>NC_137329.1:89552955-95209332 GCF_965287045.1 Carcharhinus amblyrhynchos | reverse complement strand
GCGAGGGGGGGAAGAGGTGGGGGAGGGGAAGGGGGGGAAGAGGCGGGGTGGGAAGAGGCGGGGGAAGAGGCGGGGGGGAAGTGGGGAAGAGGCGGGGGGGGAAGAGGCGGGGGGGAGGGGGGGAAGAGGCGGGGGAAGGGGGGGAAGAGGAGGGGGGGAAGAGGCGGGGGGGAGGGTGGGGAAGAGGCGGGGGGGGAAGGGGAGGGTGGGGAAGGGGAGGGGGGAAGAGGCGGGGGGAGAGGCCGGGGGGATGGGGAAGAGGGCGGGGCACGGTGGGGGGGAGGGGAGAACGGAGGGGGAGGGGGGAGCGGGGGGGGGAGAGGGGAGCGGGGGGAGGGGGAGCGGCGGGGGGAGGATGGAGCGGAGGTGGAGGTAAGGGGGGAGAGGGGAGGGGAGAAGGGTGAGGGGGGAGGGGTGAGGGAGGAGAGGGGGGAGGGGAGAGGGGTGAGGGGGGGACAGAGGGGGAGAGGGGAGCGGGCGGAGGGGGAGCGGTGGGGAGAGGATGGAGCGGAGGTGGAGGTAAGGAGGGAGAGGAGAGGGGAGGGGAGAAGGGTGAGGGGAGAAGGGTGAGGGGGGAGAGAGAGGGGAGGGGAGAAGGGTGAGGGGGGAGAGTGGACGGGTTTGGGGTGGGGGACGGGGTTGGAGGGAGGGGAGGGGGCTAGTGGAGGGGAGGGGCGGCGGTGGGGTGAAGGGTGCTGGCGGAGGGGGTGGGGGGAGGGGAGGGGGTGGGGGGAGGGGAGGGGGACTGGTGGAGGGGAGGGGTGTTGGTGGGGGTAGGGAGGGGTTGGAGGGGTGGGGGGCTGGTGGAGGGGAGGGGGGTGGTGGGGAAGAGGTGGGGGGGAGGGGAGGGGGGCTGGTGGAGGGGATGGGGGTGGTGGGGAAGGGGTGGGGGGAGGGGGTTAGGGAGGGAGGGGCTGAGGGGAGGTGGAGGGGAGGGGGTGGGGGGAGGGGTCTGAGGAGAAGGGGAGGGGTCTGAGGAGAAGGTGAGGGGGAGGGGGCTGAGGGGGAGGGGTCTGAAGGGAAGGGGGTCAGAGGGGAGGGGAGGGGGGATCAGAGGGGAGGGGGGAGAGGGTCAGAGGGGAGGGGAGGGGGGTCAGAGGGGAGGGGGGAGAGGGGCAGAGGGCAGGGGGAGGCAGAGGTCAGGGGTGGCAGAGGGGAGAGGGGGGAGGAGAGGGGAGGGGTGTGAGGGGGAGGGGTAGGGGAGAGGGGAGGGGTGGGGGAGGAGGTAGGGGAGGGGGGGTGGGGGAGGACGTAGGGGAGAGGGGGTGGGGGAGGAGGTGGGGGAGGAGGTGGGGAGGGGGGTGGGGAAGAGGAGAGAGGGGGGCGGGAGGGGAGAGGGAGGGAGAGGGGGTAGGGACAGGTGGGAGGGAGGGGGGAGGGAGGAGGGGGGGAGAGGAGGGGTGGGGTGGGAGGGGGGAGAGGAGTGGGGGAGAGGAGGGGTGGGGTGGGAGGGGGAGAGGAGGGGTGGGGTGGGAGGGGGAGAGGAGGGGGGAGAGGAGGGGTGGGGTGGGAGGGGGAGAGAAGGGGGGGAGGAGGGGTGGGGTGGGAGGGGGAGGAGAGGTGGAGGGCATGGGAGGAGGAGGAAAGGGGTAGGGGAGGAGAGGAGGAGGGGGAGGGTGTGAGGGGAGGGAGTGGGGGTGAGGGGAGGGGCAGAGGGATGAGAGGGAGGAGCAGCAGAGGGAGGAGTGAAGGGAAAAGGAGCAAGGGTGAAGGAGGGTGGGGAGGGAAGGGCAGGGGCAGACAGGAGGATGGGAGTGTTTGGAGAAGGAGTGGAAGGGCAAGAATGGGAAGGGCAGGAAGGGAGGGGAAGGGGGAAAGTGAGATGGAAGGGGAAGCGGGAAAGAGAGAGGGAGGGTAAAGGAGGGAGAGGGAATTGGGGAGGGAGGGGAGTGAGGTGGGGGTAAATGAAGGGGGAAGGGAGTGGGGTGGGGGTAAACGGAGGGTGAAGGGAGGGGAATATGATAAGGAGGGGAGTGGGATGAGGGGAAGGAATGGGAGGGGGGAAGGGAGGAGGAGGGGTGGGGGAAGGGAGGAGGAGGGGTGGGGGAAGGGAGGAGGAGGGATGGGGGAAGGGAGGGGGAGTGGTGGGGAATAGAGGGAGCGGAAGGGAGGGGCTGAGGGGAGGGGGAGAGGTAGGGAAGAGTGTAGGGGACGGGGGAGGAGGGGAAAGGGTGGGGGGTTTTTTTGGACAGGTTTTCTTTCAGATTCTCCAGCATGAGGCGGCACAATGGCACAGTGGTTAGCATTGCTGCCTCAGAGCGGCAGGGACCTGGGTTTAATTTCTGGCTTGGGTCACTGTGTGGAATTTGCACATTCTCCCTGTGTTTGTGTGGGTTTCCTCTGGTTGCTCAGGTTCCCTCCCACATTCCAAAAGATGTGCTGGTCAGGTGCATTGGCCATGCTAAATTTTTCCTCAGTGTGCCCAAACAGGCGCCGGAATGTGGCAACTAGGGAATTTTCACAGTAACTTCACTGCAGTGTTAATGCAAGCCTATTTGAGACAGTAATGAATGAACTTTAAAAAACTGTGCATTTTAGACAGGATTTTAACACTGGTTCCTTTACTTGGCGTCAGGATTTCCCCCATGTTGCCGCAGTGATAATGTAAGTATATCAAGAAAGAGAGTGTGAGGGACGAGGAGGGGAGAGAGTGAGTGTGAGAAAGAAGTGTGGGGGGGCACAGGGGGTGGGGGGAGAGAGTATGACATAGAAGTGGATGAGAGTATAAGAATATGAGAATAAGAGTATAAGAGTATGAGAATATAAAAGTAGGGAGGTCTTGCTGCAGCTGTATAGGGCATTGGTGAGGCCGCAGCTGGAGTACTGTGTGCAGTTTTGGGCGCCGCACCTGCGCAAGGATATTTTGGCCTTGGAGGGAGTGCAGAGGAGGTTTACTAGGCTGATACCGGAGTTGAGGGGGTTGAGCTATGAGGAGAGGCTGAATAAACTAGGCTTGTACTCGTTAGAGTTTAGAAGAATGAGGGGAGATCTCATTGAGACGTATAAGATGATGAATGGGATGGATAGGATAGAGGTGGAAAGACTCTTCCCGCTCAAAAAAGACAGTAGGACTAGGGGGCACAGCCTCAAGATAAAGGGGGGGCGGTTCAGAACGGAGTTGAGGAGGAACTTCTTCACTCAAAGGGTGGTGAATCTCTGGAATTCTCTGCCCGTTGAAGTGGTGGAGGCTACCTCGCTAAATATTTTTAAGAAGCGGGTTGATGGGTTTTTGATAAGAGAGGGGATTAAGGGTTATGGGGAGAGGGCGGGAAAGTGGAACTGAGCCACGACAGATGAGCCATGATCTTATTGAATGGCGGGGCAGGCTCGAAGGGCCAGATGGCCTACTCCTGCTCCTATTTCTTATGTTCTTATGTTCTTATGTTCTTATGAGAGCAAGTGAGCGTGAAGGAGGAGCAGAGTCAGAGTGATGGAGGATCGGGGTAGAGAGAGTGTGCGAGAGGAACAGGGTAGGAGAGAGAATGAAGGAGGAGCAGGATGAGAAAGAGTTTGAGAGATGAGCAGAGTGAGAGAGTGTGAGGGAGGAGTGGCAGAGGGGAGGGTAAGGGTGGAGCAGGGATGAGTGGGAATGTCAGAACCTGAAAGAAGTGTGACTTTCTTTCTGTCACTTGGCAGAAATTAGCAGCTGGAGCAGATCAGTTACAGAATACAGAGGAAAGTTAGAACACCAAGCTGTCTGCCATCTGAAGACAGTTGAAACTGAGTTTTTGTATAGACAGGAATTTTTTCCTTGAGCAATTGGATTGACTTTTAAAATAGTTTCAGCTCAGACTGTTTCACCCTTGAAAGAAACAGATCTACTGGTTTTATTTCTCTCTCAGACCGTTAAATAAAAGCTCTATGCAAGACAAGCAATCCATCTTCGATGAGTAATGAAGAGGCCTGGAAAATATCATTTTGAAATAGCTGGGCCACTTGCGACTTCTTGCTACCTTATTGCCAGCCAAGGCTATTCAATATTAGTCACCCTTAATCCAGTGAAGTGTTTCAGGGTATTCCTTACAGTGAGTGGAATTTTCTCAAAGAAAACTCTAATAGTGAATTGGCTGAGAAAGCGGGGAGTTTCCTCGGCTGTTTTTCTCGGCAAGGTAAGTAATGGTAATTTACAGCACTCTGTGCAATACAGAGTCCTTAATATAAATGTCATCAATAGGGTGGGTGGATCTTCAGTCGGCCTGTGAGGTCAGCTGCTGAGCTCTAGGGGCGCCATTCCATAGGCACGAGACACAGTGTATTGGGAGATCTATCACCCCTGCCACCCCCATGAACATCGGCTCCAACGTCCAACTGATTGTGGCCTCGGGCAATCACCGTTCAGTAGGTCAACCGCCCCACTCCCTTCACAATCCCAATCCCACTATGGTACCACTAACACCACACCTCCCTCACATCCACCCTTCCCCCCCATCCACCCTTCCCCCCCATCCACCCTTCCCCCCAATGTAGTTGTGGCCCTGCCCCAATAGGGCCTTCTGTCTCAGGTCCCATTGAACCATTTGTGATTCTTGCCCATGAGAATCTTGACCAGCGAGGGGACTAAGGTAAGTGAGCCCAGATGATTGTGTCTCAGATTCATTACCGGCATGTCATTCACAATTAAACCCAAGGGCACAAAGCTGATTTCGCCAGCAGAACGGGGCCAGGAAGATCAGGAGACGCTAGAATCGTCTCTTGCCCTGTCTTATCGGCTCAACATTAACCAGCATATGGAGCCAGAAAGATCCCACCCAGTGTCTCTAAATATTTTAATATAGGTATGGAGTCTTCACATTCTACCTGTATCTGTGTGGGTTTCCTCCTCTTGCTCTGGTTTCCTCCCACAGTCCAAAGGTGTGCAGGTTAGGTGGATTGGCTATATAAATTGTCCCTTAATGTCCAAGATCTGTAGGTTACCGGAATTAGCCATGGTAAATGTGTGGCATTGTGGATAAGGGGCCTGGGTGAGATGCTGTATCAGAGAGTTGGTGTGAACCTGATGGGCTGAATGGCCCCCTTCTAAACTGTAGGGATTCTATGATATGTGGAATGCAACAGAGCCAAAAATGTAGCAACAGTGCAAGGAAGTAAAATGTGGAGAGCAGATGCAACAGAGAGAATAAGTGGGAGAAGCAGAGTTTGGAGAGAGAGAACAGTTAAAACTTAAAAGGAGTTGGTGAGGAAACAGGAATGGGAGAAAAGGAGAAACTATGGGTACAAGAGAGTTCAAAAATGAGACAGATTGCGAACATTTGAGGCTGGAAATGAGAGAATATCAGTGTGATTAGAGAGTTTCAATAGCAGAGAGACATGGCAGCTGCAGAGAGCAGGAGAAAAGAGAAGCTGGAACCAAGAGAGAGCAGATAGGAGAAATAAAGATGGACATGGTCGGACTGGGAAGAAGACCCTCCAGTTGGGGCTGGATCTCATGGAAAATCATCCGGGTTTTGTGCACCAGAGATGCTTTTGATGTATATCATAAATAAGACCTGTAATAGTTGGTGTAGTGAGGCATCTAAGAGTGTCAGGTATTGTATTGACATTTATCTAATGTGTTCTGTTATGTAACATACTTTTGCAAATTATGAATAAAATATTTTTGAAAAAAAAATTCTTTCTTAATAGATGCAAGCATGATTTCATTCACACTCTCACAGCAGATGCTGTTTCACAGTCCTAAGTGCAACATAAATTAGAAGGCTGAAAATTCTGGGAATTTTGGGGGCAGTTCTCCCCAAAAAAATTCTAAGTATCGAAGTTGTGTAAAAACTGAAGTAAATCACGCTGTTTTTTTCAGTGGGAGTTTAAAAAGAATCTCTTATGCTCTGTGCACTGCAGAGTGCCTCAGTGTAAATCCCGTTGAAAAGCAGCTGATGGGGCCTATTGCTGTGGAAGAGGTCGGCAGCATAGCACTGAGCGGGCCACTGTGCATGTGCTGATCTGTCAGCACCAAGATCAGCGCATGCAGTGTGGCCTCTGTCTGCCAGTCTCCACACTGCTGCCCTGCTCAATCACTGGCCAGCTCCACGACACTTATAACGCTGGCCCTTTCCTCCCCCGACTTTCTAATCACTGCCCCCCCCCCCCCCCCCCCAAGCATGCCTGGGTCAGCCTCACTCGCACCAGCCCGCCTCGATCACTGCCCTCCCTCCCCACAGCCCCATTCTCCCAATCAACCTCTCACCTCGATGGCCAGCCTCAATCACTGGCCTCTCTCCCTCTGTCACTTAGCCCAATTGCAGAGTGGCAGCGGTTCGATCCACTCCCACCAATTCCCCCTTCAGAGGTCCTGCCCCTGTAGGCCCTCCTATCTTGGCACTGCCCCATGCCCAGTGGGCAGTGCCAAGATGCCCATTGGGCAGTGCAAGGGAGTCCAGGCTAGCACCGCCAATGTGCCAGCCTGAGGAGATACACTCCTGGCACATGACCGTCTGATTGCAGGGATGAGATGCTAGCAGGCCTGCTAATGACATTTAAATTCTATTTAAATTAACATTGACATAAATCATGCAGCTCTGCATTGATTTCTGGCGCGAAGCTGATGGTGCTGGAAATCTGGCATTGGGAGGCATGCACAGGCCTGGACACCCAGCAGGGAGCCCTTGAAACAGCCCTCTCCTAGAGTGCCCTGGCCTGCTGCGGTAAAAAAGCAATGCAGCGCGATGGGAGTACCTCCCCCCCCCCAACTGTTTCTCTGGGAGTCCTTGATAGTCTTTATCAGGTTACCCCCCTATGAAGAGAGTCTCAGATTTCCCTGGCTCATTTTATCTCTTGCCCGAGGTGCATAGTCAGACAGATTGAAGATGATGCTCTTTTCTGGCCTTTTCTGCATAAAGGGAATTGGCTGCCCATTTTATTTAAAGTTGTGATGAACTCACCAAAGCACCTTTTGTTATTCAGTATTCTCTGATCGTAACACTCTCCAGCTCATATAGACCTTGGTATTGGAAAATTATCTTTGAAGATGTAAGAAAAAGTGACAAAAATCATCAGTGAAATTCTTCCTTGACACCAAACACTTAACTGAAGTAGGCAGGTTCCTATTGCAATCCCTGGATAGCAGCATTCACTTTGACCAGTATAATAAACTTGAATATCTTACATGAAAGCATTAATTTGTGATTTAGCCTTTGGCTATGTTGAATATCTTACATGAAAGCATTAATTTGTGATTTATCCTTTGGCTATGTTTTATTTCAGTCATTACCAATTAATAAATCCTAACTTTACAGGCACAGGCATAATATTCTCATTATTCAATGTGTTGATACTGCACATCCTTGCATTAATTAGAACACTGGGTTTTCCTAAAAGCTGAGTTCTATTGACACAGTTACGATCCCAGTTAGTGCAACACTGGACAATCCTGACTTAGAAGAGTGTATCGTTTTACTTTTTAAAGAAAATATGGAGAAGCAGAGCCACAGGCCTGCTAATTAGTTTTTGACAGGAGATGACATTTATTAAACATGAAATGTTTGATTGTAATACAGCACTCCTTCACTTCCTCCTTAGGTTCACAAATGTGTACAGTTTCTAAAGAAAAAAGGTAAAACCCTATTCTGAAACTAGATGGTCGGTGCGATTCAACTGGTCTTCCATGGATTTTTTTCACAGATTTCTTGGAAACCTCTCTTCATTTCTCTAGTTTCCTTCGCTAAGCTTTCTTTTAGATTTTTGCACTTGTTTTCTGTAATAAGATTTCACAAGTGGAAGTTCCTTCACCAAAATCCCTTTATTTACAATTCTATCAGCAGTACACAGAGTGCTTTCTGTCAGCAGTCTACCTTTGGGAGTAACAGAGGAACTGACACTCCAACTTAAGTACAAAGAAACTTAAATACAAAGAATAGACTCCCTGATTAGCCCATCAATTGACTCCTTAATCAGGGAGTTCATATTCCAATAGGCCAACCTCAATGGCCTGGTTGAAGTCATTACATTTTCTTAACCATTATTCCATGGTATGGCTTTTCTTCCAGAAAAGATGAGAGAGATGTGTCCTCTCTAGCTTCCTATAATCAATGTGAATGAATTCAGTTAAAAACATCATCCTAAAAGCCTTACTACCTGAAAGATGCCTCCAGTTACTAAGCCTGACTTTTCCTTTCTCTAAGCTTTTATTTACTTTTCATACCATAACCTCTCTAAGCATAATGGAGCACAGTTTGAACTGACCAAACTTCCACACATACAAACACTATTGTCTAACATGAATTTAACTAGAGTTTTACTCTTCATGCACAGAACCACTAAATTAAACTCTCTTAAATTTACACCATATTTCTAATACTTAAGAATACAAAAATAGATCCGTTAAAACTAGCTCCATTTTCCTAAAAATACTGTAAAGTTGTTCCTTATTAGTGCCCTTTTGAAATATTATTTATAATTTACAACTGCACCACATTAATCACAGACCAGGTTTTGCCAAGCAATTGAAATTTTGAGCTCAGATCATTAAGGAAGATTGTACGCTGGTAAATAAGTCACAAGTTGCCGAACTTTAGTGAAAGATTGCTTAGGTGCAAGGGAGAAGTTCTTCATAAAATCAAACCTGTGAGCTAAGTATACATCTAATTAGTATGTCACTCTATCCAGTAGTGTACACACAAATAATTACATGTTTAGTTCTGTTAAACAACATTCCCCTGTCACATTGGATATAGTACTACATGTAGTGCCTAGTCAAATGTAACATCCAGAATACATATAAGATGGAATTATGTCAATACAGATATAAAAAGGTAGGTTGCCCAACTGATTTTTGCAAGCAAAATGGTTGATGCATTGGAAAGAGGATTGGTAGGTGGGACTCCTATCCATTATTACTACCTCACCAATTTTGTTATTACTATTTAAATGGCCTAAGGGAATATTACCAGTTTGTGAATGCACATAAAGAAGCCTATGTGATAGAATCATAGTTATTTGTAATTGAATTTGAAAACTAAAATTGCTTATGTATCTCAAAATATGGCTCTCTGGCTAGCTACAGAATGTGAGCTTTAGCTTTCCAGTATCCTTGCTATAGCTTGCAATTAAGATGGTTGTTTAAGAGATCTCCGTGACTTGGTCTGGTTACTTAAATAGTAAAGTTGTGATCAATTAAAAGGCTGTAACAATAGCATTGATGACAATTGCATGACTAAATACATCAGCATATACAAATTGTGATTATATATGGTTGTGGAGGTGGTGAGGATTTGCTTGAAAATCGAGTCTCCTCGAGAGAGAGAGAAAGTGAGAAAAGGAGAGTTAAGCGAGTCAAGATGTATCAATAGGAAAACTGAGTCCTCAAAATACAATGAGATGATTACAATTATTGCCGTACATGAGTTTATACATTTACAATGGGAAAGTGCTTATTCAAAAAGGAGAGCAAGAAAAATGAGAATTAGCAGCAGTATTTAAGATTATCTTAGAAAATTCAAAAAATGAACGATATAAGTCAAGAGACCAGTGGTCAGACATTTACTATGATATTGTCACCAAGAATTCTTGTCACTAAAGGCTTGAACAAAAATCTTCATGAGCTGGTTCATATGGTCAGGGATATTGAATTCCACTTATCACGGCCAGTATGCTTGATTGATTTATGTGTTAAAGCAGTTTTTGGATTGAACAGATGTACATTACAGGAATTTCTGGCAGAGGTCCTTGTGAATGGTAGAATTCAATTGAAACATTTTGTCAAATGAAGTTAGCGATTGATTGAAATGAAATTGAAACATAAGGAGGGCATTTTGTTCAAAAAATGTATATGTTCAATCTACAAAGTCTTAAAGTGAACCCATAATAGGTCACTGTTGTCAAAATGACTTGCACCTGCACAAATTGGTACAGCTTGGATCTGTACTGGAAGAATAGGATGTGTTTTTTATTTGTGATATTCCCACATGTTGTTACAGCAGCTTATATGTAGCAAAAGAATAGAATTATATACAATAAATAATATGAGTTTCTTAATCAACGATTTCTCTTATAAAATTGATGAGCTTCATCTCAGTAACTGATATCAAGAATTTTTCCTCCGTGTCAGACAATAACATTTCCCGTATCTCCCCTGCGAATGCAATAGTGATAATCCGATTTCAGTCGCAGCCCCAGGTTTCTCTGTTGCCAGAGAAACCCCTGATAACAATGACCAAACATCAAATAGGTTTATAATTGTCCATGTAGTGATCTGCCACAGCCGAATGTAACACACACACAATATTATTTTGTTAAGATTTAGATTTCCAAGCTGTTCCTCACAGATTAATTCTCCTGCCTGATGTTACCCAGGTGCTGCCTTCCTCGCAATAAATGGCAAAGGATGCCTTTGAATGGGAAAGGAAGCATTCACTTATGTTCAAGTTAACTGCAATATCTTACAATTTGTAATCATTTCCATGAAAATGATGGATTATTCAGCACTTGCTGTGTGTGAAACATTTACTCTGTTCAAGGGGAAAAAAAGACATCAGATCTGGTAAGTGAAATGAGTTCTTCAGTTTCTGCCTCCTCTTAGACATCACTCTCTCCCGATTCCAGTGCAGCACTGGTTAGATGCCAGTCTGTGCTCTGCCTAGGAAATAATGATAATGCAGCACAACATTAACCCCATGAAAACAACTCCTGCTCACTGAAAGTATCACTTCCATTTGTTGCTGTCCATCCTTACGATTTTTCTGACTGAGGGAACTAAATTAATATAACATTTTGGTCAGTGAGCACTATCCAATCTTGTCAGTTTAAACTGTACCAGACACTTACATTTCAACTCAGTAACAGGAAATGAAGTGTTTATCTTGAACTGCAATCAAACTTATCTCCCAGAAATGAATGAGCCGTATATCATATTGGATCCTTCTATTTCCTTTGTAGAAGTCATGCAGATAGTTGTTTGATAACCTAAATAATAAAACAACACTCCATCATTCTGGACTGCTTTAAGATCCAGTATAGAGAGAAGTTTACTCTACGGAGATAATTTCACAGTCCTTTACTTGCAGCAGAATTGAAGATAGGGCAACACCATTGAACTCCAGTTCTCCTGTGCTGCAGTAGCATAGTTACACTTTACGTTCAACTCATGATGTTCTGAACCTAGGTGAACACAAGGACCTTTCTATCACTTGTTGGTGACAATAACTTTCCATAGTACTTTAATGTAATTGATTTCCAAAGACACTTTACGAAGGAGAAACAGAAAAGTAAGTATACATTGTTCAATGCACAATTAGGCTGATTAGCACTGTGGAGTTTTTATTGGTTGGGTGAAAAATAGCAAGGCAAACACATTTACAGAAGGAGTTCCCAAGGGTAGAATCTAAAGAGTAGAAGTTTCAATTGAATGAAGAGCTGACAGGAAGAATTGAAGGGCCTCAGGCAGTGACCTAGGAAGTGAGCTGGAGCAGTTTGCAAATTTTGAGTGGAACAATGCTATGTTGCCACTTGCAAACAAAAAGTTTTCTTTTGAAATCAGAGAATTGGAGAAGAGGGAGCCAGTGAAGGTCAATGGATACAGGAATGATGCCAGAATTAATTCTTAACATGACAACATTTCTCTGAAGGTGGGTAAGCACCAGATTCACCCAAATAAATATTTTCTGGATTGACTTTCTGATCTGAATTTAAGAGATTTGAATTTTGGTAGCTCCAGAGACTCTTGAGTCACTTACAGTTGCTTCTCTCCAAGCTGATGTGATAGATATAAGTTTAATTTTGTTTAAAGATTCTGTTAACTCATTAAAATGTCTTCTTTTTATTCATTCCCTGCTTCATCATTTTAAATAATGGGCAATAGAAAAATTATAGAGAAGAATTTTCAGTGCAAATTAAGAGCCCAGTAGTCAAATGTGAATAATTAAGGTTTGCGACAAGGGTTGTACCTCTGTCAGTAAAATAACTGACATTATAAAAAAACCATGTAAGCTTGTGTTAATAAAACCATGTTATTAACCAAAATTGTTGGAAGACATTTCTTTTAGCACATTTCACATGAGGTGATGCTGAAATTGCTGTTTATTTAAATTATTAAACAGCATTATTTTCAGAAATACAACTCTGGTTGTCACCCACATAAAATCCTCACCTACCTACAGCCCTCAACTGAATATAATATTAGATTTTGTGTCTAACAGTGCAACAAAAGTAATTAGTAACCTGAAGCTACTGGGGGATCTTAGAGTGAGCTAGCATTTCTTTGAACAAAACAAAATGTTTCCTAATATAGCAAATGTTTTCTACAAATGTAAAGTGCCGTGGAAGCTGTCAGAGCTCTCAGCAGAGGTTACATTATAGACTGCACTGTGATGTTGATAGAGATAAACACCCACTCACTCTGTGTTGAACAGAATAGTCTCCACACTCCGTGCAAAACCCCAAAACAGGTTGGAGTTGGAGCCCTTAGAAAGCCATGAAAAAAGCAATAAAGAAAGGTAAGATGGATTATGAAAGTAAACTATCTCAGAATATAAAAACAGATAGCAAAAGTTTCTACAAATATATAAAATGAAGAAGAGTGGCAAAAGTAAACATTAGTCCTTGAGAGGACGAGAAGGGGAATGTAATAACTGGAAATGTGAAAATGGTTGAGGCATTGAACAGGTATTTTGTGTCAGTTTTCAACACAAATAACATGCCAAAAACTGATGACAGGAAGGCTATGGCAGGTGAGAACCTAGAAATTATTATTATCATGAAAGAAGTAGTGTTGGACAAGTTAATGGGGCTAAAGGTAGACAAGTCTCCTGGTCCTGATGGAATGCATCCTGGGGTACTAAAAGAGATGGCGGGAGAAATAGCAAATGCACTAGTGATAATTTACCAAAATTCACTGGGCTCTGGGGTGATTCCTGCAGATTGGAAAACAGCAAATGTGACGCTACTGTTTAAAAAAGGAGGCAGACAAAAGACAAGTAACTATAGGCCAGTTAGCTTAACTTCTGCAGTAGGGAAAATGCTTGAATCTATCATCAAAGAAGAAATGGTGAGACATCTGGATATAAATTGTCCCATTGGTAAGACACAGCATGGGTTCATGAAGGGCAGGTTGTGTTTCACTAATTTGATAGATTTCTTTGAAAACATTACATATGCAGTGAACAATGGGGAACCTGTGGATGTGCTGTATCTGGATTTCCAGAAGGCATTTGACAAAACGGCACACCAAACACTGCTACATAAGATAAAGGTACACAGTGTTACGGGTAATGTATTAACATGGATAGAAGATTGGTTAACTAACAGAAAGCAAAGAGCGAGGGTGAATGTTTTTTTTTTCTGGTTGGCAATCAGTGATTAGTGGTGTGCCTCAGGGATCAGTGTTGGGACTGCAACTGTTTTCGATTTATATAGATGATATGGAATTGGGGACCAAGTATAGTGAGTCAAAATTTGCAGATGACACTAAGATGGGTGGAAGAGCAAAGTGTGCAGAGGACGCTGAAATTCTGCAAAGGGATATAGATAATATAAGTGAGTGGGCAAGGGTCTGGCAGATGGAGTACAATGTTGGAAAATGTGAGGTCATCCATTTTGGTAGGAATAACAGCAAACTGGACTATTATTTAAATGGGAAAAAATTGCAGCATGCTGCTGTGCAGAGAGACCTGGGTGTCCTTGTGCAGGAATCTCAAGGAGTTGGTTTGCAGTGCAGTAGGTAAATAGAAGGCAAATGGAATTTTGTCTTTCATTGCTGGAGGTATGAAGTTTAAAAACAGCGAGATTATATTGCAGCTGTATAAGATGCTGGTGAGGCCATACGTGGAGTACTGTGTACAGTTTTAGTCTCCTTACTTGAGAAAGGATACACTGGCACCGGAAGGGGTGCAGAGGTTGATTTCAGAGTTGAGAGGGGTGGCTTATGAGGAGAGGCTGAGTAGACTAGGGCTATACTCATTGGAATTCAGAAGAATGAGGGAAGATCTTATAGAAATATGTAAGATTATGAAGGGAATAGATAAGATAGAAGCAGGGGAGTTATTTCCACTGGTGGGTAAACCTAGAACTGGGGGCACAGCCTCAAAATAAGGGGGGGCATATTTAGGACTGAGTTGAGGAGGAACTTCTTCACACAAATGGTCTGTGGAATTCCCTGCCCAGTGAAGCAGTTGAGGCTACCTCATTGAATGTTTTTAAGGCAAAGATAGATAAATTTTTGAATAGTGAAGGAATTAAGGGTTATGGTGAACGGGCTGGTAAGTGGAGCTGAGTCCACAAAAAGATCAGCCACGATCTTATTGAATGGAGGAGCAGGCTCGAGGGGCCAGATGGCCTACTCCTCCTCCTAGTTCTTAGCCATTGTGAACAAGTTTGTTGCTAGGCTGCTCAGTGCACCTAGCACGTCTGGTCTGTGCTCATCAGCCTGTTTTGGTAATCTCGACCCTCAAACTTAACAACCGAATCCTCTGCAGTAGAGCTAGTTTGTGATCCTGCTGCAGGGAAAGCTAATACTAAAGGCATCCTGATTCTCCTGCAATAACTTTTATGCACTTTTGCACTTACAAAGCTCTGGTATGTGCGTCCAGCAGCTCAGAGCCTTGAGTCAGGGATTTTCATAGTAACTTCATTGCAGTGTTAATCTAAGTTTTCTTTGACATTAATAAATAAACATTAAGACTTAAATAGGAATGGTTCCACCACAGAGTGATGAAACATCCCAATCTCACTTTGCTTATTTGAAAGGTTGGACGCAGGATTATTTCATTATAATAAGATTCAATGCAATAGTTAACTTTGCATTGAAATTCAGGATTTAAACCACTGATTGCAGCTTTTTGCCAGCATGCACCTGAGCTGATCCAAGAGGTGCGACAGCTGATGAGAAAAATGTGCATTAGGAACTTGTGCACATGGGATTTTTAAAAATTAATTAAATTATTATTTGAACTTGTATTGGGATGGAGATTGTCTCCTCAGCACACATGATGAGTTCTAATGTTCTTCATCTCACTGCATTTCTCTCAATGGGTTCAATAATTTTCATTTCAATTTTCAAATTTACGTTTTTGCAAATCTTTGGAACTATTAAGAATAAGATCACCAAATTATCACAATGCCAAGCTACATATAGCTACATCTAATGTATCTGATTTACAGTTCCAAACTATCACACAATCATTGTTTTTGTTACAGTTGTATATGTGGATCAATAACATTTTACAGAGACTTCTAAAGGTCTTTCTATGGGTTAATCCCAACTAAAATGCAGATTGTAGCTCAGATGTGTAATGAAGTGGGTTGGAAGCTGAACAAGAGTCAGTTATCTCATATGTATCACAGCTGACACGCACTCTTTGCACTAATCCTCACAATAGTCCATTACCTCTGGAGCTATTTAAGCCACATTTGAAAATTGGGCTCAACGGCCCAGTAATCTGTCCCTGTTGTGCTGCGTCTGTTAATCAAAAGCTGCTGGGCTATTGCAGAGATAATCTATAACACAGTATGAAATGGCTTGCTTCAATGATAGTAGGAAAGAAAATCTTATGCCTGTATCTTAGCAATACCTTCAGAAAGAAATAGGCCCTTTGAAAAAGTAATTTACCAAAAAAAGGATTGAAGAATCAATTGTTCAGTTGGTTTTGTCCAATTAATAAGCTAAGGTGGGCATTGCTGACTGGAAAATGGCTGATATCACTCTTTAATATCCCATCCGATTTACCAGTCGGTATTTGTTAGAATCATCCAAGTTTGCAATAAGTTATATTGGGTCTAGGTCTCATTGACAGAATCACTGAATGTGACATAATATTCCAACTAATGCTGACCTGGTGTCTTATAAGTTCAGCATAAACCCCCTTGCTCCTATGTTCTTTGTGCCTATCAAATAAAGCCCAGGATAATGTATACTTTGTTAACCGTGCTCTCAACCCACCCTGCCACTTCCAATGATGGAAGCATACATGTACCCAGGTCCTACTGCTTCTATATTCCCTTTGGAGTTGTGCCCTTTATATTGTATTGCTTCTCCATGTTCTCCCTACCAAAATGAATAACTCCACATTTCTCCACATTAAATTTTATCTGCACCTGTCTGCCCATTCCACCAACTTGTCAGTGTTATTGTGAAGGTCCTCACAGTTTGCAATGCTTCCAAATTTGCTATTGATTGCAAACTTTGAAATTGTGCTCTGTACACCAAGGTCTAGGTCATTAACATATATCAGAAAAAGCAAGGCTTGCAACTCTGACCCCTGGGAACTCCATTATAAACTTTCCTCTAGCCTGAAAAACATCCATTACCCACTACCCTATATTTTCTGTAATTCGGACAATTTCATATCCATGTCACTACTGTCCCTTTTATTCTAAAACTTATAACTTTGCTCACAAGTTTATTATGTGGCACTAAATCAAATACCTTTTAGAAATCCATATGCGCCACATTAACTGCATTGTCCTCATCAACCCTCTTTAGTTTATCTTTAAAAATAAAAGCAAGGTTACACTTCTTCATTCCACCTGATCCTATTCCACAATAACTTTTCCACGCGTTTACCAGGGAATGGAATGATCATCAGTCTAAATAATTAGTTTTGGACTCAGTTTCCTACCTCCTGATTTTTTATGGCAATCATTGAATTTTGCTGATCAGCTTTGGTGCATAAACAGGCTTTTTCAAAAGCTAGAATATAAATAAAAAATTATAAACTTCTTTAATGGTTACTACTTGTTTTATTCTTATTTGTAAGACTCCTTACATTTAAGTGACTACATGCTTTTAAATTCAGTCTCCACCGTTATAACTGGCTTTAATGGTCTGTTCACACACAACTTTCTACCTTTCTCTGGGAAGTTCCCAATGCCAGGCCCAGTTTGGGTGCAGAACTTTCCAAAATCGAATCGACCCAGTCTAGTAACAGAAACTAATAATATACCATCTGGCTAATGATAGATTAGGGGCTGGATTCTCCAAATTTGCCTGTGGCTGGGATTCTCTGATCCTGCTTCTGTGAACAGAGATTTGCCTGAGCGCGAAATTCTCCATTCTCACTGGCAGTGGCCGCAGGGCATGAGAGACTAGAGAATTCTGGCCCAGGTATCTGTTCAGAAAATCTGTTAAGTCTTTTAACTATCATTCCCATTATTTATCCTTACAATATTATTTTAATTAGCCTTCAGTGTGATGCATGACTCAAGGAGTGGGCGATCATTTTATTTGCTTTCCAATGGATAGGGAGAATATCATGATTGAAAAATTATTGTGTTTTTACAATTATTTGAGAAAAAGATATGTACAAGTGTAACAAGCTTTACAAAAGACAATGTTAGTAATTACGTGAGGAACAAAACCAACAATGATTGTGTTAACAAGAAGATGGCAGAAGTGCATTTTGAAATTAAACTTTGGGATCTCTCCTAGGAAACTCTGGAATATATGTTATCACATGATTATCTGACTGGGAATACCAGAGAACAATACTGATGTTGTTTTTTACACAAGCAAATCCAAGTACTGATGTTCAAAACTGATAACTGAAGAACCATTGGTAATTCGAAAAACCTGAAATCTATGAGCTTTGGAGTGAGGTAAATTAAGGTAAAGGACACAATCCATGGGTTGCCTGCTAGATTTTGGTTGGTAGCCAAAACCATAGCCTGACGTATAAAGGTTACGGGGATAAGACCTGTTTAAGTTGCTCTTTTTGGAGAGTTGAGGCAGACTCGATGGGCTGTTTGGCCTCCTTCTGCACTGAAGGCATTCTACGATTCTAGATCCAAACTCTGTGTTCACTGTTATTTTGTTTTTTTCAGATCCTGGGCTTTATCTCTTTTCTCTCTGTGCAGGCGTTGTCAACAATTATAATCATGTGATGTTCTCCCAGTTGAGAGCCATGGTCACAGTAACTCCAGGTTAAAGAACCAAGTTTCTTCCAGTGTCCTAGCCACCAATTCCCTTCATGAGCATTCTAAAATACAACATTGTCTGGTTATTCATCACTATGCTGTTTGTGGAGCAAAAAATGGTTACCATGCTTGCATACTCAACAATTTTTAAAAATTTGTTTGTGGGTCATGGGCGTTGCTGGCTAGTTAGCATTTATTGCCCATCCCTGGTTTGCCTGAGGGCAGTTGAGAGTCAACCACATTGCTGTGGCTCTGGAATCACATCTAGGCCAGACCAAGTAAGGACAGCAGATTTCCTTCCCTAAATGGCATTAATGAACCAGATGGGGTTTTCTGACAGCCAACAATGGTTTCATCAGTAGATTTGTAATTCCAGACTTTTACTGAATTCAAATTCCATTATGTGCCATAGCTGGATTCAAACATGGGTCCCCTGAGCATTAGCTGATTTTCTGGAATAATGGTCTAGAGATAATACCACTAGGCTATTGCCTCCCTAAGTGTAATTGCCATTGCACTTCCAATCAATTAATTTATATGAAACAATTGGCAATGCTTCTAAGGGACATTAGATGACATTATGCAATTCTTTTCTTCTCTTTTTTCACACTACCAAAGGAATTTCCAAATTCTGTGTCATTTTAGAAGTATTCTTTTGTGCTCTGTTTCACACAGTCTGTAGTTCACTGGTACACACTCCAACTTCTCTGAGTTCATCAACTCTGCAACGATGCTTGGGCAGTATGTAAAAAGTTTATTAATCATAAGTAGGCTTACATTGACACAGCAATGAAGTTGCTATGAAATTCCCCTAGTCGTCATATTCCGGCGCCTTTTCAGGTATATTGAGGGCGAATTTAGCGTGGCCAATTCACTTAACCAGCAAATCCTTCAGACTGTGGGAGGAAACCAGAGCACCTGGAGGAAATCCACACAGACACAGGGAGAACGAGCAAACTCCACACAGACAGTGACCCAAGCCAGGAATTGAACATGGGCCTCTGGTGCTGTGAGGCAGTATTGCTAACCACTGTGCCAACATGTCACCCCATAGTAGTGAGTGATAGCATGGTGTGGTGTGTGAAGTTGGAAAAGAAGGAGCGAGGGTACAGTGATCTCCTGATGAGCAGAGTTCAGAAGCTACAGGAGGAGTGTTTTGTTTGCAATTAATGTTATGTAATAAAATGAGAAGAAAGAAGAGCAGAAGTTTATCTTAAACTCGCAGCTGGCAATGTCCTCCTGCTTGCTTGTCTCTGACATCCTCAACAGTTTTGAAATGCTTCTTCCTCATAGGAGATGAAAGTTGGATGTTTGAAGAGCTGTCACCTGTCAGACTTTTCTCTTTTGTATTTTGGGCCAGGTATATTTGAAAAAGAATGCAGAATGGGAACTTCTTTCAGTTACTACGTCATGCATTAAAAGTTTCTACTGACTTCCAGCAGCTCTCAATCAGTCTATTTTGCACGACTGGCGTTGACCAATTTCATTTAGTGAGATTATTTCCCTCACTATCTCATTTAATTTCAAGTGGTTGTTCCTTTGTTTAAAAAGGATAGCAAGGATAATCCAGCTAATTTCAGGCCAGTGAACCTTACGTCAGTTGTTGGGAAATTATTGGAGAAGATTCTTTGAGACAGGATTTCCTCCTGCTTGTGGAAATAAGTGGATGTATTAGCGAGATGCAGCATGGTTTTCTGAAGAGGAGGTTGTGTCTCACTAACTTGATAGAGTTTTTTGAGGAAGTGACAAAGATGATTGATGAGGGAGGGCAGTGGATGTTGTCTACATGGATTTCATTAAGGCCTTTGACAACGTCGCTCATGGCAGACTGCTACAGAAGGTGAAGTCGCGTAGGATCAGAAGTGAGCTGGCAATGTGGATACAAAGCTGGCCTAGTCAAAAAAAACAAGCGGTAGCAGTGCAAGGGTGTGTGTCTGAATGGAGGGCTGTGACAAGTGGTGTTCCTTAGAGATCAGTGTGGGGATCTTTGCTATTTGTAATATATATAAATGATTTGGAGGAAAAGGTAGCTGGTTTGATTAGTAAGTTTGTGGATGACACAAAGGCTGGTGGAATTGTGGATAGCGATGAGGACTGTCAGAGGATACAGTAGGATATAGATCGGTTGGAAACGTGTATGGAGAGATGGCAGTTGGACTTTAATATGGGCAAATGTGGAATAATGCATTTTTGAAGGTCTAATACAGATGGGAAATATACAGCAAATGGCAGAGCCGTTTAAACTATTGATAGGCAGAGGGATCTGGGCGTATAGGTACACAAGTCATGGAAAATGAAAACGCAGGTGGAGAAGGTAGTCAAGAAGGCATATAGTATGCTTGCCTTCATTGGCTGGGACATTGATTTTAAAAACTGGCAAGTCATGTTGCACCTTTACAGAACCTTAGTTAGGCCACACTTGAAATATAGTATTCAATTCTGGTTGCCACACTACCAGAAGGATGTGGAGGATTTTGAGAGGGTACAGAAAAGATTTACCAGGATATTGCCTGGTATGAGTAGAGGTGGGAGAAACTTAGTTTATTCTCACAGGAACAACAAGGTTGAGGGGCAAGAAGTCTGTAAGATTATGAGGGGCATAGACACAGTGGATAGTCAGAAGCTTTTTTCCCAGGGTGGAAGAGTCAATTACACGGGGGCATAGGTTTAAGGTTTGAAGGAGATGTACGGGGCAAATTTTTGACTCAGAGGGTGGTGGGTCCCTGGAACTCGCTGCCAGGGAAGTTGGTGGAAGCAGATACAATAGTGACTTTTAAGGGGCATCTTGATAAATACATGAATGGGATGGGAATAGAGGGATATGGTTCTCAGCAGGGTAGGGGGTTTTAATTCAGGTGGGCAGTATAGTTGGTGCAGGTTTGGAGGGCCGAAGCGAAGGCCCTGTTCCTGTGCTGTAATTTTCTTTGTTCTTTGTAGAATTCATGACTTTTCTCCATTCATAAGGCTGTCTCAAGGAAGCTTTTTTTTAAAAAAGAAAGCCCAAGTCATTTAAGACTTGAATGTTTCTCCCATATTATTTCATGTGGCACAGTAGCACAGTGGTTAGCACTCTGCTTCACAGTGCCAGGGTCCTGGGTTTGATTCCTGCTTGGGTCACTATCTGTGTGGAGTTTGCATGTTCTCCCTGTGTCTGCATGGGTTTCCTCTGGGTGCTCTGGTTTCCTCCCATAGTCTGAAAGATGTGCCGGTCAGGGGCATTGACCTGAACAGGCACTGGACTGTGGCAACTAGGGGAATTTCACGGTAACTTCATTGCAGTGTTAATGTAAGCCTTACTTGTGACTAATAAATAAACTTTACTTTACTTATTACTTAACATCTTTTGAAAACTCCTTGGCAGAATACAATCAAAAGTTTGTGCTCTGATAGCATTTGTTATTTTGCTGCAAGGCTTTCTTGATTGTTAGTTTGTCTGTTATTGTGGCCAACGCTTTTTTGAGCTTAGCTGTGTTTTGTCCCTCAAAAGCTGCAAATATTTCACTCTATACACCTCATCTTCTCTCTCCACCTTCATTGTTCTGAGATCAAGTGGCCTCGCTTGCACTGAAACCATAAAATCCTGGCCAAGGTCAACAGATCTTTCCATGGTCTGCCCCTCACCTGTTCCAATTCCCATGAGGGGTGGGATGGTAAAGTTTGCCCCCAAGACTCATTAATTTATTCTTTCTCAGAATCTCTAACTCTCAATACCCTCTGCTTTTGCCTCTTCTACTTACTGAATAACTATCTTTTCCTAATCTCTTTAGCTGTCTTGGATCTAGTTGACGTCCTGCATTAAGAACCTTTATTATTCACTAATATTATTCAGCAATTAAATAGAAATGATATTTAAAAGTTAAGTTTAATTACAGTAACACAGCTCTCATTTTTGACTAATAAGTTATCCAAAACATAATACTGAAATTAATTCCGAGTGCAAATATTAAAACCCTTCTCAACGTCAATGAGTAATAACTGTTTCACAAGGTTAACTTCTCGAGTCTTTCTAGCAGGCTCACAGCCAATGTCTTTCAACATTGACTCTGTCTGCTGGATAACATTAATGTGAATTCTTAAGACATCTTTGATCAAATGACAGTTTAAGTGATGTATAGAAACAACTGAATCTCTCTTGGGTGATGGAACTCAACTTGCTTTCTGGCTTGCTATGTTGATTCAAACATCTGGGTTAAAATTAATCTTCTGCATGTTCTCTGTAGAGGCTGTCACTTTTTCTGGTTTGCTTGTGAAGTTGTTCACTTATTCACCCATAGCTAAGGAGCATGCGAAAGCATTAGAAGAGGGAAGCCCTTTGATTAAGTAAGCTGCTCCTTTCACAGACCATGTAAGATGTGTGCGATCCTGAGTTCTTACATGTTCTTTTAATTCTTATATAAACATTCAGGAACAAAACTGCATGATCCTGAAAGATGATGAAGTAATCTGCCAAAACATTGATGCTCAGATCTATTCTATCTGTCCTGATCTGTTCGCCTCCAAAGAATATTATTATCCGCATTCTAAGCCTATTCCAAAATCCTGTCAATTCATCAAAGTATTTACGTCAGTCTTTTTTTAAAGGATTAATCAACTCCAATTCAGTTATTTTTGCTGCAATCTGCTTCATGTGTAAAAAAGACATTTCTTCTAACCAATTGTCTCACTTCAGACTTGTTAATTAGCTGTGTGTTCCCAATCCAAATCAAGTAGCCACTTACAGATTTAGCATTGATGTCTCTTAGTATTTTAATGGTTTTTAACTATGTATGTCTTCAATTTGCTCCAATGAAGGGGCAATGCAAATTACTTTCCAAGACTTTACAATCTATGTAACTCTTTGCCCTTGTATCATACACATGTGAATCAAGAATATGTCAAGAAAAATATAATCAAGAAAAAAACTCTTGTTTCTTATGTTCCTTTACTTTTCATCTTTTTCCTCTTTAATTTTTTTCACTAGCTTCTTGTCATGTCTCCCTCCTACTTAATTTATGATATTGTAGTGGGATGGTCAGTGGGACTCAAGATTTGCAATGCAAGGTGTCTTGCAGGAGGTGCCACACAATACAAATTCCTACCATGTCTTTATTAGACCTAGCTGTAGTACTAGAACATAACTTAGGGCAGCATCCTTAACAATGGTTAGCACTGTTGCCTCACATTGTCAGGGACATGGGTTTAATTCTGGCCTTGGGTCACTGTCTTTGTGGAGTTTGCACATTCTCCCTGTGTCTGTGTGGGTTGCTCCTGATACTCCTTGTTTCCTCCTACAGTCCAAAGATGTGTAGGTTAGGTTGATTGGCCATGCTAAATTGACCCTTAGTGTCAGGGAGATTAGCAGGGTAAATACGTGGAGTATGGGGATAGGGCCTGGATGGAATTGTTGTCAATGCAGGTTTCTGCACTGCAGGGATTCTATGATTGTATTACTGCCTCAACCATACAACTAGACATTCCTCTTATATTATATCTGGTATTTCAAATGTTGTCCATAAATGCCAAATATCAGCATTTTTCTGGTGTTCCTTCAAATGATTCTCCCTCAGCTTCTTGTAAGTTTTTTTATGATGTCTCTTCTTGATGTTGTACCTCCCCAACTCCAATCTTCTTTGCCTAGTGCAGAATGCAGTTAACTACAATGAGTACAGCAGAAGAGCATTGGAATAGGAGCAGGAGTAGGCTATTTGGTCCCTTGAGCCTGCTCTGCCATTCACTAAGATCTTGGTTGATCTAATCCCTCCACGTTCCTGCCTGCCACCCATTACTCTTGACTCCAATATATAGCTAAAATCTAACTCAGCCATGAATATATTCAACTACCCAGTCTCTACTGCTTTCTAGGGTAGGGAATTTCAAAGATTAATGACCCTTTGACAGAAGAAATTCCTCCTCATTGCCATCTTAAAATGAAGGTTTCTTCTTACATAATTTCCTCCCTAGTTTTAGATTCTCCACTAAGGGAAAACATTCCATCAACATCTACTCTTCAAGCCCTCTTAGTATCTTATTTGTTTCAATAAGATTATCTCTCACTTTTCTGAACTCCAGTGAGTGTAGGCCAACCTCATAAGACAATCACCTCATTCCAGCGAGCAACCTAGTAAATCTTCTCTGAACTTTCTTCTATGCAAATGCATACATCCTCAAATAGGGGACTAAAATTGAATACTCTGTACTCTAGGTGTTGTGTCACTAATATCTTGTACAGTTGTGGCAAGACTTTCATAGTTTTATACTACATTCCCTTCCTAATAACTTGCCATACATGCAAGCTAACATTTTGTGATTCATGTGTAAGAATGCCTAGATCCCTTTTTACTGCAGCATTCTGCCATGTCTCTACATTGTAATATTCTGCTTTTTGAATCTTCCTACCAAAGTCAAAAAACCTCAAATTTTCCAACATTATTCTTCATCCTTCAGATTTTTCCCTCTTCACTTCACCCATCCCTTTCCCTCCTCATGACTTGCTTTCCCACCTATCTTTGTATTATCAGCAACTTTGGCAGCAGTCTGGTTTGGCCGGCATTCTCTGGCCATTCATTGAATCCCTACAGCACAGAAGGAGGCCATTCGGCCCATTGAGTCTGCACTGGCACAGGGAAAATGTGCAAACTCCACACAGACAGTGACCCGAGGCCGGAAGTGAACCCAAGTGCTTGGCACTGCGAGGCAGCAATGCTAACCACTGTGTTACCATGCTGCCCATTCATGCTGGCAGAATTCTCTAGTTCTGCTGGTGGTGCAGTTCCTGCTTCAGGTTTCCTGTGGCATTGGGTAGCTTTAAACGGAATTCTCATTGAAAGCAGTGGGACCAGAATATCCTGCCACCAATGAAAGCTCTGCCATCTCCTGCTGCTGAGAAAAACACTGAGGGGAGGCCAGAGAATCTCACCGATATTTTCTTCATCCAACTCATTAATATAGATCGTCAAACATGATTTCCCTTTCATAAAGCCATGTTGACTCAGTCTCATTGTATTCTGATTTTCTAAACGTCCTCCCACTGCTTCCTAAATAATAGATTGCTGTGTTTTCCCAATGACAGATGTTAGACTAGTTTGCCTATAGTTTCTTTCTTTCTGTATCCTTTCTTTCATGAATAGGGAGCCAAACATTTGCGGCTTTCTAATCTGCTGGAGCCTTTCCAGAATCCAGAGAATTTTAAAACACTAAAACCAACGTATCCACTTTTTATTCAGCCACTTCTTTCAAGATGCAGGTCATCAGGTCCATAGGACTTGTCAGCCTTTAGTTCAATTAGTTTACCCAGTACATTTTTCTCTAGTGACAATGATTGTTTTACTTTCATCCGTCCCTATTGTCCCCTGCTTCTCTACTATTCTTGGAGTGCCTGGTGTGTCTTCTGCCATTGTAGCAGGTAGAAAATATTTGTTCAACGTATCTCTTCCATTCTTTGTTTCTCATTGCTGGTTCCTGAGTCTTATCCAACAGGAGCTAAGGTTTATTTTAGCTGTTTTCTTCCCTTGAATGTACTTGTAGGAGCTCTTACTCACTGCTGTTATATTTTATGAAAGTTAACCTAATATTTTAATTTTTGCAACTTTACCTTTTAACTTATCCTTTGATGGTTTCTGAAGTTCTCCCAATCTTTGGGCCTACCATTAATCTTTGCAGCATTACACACCTTTTTGTTCAATTTTATACTATCCTCAAATTCTTTAGTTAGTTACAGAACACACATTCTTCTTGTAGAATCTTTCTTTCTCAACTGAATGTATGTTTGTTGAGAGATATGAAATAGTTCCTTGAATGTCTGCCACTGCTTGCCTACTGTCGTACATTTTAAATGATTTCTCAGTCTATTTGAGCCAAATCTATCTTCATTCTTTTGTTTTTATCTTTATTTGAGTTTATTACACAAGTTACAGACCAGTGCGTCTCATACTCAAATTGAATGTGAAATTCTGCCATGTTATGATCACTGTTCTCGAGAGGATACTTTACTTTGACATAGGGTCATCTAGACTCAAAATTTCAGTTCTTTTCCCTCCTTACGGAGGCTGCCAGACCTGCTGAGATTTTCCAGCATTTTCTTTTTTGGTTACTTTATTGTACAATCATTGTCTTATTGAAAATGTCCAGGTATATTTACAGACTGTTCCCTCATTGATTCCACAAGACATAGTTCTAAAAAATTGTCCTAAATATCTTTGACGGGCACACCCTCAATGTTACCTTGTCCATTTTGATGTTTTCAATCTATGTGAAAGTTAATCTCACCTATGATTATTCAGTAACTTTTTTACAAATGCCTTTTATTAAAATAAAGTTTATTGATTAGTCAAAAATAGGCGTACTTTAGCATTGCAATAAAGTTACGGTGAAAATCCCCTTTCTTGTTCTACAGTCTAACTACTATTAGTGAGCTGATAAACCAGTCCCAACAGTGACTTATTTTACTTGGTCAACACTTGAAATTTGTCAGAAGGCAGAGTGGACGGTAAAGTCACCTGAAAGCTGGCTGACAGTAGATTACACAATTGTGCAAGTGCAGGTTTCTGTGCTCTGAGAGCACAGAGACCTGCCACTGACTCTGTCAGTTATAGCAGTCTGGCTTTCATGGCTCAGCAACCCCACCCCACTTCTGCTACCGGGGTGTTCCACAGCCAATCACAATTCCTTTTGCCCGGACCATTCACCACCCGCCTGGCCAGATCAATCATGGCCACCCTCCCCCGCCAATCTCTACTGCAGTGTGGCAGTGGTTCCCCTCCTCTTCTACGACCGATCGCTACTGCAGTGGCAACAGATCCCCCACCTCCCCCCTACCGATTGGTGTTGCAGTGTGCACTGTGGTTCCCACCCCCCATCACTGAATGGCCCTCTCAGTTGGTCCCAACCCTCACGCCTCACTACCTTGGCACTGCCCAGTGCCTGGTGGGCAGTGCCAAGATGCCAGGCTGGCACTGCCCAAGGGGCATATCGTCTGCCCCGACCTCCTGGGCCTCAATGGCCTTCCGTTCTACTGGCGAGACCACTGCGTCATGTATGTTCTCCGTTGATGGGGGAACATACATGACCTTGAAGGAGAGAACTTTCCCCGCTGAGGCCACAGAGGCAAGTGAGCCTCGATAATTTTGTCCTGGGTTCACTAATTGTATTCACATCAGGTTTTAAATATATTTAAATATCATAATCAGCTTGTGCCGGATATCCAGTGCCGGTAAGATTGCGAGAGGCAAGAAATCGGGCGCAAACCTGATTTCTCAGCTCATTTGCAATCTTACCAGCTCGCCCTACCCATTAGCTAGTGGGGTGCAATGGTAAGATCGCCTTCAGAATCTTTAATTCCATTTTCCTTTAATATTTTTGCAACTCTGGTCTTATTCACTGGTGCATTTATCGGAATCTGAAGGCCCTAAAATTTGTGCTGTGACCCAATCACCCCTCATAATCTCTAAAGCTGCAGTATTTGTGTCCATGGCTGCTTCTCAGCTGGGGATCTGCCATAGATTGCCATGACTCGCTTGGTACCCGCAAGGATGGCAAATCTTCAGTGATATTTCTGCAAGATAGATGTAGAATTCTAATGCAAATTGCTGCAATTCCTCAGGAATTAACCTTAAAGCCTTCATGTAGGTATGATAGTTCTCAGCTAGATAATTGAGGCGTACCATATGTACAAGAAGCCTCTATGGTTGGTTTCTTAGCCTCACAACTTTAAAAACATAGACATCCTTTCTTTGGCTTTAACTGGGGAAGAGCTCATTTGGAGCCACTTGTTCCCTTGTGCTCTGAAAATTAACTGGCCCTACAATGATTCATTTTGCATTAATTACCTTTCTGGAGGGCTTGCTGGCACCCAGAGTCAGCGTCCCTTGCTTTGAGATCCCCCTTGGTGAAAATTAGCCCAAACTAAATTTTAGCCCCAAGTAAATTCAATGAAAATCAATGTCTTGCAGCCCCACACAAGTTGTGAGAATATCTGCATTCCTGCTTCATGCTTCACACAGCTGAGAAGATGTCTCTTTATTACTGAGTTTATGATAACTTTCCCAGCCTTGCTGTCAGTGATGAGCTGCTGATAATTGATTTTATTTGACACTTCTGTGCAGATTTGAATTGATTTAAACGAATTCTGTCCAATGCCTGTGTAAATGGATCGCTTCGGTGATCCATGTGAGTGTTTCCATTAAAATATAGATTTGCTTAGCTGGCCCCATTAATTTAGTATGGAAAATGTAATCTCCAAGAGAAAGATGGAAATGTGTCGAAGTCATTGTTGGGTAACAAGCAACACTGAATACAAAATATTCTCTTATCTGCCTGAGTAAGAATAACAAACCTTCATTCAACTGTTTTTGTCAGCAACATTTAGGCAACAGAATCTTTTCATGGTGACATGAGGCTTTTCTATTCAATACAATGAAAGACATCATCCCATAAGCGCACTGGTAGTGCCTAATCGTAGCCTGCAGTAAGTTTCTGAATTAATTGGTTGTTTTGCCCTTGCACAGGTCTGCTACTATATTCAGACGAAATCCATGGAATCATGTTCCCTGGCTCATGTCCTTCCCCTGATCCTGCTTTAGATTTCTGAGAGCATTGAACAAGTCCTTTAGAACAGGCTCATTTTAATCGTGCTGACATTTCTGCCGAGAGTTGTCAATCAGCTTTGTCTTTTACTCCTTCCTCCTGGGAATTAGACTATTCTCTCTTGATAACACCATTCATTTGTGTTATTGTTCTGTTAGATTTCCTAGTGAGGTACATATCCTCTGGCCCAATTTGAGAAAAATGTGAGTGTCCCTGGGGAAATCCTGGAAAAATTATTGGGTTGCCATTTCCCCATGTGATGAAATGTTGCCTTTAGAGGAGAGTCCTAACAAGAAATCTACTGAGTTCACATTGCCATCTTTTACAGATGCACCACAGAAAGCATTCTTTCTGGTTGTATCACAGCTTGGTATGGCTTCTCTTCTGCCCAAGATCGCAAGAAACTACAAAGGTTTGCAAAATGAAACCCGGTCCATTATGCAAACAAGCCTCCTATCCATTGACTCCTGTCTACATTTTGCGTTGCCTCAGAAAGACATCCAGCATAATTAAGGACCCCACCAATCCTGGATATATTCTCTTCCACCTCCTTCCCTCGGGAAAAAGAGGTCATGTACCAACTGACTCAAGAACAGCTTCTTCCCTGCTGTCATCAGACTTTTGAATGGACCTACCTTGCGCTAAGCTCTTTTCTCTCCTTACAGAAGCTGCCAGACCTGCTGAGATTTTTCAGTGTTTTCCCTTTTGACACTTCGCACTATGTTGATCTTTCTCTACACCCTAGCTATGACTGTAACACTACATTCTGCACTGTCTCCTTTCCTTCTCTATGAACAGTATGCTTTGTCTGTATAGCACACAAGAAACAATACTTTTCAGTGTATACTAATACATGTGACAGTAATAAATCAAATCAAATCGAATAAAAAAATCATTTTTATCCATTTTACTTTTTCAATCCAGTTATGTTACCATTTCGACATGCATTATACTGTTTTACTATAGAGGATACAAGTAACACCCCAGAAATAGCTGTAAATCAGAAAATGGGAGGGAGAAACTCAAGAAAATTACAATCATCGGAGAAGTGGTATTGAACAAGTTGTTGGGGCTGCATGTTGACAAATACCCCTGCCTTGATGTCTTTCATCCTAAGGCCCTAAAAGAAATGACTAGTGAGGTAGTTAACATATTGGTTTTGATTTTCCAAATTCCTGAGATCCAGGGAAGGTTCTAGTAGAGTGGAACATGGCTCATGTAACCCCTTTATTCAAATATGGAGTGAGACAGAAAGCAGGAAACAGGCCAGTTAGCTTAACTTCTGTCATAGGTAAAATGTTAGAAGTTTTTATTAAAGATGTCATAGCAGGGCACTTAGATAAATTCGAGATAATCAGGCAGAATCAACATGATTTTGTGAAAGGAAAATCGTGTGTGATTAATTTATTGGAGTTCTTTGAATAGGTAACACGTGATATCGATAAAAAGGAACTGGTGAATGCAGCATACTTATATTTGCAGAAGGCATTTGATAAAGTTATTTTGGAAAATATATAGGATAACATATTGGCATTATCCTGGATCTCTGGATTACTAGTCCAGTGACAATACCATTACACTACTACCTCCTCATAAATGAAAGAATTGAAGATATGTTGTTAATTTAGCTGATGAAACAAAGATAGGGAGGAAAGCATGTTGTGAAGAAAACATAAGGAGACTACAAAGGCATATAGATTGATTAAGTGAGTTGGCATAAATCTGGCAAATGGAAGTATAATGTGGGAAAATGTGAAATTGTCCATTTTAGCAGAAAAATAAAAATGCAACATATTATCTAAAAATGATGAGAGATTGCAGAGCTCTAAGATGCAGAGGGTTCTGGGTATCATAGTGCATGAATCAGAAAAGGTTAGTATGCAGGTACAGCAACAAAAGCTAATGAAATGTCGTCATTTGTTCCATGGGTAATTAAGTACAAAAACAGAGGGGTTATTGTTCAGTTATACAGTGCATTCGTGAAGCCACATCTGGAATACCATGCACAGTGCTCCAGTAAGGTCCCCTTGTTTAAGGAAGGATATAAATGTGTTGGAAGCAGTTCAGAGAAGGTTTATTAAATGAATACGTGAAAATGATGGGTTGTCTTATGAGGCAAGGTTGGACCGACTAAGCTTGCATTCACTGCAGTTTAGAAGAGTAAGAGGCAACTTGATTGAAACATGCAAAATCGTGGCAGGTATTGACAGAGTGGATAAGGAGAAGATTTTTCCTCTTGTTGGAGAACTTAGAACTAGGAGCCCCTGTTTAAATATAAAGAGTCCCCATTTAAAACAGAAATGAGTTTTTTTTTTCCCTGTCAGAGGGTTGAGAGTCTTTGGAACTCTCTTCCTCAAAAGGCGGTGGAAATAGAGTCTTTGAATATTTTTAAGGTAGAGCTGGAGAGATTCTTGATTAACAAGGGGGTGAAAGGCTATTAGGGGCAGGGAGCAATGTGGGTTTGAAGTTACAATCAGATCAGCCATGATTGTATTGAATGGCAGAGCAGACTGGTGGGGCTCAGTGGCCTACTCCCGCTCCTAATTCATATGTTACCAAATGAAACAAAATATGGGCCTACTAAACTGAAAAAAAAACAAATTAACTTTCCTATCAAGTGGGAACACATGAATGAAAGCAGTGTTTCAATGACAGTAAATTATGTTCTACTCAGAAAGACAGAATGCTCCATTACTTATTTATATCAGGCTTCTTCCATAGTGCAGTTTAGGCCTGATTTAAATTTATTGCTGCCTGGGTGGTTACCAGGGCCTGGGGAGCCTGACAACAAGGTGGAATAAGGAACAGCTGTATCAAGCAGGCTTTTCAAAGCACCACTTGTGAGGCAGGAGGAGCAGAAGTGTTCCCCTGGTATCTTAAGCAAATCTTCACCATGATCAGTTATTTCCTTCCTCCCACTCATTCCATATCTGTGGGCCAAGCTTATGCCCACAATATCTGCTGTAACCTTCACCTTGTGCCCTACAGTCTTGGTCAATTATGCCCTGTGATCTTTGCTGAATTCCCTTCACATCTGCAATATTTGTCAACCATCTTCCCCACCGCCCACAATACCCTTTATTACTGATTGCTGGGATCATCCCTAATGGACCTTGTATTTTGACTTCTACTGTCTTTGATTCCAGACCTTTTCATCACTGGCTCCAGCAGCACAGTGGACTGGGAGACATCAGCGGGGACCATTTTGCGAGCTTCCCACTGGCTGCCATGCCACTGCAAGTCTCCCAAGCAAAGATTTTCAGAGTAATAAGAACATAAGAAATAGGAGCAGGAGTAGGCCATCTAGCCCTTCGAGCCTGCCCCGCCATTCAATAAGATCATGGCTGATCTGAAGTGGATCAGTTCCACTTTCCCGCTCTCTCCCCATAACCCTTAATTCCTCTGTATAGCAGAAACCTATCTACCCGTGACTTAAATATATTCAGCAAGGTAGCCTCCACTACTTCAACGGGCAGAGAATTCCAGAGATTCACCACCCTTTGAGTGAAGAAGTTCCTCCTCAACTCTGATTTAAACTGCACCCCCCCTTATCTTGAGGCTGTGCCCTCTAGCCCTGCTCCATGGCAGAAATCGGCGCAGAGTTGACTACAATGTGGAAATTGGGATTTCAATATCATGAGCGGGCTTGGGACTGAAGTCTCTGGGCCCAAGAACACCTCCCCCCCGCCCCCAACCAGGAGTGGTTCACTCCAGCGGAGTTTACAACTGCTCCCTAGTAATGGGGAACAGGTGGCCAACTCTTGCTGGAAGGAAGAGAGGCCATTGAGGCCCTCCAGAAGGTCAGGGGTAAGGGTGTGCCTCTTGGGAAGTACCAGCTTGGCAGTGCTCACTTGGCACCCTGGCACTGCCCAAGAGGCAAACTGACACTGCCCAAAGGGCACCTTGGCACTGCCCAATGCGCATCAGGCAGAGCAAAGCGGGTAGTATCGGGGGGGAGTAGGGCCTATTGAGGGATAATTGGTGGGGTTGGGGGGGTCATGCTGCCACTTTGCATTGGGATTGTGGGCCGAGGTAGGGCAGAACAACGATCGGGCTGGCCAGTGATCTGGAGGCTGGCAATGCCAGACTACTGTGGTCTTGCTATTAAATTTGTTAGGTTGGCAATGGTGGCAGGGATTTCTGGCTTTTTTCCTTACCCACATATACTTCCCTTGCTCCTTTTCTGTTCATATTTTGAATTTGTTTATATGTAATTAAATAATCCTTGGGGGGAATACCTTTGGAGGGAGGAAGGGTGAGCTGTGCACTATGAGGGTTTGGAAGGGTTAATGTTTGGGACTGTGCAAATTGCACCAGCCATAATAACGGTGTATGAGGAGAGATGGGGAAAATGTTCATGGCTTCAGCTGTGTAACACATGGCCATGAATAGCTTTGCATGGTTCAGTTAGATAAGATAAACCAGTTGTTGTTTGAACATACCAACAGCTCAGTAATCATTATGAAGCTAAGCTAATTAACCATGCAACAAGCTGGACTGAGGTTCAAGCCATAGGTACAGCAATCAGTGGGCGACCGAGGGGGTCGTCTGAAATGACTGTCTGCCCCTCTGCTGTGGCTATATTCATGTCCAGGGGTCCCTGTCAGAGGGAACTGTGAACACCTTCTATGCCCGCTGGGCACTGCAGGGGCCGGGATGCAGTATTGACCCCTTTAATCACATTTTGATTTGCTGTTTCAAGTTTCTTTTCCACTTTGTCCTTTGTTTTGGGTGGTTCACTTCCTTTTGGGAGCTGCCCCTTTTAATTTGTCCCTTCACTAATTTGATTTTGTTCATTTGGTTGGCCAAAAAGAGCGATATAGTAGTGAGTAACAGTGGCATACTGAAATTCAACTGTGTCCGGAATAAAAAATTGGACTGTGTCCAGCAACAAGAGCAAATTTCTACAATATAAACTGCGATTGCTGTGACTTTTCAGCTCATTTTGGAAATGGATATTGAAAGCTGGCTGTGCCTCAATGCCAACATCCTAGGAACAAATAAAAAAAGATAGTTGTCAGTTCAAAGAGAAGTGGAAAACTTTTATAATCACGGTCATTAATATCTATGCTACTACCAGGGGAACCAAGTGACTATGTCACATAAACAATAAAATTAACAATGCTGACCTTACAAAGCCAGAAGTGTTAAAGAACTTTGGCCCCCTTTGTGGTCACATATCTGAACGTAAAGAACAATTCACTCTTTCCTTCTCAAATAAGGGTTACTTTTTGACTGGGACAATATGGCAGAAAGAGGCCTAGAGTGCGATTTTCCCCTTTGTGCACTAAGTGCGGTGATGAGTGTGAAAATCATTGTTTTTCCTGCTGACCCCGGTGGTGATTTTATTTGTGCCATATTATCCATTTCATTAATTAGACATTTACAGGAAACACTATCAGACCGCAGGAGAGAGGCCTCCAATTTTCCCATCCCGCTGTGACCTTGCCAGTTCATCAATCTGGGCATTGTATTTAATACTCACCCTGACACAGCTTTTTTAATTTTGCACCCAGGATTGTTCTACCGAAGACACGGCCTCAAAAGCTAAGAAGATAACAGTCCCCAAGTTCAGTGATGACTCTCTGGGCCACCTACTGGATATCATGGAAGACCATGGTGATATCCTCTATCTCCATTCTGGTCAGAGGAAGTTCACCAACCTCACCGCTCTGACGTGGTGGACTATGAAGAGAGACTAAATAGGCTGGGTCTGTACTCGTTGGGGTTTAGAAGGGTGAGGGGGGATCTTATAGAGACGTATAATATAATGAAAGGGATGGATAGGGTAGAGGTAGAGAGATTCTTCCCGCTTAGAAAGGATAGCAGGACTCGAGGGCACGGCCTCAAGATAAGGGGGGGGACAGTTTAGATCAGAGTTGAGGAGGAACTTCTTCACTCAAAGGGTGGTGAATCTCAGGAATTCTCTGCCTGTTGAAGTGGTGGAGGCTACCTCGCTAAATATATTTAAGTCACGGGTAGATAGGTTTTTGGTAGACAAGGGAATTAAGAGTTATGGGGAGAGAGCGGGAAAGTGGAACTGATCCACTTCAGATCAGCCATGATCTTATTGAATGGCGGGGCAGGCTCAAAGGGCTAGATGGCCTACTCCTGCTCCTATTTCTTATGTTCTTATGTTATATTCTTATGTTCAGAGGAGGCCAGTGCCAATGCTGCACAGAAGAAGCCCACCATCCATTGGAGAAGGAAGATGAATGATCTCATCCATGCCACTGTTAATCATTCCAGCACTCTCAATTCACACACTCACCAGCCCATCGCACATTTATTGTTACCTCACTCACTGCTGGCTCAAGGAACAACTACTCATTCTCTCCCACACACACACACCTTCACATCTCCATCTGATCTCTGCAGCTCCTCATATCCCCCATTGCTCCACTCATGCCAGGCACCTTTATCACCTATCCTGGCATGCATACTGCATCAAATTCTCTCAATCTCTCTTTACAAGACAAGCTTTCAACCAAAGGGAGGGATCCCAGACCAATGGTGGAGTAGCCAAAATTAACATCTTCATTGCCAATGAGAACTGAGCCAATGGGCTGGCTGAAGACGGTATGGACTGTGTCTGTGGCAACAGTGGCAAATACCCATATGAGGACTCTGCAGCAGTTGATACACTGTACTGTGCACAGACAGCTTTTCACATTGCTTGCTATGCATTAATTATCGCTACTTTCTTTCACAGGCACCTCTGTGAAGCACTCAAGGCCCTCAACCAGCCAGACCCTCAGCCTGAACTTTGACCACACCTCAGATGAGGAACCTGAGGGACAGCACCATTGAAGATCTGTCAGTGACAATAAATCCAAATTGTCATGTCTGATGCTCAATGGAACCCTTGGACAGAGGGAAAGGAAAGGCCTGCGAGGCAAGGGCTCAACTGGGGAAAGCAAATACTGGCAAAGGGTGCATTGGACACATGACTGGTGGGGTGCAGGGTTAAAGTGTTCTCTGGGCCAGAATGGGGAAGATACTCCAACAGAACGATCCTTTGTAGTTCTTTGTGGTCTGGGGCAGAGCAGGAGCCATACCAAGCTATGATACAACCGGAAAGAATGCTTTCTATGGTGCATCTGTAGAAGTAAGTGTTGCAGCAGACGTGCCAAATTTCCTTAGTCTCCTGAGAAAGTAGATGCATTGGTGGGCTTTGTTATTAACTATAACGAAGAATACAATGAGTTGCGGTGAGTATCCATCTGGACAAGCGCCCTCCATTATCGACACACATGAACCCCAGCATTGCTATTCCTCTCATTTCCACCAGGCACTTCAACCTGAGAGTTAGTACTCAGGCACGAGGCTCACCGCTGTCTTGATTCTTTGAAGGATGATGAAACCTCGGGTTCTTGTATCCTTACCCAGATGAGGTGCTAACTGGAGGAAGGCGTCCCGGAATCAGACATCAGGAGATGCTGCCTCTTCAGGTATCTTTCCAGCAGCCCAGTTGTTACAGAGCCCGGAGTTGTTCCACGATCCTCAGTGGACTTGGAGCTGCAAGCCCTCAGTCTGACAAAACCCCTCAGGGAGATTCATCAGCAGCAGCAGCACTCTGTGTAACCTGGAAGGTGATACTAGGAGCTCACACTTGGACCAAGGCAGCCGAGGTGTTAATCCACTTTGAAATCTCTCAGTCCTCTGTGTCACCTTCCTCTCCAGCACATTGACATCTGGTTCTCTCAATTAGGGATGCTGGCCTACATTCATCCTTAACTTTCTATGGATGTTAACCACCTGAGGATGATATTGTTCATACACTTGGCTGCCAAACATTAAAATGCTCCTCATTAACATAGATGTTATGCTTTCATTGTCAGCCCTGGCCCTGGCAAACTCTAAAATGCTAAAACACCATGAATCATTTAAGCTCACACTTTGCTGATAATAAAGAACACTCTTCAGCTTCACTTTACTTCTTCCCACCTTCCTCCATTGAGCTTTTGTCCTGTGGCAAATTACAATCCACCCCTGCCTTGGTGTTGTTCTGGCAGATAGAAGCTTGGCAACGATGCCCATGTAAAAGCGATTTGGTGTTGCCTGTGAAGACTGGCACTAATTTTGAGGTGTTGTGAATACTGAGCAATGCATGGTTGGCGAACAAACCTCAAAGCCACGAGCGAAGTCCAAGTTACCAGGCGCACATTGCTTTTATATGGTTGCGAAACACATCAGTCTAACTGGACACTGAAGTGGCTTATTATTCCGGGGACAATTCCGGTGAGCAGCTCTTACAATGAGTATGCATGCTTTTGAAATGTATTAAAACTACATTCTTAGCATGGTGTGATGGGAAGCCTGTTGAAGTTGGGAGAGACAATCAAAACCTATTTTCCCATTAGAGTAAAATTGATTTTTTTCTTTGCACTCTTGATGTGTTCTGCTCCCATCTGTCATGTGCCCACCATTGGCAGGCATGGAAAATCTCAGCCCTGGTTATTAGACAAAGTACAAGGTAATCACAGAAGAAAGGAATAGCATCCAGCAGATATGATCTCCTGCTCTGGACAGTAGTGTAACTATTCTTCATTGTGTGACTGAGGTAAACCTGATTGTGGGAAGAATATATAAATTCCACATAGACAATTACCTAAGGCCGGAATCGAACCTGGGTCCCTGGCGTTGTGAGAAGCTGAAGTAAATCTGATTGCGTAAGCTCATGGATCTCTTCATCTAAAACAGCGCCGCTCTCTGAGGACCCACTGCTCTCTCGAAGAATATTATGTTCCATTTGCATCCAGTGTCATTTGCCATTAAAGTAGATAGATTGATAAATGAGCAGTAACACACACACACACTATTTTTGGGTTCTAGCAATAAATTATTTTTTTCTTCCCTCTGATACTAAATAATTTTCCCTGTGGCAGCTTATATCCACCTTTGTTGTGTTCAGACTTTTACCCAGTCGCCTGCACTGTTGCAGGGTATCCCAACTATACTGAAGACAGCAGTAATTAGCATTCAGCTCCTTGCTATTTCCAAGGTCAGGGATTGCCCCTTTGGGATGCAAGTCCAGTGGGGTGTTAGGGGGTGTGGTAGTTGGGGGGGGGGCTGCAGGGAGGAGGGATAAGGAGGGGAGTTATAAGGATGTCATGTAGATTATTTTTGCTGGACCAGTTACAGGCTCTGCAACAATGAGAATCGCCATCTGAATAATTCTATGATTCAATGAATTAGCACCATTGAGTTCTACTGGTGAAATCCTAATTACTCAATGATTACATTTCCATCTGTTGACTAACTGCAAAATGGAACTGCCTTGCAATGATTTTTGTTAGCAAAAGAATCCATCAAATCCCTACAATGGGTCATTTGGCTCATCGAGTCTGCACCGACTCTCCAAAAGAGAATCTTACCCAAGCACACATCCCGGCCCACACACCCTCCCTATCCCCGTAACCCTGTACATGTTCCATGACCAATCCACCTAACATACATATCTTTAGACACTAAGGGGCAATTCAGCATGGCCAATCCACCTTACCTGCAGAGCTTTAGATGCTCAGGGGCAATTTAGCATGATCAATCTACCTTACTTGCACATCTTTAGACTGTGGGATGAAACTGGAGCACCCGGACGAAACTCACACAGACAAGGGAAGAATGTGTAAATTCCACACAGCCAATTACCTGAGGCCGGCATCGAACCTGGGTCCCTGGTGTTGTGAGGCAGCAGTGCTAACCCAAGTGCCACCATTCTGCGCACAACTGGTTCACATTAATAAATAGCAAATTCTAGAGGTAATTACACCCAGTGTTAGATACTTGGAGGGTCTTAAGTATGTGGAATTGCTGATTTTTCCATCGTTGGTCCAAACAGATTGTTTCTGTCAACCACTGCATTTTGGAGGATTTTTTAAAATGCGTTTAAGTCATGTGATATTTTATGCCACAGAAAAATTATAAATGATCTATGTGAAATGTTCAGTGTGGCAATGGCTTCCCACATTTATAGTAACATTGTTTTTCAACAACCCTGTTTTGCATTGAATCCACAGTGCCTTTGTGACTAAAACACACACACAACTCTGGGCTGCTTAGTAGTTCTTTAGCTTTGAATAAGGTTGCATTGAAACCCTTGATTCACTACCAGTTGATGATGGGCCTTTTGTGAGCACAATTGGAATCAATTACATGTTAAAGAATACCTCAGTGCCTGGGTGACAGGAATCTTTTTGACCTGCTTGCACATGGTTACAAATGTGTTGCAAAATTGGATGTTGGCTAATTGGTATCTGGTGAAGAGATCCCGAAAGCGCCGTTTCACTTATTAATTTTGAATTCTTAAAACAAACCAGATTCATTTGTATTCTGAGGTGCTGGAACATTCCCTGACAACATCACAAACCCTCCTGACATGTTTATTGAGTGCCTTTGATATTCTATAAACCTCTTCATGGCGAGGGCGCAGTTGTATTCCCAGTTGTCACCATCATTAAATAAGTAACAGCTGCAATATGAAGCCTTTATCTAAGATCCCAATAGCTTTAACCCTTTGTGGGAAGCAATAGACATTTGAGAATGGCAGAACATAGTTCAACCATTTGATTAGTTACAATCCACACATCTAACTGCATAACACACTGCACTATCAGGCTTCAAACTAATTTATCATTGGAAAGGAAAGGTAAAATCAGACACTTCCTTTTATTATTTCTCTCTTTATATTTATTTGTAGCTTATCATTCTGCCCAAGTCTACAGCCTCTCCCTGTAGTGCAGTTAGTTCAGTTTAAATTTATTGTCACAAGCAGGATTACATTAACACTGCAATGAAGTTACTGTGAAAATCCCCCAGTCGCCATACTCCAGCACCTGTTCGGATACACTGAGGGAGAATTCAGCATGGCCAATGCACCTAATGTTGTAGTTTATCCCGATGTAATGTATCTGTCCATAAACCACGTATACAATGTAAGTGTGAGGCTGAAGTTGTGTGGTGGATCTGCTGGTCTCCTATCATGGATTTTCAACCCCTTTGGGGAATTTTGACCTCGGAGGTATGTGGGGTTTGGGTGTGGTTCAGGGGCGTAAGGGGTGGTTAATATCAGCAAAAATCCTAATGTGCCAGGAAAGTTGGTGCCAACCTGTTGGCCAGCCCCATTTTAATCAGGGGTGTTGGGCTGGTTATACAGTCTTCAGAGGCTGGAGTAGCCTATTAACTGCTCAATTGGAGTGCTATTCCAACCTGTTTTAAAATGTAGCAACGCATCATGGCCTTCCTGAAACCTGCCACTGAAATCATGGTGACATGACAGCAGCAATTGAAAGGGCTGATTAAAACTCATGGAAACACTGCAGCAACTGCTCAGTACTCAGCTGTTTTCAAACCCGCTAGTGGAAGAGGAGTTGTTCACTGCACTTTTGCTGACAGTTTTCTTTATATGTTGGAGGATTTCTGAATCAGCTTGAAATGGGCGGCACGTTGGCCAAAGGGCAACATGGCCATCAGCAGCAAGAACAGGAGCAGCTATCGCCCACTGAGACAGAACTACAGCTGAAGCACAGAGAGCGCAGCAGCAGAGAGGAGAGTAGCAGAAAGTTGTAGAAAGCATTATCCACAAAATAGGGTGGACGGGCAGAGGCTGAGTCACCTTGACTATGTCAGGACAGCAGTGTTCGTGGAGGCTCAGGTTATCACATCAGGTGGTGAGCAACAGCTACCGCCTCTTAGAAGAAGGCCTGCTCTTGGCTGGGCTACACGTCATGGTGGATCACTGCCCAAAATGACCACTGCCCCCTCTGGATCCTTCCCAGACAGTGCTGGAGACATCTCCAAATCGGCAGTCCCCAAATGCATAAGACTGGTGACAAATGATTTGTCTGCCAGAATTGGCAATTGTGTGACTTTTGCACGTGATGATTCCAGTCAGAATGAATGAACACTCAAGTTTGTCTCCCTGACTGACTTTGCACAGGTGAAGGCATAATCAACTACACACACACATACGGCAATCTGATCACTCAAAGATCAACTAGAAATACTTGTCAACCACGAAGACTTCCCATTGCATCAATGTGCAGCTGCTGTGAAATGACAGAAAGAGACTTCAGCAGGTGTCTACAAAAATCCCTGCATGCTGCCATCATGCTTTCATCCTTTGGCAGTTCAAGTTCTCTGACATCTTTAGGATCCGCAAACACACTTTAGGAATGATTACTAAGAGACAAGGAATACCCGATTTAAACTTGTTAACAACATCTGTGAGAAACCCAGCAAATGAAGTCCATTAAAAATCAAAAGTCCATGAGAAGCATGATTGAATAACTCATCAGCAAGTTGATGATGCCTTTCAAGTAATTAGGCCATGCTAAATTGACCCTATTGTCAGTAGAATTAGCTAGGGTAAATGTGTGGGGTTACAGGGATAGGGCCTGGGTGAGTTTGTGGGCAGTACAGACTCGATGGGCTGAATAGTCTCCTTCTGTACTGTAGGGATTCTATGATTCTATGATAAGTGCAGAGACAGTTATGGAAGCAACCCTCCAGCTTACATCTTCAAGGGTGTCCAGAATAGACATGGTAAGCTGTGTCCTCCAGTATGGTTTGGACTTGCAAAAGGAATGCTGTGCAAAGTGTATAACATCATTGGAGGAAGGACAGTAGCAAGGTTATTATGCCAGTGAAGCTTCAGCTGTCTGGGATGCTTGTTGCCCTTCATAATGCAAGATTCAGTTAGTTATCCATCTGCGAAATCCATGTTTCCCCATATTCCCCAATGCAAATGGCACAAAGCAGTCCTGCAAAGAGTCCATTGCACATCTCCTGATGGATCCCCTTCAATTCATGTCTTCCCACTAATCTTCAAGGAATTGAAATGGTTAGTTATCAACTGACAGCTGGAGAAGTGTCAATCCTAAAGCAGTGATCTGATTTCTGACCACAAAGGTCTTTGTGTGGGGATATCTAATAGGGGCAGAAGTTAAGAGACCAAGTGGAAACATTTTTTCTCCTCCTAGCTCACATGCAGTACTGTAAAATTGTTGACATTCTCTTCAAAGCTGTCTTTGTCTTACTTTAGTTATTGACCTTCAAAAACCAGCTGAACAGTTAACCTGTAAAGCAGGCTTCTTTTTCATCCATTTATAGGATATGGGTGTCACTGGCTGGCCAGCATTTATTGCCCATCCCTAGTTGCCCTATAAGGGCAGTTGAGAGTCAACCACATTGCTGTGGCTTTGGAATCACATGTAGGCCAGACCGAGTAAGGATGGCAGATTTCCTTCCCTAAAGGACAAGAGTGAACCAGGTGTGTTTTTCCGACAATCGACAATGGTTTCAGTAGATTCTTAATTCCAGATTTTTTTTACTGAATTCAAATTCCACCATCTGCTGTGGCGGGATTCAAACCTGGGTCCCCAGGACATGAGTTGAGTTTCAGGATTATTAGTCTAGCGATAATACCATGAGGCCAAAATGGCTAAATCAGAAGCTGCCAGTCTTATCAAAATAATTGAACTGCCAACCCACCTCCTGGGCAAAGACTGGCCACATACCACTTACTCCTATTGGGCTTAATGTGTTGATAAAACATCTTTGGGTTTTCTTTGATTTTACATGCCAAAATCTTTTCATATCTTCTTTTTGCTTACCTAATTTCCACTTCCTATAATCCTCTTGACTTTCTGCATTATTAAATTCTTGTCAACTGCTCCTCGGCTGGCAAGGGATTTTGATTTGAGAGTCATAGAGTAATAGAGATTTACAGCATGGAAACAGGCTCTTCAGCCCAACTTGTCCATGCTGCCCTCTTTTTAAACCCCTAAGCTAATCCCAATTGCCTGCGTTTGGCCCATATCCCTCTGTACTCATCGCACCCATTTAACTGTCTAATGCTTTTTAAAAGACAAAATTGTACCCACCTCTACTACTACCGCTGGCAGCATGTTCCAGAGACTCACCACCCTCTGTGTGAAAAAATTGCCCCTCTGGACACTTTGGTATCTCTCCCCTTTCATCTTAAACCAATGCCCTCTACTTTTAGACTCCCCTGCCTTTCGGAAAAGATATTGACTATCTAGCTGATTTGTGCCCCTCATTATTTTATAGACCTCTATAAGATCATCCCTCAGCCTTCTATGATCAAGAGAAAAAAGCCCAGGTCTATCCATCCAGCCTTATAATTCAAACCCCGTAACATCTTAATAAATCTTTTCTGCACTCTTTTTAGTTTAATATTATCTTTTCTATAATAGGGTGACCAGAACTGTACACAGTATTCCAAGTGTGGCCGTACCAATGTCTTGTACAACTTCAACAAGACGTCCCAACTCCTGTATTCAATGTTCTGACCAATGAAACCAAGCATGCTGAATGCCTTCTTTGTGGGAACAGATTGGACAACATATAAAAACTTAATGGGGTTCCACAGAGCTCGGAAGTAGATATCTTGCTTTTTGTGTGAGGTAGCAATGAATTACACATATAGAGGGTACGATAACAAAATTTGAAAATTATACTTACCATTTGGTCAATGTTTGTAAGGAAAAAAGCTGGAGACTGCAGGAAAATATTAATTAATTAGTCAGATGACAGAATTATGGCAAATAGGATTTAACCTGGAGAAATGTGAAATAACATAATTATAGAAGGCTAATATGTGAAGAGAATATACAATAAATGGCAGGATACTGAGAGATATAGTAGAGCAAGGAGACATTGTAATGTGCATGGCCACAAATTCCTAAAGATAACAGGACAAGGTAGATAAGCCATATGGGATACTTTCCTTTGTTAACCAAGCATAGAATATAACCACATAGAATATAAAAACAGGGCGATTATGTTAGAACTATATAAAATTCGAGTTAGGCCACAACTCGGGTACTATAGTTCTTGTCACTACGTTTACAACAAAATTATGATCACACTAATGAAGTTACTGAAGAGATTTATAAGGATTTTTACAGGACTGGAAATTTGTAGTTATGAGGAATGATTGAAATATGTTTCTCTGGAACAGAGGAATTGGGGAGATCAATTTAATTAAGATGTATAAAATTATGAGATAGATGAGTGGATATGAGTGATCCACTTCCATTAGCAGAAAGGTCAATATAAGCTGGGGAGACATTTAAAGTAATCGGTAGAAGGGTCAGAAGGGAGTTGAGGAGAAACATTTTATCCCAAAATCCGCTTGTGGTCTGGAACCCATTACCATTGAGAGTGGCAGCAGCAAAAATTCCAAGTTTCCTAAGTGGACATTTTGGGCCTGATTTTACCATTTTCATTCTAAGTGCTGAATCTGGGTGTAATGCAGGTCTGATTTAGAAATCTGCTTTCAGGCGCCTCCATACACATGAAACCATCTCCAGTCCGATTCGTGCTGTGGGTAAGGTTAGCACAGCTGAAACGATTGGAGCTCTGAACTGTGCATGTGCAGTAGGAAAAAATTTGAAAAAGCGTGCCCGTGTCAGATCGTTCCCGGGCCACAGAAAGCAGAGAAAGTGGCCCAGAAGTGAAAAACAGGAGCGATGGCCCCCACACACATCATTGTCCCCCTTATCCACCCCGACTACCCACACACATCACTGTCCCCCTGATCCACCCCCTCACTAACCACACACATCACTGTCCCCCTGATCCACCCCCTCACTAACCACACACATCACTGTCCCCCTGATCCACCCCCTCACTAACCACACACATCACTGTCCCCCTGATCCACCCCCTCACTAACCACACACATCACTGTCCCCCTGATCCACCCCCTCACTAACCACACACATCACTGTCCCCCTTATCCACCCCCACTACCCACACACATCACTGTCCCCCTGATCCACCCCCTCACTAACCACACACATCACTGTCCCCCTGATCCACCCCCTCACTAACCACACACATCATTGTCCCCCTTATCCACCCCCACTACCCACACACATCACTGTCCCCCTGATCCACCCCCTCACTAACCACACACATCATTGTCCCCCTTATCCACCCCCACTACCCACACACATCACTGTCCCCCTGATCCACCCCCTCACTACCCACACACATCATTGTCCCCCTTATCCACCCCCACTACCCACACACATCACTGTCCCCCTGATCCACCCCCTCACTAACCACACACATCACTGTCCCCCTGATCCACCCCCTCACTACCCACACACATCATTGTCCCCCTTATCCACCCCCACTACCCACACACATCACTGTCCCCCTGATCCACCCCCTCACTAACCACACACATCACTGTCCCCCTGATCCACCCCCTCACTAACCACACACATCACTGTCCCCCTGATCCACCCCCTCACTAACCACACACATCACTGTCCCCCTGATCCACCCCCTCACTACCCACACACATCACTGTCCCCCTGATCCACCCCCTCACTAACCACACACATCACTGTCCCCCTGATCCACCCCCTCACTAACCACACACATCACTGTCCCCCTGATCCACCCCCTCACTAACCACACACATCACTGTCCCCCGATCCACCCTCTCACTAACCACACACATCACTGTCCCCCTTATCCACCCCCACTACCCACACACATCACTGTCCCCCTGATCCACCCCCTCACTACCCACACACATCATTGTCCCCCTTATCCACCCCCTCACTAACCACACACATCACTGTCCCCCTGATCCACCCCCTCACTAACCACACACATCACTGTCCCCCTGATCCACCCCCTCACTACCCACACACATCATTGTCCCCCTTATCCACCCCCACTACCCACACACATCACTGTCCCCCTGATCCACCCCCTCACTAACCACACACATCACTGTCCCCCTGATCCACCCCCTCACTAACCACACACATCACTGTCCCCCTGATCCACCCTCTCACTAACCACACACATCATTGTCCCCCTGATCCACCCCCTCACTAACCACACACATCACTGTCCCCCTTATCCACCCTCACTACCCACACACATCACTGTCCCCCTGATCCACCCCCTCACTACCCACACACATCATTGTCCCCCTTATCCACCCCCACTACCCACACACATCACTGTCCCCCTGATCCACCCCCTCACTAACCACACACATCACTGTCCCCCTGATCCACCCCCTCACTACCCACACACATCATTGTCCCCCTTATCCACCCCCACTACCCACACACATCACTGTCCCCCTGATCCACCCCCTCACTAACCACACACATCACTGTCCCCTGATCCACCCCCTCACTACCCACACACATCACTGTCCCCCTGATCCACCCCCTCACTAACCACACACATCACTGTCCCCCGATCCACCCCCTCACTACCCACACACATCACTGTCCCCCTGATCCACCCCCTCACTAACCACACACATCACTGTCCCCCTGATCCACCCCCTCACTACCCACACACATCACTGTCCCCCTGATCCACCCCCTCACTAACCACACACATCACTGTCCCCCTGATCCACCCCCTCACTACCCACACACATCATTGTCCCCCTTATCCACCCCCACTACCCACACACATCACTGTCCCCCTGATCCACCCCCTCACTAACCACACACATCACTGTCTCCCTGATCCACCCCCTCACTAACCACACACATCACTGTCTCCCTTATCCACCCCCCCATGACCCACACACATCACTGTCCTCATTATCCACCCCACACTACCTAGACCACCTCTGCCCAACCCCCCCCCCCTCAACCAATCGCTCGCAGAGTGCCAGCGGACCCTCCCCAGCCCTCACCCCCTCTGGGCCCCCACCAGAGATCCATCTGCCTCCCCCCGCACCTGAGATACATATTACCCATCTCCCTCCTCCCACCCCCACCCCCCGACAATGATTTGGCCTCACTCATCCCCCCCCAGACAACGGTCTGGCATCACTCATCACCTCCCCCCGTCGAGAAACATCCGCCTCCCCACCCACCAGACAACGATTAGCCCTCCTGCCCCCCCCCACCCCAGCCCCCCCCACTAGAGATACATCTGACCTGCTGTCTTCTTGCTCCCCCCACCAGACAACGATCTGCCCTCACTCCCCTACCTCCTCCAACCAGAGAATGATCTGACTTGCCTCCCTCCTTCCCCCCCACCACTGATCTGAGTCAGAGGGCCATTGGAAGCTCGGAACGCTGGGGCACCCGATTCGGACTGTTACTTAGCAGGTCCATTACGGTGCGGTTCCCGATCGACAAACACAGTGGTAAAGGGGGAAATGCTGATAAAGTTGGGCAGGTAGTTTATTAATTCAATTTAAATGCCTGGAAATGCATTTAAATCACTGTTGCACCTGTTTGGGGCGTGAATCGAATCGCCGCCATTCCTGGGTTTCAGTAAAGTGGTAATCTGTGTGGACACGGGTGTGGATCGCGTTAATGCCCTCACAACCGACTTTACCACATTTCCGCACCCAGGCAATGGTAAAATAGGGCACTTCATTTTGTCAGAACAATTCCAAAGCTGTTCTCCCCTCCTTTTGGCCTGCTTTCTTTTTAGTTTTCTCAGCTGGGGGTAACTTCTAATTCTAAAACTCACTTTCACTGTGAGGTTCCTTCTCTCTACCATATGCCTGTCAAATATTCCTCATACACTGATTCTCTTCAATCTGAGTACAAACTCCTACCCATCCTCTGTATGATGAACAATCGGGTCAGCATTCTCTTTCCATCAGCTGCAGGACTAGCTGTCTGTATCTTTTATTCTCTATCTCTCAAATGGCTGGAGACTGTCTTGTGCCTATGATTTTCAGACACATCTTAGAATTCCTGTAACCCGATACTACAGCGGACTGCTATGGGTACTTCCCTTCCCAAACCATCTCCATGGACTTGTATTCAGGTAGAAATGCTAATTAGCTATTCACTAAACCCCAACTAAAGTCTATTTTGGAATTATGCAGGTTGTTCAAAGTATAACTGTTCATAAATGTAAAATTCCTAACACCTCCTTTTAAAATGTAGAGACTGAAACTGAGGAAGTGATGAAGATGATTGATGAGGGTAGGGCAGTGGATGTTGTCTACATAGACTTCAGTAAGGCCTTTGACAAGGTCCCTCATGGCAGACTGGTGCAGAAGGTGAAATTGCATGGGATCAGAGGTGAGCTGGCAAGGTGGATACAAAACTGGCTCGGTCAAAGAACGTAGTACTAAGTCTGACAACACCAGGTTTTATCGACACAGACATCAAGTTTTTACAGAGATGCAAGACTTAATCCTGGTGTTGTCAGACTTCGTACTGTGTTTACCCCAGTCTGACGCCAGCATCTCCACATCATGACTATTATCGGTCAAAGAAAACAGAGGGTAGCAATGGAGGAGTGTGTTTCTGAATGGAGGGCTGTGACAAGTGCTGCTCCTCAGGGATCAGTGCTGGGACCTTTGCTGTTCACAATATATATAAATGATTTGGAAGAAAATGTAACTGGTTTGATTAGTAAGTTTGCAGATGACATAAATGTTGGTGGATTTGCAGATAACGATGAGGCTATAGATCGACTGGAGGCTTGGGTGGAAAGGTGGCAGCTGGAGTTTAATCCAGACAAATGTGAGGTAGTGCATTTTGAAAGGTCAAATAAAAGGTAGGAAATATATAATAAATGGTAGAACCCTTAAGAGTACTGATAGGTAGAGGGATCTGGATGTACAGGGACACAGGTCACTGAAAGTGGCAACGTAAGTGGAGAAGGTAGTCAAGAAGGTATACCTTCATCGGCCGAGGCATTGAGTTTAAAAATTGGCAAGCCATGTTGTAGGTTTATAGAACGTTAGTTAGGCCGCGCTTGGAATATAGTGTTCAATTCTGGTCGCCACACTACCAGAAAGATATGGTGGCTTTGGAAAGGGAACAGAAAAGATTTACCAGAATGTTGCCTGGCATGGAGGGCATTAGCTATGAGGAGAGATTGGAGAAACTTGGTCTGTTCTCACTGGAATGACGGAGGTTGAGGGACGACCTGATAGAAGTCTACAGGATTATGAGGGGCATGGGCAGAGTGGATAGTCAGAAGCTCTTTCCCAGGGTGGAAGAGTCAATGATGAGGGGGCATAGGTTTAAGGTGTGAAGAGCAAGGTTTAAAGGAGATGTACGAGGCAATGTTTTTTACACAGTGGATGGTGGGTATCTGGAACTTGCTGCCAGGGGAGGTAGTGGAATCGGATATGGTAATGATCTTTAAGGGGAGTCTTGACAAATATATGAATAGGATGGGAATGGAGGGTATGGTTCCCAGAAGGGTAGGGGGTTTTAGTTCCATCCTGCAGCTTAGTCGGTGCAGACTTGGAGGGCCTGTTCCTATGCTGTAATTTTCTTTGTTCTTTGTTCTTTGATAATCTACCCACAGTTAATATATCTGCTCGTGCCATTGATTTGATTTGATTTGATTTATTATTGTCTCATGTATTATCATACAGTGAAAAATATTGTTTCATGCACACTATACAGACAAAATACACCATTCATTGAGAAGGAAACGAGATAGTGCAGAATGTAGTGTTACAGTCATGGCTGGAGTGTAGAAAAAGATCAACTTAATGCAAGTCTGACAGCAGCAGGGAAGAAGCTGTTCTTGAGTCGGTTGGTACGTGGCCTCAGACTTTTGTATCTTTTTCCTGAAGGAAGAAGGTAGAAGAGAGAATGTCTGGGGTGTGTGGGGTCCTTAATTATGCTGGCTTCTTTTCCGAGGCAGCGGGAAGTGTAGACAGATTCAGTGGATGGGAGGCTGGTTTGCATGATGGATTGGGCTACGTTCATGACCTTTTGTAGTTCCTTGCGGCCCTGCGCAGAGCAGGACCATACCAGCTGTGATACAACCAGAAAGAATGTTTCTATGGTGCATCTGTAAATTTGATGAGAATCGTAGCTGACATGCCAAATTTCCTTAGTCTTCTGAGAAAGTAGAGGCGTTGGTGAGCTTTCTTAACTATAGTGTTCACATGGGGGAACAAGGTCAGGTTGTTGGTGATCTGGACATGTAAAAACATGAAGCTCTCGACCCTTTCTACTTCATCCCCATTGATGTAGACATTGTCCACAGGTGTGACAACTTGCAGTTTCTTGGCAAATTTCCTAACTTGGGCCATTCTTGTCCTCGTTGTAACCAAGCCACTGAGGCTTATTGTCAGGCAGAATTCAGACCAGCTCACATGACCCTCCCCATTCTCCATTCTACCTTAAATTAATGGGGCTGTCCCAAAACATAATAATCTTAGAAACTTGTAACAAAGTCAATAAAGCTCTTCTTGCATTAAATTAAGATCATTGTTTAATTTTCCTTCTGCTAAACTCCAAAGACATCTGCAGCAATGCTTTCTTAATGATAGCAGTCAATTTTCTCCTCTCATAGCTGGGGAAGGGTGTCTCAGGAGTACATTACGTGATGCACCATTGAAGCATTGTGCAGTGTTTGACTAGACTGAATCCGTTGTAAAAGTTCTTCCTTTCCTGCCTCCAAATTCTATCTTTTGAAATAAAAAGAGAAAATGCTAGAGATCCCTCTCCTAGCTAGGAGCTAGGAAAAATCTGGGAAACATGGGGATAGAAGTCTACACTTGTTAGAGTCTCAAATAGAGGGAAATAGAGGGTGAAATCTTACCAAAAAATGGCAGTGTTATTCCTGGCAAGAAAATAGGTGTGTTTCTCTCCAGAGAAAGCCGTCGGTTTTCTCTTCAACACCGCCAAAATATTCAAGGGGACATGTTTCACATTGCCATACAGTGGTGGGTTTTGACACGCTGGTGAACCCCACTGCACAGAGAGCAGGGCACGATTTTTAAAGGGCACTCCAATCAGTACATGAGTGAACCCAGCCCACCACGGAGATCTCAGGGGTCCCCTTCCTCACACCCGATTTGAGTCAACACTTCACTACCCGCACCCACCCCACTCTGATCTATGGCCCTTTCTTCCCCCACCATCCCACCACAGTCTGAGCTGGCATCCACCTCCATCCCACCCCATCCTCAAATGGCCATTGCCAGCATCGCCTTCTCCTCCAGTCTGCCCCTGGCCACCAACACATCAAAATGAATCCCCCCAGTGACGCTCCCACTGGGGTCTGCCTCTTGGCACAGATTGGCAATTCTAGGTTGGCATGATGCCAAACTGGCAGTGCCAACCTGTGCCAAGGAACAATGCCAGGGACATTGCCAGGCTACTGCCTGACCATTACCTTCTCCGCCAGTGGTTTACTTATAATTGTGAGCCCGGGGAGACCCCCAAGACAGGTTCACAGCTAAGCGGACCTGTTGTAAATGACTACAGCTGAGTACCCAAAGAGGGGGGAATGCCCTGGAGGGAGTGCTAGCTAATGACATGCTAATCTATTAAAATGAGCTTTCTGCTGTCCTGCGGCACCTTACAGACCACTCCATTGCTGAGGCACTGGTAAGATCAGAACTTGGAAACTTGCTGGCACGAAGCACGCTTTCCCAGATTTTGAGCAGGCCGCAATTCCCGCAGACGGAGAACATGAGCTCAAAATCACCCCAGAGTTAACGTTTTGAGTTCACATGACTCTTTTTTCGGACAGACACTGTGAGATCTGCTGAGTCTTTCCAGCATTACTGTTTTCTAATGCATAATTTTGCTTTTATTTTGCTTCCATCTTTTAACTGGCCCTTTAATTCTGAAATTGAAATTGTATTATTCCCCTGGAAGTAAAGTTTGAATGAGATGCCTGAATTAAAATGGCACCTACAGACAAGCACAATCTGACCTGTGAGTTTCCCAGGTGATATTGGAAACTCCCTGTTCTGAACAAGCCCCAAGATGTTGTGTGACAGCTTATTTGCGACTCTAACAAGTGTAGACTTCTATCCCCATGTTTCCCAGATTTTTCCTAGCTCCTAGCTAAGACCATTCCAACTTTGTAAAATCCACTGTCCCAATCTGTTTACAGTAAATTCCAAATTCCTTCTGTTGGTCTTTTATTGCATTACATGAATAGATAGAATGTTATTAAGACCACTAGCCCTTCATCTCCTTTCCGAGATCTGTAACAACAAATTTCAGGTTCTCCACCTTAGATTTCAAAGAATTAATAATACCCTGGTTACCCTGGTCTTTGTTGAATTAGTTCAAATCCGAACATGCTAATAAATATTAATCTCTTTAGAGCTATGATTAAAAGCCCAGGCTTTCTGGAGGGACCTGTATTTTCTTAGATTTTCTCCTGTAAAATTTGATCTGTTTGTTCAGATCAGTCCTTGTTATATACCCCTTTCAAACAATGGGTCCGGTGACCCATGGGATGACCTGTCCGGGAAATTGCCGTTACAAACTCTCAAGGGCTGGAGTTCAGTTCTTCAAAGAACCCTATTTTTCCTGTGGCTTGCCTTTCCCTGTGGCTTCTTTGGAGTTATCTTCCTGGTGGTCTCAGACTTAACATTTTTAAGCTTCTAACTCAAGGTCATAATGTTTTCCTCCAACCCCATCTTCTCGATGTCCAGTTCTTTGCTTTCAAATGTCAGATCACATTGAGGTCGGGATCAACTGAGTCCTTGTCAAAAGGAATCCATTATCAATACTGTTATGGCACATAGCTCTACCAGTTTGCTATTGGGTTTTGATTATTTTAGGGACATCGTTTCCTGATCAGCTTACAGATTTCATCTCTTTTCTGATCTTTCTCTCCTCTGAAATATTCACACTGCCTTGTAGAATTCCATTTCCGTACGCCTTTGTCCTAACCTAGAAGCTTTGATCTGCTGATATAACCTTTTATGATGGGTCTTTTGACAGGCTTTTTTTCTCAGAGCAAGATTGTTCCGGGGACCTGTGAAATTTTATAAATGAATCACTTTAAATAAAAACAAAAGCACTGTGTATTGGGAGGCAATTTCTCAGGATTTTGAAAGCTCAAAAATGGAAAGATTTTCAAAGAAGATACTCACGACATTTCTAAGTAATAGCAAGTGCTTCTTTAACTATTTGAAGGCATCTTCCTTCTGTGATGCTTCTTGATCATGACATATATACTAATTGGGGTTTTGGTACCTGCTGTGAATTGTATTCAAGAATATCTGCCAGTTCAAATGAAGGTGCCACCTGCAGATATGTTGACAATGATGGTGGTGGTGAGAGATGGTGGGTGGTTGGATATTTAACATGCTTGTCAACACATACACACACCCACACATACAGCCACCCACTGCCACCCTCTCCCCCCTCCAGAGGAGAGGAAAGTTTTCCGTTTCAATTTCTGGTCATTCAATCACAGCGATATACATATTTAAGTCCAGCAAGGGGCATGCATGCGGCAGGTTGTAGTGGGCTGCTCTTGGACGTTGCTTCGGGAGTTGCCTATTGCTTCATGTCGTTAGTGTGCTTAAACTGGACCATCTCGAGGGCAACATGACAGCTCAGAGACTATCTCTGTTACTGTGCGGACACATGGATTTGGGCCTGTGTCTGTGGGAGTTTGCACGTTCTCCCCGTGGTTGCGTGGGTTTCCTCCGGGTGCTCCGGTTTCCTCCCACATCCCCAAAGATGTGCTTTTAGGCTGATTGATTGGATACTAAATTGTCCCTAAATTGGACCTCCCTGATCCTCGCACATTAGGCGTAGACTAAAATCATGAATAGGACACTGAGACAGTGGGACGGCGGCGCGGGCTCGTTGGGCCGAAGGGCCTGTTTCCCATGCTGTGTTGTTCTTTGTTCTTTGTCTTTGTTTATATATATATTAATTAGTGTCACAAATCGGCTTACATTAACACTGCAATTGAGTTACTGTGAAAATCTCCTAGTTGCCACACTCCGGCAACTGTTTGGGTACACTGAGAGAGAACTTAGTGTCACTGATGCTCCTGATCAGCACAACTTTCAGACTGTGGGAGGAAACTGGGGCACTGCTGTCACTTAGACATGAGGAGAATGTGCAGACTCTGTAAAAGCAGTGACTAAAGCCAAGAATTAAACCTGGGTCCCTGGTGCTATGAGGCAACAGTACTAACTATTGTGCCACCATACTGCCCCCCCATCACCACTTTTGAGCTTTAACTCCTGGGCCCCCTTGTTTTCCCGAGCTTCCTGGAGTTTACGAGTGGAAGTGTTGCGAGGACACAATGGCAACTGAGGACATTGAAGGTGTGATAGAGAAATGTGCCAGAAATTACTGACACTGACATCTCCCAGCTATGTTCTAACCTGCTGTATGAAAGGCTTTGTTCACAGTTCTTGTGCTGAGAATTAACTTATGGAACTTTGGAGATTACTTTTAGAACAGTAATGTTCTCATCTACATTTTGATCTGTGCTTTGGCTGCAGGTTGGGTCACTCTATATGGATGTTACTGGCTGGCATTCCATCTTGCCCTTGAGAACATGGCAGCTTTGAACCATTGCTGTCTTTGAGGTGAAAGTGCACCCACTGTCACTGCCAACATGTCTATTGATGCATCTTCACATCAATGGGAAGAGACAGAAGCCCCAGCAAGTATGATAAGCATGTGTGCTGTTTTGCTGTGTGATTTTGGCTACAGATACAGATCAAGGTGACCACCAGCAGGAGCATGAGCAAGCTCAAAAGCAGCATGGGCAGTAGCAGGAACAGGAGCAGGACCAGAAGGAGAAGACATAGCAACGGCCTACAGCTCACAGACCTATAACTCCATAGAAGAGGGCTTCAGCAGAGGGGTGCAGTGTTCAGGAGGACATACGCAGAGGGTGGGATTTTCCAGCCATGCTCGCCCCAAAACCAGTAAATCCTACCTGAGGTTAATGGACCTTTGCTACTATTCCCATAGTGGGTGGGCAGGGAGAAGTCTGCCCCCACCGCCCCCAAATTCCTCAATCCTTTAGTGTTCAAAACTCTGATCTCTGACTGGAATGTAATCTACCACTGAGCATCCATAACCCTCTCTAATAGAGAATTCCAGAGGTTTGTTATTCTCTGTCCAGATCTCTTAATCCATGAATGAATAAATCTGTAGAAGATGTGTCTGCTCAGTTGCCCACCATCTCCAGCTTATTATTTGAATAAAGATCAACAATTACTGCTGCATTGACAAGTTCTTTAAATGAGTCAGTCTTGAGTTGACAAGAATCACTTTGTTTTGAGGTTTTCTAGATTGGGCTATAAACCTCTCTTCATCCTGACCGTACCAAAGCACACAATTTGAACTCCCTCTATGTTGACAAAGACTCACCACACCCTCTGCTGGCCTTTTATTACATTATGTGAACTGAAGTCGGCACATCACACACAACAGATAGCCCTGTGAATTCTGTCTATATTGTATATATGAGCATCTGGCTATATCAGTTTTAGTATGGAATTTTCCCTTTGTAACCCAGTTCAATTCAGGCTTTGGGTCACTGTTTATGCAGACTTTGCATTTTCTTCCCTTGTCTGCGTGGGTTTCCTCTGAGTGCTCCTGCTTTCTCCCACAGTCCAAAATGTGTGGGTTGGGTGAATTGGCCATGTTAAATTGACCCTAGTGTGGGGGGCTTTGGCGGGGTAGATGTGTGGGGTTGCAGGATTAGGGTCTATGTGGGATTGTGATTGGTACAGACTCGATGGGTCGAATGGCCTCCTTCTGTACTGTAGAGATTCCAAGATTCTATTCAATGATTCTAACAGAAAAGTTCACATTGCATTTAGCTGTACCAAATCTACTTGCAATCTGTCTGGATCTCTGCTGCATTAATATTGGAGCAACTGTAGTGTTTCAGCTTACTGTTTATTCATTTTGAATGTATTTGCTGTGCTATGAGTCTGTTTGCAGTTTATTTCTAGTGAAGAACACAGATATAGGGGCAGGAGTAATAGAGCCTATCGAGTTTGCTCTGCCATTCAATAGTCATTGCTGATCTTCAGTTCAACTCCACATTTCTGCCTGCTCCCCACATCTCTTGGTTCCTTGGGAGATGAAAAATCTGTCAATCCCGGCCTTAGATATAGCTAATGATGGAGCATCCACAATCCTCTGGGCAAAGATTTGCAAACCTTTGAATGTAGAAATTTCTCCTGATCTCAGTCCTAAAGAATTGGTGCCTTAACCTGAGACTGTGACTCATGTTCTAAATTCATTAGCTAATGGAAACAATCTCTCAGTATCTACTCTGTCAAACCCCTTTGGAATCTTATATGTTTCAATGAGATCATCTCTCATTTTCCTAACCTTCACAGGATGTATTTATTCATTCATTCATTTAACTTCATTCATTGGTGCAAACTGCTCATCCCAAGGTCTAATCTAATGAACCTTTGATGGATTGCCTCCAATACAAGTATGTTATTCCATAACTATGAAGATCGAAACTCCACACGGCACTACGGATGAGGTCTCACCAAAGAACCATAGAATTGTAGCATGACTTATTTATTCTTGTACGTAATTCCCTTACAATAAAAGGGATTTCCCATTTGCCTTCCTAACTGCTTGCTGTATCCATATGCTAACTTTCTGCATTCCTTGTACTAGCACTCCCAATGTCTCTCTGAACTTCAACATTTACAAGTTTGATGTGCTTCTTTTCTATTCTTGCAACCAAAGTGAATAATTTACACGTCCTCTCACTATTTTCCTTCTGCCATCTTGTTGCCCACTCACTTATCCTGTCTGTATCTCCTTACAACCTATCTGTGTCATCCTCACAGCTTACACCTGGCTTTGTATCATCAGCAAACATATATATTAATTCCAATCTAAGTCACAAATATAGATCATTAGTAACTGAAGCTCCAACCCTTACACCTGTGGCACTCCATTCACAATTTCCCAACTTGAGAATGCTGCATTGATTCTTACTCCTTGCTTCTTCTCCTTTAACTGACTCTCTAGCAATGCTAATACATTACCTCCAACTTTATTAGCCCTTATCTTGCCTTTAATGTTTTGTGTGGCCCTTTATCATGTGCCTTTTGGAAATCCAGATATATTGCATGAACTGGCTTTCCCTCTACTTGTGATGTCTTCAAGAACTCCACTACATTTGTCAAACACTATTTCCCTTCTAAAATACCATATTCACTTTGAATAATCGTCCTATGATTTTCAAACTGCATTGTTATAAGTTCTTTAATAATAGATTCCAGCACTTCCCTGTCAGGTGATGTCAAGCTAACTGGCCTGTAGTTCCTTGTTTTCTCTCCTTTCTTCCTTGATAGTCATGCTATTTTGCCTCATCAAACTCTGGTGATAATCCGATGGAAACTGAGTGGAAACCTCTCCTATTCCTATTCCTAGGCTTATTCTGCCCAACCTTCAAAAATTGGAAGGCCAGGCTTAGGGAACTACAGAGCTCCATTTCCTCACAAAATGCTGACAAGACCAATCAGAGTATTAGTTTAAAATAAAATAGGACAGAAGGACTTCAGGTCATAGGGGACCATTGTGACAAGTATATGTATGACAGGTATGTTAGAAGGAACTTCTTGATGCAAAGGATGTTAAATAAGTAATTGGAATGATTTCACAGATGGCATAGCAGAGATGCAGGCCACGAAATTTGCTAACTCCCTGAAAATCTACACGGGAATTGCAAAGCCTGATTAATCCATCCCCATTCCTTCCAATGCAGGCAACATGCAAACATTGTGCTGCCTGCACATATAAATGGCTGTACCATACAGTCAGCACTAAGCATGCTGTGGTGCAGCTACATGCCTGGGCAAAAGGGCACACAACCATGAGAGGCCAGCATGATTTGAAGATAGCCTGCACTTTCTTAAAGCCAGTCAGTATCTCTTAAAGGGAAAGTGCATTTTGGCTAATGTAAATGCTGGAAATCATTCCACAACTGAAGCTGACTTGGGAAAGGCAGTTCAAGTCCAAGGCTTTCAAACTCTATACTGAAGACTTTGGTAAAGGAAATGGAGAGAAGGCACGTTAACTATCCTCCAGGCGGCCCCTCAGCCAAACTTTGCAATGACAGTGGAACCAGACAGCCATAGCAGTCAATGCCACAAATCTAACCCCATGCACAGAAACACATTACATCATACTCACTCACACATTCCCACTCTCTTACAGTGACACATAAGCAGAGGTAGCAGCAACTAAATGGCAGGGCACAGGAATGGCTGTATGACTTTACTATTTACTGGCATTGGCACCATTGGATTGGCCATGGCTGAAATGATTGAAGATGATGTTATTCTCGTGTCTATTCCTCCTCCCTTCTGCTTCTCCCGCATTCCATAATCTCTTCTAATTTACAAGATGCAGGTACTGTAAGCACACACCTTCATTTTTTCCTCCTCCTGCACTCATCGCAACCCTACTCTTCTAACTTTCTTCTTTCAGATGCCAACTACTGAGCTTGGCCAGAGCAGGAAGGTTAGATATTCACTCTTAGACTCACAGGCACCATCTCAGGTACTGACACTTGTGACATTAACGTACTTTTAAGTATTTTTTAATGTCACGCTCTCTGCAGGTCACCACCTTAGCTGATGTCGTTATTGCTGAGCTATCTACGAGGAGTCCTTTTATTGTTCCTTAGATGATTTAAATGGGGATTGTTTATTTTTATTTTGGGAATTAATTTTATAACGCTATAGCATCAGGAGGAAGAATGTTTGCAGATCAGGTGACAGGATCTCTTTGATTTTCAGTTCTGAGGTGCAGATTTTGCTTTTAGAAAGGACATCGAGCTGGAAAGAAGACTCTCGCTCTCCCTGGCTTTGCAAAATTCTGCTAGTTAGCTGAAAGCCTTCCTGGAGTAGAAAATCTGCTGTTGGTGGTTTGACCAGAGTCTCTCCCTGCTGGTCAGGGAGACTGTTCTGACTGTAAACTGTTCTGAATGTATTAGGAGAACAGCAGCATTCATCCAAAGGACTCCTTTCCAGTATCACATGAGCATTAGTCTTTGCTGTGTTAAACTTGTGAAAAGGTTTTGTTTATGGGATTGGTTTGATTGGAACTTCTTAGATATCTTTGTTAAGGGTTATATATTATCATGGTTGTTTTGTTTTTACTTGTAATTGATAAAAGTTATTGCTAATTTTCTTTTCATGCATGTTGAGTTTATTTTTTAATCAACTTTGTTTGATAACAGCTCCATAGGGGGTCATTTGAATCATACTTGAGGTGAAACATATCATGCCCACCCTAACCAAATTCTTAACTTAAAAACTTAAGATCTAGCCAGGCACCAATAAACACTTTGGAGTTTCTGACCTGAACCACAACATACTGCATAATTTAGTTGATAATTTAGAGGCAATATCTCCCTGTGATGGCACACTGGGCACAAGTGGCCAGCATTCTGGCCAGAGAGAGGTGTCACCTGCTTAGCAGAGGTTGAGATGGTCACACACACCAGCTGTAAAGTTCGGTGGGGTGGCTGACTGAGGAAGGCTGATGGGTATACACAATGAAATGTTAAATGCAGGAGCAGATATGCCAAAAAACCTGCAGTCAATTCAAAGGAACATGGAGGTGCCAACACTAACCTGTCACAGAACTTTGTGCAGAGAGTGGAGGCCATCCCTTCCAACATGGAAGCAGTGGACAACTCCATTAGCACACTTGTGGACCCAATCTTGGTGCAACATCTCTTGGCTGATGTCTTAATTTCCATTGAAGCATTATAAGTAGCCACCTGGGTACTGGAGTGGAATCTCAGGCTGAGGTCATGTGAGCTCCCCTTGCTGTCACAAAAACTCAGACTGTCGCAGTCATAGCTGTGCATTCTGGTACCAAAGGGGCTTTCAGTTGTCAAAGAAGTCCTACAACCTGCCTTTCAACACATTGCTACAATTGCTGAGATGCTGCCCTCGGCATGAACTGTTGTTGCCCTTTTGGGGAACCCTTTCATTTATATAGTGCCTTTCAGAACACTGGGCATCACAAATAACTTTACAGCCAATGAGTTATTTTTGAAGGATAGTCACCTCGGTAATGTGGGAAACATGGCAGTCAAATTCCCAAAAACAGCTATGTCATAATGATCAGGAAATCTGATGTTGATTAAGAGATAAATATTGGTCCCAATATGGTGGGAAAAGCTCACCAGCTCCAATTCAAAATAGTACCATGGATGCTTTATGTCCACCGTTGAAGGAAGGCAGGGCCCTCAGTGTCATATCTGATCTGAAACCTGGCATGTGTAATGCAGCAATCCCTCAATACTGAACTGGAGTCAGTCCATACCATCCCATTCGCTGTGAATCTCAGCAGCTCTGGAATCCACCAAACACATTGACAACAGAAATCAAGTGGTGAGTAACCTGAAAGTAGTTGACAATCCTTTTAGATAGTGATGGGGTCATGTGGTTCCTTCCTACTGCTGAATACATGTTAACTATTGTACATGTTTAAGAGATTACATCAACTGGCGGCACTGACCTTAAACCAGTGTTGCGTGTTGATTGTTATCACATAATGCCTCTTTTACTTCTTGCACAGCGTACAAGTGCTAACACCTCCACCAAAATGCCACTCAGAATGGCTAGCATTAGAAGAATGCAACATGGACACCATTTTGGGGGTTAAACAGCACTCATTATGCTGAAAAACAGGACAATATAGCACTGAATTAATTAGTGGCAGGAGATTTTGGTGTATTCAAAATCCTGTTAGCTAGATACTCAGGTTCATTTCTTAATCTGATTATATTGTTCTAAATGGCACTGGGATACAACTTCAGAAAGAAATACATAATACTGCTTTCAATAGTTTTCCTTAACCAACAGCATTGTCTTACTAAAGTGGAATTAAAATAGCTCCACCATGAATTTCAACAATTTCCCCTTTAAATAAAACCCTTGAGTCTTTATCCAACCCAGATATTTCAGATAATCAAGACTTTTTTGTTCCTTGTCTTTTAAATCTCTGGCTGTTTTAACACCTACATTCTGCATCAAGGCACATAAGCCATCCAGATCCATTCAAAGCTATTCATCATTAATCGAAAGGATAATTACTCGGATGATGTTGTTCAGGGTGTAAATAGAAATTCAGAGCATCTCTATAAAGAAATTACTCCCTCCCCTTCCTGTGTGAATTAAATGCTTTGACAGCCAGACAACATGCAAAGAATGCCTCATAATGTTCAATTGCTTTCATAATTGGTCTCATGTGTCAGTGTTGGTGAGTGGAGAGTACAGAATAAATATTTTATTGATTGATTTAAATAACAGCCTGCAACTGGCAGTCAAACACTCCCAGAAAAATAGATAATTGATTCCAAATGCACTTGTGCAAAGAGGAGCATTTTCCCTTTCAATGGATCAAATTATCCCTGATTATGGATTTAAGCAGAATTACCCCCAAATTGAAGCGACCTTTTCAAAAGGATGGCAACGTCATAAGGCGTGATGTGGAGATGCCGGCGTTGTACTGGGGTAAACACAGTAAGAAGCCCCACAACACCAGGTTAAAGTCCAACGGGTTTATTTGGTAGCAAATGCCACTAGCTTTCAGGGCTCTGCTCTTTTGTCAGGTGAGTGGGGAGTTCTGATCACAAATGTCATAAGACACTATTGTTTTGATCAATTCTGCAAACTCATCATGCTGAGGTTACATATAGTGCTCCGCTCACTGCAACTTTTCTAACTATATAAATGATCAGCAAGCAGGGACGGAATGGAACAGAGCAAAATTTGCGGATGGTACTAAAATAGATAGGACAGCAGGCAGTGAAGAGGATATAAAGATTTTAAAGACAGGTGTAGATAGACTAGTAGAATGGGCCAAAATTTGGCAGATGGAGTTTAAGTGCGAGGTTGTCCAATTTGACAGGAAAAATAGAAGGCAAATTATCACCTAAATGGAAAGTAGATTCAAAATACATCCAGGCAGCGGGATCTGGGTGTCGATGCTCATGAATCCAGAAAGTCAGTATGCAGATGCAGCATGCAACAACCCATTTGTTTTTTTTCTCACATGCTGCATCTGCATGTTATTACAAAGATATTACAAAGGAACAGAAGTATAAAAGTAGGGAAGTGCTGTTGCAATTGTGTTGGGTGTTGGTGAGACCATATCTTGAGTATTGTGTCCAGTTTTGATCCCCTTATTTGAAGACGGATGTGGTGGCATTGGAGGCAGTTCAGAAGAGGTTCACCAGATTGATTCTGCGGATGAAAGGGTTGACGTATGAGGAGAGATTAAAGAGTTTGGGCTTGTACCCAGTGGAGTTTAGAAGGAAGAGAGGGGATCTGATTGAGATTTATAAAATTTTAAAAGGGATTGATAAATTAAATGTAGACCAAATGTCGGGGCAATGTCGAACAAGAGGTCACAGGTATAAGTTGAGAGGTGGTAGATTTAAAACTGAGATGAGGAGGACCTACTTCTCACAGAGGGTGGCGAATTTGTGGAAATTACTGCCTCATAGCGTGGTGGAGTCTGAATTGTTGGATGTTTTCAAGAAAGAAATTGATATATTTCTAGTACAAAAAGGGGTAAGGGAATATAGGGAACAGGTAGGCGCTGGATTTGAGACCAGGGAGAAATCAGCCATGATCTGATTGAATGGTGGAGCAGGCTTGAAGGGCTGAATTTGCTTACCTCTTATCATAATTCCTATGTTCCCATGTAACAATCCATAATAAGTCTATTTGTACATTAGTATTAAATAAAGACTCCTAATGCTGTTCTAACAGAAGTTAAAGGTGTGAAGGAATCACAACCGGGGTGGGGGGAGGTGACACAAAATTGTTGGTCAGTGCTGGACTTAATGGGTAATGGAACTTGCAGGGTGAAGTGTTTGACAACCAACAAAACAATGATAGTGAGGGACATGCTCTGTACTTCTGGTCATTTTATTTCTTCACAATACAGTAAGTGGTGTACATCAATGATTTTGACATGAACTTGGCACAAACAAAAATTGGTGAAGTGTTAAAGACCGAGAAGGAAAGCCTTAAATTAGGGGATGATATAAACATGCTGGTCAGACGGGCAGAACAATGGCAAATTAAATTTTTTGATTTGATTTATTATTGTCACATGTATTAACAAACTGTGAAAAGTATTGTCTCTTGCACACTATACATGCAAAACATACCATTCATATAGAAGGAAATGAGAGAATGCAGAATGTAGCATTACAGTCATAACTAGGGTGTAGAGAAAAATCAACTTAATGTAAGGTAAGTCCATTCAAAAGTCTGATAGCAGCAGAGAAGAAGCTGTTCTTGAGTCGCTTGATACGTGACTTCAGGCTTTTGTATCTTTTTCCTGAAGCAAAAGGTGGAAGAGAGAATGCCTTGGTTGGGTGTTGTCATTAATTATGCTGGCTGCTTTACAGAGGCAGTGGGAAGTGTTAATGGATGGGAGGCTGGTTTGCATGACGGATTGGGCTACATTCATGACCTTTTGTAGTTCCTTGCGGTCTTGGGCAGAGCAGGAGCCATACCAAGCTGTGAAACAACCAAAAAGAATGCTTTCTATGGTGCATCTGTAAAAGTTGGTGAGAGTCGTAGCTGGCATGCCAAATTTCCTTAGTTTTCTGAGAAAGTAGAGGCATTGGTGGGCTTTCTTAACCACAGTGTCAGCATGGAGGGACCAGGACAGATTATTGGTGATCCGGACACCTAAAAACTTGAAGCTCTTGACCCTTTCTACTTCATCTCCATTGATGTAGACAGGGCATGTTTTCCTTTATGCTTCCTGAAGTCGATGGCAATCTCCTTCATTTTGTTGACATTGAGGAAGAGATTATTGTTGCTACACCAGTTCACCGAATTCTCTATCTCATTCCTGTATTCTGTCTTGTCATTGTTTGAGATCCGACCCACTACAGTGGTGTCGTCAGCAAACTTGAAAATTGAATTGGAGGGGAATTTGGCCACATAGTCATAGGTGTGTAAGGAGTATAGTAGGAGGTTGAGAACACAGCCTTGTGGGGCACTGGTGTTGAGGATGATCATGGAGGAGGTGTTGTTGCCGATTCTTACTGACTATGATCTGTGAGTTAGGAATTTCAGGATCCAGTCGCAGAGGGAGGTACCCAGGCCACGGAGTTTGGAGATGAGTTTCCAGGGAATAATAATTTTGAAGGCTGAGCTGTAGTCAATAAATAGGAGTCTGATATAGGTGTCCTTGTTATCTAGGTGTTCCAGCGTTGAGTGCAGGGCCAGGAAATGGCATCTACTGTGGACCTGTTGTGGTGGCAGGCAAACTGCAGTGGATCTAGGTAGTCTAAGAGGCTGGAGTTGATACATGCCATGACTAACCTTTCGAAGCACTTCATGATGATGGATGTCAGAGCCACCGGCCGATAGGCATTAAGGCACGCTGCTTGGTCTTTCTTAAGTACCGGAATGATGGTCATCTTCTTGAAGCAGATAGGGACCTTAGATTGTTGTTAAAGAGAGAATTTTAGCCTGAGATTGACCCTGAAATGTGTGAGGAGATGCATTTTGAGAAAATTAAAAATGCAAGGGAATACACAAAGTAGAGTTTAGGGATCACAGAGGACCAGGGGGTGCATGTCCAAAGATCCCTGAAGGCAATAGGACTGGTAGATAATGAGGTTAAGAAGGTATATGGGATATTTGCTTTATTAGCTGAAGCACAGAACGTAAGAGCAGGGAGGTTAAGGTGGAGCTGTTTGGACTAATGCCACAGCTAGCGTAATGAACATAAGAACATAAGAAATAGGAGCAGGAGTAGGCCATCTAGCCCTTTGAGCCTGCCCCCCATTCAATAAGATCATGGCTGATCTGTCGCTGCTCAGTTCCACATTCCCGCCCTCTCCCCATAACCCTTAATCCCCTCGCTTATCAAAAACCCACCAACCCGCGTCTTAAAAATATTTAGCGAGGCAGCCTCCACCACTTCAACGGGCAGAGAATTCCAGAGATTCACCACCCTTTGAGTGAAGAAGTTCCTCCTCAACTCCGTTCTAAACCGCCCCCCCTTTATCTTGAGGCTGTGCCCCCCTAGTCCTACTGTCCTTTCTGAGCGGGAAGAGCCTCTCCACCTCTATCCTATCCATCCCATTCATCATCTTATATGTCTCAATGAGATCTCCCCTCATTCTTCTAAACTCTAACGAGTACAAGCCTAGTTTATTCAGCCTCTCCTCATAGTTCAACCCCCTCAACTCCGGCATCAGCCTAGTAAACCTCCTCTGCACTCCCTCCAAGGCCAAAATATCCTTGCGTAAGTACGGCGAGCAAAACTGCACACAGTACTCCAGCTGTGGCCTCACCAGTGCCCTATACAGCTGCAGCAAGACCTCCCTACTTTTATATTCAATCCCCCTCGCCATGAAGGCCAGCATCCCATTTGCCTTCCTGATCACCTGCTGCACCTGCAGGCTGGATCTTTGTGACTCATGCACAAGGACCCCGAGGTCCCTCTGCACCGTTGCCTGCTGCAGTTTTTCACCACGTAAGTAATAGTCCTTCCTACCATTATTCCTACCAAAGTGGACAACCTCACATTTGCCAACATTAAATTCCATTTGCCAGTTCCTGGCCCATTTGCCCAGCCTATCTAGATCCTTCTGCAGACTCTCCACACCCTCCGCGCAATTTGCCGTTCCACCAATCTTGGTGTCATCAGCAAATTTCGACACCATACACTCGGTTCCCTCCTCCAGATCATCTATATAAATGGTAAATAGCTGAGGCCCCAGCACTGACCCCGGGGCACTCCACTAGTCACCAACCGCCAATCCGAATAGCACCCATTGACCCCCACTCTCTGCCTCCTATTTGACAGCCAATCCTCTGTCCACACTAACACCCTACCCCCAACTCCACGCCCCCTGACCTTCTGTAATAACCTCTTGTGAGGCACCTTGTCAAACGCCTTCTGAAAATCAAGAAAGACCACATCCACCGGCTCTCCTCTATCCACCGCCCTAGACACATCCTCATAGAACTCCAATAAATTCGTCAGACACGACTTCCCCTTAACGAAACCGTGCTGCGTCTGCTCTACCAAACAATTCTCCTCAAGATGCCTCGCTATTTTCTCCTTAATCACGGATTCTAACATTTTTCCTACAACAGACGTTAAACTAACCGGCCTATAATTCCCTGCCTTTTGCCTGCCACCCTTCTTAAACAACGGCGTAACATTAGCCATTTTCCAATCTTCCGGCACTTCCCCGGAATCCAGCGACATTTGGAAAATAATCACCAAGGCATCCACTATAACCTCCGCCATTTCTTTCAGAACCCTTGGATGCATTCCATCCGGTCCTGGGGACTTGTCCACAATCAGTCCCTCCAGTCTGTCGAGCACCGCCTCTCTAGTAACAATAATGTCATTCAGGCCCTCCACTCCTACCACCTTTCCATCACTAACACCCGGCAAATTATTCACGTCCTCCTTCGTGAAGACCAAAACAAAAAAGTTATTCAGGGCCTCAGCCATTTCCCCATCCCCTACCACTAAGTCCCCCCTCTCATCCTCTAAGGGTCCAACGTTCACCCTAGCCAGCCTCTTCCTTTTCATGTATTTATAAAAACTCTTGCTATCCTTTTTGATATTAAGCGCTAGCCCAGCTTCAGAGTTTATCCTACCCTTCTTTATCAACTTCTTAGTCATTCTTTGTTGACATTTAAACCTCTCCCAATCCTCTTCTCGCTCACTACTCTTAGCTACTCTAAACCCATCCGCTTTTAATTTAACACTTTCCTTTACCTCCTTCGTTATCCACGGCTGATTATCTCTCCTCCTACGATCCTTTTTAACCATCGGAATAAATTTCTGCTGAGCACCAAGAAAGATCTCCTTAAAGATCCTCCACTGTTCCTCAGCAGACCTACCTTCCAACGCACTCCCCCAGTCCACATTCGCCAATTCCTCTCTCATCCTACCATGCTCCCCTCTGTTCAAACAAAGGACACGTGTCTGGGAACCCACTTTCTCCTCCTCCATCTGCATCAGAAACTCCACCATACAATGATCACTCTTCCCAAGAGGATCCTTCACCACAAGGTCCCTAATTCTACCCGCCTCATTACATAATGTGTGCAGTTCTGGTCACCACATTATTGGAAGGACGTGATTGCACTGGAAGGGGGTGCAGAGGAGATTCTTGGCCGGTACTGTCTCCGAAGTTGCAAAGGTCCATTGAAGTTGGATGGGATTTTCCAGCCTTGGGGTGACGCAGCTGGAAAATCCCGCCCAAAAGAGTTAATGTTCCAGGTGTACTGATGTGTGATCAAGTTGCAAGAACCACTTTGCAGAATGTCGTGGCTGAATCTACCTCAACCTGAGAGAATAAAGTCAAATGATTCATTCCAGACTCACTAAATTACAATGGCTGCAATTTATTTAAACATTAGTCGGTGATTGTTTCTTTACACCCACATCCCACTCAGAAAGAATGCCGAATAGGTGTTAATGATATAGATTAGGTTTTAATGACAGTTCTACTGGTGAATCATTGAATGGGAAAGAATTCTGAGGGTAAGACCTCCCCCACCCCACCAAAGAAAAGAGATCTGAAGAGTCAATCAGGCTTTAAACAGAGATTGTGAAGTGAAAGTCTAAATTTAGAATTCAAAGTTAAGATGCAGGAGGTCGGGTTTTTTTTATTTGCAAGCTTTCTAGGAGATAAAGATGATCCCAAAATTGACAAAGCCAGCCTGAAATACATCATATTTTGATGTGGAGATGCCGGTGTTGGACTGGGGTAAACGCAGTAAGAAGTCTCACAACACCAGATTAAAGTCCAACAGGTTTATTTGGTAGCAAGCGCCACTAGCCTTTGGGGCTCTGCCCCTTCGTCAGGTGAGTTGAGCCCTGAAAGCTAGTGGTGTTTGCTACCAAAGAAACCTGTTGGATTTTAACCTAGTGTTGTGAGATTTCTTACTCTACTTCATATTTTCACAGAGGGAAATGAAAACTGAGTGAATTAAATGAGATTTAATTTCAGTGCTAAATCACATTTCAGCAAAATAACAATGAATGTAATGAAATGCCCTAAGGCAATAGGACTGGTAGATAATGAGGCATTATCACTATGAAATGTAGAGGAATCAGCAGTAAGAAGCGGCAACAACACCTCCTCCATGATCATCCTCAACACCAGTGCCCCACAAGGCTGTGTTCTCAGCCTCCTACTATACTCCTTACACACCTATGACTATGTGGCCAAATTCCCCTCCAATTCAATTTTCAGGTTTGCTGACGACACCACTGTAGTGGGTCGGATCTCAAACAATGACAAGACAGAATACAGGAATGAGATAGAGAATTCAGTGAACTGGTGTAGCAACAATAATCTCTCCCTCCATGTCAACAAAATGAAGGAGATTGCCATCGACTTCAGGAAGCATAAAGGAAAACATGCCCCGTCTACATCAATGGAGATGAAGTAGAAAGGGTCAAGAGCTTCAAGTTTTTAGGTGTCCGGATCACCAATAATCTGTCCTGGTCCCTCCATGCTGACACTGTGGTTAAGAAAGCCCACCAATGCCTCTACTTTCATCATTATGAAATGCCCTAAGGCATTTCATAGGATAGTTTTAAAGCAAAATTAGACACGAAGGATGAAATTTTCCAGCCACGCTTGCCTGAAAACTGGAAAATCCTTCCTGAGGTCAATGGACTTATGCATGGTCTGCGCCCTGCCCGCTACAATTCCCATGATGGGCAGGACTGGAAATTCCCTCCCATGACACATAAGGTGATGTATTAGTGCGGATGCTCAACGTCTAGATCGAAGTATGCTTTTAGAAGCACCTTAAAGGTAAAAAAAAGAGACAGAGAGTTCCTGAGCCTCTGGCTTATTTAGCTGAAGCTTGGCCACCACTTGTGAAGAGATGATCATCGGGGATTCTCAAAGCCTCAGAGGAAGGTGAGTGCAGATATCTGAGGCTGAAGGAGGTTGCAGAGATAGGGAGAGGTGAAACTAAGGAACACTGACAAACACTTTGAATGGTGATGATGGCCAATAATCTCTGTTTAAAGGCGGGAAGCCATGGCCCACTGATACCAAGAGAAAAAAGGACATACTTACCTGTATTCAAAGAATGCACAGAAACTTCTGTTTCCACCAGCAGCTTTGGGCCTGCATTGGGACAATCTACGCAGGCCCGAGCAGGGCTCAGTTTCAGAGTAGCCACGACCCCCTTGTGACAGGAGAACACTCACTGAAGGGAGAGATTTAAACAACAGCAATATAGAGAAAGCAACAGGTCTGACCACTGTTACAAAATTATTTTGAAAGTTTAAATTTATCTTTTTGTTCTTTTCTTTTGCAGAGACAATGGCTATTTTGAAGTGTCATTTATTATTTTGTTTTCACTGATTGAAGATGAATGTCATTTAATATTAATAAGTGGACATAGTTGTTGTTAGTTGTTTCAAACCTGTGAAAATACTATTTAAACCTGCACTATATTATCGTGTAACTTTACGTGTTTACAGTTGCTCCTGGGCAAGATGCGGAACCATCAGGGATGCAGGAGGTTATGCCGCATGGATGGCATGGGGAATGGCGGCAACGCAGGGGAATTAGGGTTCTTCTCCTCTCTCTCCAACACTCCCACCTTTACCTCAACCAACCCCTCCTCTTACGAATGCTCCATCTTAAAATTGTTCTGTGCAGCTAGGTATCAACTTGTTGTAAGATGTGTGATTATAACCTCTTTTTTTATCTGCATTCATCAGAAGTATGTTTCCTTGTTGATTATTTCAATTATGTTATTTAATCATAATAATCTCCTATTTAAATATGTTTTGATACCTCAATGAAGCATTTGCAGAATTTCACATTTTAATGTTGTGTTCTGGTGTTTCAATAAATAATTTGTAGAATTTCATAAAATTTAATATAAGAACTTAAGAACATAAGAACATAAGAAATAGGAGCAGGAGTAGGCCATCCAGCCCCTCGAGCCTGCCCTGCCATTCAATAAGATCATGGCTGATCTGTCGTGGCTCAGTTCCACATTCCCGCCCTCTCCCCATAGCCCTTAATCCCCTTGCTTATCAAAAACCCATCAACCTGCGTCTTAAAAATATTTAGCGAGGCAGCCTCCACCACTTCAACGGGCAGAGAATTCCAGAGATTCACCACCCTCTGAGTGAAGAAGATCCTCCTCAACTCCGTTCTAAACCGCACCCCCTTTATCTTGAGGCTGTGCCCCCTAGTCCTACTGTCCTTTCTGAGCGGGAAGAGTCTCTCCACCTCTATCCTATCCATCCCATTCATCATCTTATACGTCTCAATGAGATCTCCCCTCATTCTTCTAAACTCTAGCGAGTACAAGCCTAGTTTATTCAGCCTCTCCTCATAGCTCAACCCCCTCAACTCTGCTATCAGCCTAGTAAACCTCCTCTGCACTCCCTCCAAGGCCAAAATATCCTTGCGTAAGTACGGCGACCAAAACTGCACACAGTACTCCAGCTGCGGCCTCACCAATGCCCTATACAGCCGTAGCAAGACCTCCCTACTTTTATATTCAATCCCCCTCGCTATGAAGGCCAGCATCCCATTAGCCTTCCTGACCACCTGCTGCACCTGCAGGCTGGGTTTTTGCGACTCATGCACAAGGACCCCGATGTCCCTCTGCACCGTCGCCTGCTGCAGTTTTTCGCCACATAAGTAATAGTCCTTCCTACCATTATTCCTACCAAAGTGGACCACCTCGCACTTGCCAACATTAAATTCCATTTGCCAGTTCCTGGCCCATTCACCCAGCCTATCTCGATCCTTCTGTAGACTCTCCACACCCTCCGCGCAATTTGCCGTTCCACCAATCTTGGTGTCATCAGCAAATTTCGACACCATACACTCGGTTCCCTCCTCCAGATCATCTATATAAATGGTAAATAGCTGAGGCCCCAGCACCGACCCCTGGGGTACTCCACTAGTCACCAACCACCAATCCGAATAACACCCATTGACCCCGACTCTCTGCCTCCTATTTGACAGCCAATCCTCTATCCACGCTAACACCCTACCCCCAACTCCATGCCCCCTTACCTTCTGCAATAACCTCTTGTGAGGTACCTTGTCAAATGCCTTCTGAAAATCAAGAAAGACCATGTCCACCGGCTCTCCTCTATCCACTGCCCTAGACAGATCCTCATAGAACTCCAATAAATTTGTCAGACACGACTTCCCCTTAACGAAACCGTGCTGCGTCTGCTCTATCAAGCAATTCCCCTCAAGATGCCTCGCTATTTCCTCCTTGATGACGGATTCTAACATTTTACCTACAACAGACGTTAAACTAACCGGCCTATAATTCCCTGCCTTTTGCCTGCCACCCTTCTTAAACAACGGCGTAACATTAGCCATTTTCCAATCTTCCGGCACTTCCCCGGAATCCAGCGACGTTTGGAAAATAACCACCAAGGCATCCACTATCACCTCCGCCATTTCTTTCAGAACCCTTGGATGCATTCCATCCGGTCCTGGGGACTTGTCCACAATCAGTCCCTCCAGTCTGTCGAGCACCGCCTCTCTAGTAACAATAATGTCATTGAGACCCTCCTGTCCTCCCATCTTTCCATCACTAACACCCGGCAAAATATAAAACATTTATTAACCAAAATAATATTTCATATACAAAACTTTGATACCAAAATCATATTTAACTTAACATTTTACTTTACCAGCTGCAGTGTGACATTTTGTCTAATAATTATCGCAACTTTTCATAATTTCTTGCAATAAAATATTTGTTTTTATATTAACAAAACAGTCAATAAAACATTTCATTTTAATTGAATAAAACAGTTCTGTTGTCTTTTTTGCAAACAGGTAGGGGAAGAGAAAGACAAACAGGTGTGGAAAGAGGGAGGGGAGGGAAATAGAGAGAGAAGGAAATGAGAGAGGGAGGGAAGGGAATGAGGGAGAGAGACAGGATTCGAAGAAAGAACACATCAAACATTTTTAAAGCTAAATGTCCAAGATTAACAGTGGCTGGGTCATCTTGAGATCAATTTTTCAATTTGCACTGCATTTTATCAGAGAGACAGTTCACATCAGTTTACAGGAGGCTTGCATATGTCTTCTTAAGGATTACATTTCCCTAAAGCATTTAAAAAAGCTAACTTGCATATTTTCCATTGTAAATGCAAAACTCATTTCAGTCCATATCAAATTCACTTGTCAAGAGACTTCTAAGGATCAACATTGCATCAGGGGGACTCATAAAACTGGGATAAACAACATTGCTTAAAATGTATAGCAAAATAAAAATAACTTTAGCTGAAACTTATTATAGACACTTCAAACACACTTTGTTACTTTTTAGTGGAATTGTGATTTTGCTGTGCCTTTAAGGATGAATGTACCTCATGTGCGTTGTGAGGGGTATGTTTGAAATTCAGATCGGTTTACATAGTGCTGATCTGTCTGCACGAGGCAGCTCCATGCTGAGAATGCAGGCTAATAATTGACCTTAGGGATGTTTGTTTTAATCTTGGAAAGGCTGTCCAGCTCCCCTAGGGTTACAGGAGCATCAAGCTTTCTGGCCCTCTCCAGTCGGACTTCTGGCAGATATTTTTTCTATTCATTGGTGGGACATGGGCATCGCTGGGTGATCAGCATTTGTTGTCCATCCCTAGTCACCCTTGAGAAGACAGTTGTGAGCTGTCTTCTTGAAATGCTGCAGTCCATGTGCTGTGGATTGACCCACAATGCCATTCGAAAGGGAATTCCAGGAATTTGACCCAATGACTGTGAAGGAACGATGACATATTTCCAGGATGGTGAGTGGCTTGGAGGCAAACTTGCAGATAGTAGTGTTCCCATGATTCTGTTGCTCTTGTCATTCTAGATGGAAGTGGACATGGGACGTCGCTGGATTCCGGGGAAGTGCCGGAAGATTGGAAAGTGGCTAATGTTACGCCGTTGTTTAAGAAGGGTGCCAGGCAAAAGGCGGGGAATTATAGGCCGGTTAGTTTAACGTCTGTTGTAGGTAAAATGTTAGAATCTGTTATCAAGGAGGAAATAGCGAGGCATCTTGAGGGGAATTGCTTGATAGAGCAGACGCAGCACGGTTTCATTAAGGGGAAGTCGTGTCTGACAAATTTATTGGAGTTCTATGAGGATGTGTCTAGGGCGGTGGATAGAGGAGAGCCAGTGGATGTGGTCTTTCTTGATTTTCAGAAGGCATTTGACAAGGTGCCTCACAAGAGGTTATTGCAGAAGGTAAGGGGGCATGGAGTTGGGGGTAGGGTGTTAGCGTGGATAGAGGATTGGTTGTCAAATAGGAGGCAGAGAGTGGGGGTTAATGGGTGCTGTTCAGATTGGCGGTTGGTGACTAGTGGAGTGCCCCGGGGTCAGTGCTGGGGCCTCAGCTATTTACCATTTATATAGATGATCTGGAGGAGGGAACCGAGTGTATGGTGTCGAAATTTGCTGATGACACCAAGATTGGTGGAACGGCAAATTGCGCGGAGGGTGTGGAGAGTCTGCAGAAGGATCTAGATAGGCTGGGCGAATGGGCCAGGAACTGGCAAATGGAATTTAATGTTGGCAAGTGCGAGGTGGTCCACTTTGGTAGGAAGAATGGTAGGAAGGGCTATTTCTTACGTGGCGAAAAACTGCAGCAGGCAACGGTGCAGAGGGACCTCGGGGTCCTTGTGCATGAGTCGCAAAAACCCAGCCTGCAGGTGCAGCAGGTGATCAGGAAGGCAAATGGGATGCTGGCCTTCATAGCGAGGGGGATTGAATATAAAAGTAGGGAGGTCTTGCTGCGGCTGTATAGGGCATTGGTGAGGCCGCAGCTGGAGTACCGTGTGCAGTTTTGGTCGCCGTACTTACGCAAGGATATTTTGGCCTTGGAGGGAGTGCAGAGGAGGTTTACTAGGCTGATACCGGAGTTGAGGGGGTTGAGCTATGAGGAGAGGCTGAATAAACTAGGCTTGTACTCGTTAGAGTTTAGAAGAATGAGGGGAGATCTCATTGAGACATATAGGATGATGAATGGGATGGATAGGATTGAGGTGGAGAGACTCTTCCTACTCAGAAAGGACAGTAGGACTAGGGGGCACAGCCTCAAGATAAAGGGGAGGCGGTTTAGAACGGAGTTGAGGAGGAACTTCTTCACTCAAAGGGTGGTGAATCTCTGGAATTCTCTGCCCGTTGAAGTGGTGGAGGCTGCCTCGCTAAATATTTTTAAGACGCGGGTTGATGGGTTTTTGATAAGCGAGGGGATTAAGGGTTATGGGGAGAGGGCGGGAATGTGGAACTGAGCCACGACAGATCAGCCATGATCTTATTGAATGGCAGGGCAGGCTCGAGGGGCTAAATGGCCTATTCCTGCTCCTATTTCTTATGTTCTTATGTTCTTATGTTTGGAAGGTGCTGTCTAAGGAGCTTTGGTGAATTTCTCCGTATGGAAATTTCTCTAAAATATCCTGTGAGCATCCTTGCTGGACGGATCCAGAAAAAACAGAGCAGAGTAGTAGCCTCAAGTATGATTTCTGATTCCCTTCAGATCTGAGACAAGGGATCCCTCATCAGCCAACAGCTTAAGAAACAAGAACTGACAATGCTGGAAAAACTCAGCAGGTCTTGCAGCATCTATTAGGAGAGAAACACAGTTAATGTTTTGAGTTCTTAGACTATTTGTCAGAACTGAAGGGAGGGAGAATGCGTTAGATTTGTAGGAATGGCAACAAAATGTAACAAGTGTAACTATTTTTTGCTGCAGTTTCTACAGCTCTAAAAGATTCCAACCCTTCAGTTCTGATGAAGAGTTTATGGACTTTAATCACTAACTGTATTTCTCTTCTGATAGATGCTGCCAGACCTGCTGAGCTTTTCCAGCATTCTCAGTTTCAAATTCCAGCATCTGCAGGATTTTACTTACTTTAGCAGCTTAAGGAGTTGCTTACGGACCTGATGGCGCCCCCCTCCCCGGCTTGTCTTTTTTCCAGTGAATAGAAGAAGGGATAGCAGATGAGCAACTTTTCTTCCGCTCACGGTGACAAAGTGCTTAGCACTGCTGCCTCACAGTGCCAGGGACCCAGGTTCGATTCCCGGCTTGGGTCACTGTCCGGGCAGAAGCTGCATATTCTCCCCGTGTCTGCGTGGGTTTCCTTCAAGTGCTCCAGTTTCCTCCCACAGTCTAAAAGACATGCTGATTACATGCATTGGCCATGCTAAATTTTCCTTCAGTGTGCCTGAACAGGCGCCGATGCCTGATGACTAGGGGATTTTCACAGCAACTTCATTGCAGTGTTAATATAAGCCTACTTGTGATACTAATAAATAAACTTTAAACTTTCCTTGGGTTGCTGACAATTGAAAATCACTGAAGCTTGAAATCCTTTTGTTAAAACAAATGAACAAAGCATTGCACTTGACGTTGACATTCGGCTCACATACACATAGTGCTCTAGACGTGAATAGTTATTTAGATGATTACAATTATAACTTTGGTTTAATCAATGTCTATAAAGCATCAACAAACAGCTGTGAGAACAAGACCACTTTGCAGTGATTTGAAGTGAGTTTTGATGGGAAGAAGTGGATTGGGGAGGGTATTCTAAAGCTCTGAAGAGAGGCCACCCCGACCCAAAACGTTGGCTCTATTCTGTCACCACAGATGCCGTCAGACCTGCTGAGATTCTCCAGAATTTTCTGTTTTTGTTTCAGATTCCAGCATCCTCAGTATTTTGCCTTTATCTAAAATCAATTTGATATCCAGAGAGATAGCAGAACCTAAATTTAACCGGCCTCAGATTTTTAAAGGCAGGATGGAAGTTTAATATCAAACTTTATTACATTGCACTTGCCCTATAAAATAATAAAAGCAAAGACAGTGCTTGAAATTTATCTCCGAACCAGCAGTGGCTGCAAAGGGAGAGTTAACAGGTTAGCTGCTTAGCTGGAAACTGTTAGATAAGAGAACCGCAAGCCTGTCAGAATTCAAGGTTGTCTCCTTCTGTTGCAGAGAGATGCTGGTGAGAGTGACAAGTACAGCTGATTGGCTTTGACAGGATCCACCCATATATGTGAAACATTATGATAGGGTCACATTTCTTTACTTATCAGGGTTGACAGATTATTAAGTGACTTTCCGTGGATAGATGATACAACAGTTCTACAAAGAAGGTATCTGCTGCTTGCCATTGGAAATCTGTACAACAGTAAGAGCTCAGACTACCAGTTCACTCAGATCACATGCTGTATGGTTTAGTATGTTGTATAGGCACAGTACAGATCACCCAGAAAGGTCCAAAAAACCCTCTTATCCAATGTTTTAAAATGCACGTGTATTTCAATATTAATATTGAACTGGACAAGCAGGTTTTCGATTAAATGTGATAAACATTATCTGAGAATAGGTTATGTGTTTTTTTAATTTGTTAATGGGATGTGGGTGTTACTGAAAAGACAGGCATTTATTGCCCATGAAATGGTGAGATGGTGGTGAGTTGCCTTTTTGAACTGCTGCACTCTGTTATGCGTACATGCAGTGTTGAGGGGAGGTGTTGGCATAGTGGTATTGTCATTGGGCTAGTAATCTAGAGACCTGATGTAATGTTCTGGGGACCTAGGTTCAAATCCTACCATGGCTGATGGTGAAATTTGAATTCAATAAAAATTTAGAGTTAAGATGTCCATGAAACCATTGTTGATTGTCATGAAAACCCATCTGGTTTACTAACGCCCTTTAGGGAAGGAAACCTGTCATCTTTATCTGGCCTGGCCTAGATGTGGTTGACTGTTAAGTACCCTTTGAAATTGCCTAGCGAGCCATTGAGTTCAAGGGCAGAGATCAGCATTAAATTCTGGCCCAGCCAGTGATATTCACATCCCAAGTAAGAATGAGAAATAATATAGGAACGATTTTGGCCCAGTGATGATGAAGGAACAGCAGCATATTTCCAATTTAGAAGGGTGCATGGCTCTGAGGGGAACTAATGCATCTGCTGCCCTTGTACGATAAGGTTACGGGTTAGCCCCAGCAAGTTGTCACAGTGCATCTTGTTGATGGTACCCCCTGCTGTTAATCAATGGTGGAGTGAATGGGTGCCAATCAAGTGGGTTGCTTTGTCCTGGATGGTGCTGAGCTTCTTGAGTGTTATTTGAACTGCACTAATCCAGGCAAGTGAAGAGTATTCCATCACACTCCTGACTTGTGATTTGTAGATGGTGGACAGGATCTGGGGAGTCAGGAGATGAATTATTTGCTGCAGGATTCCTAGCCTCTGACCTACTTTTGTAGCTACAGCGTTTATATGGCCAGTCCAGTTCAGTTCTTAGTTAATGGTAATCCCCAGGCTGTTGATATTGGGGAACTCAGTAATGGTAATATCATTGAATGTGTGGAGAAAGATGGTTAGATTCTGTCTTAATGAAGACCATCACTGCCTGGCATGTGTGTGGCACAACTGTTCCATGGCACTTTCCCAGCCCAAGCCTGAATGTTCTCCAGGTCTTGCTGCATTTTTCACAGACTAACTGAGGAATTGCGAATGAAACTCAACACTGCAATTATCAGCGAACATTTCCACTTCTGACTTTATGTTAAACAATGTCTTTGATGAATCAGCTGAAGAATTGCCCACTTGCAGAAATGTCCTGGAGTTGCGATGACTGGCCTCTTTCAATCACAACCACTTGTACTTTGAACCTTGGGGAGGATAGTATAGACTTCAAGATGACTTGGACAGGTTGATGGAAGGAGCAGATGTGTGGCAGATGAAATTGAATTCAGGGAAGTGTAAGGAATACATTTCAGTAGGAAGAACAAGGAGAACAATTCTAAAAGGGGTGCAAGAACAGAGAGATCTGGATGTATATACACAAACAGTTGAATGTGAGAGGACAGTTTGGAAAGTCATTAAGGAGATTGGCCTTTATAAATAGAAGCATTGGATACAAATGCAAGGAAGTTATGATGAACATTTATAAAACATTGTTTTGGTCTCAACTGGAGTATTGTGTCCAGTTCTTGGCAATGCACTTCAGGAAGGAGGTGAAGGCTTTAGAGAGGGTTCAGAAAAGATTCATGAGAATGGTTCCAGGGATGAGGGACTTCAGCTAAATGGATGGATTGGAGAGGTGGGGTTATTCTTATTGGAGGAGAGTGATAAAGGTGTTCAAAATCATGAAGGATTGAATCTTAATAGAGGAAAATTGTTCCCACTGGAGAAGGGTTGAGAACTAGAAGACACGGATTTAAAGTGATTGGCAAAAAACCAAAGGGGGCTTGAGGAAAACTTTTTTATGCAGCAAGTGGTTACAATTTGGAATGCTTTGACTGAAAGGGTGATGGAAGAACATTAAATAGTAGCTTTCACAAGGGTATTGGATAGGCACTTGAAATGAAAGGGCTGGTGTATGCCCTTGCACTGAGACATCAAAGACATGATGGGCCAAATGGTCTCCTATTTTGCAGTGACCATTCTACTACCTTCTTTTATGTTAGGTATGAGTCCAGCCAGTGGAGAGTGTTTCCCTGATTCCCATTGAATTCAACTTTACTAGAGTTCTTAGAACATAGAACATAGAACATAGGAAATGATAGCGCAGTATAGGCCCTTCGACCCTCGATGTTGCGCCAAACTGTGAAACCAATCTAACCGACACTATTCCAATATCATCCATATGTTTATCCAACGACCATTTAAATGCCCTTAATGTTGGCAAATCCACTACTGTTGCAGACAGGACATTCCATGCTCTTACTACTCTCTGAGTAAAGACCTACATCTGACATCTGTTCAATATCTATCATCCCTCAATTTAAAGCTATGTCCCTTCATGCTAGCCATCTCCATCCGAGGAAAAAGGCTCTCACTGTCCACCCTATCTAATCCTCTGATCATCTTATATGCCTCTATTAAGTCACCTCTTAACGTTCTTCTCTCTAACAAAAACAGCGTCCAGTCCCTCAGCCTTTCCTCACAAGACCTTCCCACCATACCAGGCAACATCCTGGTAAATCCCCTCTGCACCCTTTGCAATTCTTCCACATCCTTCCTATAATGCGGCGACCAGAACTGTACGCAATAATACTCCAAGTGCGGCCGCACCAGAGTTTTGTACAGCTGCAACATGACCACATGGCTCCTAAACTCAATCCTCTACTAATAAAAGCTAACACACTGTACGCCTTCTTAACAACCCTATCAACCTGGGTGCTAACTTTCAAGGATCTATACACATGGACACCAAGATCTCTCTGCTCAACCACACTAACAAGTAAATTACCATTAGCCCAATACTCCGTATTCCTGTTACTCCTTCCGAAATGAATCACTTCACACTTTTCCACATTAAACTCCATTTGCCACCTCTCAGCCCATCTCTGCAGCTTATCTATGTCCCTCACTAACCTGCAATATCCTTCTGCACTGTCTGCAGCTCCTCTGACTTTAGTGACATCCACAAATTTACTAACCCATCCTTCTATGCTCTCATCCAGGTCATTTATAAAAATGACAAACAGCAGTGGCCCCAAAACAGATCCTTGCGGTACACCACTAGTAACTGAACTACAGGATGAACATTTCCCATCAACCACCACCCTCTGTCTTCTTACAGCTAGCCAATTTCTGATCCAAACCGCTAAATCACCCTTGATCCCATGCCTCCGTATCTTCTGCAATAGCTTACCATGGGGAACTTTTTCAAATGCTTTACTGAAATCCATGTACGCTACATCAACTGCTTTACCCCCATCTTGGTGCCACACTCTGCCAAATGCTGTTTTGATGCCAAGAACAGTCAGTCTTATTGCTCCTCTGGAATTTAGCTCTTTTTGACTATATTTGAATCAAAGCTGTAATGAGGTCAAGAACTGAATGGTTTTGGCAGGATCCTAAATGAGCATCAGTGAGTTGGGTACTGGTGAGTAAGTGTTGTTTGATAACATTGTCAACAATATCTTCCAAAACTTTGCTGATGATTGAGAGTAGATTGATGGGGCAGTAATATGTCGGATTGGATCTGTCTTTTTTTTGTGGATAAGATATATCTGGTCAATTTTCCACTTTGTTAAGTTTTTTATACTCATTTGTGGGACATTGGCGTGGCTGGCCAGCATTCATTGCCCATTCCTTGTTGCCTGAAGACAGTCGAGAGTCGATCACATTGGGCTGCAGCTCTGGAGTCACATCTTAGCCAGACCAGGTAAGGACAGCAGATTTCTTTCCCTAAAGGATATTAGTGATATGGGAGAGAAAGCTGAAGAAGGATACTGAAGAATCAAGTTTATTGGCACTTCATAGGGCAAACACACACTCTCTCTCTATCTTTCCCTTTTCCTCCCCATAAAGACTAGTTCAGACACTTGTGCTGTGCAGGATTTAGAACTGAAGCTAAAGCAGAGTGCACTGAGGGTGCTCAAACAAGTGCTTACGTCTTATCCAGGATAATGAGAATGATTAGGCACTTAAGGGAATATGTTTTTAAAGTAAACTTGGTGCCTGAGCATTGATCACTGGTTTAGATGTTAGGGATCACACCAAACCATGCGCTGATTTTAACATTTTGGATGAAGGTGTCCCCCAATTTGTTCAGCCTTGTATAACAGTTTTGCAACACTGCACTTTACCATAGTATCTGTAACAAACCTAAGGATATTTGCAGTCAATCCTGCATACTTAAGGCTCTAAGACTGCCTGTGCTGGTCCTGTGAATATGATCGAGGTGTGGAGTTCTGCAGTGGCGATCTCCCTTCTTCCAGCATAAGACCCAGACATAATCCCAAGACAACATGGATCATTATATGATATAATGAACATGGATAATTATATCTCCTGTCACATCAGGGAGTGAACATGGTGAGACAGGACCCAATGGCAGGGACACGGCTAGAATGGACACTGATGCCATCACAACCAACCCATCATCCTTAACTAATGTTTGTGAGGGACTAGAAAACGTACATGCAAGATTGCTTATGGAAGTGAGGATCATACCAATATAATGTACTTAGTCAGCATGAACGTGAAAATCAAAGTTTTAGAAAATTATAAAGCACAAGAACATAGTTATCATATAATGTCTTCAAGGGAAAGCTCCAAGGAATTGATTATTAAACACTTATGTACATCATGTTGCTTATTAAAACCTGATTGAACAGCAAGTATTGCTGATTTATTCTTGAAAAGCACCACTTCAACATATTAAAAACTCTTCTGGATTATTCTGGTGGACATAACTTAAATGGACAGTATTGCAATGATCTCCAAATGGTCCTACTAATTATAGGGCTCTTTGAAGCTACTCCAGTAACCAATATAGTTTCTGACATCCTTGTACACCTTTATTTGGGAAGTTCTGTGAATTAGCATTGTATAGACTTGAACACCAAGAAATTGTGTGCATAACATTATGAGCTAATTCTAATCTCATTTGTGTGGATTCATCCATGAACTGGTGGGCACTTCTGGCATCATTGAAACTTCTATTATAATATTGGGCACGGCACTCAATGACCGGGAATTGGTTGGTTTCACCCAATTTACTCCTGTTCATCAGGCAAAACTGATAGAGAAACTAAACAATGTACCTTGGCTCGGGTATGGTTTCATTTATCTGACATCCAAGTGCCAGTTCTTCATGTGTTAACCCTGGCAGTGAGTGCTGATGGCTATTTGACCATGAATGAGTTAGACAATTGAGCAGATAGATGGAAAATGAAAGATCTGATTTTAACTCTATGCTTTCAGTTATCTTTCACAATGATCTCCCTTCACCAGCAGCCCATTTTAATGTGGGAAATACATTAGGTGGGAAGTACATGGCAACAAGCCTATTACTGCAGGGCAGGTTCAATTTATTATTGTGCTTAATGCAATTGTCCATCACAAGATTTTTGAACTAGGAATTCAAAGCAAACAATATAAGGTTTAAACCTTGCAGGGAATTCCTGTCTTAGTCCCTGTCATTGTAGAAGATGGGGTGAGTTTTACCATCTTGCCCACCCTGGTATGATGTATGAAAAGAGATTGACTAGGTTAGGATTGTTTTCGCTGGCGTTCAGACGAATGAGTGAGGATCTCACAGAGATTTATAAAATTCTAACAGCACCAGACAGGGTAGATGCAGGGAGGATGTTCCCGATGGTGGGGGAGTCCAGAAGTGGGGTCACAGTCTGAGGATTCAGGGCAGATCATTTAGGATGGAGGTGAGGAGACATTACTTCACCCAAAGTGTGATGAACCTGTAGAATTCGTTACCACAGGAAATAGTAACATTGAATGTATTCAAGTGGCAGCTAGATATAGTGAATGGGATCAAAGGTTATGAGGCAAAAGCAGGATTAGGCTATTGAGTTGGATGATCAGCCATGATCATAATGAATGGTGGAGCAGACTCAAAGGGCCAAATGGCCTCCTCCTGCTCCCATCTTCTATGTTTCTGTGTTACTATGAAATTTTCTTTGTTTTTTAATGACTTTTAAGGGGTGTCTTGACAAGTACATGAATAGGATGGGAATAGAGGGATATGGTCCTCGGAAGGGTATGGGGTTTTAGTTAAGTCGGGTAGCATGGCCAGTGCAGGCTTGTACGATCAAAGGGCTTGTTCCTGTGCTGTATTTTTCTTTGTTCTTTGTCTGGGAATCAGGGTGGGTGAGGGACGGACCATGGAAAGGTCCGGTGACCTCGGGCGGGATTTTCCAGTTTTGGGGTGAGTGAGGCTGGAAAATCCCACCCATTGGATATCTCTGATTGGAATTGCTTTTCTAGTTGTTCGCTCTGAGGAGCAACATGGCCTCGTTGAATGGGGAGTGAAAAAAATATTACGTATTGTAAAGTTGAATAATTATCCTGCTCTATCTCAGGAACAGCTTGTGATTACATTTAGAAGGTTGACCATCACTGAGAGGGCGATGTGCTGTAGATTTGAATATCTGTAAAGGGCACAGCACATCCTCTGGAAGTTACAAATAATTTGAATTTCTTCACAACACGGTTCCTCCATAGTCCTGGAGAAAATTGCAAGATTGATTGTGTACAATATTGGTTTCCTTATTTATGGAAGGATGCAAATGCATTAGAAGCAGTTCAGAGAAGGTTTACCAGACTAATACTTGAAATGGGAGTGCTGTCTTACAAGAAAAGACTGGACCGGCTGGGCTTCTAGCCACTGGAGTTTAAAAAGGTGGTGGAAACAGAGTCTTTGAATATTTGTAAGGTACAGTGAGATAGATGCCTGATCAGCAAAGGGGTTAAAGGTCATCGGGAGTAGGTGGGAATGTGGAGTTAAGGTTACAACCAGATCAGCCATGATCTTATTGAATGGCAGAGCAGGCTTGAGGGGCCAAGTGGCCTAATTCTGCTCCCAATTAATATGATTCAGTGGTGATATGTACTAAGAGACATGCAATTGGAGAGTATGGAGGGAATTTTCCCATCCTCCCCACTACAGGAATGGTAGTGGGTGGGAGGCAGACCATGTAAATCTCTGTTGAACTCGAGCAGGATTTTCTGGTTTTGTGGAGGGCGCATCTGCAAAATCCTGCCCTATATTTTGCAGAATCCAACCAGTAGGCCAGATTACCAGGATGGCATGATTCAGAGTCCAACAGCTGATACATTTTTACAAAGAATATGGAAGAGCATATTTTAAAGTAATTCCAACAAATTGATCCCATGGCAAAGTTAACTTTTTCACAAGGCGGTATGCCACGAGGATCAGTATTGGGACCCTTATTGTTTGCTATATATGTAACTGATATAGATTAAAATGTGGGGGAATGTTCAGCAAGTTTGCAGATGACATCAGGATTGGTGAGATGGTTAATAGTGAAGAAGATGGCTGTAGGTTGCAGGAAGATACAGATGAGTTGGTCATATGGGCAGAGCAGTGGTAGATAGTATTTAACCTGGTTAAGCGTGAGGTGATGCACTTTGGAAGAAGAAATAAGATGAGCGAGGGCGAAATGAATGGCAGAACACTGGGTAGCTCAGAGGAACAGAGGAATCTTGGGATAATTATTGACAGATCCCTGAAGTTGGCAGAACATGTGAATAAGATAATTAAGGAGGCATGTGGGAAACTTGCTTTCATTAGTCATGGTATAGAGTATAAGAGCAAGAAGGTAATGTTGAAGTTGTACAGAGCGTTGGTTAGGCCACAACTGGATTACTGTGTGCAGTTCTGATCACCTCACTAACAGAAGGACGTGATGGCACTGAAGGGGTTACAGAGGATGTTCACCAGGATTTTCTTTTATTTATTCATGGAATGTGGGCATCACTGGCTGAGCCAACATCTATTGCCCATCCATGAGGATATTTAAGCGTCAACCACATTGCTGTGGGTCTGGACTCCCATATAGGCCAGACCAGGTAAGGACAGCAGATTTCCTTCCTTAAAGGATATTAATGAACCCAATGGGCTTCTATGACAATTCACAATGGTTCCATGGCCATCGTTAGACTTTTTTAATTCCAGATTTTTATATAAATCAAATTTTACCATCTGCTGTAGTGGGATTTGAACCTGGGTCCTCAGAGCATTGCCCAGGGTCCATGGATTACTAGTCCAGTGACAATACTATTACGTCACTTCCTCCTCTTAAATTGCCTAGGGTCGACCATTTAAGTTATAGGAAGAGACTGGATAGGCTTTGATTGTTTACTTTAGAGCAAAGCAGTCTAAGGGGGACATGATTGAGATGTATAAAATTATGAAGGATATGGACAGGGAGAGCATGGAGCAGCTGTTTCCCTTGGTTGAGGGGGCAATCACAAGATGGCATTGTTTTACGGTAACATGCAGGAGATTCAGCAGGGATTTGATTTCAGGGGGTGGTGGGAATCTGGAATGCATGGCCTGGGAAGGTAGTGGAGGCCAGAAACCTTACAAGCTTTAAAAAGTATTTGGATGAGCATGTGAAATATCATAACATTCAAGGAAAAGGGACAAGTGCAGGAAAATGGGATTAATGCACCTTTAATGGTAGTTATTGTCAGTGCAAACTCAATGGACTGAAAGTCCTTTTCCACGCAATACGACTCTATGACATTGTTATGTATGCACCATAACTTCCCTTAGTTGCTGCAGGTTTTGTGGGGTTTTTGTTTGCAATCTAAGAATATTTTTGGCTTAACTTTTTTCCCAGAGTTTTCCAGATGACAAGCATTGCGTTACTCACAGAAAACACACTTTTTGTATGGGAAACCCCTTGGGAATCCTAGATTTGGATAAAGAAAATTCAATGTAGAGGGGTGAAAGGCAAGTACAATTGTAGCTGATGCATTTGCAAGTGAAATTCAACTATGGTGGAGATACACAATGTGTGGTTCAGATACAACATCCCACTGACTTAATGAAATCTGGAGTTTTCTGTTGGAAAATGATCGAGAATTGTTCTATGTCTGGATGCAAGCTGCAAGGAGCCTGTCCTGCACACTTACCTTACTCAAAACAGAAGCCAGTTCTCTTTAAGTGAGCTGGAACAAAAGCAAGCCTTTGTACGTGAGCTCAAACAGAGCTCTTCCTTTGTAAGTGAGTAGGAACCGAGCCAGATCTCTTTCAGCGCACTGCAAAAGAAAACAAACCTCTGCCAGTGAGTGTTGGTAAAGAGCCAGTTTTCAGTAAGTGAGCTTATTCTACTATGACTGCATCCCTGAGCAGGTGTTTGAGGGTGGTGTGAATAATGTATTAGGTTATTGAAACGCCTACATTTGCCAATGATTAGTTGGTCACATTGCCTATGTGTTATTCATTTAATTGAGGCTACTGTTACTGATAGAGTCTGACAGCAGACTGACTGCCGGATCATCACTGACTATAGCAAGATCTGTCAGTCAAAATTATAGTAAATTAGAGATGAATAACTTAATAAGGAAAGAAATATTACTTTTATTATTATTCATTGTGCAGCTTGTTTACTATAATCCATAAATTTTATTTCCGTGTTTTGACCTTTAAAATTCAAACAGCGGATTGTATAGAATCATAAAAATTCAATATGTGCTGTTACTTGGTTCAAAAACAAAGTAGTTTTTGCCTTAAAATTCTGTTCTCTTTGGTCTCTGGGTCTGTAGCAGCGACAGTTCATTCTGTCGACATATAGCTTAAAGGGAAATAGGAAAAAAAGCTTCTTATACACTATAAGACAAAGCAAGGATCACTGGGTAACAGCACGCCACAGATCGCAACTGCAGCAGAGTAACAGTCACAAGATTGTCACCATTTTGTTCTTCTGTGCTCATTCACATCACTATTTCCTCATGCTGTGCACAGAGCAGCATCAATTCAGCAGGCAAATGCAAATGTTAGCAACAGCAAATAAAATTTACATTTCATAAAGGAGCAGGCATGACTTGCACAGTAGTGTTCAGGAAGCAGAAGGACATGAACCTTGAATTATCCACACATCATTGGAGGGGTCATTTCCGAAGTTTTGGTCACAGTGGGGTACACTGCACTGATTCATCAGCTACTGAGCTAAACGCTTGGAAAATTGTGCACTGTGTGCGTCTGGGTTTTCAATATGATTATTGGGAGCTGAGCCTCCCATCCAGAAATGTAAGCTATAATAACATCCTTCCTCGGATTTGATAACCAAAACAAAATGGGATATGATTAATGCCTTATGCCGTAACTCGAACAACAGACCTCTTAGTTTTTAATTCATCTCTTATTTCCTTATTATTGTCGCTTACCGGTGCTTTAATAGATTTATCTAGTACAGCCCTTTGATGTCTTTCCTGATTAGTACCCTGCACCACTGCTCCATCTAAAATATAGATTTTCTGCCAGTTTACTTCAAAGTAATGGCCGAATTATAGGCCCGACACACAGCCAAAATGAGTGTTAACCCCCTTGTCTCTGTTCTCTGGTGAAGAGCACTCCCTCCAAACTTCCTGGATGATGTTTGCTATTGTTTAACTGATGAAGTGCAGCATTGTACATGACACTGCATATCAAAGGGGGTTGTATCTAGATCTCTTCCAAAAGTGCTAGATCAATGCTGACCCCTCACATCAAAATGTGGTACTTCCTGAGTTGCCATATCTGAGCTAGGATTGCCAATGGTTATCAAAACAGTTTTGCTGCTTTTCTCCATGTGGCACAGGATGCTACTGGTCCCTTATTTATAATGATATAAAGTACTGGCTCCCATTTTAGTGATATGGCATATGTAGTGGCAGATGAGAAGAAACAATCGATTTCCATCTTGATATCTGCATTCTTATGGAATTTCACAACTATCCAGCGAATGCGAACCTTGCACTTCTAATATACAAAGCTTTTGGAGTTTTAACGGCCTTATTCAAGATAAAGCAAAATGTCTGCCTTCCACAAGGCGGCATACAGACCTACTGAGTGACGCATGGCATGGATAGATATATTGTCTGCTCATCTTAAAAGTGATTTGCATATTCCAATCACAAGTGTACATTTGTTCTGAAGTCATTGCTATCCAAATACAATTAATAGTTCTGATTACTTCATAATTATAGCTAACCAGTTACAGCCTCTAGTTACAATGATTGATCACCAATGAAACATGCCTACATGGGTCCATCATCCAAATATGGCACCTACAGTAATGGCTGTGGCTATTGGAGCTCCCCCCATTCATGTCCTAGGTTAGCTTGTTTGTGCAGTCCATCTGTAAGTGTGAGAACATATTCATAACTGCTTCCCAAGGAGTTCTGCGCTGTGCTCAATTCACAGGGGAACCCTGCTGCATTCAATAATTTTAGTGCTTTTAACTCTTTCAGTATAGTACTGGTACTGATATTCAAATATTCAGGTTCCTTGATTGTTTGGTTGGGGGGAGGAGGGGTGGTCCTGGGGTGGGGGTGGTCCTGGGGTGGGGGTGGGGCGTGCGGGTGGCAAGCGGAAGGTGGGTGGTGGTCCCTAAAGTACAGCCCTCTTGAATGAACTGGGCCAATCAGCCTTGAATGATGGAGCAAGGTCCAAGCAGCAATCCACAGTGAGGGAGATAGAGATGGAGACAGGGCATGTGGTTGGCAAGGTTATGCCAGATAGACTAAATTGTTTATATTTTATGTACTATAAGATCTTTGAGCTGGGGTATGAGAAAAGGGAAGATAAAAAAAACTCAAAAATTAATGTAAAATATCAAATTTGCTTGCCAAAACTAAAACTTTCACCTAATTTTGTCATTATCACAACATATCAAGTTATGGAATAGGTATGTGGTGATGTCTGTGCTTTATATGCTCTGTCTGAGGCCAGAACTCTCCATTCACCTGACGAAGGGGCTAACCCCGAAAGCTTGTGAGTCTATTATCAAATAAATGAGTTGGACTAAAACCTGGTGTTGTCAGACTTTTTACTGTGATGGTTTTAGTCAGGTCTTAGATAAAATTTTACTACTGATGCTTTTTTGGTTCCAAGTACCATTTTTGAGCCAGCAAGCACACATGCATTCTTTGTGGCAATGCCAGTCCAATCTTCTGGAAGGTGCAGCATTAAAAAAAAAACAACTGCGGGGTGGTTGGAGGGATACTAAGTTGGCCAAGTGCACAAGATTTAAAGCCATGCCAATAGTCTCCACATTGGTTGCATCCAGAGAACTTTCTGCATAAACCTGTGTGGATCATGGATGACAGGCAGAGAGAGGTGGCACCCACTTCACCGACATCTCCTGCTGCAGTCAGTAAGGGTGTGGAGGCTGGTGCTGTTTCCAGGGATGGGAGAAGGCCAGCGAACATGACAAAACAGGTGTGGCTGAAGGTAGTTGAGGAAGTCAATAGTCAAAACGTCATCAGCAGGATCTGGATATGGTGCCGGTAATACTTTCATGGCCTCATGAGAGCTGGCACTGTGAGTGTCTTGCAACTCTCAGCCAGCAACCTTGATGGTTGGCCTCCTTAACTGTCCTCTGCCCAGCAAGGCAGAACCACTGCCTGCTGTAAAGTGTTGTCATCCTTCATATACACAAACAATACTCATACAGGTCTAAAGTAATGACTTTCCTTTATTCAACAATGATATACATCAAGGGTCACTGTGCCTTATAATCTGCACATTGCTTCCCCCATTATCATATTATTTTCTAATTGTCAAAGAGAGCACATAACTCCTGGGAGAGGAGTCATACAAAAGGTGGAGCTCCTTTACTGGCAATCTTGAGTCAAATGGAGAAGGAGGTCTTGGAGATTGGCAGGGTGACAGCAAGTTGGGCAATTGGCCAGGAGAACATGTAGATGAAGCAAAGGAGAGGTGAAAACATTACAGTGCGTGTGAGTCACGTAATTGGATCAGAGTAGCTTCTTTGAAAAGAGTCCCTGAAAGGGGACAGGAAGAGGTGCCAAAGGGAAGGGGAAAGGAAAAGGGCTGGTTTTTAAGGAACAGGAGCAGAGACAGAGGCTCCAGAAATTTAAAAAAAGGCAGAATTGAAGTGGTAAGGAGGCAGGAGAAGCCCATGCAATCAAAGAAAGTTCAGGAGAAGCCCAGGCAATCAAAAAAGGCTTGGGAGAAGCACTGATGATCTAAGAATGTACAGAATGCTAATTACTTCATGCAGTAAGCTACTGGAGCATATGTACCACTTTGGAGCAATAGTATTCTGACTGGCATGGCTGAAGAGTTGAAGTTGTGCTTGTGAGTTAGTGCAGTCCAGGGTAATGGAGACTTGGTTGCTATCCTAGGAATATGAGATGGGAAATTGTTAAGCCTGTTTGAGTTGGAGTGACTTTTTGGAAGGAATTTCAGATGATATCTTCAAAGATGAAGACAGAGAGACAGAATTTCAATGAGATAAGTTGACCCACAGAGCTTACTGACATCTGGGCGGGCTGCTGCGAAATCCATGTTTTGGTCACATCTGCCTATGGTTGCGCAATGTGTTGTATTTGACTACAGTAAGGAGTCTCACAACACCAGGTTAAAGTCTAACAGGTTTATTTGGTAGCATGAGCTTTCAGAGTGCTGCTCCTTCATCAGGTGAGTGGAGGGTTGGGTTCACAAACAGGGCATACATAAACACAGACTGAATTGCAAGATAATGGTTGGAATGTAAATTTAAACAGGTAATCAAGTTTTTACAGGTATAGACAATTCGAGTGGAGAGAGGGTTAAGCACAGGTTATAGGGATAAAAATAAACATTACAATACAGGGTCAAAAATATGGAGCAATTAATAGTCCATTCTTCTTTCGATAAACATCAACATTCCATTTGCCTTCCTAGCCATTTTCTGTACATACACTCTAACTCTTTGTGATTCATGTAATGGGATATCCTGGCCCCTCTATACCACAGAATTTTGCAATCTCATCTCCCATTTAAAAATATACAATATACTCCTTTTCTATTTGTCCTGCCAACGAGGAGAATTCACATTTTCCCACATTTTATTCCAACTGCCAATCACTTAACCTATTTAAGTCCCTTTGTAGGCTCTTTGTATCCTCCTCAATTTACTTTCCTATTGGTCTTTGTGCTGTTAGCAAATTTAGGGACCAAATGTATGGTTGCATTCAAGTCATTTAAATGGATTGGAAATAGTTGAGGTCCCACCATTGATCCCTGTGGCACTCTACTACTTAGTTTGTCAATCCTAAAATAATCAAGTTATCCATACTATCTGTTTCCTGTTAGTGAACAAATCCTCCATCCATGATATTTCTCCCTACACCATGACCTCTTATTATATGAAGTAACCCTTGATGTAACATCTTATCAAATGCCTTTTGGAAATCTAAGTACGCCATATCTATAGGTTCTCCTTTATCCACCCTGCTTGTCACATCCGCATTCAAGTCAAACATAATTTCCCTTTCACTGAACCATATTGACTTTGCACAATTGCATTAAGATTTTCTAAGTTCTCGGCTGTAGGCCAGGATTTTCCAGCTGTTCACATCTCACCTCTACTGCCAGCGAGGACAGAGAATTTGGTGCTCAGCCAAATCTCCGTTCATGGCAATGGGACCAGAGAATTCTACTAGCGTGAACAGCCAGAACATACCACCCTGAACCCCCTTACTAAAAGATTCCAACATTTCCCTATGGTACAGGTTTGCCCAACTGGCCCATAGTTTCCTGTTTTATGCCTCCTTCTTGAATAGAGGAGTTACATTTGCTGTTTTCCAAAGTGGTGTATTTGATAAATAAAATAAACAGAGTTGAAATACAGATCAACAATGATCTCCTGACAGGTCCAATCCAAGAAGCTGAATGGCCTTTTCCTGTGGGAATCAGTTAGCGCAGTTAGCTAGTTGGCCAGAATGTGATAGAATGTCAATGATATAGTATTGGCTGTGGTATCATGGAAGATTGTCTTGCCTTGCTTCAAGCTTGTTGCAGAGTGGTGTCCTGCAAGCTACACAAACACATGTCTCTTTCTCTCTAACACTGAGAGATGCCTAAGGGCCCTCGTGGACTATGGTTAATTGTCCCTAAATATAATAGGACACAATCGGAGAAATTATTCCATCCAATGGAAAGGAGCATCAACCAGCTATGACAGCCCAGTACCAGAAGTAAACAGCTTGATAAAACAAGTCTAATAGCTTTATTGTGCAATTGTGCTACCTCCATTTACCAGTAGTTTCAATGCCAAAATCCAGGGATACCAGCCATGGAAAACATATCCCTTTTATTGGGGCAATTGTGAGTCACACAGGTACTTGTTAGCTATCCTACCTTATACAGTAACAATGTGAAAATTGTCAGAATATCACATTGGCACCCACTAGCTATCTCATTTGGACTTTCAGAGTGAGGAATGACAGCATGTCACCCAAGTAGCCATCACCTATCCTATTTATACAGTGACAGTGAGAAATATCAGTGGGCTATGCTGGTCAGCTATTCTATTCATGCAGAGACAGAGTGAGAAATGTCAATGTGGCTTTGAACAAGCTCTATTTTTATTGTGATATTGAAATACTTCAACGTATCTGACAATGTGCAGCAGATTGGAACGCCTGGTGATTAAGGGTGTTTGCACATTCACAATGCATCCCATGGCTTTGCTACAGCGAACAGCTGGGGGCAGGAGCACATCAAGATGCCACAGCTTTTGGAGACTCTACAGATTGTGTCATATGCTTTTTGCATTTTTTCATCTTTGTAAATTCCATAGTCATCCAAGCAAGTGAGGTTAGACTCCTGGGATGTGGGTGGGGGAGTGGGGGGTGGCAGGAAATTTTATCCAGTTAAGGCGGGAGGCAAGTTAAAACAGCTGTAAAAGCTGGCGTATCAAGAAGTGAGCAGCAACCCGTCTACTTTTTATCCGAGCATGACTTGCCATGCATGGGGAATCTTCCTGGGACAGGTGGGTCTGAAATTTAAATGTTAGCTGTTCTGTTAACACAGGATTTTGAATTTAACTCTTGACTGCAGATTTTTCCCTGGGCTTTCTGAAGCCTGTCAGGTAAAATAAGGCAAAATAAATAAAATAAGGCAAGAAAATAATAGATTTGATGGGGATGAGTGTTTGACAGGCAAGAAGTGTTTTAAGATACTGAAATCTCAAACCTACTTTTCAGCCAAAATGTATTTGTTTAGAGATTGTGCTCTCAATGTTTTGAAGATGTTTTCCAGTACTTTCTTATGATGTAGCTATGAACAACAGTTTCCAGCCCTTCCCACTGTATCCTCCTAGCCCCCAACACAAAGGCATCCCACAATCAACAATTTATCCCTCTCACATATACATCATTAATTCTAATTCTATCATTCTCACGGTGCAGAAGATCACAGCAGACATCTGGCAAAAATAGACAAGGTGGGCCATTGAAACAGTGAAATTAATGTTATGGTTCGTAAGTATGAAACTAAAATGTGACAGTGTAACACTGTGTTAGACACTCAAGCGCCTACACCTGTGCAACTGCAAATCATTTCTCCTCCTTTCCACATTACTCCTGCATGGTGCAGCCCCTGTGGCATGCAGAACGAATAGCAGGTTGATCAGCCCTGCCCTGACTGCTCTTGACCAAAACTCCTTGAGTTTGAGAGCCACGAGAAACCTGCCAAAAACTGCTTTCCTTCATGTGTAGGGGCAGATGGTAAGGTTTGGAAAGGAGGCAGCGTGCTGGGCAACTGATTGAAGGGGAAAGACAATGTTACAGGCATTGGGTGAGAAATGGAAACATTTTGAGTGGGGTACCCACTTTAATGTCCTCATTCTCGGTCTTCCTGCCCATGGCCCACCCATACTTATGAAAATCACTTTTCTGTCCTTCAGTAAGACATTGAATAACCAAGGCAAGGGGTCCTCAGTGAAATATCAGATGAAGTGAGTTGGCATTGGTGATGGACAGGATAGATTCAGCTACCTGTGTTGCCTGACGCTTCATGTAGGTAGCCACCATTTTCATGCAAGATGTGGGTGCCTCCAATCTTTTTCTGATCAAGCACAATATGGCTGGAATTGCTAAAAGGACCTTGCACATATTCCATTGATGCTCCAGAATTGTCCTTTTTGTTGTCAGCCCCCTTTAGTCAATATTTGTGTCCAGTTGAGCAGAGCTTGGAGTGTCCTGTGTCCTCAGAGCGGAACTAAGAGGTGGCTAATGAGGGAATAGATGTGTTGGTGTTAATTTTCCAAAATAACCTAGCTATATAACCCCTCTATTCAAGAAAGGAGGAAAGGTTTTCTTTCTCATATAGTTGTGTGACTTTGGAACTCTATACCACAGAAGGCATTGGTAGTGGGGTCATTGAATATTTTTAAAGACAGAGGTAGATAGAATTTTCATAGGCAAGGGAATCAAATGTTATTAGGGCTAGATGGGAATGTGGAATTTGAAACATAAATAGATCAGCCATGATCTTATTGAATGGCTTACATCTGCTCCCACTTATCTGTTCATATGGTCACTCCGTTGTTGTCCTGCCCCTATTATTTGTGCCTGTGATCTTTGATTCACTATGTGAGAATCCAACTACTTTTTGTAGGTTCAGCAAAGTCTATTTGAACTGGTGGATGGTAAGCATGAGTTGTGTGATGGTGCATCATCAGTGTGAGTGGCTTCCTCTGAATGGTTTCTATCCTCCACCTGCATCACTTCCTGAGGGAAGCTTGAAGTAGTTGCGGGAGATGAAAGATGTGAATGAGAATTGACAAGATTGAAAGGGTTTGAAGTCATTATTCTGCACAGTCATTTTTCATTGGCTGCAGACACAAAGCCAATTAATGAGTATTGGGTATCATGTGATTATGTGATAGACAACATTGCCACCAGGTAGTTGGCAGGTCCACATCTCTCCACTGAACATAACCAGACATGCTGAGACCCAGCTTTTCTTGGCCACCTCTTCCTCAGAAGCTGTTAGGTGGCAGGGGATAGAGGAGGGAAGCAGGCCAGAGCTCTCAGGCAGGGATCTGCTCTCCCTGCACCAACACCTCATTCCCCACAACCTCCCTAGTTTGGGGATTGGGCACCCCTGACCCTCACACTCTCAGTATTCTGGGCATTGCAGCATGTCCCTGGATTCTTCCTGCCCCACTGGAAACCAAACTGTCAATCAGCCAGCCTCCTGGCAGTGATCCTGGAGAGAAAATGTACATGCTGTTTGTGGGAGAACACAAATGAGTAAACCACCCAAAACTTCCCCATATCTCCCTATCCAGATTGTGACCAACATATTTAAGTACAATTCAAAATGAACTGGTTTTGGATCTGGCCCTGTACGTTAACTGATCTTTCACTTCTCGCATCTAAACAGATTGACTTCTTTCAAAATTTTATATCTGTTAGATTAAGGGCAGCACAGTAGCACAGTGGTTAGCGCTGCTGCCTCACAGTGACAGGTTCAGTTTTGGCCTTGAGTGACTGTCTGTGTGGAGTTTGCACATTCTCCCCATGTCTGCATGGGGTTTCCTCCGGGTGCCCTGGTTTCCTCCCACACTCCAAAGATGTCTGGGTTAGGTTGATTGGCCATGGTAAATTGCCCCTTAGTTTCAGAGGGACTAGCAGGGTAAATACGTAAATAGGGATAGGGCTGAATGGCATTGTTGTCAGTGTAGACTTGATGGGCTGAATGGCCCCCTTCCGCACTGTAGGGAATCTATGATTCTAGATTTGCTTAAAATACCCAAAATGTTTGCTATTTATAGTATATATAAATGATTTGGAGGAAAATGTAACTTGTTTGCTTAGTAAGTTTGCAGATGACACAAAGGTTGGTGGATTTGTGGATAGTGATGAGGACCATCAGAGGATACAGCAGGATATAGATCTGTTGGAGACGTGGGCTGAGAAATGACAGATGGAGTTTAATCCAGGCAAATGTGAGATAATGCATTTTGGAAGGTCTAATACAGATAGGAAATATACAGTAAATGGCAGAACCCTTAAGAGCAAAGGGATCTGGGTGTACAGGTACACAGGTCACCGAACGTGGCAATGCAGGTGGAGAAGGTAGTCAAGAAGGCATACAACATGCTTGCCTTCATCGGACGGGGCATTGAGTTTAAAAATTGGCAAGTCATGTTGCAGGTTTATAGAACCTTAGTCAGGCTGCACTTGGAATATAGTGTTCAATTCTGGTCGCCACACTACCAGAAGGATGTGGAGCTTTGGAGAAGGTACAGAAAAGATTTACTAGGATGTTGCCTGGTATGGAGGGCATTAGCTATGAGGAGAGGTTGAAGAAACTTGGTTTGTTTTCACTGGAATGACAGAGGTTGAGGGGAGACCTGATGGGAGTCTACAAGATTATGAGATGCATAGGCAGAGTGGATGGTGAGAAGCTTTTTCCCAGGGTGGAAGAGTCAATTACAAGGGGGCACAGGTTTAACGCGCAAGGGGCAATGTTTAAAGGAGATGTACGTGGCAGATTTTTTTACACAGATTAGTGGGTGCCTAGAACTTGTTGCTGGGGGAGGTAGTGGAAGTGGATATGGTAGTGACTTTTAAGGGGCGTCTTAACAAATACATGAATAGGATGGGAATAGAAGGATATGGTCCCTGAAAGGGTAGGGTTTTAGTTCAGTCAGGCAGCATGGTTGGTGCAGGCTTGGAGGGCCATAGGACCTGTTTCTGGGGTGTAATTTTCTTTGTCCTTTGTTCCTCTAATTTAATTCCCTAAAGCTAGTAAGTAAGTAAGTCATTGAAATGGTGAATTATCTGGGGACAGTGATTGTGTGATACATGTGTGGCTAGGAGGATAGCTGTGTGTCGTGTTTGTGTGATAGAAACATGGCTTTACCACTTCAAGCAATTGTTACTTCTGTGAACTCCAACCTGGAGTGGTAGGAAGTGAGACGGAGTTCATAATGGCAACTGGCTGCTTACTGGCTATATCAATCACAATTAGACAAACCAACGATATAGAATAAAAAAAAATCCAATATGTTGTGATAACGGGAACATTTGCTTTCAGCAAGAATGACTTGCATTTATGTAGTGCTTTCTATAACTGCCGGACATCTCTAAGTGCTTCCAGCCAATGAAGTGATTCTGAATTGTAATCACTATTGTCATGAATGAAATGAGGCAATCAAGTTGCACACAGCAAACTCCCACAAACAGTAATGTGTTAATGAGCAGATAATTCTGGGTTTTTTTGTGGATTGTTAATTGAGGAATAAACATTTGCCACATTATCAGGGGTAATTTCCATGTTCTTCTTTGGTATTGTCTCATTGGATCATTTACATCTTCCTAAGCCGGTGGGGGTCTCATTTTAACTGGGAAGAACACCTCTGACCATGCAGCATTCCCTCGACACTGCAGTGAAGTGTCAGCCTTGATTTTCATGCTCAGGTAGAATCACAGAATCCCTACAGTATAGAAGGAAGCCATTCGGCCTATTGAGCCTGCACCATCAACAATCCTACTCTAACCCTGCTAATCCCCCTGAAACTAGAGCAACTTAGCATGGCCAATCAACCTAACCCGCACACCTTTGGACTGTGGGAGGAAACCGGTGCTCCAGGAGGAAACCCATGCAGACATGGGGAGAATGTGTAAACTCCACACGGACAGTGGGAATGAATCCAACGCCTCTGGTGTAGTAAGGCAGCAGTGTTAACCACTTTGCCACTGTGCTGTCCATGGCATTGTTGCTGATATTTCTAATTATGATCATTGAATATGATTTTTGTGGATGTTTGAGATTTCCTGTGTTCTCTTTTCCTCCAGCCCCATTTCCATAATGATAAATCACATGCGAATATATCAAACATTTACACTGTCCACCGTCTCTTCTTCAGTCACATCTTCATTCTTTACTGTGGATTGCTACCTGGGCCCTGCTTCATTATCCAAGACTGATTTGTTTTTTTCAACCGAGTCCTGCCTGACATCAGGAAATCTCAGCTGAGACAATCTTCCCTTGTTAGTATTGTGCTTGCGATTTCTCCATAAATTCAGGCATCATTTAAATTGAAAGAAGTGCATTCTTCCAGTTGAGTGATAGGAGTATCTAAGGCCACTGAAGCCTGTGGAGAAATTTATATTCCAGCTGTTTATTGGTGCTTTTTCTATGTCTATTTACCTTGCGCAATGTCTTCCAGGAATCAGAAATAATACAGAAATATTTCCTGTGGCAAGAGGACTTCTCTTGCTTTGGGTCACTGATCAGCTTTAGGATGCCACATCAACAATTCCACAGGGTGTTTCAGTTTAGTGCCTGACAACATCAAATGGTATGAACTCCCCACCCCCATTCCACTCCATCCTAATGATATACCTCTACTCCCCCACTACCCTGCCAGTACCCCCATCAAATCCAAAAATAGTATCTGGTGTACCAGTGGATTATTTTACACTTACAGCTATTTTGCTGAATTTCAGAAAGCAATGGCAAAATAGGGGAGCTGGAACAGTTTTGTATTGTGAGCCCACGTCTACCATGGACTGAAAAAGACTGTTTGACTTAATTTCATTGAGCCCTGTTAAGGCTGAGCAGAAGGGGGGAGCGGTTTAGAACAGAGTTGGGGAAGAACTTCTTCACTCAAAGGGTGGTGAATCTCTGGAATTCTCTGCCCGTTGAAGTGGTGGAGGCTACCTCGCTAAATATTTTTAAGACGCGGGTTGATGGGTTTTTGATAAGAGAGGGGATTAAGGGTTATGGGGAGAGGGCGGGAATGTGGAACTGAGCCACAACAGATCAGCCATGATCTTACTGAATGGCGGGGCAGGCTCGAAGGGCTAGATGGCCTACTCCTGCTCCTATTTCTTATGTTCTTATGTTCTTATGTAATCGCACTCTGCACTGAATTTGGACCCAACTAACTAGATGTTCAATCCTCTGCCACTTGGCTTTTAACTCGTATCTGAGCCATTACCTGAACCATTACCTACAGGGTGATAGTCCTTTTTCCAGCAAAGATTAAAGCAGGTCGCATCACTAATGCTATCCATTGCACTACACAATTCAAAGACTGTCACTAAAAGCAGATGTATCAACTTCCAATAGTGTTTGATCTTGGACTTCTGAAAAGGAAACAAAAATGTTTCATCTTCAGAGACCGATAGTTTTATTTCCTTTCACCTTGCCCGTCTTGTGTAATGCGTGCCAGTGAACTTACATTGCATTGGTTCCATTTGCTTTTTGTCGCTATGGTTGCCCTCCTGTGAGAACACTGTAGATACAAACGACTGCTGTAAGAGAAGATAGTTTGGTATTACTTTTGTACCTGTGCTATATAGCATCCAGTTTAAGTGAGAGTAGTAAACAATCCTCGTCAGCTGCAGCAATCACAGATATTGTAGGTAGGACAACATTTGGTGGGTCTGAATGTAGTCTTAAGTAGACTGTATGTATTTACTAACTCAAACAAGTACGTGCATGTAAACCTTAATGGGTTCAAGCTAAGAGCTGTCTCCATGCTTGCTTTGCACACAGCTCTGTCTAACACTACACTGATACCTTGGTGCAGGTCATATGTTCTCTTACACCACTGTCGGGTTGGTACTATTCTCATTCCCATGATACTTCTGTACGTGCCAGACCCTTAATATGTAACAGAAAACATCATATTCTGCAACGCCAAACTGAGCTTTTGGCAATACACAGAGCCAGAGTCTCTTTAAAATATTCAGGTCAGGGCATTCAGTTCTCACTTACACAAAGTTCATTCTCCCACTTGGACACAAACATACAAACATGGGAGGGTTTATATTAGGACAGGACGGGGTTGGGCGGGGGTGGGGTGGGGGTGCTGCTGGCGGCCTTCATTCCAAAATCCCATCCGTCCAAACGAGCCATGATCACAAAGCCACAGCTTCAAATATTGGTCAACCTATGGGGGCTTCCCCCTGCTCAATCCCGGCCAGGCATTTCAAATGATGTCATTGTTGACCTTTGCTTCTGAGAACACTTCTATGTTCAAGTACCCTCTCTCTCTTCATTATGACTTACGATGATGTTTGTCAATGCTGGAGAACGTCTGATTGGTCCTCCACCCTTGGAAACCCACCTAGTCAACTTACAAGGACAACAAACTCATGCCATGCCGTTAATTGGCCTGCTCCTTTATAAGTCTAGCTGGGTGTGCCTGGATCATGCTGTGTGGGGTCAGGACTGGATTTCTGGTTCCTGAAGAATGCAATCCCCACATTTCAGACTGATGACCCTCTGTTTTTTTGTCTGCTACCTGACCAGCTGAGTATTTCAGATTTCTGGCATCAGCATTGTTTTGCTTTTGTACCAAAAATTAATGTTCAACTGACCATCCAAAATTCTGGAAGAATCAGTGCTTCATTTGATGTTCATATCTCTAAATCTAAGCTATTACAGATTGACTTCAGTTATCTGTATTGCTGGTTATCCCAGTTCCAATCACCACATCGACAGTCTTTACTACATTGTCTGCCACTGCAGGCTAAACCCCCTTAAATCATCGTACCATCATCATTCCAATTGCAAACATTAAGCTAAGTCACTCTGAGAGGTGAATGCTTTGGATTCTTATCTGCTGGCTATTGCAGCCTGGTTGTCACACAAGAGTTACTGCCTCTTATTTTTCCATTAGAATTCTTTCCTTTGACTTTATTGTGTGTCTCAATCACTAGTTCACTCTGATCCTCCTTTGCAATAAACAGGTGAGCAAATTCCTTGGATTCCATTTATTCATGTTGTTTTCTGGTTATGGCTTCAGCTTGCCTTTCTGCTACAATTGTATTTGTGAGAAGTATAGAAGTGCTTTTTGAATAATACAGTGTATCCAAGAGTGAAACATAACTCATTTCACAGAAGTCATGATGCCTGATTTCTATTATCACTTGACTTATATGTTTTCAAATGGAAAAAAAAATCTGCAAGATTTTCTCAACACGGTGCCGATACAATAAAAAGTGTTAAAACTTTTATTGTGGCTTTTCCATCCTCCACACACTAATTTAGTTTTAAAATTAAGTAGGCCCATCAATAGATTTATATAAGTTAAGTACCTTGACAGTAAAGTTGGGATCCACAATACCCATTTTGGTACTAAAATGGTTTCCGCGCTTTACGTGCACTTTCCTACCTTAGACTGTGCAGAATGCCATCCTGGCGAGGACATTAGCCAGGATATTGACCTTTTCCAAGTGCAGGGTTCTGCAACTCAATTTTAAGATGCATCATAGAATCACTACAGTTCAGAAGGAGGCCATTTGAACCATTGAGCGTGCACCAACAATAATCGCACCGAAGCTCCATCCCTGTAACCCCACATATTTACCTTGCTAATCTCCCTGATACTAAGGGGCACTGTAGCATAGCCAATCATCTTAACCTGCATATCTTGGACTTGCAACCATAAAAGTTAAGATTTGCTGAATATGCAGTTGATGTTGGCCATATTTATCACATCGGGTAGGACTTTACGGTCTCGTTCATCCTGAAACCATAAAATCCTGCCCGAGGTCATCAGACCTTTCCACGATCCGCCCCTCACCCGTGGCAGGCGGGGCGGTATAATTCCTGTCACTGTGTTAAAATATCTGTTAGTCTGAAGCAACAGTGGGCTGTTGCCAAGCTGTCAGCCACTGTGTCAAACCCAATGTTCTGCTGGGTGACAAGAGCTATTTGCCTTACACGTAGCTAATGATTCTGCCCTCCAATGTGACCACTGTGTCCAGATTACCTAAAATGGGAGCCATGCTGCCATATGACAAATCATAAATCAGACCATTGGCTTGCTGAACCATTAGTTCTGCTCTCAGGACCATTATGGAGGGGCCCCTTCAGTACTCACCAAATCATGTGATGGCAACATTGAAGATGGTTTGCCATACCTCCCAAAAACTGGGCCATCGTGAGGTCACAGCCTTGCCAACAGGAATATGATGAGCAGCTCATGAGCAGGAAGCTGAGGAGACAGAGGAAGAGGGCAGGAGGAGAGGTGGAAGTGGAGGGGAAAAGGAAGAGGCAGCCATCGCATGCCTGTTATGATGGGGCTGTGTGGGGTTCATCAGACTGTGCTTCCACTGAACAAAACCCTAAATCCCCATTGTATAACAGATGAGTTTGTATGAGTCCAGTCAGATGTTCTATTGTGGCACTGTTCCTGCTGCTATGGAAGCTGAGACATGAGACAGGGTGGAGTCAGAAACTTTCAGGTGCAGTTGACCACCATTTTCACACTGGCTCCAAAGTCTGTGGCAAGTTGCAGCTGGATTCCTCCATGTGCTTTGATATTGATAGTAAGCTTTTGAGCAGGCCAGCCAATGCACTTTGTACCTCAGGCTCATTGACCTTTACATGTGTGCTGCCCATCAATGTTCTCTGTAGCTTAACCTGTGTGTGATTTTGCCCCCTGGGGATCTGGTACCTTTCCCCAGTGCCTTGGCTACAGGCCTTGCATCTGGTAATTCACTTACCTTGACTATTCCTGTGAGGTCATTGGACTTTTTGCAACACTTCAATCAGTGCACTGCCAGTCAGAGCTAGATTGCAGGTAATCACTTCAATGGCTATCTGTTCCCAATGCCTCAACAATGTCTGCCCGGCAGGCCTCCTAACCCCTGAGGGAAGAGGGCCTCTCTCCTCCTGTCCAAATTCTGTATCAAGGCCTTCAATGCTTCATTTAAGAATGTAGAGAGGCACATGTGCCATCCTATTGAAGCATTTCCATTCCCTGCCCTCTCAGAGAATCTTCTGTTCCATCCAAAGTTCACCTCCCCCTTTAAGAAGCGCAGGCTGGTTTTAATTAGGCAAGCTTTAAGTGGTGCCAACCTGGCAATGGGCTGAGGCATGCACGCTTAGCTCTGGGCTGCAGTCCACTATCATTTAAAGTAGCAGGCAGCTCCTACAAACAGATGTGGGTTAGTCAGGTATCATGATCATAGCTCCAAATCACTTGCATTATCCAATTCTTCTGGCATTAAGTTTCTGACAGGAATTAGTGAGAATTTCACGGGAATTATTCTCTAGTCTTCTAGCTGTACCCAATGTTTGGTCAGTAGTGAAGTTATTCTCCAATGGTGTCTGAGAAGGGTTAATGTTGCTAATGCTTTAGAATGTACTCTGACAGGAATTAGTGATACACACACATGGCGATTCTCCTAGCCCGCTGTGCTGCTTTAGTAGTGCAGCAGTCCGGGAGACACAGAAGGGGTCATTTTGCAAGTTCCCCGCTGGGCGTCACCGCATCTACAAGTCTCTGTGACCAAGAATTTCAGCGCAATCAGCTCTGTGCCCATGTTGAAACTGACATTTACATTTCATTCATGGGCCCAACAAAGGGGGGCTGTGGGTCTGGTCAGTGATCTGGAGGTCGGCAATGTGGGACCACTGCGTAAGCACTGATCTCGGTGCTGACAGATTGGCATGCATGTGCATCCAGATGGGACCTGTATCATTCACAGCAGAAAAAAAAGACATCAGCTGGTCATGCTCCCAGGATAAGCAGAGTAAGCGGGAGGTTCAGGCTGCACAATGCCCCAGAAATGACATACACCAATACCGATAATGTGAATGTTGCTGGTTCACACGGGTAGGTAGGTAGGTGGGTGTAGGTGAGAATGTGCACACACACGTGTGTGAGTGTGTGCGCGCATATGTGATGTAAGCGTGTGTGTGAGAGGGAGCTCATGTGTATGAGTGTGTGTGCATGTGTATGAGTGAGAATTATCTGAACTCTACTGACTCACCCGCCATCAGAGTGGGCGATGGTCCGACAATGGAAATCTCCATTGACTTCAGGCAGGAATTTCCAGTCTCGCTCGAGCGCTATGCGGCTGGCCCCGTGGATGGGAATAGGCCCTGCCCACTGATTTCCAGAGCGAATCACGCTCAGGCATTATGCAGTGCTCAATGTTGGAGATTTATTCTGGAAATCACGCTGATAAAACAAATGGGATTTACTCGCATTTTTCCACATGTTGGGAACTTGGAATTTTTTTTGAGAGAATCCCAGCCATACGCTCACACTCTCTCACCTACATGCATGCACGCACGCACACACACACACACACACACACACACACACGTGTGCGCACAAATATGCACACACACACTCACCCTTCCTCACCCATACACACGCACATATACACACATACTAAGCAGGATTTTATGGCCTCGCTCGAGCGAGACTGGAAATTCCTGCCTGAAATTAACGGAGAATTCCACTGTCGGACCCTTGCCCGCCCTGATTCTGTGGTGGGCGAGGCGGCAGAGTTCTGGCAATTCTCACCCATACATATGTGCATACTCTCAGCCACAAGCATGCACGTACATATGCGCACACACACTCTCACCCCACACAGTCTCACACACGTGCTTGTGCACACTCTCATCCAAACCCACCTATCTACATACCTACCCATGTGAAACAGCAACAATTACTGTCAGTATTGTGTATGTGATTATGGGTCATTGTGCAGCCTGAATCTCCCGGTTACTCTGCTTATCCTGGGAGCATGACCAACTGGTAGCTTTTCTTTCTGTAGTGAACAATGCAGGTCCCATCTGGGTGCAGATTCCCTCTCTCTCTCTCTTTTGTTACTTAGCACAATCATGTGATGCACTAGCTACAATTCTTTCTTCTTTCTCTAATTGTATATGAACTCTATTACATCTGTCTGGCTTGGTGGCTCCATTTTGCTGAGTTAGCATTCTGATGTGCTTGCAATTTGAAGCAGCCAGTTTTGATCTACCTTTAAGTGCATTTGTTCAATACAACACTCAGTGATTACTCCTCACTCTGCCATTATAAAAGTCAGGGCTGTTTGTCTCCAGCTTCAGCACAAGGATTGTTCTACGCTGTCTGTTCCCAAAGATTTCAATTCCTCATTCATTTGCTATACTTGCTTAACCAGACATTGATTAACCATGTCAAAATATTGTGACTTGAAAAAGTACATTGCTGAGAAGTTAAAATTTCTCTCAGCTATGGTATACTCAGTAATCTTGTTATATAAGAAGAAACAGCGTGCCATTAAACCACTGAATGTGGCAGATATTGGTGAAGTTGTGACTGGCAGTACCATTCAGGCATGCAGTGACAGGGCCCTTTAACTAGATGAACAAAGAGGCTAAAATTTCTACAGACAGAAGAATAATACTTTGTCAGAAATTACCTATTACTGAGAATTCCTCTCAATTATTAATGTAGAGTTATGTGCCTATGCAAACAAGATATTTACAGCCACAGTGATGGTAACAACACTACATTTATTGTTGAAACGTTTTCACATTTGTAGAACATAAAAAGGATAAAATGGTTGCTTTTCGCGTTTAACCTATTGGACTTTAACCTGGTGTTGAGAGACTTCTTACGGTGTTTACCCCAGTCCAATGCTGACATCTCCACATCATGCTTTTGGAGGGTCAGTGATGGATTTGGAAAATTAGGCTTAAAATATTTAAAATCTTTCAGAACAATTTGAGGATTTGCAGCTTAGATGTTTAAAGAAAGTATTTGCATGTATGTAGCACCTTTCCTATCCCCTAAAGTATTCCCAGAGGAGGCTTGCAATGTAAGGGTTTGTAAGGCTTTTTTTGGGTGTCCTTGTATCATTTCTGTGACATCCTTTGGTGCTGCATTGAAGTATTAGTCTACATTACATGCTCATGCCTCTGGAGTGCACTTGTACAAACAGTACTTCAGAAGAGTGCTATCAGTGAAAAGTCAACAGTTGAAAACTATTTGTAAACAGATGAAAAATTCAATTAAAAAAAAAATCGAGCTACAATGCATGACATTGATGCTAAGAAAAACACCATCATGGATAAATCAAAAAAGGAAGTCAGCTCTCATTTCAACTCAACTTTCACAGGTCCACACAAGCAAAATAGGTGGATTAGCCAAAGTGGCCAGATGTGTTCCTTATCTCCCTCCTCATCTTTAAATCCTGACAGAAAATGCTAATACCAGCCAAGCCTTTCCAAACCTTTCAACAGTTTCCAAAAGGTTTCTAATTGAACCAAGGGAATTCATGTTTATCCAAGTATAAGACAATGCAGGAGTACACTTAAATAAATTGTTCAGTTTTTTTTTGCTGTGAAGTGCATTCAACTTAACACCTGTGTGGAGGCTTGCCAACAGTGCAAACATGCTGAGCAGCCTGAGTTGGTGTTTAAAATGACAAAACCTAATCTGATCAGTAATTCGTACATTCATTATAATGTATTTGCAGTTTCTTTCAGGTAATTAAATCTTCTGCTCAATTAATTTGCACAAGAATTTGACTAGTGAAAGGCCCCAGAAATGACTTTGGAAGCTTTAGAGTGAGGGAGAAGGGCTGGGAACCAGCTGAGCATCAGATGCCACTTACAAACTTAATCCACAATTAAACATTTTCCAGTGACTCACTAAATCTTGGATTGAAAACACAAGCCAACCAGCAAGCAGACTGCTTCAGCTGTTCCCCAAATCCTCTTTTCTTTTCAAATTTCCCATCTCCCCTGAAAAGAATGAGATGCAGTTCGACACTTTGATTGGCATATCAAATTAGAAATTTTAGTTGACTTTATTTACCTCCCCTTGACCAGTTTGTAAAAGAAATCAGTGTTGTCAGCACAGGTAAAGAACCAAATATGGGGCAGAATTTTATGAGAATGATTCTAAGTGATTAGCTGGTGTGAAAATGGGAGAGTTTCTGACGTGTTTTTTTGGTGAGTTTTCAGGCCCAATCTTATGTGCTTAGACATTGAAAAAATGGTGTGGACTGTTTTTAGCTGCTGTAGGCGGTGGGCAGGCCTTAACTCAGCAGAGGGAGCTATTGGGCATGTGCAAAACTCTAAATCTGCACATGCGCAATTCCAACAGCAGGGGTCTGACAGACAGACAGAAAGCTGTCAGACCCCTGCTTCTGCAGGCAGCTTCACATACTCCACCCCCTCCATGCAATCATCGGGGCCCATGGTCTATTGGGAATCCCATACGGCAAGGACATGTAGCCTCCACTGTTGCCCCGCCACCCAGACTGATTGTGCCCTCTCCTACCCTGATCCAATCGCAATGCACAGTGGCAGTGGGACACTCCCCCCATCCATTCGCAGGCGGATAACACAGTGGCCTCTCCTCCCCCCTTCTGATCACAGGCAGAGTGTGCAGAAGGCCACCCCTCCTTCGTGATTGGGCTGCTCCTTTAGGCCTGGCCTTCTTCAGGCTCCACACCAAAGGCCCCACTCTATTGGCCCCATCTCTGGCACTGCATGGTGGGTAGTGCCAAAGTGCCTGGTGGGCATTTCCAAGGTGCCAGGTTGGCAGTATCAAGTTGCCAGTATGGCACTGCCAGGTTGGTATACCCCAAGGGGCAACCCCCCTTGCCCTTGGCCTTCCTAAGGGGCCTCGGGACTAACGGCAATGGCAACATGCCTAATCCCCGTTCGTGAGGAGTAGACGCTTTCTTCACTGGAGAGAACCCATCCCATTGATGTTGCAAAGACAAATGAGCCCTGATGATTCAGCGCCCAGTTTGCTAAACAGATGTTAATTAACATTATAATAAATTTAAATAAATTATTCAGCCTCTTGCCCTTATCTGGCGAATGGCTGAGCTCTCTGGAAATCCGGCTCTTATAAAATTGCATGTGCCGAGAAATCGGGCATGATCCTGATTGCTTGGCTCTCGCATGATTTTACCAGCTCACTTGTCCATCGATGGGCAGAGCCAGCAGGTAAAATCTCACCATGGTATCAACCGTGCTGGCTTTTGGAAATTGCATGCTGAGGGAACCTTCATGTTCAAAACACTGTGGCACAGTGATTCGTACTGCTGCCTCCCAGCACCAGAGACCTGGGTTTGATTCCCGGCTTGGGTCACTGTCTGTGTGGAGTCTGTACGTTCTGCCCGTGTCTGTGTTGGTTTCCTCCGGGTGCTCTGGTTTCCTCCCACACTCCAGAAGACGTGCTGGTTAGATGCATTGGCCATTCTAAATTCTCCCTCAGTGTACCTGAAAAGCACCAGGGGACGGTGATTTGCACAGTGACTGTGGAGTTAATATAAGCCTACTTGTGATACTAATAAGTAAACTTTAAACTTTAAAAAGAAGAGTGTTTGTTTAGGAAGCCATTAGACAATAAGGTATAGGAGCAGAATTAGGCCACTCAGCCCATCAAGTTTGTTCGATTATGGCTGATATGTTTCTCAACTCCATTCTCCCGACTTTTTCCCTGTAACCTTTGAACAGCCAGAGTGGCCGGTATCTGCAACTCCTCAGGCATTAGCCAGCAACAACTCTAGACTCAGCAGAAGGCTACTTATATAAAAAAGTTGCAATCTTAAGTTTGGAGCCAAGTCCATAAACATGCAGGCTAGACTTCTCCAACTAACAATTGACTCTACCTCCATTATCAATCTATTCAGACAGTGTTACTCCTAACATCAGTAAGAAGTCTCACAACACCAGGTTAAAGTCCAACAGGTTTATTTGGAATCACAGGCTTTCGAAGCACTGCTCCTTCATCAGGTGCCTGGTTCACCTAATGAAGGAGCAGCACTCCGAAAGCTTGTAATTCCAAATAAAATTGTTGCATTTTAACCTAGTGGTGTGAGACTTCTTATTGTGCCCACCCCAGTCCAACGCTGGCATTTCTACATCATGGCTCTTAACATTGGCTAATGTAATTTGTGTTCTACCTTCCTTCATCTTGTGCCTTAATTAGAGTAGCTTTTCTGTACCTCTCATTTATAGTCTGTCTGATCAGTTTAGGATGCAGTGCTATTCATCCTCAATGCCTCAAAAATGATCAAATTGCTCCAACAAAAAAACTAAGAATATTCCAAAGCTTTTAACAATTTTAGTAATAGAAAACTGATGGATATAACCCTTTGACCAGGGTCCACCAATTATTCTTTGTCCTCCTGTGCCCTAGTGAACCTCAAACTGGGTGGCAGTAATAGGAAGAGTGGGCCTGACACTTTAAACCTCAGATAGAGCAGTATCCTGGAAGATCCCAAAGCTGGAAGAAAGAAGAATGCAAATTGCATGCTGCCATTCTCCTCTTCAGGTTACTTGTTGTATACCAACAGACCCTCTTGAGGAACTGCCTAATTGCTACATATTCTAGGCAATCCTTATGTTTGTGCACACCATGCATGAATAAGGATGAAGCTGAGGCAATTACATTGAAGTCAGTATTACAGGATCATGGAATGGTTTTAATACAGGAAGCCATTAGGCCTATCATGTTTGTCCTGTTTGAAGGTGCAACTCATCCAGTGTTACTCCTCATCTCCCTTCTCCCCATGCCCTCCTTTGCTTCCATCTTGAATCCCTCAATTAAACCTGCCTCTGTCACAGGCAGCATATTCCAGATCTTAAGTACTAACAGTATAAAACCTTTTCACTTAAATTTCCATTGCTTCTCTTGCCAATTATTTTAAATTTCTGCCATCTGGCTCAATTCTTCCAACAATGGAACAAATTTCTCACAATCTACTCTGCCCCAGGTGCCTCATGATTTTGAATATCTCTCAATCTCTTCTCAATCTTTCCTTTTGTCCAAGAAAAGGAATCCCAACTTCTCCAGTCTGTGTAACTGAAGTTCCTCATCCCTGGAACCATTCTCATGAATCTCTTCTGGACCCCCTCAAATACCTTCATGTTTTCCCTAAAGTGTTGTACCCAGAATTGGATTTAAGTTGTGGCTGAACCAACATATCACATAAGTTTAACATAACTCCTCTGCTTTTGTTGTCTATAATGCTAGTGATTAGGCTTTAGCCTAGGGTGCAGTGTGCTTTACTAACTGTTCTCTCAACTTGACCTGTCACTTTCAATGATTTATGTATATATACACTTGGGTCCCACTGCTCCTGCATCCACTTTAGAATTATAAATTTATATTGTCTCTTTGCATTCTTTCGACCAAATTGAATCACTTCACATTTCTCTGCATTAGATTTCATTTGTCACTTGTTTGCCCATTCCACCAAGCTCTCTATGTCCTTTTGAACTTTTACACTGTTCTTCTCACAGTTCACATTCCATTCAATTTTTTACCATCTACACATTTTGAAATTACACGAGGTTATTAACATATACCAGGAAGAGCAGTGGTCCCAGCATCAACCCATGGGGATCCCCACTGTAAACCTTTGTCCAATCCGAGAAACAGAAAAAATTACTCTGCATTTCCTGCCACTCCCCCAACTTTGTATCCATGTTGCCACTGTCCCTTTTATTTCATAAGCTTCAACTTTGCTTTGCGGCACTCTATTAAATGCCTTTTGAAAGTCTGTGTACAGCACATCAACAGCATTTCCCCTCATCAATCTTTTCTGATAGCCCTTCAAATAACTCCAGCAAGTTAGTTAAGCATGATTTGCCCTTTACAAATCCATGCTGGCTTAATTAATTTGTGTTTGCCCAAGTGACTATTAATTTTGTTCTGAATTATCATTCCTGGTGGCAATGCCACCACCACTAATGTTAAACTGAGTAGCCCATAGTTGCCTAGCCTTTTTTGAACAAGTGTGTAACATTTGCAATTCTCCAGACCCCTGGCATCACCCAGAGTTTGAAAAAGATAGGAACATTATGGCCAGTGCCTCTGCAACTTCCACTCTCACTTCCCTCAGTGTCCTTGGATGCATTTCTGGTGTTTTAACATATTTAAGTACAGACAGCCTGTCTTTAATACCTCCTCTTTATCAATGTTAAACTCTTCATCTTTCACCATGACCTGTGCAACATCTTCTTCTTTGGTAAAGACTGATGTAAAGTATTAATTTTCACTACCTGAGCCATCCCCCTGCTTCCAAGTGTAAAACCCTTTTTGTTTCGTAATCAGGTCCACTCCTCTTTTTACCACCACTTTATGTTAGCTGCCAGACTCTTCTAATAATCTTTCTTTGCTTCTCCTATTTACCTTTTTAATTCCCCACTGAACCTTCTATGCTCAGCCTGTTCTTGGCTATATTGTCCACCTGACATTTGTTATATGCACACTTCTTCTTCATCATCTTAACCTTCCATTAGACTTTCTAATTGTTTGCTGTACCTGCATGTTAACCTTCAGTGACTTATGGACAAGGACACCCAAGTTTCTTCATAAATCTACAGTTTCTAATTTCTTACCATCTAGGAAACACTCTGCTCACCTGTTCCTTCTACCAAAACAGATTACTTCACATTTTTCCACACTATATTCCATCTTGCCCACTCACAAAGTCTGTCAAATCCTCCTGTAGCCCTCTATATCTTCCTCACAGTACACATTCCACTAACTTGCATCATCCACAAACTTGGAAATTTTATGTTCGATCCCCACATCCAAATCATTGATATATACTGTGAACAGCTGGGGCCCAAGTACTGATCCTCCCCAGTAGACACAGCCTGCCAATGCAAGGCTGGCTGGAGGAATTTCTTCTCTCTCAGAATTTGGAATTCTCTTCCCGGGCCATTGAAAATATTCAAGGGTAGGCTAGACAAATTGTTGATATACAAGATAATCAAGGGTTATGAAGTCAAATAGGAAAGACAACGTAAAACCACAATTAGATCAGTTGTAATGTTACAGAATGGCAGAGCAGTCTTCAGGGGCCAAGTGGCCTCCTACTCCTGTGTCTATATTATTAATTAATTTGCCCCATCAGCAGCTTCCCAGGCAAAGAAGGTTGTGAACGGGGCAATAAATGGAGTCAGGGAATGAGGGTTAGGAATGCTGATACCCTCAGCATCAATTATTTAAGCTATGTGGTGGCCCTAGTCTCAACCCTGCTCATGGGGAATAGAACATGTTAGACATCCCTCTCCCCTTCTGGTTAGTTCCTGTTTGCTTTCTGTTGTGGGCCATCTTGTTCTCCAAGAGCCAGAAAATGTCAAGAACAAAGAACAAAGAACAACCCAGCACGGGAAACAGGCCCTTCGGCCCAACGAGCCCGCGCCGCCACATCCTCTTACACCTACCCTGCCCTGTGTGTATGTGAGTGGAACCCCTAATGTAGTCTGATTCAGGGGAGAATAGTGTCAATTTGGTAAGACCAATCAGCCTAAGAGCACATCTTTGGGGTGTGGGAGGAAACCGGAGCGCCCGGAGGAAACCCACGCAACCACAGGGAGAATGTGCAAACTCCCACGGACACTGGCCCAAATCCATGTATCTGCACAGCTAGCAGTGATAGTCACTGAGCTATTGCGGTGCCCGTCTGCTGGTCCAGGATTAAGCATACACAACGACACGAAGTACTAGGCCACTCCTGGAACCTCCAAGAGTAGTCCACGCACGACCCACCGTGTGCATGCGCCTCCTTTGACAACAAGGTGGACCGATACCTGTGGAATAAAAAGACAAAACATTAACATGTAATACTACATTTCCGGTGTTGTCCCGAGGCTCTGACACGATTTAATACCCTCTACTATAACCCTCCATCTCTGTTTCACTCATGTGTCTATCTAAATAAACCTTAAACAAGTCCAACTTGCCTGCCTCCACCACCCTACTCGGTACCGCGCTCCATACCCCCACGACCCTCTGCGTGAAAAACCTTCCTCTTGTATCCAAATTATACTTCTCCCCCCTTACCCTTAGATCGTGACCTCTCGTAATTGTCCCCAATTTAGGGAAAAGCCTACCACTGTTGACTCTATCTATTCCCTTCATTATTTTATACACCTCTATCAGATCCCCCCTTAATCTCTGTCTTTCTAAGGAGAAGAGCCCCAGTTTCTCCAACCTTTCCTCGTAACTCAGTCCTTCCATGCCAGGCAACATCCTGGTAAACCTCCTCTGCACCCTCTCCAGAGTCTCCACGTCTTTCCGGTAGTAAGGTGACCAGAACTGGATGCAGTACTCCAAATGCGGTCTAACCAACGTTCTGTACAACTGAAGCATTAGACGCCAGCTCTTATACTCTATACCCCTTCCTATAAAGGCTAGCATTCCATAAGCTTTCTTCACAACCTTCTCTACCTGTGTCGCAACCTTCATAGACTTGTGAACCTGCACTCCCAGGTCCCTCTGTATTTCTGTACTCTTAATCGGTCTACCTTTTATCACGTAACTCCTCCCTGCATTATTCCTTCCAAAATGAATCACCTCGCATTTTTCAGGATTAAATTCCATCTGCCATCTATCTGCCCAATATACCAACCTATCTATATCCTGCTGTGTCACCTGACAGTCCTCCTCAGTATCTGCCAATCCTGCCATCTTGGTGTCATCTGCAAACTTGCTGATCACACCACGTACGCCCTCTTCCAAGTCGTTTATATATACTACAAAGAGGCGAGATCCCAGTACTGAGCCCTGCGGCACACCACTGGCGACTGACCTCCATGCAGAAAAGGACCCTTCCACTACTACTCTGTCTCCTATTGCCCAGCCAGTTTTCGATCCACCTAGCTACCTGTCCTTGTATCCCATGTGCCTTAACCTTTTCTACCAGCCTACCATGAGGGACTTTGTCAAACGCCTTACTGAAATCCATATAGATGACATCAACGGCTTGCCCATCGTCAACCATTTTTGTCACCTCCTCGAAGAATTCTACCAGATTCGTAAGGCAAGACCTCCCCTGAACAAAGCCATGTTGCGTATCCCTAATCAGACCGCAATGCTCCAAATGCTCATATATCCTATCCCTAAGAATTCTTTCCAATAATTTTCCTACCACCGATGTCAAACTCACTGGTCTATAATTACCAGGGTTATCCTTACTACCCTTTTTCAACAGCAGTACCACATTAGCTACCCTCCAGTCCTTTGGGACCTCACCTGTGTCCAAGGAAGAGACAAAGATTTGTGTCAGAGGCCCAGCAATTTCATCTTTCACCTCCTTAAGCAGCCTGGGATAAATACCATCAGGCCCTGGAGCTTTATCCGTTTTTTATGCTACTTAAAAAACCTTAGCACTTCCTCCCTCGTAATGGATATTTCCTTCCACTGATCTACAGTTCCCTTCAAGACATTACATGGCACCAAACCCCTCTCTTTCGTGAATACCGACGCAAAGTATTCATTCAGGATCTCCCCATTCCCTCAGACTCGATACATAGCTCCCCTCCTTTGTCCCTAAGAGGACCAATTTTCCCTCTAACCACTCTCTTGCTCCTAATATAAGAGTAAAATGCTTTTGGATTTTCCTTAATCCTATCAGCCAAAGCCATTTCATGTCCTCTTTTCGCCCTTCTAACTCCCCTTTTTAGCCCCCTCCTACTCTCTCTATATTCCTCCAGCGCACTCTCCTTACCCAGTTGTTTCGACCTAACATATGCCTCCCTCTTCTTCCTAACCAAGTCTTCCATACCCCCTGTAATCCACGGCTCTCTAATCCTGCCTTTCCCATCCTTCCTCTTTGCCGGCACATGCCTTTCCTGCAACATTTTCAGTTTGCCCTTGACAGCCTCCCACTTGCCAACCGTGGACTTGCCAGCTAACAGTCCCTCCCAATCAGTGTCCTTCAGCTCCCTCCTAATCTGGCTATAGCACACCTTCCCCCAGTTCAGCACCCTCCCCTTCGGACGGCACTCATCCCTTTCCATTTTTATCCTAAAGTAGACGGACTTGTGGTCACTGTTAGCCACATGTTCACCTACCTCAACCTCAACCACCTGCCCCGGCTCATTACCCAACACTAAATCCAGTATAGCCCCCTCCCTAGTCGGGCTAGTTACATACTGCTCCAAGGACCCTTCCAACACACATTTTACAAACTCCTCCCCATCTGTACCCCCAGTTCTAGGCACCTTCCAATCCACTCCAGGCAGATTAAAGTCACCTGCTACAACCACCCTATTCTTCCTGCACCTATCTAAAATGCCCCTGCAAATACCTTCCTCCACTGACCTCGGGTTGTTGGGTGGCCTATAGTATACCCCTAGCATCGTAATCTCTCCCTTTTTATTCCTCAACTCCACCCACAGCGACTCAATCCCTAACTCCTCTATATTGTCCTCCCTCTGCACTACTGTGATGTTCTCCTTTACTAACAGTGCCACCCCCTCCACCTCTCTTCAACCCTCCTCTGTCACACCTAAAACACTTATATCCGTCAGTGAGGGAAGTGCAATCTGTGTGGGTGATGTGGCTGCCAAGGTTTCAGTGTCAGTGTGTACAAGCTGTGAGATACGGCTGTGAAGCTTGAGGTGAAGTGAAGCATTTGAATGTTAGTTATTAGCCATAATTGTTTGAGATTGTTGGGAGGCAAGCATTGGGATGTGATAAGTTAAGGAGAATCTGAGGCTAGTTGCCCAGTTGGTAGGATATAGCATTTGAAGATACATTCACTTATCTTGATCACTCATGCAGAATCATTAAACTCCCTTCTGCACAACTTCTATCTTCTGGGAGGTAAAATCCTGCCACTGGCCACTTCTATTATCTCTTACCTTCTGTGCATCTGTTTGGGAGGTCTCCAGGTTTCTTGAGGATACAGAACAATTTTCCCCAGTTTGATCTTTTCTATCACGGCCTCCAGTGCAGCATCTGAAAACTTTGGGGTACACTCACTCCCATGGTTAGCCATTGTCGACTTGCAGAGCACACTCTCCAATGAGTTCAGTATCTCCAGCAAGCACAATACACCTTCCCTTTAAGACAAACAGGCCCACTTTAAGTAATTTTCCTGCTGAACCATGCAGCCAAATTAACATTGTGGTTACCACTGGCTGCACCCAGAAATCATTACAATTAATGGGCAGCTCAAAGTCAGCGTGTTTCCTATATTACAGCGAGAAAGCACAGGGTAATGACACATTGAGATCCCTGTGCCTATTTTAGGATGTTATCCAATTTAACCTGAACATATTCATAACAGTAGTTCATAACAGAGAGAAAATTCATGAAATGTAATGTTGTAGCATTCAAATATACAGTGACTTCCAAATAGGAAACTAGATTTATTAGCAGACCAAAGAGGTCAAAGTATAGGAGAGGCTGTAACAGAGCTTATACTCCCAACAATTACAGCTCACTCCCCACCCACTGACCTGCTCCGTCATTTCTAGTAACGGAGAGGGTGGGTGCTAATGGAAAATGAAGGGGCAACACAGGGATAAGGCAATTGGGAAAAAATAAATTTATAGGCAAGTGTCACAAGCCTTACAGAGAGCTGAGTAGATCTGAATCTGAATAGATCTAGGAGACGAAGCAAAAATACCCGGAGCTACCAGGCTAAATGCATTCTGTTTTTTTAAAACTTTTGCTACAGAATTGCTAAGATCAGTGGTGTTTTGGATTAATCCATGGAGACACAGCACTTTAACTCTAAATCCAATTTCCGAGGAAGTAATTATATTTAATAGAGTCTAAACAGGGCTGTGCTGATAGGCATTTTACCAGAGACTTTGGATCATATCAGAAATGTTCTCTTTATTGTAATAGATCAGCATGACGTACATGATATTTGCTGAGTTTCATCCGATCTGCTCCCAGAGAGCGGGATTGTAGCAGGGTAGCATTACTTAGTGCTGGGGTCATTCAGGTTCCTCGGAATGCTTTGTTGCCACACAGACATGTTCTTGCAATTCCGTGTTGTTACCTCAGTCATTTCAGTTGCAGCTGGAGCATAGATGAGATGTCAGGAAGTATAAACTAAATTACAGGAAAGTACACGCAGTGAACAGCCAGTAAATATTTTAACAGTATTTGAGTCAGTGAGCCTTAAACAAGATGTTATACAGATTGCTAGTGTATAACTACAGCTATACAGGCAGAGAGGTGGCCTCAGGCAATTGAGATAGAATTAAAATGCACCACAGGCCAGTTTGATAGCAGGGGAATTTTATGAAATTCTGTCCATTTTTATCCCTGACAGTTGTTTCAGTAGCTGAGCTAATACGTACTGTGCCAATTTGGCAGGGGAGGGAATCAGAAAATAGCAGAAAGGAGCAGCAGTGAGATCAGAGAACAGAGGGATATAAATGGCAGTAAATTAGAAATATTTCTAAAAAAAAATGCAGGGATCAGAATAGGACAATAATAAGAGGCTGAAAAGGTATGAAGTTCTATTATGTCAATGTCCATAGTGTAGCTAATCAGACTGATGAGCTGTGGGCACATAGTGCCACATGGGATTATGACATTCTACATTAACAGAGACATTGGTTCAAACAAGATCAGTAATGGGTCTTAGTATTCCTGGTTACCAAGGATTCAGAGATGTTGAAGGAGGAAGGAAAGTAGGGGATATTGATTAAGGATAACGTTGCAATTTTGGGGTGGCACTGTGGTAGAGTGGTTAGCATTGCTGCCAACAGCACCAGGGACTCGGGTTCAATTCCAGCCTTGGGCGGCTGCGAGTGTGGAGTTTGCATGTCCTCCCTATGCCTGCATGGATTTCCTTCGGATACTCTAGTTTTCCTCCCGCAGCTCAAAGATGTGTGGATTAGATAGATTGGCCATGCTAAATTGACTCTCAGTGTCAGGGGAATTGACAGGGTAAATTTGTGGGGTTACAGGGATAGGGCCTGGGTGGGATTAGTTGTTGGTGCAGGCTTGATGAACTAAATGGCCTCCTTCTGCACTGTAGGGTTTTTATAATTCTGTGAATTATAAATAGAAAGCATTTACTGGATGTTTCTAAAACTGACTCTAATTAGCTTGAGTTTGGGAACAAAGTCTGGAAGTTCTTTTTTAGAGGGCTCTAAATAATGAGAAAGAAATAGATAAGATAAATTTCATAAGCATGTAACAAAAATAGATTAGTAATATTAAAGGAGATTAAAATTACCCCAATATCAATGGTAATAAACTTAGTGCAAGGGAGAACAATTGCTGATATGTGTCCAGGGAAGTTTCTCAATCAATATTTCCCTATTCCAACACAGAAGAAAGCAGTGGTGGATTTGGTTCAGGGAAATGAAGTAGAACACATGGAGTGTATACACTGAGGATCATTGAGCTAACAGTGACCTCATCATTTGGCTTAATGTAATTATGGAAAGAAACTAGAAAATATCAAATGCAAAAATGTTGAACTGGGCATGGGCTAATTTCAATGGGTTAAGAAGGAACCTGGAATATGTGTATTGAAAAAGGATAACGTAGTCAGGATCAGATATGGACTCAGCATCTTCCTTTAAAGGAAAAGGTAGAGCAGCCAAAGTTAATACGTCCTGGATTACAAAGGAAATAACAGTTAAAATACCAAAAGAGGTGGCTTTTGACAAATCTCAGGAGCAAGACGCAATTCAGAAATAGGAAGCTGGTAGAATTCAGAACCAGGAAAGAATTGGAAAAGTTGATTCAGAAGGCAATGAAATGTTATGAGCAGGTAACGTGCACTTTGATAGGAGGACTATTGTGGGCTATGGACATCATTGTACACAGTTATAGAAAGTTGACGTCCAGGTACAGTAAGCAATTAGGAAAGCAAATAGTGCATTTGATTTTACTGGTCCCCCGCCAAGGCTATCTGAAACGCCCACAAAAAGGGAGATCAAAGGGATATCACATCATTTAATGGAAGTGATGCATGCAAACTCCAGATCGGATGAGTCAGGCAGGTGATGTGTTCAGCGGGGAGGGGATGGTGTGTGGAAGATGGGAATGTCTACCACAACAATAACTGGGCCTAGTATTAATGGGGGAGGCTAGAGAACAACAGGAGGGTGTTTTGTGTGTCCTCAACTAAAGGATGTGAAGAGAGTAGCCATTTGAGTACATGATGCCATGATGAGAGTTTGATGCGGGGAGGGAGCAGATAAGGATTTATCCTGGCGGAGTGATGGGGTCATTCATCGCTTTCTGCACTGTGGCCACTTATGGTGTAGTTGCCAGCCATACTGACCTCCGGGTAATGGCCTCCCAGAATGGAGAGTGAGGTTGGTGTGTTCCCTGGAGCCATCCCTTTGGTAGAAGACCTATCTCTGCTCCTGGACTCCTTGAATCAAGGCCTCAAGGGCCTGGTGGTTGAATCAGGGTTCAGACATCTTCCTCTGGAGACTGCTATCCTTTTACCCCTGGGTTCCGAACATCCTACATGGTCTGGTGAAGACAGGTGGGCTGGATACAGTGATGGGGGTGTGCTGGCACTGGTGTTTACGTATGGTGCCGAGACCTTTGAACCTGCCAGATGGTGGGCAGATGAATCAGCTCCCGATCTGCCAAGTGATTCAAACAGATAACTTGCTCACGCATAATTAATGAGGACACAGAATCAGGCACAAGTTCATGACATTTCAGCCAATGGGAACTATGCATCACTGCACTCAAAAAAAATGGAGAATTTAACCCAAGTGAATCAATAAGCAGAGATCGTAGATTCAAAATCATTGGGAAAAGAGGGCAGATGAAGAATAATTCTTTCACTTGTCCGCATCTGGAACGCTCTGCCTGAAAAAGTGATGAAGGTTAATTTCATCAATCATTTCAAAGGATTGTTGGATAATTACTTGAGGGTGAGGAATTTTCAGGGTTCCAGGCAAAAAAAAACAGGGATGCGAGATTGAGAACAACCATTCTTTCAAGGAGCCAGCTCAGGTATATGATAGGTTAAATGACTTATGTCTGTGCTATGAAGCAATGCATATCCTAATAGAATTTTTTTTTTAATCAGAGGTTATCAACATTAACTCAATGTACTGATGCTACTTATTTTTTATAATCACATTACTGTCTAAACACTCTTGGGAATGGAACAAGTAGAGTATGTACTGTGTATTACATCATGCTCTGTGCTAAAAGAGTACTGCACATTAATTAATAAATGGACCTAAATGGTGGGGCAATTAACAGCTAGCAGTGGCCAATCAGCCAGTCAAAGAAGAGAATGTTTTCTAATTTACAAGTAAGGAATGTATAAACAATTTTCCATTAGCCTGTGCTAATCTTGATGACAATTTTTTCTAATTTGGTTTCATTACTATTGACGTCCTTTTGCTCTGGCCTTTGGTCTGCTGCTTGGTTTATCCCTCTGGCCTTCTGGTGGTGGTGTTCCCACGTATCTGCTGCTCTTGTCCTTCTGGATGGTAGTTGTCATGGGTTTGGAAAGTGCTGCCTTAGGAACCTTGATGAGTTCCTGCAGTGCATCTTGTAGATGGTACACACTGCTGCCACTGTTCATCAGTAATGAAGGGATAGAATGTTTGTGAAGGGATAGCAATCAAGTCGACTACTTCAAACTCAAGCTTCTAGAGAGTTATTGGAGCTGCACTCATCCAGGCAAGTGGTGAATATTTCATTACACTCTTGACTTATGCCTTATAGATGATGAACAGGCTTTGGGGAGTCAGGAGATGAGTTACTTGCCATAGGATTCCTAGCCTATTATCTGCTCTTGTAGCTACTGTGTTTATGTGGCGAGTCCAGTTCAATTTATGGTCAATGGTAACCCCTAGGATGTTGATAGTGGGGAATTCAGTGACAGTAATATCATTGAATATCAAGTGGCAATGGTTAGATCCTTCTTGTTGGTGATGGTCATTGCCTTACCCTTGTGTGGCAATGTTATTTGCCACTTGTCAGTCCAAGCCTGGATATTGTCCAGGTCTTGCTGCATTTGGACCTGGAGTGCTTCAATATCTGAGAAGGTGTGAACGATACTGAACATTGTGCAGTCATCAGCAAACATCTCCATTTCTGACCAAACAATAGAAAGAAGGTAATTGATGAAGCAGTGTCCTAGGTTGGGCCTAGGACACTGCTTTGAGGAATTGTTGCAGAGATGTCCTGGAGCTGAGATGATTGACCTTCAACAACTACAACCACCTTCCTTTGTGCTAGATGTGACTCCAACCAGTAGAGGGTTTTCCCTGATTCCCATTGATTCCAGTTTTGTCTGGGGTCTTGACCCCATATTTGCTCAAATGCTGCCTTGATGTCAAGAGCAGTCACTTTCACCTCCTTTCTGGCATTCAGCTCTCCTATTCATATTTGAGCCTCGGCTGAAATGAGGTCAGGAGCTGAAAGACCACGTTGGAACCCAAACTGAGAGTCCATGAGCAGAGTATTGCTGAATAAGTGCCACTTGATAGCACTGTTGATGGCCCCTTCCATCACTTTACTGATAATCTAGAGCAGACTGATGGGGGAGCTAAGTGGCCTGATTGAATTTGCCTTTTTTGCGTACAGGTCATACCTAATCAATTTTCCACATTGCCAAGTAGATGTCAATATTGTAGCTGTACTGGAACAACTTGGCCATGGGTGCAGCGCAAGTCTTTAGGACAATTGTTAGGACCCATAGTATTTGCAGTATCTAGTACCTTCAGCCATTTCTTGATAGCACGTGGAACGAATTGAATTGACTGCAGACATACATCTGTGATGTCTGGGAGGCTGAGATGGATCATCTACTCAGTACTTCTGGCTAAAGATTGTTGAACACACATCTGTGATGCGCTGAGTTCCTCCATCATTGAAGATGGGGATAATTGTGAAGCCTCCTCCACCAATGAGTTGTTTAATTGTTCACCACCATTCATAGCTGGATCTGACAGGACTGCAGGTCTTCGACCTGATATGTTGGTTGTGTGATTGCTTAACTCAGTCTATTACTTGTTGCTTCTGCTGTTTGGCATGCAAGTAATCCTTTTTTTTAGCTTCTCCAGGTTGACATCTCATCTTTTGGTATGCCTGGTGTTGCTCCAGGCATGTGCCGGCTATGAGGTTACAGATAGTGGTTGAGTACAATTGCGCTGCTGCTGATGGCCTACAGTGCCTTATGGATGCCCAGTTTTGAGTTGCTCGATCTGATTCAAAGTGGATCCCATTTAGCACTTTGGTAACACCACACAATACATTGGTATCCTCATGTGAAGATGGGACTTTGTCTCCACGAGGACTGTGCATTGGTCACTCCTACCAAGATTATGGCAGGCAGGTAGGTAGGTAGGTGAGGATGAGGTCAAGAACGTTTTTCATTCTTTTTGGTTCCCTCATCACCTATGTCCTTTAGGACCTGGCTACCTCAGTCTGTGGTGGTGCTACTGAACCACTCTTGGTGATGGACTTTGAAGTCCTCTACCCAGAGTACATTCTGCACACTTGCCACCCTTGGTACTTCCTCCAAATGGTGTTCAACATGGAGCAATCCGGGTTCATCGACTGAAGGGGGACGGTACGTAGCAATCAGCAGGAGGTTGCCTTGCTCATGTCGAGATTTCATAGGATACAGATCGACGTTCAGGATTCCCAAGGCAACCCCTTCCTGATTGCATACCACTGTGCCAGCACCTCTGTTGGTCTTGCCCTGCCAGAGAGACAGGACATACCCCGGAATGGTGATGGGAGTGTTTAGGATATTGTATGATTATATGAAGGTGTGATTCCGTGAGAATGACTATGTCAGGCTGTGAGAATAATAAAGCTCTCCCACATTTGACACAAGCTTCCAGATGTAAGTGAGGAGGATTTTGCAAGGTCGACAGGGCTGTGTTTGTCATTGTGTTTTCCAGTGCCGAGGTTGATGCTGGGTGGCCTATCCAGTTTCATTCCTTTGTGTTTTCTTAGTTGTGGTTGATACGACTAAATGGTTTACTAGATTATTTCAGAGTCAACCACGTTGTTGTGGGTCTGGAGTCCAGTAAAGATGATAGGTTTCCTTCTCAAAAGGGCCAAAGGGGTGACAATTGGTTTCATGGTCATTGCTAGAGTTTTAATTCCAGATATTTTCTTGAATTTCAGAATTCCACCATCTGTCATGGTGGGATTTGAGCCCAGTTACCCAGAACATTATCCTGTTTAAGTTCTAGTTTATTTATTATTGTCACAAGTAGGTTTACATTAACACTGTAATGAAGTTACTGTGAAAAGGTACACTGACGGAGAATTTACCATGGCTAATGCCCCTAACCAACACATCCTTCAGACTGAAGGAGGAAACAAGAGCACCTGGAGGAAACCCACGTAGACATGGGAAGAACGTGCAGACTCCGCACAGTCACCAAGCCAGGAATCAAACTCAGGTCGCTGGCTGTGAGGCAGTGGTGCTAACCACTGTGCCACCATGTTGCTATGCTGGATCTCTGATCCAGCAACAATACCACTATACCACTGTCTGCCATATGTGGAATTATGATTCTTGGAGCAGGCTTATTTGTCAAAACTGGCCCTGTATATGTGTGTTTGATAAGGCTAGTGCGATGTCACATCATTCTGTGGTAGGTCTGTGTGAGGAATGTGATCTTGCTTCATAATGTTTAGTAAGATTCCTGCAATTTATTTGAATTTGATGTGATTTCAGAATAATGTAAGATCAATTTTATAGCCAGTGCTGCTAAGGGGGGTCTTCATCCTAGGCAGCAGATTTCAGAAAGTTGCAGAGTAATGGGTTTTATCTACTTCTTGTTTTTTGACACAACTGATTGCGAAAATCAATCTAAAACACAGTGAGCTGTCTAAGATGTGAACACAATGTGACTATCTATAGTACATAAATAATAAAAATAAATGCACTTGTAAAGTTCTTCAGCATGTTAAAGCATCTCACTGTTTTGCTCAGTGGCATAACCTTTTGCTCACAAATATTGTAACTGACTTGTTGCTATGCCAGTACCAGTCTGGCTACTGAACCTTAATGATTGGCACTGCAACTTTGGACGTGCTTTTGTATAAGATCTCAGTATTTGTTCTATTTATCCTGCTATCTGTTTCAAATTTTTCTGTAAAAAATTTACATTCCCAAACACGAACACATACTCTGCTGTTATGAATGTAAAGTTTTATATTACGTTTTGGACTGTCTCTTTAATTTAAGGTAAAATGGAGGAATGAAGAAAGTCCTATAATCTGCTTTGAATTGTGCCTGACAACGAGGCCTGGTTGTCATGTAGTTTGGTTACCATGTGGCTTAGTTGCCATGTGATTGGTTATCACGTGGCATGGACACAGGTTGAGACTTAGTGAGAGCAAAGTACAAAATGGTTCACATGTTTTGATTTGATTTATCAGTGTCACATATTAATAGAATAGTTTTCACTCTATTTCTTGCATGCTATACAAAGCATACCAGAGTACATAGGGGAGAAGGAAAGGAGAGAATGCAGAATGTAGTGTTACAATCATGGCTGGGGTATAGAGAAAGATCAACTTAATATAAGTAGGTCCATTCAAAAGTCTGATGGCAGAAGGGAAGAAGCTGTTCTTGAGTCAAAAAGTCAAAAGCACATGGATTGGCTGTGGACAAACTTTCGGCCTCTGAGTTTTTTTGAACAAAACTAGTGAGAAAATAGTCCGACAGAGACAAAAGGCTACAGATAGTGTGTGGTCAGCAAAGCGAAGAAGGATATGAATCCTCGGCAAGCTACCAGCCAGGACAAAGGAGGGAAGATGATCTCTGGTTGAAGAGATGTATTTCATGGCAATCATTAGAGATTTGACCTGGTGAAGCTGGGAGGAAAAATTGCTAGGGTGTGTCTTACTGCTGGTAGTCAGTTTGTAAATTCTCTGAAAACTGAGGGAAGTGTTTTATGATGTTTGCTTGAATCAGAGAAAAAGGGAGATGAGAAATTATTGGTGACTGTGAATTATTTCCTATAAAGACAGTGATCCTAAGCTGAGTGTGCTGCAATGTATGTGACATGTGATTTTCAGCCACATTAAAGTAATAAAGCTTCTTTATAGTTTAGAGTAATAATTATCTTCCGAGTTAAGTTTAGTCGATGTTGCTTTTGCTTTATTTGTTACAGTAAAAATCTTTAAAACTTTAAGTTGCTCACTGGGAATTCAAAATATATTTTTAAAAAGTTGTCAGTCTCTATGAAAATTGTAACACTTCATCCTGTTATGATCCCAGCTGATGTTAATACTGGACAAGTCAGATCTCAGAGTGAAAACCTAATTTTTCTTTGTTTTAGAAATCAAAAAGGAAAAAGTTACTAAACAAATTCACAGGAGTTTGCCAATGAATGTTTAACACAAAGAGTAAAACATTTGTTATACAAGAAAAATGAACCATTACCCCAGCTAAAAAGGCTGCGAAGATCTCAGTAGAAACATAAGAAAATGATTCAAATATTCACTCTTCCTTCACCTCAGCTATGTCTTCAGATGCACATAAATCCGAAAAGATAATACAGTTCATCATTTCTGTCTTTTCTCTAATATTCAGGGTAAATATGCGGTACATGTGAATTTACAGGTGAACTGTAGTCAGACACATTACATTAAAATGACAGCTGCAACCCCAAGCAGATTCCATGGATTTCCCAACAACTCAACCAGACAATTATTACACCATGAGATCTCACTGAAAAGTTGTCTTTCTGACAAGGGATTCCAATCTCTACATTCAAGTAACTCACCTTGGAATTCTTTCCAAACGTTGTTCCCACTAGGATGGCTTCAACAAGGATCTGTCTCCATGGTTGCATTCTCACCTTCTGAGCTTCGCTTAACCCTGGACCTCCAAGTAACACTCACACTTCACCTTCTAAGCACCCTTTCAGATCTTCAACCATGCCAAGCAGAACATAGCGAGGGGGATTGAATATAAAAGTAGGGAGGTCTTGCTGCAGCTGTATAGGGCATTGGTGAGGCCGCAGCTGGAGTACTGTGTGCAGTTTTGGGCGCCGCACCTGCGCAAAGATATTTTGGCCTTGGAGGGAGTGCAGAGGAGGTTTACTAGGCTGATACCGGAGTTGAGGGGGTTGAGCTATGAGGAGAGGCTGAATAAACTAGGCTTGTATTCGCTAGAGTTTAGAAGAATGAGGGGAGATCTCATTGAGACGTATAAGATGATGAATGGGATGGATAGGATAGAGGTGGAGAGACTCTTCCCGCTCAAAAAAGACAGTAGGACTAGGGGGCACAGCCTCAAGATAAAGGGGAGGCGGTTTAGAACGGAGTTGAGGAGGAACTTCTTCACTCAAAGGGTGGTGAATCTCTGGAATTCTCTGCCCGTTGAAGTGGTGGAGGCTGCCTCGCTAAATATTTTTAAGAAGCGGGTTGATGGGTTTTTGATAAGAGAGGGGATTAAGGGTTATGGAGAGAGGGCGGGAAAGTGGAACTGAGCCACAACAGATCAGCCATGATCTTATTGAATGGCGGGGCAGGCTCGAAGGGCTAGATGGCCTACTCCTGCTCCTATTTCTTATGTTCTTATGTTCTTAACACCACTACGCATAAAGGTCTGTAGTGAGGAGTCACCAACCATCAGCTTCCTCCTCAGATCTTCAGGGCTTCTCTTGAGCCCACTTTGCTTCAAATTTGCTCTACATAGCTCTCTTTAACTCTGTTTATTTCTCTGTTCCTTTCTCTCGACAGAATAGGTTTCTGATCTCCGTTCTTGTCTCTATCTGGGGCTTTTTTCTCAGACCTATTCCTGTCCCACTCCATGGTTTGGAACCTTCTCCCTGTTTCCCCCTTCCTGTGTCCTGCTCCCTAGGACTCTTTCTCTCTAATTGTGCTCTGGTTCTAAGTCACCCAAGCAACAGTTTTGCACAGTTTACTACTTTGCTTTCTTTTCTTCTGCACATGTACGCATGTTCATAGCCTGAAATGTGAAAGACAGCAACTGATCATCTGCAGCTATTCTCTATCGCCCATATGTATGCAGAACACCCAAAAACATTAAAACCCTGAACTGTATATATGCAGCCAGTTCCTGATCATTACATGTGCAGAAGGCCTAATTTCTGCCGGGATCTATGTTCCCCAGACTGTGACTTTGATTTGAACTTAAGGTAAAAATCGGATTTGTTGTAACACAAGTGTAATCAAAGGATATAAAGTGCAGTCGTGGGATTGTATTTAAGAATATGCATTGCATCATTGCATCTCTGTTTAACTGAACAGTAACCTTGAGAGTGGTTCAATCGAGTACTTCATGCTCCTTGTGAACATCATAACAGTCTTAAGGAAGGGATTGTGACAGCAGAGGAAGGAGCTGTCATTAAACTGATGTTCTTAAAATGCTGGTACTTGTATTTCAAAACAAGCTGGAATTTTAAAGTGCTGAAATACCTTTCTGGTGTGGTTGAGAAGTCAGAAGGACAATAAAGACTTCTATTCCATGATGCCTTCCTTAAGGTGTTGCTGTAGGAAGTGCAGTCAAGGAAGATTTCTCCCCTGAGAACACTCTTCTGAGAGAAATGCGTAATACTAAGACAAAATACCATAGCTGCTGGAAATCTAAACTAGAAACAATGAATGTTGAAAATATTCAGTAGGCCAGTCAGATTTTGTGGGGAAGGTAAGTTAAGGAACTGTTCAACCACGCATTAGGAGAATGGTGGGGACTGGTTGGACTTCCCCTTAAAGGAAGAAGCAGACTGTTATGGTGGGGGATGGAGGTGTGAAAGGACTAAATGTTCACAGTTAAAAGGACATAGGTAGGGCCAGGAAATTGAAAACTGTTAAAATAGGGAAGACATTGGAAGATTTACAGATGGAGATGGGGGGGGACACAGAGAAACATAAATATTCCTTAAGGATAAACTGTATAAATATTTGAAGCAGACGCAAATACAAATCTGTGGGGACATTGGGTCATGTGATCACTTTGCTTTAGCAAAGAGTGGGCACCAACAGAATTGGCCCTTTGGCCTCTGTGCTGCAAGCTATGGTGCAAGATATTGGAAGAGATCAGTGTTCAAACAATGAGTTACAAGGCAATGAAAATTGGTTAGCAACTCAAATCTTAAGGGGTGAAACTGGTTTTCACTGGAGCACAAAAAGCCAATAGCGATAAGGTACCAAACTTTATGAGAAACAAAATAAGAAAAAGGTCCTAGCTACTCCCATGAATATTGATCCTGAACCTGGCCAAAGTTTGGCCTCAATGTTTTCCATTTGAAAGATCTAACTGACTGTGCCTACAGCTATCCATCTTTCTGTGTCATTTGAAAACTTATTTGGTTTTCAATATCAGTTCAGATCATATGGGCCTGTCTCCAGCAGTTAGTCTGATCATCATCCCCTCAACTATTTTGTTTTATTTTAAGCTAAAAGAGACATTTTAAAACATAACTGCCTTGCAAAGTCCTGCAACAAGCAACAATACAACAAGTAAACCAATTCCATCCCATGTTTTACTGGTAGTAGTGTGTACAATTGTCAACTTAAAGCCCCTATGTTTACAAATGAGTTTCTTACCCCATGTTGACAGACATATCAGGCTGTCCCCTTAATACAGCAGCAAAATACATCAACAGTTTACACTGGAATGCACCTGGCGTTCATCCATCTATCAGACAGCTCCAGTCAGCATTCATGCCAGAACATAAATGTTCGTTTAATTCTCTTCATGCCCAACAAGTAACTACATTTCTAATCGAACCCCAGGACCATGTTCAAATGCCAATTCCATTGCCTTTATCAAGACAGGACAAGTACAGATAAAGAGAGGCACATGAAGTAGAAAAGTCATCCTGCCCAGATGTGATGGACCTGATATTGCTGAGGGAAATAAGGGTCAAAACTATAAAGGCCATGAGCACAATCTTCCCTCAAAAATGAGAGTGAATTGCAAATGTTACCCCTTTGTTCATAAAAGGGGAAAAGGATAAGCCCAATTAAGGGCCAAGCAGCCTAAGTCAGATAGTGGGAAAACTTTAAGACAATAATATGAAAGAAAACTAATTGACAGTTGGGAAATTATGGACTAGTGAATGAACAGCATCATGGAATTATGGATGGCAAGTTGTGTTTGTAACTTGATTGAATTCATGATGAAGTAATGGTGAGAGCCAAGGAGATCATGCAATTGATGTTGAGATCTGAACTTTTGAAAGAGGCTTGACGTATTAGATTTGCAAGCAAACTTAAACCCTTGGGATTAAATGGACATTAATAGCACAGGTACAAAAATGACCAAAGGGACAAGGAGCAAGGAATTGTATTCAGACTGGAGGACACAATAGGTTTCTCTAAATGATATTAGGACCACAGTTCAATATTATATATAATAATGACCTGGCCTTAAGTATACAGGGCATAATTTCAAAATTTGCAGATGGCATGAAACTTAGAAATATGCTAAACAATGAAGAGCAACAGACTCAGGAAGTTGTAGGTAGAATCATAGAATCCCTACAGTGCAGAAGGAGGTGAGGCCATTCAGCCCATTGAGACTGCACCGACAACAATCCCACTGAGGTCCTATCCCTGTAGCCCCACAAACTTACGTTACTAATCCCCCTGACACCAAGAGGCATTTTGGCACTGTCAATCAACCTAACCCGCACATCTCTGGAGCGTGGGAGGAAACTGGTGCATCCAGAGGAAACCCACGCAGACATGGGGAGAACATCCAAACTCTACATAGACCGTCTCCAAGGTTGGAATTGAACCTGGGTCCCTGGAGTTGAGAAGCAGCAGTGCTGTGCCAGTGTGTCGCCCTAGGTAGACTGATGAAATGGACACACCCGTGACAGATGAGGTTTACAGAATTCCTTAAGAGAGTAAATAATAAGAAATTCTTTCCAATGGTTAATTTTCAGTAACCAAAGGACACAAATTTAAAATGACAATAAAGGGCTAGGGGAGACAGGAGGTTGTTTTTACAAGACACATCACTGCAATCTAGAAGGTGGCCCTTGAAATTTTCACAAAAGGATGCAAGTTGTAGGATATTGGGCACAGAAACAAGCCATTCAATCCAACCAAGACCATGCCTGTAGGGAGCATGTTCAACAGTAAAAGGGAATTGGCAAGACGCTCGAGATGAATAATTTTACTGTACTTTGTGGAAAGAATAGGTGAGTGGGGTTAATTGAAAAGTTAGCAAGGGTGCAACAGGCTGATTGACCTTCTGTATTGCTTTATTTTGTAATTCCATTCCATGATGCACCTGCAGCCACTGCCTGCAGACAAAATAAATCAGCAAGAGCTACTTATTGCTGCCTCAGAACTCAAAATCAAGACAGGAGAGAATCTAAGAAGAATCATTTACAATTTACCTTCTTCATATATTTTAAAACACTCACTGGATCTGCACACCAATTCCACAAAGTAATAACACTCCATCTCTTGTTTCTTTCTGCTCCACAGTTCTAGCAGTCTCCAGTCCTGGGGCTGCAATGCATCGTATATCTGCAGATTTCTCCAGGGTATTGTAATGCATAGAGATTCTTTAGATCAACAAAATATATGGATGAATCTTTCCCATGGTGAAAGCAAACTATGAAGAAATCGAGCATCTAACCCCTGACGGCATAAGACTGAATTAGGAGACTTTTCATCTGTGGAACTGCATACAGTCAAAGACAGAATCAAAAATTCCTATCAAATAATCTAAATCAGAAGACAGGGTTCAAGTCAAAACATTACATGCTGCACACCTGGGCCAGTTATATTACTGCAGTGAGAATTGGCGAATCTGTCTAAATTAAAAGAGTGCTGGAGCTGGAAACAATCCAATCTCGTTGGGGCAGTTGGTGATTCTTACATAGAGGAAATAATAATTTTATGGAAGTGAGACATTACCTGGGATAACATAATAAAAAGATAGCCAAGTTCTGCATGCATGAGGACGCCTCAACGGGGATCTTGGGTTCATGTCACACTACATACAACCCCCACCATACTGCTTGGGTTTGCAAAATCCTACTAACTGTCCTGACTTGAGACAATTCATACGTCTTTAACCTGAGATTATCCTTCTCTCCACGACACCATTTGTACCTTGATTATCTGTGAAGATTTGCATTCCAACCATTCACGTTCCAATCTGTAATTATCTTGTAGCTCTATCTTTGTCTATATATGTCGTGTTTGTGAACCTACCTCACCTGACGAAGGAGCAGTGCTCCGAAAGCTTGTAATTCCAAATAAATCTATTGGACTTTAACCTGGTGTTGAGAGACTTCTTACTGTTCCCACCCCAGTCCAACGCCAGCATTTCCATCTCATGGTATACTATAGGAACTAATGTAGCCCTGTTTTTTCATACTGGACTGAGTAAGGCTAATGTATGGTCAACTGCATGCAGCCAGTACTGAACAACTTCCTTTGTGTTGTAAGGCAAGAGTTTATGGATTGCTATGAGTTCAGAGCAATGTTTGAAACTGAATGGGTGTGATACTTGTTAATTACAAATTGCAGTGATACTGTTGAATTGAATAGGACAATTTATATGAAAATGCAACAGTTAATTATATCAACCAGAAGCAGACAGGAGCAGGACTGGACAAAGTCCTTACGTGGCTAAACCAACTGGGTGTACAGTAGCAAACCGATAGCCAATCTGATATCCAATAAAGCAATCTATTCCTAGAAGAGGATTGTGCATGGGCTCTTTCAAAAACTGTGGAAGCCCGCATATCGGGGTGCTCAAGGAGGACATAAGATACCTTTCAGTAGGGAGTGCTCAGGAAAGAAGACAGAAAAAGTACATCAATGGGCTCAAAGAAAGGCAGACAAAGCTGGGATTAAGAAAGATAGAGACAGAATTAAATAAAAAGAAGATTTAAAACAAGTCTCCAACATTGATTCAATTATGAAGGAATGACTCTCTAAACTTCTAAAATTAGGTTTTCAGCGCCAGAGAAGTTATTTGGAAGTAATTATGACTTACGATTGTTTCGAGTCACTGGAAGTCACTTGTACCTTGATGCATCAATTCTCTTTTTCTGTGTGTTTAATGGCTAACCAGTAGGTAATTATTGCAACCTCACACACTTATGTGGATTCAATGCCAGGTTTATCTGCAAACCTGTTACTGTTATTCCAATGGATAAGTAGGGTGCCTTCCTGCTTTTGATGTTTAACAGTGCAAGTGCAGACTCTGGGAGTTGTCTAGTTAACTCCAAATTAACAATGCCATAATAATCATGAGCATTGAAAGCCTAACTTATTTCTCTTGCAAAATGAATAGTTTTTCATGTAAACAGTAGCAATTAGGGTAAAATTCATAGTTTCCATTATAGTTACTATTCAGCCTGGAGCTGGCTTCAAACTATAGAGTTGGAAAAGCTACCACCGATCCATAAATTCACCCAGAATTAACAAGTACATCAACTGGGCAAAAGCTTTTGCTGAAAATGCTCAAGGACATTTCGGAAAACATTGAGTGAGGAAGGGCCATCCAGCTAATAAAAGTTTATTTTTTATTAATGTCACATTAACACTGCAATGTTACTGTAAAAATCCCCTAGTTGCCATACTGTGATGCTTGTTCTGGTGTACCAAGAGAGAATTTAGCATGACCAATGCACCTAACTAGCACATCTTTCAGACTGTGGGAGGAAACGGGAGCACCCGGAGGAAACCCATGCAGACACAAGGAGAATGTGCAGACTCTACATAAACGGTGACTCAAGCTGGAAATTGAACCCAGGTCCCTGGCGCTGTGAGGCAGCAATGCTAACCACTGTGCCACCACAAGAAGGCCCAAATATTCAGTAGTCTGTGCTATTTAATCCAAACCTGCTATCATCCACAGGAAATATTCCACTTTCTGCTCCACCTTTGTGCCCCACAGCGCATGCACTTAGCTGAGTTCATACCTATCCTTATAACCAATAATATCATTTCCAGCCTGATATTCCTGTCCAGATTTCTAACATTGAAAATTTGAAATTGATGGCATGTATGGCTGTGAGGCTTCATTTTATGCTATTTATGAACTGAGCTCCCTATGGTTTAGTCCCAATAATTTCTCCTTATGTTCCCCGATCTCCTCATTGAGTGGAGAGGTGAATAGGAGCTGGACGCAGGGCTGCAGGCTTCTTTGATAAAAAAAAATGACAGTTCTGATTGAAACTGACTGTGGGAATAGAATCCTTCTCCAGTGAGAGCTCAAACCTCATCCATCAGCTTACTGATGTTTCCACATGCGTATAATGCAGTGTAATTAATTTGGATCTAGAAACTAGCCCAAATTGACAATCCCAGCAGAGATAAACTGCCTCTTTATGCTGTTACTGTTCAGGGAAGGCTCACACATCTCCACCCTCAGTCCATTAGAAGCTTTGATATGCTGCTGTTTCACACTCTCAGTAATTAATGGACATCTATCTCTCTGCTTGTATTTAAGCTCCTTGACTACACCATTTTCTTCATATCAGAATGTGAAGGTTGGGGTTGGGGGTGTGGAGTGTGGAGAAATCAGTATGCAAATTAGTTTTGAATCCTCTTGCATTTCTAATTAAACTCATTGCAACCATAGCTAAGTGCTGTAACAAAGCATGAGAAATATGATTAAATAGTGATTGAGCAATTGTTTCCAATATTCACCAACATATTTCAAATTTAAAAATAGAAGACATCACAGTAGCTTGGTTTTGAAAGAGAGAGACAGGGTAATATTTAAAGTGGGCCTCATTTTGTAAGAATTGGATTTGAACTTGGTGTTCCCACAACCAATTAATGTCCAGAAAAAGTATCCAAATGTTTGAAGAATCTGACAAAGTGAAAATGCAATGTTATTAACATTTATGACAGTAGGGGTTTGAAGAAGCAAGACTTGGGGAAATATTTTGAAGCGTATTCACTTTTCAAACCTTCCTGCTGTATTGAGCAACCCTGATGCTAAAAAGAGTGTATGTAACTCAGTGACTTGAATGATCTGAAATCCCTACCATTAGAGATGGGTGAAATGTTCCTGGGCATTGCACCCATTGCCACATGAAAGGACTCATATTCCCAATTCTAAAAAGATTACACATCAAATGGAATTGCTGGCCAGTCTCGACCATCCTCAGCCAGAAAAGAAGATTCTGGAAACTTTGCACGAACTGTAGAAGTACAAAAACTGCTGAATAATCGCATAGGGAAAGCAATGGTATTATCGCTGGATTATTATGCCAGAAACTCAACTAATGTTCTGGGGATTCATGTTCAAATCTCGCTATGGCAGATGGTGGAATTTGAATTAAAAAAGAACTTATTTGGAATTAAGAATCTACTGATGACCATGAAACCATTGGTGATTGTCAGAAAAATCCATCTGGTTCAATAATGTCCTTTAGGGTCTGGCCTACACGTCACTCCAAACCCACAGCAATGTGGTTGACTCAACTGCCCTCCAAGGGCAACTAGGGATGGGCAACAAATGTTGGGCAGCCAGTGATGCCCATGTCCCACAGATGAATAAAAAAAATCATGGGGGGAGATTTCCTAATCTGCCTGCCACGGAAATCAGAGCAGTCAAGGAGCTGACCATGGAAAGGTCTGTGGGATTTTCTGGTTTTGGGGTGAGCAAGGCCAGGAAATCTTGCCCCATGACTTTGGAATAACTATGCACTTTATGACTTTTACACATTATTGTTTCTCCTTTAACACTGAATCTATGATGTGATAACAATCGCAGTGCTCAGAGTGCACTCAAATACATTCTGCAATGAGGACATGTTGATAACATTCCAGACTCCATTATGACCGTACCCGGATATGTCCTGTCCCACCAACAGGACAGACCCACCAAAGATGTTGACACAGAAGATACAGCCCTGAATTCTCTGGCCATCCACGCCCGTCTGCTGCTGTCAGCGAGCACGGAGAACTTGGCAGTCAGCTAAATTTCCGTTCACTACAGTGGGGAGGGAGAATCTTGGTTGCGAGCAAGGTCAGAGAATCTGGCCCACATTTGGGAGGGGGAGGTGCTGTGAGCCCTCAACGTTGATTTCAAACCCCATTAAGCGTCCTTCTGCAACTCCTTGGATACTAAAGCAGTCCTTGTCCACATGCAGAAAGATCTAGTAAACATTCAGGCTTGGGCTGATAAGTGCCAAGCTCCATTAATATAACAATTACCAGGAAATGACGATCTCCAACAAAAGAAAGTCTATGCAGCTTCCCTTGTTATTCAGTGGCAGAGCCATTGCTGAATCCTTCACCATTCTGGTAACCACTATTGTCCGGAACCTTAATTAGACCAATCACAAACTCCATGGATAGAGGAGCAAGGCCAGAGGCTGGGTGTTGTGAAGAGTGACTTGCCCAAAGCCTGTTCACCATCTACAAGACGCACCTCATGAATGTGCTGGAATTTTCACCTGACTGAGTGCAGCTCCAACTGCACTCAGAAAGCGTGACACAATTCAGGAAAAAGCAGCTCGCTTGGCTGACACTGCATCCACTTCTTTAAAAATAATTCCCTTCATCTCTGGCGCAGTGTGTCTGCAATGTATCCAATCTACACAATATACTGTTGCAGCTCTCCAAGGCTTCTTTCAAAATGCCTATCAAAACTGTGACCTCTGCCCCTACACCGACAAGGTAAGCAAATACATGGCTATATCACCACCTCCAATGCCTCCTCCAAGACACAAATATCCCTCACTTGATAATAATGCCACTGGGTCAAAATCTTGGAATTCCCTAACAGCAGTGTGGGAGTATCCTCACTACACAAAATATGTTGGTTCAAAAAGGCAGCTCATTACTACCTTCTCAAGAGAATGGGTAATAAGTTTTGTCCTTTCCTGCAGTACCCATATCTAGTAAATAAACTTAAAAATTGCAGCATTAATGTGAGATTACAATACTATTGTGCGTATTAGTTCTTTGATAGATTACATGTTAATGCAATACAGCACAGTGCACATCAGTTCACTTTCCACTAATGTGTCGCCCACAGTTTTATTTTAAATTGAAAGTTTGCTATGATTGTCCAACATGCACACAAAAGACTTTGCTTCAACTCCCATTCACACTAACAGATCTTTCTTCGACTCTGTACTATTCTTCCTCAGATAGAACCTTCTCCTTCACAAAAGCAGAAAACGCTGGAAAATCTCAGCAGGGCTGACAGCATAGAATCCCTACAGGAGGCCATTTGGCCCATCGAGTCTGCACTGACAACAATCTGACCCAGGCTGTATCCCCGTATGTTTACCCCACTAATCCCTATAACCTACACATCCCTGGACACTATGGGGCAATTAATTGTAGTAAGAAGTCTCATAACACCAGGTTAAAGTCCAACAGGTTTATTTGGTATTAAACGCCACTAGCTTTCGGGGTTTGCTCCTTCCTCAGGCGAATGAGCCTGACGACGGGGCAAACCCTGAAAGCTAGTGGTATTTACTACCAAATAAACCTGTTGGACTTTAACCTGGTGTTGTGAGACTTCTTACTGTGTTTACCCCAGTCCAATGCCAGCATCTCCACATCAATTTATCATGGTCAATAACCTAACCTGCATATCTTTGGACTGTGGGAGGAAACTGGAGCATGCGGAAGAAACCCATGCAGTCAAGAGGAGAATGTGCAAACTCTGCATAGACAGTGACCCGAACCGGGAAATGATCCCAGGTCCCTGGAACTGTAAGGCAGCAGTGCTAACCACTGTGCCATCGTGCCCCCCATCTGTGAGGGAAGAACAGAGCTAACGTTGAGTCTAGATAATTCTTCGTCAGATTTTCCAGAATTTTCTATTCTTGTTGCAGCATTCATTGTATTTTGCTTTTAGATCCTTCTTACTGTAACTGAATGATATATGTTTCTATATTCCCATCAGTATGGGAGCAGGTTGCTGGAGCAGTATCCCCAGATGTCTACCTGTCAATGCCAAATTAATCAACTATCTATTTGATGAGTCAGCACTAGACAAAAACAATAAATGTGGCAAGGGGGTAAAATCCTGCAACAGTCCAACATTTCACTCCATACAATGAGGCAGTGTACCGAGGGATTATGAAATAAAGCAGGGAACAGAAAAGCAGTAGGTTTCAAACCCCATCAGGATTTGTGCCAGGCTTTGCAACGACATATTAAATTCGAGATCCAGTCCTTGTTGTCAAATCCTTCAATTGCCCTGATCACATCTCTGACTTTAAGGGGGTGATTCTCTGACCTGTTAGTAGATTGTGCTGGGAATAGTGTGTGAGCCTAAAAAACTTGTTTCATGCCTGCCGCCAGTTTGCAATTCCCCCATACCCCTTCTAATGGTGCCAACCACTTTACACCCATTCTCACCCAGGCTGGATGTGAGGCTGATTAGCATGAGATTGACTGCATTTCAACCTCAATGAGTTTAGCACCTGACCCAACCTCCCCCCGGAACGCACCCACTTCTCCGCTGTGATGTCACATGGGCATCAGTCACTACCACTCCTTTAATAAGTGGTTCCAGCACAGTAACTGTGAGGGAGAGTTAGGAGGTCAGTACCACTATGTATTAACCTCCAGGATGCAAGAGGGTGTGTCAGCTTGGTGAGGGGTGAGGCAGACGCCCCTATGGGCACTGGGGGATGGGGGGGGTGGTGAAGGGTTCAGCCTGGGTTGGGGATCTTCAGGTTATTGGTGGTTGCGGCTGGGATGAGTTTGGTGTGGTGAACATTCTCCCTGCCTGCTGAAAAACACCCAATGAGTTCCAGAGATTGAGGGAAAATCCCACTAATGTGGCTCCCTCCATCCTGCCGGCATTTGGCTGGAAAGGCTCCATGGTTTAGAGCCGACATCCCATCCCACGTCCATTAACAGTCAGAAGCACCAGATCTGGCAGCTGTCACCCCAGTCACAGGAGCACGGCAAGTGTTAACACAGCTCCTCTGCAGTGAACTCTGCACTTCTCCCTACAATGGGTACCCTGCTGCATGGTAGTTAGGAGGGTGCTTCCCCACCCTCCGTCTTGGAAACCATGCCTGGAACTCAATTTGGAGGCCCAGGTGAGTGCACGAGGGTCTATATTGCAAAGGTTCCTCAATGAGGACCTTCTCAAAGCCAACCTTATACTCTATGTGAGTGCCAGAGCTCTGAGCCCAGCCTACCTCACATTGCTGCCAATGGTCTGTGGTGTCAGGGGTCCATATCTTGGGGCCTAACATCTGGCTGGAGGCCAACTGGTTCCTGACCCCCATCCAGGTGCTGGCGGGGGTCGAGGGGGTGGCCTGCAGGGGTCACAGAGGAAGGGGTGGTTCCTGACTCTTGAGGGCCTGGCCTCATCCAGTGTTGCTCCTGCTGTAGGAGACACATGGCTAAGGGTTAGAGAGGGATGAGTAGACTAGTACCTGAGCAACTTGGCGCTTATTGCAAAAGGTCTGGATCAAGGTCTTCTGGATCCTTACTTCTGTAGCACACATCGACATCACAGTCGCTCACAGCCCCCTCAGGTGCCTCCCCTGTGAGATCCATCACGCATTCTTTAAAAGGAGTCAGGAAGTGTAATTCAGGGGTTCCACTGCTTGCCTTCTCTCATTCTACATGGTTATGCACCGTCTTCTCCTGTGAGGACAAAGAAATATTGTTTGCAAGTGTTTCAATAGTTCATTAATAATAAAGAGCCTCTTCACACCCTCTGCTTCCTTCAGAAAGTATTTCTTCATTCATGCTCTCCTATGTTTTCACATCACTATGGGGGTTGGATACAGAGTTAGGAATTTCCTTGGTGCTCAGGGTCCCCAAAATTTTTAAATCTGTCTCTGGAGTAATTGCTCAAAGATAATGATCTCTCGAACAAAGCAACCAGTTTAGGTTACCACGCAAAAACATCTGAAGGGGCTATGCTCTTAAACAAATTGGTTATGTATTCCTAAAAAAAAAGCTTCTAAAGGGGAGTTTAGTCATCTGTAATAAATTCCTCTCCCTTAACCTGAATGAGGAGAACACTTTGGAGCATTAGGAGGGGAAGCAACAAGTGGAGTTGGAGCTAGGGAAGTCAGAGGGCATATTTGTCAGGATGTTATACAATTCCCTTCTTTCTTATCCTATTCACCCTGCATTTACCGGAGCAAACCTGATTATGAAACACCTGTCACTCCCTGGTAAAATTAACATACAAACTCTACACTTTAGCAACTCATTCTGACTCCTTTCTTCCTCCCCCGGTATCTCTGTTTTGGTTGGCATCACAGACTAACATTCATATTTTACCAACATTACTAATGGGGCTAACAATGTGATAATGACCAGATGAACTCTTTTCTCTGATGTTGAGGGAGGAATATTGGATGGAACACTAGCGTTAACTAAACCCCCCCCCCCCCAACCCCCATCACCATCCTTCTTCATTGTAGAAGGATGTGTGCATGTTGACCTGAATGCGCAGATGGGAACTTCAGTTTAACATCTCATCTGAAAAGAAACAGCACCCCTGATAGCACAGTGCTCCCTCCATACTGCACTGGAGCAATAGCGATGCACTCAGGGGATACTGGAACCTAATGGCTTAGAGGCAAGAGTGCAACCAGCTGAGCCACAGCTGACACTGTGCTTTGCAAGCTGCTAGAAATAGGAAGAAGAAGCAGGCTCATCTGGAGCCAGACATGTTAACACACATGTCAGCTGCTGCTCCCAGCACCACCACTGAGGGTACATTTGGCAAAGTTGTAATGATCTCACCTTTGATTTAGAAGGTCATGGGCTTAAGTTCACTGCAGGATTTTAGTACACGATCCAAGGTGACACTCAAGTCCAGAACTGAGCGAGTGTTCTAATGTTGGGAGAGCTAGCGTTTCGATAAGATGTCAAACTAAGGCATTATCTGCCTGTTTGGGAGAAGATCCAACAGCATTCGTGGAACAGGATGTTTTCTGGTGTGCTGCCCGATCTTCATCACTCACCCAGCACCTCAAACAGATTAACTGATCACTTCTCCTCTGCTGTGTCCAATCTGATTGTTGCAGTAACCTAGGAGACAGTGGTGACCAGACTTTCAAAGCACACCCATGATCAAATACCCTGTCCTCACTTGGCACAGCAATGCTGAATAATCAGAGGATGATTAGGAAATCTAAACTAATTTGTGACTTTTAAAAGTAGCTGTTGACCTTTTGAATTTCTTCCCCCTTTTCATCACTGCCTAGCAATGCTGAATGCCTGTTTTGTATGGCCATAATTTGCATTCAGTCTTAATGAGGTACGAAAGATGAAAAGCACAGTGTCTATCATCGGGATATCTTTACCACCTTATTTAAGTACACCTGCCCATTTTAAAATGGATGTGTGCACAGATCTAACATTGCACAGAAATAAAATATGCAGGTAACCACCGCCACAAAGGAAATTGCAGCAACATTGATTCCAACCCACAGTACAAAAAAAATTATTATTCAGGAAAGCAACTTCAGATGAGCAATCCTTACTTGCTCATTTTCAGAAAGACCTACAAAATGTTTTGATTGAATAGTGAGGTTGGACAGTCAGCAGGAGAGTCAAAGGAAAACCAAAGGATTAACAATGGTCATCAGTCCGATTGAAGAGAAGGGTCTTTTGCAAGCAGGGAAATGCAAAATACTGCGGATGCTGGGAATCTGAAATAGAAACAGAACATGCTGGAAAATCTCAGCAAGTCCGACAGCATTTGTGGGGAGAGACTAGGCTTGGAACGTTGACTTTATTCTCTCCCTACAGATGCTGTCAGACCTGCTGAGATTTTCCAGCATTTTCTGTTGTTGCTGTTGAGGAAAACGGGGAAGTTAGAAGTGGTCGAAGAGGAAGTTTCCGAATGCAGCTGGCCGATGGAGCTGTTATCAGTGATGGAGCGGAGATTGTGAAGGAGGATGTTGTGAGAAAAGTAGAACAGGAGAAGGGATATATTGTTCTATTCCAGAAAAGAGGTCATTGCAGAATATTACTGGAGCCAATCTGAACTCAGTCTGACATTCATTTACAGAGTGGAACATTACAAGTATACACTTTCTAACTTAACCCCATTCCAGTTTCAGTAAGTGTTTTGATGTGGTTCAAGTGAAACTCCAATTAATGTCTTCCATCCATATACAATTAAACCTGTAGCAAAATCTTACCTGCCATTCACGTCACAGTGAGGTTGGAGAATTTGGCAGCCAACTAAATCTGTTCACTGCAGTAGCGTGGGAAAATCCTGCCGGCATGAAGGGTGATAAGATTCTGGCCATGATATCTAATTAACGGTGTAGCTGTGTGGGGGGGGGGGGGGGGGGGGGGGGGGGGGGGGCGGTGAGTGGTGGGGAGAAAGGGTATGGAGTAGTTAGTGGGTAGAGAAATGTAATGTGCCAGCTTGCAGTTCACACTAGGTTGTGGGATGAAAGAGTGAAAGAGGATATTTCAGGTTGAGGCAGAAAGCAATTGGGGCTGGGTTTTCAGAAGGAGGTTGTATTTTATTACAACAAACATGCCTGGGTGAGGGCTGGTGAGCCATGGTATCACAAAGCTGTCTGGACGTTGACAATAAGCAATTTGGGTTGTTTTAGTAACGCAAAAGGGGATGCCTGCATAACATGTTTTATAAGGCATATTTAAAAAAGAATAAAGAACAGTACAGCACAGGAAAAGGCCCTTCAGCCCACCAAGTCTGTGCTGGCACAGATGCCTCTCTAATCTAATGTTTTCTTGTCTTTCCGTAGTCCCTATCCTCTATTCCCTGCCAATTCATGTATCTATCCAGATGCCTGTTGCACGTTGTTATAGAATCTCCTTCTACCACCTCCTCTGACAGTGCATTTCAGGTATTCACCACCCTCTGTGTGAAAAACTTGCCCCTTACAGCTCTTTTAAGATTTTCTCCTCTTCACTTTCAACCTGTGCCCCCGAATAATTGACCCTTCAATCCTGGGAAAAAGACTCTGACTATTCACTCTATCCAAGTCTGTCATAATCTTGTAAACCTCTATCAGATCTCCCTCATCCTCCAATGCTCTAATGAAAACAATCCAAGTTTGTTCAACCTTTCTTTATATTCTGTATCATCCAAACCAGGCCACATCCTGGTAAATTTCTTCTGTACTCTTTCCAATGATCGGCTTCCCTCCAGTAGTGTGGTGATCAGAATCGTACACAATATTTCAAATGTGGCCTAATTAAAGTTTTATACAGCTGCAACATGATTTTCCAATTACTATACTCAACGCCCCAACTGATGAAGGTCAGCATGCCGTACACCTTCTTGACCACCTTGTCAGCCTGGAGTTGCTACCTTCAGAGAACATCCCTCTGTATGCTAATATTTCTAAGGTCGCTTCCATTTACTGGGTACTTTCCTTCTGCAGTAGACCTTCTAAATTGCATTACCTCACATTTGTTCAGGTTAAATTCCATCTGCCATCTTTTGGCAGAGTCTTCAGCTGATTTATATCCTGCTATATCCTCTGATAATCCTCCTCACTATCCACTACACTCCCAGTGTTTGTATCTCCCAATTTTTCTGCAAATTTATTGATCAGACCACCTACATTTTCCTCCAAATCTTTTGTATATTACAAACAATAGAGACCCCTAGCATTGATCCTTGTGGAACACTGCTTGTTACAGACCTCCAGTTAGGAAAGTACCCTTCCATTGCTACTTTCTGCTTTCTATGCCCAAGCTATTTTTGTATCCATCTTGCCAGCTCACCTCAGATGGCATATGACTTCATCTTTTGTATTAGCCTACCCTGAAGAACCATACCAAAGGCTTTACCAAAGTCTTTGTATACGACATCCACTGCCCTCCCCTGGTGAATATTTTTTGTCACTTCCTCAAAGAACTCAAGTGACATGAAAGTTATGCCTTATTCTGTAAGGTAAAGCTTTTTTTTTTAAACACATCCTTGTGTTACCTTACCTTCTCTTGCCTTACCTTGCAATTTTAAAACTTTTCTGGTGCTGAGGTGCCACGTGTGAAGCAGTCTTATTGAGCTGGATTTTCATCTTCAGGATGGACACCTGGAGTTCAAAGTTCCCCATGTCAGCATGCCTGCCTCAGGAGAAAGTGCTAGCAGTTGTGGGATTTTCATGTTACTGGGGTGGTGTCTGGGAGTGTGGGGGGTGAGGGGAGAAAGAGAATGGAAAGAGATTAGTATTAACAAAGAAACATTCCTATTTTTGTTGGAAAGAGTTTGGATGCAGCAACAGAGGCTTTTGGGTGCTGCAGCAGGCTGTTGAGAAGGCCCATCCTAGCGCTCGTGAATTTGCTATAATCAAATGGTAAGGTCCCCTAGTCTTCACATATCTTCACTTCACACACATTCCCCATGCCCCTTCATGCCAGCTCATGTCCTTCACTCACCGCCATCAGCACTTCATACCCTCCATGCCAAGCTATATCCGAACCCATCCCTACTTTCCTTCAGAACTTCCATGTTAAGTTATCAACTTCTATGCCCAGTATGCAGTCTGAATAAAATCAATGAACCTTATAGTGGCAATGGGATGTGTTAAAAAAGCTTTAGAAAACAAATCATTCATAACTACATTTTAAAATAAATACTTCTTTCACTACAGCCCAATAAAACTGCCAATCATTCAGACCTTTTAAAGCATCGATAGCAGAAACTGCAAGCAATTCTAACCACGTGTGTGAATTAACAAAATTGATTGGAGAGCACAAGTTTTCAATCAAGCAATGTTTTCCTGGGCATAGCTGTCAACATCTAATGGAAATCTGGACTCTCAGCCAAGCCTCATTATGTACTCTTGATTAGGCCAAATTATAAACCTTGCATTGCCATTAACATAAAATATCCTCTCCCCAGCATTAAAAACTCACTCCAACTTGTACTGCTATTAGCACAAACAATACACTGAACATTATTGACAAGATAACAGCAGAGAAAGCATCAATGGCAACTCTAATCTTTGACAGTGGAGATAGATCTCAATTGTTCGGTAGTGTAAGACAGGTGCTAGCTCGCATCTCACTTAGACCATAAGACATAGGAGCAGAAGTAAGCCATTTGGCTCACTGAATCTTCGCCATTCGGCTCACTGAATCTTCGCCATTCATTGAGATCATGGCTGATCTGATATTATCTACTTGATGTCTACACCCGCTCGTGTTCACAGAAATAGAAGCCTGGAGAAGTGTGAAATGGAATACTGGCTTGTTACACTAAAGCTCAGAAAAAGATCTATTCCTTAGGCCTCCAAAAGGTCCCAAAAGTTACCTAAGTAAGTTATTTTGATGGTATCTCCGAAAGGAGGATAGCGGGAGGTGGTGGCATAATGATTATATTACTGGCTCAGAGATGTAAGCTGATTCTCTGGGGATGTGGGTTCACACCTCAGTATAGCAGCTGGTGGAATTGAATTAAAAAAAATAATGTATATAAAACTGGTCTCAGTAATGGTGACAAATTATGGTTTGTGTTATTAACAACACACGGGTTCACTAGTGTCCTTGAGGGCAGGAAATTAGCCATTCTCACCCGGTTTGGCCTACATGTGACTCTAGATCCTTAGTCATGTGGTTGACTCTTAACTGCCTTCTGAGGCACTCAGTTTAACAGCAATTGCCAGGAACACCCACTTCCCATGAAAGAATAAAGAAAGACAGAGCATTTTTCCTGTTGCGAATGTACTAAACTCATATTTTGAGTGACAGGGCAGCAAATAAATTAATTTTGCTGGCTTGCAGCAATATTTAACTCCAGACTGGAAAATATGTGGCCAGATAACAGAGTTATGAATCATGACTTTCAAATAAGGGCGCATGTTGTGGTGGAGTTCTATGAATTGTGCACAGGAAGCTCAGGTACATGTTACAATTATTTAATCAAGGTACAAGGGTTGGCGTTATCTCAGAGAAAACCCTGATAGAGTACCCAGTCGAGTCACAGATATCGGCCATATTTATAGACTATTGGCCATGTACACATTTTTTTTTGGTTAAATTCCATTCTTATCTACATACAGGTTTACAACAAATTGAGTCCTTGATTCCAGGTACATAGTTCACCAAACAGAGCGTCAGAGGCCACAGTTCAATCCCACTCTGACTCAATATCTGTCCTTCTAACAGGAAACAGATTAGATCCCTAAGAACTTGCTGCAGAGTTCTGTTAGTTCAGGCCTTTGAGGGATACAAGGTTCATCAAGCAATTCATGCCACTGATATGGCGTGCAAGGTTCATTGTTATACAGAGTTCACTGGCTGACTAGCATGTGCTCCTTTTACTATTCATTTCTCCTAACAGTGCCTCACAACTGTTTGGTATTTCTGTGCTCTGCATCTTACATCACAGACAGGTTCAAAGTGAACTGCACAATCCACATAAAGGGTGTAAGAGCGGAATTTTACCGGCACGTTTGCCCAAGGTTCATACAAGCCCAACGGAGAATGCCGTTCTCCAAGTCTCACTCGCCCCCGGAATCAGGTCTGACGCATCGGTAAAATTCCGGCCTAAGTCTTGTAACATAAGAACATAAGAAATAGGAGCAGGAGTAGGCCATCTAGCCCTTCGAACCTGCCCCGCCATTCAATAAGATCATGGCTGATCTGTCATGGCTCAGTTCCACCTTCCCGCCCTCTCCCCATAACCCTTAATCCCCTCGCTTATCAAAAACCCATCAACCCGCGTCTTAAAAATATTTAGCGAGGCAGCCTCCACCACTTCAACGGGCAGAGAATTCCAGAGATTCACCACCCTTTGAGTGAAGAAGTTCCTCCTCAACTCCGTTCTAAACCGCCCCCCCTTTATCTCGAGGCTGTGTCCCCCTAGTCCTACTGTCCTTTCTGAGCGGGAAGAGTCTCTCCACCTCTATCCTATCCATCCCATTCATCATCTTATATGTCTCAATGAGATCTCCCCTCATTCTTCTAAACTCTAACGAGTACAAGCCTAGTTTATTCAGCCTCTCCTCATAGCTCAACCCCCTCAACTCCGGTATCAGCCTAGTAAACCTCCTCTGCACTCCCTCCAAGGCCAAAATATCCTTGCGTCAGTGCGGCGACCAAAACTGCACACAGTACTCCAGCTGCGGCCTCACCAATGCCCTATACAGCTGCAGCAAGACCTCCCTACTTTTATATTCAATCCCCCTCACTATGAAGGCCAGCATCCCATTAGCCTTCCTGACCACCCGCTGCACCTGCAGGCTGGGTTTTTGCGACTCATGCACAAGGACCCCGAGGTCCCTCTGCACTGTCGCCTGCTGCAGTTTTTCACTATGTAAGTAATAGTCCTTCCTACCATTATTCCTACCAAATTGGACCACCTTGCACTTGCCAACATTAAATTCCATTTGCCAGTTCCTGGCCCATTATCCCAGCCTATCTAGATCCTTCTGCAGACTCTCCACACCCTCCGCGCAATTTGCCGTTCCACCAATCTTGGTGTCATCAGCAAATTTCGACACCCTACACTCGGTTCCCTCCTCCAGATCACCAAGATAAAAAGTTGGTTAATGGTACCGGATGGATCCTAAATCAAAACTGAACACTGACAATTGCATTTCGGCACTTCCAGACAATATGCAATCACAAATATCACCATAAAATGGCATACTGAGGTTTTAATTATCTACTTTGTAGAGGCAGACAGCACACTGGATAATTTGCAGTTTGTGAATGTACTGAACTCCCATCGCGCAATCTTGAAACATGGAAATTCTAATTAAAAGCTGGGTCTATTGTAGAGGATAAACATTGTACAGTGCGGTTACAGAGCGGGCAGGGTATGAAAATAAACACAGATACATCTAAATCATCAGTTTAATTATTCTGTACAGCCTCTCCCTCTCCAGATAGAATATTATGTGACAAAGTAACAGCTGTCATCAGCCCGAGCTCATCATTGGGAAAATGTTTCCACTTTGGGGATGAAAACAGCAGGTGGCTATGTCGTTTCCTAATGGCAGCTCTTATTCCTCTGTGTTCTGGTGAATATATTTATTTTCTACAATATAAAAATGCACTTTAATTCAATATTCTTGTCAGCTCCTGTTGTGTTTGCCATCTTACATGATTTCCTACATTTTATTTAAATTCCCCCATGGTTAACTGCCCCTGCTTTGGTTTGTTCTGCGTACTTGAGGATGATACTGTTTGCATAAGAATATTGACTACCAGAGATTGGATTCTTCCCCAGTGTGACCCTGCTACACCAGAGACTCACAAACCTTTTGGCTGCTGGATCCCTTTTCAAAGCGAGTGAGGAACAATGGACCACTCAATCTAAATACATAATACTCATGATACAAAAATCTTGCTTATAAAAAGCACAGTGGCAGAGTGGTTAGCACTGCTGCCTCACAGCACCTGGGATCTCGGTTCAATTCCAACCTTGGGAGCTGTGTGGAGTTTGGATGTTCTCCTCGTGTCCGGGACAGTTTCCTCCAGGTGCTCCAATTTCCTTCCACAGTCCAAAGATGTGCAGGTTAGGAAGATTTGCCATGCCAAATTGCCCCTTTTGTCCCAAAATATGTAGGTTCGGGGGATTAGCGGGGTAAATACATGGGGTTACAGGAATGGGGGAGGTTAGGCCTAGGTAAGATGCTGTTTTGGAGAGTCAGTGCATACTTGATGGGCTTCCTTCTGCACTGTAAGGATTCTATGACCCTTACAGTGCAGAAAGAAGCAATTGCTTATTGTCATTTGAGAACGATTTCAGTAGGCAATGAAGAGAAACCAGGCAAATTACAGAATGGATAAATATGACTCCAGCACGCTAAGTGAACTGCTTTAAGTGTGGCTAACTATTATCTACTAATGACATACTAGGCTCGATTTTACCATCATGTTGCGCCCAGTTTTGGGCAGGTAAACTTGGTAAAGTATCAAGTGTGAGGCGAGTAGCACGATGTGTGCCCGACTTCATGCTGGTTCCCCCTTTACTAAGATCCAAAAATGGCCACGATGAGGATTGCGCCTGAAATGAGTGTGGCCGTTTAAATGCATTTGTAAGCATTTAAATTGCCTTAATGGGCTGCACACCAACTTTACCGGCACTTCCCCCTTTACCACCGCGTTTGCCCATTCAGAATTGCAAGAAACAGTCATGCTCCACAAAAGTCCGATTTGGACGCTCCAGTTAGTGAGGAGGTAAGTGCCGAGCATCCAATGGCTCTCTGCTTGAGATGGGGAGGGTGGGGGAGTGAGGTGGGCTGCGAAGAGAAGGTGGGTCCGACGGCTGTCTGCTTCAGATCGGTGGTGGGAAGGCAGGGAGGTGGGGTCCGCTGCCCCTCTGCCTGAGATCAGTGGGACGGGGGAAATGGGGAGTCTGCTGCCCCTCTGCCTGAGATCAGTGGGACGGGGGAAATGGGGAGTCTGCTACCCCTCTGCCTGAGATCAGTGGGACGGGGGAAATGGGGAGTCTGCTACCCCTCTGCCTGAGATCAGTGGGACAGGGGAAATGGGGAGTCTGCTACCCCTCTGCCTGAGATCAGTGGGACAGGGGAAATGGGGAGCCTGCTGCCCCTCTGTCTGAGATCAGTGAGACGGGGGAAATGGGGAGTCTGCTACCCCTCTGCCTGAGATCAGTGGGACAGGGGAAATGGGGAGTCTGCTACCCCTCTGCCTGAGATCAGTGGGACGGGGGAAATGGGGAGCCCGCTGCCCCTCTGCCTGAGATCAGTGGGACGGGGGAAATGGGGAGCCCGCTGCCCCTCTGCCTGAGATCAGTGGGACGGGGGAAATGGGGAGCCCGCTGCCATTCTGCCTGAGATCAATGAGCGGGAAGGGGGGAGGAGGCCGCAATCAGTCTGGATGGCAGGTGGATGGGGTGGATCGAGGTTCAGTAATGTTCTGGAGGTGGGGCAATATCTGTGAGCGGGGGTGGGGGGGGGCATTATCCGGCCCGGGAGCAATGTGGCAGGGGAGCAGCATTCCATCATTCTTTTCCTGTGCATGCGCAGTTGGAGCGCCCATCGGAGCTGCAGGATTTTGGGCACATTAGAAGCCTGTGGGTGGGGCTTACAGCATGATTTGGAATCGTTGATATTTTTGCAGGCAGAGTGTGTATGGGGGTGCCTGAGAATGGATCTAAAAAGTCAGATCTGAAACACTCCCAGTTTTAAGTCCGTCCAGCACTTAGAATCAAAATGGTAAAATAGGACACACTCAATTGGTTCACAGGTCACATCCAATTCAAACAACTATTGGCCAAGTCAGTACTAATAGCGGCATCATCAAATTTAGATGCTTATCAAGCTCAAAGCAGGTTGCTGTTTTAATTTAAAAAATAACTTCCCATAAACATAGGAGTTTCTTTTTCTCCAGTTGTATTAGAGTGTGCTTATTTGAATGGGATATCCAATGGAATATTTTCCAGTCCTGTGCAAACCCAGAACAGTTTCTGCATTATCTAACCCAACAATGAACAATCTACGAAACTGACATGTGATTAACATGAACAGAAAATGTTGGAAATGCACACTAGGACAAAAAAAAAATGGAAGTTTACCACTTCCTGGGTCCAGCTTAAATGTATCCGTATATCCCAGCAGCAACTGTCCCTCCTCCCCTCAGGATATGGGAGGCTCATGGATGAAAACAATGGCAGCCATGATGCCCATCACAACAACTAAGGCCAGGTATGGCGCCTGCTCTGTCCAAGACTGCAAGAAACTACAAAGGGTCATGAATGAAGCCCAATCCTTCACTCAAACCAGCCTCCCACCCTTTGATACTGTCTACACTTCCGGGTGCCTTGGAAAAGCAGCCAGCATAACTAAGGACCCCACACATCCTGGACATGCTCTCCTCCGCCTTCTTCCATTGGGAAAAAAGATACAAAAGTCTGAGGTCATGTACCAACCAATTCAAGAACAACTTCTTCCCTGTTGCCAGACTTTTGAATTGACCTACCTTGCAAAAACTTGATCTTTCTCTATACCGTAGCTATGACTGTAACACTACGTTCTGCACTCTCTCCTTTCCTTCTCTATGAATATTATGCTTTGTCTGTACAGTGCACAAGAAACAATACTTTTCACTGTATATCGATACATGTGACAATAATAAATCAAATCAAGTGTTCAAGGGCTTTGGGAGTGGATGCTTGTCAGCTAGTTTTGCAGAATGAACACTAACTACTGTTAATTTAGGACATCTCGTGGCACAATGGGTTATGTCCTTGCCTCTGACCCAGAGGTTCTGGGTTTGAGTCCCACCCCAGGCTAGGATCTCTCTCTCTCTCCACCCACTGCCCGCCACCCACCCACAACCTACTCTCCCAAGGGCAGGGGGTGTCTCTCAACAAGCATCCACCTGTCCTGATGCTGGATTGAGAGTGCCTTTGAACATGTGACCCACCCAATCCACTCCTCCCACCTCAAGCTCCCCAACTCCGACCCCCTCAACTCCAACACTCTCCACCTCCCCCCTCCCCATGTAAAATCCCACAGGTAGCTCACATGGGTTTGTCTGTCACACTCCTTGCATGGTGAGATCCTATCTGCTGCCTGGTTAATAACAGCAACAGTGGGATGTGATTCTTAAGTGGGCATTAATTGCCCATTTCAGAACCTCAGTTGGTGGTAGGGTGGGACAGCCATCAACAGGCCTTCCTGCCATTGATTTAAATCCAGGTGGAGATGGGAAGGTGGTAAGGTCCCCAACCACCAATTAAACACCCATCGTCACGAAGCTTGCCACCACAGAGGACTTCACCCTATGTGTCAGCTCCTTGCCCTCAATTCCACTGAAGGTGTGGGAATGCTCTGTGTGGCAATGAGTGGCATATTGCAGAATGGCTAATGTCCTGGAGCAGGCTGTGCACAGATTCTTGAATACAGAGAGGTTTCCTGGTGGATGAAGCCTAAAGGAGGGCCATGTCCTTTCTCTGAAGGCAGGAAGAGAACACCTTGCCCTCCTCTCCCTCTTGACCCTCTCCCCTATCAACAGCTGCTGCTGCTCTTCCAAACCACCATGTCTCCTCCCATTTCACCTCCAGACCAAAATGCCTGTGACCAAGCAGACTATTTCTCCTGGTGACTCCTGTAAGGTGCCCATTGATGTGGATGGAGTAACACTGCTCTTGATTTTTTACGAAGAAGCCCTCAGGGCAATTACAGAGGAAGTGTTGTTCTAGTGTTGATGAAGTGTCTCAGAATGTTTCCCAATGTGTTTTAAGGCCCTTTTCACACATGAAATAGTAAATAACCCCTTAAGTAGCACTTGAAATCAACTACACTAGGTCTACTCCCAAAAACTTATCATCAGCAGAATGCATTAGTTGAAGCATTAATCACCAGCATTCTCTGCTGCCTTTGGGATGAATGCTAGCAGGTATTTTAAGGGGCCATCAATTGTTTAGCAAGCATTTTGGCAGCTGTTTCCTAACATTCAGTCCAAAGCATCAGCTTTTGAATCAACTGTGGGCTAAACCGAAATTTCAGCTTAAAACCCCATTTGGGCCAACTCTTTTGCATCAAAAGTATTCAGCCAGAAATGCCCCAAAAGCTTCTAAAACCTTCACTTATCATTAGTGGATTACTCAAGTGATTCACAAACTGCACACTATACGGGGTAATATTTGGTTATAATCTTTGATAGGCTGGAGCAGTGTTTATGAAGGTCAAAGGAATGTTGCATACCTCCTTCCCTCTGACACAGAAGAAAGCTTTGAAGATTGATTTGACTCCTTCCTCTGACGTTCAATGTTCTTCGACATTTAATTGCCTGGAAACATAAGGGAGACTGCCTGAGGGAATGGATTTTACTGTTGCCTGGTGGTTGGAGGTTTGGGGCCTGTTGGGGTGATGCTTTCACATTCATTGCAGGTTTGGGAGAAGAATAAAGAGGAGGGAGAAGGAAGGGAGTAGGAATGAGAAGAGAAAGGTAAAAGGGAGGGAGAAGGTGGTAGAGGGTCCAGGTACAGAGTAAAAGGGAGTGAAGGAGGGAGAAAAGATGAAAGTGAGAGGAAAGGATGGAGGAAGGAGCCTTTGACCAAATTTATCAATGAGATTTACCTGCAAGTTTGCCATTACTGTTTTTTTAATCCACTTTAGTTTCTGCAGCACCAGTGCTGTCATATAATGTTACATTCATAGCATCACTTACCTTTAGATAGTTGCCACCAAGATCCATTCTAAATCTACAATTAAGAACATGGAGCATAGCACTGAGCTTAAATCATACCTACTGGTTGGCTTCCTGAAATAGGAATTTTCCTGGAGTTTCTTAGTTTAGAACTTAAAAGAAGATTTTTCTAAAAATAAATGGACATATTGCAGTTTAGGAAAACGATGGGAGCAGGTAACATATTAAGGATCATTCAATCAAAGTTCCATGCATAACATATTATTTCCATTATCTCTTAGTGTCACACCTTGATGTTTGGTTTCAGTGAGCAATGTACAATATTCCCATTTAGATCCACCATTCTAAGTGAGTATTTCTTTCAGCTTCTGACATTTCAGACTCCAGGGTATGCAGCACTATACTACATCTACTGCTTCAAGTTACTTTTCCCCTCAATGTGATTGCTTCTTATTCTCACATGTATATTTCACATGACTGGCATCTGGCACTCAGAAATATGGCCTGAGACCCTATCTGCAAAGTCAGCCTTTAACTGTTTACCTCTAGCCTTTTGCCTGGCAATTTCTCTGCTCCCCTGACAAATGCATCAGGCTCCTGCAATATAGAGAAATATTTTTGTATGTTACCATGCTGAGCTGCTGTGTCAATTTAGACTGAGGAAAGGAATGTGAGGAGGTTTATCCTATTAGGCCCTGGTTTCAAACTGATGAAGATATTAAATATTTCAGTCTCTATCATTATGTACTGGCTAAGGTGAGGTGTAAGACCATAAGGCTCTAAGATTTAGGAGCAGAATTAGGCCATTCGACCACTGAGTCTGTTCCATTCAACCATTGATTGATAAGTTTCTCATCCCCATTCTCCTGCCTTTTCCCCCTAACCCCTTATTAATCAAGAACATATCTATCTCTGTCTTAAAGACTTGGCCTCCATAGCTTCTGCAGCAAAGAATTCCACAGATTCACCACACTGGCTGAAGAAATTCCTCCTTGTCTCCATTTTAAAGGGTCATCTCTTTAGCCTGAAGTTGTGCCCTCTGGTTCTAGTTTTTCCTACTCGTGGAAACATCCACTCCATGTCCACTTTATCCAGGCCTCACAATATCCTGTAAGTTGCAATAAGATCCCCCCTCATTCTCCTAAACTCCAACGAGTGCAGACCCAGAGTCCTTAACTGCTCCCCATACAACAAGCTCTCCATTCTAGGGATCATTTTTGTGAACCTTCTCTGGCCCCTTTCCAAGGCCAACACATCCTTCCTTAGATATGGGGCCCCAAACTGCTCACAATATTCCAAATGGGGTCTGATCAGAGCCTTATACAGCCTCAGAAGAACATCCCTGTCCTTGTATTCTAGCCCTCTTGACATGAATGCTAACATTGCATTTGCCTTCCTAACTGCTGACTGAACATTCATGTTAACCTTAAGAGAATCTTGAACAATGACTCCCAAGTCCCTTCATATTTCTGATTTCCTAAGCATTTCCCCATTTAGAAAATAATCTATGTCTCCATTCCTCCTTCTAAACTGCACAACCTCACACTTTTCCACATTGTATTCCATCAGCCACTTCTTTGCCCTAACTTGTCCAAGTCCTTCTGTCGCCCCCTTGTTTCCTCAATACTACCTGTCCCTCTACACATCTTTGAATCATCTGCAAACATAGCAATAGTGCCTTCAGTTCCTTCTTCCAAAAACTTAATGAATATTGTGAAAAGTTGTAGCCCCACACCAACCCTTGAGGCACACCACTCATCACTGGCTGCCATCCTGAGAAAGACCCTTTTATCCCCACTCTCTGCCCTCTGCCAGTCAGCCAATCCTCTATCCATGCCAGGATCTTATCCTTAACACCATGGGCACTTAACTTATTTAACAGTCTCCTCTGCGGCACCTTTTCAAAGGCCTTTTGGAAATCTAAATAAATCACATCCACTGGTTCTCCTTTATCTAACTTCCGTGTTACCTCCTCAAAGAACTCTAGTACATTTGTCAGACATGACCTCCCCTTAACGAAGCCATGCTGACTCATTCCTACTTTATCATGCACTTCCAAGTACTCTGTGATCTCATCTTTAATGATGGACTCTAAATTCTTGCCAATGACTGAAGTCAGGCTAACTGGCCTATAATTTCCCATCTGCTGCCTCCCTCCCTTCTGAAACAGTGGTGTTGCATTAGCTACTTTCCAGTCCTCTGGTACCCTCCCTGCCTCCAGTGATTCCTGAAAGATCACCACCAATGCCTCCACAATTTCCTCAGTTATCTCTTTTAGAACTCTGGGGTGTAGTCCATCTAGCCCAGGTGATTTATCCACGTTCAGACCTTTCAGTTTCCCAGAACCTTCTCCTTAGTGCTGGCCATTACCCTCACCTGTACCCCTTGAGTCTCCTGGAGCTCTGGCATCCCACTGGTGTCTTCTACCATGAAGACTGATGCAAAGTAACTACTTAGTTCCTCTGCTTTTTTTTGTTTCCTATTATTACTTCTCCAGTCTAATTTTCCAGTGGTCCAATGGTTATTTTTGCCTCTCCCTTGCCTTATATATATCAAAAAGAACTCTTCCCATCTTCTTTTATATTACTAGCTAGCTTACACTCATATTTCATCTCCTCCCCCCTTATTGCTCTTTTAGTTGTCCTCTGTTTGCTTTTAAAGGCTTCCCAATCCTCTGGCTTCCCACCAATCCTTGCCACTTTGTATGCTTTTTCTTTTGCTTTATGCTGTCCTTGACTTCCCTCATCAACCATGGATGCCTCATCCTCCCCTTAGCATGTTTCCTCCTCCTTAGAATGAATTTTTGTTGTGCCTCCTGAATAAACCCCAAAAACACCTGCCATTGCTGTTCCACTGTCTTCCCTGCTAGGCTCCCTTTCCAATCAACTGTAGCCACTTCCTCCCTCATGCCTTTGTAGTTCCCTTTATTTAATTGTAATCCTGTTACATCTGATTCCAACTTCCTCCTCTCAAACTGCAGGGTAAATTCTATCATATTGTGGTCACAGCTCCCCAAGGATTCCTTTACCTTAAGTTCCCTAATCAAGTCTGCCTCATTACACATCACCAAATCCAGAATTGCCTGTTCCCTAATAGGCTCTGTCACAAGCTGTTCCAAAAAAAAAATCTCTTAGACATTCCACAAATTCCTATTCTTGGGATCCATTACCTACCTGATTTTCCCAATCCACCTGAATATTGAAGTCCCCCATGATTTTTGTAATATTGCCTTTTTTTATATGCTTTTTCTATTTCTGGATTTATTTTCTGCCCCACATCCTGACTATTGCTATAGGGTCTGTAGATAACTCCCATCAGGGGCTTTTTACCTTACTCACTGAGATTCTATGCCTTCTGTTCCTATATTGCTTCTTGTTATCGATTTAACTTCGTGCCTTACTAACAATGCAACCTGGCAATCTTTGCCCATCTGCCTGTCCTTTCAATAGAACACATATTCTTGGATATTTAGATCCCAGCCCTGATCCCTTTGCAGCCACGTCCCTGTGATGCCTACAACATCGTACCAGCCAATTTCAATATGCATAATAAGCTCATTTGCCTTGTTCCGTACTACACGCATTTAGGTACAACACCATAGTCCTGCATTAACCACCTCCCTTCTCATACTTGTCACCTTTTTTGCTCTGCCTGAGGTTAGATTCCTGCCACCTTCTATACTCTCTGTACTATTACATGGTCTGGAAACTTTATTAACCTCTCCTGAGCCCTTGGCTCCTTTAACTAGTTGAAAGTCCTCATCATGGGCCTGCACTTCTACCCTCTCCTTTATCTTTGATTTTCTAATTCTCCATACAACTGAACCTTCCTTCCCACTATTTAGTTTAAAGCCCTACCTACAACCCTAGTTATACAATTCTCCAGGACTCTGGTCCTAGCATGATTCAGATGAATACCATCCCATCGGAACAGGTCCCTTTTTCCCCAATACTGGTGCCAATGCCCCATTAATTCAAACCCATTCCTCCCACACTAACCGTTGAACCATGCATTTACCTACTTAATCTTATTGACCCTGTGCCAATTAGCTCGTGACTCAGGTAGTAATCCAAGATTATTACCTTTTTGGTTCTGCTTTTCAATTTAGCTCCTAGCTGTTCATACTCCCTTAGCAGGACCTTTGTTCCTCTTCTACCTAAGTCATTGGTACCTACGCGGACTATGATAACTGGATCCTTACCCTCCCACTCCAGGTTCCTCTGCAGACCAGATGAGATATTACGAACCCAAGCACCAGGCAGGCAACACAACTTTGGGATTCTCGATCCTGGTCACAGAGAACAGTGTCAATACCCCTAACTATATTATCCCTAATTAGGACTACATTTCTTTTTTCTCTCCCCACTTGAACGGCTTCCTGTACCATGGTGCCATGGTGAGTTTGCTCATCCTCCCTGCAATAGCTATTCCTGTCCACACAGGGGAGCAAGTATCTCAAACCTGTTGGACAAGTTCAGGAACTGAGGCTCCTGCAACCCTACCTCCTGGATCCCTCTACCTGCCTCACTCGCAGCCACACCCTCTTGTCCCTGTCCACTGGCCGAATTCAAGGTACTTAATCTAAGGAATATGACTGCTTCCTGGAACACAGTGTCCAGCTATCTCTCCCCTCCCTGATATGTCACTGCATTCAAAGTTCAGAATCCAGCTCATCCATTCTGAGCCAGAGCTCCTCAAGCAACCAACACTTACTACAGATATGCTCACTGGGAATCACAATGGAGTCCACCAGCTCCTATATCATGTATGAACAACACATCACCTGACCCTCCATCTCTATTTTACTTGATTAGTTTTTAATTTGGGTTTTCAATTTTTTAAAATTTAAGCTTTTTATTATATATCTCCTTATTACCTCAGTCTCAACACAATTTCTAACCAGCAATTTCATAGAAGGTCAAACATTCATAGAATATCTACAATGTAGGAGAAGGCCATTCAGCCCATCGAGTCTGCACTGGCCATGATGCCACCCAAGTCCTTTTCCTGTAATCCCACTTATTTACCCAGCTAATCCCCTAACACGAGGGTCAATTTAGGATGGCCAATCAACCTAATCCACACATCTTTGTACTGCGGGAGGAAACTGGAGCGTCTGGAGGAAACATGTGCAGACACGGGGAGAACATGCAAACTCCTCTTGGATAGTGACCCGAGGCCAGAATTGAACCTGGGTCCCTGGTGTGAGACAGTAGTGCTAACCACTGTGCCATCGTGCCACCCTATTATAATAACCAGAAGCAACTGGATACTGGCAACCTTTGCTGCTGGTCTTGATAATGACACCATTGAGGAAATACTCAGAGAGTGGGGCTGATTGACATCACAGACAGGAACACATCTGGGTCTGCGCAAGCCATTGATCACCACACATTATGAAAAATGTGAGGCTCCTTGAGAGGGTGCGGAGGAGATTTACCAGAATGGTTCCAGGAATGAGGAATTATAGTTACAAAAGAACAGTACAGCACAGGAACAGGCCCTTCGGCTCTCCAAGCCTGCAGCAATTACATTTAGCTATCTATACCATTCACTCATAGCCCTCTTTTTCCTGTTTGTTCATTTGTCTATCAAGATAAGTCTTAAATGTGGCTAATGTAACTGCCTCAATTACCTCACTTTGTCCCATCACCACTGCCCTCTGTGTAAAAAACTTGCCCCGCACATCTCCACTGATCCTTTCCCCTTTTAGCTTGAACTTGTGCCCCATTGTAATTGTCATTTCTGCCCTGGGAAAAAGCTTCCAACTGCTCACCCAATCTATACCTCTCATAATTTCATAAGCTTCTATCACATCACCTCTCAGCCTCTGTCTTTCCAGGGAGAACAATCCCAATTTATTCAATCTCAGCTTGTAGCTAATACCCTCAATACAAGGCAACATCCTGGTAAATCTTTTCTGTAATCACTCCAAACACTCCACATCCTTACACTGTTAGGCTAGAAAACTAGGGTTGTTCTCCTAGGAGAAAAGTAGATTGAGTGGAGATCTGATGGAGGTGTACAAATTTATGTAAGTTTTAGATAAGGTAAATGAAGAAAAATTTTAATGGATTTTCAAATGTAGTACTGCTCCTTGTTAGTCAACCAAATCACAGCCTCTCCTGTGATCTCACTTTTTTTTGTCCAAACTCGCTGTCAGTTTCAGAGAATCAAGATTAGTACTTACTTACCAATCAGCACTCTCTCTTGTACCCTCTGCTGCCTGTTTTCAGTCAACTCCTCATAGTCAGGCAGCACACTCACTGTGCAGACAGAGCAGCACTTACTGGTTTTTTAGGTTTCTACCTACAATGCCCTGGTTTGAACCAGTTGTCTGATTTGGCAGACAGAGTTCAGCTGAGAACTGATACAGCTGATTCCTGTCTTAGAACTGCACTAACTAAAGTGTAGCTTTTAACTTCCCAATTAAAGAACTAATTTAGCTAACCCTGAAAGCAAGTTTAATGACGACTTACTCCTTATAACTTTCCACTTGAGCTCCTTGATTTCAGCCAACTCCAAAAGCACTCCTCCACAACCTTCTGTGACAATAGATTTACCACCTTCTGGCTGAAGAAATTCCTCCTCAGCTCAGTTCTAAAGGGATAAAAGAGAAAAAAAGCAACAAAATGGTAATGGGGGATTTGCCCAAAGAAGTTTATCAACAGATATAAAAAGGAAACAAAATGTTCGACCAGAAAATGTTAGCTGTTTAAGAAGGTAGAAATTGGATGAGAAAATGTAGTGCTTCAAATTCAAAAGTGCTTTAAGTCAGATATCCCTGCATTATATTCTCAGGGAGGATTTTATTTTGGAGATGTTCAAGACTGAATTAATCTAGCTTTCCCAAATACTGTGGAATCAGTCAAGCGTAGGTCTATGATGAGTGTCATCAAGTAGAAGGAATAGTCCACCAGCTGAGTTAAGGGCAGCATACTGGAAGATGAGAAATACAATATCTAGGACAGGTTGAATCAAGGGGCCACTGAAGGAGAATAGAGAGGTCACAAATATTCCACTTAACCTTAACTGAGGAGTAATGTGTAAGGAAATGCAGCCTCTCAAGACAGGAGCTAATAGAGGTTTCTGAAATGCCAGCAGATAATTTAAGTGTGTCCTTTGTGGCCCAGACTATTAACCTGGGGGTTTAAAAGTCACAGGCATATTGGATGATTTTGTTACAATGGCCCTGAATTTCCTTCTTGGCTTCAGCGCCGTAAAAAAATAAGAAATAGAAGAAGAATACATTTTCCTTGTCGTGCCTGCTCCACCATTCATAAAATCCTACAGTGCAGAAGGAGGCTATTCGGCCCATCGAGTCTGCACTGACCACAATCCCACCCACCCTATTCCCACAACCCCATGCATTTACCTTAGCTAGTCCCCCTGGCACTAAGGGGCAATTTAGCATGGCCGATCCATCTAACCCACACATCTTTGGGCTGTGGGACGAAACCGGTGCGCCCAGAGGAAACCCACGCAGACACGGGGAGAATGTGCAAACTCCACACAGACAGTTTCCCAAGCCAGGAATTGAGCCCTACCAGCTGTTGACACCATGCTGCCCTTCAATTCTACCATGGCTGGTCTTAGGCTTCAGGTCCACTTTCCTGCCCACTCCCCACATCCCTTGGCTCCCGACAAAGCCAAACATCTATCCCTCTCAGCCTTTAATGTACTTAATAAGAGAGCATCCACAGTCCTCAAGACTTGGGAATTCCAGAGATTCACAACTGTTTGAGTAAAGAAATTGCTCCGCATCTAACTCCTAAATGATTGGCCACTTATCCTGAGACTGCCATGTTCAAGGTTCCCCAGCCAGAGGAAACAGTTGATGGATTTTCTGGCCCTTCCCTCCCGCAAGATCTTCTGGTCTTGTTGATGGTGACTCTTCCCCACAGCGTTGGCAGCAAGACAGGTGAGTCATTTGGTAGAAATCAGCAGAATCTTTTGATCCCATTGGTGGCAAAGGCAAACCTCCTCAACCATTGTAAAAAATGCTTTGGAACCAGGGGAACCACCTCTCATAGGGACATAAGAAATAGGCGGAGTCAGTTCCTTCAGCCTGGTCCCACCATTCAATTGGATCATGGCTGATCTTGTACCTCAACACCATTTTCCCACACTGTCCCTTGGTTTCTTTACTATGTAGAAATCTATTGATCTCCATCTTGAACAGACTCAATGACTGAGCCTCTGCAGTCCTTTGGGCTAGGGAATTCCAAAGATTCCATCCGAATGAAGAAATTCCTCATCTCAGTCCTCAATGGCCTATCCCTTACTTGCAGCCTGTCCATTGGTTCTAGATCCCTCAGCCAGGGGAAACATCCTTCCTGCCTCTACCTTGTTGAGACCTTCAAGATTTTTATATGTTTCAACGAGCTCACCTCTCATTCATAGAATCATAGAATCCTACAGTACAGAAAGAGCCCATTCTTCTCAACTTTGGAGAATATAAGCCCAGGCCCCTCAATCTTTCCTTACAGGATAGTGTTTTGCTTGGTTCTGTAATACATGTTTATATGAATGTCTCACACAGTATTCTGTATACAATCCCAAAGAACCCCTCTCTGTACATTCCCAACTGAGGATCTTTACTTTTGAAGGGAGACTTCTGGAGCTTTGTAATATCTGGGAAACAGTAACTGAGCTGGTGTTTATTAAAAACGCTTACCTGGAAGAAGGCACCATTTTCTGTCGACCATCTTTTCTGAGGGAGAAACAGTTAGGCTCCTCAGATTCAGAAACTTGTTTGTAAAAGCTGACTGTTCTGAAATCAAGTGAGGATGACTGGCAGGGAAACACTCCTGAACTAGAACAGCCCCAGAGGTGTTCAGGCATTCATCTCAAAATGGCGCCCCACAGACTTTTTAAGCTATAACATTACTGCATGTTTATGGTTGTTTGTAAGGTATGTGTTTGAGATATAAAAGTACAGGAGGAGTGTGTTAATGGCAGTGATTATAAGACGCAGATCTAATTTTCTAGAGATAGGGAACTCCCTATCAAGATTTATCGAACTTAAATCAGGACTTCCTCAAGTAATAAAAACAGAAAATGCTGGAAAATCTCAGCAGGTCTGATAGCATCTATGGAGATAGTAGGGCCCACGTTTCGAGTCTAGGTGACACTTCATCAGAGCTGTACAAAGGGTCATTTAGACTCAAAATATTGGCTCTACTCTATCTCCACAGATGTGTCAGACCTGCTGAGATTTTCCAGCACTTTTCTGTTTATGTTTCAGATTCCAACATCCGCAGTTTTTTGAGTTTATCTCCCTCAAGTAATAATGTACAGACTCCTCAGTTGGAGGAGCTTTGTAGTTTTTGCTTCCACTTCTGCACTGAAGGGGAACTTTGTGGAATGATGGTTTTCTGATGAGATTGAAATATAGAAGTCAACTAATTTTCACCCAAACTGATAGGCCCCATGACTCCAACCATGTGATCAACCTTGGATTCAAGCATTTTGTCCTCCCCGGGCAGCATACCGCGGTCAGGCACCTTGATGGCAGATTCAGTAAGACAAATATAACAATTTAGACTTTTGACAGCAAACACAACTGATTCCTCAAAGAAAACAATTCTGACTTCATACACTTTGGCAGCATCTCCAGGATATCACCTTCCAACAGATCTCTCGTTTCTACATCAGCCTCTTTCTCACAACCTTCTTCAGGAAAAAGCCAACCTAGATCTAGAAGATCTCTTGCAGTTGGTCACCATCTTCTTCAGTGCCTTTTAGTGATGTAACTACAGACCTAACTTTAGAAAGAATGGAGAGATCTACAATCTATAATGGACAATAACCTCCCAGTCATTGAGTAAACCTCACCAGCTACTGTTGGATTGAAATCCATTGGTTCTGCACCAGAGTTTGCAACTTCTCCCTGAAAGTTGCTCAGCTGTCCTGCTGTTGGTATTTGTTTATTGTTTTCAGAATGCTCAGTTGTAAATGTATTTTCATTCAGTCAAGATATGCTTTGATTGTACATGATACAGTGGGTCTCAGTAATCTGTTGCCCCTCATGGCAAACCTTTATTTGAAGATCCGTACCACCTGGACCCTGCAGTTTAATGATTGATGGCTCACTGTCTGCAGTTTTGAGCTCTAAGTGATCAGCCAAAGTTGCAATGCCACCTGCAGGGTTAAGTTTAAAGTCAGTTTAAAAATACTTAACTTCCAAAGTAACTGACCAACATTCTCATTCTTGATTCTTTAATTCTCCTTTAAATCTGTAATTTAATTTATTTCTGTAATCCTGATTTTTTGAATTGTCTATGTTTCATTGGCCCATAATTTCCTGGTTCCCCAGCATTGCATTTAGGGGATATCCCACTGATGTGCTGGGAAATCCCTCTGGGATGTTTGCACACAAGGGTTTAGCTGGCATTTGCCCAGAAGTAATAGCTTCCTTGTGACAATGGCGATAGGGCGGGGACCATCTGGTTTATGTGTCGCTAACTTTAGATGATTCTGCCGGTTTTACCATAATAGTTACTCTGAAAGAGTTAGAAGGAGAAAAAATACTTCTAACACCAGATTATCTAAACATCTTGACTCAGCTTCACATGGGACACCCACACTCAAATATCTCAGAGAAACCCCCATACCACCTCCAACTCTGGCCCGACCCTCTTTTTCCTCCTGGCTTGACCCACTTCCCCCTCCTGGTCAAATCTAACTACCCCCGCTACCCCCCCCCACCCCTGCAACCAAAGCAGAGGTGATATTCAGGTGCAGAAGCCTAATAATCAGATGTAAATATATTCTAGTGGGGATCCCAAAATTGAACATTGGGATACATTTAAGTCATTGGCAGGGTCAGGGGATTGGGAAATCCCATTGACATTAATTACGATTTGGGCCTCTTGTGGGATTTTCTGTTTTGGCTGCTGATCCCAACTGCTGAAAACAGAACTAATATAGAACGCAAAAGTTAAACCTCTATCAGGCCACAGTTAAAAAATATCTATCAAAAATCTAAAGTAAATTGCCCTGTGTTGTAAAGCAGGCTGCTCAGTCGGACACCCTACTTCAATATGATTCGAAGTGTCCAGCTATGCAGTCAGCTTTAATAAGAAGCATTGATTGGAGGATTTCAATACTTCTCACTTTCCAATGGTGAAGTTGTTATTTTTATACTGCTTTTAATTAGAATCAGCCTCAGAAAATGTGAGTGTTACCTCTCTGTGCAAGTTCCTCCCCTCTTTATTATCCTCTTTCCTTATTATCGATAATTATTTAGTTGTTGAGAATTGTCTTATTACGTAGTGTGAGCCTCTATCTGGTTAATGTCTCCCAGTAAGAACACTTATAGTATTTTTACAATCTGTATTTTATTGAAAAGAGTTCTTAAACTTTACAAAGAATGGTCAGATTTATGTGGTTCAACTAAAGGTGACACGTAATGTTCCACTGAACTTGAGAGAACTGATTTGATAATGCTCACAGAGTGGTTGTACTGGTTCACTAACCAGCCTTTAATGAATTCTTGAAAAACATCTGTGTGCCATTTTGCAGACAAATTTTGACATTGATGAATGTTACTCACCTTTTAATGGTCCTTTTGTGAACGATTTCTGTTCTCCAACAGCCTGTGCTAGGATAGCTATGTTCATAAAAAAATTCTTTTTAATTTCCAGTGAATTCTAAAACCATTATATAATGCTTTAAGTCAAGTTTTCAGAGTTATCCCTGTGTGTGCGAGGGTAGTTGGGATAATACTTTAACTCTTTTCTGCTTCTTAAAAATGAGGGACTGCTTATTCAATTCAATTATATTAATCTAAAATGTAATGTCTTAATGATATTTGAATCCTACCTAAGTATCAATATCCCACCTAACTACATCTTTATTTCATTATACCCTACCTGTCTCCACAATCTCAAGTAGTCATCTGGGGAGAAGGAACAAATGGATATTTCGCCATCCCATCCACTCTCACACAAAGGCAAAGTCACCGTAGATGATTTAGCTTGAGGATCATCACAGCTCAGGCAAGGCACAAGGTTGAGAAGGGAGGCCTCAGCCAGTGCAGGAATTGAACCCACACTATTAGTATCACACTGTACCGCTAACTAGGTGCCCAGCCAACTGAACTAACCCAGTATTCCAAGGTGCGGAGGGTTCGATAAAGATTTGTATAAGACACCTTGCAAAGTTTAGAAATCTTAAACTTGCTTGCAGATTTTTCAGAGTTCTAAGCTATTGAGTTGTGGCTAGTTTATCTTTATAGAAATTGGGTTAATCTCCGATTATTTCCAATGATACAGAGGCCCAGAAAATCTAATAGTTTCCCTGACAAACTGACTGTTTTTAATGTTGATCAGGTATCCAGCAGCACTGAGCCAGGGTAGATCTATGTCAACAGCACCCAGTGGCTGTGGGGACCATTGTGTGAAACATAGCTGTCGTCCACTTAAGAGTTAACATTTTTTGTTTTTAAAGTTTTGGAAAAGATTTAGGACATGAGCAGGGCTGTTTTGCTATCCTTGGGGTAATCTAGTCCAGCAAAACTGAAAACCATCCAGTGTAGTCATCACTATTTTCTTGCCACTCAAATTCTGTCAGTAAGCCTGACCAGATGCCATTCTCTAGGTCGATATAGGATTTATATCGTTCTTTTTTTACACCAGAGAGAACAGCAGTGGAATCCTGCTGCATCACTGAAACAGAGATGTACAATCAATCACTAACTTCCATCTATCCTCAGGGTTATGGACAACAGAGGTGAATTAATTTGTTGCTCTAAATGTCTAATAACATTAAGAAGATCTAATTTCCATTTGTGATCCTGAATAGGTCACTGTATGTTGGGCTTGTGCTAGCCTGCATCAAGAGAGTGAGGCTCTATATCAACCTTGCCACATTGATTCCACTGTAAGTAAGGATAGTAGTCAGAAGGAGCTGCTCCAAGAGATGTTTATCTCCCCCTTCTAGGCAGGTTCAGTCTAGCTGTGCCTGAATCTGTTCTGTAACAAAAAAGAAAAACAGATTAGGCACCACTGTCACATCGAGAGTGGCTGTAATGCCGTAGCATTAACAAGGATTTGATAAAAGTCAATGAGCTGCATCTTAGATTGTGTAAATCCCTCTAATGGTAGTTGATAAATTGGGCTCCTCAAATCTGTCCAGTTAGCTTTTACAAATGCAGGATCCATTCCAGTGTAATCAGCTCCTGTATCAAATAGAGTTTACTTTCTCAGCAGTGGGCAGAATTGCCAGGGCATTGGGAAATTCAAAAGAATCCTGGCTAGGTGCCTACTCACCAATCCTGAGAATCGTATTCTTTAGAATCCTGACTGTCAGATTTTTACAGAGTTTTAATTGAAGGGTGCATCTCCTGTACAGCTGTGTCATCCTTCCCTGATCCCTGACCCTTTAGCAGGAGGTTTACAGTAACAGAAATCTCAGCCTCAGAGCAGCTGCCAGTCCAGTCAAAAGTATTTTTGAGCCCTGGCCTGATTTGCACTGAATCCTCTCCTAATACTTTTATAGTCATGGCCAGTGTCAATCCCACAAATATCCCAGTGTTCTCTGCTATCCTTAGGAAACGTGGTCATGTATCCATCCCACCTCTCAGGGGAGAGATGCTGCTCACATTTCTGGCAAAGAGGGGGTGCAAACCTACCAAGCTGCTCTTCAGCAGGTACAAGGGTATGGAGCTGCTGTTGACTGGGATGGATAAATGTCTGAAGCTGCTGTTGGCCTTGTAGGCAGAAACACTGTCTGCAGTATTTCTATCTTTAGGGTCTCATTTAATATTGGGTTTAATTTGGAGCAAGTCTAACAGACCATGATGCTATTCCATCTCTATAGGTTGTTGGGGGAAGCCCTCAGTGCACCCTGACAGGTCAATTCGAGAAAGCATTCTGATGCTGTTTGCCAGATAAACGAGAACAATATCCCAGTTATCATCTGTAAAAACATGCCTAATTGGCAGGCGGTTACTGAGCTATTAGGGCTGACTGCAGTGTGAAGGATTCCCTTGAGGGAACCCATAAGATTCCCTCCCCATGTCACCAGTAAAGTGAGAGAACTAAATCAGAGTGCAGAATTTTGTGAAGCAGCAGTCTTAAATAGGCAGCACTACAGCCTTCACAGCAGGCTTCCCATTTATCAAGGTTGTGTAAAATCCATTTTGTTTTGTCCTGGTTTATTTGTCCAGCCTTAACGTATGTGGCATATATAGAATTAAGATTCAGATTGCCTAGATATATAACTTGAGAGTGCAGGAACTGTCATATAGGGGCATACTTTCTCAGGAAGCGAAGGAAATTTGGCATGTCTGCTATGACTCTCATCAAATTTTATGTATCACAGATTGGTATGGCTCCTGCTCTGCCCAAGACTGCAAGAGACTACAAAGGGTCATGAATAAAGCCCAATCCATCACGCAAACCAGCCTCCCACTGACACTGTCTACACTTCCCGCTGCTCAGAATAGCAGGCAGCATAATCAAAAACCATACGTATCCCGGATGTATGCTCTTATGCCTTTTTCTGTTGGGAAAAAGATACAGAAGTCTGAGGTCACGTATCAACTGACCCAAGAACAACTTCTTCCCTGCTGCCATCAGACTTTTGAATGGACCTACGATATATTAAGTTGACGTTTCTCTACACCCTAGCTATGACTGTAACACTACATTCTTCACCCTCTCCTTCCCTTCTCCATGAACAGCATTCTTTGTCTATATAGCCTGCAAGAAACAATATCTTTCACTGTATACTCAGACATGTGACAATAATAAATCAAATCAAAATCAAAAGCAGCAAGTCCTGGAGCACTATCAGTAATAAAAGACTGGGTGAGTGCATGGCAACACTGAATATAACATTTGTGAAGCTGTCTATAATCATCTTGGAGATTCTGTGCACTAACCTCATTAGAAAGGAGTCACCTCAACTACAACCCATGACTGCCCTGAATATAGGGAGACCGGGGCCTACAATTTTTCAACATTCATTTTAAAGGATGTTGATGTCGTTGGCTAGGCCAGCATTTATTACCCATCCCGAATTGCCTTGAGAATGTGGTGGTGAGCTGACTTATTGAGCCACTGCAGTACCTGAGCTGTAGGTACACCCACAGTGCTGTTAGGCAGTGAATTCCAAGATTTTGACCCAGCTACAGAGAAAGAATGGAATTATTTCCAGGTTAGGATGGTGAGACTTGGAGAAGAATATTGAAATCTCCCAACCAACATACATTCTGCAATCCTGACACACTGAGTGCTTCTCCAAGTGGATTTCATCAGCTGGTGGGGGATGGAACTTGGTAATCAGCGGGAGACTTCCTTGCCCATATAATTGGACCTGATGCCTTGAAGCTTCATGGGGTCCAGAGTCGATGTTGAAAATCCCCAGGGCAACTCCCTCCCATCTGTATATCACTTGGTGCCGCACCTCTGCTGGATCTGTCCTGCTGGTGAGACAGGATATATGCAGAAATGGTGATGGTGTTGTCTGGGACATTATCTGTAAGGTATAATTCTCTAGTGTGACTATGTCAGGCTGTTGCTTGACTAGTCTATGAGACAGCTCTCCCAATTTTGGCACAAGCCGCATGATGTAAGGAGAACTTTTGCAGGGTAAACAGTGCTGGGTTTGCTGATGTTGTTTCCGGTGACTGGGTCGATGCTGGGTGGTCAGTCCAATTTCACTCCTTTGTGTTTTCTTCATTGTGGTTGAATGGTTTGCTTGACCATTTCAGGGGGCATTTATGAGTCAACCACATTGTTGTCATCTGGAGTCATATGTCCCTAAAGGACATTAGTTTTTACAGAAATCAACAATGGTTTCATGGTAGGCACTGGACTAATAATTCTATTTTTTTATTGTTGAGCTAAAATTTCACCATCTGCCATAGTAGAATTTGAACCCAAGTTCAACCTTACTCTGGGCTTCTGGATTATTAGTCCGGTGATAATACCACCTTTCCTGCCATGAATACTCCCATCTTAACGTGCACCAGTCATTGGAGTACCCAATTGTTCAGGCATGCACTTCATTATTAAAGAATATTGAGGTTCTAGGGCAGCAGTTTGATTCACCCACCAGATCCACTTAATCCCATTTTCGTGGGGCCCAACTATAATAAAGGCTCAAATAGCTCTGCCTACATCAAACCTGATCTTTGAAACATCACTGTTTGCTCTGCTGAAGCAAATTGCTGAAAGTCTAGCCAATTCCCACATGATTTGCCATTTATCAAGTAAATTTAAAGTGAACAAAATTTCCAAACCACATTATTACTTGAGAGAGATTTAAGCTCTACAAACCTTGATCAGGTGTTTCCCATCTCTAGAAACTTAAGTCTGCATCTTATAATCACTGCCATTAACACAATCCTCCTGTATTTGTATATCTAAACCTCATATATTACAAAGAAATATAAGCATAAAATAAACTTAAAATCTGCTGGGCGCCATTTTGAGATGAATGTCTGAGCTCCTCTGGGATTATTCTAGATCAGGAGTGTTTCCCTGCCAGTCACTCTCACCTGAGTTCAGAACAGTCAGCTTCTACAAACAAGTGTCTGAGTCTGAAAAGCATAACTGTTTCTCCCTCAATAAGAATGGCCAACAGAAAATAGTGCCTTCTTTCAGGTAAACATTTTTAATAAACACTAGCTGGGTTACAGTTACCCAGATATTTGATATTGATTTATTATTGTCACACATATAGATATACAGGGAAAAGTATTGTTTCTTGCATGCGATACAGACAAAACAAACTATTCATAGAGTACATGGGGCGGAAGGGAAGGAGAGGGTACAGAATATAGTGTTACAGAATAAAGTAGCCAGGGTGTAGAGAAAGATCAGCCTAATATATGATAAGTCCATTCCAAAGTCTGATAGCAGCAGGGAAAAAGCTGTTCTTGAGGCAATTGGCACGTGATTTCATACTTGTGTAACATTTTCCCAACCGAAGAAGGTGGAAGAGAGTATGTCCTGGGTGCGTGGGGTCCTTGATTACGCTGGCTGCTTTCCCAAGGCAGCGGGAAGTGTGGACAGTCAATGGTTGGGAGGCTGGTTTGCCTGGTGGACTGGGATTCGTTCACAACCCTTTATACTCTCTTGTGGTCTTGGACAGAGCAGGAGCCATAACAAGCTGTGATGCATTTGGAAAGGATACTTCCTATGATGCATATGTAAAAATTGATGAGAGTCATAGAGGACATGCCAAATTTACTTAGCCTTCTGAGAAAGTAGAGATTGGTGGGCTTTCTTAACTATAGTGTTAGTGTGGAGGAAGCAGGACAGGTCCTTGGTCATCTGGAAACCTAGAAACTTGAAGCTCTCGGCCGTTTCCACTTCATCCCCATTAATGTAGACAAGGACATGTCCTCCACCATACTTCCTCAAGTTGATGACTATGTCCTTTGTTTTATTGATATTGAGGGAGAGATTATTGTTGTCGCACTATTTCACCAGATTCTCTATCTCATTGCTGTACTCTGTCTTGTCATAGTTTGCGATCTGACCCACTACGGTGGTGTATCAGCAAACATGAAAATGGAGTTGGAGTGGAATTTAGCAATGCAGTCATAGGTGTATAAGGAGTATAATAAGGGACTGAGATAACAGCCTTGCAGGGCACTGGTGTTGAGGGTATTCATGGAAGGTATTATAAAGCAGCAAGGTACTGTCTTCAAAAATGATTATCCTCAGTTAGGAGTATATAGAGAAGGGTTCTTTGAGGTTGTATACAGAGTGTTATGTGACACATTTATACCTTACCAACCTAACCAATATAAACGTATATTAAAGAACTATGCAAAACCTTTATATGACCGCACATCATGGCATTAAAAAAGGAAACAATCTTATTTCTAGTATAGAATGTAAAAGTTATATCTGTACAATGTGTAATAAGAATATCCATCAAAACTCTAAATTGCCCCGAGTTGTAAATGCAGGCTGCTCAGTTGGACATCCCTCTTCAACATGATTCGAAATGTCCAGCTATGCAGTTAGCTTTAATGAGAAGCATTGATGGAAGAATTTCAATGCTTCTCGCTTTCCAATTATGAAGTTCTTATTTTTATGCAGCTTTTAGTTAGAATCGCATCACCCTTAGAAAATATGGAGGTTGCCTTTCTGTGCAAGTTCCTCCCTTCTTTATTATCCTCATTCCTTATTAATGGCAATTATTTAATTGTTGGGAATTGACTTATTATGTAGTGTGAGCTTTTATCTGGTCAACACGTGATACAACCAGAAATGATGCTTTCTATGATGCATCCATAAAATTTGGTGAGATCATAGCAGACGTGCCACATTTCCTTAGCCTCCTGAGAAAGTATGCCCCATATGACAGTTCCTGCACTCTCAGGTTACACGCCTAGGCAATCTGAATCCTAATTCTATATACGCCATATATGTTAAGGATCTCAGAGGTGAGGGGGAGTGCCCCTCGAGAAGTGCAGGTTACCTCTGCGAGTAACAATCCCTACAGCTACTTTTACTTGTTTCTCACTTTCATAGTCTGTGTTTTATTAGAAAGAGTTTTTACACAGAATGGTCAGATTTTTTCACGATTAGCTCATCCAAAGGTTAAACTCTTTTTCAGTGTGGTGATATGTAGTGTTTCACTGAACTTGATTGAACTTAATTGATAATAACTCACAAAGTGGTTGTACTGGCTGGTAATGAATTCTCCAAAAATATCAATGTGCCATTTTACAGACAAATTTTGACATTGATGAATGTTATTTACCTTTTAATATTCCTTTTGCGAACGCTTTCAGCTCTCCAACAGTCTGTGCTTGGATCCTACGTTCAAGAAAGGTTTCTTTTTAATTCCTAGTGAATTCTAAAGCAATTATGTAATGATTTGAATAAAGCTTTCAGAGATATCCTTGTGTACACAAAGGTGAATAGTTTAACCCTTTTCTGTTTCTTAAAAAGAATGACTGCTTATTCAGTTCAGTTGTATTAATCTAAAATGTATGACTGGGATTCCGCCAAAAAAATTCTAAGTTCCCAACGCGCAGGAAAATGGGAGTAATTCCCATTTTTTTTTAGTGTGATTTCCAGAATGATTCATAGAATGCCTCAGCGGGATTCACTCTGGAAATCTGGAGGCGTGGCCTATTCCCGCCCGAGAGGCCGGCAGCATAGCATTCAGCAGGCCACTGCACATGTGCTGATCTGTCAGCACCGAGATTGGTGCACGCTTGTGGCTTCCCCCATTGCCGGCCACCTGATCGCTGGCCCCGTAACCCCCCCATCACTGGCATTCCACCCCCCTCACCCTTCGATCGCTTTCCTTCCAGACTTACTTAGGCCAGCCCCTGTGTCTCCAACCCCCACTTGGCCAGCCCCAATCTCCCGATCCCTTGCATGACGGTCCCAATCCCCCACCATGACCATCATCTTCCCACTTCCCCCCATCCAGATGGCCAGTCCCGATTGCCTTTATCCCTCGCTCCATCACTGATCCCAATGCAGGGTGGCAGCAGGTTCCCCCACACCAACAGATTGCCCTCATAGGCCCCATCTCCAATAGCCCCACCCAGCTGGCCCCACCCACCTTTGGCACTTCCTGATGCCTGGTAGGCAGTGCCAAGTTGCCCTATGGGCAGTGTCAGGGAGCCAGCTTGGTACTGCCAGGCTGGCATTTCTCAAGGGACACTCCCCTTTACTTCTGACCTCCTGGGGAGGCCTCTCTTCCAGCGCGGTCGGGCTGCCTGTTCCTTATTAGTGAGGAGCAGGAGTAAACCCTGCTGTTTGGAACCACACCTGGCAGGGTGGGGAGATGCTAGTGGGTGTGAAGAATTCAGTCCTGGGCCCACTAATCAAATACAAATAGCAGTTTCCATATTATAATCTTCTCTGCGCTGATTTCTGGTGTGGAGCTGATTCTGCTGAAAATCTTGGTTCTGGAGGCCATGATGTCAATGGGAGGAGCCTCAAAATGGCCCCATTGATGTCTCTTAGCCCACTGCACTACTCGAGTATGGCGATTAGGAAAATTGCCTCTATAATGTCTTAATTATATATGAATCCTGCCATCACCTATCTGCTACAAAATTACATCCATATTTCCATCACATGAGGGCACCTTGCTTCCCATCCATCACTTCTCACCTCACAGCACCTCCCACTCCCTCTCTCTCAGCCTCCCTCACACCAGCCTTCCCTTTCTGTTTTCTGCTTTAGACACTCAAGACATGCTGACTGTTCAAGAAGTGACGTGAGGAGAAGGAGTGAGAGCAACAGCACAACACAGCACTGATGAAGAGGTCCCATAATGTAATCTCATACTGACAGCCCCAGCTCAGATACTGGCATTCCACATACTCTCATGTTTGGATCAGCCTGAGTTTGAGGGAGATGCAAACTGGCCAAGTGTAAAGGATGGTTACTGTGCCAGCTCACCAGAGGGCAAGGTTGCAGATGGGTTCGGTAACAGAAGAAATTCTCTAACCTCCCTTTTCATGTTATGTCCAAATTAGGTATTCTGGAATTGCACCCAGCAAATTTGAGCTGTCTGACGTAGAAACATAGAAACATAGAAAAATTATAGCATAATGCAGGCGCTTCAGCCCACAAAGTTGTGCCAAATATGTCCCTACCTTAGAGATTACCAGGCTTACCTATAACCCTCTATCTTACTAAGTTCCATGTACTTATCTAAAAGTCTCTTAAAAGACCCTATCGAATCCGCCTCCACCACCATTGCTGGCAGCCCATTCCACACACCCACCACTCTCTGAGTGCAAAACTTACCCCTGACATCTCCTCTGTACTTACTCCCCAGCACTTTAAACCTGCGTCCTCTTATGGCAACCATTTCAACCCTGGGAAAAAGCCTCTGACTATCCATTTGATCAATGCCTCTCAACATCTTATACACCTCTATCAGGTCATCCCTCATCCTTTGTTTCTCCAAGGAGAAGAGGCCGAGTTCCCTCAACCTATCCTCATAAGGCATGCCCCCCAATACAGGCAGCATCCTTGTAAATCTCCTTTGCACCCTTTCTATGGCTTCCACATCCTTCCTGTAATGAGGTGACCAGAACTGAGCACAGTACTCCAAGTGGGGTCTGACCAGGGTCCTATGTAGCTGAAACATTATCTCCTGACTCCTAAACACAATTCCTTGATTGATGAAGGCCAGTACACCATACATCTTCTTAACCAAAGCTTCAACCTGTGCAGATGCTTTGAGTGTCCTATGAACTCGGACCCCAAGATCCTTCTGATCTTCCACACTGCCAAGAGTCCTACCATTAGTATTATATTCTGCCACCTTATTTGACCTGCCAAAATGAACCACTTCACACTTATCTGGGTTGAACTTCATCTGACACTTCTCTGCCCAGTCTTGCATCCTATCAATGTTTCCCTCCACACTATCCTCAACATCTCCAACCTTTGTGTCATCAGCGAACTTACAAACCCATCTCTCCACTTCCTCATCCAGGACATTTATGAAAATCACTAAGATTAAGGGTCCCAGAACAGATCCCTGGGGCACTCCACTGGTTACCGATCTCCACGCAGAATATGACCCATCTATAACCACTCTTTGCCTCCTGTGGGCAAGCCAGTTCTGGATCCACAAAGCAATGTCCCCTTGGATCCCATGCCTTGGGGCACCTTATCAAATGCCTTGCTGAAATCCATATATACTACATCTACTGCTCTTCCTTCATCAATGTGTTTAGTCACGTCTTCAAAAAATTCAATCAGGCTCGTAAGGCATGATCTGCCTTTGACAAAGCCATGCTGACTGTTCTTAATCATATTATACCTCTCCAAATGTTCATAAATCCTGCCTCTCAGGATCTTCTCCATCAACTTACCAACCACTGAGGTTAAACTCACTGGTCTATAATTTCCAGAGCTATCTCTACTGCCTTTCTTGAATAAAGGAACAACATCCGCAATCCTCCAATCCTCTGGAACCTCTCCCATCTCCATTGATGATGCAAAGATCATTGCCAGAGGCTCAGCAATCTCCTCCCTTCCTCCCACAGTAGCCTGGGGTACATCCCATCCTCCCGGCGACTTATCTAACTTGATGCTTTTCAAAAGCTCCAACACATCCTCTTTCTTAATGTCTACATGCTCAAGCTTTTCAGTCCGCTGCAAGTCTGCACTACAACCACCAAGATCCTTCTCCATAGTGAATACTGAAATAAAGTATCCATCAAGTACCTCTCCTATTTCTTCCGGTTCCATATAAACTTTCCCACCATCACACTTGTTAGGTCCTATTCTTTCACATCTTACCCTCTTGCTCTTCACATACTTGTAGAATGCCTTGGGGATTCCCTTAATCCTACCTGCCAAGGTCTTCTCATGACCCTTTCTGGCTCTCCTAATTTCCTTCTTAAGATCCTTCCCATTAGCCATATACTGTTCTAGATCTCTAACATTACCTAGCTCCCTGAACCTTTTGTAAGCTTTTCTTTTCTTCTTGACTAGATTTATTACAGCCTTTGTACACCACGGTTCCTGTAACCTACCATAACTTCCCTGTCTCATTGGAATGTTGCTATGCAGAACTCCAGACAAATATTCCCTGAAAATTTGCCACATTTCTTCCGTACATTTCCCTGAGAAAACCTATTTCCAATTTAAGCCTCCAATTTCCTGCCTGATAGCCTCATTATTCCCCTTACTCCAATTAAACACTTTTCTAACTTATCTGATCCTATCTCTCTCCAATGCTGCTGTAAAGGAGATAAAATTATGATCACTATCGCATGTGATTTCTTAAGATCACATCTGGATACTGCTCCTTCAATGGATTGAATCATCCCTCGGGATCAGATCCTATCTTCCATAATATGCAGTTCCAGGGTCAGAGACCAGGATCAGAGCTCCCAAATGCATCCTGTTCATGTTAGTGATTGGACTGAACCACACTATGGACTTAGCTACCTGTCCAGAGAGTTTTTCACTCAACTGGAAACCAAGACAATCAGTGAGGCTGGTTTCACACAAACTCCCTTTCCTGATTCAGAGCACTGTCTAAGATCTGGCCATACTGGATGTTTCCTCTCCTCTTAGCCTTGCTCTGATGGCCTGCAGTTCTCTTTCCCATCTCCCGGCCTCCTTTTCTGTCCCCACTGCACAGCCCCACAGTTACCTCCACTCTCAGAATCCGGAGTCTAGGTATAATCCTGAAAATGGCCACTGGTCCCAGTGTCACTGGCTATGGAGCTGTTGGCCAAATAGATTGGCGGGCAGCTCTCTGAGGTGGGACATCCTGTCAAATGGGGGACAGACTGCCTCAAGCTAATTAATGCTGGAAGCAGATCAGTAGTAACTTTCACGAAAGAATTGCACCAAATACTTGAAGAGAAAGCATCTACATTGCTGGGAAAAAGCTGGAGAATGGGACTAATTGGATTCCTCGAATGAAGACCTGGTACAGGCATGATGGGCCAAATGTCCTGCATCGACATTCTTTCACTCTATAAATTCTCCTCAGATGCATCAGCAGATTTCTGGTGTTGTGATGCTGGCTGATACTGCAAAGACTGGTGTGTTTTTCATCCGTGTCATCCTGTTTACCCCATAACCTGGTTGATTATTTGCAAAAAAACCTGAAAACTCAAATCAATTGCTTGTTCACATCAATTGTAAAATGCCATTCATACTCGCACACCCAGTACTTTTTCTTTCTTATGAAGATAGATGAATAATATTTGCTGAGTCTCACTGGAAATGGATTGTTGGTCATTTAATTTCTGTTCATGCACACAATTGTGGAAAAGTCTCTACAAGCCACCTGAATATCAATTGCTGGAATGACACTACATTCGAAAAAAAAATTACTTTTTGGAAGATTTGGCTACAAACTCCATCCTGAAATGCGACACTTACAGGCAGCCTTTTCAAAATGAAATGCTGGGAATTTTCACTTTGTCCGAAATCAGAATGAATAGAGGAGAAAGTTGTTAAGCAAACCTGTTAATATACCTGAGTTTCCTACTAGCAACCTTTCAATCACTGTCATTCAAACAAGGGACCGAATAATTTAGTAGCTGCAAGGTACGCTAAGTTTGGTGAATAAGTTGATGTCATTCCTTGAAGAACTGAACGGGTTTTCCGCACTTATCGAATTATAAAAGGAAAGATCTTAAGATAAGTGTGCTCAATATATTTTCCTCTCACACTTTTGCATTCGATCATTAATGTCAACAGTCGGTTCACTATCTGAGATTTCACAGATTATGCATATTGCTCGGTTCATGAATCTTCCTGTCATAGTCACATGGAAGGTTCTTCTGCATTGTTCACATTCTAGACCGCAGCTGATAACTCAGTAAATTATGCGCTCAAGTGAATCTTTTCCTCAAGCTCTATTATTGCGGGCTATCCAATTTAAGATATAGTGGTCCACAGGGGTATGCACCCATTCAATACATAGGACATGTACTCAAGCACTCTGACACCAAATGCATCTGTTTCATTAAGATACAGTATGTCCAAACTAATTGCATGCCATTTTTTGAGCAGGATAATGGTGACCCTTACTGCTTTAGATTTATTTATAAAACATGCTTTACTGACATTGCTACATGTAATAGATTCTGCAGCCTGTTTAACTAGGCTTAGAGTGTTTCTGCAGCCTTACTTTCTAAAGAGTGATGTGATAAATTATCTTAACACGCCAGTCATATCTCTATCCCCCATGGTATTATTATCCAATCTATCCTCTAACAGACCTTCTCCTTCACCAGTATTCTGCTTGTTTTGTATGGAGGAGTTGTTTTACTTGATATTTTCTGTAATCCATCTTTCTATTTGCCATTATTTTTTTCCACCCTGAGATTGATTTGTGTATCTTACTCTTAATAACCTATTATAGTACAATGATGCCAGGTAGTGACTTTTCCAAATAGTGCAGTAACTCAACACAGTTATACAGCTGTAAATATCCCTATTCCCTGAAAGGTTAGTGCCAGAGCACTGGCTGATAGCGAATGTAATTCCTACATTTAAGAAGGAGAACAGAATGTGTTCAGGGAATCACAGACCAGTGAGCTTAACAGCAGCAGTAGGAGAAATAATGGAGTCCTAACCAAAGCAAATATTTGGAAATGTGAAGTACAATAATGAATAGTCAGCTTGAATTTTAAAAGGGAAAATCTTGCTTGACTGAATGGCCAAGGTCTTTTCTCCAGAGTATGGGAAGTCCAAAACTAGATGGGATAGGATTAAGGTGAGAGGGGTAAGATTTAAAAAGAACTTAAGAGGCAACTTTTTCACACAGAGGATGGTGCGTATACGGAATGAGCTTCCAGAGAAGGTGGTAGATGCGGATACAATTACAACATTTAAAATACATTTAGACAGATATATGGATAGGAAAAGTTTAGAAGAATATGGGCCAAACGCAGGCAAATGGGACTAGTTCAGTTTAGGAAACCTGGACGGCATGGACGAGTTGGGCCAAAGGGCTTCTATCCATGCTGTATATCTCTGTGATTCTATGGGTGGGGTTTTACGGCCTCACTCGGGTGAGACTGGAAAATCCCGCCTGAAGTCAACGGGCAATTCCATTGTCTACCCCTTGCCTGCACCTGTTCCGTGGTGGGTGAGGTGGTAGAATTCTGAAGTTTGACTTATTGAATTGCTGAGGATCTCTGAGAGTGCCTAGACTATGGATTGTAGTTGGTGAAGTTTATCTGAATTTTCAAAAGCCTTTGATAAGATGCCCCCATAATAGATTCACCAATAAAGTCAGAGAATGTGGAGTCGGGGACAAGTGACAGAATGGATTGCTAGCTGGCTTCAGGGCTAAAAGCAGAGAATGGGAATATAGTTATTCAGGGTGGCACAAGGTGGGACGTGATGTTCCACAAGGATCAGTGCTGGGACAACTGCTGTTCACAATTTACACAATCGATTTGCACTTTGGAATCAAAAGCACAATTTCCGAATTTGTGGATGGCATCAAATTGCGGTGTGGGGTGTGTGAGGGGTAGGTACTTTCATGGTTAGCACTGCTGCCTCACAGGGCCAGGGACACGGGTTCGATTCTCAGCTTGGGTGATTGTCTGTGTGGAGTTTGCACATTTTCCCTGTGTCTGCGTGGTGTTCCTCTGGGTGCTCCGGTTTCCTCCCACAGTCCAAAGATGTGCAGGTTAGGAGAATTGGCCATGCTAAATTCTCCCTTGATGTACTCGAATAGGCACTGGAGTGTGATGACTAGGGGATTTTCACAGTGGCTTCATTGCAGAGTTAACGTAAGCCTATTTGTGACCAATAAAATTATCATATTTTCATATTTTACATATTCTATATTGTGGAGGACTGCGACAAATTACAGGAAGGCATTCAAAAAATTACAGAGTGGGCAAATAATTGGCAAAGGAAGTTCAATATGGATAAATGTGAAGGAGTACAGTTGCAATTTGATTCTTCCTGCCTGCGGTGGGTTTTCTGGTGGGAAGCAGCAGAAAATTGGGAGAGAAGCCAAAAATTTGGATTCCTGTCAATGGGAAAACAGATTGGAATTTCACCCTCCCCGTGGTGGACTTATGATGGTCCAGGTCTAATGCTGATCCATGAACTTGTATGCATTATCATGTCATGTCATGAATGCTCATTACATACTCACTGGGATAATGTGGCCCTTCCCAATCCAACACTATTTCAGCGAGAAATCAGACTATCTTGAATCATGTTTGGTAATAAATAGCGTGCAGCTCTTGCTTTGCTCTTGATTTTGAGGTGAGTGGAACATTCAAAGCAGACCTACAGCAGCACTGCCCTGGGTTCACATCAATGCCAGTGAGATGTTACATTGATGGAGGTGTAGGGTTTCTCTGCTTGCTGACTTCCTTCATTCTCCGGGTGGGTGTTTGTCTGAGGGGCTCAGACAGGGTTGCACATCTGACAGAGAACAACACTGCAGCTCGGGGTAGAGTGGGGGAAGGAAGACGGTGACACATGTGGCAATAAGCAATGGTAGCCCTGGGGAGGAAGGCCTTTCCTCTTCCAGTCTGGGATCTTTCCATCTTGTTGAGGGCAAGCGTGGCCTGCATGAAGATGAGTGGACAGAACGTGATGAGGAGAGTTGGAGGAAAGACTGTGAGGCAAACATGTCTGCTGTGTGTAGATCATAGAATCTCTTCAGTGCAGAAAGAGGCCAAGTGGCCCATTTTGTCTACAACAGTTTTCTGAAAGAATATCCCACCCATATCCTCCCCTCCACCTATTCCCGTAACCCTGCATATTTACTGTGGCTAATTCACCTAACTTACTCATCTTTGGATGTTAAGGGGCAATTTAACATGGCCAATCCACCCAACCAGTACATCATTGGACTGTGGGACGAAACCGGATCTCCTGAAGGAAATCCATGCAGACATGGGGAGAATGTACAAACTCCGCACAGACACTCAAGGCCGGAATCGAAGCTGCGATACAAATAGAAAGAATACTTTCTTTGGTGCATATGGTGAGAATCGTAGCAGACATGACAAATTTCCTTAGTCTCCTGAGAAAGTAGAGGTGTTGGTGAGCTTTCTTAACTAAAGCGTCAGCATGGAGGGTCCATGTCATGTTGTTGTTGATCTGGACATCTAAAAGCTTGAAGCCTTCAACTATTTCGTCCCAATTGATGTAGGTGCAGGGGCATGTTCTCCAATACGCTTCCTGAAGTTGATGACTATCTCATTCATTTTGTTGAATTTGAGGGGAAGATTATTGTAGTTGTACTAGTTCACCAGATTCTCTATCTCATTCCTGTACTCTGGTTATTATTTGAGGTCAAACCCATTTTGGCGGTGTCATCAGCAAACTTGTAAATTGAGTTGGAGGGGAATTTGGCCACAGAGTCATAGGTGTATAAGGAGTATAGTAAGGAGCTGAGAACAAAGAAACTTACAGCATAGGAACAGGCTCTTTGGCCCTCCAAGCCTGCATGCTACCCATCTGAGCTAAAACCCCCTACCCTTCTGGGGACAATATCGTTCTATTCCCATCCTATTCATGTATTAGTCAAGACTTCCCTTAAAAGTTACTACCGTATCCGCTTCCATTACCTCTCCCGGCAGTGAGTTTCAGGCAGTCACCACGCTCTGTCTAAAAAAACTTGCCTCGTACATCTCCTTTAAACATTGCCCCTCACACCTATGCCCCTAGTAATTGACTCTGGGAAAAAGCTTCTAACGATCCACTCTGTCCATGTCCCTCATAATCTTGTAGACTTCTATCAGGCTGCCCCTTAACCTCCGTCGTTCCAGTGAGAATCTCTTCTCATAGCTAATGCCCTCCATACCAGGCAACATCCTGGTAAATCTTTTTTGTACCTCTCCAAAGAACATCCTTCTGGGAGAGTGATGACCAGAATTGAACACTATTTTCCAAATGTGGCCTAACTAAGGTTCTATAAAACTGCAACATGGCCTACCAATTTTTAAACTCAATGTTCTGGCCAATGAAGGCAAACATGCCGTACGCCTTCTTGACTCCCTTCTCTACCTGCGTTGCCACTTTCAGTGACCTGTGTACCTGTACACCCAGATCCCTTTGCCTATCAATATTCTTAAGGGTTCTGCCATTTCCTAATTTTTCCTATCTATATTAGACCTTCCAAAATGCATTACCTCACATTTGTCTGGATTAACTTCCACCTGCCATCTCTCTGCCCAAGTCTCCAACTGATCTATATCTAGCTGTATCCTCTGATGTCCTCATTGCTATCCGCAAATCCACCAGCCTTTGTGTCATCCACAAATTTACTAATCAAACCAGTTACATTTTCCTCCAAATTATTTATATATATATTACAAACAGCAAAGGTCCCAGCACTGATCCCTGAGGAATGCCACTTGTCACAGCCCTCCATTTAGAAATGCACGCTTCCACTGCTACCCTCTGTCTTCTATGTCCGAGCCAATTCTGTACCCACCTTGCCAGCTCACCTCTGATCCCATGTGACTTCACCTTCTGCACCAGTCTGCCAGGAGAGACTTTGTAAAAGGCCTTCCTGAAATCCATATACACAACATCCACTGTCCTACCCTCATCAATTATCTTCGTCACTTCCTGAAAAAACTCAATGAAGTTAGTGAGACATGACCTTCCCTTCCCAAAACCATTTTGCCTTTCTCTAATACGTCCACTTATTTTCAAGTGGGAGTATATCCTGTCTCGAAGAATCCTTTCCAATCCCTACCACTAACGTAAAGCTCAGTGGTTTGTAATTATCCGATTATTCTTGCTACCCTTCTTAAACAAAGGAACAACATTGGATATTCTCCAATCTTCTGGGACCTCACCTGTAGCCAATGAGGATACAAAGAATTGTCTCAAGGCCTCAGCAATTTCCTCCCTTGCCTACCTCAGTATTCTAAGGTATCCCATCAGGTCCTGGGGACGTGTCTACCTTAAATGTTTCTCAAGAACCTGAATACCTCCTCCTTTTTGATCTCAACATGACTCAAACTATCTACACACCCTTTCCCAGACTCATCTTCCACCAAGTCCTTCTCTTTAGTGGATACTGATGCAAAGTACTCATTTAATACCTTGCCCATTCCTCTGGCTCCACGCATAGATTCCCTCCCTTGTCCTTGAGTGAGCCAACCCTCTCCCTGGCTATCCTCTTTCTCTTTATATATGTATAAAAAGGCTTGGGATTTTCCTTAATCCTGCTGGCCAACGCTTTTTTATGACCCCTTTTAGCCCTTCTTACTCTTTGTTTAAGTTTCTTTCTACTTTCCTTGTATGTCATACTTGCTTCGTGTGTTCCCAGCTTCCTAGCCTTGACAAATGCTTCCTTTCTCGCTTTGACTCGGCTCACAGTATCTCTCGTTACCCCAAAACTTGCCATACTTATCCTTCATCCTTCCAGGAATGTGCTGGTACTGAATCTCTTTCAACTTACACTTGAAAATCTCCCACATGCCAGATGTTGATTTGCCCTCCTGCCAAATATTGTTGCAATTAGCCTTCTCCCAATTTAGCACCTTAACTTGTCTTTATCCATCAGCAGCTTAAAGCTTACTGAATTATGGTCACTGTTCCCGAACTGCTCCCCTACAGGGCACAGAGTTTGGAGCTGAGTCGACCATCTGGCCAGGCTCATTCCCCAATGCCAGGTTCAGTATGGCCCATCCTGAGTTAGATTATCTACATACTTTTTCAAGAAGCCTTCCTGGATGCTCCTTACAAACTCTGCCCCGGCCACACCTCTAATACTAAATGAATCCCAGTCAATATAGGGGAAGTTAAAATCTCCCACCACAACTCTATTATTTTTACACCTTGCCAAAACCCAGTGACATATCTGTTCCTCTATCACTTGCTGGCTGTTGGGCAGCCTATAGGAGACCCCCAACATTGTGACTACATTTTTCCTATTCCTTGAGCTCTACCCATATTGCCTCGCTGTATGAGCCCTCCGAGGTGAGCTCCCACACTACAGTTGTGATAGTCTCCTTAATCAGTAGTGCAACTCCCCCACCCCTTTTACGTCCCCCTCTATCCCATCTGACACATCTTGGCTGACACAGCCTTGTGGGGCAGCGGTGTTGAGGATGATCGTGGAGGAGGTGTTGTTGCCTTTCCTTACTGATTGTGGTCTGTGAGTTAGGAAGTTCAGGATCCAGTCGCAGAGGGAGGAGCCGAGCAACAGGGCATGGAATTTGGAGCTGAATTTCATCTGAATGCTGAGCTGTAGTCAATAAATAAGAGGCTGACACAGGTGTCTTTGTATCTAGGTGTTCCTGGGTTGAGTGCAGGGCCAGGGAGATGGCTTGTTGCAATGGTAGGTGAACTGCAGTAGATCCAGGCAGTCTGGGAGGCTGGAATTGATTCATGCCATGACTAACCTTCCGAAGCACTTCATAATGATGGATGTTGGAGCCACCGGCCGATTGTCATTAGGGGCTGAGGATGGAGCTTATACAGCTTGATCGATGAGATTGTCTGATGTAGGTGGTGGGGGGAGGTACAGCATGAAATTACTAGAGCCATAAGAAAGTGCTTCTGTTCCTCCTGGCCCACAAGGAGTTCTGTGAAGATATTTGCCTTCTCCCCATGGCTGCCCTTACCTGGCTGCAGCTGGGAGCTTTCCTTAAGCCAAGGAAATTCAGTCAAATTGAGTTGGACCTGCAAGGCAAGTTAAATCTGAAGCTTCCACTTCATTAGCATTTTTAAATCCCCCCACGTGCACCTAACCCCAGCCTCGTCCACATCAAAACTCCCATTGATCCCAGATTTCCTATTGCTCTTGCTATGCTGTTCATGCTCTGGGTACACTTGTGCATTGTGACTTTAAAACATGAGCCTACACAAACAAGTTCAACTAATGTGACTTGCAACAGATGCTCCACTCAACCACAACCTGTCTGAATACTGTTTTTCTTACCTGGTGTTGCTTTCGATCTGGAAATCTAACATTAACAAAGTTTCCATCTTGATACTCATATATCCAAATATAGACTGCAAACTTCAGAACAAGTACAAAACTTTCTAGAAGGCTTCATTGACCTAACAACATGAGGCATATGGAGACTCAAAAGAAAGACAGATCATTTCTGATGAATGGTTTCAAATCTTGTAATGTCTTATTTTGGAAAGTTTTGAATGCACACTTCAAAACTTGAGAAAAATCAGATGATTGATAAAGTGTCCATTGACAGGGGCCAGTCCTATAGGAAGTCTCTATAAGCCAAATCAATTGTTAGTATTACATTTGCCATTCCATGCAGATATATTTATGGATTTAAGGAAAAGAAACACAGAATCATTAATATATTTTAAAACATCATGGAGTATGGATAATCTGCATTCAAACAATGCAGGTGACCTCCCTTCTTGTTTGACAATTTATATGGACACAAGACTGGAAGTTAACCTGCTTGTCTATTCAGAACATTCAAATCTAAATGGCCTTTTGGTATATTTCATTGACAGCAAACCCAGCCCTATCAATTCTGCAAAGTTTCAGGGCTTGTGCCAAAATTGAGATTAAGAATAGTCAAACTTCAGCCTGACATAGCCATACTCATATGCCAGTGGGATAGGACATGCCAACAGAGGTAGCAGCGACACAGTGGTGTACAGTGGGAAGGGAATTACCCTGGGAGTCCTCAATCTCAATTCTGGAGACATAGCTGTAGACTGGATCTGCAGCAGATAGCAAGTGAACAAGTGGGAAGGACATACTCATCAACCTGGCTGCTGCAGATGCATCTGTCCTTGACAGCATTGGTAGGAGTGACCACTACATGGTCCTTTTGGAGAAAAAGTCCTGCTTTCACATTGAGGATACCCTCCATCTTGTTATGTGGCACTACCACATACGAAATAGGATAGATTTCGGAAAGATCCAACAACTCAAGTCTTTTCAGGAGGACATTCATGAGTCGCTGTGGGCCATCAGCAACAGCAGAATTGTATCCAACCACAGTCTGTAAACTCATGGTGTGGCATGTCCCCAGTTCTATTATTACCACCAACTGCCTACAATTGTCTAGCTCACTGCCACAAAATTGCAATCGTGCAGGAGTGTGCACATTTCTCAGTGTTCTAGCTAACAGGCACTCCTCTTGAAGGGTTGCTCCTTTTCGGTCTCCAGCTTCCTGTGATATACATGTGTATATATTGTATGTTGGGGTTTGGAGTGCCAACTGCCCCTTTAAGAGTGTGGGTCAGCTGACCCCGAGCAATTAGCTCCTCTTAGTGTTGGACAATGTTGGACACTCTTAAATCAGCCTGCGAATCAATGCACACCTCAAATAAAGCACTCCCACTGTTCAAGTTATCAAGCTACCTCGTGATTCTATATTCACCCTTAGTCCATAGGGGTATACATAATAACCCCTGGTATAGATCCCATTCTTAATTGGATTCAAATATGGAGATGACCAATAATGAGAGTGCCTGACATAACTTGCTGAGGATATGCGTAGGTGTGGGACACACATTTGCTGCAGGGGATCTGCTTCCCACAGGAAAATTCAGCTCAACAAGTCCAATCATTTATGTCCACACCAGTTCAAACTCATTTTCCTATTACCAACAAGCTTCAACAAATTGAACTCAATTCTACATGAGTAATACAACAGTCACCATTCTCAACTTTAATTCATCCATCTCTTATGAACAACGACAGCCGTTGATGTGGCTCACAGTTTCAGTTTCAGTCCCTGAAGAGCCGCACTGTTTTGACAGCAAAATCTGCTTGAACATAGAGTGAATATCACTCAAAACATTACATTTCTAAAATCAATTTCATTATGATTCCTTTAACATTTAGTCAGATTGCTACATTATCAGAGACAGAGTCCTATCTTTACAATGTATTGCTCAATGAATCAGTAAGATAAGTATTGGAAACTTTATCCATGATAGGGCGGCATGGTGGCAAGCAGTTGGCACTACCATCTCATAGCACTGGCAACCCAGGTTCGATTCCTGCCTTCGATCACTGTCTGTGTGGAGTTTGCACATTCTCCCCGTGTCCGTGTGTGTTCCCTCTGGGTGCTCCAGTTTCCCCCCACACTCCAAAGATATGTGGGTTAGGTGGATTGGCCATGCTAAATTATCCCTTAGTGTCAGGGGGGATTACAGGGTAAATACGTGGGGTTATGGGGATGGGTGGGGTTGTTGTCGGTGCAGCTCAATGGGCCGAATGGGCTCCTTCTGCCTGTTGGGATTCCATGATAATCTCATCTAATGTTTTGAAAGGAACCCAATTCTTATCATATCATGTGACATTCATTTTGCACTAATAAATAACAGGAAAAATGTGTATTCCTATCTCAGCATTCTGCTGGCAACTATTAGCAGGTTTGTATCGAATGATAGAATCCTTACAGTGCAGAAGGAGGCCATTCAGCCCATCGAGTCTGCACTGATCACAATCCCACCCAAGCCCTATTCCCGTAACTCCACATATTTATGCTGCTAATTCCCTGGCACTAAGAGTCAATTTAGCAGGATCAATCAACCTAATCCACACATCTTTGGACGGTGGAGAAAACCGTAGCACCCAGAGGAAACCCACACAGACATGGAGAGAATGTGCAAACTCCGCACAGATAGTGACCCGAGGCAGAATTGAACCTGGGACCCTAGCTGTGAGGTAGGAGGGCTAACCACTAACTGATATATCCTCTCGTACCTCACAGACCACAATATTTACTTAAATGGATTGTTCCTAATCAAAAATAAAAAGGGGAAAGCTAGTTTAAATTTCAGGTATAAGGGAGTTAAAGATGGGTTCAAGTGATTGCAATTTTAAAGCAAATCATGGATGCTGGACACTTGAATGGGCTTGCATTACAGGGAGAGGTTGGCCAGGCCAGGACTTTATTCCTTGGAACATAGAGAATGAGGGGTGACGTTATTGAGGTGTATAAAATCATGAAGAGCACAGATGGGATGAATGCACATAGGGTGGGATTTTCCAGGCACGTTCACCCCAAGACCGGAAAATCCCACCTGAGTCAATAGTCTGCCCCTGCCCGCTGTGGTTCCCGTGGCAGATGAGATGGGAAAATTACACCCATTGTCTTTCTCCCAGGGAAGGGGAATTGAAAACTATAGGGCAGGTTTAAGGTGAGAGGAGAAAGATTTCAAAGGGACCTCAGGGGCAACTTCTCCATGGAGGGTGGTACGATTATGGAATGAATGCCGGAGTTGAGGGGGTTGAGCTATGAGGAGAGGCTGAATAAACTAGGCTTGTACTCGTTAGAGTTTAGAAGAATGAGGGGAGATCTCATTGAGATGTATAAGATGATGAATGGGATGGATAGGATAGAGGTGGAGAGACTCTTCCCGCTCAGAAAGGACAGTAGGACTAGGGGGCATAGCCTCAAGATAAAGAGGGGGGGGGGCGGTTTAGAACGGAGTTGAGGAGGAACTTCTTCACTCAAAGGGTGGTGAATCTCTGGAATTCTCTGCCCGTTGAAGTGGTGGAGGCTGCCTCGCTAAATATTTTTAAGACGCGGGTTGATGGGTTTTTGATAAGAGAGGGGATTAAGGGTTATGGGGAGAGGGCGGGAATGTGGAACTGAGCCACGACAGATCAGCCATGATCTTATTGAATGGCGGGGCAGGCTCAAAGGGCTAGTTGGCCTACTCCTGCTCCTATTTCTTATGTTCTTATGTTCTTATGTCACAGAAAGTGGTTGAGGCAGGTAGGATAGCAACATTCAATAAGGATTTGGATAAGTACATGGATGGCAAAGATAAGAAAGATATGGGCCAAACAAGGGCAATTGGGACGGGCTGGGAGGCCACCATGGTCAGCATGGATCAGTTGGGCTCAAGGGCCTGTTTCTTGAGGTATTGCTCTATGACTCAATGACCAGAAAGGAAAAATGGAAAATGCTGGAAATAGTCAGCAGCTCTGGCAGCATCAATGGAGAGAGAAGCAGAATTAACAGCCTAAACTTCTTCCACGGTGGAGAAGCTGCCCATTGTGCCATGAATGGCTGAAGCACCTGAAAGCTTGAAATCCCATTAGCACAGTAGAGTGCCTGCCATTCTACAGTTTGATTGACAGCTACCAGAGGTTATGAACTCTGAAGTGGGATGAGGAGCTCCAATGCTTGTTATATCAGGCATTATGGAGTTGAAGGAAGACAAATGGATTTTTATTATTGAAGGCATTATTTTGATATATGGAAACCTACAATTGAACTACTTTTGAGATCCTTAGTTTATCTTGGAGAGGATTTTTGGCTTCCATTTTTGGTGCGATTTCCATGGCAGGAGTGGGAAATTCCACAGGAGTCCCAAAACGCACCTCATGCCGCTGGGATTTCCTGCTCCAATTGTCCCCACCTCCTACCATTGACATACGGGAATGCCGACATTGAACATCAGGATCCTCATTTGAAAAGTTTTAAATTTAATGATTAGGTTGTTATACGTGATAGTTGCTCTGTCTCCCCCAGTCGTTAAAATATCCATTCACATCGATGTGAATTATGACAAGTCTCTCCACAGCGTGCATCTGGTGAGCAGCATCTACCAGAGGCCTGCAACTGGATACATTCACCAGCGGGGAAGGGAGTCATGCCTAGCTGTACCCTGGCACTATTAATGGATAGAAGGCACAACTCTTGTCAGGTTTTGCACTAGCTGTGTAAGATGTCACAACATCAGCTGCACTACCTGTAAATCTGTTGCGCAGATTGTGCTCTGGTACTGGGGTGATGCTGTTTCATCGATAAAGATTATGCAAACCTCAATGATCTGAATTTAAACAGAAAGAATTGGTTTCATATGATTCTTGCATCAGCCACATTGCCTGTCCAATGCTACTTTACAAAATGTGATCCATCAACAGCAGTCCAGGGATAAGATTATTCACAACTTTTTCACTAGCACTTGCACCCACATTTTACCTTTTTAGAAATAGTGGTTCAAGTCTATTCATTATTGTTCATCAATATCACTCTTAAATTAGAATGACTAAGTACAGTAGTCAATACTCCCATGCTCTATCTAAACTAACTAAAACTATTAACTAACTGGTGAAAGACACAGATTCACAGAACTAAATAGATTACTGGAACCAAGGGCGGCACAGTGGCAACATGGTAAGCACTGCTGTCCCACAACGCCAGGGACCTGGATTCAATTTCCAGCCTCGGGTTACTGTCTGTGTGGAGTTTGCACATTCTCCCTGTGTTTGCATGGGTTTCCTCCAGTTCATCTGGTTTCCTCCCGGTATGGGTTAGGTCGGTTGGTCATGCTAAATTGCCCCTTAGTGTCACGAGGATTAGCAGGGTAAATACGTGAGGTTAAGGAGATAGGGCCTGGGTGGGATTGCTGTCGGTGCAGGCTCGATGGGCCAAATAGCTTCCTTCTGCACTGTAGATATTCTATGATCCCTGTGTGCATTTATTCTATTTGGATGTTTTAGCTGTTTGGATCCGACTGAGTGGGAATGGTTCTGATTCTTTTGAAGAAAGGGATTACAATTGAGAAAAGGATCTGAAATTTGCAGTGGACGCAATGCAGATTAGAGGAACAGCAAAATGATAAAAGGCACGACAACTCCAAACCGCTCAGTGCTGGCCTCTGATCTGAGCATAGGGAGACGATGTTTCAACTCCATCAGAGGCTTAAGTCGAGTGAAGCTGCTTGCTTATATCAAACAACACTTTGGAGTGCATTGCTGTTGGCCCAGATTGAAAGGTTGCCAGAGTTCTGATCAAGAAAATGTCTTAATTTAGAGATTTCTACATTTTATCTCATTTCAAATTCCTTGAATGGATATTTCAGCAAATGTGCATCAGCATTTTGTCAGTAATCCTTTTTCAAAATCAAATGGAAAATCCTTCAGTCCACATTATGTTAATGGCTTTCTTTATCTCACAGATAATTGTTGCACAAAATATGGCATTGAACCTGTCACAGAATCAGAAAATTGTTACAGTGCAGCAGGAGACCATTTGGCCCATACTATCCGCACTTGCTCTCTGAATGAGTATTTTGCCTTGTGCCATTCTTTTGCCTTCTCCTCATAATTCTGCAGATTGTTACTTTTAAATATTATCATCTAAGTACCTCTTGAATGCCTGGATTGTGCCTGTCTCACTCACACTCCCAGGCAGTACATTTCAGACCCTAACCGCTCGCTGTGTGAAAAAATATTTCCTCATGTCACTTTCGCTTTTTTTGCCAATTATGTTAAATCTGTGCCCACTCATTCTTGATTCTCTCACAAATGGGGACAGTTTTCTCCTGCCTACTCTGTCCAAACTCCTCATGATTTTGAATACCTCTATTAAATCCACCACCACCTTCTTTTCTCCAAGGAAAAAAGTCCCAACTTCTTCATAACTGAAGACTTTCATTCCTGGAACCATTCTTATAAATCTTCTCTGCACTTGCTCCAATGCCTTCATATCCTTCACAAAATGTAGCATCCAGAACTGTACACAATAATCCAGCTGATACCTTACTACTTACCTTATACAAATTCAACATAATCTCATTGCTCCTATACCCTACACCCTTACTAATAAGCCCTGGAAAACTGTATGCTTTACTAACTGTGCTCAGGACCTGTCTTTTCACCTATAATGACATTTGCATATATACATCCAGGGTCCTCTGATACCGTATCCCTTGTAGAGTAGTACCGTCTATTTTATATTGCCTCTCCATATTCTTCCTACCAAAATATATCACCTCAGATTTCTCCACACTAAACTTCACCTGCCACCTATCCACCCTTCCCAATTTGTCTATATCCTTTTGAAGTTCACATTGTTCTCTGCACAGTTCACAATGTTTCCAAGTACTGTATCATCCGCAAATTTTGAAATTGTTCCATGTACGTCAAGATCTAGATAATTAATGTACCCAGGAAAAGAAAGGGTTCCATTACCAACCCCAAAACCAGGGTCACACACACATTCACACAATACTGATTTACTGTAACTGAAGTACTCTACTCACACAGAAAGCATCCAGGTAGTAGCAGTGGTACGTGTGTGTGTGTGTGTGTGTGTGTGTTTAATTAAACTGGGGGGGAGTTTAATAAAAACAGCTTGTCCATGACAGCAGGGAGATAGACAAAAGGGTTAAAGGTGTTGGGTTCATGCATTTGTAATGCGGGGTAATGGTGAGGTTGGGTTTACAAGAGAATTAGCAGGATAAATACATGGGGTTACAGGTATAACGTCTGAGTCAGATTGTTGTTGGTGCAGGCTTGATGGGCCAAATGTCCTCCTTCTACACTGTAGGGATTCTATGATTCTATGAAACAACCTGAAATCCTCAATGAAATTTTAAGTTGTAACTCAAAATCTTTCATGCTGGATATGGACCCCACATTGCATCTAAGATACTGACATGAAATTTACATTCAGCCATTGGAATTTTGCATTCTGGGTGCCTAGCTCTGAATGTGAACTGGAAGGGAAATTGGGTTCACCTAGATTTGCAGTAAATGCTGAGTAAGGCTAATGCCTCTTTTCTGTGGGTACACAAGTACTTTTCTGAGCTCAGAGTATAATTTGTTTAAAGCAGTTTAAGAACTCATTTAAAACCTAATCTGTCGAATGGGCCCTTGAACATACATTAGTCTATTATTAAAACTCAGGATTCATTTGCAAATTGTGTATGCCAGCAAGGAGAGACAGCTGTAAAATTACTCTACTTAAAATGCAATATGCTCACCTGCTTGACAATGTGTTTTGCCCTTGTTGCTCTGTGAGAGACCCCAATTATTGTGCTGACTTAGAGTGGTTCTCTAATTACTTGTTTGAAGTAAATCTGTTGATAATATCCTTGCTTCAAACCTGCAATTTCAAAATCTGCACACCCTGAATGGTCGGTCTGAATTGCAGACTGAAAAACCTTGTTGGCATATTGTTCCTCTCATTTAGAGAGCCATAGAGTCATACAGGTTTATATCATGAAAATAGGCCTTTCGACCCAACTTGTCAATGTCACCCAGTTTTTACCTCTAAGCTAGTCCAAATTGCCCACATCCCTCAATATCCAGCTTACCCACGTAACTGTAAATAGTCTCACAACACCAGGGTTGAAGTCCAACAGGTTTAGTTTGTAGCATGAGCTTTTGGAGTCTCGCCCCTTCATCATCTCTTCACTCACCTGATGAAGGAGCAACACTTCAAAAGCTCTTGCTACCAAATTAACCTGTTGGACTTTAACCTGATGTTGTGAGGCTATTTACTGTGCCAGTCCAACGCTGACAACTCCACACAATGTAACTGTCTAAATGCTTTTTAAAGGACAAAATTGTATCCACCTCTGTTGCTGCCTTTGGCAGCTTGTTCCAGATACTCACCACCCTCTGAATGAAAACATTGCCTTTCTGGGTTCTTTCGTATCTCTTCCCTCTCACCTTAAACCTATGCCCACTAGTTTTGGATTCCCCTACTTTGGAATAAGATGTTGACTACCTATTTTATCTATGCTCCTCATTATTTTGTAGATCTCTATCCCTAAGTCTCCTATGTTCCAGGGAAAAAAGTCCAAGTCTATCCAGCTTCTCCTTATAACTCAAACCATCAGGTCCCAGTAGAATCCTAGTAGGTCTTTTCTGCACTCTTTCTAGTTTAAGAATACCCTTTTTATAATAGGGTGATCAGAACTGTTCACAGTATTCCAAGTGTGGTCTCAGCAATGTCTTGTACAACTTCAACAAGACATCCCAACTCCTGTATTCAATGTTTTGACCAATGAGAATTGATGGCTGACTAGGAGTTGTAGGGGTTTTAGGTCCAAATCGTCCCACTTACAAATTGGAACCAAAGTTAAAAAAATCCCACTATTTTTAATGGGATTTGTTCATTCAGAATTGAAAACATACTTCTCCCTCAGTCAGATTGGCAAATTAAACATTTAATGTTGTTATTTGACCTGGCTCCTTTGCTTCACTTTTTAACTTACGTGCCTTGTCCAAGTCTTTCCCATGAAATTAGGCAATTGGAATATGAAAAGAGGGGATAAGAGGAACTCTACCCCTTGTGAAATCTCCTCACAATACTCTCTGTGTCACCTGATGAGAAAATATCTTTGATCTGCATCCTGAAGATGAGCCTCAGGGTGATCAGACTTTGATGTTGTGCAATAAACACAATGGCTGGAATTTTACTGTCCCACCCTCGATGGGAATTGGAGCGGGCGAGAGGTGGACCATGGAAAGTCCTTTGATCTTGGGTGGGATTTTATGATTTCGGAATGAGTGAGGCCGTAAATTCCTTCCCAATGTTTTATAGTAAGTGGTGAGATACTTAAGACATGAATATTTCATTTCTTTGGAACAAGTGTAATGACCTATTCACAGACGAGGTGCAGTTGGAAACAAAGTAGAAAGGAAACCACTAGCAGGATTTATATTCAAATCTGTAGCCTGCAGCCCTTGGAAGGGATAAGAAGCCAATTACAGAATTATTCTAGCTGGCAACAGGGTATTTGCAAGCTTTAAGGAGCAGGAGGGAATAAAACATCGTATGGGCTCCTCTGGTGGAGTCTGATTGATGGCCTACAGCACAGATGGATGTAATTACCAATTCAGTGCACAAATTAGCACAAAAGGAGACCATCTGATCCTTCTTTCCTGCCCAGACCCTTTTGCCTTTCACTGTATTTCAGGTCTAGTTACATGTTTCATTAAGAATGATTTGACATGGTTCATGGCCTGTTATACAGCTCACTAACCTGTATCCCTGGTTTAATAATTTACTCGTGTTTTACTCATCCACAAAGTGAAACTCAAAAGTCTGGGATGATTCACTTGGCAATAGATGAGGATATATATGTTATTTCTCAACCATTTCCTACGTGAAAATCTAGGCTTTTATAATAATTGCTTGAGAAGGTAATTAATCAAGGATACGCTACTCCCTTCCCCCTTCTGATCTGATTGTAAGGATTCCACACAACACTGATATCCTGTCCCAAACATATTGAGGATAATCATCTTGATATAGCAACAAACACATCAGCAGCAGCAACAGATATAAACTGACTAGCGGCCTCACTCTTTGCCAAACATCTTTAGCTCAGGAGAAAGTGTTCAATTCCATTACTGTTATCTGTATTATGTGAGTTCAGACAAGTCCCACATGGCCTCAAATTGCACCTTCTCTTTTTACCCACATAGCACATTAAACGTTTGAATCACTTACAGCAAAACAAGGAAAAACAAACTTCATCAGGCAGGTTGTTTAAATTTATAATGTGACGCCATGCGGAAGTTATTACTACTTAGAACTGGATTCTACAGAAAAGGATTGCTCGGCTTTGAGTTTTCGCCTTGTGAGCTGGTGATAACTTTACAATTAGTTTGTAAAACTGCAGAAAATCAGGTTTGGAAAAGAGTAAGAAGCTTCGCTGCAATAATGTGCAAGTGCTATATTGCTACAGGAGCCTTCTTTCGTTGAGACATTAAACAGAGACAACATCACAGTTTGTTCAGGTAATACATAAAAGATTCCATGACATCTTAGTAGAAGAGCTGGGTTTTGTCCCAGTGTCCTCAGACAACGTTCATCCCTCAGTTAAAAACAGATCAACTGGTCAATTGTTGCAATGTTATTTTTGGAATTGTGCAACACCCAAATTGATTGTTGTGTTTGACCACATAATAACAATGGCTGATCTTTGGGCTTTGTGAAAGGCACTGTGAAAACAGAAAATGGTGGAAATACCCAACAGGTCTGCCAGTGTCTGTGGGGAGAGAAACAGCGAACATTTCAGTTTGATGACCTGTCATCAGAGCTGAAAGTAAGTGCAGAGGGAGAGAAAGGGAGGAGTGTGAAAGGCAGGAAAAGTTGGTTAACTTCCAACAATGGCCTTGGGGTTCATGGATTAATCCATCCATTCATTGTGTTTTAGCCACTTATTAAACTTGTGCTGTCTACAGTTTTAAATGATAGCCGTATGCAGGCAGCACCACCCATGTTGTTTATTGGCTATATGCATCAGTAAGGGGGTAGGGAAATATGAAGCTATAGTGCTGCTTAAAGATGGCCTGCAACTCTTAAAGAGTGATGCAATGAGGCTGCAAGAAACGGTGGGTACTTTTCAAAACTGAATCTGGATTGTGATACGGTGAATAATGATTGAACTTGTGAGAACATGAGAACCAAGATGTTCTGTCAATGCACTGGAGGTCTTGCTGGAAGTGATAGTGAAAAGGAGAGGTGTCCTGTATCCATAGGATGGAAAGATGCCCTCTATTCATACACTCAGCAGACAGTGGAAACAAATAGCAGTGGAATTCAACACCAGGAGTGCTTGCTTCAACAGCATGGGTGGACTGCAAGAAATATAACAATATGACAAATGTTATCAAGGTAACTAGGAGTTTGTCTTCAAGTTTCATATCCTACCTTGTGCATCACTAGCCGCATCCCAAGTTCCAGAAATCAATACCTTTAAATTCACTTTCTTTACTTCATTCCATACTTATAACTGCTTTGTCAGCATTGCTGAAAAAAGAGATGCATTGTCGAAGCTTGTTGCCTTGTACCCATCAGACCAGATTCACAAGAAAGAATACCAAATGAAAAAGGAACAATTTATACTGCATGGGGAGAGAGTGCTGATTAATTGGAAAGTAGTTTCTGATTCAAAGGGGAGTTGCCATGGAGAATGCACCAGGGAGTGTTAACTACCAAGCTTTTGTTTAAATTCAAACCAGGCCAGTCAACAGTGATTGGTCAAGGCATTGACATGGAAATAAACCCGGGAATGCCTGTCCCCAAGCTTTTGTTTCATTGAAAAAAGTGCACTATTTGGACATGTTCTTTCTGTTTGCAAAGAACAGGTTCCTATGTGTGAATACATCTGGCTTCTAACACTGTGAGCCCGACTGTTAATCTTAGATTGGTTGTCAGTGTAATTAGCACTATCAGGATTGTTTAATAGATGCTGTCCAATTGTAGAATCACATGTAATGTTGGACACTCTGGATGGGATTTTATGGCCCCACTTAAGCGAGACCAGAAATTCCTGCCCGAAGTTAACGGACAATTCCGTTGGCCACCATTTAGGGAAACAGATTCTGGAGAGATGTTTTAATAACAGAGTTGTCGTGATGGGAGACTTCAATTTCCCAAACATCGACTGGAATATCCCTAGGGTAAGGGGTATAGATGGGGAGGAGTTTGTTAGGTGTGTTCAGGAGGGTTTCCTGACGCAGTATGTGGACAAGCCTACGAGGGGAGAGGCTGTACTTGACCTGGTACTGGCGAATGAACCAGGGCAGGTGATGGATCTTTCGATAGGAGAGCATCTTGGATATGGTGACCATAATTCTATCTCCTTCACAATTGCGTTGGAACGAGATAGGATCAGGCAGGCTAGGAAGGTGTTTGTCTGGGGTAAGGGGAGATACGAAGAAGTCAGGAAGTTACTTGGACAAATAAACTGGAAGGAGGCGTTCTTAGGGAAAAGTACCGAAGGAAGGTGGCAGATATTCAAGGAATGTGTGTCTGGAGCTCTGAATGACAACGTTCCGATGAGACGAGGGGGTTTTGGTGGGTCGAGGGAACCGTGGTGCACAAAGGATGTGTTGAACCTAGTCAGGAAGAAAAGGAAGGTGTACAAGAGGTTCAGGGAATTAGGAGATGTTAATGATCTTGAGGAGTATAAGGACTGTAGGAGGGAACTTAAAAGGGAAATTAGGAGAGCCAGAAGGGGTCATGAGAAGACCTTGGCGAGTAAGATTAAGGAGAATCCCAAGGCCTTCTATAAATATGTGAAAGGTAAAAGGATAAGAAGAGAAGGGATAGGACCTATAAAAGGTGAGGGGGGAAAGGTTTGTGTGGAACCAGAAGAAATGGCGGAGGTGCTTAACGAGTACTTCGCCTCAGTATTCACGGTGGAAGCCGATCTGGGAGATTTTGTTATGGATTTGCAGCAGATGGAAAGGATTGAGTACGTGAATATTAAGGAGGAGGATGTGTTGGAACTTTTGAATTCTATCAAGGTAGATAAGTCGCCGGGACCTGATGGGATGTACCCCAGAATACTGTGGGAGGCGAGGGAAGAGATTGCAGAGCCCCTGGCGATGATCTTTGCGTCGTCAATGGAGACGGGAGAGGTTCCAGAGGATTGGAGGATTGCGGATGTAGTTCCTATTTTTAAGAAAGGGAACAGAGATAGCCCGGGAAATTACCGACCGGTGAGTCTGACCTCAGTGGTTGGTAAGCTGATGGAGAGGCTTCTGAGGGACAAGATTTACGAACATTTGGAGAGGTTTGACATGATCAGGAATAGTCAGCATGGATTTGTCAAGGGCAGGTCGTGCCTTACAAGCCTAGTTGAGTTCTTCGATAATGTGACTGAACACATTGACGAAGGAAGTGCCGTGGACGTAGTGTACATGGACTTCAGCAAGGCGTTTGATAAGGTCCCCCATGCAAGACTTCTTGAGAAGGTGAGAGGGCATGGGATCCGAGGGCCTTTGGCCTTGTGGATCCAGAACTGGCTTGCCTGCAGAAGGCAGAGAGTGGTTGTGGATGGGGCTTTTTCTGAATGGAGGTCAGTCACCAGCGGAGTGCCTCAAGGATCTGTTCTGGGACCCTTGTTGTTTGTCATTTTCATAAATGACCTGGATGAGGAAGTGGAGGGATGGGTAAGTAAGTTCGCTGATGACACGAAGGTCGGTGGTGTTGTGGATGATCTGGAAGGATGGCAAAAGTTGCAGCAGGACATAGATAGGATGCAGGACTGGGCGGAGAAGTGGCAGATGGACTTCAACGCAGATAAATGTGTAGTCGTACATTTTGGCAGAACCAACGGGATGAACGAGTACACTATCAAGGGCAGAAGTCTGAGTAGTGTTGAGGAGCAGAAGGATCTTGGGGTCCGGGTCCACAGGACTCTTAAATCGGCCTCGCAGGTGGAGGAGGTGGTCAAGAAGGCGTATGGTGTACTGGCCTTCATTAATCGAGGGATTGAGTTTAGGAGTCGGGAGGTAATGCTGGAACTTTATAAGACCCTTGTCAGGCCTCATTTGGAGTATTGTGCGCAGTTCTGGTCGCCTCACTATAGGAAAGATGTAGAAGCTATTGAAAGGGTGCAGAGGAGATTTACAAGGATGTTGCCTGGACTGGGAGGCATGCCTTATGAAGTTAGGTTGAGGGAGCTGGGACTCTTTTCCCTGGAGAGACGAAGGTTGAGAGGCGACCTGATAGAAGTTTACAAAATGTTGAGAGGAATAGATAGGGTGGACTCTCAGAGGCTATTTCCCCGGGTTGAAATGGTCGCTACGAGAGGACACAGATTTAAGGTGCGGGGAGGGAGGTTCAGAAGTGATGTTAGGGGTAAGTTTTTCACTCAGAGGGTGGTGAGTGAATGGAATCGGCTGCCGTCAGTGGTGGTGGAGGCGAACTCGCTGGGGTCTTTTAAAAGACTTCTGGATGAGTATATGGGGTTTAATGGGATTGGGGGTTATAGATAGGTCTGTAGGTTGGTAGGTGATGTGATCGGCGCAACTTGTGGGCCGAAGGGCCTGTTTGTGCTGTAGTGTTCTATGTTCTATTTGCCCACTCTGATTCCATGGTGGGTGGGGCGGTAATATTCTGGTGTAAGTTTTGAAGTTTACAAGCACAGGCTAATTTAATATGATCACTACTTTGCCTATAATGAATAGCTAAGGGACTATGCTGCTTGCAACAATTCCCCAGTCGTTGGGACAAATGGCCTGGTGTCACACCAGCACTAAAATTCATATCTCACATTACTCAGCTGTATGATAGGTAGAACATCCCTTTGGCTTAATGGCAGCATTCTGTTGGTGGTGAATATCACTTATGTTGCTACTGCTTAGGAGCAGTGTGAAGCAGCTGGCTCCACCTGTTACTCAAATCTTTGAGATTTTATCCTTCCAGACTAATCTGAGTGGACTGGGCAATTTCCAAAACCAAAAGTGGGAGCCTCAGGTTCATTCATTAGATTGCACGATATACAATGATCAGTGGTCTGATCAGGGTGGCCATTATCCCACAGGATGTTTTTGATGTGTCTTAATTCAGCATCAAGCTTGTATGGTGAGCAAATGGCTTGGGCCCCATTTAGAAGACTGCAATATAAATTGTTGTTCCCTTTCAAATTTGGCATTCTTCACCTGTCCTGATGAATTCAAGATGGAAAGCTTCAAAAGCATCTCTGTTTTTTTCAGCAATACTCGAGTTCTGTACTACCAAGGGATTCCTGTTGCAAGACTTGCACCCGCAACTCATCTCTTGCACAAAATTGGCAGCCAAACAACCACGACAGCCACGGTACCCAAGCATTTGGAATATGCTAAGGGACACACATTTCAACTTCTTACAAGTGCAGATCTTACATAACAGCAGACAGAAAAAATGAAATGGAGGAGGAACAGTCCTTTAATGTTTTCTTCCAGAAAATAGATTTTCCTTCCCCTTTAAGTTCAAGTGTTGCTGAAATAACCTAGAAATTGGGCTCATTACTGTGCTATTGCAATGCCACAGCAATGCTGAAATTTTACAGGCTATGAATAAATTGGCTGAGGTTTTGAGAAATCTAGAGCAAAGGTTAACCTGAAGAGGCTTTTAGTTATCTGTATTACTTTAAAACACAATCCATTTGTGATCAAAACATTTTCAAATAGCAACCCTTTTCTGTAATCATGTAGGATGAAAATCACTCTATGATGTGCACCTGTCTTTGGAAGAGGCAATCAAAAGCAAATACATGTTCACATTAAACACAAGGGACATGGAAATTATATTGTGCAATATTAGCAAATGAATGCTTAATGTCGCAACTGAAACTTATCTCTCTCCGCTACTTTAGCAGAGAACCTCATTTATTTTGAATGGTTTAATTTCAAAACCTGTTTTTTGTTAATGCAAATTAGAATTCAGCAGAAGACGGAACATAAAACTTTCTTAGTCATAACAAGCACACTTATGCCAACGATTATACATTCTTTGTTGCTGCCTCACTTCAACATAGAAGAGTTATAACTGTGCAGAGAACATGATGCTCAGCTTCTAACATCATGACACAGTTTGTCAGGTCATCAATGGGTATTTCAGTTACACTTTCTGGTAAATTCACTCACTCGAGACATATCAGGATAATGGGTCCATCTGGATCTGTTCTTGGAATTTAGTGAGATTATACCTGAATTCTTTGGGGACTGTGTGGATGGAGTAGGATGAGGAGTGGGTGTATTTTCCACACTCATCTGTCTAATTATGGCAGAAGCAATACAGAGACAGTGTAAATATAATTTTTCCGGGTTTTTTTGTGATTCCCCCAGTGATACTTTGATAGACAAGTGGAAGAACATTGGTAGAAATTCAATCTCTTCACTACTACTATTGGATGTGTTTAATCTATTCATTATTGGAATAAAACCACCCCAACTAAGCTTTTTGTATATTCTATGCTAATATACTAATGAATATAAAGGAATGTAACCTATAAAATTCAGCTCCATAGTGTGGTAGTTTTAGTAAAATAATGATGCCTATGCTGTTTCCACTTATTTCTGGCATGGCCCATGCTGGCTGCCATCTTTGTGAGGCCATTAGCGCAGGTGTTAGAACATAGAACATAGAACACTACAGCACAAACAGGCCCTTCGGCCCACGAGTTGCGCCGATCACATCAACACCTACCAACCTACAGACCTATCTATAACCCTCAATCTCATTAAACCCCATATACTCATCCAGAAGTCTTTTAAAAGACCCCAGCGAGTTCGCCTCCACCACCACTGACGGCAGCCGATTCCATTCACTCACCACCCTCTGAGTGAAAAACTTACCCCTAACATCACTTCTGAACTTCTCTCCTTGCACCTTAAATCTGTGTCCTCTCGTAGCAACCATTTCAACCTGGGGAAATAGCCTCTGAGAGTCCACCCTATCTATTCCCCTCAACATTTTGTAAACTTCTATCAGGTCGCCTCTCAACCTTCGTCTCTCCAGGGAAAAGAGTCCCAGCTCCCTCAACCTAACTTCATGAGGCATGCCTCCCAGTCCAGGCAACATCCTTGTAAATCTCCTCTGTACCCTCTCAATAGCTTCTACATCTTTCCTATAGTGAGGCGACCAGAACTGCGCACAATACTCTAAATGAGGCCTGACAAGGGTCTTATAAAGTTGCAGCATTACCTCCCGACTCCTAAACTCAAACCCTCGATTAACGAAGGCCAGTACACCATACGCCTTCTTGACCACCTCCTCCACCTGCGAGGCCGATTTAAGAGTCCTGTGGACCCGGACCCCTAGATCCTTCTGCTCTTCAACACTACTCAGACTTCTGCCCTTGATAGTGTACTCGTTCATCCCGTTGGTTCTGCCAAAATGGACGACTACACATTTATCCGCGTTGAAGTCCATCTACCACTTCTCCGCCCAGTCCTGCATCCTATCTACATCCTGCTGCAACTTTTGCCATCCTTCCAGACCATCCACAACACCACCGACCTTAGTGTCATCAGCGAACTTACTTACCCATCCCTCCACTTCCTCATCCAGGTCATTTATGAAAATGACAAACAACAAGGGTCCCAGAACAGATCCTTGAGGCACTCCGCTGGTGACTGACCTCCATTCAGAAAAAGCCCCATCCACAACCACTCTCTGCCTTCTGCAGGCAAGCCAATTCTGGATCCACAAGGCCAAAGGCCCTTGGATCCCATGCCCTCTCACCTTCTCAAGAAGTCTTGCATGGGGGACCTTATCAAACGCCTTGCTGAAGTCCATGTACACTACGTCCACGGCACTTCCTTCGTCAATGTGTTCAGTCACATTATCGAAGAACTCAACTAGGCTTGTAAGGCACGACCTGCCCTTGACAAATCCATGCTGACTATTCCTGATCATGTCAAACCTCTCCAAATGTTCGTAAATCTTGTCCCTCAGAAGCCTCTCCATCAGCTTACCAACTACTGAGGTCAGACTCACCGGTCGGTAATTTCCCAGGCTATCTCTGTTCCCTTTCTTGAAAATAGGAACTACATCCGCAATCCTCCAATCCTCCGGAACCTCTCCCGTCTCCATTGACGACGCAAAGATCATCGCCAGGGGCTCTGCAATCTCTTCCCTCGCCTCCCACAGTATCCTGGGGTACATCCCATCTGGTCCAGGCGACTTATCTACCTTGATAGAATTCAAAAGTTCCAACACATCCTCCTCCTTAATATTCACGTACTCAATCTTTTCCATCTGCTGCAAATCCATAACAAAATCTCCCAGATCAGCTTCCACTGTGAATACTGAGGCGAAGTATTCGTTAAGCACCTCTGCCATTTCTTCTGGTTCCACACAAACCTTTCCCCCCTCACCTTTTATAGGTCCTATCCCTTCTCTTCTTATCCTTTTACCTTTCACATATTTATAGAAGGCCTTGGGATTCTCCTTAATCTTACCCGCCAAGGTCTTCTCATGACCCCTTCTGGCTCTCCTAATTTCCCTTTTAAGTTCCTTCCTACAGTCCTTATACTCCTCAAGATCTTTAACCTCTCCTAATTCCCTGAACCTCTTACACACCTTCCCTTTCCTCCTGACTAGGTTCAACACAGCCTTTGTGCACCACGGTTCCCGCGACCTACCAAAACCCCCTTGTCTCATCGGAACGTTGTCATTCAGAGCTCCAGACACACATTCCTTGAATATCTGCCACCTTCCTTCAGTACTTTTCCCTAAGAACGCCTCCTTCCAGTTTATTTGTCCAAGTATCTTCCTGACTTCTTCGTATCTCCCCTTACCCCAGACAAACACCTTCCTAGCCTGCCTGATCCTATCTCGTTCCAATGCAATTGTGAAGGAGATAGAATTATGGTCACCATTTCCAAGATGCTCTCCTACCGAAAGATCCATCACCTGCCCTGGTTCATTCGCCAGTACCAGGTCAAGTACAGCCTCTCCCCTTGTAGGCTTATCCACATACTGTGTCAGGAAACCTTCCTGAACACACCTAACAAACTCCTCCCCATCCAAACCCCTTACCCTAGGGATATTCCAGTCGATGTTTGGGAAATTGAAGTCTCCCATCACGACAACTCTGTTATTAAAACATCTCTCCAGAATCTGTTTCCCTATTTGCACTTCAACTTCCCTGTCACTATTGGGCGGCCTATAGAATACACCCAGCAAAGTTTTCGACCCTTTGCTGTTTGTAACTTCCACCCACAGAGATTCTGTAGACAGTCCCTCCACAACATCCTCTTTCTCTGCAGCCATGACACTGTCCCTGATCAACAGTGCCACTCCACCACCCCTTCTGCCACCCTCCCTGTCCTTCCTGAAGCACCTGAAGCCTGGCACCTGAAGTACCCAGTCCTGTCCCCGAGACATCCAAGTCTCCGTAATGGCCACTACATCACAATCCCAAACAGCAATCCACGCCCTAAGCTCATCTACCTTATTGACTACACTATATATTATATATATATTATATATATTATATTATATATGTTGTCCACTGGATGTGTTCAGAGAAGGCAGACAGGAGGTCAATCAGTGTCTAATGCTGCTAATGGCATGCTTCAATTTTATACTTCATCAGTCTAATTCTAAGTCTAAGTCTGAAAAACATGCTGATGAGATGCATCGGCCATGCTAAATTCTCCCTCAAAATACCCGAATAAATGTTGGAGTGTGGCAGCTAGGGGATTTTCACAGTAACTTTTGTGCAGTATTAATGTAACCCTACGTGTGACACTAGTAAATAAACTTAAATTTAATTATTGCTGTTTTAAAGGCACACAGCTGGGCATGCATTCAGCTCAACAGTGAGTAGGACCACTCTCCTCTCTCCCTCCCAACCAGTACTATCTAAGGGGAAGTTTAATTTCTGATTACATTGTACTGGCTCTCTTTTTAAGTTTTTTCATTTGATTTGATTTATTATTGTCACATGTATTGGGATACAGTGGAAAGTATTGTTTCTTGTGTGCTAGACGGACAAAACATACCATTCATAGTGTACATAGGGGAGAAGGAAAGGGTGCAGAATATAGTGTCACTGTCATAGCTATGTTGTAGCGAAAGGTCAGGATAATATAAGGTAGGTCCATTCAAAAGTCTGATGGGAGCAAGGAAGAAGCTGTTCTTGAGTCAGCTGGTACGTGATCTCAAATTTTGTATCTTTTTCCAGACAGAAGAAGGTGGAAGAGAGTATGTCAGGGTTGCATGGGGATGCTGATTATGCTGGCTGCTTTTCCAAGGCAGCAGGAAGTGTAGACAGTTAATGGATGGGAGGCTAGTCTGTGTGATGGACTGGGCTTCTTTCTCAACTCTTTGTAGTTTCTTCCGGCCTTGGTCAGAGGAAAAGACATACCAAGCTGTGATACATCTGAGTCAGCAAGAAATAAAGACAGAGTCAATGGATAAGTTTATGGAGGTGTTGGTGTTTTGAGGAGTTGGTTACAGTTGATGAATCTACAGGGAATGGTGACAAGCCAAGATGTAAAGTTTGATAAAAGCATAATATTTGCAGGGTTTTGAAGAGGGTGGACTAATGTTTATGAACTTTTAAATAAACCACTTTTAGAAAGATGTGGAGATGCTGGCGTTAAACTGCGGTGGGCACAGTAAGAAGTCTCATAACCAGGTTAAAGTCCAAAAGGTTTATTTGGAATTGCTTGCTTTCAGAGTGCTGCTCCTTCCTCAACATCATAAGTAGTGAGACTTCTTACTTTTAAAGTGATCAGTTGGAATTTCCGTTGAGGAATTAACAGTCATGGTAATTGAGGAACAGGGAAGCAGTTGTTTTTGAGAAGCTAGCCTTGATGAATTTATGACTCCAATAGGACCTAAATGTTTGAAGCCAAGGGTTTTTCTGCTTTGAAGGAATTGTTAACATTTTTGAATTTAGGATGATACTTTGGCTGGGATTTTGCACCTGCGTTCACCATGTAAGGGAATAGTGGATATGGATCTGTTGAGCCAATAAACAGATGTTATTCAAATGGTATTAATTCAGATAGAAGCAAATACAGGACAACAAAGGAAAAGGAATCAATATTTGCAGCTTCCCAGGAGAAATTGAACAAGTCGTATAATGTTGAAGATGCGCAGCTCCTTCTGATTGAGTGCTTAACACGCTCGAGCACCAATGTGAGAGTCTTGTTCAAGGATGTATTGGCATTCATTCAGAGCAGAGTATTGGAAAAGGAGTTCAGGGTTGACTGTGCATTTAAACAGACCAGTTGCTACAACTGTGGATGATATGGTTACTGCTCAAGACACAACAACGACATCAGCAGGGGGTCAGCAATTTTTAACTTCCTTCGCTAGGAATAGTCAATCAGCACCAACCACTCACCCCCCTGTTCCCCCCGCCGTGCACCCCTCCCCCCATCCCCCCTTCAGTCCCAATATTACTAATCCACTCCAGAGTAACATGGCTCATTTAGCTAATAATTTGGACAAGTTGGCCAATTTAACCTCTAATAACTTGGATAAATTGTCTTTGATTGTGCAAACACTTGTGAAAATCCAGCAGGTAAACCCATCTGTGGCCAGTGTTTATACACATGGTCGGCAACAGTATGGACACAGTGGCGGGCATGCTGGAAGGGGTCAGCTTCTCTGTTCTTGAAGTGAGGTTCAGATACAATAGTGATGGACATCCAGTAGTTGATGCGCTGCTGCCTGTGAGCCATCAGCAAATTATGTTAATTGAGACTGGATCATCTTACCATTGTGCACATCTTACACCCTGAACAGTATCTTGCAGTAGGAAAAGAGTATATACATGTTGTCGGTATTACATGTGCATCTAGGGAGATGTCATTAATCCGTATGTGTCAAAGTTTAATATTTTTAGAATGGTTGTGCCAGTCATCTCGTGAGAAGGGCCTGAAGCATTCAAAATTACCATTACAGGGGCATTCCACCCCTATTGTCTGAAGAGAACTTACTTCCTATACTTCTCAGGAGACCCACAATTTGTTATACAATGACTGCCCCACAATGTGTGTTGGGGAGTTAGACTACCAATAGTGTTACACTGAAAACTAGGACTAAACCACACCTTCCAGTTAATAGACCATGGGAAATCACTGAAAGGATGAAGTGTCCTGAACATAGGGAGGGTCCTAGCAATGGTTTGTTTGTCATTCCCACATGTGCAATGCTGTAACATGACGTATATACATCATGAGGTAGTACCAGTATTGATCAATCTGACAGCTATGAGGTTACCATTGTGATGTAAACATAAGACCCAAGCTTTACAGGAAATGATGTCATAACAACTTCCTGGAGAATCTTGGGAAAGAACATGTACTATAGAAGATGAGGAGGAAGTCACTAATTTCTATACAACATTCAGAAATAATTCGGATTCTTAATTCAGTAAACAAGTACGACAAGTTATAATTAACGATACAGCAACTTCATTCAACACAGCGATGTCTGTAGTGAATACCAGAGATCTAGCTGACCTGAATTATTCCATTAAGACAGTCCAGAATAAATTAGAGAAGATGGATATTTATATGGACTTCCAGAAGGTGTTTGATGAAGTCTTGCACAACAGATTGTTAGCTAAGGTGGAAATCCAAGGAATTGAAGGCAGATTGCTGACATGGATGGGAAATTGGTTGAGCAACAGGAAATAGAGAGGTGGAACTCTACCACCTTGCCTGCCACGGAATCAGCACGGGCGAGGGTCCGACAACGGAAATCTCCTTTAACCTCGGGTGGGAATTTCCGCTCTCGCCCAAGCGAGGATGTAAAATCCCGCCCAGAGTTGTAGTAATGGATAAGTACTCAAATTGGGAGGATATGACTAGTGGTGTCCTGCAAGGATCTATTTTGGGGCCTGAATTATTTACAATATTCATTACTGGCTTAGATAACGGCATAAAAAATCAAACATCAACATTGGACCAGGGGTGACACAAGGCTATGGACCAAGTTCTGGAAAATGGGTTGAGAATAGATACATACTTGATGGCCAGCTTGGGTCTAATGGTCCAAAGGTTCTCTTTCAGTGCTGTAAAACTCAAGGACTCAATGACTCTATGTTTAGAGAAAATATGCATTGTTTTAATTGATCTGTACCAGTAGAAAGTCTTTATTCTCTGATATTATGAGTGGAAGTAGTCTTAACTGTTGATTCTAACAGCTTTAATGCTGGGTTCAGATTAAAATATGTTGACAAGAGAATGTGACCTTATTTATGACCATTTTGAATTAAAGGGAATTGAGTCATTTGTTTGTAATGGAATGTAACCTCTGTGAGGAAGTAAGTGATTGAGCTGTGTCTCAGATTACAACAAAGCTGGGGTGGCACAAGATGATTTGCATCCCAAAGCCAGTAGAATTTGGATGTTTCCCAAAAAAGGAGCGCTGATTAGTGAGTTATGGGGTTAAAAAATAGAGAATTAGTATCCTTGTTGGCACAGTTTTATCATTGCTTCAACGGTATACTTCTTCTGAGACATGGGACATCACTACTTCTGAGACAGAAGAACTAACTTTGGTTGCGCTGTCAGCGTTCAAAGAATCCTCGCCCTTGAGGATAGATACAAATTTGGACCTTAGTGTTTTTTTCCTAATTAGAAGGATTTTATACCTCTAATCCCTGAAACCTTCAGAAGTGGAGGAGGATGATGAGAAGGACTTTCAGCTGGAACCCTTATCCACCACAGATCTTCAAAGACCACTTTTCCTATCTGCACCTAAGCCAGGAGAAATATATGCACCATCTGCAATTAGCAAAGGAAATGCTCAGGGAACTCTGCCCTCTTGGATCCAGACCTTTGGTCTCAGAGAACAGTACTACCAATGGCTGACTAGGGCCTTGAATTTCTTTGGGTTGAGAATTTTCCAGGTTGGAATAGGGAACATATCATTTACTGTTCATTGCTGCATTGGAGCGATAGCAGAGATTCTTCCTGCCAGGAGAGGGAGCCTCGTTGGGTTCTCCTTCAACAGAAATATGTAGGCAGACTGTAAAGTAGCTTTGCAAAGTTACTGTGATTCCCCATGGTGCAAGGTGCCTTACTTTGTGGCTGTTGTTTCTCAATGATGAGATGTACTGCAAATGTAAAAATTACCACCTACTCAATGCGTAGATGGTGCGTGACCTCAGCACATCACACTGGTGAATGCTTGACATCCTGGCAGCAGTCATGATGCTTTTATTCTATGTCAGTCTTCCGTGCCATCAATTCTGTGGTAGTTGAGGGCTATTTGATCTACAGCAGACTAGTGGCACCCCTCTTCGACTGGACCAGACATGTCCCACATACACACACTGACAGCCAAGTTGCCAGATAGATTATCGAGCAGACAATCTGGATGATGAAAGAATGGTTCTGCTGCCACAGCTGCTCTTTCCAAACTCACCAGAGATCCCCTACCCACCTGCCACTGCAACTGTAGTGGGCGGGTTGAGGACAACGTGAAGGCCCATTGACAGTCGGGCAGGAATTTCCATCTTTTAGACCAGCATGGCTGGAGAATTCCGCCCATTGTTTCTATTCATGGTGTATCCTCCATAACCTGGTGACCATGAAGACACAGCTCACATCACAGAGATTTGACTAGCATGTCAGGAGATGGAGGAGGCAGCCGGCACGTCCACATTCTGGATGGGCTCTCTGTGAGTGTTTAATTTAACTCTGGTTCCCATAAATACAATCCCAGGTCCACCTTGTATAACTGTCCCACCCCTTACCACTCTTCATCAAGGTCCATCATAGCATCCTCTTGACTACAATCCTATAATAAAAGTCACCACAGACCAATCAATTCTGATCAAATGTGTCCAACAAAACACTCAATGTTCCACACAAAAATTAACTATTTGCCCCTGTGCATTCTCTGAGGGCCTCTTGCAATTAATTTTGCTTGTTTTGGTGCTGCTATGCCATGTTAACCCAATAGCTAATGGATGGCTGATGATTTATAGTGGGGAAGACTGCTGATAGCCATGGGACATGACCTTGTACAGCTCTATGCCCAGTAGGTCAAACTGTGGACTGAATAATTTCAGAATGGGTGGCACCAATCTGGCCTGGCTGTCTGACGGGCAACCGAAGGGGCATTGCCAGAGTGGAAGTAATGGAAGCATGAGTGTTTTCATTGTGAAAGAGCACAGCAGGTTCCTGTTTCATGGAGCCACTGCCATTCTACTCAATAATCCAGTCTGATCTTACCCAGGTCCACACCCACAGCCGTGCAATTGAAAAGCAAGCCACTCAGTTGTGTTCAAGATGGAGGTTAACACCACCTTCTTAAGGGGAAATTAGGGATGGACAATAAATGCTGCTTTTGCCAGCAATAACCACATCCTGTGAATGAATAAAAATACCTGAGCACTGGTACCTGCAGCCATAATTGTAGCAGTCTAAGCCTACCTAGTAATAAGCTGAAATTTCATGGTCTATGTTGAATGGTGGTCAGCACTGCTACAAAATGTAGTCAGCTCCAGGGACCTGAGTTCAATTCCAGCCTTGGGTGACTGTCTGTGTAGAGTTTGCACATTCTCCCCATGTCAGTGTGGATTTCCTTTACATGCTCTGATTTCCTCCCATAGTCCAAAGATATGCAGGTCAGATGGATTGACCATGATAAATGGCCCTGTAATGTTCCAAGATGTGTAGGTTCAATGGATTAGCCATGGGAAATGTGTGGTATTACAGGGATACTACGGGAGAGAGGGCTTGGGTAAAATACACTGTTCGAGAGTTGGTGCAGACTTGATGGGCTGAAGAGTCTCTTTTGCCCTGTAGGGACTCTATGATTTTATGTTTCCATTGTGGCAGTCTGATGTTAGATGCCTTCTGCTGGTACTGCAGTGGGAGCTGAGATATCAGCTATTCGATACCGCTGCATTATTTGATTCAAACAATGGAGTTGGCTAGACTGCTAACATTCATGGCAACAGAGACCTGCTCTCACTGTAGGGTGAAGAGTTAATATCAGGAGCACTTGATACTGATGTAACTAATGATGTAACTGTGGTGCATTGTCACATGTTGGGGAAACTGATATCTGATGGGAAGCAGAAATACAAACTCATGTAGAGCACTAAGATGTTTATAGATCTGTAAATAAACAAGAATGTTTTTCATGAATAGCAGTCTATGGTAATATTGTTAGGGTAACAAGCAAACCCAAAAGAAACCCATCCAGATCTTGAACCCAAAGATGAAACAAGGTGGCAGCTGGTGGTTTCAGTTGACTGTTCATTAGCACCATCCAAAACATGGTGGCAGTGAACAGTGTGAAGACCCAGAAAAACTCCAAGGGGAGACTGCAGACCTGAAAGATCTATGCATCTTTGGTAAAAGGACAAGAAGAGAAAATTATAGCAGCAGTCACATAACCTACAACAATTTCAAAAAAAGGGCAAAGAAAACCTGTGTATTATGCCCCAAGATCTCTCATGGACACAGAGAAGAGGTATGCAACCATTGAGAAAGAAGCATTAGCCTATGAAGGGTTCTCTTGTTATGCCACATGATTAAGTTTTAATATTGAAACTCATCACAAATCTTTGGTTACTCTTCTTAACCTGAAAGTAATTGCAAAAATGCCACTGACAACTCAGTGTTCCAGACTGAGACTTATGAGATATGATTCAGTTACTATGTATGTTTAAGGGAAGTATCAGGCAACAGCAGATATATTGTCAACAATATAAATGGAAGGAGTCAAACTGGAAGATTTAAATTTTATTGAGGAAGTTGGATCATATACTTGACTCATTACCAAACACTTAACAGCTACTGAGAAGAGAGTATAAGAAATTAAGCAAGCCTAACAAGATGATGCCAAGTGCAACAATATAAAAGAGTATTTCCATGATGGGTGGCCAGATTATATTCCTAGCAACTTAGTCCTTCACCAATATTTTGAACAGAATAAACATTCTCACAATCATATGATTTCTTAGATTTTAATAACAGACCAGTCATCCCCAAAACCCTTCAATTCGACATTCTCCAAAAATTCTCCAGCAGTTAATCTGGTGGTCAGGCATTTGCGAGGAGGTATAGGAGTATGTATATATTTGAGATAAAGATTTGGGGAATGATGTAGAATGAAAGGTTCACATCAGGAGAAGCTAAGGCTAATGTAATTAATGATGTAACTATGATGTAATTTCATATGGTGAAACAGGTTATGCAACTATTCAACAGCGTTTAGTGTGCAGTTGCCTGCTACTATCATTATTAATGGCCACAAAGTTTACATGCTGTCTGCATTACTTTGAACTGAGTGGGTTTATTGGCCATTACAATCCCTGCACCTGATTTCAGGTGCTATCCAATTTGCTCCTGTCACCTCATACAATGTTGGTGGCAGCACAGCAAAATGTAGTTCAAAATGTGTAAATAACAGCCCTTTCTCCTAGTTCTTGCCAAACTGCAAGTTGTTTAGAACAGCAATGTCACTGCCAACAACAGAAGGAAGAGCAACTGATGAAAAATAACAAGACAAAGTGCGCCTAAAGATATGTATTTAAAGTTGTATATATCTTGTATATAAAGTCATACAAGATATACATATTCATATCTACTTTTGCAAGGATCTTTTAAAATGGGTTTGAACCGTCATTTCTTGTTCAGCCGTGCAACCAGTTATGCTGGATTGGTTGTACTTAATCCTTTGCAAGAGACATTGTTGTTTTAAAATCATAGTTGAATCACCAAGGAATGAGGAATCCTCAGAGAATGAAGTGCAACTATGATAGAGTATCTACTCAGGATGAGAAATGCACAATCTAATGGTGTGAAAATGTGTGATTTGCAACTTATAATTACTTGATTCCCATTGCTTCTATTTACTGCATTTTACAGCAGTAACAATGTAAAACTCTTAGTATTCACCATCAATTCTCCTTTGAAATTGACAGCAACTTCTGGAGTTCACACATTCACAGTTAAGCTCAGGAATGTAGAAGTGGTCAGTGATTCCATGCTTCTCCATAGAGTGAAGGTGAAGTCCAACAGTGTGCAACCTATTAGAAGTCAGTGAACTGATGAGAACTTCCACTTTCATCCAGTTAGCCTTGCAGTAAACTCTTGAAGAAGATACATCTTATTGGATGTGGACATACTAAGTTCAAAAACACTGCAAAATAGACTGTTAGATTGGCCTGAAAAACTAAATAAGATATTTATAGCATGTCAGATTTCTCCATTCTGGTAAAAAGAAATCCAGATATTTATTAAAAATAATTAATTTTTAACAAGTTTATTGTGATATTTCAGCTGCTACATTAATTCCATACACATGTCCGAATCATTTAATTTTGCTCGCTGTATAATGTAATTAAAGATGAAGGATGCATTTTACGTCCTGGTTTGCTGTATGTAAACGTACTTCAATTCGATTGGCTACTTACCCTGATTGATGATATCACTGTTATTGGATGCCTTTGGGACAGCATGATCGCACATTGGTTAGCACTGCTGCCTCACAGTGCTGGGGACCCAGATTCAATTCTAGCCTTGGGTGTGTGGAGTTTGCACATTCTCCGTATGTCTGCATGGGTTTCCTCCGGTTACTCAGGTTTCCTCCCACAGTCCACAGATGTGCAGTTTAAGTATATTGACCATGCTAAATTGCCCCTTACTGTTCCAAAGAGTGCGGGTTAGATTAATTAGCCATGGGAAAAGTGTGGGGTTGCAGGTTTGGATGGGGGAGAGGGCCTGGGTAAGATAATCTGTTTGAGAGTCAATGCATGCTCAATGGGCCAAATAGCTTCTTCTGCGCTGTAGGGATTCTATTCTACTGAAGATCCCTGTTGATTTGGTCCCAGATTCAAATTAATGCCAAGAGAGGGGAAATCCACACTACAGAGCTGCTAGATCTTTGTGGACAGCTTTTTCCAAGGTCAGCGGTGAACATTGCAGCTTTATGAAAGCAGGCCAATATTTTGCACAGTTCGTTGTTCTGATATTTAGGCCTAAGCTTTCTATTGCCACCCTCCCACCCCACAATCCTCCCACTGCCACACCCCAAAACCACTGAACCCACATCCCAACAACCAGTGCCTTTTTAGTAAATCTGGGGTCTCAGAGATAGAAAGCTACTCAAGGATACACAACACAAAGTCCCCAAGTCCTTACTGTTAGTTGAAACCAGTCACATCAGGTCACAATACCTTTTTCTCACGAGTGGGTAGCATGGTGGCACAGTGGTTAGCACTGCTGCCTCACAGTGCCAGCGACCCCAGGTTCAATTCCAGCCTCGGGTGACAGTCTGCATGGCGTTTGCACATTCTCCCCGTGTTTATGTGGGTTTCCTCTGGGGGGTGCTCCACTTTCCTCCCACAGTCCAAAGATGTGCGGGTTAGTTGGAATTGCCATGCTAAATTGCCTCTCAATATTAGGGGGACTAGTTAGGGTAAATGCATGGTGTTATTGGGATAGAGCCTGAGTGGGATTGTGGTCAGACTCGATGGGCCGAATGGCCTCCTTCTGCACTGTAGGGATTGTATGGTTCTGTGATATAGTGACAATATCTGGGAAGGGAAAATACATCCTTCACCATTACTCCCAATGTTTATATTCTTCGGACATTGGATTCAGAGCCCAGAAGATGGGAGCACTGAATATGAGAAAGAGCAGTGCTTTGTAGAAGTATTCTTGGTGTTCAACACTGTACAAGTCCCATCATGTCAACAAAAAAATCTTTAAAGTAATTTTCATCGTTTTACAGGCAGTTGCTCAACCACCTTGACTTCTTGCTGTGAAAGATTTTGGTACTCTGGTGGCACGGTGGTACAGTGGTTCGAACTGCTGCCTCACAGCGCAAGGGAGCTGGATTCAATTTCGGCATAGGGTCACGGTCTGTGTGGAGTTTGCACATTCTCCCCATGTCTGCATAGGTTTCCTCTGGGTGCTCCAGTTTCCTTCCACAGTCCAAAGATATGCTGGTTAGGTTGATTGGCCATGCTAAATTGCCTCTTAGTGTCAGGGGGACTAGCAGGATAAATACATGGGGTTATATGGATAGAGTCTGAGTGGGATTGTTTTTGGTGCAGGCTCAATGGGCCGAATGGCCTTCTGCACTGTAGGGATTCTATAATTCCATGGTGCCTGTGGCAGCAAGTCTCTGGGTCCAGGTTGGCATAACTCCCTATAGTCAGGCTGGTGGGTAGGAGCTTGTGTGATGATCACATTCTATTGGAGAAAGCTGGTTGATTCTCTTAGACAAACTACAGTTAATGACGATATATAGTACATTACAAAAGGTGGTACAAGTGAATCAGGATAACGATGAATATGATGCTCCTTCTGCTGAGGTGGCACGGTCTTATTATTTTTCCTTCAATTGCTTTAGTAGAAACAGAGATATTTCATGTGAAAGTGAAAGCTTAAGCAAAGAAAATGGATGTTTCCAGTTGCCAACATGGCTCATTAGCATCACAATGAGTGAAAGCCTGCTGTGAGCTCACCGTGGTGTTCCAGTGAGAAATATAAACTGTGTAGGAGATAGCCTGTTACAGGAATAAAAAAGCCGGAGGGATCTGGAGAGGAATAAAAATGAACACATCTATTCACGTTAGCATCAGGGGACCCTCAGGACAGCAGAACTTCTGCATGCCTCTCACCCTAAAAATGAAAATGGTGGGTTGCTGAAGTTGGATTTGCTCAGCACCTTGATGCCCACTGAGGTTACCATAACAACAGTTTTATATTTCTTTCTCTTGCTCTTCCTTGTGAAAAGCAGCTCCCAATACAGTCATTTCACTGCAATCCTTCTCTGTGCCCAGCGAAAGAAATCACAGAATCATACAGCACAGAAGAGGCCCTTTGGCCCATCGAGTCTGCACCCACACATAAGAAAAACCTGAACTCCCACCTCATCCCACCTGCCAGCACTTGGCCCTTGGCCCTGAATGTTATGATGGGCCAAGTGCTCATCCAGATACTTTTTAAAGGATGTGAAGCAACCCGCCTCCACCACCCTCCCAAGCAGCTCATTCCAAACCGTCACCGCCCTTTGGGTAAAAAAGATTTTCCTCACATCCCCTCCTAAACCTCCTGCCCCTCACTTTGAACCTATTCCCCTCGTGACTTCAATTAAGGGGAATTGCTGCTCCTTATTCACTCTGTCTATGCCCATCATAGTCTTGTACACCTCGATCAAGTCACCCCTCAGTCTTCTCTGCTCCAATGAAAACCTATCCACCTTCTTTTCATAACTTAAATGTTTCATCCTAGGGAGCATTCTGGTAAATTCCCTCTGCACCCCCTCAAGTGCAATCATATCCTTCTGATAACGTGGTGACCAGAACTGCACACAGTAGTCCAGCTGTGGCCTGACCAAAGTTCTATACAACTCCAACATGACTTCCCTGCTTTTATAATCTATGTCTCGATTGATAAAGGCAAGTGTCCCATATGCCTTTTCATCACCCTACTAACATGCCCTTCCACTTTCCGAGATGAGGGCAGGTTTCAGTTGGGAGGAGAAGTCCAAGGTTACTAGGCAAAACCAGATAAAATAGATTTTTGTAATGATAGTTTTCTCCTTTTACTAAAATCTGAAGCTCATGTTGCTTGAAATGTGGTTTGTTGTTACTTGAAATTTATGAAGGCTTCTTATTTCACTGACTGAATATGAGTCAGAGACTTCAACAAGGTCAAGTTGTTCATCTCCAGTTGTAGAACTATTTAATTTGCATGATTCTATCGATAATGTCACATTGACTGGATTCACATTCAGCGATTAATTTACATGCAAAAAAAAGTGTTCAATTGTAAGACTATAATTTGGATAGCACTTACGTCAGTAATTACCAGACATTTACTACCCAATAACATTAATGGCAGCATGCAAGATTATTATGCCATGAATTGTTTTATGTGATTGTCTTTGAGCGAAAGAGATGCTGTGAAACACACAATGCGCATTCACTGAAGACACTAGGCTAATTAAAATGTTTCAAGGAGGAATCATGCATGTCTCACAAGAATAGGCATCCACCTTGATGACCAAAATGAAGTGTTTTCCTTGTACAAGTGACTTATGGGAGAAGTGGAAATGGTTGAGAGCTTCAGGTTTTGAGATGTTCAGATCTCCAACAATCTTCTCTGGTTCCTCCACGCTGATGCTAGAGTTAAGAAAGCCTACCTACGCTTCTACTTTTTCAGGGGACTAAGGAAATTTTGCATGTCCGCTATGACCCTTACCATTTTCTTACAGATGCACCATAGAAAGCATCATTTCTGGATGTATCACACATTGGTGTGGCTCCTGCTCTGACCAAGACCGCAAGAAGTTACAAAGTGTTATGAACACAATCCAGTCCATCAGGCAAACCAGCCTCTCATCCATTGACTCTGTTTCCATTTCCCATTGCCTTAGAAAAGCAGCCAGCATAATCAAGGACCTCACACATCACAAACATACCCTCTTCCACCTTCTTCTGTCTGAAAAATGATACAAAAATCTGAGATCACATACCCACCAAGGCAGGAACATTTCCCTGCTGCCATCAGATTTTTGAATGGATCTACCTTATATTAAGTTGATCTTTCTCTATACCCTGGCTATGACTGTAACACTACATGCTGCACCCTCTCCTTTCTTTTTCCCTTTTGTACTTTATGAATGGTATGCTTTGTCTGCCAAGCACGTAAGAAACAATACTTTTCACTGTCTACCAATACATGTGACAATAATAAATCAAATCAAATCAAATTGTGATGAACGAATTGAAATATTGCAGGATGATATTCCACCCAAAGTGTCTCAGACATTTCCCCCCAGATAATCCATTGACCTAACAAATGCCCTGACTCATCCTGGCAACCTAGGATTCCCCTTCATTGCCACCTTTACCCCAAGAATGACTATATGAGAGGCAATAATTGATACAGTGTGGTGTTCCAAGAATCATTCTATAAGGTGGAGGTCATATGTACTATATTTTCTGCAGTTTTCCCCAACTCCATTAGGACCATCAATGTTAGGTTATATGCACTACAATAACATACTGACAGCCTAATGCATATAGAGCCTTTAACACAGTAAAACATCCCAAGATACTTCACAATGTTCTGGGATGGTCCTTTTATCTTGGTCTCTCAGCACAGGACTTAGCAGATAGTCTTTAGACATACTGTGATATCTGTTTAACATTTGTTTATGAGTATGACATCAAAACAGGTTACAGAGCAGACACATTTCTCCTAGGCATCATGTTCCAACTTCTCTGTCTTGTGAATCTAACACATAACTGACTGGTATCAGCGATACATCATCACCTATGTTATATACTAGTTTATTACATCTGTTAACTTTTTATACCACATGCAGGAGCAGTTACAAACAAAATCACATTCAGACACCTATGTAAAGTGGGACTTCACTTTGAGAGTCAGTGAGAACAACAGGGTCTAAATGCTCAGCAAGAGAGTGAGAGAGATAAAGGAACTTCACTTTGAGAGTGAATGAGTAGAATAAATAAGGTGCCCAGAACTGAATGCCATATTCCAAATGTGGTCTGACCAATGACTTGTAGAGTTGTAGCATTACTTTCTTGCTTTTATATTCTATGCCTCTATTTATAAACTCAAAGATCCTATAAACCTTCTTAATAAGTGGTGACTTTCCTGGACACCTTCAAAGAATTGTACACCTGAAGCCTGAGGTCCCTCTGCTCCTGTACCCCCATCAAAATATCATTGACCCTGTATTGCCTCCCCATGTTTCTTCCACCAAAATGCATTATCTCACATTTCACTGCATTGAAATTCTTCTGCCAGGTGCCTGCCCACTTGACCAACTTTTCAATGTTGCTCTGAAATTGCTCAGCATATTTCTCACAATTCTCCATTCCCCATAGCTTAGTATCATCTTCAAATTTAGAGAATTTGCCCTCAACACCCATCCCTAAATTGTTTATATAGATCCAAAAAAGCAACAGTCCCAGCTCTGATCTCCATGGAACACTACGTTCAACTCATCTCCAGTCTGAGAAATGCCCATTTATACCTACCCTCTGTTGCCTTTCTCTTAGCCAAATTCCAATCCATTCTGCCAAGGACCCATCAATCCCAAACATAGAAAATGGCAAGGCATCTTGAGGAGAATTGTTTGGTAGAGCAGACGCAGCACGGTTTCGTTAAGGGGAAGTCGTGTCTGACAAATTTATTGGAGTTCTATGAGGATGTGTCTAGGGCGGTGGATAGAGGAGAGCCGGTGGATGTGGTCTTTCTTGATTTTCAGAAGGCGTTTGACAAGGTGCCTCACAAGAGGTTATTGCAGAAGGTCAGGGGGCATGGAGTTGGGGGTAGGGTGTTAGCGTGGATAGAGGATTGGCTGTCAAATAGGAGGCAGAGAGTGGGGGTCAATGGGTGCTATTCGGATAGGCGATTGGTGACTAGTGGAGTGCCCCAGGGGTCGGTGCTGGGGCCTCAGCTATTCACTATGTACATAGATGATCTGGAGGAGGGAACCGAGTGTATGGTGTCGAAATTTGCTGATGACACCAAGATTGGTGGAACGGCAAATTGTGCGGAGGGTGTGGACAGTCTGCAGAAGGATCTAGATAGGTTGGGCGAATGGGCCAGGAACTGGCAAATGGAATTTAGTGTTGGCAAATGTGAGGTTGTCCACTTTGGTAGGAATAATGGTAGGAAGGACTATTACTTACGTGGCGAAAAACTGCAGCATGCGACGGTGCAGAGGGACCTCGGGGTCCTTGTGCATGAGTCGCAAAAACCCAGCCTGCCGGTGCAGCAGGTGGTCAGGAAGGCCAATGGGATGCTGGCCTTCATAGCGAGGGGGATTGAATATAAAAGTAGGGAGGTCTTGCTGCAGCTGTACAGGGCACTGGTGAGGCCGCAGCTGGAGTACTGTGTGCAGTTTTGGTCGCCGCACTTACGCAAGGATATTTTGGCCTTGGAGGGAGTGCAGAGGAGGTTTACTAGGCTGATTCCGGAGTTGAGGGGGTTGAACTATGAGGAGAGGCTGAATAAACTAGGCTTGTACTTGTTAGAGTTTAGAAGAATGAGGGGAGATCTCATTGAGACGTATAAGATGTTGAATGGGATGGATGAGATAGAGGTGGAGAGGCTGTTCCCGCTCAGAAAGGACAGTAGGACTAGGGGGCACAGCCTCAGGATAAAGGGGGAGGCTGTTTAGAACGGAGTTGAGGAGGAACTTCTTCACTCAAAGGGTGGTGAATCTCTGGAATTCTCTGCCCGTTGAAGTGGTGGAGGCTGCCTCGCTCAATATTTTTAAGACGCGGGTTGATAGGTTTTTGATAGGCAAGGGGATTAAGGGTTATGGGGAGAGGGCGGGAATGTGGAACTGAGACACGACAGATCAGCTATGATCTTATTGAATGGTGGGGCAGGCTTGAGGAGCTGGATGGCCTACTCCTGCTCCTATTTCTTATGTTCTTATGTTCTTATGTTCTTATTTCTAACTTGCTAACCAACCTGCCATGTGGCACTGTATCAAATGCTTCCTGAAAGTCCAAATATACAACATCCATGGGACTACCCTCATCCACTGCCCGTGTCACCTCACCAAAGAACACTATTAAATTTGTCAGATATCACCTCCCCTTGACAAAGCCATGCTGACTATCTAGTATTAACTTATTTTTCTATAAGTGCGTTTTTATCTTTTCCTATATTCTGGCCTCCATCAGTATTCCCACTATTGATGTCAATCTGACAGGTCTGTAGTTTCCAGGGTTATCATTTGCCCTTTTCTTAAATAGCGGCGTTATAGAACATAGAACATAGAACATTACAGCGCAGAACAGGCCCTTCGGCCCACGATGTTGCGCCGACCAGTTAAAAAACAATGACCCACTAACCTAAACCAATCCCTTTCCATCCATAAACCTATCCACGGATCTCTTAAACGCCCCCAAACTAGGCGCATTTACAACTGCAGCAGGCAGGGCATTCCAATCCCTCACCACCCTCTGGGTAAAGAACCTACCCCTGACATCCGTCCTATAATTACCCCCCCTTAATTTAAAGCCATGCCCCCTCGTGCTAGATTTCTCCATCAGAGGAAAAAGGCTATCACTATCCACCCTATCTAAACCTCTAATCATCTTATATGTTTCAATAAGATCCCCTCTTAGCCGCCTTCTTTCCAGCGAAAACAACCCCAAATCCCTCAGCCTTTCCTCATAGGACCTCCCCTCCATACCAGGTAACATCCTGGTAAACCTCCTCTGCACCCTCTCCAAAGCCTCCACATCCTTCCTGTAATGTGGGGACCAGAACTGCACACAGTACTCTAAGTGCGGCCGCACCAGAGTTGTGTACAGTTGCAACATAACGCTGCGACTCCTAAATTCAATCCCCCTACCAATAAACGCCAAGACACCGTATGCCTTCTTAACAACCTTATCTACTTGATTCCCAACTTTCAGGGATCTATGTACACATACACCTAGATCCCTCTGCTCATCCACACTATTCAAAGTCCTCCCATTAGCCCTATACTCAACACATCTGTTATTCCTACCAAAGTGAATTACCTCACACTTCTCCGCATTAAACTCCATCCGCCACCTCTCGGCCCAGCTCTGCAACCTGTCTAAGTCTTCCTGCAAACTATGACACCCTTCCTCACTATCTACCACACCTCCGACTTTGGTGTCATCAGCAAATTTACTAATCCACCCAACTATACCCTCATCCAGATCATTAATAAAAATTACAAACAGCAGTGGCCCCAAAACAGATCCCTGAGGCACACCACTCGTAACTGAACTCCATGACGAATACTTACCATCAACCACCACCCTCTGTCTCCTATCTGCTAGCCAATTCCTGATCCAATTCCCTAGATCACCCCCAGTCCCATACATCTGCATTTTCTGCAGAAGCCTACCATGGTGAACCTTATCAAACGCCTTACTAAAATCCATATACACCACGTCCACTGCCTTACCCCCATCCACCTCTTTGGTCACTTTCTCAAAAAACTCAATAAGGTTAGTAAGGCACGACCTACCCGCCACAAAACCATGCTGACTATCTCCAATCAATTTATTACTCTCCAAATAACTATAAATCCTATCCCTAATAATTTTTTCTAAAACCTTGCCCACAACAGAAGTGAGACTCACCGGTCTATAATTCCCGGGGAAGTCTCTGTTCCCCTTCTTAAACAATGGGACAACATTCGCTAACCTCCAACCTTCCGGTACTATACCAGAGGCCAACGACGACCTGAAGATCAGAGCCAGAGGCTCTGCAATCACTTCTCTTGCCTCCCAGAGAATCCTGGGGTAAATCCCATCCGGACCAGGGGACTTATCTATTTTCAAACCCTCCAGAATATCCAGCACATCCCCCTTATCAACTGTAATACTGTCAATTCTACTCCCCTGCAACCCAGTGTCCTCCTCAGCTATATCCATGTCCCCCTGCGTGAACACCGAAGAGAAATATTCATTCAATGCCTCTCCAATCTCCTCCGGTTCCACACATAACTTCCCTCTGCTGTCTATAACTGGCCCTAACCTTGCCCTAACCAACCTTCTGTTCTTGACATACCTATAGAATGCCTTAGGATTCTCCTTAACCCTATCAGCCAAAGTCTTCTCATGTCCTCTTTTAGCCCTTCTTAGCTCACTCTTCAACTCCCTCCTAGCCAATCTAAAGCTTTCTAGTGCACTACCCGAGCCCTCACGTCTCATACGAACATAAGCCTCCTTTTTCTTTTTAACCAACGAATCAATTTTTTTGGTGCACCACTGTTCCCTAGCCCTACCAATTCCTCCTTGCCTGACAGGGACATACCTATCACGGACTCGCAGTAGCTGCTCCTTGAAAAAACTCCACATTTCGGACGTTCCCAGTCCCTGTAATCTCCTAGTCCAACCTATGCTTCCTAATTCTCTCCTAATAGCATCATAATTACCCTTCCCCCAGCTAAAACCACTGGCCCGAGGTTCATGCCTATCCCTTTCCATCACTAAGGTGAACGTAACCGAATTGTGGTCACTATCACCAAAATGCACACCAACTTCCAAGTCTAGCACCTGGCCTGTCTCATTTCCCAGCACCAAATCCAATATAACCTCACCTCTAGTTGGCCTATCTACATACTGAGTCAAAAAACCTTCCTGCACGCTTTGTACAAAAACTGACCCCTCTAACGAGCTAGAGCTATAACAATTCCAATCAATATTAGTAAAGTTAAAATCCCCCATAACAATTACCCTATTACTTTCACTCCTAACCAGGATCGTCTCCGCAATCCTTTCCTCAACCTCTCTAGAACTTTTTGGAGGTCTATAATAGACTCCCAACAGGGTGACCTCCCCTCTCCTATTTCTAATCTCCGCCCATACTACCTCAACATACAAGTCCTCATCAAACTTCCTCTCTGACACTGTGATACAGTCCCTGACCAATAATGCTACCCCTCCCCCCCTTCTACCTCCTTCTCTACTCCGACTAAAACATTTGAACCCCGGGACCTGCAGCAACCATTCCTGCCCCTGCTCTATCCATGTCTCTGAAATGGCCACAACATCGAAGTCCCAGGTACTGATCCACGCTGCAAGTTCATCCACTTTATTGCGAATACTCCTCGCATTAAAGTATACGCATTTCAAACCCTGCTCCACCCCACCCCTGCGATGCCGTGCATTGCAGTCCCCATCTATGCCCCCCTCACTTTCACCCCCTCTACTCAGGATCCCACCCCCCCTCCGAATCAGTTTAAACCTCCCTGCATAGCCTTAGCAAATTTACCCCCCAGGATATTGGTCCCCCTCTGATTCAGGTGTAGACCATCCCTATTATAGAGGTCCCACCTTCCCCAGAACGAGCCCCAATTGCTCAAGTACCTGAACCCCTCCCTCCTGCACCAACCCCTCAGCCACGAGTTCAAACTTTCCCTCTCTCTATTCCTCTCTAAACTATCCCGTGGCACAGGCAAGAGTCCGGAGATAACCACTCTATCAGACTTGGCCTTAAGTTTCCACCCCAACTCCATAAATCTCTGCTTAATATCCCCTTCCCTTAACCTCCCTATGTCATGCGTCCCCACATGAACTATAACTTGGGGTTGATCTCCCTCTCCCCTAAGAGTCCTGAATACTCTTTCTGATACATCCCGGACTCCAGCCCCTGGTAGGCAACACACCAGCCCTGAGTCCCTACCTTTACTTCCAACTCTCCTATCTGTCCCCTTAACTGTGGAGTCCCCAATCACGAGGCCCAATCTTTTACAGCCCCTAACCACCTGAGCTTTCACACTAGGCTCACCCCCAGAGACCTGCTTCCTTTGGCTATCCTCAGTTGATTCCTCCTCAACTGTAGCCTCCAGGACCGAAAACCTATTTTGGAGGGGAACAGCCCCAGGGGATTGTCCCCCCGATTGCTTCTTTCCCCTCTTCCTGGCAGTGACCCAAGACTCATTTCTAGGAGTGACTATCTCCTTATAACTCCTTTCGATTTCCACCTCCGCCTCCCGAATTATGCGGAGTTCCTCTAATTCCACCTCCAGCTCCTTTACACGCTCCTCCAGAAGCTGCAATCTAACACACTTCCTACAAGTAAACTCACCTGAAACACTACTAGATTCCCTCACCACATACATCCCACAGGAGATGCAGCTTACTGCCTGAACTGCCATCCCTGAAACAATTACCAGCAGAAAAATAAAAATAATAAAAAAAAACTTCCCCCACACTTATAATTTAGGTTAGGTTACATTTGTAATCCTCCAGTCTTCCAGGATTAATTCTGTGTTCAGAGAGGCTTCAAATTTTCTGTCATAGGCTCTACAATTTCTCCCTTACATCCCTCAGCAATTTAGGATGCATCTCATCTGGGCCTGGCGACTTCTCTACTTAGAGCTAATTCTCTACCTAAATGAATAAAAAGTGATTTCTGCGCACCTGTTTTGCCAATATGACAAGCTGAAAATCACACAGGCAGCATAAAATCACTGTCTATTGACTTGTTAATGGCCTTAATTGGCTCTTTAAGTACTGACAGGTACAGATTTTATTCTTGCACACACCTGCCAACTATAAAATTGGGAGGGTACGCAAGAATGTCAGGAAGCACGCTTGGAATCATTTAATGTTGTTTAATGCTTGGTCAGGTCGAATATGTACCTGACCCTCAAATGTAAAATCTGGTCCAGGCATGAATAGTCGTTTCTGGGCTGCCAAAGTGCAATGAGTGGAATGCCACAAGGTTCTCAAACATTTACAATTGACGATAATGATCTGGATGAAGGGATTGAATGTCTGGGTGCCAAAACTTTCTGATGACACCAAGATAGGTAGGAAAAGCCAGTTGTGAAGAGGATATGAGGAGCCTGCAAATTGATATAGATAGGTTCAATGAGTGGGCAGAAAAATGGTAGATGGAGTATAATGCGGGAAGCTGTAAACCAGTACACTTTGGCATGGAGAATAAAAACAAAACAATATGTTATTTAAATGAAGAGAGATTGCAGAGCTCTGAGCTGCAAAGGGATTTGGTGTCCTGGTACATGAATCAGGAAAAATTAGTATGCAGGTACAGCAAGTGATTAGGAAGACAAATGGGATGTTGTTGTTTATTGCATAAGGAGTAGAATATAAAAATAAAGATGTTTTGCTCCAGTTGTACATGTCATTAGTGAGACCACAGCTAGAGTATTTCAGTTTTGTCTCCTTATTTAAGAAATGTTATCAATGCATTAGAAACAGTTCAGTGAAAGTTCACTTGAATGATACTTGAGATTTGGTTTCATCCTATAAGGAAAGGTTGGGCAGGCTGGATCTGTATCCTTTGGAGTTTAGAAGAATAAACGATGATCTTATTCCGACGTACAAATCCTGAGAGGATTGACAGGGTGTGTATACTGAAAGAGTGTTTTCCCCTGTGAGAGAGCCTAGGACGAAAGGACACAGGGATTTTCCACTTAAAACAGAGATGAAGAGGATTTTTTTCTCTCAGAGGGTCAGTGGTCTTTGGAGCTCCCCAGGGAGTGGTAAGGAAGGGTCATTGAATATTTTAAGGCAGAGGTAGATTGATTCTTGTCTAACAAGGAAGTCAAAAGATATCATGGTAGATGGGAATGTGGAATTGAGGCCACAATCAGGTCAGCCACAATCTTATTGGATGGTGGATTAGGTTAGAGGAGTTGAATGGCTTACTGTTACTCCTGATGATTTTATGTTTATGTGGAGATATTAGGGTAGGTAACTAACATATCATCAAAGAGATACGTTTGAAGCAGGGTCTTAAAGGGGGAGAGATAGGGGTGAAATGGAGAAGTTTTGGGATAAAGCTTTAGTCCTAGACAACTGAAAGCATGATGTCTAATGAGTTAGTTTAGTAATTCTTCAGTCAAGAGATGTGGGCATTGTTGGCCGGGCTAGCTTTTATTGCCAATCCCTAATTTCCCTTGAGAAGCAAGTCAGGAGCTGCCTCCTTGAGCCACTGCAGTCAATATGGTGTAGGTACACCCACAATGCTGTGAGGGAAAGGGTTCCAGGATTTTGATTCAGATAGTCAAAGAACGTCGATATAGTTCCAAGTCACGATGGTGTGTAGCTTTTATAGGTGACGTTCCCATACATCCAGTGTTTTTGTCCTTCTATGTGGTACAGGTCATGAGTTTGGTAGCTGCTGACAAAGGACCCTTAATAAGTAGGTATGACACCCTGCTGTGATTGTGCATCAGTGGTGGAGGGAGCCAGTCAAGTGGGCTGCTTTTCCAAACAGTGCCTATGATAACAATGGCTCTCCAGGAATTTCTAAGATGAAGTTGCTCGCAAGGAGTTACGTCTGGCAGCCTGGTATAGACAGTAATAATAGAAAACTGGTCAAATGATGCAAAACTTGCCAGGGAAAACAGAAGGCCCCACCACCAGTCTACATGCATCCTAGGGAATGGCTGGGGAGACCCTGGGTGTGAATAAATTCAGTCTTTGCAGAGCCATTTTTAGGCTCTCAGTTTTTAATTCTTATCAAGGCCCATTCAAAGTAGATCAATGCGCAATACCATAGAGAAACTCTGTTTCTCAGAGTGTACAGAGTATATTTGAGATTCTCATGACAGACCATGGGGATCCCATTTCCCAGTGGGGAATTTCAAATTTTCATGGGTATGAACAGAGTAAGGCACATCTGCGTGGCACCCTACCACCTCAAATGGCCCGTCTGAGCAGGTAGTCCAGACATTCAAAAGTGGCATGAAGAAACAAACCACCTACTCTCTAGAAACAAAGCTCGCACGTTTCCTTTTTAACTAGAGGACTATGCCTCATATGACAACAGGAATAGCCCCAGCGAAGCGATGGATGAGCCAATGCATTTGGACTATGTTTAATCTGATGTTCACAAATGTGGCAGTAACATTGGTTTAAAACAAGAAACCCAGAAAAAGAGTCAAGATAGTCAAAGATCAGATCGGGACTTCAAGCGGGAGATACTTCGGTGATGACTTTCCGTGCATTCCAGGTGTTACTCTTGAGAAAACAGGACTGGTATCGTATAAGGTAAAAACAAGGAAGAAGACCTTAAAGGAGCACATAGATCATCTCCGTCTCAGGGAATCTTCCACAGAGGCAACTGTTTCCACAGACCTGCCACCGTCAGTGTCCTTCACACAGGCCTGTGGACAGGAAACTCTGCCCTCTAAAAATGGAAGAGCCAGTCATCTGGATAATGAAGATTCTGGCTCAGGCATGGAAGTGGAGGCAGTGGACACCCAGACAGAGAACACCGCTGAGGACAAGCCTCCTGTCGTGGCTCTTCAACGTCCTCCACAGACAAGACTTTCACCTACCTATTACAATGCCCTGACCAGATCGTACAAGAGTTGGAGATGAGTCTACGGGCAAGGAGACAGAGAAGACTCCATTGTCATGCGAGTGAGGGAGAACACTTGGATTTGGGAAGGGAGGAAGTCATGGATGGAGTGGTGTGCTAGCTCTCACAAGGTCCATGGGGAATCATTGATTGATCTCCCTATGGGGCTCATTGAGTATGAGTTTTCCTGGTAACAGGCAGTAGCCTTCCCAGCTGGAACTCATTATCTGAGCCTGTCATACCCTTCATACCAGGACTGGGCCTGCTGAACGGTCCCAGGCAGGGACTAGTGTATGTACAGCACGGTGGTGGTTTTACTTTGCATTCTGTAGTAAACTATGTTCCTTTCCAGTCGACCTTCTCGAATCATTACAGTGTCAGGCTGTTTGAGGGTTGGAGCTACCCTTGAACAAGTGGAGTGTAGTCCATCATACCCCTGACTTACGCTTTCTAGATGGTGGACAGTCTTTAAAGAGTCAAGAGATGAGTTACTTACCACAGAATTCCCAGTTTCTGACTTATTCTTGTAGGCACAGTATGCATATGACTGGACAAGTTAGTTCCTGGTCAATGGTAACCCCCAGGATATTGTTAGTGATATATTCAATGATGATAATATGATTGAATGTTAATGCGAATGTCCAGGTTAAATTATCTCTTGTTGTAAATGGCCATTGCCTTACACTTGTGTGACAATGTTATTTGCCACTTGTCAGCCCTTGCCCAAATGCTGCCCAGGTCTCACTGCATATGGACATGGACTGCTTCAGTATCTGAGGAGCCATGCTGAATATTGTGCAATCGTTAGTGAACACTTCCACTTCTAACCTTATAATGGATGACTCTAACCAGTGGAGAGTTTTCCCCAGATTCCCAATGACTTCAATTTTGCTAGGGCTCTTTGATGCCACATTTGGTCAAATGCTGCCTTGATGTCAAAGGCAGTCGCTCTCACCTCACCTCTGGAATTCAGCTTTTTTGTCCACGTGTAGAGCAAGACTGTAATGGTGTCAGGACGTGGGTGGCCTGGTGGAACCCAAACTGAATCTCAGGGAGCAGGTATTTTTTATAATTCATTCATGAGATGTGGGCATCACTAGCTAGTTCAGCATCAAGTGTCCATCTCTAATTGCCCTCAAGAAAGTGGTGGTGAGCTGCCTTCTTGAACCTCTGTAGTCCATGTAATGAAGGTATACCCACAGTGCTAATATGATGGGACTTTCAGGATTTTGACCCACTGACAGTGAAGGAACAGCAATATATTTATAATTTATGAATGATTTGGAGGGGTATTTTCAAGTGGTGGTGTTCCCATATGTCTGCAGCCCTTGCCCTTCAAGATTGTAGAGACTGAGGATTTGGAAGTGCTGTTGAAGGAATTTTGTTGCATTTCTGCAGTGCATCTTGCAGATGGTACACTGCTGGCAGAGTGCATTGATGGTGGAGGGAGTGAATGTTTAAGGTGATGCCAGTCAAGTGGTGTCAAGCCTTTGAGTGCTGTTAAAGCTGCCACTTATCCAGGCAAGTGGAGAGCATTCCTTCACACTCCTGACTGGTGTCTTGTAGATTACGGACAGATTTTGAGAGTCAGGCAGTGAGTTACACACCACAGAGTTCCCAGTCTCTGACCTGCTCTTGTAGCCACAGAATTTATATGGCTAGTCCTGTTCAGTTTCTGATCAACGGTAATCCCCAGGATGTTGATATTGGGAGATTCAGCAATTGTAATCCCATTGAATGTCCAGGTTAGATTATCTCTTGATGGAGATGGTCACTGCCTGGCTGAGCAGTGCTGCTTGACAGCATTGTCAACAACACCTTCCATGACTTTGCTGATGGAGTGAAGATAATTGGGGATGTGCAAGAGGCTGGATTTAGGGGAGTAGAGTAATCACAGAGGGTTTTAAGGCTGGTGGAAATGACAGAGATAAGTAGGGATGAGGCCACAGAGAGAAAGAAAGATGAGAATTTTTAAAATGAGGTGCACTGGACCAGGAGCCAATACAAATCAACAAGCACCAGGAAGGACAATGTTTGATGTGAGTTCCAATCTAACTAGGATAATTTTGGATGAGTTCAGTTTATAGAGGATGGAAGATAGGATACTGATCACAAGGCCATTAGAATAGTGGAGTCTGAGAGTAAGAAATGCATGGATGAGGGTTTAAATATCCAATGAACTGAGAGAGGGGCAAGGACGGACAGTATTATGGAGTGAAAATTAAGCAGCGTTAATAAGGGAGAGAATACAGGAACATCACCAAAACTCCTTTTGACTTTTTAATTGGGTACTTGACAATTTGGTGAGAAATTAATTTCTTAAACAAGCTCTTTCTCGTTATAAAGAGAAGATTGATGACAAAACAGAAGACTGGAACACAGAGAATTGGAATAGAGCAACATGAAAGATATTTGATTCTAACAAGTGGATCGTCACTCCATAAAGGTTTACTGATCTCACAGGTCTTAGTTATATTTTACAGCATCTCAATGTATCAGAGACCATTGGGACATTATGCTAGTATTGGAGAGATAGCTTATATTACTCAGGAGTGAATATTACCCATGGCTGTGAATGCAAATACTGCTTTTATTAAGTTTTTTGTAACTGATTCTTTTCAGGCAGACTCAAGCAATTTCTGTCACATCAGTCAACAAGCAGCCCAGTACTGCAAGTCATCAATGCCCTCTACAGATCAGCATCTCAATTTTTAAATTTATCCTGGAATCTGCAATGCTGACTCCACAGATCAGTTGAGCGCCCGTAAATGCAATTGATGGTGTTTATAGTGTCCTGGTGGTTTTCAGTTACCTCCTCAATTTCATAAATTAAAAACCTTTGAGGAATATCCAGCTAGTGTGCAATGTAGGTTATCTAAATTTACACAGAAATACCTGGTATCCAGCTCACAAATATGATCCTCTCAACCCTTTCCATTGCATTAAGATGCCATTTTGAGAGATGTGACGCACAAGCCTGTTATCCTTCCTCAGCTGTGTGCGCTCCCACTGCTGAGACACTGCCAGTGCCCTTGCTCTTGCCACTCAGTTAGCCAGTCCAGTTTGCTGCCACCCATGCTGGAGTCCAAGGCCAAGCCTTCAAGGCCAAAAGCTGTTTGGGGCCAGGTTGCAAGGTTATTTGAAGTTTGCCCCATTGAAAGTCAGCAGCCTTTCATCAGCCATAGCACAGTCTCAGGGGGAGCGCTACAGAGGAGCTCATAAAAACAGAAAGTGCTGGATAAGCTCAGCAGGTCTGGCAGCACCTGTGGCGAGCCATAGAGTTAACATTTCAGATCAAAATATTCCTGCTACAGAACTACATAGGAGCACTTGGACAGAAAAGGAATCCACAAGACAAACATTAGGGAGAATGCAAAAGGGTTGTGTGTGCATTATTGGAAGCGTTGTTGGATAGAGTTGTTATTGGAATGGATTTTTGTTGGTAGCTTTTATTTCAGAACTTTGTCCAAGATAGTATTGTGATGGTATTTAACAGGTAGATTAAAAAGTGGGGTATTTTGAGGCAACTATGATCTTGTGTTGGAATATTACAGGAGTAGAGTATGAATATTTAAGAGTCTTAGGAGAAGGGGGGGTTTTCTCTCGTGCAGCGCAACATGTGTTCAGCGCAAATTGAGTAAGAAAAGATGTTAATTGGGGTGGTGCAGTCCAAAATGGCAGATTGTGCAGCAGTTTAGCATTTGAGACTGTTTGACTGAACATGGACATTCTTTTGAAACCTACACCACTTATCTGTGCTAGTAACCCTATCAGTCAGGAGGCAAACCACACCAGAAATGTCTGGGATCGGCCCGGCCAATTTCTTTACAGCTTGGGGCTTCCAGTGGGGCTGCAGTGTTGAATTTCATGACTTTAAGGGCACTGGTCATGAATGAGAATTTGGCTAAGGTTCTGGAACTTTCCTTTCATTCTTGAGTTGTGGATATGATTGGAATGGCCAACATTTATTGTTCAACACTAACTGCCCTGAAAAAGTGGTGATGGACCAGAGGGCAATTGCAGAGGGCAATTAAGAATAAACCTCATTGGTGTGGGACTGGATTCACTTAACTGCAGGCTTTCATTGCAGGTTTCAGCCTTACGCATAGCCTCTACTCCCTTAAGCAATTGTCCCTAGAGTGTAGAACTCAGTCATAATATTGAATTCACACCAAACAATCAATGAATTTTATAGTAGCTGGTCCTGTTACTTGGATTATGGAAGGCTTATTACAGATAATCTAAATATACACAAATCATCATTCTACCCCATATCAACACACAAAGGCAGGTAGATCTCAAACCTGCCAGAAGTCAGGAGTTAATGAGGCATGCATGTGTAACAAGCAACACAATAATTCACTGTGGATTTAGTATCTTGCCAGGTTAGATAAACATGTTGAGCAGTAATCAACTAAATAAGGACCTCCGAGGAAGCTAATTTATTCACTCATTAAAAAGAACCTCATGGATGTGAAAACAGACAATGTTGCAGGCATCAGCTCCAGCAGTTAACTTCTGTCAAATTTGACTTCAATATGAAATAGGAATTCTTGAACTTACAAAACACCAATGAAGCACTTCCTGAAGTGTAACTAACTTGTAATAATGTGGGGAACACAGCAGCCAATTCATGCAGGACAAACTCCCACAAACAGCAATGTCAGATGTCTAGCTGCAGATCACCGGTCTATCTGGTATGGATCGCAGGATAAATATTGGCCAGGGTGTTAGGGACTCCCCTGCCCATCTTTGAAATAATGTCGAGGCCTCGTTTACATCCAGCCTTGTGAGCAGCTGCAGGCCTTTGTTGAACATTTCTCCCAAAAGGCAGCACCTGAGACAGTAGTAGTATCATCTCAATGCTACACCACTGTGAGTTATGCAAATAAGCACCACATCAATGGGTGCTTCCACACAACTCCTCAAAAGCACGATATGAGTAATGTGAGCATAAAATTTGAAATGAATAACAATTTATTTTGAATGGAAGAGTGTAAACATGACCTGGGACTGTCTGAACCCTGTCTCATTGTTGAAAACAGGAAAGAGAACAGAATGTATATGCGACCAGTTTTCTGAAGTGTGGAGCATTAAAGGTGAAATTGCTTTTCACTAATTAATATTAAGTGCTGATTTGGGTGGTTTTCTTTATTTTCTGAGAAAAGGCTACATTAGTTTGGGTCCCTGGAAGCTGAATTAATTTTCACCCTCTTTAAATCAAGATTGTAGTGTTCCATTTAACTGAAATCATGCATAAGATTTCTGAACCTCAGAATCTTATCTCCTGCCCTCTTTCCCATTAAATCGTTCATTTCCATGATTCCCATGTTGACTGACATTGTTAATGCGTCTCTGTCTTCAGGTACTGCCCCTCCCCCCTTCAAACTTTGCTGTCACATCCCTCTCCAAAAGTTCTGCATCACTCCATCTTTGTGAATTATTGCCCCATCTCCTCTCCGAGGGTCTTGAATGGGGTGTTGCCTCCCAATTGCATACCCAGATTACAAATTTGGATGCCTCCAAACATCTTTCTGGTGCTGCCATATGTAACAAGACAGCTCTTATCCAAATCACAAATGGCATACAATGTGACTCTGACAAAGAACTACTCCTTTCTATTTTGCACCTGTCTGCCGCCTTGGACACAATCATCACAATGCTCAACACCTTTCCATCAGCATCCGGTTGACTGTGATTTGTGCTCACGTGGTTCCATACTATCTACCTAAGTAGAGACACATGGGAATATAGAAAGTAGAAGCAGGAGTAGGCCATTCAGTCCTTTGAGCCTGCTCCACCGTTAATTGCGATCCTGATGGTGATCATTCAATATCCTAATCCTCCCTTCTCCCCATATTCCTTCCTCCCTTTAGCCCCACACAATAGCCAGTATTGGTTTTGCTTCCCATTCCCATTTGGTTGCCTCCAGGGCCCCCCAGAGGTCTTGGACATCTGCCATTTCTCATCTGCATTTGCCTCTCACTGGCATCATCTGAATGCATGTCAGTTTCATATGTACGTACACTGATGACACCAGCTCTACTACACCTCGCCATTCTCTGTCCCAATATTGTCAAGATGAGAGGTCACCAGGTCATAGTCCAACAAGTTTATTTGAAATCACAAGCTTTCAAAGCGCTGCTCCTTCATCAGGTGAATTAGAGTGAGGTCCACAGGCACAGAATATAGAGGCAGAGTGACAATAGCCTGACACTAACAGATCATCAAGAGTATCAAAGGGATAAGTACAGGTAGTGCAGTGCAGACTGGCTGAATAACAAATCTTTATAAGTAATCACGAGTGCCAATAGACAAATGCAAGCAGTTAAGTATAATCGGTATGTGTAAAGTGTTGGCAGGCTGTACAACAAATGAAGGGATTACTTTTTAAGACAGAGAGATAATTACACATAATCAAAGAGTAAGATGGTGCTAAATACTATGCAAACTAATTCAGGAACCATCTGCACTACACTGCCTGTACTTATCACTTTGACAGTCTTGATCACCTGTTATTGCCGGGCTATCATCACTTTGCCTATATATTCTGTGCCTATCAGTTGGGAGACTGACTGGGGAAACGCTAGAGAGAGAAACAAAGGTAGAAATGAAAGGCACAAAAATAGAAAGCGATAAGTAAAGACAGAGGAAACAAGGGCTATCAGGAAATAGGGCCATAGTATGAAAACTTATGAGTAAAAATATTACAAAGACAAATGTAAAGGTACTGTATCTGAAAGCCCAAAGCATTGCAATAAGATAGAGAATTAACAGAGCACATTGATATAAAGTTACGAGATGATTATGATTACGGGGACTTGGCTGGAGTTGCCTGACTGTAATAGTCAACCACAATCAGCCACAATTACAGTTAATGGTGGAACAGGTTCAAAGAGCATGAGTGACCTACTCATGCTCCTATTTTCAATGGATCTAAGATAAGTTTTCAACTACACATCTGCAGAGTCACTAAGACTGCCTATTTCCACCTCCATAACATGCCCTGTCTCTGCACCTGCCTCAGCTTTTTTACTGTTGAAACCCTCATCCATATCCTTCTCACCATCAGACCTGACTGTTCTAAAGCACACTTAGCTTGTCTTCCACATTCTACCTTCTGTAGACTTGAGGTCATCAAATCTCTGCTCCCTATAACCTACCCCAAGTCCCATTCACCCAAGTCCCCTTGTGCTCACTGCCTCGCACTGGCTCCTGGTAAAACGTTGATCCTAAAATTCTCATCCTTATTTTCATATCACTTCATGGTCTGACTCCTCTCTAACTCTGAAATCTCCCCCAGTCCAACAACCCTTTAAAATACCTGTGCTCCTTTAATTCTGGCCTTAACGCATCGCCAAATTTTAGTTAGTCCACCATTAGTAGTTATTTCTTCAGTTGCCTTATGAGGTTGTCACTTCTGATTTTATTTGTTAATTTGCCCATATTTGTGCTAAAAGTGTATAAAGAAAGGCTCCACTTCAACCCACACTCATAATTTCTGGCAATCAGACAGAGGATGGGGGCATGCAGCAGGGAGGACCTCTTTGCGGACCTGTTCGTGCTCCTGGGCCTGGCTAAGCTGGCTGTTAACAGCTTTGGGCAACGGCTGGTCGAGGGGGTCAACTGACCTTACTGTCTTCCGCTTCTGTGGCTATGTTCATGTTTGAGTATCCTTAGAGGGGGAGCATGTGGTGAACACTGGAAGGCTTGAGGCCTTCCGTGGCTAGAAGGCACCGTGGGGTTTCAGTCCCCAATACCATGTTTTAATACAATTAGGTAGGTTTTCGTTAGAGTTTTGTTCCATTACAGTGTCCCTTTAAGGGGCTATCACTTTAATTTGATTTGTTAATTTCTTGATTTGCTTGCCTGTTTATTGTGCTCACAACAGTATATCCAACACACCCATCTTTCTCCCAGTATAATTCTACCTTTGAACTGTTAAATCTAATATTTGTAGCATGTTATTTACCATTTGGTTTGCCTGTATCACCTCAAACATTACCACTTGAAACCGGTGACCACAACATGAACTACAGAAGTGGATAAAATACCCCAATTTAACTTCAGATGCCTATCCTATTTACTGATTAAACCATTTTCAGATAGGGGTATACAATGGAGTAGAGTTTCCACTTTGGTCATCAGAAACTCACATGTGCTCGAAATTGTGCTATTGCAGCTCAAGTTTCCACAAAGACTTATTTTGTAAAGTCACGTGCCTAAAATCTTGCATGCAAAGAGCAGTACAATAAAACATTTCAATGCAAAGAGCAGTACAATAAACCATTTCTTTTTGCTCCATTTGAAAATGTCGCTTAATATATTTAAAAGTGGCTAACTAATAAAATTTAATTAACTCAGCTGAAAATGAGTTTATCATTGAAAATAAACACTGTAATGTTTATGATCAGTCATCCACCTGTGAATAACCTGAATTAAAATCACTGAATATGGATAACAAGATAACATAAATCATTTATCTGTTTTATTAGTGTATACTGGTGAAATAAACATCACTTGATAAGAAATATTTTAAATCTGCCTGCACATTAAAACAAATGAGCGCAACTATAGCCTAGTCCAGGGCCAGTACAATTCTGACCTGGAGGTCAGACCTGTTTTGCAGGTTTTCTCAATTCAGATAAACTGAATCTTAAGTCGATATAAGATCATAGAAAATACAAGCTCAGCTCTTTCCAGGCTTAACTGATTTACATTCTAAATTCCCCAACTTCTTACAAGATAGTTCTTGGGATGCGGGCATAGTTCATAAGCATTTATTGCCCATCCCTAATTGCCCTTGAGAAGGTGGTGGTCAAACCCCACTTCTTCACCTGCCGCAATCCATGTGGTGTAGGTGCACCACAGTGTTCCCAGCGGCAGTTTGATACAACTAAGTGACTCGCTATAGCATTTCAGAGAGCAATTAAGATTCAAGCACATGACTGTGGATCTCAAGTCATGTGTAGGCTAGATCAAGTTGGCAGATATCCTCTCTGACAGACAAGAGTGAACAATAATCTAATTGTTTCCGGATCATTACTCATGACGCTAGCTTTTTATTTTCATTTAAATTCCCTTCTTCTGAGGTGAGATGTGAATTCATGTCTCCAGAGTAGAAGTCCAGGGCTCAGAATGACTCATCCAGTAATTTTACTATTTTGCTTTGGGTTTGGGCCAACCAGTAGGAGACACGAGAGCCAAAGTGTTTGAGGAACTCTGGAAGTATGTTGCCACAGCCAGCAGCAGTACAGGGCTTGATTTTTTGGAGTACGTTCACTGCAGCGAAGCATTCAGGGCATCCTTGTAGTTATCCATGGTATCATCTCAGGAAACCTCTGATCAACTCAAATCCTCTGGCTCCTAGTCCTGAGCAACATCCCGCACCCTCACATGAGGAAGGAGATTGGGATGAGAAAGCTCCTGGAGAAGGTTTCCATTGACCCAAGTCTGCCGCTGCACGAGGGCTGTACCAATCCATCTACTGCTCGCCTCCCATTGCGCCAGCATGTGTGGCTAAGACCACCATGCTCAGGAATAATAGTGGAAGCTCTGTGGCAGCATGAATGGAACCAACACCCCACCATTAAAGAACACTTTCTCATCACAGATCCCACAGCCCGTCTATCCGGCTTCAACCCCAATGATTTCCACACTGACCAAGGACTTTGTGTAACAAATTGGCGCAAGTGGGGCTTTGCAGGGATCCTGGACTGTGGCTGCAGTGCACCCCAATCAATGAGTCACATCATCATTAGAGACTGATCCCTTAGAAAATTCAGCAAAGGCCTCAGAGAGTTCCATTTAGCCACTGCGGAAGCTATTGCCTGGCTTGGAGATTGCTGCACACTCTAAAAGAAAACTACTCATGCTGGCATGAAGAGTGTGCTACAATCTAGATGCAAAAGGAACAGAAACAAGTGCAAACACTAACCCCATACAATATTTAACAAGGTTGAACAAAGATTGCACACTGTGCTTTACATGAAAGGAAACCCCTTGTTATGGTCTCTTTGAACATTTATTTCTGACATTGCTTTTAACTACATAAAACCCCTGAGACCAATCTTCCAAAAGAATACTCCCTCTCAGTGTTCTATCTGAAGATAAATTTATTTGCTGGATAGAAATTCCTCGCAACACATTTCCTGAAAGAATCTCATGGAGGTCGTATATTTACTGGAGATTTATGATCCAACCAGTTATCTCTTGCTTGCGTTGCAATTGTTGAGTATCCTGGACTATTAGGTTTCTGTGAAACATTTCTCTTGAATCAGGCAGTGAATAAGGCTATATCCGGTCCTGAGTCTGATTTCTTTCAGCCAAATGACTGCGAATAGATTGAGCCTGAATATCAAATGAATTCATTAATGCCTGAGTTGTAAATCCAAATCCTTTTTTCAGATCACAAAAGGAGGAATGCAGGTGAGACTAACAATTGGGATGGGGAAAATCTTTGCCCCGGGTACTGTCTAAACCACAAAGATAATTTGCCAAGTGTGTTAGAATCATAGAATCCCTACAGTGCTAAGGGAGGTCATTTGGCCCATTGAGTCTGCACCTACCACAATCCCACCCATGCCCTATTCCTGTAACCCTACATATTTACCCTGCTAATCTCCTGACACCAAGGGTTAATTTAGCATGGCCAAGCAACCAGTTCTTGAAGCTAACCATTGTCTCCATTATATGCTAGTACAATACTTCACACCAACATGGTAGCTTTGCAAAAAAGCAACTAGAAACCAGCAACCACAGATAAGCATATGATGTCACATTCATAAGGCCAATGGGGTATTATTGAAGCCTTCAAGATAGTGCGCTACTTCAGAAACCTAGGCGAGTGCATCGACCTATGTCAATGTAGAGCTTAAGTAATGCATTACTCTCTGAGGTCAAATATTCTGTAAGTGTTAATCAATGCACAGTTAAGGGGTACACTGGCCCACAACCACAGGGCAACACTGTGTATTTCTACCTAATCTCTGCTTGATCCTTGTTACGATTTGATTTCATTCTATGCAACTCACTACCTTCTGGGGAAAAAAATCAGGTTATTGGTGTCATTCTGCGAGTAGAGCTAACAGCTGGAACGCTTCTTAACTCTTGAAGTAACATACTATCCACACACTCTAATGAATTTTGACTATCCTGCACTGTAATACTGGGTGATAGCTGTGGACCTGTAACAATGCAGGATACACACAGCATTGCTAACAACTGGCTGGCTTCTAATCTCTGATTAGCCTGACTGGTTCACAGTTAGAGACTCATTGTCCCTCCAGCTACAGAAAATTAATGAGCACAAGTTTAGCATTTTCAATTACTGTGTCTTAAATTACAAGAGAAAAGACATTTCCCCTGTTTTAGAAATATGCATTGTTTTTAATCACTGTTAGTACTGGAATATTTACATGGCCACTTGTCTTCAAACAAGGCTATAAAATGCAAAAGCTGCATTCGTTGCCCACGAGCCCTAGCTGTACACTAATATGAGAGTGTATCTATGTATTGAATCCCTGCAGGGAGGCATCCATCAGGCACTTTGCTGTTCAAACCAAGAGAATTGGCAGAACAAACATTTCCACAGCTTTCTCAGATCCAATTACAAACCTGAATGTGTTCACCTGCTCCAGCTACAATGGATAGAAAAGAGATACAATGGGTAAAATTCTCCCCCAAAAAATGAAGGATAGGATTCTCTGGCTGTGGTGGCCCCAAGGGGGTGGTATGGTGGCACAGTAGTTAGCACTGCTGCCTCATAGGGTTCAATTCCCGGCCTGGGTGACTTTCTGTGTGGAGTTTGCATGTTCTCCCTGTGTCTGCATGGGTTTCCTCCGGGTGCTCTGGTTTCCTCCCACACACCAAAGGGGTGCAGGTTAGGTGGATTGGCCATGCTAAATTGACCCATAGTGTCAGGGGGATTAGCTAGGGTAAATGCATGGGGTTATGGGGACAGGGTCTAGGCGGGATTGTGGTCAGTGCAGACTCGATGGGCTGAGTGGCCTCCTTCTGCACTGTAGGATTCTATGAAAACCAGAAAATAATGCCCGAGGTCAATAGAATTTTGTATGTTACGCTACCCCCCCCCACCCCAACCAAGGCAGAGGCAGGATGGGAGCATTCCCCCCAAGCGTCATAATGTGCCAATACCAGAATGATCTGTGCCGGTCTGACAGGTGCAGTCTGGAACACAATCGTCTCACTCTGTCATTTTTTGGGAGAGTGGTGAGTTGCCCCCTGTCCTGAGGGGGGATGGGGGCCTAGCAAGCCCAACTGCAAAGCACTCAGGTGCCTTTTTGAAAGGTCACCCCAATCTCACAGTGCACTGGGATGACCCCTCCTTCCCTTCACGGACATTAGGACCTCCCTCCATTGTTGGCATGTTTCCCTACCCTTCACTGACATGGATCGCTGACACGGGTATTGTGACCCTCCCAATGAATCCACTATCACGACCTCGGCATGCCTCCCCCATTAGGACCACTGACATGCCTTCGCATCATGACCCCTGACAGGCCCTCCCATCAAGACCCTCGAAATGTTCCCCCCATCATGCTCCACCCTTGTACAACCCGACTTGCCCCTACTGCATAGCCGCCCCCATCACTGACCCCCATCATAGCCCCATTCAAACCCCAGCCCTTGTCACTGCCCTTGGCACACTGGCAATGTCCAACTGACATGGCCAGGGTGCCTGGTGAGCACTGTCAGGGTGCCAGGTGGGCACTGCACAATGGACACTGATCAGCCACATCCCTGACCACCCAAGGGCTTCAATTGCCTCCAAACCTTTGGTGTGTCCATTGTGCCTGGTCCTTGCAAATGGAGACCAGTAGTGATTCTCGCCTGTCTCATGCCATGTCCAAAAGTCAGAAGATTCCGGGAACTGGAAGAATGCTACTTTAAATATGCTAATCAGCCTCATTCCCACAGAGGGACCAGAATGACTGCAAACTGATTGGTGTCGGGCATGAATTTTAAGCCCCATGCTATTTTCTGGGATTGGTGCAATCTGCATCAGGTCTGGTAAGTCGGGAAAATAGCTGGGAGAAAACATGGACTGAATCACGCCAATGGCTCCAGTGTAATTTCTGATTGGATCTTGAGCCTTATTGACAGAAGACTTGATGGCCACGAGAATAATGCCATGCCCTCAGTAGCCTCCCTCTGATTCACCAGACGCAGCATAGTTCAGCTCATGACCTTCATGTCTGAGGGCTTCAAATGCAGGGTGCAGACTCTAGTGCGAATCCATGAGTATAAATGATTTGGAAGAGAGAGTAGGTTGTGTGATCAGCAAATTTGCTGATGACACCAAGATGGCTGGATTGGCGGGCAGTGAGGAGCAGTGTCTGGCAATACAACGGGATATTGATAGGCTAGTATATTGGGCAGATACATGGCAAACGCAGTTTAATCCGGATAAATGTGAGGTGATGCATTTTGGCCGGAATAATGTAGGGGAGAGTTATAGGATAAAAGGTAAGCCCGTAAGGAGTATAGAATCGCAGTGAGACCTGGGGGTGCAAGTGCACAAGTCTTTGAAGGTGGCAGTGCAAGTGGAGAGTGTGGTGAAGAAAGCCTATGGTATGTTAGCCTTTATAGGAAGGAGTATAGAATATAAGAGCTGGAGTCTAATGTTACAGTTGTACAGAACGTTGGTTAGGCTGCATTTAGAGTGCTGCGTCCAGTTCTGGTCTCCTTACTACCGGAAGGACGTGGAGACTCTGGAGAGAGTGCAGAGGAGGTTTACCAGGGTGTTGCCTGGTGTGGAAGGACTGGGGTATGAGGAAAGATTGAATAAATTGGGGCTCTTTTCCCTTGAAAGACGGCAACTGAGGGGGGATCTAATAGAGGTATATAAGATTATGAAGGGTATAGATAAAGTAAACAGAGGTAAGCTATTTCCTATGATAGAGACACATAGGACTTGGGGCCATGGGCCTAAGGTGAGGGGGGAGAGGTATAACACAGATATTAGAGGGAGGTTTTTCACATAGAGGGTAGTGGGGGTATGGAATGCTCTGCCAAGTAAGGTGGTGGAGGCAAACACGCTAGAGTCATTTAAGAGTAACTTAGACAGGCACATGATTGGGTTGGAGATGGGTGGATATAGGAGATTGTTTTAAATAAGGGTCATTAGCATTGGGGCGTCCCTGGTAAGGTAAATGGATATGGTACAATAATAATTTTTTTTTCTCTTTTCATTCACAGGTTTTAAGTCGGTCCGCCTTGTGTCCAACGAGGGGCATACACGTGATGGGTCGTACTGGGGCTGCTCTTGGTTGTTCGAGATTGGCCTAGTGCTTCATGTCGTTAGTGTGTGCCTAAACTGGACCAGATACTGGGCAAGACGACAGCTCACTGACTATCACTGATTGCTGTGCAGACACATGGATTTGGGCCGGTGTCTGTGGGAGTTTGCGCATTCCCCCTGTGCTTGCGTGGGTTTTCTCCGGGTGCTCCAGTTTCCTACCACACCCCAAAGATGTGCTGTTAGGCTGATTGGCAGGAATAAATTGTCCCTAAATTAGTTTCCCTCAATGTGGATGGCCATAAAACATTACACAAGGGTCATGGGTGGAGGGGGGGACTGGTGGTGTTGGGATGGCAGCGCGGGCTCGTTGAGCCGAAGGGCCTGTTCCCTGGGCTGTTTTTGTTCTTTGTTCTTTGATCTGCATCAGAGGAGTGTGGGGCTTCTGGACCCCAGCTGCCCTTCTATCCCACGGAGGGCTACTCGATCCAATGGGCACTTGAAGGAATGAGGATTCTCTGGTGCTCAGTCTGGGGCCTCCCATCCCGGAGGCCCTGGGGATGTCCAGTCCATCTGAGTCCTCCTTTCCTGTGAGAGATACACCTCCAGTGCCACATATCAATGAGGGCAGCACTGCAATGCCCACGCTGCCCAAAAGCAGGCCAGGGTCCTTCAGGTCCAAGCTGCCCAGGGAACGTCCGCCAAGGTCATCTCAGGCAACAGACTGTGGAAATCAGCAGGCCTCCTTAACCTCAGCTGCCAATTCTGGCGAAACACCTAGACATGGTGGGAGGTTGCGAAGATTGAGAAATGATAGGCACCCAGTTGGCACAGGTGAAAGTAGGCACAGGCATAGAGAGGTCACCACTGTATATAGTTACAAATAATAAATCACTCCATTCAGTCACAGAGCCTCCATCCTGTCCTTCCCATGCCGTCAAGTTCGGCAAACCCACACACACCCACAGCGCTTCATTCCTGTGGAGTGTGAGAATGGCTGTGCTATGTCTCTGCCACACTGAAGACAGAGTGAAGAAGCCCTGTTCAGTAATCCCCCCCGCCGGCCTCACACCATTGACAGTGAGGCTTGTAGATGTCACTGCATTCACCCTCCCCCAGGTGAGAGGGTCCCTTTGCCTCATGAGGCAGAGTAATTCCCCATCACTGATACCCTCAAACTGCCTTTGCAGCCTGTCCTCTCCCAAAGCAGTACCTCGGGACCTCGTAGTCACACCCAGGACTGCCCATCTATTGCAGCTGCCTCCCACCCAGTTTGCAGCTCCAACAGGGAAGGGCACTCACTCAGCTACTGTTTGAATACTAACCCAGCGTGGAGGAACCAGGAAACAGTGCCTCTCAGCAGCAAGCACATCCCCTCAGAGCAAGGGGCGACCCTGCCAATCCCCCTGATGGTAACAGTGAGCCTCATCCCCCAGCCACGAGTTGCACTTGTGCGTATCCCCAGCATTCTCCCTGGTGTCCCATACATGTGCAAGTACCCAGGAAGTAATGGCCATCTGAGCTCTTACCTCCGATATTCCCCCGGAGGTGACGGCACCAGGCTCACGTTTACGCAGAGCTGTTGTAAATATGTGATGTCACATTTGTGCCAGCTGAATATTAAGTGCGGCCTCAATTTGCCCGCTCAAGATCAAAAAACGCAAACTCGCTGGTGAGAATCATGCTTTTCCGAACTCTCTGCAACTTGAAACTGTGCCGCCGCTCCCGTGGACGGCGAACGTGGGCTCATGATCCAGCCCTGTGTATATTACTGAGTCTATATCAATCCAGGGCATTTGCCCATCGTGCTTGTGTTGCTTTAGCTTTTCACCAAGAGTTAGCTAGCTCAACTCAAAATCGGCCTCTGCTGCCCCATAAACCATACCCCTGCAGGTACAACCTTACCACTTTCTCATTACCAGGTTTAAAAGCACACAGCTCATTTGGACAATAACATTTTATTTAGACTGAGCAATAATTAAGAGAAAAATGCAGCAGCTCTGTTATACACTTAGATCAATGAGAACAGCAGGAATAGTGAAAACGAATAAGGCAATATCAGGCTTGGGAATTGCAGTGTACCATTACCCCGTGCCTGGTCCTATTGAGACATGTCGTATGCAGGTTCAGTGCTACCACTTCATTAACATGATTGTAGTGCGGAGTTGAGTTGACACATGTTACTGATTCACTGCATGCTCAACAAGAAGTCCAGCTGTGTGTGTGTGTGTGTGTGGCCATCACAGTGCATAGCCAGCCTGCACTTCTTAAAGGCAGTCCACTCCTCTTACGCACTCAGGCTACAGCAGTTGAAGGAAGTGCTGGGGAGGTTTAGATGAAAGGAAGGAGATTGGTACTGGAGCCATGGGACACAAAGTGGGCTCCTGGGTTTTTGGAGACTGATAGAAGTCAAGAGACCATGTTTCCTGAGGGACTAGGAAGGGGGAATCTGACACTGGGGACCTCGCTACAGTGCTGGAAAACATTCAATTACATCACATGAGTGATAAATGCACTTCAAATGACATCTCTTACCGATTCCACCACGAATTTCCAAATTGCTCAATGCACCACAACCCCTTCACTCACCTATTGGCAATCAGCTCTCATGCCTAACATTCAGACACTCCACCACACTCACATAAACTTGCTGGTCTCACACTCACTTCCAGCTTCCACACACCACCGGCTATTCCATGATGGGAGACACATTACTCAAAGTCATTGGCATTTTTCCCTTTCTCTGGCTGGGCGTAGTACATAAAGCTGCAGGGAATAGCAGAGAACTGGCAGAAGACAAGCATCTCCTGGAAGAGATGATATTCTCCATCACGTGGCCATTATACCCACCTTTGCGTATGATGTTAAGATTGACAATATGTGAATGCCTGATGCTCCTTTCAAACCTCTTCCTGTCATCTGGCATGAACTGCAAGCTGTAGATGTTGTGATTATGGATTTTCCACCCAACATCACATCATTCAGGGGATGTGGGCATCACTGGCTGAATTTGTTGCCCATCCCTATTTGCCCTTGAACTGAGTGACTTGCTCGAGGGCATTTCAGAAGTCATGAACCTGGAGTCACAGGCAAGACCACGTAAAGATTTTATTCTTCTTCATTCATTCCTGGGACATGCGTATTGTTGGTTGGCCAGCATTCATTGCCCATCTCTAGCTGCCTGATGGCAGCTGAGAGTCAACCGCATTGCTGTGGCTCTGGAGTCACATGTAGACCAGAACAGATAAGGATGGCAGATTTCCTTCCCTGAAGGTTATTGGTGAACCAAATGGCTTTTTCTGGTAATCGATAATGGCTTCATGATCATCAGTAATTCCAGATTTTTTTATTGAACTCAAATTCTATCATCTGCCATGGTGTGATTTGGGTTCCTCAGAACATTAGCTGAGGTCCTGGGTTAGTAGTCTAGCGATAATACCACCAGGCTATTGTCTCCCCCATAAAGATAGCATTTTTCCTTCTCTAAAGGATATTAGTAAACCAGTTGGATTTTTACAACAATGGTTCCATGGTCACCATTGGACTTTCAATTTCAGATCTTAATTGTATTCAGATTTCACCATCTGCTGTGGTGGGATTTGAATCAGGGTCCCCAGAGCATTACCTTGGTTGTCTGGATTACTAGTCCAGTGATAATACCACTACGTCTCTGCCTCCACTCCTCCCAACCCAACCTACTCTTCTGCATTTTTGTTTCCCGCTACTTAGGAAGGGTGAGATTAATACCAGATTTCTGACAAAGACAGATGTAATTATCAATTCATATACTGGATAGTGTAGTGTTTTGGATCAACATTTTGCGGGGGGGGGGGTTAGGGTGGGATTTTTCTGGTTCAGTCTTTTAGTTTTCCATTAAATTATCCATCCTGCCCACAATAATTTCCACAGTACACAGGTTCAGAGAATTTACCCCAGTGAGTTAGCAGGTATGTGGGGCTGCAGCCAGGCCTGGGAGAAAGAACAATGTGTATGCCACTTTCCTGGAGGGTGAGACCATAGATGAATTCTGCTACAGGGACTCAGATGAGGACTACAATGGAATGGTGTACAGGAGAACAATGATGGCCATGTACATTGGATGCCAGCCTATTTTGTGCCACTGTCAAGAAGCATGGAGGAATCTGACTCCAACTCTACACAGGGCTTCACACCAAACTTGGAGCCCATCTTTCCAGAATGGGAATGAAATCCATGGCATTACTTGCTGCCTTGTGTGATGTAGTGTCTCAGTGTCAATGTCTCAGCTTCGATTGCAGCACAGACCAAAACCAGTCAACATCGGAGAGTGCGGTGGTGGAAGCTCAGACTGAAGTCACACAATCCTAGCTTGGTGCCATGTAGATCTGACCTGTGCCAACAAGACTTCGGATACTGTTGTTCAAAAACATTTCACTGTGGTCCAGCATTCTGTGCTCTCGCAGAATCCCAGGATTGCTGAAGCCATCTGTGGTGTATGAAGTAATCGTTTTAAATAGGGTGGCAATATCTGTGCTACTGACAATGTAACTCCGCCATTGATGTTGTTATTGTCTGCCATTAGAACATAAGAACATAAGAAATAGGAGCAGAAGTAGGCCATCTGGCCCTTCGAGCCTGCCCCGCCATTCAATAAGATCATGGCTGATCTGTCGTGGCTCAGTTCCACTTTCCCGCCCTCTCCCCATAACCCTTAATCCCTTCTCTTATCAAAAACCCATCAACCCGCTTCTTAAAAATATTTAGCGAGGCAGCCTCCACCACTTCAACGGGCAGAGAATTCCAGAGATTCACCACCCTTTGAGTGAAGAAGTTCCTCCTCAACTCCGTTCTGAACCGCCCCCCCTTTATCTTGAGGCTGTGCCCCCTAGTCCTACTGTCTTTTTTGAGCGGGAAGAGTCTTTCCACCTCTATCCTATCCATCCCATTCATCATCTTATACGTCTCAATGAGATCTCCCCTCATTCTTCTAAACTCTAACGAGTACAAGCCTAGTTTATTCAGCCTCTCCTCATAGCTCAACCCCCTCAACTCCGGTATCAGCCTAGTAAACCTCCTCTGCACTCCCTCCAAGGCCAAAATATCCTTGCGCAGGTGCGGCGCCCAAAACTGCACACAGTACTCCAGCTGCGGCCTCACCAATGCCCTATACAGCTGCAGCAAGACCTCCCTACTTTTATATTCAATCCCCCTCGCTATGAAGGCCAGCATCCCATTCGCCTTCCTGACCACCTGCTGCACCTGCAGGCTGGGTTTTTGCGACTCATGCACAAGGACCCCGAGGTCCCTCTGCCATTCCATTCAGCCAGCTCAGACTGCTGCCTTGCCTGCCTGAGTGGTACATTCTGAAGCTGGGTCCTCCAGCACTATAGTTGCTGCAGGTCATCACCCAAGGTCATCCATATTCTCCTTCACTGAAAGTAAGCAGCCTAATCATACTGCAACCAATTGGGTAGCACTGTGTAGGAGCATAGAGTCCATAAGACATACACAAAGGGAATCCACCAGGGTGAATAGTTTAGTTTAGTATGTATTACTGGAAATGTTGTTGGATAATGTAGTTATGGAATGGTGTTTTTTGTGGGGGCTTTAATTTCAGAGTTATGATCCAGAGGAAGCTGCATTTGTCTGCAGCAGATAGCCGCCCTGGAAGTTTTATTGCACAGTGGGCAGCATCTCTGCATCTGAGCCAGAAATACTGGGTTCGAGTCCCACCCCAGGACTTAATGACCAAGGCAGAGCCATTCATAACTCAACTAAACAGATTGAGTAAAATCCTTCCAACACGCTAATGGCTAGCGGTGAGCGTGGGAGAAAGTCCTGATCAGCCACGCTTGATATGGAGGAGTTTCTCAAGCTATAAGCCTCCGGGGACAGAGTAATGACCTGTTCCAGGAATTAATTATTAATTAATTAACTGTGGGCAGCACAGTGGCAGAGTGGTTAGCAGTGTTGTCTCACAGCGCACAGACGCGAGTGCGATTCCTGCCTTGGGTCACTGTCTGTGTGGAGTCTGCAAGTTCTCCCCGTATCTGCGTGGGTTTCCTCCGGGTGCTCCGGCTTCGTCCCAAAGTCCAAAAGTTATGCTGATTAAATACATTGGCCGTGCTAAATTCTCCCTCAGTGTATCCGAACAGATGCTGAAGTGTGGCGTCGAGGGGATTTTCACAGTAACTTCATTGCAATGATAATGTGAGCCTACTTGTGATACTAATAAATAAATAGATTAATTAATTAATTAATATTAGCCTTGGAAACAGACAAAAGTTGCCTTAGCAGTATGGTGAGACAGTTCTGGTCTCGAATCACTGTCTGTGTGAAGTTTGCATGTTCTCCTCATGTCTGCGTGAATTTTCTTTGGGTGCTTTGGTTTCCTCCCACAGTCTAAAGATGTGCAGGATAGGTTGATTAGCCACGCTAAATTGCCCCTGAGTGTTAAGAAGGCTAGCAGATAATACTTGGGGTTATGGAGATAGGCCCTGGGTGGGATTGCTTTTGGTGTCAACTCAATGGGCCAAATGGCCCCCTTCTCCACTGCAGGGATTCTAAGAGAGCTGAATTGGAGATTGCTGTCCAAATAAAAAAAAGTCCACATTGACTCAGGTTTATGTTATGCAGGACTTGAATAGCAAAAACATTTCATTTTTAATTTTATGGCATGTAATAAAATAACTTAAACATATTTTATTTAAACTTACCTCATTTAACTTAATCCAACATCACTGGAAGAGGGTGAAGTGCACCTACAGTCACTGTTCTTGGCAGTGGGAAAGCAATATATATAATTATGATTCATTGTGCAATCTCCTATACAATAGAAGGTTATCAGAGAGATGGATACGCAACCTGATAAGCTGCTGCCTGTGACTTCACTGTCAAATTAATAGTTGCTGTGTATGGTAATAAGAATTGAACAGGCCAGGGATAATTTATGTGCTTCAGAGAATATTATGAATAAATGGAATACCCTAGAGCTCTAAGTTAATAAAAGGAGATTAACAAAAAGTTGAATCAAAATAAGGTTGTATAAACACTGAATGAGTCCATTCTAACTTTTCATAATTACTGCAGTGTCCCTTATTTTCTCAAGATAGAAGCCAATAAAGCATTTTCTATGTTTTAAAGTCCCTGTTTGAATCCTGTTAGGTTGAGTCAGGTGAACCCAACTTGAATTCAGGTCTCTTTCCTCTTAACTGTGACCTGGTGAGCTGCACTGCCCCACACCTCCCATATCGGGTGACCTCTGGGACTGAGCGTCCCACAGGACAAAGTGTCCACTGGGATGGAATGGCTCCTGGGACTGAGTGTCTCCCAAGAAAAAATGGCGCCTGGACACCCGGAAAGAATAGCCCCAAAAGCAGAAACCCATGGCTAGCTTCACACCTCTTCATTCCTGACTCTTAATGGAGATAATTTCCAGCAACATTTCCCTTAGTTCAAAAAAAAAGTACCTGAATGAGCACTGGGCATATCATAACATTCAAGGCTATGAGCCAAGTGCTGGTTGATGGGATTAGGTGGAAGTTCAGATGTTTCTCGTGTGTTGGTGCAGACTCAATGGACCGAAGGGCCTCTTCTGCACTGTATAATTCTGTGATTCTATGATTCTTGTGCTCTGCTCTTCAATTAGCCTTTGGACCCACTTATGCTCCACAGTTGCCTTGGAATTGCTATTTCCCATTCAATAGCAAGGTATATTTCTTCTTCTTTCCTTGCCTTGGTACTTTGAGTTTGATAGGAAATAGGAGCAGGAGTAGGCCTGCTTTGTTATTCAGTTATATACTGATCTTCTACCTCCAGGGATATGGGGATAGTGGTCCTATTCTCGATGTTCTTATGTTCATCTGTCCTCATAGTTCCTTCAATGGCTTGGTATGCAATTTTGTTTCATAGTACTCTTGTGAAGTGCCTTGGCCATTTGTATACACTAAAGGCTCTATATAAATGTTGTTAACAGACTCACTGGCATCCCTTATATAAAACAGACACAAGAAAACAGCTAAATTAAAGCTAAATGTTGTGATTTCTAAAAAATATTTAGGTTAGTAGGTTATAGACAATTTTGGAGTTGCATCTGTTTGAAGATTGACAGATCTTCAAAATGGTGAAAGAGATTGATCATTTCATGAGAAGACTTAAATACAAAGCAGTAACAAAGTAATATTTTCATTTCAGCACAAAATGAAAGCATCTTTCCAGGTCCCTGCTTAATGAGTTTTCCTCCTAACATACAAGGAGCATAAAAAGAATAAAGAATGTATCTGGGCCCTTCCGACTTTGATCCTTTTTTATATTCATTCACGGAGAATGGGCATTTCTGGCTGGCCAGCATTTATTGCCCTTCCCTAGTTACCCTTGAGACGGTGTTTGTGAGCCGCCTTCTTGAACTGCTGAAGTCCGTGTGCTTTGAATTGACTCATAATGCCGTTAGGGAGCAAATTCCAGGATTTTGTCCCAGTATCTGTGAAAGAACGGCGATATATTTTCAAATCAGGATAGCATGTGGCTTGGAGGGGAACTTGCAGGTGGTGGTGTTCCCATGTATCTGCTGCCCTTGTTCTTCTAGATGGAAGTGGTCACGTGTTTGGAAGGTGCTCTCTAAGGATCATTGGTAAATTGCTACAGTGCATCTTGTAGATGTATACACACTGCCGCTACTGAGCATCGGTGGTGGATGTTTGTGGATGTCATGCCAATCAAGCAGGCTGCATTGACCATGATGGTGTCAAGCTTCTCGAGTGTTGTTGGAGCTGCAGCCATCCATGCAAGTGCGGATTATTCCATTACACTCCTGACTCCTGATCGTCACCAGCTTTGGGACTGTTTCGGGAATGTGTTCCATTTGCTTACCTCAGTTAACTGATGTTGAGTCAGAATTATGTCATCAGACCTCAATTTTTGGTCCTTGAATGTCTGGGAGTTAAAATGGGTGAGAGTGGGGGGCATGAACACTGTGGCACATAATACCTGCCCAATCAGCATTTTACCATGTCCACATGCACTATTTCCACTGTGCAGACTAGGTTAAAATTGGAGTTGTAGAAATTCTTTTATTGCCAACATACTGATGTTGGAACTGGCTTCTATCAAAGTTCGTGCTAAATCAATTAACTCAACTAAAAAGGAGATGGACGATGGCTCACAATTAGGATCGAATGTTTTAAGTTTAGATATTGATGATTAAATAGTTTACAAAGAAAGTTCTTCAGAATCTGATGACATCCTTTGGGGCATATTCCGGTTTAATTTCCTGGAAGATTTATTTGTGTTTAATTTCCTCTCAGTATAAGAGAAGGTAATAGCCATACAATTGTGTGAGGGTCATTGAAGATAATGGCCGCGATTTTCCGGCCATGTTGTGCCTGACACAGATCGCACTAATCTGAGAAAATTGCGTGTGGGCCCCAGGACGGGTTTTGCACCAAGTGCCAAATGGTTTACAGTCTTCCTGATCCATCCTTGCTAGCGCAAACTGGGTCCTGCCCAGAAAGGGTGCAAGACTGGTTAGCATGAGATTGACTTCATTTCAGTCACATTAAGGAGATCTGGACATGCGATCATCACCATTCCCAGAATGACCCATCCCCTCCACATTAACTTGTGGGAAGTCACATGGTGTCACTATTGGTCTCTTAAAGTGTAATCCTGGCATTACAGTTGTGAGGGCAATCGAGGAGGTGAGTACCACTTAGCACTAACCTCCAGGGTGTGAAAGGGCAAGTCAGCTGCTGCCATAGTTGAGGGTGGGATGCCTTCAGGGCTGCAGGGTCTTGTGGGGAGGTGCTTGGTCGGGGCCCACTGCTGATTAAGGCTGGTGTGTTGAGTATTCTCACTGGCTGCTGAAAGGTCCTTAAGGGATTGCCTATAATGCCAATTGAAAAGCCCACTAATATTGAACTGGTTACCCTGCTCTCCGTCTGCTGGACAGGCTCTGCGGTTTATTTTGGACATTCCATCCCAGGCCCCACTAACAGTGACAATCACCAGGCCCGGCAGCTGTTACCTCAACCAAGGCAGCTTGTCAGATATTAACGCAGCTCTTCACACTGCGTAAACTCTGAAATGCTTCCTTCAATGAGCACCGTAATATTTAATCACATGGAAGTTAGGAGGGTTCTTTGTTCTGTCTGAATTGCCTGCCATTCCTGGAGACCAGTTTGCACCAGATATCCAGGTGTCCGTACCCAGAAATCATACTGCAAGTGTTCCTCAATGAGGGCCTTCTCACAGCCACCCTAATTGTCTATGTGAGCACCACAGAGCGCAGCCCAATCTGTCAATGGCCAGCAGTGCCAGGGGTCCTTATCTGGGTGGCAGGGATTCCCATGACTGAAACATTCCAGTCCAAGGATCTGGCTGTATGTCACTCAGAGAGAGAAAGCAGGACAGACAACCTGAGAGTGGGAAAGGGAGGCTAACATTTCATTCCCCATCCAGCTACAAGTCACTATTCTTACACTGAGTGCCCATGTGCATTGAGTATGATAGCATGATGGCTTCATTCTGAGACACTACCTCCAAGGTCTTTGAGAACCACTTCAGACTGCTGGATGGCTCATGGGGGACATGGGCTACCCACTAAGGTAATGGCTGATGACACCAGTGCAGAGGCCGGAGACTGAGGTATAGACCCATTACGATGAGGCCCAGGCTGCTACCCAATCTGTCATTGGCATGCTCAAGATACGATTCTGCTAACTGGATTGCTCTGATGGTGCTCTTCAGTATAGTTCTCAGAGCGTCTCCTGCATCATGGGGATCTGCTGTACCTTTCGCAACCTTGCACAACATCAGGGCGACATTCTGGAAGGGGAGGACCTTTGGGAAGGAGGTGGAGCTGGAGAGAATGGAGGAAAAGCCCAAGGAGCACCTGGAGGATGGAGGACTGGTAGTGGCAAAAGCCAGGAGGACCAAGGAGGCCCTAATTGCTGCCTGATTAGGAGGCTTTGTATCTGGCAGTTCCAGCAACTGGGCTCCCACTCTCCCCCATGTCCGTTGCAAGAACCCTGTCCACTCTTCCATAATTTTTGCCTACCCTTCTAGGTTTTGAGAGAATAGTCCTCTCCTGTCTTATTCTTTGAGGTATTCTAATGTAACTAAGGATTTTGCATACAAAGTGCTTCTTAACGAATGACATTTCTCTCTCTTCACAAACTCCCCTCTTTGTCAATAGGGACAATTAAAAGTACAAACAGACGTCATGATTGGAGAATGAACATTATAGGTGAATGAGCTTTGATGAGCTGAATGTTCTATTCTTATCCCGCTTTTCTTCCATTCTTATCCTGCATCAATCAGAAACCATTTAAATCTGTTGTAGACAAACACTTACCTAAATGGTAGAGACTGCAAAGGGACATTAGACAGCTTTAGGAAGTTAAACTTTGTGAAATTATTGGAAATTTTTGAGATATTAACTAAATTTTGAACGAAAGCTATCGATTCTTCTTGGACATCAGAGAATACTTCATAAATGTTTGCATTTGAGGCCCTTTTATGTTACTGAATAATTTTCTCTGTGAACCTTCCATGTTGAATGCATTGATTTTTTTTTCTGGAGGACATAAGCAACATTTTTTTCAAGTGTGACTCTGTGCAGTGATAAGACCAATCCTGTTTTCAGACAATGCTCACACATGCACGTTTTACAGCAGGGGTTACTGGATAATGAGCAGTAGTCAGATTGCTGCTTTAACTTAGCAGATACTGGGAATCAAACCTCAGAATCGCCAAGTTATTAAATCTCAGCTATTCACTGGAAAACTCATTGAACTACCTGAAATAATATCTGAGGCTTAAACAAAATGAACATGGAATTAATTCCTAAGAAATGTCTTGTTTAGACTCCCCTTCGCTAGCCAATTAAATAACTTAACCTGTGACAGCCCTCTGTGGTGTGGTGCATAAACATATCAAGGATTGACACTTTAACATCTTTCAGGTTTTCTTTGATGAGATGTGGTTAAACAAATGGATGGTTGACTCTCTTTGACTTCTGGTCATATCTGTATCTGTTCATGAAGTGTTCAGATTGCTAGATAAGCGAATGTCATTTTTGTTGTTGTGACAGTGATTCATGCTGCTGAGAGTATCAGAGTAATGTCATGGTAACAGTCTGACTGTTAAAAAGAGGCAATTAATGTGTATTTTTAATTACAAGCTGATATTTATGACAAACCACAAGAACAAAGTTGAACCCAAGCGTTTTTGATCCATTTGTATCTTTGCCTTTTTCGCCATTGATAATATTATTGTACAGCAAATGATTATTCTTCTTATTAGGAGAGGTGATGGCCTAGTGGTATTATTGCTAGACTATTAATCCAGAAATTCAGCAAATGTTCTGGAGACCCGGGTTCAAATCCTGCCATGGCAAATGGTGAATTTGAATTCAATAAAAAACTGAGATTAAGAATCTACTGATGACCATGAAACCATTGCCGATTGTCAGAAAAAACCCATCTGGTTCATTAATGTCCTTTAGGGAAAGAAATCTGCTGCCCTTACCTGGTCCGGCCTAGATGTGACTCCAGAGCCACAGCAATATGGTTGACTCTCATCTGGCCTCTTAATAAGGGCAACTAGGAGCTAGGGATGGGCAATAAATGCTGGCCAGCTAGTGATGCCCATGTCCCACAAATGGATAAAAAAAACATTTGTGAAGAACTGTGTTAGCTTCAAAGGCAGAAATGTAATGTGATGGAAATGTACATGATGTTGCATTTTAGTTGAGGAAGAATTAAAGGAATATTGTAACCTACAGGAGAATACTGTAAGGATTTGGTTAAAGGTAGGTGATTTAAAAGTTTCAAACATGTGAGTGCTTCAGGAAGTCAGCTTCAACCCTCTGATTCAGCATTTAATTCAAGTGGGTTCAGTCCTAGTGAGGTAGGTTGCACATTAACATATATTAATCACTAAACTGGAGTGATATTTCAACACATTTTAAATTTAATGTCATGTCCACAGGCTGATCTTCTTGAAATTTGCCAGTGAAAAGAAAATGAGACTGCACTGCCAATGGTCGGCTGATTAAAACTCATGAAGATACGACAATATTCAGTATTCCCAACTATTTTCTGACTTATTCATGGGAAAGGGGTTGCCTAAAAGGTTGTTGTAATAGATCGCGGTGACTCAATGCAGCTTTGTAATGAAGGCTTTATATCCAGCCGAATAAATATATAAATGTACTACAAGGTAAGTCCAACTTACAATGCAACTACTGTCCCTGACTTCCTGGCTCTAACTGTCAGTCCCTCCTTGATCCGTGGTCCGTGCCGTCCTGCTGATAGGTTCAGCTTCCCACTGGGATGACCCTTGGGAACTCCCACATCCCCCCTGCCCCACCCCCCACTGCCCCCTTTCCCCTTTAGGGTCACACTACTACAGTTTTGCTCACAGTACTTTGCTGAGAGATAACCCAAATTGGGTGGCACATTGGAAGCCATAGATTGGACTTTGGACAAGGAACAATATGACCAGCAAAAGCAGCAACTTGCTGCTGAGAGACCCCAAGTTGGGCAGCAGAATGGGGCAGTGGAGAGGGGATAGCAGAGAGTTGAAGTCCACAGGAGAAAGTACCTGTAACACAGGCAGAGGCTGAGTTTCCTTGACATATTGGAGCAGTGCTTGAGGATGTTAGTTTGTTGTGTGACAAAGATCTGTTCTGTGCGAGACTAAGTGACCACATCTTACAAATTGTTGTCAAAGTAACTGCCACTCTCAATTTACAAAAAAAAAGAACAACACAGCACGGGAAACAGGCCCTTCGGCCCAACGAGCCCGCGCCGCCGTCCCACTGTCTCAGTGACCTATTCATGATTTTAGTCTACGCCTAATGTGCGAGGAATTTCTTTGCCTTTGGATAGTACCACGTTTTTGTTAAAGAGATATCCAGGATTCCTGAATCAGCAACCTATAATGCATAATTTGACTAATAGATTGTATTCCAGGGTTAGCTATTATGTACTTTTCACCTGTAATGTCTTCGTCAGAATGAGGAGCCTCTTAGGTTTCTGTCATTGACTGGCTTCTCAGAAGAACAAGACAATATCAACAGCACACGTAGCAATTTGTGCACCCCTATATGTCAAACAGAGGGAAATTTTAAATGCTGGAGAGGACTTTGATGCAAATCAATGCAGTGCTTTAACTGGCCACGGGGAAGTTTTTGCTCATTCTGTTTAAGGCAGCAGACATTGGCAATCAGAATGTGCATAGTCACAGTAAGCAGAAGCTCATTTACTTGGAGTGATTAATATTCCATGGACGTGGCCATTTAATTAATGCAAAATGACAACATCACAATGTCCTGCAATGTCAATCTGCTTGTGTTTAAGATTCCTTCATCCTCTCTGCCGTCATGGTCAGTGTGCTTGGAAGGCCTGACAGGATGTGGCATATTCTTTGGAACTCCTCACTGACTATCTTTTTCATTGATGGGCCCTGAGTTACAGCAGCTGTGTCAAGTTGAGCAGAGCTTGGAGATGACTGCCACCATCTGCTCATGCTCACTTATTGATCTATCTATCTAGATACATCTATCTTACTGATACCCCTGAGATACAATGGTTTGTGCGAGTGCAATGTTGGCAGAAATCCTGTGATGGTATTCCGGTCCAATCAGCTCTGTGGAGGATTCATTGTCCCTGAGGGTCATAGCCTCCCGCTTGCACGCATGAAGACTTACTGGCAAGGTAAGAATGTTGCAAATTAACATTGTAGAAATGATCATGTTTCATTCACTCTTGAAATTAGAATCATAGATTCCTACAGTGCAGAAGGAGGCCATTTGGCCATCAAGTCTGCATCGACTGCAATCCTAGCCAGGCTTTATCCCCATAATCCTACGCATTTACCCTAGCTGGTCCCCCTGACACTAGGGGAGAATTTAGCATGGCCAATCCACCTAATCTGTGACAGAGTTTTGTGGGTTGTTGATATTTCACTACGTCACCAGAAGATCAGGGATATCGAAGTGCCAGCACTTCCTGCCCTGCACTGGTTAGCTTTGAATAAACCCTTGCAACATGACAGTCGCTCATGAATGAGCCCAGAACCAAAGATTCTGGCAAAGGACCCCAGAATCTGAAATTGACCCGACTGAAGTACAGTTGGATATGACCTTAAAACTAGCTCCATTTCAGACATAGTGACTGGGCACCAGGAGTAATAACCACTGTGCAGTTAAAAGATCCACCAGAGCATGTGGAGGAACCATTCTGAATCCCAATTCATTGCAGGATCAAAGGACCTAGCAAGGGTGAGGAAAAAGTCAGTTCTCAGGCAAACAGCACCTTGAAACATATTTGGGCTACCAATCAGTCAGAGCTGCCCATTTTGTTAATCACTGTGGCCAGCTTGGGTTCAGAGTTATTGCCAGACCATGTGGTGGTGACCGTGCTCCATTGAAAACAAAAGCAATCTTTGAAAAACTCAACCAAAACCATGGATCGCCTTTCATACACCTTGAAATACTCCATATATGTTTTAAAAAGATCAATTCTTTGATTTAAAAATTTGCTGCAAGAAAGCATCCCTTTGAGATTTGGTCCACGATTGCCATGGGTATCCCATCATTGCCCAGTGAGTGCAGCAAGCAGCATTGAAAAAATAGTTACCGCAGCATCATCTTTAAAAGAGAAACAAGATTTAAAGCTATATTCCCCTGCGCTGAATAAGAGCCTTTGATAGTATGTAACTCTGACAGATTAACTTGAGCTGATGCAAGGGCTAAGACAGGTGCAAAATTAAGTGTCATGGAGAAGAAATGTTGTAAGTTACCAGATTTCATCAGAATTAAGCAGGAAAATCAGATGAAGTTCAAGTTAATAAGCTTTTATACTTGATGAAATTGCTAACAAAGTAATCCAAATCAAGGTATTGATTTGTTTGGATTTGTTTTATTATTGTCACATGTATTGGTATACAGTGAAAAGTATTGTTTCTTGCGCGTTATGCAGACAAAAACATACCATTCATAGAGTACACAGGGGAGAAAGAAAGAAGAGGGTGCAGAATGTAGTGCTATAGTCATAGCTAGGGTGTAGAGAAAGATCAACTTAATTCATTCAGAAGTATGATGCAGCAGGGAAGAAGCCATTCTTGAATTGATTTGTATGTGATCTTAGACCTTTGTACCTTTCCCTCATGGAAGAATCTGGAAGACAGTATGTCCAGGGTCCATGTATGTCCTTGATTATGTTGGCTGCTTTTCCGAGGCATTGGGAAGCGTAGACAGAATCAATGGATAGGAGGCTGATTTGTGTGATGAACTGGGACATGTTCACAACCCTTCATAGTTTGTTGCCGTCTTCATCAGAGCTGGAGCCATAGCAAGAGTGATACATCTGGAAAGGATGTTTTCTATGCTGCATCTGTAAAAATTGGTGAAAGTCATAGTGGACATGCCAAATTTCCTTAGCCTCCTGAGAAAGTAGAGAATTTGGTGGATTTTCTTCACTATAGTGTTGGCTATGGAGTGACCAAGACAGAGTGTTGGTGATCTGAACACCAAGAAACTTGAAGCCCTTAACCATTTCGACTTCATTCTCATTGATGTTGACAGGGGTATGTCCTCCATTATACTACCTGAAATCAATGACTGGCTCCTTGTTTCACTGACATTGAGGGAGAGGTTATTGTTGTCAAACCATTTTACCTGATTCTTTATCTGTTTCCTGTACTCTGTCTCATCATTGTTTGAGATCTGACCCACTGTGGTGGTGTAATCAGCAAACTTGTTGAAGATATTGATGAATCCTCAGCCAACTTTGATAAGGTATTTAAAGCCTTTGACAAGTATTTTAATCTTTGAATAATTGTGAGTGCAGAGCATAAAAAATAAAATTGGACACTCCCAATAAAGCAAAAGAAGGACAAAAGACAACATCCAAGCAATCTACACCATGGTGGTAGACCCTATAAGTGCAATGAGATTGCACAAACTAAGCGGTTTAAGGGCAGGGGAAAGAGAAGGCTGAGAAGTTGCTTCTTAAAGGCCTTCAGCAGCGCATTAAAAATGAGGTACATGTTTTTGAGAAAGAAATATGATGGTGTAGCCCCAGAAAATGATTTCCAGCAAGCCCTCATAGGTTCACAGAGGTGGCTAGGCTGCAGAGTTGTCACATCAGGGTATTTGGGAATAATTCCTTCATTTTCTTTTTTATTGGGCTCCCACTCACTTGGGATCTGGCCAAGGATCATAACAGAGGTGAGAGTGCTACCAATGAACAACTGACTGAGTGCAGCTGTAAAACCGCATTAATTCATTCTTCTTCAGTCTGTTACTCAGGATTTTCAGACTCCTGACAAAACCACAACAAACAGATGCCCCACTAATAATAATTTGACAGCAGATTATTGCCATTTGACTGTTATTCCTGAACAAATTTGGTGAGCTTAGCTGTCTGATCTGAAAAAATTTGCAAGAAAGCAGGATACAAATGATTCTACAGGCCAATTGCATTAGAAATAATGCATACTGATCACTCTATGTTAGAGGAAATAGGGACCATGATTGTATACGTATTGACGTAAGTGAGACTAGCTGTGCATACACCAATTTAAGTGATTGATTCAAATGAGGCAAGCAATATACACTGATATAATGGGACTACAGACACATGGGCTGATTTAATTGGCAATAACTGAACACATAGAGATTTGCATGAGATTAGTTATAAACACATTGATTTATTGGAGCCTCACTGTATATACTTTGACTTAATTGAGCGGATTGTACACAGGCTAATTTAATTACAGTACATACATTGATTTAATTGACACTGACTGTACAAAAGTTGATTTAATTGAAGCTGACGAAACTGATTTAAATTAGACTAATTAAACACACTAATTCGATTGAAGTGACAGTACACACATTGATTTAATTGATAGTAACTGTGCACGCACTGATTTATTTGAGGCTGATTGTACACATGCTGATGTAAATGTGACTAACTATATACATACTGCATTAATTTCACGTAAGGGGAACACATTTTGACTTATTAAATCCTGATAGTCTAGGCTCAATTATAATCCTTCATGTGTCCTGATTCTGCACCCAGCTGCATATATTAATGCATACTGTGAAGTGATAGACATTGAATGCATGGAGCAGCAGAGCTACAGAAGGACAAGACAGAACATAGAATATGGAAGCTTTACTGGAAGCTTGCGGTAGCTGTTCCGGTCTTTGGCTAAGATCAAGCATCAGATTAAACCCAAGATGGCGTGCAATGCCTTTTCTTGTCAGCGTGGATCTTGTTTGTCTCTCTTGTGGGGACCATGAACTGAAGTCAATTTGAATTTGTTTTTTGGAGCCAATTAGATGGATTCAGGCTGGTCCGGTCCACTTTGCGCATTGGCTTGGAAACTTTAAGAATGGAGTAAAACATTTTTTATAAAGCTTGTAGTAAAGAGTGCAATTCTCCATTCATGTTTGGCTGGCATTTAGGACTGCTAAGCAAGTATTTTCAGAGATCCTACCTGTCTCCTATAAAGAAATTTCAGTTATAGCGAAAACAGAACAGAATGATCATCAAAAACAAACTACATGGAATTACTCTAAAATACCGACCATACAGGACTATGATGGCAGATAAAAAAATGTAATTGTGGCTGAGGACTGAAACTAAGACCGAGAAATATAATTGAGACTGAAAACAGACAGGGACGTTTAAAGGGCTTTTAGAATATGCAAGGAATAGAGGGATATGGACCAAGGGCAGGCAGAAGGGATTAGTCCAATTTGGCGTCATGTTCAGCACAACAGCATGAGCCCCTGAGATTTATCAAGTATCTGATTGGTTGAGAACAGAAAGGCGAGAATATGTTAGACCAGGAGATAAGGAAATAGAAAACACGATTATATTAATGGAAGGTCTGGGAGGAAAAATGAACAGTTATGTATTTTGATTAAAATTCTGCATGTTATTAAAGATTTTGCCTTTGGTTCATAATTCTTCTATATTACTTTTCACACAAAACTTTAAATGGAAAAGCTACGTGTAAACATTCACAAGGGAAAAATCCATAGCCTTGGTTTTAAATCCATCCACAAATTGGGAAGGTAGGCAGATGGGTGGCATGAATAGGAAGATGCCATTGATATCCCTAGCACCAATTGTATGTAATTTCAGTATTAATCACACTGGAAAAAAGAAATAAAGCCATCTAATTTTTGCACAATTTCTCGTGAACTTCTGAATGCCTATTTAAAGCAGTAATACAGCTTTGAAAAGAAGGTTACACTTTGATTTCAGTTTTCATTTCTGCACAGTTTATTTCAGTTGCAGGGTTGTTCCCAGGTTTTCTAATGCTTCCTTGGAGATATTTGTGAAGATGATCAGGGCAAGGAGGACATTACTGCTCTCCAACATTTGCAGGTGTGTCCCCAGGACTACCATCCTCAAGACTGGACTGAGATGACTCATGCAGCCAGCATCACGTAAAGACCTGGCATCAGTGTAGGAAGAGATACAATAACCTCACAAGAATGGCAAAGCTAAATACAGTTATTTACCTTACCAGAGATTGCAACAGCATTTGACCCCCAAAGTTTGATGCTGTAATTTAGGGAGAAGGAAACACAGAGCCAGAGTTAGCCAAAGTGCAAACACTGGAAAAAATAAGAATTTAATGATGTGATTTCATTGATTGTGAATTAGTTAAACAACCATGTATGAATATGCCAGAGGTTGTTAAACTGAATTTGAACAGTTTGCTGTTGCAGAAGAGTATCTGATTTTCTTTTGGTTCAATGTTTCTATAAAAAAGACACGTGGGTTAGGTTGATTGGTCTTGCTAAATTGCCCCTTAATTTTATGGGGACTAGCAGCGTTAATATGGGGGTTATGGGAATAGGGCCTGGATGGGGATGTTGGCACTGAGTCAATGGGCCAAATGGCTTCCTTCTGCATTGTAAGGATTCTATGATTCCCTGACTCTAAACTTTCTGGACATTATCTACACAGAACATGCAAATAAAACCTAAAAGGGATGGAAGCCACACTGAATATTGCTGAGTTTTCAAAGTCTTTTACAACAACGGCTAATCTCTTTGTTACAATTATGTAATCAATAAATCACTTGAAAAAGCTGAATAATTTTCTACAGAAATTGATTCCTTAATGCAGAAAATGCTTCTGCTATTAAAGACAGCCATTTTATTCTTACTCAAGATGGATCTGTTAAACATGCTGAGAATGGAAAATGGTTTTTGAAAGTATGGTTATAATGGGGGAATGGTGGATTGCAGGAACAATTTGGGTTGAATTAAGGGAAGATGTGGACAACTATGCAGCAATTGATGCAAACTATTTATCACTTGCTTGGGGATTCAGTGAGCTATGTAAGGTGATATGGTGACCCTTAAAATTATCGAAAAGCTAGCCTAAAATTGGTCATGTAAAAATACTTGTGATAGTATATGGGATGTCATCAACACTCATGAAGAATACAAAGGCTATAAGGAGAATTTAGGATATATTTAGGATCAATAGAATGTGTGGAATGTACATTAAAGGAATAGTGCATAAAGTGCTGGCTCAGAGGAGTCGATGTGGAGCCCTTCCATTTGCATGATTGTAGTTTTTCAAGTTAACTTGATGAGCTATCAGCATGAAACATAGGCTGCTAACTGAGTGGGAGGATGAGAAATGTGACAAGGAAGCTGTTTCATAAATGCCTTCAGCAGCACATTAAAAATAAGGTACATGCTTTTGAGAAAGTAATACAATGATGCAGCCCCAGCAAAATGATTTCCAACAAACCTTCATAGGTTCTCAGAGGTGGCGAGGCTGCAGCATTGCCACAGCAGAGAATTTGGGAATATTCCCTTCATTTTCTTTTTTCATTGAACTCTCAGTCACAGAAGGTGGACCAATCTTGTGCATGTTGCAGTGCCATTCATCTGCTATTGCTTATCCTTGATGTAAAGGCAAATCCTTGTCCCCTTCACCTTTCCCTGGGTATATAAAATGGCTGAGGTATTCCACACATAACAGATTGCAATGGAGAACCCTCCAAACGGTGCATCAACACAGAAGTCAGCACCGTATATGACATGGTGAAATAGAGAAATCTATATTCAATTCTGTATTAACTATGAATAAACGTTGAGATTTTCTAGTGTCCTGAGGAAGCACTCAGTGGAAGACTGACTCATATCCAGTCCAGCTGAAGACGATAGAGATCTTAGAGGTCCAGCCATGAGAAAGAGACATTCTGTACACCAGCAATTGCTGAATGCAGCAGCTACTGCAAGAGAAGATGTCAGTGTGGAGGAGTCCATTGCCAACTTCTATGGTGTTCCGGTGCATGGCATTCTTCAGTCAACCATTGGGCACACAGTTACATAGAACATAGAACAGTACAGTATAGTACAGGCCCTTCAGCCTTTGATGTTGCGCCGACCTATGTCCAAACCCAAGATCAAGCTATCCCACTGCCTATCATTCTGGTGTGCTCCATATGCCTATCCAATAACTGCTTGAAATTCCTGAAGTGTCCAATTCCACTATTATAGCAGGCAGTGCATTCTACACCCCAACCACTTTCTGAGTAAAGAATCTACCTCGGACATCCCTACTATATCTCTCACCATGAACCTTATAGTTATGCCCCTAGTAACAGCTACATCCACCCGAACATCCACAGTTAATGGACAATGCAGCTCTATCCTCTTTGCACGAATCTGTATGACAGAAGTAATATCTCTCAGGAATGCTCATATTAAGACCACATGACTTGTGGGTTCAATCGTTCTGCTTACCTTAAACAGGCTAGGGCTAGGGTAATGGATGCCTGATTGTTGGAGCAATCGGGCAATGGGATTGAAACTGACATCAACTCGATGGCAACACTTGCGATTCCATGAAGGAATGTCCACTTTGGTGCCAGAAAGCTAGCTAGGCCAGCCCTGACACATGATAAATTGCTGCGGTCTTCCAGGCCTGAGCTCCTAAAAGCCATCAACCATAAGCTTCTCATGGAGTCAGGGCAGACTGGCACCTCCCATATTGCAACAATCTACTAACAGAGCTTCAGTATGAACTCACAATGTTGAAAATAATTGCATAGGTGTTTGTAGCCAATAGAGCATTTTTTAAAACCATTGTATGCAATTCCTCTTCTAGTCACTGACCCTGCAATGTTAATGCTACGTGGCATGAATATCAATATTAGTCTTTAGGATGGAAGAGCTTTGTGGAAGATGGAATGATTGGGCAAAATGTTGAACATTCTTGTTAATATAAGGGAGCAGGAATTGTTACAGTGAAGAACTTTTCAAGAGTTGCTGTTGACAGTTCTAGCTGCAGGCAATAGTTGGCCTTCCCCCTCATTGTGTTCCCCCTCCCTCATCCCTGCGCAACTATCTACTCGTCCTCAATTTCTTCACTGTTTTCTCCTTCATCTGATGTGAAGTTACGGCTCCATATGTTGTCCCTGTTACAGAGAAAAAAAGGCGCACCCAGAAAACTATTACCATGTGGTCATTCATTGTGGTCTGTATTGCAGAAAACCACCAGTGCTATCCTGGCCTCTAATATGCTGCTATGCATAAGATCCTCAATGACCCACTTGGTATCCATTCATAGATCTGATTGTAATGCAGTTCAGTCACTGAGAATGGATTCCTTCTGAAAGCAGCCACAAGCCAAACCTGTAGTGGATTGTCACTGTCCTCATGAAGCCAAACTCTCAGTTGTTGTTCAGGAGGTAACAATGGGATGATGGAGGATTGATGCAAAATGATTGCGCAACAGCAAGTAACAGGAAAGAGGACAGGAACCAATATGAGGCAGGTGATCACATACAAGGTACAAGTTAATGGAGTGAAAATTCCTACATTTCAAAACAGCATTGAGTTGTCTGAAGGAGTTCATATTGTGATATGGACAGAGTCAATGACTCCCTGGTAATGGGAAATCCTGCAATCTTGAACACCTCACAGCAATATTGACATCTTATATTCATACAGCACCTTTAACATATTGAAATTTTCCCGAGGTGCTTTTCGGAGCATTATAGTACACGACACCCGGACCACACAATGAGATATTCGGTCAAGTGACCAAAATTTTGGTCAAAGAGGTAGGTTTCGGGGAGTGTCTTAAAGGAGGAAAATGAGGTAGAGAGACATGGAGATGTGGGGAAGGAATTCCAGAGCTTAGACAACTGAATGCATGACCACCAAGGGTGAAGAAGTTAAAATTGGGTGTATACAAGATACCAGAATAAGAGATGCGCCGATATCTCAGATGGTTGTGAGATGGGTGAGATTATAGAGGTGAGGAGCACTGCCCTGCTGCTTCCAGATGTTCATTTATGTTTTCCTGTTGATACATTTGATGGAGGGGTAAGTCTTACATTGGATTAAGCAGAGCTGTCAAATTCTTTAATTAGTACCATGAGATCCTAGTGTATTCTTAAACCACATGCAAATCTTGCCTCTGTTTAATATGTCATCTAAGACGATTGAAATATAATTTGAAGGAGAAGGCATCACATAGGAATGCAGGAATATAGGAACAGGAGTGGGCCAATTTTCCCCTCCAGCTTGTTCCACCATTCACTCAGGCCATGACTGATCTATAACTTAACTATTTTCTACCTTCGTCCCATATTCCTTAGAATCATAGAATCCGACGGTGCAGAAGGAGGCCATTCAGCCCATTGAGTCTGCACTGATCACAATCCTATCCAGGCCCTATTCCTGAAACCCTGTACATTTATCCTGCCAATCCCCCTGACGCGAGAGTCAAGTTAACATGACCAATCAACCTAATCCGCATATCTTTGGACTGTGGGAGGAAACCGGAGCACCCGGAGGAAACTCATATAGCACAGAGAGAATGTGCAAACTCCACACAGACAGTGACCAAAGCCGGGAGTCAAACCCAGGTCCCTGGTGCTGTGAGGCAACACTGCAAACCACTCTGCCACCGTAACATGCTTAGTACATTTGATGAACAAGACAATAATCAATCTCAGATTTTAAATTAAAAATGGGCTTAGTATCAATTATTATTTGTGTTTCAAACTTCTACCACCTTGTTGGTCTTTTTGATTTTTGTTAGCCAATGGTATCAAGTTGTACTGGGCAAAGGCAGGTAAATGGAGTTAGTCACAAATCAGTCCTAATCTGATTGAATGAAGGAACAGGCTCAAGGGTCTAAATAGCCTACTCCTGTAGCAGTCAATGAGGGAGATTACTGATCACTTATTAACAATATCCTAGCTGAAGGAGTTAATCATAAAGCTGGCCAAATAATCGGTTCCATTTAGTGGAGATTTCATTATAAATCCAAAGTAATCATAATGAAATAGTAAATAGAAAATTTTACGCAATGTTGGCACTTTGTTTTCATGTACTAATAGTTGCTGAGTGGCAGGGACATACTGCCAGAGATTTTGGGCAAATGGGCAGACTTTGAATGAGTTAAAATCCCCCCTGTAGGCCTAAAGAGACAGAAGGGTGGCACATTGCTTTAACAAACCCCATGGAGTTTGTGTGGGCATGTGTATGTGTATGTGTGTGTGTGCATGTGTGTGACTGTGGTGGAGGGTGGTGGGAATGGACCAGAAATCAAAACCTGCTTGATTCAATAATAGCTCTTTAATCAGTCATCGCATTAGCATCCAGCTTTCCGGTATCCTGAAAATTCAGCGAGGTTGGGTGAGATGACGCACTAAATCTATCAAATAATTACATGTATATTGATATCTGAACTTTCAGCAATTACAGGAATGGGAAGAGGTCTGGGAAGGCTCTGTTCTAGGATGACCATGTCCCTCAACTGCTCTTGGTGCTGTAAGTGTTGCTGCTGCTCTTGTTCCTCATCAGAAGTTCAGGGTAGACCAGGGAACATTGCTCCCATGTTGCAGTAAAACGTGCAGCAGATAAAACAGAATCAAAGTGAGTTATGTCCAAGAAGTTGGAAAATACCTATTAAACTGTGACAGTATTCTTTCAGAATTGCTGTCTGCACCAGCCTATCACCTGGATGTGACTGCAGGTGGTCATTTTCATTATTAGAAGGCTTCCCAGTCTATCAGTTTCAGGGAAGATGCAGTTCCCAATCACAATACACTTACTGACTGACCTTGGGAAATGCATCAGAGTTGGAGAAACCAGTTCATTGGCTATTTAAGTCAGGATTCCTGAGTTAACTGAGGATTTAAATATTAAATTTAATTACCTGACAGTTCCAGGCGGGTCCCATCACCTGCAAACCCACCCAAGTTAAACCCAAAAGTAAGCACACTATTTCAGGTTCTCCAGCCAAATGTGAAGACACTAAAGCACTCAAAAGCTAGAGTTTGTAAAAAATTAATATCGAACTGTAGATTTGTGTATGTGAATAATGCATTCCCAGCAACATGTCAACTATTGAAACCATCTTCGGCTAAAATGACATTTTTGTTCTGTGCTATACGCAGTGTCTGGCATTTTAGGTTGAAATTCTCACCTTGGACTCCATGTCCATGTCTAATAGAACTGATGTTGATGGGATATATCTGGAAACTGTGGTAAGAGGCAGTTCTGGCAATGCTTCTCAACAATGGACCCATGCTGATAACTTGTTACATCCAGTTAAATCTTTATAATGAATGGAATATTGCAATTACGTCGCAAAACTTTCCAAATGATGTCTGGAATCAACTTTGGCTCCACTCATTACCTTTTCCTTCCCTATTTTCACTTTCCTGTAGTGTCTGAGGCTGAACTTCATTACTGAACTCAGTTATCATTGTTTCTTTATGTTGCCCAGTCCATCAGCCAAACCAGCCTTCCACCCATCTATCTACACTTCCCGCTGACTGGGAAAAGCAGCCAGCATAATCAAGGACCCCACTCACCCTGGACATACTCTCTTCCATCTTCTTATATTGAGGATATTCCTGATGGTGGGGGAATTCAGAACTAGAGGTCACAGTCTGAGGATTCAGGGTAGACCATGTAGGATGGAGATGAGGAGACATTTCTTCACCCAAAGAAAGGTGAGCCTGTGGAATTCATTACTACAGGAACTAATTGATGCCAAGACATTGAATGTATTCAAGAAGTGGCTGAATATAGCACTTAGGACAAATGGGATCAAAGGTTATGGGGAAAAAGCAGGATTAGGGGAATGAGTTGGACAATCAGCCATGATCATGATGAATGGTGGAGCAGGCTCGAAGAGTCTCCTCCTGCTCCTATCTTCTGTGTTTCTATGTTTCTTCCTGCAGGAAAAAGATACGAAAGTCTGAATCAAGAACAGTTTCTTCCTGCTGCCATCAGACTTTAGAATGGACCTATTTCACATTAAGTTGATCTTTCTCTACACCTTAGCTATGACTGTAATACTGCATTCTGCACTGTCTCCTTTCCTTCCCTATGAATGGTATGTTTTGTCTGTACAGAGCACAAGAAACAATACTTTTCATTGTATACTAATACATATGACAATAATAAATCAAATCAAATCAATGTTTTAATCTTTCCCCTTCTGCAGGACAAGACGATGAATGCACACAGATGCTCTGGGCTAGCAGCCACAGTTGGCTAATTTGGAAATTCCTTTGCAACACCTGCAGAGAGCAAGCCTGGCTTCTTCCGGAAACATGGTACAATATTATTTACTTTCAGAGGGCTTTGGATGGAAGTCTGTCAGGTCAATGAGAGCAGCCGCATTCTGCTTCTGGGGTGAGATACCAGCTTGGACATAAACCTCATTAAACGTTTTGTTCAACTGTTGGAGCGCTCGTTGGTACAGGAGGTGTCAAAGCATGTCAGACTGGGTACCTTCCCTGCCTTTAACAAGACATTGTGCCACACTCATCCATGGAGTTAGGGTGTCCCAACCGGACAAGCAAAACAGGAATCAAACGGGCGCAAGTGAAAGAGAGGAAACTGGCGAGGAAAACATGGTTTTCCAATCTTCCCAGTGTTATTTGGCCAAGCTCTCCTTATCACAGTTAAAGCTTTCAATGTGAAATCGTGTCAGCACCATCTTGAGCAGAATTTGGGAAATGTGGGCTGTTAATTTTTGTGGACAATGAGTAATCTAGATAAATGTCACTATAATTGCAAACCGACTGTACAGGAATAAAAGCAAATGATTGTGGATGCTGGAATCTGAAACCAAAAGAGAAAATGCTGGAACATCTCTGCAGGTCTGGCAAGGAGAGAAAAGAGTTGACGTTTCTAATTCAGATGACCCTTTGTCAAAACTAAAAGACATAGAAAGTGGGAGATATTTAAACCACAGGGTGAGGGAATGAAAAATGTATAGAAACCATATAGAAAAATTTGTCTGCATGTCTGTCTAGGAATGGTTTCCTCACCGCCTCCCATGTACTCTGTCAGCTGAGCTGCTCTGGCCATCTTCCTCAGTCGGATCAGTGTTAGGTGGCAGAGTTCACAGAATCCTCCCCTTTTTTCATTGTAATTAAATACCCGAATAATCATTTCTTCCACTTTTGAATTTCTCCGCTAAATGGTTTCGCGCGTTTTGAAGAAGTTAGCCGGACGTGTGCATATTAAATTGGAGGGCGCGTGATGCTTTCTAAACGCTCCCCTGCTTATCTGCTTAATGTTCAAGCTCTCACTAACACACTGGTATCTTTGACTAGCAGTTGTTCCCGAGTACTGTTCCAATTTCCATTTGGTGGCTCTGCAAGCTCTCCGCCCACACCACGCCAGGAGGATGCTCTTTCTGACACAACAAAAGAAATTCATTTGCTGATTTCGATAAGGTCGCTGCGGCCACACTGCTGCCCCCTGGGTCATTTGCGATTTGCGCACAGAATTCAATACGGACAAAAGTACAATTGCCAGAACATCTTACGTCCAGCATGTTTATTTATAAGACTAATACTCTGATTTTATTCATCTTTCTGCTTCCAGTGTTTGCACGGCTCTATGTGTTTGTGGGAGTGCGTGTGTATGTTGAGTGTGAGATGGGAGGCGGGGGGCGGGTGGGGGGAGTTGTAAGTGACTGGGTGTGTGACTGTGAGTGAGTGTGAGTGTGAGGGGGGGAGTGTGAGTGAGTGCATGTGAGTGTAGGGGGGTGTGAGTGAGTCCATGTGTTGAGTGTGGGTGTGGGGGAAGTGTAAGTGAGTGTGTGTGTTGGATGGAGAGTGTGAGTGAGTGCGTCTGTTGAATGTGAGTGTGGGGGGAGTGTGAGTGAATGCGTGTGAGTGTGGGAGGTATGAGTGAGTGCGTGTGTTGAGCGTGAGTGTAGGGGGAGTGTGAGTGAATGCATGTGTTGAGTGGGGAGTGTGAGTGCGTCTGTTGACTGTGGGGTTATCAGTTAGTGCGAGTGTTGAGTGTGAGTGGGAGGAGTGTGAGTGAGTGTGTGTGTTGCGCGGGGAATGTGAATGAGTGTGTGTGTTGAGTGGGGAGTCTGAGTGAGTGTGTGTGTTGAGCGGGGAGTGTGAATGAGTGTGTGTGTTGAGTGGGGAGTCTGAGTGAGTGTGTGTGTTGAGCGGGGAGTGTGAATGAGTGTGTGTGTTGAGTGGGGAGTCTGAGTGAGTGTGTGTGTTGAGTGTAGGGAGAGTGTGAGTGAGTACATGTGTTTAGTATGAGTGTGGGGGGGTGTGAGTGAGTGCGTATGTTGAGTGTGAGTGTGGGGGAGTGTGAGTGAGTGCGTGTGTTGAGTGCGGGGTGAGTGTGAGTGAGTGTGTGTGTTGAGTGGGGAGTCTGAGTGAGTGTGTGAGTTGAGTGTGGTGAGAGTGTGAGTGAGCGCATGTGTTGATTATGAGTGTGGGGGGGGTGTGAGTGAGTGCATGTGTTGAGTGTGAGTGTGGGGAGTGTGAGTGAGTGTGTGTGTTGAGTGTGGGGTGAGTGTGAGTGAGTGCGTGTGTTGAGTGTGAGTGTGGGGAGTGTGAGTGAGTGTGTGTGTTGAGTGTGGGAGTGTGAGTGAGTGCGTGTGTTGAGTGTGAGTGTGGGAGGAGTGTGAGTGAGTGCATGTGTTGAGTGTGTGTGGGAGGAGTGTGAGTGAGTGCGTGTGTTGAGTGTGGGGTGAGTGTGAGTGAATGCGCCTGTTGAGTGAGGAGATGTGAATGAGTCCATGTGTTGAGTGTGAGTGTGGGAGGAGTGTGAGTGAGTGTGTGTGTGGGGGGTGTGAGTGAGTGCATATGTTGTGTGTGAGTGTGGGGGAGTGTGAGTGGGTGCGTGTGTTGAGTGTGTATGGGTTGGTGTGACTGAGTGCATGTGTTGAGTGTAGGGAGAGTGTGAGTGAGTGCATGTGTTGAGTGTGAGTGTGGGGGGATGTGAGTGAGCACATGTGTTGAATGTATGAGTGTGGGGTGTGTGATTAAGTGCGTGTGTTAAGTGTGAGTGTGGGGGCATGTGAGTGCATGTGTTGAGTGTGAATGTGGGGGTGTGTGAGTGAGTGCATGCATTGAGTGTGAGTGTGTGGGGATTGTGAGTGAGTGCGTGTGTTGAGTATGAGTGTGGGGGGGTGTGAGTGAGTTCATGTGTTGAGTGTGTGTGGGGGGAGTGAGTGAATGTGTGCATTGAGTGTGAGGTTGGGGGCGGTTTGAGTGAGTGTGTGTTGAGTGGGGAGTGTGAGTGAGTGTGTGTTGAGTGGGGAGTGTGAGTGAGTGTGTGTGTTGAGTGGGGAGTGTGAATGAGTGCATGTATTGAGTGAGGGGTGTGAGTGAGTGCATGTGTTGAGTGGGGAGTGTGAATGAGTGCCTGTGTTGAGTGGGGAGTCTGAGTGAGTGTATGTGTTGAGTGAGGGGTATGAGTGCGTGTGTTGAGTGGGGAGTGTAAGTGACTGCGTGTGTTGAGTGAGGGGTGTGAATGAGTGCCTGTGTTGAGTGGGAAACGTGAATGAGTGTGTGTGTTGAATGGGGAGTGTAAGTGACTGCGTGTGTTGAGTGAGGGGTGAGAGTGAGTGCCTGTGTTGAGTGGAGAATGTGAATGAGAGTGTGTGTTGAGTGGGGAGTGTAAGTGACTGCGTGTATTGAGTGAGGGGTGTGAGTAAGTGCATCTGTTGAGTGTCTGCGGGGGGAGTGTGAATGAATGCATGTGTTGATTGTGTGAGTGTGGGAGAAAGGTGAGTGACTGCATTAGTTTGAGTGTGGGGAGTGAGATGTGTGCTGAGTGTATGAGGTAATGTGTATGTGTGAATATGTGAGTGAGTATGTGTGGGGAGTTTGTATGTGTGTGGAAGATATGTGAGTATGTGAGGGTATGTGAGTTTGTGTGCATATGAGGTGAGAGCATATGTATGTGTGAGGGTGTGTGTGGGAGCAGTGAGTGTGTGTGTGTGTGGGGGCTGAGTGTGTGACTGTATTTGAGTGTGCATATGTGCATATATGTGGGGCAGTGAGTGTGCGAGTGTGTGGATGGGGGGTGTGCATGAGTGAGTGTATGACTTAAAGTCAGTTTCCATCTCAGTCCCAGAAGAAAGGCTGACTCAGTTATAGTGATTATCTAGTGCCAGATTTGTCTTGCAGAAGATGCTAGAAGACCTCAGCAGGTCATCCAGCCCCAGAACACAGGCTGGGTGACCACTTTGGAGAAAACCTTCAGTCCATCTGCAGGCAGTACCCAACCTTCCTGTCACTTGCCATTTCAACACACCATCTTGCTCTGCGGTCCACATGTCCGTCCTTGGCCTGTTGCAATGTTCCAGTGAAGTCCAAAGTAAACTGGAGGAATGGCACTCTACCTTTCAATTGGGCACTTTATGGCTTTCTGGGCTGAACATTGAGTTCAACAACTTCCAAGCATGAACCCTTCACATTCACCCCATTTCCATTTATTTTATTTCTTTTTTTAAATCGTGTTAATCTATTTTTATTGCTTTATATTCTTGTTATCATTTTTATTTTTAATTTCTTCCATTGCTTCATTTGTCCACTTCTAAATCTTGCTTCCCCCTCCCCCCCCCCATTGCCCCCACCCAATTGGGCAATGCACCCCATGCCTCAGGTTGTTCTTTGAACTCTACACCTTGGTTCTGCTATTTACACATTTCAATCTCTAAATGGAAGCTGTTCAAACCATTCTTGGCCTTTATCACCACCATTTCCATTCCCTTTGGCTCTTTGTCCATGGCATCCCTTTCAATTGCAATCCCTTACAGTATAAATCTTCTCCTATTTTCTTTTGTCTTCGACTCTGAGGAAGGATCATCCAGATTCGAAACGTTAGCCCATTTTCTCCACAGATGCTGTCAAACTTGCTCAGATTTTCCAGCATTTTCTGTTTTTGTTTCAGATGTCAATATCCTCAGTATTTTGCTTTTACATTATATATTTAATTGTCTTAGTTCAGCACGTTGAATAGTTTCCCGACTAAATTATTCAGGAGTTGATCTGCAATGGTACTCTCGGGATGTGTATATCTGGGGGCGGGGGAGGCGGGGAAAGGTGATTTTTTGACATTTAAATCGGGATTAGGGTTGGTTGACTTATTGTACTTTTGATTGGGCTTCATAAAATGTGTTTGATTTTGCCATTCCACGTTGTATTGTATTGAGAATATAACTGATACCATTCTTAGGTGCAGTGACACTCTGCTAACAGAGAACAGGGGAATGTTTGTTTCTCGCTGGTGGGCGGCGGGGTGGGGAGGGGGCGGGGTGGTGGGGGGAGTCTAGCACATTTTACTCACTTGCTCGATAAAACGGACATTTCATGCACATGTAACCTGCAATAACATCTAAAGTGGGTCATGCCTTTATCTCCCAGCACTGCTGTAAGACGACTTAGTCTTAGTTTACAAAGAATGGCAACTCCATGTGGCTGCTCGCTACACCTTTGCATCTACTCAGAATAAATGGGCAACAAGGGAAAGTTCCTCACAATCCACCAAAACAAAAACCCAGAGGCAATCCGTTTCTACTGCACGCTTTACAATAATAACACACCGAGAGAGTAGGTGAGATGAAATCCTTTAGACAGTTTAAAAGATAGTCTATTCTGAAAAAAACTAAATTCAATCTGTAACCCAGTCCTAAGGATTTAGAGTATTTCTGAAGCTTTGTGGAACTGGGCTAAATAAAAGGAGCAATGGTTTTTACTTTTCGTTGGGTGAGCAGTCCCGGATAATGGATTTGAAGGATATGTTGACTTTTAACTGTCGAACAGTTTCCAAATGGTCTTTGTCATGAGGATGATTCAGGGGAACATAGGGACAGATTTTTATAATTTATTTTACACCAAACACTTCTTATGTTTAGAGTGACAGTTGCACGGCTCTACAGAGATATCCCTGTGGTTATGATCACAGCCAGTCAGCATGCATTATTGTGGATCCTGCGCCACCCTCTGCTCGCAATTTGCTTTTCTCTCGGAAAAGTCCCCCAAGATGTCCATTTCCCGAGCTAACTCCGAATTATCATTCAAACAGCACCAACAAGTCCCGAGATTTCTTTTTGTCACAATCCAGCGATCGCTACCTCGAGCTACTTCAATGGAAAATTGTCTCCAACTCGACTGGATTCAGATCAGCGTGAGACTCATCAACGCAGGTACACGTTTTAATGACCACTTTTAACAATCACGAAGTCATTGATTTTTTTTTCACTGACTCTCATAGAAACCTCTGAATTCTTTTATAGCCGCTTTCAACAATCGATTCGCAGCAGAACCCATATGCTGCTGAAACTCTTTGCTAAATCGTTTCTGTTCATTGTCATTTGCGTCCCTGATGCGGCCCTTACGTTTATTTAAGCAACTTGAGAAAGTGCTAATGAAACTCATAATTACCGCTTCATGAATCTGCATATCAAAATCCAGGTCCAGTTCAAGGCGTGCATTGGTGTATGAGCCCGTGCTTTGTTCAAGCTGAATGCAAATCGACGGCGTCTCTGTTTAGATCAAAATTCTGCAGTTTGTTCTGGGAAAGTGGCGCAATGTGAAACTGAAATAACAGAAGGTTTCAAAGGGATCCGTGTACCTTTTGACATTAAGATAAAAGCAGAACATTTACGGATGCTGGAATCTGAAACAAATACCGAAAATGCTGGAAAATCTCAACAGGTGTGATGGCATCTGTGGAGAGAGAATTGAGCTAACGTTTGGAGTCTGGGTGGCTCTTCGTCGGAGCTCAAGGCGCTATATAAATGTGAGCCCTGAGGAAGGGTCATCCAAGCTCCAAACGTCGGCTCCGTTCTCTCTCCACAGATGCTGTCAAACCTGCTGAAAATTTCCAGCATTTTCTCTTTTGGTATTTTTTTTTGACATTGCTGTCGGGAGTTGTCCCATTTTCTCCGAATATAATACTCTCCATCAGTATTGTAGCGACATCCCGGTGCACTGCTTAAAATACTAAGCAATCCCAATGTGTCTTCGGATGAACTGTTCAATCGCCCTGGGGTGTGCTATGTGTCTTCCTGTCGCAATGTGGTGTAAAATTAATGATGTAGCCAATGAATATAACAATACCCTGTGCGTTGAACATTGATCCCACACGGCGGGGCTGAAACAATATTAGCCAATGGATCCTGCCCTTGGTGGTTGAGCAGGGAATAAGCATGCCAGGGTGATCATAAGACATAGGAACAGAATTAGGCCACTTAGCCCATTGAGTCTACTCTGCCATTCAATCATGGCTGATATTTTTCTCATCCCCATTCTCCTGTCACTTCCCCATGACCTCTGGTCCCCTTATTAATCAAGAACATAGCAGTCTCTGTCTTAAAAACACTCAGTGACCTGGCCTTCACAGCCTTCTGTGGCAAAGTGTTCCACAGAGTCATCACACTCTGACTGAAAAAACCCCTCCTCATCTCTGTTTTAAAGGATCGTCTTTTTAGCCAGAGGTTGTGCCCTTTGGTTCTAGTTTTTCCCACTAGTGGAAACATCCTTTTCAAGTCCACTCTATCTAGGCCTCACAGTGTTCTGTAATTTTCAACAAGATCCCCCTCATCCTTCTAAACTCCAACGAGTACAGACTCAGAGTCCTCAACCGTTCCGCATACGACAAGCTCTTCATTCCAGAGATCATTCCAGGGTAGTAACAGTATCTACAAATACAGGCCACTGACTCGGAGCAATTTTATTGGGAAGTTCAGAGATCCTGTCAAAGAGGGGAAACCATTATTAAAACATGATTGATATTCGTTTGGACACTTTCCCCAAATTGGTCATGGAACCAAACAATTGTTTGTTTCCCACTCGTGCCAGAAGCCCAGGCAGGGCCTCCCAACTCAGGTTATGCAGTCCCTCAGTGCTGACCCTGGGAAATGTGGTACCGCCTTAGGAAGCGCATTAAGAATATTGGGGTCTTGAAAGATCAAGCATGGTGGGTGAGAATGTCTCACACAGTTTGGCAGTTACTGCGTCCAGTAACACAGTAGCTAGCCCCTGGTAGAGCGATTGATGCTAGTGGAATGGCGAGATTGTCCAGATGGACTGTGCAGGGTACAGCATGGCACACACCTGGTCAGGATCACTGGTCTGGGAGTTTTGAAAGTGTTTTAAAGTAATCAGAAAAGACCCTTCGGCCCCTCGAGTGTGCACGAACGCAATCTACCACTAAAAGCGAGTAATCCCACTTTCCTGCACTTGTCCCATAACCTTGAAGATTATGATATGAATACCAACATCAAAGCCCCAGTCAAGATTAGCACCTTTATATAACCTACATGGTGTTGCCTGGATATAGAGCAGTAGTATTGACAGAATTTCACCTCTTTTTTTTCCGGCCACATCTTCGGCGAAGTTACGGCGGTGCAGCCGAGGAAATTTCTGGCCATGGTATGGTCCTGTTGAATCTTACGGCGGAAGGGGCGAGAGGAGAGAGTTGGTGCTCCGAGCTGCCTCCGGTTGTTGGGGACATGGTGTTGTGGATGGGGGAGCAGGGGGAGTAAGGTTCCGGGGTGGGGGGGGGGGGTAGAGGGAACAGCGCCTCTGGGCTTACACCCTTGCAAGGGACGCTCAACCTTTCCTCAGACTTAAGCCACGAATGAAATGGGGGTTGAACCGGGGATCGAATGCGTGCTATAAGACGCCTGATACCAATGGGAATTGTCTATGTGCCTGCCTTGTTATTACGCATTGAAGTCACAATAGTTCCAGAGGTGTTGCTTCTAACATGTGGAATTTAGTTCGGGTGAGTTACTATTTTCTAAACGCAACTCTACATTGCAAAACCACTTTACAGTCTGGGGAGGTGGCGGGGTGGGGGGGGGGGGTGCGGGGCGGGGGTGGGGGTAGTGGAGTACAGCGACCCTTTTCTAGTGTTGAAGTCCATGAACTGGAAAATCTCCAGAGTAAAACCCTCACCGAAATGTTTGCGGGCTGGAGGAGGATGGCGAGGCGGCCCTGGTAATAGTCACTTTCCTGACTGTACTAGTGTGTGTGTGTGTATACACACTCTGTGCTTTATATGCTCTGTCTGAGGCCAGAACTCTCCATTCACCTGACGAAGAGGCAGTTCCCTCGAAAGCTTGTGAGTATTATCAAATAAATCGGTTGGACTAAAACCTGGTGTTGTCAGACTTTTTACTGTGTATACACACTGCCAGAGGTGTAGGGAGACTGGCGCTGGACTCCAGTATAGGCGGGAATGGATTGGCGTGCGGTACCAATCTTTTGATTTGCATAATCACTGGTTCGGGGAGTGTATCCGCCGCTTACTGCAATCAACATCTGACTCGGACATGACTATTGAACAAAAGAACAGACTGTCGCAAATCTGATGTGACACATTGCTGCCAAACAGCACATCTCCAGGACAAGAGAGACTTCCTCATTAACCCCCAGTTTGTTCTCTTGAAAGGTATGAATTGTGTGTGAAGTATTTTCGGATAACGCAGCCCATCTTGCATTCAAATCGTCCATAGATCTGGGCGGTGATGCGGGGTTCAATGTTATATTTGCCCCTCTATCGATCCCAGCCGCCAGGGTTAAGTCTCTACCTTGCCGTCCATGCCCTAAATCATGACTACTAAAGATTAAGAAGCGATTTCGAAAATGCGACCCGAAGAAAGCGAATGGTTTTAATAATTACCCGAACCTAAACCGCGCACCTTCAGTGTAAATAGAAATAGATTTAAAAGCTTAGGGAAATAGAAGCTTTTGCGAATGTTGTTCATTATCTGAATTCCAGCTAGCGGTCTGTCACTTGAAGCCTGCCAGATAACAGGTTCATAGAACAGAATGTGGGATTTGGACCGATTAACTGCCTATTATTGTAACAGAAGTTATTGCCAATTCCGCCCTGGATGTAATAGACTCAGTGAGTTAAGGACTTCGAGAAACTCCAATGCCTCTTGTTATCCTTGACCGCTTATGAACTTAGCGCAATAATCTTATTGATGTCAAGCTTCAAAAAGTAATTGGAAAGCAGTTGGGCAGAAGTCTGCAGTACAGGGAACATTGTTGATAAGAGGTCGGTCCAGGAGATGTATGTAGCACTGTTGCACCAAATCAGATGCAACTGTTTGTGTTATTGGCCGCCTCGAAAGCGCGCGTCACAGTAACAAATGCTCCGCCATATAAAGAGGTTGGGATACTTCTTCTTTACCCAGTAGCTGTCAAAATCATTCAGTCGGCGCAGTTCTGCAAATCAAAGCTCCCCCCACCTTTCACCCTGAACTACGGCCCGGGTTCTTAATTATGATGGATATCTCGAAGCTTCGCGCCCTTTTACAACGCTGTGTCTAGAAATGTTACAATAGTTGTACCATGCTAGCGATCTGGATTGTGCCGGGAATCGCTTTTGTGGAGGACAGTGATCTGTTCCACCCCCTTTCTTTTCTTCCATCGGGGGAGTGAGAAGGTCTAGGCTATCCTACCCCCTTGCTTTGTGCTCCTGCTTGACTTTCTGTCCATTGCACCGAGGTACTCGAGTTGTGCCCGGGTCTCTACTGTGAAGACTTGCGTCGCTCCCCAAACGCTTGCAGCGGTGTGAGGCGGCTTCCTACCTGCAAGCTTTGTTTCTGACTGTTTGGTCAATCGTCCCGAGCACAGAGGATATGAAGAGGGAGGAGGGCACTGACACTTTCCGTTGACTCAGTGTCAAAGGCGGCTCGAGTATTGGACGTGTGCACATCACCGTTTGAGTGTCACCTGAGGCGGACGGATTTCAGGTAAAGAACTAAATGGACCCAATCAGCAAATGCTCGGTATCTTTTGAAATGTGTATGTTTTAATTCTCACGAGTAGAAACATTAGGAACGTTGAATTATAAAGCGGCAGCCAGCTCCTTTCTGCCTTCTGTCTCATTCTGTGTTGGTCCAGCTCTATCTGTACACAGAGCGAGATTAAAATTAATACTCCCTTTAGCCTGTCTATAACAACAGCCAGGATTAAGAAAGTGCTTTATTAGGATTGAATCTTCTATTGATCAGTGCAGCACTGTTGTGTCGACAGCCCAAAGGTGTGCGGGTAAAGTTGATTGGCCATGCTAATTTGACCCTTAGTGTCAGGGGAGCGGCAGGATAAATATGTGGGGTTACAGGAATAGGGCCTGGGTGAGAATGTGATCAGTGCAGACTCGATGAGCCGAATGGCCGCTTTCTGTACTGTCGGAATTCTATTTTATGATCTCCTTCGGTGCCCCTTATGAAAGTCGTGGAAGAATGTATATTAATGATTATGTGAGGGAACATTGGTTGATTTAAATCAGTTTAATTGGATTATTGGTCGGAAACTGTGGAACTCTATAGTGACACTTTCATTATTTGAATTCAATTGGCTGGGAAGTGAGCTCGGGGTGATCTCGAGCTGATAGTAAAAGAGTTTGAAGGGCAATTCTACACATCTGACCAAGTGCAAAGCCATTGGCAAACTAGCACGCCTCAGACTTGCAGTTCCCAACGCTTCCCGATAGCTATTACCGAATCACTAATGAAGAAATCACGGTCAGTGTGCAGGGTTCAGCAACAATTGTGCTGATGGTTTGCACTTTGGACATTGCAATGTCCTTAACCGACTTACACATCACCCATTTAACTGGGTGAGCAGACTTGTGTAGAGAGCATTGCTTCCTTGACAGGATCTCTCTTACAATCACCACCTCTGGATTGAGCTGACTGGGAGCAGAACAGCATTTATCCAGTGGGGAAAGCTCGCCAGAAGTACAGAGGCAAGCCCCTCAGACGCTTGCTGACTAATACTGTACCTATTCAGGTTGAGCTGTGCTTTGTTTTATCAGTAGTGGCTAATTCTAGGCATTGCGCCTTTGTTGCTTGCGAAAGCTAGGTAGTCTAACTGGGCTGGAATCAGCACGGCAGCTATTGTTAAAGGAAACAAAGGAACACTTCGCACCGTAATGACAGCCCTGTTCTTGTTACCATGCTTTCCTCGCATTGATATGTAAGCGTTAGAGTTAAGCAATGTCCGGGCGCCAACAATGGGTCCAAGCATGGAATGAAAAAAATGGTGCCAAGAACTGGATCCCATTTTAACCTGAAACAAAATAACCCGCTTTAAACCTTCAGTGCCAAACTTTAGGGTGCACACTGTGATTTTTAACCTTGTATCAGCTACTCAGACAATGGCATCAACCTTTAACAAACCCTTTCTATGTTGACACCAAGTTCCCATGGTTGGGGCTAGGATAGTGACGGGGTCACAGCCGTTTCGGGCATTTTGCTTTCTTCCCGGGAAAGCGACGGGGGGGGGGGGGGGCGGGGGGGCACCGATACAGTCTCTGATTTATTTTGCTTTGCGTGACTAATATGACAATGGCGCATCAGTAATGCAGAAACCCTGACTGAGAAACACCTACCAACCCCTCCTCCCAGGGCGCAGCACTGGGGAAACCGCATCTGTGATGACAGATATGGTGATGTCGATTGCCCTTTTCCCCTTTCCCGGGTTTCCCCCATTCCTGGTGGAATGGGTTGTGTGGAGGAAAAGGGATTGGAGTCAGCAACAATCTTTAGCCAAGGAACCCTGTCCCGTACGGCTCCCCTTGTCTCACCCGCGGTGCAGCTTCTCTCTGCTACACCCGTTCCGAGTTATAAACCTTCTCAAACCCTCCCAAACAGTAAGATACTGAGAGTGGAGAAGCGGACTGGAAAAGAGTGCGGTTTGTGAGATTGTTCATGTTTCTTGCACACACTTAAGTTCAAATATTGTGAGAAAAGATGCATTATAGAAAGTGCACACTAGTTTTTTTCAAACACATTTTTTTCCGTTATAGTGATGTTGGGAAGCCAAATAACGACAAGTCTCTTGAATCTGTTTCCACGTGGTTTATGAAATGGTTGTGTGGATATTTACATTTCAATGCAGGCTGCACAATTTTACAGCAGGTTAGGAATACCAACTGCGGGACTCGGCAGATTGTCAGACAACTTTTAAGGCGGGTCTTCAGTCAGGCTTTAAGGACCAGCACCATCCCTGTGTAAGCCCTGTGCCCGGTTACAGAATGGTTTGAATGTGCTTCTCACTGCAGCCGGGATCCATTAAGGAAAACTCGGTGACGTGACTGCTTTTCTAATGTCTATCGACTGTTTTCCGCCCCCGCACACTGGTGTCTGTGACAAATCTCATTTATTGGGGAAAAAACAATTCTAACGAGAAATAACTTCCCCACTCTTCACGTTAATTTGGTCCAAGTAAGCCTTCATTCTATTTGTAATGCTTTATCCCCACGGATCTAGACAACCCGCTCCTTTTTATTCCCTATCTTCATTTCTTGCTCCTTATACAAATATTTCTCCTTTTATTCCTTAATCTCCTCGTTATCTATTACTCCGAAAAGTCCGCTAAATAGGCGGCTCAGTTACTGTGAGTGGGAGATGTCGAGGAAGAAAGGAACATGCCTTTTAGTCAGCAGGCATTGCCATGATCCTGTTGTGTCGTCCTGTCTGTGCTCAGGGCATTTACAGACAGATGCACAGGATATTCATGTGTGCACAGAGATAAGGAGCATTGCCCCCGAGGATAGAAGCGAGCAGAGGCAGACTGTGTCCATGCTCACACAGCTCAGATTGAAATTGAACCCGTCGTCTCACTGAAGACTGGCCACCGAGCAAATGGGACTGGATGCTAAGGATCTGGAGCGGCAAGACAGACTGTGGAGGACTAGGGAGGAGTGAACGGTCTGAATAAGTTAGAAGTATCTGGAGAGTGGGTTCGGAGTGAGTGAGGGTGGATAAGTGGAAAGGGTGCATACGAGGGTTATAGGAGTGCCTGGTGGGCGAAAGATGGGACAGAGGTTAAGGGTATGTAGAGAGTAGGGTGGGGGGAGTTAGAAACTACGGAAGGGATTTCCAATCTGGGACTATCTGTTAAAAGTGGATGTTGTAAGAGTGGCGGTGAAGGTAACCATGTACATAATCCATTTTGACATTGAAGAGAGGGGCGGAGGGTGGTATGGGATGAGAGGGTGAGGATAGTTTAGGGATGAAGCAGCCTATGTTCAAATGCAACAAGAACTGGACAATTTCCAGGCTTGGGTTGACAAGTGGTAAGCAACATTTGTGCCACACAAATGCCAGGCAATGGCCATCACCAAGAAGAGACACTCTAACCACTGCCCTTTGACATCCAGTGGTGTTACAATCACTGAATCCCCCACTGTCAACATCCTTGGAGCTACCATTGACCAGAAACTCAACTGGGCTCACCACATAAACGCAGTGGCTACAAGATCAGGTCAGAGGCTAAGAATACTGCAGAGATTAATTCTCCTCCTGACTCCCCAAAGCCTATCCACTATTTACAAGGTGCAAATCAGGAATGTGATGGAATACTCCCCACCTGCCTGGATGGGTGAGTTCCAACAACATTCAGTGCTTGACACCATCCAGGACAAAGCAGCCCATTCGATTGGCACCACATCCACAAACATGCACTCCTTCCACCACTGACACGCCATAGCAGCGATGTGTACTATCTACAAGATGCACTGCAGCAATTCACCAAAGATCATTAGACAGCACCTTCCAAACCTGGGGCCACTTCCATCTAGAAGCACAAGGGCAGCCGTTACATGGGAACACCAACGCCACAGTCACCATCCTAATTTGGAAATATATTGCTGTTCCTTTCCAGTGATTGGGACAAAATCCTGGAATTCCCTCCCTACTGACATTGTGAATCAATCCACAGCACATGGGCTGCAATGTTTCAAGAAGGCAGCTCTTCACCACCTTCTCAAGGGCAATTGGGGATAGTCAATAAATGCTGGCCAGCCAGCAATGCCCATGTCCCATGAATGAAATAAAAAAGGTGAGGGTAGAGGATAATTTATGGACAAGAAGGGTGAAAGGTAATTTAGAGGTAAGGGGGTGGAGGGTGGTTTAGCGATGAGTGATGTGGATGAAAGTAGTGTATGAGTGAGAGTTGTGGAGGGCAATATAGGAGTGAATGTGGTGTGGGGGTATTTTAGGAAAGGGGCTTCTGGTAAGTAGTGTAGTAGTGAGAAATATATGGGGTATTTATTGTAGGAATGGGATGTTGGGTGTCTGAGAGTTGGGGAAGGGTGATGGGGTGAGCGTTGGTGTAGAAGTGAGGGGGTGGGAGTTAGTTAAGGAGTGAGGGTATGGGGTAATGTAGTAGTGCAGGGGTGGGGAAGAGTATGAGTGCGAGGGTGGGGGTAGTGTGGAAGTATCTGGAAGTTGGGAAAGAGTGAGAGGGTGAAGATATTTAGAAGTGACAGGTGGAGATAGTGTACGATGAGGGGTGGGGCTTAATTTAGGAGCAAGGGGTGTGGGAGTTGGGAAAGAATGAGGGGGTGGGGCTTAGTGTAGGAATGAAGGGATGGGAGTTACTACTGTAGGAGTGAGGGGGTGGGTGGAGGTAGAGTAGGAGTGAGGGTGTGGGAGTTGCTGTAGATGTGAGGATTGGGGCAATGTAGGAGTGAGGTGTTGGGACTTAGTGTAAGATTGAGAGTGGAGAGGTAGTGTAGGAGTGAGGGGTCAAGGGTAGTGTAGGGGTGAGGGTGTGGAGGTTAGTGTAAGAGTGAGGGAGTGGGGGTTCTGTAGGAGTGAGGAGATGATGATTAGTGTAGGAGTGAGGGGGTGAGGATTAGTGTAGGAGTGAGGGGTTGGGGGTTAGTGTAGGAGTGAGAGAATGGAGAGGCTAATGCAGGAGTGAAGAGGTGACAGTGTAGCAGTGAGGGGTGAGGGTTAGTGTAAGAATGAGGGGGTGAGGGGTTAGTAAAGGAGTGAGGGGGTGATTGGGGTTAGTGCAAGAGTGAGGGTGTGAGAGTTGTTGTGGATGTGAGGGGTGGGGGTGGTATAGGGGTGAGGGCATGTGGGGGTTAGTACAGGGGTGAGGGGGTGGGATGTTAGTGTAGGAGTATCGGGGTAGAGGTAGTGCCAGAGTGAGGGGCTGGGCGTAGTATAAGAGTGAGGGGTTGGGTGTAGTGTAGGAGTGAGTGATGGGGTAGTATAGGAGGTGATATGTTATCAGTTTGAGAGTGACAGGATTGGGTTTAGTGTAGGAGTGAGGGGGTGAGGGTTAGTGTAAGAATGTTGGGGTAGTGATTGTGTAGGAGTGAGGGGGTGGGATTTAGTGTAGGAGTGAGGAAGTGGGGGTTAGTGTAGGAGTGAGGGGGTGTAGGAGTGTGGGGATGGGGATTGTGTAGGAGTGAGGGGGTGGGGCTAGTGTACAAGTGAGGGATGGGTTGTTGGTGAGAGGGTGGGGTAGTGTAAGATGGGGGGTGTCAAGTGTAGATTAGTGCTACTGACTGGTTTGTGCAGTGGGACAATAGGATTTGTGGAACTAGGAATGGTTTGCAATAAGCATGGAAATGTTTTGGAGGGTTAAGCGGGAATAAGGAGTGTGTGGAGGACATTTAGAACTGAGTGATGTGTGAAGAGTGGAGTGGTGTTGGGGACAGACACACATTATTATGCAAACATCAGTTCAGTTTTACTGAAAAAGGCAAGGAAATGCATTGGTTGTTGCATAAGAAAGACACAACTGATAAAAGTATCTCTCCATCCCCACATTCAGCAGGATGCTATTATTTTGAGAGTCCTTACCTATGGTACTTTATTCTAATACAACTACGATTTCAATTAATGTCAGAATTGGCAATTAGTTCTTCATGATCTGAATTGTGCCCCTAATTCATTAACAACTAATTTGGAAAAGAAAGCCCTGACTTGGAGACACTTTTAACCAGAAGGTGTAAGTGAAGAGTCTAACTCAGTATGGCATGTGGCTCCAATCCTGAAGGAATATTGGGGTGGGTATGAAGAGCTGCTTATTAAACTGGTGCAATTAAACCAATTAAGTACAGTGAAAGATTGGAGCCAGTTCATCTAATTGTTTTGGAATTGTGCTGCAATTTTTATGTCACAGTCTTGCTAAATCTGCTACAACTCCATGGGGAAGACATTGGATTTGGAATGAAGTGGTCAGAGACCACTTGGAAAAGACAATCATGCAATGCTTGGGTCTCATACTGTATGCAGCACACATCGAAGACAATGATATCAAAAGTGCGCAGGGAGCCCTTGAATCATAACCAGTGCATTTTTAATACTTCACTAATTCGAATTTGTGCATAACTGGGATGGCGCAGGACTGCAACATTGCTCCCCATGTTTAATTTCCCTTCACTTCAGTTGGAAGGGCAGAGGGTGGTAGTGTTTTTTGTTGTCAGCTCCAATTACTACATACATGATTAGCAGATATCATGGTTAGCAGAGCTTTCTCTAGTTCAGAATACAGCCTCATGGTGTAAAGAACAACCTGTACTATTGCTATGGGACTACATGAATCGCTTCTCAGCCTTTTTGCTAAGATCAAATGTTAGATTAAGCCCAAGATGGGGTGCAATGCCTTACCTTGTCAGCTTGGATCTTGTTTGTCTCTTGTTAGAACCATGAATTGGATTCAACTGGACTTTGGAGCAAGCAAGATGTGGATTTGATTTGCCCAGTCCACTCTTGAGCATTGGCTTTGAAACTTTAAGAATGAAGTAAAATATATTTAAAAAATGCATTCACTGTATGAAGGGGACCTATCAAAATGTTTGTCTAGCGCTGTGAGATGATAAAATTGAAAGCATACTTTCTTACAGGACTTTGGCACTGGACGGGATAGGCCAGAGAATCCTAAAGAGGGAGAGATTTAGGTTCTGTGCAATATATATTTGAATAAGTTTTTTAAGTAAGGACTTGGTAGTTGAAACGGAGTGAGCCTTATCCGAAATTTAAAGTCATGTATCAGATAGCTGGAGCTAAATAAGTCTTAGTTTTAGTTACGAATATTGGAGCTCCTAGTTGCTCATTACCAAGAGATCATAGCAGGACATAGCAGGCATCCTGTGGATTGCGAAGCAATAGAACAAGTTACACCAAACTCTGACGAGGTATCTTAAACTGGTGGACCGGACTTATTCATTGATATAATTCATTTGGAGTTTCATAAGTATACACCTTGTTTTAACTGGACTTGCTCATATTGAGATGCTGGATTGCAGTTTACTACTTAATGTAAGGATGTCAGCTGCTTCGGTGCCGTTTGTTCTGTAGCTTTTATGATAGGGATTGTTTATCCTATGCTGTTTATGCCACTGATGTAAAACAATGCTTTTGGTTAAGTGGTATCTGAGGGGCAGAGCTTTACTACCAAGTTTAAGAATCTACAAACCAAATAGTTACAACTGCCTGGTGCGGACATATACGCTCTCCCCATGAAGTTCACTAGGCAAACATATCTCTTCAATAATATCGAAAATGCTGCAGCTGACCTCCTGACTGTTTCGCTTTAAAGCGATATCCGAATATATTCTCGGAACAATTTATTTAAGCTCACAGTTCTTTTATTTTGAAGTCTATTTTCTTTATACAGGATGCATGCTGTTTAAAATTACCATCTTCCTTTATCATTTTAGTTGTGCCCCTTCTGATCGACGAACAAGAGGTTATATTCACCTGCCTCAAAGAAATCCAGATTCCAAAAACATAATATAAATAGTCATTTGAAATAGATAGAATTGTAAAATGAAACAATAAAGAGCTCAGTTTTAGCTTTTTTAATAAATCGAGCTGAGAATATTATCGCGGAGATATTTTGCCTACTGATTCACACTAATCTGACTTAAATAGTCCCTTTGAAATCTGATCAGATTAATTCAAACACATATTATGCCTACTTGTAACATGCGCTTGTGTTTTGCGACCAGTGATGCAAGAGTGTGCAGTAAAGGCGCTGTGGGGTGCCGGCAACCAAGAAGTTCGTAATTCCGAGAGAATGAAGGGAAATGTCCATTAAAGCACATTTTACATGACAAAAGATTTATCGAGTGGATGGATCCCCTCAGCAACTCATTTGAATGTCTACAGAGAATGTTGCAAACCGCATGTTCAGCCTATATATGTTAATAGCCGCCAGGCATTTTGTTTTTAAAGAAAGCTGCCTTCGGGGTGTATTATCTGTTTGATGTTGTTATTTCTCTCTCTCTGTGTACATGTATGTATGTATGTATGTATGTATATATATAAATGCTAACATGTAATTTTAAGGAGCTGGTGTAGGTTATATCACTGACTGCTACGAGTTTACCAAAATGACCATTATTGTGCTAACGACAGAAAAGTCATTTTCATTTTCTTGGCATCAGATCTTCCATCAAAAATGTAATACCTGAAATCTGCAATAAATACAGAACTGTTAGCTGAAAGCAAACAGTAGACCCATTCAGATATGCAAAGGAAACGCGTTGTTATTTTCAAAGGCAATTACTTCTCCGAACAATTCAGATGGGGGGTACAAGCCTAACAGTAACGTACCTTCCCTTTACAGATTGCGAGGGACTAAATGCACCTTTTCAAAATTTTCTCAATTTAATTCCACATTGCCAATGTCTTAACTATGGCAGTGCGGGACAACTAGTATGTTGGAGTGTACAGTTTCATCAGCTTGCGCCTAATCAAGAATTTCTTTTATATCAATACTTAAATTCCCTTGTGGTATGGTTATCTGCCTGTCAATATGTATAGTTGTGACCGAAAGAATAGCTTTGAATGAGTATAAACTCCATTGAATTGGTATATGACAGCTCTGTGTTAGTTCCATATTAAGAAGTCTCACAACATCAGATTAAAGTCCAACAGGTTTATTTGGTAGCAAAAGCCACTAGCTTATCCTGTGCTTATCCAGTCCAACGCCGGCATCTCCACATCATTAGTTCCATATCCCCGCGTTGCTCTTTTGACTGTGATGTACTCTTGCGCAAATTCAATGGTTTGGAATTACCTGTCTGAATTTTCCTTCAGGATATTTAGCGGACCTTATAATTCATTTAAAATCGAACGTAGAATGCGGAACACGTTGGCTTGACATTCCACTTATTTTAGTGACAGTATTACAGGTTCGTATGTGCATTGAAATAATGATGTGGAGATGCCGGCGTTGGACTGGGGTAAACACAGTAAGAAGTCTCACAAAACCAGCTTAAAGTCCAACAGGTTTATTTGGCTTGTGCGACCAAATAAACCTGTTGGACTTTAACCTGGTGTTGTGAGACTTCTTTATATTGAAACAAAGGATATAACAATGTCATACAGAACAATGAATATAGATTGTGTCTAACCTAAATTAAGATTTAACCAAGTTAGCTCAATCCAATGGTTAAAACAGCAGAGAGGCCAGATTAAGTTTTGTTATATCTTCACTCACTAAAAAATAAAATCATTTTCGGGATCTGGGCGTCGCTGGTTAGACCAGTATTTATTGCCCGTCCCTAGTTGCACTTGAGAAGATAATGTTGCCTTTTTGAACCGCTGCAGCCCCTCAGTTGTAGGTACACCCACATTCATTTGAAGACCTATCATCAGCGAGCGATCACTGACATTTGGGTGGCACAGTGGTTAGCACTCCTGTTAGGGACCCAGGTTCAATTCCAACCTCGGGTCTGTGTGGAGTTTGCACTTTCTCCTCATGTCTGCCAGGGCTTCCTCCGGCTGATCCGGTTTCCTCCCACAGACCAAAAACGTGCAGGTTAGGTTGCTTGGCCATGCTAAATTGACCCTAGTGTCAGGGGGATTAGCAGGGTAAATGCAGGGTTATGAGAGTGGTGCCTGGGTGGGATTGTGGTTGGTACAGACTCGATGGGCCGAATTGCCTCCTATACTATAGGGATTTTCTAAGATGTGTGTTTCGAAGTGAATCATGATACGCTCATGTGTTAACTGTTTGTATCAATGGGTGGATGTCAGATGCGTATTTGTGTAATGTGCAACATCATAGCAGTTTCCAACTCAGCGGCGTTATGATGCTATATGAAGAAGAGCCCGAGAGAGACTTTTCCGTGGGTTGCTTGTTGATTCAGAGATGGGTAAGGGCGTTGTTTGGGGATAAGTTTTCTGAGTAATTCCCTAGAGTGATTATAGAATCCCTACAGTGCAGAAACGGCCATTCGGCCCATTGAGCCAGCACCAACAACAATCCCACCCAGGTCCTATCCCCGTAACCGTATTTACCCTGCTAATCCCCCTGACGCTAAAAGGCAATTAGCATGGTTGGCCAACTAACCTGCACATCTTTGGAGTGTGGGAGGAAACTGGAACACCAGAGGAAACCCACGCAGACACCAGGAGAATAATCGGGGATACCGATTGGAAATATTACACGATTCTATATCAGAACATTAATTTGGATACAGTCCAACCATTAATGGTTTCCGTTACATTGTTAGAGCTTGACACTTTTTAGCCTTGGGCTCTGTGAAAAAAAAATCTAGTACGACAAATTAGCTAACACGGAAAATGAATTATGTTATAGCATTATCGAGAGAACTCTAATAATCACTGTCCACATTCTCTTTTCCCGAAACCATTTTATAGAAATTTCTGATATTTAAAGCATTTCTTTCTTATTTGATCACTAAACAATGAGTAACAATACAAGAGGTTATCTCAGCATTTCTCCAATTGGCCCGAGTCTCTGTGCGGGTACCATGCCTGGTTGGTGCTCGGTCATGATGTGGAGATGCCGGCGTTGGACTGGGGTAAAAAACAGTAAGAAGTCTAACAACACCAGGTTAAAGTTGGATTTTACCCTGGTATTGTGAGACTTCTTACTGTGCTCGGTCAGACATGCAACAACTCATTGTTGATCATGTTTCGAAAGAAGCAACAACCTCAAAGCTGACTTGCCCCGCATGCAGACAGCGCCACGGGATCCCAAACCCTTGGAAATGAGAAGGGGGCTCTGCCGTCAGCTGACCGCAAGATCTTGGATCCTGAGTTTTTGATTTGCGTAGCTGAGGAACCGCAACGGCGAGCCTAGGAGTGGGAGATAGGAATGACACAGCGCCGGCTTCCCTGCTCTTAAGCCGCTTCTTCCTCGATGCATAACATGCTCTCCCGACGCTGGAGAAGCAGTGCAATCGGATGACATTAATGCACTGCGGCGATGCAGCTTTGAGCACCTCGGCTCCTGCCAAGATTAATCTGCCTTCGCGCAATGGGATGGATTATTTCGCAGCCCTGAAATTCAATTTGTCTGAAAGGTAATTTCGTATTGAAATGGTTAGAAAACTGTATTTGCTCGGTCTTTTGATAAAAGCCTGCCACTTATTATAAGAACCCAGACGTTCAATACAGTTGGGGCCACTTTTTAACATATCAATTCCGGCGCAAAAGTTCCAGTTAGCCTCAAGATATTTGCAAAGACATTCTGTAGGTGTCATTTCACATTGCCACGTCTTCCCTCAGTGGTAAGTAACAGTTCTAACTACCAGCATTTCGGGAAGAAGCAAACTGTTACCTTGGACATCTCCAGTCTAGAACATCTCTGACCACGAAGTGAAGACAGAACAATGATACATCCAACCGCCAGGTCAGGATTAGTGTTAACTGCAGTTGGTAGCGAAATCAGTAAAGTTTATTTATTAGTCCAAGTAAGGCTTACATTAACACTGCAATGAAGTTACTGTGAAATTCCGCTAGTCGCCACACTCCGGCCACTGTTCAGGTCAATGCACCGTTGGATCGGTACTGATGGGTATGACTTGTTCCCATTTAAATATCTTCCAGCAATCAAGGAAATATATTTTTATCACAAATTGTCGTCTTTCCCAATAACCTCAAATGGATAGGTTGTTTTTATAATCATTACTCGAAGTAGCTCCATAACCTCAGATAATGGAAAGTTAAACCCTCTCTAGTTCATTCAGTATGTGTTTTTCCAGTAGTCAGGATAGCTTTTCTATTGTAGTAGCCTAAAGCTACAATAAATCCTCAAAACAATTTTAATTTTTAATCTGCTGTAAACCTGCTGTAAACCATTATTTCAATGTTTGCTTCAACTCCCCCCTTTGTTATCTCATCCTGACAATTCCTGGCCAATCTTCCAGTTTCCATTCCCTGTAAATTTCACTTCCATCCGCTCTGTCCCGGTAGCTTACATCCTCTCTTAGACCCCCAGTATCTCAAAATCAGATTCAGACCCAGTCTGTGACCTTCTCCAGCCCTATAACCTCACTTAAAACCCTTCATTTTATCACCCAGATTATTAGGAGTAGCAATTTACTTCAGGGTCATAGCAAGCTGCAATAGTGGTCTTTGTGGGAAGAATCTGACAGAAAATTTAGCAAGGCTACTTAATGAAATGAACATTGGTGCAGGTTTGTCTCATCATTAGAATATGATTTCTACTTTTTGCTCATGAAAATTTGCTGGTGGCAAATTAAGTCAACCAAAATTGTAAGCCTTGGTCTCTTAAATTGCTATTTACTCGTATTACTATTGTGCCTACAGGAATACATGGGTTGTGAATTCTATGTCTCTATAATCATGATACTCAGCCAACACCATGGAGATAGTGCTATCCTGTGACCCTCCCTCAGACCCTAGATTATTTTGCTTTGTCTTGAAATATCAAAAGAACAGTTATCCCTGTCATGTGCACAATAATATTTTGTTTTGAAATGTCAAAAGAAGATTAATTTGTGCTGTCACATCTATGACAACAGCAGTCAAATTGCATTCAGCTGTTATCATTTATCCTCAGCAAAGGCAGTGCTGTAGAAATGGTAGAACAAATGAGTAAGGTGTTTTTATATTTTCTGGTTCTGGTTTTTCATTTCTTTGTCGTATATCTGCAGGTCATTCATAAAATACTTGCATGACGGATAATTCATATCTATGGCATGTTTGTTGCCATTCCCATACGGTAACTATAATTACTGTAGTTAGTTCATATAAATCAAAGATTACTTAAAATGTGCTTGCTTCCTGCTAAATAATGAGGCATTCCAACAGTTCTATAAATCACTCTGAATAATGGAGAGGCTATATCAGACTCACCACTAAAAAAATATACAACAGCATAGGAAATCTCAATTAACTCTTTTATTATGTGGATTAGTTATCCTGTCTAGGTGTGGACCAACTGGCAGAGTAGTAACAAGCTTTATTCATTTAGCATTAGTCCGTTCTGGAAGGATACAACAGGTCAAAAGTTGGCATCGTCACGTTTTATAACAGGTTGAAAAAAAATCTTTTGCAATCGAATTTGAGTGAATGAAGAGGTCAGCTTTTTAAAAAAATTCTATGGTAAGTAAGTATAAGATAAAGTAAGAAATAAAATACAAGAGTATGGAAAAAATGAACACAGGACAAAGAGAAGTAAAACACTGAAATGTTTTGAACTGTTTAAGATGTTTGCTTTTGTTTGGTTTGACAGTACTGCTGGTCTCAACATATCAATAGCTGAAAATTTAGTTGCCTGGTCCGAAAGCTCAAGGTTCTCCAGCCTTGCTTGTCAGCTGTATTACATTGATATCTTAATCAAAATGGTACTGCCATTCATCTCATTCAGCTAATTTTAATAAGCAATGTTTTAGTCTCAGCAAAGTAATCTATTATTTTTGTGCATTACTGCATAGCACGAACTTTAGATATAATTATGCAGAAAGAATATTAAACCTGAAATAACCAAACTGCTATAAGCAATTATTAAAAACGTTAAAAAAAATCAAATCAAGAACAAACACAAAACGTACTACAACTTGATAGCAGGTTCCCCAACATTTGTAAAACAAAAACAATTGGGTGTTTTGGAAGCAATTTATATCTTCACAAAATGTAGCATTACTGACCAGACCAGTTTTTATTCCCATACCTAATGGTCCTCGAGAAGGTGCTGGTAAACTGTCTTCTTGAATTGCTCTACTGTGTGATGACATAATCCCATATAGCTGTCCATGCATAAATGCAGCAGGATCAGGGCAACATTCAGGCTAGCGCTGACAAGTGACAAGTAATATTTGTGGCACATGAGTGACAGGCAATGACCACCTTCAACAACAGAAAGAATCTAATCATCCCCCCTTGACATTCAAAAGAATGACCAAATGTCCTGAAGTTCTAAGATTTTGACCCAATTAAGGTGAAGAAACAACAATATATTTCTAAATCAGGATAACGAGTGACTTGGAGAAAGACTGCAGCATATAGTCACCATGCTCCTGCTGCTGTTCACCTTTTAAATGGTAGACTTCATGGGTTTGGTAGGCGCTGTCAAAAAGCTTTGGTGAATTGCTGCAGTACATCTTGTAGATGGTACAGACTGCAGCCATTGTGTAACTTGGTGGAGGTAGTGAATATTTAAAGTAGTGAAGTGGGCTGCTTTATCCTGGATGATGTCAATCTTCCTGAGTGTTGTTGGAGCTGCACTCATCCAGGCAAGTGAGGAGTATTCCATCATAGTCCTCATTTGTGCCATGCAGATAATGGAAAGGCTTTGGTATTGTGGCCATAGTATTTTATATGGTTGATCGGGTAAATTTCTGGTCAATAGTGACCTCCAGGATACTGCTGGTGGGGGATTTGGTGATGGTAATTCCTTTGAATGTCAAGAGGAGATGATAACATTTTTTCTCTTGATGAAGACGGTCATTGCCTGGCACTTGTGTGCCACAAATGTTACTTGTTACTTATCAGCCCAAGCCTGAATGTTGTCCTTATCCTGCTGCATTTAGACATGGACCACTTCATTATGAGGATTGCAAATGGAATCAAAACCATTAGTAAGTATCCCCACTCCTGAGCTTATGATGGAGAGAAGGTCATTGATGAAGCAATTGAAGATGGTTGGGCCCAGGACACTACCCTGAGGAACTTCTGCAGTGACATCCTGGCATTGACACTAGTGGCCTCCAAAAAACAAACATCCTTCTTTTAGTTAGCTGGAGCCCACTGATTGCCATTTACTTCAATTTTCTGAAAGGTCCATGATGTGACAATAAAAAGAGTCTTAATGGCAAATGCAGTCATCTTGCCTCATCTCTGGAATTCAGCTTATGACCATGTTTGAGCCAAGGCTGTAATGCGATCTGGAGAAAAGTAATCCTGGCTGAACTCAGACTGAGGCACAAGTGAGAATTTATTGGTGAGTCACTGTTGCTTGACAGCATAGTAAAAAGTCTGACAACACCAGGTTTTAGTCCAACCGATTTATTTGATAATAGACTCACAAGCTTTCGGGGTTAGTCCCTTCGTCAGGTGAATGGAGAGTTCTGGCCTCAGACAGAGCATATAAAGCCCAGACAGTTTAGAGATTACTGATTAGAATGCGAATCCTTACACCTAACCTGCTGTTCAAGACCTGAAGTGGCTGACAATGTGAGTGGAAGGAGCACTGATCACAGGTTAAAGAGATGTGTATTGTCACCAGACAGTACAGTAAGTGAGGTTTTGCAAACCCAGGCAAGTCACGGGGGTTACAGATAGTGCGACATGAACCCAAGATCCCTGTTGAGACCGTCCTCGTGTGTGCGGAACTTGGCTATCAGTCTCTGCTCAGCGACTCTGCGCTGTTGTGTGTCGTGAAGGCCGCCTTGGAGAATGCTTACCTGAAGGTCAGAGGCTGAATGCCCGTGACCACTGAAGTGTTCGCCAACAGGAAGGGAACAGTCTTGCCTGGTGATTGTCGAGCGATGTTCATTCATCCGTTGTCGTAGCGTCTGCATGGTCTCCCCAATGTACCATGCTTCGGGACATCCTTTCTTGCAACGTATCAGGTAGACAATGTTGGCCGAGTTGCAAGAGTATTTACCATGTACCTGGTGGATGGTATTCTCACGTGTGATGATGGTATTCATGTCGATGATCCGGCATGTCTTGCAGAGGTTGCTGTGGCAGGGTTGTGTGGTATTGTGGTCACTGTTCTCCTGAAGGCTGGGTAGTTTGCTGCGAACAATGGTCTGTTTGAGGTTGTGTGGTTGTCTGAAGGCAAGAAGTGGGGGTGTGGGGATAGCCCTGGCGAGATGTTCGTCTTCATCAATGATATGTTGAAGACTCCGGAGAAGATGTCGTAGCTTCTCCGCTCCGGGGAAGTACTGGACGACGAAGGGTACTCTGTCCACTGTGTCCCGTGTTTGCCTTCTGAGGAGATCGGTGCGGTTTTTCGCTGTGGCGCATCGGAACTGCCGATCTATGAGTCGAGCACCATATCCTGTTCTTATGAGGGCATCTTTCAGGGTCTGGAGGTGTCTGTCACGATCCTCCTCATCTGAGCAAATCCTGTGTATACGGAGGGCTTGTCCATAGGGAATGGCTTCTTTAACATGTTTAGGGTGGAAACTGGAGAAGTGGAGCATTGTGAGATTGTCTGTGGGCTTGCGGTACAGTGAGGTGCTGAGGTGGCCGTCCTTAATGGGGATGCATGTGTCCAAGAATGCAACTGATTCTGGGGAATAGTCCATGGTGAGTCTGATGGTGGGGTGGAATTTGTTGATATCATCATATAGTTGTTTCAGTGATTGTTCACCATGAGGCCAAAGGAAGAAAATGTCATCGATGTATCTAGTGTATCGCATCGGTTGAAGATTCTGTGCAGTGAAGAAGTCTTGTTTGAACCTGTGCATGAAGATGTTGGCATATTGAGGTGCAAATTTGGTCCCCATGGCTGTTCCGTGTGTCTGGATGAAAAACTGGTTGTTGAAGGTGAAGACATTGTGGTCCAGGATAAAGCGGATGAGTTGTAAAATTGCATCTGGAAACTGGCAGTTGTCAGCATTGAGTACTGAGGCAGCCGCAGCAATGCCATCATTGTGGGGGATGTTGGTGTAGAGCGCCGAGACATCCATTGTGACGAGGAGTGTCCCTGGTTCAACTGCTCCGTGTGTGCTGAGTTTCAGTAGGAAGTCCGTAGTGTCGCGACAAAAGCTGGGGGTTCTTTGTACAATGGGTTTCAGGATGCCCTCGACGTAGCCGGAGAGGTTCTCACACAGAATTCCATTGCCCGATACGATGGGACAGCCAGGTGTGTATGCCTTGTGTATCTTTGGGAGGCAGTAGAGATCTCTAATGCGGGGAGTACGTGGAATGAGAGCACGGAGGGCGCTCTGAAGGTCCGGATCAAAGGTCTTGATCAGATTGTTGAATTGACGAGTGTGTTCTTTGGTCGGATCTGTGGGTAATTGTCTGTAGTGTTCCTCATTGTTTAGTTGTCGGTACACCTCTTTACAGTAATCCGTTCTGTTCAGCATAGTCAGTGACACCTTCCAGCACTTTTATGATGATTGGGAATAGACTGATTTGAAGATAATGATTGGAATTTCCCTGTCCTACCCATTATGGGAATCATAGTGGGTGGGGGGCAGACCATGCAAAGGTCCATTGGCCTTGGGTGGGATTTTCTGGTTTTGGGGTGAGGACTGCCTGAAAATCCCACCCAATATGTTTGTCCCGATCATTGTGGACAGGATATACCTAAGCAATTGTCCACTTTGTTGGGCAGATGTCAGTACTGTATCTATACTGGAACAGCTTGGCTAGACGCATGTCTTCGACACAACAGTTGGGATATTGTCAGCTCCCATAGCTTTTGCTGTAACCAGTGCCTTCAACCATTTTGTAATATCACATGGAGTCAATCAAACACCAAGATTGGGGGAACAGCAAATTGTGCAGAGGGTGTGGAGAGTCTGCAGAAGGATCTAGATAGGCTGGGCGAATGGGCAAATGGAATTTAATGTTGGCAAGTGCGAGGTGGTCCACTTTGGTACAAATAATGGTAGGAAGGACTATTTCTTACGTGGCGAAAAACTGCAGCAGGCGACGGTGCAGAGGGACCTCGGGGTCCTTGTGCATGAGTCGCAAAAACCCAGCCTGCAGGTGCAACAGGTGGTCAGGAAGGCGAATGGGATGCTGGCCTTCATAGCGAAGGGGATTGAATATAAAAGTAGGGATATGCTGGATATTCTTGAGGGTTTGAAAATAGATAAGTCCCCTGGGCCGGACGGGATTTATCCTAGGATTCTCTGGGAGGCAAGAGAGGCGATTGCAGAGCCTCTGGCTCTGATCTTCAGGTCGTCGTTGGTCTCAGGTATAGTGCCGGAAGATTGGAGGATAGCGAATGTTGTCCCATTGTTTAAGAAGGGGAACAGAGACTTCCCCGGGAATTATAGACCGGTGAGTCTTACTTCTGTTGTGGGCAAAGTTTTAGAAAAAATTATTAGGGATAGGATTTATAGTTATTTGGAGAGTAATGAATTGATTGGAGATAGTCAGCATGGTTTTGTAGCAGGTAGGTCGTGCCTTACTAACCTTATTGAGTTTTTTGAGAAAGTGACCAAAGAGGTGGATGGGGGTAAGGCAGTTGACGTGGTATATATGGATTTTAATAAGGCGTTTGATAAGGTTCACCATGGAAGGCTTCTGCAGAAAATGCAGATGTATGGGGTTGGGGGTAATCTAGGTAATTGGATCAGGAATTGGCTAGCAGATAGGAGACAGAGGGTGGTGGTTGATGGTAAGTATTCGTCATGGAGTTCAGTTACGAGTGGTGTGCCTCAGGGATCTGTTTTGGGGCCACTGCTGTTTGTAATTTTTATTAATGATCTGGATGAGGGTATAGTTGGGTGGATTAGTAAATTTGCTGATGACACCAAAGTCGGAGGTGTGGTAGATAGTGAGGAAGGGTGTCATAGTTTGCAGGAAGACTTGGACAGGTTGCAGAGCTGGGCCGAGAGGTGGCGGATGGAGTTTAATGCGGAGAAGTGTGAGGTAATTCCCTTTGGCAGGAATAACAGATGTGTCGAGTATAGGGCTAACGGGAGGACTCTGAATAGTGTGGATGAACAGAGGGATCTAGGTGTATGTGTACATAGATCCCTGAAAGTTGGGAATCAAGTAGATAAGGTTGTTAAGAAGGCATACGGTGTCTTGGCGTTTATTGGTAGGGGGATTGAATTTAGGAGTCGCAACATTATGTTGCAACTGTACACAACTCTGGTGCGGCCGCACTTGGAGTACTGTGTGCAGTTCTGGTCCCCACATTACAGGAAGGATGTGGAGGCTTTGGAGAGGGTGCAGAGGAGGTTTACCAGGATGTTGCCTGGTATGGAGGGGAGGTCCTATGAGGAGAGACTGAGGGATTTGGGGTTGTTTTCATTAGAAAGAAGGCGGCTAAGAGGGGATCTTATTGAAACATATAAGATGATTAGAGGTTTAGATAGGGTGGACAGTGATAGCCTTTTTCCTCGGATGGAGAAAGCGAGCACGAGGGGGCATGGCTTTAAATTAAGGGGGGGTAATTATAGGACGGATGTCAGGGGTAGGTTCTTTACCCAGAGGGTGGTGAGGGATTGGAATGCCCTGCCTGCTGCAGTTGTAAATGCGCCTAGTTTGGGGGCGTTTAAGAGATCCGTGGATAGGTTTATGGACGAAAAGGGATTGGTTTAGGTTAGAGGGTCATTGTTTTTTAATTGGTCGGCGCAACATCGTGGGCCGAAGGGCCTGTTCTGCGCTGTAATGTTCTATGTTCTATGTTCGATGTCTTGCTGCGGCTGTCTAGGGCATTGGTGAGGCCGCAGCTGGAGTACTGTGTGCAGTTTTGGGCGCTGTACTTACGCAAGGATATTTTGACCTTGGAGGGAGTGCAGAGGAGGTTTACTAGGCTGATACCGGAGTTGAGGGGGTTGAGCTGTGAGGAGAGGCTGAATAAACTAGGCTTGTACTTGTTAGAGTTTAGAAGAATGAGGGGAGATCTCATTGAGACGTAAAAGATGATGAATGGGATGGATAGGATAGAGGTGGAGAGACTCTTCCCGCTCAGAAAGGACAGTAGGACTAGGGGGCACAGCCTCAAGATAAAGGGGGGGCGGTTTAGAACAGAGTTGAGGAGGAACTTCTTCACTCAAAGGGTGGTGAATCTCTGGAATTCTCTGCCCGTTGAAGTGGTGGAGGCTGCCTCGCTAAATATTTTTAAGACGCGGGCTGATGGGTTTTTGATAAGTGAGGGGATTAAGGGTTATGGGGAGAGGGCGGGAATGTGGAACTGAGCCACGACAGATCAGCCATGATCTTATTGAATGGTGGGGCAAGCTCGCCTGCTCCTATTTCTTATGTTCTTATGTTCTTAAACTGAGTAAAGATCTGTTTTTGGGAATTTGCTGGTAACCTCAGGTGGAGGTCGAGATTGATCATCCACTCTGCAATCTGCAAATGCTTCAGCCTTGTATTTTGCATTCACATACTGGGCTCCATCAGTATCGAGCATCGGGATGTTATGGAGATTGCTTCTCCCCTTAGTTGTGCACCATCATTCGTAAATGGACATGGCAAACTTTGATCTGAGTTGTTGGTTATGGGATCCCTTAGTTCTGATTATACATTTTCGCTCCCATAGCTTGCCGTGAATTCAGACTCTTGTCATGGCTTCTCCAGATTGATGCCTCTCACTTATGTATGACTGGCACTCTTCCTGGCATGCGCTACCATGCTCCTCATTTAACTTCTACACTCCACTTGATGGTAATGGCAGACCGAGGGATACATTGAACCATGTGCTACAATGGATTCCCAGTTTTGAGTTTTTAGGTCTATTCTAGATCATTTAGCACAGTGGGTAGTACTGCACAACACAATGGAAAAGTGTCCTCAATGTGAAGATGGGTTCTTGTCTTTACAAGTAATTTCTACGAACATTGTCATGAATGGCCACTTCCGTGACAGGTAGATTGTTGAGGATAAAGTTAGGTAGCTTTTGTTATCACAGGTCAGGCTTACTGTCATGCCCAGTTCACACACACGATAACATGAATACTCCAACACCTTTGAGATTATATCTGATAAAAGTTTGATTTTCTCACACACATCAATCTCTCAGTGGGTAACTGTATGAGCCATTAAGGTAGAAAATCATATAGATTAGGAAATAATTAGGTCTATCTATAATCTATCTTGAATTGGCTAATTTTTGAAACAGTACAATTAATAAGGGTAAAAGTTTATTTAATAGTCACAAGTAAGGCTTAAATTAATGCTGCAATGAAGTTATGATGAAATCCCTCTAGTTGCCACAGTGCAATGCCTATTCAGGTCAATGCACCTAACCAGCATGTCTTTCAGAATGTGGGAGGAAATTGGAGCATCCAGAGGAAACCCATGCAGACACAGGGAGAACATGCAAACTTTGCACAGACAGTGACTCAAGCCGGGAATTGAACCTGGGTCCCTGACGCTGTGAAGCAACAGTGCTAACCACTGTGCTACCATGCCACCCGGTCTTAGTACTTTTGGGCTTTAGTGGGGGAAAAGTCAGGGAGAACTTCTGCTTCTGTTTAGTTTTCCAGTCACTGCCATTGGAGAGTACATATAGGAGAACTAGCAGAAGTTTAGGTTTAATTGTGAAGTCTTCCAAAGGCAAATAACTGACATTTACAGGAATAATTTAATTGGGTGATATCTCAAAGTGTTCTTGTTGCCATTCAAAACATGATGCAGCATGAGTCACTGATTCAGGAAAGGAAAGGAGAAAGAGACAGAATTCGCTCTTGAAATCTTTCTTTGCCTAGTAGAATTTTAAGACATGTTATTTCCATTATTTATCTGATTTTCTGCTGGAGATTACTTTTATTTGCTACACTATTGTGCGATGCATTACAATGATTTATGTTATTCATTGTACCACGCTAGCTGTCCGTGCTCCGACAATAGTTTAATTAGATTAGAGTGGTGATGACCAAGCTTTGTTCTAAACTTTCCATTTACAGACTCTTGTACCAGACTACAGTATATTTTAATATACTTAGAGGATCTGCAAAAAAGTCTTCACAGACATAAATCCCACCATGTAGACACGAATCCGCGTTGTTAACCGCTACCCGAAAATTTAGTGTCATTTGTAAAAGCGAAATATAGCGGATACCAGAAATTGGAGTTATAACAGAAATAATCAGCATGTCTGGCAGCATCTGTAGAGAAAGAAACAGAGTTAGTATTCTAATAAAAGGACATCAACATGAAAAGTTAAATCTGTCTATTTGCAGCATTTTAATCGCATTGCTTGGAAGGCAGCATCAGTATGATAGAGGAAAATGGGGTTGAACCCTATCTAATTGATAACAGGACAGTATTCTACATTTCAGTAGGGAGTCATTAGTCATTGCCTGGAGAAATCAAGTTGAATCTCCTTTCTCATTAGTTAAGAGTCCATATATATGTTGACAGCACCCAGCTCAATTTCATCATCACCTCTCTCTATCCCTCCACTGTGTCTAAGTGATCACAATCCTTGTTCAACTTCCAGTACTCAATCAATGGCAATTTTCTCCAACTAAATGTTTGGAGGATCAAAGCCATTGGACACGAACGTACCAGCTCACTGCACCGGTCGATAAGCCAGGAAGATAGCACAGGAGGCCAAAAATCTGATCGCAAAATCAATTGCTTTCCTTCTCGTCCCTCTTTACCACAGGAAGCCTAATATCTTAAAAATGATTACATTTAAAAGTACTTATCTGGTTTGGCATAGCTGCTTCCGACCTGTTATGACACTCAAAATTTTTGGGGAAAATTCCTCTCCTGGCCATAAACTCTGTCCCTTCTCCCTGACAACTTTCTGAAGCTGAACAGGCTGTTCACAACTTTAGTGTCATATTTGATCTCAAGGTAAGCTTCTGACCACATATTTGGGCCATCACTGGGATGTCTATTTCATAAGAACATAAGAACACAAGAAATAGGAGCAGGAGTAGGCCATCCAGCCCTTCGAGCCTGCCCCGCCATTCAATAAGATCATGGCTGATCTGAAGTGGATCAGTTCCACTTTCCCACTTTCTCCCCATAACCCTTAATTCCCTTGTCCATTAGAAATCTACCTACCCGTGACTTAAATATATTCAGTGAAGTAGCCTCCACCACTTCAATGGCAGAGAATTCCAGAGATTCACCACCCTTTGAGTGAAGAAGTTCCTCCTCAACTCCAATCTAAACTGCCCCCCCCCACCTTATTTTGAGGCTGTGCCCTCTAGTTCTGCTATCCCTTCTAAGTGGGAAGAATCGCTCTACCTCTACCCTAACTAGCTCCTTCATTATCCTTTATGTCTCTATAAGATCCCCCCTCAGCCTTCTAAACTCTAACGAGTATAGACCCAGTCTATTCAATCTCTCTTCATAGGCTAACCCCCTCATCTCCGGTATCAGCCTGGTGAACCTTCTCTGTACTCCCTCCAAGGCCAATATATCCTTTCACAAATTTCCATTAACTCTAGACTTGGCTATTTTAATGCAGCCCTTGCTGGCCTCCTACATTCTACCATCTGTAAACTTGATTTAATCCAAAACTCCAAATCAAACAAGCAGTTTCTGTCTGCTCCTGTAGGAGCATAATTGAATCCCCAGTTAATGCCCAGCACTTGAATACAATTAAACGCTCAATTAACATACAATTAACAACCTGTCCTAATATCTTCTTATGTGGCTTCATGTCATATTTAGTACCGAATGCTCCTGTAAAGCACCTTAGGTTGTATTATGCATTGAATGCACAATATATATGTAAATTGTGATAATTCCAACATCTCATGGTTGGAAGTGCCTCATTGCCTTCCTGTTTATAAAAGGGGACTATATTATGGTGATGAACCATTAGTAATGCAGCGGACAATTTTCATCAGCCACAATATTATTACTTTTGCAAGTTAATGAATGCTATGTCATCATTACTCAGTTACAATAATTTTCATCAAGTGGACTTCTAAAGTATGCTTAACCAATGTCAAATATTTCATTGAATGTATTTAATGTTCTTTCAGCTTTTCTAAAACTTTCTGAGGGATATAGCCATTTAGGTCTATTAACAGACATGAAGATCACTGTCAACACCCTTGGGGTTGCCATTGACCAGAAACTCAACTGGACTCACCACATAAACACAGTGACTATGAGAGCAGGTCAGAGGCTAGGAATATTGCATGAGTAACTCACCTCCTGACTCCCGAAAGCCTGTCCACCATCTACAAGGCACAAATCAGGAGTGTGTTGGAATACTCCCACTTGCCTGCTCCAACAACACTCAAGAAGCTTGACACCATTCAGGGCAAAGCAATACACTTGATTGGCATCATATCCACAACATTCACTCCCTCCACCACCAACGTTCAGTAGCAGCAGTATATACTATTTACATGATCCGCTGCAGCAATTCACCAAAGATCCTTAGGCAACACCTTCCAAACTCATGACCATTTCCATCTAGAGGACAAGGGCAGCAGATACATGGGAACACCATCACCTGTAAGTTCCCCTCCAAGCCACTCACCACCCTGATTTGGAAATATATTGTTGTTCCTTCTCAGACACAGCATCAAAATCTTGGAATTCCCTTCCTAACAACATTGTGGGTCAATGTTGGACTGCAGTGATTCAAGAAGACATTTCACGACCACCTTCTAAAGGACAACCAATAAATGCTGGCCAGCCAGTGATGCCCGTGTCCTACGAATGAATGAAAAAAGGTTTAGTGCTGCCTGCTCACCAACATGATTGTAAGTGGTGGTGACTGGTTGTGTGCTTAGCAAGTGTGTGTGGCTAGCACAGTTCCTAACTGGTCTGCATCCTTTAAAGGCAGCCTACCTTATATTAAAAGGCAGGTGCATTCAGACAGTAACACCTGATAGAAGAGTCCCATAAAAATTAGAAAAAATACATGATTGGCACTAAAGCAATAAGCTGGGGACTCTGATATGATGCTTGAGGCCTTGGTCCAGGAGGTCAAAAAGAAGAGAGAGGACACATTTCCATAGGAGGTTAGAATGGCCTCAGGTTGTACCACGTGAAGAGAATGTGAACAGGGGACCAAAGTGGTGAATGGAGTTTAGAAGGATGAGGAGGGGTTCTCATTGAAGCTTACAGGATACTGAAAGGCCTGGATAGAGTGGACGTGGAGAAGATGTTTCCATTAGTAGGAGAGACTAAGGTCCAAGGCCACAGCCTCAGAGTAAAGGGACAACCCTTAAAAACCAAGATGAGGAGGAATTTCTTCAGCCAGAGGGTGGTGAATCTTGACTGGTAAGGAGAACAAAGGTTTCCAGGATAAGGCAGGATAATGAGATTGAGAAACATCAGCCATAATCGAATGGCAGATTATATTCAATGGGCCAAATGGCCTAATTCTACTTCTACATTTTATTGTCTTGTGGACTTACTTCTTATTCTGAGACTGTACCTCCTGGTTCAAGAACCCCCAGCCAACGGAAATATTCTTCCTGCATCCACTGTGTTATGTCCTGTAAGAATTTTGTATTTTCCAATGAAATCACCTCTCATTCTTTAAAACTCCAGGAATACAGGCCCAGTCTCCTCAATCTCTCCTCACAGGACAAGCCATTACCCCAGGAATCAGTCTAGTGAATGTGCATTGCCCTGTGTCTATCTCAAGTATATCCTTCCTTAGGTAAGGAGACCAAAACTGTGATCTCACCAATGCTCTATAGAATTACAGAAAGACTTTACTTCTGTACTCAGCTCCTCTTGCAAAAAAAGACCAACACACCATTTGCCTAAAACGAAAGCAAAATATTGTAGATAATGGAAATCTGAAATACAAGCAGAAAATGCTGGAAAGACTCAGCAGGTCTGGCAGCATCTGTGGAGTGGGAAACAAAGGCAGAATTTTCCCAAATTTGCACAGAGTTCTGGATCACGCTAGAAAAGCTGTGTGAGACTCACTGATTACACAGCTTCCTTTTTTACCAAATTTAACAGCACTGTGTGCAATTTTGAAGTGAAGTATTTATTATACAGCCAGCTGGAGGGGCAGGACTTAAACATGCTGGCAAACCAGAGATTCTTTTTTTAATGGGCACCCTGATCTCAAAGTAAAGTCAAAGGCCCCATCCCCTCCCCAGTGCAGGCACAACACTCCCCCATCATCCATAGGGTCCAGTCTACACATAAGGGAATCCCCCTCTCCACACCAAAAGGTCAACAAATAGGGCCTTCCCCTGGCAGTGTCAGGGAATTGTCCTGGCATGTTTCTCACTATCTGTGGGCTATACTCACCTCCGTGCCCCTGGTGTGGTCATCAAGACTTGTTTCATTTTTGATCAGCATGATGTCATGCTGGTGGGAAGACCACTTAACGGTGCTAGAAGCAATGGTGTTAAACCATAAAATGACACTGGGTGGCACGGTGGCACCGTAGTTAACAGTGCTGCCTCACAGTGCCAGAGATCTGGGTTTGAATCCCAGTTAAGGTAACTGTTTGTGCGGCGTTTGTATATTTTCCCCCCATGTCTGCATGGATTTCCTCTGGGTGCTCCACTTTCTTCCCACAATCCAAAAATGTGCAGATTAAGGGGATTAGCCATGCTAAATTGTCCCTTAGTATCAGGGGCAGCAGGGTAATTATGTGGCTAGGACTTGGGTGGGATTGTTGTCTGTGCAGGCTCAATGGGCTGAATGGCTTCCTCCTGTACTGTATGATTTTATGATTTATGGACATTTAAATGGACTTTAATTCATGGAAATCAGGTTCAAGCCCTTTCTGAGTGTGAATCTGGTTACATCATTTCTGAGGGATCAGGGAAGATCTTAAACAAATCCTACTGCCACAAATCCTGTTATGGGCCTCCTGCATGAGTCAGGGCCAAATAGGATATGTGCCTGTGGCAAACAGACCCTGAGAATTATGCCCAACATTTAGAGCTCATCAGAGTCGGCCTTAAAACATCTTTCGTGTTTAGCTTTGATTTTAGTCCATATCCTGGAGCTAACTGGTCAGTGTTGCTCTCTACCAAATATCCTTTAAGAGCTCACTGTATGACTGAAAAAAACTGTAAGCCACATATACACATTTAGATGTGCCATGAAATTAAAATATTAACGTTTTATTAGTATTTCTTGGATAGACTTAGAGAATTATGTGTATAGGGCCATTAAGGACCATTTTCACTATTACCTGACTTCTACAGATATTAATCATCCGAGACATAATTCCAAACCTTAAAAACTATCTTCTCACTGTTTTCTTTCATGAATTTTGTACCCAATATGAAATGGTAAATTGTCCATTTTGAATACCCAGAGTCAGCATCAAATAGTCTGAAGAAAGAAGTAAAACACTCCGCATGCTGGAATTCTGAAATAAAATGAGAAAGCGCTGGAAAAACTCAGCAGGTCTGGCAGCATCTGTTGAGAGAGAAACAGGGTTAATGTTTTGATTCCATATGATTCTTCTGAGGTAAGGTATATATGGTTGGATGCCAGCTATAGCCATTTCTACTTGGCTACATTCATGTTGTTCCTCCTCAGCTTCACTGAGTCACGAGTATGACATTTTACTTTTTTTTTGCTTTAGATGTCTTCTGATTTAAATGTGATTGCAGATGTTGTGTTGAGATTTGGTGCAATTTTTGCTATGGAGGCTCATTCTTCTTTGATGAAGCTATCCAAACAAACTTCATGTATGATCCTTACAACCAGCAGGCTAGAAATTTTTGCATCATTAATCTCAACTGGATCTCAGAAGTGAAACAACCAACGTCTGACTAACAGTACCATCCAACCTCCCTTCAATTAGTTTGTACCCAAAAAGCAACTAAATGGGCAGCTGATATGCTAGCATCAATAACATTCTTGTGTTTATATTTGGACTGAAAACCATTTCACTCATTACATAACTGATGGATTCAATTTCTCACTTCATCAGAATGTGCAGAGCATGACTCAGTGAGTACCTGTTCTGCATGAATATTGAAAACGTTGTTACACTATTATAACACAGCATTCAATCGTTTAAATTACATCACAAATCACTTGTGTGAGTTAGGCATACACAATAGACTCTGGTTTCTGCCAATTTCTAATCACAATACTAGGCTAATTTCAAGCAAAGAATATCTTATATGAATAAAAAAAAGTCAATATGCCTGTGCAATGAAAAGACTGATGCAATGATGCAATGACAGCTGCCACTAGATCTATAGCAAATCTTTAATACAAAATGATACTTTGGAAGAAATTGCAATTTTGGTTATTTCACCATCTGAGTTGAAGGAAATGCTTCTCTGATGTCCATCTAGATGATTGTTTTGAGTTTATTCAACCACGTAACATTTTCCCTTAAATCAGGTGGAGAATTTCCTCTGCTGTCCACTTTCCAGACATAATTTTTTTCCTTTAACACCTGAAATCAATCAATTAATTTTTAGGATTCTTTCTTACATTGCTGTACGTGAAATCAGCTCGGTGAAGAAGACAGGCTGTAAGAAACAGCTGTACTCCCACTTTCATAGAAGCATAGGAAAAATTACAGCACAATACAGGCCCTTCGGCCCACAAAGTTGTGCCAAACATGTCCCTACCTTAGAGATTACTAGGCTTACCTATAACCCTCTATCTTACTAAGTTCCGTGTACTTATCTAAAAGTCTCTTAAAAGACCCTATCGAATCCGCCTCCACCACCATTGCTGGCAGCCCATTCCACGCACCCACCACTCTCTGAGTGCAAAACTTACCCCTGACATCTCCTCTGTACCTACTCCCCAGCACCTTAAACCTGTGCCCTCTTGTGGCGACCATTTCAGCCCTGGGAAAAAGCCTCTGACTATCCATTTGATCAATACCTCTCAACATCTTATACACCTCTATCAGGTCATCCCTCATCCTTCGACTCTCCAAGGAGAAAAGGCCAAGCTCCCTCAACCTATCCTCATAAGGCATGCTCCCCAATCCAGGCAACATCCTTGTAAATCTCCTCTGCACCCTTTCTATGGCTTCCACATCCTTCCTGTAATGAGGTGACCAGAACTGAGCACAGTACGACTCCAAGTGGGGTCTGACCAGGGTCCTATATAGCTGAAACATTTTCTCTCGAATCCTAAACTCAATTCCTTGATTGATGAAGGCCAGTACACCATACGCCTTCTTAACCACAGCTTCAACCTACGCAGCTGCTTTGAACATCCTATGAACTCGGATCCCAAGATCCTTCTGATCTTCCACACTGCCAAGAGTCCTACCATTAATATTATATTCTGCCATCCTATCTGACCTGCCAAAATGAACCACTTCACACTCATCTGGGTTGAACTTCATCTGACACTTCTCTGCCCAGTCTTGCATCCTCTCAATGTCTCGCTGCAACTTCTGACATCCTTCCACACTATCCACAACACCTCCAACCTTTGTGTCATCAGGAAACTTACCAACCCACCCCTCCACTTCCTCATCCAGGTCATTTATAAAAATCACAACGAGTAAGAGTCCCAGAACAGATCCCTGGGGCACTCCACTGGTGACCGACCTCCATGCAGAATATGACCCATCTATAACCACTCTTTGCCTTCTGTGGGCAAGCCAGTTCTGGATCCACAAAGCAATGCCCCCTTGTATCCCATGCCCCCTTACTTTCTCAATAAGCCTTTCATGGGGCATCTTATCAAACGTCTTGCTGAAGTCCATATATACTACATCTACTGCTCTTCCTTCATCAATGTGATTAGTCACATCTTCAAAAAATTCAATCAGGCTCGTAAGGCATGATCTGCCTTTGACAAAGCCATGCTGACTGTTCTTAATCATATTATACCTCTCCAAATGTTCATAAATCCTGCCTCTCATTATCTTCTCCATCAGCTTACCAACCACTGAGGTTAGACTCACTGGTCTATAATTTCCAGAGCTATCTCTACTCCCTTTCTTGAATAAAGGAACAACATCCGCAATCCTCCAATCCTCTGGAACCTCTCCCATCTCCATTGATGATACAAAGATCATTGCCAGAGGCTCAGCAATCTCCTACCTCACCTCCCACAGTAGCCTGGGGTACATCCCATCCGGTCCCGGCGACTTATCGAACTTGATGCTTTTCAAAAGCTCCAACACATCCTCTTTCTTAATATCTACACGCTCAAGCTTTTCAGTCCACTGCAAGTCTGCACTACAACCACCAAGATCCTTCTCCATAGTGAATACTGAAATAAAGTATCCATCAAGTACCTCTCCTATTTCTTCTGGCTCCATATAAACTTCCCCACCGTCACACTTGATAAGTCCTATGCTTTCACGTCTTATCCCCTTGCCCTTCACATACTTGTAGAATGCCTTGGGGATTCCCTTAATCCTACCTGCCAAGGTCTTCTCATGACCCCTTCTGGCTCTCCTAATTTCCTTCTTAAGATCCTTCCTATTAGCCATATACTGTTCTAGATCTCTAACATTACCTAGTCTTCTGAACCTTTTGTAAGCTTTTCTTTTCTTCTTGACTAGATTTATTACAGCCTTTGTACACCACGGTTCCTGTAACCTACCATAACTTCCCTGTCTCATTGGAATGTTGCTAGACAAATATTCCCTGAAAATTTGCCACATTTCTTCCGTTCATTTCCCTGAGACAACCTCTTTCCAATTTAAGCCTCCAGTTCATTGCCTGATAGCCTCATAATTCCCCTTGCTCCAATTAAACACTTCTCTAACTTGATTAATCCTATCTCTCTCCAATGCTATTGTAAAGGAGATAGAATTATGATCACTATCTCCAAAATGCTCTCCCACTGAGAGATCTGACACCTGACCAGGTTCATTTCCCAATGCCAAATCAAGTACAGCCTCTCCTCTTGTAGGCTTATCTACATATGATGTCAAGAAATACTCCTGAACACAACTAACAAACTCTTCCCCAAATGAACCTCTTACCCTAGGGAGATTCCAATCAATATTTGGGAAATTAAAATCTCCTATCATGACAACTCTGTTATTATTACATCTTTCCAAGATCTGCTTCCCAATCTGCTCCTCAACATCCCTGTTACTATTGGGCGGCCTATAGAAAACACCCAGTAAAGTTAATGACCCCTTCCTGTTCCTAACCTCCACCCACAGAGACTCTGTAGACAACCCCTCCATGGCATCCATCTTTTCTGCAGCCATGACACTATCTCTGATCAACAGTGCCATTCCCCCATCTCTTTTGCCTCCCTCTCTGAAACCCGGCATTTGAAGTAACCAGTCCTGTCCCTGAGTCATCCAGATCATTGGGAGCACATCACATTTCCAAGTAGTGATCCACGCTCTAAGCTCATCCACTTTGTTCACAACACTCCTTGCGTTGAAATAGACATATTTCAAACCTTCGGTCTGAGTGCTTTTCCATCATCTGTCTCTTTTCCATCACCTGCCTATCCTCCCTCTCACACTATTGACAAGCTTTCTCTATTTGTGAGCTAACCTCCCCTCCCCCAGTCACTTCAATTTGATTCCTACCCCCAACCTTTCTAGTTTAAACTCTCTCCAGTATCCTTAGCAAACCTCCCCTGCTAGGATATTGGTCTCCCGGGATTCAAGTGCAACCCGTCCTTTTTATACAGGTCACACCTACCCCAAAAGAGGTCCCAATGATCCAGAAACCTGAATCCCTGCCCCCTTTTCCAATCCCTCAGCCACGCATTTATCCTCCACCTCATTCCATTCCTACTCTCACTGCCTCGTGGCAATGGCTTTTGTTCTTCAATGCTGGGAATGGCAGTCAGACCGGATGATGAAGGGTAACTCAATATACTGGTATTAGAAACTTTATACAAATGAGCATTACATATGATTAACTAACAAATTAAAGTTCTTCCTGTCAAACAGAGACTATGTTCCTTACTGCCTAATGGAGTACTAAGAGGAATCAACTCTACAAAATGCTCCTTCTGTATTTATGAGTTAATCTTCTGCTCTGTCTTCATGTGCAGACAATGTGTGTTTTTTCTCCCTATCTCAGTAATCTTAACCCCTGCTCTCATAGTAAAGGCAATGTAAGCATCTGGTGCTCAGTTCAAGTCAATCTCTGTACTACAAGTTTGGTAGAGAGATTGCTGTAGCTATTTAAGTGTCACAATGATGCCTTTGTTTTCCTCTACTGTTGCAGAATGAGAACGCTGGCTGATTTTGCAGTTTTTCATCATACGAGATTATGAAAATTTATTCAAAAAAAGCTGACTCATTTTCTAGGTTAATTTATTGCACTGCAGTTCTGTTCAGCATCCAAGGAACAACTAGACTACATTATCAGTCCATAGGAGGGCTACTGGGACAAGGAAATAAGTTTTCATGGACTTTTGGATGACATTTGATAAAGTTTCTCATCAAGATAAACCGTTGGCTAAATTTGAAGCCCATGGAAGTGAATGTAAATTATTGACCTGGTTAAGAAACTAGCTGAGCGACAGTTCCTTGGTTCTCAGTTCCCCACCCCTCAGTTCCCCACACCTCGGTTCTCTGTCCTCGGTTCCCCACACCTTGATTCTTCATCTTCGGTTCCAGAGTTCTCAAGTCCCCATTCCTCCACTCCTCAGCCCTCAGTTCCCCACTTCTCAGCTCTCACTCCTCATTTCCCTGGTCCTCAGTTCCACATTCCTTGTTCCCCACTTCTCCACTCCCTATTAGCTTCCCTGGCCCTTGGTTCTCTGGCCGTTGGCTCCCTACACCTCAGTTCTCTAAGGAGTGGGTTTCCTCTGGATGCTCCAGTTTCCCCCCACATCCAAAAATGTGTGGGTTAGATTGATTGGCCATGCTAAATTAACCCTAGCGTCAGGGGGATTAGTAGGATAAATATGACAGGTTACAGGAATAGGGTCCAGGTGGGATTGTGTTTGGTGCAGACTCAATGGACCAAATGGCCTCCTTCTGCACTGTGGGGATTCTATGATCTGTGGGCTGTTACTGGACAAGCCTGGATTAAATAAATGGCCAAAACTGTAACAAGTGGATCTCAGTATAAGCATACGTGGGATTATCCACTATGGATCTGAAAAAGATAAAAACTGCAAAATGGTGAAGAGCTAGAAACAATGGCAGTCCTAGGGGACTTGGGGAACTAGTAAAGGAAATAAAAAGGCTAATGGAATGCTGGTCTTCATATCTAAAGGACCAGAATACAACAGGGGGTTAAAGTCATCATTCAGCTATAAACAGCACTTGTTAGAGCTGACTTGCTGTGGACAGTTCTGGGCACCACACTTTAGGAAAGATACAATAGCCTTGGAGAGCAATGCAGATTTACAAGAGAAGGGATTATACAAACTAGGGTTGTATTCTCCGGAAAATAGAAAGCTAAGGGGTGATTTTATCAAAAGAAAGACAATGGCATGGAGAGAGAGAAACTATTGCTAATCTTTGGAAAAGAGAAGACTAAGAAGCATAATCTAAAAAATAGAATCAGACTTTTCAGCAGTGGAACTAGAAAACCCCAAAAAATGGTAAAAGTATGGAATCCTCAGCCACAAATAATATGAGATGCTAGGTCAATTGGAAATTTTAAATCTGAGATTGATAGATTTTGTAATCTAAAGCTATTTAAGGGCAAAACATGTATATGGAGTTAGGTCACAGATCAGCCAAAATGCAAAAGCTCGAGAGGCTAGATCGCCTCCTCATGTTCCTGCATTTGTGAGATTTTTTCTTTTAAATTTAAAAAAGTTAGAAAAATCTTCTCTTAACAATTAAAAATTTGTCACGGACATTGAGAACACTGAGAATTTATCAGATGCTGTGCTAAAGGAGTTAGTGCTAAAAAAAAACTAGCTCCAGCTGGCTAGACTGACTTCCCCTATCCATGGCTTTTTAACGTTCTCTCATTGTTTATTCAGTGTCCCAGTGCAATGTAGGGATTGCATTGACACCGTCCTGATTTGTGGGGTTTAGTTTCAGAAAGGCAACTGTACTTCCTCCTGAGCCCTCGGGGGCACATTGTGCCTCCACGTTGAGGAGAAAGAATGACTTGGACAACAAAGTCATTCAGCCATGCAGAAAAATATTGTGGAAAGGACTACAACTGTAAGCGAAGAAGAAATATCATCTGGTGTGAATCAGTGTCCTAGGATGTTTTTGACCAATGGCTGAGGGAATGGACATGGGCTGCCATATGCATTTGCCTCAATATGAGTTTGTTAACATGAGGTCTTATATCAAATTTATCGTGAATGTGTTAGTGAGAATCCAGTAATAGTTTTGCCTTGGGTTTTTCAGTTGGGCACCTGTGTCAGTCTCAGTATGAATGTTTGGGAGTCCAGCTTCTGCAAAAGATTACTTTTCATGTTCAATTTGCATTTTTCATCTTTTACTATCAACCGACATTCAACTTTACATTCATCTGCACCGGTCATCTCCCTCATTTCTGCTCATCACGACAATAAATTTTAACAATTGGATCCACTATCAGGCTGGTGCCTTCATTTACCATCACAGGTAATTTAAATTCGATCACATTGAAATATGTTGAAGTCATGCTGGATAGTCTGTCATTGTACTTTCATGCATAGCTGTCTGCAGTGCCTAAGTGGCTGAAGGTTGCCTCCTCGAGTTCCTTTATAAAACATGCTGTGGTGACCTTTACTTGCATTACTAATTCCTGACCCATCCTGACTGGATCTCTGGTTAGCAAAGTGCACGTTCAACACATGAGCCATTTCTTGTACTTAACATTCAACCTACTTCTCACAAAACTGAAATACTTCTTTGAACCCATCTTCTTATCAGGAGTGTGTATTTATATTCTCTTCCTAGCATTCATTTTAATGATTCTCAATTGACCTTTTATATTTCCTAGTTGTCAGTATGTTTTCTACCCTGTGCCCTTTTAAATATTTGAGTTACGTTTGCAAACTGTTCCTGCCATTCCTGTCCAGTCAATGTGGTTTTGTTTTTCAATGGTTTATTTTTGTTTTTTCTCATGGAGACTTCTCTATATCCCTGAATGTAGTCTCAAAGGGAATTGTTTTCTTTCTTTGTTGTTTATTTTCTAGGTTTTTGGCTAATATCAGACATCACAGTGGAACATTGTGCACTACCCCAGATTTTCTTGTTGAGCTAGCTCCTACATTTGATTGTTATTTTTGATTCAAGCCTCTCCTACATTATCAAATCATATTTTCCTGTAATTTACTTGTTCCATCATCTCTAAGTTGCTGTCTATGTGTGTCTGAGGGAGGCTGTAGATTACCGTCAAAGTCTTCAAGACATTTTATGAAGAAGTGACTGATGGTGAGTTCACAAGATAGTTATGCAAGAGAAAGATTATTTGGTCCATCTTAATTCATGCATCGAGAAACTCCTGCAGGTCCCCTTATTTCAGTATCTAATGATTTCTTATAAGATTATAAGGTTGCCATTTCTGCATTCACTGGAAGACTATTTTATAAATTGATCACTCTGAATCAGAAGAAAATTTTCCTGACATTAGAATTAGTTTTTAATTTTTACTACAATTGCATTATGGGTTTTTTTGCAAAAGAAGTTCAGATAATGGTGCACAACGGGCTCCTAGTTCTAAAATACCTTATTTCTGTTCATGCCCAAAGTGAAAATTATTTCCCATCTCTCCTTATGCGAATCTCCCAGTTTAAATTGATGTAATATCCCAAATTTACTTTCTTCCCTTTAACAAATACCTCTTGAATTTCACCTCTTAGATTCCTACTTCCAAGCTAAAAAGGACAAGGAGTTTGTCTCTGTTACTTAGCAGGAAATATACAAAGAAACATAGAAGCAGGAGGAGGCCATTTGGCTCTTCGAGCCTGCTCTGCCATTCATCACAATCATGGTTGATCATCCAACTCAACAGCCTAATCTTGCTTTCTCCTCATAATCTTTGATCCCATTTGCCCCAAATGCTATATCTAGCTGCCTCTTGAACACATTCAATGTTTTGGCATCAACTATGTCCTGTGGTAATGATTTCCACAGGCTCACCACTCTTTGGGTGAAGAAGCAATAAAGTGCAAGTGCTTCAAAGGTATAATTATTTATAATCACTATCCTATATTTGTCCCAGGGGCTAAAGCAAGATACGGTGGAGAGGGGAAATCTGAAACAAAAATGAACAGAAATTGAATACAACTCAACTTCATCAGAAAATGTTGGTACTACTGATGAGCTCAGTAAGAAGTCTCACAACACCAAAACCACTTTTGCTACCAAATAAACCTGTTGGACTTTAACCTGGTGTTGTGAGACTTCTTACTGTGTTTATCCCTGTCAAATGCTGGCATCTTCACATCATGTCTACTGATGAGGTCAGGGCGCATCTTTGAAGAGAAAAAGAGTTAACATTCATGATCTTATCAGCATGCTTTGGTCCCACGGCGGTGCTAAATTTGGGATATGAGTTATCACAGGCAAATGGTATGTCAGCGGAGGGGACTTTACTGGCAGTAGCCAATTAAGAGGCAGTCTCTGGGTCCAATTAAAGATTGAGCTGTCAGTCCAATCAGAGGGTTGACAGGTCTGCAACTTGAGTACCACCACCAATAGGGGTGGCTATTACTGAGCTCCAGGGAGAAGGGGAGGGCACTTCCATATCGGGGCCACACTTTGGGGGCTGCTACAATATTCTTCCAATGGGCCAGGCAGTGAGGCCACAGTGATTGGATGGCCTTGATGTACCTGACAGTCACCCTGCACTGCGTGGAAGCATTCTCAACACCAGTAAAGCCCCAGTATCGTGGTGAAATGGCATCATTGGATAATTGAGTCTCTGTTTCTGGTTGGCGGGTGGTCATCTTTTGGAATGTTCTCTGGTGGTGGGAAGATGTCAGACTTCCTTCTCACCACATTCCATTACCATTTCATCAGCCCTCCCACCTCCCAGCATGCCTCTAATCATTGGCCAATGTTTCAGCTTGATAACCTTTCATTGGAAATTTATACAACAGAATCACTCACTATCACACCAGCAATGTGCAGTTTTACTTTTAAATGTGGGAGTTTACAATTGCTTCCTATAGAGGGAAGGTCACTAGTCCATAAGTAAGTGACTCTTGAGCGATCACTCCACTGATCACTGAGGTGTTTTCAGCATAATTGTTCATTTTTAAGCTCACCAATCTGTTGATATTTTTATTAAAGCACAAATTAGTTGATTTTATCAATCATCTAATCAGTCAGTTGGATTGACTGTAGCCAATATGGAGGGTACGTTGAATTAAATCAAAGTTCCGGATGGAATATAGCACACTAGTTACCTGGCAAAAATAATGAGGGCTGGCCCTGGTCGGTCAGGATGGTTAGTATGTGCGGCCAGCCCTTTCTTTTACTTTCTCTTTTCAATGTCTCACAACTTCTTGACTTGTCAAGCTAGCCAAGCGTGTTAGACTGAAGTCAGCATGTATCCACCCTTGCCAGATTCTCTTCATGATCCAATCCAATGGCTTCCTTTAAAAGCCTATTCTTTATATCCTTTTTTTCAAGGTTGGATCTGAATGTCATATTGACAGGCTATTGTTCCCCTTAGTATAAAATTATAAAATGCTGAATGGCATGTTGAATTTTTTGTCTACAGCATGGGGTTAAAGCTCACCCTTATGTTATCTATTCCTCATGAGATGCAAGAGCTATTGTACATACTTCCTGTCCTTGGTCAACCAGGCTCTTCCATCACCCTCCCTAATTATCTTATTCTGTGCTTTAACCCAAGATCAATCTCATAACTCCCTTAAATGCCATCTTCAGCCTTCAAACTAACTTCCAGAAGCTTATGTTTGTATTTGCCTGTTGTTGGTTGTTCATGCTGTTTGGATGGTCAGGTAATAAGCTGTTACAATGGCTGTTTAGTTTGTTTGAATTCCTTATCAGACTATTGAACCATGGAACTACGGTAATTTCTATTCTACTTCCGTGCACTAATGAATTTTTTGCATTTCATTAGGCATATTAATTAGGTGAGGTTAACTGAAGATGCTAACACACCTTTGAAGTATGATTATTTGGGTTAAGTACTTATCTAGTTGCTCATCCATTATTGCAGAGACCTTGGCTGATCACAGCCCCTTTCCTGGGGTCTGATATCACCTAAGAATAAAGATCCCACCAGTTTTGTTTCTGGAGAAAATAAATCTTTAGCTGATTTCAGTAAAATTGAAATCACACATTAACCTTCCCTTTACCAAGTTGAGTATGAAATATATGATTATTCTAAGCATATTTCCAATATCTAACACAATTAGCCTTTACAGTCTTTTCTTTTATGACCTGCGAATGTATAATGTAGAAATAGAAAACATTCCAACCCATTAGTGTTTTTATTATCAGTCTGTACGTTTCCTTAATGGCACAATGATATTGCTTTTGTTACTGCCAGATTTCCTCGGGTGGCTGCTACCACTAACTCAGTTAGCTGTTAATAACTTAAATGACAAAGTTCACCTTCTAGACTATTCATTCTGCTGTTTTACTTTTTGTCTAACATTGTTTTCAATTCTTCTCATTAAAAACTCAATCATGGTGAAATCTAATTTTGCAGTGGGACTGGCTGCTCATCCAATGTGGACTGATGGGCAGAAACATTAGGCTGTTCACTTAGAGAAAGGGCTTTTGGATCCCAAGTGAGTCAGAAATAGATCAATGCCCCATGCTGCCCTCACATTTTAATTTCCAGCTGTTACAACTTTTGCTCCAGGTTTGGAGGTTATTGAGCTGGTCCCAATTGATTGATAGTTCAGATGCAGCGTTACAAGTACATCTGATGCTAGAGGCCCATTGATGCGTACTCATTGGGAAATTAACATTATGATTCTTCAGCAACAAATACGGGATAGCTTTTTCCATTAGGTGGGAGGTGAATACTACGAACTCTAGGTTGTATAATGAAATTGTTGGAAGGCCTGACCACTCTACAGCTTAATCCCTATGCCACAATGAATGCCAATTTCTGTGCTAGTATTTTAAGAGTGAGTAATGGTCCATTTTTTAGAAGGTCTTCTTTCTTCATCTGTGTGACTGGAATGGCCAAATTGCCTGATGTATCTAGGAAAAAGGGAAATGATGGATAAATAGTAGCAGAATACCACCAGGGTGCCCTACTGAGTATGACTGAGTGACTGAGAAAAATAAGTTGGAAAAGAAGAAGAAGGGCTGATGTCCAAATTGGCTGTTGTGTCTTGTTTCCTGCTTAATCATCTCTGCTGCTGAGTGTCCTTTGCCAATAATGTTAATGGACGGGCCATTCAATGGTGACAATGGGTGGAATTTTCTGGGGGCATTTGACCTGAAACTGGAAAATCCTGCTCAAGGTCAATGGACCTTTCCATGGTCCGCCCCTTGCCTGCCCCGATTACCATGGTGGGCGGGACGGTAACATTTGCTCCAATGTCTATCAAATGTGGGCTTCTTTTGTTCCAGTACAATGACATTCTTTTATGTACCAGCTTCTCTTCCAAAATGGTACTTTAAGTACTTTAATAGGTGCTCCTTCAAGACTTTTCAAGATGGAAGAGGCAAGTTTGCATTGTGTGCATGATTACAGGGAGATGCAATGGATGTGGCCATGAGCGTGAAGTGGTTATAAGGATATCAGCATGTTTTGCACGTGAATGGAAACAGAAAAGAAATGTAATGAGGGATTCTCTGCCAAATTGAAGAGAGCCAGGGTAAACAATTGACAGTGTTGTGTCCAAAGTAATGTTGTGCAGGAGAGTGCAAAGTACAAGAGATGCAAATGGGGGAATTCTTACTTTGGCAGACTTTGTTGGTTCATTAATTTTTTTCCTGCACCTGAAATAGGCCGCAGGGATGATGCTGGTGACATAAGACACTTTCTGTTAGCTCTTGAAAATTTGATTTGGCATCTATTAACTATCCATTATGAAGAGGTCTCTCATTCCTGATGCTTAACTATTCCATCAGTGTCTCTGTTGCCATATCAGAGTCATGTTGTCTGCTGCACAATCTTGACAGTTACTCTGCCTCACAATAAAAATCATTTCCCTTTAAGGTGCTACTATAGGCCATTAAGTAATGGCTGCTTTGCTGAATTTGTAATCTTGCGAACAAATGAATTAGCCTATTCAGGAGTGCATTGTGTGAGCACATGAAATTTTAGAGCACAGCCTTCAACTCCATTGTCTAATCCATATATAAAATCTATTCACCCCTATCAGTGCTAAAGTCACATTATTCAAAATGTACTTTATTCCCTTCAATCCTGGAATATATTTGAAGTTGAACATATAGCAATTGTTGCTTGCTGCTGTTTCCACAACAATTAATTCCTTTCCTGAAGGGGAAAGCTGTCTAAGCATTTCATCTTCCATTTGTCAGGACAGATGCAAGAATACCAAATTTCAAAGGATGCAAGGATTTATACTGCACGAGAAAAGGGTGCCAATTAGTTGGCAAGTCTATTTTGTTTGGTCAAGCCTTTGCCATGGAAAATGCACCAGGGAACTATTGCTCCCCAGTTACCTAGGCCACCACTATCGGATCCGACAAGTGTCCAATCTACCTAAAATTATCCTGAACTAGCTCGTAAATAGGTGAAGCTGACCATTTCTAGCTGCTAAAATGGAGAAGGAACAGGAGTGGTATTTTTCACTAACTGGATGCTGTCGTAAACACAAAAATATGTTCTGCCTCCCACACAAATGAGCAATATGGGATCTGAATTTCAGTGCCAGTGTGATGTTAATTACATAAGCAATACAACCCAACAACTGGCGGATTGTATCAAACAGCACGTCCCTTTGTCTGTTCAAAATAGGCAGAGTACTGACCATAATCAACCTGCCTGTGTTTACAGAGCACCATGTGTAACATTTGATGTGATTTTGCCATTGGATAGCACTTGTCAAACAAACCTGTACTAAGATTTACATTAGCAACTCATTTAAAATTTTCACTCAGTCTTACAATGTGGCTCACCTACACTTGCACCATTTTCTCATGCATTCAAAATTGCCACTCCCTTTGAAATTTGATATTCTTGCATCTGTCCTAAGTGCAAGATGAGGGTGTGGAGAGTCTGCAGAAGGATCTAGATAGGCTGGGCGAATGGGCCAGGAAATGGCAAATGGAATTTAATATTGGCAAGAGTGAGGTGGTCCACTTTGGTAGGAAGAATGGTAGGAAGGACTATTACTTACGGGGCGAAAAACTGCAGCAGGCGACGGTGCAGAGGGACCTCGGGGTGCTTGTGCATGAGTCGCAAAAACCCAGCTTGCAGGTGCAGCAGGTGGTCAGGAAGGCGAATGGGATGCTGGCCTTCATAGCGAAGGGGATTGAATATAAAAGTAGGGAGGTCTTGCTGCGGCTGTATAGGGCATTGGTGAGGCCGCAGCTGGAGTACTGTGTGCAGTTTTGGGCGCCGCACCTGCGCAAAGATATTTTGGCCTTGGAGGGAGTGCAGAGGAGGTTTACTAGGCTGATACCGGAGTTGAGGGGGTTGAACTATGAGGAGAGGCTGAATAAACTAGGCTTGTACTCGTTGGAGTTTAGAAGAATGAGGGGAGATCTCATTGAGACGTATAAGATGATGAATGGGATGGATAGGATAGAGGTGGAGAGACTCTTCCCACTGAAAAAAGACAGTAGGACTAGGGGGCACAGCCTCAAGATAAAGGGGGGGCGGTTTAGAACGGAGTTGAGGAGGAACTTCTTCACTCAAAGGGTGGTGAATCTCTGGAATTCTCTGCCCGTTGAAGTGGTGGAGGCTGCCTCGCTAAATATTTTCAAGAAGCGGGTTGATGGGTTTTTGATAAGAGAGGGGATTAAGGGTTATGGGGAGAGGGCCGGAAAGTGGAACTGAGCCACGACAGATCAGCCATGATCTTATTGAATGGCGGGGCAGGCTCGAAGGGCCAGATGGCCTACTCCTGCTCCTATTTCTTATGTTCTTATGTTCTTAAAAGCTTTGACAGTATGTTATTTTTCAGTAATGCTCAAGTTTTGATTACTTTGGACAAGTCTTGTCCAAAGATGTGCAGTTTTGGTAAAGTGGCCATGCTAAATTGTCATTTTGTGTCCGAAGATGTATAGGTTAGATAGATAAGCCATAGTAAATATGCAGGGTTATGAGCGTAGGATGGAGAATATGACCTGGGTTGGATTCTCTTTTGAAGAGTTGATGCAGACTTGATGGGCCAAATGACCTCTCCTGCATTGTAGGGATTCTGAGGTTGAATAGATTCTATGGTTCTATACTAAGCAACTACTAATCCATCTTGTGGGAATTGGACCTTTTTGGTAAAAAGTGCAGAACTGTGGCACAAACACAGGTCTTGTTTGCTACAAATTATAATCTGGAGAAAAGCCTTCAGAAAGCAACCAGCTAATTATGAAGATTCATAAGTAATTAAAATCTAATTATTTTTATTCCTTGTTTGATTGAACAACCCTATACAGAAATCAAGACAGACATTGGAATCTATTTAATTTGTAAAGGTATGGTAGCATAGTGATTATATTACTGAACTATCAATTCCGAGGCAGAATCTCAATTCCCAACACAGCAGTTGGGGAATTTAATTCACTTTATTAAATTATTTTTGAAATAAAAATCTCATGTCAGTGATGGAGGAACATGAAACTAAAAGATGTTTGGAGAACTTAGCTGGTTCGCAAGTATCTATTAAGGTTGGAGACCTACTTTTGTGTCCCGTTCTTACCTATGTCTCACACCATAGAACCACAGAAACCAAAGAAGCACAATGCAAATTTGCCTCTTCCACCTTGAAAAGTCTTAAAAGAACACATTTAAAATGTTTCAGGCACTCTTTTGGAAGAGAAGCTGGCACACAAAAGGATGTCATTGTATTGGAGCAAAAGAAGCCTGAAACTCTACAAACATTGTCATAATTGGATGGCCTGTCCATGAACAAAATCAGCATTGAGTCTTTCCGATACAGCATCTCACCCAAGCCAAGCCCTCAGCCCTATCTTCATAACCCTGCACATTCACCATGGCTAATCCACCGAACCTCTACATCTTTGGGCACTAAGGGGCAATTTAGCATGGCCAATCAACCTAATGTACAGTGCAGTTTCAGCCCAAATCTGCACCGACTCCCTGAAAGACACCTCATCCAAGCCCTCCCCACCCTATCCCCATAACTCCTCGCATTTACCATGACTAACCCACATAAACTACACATCTTGAGACATTAAGGTGCAATTTAGCATGGCCAATCCACCTAACCTGCACATCTTTGGACTGTGGAAAGAAACTTACGCAGACATGGGGAGAACGTGCAAACTCCATACAGATTGTCACTCAAGGCTGGAATTGAACTCAGGTCCCTGGTATTGTGAGGCAACAGTGCTAATCACTGTGCTAACATGCCACCAGACCTACAATAATTCAGTTGACTTTTAAATGTCCTCCGACATACCCCAACATGCCACTCAATTGTATCAAAAAACTAAAAGAAACAAAAACAAAATTAAAAATAAAACAAGATGGATCACCTGGCATTGACCTAGGAAAAAAACATAAACAGTGCTCATGCAACCTTGCAAAGTATTTCTCTCTGTTATTTGTGCCAGATATAGGAGAACATATTCCACAGACTAGTCAAGAAACAGTTTGGCACCATTCTACTCACCGAATCAAACCAATATCCCAGGCTCCTCCAACACCATCTCTGGGCACATTCAGGAGTGGCTTGATAGCAGCAACACTGACTGAGATGACCAAATGCGAAATAATATAACTGCTAGGCTGGGCCTATGTCCTGTGGTGGAAAAATTGATAAAAGGGAAAAATCTGCTTTTTCAGTCTACCTGTCAAGGATGCAACTCTTCATGACAGTATTGGTAGGAGTGACTGCCCTTGTGGAGGCAAAGTCATGTGTTCATGCTGAGAAGACACTCCAGTGTGCCATGTGGTGCTAAATGGAATAGATTCAGAACAGAACTGGACATCATGAGGACCTGTGGGCCATTAGCAGCAGCAGAATTGTATAGCCCGCAATCTGTAACTTCATGGCCTGACATATCCTCCACATATCATGAAACCAAGAGACTGACCCTGGTTTAATGAGAAAAGCTTGTCAAGAGCAGCACCAAGTACCAAAAATGAGGCACCAACTGGTGTTGCTACGACACAGGACTATACATATAAGCAGCAGAACAACATATAATAGACAGCTAAGCTATTTCATATTCAATGGATCGGCTCAGAACTCTACTCTCCTGCCATATACCATTGTGAATGGTGGGAGCCGAATAAACAACTAATGGAATAAGTGGGCTCCATGAACATCCCCATCTTCAAGGATCGACGGGATGGTGGGAGCGGGTTGGAGGGGGTGGTGGTTAGGGGTGTGATGGGGGGTGGGGGATGGCAGCATATCAATGCAAGAGGCAAGGCTGAAGCATTTGCAACCATCTGCAACCAGGAGAGCCAAGTGGTTGATCCAACTCAACCCACTTCTGAGCTCCCCACCATTACAGACGCCAGTCTTCATTTGAATTAGATTTATTCTGCTTGATGTAAGGAGACAGCACATCGCATCGGATACAGTAAAAGCTATAGACCAAGACAACATTATTGCTGTCGTGCTGGCTGAGCTGGAACACTGGCATCTACCGCACAAAGTTAAAATTAGTCAGCTACGATCTGTCCACAAAAAGCAGGATAAGGTCAAACCAGAAATGACCATCCCACTAATCTGCTCACAATCATCAACATTACATTTTATAAGCTTCAGTGCCCAAAAATGCTGAATATTTTCAAGGAGTTCACTTTTTTAACTATAATGTATTATGCTAAATTGGAATATCTTGCACCTGATACATTTAGGTTATACCATTATTTGTACTTGTATTATGACATATTTGTCATTTGCTGGGCAACACCTCTCTTTATCAATCCCTGAATCAGAAATATATTATGGTTTCCTGCATCCTCTTCTCAAATTCTGAATCTTCTGCACATGCAGCTCTGATCCTGGATGTTCCTTAGTGCTGCTTCCATGTTTGGACAAATGTCATAAAATGCTTTGGTTAGTTCTAGTTGCCGGACATCTGATCTGATATAACATACAGTAGTGATTTTTATGATGAAAACTACTAAATTAATGGTGCCTTTCCTCCTCCAGCTGATCCTCCAGAACTCTGCTGTGTAATTCAAACTAGTGTTACCCTGCGGTAGTCTGAATATATATAATGATCCCACTATATTTATAGAATGGAATGGACAGAATTCCCTTGTTAACAGTTTGTATCAATTGCCCAAAACTCTGCATGTCACATAGACTTAAAGGGCAGCCCATTGTGATCCCAATCCTATGCATTGAAACTACGCCTGCCCCTCTTCAATTTTCTTGCCTCCTCTTCTGAAATAGTAGAATAGGCCCAGTCCACTCAATCTCTCCTCATGTGACAACCATCTCAGCATAGGAACCAGTCTAATGAATCTTTGTTAGGGTCCTTCATTACTTTAGGTAATAGGAGAAAAGTGTACATTGTACTCCATGTGTGGCCTCACCAATAATCTGTATAATTGTAGTAAGACTTCCACAACATTTTTCTAAAATAATTTTGCAACAAAAATAAACATTTGCTTTTCTAGCTGCTTGCTGTACCTTCATTTTAACTTTCTGTGATTCATGCACAAAGACACCTAGGCTCCTCTAAGTATAATTGGTTCCTTCCACTTTTTTATTTTCCTTATCAAAGTGGATAACATTATTCATCACTGCCATGTGCCACTTTCTTGCCCATTCACACAACCATCAATATCCCTCTGCAGCCTTTTCATGCGTTCTTCACTGCTTACTTTCCCACCTAACTTTGTATCATCAACAAACTTGATACATTATGCTCAGTCATTTAAGCATCAATATAACTTGTAAATAACTGAGGCCCAAGTCTTGATCCTTACCGTACTCCACTAGTTGCAGCCTGCCAACCCAAAAGTGTCCCATTTATTCCTACTCTCTGTTTTCTGCCCATTGACTAATACTCAATTCATGCTAATACATTCCTTCAATCACCTCCTAGCTTCTCACCATTGGATTTGGGGAATACCCCAAAGATATGCTGGGGAATCCCTCTCAGAAGTTCCAAGGTAAGTGATTACCTAGCAATTGTCCAGGAAGCTTAACTCTCCTATGGTGAGAATCACCTGACAAAGTGATTTAAATCACTAACTTCAGATGATTCTGTCTCCACCCCCCAATGCCTGAACACCCCATCTCCCAATGTCCGAACCCCCACCACATTCCTTGATGTCCAACTCCACTCCCTTGTGTCTGATTCTCCGCAGATGCCAGGATTCCCCCTGCTGATGTTCAAACCTCCATATCCTATGCACTTACCTTAGAAACTTACCTTCCCCCTTTCAATGGGACCTTTAAACTCACCTGCTTTATGTCAGCTGGTGCTGTAAAAAAGGGGGCATGTTCTTCTTCGCTCTGCTGTTTTGACACTTTACTGCTGGTGCCAGGGATGTGCTTTTCTTCTCGAGTCTCACCCAGCCTGAGTCAGGAAGGTCAGGAAAGATAGTGCAGGTAAGTCACTACTGATCCACCACTGATTGCCATTCCAAGGAAGTTACTGCCCAATCTCTAGTGTAGCACTTTATTGAATACTTTTAAGAAATCCAAGCACTCTATGTGCAATGCTTCCCCTTATTCATCCTCCTCGTTACAACAACAGATTTGTCAAAACATGATTTCACTTGCATAGATCTGTATAGGCTCTGCTTAATCATATTATAATTTTCTAACTGTCATTTAATCACATCCTTAATAATACATTGTAGCATTTTGCCTGATAGTGATATTAGGCTAGCCAGCTTGTAGTTCTTTGGTTTTTGCTTTGTCTCCTTTTTTTTAGGTAGAGGTATATGTTTTCTATCTTCCAATCTAGAACATAGGGAACTCTGGAAGATTAAAACCAATGCACAGAATTGTTTTTATCCTAGCTGATATTTATTAGTGGACAAGTCAGATCGCAGGATGGAACCTGGCTTGAAAGATCTTAACATTTATTTACTTTTGTTTAGAGATGTGGACGAACAGAGTCACATGATTGCCAATGAACTTTTAACAAAAGAATAAAACATGTATTAAACAAGCAAAGATTAATTATACTACTCCCTCACTCCACTCCTTTACTGATATATACAGATTTATAAGGATAACACAAGTTACAAAATTATCTTAAATTCCAATGTTTTTGGTAAATTCACAGTCCCTGTAAATCAATTGACAATATGCAGTCAGATGACCCACACTCTGAAACCAAGCGACAGACGCCATCTAGTGTAAGTTTCTATGTTTTTTTTCATCAATTCTCCCTGATGCTTGTCACACTGTGAGCCAACTGGTCTCACTAGAATTCTATCTTTTACATAAAGGTTTCCAAACTCCACTTTCAAAGAGCACACCTTGAAATCTTCTCACAAACAATGCTTTCTGTCAAATGCTTTCACCAAGAATCTGTATCCAGGATTTCAACCTCTCCTTTCAGTATTCCCCTGTCTTAGATTGCCATGCACATTTAAGCTCCCACACACTCTCTCAGATATCCAGTCATGCCAACAGAACACCATTGCTTCACAGGCTGTTAAGATGTAACCAACCTTTTCACCAAGCTGACTTTAAATCTGGTTCCTGCAGCTGTCTCTTTAATTCAAAGCCATTTCTCAGTACCTTGCTTCAACATCATCAAACAGGACCATTTCTCTTTAACTTCACAGTCCTCCTGGAACCTTGCTCTGCCCTATTGCCTGGTTCCTGGAATTTTCTGCTCTTTAGTTTGGAACCTGTTTTCTGTCCCTGTGCATTATCCTGTCTGTTCTGGCAGTACCTCTGGAATGTTGTTTGCCTGTGGGTTACCTGGTACAAACAGAAACTCAAGTGCTTCTGCTTTTCAGTGTGGGCCTCCGGTTGCTAAGCAATAGCGACATTTTTTAAAACCCCGTAATTGCTTTTACGTTGTAAAGCCTTCATTATGATGCAGGCATCTAAATCCATTGGCCGTAATCTTACCATCATTCATGCCAGCAGGATTTTCCCATCCTGCCACAGTGAAAGGAGATTTGGCTGACCGCCAAATTCTCTGACCCTCGCTGCAGCGGGAGCATGGCATGAACGGCTGGTAAGATCACACCCTCAGGTTTTCAGGCTACTTTTGGTTAGCATGAAGCTAAACTGAAGTTTAACTCTTTCTTAGCACATAAATACAGAAACAAATTAAGCTTAAACTTATAGCTTATTCTTGACACAGACAATACAAATATAAATTGCTCAAACAACCTCTATTTCCCAACAGAATGGGTGGGATTTTCCAGCCATGCTTGCCCCAAGACTGGAAAATCCCATCCAAGGTTAATGGACCTTTGCATGTTCCTGTCCCGCCCAGCACAATTCTCATGGCGGGCAGCAAGGGAAAACTTCGTCCAATATTTCTATGTGGATTCTTCCCTGGTGGCTGGGCGTGCAAACAATGGGAAAGTGGTGGGACTAGAAGATCTCTCTACTAGCCAATGGCAGGCTGACCCCACCACCACAGAACACGCTGTGGGGGTTGAGGGGTGTCAAGTTGGAGGGGGGGAATGATGGAAACTTTTACCCATTGTTGTTATTTTCCCCTCAATATCCCTTTACTACAAGGCTATTAATTAAACCTTCCTCATTTATGCTGAATTGAAAATAATTTGCTCCCTGGTTCATTTCTCAACACACTGAAGAAGAAAACTTTCCGGTATATGTTCTGTAGTACGGCAAATTCCAGGCCAGTTAATAAGTCAACTATTTATTTACAAGCAGAAAACGATGTACAGAACTTATATGTAGGTGCAGCAAAGATGGTCATGTACTCTTCCTATATCCCCCAGTCCAAGGGAAAACTACGGGTTTAAAGCCTGCACTCTCTTTACAGCCACAAGCTCTTATCCTATTGGATGAATGTCACATGACCTCCAAGGTTCGCCTCTTAGAGAGAGCTCAACAGCACATTCCAGGAACTCATCCTCTACATTATTACTGCAAATTTTGTTTCCTCAGTCTATATGAAGATCATAGTTCCCCCATGGTTATTTTATTGTTCTTATTACACGCATCACTAGTTTCCTGATTTATATCCTGTCTTGCATTACAATGATTGTTAGGGGTCCTATAAATAGCTGGCACCAATGATTTCTGCCCCTTGCTGTTTCTTAGCTTTATGCAAGCTGATTTGTTTCATCCTGCTGATGATCTATGTTATATTAAGATGGAGTGGTACTGAAGCAGCAGGTGCCACTGCAAATCTCATTGTAGTTGGGCTGAACATAACATTGCACGCAGGAATGTCACCCATTAGGCTCGGGGATAAAAAAGATACGCTGCAGGAAGTCAGCATAACATTTATAATATAACCTGTCCACAGCTTCTCTCCTGGATGTTTCATGCCTCATTCATCCCCCGTGTGGTTGATTTGAGTTTTGCTTCCTCAACGTTCCTGAACTCACTCCTCCCTTTCTACCTCCTTCAGCATCTTCTTTTCCCTCATTTAATAAATATTTTAAAATGGACTATTGGCTGTTCTATAGCAAAAGGGCAGAGAAGCAGGACTAACTGGATACTTTTTTCTAAGAGCCAACACAGGCATGCTTTGGTCAAATGGCATCTTTCTGTGTTATATCATTCTATCAATCCCACTTTTTCCCTTTTTCTCCACCTCTCCTCCCCACCTCTCTTATCCTACTATTTCCCCTGTGTCCTCTCCCTCTCCGACTTGATAGTACTTCAATTTCAGGTGGAGCAGTCAACTGCACAATAGATATCCTCTATCATGGCCCAAGAACATGCCTCAGAAGTGTGCTCTGTACTGCACTAGTGTGATATTTCCACTCACCACAGGAATCGTCCTTATGCCCTGTCAAATTAACTCTAGTTTTGGGTTCCTATTGCTTTCAAACTGAAACACATTTACCGTGGGTTCTTTACATTAAGCAGAAAGGATGTGCTTTCATCCCATTAGTCTGGGCTGGCTTTGATCACAGCTAACAGTTGCATCACCTTTAAACTCATACACAATAACTTGTTTAAGAATTCATCTCAACTTCTCTGGCCTATCCATGTGGAATAAAATGCATGATAATGTTCAGAAAGATTCTTGTAGCTCTTCCAACCTCTGAAATTAGTGCAGTTGATATTATCCCAATAAAGCACAACCCCAGAACTTACTCTTTCTCAAATGTGCTGCAGAATAAGACTATTGACTTTTAAGACTGTATTTAAATGAACAGCACAATTATGTCACAAAAATGACAGACATCAAAGCCTCTGTGTTGAAACAAATCAATTTAAGTCAAGGGCTGGCTGATCAATTGTAATTCACAACCATTCCTCTGAATAATTAATAAGTTAGCACTATTAATTAATTACACAATTAGAGCAATTGGGCAGACACCACCGGAGGCATCAAAGAGCAGGAAGTGGACATAGATCTGGAATTCTGGATGCCAGCATCTACTTCAGGTTTAAGCAGTAGCCAGTATGGCCATGATTCAATTGCATTTTTAGGCTAGCATGATATATTTAGGTGAGACCTCATTAAGAATTTCCACCAAGATTCTGAAGCCTCGGGTTTTCACTCAGGTGAAGTTTCACTCAGGTGATTGAAGTACGATGAGAAAAAGTTTTATGCTGGTGCATCAGTTGGACAAACTACTCATTCAGTTCAAGCTCTGAGTTAAAATTGAAGCTAGCTTAGGTTTGGATCAGGTGTGCTCAGAATGAGAATTAAATATAACATTTAAGACTGAATTTATTAAAGCAATGTATCTGAATTTGAATCTGATCACAAATCTATTCAAAGGATTTCATGTGCTAAGACTAAGTATATATTATGTTATACATACTGTTACTTTGACATTATGTGATTAAGTTACTGGAGAAGAGCTTTAAAAATAATAATTAGCATTTACCTTTAACAAAATTTCATTTGGTTTGTGAGGACCAAAAGTGTTTAAATTTTTTTTGGTTAAAAAGAAACAAGAAGGAAGGGCCAAGGGTTAATTACTACCTTCTCAGCCTGGGGGTTGTAACATTTTATTATGTTACAGATTGAGTAAAAGGATTAAAAAAGGAAAGGCATAGAATGATGAGAGCCAAACTCCAAGCAAGTTCCTTGAATGTAATAATTGTTCATTCTCATTATGAGGGCATGGAAATATTTCCAGGGAGAGCAACAATCAGTCAGTAGCAACGATGAGAAGTAAATTGGTCTGTGCATGCAGATGATAGCAAAATGTATTATATTAGGGAACACACCATGATCACTTCCCCTCAGTGTATAACAGTATGATTATAACTCTTCATTATCTCATTGACTCGGTTTGGATCTCTAAAGTCCTCAAACTATCGTTTTGTGCAAGTGAGCTCCACTTTTGTATTTATAAAATACATACACACAGGCATGTATTCAAATATCTGTACATACACAGATAAAAAATACACAACATTTTCTATGTATGCGCGCATTGAAGCACGCTCTCAAAGATGAATTAGGCTTCCATCTTCCTCCTGTATATTGTGCTTTGCTGAAAACCAAGATATGCCAATTCGTTGCTTCACACCTTCATCTGTATCTAACTCAACTTGCGGAAAGCCGTCTAATTCTAATTACCAAACTAGCTTTGAAGCAGTCTCGATGTTTGATTTGATTTGATTTATTATTGTCACATCCATTACTATACAGTGAAAAGTATTGTTTCTTGTATGCTATACAGACAAAGCATACCATTCATAGATAAGGAAAGGAGAGAGTGCCGAGTGTAGTGCTACAGTCATAGCTAGTGTTATAACTGTAACAATATATCATGTTATATTAAATATGATAATTACTATTCTATTCTTTCTTTGTTCTTGCCAATCTTTTTTAAAGTAACTTCAATTAGTTCCTTCAAATAATTTCTGAAAGCATCCAGTACTTTCTCTAAAATCCAATTGTTTTCTGGACATTTCCTTTGTCTAATCAGCCAGTCCCTGAGGACCTGGCTTATTTCTTTCGGTTCATTCTGCGTCCATGGCAATAGGATGGAGAGAAAGATCAACTTAGGGTGAGGTAAGTCCATTCAAAAGTCTGATGGACCTTAATTATGCTGGCTGCTTTTCCAAGGCAGTGGGAAGTGGAGACAAAGTCAATGGATGGGAGGCTGGTTTGCATGATGGACTAGGCTTTGTTCACATGTTAACATTTCATTCAGTAAAGAAATAAAACAGAAGCCCTTGGAGCATCAGTAAATTCCAAGCCTACATTTCATTGTAAAACAGAGTGTACTATAAAGAGCACTGGTTCACATATACTATGAATATTACTTGCAGAGGGCAAGTATACAAGTTGCTGTTGATGAACCCTTCATGCTGCATATCAACACTATGCACCATTTTCCATTAAGGGCCAATGAACTACAACAAGAGAGTTGAACTACATGATATGAGTTGGGTCTTGAATTAAACAGGATAATTCTTAGCCTACATTTCTTTGCTTTTGCCAACCTTTTTAAAATTATCTTCAGCTTAGTTTCTTCAAATAATTTCTGAAAGCATCTAGTACTTTCTCTAAAATCCAATTGTTTTCTGTGTATGTCCTTTGTCTAATCAGTCTGCCCCTGAGGACCTGGCTTATTTCTTTTAGTTCATTCTGTGTCCATGGCCAATACCCAATCTGCACAGCTCCTCTAATTGCTGCTTCCATTTCTATATTGTAACCCAGTTGTCAGATCTCTGCCAACATTCCTTTGGACTATTTTCCCTTTGGTGGACTATTTCTTTTTTAATAACTATTTTTCAAATACTGCAAAGGAATTGATGAAACTTGTAAGTTATTGCAGGAGCAGAATGCAATAACTTAATCTTATCAAACTTTTTCTGTCTGCCTTTCTTGTGAGACTACGTGGCTGTGGAAAAATGGGATGCATTTTGTTATCTTGAGGTGTGGGACACATTTTAAGAGCCAGGCAACCTTTTCCTGTCAGCCAGTTTTGTATGTTTGTAAGTACTGTTCAAATACATGATGCGTATGATGCCTTGATTTATAGAGTACATACTGATATTTGCACCAATGTGTGGAAATCAACATTTTCTACTAAGCAAATATTTCCCTTTTGCTTCTATTTACATAAGCAGCAAAGGACACTGCAAAAATCTTTTGGCAATTTTCCATGCAAAAGTAGAGGCTCTCGAGGGTGCAATTTATTTAACATGGCCAAACATTTAAAAAGGTGGAAGAGAAAGCAATGATTGACAGAAAACAATTGGAAATGCATTGAAAGAGCACCTTGCAAAATGCTCTGGGAGCTTAGGGGCAGCACGATAGTACAGTGGTTAGCACTGCTGCTTCACAGCTCCAGGGACCTTGATTCGATTTCTGGCTTGGGTCATTGTCTGTGTGGAGTTTGCACATTCTCCTCGTGTCTGCATGTGTTTCTTCCGGGCGCTCTGGTTTCCTCCCACAGTCCAAAGATGTGCGGGTTGTGTTGATTGGCCATGCTAAATTGACTGTGTATGCATTGGTTAGAGAGGATTAGTGGGTAAACTATGTACAGATTGGGGGTAGGGCCTGGGTGGGATTGTGGTCGGTGCAGACTCGATGGGCTGAAGGCAAGTCATGGAGATTACAGATAGTGTGACATGAACCCAAGATCCCAGTTGAGGCCGTGCTCATGTGTGCGGAACTTGGCTATCAGTCTCTGCTCAGTGACTCTGTGCTGTTGTGTGTCATGAAGACAATAGTGTCTGGAGACAATACAAATCTCTTTAACCTATGCTACTGCTATCTCCATTCACATTGTCTGCTCCTTTAAGACTTGAATAGCAGGTTAGTTGGAAGGACTTGCATTCTAATCGGTATTTTGTAACCTGTGCGTGACTTTATATGCCCTTCTCTGATCAGAACCTTCCACGCACCTGATGAAGGGACACCGTCTCCGAAAGCTTGTGGGATTACTATCTAATAAACTGGTTGGACTCTAACCTGGTGTTGTGAGACTTCTTACAGCCTTATTATGGGCAGTGCAGACATGGTGGGATGGTTTCCATTTTTTTCCCTTTCAACTGATCGCAATAAGATGTATTTTAAAGAAAAAGTGATTTAACCCCTTTGAGTGCTGTGATTTTTAAGAACACACACAAGAAAGGCATTCTTGTAATTTAAAATAAAGATGAAGAATGTATTTTCTCAACACCCAAAATGTAAATGCAAAAACACCCACACATTCATTCATTCAAAACATATACAAATAAAAATGGTCACAAAATATCTAGCATGTGCTTAGATTACTTTCAGAATCAAAAAGTCACTTATCAGTCCTAGCAATGGTAGTTAGAAATGTTGCAAGCCTTTGGATTATCTCTTGGTTCACTGAAGATAATGGAGGTTGGAAATCTTTGTCAGTGAACTTCCAGTATCTAACTCCACAGATTTGCATTTCCAGATGGAGTTGTGGTGAAGGCTCTGTAGTGAAGGTGCAATTTTGCAGGGAAAATGAATTAGCTCAATTTCTGTCTGCCAATGGGCAAATATCTAAGTAGGGTTCTTTCTTCAACTGCTTTTCTCTGCAATCCTTGTTTCAGCTTACTTGAGCAGGACTGTCCTTGTGAATTAATAAGTTATTTCCTATTGTGAGCCAGTTTCTCTCATGTGACCACAGTATCGATGTGCCCATTGTCCACACAAATAATTTGATGGGCTAAGCAATTGTCACACAATGGGGATGAACGTGAGCCATTTGCACCTTCTTGTAGGAAAATGGTTTCCTTCACATCCATCCTTGTGGGATTTCAACTCGCAGACACAAACCTGGACCAATATTATATCTCAGTTTCTGTAAACATGTAGACAATAGTAATTATTATCCCTGCAAATGATCTGTTGCATTCTGATTACTCTTCAACAGAATGCTCCCAAATGTTTGTTTAGATTTTAATAACTTCTGGGCGACATGCCCAGGTACAGATTAGTCCCTGCCTGTTATAGAAACTACAAAAGAAGGCCACCTCTTCCTCAGGATTCCATCTTATCAAGGTCCATACTTCATGCTGCTTTATAAAAACAAAATGTTCATCTTCTTCATAATTGACATAATTGATGCATATGACAACAGACATAACAGACTGGAGAATGACAAGTAAACAAACAACATATATTACAACCCCAAAAACCAGCAAAAGGTGACCAATAACGCCCCACAGAGCTTAGAATATCTAATCTCAAGAACAACCCTAATTGTAAGTCAACAGGGGAAGAATTCCTTCAGGGCTTCATCAGCTCAACTGAAGTAACTTTGGCAGAAACCCAACTTACATATGTATGGAAAATTGCTGAGGAAGTTTAACTTGAATGTTATGTGAAAACAAGAAGAGACCACAAGCTTTTTAATTTCAGGTGTAGTACACACAACATTCCTGTCCTGATTGTTTCCTATGTTCATTATTGTCTCATAATTTTGTTTCTTCTTCCATGCTACCTTGGTATTTTATTCTTGCAGTTTCATTATATTGGTTTTAATTTTTGTTATTTAGAAATCTAAATCCTTGGCCATGCCACTCATAGTTTTGATGGAGCAGGCTCGAAGGGCCAAATGGCCTAATCCTGTATCTATTTTCTATGTATAATTTTGATTTGTGCTCTTGGAGATGATTCTCTGGGCCCGCTAGCCCCTGTTGGGAATCATGCTGTACCAGAGATTGGGCATCAGCAGGGAAATGTGATTTGCGCACTGCTACAACTCTGCCACGCTGGCCCCAATCAGGTTCTTACCCAGATTGGACAGGCACACAATAATCATTCAAATGCCCTGTTTTAAATGCATTTAGTGGGCTTGGAGCCCGATTGAAAGTCCACAGACAAGATTGAAGACTTTAATCAGTGAGTTGCCTGAAATTACCAAGCCAGGAGTGATTTTCAGGTTTTCCAGGGCTATAAGGAGCGTTGGAGCGTTGAGATCAACGCCTTGCCCCAGCCTGAGCCCACCCAACCTCCTGGCAGCAGCAAAAGTCACATGGGCACTGCACATGTCTTCCTAACCCCTCCTTTGAGTCCAATGCAACAGGCCTAGGTGTCAATGCCGGGGTGCTGGGGAATGTGCAGCCTTTGTATTGCCAAGGGGCTGTGGCCTGAGGGGTGGGCTTAAGGGGGAGGTGCTGGGGGGCTGACAGGGTAAATGAGGGGTGAGGCTAATGGGGGGACTGAAGGGAGAGGGGTGCCTGAGGGGGATGGTTGGGTCATCCTCATACCTGCGTGGTGTCGGAGAGGTGACATGTTATTTTAGTGGTAGGGGGAGGATGCCCATCTTTCCTTAGGGGTTGGCAGTGTTCACCTTGTCAGCAGGGGTCATTATCTCCATGGTGAGGGGAGGAAGGCCTCATGGAGAAAAGGTGCCCTGACCTTGCTAAAGGTGGGCTGGAAGTTGTACCTCCTGTTATATATATTTATACATGCTTAGGTGGGTGAATCCTACTTATTTTCTCACTGGTGGCAGCATTTTATTTTTCTGGCTGGTAAATTATCCATGGTTTCTGGATTGTTTGTCCCGCTACATTACCACTATACCACTGCCTCCCTTGATTCTATTTCATCTTTTAATCTTGCTGTTGTTGCTTTGTCTCCCATTATATTGTTTTTATTCCCTTTTTGCTTAGGCACTCCTTCCTCTGAGTCAAAAAGTCACCTAAGTAGAAGTGAGACTGAGTTCCTTGTGGGGTGAATTGCTTGTGATATTGGGAGGATATAAGCTAATGTGGCAGGGGTGTGAGATTGAGAAGGAATTATCAGAGAGGAAGATCAATGTGCACAGAATACTGGGAGCGATAGAAAGCATTAAAGCAAGGAAGAGTGAGTTATTAGGTGGAGTCAGAATAAGGAGGAAAATAATAAAGTCTAAGTCAGATTGTGCATGTATGTGAATGCACAAAGTGTGGTAAATCAGATTGCTGAGTTACAGTGCAAACATGTGGAGGTATAATGTGCCTGTATTAGATACTTGACTTAAAGAAGAGCTAAATATAAAATGATCAGGAAAGATTGGAAAGGAAGAAAAGAGGGGTGGGGTGTCCCCACTTAATGGAGTAGTCATTAAGAGAGCATTGCTGTCTTGGAGAGAGAAGATGTCTCAGAGGGTTTAAATACAGAATCAAATTCAGAAGACTACATTTTCTTAGTCTTTAAAAAAAAGTAGAAGCATTGGTGGGCTTTCTTAACTATAGCGTTGGCATACGGGGACCAGGGCAGGTTGTTGGTGATCTGGACACCTAAAAACTTGAAGCTCTTGACATTTCTCTTTCATTACCGTTGATATAGACAGGGACATGTCCTCCACTATGTTTCCTCAAATCGATGACTATCTCCTTCGTTTTGTTGACATTGAAGGAGAGATTGTTGTCGTCACACTGGTTCACCAGATTCTCTATCTCTTTCCTGTACTCTGCCTCACAATTGTTTAAGATTTAATCCACTACGGTGGTGTCATCAGAAAACTTGAAAATCGAATTGGAGGGGAATTTGGCCGCACAGTCATAGGTGTATAAGATGTATAGCAGGAGGCTGAGAGCACAACATTGTAGTATTTCTCCGGTGTTGAGGATGATCATGGAGATGATGTTGTTGCCTACTCTTATTGATTGCAGTCTGTGGGGTATGAAATTCAGGATCCAGTCACAGAAGGGGGAGACAAGCCCCAGGCCACGAAGTTTGGAGCTGAGTTTCATGGGAATAATGGTGTTGAAGGCTGAGCTGTAGTTGATAAATAGGAATCTAACATAGGTGCCTTTGTTATCTAGGTGTTTCAGGGCTGAGTGCAGGGCCAGGGAGATGGTGTCTGCTGTGAACCTGTTGCAGCGGTAGGCGAACTGTAATGGATCCAGGCATTCTGGGAGGCCAGAATTGATTCATGCCATGACTAACCTTTCAAAGCACTTGATAATGATAGATGTCAGAGCCACCGGATGATAGCTATTAAGACACGCTGCCTGGCTTTTCTTTGGTACCAGAATGATGGTCATCTTCCTGAAGCAGATAGGGACCTCAGATTGCTGTAAAGAGTGGTTGAAGGTGTCTGCGAATACCCCTGCCAACTGATCGCGCAGGATCTGAGTGCTCGTCCAGGTACCCCATCCAGGCTAGTTGCTTTCCATGGGTTGGCCTTCGAGAAGGCTGCCCTGGTGTCTGTGATGGTGACCTTGGATGCGAGCTTATCCGAGGCTTCTGGGGTAGAGGGCATGCTCCCGACTTTCAAAAGGCTTTTAAAACAGTACTTCACAACAGACTTGTGGGAAAAGTTATAGCTCACGGAATGAAGGGCAACATGGATTCAGAACTGGTTGAGTTACAGGGAATAGAGAGTTGTATTTAATAGATGTTTTTGGGCTGCAGGAAAGTTTGTAATGGAGTTCCTCAGGGGTCAGTTTTGGGCCCCCTCTTTGTGTTCCGTATTAATGATCAAACCTTGGTACGTAGGGGACAATTTCAAAAATTTGCAGATCACAAGAAACTTTGAAGCATTATGAACTGAGGAGGACAGTGCAGAACTTCAGAAGAAAGTTTACAAGTTAGTGGAAAGGTTGGACAAGTGGGAGATGAAGTTGAACACATAGAAAGGTAAGGCAATTAATTTTGCTAGGAAGAATATGGAATGGCAACATAAGATAAAGGGTACAACTTTATGGGATGTAGGAGTAGAGGGATTTGGGTACATAAGAACATAAGAACATAAGAAAAAGGAGCAGGAGTAGGCCATCTAGCCCTTCGAGCCTGCCCCGCCATTCAATAAGATCATGGCTGATCTGTCGTGGCTCAGTTCCACATTCCCGCCCTCTCCCCAAAACCCTTAATCCCCTCGCTTATCAAAAACCCATCAACCCACGTCTTAAAAATATTTAGCAAGGCAGCCTCCACCACTTCAACGGGCAGAGAATTCCAGAGATTCACCACCCTTTGAGTGAAGAAGTTCCTCCTCAACTCCGTTCTAAACCGCACCCCCTTTATCTTGAGGCTGTGCCCCCTAGTCCTACTGTCCTCTCTGAGCGGGAAGAGTCTCTCCACCTCTATCCTATCCATTCCATTCATCATCTTATATGTCTCAATGAGATCTCCCCTCATTCTTCTAAACTCTAACGAGTACAAGCCTAGTTTATTCAGCCTCTCCTCATAGCTCAACACCCTCAACTCCGGTATCAGCCTAGTAAACCTCCTCTGCACTCCCTCCAAGGCCAAAATATCCTTGCATAAGTACGGCGACCAAAACTGCACACAGTACTCCAGCTGCGGCCTCACCAGTGCCCTGTACAGCCGCAGCAAGACCTCCCTACTTTTATATTCAATCCCCCTCGCGATGAAGGCCAGCATCCCATTAGCCTTCCTGACCACCTGCTGCACCTGCAGGCTGGGTTTTTGCGACTCATGCACAAGGACCCCGAGGTCCCTCTGCACCGTCGCCTGCTGCAGTTTTTCGCCACGTAAGTAATAGTCCTTCCTACCATTATTCCTACCAAATTGGACCACCTCGCACTTGCCAACATTAAATTCCATTTGCCAGTTCCTGGCCCATTCGCCCAGCCTATCTAGATCCTTCTGCAGACTCTCCACACCCTCCGCGCAATTTGCCGTTCCACCAATCTTGGTGTCATCAGCAAATTTCGACACCATACACTCGGTTCCCTCCTCCAGATCATCTATATAAATGGTAAATAGCTGAGGCCCCAGCACCGACCCCTGGAGCACTCCACTAGTCACCAACCGCCAATCCGAATAGCACCCATTAACCCCCACTCTCTGCTTCCTATTTGACAGCCAATCCTCTATCCACGCTAACACCCTACCCCCAACTCCATGCCCCCTGACCTTCTGCAATAACCTCTTGTGAGGTACCTTGTCAAATGCCTTCTGAAAATCTAGAAAGACCACATCCACCGGCTCTCCTCTATCCACCGCCCTAGACACATCCTCATAGAACTCCAATAAATTTGTCAGACACGACTTCCCCTTAATGAAACCGTGCTGCGTCTGCTCTATCAAGCAATTCCCCTCAAGATGCCTCACTATTTCCTCCTTGATGATGGATTCTAACATTTTACCTACAACAGACGTTAAACTAACCGGCCTATAATTCCCTGCCTTTTGCCTGTGGCAAAACAGGTTGAGAGCATGGTGAATAAAACACACAATATCCAGGGTTTTATGAACAGGGGATTAGTATACGTGCACAAGGAGGTTATGTTGAATTTGTATAGGTGACTAGTTTGGCTTCAGCTGGAATTCTGGATGCTGGACTTTAGGAAAGATCTCAAAAGCACTGGAGAGATTACAGAAAGGATTCATGAGAATGATTCCTGGGATGAGATATTTACATATATTTATTGGAGAAGTTGGGACTATTTCTCTTGGTGAAAGCAAGGCTGAAAGGGGATTTGATAGGTCTGTTCGGAGTGGATAGGGAGAAACTGCTTCTACTCATAGAATCATAGAATCCCTCCAGTGCAGAAAGAGGCCATTTGGCCTATTGAGTCTGCGGCAATAACAATCCCACCCAGGCTCTATTCAGTAACCCCATGTACATATGCTGCTAATGCCCCTGAAAAAGGTACAATGTAGCATGGCCAACCAACCTAATCCGTACATCTTTGGAGTGTGGGAGCATCTGAAGAAAACCCACACAAACATGGGGAGAACATGCAAATGCCACACAGACAGTGACCCGAGGCCAGAATTGAACCAGGGCTCCTGGCGCTGTGAGGTAACAGTGCTAGCCACTGTGCCACCATGGTGCTCATAAATGAGAGTTCACAAATTAAAAGTCGTTGGCATAAGAAGGAAAAATGACATGAGGAAAGGTTTTGTATACAGCCAGTAGTAGGAGTCTAGAAGGCACTGCCTGAGAGTGTGGTGAGGCAGGGTTAATTGAAGGATTCAAAAGGGAAGTAGACTGTTACCTGAAAGGAAGAATATGCAGTGTTGCAGGAAGAAAGCAGGTATTGGCACTGATTGCATTGCTGCTTTGGAGAGCCAGTGCAGACAGTTTGGGGGTGATCTTGAGCCTGTGCTCGCCATCCACAGGAATGTTGGCGGGGGCCACCACTCATCAGTGATGTAGTCAGATTCACACCCGTAATGGGTACGAATCTGATTTTTCTACGTTTTAATATATTTAAATATAATTAAAGAACCCCATCAGATATTGACACCCACCCCACCCCTGCCCCTGCCATATATTCAAATTGTGCCAATGTAATCAATAGCACGATTTACAGCAGATTCTGCAAATCTGTTGTGGGGACCTGTACCATGCCAACCTGACAGTGCCAACCTGTGATAGGCAGGAGTGCCGGGGCAGATCCCAGTGGAAGCCTCATGGGGGATCTACTTGTGGTGATGGGAGGGAGCAGATGTGGAAGCTGGGGGAGCCGGTGATGACCGTTTGGGAAGAGGGGCGGAATAGGGTAGGTGCTAGCATTGACTGTGTGGGTGTGGGGTTTGGGGAGAAGGAGTCCAATATTCAGGGGGAAGGGGGGGGCGGGGGTGCCAGTTCTGTTCGGCGGTGGGGAGGGGGACAGGTGAATGCTGGCTCCGATCGAGGGAGGGGTGAATACTGGCTCTGATCAGATGACAGGGCAGTGTCTGGGAGCCCATGCGACCTCCGTAGTGAAGTGGGGAGGAGATCATTGTTTCTTCTGATTGGGGCGCCTTTGAAACATTGCGCCCAATCTCAGTGCACCTGGTCTTTGCTGGCATGTTGAGGCCCCACTCCCCACACTTGATGGCATGAAACTTGCTCAGCTTTTTTTTGTGACAGAGTGTGGTAAGATTGTGGTAGCATTTCACCCAATTGAATTATCTCCTGTGCTGGAGCCATCCTGGGGTTCTGGGATCTGAAGACCAAAATTTCGTCTGATACTCCAGTACCATTCTAAGGGAGTGCTGCAGTGTTGGAGGTGCACTCTCCTGAATGAAATGTTAAGCTGAGGCCCCATCTGACCTTTCAGACCAAGGCACTAGTCCCATTGCACTGTTTTAGGAAGGCATGGGGGTTTTTGATTTTAACAAGGTCAATATAAATATCACAATCAATATTGCAAAAACAAATTTTCTGATCATTATGCCATTGATGTTTGTGGGAGTTTGCTATACCCAAATTGGCTGCTGCATTTCTTACATTACAACAGTGACTATATTTCCAAACTACATCATTGGCTGTAAAGTACTTTAGACAATCCTCTAGTCATGGAAGGTGCTACATAAATACACTTCTTCTGTTCCTTTACCTTGACTTTGTTCCTTGATCTATTCAATGCTCTTATTTCTGATTTCAAGCTGTCTTATTTGTTGTTTCTTGTTGGCGATTGACCTCATATTCTTGCATCTGTTTTATGTTCTCTTATACTCTTCACAATCATTATTCATTCCCTTATGTATTTGTTCCTTCTTTTGCTATATTTTTTATTCTTTCTTAGTGTTTTTTTTAACTTTAAACTGGCTTCTGGCAATGTTTGTGCTGCAGCAGATGTTAGAACCATTGCAAAGTGAATCTTTATTCCCTCCCGCACAGACCCATTCAGCATGATTAGATGGCATAATTTGGATTGTTTTTACACAAACTCCACTGAAAGCTTCTGCTTAACACTTTGCAGTTAGTATTGATGCTTCAAGAATCTTTGATGCTGCCACATACTTCGACAAATTGATGAACCCGCATGATGGTGCAGTGGTTAACACTGCTGCCTGACAGTGGCAGGGACCCAGGTTTGATTCCTGACTTGGGAATCACTATCTGTGCAGTCTGTATGATCTCCCTGTGTCTGTGTGGGTTTCCTTTGGGTTCTCTGGTTTCCTCCCACAGTCCAAAAGATGTGCTGGTTAGGTGCACTTGTCATGCTAAATTCTCCCTCAGTATACTATAATGGGTCAGGTTAGAAACTCTGAAGTACTTTATGGAGACCATCTGAAATATAAGTTTTGCATCTTGGATTTGGCTTGGATGAGTATGAAAAATTTCACTTCAGGTGTAATTCAACAACCCTCTAGAGAGCTTTTATCAAAGTTTATTTAAGAATAAAGGTAACATGTATAGAAAGAACATTTGCAAATCTTTTAACAATTACAAACAAAAAGAAAACAGCCACAATAATGTATTAACCCATAATATTAAAGCTGTCCCAATAAACCAAAACCTTTCATAGATAAAACCCTTTTCACAGGCTTAGATTAAAATCTCACTTGACTGGAATTGAGTCTTTTCAAAACTTATACTTCCCCTCTGGAAGGTAAAACGTTGCCTTGAGATAACTAGCAGAATTTCTAAATAGAATAGGGAGGCAGAGAGAGAGAAAGAGAAAGACTTCAGCTTCTTTCTTGCTTGATGCCCCTGCTAAAACTAAAAATTAAACTGCAGCCTCAAGACTTTTAAAACTGAAACATTAAACTCACTGGAAAGAAAACAAAACTGTCCAAAAATACAAGTCTTTTTCTCCTAACAATGCAGGGTCATAAATCTAATCTCAGAGTAAACACAAACAAGCCCATTGAAGCCACTTGAGAAGCAATAAAAGGACAATTCCAATCAAGTCAGCAACGATGACATCACTGAAGCTGTGAAGAAACCACTGACACAGAGAGAGCTGCAGAAATCATGATTTAAAAAAAATCCCTTAAGTCGCAGTATCCAAACAGGTGCCGGAAAGTGGTGACTAGGGGATTTTCACAGTAACTTCATTGCAGTGTTAATGTAAGCCTACTTGTGACTACTATTAAATAAACTTAACTTAAAAAACATGCCTTCATTCAAAATTGGGCCAAGCTATTAACATTCTTAGTGATTGATTTAAAAACTATGGGAGAAAAGCATTCTTATTTAAACCTTCTATCACTTGGCAAATTGCTGGAAGTGCAACTGATAATAGCAAAGTTAGGGCAATGGGGCAATTGTGAAAAATGAGAGTCATGTCTACCTACTGAGCAATGAGATTTAAGGACAGAGAAAGATTGGAAACAAAGGAACACAAAGACCAACAAAGAATAAAGGGTTGAATCATGTATATAATGACAAATAAAGCAAGGGAAAGAAAGATTGGATTCAGAGAGAAAAAAGACAAAAGGAATAGAAGATTGTTGACATTTTAAGTTAAAAATCTAGAAAAGGGAGAACTGTGAGAGTCACCTGATATTGGTCTTAATGATCCTGAAACTTTTGATTGCAAAAATGCCCCACTTTCATGAAAGATCACAACTGTAGGTCAGAAATATGATACAAAGAATCCAACATGGAACTTATGATAAACCTTTTTACCCATACATTGAGGTTTGTAAGGTCTAATTTGAGAGGCCAGCGATGAGGTTAAAGAGGGAAGCATGACCTTTGGCTCTGGGTGCCTGTGATTGGCCCAGGGCACCCACAAAGGAAGTCTTCTTCCCCAGTTGCCCAACAAGAACCAGAGCAGCTAAAGCTATCAAGCTTTCTGGATGGCATGAGCCTCCCCCCGCAACAGGTAAAATCCCTGCACAGCAAAAATGACCCCCATAAAGTGTCCTCAATTGGCTGAAAGGCAATCAGGCCATGTGATGTCTACCCTCAGCTGAACAGAGAAGCAGAAAGCGAAGTCCAAACAATCAAAGAATTGATGAAAAGGACAGAAACTATTTGGCGCGATATTACTGGTTGTTCACGCCCCATTGCCACTGCAGTGAGGGCAGAGAATTTGGTTGGGGTGATGTAGGTAAAAAGAATGAAACTTGACACTAGTATTCAGCAATTTGAATAAATATAATTGAGGTCAGCAGAGGATGACTTTGTGGTGCCATGGTCTGTTTGAATGTCAAGAGCTGAAAGAGAAAATGAACAACGAGATTACAAAATTTGGAAGGACAAAATTTAGAAAATCTGTACTCCCAGCATGAAAGTTCATTAGACAGGAGTGCAGTTCAGTTATGCTGCTGCCCTAATTTGTGTTGAGTTAGTTTCTCTGCCTCTGCAGTCCTAATGAAAATAATAGGTGGCACGGTGGCACTGCAGCCTCACAGCGCCAGGGACCCAGGTTCAATTCCCAGCTTGGGTCACTATCTGTGCAGAGTCTGCATGTTCTCCCCATGTCTGCATGTATTTCCTCCAGGTGCTCTGGTTTCCTCCCGCACTCCAAAGATGTGCAGGTTAGGCTGATTGGCCATGTTAAATTGACCCTAGTTTCAGGGGGGAAATAGTAGGGTAAATATGTGAGGTTAGGGGGATAGGGTGGGATTGTTGTCAGTGTAGGCTCAATGGGCTGAATGGCCTCCTGTACTGTAGCGATTCTATGGCTCTGATCTATGATTCTCTAAAAGTGCCCCTTCCCAGGATTTACAGTCAGGTCAGGTCAATGTACTGTGATATCCTTCTCAGTAAAACTGAACTGCCTGTAAATGTCTGACAGGTGTTAGCACAATCCTTGAGCCTCCCACTGGACTGTGTCCTATCAGTTCACCTGACAATGGATCATTCCCAATTTCCACCCTTCAGTCTCCACTTGTTTCTGACTATAAGTCCTGTTGAAGTTGCTGGTGAAGCTATCATGCCACATCACTTATAGGCTTAGTAAGGTTACTAATTCTGTTAACCTTCTATAGACCAATGAAAAATAAATGCATTGTGGATAATTCTTCCTCAATTTGATGCACATGTTCTCCAAAATATAAAACAGATTTTCTCTAAGTACTTTTGTTCATTTCATTTTCCAATTTCTTTTCCTGTAAATACTAAATTCCAAATGTAATTAAAACATATGGAAGCAATTACATTATTCTCTCCTCCTACTGTGTCTCACCCTGGCGCACACAAAGAAAGTACTGGTTCACCCTTATGTCATGTAATACTTCCTTCACTTTTTTCACCAGACACACTCCCTTCCACCTTCTTCCATTGGGAAAAAGATACAAAAGCCTGAGGTCATGTACCAATTGACTCAAGAACACCTTCTTTCCTGCTGCCATCAGACTTTTGAATGGACCTGCCTCACACTAAGTTGATCTTTCTCTACATCCTAGCTATGACTGTGACACTATATTCTGCACCCTCTCATTTCCTTCACTATGAACAGTATGCTTTGCTTGTATAGCACGCAGGAAACACTTTTCACTGTATACTAATACATGTGACAATAATAATCAAATCAAATTTTTATCCTCCAATTTCCATCCTCTTTCTCAGTCTTCATCTCCTTCTCCATGCCACTATCTTCCTCCTCTGCCCCCTTTCTTATACTCTGCTCGTCTCCTCTTTCTTTTCTCTCCTTCTGTCTTACACACATTTGTGCCTCTCTCCACTATCTATCATTCCTTTCCTGATTTTCTCTGTCTGCATCTTTCCTTTCCAATGCCTTGAATCAAGCAAACCAACCACTCGTATGTACTTGATTAATATTGCTTATTCTTCCTGAGATATTTAATAGATGTGAAATGAGCTGTTTAAGTATTCAGCAATACAGGTCATGGAGTAATTTTGTTTTTACAGCACCAGCTCCAGCGAAGACTGCTGTCATTTTAAATCTCGTGATGGATTTTCTAATTTTGCTTTGAAATACCAGCATCAGGATTATGATCCTCATTTGTTGTATTTAGCGTGGTTTGTTTAAAACAAGCAAGCTATATAATTATAGAGGCGAGATCATTAAAACTGGTGTGAGGTCTCCATTATTTTGACCCTATAGCCATCTGTTTTGAAATGCATGACATCAACATAAAGTGACTCAATCTCAGATATTTCTCTCCCTCCCAGAGGTGCAGCCCCAAGCCCCTGCTTCACATCTGCCTCTGACTGAGAGCTTATTGGACAGGATGGTTGCTCTTTCTGTGACGGAGAGAATAACACGGTGCATCTGTTCTTCTTCCAACAGTTCCCTAGGTGATCTGGATTTGCAGTGTTTACATGAGTTTGCAATCTTCATACATGAACGTAAAGGCTCCAAAGGGAGTGACCGTATTCTATTCTTAACAACTGAATGTTTTCAAAACACAGAAATGATTCACTGAGACATATTGGATCAATAAAACTAAAACCATGAGACATGTTTGCAATGTCACTCATCAACTTCTTTATTCAGTTCGACACAAGTAATTAACTATTAATTCACAATTAATTGTACAGTAAGTGACCTATGAGATGATTCCTAATTAAGATCGAATCCCTGCTGGCAAAGATTTTGAGGTTGATAAGAACAGATGGTTTTGTGTGTTCTTGCTGGTAGAGCTTCAATTAGTGACCAGTTGTCTTGTAACTTCAACACATCAGGAATACGTTTCCTAATCATTTTTTTCTCTTCTACATTTAGGCCTCCTCAGTGCTAACTATGCCTCAGAGCGAAACGATGGCAAACTCAACAGAGACAAATGAATCTCTCAGCAACCTAACAGGCTTGTTTGACACCGAGCGTGGGAATTCTTACAAAATGGTCGAAGTGGTCTTCATCGTGATTGTGGCAGGATCTTTAAGTTTGGTGACCATTATAGGAAACATTCTGGTCATGGTTTCCATCAAAGTAAACAGACATTTACAAACTATTAACAACTACTTTATTTTCAGCTTAGCCTGTGCTGATTTGATTATTGGTGTTTTCTCTATGAATCTATACACCATTTATATTGTAATTGGCTACTGGCCCATGGGCCCAGTTGTGTGTGATTTGTGGCTTGCTCTAGATTATGTTGTCAGTAATGCCTCTGTCATGAATCTTCTTATCATCAGCTTTGACCGCTACTTCTGCGTGACAAAGCCCCTTAGCTACCCCGTGAAGAGAACAACTAAGATGGCAGGGATGATGATCGCAGCTGCCTGGGTGTTGTCATTTATCCTGTGGGCCCCTGCCATTCTTTTCTGGCAGTTCATTGTAGGGGGACGAACAGTTGAGGAGGGTGAGTGTTACGTACAGTTCTTCTCAAATGCAGCTGTCACTTTTGGCACTGCTATAGCTGCCTTCTATCTCCCTGTAATCATTATGACAATTTTGTATGTGCACATATCCCGTGCCAGTAAGAGTCGGATAAAGAAGGATAAGAAGGCACCTGAATCGAGCAAGGGCACTGTTTCTCCCAGTTTGGTGAAGGGCAAAATAATGAAACCAAACAATAACAATATTGCAAATGCTCCTGATGAGTTGCCGCATGCCAAAATGCAAAATGGCAAAATAACTGGTGATATAGCAACTGATAATTGTGGCCAAGGAGAGAAGGAGCTCTCCAATGAGTCAACTTCCCTCAGTGTGGTCCCATCAAACCAGAAGGAGGAAGGGATGATCCAAGGGAACACAAACATCTCTACTACACAAAGCCGTTTCAGGATGGACAACTCGAAACTCTCATGCATAAAGCTGGTTAGCAATTCTCAAAAAGGTGACTACTGTGGCACCACAATAGAAATAGTGCCAGGTAGCAGCAAGAATGGAAGTGACAGAGAGATCAAAGCAGCCCAAAAGATCATTAAAATGACCAAGACCCCAGCTAAGAAGAAGAAGGTCGCTGTAACCCGAGAGAAGAAGGTGACTAGGACCATCCTGGCTATCCTCCTGGCATTTATCATCACCTGGACTCCCTACAATGTCATGGTTCTCATTAACACCTTCTGTTCAATCTGCGTCCCCAACACAGTGTGGACTATTGGATACTGGCTCTGTTATATTAACAGTACCATTAACCCAGCCTGCTATGCACTGTGTAATGCTACCTTCAAAAAAACCTTCAAGCACCTACTCCTGTGTCAGTATAAGAACATTGGAGCAACAAGATAAAAAAAACAGCTACAAGCACAACTTTCTGAACATTTTATACACATTGATGATGGTGACTTTCATAGTATACATTCAAAAATATGTGTAAGTAATATATTAATTGTGCCAGATTATGGGTCAAGTAAACATCTACTATATGTAATATTGAAAGCACATTTAAATTATATCTAATGAATTGTAATATCTGTTATAAATGAAGAGTGTGCTGATTATTAGAATGTATTTATGAGTGAACTGGAAGATGAGTTTGCCCTAAATCCAAGCACCATAAAATATAGTATAGACCTGTTTATCAAGGAATGTTCACTTTTACATTTCTCCATATAAAAATATTGATGTGCTATATTAGTGTAATATAACTTATCCAGTTTCTTCAAATCCTACACTGCATATGGTGCTTCTCGTGTGAGTACTCTCTGTTACCATTTAACTTTGCTGGAGTTGTTTAGATAGTAACTCATTTATTATTTTGAATAATACATTGGCAGAAAGAGAAGCATTTTCGTTTTAAACTGCAGGCAGTTCTCCCAATCATCTAATAATAGAAGGTCATGTGGTCCTGTTGATGCCAAGGCACCAAATTGGTTGCTTGAATGATTTTCTGGTCTTTATCAGCATTTAATTCTGCCTCAGATTAATCACATCGCAACAGCCCTGAGTTTAGTGTTCACTGGAAAACACAAACCCACTATTTTTCGGAAAATTAGAATCCGTGCAATCATGGCTGAGCCCCCCGATGGACAGAGCCTCACATTAAGAAAATTCAGTGACATTGTTAAATTCATTAATTTGACAAATTCTGTAACAAAATCTGTAATGCAGGTGTGAAATTTTACTGTGTCCCTCTAGTCTGTCCCTTGTGTCAATGGACGGGATCTTGAGTCCAGACTCTCTGTGAGCGAAATCACCCAATCAAAATCTGGAAAGCCGAAAATTGCAAATCTTGCCGGCGCAATCATGATCTTCGATTTTCCCCATCCAAACCAGTGATATCATCACGTTCATGCCCGTATGAGTGGGAACCCAATTTTAACAGATTTCAATAAATTTAAATATACACCCCATCACCTAATTATCCCCCCATTACAGTTTTATACCTTGCTGGTGTGACATCACTTAGGGAGGGGCACATGACCAGACAATGCCCTGGCAATGCCCCCCTGCAAAGGTCGGCACTGCCAGGTTGGCACTGTGCCAGGGGCAGCCTGTAGGGAAACCTCTATTGTGGGGGACTCATCTGTTCATGTTGGTGGTTGGTGTGGACATTGAGTGTAATGGAGATATTGGGCATGACGAGGTGCAGGGGTGGAGAATGGCCCCAGATTCCTCTGTGGTGGTGTTGGTGGGGGGTGGGGAGGTTGGCTGTTATTTGTGCTCGTGGGGAGTGGAGGGATGGGCAGTTATTTCTTATTTGTGATCGGGGCTCCGGTATTCGGTTCTAAGAGTCCCCGCTCCACCAGAGTGATGGCACAAACCTTGCCCACTCTCTCTTTTCACTCTCGGTCTCAAGATCTGAACAGAAAACTGACTGGTGAAGCTGGCGAATTTCACCCCAGTATTCCTGCCAGAACTGGTATGACAAATTTGTGCAAGATTCCCCCATAGTGTTTAGCTCAGTGAGTCAGTGTGGGACAGTGACCCTGACAGTCTGACACGAGGATTACTCCTTGGTCATAGAATAAGAGATGTGCTTGCTGTAAAGCAGAAAGTAAAATAACAAAGCAGTTAACCAGCAGCTGAAATGGGAGAAGACTCCACAGAGGATAACCGGAGGGAAAAATAATTCCAGGGCCTGAAAAAGCATCATCAACTAAAGCGCACTTTCTCAATCCACATGCAGATAACGTTTGGCCATTAGTTTTGGCGTTGGCTTTTAGTTTCTTGTATGCAATTGATATTCCAATGATAAATAGAGGGGGATTCTACCAGCCTGCTGCACTGTTCTGTGCAATGGATCAGGAGACATTAGTGGAGGCTGTTTAGCGAGCTCTTCGTTGGGTGCCTGGGTCTCTGTGAATCTCCATGCTGGCATGGAGGTGATTTGAATATTGAAATTAACATTTGCATCCAATTTGTGGGCCCAGGACTGAAATCTCCAGGTCCGCAAATTCCACCGCCCCCCGCCCCCGTCAACAGTGGTTCACTCCAGTGGGGTTTACTCCCCACTAACAGGCGGCCCGACACCACTGCAGAGAACAGAGGCCATTGAGGCCCCCTGCAGGTGGTCGGTGATAAGGAGAAATATCCTCTGGGCACTGTTAGCCTGGCAGTGCCAGCCTGGCCCCCTGGCACTGTCTGAGGGGTACACTTGGCACTGTCCATTGGCTATCAGACAGTGCCACGGGTCAGGACAAGAGGGGGTGGGGCCTATTAAGGAGGCCCAATTGGTGGAGGTGGGCTGTCCCACTGCCACTCTGCCAGAGGATTGCTGGGAGAGGGAGGATAGGGGATGATCAGGGCTGGCCATCCGAGTGGGGGAGAGGGAGGTTGGAACTGCCATGGGGGTGTGATTGAGCCTGTGAGGAGAGGATGGGGGGTTTGGGAAATTGGAGTGGTGAGGCCTGGGAGGCTAGCGATTGTGTGGGGAGGGTCAGTGTAGCCACAATGTGGGGTTGCAAGGCTGGCCAGAAGTCAGGAGGCCGGCAGTGTGAAGCCACTGCGCATGCACCGATCTCCACTCTGACAGATAGGCGCATGCATGGTGGCCTGCTCAGCACTGCGCTGCTGGCCTCTTCAGCAGGAATAAGGCCTACTCCCCAGGAATGCAAATCAGTGAGCTGGATTCCTAACCCAAAAATGATCCCACCATTTCAGCAGGGACTGAGATTGGAAGATTCTGCTCAACGTTATAGTTCGATGACCTTTCACCTAGCTTTCCCACCAAGGATTCTTTGATAGCACTTTCCAAATCTTTGACACCTATGACCTAGAAGGACAAGGGAAGCAGATGCATGCAAATACCACCACCTTCAAGTTCCCCTTGAAGTCACATACCAATTTGACTTAGAAGTATATTGCCAGTCCTTCACTGTCACCAGGCCAAAATCCAGGAACTGCCTCCCTAACAGCATTCTGGATGTACCTATACCACATGGACTACAGCAGTTCAAGGAGGCAGCTCACCACTACTTTCTCAAGGGCAATTTGCGATAGACAATAAAAAATGGTGACCTAGTCATTGATGCGCACATGCCATGAATCAATAAAAAAAACATTGACCTTAAAGGTTAACTCTGTTTCTCTCCAATAAATAATGCCTGACCTCCCACGCAAGAATCCCATTGCTTCAAACTACCTTTTTCTATAAGCTTTTAATGATGGCCCCTGTGTGACATTCATTATAAGTCTGCTAAATAAAAGTCATTCGCTTCTTACTGGTGTTCCATTCCAGATGGATGAGTTTTTTTGTTAGCTGACAACTGTTGCCTTATCAAGAGAACATCTTATCTTCTTAACTGACTTGGTTTTTCTGAAGTTTGTACATATTTCAAAGTATAACAATTATGTTGTTATCACTCCTATCAACTTGCGATAGACTGGAATCTGAATAGCTCTGTGATGCCAATTTATTAGATAAAGCACTTGATTCAGGATGGCACCATTGGACAGCCAAGGGCTTGATTCAATTTATTATTGTTGCATGTATTAGTATACAGTGAAAAATATTGTTTTTTGTGCACTATACTGACAAAATATACCGTACAAAGGGAAAGAGAGGAGAGGGCGCAGAATGTAGTGTCACAGTCATAACCAGGGTGTAGAGAAAGATCAACTTAATGCAAGATAGACCCATTGAAAAGTGTGATGGCAGCAGGGAAGAAGTCGATTGTTACGTCGTCAGACTTTTGTATATTTTTCCCGATGGAAGAAGGTGGAAGAGGGTATGTGTGGGCTGTGTGGGGTCCTTTATTACACAGGTACAGTAAGTGTAGACAGAGTCAGTGGATGGACAAAAGAGGTGAAATGTCTGACCTCCTTCTCTTTGTTTCACAACATAGGTTCTGCCAGTGAAACAAAGAATTCCTCACCATAGCCTCTTCCCCCATCATCCCCAACCACTGAAGGTGGTGGCAGCTGCCGGTACTACACCCACCTAAGACCTCTGATCGAGGAGGGATATAAGCACAGCTGAGTGATGAGGGTGTGGGCAGGCGGAGGGGAAGCTTGCAGATGGGGGAGCAGAGGACGGTCAGAAGCAAGGACAGAGAATGTTATTTCAGGACCATTCCCTCCAGCCTCCCCACTTTCCCCCTTCCAGGTGTTGGGTCTCTCAATTGGGCACTGAGTACCTTCAAACAAAGGATTTCTCACCCAGCCCGCAGCCTTACCCCCATTAACCCAACCACTCGCTTGTCACGCATTGCAACTCCTTGCCCGCCATTGGGTTAATGGTAGTGGTGATGGGATGAGACTCTTAAGTGGGCAATTCCTCAATTGGTGGTGGGGTGACAAAGATGTCCACAAGCCTTCTCATTGCATTTATTTGGGGTGGGGGCAGGCTGGCACCTGCCAATCTCCCACCCAATTTAAAGAACTCGCTATATTGAAGGGCACAAGATTCTAATCCAATGTTTCAGAAAAAAGAACATTGCAGGAAATTGATTTTAAAATGAGGCCTTGATTTAAAAAAAAGACACAGTTTTCTTCAATGGATTTTAAAACAGAAAAAATGTTCTGTATTTCCAGATATTCCAGATATAACACAAAATATTCTGTGGTAGAATTTACAAAAGCTTTGAGGTATAAAGAAATTGGCATTAAATAGTCTGTAAAGCACCAGTTGGAAGTGCCCAACTGAAATAAATACCAAGAATATTATCCCTGAATAACTATGTTTATTCAAACTCTTTGTCATTTTGTGTTGATGAGTTCTGAAATAATTATCTCACATTTCAAAATGTAGTGTTTATACCGCGTTATGGTGTACAAGCCTCTCAATACAAATGATCAGCACACTCCTTCTGTAATTGTGGTATGCTTTGTTTATTGATACTTCAATGAATATGACATCTCTGTTAGAATGAAAGATCGCCTGGTAGAGTGATCATTTTATTAAAATATGTGCCACGTTGGATATTTGTACAGGGTATTTCCATTAGGTCATCACAAAATGAATCATCAACAATATCTTAAGATAGAAATACTATGGGACAATAGGGCTAATGAAATATGTTGCTCCATATGTTCCACATTATTGTGGCTAAGTGACATGAAATCAACACTGGCTTGTGTTACAGGCATCTAACTTTAACACATTCTCAAAAGTATCCACGCCAATGGATTTCTATTAATGACCATTGTGTTTGTGTGCCCATTAACATCTTCCAAAAATGTATGGACGAAAAGTGCTACAATATTACAGGCCTGTGACATTTCCATTCTCTTATGTACTTGAACACAAAGAAATGACTGCTTAGCAGTGTAATCCATAGAGGAGACAAGACTGTCTAATTAATGAACAGCACTGTGGGTTTCAGTACTCTGATACTAAGATTAAATTCCCATGTCCTCAATGCCATCATTTATTTTTATGTAGAGATCAATAGTTGCATGAAATGTTATATTTTCAAAAGGGACTGTTTTATTAACAAGGCGAGGCCTAGACTGTTAAGTACCAATGTGCCAGCTTTCTAAGAGCTGGTAAACAGCAGCAGTGCAGTTATAGGCTTAGGAACCTCACATTGGAGATTACTCCGCACTTTGGTGATGGATCTATCAGGCAAAGACGCTCTGTTGGTTCACTCCTGAACATATTTGACTCTGAGTTCAGTGGGGAGAGAACTGATCTGCTGGGAACGCTTCAGTAGAAGTGTTACTATCAGTCCCGCCAGTTGAAAAGTACTGAAAAAGATGGGTGAATTGTATTTATAGATCTGCATGGGAACACCAAACACGTTAAACAGTCTCCTCCATGATACATTTTCAAATTATTTACTAGAATTAGGGCTGACATTAACTTTAGTTCTTTCATTAATTGATCAAATCAGAGACATGTTTTGTTTCCCTTAGAGTTTTGCATGCACTGATAGATCATTAAGACACCAACTCTATTGGAGCATACTTTTGTATTTTAATAAGTGATCATATTAGATGCACATAGCACACCATTTCCTTATGGAAATTTTAAATAAATGATGCATTAATGATAAATTGTTGGCGTGTCAAAATAAAACCATGGTGCCATCATTACTGGTAGAAAAAAATCAGCTCTATGATTAATTAATTAAGAATGATAAATGTGTGAAATAACATAAAGCATCCTAAATGTTTTATTGCTAATGGGTGGCAGTCTTATGCACTAACTGATGCACCAATTGAGATCTGTATGTCAAATATATATCTGTGTCTATATTGTATTTATGTGTAGGAAGAGAGGAAGAATATATACATATATTTCTATGGAAAAAAGACTGAATGATGTACATATGATGTATAAATATTTATATAAAATTGTTTTAATTATTGCACTGTGGCAGTTCAGCAGATAGGTGTACCAACATGCGATGCAAGGAAGTTTTTGGTTACAGATTGAACATGAAATGAGAACCTGATTTCAGCCCTGCTGAAAGGGGAGGGTCCACTGTGTTCCTAGTGTACATATAGTGACAGTTATCCCAAAGTGGCATTGGCAATGGTATGAATAGACACTGCTTTCTGTGTTCTCATGTACATTTGTGGTGTGCAATTCAGTGAACCAGAATGTGGTAAAAGGACAGCACAGTGATTAGCACTGCTACCTCACAGTGCTAGGGGTGCAGGTTTGATTCTCGGCTTGGACCAATATCTGTGTGGAGTTCTCCCCATGTTTGCATGGGTTTTCTCTGGGTACTCCAGTTTCCTCCCACAGTCCGAAAGACGTGCTGCTTAGGTGCATTGACCATGCTAAATTCTTCCTCAGTGTACTCAAGTGTGGTGACTAGGGGATTTTCACAGTAACTTCATTCAGTGTTAATACAAGCCTACTTGGTGACACTAATAAAAAGTAAGAAAAGGAAGCCTATGCCTGCTATCTTCTAAAATGTTTATGTCATAATTTTAAAATTAATTTATATGCAATTTCGATTTTAAATACTTTGCATCACTGGTGACTATTTCTCATCCCTAGTGACCCTAAGAAAGTTTGATAGAACTGAATTGATTTCTAGGTCACTTCAGGGAATAGTTAAGGGTCAGATATGCTAGTGTGAGACAAAAGTCTCATATAGACCAGACTGGGTAAGATCTACAGGTTTTGTTCCCCAAAGGGCATTCTTGATCTAATGGGTTTTTACAGTGATTTGATAGCTTTGTGGTCACAAATATTGACATCTACTTTTTACTTCCAGGTTATTGAAAAAATAAATTCAAATTGCCAAATTGCCATAACCAAATTTGAATCCATGTTCCCTAGAGCATTAGTCCAGTCTACAGATTACTACATCAGTAACATAACCATGCTGGTAACATGCTCAAATTGTACAAGTGTGTTGTGATGTGCTGTGTCTGTCTGCTTAGAATTATTGTATATAAAGCAATTGAAGTTTCTGTGACAGATCCACGTGTGCATGTCATCATTCAGATAACATAACGGTCAAGAGCGCTGGTTTGGAGTATTCGCAAACAAATGAACAGAATTGCTGGAATAATTTACACCTTTGCAAATTGGGTCGAGTGCATCATTTTCCCATAATGGGAACTAACTGCCCAGTTTTAATGTCGACTGGTTCAAACATTAATGAAAATTGGGAGTGAGCAGGAGTGGTCCTATAGCAGGTGCATAATGCAGTCACTTTACCACCCAATTGGTAAAGGTGAGACATTAATTGGAATTACCAAACCACAGCTAAAACACGGCACAGTGGCACAGTGGCACAATGGTTAGCACTGCTGCCTCACAGAGCCAGGGACTCGGGTTCAGTTCTCGGCTTGGGTCACTGTATGTGTGGAGTTTGCATGTTTCCCTGTGTCTGCGTGGGTTTCCTCTGGGTGCTCCGGTTTCCTCCCACAATCCGAAAGACATGCTGGTTAGGTGCATTGGCCATGCTAAATTGTCCCTCAGTGTGCCCAAACAGGCACCGGAGTGTGGTGACTAGGGATTTTCACAGTAACTTCATTGCAACATTAATGTAAGCCTACTTGCGACACTAATAAATAAACATTAAAACACAATCAGAATTCCACCTAGTAACAAAGGAATTTGATCCATTCAAGTTGTGTAAACCATAGGCCCTCATCTGCGAAGAATGCCATTGCCAAATGCAATCTTCCCCCAAAATCCTGGATTCCTATGTAATATCAATTATATTTGACTTAATCAGTCAACGTGCATCAGTCACCTGAACTGAGCAAAGTGCAAGTCAATGAGCAGCCTGGTTATAGTTTATTGATTATTTTTTTCAAGCAACATTGCTGGGCTGGGTTTGAATATGTTACATGTTAAATTTGTCAATCATTCCAAAACGATCCTGCTGGATGGCCAGGTATCCTTTCATGTGAAAACTTTAGCTCCATTTCTGATGATGCTGGAGGAAGACATGTAAACGTTCATAGCTACAGTTCTAACTATTGCCTACATAAGAAGTCACTCCCAATAAACATAATTTATTTGTTGGAGGTGTTTAAACATGATGAGGCACTACACAAATGCAAGCATTGTTACATTTTCAGTGCTTTGTAAATAAAATGCACTTATAATTATATTTTGATTGAAATTTAAGTCAATGCTGGTTTTCAATGTTCCTTTTGGCATCTGTTTGATTATGTAAATACTAACTAATTGGAAGTGTTACTTATTACGGTATTCAATTAAAACGTTAAACGTGACTATGACAGTTATTTATTTATTAAAATGTAACATCTTAAATTCAAACCATCAGAAAGCTAAACATGCTAAGCAACCTTAAGGATGGACTAGAGTCTGATTCATATCTAAAATGCAAACAGTTGAACATGCATCTGAAGTTGCTTCTTCCAGATGTGTGGTTTCACCTTCAATGATTAAAGGCAAACATTCCACAGCAACATTAATCTTTGTTAATTTTTCTCCAAGCGAGTTATGAGGTGAACTCTGTACTTGCTCTATTGTTGTTACCGTGGGTGAAGCTGATTAATTCAAGGTTCTCTCCAAAAGACTGGTGCTGCAGCACCCTTGGCATTTTCCTCTTTGCACTGTTGGGTCCCTTTTGGTTGTGTAGGATCCTGATGGGAGCCCTCTTTGCATTGGAAATGAGCCTTTACGCTGTGAAGTGTGCCTGTGTGGATTTAGAGGAGAAAATGGAAACCTGTTCTTGCTGGAATTCCATCCCAAATACAAGAATCCTGGCCTGTGGCTTGATGCATTGTACAGCTATTGGCAAAGTTGGTGATGTCACAGCCATTTCATGAAGGCAATTGTTGCAGTGGCTGCCGCAGGGAAATGCAGCCAGTGTCCAGGAGCATCAGAGCACAATCATAAGCACATCTTGCCTACTGCAACTGACTGTTCAGTAGCCAAGGCGGCCTTTAACTTTTAAAGCTAAGCATCTGAGCAATGCTAGGGTGGCACAATGGTTAGCACGGCTGCCTTACGGCACCAGGATCCCAAGTTCAATACCTGCCTTGGGCCACTGTCGTTACAGAGCCTCTCCAAGGGTTTCCTCTGGGTGCTTTGGTTTCCTCCCACAGTCCGAAAGGTGTGCTGGTTAGGTGGATTGGCCTTGCTAAATTCTCCCTCGGTGTATCCGAACAGGTACGGTGTGTGTGACTCGAGGATTTTCACAGTAACTTAATTGCAGTGTTAATGTAAGGCTACTTGGAATGAAATAGTGGATAACTTGTCCCCTTTAATGCATCATTTCAATATTCCCACTGTAACTTCTTCAAAAATTCCTGGAAATGTCAAGAAAGGCCAATGGCTAGGAAATTCCTCACCTAATCTTCCATTCATGATCACTCCATTGACATTCAATATCAGGTAACAGTGGACAGAAAATCCTGTGCGTGTTGTATTTGTTGTTATTTTGTGAATGCTTCCCTCTATGAATCAATCCAAAACGTCATGATCTGAGCTGTGTTTATCAGCTTGTAACACCTTGCAATTATCTGTCTTAAATAGATTTTACATTTGGTTTGTAGGGTTTGAATTCCAGTAAAAACTTACATCAGTGCATCCCAAACTTCTTCCCCTTCTGACCCCATGTTAGTGCTTTCAAGTTGGTTTGACCCGCAGCGTGAGAGTGTAAGTGGCGGGAAGGGGGTGATCATGGGCAAATAGTTTGTCCACAAGAGCTTTGATGCTCTGATGGGACCTTGGAATTAAGAATCATGCAGACACATGCAATGAAGCCTCAGCAATGATTCCAGGAATGACCTGCTGTTTGCGACAGCGAAGCACTGTTGTATCTGCTGCTTAAGCCATTGATATAAAGAATATTGAGTTGATACACATGGGTTTGTGGTAAACAACAAGCAGGTTTATTAAGAGGTGTTCACTGTACAAGGGGTGGATCCCAACTAAGGCAAAGCCCATGAAATACCCGATGACATCACAGTGATCATGTGATCACATCCTTATAGTGGCCGTAGAACAATACAACAACAACTCAAATTAATAACATTCCTCCCCCTTTACTTCTAGGGTCCACAACAGCAAATAACTATAGTATTATACATAGTCATCAAAATATTCAGAATATGGCAGGCAATGCATTATTACACTATAACAATACAATCAGTAGGAAAGACAAACTGGCTGGTGAGTACAATGAGACAACAGTGGTGCATTCTTTATGCATGCACATTACTGGTGCAGTCCTGATTTTTCCTTGATCTGAGCATCCAGTCCAGTCTCCCAGAAGTTGCCCCTCGCAAGTTCTTTCATTTGAACTACACCTGGATGTTCTTTGTGTAATTGTTCCAATACTCTTTGTCACAAGTTTGGAGATATTATCCTCATCCCCCACGGCAAGCAACTGCCCTGTACTGTCAACTAGAGTTTTCTGGAAACATATGGCTTTAATTTGGAATATATTTCAGATATCTGCCCTGTTAACACCATTTTCAGTACCTTGCCCATCACGGGATCATATCTGGTCTGTATTGGACTTGAGCTGCTGTCACTGGGTTGTGTTCTGTCTGTGAAAAATAGAACATATTGGAACCACTACTGGATGATTCTTATCACGGTAATCGTGATAGTGGATCACCATTAGCATGGCTCTCTGACTGACGGTACTTTACCTCATAGGAAGGTGTAGATAATATTAAAGACCATCGTTGAAGCCCGAATGCGGAAAGCACTAGAATACCTTTAGGTCGCCCAAAAATAGTTGTTAAGGGATGACGGGCTGTCAGCAATATGAAGTGAGGTATCATAGAGGTATTGGTGAAATTTCCACACTCCAACGATAAAGCTCAGTGCCTCTTTCTCAAGCTGATTTGATTCAGCACTCGTCAAGGTGCGCAATGCAAAAGATATGGTTCTTTCTTCCCCTGATGGTAGCATGTGTGACACCACCACATCAACTCCATACGATGAGGCATCACGGATAAGTTGTAATGGCAACTTCGTGTTGAAATGTACAAACACCTCTAGCTTCTTAGGGCTTCATTAGTATCCATTGTCATGCTTGCTTTATGCACAACAAATTATGCAATGGCTTAAATAGGATTGCTAGAATCAAAACAAATTTGCCATAGTAATTAATTCAGTTTAGGAAAGATGTTACATTTGTTGGTTGTGGAGCTTTCGTAGTTGCCTCCATCTTCTTGGGTGCCTTGGGCAAACCTTTGCAATTGATTACATGGTCTAAATATTGCACTGACATTTGAAAGAAATCACACTTTTCTTTCCTGACATAAAGACTGCGCTTGAAGACTTCAATGTGGCTCGTAGGTAAGTGTTCCTGTTCATTGGTACCTGTGATCAGTGTATCATCAAGGTAAGATTGTACCCCCTCTCAACTGTTTAAGATCTGGTCCATGGACTGTTGGAATAAAGTGGGTGATGATGTTATCCTATAAGGTAATCTCTTATAATGGAATAGGCCTTTATGTGCTATGATGGTTAGCAAGGGTTAAGATTCAGCTGCAACATTCATTTGCAGATGGGCCTGTGATGGGCTGATTTTGCTGAATCTTTCTCCTACTGCTAAGCCGGCAAACAAGTTCTTGATCAAAGGTAACATGAATTGATCTGCACACTGAATTGGATTGATTGTTGTTTTGAAAGCTACTCAAATACATATGGACCCATCCTGCATCATTACAGGGACAATAGGGGTGCCCAGGCAATGGTGGTGAAGGGTTCTAAAACTCTACAAGTTTCATTAGATCTGATTCCATCTTTGTTTGCTCTTGCCTCAAGGCCCTTAGGCTGCCTGTTTGTTTTGATCTTGAGTGTCACTTGTACTTTCACGGAACCTAAGGTAACCTCAAATACACTACTGTATTTCTTTAAGATGCTCTGCAGATCTGTTTTGGAATCAGGTAACCTGTTCATAACGCTCCAGTTCAACTTTATCTTCTCTAGCCAAGAGCAGCCAAAGAGAGCTGGAAAACTTCCTCAGACAACATGAAGTGGCAGCTGTATGGTTTGTCCACTCAACTCTACCTTGATGATGGTCTCAGCTTTCAGAGGCACAATTTCTTCAGCGTATGTCCTTAAGATCACATCTGCCGGCTTCAGTGGAAGATGCTACAATTGCAAGTTGAGATACAGAAGCTTGTACGTTCAACTTAGGAACAATCAGATCCTATGTGATTCACCTTGAATGGATAACACATTCAACTTCAGCTCTTCATCAGACTTTTGAACTATTTCTTCATTAATTTTGTTGTTCTTCTCAACCATTTTATACATTCTTTTAGTTAATTTTGTTTTATTTATCTTTTTAAATGTGGACTTTTTTTTCTGGACGTTCTTTTTGTAGAAACTTATTACCTCCAGCAAGATCTTACAATGTGACCAATCTTGCCAGAATTTTTCCATTGGCTGTATTTGCTCCAGCACTCAACCCACAAAGTGTCTGTCCTTGCATAGCGATGGCACGCCTGTTGCTGGGTAGACTTTCACTGAGTTGCTGCCATTTTATGGATCCCTGTGCCTGAGCTGAGCTGAGAAGTCTCCTGAGCAGCAGGCTCCATCGAAATAGTTAAATCCAGAACTGCTTTCAGACCCAAATTTCATTCAGTTAGTAATCTCCTCTATGTAGCCTTATTTCTCAGCCCACAAACCAGATGGTGTCTGATCATATCACCCAGAGTGTAATCAAATTCACAATACTACACGAGGCCTCCACAATAATTAATGTTTTGGGTGAAAAATGGTCCCATACTAATGTGGTTAATTTCTGATATGTAAACAACTGGGTTTCTTCGGCTGAACCAGACTACGGAGCAAATTATAAGTTTTACTGCCAATGGTACTACAAAAACAGGGACTATGAAATCCTCAGGAATCTTGTTTGCTTGAACATAATATTGGAATCTTTCTGCATAAGAATTCCAGTTTTCTGATTTTTCATCAAATGGACCAATGGCACCAAACTGACACGTCATTTTGTACAGACTCTGTGATCTACACAATACTTTTCCTAGAGTTTCCCTAGATGTTAAGTGACACTGATTTAATTTCTAAATTGAACCAATTGTAACAGTAATAACTAATGCTCAAATTCAATACAATACATGAATTAATGCTTGGAGTCTTTGCATTGCACTTTATTTCTGTGGCTTTCTTTGCAACTGTGCATGTGGCCAGCACTACAGCCTGACCTCTCCAGATTCCCCGATTACCTTTCCGGTGGAGATATTTCCTCCTGCCTCACTACCTTACCAGATATCAGGCTGGTGCCAGGTGTGACTATTGACCTGCTGCTAATTTTTCTCCAATCCTCAAAAACATCGAGGTTCAAGTTCCCAACAGTAAGAGCAGCTTCAATATTTTTCCTTTACTTTATATCCATACTTGTTGCTAGTTTTCTTTTTATCTTCTTGTGTATGCTGCTTTAGATGTTGATAATAAGAATGAGGGTTTTTTACAAAATAACAAGCAGGTCCATTAAGAGGTGTTCATGTACAAGGACTGGATCTCAACTAAGGCAAGGTTTGTGAAATACCCAATGACATCAAGGAGTGATCACATGATCACACTCTAAAAGTGGCCATGCAGCAACACAACAACAACTCAAATATATAACAAGTACCTCCTCCATTTTGAGCACAGCCAAGGAAATCCATGATTTCCCAGTCAGAGAACTGAATTTGATGACAAATCAGGGCACTAAAAGAACAGCCAGAGGACAGCAAAAAAGCTATCCCTTGATGAACTATTTAAGAACATAAGAACATAAGAAATAGGAGCAGGAGTAGGCCATCTAGCCCTTCGAGCCTGCCCCGCCATTCAATAAGATCATGGCTGATCTGTCGTGGCTCAGTTCCACTTTCCCGCCCTCTCCCCATAACCCTTAATCCCTTCTCTTATCAAAAACCCATCAACCCGCTTCTTAAAAATATTTAGCGAGGCAGCCTCCACCACTTCAACGGGCAGAGAATTCCAGAGATTCACCACCCTTTGAGTGAAGAAGTTCCTCCTCAACTCCGTTCTAAACCGCCTCCCCTTTATCTTGAGGCTGTGCCCCCTAGTCCTACTGTCTTTTTTGAGCGGGAAGAGTCTCTCCACCTCTATCCTATCCATCCCATTCATCATCTTATACGTCTCAATGAGATCTCCCCTCATTCTTCTAAACTCTAACGAGTACAAGCCTAGTTTATTCAGCCTCTCCTCATAGCTCAATCCCCTCAACTCCGGTATCAGCCTAGTAAACCTCCTCTGCACTCCCTCCAGGGCCAAAATATCCTTGCGCAGGTGCGGCGCCCAAAACTGCACACAGTACTCCAGCTGCGGCCTCACCAATGCCCTATACAGCTGCAGCAAGACCTCCCTACTTTTATATTCAATCCCCCTCGCTATGAAGGCCAGCATCCCATTCGCCTTCCTGACCACCTGCTGCACCTGCAAGCTGGGTTTTTGCGACTCATGCACAAGGACCCCGAGATCCCTCTGCACCGTCGCCTGCTGCAGTTTTTCGCCACGTAAGTAATAGTCCTTCCTACCATTCTTCCTACCAAAGTGGACCACCTCACACTTGCCAACATTAAATTCCATTTGCCATTTCCTGGCCCATTCGCCCAGCCTATCTAGATCCTTCTGCAGACTCTCCACACCCTCCGCACAATTTGCCGTTCCCCCAATCTTGGTGTCATCAGCAAATTTCGACACCCTGCACTCGGTTCCCTCCTCCAGATCATCTATATAAATGGTAAATAGCTGAGGCCCCAGCACCGACCCCTGGGGCACCCCACTAGTCACCATCCGCCAATCCGAATAGCACCCATTGACCCCCACTCTCTGCCTCCTATTTGACAACCAATCCTCTATCCACGCTAACACCCTACCCCCAACTCCATGTCCCCTGACCTTTTGCAATAACCTCTTGTGAGGTACCTTGTCAAACGCCTTCTGAAAATCCAGAAAGACCACATCCACCGGCTCTCCTCTATCCACTGCCCTAGACACATCCTCATAGAACTCCAGTAAATTTGTCAGACACGACTTCCCTTTAATGAAACCGTGTTGCGTCCGCCCTATCAAGCAATTCCCTTCAAGATGCCTCGCAATTTCCTGCTTAATGATGGATTCTAACATTTTACCTACCACAGACGTTAAACTAACCGGCCTATAATTCCCCGCCTTTTGCCTGGCACCCTTCTTAAACAACGGCGTAACATTAGCCGTTTTCCAATCTTCCGGCACTTCCCCAGAATCCAGCGACGTCTGGAAAATAACCACCAAGGCATCCACTATCACCTCCGCCATTTCTTTCAGAACCCTCGGATGCATTCCATCCGGTCCTGGGGACTTGTCCACAATCAGCCCCTCCAGTCTGTCGAGCACCACCTCTCTAGTAACAGTAATGTCATTAAGACCCTCCATTCCTACCACCTTTCCATCGCTAACACCCGGCAAATTATTCACGTCCTCCTCCGTGAAGACAGAAACAAAAAAGTTATTCAAGACCTTCGCCATATCCCCATCCCCTACCACTAGCTCCCCTTTCTCATCCTCTAAAGGACCAACGTTCACCCTAGCCAGCCTCTTCCTTTTTATATATTTATAAAAACTCTTGCTATCCTTTTTTATATTAAGTGCTAGCCCAGCCTCATAGCTTCTCCTACCCTCCTTTATCAACTTCTTTGTCAATCTTTGTTGACATTTAAACCTTTCCCAATCCTCTTCTCGCCCACTGCTCTTAGCTACTCTAAATTCCTCCGCTTTTAATTTAACACTTTCCTTCACCTCCTTCGTTATCCACGGCTTATTACCTCTCTTCCTACTGTCCTTTTTAACCATTGGAATAAATTTCTGCTGAGCACCAAGAAAGATCTCCTTAAAGATCCTCCACTGCTCCTCAGCAGACCTACCTTCCAACACATTCCCCCAGTCCACATTCGCCAATTCTTCTCTCATCCTACCATACTCCCCTCTATTCAAACAAAGGACGCGCATCCGGGAACCCACTTTCTCCTCCTCCATCTGCACCAGAAACTCCACCATACAATGATCACTCTCTCCAAGAGGATCCTTCACCGCAAGGTCCCTAATTCTACCCGCCTCATTACATAGCACCAGATCCAAGATAGCTCGCTCCCTCGTCGGCTCCAACACACACTGTTCAAGGAAATTATCCCGGCAGCATTCCAAGAACTCCTCCTCGAGCCCACCTCGTCCAACATGGGTCGACCAATCAATATGCAGATTGAAATCTCCCATAACTACTGCCGTCCCATTCCTGCACGCCGCACTTATTTGCGTGTTAACAGCCCACCCCACCTCCAGATCATTATTCGGGGGCCTATAGACGACACCCACCAGCGTCTTCCTCCCTTTGCTGTTCCTAATCTCCACCCACAACGATTCCACGTTCTGCTCTTTGGCTCCGATTGGGGCAGAAAAATTCACGACCTGGCTGGAGTCTCCGCTCGGCAGTCACCATTGCTGCCTTGTGGGAGCTCGTGACTCTAAATTGGGATCATGGCCCACATTTTGGGAACCGCTGACTGATCATACCCTATCCTCCTGGGGAAACCCACTATGCTTCCTGCAGCACCATTACGCTTGTATTTGATGGTGATATTGGAGTTTCCAATATAAGTGATGTCACATATTGGCTGCCATTTAGCCTTCTGCCCAATACAGCAGAAATGATTGTACCATAAGAGTTTTAATACTATGGGGCTATATTTTATTTTAGGTGGATTGTAAAACTGTGGCAGTCAAGACGCGTAACAAGCTAGTGATCGTTATTGGTAGTACTTCCTCCAAGGCTGTCATATCCCTCCTAATGGTTCACAGAACTGAACACAGTGCTCCAGCTGTGGTCTAACTTATGCTTTGTAAAGCTGTAGCATAATTTCTAAGATCAAAAGAGAAAATGCTGGAAATTCTCAGCAGGTCTGGCAGCAGCTGTAAGGAGAGAAAAGAGCTGATGTTTCAAGTCCAGGCGACCCTTTGTCAAAGCTAAAAGGCATAGAAAAGCGTATAAAGTAGGAGATATGTCCCACTAAATATCTCCCACTTTCTATACCTTTTAGCTTTGACAAAGAGTCATCTGGGCTTGAAGCATATCTGGGCTTGAAGCATCAGCTCTTTCTCTCCTTACAGATGCTGCCAGACCTGCTGAGATTTTCCAGCATTTTCACTTTTGGTTTCAGATTCCAGTATCCGCAATAATTTGCTTTTTCCATAATTTTTAAGTCTTGGTATTGTAGTCTTTGGATATGAAGACCAATATCCTGTTTGTCTTTTGATTATTATCTGTACTTGTTCATGACATTTTAATGATCTATACAGATGCCCCACAAGTCTCTTTGGATCTCCAATCACTTCTAGCTTTTCAAATTTACAAAGGAGTTTTTAGATCCCAGGTGGATGACTTCAGGCCTACTACATTGAAATCCATTTGCCTAGTTTGGCCCATTGACTTATCTATCAATATTTTTTAAAAATGTTACACTTTCAATGACACAGTTTACAATCCTGTTTATTTTTGGGTCATTGCTAAATTTGGAAATGTGGTTTTCTATCCCATTAGCGAACAAATAAGGTGGATAGTTGAGGCTAATACAGTTAGAGCATCTGTCCATTACCCCTGCAGTCTATCTCCTAATCAGGTCAATAATTTGTCCTCAGTGCCATGTGCTTCAGCTTTAGCTGTTGAAAATTACTCCCCACATCCTACTCTACAACAAAAAAATAAAAAAAAGCAAATAGTTCTAACTTTGGCTGTGACTGCAAAAGAGGACTGTTGACTACTAATTTCTTCACTGCTGTAGCACTCAACTTCTCTTGTATGGCTGTCACTACAATTGTCCCAAGTAGTAATTTGGGCAAGTTTTGAAAGTCTGTCATACCTCCAAATAAAATCAGCATGAAGTTCTTGTTATCGGACAACTTTTCTGAAATTGGGTACACAATATGGAAGCAGAATAAAGCTGCACTCAGAACGTCCCCACTAAAGATCACAAGGGAACAGATCTAGACAAGCAGGCAAAAGGACATGTTTTTAAAATGCAAACAAGGGCTAGCACACAAAGGGAACTGGACAAGATGGCACCTACAGAAACTAAATTAAAAGTACACCCCCATCTAATCAAATCAGCACCTCTGATCTAATCAAGTAAACCTCTATGGAGACACCTAAGGATTAATATAACTAAGGAAGCCCCCCTGGCCTCACAGATTTCCTGAAATCAGCCAAACACCCATTGTTCAAACCCTGGAGATTCTAGACCATTGATAAACCCATCAGACAGAAATGATTAACACGTTGTTACGATACTTGAAAACATCGAAACAGAATGGTCAGAGTCAAATACTGTGAACAAAACATTAACATTTGAATCATACAATGTGTCAAAATTCAAGTATAACTGTAGCCCATTGCGGCAGGCCTTTAGAGTGCTTTAGGGACAGTTCTGTTGTAAGTCCTGACTACACATCCGTCAACGTTAAAATAAAACTGTACTGTTGTTGAACCTGACTCTGAGTCTGTAGTAGTTGTGTATGCTCACTCGCGCTAACAGTCTGAAACAAAACTATGATTGCACACACCATTTCATGCACAGACTTCATAAATTAGCTCTTGAATCATGGCTTCTTTTAGGCATGCTGCATGATGGGAATTGTTTATTCCTGTCTGATGCAAACTGGAAACTGGAAAGGTGGCCAAACCATGGCTTACTGGGGAAATTTGGAATAACATTAGATCCAAGAAAGAGCCATACAAACTGGCCAAGAAAAACAACAAACTTGAGGATTGGGAACAGTTTAGAATTCAGCAAAGAAGGACCAAAGAACTAATTAAGAAGGGGAAAATAGAGTATGAGTGTAAGCTTGCGAGGAACAAACAAACTGACTGTAAAAGCTCCTAAAGGCATGTGAGGAGAAAAAGATTGAAGACAAATGTAGGTCCCTTACATTCAGAAACAGGACAATTTATAATTGGACACTAAGAAATGGCTGATAACAGTTTTGTTCTGGCTTCACAAAGGAGGACACAAATAAGATACCAGAAATATTGGTGGTCACATGACACCAGGTGATAGTCCAACAAGTTTATTTCAAATAACAAGCTTTTCAGAGCACTGTTCCTTCATCAGGTGAAGAAGAGCGGTGCACAGGCACAGAATATAGAGGCAGAGTGATGATAACCCGATACTCATAGGTATTCAAGATGGGCTATCGTCGCTCTGCCTACATATTCTGTGCCTGTGTGTCTCTCTCCACTTCACCTGATGAAGGAACGATGCTCTGAAAGCTTGTGATTTCAAATAACCCTGTTGCACAATTACCTGGTTTCAGGTGACCGCTCATCTTGTCCACTCCAGTCTGGCATCTCCACATCAGAAATGTTGGAGAACACAGGGTTTAGTGAGAGGGAGGGATTGAAGGAGGTTAGTATTAGTAGAGAAATGATGTTGGGGAAACTGATGTGATTGAAGGCTGACAAATCCCCAGAGCCTGATAAATACACCCCAGTGTATTTATGGAAGTGACCCAAGAAATAGTGGATGCATTTGTGATCATCGTTCAATATTCTACAGACTCTGAGATAGTTCCTACAGATTGGAGGTAAAAAAGGGAGGTAGAGAGAAAACAGGAATTATAGATCAGTGAGCCTGACATTGGTAATGGAGAAAATTCTAGAATCCAATATCAAAGATATTACAGCAAAACATTTGGAAAACAGTGGCAGGATCGGACAGAGTTGCATGGATTTATGAAAGGGAAATCATGCTTGACAAATTTATTGGAATTCTTTGAGGATGTAACTAGTAGAGTTAATAAGGGGGAGCTAGTAGATATGGTTTATTTTGACTTTCAGAAGGCTTTCGACAAAGTCCCACGTAAGAGATTAGCATGTAAAATTAAGGTGCATGAGATTGGAGGTAGTGTATTAAAATGAATAGAAAACTGGCTGACAGACAGCAAACAAAGAGTCAGAATAAATGGGCCTTTTATCAAATGAAAGGAAGTGACTAATGGGGTACCGCAGGGATCAGTGCTGGAATTCCAGCTATTCACAATCTATATTATTGATTTAGATGAGGGAACTAAATATCTCCAAATTTGCAGATGACAAAATATTGGATGGGGGGGCGTTGGTGGTGGTGGTGAGCTGTGAAGAGGATGCTGAGCTCCTTCAGAGAGATTTGGACAAGTTGAGTGAGTGAGCAAATGAATGGCAGATGCAGTAGAATTTGGATAAATATGAGGTTATCCACTTTGGTCACAAAAACAGGAAGGCAGGTTACTAGCTGAATGGCCGGGAGGTTCTGGAAAACTTCTGATAGGCTCCAATGGATTGAATGCTTTTGCAGACATTATGGCTGGAAGAGCCAGAGGAGAAAATGAAGGAGGAGTATTCTAAACTTTTCTAAACCAAGAACCAACATATGAGTGGGCTGCAGGGAGATTGTCACAGAATTCTACTCTATGCTGCAGGTCAGCACAAGGCCATGTACATCCTTGTCTGTGACTGTGAAAGCCACTATGGCTCTGAACTTTTATGTCTGTGAGTCCTTTCTCTTTTAACAGATGGCATGGCAACATTAACCAAGTGGTTAAGTTTCCAAAGGCAACTTCTTTATTTCTTTTTCAATGGATGTCTAAATAAAAATGTATTGCACAGTTTTGTACCAGGTTTACTGATAGTTGGAATGATGCCTTCATTTTGTGCCAGTCCTCAATCCTCCACCACCCCTTCTCCCCCTCTTTACACAGAGTATTGACTCAAAGGCTGCCTGCTTGAGAATAAATGCCATCCTTCCCAATTATGGCTAATGATACTTCTCAGGAACCGGAGCATAGACGCTGTGATGAGGTATAATCAGTGCCATTTAAATTTCTGATTAAAGAAAGCAGAGGTCTCCTGAAACAACATTTCCACTGCTCAAATAGGTTTGGAGGAGTACTCTGAGAATCCCTAGTATTATTTTTGTCTGCTGAGTTCTATGCTCCTTAATGGTCCTTCAAAGTAGAAAGACTGAGGTACTGACACCATAGGAACTTATAGCATAGGGGGCCATTCAGCCCACTTTCTTCAAAGAACTACCCAATCCCCCACATTTCTACCGCTAACTCAGCAAATTAGCCTTCTTTGATGATTTATTCAATTCATAAATTTTCTGATAGGATTTGAGTTCTCTGTTTGAATTATTATTCCAGTACAATAACCTCTATAGTACTGTAGCCTGCTATCCCCTTGTACCGATATTGCCCGTATGATCAACTCTTGCACCCTTTTCCTGTTACTTACTGACTGATACAATGTTGATTGTCTTTCATTATCACTTGAGTCATGTTTCTGCCAAAACTCCTGAAGCCTGCTTTGTGCTTCCAGTATCATCATCGATAATTTCACTTGTTTGATATGAGAATTAGTGAGCAATTTTATTGAGGAGTTGATTAGAGAACGTAGTTTGTTGGCTAAATTAGCTGAGCACATTATCTTCCAATCATTTCTGTTGTCTTGGCAATCAAATGTGTACTACATGCAAATATCTGCAAAACAAAGCCTAAGGTTTACTTAGAATATATCATTGCTGTTTCTGATACTCAACTCTCATTTGCAATATGCCTGAAACACTGTTATCTCAACCTGATATCGAACTGTAGTGTAAGTGAACTGAAAGAGAAATGAGATTCATGTCACCATGGCAACTGGACAGCCTGGGAGTGATGGTAAAGAAAAACAAATAAGAACACAAGGCTTGACTTACCCATATTTCGCTGCCATCCAGTGTATAAATAAAATGTGACGGAACTTACTCATACTCCTGTATCAGCCAAGCTATGAATTAAAGCATACTGTACCATTGCCTGTGTCTTCTGTTGCATGGCATAATAATGGATGCATTGATTTTACCTACACCCATTAGGAATTTAAGAGAGCCAAATATTAACTTGCAGTAAAGGTGCATTCAGATCCTGTGACCCCTTAGTGCATATAGGCACCTGAGTTTAGTTTGGACATCCACTGAAGTGGGACTGGATTCTGCCTCAGCAGTTTCGTAGCCTAATCTTTAGGACAGTCATGGACAGGGCACACAATAAATTCTTGTTCTCTTATTGGAAATAATTTCTTGCCTCTAACCCTCCCCCCTCTTTTATTGTAAACTGCAGGGGGGAGTATATAGTATGAAGGTTTGGGAATGTAAAAGGAACAGAAGAGAATATTTTCAAGTACTAACGGCAATGGCAATATTGATTAAACAGGAGTAGACAAGAAAATGGGGAGATTGGGGGAAAGGAGGGGTTTCCTGTTCCAGGGCATAACATTTGTTGTGTCTGGTCCATGACTGCCTTGATGGTTCAGCTACAAAACTGCTGAGACATCAGCAGCTGTATTGTGGAGAATATGCCCCTTTTGAGATTCCTTTGCATGATATCACTTTGTAAATCTTTCAAATAAAGGACATAAAACCTATTTTTGGAAAATAATTACTAAAATTTCTTGTATTCCTAAAAGTATTCCATTCATAGAATCCCCACAGTGCAGAAGGAGGCCACTCGGCTCATCATGCCCACACCAACAACAATCCCACCTAGGCCCTAACCTCACAATCCTCCGCATATTTACTCTGATAATCCCCCCTAACACTAAGGGACAATTTAGCACAGCCAATCAGCCTAATCCACACATTTTTGGATTGTGGGAGGAAACCAGAGCACCCAGAGGAAACCCAGGCAGACACAGGGAGAACTTGCAAATGCCACCCAAGGCCGGAATCAAACCCAGGTCCCTGGTGCTGTGAGGCAGAACTGTTAACCACTGTGCCACCGTGCAGTTGAACTCCTGCATTTAGCTCTATTGTAGTGAATGTAAATATTGCTTTATTTAATCAAATATATTATGTTGTTAATATTGGAAGTTAAAAGATATATTAAAGGTAATTATAATTTCCTTGGAAAAAACACAAAATAAAGAAGTGATTTATTTCCCTAGGAAGTGTGTACTTACATGATTACACTCCCATTTCTTTCCCAAAGCACAGAAGAGATACCTGCGCTGGAAATGTAGCATCAACCATCTGTAGGAGCGCACAGGCAGAACTTGCAGAAAGTGGTATCCACCTCACTTCTCTGATACCTTTCTGCATTTCCTGCACCCAGCTCCGTCATGGCATGGATGTTGCTGAGGTGAAAGTTAGGGGAATATGTAGGAGGAGTGCACTTGAATCCAACCTGGCCTTACAGGGGACTGCCTGATGATTTACTTTGGCAGGATAATGCAAGTGGGTAGAAAGGGAATCCTCAGGGAATCCCCTGCCCCAGCCCTGCGCACTGCTACACTGATGGGTTTGTTTGTGGGGGTGTGGGGTGGGGTGTGCTGACAAGGAACTCTGACAGAGGTAGAAATCTGGCATATCTAGGTTCTAATCTAATTTGCAGCACCCTCACTGGAGAGGGCTGTGAGTTTTTTTTGGACTTTTAAATAACATTACAACCATATTACACAGCACTTACAAAAAAAAGCATGATTTTTATGTTGGATCTTTAGATGGCTACGATTGACTTCACTGATCTGATATTGGTGACTTCTTAAATAGGCAATTTCAAGGGCAGCTGTGGGAGTGGGAATAATGTGGTTTGATCAGTTGCAGATGAGAGGTTTTGTAGTAAAGCAGGCATTGTTCAGTCTACGCAAGGGTCAATTGGTAACTTGTAAAAATGTTCATCTGCATGGGTGATGTAAAGTATGAAATTATTTTATGCCACAAGAGTATGAATTATTAACGTGCAGGCAGACTTACTCTGATCAAAACTGCCTAAAAATAGAAATAGCCAATTCAAAACAACTAGCCAAAATAATCAGCTGAGAGGAGTTTCATTTCACAAGTGCCCTCCCATTCTAAAGTACGTAATTCTAATTTCATTAAAGGGTGACTTGAGGTGGATTGAATTATCCTACTTTCTGCACAAGAGGTTTCAATCTGAATCTGGCTGAGGTTTGAATGACGGGCAAAACAGATAGTGAGAGAGAGATGAGAGAGAGGGGGGGAAAAGAGGAGATGCAGTCTAAATAGAGGCTCAGTGAAACTCCATGGATTGAGGTACAAAGTAGACTGTGTGTGAGTCCAGTGGAATTTTCCATTTTTGGTAATGAGCAGAGAAGTCAGTGCACTTCCTATTGGATGGCAGGAAAGCTGAACACACATGATCCTTTCCTATTTATACTTCCATGAGGAGCTTGGTGAATCTTGAGATGGGTTGACACGAAGTTGCCCGCCCCATCTGCACCTCATGGGATCAAAGATCCTAATGACATATCTAAAAGGCATCTGGACAGATGTTCTCTCAATGCAGGCTGCGAGCTCTGCATTACTCCTGAGGCCTTGCAGCCACAGCCCATATACGAAGGTGCCTTTCACTCATTCTGGATAAGAACATCACCAACAATACACCCAGGGTCAGGCCAATGCTTGCCAGCCTTTTGACCTTTCAGAGCCCCCCCCTGCCTTTTGTTGTACAGCAACTGCACCTCCTGGCCTTATGCAAACCAGCGATAACTACTCTTCTTCATCTTAGAGCCATTACCAAGGGAAGGTCACTTGCAACCTGTATCATCAACACCTCAGTGGATTTATGAATGGATTGAAGTGATACATTTAGTGAATATGTCCTTTATATGTTGCCATCCATCTCTAAGTCACTAGGCCAGTGCCAAGCACTTTGCCTGGCCTCTGTCTAGACATGGCATCCACACTCCACCCCTTCCAAGGGAAGGACATTCTAGGGTACCAGAGATGGGTGTTCCTTCTGTTCCTACTTGACAACACATAGAGACATTACTCTGTGATCAAGGTGATGAGAGCCATGTGCAAGAAGACTCACGCCAGAAATTGTCACCACAGCCCTCAAAATTCTATAGGGGTCCATGGCGTAGGCAGCATATGGAGACTAACTGCATGATCGCTTGTCAACCCTGACCATTCATCTGGAGACTAGAGGTTTGGAGTCACAAGTTAGCCGCTGTCCACCAGCTGTACCCCATGGAGACATCCACCTCCCTCCCTTTATCCCTGCCTCCGACTGCAGCTGATAGCATATTGCACAGAATGAACAGCAGCTCCACATCTTGTTGGGATCTCAATGTTATGAGACCTATGAATTGGGAACAAATCTGCAGTCTATGGGCTTCACCATAGACAGGATAGTATGGCTAATATCCAATTGACCCTTACTTATCAGGATGTCATTTGAGCTGACACTGAACTCCACCCACCTGAAAAAAAAATCCCTCTCACCTTGAGGGATCTCACTTACTGATTAACCACATGGTCAATGTAAGATTGGAAAAATGGTGTGTGTCACCATTCAGTCTCACTCCAACACCATCTACTCTCCCCCGACACCCACCAACTTCCCCTCGTCACTTTCGATCCACCCAACATCACCAGCCCTGTCCCCTCTGTCAGCCTAGAGCCTCCCCCTGATACCCTGGACCCTATCATTATCCACCTTCACTCATCTTCCCTCGCCTCTGAGCCAACACTCATTGCTACCCCATACCCACTCTGGGTCCAGTCCTCATCCATTTTCCAAACCACCTGACTAGTATCCCACCGTGGTCCTCCCCCCCACCCCTCAATAATGAGATCATCATCTGCCAGATTCTCACCTTGGACCTGCCACCTTATTGCACACCACTTCCCCACACCCAACTGTAACTGTTCCACCATTGATACAAAATATTACCCAGAAAGTGATGAGAGAGCATATAAACCACACCTCATGGTCAGTGTTACATTGGATAGACTTGTGTAGAGACGCAAGCATAGAGACAGTTTCTGGCTTGGACCTTTACACAGGCCCTATGCATAGCTAGAAGTTAATAAAAGCTAACTGTTGAACTATCTGACACTACAAATTCCCAAATAAGACTTACTGAACTACAGCCAACATCTTACAACATAACGGCATTAGATGAACTCAAAAGCTTACAGAGACTGCAGAAGAAAATTAAAATCCTGAAAAACTGAAAGAAAAATTAAACCATCATCTTGACCTGAAGAAAAGCTCAAGGAGTTATGGCACCAAAGGTAATCAACAAAGAAAAGCACCAAAGGCTTGGAAGCTGAAGGCAAATATTAAATTCCTCACTGCATTAGGGTACTCCTTTGACTATCTAGCTTCAATATCCAGCCTCAATAGAACTAATGGGGGCAAGTGGGGGGGGGGGGGGGGGGGAAGGACTTCAAGGTTGAAAATACATAAGTTTAAACATTAATCAAAACAAGTCAGGAGTGACATTGAACGAACAATCCTATCTGGAAAATGTTAGTTGCATCTCAATAAATCGGGTCAGATCTTCACAAAAAGAGGAGCCAATGTCCAAGGAAGAAACCAATCATTGAAAAGTTTAATTGGACAATTGAACAGGTTATGCACTCAGACTAAACCTGATGCCAATGTTAGGGTCCGAATCAGAAACTCTAAGGTATATTATGAAGTTAGACTAGATACAAACTATTTTTGACTTTGGCACTGTTGGGAGGAAAAGGTGTTCCACTCCAGGTGCAATTCTATTGACTCACTGGGAAGCTTTTATAAACATAGCCTTTATTTAACATTATATTTTAACCATAACAAAAAAATGTAACTTTTACCAATTGAAACATTTAAACATGACAAGATACAATTCTTAACTGCTAACCTATTTCTATTGGTTCCAATTTAAGCAATATTCCTCAGAGCTAGTCCCTTTCTTCAAAATCAATTAGCAAACAACAGGCTTATGTGCTGGTATGCAGGTTTCCTCAAACCTCCAGAATACCTCTTGAGAGACTTATCTATTTTCTAGCATGTCCCAGATTCCAATTTCCAGAGAGCGAGAGGGGGAGAAAAGAGCTGCTGCTCCTTGAAAATCCAAGCAGAAAATCCTTGCTTTTTCCCTCTGTAATCTAGCTCCTCCTATGAGGACATGACACACTCTTGTTAATCAACCTAATTAAACATTACTCTGAAACCCCGGGGAGCAACCCAATAAATAAACAAAACTGCATTAGCTCAGCTCAAAACAAACACCCCAATATCAATTATGCTTCCACATTCTCAGCATGTGTGCCACCTGGAGCTGATAAATCAGCACCATAATCAGAGCTGACATTGAAAACATTTGCTTCACAAGAGAAATGATGTAAATACATTTGTTAAAGGCACAGTATCATCACACCAGTTACATGTTGGAGCTGAATACCATGATGAAGAATGTCATGGTAGAGGAAGTTCTGAGGACAAACAAAACATTAAAGAAACTGAACTTGGAGAAATGGACAATCAAGTTCCCAGACCTGGATGAACTGAATGATATGAGATTGATTGTCTTCAATGATGTTTTGAATGCCAATCTTATGGATGAATATTTGCACATTGCAGGGTTTGTCAGATTTTTGGAAGGAAAGAATGATAGATCTTGTCCCTTGCCTTGGGAAGACAAGAAAATTAAAAGGGTAGTGAAAAGCCCCTTAGGGCTCAGAAACACTAGTGTTGGCTGAAGCCAATGATATGGAGGTTTACTTATCCAATATACTGACAGAAATATTGTACAAGGAACAAGGTGAGAAGAACCTGCTCATAGGGTGCTATGTTGATAATCAATCCTGGTGGGACAATATCCATTCAACTGTAAGTATCATGAGAACAGGCAAAGAATATACTTATCTAGCAGAGAAGAAATGTTGGGAAGAAGGGGGATTTCTATAATGCAACAAGTCACCAATTATCAAACTGTGTTACAAAAAGAAATGCTTGCTCCAAGAAATTGCTATTTTATATATTGTATCAAAGGTGTTTTATGTTATAGTAATAAAATGGAAAACTAATATTTGTTTTGTACTTATGTGTATATATAAATATGGTAGAGGGAATGTGGGATATATAATGTTGAGGCACATGACTTTGGTTCCAATCGTTCTGGATTAAAAAATGGTGTAACTGCATCTTTTTTCCCAAAACTTTAATTAAAAAGACAGAGAGGGGGTTTGTCAATGTATCAGCCAGCATGTGCATGCTTTGCTAATTACACAGTTGAGCTAATTGCATTGTTAAAGACTGGTGATGATCAGCTGATGAATGATCTACCTTCAAAAAAAAGGATAAATGGGCACACCTGGAACAGTTGGGGGAAACCATTAGGAGTCTGTAACTCTACTGAACTGTTTGAAGAATAAACTTGCTGATGGCAAAAGACAAGCTCCTATTTTATTCTTTCACCATATGCTATTATTGATCTTAACGTGAACGTTCACAGGGGCATCTGAGTGCTCACAGGGCGTATGAGCGTTCACAGGGTGTATGGGCATTCAAATGTTAATTTGTCAAGCTTAGTGGATGACTTTCAAAACCTTATTACATAGAGTTACTTCGACTCCCACACAGGAGCAGGCCAGTCATATCTTCTCCTATCTTTCATCCTCTCACTCTGGCAGTATATCTTTCCATTGCTTTCTCTCTCCTGTGGTGATCTCGTTTCTGGAATGTCCGCTCTCATTAACATGGACACACACAATCTACATCTGGTTTGCTGCAAATTTCCCTTGGATCATGATCTGACCATTGCCTCAATGCCGTCAGTGGGACCATGCTGAGCGCGAATTGGCTGTTGCATTTCCTAGAATACAACAGATTACACTTCAAAAGCATTCTAATTAACTAAAGAATTTTGGGATGCCAGGAAGTTATAAAAGATGCTATAAATGTGTGTCTTCCTTTTTCTCCTGCAGCTAAACTAACATGAAATGCAGAAACTGGTATCTGTAATTTAGGTGAAAATGTTAACACTGAATAATGGAACACCACTTATTTGCTGATTCAACTTATGCATTTCAGCATGTGTGGTTTATTTTAATTTTGAATGCCCCAAAATGAGGATTTACAATGTTTATTGTAAACATTAAAGCTTGGCTTTGCTTTCTTAAAGTTATATTGCACTTTCAAGCTCAATAGAAGATGTACCACATTCACCATGCCAAGTCAGTAACCATGGGCTTTGTTGAATTTTATGGAGCTTTTTTAAAATTAACTTTCCTGCTCTATAGAGCTGATGACATTTGCAAAACCCCAGTAGAAATTGATGGCTGAAATCATTGCCAATTTTATCAGTTACATGGCAGTTTAGTTGCTTGATGAACATCATTATTACAAGTGGTTTTTGATTAAGTGGAGATTGTTCAAAGAGACCACTGATTCTGAGGTTTAAACTATTCGGTGCTGAGAGCAGGAACACAGAATAGGATTTAGTTTAATTGGAAATACCAAGATACTGAAGTGATAACAGATGTTAAACGTGCAAATTTTTTACTTAAACTATGCTTTCAGAACAAAAAGCACAAGGACAAAATTAACAGATCTTGCTGCAAAACAAGGATTGAATTGAACAAATATTATATTGGGGTTCTGGAAGTCTTAACGCAGATTTTCCCTTACCCACCTCTCTATTGTGATAGTCCTCTACTGGCCCCACCAATCTAGTAGTTTCATGATCATTATGAATGAGATTACAATATTATTCCAGATTTGCGAATGAATTGAATTTCAATTTTCCCAGTTGTCATGGTGGGATTTGAAGTCCTGCTTCCAGAATGTTAAGCTAGGCCTCTGAACTACTATCCAGTGTTGCAATACAGTAAATGTGTGTATATGTGTACAAGGAAAAAGAAGTATAGTGAACTGTGATGGAATGCTTGTAGGAGATTGGAAGGAAACAAGAAACTTTGTGTGCCATGAGGCTAGAGGATGTGAAGGTTTCAGCAGAGGATGAAGAATATAGTATTCACACTTTGACAAACCTTTTGAGCAAGCAGTCATGAGCTGGGGGCTAAGTTCAGGAACATTGTCCCAGTGGCAGTGGAGGTCTTGTCTGGTGAGCTTGCTGCCCGCTGGTGGAACACAATCAATCCCTGTCTGTCCGCTGTGAGCATTACAGCCTCCCATGTGCTTCTGAGAAACTAAATCACCTCTGGGCCACTCATTTGATTTTCAAATTTTCCTATTATCTATAACCAGAAGGTACATCCCCTTTAAGAGGTGCTGGCTGCCTTTACAAAATGTCGGTAGAAGACTGATTTTCTGACACGTAGTGAATGAAGAGTGTTAGTAGTGCAAATGCACAACTGAATCCTTTTAGTATGGTGCCAATGCCAATTTCCTATGTTCCCAGGTAACAAGTGAACTGATGTCCACTCTATCCCCCACTATCAGCTTGCTTCTGAGGGTGATCAGTTCTCTAGGAATATCTCCAACCTGCCAGCTGTGTGTGTCCCTTTGGCGGGAAGTGGAGCATTGTTTGCTGGTGGTGGGATTCTCTGCTCCCACCGCTGGGAATTCTAATTGACATCACCCCACACGGGTGGGAAAGGCAGGATTGCACTGCCAGCAGAGCCAGATAATCCCACCGGCGTGAACGGCCAGAGAATTCTGGCCATCATGTTCTATTAGAAATTGCTGTTGTTAAACCATAATGTGAAGCTTGCATGTTCTCCCCTGGTCTACATGGGTTTCCTCCAGGTGCTCCGATGTGTGAGTTAGGCTGATTGGCCATGCTCAATTGAACCTAGTTTCGGGGGGATTAGCAGGGTAAATATTTGGGGTTACAGGGATAGAATGGGATTGTTGTTGAAGCCAGCTTGTTGGGTTGAATGGCTTCCTTTTGTATTGTAGAGATTCTATGATTCTATGACATACTTTAGATGGAATCATTCTCAATCTACTATCTGGTGATCCAAACAAAAGGTTTGTTTTCAGAGCAGTTTAGTTGTCTTTGTGACAGTGAATATTTCCAGTCCATTGAGCCAAGACAGTTTTGGAATAATAATGACAGTCACAGGAGTTATTTCCGCAAAGCAGAGACATTCCTACAGAATGCACTGCCTTTTGCTGGAGAAAGATAAGGCTGTCAGTTAAAATTGTTCTTAAAATGATTCAGATTTCAAAAAGATCTCATACGAATTTTCATAAATCCACAGCTTGTGACAATGTTCAGAACATATGCCATGGCCATCAAATAAATTGTTCATTTTCATTCAAAGCACAATCAGAGTGCTGCTACTCACAGCTCGGGCTAAAAGACAAATCAGATCAAATTCCTAAGGCAGATAATTAAATTGGTTGATGAGGGCAATCTAGCGGAGATTATCTTCTTGGATTTTCAGGGACCATATAATGTAACTCTACAATTGAGTCTCACAAAGGAGATAAGGTTTGTGGAATTAAATGTATATTTGTTAACTGGAATCAAAACTGACCATCAATTAAAGCCATTCACCTCGAATGTTATTCAGATGTAAGGTCATCAACCTGAAACGCTGACTCTGTGATTTCACCATTGTTGCTGTTATTAATATGTTTTAATGTATATATAATCATTTTCCTGTTATTTCCTCCACTTTTCACCCCTCCTCTTCAGAGGTCATGAGTCCTTTCTCTAGAATTGTTCTGCTGACATTGAATGCTTCCCAGCGCCTTGTCCAATAGGTCATTGCCCCTTCCTGGAGCCACCATACCAGACAAATCATCTAATCTATTAGACCCTAGTAACCCTAATAACTGCTTCCAGCATTTTCTGTTCTTAGTTAACAACAAAAGATGCTCTTAAACTGGAAGCCTGAGAGGTTACTGGTACATATTTGCAGGGATCAGTTCTGATTCTCTTGTTGTTCACTTTATTTATAGATGATACAAAGGAGAATATTTTTTGAAATATTATAAAATTTGCAGCAACTCCTCAGAGGCAGTGTGGTTCAGGTGGGTGAGAAATAGACCAAGAGTGTCCTGGGCGTGAGGTTCTACTTGATTACTGAACCCAGCCGGCTTTTCTGATAGTGTTAACTTTTCTTCCCTCGAGCTGAGCAAACTGTCCCAGTTTCTACTCAATCCAATGATTACTGCTGGAAGTACCTGGATGTGGATGCTGGACAAGCATAGGGTTGGTTTTGGTGATTCTCTGTAATAGATTAGTTGATTTGTCTGGTATGGTGGCTCCAGGAAGGGGCAATGACCTATTGGACAAGGCGCTGGGAAGCATTCAATGTCAGCTGAACAATTCTACAGAAAGGACTCATGGCCTCTGAAGAGAAGGGGTGAAAAGTGGAGGAAATAACAGGAAAATGATTATATATACATTAAAACATATTAATAACAGCTAGTGAGAGTATAAGATCCGCAGATAACATACAAAGCGGCTTGATTCAACAAAGAAGATATAAAATATTGGATATGAAAATAAAGCAGAGGTACATAAGAAAAGGAAAAAATTAAGTGTAACTATTGATGATTTATTGAAGGATACCACTAATGTGCATTTGGAATCAACAACATCAGTTACGACATAAATTATGGGACCCCAATGTATATTTATTGATGAAAATCCCAGCAAAGTCCAGCAAGGATAAAATGACATTCATAAGAACATATGAACTAGGAGCAGGAGTATGCACCTCGAGCCTGCTCCACCATTCAATAAGATCATGGCTGATCATTTTGTTGACTCAGCTCCACTTACCCACTCACTCACCATAACCCTTAATTCCTTTATTTCAGGACAGGCTTTAATGCAGCACTTTACTAGATTGATCTAGGTACCTGATGCTGTGCTTAAGAAACTCATTAGACCCCTTCAATAAGATTGTCCTTCACACCTTGTTCTTAGATACGTCAATGGGATAAGCAGTTGGCTCATTATCTCAATTCAAACTCTTCCAGGAGTCATTCAGGAATAAGAGTTTGGAATGAATTGAATGCATCCCCTGTATAAAGAAGCCTGGCTGGTCCACCACGCAATGACTCATTTAATTGAAGCATGTAGTGTCCAACCCTTGGATGGGGTGATGGTATAACTGTCTATTGTGCTGAGAGATGAAACAAATTAACTAAAGCATATGTTCAAGCTCAGTTCCAACAAAACTGATCAGATTGGAACTCGCTGTTGACCATAACATTAAACGCGTAGCCATTATTTTGTAAAGTGTGAGCTGCTTCTTGTTGCTAAGGGAATTGTTGTAGAAGCACCACAGGAAGTCTGCAATGGTCAGCCACCGGTAATCTGCAAAATAAGCCATTTTCTCCATGTTGCATTTACCCTGTCACACCAAGGTGCTCGTCACTTCCACCTCTTGGCAATTTGGAGAAGTGCATGTGAAACCTTATTTAAATCACTCAAGTAGATCCAAGTATTGCTGCAGTGTAACATCATGCAATGTTAATTAAAATTGTTCATATTGCTGTGAGCGGTCCCCAGGTGAGGTTAACCAAATTTGTTATCCCAGATGAGGAATGATGATGAACTTACTTCCTTCCTTTATTCAACCCCCTTGGCTAGTCGGAACAATATTAATTTTAAAAGGATCCCTTCCCTTGCAGATAACTTTTCCTCGGCCCAATATTTATCTTTTAAAGGAAGCCAACATAATCAGGCTTTCCTGAGAGTTTATTAGCTACTAAATGCTGGAAAATGATATTTCACACAGGCAAGACATGAGAATTGAATGCAAAGTTAAAAAATATATGAATTAGTCTTTGACCTGTTTGTGAAGAATAGATGGTGGAATATTTCAGCTGTTGCGGTTTATGATTTTAGTAGTGCTGATTTCAGCAGATGAATAGTTGGTTTGGCGATTCCAGTGCTCTGCTGTTTGTCTGAGAAGCTGCCCTGTTGTATTTTCAGCTGCGGCTTTGCTGAATTGACCTGTTTCAGCAATGAGAGAGTGAGAGGCTTTTGGGGGTCTGCTGCTGTCTTTCCTTCTGTGTCATACATTGACAGACCCAGCGCTAGTTGATACTCACCATGTCTTTAGCTAGCTTTTATCTCAGTGTATATATATATAGTTATATATATTCCTGAAAGTTGAAAATCCACAAACCAGTCTGGGGCATTCTTCATATCCTTCCTGCTAAGATGATAATCAGGTCCCATTGTCTCCACATGGGATGACAGTGAGTTCTTGTATGACTTGATATAGCCACGTTGTTCTCTTAGTAAATAATCCACCAGCCATCCAGCCATTGACTGAATTTATTTCCTCAGCCACCTCTGATTTATATGTCCATTTTTAAATCCATAGGTATTATTTAAGGCTTCAATATGTCCATATGTAATTCAGGGTTTTCTCCATCATTATTTCAACGCACATTTAGGTCTTTAAAAAGATTCCTCCTACAGTGACTGAAAATGAAAGCTTATATTGGCATTGGTGAGTAACACCTATATGAATGATGGAACCAACAGGCTAACTCCAGCCAGCAACAGGCAAAGCAGCCAACATAATCAAGGTCCCCACGCACCCCAGACATACTCTCTTTCACCTTCTTCTGTCGGGAATAAGATACTAAAGTCTGAGGACATGTACCAACCGACTCAAAAACAGTTTCTTCCCTGCTGCCGTCAGACTTTTGAATGGACATACCACGCATTAAGTTGATTTTTCTCTACACCCTAACTATGACTGTAACACTATATTCTGCACTCTCCTTTCCTTCTCAATGAATGGTATGCTTTGTCTGTATAGTGTCCAAGAAACAATACTTTTCACTGTTTGTGACAATAATAAATTAAGTCAAATCTTAAAAGACTGAGAACTAAACAAAGGATAGAATGATAAGGCAGTATAAATCATAATGTTAAGTCAATGTTAAGTCAGATACTAAACTAAAGAGAGGGAGAATGAAACATTAGTTGGGAGAGCAATAGAGTCAGAAAAGCAAAGCTCAAAAAAAATTATAAATTAATAATGATAGTTTAAAAATCATGACAACAGTTCAGAACCTAAAGGAAGGAGAGACCAAACTTTCTGATTGCCAGTCATGAACAATTATCATGCAATTAAAATGGGTCTTACTTTGCAAATTCCTAGACTTAACTTTATGTTGTAAGTTAAATGGATAACTAATGTGCAAATGTAACAGTGTCATGAAAATCATAGGATGGTTAAGGGGGAAGTGCTGTTTTTGCAAAGCTTACTGTGAAATGGCAGAAACCATCCCACAGACTATAGAAATTTGCTGTCTCTTGATCATCACAAATTGAGTGAGATTGACACTGGATAGTAACAAATAATTCACCTTTTTTAGCACTATCTGGATCATAAAATTAGAAAGGACAGCCCTACAGTGGATCCTTGGGGCAAACAAGCAATCATATCCTGCAAAACCTAATTACTCCTTGTTTTCTATTCTGGCCCTCATGTAACCATGTGGTTGCTTTTCATGTGCTTGAATCTTCTTACTAACGTTTTTGTCTTAACCTTCTCTCAAACCCATTTGCAGACGAACATGAATGATATCTATGCAATAATCTTCTTTGAATTTCATCACTTTCAGTTATTGCTTATCTGATCTTAGCCTGTTTTTAGTGCATGTTCTTGAATATTTGGTTTAGAAAGGGACGTAGCCAGACACTACTGGCAGAGTGGAAGCTGAGAGTCTATAAGGATTTCTCAGACTGAACATTTGGAAATAGCAGAGTCAAACAGAGAAGCAAAGTGTTTAAACTAAATAATTAAATAACCAATTCACCACTCAGGATAAAATGACAGATGGGACAGGCCTGAAAATGATCCTACAGCCAATACTTTTCAGCATTTTTGGATAATGAGAGTGGATTATATCATCTGAGATTGCTGCTATCGTTTAGCCCTTGGCCCAGGCATCCAGGCAGTCATTGTACAAGGCGTTGAATAATCAGAATTTAGCTGTTTAACATAAGAGTAAAAGTGGTAAGGCAGTCAACGAATTCACATAGTTCTAACAACAAGAGCATTGTCAAAGATATTTTGCACGTGGAAGAACATATATTAGATACTTAATTTTAAAGGAATGAAAATGTTATGGAGCATGAAAACTTGTCCCATTAAGCAGAGCAGGTGAATAGATTCCCACAGCAAAGAGCAAATACAGGAGAGAAGTTGATTCTTTCACTGGAGCAGACAGTACTGGAATGCATTAAACATGACTGGAGTTTTGCATGGTTATTTGAGATATCTGTGCTTCCAAAGTCTGGGATGTTAGTCCATAATAGGATTTAAAATGCTAAATGTTTCCTGATGTGGGTACGACTCCGATATTTTACTAGGGAAAGGAAAACATCTTGAAGACATAAGAGTTGATGAACACACTGCTGGTGAATTGATTACTTGCTAATTAAGTTCTGTTCCCTTGAACTATGCTGGTTTTTTTTATGGTCTGCTGCCATCATTCTTTATTTTCTCTGCATTAGTTGTTTAATGGAATGGCTCAATCTAATAAAGAACCATCCTTCTAAACTAGATAATTGTTCTTGTAAACAACTTTGTTGATGCATGATTTCAAGTTGTGAGCTTTGTTCATGAACTTTTATATTTTCTGTGTAAATTAACTTCGGTTAAACAGATTCAGTACTTCTGAAAGAAAAATGGAAGCGATTGGAAATGGGCAATGAGGAACTGAAAGCATAAAGATGGGTTAACATTTGGAATGGAATTTCCATAGAATCACAACAGCGATGAAGGAGGCCATTCAGCCCATCAAGTCTACACCAACTCTCTGACAGAGTAATTTACCCAGGCCCTCTCCCCTGCCTTATCCCTGTAACCCCACACATTTACCATGGCCAATCCACCCAACCTATTCATCTTTGAATACTAATGGGCAATTTATCATAGCCAATCCACCTAACCTTCACCTCTTTGATTGTGGGAGGAAACCAGATCATCTGGAGAAAACCCACACAGACACAGGTAGAATGTGGAAACTCCACACAGACAGTCACCCAAGGCCAGAATTGAACCCGGGTCTCTGACGCTGTGAGGCAGCAGTGCTAACCACTGTGTCACTGTGCTGCCAGGATCAGGACTATGAAAAAGTTGATTGTCTCTTTGGTCTAATTATACTAGAGCCTAGAACACACTTCCATGGCAACAAATGCACACCAGTTATAACTAATTAAAAATGAATCAGCATGTTGTTTCAAAGTACACAACAACATTCCAACAAGCAGAGCTCAAAATTAAGCTGCTAAGTAGTCAGACAAAGCTCAGTGCCAATGATGGCACAGATGGTGTTGAGCATTTTCCTCTCTATGAATAAAGCTAGGTGTCACCATTACCACGTGATGGTGAATTCTTTCTCTGTTCTACATATTGGTGATTTCATTGCCAACCCCTGTAGACCGATGCAAAATGACACAGATGAATTCCCTCTTTGCCCACTTTGCAACAATTGTGCCCTTCATGATGTCCCATTAAGGTGTGCAATCTGTCGCACACTCAGTTTTGAGGTAAAAAGTTGTGGGATCAAATCCCATTCCCAAGATTTTAGCATAAAACTCCAGGCTGACACTTCAATGCAGCACCAAGACAATACTGCACCTTTGTCGATGCTTTCTTTTGAATGAAACATTGAACTGAGGTCTATCAGCTCTCTCAGGTGAATGTGAGAGACGCCACTGTGTTATTTTAAAGAAGAGCAGAGTAATTAACCCTGGTGCCCTGGCCAATATTTACTCCGCAATCAACATTACTACAAAACAGGTTGGCCTAGATCTTTGAGTCAGTGGTGAATTTGCACATATTGCCACTGCCGAGGAAGATCTCTGTACCCTGATACTCTTGTTATAGAGTAGAGGCTGATACCCCTCTCTAAGAACTAACACTGAACACTCAGAGAGTGAAACAATCACCTTATAATCTGTACAAAAGTGCGTGTGAAGTGGTGTGACCTGCTCTTCAGCAACTTCTAGTGGTTAAATATATAATAAATCCCTGACACTCACTCAAAAATCAACATTTAATAATTTATTTATGTAACTTACAATGAACAAATTAACCAAACTATTAACAACCCAAATAAATCCCTTCTAACTATTTACTTTTCCTGAATAAACAAGATTCTAACGGTATGCTGTTCAAATAAATACAATTCCCATTCATTTACAAAAATAGAATTTAATCACTCTCTAAATTACAACCAGGTTTTGTGTCTTCTGGAATATTCTGGGCCTTCTCTGTTGATTCTTCTATCCGCAACCCCTTTTTCTTTGGTATCTTTGCTACCTAGATGGTGCTTTCTCCAAGACATAGATGAAGTTATGACAGTCAGTGATTCCTTCTCTTGGGAGCTGAAAGCTAAGAGTTGAGACCTGTTAACTCTGGCAGATGGCAGTTGCTATACTCTCTCTATCCCACTGCCCCCATCTTGATGACGTATCAATATATCCCACAATAGGATTGGTCCTACGTTGTCAAAACCATCAGATTTAAATTTAATAGGTTTTTGGTATCTAAGTGCCTGATTCATATTGATTGGCTAATTTCAAAAGCTTGTTGTCTTAGTAAAAACTTTTGCTGGGTCTTTCAATCCAAGTGTTTCAGTTTTGACCTCTCTATGTACTTGCAGTTTGAATCTTCAAAAAAACACCTTTCAACATACAATTTTACAACCACCAGATTTGCAACATTCTTTCCACTCTTCCAGCTGGCTTTTCTGATTCTGGCTGAAGCAGCAATGAATCAGAGCAAAGTCGATGAGTGCAGGGGAGACAGGCTCCTCTCATAAGAACGTAAGAACATAAGAAATAGGAGCAGGAGTAGGCCATCTAGCCCCTCAAGCCTGCCCCGCCATTCAATAAGATCATGGCTGATCTGTCGTGGCTCAGTTCCACATTCCCGCCCTCTCCCCATAACCCTTAATCCCCTCGCCTATCAAAAACCCATCAACCTGTGTCTTAAAAATATTGAGCGAGGCAGCCTCCACCACTTCAACGGGCAGAGAATTCCAGAGATTCACCACCCTTTGAGTGAAGAAGTTCCTCCTCAACTCCATTCTAAACTGCCCCCCCTTTATCCTGAGGCTGTGCCCTCTAGTCCCACTGTCCTTTCTGAGCGGGAAGAGCCTCTCCACCTCTATCCTATCCATCCCATTCAACATCTTATACGTCTCAATGAGATCTCCCCTCATTCTTCTAATCTTCTCCCCTCATTCTCTCCAGAGGAACAGCATAGAGAACACCCTCCTTTTTACAACATTCGCTGCTGCATTCAGGTAAATTTTTAAAAGTGAAATCTTAAAGTGAGTGAGTGGGTGAGTGAAAGTGTGAGTGGTGAGTGGATAGGTGACGTTGTGAATGAGTGGGTAGACAGCGGGATGGGCGCAGGTAGTTATGTTAGTGGGTAGTTGGGTCAAGTAGCTAGTTGGGTCAGGTTGAGTAGTTCGGTTAGGTTGGCAGTGCTTAGAAGGTTTAGGTCATGGATGTAGTTGGGTCAAAGGGGTAGTCAGGTCATTGGGAGGGTAGTTGGTTGGGGTGGAGGGGTAGCTAGTTTCAGTTGAGAGGCGAGCTAGGCTGGGCCGGGGTGTTTTTGGGTGAGGTTAGGGTGGGACTAGTTGCGTGTAGTTCTGGAGCAATTTGGGTTGGGTTGGTGGAGGTAGTCGGTTTGTAAAAAGGAGGTAGTTTAGTTAAGTTGTAGTAGGGTAGTGAGATCCTGGTATAATGGATAGTTATTTCATATAATCATAGAATCCCTGTGACTCTGTATAGTCCCATACAGCCCATGGAGTCTGCACTTACTCTGTGGCAGAGTATTTTACCCAGTGCCTCTCCTCTGCCCTCTCCCCCACCCTATCCCTGTAACTCCACGCATTTACCCTGGTTAATTATAGAGTCCCAGCAATGAATAAGACGCCATTCGGCTGATCGAGTCAGCACCGACTCTCTGACAGAATATCATGGAGAGAAGGTGCAAACTCCACACAGTCACTCAAGGCCAGAATTAAACCAGGGCCTCTGGAGCTGTGAGGCAGCAGAGATAACCACTGTGCCACCCAAGGGTGTAGTTGGATCATGTGAGACTAGTTGGGTGAGGGTGTAGTCAGGTTGAAGGGGCTAATCGAGTTGGGTCTGAGAGTACCAGGATTGGGCCAGGGGGAATAGCCAGGTATAGTGTTGGTCTGGCTTTGGGGGGGAGGGGGGGTTAGCTGTATCAAGCTGGCAGGGTGGTATCCGGGCCAGGTGTGAAGGTTGAGGGGGTATTCAGGGCAGGCCGGAGATGGGCATGTTGCATCACATGGGGTCAAATGGTGGGGGTGTTTTGTTGAATGTGAGATTTGGTCAGGTTAGTGGGATGTTTGAGAATTTTAAAAAATTCATTTGTGGGCATCACTGGCAAGACCAATGTTTATTGCTCATCCTTAGTTGCCCCATAGAAGGTGGTGATTAGCTGCCTTTTTGAACCACTGCAGTCAGACGTGCACATGTGCTGTGCTGCTGTGGGGAAGAGGTGGATTGAGTTAACCACTGAGTTAACTCAAGCCACCACAAATCTAGGCCACATCTCTGATATGAGATTAGTAGAGTAGATATTTGTGTAATGTCCTGGGCAGCTCAAGTCAGCCCATTGGAAGCTTAAACGTCCCAGGCAGTTACAGCACCTCTGGACTTATCAAGAGTTGTATGATCCTGATGTGCAAGGTCCTGATGTGCATTGCAGACTTAAGCCTGATTTTGTTGTTCTGGGTCTCAGGCTATTGGAGGGCACCTTATCATCACATTGTTGTTTTCGGGGAACTTGCTGCGTGCAAATTGTCTGTCGTGTTTCTCACATTATAACTGCACTTCAAAAAACACTTCATGGCTGTAAAGCACTTTGGGATGTTCTGAGGTCAACATGAAGGGTGCTAAATGAGTTGAAGATTTTCCTTTTCTGTGGCTGTGAAGCCATATCCTAATGATGATGTGTGATTCGGGAAGTGAAGTTAGGTGATGGCTGTGCTTTATTTACAGGGTATCCAAAGTACTTTGAGTGGTAGAGCAGGACCACAACATACAACCTGACTGTATCTCTGTGAAATATACATCTTCTGTTGATTTAATAACCAACTTTTTTTTCTGTATTGCAATTATATTGTGCTCCCCGTGAATGTAGAAAAGAGAAAAAAGCAATTATGGGTAGCGTGAATGAGTGACCAACACCCTAATTTAAACAAATCCGATTTTAGATACTCATCACCAAAATCCAACTATTGCTACAGTGAAGAGAGCAGTGATGTCTCCAAGCTAAAAGTTTTTTAAAAAGTTCATTTATTAGTGTTGTAAGTAGGCTACATTAATTTTGCAATGAAGTTACTAGTCACCACATTCCGGTGCCTGTTTGGGTACACTGAGAGAGAATTTAGCACAGCCAATGCACTTAACCAGCATGTCTTTTGGACTGTGGGCGAAACCAGAAAAAACCCACACAGATATGGGGAGAACATGCAGGCTCTGCACAGATACTGACCCAAGCTGGGGATCGAACCCAGGTCCCTGACGCTGTGAGTCAGCAGTGCTAACCACTGTGCCATTGCGTGTGGGTAGTTTCCCAGTTTCGATATAAGGGTAGAATCTCACAGTAATAAAGCAGTCTCTCCAGTGAATTGTTGTTCATTTGTCACAACTCATTGGTACCCATTACTGATCACCATGAACAGTTAAGGGCTAATAATCAATCTTCCTTGTATCCTGGAACAACATTCAATCAGGCTTTCGATATAAACAAGATAGCTTCAGGGTAGCACAGAGGGAAAAAAAAGAACATAGCTTATTTTCTGCTTTTGATGTCTGAGATTAACGAGACACTCTGTGCAAGGAAATGACTGAGAAGACATTAAGCTTGAGAGCTTAAAGAATAATGTTCTTGGTTAGTGTAATGAACATGGGCAAATACATTAACTATGGTTTCAAATAGTAATAGTTAATAAAACCACTCTTCAGAAGGTAAGAGAACAGTTAAGTCAGGAAGATTAGTTTGAGAAGATCAACATCGATGATTGTTTTTGTGAGTAGACTGTTTTCAAAGAATTCAGAAGCAGTTATATCATAATTGTGACATGGACCATTGGTACAGGCAATGTAAACCCGGGTATTCCAGGTATTCACAGGTTGGAAGATGTTGGAGGGAAGGGGTCCTGAAGAGGCTAAAGGACTCGCAACACAAATAAACTAGGTACCATTAAAGCGCAAGTGAACTATATTTATACAAGTGTCACAACAACCAAAGTGCATCTGCACAATGACATGTGAATTCAAAACATTTTAATCTGGTGTTCTCTACCACCCCTTCTTGATGCTTCCCCAACATCCACAGCAGGGTGGAGGCAGCCTGAGGATCAGCTTGTCCTGTTGTCTTGGATGACTTCAGCGAGCACCCTCAAGAAACCTGAGGCCCGGAGTGCCCAGGTTTACTTTGGCTGCCCTGCTGTGGGGGCAGCTGCTCCCTCTGCAGTCACATAGGAAGAGGCTGATGAGGTAACGGGCAGTGGGAATTCTGAAAGGCCAGACACTCTCTGGGTCTTGAGTACAGGTCTCCAAGAGGTGTTCAAAAGCTGCTCCTCCTCCCTTGGGTGCCCTGCCTGACTCTGAGGGAAAGGGTCATCCAAAAGGAAGTTGAAGTACACCACTCTCCTCTCGCATAGCCATTGTGAAAGCTCACCCGTGGTTACAGCGATGTAGTGTGGGTCTGCACGCATCTCAGCACGCGTCTCTTCGCTGGACCAAGTTTTCCATGGTATGCACCAGCATGGAGTCCTCAGTGTGCGCAAAGATCAGAATCACTTCATCAGAGAGCAGGTGGATTGCCTCCTCCGCCTTACGTGCCACGCTGGTAAAGGCCTCTCTCTTTGATGTTCTTCTGCTTCTTGTTGCCTCTCCAGCATTTTGTGCATGGCTAATTCTAGAGGCCTGTCATTGGACTCAGACATCACTCACCTCTTCCCCAGCAGTCCTCAGGGAGTTGGAGAACTTGACTGACCCTGCCTCCTCCTGATGGGGACACATGCCCATACAGTGACCATCAAAATGGAAGAAGTCCAGGCAAGGACCCTTGAATTACATGTGCCTCCCTGCACATGTACAATGACTGGACAAAGTACTGGAATGAAATAGAGAATCTGGTGAACTGATGCGGCAACAATAATCTCCCCCTCAATGTCAACAAAACAAGGGAGATTGTCATCGACTTCAGGAAGCATAAAGGAGGACATGCCCCTGCCTACATCAATGGGGATGAAATAGAAAGGGTCGAGAGCTTCAAGTTTTTAGGTGTCCAGATCACCAATAACCTGTCCTGGTCCGCTTATGCAGACACCATTTCTCAGAAGACTAAGGAAATTTGGCATGTCAGCTATGACTCTCACCAACTGTTACAGATGCACCATAGAAAGCATTCTTTCTGGTTGTATCACAGCTTGGTATGTCTCCTGCCCTGCCCAAGACTGCGAGGACCTACAAAAGGTCATGAATCTCGCCCAATCCATCATGCAGACCAGCCTCTCATCCACTGGATCTGTTTACACTTCCTGCTGCTTTGGCAAAGCAGCCAGCATAGTTAAAGACCCCATGCATCCCAAACATTCTCTCTCCCATCTTCTTCCTTCGGGAAAAAGATACAAAAGTCTGAAATCATGTATCAACCGACTCAAGAGCAGCTTCTTCCCTGCTGCTGTCAGGCTTTTGAATGGACTTACCTTGCATTAAGTTGATCTTTCTCTACAACCTAGCTATGACTATAATGCTACATTCTACCCTCTCTTGTTTCCTTCTTTATGAACAGTATGTTTTGTCTGTATAACATGCAAGAAACAATATTTTTCACTATATATTAATACATGTGACAATAATAAATCAAATCAAATCAAATCAAATCGATTCCAGAAGACATAGACTCAGTCTGGGTGTCCCAGATTTCCGAGATGTGAGTCTCTCACAATTACAGATGCGCTTTCCTCTTCCTCCCCTATGTCCTTGGTCCCTCATGGGCTAGTGTGACTACTGGACAGGACGTCGACCTCTTGCCTTTGCCCACTTCTTGCTGGCACCTCTAAGTGAGAGAGCAGAGAGGGAGTGACTGCATGAGTTGTTGCCAACATGGAGGAACGCAGGACCCTTACGTTTCTATATTACATACATGGATTCTTACTGAGTGGGAGCTGCCTGGCAACCTCTCTGTCTCTACAGATTCAGTCTGCTTCCTCCTTGGCCAGCTGGACTGCCAGCTTCTTGGAGTCCAAGAGGTTCTTCAGATCAGGTCCCCTCCGGTCTTCTCCCTCACTCTCTCTCTCTCTCTCTCTCTCTCTCCTATTATGCCATGGCTTTTTCTGAACAAAGGGAAAAGATGGGGTTGAGAGCCGTTGGGTCTTAAGTATCTTTTTCATGATTTCAGTTTTACAAATACTCCACTAGATTGTGTGCTGTGTGACTGATGTACTGCATGTCATTAGAGGTTCTTGCTGGTGCCCTCAATATCTGAACTCATACCCCTTCCCACCACTCCATCCCAGAATACTTCCAAGCTTTCTGTGTGGAAGGATTTGGGACCTACTGGGCTTTTGATGATGCATCACTTTATTGTGTTGGCATTGAGGCCCTCTCGCATTCAGTGAGGTGAATGTGAGCAGTTAAGCTATGAATGAGGTAATTCAATCATTTCCAACATTGCAGGGCAGTCCTCCAGTGGAGGCCCTGGGCACTGGCCTACCCTGGAGATTTCATCCCATGCTGGCTGGTCAGTCAGCTCAGCCTTCTCCTCCCATCCATCCTCTCCCAGCCTCCATTTCATTCAGGGATGCATCAATTAATCTGGGGCTGGAGGCCCCTGTGATTGGTGGGCCATCTTCTCCTTCAGCAGTGGGTAAGTATGATACCCGCATGCCTTCCAAAAATGGCACTCAGATAAGATGGCGGAGAGTGTGCCATCTAGACAGAAAATGACATGAAACCCCATCTGCATAATTAAAGAGGCTGGCATCGCACAATATGGCACAAATTCCCACTTGTCTCTGATGGGAAACATTCCTTGTTCCTGCCCCTGGCATAAGACTTGGGGCAGAAACCTTGTTGAATTGCACTGAGCATGGTGGGGGGCTTGAAAAAGGACATTTTATACACTGAGCACAATGGCCAATTTCCACATCATCATTATATTCCTACCACAATCTCCCTCCACAGATCCTTCCTGTGCATGTTTGATCTCGATAGTGTAGCTCCCCCCTCTCTCCATACACCTTCCTCCCTCTTACTCCAACATTCACTCATACACCCTCACCCTCTTAACATAAGAACATAAGAAATAGGAGCAGGAGTAGGCCATCTAGCCCTTCGAGCCTGCCCCGCCATTCAATAAGATCATGGCTGATCTGTCGTGGCTCAGTTCCACATTCCCGCCCTCTCCCCATAACCCTTAATCCCCTCTCTTATCAAAAACCCATCAACCCGCGTCTTAAAAATATTTAGCGAGGTAGCCTCCACCACTTCAACGGGCAGAGAATTCCAGAGATTCACCACCCTTTGAGTGAAGAAGTTCCTCCTCAACTCTGTTCTAAACCACCGGCCCTTTATCTTGAGGCTGTGTCCCCCTAGTCCTATTGTCCTTTCTGAGCGGGAAGAGTCTCTCCACCTCTATCCTATCCATCCCATTCATCATCTTATACGTCTCAATGAGATCTCCCCTCATTCTTCTAAACTCTAACGAGTACAAGCCTAGTTTATTCAGCCTCTCCTCATAGCTCAACCCCCTCAACTCCGGCATCAGCCTAGTAAACCTCCTCTGCACTCCCTCCAAGGCCAAAATATCCTTGCGTAAGTACGGCGCCCAAAACTGCACACAGTACTCCAGCTGTGGCCTCACCAATGCCCTATACAGCCGCAGCAAGACCTCCCTACTTTTATATTCAATCCCCCTCGCTATGAAGGCCAGCATCCCATTTGCCTTCCTGACCACCTGCTGCACCTGCAAGCTGGGTTTTTGCGACTCATGCACAAGGACCCCGAGGTCCCTCTGCACCGTCGCCTGCTGCAGTTTTTCTCCACGTAAGTAATAGTCCTTCCTACCATTATTCCTACCAAAGTGGACCACCTCGCACTTGCCAACATTAAATTCCATTTGCCATTTCCTGGCCCATTCGCCCAGCCTATCTAGATCCTCTCCTTTATCTCTTCCTTCACCCTCACACCTACTTCCCTTTGTAATTTTCTTCTCTGTCACACTTTCATCCCCCTCCTTCCCTGCTACACCCACCCTCCACATCTTCATCCCCCTTTCCCTGCCACACCCCCTTCCCTAAGACCTTTGACTCCTCTCCCCCCACCCATTCAGACTCAGGCCTCTCTGATTCAACTTCTCCTCTCCCCCACCCTCTCCGGTCATCCTCACCTGTCCATGATGAAGTTCCTGAACTTCTGCAGCAGGTTTGAAGCCTCAGCAAAGTCACAGTAACTGTGTTGAGATCTTCTGCTCTGCGAAGCCTGCTTCACAGAGGAGCCATGTGGATGAGGCTCCATCCATCAGACAATGCATGTGTTCCTCCAGGGTCCAGCAGTCGTAGACCTCCATCATCTTCCTCTCCTGGGATATCTACAATCTCAGCAAGGCCCCAAAGGTAAGTTCCAACTTTTGCATGACACAGTTTCCAGATGTATTCTGGACCGCAGGCATGATGGTACATCAGATGTGGGGGATGTTTCCTTTGCATCCCATTCACCGAATGAAAATCAGGTCCACACTGGCCTCTATCCATGGCTGACACCACTGAATGACCCCACTGTGCTTTCACATTGGTGTGAAACCAATTTTTGCCCTTCCAACCATCTTGTTCATTCATATCTTCAAGCACATCTGCCAACAATGGGGACGGTCAGTTTGGGCCCTCTTCCCAAAATGGTAAATTCTGCCCCTGAGATTGCAATCACATGCAAACCTGCTCCATTGCCAGTGAGAACGGAGAATATGGCACTGAGACAAAACTCCATTCACTGTAGCAACATTGCAGAATCCCAGCCATGGACAAGGCCAGAGGTTTACAGCCTATATGGCATCTGCACCATATTGCCTTGTCTGTTTGGAAAGTTGTTAAATACTGCATTGTCAGGCATTGAGCTAACTTTTAATCATCAGGTTAACAAGCAAGATAATTACAAAAAGTTGGCGCAGGAAATTATAATCTTTTGTTGATATTATCCTGAGCTCTCTGAGCCGCAGCTCTGTAGATTTAAATTATTCAACCTGCTTCCTATTTTTAAAAAAAGAACACAGGGCACAATGTTAATTATAAACCTATAAATCTCACTGCACTGTGAGGAAATTAAAGTGTCCCTCATGAGACATGATCAAGGTTAATCTTTAAAGATGGGTTTTTAAGAGGTAGCCATTATTGTTATATTAAATCGTGCTTCACTGGATTTTCTTAAGGAGGTTACGGCATTGATTTTAATTAAAGACTTGGGGAAAGGCAACTCCTGCATAAAGTCAAACCTGCCAAAGAGACCTGATGGGATGTAGGAGAGGGGCCAGAAGAATCCATGGCAAGTAACATTGCTTTAGTCCTTGGATTCCTTGTAGGCAAGGAGGAGCAGAAGTTCTCTTTTGGGCATCAGAAGAAACCTTTGGGTCTCTCTTATAACAGCCCTCCCCATCAATTTTTTCATCTTCCCTTAATCCTCTTAATCATTAATTAATACCAGGCTTCACTGGGTCTTTTCCCTGGACCTTTGGAGATAGTCTCATTTTGCTGCAACCCGTCAGCCTTAATGTTTACTGCAAATGATAATTACCAATGTGCATAAATTATGACAGGCTAAGAGAAGCTATGTCCAGGGTAGAAAAGTGGCAGTATAATTCACAGATCTGTAATATGATTGAGTCCAGATGGGAAGCCAATAGGGGCATCATGTCTGCAATGGATTTTTGAAGGTTAAAGTTAAAGTTTATTTATTAGTCGCAAGTAGGCTTACATTCATAGTGCAATGAAGTTGTTGTGAAAATTCCTTAGTCGTCACACTCTGGCGCCTGTTCAGGTACACGGAGAGAGAATTTAGCATGGCCAATGCACCTAACTAGCGCATCTTTTGGACTGTGGGAGGAAACCAGAGCACCTGGAGGAAACCCACACAGACACAGTTAGAAGGTGCAAACTCCATACAGACAGTGATCCAAACTGAAAAACAAACTCGGGTCCCTGGTGCTGTGAGGCAGCAGTGTTAACAACTGTGCTATTGTGCTGCCCTTGAATGATCCATCTGGCCCCAGTCCCCTGCTCTTTTCTGATAGACCAGCATAGTTTTACTTCACATGCAATTTGCTAATTCCCTTTTGAAAGTTATTATTAGAACATAAGAACATAAGAAATAGGAGCAGGAGTAGGCCATCTAGCCCATAGAGCCTGCCCCGCCATTCAATAAGATCATGGCTGATCTGTCGTGGCTCAGTTCCACATTCCCGCTGAACCTACTTACTCAACTTCTATGAATTCCAGATCATAAAAAACATTGTGTGTTTTTTAGGTACCTTCAGGTTCTTTTCCAAATCATGTTAACTGTATATTCTGCTTATGGATCTCTTCTGCCACTGGAAACTCTATTTACCCTTCAAAATCCTACAGTATTCTGAACACCTTAATCAAATCTCCCTTAGTCTTAACTGCTGTGCAACTTCAATTCTCAATCTCTCCAAATAGTTGAAGCATTTTGCTCCTGGTGCCATTCTAGTAAGTCTCATAGGATCCCATACGTCTGTTTAAAGCCTTCTCGACATGGCCTACTACCTTCAAAGACTTCTGTATGTGCAATAATCATACAAGCAGTGTGCTGGTTAAAAATGCTTCTTCACAAAATATTTCTTACACAATCAGTGTAATCTTCAAGACTTTTGTAGGAAATAGTCTTTCATAGACATTCCCATGTGAACATTGTACATGGTGAGGTCATTATTTCTACCTATTGTGTGAAGTTCAGCTGTCAGTTTGGATTCTCCTGACACTGCTGTACTGCGGATATTGAAGAAAGGCTCAGTGTATATTCCCCAATCAACGAACGTCAGATTAAAGACATGTCAATCAGTCAAGTTCAAAGTTTCTATCGTGTATGTAGGAACAGAATTACTTTCTGTTTACATTTCACCCAAGCCTTCTACTAATCCGCTAATACTGTGTCCATTTAAAATCTCATTAATCCCATTGTAAAATATCTGCATTCTGACTAATCTGCAGTCCTGTAGATAACTGAGCCCATGCCCCTACATACCTTATAACTTAGTGGGGAAAGACAGCTTCCACATCAGCCTTAGCTATTTTTAAGGCAATGTTACCCTTTCTAGCTAAAATCATGAAAAGACTAAAAGTAAATTCTCAGACTATGTAGTGGCAGTGCACATATCAAAGTTTCAAATCTATTTTCAAAGAGTGATGGGTAGGTTTAAAGACATGCCATCATTTTACATTTCTGCCACATTTTTGTGAAAGCTTTTTCTAATTTTGATTCCCTATGTCTATCTGTAGACTTGTTATGGCATAATTTCATTATCTGATCACTTAGTAGTTTTATGGTCAATCTGTGAATACTGTAGTCTGGTGGGGATTCATAAAGGCACCCGAAACATTGATCAACAACACAAAACCCACCGTTCATCCCTCGTTTTGAAACTGTTACTCAGAAACAGCTGGGGAACAAAATCCTGAACATTTTCCATCTTTCTTCTCCAGGACCATTGTGGAATTCCATTGTGTTGGCAATGACATGAAAGGTAGTTTCTGCATAAAATTCAACTTATTGTCAGTCTTTCAAAGCATGGTGTGATAACACAGGAGGAATTAATAGACATACAAAATCTTCCTTTGTACAATTGAGTTATATTTCATATTCTGCCTACCACAACACAAAACACCCAGAAACAAAAGATCACTCCATCCCACTAGCTCCAGGAGCACCCTCTGCCTCCCCACCAGGTGACCCCCCCTCCCCCAACAGACACATACACTGGAGGTAAAAGAGCTAAGACATTGGACTCAATAAATCACCCTTCAACTCACTGCACCCATCAACATCCCTATCAGGAAAACCCAGGAATCTTCCACGCATCACTTGACCTTCCCCAGTAGCCTACCTGCAACTGCCCCCCTCGACCCCCCCCAAAAAAAGTCTAACTCAGCAACTGACACAAAACATCCCCAGCCAGGAGACACAAAAAAACCTCTTCAACACACACACCACTTTGACATCCGCCCCAACCCCCAGTAACACAGCAAAAGTTCCTTATCTTACAGCCCCCTCCCTCTAACACACATCACCTCAACCCAACCATAAGGCAGAACCCACACACACACTACCCTCTTCCTCAAGGGGTCCTGACCAACACTTTCTTCCCCCAACTCTTTTTCCTCCTCCACACAAATTCCCCTCCCCCCACCCCATTCATTGCCCTGCACAAGAGAAAACTAAGAAGAGTAATAAAAAAAAGTAAAAAGGCCCAGGAGTCAAGAAGACAACAAGCCACAACGTTAGGGCAAGGCATCACAGGCGGCAACAAGAGTTGGACGTGAGCTAAATGAGAAGAGGCAGCGCATGAAGAAAGGGGACATGTTTTCTCTCTGTCCGACCCCAAAAAGACCTGCGTATAACTGGTGTTAAATTCATTTAAACCAGTCACACATGACACTGTATATAGGCAGACTGCCTACATATTTTATCCACTGCTCATATCTGTAATCATCCAGAGAATTAGTCAAACTGAGTGGAGACCCTGATGCAGTAAAAGTATTCTGACAGTTTATAAGTACACATGAACGTAAACTGTGTTGGTTTGATTTTTGATAACATTGAAAAGATTAGCCACTCACCAAATTATTTTTTTGTTTTTGAAAGCTAAACAAATAATGCTAGTCAGCGGCTCTAATAATATCTTACTAATTGTTTTTCAACCATTTGCCACAAATGCAAATACTGTAAATATTGTATAAATTAATAAAACACACACTGTTATTGGCACTATACAGAGATTCCACTTGCAGTGATGAATGTCATCATGCACATACTTTAGTTTACTTCTGAAACTATCTCAGGGAAACAGTAATGAATCTTTGGTTAAACTGCACACAACTGACCTTAATATGTCTCCAGCAAATAGTTCCAATCTTCCACTGTCAAGCTGGAGTGAAAGCCCTTATTCTGTCATGGAAACACTACATCAATGGTAGCTTTCATTATAGCCTACTGGAGACTATCTGATATCACCGAGATATTTCCAGAACTTTGACTCGCATTTTCAAGGTCACCTAGACATGGGATCGTTGAAATGATTTCGAAGCCAGCAGACGTATTGCAACATCAAGAGCATCGCTACGTGGGATGGAATGATCTGGAGCTAGTAAAAAGTATTTATATTGTGGAAGAATAGCCCTGAAATATATAGTGAAGGTAACTTGCGGACATGGCCAATCAATGCAGGGGGGTGGGGGGTGAAGATTGTGAGGGGGAATGGCAGGTGGTATGCTCGTGAATGTCACTTCCAATTAAGGGAGGGGGGCATTGTTGGGGAAAGCCCTTGAGACCTCCGTGGTAGGGGCTAGGGTGGAGATTTATGGTGTTCTGATTAGGGCACCCTTTAAATATGGCTCTCTGATCTCAGTGCAGCCTGGCATGGTGGGACCCCAACCCCTGAATAATGGCATGAAAAACACTCCCTTGATTTTTTTTGACAGGGTGTCATAAGATCTGGGGAGAAAACGGATCTGTCTCTCTGGAGAGAAACAAGTTGGCTTTCTCACCGGAAACAACACTCTTTCATTTTTTGCTAAGATGTTACCTTATAGCTACTCTTAAGTGTGGAAGCCCTGTGGCTTGAGCACAGCTACTCTGATCCCTGCTCTGATGGCTGAAATGCCAATGTCCCCTAGGTTTTGCAGCCTGTAAGAGTTTCGGCGAAGACAGCTGCTGGAGTGTCTGGAAAAATATATTTACTAAAGAGGCTTAGTAAGAGCTTCTTGAACTCACGATCAACCCCAGCAAGTTAGGCACAAGGCTTCTGACACAGTCTTCCTTCTGTGCACAGGGACATAATGACATTTCCTTTTTAGTGAGTTGTAGCAAATACAGACTGAACTTGTTGGAATGCAGCAACGCTCCTTTACTTTGGAGAGTTGGTCTACTTAAGGCAGCAATCATCAATTAGTAACAAATGTAATTTTAACACCTCAAGCCTATTCGGATTGGCAAACTAACAGAAAACAGTGAGTCTGGATAAATGAGTCACTTTCAAACTTGGCAAACCGTAACAATTGGAGTGCCTCAGGAACCAGTGCTGTGGCCTCAACTATTTACTATCTATACTAATGACTTGGATGAAGGGACCGACTATATTATAGCTAAATTTATGGACAACGCAAAAAATAGGTAGGAAAGCAAATTGTGAGGAAGGTACAGAGTCTGCAAAGTCACATGGGTAGGTTAAGTAAGCGATCAAAAAACTGGCAGATGGAGCATAATGTGGAATTTGGCAGAAAAAGTTGAAAACCAGAGCATTGTTTAAATGGAGAGGGACTGCATAGTACTGCGGCACAGAGGGATTTGCTGTCCTCATACATGAAACACAAAACAGTTAGTTTGCAGGTACAACAATAATTAGAAGGCAAATGGAATGTTTGCCTTTATGGCAGCGAGAATGAAGCATCAAAGTAGGAAAGTCTTGCTAGTAACTGCGCAAGACGTTGATGAGACTACACCTGGAGTACTGTGTACAGCTTGGTCTCTTATTAAATGACGGATATGGTTGCATTGTAAACAGTTCAGTGGCTGATTCCTGGGATGAAAAGGTTATTTTATGAAGAAATACTGAGCAGGTTGGGCCTATATTCATGGGAAGTTAGAAGAATGAGAGGTGATCCTATTGAAACATATAAGATTCTGAGGGGCTTGGTAGGGCAGATGCTGAGAGAATGTGTCCTCTTGTTGGGGGGGATCTTGAATTAAAGGGAACAGTTTCTAAATAGGAGGTCTCTTGCTTAAGACTAAGATAAAGAGAAATTGCTTCTCATGGATGATTGCTAGCCTTTGGAATTCCCTTCCACGGTGAGAAGTGGAGGCTGGGTCAATTGGGCAGATTTTTGATCTACAGGGAAGTCAAGGTTTCTGGGGGTCAGACAAAAGTGGAGTGAAGGCCACAGTCAGATTAATCATTATTTTATTGAATGGTGGAGCTGGTTCAAGGGGTCAAATTGTTTAATCCTGTTCCTATTTCTTACGTTCTTATGAGTTCATGGCTTATCTGTGACCTTACTCCCCATACTTGCCTTTGCTTTATTGCTTAATACCTTTAGTTAACAGAAATCTATCAATCACAGGTTTGAAGTTATTTGACCATGCATCATAAAAACTTCCTTATTTTATCCCTCTTTGTGTGCATAAGTATTTTCTAACCTCACTGCTAAATGGCCTGAATATAGTTTTTAAAGTATGACCCCCAAGACCTAGATATCTCAACCAGCAGAATTGCTTTTTCTCCATCTATTCTAACAGTTTCCCTTTGTATCTTGGAGCGCTTTGAGATTCTTCACCATTTCCTTTAATTGTTCCTGTTGATCTATCACTGGCCCCGCAAGTTGCGAGGATCCAAAATGGACAGAAAGTTAATGAGGAAGGACAGTTGCCACTCCTAATGGGAATTAATGATATCCTTTCAGAGAGCAATGTTGAGGAATGGAATCTTCAAAAGAGTTCAGCTTTGGTTCTGAAAAGCATATGCCTCTGGTAAGAGTATGTTTAATATATATGCCTGTTGCAGCAATTTCGCTAGGGATGAGCATTTTGCTTTCATTGTTATTGCAGCTTGTATCTTACAATCTCCACATACATGCCATCAATCTGCTTCAAGGACTTGTGAAGGAGTCAGATGGAAACTATTTGTATCGCTTTCTACTTATCAGTTGGACAGTAAGTAGTTTGACTCAGTCCTGAACACTTTATTTTTCAATCTGTTATAGTAAGGAGATGAGGTGGATATTTGTCACAAGAAATACCTTTATTGTATATTTTAGAATGTTGCAAAATAATTTAATTTTCTGTATTTTTGATCGTAATTCACGTCTTATGACATCAGGAATCTGCCGCGTGAACAATTGTGCTAGAACATTCCACAAAGTCTTATCCAGAATGCTATAGATGCATGTTTTTGCCACTCCCGTCATATTGTATGTTCTGACACATAACCAGAGATCTATGTGCTCACATGTGGACCTGACTGGTTTGGAATAGCTAGAGATAGAGGAATCTTAAGACTGTGTGATTCAAAATGAAATAAAGTTGAGGGTAATGAGACAAGAAGGATAAGATTGTTCTGTGTGATATTAAAATAAACCTGCTTATCTTAAATGAATCGATTAGGCCAAAAATCCGTCACCCTTTCAGTTCTGCAGATTACATCAGAAAGACCATAAATCAGGCTGGATCAGTCTCAGCTAGGATCTGGTTTTGTTTCCATCAGCTTGGGGACATTTAAGCCCCTGCTCACACCAAATTAAAGCCAAGTAGATGCAAGTAAGGTGGCTCAAGCTGATAATTTCTCTATCCCTGTTCTTTTTTTTTCACTCATTTATGAGATGTGGGTATTACTGCTTAGGTCAGCATTTATTATCCACTCTAACTGTCCTTGAGAAGGTGATGGTATGCCCTCTTTTTGAACCGCTGAAGTCCATATGGTTAGGTACACACACAGTATGCAGAAGGGAGGAAGTGTGTGGATTCGACCCAGCATCAGTGAAGGAATGGCGATATATTTCCAGGACTAGATGGTATGTGACTTGGAGGGAAAGTTCCACGTGTTCCTCTGTATCTGCTGCCCTTGTTTTTCTAGATGATGATGTTTGTGGGTTCAGAAGATATTGCATCTAAAGAGCCTTGGTGAGTTTCTGCAGTGCATCCAGTAGGTGGAACACATGGCTATCACTGTGCATTAGTGTTGGAGAGAGTGGATGCTTAAGGTGATGTCAGTCAGGCAGAATGCTTTGTCCTGGATAATGTTGAGCCTCTTGAGTGTTGTTGCTGCACTCATCCAGACAAATGGAGAGTATTCCATCATACTCCTGATCTGTGTCTTGTAGATGCAAGAGTCCTAATTTTTATCTGCTCTTGCAGCCATGGTATTTACATGGCTTTTCCAGTTCAGTTTCTGATCAATGATAACCCCAGGATGCTGTTAGTGAGGGATTCAGTGATGATTCAGTGCCATTGAATATCAAGGAGTAATAGTTAGATTCTCTGTTGTTGGCATGGTCATTGTCTGGCACCTCTATACTGCTAATGTCATATCACTTGTCAGCCCAAGTCTGAGTTTTGCTTATGTCTTCCTGCATTTGGACGTGGACTCCTTCAGTATCTGAATGGTGCTCAACATTGTGCAGTCACCAGTGAAAAGTTCCACTTCTAGCCTTATGATGGAAAGAAGCTCATTGATGAAGTAGCTGAAGATGGCTGAGCCTCAGACACTGCACTGAGGAACTCCTGAAGAGATATTGTGGGACTGAAGTGATGTCCTGAAATTGAGATAATTGACCTCCAACCACACCAACCATCTTCCTTTGTACCAGGTATGACCCCAACTAGTGGAAAGATTTCCTCTTAAGTCTCCTTGATGTCTCTAAGATCATTGAAGCTGAGTGAGATCGGATGTCTGGGCCTCACAGTTGGTGAAAATAGCGCCTGCCAACGTGATTAAGAATTCCACCTTAATCACTGAGCTGTATTCCAGATGTTGACCGACCTGCCAAGTCTTTCTAGCATTTTCTGTATTTAAGACTTTTAAAAAACAGAAATTTTCATTTTCCTCCCTAGAAACTGGTATTCACTTTTATGGACATTATTCAGACTCCAGCACTGGAAAGATCAACTCAATTTAAATCCTTAGGTATGGAGTTAGTTGCTGCTCCAGACAGCAAAAGCATTGTTTCAGCTGTACAGCTTTCCTTTACGTGCAAAGATTATTTATATGCTTTTTCTTGTGATAGTTGAGGGGAAGTGCTGAGGGAGAAACAGTGATTAGTTGGCAAGTGAGTGCTGATGATGGATTACAGCAATGTAATGCTTCGTTTCACCATTGATTGCTGTGCAGAGGAAAGATAATACAGAGCAGCCAAGCAATCGATGAGTACAGGTCCTCTAGCATGGCCAGGCAGCACTGCACAAAGAAACGACTGAACGTTGTGACTTAAAGTTCAATCTAAACGAACGCATTAGAAAAGAACATTCGCCATCTCATTCATATGAACTTTCGATTGGGCTCTTCTTCAGGCTAATTAATGGTGCAAAATTATTTCTTCTTGTCCTCTTTCTTCAATCTGGTAGCATTGTGAGACAATTTTTATGTCACATTTAAATCCAGCTAACAGGGTCCGTATTTTCCTTGGCCTGGAGTTTTGTTTTTTTCTCCGATAAGCTGCAAACAATTTATGTGACTTCAGAGATCATGGAACTTTGGGTGGAAGTAAATGTCATTCATCATTGCAATGGACCCGAATCTCTTCATTTGTTTTATATCAGTTCATCAAACTGTCCCCTTCCGGAAAAGTCTTGGCTGCAGTGAGGCCATGTTGCTGACTCGCTGATGTGAAAATTCTTCATCTATACAAGTTCAGACGAGGCTTGTCAACATTTAAAGTAAAGTTTATTTATTAGTTACAAGTAGGCTGACATTAACACTGTAATGAAGTTACTGTGAAAATTCCCTAGTCACCACACTCCAGCACCTGTTTGGGTGCACAAATAGAGAATTTAACACGGCCAATCCGCCTAACAAGCACACCTTTGGACTATAGGAGGAAATTGGAGCACCCAGCGAATCTGGTTGAAAACCACACAGACATGTGGAGAACGTGCAGGTTCCGCACAGACAGTGACCCAAGCTGGGAATCGAACCCAGGTCCCTTGTGCTGTGAGGCAGCAGTGCTAACCACTGTTCCACTGGGTCACCTCATTTCAGCTGTGACAAGAAAGAAAACTAAGTTGATGGTCTTTTAGGACAGGATCTTGAGCCCGTTTTCGCCATCCATGGGAATGGCAATGTGAGTTCAAAATGTAGAGAGTTTGGAAAAACAGGATTCTTGCCTGCACAATGGCCTTTTCCAATTTTGAGCTGAGCTTCCTGGCAAATTGATGTGGAACCCACCAGGGAAGGGAACATATGTAATTTCAATGCATCAGCATATCTTTAGTGAGGACTCAGTCTGGATATTGAGCCTGCACCAAACATTCAGATGGGCTGGCAGGACGTAATGCCACCACCAGTTACAACATGTCTAAATAAAACATGAACTTGTCACCGTCACCTCCGACATCGGAAATGAGCCCTCAGGCAACCATTATTTCCTGAGCAGTACAACATGCAAAGGGCAATAGGGAGAGTGCTGGAGGTGCAAAGAAGTGCAGCTCAGGGCAGGGGGTGAGGATTACTGTTGTCATTGGGGGAGCGGGGGAGGTGAGTGTGAGTTGCTCAGGGGGCTCACCTTACCTTCATTTTGGGTTGCCCCTTGCTCTGAGGGGATGCGCTGGTTGTCAAGCAGGCATCGCTTCCCAGTTCCTCCATGCTGCGCTACTGTTCCAAAAATAGTTGAGTGGATATCCTCCTACAGAACTGCAAACTGGGTGGGAGGCGGTCACAATAGAGGGGCAGTAATGGGAGCGACTTTGAGCTCCTGCGGTCCTGCTGTGTGAGAGGCCATGCTGCAAGGGCAGTGTGGAGATTTCAGTGATGTGGAGCTATTCTGCCTCATCTGCATTGAGACCCTGTCACTTGGGGAAGAAATGCAGTGAAATCTATAATTTTCACTCTGTCAATGGTGTGAGGCCAGGGGGGATTACTGGACAGAAAGTTCAAATCCACTTCCCTGTGAACTGGGACTCTCAGGTACAGCAGTGAGAGTGCATTGATTCCTCTTATGCAAGGCTGCTTAACTGCACAGCATTGAAGACCTCGAAGAATGAATTGTTTCAAAAGCTAATTGCATACCTCTCAAAATTCAGCAGTGTCTCATCAAGATGAATGTTGCTGCCAGAGCGACTAGCTGACAAATCTTGGTGGAGTCCAGCATGCCAGTTTAATGTCCAGCGCTAGATCTAGTTGCACAGTCTGGGAACAAAGGTTAATTTTTGGGACACAAACTCAGGAATGTACATGTGTTTTACAATTCAAGCCTCAGCTGTACATAGCTTGCACTGTAGAGAACCTCCAGCAAGGTAGGATGGTGATAGCTAGCATTATTCCCTGTTCAATATTATCTTTGGCACCATGTTTGACATTGTCCAGCAGGATGCAGACATTGTTGTCATGTGTTCCCTCTGATGTGCTATGCAAGGTCGAGATTTGTGTTCTTTTGCGGGTGGGAGGAGGGAAATGTGAGGGACGATAGAGGCTCAATACCATTCATCCTATTGCAGTACAGAGGAGGCTATGTGGGATTGTGGATGTAATGTCAGAGGGGGGTGGTGTGAAGGAGAGCAGAAATACACACAGGTAATGGGAAGCACTGGGATGGAAGTCACAGATGTATGGAGCGTTGAGAGCCATTGCTCTGTGATGACTCCTCAGCACACACGGTTGTGTTCTTACTCTTTCAGTGCATGATTCATGAGAATCATGGAGCCTGTTTTCTTTTGATTGGGATTGATCAGTAGCAGAGACAATGACATGTTGCTGCATGTGTCCAGCCTGCAGCTGTTCAGGGAGCAGGACCACACATGGAGGAACAATGTCGGAGACAGCGGCAGCCAAGAATCCTCCAGCGTTGATGTTCTTACCTACAAATACCCGAGCTGCTGTACCCGCAGAAGGCTGCATCTGTCCCAGGGACAATGGATCACCTCTGCTACATACTGCATGAGCTAGTACCACACGGAGCTGGAGGATATCCAATGCCTGTGGCCCTTAAAGCACAGCTGCTCTGAACTTTTACACTAGCAGTTCATTCCAGGACAGCACAGGGGGCATGTGTGGCATCTCCCAATCTGCCACTCACAAAAGTATTAGGGAGATTCAAGATACTCTTTATGCCAGGGCTGAAATATTTATCAACTGGGACCAGGTGAGCCAGAACGCCAGGACCATGGGCTTTGCTTGCCAAACAGGGATGCGCCAGGTGCGAGGGCTGATAGACTGTACCCACGTGGTGTTTAAGTCACCATGGCAGCATTCAGGGACCACAAAGGATTCCAGTTGCTCAACATCCAACCTGTCTGTGACCACATCATGCAAGTGAATACCCGTTTGCCAGGAGGCGCCCATGACAGTTACATCTTGGGCTGCTCGCAAATAATCCCAGCAGTCTTTGAGGGAGAGCAGCGGCTGGAGGGACGGAGAGATGGTTCCTTGGGGGTAGCGGTACCCACTCAGGAGGTGGCTGATGACACCAGTGCAGAGGTCACAAACATCAGCAGACTCGACACATTGAGTCCCAGGCTCCTACGCACGTGTTGGTGGAGCAGCCAGTTGGACTGTTGAGGATGTGGTTCCAATGCCTGGATGAGTTGGAGGGTAGGTGGTGGAGAGGGCAGTGGCTACCCTACAACACAAGCCCCAGAGGGTCTCCTGCATTATTGTATTCTGCTGCATTCTCGACAACCTAACGCTGTAGAGGGGGGGACCACCTAGACCTGGAGGAAACAAAATCAGAAAACGCTGGAAAATTTCAGCAGGTCTGACAGCATCTGTGGAGAGAGAATAAAGTCAATGATTCGAATCCGGATGACCCTTTATCAGAGCCTGGAGGAGATGGGTGGGCACCAGATTTCCTCGGTCAAGGAAGATGGTGAGAAGGGCAGTGGGCTTGATGATGCCGAGCAGGAGGAAAATGAATGCTGGGCAGTGGATAGGACCAGGAATGTCCGACAAGCAAGGGATGCCCTGATCACCTCTTGTTTCAGGGAGAGGAGGAGTAGCCGGTAGTGAACTCTCCCACAATAGGTGTAAGGCCAAGCTAATGATGGAGTGCCACCACTATCTAACTGTTTGGTTGCATATTTTCAATAGCAGGAGGCTGAAACCATTGGACTGACTCTGCAGGAGAATAATGATGAATAGTAAGGAAGACAAAGTGATCCTTCTGTCATTCTCTGCAATATGTTCAACTCCTGCCTCACAGGGAGCTGCATGTCAATGAATGAGCACATCATGGAGTCCACCAAAGCTGGAATAATAGTTTCAGGCACTGCAGACCCTTCTATGGCTCGGTTTTCACTTTCTTCTTACACCCAAAGATAGACAGGCAATCAGCCTCTTCTGCCCGGGTGAAGAGATGCAGAATTGAACTGCTATAAACTTGATTAATGGGTAGGGGGGGAATGTGTTTCTGTGGGTGGGCCTGTCTGCAGCAGGGCTTCTTTACTCTGTCCTCAGTGTGGCAGAGACATAACACAGCTATTCTCACACTCCACAGGAATGAAGCGCTGGGTGTATGCGTGGATCTGTCTAATTTGGCGGCATGGAATGACAGGGTGGAGGCTCTGTGAGTGAATGGACTGATTTATTATTTGTTACTGTATACAGTGGTGACCTTTCTACACTAGTGCCTACTTTCACCCATGCCAACTAAGTGCCTAACACTTCTTAATCTTCTTCAATTTCCCAACTATGTCCAGGTGTTTCCCCAGGATCTGCAGCTCAGGTTGAGGAGGCCTGGTGACTTCTATGCTGCGTTGCTGAGATGGCCTTGGCAGCCCCTCTCCTTAGGGAGCCTGGGCCTTGAGGGCCCTGGCCTACTTTCGGGCAGCATGGGTATTGCAGTGCTGCCTCATTGTTGTGTGGGGCTACAGGTGTCACTCACAGGAAATGGGGATTCAGTTTGGCTGGAAACCTCAGATTTTCCTGGATGGAAGGCTCAGGGCTGTGCACCAACACATCCTTATCCCTTAGGTTGCCTGATGGGCTCGGTGGATTTCCATGAGATAGAGGGGCAGCTGGAATGAGGTCCAGAAGCCCCAGCATCCTCTGGCACAGATACCCGTGAATTCCCAATAGTGCTTGCACCATGCAGTTGAAGCCATCTGTACTGCGGATGCCAACCTCACCGTATTGGTCTCATTGTGCTGAAGTGACGGGACCATCTCCTGGGACAGAAGACAATGGGACTCTTCCAGTTGGCCTTGTAGTCCAAGGAAGGATGCTTTCATCCTCCTGCTGATACTCGCGACTCTCCCTTTGCAGCTCCAGCAGCTCTGGGATGACTGGGTCCAAAGCTACATCATCGGGCAGTGGTCCAGCAGAGTCCTGATCTCCGGCATCCCTCCGAGTGCCAGTTTCCTGGGACATCCCTGCCTCACCTGTTGTGTATCTTCAGCTGTGAGGTGCTCAGCAGTAAGCAACCCAGAGCCTGTTTACTTAAGCACATCCTTGCTGCTGTCTTGTCTCTATTTTGTTTTTCATTTATTAATTTTTATGGTATAAGAATAAGTTACACTAACAATTCAACATTTTCCTGACTGCGGTTTCTTTTTTTTTAATATTGGCAAAATGGCTTTAGGCACATTTTCTGGTTTAACTTCACCCATGGAGAAAACTCAAGGCTGCTTGCTGGTTTGGCAGCTTTCATTTCTTGACATGAAAGATGTACAGTATGGATCATGAAACTGCTCCACTAGCCATTCACCCTGCCTGACTGAACAATTTACTCTGCCTCTGGATCTGTGTTACTCTGCCAAAACATAACTTAAGTAGCAACAAAAACAGAAAAATGCTGGAAAATCTCAACAGGCCTGACAGCATCTGTGGAGAGAGAGTAGAGCCAATGTTTTGAGTCTAGCTGACCCTTTGTCAGGGCTGCTTTGACGAAGGGTCATCTAGACTCGAAACATTGTGTTCTACTCTCTCCACAGATGCTATGATGTGGAGATGCCGGCATTGAACTGGAGTGGACACAGTAAGAAGTCTCACAACACCAGGTTCAAGTCTAACAGGTTTATTTGGTATCTTGAGCTTTTGGAGTGCTGCTCCTTCATCAGGTGAGTCAGCTGATGAAGGAGCAGTGCTCCGAAAGCTTGTGATACCAAATAAACCTGTTGGACTTTAACCTGGTTGTTGTGAGACTCCTTACTGCGTCCACAGATGCTGTCAGGCCTACTGAGATGAATCAGCATTTTTCTGTTTTTGTTTTAGATTTCAGCATCCATCGTATTCTGCGTTTGTCATAATGTAAGTAAGATCTGGTTTTGCTGGATTTCCACCCTCTTCCCAACATTGGCTAATTCTGTCAGTTGTAGCAGTTTACATTTTCGTTGGATATGGCCATCAATGGAGAAGGCAGGAAAGGTGGATGACGAGATCCCTCAATGTCCGACATTGATATTCTCTGTGCTCCCGAAGCAGGTCCCTACAAAAGTTAGGTCCATGACTGCAGCTGAGAGGAAGACAAATTTTATATGCTCAAAATACCTATGGGTATTAGTATCTGGTGCTTTGTATTTTGAATTGTACCAGAACTGCGTTTATCAGAAATATTTCTCCTAACTGGGGAGGAGCAAAGAGGTCAGAATGTGTATTAAAAACTATGAGCATATATACTAAAAGTGCAAAGATAACCTGGGGCTATGGAAGTTCAGGTATAATCCTTCAAAAACATGCGTGTGCTGGAAGAAATATTGTAAGTTGTGAAGATCAATCTACTTAGTTTGAACAAATGTAAATTTCTGGCTGCAATTGGCTTCATCTATAATGATAACTTAGCATAAATAAGTCTAATACGTAGCGATGGTGCCTGCAGGCCTGTCAAATGATATACGCATCAGGATAGAATAAGCACACAGGAGAATGTCTTGGATTGCTGTGACCAGCAGGCATAGAATGCAGACATATCCTATTGCAAGGGTATCATAACATCTCATTCAAATATCTTCACCTTACCCATGTCATAGTCTACTTAATTTCAAACAAGGAGAGGAATTGTTTGGCATCACATTTTTTTGTATCAGCTGGTTCAGTAATACAGCCCCAACCACTTAAAACATCCACAAGGGGTTTCGTATATCGTCAAAAAATGGCTAACCATGATCTATTTGTATCAGTTTCAATTTGAAAGTTGCAGATTATAGTCTCTTAAGTAGTCTATTTATTTCAGGGAAAAATAGCTTTGTTTACTTACCAGTTTATACTTAATTCATCTCACCTATAGACCTTCTTTTCTCTCTTATCAGTTTGCCATGAATTGCCTAATCAATTTGACACAGATTGTAAAGGTAGAGTTGCATTGACCTAGATGACCATAGGCTGTGACTGGTGGTGATTTAACCTGGGGTTCACCACACCTCAGGTGAGGGGCAAGGTTGAGAATGTGGGACCTTCATGAATAACTTCAGCTGATATGGGAATTGAACCCTCGCTGTTGGCATCGGGAGTTGGCCATCCAGCCAACTGATCAAAACTTAGCACCCCTCCCTTTAGATCTGTATTGTCTATTTCTCCTCTTTGTTCTTGCCAAAATGTATCAATTCACATTTCTCTGTGTTAAGTTTCTGCCACTTTGCCATTCATTTTGTCAACTGGTCTCTCTGCTTTTGAAGGTTATCACTATCCTCCTCACGGTTCATAATGCTACCAAGTTTTGTGTCATCTGCAAATTTTGAAATTGTGCCTTCACACCAAAGTCTGGATCATTATGCACCAAGGAAGCCAGTGGTCTTAACACTGAGGCTTAGGGAACCACAAAATGTATCTTCCTTCAGTCCCAAAAAACAGCCGTTCACTCTGTTCCCTGTGATTTAGTCATCTTTGTATCCATGCTGTCACTGTAACTTTCATTCCATTGGCTCGAACTTTGCTGGCAAACGTATTATGTGTCACTTTATTAAATGCATTTTGGATATCCATGTATACCATGGATGCCCATGTACACCATATGATTGCCATGGATGCCCACGTATACCACATGTATACTATGGATGCCCATGTATACCATGGATGCTCATATATGCCACATGTATACCATGGATGTCCATGCTTGTAATTTTTCAGGGGGATTCTAAAAGTCAGTTTTTTTTATATTTCCTTTTTTCTTTTCCTTCCTCAATCAAAGCTTTCTTTCCCACTCTTATTTTTTCCTGTACCTAATTTGACATTGTATACACCACATTCAATAAATCCTCCCCCTTTGGTCCTTCTTGTGTTTATTTTCCAAACCATAAACATTATTGGTTCAGGGGTTGTCCTATCAGTTGCTGCCCTTTCAGCAGCAGAATGGACAGATGTTTTTTGATCTGAAAGGTATAGCAGCAAGTCTAATAACGTCAGGTACCATTACGTGCCTTATGACAGGAAATTCTGAAAAATTCCTGTTCCTAGCTTTGAGGAGTCTTTCATTAAGAGGATAAAGATTATTTAACATGTTGTTCAGAGGTTGTAAGTTCAAGGCTCACCCCAGAGACTTGAGCCTATAATCGAGATTGACAGTTCAGTTTGGAACTGAGGCACCGCTGTTACTTTTACAAATTTGATGTTAAACTCATCTAGTTTCTTTATTAGTTTCAAGGTAGGCTTACATTAACACTGCAATGAAGTTATTGTGAAAATCCTCTAGTCGTCACACTCCGGCGTCTGTTCGGGTACACTGAGGGAGAATTTAACATGGACAACACACCTAACCAGCACGCCTTTCAGACTGTGGGAGGAAATTGGAACACCTGGAGGAAACCCATGCAGAAACTCCACACAAACAGTCACCAAGCCGGGAATTGAAGCCTGGTTCCAGGCGCTGTGAGCCGGCAGTGTTAACCATTGTGCCACCATGTCACCCACTGTCCCTGCACCCTCTCAGGTAAACAATCCCCTAAAAGTATTCAAATAAGAACACAGTGATCTCCTGTTATTCTTCAAACAGCACCACAAAACCGATGACCTGGTAATGTTTTCCATTGCCGCTGTGAGATTTTTCAGTACACAAATACGCTGCCATCATTTGGATATTAAAGTTGCCTGTAAAACACTTTGCAACCCTTTAAATTGAATGTGTTGGAAGTGCAATTGTTTCTTTCTAATTTATTTTTCAGGGGAACTGACTGCTGCAGAATACAAGCTCCCCCTGCAGATAATATCCAGTATTATTTCTTTGTGAACTTATGTCTGTTAGGTAGGCAGAGAATGCTGGAATGGGCACAGGCTCACAGCTCAGCCCAATATACCTCAGCCAAATGTTCTAATATGGCTGCTGGATTGAGATTTAGAACATTAAAAATCCTCAATTCAGAGTTCAAAGCTGGAAATTAATGAGTTATAGAGTCATAGAGTGCAGAAAATGCCCTTCGGTCCATTGAGTCTGCACCAACAATAACTACCACTAAAGGCTCACTAATCCAATTTTCATGCACTTGTCCCATACCCTTGAAAGTTATGATAGTTCAAGTGCTCATCCAAATATTTTTTAAAGGTTGTAAGGTTTTTGGCCTTCACTGCCTTCCTAGGTGTGTAACAAACGGTACTTATACCATGTACAAGATTAAATGTTAACTGCTAAGTGGTGTTGCAGGAGACTGGGTTCTTTGTTCCAAATCAGTACCATTAACATGGAAGGGAAACAGACTGTCTGAATACAAATTCTGACAACAGCTGAGTATCCCAAAGACCACCCTGAAAAAATGGGGAGTTAGAGCAGCATAGTGACACAGTGGTTAGCACTGCTGACTCACAGTGCCAGGGACCTGGGCTCAATTCTGACCTTGGGTAACTGCCTGTGTGGAGCTTGTGCATCCTCCGAGTGTCTGTTTGGGTTTCCTCCGGGTGCTCCGGTTTCCTCCCATAGTTCAAAGATGCATGGGTTAGGTGGATTGACCATGCTAAACTAACCCCTACAAGATGTGCAGGTTATGGGTAAACACATGGGGTTACAGGGATAAGGCCTGAATGGGATACTCTATTGGAGGGTTGGTGCAAACTTGATGGGCTGAATGGCCTCCATTTTCACTATAGGAATTCTATGACTTATGACTCTATGAGAGTGGGGAGCCCAAGTCCTGTTCTTCCTGGCCCCTCAAAAATAAATTTTGCACTTAGCTGTGAAGGTATCTGCTCCGTACCTGCTCCACTTCACCAGGCAGAATGCCTATAGAGGACTCTTCACCTAGTTAAACCGCTTTGGGGTGAACGCTGGTCTACATGACTATTTACAAGGTTTTGGTCACTGCCTCAACTTCTCAACACAATCATGTCAATTGGAAAGGCCTTGGAGGGAGTTCAAACTTCCCTTTCATAAAATGGCAGCTATTCTGCTCTTGAGCAGAAGTTATCACTCAAAATAATTCATTCCAGTAAATGTGTGACAAGTAAACACATTGCTTTAACATGTTTTCACACAAGAGGCGTAGATTAAATAGTAAAAGATACAAATAATTTAGTTATGTAATGTAATTGCATTATGTAATTGTATGAATTCCGTAGTCAAGAGACCTGCGATCTTCAGGATTAGTACAGAAATTTTGATATTTTTTCATGAGCAAGGATAAAAACTCTAAATGTAAAAGCCAAGTTTAAACTTAGCCAGGCTGTGTAACGTGCAAACTGCAGAGTTAGAACAGACAATATTCATGCAGCCAGGCCTTGGACAATTAAATTCCCATTGACAGGCCTGGTGCTAATGGCCATAATGTTTTCTCAGAATGAACCTCCAGTGAACCTGCTTTGTTAGAAGAATGCTACACAGACTTTGTGGCCCCTAGCTTAGTATGAGGCCAGAGGCATAATGTGACAAGGACAGCACTTAACAGTTAAAAGTTCAAAACCATGTTCTGTGGCCTTCAAACATGGAAAGTAGTCACCTCTTTGGATCTTCCTACCATCTGCCCAATGCTAGTACTGGACACAGGCCACAGAACCTTCAAGAAGGCCACATAGAGGAGGATAAAAGAGGCAACCTGGGGCCCAACTCTTGTTGCTTTTGCATCTTCTTCAACTGTGTCTCCAGACAGACAGTCAAGCGGCACAGTGTCCCCAGGTGAATTGATTCATCCACCCCACCATTACCTAATGGGGTCAAAGGTCTGGGTGTCATATGTAAATGCCATCCAAGCATAAACCTTCACTCTCTTCAGCCCAGTTCTCTTTTGGGGACTGACAGATGAAAGGAAGAAGGCTGCACCCAGGTTTAGCTCTAACTCCCTCGAGGCTTCAATAAGAGGAGTACACTAACATTAGTATGTACTGTACCTGAGACTCCACGGAGCACACCAGCCTCATCTGTCCAGCCTGGAAGGAGGTAGCAGAACAGGTCAGCGTGGTCTGCAACTGCCCCTGCTATCCAGTGCAGGAAGAGGATAAATAATCTCATCCCACTACCCAGTCCAACAGGGTAAGTGAACCTTTAGATCACTAAAATTACACTCTCATCATGGCATCATGCAGTCAAAGATCTACACTCCCCAGGGTTCTCACACTACAATAGGATATTTATCAACACAGATCGCCTCACAGATACATTCACATCCCATGATCTGAACTGTCATCCTCAACCGTTTCACCACATATATGGGAGGCAATGTTTCCTCTGTTCCATCCTTTTTCATTATGTTTGTTCCTTTTACCTTCATGCAGGCCAAGCCTACCTACTGTAGGACCAATAGGTCCCAGATTGGAAAGGGACGGCCAACATCACAGATGTATCCAAATTTGAGGAGAATGCCACCAAACTGGCTGGTGACAATAGGGATTGTTCCTACGGGGAAAGTGAGATTGGTTTCTCCCAGCAACCTAGTAGAGATGAGGCCTCCCTGAATTGATCATCTGCTGACATTCACATTGAGTGACATGCAATCTGGTATTCTGCCGACTCTTGAAGTAAATCTGTCTTCTTTCAGGCACCAGCAAGACTAGGCAGAGGAGTACGACTAACATAAGGCCTAGCCCCCCACTCCAGCCAACCTGAAACAAGGATGCCGAGGAGCCATTTGAAAAATCACCCGCATTCTCCACCATCGCAGAGGAACACATCTTTGTGGGTCATTGTTTTAGATTAGACTTGGAGCCCCTTTCTGGAGAACTCCACTGATACATCTCCACAGCAACAAGTGGGGTGGAATCAATGAAAATCCCATTGATATCAGTGTGACCTGAAGAACTCACCACTGACCAATGGCATGCAGTCTCCCACTGCTGAGAAACACACTGCAGGGAAGCCAGATCTTGCTCAGGGTGTATGAGTCATGGGATCACCCAGAGTAACTGGCACAAACATGCATTCTGTGCTTCTGATGATCACACGCACACAGCGAGTAACATATTTAATGAGCGTTCAGGACATAGCAAATGGGGTCGCCACCATGGATCAGCCGAAAACCCAACTCACCTTTCATGAAAGTGATGAGCGAGAAATTCCAAACTGTTTTCCCAATGGTGGGAATCTGATTTTTGGCCATTGTCCAAATTTTCCAGCCCCACCCACCATGAAACCCACCATGGAATGGAGGAGAAAATTCCATCCCTTGTTTTTCCTTTTAATCATCTATATTTGCTTAGCTGATTTATAATTGTTTACTTCCTTCTAAACTGTGTTTGAATGCTTTACTTATCTAGCTGAATTTGGCTGTTTCCTGTTTAATATGTGTTTTGGAACCTGACTTTGACCTGAGTAAATAATCATTGGAGATGTTCATGGCGCTGCTGTGTCATGCTGACACACTTACTGCTGTGAATATTTTAATTACCAGGCACCTTACTATTTATTTCATCTCATACCTTTCTTCTTCATTCACCTGGCAGAAGAATTTCAGAAAATGAACAGCGACATTGGGTTAATGAAACAAAAAGGGGTTGCCTCATTCCAGAACTACCTCCGTGAAAAGAACAAGAAGCTGAAGGAGAGAGAAAGGTGGAACAATAAGTTGGAATTTATCCTGTCGGTGGTTGGAGGATTAATTGGACTGGGGAATATTTGGAGATTCCCTTATCTCTGTTACAAGAATGGAGGAGGTAGGCTGTTAAAAGCAAGCAAATGGCTATTATAGCAAGGACAGTAAAACTGTAATTAAAGCCTTAGTGAAAGCACAAGTAGACTATCATGTGCCATGTAGAGATCCAACCAATATGAAGAATTTAGCATGGATAGAAAAATGCTCTTTCACCGGCATACTGCCTTGTCATAAAATATCAATACACAGACTTGAGAAATTAGGTTGATTTTCATTAGAATGGAGGAGTATTTGTATTGGAAATATGGAAGAATAGGACAGAGTAGATAGGAACAAAAGCACAACAGAAAATGTTGGAGAAACTCAGCATCTGTGGAGATAGAATAGAGCCAACGTTTCGAGTCTGGATCATCCAGATTCAAAACGCTGGCTCGATCTCTCCAGATGTCCAACAGCTGAACAGGTCAAACACATACACAGAAATGAGCTCAAAATAGTCTTGTGCATAGGTTAGGTGTGGCACATTTTCCAAAAAAATTTCAATCATCCTTTCTTATGCCTTCCTCTTTGGCTGGTTAATTTAGTTGCCATGTCTTAGTTTATTATTCCAGTGACCTGCTTCCTGGATGAAAGGAGGTTTAGTGATGTGCAGCTGAGATGTTTTTCCTGCCAGTGTGAAGGTCGAGATGGCTCTTATCGCTGAGTGACCTGCTGTTCTCGTGTTTGTCCAAGGTCTGCAGCTCCCCATTTTCAGGCATTGCAAGCTACCCGAAAGTAGCAGGTTCTTCTGGGAGTTAACATCTGTGCTGACACCCTACACCATACATCTTGTAGATGATACATGCTGCTCCCACTACGCGTCCTTAACGGAGGGTCTGAATGTTTGTGGAAGGGATGCCAATCAACCAGGCTGCTTTGTCCTCGCAAATGTCAAGTTTCTTGAATATTCCATCACACTCCTAACTTCTGTCTTGTAGATGGTAGACAGGCTTTGGGAAGTTAGGAGGTGAGTTGCTCACCACAGGATTCTTAGACTCTGATCTACTATTGTAGCCACAGTATTTATGTTGTTAATCCAGTTGAGTTCTGGTCCCTCCCCCCCCCACAATAATGGAGTCAGTGATGGTAATGTCATTGAATGCCAAGGGGTGATTCTTTCTTGTTGGAGATGGTCGTTGCCTGGCACTTGTGTAGTGCAAATGTTACTTGGATATTGTCCATATCTTACTGCATTTGGATATGGACTGCTTTAGTATCTGAGCAATTATGAATAGTGCTGATCATTGTGCAATTATCAGCAAACATTCACACTTCTGGCCTTACAATAGAGAGAACATTAATGAAGCAGCTGAAGGTGGTTGGGCCTAGGGCATGACGGGTCAATTAGACTCCTTCTGTGCTGTAACCATTCTGCAAGTCTGTGATTCTGTCTGTTTTCTCATGTTTCTTTGCTGGTTTGATCTTTCATTTCTCTTATTTTCTTAACCTTGCATTTAGACAGCAAGTGTTCATTATCCTACCATGCACACCTCCTCTAGACAGAGTTCAACTTGTCCCATTCATTACCTCTGGCCTTGCATCATTGAGTCTTTTTTTATTTACTCTCTCCTTCCCTCCAACCTTGCCAGAGTCTTCCTTTTGTTCTTCTTCTCACCCTCCCCACTTTAACTTGCTCAAAAACTATTACATTTCTATCAGTTCTGATGGAAGGTCACAGATGTGAAACATTGGCCGGAATTTTTCAGCCATTCTTGCCAGTCAGATCTACTGGTCCACCAACGGTAAACAGCCAGTGGAGGGAGTCCATACTACGGGAAATCCTACAGACTATGGTGGGATCAGTCCAGAGATGTGCAGGTTAAGTTGATTGGCCCTAATAAATTGACCCTAATGTCAAGGGGATTAGCAGGGTAAATGTGTGAGGTTATGGGAATAGGACCCAGTTGGGATTGTGGCCTTGATGGCCAAAAGACCTCTTTCTGTATTGGAGGATTCTATGATTCTATGGTTCTATGACCAGAAGTTCCTGTCACCAGCCAATGATGGGCTATCTCTGCTAATGCTAAAGATGTGCCGGGGCATGTGGAAAATCCCACCCATTAACTCTTGCTCCTCTCCACAGATATTACCTGACCTGCAGGCAGCATTGCAACCACACCGCCCCCCCACCAAATACCTATCAGTAATTGACTTGATTGTGAGAGAAGCTGAGTACCCAACTTGGCATCTGGGAAAGGCTGCTATCACTTTGTTAGGATTGAGGGAGACTCTGTGAAACTATCCTGGCTTCTCTCGGAACCTATTGGACCTTGATGGAGAGAAATTGTTTGCCTGGTTCGATCTTGGGGTTAGGCTATGAGTAATTGGCTAAGTCTTGAGTTAGACTGGTGAGAAGCAGGTTAGGCCCCAAGCAGAGGATTCAATAAACGTGTATATCGCAATATCAATTCCAAAAGGGCCTACATCTTAGCACAGAGAAATTAGTTAATTTTCAGACATTTGATGAAATAGACTTTTTTTCCCAAAATGATTATTTTAGGAAGGGAAAACTTAATTTAAGGCATCTTACGCCAATCTAATTGAAATATTCAGTTAATTGTAGAGCATGAAAATGTTTAACAATGTATGATTAGTGGACTATTCATTGAATGAGTGAATGAATGTCTGTTCATTACTGTGTAACAATGTGGAATTTATTCCTTCCCATTCACACTTTTGACCCTTTCCAACGTAATCACCCTTTATGACGCTAGGCCCTTGCTGCACGTAGTTAATAGGAAGCTCAGAAAGGAATCGATTAGTTACAAAGAACATTGTAACTTCACTGTTTTAAATCATGTCACCTTGACAATAAATGTACTGTTTGAATGTTGATTGTGAGAGAGAAATCATAGCATCAGTTTTATTAATTTTACCATACTTGACAGGATCATTGGATCACAGATCAACAATAAGATGATATGCTGCCACTGTGGAATATATTATGTCAAAATTATTTTTTGATTGTACTCTTGTTCTTAAAATGGAGAAATTTAAAAATTATTAACATGATTCTTTTCACTTGGGGCTGGATTTGTGGGACTAAGTTCCAGTGACAAGAGCTGCCAGCCTATCTGATTGTCCTGAAGCCCTAGCAGTGCCAACAGCACCAGAATTCCATGGTTGCTGCTGCCAGGACTGCAAAGAGCCATCGGGAAGAATATTATGGTGACTTAAGATGGCTAAGTCCTGGGCTTTTAGGGCAGTGAAGAATCAGAGAAGTTGGGGCAGGGGGAGAGCAGGGTGGGAGTAGGGTTTTCTGAGGACGAACACAGTAACAAGTCTGACAACACCAGATTTGAAGTAAACCTGGTGTTGTCAGACTTCTTACTGTGTTTACCCCAGTCCAACGCCAGCATCTCCACTTTCTGAGGGCAGACACGAAGGAGCCAAAGGGGGTTGATGACACCCTGAGGGAGGGTGCCCTCACAGCACACAAGACAACCTCTGAGTGATGAGCCCACCCTTCCATCTTCCTTTTTCATGGAAGCCATTTCAATAATGGTCTTTGTACACTGCCCACCTGCCACTGCCCAACATTTTGTGGCAGCGGAAGTGGATCATATCCCTTAAGTGCCAATTAATTGGGTCTCAAATAAGCCCAAGGACGGGTGATCTAGTGATTGAGTCACCCATCCCCTGCACTGTAGGAAACAGGTCAAGGCTGGGCGAGAAGGCGATGGGCAGATTTTACGTGGCGTGAAGACATACAAGTATTTGTTTAATGCCTCTGTCATTTCTACATTCCCCATGATAATTTTTCTTTTCTCTGATTCTAATGGACTAATGGACTTTTGCTACTCTCTTACTTTTATATAGTTATAAATGTGTCTTTCCTGCTCAGTTTTTGTTTGGCATGGAATATATTTGTTAGGCATTTTGAATTATTTCTTTAAATGTTTCCCACTCTTTATTTATAGCTGTATCTTTTAGATTATTTACCCTCATTACCTTCACCAGTTCTCTCCTCATACCGCAGTAATTGGCTTTGTTTAAGTTTAAGATTCTTAGTTATGATTGGAAGATGTCACTTTCAAATTTAACTTCGAATTCATGGTGTTATGAACATTATTTCCCAGTGGAGCTTTTACTACAAGATTACAAATTAAATCTGCTTCATTGCACAATATTAGACCTAAGACAGCTGCATTTCTAGTAAGTTACAAAATGTATTGGTCCAAGAACTTATCATGAAAACATTCCCCAGCTTATCTTCTGGACCATTCATGCACATTTGATTGTTCCAGTCTATACAAAGATAAACGTTCCCGCAATTATTACATTGCTATTGTTACAAGCTCCAATTATTTCCCGTTTAATGCTCCACACAACAGTATAACTACTTCTTAGTTATCCACATTAAAGTTCAACGGTATCGATGTCACATAGCTGCTTTTATCCAACTTTTTCAACTCTTATTTGTGCTGTGTGTGTGGGAGCTGGACAACTACTTAATTTGGAGCTTGCTTTCATAACTCTGAAATCCAATATGATTCATTTCTTCTGCACAGGCGTTGAAACATTAAACATGTGCAGAGTTAGTCACATCGGATTATAGACTTAATTAATTCAGCTCAAAATCATCTTTACTTTGCAAGTTCGCTGTTTGGCAATTATGTTTATAAAAAAATCAAAATTAATTGTTGAATTAGATGTGAATAGTTGTCAAAATTTTGACAGGAAACACCTTTAACTGGTTCAGTACAATTAACTGTGACACTAACAATACGGTAAAGTTTTTTTTAGGATCATAGAATCCCTAGAGTGCAGAAGGAGGCCATTTGGCCCATCAAGTCTGCACCAACAACATCCTGCCCAGGCCCTTTCCCCGTAACCCCACTATTTACCCTGCTAATCCCCTTGACTAAGGGGGACAAAGGTTAACTTAGTATGGCCAATCTAATTAACCCACACATCTTTGGAATGTGGGAGGAAACAGGAATACCCAGAAGAAACCCACACAGAGAATGTGCACATTCCACATAGACAGTGACTCGAGGCCAGAATTGAACCCGGGTCATTGGCGCTGTGAGGCAGCAGTGGTAACCACTGTGCCATTGTGCCGCCTGCAAATTATTTTGCATTTTTTCTATCTAATCCAATAGAACTGTCCTACAGTGTCTATTGATGTTGCTAACAATATCTAGATGACTACCAGTCGTGAAAATATTAAGCACTCGAGGGGAACTTTTCACAATGTTAAGGAAATGGTAAATGATTTGCAGGATTGTAAATAATTCCCTTGAACAATGCCCGGAGGCTGAAACTCATTAAAGCAGCCAAGTCCTGACACTAATTATCATATGACATGTTGACGTTACAAGTCACATGAATCTTGAATCTATTCTAGCCTATCTCAGTCATTGTGATGCAGGTAAAATTAGGATCAAAATTGATTTGTGGCATGTTTTTCTATTTTCTTACACTGCATAATCAGAAATGTTATGTTGGATGTACATGTTGATGAATGACAGTACTATTAATACACAATTTATCCACGTGTGCATCTTGCAAATATTGGGGTGTCTTATTAATGTGATTCCTCTGTATGGCAAAGCAATGGCTTAGTGGTATTATCACAAGACTATTAATCTAGAAAGTCAATGAATGTTCTGGGGATCTGGGTTCGAATACCACCACAGCATTTGGTGGAATTTGAATTCAATACAAAATGTTTGGAATTAAGAATCTATTGATGACATGAAACTGTTGTTGATTGTCAGAAAACCCATCTGATTCACTAACATCCTTTAGGAAAGGAGATCTTTCCTTACCTGGCCTGGCCTACATTTGACTCCAGAGCCACAGCAATGTGGTTGACTCTCAACTGCCTTGTGAAATGGCCTAGCAAGCCACTCAATTCAAGTGTGACAAGGGATGGGCAATAAATCCTGGCCAGTAAGTGATGCCCATGTCCCATTAATGAGTAGTAAGAAAAACATTTCTATTCAATTGAAATTAAAGTACACCCATGCTTGCCTCTAAAGTGGTCTGGCTTCTGACATTATTTTAAATAGAGCTTTTGCATTTATTTTTCAATTATTTCTTGGTTCTCTCTTCACAAGAAAACATAACTCAGGTCATTGTCATTTTCTAAAACAGTGACACTCGCCAACATAATCATTCATATTTCACATGAATTATTGCCAATTGCTTCTTCTTAAAGAGTATACTCCAATGCATGATAAGACAGATGGGTAGAACATAGAATATAGAGCATAGAACAGTACAGCACAGTACAGGCCTTTTGGCCCTCGATGTTGTGTTGAGCTTTGTCCAAAATCAAGATCAAGCTATCCCACTCCCTATCATTCTGGTGTGCTCCATGTGCCTATCCAATAACCGCTTGAAAGTTCCTAAAGTGTCCAACTCCACTGTCACAGCAGCCTGTCCATTCCACACCCCAACCACTCTCTGAGTAAAGAACCTACCTCAGACATCCCTTCCATATCTCCCACCATGAACCTTATAGTTACACCCTAGTAACAACCACATCCATCTGAGGAAATAGTCTCTGAACGTCCACTCTATCTATCTCCCTCATAATCTTATAAATCTCTATTAAGTCACCTCTCATCCTCCTCCACTCTAAAGAGTAAAGCCCTAGCTCCCTTAACCTTTCCTCGTAAGACCTACCCTCCAAACCAGGCAGCATCATGGCGAATCTCCTCTCCAATGCTTCCACATTCTTCTTATAGTGAGGTGACCAGAACTGCACACAATATTCAAAATGTGATCTCACCAAAGTCCTGTATAGTTGCACCATAGCTCGTAAATTCAAATCCCCTGTTAATAAATGCTAACGCACTATAGGCCTTCTTCACAGCTCCATCCACTTGAGTGGTAGGTCTAACAAACTGGTTTGTTTCTCAAGCGATAATTGACAGTTGAAAACATTCCCATGGTATTGCATGCCTTCTCCAGACATCACTTCAGTTCAGGGACTTTCAAAGCTTTGGTCTTAGAAAGTCAAGGTTCCTGTCCTTGATGAGATGAAATTCCACCAAACTGTAGCTTTTTTTTGGGAGGAAACATTTTTCTAAACGGAATGATTAACTTGTAAGAATGCCGGTATTCCAGAACAGTTAAAGCAACTCAGAAGTAAATATCGCAAATAAATTTACAGGATTTTCCAGGCCCCCAACTCTGAGACTGGAAATTCCCTTCTGAGGTCAACAGACCTTTAAACGGATTGTCCGGGTTTCCATTCTGCCTGCGACTATATGCCTATTAGGCAGGACTGGAAAACTTACCCTGCCGAAAAGAGTTGAGACATTCAGGACCAAAGTATATTTATGTCCACGCTGATAAAAATGTTTGGTTAATGCTTTTTACTATCTGCTTCCATTCAGGTGCTTTCCTCATTCCATATGTTTTATTCCTCTTTACTTGTGGAGTCCCAGTGTTTTTTCTTGAAATTGCCCTTGGACAGTATACTAGTCAAGGTGGAATCACAGCTTGGAGGAAGATGTGCCCCCTCTTTGAGGGTAAGTTGCTAAAGGAAGGTTCAACATGATCTGAAGAAACTAGCAGTGTGTATCGGAAAGTTTTTAGTCAGCGGAGATAAAGAAACAGAACTGGAAAACTATTAGATATAACTACATTTTAGAGTTACTTGGTTTGTTCTCCTTTTTAGATTGTCCATTATTTTAAGTTTTTAAGTTTATTTATTAATGTCACAAGTGGGCTTACATTAGCACTGCAATGAAGTCACTGTGAAAATCCCCTAGTTGCCACACGCCGGTACCTGTTCGGGTACATAGAGGGAGAACTTAGCATGGCCAATGCACCTAACCAGCATTGGCGCTGTGAGGCAGCAGTGCTAACCACTGTACCACCATACTCCCATCATTCAGTCCCAGCATCAAACCTCAGTGGTTGCTTATACTAAACATTGTTAGAACTAAGGAGAGTTAAATTGATGTAATGGTTATCTGAATTCAGACTGGGGGCATATCAACAAGCTGCAACAGAGAATGATATAACTTCATACTGTGCCATGATTGCTCCTATAGAGCAATTTAGCAATCCTGCTACCATGAAGCTGCACCACTTTCTGGTCAGTGTGACTGGGTAGATGATTGCTTCCATGGGGTAAGAGGCTGATTTTGTGTGACAACCAGTGTTCCATCTCACCATAACTGTTATCTTTTTGGATGTGGTAGGACTGTGGATGCGGTGTTTTTCCAACCGCTAGTCTATAGCGAGCTTGATCTCAGATTCTAACTGACTCTTCTGGTTGGAGATCTGGCAGATGGCTTTGCTTGTGATGCTTGTCATAGTTTCACATCCAGATAGAAGGATAGATGTCCTCTTTCTCAGGGTGACAGCGAGCTCCAGCCATAAAATGGATCATTTATCTGCTTAGGCATTTTAGGATAGCCAGATGTCCTTGATGCAATCGCAATATGTCAAGTCTCAGAACTCTTGAAAAGACCACTGTCTCATCAACCACACTGAGGTGACCTCTCTGTTCATGTTATTGTCTGAGATTGTGTGGCATGTATGCTGGCCATCCTTTGACACAGAGCTCCCTGATCTGGACAGCTGAGTCATGGCTGGTAAACTAGTGAGGACCAACTCTCCCAAAAGAATTTTAAGTGTCAAATTTGGTAAAACTGAAGTAAATTCTTCTCTGCAGATCTTTTCAGTGGGAGTTTCAGAATGAATCTCCCGCACTGTGCACTGCAGCGTGCTCTAGCATGAATCATGCTGAAAATCTGTGGGGGGGCTTTTCCCCCTGGAGAGGCTGGCAGTATAGCACTGAACAGGCTACATCTCACGCATCAATCTGTCAGTGCGGAGATTAGTGCATGCGTAGTAGTCCAGCACTGCCGGCCTCCCGATCAGTGGCCAGCACAATCGCTGGCCAGCCCCATGGCCCTGCAATGGTGCCCATCCATCCCCCTCCCCTTCATCTCAGGACTGCTGGCCTTAATCCCCAGCCAGCCTCGACACCCCCCTACATACCCCCAATGCCCCGATCCCCCAACCCCCTCTGCCCCAGCAGCCCTGATCACCTGACCACCCGCACCACTGCCTCATGGCCTGCCCCAATTGCTGGCCTCCCTCACTCTGTCACTGATTTCAATGCAGAGTGGCAGTGGGACCCCCCTCCCCCATTCCCACTGATCTCCCACCACAGATGCCCTGCCCCATTTAGGCCCTGTTCCACTGTGGACCTGCCCCTTGGCACTGCCCGATGCCCTGTGCGCAGTGCCAAGATACCCACGGGCATTGCTACTTTTCCTCCTGGGCAGTGCCAGGGGGACAAGTGGGCACTGCCAGACTGGCAATGCTCAGGTGGCACCCCCCATTACCCCCCAGTCACCTGGGGGCCTTGATGGCCCCTTTTGACTCCAGCAGGGTCAGGCTGCCAGCTCCCCTTTTGTGGGAGAAGGATAGGAAGAAAGAGGTCACTTGTGGCGAGAGCCCACTTGTGGGGAGCTATTATACATCCCGCTGGAGTGCACCAAACCTGGCAGGGGTGAGGGGGCATGGGGGGGCGGGGGAGTGGGGTTGGTGGGGGGTACTCCTGAGGGCCCGGAGACTTTTGCTGATCACAGGGTAAGCATATGAAAATGCTGCTTTGCATACTTTATACAGCTCCATGCCAGAACTCAGCGCCAGAAATCTGGCTGTTGGAGACTTGCTCAGGCAGTGATGACCAGCGGGAAGCGTACTAAACGGCCTCTGTTTGAGTCTCCCAGCCCACTGCACTGTTTTTGCATTGCCCCAAAGATTGTTGTCAATGTGAGGATTAGGCAATCTCTCCTCCAATTCATCATATACCCGCTATCCACCTCCCAGACCAGGAGTTTTCGCCTCCTATCCACCTCCCACACCAGGAGCTCTCTCCTCCTATCCACCTCCCACACCAGGAGCTCTCTCCTCCTATCCATCTCCCACACCAGGAGCTCTCTCCTCCTATCCATCTCCCACACCAGGAACTCTCTCCTCCTATCCATCTCCCACACCAGGAACTCTCACCTCCTATCCACCTCCCACACCAGGAACTCTCTCCTCCTATCCATCTCCCACACCAGGAACTCTCTCCTCCTATCCACCTCCCACACCAGGAACTCTCTCCTCCTATCCACCTCCCACACCAGGAACTCTCTCCTCCTATCCATCTCCCACACCAGGAACTCTCTTCTCCTATCCACATCCCACACCAGGAGCTCTCTCCTCCTATCCATCTCCCACACCAGGAACTCTCTCCTCCTATTGACCTCCCACACCAGGAGCTCTCTCCTCCTATCCACCTCCCACACCAGGAACTCTCTCCTCCTATCGACCTCCCACACCAGGAACTCTCTTCTCCTATCCATCTCCCACACCAGGAACTCTCTCCTCCTATCCACCTCCCACACCAGGAGCTCTCTCCTCCTATCCACCTCCCACACCAGGAGCTCTCTCCTCCTATCCACCTCCCACACCAGGAACTCTCTCCTCCTATCCGCTTCCCACATCAGGAACTCTCTCCTCCTATCCACCTCCCACACCAGGAACTCTCTCCTCCTATCCACCTCCCACACCAGGAGCTCTCTCCTCCTATCCACCTCCCACACCAGGAACTCTCTCCTCCTATCCGCTTCCCACATCAGGAACTCTCTCCTCCTATCCATCTCCCACACCAGGAGCTCTCTCCTCCTATCCATCTCCCACACCAGGAGCTCTCTCCTCCTATCCATCTCCCACACCAGGAACTCACTCATCCTATCCACCTCCCACACCAGGAGCTCTCTCCTCCTATCCATCTCCCACACCAGGAGCTCTCTCCTCCTATCCATCTCCCACACCAGGAGTTCTCTCCTCCTATCCATCTCCCACACCAGGAACTCTCTCCTCCTATCCATCTCCCACACCAGGAACTCTCTCCTCCTATCCACCTCCCACACCAGGAACTCTCTCCTCCTATCCACCTCCCACACCAGGAACTCTCTCCTCCTATCCATCTCCCACACCAGGAGCTCTCTCCTCCTATCCACCTCCCACACCAGGAACTCTCACCTCCTATCCACATCCCACACCAGGAGCTCTCTCCTCCTATCCATCTCCCACACCAGGAACTCTCTCCTCCTATCCACCTCCCACACCAGGAGCTCTCTCCTCCTATCCATCTCCCACACCAGGAGCTCTCTCCTCCTATCCATCTCCCACACCAGGAACTCTCACCTCCTATCCATCTACCACTCCAGGAGCTCTCTCCTCCTATCCACCTCCCACACCAGGAGTTTTCGCCTCCTATCCACCTCCCACACCAGGAGCTCTCTCCTCCTATCCACCTCCCACACCAGGAGCTCTCTCCTCCTATCCATCTCCCACACCAGGAACTCTCTCCTCCTATCCACCTCCCACACCTGGAGCTCTCTCCTCCTATCAACCACCCAAACCAGGAACTCTCTCCTCCTATCCACCTCCCACACCAAGAGCTCTCTCCTCCTATCCACCCCCCACACCAGGAACTCTCTCCTCCTATCCACCTCCCACACCAGGAACTCTCTCCTCCTATCCACCACCCAAACCAGGAACTCTCTCCTCCTATCCACCTCCCACACCAGGAACTCTCTCCTCCTATCCACATCCCACACCAGGAACTCTCTCCTCCTATCCACCTCCCACACCAGGAACTCTCTCCTCCTATCCGCCTCCCACACCAGGAGCTCTCTCCTCCTATCCATCTGCCACACCAGGAACTCTCACCTCCTATCCACCTCCCACTCCACGAGCTCTCTCCTCCTATCCACCTCCCACACCAGGAGCTCTCTCCTCCTATCCACCTCCCACACCAGGAACTCTCTCCTCCTATCCACCTCCCACACCAGGAGCTCTCTCCTCCTATCCATCTCCCACACCAGGAGCTCTCTCCTCCTATCCACCTCCCACACCAGGAACTCTCTCCTCCTATCCACCTCCCACACCAGGAGCTCTCTCCTCCTATCCACATCCCACTCCAGGAACTCTCTCCTCCTATCCACCTCCCACTCCACGAGCACTCTCCTCCTATCCACCTCCCACACCAGGAACTCTCTCCTCCTATCCATCTCCCACACCAGGAGCTCTCTCCTATCCATCTCCTACACCAGGAGCTCTCTCCTCCTATCCGCCTCCCACTCCAGGAACTCTCTCCTCCTATCGAACTCCCACACCAGGAGCTCTCTCCTCCTATCCACCTCCCACACCAGGAACTCTCTCCTCCTATCCACCTCCCACACCAGGAGCTCACTCCTCCTATCCACCTCCCACACCAGGAACTCTCTCCTCCTATCCATCTCCCACACCAGGAGCTCTCTCCTCCTATCCACCTCCCACACCAGGAACTCTCTCCTCCTATCCACCTCCCACACCAGGAGCTCTCTCCTCCTATCCACCTCCCACACCAGGAACTCTCTCCTCCTATCCACATCCCACACCAGGAACTCTCTCCTCCTATCCACCTCCCACACCAGGAACTCTCTCCTCCTATCCATCTCCCACACCAGGAGCTCTCTCCTCCTATCCACCTCCCACACCAGGAACTCTCTCCTCCTATCCACATCCCACACCAGGAACTCTCTCCTCCTATCCACCTCCCACACCAGGAACTCTCTCCTCCTATCCACCACCCAAACCAGGAACTCTCTCCTCGTATCCACATCCCACACCAGGAGCTCTCTCCTCCTATCCACCTCCCACACCAGGAGCTCTCTCCTCCTATCCACCTCCCACACCAGGAGCTCTCTCCTCCTATCGAACTCCCACACCAGGAACTCTCTCCTCCTATCCACCTCCCACACCAGGAACTCTCTCCTCTTATCCACATCCCACACCAGGAACTCTCTCCTCTTATCCACCTCCCACACCAGGAACTCTCTCCTCCTATCCGCCTCCCACACCAGGAGCTCTCTCCTCCTATCGAACTCCCACACCAGGAGCTCTCTCCTCCTATCGAACTCCCACACCAGGAACTCTCTCCTCCTATCCATCTCCCACACCAGGAACTCTCTCCTCTTTTCCACCTCCCACACCAGGAACTCTCTCCTCCTATCCGCCTCCCACACCAGGAGCTCTCTCCTCCTATCCATCTGCCACACCAGGAACTCTCACCTCCTATCCACCTCCCACTCCACGAGCTCTCTCCTCCTATCCACCTCCCACACCAGGAGCTCTCTCCTCCTATCCACCTCCCACACCAGGAACTCTCTCCTCCTATCCACCTCCCACACCAGGAGCTCTCTCCTCCTATCCATCTCCCACACCAGGAGCTCTCTCCTCCTATCCACCTCCCACACCAGGAACTCTCTCCTCCTATCCACCTCCCACACCAGGAGCTCTCTCCTCCTATCCACATCCCACTCCAGGAACTCTCTCCTCCTATCCACCTCCCACTCCACGAGCACTCTCCTCCTATCCACCTCCCACACCAGGAACTCTCTCCTCCTATCCATCTCCCACACCAGGAGCTCTCTCCTCCTATCCATCTCCTACACCAGGAGCTCTCTCCTCCTATCCGCCTCCCACTCCAGGAACTCTCTCCTCCTATCGAACTCCCACACCAGGAGCTCTCTCCTCCTATCCACCTCCCACACCAGGAACTCTCTCCTCCTATCCACCTCCCACACCAGGAGCTCTCTCCTCCTATCCACCTCCCACACCAGGAACTCTCTCCTCCTATCCATCTCCCACACCAGGAGCTCTCTCCTCCTATCCACCTCCCACACCAGGAACTCTCTCCTCCTATCCACCTCCCACACCAGGAGCTCTCTCCTCCTATCCACCTCCCACACCAGGAACTCTCTCCTCCTATCCACATCCCACACCAGGAACTCTCTCCTCCTATCCACCTCCCACACCAGGAACTCTCTCCTCCTATCCATCTCCCACACCAGGAGCTCTCTCCTCCTATCCACCTCCCACACCAGGAACTCTCTTCTCCTATCCACCTCCCACACCAGGAGCTCTCTCCTCCTATCCGCCTCCCACACCAGGAGCTCTCTCCCCCTATCCACCTCCCACACCGGGAGCTCTCTCCTCCTATCCACCTCCCACACCAGGAGCTCTCTCCTCCTATCCACCTCCCACCCCAGGAGCTCTCTCCTCCTATCCACCTCCCACACCAGGAGCTCTCTCCTCCTATCCACATCTCACACCAGGAGCTCTCTCCTCCTATCCACCTCCCACACTAGGAACTCTCTCCTCCTATCCACCTCCCACACTAGGAACTCTCTCCTCCTATCCATCTCCCACACCAGGAGCTCTCACCTCCTATCCATCTCCCACACCAGGTACTCTCTCCTCTTTTCCACCTCCCACACCAGGAACTCTCTCCTCCTATCTGCCTCCCACACCAGGAACTCTCTCCTCCTATCCATCTCCCACACCAGGTACTCTCTCCTCCTATCCACCCCCCACACCAGGAGCTCTCTCCTCCTATCCATCTCCCACACCAGGTACTCTCTCCTCTTTTCCACCTCCCACACCAGGAACTCTCTCCTCTTTTCCACCTCCCACACCAGGTACTCTCTCCTCTTTTCCACCTCCCACACCAGGAACTCTCTCCTCCTATCCACCTCCCACACCAGGAGCTCTCACCTCCTATCCACCTCCCACACCAGGAACTCTCTCCTCCTATCCACATCCCACACCAGGAACTATCTTCTCCTATCCACCTTCTGCTATATCAGGGAACCTTGGAACAATCTCTCTACTTGTTGCATCATTTTGACTCCTCTTTTCTTCTCCGCGAAACTTTAACAAATACTTTCAGGAGCTGCTCCAGCCAGAAGACACCTCAAATTTAGGAAGCAAAGGCTAGATTTAAATTGTGCATTTTAGCTTTAAGTGCTATTATCCTTGCACCAACCGGAATCTGCTCCTGATATATGGAGCACTGAGCAGAATGGCACTACTTTTTCAATTAGTCGGCAGCTCAGGTTTGCCTATTCCAAATTTTACTGCTAAATATTTAATAGTACACACCCTACCTCCAATCTTTTTAAGTATTCTTCCTTTGCCTGCTTTTCCAACTATACATCTTGTCATCAGTATATTTAAATATATGTAATTTCTTCCTTCCACTTCATATAGAGAAGCGATAGCAATGGATGGTTATTGTTTTTATGTAATTAAAGTCTATTGCAGCAATAGTGACTGTTTCATCAAGTTTAATGTTTGCATTATGATATCAAATTTACTTTCAGTGTGTTTACATTGTCTTTTCTCTCTGCAGGTATAGGTCATGGTACAACAGTCATCAATATCTATCAGGTTACCTATTACATAATTATTCTGACCTGGTCTACTTTCTACTTCTTCAATTCTTTCTCTGCTGAACTGCCATGGGCTCACTGTGGACAAGAGTGGAACACTGGTGGGTCTTGGGGGATAATATTGTTCTGCTATTTAATTTTTTTTAACATTCATTCTAGGCATGTGGGAATTGTTTGCCCATTCCCATTTGCCCTGAGAACCACTGCACTCAATGTCTGCATCTTTTGAACAGTGGATACTGGGGGACAAATAAGAATCCACCTTGGTTTTTGTTTTGACTGGATTCACATTTGGAAAGACCAGGGTTGGAATTTTCCATCCATTCACACTCTACTATAGCTTCCTCACAGCGCCAGGGACCAGGGTTCAATTCTGGCCTCGAGTCACTGTCTGCATGGAGTTTGTACACTCTCCCCGTGTCTGCATGCGTTTCCTCCCGGTGCTCTGGTTTCTTCCCACAGTCCAAAGATGTGCAGGTTAGGTGGATTGGCCATGCTAAATTGCCCCTTAATGTGCAAAGATGTATTGGTTAAGTGGATTAGCAATGGTAAATGTGCAGGGTTACGGGGATAGGGTGGATGGGAGGGCTTGGGTGGAATGCTGTGTTGGAGCTGCAAGAGAGGTCGGAGAATTTGATAATCAGCCAAATTTCCATTCACTGCTGCAGCATCGTAGAATCCTGCTGGTGTGAAGGTCCAGAAAATCCCAGCCCAGGTAAAGACAGGGGATTTCCTTCCCTAAAAGATTTTGGTGAACTAGCTGGGTTTTTATGGCAATCCAACAATCACAAGGTTAATTTTACTAACTTCAGCATTAAAGACCATAGAATTAATCCAGTGCAGAAAGAGGTCATTTGACCCATCAAGTCTTCACTGACTCTCTGAAAGAGCAATCCAGCTGGGCCCTCCCATCCATTAATCTTGTACATTTACCATGGCTATTCCACCTAACTTACACACCTTGGGACATTAAGGTTAGATGGCCAATCCACCTAACCCGCACATCTTTGGACTGTGGAAGGAAACCAGAGCACCCGGAGGAAACCCACGCAGACAGGGGGAGAATGTGCACAAACAATGACCCAAGGCCGGAATTGAACCCGGGTCCATGGTGCTGTGAGGCAGCAGTGCTAAACACTGTGCCACCCTATTCCATATTTTGTATTAAATTGAAATAAAATTCGCAAAGTGTCAAGATCACATTTAAACTGGTGTTCTCTAGATTATTATACTAGTTCTAAAGCATTTAAATTTAATCTTATAGTAATGATCCCTCATTCCAGACAGCACATGAACAAAGTCTTGGAAGAGAGGCATGAGTATTGGTGTTTGTGTCTTACTTAACTATAATAATGGAGCATGCAACCCATCAGAATCTTCAGGGTGATATTTTAAAATCCTTGAGGCTGCGGAGCTTCAGAAAGTTGATGGCTTGTTCAGTCAGAGCTCTGGTAGAAATTTTCCTCAGTGTCTGGGCTCTGGTTCCAAGCAAGAGTTATGACTCAAGTGGTAAGGTACTTCAATTGCCAGCCTGATACCAGATGATTTGAGTGGAGGAGGACTGGTGAAGGACAAATGATTCACGATTATTGTTCTGAAGATAGACCCAGTATTTTAATGATGTATTCACTGTGGTGAATTGCTTGTGAGCAGTGGGCAATCGCTCAGGATTGATATTAGCCCCTGTAAACTGACTGTGATTGTTGTGACAAGAGGGATATATTTCAATATGTAACTCTGTGAATAAATGTGTCAAGATTGGCTCCAGATCAATCTTTCACCAACTGGCTTTCTGGAATGGAACCTGCTTGTGGAGAATAGATGCCTAGAGGTGAACATTGCAAATCAAGGAAAACAACTCAGACAGTAAATGTAAATCTCGGTCAGCATTGTAAAAAATGGCAGAAAGCAAATGGAAGTTGCTGTGGTAGGGGATGTTTATCCTCTGATGTTTTTGAAGTAAGACTCATTTGACGTGTGGAAAAATGAATGAAGCGGATATGGGGAGACAGGTCCTCTCTACCAAAGTGGGAATGAGATATGAACTTAGCATTGTCACTTCTTGCCAGCAATATAGTGAGAAGTAAAATATCTTGTGAGATGGATGCCCATCAGTTGGTGAAGGTTTGGATCGTCCATAGGAGTTCATGGATGAAACAAGAAAGATGATTGGTTAAATATCTATAAGGCGTGGTCAGGATTTGTTGATTTTGTAAAATCAATGGTCAATTCCTGGAATAAGATAAGCAAAGCTGTCCCAGTGCAGTTACAACACTGGCATCTACCCAGCAATGTGGAAAAGTACCCAGATATCCTGAAATCAGGATGATGAAATCCACCACAACATAAAGAACAATAAAGAAGTTGGATGAGTTCTTCTCCATATTTGGGAGGCCAATGCAACAAGTCAGTAATAATGGATGCAATTCATATGCCAGGAATTTGTGGATCACCTTAAGAACATTGATATACAATACTGTAGGACTGCCCACATATCATCCATCCACAAAGGGATTGGCGGAGAGGCTAATACAGTCATTGAAACATGCCATCAAAGCATCAAAAGGTGAGGTTCACAATCCAACTTTCTCATGTCCTATGACTCATGCCACCACACAAAATTCATTGCTAATGTTACTCCTGAGAAGGAAACTGAAAACTAAGTTCTACCTACTCAGGCGGCACAGTGGCACAGTGGTTAGCACTGCTGCCTCACAATGCCAGGGACCTGGGTTTGATTCCATTCTTGGGCGACTGTCTGAGTGGAGATTGCACATTCTCCCCATGTCTGCATGGGTTTCCTCTGGGTGCTCCAGTTTCTTTCCACATTCCATAGATGTGCACATTAAGTGAATTGGCTATGCTAAGTTGCTCCCTGGTGTCCAAAGATGCATGGGTTAAGGGTATCAGTGGGGTTACAGTGATAGGGTGTGGGGTGGGCCTGAGTAAGATGTTCTTTCACAGAGTAGATGCAGGCTCTATGGGCCGAATCACCTTCCTCTCCACTATAGGAATTCTATAATACCACCTGACACCACGACAATTGTGGAGCAACAGCAACAAGCACAAGTTATTCACTGTGAACAAACATCAATGCTAAGGAGTTTTATATAAGAAGAAAGTGTTTTAATGAGAACCACCCTGTAAGTGAGAAATGGGCACCTGCAAACAGCCTAGCTAAGACAGGCCTGACTTCTTATACAGTGCAACTTGATGACAGAATATGGCGGAGACGCTGGGATCAAATCTTCACTTCAAGAAGTGAATTAATGGAGACGGACCATAAAGATACCTAAGATTGTGAAATTCCTGAACCAAGGATTATTACAAAACCAAGTTCAGATTCTACTTTATAGAACAACGAACTTCTATGGCAGCTGACAATGAAGCAATTTCACATGATGTACCTAGTACTTATGGAACAGGCTATTGAGTTTGTTAAAGATCTGACTTTAGAATATTGTGGGCAAATGTTTCTCACCCTGCCTACCACAGGAATCGAAGGAGGTGGACCATGCAAAGGTCCATTGACCTCAGATGGGATTTTCCAGTCTTGAGGCAAGTGCAGCCAGAAAACTCCACTGTACCTTACCAAAACCAAATCAAAGTCTGCCAAAAAGACTCTTGTATTAATTGTATGTATGTAGATAGTAATATTTGATAATCTAACTGATGTTCCTAGTAGATAATCATTCATGTTTAAAAGTTTGCTGTTGGAACAAAGAACAAAGAAAATTGCAGTACAGGAACAGGCCCTTTGGCCTGCACGGACAATGCTGCCTGTGTGAACTAAAATCCTCTACCCTACCGGGGACCATATCCCTCTATTCCCATCCTATTCATGTATTTTTTCAGATGCCCCTTAAAACTCACTACAGTATCTGCTTCCAATACCTCTCCCAGCAGCAAGTTCCAGGCATCTACCATCTTCTGTGTAAAAAAGACTTGCCACATACAAGTCCTTTAAAGATTGCCCCTCACACCTTAAACATATACCCCTGGTGGTTGATTCTACCACTCTGGGAAAAAGCTTCTGACTATCCATTCTGTCCATGCCCCTCAAAATCTTGTAGACTTCTATCAGGTCTCCCCTCAACTTCCATTGTTCCAGTGAGAACAAACCAAATTTCTCCAGCCTCTCCTCATAGCTAATGCCCTCCATAGCAGGCAACATCCCGGTAAACTTTTTCTGTACCCTCTCCAAAGCCTCCACATCTTTCTGGTGGTGTGGTGACTAGAATTGAACACTATATTCCTGTGTTGTACTACTGAAGTAAAGGGGGAGGGATGTTATGTATTGAGAGGCAATGCATCTCTGTATGATTAGTCACATGACATACTGTGATGTCACCAAAGGCATTTGTGGGTTTTATCTCCATTCCATGTTGGACTTCAATGTGGCAACTGCTCTTAAATAAATCTGCACTGCGTTGGTACAAAACCCACAAGGCGGGACCTTATCATCTTTGGTTTTATTAGTATTAGCTAATAAGCTAGTACTAATAAAGTCAAAATATTGAATATATAACAAAGCTTAAACTACAGTCAAACCCTGCAATGTCTTATTTGTGTCATAAAGCAAAATTTTCAGGTATTTTTATGGTACAAGTTGATGACTTCTTATGGGGTTGTCCTGCAGAACTTGAGAACTGTGTTTTTTTGGAATAGTTTTAGAATAGAATTTAAAATTCAGGCCCAGGGCAGTGTATTTATGGCTTTATGGATTTTGATACTAAGCAGAGTAGGTTTGATATTACTTCAAATCAACTTAGACACTGTTTCTCCCAACCAAATTAATTATGAAAAAAAAGGTTAACTTAAAAGACAGAGAGTGAACAATTGTGAAGTTTGATTGGTCAGTTAAAGTGGTCATGCACTCAGATAGATCAGCTTTTAGTGCATTACAAGGAAATACCCTAAAGTAGAGAAAATTTTAAGGGCAAATAAAAGGCTAAAAAGTATCTGGAGAAATGTGCACTTAAGTCCCAGTCCTTAGATGACCCAAAGAACAAGGAGCATTTTAGTGATGCTTCACATGCTCAATCTTCCTGAAGGCTATTCTTGTGCAGCTGGTTCCATCATACTGACTGACAAGACCAGCTCTCAAAAAGACTACTGATTGCACTAATGCTGTGCAAAAGGCCGCACGTGAGAACAGCTCTATTCAGTGAATCAGCTTCAAGGATCCTGCAGAGAAGAATTGCTATTTCTGGCATAGATGGCCACACTCCAGTGAAGCCCAGTGCCAGAGGAGCCTGATTTTCTAATCTTTAGAAGTTAGGAACAAATTTGTTGCATTGATATTTCAAGAAGATTTTATCAACTTCTAATTGTATGCTCCACCTTATGGATTTACAGATAACTGCATGGAATTTACAAAGAACTCCTCAGCTAACAATTGGACAAAAGGAGAAAATGCCACAATGCCTGTAACTGAGTTTTGGGAGTAAGTAAAGCTTAATTGCTACTGCCAATGAAATACCAGTGCATCTGACAATTAAAATTAAGCTGGTTTATCTTCTAGAAAGGATGCAGATTATTATCTTGGGGTGCTATTCCTTATGCATGGTGGTACAGTGGTTATCACTGCTGCCTCACAGTGCCAGGGACCCAGGTTCAATTCCAGCCTCAGGTAACTGTGTGGAGTTTGCACATTTTGCTCATGTTGCCCCTTGGTTACAGCGGATTGGAAGGGTAAAGATGAGGGGTTACGGGGAGAGGCCTGGGTGGGATTGTTCTCGGTGTGGGCTTGATGGGCTGAATAGCCTCCTTCTGCACTGTAGGGATTCTATAATTTTACGATTCTATGATAAAGGCCAGGAATGACAAAACTGCAGTAAATTCAGTGGCCCTGAAATGATACCAGAAGATATCACCACACAAACATAAAGTTTCAAATTTATTTATTAGTGTCACAAATAGGCTTACATTAACACTGCAATAAAGTTACTGTGAAAATCCTGTAGTTGCCACACTTTGCGCCTGTTCGGGTACACTGAGGGAGAATTTAGCATGGGCATTGTACCTAACCAGCACGTCTTTCGTACTGTGGGAGGAAACCGGAGCACCCGGAGGAAACCCACGTGGACACAGGGAGAACATACAAACCTCACACAGACAGTAACCCAAGCCCGGGAATTGAACCTGGGTCCCTTGTGCTGGGAGGCAGCAGTACTAACCACTGTGCTGCCCTATATATGTTCACCTGAAAATCCTTTCCCCACCACTGATTTCAGAGCAATTTCAAAATCAATATTGAACATTCCTGACTTTTATCAAATGGCTGCTGAGAATGAAAAAAAACAAATGATCTCTCAGTGTGAATAGGAATTAGATTTAAAATGATCACCTAATCCTCCAGTTAGTACCTCCTACCTCCCATTCCCCAGTCTCTTGGCATTTCAGAAGAAAGAGAGTAAGGCTTTTTCTGTAGATCTATCAGCCGTAAAACTGTGCCTATTCTGTTTCAGAATGGTCATGAATTCTTTTTCTCGGTTTTCTTTACTTCATTTTTAACTTTGTATCTTTAATACATTTGCTCACAAGACAATGAGCTATATCATTTGTCTTTGTCACAAAGATTGGTTGCAAGTACAACTACAATTTCTCAACAAGGGATAATTGTAAGAAATGGAGAGCATCTCCACATATTAAGCCGTTATCTGGCAGTGGTTACACTTGATGTCGCTGTGTGCCACTGTGTAGTGCAACCTGAGGAAGACCTCAACTTAGACAAAGCAATACAGCTGGTCAGACAAACCAAGGTCCAGAAACAGAACAGGGCAACACTGTGATGTCTGAGTGGAATTCTCTCAAAAAAACGACTCAGTGTCATAATGGCAAGAATAATGGGATGATCCATGCCAGTCTCTCAGGCATGCCCTGCACTGCAATCCTCCCACAATTTTGGAGTCAATTTTGGAGAGTTAGGAGTTTCAGTTCATCATGGGAGAATAGGTCTAAACACACCTGGAAACACCGGATCCAGAGCACTCAAGCATCGTTTTGCACAGGCACCCCCATCTCACAATGCATTGGGAACCCCCTCTCTTCTTCCATAGACATCAGAGACCCTTCTTCTCATTGGTGAAATTCTCTCCATCAGCTCCCCGACACGGGTCATAGGCATTGGGGCATCGGGATCCTGCCCAATGGGCACTGCCTGACCATGCCCCTGACTACCCGAAGGCTTCAATAGTCTCTGAGCTCCCAGGCATGGCCATCACACCATGTGTCCGCAAGTGGAGACCAGTATGATTCTCGCCATTCTGGAAGACCAGACAATCCTGTGCATTGGGAGTCAAATGGGCTTGTACATATTTAAATGCTACTTTACATATGCTAATCAACCTCATGCCCTTTCTGGGCATGATCCAGTTTAAGCCATTAGAAAGGCACTGCCAATTTTTAGGCCTGCACGCAATTCTCCAGGGTTGGTGCAATCTGCGCCGGGGTGGCGAGGTCAGAGAATCGGCTCTGAAGAAAAGATCAGAGCCCAGGCATCCTCCAGTGACTGTATAGTTACTGAAGCCCAGGAATGGAGAAGAAGCATCAGAAAAGAAGGTACAATTTGGAGGAAAGTATATGACACCATCAAACTCTGCCAGTTCTTTGACATCAAAAAGTCTCATCAGTGCAAGCCATGCCTTGCAAACATTGCAGAAAGCTTTTTCTATTGGCCACTTATGGAAGACATGTTGACTAGACTTCTGGCTTCCCAGTTTTCAAAGAAAAAGTCTCCATGAATTAAAGAATTTTTGCCTGAACAGAAAGAAAAATGTTTCCTGAGTGAGGCTAATGACTAACTATGCACTTCAAAATGTAGATGTCTTATCAACTTTAGACGCTAGAGTAAGTGGAAGAGTTTTATTGGATAATGAACCGTGGATACCAAGTTATGCCTGCAGCCAATAGAAACCTAGCTACACAGTCCCCAAGGAATTGGAGAAAAGAGTCCTGGGAAAGTTATAAGCAGCACTTCAATCCAAGGAAAAGCAGATATTGTAAATAGTGTATGTTCTATAGAATCAGGAATTCTCTCATTTTATAAGCCCTAATTTTATTAAGGAGGCAAAATAAATCATCAGCAATAATACAGATGTGATTTCAGAAAAGATTTCCCAAAACTATTTACAGATCCAAGATGACTTACAAATCAGTGTGGCATTACATTGTAAAGGGTTGCCAGACCTGTGTGTCCATTCACATTTAAGAAGTTATGGCATCCACTAATGAACATGTCTAACTACAGCTAGAAGAAATAAGTAGGATTGGAATTTCCTGTCACTAAGCCCAGAGAGTGGTGATCTGGAATGGCCCCAGTTCCTAAACCTGCGGGTACCTTCTCATTTTGTGTAGACTTAACCAGGCCATGGCAACGAAAATTTATCCAGTGTTCTTGACAGCTTGGCTAGCTGTCCAAATTAGCATGTTCACAAAACTGAACACCAAGAGTGACTCTTAGCAGGTGCTTTAGAACAAATATGAAAATGACTAATGACCTTCATTACTGTCTTTGAGAGGTTTAGTTTTGATTCTTTACTATTTGATCTAATGTCAGGACCAGAAATTTCCCAAATAACCATGTCTAACATTCTCCAGGGCCTCGAAGGAGAAAGACGTCACATGGGTGACATCCTAATGAATCCACTGAAAAAAAACATGGCCTGAGGTTGAAGTGGCCAGGGCTGTGGAAAGAGGGTCTGGCATTTAGAGTGCAATTGTCCCAAAATTTGTCAGAGAGTCAGGTTAAGACTGAAAACTGCGTATAACTTTCCTACTGCAAGGCCAAGTTTTCTCTCCAGATTTTTTAACGCTCAGTGCACAGAGAATCTGGGGGTGTGATTTGCACTGTCACTCTAGTGGGGGTATGTGGATGGGGCTAGCAAGGCTGGTTCCACAAGGCCCTTTAAAGTGTGCGCCCCGATCTGTGCTGAAAATAAACCACCCCACCACATCCCACACCCCATGAACACAGGGGCCCCCTACTCCTTCAAGCATTGGGATGGCCCCTCTACCCTCCATAAATGTAACAGGGTACCCCACAGCACGGGCACTGGGGAGGTCCCCCCACTCACAGCAATTAGAGCACTCCCCCCACCACAGACATTGGGAGATGGCGGGGGGGGGGGGGTGGCGGGGGCATTCCCCGCTTCACAAGCATCGGTGCACCCACCCTTCCCAGAAGCATCAGACTGTGACCCCCACTATACAAAAGTGGAACCCTTTAATGTGATTGCCCAGAGGGCCACCCTGGCACAGACAACCTGGCATTGCCACCCTGACACTGTCACTCTGGCACTGCTAGGTTGGCACTGATGCCTATGCCAGAGGGCAGTGTCAGATCATGTCCCTCACTACCTGGAGGCCATGCTTACCTCCGGCATGGTCATTACAACTGGCATTTGTTTTTGAAAACTAGTCAAGATTCATGCCAGCATGATGTCAAATCCTGTTTTTGGCCCCTCGCGAGATTTAGCAACCATTACAGGATTCTCAGCCATGAGTGTTAATTTCATGAAAATGTCTACTTGTTTCCCTGGGCATATTGTGAGCAGCAGTGACATAATGGCAGACCCGCAAAAAAAAATGACAGCCATTAGCGAATTCCTAATCCCTATACTAATCCTGAATTGGCAAATTGGTACAGATAATCAGACGGCAAAATTCCTCCTTAACCTTGCACAACTTACTGGACCCTTACAGCAGTTATTACAAATAACGCCCAAGCATGGTCTTGGAATACATTTTAGGAGAAGGCATTTCAATCATTTAAGAAAATGCTTAAATGGGGGGGAGGTGGGGGGGAGGCGTTAATGTTGTACTAAGGATTGTAAGGGTTAATGCGTGGAACTGTGTAAATAGCATCTCCCATAATGGTGAGTTAAGGGAATATATAATTTGGAGTGGAGAGGAGCATGTTCATGGCTTCGACAGAATAACACCTGGTCATGGGTGGCTGTACACAGTTCAGTTATACAAAATAAACCAGTTATTGTCTGATGGTATCAATGCCTCAGTAATCATTCCGAAGCTAGACTGATAAACATACAGCCTTATTAACTAAGAAACAACTGTAATTCTTCCACGTTGTTTTTCATTCAAAGGAAACGTGTCCTGAGGTTGTCGGATGGAATTGAGCATGTAGGTACTGTCCACTGGCAGGTAGCACTGTGTCATCTTCTGATGTGGATTATCTGCTTCTTCTGTATCTGGAAGGGAGTTAAGACAACTGGAAAGGTAAGGGGCTAATTTAATTAAATCCCTTTAAAAAATGATAGAGAGGCAACAGGAATGAAGTATTTTTCTGTGAATTATACAGGGTAGTTTCTTTAAACTAGATTGTATATGTGAAGAGAGAAAGGGAATCACATTGTGTTGCAAATTATTAAATATTTTGTATTGTGTTTTTTCATTTCATCAGTTACTGAAGCTGTGCACAGAAGTTCTAGTTGCTGTTGCTGATAGGATTTCCTCTGTCTTTCATTTTCATCTAAGGATGTAGGTGATGAATAAATCCAATTATTCCAAAGAATTTGGGACAAAAGGCTGGCATAGGGAAGGGGGCTATTGCTGTTGATCTTTTGAGTGTGATGGCAGTTGTATCGGGGGGTGGCAGTGACACTCCAAGGTGCTCCTGTGAGGAAAATGTGGCAGCAGCTGACAGGAGTTAAAGTTTATTTATTTGTGTCACAAGTAGGCTTACACCAACAGTGCAATAAGGTTACTGTGAAAATCCCCTAGTCGCCACACACCTGTTCAGGTACAGTGAGGGAGAAATACATCTAACCAGCACGTCTTTTGGACTGTGGGAGGAAACCGCAGCACACAGAGGAAACTCACACAGATGCAGGGAGAATGTACAAACTCCACACAGATAGTGCCTCAAGCCAGGAATCAAACCAGGTCCCTGGCAATGTGAGGCAACAGTGCTAACTACTGTGCCACCATGGTGCCAGGTTGAGTTCTCCATTTGGGAAGGTTTATTTTAAATCCATACTTTTGTGGTTGCAGCTAGCAGAGATCCTTTGAAGCACGAGCTTAACCTTGAAAACAGCTGTGTTCAGGGAAACACAATATTTCAACGGGGTCCTCAAATAGATGTTGTGCCTGTTATTTGAATAAATGGAGGACTTGTCTGTTTCAGGTCTGGGTGCTATATGCCTTTTTTTTGCTTAGTCTGTGGTGGGTGGTGTAGTTCCAACACAAAAAGAATGTTCACTTTCTACCTGTCATATTGGAGACTTAGGAGGCCATTAATGTCTGAAAAACAGGTACAGCACATTTCTGGGTTCTTTATTTTGATGAATGTCCAAAACTCTGTTTTGAATAAAACCCTGAACAAAATTATTCACACTATAGTCAAGTTAATATACATGTATAAAATCTCACTCTATGTTGCTTCAAGGACATATCACTGAAAAAAAGCAGCAATTTCATCTCTCCAGAGTATCTTCATTAAAGATCTGATTTAAAGCTACATTATGAAGGTCCTTATTAAAGGTCAATGTCCAAGAATTTTTTTTTCACTGCATGTGGGTTAAATTTTGGGGTGAAAGCGAGTGGATTCTCAGACCTCGCCCACAGTTGTGATTTGCTGACCTCACTGCAGTGAATGGGGATTTAGGTGATTGATTCATGTTGGCAGCAGATTTGTGACAGTTACCATTTGCAGTAACATACATGGTCTGTAATGGATGTTAATGGAGTTACTACCTTTTCTGCTTGTTAGTTTCCTGGTGCCTTGATGGCAACATGTGTTTAGCCTATGATATCCTGGAGCTGAGGGAAGCCAGCCAGCAATGCAAGTCTCTACATTCTCTTGTGTTGACTGCTATAGATAAATGGGAAAGGAACCCAGTCAAGCGGGATCTTCATTTCCCAAATGGTCATGTGACTATCTTCTAAGGCCTGATTACCTTTTGGGAGTTGTAGCTTTTCCAGGTCTCGAATCTGACACAATAAAAGAGGGTGGGTGTAAAAGATGGTGCCTTCTGGTGGAATTTCACCTGCTGTCTCTATCTTGAATTTACTGTAAGAACACTGAGGTTTCTATGCAGAAACAAATACATCAGGGCACTCCTTAACAGCCTTTTTTAATATTCCATCACAGAATGATTTGATGCTAGATTTCAGACTGACTATGTTAAGTTTATTTATCAGTTTCACAAGTCGGCTTACATTAACATTGCAACGAAGTTACTGTGAAAATCCCTTAGTTGCCACACTCCAGCAATTTTTCGAGTACACTGAGGGATAATTTAGCATGGCCAATGTACAAAACCAGCACGTCATTCAGACAGTGGGAGGAAAACAGAGCACCCAGAGGAAACCTACACAGACACAGTACGAGGTGCAGTCTCCACACAGACAGTGACCCAAGCCAGGAATCAAACCCTGGTCCCTGGTACTGTGAGTAAGCAATGCTGACCACTGTATCACCATGCCGCCATGGTTCTCCCAAAGGTATTCCAATAATTTGGACTGAATTTGGATTTACCTTACTGGTTCTCAATGAAGATACACACAAACTACAGCATGTCCCTTTCTTGTCATAAGCATAAAGGAACAAGTGCAAATCAAAACTTGAAGTTAAACATTGAGTATGCAAGTAGTTTAATATAAATGGATACAGCAAAGGTCATCCAACAGTCTGAATAACACACAAGTAATAAACAGTTTCTTAGTGAAATTAGTAATAGAGATTGTAACTGCAATTCAGCCATGTCACTATAATTCAACATTAACTGAACACTGATTACTGAATTATCATGTGGCAACTACAAATTGGTAAGGTTATGTGACTATATTGCTGAAACAGATAGCCAGATTATTGGGTTATGTCAAATGTTAGTTGTTAGAAATGTTTCCAGAGAAGGTACAAACCGTCTTTATGAACAGTATAGTTAAGCCAACCGTCTCCCTTCTCTCTGTTGCCGATAGGTATTGAGTCAATGAGCCTTTTCAGCAGCATTTGTTGTTTTCACTTGATGCTCCTTCAGTGAGCTTCCTTCGTTAAAGTTTATTTATTTGTCACAAGTAGGCCTACAATAACACTGCAACAAAGTTACTGTGAAAATCCCCTAGTCACCATCTCCAATGTCTGTTCGGGTACAGTGAGAGAGAAATTAGCATGCCCAATCCACCTAACCAGCACATCTTTTGAACTGTGGGAGGAAACTGGAGCACACAGAGGAAACCCATGCAGACACAGGAAGAACGTGCAGACTCCGTGAAGAAAGTGACCCAAACTAGGGATTGAACCCGGATCCCTGGTGTTGTGAGGCAACAGGGTTAACCACTGATCCAACGTCCTCTCACCTTCCTTGATCTTGTGCAGGTTTGTGACACTTTCAGCTCTGCCCGTATCTGCATGGTTTGGCATTCTCTACTACTTCTATAACGTTTTCTCTCTATCTTGAATATATGTTGTTTTTGACACCTCCTAGGTAATATCTACTTACAGGAAAGGCTTGAGAACACACAAGAACCTTTTTCTACCTAACAATAGGAAGATACGTCTGAGAATCTAAGTGAGACTCTTTCTTCTAATTGCTCTATTACTGACTAGACTTGTCAAACACTCATAAAGAAAAAAACATTCCTTCAAATGCTCAATCACAGTGACAGAGAAGAAAAGTAATTATTTGTAATTTGGTATAAACCACAGTTGGCAGAGCTATATACTATACATCCTCTGTCATTGTCTTTATCATGTTTTTCAAGAACAACTATCGTCACTTCCTTCTCGGATAAGAAAGAGGCTGAAATATCCAACCAGCTCATCAGAAAGGTCCAGTTTTGCTGCAACTGCCTCAAGTACGTCTTCGGTCTGGTCTGAGCTGAAAATATTGACTTTTACTTTCTGTCCATTGGACAAGTAGACATCAAGCTGCACCTCTTGTGTTGGAATCTGCTGTGTTTCAAGAACAACTATCGTGCATAGACGGAAGGTTCTAAACAAAACCTTGGCAATGTTGCAATGGAAAGTTGAATCCACATCTCCACACCTCCATTCTAACTACCAAACCAGAGCTGAAATCACTGATTATCATTGCTTCCTCTTCCTAATGTTAAATACTGGATGGTTACATGTGTTGCTCTTTCATTGGCCTGCAAACCGCTGCCACTGTGTGTTAAATGCTCCTGCGGAGGAAATGAATAGTAATTGGCTTCTGCAGTTTCCAGATTCTGCAGAGGATTTATGGGATTGACAGTAGTAATCACAGAAAGTTTACAGCACAGAAAGAGGCCATTTAGCCCATCATGTCTGCACTGGGCAAGAATCAAGTCACCCAGCCTAATCCCACTTTCCAGCATTTGATCTGTATAACACTGCAGGTTACAGCAGGTTAGGGGCATGTCGAGGTACCTTTTAAATAAGTTGAGGTTTTCTGTCCCTACCATTTTCAAGCAGTGAGTTCAAGACCCTCAAAACCTCTGGATGAAAATAATTTCTTAATCTCCTCTCTAATTATTCCACCAATCACTTTAATCCACGCCCTTTAGCCATTGACTCCTCTGTTGATGTAAATACGTCCTTCCCATGCACTTTATCCTAGCACCTGATAATTTTATACATCTCAATCAAATCTACACCAAGCCTCCTCTGCTCCAAGGAGAACAAGGAGAAACCTGGTGTTGTCAGACTTCTTATCTAGGAGAACAACCCCAGACTATCCAATCTTCCCTCACAGCTTCAATTTTCCAGTACTGGCAACATTCTCATAAATCTCCTCTGTACCCTCCCTAATGCAATTACATCCTTTCTATAATGAGGTGACCAGGACTGCACACAGTACTCAGGTTGTGGCCTAACTAATGTTTTATACAGTTTCAGCACAACTTCCCTGCTCTTATATTCTATACCTCGAATATAAAAGGAAAAGGATTCCATGTGCCTTCTTAACAATTTATTGACCCATCCTGCTACAGTCAGAGATCTGTAGGCAATCATTCCAGATTCCTCATGTCTCCTTAACTGTAATATTTACATTGCCCCACTCTTTTATGGCTGCCAAAACCAGTCCGCACATGTGCACTGGTCTGTGCATGTGCAGAGAACCATGCCATTACTATGCTGTACACAGACTGCCAGAAAGCCTCCTTCTTCTGTCAGTTTGAGCTAGTGGAGCTTTGTGTATAAGTCAATCAGAGCTGTGGGTGCAGGACTAATTAAATCATGTGTGGTTGTAGCGGTCTGGCACCTTCTGAATGAAGATATTATTGTAACTAACCGAGGTTCAGACTGAAAATGGGTTCCATCATTGAATTGGTGCCCGGGGTAATGGTCCACTGCATTTCTCAGTGGCCTCCTCTCATTTGGGAAGCTATATGGTAAACATTGTTAGGTACAGTGTGAGATTTCTTTTACTTGTTTGGAGACAGGGGCAGGAAATCTCTGACTGTTCATGCCCCAACACTGCTGCAAGCGAGGATGGAGAATTTGGTGCTTAGCTAAGTCTCTGTCCATTGCAGCAGGACCAGAGAATCCCACTGACGTGAACGGCTGGGTTTTGTCTGGCATTTTCTCAGTGTCAGCATTTGCTTAAAATATCTTTCAAACTTCATGGGAAAACATCTGTGGCGATTTAACAAGTTGGTCCCGCCGGTCAATTGATGTGGTGAGCCGGTAAGATCGGGCGAGGGGCAAAAACTCAGGTTAAAGGTGTGAAGTGATTCCAATATTCATTACATAACTTAAATATAATTAGTGAGTTCCAGGTACTATTGTCCGGGCTCACTTGCCCTTACCTGTTCGCTGGTCAGAGTTGTACCAAGTGTAATCTTCCGATAGCTAAAAATTATTGAAGCCACATGTAATAAGTGTCAAAATCAAAGTGAAATGACAGAGAGCCAAAACTCACTTCAATAAAGCAGTCAAATCATTGCCAGAGTTGAAGAGCTAGTCAGGTAACAAACATTCATTGCATTCAATAAAATACTGTTCATTTGGCAATTTGGAGCCCATGTAAAGCAGTCATCACCTTAATTATACACAGAGAAAATGAAAGACTAGATGTATCATTGCAACCAGATAGCCTGCTCCTTCACAGCAAACAGCTGAGGATGAAGTGTTGATTTTGCCAACTAATAAGGAACAGAACAACCATCAGTCCTGGAAGCCCCCAACAGTGGTTAATACTGCTTCCTCACAGCAACAGGGACCCGGGTTTGATTCCAGCCTTGGATGACTATCTGTGTGGAATTTGCACATTCTGCCCATGTCAGCCTAGGTTTCCTCTAAGCTCTCCGGTTTCCTCCCACAGTCCAAAGATGTGTAGTTTAGGTGGATTGGCCGAGCTAAATTATCCCTTAGTGTTCTAAATTATATAGGTTAGGGGGATAGAGGATTGGTTGTCAAATAGGAGGCAGAGAGTGGGGGTCAATGGGTGCTATTCGGATTGGCGGTTGGTGACTAGTGGAGTGCCCCAGGGGTCGGTTCTGGGGCCTCAGCTATTTACCATTTATATAGATGATCTGGAGGAGGGAACCGAGTGTAGGGTGTCGAAATTTGCTGATGACACCAAGATTGGTGGAACGGCAAATTGCGCGGAGGGTGTGGAGAGTCTGCAGAAGGATCTAGATAGGCTGGGTGAATGGGCCAGGAAATGGCAAATAGAATTTAATGTTGGCAAGTGCGAGGTGGTCCACTTTGGTAGGAATAATGGTAGGAAGGACTATTACTTACGGGGCGAAAAACTGCAGCAGGTGACGGTGCAGAGGGACCTCGGGGTCCTTGTGCATGAGTCGCAAAAACCCAGCCTGCAGGTGCAGCAGGTGGTCAGGAAGGCTAATGGGATGCTGGCCTTCATAGCGAGGGGGATTGAATATAAAAGTAGGGAGGTCATGCTGCAGCTGTATAGGGCATTGGTGAGGCCGCAGCTGGAGTACTGTGTGCAGTTTTGGTCGCCGTATTTACGCAAGGATATTTTGGCCTTGGAGGGAGTGCAGAGGAGGTTTACTAGGCTGATTCCGGAGTTGAGGGGGTTGAGCTATGAGGAGAGGCTGAATAAACTAGGCTTGTACTCGTTAGAGTTCAGAAGAATGAGGGGAGATCTCATTGAGACGTATAAGATGATGAATGGGATGGATAGGATAGAGGTGGAGAGGCTCTTCCCACTCAGAAAGGACAGTAGGACTAGGGGGCACAGCCTCAAGATAAAGGGGGGGCCGTTTAGAACGGAGTTGAGGAGGAAATTCTTCACTCAAAGGGTGGTGAATCTCTGGAATTCTCTGCCCATTGAAGTGGTGGAGGCTGCCTCGCTAAATATTTTTAAGACGCAGATTGATGGGTTTTTGATAAGTGAGGGGATTATGAGTTATGGGGAGAGGGCGGGAATGTGGAACTGAGCCACGACAGATCAGCCATGATCTTATTGAATGGCGGGGCAGGCTCGAAGGGCTAGATGGCCTACTCCTGCTCCTATTTCTTATGTTCTTATGATTAGCAGGGTAAAGATGTAGGATTATGGAAAAGGGTCTGGGTTGGATGCTCTATCAGAGAGTCGATGTGAATGAGATGGGCTGAATGGCCCCCTCCTGTAAGGATAGTATGAAATGCAATGGAGCAGCAGCAACACTCACCATGGCAACAATATTCACCACCAATCTTCCTGCATACCATTGCAAGACCTGAAAACTAGAAAGTTTGTGTGTGCAATACTTACGTAGAGACAGATGAAAAATGAGGCAGGCGAGAAACAGACTTTTATTCTTGGGTGATGGCTTTCTTTACTGACTGTGTAAATGAGTAACTTTCAGCTGCAAATTATAATGTGTGCAATGTATCTTTTTCTTGTTATGAAAAGGAGGCTGTTTGGAGAAATGCCTTTGTGCACTTCCTGCTTGTTGTGTTCTGTGGCTTGCCATATGTAACCTCTGATGTCATTCTGTTGTGAGTAAAGCATTCAGGGAGAAGCCATTTTGCCCATCGCATGGAATATTAACTGCCTAGACTGCAGGGGTCCAGGAAGGTGGCTCACCAACACCTTCTCAATTGCAATTAAGAATCGGAAATAAAAGCTAATCACTCAAACCAACTCTGCTGGACAGGACATGTTGTTTTTGTATGCCTGACACCAGCCTCCCAAAGTAATGTTGTACATGGAACTCAGTCTAAGCAGCAAACATTCAGGAAGACAATGGAAATTCTTTAGGAATGTCTTCAAAGTATTCAAACATTTCAATAAACTCATGTTAGTCTGTGCCTTGTGACCAACGAAAATGGAGTAGGTTCATACAGGAAGTGCCAAAGATTTGTTATAAATACACAGAGGTGAATTCAGGACTTTAGAGAGAGAGAGAGAGCACAAACCTTTCAACAACTCATCTTCCTGATCCACCAAACATGTCCTTCTGCAGAGTCTGCAAATTGCACATTGGAGATAGCAGAACCCATCTAACCTGAGTGGAGGCAAGTCATCCTCTATCTCCAGGTACAGCCTAAGAAGACTTTACCATTTCAAAATCCACTTCTATATCAGCCTTGACTTTATTTTGCTGAGTACAATGCTCCTCATACTCAAAGGTGGTATACACTCTCAGCTGAGCCCTTTCAACAAGTGCTCTTTTAGGAAAGACAGGATTTCCATTAGTGCCCTTGAATTGTCAGGTCCTGTGCTTATTTTTCAATACATTCAGCAACGCTTCATTAGAAGCCCCAGCATAGGTTTATAGGCATTTCTCAAATAGTGCACCTCCAATACTTCTTTACACCTTCCAAGTACAAATAAGGTGCAAATCTAGTAGGATTTCTCCAATTATGTTGGCTGCAAGAAACTCCTCTACAGTAGTGATGCAACAGAAAACAACTTCAGTCCACCCATATTAATCATCCAGTGTTAATGAGAAGAAAATAATTTTCTTTCTTGCCTTTTCTCTGCCCACAACACCAGGTTAAAATCCAGCAGGTTTATTTGGAATCACAAGCTTTCGGAGCACTGATCTTTCATCAGGTGACTTTTTTCAACTCACCTGATGAAGGAGCAGTGCTCCAGAAGCTTGTGATTCCAAATACACCTGTAGGACTTTAACCTGGTGTTGTGAGACTTCTTACTGTGCCCACCCCAGTCCAACGTCGGCATCTCCACATCTTATTTCTGCCCAGCAGAGGAGCTGTTTGGAATTCCCACTAGGGTTTGGGTTAGGGATATACTCAGAAATTGCCAGGCCGGTTTTGTCCATCCAGTTATTAATTTAAGGCTCAATAACCTTGAAACTATTCAAAGGAGATTCCAGCAATATCCTCATGCCAGGATCTAGCACTATAGATTCTAAATTCCAATCAGATATCAGAGACACATTTACACTGGCATTGGCACCGACCAAAATCTTTACAATCAGGTGACCCTTTGATGATGCTTCATACTCAGTGAGTGTCTGCATAGAGGTCAGCACCAAAGCATGTGTCTGGAAATGTTTTGGTCCATTGGGTGGAATTTTACAATGCTTTACGCCCATTTTGCAGCGGGAAAGCTTTGTAACATTGGGTGTAAAGCAGCAAGCGCGAATGGTGTCAGTTTCTGCGCTTGTCACTATTTTACAACACTTGGATTTCCGGCACGATCAGCCTGTCACCAGAAATGGGTGATTATTTTATTTAACTTTATGCGTTTGTTAATTTCAATGTGTTTAATGAGCCGGGTGCCCAATCGTCCGGGCTCACTTGCCCTAATGGCCTCGCCAGGAAGGGGTCTCTCTGGCAAGGAAAACATCTGCTCCCCATGCACGGGGAACAGTCGTGTTGGCCTCGCTGGTAGAACTGGATGCCATTGAGCCCTCAGGGGAGACCAAATGCAAGGCAGGGTGCCTCTTGGACAGTGCCAGACTGGCAATGCCACCCTGGGCGCTATCTGAACCACGTCCAAAATGGGTGTGTCGTCAATTTAAATGTATTTGTGTGCATTTAAATTGACTTAATAAGCTGCATATCCAACCTTACCAGCAGTTCTCCCTTTACCATCATGTTCGCCTGTCCAGATTCAGTGCGAAACAGACATGCTCGGCAAAGGTCTGTTTTGGCTGCTCCAGCTTCTGAAGAGGTAAGTTCAGAGCTTGCAAGGGATCTCTAACTCAGATCGGTGGTGGGGGGCGGTGGCGGGAGATGAGCCAGATTATTTTCTGGTGAAGGGGAGGAGGGAAGCCAGATCATTCTCTGATTGGAGGGGGGGGGGTGCGTGGAGGAAGGAGACAGGCCCAATCATTCTCTGGTGGAGGGGGGTGTGGGGAGGGGGGGGTGGATAGAGGCCAGATGGCTCTCTGGTGGGGAGGGAGGAGGAGGGAGTCCATTGGTTCTCTGGGGCGCAGGTGGGTGGAGGAGGAGGAGGAGGAAGGAGGTGGGCCAGATTGTTCTCTGGTGGGCTGGTGGGGGAGTAGGGGCTGGGGGGTGGGGGGGTAGGTGGGGAGGTCGTTGTGGGCAATTGACGGGTGATCGGTGGGAGCCATGATGTGGAGTTGCTGGCGTTGGACTATAAGTGGTCTCACAACACCAGGTTGAAGTCCAACATATTTATTTGGTAGCACGGGCTTTCGGAGCATCATTCACCTGATGAAGAAGCAATTCTCCGAAAGCTCCTGCTACCAAATAAATCTGTTGGACTTTAGCCTGGTGTTGTAAGATCACTTACTGATTGGTGGGGGGAAGGGGGTGATTGGTGGAGCACAAAGGAGAGCAGGGGGCCATGATTGGTCTGGGTAGTTGAGGCAGGTGGGGGGGGGGGGGTGGAATGGGTGGATAAAGGAGACAGTTATGTGTGGGGGTGGAGGAATGTCTGTGGGGACCTTCGCTCCTGCTTTTTGCTCCCGAGCCGCTTTATCCGCTCTTTGTGGCCTGAGAGCGATGTGACAGGGGTGCGCTTTTCAATTTTTTTTCACTGTGCATGTGCAGTTCAAAGTTTTGATTGGAGCTGCAGCATTTTGGGTGTACAAAGCCCTGCTCACAATACGAATCAGACACATGATTGTTTTTTCAGGCTAAGTGCATACAGGGGTACCTGAGAGCAGTTTTCTAAGTCAGATCTGAATTGCGCCCAGATTCAGCACTTAGAACCAAGATGGTAAAATCGGGCTCAGAGTGCATAAAATTGGGTGTGAAAACTGGCACAGAAAATGGATCTGGAGCTCTCACATTTTCAAACTAGCTGGACACTTAATGAAAATCTCGTAAAATTCCATCCATTGTGTTTGTCCATAGCTGGATCCAGCACCAATTTCTTTTGTGTGGTTTACTTTCTTTCTCAGGTTGTCTATTTCACTGCTACCTTTCCCTACGTGATGCTTGCTATCCTTCTAATCAGAGGATTGACATTACCGGGGGCTGCTGAAGGAATAAAGTTTTATTTGTACCCAGATATGTCCAGGCTGGCCGACCCTCAGGTAAAGGGATCAGTGTAAAATCTAGCTATTATCACATAACTGTTTGCTGCTCATAATTGTTCTGTCATGTTACTTGCACTACACTTAGATAAAACTTCAGTGGCTGCAAAACGCTTTGGGGCATCTGCTGGTCATGAAAACATTGTATAGGTATAAGTCTTTCCTTCTTTTAGATGTATTTATTTTTTGTTAAAAGAGTTGTAGCACCTGCAGTATATTTTTACACCATTCTGTGTACAATACCATAATTTCCGAGAAATGAGATGTCTCCCCAGGAACTATTCCACAGTCAAGGAACACAGATCTTTACTCGGTCTACTCGCTCCATACTCCAAACATTAACTGCCCATTCAGGGTGAGTCCCAACCAGCTCACCCAACACTCCAGGTCAGATGATCCATTCCCTTAAAGGGATATGCCCCGACATACATAACAATTACACAGATTAAACAATGTCCGGGGTAAACCCAGATGGGAATATATAGAAAACTACAATTTATCATTGATTGTTGCTTATTCCCATTAACTTGCAGATGACAACACAAAGACAAAAGCCTTGATTTCCTGGTTGTCTATAAGCTCAGCTGGTAGTTGGTGCCAAATTCTCTGTGTTCCCCAATGATTCTATCCGTCCTTTCAATCATTGGCTGTAGTTGAACTAGAACCTCAATAACCCGCTGAACCCTAAATGGGGCTTCCCAATGCTATATCCAATATTCATCTACCTCCACCTTTATTAAAAGGAGCAAGAGTTCAATGGACACAGTTGTATCCATAAAGTAGAGAGAAAAAGAGACAAGACTGTGTGCAGCAGAGAGAGATGTTGTGTGGAATCTTTCGGTTCTACCAGTGGTGGAAAGCTTAGTGGGGGAGGCAACTTTGGTGGGAGATCAAAAATCCATTTCTCAATCATGGGATGAACTGTTGGAATTCTGTTCCCTGGACTGTAAAGGTGGGTTAAAGGCAGGTTGAGTTTCCTGCCAAACAATGTTGGGAAGTCTTTTAGCATGTATTTGCATGTTATGCAGGCTCATCAAAAGGCTAGTTCGCTGGAATTAAATTCCCCTCCAATGAGAAATCAGAACATTTACACTTATAACTGTGTGCAACTGGTTAGGTGGACATTTCTCTTTGACAGTGAGTTGCCACAGCATTGTCCTGTTTGGGACATGTCAGTAAACACCATCTCGTGCTTCACACCTGGCAGCATCAATGGAGGATGACCACAGAAGGGAGGAAGAGTTAATGGGGAAGGGTGGAGCGGTAGTTGGGCAAAGGTAGAGAAGATAATGCAGAATGTTCAGATGCTGTCTAAATGTGGCGTCCAAATCTATTATGTAAGAAAGAAGCAGGTGACTTCCTGCCTCCAATTGCTGCGCAAATTGGCAAACTGAGCAGCGCAAGGTCATGCATTGTCAGCAGTCATATCCCCCAGCAGAAATCACCTCCATGCCACAGAACTTGGACACCAAAATGGAAGATTCCAACTATCAGCTCTGAAATTCTTTGGACATAAATCCTGCTGCCTCACAATGCCAGGGATCTGGGTTCAATTCTGGCCCTGAGTCACTGCGTGTGCGGAGTTTGCATGTTCTCCCCGTGTCAGCATGGGTTTCTTCCGGGTGCTCTAGTTTCCTCCCGCAGTTCAAAGATGTGCTGGTTAGGTTGATTGGCCATTAAATTAACCCTAGTATCAGGGGGATTAGCAGGCTAAATTTGTGGGGATACGGGAATTGGGCCTGGGAGGGACTATGGTCGGTGCAGACTTGATGGGCCGAATTCCTTCTGCACTATAGGGATTCTATGAGGCAATTTAATATGGCCAATCCACCTAATCCACATATCTTTGGATTGTAGGGGGAAGCCAAAGCACTCAGAGGAAACGCATGCAGACACTGGGAGATTGTGCAAACTTCACACAGATAGTCACCCTGGACTGGAATTGAACCCAGGTCCCTGGAATTGTGAGGCAGCAGTGCTAACCACTGTGCTACGTGCCCACCCAATGAAACCAAAAGCTCCCATTCATGCAAATACCTATATATAACATGAATGTAACTAGCGTTTTACCCCTTTCTGACACAAAAACACAAAATTAAACTCAATCTATACCTTATTTCTAATATTCAACAATAAAAACATAGATCACTTAAACTACCTCTTCTTGCTGACAATACTTTCTGGATACTGGAATGACCCTTTGAAACAAAAATGAGAGAAACTTTGCTTACATTTCACTCATTCTTGCATCAGATCCAGATTATCTGCCCACTGCAAAAGTTAGTTTCATCAAGAACTTTATTATTTACATGCATTATTGAATCGATGCAAAGATGCATTTATTTGTTAATGTAAATAAAGCTGATTATTACTATATATATGGTCACTTCTTCTTTGCCCCAGGTATGGATGGATGCTGGTACCCAGATCTTCTTTACCTTTGCTGTCTGTCTGGGTTCCCTCGTTTGTTTAGGAAGCTACAATGACTTCAATAATAATTGTTACAGGTATTTTGCTACTTGTTAGAGTTGGTTTAGCTCAGTTAGCTGGACGGTTGGTTAGTGATGCAACATGATACCAACAACATGGGTTCAATTCTTGGAGTGGCTGAGGTTTTATTTATGCCTTCTCAACATTGCCCCTCACAATGTGTGGTGATGCCCCGGTTAAATCACCACCAGCCGCTGCCTATTGTCATCTGCGCCTAAAGTGACTCTACCTGAATATCATCCTCTATTAATGTTTCTTGAACTGTTCTGAGAGTTTAGTTCAAAACATGTTCTGAGATTAATTCCATCCCACTGTTACTGCTTCCAGGAAAACCTCATTTCCCCCATGTTAACATTGTGAAAAGAAACATTATCATTATTACTCTCAATCCATTTTTAATACAAAGTTGCTCTTTGTAAAACTGCAGAGTTCTCTTATTTTGTTCTTGTCCTCAGGGACTGTTTGTTACTAAGTGCTTTGAATAGCGGAACCAGCTTTGTATCTGGATTTGCCATCTTTTCTGTCCTGGGATTTATGGCTTATGAAGAAGGAGTGCCCATTTCTGAGGTGGCTGCATCTGGTAAGGAGTTTTACTTTCGATGATAAAGTGATGTTTATGAGTTTCATTTAATTTGGGGGGTGAAAATGTTAAAGAATGGTGGGCTGAGCAACTTTGGTTTCTCTTTGTGCTTAAAAATGGAAAAGTAGTGGGACCAAAATGCAGTATGTGGCTGATGTAGCATCTTACCGTTTGGTTTCAACGCATTGCGTTTTTTGGATGGAGCTAGTACTCCTTTGCAAAGAGCTAAGAATCGTATTAATATATGCAAATCAGAGTCAAGGGCCCTATATTTCTTTGAACTCTTGTTAGTTATCTTGATACTTGTTATTAGCACCAGGATCTTCAGCTGGCCTCAAAATAACCATAAATAACCAGACATTATGATCGTGTCGGGTTTTTTTTTGCTGCTTAAATGAAAATGCTTTTAGTTGCTCTACATCATCATGACTATATTTAGGCTGGGATTTTCCGGTTCCCCCCCACAGAAAGATTTCTAGTGGCGGAGATGACTCACCATTGGCTACCGGTGGGCTCTTTCAGTCACAGGCCACTTGCATTGATTGCTGGCTGCATGGAACCCACCACATGGGGTACCTTCAGCGGGATGGAAGATCCCTGTAATGGGAAGGGCTGGAAAATCCTCTGATTTCCAGTCCAGCCCTTTTTTGAATCAAGTTTCTTTTATTGGCACAGCATCTTATTTCTGTGTGGCTCGTTGCATTGCAATTCGCCAACCTTATTTACCATACTTTTGTATGTACGTGATCCATCTGATAGGCCTGGGGAAAGAGGGTGACATGGATTAGCATAAAAAGGCATGGGTAAGCACGAACTGATATGCAGTAGCACAATGTACCACTTCCTTTTCATGCTCTGTGTGAGTGGATAAGTGAGTTAAATAAAAAAAAGGAAACAAAAGATGTCTAAACATCCCACTGTGTCAAGTCTCCAGCCTGGGCATCTCTCAATCTTTGTTCTCTTTATTAATAATTTTGGTTTGGTCTCAGTGTTTATAGAATTACAGAACCCCATTGTAGTCTGGTAAAGACAGAATATTCTGTACTTAATAAAACCTCCACTCACCAGATGAAGGAGCAGTGCTCCGAAACCCATGATTCCAAATAAACCTGTTGGACTTTAAGCCGGTATGGTGAGACTTCTTATTTTGCCCGCCCCAGTCCAACACCGGCATCTTCACATCTTAATAAAATGTCCTGCGCTGCGACCATTCCTGGCTCCTGAACTCATTTGGCTAAGCAGTGCACAAGGAGAATCTTCAAGATGCAGCCAAACTGTTGGCACCTGTATTTGTCATTCAACTCAGGAGTGGAGGAACACAGGAGGGTGGATGGCAATTCCTACAGAAATGTTTAATGAGTCAAGGGAGACCAAGGGAGCATCTCAAAACTGGATGCACTCACTCAAGACCAGTTTAAACAATAAAGGCTGAGAACTGTGAAAGGCTCACAGCAAAAGTGGAAGTTAGGCGAGGGGATTGTCGGGAAGGGGGAGCGGGGGGTATAAAAAAGGAGGTAGCGGCGTACAGCGGGCAGCGTCGGGAGCGGGCAGCGGAGTGAGTGGGAGCTGAATGAGAAGGGCTTTGGCTCGCTGGGCTTAGGCGAGAGCAGGCTTAGAGAAGGTGAGTGGCAGATTTCTACCTTTTGCCACATACAGGAGGTTGGGACATGGCAGGGGCTATGGGGAGGAACATAAGCTGTGTTAGGTGCCGCATGTGGGAGTTCTTGGTGGCATCACGCCTCCCGAAGGTCCACATCTGTGTTAAATGTTTAGAGTTGCAGCGCTTGAGGGCCCGGGTCAGGCAACTCGAGGGGTGTTTGGAGGATGCGTTTCTGGTCAGGGAAAACGAAGAGATAATGTCTAAGAACCATGAGCAGGAAGAGGTCCCAAGGGCTGAAGAGCAGGATGGGTGGACAACTGTTAGGCGGAAAAAGAGGAAGAAGAAGAGTAGTTATGGCCCCCCGGCCTCCCCAGTGGCCCCCCAAGATTCATCGACAGGGGCACAAAAGGATAGGCAGGAGGGCCAGAATGACTTAGAGGGACAGAAGGGGGCTGGCAAGGTGATAGTGGTAGGGGATGGGAGGGTCCAAGGCATTGACAGGAGGTTCTGTGGGCAGAGGCGTGACTCCAGGATGGTGGTCTGCCTCCCTGGAGCAGGGGTACAGGACGTAATGGAAAGGGTAGAAGGAATTTTGAAAGGGGAGGGGACCCAGGCAGAGGTAATAATACACATAGGGGAGAGGGACGTAGGAAGGAGGAGTAGGGTAGATGTACGTAGGCAATTTAGGGTGTTGGGGTCCAAACTGAAGAGCAGGACCTCCAGGGTGGCATTCTCTGGGTTGCTGCCTAGTACCAGCAGGGCTAGGAATGACGAGATCATGCAGCTGAATGCATGGTTGAGGGATTGGTGTAGGGTAGAGGCCTTTACTTTTGTAGACCACTGGGCGGTATTTATGAGAGAAGGGCAACTGTGGAGGAGGGGTGGAGAGAATTTGAATGGGAGGGGAACTAGTGTCTTAGCAGGGAGGTTAGCTGGTGTGTTTAGGAATGGTTTAAACTAATAAGGAGGGGGGGTGGGGATGTGACTGATAGCTCATTAGACACTGGGGCCGGGAGAGAGTCGGGTGAAAGGAAAATTATCAGGGAGAAGGAGGTTCTGAGGGACACTGATGGGTTGAACTGTGTCTGTTTCAATGCGAGGAGTGTGACAGGAAAAACGGATGAGCTTAGTGCCTTGATATTTGTGAGGAAGTTAGATGTGGTGGCAGTAACAGAGACGTGGTTACGTGAAGGGCAGGACTGGCAGCTGAATGTTCCTGGGTATAAGTGTTTTAGGTGTGACAGAGGAGGGTTGAAGAGAGGTGGAGGGGTGGTACTGTTAGTAAAGGAGAACATCACAGTAGTGCAGAGGGAGGATAATGTGGAGGAGTTAGGGATCGAGTCGCTGTGGGTGGAGTTGAGGAATAAAAAGGGAGAGATTACGATGCTAGGGGTATACTATAGGCCACCCAACAGCCCGAGGTCCGTGGAGGAAGGTATTTGCAGGGGCATTTTGGATAGGTGCAGAAAGAATAAGGTGGTTGTAGTGGGTGACTTTAATCTTCCTGGAGTGGATTGGAGGGGGCCTAGAGCTGGGGGTACGGAGGGAGAGGAGTTTGTAAAATGTGTCTTGGAGGGGTCCCTAGAGCAGTATGTAACTAGCCCGACTAGGGAGGGGGCTATACTGGATTTAGTGTTGGGTAATGAGCCGGGGCAGGTGGTTGAGGTTGAGGTAGGCGAACATGTGGCTAACAGTGACCACAAGTCCGTCTACTTTAGGATAAAAATGGAAAGGGATGAGTGCCGTCCGAAGGGGAGGGTGCTGAACTGGGGGAAGGTGCGTTATAGCCAGATTAGGAGGGAGCTGAAGGACACTGATTGGGAGGGACTGTTAGCTGGCAAGTCCACGGTTGGCAAGTGGGAGGCTTTTAAGGGCAAACTGAAAATGTTGCAGGAAAGGCATGTGCCGGTTAAGCGGAAGGATGGGAAAGGTAGGATTAGAGAGCTGTGGATTACAGGGGGTATCGAAGACTTGGTCAGGAAGAAGAGGGAGGCATATGTTAGGTCAAAACAACTGGGTACGGAGAGTGCGCTGGAGGAATATAGAGAGAGTAGGAGGGAGGTAAAAAGGGGAGTTAGAAGGGCGAAGAGAGGGCATGAAATGGCTTTGGCTGATAGGATTAAGGAAAATCCAAAGGCATTTTACTCCTATATTAGAAGCAAGAGAGTGGTTAGAGGGAAAATTGGTCCTCTTAAGGACAAAGGAGGGGAGTTATGTATTGAGTCGGAGGGAATGGGGGAGATCCTGAATGAATACTTTGGGTCGGTATTCACGAAGGAGAGGGGTTCGGTGTCGTGCAGTGTCTTGGAGGGAGCTGTGGATCACTGGCAGGAAATATCTATTACAAGGGAGGAAGTGCTAGGGCTTTTAGGTAGCGTAAAGACGGCTAAAGCTCCGGGGCCTGATGGTATTTATCCCAGGCTGCTTAGGGAGGTGAAAAATGAAATTGCTGGGCCTCTGGCGCAAATCTTTGTCTCTTCCTTGGACACAGGTGAGGTCCCAGAAGACTGGAGGGTAGCTAATGTGGTACCACTGTTTAAAAAAGGTAGTAGGGATAACCCTGGAAATTATAGACCAGTGAGTTTGACATCGGTGGTAGGAAAATTATTGGAAAAAATACTTAGGGGTAGGATGTATGAGCATTTGGAGCGTTGCGATCTGATTAGGGATACGCAACATGGCTTTGTTAGGGGGAGGTCTTGCCTTACGAATCTGGTAGAATTCTTTGAGGAGGTGACAAAAACGGTTGACGATGGGAGAGCCATTGATGTCATCTATATGGATTTCAGTAAGGCGTTTGACAAAGTCCCTCATGGTAGGCTGGTAGAAAAGGTTAAGGCACATGGGATACGAGGACAGGTAGCTAGGTGGATTGAGAACTCGCTGGGCAATAGGAGACAGAGGGTAGTTGTTGAGGGGACCTTTTCGGGCTGGAGGCCAGTGACCAGTGGTGTGCCGCAGGGCTCAGTACTGGGACCTCTCCTCTTTGTAGTATACATAAATGACTTGGAAGAGGGCGTACGTGGTGTGATCAGCAAGTTTGTGGATGACACCAAGATGGCAGGGTTGGCGGATACTGAGGTGGAATGTCAGGTGATACAGCAGGATATAGATAGGTTGGTGCAGTGGGCAGATAGGTGGCAGATGGAATTTAATCCTGACAAATGCGAGGTGATGCATTTTGGAAGGAATAATGCAGAGAGGAGCTACGTGATAAAAGGTAGACCGATTAGGAGTATAGAAATACAGAGGGACCTGAGAGTGCAGGTTCACAAGTCTATGAAGGTTGCGACACAGGTAGAGAAGGTTGTGAGGAAAGCTTATGGAATGCTAGCCTTTATAGGAAGGGGTATAGAGTATAGGAGCTGCCGTCTAATGCTTCAGTTGTACAGAACGTTGGTTAGACCGCATTTGGAGTACTGCGTCCAGTTCTGGTCACCTTACTACCGGAAGGACGTGGAGTCTCTGGAAAGGGTGCAGAGGAGGTTTACCAGGATGTTGCCTGGCATGGAAGGACTGAGTTACGAGGAAAGGTTGGAGAAACTGGGACTTTTCTCCTTGGAAAGACGGAGATTGAGGGGAGACATGATAGAGGTATATAAGATACTGAAGGGAATAGATAGAGTCAATAGTGAGAGGCTGCTCCCTAGATTGGGGACAATTACGAGAGGTCATGATCTAAGGGTGAGGGGGGAGAAGTATAATTTGGATGTGAGAGGAAGGTTCTTCACGCAGAGGGTCGTGGGGATATGGAACGTGCTACCGAGTAGGGTGGTGGAGGCAGGAACGTTGGACTTGTTTAAGGTTTACTTAGATAGACACATGAGCGAAACAAGGATGGAAGATTATAGTAGGGGGTATTAAATAGGGTCAGAGCCTCGGGAGACACCGGAAATGCAGACTTACATGTTAACGTTTTTGTCTTTTTATTCCGCAGGTGGAGGTCCACCTTGTTGTCAAACAAGGGGCATGCACACGGTGGGTCGTGCGTGGGCTGCTAGCTGCTATCACTGCTAGCTGTGCAGATACATGGATTTGGGCCTGTGTCTGTGGGAGTTTGCGCATTCTCCCTGTTGTTGCGTGGGTTTCCTCCAGGCGCTCCAGTTTCCTCCCACACCCCAAAGATGTGCTCTTAGGCTGATTGGTTTTACCAAATTGACACTATTCTCCCCTGAATCTGGCTAAGTTAGGGGTTCCACTCGTATGCACGCAGGGCAGGGTAGGTGTAGGAGGATGTGGCGGCGCGGGCTCGTTGGGCCGAAGGGCCTGTTTCCCGTGCTGGGTTGTTCTTTGTTCTTTGTTGCTCCACTGGGGTGCCTGCAGCCGCTATTGAATCTCTTTGAGCCTTACGGTTCCACTTTTGCTGTGAGCCTTTCACAGTTCTCAGCCTCTATTGTTTAAACTGGTCTTGAGTGAGTGCATCCATTTTTGAGATGCTCCCTTGGTCTCCCTTGACTCGCTAAACATTTCTGTAGGAATTGCCATCCACCCTCCTGTGTTCCTCCATTCCTGAGTTGAATGGCAAATACAGAGGCCAACAGTTTGGCTGCATCCTGAAGATTCTCCTTGTGCACTGCTTAGCCAAATGAGTTCAGGAGCCAGGAATGGTCGCAGCACTGAACATTTTATTAAGATGTGAAGATGCCGGTGTTGGACTGGGGCGGGCAAAATAAGAAGTCTCACAATACCGGCTTATAATCCAACAGGTTTTGCTGCTTAAGGCTCAAGACGGATTCCGAGACGGAATCAAATGCTGCCAGCTAGGGTGTCGTAAGGCTCAGTCTCGGATCTGCAGCATATCAGGATGTAACAAACAGTTTGGTATTGTGTGTACGACGGCCGGAAGGAGCCGCAAGTGAGACCAAGAGGGGAAAGCAGTTGGGAAGATGATGTTAAGTGATGAGGCGCAGTGGAATGTTCCTCACTGACTTGTAGAGAAGAACCTGAGAAAAGGCAGTTAGGCCTCTTCAGGCAAAGTGTGATAGAAATACTACAAAAAAGCAGAAGATGATAACTCCAATTAATAATTTTGAAATCTGAGACCAGTGCATTTATATTAGGCAAGAGTACAAAGGGTTATGGAGCCAAGACAGGCAGATGGAATTAAAATACATTTCAGCCATTATCTCATTGGATGTTATAAAATCCCAAGGGTCTGAATGGTTTCTGTGTTCTTATTTCATTTTCTGATTGTTTTACTAAGCGTCAGCTATTTATCTTGTCCATAGGTCCTGGTCTAGCTTTCGTTGTCTATCCAAAGGCATTGACATTGATACCTTTCTCTCAGCTCTGGGCTTGTTTGTTCTTCATCATGCTTATCCTGCTGGGTCTGGACAGTCAGGTACTAGTCTGAAAGTAGCCAAGGTTCAACTAGCCGTATCTTATGTCTAATAAGGAATCTCTTCATGACCATTCATTTTAACTTTACCGACTGATGCTGCAATGTTTCTTATTTGAATTGATAGAAATTCTTCAACATTTTGGGCATTGTGGTAACAACATTAACTTTTTTACTGTCCAAGGATATCAGCCATTGTCCGTTTTGTCTGACGACCCCGATTGCTTTTCCTCTGCAGGGTCATGAGCTCAGGGTCTGTGTATGGGAGATGTTGGAATTGGGCACAAGGTGAAATCAGAGGTCATGCTTCAAGACTGAGTTCACAGGACCAGGAATGGGGGGATGATTGAGGTGGGGCTGTGAGATTGGAGGTCACAAAGTTATAGGGCCGTGATGTTGGGGTGAGAACTGACAAAGATTGGGTATTTTTTTTAATTCATTCATGGGCTTTTGGCATTATTGGCTAGGCTAACATTTATTGCCCATCCCTATTTGCTCTTGGGAAGGGTGGTGGCGAGCTGCAATCCATGTGTTGAGGCTGTGAGGCTATGGGCGTGAGGAGTTGGGGATATCAGCATTTGGAGACTAGAAAATCTCCTCAGACAGGAGAAGGTTAATGTGATTCAAGGGTTTTGATAGAGTAAATAACAGATGAACGATACTTGGCAGGGGATGAAAAGAATTTTTTTGATAGAGCAAATCTGGAAGACACTGCTTGGAAAGGGTGTGCAATACAATTCAACAATAAATATGAAGATGGAATTTGACATAAACCTGGAATGTACAGGATTATGGGGAAAGTGTAGGATAGCGGAAAGATTTGGACAGCAAGCCCACCTAAGCACAATGCGCTGAGTGGCCTCCTGGGAGCTGTAAGACTCTATAAATCATAATGGTTTCCAACACTCCATTCCCATTATCACATCTTCATGAATAGAAAACTATCTGTTGTTTTAAATATTGCCTTGTTTACCCTTCTGCTTGGTAATTCATCCTTGTTTTAGTTTGTAGCTGTGGAAAGCTTGGTAACAGTAGTGATAGACATGTATCCCGGGATTTTCCAGAAAAGATATTTCAGGCAATTACTTCTCATGGGCATTTCACTCTTTTCATTCGCTGTTGGGCTGCTGATGGTGACAGAGGTGAGTGCTCGGTTTCCTGTAATACTTAAATGCTTTGAACAACCTTTGATTCTGTACAAGGTGAAATGTGTCTGATAGGGTTAACGTCTAATCTAGCAGCATAAACACACAACCTAGAACTGATTTTACATTGCATTGTCAGAATTTGCCGCTGCGATGTATCAGAGGATGCATAGGTCATCACCCAACATTCTGTGACTCTCGGCATGCTACACAGTGTGTCAGACACCCAGCCACCCCTCTGCGTCAGACACTCTGACCAGCCTCTCCTTTGTATCAGGTACCCAGCCTCTCCTCTGTGTCAGACACCCAGCCTCTCCTCTGTGTCAGACACCCAGCCTCTCCTCTGTGTCAGACACCCAGCCTCTCCTCTGTGTCAGACACCCAGCCTCTCCTCTGTGTCAGACACCCAGCCTCCTCTCTGTGTCAGACATTCAGCCTCCCCTCTGTGTCAGACACCCAGCCTCCTCTCTGTGTCAGACACCCAGCCTCCCCTCTGTGTCAGATACCCAGCCTCCCCTCTGTGTCAGACACCCAGCCTCCTCTCTGTGTCAGACACCCAGCCTCCCCTCTGTGTCAGATACCCAGCCTCCCCTCTGTGTCAGATACCCAGCCTCCTCTCTGTGTCAGACACCCAGCTTCCCCTCTGTGTCAGACACCCAGCCTCCCCTCTGTGTCAGACACCCAGCCTCCTCTCTGTGTCAGACACCCAGCTTCCCCTCTGTGTCAGACACCCAGCCTCCCCTCTGTGTCAGACACCCAGCCTCCCCTCTGTGTCAGACACCCAGCCTCCCCTCTGTGTCAGACACCCAGCCTCCCCTCTGTGTCAGACACCCAGCCTCCCCTCTGTGTCAGACACCCAGCCTCCCCTCTGTGTCAGACACCCAGCCTCCCCTCTGTGTCAGACACCCAGCCTCCTCTCTGTGTCAGACACCCAGCCTCCCCTCTGTGTCAGACACCCAGCTTCCCCTCTGTGTCAGACACCCAGCTTCCCCTCTGTAACTCAGTAACACTGAGCAGATACCAGGACCTAGGAGGAGAGATGGATGGGTTACAGTTAGGAAGAGTGAAAAGAAAAGGAGTCATGGCACTAGGACCGCCCCGGAGGAATTACCCCGGAATATCAAGGGTGGGGTGACAGCTGGGGTAGAGAAGGCAAGGGAGGGAGATCAGAATACCTCGGAGGAAGGGAAGAGTGCAGGGTGTGAGATAGTGGTGGGGGATGGGAAAGTCAAAGGGATTGACAGGCGGTTCTGTGGGCAAAAGCGGGACTCCAGGATGGTAGTCTGCCTCCCTGGAGCAGGGGTACAAGATGTTTCAGAAAGGGTAGAGGGAATTTTGAAGGATGGAGGGACTGAGTCTGATGTGATAGTGCACGTAGGAGAGAAGGATGTAGGAACAAAGTGCAGGGGGGACATACGTAGGCAGTTCAGGGAGTTGGGGGCTAAGCTGAAATGTAGGGCCTCCAGGGTGGCGTTCTCTGGGCTGCTGCCGGAGCCTGGGGCTAGCAGGGCTAGAAATAATGAGATACTCCAACTAAATGCGTGGTTGAAGGATTGGTGTAGGGCAGAGGGTTTTAGATTCGTAGACCACTGGGAAGTCTTTATGAAAGAGGGGCAAATATACAAGAGGGATGGGGTACAGTTAACTGGGAAGGGTGTGCATATCTTAGCTGGAAGGTTAGCTGGAGTGTTTCGGCAGGGTTTAAACTAATATGGAGGGGGGGTGGGGAGGTGGACGGAACTGGGATTGGGGATAGGGTAAGCCCGGAGGGTAAGAAGAAGGATCAGATTGTTTCTGAGGGTCTTCGGTGCATGTGTTTCAATGCTAGGAGTGTGACTGGCAAAGCAGATGAACTGAAGGCAATAACGTTCAAAAGGAAGTTGGAAGTGGTGGCGGTGACAGAGACTTGGTTAAAGGAAGGGCAGGACTGGCAGTTGAATGTTCCCGGGTATAAGTGCTTCAGGCGTGATAGGGGTGGGTCGCTGAGAGGTGGGGGAGTGGTGTTGTTAGTTAAGGATTGCATCATAGCAGTGCAGAGGGAGGGAGGTATAGAGGATATAGGAATCGAGTCGCTTTGGGTGGAGTTGAGGAATAGGAAGGGAGATGTTACTATATTGGGTGTGTACTACAGACCGCCCAACAGCCCGAGGGCTGTGGAAGAAGGGATAAGCAGGGACATTCTAGATAAGTGCAGGAAGAATAGGGTGGTGGTAGTGGGAGATTTTAATCTCCCCGGGGTAGATTGGAAGGTGCCGAGATCAGAGGGTGCTGACGGGGAGGAATTTGTACAGTGTGTAATGGAAGGATCTCTGGAGCAGTATGTGGATAGCCTGACCAGAGAGGGGGCTATACTGGACTTGGTTCTGGGGAATGAGCCTGGGCAGGTGGTTGACGTTGAAGTAGGAGAGCATGTGGCTAACAGTGACCACAACTCTGTCTGGTTTAAGATATTAATGGATAAAGATGAAGCCTGTCCTAAGGGGAGGGTGTTAAACTGGGGGAGGGCTAGATACAACCGGATTAGGCAGGATCTTAAAGATACGGACTGGGGTAAGCTGTTTGATGGTAGGTCGACGCTGGGTATGTGGGAGTCTCTCAAGGGAAAACTAAAATCTTTGCAGGAAAGACATGTGCCGGTCAAGAGGAAGGATGGGAAGGGTAGGATTAGAGAGCCGTGGGTAACTAGGGATATTGAGGACCTGGTCAGGAGGAAGAGGGAGGCGTACATTAGATCTAGGCATTTGAGGACAGAGATAGCGTTAGAAGAATACAGAGAATGTAGGAGAGAACTTAAAAGGGGCATCAGAAAGGCAAAAAGGGGCCACGAAATGGCTTTGGCGGGTAGGATTAAAGAAAATCCTAAGGCATTTTACTCCTATGTTAGAAATAAAAGGATGGTTAGAGGGAAGATTGGTCCTCTCAGGGACAGAGGAGGGGAACTATGCTTGGAGCCTGGGGGAATGGGGGAGATCTTGAATGAATACTTTGCGTCGGTATTCACGCAGGAGAGGGGCCTGATGTCTGGTGCTGTGCTTGAGGAGTTTGAGGATCCGTTGAGGGAAATAGTCATCACGAGGGAAGAGGTGTTGGGACTTTTAGACAGTATAAAGACGGATAAATCTCCGGGGCCTGATGGCATCTATCCCAGGCTGCTAAGGGAGGTGAGGGATGAAATTGCTGGGCCTCTGACGCAAATCTTTGTCTCTTCTTTGGACACAGGTGATGTCCCAGAGGATTGGCGGATTGCAAATGTAGTACCGTTGTTTAAAAAGGGTCAGAGGGATAACCCAGGGAATTATAGGCCGGTGAGCTTGACTTCAGTTATAGGCAAGCTAATGGAGAGGATCCTCAAGGATAGGATGTATGAACATCTGGAGCGCTGCAATCTGATCAGGGATACGCAGCATGGCTTCGTTACAGGGAGGTCGTGCCTTACGAATCTAGTGGAATTTTTTGAAGAGGTGACAAAAACGGTTGACGAAGGACAAGCCGTTGATGTCGTCTATATGGATTTCAGTAAGGCGTTTGACAAGGTCCCTCATGGTCGGCTGATAGAAAAGGTGAAGGCTCATGGGATACAAGGCCAGGTATGTAGATGGGTGGAGAACTGGCTTGGGAGGAGGAGACAGCGAGTAGTAGTGGAAGGCTCCTTTTCCAATTGGAGGTCTGTCACCAGTGGTGTGCCGCAGGGCTCGGTACTAGGACCTCTTCTATTTGTGGTATATATTAATGACTTGGAAGAGGGGGTAGGTGGTGTGATCAGCAAATTTGCTGATGACACTAAGATGGTTGGATTGGCGGGTACTGAGGAGCAGTGCCTGGCAATGCAACATGACATAGACAGGCTGGTAGATTGGGCAGATAGATGGCAAATGGAATTTAATCCGGAGAAATGCGAGGTGATGCACTTTGGCCGGAATAATGTGGAGGGGAGTTATACGATAAAAGGTAGAACTATCCGGAGTATAGATACGCAGAGAGACCTGGGGGTGCAAGTGCACAAGTCCCTGAAGGTGTCGGTGCAGGTGCAGAATGTGATGAGGAAAGCGTATGGTATGTTAGCCTTCATAGGAAGAGATATAGAATATAAGAGTAGGAGTCTGATGTTGCAGTTGTATAGAACGTTGGTTAGGCCTCATTTGGAGTACTGCGTACAGTTCTGGTCGCCGTACTACCGGAAGGATGTAGAGATCCTGGAGAGAGTGCAGAGGAGATTTACCAGGATGCTGCCTGGTATGGAAGGGCTGTCTTACGAGGAAAGATTGAACGAACTTGGGCTGTTTTCCCTTGAGAGACGTCGGCTGAGGGGGGATCTAATAGAGGTTTATAAGATTATGAAGGGGATAGATAGAGTAAATGGTGGTAAGCTTTTTCCGCTATTAGAAATGGATAGAACGAGGGGTCACGGGCTTAGGGTGAGGGGGGCTAGGTATAAGACAAATATTAGAGGGCAGTTTTTCACGCAAAGGGTAGTGGGGGTGTGGAATGCACTACCGAGTAAGGTGGTGGAAGCAGGCACGCTAGGGTTGTTTAAGAGTCACTTAGACAGCCACATGAGCGGGCTACATATAGGGGGATATAGCAGGCCTTACTAAACATTGTAGGCTTGGGATTACGTTTTTGCCTCAGGGATGTTACAGTCTTTGCCTGTTTAATAATGAATTTTTTTGTCTCCACAGGCATTTAAGTCCACCTTGTTGACCAGCAAGGGGCATGCATGCGGCAGGTTGTAGTGGGCTGCTCTTGGACGTTGCTTCGGGAGTTGCCTATTGCTTCATGTCGTCGGTGTGCTTAAACTGGACCATCTCGAGGGCAACATGACAGCTCAGAGACTATCTCTGTTGCTGTGCGGACACATGGATTTGGGCCTGTGTCTGTGGGAGTTTGCACGTTCTCCCCGTGGTTGCGTGGGTTTCCTCCGGGTGCTCCGGTTTCCTCCCACATCCCAAAGATGTGCTTTTAGGCTGATTGATTGGGTACTAAATTGTCCCTCAATTGGACCTCCCTGGTCCTCACACATTAGGCTTAGACTAAAATCATGAATAGGTCACTGAGACAGTGGGACGGCGGCGCAGGCTCGTTGGGCCGAAGGGCCTGTTTCCCGTGCTGTGTTGTTCTTTGTTCTTTGTTCTTTGTGTCAGACACCCAGCCTCCTCTCTGTGTCAGACACCCAGCCTCCTCTCTGTGTCAGACACCCAGCCTCCTCTCTGTGTCAGACACCCAGCCTCCCCTCTGTGTCAGACACCCAGCCTCCTCTCTGTGTCAGACACCCAGCCTCCTCTCTGTGTCAGACACCCAGCCTCCCCTCTGTGTCAGACACCCAGCCTCCTCTCTGTGTCAGACACCCAGCCTCCCCTCTGTGTCAGACACCCAGCCTCCCCTCTGTGTCAGACACCCAGCCTCCCCTCTGTGTCAGACACCCAGCCTCTCTGTGTCAGACACCCAGCCTCCCCTCTGTGTCAGACACCCAGCCTCCCCTCTGTGTCAGACACCCAGCCTCCCCTCTGTGTCAGACATTCAGCCTCCCCTCTGTGTCAGACGCTCTGAGCCTTCTCTATTTGTCAGAGATTTTGAGGCCCACCGTTATGTCCTCTGTCCCTGCTGTGGCCACAAGAGGGGCAGTAGTATCACTACCACAACTAGAGAGACAGTGGCAGCAACAGTCAGTGCCAATGCTGCGCACAAGAGATTCACCATCCAGTGTGGAAGGAGGATTGTTGCCAGGCTAAAGCAACAATCTCATGATTCTAAACTCAGACTCATCAACCTATCAAACATTTATTGACATCTCACTCACTGCCAACTCAAGAGACATCACCACTCCGTCTCTCACACACACACCCTCACACCTCCATCTGGCCTCATCTCCTGTGGAGACTGCCTCCTGATCTCTCACTATCTTGAAGCCACTTGCACACATCAGCATGAACACACACACACACACACACACACACACACACACACACACACACACACACACACACACACACACACACACACACACACACACACACACACACACTAGGCTATAACCACCCAGTTCCCCAGTACTGCCCTAGTCCTGCAACCTCTTGCCTTGCCTGAGACCACTCCTCCCCCTTATCCCCAAGCAAGCTCTAGCTGTTGTGAAACCACCTCAGCCTGATGGTTTGTCTGCTAAGTAGAGATTTGTACGTGAGCCCCGCCAAGAATGATGTAGTGCCACATGTGAAACCTGCCGCTGGTGACGGTGGGTGCTGCCTGAAGCAAGATAGACAAGCATACCCGAGAGAAGTACACCCTACGTGGTGACATCACCTATGTTCAATTGTGAAATGCGTTAGTGCCCAGATGATCCAGTGTGTGGGGGGAGAGGGGATGATTCCAGCAGAGAGGCACAATGAAATTAAAATGCATTTAAATTATGTTCCTGACGTTGGATGATGGAAAATGTGACCTGCCATTGACAGGCACCTTGGACAATCACAAACTGGTTTCAAGGCAGCATGAGACCCACCATAACACCTGACCTGACTCCAATGGGGACAGAAAAGTCCTCCCATTGCTTTTAAATGATTTCAGATTTGAAGATCACCATGAAATTTTAAATTTGGAGCATGTCGATATTGCAAATAAATTTCCACTACTAAAGTGTTCAAATATTATTAAACTAGCATTCACAAAAGATTGAGTGAGCCTTCTACATCATTTTATAGTCAATGGGTAGTGATAGTTGATTTGGATTTAGCTGTTTATTGTCACTGTTTACCATTTGAAATGTGGCCCTCTTCATTTTACTGAACCTGAGACTTTTACTTCTCCTGTCCCTCTCTCAGAATGGCATGTATATTTTCCAACTATTTGATTACTATGCAGTCAGTGGGACAACTGTGCTATTCCTGGCAACTTTTGAAACAACCTGCATCAGTTGGGTATATGGTACGTATATGAATTAGGACGCATGATGAAATAATAGAATGAACTCAAAGTACTTTGGAAGATTGTGACTGAGAGGAGAGGCATGCTGGCCCCAACTTTAACTCCAAGTGGGATTTAAGAGCAGAGAGAGGGCAAGTGTTGCCCTCTCTGAGGGTATTAAGATACTTGCTTCCTTGTCAGGTGGGATTTTACAGCCTCACTCGTCCCAAAACTATAAAATCCCACCCGAGATTGACACACCTTTCCATGATCTGCCCCTCACCTGCTTTGCTTCCAGTGGCGGCTGGGGCAGTAAAATTCCAGCTGTTATCTCCTAAGCAGCACCTGTATTAATTCACAATTGTTTATGATTTACATAGATGATTTGGAGTTGAGGACCAAGTATAACGTGTCAAAATTCACAGATGACACTAAGATGAGTGGCAGAGCAAAGTGTGCAGAGCACGCCGAAAGTCTGCAAAGGGATATAGATAGCCTAAGTGAGTGGGCAAGGGTCTGGCAGATAGAGTACAATGTTGGCCAATGTGAAGTCGTCCGTTTTGGCTGGAATAACAGCAAAATGGACTATTATTTAAATAGTAAAAAATTGCAGCATGCTGCTATGCAGAGGGATCTGGGTGTCCTTGTGCAAGAATCACTAGGAGTTGGTTTGCAGATGCAGCAGATAATTAAGAAGGCAAATGGAATTTTGTCCTTCATTGCTAGAGGGATGAAGTTTAAAAATAGCAAGATTATGTTGCAGCTGTATAAGATACTGGTGAGGCCACACCTGGAGTACTGTGTACAGTTTTGGTCTCCTTACTTGAGAAAGGATATACTGGCACTGAAGGGGGTGCAAAGAAGATTTTCTAGGTTGATTCTAGAGTTGGCTTATGAGGAGAGACTGAGCAGACTGGGGCTATACTTGTTGGAATTCAGAAGAATGAGGGGAAATCTTATAGAAAGATATAAGATTATGAAGGGAATAAATAAGATAGAAGCAGGGAAGTTGTTTCCACTGGCAGGTGAAAGTAGAACTAGGGGGCATAGACTCAAAATAAGGGGGAGCAGATTTAGGACTGAGTTGAGGAGAAACTTCTTCACACAAAGGGTTGTGAATCTGTGGAATTCTCTGCCCAGTGAAGCAGTTGAGGCTACCTCATTGAATGTTTTTAAGGCAAGGATAGATAAATTTTTGAACAGTGAAGGAACTGAGGGCTATGGTGAGCAGGTGGGTAAGTGGAGCTGAGTCCATGAAAAGATCAGCCATGATCTTACTGAATGATGGAGCAGGCTCAAGGGGCCAGATGGCCTACTCCTGCTCCTAGTTGTTATGTTCTTATCACATTAGCTTGGATGGTTAAGACCATCCTGTGGAGATGCTGACGTTGGACTGGGGTAAACACAGTAAGAAGTCTCACAACACCAGGTTAAAGTCCAACAGGTTTATTTGGTAGCAAAAGCCACTAGCTTTCAAACCTGTTGGACTCTAATCTGGTGTAGTGAGACTTCTTACTGTGTAAGATCATCCTGCCAAGGAGTAACAGCAGAGGCCCTTTGGCAGCAGGAATGGAACCAACGTTTCCTCACCACAGATCCATTGCTTTCCCACCCAGCTTCATCCTTAATCATTTCCACATTGGCCAAGGCATTTGTTCTGCAAATTGGCACAAGTGGGACCTTGCAGGGAGCCCAGACTGCTACTGTAGTGCATCCCAATCAATGACTCACATCATTGGAGACTGCCCCCTGAGAATATTCAGCAGAGGGCTGAGACAGCTCCATTTAGCTCCATTCAGCTCATCTCCACCTTCTCAAGGGCAACTAGGGACGGGCAATAAATTCTGACCAGCCAGCGATGCCCATGTCCCACGAATGATTTCAAACAATATTTAGCCACTGCTGTAGCTGTTCGCTGGCACTGTGATTATTGAATTTTCTAAAACAAAATTGCTGTCAAAGTGTTTAAATCTGATTGGACAAAGGCAGTCACTAAGACAGGTGGTTTTCAGTTCCAGGTGCCACTTAGACTAAAGCTAGACTCAATCCGCCACAGATAAACTGAATTGAAAACTAAACTCCAGACACGGGTCTGATTTTGAATCAGGGCAGAAATCTGTGTATGTTACTCTCAAACCCTGAAATAGAATCCTGGGGAGATAGGGGACCTATTCTTGGATTCTTACCCAAATCTGGCCAGATCTACTGCCTGGCAAATAGGTGGTGGGAGGAGTGAGTTTGATAAAATAAGGCTGCAGCCAGGGACACGTAAGATTAGGAATGTGGCGTCATAGTGGTCAGTTGTGGGAGACAGTATTTAGAGCGAGGTATAAATATGATGGGGGCCAGGCTCTGGAGTCTTTCTGGCTCCAATTGATGGAGGAAGACATAAAGCTCAGGGCAAGTGAGAGCTGAGTCTTCCTTCTGATGCCACAATCTTGCTCTGCTCAGACCACGCCAAGGATGTCCCAATAATAAAAGGGGTAGGGGGCATGAGTATGGTTGATGGCATTCCTGCAAATAGGGTCCAGGTGAAGGCTGGGATGAAGGCACTTTATCTGAATGCACGAAGCATTCGGAATAAAGTGGATGAGCTGGTGGCGCAGATCAGCACAAATGAATATGATCTGGTGGCCATTACAGAGACGTGGCTGCAAGGTGACAGGGGCTGGGAGCTGAATGTCCAGGGGTATCAAGTGTTTAGGAAGGATAGGAAGGAGGAAAAAGGGGGGGGGGGCGTAGCTCTGCTGATTAAGGATAGCATCAGGGTGGTAGTAAGGGATGATATAGGAACCAAAGAGCAGAACATGGAATCGTTGTGGGTGGAGATTAGGAACAGCAAAGGGAGGAAGACGCTGGTGGGTGTCGTCTATAGGCCCCCGAATAATGATCTGGAGGAGGGGCAGGCTGTTAACGCGCAAATAAATGCGGCGTGCAGGAATGGGACGGCGGTAATTATGGGGGATTTCAATCTACATATTGATTGGTCGACCCATGCTGGATGCGGTGGGCTTGAGGAGGAGTTCCTGGAATGCTGCCGGGATAGTTTCCTTGAACAGTGTGTGTTGGAGCCGACGAGAGAGCGAGCTATCTTGGATCTGGTGTTATGTAATGAGGCGGGTAGAATTAGGGACCTTGTGGTGAAGGATCCTCTTGGGAAGAGTGATCATTGTATGGTGGAGTTTCTGATGTAGATGGAGGAGGAGAAAGTGGGTTCCCGGACACGCGTCCTTTGTTTGAACAGAGGGGAGTACGGTAGGATGAGAGAAGAATTGGCGAATGTTGACTGGGGGAGCGCGTTGGAAGGTAGGTCTGCTGAGGAACAGTGGAGGATCTTTAAGGAGATCTTTCTTGGTGCTCAGCAGAAATTTATTCTGTTGGTTAAAAAGGATCGGAGGAGGAGAGGTAATCAGCCGTGGATAACGAAGGAGGTGAAGGAAAGTGTTAAATTAAAAGCGGATGCGTTTAGAGTAGCTAAGAGTAGTGGACGAGAAGAGGATTGGGAGAGGTTTAAATGTCAACAAAGATTGACAAAGAAGTTGATAAAGAAGGGTAGGAGAAACTATGAAGCTGGGCTGTATAAAAAAGGATAGCAAGATTTTTTATAAATACATAAAAAGGAAGAGACTGGCTAGGGTGAACGTTGGACCCTTAGAGGATGAGGGGGGGACTTAGTGGTAGGGGATGGGGAAATGGCTGAGGCCCTGAATAACTTCTTGTTTCGGTCTTCACGAAGGAGGACGTGAGTAATTTGCCAGGTGTTAGCGATGGAAAGATGGTAGGAGTGGAGGGCCTGAATGACATTATTGTTACTAGAGAGGCGGTGCTCGACAGACTGGAGGGGCTGTTTGTGAACAAGTCCCCAGGACCGGATGGAATGCATCCAAGGATTCTGAAGGAAATGGCGGAGGTGATAGTGGATGCCTTGGTGATTATTTTCCAAGCGTCGCTGGATTCCGGGGAAGTGCCGGAAGATTGGAAAACGGCTAATGTTACGCCGTTGTTTAAGAAGGGTGGCAGGCAAAAGGCAGGGAATTATAGGCCGGTTAGTTTAACGTCTGTTGTAGGAAAAATGTTAGAATCCGTGATCAAGGAGAAAATAGCGATGCATCTTGAGGAGAATTGTTTGGTAGAGCAGACGCAGCACGGTTTTGTTAAAGGGAAGTTGCGTCTGACGAATTTATTGGCGTTCTATGAGGATGTGTCTAGGGCAGTGGATAGAGGAGAGCCGGTGGATGTGGTCTTTCTTGATTTTCAGAAGGCATTTGACAAGGTGCCTCGCAAGAGGTTATTGCAGAAGGTCAGGGGACATGGAGTTGGGGGTAGGGTGTTAGCGTGGATAGAGGATTGGCTGTCAAATAGGAGGCAGAGAGTGGGGGTCAATGGGTGCTATTCGGATTGGCGGTTGGTGACTAGTGGAGTGCCCCAGGGGTCGGTGCTGGGGCCTCAGCTATTCACCATTTATATAGATGATCTGGAGGAGGGAACCGAGTGTATGGTGTCGAAATTTACTGATGACGCCAAGATTGGTGGAACGGCAAATTGTGCGGAGGGTGTAGAGAGTCTACAGAAGGATCTAGATAGGCTGGGCGAATGGGCCAGGAACTGGCAAATGGAATTTAATGTTGGCAAGTGTGAGGTGGTCCACTTTGGTAGGAATAATGGTAGGAAGGACTATTACTTACGTGGTGAAAAACTGCAGCATGCGACGGTGCAGAGGGACCTCAGGGTCCTTGTGCATGAGTCGCAAAACCCCAGCCTGCAGGTGCAACAGGTGGTCAGGAAGGCTAATGGGATGCTGGCCTTCATAGCGAGGGGGATTGAATATAAAATTAGGGAGGTCTTGCTGCAGTTGTACAGGGCACTGGTGAGGCCGCAGCTGGAGTACTGTGTGCAGTTTTGGTCGCCGCACTTACGCAAGGATATTTTGGCCTTGGAGGGAGTGCAGAGGAGGTTTACTAGGCTGATTCCGGAGTTGAGGGGGTTGAACTATGAGGACAGGCTGAATAAACTAGGCTTGTACTCATTAGAGTTTAGAAGAATGAGGGGAGATCTCATTGAGACGTATAAGATGTTGAATGGGATGGATAGGATAGAGGTGGAGAGGCTCTTCCCACTCAGAAAGGACAGTAGGACTAGAGGGCACAGCATCAGGATAAAGGGGGGGCGGTTTAGAATGGAGTTGAGGAGGAACTTCTTCACTCAAAGGGTGGTGAATCTCTGGAATTCTCTGCCCGTTGAAGTGGTGGAGGCTGCCTCGCTCAATATTTTTAAGACGCGGGTTGATAGGTTTTTGATAGGCAAGGGAATTAAGGGTTATGGGGAGAGGGCGGGAATGTGGAACTGAGCCACGACAGATCAGCCATGATCTTACTGAATGGCGGGGCAGGCTCGAAGGGCTAGGTGGCCTACTCCTGCTCCTATTTCTTATGTTCTTATATTATAAATTGCATGAATCAAAATTAGCTATTGGGAACATTTCGGCCCATCATGGCTCAGCTCCTAACAGTTTTAGTCTGTTGTTGAAGATGCCACTGTGCTCTCACTTAGACCTGGAACAAAAGCTATAGGTGAGATTCTAATGTTGTCAAGGGGTCGTGATCAAAGAAAGACCCTATTGTCATCCTGTTCTTGCTCAAATGACAAGGTTAAATTCAAGAGCACCTTTAAAATTAATCAAAAATGTTCCCTTTCATGTACAAACAGAAATTCAAATTCTCCTTGTTTATCTGGGAATGGATGGGATTATAAACTAAAGTAGAATGACATTATTATGTTGCAAACAAAAATGCCACGAATAAGCCAATTGTTTTCACATTAGAGCAAACTCATCATCCAATTTACTTTATTGTTCAGGTGTTGACCGTTTCTATGATAACATAGAGGAAATGATTGGATACAGACCCAGGTCATACATCAAGTGGTGCTGGCTCATCGTTACTCCAGGAATTTGCCTTGTAAGTTTCTCATTCTTTCCAATTTTATTCCAAATAGTTATATCAATGAAAGCACTTCAGGCTGGCTTTCATCATAATGCAAAAGATAAGGGACAACAGTTTCCATTTAACTCAACCATTTTTCTTCCAGCTGTTCTCAAAACAGTTGAGGAACAGAAGAGGAAGAGGACATTGAATAGAGATGTGTCCCTCCATCTACTGCTACTGAGAGATGGACCTCCAGGTCTCCAGCATTAGGTGCAGAAGTTCACAGAACTTTAAACACAAATGATGTCTACAGCAAATTGAGTTTATACGATCTTTTGCACTAGCCATTGTTCTCAGTCCCCGTGAGCAGGGGTGTATTTGTTTGAGCTTACAGTGAAAAGAAAGTTATTCCAGGCAGACAAAATTAGGATAGAAGATAAGATCATGAAATTGGCAAGCATTGAACATCGGGCTTCTGAAGATGTTAGTCAGGTGGTTGGGCTGGATCGGTGGCTCCCTCTAATACCCTCCTGCAAGGGTCTCAGTCAGTGTGCTGGCTGGCTGTATTTTCCAGAATATGGTTCTCTAAAGAGGTGTGGACGTTAAGAATGGCGAGGCCATGGAAGGAGACAGCTCATCAGGAGATGAGCAGGAGGAAAGAGGAAGAGGATCTGACATTGAATAGAGATGTGCCCCTCCATCTACTGCTACTGAGAGAAGGACCTCCCAGACTCCAGCATTAGATCCTGATTGACATTAACGAAGTGACAATCTGCTCTGCCTGAATGCCAGGCCTATGGCTCCTCTGTGACATCTGATTTCCCTCTAGTGCTGTGGGAAACTTTGGCAGGGCTCACCTTCTGTCTAAGTTGCAGCCTCTGATAGCTACTGTGGGGTGTCTAAACGAGTCCTATACTTCATTTGACCCACCTACTTTCCTGCTCCCCTTGGTTGCAATATTGCAGGAAAGCCATCTTGACACCAATTAAAGGCTCACCCTGTGAAAATCTGAACTTTAATCAGTTTATCACCTGAGGTATGTTTCTCATCCTGAAGCCCCTGCAATAAAAACCTCAGCTCTTTCTGTCTACTCAAACAAAACCTTTCATAATTTAAAAAGAATCTCCTTTAGGTAACCACCCAGCCTTGTCTTTTAAAGGGAAAAGCTGTCCAGTCTGTTCATCCTTCTCTAATAGGTATAAATTTCAATTTCAGTTACCATTTCTGGAAATAATTTTTGCACTCAAAGTTTCTATTTTCCCATTCTACTTCTTTGGAACTGACGCCTTGTTCATGGTTTTCTTTTCTTATGGTCTAATTAACTTGTGTTGATGTTTTTAATGATTTATGTATTTGTATTCCCACATTCTCTGAGTGTTCCAGTTTCTTCCCACTACCCAAAAATGTGTGGGTTAGGTGGATTGGCTTTGCTAAGTTGTCCATTATTGTCAGGGGGATTAGCGAGGTAAATACATGGAGTTACAGGGATAGGGCCTGGTTAGGATTTTTGTCAGTATAGGCTTGATGGGCCGAATGGTTCCTTCTGTACTGTAGTGTTTCTATGGTTCTATGATCTTTTACTCCTCTTCCTCATTCAGATTCTTATTTTCCAGGTAAGTTCCCTCTTTATTTTTTTACCAACCTCAGACATGTTGATGTTGAAATTCATTTGCCAATTACTCCCCATTCTGTGTGTTTGTTAAAATATTCTCATAATTTTTACAATCCTCTGACTATCCCCCTCAAGTTAGTATTATGTGCAAATTTATAAATAGTCTTTTATTTACGAAAATCTAAATCAATAATATAAATTACTAACAACAGTATGCCACCTCTTAACTCATGAAATTCCCCTTTCTTAGCTTCTACTAGCTAGCTATCCATTCTGCTACTTGTCCCCTGATTCCACATACACTCTTACTATTCATTTGAATTGTATGTGGGATCTTCTTAACAGCTTCCCTGATACTTTCAATGTCATGTTTGCAAATGCCTTCAGATCTCTCTGTTCCTGCACCCTGTTAAATTGTGCAACTTTGTTTATATTTCTTTCTTATTCCTCCTGCCAAGATAAATCATTTCACAAATCTCTGTATTACATCAATAGTCTGTCTATGTCCTCCTCAAGTCAATTGCTATGCCCATACTGTTTCCTACATTTTTGAGTTTTATGTCATCTGTAAATGCCCATGTCTAGGTTATTAATATATTGTCAAAAAGAGCAGTGATTTTAACATCAATCTTGAGGAACACATTTCTCTCCATTCTGACAGATAACAATTCAGCACAACTCTTTGCATCCAAGCTGCCTACACCTTTATTATGTGATACTTTGAAATGTTTTTTGGAAGTTCAGATGCACAACATCATCCACTCTCTCCATTACCTCAAGAAATAACTCAATCAAATTAATATGAGAAGTTAATTTAGGTTAGATGGAAAAGGAACTGTTAATCCCAGACCATTAATATCTCATCAGGTGGATCTTGTTCAATTTACTCCCATGCAATGTTTGGAGTTTCTTTTCTGTGAGGCATATGTTTTCTTTTCATTGCTTTTTGGTGCTTTCTACGCTGTACAACATAGCAGGAGGATAAGAGGCCTACTCCCAAGGCTTCACAACTGGTAACAAATCACTCACAGGTAAGATGTCTACAGAAGCTATACCTATGCTGATGTTTCCCTCTAGTTTTTGCAACCTCCCTACACAGAAGAGTTTGCTGACTGCTTGCTGATTGTGACCTAGTCAGGATTAGTAACTTTCCCTAGTTTCCCACTCCAAAACTGCAAGCAGAACTCAATATCTTGCCTCTTGTTCCACAACTCTAGTGTGCTTTCTCGCAGGTTGCCTGTTTGCTGGGTACCTGAGTCAGCTGGTAACTTGTTCATGTCTTTTTTTTTGCAGGCTATTTTCATTTTCTCATTGATTAAATACACTCCTCTCAAATACAACAAGACATATGTATATCCAGCATGGGGCTATATTCTTGGCTGGTTGCTCGCACTCTCCTCCATGTTGTGTGTTCCCTCCTGGACCCTCTATAAGATCTGCACAACCAAAGGATCCCTTAAGGAGGTAATGTATTTTATTCATAGATTTTGAACTGAAGCTAAGTCTTTAATATGTTGGAGACTGTGGTGCAACCGGGATTATCAGAATGTTAAGTATGGATGATAGGTTATGGAAGCTGAGAAATATTGTATTTATATCTGTGATAAGTCTACTGAGCTTGAAAGTCCTGAGATATTCTGGAAGTGCAGGGTTAGGATTGTGCCCACCAGCATGGGCAAAATTGAACAAGGTCATGTCATTGCATTTATTTCTTGAGGCAGCTATGAGACCCAGCATCCCATAGAGCTGGGAAACACAGCAGGAACTTATCACTGAGGCTGGGGTGTCCAGAATCCTCACTATGCTCCTGCCCCCTATATAGATTTGAGGCACATCCTCTTCACTCCCTTTTGTAACAGAACTGATCAACAATTTTGGGGACCCAGGCAATCAACTGATACTACATCGGGTTCTGAATAAGTCAGGATGCTTGAACTCCCAACAAAGGGAATCCCTAGCCTAAGTTCTCACCATGATCGTTGTCTTGTCCATTAAAATTTGGACCCACAAGCTTTACATAAGAACATAAGAACTAGGAGGAGGAGTAGGCCATCTAAACCCTCAAGCCTGCTCCGCTATTCAATAAGATCATGGCTGATCTTTTCGTGGATTCAGCTCCACATACCTGCCTGCTCACCATAGCCCTTAATTCCTTTACTTTAAAAAAATTTATCTATCCTTGCCTTAAAAACATTCAATGAGGTAACCTCAACTATTTCCAGGGGCAGGGAATTCCACAGATTCACAACCCTTTGTGTGAAGAAGTTCCTCCTCAACTCAGTCCTAAATCTGCTCTCCTTTATTTTGAGGTCATGCCCCCTAGTTCTAGTTTCACCTGCCTGTGGAAACAACTTCTCTGCTTCTATCTTATCTAGTCCCTTCATAATCTTATGTTTCTGTAAGATCTCCCCTCATTCTTCTGAATCCAATTAGTAGAGACCCAGTCTACACTCATGATTTCCATATGGTGATATGACTGGACGCATCAAAGATATTGCATGGTTTTTGCCTTCACCATGCGGAGACCCCACACATCGGAATAGTTCACCTAATTTTACATGCTCTGTTGTGTATATGCAACGCCTATCCAGTAGCATAGTCACACACAGATTTTACTTCGAGTGCTTTCCTGCTTTACAGGAGCTCCTTTCCTGCTCTCGTGTATCTGCAGAATAGTTACTGAAAATTTGCAAGTGGATAGCAATTTATTGCCACCATGAAATGCTGGCATGAGATTTTAAACCCTCAAGCTACAAATTGAATCACTAACCTATATTGAGCAATTTTCTTTCACATAAATTGTTAGAAACACTTCTGTGTAAATATTTCAGATAACATTTTTATTGATGAAAAGTAATGTGTTAATGAAGCCTTTCATCTTGCGTTTATCAGGACAAACACAAAAATTCAAATTCTAAACTATCACATCAATTTATACTGCCACAGTAAAGGATGCTGATTGGATTACAAGTCAATTCTGAATGACTGAGGTGTTGCCTTAGAGAAAGCACTATGGAATTATGGACTCCCCAAGTTCCTGGGTAATTCAAAAGGCACAAAGATATTCCTTTTTTTTTGGAAAGAAGAGGGTCCCTATGTATGAATGCATGTTCCTTCTAGCAAGCCTGAATGAGACACATTAGCACACTCAAGATTGTTCAGCAGATGCTGCCAAATCGTACAATTGAGTATAACGGTAGATGTTTTGTCCTGGGTTTTGCAGGCACTGAGTGGTTGAGTACCATCTGCCTATTACTAATGACCAGAGAAACATGTTGTTTGTGACAGTGACCTCAGTGCAAATGCTCCTGACAAATAACCCGACTGATGCTGCTGAATTGAAGGAAGTAGTTGCCTGTCCAGGTGCCATTTGAATATAGTGCCTGAGCCTTCAACCCTGTGAAGTAACAATACAGCCAGTGAATTCCTGTCTGCTTCCGGCACATGATTGGCAGGGCCCCTCACCTCTGCATAGCTAGTTGGCTGGCTACCACGTAATTGGACATGAGCAGTCGTTCCCCATGGAATGGAAGCCTAGTGTACTTCCACCATCAGGATTCTCAGGATAGCACATTGATTAGCACTGCTTCCTCACAGGGCCAGGGACTCGGGTTCAATTCCTGGCTTGGGCCACTATCTGTTTGCATGTTCTCCCCACATCTGCGTGGGTTTCCTCAGGGTGTTCCAGTTTCCTCCCGGAGTCCAAAAAATGTGCTGGTTAGGTGCATTGGCCATCATAAATTCTCCATCAGTATACCCGAACAAGAACTGGAATATGGCAACTCAGGGGTTTTCCCAGTCATTTCATTGCAATTTTGAAGTAAGCCTACTTGTGACACAAATAAATAAACTTTGAACAATAACTCCATGCGAGAAGATAATTCCAGCCACCAAATGAAACACCCTTCTGCTCAATCCACTCAAAGATTTCTGATTAATGAGTGTGGAATATTTCTCCCTGTTCTTTGTCGTTCCCTCCTCTGAGGGTAATTCAAGTTAGACACCAGAATATCTGTCGAAACCTATATTCTAAATTATTCATTTCTGACAAGTTACTTTCTGATGTGCTGTAACTGTGGTCCCAGCAGCATATGAATGATGTTATCAAGCTGGATAGTTCAGCCCTATTTCTGTCAAATATTCTGGTTTGGAGCAGTTTGCTTTTAGCAATATTGCATGAAGATTACAGTAAGGTTTGAACAGTTCATTTCTCGAGGGAAGATACAAGTAGCTGATTTTCTTTATTGTAGATGACATGTTTCATTATTATACTTGACGTTCGGCCAGTTCAGTAGATGTTCTCTTGTATGAAATATGCACATCAAAACATATTTGCATACATATATATTGAAATAAAACAGTGCCCTTGAATGCCAAAATAAGCCAAATAAAGTTTGGGAAGTTAAATCATGGAGGCAGGAATGGGCAAACAGGTGGCAGTGGGGCAATGCAGGTTGCACGCTTCCAGACTCAACTAGAGAGTAAGGTTCCTGGTATAGTTTTGTGTTACAAGAGTATTTATCGGGAGCGATGATGCAACCGTCAGTGAGTCCTGCGTGATTTTCTGTCCATTAAAATTTGTAGATTAGTAGAAAATCACACAGGATGCATTTAACTTAGTTCCAAAATTCCCGAGGTCAACAGGTTTCCCAAAATGGACTCATCACATCTAGACTAAGTTCTCGTTTTCGTTTTATTCATTCAGGGGACATGGACGTCACTGGTTGGCCAGCATTTATTGCCCATCCCTAGTTTTTAGAGGGCAATTATGAGTCAACCACATTGCTGTGGCTCTGGAGTCACATGTAGAACAGACCAGAGAAGGACAGCAAATTTCCTTCTCTAAAAGACATCAGTAAACCAGCTGTGTTTTTCTGACAATTGACAATGGTTTCATGGTCATCAGTAGACTCTTAATTCCAGATGTCTTTTATTGACTTCAAATTTCATCATCTGGCATGGTGGGATTCGATCCCACATCCCCAGAATATTAGGTGAACTTCTGGATGAATAATCTACCAAAAATACCATTAGGCCATCACCTCCCATGTCTCATTTGACCTCTAAATTTTGACCAGTGTGCAGAGCTATGCTCAACATGTTAAATTGTCAGTGAGAGCTCCTGTCTCTGATGTATTTGTGTATTGATTACCAACACCAGCATGTATTTTTCTCCTGAAGCGTATTCTTCACCACATTCATCCCTCTGATGATTTGCCACAGTTCAAGAAATTGAAGAAAGAGACATTGCTGTGTGCCAGTCCAAAGCTTGATCTCAAACTCTCTGCGCTGGCCACTCAGGATGGCCTGCTGGAGAATGCAGATGTTGAAGCTGCAGAGAGGGACAACAATGTTGCAGAGCAATTCCATCCTGAAGCGATGTCCAGAACTTGATTAGCCTCATTCAGAAACATAATTTCAGTCCTGACAGGGCATCAACCTGTCCATCAGGTGCACCGTGCAATGTAATCCACCAAGTCTTTTCTGTCTGTTTGCCCCCAAATCAAAACAAGTAAACATCAGACATTCATGCTTGCAATCCGTTTGCCAGAAGAACCTGCAGAATTTATTCAGAAAGCTTTCTCTGCTGCATTCCCAGAACCAGAATTAATTTATACAGAATGTTAAGTCTTCACAGCAACATCTCCATCAGTGTCTACAGGATTTCATGGTCTCCGGGTAAATGCTAAATCCAGAGGATTGAATAAGAAAATGATTAATAATGTATCAGTGAAAGTCATCCGCAAGCATAACCACCTTAAAGATCTTCTTGTATAACATCCTGGAGAGGTTTGCCATCATTCACAGAACTGGTCTTGCCTGAGCTGCAGGGACTGCATATTCTAGTTGTTATGATCGAATGATCAAACAACAATCTGGGGAAATAGTTAAATAAATGTTTCAGATTAAATGATTTGAGTTAAATTCATGCTTCTCTGACAGAATTCTGTAATTAATTTTTGAATAATGTCAATTTTAATAGCCATTTCAATAGGAAAACTATTTCTGTAAACAAACATGTGACATCTTGTAAAATATATTTGCTTAAAATTAAATTTTATTTGTCAAAGCTTGTGAATCTCAGAAAAGTGAAAATGGGAGAAAATATAGAGCTCTTGCAAAATGTGCTTCTAGTTCAGGTCAAAGAGCGATGGAGAATAGGGTAATATTACACAGTGAAGGTGACCATCTCCCACTCAAAAAACTGACGTTTCCTCCTCTACCAAAGGCCTCTGGTTGCATCTCTACTGTGCATCACACATAGGACAGTAGAATCCCTACAGCATAGAAGGAGGCCGTTTGGTCGATCAAGTCTGCACCAACAAGTTCTTACCAAGGCCCACCAGTACCCAACCCCACCGTTCCCATAACCCCCATGCATTTACCATGGCTAATCCACGTAATCTACAAATCTTTGGACACTTAAGGGCAACCATTTATCATGGCCAATCCACCTAACCCGCACATCTTTGGACTGTGGGAGGAAACCAGAGCAGCTAGAGGAAAGCCACGCAGACATGGGGAACTTGCAAACTCCAAACAGATAATTACCCAAGAGGTAGCAGTACTGGCCACTCTGTCACCATGCTGGTTTGAGGGTCAGGCTTAGATTTTTTTGGCCCTTTTCCCTTGTTGCAACCATTGCTGACTGAGAGTCTGCGATGGGAAAAGTAGATAGATGATAAACCCTGGTCCACCATATGGAAGAAGAAGACTATCCTCTCTATAACGGACTTCAAAACAAATTGTGCTAAGTATTTGGTTTAATCCCAGGCCTTTAGTAAAAAAAAAAGTTTTGGGCGTAGTTATCCCTTCATTTACAACTCATCAATTGTTTTAGTGTATTTCCCTCCTCTGCAACATGGGTGGTGTAGATCCATTGACAGTACCCCATGCGTCATCCTGGCCCACTGGACAATTCACCAGCACAGCAGACATTTTCCTTCATTATTGATAACTTTTCTCTGACTAATTTGCGGAAGAGAATTTAAACGTTTGTGCTGAAGTTATCTGCAAAAGTGTCTCAAACCCCTGAATGATAACTTGAAACATTGGTACTTAATGGTGTATATTTGTTTGGAATAACGTGAGGAGCAATGTAGAACCCATTGAGAAACTAGTCCAATCATTGTGTAAACAGTATCACAAAAGAAAAGAAAAATTTATGACAAGAAAGATCAATATCTGCTATGACACTTAAATATATTAACTAAACACCGCTTTGAATCTGAAATTATCTCGTTCCCAAAACATACCCATGTTCCCTGAACTCAATAAGACACTTCCTTTACCAACTAACATCCAAATTAATAACTCTATGGGTGGGACTTTTCAGGCTCACTCGCCCCAAAACCAGAAAATCCTACCCAAAGTCAACAGACCTTTTCATGGTCTGCCCCTCACTTGTTCCGATTACTGTGGCAGGCAGGGCGGTAAAATTCACCCCTATAAGTTAAATCCATAAGCTCATAATTACCGCACAATACAGTTTAGATGATCAAGCCTGAGGAAATGTCCTTTGCTGGGGAGTTCAGCAAAGGTACAAAACCAAGAGAAGGTCTGCAATCTATTGTGGCTTTAAATGTTAGATGGAAAAGGCCTCTGTGGCTCTGATCGTAGATAGAACTGGCCTCTCTGAAGATGTTGGCCTGTCTTAAAAACTAGCCTGCACCCTCATTGTTGGCAGTTATACTCTTCAGCCACTTTGATATGTCACTCTTTGGATTCAGCTATCTTCCAAATTCCTTGCCTTTAGAAGTTATCATTTTGTATAGTCCTACAGGTCTCTGGTCAACATTGTTTCTGTATGGCAATTCGCACTTCAATTTCTCTAGATGCCTGCTGACCTTCTTACTGGGCAAGTTATATCTCAATGTTCCTCTAGATGCTACTAATCATACTATTTGTCTGTTATTTTTGTTTTCATCTCAAGTTCACTGTTAATCTTGTCAACTTCCAAATTCCTAATAAACGGATGATTTCTGGGTGGCAAACATAATTCAAGATCGTATATGGTGACCACAATCAGAGTGGCATGGTGATCAACAGAAGAGTACCTTTGTGAGGCATGTGCTTCAACTAGACTGGTAAACAAGAGGACCACTGTCCTGTTACAAGCATGATTTCACTGCCTGGATGGGTTGGGAGGAACACTGTACTCTGATCCAGAACAGGTGATGAATAGCTTCATTTGTTTTGCCTTTTAAAATGTCGCACTTCAGGAAGGAGTGCTTTGATATGACAGAGAAATGCTTGTTTGTTTGCAACATGAAACATTTGCCCATACAATGATCATCATTGAGAAGTCCTTCCTGACTCAGGCAAAGGCATCAGATACAAATGATCTCTGAAATGTTCTTTGGCACCATGGCCTGATGGCTTCCTCCCTCATTTGCAAATAAAGGGCCATTCTCTTAAATCACTTTGTCCTTGGCTTTTTATTATCTATTCATTGTTCCTTCAAGAAACAACCAGAGAGCCAGCAAACCTTGCAGCAAAAGTATATTATTAGTTGTAAAGTACTTTGGGATATCCTGAGGTCATGAAATGCACTATATAAATGCAAAGCTTTCTCTTTTGAAAGCCCTACAAAGGACTCCAGGGGTGCAATGGCCCTTATGTCATGTCAGCTTGCTTCTTATCCCCATGTACTACTCGCACAGTGATCAAATGAGAACAGTCAGAGACCTGGCATGGGGTCCCTATGTCAGAAATGCCAATATCATGCAGCCATAACCCTTGGGACCATATTTCTTCAATGGAGAGCTCTGATGTTTCACAAATCACTTTGATTCACCATTGGCAGCCTTGCCTTCAGCTGTCCAGTCCCCACAGGTTCTAGCGTCCCTCTCTAACACCTTCCAGCTCTCCTAATTGTTCTATTGCTTCAAAGTCCTCCTTGAACCCATCCCTTTGACCAAGTTTTTCATTATCTGTTACCTGTTTTACTGGCTTGGCATCATTATTTTTTTGATTGCGGCCGTGTGAAGTTCTTTGAAATGTGTTTCTATTTTATGGTGTTATATAATGCAAGTTATTTCTGTTTCTGAATGCTTTTGAAATGCATCATCAATCTTATAACATCAACTTTGGATTTCCATTTTATGCTTTCATACCATTGTACTATTTTCACCAGCAGAAATGAAGAAATATTACATATGTATTCAGCTTAAGCTTAGATTCCAGGTGTATAGTCAAGGTGGTTCTTGACTTACTTACTTCACAAAACTGATATTGTGCTCTTTTACCTGGACTCTCTCAGGGGAGGGTTTAAGGGATCCTAGCTGGATGCTTAAGGCACACTTGTGGCTTCAAATAATCTTGTAAGTTTTCTCAGATCACATGGTCACAAGGTTCTGAAGTCAGCGGAAATGTCCTGAAGCTGTTCTCCAAGAGATTGCCTTGTGTTCTGTTTTCCCGTACTAGTCCAGCTAGGCACTGGGTCTGTGTTAGTGGTGGCCACACCTGAGACAAGTGCAGTGCATTGTTATCCAGAATTGTCACATGGAGGGCCAGGAAAACCACCCCTATATTTTTCGAACTGACCTTTATGTCTTGTACGATATAAGCATTATTCATTCAATTGATTTCCATTTTATTCATTCATGTGATGTAGGTGTCATTGGTAAAGACAATAACTGCCCAATCTTAATCATATAGTGCTTGATGGGCTGAAGCACCTCTTTCTGTGTTGTAAAACTTTATGTGTCCTATTTTACTGTTTTGATTCAAAGTGCTGAGCAGACTTGAAACTGGGAGTGTTTCAGATCCCACTTTTGGACCTGTTCTCAGGTGCCGCCATACACACTCTACCTGAAAAAATATCAGTGAGTCAGAATCACACTGCACAAGCCTGTGGGCAGGGCTTAATGCACCCAAAATCTTGCAACTCTGATTGGAACCTACAATTGCGCACGTGAAGAAAAAAATGACAGACTGTTGCGTTCCCTGCCACATCCGTCCCGGGCTGCATTATGCACCCCCTCCCCCACCCAATAGACATTGCCCCAACCCCACAATATTACTGACCCACTTAACCCCTCACAACCCCGCCATGCAGAGCAATCACAGGCCCCTTCCCCTTTTTGCCCCCCCACTGATCTCAGGCAGAATAGCAGCAGACCTGCCTTTCACCCCCACTGATCACAGGCAGAGTGGCAGCGGACCCCCCTTTCACCCCCACTGATCACAGGCAGAGTGGCAGCGGATCCCCCTTTCACCCCCACTGATCACAGGCAGAGTGGCAGCGGATCCCCCCTTCTCCCCCACCGATCACAGGCAGAGTGATAACTGACCCCTCTTTCACCACCCCACACTGATCTCAAGCAGAAAGCCATCAGAAGCTAGGCATTTACCTCCTCACTAACCATCACTGATGGAGCACCCAAATCAGACTTATATGGAGGATGTCTGTTTCACCATAAGAACATAAGAAATAGGAGCAGGAGTAGGCCATCTAGCCCTTCGAGCCTGCCCCGTCATTCAATAAGATCATGGCTGATCTGTCGTGGCTCAGTTCCACTTTCCCGCCCTCTCCCCATAACCCTTAATCCCCTCTCTTATCAAAAACCCATCAACCCGCTTCTTAAAAATATTTAGCGAGGCAGCCTCCACCACTTCAATGGGCAGAGAATTCCAGAGATTCACCACCCTTTGAGTGAAGAAGTTCCTCCTCAACTCCGTTCTAAACCGCACCCCCCCTTTATCTTGAGGCTGTGCCCCCTAGTCCTACTATCCTTTCTGAGCGGGAAGAGTCTCTCCACCTCTATCCTATCCATCCCATTCATCATCTTATACGTCTCAATGAGATCTCCCCTCATTCTCCTAAAGTCTAACGAGTACAAGCCTAGTTTATTCAGCCTCTCCTCATAGCTCAACCCCCTCAACTCCGGCATCAGCCTAGTAAACCTCCTCTGCACTCCCTCCAAGGCCAAAATATCCTTGCGTAAGTGCGGCGACCAAAACTGCACACAGTACTCCAGCTGCGGCCTCACCAATGCCCTATACAGCCGCAGCAAGACCTCCCTACTTTTATATTCAATCCCCCTCGCTATGAAGGCCAGCATCCCATTCGCCTTCCTGACCACCTGCTGCACCTGCAAGCTGGGTTTTTGCGACTCATGCACAAGGACCCCGAGGAACCTCTGCACCGTCGCCTGCTGCAGTTTTTCACCACGTAAGTAATAATCCTTCCTACCATTATTCCTACCAAAGTGGACCACCTCACACTTGCCAACATTAAATTCCATTTGCCATTTCCTGGCCCATTCACCCAGCCTATCTAGATCCTTCTGCAGACTCTCCACACCCTCCGCGCAATTTGCCGTTCCACCAATCTTGGTGTCATCAGCAAATTTCGACACCATACACTCGGTTCCCTCCTCCAGATCATCTATATAAATGGTAAATAGCTGAGGCCCCAGAACCGACCCCTGGGGCACTCCACTAGTCACCATCCGCCAATCCGAATAGCACCCATTGACCCCCACTCTCTGCCTCCCACCTGGATTCTGGATGGGCGAACATGGTGGTAAAGGGCGAAGTGCCAGTAAAGTTGGGCATGCACCCCATTAAGTCAATTTAAATGCATGCCAAAGGGGGAATTGATGCAGAGGCGGACGTGGACTGCACTACTCACCTCACGCCTGACTTTACCAAGTTTTTGCACCTGAAAACAGGCGCAACGTGATGATAGAATTGAGCCCTTTGACTCATTGACTATTGAGAAACAATAGCTTTCTTCATTTGTTGCAGTCTACTCCCACAGCTAATCCCACAGATTTCCAGAATTGTGAGCCAGCAACACTGAAGGAATCGTGAGTGATACGTTTCTATGTCAGAACAATGTGTAACTTGAAGGCGAACTGGAGGAGGTATTGTTTCTGTGAACCTACTGCCGTTGTCTTTCTAGTTGCTAGGGATTGTGGGTTTGGAAGGTACTGCCAAAGGAGTTTTGGTATGTTGCTGCAACGCATCTTGTAGATGGCAGTCATACCGTGCTGCTGATGAAGGAAATAAATGTTTAAGTGATGGATAAGGGTGCCACTGAAGTGGATTGCTTTGCCCTGGATGGTGTTGAGCTTCTTGAGTGTTGTTGGAGGTGCACTCTTCCAGGCAAGTGGGGATTATTCCATTACACTGCTGACTTACACCTTGTAGATTTACTTTAGGGAGTCAGGAAATGAATTACTCATTTCAGAATATCCAGATTCTGGCTTGCTTTTTTAGGCACAGTATTTATGTGGTTGACCCAGTCAAGTTTCTGGTCAATTGTCACCTCTAGAATATTGCTGGTGGGGATTCAGTGATGAAAATGCCACTCAATGTCGAGTGGAATCGGTTAGGCTTTCTTTCTGGAGATGGTCATTACCTGCTATTTGTGCGCCATGATCATGACTCGCCCCTTATCAGGCTAAGTTTCAACATTGTGGGAACATAGGAATAAAAATTTTTGAATCCTTGAATCTACTAATCCATTTAATGAGATAATGACTGATCTGCAATCTAGCTCCTTATACATGCCTTTGCTGCACATCCATTAATATATTTAGTTAACAAAAATAGCTATCAATCTCAGTCCTAATTTAACAATTGATCCAGCAACAATCTCTGTTTGCAGAAGAGGGATCCAAACTTCTACCAACTTTTGTGGTGTAGAAGTAATTGATGGATGTTTTTGAGAACGGAAAGTATTTACCCAGAATCATAGAATCCCTACAGTTCAGAAGAGGCCATTCAGCCCATTGAATCTGCACCAACTCTCTGACAAAGTAACAGACCCAGGCCCTTTCCCCTACCCTATCCCTGTAATCCCATACATTTACCATGGCTAATCCACCTACACATCCTTGGACACTAAAGGATGATTTAGCATGGCCAACCCACCAAACTTTGTTTGGACTGAGGAAGGAAGCTGGAGAACCCGAAGGAAATCCATGCTGACATAGGGTCAACATGCAAACTCCACACAAACAGTCATCCAATTGAACCCAGGTCCTGGAGCTGTGAGGCAACAGTACTAACCACTGTGCCACCCTGCCACCCCAGTTGTGTCCCTGTTTGAAGACTTAGTGTTAGAACCTTTTCGTTTATTTAGTATATTAATGATTTAGACTTAACTATGGGTGGCACAACTGCAAAATTTCAGGCGACATAAAAATTGGCTGTGTAATTGATAAAGAGGATAGCTGTGGACTCCAGAATGATATCAATGGCTTAGTTCAGTGGGTGAAAAAGTGGCAGATGGAATTCAATCAAGAGAAAGGTGAGGCTATGCAATTAGGTAGGGAAAAGAAAGCTAGGGAATATACAATAAAAGGGAGGATATTTGAAGGATGAAGGAAGTGAGAGACCCTTGAAATGCATGTCCACAGGTCCTGGAAGAACAAGAAATAGGAGCAGGAGTAGGCCATCTAGCCCTTCGAGCCTGCCCCCCCATTCAATAAGATCATGGCTGATCTGTCATGGCTCAGTTCCACATTCCCGCCCTCTCCCCATAACCCTTAATCCCCTCACTTATCAAAAACCCATCAACCCGCGTCTTAAAAATATTTAGCGAGGCAGCCTCCACCACTTCAACGGGCAAAGAATTCCAGAGATTCACCACCCTTTGAGTGAAGAAGTTCCTCCTCAACTCCGTTCTAAACCGCACCCCCCCTTTATCTTGAGGCTGTGCCCCCTAGTCCTACTGTCCTTTCTGAGCAGGAAGAGTCTCTCCACCTCTATCCTATCCATCCCATTCATCATCTTATACGTCTCAATGAGATCTCCCCTCATTCTTCTAAACTCTAACGAGTACAAGCCTAGTTTATTCAGCCTCTCCTCATAGCTCAACCCCCTCAACTCTGGTATCAGCCTAGTAAACCTCCTCTGCACTCCCTCCAAGGCCAAAATATCCTTGCGTAAGTGCGGCGACCAAAACTGCACACAGTACTCCAGCTGCGGCCTCACCAGTGCCCTATACAGCTGCAGCAATACCTCCCTACTTTTATATTCAATCCCCCTCGCTATGATGGCCAGCATCCCATTCGCCTTCCTGACCACCTGCTGCACCTGCAGGCTGGGTTTTTGCGACTCATGCACAAGGGCCCCGAGGTCCCTCTGCACCGTCACCTGCTGCAGTTTTTCGCCCCGTAAGTAATAGCCCTTCCTACCATTATTCCTACCAAAGTGGACCACCTCACACTTGCCAACATTAAATTCCATTTGCCATTTCCTGGCCCATTCGCCCAGCCTATCTAGATCCTTCTGCAGACTCTCCACACCCTCCGCGCAATTTGCCGTTCCATCAATCTTGGTGTCATCAGCAAATTTCGACACCATACACTCGGTTCCCTCCTCCAGATCATCTATATAAATGGTAAATAGCTGAGGCCCCAGCACCGACCCCTGGAGCACTCCACTAGTCACCAACCGCCAATCCGAATAGCACCCATTGACCCCCACTCTCTGCCTCCTATTTGACAGCCAATCCTCTATCCACGCTAACACCCTACCCCCAACTCCATGCCCCCTGACCTTCTGCAATAACCTCTTGTGAGGTACCTTGTCAAACGCCTTCTGAAAATCAAGAAAGACCACATCCACCGGCTCTCCTCTATCCACTGCCCTAGACACATCCTCATAGAACTCCAATAAATTTGTCAGACACGACTTCCCCTTAACAAAACCGTGCTGCGTCTGCTCTATCAAACAATTCCCCTCAAGATGCCTCGCTATTTCCTCCTTGATGACGGATTCTAACATTTTACCTACAACAGACGTTAAACTAACTGGCCTATAATTCCCTGCCTTCCCTGAAGTGGCAGGACCGGTGGACCAGGTAATAAAGAAAGTGTGTGGAATGTTTTCCTGTATTGGACATGGTATAGAATATAAAAGCAGGAATGTAATGATGGAAATGTATAAAATACTGGTTAGGCCTTAAGTGGAATTTTATGTACAAAAAGGACATAATTTCTCTAGTGAAAGTACAGGAGAGATTTATAAGAATGCTGCCAGGGCTTGAAAACTGCAGCTCTGAGGAAAGATTAGAAAGGCTAGGGTTATTTTTCTTAGAACTGACGAAGGAGCGACCTAACTGAAGTGTACAGAATTATAAGGGGCCTGGATAGAGTGGTGGCTGTGTTTCCCCTTGTGGAGAAATCAATTACCATGAGGCATAGATTTAAGGTGATTGGCAGAAGGATTAGAGGGGACATGAGACAAAAAATCTTCATCCAACAAGTGGTTGGAATTCACTACCTGGTTTAGAGGTGGAGGAGGCGCAAGTCCTGGGATCATTCAAAAGGTATCTGAATTTTTAAAAAATGCATTCATGGGATATGGGCATCGCTGGATGGCCTGCATCTGTTGCCCATCCCTAGTTACCCAAGGACAGTTGTGAGTCAATCACATTGCAGGGCTCTGTAGGCCAGACCAGGTAAGAACAGCAGATTTCCTTCCCTAAAGAACATTAGTGAACCAGATGGGTTTTTCCAACAATCGACAATGATCTCATAGTTATCAGCAGATTCTTTATTCCAGATTTCTTTTTTTCATTGAATTCAAATTCCACCATCTGCCATGGCAGGATTCGAACACTGGTCTCCTGAACATGGGCTGAGTTCCTGGATTAATAATCTAGTGATAATACCACTAGACCATCTCCTCCGCGCAAATCTGTACCTGAATTGTTGTAACCTGCAAGGCTTTAGACCAGCTGTTGGAAGGTGGGATTAGGTAGGGTAGCTAGCGTTTTAGGTTTTATCTTTTGGCTGATACAGACACAATGGGCTGAATGGCCTCTTTCTGTGCCAAACTTTTCTATGGTTTCTAAGTGTTTCCTAACTCCACCCTTAATTGTATGATCTGTCCTTCTAAGTTATCCATGTAGTACAAGTAACATTTTGGTAATTCTATGTTACACCCTTTCCAAGTCCATTGGGAGTGATTTTCCAAAACAAAGCTAATTTTTGGCACCCTACGCTTCACAAAATCTCCACGGGGATTCATGCTGGTAATGGGGTAGTGGTGAGAGGCAGGGCTTATTTCCATCCGAGAGACCAGCAGTAGGGAGACTGGCAAATGCACACTGGCATCCAAATTGCTGGCCTCCCAATCATCAATGGATCCCCTCCACACCACCAGCCTTGACAGATGTCCCCAATCGTTAGCCCTGACCACCCCCACCTCCACAGCTCCAATCGTCAGCCCGACCAATGGCCAGCCCGACCCACTACCCCACATGGCCAGCCCTGATCGTGCTCCCCGCTCCAATGGCCAGCCTGACACTCCCTCCAATGCACTGCCAGGCAGGCACTGCCCAAGCAGCAAACCCCTTGCCCCTGACCTCACGGGGAGCCTCAATAGCCGTTGCTCCTATCATGCGTGACCCCTCTTGCTGTGAACCAGCTTTAATCCTCTCTCGGGGAACCTCCCCCAGCAGGGTCAGAAACATTAGTGAGACCAGATGATACCATCCTAATGAGGTTCAAATCGGCATTTCAATATTTGAATTAGCCTTGCGCTGCTTCCTGGCGCAAGGCTGACTATGCCATAAAAAAAGGACCGGAAAAGTCGTGGCCAGCTTGACACTGGTCACGATTCCCATTTCAGCCCCCCTGCTGGTATTTCCTGGCCTGCTGCACTACTCGAGTAGTGCAATGGGCCAGGAAGATCGCAGCCTACGTGTCTTTCCTAAGTTGTAGTGCCCAGAACTGCTCCAAGTGTGGTCTTCAATAAATCAAAGGATATTTTCTCATGGCAATTTACAAAATGATTACATTCTATTATTTTGCCCAAATGCCCTGGTTCATGGGAAATTTTACATTTCAGATTGTGTGAATTAATTTTAGCAGAAACCTTAACCGTAACTTAACAAGTGCAATTTTGCATGCATTCTGGGTGCAATTTCCTGATTATGTCCAAAATGGAAATGCAACCATTAGATTTATTGTGTCAACCAACCATTTAGATGCAGACATAAATGATACAAAAGACCTCGTCATTACACGTGACATTTATTCATCAGTGTTTGAAACCCTAAATTAATGCAAGTATTCAAAAGTCAAAAAGTATCCAGTGATGCATCTGTAATTTCATTCCTTGGAAATAGTGTCAAACATTTAAATAAATGGGTCCTCTTATCCTCTTGCACATTGACAAATTGGAAAGGACCATCTCAAGACATTTAATTGAGACTGTGCTGTAGATTTTATTCACTTTCCATACTGGTGTAAAGACAGCTCGGTCCTGCAACAGTGTCCAGAATAGGAGCTAATTAACACCCTCCAAGGATCCTGGACATTCATACATGACAATCACACTCAGTTGTACAGTTTATGATCCCAATTAGATATTTTGGGAGAAATATCACAGTCTACCTAGAGGACAAAGTTTGAGCATTTGTGCAGATTTTTTGTGAACTCCAAAAAAATAAAAAAATTGTGCAAATTTTAAAGAGGGAGGGTGCATCTTGATTCCTTTCTTTAATTTAACAACATGTTCAAGAAATCATAGTTTTGAATTTCCTAGACAGGGGGCATCAATTACCTTTGTGTTGGCTGAGGTTTTCAAAAAAGCAACTCATTCTTTCAGAAACATATGAAGCCAGGAGTACTGGTGAGGTGTTGGGTTTATGTGGGGTTAGAATGAGTAGGGTGTTGGTAATCATTGTTGGGCACTGAAGCCGTAATTATTTCCAATGGTACCTTGGACTTCTGTTTGCTGTTTCAGTAAAATGTCAGAGTTCAGTGTTTGGGGAACATGTATACCAGTCAGTAAGAATCTTCTTGATAGAGAGGGAGGAATAGAATTATCAGTGACCCACGAATCCCATCACTGCTCAGAAATACACTGAGTCCTGCAATTTACACAAAAGATATTGAGCCAACTAAGCTACAGGACTTCTTGTGGGAATGTCAGTGAATGTCAAAAGTGAGAGTCTAGGTGCCAAACAAGACAGATTTACTGCAGTAGCATGTTGTCCTGTAGGAAATGAAAGCAATGAGCCCAAAGTGAGGGTTGCTGTCCCATAGCCAACCAGAAATATTACCATGTATTAGCAATTCTGCTAGTGGTTCGCTCAGTTAGTGCCAGTTCTTCAATAAAAATTCTAGCAGTCAGCACAACCCCTCAGAGCATTGTGAGAATCTGAAATAATTCTTCGTGTTTTTAATATACAGTGATAGGCTGAAAGTACCTTCTGAATATATTCAAATCAGAAATGAATAGGAAAATCGTCTTATCCAGACCTTGCAGTCAGTTCACTTGAACAATACGGAAAATCAGTCAATTTACAGGGACAACTGAAATATCCTAAATAACTGATCAGCAACTCTGATGCAGACCAATCACTCATCAATATACAGATATTAACCAGATTACTCACTGATGTAGGAGTGCTGTCTGGGTATCCTACTGATGGACCAGCACTGACTGGATCATTCACCGATGTACCAATGCTAACTAGGTAACTTACCGATATACAGATGCCGGATGGATGACTCACTGATGTATTAACCATGACTGGATAACTCACTGATGTACTAATGCTGACTGGATAACTCACTGATGTACTGAAGCTGACTGGGTAACTCATTGATATACAGATGCTGACTGGATAACTCACTGATGCTGACTGGATAACTCACTGATGTACCAGCATTGAGCAAATGTTTCACCGACGTACTGGCAAGAGGTACCTCAAACTGGATCTTTTTCCCCATAACTTTATTGGCTCTGGCAGAAGAAAATTATGTGTGCTGCATCCAAAAGAGAAAATGCTGGAAAATCGCAGCAGGTCTGGCAGCATTTGTAAGGAGAGAAAAAAGCTGATGCTTCGAGTTCAGATGACCCTTTGTCAAAGCTGACCTTTGTTAAAGGTCATCTGGATTCAAAATATCAGCTCTTTTCTCTCCTTGCAGATGCTGTCAGACCTGTTGAAATTTTCCAGCATTTTCTCTTTTGGTTTCATGTTCCAGCATCCGCAGTATTTTGCTTTTATTATGTGCACTGCATCTGACTTGGTAATTCACATGTGAAATGATATTGACCAGAAAACTGCTGAGCATATATCTGCGTTATTCCATCAGCTCATATGCCATTCTATACAGTACCACAAAGTGCTCACTTTACTCTTAATAATGAAAATCTTGTCTGGTAATCTGAGCAGCAAATGAATATGGACACTGCATTTCCACATAACTGGTTTAACCACAGGAATCATGCAGAAATGGCCAAAAGGCCATGGTGTATCATTGGATGTTCATTTCATTAAAATGTGCTGCTTCCATTTTGGTAATGAAGAATTTGCAGCTTAGGTTGTCACAGAGATATTCTTACTGTCACAAAGATAATCTGTTGTCTTTCTATGGTGATTGGTAGTGTTTCTTAGTGTGATATTAAATCCCTTTCAACCTTCCTCCCATCCAGTAAAAATGAGTTGTAGAGAAGTGCATTCTTCTTTTCTGAGTGCATCTTAGCACTGGGAGTCGACCATTTCTCAATCATTAATATTTTCTGTTGTACCTCTTGCAGTTACACTTTATACTTAATAAAATGGTATATTTTTGTCCCTGAGTCAATGCACATTCGGAGTGGAAAATGGAACAATTTCCTATTTTTGTCATCTCGTGTCAGCAATGAGCAACCTTCGTTAGATATTGCCCAATTAGATGCTGAGTAAAGTTATCTTACCTTTGGCCTTACAATGTGCCTCAGCTCCAAGCTCAAAAGGCCATCCCCACTGGACCTATTACCCATCTTCCAATTCTTCCATCAGCTGTCCTTGTGAAATTAATAATTTAGAGGTGTTTTGTACAAAATGATTGGCAGATTGGGTTCTAGGAATATATCCTAGAGGGGACAGGCTGAAACTTCGTTCACATTGGGTTCTTACAGCCACTACAGAGAGATGACCTTCAGTAACAAGCGGAAAATGACCCGTCAAAACCATCATATTTGACAACTTTATATTCTCATAATAGGCATTTTAAACAGAGGAGGTGAGGCAGGATGACATCATTGTATAATAACTAAATCAGTGCAATGTCAATTGCATCTTGTGCTGCAAGTTTATTAATTCTCTCTTTAGTCAGAGTTAAAAACAATGATTTTTTAAAAAACACTGTAATATTGGTTTTCCAGCAGATACAGGACCTGCTATGACACAACCTTACTGGCGTCCTGAAGGATTTTCAGAGTAGCGTTGTCCCCTGATGGAATCTACCCTCAGACAGTATCCACCGATTATGACAATAACAGTACCTCCTTTTAATAAAGGAGACATCTAAACTCAGTGTTAGACTAGGGTACAGTCTGCGTGGTGAAACGGTCTGCATGTTATATAATGGTAGAGCTGAGAGAAAGGGGCTTTTCTTTCAGCTATGCATCCAGTGTCATTGCCAAATACTCCTGGGTCAGCAGTGGAATGTATCATATGTGCATCTTAGGTTAGCATACACATACAGGATATAAATCACTCCAGGGATCTGTACCCACAGTGGTCAATGCAATTAAACAGTACAGAATTAACATCTATTGCAAATCAAAGCCATCCGCTCCTTTGAAAGGGGCAGCAAGCTGTGATAGTAGGAATCAGACAGACTAGGAATGTCACATTTCCCAGCCTATGCAGGGAGCAGCTATGGAGCAATGCTGGAAAGTCTGCACTCAGCCTCTGTGTCCCAAGATTAGAAAGGGGGAGAAAAACGTCCAGGGTTCCTGCTCCCGATTGCTATTACAATATCATTTCCCTGTTGGAAAGACTGCTGAGCGAGGATTTGATCGGGCTTGACTGCGATGCCTCGTGCAGTCAAACAACTTGCCCCCTTGTCTTGGCTCACAGGAGGAGCTGGAAACCGCGGAACTGAATTCTGACATGAGCCACCACCAATGAAAGAATTAGAAACAGAAAACAATTAAACACTTTGTGAAATCCCACACGCCCCCACCCCCAACAAAATTCCCAAAGGTGGGAAACAAAAAGCTGGAACAGTCCTCAGAAAGGATTAACGAATGCTCCCGATATCAAAGCTGCCACGTGAGAGGAGAAGTGGAGAGGGTGTGCAAATCTATGTTCTGCACTCCTTAATAGTGTGCAATCTGAATAATGATTCTTGCTGGATTCTCGTCCCTGCCGAATAGGTTATCATTGATCAAATGATTTGCAGGCTGGTTTCCATCTTCTGTGCACTGTGAGTCTCTTGCCCTGCCATTCCTGGTTAAAGGCCTCTAGTTATGTTGCTAGCAGAAACCCAGGCGGGGAACTGTTCAAGTTGGAATAGAGGAAAGCCCCAGGTGGTGATAGCCAGCATCACAGCAACCACGCCGATTACATTCACACCAAACCCAGCTTTCACCTGTAAACACAGAAACGGGACTGTCAGCCTGGGAAAGTATCAAATAACTAACTCTGAGCTTTCAGCGAGGAAGAAATAGAATGACAACACACCGTTCTCCAACCTGTGCTCTCAGCAAGCAGGCCACCCGCTCAGGGGACTGAGATTACAGAATTCATCCTCTAATATCAAGGTATAGTCTGGAGAAGTTGCAAACATATTCTGTGCAATTGGTGATAAAACACAATTTTGTTCACAAATATGGGATGGAAAACTGTTTACTTTTTAGTCTGCCAATCTTGGGTTGCAGGATTATCCTTTGAGGAGAGATTGAGCAGTCTGGGCTTGTATTCTCAAGAGTTTATTGTCTGTGTAGAGTTTGCACGTTCTCCCCATGTCTGCGTGAGTTTCCTCTGCATACTCCAGTTTGTTTCCACAGTCCAAATATGTGTGGGTTAGGTGGATTGGCCATGCTAAATTGTCCCTTATTGTCAGGGAGACTAGCTAGGGTAGACGCATGAGGCTGTAGAGATAGGGAATTGTGGTTGGTGCAGACTTGATGGGCTGAATGGCCTCCTTCCGCACTGTAGGGATTCTATGATTCTATATGGTATTCTCACTTCAGAGAAACAAACAAGCAGAGTGAGCACACAACTTCACTGGGATTCAGCCTTGGCCATGGTGCAGGGTGCCATTAACCTCATGTGTTTTCTTATGAGTGGTGCTGTCTGGCTAGCATTTATTGCCCATTGCTACTTGTTCTTGGAAGGCAGTTGAGAGCCAACCAGATTGCTGTGGCTCTGGATTCAAAAGTAGGTCAGACCAGGTAAGGATAGCAGATTTCCTTCCCTAAAACACATTAGTGGACCAGATGGATTTTTTTCCCCAGCAATTGATAATGGTTTCATAGTCATCAGTAGAATGTTAATCCAGACTTTTTTTTTATTGAAATTAAATTCCACCAGTGGTTATGGCGGGATTCAACCCTGGGTGCTCAGAATATTAGCTGAGTTTCTGGATTAATAATCCAGTGATAATACCACTACGCCATCGCCTCTCTTAAAGTACCCATCACGTTTCAGCTGCCGGATGTCCACTGTACCCTATATTGGAACTGAAGGGGATTGAACTATGCGACTGTAGGCAATGTATCATGCCCGTCAATTCGCAGTATTCTGGCAGCAGTCATCATTATTCCAAACCAAATTTATAACTGAAAACGTATAGGGAGGAATTTTCTCATTTTTTGACTAAGGCCCCATTTTCAGCAGGTGGGAAAGCTGTTGGGGACAGGCACCCAATGGGAGTTTCCAAACCGCTCTTTGTGACAGTGGGACTTGCAGTTCAAATTGTCTCTGACTCCAGCTCCCTCAAACACCCTGCCCATGACATAATGTGTTCCTGCCATGAAAGGTCCCTGATCTGGGCAACGTTGGGGAGGCACTGCCAGGGAGCTGTGGCAGAGGACAGTGCCAGGGCCATGACAGGAGACTTCCCAGGCATGACCCAGAACCAGTAGGCAGTAACAAGGGTTATCTACATCACAAACATGACTCTGTCAATCAGGCCAACGTAATGCCCAGGCTGTTCTTGAGCGCTATCAAACTTAGCACTCAACATTCCTTACCATGTCCTGAATTTGGCAGTGCCCGTAGCTGAAGACAATGGCATTTGGTGGATTACCAACAGGCAACATCACGGCAAAGGACACACACATCGTGGCTGGTATCAATGTGTACAAGGGATTGATCTGCAGAGTTTCAGACTACAAGTAAAACAGAGAGATGTATTAAACACAAAATGATGCATCCTCTAAAATGACTCTTAGGTTTATGTATAGAACAATGGATACTTGACCAGAGGTACAGAAGCTTGAAGAAATACTTTGGAAAGATGGGAATAAAGATATTACAATGTAATTACTCCTACCTCATATAATTGTTGGGTTTGTGTCAATTGCAGCAGCAATGGGAAACACAAGAAATCCCTGGTGGGGATAGGGACCTGATGTAGTGGCTCAGGTTTCATGGCACCATGGAGAATCTGTGGATTTATGGATGAGATTAATCTGCACTTTGATTGGGAAATCAAATCAGTCACAATATGGTAGAGGAGGAATTCCTGGAGTGTGTCAGAGATGATTTTCTGGACCAATACTTTGAAGAAGGAACTAAAGAACAGGCATTTCTAGGCTCAATATTGTGTAATGAGAAAGGAGTAATTGTGCAAGACTCCTTTGGGACAAGCAACCGTAATATAATTCTTCAACAAGATGGTGGGCAATGTAGTTGATTCTGAGACTAGGATCTTGAATCTTAATAAAGGAAACTACAGTGGTATGAAGTGTGAATTGGCTATGATGGATTGGGAAATGTTACTTAAAGGGATGATGGTGGATAGGCAAACATTCAAGGAGAACATGGGTGAACTGTAATAATGATCATTCCTGTCTGGTATAAAGATGAAATGGAAAAGGTGGCCAAACAATGGCTCACAAGGGAAATTAGAGATAGTATTAGATCAAAGGGAGAGGCATACAAATTGGTCAGAAAGAAAAGATTTGAGAATTGGAATCACTTTAGAATTCAGCAAAAAAAAGGTTTAAGGGACATCTTTGACATTCTCTGCCCTAATAAATTTCACATTTTAAGAATGGATGTACTGTAACCAGGTATTCTTACTACAAAATTTAAAATCTAAAACTGGTTAAGGTTCACTTGTGTTTGCAGACTAAATGACACATATGTTACTGTGTTTTTGCCAGGCAAAATCTTCCTTAAATTCATAATTGCCTCACTCTAATGTTACGTAGCCTTGAGGAGGTTCCACTGTGAAAGGAAGGGACACAGAGCCATGTGAACATGTCCTTTTTAATGCTATTAATGTTTTTTTTACAGATATCTTGAGAATAAAACACTTCCTACATTTTGCATCTATGGAGTGTCCACAGACCTCACATAATTGGAGTTAAATGCATGGTAAATCTCCCATTACACGAACCCAGTAGGCAATCCTAGGATAGGTACAGCACAGACTGGAAGCAAAGTAAAGCTCCCCTCTACAATAACTGAACAAGGAAAAGGCTTCCTTCACTTGTTGTACTGAAATATTTGTATTTATGTCTCCGAATTGGAAAAGATTACCCTCTTTTGCTGCGTCATCCAATATTCACAACATTCTCATACCCTCAAGACTGAAGGTTCAGGGGTAATTTCTAGTGAATTGTGGAATTGCTGTGCACCTGAGTTGAGTCACTGGGAAGATCATTGAATTTCCAAATCACATTTCAGTCAGATTCCCACAGCCAGCAGAAAGAGAAAGTATTTATCCCAGTAGCAGTGGCAGGATGTGAAACTAGTTTTCTGACATTGACTAGCTGACCTCATTGCTCATGGTGTTCTATTCAAACACTTCTTCATACAAAGGGTCATTGAAATCTGAAACTCTCTCCCCTACAAAGCTATACCCATTTAAAAAATCTTGGAATCATTACCCTAATTACCAAAAGGATACTAGTAATTACAGAACAAGGTAGATAGGTGGAGGTCAGCTACACATAAGGCATAATCCAGCTGAACAATAGAACAGATTCAAGTGACTGAGCGACCTATTCCAGTCTCTGGGGGCAATTTTACCGTTGCATTGCACCCGTTTTCGGGCACCATGTAGTGGTAAAGTGGCGCGTAAAGCGCTTAGTGTGATTGGTGCCAGTTTTTGTGACCTACGCCATTTTACAAGCTTCAGATTTCTGGCAGGGTCAGCCTCTGGCCAGAAATGGCCGAGAGACAGGTTACTTTGTGTGAATTTATTTTAATGCTGTTTTACATCTGCTAAGCGAGCCCGTCACTCAATTCTTCAGGTCTGCCCCCTTTATGATCTCGCCAGGAAAGGTTCGCACCACCGAGGATTGACATGCTCCCCATGAATGAGGAGAAGTTGACTTCGCCTCACCGATGGAACCGGAGGCCATTGAGGCCCTTTGGGGATACTGAGCGTAAGGGGGGGATGCCCCTTGGACAGTGCCAGATTGGCAGTGCCACCCTGACATCTGGGCAATGCCCACTGGGCAGTGCCAGGAGTAGAAGTTGGGGGTAGGGTGTTAGCGTGGATAGAGGATTGGTTGTCAAATAGGAGGCAGAGAGTGGGGGTCAATGGGTGCTATTCGGATTGGCGGTCGGTGACTAGTGGAGTGCCCCAGGGGTCGGTGCTGGGGCGTCAGCTATTTACCATTTATATAGATGATCTGGAGGAGGGAACCGAGTGTATGGTGTCGAAATTTGCTGACGACACCAAGATTGGTGGAACGGCAAATTGCGCAGAGGGTGTGGAGAGTCTGCAGAAGGATCGAGATAGGCTGGGCGAATGGGCCAGGAAATGGCAAATGGAATTTAATGTTGGCAAGTGCAAGGTGGTCCACTTTGGTAGGAATAATGGTAGGAAGGACTATTACTTACGTGGAGAAAAACTGCAGCAGGCGACGGTGCAGAGGGACCTCGGGGTCCTTGTGCATGAGTCACAAAAACCCAGCCTGCAGGTGCAGCAGGTGGTCAGGAAGGCTAATGGGATGCTGGCCTTCATAGCGAGGGGGATTGAATATAAAAGTAGGGAGGTCTTGCTGCGGCTGTATAGGGCATTGGTGAGGCCGCAGCTGGAGTACTGTGTGCAGTTTTGGTCGCCGCACTTACGCAAGGATATTTTGGCCTTGGACGGAGTGCAGAGGAGGTTTACTAGGCTGATTCCGGAGTTGAGGGGGTTGAGCTATGAGGAGAGGCTGAATAAACTAGGCTTGTACTCGTTAGAGTTTAGAAGAATGAGGGGAGATCTCATTGAGACGTATAAGATGATGAATGGGATGGATAGGATAGAGGTGGAGAGACTCTTCCTGCTCAGAAAGGACAGTAGGACTAGGGGACATAGCCTCAAGATAAAGGGGGGGGGGCGGTTTAGAACGGAGTTGAGGAGGAACTTCTTCACTCAAAGGATGGTGAATCTCTGGAATTCTCTGCCCGTTGAAGTGGTGGAGGCTGCCTCGCTAAATATTTTTAAGACGCGGGTTGATGGGTTTTTGATAAGAGAGGGGATTAAGGGTTATGGGGAGAGGGCAGGAATGTGGAACTGAGCCACGACAGATCAGCCATGATCTTATTGAATGGCGGGGCAGGCTCGAAGGGCCAGGTGGCCTACTCCTGCTCCTATTTCTTATGTTCTTATGTTATGTAGAGCTAATGGGAGGATGGTCCTGTGGGTGGAGCCAGTTGGGGTGGGGCGAATAGGAAGGGGCTATTGGGGGGAGGGGGCCTAATGCCACTAAGCAGGGATCGGTGGGAGGAAGAGAGGGAGAGGGGGATCGGTGAGGAGAGGAAAGGAGAGGGGACCCGCTGCCACTCAGCAGCAATCGGTTGGGGGGATGGGGTGGAGGATCTGCGATCGGTGGTGGGGGGGCGGGGGCGGGGAGGAGGAGTGGGGGGGGGTCCACAATTGGTCTGGGCATCTGGGGGGAGGGGGGGGTCATTGAGGTCATATCTCGGGCTGGGGCTCCTGTGATTGCAGGGAACGGAGCTGCTTCTGGCTGCCTGCACTAGTAGGGGCTGGACAGCTATCTCTTCTCTGTCAGACCACTGCTACTACTGCCCACGCACATGTGCAGCATCAAAGGCTTGCACATGCTCACTACCTCCCTCTGTAAGACTTGAAGCCATGTCCACAGGCTTCTGCAGCGAGCAACAGGCTTGCTGATATTTTTGCAGGCGGAATGTGTTATGGGGGGGTGGGGGGGGGATGCGGGGCAGTGGTGGTGTGTGCCTGAAAACACGCCCAAAAGACGGATCTGAAACTCTCCCAGTTTCAAGTCTGCCCAGCACTTAGAAACAAAATAGTAAAATCACTCCCCCAATGTCTGGAACAAAATAGAATAGCATTTAGCGAAGCACTAATTTAGTAATGGACATCAGCTCTGTGATAGCATAAATGAGCACTGCTTCCCATTGTGTTCCTTACCAGCGTGGAGAGAATAGGTAGGAAGACTGTGATGGTTGCTGGATTGCTTGCAAATTCAGTGACAACTGACACCAAGAGGCAGGCAATTAATGTAACAGCCCACGGAGGGAGGTTACTCATTGGTTCCATCTGACGTCCAATCCAATCTGATAAACCAGACACCTGGGCAGAGAAAAATGCAAATTCATTAAAGAAATGCATGCACGCAGAGGGGAGTGGCAGACTATTAAAGAACCTTTTGTTATTCAAGAAACAACAAGACTCTAACATGGTATCAAATACCTAAAGGATATCTGTGCAACACATTTAACTATAATTTTTAGCAAATGGGCAATACAGACCTGAAAACTAATATCCTCCATACATCCCTCTTCAGTTGAAATGACAAATCAATGGGGGAGACTAAAGGCCCTATTTTACCATTTTCATTCTAAGTGCTGGGCGAATTTGAAACTGGGAGTGTTTCAGGTCTGATCTTTAGACCCGTTCTCAGGCGACCCCACCACCACCACCTCCCCCCCCCCTCCCCCCCAATTCACCAATCTGAAGTAGAGCTCCTCGAAGCTGGAGTGCCCAAATCAGACTTTTGCGGACCATGTCTGCTTCGTGCCGAATCTGGACGGATGAACACGGTGGTAAAGGGGGAGTGCCGGTAAGTTTGGATGTGCAGCCCATTAAATCAATTTAATGGCATGCAAATGCATTTAAATTGACATTGCACCCATTTCAGGTGCCATCCAGACGGTGGCCATTTTAGGCCCTTGGTAAAGGGGGAACCAGCGCGGAGGCAGGCGTGGGTCATGCTACTCGCCTCACGCCTGACTTTGCATGAAAACTTGGTAATTGGACCTTAAGTCTTCTCCAGATCATCTCTGAAAATCTCCAGGTTCAGATATCAGGATGTGCCATCAATCCATCAGGAGACAAATCATTTTCTCTTCCTTCAGGGAGAGGAAACTCTATTTTGTTTGCTACCTCTGTCAGGATAGTTGACACTTGTGAAAGCTCCTTTACAAACCTGTCAGCTTTAGGATTATTTCAGCATGGAATGACCCAAATAACCTTTCTACTGCCTGAGCACTTTTAGTGACGTGAAGTAACCACTGTAACTAACTGACTGTGGCAGCTCTCCAGATAAGAGCACTTGGTTTGCTCCTGTGTCTGTAAACAAGTCAAACTTAGAAATGCACACAACACGTGGTGATACTGGACCCACACTCATTACTGTCTTTACCTTGCAGCCTGCTGCCAGGGCATATCCCCCGCCCACCAGAATGACAATCTCCCAAGGCATGTGCTTTTGAAAGTCTTTCCAGTTGATCAGCGGTGCCAGTGGGTTGGGATCCTTTGAGATATCCACACTCTTGGAGTTATTCAGATTCTTTGTGTCTTTCACACTTTCCTCATCTATGTCACAAATAAATGATCAGATTCAGAAAAAAGTTGAAACTTGTTCCCCGACAAGGCGGCAAACCATTTTATTTTGAAGTATTCTTATTTTCTTCAGAAAAGCTGCAGCCTTTGATTATATCTTCTCATCTTAAATTATTGTCTCTCCACCCAATTGCCTTTGACCCTTTCTGTGGACAAAATAACTGGTGATTGCAGTGTAAGGAATTGAATAATCACACTGGACCTTTTCTAACATTGGGTATAACGTGCATTGCTGAGACAAGGTGTATAGGGCCTCAGTCATGCAGTACCTGCCAGCCAAAGGCCAAGGAATGCAATTATGACTGCTAGACTTCAGACCAGGAAGTCTCTGGTTAGAATTTATGCAAATTAAGTTAGTACTTTTTTCATATTTGTTAAATAATTGGGTGGCTTTGGCAAGGCCAACATTTATTACCCATCCCTAATTGCCCTCAAAAAGGTGATGGCAAGCTGTCTTTTTGAACTGTTGTAGTCTATGTGGTCTACTCCAACAGTGCTGTTGTATAGAGAGTCGCAAGTTGTTCACCCAGTGTCGTAATCATTTATTTTCATGGTTTACATCAATTCTTTGGAAGTATAACGAATAGTTTTGAGGAATTAAATTTTTGAATGCAAAGTAACTGAACCTCAGGCATCAGAAGTTGTCAAATTATCCAAGATGTTTACACATTCGCGGTCCTTCCAGGTGGGCTTATGAGGTCAGAGTTGGGGATGCAGGGGGCAGTGAAAGCCATAAAAATGGCTATCATTGAATTGGGAAACTGGAGACAATGGCCAGGATTTTCTTTATACAAAGATTCTCTCTACCATACTGGAAAAAGACAAAATTTATAGGGCCTGCCTCAATCCACCATGTCCCATCATTGCAGGGGTAGGATTGGAGCCTGGACCGGGTTCACATACGCACAATTTGCAGAGGCAGTTGGCCATGTAAGTCAGTTCTGAATTCTGAAACTAAGCTGCATGTATCCCGGAGAATGCAGAACAGATCAGGGAATAGGAGATCTGTAATTGGTGAGTTCTTTAGATTGCCAGCGTACAGCTTTGGGTGAGGTAAGGCACCACTTGGGAGAAGTAAGGTACCACTTTGGATTGCCAGGCATGCCACGTTGCTAATCATGTTGCAGAGAATTGCCCTTTTGTGTAGGGCTTGCATTTTCCTCACAGCGATAAACAGTTCGGTTGGAGACACCAGAAAGTATTGAGCTTGGGACTGCAAGTGAGTTTTTAAGCCCCGAGTTAAGGAGACAAGGGAAAAGTATTTGCTAAAGACTGTAGAACAGACAATCGAGCTTTAGAAAGCAGGGATATTTCTAATTTTAAAGTCATTGTGCAGGAATTGTAAGCAAAGTTCAGCCTTGAGCTGAAATGCCCCAAACCTCACCACATAGTTATGGAAAAGTTTGGAGTTGATCCCAAGGAAGGGGATAATCTTCAAGAACCTGACAGTCAAAGACTTTCCAGGAGAGTCACAATAGAAAAGGGAAGCTATAGTTGAGGATGTTGGTTCTACTATGTTTTCTGATTCGAATCATAGAATCCCTACAGTACAGAAGGAGGCCATTTGGCCCATTGAGTCTGCACCGACCACAATACTACCCAGGTCCTATTCCTGCAGCGCCTGCTAATCCCCTGACCCTAGGTCAATCAAGCTTACCTTTGAACTGTGGGAGGAAACCAGAGCACCTGGAAAAACCCCAAGCAGACATGGGGAGAACGTGACAGTGAAGGAAATTACCTAAAACAGTATTTATTTCAGTGTTCACCTTAATTGATTATTGTATTATAAAATTCATTTGCTTTAAACTGTGGAATCTTATAGCTTCATTCTTTCAGTGAGTAATTGAGATTTCAAATTTCCTCTTTGTGTCTCTGTGGGAATCATAACAACAGTAGTGAAGAAAGTATGCTTTCACGTCAGGATGGTGTGTGACTTGGAGTGGAACATGCAGCGGCCCTTGCTCTTCTTATCAGCATCAGTCATGTACTTGGCAGGTGCTGTCGAAGGGATCATGGTGAGTTGCTGCAGTGCATTTAGTGCACACTGCAACCATAGATCACCAGTGGTGGACGGATTGAATGATTTTGTTGAAGGATGGGGTGCTATGCAAGCGGTCTGCTTTGTCCTGGATGGTTTGGAGTTCCTTGAGTGTTGTTGGAACTGCACTAGTTCAGGCAAGCAGAGAGTGTTCAATCATACCACTGACTTGTGCCTTGCAGATGGTGGCTAGGTTTTGGCGAATCAGGGCGTGAATTGTTGCAGCACTCCCAGCATCTGATCTGCTCTTGCAGCAGATATATGTATTATTGTACTTACGTGGCTAAGGTTCTGATCAATGGTGACCCTCCCAGGATGTTAATGATAGGGGGGCGAGGGAGGTGATTTGGCAATGATAATGCCATTGAAAGTTAAGGAAAGCTCAAAGAAGCAGCTAAAGGTGGTTGGGCCTGGGATACCACTCTTAAGAACTCCTGAAATGATGTCTTGGAGCTGAGATGGGTAGCTTCCAATAACCACAACCACCTTCATACTTTAACCAGTCACACACTTTCCTCATGGTTCCTATTGAATCCAATATTATTAGGTGCGCCTGATGCCCTGATGTCAAGGACAAGTCAATCTCAGCTCAGCTCTGGAATTCAGCCCTTTTGCCCATGTTCAAACCAAGGCTATAATGAGAGTTCAGTACTCCGAGTGGAACCCAAACTGGGCATTCTGAGCAGATTATTCATGGGGAATGGCTGTTCGACAGCACTCTCAATGACCCATTCCATCACTTTGCTGATGACTGAGTGCAGATTGGTTAGGTGGTAATAGCCCAGATTGGACTTTTCCTGCCCTCCATGGAGAGGGAAATTTTTCATGTTGGATAGCAGTGTGAGCTGTACTGGAACAACATGGCCAGAGGCACAACTGGTTCTGGATCACAAATCTTCAGCACAGCAGCTATATTGCTGTGGATGGCCACAGCCTTTGCTGTACCCAGTACACTCAGCCATTTCCTCATATAGTGTAAAGTGAATTGAATTTGCTGAAGATTGCTGTGGTGGTGGGATTCTCAGGAGAAAGCTGAGATGAATCATCCACTTGGTATTTCTGGATGAAAGTAAAGATGTTTCAGCCTTCTGTTTGCACTGATTTTTTGGATATCACCATCATTGGGAATGGAGTGTCCACGGGCCCTTCTCCTCCAAATAGGTTAATTACCTGCGCACATTCATGTTTGGAGGTAGCAGGACAACATGGCTTTGAATTCATCAATTAGTTATGGGGTTGCTTAGCTCTGTTGTTTGTATTTGCCTTTATTAATAACTTGCCTGTCATCCAATCTTGTAGCTTCACCAGGTTGCAACTTATTTTTTAGGTACTCCTTATTCTAGTCACAAGAACATAGGACTTAGGAGCAGGAGTAGGCCATTTGGCCCTTTCAACCAGCTTTGCCGTTCGATAAGATTATGGTTGACCAGGTTGCAGTGTCTGCTCCACTTTTCTGTTTGCCCCCGATAACCCTTGACTCCTTTGTTGATCAAAAATCTATCTAACTCTTCCTTAAATAAATCTAATGTCCCAGCTTGCATTACTTTCTCAAAAAGAGATGCCACAGACTAACAGCCTTCTGAGAACAAACATTCTTCTCAAGTTTGTCTTAAAAGAGAGATTTCTTATTCTTAAATTGTGTCCCTAGTTGTAGTCTCCCTCACAAGACAAATTGTCCTCTTGGTATCCACTTGATCAAGCCCTCTCTGAATCTTATATGTTTGAATATAAGATTCTCATTCTTCTAAACTCCAATGGTTCTGGCTTAACCTGTTCAGTCTTTCTTCATAAGGTAAGCATTTCATTCCATAAATATGTCAAGTGAACCTTCTCCGAACTGCATCTAATACAATTACATACCCTATCAAATAAAAAGATCAAAGGGGCAATTTTCCCATCTCACCCCATCGGTCTGGATGGGGTGAGCCAGTAAGATAGCAGGCAAGGCAAAAATTGGGTGTGCAGCCGATTTCTAACCTCTTGCAATCCTACTGGCACTGGCTATCCGGTAAAATCAGCTTCGTGCCTGAAAAGGCCACGAGGCTGATTATGATATTTAGATCCTATTTAAAATAGAACTTAAATATTACAAGTGAGCCCAGGGCACAATGGTTCGTGCTTACTTGCCTTTGCAACCTCACTGGTGAAGGTCCACACCAGCAAGGGTCACATATGGTCCCCATCAAAGGGGTCCTGTTGTGTTAGCCTCACTGTGGGACAGGAATCCATTAAAGCCCCTCAGGAGGTTGGGGTAGGGGATGCCCTTTGGGCAGAGCCAACCTGGCATCCTGGCACACTAAAGGACATTAGTGAACCAGATGATTTTTCTGACAGTCGATAATGGTTTCATGATTGTCGGTAGATCCTTAATTCTAGGTAATTTTTATTGAATTCAAATTTCATCATCTGCCATGGCAGGATTCAAACCTGAGTCCCCAGGGCATTAGCTGAGTTTCTGGGTTAATAGTCTAGTGATAATACCACTAGGCCATAGCCTCCCCTAATCCCCTATCCAGATGCCTCTTGAACTTTGTTATAGAGTCTGCTTCTACCACCTCCTCCGGCAGCACGCTTCAGGTATTCACCAGCCTCTGTGTGAAAAACTTGCTCTTTACATCACTTTTAAGCTTTCTCCCCCTCATTTTCAACCTATGAGTAATTGAGGTTTTGACCCTGGGGAAAAGACTCTGGCTATCCACTGTATCTAAGCCTGTCATAATTTTGTAAACATCTGTCAGGTCCCCCCTCATCCTCCGATGCTCCAATGAAAACATTCCAAGTTTGTTCAAACTTTTGTCATAGTCCATATCCTCCAAATCAGGCAGCATCCTGGTAAATCTCTTCTGCACCCTTTCCAATGCATCAACATCCTTCGGTCGTGTGGCAACAAGAACTGTACGTAATACTCCAAATGCAGCCTAACCAGTCTTCTACAACTGCAACTTAGCTTTCCAATTCCTATACTCAGCCCCGACTGATGAAGGCCAGCATGCCATATGCCTTCTTGACTACCTTGTCCACCTGAGTTGCCACGTTCAAGGAACTGTGGATCTGCGTGCCTAAATCCCTCTGCATGCTAATATTTCTAAGGGTTTACCACTTACTGTATACTTCCCTTCTGCAGTAGACCTTCTCAATCATATCTGGGGTAAATTCCATTGGCCATCTTTCAGCCCAATCAATTTGTATCTTCCTGTATCCTGTTCACTATCTGCTACTCGCCCAATTTTTGTATCATCTGCAAATTTACTAATCAGATCATCTACATTTTTCTCCAACTCATGTATATGTTACAAACAACAGAGGCCACAGCACAGATCTTTGTGGAACACAGCTTGTCACAGAGCTCCAGTTAGAAAAGTACCCTTCTACTGCTACTCTGTGTTCTATGCCAAAGCCAGTTTTGTATCCATTTTACCAGCTCACCTCAGATCCCATATGACTTCACCTTCAGTATCAGCCTGTCATGAGGTACCTTATCGAAGGCTTTACTAAAGTCCATGTATACAACATCCACTGCCCTGCCTTGGTCAACACCACACTGGAAGCTCTCTTCCAAGCCATTCACCATTATGACCAAAACTTGTCAGCATTCCTTCACTGTTGCTATGTAAAAATCCTGGAAACTTCTCTCTACCAGTCCTGTGGGTGTACTGACACAACATGGACTGCAGCAGTTCAAGAAAGCTGTTCACCACCGTCTCAAAGACAATAGGGGATAGGCAGTAATTAGGAATAGTCCATCTCAAGGACAATTAGGGATAGGAGTAAATGCTGGCCTAACCAGCAAAGCCCACCTCCCTTGAATAAATGAAAATATTTCTGTACACTGCTCAAATCCAAAGTAATGGTAGAGTGGCAGATATGGTGGGCAGTAAGGTCACAGATTGTGGTTGAATACCGTTCTGCTGCTACTGATGACTCACAGTACCTCATGGGTGTTGGGTTTGAACTGCTAGATCTGTTCTGAAGCCATCCTTTTTAGCATGGTCATAGTGCCACCCATTATAGTGGAGAGTATTCTCAATGTAAAGATGGGTCTTCCTCTCCATGTACATAACCAAACTAAAGATCTTTGAGGCATTTTACACTTAAATCAGACTCCAAATAACAAGAGAGTATGTTAACAATAACAGCAAATATCCTTCCCTCAAGGGTACTAGTGAACCAGAGGAGTTTTGATGACAATCCAGCAGTTTCATGTTCATGGTTACCAGTTTTTTATTCCAGATTAATTTAATCAGATGACTCTAAATTCTCCAGCTGCTGTGGTGGGATTTGAATTCATGAGGGTGAATCATTAGTCCATGTTACTGGATTAGTGCTTCAGTAAAACAGTAACTTTGCTGGTGTACCTGTAAAACTTGCAAAGACATCAGGAACTCAGCACGCGGTTATCTAGTCACAGAATCACTTGCTCTTTTGCAATCAAACAATCCTCAATGCATGGACAAAGTATGTTTTCAAACCTCTGTTGTGTTCTTTAGATTATAGAGGGATGTGTTTAATGGTTTATTCGTAGTATCACTCCTTTGGTTGGAGCAATAGTTACTGAAATAGCAGTTCAGCAGTCATGATTTAAGGGGATGTGCACAAATAATTTTTCCTGATAGCAGAACAGGACTGCTTAATTTGGAATGCCTAGTCACTGACCAGTACCAATGCCTTTTAGTGTTACTGCATGAGAGCAAGACTAGCATCACTGTCTCCATCCCTAAGGCAGCATCGTGGTTAGCACTGCTGCCTCACAGCGCCAGGGACCTGGGTTCAATTCCCAGCCTCGAGTCACTGTCTGTGTGGAGTCTGCTCGTTCTCCCCGCATTTGCGTGGGTTTCCTCTGGGTGCTTCAGTTTCCTCCCACAGTCCAAAGATGTGCTGGCTAGGTGCCCTGGCCATGCTGATTTCTTCCTCAGTGTACCCAAACAGGCACCCGAATATGGCAACTAGAGGGTTTTCACAGTAATTTCATTGCAATGTTAATTTAACCCTACTTGTGACACTAATAAATAAACTTTGTAGTATGACTCTATCTCTATGACTAGTGTCACTCTATCACCATGCCTAATGTCACTCTCTCTATCTCCATGATTCGTATCACTCTCCCTATCTCCATGACACATATCACTCTACCTCCGTGACACATATCACTCTCTCTATCTCCATGAAGCGGATCACTCTCTCCATCTCCATGACTAGTATCATCCTCTCCATCCCCATGACTGGTATCACTAATAAGGTACTATTCTGTTGGTCCATTTTTTTGTCCTACTTGGTGGATGAGGTGAATGAATAGGAAGAGATCTTATTGTGTTGATTCTCTTTTGCCTTTATTAATGATAATAGCAAACAATTAATTCCTCCATCTAATCCCTTGTGAAGCAGGTTCAAGAATTGGGACTTACTTAAGACTGGGTTAATTCAGCTGAAGATCAAAACAGAGATCTTGGACTACGATGTCCACATTTAACAATTGAATCATAAGGGCTCTCTCAGTTGCCTGGTCTTAACAAAAGCACAACATAATCTATCGATTTGCCTCTGTATGCCCAGGCTATGAAAGAGAGAAAAAAGCTTGAGGATTGTAAAGAAGCCAGCAGCACAGACATCAGAACTCACCATTGCTTATCTTTCCAAAACATGGGAAAGATGGTTTCTTAGCAGGAATCAAGAATAGAAGAAATCCTAGGAAGATGGAAACAGTGGCATCTGTCCTGTAGCCTTTCCTGAAAGACACAGGGATTCATAATTAGAAAACACTTTGTTAAAGATATTTTACAGATTTCAGGCACATCAGTGTCAGTCAGTGTTTTCTCATGACCATAAAATGAGGCAAAATTTTAAGTCCCAACTCATTTAACTCATAAATGGAGAAGAATGGGGTGGAGTCAGAATTGTTCATTGGATCATAGCGGGAGTGGGACTGAGTGGATGAACATGAGAACATAAGATATAAGAGCAGGAGTAGGCTATTCAACCCCTCGAGCCTGCTCCATCATTCAATAAAATCAAGGTTGATCCGATTGTGGACTCAACTCCACTTTATTACCTTCCCCTACACCCCTTCCTTCCACACTCCCATGGCATTTGATTTCTGTACATTCAAAATCTCTTGGATATATCCAAAAATCCAGATCACTCTGATTTCCGGGGTGGAGAATCCCAAAGATTAATGACCCTCTGGGGCTGCACTCATCAAGTAGAGAGTATTCTATTACATTCCTGACTTGAGCCTTGTGGATGGTAGGCATGCTTTTGGAAATCAGGAGGTGAGTTACTCACCACAGGATTCCTCGCCTTAGAAATTCCTCCTCATCTTCATCGGCAAACTCCTTACTTTTCAACTGTGGCTCCAGATACTGTGCTCTCCACAAAAGGAAACACCCTCTCAACAATTATTCCATCAAAGCTCCTCAGAATCTTCACTAAGATCACCTCTCATTCTTCCAAACAACAATGTGTTTAGACCTAACCTGCTCATCCTTTCATCATAAAATAATGCCCTCAACCCAGGAATCAATCTAATGAACCTTCTCTGCACTGATTTCAATGCCAGTTCAATAAAATTTCAGTTATCTGGCAAGTTCCCTGAATGGGAGGTGCCAGTGGATCTAAAATGCAAATCAATTAAGATATAATTGGTTTCTGCATTTTCATCCAACCGTATAAACCTACAAACAAGGAGTAGGAGTAAGACATTCAGCCCCTCGATCTTGCTCTGCCATTTAATAAGATCATGGCTAATCTGACAGTAACCTCAAATCTGCATCCCACCTACCCCTGGTAACTATCACCCCCCTTGCTTACTAAGAATCTATCCACCTGTACCTTAAAAATATTCATGGATTCTGCTTCCATCACCTTTTCAGGAAGAGCATTCCAAAGTCTCATGACTTTCTGAATGAAATTCTTTAGCCTCATCTCCACTTTAAATGGGTGACCACTAGTTTTTAACCAGTGACCCCTAGTTCTAGATTCTCCCACAAGAGGAAACATCCACTTCATACCCACTTCACATCCTGCCAAGACGCCTCAGGATCTAATATGTTTCAATCAAGTCAGCTCTTACTCTTCTAAACTCCAGTGTAGACAAGTCTAGTTTGTCCAACCTTTTCTCATAAGACACCCTACCCACATTTCAGGTATTAATTTAGTAAACCCTCTCGGAATATATTCCAATGTAATAACATCCTTCCTTAAATAAGGTGATCAATATTGTACACAGTACTCTAAATGTGGTCCTGTGAATGTCCTTCAGCATAACCTTTTGTACATCTTTGTATTCAATTCTCCTTGTAATAAATAGTACTGATCTATTAGCTTTCCTAACATTTGCTGTAACTGCATACTCTCCTTTTGTGAATCATGCACTAGGCACCCAGATCCCTCTGCACCTCAGAATCTTTCACCATTTAGATAATGTCCTTCTCTTTATTCTACCTGCCAAAATGGACAGTTTCACATTTTCCAACATTATATTCCATTGACCATTTTGATCATTCATTTAACCTATCTATATCTTTTTGCAACCTCCTTATGTCCTCTTCACAACTTAATTTCCCACTTATCTTAGTGCCTACAGCAAACTTAGTAGCTATCCCTTCAATCCATCACTTAAATCATTTATATAAATTGTAAACAGTTGGAGGCCCAATAGTGGTCGGTGTGGCACACCGCTCATTACATTTTGCCAAATTGAAAATTATCTGTTTACGCCTACTCTCTGCTTCCTGTTAGCCCCCTATAGCTTGAGCTTTTATCTTCTGTATTTATCTTTGATGTGGTACTTTGTCAAATGCCTTCTGGAAATCTAAATGTAATATATCCACTGGTTCCCCTTTATCCACAGAAAGAAGTCTCACAATACCAGATTAAAGTCTAATAGATTTATTTGGAGTCTCACCTGATGAAGGAGCAGCGTTCCAAAAGCTTGTGATACCAAATAAACCTATTGGACTTTAACTTGGTGTTGTTAGACTTCTTACTGTGCCCACCCCAGTCCAATGCCAGCACCTCTACACCATGGCTCTCCTTTATCCACAGCATAGGTTGCTTCCTCAAAGAGCTCCAATAAGCTGGTTAGACATGATTTCCCTTGTACACAACCCTGTTGACTCTGCCTGATTATCTTGAGCTTATCCAAGTGCCCTGTTATAACCTTTTAAATAATATCTTCTAACATTTTTCCTATGACTGATACCTACGACAGATATAGGCTAACTGGCCTTTGATTTCCCACTTTCTGTCTCCCTCCCTTTTTGAATAATGGAGTTACATTTGCTATCTTCCAATCTAATGGGACTTTCCCCGAATCTAGGAAGTTTTGGAAAATTAATACCAATGCATCAACTATCTCAATAGATACTTACTTTAAGATACTAGGATGGAGTCCATCAGGACTTGAGCTTTTATCACCTGTCAATTCCAACAATTCACCAATTCTCTGACTCACTCTCCATACGACAAATGCCCATTTTGTTAACTCTTTTCTTTTTACGTATTTATAAAAACTCTTACTACTTGTTTTTATATTTCTTTATGCTATATTTATAGCTAGCTTGCTCTCAAAGTCTATCTTTTACCTCCTTATTAATCTTTTGAGTCTTTCTGGGCAGTTAGATCATCCACCTTGCAGCCCTCCCTTTCATCAAAACAAGCTGAAAAAAATCTCTACACTGTTGGACAATTGTAAAGGCTGAGGCTCCTGTCCTCTGACTCCCCTTACCCACATCACTTGCAGTCACACTCTCCTGTCCCTGACCAAATCAGATGACCCCCTGTCCTAAGAGGTGTGGCTGCCTCCTGGTACAAAGAATCCCAGTAACTTGTCCCCTCCCTGATATGTTTCCATGTCTATAGTCCACTCAAAAACCCTAAGCCAAAGTTGCTTGAATTTTAGAAAGCTTGCAAGAGGACAATGTGAGGCTCACACTGGAGTGATGACAAACTGCCAATAACCGCTACCCATGAATTTCACAATTATTAGCATAAGAAATGGATTAACAAGGAACAGTGAACGTAATCACTCAGAAACAAATGTTAACTTCAGCTTCTGAGGGATGAGAGACATGTCCAGTCAACAAACAGATAAATTACAGCAGTTCCGGGTACTAGAGAGTGCCAATTGATACAGTGCCAGATAACAGAAAATTCTCACACTATACTCCATCGGCCAAATTTGCCAATTCATTAATCCTGTCTATATCCTTTAGCAGATGCTTTCTGTCCCCGACAGAACTTGGTTTCCTACCCATCTTTGTATTGTCAGCAATTCTGGCAATCGGAAATACAATCTGTGCCTTCCTCCACGTCATTAACATAAATTGTAAAGAGTTGAATTCTCAGTACTAATCCCTGGGGCACTCCACTAATTATTGCCAACCTGAAACTGACCCAGTTATCCTGATTCTCTGTTTCCTGTTAGTTAGTCAATCCGCTATGCATGCTAAGGTATCACACAAAATCATGTGCTCTTATCTCGTGTGGCACTTGATCAAATGCCTTTTGGAAATCCACATACATGACATCTACTGGTTTCCCTTTATTCACCCTGCTTATTTCATCTTCAATAAATTAAGGTTATTGTGGATAGGCAGAATACAGAGTTGAGGCCACAATTAGATCAGCCATGATCCTATTGAATGGCAGAGCAGGTTAGAGAGGCTGGTAGCCTTCTCCTGCCCCAAATTTTTAAGTTTTAAATTTGTCAAACACAATTAATTAGTGTTGTGGTGATGCGACTAGGTGAATGATCAGTGCTGTGGCGGGACTTGATGGCTGGATCAGTGTTGTGGTGGGACTGGTTAACAGGACCTGTGTGTTGATAATGATGGACAGGCCCCAGGATAAGAAGGTTACTGGAATGCTGAAATGTTGGATTTACCTTTCAAAGAGCGACGTCCATCCTGGAACAAATCCTGGTTCCCGGGTAAACCATAATAATGTCATTAGCACAAAGAAAATTCCAGTCACCATTTCTGGATAGCTGAAAAATTAAAAATGGAAGAGAATTCAAGAAAGTTGTAAGTTGTATATCCTCTAAATTTTCTAACAGTCGGGAAGAAGCAGACCCTCATACCTAAATGGCCCCAATTTTTCGTATTCCTCTTGAATTCTCCTTTCAGACATTTCCTCACGTTTTGTCTTCCTCTTTTTACTAAGAGAACATGTTTCCTTAAAACTGAAATGAAAGATTGATATATGAAACAGGGTGTACAACCTCCTTGTTCTGACTGACGGAAAACTGTTACCCCATTTAAGTAGAAGCATTGTGTGTAGAATGTGGATGCTTGTGGGAAGGACACAATTGCATTGAAACATTTGTCCCAAGTCCTTATGGCATTTAAAAATTATCTCCCACTATGGCATAAGTCTTCCTTCGCAACAGTGAGGAATCTTCTCAAGCGCCAACGTGTATCAAAAAATCTTGGCTGCTTTTCAATGGATTGAAAATCTAAAAGCTCCTGGATTATATGATATGTGTTTTGGGAAATTTGCACTGAGCAAGTTTCCCAAAATGTACTAGGAAGATTGAGTCCCTGATCTACAATGATCCAAACAGACTGGTAATTCACACCACGTAATGTGTGATGATTTTCAACAATTGATGCCTGAGACAACAAGTCCTTCTCCTGCTGAAGGTAGTTCATGATATTCTTCTCATATTATAACCTTCTCAAAATAAAACCATCTTCTTTTCCTCTGTAAATGGCAGATAACAGACTGTTTTGTAGAAGCTCTGGTATTTTTAGGACAATGATCAAATGCCTTGGTCTGGGTGAAATACTAAGGGTGACAGTGCTTAGCACTACTGTCTCTCAGCGCCAGGGGCCCAGGTTTGATTCCCGGCTTGGGTCACTGTCTGTATGGAGTTTGCATGTTCTCCGGGTCTGCGTGGGTTGTCTCCAGGTGCTCCGGTTTCCTCCCACAATCCATAGATGTGAGGGTTAGGTGGACTGGCCATGCTGAATTGTCCGTTAATAGTCTGACAACACCAGGTTTCAGTCCAACCGTTTTATTTGATAGTAAATTCACTAACTTTCGGATTAGCCCCTTCATCAGGTGAGTTACTCACCACAGGATTGCTCGCCTTAGAAATTCCTCCTCATCTTCATCGGCAAACTCCTTACTTTTCAACTGTGGCTCCAGATACTGTGCTCTCCACAAAAGGAAACACCCTCTCAACAATTATTCCATCAAAGCTCCTCAGAATCTTCACTAAGATCACCTCTCATTCTTCCAAACAACAATGTGTTTAGACCTAACCTGCTCATCCTTTCATCATAAAATAATGCCCTCAACCCAGGAATCAATCTAATGAACCTTCTCTGCACTGATTTCAATGCCAGTTCAATAAAATTTCAGTGATCTGGCATGTTCCCTGAAAGGGAAGGGGCTAACCTGAAAGCTAGTGAATTTACTATCAAAAAAATCAGTTGAACTGAAACCTGGTGTTGTCAGACTTTTTACTGTGTTTACCCCAGTCCAACGCCGGCATATCCACATCTTGTCTGTTAATGTCAGGGGGATTAGCAGGGTAAATACGTGGGTTAAAGGGTTGGTCATGGGTGGGATTGTTGCTGGTGCAGGCTTGAAGGGCTGAATGGCCTCCTTCTGCACTGTAGGGATTCTATGATAACTAAGTGTATTTAAGATATGTTTGGATTTTACAAAGCATAGATGTAGCAACACCTAGAAGGTAATGATTTGAGTTTGCACTCCTAGGATGGAATTTTACATTAGGATCAGACCCGATTTCTCGGCTCTTGTGATTTTACGACAGCTGGAATTCCAGTGTGGTTAGAAATGGGTGAGAGGCTGAATAATTTATTTAAATATATTTAAATTTGAATTTACATGTGTTTAACGAGCCTGGCACTCAATTGTCCAGGCTCACCTGCCTTTATGGCCTCGTTGGGAGAGGTCCTTGCTGCTGAGGTAAATGCCTGCTCCCCATGAATGGGGAACAGACATGTTGGCCTCACTGGTGGAACTGGAGGAGATTGAGGCTCCCTGTGGAGGCTGAGAGCAAGGGGGGGGAATACCCCTTGGGCAGTGTCAGCCTGTCACCATGGCACTACCAGCCTGGCACATGGGCAATGCCCAGTGGGCACCTTGGCGGGACATGAAGGGGCAGCCAGATTGGGGAGAACAGGGGCCTGCTGTCACTTTGCAAAAGGGTCGGATCGGGGGGAGGGGGACCACGATCAGTCTGGGTGGCGAGGGGGACTAGATGCCCAAAAATTGTGGGGCTCATGATCGGCCTCAGGCCTGTGGTTGCAGTGGTGGGGGACTGTGTTCGGACTAGCTTCAGCAGCAGGGGCCTGAGAGCTCTCTGTCTGTCTGTCAGACACCTGCTGTTGCTATTGAGCAGAATCAGAGGTTTGCACATGTGCAGTACACGTTGGCTGGTGAATTAAGCCCAGCTCGCTGCCTGCAGCAGCTAGAAAGTCTACACCATTTTTTCAATGACTAAGTGCATCAAATTGAGTGTGAAAACTTGAACAATAAGCGGATCGGGAACTCTCCCATTTTCATGCTAGCCGGACACTTAGAATCATTCTCGTAAAATTCTGCCCCTATTTGATTTGATTTATTATTGTCTCATGTACTAACTAACAGTGAAAAGTATTGCTTCTTGAGTACCATACAGACAAAAATATCGTTCATAGAGAAGGAAACGAGAGAGTGTAGAATGTAATGTTACAGTCATAGCTAGGGTGTTGAGAAAGATCAACTTAATGCAAGGTAAGTCCATTCAAAAGTCTAGCACCAGCAGGGACGTGACCTCAGACTTTTGCATCTTTTTCCCAATGGAAGAAGGTGGAACAGAGAATGTCCAGGGTGCATGGAATCTTTAATTATACTGGCGAAGTGGTGACGAAGAGGTAAACCTCAAAAGCTTGTGAGTTTACTATCAAATAAATCGGTTGGACTTAAACCTGGTGTTGTCAGACTTCTTATTGGGTGGTGGAACAAACAATTGCTACACCAGTGCTGCAATGGGGTAGATTTTTCTGATTTGTCACATGCAGGCAGATTGATGCAAATCACAAACCAACGCTAATGATGTACCTTGCTGTGTTCAAGAACTCCGAAAATCAACTCTTACATAGTGCTACTACGGGAGGTCATTGGTTTAGTGGTTTCAACTCCATACTTACTTGCACCCCAGGAATAGCCAATGCATCCATATCCAGGTCAGCACTAACATGATGATGGCAATAGGAAAACTAAAAACAAACCAGGTTCCAAAGTTGATGGATCGTGAATCTGGGTAGCGACTGTTAAATACAAACAGGCAGATATCAGGCAAAATTAAAGACTGGCATTAACCAATAGCAGATAGTTTAGCACTAGATGCTGGCACTGATTTCACCAGGAACTTAGAATAGCAAGGCATTGAGTGCACATGTAGCAATCAAATTATTCCACCTAATCTCCCTTCTCATTCCTACCTTCCTAATTTTTAACCTGTGTCCCCTGACATACGCCCTGAATTCTTTACCCAAGAGAACAATTTGTCTGGATCAATGTTCACAGAATCCCTACAGTGCAGAAGGAGGCCATTTGACCCATTGAGTCTGCATCAACAACAAACCCACCCAGGCCCTATCCCTGTAACCCCATGTATTTACCCTGCTAATACCCCTGACACTAAGAGGCACTTTATCGTGCCCAATCAACTTAACCCGGACATCTTCAGAACGTGGGAGGAAACTGGAGCACCCAGAGGAACTCCACACAGACACAGGGAGAATATGCAAACTCCGCACAAATGGGTGGTTTGTTATATTGCAACTGTTACCTTGGCTGAGCCCAGTCACTGGAGTTTGGAATTGAATCCAGTTCCCTGGCACTGTGAGGCAGCAGAGCTAACCACTGTGCCACCCTGGTGGCAAAAGTTGTCAATTTCCTTTATTATCTTGTAGACTTCAATTAGATTTTATAAATATCTCTTTCCCAAATGAAACAAGCACGACAAACTCAACCTGTGTCCATAACATATATTATTGATAGGTGGAAGCTTCATTGCTGCTCAAGTCTTTCAGGGAAATAACATCCTTATGTGGTTCTGCAGGAAAAGTTTATTCTTGTGTCAATCTGACAGGCCAAACAGCTTAAGAATGGATGATCTTACTTGTTGAATTGTTCAGCAAAGATGAGGTTGGTTGAGGTTCCCGTGATTGTCATGAGGCCTCCAATTGTGGCAGCATACGTGATGCTCAGTGACAGACACTTGCAGATCATGTGGTCATGCTTCGTTTTGTATTTATTGCTGTATTCTTTACTGTGCGCAATCTGGTTCTATAGAAAATCAAGGAGCAACAGCATGAAAGTAACAGGGAAATATTAAACCAGCCTATCCCGCCAATAAATATCATGTCCATAATTTGGCATGAGCCATTATGCATGAGCATCTGCAAACTGCTCCATCGATGCATGGCATCATAGAGAAGGCCATCCTTGTCCTCATCCAATCTTTATACACAGCAATTTCACAGGAGGTGATCAGTAATAAAGCCCAAAATGTGTCTCTCAAAGTATGACCCCTTAAAGGAGCCACCTTACCACACTTTTATTCTCATCATCAGCAGATCTGGTCAGGAGATCTAGGGAATGGAAAGCAAGAGAAAATTGTACTGCTCTAAGCATCGCTTATAATTGACACATTTGTGTGTGGTAAAGGGAATTCCTAATGGTGCAGTAAACAAAAGACATAAGGCTTTTATGATATTAAAATGAGCACACAGTGCGACCCAACGGATCAGGAAGGTTTCAGGTTCAATCCCTGTTTGTTCATGTTTAGATAATATCAGCTGAGGTATCTTAAGACAACACTTGTCACAGGAATCCTGTGTATTGAGAATCTACCCAGTCTCCACTTTGAGAATATATTTAGTGCAAAGAAAGATCAAGCTTGCATCAAGCATGGGGTTACGGGGATATGGCCCGGGTGTGATTGCGATTGGTGCAGACTCAATGGGCCGAATGGCCTCCTTTTGCACTATAGGATTCTATGATTCTATATGGCCTCCATGGTCAAATGCCTGACAAAACTCAAAGCTGGATTTTCCTCTAGTCCTCATGCACTAACTGAGGTTTAGTGGGACAGGAATTCTGACCTCTGACTAATTGCGCTGTTAATCTTGGTTCATTTCCTCAAAAGATTAAAGCGTGAGTCAGCACTTTTAAACAGCACAACTGAAACTGCTGGAGAGACACAAAAAATAACTCAAGCAATCGCATTCCGATTACAATGGTCCCTTTAAAGTGAACTTTAACCTTGATCAGCTAACACTGGCAAGCAAGCATGTTTGCTTCACCTGTGTTTTCGTGGCTGTTTTATGAGGCAATTGACTGAAAATCACGTAGACTGTCACTTCATTATTACTGACTCATTTAGTTCAGTTTGCACATGCACTATTTCCTGTTCCCACTCTCACTTTGAGCAGTAATCCTGACACGCTAAAAACTGGGTGGTGATCCAGTACATTTTTCACCCTCTCTCCCTGTGGAACACAATGGGAAATGTGGGCCCATTCATACATAAAAATAGTCACTTAGTTCTTGGGATTACTGGACAATGAGCTAAAAAGCAGCCACTGCAAATGCTGGATATCTGAAATAAATAAGAGAAAAGGCTGGAAATACTCAGCATCAGTGAGAAACAGATGGTGTGTTGGGTGAGAAACCAGAAGTGGAAAAGTTTGAGATGTATGAAATTTCACACAAGTGATGCATGGGACAAGGACAAAAGGAAGATCTGTGTTAGGGGAGAAGTGCAAAGAGAATAAATGACAAAAAGTTAGTCCGACAAGACCAGAGGGAATGGTGATGAGGCAGATAAGAAGCAACTAAACAAAAGGGCCTGAATTTTCCAGCCGTTCACACTAGTGGGATTCTCCGCTCCCACTGCCGTGAATGGAGATTTGGCTGAGCCATCCTGGTTTGCAGTGTCAGCGGGCATGAATAGCCGTAAGATTCCATCCATAATGTGCCCAGAGAAGGCATGTTGCTATCTGAAAATGAAATTAAGAAAAAAACTGAAAAATGCAAAGAAGAGGAAACAGAATTGAGTTCTGGCCTGGAATTCACCCAAAAGGCTGCAATGCGCCTAATGGTCCTCAAACATCACTGTAACTGTGCAGCAGAGCAGTGATGGAGATGGGGTGACCAAGGCACAGAATTAACATAACACGCCACTTCCTGTCTGTGGGCTAAACTGGAGTTGGGATGTCTTGTTAAGTTGTACAAGACATTGGTACAGCCACATTTGAAATACTTTGTACATTTCTGGTTACCCTATTATAGAAAGGATATTATTAAACTAAAAAGAGTGCAGAAAACATATATTGAAACATATAAGATGATTAGAGGTTTAGACAGGGTAGATAGTGATAGCCTTTTTCCTAGGATGGAGAAAGCTAGCACGAGGGGGCACGACTTTAAATTAAGGGGGGGTAGTTATAGGACTGATGTCAGGGGTAGGTTCTTTACCCAGAGGGTGGTGAGGGACTGGAATGCCCTGCCAGCTGCAGTTGTAAATGCGCCTAGTTTGGGGGCGTTTAAGAGATCTGTGGATAGGTTTATGGACGAAATGGGATTGGTTTAGATTAGTGGGTTAGTGTTGTTTTTTTTTTAAAAGCTGGTTGGCGCAACATCGTGGACCGAAGGGCCTGTTCTGCGCTGTAATGTTCTATGTTCTATGTTCTATGAAAAGGTTCATTAGGATGTTACTGGGACTTGATAGTTTGAGTTATAAGGAGAGGATGGATAGACTGGGACATTTTCCCTGAAGTATAGGAGACTTAGGGATGACCTTATAGGGGCATGGATCAGTTAGATAGTCAACATCCTTCCCAAAGGTAAAACTGGAGGGCATAGGTTTAAGGTGAGAGGAGAGAGATACAAAAGGGTCCAGGGGGGCAATTTTTTTCACACAGAGGGTGCTGAGTGTCTGGAATGAGCTGCCAGAGGTAGTAGCAAAGGCAAGTACTATTCTGTCTTTTAATTTTGTCTTGGGTGGCATGGTAGCACAGTGGTTAGCTCTGCTGCTTCACAGCGCCAGGGACCCGGGTTTGATTCCCAGCTTGGGTCACTGTCTATGAGGAGTTTGCACATTCTCCCCATGTCTGCTTGGGTTTCTTCTGGGTGCTCCAGTCTCCCCCCCACAGTCCAAAGATGTGCAGGTTAGGTTGATTGGCCATGCTAAAAATTGCCCCTTAGTGTCCTGAGGTGCATAGGTTAGAGGGATTAGTGGGTAAATATGTAGGGATATGGGGATCGGGTCTGGGTGGGATTGTGGTTGTTGCAAACTCGATGGGCCGAATGGCCTCTTTTTGCACTGTACGTTTCTATGATTCTATGAAAAACCATTTAGATAGTTACATGGGTAAGGTGGGTATAGAAGGATATGGGCCAAACACAGGCAATTGGGACTAGCTTAGTGGTTTAAAAAAAAGGCGGCATGGACAAGTTGGGCCAAAGGGCCCATTTCCATGCTGTAAACCTCGATGACTACATGACCCTATGAACAGAAGCTTTCTGCAATGTGTTCACCCAATATACTAGAAAACCAGTCCTTTTTTGCAGCATTCCCAGAACAGAGAAACTCAGGCAACAGGAGAAAATGCAATTAAAACTTACAAGGTTAGCCTGTTAGTTTTTTTGTAGTAAGCACTGCATTAAGAAGAGATGTTAATAACACTAATCCAAAGCTTGTTTGAACTCTTCTATCTTAGGACATCGAAGGACTACCTATTCTGAACCAATATATGGGCAATAATAACTATCCAGAGATAATAGATAACACGTGGAAACAGATACCAAAGTTACAATGTTTGTCCATCAGTTCCTGCCACTATGTCTTGTCCTACAGGCCTTTCTGTCCCACACTCAACCACTACCTCACTCTCTCCCTGTGTCTTCTAACCTTATACATTATTTACTTATTTATTAGTGTCACAAGTAGGCTTACATTAACATCGAAATGGAGTTAATATGAAAATCCCCGAGTTGCCCCATTCTGGCACCTGTTCGGGTACACTTAGGGAGAATTAGCATGGCCAATGCACCTAGCCAGCATGTATGTGGGAGGAAACCACAGCACCCGGAGAAAACCCATGCAGACACGAGGTGTACGTGCAGACTCCACGCAGATAGTGGCCCAAGCTAGGAATCGAAACTGGATCCCTGGCGCTGTGAGGTGGCAGTGCTAACCTTGTATTCTATGACAGAACATAGCCTGCAGACTCAGTAGATATTGAGCTCAGTCTGGTGCAGATTTGACCCACATCAATGTCTATATTCACTCCGAGTCAAAACTGCAGCTGATAAGCTTCCATTCTTCCATGTTCCCACTGCACAGATTCAGTCAGAACACAGCTTCAGTGGATGTTTACTCTGCATATCAGTGGTTAGTTGCAGATGCTGAACAAATATTATACTAAACCAAGGCCTCGACCTTTTGGATCTATTAAAGTGTTTGAGTTTGAATAATTGGAAATTTTGAACAGATTGTGAGTCCTGATGCCGGTTGCTGGTTCATACAAACAGCTGATAATAAAATAGTCTACATGACCTGTTCACCTATGTCTATTTTCACCCATTGCCAGATCCAAGGAGTTTTAGCAATGTAAGGTGCAAGATTCCACTTCTCATTTTTTTCCAATAAACCAGTCCTTTGGTGCTAGAGATAAGCTTCTTGTCCCCTTCCTGCAACACTTCCATAACTTAGATATTTTCCTTATACATCGATGGCTTGACTGCAATATTGAAACTATGATCTGACAATGATATACAGCTTCAGAATGACGGACTCAGACATATGGAGCTGAATCTTTACCATGGAGATTTACTTATAGCAGAGGAGTGGAGAGGGTGGTGACGGGGAGGGTGGGGGTTACAGCAGGTCAGGACCCTGATTTTAAGCTGAGCGACTTCTGCTTTAAGTCTCTAACTTCACCTGAGCATTACCATCCCATTTCCATGTTTCCTAATCACTGTATAGATGGAATGGCGCGCCACACTTGTCAATAGAAAGATTTTTATTTAAAGGGACTGTGGCAAAGGTCAGTTTGGTATTGGTTACATCCTGCATAGATTCAAGAGGTGGTGCGGAGGAGATTTACCAGAATGTAGCCTGGGCTGGAGGGACTGAACTATGAGGAAAAATTGAATAGATTGAGGCTGTTTTCCTTGGAGCAGCAAAGGTTGAGAGGGAACCTGATGAAGGTGTATCAGATTATGAGAGGCAGGGACAGGATGGATAGGGAAGCAGAGAGAGGGTGGACAGGAAGGCATTTTTCCATTAGTTGATGGGTCAATAGGCAGGGGGCATATATTTAAGGTAAAAGGCTGAAAGGGAGTTTAGGGGAATCATGCCGGGCTTCTTGACAAGCTGGCCATTTTGTGGGGATTTAACACCTCCAACCTGCATTCAAACCTGTCCCAACTTGCCCATTAATATTGGCAATATCTCAACATTCTGTTTGCTTTGCTTCTTACTGCTCTGCAGAGCCGGGCTAAGAGTTCACCATCGATCATGTTCAGCTTCTTTGAGCTGATTCATTGAGTGTTTTCTGACCAATATGTAATACTCTGTAATTATATTTAAATTGATTTGCATCTGCAATCACAGGGCCCCATTGAAAACATTTTTCTAGCTTTCTTCTGTAGTTCCTGAGCTGTTTTATCACACTCAATTGCCTTTCCACCTAGTTTACCATCATCTGCAAATTTGACCAATATACATCATATCTCTTTTTACAGATTAGAAACACTGGTGGCTTCAGGGCACTCCTTCATGGGAACGGAGGAGCACTTTCGTGAAGACATCACCCCAGATTATCATTGCTCCTCTAAGTAGTGGCAGTGTTTATTCAGCTTTAATCAATTCCTTGTCCGTCACTCTTAGGATAATCGCTGCCTTACCCTTGTTAGTATCTGGATGTTATCAAATGCAGTTTGGGGTAGTTTGTTGTGCGCATAGTGGCTGCTACAATTCCTATACTATATCAGTGACGGCACTGCCAAATGTAAAGTGTTGTGAGGCATCCAATGGTTGAGAAAAATGCTATATAAAGTGCAATCTTACTTTATAGCAGTCTTTCAGATAGGACTTTACTGGAGTTAGTCTACATGCATCACACCATCGGGACATTCATGGTTTCCTCGTGAGGCTCAGAGGAAGTCACTGATGCTCAAGTCTTAAGCTGCAGTAGCAGTTTGGTCTCCAAGAGTCCGACTGACATACCTGGACCATGCTAACTCTAATGGCTATCATTTCCATCTGCAAGTTAAAATTGTACTTGGCCAAATTATTATGGAAAATGAATGGATAAATTCTCACCCAATTTTAGTTGCTGATGCCCACATTCCCCCTGCCCAGGCCTGCTGGCCAAGGAGGGCTACAATTCAAAAAGAACCACTACTACATACAGAGATCAGTGTGACCCCTCTTCTTCCACGTTATAAGATTAAGGCCATGAGAATCCTTGGAATATTAAGCAAACTCAGAACGGGTTAATTTAAGAAAACACTTCATGAACCATTAAAAGTCTCTGGTTGGAGTATGTTTGATTCACTTCTCCCACCATGGTGGTACTGCTGCCTCACAGCGCCAGGGACTCGGTTCAATTCTGGCCTTGGGTGATTGTCAGTGTGGAGTTTGCATGTTCTCCCTATGTCTGCGTGGGTTTCCTGCGGGTGCTCCGGTTTCCTCCCACATTCCAAAGAGTTAGGTTGATTGGCCATGCCAAATTGTCCCTTTATTGTCAGGATATTAGCAGGGTAAATATATGGGGTTATGGTGATGTGGGGGGGGAGAGGGGGATTGTTGTCGATGCAGGCTCGATGGGCCAAATGGCCTCCTTCTGCACTGCAGGGATTCTACGATTCCATGAGTTGAAATGCGACAAAGTGTCAAACCACCGCTGGCACAAAACTGTCTGTACGGCAGCCCCAGCATGAAGAATACACAGCACAAATTTTCTGCTTTTCAGTTCTCCTATCCCCTGAGATGAAGCAACAATAAAACATCACAAGTGGGCTACTGCAAGAAGACAGCAGGGTCTGAAAACAGGAAGAAACAGAATCCAGTCAGTGGCCAAACAAGATAAAATTTACAAATCTGATAAAACTACAAACCTGCTTTTCTGGCTCAGGCAGCATGTTCTGGTCAAATTGGTTCTTCTTTGCTGCACTAGGAGAGTAAACAGAAGCTTAAATGATTCTAGTAAACCTGCTCTGTTTTCCTCAGATTCATGTGGGCTGAAAGACACTCAATATCTAGCTCAAAGAACATCTAATCATCATCCATAACTGCTGACGAATGAGACTTTGGAGATTTCATTCAGTCCTACATTCCTGAGCATTGACCACAAATAAAGAATTGCTTTGCGTTATAAATAATTCAACTAATAGTTCTACCAGGACATTGTATACTTTCTGACTGAGCACAAATGAGCAGAACAAATTATATTGTTAGATTGCCTGTTTTGTAACTGATATACTTGAGTAAATTGGATTAGTCTTACAGTATATATATCTTGGGCACTTGTTCAGACTGAACAACATGTGCACACAACTGGTACATACTAATCTTATGGATAACAGGAATATAGGAACAGGAGTAGGTAATGTAGCTTTATCTTGGGTGGTACAGTGGCAACAGTGCTAATTTTAATTATGTGCTCTGTAGTTGTAAGCAAGCTTTTCTCATTGTTGCCAGGCTGTCTACAAGAGTTTTTTTACTGCTGCTTAAACAGGGGTTTGTATATTTTTACTGGGACATTTATGATTCTGCATTGTTAGGAGAAAACCTGGTTGGCAGGTCAGGTGACACGCATTCTTTTGTTTTCAGTTTGAACTGCAGTTTAGTTTGGGTTTTAGTTTTAAAAGGGGCATCAAGCTGAAAGGAAGTCTCTTTCTCTCTCTCCCTGGTGTTAGAAATTCTGCTGGTTAGCTGAAAGCAAGGTTTTGCCTTTCAAAAGGGAGGAATCAGTTGTTTGTGGCTTGCCTATAGTCCCTGGTGTTTAGGAAAGCTATTCTGACTTCAAACTGTTCTGAGTCTATCCAAAGAACTACAGACTTCTTCTAAAGGTCTCAAATCCATTATCATGTGAACATCAGTCTTTGCTATGTTAAACTTGTGAAAAGGATCATTTATCTGAGATTGGTTTGAATGGAATACATTAGCTACATTTGTTAAGGGTTATACGCTATTGTGGTTGTTTTGTTTCTTTATAATTGATAAGAGTTATTGTTAATTTTCTTTCCATATATGTTAACTATATTAAAGTTTATTTGATAAAAGCTCTCTAGTGGGTCATTTGAATCATCCCCAAGGTGAAACATATACCCATCCTAGTCAAATTCAAGGTGTAAAATTTATGATCCAGGCAGGCTCCATAAAAGACGTTGGAATTTCTGACCGTAACCATAACAATTAACACTACAATGAAGTTACTGTGAAAACCCCATTGTTGCCACACTCTGATGCCTGTCTGGGTACACTGAGAGTGAATTTAGCATGGCCAATGCACCTAACCAGCACTTCTTTTGGACAGTGGGAGAAAACCAGAGCACCCGGAGGAAACCCACACAGACACAGGGAGAACATGCAGACTCAACACAGACTGTTGTCCAAGCTGGGAATCAAATCTAGACCTCTATCGCTGTGAGGCAGCAGTGCGAACCACTGTGCCATCATGCCACCCCATCATCTAAGTCATGAATAAATACAGTGAATAGTTGGGACCCAACACAAATGCTTGAGGGACAACATTAGTCACATCTCACCTATTATGAGGAACTTTATCAAATGCCTTCTGAGAGTTCATATAACCAACAGGCATTTCCCTGTCAGCTACCTTAGTTGCCTCTTCAAAAAATTCAATCAGGTTCATTGACCTATACCTTTGCAAATCCCTGCTGAGTTTGTCCAGCTGAAAATGTTCAAAGTTCACAGTAACTCTATCCTTAATTATAAACTCCAGCAATTTTTGATAGCAGAGGTTAGGCTAAGTTGTATATGGTTTCCTGGTTTCCCTTGAATGTCACCCTTCTTAAATGATTGAGTGACATCTGCAATTTTCCAATCCAAAAGGAACGGTTCCTGAATTGAGAGAACTTTGGAAGATTATAGTTTAAGCATCTGAACATTTTCACTTATTCCTTTCTTGGGATGAAAATTATCTGAGTTCTCTTTGTCACTCTTTAGCAGAATTATTTATTTACTGTTATTTTGCTTGCATTAACTTGGGCGGGCTGTTGTTACTGATTCTGTATTATTTTCCTTGAAGTGAATTATTTTTCACTCAAAATAATTAGTTAGCATGTCCGCCTCTTTATTTTTATTGACAATGTTAACATAATAAATTGCCAAGGGATTCACATTGCTCCTGACTACCCTCTTTTCCTTAAAATAATTATTAAAAATTGACATGTTGACTTTGATATCCCTTGCAAGTGTCTTTTTGTTCTCCCTTTTCTGGTTCTTTCTATTTGTTTTGTTATCCTTTGGTGTCATGCGATGCTTTCCCAGTCACTGGGATTGGTACTTTGGGTCTGCATGTTTGAAAACAGTTTTGTTGAGTTTTACATTGTCTCAGGCCTCTTTCATTGCTCATGGCTGTCTTTTTTTGGCAAGTAGAGTTTTGCCCTATAGGGGGTAAGCTGGCTCTGAATCACGTTAAGTTAATTCTGGTCACCAGACCTGACGTTCTCCAAAATATTCTCTTTTGTCGAAAACGTTTCCTTGCCTTTTCATAGTAGGCGCCAGTTAACCCACAAGTTGTACTAACCACTGTACCAACTTCTGTCATTTAACCCATTACCAGATTTGCCCAGTTTACTGTGGGTAGCGTCTGCCCATCCCATTGGCTCTGGAATACACTGCTGTAGAAAATTATCATGGACATGCTCCAGAAATGTACTATTTTTCTGTCATGAGCTAGTTTGTTTATTCAAATACATATACTAACTACAACAAAGTTCTTAAATGTTACATTCATCAGGGTCTGTATGTTTCTCACATCTTACTGCATTTTTCCTCATCTTTATATACTCCACTTTCTATATTTCCATTCACCCTAATTTATCCCTCTATCCTTTTTCATCTCATGGAATATCCCATGTAACTCCTAATAATATCCAGGGCATGTCCCTTATAACCTGTAACTCCAGTATGCTTGTCCTACATGCCCTTTGAAATCTGCCATTCACATCCTGCTATCACTGCCAGTGAGGGCAGAGAATTCGATACTCAGTAAAATCTCCATTCACTGCAGCGGGACCAGAGAATCCCACTGGTGTCAATGGCTGTGGAATTCTGGCCCTGGTGTCATGAAGGAACCTGAAGACTTTTAAATCATTGCTGAAAGTGTTTTTTTAAAAAGATCTGACTGAAAGTTTAAATCAAGCATACTACCATGCTCACCTCAGAGGATTCTCACTTTGAGATTGACTTATTGTTGGGAAGCAAACAGCAATTATTAATTGATAAACTTTATGATTTATCGATTAAGCATTCACAGAATACAGAATTAATTTTAGTTCCTTTCCTCCAGTAAACACACCAATAATTATCAATATTTAACAGCTCAATTTAAATGATTCACCAAATAAATTGAAAATGCTAACTTTCCGGGAAGGAGGGCACAAAAAGTATTCTAACCCTGTTCACTACACCTGCCCCATTTCTGGAGTCCATTTTCCCTTTCTGGGTGCACATGCATATGATGAAACTTACTTTTCTTTAAGGTAGATCAGTTCCAGCTGTTTCTTCTCATTCTCATCTTCTGGAAGCAAGAAGAGGAAGATAATGAAACTTGCATACAATAAAGAGAGCTTCTTTGCAAACGGAAAACACCAAATTAAAAGTATTGCACACAGTATTGCTGAATTTGATCAACTTTGGTTTCTGGTCTGTATTAATATAAGTCGGGACTATGACGGTGATTTTTCACCCTGTTTGCAGTGGGCGCCAAAGTACTATGAAACTCGTAAAATAAGAATCATGCTGATTTCCCTACCCTTCGCCATTGATGTAACAAGGTTCCCGCCAGGAAGAGTGGGAAGCTCAATTCAATGCATTTCCATATAATTAATGGACTTCCTTGCCTTCCTTGAAACTTGTCTTCCCCTCGCTGATGTGACATCAGTGAGATTTACGACTGGCTATTTAAAGCACATGTGAGTATAGCCATGAGGGGAGAGAGACGTGCCCTGGCACTGCCTCCTGCACTGCCGCTGGCAGTGCCCAGGCTGCCAGCGAGCAATGCCCTTTAAAAAGAGTGGCCCGATCTCAGGATTCCCGGCTGCCAGCTTTTTCCAGCCCCAACCTGCTGATGGTGTGAGCCACACCTCCAGATTTTCTTTTGCACAGAGTGCTGGATTATCTAAAGAGAGAACCCGGCTGTACAGCCAGTGAGCTGTACACTAGTTTTCTCATCTCAGTTAGCACTCTGTGCAGAGAATGGAAAATCCTGCCCTGCAGCTGAGCTGCTACCAATAACATTAATGCCTCTAAGCTCAGGAAAGGAAACAAGTTAGCTAAGCTATTCTCCCCTGATCATGATCGAGTCACCCCTTTAAGAAAACTTATCATTTGATAGATAATCTTGGGTCAGCACAAGCTTGATGATACCTAACCCACAAGAATTAGGAGTCTAGTAGGCCATTTGGCCATAAAGCCTGCTCCGCCATTCAATAAGATCATGACTGACCTGATTGTGGTCTCAACTGAACCTTCATATCTACTCCCATAACCCTTAACTCCCTTGATGACCAAGAATCTATCTAACTCAACCTTGAACATATTCAATGACTTTACCTCCACTGATCTCTCAGGAAAAGTGTTCTATAGGTTAATGACCCCCTGAGAGAAAAAAAAATTTCCTCATCCCATTTTTAAATGGGAGAGCTCCTGAGTTTGAAATAATACTCCCTGGTTCTTGATTCCCTCAGAAAGAGAAATATTCTCTCAGCATCCACTCTGTCAAGTTTCCACAGGATCTTATATGATTCAATAAGTTCACCTCCCATTCTTCTAAGTTCCTATGGGTATAGGCCTATTGTGTTCAACCTTTCCTCATTAGATAACCCTTTTATTCCAGGAATCAGTCAAGTGAAACTTCTCTGAACTGCTTCTAATACCGTTATACCCTTTCTTAAATAGGAAGGCCAAGATTTCATACAATATTTCAGATGTGGTCTCGTCAACACCCTGTACAACTGTAGCATAACTTTCTTACATTCATACTTGATTCTCCTTGCAATACACACCAATATTCCATTTGCCTTCCTAATCACTTGCTGCACCTGCACATCAACTTTTTGTGATCCAAGTAACAGGATACCAATATTCCTCTCTCCATTCAAATAATACACTGCTTTTCTTTTCAAAGTGGACAATTCACATTTTCCGACATTATACTCTATCTACAAAATTTTTGCCCACTCACTTAACCTATCTCTATCCCTCTGGAGATGCTTTCTGTCCTCTTGACAACTTATTTTCCTAATTATCTTTGTGTCATCAGCAAATCTAGCTACTATGCCTTTAGCACCTTCATCCGAATCATAATAAAGTTTGGAAATAGTTGAGGCCCAGACTGATCCCTATGTGGCATTCCCATAGTAACAGTTTGCCAATCCATAAATGACCCATTTATTCCTACTCTCTGCTTCCTGTTAATTAACCAATCTTCCATCCATGTTAATATGTTACCCACTTCAAGGTGGCTCTTTTTTGCATTGTAACCTTTGATGTGGAATCTTGAGGAATGCCTTCTGGGATTGTAAGTAAACCAAATCTCCAGATTCCCCTTCAGCCATGTTGCTAGTTACTTCCTTGAATAAATGTAATAAATTAGTCAAACGCAATTTCTCTTTCTCAAAACCACATTGACTCTGCCTAATTGCATAATGATTTTCTAAATGTACTGCTATTATCACCATCATAATGGATTCTAGCATTGTTCTAATGAGAGACATTACACTCTGAATGATCATTCATTCGTGAAGGATGTTTGCTTGAATGAGGTACTGGAAGTTCACTTTGGATTGTATCCCAAGCAAAGCCAATACTTCAAGGCAGGAAGGAGAAAAATGGGATTGCATTTAACTACCTAAATTGGATTTAATGTGATGTTCACGGTGCCATAAACTCTGACAATCAGCTCATGGATTTTTTTTTCTGGGGCATTTTGCTGGGTGACTGAAGGATCTGTGTGTTTCAGACTTAATGCCCTCCATCAGAAAGTAAGGAGGAGGAAAGGTAGAAGGAATCAGGATGTGGATGGGAGACTGAACATTCACTGAACGTGTGTGATCAATGTGAGTTATTACCAGTAACACTTGTGGCAGTTATCCAATACGCACCGTATTTATGGGAGCCTGAACTAGTGTAGGCATCTTCTATGCTGTCTGTGTCCGTGATTACAGTTAATTCGACATCAGATTCCAAGCTGGTGTTGATGAGCTGCTGCAGCACAGCTTCTGCAATCGGCATCACCATAGCAGTAGTGGAGGTGTTACTGAGCCACATGGATAAGAATACGGTACAGCACATGAACCCAAGCACCAACCTGTGAGACAGTAAATAAATACAGTGCTTGTAAACTGAGAATTTACCAAACAGGAGAAGGGAGATTCTGATTCTGCCTGGTACTGGTGATTAGAACAAAGATCAAAGTGCAGCACAGGAACAGGCCCTTCAGCCCTCCAAGTCTGTGCTGATCATGATACCCTAACTAAATTTAAAAAATCTTCCGCCCTTATTCAGTCTGTTTCTCTCTATTCCCTGCTCTTTCATGTACCCATTCAGAGGCCTCATAAATGTTGCTAATGTGCCTGCTTCCGCCACCTCTTCTGGCAGCGTGTTCTATGTACCCACCACTCTCTGCTTGAAAAACCTCCCCCGCACATCTTCCTTAAACTTGCCCCCTCACACCTTGAACCTGTGCCCCCTTGTAATTGACACTTCCATCCTAGGAAAAAAGCCTCCAACTATCCACCCTGTATATGCCTCTCATAATTTTGTAGACCTTAATTGGGTCTTCCCTCAGCCTCCATCTTTCCAGTGAAAACAATCCTAGCTTATTCAACCTCTCCTCACAGCCAACACACTTGAGAACAGGCAACATCCTAGTGAACCTTCTTTGCTCTCTCTCTCCAAAGCTTCTGGTAGTGTGGTGATCAGAACTGCACACAATACTGTAAATGTGGCCTAACTAAAGTTTTATATAAGTGTAACATGATTTTCCAACTCCTGCACTCAATGCCCTGGATAATGAAGGCAAGCATGCCATATGCCTTCTTAATTACTTTCGCCACCTACTTTTTAGGGAACTATGGATCTGCATGCCCAGATCCTTCTGTATGTTAATGTCCCTAAGGGTTCTGACATTTACAGTATAAGGTGGATTGAGGTAGATGTTGTGGTTTTATCAGGTTATTAAATAACAAGCCACCTCAGGCTGGCATCCAAACATAAAGTCAGAGCAGCAACGATACGAGTAGCCTTGCTCCTGTGGCAGACTTGTAGTTGAGCAGGATCAATATTAGTCAGTTCCAAGGGACAACATCCCTGTACCAAATTGGGAGAAAAGTATCATTAGCATGTTTGTGGTGGATAGCCCCTACATGCCAGCCTTGACAGAGACTAGGAATTCGTTAATTCACAGTTAAACTGCCTCTTTGATCCAACAGAGATGATTCAAGGGAAATTGAGTAGAAAAGGAGTTGTTACTCCCAAAGAAGTAATCACCTCACTCTGTAAAGCAATCATCCCATAGCCTTTTCCCTTAGGCATTTTGCTACCTTTAGAAGGTTTATAATGGATCTTAAGCATGTTCTCTGGAGGTGCACTTTCAATCTAACTTCTCATTTTCACATTGCATCTGACTGATGCTTAGGGATGTGTTGATCTATCACTGTTTTTGATTCAGCTCCTGGATTTTGATCCATTCCCAGTCTCTGTTCTGGTCCATGTAAATATATAATATACACATTAAAATAAGCATATTATTGGGATTGGCAGTGTAAATGGGTGGGATTGTTGCCAGTGCAGGCTCTATGGGCTGAATGGCCTCCTTCTGCACTGTAGGGATTGTCATGTATGTGGGGCATAGCTCCTTTAAGAGGATGGGTCAGGTGATCCAGGGTGTGGGGTGACCTGTCTGGGAAATTGCCCCTACAGCCACTGGAGAGTTGGAGTGTGAGAAGGACAATTCTTCGATAAACCCTATTGTTCCGGCGGCTTGCCTTTGGTGTGACTTCTTTGGAGCTATTTCCTGGTAATCTCAGACTTAACAATGATTCTATGATTCTAAGACATCATTTGAAAACAACATGATTACCTACAAGCTGTGAATGTAACATCTTTAGTGGGGTTGCAGTACTTCTTCATTACCACCAGAGGTCTTCACATATTTTGAAAGTGTGCTTCAACGGCCCATAAAATTCTGGCAAGATTGATTCCCCCCCATTAGTCATGTGCAAATCAATGTCAAGTGAGGGCAGATGCAGTGTTAAACAGTAACATTCAAATGTTACTGTCAGAGATACGGTACTGCACTGTTAGCTTCTCAAAAATAGCAAGTCACCATCAGGTTCATCATTAAAATGCGCTGAGCAGTGTGGAGTTGCTATTCCATTGTAGCTGCAAACTGAAGTCACTACAGGAATTTAGAGTTGGTCTGAATTGATGTGAGGAGTTGGCTTGAAACCATAGATCTGCAAATGCTTAATTAAACTTGGACTAGTTATCAGAGGTTCTTGTAGCAATGTGGTAATTGTTAACGACTGCCAATAGACTTCTCTGGCACCAAGAATTAACTATGGACTTTCATTCCTTTAGGTTTTGATGGTTTTCATACATTTTAAATGTGTAAAATTTTAAATGAGAATCTTTCTTTTACTTTTTCATTCTTTCTCTTCTTTCTCGCCCTTAATCAAATCGTTCTATTTTTCATTCTGTACCTGATTTAGCATTCACCCAAAATTCACATATATCTCTCCACTCTTAATGTCATAATCTTTGCTTTGTTTGGTTAGGAAGAAGCCCAATGCCTTTTCTTGTTCATTAAGGTCCCAGTTATTGATGGACCTCATTTACCCAAAATGTTATCAGTTTACACTTCCAGCAGCTTGTCAAATAAAATATTGTCAGGATTAAACAGGCAGAGGAAGGTCTCTATGATGGAGGACACTGTTCATTGCCCTACAGATTATGGGACAATATCGTTGGAAAGCAAATGAGATTAACAAAGCATGTTTAGGACAAGGCACGTCACATAGTAACTATTACTAAAGAACCACTAATGGTAAAGTGAAAATCTCCAGGGCCTGATGGCATTTATCCTAGGCTGCTTAGGGAGGCGAGGGATGAGATTGCTGGGCCTCTGACGCAAATCTTTGTCTCTTCTTTGGACACAGGTGAGGTCCCAGAGGACTGGAGGATAGCAAACGTGGTACCGTTGTTTAAAAAGGGTAGGAGGGATAGCCGGGGTAACTGTAGGCTGGTGAGTTTAACGTCAGTGGTAGGCAAGTTGATGGAGAGGATTCTTAGGGATAGGATGTATGAGCACTTAGAGCATTGCGATCTGATTAAGGATACATGGCTTTGTAAAGGGGAAGTCTTGCCTTACGAATCTGGTAGAATTCTTTGAGGAGGTGACAAAAACGGTCGACGAAAGACGAGCCGTTGATGTCGTCTATATGGATTTCAGTAAGGCGTTTGACAAAGTCCCTCATGGTAGTTTGGTAGAGAAGGTTAAAGCTCATGGGATACGTGGCCAGGTATCTAGATGGGTAGAGAACTGGCTTGCAAAGAGGAGTCAGAGAGTAGTAGTGGAGGGGTCCTTTTCTAGCTGGAAGTCTGTCACTAGTGGTGTGCCGCAGGGCTCAGTACTGGGACATCTTCTTTTTGTAGTGTATATAAATGATTTGGAAGAGGGAGTAGGTGGTGTGATCAGCAAATTTGCTGATGACACCAAGATGGCTGGATTGGCGGGCAGTGAGGAGCAGTGTCTGGCAATACAACGGGATATTGATAGGCTGGTATATTGGGCAGATAATGGCAAATGGAGTTTAATCCGGATAAATGTGAGGTGATGCATTTTGGCCGGAATAATGTAGGGGGGAGTTATATGATAAAGGGTAAGCCCATAAGGAGTATAGAATCGCAGTGAGACCTGGGGGTGCAAGTGCACAAGTCTTTGAAGGTGGCAGTGCAAGTGGAGAGTGTGGTGAAGAAAGCCTATGGTATGTTAGCCTTTATAGGAAGGGGTATAGAATATAAGAGCTGGAGTCTAATGTTACAGTTGTACAGAACGTTGGTTAGGCCGCATTTAGAGTACTGCGTCCAGTTCTGGTCGCCTTACTACCAGAAGGACGTGGAGACTCTGGAGAGAGTGCAGAGGAGGTTTACCAGGATGTTGCCTGGTATGGAAGGACTGGGGTATGAGGAAAGATTGAATAAATTGGGGCTCTTTTCCCTTGAAAGAGGGTGACTGAGGGGGGATCTAATAGAGGTATATAAGATTATGAAGGGTATAGATAGAGAAAACATAGGTAAGCTATTTCCTATGATAGAGACACATAGGACAAGGGGCCATGGACTTAAGGTGAGGGGGGAGAGGTATAACACAGATATTAGAGGGAGGTTTTTCACACAGAGGGTAGTGGGGGTATGGAATGCTCTGCCAAGTAAGGTGGTGGAGGCAAACACGCTAGAGTCATTTAAGAGTAACTTAGACACCAGCATGAGTGGGTTGGAGATGGGTGGATATAGGAGATTGTTTTAAATAAGGGTCATTAGCATTGGGGCGTCCCTGGTAAGGTAAATGGATATGGTACAATAATAATGTTTTTTTTCTCTTTTCATTCACAGGTTTTAAGTCGGTCTGCCTTGTGTCCAACGAGGGGCATACACGCGATGGGTCGATCTTGGGCTGCTCTTGGTTGTTCGAGATTGGCCTAGTGCTTCATGTCGTTAGTGTGTGCCTAAACTGGACCAGATACTGGGCAAGACGACAGCTCAGTGACTATCACTGTTTGCTGTGCAGACACATGGATTTGGGCCGGTGTCTGGGAGTTTGCGCATTCTCCCTGTGCTTGCGTGGGTTTTCTCCGGGTGCTCCGGTTTCCTGCCACACCCCAAAGATGTGCTGTTAGGCTGATTGGCAGGAATAAATTGTCCCTAAATTAGTTTCCCTCAATGTGGATGGCCATAAAACATTACACAAGGGTCATGGGTGGAGGGGGGGACTGGTGGTGTTGGGATGGCAGTGCGGGCTCGTTGGGCCGAACGGCCTGTTTCCCGGGTTGTTTTTGTTCTTTGTTCAAACAAATAGAACATTTCATGCCAAGTTATGTGTTTGACAAATATATCAGAAAATTGTGGGAATACTCAGTAGTATTTGTAGAGAGAAGACATTTGCATCACTGGCACAAGGGAAGCGTTCATTTCTGCCCTTGGAGAAAGCTGCCTGCAAAGATCTGGGCATCTCTGTGGCATGGATTTCCCCTTTCCTGGCATTAGTTTGAATCAGGCAGTAAGCCAAAGGGATTTTCATGTGTTCAGCCATGGTGATATCATGAAACAGGGTAAGGAGCCAATCACGTTGACACATTCTCACAAGCAGCAATCCTGGGATAAAATTTGCTGATTATCCTTCAACTTAAATTAAACTTTGCAAAGAATGAAATAAATAATTGGGACATGTTCATTGAAATAAGATAGAAAGTGAAATATCACAGCTATAGGAAAAACTTCTAACATGTAAAAACCGTGAATTTCTTTTAGCCTAATCACTGTACAGGCAGCATGGTGGCACAGTGGTTAGCACTGCTGTCTCACAGTGCCAGGGACCTGGGTTCAGTTCTGACCTTAGGTGACTGTGTGGAGTTTGCACATTCTCCCGCGTGTCTGCATGGGTTTCCTCTGGGTGCTCCGGTTTCCTCCCACAGTCCAAAGATGTGCAGGTTAAGTGAATTGGCAATGCTAAATTGCCCCTTCATGTCCCAAGATGTGTAGGTTAGGGGGGATAAATATATGGGGTTATAGGAAAGAGCCTGGGTGGGATAATCTGTTGGAGAGTCGGTGCAGACTTGATGGGCCAAATGGACTCTTCCTGCACTGTGGGGATTCTATGATTCAATGATAATGGAGAATTGGACATTCAACAGCTGATATATTGCTGAGAAAATAGACATTCACTGAAATCTTGCTCCCGTTCACAGCAGCAGGATCTCATGGTCCCGTTGATGACGCACCCTCCCTGAGGGTTTCCCGGTGGAGAGGGGTGCACTCAACAGGGAATCTGTTGACAATGGGTGGACCATAAGATCCCACTGCCAGCAAGTTTGTGTCTCTTTCTGCTGTGGTGAAACAGGCCACAGCGGTGGACAACAGTCCTGCCCATGTTGTCGAAGCTTTCATTTTGCCCGCATCAGGACAGATGCCAAATTTCAAAAAGAACAACAATTGATACCGGATATGAAAAGGGTGCTAATTCCTTGCTAAGTAGAATCTGATTGATCACAATGCTGCCATGGAACCATGCTATTGTTTAATTCAAAAAGGTGGACTCCCTGGACATGTTTCCTTTCCAGCAGGGAACACATCCCTCTTTTGAATATATGTAGCTTCAAGCAAGCGTAAATAAGCTACATTGTATGACTGACTAATAATCTTAAGTTGACTGTTGGTGTAATTCTTAGCACACTCAGAATTATTCAGCAAGTGGTATCCAGTTATGGATTCACATCTGATGTTGGATATAATTTGCAAGCATGCATTGGTTGAATATAGTCAGTTTTCTGTCCATTGTGAATAGCTGAAGGTATGTACGCCGTACTTCGCAATGACAGGCAGATCAAATCAAACAGCACTAGTAATATGAATACTTCAGTCTTTTCAAAAGTTATTTGAACAGCAAAGACAACCGGAAGAGCTCATTATCTATCACAATAAATGAGGAGGCAAAAACAATGTTACTGAGGCTAAGGAATAGCGTTGAAACAATGCCTGACGTCTTGTTTGCTTGCTGGGGAAGTGCCAGTGGTTTTGTATGAGAGGTTTGTGAGTGTTGTGGGTTCCGAATCACTGACAGGAAGGACTTCCAACAAAAAGTAGTTTATTCAATAGCTTAGCAGTTACTTTAGTGTGCTCTGCCCATGCTCCTGGGGATAACATCCGCACTTCCGCGACATGACCTCTTTTGTAGCCTCGTCATCCTATTCCCACATGACCACTCAGTCTATAAGTTTAAAGAGGACCACTTCCATGCAAAGCTATTCTAAAAAAAATCCAGACACATGGACCTTGTTGTGATATGATGTTCAGTACATTTAAATACGCACCCTAAACTGTTGTCCATCATTATCCACCACGAGATAGGATTATAATCCTATTACTCCATGAGCAGAACACAGCAGCAGTCCTACAGGTTAGACATGTCGACATTGCCTCCCAGGTTACCATTGTCTTAGCCTCAAATAAAGAACCCAAATTTTTGTTTCACCAATCCTTGTTGCTTGCAATAAACAGAAGAAAGCAATAGGCCTACGCCTGTAAGTGCAAGTGTGAGGACAGCATCAGCGGGCCTGGCCTGTCCATGGTGCAGCCTGAATTAGTTAACATTCTCTGTTGCTCTCACCTACTTCCTACAAATAAACAAAAATATACGGGAATTCCCACATGACATACTGTTTTATTAATTTTGTGGATATACTGAAAAAATGGATGTACTAGATTGCATGAGACAAACGTTTGGTAAACAATTGATTGCTGGCAAGGAAAAATAAAGAAGAAACTGAACACAGGAGGAGGACACAGGTTTTTACAGGTTGCTTTAAATGCACCTTGACATAAAACATAGCTCTCAGTAACCCATGGTGTATCTATTCTATATGGACCAAATGATGATTTAGTCCTGTTCTGGCAGAATCTTCTGAAAAATGGATGAATGTCTAAAAATCATCGTCAGAGTCTCCGCTCAATGATCTAATACAGAAAGTGGCAAAGGATTTCCAACCACAATAAGAACCTGATTAAGAGAGATGCTAAATAGATGATCTTTCAGTATAACTGAGCTCTGTGCACATTTTTGATGCATTAGGGTGACATTCTGGCCAATAGGTAGGTATAACTAATGGGGAAATCTATCCTTCATTAAACCTTGAGGACAAAGTGCCAGTAGAAGCTAGACTTTCACTGCAGTCTTCCTTTGATAATCTTGGATCTGTACCTTCTACAGCACACATCTCAGAGCCTGGAGTAATACTCACATTCCGGGTTTGGCACCTGCTAACATCACCATACGGAGGGCAATCCTCTTGTGCAAGTTCCACTTCTCAATGGAAGCAGCCAAGCAGATGACACCAATCAGCAGTAAGGTAGTGTCCTTGAAGTATTCTGAAGCTACCTGCACAAAATGCACATACATATCAGGCCTGAAGAAAATCAGCATCTTTTATGGTACAACATGGGCCATTATGCTCACAATATAACATAACACATTGAAGAATCAGAACTTGTTGTACAGTGCTGTGTATCAGCCTAACAGCTCCATACCCAGGACATTCATCTTATTAACAGCCCCCTGCAAAGTAAGTCTGATTGCAATACATTGAAATGTTTGTGTTTACCTTACAATGCAGTGTAACACATTGACAGGCCTGAGAGATGGGCTGAACAACCATAGTTTCTATTTTAACCCAATGGTAACTTGGTTGGGAGAAGTTATATTTCTTATCTGCTAGAAATTTAAACACTGCATGCTGTTTAGCTATTCAATCCTGCAGGTTTATGAGGCATTTGTATATTTGAGAAAATCTGAGTCCTATAGCATCACAGAAAGCCAAATTGCATTTTAATTGGAGCCCTGAGGGAAACCCCGATAGAGTTCCCTGCCAGGCTGAATAAGATTTGTATACAGAACAAGTCTCCAAGGGCAGAACTTTCCTCTTTGGTGATACGATTTGCAATGCTGTATCCCAGTAACTTCCACCAGACCTAGATTAGACGTGCAGTTAATGGAAAGAGGGACAAAGAAGCATGGATATGTGGCATTAAGACTACTGAAGAAAATACACATCACTACAGACTGGTGAGGCCAATTGGTTTGTTTCCATGTTGTAATTTCAAATGTAATTTGAGATGGATTCCATTACAGAATTCCCTCTAATGGTATTACACTTGTTTTTGGAGAGCGTTCGCTCATATCAGAAGGTACAATGGAAACTAAGTCACTGTCATTTATTGACAAATGTCAGATGACCAAATCCAGTAAGACTCACATCTGGAGCTGTAAGTGGCAGGGCATCACCTCTCTGCCCAGCAGCTGGTCATATTGCCATTCTAACTGGCGGGTGGGAGATAACAATAATGGCAAGGAGCTGCAGTGAGGGACTGTGAGGAGTGAACACAGACTTGGAAACAGAACATTAGGTCTGGGCTGTGCTTGGGAGGACTGAAGAGAGACCGAAGGTTGCTCTTAGAGACTTGGGTTGAGTGTTCCTGCTACTCCAGTCAAGAAAGAATGTTGAGTCTCTTATCTTGTAGGCCCAGCATTTCCTGTCTCAGATCAGTGGTCCACAGCTTTAGCCACCCCATTGCTCCTCCCACCTCTCCACCACACCACACCCCCCACCCCCAATTTGGAAATGTAAGTTGCAGCAATGATAATGTCATTAGCCTGGAATTTCCAAGAGATTGCATTGGTTTTTTGTTACAGCACAATTCACCGGAAATCACCCAAAATCAAACAATGTTCAGCTGTATGGGTAAAACTACTCCAGGTGACCAACCTTGAATACATCAAAAAACATCTTCTAATGCAAATACCAAGAGGCTGGCAATTGGTAGGTGGGGTGAAGGGGGGTGATGATCATTTGAGGGGGCAGGGTGAATAGGGGCAGTGATTGGCCGAGAGGGGGGAATCAGAGGGGCTGTGATTGGGAGCAATTGGGAGGGTGGGGAGGGCTATGTCCAAGGGAATGAGAGAGTGACAATCTCTGTGTACACTGCGTGCATACACAGTCCGTTGGGAGATTAGGTGTTTGCACAATGGCACCTTCTAGCATTCAGCAGCTGGCTTCCCAGCATGAACAGAGTCCATCCATTCCACCTACTGGCGTGAATCATACTTTGCCTAAATTTTTTTCTCTTAAGTGGCAAAAGATAACTTCTGAGAACTCAGCCAAAAATTGGATGCGATTCTGTCCCGTTTTCATGCTTCACCAGCACTTAGAATGTTTTTGGTAAGATCGCCCCTTTGAGTGTAATTTGCACTTGGATTGACAATATGGAGCAGGATTTTCTGGCTGTGCTTGCCCCAAAACCAGAAAATCCCACCCAAGCTCAATGAATCTTTGCATGGTCTGCCCCCCACTCCCCCCACCACCCCCCACCCACCCCCCAACCCCTCACCCTCCCCACCCCCCCACCAAACCCCAAACCCCCACCACCCCCACCACTCCCCCACCACCCACCACCCCCCAACACCCCACCACCCCCCCACCACCCCCCACCACCCCCCCCAAACCCCCCACTGTCCGTTACGATTCCCATGGTGGGAGAATTACCCAGATAGTGTCCAAAGTGGAAATATTACCCAACACTTAAGAGAAAATGTTATTGTGGATGTTGTTCTATTTTAATGCAAATTATTATAGTTCCCTGAAGATGTGTTTAAAGATGTAGCAGGTCAATGAGGTAAAATATAAAACAAATTGTTAACACAAATGTTTCTAAAATATTAGAAATATGGCTTTCATTCTATGCATAACATTTTAAGCAGAAGTTTACATCTCATTCAGAACAGGTACAAGTTCAAGAAATTTGTGTGCACTGCATTTTTCCATAAGTCTGTATTTTGCAGAGGGAGATTTTGTACGATGTAACAGTGCAGATTTGGGTATCCCATGAAAACAGTGTAATAACTAATGCTCAAATTTTTCAATCGTTTGCATTAAAACTTAGCATTAAAATGTACCTACGCACACATTCTCTGAAAAATTCCGAGTAGATAAGGTAGATCTTCGTAGGGCACTGTTAAAGGTATGGGGATGCAAACCTTAAAGGGACTACTGGAAGTGCCACCCAAAAGACAAATATTTTCTTCTGTGAAGGATTTGGGGAGGAAAGGTGCCCCACTTTACCTTCAAATTGTCTATTTAATCCAATTGTAACCCATGAGGGGTTAAAAATGCGACACCACAATTTTTAATAATTTGTTGAATACGTATTCATGTAGTCAAGTTTAGGTATTTTCTCCGCCTAATGGATTTGGAGCTGTTGTGTTAAGTTTATAGGCCATTAATTATGCCTTTTGGATAGGTACATCACCGCCTAAAACTGCTGTGATGATTTGAGTAGATCCATCTGGCCACTCTGTCATTCGCAACAATTTCACAGAGCAATGTACTTGAACTTCACATCTGTGGCAATAGCAGCAAATAAAACCTTTGTTTTAACCCCACACCTTTGACTTCTGGCAGATGCTCCCAGCCATTAACCCTTTTTTAAAAACTCACTTACAGGATGTGGGTGTTACTGGCTAGGTCAGTATTTATTGCCCATCCCTAATTGTCCTTGAGAAGGTGGTGGTGAGTTGCTTTCTCAAACCACTGCAGTCTCTGTGGCATCGGAACACCCACATTGCTGTTAGGGAGAGAGTTCCAAGATTTTGACCAAGCGACAGTGAAGGAATGGCAATCATACTTCCAAGTCAGGATGGTGAGTTACTCGGAGGAGAACTTCCAGGTGGTGGTGTTCCCGTGTATTTGCTGCCCTTGTCCTTGGTTAGCAATCATGGGTTTGGAAGATGTTGCCTGAAGTGCCTTGGTAAGTTCCTGCAGTGTATCTTGTAGATGGTACACCCAGCTGCTACTGTTCGTCAATGGTGGAGGGAGTGACATTTGTGGAAGGGGCGCCAATAAGTGGGCCTGGGTGGTGTGAAACCTTTTGAGTGTTGTTGGAGCTGCACTCATTCAGAGAAGTGGAGAGTACTCCATCACACTCCCAACTTATGCCTTGTGGATGGTGGACAAGGTTTGTGGAGTCAAAACGTGAGTTACTCATCACAGGATTTGCTTCTGATCTGCTCTTGAAGCCACAGTATTTATTTGGCTGGTCCAGTTCATTTTCTAGTCAATGGTAACCCCTGGGATGTTGATTCATTGCTTGGGGAGATCTCATTGAGACGTATAAGATGATGAATGGGATGGATAGGATAGAGGTGGAGAGACTCTTCCCGCTCAAAAAAGACAGTAGGACTAGGGGGCACAGCCTCAAGATAAAGGGGAGGCGGTTTAGAACGGAGTTGAGGAGGAACTTCTTCACTCAAAGGGTGGTGAATCTCTGGAATTCTCTGCCCATTGAAGTGGTGGAGGCTGCCTCGCTAAATATTTTTAAGAAGCAGGTTGATGGGTTCTTGATAAGAGAGGGGATTAAGGGTTATGGGGAGAGGGCGGGAAAGTGGAACTGAGCCACAACAGATCAGCCATGATCTTATTGAATGGCGGGGCAGGCTCGAAGGGCTAGATGGCCTACTCCTGCTCCTATTTCTTATGTTCTTATGTTCTTATGGAACAAAATTCCATTCTGCTATGGAGGGAAACCCAGACACAAAGCCTTTTTCAATTTAGCTATCATACAGTGCATTGCAGAAAGCTCCCCTTTGTTTAATGCAGTGACATTTTCCTAGGAATGTAAGTGAAGTTGTTTGACACACTCAAAATTAATTCATTAGTGTCACAAGTCAGCTTACATTAGCACTGCAGTGAAGTTACTATGAAAATCCCCTAGTTGTCACACTCCGGTGCCTGTTCAGCTACACTAAGGGAGAATTTAGCATGGCCAATGCACCTACTCAGCATGTCTTTTGGACTTTTCGGAGCATCCGGAAGAAACCCACGCAAACAATGCTAACCACTGGGCATTGTGCCTAATTTTTCCCTGAAAATGTTACTGGTTGAAGTTTAAACTGTGTCTATTTTACTTCAATGTTCAAACATTGGCTCATTAGCAAAGAATCTGTTGTACAGTTCACAGAGATCAGACTATCGATTAAAGAGTGTCACACTCTCAATTGTCAGTTCTCACCCAGGAAGTATAATCGCTGTTTCGCTAGATGAGTAACCCCCGCCCCCAGAAGTAGAAGCTGCTAAGATTACACTTTACATTGTTTGGTCACAGGTCAGTGCACACATTAACTGCTGAGCAGACATGTGATGATAAATAATCCATTACCTTGATGAGAAGTGATGTGGTTCTAAAGAGGGAACTTTAGCCCTGCCTTTGACGTATTGATCAAAAAAATGGACTTAGAAATTGACTCTTACCACTTGAGGGATTTTACTTACAATTCAGTTTTTATTTAAAAAGTAACATTTTAAGTGACAGGCTGTGCACCCCATGTGTTGCGACAGAGCTGACATGTCTGACCTCCAGACAGATGGCCATGGGGAAATCTCGAGCAGAGAGCAGGAGATTTTCCACAAAAATAAGAAAGATCAGTGACAGATGGAGCGTCATCCTGGGCCACGCTTGTGCAACTCTTTCTGCCTCCTTTCCAGGACTTTACTTCCTTTCTTGCATTAAGATGCTGCAGGGAGAGGGAATGCTAGGATGGGGTGGGGGGGGGGGGACATTTAACTGCCCATTAGGGGCAATAGCGAGCAGGTGAACAATTAAAACAAAGCAGAACCATGCACTCAAAGGTCCTTGTGATCGGTGTGCTTGTCCTTTTAATTATGGCTTCTGCTCTCTCCAAACTCCAACCCCCGAACCAATCCTGCAAGGTTTTACTCAGCAAGTTGGCCACAGGAGCTGGGTTTTCTGAATTTCATTCACATTACTAAAGTAATGGGGTAGGAGGGCGATCCAGATGCACTCATGCAGTGGCTCTACCGCTTAAATAAACATTTTGGTTCAAGTAGCAATGGTGGGACTCCAGCAGGAATAAGATGGCAAGCTTTCAAAGGTTATTTTAACTGTGTGGGGTCCCTGTAGGTTGACTCTGAATTTGCTGCATTGATCTAGGCCATCCCAACATCCTGGTTCTAGTCTAATTTATTACTGTTTGTTTTGCAAATCCATTTTGAAGAAAGAGGTACACAGCAACCATGGGTGGAATTTCATGGCCTCTCCCGCCATGAAATGGAGGGGGGCGGGGGGGGTAGATTTTCTGGTCCCACAAAGTTCAATGGACTTCAGAACAGCCTGTCACATCTTTCAGCTCTATCACTTTCACAGTAAAATCTCCCCTTCCCCATGTATTTCAATGGTGTTGTCCCATAAGGATACAAGTCTTGCGGAAGTGAGTTTTAGACTTGCCTTGTCCCACAAATCTCATTGGCCTACTTAAAGTACAGTCCTTATCATTTTCTGCCATCCAATGTACAAAGCAAGCACAACACCTTGAAAGTTTTGCTCTTGTTATTCCTGCCCTTTCCATTTCAACCTAACTTGGTTACTTTAGTTTATATTAGTTTATTTAGTTAATCTTGTTTTAATATGAGTTTGACTGGAATTTCTTTTTGTGGTGGTGCTATAATTAAAGGGAGGTACTTAATTGAATTCCTACAGAGCTAAGCTTATCTGGCTGCATATTCAGATGCGCTGCCTATTTTAAAACTTCGCCAATTCATTCTACTTTTTGATGAACCTAGTGGCTAATGGACTGATGGACATACTTGGGGTTCTGCTCCTTAACCCTGGACAAACATGAACAGATCAGATGGTTTGTTCCATATTGTTCTGGGTGCAAACTGATTAGCACTGCTGCCTCACAGCGCCAAGGACCCAAGTTCAATTCCAGCCTTGGGTCACTGTCTGTGTGGAGTTTGCACATTCTCCCCATGTCTGTGTGGGTTTCTTCTGGGCGCTCCGGTTTCCTCCCACAGTCTGAAGCTGTGCAGATAAGGTGGATTGGCCATGGGAAATACATGGTGTTACGGGTATAGGTGCTATTGTCATTGATTCAGGCTCAATGGGCCAACTGGTCTCCTGCGCTGTCGGAATTCTGAGTCTACTCTGGATACCAGAAGGTAGATTTTTAACTTGCCATTTGGGAGGTTAAATTGGCATTGGTGTTTCCCATCCCTCATACTAAAAGCCAAATGCTTAATTTTTATCAATTTAATTTACAATTTCCACAATTTAAAATCAGGCATTTCCAGTTAGCGGCCATTCCACAAGACCTGTTTACATTCTGTCTGAATACTTCTTCCATCATGAACATGGCAGAATATTTCACTGAATTATGTTTAGCTTGTAAACATAGAAACATAGGAAGCCCACAGTGCAAAAGGAGGCTATTTGGCCCATCGAGTATACTAGTTTAAATCACTTAAAGCTATGAGTGAATCAAAACACGGAAGCCCTTGAGTTCCATAAAGGATTTGTCCATCTCCTGCTAGTGATTCTAGTGGAGCCATTAGAAAAATGGCCATTTACAACTGTTTAAAGTGTTTGTCTTGGGAATCCCGGTGAGACCAATAGAATTTAAGGGTGAAAGGTTAAGAGGTAAGCCTGCCTAAAATTTCTACCAAAAAATAAACTTACATCCACTAGCACCTTCTCAAAACCAGTTCAGGATGGGCAATAAATGCTAGCCTGGTGAGCCACACCTTCACTCTCCTAATAATCTGCTGTTCCGTCATATTAAATTTCTTCGATCTTTCCGATCCTAACCTATAGTTAGAGAAACCATGAAGAAAGCTTGGCATTACATTTTCCTTCATTTTGTTGGGACTTTTTCATGTGCTTGCAATGTTTTCATGCAGTTTAAATCTGCTATGCCACTAACCTCCGTGAGGAACAGGGTGAGCCATTCTTCCCCGTGAGATTGCTCTTCCCTTCTTCATCCCACTGATTTGAACCAATCCTCAATCCATACTAATGTATTACCCTTGTCAAAAGGTCATCTGGACTTGAAGCACCAGCGCTTTCTCTCCTTTCAGATGCTGCCAGACCTGCTGAGATTTTCCTGCATTTTCTCTTATGGTGGCATGGGTTCTATTCCTTGTTTGGGTCACTGTGTGGAGTCAGCACGTTCTCCCCGCCGCTGCGTAGGTTTCCTCTGGGTGCTCCGGTTTCCTCCCACAGTCTGAAACATGTGCTGGTTAGGTGGATTGGCCACAGTAAATTCTCCCTCAGTGCACCCGAACAGGTGCCGGAGGATGGCGAGTAGGGGGTTGTCACAGTAACTTCATTGCAATGTTAATGTAAGCCTACTTGTGACACTAATAAATAAACTTAAAAAAATCACCTCCCTAATAATATCCTGCCATTTTCCTGACAATTGCGTCAGGCCTATTGGTCTATAATCATGTTTCTTCTCTTCCTCCATTCTTGAATAATAGGGTACATGGACTGCCTCCCAACCCATGAGGACAATTCTAGAATCTAGGGAGATCAAAACAAGTGCATCTAGTTTGTTTATTTATTTATTAGTCACAAGTGAGCTTACATTAACACTGCAATGAAGTTACTGTGAAAATCCCCCGTCACCATACTGCAGCATCTATTCGGGTACACTGAGGGAGAATTTAGCAGGGCCAATCTACTTAATCTGCACATCTTTCAGACTGTGGGAGGAAATCAGAGCACTTGGAGGATACCCATGCAGACACGGGGAGAACGTGCAGACTCCACACAGACAGTGATCCAAACAGGAATAGAACCCTGGCCCCTGGTGCTGTGAGGCAGTAGTGCTAACCACTGTGCCGCCCTATCCACCATCTCTGTAATTACTTAATTTAAAACCCTCGAGTGTAAGCTATCAGCTTTGAGCATTTCGGGAAGAGAAAGTGGAATGGTATGAGACTGAGAAATAGATTCGGTAGGGAGGAGAAATGGACAACATTTGCGGAAGGTGACTATGAAATGGCATAAAGATGAGGCTATGGGTGGGTGTTGTCAGGAAGGAAAGTGAGGAGATGTCTGGAGATTGAAGAATAAGTGAAGTTACAATGGGTGCCTATCTGAGCAGTGTTGTGCAAGAGAATTCTGGGATAGTCAGAGGGGGGGTTTGCCATCTGAACATGTTATACAACGAAGCATAGCAGGAGAGGGGAGCAGTCTGGGGGGGGTGGTGCGGGAGCAGAAATATATTACCAAGTGATAGAACAAGCTGCTGTGTAGGATGAATGCACTGGTAAGCATTTAATTTTTATTGTATTTTAATTAAATGAATCAACTAGAATGTAAGACTAGATAAATTAAAATTAGCATTTAATTAAAATCAGTTTAATAATTTACATAATTACAATCAGTGTTCAATTAAGTAACCAAATTCGGGGATAGAATTTAAATTAAATAGAATGTGACAGGAACACTAAAATGTTTGGATTGTTCAGTAAATTAAAATCTGGGGTGGGTAGGTGATAAGGATTAAGTAAAATATTTAAGTTAGCTCTCATAAAATAAATAGACATCAGCATAAAGGATTGGTGAGTAACTGTTGGCTCTATGTTTATTTCAATTCCACTCTAATGAATGGAATTATGATCAGGACTCTGTGCTGTTGGATAACCATGCTGTCCCATGTGGGAAGTTTAGGATGCTTCTCATGAACCCAACAACCCCACGCGCAGCTGCTGTCACTGGCTGGAGCAGCTAAAGTTCCAAGTTTCAGAACTTGAGCTGCAGCTAGCATCACTGCAGATTATCGTCAGAAATAAATGTTATGTGCCCAGCATGTCTTGTGATCGCACAGCAGCTTAAGAGTTTGCAGACAGGAAGAGAATCAGTAACAACCACAGGCAGGCAGACAAGGAAAATCCAAGGCAGCTACTCCATCCAGTATTTAGTTCTGAATACTGTCGAGAGTGATGGTTCCTCCGGGGAGTGCAGTCCCCAGCACTGCAGCTAACTGAGGTGGACGGTAGGCTGAGGAGGAAGGGGTGAGGTAGTGGGGGGGCGGGCAGAGGTTGCTGGTGAAGTAGGAGGAAGATTGGAAAAAACAATAGTGTTAGGGAATTCTATATTTCAAGGAATGGACAGAGATTTCTCTGGCTACAGATGTGAATCCAAGATGTTGGGGATGATTCTGCAGCAGTGCAGAGGGCCAGGAGACATCAGGGGAGGTCATTTAGCGAGATCCCCACTGGGCACCACAGCCTCCATGTGACTCCGGAGCCAGGAGTTAAATATTAAAATTGCAATTTGCCTATCATTAATGGGCCGGGGACTGAAGTCTCCTGGCCCGCTGGACTCTCCCCCCCACAGCTGAGGGGGAGGTGGAGACAGGGGGGCATAGCTTATTGGGGCAGGGCCTATGGGAGAGTTCGGTGGGGATGGGGGTGGGAGTGCAATCTTTCAGAGGGATCAGTGGCAGAGGGAGGGAAGGAGCTGATCAGAGCTGGTCATTGGGATGGGGGGGTTGGGGGGTGTGTGGACTGCCGGTGGTGGTGGGGGCGGGGGGAAGTTGGGGGCAGTGAGCTTGGGTCTACTGGGCTGGGGGTGTTCTGGACTGGTGAGGGTGTGGCGGTCAGGGAGATATGGGGCGAGACAGAGGGGAGGGCATCAGGGCTGGATCAGAGATGTCTGGGAGGCCGGTGATCAGGGGGTTGGGTCGGAGCGGCAGCGATGAGGAGTCGCGGAGCTGACCGGCAATCGGGTGGCCGGTAATGCAGGGCCACTGCACATGTGCCAATCTCCACTATGGCCTCTCCAGCGGGAATAGGCTCCATCCTCAATCGTCAGCCTGAATTTCCCTGAGGCACTCCGCAGTGTGGGAGATACATTGTGAAAATCCTGCTTAAAAGAAACAACGGGAGTTACTCCAGTTTTTATGCGATTTCGGCACTTAGAATGTTTTTGGGAGAATCCCGACCATTATGTTACTTTCCTGGTGCCTGGGTCAAGGATGGGATTGAACAGCTGCTGACCACTCTGTGGATGGAGGGTGATCAGCCAGTGGGCATGCTCCATATCCGTACCATCAGCTTAGAAAGAAAGATGGTTGTGAGGACTTGCAGCAGATTTTAGGAAAGAAACAAGCAAACAATTCCTCAAAGCTAGTAATCCTCTGGATTATTGCCAGTACCACACGCTCGCCATTGTTGAAATAGGTGAATGTATGGTTGAGGAAATGCTGAAAGAGAGGGGGCTTTATACCCCCAGAATCTTAGAATAAGTTCAGGGGGGAGATGGACCTGTTCTAGCTGGATGGGGTGCACCTGAATAAAGCTGGGTAACAATGTCCAATTGTGGCATGGGAAAGCAAAGGAAAAATCATTAAGAAGCAGGGAACAAGGCTACATCTATCTCTTATAGAGGTCTATAAAATAATGAGGGGCATAGATAAGGTAGATAGTCAACATCTTTTCCCAAAGGTAGGGGAGTCTAAAACTAGAGAGCATAGGTTTATAGTGAGAGGAGAGAGATACAAAAGGGTCCAGAGGGGCTTTTTTTTTCACTCAGAGGGTGGTGAATATTGGAATGAGCTGTCAGAGGCAGTAATAGAGGTAGGTACAGTTTTGTCTTTTAAAAAACATTTAGGCAGTTACATGGGTAACATTGGTATAGAGAGATACAGGCCAAACATGGGCAATTGTAAAATTCCAGCCATGGGGTCTCTATCACTTCAATGCAAATTCCCTGCCTTTTCCCCCATCTTTCTTAATATGCTTACCTCCCAAGTGAGTATCTATTTTCCTATGAAACATTTCAACAGACATTCCAGCTATGATATTCAAAGTGGTGGGCCTTACAATGTTTCAGTTTAATACCTTAATTTCTAAGGTATGTCCCATCTCTTTCAGACTACTCAATGAATTTTTGCATATTTTGTCTTCAGCGATATGTTGATCAATGGAGAGAGTTCACAGAATGGTTACATGGATAGTATCAGAAATACTATTATTAAGTTTTAAGCAGAAACTCCAACCTTAGAAAAGAAAAAATTGGAAGGGGACAGGATTCAAATCTTTAAGTACTGAAAGGCACTGATAATGTGCCTGTAGGTGCATCAGTTAACTTGGACTGTAATTACCAAACTGGAGAATAAAAGTTGAAAATTAACAAACATCAAGTCAAGTGAGACTGCTGAGCAGGAGCTGGGTTTTTTCTCTAGAAAGTAGTGGACATGTGGAATTGATTCCAAGGAATAAGTTAATAAATTGTCAATTGATGTCTTTCTGAAATGAACCAATTGTACCTGAAGGTTAAAAGTAAAGTCGTCATCGTCCCAGATGATTGACGTAAGTTAACCTGAGGGCCGCCACACTTCAGGTGTGGGGCAAGGTTGAGAAGGCAGGGCTTTGTGAATAACCTCAGCCTGCACAGGAATTGAACTCACACTGTTGCTTCATGTCACAAACCAGCTGTCCAGCCAACTGAGCTAACCAGTCCCCCAGATTGAAAGTTAGAAAGATTATCAATCACTGTAGCTCTTGTTCTGCTGGAAGAACAGAAACATCAGAGCAGATTTTCTTTTAGTTACACTAGGTTTTTCACTTACCTCCAGGGTCGAGTGCAGAAACACTGTAAAGCACTGTGCCACTATGTTCCACTATCACATCTGGAATATTTTCCAGAAGTGGCATCGGGCATTGAATATGCCCATGTGAATATGGGAAGATACATTTGAATGGTACCTTGATAAAAAATTGCCCTTATGTTTTTCATCACTAATACCTTAGCAGTGCTGCATGCCGGGAATTAGCTGCCATTATTTCTTGGCATCTAGCATTGCTCATGTGGGCAGTGGAGAGACTGGAAATTTGAATCTGCCCTCACCTTTCCAATTTATTATTGATTCTACCCCTCTGCCTGAGCTATCTGGTTGCTGGTAGTACATTCCAGTGCTGCCTGCGGACTAAGGTGGTAATTTCCATCTTCCTCTGAGGTGGGCCCCTATGGACCCTGGGAATATTTTTCAGATAACTGCATGGCCAAATGGACAAAACTTGTTGCAGAATCAGCACCTCAGAGGAAAATCAGAGGCTCTCAGCAATGGGACCAGAGCTGGGTAGAACTTCAAGCACTTCAGTTTACTTTGTTATCCTAAGGGTTCAGAGAGAAACTATGCAGAGCCTTGGATTTTCGCGACAGAGCAAAAATGGTGGTGGAGGCCAAAATCTTGTAATTTCACTTTGTCTTTTGTCAAAGGACTGAGGGCTATCATTACTGAATTGCAGAACCCTTCATTATCACAGTGGGGTGCCTTCCATTTGAGAGCTTGGTTGACAGCTCCAAGTAGTTAAAGGGTGGAATATTATGAGAATTTGGCAGAGTATCAGTTCTGGTGAGGAAACTGATGTGGAACTCTCCAGCTTCACTGGCCAGTTTTCTCTCCAGATTGTGTCACTTTAACTGCCAAACAGAAGTGTGGGCATGGTTTGCGCCATCATTCTGACGGGGTGGGGACTCTTAGAGCCGGGAATCAACGCCACTGAGATTGGAGCAGCATTGTGGCCTTTCCCCTGCCATCCTCAATCATCACCAGCATCTCCATCCCCTCACCCATTGTTCGAACATCCCTGTTATCATCTCACCCTCCCTCCTGATCATGGCCAGCAATCCTCCCCATCCCCGCCAAACATGCCTGGCATCACCCCTTCCTCACCCTCACAATCATCACCAGCATTCCCATCACACACAGTGTCTACTCCCCTCACCACACATAGATGAGTCCCTGTATGTGAGGCTCACTCTGAAGTCCACGCCTGGCACTGCCTCCTGGCATTGCCAAACTAGCAGTGCCAACCTGTGCCGAGGGCAGTGCAAGGGCATTAAAGTCCCTCTCCCGCAGGGGCAATGCTGACCTCTGCACCCCTGGGGGATCTCCTCGACTGGCTGACATCCGAGTGAACCTGTTGTGAGCCTCGCTGACATGACATGTCAGCATGGTATGAAACCTGATGAGGGGGACAATTTGGTGAGGAGGGTGTTTAATTTGATTTGTATTGGTTTAAATGTATTGAAATCAGGTTCTCACTCATTATGGATGTGAACTTGATTAGGTCAGTATGGGGGGAGCAGTGAAAATTGGAGTAGTTAAAGTGAGGGCAGGTAAATTTAGGAAGATGTGAATTTTTAATATGCTATATGTTAATTACTGCTGTATTGGAGATCTTAAAATCATAACTTTCTTTAACAATTCCTTTGCCTCTTTTATCTCTCTTTATTAATTTCATTTGTATTTCCTAATATCTTTTTCATTTTCTGTACCTGATTACATTATAGTTGCTGTTTCACACTCATAGTTCAGACTCTGCATAGCTCAACAAGGATTGGATTAGAGGCCCACTGTTCCTCTGCCCACTCACAGACACTGCAGGTGTGCTGTAGCAGAGAAGATATTGTGCTCCATCTGACACCCGATTAGGATATGTGTCTTCTCCGAAGCACGTGAAAGCAGGATGAACATTGAGCTTTGCTCCTTACCATTGAGTGCAACATCTCAACTTGAGTGATAGGTTTTGATGTCAATGCGTTCCTCCCTAAGGTCTGTCCCCTTACTATTTGGGCCTTCCTAAACGTCAGTCCGTAATTAACTGATCTGCACACATCACAAGTGGAGGCATATGGATACAGACACAACAGCTTGTTCATTCACACATTTGCTCACTCATGTTCATAAAGGTACAATTGTGTCTCTCAGTGTCCATCCACTTTGTGGGAACCCTGAAACTTCTGCTGCAGCTGATTGTGATAAACCTCTTCTTCCTACTGGCTACAGCACTATGTTCATGTTTCACTTTCCAAATACACAGAGAAAGCTGATAGCTACTGTAAGTGTGAGGGGTTGGCCAGAGTCCCTGTCTGCTCCCAAAGTAGCACATTAACTGCAGTATGTTAGTAATGGAAAATCACAAATTCTCTTTTAAAGATGTCCAACACTATAAGGGGCAGAGAAAGCAAGCCTCGCCCTTCGTATGAATCCATTTTCTAAGAAGCAAGCTGATACAAAATCCTTCTTGTCCTGAACAGCCTGCATCTCCTGATCAAAGCAAACCCATTTCACACACAAAATGTCTCGCCTCTCACTGTCAAGCTCACACTAGTCCTCCTGTTAGAGACCTATCCCTACTGATCAGGAGCAGTCCCATTCCTATGCAAACCCCATGTCCAATTATTCTGCTGGGATGAAATTTACAATCTAGGATATGCAATCTCTTTAGTAACAAAATGTCCTTTCATCAGTGAGTCAATGATGAGAAATATCTTAACACCAGATTGGAAGATTAAATATAGAAAGCTTTGAAAGTTTATGGCATTGAAGGAGCCATTCAGCTATATCTGTTGGAAAGTCTGTTCTGAATTTCCTTATTGAAAAGATGCTGAGCTATAAACAACACTTTGCAACAAATGTAAAGCAGCATGGACAGTAAGTTTATGACCTTATTCCAACATTATAATCTGAGATGGGCCAAATTACGTTAAGATGTAAATTTATTACGGTAAAGCAAAATAATGTAGGATCATAGAATCCCTACAATGCAGAAAGGGTCATTCGGCCCATCGGGTCTGCATCAACTCTCACTTACACAAGAGTTCATGGTGCATGAACTCTCTTTGATCAATGGATACTGAGATTAAATACAATGGGAGGAAGAAGGAATAAAGACTGATAATGATTACACAGATTGCGATGTACCCTTGCAGGCAGAAGGAAAATCTCACATTAATTTAAATGATTCAGCAAGGCATCCAGACTGTGCAAGGCCACCCTACATGTCTTAAAGGTGATGTGCACTCTAGCTGCAGAAGATGGAAAACCTGGTTCAAGAACTAACGAATAGAAAAATGAGTGGAAATTTTGCAACAGGCAAAGGATATAGAATCTGAGTGATAGAGGTTTAGACTATGGAAACAGGCCCTTCAGCCCAGCTTGTCCATGCCCCCTTTTTTTAACCACTATGCTAGTCCCTACTGCGTGTTTGATCCATATCCCACTATACCCATTTTACCCATGTAACTGTCTAAATTCTTCCTAAAGGACAAAATTGTGCCTGCCTCTGCTACTACCTCTGGCAGCTTGTTCCAGACACTCACCACCCACTGTGTGAAAAAATCTGCCCTTTTGTATCTCTCCCATCTCACCTTAAATCTATGCCCTCTAGTTTTAGACTCCCCTACCTTTGGGAAAAGATGTTGACTATCTAACCGATCTAAGCCCCTCATTATTTTTTAGACCCCTATAAGATCACCCCTAGGCCTCCTCTGCTTCTGGGGAAAGAAGTCCCAGTCTATCCAACCTCTCCTTATAACTCAAATAATCAAGTCCCGGTAGCATCCTAGTAAATCTTTTCTGCACTCTTTCTAGTTTAATAATATCCTTTCTATGTGCTCCAAGTTTACCCAGTGGAGGAATGGAGGCCTAGTTGCTGGAGATGGACAGGAGCAATCAAAGCTGTGGAAGTAGATAACCATGGTGGCCAATGGCAGAGCCATCCATTGGATGCCAGTCTACTGCACTGCAATTGAAACTGAGACTCCAGCCACTGGACATTGCACCATGGTGGGGTTCGCAAGTGTTCTCCTGGCCACCACCCCAATGCCAACAGTTGGACGACCTGAATGCAGTGCCATAAAAATTACAATGACTTTACTTATTCAAGCAGCCAAGATGAGTGAACATATCTTTAAATGTCATATCCTTACAAATCCCCGCACATTGCTCCATTCGCCACTCTATTTCACTCACCTGCCAACATATTCTATTAAGTATGACTCATAACTAACAGTCATGGGGCCATAACTTCCTCAGAATGGCAATCAATAGCAGATTGCCACTCTGTACCGACTTACCTCGCCCTGATACTACCCTGTACCTTTACCCTTTCAGATGTACAGGAACTGCATCCTGGTCACACAGGGGCTTGGCAGTCCGAGAGAAACTGGAGACTGATGATGAAATACCACCACTCGACCTCACACTTGCAGCCATCAGCTCTGTTGCTGGTACTGTACATCCTTTAGATGGTAGCACAGAGAAGGGATATGCAGCTAATGAGTCACCTTTGTGGTTGTGGTAGACTGAGCATTTCAAAGTGGCACCCACAGAGCCCTCTGCCATGTTCAGTTGATAGTATGCTGCATAATGGGGAAGATCAGGGACATGGAGTTGGGGGTAGGGTGTTAGCGTGGATAGAGGATTGGTTGTCAAATAGGAGGCAGAGAGTGGGGGTCAACGGGTGCTATTCGGATTGGCGGATGGTGACTAGTGGAGTGCCCCAGGGGTCGGTGCTGGGGCCTCAGCTTTTTACCATTTATATAGATGATCTGGAGGAGGGAACCGAGTGTAGGGTGTTGAAATTTGCTGATGACACCAAGATTGGGGGAACGGCAAATTGTGCGGAGGGTGTGGAGAGTCTGCAGAAGGATCTAGATAGGCTGGGCGAATGGGCCAGGAAATGGCAAATGGAATTTAATGTTGGCAAGTGTGAGGTGGTCCACTTTGGTAGGAATAATGGTAGGAAGGATTATTACTTACTTGGCGAAAAACTGCAGCAGGCGACGGTGCAGAGGGACCTCGGGGTCCTTGTGCATGAGTCGCAAAAACCCAGCTTGCAGGTGCAGCAGGTGGTCAGGAAGGCGAATGGGATGCTGGCCTTCATAGCGAGGGGGATTGAATATAAAAGTAGGGAGGTCTTGCTGCAGCTGTATAGGGCATTGGTGAGGCCACAGCTGGAGTACTGTGTGCAGTTTTGGGCACCGCACCTGCGCAAGGATATTTTGGCCTTGGAGGGAGTGCAGAGGAGGTTTACTAGGCTGATACCGGAGTTGAGGGGGTTGAGCTATGAGGAGAGGCTGAATAAACTAGGCTTGTACTCATTAGAGTTTAGAAGAATGAGGGGAGATCACATTGAGACGTATAAGATGATGAATGGGATGGATAGGATAGAGGTGGAGAGACTCTTCCCGCTCAAAAAAGACAGTAGGACTAGGGGGCACAGCCTCAAGATAAAGGGGGGGTGGTTTAGAACGGAGTTGAGGAGGAACTTCTTCACTCAAAGGGTGGTGAATCTCTGGAATTCTCTGCCCGTTGAAGTGGTGGAGGCTGCCTCGCTAAATATTTTTAAGAAGCGGGTTGATGGGTTTTTGATAAGAGAGGGGATTAAGGGTTATGGGGAGAGGGCGGGAAAGTGGAACTGAGCCACGACAGATGAGCCATGATCTTATTGAATGGCGGGGCAGGCTCGAAGGGCCAGATGGCCTACTCCTGCTCCTATTTCTTATGTTCTTATGTTCTTATCAGTATCCAGATGAAGTGGCTGCCTGCTTCTCTCTACTCACAATGAATACTCATGAATTCTCCTTTCCTGACATAATATGCACCTGTTACCTCTCGGATGTACCAGTGGACAACAAAATGGGATATGAGTAATGTCACCTTCTCCAGCCTGAAAGATCTTGCACAAAGGCACTGAGGATCTGCTGAGCACTTTCCCAGCCAATGCCAGCTTTATCCTCACCCTATTCTGAGACTGCAGGTCTTCCTCCAAGAGATGGAAGAGTTCTGTCAGTACTTCCATTTTAAAACACAGATGAGGCAGACACTACTCCTAGCACACTGGCAGTGAAAGAAATAATACGAGAAGACCTAGGTAGATAAGTTTGCCTGCTGAGAGTGCTTCTCGCCCTCCTGTGAACATTGTGTCCTGTTTTCTGCATCTGCTCAATCTCCCTCACGCTGAAGGGCAGGTAACCATAACACTGGGGGCAAGTGGTCTGTTCAAAATTCCTGAAATCAAAACCAATGTCTTCCCCAGGTACCACTGTTCAACCTCATCAACCTTAACTGACACAGGGAACTACCCTGCATTTCCACAAACACAAACAAGGCCAGTGGAATTTAATCAGCAACCAGCCTGAAAGTTGTTGATGATCTTTTTACATAATACTGATGGGGATTCCATTCTATTACTTAAAGAAAGGATGTAAGCTGGAGCTGCCAGGTCAAAAATGAATATATGGTATTAAGTCAGCGTTACATGGTGACTGCTGTCACTCTGCGTTCTTCCAGTGCACTTCAAACAGTCCTGTTAACTTGTTCACTTGGACGGTGTTCAACTCAGGCCACACTGAATCTGTGTGTGCAGAACAGTTGTCAATTTGATACTAAAACCTCACTTGTGATGCCAAAACTACAGGTGTGTGGAGCCCCAATTTGCAGCTATTCTGCCAATTCTAGTTTCAGCTTTGGCCAAACCTCGAACTCTCCTGGTAAATATTCTCACTCCTGAAGCAATTCAAACCCACGCATGATTTTGTTTACTGTCCTTTTTGTTGCATCTCAGCATTCACTTGCCAGCAATATGTCCTGGCTATCTTGTCAGCTGTCATCTTAAATGTGTAATAATGGAAGAAGGGATGGAGAGTGAAAATACTAATGTCCCAAAGCGCTTCACAATCAACAGAGCACTTTTGAAGTGTAGCCAGTGTTGTAATATGGTGAACACAGAAGTCGATTAGAGCTGTCCCACAAACAACAGTGTGATAATAATAAATAAGTAGAACACCATGGCTGTTTCAAAGTAATGGCATTGGGTCCTTGTGTCCACTTGGAAGGACAAGGGGCTTCTGTGTTTTACACTCTATCTGAAAAATGGTACCTTTGACAGCGCAGTACTCTCTCACTATTGCCAGCAGATTAGTTTCGAAAACAAAGTTTGCTTCTTTCGAAGTATGCTAGAGGGTGCCTTTAAGGCAAATGTTTTCCTAGCTGCTACGATTTTGTTTTGCTGATTCCGCTTTCAAGAGCGCTTGCCAAGTTTTGCTGATCGCACTGAACAAAGGGTCCTCCAGCAACACATGTTTTAAATGCTGCTTCTGTAACTAAGTCTCAGCTGCTGCTTCACTGCTAGGAAGCTGGCCAGATGCCCATTCCAAGGCCTTGACATCATCGAGCACAATGTACAGTCTGGCGTCAGATAGCTGCTTGCCTCACACTGAACGACTGAGCACGTCAATGGCTGAAATAAAGATGGGAGCCCACTGCCCTAAGAGGGGGTTGTTATGTGGTAAAGAAGTTGATTTAAGGTGACAATAAGATTAATCCAACTTCTGCCATAATGGAAATTTTCCATGTTGACAAATGAGCAATATCACAGCAGGCTAATATTCAGTTTGCGCAATAGCTCAGTGCCAAGGCAATTACAGCCTTTCAGAAATACCACGTGCATCTTCTCACACTGTGGGTTAGCAAACCAGCATTTAATTAAAATCATACTTACATGGTCAGAATTGCAATTCATTTAGAAACATGGACGATGGTGGGTAAAGCTGAGTATGTGAATTATTGCAAGGAATTAAACACTGGATAATTAATATTAAAAGATTTGTATTTAAGTTGATGGTTCTGCCATTTTTAAAGGTTTCTACTGCCTAGAAGAAGAACAAAGGGAATAGGAGAAAAGGAACACCAACATTTGAAAGTTCCCCTCCAAGTCACACACCATCTTGGTTTAGAAACATATCACGTTTCCTTCATTATTATTGAATTAAAATCCTGGCACTGCCCAGTTAACAGCACTATCACACTCAGACAAGGTTTAAGAATGCAACTCATTTCTACCTTCTGAAGGATAATTAAAGTCTGTCTGTCTGTTAGGGATGGACAAGAAATGCTGACCTTGCCAGCAATGCCCACATGAACAACTTGGAAAAAAGACAATAACAGGTCATTAAAGTAGTCTGTCATTTCATATCAAGCTCAGTTCTAGGATTGAACCTTTCCATTGCTGTTTCCTGGATATCTTCAAAGGGAGAGAGGATGGGCTGCCCTCCTTTGGTTACGTCTCTCATACCCACTAAAAATGATCTGCCTTTTTTTCTGACTAACATTAATGTAATTCCATTGAGGGAATGGAGTTGAGGGGGTGGGGGGTGTTGGGGGAGGGTGGTGGGGGGTGGGGGGGCAGATGCTGTACAAGAAGCTGAATGAGCTTTGCAAATGAGCACATCAAGGTGCCCTGATGGTTCAGTGGGTACATGCACTGTCTGACATAGCGTCAAGTAGAAAAATAGGCTGGAATTTTCCAGTCCTTGTGCCAGCAGGATCTTCCAATACCACTATCCCGAATGGAGATTTCAGTGGCTTGCTGGCCCCACCACAGGGGTACCCACCTTGAGGGGAGGCTTGGGTTTCAGTTGCACTTAGAGGGACCTACCAACATTTTCAATAATCATTTGTGCCAAGTTACTTGATTTCAATTGAGCAATAATGTCAGTGTTAAAATTGGCCTCAGACCCCCCAGACCAGGGAAAGGTAAATTAGCTGGGGGTCCGCTTCCTGCTTGGTATCTAGTAATTACCCCTCTAAAGTTCACGTTTGTGGATGTCAAATAATGGCAGTTTCAACTGGGTTAGCACAGTGGCTAACACTGCTACCTCATAGCACCGGGGACCTGGGTTCAATTCCTGGTTTGGGTCACTGTCTGTGTGGGGTCTGCACCTTCTCTCTGTACCTGTGTGAGTTTCCTCCGGGTGCTCCGTTTTCCTCCCACAGTCCAAAGATGTGCAGTTTAGGTGTATTGGCCATATTAAAATTTCCCTCAGTGTACCTGAACAGGCGCCAGAGTGTGGCGACTAGGGGATTTTCACAGTAACTTCATTACTACGTGAACGTAAATCTACTAGTGACTAATAAATTAACTTTACTTCAACTCAATAGTTCTCATTGCTAAATGGCCTGTCAATATTCGCTGTCAAGGCTGAATATCAAGGATGGCTACTGGGGGGGAAAGAAATCACAGGACTGAGGATAATCATATAATTGTATCCCAGGAGTAAACTGGAAGAAAAGAAAAAAATAACGGCTAGGACTGATTACTCATTTTGGGTGGCACTGCTCTTTATAATTAGAAATACCATGAGAGATCAGACATAGGGGATTAAGCGGAAAACTGCAACACTCCCCTTTAAATAGCACTTCCAAGAAAGTTTCTGTAAATTATAATGTAAACTGCCACCTCTGCTTCATATTTCAGACAGTACCAAGCGTGTGACGCCTAAAGGAGTTCAGACACCAATGTGGAAACCCAGGAAGGCAGATTGGAAATGACTGAGTCAGGTCATTTAAATTAAGCTGAGCTTCATATTCGCTTCCTTAAGTTTCAGGCAATAAATGATGGAACAAATCCTGAGGAAAGCAAGTCAGCATATGACACCTGACCGATTTTCAATAATCTTTTCCCCTTCATTATAATGCCAGAATAAAACTGGTATTCAGCATCACTGAGCTTTAAATTGAAGGCAGGAGTTTTAAAGGAACTAGCTTAAACATTTACAGGTACTCCTAAAACATACCTTCGTCAAAATTGCAAACAAAACATTTCCTATTATTGTTGGCAAAAGCAGTGCAGCTGAGATATCAGCCACTATCCTAAATGAGATTTAAGATACCAAAGGTTACAGTTTATATCAGAGCATTGTTACAATTATGAGGTTTATAAGATTGATATATTTTGGCATAGTGTTTCTAATTTGAGGTAAAATGAAAGGCGTCTTTCTAACCTGCGCTAAAGTTTGCCAAACAACAAAGCTGGATGGTTTGACTGTTAAAGATTAAAGGGGGCCCAGATTATTTTACTGGGAAGAAGATGCAAGGTCTTTACACTTAGAAATAATGGCAGCAACTTATGTTTTAATGGACTGTGAGTCTCCAAAATTCCAGTAAAGTGTTGAGATCGTCAGGTTGTATATAAATTTGCTTAAAACTGTTCACTTCATTCCATGATAAACTAAAGTTGGGGTTAAAAGAATAACAAATCAGCACTTCTATCTGGATACAGGGCCCATACAATTCACATTGCAATGGTGATGTGCTTTGAAATGGGAATGGTACAGGGGAAGTCATTGTGATACTGGATTATAGGTTTTCCTAAAATTTAATTGAATATGTTGAACAGATTCATTTCAGTAGGGTCTGGGGCAGACAGAGCAGCTAGTGGCCAAAGGTTTCTGTGGTTCACTGCCCAGTGGGTGGGAATCGCACCTGAATTGTAGAGATCAAATTCACATGAGGTTTAAACAAGCTAGTACATTTAGACATTTTAACTAGAGGGAGACGTCTCTATGAAAACCTTCGCTGAGGAGGAGGAGAGTTCTGGAGTTAAAAGTTTCCAGGCTGGGAAAGATCAGAATTATACCCTTGGTTTAATAATCATTTTATACTGATTGTGGGATAATTGACTGTCTAGCTGAAGGACAATGTTAATTATAACTGTGAACAGTATTTTTTCACTTGTTCTAGAAGTAAAAAGGCAAATGTCTGTTCTATAATTTAAAGTATGAGTTACCTACAAAAATAGTGTTTAGTCATTACAGTAACATATTCTTGGAAAGTCTGGATGATTCTTCTTATTTTGCCTGCTCCGGTAAACCATGAAAAATTCAACCCCTTTTGTTTGTCTTTATTTGCATCTGAGAGAAAATGGATGGTTTACAACAAACGTTAGTACACAGATAGGATGCAGCCCAAGGAAGAACTGATTCCTTTTTGGTGAAGATGCAGATCCAGATCCAGGAATGTTTCAAAGAATCCACTGACACTGTGGGATAGGGTGAATTGACGTTGTTTTAGAACATTATGGATTTCTCAGCTATTGTGCTGGAATTTGTCACAGCTGACAAAATGTGAGCAGAGTTTTCCAAGCAGGTTGTTGGATGTGTATTGCCTGGAGCCTCCTCAGCAAAATGGAAACTCTTAATAAAAAGACCTATTTTTCCAGCTGTTAAGTTACAGTGCATGAACTGGATGGGAAAATCTTCGAGGGAAAATTATAAATTGTAATAATGTTGGGTTATCACAGTATAGCAAAGCTTTACACTCTTACTTTATTTGATAGAGCAGCTTAGCATAACCCTGCAACTATTTATTTCCTATTTTCTGATGAATGGCAGTTAGTGTTGCACCTGTAATTTCACAGACATCAGTTCTTTTGTTCACATGTGTAATTTTTTAGAAGAAATATGTATGGCAGTTTTAAGCCTAGAAATTTCTCATTAAGGCTCATGAAGAAACATCATATTATGAATTGTGTGTATTCAGATTATTGTATAAATAATAATTTATTCATTTAGTTCGTTAATGAGATAATTGCTTTAATCCTTATCATTTAAACTAAATTATAAAATCCAAATGATACTGGGTTAACAGTAATTTACATCAGTATTTCCAATGCTTCAGAACCGGAGCCAAACAGGGCGCTAAGCAGTGGAAATTTGGTCCATAGTTTTAAAGACATTAAAGCATAATCCTCACTTCTCATAGGGTTTATTATAGTTTGATTAGATAGAGGTCAGTTAAGGCATAAATTAGCTATTTCATCCAAACAGAAAATTACAGTACTGCAGATAATTTGTGGGATGACCATGCAGTTAGAGGTAGCAGATTCAGATGTATGTCAAAGTTTACAGAAAGGCATTAAAAACTAAAAGTGCTCAAGTTTTGCAATCAGTGCACAGTGCCACAATCATGTCACAGCCTGTAACACACTCCTACGCAATAGAACTCACCATATCACCGTTACAAGCTCCTAACACACTACATTCATAAGCAGCTTAACATACAAAGTAGTGATTGTTTCCTTATCCTTGCAATACACAAATACACTCATAGCACTTTCCACAGCCTGTCCACCATGTTCAGGGTACAAGTCAGGAGTCTGATGGAATATCCTCCACTTGCCTGGAATCACACAGCTTCAACTCAAGAAGCTCAACAACCAGGATAAAGAAGCCTGCTTTATCAGCACTGCATTTATCATCTTCAAGATTCACTCTCTCCACGATTAACACACATTTGCAGCAGTGTGTACGATTTACATGATGCACTTACAACAACTCACCAAAGCTTCTCTGACAGCAATCCCCAAACATGCAGCCTAAACCAACTAGAAGGACATGGACAGCAGATAATGGGACACCACCATCTGTAATTTCCCCCTTCAAGTCGCACAGCATTCTGAGTTGGAAGCATATTGCTGTTCTTTCATAATCCTGGAACTCGCTCCCTACCAGCACTGTGGAACTAGCTTCAATACATGGACTGGAGTGGTTCAAGATGACACCTCATCACCAGATTCTCAACAGAGTTGAGGTTAGGTAATAAATATTGAACATACAAGTGACATCCACATTCCATGAATTAATTAAAAAACAAAGAAATACTGAATGGAGCTGTTTGATATGTTCAGGGTGGGAAATCATCAATTAATTCATGACAAAATCACAATGGTCAATGAAGACAGTAAGTGCCAAATTTATATGAAGTCCCAATTTTTATCAGGATCCAACCTTGAAGCAGAAATAATCATTGTGTGCACCCAACCATTGGTGGTCAACGTCATGTCTGTTTCAGGAGTTAGCCTCTTTTACATAATGTGAAGTCGTATGATGAAGCAATCATATTTTTGCTCAAAGTACGACCACAGAAATGCCCAACTCAAAAGAGATGTTACAACTAGCTGTAGAAAGACGTTTCCGGCTGCGCTTGCCCCAAGACCGGGAAATCCCACCTGAGGTCAATGGACTTTTTCATCATCCGTGTCCCATTTGCTACTATTCCCATGGCGGGTGGGACATGAAAATTCTGCCCTAGAAACGGTTTTCCAAAGTTTGGAGCAAGTGAACCAGTGGACAGTGATCCTGTTGTTGCACACATGACCTACAACTCTTCAAACTCACTGTTCAGATCCTTGATATTGTTCTTTCTTGGTGTTTTGCAAACATTCTTAAGAGGAGCACCTCAGACTGTATGTTAGGAGGTACCTTCCAAAGTAAATGCAGGTGGCACCACTAAACAGAAATGCCTGCAGTTCTGCACGATGTTTAACGAACTCATCGGGTGCGCTAAGGTAGGAGACATTGTCACAGCCATATATATGTATATTAATTTCACAATAACCTAGTCTTACAACACTTTGAATACTCCTCTTGGATAGTCAGTATGTTGTAGGTGACCTTTGCAGTGACTTAGTTAATATCCAAGTACTCCTTCTCTATCATTCATACATGTTATTCCTCTTCCTTCTATAGTTTGTTCATTATGCTTTTCCTGTACTCATTTTCACCATTGGAGGCATACATAAAGTTTATTTATTAGTTACAAGTAAGGCTTACATTAACACTGCAATGAAGTTACTGTGAAATTCCCCTAGTCACCACACACCGGTGCCTATTTGGGCCAATGCACCTAACATGACTATCATGTTTATGCACCTGGTAATATCAGGTTATTGCCTGTCTGGACTATATTTGCTGGAAAAGTTTACATAAAATAGGGAAAGAAGCCAAAAGCCAAGAGGTCCCCGATCAATTCCTTCTAATTTTCTTTGAGAATGCTACCACAGAGATCAAGGGCAAAGAGGCCATAATTGTCAGAAACCTAGGTCCAGCTCAATAACACTAAGGTTTGAACTGAAGGAAATTGGAAAATTGTGCCTCTTTGTTCTTGTGCAAGGTGCAGAAAAAACAATCAGGAATCAAAGATCTGAGATTGGACAGGAGACCTGGATAGTGGAATTGAACAAAGTGCAGCAGCGGATGCAGAGAGTAGCTGGGGTAGCGGTGGAAGGTAATGAAAGCTGAGGAAAAGAAATCTGTTGTCTTGGGGATCAGCATAAAATCCTCTTTGGCTGAAAACAGGAATCAGATCTCTAAAAATGTACTCTTAATGATGATGCCTTTGAAGCATGGGGATTATTATAGACATTGGAGATATTGTTGAGCTTGAAGCAGCAGACAGCGAGTGTAAAGATCTCCACTAGCAACATCGACATTGTACTGAGGTACAGTATCAGAACATAACCAACCTCTTTGAAGCATCTAGAAATTCCAGGAATATCCACAATAAAATGTCTGGTGCAGGCAGCAGGGCAGGAATGGGAAGTCTGATTTCTTAATGTTTAAAGAGCAAGAGGGAAGCTATCGTTTACTGATTGTGGAGTGGGCCCCTTAGGTTGGACAATCCCCCCATTCCTTCTTACTCACTCCCCCCTAAAATCCATCCCCTGCTCCTCCCCCCCCACCCTGCCCATTTACTTGTCCCTCTCCCTAACCTAACCAAACACTCCCAGGGTCAAGAACCCGGGCTTGCCTCCTCTGAGGATCCTTTGGTCTTGATCATCGTTTTTTTCTGCAGTGTTGGCAGCAGCCATTCATACCTTCCTGGTGCAGCCATTCTGCTGGATTGGCCAGGAGCTCCAGAGGGCAAGACTTCCACCCTCTCATTAGCCTGCTCTGCAGCACTCTATGGCTATGAAGCACTGTCATCTCAACCCCCAGCTAGCATTGTTTTTCCCTCCTCACTACTCTCAGTGTATCACTCTGACATGATTAAAATGCCTCACGGGGTTGCCTCTGCCACCTCTATCACTGAACAGTGTGGAATCATTGTGTTTTCTTACTCAGCCAACAATTTTCTTTTGAAATGGCGAGAATGGCTTTCTAGGGTCCACATACTATCCTGGTGGGAAGTTCATTGCTACACACGCCCTTTGTTAAATCATTTAGTTGCTTTCATTGGTACACATTGCAAAAATGGAAGAAAACACATACATATAATGAAGACACAATATGAATGATAGATAAATGTAATTCTTTCCTTACTTCACTGGCCTTCAAGACTCCAAACAATGGGAAGAGGAAAGCAGGTACCATTGCTGCTGCACCAAGTGGAACGGCCTCGGAAACCCAGTAGACTGCAGTCACTATCAGAACGTATGCACACTGAGCCTCTGGCTGAAAGACAGAAACAGAACTTACTCGATGGGCTTCGTAACCCAGAGAATATTGACGGGAACAATTCATCGAGAAGTGTTTTACACTGTCAAGTTACAATTTGCCATCACAACAAACATACCACTAATCTAAAACAAAGTAAAAATAGAAAATGCTGAAAATGCTCAACGGGTCAGGTGACATCTGTGGATAGAGAAACATTCAACATTTCGGGCTTGTATCAAAATGTAGGGACAGAGAAAAATGGGTGGGAAGGGAAGAACAAGAAGGAAAGTTTGGGCTAGAGTGAAAGGTGTGAAAGATTGAAGAGATTAAGTAACAAAAGGGATGATAGCATAAGGCAAAAGGAGGTGGTACTGGGGCAAACAAAATAACGAAAGGTTGGTTTAGAGGATCTAAATAGAAAGAGCAGAACTATGAACAGCACTTGCTTTTCAAAAGTAAAGAGATCAGGGGTTGTAGTCTATATAAAATATAACATCTGCCTGAACAATCAAACTAATAATCAAAGCTTGTAAACATTATGCTTCTTTATTTATTCATTCATGGGGTGTCAACATCATTGGCAAGGTCAGCATTCAGAACAACAGAATCTCTCCGGTGCAGAAGGAGGCCATTTGGCCCACTGAATCTGCAAAAGAGCATCTTATAATGACCATGCTGAGTAAACACTGAGGACGCTATTACACAATTCATATTGAACAATTGACAAAAACACTATTATACACCTACAAATGAACACTTCCCCAAGGACATGGTGGGGTAGTACAGTGGTTAGCACTGTTGCTTCAGTGCACCAGAGACCCAGGTTCAATTCTGGCCTTGCGTCACTGTCTGTGTGGAGTTTGCACATTCTCCGCGTGTCTGTGGTTTCCTCTGGGTGCTCCGGTTTCCTCTCACTGTCCAAAGATGTGTGGGTTAGGTTAATTGGCCTGGCTGAATTGATCCTAGTGTCATGGGATTAGCAGGCTTGCAGGAATAGGGTCTGGATGGGATTGTGGTCGGTGCAGACTCGAGGGGCCGAATGACCTTCTTCTGCACTGCAGAGATTCTACGATTCCATGACATTAAGAGCCCCAATTGAGTAGTGCCTAAAGGCTTTATTACAGAGAAAAGCAAACTACTGAGGATGCTGGAATCTGAAACAAAAACAGAAAATGCATCATTTTCGACTATTCTCTTTCTGGTAGTAAATATTTGATTATTCTTGATGTATATGGAGAGCACCTTAAGCAGGGCAATGTGGTTCCTAATCTGTGCAGAAGGTTAGAACAGTTTATTTAAACTTGTGACCCCTGTTTTCTGTGATGGGAGGATGATATTTTCAGAGTGCCAACACATATAAACAAGTCTATTCCAAGACACTATGTTTACTTGAATTCAAGTCACAGCTTCTTGACTCATTAAATACATACAAGATACTGAATAACAAACAACTGTACGTTCTTTGCTATAAGATAACAAACCAGCAGAAAGCAGGTGATTCAAGTCAGGATAGCACTAACAAGTCCAGAGTGCACTGCATTATCCATGTTTGTGTCAATTATTTCTGCTTTACTTCTTGATATATTTTAAATTCCATGTCCTTTCTGACAGACATTAATTAGAGGTCACTCAAAAGAGAGCAGGGAGTTCGTGGATTCTCCGATGGCGAAATGGGTATATGTGCCACGTGATGCAGCACTAACATTCAGATCAGGAATATCCCTGACTTGGCAACTGGCCGATATTATCATCAAGTGATCTCATCTAATTCAGCTTTAGGAATCACTGCAACAGACCTCAGTTACTCTGATCTAAGGATGAGGAAATAATCAGCTATCACTCCAGCTACTGATTTTTTAAAAATTAATTTTTGGGATTGAATGTTGCTGCCTTGCCAGCGTTTATTGCCCATCCCCAGTCGCCTCTGAGAAGGTGGTGATGAGCTGCCTTCTTGAACTGCTGCCATCTATGCAGTGTAGGGACACCCACTGTGCTGTTAGGGAGGGAATTCCAGGATTTTGACCCAGTGACACTGAAGGAACAGCAACATATTTCCAAGTCAGGATGGGGAGAGACTTGAAGATGAACATCTAGGTCGTGGTGTTCCAAGGTATCTGCTGCCCTCGTCCTTCTAGATGGTAGTGCTTGTGGGTTTGGAAGGTGCTGCCTAAGAAGCCTTGGTGAATTCCTGCAGTGCATCTTGTAGATGGTGCACATGGCTGCTACTGGTTTTCAGGAGTGGAGGAATTGATTGTTTGTGGGTGAGGTGCCAATCAAGCAGGCTGTTTTGTCTTGGATGGTGTTGAGTTTCTTGAGTATTGTTGGAGCTGCACTCATTCAGGCAAGGGGCGAGTATTCCATCAGACTTATATATGGCGGACAGGCTTTGAGAAATCAGGGGGTGAGTTACTCACTGCAGGATTCCTAGCCTCTGACCTGCTCTTGGAGTCACTGTATTTACGTGGCTAGCCCAGTTGAGTTTCTGATTAATGGTGGTCCCAGGATGATAATAGTGGGGGATTTTGCAATGGTAATGCCACTGGAGCAATGTCAAGGGGAAAACTATTCATTTTATGATGTCAAACAAAGAAAGACGAGCTTAGCTGCAATGTCCTCTCACGTTGTTGAACTGCCAGCAGCTTCCCCCTCCCCACCAACCTACAGCATTCAATTCAAACACAGCAAGATCCCACAAACAGCAATGAGAAAAATGACCAAATCATCTGTTTTGCAGATGTTATTTGAGGGATAAATGCTAGCCCGGGATAATATTTTCATTATCAGACCCAACACACTTGTTTATTAGAGCAATCCTGTGGGTGATTGTGATTTACCTCTTTTTCTGTGCATGTTTAAGTTTAAGTTTATGTATCACAAGTAGGCTTACATTATCACTGCAATGAAGTTATTGTGAAAATCCCTGGTCGCCACACTCTAGCTCCTGTTCGGGTTCACTGAGGGAGAATGTAGCATGGCCAATGCACCTAACCAACATAACTTTTGGATTGTGGCAGGAAACTGGAGCACCCGGAGGAATTCCACGCAGATATGGGGAGAATGTGCAGACTGCACACAGACAGTGACCCAAGTCGGGAATCGAACCTGGGTACCTGGCACTGTGAGGCAGCAGTGCTAAGCACGGAGCTACTGTGGTGAATGAGTTGAAAGTTGCACTATGTATGGCTACCCAAAAAGCAGCTGATTGTCACCAGATCTCATTAAGGAGGCTGCACAACATTTTGATCACTAGCAAGTGAGCTAGTATCATGTCCTAATAGTGATCAGCTGATTGGGAATAAACATGACATTGCAGAGGGTCTCGAGTGCTACTTAAAGACATACCACCTTTTACTGCTCACTTGCTGCTGGAAGTTTGAAGACAATTTTGGAAAACATCAGGAAATATTCAAGACTTCACCAAATTTTATCAACATCTATTCCAGTAGTTGGATTTTAAGGCTGGTGTATTTGAAGGCAGAGGTGCTCGTAAAATATTTGCCAACCCACCGACTTTCCATCCAACCCCAACCTGCCCCCCATGGGGGCAATGGAGTGTTAGACCTATCGAGGGCTTAGATTTTTCAATCAGTAAGGCAAGGCAGGGACAAGATGATCAGCCCAGCAGCTTTCACTTCTTTTAGGAATTCCCGTGTGTCCATCAGGGGCACAGCTCCCTCATGAGTGTAGCTCCCCCATCCTGTCCTAAAGACCTCTGTTGCCTGACTCCCCATCCCCTCCTTGCTGGAATCTTCCATCCAAGATCCCCAGACTTATCTCAAGAGATAATTCCCCTCCTCCAGGGACTGACTGTAATCCCAACAGTACTACAACAGCCCTTGGACTCTAACCAGTCACTAACAACCATCACACTCTTCCAGCACTGATAGAATTACACAGTGCTGTTCTGAATTGGCCAGCAGTTCTGTAGGGTGGGAATTCCTACCCGATGAGGGTGGAAGCCCCACCCTTACCAAATTAAGTCAATCTTCTGTGATATTGCTGCATACAGCCAGATTTTAGATTGGCCAACTGACTTTTAGGTCATGGGTACAGGTAACCAGGCCCAGAAATTTTCTGAGAGCTTCACCTGAGAAAGATGATTGTGCTATCTACATTACAATAGTCATCAAGAGAAAGGGAATACGTGGTCAAGGGTGTTTTGCTAGAAGCCTGCTTGGTCCACAGGAAGAATGAAAGGAAAACACGAGACCAAGTAGAACAACAGTATCTACTGCAGGAATGAAGTTACTATGAAAATCCCCTAGTCGCCACACCACAGCACCTGTTCAGGTAATGGAGGGAGAATTTAGTTTGGCCAATGCACCTAACCAGCACATCTTTGGACTGTGGGAGGAAACCAGACCGCCCAAAGGAAACACACACAGACATGGGGAGAACATAGAACATAGAACATAGAACATTACAGCGCAGAACAGGCCCTTCGGCCCACGATGTTGCGCCGACCAGTTAAAAAACAATGACCCACTAATCTAAACCAATCCCTTTTCGTCCATAAACCTATCCACGGATCTCTTAAACGCCCCCAAACTAGGCGCATTTACAACTGCAGCAGGCAGGGCATTCCAATCTCTCACCACCCTCTGGGTAAAGAACCTACCCCTGACATCTGTCCTATAACTACCCCCCCTTAATTTAAAGCCATGCCCCTCGTGCTAGCTTTCTCCATCCGAGGAAAAAGGCTATCACTATCCACCCTATCTAAACCTCTAATCATCTTATATGTTTCAATAAGATCCCCTCTTAGCCGCCTTCTTTCTAGTGAAAACAACCCCAAATCCCTCAGTCTCTCCTCATAGGACCTCCCCTCCATACCAGGCAATATCCTGGTAAACCTCCTCTGCACCCTCTCCAAAGCCTCCACATCCTTCCTGTAATGTGGGGACCAGAACTGCACACAGTACTCCAAGTGCGGCCGCACCAGAGTTGTGTACAGTTGCAACATGATGCTGCGACTCCTAAATTCAATCCCCCTACCAATAAACGCCAAGACACCGTATGCCTTCTTAACAACCTTATCTACTTGATTCCCAAATTTCAGGGATCTATGTACACATACACCTAGATCCCTCTGTTCATCCACACTATTCAAAGTCCTCCCGTTAGCCCTATACTCAACACATCTGTTATTCCTACCAAAGTGAATTACCTCACACTTCTCCGCATTAAACTCCATCCGCCACCTCTCGGCCCAGCTCTGCAACCTGTCTAAGTCTCCCTGCAAACTATGACATCCTTCCTCACAATCTACCACACCTCCGACTTTGGTGTCATCAGCAAATTTACTAATCCACCCAACTATACCCTCATCCAGATCATTAATAAAAATTACAAACAGCAGTGGCCCCAAAACAGATCCCTGAGGCACACCACTCGTAACCGAACTCCATGACGAATATTTACCATCAACCACCACCCTCTGTCTCCTATCTGCTAGCCAATTCCTGATCCAATTTCCTAGACTACCCTCAATCCCATACATCTGCATTTTCTGCAGAAGCCTACCATGGTGAACCTTATCAAACGCCTTACTAAAATCCATATATACCACGTCAACTGCCTTACCCCCATCCACCTCTTTGGTCACTTTCTCAAAAAACTCCGCACATGACCCAAACCAGGAGTGGAACCCAGGTTCCTGGTGCTGTGAGACAGCAGTGCTAACCACTGTGCCACCATGCCAACCAAAAGGAGGAGATATTGGACAGGTCATCTGTACTTAAAGTTGATAAGGCACCAGGAGCAGTTTGAGATGCACCAAAGGACATGGAGGGAAGAGAGAATGGAAATTGCTGACCATAATTTTTCAGTCTTCCTTATACTCAGGGTGGTGAAGAGGGCTGGAGAATTCAAACATTACATCCTTGTTCAAAAAATGATGCAAGGATTGGACCAGCCAGATGGGAAAACTTCTAGAAATAAGAATTCAGGACAAAGTTAATAATCGCACGGACTAACATGGGTTAGTTAAGGAAAGTCAACACGGATTTCTTGAGGGAAAATAATGTTTAACTAACTTGCTGCAGTTTTTGAAGAGGGAACAGAGAGGGCTGATGCAGGCAATACACTTGGTGTGGTGTACATGACTTACAAAGACACTTGATACAATGCCACACAGACTTGTGAGCAAGTTATAGCTCATGGAATAAAAGGGACAGTAACAACATAGATACAAAGTTGTCTGAATGGCAGGAAACAAAGTATTAGTTACTTGACATTTTTTGGCTTGGAGTAAGGTTTCTAGGGAGTCAATGTTGGGACTTTTTCTTTCACTGATAAATATTAATGACTTAGACCTTGGTGTACACAGCATAATTTCAAAGTTTGCAGATGATATAAAACTTGGAAGCATTGTGAATGGTGAGGAGGATAGTGTAGAATTTCAAAAGGACAAAGACTAGTTGGTGGACAGAAAGATGGTCAATGAAGTTCAATGCAGAGAAATGTGAAGTGATTCATTTTGGTAGAAAGAACATGGAGTGACAATATAACATAAAGAGTGTGCAAGAACATTGGAACCTGTGTTTGTATCTTTATAGATCACTGAGGTGCCAGGATGGGTTAAGAGAGCAGTTAATAAAGCATTCAATATCCTGGACTTTATTCATTGGTGCATTAGAGGACCGCAGGGAGGTTATATTGAACTTATACCTGTTATTAGTTCAGTCACAGCTAGATTAATACTTCCAGTTCTGGGTGTCACACTTCTAGGAAGGATATATGAAGGCATTGGAAAGAGTACAGAAAAGATTCATGCAAAAGGTTCCAGGGTTGAAGAAGTTTAGCTATGATGCTAGATTGGAGAAGTTAAGACTGTGTTTTTTGGAGAAAAGAAATAATTATTAAAAAAAGCAATTGTGAAACAAGTAAAAGCTTTTTCACACGGTCAGTGGCTAGGGCCAAGAATAGTTTAAGAGTCTGATGAAGGCAAGTTCAGTTAAATCATTCAGAAGGGAATTAGACTGTTGTCTGAAAAGGCAGAATGCTCAAGGTTACTGGAGTTGGCGGGAAAACGGAACGAGTCGAGTTGTTCATTTAGAGAGCTGGTGTAGACAAAGGCCAAATGACCTCCTTCTGTGCAGTAACAGTTCTATGGTCAGTGAAGTATCTGGGGATAATTGCCCCCTGGACTTTTACAGCACATAAAGAGACTATTTGATCTATTTTGTATGCACCCAATCTTTGCTAAAGAAATCCCACAGTTTATTCTCCCTCCCATAACCCTGTTTTTCCCCTGCTTCAATTATTTAGCCAATTGCTTCATATAATGGTGTCTGCCTCAACCAGATTTTAAGCTACAATATTTCAGACTTCAGCACCCTCTTCATAAATAAATTTCTCTTCCCTTCTTTCCACACTTTCAGTGGCAGTTTTAAATTGATAAGATTCATCACTTATTCCCCAACAAGAAGAAATGATCTTTTCCTTCTCATCTTAGCAATATCCTTTATCATTTTAAATTAAATCTGACATTATCCTCATGAATTTGTATGTGTTCTTCTATACTTTGAACAGGCCATCCAGATTTTCAGCTAATACTCTAACTGTGCCCTAACCATTGTTTTGCAGGTATTTTCCCCTATTTATAAAACCCTTAAATATTTTTGGATATTCAATAAATTAAAGATTCAAATCCTTCAGACTCACTGCTCATCCAATTCCATGAAATGTGTGCTTCCATTCACCGATTTTCTTCCATTGATGTATTAGTGCTCACTAAACCTCCAATTTTCGTGTCATCAGTCAATGTCAATAGTGTGGTTCTAATGCTTTAGTCTCAATCATTTGTGTAGATCAAGAATTAAATGAAAATACCTCCTTCTCCTTGTATAAAGGACTTCCAATCCTTCACAAATCCAAACAAAATCTGTGTACTTCAATTCTTTGTTTCACATCTGCCAACCAATTTATATCCGTGCTGCCACATTTCTTATATGCCTCAATTATTGTAACAAATCTGTGAAAAGACTCTTACTATTTCTTTTTGCATTTTGTCTGTCATTAGTATGTTCTTTCAGTTGTCCTCATGTCTTTTCAATTACACACTACACTGTCTGTCTGTCCTTTAATATTACAAATATGTGACATAGTAGCAGGAGAAGACCACTCAGCTTCTCAATCCTGCTCCACTATTCAATAAGATCATGGTTGATCTGACTGTAACTTCAACCTGATCCCCTTATTTCTGTCAACCCCACCCCCCCAATAACCTTTCACCCCTTGTTAATCAAGGATCTGTCTAACTCTGTCTTAAAAGTATTCAAAGTCTTTGCCCCCACTGCCTTTTCTAGATAGAAATCTAGAATCTATTTCTAGATTCTCTGACAAGTGGAAACATCCTGACTACATCTACCTATCAATATCCCTCAGGGTCATAAAGGTTTCAAACAAGTCGACTCTTACTCTTCTAAACTCTAGCTGTACAAACCTAACCTCTTCAACTTTTCCTCATAAGGCAATTCTCCCATCAACCCTTCCTTATAAGACTATGGTATTAGTTCTAGTATTATTCCTGGTATTAGTTTAGTAAACCTTCTCTGAATTGCTTCTATCTTATTTACATGTTTCCTTAAATAAGGTGGCCAATACTGTGCTGATTTGATTACAAGTCTCAGTGTTAAACGTCAACTCATGTTTTAGACTGTGGGAGTGGGTTCTTGAGTCCATGCTTGCCAGCCATGCAAATGCCAGTGGGGGCTCAAGATCTGAGAGTTGCAGATCTCACTGGCAAGATTATGATCTCAGATATTCTCCACCCCTCACCAGTGATGTCTGTGGGGGATTGGAGGAGTTTTATTCATGTTTTGATTGGGCACTCTTTAACTGTGGCACCCCAAGACTGTTAAATAAGTTAAGTGCTCTTGGTGTTAAGGATAAGATCCTGGTGTGGATAGAGGATTGGCTGACTGGCAGAAGAAGAAGGCAGAAAGTGGGGATAAAGGGGTCTTTTTCAGGATGGCAGTCGGTGACTAATGATGTGCCTCAGGGGCTGGTGCTGGGACCACAACTTTCCACAATATGCATTAAGGATTTGGAGGAAGGAACTGAAGGCACTGTTGCTAAGTTTGCAGATGATACAAAGATATGCAGAGGGACAGGTAGTATTGAGGAAGCAGGGAGGCTGCAGAAGGACTTGGTCAGGCTAGGAGAGTGGGCAAAGAAGTGACAGATGGAATACAATGTGGAAAAGTGTGGAGTTACGCACTTTGGAAGAAGGAATGGAGGCATAGACTATTTTCTAAATGGGGACATGCTTAGGAAATCAGAAACACAGAGGGGCTTAGGAGTCATTGTCCAAGAGGCTCTTAAGATTAACGTGCAGGTTCAGTTGGGAGTTAGGAAGGCAAATGCAATGTTAGCATTCATATCGCGAGAGTTAGAATACAAGAGCAAGGATGTACTGCTGAGGATGTATAAGTCTCTGGTCAAACGCCATTTGGAGTATTGTGAGCAGTTTTGGGCCTCATATCGAAGGAAGGATATGCTGGCCTTGGAAAGGGTCCAGAGGAGGTTCACAAGAATGAAGAGCTTTTATGTGAGGAATGGTTGAGGACTCTGGGTCTGTACTCGTTGGAGTTTAGAAGGATGAGGACGGATCTTATTGGAACGGATAGGATACTGCGAGGCCTGGATAAAGCGGACGTGGAGAGGATGTTTCCACTAGTAGAAAAACTAGAACCAGAGGGCACAACCTCAAGCTAAAGGAATAATCCTTTAAAATAGAGATGAGAAGGAATTTCTTCAGCCAGAGAGTGATAAATCTCTGGAACATTTTACTGCAGAAAGCTGTGGAGGCCAGGTCATTGAGTGTCTTTAAGGCAGAGATGGATAGGTTCTTGATTAATAAGGGGATCAGAGATTATGGGGGAAAGACAGGAGAATGGAGATGATAAAAATATCAGCCATGATTGAATGGCTGAGCAGACTCAATGGGCTGAATGGCCTAATTCTGCTCCTATGTCTCATGGTCTTATAGTCCAGCCAGGTTTTGCTAGCATGTTAAGGCCCCAACTTGCCACATGACAGCATGAAACACATTTACTTTGACTCTTTTAGTCAGAGTGTTGTAAGATCTGAACAGAAAACCGACGTAGTTTTCCCGCCAGAAACAGCAGTCTGCCATTTTATTGGTATCATTCCTTCCTATGTGTTCACATAACTCTGTTCTTTTAGCAATCTCTTAATTGTCTTATTGTAAAATGGTCCTTAAAGGATTCCAAGATTTGTGTACATCTACTATCTATCCAGAAGTATGGAGTCTGCACATTCTCCCCGTGTCTGCATGAATTTCCTCAGGATGCTCCAGTTTTCTCCCACAGTCCAAAGATGTGCATTGGACATGCTAAATTGCCCCTTAGTGACCCAAGCTGTGCAGGTTAGATGGGATTAGCTATGGTACATTTGTGACATTACAGGGATAAGGTGGGGGAGAGGGCCTGGGTAAAATATTCTGTCAGAGAACTCAATGGGTCAACTGGCCTTTTCTGCACTGTAGGGATTCTGAGAAGTCCATTTCAGACTATTGTTCACTCATTGTGTGAAGAACGTCTTCCTGGAATCAGGTCCAAATTTATCTCTTCCAGGTTTGAACCTCTGACCTTGTCTCCTAATCCGACAACTTCACCTTTGTGCTGTTTGCTCACTTGTCTGCCCAGTTAATTTATCTCAATGATCTTTGCCTTTTTCCAGTCTCGCGCTCTTACCTTTAACTCTTCATTATCTTTTCTATTTTTACTCTAACAAAGTTGTGGTTACTATTTCCCAATTGCTCATCATCTCGAAGATTACTGATTTGTCCTGTTTCATTTCCCAAGATCAATTCAACCAATGCTTCTTTTCTTGTTGGGCTAGAAAAGTGCTGATCTAGGAAACCACCCTGAACGCATTCTAAAAAAGCATTCACACTTTAACTATATCTATTCAAGCCTATCTTGGAATAGTTAAAACATTTAAAATGGTTGTCCAATTGTTCTTACATATCTCTCAGAACTGTCTGAAGGTCACAACCACCGTCTCATTTTTACTGGTTGTTGGCCTGTAATGTAGTTTATATTCATTAAGTTGATCCACATAAATTCTGTTTTAATATAACCCTTCAGCATGCCCTTATATTGGAACATAAGAATATAGGAGCATAGGTACAGGCATAAGGTATTCAACCACTCCACCTGTTCTGCCATTTAACTAGACTATGTTTGATTAGTGCTGCAGTTCCATTTATCTGTCTTTGATCCAAATTCCTCGATCGCCATATCTTATAAAAATATCACAAACTCAGCCTTGAACATTTCAGTTGATCTAGCACCCACAGCTATAGAAAAAACAGACTACCCTTTAAAAAATCACTTCCTGATTGCACACCTGAATAATATATCCCTAATTTTAAGATCTGGTCCCCTTTTCTGATTTCTCCATCAGAGTAAATACCACTAAACAAATAATTTTGTCATTCAAAATCTTCAATTAGATCACCTATCAACCTTCTGAATATGAGGGAATTATAGCCCAGACTTCTGTCCCTATCCTCATTATCTATCCTTACTCTGTATCGTTTTGGCAAATCAGTCCTTAACCTGCCTCTCAGGCCAACGTATCCTCTGACCTGAGAAGCAGTATCCAGAACGGAATCAAATATTCAATAAGGTCATGTTGAACTTAAGCACAACTTCTTCACCTTTGTATTCTGTTGCATACATTCTAGAATTCTGCTAGAATCCTTCACTGAAATTGCCTCTGTACACCCTTTCACCCCTCCCTATCTCTCCTAATTTTAAGTCAAATGTCCGTTATAATCATTGCACCATATCCCACCATAGTGATTAATGCCTTGAACTCTCCAGTAGCCATTCATTAAAGAAATATTATTGGGTTATCATCAAAATATATGACATAGCTAGGTTGTCCACATTCCTCCTGGTGACAAGAAGGGCTGCTAATATTTAGCTAACAACAAACACTTGACTGCATTTGGGGTGGATGATTAAATCTTTACGGCTTTGCAATCTGGGAGAACAGAAACTGGTCAATGTTGCTCAAGTTGTACAACATATAGTTATTATGGTGGCTATTATTTGTAATTCAATTGTTGACTTTGATCAACAAAGTGAACTTTTACATTAACAGACACTTAAACAGCTCTGGGTTGATTAAGGAAAGCCAGCATAGATTTGTTCAAGGTAAATCTATTTAATGAACATGATTGAGTTTTTTGATGCAGTAACTGAGTGGGTTGGTGAGGGTAGTATGGTAAAGATGTTTGATTAATTACATGAGAGGCCTGTGAACAAAGTTGACACCTATGGAATAAAAGAGACAGTGGCAACATGGATACAGAGTTCCTGAGTGACAGGAAACAAGAGGTTGTGGTGAATGGTTGCCTTTTGGACTGGAGAAAGATATAAAAAGGAATTCCCCAGGGATCTAATGGGCATGAGTTGTTTATCATTTACAGAGAAAAACATTCAGTCCCTCCACCATTGGTGCACAGTGGGAGCTGTGTATGCCATTTACAGGATGCATTGCAGAAAAGTTCATTAGGCAGCACCTACCAAATCCATGACCACTGCAAAGGCAGCAGATACATGAGAACCCCATCACGTGGAAGCTCCCTCCAAGTCACTCACCATCCTGACTTGGAAATAAATTGCTGTTCCTTCACAGTCACTGGGTCAAAATGCTGGAATTCCCTTCCTAACACCACTGTAGATATACTGCAGTTCAAGGAGGCAGTTCACCACCACCTCCTCAAGGATAATTAGGGTTGTGCAATGAATTCTGGCCTAACATTGACACCCAGATCCCATGAATGAATATAAAAACTTTGGAGACTTGAACACAAACATCCAGGCTCACACTCCAGTGAGAGGGATTGCTACGCTTTGAGGATGCTATCTATCAGATAAACGGTTGGAATAAGGCTTTGCTTCCTAAGGTCAATGTAGAAGCTCCCATAATACTACTTTGAGGTAGAGCACAAGGGTTATCCCAAGTGTTGAGCAAATATTTATCCCTCATTTAATATCTGAGAAGCAGATTTTCTGGTCATTGGTTATCATTTTGTTGCATACATTTGTCCAGAGACCCAGGATAATGGGTACATGCAAGTATGAATGTATGATTTTGTTGTATGTGGGAGTTTGCTGTGTATGAATTGCCTACCATATTTCTGATATTACAATAATGACCACACTTCAAAAGTATTTCATTTACTATAAAATGCTTTGGAATATCTGAGAAAAACCAAATAAATGCAAACCTTTTCTTCTTTCTTGTTATACATATGAACCTTTCCCCATAATTTTCCTGTTTCCAAATGCAAGTAACTTCCTTGAGAAACCATTCCCATTCATTCCAGGTAATCCAGTAATTCAAATTACATTGAATTAAACTTCTAAAAAAGTGGAAAGCGAATGGATTTTAAGATTGACCCTCTCTCCTGAAGGCAGTGACCTGCATATGGCTCCAAGAGCACGACTCTGTATTGTTGTCCAAATACCTACTATCTCAGCCTAGATGGCACGTGGCAGTGGGATGTTTGGGCCTGCTGAATATTACAGCCAAAACCCAATTCCATCCTCATCCAACACCCACACACAGACTTTCAAACCTCAGACTCTGAATAGTGATGAAGGCCCTGAAGCCTTGCTGGTGTTTTTTACCCCTCCCTGGCCCAGAACTACCACATATTATTGTAGCTAACTGATCCTGCAGGGAAGAACTACTTCATTACCAACCAAAAACTGAACCTGACAGCCAGTACTTTAATTCAAAATCAAATGCACTTGAGGAGAGGGAACATACATACGTCTCCTACAATCACTACTCCTGTAAAGATGACACCAAATTTCTCCATTTCTCCATAGCAGATATTTATGGGGAGGCGATGGCCTAGTGATATTATCACTAGACTATTAATCCAGAAACTCAGCTAATATCCTGAGGACTTGGCTTCGAATCCTGCCACGGCAGATGGTGAAATTTGATTTCAATTAAAAAAATCTGGAATTAAGAATCCACTGATTCTTTGTATTGTTGATTGTCGGAAAAACTCATCTGGTTCACTAATGTCCTTTAGTGAAGGAAACCTGCTGTCCTCACCTGGTCTACATGTGACTCCAGAGCCATAGCAATGGAGTTGACTCTCAACTGCCCTCCAAGGGCAACTAGGGATGGACAATAAATACTGGCCAGCCAGCGACAATGCATTTGAAAAAACTCCCTATTGATGCAATCAGGTACTGCCTGAAATTTGCTATACCTTTTAAGTGGTGAATTTGTAATTTGCTGACAGAAATGAGGCACTGGAAGCTATATTTACATATATTCCTGTTTTATTTAACACGCAGTTGCTGCATATACATTCTTTTATTCATTCGTGGGATGTGGGCATTTAAGGGTCAACCACATTGCTATGGATTTGGAGTCAGATGTAGGCCAGACAGATTGCCTTCTCTAAAAGATAATAGTGAACCAGATGGGTTTTTCCAACAATTGGAAATGGTTTTACGGTCATCTTTATACTTTTAATTCCAGATATTTCAAACTTCACCATCCATCTTGGTGAACTTCAAACCCGGGTCCGCAATTACCCTAGGTCACTGAATTACTAGTCCAGTGACAATACCACTAATCCACCACCAAACTGTATCCAATAACCCAGGAATGCCCTTACGATTAAGGTATGGCAACCTGTCTACTTTTGGAAATGCAGAAGAAAAGTCTGATTGAGAGAATTATTTCTGAAATAACTTGATTAGAGCTACCTTTCTTGAGATACTTCCATTCAGCCTAGTTTTGGAAGCAAGGATTTCACGTTTGGTCCAAACATTGGAAAACATGAGACAGCAGCAGTGACACAAATGGCCTGCTCAAAGCAAACTATGTTTCCTTAGCACTACAAAATTATTGCAGAACATGAAGGCAGTTTTACAAAGAGTTAGAATTACTCCTTTCGCCAGAACTCCCAGTCACAAGTGGACTTTTACTTCAAGATGAAATATTTTTTCCCATACTTCTCTCTGTATGTGCAAAAGGACACAGGAAAAGCAATTGAAACAAAAATTAAATTGTTCCATAATTTTGCTATATAGTAAAAAGATTGCAATAGTTTCATTTGAATTAGACAAATAGACTTCATTAACAGTCAGTGCACAATTCTAACAACGAGCCCAGTATATCTTAAAAAAAGACTGGCTTGTGAAATACTCAATTACGCACATCCATCCATGGTACTCATATCCCACTTTTGAAGTCACACCAATCATTAACTGGAAGCCAGGATTGTCTCACTATCCGCCAGTAAGCTTCCCTGCAGAACTGAGGAATTCCCATAGATATGGGATATGATGGATGCGGCACTTGGCGATATACTGATCTTTTGCTTCATCCTGTTTACTTATTGACTTCTTCACTGGAGATGGAGTGTGTAAATTGAGAAATCTATCTCCTGTTATCTTTGTTTCTGAATGTAATCCTGTAAATGTAAAGTGCACAGAGGCATGACCCCATCACCATTGTGTAATTAGATCACTGCCCTTGATGTGATTAATTCCTCCACCAGCATGTTTTTTTTAAGTAGGTCTGTCTCAGTTTGCATCTTAATGCTTAGTGTTCCTTTCATAATTGTTTAAATTCAAAAGAATCCTGAAAAATAAGGGCTCACTCTTTTAAAAAAAACTGTTATGCATTGTGGGGTGTTTATAAACTCTGATAATATATCAGACACTAGATATTGAACTACTAAGGGCTGTGTTTTTCCAAGCTCACTGAAATATTCCATGCATCTTTGAAATCTGTAAATGACAAACCTGTTATTTACGATATAACTATCTGCACTTCAACTGAAACAAGAGACATTTACTGCAAGATCCATCCAATACTGCACTGTAATGGGATCTTTCCCTCAATATCTGTCAGTAAAAAACTCTAGGGAAAAATTAAGAGAGAACTTTTCAGAGTAGGTCTTACTCTGCTGAATAACACCCTGAAAGTAATTTCAAAAGTTGGACACTGACCTAGGGTTGTGGCCCACTTTACTCCCAAAGCAGGGCAAAGCCTTATTGTGGATACAGGTTGCTTAAAACGTATTACTGAGAATGCGGTTCTGGAGTAGTGTCACATTGTCAGAGGTACTGTCCTTCAGGTGAACTGCTACACTGAGAAGATGTCGGTCTGCCTCTGCCGAGTGTCAATCACTAAGAGGCATAACAGGATGTTGCACAATGCATGTTCTTTCCTTCTTTCTGTGGGCCAATGTCCAGCTCATACACCTGATGTTAAGGAGGAACAAAAGAGTCTCTTCTCAAGATTGCTGAAGATAGATAGATCTGTGTTGAGAAGCAGCTAGAACTGAACTGCGATGCCTCAAAAGTGCAACAGCCCACTAAAAGCCGTTCTGTGGACTCATACTCTAACAAAAGGCATTTGGGCAAAGTAGCGAATGTCTTTGGGGATATCCCTCTCTATATGAATGACCATTCGGTAGAGGCACAAGTTGCTGATGTAATAGGCAAATTCTGCAACCTCAGACCGAATGGCTACTCTGAAATTTGCCCAATTCATTTATCCTACAGGAGTGGGGTCCTTATTCCCAAGCATCACTGAAAGGACAATCTGGATGATATTTAGAAATTAGCCTTAATCTCACAATCGAATGTCTTTGATGCTTACAGTCTATATTCCCTAATTAATCTAAGATTTTTGACTACACAATACAAAATGAATAATAACGCAATGCTGGACTGACTATAATGCCATTCTTCTGATGGGTGTTTTACAGTAACTGGGAGATATTACCTGAAACCCAAGTCAGAGAGATTTACAGGCTGCATATTAACACAGAATGAAATAGTGCACTTACACTGTCAGGGTAGAGGACAGGCAGGGGTAATAATAGAAGAGGGATCAAGATGACCAGCAGAAGTTTTCGGGCTCTCCATATGTTCCGCAACATCCCCATGGTACTTAAACGTCAAACTGTCTGGTCTTAGAGGGTGCTGGGCTTTCTCATTGAACACCAAGATGAGTGTAGAAGCTCTGAGAGAGTTGGGGACCTCCTGGAAGTTGGCAGTCCCTGCACTGGAGTGGCAAACACCTGTCCAGTTCCCGATATGCGAATTTCCACAAACCCTTTACTTTTATAAAAAAAAGCAACTCGTGATTCCACGCCAACTTTCCGCTGATCCCCAGTATCTCTCGTGTTCAGTGACAATTTCTCAACGCCTTCTTTACAAATGCTGCTTAACAAATGTGCGCTGGGATGTGTTACTCAGTCCAAAGTTAGTATGCAATGTTGATTTCCTCCGTTCAGTTTTCAGAGTGTCAGTTTCAGTCTGGGTGCCGGTGCAGACGTTACGCCGCGTTTCCTTCCCTGGGACCTGTTTTCCTTGGGATCTACTTAGGATCTACCAGAGCGGGGATTTTTGCAGGGTCGAGTTGAGAGGTGCCAGGGTAATTGCGGCTCCTTTCCCGAGTCTCTTCCTCTGCCTGTTCTTTACCCTGCCCCTGTGCCTCTCTTTCGACCCGTCTAAACTTTCCCAGAACTTTTGAAGTTTTCTCTCCAAAAGTTTAATTTCAGCCTCGGCAGGAGCTGCCCACATGCGGGGAATCCCCGCCAATCAGTGCATCAGAAACACCTCTCCCTGCCAATCAGGTTGCAGGGACCCGCCCACTGGAAGAAGGGGGCGTGTCATGTTGACAAGGCCCTCCTACACTCGCCAGTGATTTGTCCCCAAAGACACAGGGGCTGAGTCAACAATCCTGCTATCTAACCCCCTGCACTCTCCTAACCTGAAACATCTTTCTTCCCATTTATTTGCATCAGCTGTCTGGTAAACTCAAAGCAGAGTGGGCTTTGAACTGTTGGTGAAAATTAACTGAATGTGGCAAAGCTATTATTCCCTGTTAGGCAGCGCAGTGGCACAGTGTTAGCAGTGTTGCCTCATAGCGCCAGGTACCAGGGTTTGATTCCTGGCTTGGGTCATTGTCTGTATGAAGTTTGCACATTCTCCCTGTGTCTGCATGGGTTTCCTCCGGGTGCTCTGGTTTCCTCCCACAGTAAAAAGTCTGACAACACCAGGTTTTAGTCCAACCTATTTATTTGATAATATACTCGCAAGCTTTCGAGGGGTCCCACAGGCCAAAATTGTGCGAGTTAGGTGGAATGGCTATCCTAAAATGCCTCTTGGTGTCAGCTAGAATAAATGCATGGGGATGCTGGTCAGTGTAAACTCAATGGACCAAATGGCTTCCTTCTCCACTGTAGGATTCTATGACTCAGCATTAGGCATGCATTGATAGGATGGGTTAACACTGCCAGTCCATGTGACCTTTATTCACAACTCTGAATAAGTCATACTTACTGGAAACATTAACTCTGTTTCTCTCTCCATAGATGCTGTGGAGTCTTTCCAGAATTTTCAGTATTTTGTTTCAGATTTCCAATGTCTGCAGTATTTCTATTGACAGAAATAGAAATGTCTCTATTTCTTGAAAGGAGAAGGCTGGGGAATGATCTAATAGAGGTCTTCAAAATTATACAAGTTTTTGATAGAATCTATATTGAGGGAATGTTTCCTGATGTGGCAAAGAGCATAACCAGACACCACCAACATAAGGGTGGGATTTTACAGCCTTACTCATCCCAAAATCACATCCAAGATCAATGGACCTTTCCATGGTCTGCCCACTCTGATCCCCATGGCAAGCGGAATGGTAAAATTCCAGCCAAGATATCAACAAGAAATACAACAGGGAATTCAGAAGAAACTTCTTTACCCAAAGAGTGGTGAGAATGTGGGACTTGTTCCCTACAGCGAGTGACTGAAGTAAACAATATAGGTGTACTTAAGGGGAAACTAGGTACATATATGAGGAGAAAGTAATATATAGTTATAATGGTAGATTTAGATGAAGGAACGTGGGAGGCTGGAGTGGAGGATAAACATCGGCATGGACTGAAGGTGCTGGGTAACCTGTTTCTGTGATGTATATTCTATGTAACAGAACCATAAAACCCCTCCAGTGCAGAAAGGAAGAATGTGCCATTCAGCACATCAAGTGCACTGACTCTTCGAAGAAACATCCCACCCAGGCCCACCGTGATACTGTGCCACCCATTTTTAATCTCATTAACATGGGGGTCTAGTCGAAAACCAGACAGGGGTTAACCCTAGAAATATCAATCCCTTTAGCATGTAAGCTTTGACAAAGGGTCACTTGGACTCGAAATGTCAGCCCTTTTCTCTCCTTATAGATGCTGCCAGAACTGCTGAGATTTTCCAGCATTTTCTCTTTTGCATTCAGCATGTAAGTTTCTCAGTAACTTCATTGCAGTGTTAATGTAAGCCTTACTTGTGGCTAATAAATAATTTTTACTTTAAAGTTACATAGAGTCATAGAGACAGAGAGGTTTATAGCATGGAAAAGGCCCTTTGGCCCAACTTGTCCATGCCACTCTTTTGTTTAAACCCATAAACTAATCCCAATTAGGTGCATTTGACCCATGTCCCTCTATACCCATCTTATTTATGTAACTGTCTAAATGCTTTTTAAAAGACAAAATTATACCCGCTTCTACTATTACCTTTGGCAGCTTGTTCCAGACACTCCCCACCCTCTGTATGAAAAAATTGCCCCTCTTTTGTACCTCTCCCCTACATCAATCATAAACTGTAAATTCTGACAGTACAGTGACCAAAGTTGACTTCCAATGTTCAGTGATTCCAGACAAGATTATTCACTGATGCACAAATAATTCTCAAGTGCAAATGATATAAACAAAACATGACTGGGTTTCTTAAATAAAGGTCTGTGTATATTCAACCTACCAAAAAAAAGGCAGCATGGACGAGTTGGGCCGAAGGGCCTGTTTTCATACTGTAAACCTCTATGACTCTATGACTATGACACTAAGTGAATTATTCATTATAACTCATAAAGAATGTTTCAGTAATTAGTGTAAACCTTTGTCCATTTAGTTATATATCACCCTTCAACCAATGTCAGTCCTTACATGAAAAATGAATTAAAAGTAATGGATTAAAATGTGTTATGACCAGTTTTTAGGCAGAAGTTTTAGAATTCATACTCTGCTTGCACTCATTGGCTTTGACGTAACCAGCACACATCCATTGCTTCGTCATATAAGTGATTGGAGAGTTGGTCTGAGCAGTGCCCCCATTTCTGGCTACCTGTGTGTTCAGCAAGGGGCCAAGAAGTGTGCACTGATCTCACCTGGCGCAACCAACCTGCTTCTCTTAAAGAGAAGCTGTACTCAGTGCAAGGGAGCTGTTGCTGGCTGCCCATGCTACCACTGACAGAATATAGCAGTTGTGCAAATGGAGCCCAGGGAAGAGAGAGGGCTTCTACAATACAGTGCCGGGGCTCCGAGTGATGAAGGATAACAGGAGCAGAATCTAAATCATCCTATCTGGAATTCGGATTGTCCCCTCTTTAAATAATGCCAGTGGGGGATTTCCTTCTTGAATTGAATGCACAGACTTGGGAGAATGACAAGAAAATGCGCTGAATGGAGCTACACAATACAGGTTTAGAACTTGTGAGTCAAAACAGCAGGAATGGCTGTTTGATATCATGATCTGGCCAGTTGGGAAACTTTTAGTCTGAGCAAGGCATGCCCCAGCAGGCAGACTTGGGCACCTAACAGGCCAGACCTGAAGCCATCAGAAGCATTGCATGGAGAGCCTCCAACTTTCAGCTGTGCCAGGGAGCCAAATTTCTCAGCTGATATGTGCCTGATGTTTTAGTTCTTTATTCACAAGAATATCTCCTCCAGGACAAATGCCATTAGTACACCATCCCCATCCTCATTTTCAAAATGATGTGATACATAAAGAAGACAGAGCAAAGCATGGGAATCTTGATAAAGACTGAAAATACTCAAAATATTCCTGTCTTGACAAAAGTCATCAATCTGAAACATTAACTGTGTTTCTTTCTCTGTTTGACCTTCTGAATGCTTCCAGCATTTTTTTTTCTGATTTCCAGCATCTAGGTACTCTATTTTCATATAGGAAAATTGATGCTGGGTGATGGCTTCCACAAACCTCCAAACAAAAATCAAGTATTGAGCTGAAATAAAACATTATTATCATGATACCCTGCTTTCTGGGTGCACAGTTATTTTACACTTTGTTTCCTTGTACTATCTAATACTTGGTTTCAGTTCCTGTTACTGAATTACCAAAGACGATGGCCCTACTCTGAGCTAAATCATCTAACATTATGGCTGAAGGAGGAAAGATAATTGCTGACAACAGCAACAAAAACCTTCAAAAGGGCAAATGGTAACAGAGACAGAGGGGGCCATCAGACAAAGGTGGCAAACTTCATTAAGCATTCAAATTGCACAATTGCAATGATTAACTTTAGCCTCAGCTGTTCCTGTCCTTTCTTAAGAGACGGTGTCCTCGGTATATATTTTGGTTGGTTCAAGCCCTTCTCCAACCTTTTAGTACAATACCGAGGGAGCACAGTGGTGCCAGAGATTCCATCTTTTAACTAAAATATTAAACTGGCTTCTCACCTAGCTCTAAAGATTCCATGGTACTATTTAAAGAAGGGTAGCAGAATTGCCCTGGACAATATTCATCCGTCAGCTAAAGCAACTCAAAATAAAAGCAGATTATTTAGTCATTTGTCTCATAGCTGTTTGTGGGACATTGCTGAGTACACATTTACTGCTTTGTTTTGTGGCATTATAACAGGGCATACATTTTCAATATACTTAATGCCTCTATAACACCATGAGACATTCTGACAAATTAAAGGGTCTATTTGCATACACAGTCTTTCTTGATATGCAGTTAACTCAGAACAAAACTTCCCATGTGTGCAAGACTAGTACCTCTCCAAGACATCTAAGAGATATTTGTGATAATATACTGACAAAGGTTTTATTAATTGTTCTTTTTTTTTGCAAATTTACTTTGCTACCTAAGGAAAAAAGCATCACAATTATTGGTGACAGAATTGGCATCATCTAATGATCTCCATACATCTTTATGCTAGAAACCCTAGTGAATTTATCTAATTCTTTGTCTCTTTGTGGAATGTTAGCTATTTTTTTCTGATCTACTGGAACAATATTCAATTCCTCTTACTCGACTGGATAAATATCTAATGTCAGTGCTTGGATATGGGAAGCTGTCCACTGATTTGTGGTTCAGAAGAAAGATGGTAAATGCTTGTTGGCTTAAAAATAAAGTGTCCCTTTCTTAATGTTCTAATATGGAGGTGTATCCAGTCATTGAAGCTTTTATAAAAGAATCTTTAGTTTTTGTTCAATTTCTTGGGTGGAACCGTAACATAGTTGTTAGTAGTGTTGGCTCACAGCACCAGAGACCTGGGTTTGATTCCAGGCTTGGGTCAGTGTCTGAGTGGAGTTTGCATGTTCTCCTTGTGTCTATGTGGGTTTCCTCCCACAGTCCAAAGATGTGTGGGTTAGGTGCATTGGCATGCTAAATTGCTTTTTAGTGTCCCAGGATGCATAGGTCAGAAGGATTACCAGAGTAAATATGTGAGGTTATGTGAAGATAGGGTCTAGGTAGGATTGTTGTCGGTGCAGAATCATGAGCTGAATGGTCTCTTTCTGCACTGTAGGGATTCTATTTTATGATTTTATGATTCTTCATTGTTGAATAGGGGTGTGACGAAAGCTAAGGATTGTCCTCCTGCAAAATATAGAGCTGTGATAGTATTTGGTTTCATTCCCATATAACTTCTAGAATAATACACTTGCTGTTTTTGAACTAACTGGGGTTACATGGAAACTGTCTTTTTCCAGACTATAAGTCGAGACTGGAGCATATAGAAGAGCAGACTAGAGGATTGTGTTTAGATGAGGATAATCTGATGCATATAACAATTCCTACATGATGAAGACAGTGCTCATTAATATAGAAAGCAAATGACTCCTAGTCTTCGGTGTTTTAATTGGATTCACGGCAATTTCCAATTCCTGTTGATGCAGGAATATATTCTACAAGTTATTTTTGTTTCCTTGGTTCATCTGCTCTGATTACTGTTTTTGCTATCACTGTAATAATTTGGAACTTTGTGCAGGTTGAGAAATGCTCCACTTGGAAAATATCAGATTTTTCATTGGAAGAATGCACAGAATTGAAATACTTTGCTATTTTCTCCATTTACTAAATATCGATGTGCTCCAGTTTCTGAAGCTCATTTGGGCCTCATCTCAATCTACCCACTGAGCTCTGTGAAACTCATTTAAATGGGAATCATTGGCATTGGTGTGACAAAATCACTGAATCACAGTGTATCAGAGCAGTACAATGCGGGATATGTGCACGTGTTTTCAGTAAAAAGTGAGATTAGCAAAGGTGAGGAAATTTTGAGCTGTGCGATTTTTGGAATCATTGAGGATGAGACAAAACTTTAAAGCTTTTCTTTTGTCTTCTCATCTGGACAATCTTGGATGTTCAACTCACTGTCTGAGGAATTGAAACCATCAAGATATTTTCCCTCCACCGCACAAGGTTCTAGAGAATAGTTATAGGATTTCCAATGGACATTCCTGTAACATTATAAAGAAGGAGAAGGAAGAGCCACAGGATGAGATGGCAAGTGTGATTGAATATGCAATGTGTACGCTCTTCACGTTGGTATCTCCCATCCAGTCCCAAAGCACTTTCAAGTCACAGAGATCGTATGGAAACCTTAGTGACGAACTTCTTATCCAAAGAATGTGTGGCTGATTCTATTAGCCCTGACAAACTTTGGTTGTGAAAACGATGACTGCACTCAATACTTACATCATTGAAACCTTTCAAGAAATCATGAGGAGCTGTGTAATTTTATCTTAGGTGCTATCTGGACATATAGCTTGTAGATTACTGCAGAATTTGACATCACTACAAGACAGCAGCATGAGAGGCGCATATTGGGCCTGATTTTACCATCAATTTGTGCCCATTTTCAGATTCGAAGGCTTGGTAAAGTCAGCATGAGGCGAGTAGTGTGATCTACGCCCACCTCTGCGCCGGTTCCCCCTTTACCAAGGCCCAAAAATTGCCGTGACCGGGACCACGCCCGAAATGGGTGTGACAGCCATTTAAATTCATTTGCAAGCAATTAAACTGACTTAATGGGTTGTACGCCCAACTTTATTAGTGCTTCCCCCTTTACCATCATGTTCGCCAATCCGGAATCGGCGTGAAACAGGCATGCTCCATTAAAGTCCGATTTGGGTGCTCCACCAGTGAAGGTTAGTGAGGAGGTAAGCACCTGGCGTCCAACAGCTCTCACCTACTTAAGGGTGTCCATTTTCTTTCTCGGGTCAGTGGTCATGGCTGCTGACAACTGTGCAGAGGCCGGGACTGAGGCAGAGACCTGCTATAATGAGGCCCATGTAACCATCTGCACAACCAGTGAGGTGGGGAAGGAGGGGAGCAGGGAAGGGGGCCGTGATCAGTCTGTGTGGAGGAGTGAGTGGGTGGATAAAGGGGTCAGTAATATTGTACGGGATGGGGCAATGTCTGTGGAGTGCAGGGGGAGGCATTATTCGGCCCAGGAGGGATATAGCAGGGGAACATTATTCAATTTTGTTTTCTGTACATGCCCAATTGGAGACGCTGATCAGAGTTGCAGTGTTTCAGGTATGTTAAGTCTTGCCCACAGGCTTCTGCGGGCAGAGTGTGTATGAGGGTGCCTAAGAATGGGTCTAAAAGTCAGATCTGAAACACTCCCAGTTTCAGGTCTGCTCAGCACTCAGAATCAAAATGGTAAAATAGGGCCCTCTTTCTTAAGGCATTTCTGGCTTCTCCAAAATGTTGATGCAGTAGGTGAAATGTGGCATTGTGAGATACAATCTCAACATCCTTAACAGGAATGATTAATATTAATAAAATATCTTGCTTATTGATGAGAGCATGTGATCTTTGGAATTTTGGCTTCAGACAATCCTGTGTCTCAAGCAAATACTTTAATAAGTATGGACTTTCACAGAAAGCTGGGAAATCCACAGAAAGCTGGGAAAGTCATACATCTCTTTGTTTAAGGATAGACCATCAAGAACGGAAATCCAATATTCCAGTCAACTCAGTTTTTTTATTTCACCATGCACAGATGAATCATTGAAATAAATTGTACGTGAGATAAATGTGCAAGGGATCCCATCAACTCTCCACTGTATTATGATGCTTTCTCATGCAAACTAGATAGGGTGAACTTCAAAGTGTCAAATGGCAGGATGTGTAATCAACAATCACCTCATTTTGGAAAAATAATTTTTGAACTTGTATATGAGTCACATGTCAAGCACAGCCATGGGGCAGATTTTCCGGCCTTTCCTGCCAGCGGGATCTTCTGGTCCTGCAGAAGATGATGCCCTGCAGTGGACTCCTTGGCAGTGGTTTGGGTAAGCCATGAAAAATGTTGCAGCTATAGGCAGAACTAGAAGATCCTACCAGTGTGTAATGGTGAGCCACTTCCGCAGTCGGAATATATGGCATGGGGTTTGGAAAATCCAGCCCTTCATTTCTCTCTGCTTTTAAAGTAGCAAAAGAGAGAGAGAGAGTTCCATCAAATTCCATCACAGAAGCAGCTGTAAGTGAACTTAGCCAAGGTAATAAATACTAATACCTTGAAAATAGAAGGATTCTCACCAAGCTGATTCAACTTGAAGTTTACCTGAGAATTAACTTATTGGAAGTTCAACTACAAGAAACTTTGCAACTTACTGAGAATCTTATGCCTACAAAATGTTCTCTTCAACTGAAAGCATTAGCTCATCTAAGAAACTACAGGCTTGCCAAGAAAAGTATAGTTACGCAGTGATTAGCACTTCCTGATAATGCCAAGAACTTAGGTTCAATTCTGGTCTGGGACGACTGCTTGCAGAGTTTGCATGTTCTTCCCATGTCTGCGTGGGTTTCCTCTGGGTGTTCCGATTCCCTCCCACAGTCCAAAGATGTGCAGGTTAGGTGGATTGGCCATGCTAAATTGCCCCTTAGTGTCCAAAAATGCATAGGTTAGGTGGATTAATCATGGCAAATGTAGAGGTTATGGGGTTAGGAGCAGAGGGAGGACTTGGATGAAATGTTCATTTGTAGAGGCAGTGCTGATCCGATAGGCTGAACAACCTCTTTCTGCACTGTATGGATTCTATGACTGGAATTTTACTCGCACGCCTGGCCTGACTTTGGGGGCGGAAGATGCTTGGGTGGAAGTGCTGGAAAAATTCTGCCCTATGGGCAAATGGTTCTATGGAAAGAGAGACAGAGACAATTATACTTTGCAATCTTTTCTTTCAAGTGTATCTAATGTTTCTGTGACTGATAGTGGGTGTATGATGACTGAGTGAACCATCAAAACACCAACCTTTATTTTTAAACTCACGAAAATGGCTTGCAGTTAGAAACATTTAAATTGGGACAATCTCGCTGACAATAAGAAAATATACACACCTTGCATACTAAACATGCTCATCACGGAAAGTAAGAAAGTATATAAAATTTGTCCATGACAACATGGATAATTATTTCTCTCAGAGTTACAGGAGCAGTACACAAAGTGCACAATATTGAGGCACACCTTTCATCAGGAGTGGGTCCATTGGGTCTGGAATGACATTCTTTGTTCCTTTAATAGGTCAGCAGGAGTCCTCCATTACCCTCTGGATTGCTCATCCTGCATTCTTTTTGCTTTCTGCACCTTACACAAATGCGTCATCCAAAAGATAAGCCTTAACTTGATCATCCCTGAGAAGCTGCTTTGAACGCAGAACAACATGGAGGAGAGCATCAGGATTTCATTCTGTTGAAACCATCTGAATGGAAATTGCAACAGAGGGCAGATAAGCCATTCCATCATGTCACTGATGGGTGGTAAACTCAAAAAATGATCCCCATTGCACCTAGTTGTTTAGTTTCTGGCTGCTTCTCACCAGCGTCTCATTCAGTGGCCTGATGGCATTTTCTGCAAGTTGACCTTAATCTTTGCAGTCAGAAATCTCTGTGCCTTTGTTTCTGTGGAGGTCCCAGTGCATGAATTAACTGTGATGAAGTCATGAAATTACATTTGCAGTCTAGATGAAAATATTGCAGTGCAATCTGACTGACTGAAACAACGAATTGTACAAAATAGAAATAAAATGTAATACATTGGACTCAGGGATTGAGTTAAATTGATTCATTTAGTGTCTTCTAATTCTGTGGACACTTTGCCTGTTGCCCAACATATCGGCAACTGTTTCGCCAAATCTTTCAGTTGATGTAGCATTCCTATTACATATTCAATCCTACATCTTCAACATTCACACTGCAGTTTTCATGCACACTATCATAACACAATGTTGTCTCAAGCAATATCACTCAGGAATGCAGCTTTATATGAAATACATTAAACCACATCCTTTCTCTGAAAAAGCTTCAAAATGCAGCAAGGGCTAAAAAAAAATCTGTAGAGGCATATTGGTGTTATCCATTCTGTCTCTTCGAAAAATCCTATTCCCAAACAAAAATACTAATAGTCATGGGTGCTAGCATATACATATATATATATAATGAAAGTATTAGATAGATATATGTAGCACTGATGCCTCACAGCGCCAGGGACCCGGGTTCAATTTTCGGCTTGGATGACTGTCTGTGTGGAGTTTGCATGCTCTCCCTGCGTCTGCATGTTTCCTCTGGGTACTCCGGTTTCCTCCCACAGTCCAAAGATGTGCAGGTTAGGTAGATTGGCCATGCTAAATTGCCCCTTAGTGTGTGGGGACTAGCTAGGTAAATGTATAGGTTTATGGGGATAGGACCTGGGTGGGATTATGGTTAGTGCAGACTCGATGGGCCAAATGGCCTCCTTCTGCTCTTTAGGCATCTATGATTCCACGTATATTGACATCAGTTTCACCAAGCAAGCAATCACAATGCTCTGACTATACAATTAACAAATTAAATATAAATGAATCCTGATTCTGAATTGGATCAACTTAAAAGTTTGATCCCGTTAACATCTGACAACTCATATACGCTCGCCACTCTAATCTAATCACCTAAGCTAGTCTTTTTTTGAAACAAAATAACTAATACCCTTTGAAACACAATAAACACACTTGTTTAAAAATATTTGCTTAACAGAATACTATTTTTTTCAGTAAACGATATTTGAGAAGTTTGTCTCCACATTCCAGATACTCCCTCCTTTAAGTTAAAGCAGGGATTTAGATCTGATCTAGCAGCTCAAAATGGGGCATCAGTTTAAAGTTTATTTATTAATGTCACAAGTACGCTTACATAAGATTGCAATGAAGTTACTGTGAAAATCACCAAGCCACCACATTCTGATGCCTGCTCGGGTATGTTGAGGGATACAGTACGCATGGTCTTTGCACCTAATCAGCACGTCTTTCGGACTGTGGGAGGAAACCGGAGCACCTGGAGGAAATCCATGCTGACACAGGAGAACATGGAGACTCCGCACAGACAGTGACCTGAGCCAGGAATTGAATCTGAGTCCCTGACTCTGTAAGGCAGCAGTGCTAACCATGGTGCCGTCATTTGGATAGAAACTTGCAGATGGTGGCGTTCCCATGCATCTGCTGCCCTGGGTAACAAGAGATCAAGGGTTTAGAAGGTGCTGTCTACAGAAGACATGGTGAGTTGCATCTTGTAGATGGTACTAACTGCTGCCACTGTGTGTCAGTCATGGAAGGGAGTGGATGAGGCGCCACTCAAATGGGTTGCTTTGTCCTGGATGGTATCAAGTTCTCGAGTATTGCTGAAGCTCCACTCATCCAGGCAAATAGAGAGTATTCCATCACGTTCCTGACTTGAGCCTTGGAGATGGTAGACAACCTCTGGGAATTCAGCAGGTGAATTACTCGCCGCAGAATTCCCAGTCCCTGACCTATTCCTGTAGCCACTGTATTTATATGGCTGGTCCAGTTCCATTTCTGATCCCCAGGATGGAGATAATGGGGAATTAGTGACAGTAATGTCATTGAATGTCATGGGATAATGGTTAGATTCCCTTTTGTTGGAGATGGTCATTGCCTGGCACTTGTGTGGCACAAATGTTACTTGCCACTTATAAACCCAAGCCTGAATGTTGTCCAGGTCTTGCTGAGCACAGACTGCATCAGTAACTGAGGAAACGGACAATAAAACGAAAAAGAGTGACAAAAGTAAACATTGGTCTTTTAGAGGATGAGAAGGGGGATGTAATAACTGGAAATGAGAAAATGGCTGAGGCATTGAACAGGTATTTTGTGTCGGTCTTCACAGTGGAACTCACAAATAAAAATCGATGACAGGGAGGCTGTGGCAGATGAGAACCTAGAAACCATCATTATCACAGAAGAGGTAGTGTTGGGCAAGCTAATGGGGCTAAAGGTAGACAAGTCTCCTGGTTCTGATGGAATGCATTCCAGGATAATAAAAGAGAAGACAGGAGAAATAGCAAATGCACTAGTAGTAATTTACCAAAATTCGCTGGACTCTGGGGTGGTTCTTACAGATTGGAAAACAGCAAATGTGACGCCACTGCTTATATAAGAGGGTAGACAAAAGGCAGGTAATTACAGGCTGGTTAGCTTAATTTCTGTAGCAGGGAAAATGCTTGAATCTATAATCAAGGAAGAAATAGTGAGACATCTGGATATAAATTGTCCCATTGGTAAGATGCAGCATGGGTTCATGAAGGGCAGGTCGTGTTTGACTGATTTGGTGGAATTCTTTGAGAACATTACACGCGCAGTGAACAATGGAGAACCTGTGGGTGTGGTGTATCTGGATTTCCAGAAGGCATTTGAAAAGGTGCCTCACCAAAGACTGCTACATGAGATAAAGGTGCACAGTATTACGGGTAATGTATTAACATTAGAAGATTGGCGAACTGTCAGGAAGCAAAGTTGGGGGGGTGGGGGGGGGAGAGGGTAAATGAGTGTTTTTCTGGTTGGCGATCAGTGACTAGTGGTATGCCTCAGGGATCAGTGTTGGGACTGTAATTGTTTATGATTTACATAGATGATTTGGAGTTGGGAACCAACTGCAGAGTGTCAAAATTTGCAGAAAACATTAAGATGGGTGGAAGAGCAAAGTGTGCAGAGGACACAAAATCTGCAAAAGGATATAGATGGTCTGAGTGAGCAAGGGCTGGCAGATAGAGTACAATGTTGATAAATGTGAAGTCATCCATGTGGTAGTAATAACAATAAAATGGACTATTATTTAAATAGTAAAAGATTGCAGCTTGCTGCTGTCCAGAGGGACCTGGTTGTCCTGGTGCAAGAATCTCAAAAAGTTAGTTTGCAGGTGCAGCAGGTAATTAAGAAGGCAAATGGAATTTTGTCCTTCATTGCTAGAGGAATGGAGTTTAAAATCATGAGATTATGTTGCAGCTGCATAAGGTGCTGGTGAGGCCATAGCTGGAGTACGTTTACAGTTTTGGTCTCCTTACTTGAGAAAGGATATACTGGCACTGGACGGGGTGCAGAGGAGATTCACTAGGTTGATTCCAGAGTTGAGAGGATTGATTTATGAGGAGACACTGAGTAGACTGGGGCTATACTCATTGGAATTCAGGAGAATGAGGGGAGATCTTAAGATTATGAAGGGAATAGATAAGATAGAAGCAGGGAAGCTGTTTCCACTGGCGGGTGAAACTAGAACTAGGTCACATAGCCCCAAAATAAGGAGAAGCAGATTTAGGAACGAGGAGGAACTTCTTCACACAAATAGTTGTGAATCTGTGGAATTCTCTGTCCGGTGAAGCAGTTGAGCATACCTCATTGCATGTTTTTAAGGCAAGGATAGATAAAATTTTGAACAGTAAAGGAATTAAGCGTTATAGTGAACAGGCGGTAAGTGGAGATGAGTCCACAAAAAGATCAACCATGACCTTATTGAATGGCGGAGCAGGCTCAAGAGGTCAGACGGCCTACTCCTGCTCCTAGTTCTTATGTTCTTATGTTCTTATGTTCTTTTGAGTAGTGAATCATGCTGAATAATGTGCAATCCTCATTGAGCATCCCCACTTCTGACTTTATGAGGGCAATTCTCCCAAAACAATTCTCAATGTTGAACCTGTGGGAAAACTGGAGTAATTGACATTGGTTTTTCAATGGGAGTTCAGACTAGAATATCCCACAAGTCATCAAGTTTCAAAGGGCGGGGCCTATTCACTCTGGAGAGGCTGAAACCAGTGGGCTTCTACACGTGTGCAGTGACTCTGAACTGTCAGCCTTTCAATTGCTGGCTAGCTCAATCACTGGCTAGCCCGGGACCCCAGCAGTTCTGCCCCCACCAACCTCCCCACAGCCTGATCGCGGTTCCCCATCCATTCGTGGGCCAGCCCCGAAACACCCCCTTCCCAGCTCATCCCAATCTCTAACCCCTTCCCAGCAGCGACGGTTGCCAGCCACCCCCGACAGACCTCCGCCCGCCCACCCCAATCACTGGTCTCCCACCAGCCCCCATTGATCCTCATGCGGAGAGGCAGAAGGACACCCCACACGCATTGATCATCCCCTAGATCCTACACATAGCACGCTCTGCCCTCTAGGCTCCCTCAGTAGGCCCTGCCTGCCCCCTTGGCATTGCCCCATGCCAGTGAACAATGCCAAGGTTCCCCTGGGTATGGGCACTTTTCCCCTAGGGCTGTGCCAGGGGCACAGGCTGGCACTGCCAAAGTGCCCATGCCTGGGGCAACCCCCCCACCACCTGACCCCCTGGTGGGCCCCAATTACTCCACCCTTCACTCCAGCAGGGTCAGGCCGCTAACCCCCGGAGAATGGAGAGTTCCTGTAATCTCCGCTGGAGTGAAACAATCTGGTGAGGTGGGAGATGATAGTGGGCCTTGAGAATTCAGTTCTGGGCCTGCTAATAGCACTTAAATGGTATGTGAAGTATGTGGCATTGTTAGTTAGGGAGTGCATCACAGCGGTGCAGAGGGAAGATATTATAGAGGAGTTAGGAATTGAGTCGCTGTGGGTGGAGTTGAGGAATAGGAAGGGAGCAATTACTATGCTAGGGGTGTACCGTAGACCACCCAACAGCCCACAGGCAGTGGAAGAAGGTATATGTAGAGACATTTTGGATAGGTGTAGGAAGAATAGGCTTGTTGTAGTGGGAGATTTTAATCTCCATGGGGTGGGTTGGAAGGTGCCTAGAGCTGGGAGTTCGGACGGGGAGGAATTCATAAGATGTGTATTGGAAGGGTCCTTGGAGCAATTTGTAGATAGCCCGACTAGAGAGGAGGCTATACTGGATTTAGTTCTGGGTAATGAGCCGGGTCAGGTGGTTGAGGTTGCAGTAGGTGAACATGTGGCTAACAGTGACCACAACTCTGCCTACTTTAGGATATTAATGGAAAAAGATGAGTGCTGTCCTAAGGGGAGGGTGCTAAATTGGGGGAAGGCTAGCTACAGCCGGATTAGGCAGGAACTTAGGGATACAGACCGGGATAGGCTGTTTGAGAACAAGTCCACGTTTGGCATGTAGGAGTCTTTCAAGGGAAAACTGAAATGGCTGCAAGAAAGACATGTGCAGATTAAGAGGAAGGATGGGAAAGGCAGGATTAGAAAGCCGTAGCTTACTAGGGATATTGAGGACTTGGTCAGGAAGAAACGAGAGGCGTATGTTAGGTCTAAGCAACTGGGAATGGAGAGAGCATTGGAGGAATACAGAGAGAGTAGGAGGGAGCTCAAACGGGGACTTAGAAGGGCAAAAAGGGGGCATGAAATGGCTTTGGCAGACAGGATTAAGGAAAATCCAAAGGCATTTTACTCCCATGTCAGGAACAAAAGGGTGGTTAGAGGAAAAATCGGTCCTCTCAGGGACAGAGGAGGGGAACTGTGCTTAGAGTCCGAGGGAATGGGGGAGATCCTGAATGAATATTTTGCGTCAGTATTCACGAAGGAGAGGGGCTTGATGTCTGGCACTGTCTTGGATGGAGTTGTAGACCAGTTGAAGGAACTATCCATTACGAGGGAGGAAGTGTTAGGGCTTTTAGGTAGCAATAAAACTGATAAATCTCCGGGGCCTGATGGCATTTATCCCAGGCTGCTTAGGGAGGCGAGAGATGAAATTGCTGGGCCTCTGATGCAAATCTTTGTCTCTTCTTTGGACACAGGTGAGCTCCCAGAGGACTGGAGGATAGCGAATGTGGTACCATTGTTTAAAAAGGGTAGGAAGGATAACCCTGCTAACTATAGGCCGGTGAGTTTGACATCAGTGGTAGGCAAGTTGATGGAGAGGATTCTTAGGGATAGGATGTATGAGCATTTACAGCATTGCGATCTGATTAGGGGAAGTCTTGCCTTACGAATCTGGTAGAATTTTTTGAGGAGGTGACAAAAACGGTTGACGAAGGATGAGCTGTTAATGTCGTCTATATGGATTTCAGTAAGACGTTTGACAAAGTCCCTCATGGTAGGTTGGTTGAAAAGGTTAAGGCTTATGGAATACAAGGCCAGGTATCTAGATGGATTGATAACAGTCTTGGTAAGAGGAGACACAGAGTAGTAGTGGAAGGGTCCTTTTCTAGCTGGAGGTCTGTCACTAGTGGTGTGCCACAGGGCTCAGTACTGGGACCTCTTCTTTTTGTAATATACATAAGTGCCTTTAAAGAGGGAATAAGTGGTGTGATCAGCAAATTTGCAGATGACACTAAGATGGCTGGACTGGCGGACAGTGAGGAGCAGTGTCAGGCAATACAATGGGATATAGATAGGCTGGCATATTGGGCAGATAAATGGCAGATGGAATTTAATCCTGATAAATGTGAGGTGATGCATTTTGGGAGAAATAATGTAGGGGGGAGTTATATGATAAAGGGTAGACCTATTAAGAGTATAGGAACGCAGAGGGACCTGGGGGTGCAAGTGCACAAGTCTTTGAAGATGGCAGTACAAGTGGAGAAGGTTGTGAAGAAAGCTTATGGCATGTTAGTCTTAATAGGATGGGGTATAGAGTATAAGAGCTGGAGTCTAATGTTGCAATTGTATAGAACATTGGTTAGGCCGCATTTGGAGTACTGTGTCCAGTTCTGGTTGCCTTATGACCAGAAAGACATGGAGAGCCTGGAGAGAGTGCAGAGGAGGTTTACCAGGATGCTGCCTGGTATGGAAGGACTGGGTTATGAGGAAAGATTGAGCAAATTGGGGCTGTTTTCCCTTGAAAGACAGCAACTGAGGGGAGATCTAATAGAGGTACATAAGATTATGAAACATATAGATAAACAGTGGTAAGCTTTTTCCTAGGTTGGAAATGCACATTACGAGGGGCCACGGGCTTAGGGTGAGGGGGGGCGAGGTATAATTCGGATGTTAGAGGGAGGTTTTTCACACAGAGGGTAGTGGAGGTATGGAATGCTCTGCCAAGCAAGGTGGTGGAGGCAGGCACGCTGGAGTTGTTGAAGAGTTACCTAGATAGGCACATGAGCAGGGTGGAGATGGAGGGATATAGGAGACTGCTTTAAATAAGGTTCAGGAGCCTTGGGACGTCCCTGGGAATCAATTGATTCCTATGGACCTCCCGACATATTTTATGGCTCACTTGTTTTCACTTGGGGATTCCCTTGAATGTGTGTATAAGGATGTGGATGATACTGATGTTTTTCTCTTTTAATACACAAGTTCTTCAGTCCACCTTGTTGTCCAACAAGGGGCATACACGCGATGGGTCGTACGAGGGCTGGTCTTGGATGTTTCGAGAGTAGCCTAGTGCTTCACGTCGTTAGTGTACACTTAAACTGGACCAGCTGATGGGCAACACGAAAGCGCAGTTACTATCACTGTTTGCTGTGCAGTTACATGGATTTGGGCCAGTGTCTGTGGTAGTTTGCGCATTCTCCCCGTGCTTGTGTCCATTTTCTCCGGGAGCTCCGATTTCCTCCCACACCCCAAAGATGTGCTGTTAGGCTGATTGGTGTAACAAATTGTCCCTAAATTAGTCTTCCCTCAATGTGGAATGCCATAAGCATAGACAAGGGTCATAGGTGGAGAGGGGACTCATAATGTTAAAATGAAGGGCCTGTTTCCCATGCTGTGTTGTTCTTTGTTCTCTGTTCTTTATTTAAATGCTATACCCACCTCCCAGCTGATTTCTGGTGCTGCACAGAGGCTGCCAGAAATCCGGGCCTGGGAGTTGCAAGTGCGGCATGAGCACTCACGGGAATCCCACGAATCAGCAATGTGCAATTCTCCCAGTCCGCTGTGTAAAGAATTAGCACAGCAGGTGGGAGAATCACCCCCTATGTTGGAGAAAAGTTAGTTGAAGATCGTTGGGCCTAGGACACTAGCCCGAGGAACTCCTGCACTGACATCTTGGGACTGAGATGATTGATCCCTTACAACCACAACCATCTCCCACTGTGCCAAGTATTTCGGACAGTCAGTGCAGGCTCGATGGGCCAGATGCCCTCTTTCTGCACCGCAGAGATTCTATAGTATGACCCCAACTAACACAGAATTTCCCCCAATTCCTATTGACTCCAGTTTTACTAAGGTTCCTTGATGCCATACTCGTTCAAGTGCTACCTTGATATCAAGAGCAGTTACTCTCACCTCACCTCTGGAATTCTTGTCCACATTTGAACCGAGACTGTAATGAGGTCAGGAGCTGAATGACTCTGCTGGAATACAAACTGAACTTCAGTCAGCAGGTGATTGCTAAAAAAATGACCCCTTCCATCACTTTACTGATGGTCGAGAATGGACTAATGGAGGAGATAATTAGCCTGGTTCGATTTGCCCTTTTTGTGTACAGGACATAGCTGGTCAATTTTCCACATTACCGGGCTGATGCGAGTGTTGTCGCTGTACTGGAACCACTTGGCTTGGGACATGGCAAGTTTGGGAGCACGAGTATTGCCAGTACAGTATCAGAGCCCTTAGCCTCTGCAGTATCCAGTGCCTTCATCCATTTCTTGATGTCACATGGAGTGAATTGAATTGGCTAGCAACTGGCATCTGTGACTCTGGGGTCCTCAGGAGGAGGCCGAGATGGATTGTCCACTCAGCACTTGTGGTTGAAGATTGTCGCAAATGCTCCAGCTTTATTTTTTGCACTGATGTGGTGAGCTCTTTTATCATTGAGGATGGGGATATTTGTGGATCTTGCTCCTCCAGTTAGTTATTTCATTGTCCACCACCATTCACAGCTGGATGTGACAGAACTGCAGAGTTTTGATTAGACCCATTGGCTGTGGGATTGCTTGGCTTTGTCTATACTGAAACTTCTGTGATTTCTTCCCTCATAATACCACTGGTATATCTACACCACATGAACTGTAACAGCACAAGAAGGCAGTTCAACTACATTTCCAGTAAGAATTTAGAAATGGACAATAAATACTAGCCTTGCCAATGAAGCCTACATTCCATGACAAAATAACAAAAAGTTTAAAGCAGCTGGGGGCTGTCCATAACTAAACAAACTTTCCAACATCACAAATATCACTGACAGACCAAATAAGGACATTGATCTATTCAGTTTGAACAATAAAATCAGGAGTTGTGTCTAATTATAGAGGAGATCTTTTTAAGTGCTAATGATGGGTTTACAATTTTTTTACAACGAATGGCTTTGAGGAAATTTTTCACCAGTTACGTAACTTTGACCAATTGGTACCATGGAATTGGTAATGAAAATAAAGACCTTAAGAATTTCTTTTAATCAAACAGTAGTCTTAAATATATTTGATAGGATTAAAATGGTATAATATTGAGTTACATGTCTTAATAAGGAATATCTAAATTAATTGTTGACTGCAGGAGTTACCAATCCTTCTGAATTGTCTGGAATTTTCCCGGAATTGAAGATAGATTACCTGGGCACTGCTGTGAGAAACTGTGGGAGAAACATAAAGTAGATACTGTGAGCCACACCATGTACCATCAAATGAGGCAGAGCTTTAACACATGAGGATGGAGGTCAATTCATAGGCAGCAAGGCAAATTTCCATTCATAGGTTAAACTGCTCTGGAGAGCACCATGTATTTTGGTTGTTGCAGTCATGATTTTAGCTCAGTACTTTCCATAACTTTGTTATTCTAATCAATTCCTTTTTCTATTTGTCTCTTCTCTTCCTAAATCAGTAAGCTGTAATTGTGACGTAATTATTAGACATTGAAAATCACTATAGATTCATCTTTCTGCTGTTACTTTTCACTGTGGCACAGTGGTTGGCACTGCTGCCTCACATCCAGGAGCCTGGGTCCGATTCCCGGTTTGGATCACTGTCCGTCTGGAGTTTGCATGTTCTCCCCACGTCTATATGGATTTCCTCCAGGTGCTCTGGTTTTCTCTCACACTCTAAAGATGTGTGGGTTAGGTTGCTTGGCTATGTTAAATTGACCAATCTAGGACTTAAAATTAGAACCAGGCCTTTCAAAGGATTGTAGAAGTTTGGGAATCTGTTCCGCAAATGGCAGCAAGTGAATTGTTCATTTTAAATCTGAGAATTAATGTAGATTTCTGATATTGAGACAAAGGTGATGCTGTGTCACTAATCAGCTGTGATTGTGTTGAATGGTGGAACAGAACTGAAGGGCTCAGTGGTCAACTCCTGTTCCTATATCTCTTGATGTGCTGAGCATTTCCAACACTTGTGGCTTTTGTTTGGGATTATGGAGATTTGACCACCTTGAATTTTTTGGAGGTGATACAAAGCTCAACTTTCAGATGGTGGAACATCAGAGAGCACACTTTGCAGAGGTGGTAGACAACTATTCATGGGAACATTTGGTTTCCAATTCTCCAATACTCCGCCAGTGAAGAGAAACGTATTTCACAAGCACATGGGGAGCAATGCGACCCAAGTATAGGTCCAAACAATTACAAGGTAAACACAATGATGGTTGAAAACTATGGGTGTATTACAGGATTAAGCCATCAGGTAATTCTACTGATACCACAGGCTCTGGGGAGAATGAATCATAGAGTCCATACAGTGCAGAAGAGGCTATTTGGCCCATCGAGTCTGCACCAAGCATAGCCCCATCCAAGCTCTATTCCATAACCCTTCATAGTTACCCTGCTAATCCCCCTCAAACTAAGGTTAATTTAGCTTTGCCAATCCACCTAACCTGCACATCTTTGGAGTGTGGGAGGAAACTGGAATAGCCAGAAAAAACCCACCCAGACACAAGAAGAACAGACAGTGACCCGAGGCCAGAATTGGACCTGGGTCCCTGGTGCAATGAGGCAGCAGTGCTAACCACTGTGCCACCGTGCCATCCATTGGTGTAAGCTTTTTAGTAATGTGGCAACACGTTTTTTTTCTAATTTTATTTCAGACATCTTTCATGCAGGATGTCCTAATGCTGGATTCTGCCTTCATTAGTTCAGGGATCTGGGCAAAGTGGAAACTGGAAAAAGAAAGTATAAACTAAAGCGTTCAGTTTGGTTAGAGAAAGCAATGTTACCAGAAATGCAACCCATGAATGCAACCAAATCCCTAAACCCAGGGAGTGTTTCCAATTGAACTAATGACCATTTCTTAACATTAATATTTATTAAAAAAGGGACTAGAAAGGATATATTTAAATCACATTTGCCTGAATTGGACAGGTGGCATTGTGACACAGTAGTTAGCATTGCTGCCTCATAGCGCCAGGGACCCAGGTTCAATTCCAGTCTCGGGTGATTGTCTGTGTGGAGTTTGCACATTCTCCCCATGTCTGTGTGGGTTTCCTCCGGTTTCCTCCCACTAAATTGCCCCTTCATGTTCCAACATGTTTAAGGGGATTAGTGAGGTAAATACGTGAGGTTACGGGGATGGGAACTGGGTGGGATTCTCTGTCAGAGAGACTTGAATGGGCTGAATGACCTCCTTCTGCACTGTAGGGATTCCATGAAATCCTTTAAAGTAATTAAAGACTGAATAACATGTTATCATTTAATAAAAATAAACTTTAAAAACATAGGTGATCACTTGAACTCTTCATGCAATTATTTTTCATGAAATGCACTGCTACCCAAATGGGAACATGGCATTTTTCAATTAGGAGCACAGTGACTTCTGTTTGTGGGAAGTTACACAGCCAAATCAACGTTCAGTTATGATAATCACAGTTTGGTACCTTAACAAGTAGAAAATTAGCCTTTCAACCCCTAGCAGACACCTTTGAAAACAGAAGTTAGATATGATAGAGTGCAGAAAACATAAAGGTTATGTTTTCCTTCCTAAAAAGCGACTAAAATCATTAAGGAAGCAGTGTTAGCAAGTGCAATGACCTTGACAATGATAACATTTTGCCCCTTTCCAGTTCACAGGCCAGAGGATAGATCTGAGAGAAGATAGTAAACCAGGTGAATGTCAAACTGACCAAATTAGGATGCCAAGGTTATTCAATAATGTCAAGAAATCAAACAAGCTTTAAGGAATTCAATGATCAGACAGAATATTCTTGAGAAAAGTTGCAGTCAAACATAACAGAAGGTTCCTTTATTCTTGCCAATTTAATTGATTATTGTCACATGTATTGGTAAATAATGAAAAGCATTGTTTCTTGCACGCTATACAAACAAAGCATACCATACATAAGGAAGGAAAGGAGAGAGTGCAGAATGTAGTGTTACAGTTATAGCTAGGGTGTAGAGAAAGATCCTTAGTGACATTATTTTCTGCACTCATTTGTTTCCATCTTTATGAACAGTATGCTTTGTCTTATAGCACACAAAGAACAATATTTTTCACTGTGTGCTAACGCATGTGACAATAATAAATCAAACCAATCAAAACTTAATATGAGGGAGATCCATTCAAAAGTCTGATGGCAGCAGGGAAGAAGATGTTTTTGAGTCGGTTGGTACATGTCCTCAGACTTGTGTATCTTTTTCCCAATGGAAGAGAGTGTGTCTGGGGTACATGGGGTCCTTGACTATGCTGGTTGCTTTTCTGAGGCAGTAGGAAGTGTAGACAGAGTGAATAGATGGGAGTCTGGTTTGAGTGATGGATTGGGCTTCATTCACAACTCTTTGTAATTCATTACAGTCTTGTACACAGCAGGAGCCATACCAAACGGAAATACAACCAGAAAGAATGCTTTCAAAGATGCATCTGTAGAAGTTGGTGAGAGTTGTAATGGACATGCCAAATTTCCTTAATATCCTGAGAAAGTAGAGGTGTTGCTGGACTTTCTTAACTATAGCAACCACGTGGAGGGACCAGGACAGGTTGTAGGTGATCTGGACACCTAAAAACTTGAAGCTCTCGACTATTTCTCCTTCGTACCCATTGATGTTATCAGTAGCATGCCTTCCACTATGCTTCCTGAAGTTGATGACCATCTCCTTTGTTTTGTTGACATTGAGGGAGAGATTATTGTCATCGCACCAGTTCAACCAGATTCGCTATCTCTTTTCTGTATTCTGTGTCATCATTGCTTGAGATCCAACCCATTATGGTGGTGTCATCAGCAAACTTGAAAATCGAGTTAGAGGAGAATTTGGCCATACAGTCAGAAGTGTATAAAGAGTATCATAAGGAGCTGAGGACACAGCTTTGCAGAGCACCGGTGTTGAGGATGATCATGGTGGAGATGTTGTTGCCTATCCTTACTCACTGCGGTGTATGGGTTAGGAGGTCAAGGATCCAGTTGCAGAGGGAGTAGCTGATCCTGAGGCCACAAAATTTGGAGATGAGTCTCATAGTAATAATGGTGTTAAAGGCTGAGCTTTTGTCTATGAATAGGAGTCTGAAATAGGTGTCTTTATTATCTAGATGTTCCAGGGTTGAGTGCAGGGCCAGGGAGATGGTGTCTGCTGTTGACCTGTTGCGCGATAGGTGGACTGTAATTGATCCAGACAGTCCGGGGGGCAGAAATTGATTTGGGCCATAACTAACCTTTCGAATTACTTCATAATGATGGATGTCAGAGCCATTGGACAATATTCATTAAAGCACGCTGCCAAGCTTTTCTTTGGTACCAGGATGATGGTCATCTTCGTGGAGCAGGTAGGAACCTTAGATTGTTGTAAAGAGAGGTTGAAGATGTCTGCGAATACCCCCACTGGCAGATCTGCGCAGGATCTGAGTGCTCATCCGGGTAGTCCATCTGGGCCAGTCGCTTTCTGTGGGTTGACTTTTGAGAAAGCTGTTCTGACGTTGGCAATCGGATACAGATATAGATTGATCTCTGAAATAGATACATAGCCAAGGCTTTTGTACAGCAAATTGGCACAAGCGAGGCCATGCAGAGAAGCAAAACTGCTGTTATGGTACACCCTGTTCAATGACTCACGTCATTGGAGACTGCCCCCTGAGCAAATTCAGTGGAGGTCTCACAAAGCTCCATTTAGCTATGATGGAAGCTGTTGCCTGGCTCGGTGAATACTTAACATACTCAAAAAGGATTAACAGCAGCCAAGAGCAGATGCTAACCAGTGAATGGGAAAGTTCAGAGTTTGAATATCAGAACTGTAGTTAGAAGTCTAAGGTGGGCAGTCATTGAGTCATAGAGGTTTACAGCATGGAAACAGGCCCTTCAGCCCACCTTGCCCATGCCACCCTTTTTTTTAAAACCCCTAAGCTAACCCCAATTGCCCACATTTGGCCCACTATACCCATCATACTCATGTAATTGTCTAAATGCTTTTTAAAAGACAAAATTGTACCCGCCTCTACTACTACCTCTGGCAGCTCGTTCCAGACACTCACTGCCCTCTGTGTGAAAAAATTGCCCCTCTGGACACTTTTGTATCTCTCCCCTTTCACTTAAACCTATGCCCTGTAGTTTTAGACTCTCCTACTTTTGGGAAAAAATATTGACTATCCAGCTGATCTGTGTCCCTCATTATTTTATAGACCTCTATAAGGTGACCCCTCAGCCTCCTACACTCCAGAGAAAAAAGTCCCAGTCTATCCAGCCTCTTAATAACTCAATTCATCAAGTCCTGGTAGCATCCTAGTAAATCTTTTCTGCACTTTTTCTAGTTTAACAACACCTTTTCTTTAATAGAGTGACCAGGATTGCACACATTATTCCAAGTGTAACCTTACCAGTGTCTTGAAAAACTTCAACAAGATATCCCAACTTCTGTATTCAATGTTCTGACCAATGAAACCAAGCATTCCAAAAGCCTTCTTCACCAATCTGTCCACCTGTGACTTCACTTTCAAAGAGCTATGAACATGTACCCTTAGATCTCTTTGTTCTGTAACTCTTCCCAACACTGTACCGTTAACTGAGTAAGTCCTGCCTTGGTTCAATCTACCAAAACGCACCACCTTGCATTTGTCTAAATTAAACTCCATCTGGCATTCGCCAGCCCACTGGTCCAATTGATCAAGATCCTGTTGCAATTGGAGATAATTTTCTTCACTGTCCACTAAGCCTTAGTGTCATCTTAGTGTCATCTTCAAACTTACTAACCATGCCTCCTATACTCTCATCCAAATGATTAATATAAATGACAAATAACAGTGGCCCCAGCACTGATCCCTGAGGCACACTGCTGGTGTCAGGTCTTCAGTTTGAAAAACAACCTCCTGCAACCAGCTTCTGGCTTCTAACAAGAAGTGGAGATGCCGGCGTTGGACTGGGGTAAACATGGTAAGAAGTCTCACAACACCAGGTTGAAGTCCAACAGGTTTAATTGGTAGCAAAATCCACTAGCTTTTGGAGCGCTTGCTGCCCCTTCATCAGGTGAGTGGGAGTTCTATTCACAAACAGTAATTGTCTAGAGACATCCACCAGGCAAGAGTGTTCTTTTCCTGTTGGGGAATACTTAAGTGGTCACAGGCATTCGGCCTCTCATCTTCGGGTAAGCATTCTCCAAGGTGGCCTTCACGACACACGACAGTGCAGAGTCGCTGAGCAGAGACTGATAGCCAAGTTCTGCACACATGAGGACAGCCTCAACAGGGATCTTGGGTTCACGTCACCCCCATGACTTGCCTGGACTTGCAAAATCTCACTAACTGACCTGTCTGGAGACAATATACTTCTCTTCCTGTGCTTAACACTCTCTCCACGCATATTGCCTGTACCTTTAAGATTTGATTACCTGTGAAGACTCGCCTTCCAATCATTATTTTGGAAATTGAGTTTGTGTCTTTGTATGCCCTGTTTGTGAATAGAACTCCCACTCACCTGACGAAGGGGCAGCAAGCGCTCCGAAAGCTAGTGGCTTTTGCTACCAAATAAATCTGTTGGACTTTAGCCTGGTGTTGAGACTTCTTATTCTGTCAAGAAGCCAATTTTGTATCCATTTAGATACGTCATCCTGGGTTCCGTGAGATTTAACCTCATGGAACAACCTACCATGCGGTACTTTGTCAAAGGCCTAATCTTCCTATTCATACTCTCACTAGCACATGGCAGCAATAGTAATCTTGAAATTACTACCTTCGAGTTCCTGCTCTTTAGCCTTCTGCCTAACTCACTATATTCACATTTCAGGACCTCATTCCTTTTCCTACCTATGTCGTTGGTACCAATATGTACAACAATCTCTGGCTGTTCACCCTCCCCCTTAAGAATGTCCTGCAATTGCTCAGAGACATCCTTGACCCTGGCACCAGGGAGGCAACACACCATCCTGGAATCTCAATTGCGGCCACAGAAATGCCTGTCTGTGCCTCTAACTGGCGGGTCTCCTATTACCACTGCTCGCTTGCTCTTTGTCTAAAACTGTTTCACAGCAGAACCAGCTGTGGTGTTACAGGCCTGGCTGCTGCTGGTATCCCCCCCATGACAGGCTACCCGCTCAAGAGTATCCAAAATGATATACCTGTTTAAAACGGGAATAGGCACAGGAGATTGCTGCATTATCATCTTGCCTTTCCTAGTGGTCTACCTGTCTGAACCTGTAGTGTGACAACCTCCCTGAAACGAGTGTCTATCACACTCTCTGCCTCCTGAATGCTCCGCAGTGCACCCAGCTGAACAATGTGGTCTGTGAGGAGCTGTAACTGGACACACTTCCTGCAGACAAAGTTGTCAGGGAGACTAGATTGCTCCCTAATTGCTCACATCTGGCAGGAGGAGCATGTCACTGCCCTAGCTGCCATAATGCTCTTATACAGGTAAAATGATAAAAGAATCTCAACTCACCTCTCCTTTGCTTTGCTTGTGGTCCTGCTGCCAGCATTATTTTGTTTTTCTTTTCCAAAAATATACTTTATTCATAAAAATCTCAAGTAATCCATTGCAAATGTACAGGGCTTCGAATAGCAAAGCGATGTGGAATCAAAACATTTTTACAGATCTGTCCAAATTACAGTGTCTACATTTCAATACTTAAAAAACTATATCCATGTCTCAAATATTTACATATTTGTACTAATTACAAGAATTACATTTCAGTTCTTAAAAATATATACACGCCTCAATAGATTACTGTGTGCCGTTAGTGGTCAGATTGGCACACAGTTATGCAGGTCGAGGGTATTCTGCAGTTCCTGGGCCCTCGGTCTGCCTCCGTTAAAAGGCCTTACAGTGTGGCCTTTCCCCATTGTGCCTTTGCGGCGGCTGCCCCAAGCTTCAGCCCGTCCCTCAGCACGTAGTCCTGGACCTTGGAATGTGCCAGTCTGCAACACTCGGTCGAGGACAGTTCTTTCAGCTGGAAGATCAGCAATTTTGAGGATAAGGTAAGGAGGGAAACATTGAACTAGTGTTTGGAGTTTAACTGTCCCTTCACAGCAGCTCCTCCACAAACCACCTTCTAGTCACAGTGCCTGCACCTAGGCAAACATGACCTTCAATCCCAATCACCTTCGCCAATCTGCTGCTCTCACTTGGACGCTTGTCTTCACTCGAAGTAGGAAGGTGTCCACCAGAAACCCACCTTCTGGCGCAGTGACTGCACCTATGCAAATGTAATCTGCAATCACCGGTCACAGTGGCACAGTGGTTAGCACTGCTGCCTCACAGTGCCAGGGACCCAGGTTCAATTCCCGGCTTAGGTGACTGTCTGTGTGGACACTCTCCCCTTGTCTGTGTGGGTTTCATCTGGATGCTCTGGTTTCCTCCCACAGTCCAAAGATGTGCAGGTTAGGTGGATTGCCCATGCTAAGTTGACCCTTAGTGTCAGGAGGACTAGCTAAGGTAAATGCATGAGATTGTGGGGATGGGACCTGGGTGGGATTGTGGTTGGTGCAGACTTGATGGGCCGAATGGCCTCCTTCTGCACTGTGGGATACTATGATTGTATTAGGTTTAGCATCTCGCCAAATATCTTCGGATACTTCACTCTTACATGATGCGCTCTGTTTATCAATTATTCACAGTGTGGGTAACAATGATATTTTACGAACAAGATGTCACTGATTCCACCACCCTACTCCATGCAAAATTCAGAGTTCTTATCTGAACAATCCCTCCCCTTCAGTGAAATCACAAGAGCAAGGCACAGAGGGGATCTCAAAAAACAAACAGGTACAGAGTGAGAAGCAACACTTGGATTCCATGGGTGGAGATTACAAAATAAATATATTTAGTACTCTTCCAATGAGGACAATGCATTTAATCTTTAAATCAGCAGTTTTACCTTGCCCCACCCCCATGTGATATGTATTTTTGACCAGATGCACAGAAAGAAAATGTTCTGGTAATGATAATAGATGCTGAGTCAACAACAGACGCCAGACAACCTGTCCTGTGGCAGCTGATTTATTTGATCCTGCAATTACAATCAGGCATGTTTAATGCATCCAGTGGGTGTGTGAAGGGTCCGTATGGGCAGCTCAGTTATCAGCCAGCTTTAGGTAATGATATTTCTCAGACTGGAACAGAAGATCCCTTTAGCTGAAATGCAAACAGTCAGATTTTCCATAACCTCCTGTTCTTTCAGGCCCTCCTCCCAAGGGTTAGAGTCATCGTAACGGGAGAAAATTCCATGTTACTGTCCTTCTCTGGGTTTGCCATAATATAAGGCTTCTTCAGTTCCTCCAAGACTGGGACCTGTGTCTCAAAGTGAGCAAGATATATAATTGAATTCTCCCACTCCATAATGCTCTTAATTGCTATTTTTGAGCTATTAGCAAAAACACTGTCACCATCACTTCAAATCCACACAAGTAAATGGAAATGAACACCTAATAAGCCTGTCTAAGATGGTAATGTTGCATTTTTGCACATCATCATTTCTCAATCCCAAAGAACTGCCCCTGTACTTGGCGTCATTGCAACGAAGAGTTATCTAAAAGCATCCGATCCCATCGGATCGGATTGTATTTTAAATAGAATGGCTATCCATGTTCCTAAATCTGCAATATAAGTTTGCTACTATGGTTAATTATGTGCACTTAATAGTATATGCAGGAAATGCATAGGGATCCATTAGTTAACAGAACTGCTACCGCCTTAGTGATAGCTGACTAATCTTACTTTCTATAGCACCTGGGGTGAATGAGATCAAAAGTTATGGGGAAAAAGCAGAATTAGGTTATTGAATTGGATGATCAGCCAAGATCAAGGTGAAGGGCCAAATGGCTTCCTCCTGCTCCTATTTTCTATGCTTCTAAGGTCATAACGCCATATAACAGGTTATAGTTTTATTCCTGTGCCCATGAAGATGAGAGGTGTCAGTACCAGGAGGTGAAATCCTTTCAAGCATTCTGTACCAGTGGTTAGCATCCCAGTGCAGAAATAGCACAGCAAACTGCAGAATAAAACTCACACCCTTTCTCGCAAATCTCAGAAGAACCCTCATCATTGTAATAATGTAATACTCTCACACCACAGTCTCTATCAGTGAGAATTTAGTGCCAGATTACTGACAGCCACACCAATTCCCTTGGGATTTTAGTAACCATGGTTACACATGGTTAGCACCATTGCCTCACAGCTCCAGGAACCTGGGTTCAGTTCTGGCCTTGGGCGACTGGTCTGTGTGGAATTTACACAGCCTCCCCGCGTCTGCGTGCATTTCCTCTGGGTGCTCTGGTTTCCTCTCACAGTCCAAAGATGTGTAGGTTAGTTGGATTGGCCATGCTAAATTGCTCCCTTTGTTTCCCAAGGTTTGTAGGTTGGATGGATTAACCATGGTAAATGTGTGGAATTATGGGGATGGGATGGGAGAGAAGGCCTGGGTGGGATGCTCTATCAGAGAGTTGGTGCAGACTCGATGGACCGAATGGCCTCTTCGGCACCGTGGGGATCTATGATTCTAATGATGACCCCATCAATTAGAGCTGTACTTGAACAAAGGAGCCAGCAAGGGGGTGAAATTAGTGAAATACACTTAGTTCCCCATGTGTTGGTTCTGAGGCTGGTTGAGGTGGAGTGAGCAAAGTATTTAACTGATGTAATTCAAGTCCCAAACTAGAATAAATAGTCAATAATACATTCAAATTAACCCTTTCATTCATGGCTATAAACTTTCATAGAACATAGAACGTAGAACATAGAAAAACTACAGCACAAACAGGCCCCTCGGCCCACAAGTTGCACTAAACATATCTCTACCTACTAGGCTTACCTATAACCCTCAATCTTACTAAGTCCCATTTACTCATCCAGAAGTCTCTTAAAAGACCCTATCGACTCCGCCTCCACCACCACCGCCAGCAGCCAATTCCACGCACTCACCATCCTCTGAGTGAAAAACTTACTCCTGACATCTCCTCTGTACCTACTCCCCAGTACCTTAAACCTGTGTCCTCTTGTGGCAGCCATTTCAGCCCTGGGAAAAAGCCTTTGAGAATCCACCCAATTTTTCAATGGACTTGTTTCAAGATTTGATGTGCCAATTCAGTAAGGAGAAAAGGGCTCAAGATCAATGCTTAACAAGTCCTTGCAGGGGGTCAGCATTTGTGGTTGAACCTCTCCATGTTTGCTATATTTTAAGCGCCTAATATTCATAATATTAGCATTTCATCATCTCATGGTTTTGGGCTGGGAACAGATTTATACTGCACACAATCTGTGCCATCTTTTCATGAAAAGGACAGAAAAGTCCAGATTCTGCAAAACATTACTTTGGAAAGATTGCTGTAAGTCCAGGAAATGAGAGGAATCTTCCAATAAAAAATTTAGAAGTAGGAGAGTTAAATATTCACGAATTAAATTTCTATAAGCTTATTTTCTTCCAGTGCCCTCAGAATCAGAACTATTAAGATTTCAAATCGCGTAGTAAAGCCTGGAAGATGTTCATAAGTGACTCTGCCCAGGTGTCCTGTTGATGTCCTTGAAATCTTGATGCCTGATAAGCGGTGTACACCAAGGTCAGCAGGGTCTTCTCAAAATCCTCAGACTTGAGCTGCCCAATGTACTTGGATAGTCTGTAAGTAAGCCTTTGGATGTCAACAATATTCTTGGGGATGATGTGATTGATAATAACGTCAAACTTCTTTGCTGCTCTCAGTGATGCAAGTTCTTCATCCTTCAGGTGGCATTTAAAGTTGTCATCTATGATCAACCCACCCAGAAGAAACTAAAAATGCAGAAAACAAATATGAATAAAAATGACAAAACCACAAAAAACATAGTCAACTGTTTAGGGTTTGTGAAAGTATAAAAACAATCTACACAAATCCTCTCTAAAGCTGCAATGAACTGTATAAATCAATGAAATGAAACATTTGATCCTTGCTCTGTGCCTAGATCTCACTGAGGGCAAATAAGTGGCTAAAAGTGATAAGGAGTAAACACAAGAATTTTTTCAGTTATTCGTGTGACATGGGTGTCACTGGCTGGCCAGCATTTATTGCCCAAGCCTAGTTGTCCTTGTTCAGAGGGCAGTTACAAGTCAACCACATTGCTGTGACTCTGGAGCCACATGCAGAATCCATAGAATCCCTACAGTGCAGAAGGAGGCCATTCAGTTCATTGAGCCTGCACCAACAACAATCCCACCCAGACTCATCTCCATAATCCCAACTCGTACCCTGCTAGTCCCCCTGACATTAAAGGTCAATTTAGCATGGCCAATCAACCTAACCTGCATATCTTTGGACTGTGGGAGGAAACCAGAGCATCTGGAGGAAACCCATGCAGACACAAGGAAAACATGCAAACTCCACACGGACAGCGTCCCAATGCTGGAATTGTACCTGGGTCCCTGGCACTGTGAGACAACAGTTCCAACCAGGTATGGAAAGCAGATTTCCTTCTCTAGAGGACATTAGTGAACCAAATGGGTTTTTTCCAACAATCAACAATGGGTTCATGATCAATAGTAGATTCTTAATTCCAGATATTTTTTATTGAGTTCAAATACCACATTAGTTGACTGTCTGGATTAATAGCCTAGCGATAATATCAGTAGACAACTGCCTCCCCCAAGAATGGATGGGGTTCTCATGCTTGATGAATCTTCAGTGATCTCTGGAAATGAAAAGCCTTGAACTTTAAATGAAGGCAGAATTGAGCTCCGCTGTGACTGTCTTGCACAGTGGCATAGTCTGTGTAATTTCATGGTCTAAGATCATACGTGAACAATGATCCACTTGATGAAGTCCAGGACAGTGTCCGGAAACCATGAAGCTTTACTCTAACATTACACTAGAGGTCCCTCGGCATTGGAGAAGGAGCAAAGTGCCAATACCCAGGTCATACCTTAGCACTGCCTACCGAGCATTGGGCAATGCCAAGGGGGTGGGGCAGATGGGGCCAGGGCCTCTTGGGAGGACATTGGTGGGATGCAGGTTTCTGCAGTCAGGCTGAATGACAGAGGAAGGGGGGCCAGCGTTTAGGGCTGGGCAGTGGGATGGGGGTGGGGATCAGCCTTATTGGAGAGTCAGAGCTGCAGTGGTGGTGGGGAGGGGGAGTGGTTTGGGACCGTGGCCAGAGATTGTTGCTGGTGGGGGGGAGAGGGGTGGGCAATCGGGATATCGTGACTGCCTGGGGAACTGGAGGCAGGAGGGCTGGGGTGGAGGGGACATGTCCGGGAGGCCAGCAATCGGGCTGTGGATGGGTGTGGAGGGAAGTCAGAAGGGCAGCAATGCGATGTTGCTGTGCTGGACAGCAACTGAGCTGGCCAGTGATCAAGAGGCTAGCAACACGGGGCCACTGCACGTACATCCATCTCGACACTGACAGATTGGTGCATATGCAGTGGCCCACCCAGCACTATGTTGCCGGCCTCTCCGGCGGGAATAGGCTCCGCCTCCTGGGATTTATGCTAGGGCTCAGAGCACAGTGCACAGAGTATGGAGATTCATCTTGAAACTCCTGCTCAAAAAAACAATGGGATTTACTCCAGTTTTTATGTAAGTTAGACACTTAGGGCCTATTTTACCATTTTGATTCCCAGTGCTGGGTGACTTGAAACTGGGAGTGTTTCAGATCCAATTTTTAGACCCTTTCTGAGTTGCCCCCATTTGCACTCTGCTTACAACAATATCAGTGAGTCTGAATCGTGCTGCACGAGCCTGTGGACGGAGCTTTACCTGCCTGAAAACCTGCAGCGCTGATCGGCACCTCTAACTGCACATGCACAAAAAAAAATGCTGCTCCCCTGCCACATTGCTGCCGGGCCGGATAATGCCTGTCCCTGGCCCCAAAGACATTGTCTCATCCCCACAACATTACTGACCCCCCCTTATCCCCCCACCTCCTCCGCCACCCAGACCGACCGCGGGCCCCTTTCCCTCCTTCCCCCAATGATCTCAGGCAGAGTGGCAGCAGACCCTCCTTCCCCTCCACTGATCTGAAGCAGAGAGGCAGAAGATCCCCCTTCCCCCTCACTGATCTCAGGCGGAATGGCAGGGGACACCCCCCCCCTCCCAAACTGATCAGTTGCAGAGTGACAGCGACCCTCTTTCACCTCCACTGATCACAGACAGAGTGGCAGCGGACCCCCATTCCCCCCCCCCACCGATTGAAAGCAGGGTGGCAGCGGACCCTCCTTCCCCCTGCCCCCCCACACTTGCAGAGCCCCCACCAACCCATGAAAGAAAACGGATGAAACAAAAGGATCCATAAGCAGCAGAGAGCCATCGGATGCTCAGCACTTACCTTCTCACTAACCCTCACTGATGGAGTGCCCGAATTGGGCTTATGTGGACCGTTCTGTTTCGTGCTGACTCTGAATGGGCGAACACGGTGGTAAAGGGGGAAGTGCGGGTAAAGTTGGGCGTGCACCCCATTAAGTCAATTTAAATGCTTTTAAATGACTGTTGCGCCCATTTCAGGTGTGGTCCACATTGCGGCCATTTTCAGGCCTTGGTAAAGGGGAACCGGTGCGGAGGCAGGCACAGATCACGCTACTCACCTCACGCCTAACTTTATGAAGTCTTCGTGCCCAAAAATGGGCACAACATGATGGTAAAATATTCCCTAAGAAAATCACCTCCATTATGTGTAAAGGCAGATGCCATTGAGAACTCAGTGGGCCGAATGGTCTAATTCCATGCCTGCATCTTAATGTCATAGAATCATAGAATTCTATAGTGCAGAAGGAGTCCATTAGGCCCATCAAGTCTGCATCAACCACAATCCCACCCAGGCCTTCTCCCTATAACCCCATGCATTTACTGTAGCTAGTCCCCCTGACACTAAGTGGCAATTTCACATGGTCAATCCAACTAACCTGCGCATCTTTGGACTGTGGAAAGAAACCAGTGCACCCGGAGGAAACCCACGCAGACATGGCGAGAATGTGCAAACTCCACATAGACAGTGACCCAAGCCGGGAATCAAACATGGGTCCCTGGCGCTGCGAGGCAGCAGTGCTAACCACTGTGCCACTATGCCACCATGTTTTACGGAGAAGGTCCACAATGAAGATTATGGTCATTACTCCCTGGTTCAATTCCTGGCTTGGGTCACTGTCTGTGGGGAGTTTGTACATTCTCCTCATGTCTGTGTGGGTTTCCTCTGGGTGCTCCGTTTTCCTTCCACAATCTGAAAGAGCTGGTCAGGTGCATTGACCCGAACAGGCGCCTCGAGGAATTTCACAGTCATGTCATTGTAGTGTTAATGTAAGCCTTACTTGTGACTAATAAGTAAACTTTACTTTTACTTTACCGAGGGGATCCATTCACTGGGAATACTAGCTGTAGAGGAAGCCATTCACAAAGGTCAGTGTGAGAATTCACTCTGCAGGTGAGCAGTCTGAGTGCTCCTGATCTGTGGGGACAGTGACTGTGTGATGCTGAGTGCTAATGTAATGATAGTGTGAAGAATATAGTAATTGAAGAATGTTTACTGTGAGAGATCTTACTGAAGAGGATTATTATGGGGTTTAGTCATTCATGAGGAGTCTAAAGAGGAACCCAGTTATCAAGTAAATTATTGTTTGAGACCAAGCCACTGAGTAGTAATTACGAGTGCTTATGTCACTGAAGAGCTAATAATACACAGAGATAGGCCATTTGGCCCAACCAGTTTGTGTCGTCAAATAGTTCAGATCATAAATACCCACATAGCTCCCATATCTCTTCAAACTCTTATCCTTTATTCACCTATCTAACCTCATTTTCAATGTTGGTGTAGGCTGAATTTTCCCAAACCCTCCCCAGGGCGAAGCAGTTGTAGACCACTGGTTTCATGGAGACGCTCCTTCATTGGCAGCTTTTTTAGTGGCTAGGGAGCAGGAACTCAGGCAGGTCTTCCCAAGGACAGGTCTAATTGAAACCGACCATAGCAGCCATTTTTGAGAACTGCCTATTGAGTGCTCTAACTTAACCTTAGAAAAACTGTTATCGTGAGGAGACTGGGATGTCTTAGGAGATCCAGAGGTCCAGGTAGGACAGCCCCTCAATTTGCAGATGTAGGGCTAGACATCCTCCAAGAGGCCTTGAGGAGGAGAAGGAAGGTCCTCTTTTCAGGAAGTGACAGGAAGGAACCACTCACCCAAACTAAGTATGGATGGACATAGTTAACACTGTCTACAGAAGGAGTGTAGTCTACATTGAACCTGTATCAGAAGAGGTTCAATGATCTGATCTGCTCCAGCAAATTGAATTTTACCCCAAACCTCAGCATTACAGATCACAGGGCATTTACCCTCCAGCAGACTCATCAGCTGAGGAGTATAAGGCCATATGTGACTGTTGAATATGGAAGGGATGTAAAAAAGGATCAGAGCCATAGTGCTGTTGAGGACCTGCCACCACAGATGTGTGCAGCTTTGAATGAATTGGAGCAACAGGCATTGGTCATGGAGGACAGCAGTGCCATTCCACATTCTCTTTAGTCCTTGCAGAAGAAATGTGCCCATAATGTCCATGAGAGGGCCTAGATGGGTGGAGGCATCCCTTGCCTTCCAGTGGTCACAGGCACTGAGGAGGCAACCATGGAATTAACTAAGATTATGGACGTTGAGGAAGCTGCGATGGCAAAGTGGGTGCTTGTGGTGGAAATGGTGGTTAGAGAAGGTAATACACTCATTAAGGAGAAGTCTTCCACTCTACTCTGCCCAGTGGAATTCTGAACACTATGCTGCATTGAGAAGCTTTAGCATGGAAGAGGTTTCTGTGCTGCAAGGCTATCTCTGATGTTCCCTTCTTTTGTCTCCCGCAGGCCTGGATGTTGAGTCAAGGGAATCATCTCTCTCACCATCACCAGGTCCAGAGTCAAGTGGCAAAGCTCCCAAGAGGCAACACCACATTTTATACGCACTCCCCTATTTCTCAGTGCTACTAAAGAAACCACAGTTGGTCCTTGCATTTGGTTATGTAGTGTGGAGCTGGGTGAAGGGCACAGGATTTGTGAGCTGGAAGAGGTGTCAGAGGCATGTCATGTCATTCTTCCTGGGTCAGAGGGATTCAGGTGAAATGTGCTTGAATCAAATGATCACTGACACTAATGACATGTGACATTAATGGCATGTGACATGGTCACTGAGCCTCACCCTTAACCTGGCCAATTCCCTGGGAAACTGGAACATCTTTGTGTTCAGTATCTTCCTCCTCTACCTCTTCTTTCTTATCCTGATTTCCTATTCCTCCATTGAGTTGTATCATCCCTGGTCCACACACCTGTTTGTAACATAGCACAGCACATTGAACGGGATCCTTACAGGGGTGTACTGCAAGATGCCCTCTGACTACTCCAGACATGGGAATTAATCCAATAGTTTGCCTGATAATAACCCTACTGAGCAGATGGCTCCTGTTGTATCTGTCTGGGGCTCTCTTTCTCCTCCCTTGTCCCCTGGAATCCATCCACAAATTTTCAGACAGGAATGAAAAGTTAAGGCAGCCTGGGCTGCCAGAGAAAAAAGGAGTCATGGCAGCTGCCAGGAAAGCTAGCACACACATGCAGGAAGTTCTTATTACGATTATAATTGAATCCCTACAGTGCAGAAGGAGGCCATCAAGCCTGCACTGACAACAGCTCCACCCAGGCCCTATCCCTGTAACACCATGTATTTACCCTACTAATCCCCATGACTAAGAGGCAATTTAGCATGTCCAATCTACCTAACCTACACATCTCTGGACTGTAGGAGGAAATGGGAGCTCCTGGAGGAAACCACGCAGACATGGGGAGAACGTGCAAACTCCACAAAGACACTGGCTGGAAATGAACCCCGGTCTCTTGTGCTGTGAGGCAGCCATGCTAACCACTGTGCCACTGTGCTCCCCACACTTCATGAGGATGGCCGCTTCCATCTTATATGTCTACCTCCAATCAGGTGGTCTGTTCCAGTCAGTGTGTGCAGCCTTTGTGGCCCTGCGAAAATCCCAACATGCCCCTTAATGTGTTTTCAATGAACTTTTAACAACATTAGTTTGCCTTCCTGATGGATTGGATGGGTTCTAGGAGCAACCTTCCCCTTGCTCTGGTGAACCTCGCCAGCATCTTGTCATGAACAGAATTTAGATGTTTCCTTTAACTGCCTACGATTAGCATGTTTGCATTTAAGATTAAGTATATTTTCTTACCCTCAAAATGAGTGTCCCAATTAAATAATTCCAGCAGCAAGCTTTTTTTGTGAGTTTAACAATTAAGAAGGCTACTTATTATCACACACTTACCTCATTTTTGATGCAAGGTTCCACTCATTCGTCTCTCTCACACGCACAGATGGAATAGATAAATATACTGTTATAGCTTTTAACTATCTCAGTCTCATCTGTGACAGACATGTTATTTCGAGGACAAAGTTTAAAGTTTAGTTTATTATGAGTGTCACAAGTAGGCTTACCTTAACACTGCAATGAAGTTACTGTGAAAATTGAGAGAGAATTTATCATGGCCAGTGCACCTAACAAGCTCGTCTTTTGGACCATGGGAGGAGACCAGAGCACCCAGACGAAACCACGCACACATGGGGAGAAGGTGAAAGTTCTGCTCAGTCACCCAAGCGGAGAATTGAATCAGGCCCCTGGTGTTGTGAGGCAGCAGTGCTAACCACTGTGCCAACATGCCACCCATGTGGATGGGTGAGATTTTTCATCTCCCCTCCCCAACAACATGTTTTTACGCAGTGGAGCCATTAGCTGGCAGTGGGATCTGCTGATCCTGCCACTTTCAACAAGGTTTTCTGTTGTTCACACCCTCTGCTGCTGGAAAATCCATGGAGGGGAGGAGGGGCTGGTTACCATCGGCAGAGCAGGAAAATCCTGCCAGTGTAAATGGCTGAAAAATCCCACTTGGTGCTTTAACTGAAGTGAAGGGCTGGTAAAGCAAAGAGTTCTGAGTAAGCTGTGAGGTTTCTGTAGTTGAATTTCCAGGAGGTTGGATCTCAAGGGAACTTGAAATTATAACATTTTGGGGAATCTATCTCTATGTCAGAATCTCCCACTTTCAAAGTATTACTCTTTATTACCTTGGCTATTTGGTTGACTTCCAGTTAACTAAATTGCTATCAGTAGAACTCTCCACGGCAGCTAATTGCTGGTTTTAAAAGCAGACGATAGAAAATGGTTCCTTCATCATGTGACTCTCACAAGTTCAAAGTCCTTTTTATCCAAATAAAGGGTGCTGTATATGTGATTCCAATTAACTTGTGCTGTTTGTTGGCACCTTGAGATTCACCTAGTCTAGTTTGGATCATAATACAGTGGAAAGTTGATAGGATCCATTCATATCCATATTACACATATTGAATTTCAATTTTCCACTTTGTCCAGGGTGAAACAGACAAAAGGGCTATTTGGAGCTCTATAGTTCTTTTGTTGATTATCGATCCTTAAACAAAGCGCTGTATGAATTCCCTGATGGTTCTGAATGTCCATATTTAAACAGGTATTCACTTGAGATTCAGGATTATCAGAAGCTCAAAACGTCAATGGTCACATTATTTGCAGCACCCATTTAAATAATCTGTTTGTGTCCAATTTAAAAAATATTGGCTGAAAGTTCAAGGACAAGGCAGCCTGGAATTAATGAGTGAAACTGGTATGCCAGTCAGCACTAATGACTTCATTTCCCCCACTCGCCTCCATTCTTGAAAAGTTCAGCCCTATAGTTTCTACCTCAACCACTAATCCTGGAAGTGAATTCCACAATCTCAGAGATCTTTGTGCAAAGAGGTTTCCTGTTCATCCATTCTCAATCGGTTCAACTTAATCCAGTATTGATAGTCCCTCCTTAATGGCATTCAGCCCCAGTTTAACATAAGAACATAAGAATATAAGAAATAGGAGCAGGAGTAGGCCATCTAGCCCTTCGAGCCTGCCCCGCCATTCAATAAGATCATGGCTGATCTGTCGTGGCTCAGTTCCACGTTCCCGCCATCTCCCCATAACCTTTAATCCCCTCGCTTATCGAAAACCCATCAACCCGCGTCTTAAAAATATTTAGCGAGGCAGCCTCCACCACCTCAACGGGCAGAGAATTCCAGAGATTCACCACCCTTTGAGTGAAGAAGTTCCTCCTCAACTCCGTTCTAAACCGCACCCCCTTTATCTTGAGGCTGTGCCCCTTAGTCCTACTGTCCTTTCTGTGCGGGGAGAGTCTCTCCACCTCTATCCTATCCATCCCATTCATCATCTTATACGTCTCAATGAGATCTCCCCTCATTCTTCTAAACTCTAACGAGTACAAGCCTAGTTTATTCAGCCTCTCCACATAGCTCAACCCCCTCAACTCCGGCATCAGCCTAGTAAACCTCCTCTGCTCTCCCTCCAAGGCCAAAATATCCTTGCGTAAGTGCGGCGACCAAAACTGCACACAGTACTCCAGCTGCGGCCTCACCAGTGCCCTATACAGCTGCAGCAAGACCTCCCTACTTTTATATTCAATCCCCCTCGCTATGAAGGCCAGCATCCCATTAGCCTTCCTGACCACCTGCTGCACCTGCAGGCTGGGTTTTTGCGACTCATGCACAAGGACCCCGAGGTCCCTCTGCACCGTCGCCTGCTGCAGTTTTTCGCCACGTAAGTAATAGTCCTTCCTACCATTATTCCTACCAAAGTGGACAACCTTGCACTTGCCAACATTAAATTCCATTTGCCAGTTCCTGGCCCATTCGCCCAGCCTATCTAGATCCTTCTGCAGACTCTCCACACCCTCCGCGCAATTTGCCGTTCCACCAATCTTGGTGTCATCAGCAAATTTCGACACCATACACTCGGTTCCCTCCTCCAGATCATCTATATAAATGGTAAATAGCTGAGGCCCAGATTGGATGATATGATATTGAAGAAAAACTAATACTGGAAACCTAAAATAGTGATAGAAAATGTAGCAAATGTACAACAAGATATTCAATGAGAAAAGGCAAGTTTCATTCTTCGTCAGAACTGAAAATTGCAAGCTATGCACATTTTACTGTGTGTGTGAAGAAATATGGGAAAAGCAGGAAGAAACAAATAGATAACACGATATTTTCCCTTCCTCAATTGAGATGAGTTACAGATGCTGACTGACCTACCGCTTATTTCCTACATTTGCAATTAAAAGAAAGGGAAGTTCACAGAGATATCAAGAAGCCTGAGCACTTGATTACCAATTTACTGAGAGGTCCAAATACTGGTACACTAGAGGGTGCTGCAACATCAATTCTTCCTACTTAAGTAGCCGATGGTACATTTGATATAAGTTTCTATACTTTGTGAGCCACATAATCATTCAACTTGTGTGTTCAGATCAAGACCACAAACTTCACTTCATTTTCCCGTTACAATTACTGCCCAACATTTACTAATCCTTTTAGGTCTATATAGATTTTGAGAGCCCAGGATGATTTCATGATCTTTTGCTTATTGGTTAAATGGTTACTTTGCAATATGTCCTAAGTTTCTGTGCTTTGACCTAAAAGAGCCTAAGTATCTGTGCTGAAATGATAGTTAGTGTCAGAGAATATTTCTTGTGTATTGGGGAAGTTGTATTTAAAAGGTTAATGCAGCTTTCGTTCTTATTCTGGTTTACTCATCTGTCACCATTGTGCTCTTGTAAATTCCTGTCTGAAACTTGTCTGATGTTAAAGACACTATTTTTGTATGGATGCAGGCTTTTGTTGTTATTCTGTACTTACATTCTGTACTTAAATTGACATTAATGTGGACTTTCCTTATTTGATGGTTTTGGAACATTTTAGTGAAAATAACCACATTACGCAAGTTTCTTCTAATCAGGGGCATTTGACTGTACAGTTTTCTTTAATGTTTGAATATTTTAGGGTGTTTGCAGGCCGCTGTTCATATTATAAAATATCATTGAGTTGCAAAAGTATTTGGTACACTTAATGATACAGCACAGCCATGATCCAGCACCAAATTTATTCAGAACAGATTATTTAAAGGCATTGTAAAGTACCATGCTGATCCAGGAATAATTGCTACATTTCACAAGGCATGTCTACCCAAAGAATGTTAAACTGCATTTCATAGAATCATAGAATGCCTACAATGCAGAAACAGGTCATTGGGCCAATAAGTCTGCACCAACTCTCTGCTGAAGTGTCCCACCCAGACCCTTTCCCTTCAACCACGTACATTTTCCCTGCTAATCCCACCTAACCTGAACATTTTTGTTTTGTAGGGAAAAGAACCGGAGGACATCCACATGGGGAGAACGTGTAAGCTCCACACAATCACCAAAGGCCTGGATCGAATCCGGGTCCCTGGCACTGTGAAGCAGAAGTGCTATCCATACTGTAACCATGCCACCTGCCATCCATGACGTTCCATTGAACAATATGAATCAAGTTACTAATCAACTTCCACTGCATTGGGTTACTCTCTGAATCTTATAACCAAGAGCAGTTAATAATGTAACTATCCTTCACCCAGAAAATCAGACAAATACCATTACCTTCAAGAGGAAATTGATAAATTTTTGTTTACATTGAGCAGTTTTGGGAGCTAGTTAATTGCACATGATCATATTAAGTATTCAGTAACATGAAACAGAAGTGTAAAGGAGCAAGAGAGAGAAAGAGAGAGAAACCTCATACAGCAGCTCCACGTCCTTTTGTGACTCCTGGAACACAGGATTAATAGCAATGTTGGGTTCTAGATTCCTTTTTACCTTCTTTGCAGCTGGAAAGAGAACTAGAAGAGGGAAAGGAAATGAAAAGTGTTACAAAATCAAGTACTTTAAATAAACTGTCAACAGTATTAACATCAAGAATAACACTGTGAGCACAAAATCAATTAACAACTGAGTACAGTATTGTAACACAAAACATAAAAAGCCCTTATATCTGATGGAATAAGAGTAGTGAAGACCCACCACACATTCACACACAGTCATTGTCAAGTGACAGACTCAGAGGTACTGTTCCCATTTTAGACACAATTAGCCATTCAGCAGCAATTGCATCTGAAAAGACTTTTGTTCCACATTTTTGCACAAATTTATTTGCATAAAGCCGAAAATCAAATCTTCCATGAAATTGGGCAGCAATTAACATATATTCTGTACAAAAACATTGCTTTATAACATTTTCCTATTACTATTTGGAAATAGTATCTTGCTGAAGTCTCCTTAAAACAACTGAAAGTATGCTTCTAGCACAATAAAAATCATTTTAACCAACCTCTGAGTTAGCTATTTACTTGTTCTTGGGATATGGTCTTCATGGCCAATGCCAGCATTTATTGCTCTCTAAAAGTGCTGTTGTACAGCCTTCTTAAATTATTGCTGTCCATGTGGTAAAAATATGCACATTGCTGTATGAAAGGGATTAGTGCCCAACAGCAGTGAAGGAATGACAATACAGTTCCAAGTCAGATTGGTGTGCCAGTTGGAGGGGAACTTGTGGCAGTATTCTTATGTGTCTGCTGCCATTATCCCTTTAAATGGTATAAGGTTTGGAAGGTGCAAAGGAACCTTGGAGAGCTGCAGCAATGCATTTTGTCGAGGGTATACACTGCTGCTATTGTTCTTCTTTGGTAGAGAGGAAATAGTTAGTAGTGGATGTGTTGCCAATCAAATGAATTGCTTTGTCTTGGATCGTATCTAGCTTCTTGAGTGCTGTCAGTGCTGCACATACCCAGGTAAGCAGAAAGTATTCCATCAGGCTCCTGGCATGTGGCTTGTACGGATTTTGGACAGGCTTTGAGGAATAAAGTGGGAGTTATTTACCACAGAACTCCCTGGCTCTGACTCGCTTTTATTCTAAGAAGTCTCACAACACCAGTCCAAAAGGTTTACTTGGTAGAAAACACCACTAGCTTTCGGGGCTTTGCCCCTTTGTCAGGTGAGTGGGGAGTTCTGATCACAAACAGGGCATATAAAGGCACAAACTCAGTTTACAGAATACTGATTAGAATGCAAGTCTTTACAGCTAATCAAGTCTTAAAGGTGCAGACAATGTGAGTGGAGATAGCATTAAGCATAGGTTAAAGAGGTGTGTATTCTCCCCAGACAGGACAGTAAGTGAGATGTTGCAAGCCCAGGCAAGTCATGGTGGCTACAAATAGTGTGACATGAACCCAAGACCCCAGTCCAATGCCGGCATTTCCACATCATTGCTTTTATTGTCACAGGATTTATGTGGCTGGTCCAATTCAACTTCTAATTACTGGAACACTGTGCGTGTTGGAAGTGAAGTATTCTGTGAAGGTCATGCTATTCAATGTCAAAGGGGTGGGGAGTCAGTTAGACTTTGACTTAGAATCATAGAATATCTACAATGCAGAAGGAGGCCACTCAGCCCATTGAGCCTGCACTGACAACAATCCCACTCAGGCCACTATTCCCCCTAACACTAAGGAGCAATTTAGCCTGGCCAATCAACCTAACTCGCACATTTTTGGTCTTGTTGGAGGTGGCCATATAAATGGCTTGATATTCATGTGGCACGAATGTTAGTTGCCACTGGTCAACCCAAGCCAAGATTTTGCTGCTTGCAGACATTGGCTGCTTCAGTATTTGAGAAGTTACAAATGATACTGTACATTGTGCAATCATTGGAAACCATTCCCAATTCCCACTTTATATTAGAGGGTAGATAAAGCTGCAGAGGATGGTTAGATTTAGGACTCTAACCTAAGGAAATCTTGTAGCATTGTTCTGGGACTGAGCTGATTGGTTTCTGATAACCACAACCATCTTCTTTTGTGCAAGGATTGCCCTTGATTTCCATGGGCTTTAATTTTGCAGTGCCTTCTTGATACAATACTTGGTCAAATTGCTGCTTTGATATAATGGGCAGAGGCTCTCACCTCACCTCTGGTGTTCAGCTCTATTGTTTTTCCTTGTTCCAAGGCTGCAATGAGGTCTGGAGCCAAATTATGTTGGTCGAACCCAACAGAATTGGTGAGAAAGTTATTGCTGAGCAAGTGCTATGATAGCACTGTCCATGACATCATCCATCATTTTGCAATGATGGAGAGTAAATAGCTGGGCAATTACCAATTTGTCAAACAGATACCAATGTTATAGCTAATTGTGGCAACAGCCTTGGACTAATCCAGTTATTTCAGGTGTTTCTTGACATCACATAGAGTAAATCATATTGTATGAAGATAGGCATCTGTAATGGTAGGACCTCAGGAGAAGGCTGAAAAGGGTAATCAATTCAGCATTTCTGTTTGGGGATGGATGTAAATGCATCTGCTGTTTTTTGCTCTGATGTACCATTATTGACAACGGAGCTGTTTTTGGAGCCTTCTTGCCAGTTAGCTGTATAATTGTCCATCACCATCAATGAGTGGAAGTTGCAGGATTCCAATCTGATTGGTTGGTATTTTTGGATAGCTTGGCTCTGTCCATAACATGCTTCTTCCACTATTTAGCAGACATGTTATCTTGTGTTATAGCAACTCCATTTTAAATTGTGGCAATTAATTTCTAAAAAATATAAAATACCTTTTCCAGATGTATAATATCTAAATAGTGAAGAACCTCAGAGGTTTATAAAAGCATCAGGGTGTCCCAGTGCGTGAATCATACAAGGCTAGTATTCAGGTACAGCAAGTAATTAGGAAAGCTAATAGAATCTTATAATTTATTGCGAGGGGAATTGAATATAAATGTAAGGAGGTTATGTTTCAGTTGTACCGGACAGTAGTGAGACCACATCTGGAGTACAATGTACAGAATCACTTTACTTTAGGAATTCTGTAAATGCGTTGGAGGTAGTTCAGAGTAGGTTTACCTGGAATGGATAGGTTGTCTAATGAGGAAAGGTTGAACAGTCTAGGCTTGTATCCGCTGGCATTTTGAAGAGTAAGGGATGATTTGATTGAAACATTGATGCTGGGATTCTACCGCCCCACCCACCACAGAATTGGAGTGGGCAAGGGGCAGACAATGGAAATGTCCATTGACCTCAGTTGGGATTCTCCGGTCTCACTTGAGCAAGGCCGTAAAATCCTGCCCAGACTCATAGATTCATACAGTGCGGAAAAAACTCTTCGGTCAATCAGGTCTACACTGTCAATAACTACTACCAAAATCACGTCAATCCCATTTTTCAGCGCTTGTTCTATATCCTTGAATGTTATGGCATGGGATTTTTCTGCCCTGCCGCTCCGGTTGAGTAGCACAGTGGGACGGGAAATATGGGTGAGAGGCGAAAGATCTGGTTTGCACCCAATACGATCCCGAGGGGTCCTGGCAGAGTGGATATAGAGAGGATGTTTCCTCTTGTGGGAGAATCTAGAACTAGGAGGTCACTGTTTAAAAGTAAGGAGTCACCCATTTATCATGGCGATGAGGCTAAATGCTTTTGCTCAAAATGTCATGAGTCTTTGGAAATCTCTGCCTAAAAAGACAGTGGTGGGGGAGTCCAGAACTAGGGGTCAGCGTTTGAGGATAAGGGATAAATTTAATGTTGGCAAGTGTGAGGTGGTCCACTTTGGTAGGAAGAATGGTAGGAAGGACTATTACTTACGTGGCGAAAAACTGCAGCAGGCGACGGTGCAGAGGGACCTCGGGGTCCTTGTGCATGAGTCGCAAAAACCCAGCTTGCAGGTGCAGCAGGTGGTCAGGAAGGCGAATGGGATGCTGGCCTTCATAGCGAGGGGGATTGAATATAAAAGTAGGGAGGTCTTGCTGCAGCTGTATAGGGCATTGGTGAGGCCGCAGCTGGAGTACTGTGTGCAGTTTTGGGCGCCGCACCTGCGCAAGGATATTTTGGCCCTGGAGGGAGTGTAGAGGAGGTTTACTAGGCTGATACCGGAGTTGAGGGGATTGAGCTATGAGGAGAGGCTGAATAAACTAGGCTTGTACTCGTTAGAGTTTAGAAGAATGAGGGGAGATCTCATTGAGACGTATAAGATGATGAATGGGATGGATAGGATAGAGGTGGAGAGACTCTTCCCGCTCAAAAAAGACAGTAGGACTAGGGGGCACAGCCTCAAGATAAAGGGGAGGCGGTTTAGAACGGAGTTGAGGAGGAACTTCTTCACTCAAAGGGTGGTGAATCTCTGGAATTCTCTGCCCGTTGAAGTGGTGGAGGCTGCCTCGCTAAATATTTTTAAGAAGCGGGTTGATGGGTTCTTGATAAGAGAGGGGATTAAGGGTTATGGGGAGAGGGCGGGAAAGTGGAACTGAGCCACAACAGATCAGCCATGATCTTATTGAATGGCGGGGCAGGCTCGAAGGGCTAGATGGCCTACTCCTGCTCCTATTTCTTATGTTCTTATGTTCTTAAACCTTTTAGGACTGAAGTGAGGAGAAATTTCTTCACCCAGAGAGTGGTAAATCTGTGGAATTCACTACCACAAAATATAGTTGAGGCCAAAACGTTGTGTGATTTCAAGAAGGAATTAGATACAGCTCTTGGGGCTTAAGGGATCAAGGGATATATAGGGGCGGCAGAAGGTGGGATAAGGAGACTGAATTTAATGATCAGCCCATGATCAAAATGAATGGCGGAGCAACTCCATTTTAAATTGTGGCAATTAATTTCTAAAAAATATAAAATACCTTTTCCAGATGTATAATATCTAAATAGGGAAGAACCTCAGAGGTTTATAAAAGCATCAGGGTGTCCCAGTGCGTGAATCATACAAGGCTAGTATTCAGGTACAGCAAGTAATTAGGAAAGATGGCCTACACCTGCTTCTAGTTTCTATGAGTATTTTTAAGGCAGAGTTGGATAGATTCTTGGTCAACAAGGGGGTGATAGGTTATCAGGTGTAGGCAGGATACAAGTTTGAGGTTATGATCCGATCAGCCATGATCTTATTCAATAGTGGAGCAGGCTTGAAGGGCTGAGTGGCCTACTCCTGCCCTTTACTCTTAGATGCATATTCTGCTTCTCAGTAAATTTAAACAAATCACATTTAAAAGCTGTTAAACAAATCTATTGGTATTATTGCATCTAAAATAACCAACTTAATATTTTTGGAAGTTTCTATGAAAGTCTGCAAATACAATTACTAGAATGAGTGACCCTGAGGGCTAGTTTCATTAGCGTGGCCTGCTTTCAGTATTATGTTTTTGAAATTAGCACAAAAGATTGCAAAAGTTTGCACTGAGCTGAAAGCAAATTGTTCTTAAAACTATGGTGATTTGGCTGAATTGTGCTGCAGAAACCCACATAAACAAGTGGAATCTCAAGCTTTCATATATATATATATACATATATAGTATATATATAATTTATATATTATATACATATATATATGTAGCTTCTTTACAAATATTTATCTCAGCCACCGCTTAAGGATGCAGTCTTCATTGGTATATATTGGGCAGGAAGATATATTTGGGTGCCACAGTGGTTAGCATTGCTGCTTCACAGCGCCAGAGACTCGGATTCATTTCCAGCTTCGGATGACTGCCTATGTGGAGTTTGATGTGGAGATGTCGGCATTGGACTGAGGTGGGCACAGTAAGAAGTCTCACAAGACCACGTTAAAGCCCAACAGGTTCATTTGGTATCACAAGCTTTTGGAGTGCTGCTCCTTCATCAATTGAATGAGTTTTACCTTAGCGCTCCGAAAGCTATTGATACAAATGCATATCCTCCCTGTGTCAGTGTGGGTTTCCTTCGAGTGCTCCAGTTTCCTCCCACAGTCCAAAGATGTGTGGGTTAGATTGATTGCTAAATTGCCCCTTAGTGTCAGGGAGGTTAGCAGAGTAAATATGTGGGGTTACAGGGATAGGCCCTGGGTAAGATCGTTGTCAGTGCAGACTTAATGGGCCCAATGGCCTCTTTCTACATTGTAAGAATTCTATTATATTGGGTTTAATCAACATTTGTTTTGAACGTTAGAGTTGGTTTCAGTACTTACATCCCCCACTGTTCCATTTTCATTTAATAATTTGGAAGATATGATCAAAGCAATCTGATTGTAGCCAATATTTGAAAGGGCAAGATGTAAACAGACATACCTAAGCAGGGTTCATCATTTTCATCCCCACATCAGCCATAAACTAACCCAATAATTAGCTTGTGATTTGCTTCAGTAGCAGGAGCTGTGCTGATTTGCAGCTATTTTGGCATCTGGGAGCTGTAGAAGTTGGAACTAAAAACTGAAGGAAATATCCTCATACCTTTCATTCCAGCATCTGTTTTCACTTATTAAATTGCCAACAATGCAAATTTAAAGTGCTGCATTCATGCTTAAAGGCTTAAAATCTGACCAAAATATGTCCTTATTGCACACTTTCTCCAATTTTTCAGGTATTATCAGAATTCATATGTGCATGGATTATCTACATTGACTCAACTACACTCTGCAATTAGTTAAGGCAGAAAGTAACTAAGTTGTAGAGGCCTAGCAGGTTTCAAGTTTGTTTTCTGTCCTGTGTTGAGCAACTGTCTTGATAGTTGGGGTGTTGTTATTATTACTGTATATTGTTCCAAACCCACATCCACTCCCATCAAGAAAGACAAGGGCAGCAAGTGCATGGGAATCCCACCATCTGCAAGGTCCCCCCCAAACCACTCACCATCCTGACTTGGAACTATATCGCTGTTGCTTCACAGTCACTGGGTCAAAATCCTGGAATTCCCTCCCCAACAGCATTGTGGGTCAACCCACAGAACGTGAACTGCAGCATTTCAAGAAGGCAGCTCACCACTACTTCTCCAGGACAACTAGGGATGAGCAATGAATGCTGGCCAGCCAGCAACGCCCATGTCTTACAAATGAATTTTTAAAAATCCTGGAATGGGAAGGGGATACGGTTCCTATCATTGATTAGAATCCACTGCTACCTGCTGGGAACGGGAATAGGTGGCAGTCAGGTGGAGACAGGGTTGGGCTTATTTGTTTATCGCCAAAAAAAATCTATCGACGCCCCAGTTTATAAGTTATTTGCATGAGGCACACTTGGGAAATTGGTATCCATAATGCCAACCTACAATGAGATTTAGGAGCAATGTGGGAAATTGTAGTTCCTGGTCACATAAAGCGGGACAGATCCAACTCAGCCAATTTCTGTCTCACCAGTTTACTCTTAGTCATCATCAAAGTAAGGTGTTACTGAGCATTCTATCAAACACCAGTGACAAACCAATACACACTGCTCACAAAACTGGTGCCCAGGATGAATTCATCTCAAATATTTTTCATTTATTCTTTCATGCAATATGTGGCTTGCTGACAAGGTAGCATTTGTAGTCCATCCCTAATTTCCCCTGACAGGCCATTTTAGAGAACAGTTAAGAGTCACTAACATTACTGTGGGTGTGGAGTCACAATCAGGTGAGGACAACAAATTTCTTTCTCTAAAGGGCACAATTAAACCAGATGGATTTTTAGATCAACCAATAATGGTTTCAGGGTCAGGTACTAGTTTTTAACTCCAGATTTTATTAATTGAATGTGAAATTCCACCAGCTGCTGTGGTGGGATTTAAACCCATGCCCCTTGCTGTTCAGTAGCATTACCATTGCTGAATCCTCTATTTCCTTAAGACTCCTCTAATACTTTCACCCAAAGAAACTCATATAAAAGTCATCTCACCCTCTAAAGTGCCAGATGGCTCTCGGGGCCAGCCATCACTCAACCCATCTTGTTGACAAATAATAATTAACTTAGCTAGGACAGAGGGCTGACATGATGTTAAGGAGTAGTTACAGATTAGTTGAATGGAATATTTGGTATGTTTTAGAGGATATGTTAGATTTTAAGCATAACTTGAAAACATATAATTCTGTCTTCATTTCTGTGTATGTTTCCTCTTTTTGTAGGGTTTTTGTCTCTTGAAGGAACTTGGCAGAAGTCTTGGAAAGTGAAGGACTTTGTGAGGGTGTTGGGGAAGAACAGTTGTAAAGTGGCTTTATTTTTGACCTTTATATTTTGAAAACAGCTGGTTGTTATGTTCTCGTGATGTGGATGTGCCGGCGTTGGACTGGGGTAAACACAGTAAAAAGTCTGACAACACCAGGTTTTAGTCCAACCGATTTATTTGATAGTAAACGCACAAGCTTTCGAGGTTTCCCTCTTCGTCAGGTGAATGGAGAGTTCTGGCCTCGGACAGAGCATATAAAGCACAGACAGTTTAGAGATTACTGATTAGAATGCAAATCTTTACACCTAACCTGCTGTTCAAGTCCTAAAGTGGCTGACAATGTGTGTGGAAGGAGCGCTGATCACAGGTTAAAGAGATGTGTATTGTCACCAGACAGCACAGTGAGTGAGGTTTTGCAAACCCAGGCAAGTCACGGGGGTTACAGATAGTGTGACATGAACCCAAGATCCCTGTTGACACCGTCCTCATGTGTGTGGAACTTGGCTATCAGTCTCTGCTCAGCGACTCTGCGCTGTTGTGTGTCATGAAGGCTGCCTTGGAGAACGCTTACCCGAAGGTCAGAGGCTGAATGCCCGTGACCACTGAAGTGTTCGCCAACAGGAAGGGAACAGTCTTGCCTGGTGATTGTCAAGCGATGTTCATTCATCCGTTGTCGTAGCGTCTGCATGGTCTCCCCAATGTACCATGCTTCTGGACATCCTTTCTTGCAACGTATCAGGTAGACAATGTTGGCCGAGTTGCAAGAGTATTTACCGTGTACCATTGTCATACTGGGGCCATTGTCATACTGAACAGAACGGATTACTGTGAAGAAGTGTACCGACAACTAAACAATGAGGAACACAACAGACAGTTACCCACAGATCCAACCAAAGAACACACTCGTCAACTGAACAATCTGATCAAGACCTTTGATCCGGACCTTCAGAGCGCCCTCCATGCTCTCATTCCACGTACTCCCCGCATTGGAGATCTCTACTGCCTCCCAAAGATACACAAGGCAAACACACCTGGCTGCCCCATCGTATTGGGCAATGGGACTCTGTGTGAGAACCTCTCTGGCTACATCGAGGGCATCCTGAAACCCATTGTACAAAGAACCCCCAGCTTTTGACGTGACACTACGGACTTCCTACAGAAACTCAGCACACATGGAGCAGTTGAACCAGGGACACTCCTCGTCACAATGGATGTCTCGGCGCTCTACACCAACATCCCCCACAACGATGGCATTGCTGCGACTGCCTCAGTACTCAATGCTGACAACTGCCAGTTTCCAGATGCAATTTTACAACTCATCTGCTTTATCCTGGACCACAATGTCTTCACCTTCAACAACCAGTTTTTCATCCAGACACACGGAACAGCCATGGGGACCAAATTTGCACCTCAATATGCCAACATCTTCATGCACAGGTTCGAACAAGACTTCTTCACTGCACAGAATCTTCAACCGGTGCTATACACTAGATACATCGATGACATTTTCTTCCTTTGGCCTCATGGTGAACAATCACTGAAACAACTATATGATGATATCAACAAATTCCACCCCACCATCAGACTCACCATGGACTATTCTCCAGAATCAGTTGCATTCTTGGACACATGCATCTCCATTAAGGACGGTCACCTCAGCACCTCACTGTACCGCAAGCCCACAGACAATCTCACAATGCTCCACTTCTCCAGCTTCCACCCTAAACATGTTAAAGAAGCCATTCCCTATGGACAAGCCCTCCGTATACACAGGATTTGCTCAGATGAGGAGGATCGTGACAGACACCTCCAGACGCTGAAAGATGCCCTCTTAAGAACAGGATATGGCGCTCGACTCATAGATCGACAGTTCCGATGTGCCACAGCGAAAAACTGCACCGATCTCCTCAGAAGACAAACACGGGACACAGTGGACAGAGTACTCTTCGTCGTCCAGTACTTCCCTGGAGCGGAGAAGCTACGACATCTTCTCCGGAGTCTTCAACATATCATTGATGAAGACGAACATCTCGCCAGGGCCATCCCCACACCCCCACTTCTTGCCTTCAGACAACCACACAACCTCAAACAGACCATTGTTCGCAGCAAACTACCCAGCCTTCAGGAGAACAGTGACCACAATACCACACAACCCTGCCACAGCAACCTCTGCAAGACATGCTGGATCATCGACATGGATACCATCATCACACGTGAGAATACCATCCACCAGGTACACGGTAAATACTCTTGCAACTCGGCCAACATTGTCTACCTGATACGTTGCAAGAAAGGATGTCCCGAAGCATGGTACATTGGGGAGACCATGCAGACGCTACGACAACGGATGAGTGAACATCGCTCAACAATCACCAGGCAAGACTGTTCCCTTCCTGTTGGCGAACACTTCAGTGGTCACGGGCATTCAGCCTCTGACCTTCGGGTAAGCATTCTCCAAGGCAGCCTTCACGACACACAACAGCGCAGAGTCGCTGAGCAGAGACTGATAGCCAAGTTCCACACACATGAGGATGGTCTCAACAGGGATCTTGGGTTCATGTCGCACTATCTGTAACCCCCGTGACTTGCCTGGTTTGCAAAACCTCACTCACTGTGCTGTCTGGTGACAATACACATCTCTTTAAACTGTGATCAGTGCTCCTTCCACTCACATTGTCAGCCACTTCAGGACTTGAACAGCAGGTTAGGTGTAAGGATTCGCATTCTAATCAGTAATCTCTAAACTGTCTGTGCTTTATATGCTCTGTCTGAGGCCAGAACTCTCCATTCACCTGACGAAGAGGGAAACCTCGAAAGCTTGTGAGTTTACTATCAAATAAATCGGTTGGACTAAAACCTGGTGTTGTCAGACTTTTTACTGTTGTGTTCTCCTCATAGAGGTAGCTGCTTGTAGACTTGACCCATTTCAGTTTTTGCACTTTGCTCAGAAATCTCCTCATACTGTGAGGCTGTTTCCTCTTCCTTGTTTTCTTCACTTCAAACTCTGCAATCACAATGGTCCCTTTCTGCCTCATTGCAATATTGTGAAATACAAAATGTACCAAAGCAATCTAGTAGATTCTGGTCAACAACAGTGACCCAGTGGATTTATTCATGTACCCAAAACAAGACTTTAGAATGCTTCTATTCTGCTCCACCATGCTTCTAATGATTTTGGGAATTCCCAGAATTGGATCCCCAATCTACCACACACCGTGACGTTGAGGATTAGGTCCACTTCTTCCCACAGCCTCTTCCGGAGTGCTCCCCACCCCATTGCTTTGACAAAGGGTCACCTGGACTCAAAATGTCAGCTCTTTTCTCTCCTTACGGATGCTGCCAGGCCTGCTGAGATTTTCCAGTATTTTCTCTTTTGGTTTCAGATTCCAGCATCCGCAGTAATTTGCTTTTATCCATTGTTATCAATCAGGTTAACCTCTGCTCAGGGAACCTGCCAAAGAGAACAGATACATGCGGTGGAACCATAGAGAAAGAGAGAGAAATTGAGAGGAAAAGAGATATAAGGAGGGAATTCCAGAGTTTAGGGCCTTAGTAGCTGGAGGCATGGCTTCAATCGTGTAGTGACTAAAGTCTGGGATGTATTAGAGGCCAGAATCAGCACAACACAGATATCCCTAACCGTTGCATGACTGGAGATTTCTACAGAGTTAGTGAGGTGCAAAGTCATGGATAGTTTTGGAAACAAGGATGAGAATTTTAAAATCAGGATGTTGCTGAACTGCACTGTCAGCAAGCTTGGGGAAGAAGCTACCCAGGACTATAGAACCTTCTTTGGAATTTTCAGTTCAGAGTGCATGGAATAGCTCTGCTTACCAATTGATTTCAAATTCCCAATATACACAATATATTATGTTTGTTATGGATTAGCCAGCCTGGTTCACAGCCTTGAGGGCTAGAATGGTGGATTGTAACATGACTAAATAATTAGGAACACACACTAGTGACATATTAATGGAATAAAATCCCTGTCCATAAAGGATTTATGTGGACAAAAGCAAATTACTGTGGATGCTGGAGTCTGAAACCAAAAGAGAAAATGCTGGAAAATCTCAGCTGGTCTAGCAGCATCTGTAAAGAGAGAAAAGAGCTGTCATTTTGAGTCCAGATGACCCTTTGTCAAAGCTCCCATCTAATCCCATTTACCAGCACCTGGCCCATAACGCTGAATGTTATCATGTGCCAAGTGCTCATCCAGGTACATTTTAAAGGATGTGAGACAACCTACCTCCACTGCTCTCCCATAATGCGCATTCCAAACTGTCATTACGCTCTGGGCAAAAATGTTTTTCCTCACATTTGCCTTGAACCTCCTGCCATTCATCTTGATCCTATGCCCCCTCATGATTGACTTTCAACTAAGGGGAACAGCTGCACCTTATCCATTCTGTCCATGCCCATCATAATCTTGAACACCTCAATCAGTTCGCCCCCTCAGCCTTCTTTGCTCCAGTGAAAACAACCCAAGCCTATCCAATCTCTCTTCGTAATTTAAATGTTCCACCTCAGGCAGCATCCTGGAAAATCTCCTCAGTACTCCTTCCAGTGCAATCACATCCTCCTGATAATGTGGCGACCAGAACTGCACACACAGTACTCTAGCTGTGGCCTCATCAAAGTTCTATATAACTCCACCATGATGTCCCTGTTTTTGTAATCTATGCATCGATTAATAAAGGTAAGTGTCCCATATGCCTTTTTCACCACCCTACTAACATGCCCTTCCATCTTCAGAGATCTGTGGACAAATATTCCAAGGTCCTTTTATTCCACAGAACTTGTTAGTGTCATGTCCTTCATTGAATATGGAAGAAGACCTAAGGAAAGTCAACTCAGAAAAATCTACCCCATTATGTTTGGGCTGAAACTGAACAGACTTTGGAGGTGGAAGGATAATGTGTCACTACATTCCCAGTTGTGATAAATAAGAGTAATAGCAATAATTGCATTGTTTTGTCCCAGAATTCTGCAGCTGATTTACCAATGTTACTGTAAGGAATGTAAGAGGATCTCCATGTGATTGCCCTAAACACCACCCCCACAGCTTACTACCCCACCCCCCCAACCAACCTCCCCACCCCCCACCTCCCCCCCTGCCACCACCACAAACACCACCACCATTTTGTTCCAGTCTTGCACTTTCTTATAATCTTGCTTTGTTAAAACAAAACAGTCAGGCGCACTAGACCTGGAAACACTTACTGAAGTCTTTATCACTCAGCCAACAAAACCAGTTAGTAAACTAGAAAGAATTTCCTTTCACCAGTTGCCAAAAATTGGAGTGGCAACTGTTTGCCAGAATTGCTGCCAAATGAGGCTGATGTTTATCCCATTTTGGTCACCTCGCAGGCAATTTTTACGGTCGTGTTTTTGAAGTATTCATCTACCTTGTTTCTGGATGATATTAAATGACATCAAATATAATTTATGCACTTATTGTGGAAAGATTCATTGCAAACTTATTAGCGCTGAGTTAGAAACAGATATAACAGCCTTAGGAATGGATAACATTTCTCTCTAAAACTCAGTAAGAAGTCTCACAATACCAGTTTAAGGCCAACAGGTTTATTTGGTAGCACAAGCTTTCAGAGCACTGCCCCTTCATCAGTTAAGTGAAGAGTTGGGTTCACAAACAGGGCATATATAGGCACAGACTCAATTTACAAGATAATGGTTGGATCAGGTCTTTAAAGAGTTTCTGCCTATTTATGCCCTGTTTGTGAACTCAATCCTCCACTCACCTGATGAATGAGCAGCGCTCCAAAAGCTTGAGCTACCAAATAAACCTATTGGACTTTAACCTGATGTTGTGAGACTTCTTACACTGCCTACCCCAGTCCAACCCCAGCAGCTCCATATCATGGCTACCTCTAAAAATTGAAGTAGAAGGAGTCAATTTAGCACACTGGAGAAGAGAACGATGAGAAATCCTTTATTTATTCATTATGAATGGGTGAGAATGAAGAGAAGAAAATGGCAGCAAAGTTCAGCTCCGGAGTATCTCTGGTGGCAGTGCCACAGAAACCCCAAAACAATTCTGGTCATTTTCAATGGGGCCCACGCAGTGAATAGTAACTGGAAGAAAACTGACATCAGTGATCGTGTGCCAGGACCATGTAGAGAGTCCAGATCATGACATCAACTTAAGTAGTTTCTGATTAACTGCTGCAATTTTGAATGTTAAATTGCTGCACATTATTCCTGCACATTAACCATGTTTACGTGTTTGGTTCCTGAACTGTTTATTTCTTCTTTGCTTTGTGCATTTTGTTTCTCTTCAGTACCATAAAATTTGAAACTTACAGTGTAGTCAATTCAAGTTATGTTTTACTGGCCCAGTGCACACACAGGCACATTGACATTGTTATATCTATTAGTGGTCGACACGTGAATGAAGGGGGTGGAATTTTCTTATTGCATGTTGCGGGGTGATCTCTATATTCCAAAGGATTGTACTTTGACTGTTTGTCCCATAAAAGACACTTCATTTTCTCACATTTTGTCAGACAGCCTGTGGGATACTGATTCTGGGAATATTCGACGTGAGCTTGAGTGATTCAAGTTGGGAGTGTAAGTGGAGTGGGAGGTGGTGATGCAGTGGTGATTTACTGGACTCGTAAAGCTGATGTCCAGACTAATTATCTGGAGGTACAGGTTCATAGAATCATCGAATCACAGAATCCTTACAGCGCAAGAGAAGGCTACTTAGCCCATTGTGTCTGCACCGACCACAATCCTACCCAGGCCATATCCCCATAACCCCATTTATTTACTGTTCTAACCCCTAACACTGAGGGATAATTTAGCATGGCCGATCAGCCTAATTTGTACATCTTTGGAGTGTGGGAGGAAACTGGAGCACCCAGAGAAAACCCATGCAGATATGGGGGGAATGTGCAGACTTCACACAGACAGTGACCAGAGGCCGGAATTGAACCTGGGTCACTGGCGCAGTGAGGCAGCAGTGCTAACCACTGTGCCACCATACCACTGAATCCCATCATTCTCTGCCTGTCAAATCCCATCATGGTTGATTTTGGAATTGAAATTCAATTAACAAATCTGGAATTGATAGCAAGTCTCAGTAATGGTGATCATGAAGCTATCTCTCCACAGAAACAGCATTTTCTGTTTTTATAATAGATTTCCAGCTTCTGCAGTGTTTTGCTTTTATTATTATGTAGTTATCATTGATTGCTGCAAAAACCACACCTCGTCCCATTGTGCCTTTTTTTAAATTGTGGCCACCTTGTGTAGTCTGGTCTCAGTTGGAACCAATTGGGCCAATAAATTTAGCCAGGCTAACTGGTCTCAAATAGAACCAACTTAACAGTTCAACTGGAAAGAATTCAACTTGCTGGCTGAGATCAGTTCCAATTTCCACTGGAAACATTTATTCCTGGGCAAACAGCCTCTCGTGCTGATTTGTCATATTTTCTGACATTTTAAACTGCAAAGGTCCACCGAATCACTCCTAGATGGACAGTTGCATAAAAGACCGCCCCAGGGAACATGATTTAAAGAGCTAATCATGTGAGAGTGCTTTTGGTCTTCCTTTCCTGGTGCAGTGTCCTAGGGGAAGTCATGTGTACTCTGTTATTGAAGTCTTGCAAGATTTTTGCATTTACGAAAGAGCACTTGGTGATAAAGAGGTGTTGACAAAGAGGATTTGGAAGGCCTGTCAGAGGAAGTCTGCTTGACCAACAGGGGCTATGTCTGGAACCCTTTGGCTGCAGTATGACTTGCATTGGCAGCAAAGAGGGGTAGTGGTGCGCAGAGGAAGGAGGAGGGCATCCCTAAAGAGATGGAACCATGGTCTCTAGGAACCATGCCCTCCCTCCAGCTTATCTTGAGGCAGTGTGTTACAGGCTGCAGAGAGTCAAACTGCACTTACTTCCTCTAACTACCTGTCTGTGAGCAACAGGTGTTTGAATTAGCTGTTAAAAATGTGTGGGAGGGTGATTTCTCACTCCCTCAGCTTTTGTGATCCAATTTATTAATGACCCACAGCAAACTCGAGTTGGAATTAACTCAGAAGGTTAGTTTATTTTCCACATTCAAAACCTGGGGGTGAAGCATTCACAATGCCCCACTCCAAACAAACACACTCATGTACAGTAGAGTGGGATAAAGAAAAGGAATCCTGCAAGAACAACTGAAATGAATATTCATGTGATTTTGAGAATTCACAGTCAGAGTCGAATAAGGAATTCTTTCATGTAGGTACTTGAGTTCGGATCGCTGGAGGTTGGAGTTGTGGTGTTTAATTTTCAGTTGGTGCTGTCCTCAAGGTGCAGTAGGTATGCAGCGACCTTTGGTTGGTTCTGTAGGCAACGGCATGGAATCTTCCAGAAGAGAGTGAGTTTGAAGTACAGGTGCTGTTGTGCTTAGAGAGACCTGCTTTTTGACAACTCACCAGTCAGATGTTAAAAACAACAGACTATCTGGTTCTCAGTTCTCAAAGGCATACAGGGATTTCAAAATGGTCACTTCATGTGACCTTTTTTCTCCACAATGACTTCAAAAGTTATGTTTATCGAATATCTGCAATTGGCTTTGTTTTCAGCACTGATAATATCCCAGTTATTAATGACTTGAAAGGGCAACCATCTCTGTTGAGGGTTTGGTGTTTGGGAAGCCATTGACTGGACAGATTCGCTGACTCCACTATCAAGGTGAGCTTATCATATGAAAACTGAACTGCACTTGGCCAGTCCCAGGTCTGTTTATAGCTCTATAGGAATAATAGATTCTGAGGTGCAGGTCTGCTGAACTTCTGTATAATGAGTATGAGATTCCAGAAGCTAGGCGAAGAATTATTTTGTTCATGAATCTGCTGGTAGTAGTTCACAGAGAAAGATGGTCAGGTGACTTGTGGCAGCTGTTTTCAGTGTAGCAAAGAGTTATTTTTAAAAATAGTAAGGATGTAATTTTGAACCCATGATGTTGGAGTTCTTCTTATGTCGTAGAAACCCAACAAGTGTCTGAATGGATTGTTTTAGGTATTTCCTGAAAAAATCCACCTCTTGCAACCCAACCTGCAGCTTCACTGCAAGGCAAAGATGGCACTGTCAATGGCTGTTAAGATCCCTATGCCAGCAGACTTCCATGCCAGCAGATCCTTTCTAGCCTGAGTACCAATCCCCTTTAAGAGGTGCAGGCTGCCTTTATAAGATGCAACGTGCAATCAGCTAGCAGCATGTTTCACACTGGGCTCTGAACTGGGCTCCGCACTGCAATCACATTGATGAAAAGACATTACAAAGTGTGCAGGTCCCATTCCTCGCTGGGATTGGGTATAGTGATATCACACATTGTGATGTCTGCACCTGATAATGGATCCAATCCAATCTTTCTTCCAATATTTTTAAAAGAAAAACGGAATAGCATGGTTAGCACTGCTGCCTCATAGCACCAGAGACCCAGGTTCAATTCCAGCCTTGCGTGATTGTGTTGAGTTTGCACATTTGACCATATCTGTGAGGGTTTCCTCTAACTAGATGTGTTAGTTAGGTGCATTGTCCATGCTCAATTGTTCCTTTGTATCTAAAGATGTATAGATTAGGTGAATTGGCCATGGTAAATGCATAGGTTTATGGGAATAGGACAAAGAGAAGGGTCTGGATGGGATGCTCTTTCGGAGAGTTGGTGCAGACCCGATGGGTCAAATGGCTTCTTTCTGTAGGGATTCTATGGTACCGCCTAAGCTGCAAGAAAAAAATAAACAATGAAGCTGAGTTTTACAAAAACATTGTTGAAAAACATCCAAAAGTTGACATTTCCCTCTCAAAAGAGGGAATTTTGTATGAGGCACACTATAGGCAGGTCTCAGGACAATATTATCTTAGAGTAAAGTGTGCAAACATGCGACGATGTGATTAGATTGAGGACGAAGCCAGAAAGTGATAAATATTTTCAAAAGGAAATAAACTAATAGCTGAAAATTAAGTGGTTTAATATAACTTCAATTCTTAAATACACAGCTGGCTCTATGTTGCCACACATGATCGATAGCAGTTATTCATACATTTCTGCTCCTACATTGAATGTTGATGGATCAACAGCCACATTTCAAATTCTTATTCTCTTGAACAAATCCTTCCATTGTCTCAACACTCCCTATTTGTGTAACAGCCCCCAGCCCCATAATCTTCTATCACTGGAACTGCCCCCAGTCCCATAACCCTCTATCACTGTAACTGCCTCCAGTCCCATAACCCTCTATCACTGTAACAGCCCCGCAGGACCATAACCCTCTATCACTGTAACTGCCTCCAGTCCCATAACCCTCTATCACTGTAACTGCCTCCAGTCCCATAACCCTCTATCACTGTAACTGCCTCCAGTCCCATAACCCTCTATCACTGTAACTGCCTCCAGTCCCATAACCCTCTATCACTGTAAATGCCCCCAGTCCAATAACCCTCTATCACTGTAAATGCCCCCAGTCCCATAACCCTCTATCACTGTAACTGCCTCCAGTCCCATAACCCTCTATCACTGTAACTGCCTCCAGTCCCATAACCCTCTATCACTGTAAATGCCCCCAGTCCCATAACGCTCTATCACTGTAACTGCCCCCAGTCCCATAACCCTCTATCACTGTAACTGCCCCTAGTCCCATAACCCTCTATCACTGTAACTACCCCCAGTCCAATAACCCTCTATCACTGTAAATGCCCCCAGTCCCATAACCCACTATCACTGTAACTGCCCCCAGTCCCATAACCCTCTATCACTGTAACTACCCCCAGTCCCATAACCCTCTATCACTGTAAATGCCCCCAGTCCCATAACCCTCTATCACTGTAACTGCCCCCAGTCCCATAACCCTCCATCACTGTAACTGCCACCAGTCCCATAACCCTCTATCACTGTAAATGCCCCCAGTCCCATAACCCTCTATCACTGTAACTGCCCCCAGTCCCATAACCCTCCATCACTGTAACTGCCCCCAGTCCCATAACCCTCTATCACTGTAACTGCCCCCAGTCCCATAACCCTCTATCACTGTAACAGCCCCCAGTCCCATAACCCTCTATCACTGTAACTGCCCCCAGCCCCATAACCCTCTATCACTGTAAATGCTCCCAGTCCCATAACCCTCTATCACTGTAACAGCCCCCCAGGACCATAACCCTCTATCACTGTAACTGCCCCCAGTCCCATAACCCTCTATCACTGTAACAGCCCCCCAGGACCATAACCCTCTATCACTGTAACTGCCCCCAGTCCCATAACCCTCTATCACTGTAACTGCCTCCAGTCCCATAACCCTCTATCACTGTAACTGCCTCCAGTCCCATAACCCTCTATCACTGTAACAGCCCCCAGTCCCATAACCCTCTATCACTGTAACTGCCTCCAGTCCCATAACCCTCTATCACTGTAACTGCCTCCAATCCCATCACCCTCTATCACTGTAACTGCCCCCAGCCCCATAACCCTCTATCACTGTAACTGCCTCCAGTCCCATAACCCTCTATCACTGTAACTGCCCCCAGTCCCATAACCCTCTATCACTGTAACTGCCTCCAGTCCCATAACCCTCTATCACTGTAACTGTCTCCAGTCCCATAACCCTCTATCACTGTAACTGCCCCCAGGACCATAACCCTCTATCACTGTAACTGCCCCCAGCCCCATAACCCTCTATCACTGTAACTGCCTCCAGTCCCATAACCCTCTATCACTGTAACTGCTTCCAGTCCCATAACCCTCTATCACTGTAAATGCCCCCAGTCCCATAACCCTCTATCACTGTAACTGCCCCCAGCCCCATAACCCTCTATCACTGTAACTGCCTTCAGCCCCATAACCCTCTATCACTGTAACAGCCCCCAGCCCCATAACCCTCTATCACTGTAACATTCCCCCAGGACCATAACCCTCTATCACTGTAACAGCCCCCCAGGACCATAACCCTCTATCACTGTAACAGCCCCCCAGGACCATAGCCCTCTATCACTGTAACAGCCCCCCAGGACCATAACCCTCTATCACTGTAACAGCCCCGCAGGACCATAACCCTCTATCACTGTAACAGCCCCCCAGGACCATAACCCTCTATCACTGTAACAGCCCCGCAGGACCATAACCCTCTATCACTGTAACTGCCTCCAGTCCCATAACCCTCTATCACTGTAACTGCCCCCAGCCCCATAACCCTCTATCACTGTAACTGCCCCCAGCCCCATAACCCTCTATCACTGTAACTGCCCCCAGTCCCATAACCCTCTATCACTGTAACTGCCTCCAGTCCCATAACCCTCTATCACTGTAACTGCCTCCAGTCCCATAACCCTCCATCACTGTAACTGCCCCTAGTCCCATAACCCTCTATCACTGTAACAGCCCCCAGTCCCATAACCCTCTATCACTGTAACTGCCCCAGCCCCATAACCCTCTATCACTGTAACTGCCCCCAGCCCCATAACCCTCTATCACTGTAACTGCCCCCAGCCCCATAACCCTCTATCACTGTAACTGCCCCTAGTCCCATAACCCTCTGTCACTGTAACTGCCTCCAGTCCCTTAACCCTCTATCACCGTAACTGCCTCCAGTCCCTTAACCCTCTACCTGTGTAACCGCCTCCAGCCCACAATCCTCTATCACTGTAATTGCCCCAGCCCTATAACCCCCTGTCATTGTAACTGCCTCCAGCCCCTCATCCGCACCTCCTCCAATAAGCAGTTCTGTGGTCCTCCAATTCTGGCCATTTGCATATCCTTGATTTTGATTGTTCCACTGTAGGCAGCTATGCTCATAGTGCTTAAGCCCAAAGCTGTGGTGTTCCCTCCTTAAATCACTCCACCTCTTCACGTCTCTCTCTCTCACTCTTCCTCCCTCAAGAAACACCTTGACCAAGTTTTTAGCCATCTCTCCTTTGGTTCATTGTCATGATTTGTTTCTCATTATGTCCATGTGAAGAGTCTTAGAAAGATTTACTGCTCCAAAAGTTTGATATGGATGCAAATTTGTTGTTAAACATTAAAAAAAAGTTAAATCTGCAAATTGAGAAGAAGTAAGTGAAAGAGTAACCTGCAGTGTTCTCTGATCACAGTAGCTGTCAGAAGATACTAGATAGTGATCTCAAAAGTCACTTTGAGATAAATTAAAAGTCAGACAAGCAGTGTAAAAAATTCTACCTCTGTGATCATTACATATTGATGCTCCAAGCACTGGAGCCTAGAAGTTTGATGATGCCTTATTGCTAGCTTTTCAGGTGCAGAATACACTCTCAGCTGTCCAACATGACAAGTAGGGCACTCTAAGAGGGAGTTTAGAATAACTTGGGACTAAAAAACTAACAAGATCAAAGTGAATACAGTGTAGAAAACTCACAAAGTGCCTGGAATATAGTTTACAAATGTACTGTTTGCATAGTGACACATCTAACCACTGTTAGAGAATTTAAACATGTATTTTTGAATATTCTAGATTAAAAGCATATACCTTGGTCACTGACACAATGTTTAAGGCATGATGTAGTCAAGTAAACAAAAACACTTCCTTCAGAACAATATAGCTATTCAGTAATGGGAGAAAGCAACTATTATCAGTGTGGACTTCAGACAGTCCTAAAGATCTAGACAGTTTGAATGAATCAGTCATACATTATACCAGACAAGATAGCCTAGAAAATGTTAGGAGGCTATGAGAAGGGCTCTTGAAGTCCATGAACTCACAAATCCAATACTGTCAGCGGGTAAATGTTATTGGCCAAGGTAAATAATCCATACTAATAATGATTAGCTTATACCCAGCTGAGGTGAGCAGAGGAGCAGGAAAGTGAGTTTTGAAAATTGTAATACTGAGAGTACTGTAATTTCAGACTGATTTGGAACTGACCCAAATTGTTCTCCTGCATACACTGACCAGGCCTGGAAAATAAACATACATCTTTAACCAGAATGCTGTCTCTGTGGGTCTTTGTGTTAGCCGAGCTGTAAATTAAATGAAAGCCAGCTTAATATCTAGCCTCTGACAAATGGCCCTACAGGGACATATGCCATTGTACACCAGGTGTACAACACACATCACATTGATAAAGTCAAAACCAAATTGAGCAGGGCTCATGACTGGTACATTATTAAGCCCTCAGTAATAGCAATAAAGGGACCTGACTGGGCCAACATTTATTGCCCATCCCTAACTGCCCTCCATTTCAGAGGGCGTTTGAGAGTCAACCACATTGCTATAGGACTGGAGTCACATGTAGGCCAAACTGGGTAAGGACAGCAGACTTCCTTCCCTAAAGAACATTAGTGAATCAGATGGGTTTTTACAACAATGGTTTCATGGTTATCATTTGACTTTTAATTCCAGATTTTCATTGAATTCAAATTTCACCATCTGCCCAAGGTGGGATTCAAACCTGGGTCCCTGGAGCATTACCCTGGGTCTCTGGTTTACTAGTCTAGTGACACTATCATGAGGCCACTGGCTCCCCTTATAGGTCTTCATGTGACCTATAACCAGAGGTCCTAACAGGAACTGGAGGGAAGCACCAACAAGTTAAGTTTTTTTGAGAAAAGTGCTTGAGTGCAGTGATCCCTCTCTGCGTCCAGTTCATTCCAGTTTGCCTGTGCAAGCCAATTTCTGAGCCTTGTATCTCAGACTTGATTGTACCAGACAGATCCAAAGCTTGTATGGAGACTCCAGCAGACAGGGACTGAGCTGTTTTGAATCTAATGAGAGAATTGGAGAAGATAAATTTTGTTTTCTTTCTCCCTTACTGAACTGAATTTTTCTGACCTACAGCCAATGCTGGAAACAAGTTGGAAAGATTAGTGATGAATGCTTTTGGCCAAAATTGCAGTCAAATTTTGATCAAACAATAAAACCGTTTTGATTATTGGTTAAACTTCAGTCAAAGAGTGTTGATATTAAACTAAAAAATAAATCCATGCTTTGAAACTGGTAGGGTTTGAGAAGAATGGCAATTGGACAAAGGGAGGAGACTGAAAACAGCACGGAAAGATAGGATGGACGCATTGGCATTTCTAGAAAGCTGCCCAAGTCATTGTTTTTCAAAGTCCATTACTGAGGAAAATAACATGGATCAAGCTTGGCTGGCAAATGGAGAATTACAGATCCAAGCTGAGACATTAACCAAAACAAACTGGCTGCTGAACCAAATGGGCAAATCAGTCAGGACAGCTTAGAGGAAATGAAGCAGTAAATCCAGAGTGTGGGTTGACGTTAATCTGTGACTATAAAATGCAAAGGATATCAATGTGTTTCTTCACACATGGAAGCTGATTTTTGTTCTGAGGCCTTATTATTGTTCATGGGAAGTGGCATCATTGGCTGGGCCATTAAATACCTATCCCTGAGTGCAACTAGAGTCAACTATATTGCTGTGGGACTGGAGTGACATCTAGGCCTGACCAGGTAAGGATGGCAGATTTTCTTCTCTGAAGGATATTAATGAATCAGGTATGTTTTTACGACAATAGTTTCATGGTCATCGTTAGACTTTTAATTTCAGATTTTTTATTGAATTCAAATTTTAGCATTTGCCTTGGTAGGATTTGAACACAGGTCCCCAGACAATTACCCCAGGTCTCTGAATTACTAGTCCAGTGACGATACCCCTATGCCACTACCTTCTCATACTGAGCATTAGTATGGAAGGAAGGACATTTTGATTCTGAGATATAGTTCTGGAGATTTTAGTGTAAGCACACAAAAGACTCCTGTTCCCCCCAGTAAAAAACTTTCATTTGCAGGTAGACCCTGAAGTAGACCTGGAGGGGTATCTTAGAATATATAAGCGATGTAAGCTTCACCCCCAAGACGATGGCCAAAATTCTCTTATCTGGGACAACTTCTGTGTTGGAGGCAGGGGCTGGGAGTTTTTCTATTATGGAGACTGATGGGAAACCACATCCTACCCTCCAGCCCTGAGCTCAGTAATTATGCACCTGGGCATTTAACACCATATTCCATGATAGGGCGCACATGACGACGCACATTTTACCACCATACCTGGAAGCCATGTTTCAAATGTATCCAACGACATTGACCCGCCATTGAAGGAAGAAGATGGATCTCCTGAAGAAAAGGATGGATACCAGGAACACCCCAAGGTTAGACGATGGACCTCCTCAATGGCATTGAACCTAGAAGATCCATCTGTAACTGTTCCACCCACTCACTAATTTGGTATTCAGGTACTCAGGGTTGCTGGTGGCTCCCATCCCAAGCATTGGAGGCAACCCCAGGCATTCTTCAGGTAAGTCCCGACTTCTGCACATCACATTGTTCTAGACATGCTCTGGACTCGTGTAGTTTACTACTGACAATGCAGAGAGTTGGGCATGGGTGAAACAATCTGGTTGGACCTTCACCTGCATCCCATTAGGAGGATGCAAATTGTTTTCATGACAGCTTCTAGTAGGTTTCCTAGTCTGCCATGGCAGGCACCAGCAGAAGACGCTGCAGGAAACTCACAGCAGCATAAGACAGATTTTTGGATTCCTGCTGAATTTTCCACCCCTGTCCACCACGGAACCTGCAAGCGGGCGCATGACATAATCCCACCCAATGTTTCAATTTTGCATGAAAATTTTAAATGTTTAGTAAAGGATGAAATTGTAGTGGCATTTCAGTGGGTGACTCCAGATATTGAAGTGATGTTTTGAGCCATGTGGACAGAATTTGGCCCTCTCCCTCAAGGAGCAACAAAATAACTTGCTGAGAATGTTGGTGCCTCGAGTGTCACAGTATGGCAGCATTATGTCACCTCTGGCAACAGCTGCATAAATGACATCCCCAATTTACATTCCTGAGCAAATCCTGTATAATTAGAATCAATGGGTGATTCAATAAGGAATCTCAAAGACTGGAAGCCTTTCCAGAGGCTGCATATTACTTAAACCCTTTAATAGTTTGTGAACTTTTGAAAACTCTGACACCTAGAACGACAGGGCATTCAATGGATTAATATTTCTCGATTACTTCCTGCAGAGACCCAGATGTCCTGTTTGCCTGATGCCTTACACTGTGGCCAGGATTCCATGTTTGAAAATCAGGACTGCTGCTATCCTGCAAAATCCATCGTGATGACATCAGGCCACTAACCCAATGTCAATACCATAATATGCAGCCTGCCTGACGTTTAAAAAAGAATCAATTACAGGCATTTGGACTTATTAACAAGCCAGCTGACTCAAATATTACACTGCCCACATTGTAATGCAGTTGGCAAGGGCAGGCAGGTGGGAGTTGGATGCCCACTTCTTCCACCAGATGCAGTGAAGAAACAGGGAGGATGGAGGGAAAGAGTGGGGTTGACGCTACATCCTTTGAGAGATACATTCAGTGCATCAGGAGCAACCCATCCTCAAAGACAATACGCCCCACTTTGTGCCTCTCCCATCTGGCCTCCGAAACCCACTGTTCAATGTGCCTTGAGCTCCCTCGGGGGCATTATTTTTCAACACCCAAAGTCCTGCACCTGGACTTAGGATAGCTTGCTGTCCTCATTGTGGGCCTGCTTGTAATCCCAGCAGTGGCCACTACTGAGCTTTGGCAGTACTGGGACTGCAAGAGCTACCGGCCCATCAGATTGGCCAGCTACTCTCCAGGACGGATCACTGAGGTGCAGAGGCCCCACTCTCTGATAGGCCACCGCAGTGTAATATCGCTGCAGGGGGACCTTTTTTCAAAACTGGATAGTTTGTAACTGACTTCTCTAAAATACTCTCCTCCTCCTGTAAAATCCGGCCCAGTAACATATTTATAGGGCTGTTGGTAACAAAGCTGAACATCTCTTAGTCCTTCTGCAGCATATATCAAGTTAAGGCATTCCATTATTTTAGACAGTAAGTCAGAGCTATGTGAATATGGTATCAACTAACATACTTGGGTCCCTTGTAATGCTAAGTACAATGGTTTATCGTACAGCTTAAAGGCAGCCTCGGAACTATTTGCTCAAAAGACTTGGACACAATTGACAGCAGGCAATAAATCTAATGGGACAGAAGCTGGTCAAAAGAAGGTTTTGCGTTCCAGTACTAATTGAAAAACAATGTTACAACAGAACATTGCACACTGAAATTTGTGTCATTTGCACAACTAGCAGACTCAGTTCCAGGACTTCTTATTGCCAGATGCACCCTCATTTGACAATCCAGTCATGAAACCATTCTGAATTAGCAACAGTTAACTAGAATGGTTTGACATCAATAGAATGATCGAATGATTTCTATAATACTTTATAAAGTGATCAGGATCATCTTACTTAAATACTGAATGACTCATCAGTTATAACATATGCTGTGACATAACAAAGAAGTCAATCTACTTGCTGTAATGTACCAAGTTTTATCTGTTGGAAGTTTTGACAACATACGCCCTGTTGTAAATGTCTTGGCTAAGTGCATTAAATTGTCATCACATTTGATCTTTTACAAAATGTTATTTTAAACATGCACACAATTTCTCTCCCCACATAGTTGGATCCAGACCAAATTCCAAACTTGCTTCAATCAGTGTAGATCCTACACATATTGGAGATAATTTTGACTTTTGTGGTGGTGTATAAAAGTGAGTACAACTTTCCTGATTTCCATTTCCATTGAAGTCAAGGAAAGTAAACACTAGGAGAGATATATACCATCCTACAAAGTCAACGTTACCCTACATGACTCAAGATCAGTATACATCAGTGCTTCAGTGGCACAGATCCTGCCTTCTGTCATGAAACCCAGATAAACCTGGGATAAGATTCACAGATGTTCACCTTTGAACTCTGGAGACGTCTAAATGTTCTGTCACAACGGTAAACACAGTTGGGTGCTTGATTCACAATCTGAACTTCAAAATGGGCTTCGTCTGGTAGAAAGACCCACTCTTTGGGAGGATGAATTTTGTACTCAGGAGGTGGGGTCAGTGATAGGAGGGGGAAATCCCACTGGAGGCCCAAAATATGACTTACACCATCTGGAGTTCCCATATTGATTGTCTCTGCCTCCCATCAATGATGTAATGGGAATTACAATGTTAAAAGCCAGGGTTCCCATTTGAATGCAGTTAAATATGATTATCAGGCCTTTTTTTTATTTGTGGGACATAGGCATCTCTAGCTGGTGAGCATTCATTGACCATTCCTAGTTGCCCTTGGAGGATAGTTGAGAGTCAACCACATTACTGTGGTTCTGGAGTCACATGTAGGCCAGACCAGGCAAGGATGGCAGATTTTCTTCCCTAAAGGACATTGGTGAGCAGATGAGTTTTATCGACAATCGACAATGGTTTCATGGTCACCAGTACATTCTTAGTTCCAGATATTTTTTATTGAAGTCAAATTCCACTACTGCCATGGCGGGATTTGAACCCGGGTCCCCAGAACATTAGCTGAGTTTCTGAACTAATAGTCTAGTGATAATACCATTAGGTCATTGCCTCCCCATCTTCACCTGATTGTTCTGCCCCACCATCCAACCCAGTTAGATTCTACCAATATGAATCATGACAGATCTCCCAGATATGCCCCTGGTGGAGTAGAGCCCTACTGGAGGTGCACAGGTGAGTTTAGCCCCTGGAGGGGGAGAGGATCATGCTCTGATATTATCCTGGCATTGCTAGGCAGTGCCAGGGCGCAGACCCCAGGAAGCACAAGTGGGCACAGATGGAGGTGCTTCTGGTGGGCAGGGGGGTGGGGGAGGAGTTATTCCTGGGGTGCTCCTGCATCATTGGGCAGATGTTCCAGGGGAAGGGGGTGTTCCATGACAGGGGGCTGTGTTGAGAGAGTTCTGCTGGGGTGTGGCGTTGTTTGGTTGGTGGGAGAGAAATTTCTATTTTTAATTTCCTGCATCAAAGCACCTTTTAAGATTGCCCTGATCTGTTACAACTGAAGTTGCCTGACTCCAGGTGCAGTGGGTAGAGGTCCAAGTTGGACATGGACACCTCCCAGGTGATCGGCTCCCAGGGAGGGGGGTGGAGATGATGGTTGAATCAAAGAATGGACTTTCTCTTGAGACTGTGAGACTTTCCTCTCTGGGTTACTGATACCCTGAATGGTCTGGTGAAGACAGGTGGGTTGGAGAAAGCAATAGGAGTGTGCTAGACTGGTATTTAAATATGGCGCCAGGACATTCAAACCTGTTAGCTGAGGGTGGGCAAACAAATCAGCTCCCGGATTGCCAGGAGATTAGAAGGGGAACTCACTAATGCATAATTAATGAGTCCCAAACACAAAATCTGGCATGACATCTCACCATTCTGGCCCTATTGGAGCTACTGCACTTAGTCTCAAAAAGAGAGGTAGCACATTTGTTAACACAAGATTGTGCAAGAAAAATTGAAAAGCTCCTAAAAACAGGAGCAGGCATGTAATTTGCCATTGACCCATCCCTGTTCCATCTGTGCAAACAGCACAGAAACATCACATGGCCTGCTAATAATTGCTGTCAGTTATGCAGTAGGTTGTAATTAACTGTTTGGCAGCATGTCTAGCAGGGAGCCCAAGTTCATGCAAGTTATCACCACTAGAAGCTAACTTGTGCAACTTAAAGACATCTGTAAAGGAAAGATGTATTCTGACAGAAGTAGGAATTGGAGTAGGGTCCAAGAGGGTCTGAGCAGGAAGGTGAGTGAATTCTGGTGCTATAGTAGAAAGTACTTTTTCCACTGGAGTCCTTGGGTAGGGAGAAAGGGAGGAGAGTGATGTAATCTATTCACAAGCCCTCCAGAAAAATCATGAAGGAAGCTGATAGTTGCGAATGTTGATGCCAGGTGTGTGGCTCTGAGAATCTGGATGTGGGGCTGCAAAAAATGTCTCAAGAAGTTCACTCGAGATGTTACCTCAGTGATAAAAAAGTGAGCATTGATCCTATAGCAAGTGTATCTGGGAATTGATAATGGAAATGGCAGATGAATGAAACAGATATTTTGCATTGGTCTTCATTATAGAGGACACATGTAACATTCCAGAAATAACTGGAAATCAGGAAATGGAAAAGAGGGAGGAGCTCAGGGAAATTACAATCAGGGAAGTGGCACTGAGCAAATTGTAGGGTCTGCGAGCTGATGCGAATGGACTACACCCTAAGATCTTGAAAGAAGTGACTAATCAGATAGTTGATGCATTGGTTTTAATTTTCCAAAATTTCCCAAATTAAGGGAAGGTTCATTAAACTGAAAGATAATAAATTTAATTCCTTTATTCAAATAGGTAGGAAGACAGAAAGCAGGAAATTATAGGCCAGTTAGCTCATGTCTGTCATAGCAAAAATTCTGGAAGCCATTAATAAAGATAGAAAAATTCAAGGCAATCAGGCAGAGTAAACTTGGTTTTGTGAATTCATGTTCAACTAATTTATTGGAGCTCTTTGAAGGAATCACATGTGCTGTGGATAAGGGGGAACAAGTGGATGTATTGTACTTCGATTTCTATAAAGCATTTGTTAAGGTGCCACATCAAAGGTTATTGTGGAAAATCGAAAGCTCACAAAGTAGGGGATAACACATTGGCATGGATAGAAGGTTGGCTAGCTACAGGAAACAGAGTTGGCATAAATCGGCCTTTTTCTGGTTGGCAGGATATGACGAGCTTTGTGCCACAGTGACCAGTGCCGGGGCCTCAATTTTTTACAATTTCAATAAATGAATTTTACATGAATGACTAAGAGGCTGAAGGTATGGCTGCTAAATTTGCAGACAACATAAAGATAGGCAGGAAAGTAAATTGCAAAGAGGACATAAGGAGACCACAAGTGGACAAAAATCTGGCAAATGGAGCATAACATAAGAAAATATGAAATTGTCCTTTTTGGCAGGAAGAATAAAAAAACCGTCAAATGCCACATTCCACCAGCTGCATCATTAGTCTCACATTGTTTAATACATCACGCTGTTTCACTTACCTAACAACAATCTCTCTTAATAACAACTCAGTCCTAACATTTATAACTTCACTTCCTCCTCTAGTATCCCTGAAAGCCTCACATCCACATCTCATAGCTTGCACACATTGCCAGCTATGGAACCATAACAGCCGCTTCACCCGACCCCCCCATCTGCCCACATACTAAACCCCCAATTCCTCCCTCATCTCCTCCAGGTCTGCAGTTCCCACAGCCAGATTTCAGCTGTCCACCTGACCCCCTTCTTACCTCTTCCCTCCTCAACTACCTTCTCCTCAAGATTGACCTCTCACCGCTTCACCAATCCCCTCCCCCCCACCATGGGCACAGACTTAATGGTCCTGCAGCCTTCAGCGGCCAACTTTTCTCTCTTCTGTCTCTCTCTCTACAGTTTCTCCACACTTCATTCAGTTAATTTACAGGAAACATATTTAAATCCACAATGAGGAAGGTGACAGGCATCAAAATTCAATTATTTCCAGTAGATGGTTAGAAATTCTAGTTACTAAAAAAGTTATCTGAAGAAGATTGTTTGATAGTAATTAATAGAATGCATCTAAAGACTGTAGTGGAATTCAGCTGTGTACATTCTATTTTAAAAATGAGTTAACAATTTGAAACTATTTTTATTTTAATTATCTTTTACATTCATGTACTTAAGAGTTTTATTACTAAAATTGAATGTGTTAAAAGATGCATAATTAATGATTATATTACTGCTCAACATAATAAAATATTAAGGTTTCAGACTTTTCATATTACAAAGATAAAGTTTATTTATTAGTCACAAGTAGGTTTTTATTAAAGCTGCATGAAGTTACTGTGGAAATCCCCTATTAGGACAATGTTATTCCAATAAAGTTAGGCAATGAACCAATTAAACCTCAGCAGTTGTGTTAGGCCTTGTGATGTTTACATAAACACTTATGTGGGAGCAGATCAAGAAGCTTTTTGCTGATATTTCTATTTGGAGTAAAAGCTGAACTTACTTTAACCTCCTTTCTTCGTTCACAGTGTCATACAATGTTATGACCAGTTCATGGAATACAGAAGATGGTTGTTGGGAATTTTGTGGCTTGCCCCACCTATCAATGGGCAGAGTAGCCGGTACAATTGCACGAAAGCCGGAAAATCAGGATCATGCCCGATTTCTCAGCTCTCTCGATCGGATGAGAGCCGAATTCCCAATGAGATCAGCCTCTCGCCAGAAGTGGGCAACAGGCTGAATAAATTATGGTAATTTATTCTAAGGTTAACTCCCATGGCATTAGTGAGCCCAGTGCTCAATTGTCTGAGCTCACTTGCCTTTATGGCCTCGCCAGAAGATGTTCTCTCTGGTGAGGAAAACACCAGCTCCTCATGAATAGGGAACAGTCGTGGTGGCCTCACTGATGGAGGCCATTGAAGCTCCCATGGCAAGCCGAGGGAAAGGTGGGGTGCCCCTTGAGCTGTACCAACCTGACAATGCCAGCCTGGCACTTTGGCACCACCAGCTTGGCATCTTGGTAATGCCCACTGGGCACCAGAGGTGGGACGTATAGGGGCAGGGCCTACAGGATCTGGACCTATGGGGTGGGGCCTCAAGGCGGCCCAATCGAGGAGGGAGGACGTTCTTCTGCTGCTCTGCAGCTCCGAACAGTGGGGGAAAGGGAGCACAATTGGTCTGGGCAGCAGACAGCAATGGGAGCTGCATTTCTGGGTGATGTGGGGCTTGCAGTAGGCCGCGTGCCCCAACGATTGTGTTTGCTTAAACTGCCTGCAGCATCAGATCCCTGCTGTTGGAATTGTACATGTGCAGTATCAGAGGTCTGTACATGCGCAATAGCCCCCTCTGCAGGCTTGTGTGAAGTAAGCCCCGCCCACGGTCTGCAGAAGCTGGAAATGGTCTAGTCCATATTTTCAATGTCTAAGTCTGTCAGCTTGGGTGCTACAACTCAACCAAAAAATGGATCAGGAATTCTCCCATTTTCACACTAGCTGGACATTTCAAATCATTTTTGTAAAATTCCATCCAGGGTGTTAAGACCGATGAGAGGAAGCTGGAGACAGCCACACCTTGACACAGTGTAACTGTTCATTGCTGAAGGAAAGAACAAGAAAATAGAGGAAGGAAAAGAAAAAACACCAAATTGAGCACAGACTAAACATTGAAACTGTCATCCTCCCAAGGTTTAATGGTTTGGATTTCAAATGGGTTACCTCACTGAGTGACTAGAGCAAACCTGAGCAGGGAGGGAGCTGAAGGAAAAATTAACCCATGGTTTTTGGGTTTTAAATCATCCAAGTGATCTCCTGACCCCTAGTTTTGCCTTCCATCATAAGTCAGAAGAGAATAACATTTATGAAATAAAGTTTATTTATTAGTCACAAGTAGGCTTACATTAACACTGCAATGAAGTTACTGTGAAATACCCCTAGTCACCGCAGTCTGGTGCCTGTTCGGGTCAATGCACCTAACCAGCACGTCTTTCAGAATGTGGGAGGAAACTGAAACATTCGGAGGAAACCCAGGCAGACATGGGGAAAATGTGCCGGGTCCCTGGCGCTGTGAAGCAACAGTGCTAACCACTGTGCTACTGTGCCACCCCATAGTGGAGGCATATGGCTTTCAAAAGGGCTGGAGTAAAACAAAGTAGAACAATTTTCTCAGATACACATACTCACAAACACAATGTATCAAGAAGTGCTGGTTGTAAACATACTTTTGTCTCAGTGAATCAATATTTTGGGAAAATGAAAGACAGAAATTTCATTTATGGTTCACTCTGATTGAATCAATTTACAACTGTAGAATATCCCTGCGGGCAGTCAACATGGAAATGCATAATACTGCATGATTATTTCACAACCACCACAAATAGCAAACATCAGTCGTAAATTATGAAGTAACATGAATGTGAGTGTATAAAATTTCAAAAATCCATGCCAGTAGAATCATAGAATTATCGAATCCCTAAGGTACAGAAGGTGGCCATTCAGCCCATCGAGTCTGCACTGACCACAATCCCACCCAAGCTCTCTTCCAGTAACCTCACACATTTACCCTGCTAATCCCCCTGACACTCTGGTCAATTTAGCATGGCCAATCAACCTAACTCACTATGGAAGCAAACTGGAGCACCCATGCAAACGTGGGAAGAAAGTGCAAACTCCACACAGCCAGTGATCCAAGGTCGGAATTGAACCTGAGCCCCTGGCGCTATGTGAAGCAGCAGTGCTAACCACTGTGCCACCGTGCCACCCCAAAAGTAAAGAATAAATTATTTTCTTTTCACTATGGAATCAATAACAGGTCAACAGTTCGCATAAACTCAATATATTGGCATGACCTGAGCCCTTGGAAAATTATTCTGGGCAAAATGGTGGAAATTGCTATGATAAGTTAATGTCAAAAACCATTTCTGTGTACTGGTTATCAGGTTTTAGCTGAAGGAAGATCTTTACCCAACAGTTATTGAGGGCATGTACTACCCATATTTTTCTGTGTTAGGAACCAACTAAGATGCGAAACGGGGTCCCAGTGCACATGTCAGCTTGGTTAAGGGGTTTTTACACATGGCCCTAACGACCCATCAGCAGCATGCAGAACCACAAAATCACGACATAAATCAATAAGCAACATTAATATGAGGGTGCCACTGCCATTTTCCAACACTCCGCTATAGCTAATGCCCTCTCTTAGCTTTGTCAACTGAACATGGACAGAGTGAAGGGCATCGTCAGCCCCACCTACAAAATGCTATTTAAAGGGATCATTAAGTACATTCACATTAGCATCTAGAACATTGATTCTGGCTGCTGGTGCAATTAAGAACAAGAACAAAAAAAAATTACAGTACAGGAACATGCCCTTTGGCCCCCCCAAGCCTGCACCAACCATGCTGCCCGACTGAACTAAAACCCCCTACCTTTCCAGGGACCACATCCCCTCTATTCCCATCTTATTCATGTATTTGTCAAGGCGCCCCTTAAAAATCACTATTGTATCTGCTTTCTCTACCTCCCCCGACAACCGGTCAATTATGCCTTCTGTTAGAGCTTTCATATATTTGGGTTGAGTACTCTGCTGGGAGCGGTTCAACAGCACATGTTTTTCATCGTGTAAGATCCTGCGTTAAATTAAGTTTGTTTCAGACATGGGTGACCCGGTAAAGTGAGAAATCATATCCCCTCCAGAACATGTCTAGACCAATGTGGCGTGTATCAGCACTAACCTGAAGAAGGCTTGGGGTGGGATGGAGGCCTCCAGTGATAGTGGACTCCAAAAAATGCAGAGGTGAGTGGGAAGAGTATCTATCAGGTGGATCTTCCAGCCTTGGTGTCTTTGAGAAGGTCCATCTTCTTCTTTAATGGTAGGCCAGTTATGTCCGGAAGCATTTTCAAAATGGTTCCCAGATATGAAGGGAATTGCAAGCCATTCAGCCCTTTTGACTGCATGAAACATTGCAAAACCTCCCAATGCGGACTGAATAAGGCCGGGGCCACACAGTTTGACACAAATTTCCACAGTGGGAAAGACTCCCAGTCTCCATCCCACCCGCTATGGAGTTAAGCCCTGGGAGGGAAAATTAGTTGCAGAGAACACTTTCAGTAATACTAAACACAAATGTTATTGGGCTCCTTGCTGATGTGTGCAGCCAATGAATAGCAAGAGTAGCATTGCCTGCCTGAAGCAATAACAGAAATCAAGAGACAGTGTGAATTTTACATTACCTGCAGCATAATGAACAGGCATGGTTGATCACACACTGTGATCCCCATGCCCATTGTCAGGTGTCATACAACTGAACTCTCATATATTACAACAAAGATCAGTCCCTTTAAAGACAGCTTGAATTGAGCTCGCTATGTGTGGCGCTGTCTGCTACTCTACATTACGCATTTATTCATTGAATGAATGATGCTGAACTCATTCAGCCATGGCTGATAGACTTTATGGACTCAAAGCCTGACTTGCCTTCTTTTGGACAGTTTTAAAGCAAGTCATTCCCGAGACCTCCCAGTGTGAAACTACTCCTAACCTGACACATTGCCCTCCCAGAACCTTTGTTATCCATGTAGGGTCATTGGAAATTAGAAACTATCTTTTCCCTATCCCTTTCTCAGCACCAGCACATCAGGCAAAACTTCACTTCTGCAGCAAACTACCTTTGCAAACACTGCAGTACAGAGTTTGCTGAATAATACTCAATTAGCTCCCCAAAATCTGTTACAGAATGATCAATTGCAGTACGGAAACTGGTCTGTATGGGCATCTATAATATTGCCTTACTCAGCCCAGCAAGCCCACAATGCTACATGAGAATCTAGCAATGAGACACCTCCAGGCAGGTTGGGAATTCTGGAGAACACACCCATGGTATGGAATGTGCTGGCCCTAGAAAGTGAACACAGGTCAAATAAAGGACAGGTGAAATTGCTACCTGTCTGAGATTCCTCTATCACTGCTGCAGAAACAAAATACAAAGCCAGGATACTTATAGTGCAATGTTATTACAGGCTGATTCCTTCTTTTGGGATTTCAATATCTAATTTATTTCACAGTAAGAAGTCTCACAACACTAGTTTAAAGTCCAACAGGTTTATTTGGAATCACAAGCTTGTAGAGCACTGCTCCTTTATCAGGTGAGCAGACTCCACTCACTTAATGAAGAAGCAGCGCTCTGAAAGCTCGTGATTCTAAATAAACCCGTTGGACTTTAACCTGGTGTAGTGAGACTTTTTACTGTGCTTACCCCAGTCCAATGGCGGCATCTCCACATCATTTATTTCAGAAAGATTGGTGGAAGAAGTTTGCTACGTTGTTGTTAATTGTTACGGGGTGAAAGGATGTCAAAGAACGGCATACTCCAGAACAAATGCACTGACCTTGTAATACTTATCAATCTACGATATTGATTAAATATGGTCTAGAATGAAGACATTTGTTTCAGCTCTCACCACAAACTCCACACCCTTGAAAACTATAACCTGAAACTCCAACCAATATTTCAGCCAACTAGTGCTTCAGGCAAAGCCACACAGTTTTTAACCTTGCGCTCCCATCTTGAGGTGAGCTTTCAACTTCATATCCTCTCAATGGCATTGTCCAGCACTACTGTACATTAGCTTTATACTGCCGAATCCCTCATTGTTAGTTACTTGGCTGTGATCCTATTGGCTCGTTTTGGAGCCCTGTTGTTATAATGTACACAAACAGAAGTAGAGTGGGAATCAGAGACAGAAGCAGCAGCCATGGAAGAGATCACATACCACAAGTAATGACTCTGTTTATTCTTAAACCCAGTGTCCCTAAGTGTCATCTCTCCAAATACACAATTAAAACTGGTGATGAGGATTACGGACATGCGCTTGTTGAGCCACTCCAGGAAGGAATTTTAGCGAAAAAAGAAAACTTTCCACGTGTGCCAGCTGGATGGGTTAGTGTGGAGATGAATGGAAGATACTTTGCAGGCAAATTGTAGAGCAGACTGTGAGGAAACAACAAGCTGAAACTCTAGTTAGTGCCTTGTGTGTGAAGAAAACTGAGGTAACTGCTGTAAACATGGTTACAAAGTGCACATGTGGGAAGCCTGCTTAAGTGAGAAGTGGCAGGAGTTTACAGCATCACTATGCTTTTGACAAAAATGTGGAGCAATCGAGTTCTTACACTGAGCTCTTTGATTATTTTGCGCAGGCAAACAAAAAAACTGAAGATATTTTGGTGCCCAGTTTCCTGAGTGTGATGGGGAGAAAAATACATCATTCTCCTCTGCAGTCTAATGCACCCTGATAAAGCAGGCACTAAAATGTACGAGCAAATTCTAGATACTTTGCAAGCATATTTTTCACCTAAACCCTTGGGGATTACAGAGTTCTTTAGACTCCATAAAATAAACTAAGAGCAGGGGGAGTTAACCACACAATTTGTGGCAAGGCTTAAAAGACTGCACAATATTGTGAGTTTGGAGACTGGGGCTAGAATTCTCCCCCAAAAAAATTGAAGTGTTGAATTCGGGTGAAAACTGGAGTAATTCACACAGTTTTTCTCAGTGGAGTTCAGAGAAGGATATCTCACACTCCCTGCACTGCAGAGGCCACCAATGTGAATATCATTACATTTCAGAAGGTGGGTCTATTCACACTGGAGAGGCTAAAACCAGCACACTGAACAGGCCACTGCATGTGTGCCGACCTGTCAGTGCTGAAATTGGTGCATGTGCCGTGGCCTCGCGCTGCAGGCCTCCTGATCATTGACCAGCCGAACAACCCCCACAATGTCGGCCTTCTGCCCCTCCCCCACACAACCCGATCACTGGATCCCTGACCATTCCCAGGCCCAGCCCCGACCATCCCCTCCCAGCCTGCCTCCATCTGTCCAACACCCCCACCCCCGATACTCACCCTAACAGTTAATCCCTTCCTGCAACCCCGACCACTTGATGCCCCAGCAGCCTGACCACCCCCGGCCGGTTGACCACCGCCCCCCCCCCCCCCCCCACCCACCCACCCACCAGCCCACCCTGGTCGCTGGGCTGCCTCCTTCCACAACTGATCCCAAGGCAAAGTGGCACTGGGAGCCCTCATCCCTACCAATTGCAACCTATGTTCTGCCTCATCAGGTCTCCACACCAGGCCCTGCCCCTAGTAGGGCCCATCCCCTTGGCACTCCCTGATGCCTGTTGGGCAGTGCCAGGGTGCCCCCACGCATTGGTACTTTGCCCCTTGGGCAGTGACAAGGGATGCAGGCTGGAATTGCCTAGGTGCCCATACCCAACCACTGCCTGAGCTCCTGGGGAGCCCCCCTTCACTCCAGTGGGGCCAGACTGCTAGTTCACTGAAAGTGGGGAGCTACAGTTATCCCCTCTGGAGTGATTTCCATCGTGGAGCAGATGCCACCGGAAATCCGGCACCAGGAGATGCAAGTGGGGTGTGAATGTTCACCCAAACTCTGTTAATCAGCCACCACAGGATTCTCCTGGCCCCCTGCACAAAAAAATTAGCACAGAAAGATGGGAGAATCGCAGCCTAGCTGAATGATACCATCGGTAACAGGTTTATTTGCGATTTAAGTAGTAAAGCAACACAAAACTCCTGTTAACTGAGAGTAATTTCACTCTGCAAAAGACCATTGAAAGCACTGTTTCTATGGATCTGGTTGCAAAACAAAACCAGCAATTGAGTTTGCATATTCGAATACACTAAATATCTGCTGAATTGATACGCAAAGCAGCCAGAGTTCTTACATCTTACTGGACTGCAAAGCCAGGCCATTCTGCTGCTAAATGTCATGAAATGTTGAAGCTGTGGAACAAATGATGTATAAAGTGTGCCTGCAGGAAGAGGAAGCAAGTTCGGACTGAAAATAAGAAGTAAGAACATACCAAGACAGCATCCCCTTATGGTATCGAAGTTGTGGTCGCCCATACCATTCCGTCGGGTGAAAAAAGACCCATTGCTTTTTCTTCTCCGACTCTGAGCAAAGCTAAAAGTAACTGTGCCCAGATTGAATGGGAAGCACTAGGGATCATTTTCAGAGTCAAGAAATTCCATCAGTTCCTGTATGGAGAAGAGTTTACATTGTTGATGGACCATCGGCCACTCACTACCACTTTTGGGCCACACATAGGAATCCTGCCATTTGTGACAAGTAGAACGCTTCTTTCTGCACATACTTACACTATTAAGTTCTAACAGTAAAAATCTACATTGTATTGCAGATGGACTCCCAAATTTGCCACCAGCAGGCTGTTCTTTGGACTGCTCAAAGGGGAATATTTTCTACTTTAAACTAGTAGACAGCATATGAGTCACGTCTGGCAAGTGAGAAAACACACTCCGACCAATCCTGTGTTCTCAGAAGTGATAGATATGATTTCACAAGGAAATACTCTGAACTAACGCTTAAGCTGAAACGTACTACTCCAGGAGACTGGAGCTGTCAGTAAAATTAGGATGTCTACTATGTGGGCTTAAAGTGATCATTCCACCACAATTGAGGAAACGGGTTTCACAGAAGCTACATGAAGGCCATTGCAGACTCAAAAGCATGAAGGAAATAATAAGACATTATTTCTGATGGCCAAGACTTGATGCGAAGGCTGAGGAAAAAGCTAAAACATCTTCTTCCTGTACAAAGATAAGAAAGCTGCCATGTTTATCACCTTTTGACCCATGCGAAAGGCCTGAAGAGGCACGGCAACAAGTGCATGTGGATTTTGCAGGACCTTTCAAAGGACGTATGTTCTTAGTGATGGTTGATGCTCACACCAAATGGTCAGATGTCACTGTGATGGCATCTACCTCATCTTAAAAGATAACTGAGGAACTAGGAGAAGTATTTAGTCATCTGGATTTTCTGAGCAGACAGTAAACGACAACAGACCTCAATTTTTCTCACAGAGATTTGAGAACTTCCTACAAGAAAACGGTATTCTACGCATTACTTCTGCATGTATCACCCTTCAGCTAATAGACTATCACTTCATCCAAATCCCTGAAACACACCTTGAAAACGACCAAGAAACAATGTTTGCTTAACAAGCATCTTAAAAGATCCTTGTTAGTCTACCAGAATACCACACATTCCCAGACCAAGATCTCTCCTGCCTTAATCATGATAAAAAGGCAACTGCATTTGATCTTTTAAAACCTCTAAAAACTAAGCAGATTGTGCAACAACAACAACTAGCACATGAAATAGTGGGAAGGTAAAGCAAATTGGGCAGAATTTTCCCATCCTGCCTGCCATCGTAATCATAGAGGGCGAGACACTGGCCATGCAAAGATCCATTGACCTTGGGTAGGGTTTTCTGACCTTGGGGCGAGTTCAGCCGGAAAATCCCGTCCAATGTTTTCCACCAAGACAATGGGCAGGATTTTACAGCCTCGAACATCCCAAAACTGTAAAATCCCCTCTGAGGCCAATGGACCTTCCCATTGTCCTCCCCTTGCCTGCCCCAATTTCCATAGCGGGTGGGACAATAAAATTCCGACCAATGAGTTTAGGCCCAGAACTACTAAGTTCTCAAGATTATGAAGGGCATGGACAGAGTGGATAGTCAGAAGCTTTTTCCCAGGGCGGAAGAGCAAATTATTAGGAGGCATAGGTTTAAGAGGCGAGGGGCGAGGTTTAAAGGAGATGTATGAGGCAAGCTTTTTTTACACAGAGGCTGGTGGGTGCCTGGAACTCGCTGCTGGGGGAAGAAGTAGAAGCAGATATATTAGTGACTTTTAAGGGTCGTCTGGACAAACACATGAATAGGATGGGAAGAGAGAGATACGGTCATCAAAAGGGTAGGGTGTTTTAGTTCAGACGGGCAGCATGGTTGGTGCAGGCTTGGAGGGCCAAAGGGCCAGTTCCTGTGTTGTAATTTTTTTTGGTGTTTTGTATTCCACAGGAGAGAAATGAGTTCCTGCCAACATCCTGGCACAGACTGGACCTGTCACTTAAGCTGTCAAGCTCAGAGACGATATCACCTGGAGGAAACATGCAGACCAGTTGCTGGCTGGAGAAATCCCTGAGTTTGCCTGGGTTTCCTCCAGGTGCTTCGGTTTCATTCCCCAGCGGATTGGCCATGCTAAATTGCTCTTAAAGTATCCCAAGATGTGTAGATTTGGGGGAATCAGTGAGGTAACTACGTGAGATACGGGGATAGGGCCTGGGTCAGATGCTTTGTTGAAGAGTCGGTGCAGAATCAATGGGCTGAATGGCTTCCTTCTGCACTGTAGAGATTCTATGATTTCCTGTTTTTATAAATAGAACATGCTGCAAAGAGCACATTAGTGAATCATAAATGACATCACCAAAGGCAAATGTTTGCTGCATCAATTTTGATTTGATTACTTGGATAATTTTGCGTGATTTATTCATGTTTAAAAAACTGTGAACATATTCTGTTATTTGACATGGAAACTTCTGAATGTATTTGTTAAAATTTACAAGTGAGGAACATTATTGTTTTTTGACTCCAAAGGCACCATGCTGACAAACCTTGCAGCTTCAGACTAAGCATTTGACGAATGATCCTTTTAATTACTGCACACAATACATATTTTCCCAAACAAATAACAAATCATCCAGCATAAAAGAGGGAAAACAGCCATTAAACATTCATCTACTGATATAGAGTGCTTCTAATTAATCCTTACTGTGATGCATCTGCACTACATAGTTTACATCTCCCCCCACTCTAAACCACAAGCTATGTCCTTGATAATGTTATCAGTGTTATGCCTGTCTAAACCTCAAAACCAGAACTTCAATTTAACTGACAAATATGTAATGATTAACCCACAGACAACTGAAACATTATTACATGTCGAGCATTTTTAACCAAAGGTTTGGAAAGATAATGACAAATTGGATTGCAAATTTAAGGTATCTCACACGGCACCAAGTTCCAGCTTCAGATTTCACAAAACATTCAAAGCTTGGGTAAGGGTGTCAAAGGACTTGGATCAAAACTGAATGGATGGAATTGAGATACAAATTAGCAATAACCTAATTAATGAGCTAACTGAGGAATCAAGCTGCCTAATCAATCAGGCTCCTCTGTTCCTCAGAAGAGAACAATGTAATAAAACAACTTCCCTTACACTTTGGCAACACTTCATTAGAAATTCAAATAGCCAATAAATTATCTTGAAAAGTTTATGTTTAAGCAAATAAATGTATTAATAGAACAAATAATCATCACTTGAGTTGACTGGTTGCAATCCATTAACTCAGCCTCTGTTTTTGAAAACCACCCTTTCTTAAGTTTATGGAATTGTTAGTTATATTTGCAGCTCAAGATGTTCACTAAATTTAAGGTGATTTTGCAGAAACATAACCAACATTTTAATCATCGCAGTGACATATGGGCCCGAAAGAGAAATAAAGTGCAACTCAAAAAAGGAAGATGATGATCAAGATTTTCAAACTTCAGAGGACGCCTGTGCAGAAAAAGAAAATGTTCTGCTACCAAAACATTAAAGATTATATGATAATGCTTGTTCCTAATTGCTTCTCCGAGCAGAGGCTGAACAAATTGCAATGCTCCCAGCGCACAGCAGCACAGTTAACACTGCTACCTCACAGTGGCAAGGATCTTGGGTTACTGTCTGTGTGGAGTTTGCACATTCTCCCTGTATCTGTATCTGTTTCCTCCCACAGTCTGAAAGATGTGCTGGCTAGGTGCATTGGTCATGCTAAATTCTCTCTCAGTATACCCGAACAGGCGCCAGAGTGTGGTGACTGGGGGGTTATCACAGTAATTTCATTGCAATGTTAATGTAAGCCTACTTATGACACTGAAAAAAAGCTTAAAACGGATGATAAACAATTTATACAAGCCTTGAAAATATAGTTAAAAGAATCATTTGAAAACAATAAGTCACACCTCTGCCAGGTTACCTGTCTTTGATATTTGATTTGAATTATTATTGTCACAGGCACTAGAAATCAGTGAAAAGTATTGTTTCTTGCAAGCTATGTAGACAAAGCAAAGGAGAGACTGCAGAATGCAGTGTTACAGTCATAGCTAGGGTGTAGAGAAAGGTCAGTTTAGTGCAAGGTGGGTCCATTCAAAAATCTGATGGGGACAGGGAAGCAGCTGCTTTTGAGTCGGTTGATACGTGACCTCAGACTTTTGTGTCTTTTTCCCGAAGGAAGAAGGTGGAAAAGAGTACATCCGGGGTGCGTGGTGGCAGAGATAGCTTCCATCTAGGAGTTATGCCAATGTCATTGATTTGAATGGTGAGGCAGATGCTGAAGTTAATGGTAGAGCAGCTTGGACAGAACCTTTTAGATATTCAAATTTAACCATGCATTTACAGCCCACCAGAAGTTGATTTACCATCTATGCATAGATTACACTATCATTTTGACAGAAAATTCAGACTCATTATAATTAACTTTTCCCTGTTTTTGCAAAACAATACAAAAGTAAATTCATCTTCATTTTGTACATTTACTTAACCTATTCCTTTGCAGACTCTTTGACTGAAATCTTCCGGTCCTTCCCACTGATGGGATCTTGCAGCCTCGTCCATGGTGAACCTCCATGGCGCATTCTCCAGTGGCAGAGGGTACGAAACAGTCAAAATTCCATAGACAATGGTGGGACCAGATGATCCCACTGCCAGCCAATGGCTGGGCCACCCTTGCCACTAAAAGATATGCCGTGCAGTAAGGGGGCTGGGGGGGGTAGCGGGAAGGGGGGAGATTGGGGGAGGGTACATTCCATGCTATGTATCCTCGAAACTAGCTTTGTCTTGTCATTAAATTTGGTTGTAATACACTTGGTCCCTTTGTCCAAATCATTAATGCAGATTGTAAATAGTTGAGACTTCAGCAGTAATCTGTGTGACACCCCACTAGTTCCAGTTTCGGAAAATCTATCCCAACTCTGTTTCCTGCAATCCTCTATCCATGCTAATATATTCCTCACAATACCATCTTGTACAATAATCTTCTAGTAATCACAAAATCAACAGGTCAGATCAAAACACTGCAGTTGTGAATGGTGATGGACAATTCAACAATTAACCAGAAATAGAGGTTATATAAGCACTCTATCCTCAGTGAATGGGGAACCTTTGCATAATTGTGCAAAAGACAAGGCTGAAATATTTACAAACATCTTCAGTCAAAAGTGTCAAATGGATAATCCATCTCAGTCTTCTCTCACCATCACAGACATCAGTCTCCAGCCAATTCTATTTGCTCAATGTGAAATCAAGAAATGACTGAAGACATTGGATACAGCAAAGGCTCTAATCCCAGACAATATCCCAGGAGTAAGACTTAAGATTTGTGCCTCTAACCAAGCTGTTCCAGTATAGCTATAACACTGGAAACTACAAGATATGTGGAAAATTGTCCAGGAATATCCTGTCCACAAAAAGCAGAACGCATCCAATCTAGCCAATTGCCGTGCTATTAGTCTACTCTCAATCATCAGCAAAGTAAAGTGTAATCAACAATGCTATCAACTGGCATTTACCCAGCAACAACCTGCTCACCAATGCTCAATTGGGGTTCCACCAGGGACATGCAACTCCAGACTTGATTATAGCCTCTGTACAAGCATGGACAAGAGTTGAATTCCAGATGTGAGGTGGAAGTGATTGTCTTGACAGCAAGGCAGTATTTGACCACGTGTGACACGAAGGAGCCCTAGGAAAATTGAAGTTAATGAGAATCAGGGATAAACTTTCCATGGGTTGGAGTCATACATAGCCCAAAGGAAGATGGTTGTGGTTGTTGGATATCAATCATCTTGGTCTCAGAATATCAATGCAGGAGTTCCTCAGAGTTGTGTCCTTGACCCAACTATCTTCAGTTGCTTCATTAATGACCTTCCCTTTATCATTGGATCAGTGCTGGGGATTATTGCACAATGTTCAATACTATTCATGTCTCCTCAGACACTGAAGCAGTGTCCATATGCAGCAAGGCCTGAACATTATTCATGCTTGCGCTGATAAGTGGCAAGTAGCACTCACACAGCACAAGTGTCAGGCTGCGACCACCTCTAAGAAGAGAGAATCTAATCATCTCACTTTGACATTACTATCAATGAATCCTCAACATCAACATCCTGAAAATTTCCATTGGACTGACTTTATGAATACTTTGGCTACAAGGGCAGGTCAGAGACTGGGAATTCTGTGGTGACTAACTCACTCCTTGGCTCTCCAAACTGTCTCCATTATGGACTCGAGTTACGAATGTGAATGTTGCCTACTTGCCTGGCTGAGTGCAATTCCAAGAACACTCAAAAAATGTGGCACATCCAGAACAAAGAAGCCTGCTTGATTAGCACCCTGTCAATCACCTTAAACATTGCTCCCTCCACCACCGACACTAAGCGGCAACAGTGTGTGCCATATACAAGATGCACTACAGCAACTCACCAAGACTCCTTTGACAGTACCAAATTCATCATCTCTACCACCTAGAAGAAGAAGGGCAACAGTTGCATGAGAATACCACCATCCGCAAATACCCCTCAAAGTGACACACCATCCTGACTTGGAACTATATTGCCATTCCTTCAATGTCACTGGGTTAGAAAGCTGGAACTCCCTCCCCAGCTGCTACAATAGGTGCACCTATTGTAGCAGATCAAGATGGCAGCTCACTATCACCTCCTCAAGCACAGTTAGGGCTGGGCCACAAATGCTGGCCTAGCCAGCAACATTTGTGCCCTAGGAATGTTTAAAAGAACGTTTTAAAAAAATGTGGCAATGCATTGAATGAATTTTGGCCTCTGATTCACATTCCCACACGCAATTGCTGTCTGCTGCTACCAGCTTCCCATGGGATTTAAGATTGTTTGGAAGGGAGGAGACGTCAATGGACTTTCCACATGATGACATAAAGACCCAGCTGGCAGATACTTCACCATCACTTGTTTTTCTCAAAAATTCTTGGACCAGGATTATGCAATATTATCCATTCCCAAAAGAAACATTTGACTTGCAGACCAGCGGCAATTAAATCCATTCAAAACACTGGAATTACTGATGGGATGAAAGTTTAATGGAAGGAGTACAAAGAAAATTAAAGGTGGCTCTCAGCATTTGGTCTTACCCATCTAAAAACAGTGGAGGTCTTTTTCATTAAACTCATGAAGCAGATGTGTGCAAGTGATCCTCTACTGAGGAACAAAACTGTCAAAAGTTTCTTTGCTGTTCCAGCGCAGCAGTAGTGCAATCCAAGGCAGCACTCCCAGACCTTTCATATTAGTGACTCACTGTCACAATGCCTGACATCTGGGTGGCACAGTGGTGCAGTGGTTAGCACTGCTGCCTCACAGCACCAGGGACCTGGGTTTAATTCCCAGCTTGGGTCAATGACAGTGCTGAGTCTGCATGTTTTCCCTGTATCTGTGTGAAAGACATGCTGCTTGAGTGCATTGGCCATGTTAAATTCTCCCTCAGTGTACCTGAGCAGGCGCTGCAGTGTGGTGACAAGGGGATTTTCACAGTAACTTCATTGCAGTGTTAATGTAAGCCTAGTTGTGACAATAATAAATAAACTTTAACTTTATCTTTGACTGGGACTGCAGTTTATCACCAAGAAAAATAAACACAGGGCACCTGTGTGCAGGTACCCATCACATATTGCCTACACAATTCCCCGTGCCTGTTCATGCATGTATTATGCAGCAAGCTGTTCTCATAGACAGGCATCCTGCTGTTATCTTCAGAGCCAAGAACGAAAAGCTGATGAAATTCTTCACAACAGGACTGTTGTGCTGTGAAAGGACACTTAAGGAGCCTGATTTATCCTTTCAAAAATTAATAATGGTTCACTTATATCTTTATCCTACAATTTCATAGGAAACACTTAATAAACACACAGATAATAGTGTATCATTGCTTGATTTCCACATGTAGTAATTACAGTTTTGTTACATATGAAATGCTTTCTCAGTTCATTGTTAACACTGAAATATTCTTCGCAAAATACAATGACCAAACCACATTAAAGTTTATTTATTAGTAAGTAATAAGCAATGCTTACATTAACACTGCAATTCCCCTAGTCACCACAGTTCAGCGTCTGTTCAGGTCAATGCACCTAATCAGCGCGTCTTTCAGACTGTGGGAGAAAACTAGTGCAGCTGGAGAAAATCCACACAGAGACAGGGAGAACATGCACACTATGCACAAGTGATCCAAGCCGGGAATTGAACGCAAGCCCCGGTGCTGTGAGGCAGCAGTGCTACCCACTGTGCCACCATGCTGCCCTGCTAAGCAGCCTAATGCTATCTTGTGCTCAGCAGCACATCCAGTGATCAGGCGCTGAAGTCTGCTTAAAGATTTCACAGGTCAGTCACCACTAAAATGTTCCCCTCTCCCTTCAATGAAAATAAAAATTGGGAAAGGTTTAAAACTCACCACCACCTGTTTTACACTTTGGCACAAAATCAAGATCTACCTGGCATATGGGCGCAAACGAAACACACACACACACACACACACACACACGCACACATGGAGACACCAACACAAATATACAACTAGATATAGAAATGAAAAACACACACACACACGCACACGCACACACACACACACACACACACACACAGTTCACAGCACAACACAAAACAAATGCAACCGAGTGAATGTGAGGAGACAGACTATCGACATCCTGTTATGCATTCTGTTTGCTATTTGACAACAAATATTAAGCAGAATGTAAAACATTGTTCACTATTTCCCATTTTAGATGATTGCCTCAGACAAGCTCCATTCCTGAAACATCTTCTTTGGGCACGTTTTTCCACAGTATAATCACATGAGTTTGACAAATCTTTCCTTTTGTCATTCAAATCAATTTTGTTAATGATATCTCCACTGCTCTTACCTTTATTCCTCTTGGGAAGGGCAGTTGCACAAACATTGGTGGAAAATATCAGCAGGATCAGAGCTTTTCCCTGCATTTTCCCAAGGGGTCAAATAGTGTATGAGCTTGAATCAAAGTAACTTCTTGGTAGTAATATATGAGAATACTATTCAGCTCTGGTGTGTCTGGAAGTCTCTTAGAAGCTCCTTGTGCATCGACTGTACTGGATAACTGTAAACGTGCCTTGACCCTCAAAAACATCTGGTACACATCATCAGGCTGCAATACGTATGCATGTTGACACTCAGTCAAACAGCTGCTCTCCCTCACTCCCTCTCTTTCACACACACTTTCATACAATGCAGTAACACCTACAGCAGTTACTTTTGCATGTATTTTACAGATTATTACACTAATCTTTGCAGGCAACTTATAATAGTGTTTATATACCATGTGTAAATAGATCTTCCAGATCCTGGTGATGGTATTTAATGATTCGATTTCTGATAAACCAGATGCGTGAGTTTCTTCTGAACATCTTTTCAACCTTGCAATATACCTTCCCGCCTTGAAAACTGACTTCTTCACCCTGCTTCAACATTATATGGATTTTTTTTTGTTCTTGTTTATTGCTTGAGCTTTAATCTTGCCCCCCTCCCCCCCCCACCCCTTCTCTTTTGCCCAAACTGCTGCAGTGCGTCGGTGGCCCATCACCTTTCTGGCAATGCTATCCTGCACTCTTTCCATTCAGCCTCTATCTTTGGGATTGTTGTTGGTGCAGACTCAATGGGCTGAATGGCCTCTTTCTGGACTGTGGGGATTCTATGATTCCCACAGCCCTAACTATATGATGTGGGTGTAGGTGCAGTGACATAACTATGATCATAGTGCACAATCTCTAACTGTCCAGAATTTCTGTGATCAGATATGGGAAAGTGATCTAAAATATTGTGCACTATGATTATTAGTCCCTGGATTTGACATAGAAAATAAACTTAATGCTCTTTCAAGAATGCTTCCTGGATTAGTCAGTAGGACCAATTTGACATATGTAATCATAGAATCCCTACAGTGCAGAAGAGGCCATTCAGCACATCAAGCCTGCAGCAACAACAATCCTACCCATGCCCTATCCTCATAATCCCACATCTTTACCCTGCTAATCTCCCTGACACTAGGGTCAATTCAGCCTAACCCACACATCTTTGGACTGTGGGAGAAAACCAGAGCACCCGGAGGAAACCCACACAGACACAGGGAGAACGTGCAAACTCCACACCATCACCCAAAGCCAGAATTGAATCTGGGTCTCTGGCACTGTGAGACAGTGGTGCTAACCACGTGCCACCATGCGCTTCCTGACAATGGAATACAAATTTTATGTTATATGTTTTATAAGGCTTTTCAGTACTTGCTTATCACCTGAAAAGTGGATATATTGAGGACCAATTTTGAACTAGCCATTTTGTAGAAGGGTCATATTAGACTTGAAATATTAATGCTGTTTCTCGTTGCACTGATGCTGCCAAGCCTTATGATTTTTTTTTCAGCTTTTGTTGTTTATACTTAAACAAGAGTTTGCTGAGTTAAACAATCCCAGCTGACATCAGAATTGACAGAGAATGGGGACAGAGACATAAATTATTTTGGATTCCTACTTCTGATCCCACTGAGAAATAAAAATGAATATTTAATTTTATGAGCACATTCTGGGAACAAGTCAACTTCACAAGACGGAGGTCTTTCTTTGAAAACAGGCAGTATGGTTTCAGAAATCCTTTGGAATGAGCACAATTCCTCAGCACATCTTAATTTCTCAGGCAATTAAACCACACAAAAGCTAACAATAACGAGGAGCAGGCCGACAGACAGTCTTACGTGCCTGAGGCAGAAACTTCCAACTTCCTGGGACTTTAAGAAGTTTTGTGAACTTCAACCCCAGTGATCAGGAGAATGGCCATAACAAAATGGCAAAATTCGTAGGGTTAAATGTTCCGATGAAGCCCCCCCAATCCCAACCCCCAGCCCCCCAGTCCTATCCTGCCACCCAAAGCATATTTTGCCATCACGGGTCTCCGTCCACGGGGTATCCTGTTGTTCGTACCCTCTGCCTGTTGGGGTGGGGGGTGGGGTGGTGGGGGGGGTGGATCCTGCCAGTGTGAGCAGCCAGAAAATCCCACCCAACTATTCTAGTAACTCAAAGTTCCTTAAGTCCAGGGGAACCATATTAACATGTTGGCCAAAAGTCTCCTTCTTGTTTGCTGCGGGAATCAGAGCGGAGAGGGGAAACCAGGGCACGCAATAGCCTGTGAGGATGGCCTCCATTGGGTACAGAGACCCTAAACAGGAGGTACACCCCCAACCCAGCCGCAATGCCATTAATTGGCCACTACAGGGCCTCCATTGACCCATTGATGAGTAGCTACCTGATGCCTCCTTTAACCATAGGGCTGGGCAAGGGTTATTAGACAATTGCATGTCAAAGCATCTCCAGGAATGGGTGGGACAAGATGGGGGGTACTGTTGGTGTCAAATGTTAGATCAACATCCATTACATCCCACAAGTATTGAACATGTTCCAAGACAGCATCTGTTAAACCCTGACACAATACCAGATCCAGCATAATCAGCACAGTTGTTAATATTTTCTGGGTGATCCCTCAAAGCTCAGGGATAATTGCTGCACCCAAACAAGTCAATCTTACAAATGGCAAAAGCTAATAAAATGTTTTGAAAAAAATCCTAGCAATTCAAAAACCAATGCATGACTGAACAATGATACTGAGTAAACATCAATAATGATTAAAGTTCTTGTTTTACTGCAGCTGGCTACATTACATTCTTTCTTTATTACATCATACTTTAAAATTATTCCAGTATTTTAGGATTAACTGAATTCCAAAAGTCACTTGATTTTCTCGGAAAACTGGAGTGCAGGGGATCTGTACATATAAGTGGGAAATGGAAAGTAGGATGGGAATCTAATCTCCATGCCCTGTCTTAGAGCCTCACCTAACCCCATTACTATGGAAATATGAACTGAGAACAGACAAGTACCTGTGCAGTTCCAGTATTGCCTGCCAGCTTATCCATCCTCAGATGCCGTCTCTAGCTACCCAACACTGGGACACAACTTTAACACAATGACTAGCACAATGTCCACTATTTAGAAATAGCCATGTGAACTTGAGTACTGCTGAATAAAGAGATGATTTTTGTGAAAACATTTTGTCTTGCCCTCATGAAGACAATTCACAAGAAAATACCAATGTCAAGGGACACAATGGGCATGACTTACTGGCCATCCATGACATGCTCCCAATACAGCGAGGTTGGAGAGTTTATTGGTCAGCCAAACCTCTGTTCGCTGCAGCAAGATGGGAAAATCCCGCTTGTGAGAACAGTGATAAGATTCCAGCTAACATATTTATCCTGCATGGGAAAACCTCAGAGATTTGAGCAATGGGCGAAGTTAGTTGTTCCATGCTGTTACTATGCAGTAGCCACACAAACAATATTTGCCGCTACAGGATGCTGGTATCAAGCCAAAAAGATGTTCTGCCTATGACACAAATGAGTAAAGTGGCCAATGAAATTCAGTGCCAGTGTGATAATGGGTATGTAAACTGTATGTCCCAAAGGCTGGCGGATTATATCAAACAATATGTCCTTTCAGCTGTGCACAATGGGCAAGTTATAGACTGTACCCAGCAGCCCATGCCTGCAAAACTCAAAACACAATATCCAACATTAGATGTAATTCTACAATTGAACATAACTTGCTAAATAATCCTCGATATACTAAGAATTACCATGATGTAGAGGTGTTTGGTTCCTAAAGACTTATGCCCAAGAGCTTGTAACAAGTGATATTTTGTTAACTAGCCGAGCAGCTGCTCGATTCTTGTACTCTGCCCCCACTCTGGGAGAACTCCCGCGCTCCTATCATGTGACCTCTTAAGAACCCACATCATCATGGTGTCACATGACCACTCGGCCTACAGCTGACAACCAACTTAAAATTGTCAGTCAGGCTTGCAATGTGGTTTCTGGAAGCTATGTATGTTAGAAAGCAGGGCTCTGTTCTTTGCAGGAAAGAAACATATAAGCATGCTTCGCTTGTTTTAGCTCAACAAAATAAATGACTGCCATTTGCTGGTTCATTCCTCATGCAATGTCTTGACTGATCAGAGTCAAGTTGCCAGATCTAAATTTCAAATAACGCTTGGCAGTTAACTGTTCATTTTTGTCAACTGGTGCATTTTCCAAGGCAATGCCTCTACAAGTCAGAGTCCACTTGCCAACCAATCAACACTCTCTTCTTATATAGCATAAATGTCTTTTTTTTCATCTGACATTGATAGTTTTTGCAAATTGTCCTGATGAGTGCAACATGAAAATTTTTGACAAAAAGTCTCTTTCTTCAGCAAATGAAAATACTCAGTTTCAGCACATGAATAAGATACCTTAGTTAAGGGTATCCATTATTTTAAACATAAGATCATAGAAACTATACCACAGGAGAAGGCCATTTAGCCTATCATGCATATGCTAACGCTGTGAAAGTTGGACTTGGGCCTACACTCATGATTTTTGTCTATAATCCTCTAAGTTCTGAACCCATTAGTACTGTGCAACATTTCCACTTAAAAATAGTTTTTGAATCAACTTCCCCCATCACCTGAGGGAGAACTTCCAGGCACTGACAATTTTCTAAGCAGAAGAATTTCCCCTTATCTCCACTTAGTTCTTTTAAATCTAGTTCTTATAAATCTAAACTTAGTTTAAATCTATAATCTCTGGTTATTAGCGGGAACTTATTAGAGGGAACAGTCCATCTCTATTTACTCTGTCAAAACCTCTCAGCATTTTGAAAATTTTTGTTAGGTCACCACTTCAACTCCTCTGCTCCCCCCACTCAGAACTGAATTACTTCAATGCTGGTAATGTTTTGTAATCATCCTGTGTGTCTTTTCCAAGGCCTTGAAACTTTCCTGAAGCGTAGATGCCTTCATTCATTCGCAGTAGTCCAGTAGCCTAGCCAGTGATCTGTAAAGTTCTAGCATAATCGCCCTGCTTTTATTTTCTACATCTTCATTTATAAACTCAAAGAACAGAGGACGAAGAAAATTACTGCACAGGAACAGGCCCTTTGGCCCTCCAAGCCTGCACTGACCATGCTTCCTGACTGAATTAAAACCTCTACTTTTCTGGGGACCTTATCCCTCTATTCCCATCCTATTCATCATCCTATTCCCACCCTGTTCACCATCCTATCCGTCATCAAGGAGGAAATAGCGAGGCATCTTGAGGGGAATTGCTTGATAGAGCAGATGCAGCACGGTTTCATTAAGGGGAAGTCGTGTCTGACAGATTTATTGGAGTTCTATGAGGATGTGTCTAGGGCGGTGGATAGAGGAGAGCCGGCGGATGTGGTCTTTCTTGATTTTCAGAAGGCATTTGACAAGATACCTCACAAGAGGTTATTGCAGAAGGTAAGGGGGCATGGAGTTGGGGGTAGGGTGTTAGCGTGGATAGAGGATTGGTTGTCAAATAGGAGGCAGAGAGTGGGGGTTAATGGGCGCTATTCGGATTGGCGGTTGGTGACTAGAGGAGTGCCCCAGGGGTCGATGCTGGGGCCTCAGCTATTTACCATTTATATAGATAATCTGGAGGAGGGAACCGAGTGTATGGTGTCGAAATTTGCTGATGACACCAAGACTGGTGGAACGGCAAATTGCGCGGAGGGTGTGGAGAGTCTACAGAAGGATCTAGATAGGCTGGGCGAATGGGCCAGGAACTGGCAAATGGAATTTAATGTTGGCAAGTGTGAGGTGGTCCACTTTGGTAGGAATAATGGTAGGCAGGACTATTTCTTACGTGGCGAAAAACTGCAGCAGGCGACGGTGCAGAGGGACCTTGGGGTCCTTGTGCATGAGTCGCAAAAACCCAGCCTGCAGGTGCAGCAGGTGGTCAGGGAGGCTAATGGGATGCTGGCCTTCATAGCGAGGGGGATTGAATATAAAAGTAGGGAGGTCTTGTTGCAGCTGTATGGGACATTGGTGAGGCCGCAGCTGGAGTACTGTGTGCAGTTTTGGTCACCGTACTTACGCAAGGATATTTTGGCCTTGGAGGGAGTGCAGAGGAGGTTTACTAGGCTGATGCCGGAGTTGAGGGGGTTGAGCTATGAGGAGAGGCTGAATAAACTAGGCTTGTACTCATTAGAGTTTAGAAGAATGAGGGGAGATCTCATTGAGACATATAAGATGATGAATGGGATGGATAGGATAGAGGTGGAGAGGCTCTTCCCACTCAGAAAGGACAGTAGGACTAGGGGGCACAGCCTCAAGATAAAGGGGGGGGGCGGTTTAGAACGGAGTTGAGGAGGAACTTCTTCACTCAAAGGGTGGTGAATCTCTGGAATTCTCTGCCCGTTGAAGTGGTGGAGGCTGCCTCGCTAAATATTTTTAAGATGCGGGTTGATGGGTTTTTGATAAGCGAGGGGATTAAGGGTTATGGGGAGAGGGTGGGAATGTGGAACTGAGCCACGACAGATCAGCCATGATCTTATTGAATGGCGGGGCAGGCTCGAAGGGCTAGATGGCCTACTCCTGCTCCTATTTCTTATGTTCTTACGTTCTTATGTTCATGCGTTTGTCAAGATGCCTCAGGTAACCCAATTTTTTTTTTAAACCATGTATCAACTTTCCCTGGGACATTTAAGGATTTGTATGTTTGGACACTAAGGTTTCTCTGCTCACTGGCACTTCAAATTTGTGTCATTTATTGTTTTTCATCTTTCCATGTAAGTCTTCTCCTCAGTGAACTCTATCTACCATGTTTCTGCTCATTTTACCTTCCTTTCTATCATCCTGAAGTCTATGGATGGAATTTTACAACCCCAGTGCAGCAGGGGATGGGGCCTAAAATGCAGCGAGTCAAAGACCTGCTGATCTCAGTGGAACTGGAAAATCCTACGAATGGGAGGGGTGGTAAAATTCCTCACTATAATTATCTCCATCACTATATTACCAAGTTTGTACCTTCAAATGTTATAAAACTGCTCCCTACACCCTGCCTAGGTTTTCTCTGAGTGTTTATTAATACTGCAACAGCACTGGACCCAGAAATGATGCCTAGTGAACACCATCTCCCATTGTGAAAAGAATCCATCCTCCACCAAGATCCTCTTCTAATCATTGAACCAGGCTTTGTATCCATAATGCCACTTTCTCCTTAATTTCATGGACTTCCATTGTCTTCACAGGCCTTCAGTGTGGCACTTTGTCACATATCTTCCAAAAGTTCATTACCCTGATCAACCTTCTTAGTTACCTCATAAAATATTTTCGAGTAACCTTCAACCCATCTTTGTGAAGACAGATGCATCTGGGTCATTTCTAGGTTGGAAAGAACAGCAGGTAAAGAGAAAAGTGCTTGACTGAATAAGTCAGCCGTCAGTTAACTGACTGACCGACTGTTTCATTATTTTATGTCATTTTATACAAACACAAGAGACTCTGGCAGTTGCAGGCAAAGAAGATAATTGATGTTAAACAGAGGCCTGGGCACAGTTACCATATTTTCAAAGTTGAACCTGTAATAGAACAGAGGAGAGACAAAGTACTGAGAGTCCATTTCAGAAAGCTTTCCAAAGAGATCACTCATAGTGGGCCTGATTCTTCCATTGCGACCTGCAACTTTTCTGGTGGGTCTGCTCAGAAAAATCGCATGTCGGCAATTTCGCAGGATTAGCACCTGCGCTGGGAACGTATGTGCATCTCCCAGAGCCAGAGAACAGTCGTAGTCAAGACCACGGTGGAAACCGATGGAAAGAGAGGTGAGTCATTTGAATCTTTTGTTAATGTAGTTTCATTTTATTTTACATGTGACTATTGGGCCCAGCATGGAACTTGCCGGGCCTGATAGCATCTCTCACCCCGCCAGGAGCACTTCATTCCAACAGGGTTTGGGATAGCTCCCCACATTCGGAGAACAAGTGGGAAACATTGTTGAAATGAAGGGGGGCAATCAGAGCCCCAAGGAAGTTGGGCAGCAAGAGGGATGGTGCCCCCTGGGCATGGGCATCCTGGCAGTGCCAGCTTGTGCCCCCTGGCACTGTCCAAGAGGAAAAGTGCCCATTCCTAGGGGGCACCTTGGCACCGCCCACCAGGCATTGGGCAGTGCCAAGGGGGCAGGGCTTATTACAGGCAAGGCCGAGGGTCAATCAGTGAGGGTGGTGGAGTCCCACTGCCACTCTGCATGGTGATCTGTCTGGGCTGGAGGGAGGCCAGCAACTGGGGCGGGCTGGGGGTGAGGATGGTCTGCCGGAGGAGTTGGGGGGGGTTTGTTGAGCAGGGAGGGGGTTCTGCTACGGTGTGGGGGATGGAGGGATGACCAGTGCTAGGGGTGGTCAGCAGTCATCGGGGCGCTCCTGGGCAAGGGTTTCAGGGATGGCCTGAGGATTGTTATGGGGGCCGCAATCGAGTCATGGTGGGGAGGATGTTGGGGGGTGGGTGGGCCTGGAGCGGCAGCACTGCAGAAGTCCTGGGCTGGCCAGCGATCGAGCTGGCTAGCAAACTGGGAGTCTGACAGATTGGTGCCACTGTGCATGTGTAGAGTTCCCGAACTGTCAGCCTCCAGCGCAAGTAGGCCCCGCTGTCCTTGGGTTTTTAATGAGATTCACAATTGTGATTTCTGCATTGTACAGAGTGGGGAGATTCAGGTCTAAAGCTGCACTGAAAAAATAGTCGTGATCCAGAACAGTTTACTCACTAATTCAGCACTTTTGGGAGAATCGCCTCCAGTATAGGGACAGAGCTGACACTAACATGCCCTGCTCTTCAGTTAAGTGCCAGGAAAAGTTCAATGATCTGTTCAGAGAAGACAAGATAACACAATCACTCCCCCTTTAATTCCTTGGGAACTGCGCACACCCACATCTCCTCATCATCTAAAAATGAAAACTGTGTAATTGATACCGTCTGGTTCACTAATGTCCTTTAGGAAAGAAGATCAGCTGTTTTTACCTAATTTGACCTATATGTGACTCCAGAGCCACAGCAAAGTGGCTGACTCTTAAATGTTCTCTAAGTAGTCAAATAAGCCATTCAGTTCAAGGGCAATTAAGGACGGACAATGAATGCTGGCCAACTAACATCTACGTCCCACTCTAGAAGCATTAATTCAGAATCTTACAAAATATCTACCAATCTCCTGTAACAGGAACTAAGTGCATACATAACCCTGGACTCATTTCCTCTACACTAACAGGGTGATGCCACTACTTTTCTTACTTCAGCTCTCTCATATCACATGACACACTAAATCCATCACTCTGTTCATCTAATTTATTCAATCTTCTTGCTGAAGACATTGGCATCAGATGGCTCTTCCACATTCAGAAATGTTTCACATCCTATAAGATGACAGCCATGGAGTGGAATTAACTCTTACCATGGGAACACAATGATTATGTTGGAGATACGGTGCTGGCGCAAAGTAAGTGACTGAACACCTAGAAAGTTTCTGCCCCACTCTTTCAAATCATCACAGAACCATAAGCATCCACCTTTTCTCGATCTCCATGATTCAATAAAGGCAATATTCACTTATTCTTAACTCGTACCTATTTGTCTAGATCGATCAGGACGTACAGGAGATTGAAGAATGGAAGGTGATGATGATGAGGAAGAGGAGGAACTGTAGACACACAGATATTTTCTTGTGCACTTCAATGAGGATGGGGAAGACAAGGAGGATAATGGTGAAGAGTAAGGTGAAGGGGGTGGATTTGAACTGAACCCCTCCATAGGCTTTAGCAGGATCCTCCTGCTCAATATTTTTCTGCCTCAGAATTTCTACCTGATCTCAATTCCTTACAACACATCACACTTCACTTTCAACTGATGCCCATTCAATCAGGGAAATTAGATTGTGTAAGTGAAGATGTGGTATCAAATGTTTCACAGTATCTGAAGGAATTAGAGGTGTGAGGGGTGATGAGTGGGTGAGATGGCTGAGGATTTGTTACATGCCTTTCCCTTAAAAAGCACCTGCCATGTTTGAAACCACAAAAGGCATTGGCAGCCCACTGACAGAATGAGGCCAATAGGAAAGGAAGATTGCTTCATGACTCATGTGTAGAACTTGAACAGTCATCTACTTCCGATGATGCTTCTCCATTGGGTGTTGGGCCCACATAACGGTCCAAACCTTACCAATGTTGTAAAAAGCTTGCCATCACAAACATTGGCAGTTGGTGACTAGTGGCGTGCTGCAGGGATCGGTGCTGGGGCCTCAACTGTTTACCATATATAAGGATGATCTGGAGGAGGGGGCTGAGTGTAGTGTAACAAAGTTTGCTAATGACACGAAGATGAGTGGAAAAGCGAATTGCACGGAGGGCGCGGAAAGTCTGCAGAGAGATTTGGATAGGCTAAATGAGTGGACGGGGATCTGGCAGATGGAGTATAATGTTGGCAAATGTGAGGTTAACCACTTTGGAAGAAATATAGTAAGATGGAATATTATTTAAATGATGAAAAGTTGCAGCATGCTACTGCACAGAGGGACCTGGGGGGTCCTTGTGCATGATTCGCAAAAACCCAGTCTGTAGGTCCAGCAAGTGATCAAGAACACGAATGGAATGTTGGCCTTTATAGCGAGGGGGATAGAATATAAAAGTAGGGAGGTCTTGCTGCAACTGTACAGGGTACTGGTGAAGCCGCAACTGGAGCACAGTGTGCAGTTTTGGTCCCCTTATTTGCAAAAGGATATATTGGCCTTGGAGGGAGTACAGAGAAGGTTCACCAGGTTGATACCGGAGATGAGGGGGTTAGCTTATGAGGAGAGATTGAGTAGATTGGGTCTGTACTCATTGGAGTTTAGAAGGCTGAGGGGGCATCTTATAGAGACATATAAGATAATGAAGGGGATAGATAGGGTAGAGGTAGAGAGATTCTTTCCACTTAGAAAGGAAACCAGAACTAGAGGACACAGCCTCAAAATAAGGTGGGGGGGGGGACAGTTTAGAACAGAGTTGAGGAGGAACTTCTTCTCTCAGAGGGTAGTGAATCTCTGGGATTCTCTGCCCATTGAAGTGACGGAGGCTACCTCGTTGAATATGTTTAAGTCACGGGTTGATAGATTTCTGATCGACAAGGGAATTAAGGGTGATGGGGAAAGTGGAACTGATTCACTTTATATCAGCCATAATCTTATTGAATGGCGGGGCAGGCTCGAGGGGCTTGATGGCCTACTCCTGTTCCTATTTCTTATGTTCTTATGTTCATCCGGGAGGTAGCCTTCCAATTGGTTGCTTCCCTGTTTAGTGCAAGGGTGATGGGCAGGTTCCAAAGGCTGAAAGTTCAATCAGCAGTAATGTCAGGCTGGCTGCCAGCATTGACATAATCAAATATAGAGGCCCTAGGCTGATCGAGCCATCAAGCTGGAAAGGAAACCCCTCTGCAGACCAGTCATCCATGGCCCTATCACTGGGGCATGGAGCCTCCAGCCCCAATGGTCACTCAGCTTATTGTCGGGTGGCTGCTCCCAGTGAACTGGCAACCTCTGGATAAGGGTGGACAGGGATTCTCCTCCAGCAGGATTAATTGAAGTTATAATTGATTGGGGTTATAATTACTATAATTGGCCACCCACATCTGAAGAATGGGCAGCCAACCCAGTTCCCAGTCCATTCCTAGGAAGGACCCATAGAGATGTAATGCCTCAGACAGCCATCCTGACGTGAGTCCACCCCCTCCCTAGTTTCTATATCCTCCCCCATTCCCCACATCCATTTCCACGGGACAAGGAAAATTTAACAAACTGATCACTTTAACAACCTCACTTGGTCAAGGCCTCCTAAAATCCCACCCGAGGCTAATGGAAAATGTTGTAGTGCAAGACTCTCCCACCCCAATTCTGGGGCCGGCAAGGTGGTAAAATTCCCGCTATTATCTCTGTTTCTCCCTCCACAGAGGCTGCCAGATTTGTGCTTTTTCTTTTATATTTCTAAATTCTGGTATATAAAATACTTTGCAGTTGTAAATTGATCTGGTGGTTCTTCAACCAGAGGATAATTAGTATGACTCACAGCACAGGCAAATGATTTTGGCTTCAGGCCCCCATCTATGTGAATTTGTACAGTCTCTACCCCACCAACCATGATCAGTTTCACCCTACCGCAGTGATACCCTGGGTTTCTGAAATGCATGGTACAGATACAGTCACAAATTACTAGTAATAACTGAATCATTTGTGTAACAAGCTATACAATGGGATAATTACTGACTCTCCTCTGATCCACATCTCTATGAAACAGTGGGTGACTATGAATTTTGAGCCTAGCTGTATTTTTTTCTATACTTTACTCTTAATGCTTGAGTGTCATTTATAATATTTGTGTGGCCAGAGATTGAGCCATCTCCAAATTCTCTTCTCTCATTTAGTGGTGTGCTAAGACAGGCTTTTGTCTGTTTCCATAGTTAGTAATTCCCAGAACAGGTCACTAGTCTGTTGCCAGCGGCTTGAGGGGCTCCATATTGCAACAAGTATGGCTAAGCAGGAGTCTCTCCCACTCTTACCACCAGCCATTGGTGTATTGGACAGGTGGCGTGGCAGCACAGTCATTTGCACTGCTGCCTCACAATGGTAGCCTTGGGTAACTGTCTGTGTGGAGTTTGCACATTTTCAAGCTCTACTTGTATTGCGTATGTTTTCTCTGGGTGCTCCCGTTTCCTCCCACAGCCCAAATATGTGTGGATTAGGTGAATTGGTCATGCTAAATTGCCCCTTAGTGCCAGGAGGTTAGCGGGGTAGATACATGGATTGCGGGAATTGTTGATGCAGGCATAAGAACATAAGAAATAGGAGCAGGAGTAGGCCATCTAGCCCTTCGAGCCTGCCCCGCCATTCAATAAGATCATGGCTGATCTGTTGTGGCTCAGTTCCACTTTCCCGCCCTCTCCCCATAACCCTTAATCCCCTCTCTTATCAAGAACCCATCAACCCGCTTCTTAAAAATATTTAGCGAGGCAGCCTCCACCACTTCAACGGGCAGAGAATTCCAGAGATTCACCACCCTTTGAGTGAAGAAGTTCCTCCTCAACTCCGTTCTAAACTGCCTCCCCTTTATCTTGAGGCTGTGCCCCCTAGTCCTACTGTCTTTTTTGAGCGGGAAGAGTCTCTCCACCTCTATCCTATCCATCCCATTCATCATCTTATACGTCTCAATGAGATCTCCCCTCATTCTTCTAAACTCTAACGAGTACAAGCCTAGTTTATTCAGCCTCTCCTCATAGCTCAATCCCCTCAACTCCGGTATCAGCCTAGTAAACCTCCTCTGCACTCCCTCCAGGGCCAAAATATCCTTGCGCAGGTGCGGCGCCATAGTGGGCCACATGGTTTCCTTCTGCACTGTAGGGATTCTATGATTCTATGATTTGCAGGTTGGCACCCAACCTTGTTGACTGCATAATGAATGCACCTTCCTTGACCATTAAGCCCTAGGGGTGGGACTTGAACTTGAAACTTCTGGCTCAGAGACATGGATGCTACCCACAGCACCAACAAGACCACAGATACTAACCTACCCTCGGTTTGTGGATGTGTTTTTGGATTTTTACTCCAAATTAGAAAAGCCTGCATTAATCGCGTGTTTGCATCTGATGTTCAGCTGCATTATGGAGGAGCAGTTGATTAGGATGTGTTGGCCACAGGAATGAACACAGCTGAGTCTTAAGTGCATGTGGTCTGCAGAGTAGAAATGATTAGCCGGTCAATCATTGCCGCATAAATTTTTAAAAATTTAGAACAATTGGCAAAAGTACCAAGGGGGAGACGAGGAGCTTTTTTCACATTGTAGTTTGTTCAGAACAAACAAACTAAGTGGGAAGCAATGACTTGCAAAAAGGGAAAAGAAAATGCAGTGTTACGGGAAAAATCAAAAGACCGGAAATAATTGAATAGCATCTGAAAGAGTCAACACAGGCACCAGCCAAATAGCTTCCTTCAACACTGTATGATTCTACAATTCTGTGACTTGTGCAGTGTGATTTTTTTAATTTGCAGAAGAACTATTTTGTGGCTTTCACAGAGACTTCTGATGTGTTCTGTGGCTGGGGTGAAGACACAACAGTAATGATAACATGACATGACTGATGGAGCAGAGGAGAGAAACCAGAGACTTTGCAACAGAAAAGAATGATTACTGACTGCACTCAAGAAAGGGCGGGTGTAGTTTTTTGGATGAGGTGAAATTAAATTGCATCTGCAAGCAAGTTAACGTAGGTTTAACTAAATTATGCAATAGGTCAATAACACATTACACAATCTTACAAACTGCCGGGTATCAAAAACAATCAACTTAATTGCTCTGGGGTTAATGGACTAAAGTATGTCTTGAGAGACTGCAATTTGTAGCAGCTTTTGATACACTTCTATACAAACGTGCAATCTGAATAAAGCAACAAAAAAATCCTCCTGTCACACACCCCTCCCAACCCAAGACTGCCTGGAAGAACAAAGAAAGCAGGATCATAGGAACACCACCACCCACGCATCTCTGTCACATTACACATCATCCAGATTTGGAGCCATAAAATTGTTCCTTCATTTTCACTGAGTCAAAATTCTGGGACGCCTTCCCTACATCACATGGACTGCAGCAGTTCAAGAAGGCAGCTCAACATTATCTTCTCAAGGGCAATTAGGGGCAGACAATTGATGTTGCGCTTGCCAGAGGTGGCCAACTTTGTGAAAGAATTCTTAAGAAATCCTCCTTGCTTACCACAGCCCACATTTATAAACAAGTTCTCTTTATAACATGCCTATTAATTGCCAGCAGGACCAAAGCTTTTCCAGGCATCTTTCCAACACTTTCTACCCTTTGATATTCCATGTTGCTGCCGCTATTCCAGTAAGCCATGACACTGCATTGTCAATATTTAACACAACACATTAGCAAAGGTGGTTGGAACGCTTGCAATCTGTCTGAACTGAGAATTTAAATTAAAACATAGGACATGATTTTATGGCCTTGCTCGTCCCAAAACCATGAAATCCCGCCTGAGGTCAACGGACCTTCCCATGTTCCGCCACTCGTTGATGCCCGTGGTAGGTGACCAGTAAGATTCCACAATCACTTTCAGGTTAACGGCAGTGAACTATACCTGTTTAATTTAAGGTGCAACAAATCTCAGGATCAGCTATTAAATTATAAAGAGAGACTGAGTCGCTAAGAGGAGAGACTAAGTCAGTTAGGATTACATTCATTGGTGTTTAGAAGAGTGAGAAGGGATTTTATAGAAACTAATAAAATTCTAACAGGATTAGACAGGGTAGGCTTAGAAAGAATGTTCCTGATGTTGGGGGAGTCCAGAACTAGGGGTCATAGTTTGAGGATAAGGGTTAAGCCTTTTAAGACTGAGGGGAGGAGAAATTTCTTCACTCAAAGGGTAGTGAATATGGGGAGGAAATGGCCTAGTGGTATTATCGCTAAACTATTAATCCAGAAACTTGGTTAATATTCTGGGGACTGGAGTTCGAAATTAATGAATAAATTAAAAAATGTGGAATTTGTTATCACAGAAAGTAGTTGAGGCCAAAACATATGATTTCAAGAAGAAATTAGATATCGCTTTTGGGGCTAAAGGGATCAAAAGTTATTGGAGGAAGGAGGGATGAGGATATTGAATTTGATGATCAGCCATGATCAAAATGAATGGTGGAGCAGGCTTAAAGGGGCTAATGGCCTACCCCTGCTTCTGGTTTCTATATTCTTAAAACAGAGATGAGCGGTTTGATTTCCGACCCCTGCCAGGGTCAGAGCCAAAGGTGAATGGACAACAATAAATGGTGTTGATGGCCTGCATACCTATAAGTTGACAATCAACCCACTAATCCTTCCAGTGGCAGGTAGTAAATGTGAAAGAGATGCCCAGTCAGCCATCCTTGATGTGGAATGGTGTCTCCTCATGCCAAAATCACTTGCCTCTCTCTAAAATCAAGAAGAGGTGCCTGTGAGTCCTGAGGGGAACCGGTGGATGTGGTGTTTTTAGATTTCCAAAAGGCGTTTGATAAGGTGCCTCATAAAAGGTTGCTGCAGAAGGTTAGGGTGCACGGAGTTGGGGGTAAGGTGTTACCATGGATAGAGGATTGGCTGTCTAATAGGAAGCAGAGAGTTGGTATCAATGGGTGCTATTCTGATTGGCGGTTGGTGACTAGTGGAGTGCCGCAGGGATTGGTGCTGGGGCCTCAGCTATTTACCATTTATATAGATGATCTGGAGGAGGGGGCTGAGTGTAGGGTGACGAGATTTGCTGATAACACGAAGATGAGTGGAAAAGCAAATTGTGTGGAGGGTGTGGAAAGTCTGCAGAGGGATCTGGAAAGGCTGAGTGAGTGGGCGAGGACCTGGCAGATGGAGTATAATGTTAGCAAGTGTGAGGTTATCCACTTTGACAGAAATAATAGTAGGAGGGATTACTATTTAAAGGGTGAAAAGCTGCTGAATATTATGATGCAGAGGGACCTGGGGGTCCTTGTGCATGAGTTGCAAAAACCCAGTCTACAAGTGCAGCAGGTGATCAAGAAGGCAAATGGAATGTTGGCCTTTAGAACATAAGAACATAAGAAATAGGAGCAGGAGTAGGCCATCTAGCCCTTCGAGTCTGCCCCGCCATTCAATAAGATCATGGCTGATCTGAAGTGGATCAGTTCCACTTTCCCGCTTTCTCCCCATAACCCTTAATCCCTTTGCCTACCAAAAACCTATCTACCAGCGTCTTAAATATATTTAGCGAGGTAGCCTCCACCACTTCAACGGGCAGAGAATTCCAGAGATTCACCACCCTTTGAGTGAAGAAGTTCCTCCTCAACTCCGTTCTAAACTGCCCCCCTTTATCTTGAGGCTGTGCCCTCTAGTCCTGCTGTCCTTTCTCAGCCGGAAGAACCTCTCCACGTCTACCCTATCCATCCCTTTCATCATCTTATACGTCTCAATAAGATCCCCCCTCATCCTTCTAAACTCTAACGAGTACAAGCCCAGTCTATTCAGCCTCTCTTCATAGCTCAACCCCCTCAACTCCGCTATCAGCCAAGTGAACCTCCTCTGCTCTCCCTCCAAGGCCAAAATATCCTTGCGCAAGTGCGGGACCAAAACTGCACACAGTACTCCAGCTGCGGCCTCACCAGTGCCCTGTACAGTTGCAGCAAGACCTCCCTACTTTTATATTCAATCCCCCTCGCTATGAAGGCCAGCATCCCATTTGCCTTCCTGACCACCTGCTGCACCTATAGGCTGGGTTTTTGCGACTCATGCACAAGGACCCCCAGGTCCCTCTGCACCGTAGCATGCTGCAGCTTTTTGCCCTGTAAGTAGTAGTCCTTCCTACTATTATTCCTGCCAAAGTGGATAACCTCACACTTGCCAACATTGTATTCCATTTGCCAGTTCCTGGCCCACTGGCTCAGCCTATCTAGATCCTTCTGCAGACTTTCTACACCCTCTGCACAATTTGCTGTTCCACTTATCTTTGTGTCATCAGCAAATTTCGACACCATACACTCGGTTCCCTCCTCCAGATCATCTATATAAATGGTAAATAGCTGAGGCCCCAGCACCGACCCCTGGGGCACTCCACTAGTCACCAACTGCCAATCCGAATAGCATCCATTGACACCCACTCTCTGCCTCCTATTTGACAGCCAATCCCTTATCCACGCTAACACCTTACCCCCAACTCCATGCCCCCGACCTTCTGTAACAACCTTTTGTGCGGCACCTTATCAAACGCCTTCTGAAAATCGAGAAACACCACATCCACCGGTTCCCCTCTATCCACCGCACTAGACACATCCTCATAGAATTCCAATAAATTCGTCAGACACGACTTCCCCTTAACGAAACCGTGCTGCGTCTGCTCTATCAAACAATTCTTCTCAAGACGCCTCGCTATTTCCTCTTTGATGACGGGGAGATATTTATAGCGACGGGGATAGAATATAAAAGCAGGGAGGTCTTGCTGCAACTGTACAGGGCACTGGTGAGGCCGCAGCTGGAGTACTGTGTGCAGTTTTGGTCGCCGCACTTGCGCAAGGATATATTGGCCTTGGAGGGAGTGCAGAGGAGGTTCACTCGGCTGATACCGGAGATGAGGGGGTTGGACTATGAAGAGAGACTAAATAGACTGGCTCTGTACTCGTTGGAGTTTAGAAGGATGTGGGGGGATCTTATAGAGACGTATAAGATAATGAAAGGGATGGATAGGGTAGAGGTAGAGAGATTCTTCTCTCTTAGAAAGGATAGCGGGACTAGAGGGCACAGCCTCAAGATAAAGGGGCGGCGGTTTAGATCAGAGTTGAGGAGGAACTTCTTCACTCGAAGGGTGGTGAATCTTTGGAATTCTCTGCCCGTTGAAGTGGTGGAGGCTACCTCGCTAAATATATTTAAGTCACGGGTAGATAGGTTTTTGACAGACAAGGGAACTAAGGGTTATGGGGAGAGAGCGGGAAAGTGGAACTGAGCCACTTCAGATCAGCCATGATCTTATTGAATGGCGGGGCAGGCTCGAAGGGCCAGATGGCCTACTCCTGCTCCTATTTCTTACGTTCTTATGTGGGTCCCTTGCAGATTACAGTTAATTAAAGATGGATGGGTAAAACCCTGAAAGTCCAAGGCTCTGATAAAACTGCATGAGGGAGGGAAGCACAGTTGAGGTGAAGGACAGCAGAATTGGGCTTTCTGTCCTGCACAAGTTCACTTTTACATTAGCCCAGATGTGAGTGCGGGAATAAAAACACACAGGCCCAATCAGCAATGCAAGCCTAGAAATGATAGATTTAAGACTAGATGACATCTCTCATCCTGTACCATCATTTTTGTTGTGACTTTTGCCCTTACTAAATCATTAAAACTAGGCAGGTCTGCCAAGAATCATGGGTGGAGGAGTTTGCAAAATCTTCAAGGAATGTTTAATATTGTGGTGAGGAAGACTTTTTCCTCTAATTTACTGGCATTTTTCTAGAAATGTTTTTGACCTTTTCATTCATCAGAGCTCTCAAGCTTCAAATCCTTCTTGTATATAATTGCCTGACAATATTGCTATGAAATCTCTGAAGTCAAGAAACCAGGTTTTCCATTGGGATCTTTCCATCTCCGGATAGTTGTACCCCAGAGGAATTACAGAAGCTGCCCTGGACGGTCTTCCAAGCCACTGACTACATGGGAATTTCACAGGAAGTCTCAATTTCCATTGGGCAGTTCTCCTGTATGGAATCCTCCAAAACTCTGACTCACTAATAATTTCCCAGGAAAGGTTAGAAAGATTAAAACCAGTTCTAACTCCTTTGTAGCTATACTACTGATGCTCTGACTCTGCACTACATCTCTCCAATGCCTCCCTATCCTCTACATCCACAAACGCACCCACAAACATGCCCACAACACCTGTGGACTTACTTCCCACCAATGCTTCTCCCCATCATCACCCTGGCTATCCCCCACCAACTATTCTCATGAGTTGAGTGCTCTTCAACCACCCTCTGACACTCCCAACTACCCCTGAACTGACTATCCCGATCACCCGACTACACCACCATCCCATGATTATGTTTCCAACTCCCCAACTTCTCCCTTGAATTGGCTACGTGCAGACCACACGACTACACTGCCATGACCCCACCGACCCAACCTACCCCCTCATCGTACCCACTCACTTTCTCTCCCTAGATTACCGCAGCCAGTGCCACAAAAAGGAGGCTTGAATTGGCTTCCAGTGACACCCTTACACTATGAGGGAAGGTCTCAAGGAGCAAGCACTTGACATTTCTCGGGGGACCTGGTTTGGACATCCAGGTGAGAAATGTGGAGTTCCAGTGTGAGGCAAGTGAAATAGAGTGGAGTGGCAATCAGATAGTGATTGCCATTATGTGGATGATTGCACCCACTCTTTCTAATGTAGGGGGAGGGTAGAGTAGAGGACGAAGTGCAGCAACTGACTGCACAACAAGTCTATGCAACATCAACAATAATTCATACTCTCTCACAGTTATTCTGCCATGAGAAATTACTCTTCACTTCTGAAACACTGTAAGAGTCATGGTCACAGTAACTTGCAGAATGTCTCCAAAGTTTGGACCACAGTTAATAAATGTGAAGGTCCTGTGTCTCAGTCGGTTGTGTCCCCATCTATTATATGGAGGCCCTGAGTTGAAGTCCCATTCCAGGGCTTGTTAGCCAGGGAAGGAGCGCTCATGATGCAGATCAATAGGTTTACAATCAGCCCGCTACTCTGTTAAACACTTCTTCATTATCTCCAAATCAAAAAAAAGGATGTGAATACACCAAACCACAAACAGACTCAGCAAATGCTTGCAAAAGGCTAGAGAATGGTTTCCCCTCCTGTTGTGGCTTCTTCCTGCTCCATTGCCTTTACTTCCCAAAGACTGAAGCTCACAGATGTTAGTCAAGTCAGGGCCACTCCCTGCATTGCTAACCTTTGGGGAATTGCTTCTGTGTTCATGCAGGCAGCTTTGGAGTAGGGAAATGGGATGGAAGAGTGACCATTGTACTAAATTCTTTTTAGCACAAGCTTAACTACTCTCCTTGGGTCAGAATTCATCAACCCACATGGTGGTCTCCAATTGTCAAAAAGAAAACACATTACCGTTTCAGAGGGAATAAAATGTCTGTCATTCCTGATTGCTATTCAGTAACCTTTGCTGGAAAAGCGCTTGCAACATGAACATTGGGCTTGCACAGGGTCTGTGATTCCCTCTATCCATCCAAATCTGTGTACATTCATTTTTAGACAGATGCACGTGAGGAGTCAGAAGACTGCCAGTTTCCAAATTAATAGATCTTGGAATAAGTCATAACCTTCAGGAGAGGAATCAAGAAAACTGGGCCACAACTGTTATATTGTTGTAAACACTGATTCTCTCACTGAAGTTTTCTCTGTGACACTGATGGGTTCCTTCTTGACAATGTTTTAATGATGGAGAAAAAAACTCTGTAATTATACAAGGAAATATTGGACTTCTGAAAAGACCAGAGTTGTATATTTCAAAATGGGCATAGAAATCGAAGCTGGCTGAGAATGTTCGAATCCCGCCACGGCAGATGGTGAAATTTGAATGAAAAAAATCCCTGGAATTAAGAATCGACTGATGACCATGAAACCACTGTCTGTTGTCAGAAAAACCCATCTGGTTCACTAATGTCCTTCAGGGAAGAAAATCTATTGCCTTTACTTGATCTGGCCTATGTGTGACTTCAGAGCCATAGCAATGTGGTTAATTTTTAACTACGCTCAGGCAACTAGGAATGGGCAATGGCCAGCCAGTGACACCCATGTCCCACAAATGAATAAAAAAAAGGAATGGCTGCATGGGATTTCTCTCAGGCACAATCGAATCCCTCCCTGTACTTCCAGTCAAGGCACTTATCAAACCATCCAAACACTGATTACCATCTCCAGTAAGAATAAAAGGACATCTCTAATCTCTCATCTCCAAAACCCTGGGTATAATGGCCAAGACAGGCTAGTACATTCTGGTCCTGTTGGAATTCTGTCTATCTGTGGGTCCTTGTGGGTGTGCTGCGAAAAAAACAGCTGAAGGTTTGTCATACTAAAGAGAATACAATAACTAAGGCAGGGTCCCTGCAAAGTAGCCAACTTTTGCAGGAACATCTAAAACTCTCTCTCTTTCTGTGGAAGTTGATAAACCAGCAGAAGGATCACAACCACAATGCACCATCATCTATTCTAAACGCAAGAACTGTCCTGTGTAACTATGTTTGATATTTACTCACTATTGGACTTGATTCTTATCTGTAATCCGTACGGCTGTGGATGCACACGTTTTGCCGTTTCTCCTTACCTTTCAGTTAATAAACTTCCTCTACCTTAACTTAAATTGCCTCCATTCCGAACATAACTATTGGGTCTGGAAAAAGTATCCAAGGGAAATGGAACCTTGTCAGATTAAATCTTTGTTGCTACTAACATAGGGTTTGTTGAATAAAGGCATGGAACCAGTCATCCACCCTCACCCAGGTTTGTGAAGCCCAGCCAGACGGTGACAAATCGAGGGGTCTCACCTGGATCAATAACTTTGAGAATTTCACCTGTAATTTCACCTGGTTGTAATAAAGACCACTGTGTGGGGTAATGAATTCTGACCCAAAGAGAGTGGTCGAACTTGCGGTGATTAGAATTTAGGACAGTGGTCAGTCTCCCATCCTATTTCCCTACCCCAGAACTGCCTGCAGGAACATGGAAGTAATTCCCCAAAGGTCAGCAATGCAGGAAGCGACTCTGACTTGACCCACACTTGGGGGCCTCCGACAATAGACAATGATAACAAAACAAAAAAAATCAGTTTTGAATTGAGTGCTTTTAATAAGAAGCACATTCTTCATTGTATCACATGCTGCTGATGAAGTCACCACATCAAGATGCCAGTTCACTGGAAAAACATGAGACAGCTCCACATTCTGGAATTCAACACAAACAGCTGCAATCACATCTGGACTTGTTATTTTTTGAGTGCTGGTTTCCAATATGTATTTGTGTTTTTCAATCTCATTTTCCACTGTAGGTACAAGACGCAGAGCAAAAATCACCCCATTTTCTTCACACATTGAAGGAGAGAAATTATTCTTCTGCAGGCACTATGGATTAATCCACAATTAGTGTCATATTTTGCAAAAGTTTTGCAGGATTCATGCAGTTGACACTCAAGTGTGGTCCACCATTTCAGAATAAATGTCCGCACTTCATGCCAAGGCAGTTCTCTTAGTTCAACAAATGAATGTTGTGTGTGGAGCCAAGGTACATCATCAACATGTCAACTAAAAATGATTTAACAACAACCTGGAAGCAAATTACCCTTGGGATGTACAAAATATTGGACAGACCAAATAAAGAAAGAAAGTAAAATAATATTACATTGTATTATGTAAATGATATAGTAAATTATATCTTTGTCACAAATACAGCAAGGGGATGAATGGTAAAGTATTTGCCATGCTTCACTGTTACAGTTGGGGTGATTCGCTAGGTCCGCTAGTCCCAGCTGGGTTTCCCAGTGCCCCAGGTATTGAGGGCCAAATCGCGATTCTCGCTGGGCATCAAAGCCATTGCGTGTCTCCCAGCTCTCTACACCGGGCCTGATCATGTTCTCATCCAGAGTAGACAAGAACTTGATTACAGCTGATTCAAATACATTTTAATGCAATTAGTGGACTGGTGCCTGATTCAATGGCTTCCTGGGATGCTGGAGGGCCAGTTTGTTCTGGTCCTGACTATTGGGAACCAGGTGCCAGGAACCAAAAGGAGTCAAGGAGCTAGATACTGCCTCCAACTGTGCCCATGGGCTCCTCCGCAAGGTTTCAGGTTTGTGGAAGGGGGGTGTCATTTAAGGGACCTGGGGAAGGGGCTTGTGCTGGAGGGAAGGGGTTGACCTCAGGGCCCTCTCTCATGAAGGGGCTGTCTATAGAACAATAGAATACCTACAGTGCATAAAGAGGCCATACGGCCCATCAACTCTGCACTGACTCTCTGAAAGAGCACCACACCCAGGCCCTCCCCTCCACCTTATCTGCATAATCTCATGTATTAACTATGGCTAATCCACCTAATTTACATAATTTTGGACATTAACGGGCAATTTAATGTGGCCAATCCATCTAACTGCACATCTTTGGACTATGGGAGGAGGCTGGAGCATCCGGAGGAAACCCACACAGGGAGAACATGCAAACTTCACACAGACATTCACCTGAGGCCGGAATTGAATGTGGGTCCCTGGCACTATGGGGCAGCAGTGCTAACCCACAGTGCCAGAATGCCACTGAGCTTCTTCTTGTTGCCCTGAAAATTGTGGAATTTATTCATAGGATGGCGATTTCAGGTGCCTTTCTGGAAAAAGTCTTTATTATTGTCTGTGTTCTATAAAACCTTTGAAGTGGCCTGGTCACATTTAAATCCATGTCACCGGAACACCTGGAGGCCTTTAAAATCACAGTAGCATCCCATTCAATAGTGGGGATTGTCTTTGGTTGAATTCAGAAGCCTTAGGTGTTACTAGCCCTCCTTGCATTGAATGACAGGAGCATTCAATTTCACTAGTAGATCCCCCTTTCCAGCTTGAATGAGCTGCAGCAGCTCTGAAATCTCTTAGAACTGCTTTGGCTGATAGCTCTAGAGCAGATCAAAAAGGGTTTAGCAGAAGTTTGTTTACACAAGGAACTGATGGTTTATTAGCTTTTTCTGACAGATAGTTCCAGGACAGATCACAAAGTTCATTGTTGATACAATCAGTTTATGCTCCTTTAAACTTGAAGTGCTTCCTCTTTTCACTACACTTGTTCTGTCTAGCCTCTTTTTTTTAAGACACTGCAGTATTTTTCCAAGCCTCTGCCCCTTCCTAGAAAGCAGATATGTTTTCTCGTCAATTTTTCTCCATTGGCTTTTTTTCCTCTCTGCAAAGCTTCTCACTGAACCCATAAGTTTCATATTACCCCTTTTATCTCTTAGAATCATAGAATCGCTGTAGTGCAGAAGGAGGCCATTCAGCCCGCACTGACAACAATCCAACCCTGGCTCTATTCCCATAACCCCATGTATTTACTCTGTTAATCCCCCTGAAGCTAATGGGTAATTTCTCATAGCCAATCAACCTAACCTGCACATCTTTGGATTTGAAATTGATCTTAAGAGTTATGACAATATCACAATTAACAAGCATGCCAGAGACTAGACGTGAGTTAAAGCACAGACTCTTTCTACGTGATTTTGCTTTCTCCTCATCAATGTCTGCCTTCTTAAGAACTGTTCATAGTATTACAATATAACTGATTTTTACTCTGGGATATCAGAAGAACAAGATAAGGTGCTATTGAAGAATGCATATCTTTTTATGGTTGTTTTCTCATCATTTCCAGCATCTATGAGTGAGATGGTAGGTAGCTGGCATTGGGGTGACTCTTCCTCCCTGTTTGCCTTCCAATGTTTGGATGAGATTGGAAACTCGTGATGCTTTATATGTGCTAATCTATATCTCTCTTTAGCTTTGTTATATACAAGCTAAGAGCCCTAGGGTACTGTGTCACCCTGACGCTCCTGCACAAAGTACAATTTCAGAACTACATTTCATTCCATTATCATGGGTATGTGTGAATGATAGAATCATTGAGATGCAGTTGTCATGGGGAAAACTACAGGTTTGATTCAGTTATGACACATATTTTAAAAGGACATTGCGCAGAACATCTAATCAGACTTGTAATAAACTAAGCAATTGTTGAGCTGTTCAGTTATAGGCTTCAATTCTTGCTGTAGTAGAGACTGTCAGAACTAAGCCAACAGTTATAACTCAAAGCAATTGAGATGCAGTCTCATAAAAGATCTAATTTGAAATGCTACCTGCATTAATGTGAAACTGGGTTCTTCTTCCTTCAGTTATTGAGGAAGAAGGGAAAACAGGAGTGTGAGCTGAACAGCTGATCACAGATCCAGGAGCCTCACATGTCAGGCACACTTGGCCTGTGATTCACGTGGGGGCATTTTTTTTGAGTTTTAAAGCTTTCATTAAGAATTATTGTCGTGGCTGTACATTTACATAATGGGCAGAAATTAGGGTCATTTTGCACTCCCAGATAGGGTCTTGCTGGGTGTAAGAGCTTTGGAGCCATAACTCTATTCTATCTGAGCAGACTTCTCAATGGGAATAGAACCTCAAAAAATTATCTTTTAAACTATCGTTAGAGTGACTGAACTGTCTCTCAATGAGTGTGGAAGTATGTTATTCAATACTTCTATGGAAGTGTCACTTGTTGCAATGGTTCACATTTTAATGAAATCAAAATCAAATTTAATCCACTTTTAAGCAGAACATTCAGTATGTTGTGGATTCCACATTTACAAAAAGAACATTTCAAATAAAAACAAATTACTTTGGATTTCGGAATCTGAAACCAAAACTGGATGTGCTGGAGACCTGACAGTATCTGTGAAGCGAGAGCAGAGTTAACATTTTGAGTCTGAATGATTCTTCATCTGAGCTGAATGCAGCAGAAAACAGGATGAGATTTATGCTGTGAGGGTGAGGGGTGGAGGGGGCACAATTGACAAAGATAAAAAGGGAATGTAAATGGTGGTGGTTGAGATTAAGAAAGATGCTGATGGCGGCCTAGTAAGAGATCAGAATGAAGGTAAGCCGATGTCAGAGGACAACTAGAGACATGTAACAGATGACCCTAGTGAGCCATCCGATTAGGCAGTTTACAACCTTCCGGACTTAACATTGTGTTCAACAACTTCAAAGCATGAGCTCTCCCTTCTCCCTTCACCCCATTTCCATTTATTTTATTTTGCTTCATTTCATTTCATCATTTTTTTGTTTCCATTTCTTCCATTGCTTCATTTTTCCACTTTTTAAAGCCTTGCTTTCCATCGATTATAAAGAACAACAAAGAACAAAGAATTATTCCCCGCCGTGGTCTTTCCTCTCCCTGCACCACAAGGTTCATCTGTTACATGTCTCAGATTGTCCTTAGTCACTCTGTTTACTTTTGTTCTGCCATTTACACATTCTAATCTCTTAAGGACCGCTCTCAGCCCCCACCTTTGCCGTAATCACCACCATTTACATTCTGCCCCCCTCATCACCCCCACAGTATAAATCTCATCCAACTTTCTGATTTCTTCAGCTCCAATGAAGGGTCATCCAGACTCGAAACATTGGCTCTATTCTTTCTCCACAGAGCTGTCAGACCTGCTGAGATTTTACAACATTTTCTGTTTTTATTTCATGGAATCAACAGGATGCCATTAATATAAAAGTTGAGGGACACACACACACACACACACACACACACTACATTGTATGGTTTATATATGCAATATCTATCACGTGTAGGCTACTGAGTGGAGTCCTTTTGAAATGCAATCTACTTTTTCCAGGGGGTCCTTTCTCTAAAGAACTTGCTCATTACTCACAGCAGTAATATACAATTCTCTCTGTTTTACATTATTATTAGACCTGGATTTCTTTCAAAATCTTACTGCAATGTTCTGTCAATGACCTATATCCCCCAGCTTTTGGCTTTGAAACATCAAACAAATAAGCACAAGTTGCATTACAAATCAGATTGAATTTTCTCAGTGCAGATAATGCTGCACTCAATCTGTACATACTCTATCCCATAGAGGCAGACAAGCCTAAACAAATAAGCACATCCATACTTAGACTGCTGGGGTACTCGGAGGAACACTACATTGATAGGAAGCAGGAACACCAACAGAAGAGGAGTCAAAATATCCTGTTCCAACTTTCCCAGTCTAACTTGCAACAGATGTGATTAAGACCGCTCTATTATTTACCCGATTTTCCTTATTTTATCTAGTCTCCCCATCAACTGCCAATGCAATTCCCACTTGTTACAATATTCATATTACAACTACTTCATAGAATCATCAAATGATACGTCACAGAAGGAAACCTTTCAGTCCATCTTGTTAATACCGACTCCTTTTTAGAGCTATTCCAGTTATCCCACCCCCTTGCTTTTTATCTGTAGTCTGTAATTTTCTCCCCTTCAAGGATTTATCCAATTATCTTTTGAAAGCTACCATTGAATCTGTTTCCCCCAATCTTTCAGACACTGCATTACAGATCACAAAAACTTGTCGTCTGAAACTATGTTTCTTTGTGTCATTTTACCAATCACCTTAAATCTGTGTCCTTGGTTAGTGACCCTACTATGTCTTTCTATCTTAAGTCCCTGTCCACTGGTTACTAGAATGTCTGTTGTCACCATCAAAGTGCACATCAGAGTTCGGGACTTACTTTGTACATGGTTTTGCACAGAGCTTGAAGCCATCTTTTCTCGAATGGAAGTGCTGCCCAATTCAGTGAGACTACTTGTAAACGCAGCCACGCTGCAGTATCTGATGGCTGAGTCCTCAGCTTCTACTGCAGCACAAGCAGGTACCAGTGCTGCAGTGGCAACTAGTCATTGGCCATGCTATCTCAACTTGGTGCCATACAAGCTCGGGTTTCTGCCTCATGGCTAGTATTCAAAGGGGCTTGGAGCTTCTCACATCAATCTACTAGTCTGTTTTCCAATAGATTACTAGAGTTAAAACAAAAGCTGTTGGAAATACTCAGCAGATTATTCAGCATCAATGAAGGGAGAAACAATTAACCTTTCAATTGATGAATTTCACGTTGCTTTTAGGTTACGAGGATTACTAAAGTGCTGCCTAGTGGGGTAACATGAAGCACCACCCTTCTATCCACCCTCAGGATTACAGTATTTGTCCTCCCAACCCTGCCATTTCGCTAGTGCCCTTGCTGTTGCCTGCTCAGAGCATTCCAGATAGCAGAAACATTGTTGAAACATCCTAATGGCCTACTCAATGCCTTTTTGTGTGCCAGAATGCTTCTTGTTATATGCATGTTTTGCACACATGTATGGGTTGTACAGTGGAAGCATGCGCCACTGGATAGTTCTTGTCATTCAGTATCCATCTCTTGGTGTCTCAAACACCAATGCAACAGTAGACTGGCACAGAACAAAGGCACTGTGACTGCTGTCAGAGTATCTATCTCGCATTCACATGCATGATGTGCTGAATATGGTCATACACTGGCTACACATTCAAAGAGTCGACCCTCTTGGGTTTATTGTTTGTTCTTTGGATGTGAATATTACACCAACTGCCCTTAAGTGGTTGGTGGTGAGCCAACGTGAACCCCTGCAATCCACGTGCTCCAAACACACCCAGAGTATTTGATATTTCTGTAAGGATTGGATATAACTAAATGGTTCACTAGGCCATTTCAGAGGGCAATTAGCAGTCATCCACAGGGGTCTGGAGTTACTTATAGGCCGGGATTTTCCTGCTGTTCATGTACTGCTGCCACTGCAAGCAAGGATGGAGAAATTGGAGCTCCTCATTCAGCAGGACCAGAAAATCCCACTGGCATGAACGGCTGGAAAATTCCAGCCATTGTCAAAAGACTAGATAAGGATGACAGATTTCCTCCCTTGAAGGGCATTAGTGAACCAGATAGGTGAACAATCCGGTAGTATCCTGAACAACATTAATGAGATTGGTATGGTTATATCAGATTTATTAATTAACTTAAATTCCCCCCCCACCCCCCGCTGACCCCCTGCTGACCCCCAGCTGCTGTGGTGGGATTTGAACTCATGTTTCCAGGGCATTTGTCTAGGCCTCTGGATTACTAGACCAATATTATTACTATTATCTTACAGTGCCCAGTACATCTCTGCATTTAGATGCAGCTCTCACAAAGCCACGTGTGCAGTGCAATGCCACCTTTTCAGCAATAGATCTCAGTATTATTTGCAGAAACCTTACCACAGTTTCCCTTCCCCAGCTCAGGATACTTGAGGCCAAGTAAAACATTCCCACTGGTATCCTGGCCAAGATCATCTAATTCAACACAAATTAAATAAAAAATATAGGGTCTAAGGCTTACATTATACATGAAGGCCATAAAAATTGAACATGTTAAAGCATTCACTCATTAAATTCAATATTTGCACTGCATGTGTAGTTTGCTTTATCATGGACGTTATCCACTTAACTGACTTCTGGAAAATTTCTCCCTGATGATTAAAGTGAGTCAAACATAACTCTAAAAGCTCTGTGGATGAATCTTGGAAAGCACATGGGAGCAGGATATGAGGCAGGTGGGGGAAAAAGGTTAGTTTCTCAGCAGTGGGGTGGAACTATGGCAGCAAATCAACAAAGGATTGAGTCCCTGATGGCAAATATTGGGATCGTTTTGTTCATACATTTACTAGACATGGATGCTCTTTAAAAAGCAAGCTCACCAACATTAAGTGCATCTTTACAATAAATAAATTGCTGAATGAGAAACACATACCTTTAAATTCACAACTGCTTAAACATGGTGAGCAACAGGCGAGGTAGTTTTCCTAGTTGATTTGGAGTGAGTAGAAACTGTTTTTTGTTCTGTAGGGAGCAGTTCAATTATGATGTTGATGATAAAGATGGGGTGGTAGCAATCAAAGAGCAACAAAATATGGATGATCTAGGGAGGGGAAAAAGTGAGAGCTCTATAAGGTCTGGCAGGAGTCAGAGAGAGGAAGCTGAGTTATACAGGAAAGTCAATGTCAAAAGGTTAAACATGAAGAACATGAGTTATAGGGAAGGGAGAAGGTCAATGGTGAGTTCCTGAGAGTTGATGATAAAGGCAAGGATGTGTTACAACCAGGTGAGGAGAGATGAACTGGCTCCCCTTCATTCAGTCTCCTTGGCTAGCCGCAGCAAAGGTTTTGAAATTTATTTTCTCCTTAGTTATTTTTTCCAATCTAAATGTATTTACTTTTCAATAAAGAACAAATTAGATCAAGCTTTCTTCAGTCGAAGATAGACCATTTTAATTAGTTACTAAACCTGGGGAAAAATAATAAAAGGTGCGACAATGCACACACACTCAAACAGATATAAAAAGTAAGAGAAGTTACAGTCCAAATAAAAGTTAAAGAATATATGATTAAGTCCTTTGCTTGTCCTTGAGACATAGATTATTGAATGTCATGGCCATTTGAAGATAGTTGGTTTTCTTTAAGATCCTGGAGTTGAACTAGAATCCAGATAACCATAATTTGCTGGAGGCAATTTCAATCTTGTTCATTTCATGATCCATCTCCCAGAAATTGATCGATTTCTCCTGAGGTTTTTGCTGATGGGCAGTCAGTATCTCTTGGGTTGGATTTTTATATTGTAGAGAAGGAGCTTTTCTTAACTTAAAAGAGAGAGAGATTCTTTATTGGTCCTTTCAGCAGTTTCTACAGGTGACTTGGTTAGTTTCTCCTTTCTTCTGGTTTGATAAATCCAGTTCTTATAAACCTTCTGTGAGTATATTCCCAAAAGGGAATTTGATTAATGTCTTGCAGTTATTTCTATAGAGCAACTAAGCACATTTGATATTTAATTTCAGAAACTTTTGATACATTTTAATAGAGCAGAAACCAACAGGGGATGGGGCTATTTCATTTTCCACAGGGGGTTTGAGTGCCTGTTGGGTCTAACTAGCTGGTTAGCAGTTCCCATTTCTTTATTGCTGATTAAGATTCAGCACTTTACATTTTTATTTCTTCCTTAGTGTGGGTGTTGCTGCCTGTTGGTTTCCTATGAAAAATCTCTTTCTTCACACTTAAAAAAGTAGTGAAGTTTATTTATAAGGCTTACATTAACACTACAGTGAAATTACTGTGAAATTCCCCCAGTTGCCACACTATGATACCTGTTCAGGTCAATACACCTAATCAGCACGTCTTTCAGTCTGTGGGAGGAAACCAGAGCATCTGAAGGAAACCCACGCAGACGTGGGGAGAATATGCAGACTCCACACAGACAGTGACCCAAGCCAGGAATCAAATCCAGGTCCCTGGCATTGTGAGGCAGCAATGCTAACTACTGTGCCAACGTGCCACCCAGCTTCTTTCCAAAAAGGGTTTATTGTTTGCTTTTTTTCAGCTTCAACTTGGAAGGTGGCCTCACATTTTAAAGCTATTAGTTGTCTCCATTTTTTAAATACCAATTTCGGGTCAGTTGAAAGTTTTTGAAAAGTTGATTTTTCAAAGGTAAAAAATATTTGTGCGACAGATGATAGCAGGTGAGTTGAGGATGATGGCTGGCAGGCAAAGGGTAACAGATGAAATTCCACTCCACCAGGGGCTGTTTGTGCATCATTGAAGCAGACAATGAAGGGGTTAGGTTGAAGGGCACAGAAAGCAGGACAAGGCTGATGGAGTTAAAGTCAGTGGTGATTTAGGCAGGTGCAGGGAGCTGGGTTCCAATTTCAAGAGGTAAGTAGAAAGTAGGTGGTAACAGATGCAATTCACAAAAGCCCCTCAGACAAGGAGAATGAGTCCCCTGTCCTTTAAATACAACACAGTAAGAAGTTTCACAATGCCAGGTTAAAGTCCAATGGATTTATTTGGTAGCAAAAGCCACTTTTGCTACCAAATAAACCTATTGGACTTTAACCTGGTATTGTGAGACTTTTTACTGTGTTTACCCCAGTCCAACGCCGGCACCTCCACATCTTTAAATACAGCACCCAGACCATTGACCCAATAGAGTTAATGACAATGAGGTTAACTTTCTGTTCACCCTCTGTTACATAATTCATCACACTCCATAACCATGAATATCTAATTGTCTGGCTGTTGTGTGATTGCATTTACATCATGGGATATATTACTGCCAGGTTTGGGTTTTTCTTCTCTGTTTAAGTTTAAGTAATGGTGTCACAAGTAGGCTACAATGAAGTTAGTGGGAAAATCCCCTAGTTGCCACACTCCAATACCTGTTCGGAGAATTTAGCATGGCCAATGCATCTAACCAGCACATCTTTCAGACTGACACTTCACACAGGCAAGGGGAGAACATGCAGACTCCACACAGATAGTGACCCAAACCAGGAATTGAACTCGGGTCCCTGGTGCTGTGAGGCTGCAGTGCTAACCACTGTGCCACCAGCTGTATACTTTCCAGTAAAGGGCATTAAATAATGATCGGGGTGGGAACCCTGCATGAGCAGAACTGCCATGTATTCCTGGTCCCGTTGCAAACAACCTTACGGCTACTGGAAAATTTCACCCAATGTTAACACACATTTTATGTTACAGCCTATCTATTCTCTCTTTATAACCATATGGTTATTCAATACTGATTTTCCATTATCCTCTGTTTGAGCCTCAGGGTTGCTGCAGAATAAAGGAGACACAAGTTCTATTTCTTCATAAAATACCTTTATTTCTTTGATCCAACTCCACAAACAATTCTCTGCCAATAAATAGTGCCACCTGTGACCCCTTTATATATCATTACTTCTATTGAATAACTGACATCAAATAGGACTTAATTGGAAGGTCCGTTAATCCATTCCTAACATCCCCGAGAAAATTCTATCATCTAACTTTGTCCCTGCAATTTTCGTCATCAAACTTCCAACTTTTTCATTATCTAGAATCAGGAACTCCTGACTCTATTCCATCATTTTAATTTTCTTCTGATTCAAATAATCCCTTAATTGGAAAACACACTTGCACTGTGAAGAAGGAAGTTATGGCTCCATTCCATTGTTTGCTGTTTTGTCGTAAACATTCAGATCTTGCATTGAAGTTCAATTCCAAAAGGTATATAGAGCGAAAGAAAACACTGACCTCAGTCTGTCACATTAATGAATACAGATGAACTTATTTACCATCTCTTTACATGTTTAATTTCAGTTAAAAAGGTGAATAACCCAAATATGCAATAACTGAACAATATGCTATAACAAGAGATCACATGAAGGGGAAACTGGATCTTCTTACAGTAAGCTATGAGGAGAAACAGGCGTCATTATACAGCAGTTGAGTGACTAGGTCATTAGCTCTCATGACATAAGCTGCACAGAATGATTATAGGCGTAGAGGTAAGAGAAAGACAGACATGGTATTTATACAGCTGACTTGCACATCCCCAGGATATCTGAAAGCAATTCACAACCAATTCCTTACTTTTGATGTGTTGTCATTTTGTAGGCAAATGTGACAGGTGATTCGTACTCAGCAGTAAGTGAGATGAATGAGTACTGAATCTGATCTTTGATGGCATTAGGTTGCAGAACAGTTGTTGACCAGGGTTTCAAGAGAATTCGCTTCAATAGGATTTTTAAAATTCACTTGAATTACCAAAGGCAAGGCAGCACCCTGATCAACATAAACATTGCTCAAGCTGCTATCTATTTCTAATAATGTCTGTGTTTTTATTTCACATCCAGCATTTGTAGTTTTTCTGTTTTATTTTAGCCAAATCATCTTTCCTGCCGCTGTCACAGATTCCTGGGTATGAGAACAACAAGGTATGGTCTTGTGGTGCATGTTCACTTCAACTCCATTCGTATACTTAATTTCATCTTGTGATAGTGATAACATACATTTCTAAATGTTTATGCGCAAAGCATTTAACAATCAGCAGACATGCTAATTTCCTGAATACTTCTTTTCAGGGATTTGTTTTAATTGGGGAAATCTCACACCAGCATACCAAGCAACTCACTCCATTCAGGATGGGCCTCTTACTGTAAAAAGGGATACCAAGGAAATACCCAATTCCAGATCCTAGGACTGGCTTAAGAAAATCAAACTGTTCTTAACCATTGCTAATGTGAAAAGAAACTACAGGAGAGTCACATTAGATGGCAAATGGCAAGATATTTATGCAAATCGCAGGATATTTCTGGCAAATCACAGTGTATCTTGTAATCATCCCCCAAGTCCTTTGATGGCAGCAATCATTCCGCCACAGTTGGGAACAAGGAGAAGCATAATGTTGAGCAGATTTGTTGGGCTGATCAGTAAAGGTAAAAGCAGAGAGGAACAGAGTTCTATTCATGATGACACCGCACTGGGCAAAAAGGCGATGTTTGCTTTTAATCTGGCAGAATTTATCAAAAGGAAAACATATCTTTCATAACTGTTGAAAATAAACCAGTTCAGTGGGACAAGCTCCAGTTTAGCTTTTCTATTAATTTACACTTCTGGATTGCTTTGCAAAAAGCCATAGGGGTTTATCTAAAGCCTTTGCCTTTGTAAAGGTCGACAGCTAAACAGTAGCATCAGCATCATCAATGTTTGGAGACTGGCTGGATTTCAGCCCATTGTTGTGGATTGTGACCTCTTGCCTGGGCTGTATCATCACTTGCAAACGCTAGAGTGAGGAAAGAAAAACAACATTGTAAGAATAACATTTCAATCATTGTGTATTAGTAAATTAAATACATTTAGCCAGAGGATATTATTGTGGCTGAAAGCAAGCAATTTTCCCATTAACTGTCACAATGAAATCCCAATTGTTAATCCACTGAATGTCAGACACTAGTAAACTCTTTGGAAAAGGCAGCAGTGTGATGACGTTGGGAACCTTTGTTATGCCAATGAATGCAGTAGATGTTGAGGAGCCGAGCCATTAGTAGAACAGACCAGGACCCGAGGGCACATCGTCAGAGTAAAGAAATATATAAACTAGAAGCAGGAGTAGGCCATTCAGCCCTTTGAGCTTGTTCCACCATTCATTATGCTCATGGCTGATCATCAAATTCAATATCCTGACTCCCCCTTCTCCCAATAACCCTTGATCCCTTTAACCTAAAGGGACAATCCTTTAGAACCGAGATGCAGAGAAATTTCTTCAGCCAGAGGGTGGCAAATCTGTGAAACGTATTGCCACAAAAGGTTATGGAAGCCAAATCATAGAGCGTATTTAAGACAGAAATAGATAGGTCTTGATTGGTAAGAGATCAAGGGTTATGGGAAAAGGCAAGAAAATGGGGTTGAGAAACATATTGGCCATGATCGAATGGCAGAGCAGACTCGATGGGCCAAATGGCCTAATTCTGCTCCTATATCTTATGGTCTTATGGTGCTGACCAATGCATCAATCACTTGATTGATCCATGCTCGGGTGATACTTTACTTGATATCTCAATGCTAGCCGAGCCTCAAGCCATAGTCAAGCCGTAGTTAACAACAGTAGTGACTTGGCTAAAACCCAGTCCTACCACCCTGTAGACTATACCCTGGCTGCAGACGGAAAATCTCTGTTCTGACATTATGGAGAAATTGTTCTCAGTCATTGACATGTAGGTGCACGAAAGCTTCCAGGTATGTGAAGTTTGCTGGTCTATTTTCTTTCAGCTTGTTCCAGCTTAAACATGAAATATTGCATTTGGGCAGCACAGTAGCACAGTGGTTAGTACTGCTGCTTCACAGCTCCAGGGACCTGGGTTCGATTCCCGGCTTGGGTCACTGTCTGCGTGGAGTTTGCACATTCACCTCGTTTCTGCGTGGATTTCCTCCGGGTGCTCCGGTTTTCTCCCACAATCCAAAGATGTGCGGGTTAGGTTGATTGGCCATGCTAAAAATTGCCCCTAGTGTCCTGAGATGCGTAAACTAGAGGGATTAGTGGGTGAATATGTAGAGATATGGGGGTAGGGCATGGGTGGGATTGTGGTCAGCGCAGACTCAATGGGCCGAATGGTCTCTTTTTGTACTATAGGGTTTCTATGATTCTATGAGAGGCTTTTAAAACAATCTAACCTTAAGGAGTGAAAAAATCCCTCTTTTCAGAAACTAAATATTGACACAGTATCAGAATTATTGTAAAATATCTCATCGGAATACATTAAAAAGAGCTGTAAATGTTATGAAGTATACGCTTAAGAGCTTCATGAACATTTTATTGTTTCATTTCCAAATAAAGGTGCAAGGTGAAAGAATTAAGCCTACTTAAATATCACTGAATTGTGCTCCTTTAAAGACTTTGCATAAAACCTGACGTTATACCCAGAGCAGCATATAGAAGTATGCAAGTATATTTTGAAGCTCACTATATGCTGAATATTGAAATAGCCAAAACAAGTGTTTTGCCGCTGACACACATCACTGATGATATAAAAGACATTGATGATTATGTAGGGGGTAGGATTAGTAAGTTTGCGGATGACGCAAAGATTGGGCCGGTGGTTAACAGTGAGGTGGAGTGTCTTGGGCTACAAGATATAAGGTGGAGAAATTCTCCCATCCCGCTGTGCTAATGTTTTAATGGAATTTAATCCTGAAAAGTGAGTGGTGATACAATTTGAAAGGAGTAATTTGACAAGAAAGTATTCAATGAATGGTTGGACACTAGGAATTTCTGTGGGACAAAAGGACCTTGGCATGTTTGTAAGAACATAAGAACATAAGAAATAGGAGCAGGAGTATTCTGAAAGTGGAAGAGCATGTTAGTGGGGTGGTGAAAAAGGCATTTGGGATACTTGCCTTTATCAGTCGAGGCATAGGTTACAAAAGTAGGGAAGTCATTTTGGAGTTGGATAGAACTTTTGCGAGGCCACAACTAGAGCACTCTGTGCAGTTCTAGTTGCCACATTAGGAAGAATGTGATTGCACTGGTGGGGGTGCAGAGAGGATACATCAGGATGCTGCCTGGGATGGAACATTTAAGTTCTGAAAAGAGGTTGGATATGCTTGGGTTGTTTTTGTTGGATCAGAGACTATTGAGGGGTGACCTTGTCACAGAGTCATAGAAGTTTACAGCATGGAACCAGGCCCTTCAATCCAACTTGTCCATGCTGCCCTTTTTCTTAAACCCCTAAGCTAATCCCAATTGCCTGCATTATGCCCATATCACTCTATGCACATCTTACCCATGTAACTATCTAAATGCTTCTTAAAAGACAAAATTGTACCTGCCTCTACTTCTACCTCTGGCAACTTGTTCCAAACACTCACCACCCTCTGTGAAAAGAAATTGCACCTCTGGACATTTTTGTGTCTCTTCCCTCTCACCTTAAACCTATGCCCTCTAGTTTTAGACCCCCCTACCTTTGGGAAAAGATATTTACTATCTACCTTATCTATGCCCTTCATTATTTTGTAGGCCCCTATAAGGTCACCCCTTAGTCTCCTACGCTCCAGAGAAAAAAGTCCCAGTCTAACCAGCCTCTCCTTATAACTCAAACCATCAAGTCCCAATACACCTTGTACACCTGATCAAGTTGTACAAGATTATGTGAGACATGAACAAAATGGATAAGGAACAACTATTCCTCTTAGTTGAAGGATCAGTCATGAGGGGATATGGGTTCAGAATGAGGAGCAGGAAGCTTGGGGGGAATGTGAGGAAAAACTCTTTTACCAAGAGGATGGTGACAGCCTGGTGACACACTGCCTGGGAGGGTGGTGGAGGCGGGATGCCTCACATCTTTTAAAAAGTATCTGGATGAGCACTTGGCACATCATAACATCCAGGGCTATGGGCCAAAGTGCTGGCAGATGGGATTAAGTGGGAGTTCAGGTGTTTTTAATGTGTTGATGTGGACTCGATGAGTGGCACAGTTGCACTTGGCTAGCACTGCTGCTTCACAGTGCCAGGGATCCAGGTCTGATTGCTGGCTTGGGTAACTGTCTGTGTGAAATTTGCATGTTCTGCCCATGTCTGTGTGAATTTTCTCTGGGTGCTCTGGTTTCCTCCCACATTCTGAAAGGCGTGCTGGTTAGGTGCATTGATGCGAACAGGCGCCACACTGTGGCGACTAGGGGAATTTCACAGTAACTTCACTGCAGTGTTAATGTAAACCTTACTTGTGACTAAAAATAAACTTTACTTTAACTTTGAAGTGCCTCTTCTGCGCTGCATGATTCTATGATTCTGACTGATATGAAACTGTACAGATGAAATCTTTTGTGTACTCAAATGTCTTTTGGAACTTCCATGCCTGTTAACTGCTAGAAATGATTTGCAATCCTGAAAGATATTGGTACATAACTCTTCCATAATGGTTGGGCAATTGTTCTCATAAATACGCAGGATCGCTGAGTTCGCCTTTAATTGTCAAACACTTCATTAAGCTTTAATTAATAGACATATATTGAACAAAAAACAATTTGAATGATAATGATATAATCATAGGTTTCTGGTAGGAAGGACATAATGCCTGAATTGTCCCTTCCCATCCCTTCAATGCTTCTCGGAACCAATCAGGGTTCTTATGTAGTGCTTAGTTTAATTAAATGAAGAGGATGTTGACTTGACAGCTGTGGACAGAAGCTGTACCAATAACGTGCATGTGATAACCAGGGGCAAGGCAGATTGAATCTCAATTCCAGATGTTGCTTCTTTTTTCTTACCTGTGTGTAGGTTCCTTTTGTGTTGAAAAACATGTAGACAATGTATCCTGGGATAAATACCATGGAGGAGAGTGCCATGAACCAGCCAATCCCCTGCCCCCATCTGGGGTAGACGTAACTCCCAAGGGTCAGTGGTGTCATTTCAACAGCACTAAAGAGAAATACTCCCTAAAATGAAGGAATAAAAGTAAAATTAGGAAATAAACACATCACAGCCCAGATTTGTCCTCTCTCCATGATCTAAATATTACTGTGGAGGGCCAATTGGATCAAATATAGGGCAGCATTTTCCACACTCCCCTGAGGTATATTTTGCAGTGGCACAGGTGGTCTGCTATTGATACGTGGCAGGATTTTCCAGTCCTATCACTATCAACAGGATTTCCTGTTGTTCTCACCTTCCACCACCTGGGGAATGAACACAGAGGGTTGCCATCAGCAGGTCTGGAAGATCCTGCTGGTGGGAATGGCAAGAAAATCCCAACCATGGTGTCAGCCTTGGCTCAGTGGCAGCACTCTGTCCTCTGAACCTGAAGATCATAGATTCAGCCTTCATTCCAGAGCCATGAACCTTAGAGTCATAGAATCCCTACAGTGCAAAAGGAGGCCAGTCACCCTATTGAGTCTGCACCGACTCTCTGAAAGAGCATGTTACCCAGACCCACCACCCCTTCCATCCTATCCCCATAACCCCACGCATTGGTCTTGCCATGGCTAATCCACCTATCCTATACACCTTTTGACACTGAGGAGTAATTTAGGATGGTCATTCCACCTAATCTGCACATTTTTGGACTATGAGAACACCCAGAGGAAACCCTCGCAGACAAAGGGAGGATATGCAAACTCCACACATACAGTCACCCAAGATCAAAATTGATCTGGGGTCCCTGATGTTGTGAGGTAGCAGTGCTGAGCATATAATTTCATAATGGATAGAATGCCGTACTATCCTATTTTTCCACTGAGACTTTAAATATACCCCATCTGTCCTTTAAAATGAATAGAAAGATTGCAGAGGAATAATCAAAGCAGGACAGGGCGGTTTTTCCAGTGGCTTGGCCAACAATTATTCCTCAGCAAACATAATTAAACAGAATGCCTGATCATTTATCTCATTGCTGTCTATGGAAGCTTATTTTGTGCACATTGATTTTCCTACAATATAACACATTTCAAAAAGACATGGTGACACAACTGTGCCTTTAAGAAATGTATTTTAATCATGTGCACTGCAGTTTTTCTGAGCAGGCCTGGCCTTTTTATTTTGGCACCATGCTGTCTGTACTGGTACCTTTTGTTGTTGCTAAAGCAGGGTAATTGAGGCAGTGTTTATTTTTTATTGGACTAATGCAGTATCCTGGAGTTTATGATCTTTTGGAATTGCTAGGGTTTGATTTGTGAATGATTGACTGGTCATGATAGTTTTTTTCACAGTAAAGTTCAGGGTTCTACTTTCGTTTTGGTCAGAAGCTGTTTGGACTGCAGCAGCCTGGAATCAGTCTTTCTTGTCTCTCTCTGGAATTAAAATTCTGCTGTCAGTGGTTTGCTAGCTAGAAGCTAGAAGCAAGCACGGTCTTTATCTCTCTATCTCAAGGGGTGCTGAAAGTTCCAGGTCAGGGAAGCCTCAGCATTTCCAATTCAACGTTTCAAAAAAAAAGGGAGGTAGAGAGAAAAGAGGAAATTATAGACCAGAAAGCTTAACATTAGTAGTGTGGAAAATTCTCAACCCATTATCAAGGACTTTATAGCACAACATTTAAAAAGCACTGGCAGGATCAGACAGAGTCAGCATGGATTTATGAAGGGGAAATCGTGCTTGTCAAATCTTTTGGAATTTTTTGAAGATGTAACTAGTATAGTTGACAAGGGGAGCCCAATCAATGTGGTATATTTGAACTTTCAGAAAGCTTTTGACAAAGTCCCACACAAGAGATTATTATGCGAGATTAAAGCGCATGGGATTAGAGCAAGTGTATTGAGATGGATAGAAAAATGGTTGGCAGAGAGGAAACGAAGAGTAGGAATTATTGGATGCTTTTCAAATTGGCAGGCAGTAACTAGAGGGGTCCTACAGGAATCGGTGCTGGGACCCCAGCTATTCACAATATATATTGTTGATTTGGATGAGGAAACAAAATGTAACATCTCAAAGTTTGCAGATGATACCAAGTTGGGTGGGAGGATGAATTGTGATGAGGATGCAGAGATCCTTCAGAATAATCTGAGCAGATTGGGTGAGTGGGCAATCAATGGCAAATGCAGTATAATTTGGATAAATGTGAAGTTGTTCACTTTGGAAGAAAAATTAAGAAAGCAGATTACTACCTAAATGGCTGTAAATTGGGAGAGGGGAGTGTGCAGCGGGACCTGGGTGTTCTTGTACACCGGTCACTGAAGGTAAGCATGCAGGTGCAGCAGGCGATAAAGAAGACAAATGGCATGTTGGCCTTCATTGCAAGAGGTTTCGAGTACAAGAGGGATGTGTTGTTGCAATTATACAGAGCCTTGGTGAGGCCACACCTAGAGTATTGTGTGCAGTTTTGGTCTGCTTTTCTGAGGAAGAATATTCTTGCTCTCGAGGGAGTGCAGCGAAGGTTTACCAGGTTGATGGTGGGACTGATGTATGAGGAGAGATTGACCCAGGTTAGGATTGTTTTTGCTGGAATTCAGACGAGTGAAGGGGGATCACATAGAGACTTATAAAATTCTAACAGAACTAGACAAGGTAGTCCAGGACCAGAGGTCACTGTCTGAGGATTCAGGGTAGACCATTTAGGATGGAGATGAGGAGATATTTCGTCATCCAAAGGGTGGTGAAGTTGTGGAATTCATTACCACAGGAAGTATTTGATGCCAAAACGTTCAAGAGGAGGCTGAATGTAGCACATGGGATGAATGGGTGAAAGGTTATGGGGAGAAAGCAGGATTAGGCTATTGAGTTGGATGATTGACCCTGAACGTAATGAATGGCGGAGCAGGCTCAAAGGACCAAATAGCCTCCTCACTCTCCTATCTTCTATGTTCCTATGTTAACATCCAAAGGATTAATCCACAGCAGGTGTTAAAAAGCTGCAAAAATCATGCATCACATGAGCATACTTGCATTCTGTGCCAAGCTGTGCTGATGACACAAAGATGAGTGGAAAAGCAAATTGTGCAGAGGATGTGGAAAGTCTGCAGAGGGATCTGGATAGGCTGAGTGAGTGGGCGAGGACCTGGCAGATGGAGTACAATGTTAGCAAGTGTGAGGTTATCCACTTTGGCAGGAATAATAGTAGGAGAGATTACTATTTAAAAGACGAAAAGCTGCAGCATGCTACGGTGCAGAGGGATCTGGGGGTCCTTGTGCATGAGTCGCAAAAACCCAGTCTGCAGGTGCAGCAGGTGATCAAGAAGGCGAATGGAATGCTGGCCTTTACAGCGAGGGGGATAGAATATAAAAGCAGGGAGGTCTTGCTGCAACTGTACAGGGCACTGGTGAGGCCGCAGCTGGAATACTGTGTGCAGTTTTGGTCGCCGCACTTGCGCAAGGATATTTTGGCCTTGGAGGGAGTGCAGAGGAGGTTCACTAGGCTGATACCGGAGATGAGGGGGTTAGACTATGAAGAGAGACTAAATAGACTGGGTCTGTACTCGTTGGAGTTTAGAAGGATGAGGGGGGATCTTATAGAGACGTATAAGATAATGAAAGGGATGGATAGGGTAGAGGTAGAGAGATTCTTCCTGCTCAGAAAGGACAGCAGGACTAGAGGGCACAGCCTCAAGATAAGGGGGGTGCAGTTTAGAACGGAGTTGAGGAGGAACTTCTTCACTCAAAGGGTGGTGAATCTCTGGAATTCTCTGCCCGTTGAAGTGATGGAGGCTACCTCCCTAAACATATTTAAGACACGGGTAGATACGTTTTTGACAGACAAGGGAATTAAGGGTTACAGGGAAACAGCGGGAAAGTGGATCAGCCATGGTCTTATTGAATGGCGGGGCAGGCTAGAAGGGCTAGATGGCCTACTCCTGCTCCTGTTTATGTTCTTAAGCTTAGAAAGGGGTGTATGTTTGTGGGGGCTGTTTGATTTGGAGCAGTAAACTTAGCTGTTAAGGTTTATACAATATCACGGTAGGTTTTTATAATTAGTAAAAGTTGCGCTAATTTTCTTATTACATGTTTTGATTTGATTTATTATTGTCACGTGTATTAGTATACAGTGAAAAGTATTGTTTTTTGCACGCTATATAGCCAAAGCATACTATTCATAGAGAAGGAAATGAGAGGGTGCAGAATGTAGAGTCACAGTCAAAGGTAGAGTGTAGAGAAAGATCAACTTAAGGCAAGGTAGATCTATTCAAAAGTCTGATGGCAGCAGGGAAGAAGCTGTTCTTGAGTTGGCTGGTATGTGACCTCAGACTTTTATATCTTTTTCCCGACGGAAGAAGGTGGAAGAGAGAATGTCCGGGGTGCATGGGGTCCTTAATTATGCTGACTGTTTTGCTGAGGCAGCGAGAAGTGTAGACAGAGTCAATGGATGGGGAGGTTGGTTTGTGTGATGGACTGGGCTACATTATATGTAAACTATGTTCTTAAATAAACTTTGTTGGATGAAAGTTCCTGAGTGGGTCACTTGAGTCATAGTGGAGTGAAATATCTTATGCTCATCCGAGCCAAATTCAAAGTGCAAAATGTGTAGTCTAGGCTGTTTTCGTAAAACACCTTGGAGTTTCTGGCCCAGGTCATAACAGACATCTTTAGCTGTGAAATATGTTAGGACATGTCAAGGTTACAATAAAGTACATTACAAATGAGAGTTCCTTCTTTACTGGTCGCATAACTCACAAATGATAACATTAAAAGGGCAATCTGATGCATTGGCTTTTGTTGAATATCCACATCATAAGTAATACTCTATTAAACATAGCATGGTTACGTGGCACTTTAAGCTAAGTAGCTCACAAGTTTCTTGGAAAAATATTTTTTAAAGTGGGGAGCTAGAAATTGCAAGTTCACATAATGGACGTATAATACCAACAAAAAGTCCCAAGATCCTGGAACAATTTGATGAAAAATACAAATTAGTGCAGTATTGATCTCCTGCCAATAACATTTACAGGAAGATGTTGCAAAAGTTACTCGGTGTATTAAAGCCATCTGCAGGCAGATTATTGTTACTGCACCAATATTTTCTTCACTCTTAATCCCATAGTTAAGTGCAGAAAATTGGATCTTTTCCTGAATGTCCTAGCCTAAGAAGGGTTAGGTTGTTCCAATCATAGTTTGTTATCAAGTGATTGGATTTAAGATAAAAGCTTGTCTTTTCCTAACGGCATTCAGTGATCTATTAAACTTGTTTTCCTGATAAGCCCAACGTAGTCTATATCTGTTTTGAACAAGAGGTTAGTGAAAGCATGCCCTCCATCCCGGAAGCTTCGGATGAACCTTTATCTGAGGTCACCATTACTGACATCAGAGCAGCCTTCTCAAAAGTCAATCCATTAAAAGCAAATGGGGTATCTAGATAAGCACTTAGGTCCTGCGCAGACCAGTTGGTGGAGGTATTCACAGACATCTTCAACCTCCCTTTACACCAATTTGAGGTCCCTACCTGCTTTAAGAAGACGACCATCATCCCAGTACCAAAGAAAAGACAGGCAGCGTGCCTTAATAACTATTGTCCGGTGGCTCTGACATTCATCATTATGAAGGCATTCAAAAAGTTAGTCGTGGCTAAACACAATTCCTGCCTCCCAGATTGCCAAGACACAATACAGTTCACCTATCGCCACAAGTCCACAGCAGATGCCATCTCCCTGGCCCCACACTCAACCTTGAAACACCTAGATAACAAAGACACCTATGTCAGATTCCTATTCATAGACTACAGCTCAGCCTTTAATACCATTATTCCTACGATTCTCATCTCCAAACTTCATGGCCTGGGGTTCAGCCCCTTCCTCTGCAACTGGGTCCTAGACTTTCTAACTCACAGACCACAATCAGTAAGGATAGGCAACAACACCTCCTCCACGATCACCCTCAACATCGGTGCTCTGCAAGATTGGGTCCTCAGCTCCTTATTACATTCTTATACACTTCTGACCAAATGCCCATCCAATTTGATTTTCAGGTTTGCTGATATCAGCACTGTTGTGGGTCGGATCTCAAACAATGATGAGATAGAGCACAGGAAGGAGATAGAGAATTTGGTGAACTAGTGTGACGACAATCTCTCCCTCAATGTCAAGAAAATGAAGGAGAAGATCATCAAATTCAGGAAGTGTAGTGGAGAACATGCCCCGTCTACATCAATGGGGAGACATAGAAGTGGTCGAGAGCTTCAAGTTTTTAGGTTCCAGATCACCAACAACCAGTCCTGGTCCCCCGATTCTGACACCTGAGTCATAGAGTCATAGAGGTTTACAGCATGGAAACAGGCCCTTTGGTCCAACTTGTCCATGCCCCCCTTCTTTTACACCCCTAAACTAATCCCAATTGCCCACATTTGACCCATATCCCTCTTTACCCATCATACCCATGTAACTTCCAAATGCTTTTTAAAAGACAAAATTGTATTTGCCTCTACTACTACCTCTGCCAGCTTGTTCCAGACACTCACCACCTTCTGTGTGAAAAAAATCACCCCTCTGGACGCTTTTGTGTCTCTTCCCCTCTCACTTAAACCTATGCTCTCTAGTTTTAGACCCCCCTACCTTTAGGAAAAGATATTGACTATCTAGCTGATCTATGCCCCTCATTATTATATAGACCTCTATAAGATCACACCTCAGCCTCCAATGCTCCAGAGAAAAAAGTCCCAGTCTATACAGCCTTTCCTTATAACTCAATTCATCAAGTCGCAGTAGCATCCTAGTAATCTTTTCTGCACTCTTTCTAGTTTAATAATATTCTTTCTATAATAGAGTGACCAGAATTGCACACAGTATTCCAAGTGTGGCCTTACCAATATCTTGTACAACTTCAATAAGATGTCCCAACTCCTGTATTCAATGTTCTGACTGATGAAACTAAGCATGCCGAATGCCTTCTTCTTAACTATAGTTAAGGAAGCCCACCAATGCCTTTACTTTTTTAGAAGACTAAGGAAATTTGGCATGTCAGCTACGACTCTCACCAACTTATACAGATGCATCATAGAAAGCATTCTTTCTGGTTGAATCACAGCTTTGTATGGCTCCTGCTCTGTCCAAGAACGCAATACACTACAAAAGATCAGGAACAAAGTCCAGTCTATCACTCAAACCAGCCTCCAATCCATTGACACTGTTTACACTTACTGCTGCCTCAGAAAAGCAGCCAGCATAATCAAGGACCCCTTGCACCCCGGACATACTCTCTTCCACATTCTTTCATTGAGAAAAAGATACAAAAGTCTGAGGCTACGCACCAACTGACTCAAGAACTGCTTCTTCCCTGTTGGCATCAGACTTTTGAATGGATCTACCTCATATTAAGGTGATCTTTCTCTACACCCTAGCTATTTCTGTAACATTTCATTCTGCATCCTCTCCTTTCATTCTTTATATACGGTATGTTTTGTCTGTTTAGCGTGCAAGAAACAATAGTTTTCACTGTTTACTAATACATGTGACAAAAATAAATCAAAATCTTTCTCTGAATTTTCCCTTCCGCTCCTGAAATCAGGCATCCAGGAATACAGTTCAATCTGAATATTGTCCGAGAACTCATCAAAGGAGCCACCTTTCATGAGTAAGGCTATGCTGATAGTTTAAATCATGGCCGATATTACAGCCAAGTTTGAGTTTTCCTTCTCCACGTACTTAGCAGAGGGCACAATAGCGATCAGACGTGGGAAGCCGGCACAACTCTTCCCCTTGCAAACCTGGGGACAGTGAGCTCAGTTTGTAAAATACCTATCGAGACACCAAAATCAGCTCACTCAAAACAGCCTACGGATTAAGTGGAGATCTTTCTGATCAGAAACAAGGAAGTACTTTGTTTGGTGTGCAGTTCGGAGCTATCGTATTGCTTTTGCACCTCATGACAAAGACTAACCTGCTCCACACTGGTGAGTAATCAATTTATATGACAGGAATGAGGTGATACCTGGGATAGAGGTAAGTGCAAAGTTTCATTTGTGAAAATAAAAATGCAATTACGGCCAAAAAAATTACACTGGTTTGTATAGAAATAGGGATATGAAGAAACGTATATGTTAAATATCCAGGGGGAATTGCAGACAATTAAACCAGTACCAAGAGAAAAATGATTCAAGGTAGAGAGAGAGAGAATAACTTCAGAGAAAGGGGGAACTATTCCAGAGAGGGAGATTTAGAATCAGATTCAGAAAGAGTTAAGATAGGAACAAGCTGGTGCTGAAAGAAATGAGAAGGAAAGAAATAAGCTGTCATTATTCTTCTGCCCATGTGGATTTTTGTGGTTCGTTGTGTGTAGGTTATTGACTGTGGAATCTTAAGGATGGCGAGCAATCAGCGCTGTCCATCTCAAGAGTCGATGTCTAAAGTGCAGCCAATGACTCTCTAACTTCCACAGTTATTTAATGTTCGTGTGAATGATGATTGGCAGTGGCTGGGCTGAGTATCCAACCTGATGTTGTGAGACTTCTAACTGTGTTTACCCCAGTCCAACACTGGCATCTCTACATCACTCTACCTCAGGACTAAGTCCAGGACAGGGGGAGGGGGGGTGGGTGGGTAGGAATTGGAGCAATTGTGATATCAGGGGTTGGCCAACATGGAGGGAAGGCATCCCAGAGCTCCAATGCCCCTGGTAGGAGGGTGCCCCAACTCTGAGGGAGACTCTGAGGCAAATGTCACTTTTCACCTCACCCCTATCCACTCCCATCAGCTTAAGAATACTTAAGGGCCTTATTGAGTGAATAGGCGAGTTTTCCCACCTGAGGCCCAAGCCTGAAAATGGGTCCAGATTTGGATGAGTGAGTTCCCAGGGTGGAATACCACCCATACAATTTTATGCTCCCCTCTAACTTGGGGGAAATGTAAAATTCTGTCCTGTGTCTGTGGTAAAAGACCAGTCTTCATTATAAAGCTATTACATTGCTCAGAGATCAAGAGCTTCACATTGGAAAAGTTTTAATGCAAAAATCAATGAAATACTCTTGACAATTTCCCAACACTACAAATATGTCTTTGTCTTACCAGGACCACAATGGGAGTAAAATATACCCAGCAAAGCTTCCACCATATGCATGGCTTGTACCCAATCATTTCCTCAATGTTTTGATAGAACTTGTTAACTCCTGTGAAAAGCAAGATCAAAGTTACAGTATTTTCAATGATATACTTCCAGTGGATTCAAATTCCCTTCTAAAATTCTCAACCTTTTTTCAAGTCATTTCTAGACCTCTTCCCTCCCTAACTCTAACTCCTTCACATCTATAGTCCCCTAGAATTCTGCCAATTGAGCACTTCTAATTTTAATGACTGCACTATTAGTAACTGTGCATTTAATTCCCTCCCTTAATATCTCTCCCCATCTTCCTTTCTTTCCTCCTCACAAGTCACTCCCTAAAACCTACATTTGGGACAAATTTTTTGGTCATCTACTCTAGCATCTCCTTATATGACTCTGTCTGTGGATGGTGAGGTGGCACAGTGGGTTAGCACTACTGCCTCACACGCCAGGGAACCAAGGTTTAATTCCAGCCTCAGTTCATTGTCTGAGTGGAGTCTGCACATTCTCCCTTTGTCTGCATGGATGTTGTCCGTCACTCCAAAAATGTGTGAATTAGGCAGATCAGCCATGCTAAATTGCCCCTTAGATTTAGGGGAATTAGTATGGTATCCAATTTTATTTCATAATGTTTGTGTTATTTCATTAAATGTGCTATATAAGAGCAACTTGCTGTAGTTATTTTATACAGTTCCCTTTTTTCCAAATCAGATTATAGCTGAGAGAAGTGTCTCATTTAAGAAAGAGCTGAGAAATTTCTTCTCTCAATGCCTTTAGTCTTTGGAATTCTCTAGCCCAGAGAGCAGTGGACGCTGGGTCATTTATACATTCAAGGCTGAGTTAAACAGGTTTTTAATCTCCTGGGAAGTCAAGATGCAATGGGTGACAGGCAAGAAAGAAAGTGGAAGTCATGGTACAATCAGCTTATCTGTGGTCTTATTGAATGGTGAATCAGGCTTGATGAACCACTGGGCCTCCTTTGCACATATTTCTAATGATCTCATGATCTTATGAATGAAAAGAATGCCTCCAGGAATCATTGCTAGCTAAGCTACCCTCACAAGTAACCTGATCGCATTATGAATAATGGTGCTGCCTTCTGATCATTAAAGAAGCATAGGCCGGTGGTTTCCAATCTTTTACACATCATGGCACACCTCTATACTATAAAAAGAATTGAGGCACAGCTCGATTTTCTGTCTTCTTCCCTCACCAGGTACTTCACTTTTAACTTCTCCCTGTCTCTCTTCCTTCTCCCAGGGTTTTTGCGCTCTTTTTGAGTTTTTGCACAGACATATGGGATCTTTGTCTTCAGCTCCAAGTCCCGTTGATCATATGCATAGGCCTGACCAACTTTGAAAATGTAAACTGTGCACGTGTGGCTGTTTCCCAGCCGCTGCACGCACAGAAGGCCCAAGATTCATCAGGTCTTGGCGATGCCAAGCACAGAGCTGAAGATGAGGGTTAGTTTTATTTTAAATATATGAATTTTGAATCACTTTGAATCTTTCTTTGTGACACATTCTGGGGGGGGCGCGGTCTTCACACACTGGTTGAGAACCACTGCCATAGGCCTCAGCGGATTTTTTGGATTTTATATCAGATCGCTGAAATACATTTTTTTAATGTATGTACTGCTTAATGTCTAGGAGATTTCATCTACACAGCAATATCTACGATGTTTCGCAGTTTGGTAAACCAAAATTGTACTGTGAACAATGGTTTGGATTAGCATGCTTCAGAGTGTCAAATTATATTAACACTAATATTGACATGGAAGATCTCATACAAATTTTCTGATATCACTGCTGCAAAATGCAGAGATTGAATATAATTTTAGTTAAGTAAATTAACTGAAAGTCACTAGTTGCACTCCTCCAAGATTACCTTGTTTGGACAATGATTCAAGATGTATGGGATAGATCAGTGCCATCATCGCTAGCCTACCCAATTCCCAATGTAAACATTTAAAGTATCCTTAAGTGGCCATTTCAGGTTTGGAACGATGCATTAAGACATCAAATCAATATGCAGCCTCTTCAGAGGTTAATACTGAGTGTACGTGCGTTATAAATAAATTTGTTTTAGATACTGCATTAAGCTCTCTTTCCACTAAAACAAAATATTATGCAATAGATGGACACAAAGTAAGCAGAACAGAGAACTCCCAACATTCCAGCATCTCCTATTACATGAGCACAGCAATGATACATTAGAAAGACAGCAATTTCTGGTGACAGGAAAGAAAGGGAATCTTGCTGAGCGAGAGTCTCCTTTCAGTAAACTCGTACCTACCTTTCCGCAAAAAAAAACTTCTCTGACTTTGAGTCAAATGAAACACTTTGAATTAATTGTTGCAGGAATTAGTCAAGTAAGAAATATTATTGTGGTGGAAAATCATTTTTTGTTTTATTGATAAGAAGGTAAAGAGAAGTTAAAGATTTGGGTGGGGGGGAGGGGTGGGGAAGCTGAAGACTGATTTCCTATCCTAAGCTTTTCCAGATTTCCTGCCATGGGAGATAGGTAGGATGCTTCCTCCTGAGTGTTGGACAATGTTGGTCGGTATTCATCGGTGGGTGGCACCCAGCAGCACACTGACTCTCCAGGTTTTAGAGAAAACCCTCCTACTGATTTCTTCCCCTTCATTACATAGCTGAGGTCCTGAGGAGAATCAGAAACCATGTCCTGCCATTCCATGATGCTGCTGGCATAAGATTAAAAATTGAACTGTTGCTATTTCTATTTTGATCAAGACTTTTAGGAAGCATCACTGTAGTTCTTGATCCAGAGCAATTTTTGATGTAGGGTAGCTTTTGATTCAGAGCAGTTTTTGATCCAGTGCTGTTTTTGATCTAAACCAGTTTTTGATCTAGAGCAGTTTTTGATCCCGTGCAGTTTTTGATCCAGAGCTATTTTTGATTCAATGTGGTTTTTGATCTAGAGCAGTTTTGATCTCGAGCAGTTTTTGATCCCGAGCTATTTTTGATTCAGTGTGGTTTTTGATCTCGAGCAGTTTTTGATCCCGAGCTATTTTTGATTCAGTGTGGTTTTTGATCTAGAGCAGTTTTTGATCCAGAGCCATTTTGATCCAGAGCCATTTTTGATCTAGAGCAGTTTTTGATCTAGAGCTGTAGTCACTGATGAGATTCATTTCTGTTGATGAACATGTGTTCTGCTAATAATGTGTTCTCTCTCCATAGCTGACTGCAATTGGAAGTTAAACAGGGATCACAATATTTTCCAATAACAACAAAATTATATTTAGAACAATCACTAACCATAAAACCATGATATCGAGATAGTTTCAAAGAACACCAGAAAGAGCAGGGTCATCCCACTGGCAGAATAATAGTCGAATAACTTGAACATATAGAGGCCGCCCTATGTTCAGAAACAGAAGAAATAGTTAGAGTTGTAATGTTGAAATATAAACTACAAGTCCAGTTAGAACACGCCATCTCAGAATATTATCTATAAGTCAGCTCACACGTTAGGTCAACTATAAAGGTAACCTGATGAAGGAGCAGCACTCCAAAAGCTCGTGATTCCAAATAAACCTGTTGGATGTTAACCTGTTGTGAGACTTCTTACTGTTATTAAACTAGAATAACACCATTCGAACAGGAGCAGCCATATAGCCCCATCCACTCTGATCTACCCCATTCAATGTGATCACAATTGATCTATAACCTAACTCTATTTACCTGTTTCTGCTCCATGTCCCTTAATGTCTATGGTTAACAAAAAGCGACAAACTTCAAATTTAAAATTAATAATTGATCGAGCATCAATTCCATTTGCTGACGAGGCATCCCAGCTTCTACTAACTTCCGTATGTAGAAGCAATTCAAAGTTTTACTCTTAAAATGTCTGGTTCTAATTTTTTAACAGTGCCCTGAATTCTAGACTCCCATACCATTTGAAATAATTCCTCTCTATCTGTACTCCTTTATAACAAGAAAACCTTATTCAAATCACAGCCTAACCATCCAAGTTTAAAGGAAACCCTAGTTTGTGTAATCTCTCTCCGTGTAACTGAATGCCTGCAGACCACGGTCTGGATTTTACACTTGATTGGCCTGTTGTTCGGCAAGCCTTCTTAAAAAGAAGTAGCACAGGTTTCTCACTGGCTGTCCAGCCGACAGATGAGGCCCCCAACACCTCAACAATATTCTGACCTCTGTTTCTCTCTCCACAAATGCTGCCAGGATCTGCTGGATTTTTCCAGCACTTCTCACTTCTATTATTGACTTCAACCATTTCACTGTAACTAAGCCCAAAGTTCCAGTCAATTAGTCTGTCATAGGTAGAGAAAGAAAAGTCAACCTGAAAGTCATTATCAGGCTGCAGTGTTATAATTTCTACACAAAATGTTCAGAGTGGACTCATAGAAACATGAGAGTAAACCACCCAACTGCCATGGAGAGTGCGTGATCCTGAGATCAACTGGAAGAGGATCTAAGCCTTCATGTTTTTTTTCTATCTTTTTTCCCAGAGATCTGTCTCAGGTTATGCAAGTGGCCTTTTCTGGAAAATACCTTCACCTAAGATCCCAGCAGGGTTTACTGTAAAAATAAATATTTCAATCATTGAAGTGATAAAAGAAAATGCCTGATACTAAATGGCATCTTTGGAATATGTTGGTTATCTTATAGAAAATGGATGCAGAGTTCCTCAGAAGGTTGAGAAGACTCTGGATTGTAATACTATCTATCCCGGATCACTGTAATTATTTTATTTTGTCTCTGCTGTTTGTTGAGATGCTGGTGAAATGGATTGGGAATATTCAAACTCAATCCTCTTTGACAACCCCAAGGTGTTGTTTATTCAGCTTTCACTGGGACAGAATTGTCAAGCTCACTCAGAGAGAGTTTCATAAACTACACTCAAAATATCCAGCCATTGCTGCAGAGACACATCTTTTTGAGGTCACTGTTGGTGCACGTGAAGCAAATCATTTTACTCTGTATCTGACTCATGCTATAAGTCAGTTAGAAGTGTTTTCCTGCTGACATGAGGTTCAAGAAGTAAAAAATATTTAATCCTCCACCATTCACATGCTTGGTGACAGTCTCTTGAAAAAAGATGTATGAACTCATTTTTGACTATAGAACAATCCTGCTGGTAGAATAATCTCATGTGTTAAAAGATCCTGTCTATAGTATAAATGAGATATGTCTTAAGGTTTTATTCCAAAGTGTACCTGAGTTATGTTACATAATCCAATGATGTATGAAAGGACGCACACCACTGCAATGAAAACCTTTTTGTGGGTTCGCAGTCGATGAGGATATTCGTCCATTAGGGCAGTGATGAAACCTTCCACTGTACAGAACTGAAAGGAAGTAACTAGATTTAGAATAGAGGCAGAATGAGGAATTAAGGTTCGCGAGCACAATTTAGAGGCACAGTGATTTATGCTGCCGCCTCACAGCGCCAGAGTCCCAAATTTGATTCACGGCTTGGGTCACTATCTGTGCAGAGTCTCCATATCCTGTGTCGGTTTCCTGTGGGGGCTCCAGTTTCCTCCTACAGTCTGAAAGAATGCTGTTAGGTCATTGGCCATGCTAAATTTTCCTTCAGTGTACCCAAACAGATGCTGGAATGTGGCAATTATGTGATTTTCACAGTAACTACATTGTGGTGTTAATGTAAGCTTACTTGTGACACTATTAATTAAATTTTATTTAGGAGGAATGAAACCAACGTGACTACTGGATTCTAAGATCAGGAGTTGGTCCTTTGAGAGCCCTGTATTTAATTTTCACAAGTCCATCGTGGATTCAACTGGAATGATGTGATAAAGTGTCGAAGTATTGATTTTGCTCCATAACTGAAATATGGTGCATGGCTACTTGTGTTAGCAGAAGGTGAAGTTGCATAATTCAGGCAAAAGTTAAGCTTTTTGTTTGAAGAGTGTTACATTCAAGAACCACAATTGGCAGTGGAGAATCAGTAGGAGTAGAAACTGACCACTGTAGTCAGGTGGCAACATGGTGTGGAATTGCTCAGCCACATCTTTACATATTACAGCAGAACTACCATAGCAGCACAGTTACCTGGGGATGAGGAATGTCACAACACCAGGTTAAAGTCCAACAGGTTTATTTGGTGTCAAAAGCCACTGACTTTTGGAGCACTACTTTAACTTGGTGTTGTGAGACTTCTAACTGTGTTCACCCCAGTCCAACACCGGCATCTCCACATGATGAGGAATGTAGCATACCCAAGAAGTACCTGTTGATTATCAAGGAATTTGTGACTGAACTATGCCACCTTTTTCAGAAAGACCAATGGACCTAAAATCCACATAGCAACGGTGGGTTTCCTTTGAAATATTACTGGATTTTAATCAAATAAACATCTATAAGGGATTGTTCCCTGGAAGGGTATTTATTTGTGAGTCTAATCAAGTAGGTAATTACTTTTTGAGGGAATGTTCGGCAAGACTAATTTTAATTGTATAAACATAATCTTGTGTGTTTAAGTTTTCTTTTATTTTGTTAATAAATGTTTCAATTTAATATTTAAAATCTCCAGAAGTTTTACTGGAATTTGTGGTTCCTAACTTTAGTGTATATTTCTTCTCGTAGTCAAAATACAAAAAGAAAAGAGTTGTGATAAATTTGCCAAGTTTTCTTTGGAATTTTGTTTGTGCAACAATTATCACCCGCCGGATCATAACACCTACATCGAGGTCCAGCTTGATTGTTCTGTGACACAATTCTCTCAACTTTGTGAACTAAATACCCATCTATAATTGCCACAGGGAAGGTGATGGCCTTCTTGAACCGCTGCGGTCCATGTGCTGTAAGTAAACTCATTGTGCTGTTAGGGAGTGAGTTTTAGAGTTCTGATCCAATGACAGAAAAGGGATGGCAATCTAGTTAAGTGATTTGTTTTAACCACTGAACTACTGTGCTCAAGTTATAAAACTGTAATTAATACCTATGAGGTAATGAACTATATATAAGCATTGGACCGGATTTTACGGCCTCACTCAGGCAAGATCAGAAATGCCCACCCAAGTTCAATGGAGATTTCCGTTGTTGGACGACCACCTGCACCGATTCTGTGGTGGGCGAGGTGACAGAGTTCCAGCCATTATGTCTGAATGTAGCCCCACATTGCTTGGAAATGCTAATTCTAAAGAGCTTTTTAATTAGAGCAAAACCTAATGATGCGGTGACCACAGACTTCCTCACCAAAACACATTTGTCTATCAGTGGACTATTAATGAGCCAGGATATGAGTGTGACATATTTGCAGAAATGTGTATTCAGTAGTGATCACTTGCATTGCTTCTTGTTTCAATACTGACCTGTGAATCAAGACCAAGCATCAGTAACATGGAGAAGAAGAGAATGGACCATAGTGCTGGGGGATGCATCTGTGTCACAGCCTGTGGGTAGGCAAGAAATGCCAGTCCAGGACCTGTGCAACAAATGACGTGGAATCACAAAGTCAATACAACTGATTTGAGCAAAATACTCAAAAAATAATTACTTAAATTAACCTATTCCACTAAAAACACAGTCTCAACATTCCATTAAGTCCATGAAGTTGGCCCAAATTGAGGTGATCCAAGTTGGTTGTGCTTGGGAGAGCACATCACTTGCCCTGATTTTCAAAGCAGGATCACAGCGGTCCAATGGCAGAAAAGAATTCAGGTAAGATTGTCTGGTGATCAAGGAGTGAAGGATTGTGATAGTATACAATTTTTTCCAGGGTATCCATTTTTTGGATACCGTTTTCTGGACCACTGAGTAGGCCTTTAATCATCCTACGTAGGACCATGGTAGTATCACACTAAACAATGTCCTGATGTTGAAAGCAAGGTATTGAAGTATAGAATCCCTACAGTGCAGAAGCAGGCCAATTGGCCCATCAAGTCTGCACCAACTCTCTGAAACAGCATCTTACCCAGGCCCTAGCCCATGTATTTATCCAGATAATCCCTCTAACCTACACATCTTGGAACACTAAGGGAGAATTTAGCATGTGGGTGGAGGGATTTCCACTATATTTATTGTGGCTTTTAAAAATGGTGCCCTGATCTTTAAAAATGGAAGCTGCTGTCCCGCCAGTGTGATGCCGTGAGACCTGCCCCTTCAACTTTTATTCACAAAGTTCCTAGCAATGCGTCAGAGAAAACTGCAATTGGTGCCATCGGTTTCAATGCCACTTTTCCCATCCGCTGACACACTCTGCAGAAGGTAAAATTCTGCCCATTTTGTTAGTAATCATGATTGAAAATCAGTCAGGAAATTATTGTCTACGGACACCCTAGCCAACCCAAGGCCTCAAAGTTGAATTGGAGCGGTGATGGTGGCTGGAAGTTCCACATGACCTATTAAATACTTTTCTATTCAATCGATGGAGCATGGAAACATTCCAAAAATACACACCCACTATCAAATGGTTACCAATTAGGAAATGCCTGAAAATCTAGGTGTTTATTCAAATATTGGATTTGATCCTTAAGTTATTTAAAAGGGGATATGACAAAGCATCAAGAATCATAGAATGAAAGGCTCTAATCTTACCTGATGAAGCAAGCTCAATTATTGGTTTACTTGTGACGTGAGACATGAATCCGATGACTGAGAAAATGACCAATCCTGCAAAAATGCTGGTGCAAGAGTTTATACTGCAGACTATGAGGCAGTCCCTGGAAGGTAAAGCAGGCACATAGAATTAATCTTATCTCTTATTCAAATAATATAAATCTTGTTTGAGATGTGGTTACGAGGAACACAGTTTTCAAATTTCTGTGAATTTGGAAAATGACCACAACATACTTTCATCTGAATGTTATTTTTCAGTGTGATTTCCTTTAGGGTGGCACGGTGAAGTGGTTAGCACTGCTGCCTCACAACGCCAGGAACCTGGGTTCAATTCCCGGCTTGGGTCACTGTCTGTGTGGAGATTGCACATTCTTCCTGTATCTGCATGGGTTTCCTTCTGGTGCTCCGGTTCCCTTCCACAGTTCAAAATATGCAGGTTAGGTGCATTGGCTGTGCTAAATTCTCCCTTAGTGTACCCGAACAGGTGCTGAAGTGTGGTGACTAGGGGATTTTCACAGTAATTTGTGAATGTAAGCTTACTTGTGACTAATAAATAAAAGCTTAAAACATTTTATTCACCCTCAGTCCTGCTGGCCCACACACTGCTCTATACTTGAGCAAACAAGCTACCTGCTGCAAATTGCCTTACGTTATTTGGAAGAATTGGAAGTGTAAAATGGCAATGCTGTTTTATTACTATAGCTTTATAAATGCAGTGACAAGGAAAATAAACCTTCCTCCCCCATCAGATTTGTTTCCATGCAAATACAGTTGTCAGCTAATGTGGTTAGACAACAGTACTGTAATAACGTCAAGATGACTAATTTTAAAACATACTTATTTTTTAGTTGTAGTGAAGCATACATAATTCTTGCACTTAGACTTATACCTAAACTAAAAGACTGATCGTGAGAATGGCACATATTATTCAGTGCAATTCACCTTAAACTGAAGAATGTCAAGGTCAGAATGTACCAGGATGTTGCCTGGTATGGAAGGACTGGGTTACGAGGAAAGACTGAGCAAATTGGGGCTGTTTTCCCTTGAAAGACGGCAACTGAGGGGGATCTAATAGAGGTATATAAGATAATGAAGGGTATAGATAGAGTAAACAGAGGTAAGCTATTTCCTATGTTAGAGACACACAGTACGAGGGGCCATGGGCTTAGGGTGAAGGGGGAGAGGTATAACACAGATATTAGAGAGAGGTTTTTCACACAGAGAGTAGTGGGGGTATGGAATGCTCTGCCAAGTAAGGTGGTGGAGTTGTTTAAGAGTAACTTAGACAAGCACATGAGTGGGTTGGGGATGGGAGGATATAGGAGATTGTTTTAATTAAGGTTCATTAGCATTGGGACGTCCCTGGTAATGTAAAAGGATGTGGTATGATACTAATGTTTTTCTCTTTTAATTCACAGGTTTTAAGTCGGTCCGCCTTGTTGTCCAACGAGGGGCATACATGCGATGGGTCGTACTGGGGCTGCTCTTGGATGTTTGGGAATAGCCCAGTACTTCACGTCGTTCGTGTGTGCTTAAACTGGACCAGATGCTGGGCAACACGACAGCTCAGTGACTATCACTGTTTGCTGTGCAGACACATGGATTTGGGCCAGTGTCTGTGGGAGTTTGCGCATTCTTCCCTTTGCTTGCGTGGGTTTTCTCCGGGTGCTCCGGTTTCCTCCCACACCCCAAAGATGTGCTATTTAGGCTGATTGGAGGTAATAAATTGTCCCTAAATTAGTTTCCCTCAATGTGGAATGCCATAAACAATAGATAAGGGTCATGGGTGGAGGTGGACTGGTAATGTTAAAATGGTGGCGTGGGCTCGTTGGGCCGAAGGGCCTGTTTCCCAGGCTGTTTTTGATCTTTGTTCTTTGTTCTTCATATCATTCTATGCTCTCATCCTGCCAGTGATGTTCTGCTTTAAAAAACAAACCAGATTTTGAGTAGTCCTGAAAAAAAGGCATGTTAAAGTTTTACATTTTGCACTCATCAATACCAAAAGCAAAAGGAACCACAATCAGAGTGCTGTCTGGTTGGCAAATGGTGCCTCTAGGTAGAACCATTGTCATGAAGAATTTATCAGTTACCTGATGACTGATAGTTAACTGCCAAGCTTTGTTTAATTTCAAACGAGGTAGTTTGACTCAGATTGGTCAAAACATTGCCCTGGGGAATGAACTAGAGAACGGTTGTCACCTATTTTGTTCAGTTGAATAGGTGCAATGTGTGTACCTGTTCTTTCTGTCTGCAAAGAACAGATGTCTATGTATTGATACATGTAGATTCTAGCAGAAATGCACAACTGTGTGTCCAACTGATAATCTTAGATTGGTTGCCAGTGGAATTCTTAACACAACCAGATTTGTTTAGCAAATGTTGTCCAGTTGTGGAATCTAATGTTGAATACCGTGTTTTGAGTTTTACAAGCATGGGCTGGTCAGCTACAGTCAGTACTTTGCCTCTTGAGGACAGCTGAAGAGGCATGGTGTTTGATACAATCTGCCAGTTGTTTGGACATATGGGCTACATACCTAGCATTACTATCATCTATGTAATCCTATCTTCTCTAGTCAATTTATGTGTTGGGATTCCTACAGTTCCACGTGCTATAAGATTGGCCTTATTGGCAATCTTATAAATAGGACCCAAGCCATTTGTTCTCCGTGCAAGCTTGATGCTGAAGTCATGAGCATCAAAACCATCCTGCAGGATAATGGCTACCCTGATCCAATCAGTGCTTGTGATGCATCAAGCAAACTTATGATTGGGTCCATGGCGATAATTTGAAAAGTCTTGAAAAGTGTCCAACCCACCTCAGATTACCCTGGAAGAGTAAGGTATCTCAAAGATTTGGGCAATTGGTGAAACCAGCTGTTACACACTGATGCTATGCAATAGCAACATGAGCTGTGTTCACAAATGTCATGATGTTACTGTCAAGTCAAAAAGATGTTCTATCTACCACATAAATGAGTAATGTGGTATATGAATTTCAATGCCAGTGTGATGCTGGGTATGTCGACCATACATCCAAAAGATTGGCAGATTATATCAAACAATGTGCCACTTTGCTGTTTGCATGGTATTCACTATACCCATGCTTGCATGACTCAAAAACACAGGCCAGAACTTTCAGGCTAAATATAGATAGTTGATCCGTCTTGTGAAATTCCTGATGAGTGCAAGACAAAAGCTTCAACGTGTCTCTTTTTTCAGCAACACTCAAGTTCTGTATTATCAAATGACTATGTGTCTCATCAACATTCTCTATATTTTCTTGCAATGTTATAGGATATAAAAAGAAATATGGGGATAGATGATTCAAATTTAACTTTATGAAACAATTATGTAAAAGTAATTGCATAATTGTGCTCCCAGTGTGGAGCTACAGTAACAGGGAGTGCTCGGCAGAAACTTGTGATGATAATACTGTAGCCTTGTCTCTGGCTGACTTAAATTTGTAACTCTCCACAGAGATCATCATTTCCACTATAAAGATTATCAGCTTCGAATTGCAAATAGACAATCAATTGTCTCGAGCTCAGAGTAAATGATGTGCTATAAATTTTTGTCAGTAATGAGTGGAAAACTTCCTTCATTTTCAGTCAAATGACTGGAATCCTAGAATGGAATAAACTGCAACAAGTATCACAACAATTGATTAATTAGGCTTTCACTTTATGACCATCATGGTAGAAATAGGAAGCCTTATTTAAGTCAGCCCGTTGTATCAGGACTCCATAATAATGTAAAAGGATGTTCCTACCCACTCAGACCATAATATTGTGAGGCTAAGTCCCATCAACAATTGGAAGTTGGAAAACATTCCTACTGGAAAGATTACAATTCCTCCCTTCATTGCCCAACACAAAATAATGTAAATGTTTTACCTGTAAATATTGTTGTGAAAGGTATTGTAACTGCCCAAAGCAATAAGAGATCCCAGACCCAGTCCATAGGAGAAAAAGATCTGTGTAGCTGCATCAAGCCAGACCTACCCAAAAGGGGCAGACATCTATTAACATTAATCATTAAATGTAAATCAGTGGCTAACCACAAACAACTTCTTAAAACAAAATAGACTCATAGCCAGGCCAACCAAAATTATGATCAAGGCAATGTTTTAATGTTGCTAATACCTTGGCTCTCATTAGGGTTGATTGCAACTTTTGTGAATCAAACCAGCAAAGCTATTGAGCTGCAGGACACCAAATAAAAGTGAGGCACGCTGATAATGGATTGCTCCAGCCACCAAGGAGGTAGGTTCAGTTGGTGAGGTCAGGGTTTGGTGTTGCAATCAGAAAGGTGGGGGACAGGGTGGAAGCATTGGGCATGGAGGCTGAAGGAGCTGGGTGGCTGCAGGCAACGTCTGTTGGAGCACTCCTGTGACCCCAAAATTTATTCCAAACTTTCCATTTCTGGTGCTTGTTGGCTCAATCACAATTTGACTCTACATAGTGCACTCTCTAATCAGTTCAAAATGAAAGCAGAACCTTACAAAAGTTCAATTACAGAACACCAGTCAAATATTTACTTTGTGTGCTGGGCAGAGTAAAATAATTGCAAGCATGTTTGTAAAGAAAATGGTTCCACCACATTTACTGCACGGAGGAAATGTTCTTCTATCATCACAGCAAAGGGTCTTTTAAGTTCCATCTGTTCTGTACCTGAAATGCTTGATGGAGAACAGAGAGGAGGCCCCAACTCACATGTAGTTCATACCGAAAAATGTCTTTTGCTGGCACTGAGTGCCAAAAATCATCAAACTTAATCATTCAGACCGAGATGGTTCCAGCTTTGATCATAGTCTATGTGAAGCTAGCATTGTTCAACATTGAGGAGAATAAGTTGCTTCCTTGCCCAAGGATACAGAAAAGAAAAATCAACCACAGTTCTTGCTATTGACCTGTCCGCTGACCTCTGCTGCATATGAGTAGACAGAGGACAAGTAGAGGATTGGCCTTGTTTCTGCTGTATTAAAAGTAATATTGCTTGCTGACATTCACTGTTTGTACTTAATTATGAAGCATGGCGATTTGAGCATCAGAGGGTACTGGTAGAAGAAACAGTATCATGTACGAATTAGTAACTCCAATATAAGGGAGTGGAAAACTAGGAAAACACAGCAGTAACAAATAAAAGTAACGTTCTTAATAATATTTTATGACAAGTTCATTGATGTTATTAAATGTGTAACAATTCAATTCACAGAGAACATTACGAGAATTGGAACAAGAATAGGCCATAAAGCCCTTAAAGGCTGTTACATTTGATTATATTTGCCACATAAAATTATATAGAATATACAACACAGTCTTTTTTTTATTCTCCAAGGTGAGCTTAATGTTTTTATATTTCCTATCAGAGTATCATCTCACATATGTCTATGCTAATTTTCTTTTACCTTTATTTAACTGCTCAGTCTTCTATTCCTTTCTTGTACTTCCTTATATTATGTTGCATTCTTCATCTTTGTTAGCTATATCCTCAGTTTGGCATCAGTAGCAAATGTTGATCTTGAGTTATTTATTTTCAAGTCCTAAAACTGAACACCACTCCAGATGGAGTCCAACAAACGCTAGCTCACTTGGCTCTTTCGGACTCAGGGATGAATAATTTCTCCATACCTCATTCCAATCAGACAGTCTGTGTTCAATGTATTTTGAACATACAATTGTACAGTTGGGCAGAATGATCTTTATGATTCTACAGTGGAGGGAGTAGAGGCTGGGGATAAACCAACAAATCTCCATACTGGTCCAAAGAGACACCAAAGTTATGATGAAACATAAATTTGATAGAATGAAATAAGAAACGACCATACAATTCACCAGTCCATTCTCTTCAAAGTTTAATTTGCATGGTAGGATTTTGTCCAACTTAGAAAAGTAAAAAACCCCTGGAAGTAAAAGAAATCTCTAACATTTCTGCCTTGTTCCCAAGGACCATTGAGCAAAATATTCAACAAATAGTTAAACGGTGCTATTTATCACAAAGAACAAATTTATAATTACATGTAAAATCCACATAGTGCGCACCTGTGAGTGTGAAAGCTTGTTGAAATTGGGCGTAATGTAGAACAAAATCCCTTCTTTTGCACCTGGAAGTGTCACTCCACGGAAGAATAAAATGATCAGCATGAGATAGGGATAAGTGGCAGAAAAATACACAACCTGGATCAGGAGAAAACAGATAAAAAAAAACAGAATCAGACACATGAAAATAACACATGGAAGAATTTTGATTGCAATGGAGACAATGGGCCAGATTTTCCTCTTTAGTTTGGCAAACGTGAATTGGGCCATTTCCTGACATGTCATCCTGACATCTAAAGGGCAGTTCATTCACCTGGACTTTTAGTCTCTGAGAGTCGGGTACAAGCTGCAGTCTGGGCTACCACCTCTCAAAGCAGACCTGAGGAAGCAATAGAGGTGGGAGGTGGGCACATGACAATGCCAGCAGATTAGAAGGCCCTGTTTACTGGAATATTTGCACAGTCCAATTCATAACTTTTAGATCCTCTAGCCCTCATCTATCCCTCTATGCAACCTCAATGCACCCTCTTATCTCCCATACCCAGTCCATGACCCCTTATTATATCCCATTACCCTCCATACTTCCCTAGCTCATATATTTGTCTATGCCTCTTCATGCCCCCCCAATGCCCCTCATAAATCTTGTGGCCCCTCCATTCCCCCAGACCATGCCCTTCATACATTCTCCATATCCCTCACCTAGTATCCACCAGGTATAGAACTCATGAATCTTTGAAATTCTCATGAAATTTAAAAGAAAAAGTCAGGGATTCAACATTCCTTTTGAAGAAAATTTGCTCTCCTCATAAAAGTGTGAATCAAGCACAGCCAGTGCAGTACCCATTGAAAACAAACTTAATCTTGTCCAAGTAATTGTACCGGCATTGGAAATAAACTCTTCAAAGAAAGATCAAGTTATTACAAGGCAATAAAACTGTTGAGCCAATAAAGCCAGTAAAATTACCATTGAAGGAAACTTTAATTGTATCCAAGCATTGAGAAATCACTTCAACCAAGAATCAAGTATAGCAACAGGAGCAAGTTGAACAGTTAGATAGACATCTGTTTTGCCAAATGGTCCCATTATGAATGCTTAGCTGAGTTCCAATACTCAGCCTAGCGGGGGTTTAATTTCACATTTTCAAGAGGAACTGTTAGCTTTGAATGATGATCAGTTTTATTGCTTTGTTATAACTTGATATTTGTTTGAAGTGGTTTTTCAATGCATGTGTGTTTGTTTTGGCAAGATTAAATTTTATTTGATTTATTATTGTCACATGTATCCATAGTGAAAATTATTGTTTCTTGCGTGTTATACAGATAAAGCGTACTGTACTTAGAGAATGGAAGGAGAGAGTGCAGAATGTAGTTTCACAATCATAACTAGGGTGTAGAGAAAGATCAACTTAATAACTTAAAGGTTTCTTTAATGGGAATTTCACTGGCTGTGTTTGACTGATAGTTTTATCATTAGGACAAAGTTTCTTCAAGTGCCAATTTATTTTAAATTCTTGAGCATTTGAAAGACTTGCCATTGTTACTATATGACTCATTGGTTCTGTACCTAATGGATATTGGAAAAGTGCTTCAAAGATACAATAGAGCATGTAATTAAATCAATGTCAAATTCAAACCACTGCATTGAAATCATATTTAGATTAGTTAACAACCTTTGACCAGAAAGCAGTGCAGCAAGGAAAAAATGTAATTTCTTTAAAATAACTATGGAATCTGTTATTGGTTTTAAGAATGTTTGAAAAGGATTTCGAAGAATTTCCATCAACCATAAAGGGATCAATCGTAAATTTCTAGGCTAAGAAGAAATGCTGGTCCACGTGATCTGGTGAGCCTTAACTTGGAAGCAGAACAAACAGGATGGAAGTTCATAAACAAAAGCAATGTGGCTGGCAAACAAAGAAACTACTTCTGAAGGTGAGCTGAGGTGAGAACAGAGAAAGGTATGTTAACATGGAGCAGTCTGTGTAAGCACAGAAAGCTGAAGACAGGGTTAGAGCAGAAATCGTGAATTGGATAATGATGCTTCAGTTTTGCCCAAGCCGACCAGACCAGTCAGCAAGGTTAATTAAAAGAGTTTCTGGGAAATCGTATCATCAAGACTGTCATGAATCTAGTTCAAGATGCAGCAGTGTGCTTTGCGGTGACATCTGTCTCCAGGGGACTCAGATAGAATGAAGTTAAACTTGCTAGAGACCTGAGAAGCATTAATTGAGAAAAGTGAGACGTCTTGCATTTCAGAGGCTGATGTGGAAAGACTATGAGATTGCACATTGTGTAACATTTGTATAGAGAGCGATATGAATGTTTGTAATCTTTTGACATTGTCTTTGTTGTATCTGCTATTCCATGTTTAACTTATAGTTTGCATTGATTGTAATTTGCTTGTTAATTCATATTTAATTGGATTTGTGTAAAAGTAAAAGCTTCAAAAAATGGAAGCTTGTTGGTAATTTCATCACTTAGACATTATTCTGTAAATTTGGTTATTTTGGTTCCCCACGGGGATTGTAATAAACGTTATAAACAATTACCATACCGTGGAAGTGGCTTTTAAATTTACCCATCAAAAGGTTCCTGACTCCACAGCAGGTTTCCCCCAAGGTTCGTGGTGACATGGTTCTCCCAGCCTTCAGGGACCCACCTGTCTGCACTAAGTAATGACAAATGACGAAGAAACTTGATTAAGGTGGCATGGTAGCACAGTGCTTAGCACTGCTGCCTCACAGTGCCAGGGACCCAGGTTCAATCCCGACCTTGGGTGACTGTGTGGTGTTTGCATGTTCTCCCTGTGTCTGCGTGGGTTTCCCCTGGGTACTCCAGTTTTCTCCCACACTCCAAAGATGTACTGCATAGGTGCCTTAGCTATGCTAAATTCTCCCTCAGTGTACCCAAACAGGCGCTGGAGTGTGGTGACTAGGGGATATTCACAGTAACTTCATTGCAGTGTTAATGTAAGTCTACTTGTGACAATAATGCATAAACTTTAATGAATGATGGGGAAACTTGGTTTTGGAGCAGGTGTTTAAATAGCAAACTCAAAACTAACAAAGTGAACATCACCCTGTTTCCGACCCAAAGAAAATGTCAGGCCCCAGAATCAGAGGGGAAATTTTAAAATGTGGCCCCGTACCTCTCCCAGTTCGTCCTCCTGACATGGGATTGTTCAATGTTGGGAGATTAAAGTTCAGCTTTCTGGATGTGAAATTGGGCTTGGCAAAGTCTGCTGCTTGGAGTAATGAGTCCACTGCAAGTCCGCATATGTCTACTGAGAATCTTGCCAGATACTACTGTTTGTACAGCTAATGCTCAATGGGAGTAAGCAGGGCAACAGAGTATGGGATTGTACAGTGCTGAATTGATGCCAGTGCTGTCACCTTGGAATTCCAAGCTCTAGTTTTGGCATAATCTTGGACAGTTGAACATTTTCACAAGCTTGCAGGAACACCTGCTCCAAATAACCATCACTGCCAATGCTATTTATAGGGATCATCAATACTTACAAGCTAGTTCTGTTGATTTCTTCTACATTTCTACAAGCGTTTGGTACTTTTTAATCATATTTTTTAAGTTGCATTAATCAATAGGGAGTGGCGAAATAGTTGCTGAACAAAAGAAACAGGAGCAGGAAGACATCTTTTGACCATTTGAGCCTTCTCCGTCATTCAATAAGATTACGGCCGATCTCCCGTCTCAGCAATTCTTCCCATACTAAACCGACCTTGACCGCTACAAACCTACTATCGTCACATGAAAACTGAATAAAATACACACACTGATTGTCATTCAGAGTGAATCTTTTTTGAAAATAATCTTGTAAATAGCAGCTTCAAATACCAAAAGGGATGATTTTGCATATCTGATCTATTTTCCTTCCTTGATGAGGAGACACTCCAAATAGATTATAGAAAGTCTTATATTGAGTAGAAAATATATTCCATGGGAATTGTTGAAGGAATTTTGCTGACTTCAAGGCTTCTGCACAAACTCCTGCCAAATATGGGTGGCCTAGTGGAGCTTTCTCTTATCATTGAGCATGACTGGGTGAATGAACCGAAACAACACACAGCATGGCAAGCTAAAGAAGGGCAATGAGGACGAGAGTCTTTTCACAAGAGGCAACACCTGCCAAGTATCTTCAGGGGGGAAGAACTATTAGAGAAGAAATTGTAAGGGGCAAGGTTCACAGGGAGTCCCTTCGCACATAGGTATCTAGAAAGATGACAGCAGCAGACTGAGCCTCCACTGCGGCTATCAGACTTTAGCTAGCTGCTGCTTGTGCTGTAACAAAAGGGGAGACATTGGCCATCAGATGCTACCCCATGGTTAAGGCCACATATGTTGTAAAGGGAGAGGATGCGCTCCAAGGCTTACACAAAGACCTGTGCCAGATTAGTGCTGGACTCCTCCGTGCTTCTTAACATTGAGCACAGGCTTTCAAATGGGCCTCCCAATGCACAGAGCATTTTGTTGTGTGTGCCCATCAACCACCTTCTGTAGCCTGCCCGATCAATGTCTTTACCTGAATGGTCTACAACAAAATTCATGTGTGACCTTGCCCTTGAGTGAGCTGGCACCTGCATTATGCTTGACCCCTGCCCTGGCTGCACATCATGTAAGGTCATAACTCTACACTGTTGTCTAAGCTACTCACAGGCCACGATTTAACGGCCTCATTAGCTGTGTGCATAATTCCCACAATGTCCACTAAATCTCGTGAGATTTCAGTTTGTGATCTTCCCTTCATCCCCCCTTCTCCAATGAGGTAATTGGATTCTCACCCCGGGATGGTGTGAGCCTGATTTGTATGCATTAGCATCTCATTAGCAGCATCACGAAGCATCGTGTGCTCTCGCTCTACCTTCCCACCCAGTTGGTATGACATCTCATTGGCGCAAATCACTACTGTTTTTAAAAAATGGAAACCTGGTGCCATGACCTTGGAGAGGGAAGGTGGAGATGAGTGTACATGTCACCACTATCCACTAGGGAGTTCAAGAGGAGAGAGGGCACTGGACAGCTCTGGGGGGGAAGAGGACACCTCTTCATATTATAGTTGTAGAGGATAGTTGTCAGAGGTCTATGATTGACCTTGCAGTGGTCAGTAAGTCCATTCACAGGGGTCTGTGAGGTTGGCAGGGTCTATGAGGTTGGTGGCATTCAGTGAGTCAGGTGGAGGGGCTATGTCCAGAAGGATCAACCAAGTGTCCTCCCTAATCCTGGTGTCCTGGAACCATGTCACAATGAGGGCATCTGTAACCCTCTTGTCCATGTTCATGGATACAGTGGAGGGTCTTTTAGGAGGGATTTGGGTTTCCTTGTTACAGCTTGATTGTGAGGTGGGCATTGGGAAGGGGAGGGATCCAATGGTTGCCACAGAAGAATTACTATCCAGTGAATTTTATGATGAAGGGATGACAGAAATGCACTCGCTGTTGGCTGTTGCTGGAATTACCATAGTACTTATTAGTATTAGCACAGCTTGGCACTGAAAGAGGAACCTATTAAGCCCAGTTAGTAAGCAGAGATTTATGCTTGTGACATTGATTGAAACTCAGGATTTAACCCTTTGCACCATCAGCTCTCCACAGTGCTACATCCAAGATGAAGCCTCAGCTTTCAGACTGGCCGATTTAGTGCCTCGGAAACAAGTGCCAAGGTTTCACCTCCTCTCAGGGCCCTGGCTCCAGCATTGGAGGACCCATGGAACCCCCCCCTTCCTAATGCCCACCTCACTGTGACGGTGCATCCAGGAAACCCAAGTCCCTCCTGAAAGAGTCTTCAGTCTGCCCATGTACATGGGTAGGGGGGCTAGAAATGCCCTCATCATGGTTCCAGAGCACCAGGATTAAGGAGGACTCTTGGGTGACCTTTCTGGACATGGCCCCACCTGTGTGCCCAGCGAGGGCTAACAACTCAGAGCTGCTGATGGGGATGTCCCGAATGCTAACTGCCCATACAGTGCAGAAGGGTGATGATGACGTTGTGCAATAGGAAAGGGCTGTGATGACCCTCAGGGATACTCTGAATGTCTGATTCCTGTCTGGCTGCTGGCAGACCGCAGACACCCTGTGACTTGGGTCAATTCAGAGCGATGATACACTGAGTCAGTCATTCCTAATGCCGAGGGGGTTGGGGGTTTTGGATAGAGGATTCCCTGTATCATTACCAAGTACTGTCAGAGCAAGTGAAACACGGGCACTGAGATGACATCATTACAAAGAGGAGATGGAAATGGCACTGTAAGTCTGAATGCATCTCTAACATTAGACGTGCATTCCTGACACCAATCAGTGGAGATCAGGCAGTGTAAAGTGGTTAATCAAAGTGAGTTATAATACATAGTGAGATAAAATATATAAATATGTATAACCAGCTAACACCACACATGCCCACACCGGGTGACTACAATTTCTTAAACTTCCTAATGCCACAGCTATGTCTAGGTGTCTCCCTAGGAGCCACATCTGAGTTGAGGTAGCTTGTTGCCTGAGATGATCTTAGCAGGCATCGTCTGGAGGACCAGGATCTGGAGGGCCCTGGACTAGTTGCGAGAGGCACAGGTGTTGCAGTTCGGCCCGCTCAGTCTGCTGGGCCAGAGGAGCCTCGATTTCTGGAAAGAGTGAGAGAGATGGACTGGACGCTCCAAGGGTCTCGTGCCCACCTGCGGGTAAATAGTTGCCCTCCTCTCTTCCACAGTATCTATCATCCATGGCAGGCCACTTCCTGTGAGCGGGCATTCTTGCTTCACAGTCCACTTGGCCGGACTGTGAACGAGTACTATGGAGCTGTTTAAATGCTTATTTGAACTGCTCTGGTGATTCCAGGATGGCTGATTCTGACACGTTGCGCCATGGGTGTCTAATAACAATTTTTGTCTGGATGATGTCAATGGGGGTCAGTAGGATTCACTCCACTTTTCACACCAAAACTGACCCTTAGCCAAATTTTGGGAAAATACCACCCACAGGACAGGATTTTCCAGCTGCTCTCACCCCAAAACTGGAAAATCTCTCCCCCGAGGTCCTTTGTATGGGCCGTCCCCTCTCCTGCAACAATTCCCGTAGTGGGCAAGCTGGGAAAATTCCTCCACTGTTAGAATCTGCACTCGTGGCTGCAAGTCTCAAATTTGTTATATCATTGCTGTCTTTTTGGTGTTACTCTGTTGGCTGGCCATAGAATCATAGAACCCCTACTTTGCAGAAGGAGACCATTTGGCCCATCAAGTCTGCCACCGACCACGATCCCACCCAGGCCCTATCCCCATAATGGCATTTATTTACTCTGCTAATCCCCTGACACTAAGGGGAAATTTAGATGGCCAATCAACTTAATCCACACATCTTTGAACTGTGGGAGGAAACCGGAGCACTCAGAGATGACCCACACAGACTCGGGGAGAAAGTGCAAACTCCACACAGACAATGACCCGAGGCCGGAATCGAACCCAGGACCCTGATGTTGTGAGGCAGCAGTGCTAAGCATTGTGCCACCAGGTTTCAGTTCTTGGATAATCTTAAAGGAAAAACACAAAGGTGAGGGGATTGTTGGTGCAAATGAACAGATAGCATGAAGATGGGTTGTTAACTACATTTCAAACAATTGGCACAGGATAATCACGCTTGTGATCTTTGCATCTGTTTTTTGGGGGTATCCAATTTAGGCCCCAGTATTCCGAGCAACACATAGAGATGCGGTCCCTTCAGGATCAAACTGCAGTCTCTTGGAATTAAAGGTTAATCACTCAGTCACTTCTATGAACAGCACAGCACAAAAATTAGAGAGGCTTTCAGAAAAGTACATTGTATTTCAAAGCTCATTGACTGAAATTCACTACACAGTTATCTTCTCTTGATTTTTTTTGAAGGGAAAATAAAGCAGGAATGTTTTGATCATACCTTTCCTGTCCACTCCACTCCTTTCCAGATCGAGAAATAGACCAACAACCAAGAAAGGGCCAGTGTGCCAGCCAGAGGCCATCGTATACTCCCTAGCTCTTCCAGACCACTGGTAATCTGGTGCATGTTCCGTCTGAAAAGATATAATGTGATATATATTAATTATCTCATAGTAATGTGTAAGCTTAATCTCCATCTCCCAGTTTTCCATTTACAAATGGCTCTTTTAATCTTTCAACCCAACTGTACTAAATTAGTCTAACTAAATTATGGGTGGTACAGTGGTTCGCACTGCTTCCTCACAGTACCAGAGACATGGGTTCAATTCCCAGCTTGAGTCACTGGTTGTGTGAAGTTTGCACATTCTCCCTGTATCTGCATGGGTTTCCTCCAGGTTCTCTAGCTTCCTCCAACAATCCAAAAGATGTGCAAGTTAGGTTGATTGGCCATGCTAAATTGCCCCTTAGTGTCAGGGGGACTAGCAGGGTGAATACATAGGGATAGGATAGAGGTAGGATTGTTATTGGTGCAGGCTTGGATGGGCTGAAAGGCCTCCTTCTGCATTGTAGGGATTCTATGATATATGTAATTCTCTCCCATTCTTTAAGGCTTACTGTAACTCTCACCATCTGAGGAAACAGCTACTTCAACGTTTTGGCAATACGTCTCTGAAATAGTAACCAGGAATTGTATGAAAGAAGCCTATCCTCACCCTTCTTTTCCCCACTGGTCCACTCATGTCTTCCCACTGTGATGTTCCTGTGATTCACAAATGAGTGTGCAGAGGCAGCATTAAGATACACAGGCTACTCCAATCCAAACTCACATGATTCCAAGGTTGGAATAATTGTCGTGAGCAAGAATGTTTCTCCAGACACTGCCTGCTGCAGCTCAGGAACCATTTGATAAGTTTGTGTGAGACATTCCCCACTCTTTAAGGGCTCCCTGATGCAATCTTGTTTGGTCTGACGGTAGGGTGTGACTTTGACATAACCTCAGGTTTTTAAAGATGCTTATATGCAAAAAATAATTGGATAAAACTTTGTGCGTGTAATGCCTCTTGCCATGTACATTAAATATTGCATTGAGGGCTGAGATCCAAACACTTGCCTTCGGAAAGAATGAAAAAATTGAGGGGAAAGTCTCCCACTCTACTGTGCATTGAGTTAACCAATAGCTATTTTGTCAGAGAACAGGCAATAAGCCAACTGTCTGATTTTTCAGCTAGAAAATTTGGTGCATCAAGGGAAATAAAACACAAGAACATGTGGAAAATGAAAGTCAGCAGTGTGAAAATGATCCATCGTTAATTTGTTATTTTTTGGTGGATTACTCTCGTTGAAATGAGGCAGATCTAAACAGTGAAATGGAAAATCAAGTGTTAGCATCAAGCATCCCAGGTTAGGTGGAGCATGGGTTAGATTGCAGAATAACATACATGGTCCCAAAAAAAATTAGCTTTAAGCCAAGCTCCAAATAGTATCCTTCTCTGGCCAGTGACTTTCCATTAAGCACATCAACCCTCCTAAGTGAGAGTACCACTAGAGTGACTGTATGAGCTAATCATAGAATCCCTACAGTACAGAATGAGGCCATTCAGCACATCGAGTCTGCACCAACCACAATCCCACCCAGCTCCTATCCCTGTAGCCCCACATACTTTCCCTGCTAGTTCCCCAACACTAAGGGACAATTTACCATTGCCAATCAACCTAACCTTCACATCTTTGGACTGTAGGAGGAAACCAGAGCACCCAGAGGAAACCCATGCAGACATGGGGAGAACGTGCAAACTTGACACAGACAGTGACCCAAGCCGGGATTCGAACTGGGTACCTGATGCTGTGCGGCAGCAGTGCTAACTACTGTGCCACTATGCCACCCTAAGAGTTTTGTCCTGTGAGAAGAGTTTTGCGACATAAACTTGAACCAAGTAGGAGTATTTTGTATCTGTCCCTGACATCCATCATTTTGGAACTCATCTCAATCTAGGCTGAATCAGTGCCCAGAGTCAGGAGATAAAAACAATGACATTCCAACCCACCAAATCATCAATCATGTTTTTACTCCAGTTTCACTTCACTCTGACAAAGTAAACATGACTTAAATGTTTTTTTAGGAAGGATTTACAGGCTGAAGGAGAGAAATGGGGTGGTGCACGGCTGGAACATTTGAACTGCAGGCACAAGTAGAGCAGGTAAACTGTTTCAAATTGTAAGTAATCTTTCTACCTATTGTGTGAACTGGTCCTAGAGTCATACAATCTTAAATGTTGTTCTGCCTCCAACATTTTGGTGGATCTGAGACAGATTGATGGCTAAACATAGTTCAGGACATGCAAAGCTTTTGTTCAATTTCCACTCCCTAGACTTGGAGGTGGGGAGAGTACAATTAAAGGTAGGGAAGGAAGTGGGTGAGTCTTCTGACATATTTTCCACAACTTGCTAAGTTTAACCTGCTAGTCACAAAGGATACCTCGTAGGTCCTAGGCAACTACTGAGGGCAATGAAACCCAGACAATTTTTATGCCAGGTTTGTTTGAGCTGCCACTAAATGTTATCTGTTAACAGCAAAAGAGAAAACCAAGAATTTTCCTTCTAAATATGGTGTTTCAAGTTGCCTACCAGCATCCCCATGCTACGACAAGTCTCCAAAAACCCCCTCTTAAATATTAATCTCTTAACGCTTGAAGGTTGACAAGAATCAAGGGCAACTCTCCGTAGCAGATAGAAGTCGCACTCTGCACCCCTTAAAGATGTGTCTCAGTCAATGCATATGTGAAGGGGCAATGTGGGGCAGTGTGTCCAGTGAATATCCTTTATGGATCCCAAAGTCCAAGCTCCATACACTATCTAAAATGTCAGGGGGGAACCCATCTATGATCCCAACAGTTGCCCTGCAGCAATTTAAACTGGGAGCAATGTTAATTGCTTTAAGGTGATTCTTTCACTTCCTTCTCAGGAGGAAGTTCTGTCTTAGACAACCAGATTAGTCGGCCAGATGACCAGTGGGTTTGTAGTCTGAGCAGTGCCAGCCTAGTTCAGTGGTCACTGTTGGGGCTACAGTCACCCCACCATGCCCAGGTAAGTTTGGAATTGGGGCTTTCAGTGAGGCTGTGAGTTGAAGAGGCTGGGATTAGGTTGAAGGAGAGGGGAATATTGCATTTGTGTGGAAATGGGGGGCAGAGGGGCGTTCCTCTAATGGGCCCATGAGGCCTGCACAGGAGTACCCCCTCCTTTACACAACACCAGCCATGTAAGCTGCCATGTTGCCCATATAGGGTTGGCTTCCCCCTGCCATGGGTAAAATATCAGCAGGGGTAGGATGAGACTCTTAAGTAACCAGCTCATGATAATTAATAGCTACTTAAGGGTTTTGATAGGCCCAATCGTGATTTCTCCCCTGTCCCTGTAACATTTTAGGCAAGATGGGGGCAGGCAGGTAGGCATCAAGAAGGATGCCTGTTGGATTTTAAGCACTCCCTCACCTTTAAAACCACTGGATTGAGGGGATGAAGAATCCAGCCCTACATATTTGGCAAATTTCACATAATCAGTGTTAACCAATAACTATTACCGGCAGATACAATTCAATAGACAGAATGAACGTCACTTACTCCCAGAATTCTGTCACTGCACTGGTCATGTTACTGGTATCAACCAGCGAGTAGTTAGAGAAACAAGCTTTTGTGTTCCATTCATTATCACAGCTTTGCCAAGGAAGATCCTAAAGAAAAATACATAAAAGGAACAAAATAAAATCCAGCTTCTGGCAAACATTCTGATTTTGCCAAAGTCAATGGAGTTTTGAATTCCTTTCCGCATTCTCCACCCCCATCCCCACAGCAATGGGGCTATAACATCGTTATTTCTGTGTTCTCCTGTCTCACTGCATTGATCTCCAGTGTAAGTTCAGAGTTCATAAAGAATACCAACACTCTTTATGTGACCCTCAACAATATCATTCAGATGCACAAGATTAACTTTTACATGAACACACTGTTTTACCACTCTATCTTGATTGTATCTGCATTCTCAAACTTCATATCTGACATAGGTAAGATAAAATTTTCCTCTGGGAACACAATTGCCCTGCACAGGGAACCATCTGAAAATGTGACTTAAATTTTAACCTTCAGGTGGCTCTGCCTGGGTTACATCAGTAGTTATCCAGAAAAAGTTACAAGGATTAAAACCACTTCTAATTTTGGGTAACTATAGTACAGACCCAGACTGACCTCCAGGGGACACTCCCCAACACCTCTCACCTCCCACCTCTCCCCCTATCCACACAACCAACCCGCAGGTGTCACGTAATACCCTCTGACTATTCCACCAACAGGATTGTCCCCACTATTGCCCGTGGGGTCTAGCCCTATTCTCCAACTCCCTGACTATGGCATTACACCACCCCCCCAACCCCACACAGCTATTGTAATACAAAGAGGAAGAGGCCTCCTTTACTTTGATTCTCCTGCTCTTTGCTGCTGGGCCCTGAGGACATGGGGTCATTGCTTGGATCTCACCCAGCCTGAGTTGGACGTTTGGGCAAGATTGGATCGAAGGAAAATTGACAGAAATAATTGGGTATGGAGTTGCAATCTGACACTGATTGCCACTCCGAGGAAGTTCAGGTTTGCTAAAAAAGGAATGTTAAAAATGCTCCTAGGTTAATTACAGTAAAGGTTGATCCAGAGTAATGGTCAGCAATGGTACTTTTGATGTTTCTGCAAGGTTTTACAAAGATATTGTATTGTAGTTACAAGGAGATCAGAATGACCCAGTGGGAAATACTGGTACTGATACCAAAGTACTGAGACTCACCGATGTGAAAGAGCTGAAGAGGTAGTAGAGAGCCCAGGCTATGATCACAATGTAGTAAGTATTGAGCCAAAAGGACAAGATGACAGCAGCTAGCCCAACTCCTGTCAAGAAACAGTTTGCAGTTTATTGCAAAAAATACATCTATATTCTATTGACATACCTGTCCTCTGGTTCATTAAAAATGTTACAATCAGATTTACAATGATCATCACTGTGATTCACTGTGGCTACAAAGAAATGGAATGGAAGTGAATCATTCACTGGGACATACAATTTACAAGGATTTTCCTAATGACACCATGGCTCCCCCAGACAGGAATCCAATTCTGATGGACCTTCCTCATGTAGCAACTAATAGGTCTTATGACTTTCCAAGCACACAGCTCCACTTTGGAGGAGAACAACACATTGTACACTACATGCTATCACGCTGCTGTCTTTATAAACACTGTATGAACAATGCCTGTTCAAGATTCAGAAAGAGAATACCCTTTAAAATACCTGTGGATACAGATGCAATGTTAAATTCAGTGGTTGAATTAAATGCTGGAAAGACAATAGTTAATAAAAACAGAAAAAACTGAGTAGATCAGGCATCAGCTGTGAGCGAGAAACAGACTAATGTTTTAGGTCTTTCATCAAGTTGGGAACAGTTACAAATGTGTTTAAGCAAGTCAAAAGAAGATGGGTGACACATAAAACTAGAAGAAAGGTCTTTGATAGTGTAATGGACACAATTTATGTGCTCTCTCGTTACTCATCTTGAATGGGAGACTCCTTAATTTGAAACAGTGTCCCTAGTTCTGGTTTCTCCCACAAGGGGAAACATCCTTTCAGAATTCACCCATTCAAGTCCCCTCAGGATCTTATTTGGTTCAATAAGATCACTTCTCAATCTTCTAAACTCCAATGGATACAGACCCAGCCTGTCCAACCTGTTCTCGTAAGATAATCCCCAGCTCCCCCCAACCCCAATCATCCCAAGCACCAGCCAATCCTCTCTAAGTTGCTTCAATTGCATATAACACAATAATAGTTTGTGGAAGCGGCTACACATGTTGAAGTGTAACTGCCTTCAGTCTGATCTTATTTTCACAAGGAGGAAGTAGGAAATAGGAAATACAATTTGTACACATAAAACCTAGTAGAAGGTCTGAACTTACTGCACTTATTTGGGGAGATAGGGTACCCTTATGGAAAGATGCGGTAAAATTTTACAATATAGTCCTGGGACAACTTGGGGAGAGATCAGATGCCCTTTGGGAGATTTAAACTGCCCTTTGGGACTGTTAAAAGTAAAAATGAATTGCATAAAAAGTAGATAAACTCATTGGAACTGCAAAGTGAATGGAAATGTAAAATGGCACTGTGCAAGGTACCTCACAAGAGGTTATTGCAGAAGGTCAGGGGACATGGAGTTGGGGGTAGGGTGTTAGCGTGGATAGAGAATTGGCTGTCAAATAGGAGCTAGAGAGTGGGGGTCAATGGGTGCTATTCGGATTGGCGGATGGTGACTAATGGAGTGCCCCAGGGGTCGGTGCTGGGGCCTCAGCTATTTACTATTTATATAGATGATCTGGAGGAGGGAACCGAGTGTATGGTGTCAAAATTTGCTGATGACACCAAGATTGGTGGAACGGCAAATTGCGCGGAGGGTGTGGAGAGTCTACAGAAGGATCTAGATAGGCTGGGCGAATGGGCCAGGAACTGGCAAATGGAATTTAATGTTGGCAAATGCGAGGTGGTCCGCTTTGGTAGGAATAATGGTAAGAAGGATTATTACTTACGTGGCGAAAAACTGCAGCAAGCGACGGTGCAGAGGGACCTCGGGGTCCTTGTGCATGAGTCGCAAAAACCCAGCCTGCAGGTGCAGCAGGTGGTCAGGAAGGCGAATAGGATGCTGGTCTTCATAGCGAGGGGGATTGAATATTAAAGTAGGGAGGTCTTGCTGCGGCTGTATAGGGCATTGGTGAGGCCACAGCTGGAGTAGTATGTGCAGTTTTGGGCGCCGCACCTGCGCAAGGATATTTTGGCCTTGGAGGGAGTGCAGAGGAGGTTTACTAGGCTGATGCCGGAGTTGAGCTATGAGGAGAGGCTGAATAAACTAGGCTTGTACTCGTTAGAGTTTAGAAGAATGAAGGGAGATCTCATTGAGACATATAAGATGATGAATGGGATGGATAGGATAGAGGTGGAGAGACTCTTCCCGCTCAGAAAGGACAGTAGGACTAGGGGGCACAGCCTCAAGATAAAGGGGAGGCGATTTAGAACGGAGTTGAGGAGGAACTTCTTCACTCAAAGGGTGGTGAATCTCTGGAATTCTCTGCCCGTTGAAGTGGTGGAGGCTACCTCGCTAAATATTTTTAAGACGCGGGTTGATGGGTTTTTGATAAGAGAGGGGATTAAGGGTTATGGGGAGAGGGCGGGAATGTGGAACTGAGCCACGACAGATCAGCCATGATCTTATTGAATGGAGGGGCAGGCTCGAGGGGCCAGATGGCCTACTCCTGCTCCTATTTCTTATGTTCTTATGAAAGGGAGCTTTCAATTTGTCAAGGAATTTAAATCTCTTGCCCTTTAAATATTTGAAAAAGAAATCTGTCTGCAATGTTGAAAAAAGTCAATGCTTGCTATTAAGTCTGTTTTTTGACATCAACTTGTGGGGTACAATTATAGTGGTACCTGACATTTCACAACCTATCATTATCACAGTAGGGTGTCTGCCATTCAAAGTTTGATTGAGAACTCCAAGTGCTTAAAATTCTTTGAAATGGGATTATGAATGCAAATTCTTGTTCTTATAAGGGATTGAGGGAATTCACTGTGATAGATGACTTTTTATCTATCAGTTAGAGTAAATTCTGTGAATATTAAATTTATCAAAAGACACTTCAGAACCTCAGCATGGTTCATAAAGTCCGTCCTTTGTGGATACTGGGTGAGTTGAATGAATGTGTAAGGGAAAATGGCGCTGGGTGGGGGCATTGGTAGACATGAGTTGGCACTAAGTTAGCATGGGGACTATAAATGGGGAGTGAGTGGAGGGGCATATGTTGATATTTCAGGGTATGATGAGTTATGGAGGTGGACGGAGGGTCACTGGTTAGCATGGAGGGTCTGAAGGAATGGAAGGTCATGATCAGATGGCGAGGTGTTTGAGGTGTGTTGGGTAAGTGCCAGATGGCTGCTTTTTGTTTCATTGCTTTTTTCACAGTTGACCTCTGTGATAGAGGCTCTCACCACAGCCCCTTTGGATGCCTACAAACTGTTTCTGGGGACAATAGGAATTCTGGCTCATCAGAATGAAAATCTGAATATCTCTATTTTTTATGAGACGGAGTTCACAGAATCAAGAATTCTCCCTGCTCTAGGGAGCAAAAATTCAGGCCAGTGAATCAGGATAAATGGATCATTTTCAAGTTGGAAAACGGTAACTAGTGGAATGCAACAGGGATCCATGCTGGAATTTTAACTATGTATGAGCTACATTCATAACTTGGATGAAGAGACTGACTATTGTAACCAATTTGCTAACAGTATGAAGATAGATACGAAAGCAAGTTGTGAGGAACATACAATGAGTCTACAGAGGGATATAAATAGGTTAAATCAGAAGGTTAAATTTGGCAGATGTCATATGTTGTACTGATTAGACACAGAAGTCAATGCCTTTCACAATGATCTGCCTATGTACAAAATTACCAATCTCAGAAGAACTGCTCTGCTGCTCCAATATGATATTTCCATTTTTCAGAATCAGTTATCTATGTGTCCTGAGAGTGAGAAACTCTCCCTCATTCTTAGTTCCAGCTGTCTCAAAGTCATTTTATATAATTGGCCACATTTTAAGAAACTTGCATCTGGTATACTGAGAACATAATGAGCTGGCAATTTTCCAAGTACATTTTTGTGTTAAAGTGCCTGACCATGTTTGAGGACTTGAACAACATTCGGTCATATACTTATGGATTGTGGACACAGGGTTCCATTGTATCAGTCCAAAGTAAGCCTGATTTATGGACCTCAAAGGTGAAAGGACAACATCTCAGCCAGACCCTCCACCTAACTTTCTGAGCATTGTTACAGTGTTCCTTCTAAATTTATTCCTTATTTCACTACATTACTAACATTACCGATTTTATGATGCAACAAAGAAAACTCTAAAATAATTGTTACAAACATTTTGAAGAAAATTACAATCCATGTGATAATTTTTAACAGTTTTTTTTAATGCAAGTTCAAAATTTCAGAGCCAAATATACAAACCCTTAAACATAGGAGCTAGCTTCCATACGCCAAGACCTCCAATGGATGTGTACTGACCAAGGGCTGTTTCCAGGAGGAATAAAGGAATGCCAGCAAATACCAGCGTCAGAAAATATGGGATCAGAAAGGCACCTGAAATATAACATATCGAAAGGTTACTCACAATAAAATAGGTACTGAATTTTGGAAATATGTGTCTATCTGTACAATAAAATTATTTGTATCTACATGAACATATGATTTGAGATTGTTAGATTCTAATTTGCTTTCCATCTAGTCAGCATCTGATTGCAACATAGGTCACATGTTTAGCAGACAAAAAGTACATTTGCAAGCCAAATACAACAAGTACAGAAGACAGATATTACACTTACACACCAGCATAAAATATCATTAAATAAGTTGAAGCAGTTGTAACTGAAATTTCAAGATTAAACCAAACTTTTGACTATGTTCAAAAGTAGATTCTTCCGTTAGCCCACAATTCAATTTATGAACAATCCAATTTGATTTAATTTGATTTATTGTTGTCATATGTATCAGTGTACAGTGAAAAGTATTGTTTTGTGTGCTTATACAGACAAAGCATACCATTCATAGAGAAGGAAACAAGAGAGTGCAAAATGTAGTGTTACTGTCATAGCTAGGGTGTAGAGAAAGATCAACTTAATGCAACTCAATCCAGTTAGATGCATCAGCTGCTGAGGTTTTTAATAAATGTTTCGGCAAGAATTTTTCAGCTATTCGCACCCTGTCACCACTGCAAATGAGGGACGGATTTTTTGTCACTCAGCCAACTCTCAGTTCATTGCCACAGGGCCAGAAAACCCCGTAGGCATGAACTTTCACCCTTTATCTCTATGCCACTCTACAAGAAATTGTCTAATATATATTTATATACAAGTGAATAATGCTGTCTCACCATAAATCTATACATCAAAACTATTTGTTGCAGATATGTCATGCTTTTTCATTGTGTCACGTTGACGGGAAAATGTGTCTGACTGAGAAATACCTATAGCTTCAGCAGCTAGCCATGAACATATCTAACTGTTTAAAGTGAACCTTTTTTGTAAAAGAAGTAGAATGGCGGGGCAGGCTCGAAGGGCTAGATGGCCTACTCCTGCTCCTATTTCTTATGTTCTTATGTAAAAGGCATGACTGAAGATGGCTACCACCAGTCATCTGATGTCTGGTTCTTGTAAATGGATAACTTTTCTGGAAAGTTAATTTATGGATTGCACTGTAGACCTTCCCTGACATGTTGTATGGAATCTCATACTTGAGAGATGTCAAAGTTCACCTCAAAAGAGGGACCTCTTGAAATAAGGGCATTAAATGCAAAGTGCTGGACTTCCATCAACAATAATTCTGCCAGGACATTGGGAACTGCTAACTAGCCAGACACACCCAAAATCCCCAGTAGAGGTTGAAATAACCAAATCCCCCAATTGTTTCTACTATCATGAAATGTGTCAAAAGTTTCTGAAATGAAAGATCAAAAATGTGATTAAGTGTTCGACAACAGTGATTGCAAGGCATGTCAATCCCTTTATGGAGTACACAGATAGGATGATTAGGAACTGTTTTTTCTAAACCAGACGCAGAGAAAAAAACTTTCTGGAATCACTGCTGAAAGGAGCAGGAAGGAATCTCTCTCTCGCTGAAAATAAGATTGTCTGCAGAAAGGTACAGTTATCTCAACTTAAATTCAAATCAAAGATTTTAAAGGAAGCCAGCTAATTTCAAACAGCCACAATGTTTAATAATCTATGCTTCAAGGACAAGAAAATGATATAATTCTTAACTTTTTTTTCTAACTTTTCCTACTACTGTGTAATGACTTTAATCAGGCAATTGAGATTGGCCTGTTAGAATATGAGCACCCTGATTAAGGGCCAAATTGATGGGCCAATCAGGAGCCCCTTGCTTTGTACTTAACCAGGAGTGTCACTTCCTCTGGGACTCCTAGTGTAGACTGCAAACTAAAAGCACTCAGTGTGTAGTTGTCAGACTAATAAGTTAATGGATTTTGGTGAAGGGATTTCTGCCTTCGAGAACTTACTACGTTCTCAAATTTGTGTATGTGCGTGTGCCATTGAAACTTTTATTATTTTTTCCTCAGGTTTAGAAACTAATAAAATTGCTATTTTCTTTCACTCAAGAAAACTTGGTTTCATTGGACCCTTATTAAAAGGATTGGAAAGGGTATCTATGGGAAAAATGAACTTACAAAACCCTTTGTTACAACCAACTAAGTGAGTTGAATAAAGGGGAGCCAGTTCATGCTGCCTCACCCAGTCGTAACAATTGATTCAGATGTTAGTTATAATTAAATATATATAACTAGTTCAATCATACTGATACATTGATTTTCACCAATCCCAAAGAAAATGGACTCTCCACTCCCAATCAATCTCATCAGAGATTTCTTTTAATAAAGTGGTCCCTCTAAACATTTTTATTTCTAACCAAAATGAAAATACTGGAGCCACATTTCCTGCCCTCCCATGGTCAGACAACACATTACACCCATCCAGATCCAGGTGTGCTTGAATTTTCTGTATAGTTGAGTCACGCTCCATGATTTCAGTATGAGAGGGGAAGGATATCACCACTGTGCTCTGAGGGAGAAGAGGAGGAAAAGTGCCACCAAGTAAAGAGTGGCCATGGATAAGAACACAAGCTTGAGGTGCTGGAGGAGAGGAAAGAAGTATGTTGCACAAAGCAGCTAACTGAGGGGAAAGGTGGGATTAACGTGCAGGACCAGTTTAAATCTGTAGGTTTTGAATGAGTTGAAATCTTGTCCCTGGTGTCTTCCATTGTGTCCTAGTTTGGTCAATGCAGGAGTGAGAAGTGGAAGAAGAGTGAAGGTTGGCAGCATGATCTGAGGGAGGGGAGGTTGAATTGTGCTGTTTGTAAACAAGGGGGTGGCCACTGCCAGTGTAAGTGCTTGCGGGAGGTATTTTGCAATATCATTTCAGGGAGAAAGATAAGGAGTGACTGCTTTAATTGAAGCGGGAAGGACAAAGGGTCATGCACAAATTGAAGAGGCAGATTAACGTGAAGACAGGACTGGAGTATTTTAAATGAGGGATGGCATGAGCTGAGGTGGAACAGGGTACTGAGGTGAACAGTACCAGCAGTAATTGGATGAAAGGAGTGAGAATATCAGCACAGAAGTGGGTGAAAAATGTGAGCTTCAATGGGGGTGAAGGGCAAAGACTGAAAGGTCAGCTGGGTGGAGCTTCATACAAATCACACTCCAGTGGCACGTTCTTCATGAATGTGCTCTCAAAATAACATTATAATATTTTATATGTCATCGTCCTCCTTGTATGTGCAATAATGTTCAGTAGCGTGTCCTACCTCCACCATTTTTTCCACAGAGGTAAGGGAATCTCCAGACATTTCCAAGTCCAATGGCATATCCCACACAGGACAGCAAGAAGTCAAATTTTCCCTGCCAGTTTCCTCTGGTTGGTAAGGTTTCACCTTTACCAGCCTGGCTCTCTGATGCCTCTACCATTTCTTCTGGCCGTGTCTCCCTTAGGTTCGAGGAAAAGTTGACCTCCAGCAAAGCTTGATCTGTCTCCCCCATCACTGCACGCTCACGTCCAGTTCATATGAAATGGTTTAAGGCTTATGAACCCTCAGCACAACTTAATCACAGTTCTTAGTCAGAATCAAATGTTTGGTCCCGAAGATTTCACTTCACACTGCAAGTACAAAACAAAGGAAAAAATTTATACAAATGTTGTTTCAGTTTTGTTTACATTTAGTGGGGGTGGTGGGTAGGCTAGCAGGGGCAGGGCAAGAAGAAACATTTTCTCAAATAAGCTAAGATATAAGATATATTGTTAAAATTTCAGCCTCACAGCAAGATGGGTGAAACCCAATTTTGCCAGGTTCTAACAAATGCTTTCCTCAAAGGAAGTGTCAAAAAATAACTGGGCTGGGCGAAAACTGACATGAAGGGGTTTCAAAGCTGGTGCAACATGTCAGACAATTCAACAGCATTGGGACCTCTGCACTACCATAGGCTTTAGTAAAACTTGACAACCTTAACAGTAGCGGAGACAGGAGTGATAGCATGAGGGAGCTGGATTAGCATCAATAACAAATACAGTTGTTAATCCATGGAGTTGCTCAGGCTAACAGTGTGAATAAGCTAGATTGGTAACAGACACAACATTAACCTCAGACCTGATTTTAACTTTGTGGGTTTTGAGTGAGTTGAGTCTTGTCCCCAGTGTCTTCCACAGTGCCCTCATTCAGTCAGTGTAAGTAGCCCTTCCAGTCAGTTTAGAAAATACAAGCACCAACCTGTAAAAATGGCCTTACAAGCTGTCCAGTTCAGTCTGTCAGACAGGTCCTCTTTTGAGATATGATCTGCATATTATTAATTTTTCCCCAGTCTCAAACCTGCTTGCCTTTGCTTCCTGTCTGATCTCCCACCATCAGCAATACTCTGAATAATAAAAAAACACAAACAGACGTGAAAAACTGAAGGAACGAATAATTAACTAGAATTTCTGATTTTATAATAGGTTCTCATGTAAGATCCTTTGATATTTGATGGTATACCTAAGGGGCTTGAGAATTTATTTGTATTTATTTATCTATCTATTTATTTATTGGTGTCACAAGTAGGCTTACATTAATGCTGCAATGAAGCTACTGTGAAAAGCCCCCTGTTGTCACACTCCGGCGCCTGTTCGGCTACACTGGGGGAGAGTTTAGCATGGCCAATGCACCTAACCAACATGTCTTTCAAATTATGGGAGGAAACCGGAGCACCCGAAGGAAACACATCCATACATAGGGAAACTTGCAGGCGCCACAAAGACAGTGGCCCAAGCTGGGAATTGAACCCAGGTCCCTGGTGCTGTTTTATTGCTATATTGCCAGTTCATGTATCCAACTAGGGAAAACAGGATCTTTAGAACCTGTAATGGAGGACAATTTTACTGAATTTCTTCAAGTCAGGCTTGTTTCTGGCAGAGATAGGTACTGCATCAAATTATCAGTGCCAGAGTAATGTCCTGAACAGTTTTGATTGCCCAGGAAGTTAGAGAAGAATTTCCCACATGTTTATTCCCCCAAATTGGCTTTGCTTTATATCTCTTATTGCCTTTCCCAGGATGGTTTTGGGTGGGATGGAAAGCGTACATTAGTAATATATGAAGTATCAGAACATTGTGGGGCAGTTTGGGTGGACCGGAGCATCTTTTCCTGTCTCTCATTGCTCGCATATCCATACGTTCATAACTCACAGTTGGTGAATTCCTTTTGATCTTAAAGCAAATATCACTACTAACATAATTGTCATTCTCCCTTCTACTGAAATCCAGCATAACTGGGAAGACGCAAACAGTACTTAGATGTGTCTCATCTGCTAGCTGGCTATGGTGCACGTTTGCTGCAGACGATCTTCAAAGGGTTTGCTTTTACATCAAAGGCAAATTTGCCATGAAATTCAAGGGCCACATTACAGTCTCATCTCACCTTAACAACTGATACAATACATAGAAGCTCCATGAATAATTTCTCCCACACTTGGAATCCCTACAGTACTGAAAGAGGCCATTCAGCCATTCGAGCCTGCACCGACAACAATCCCACTCAGGCCCTATTCCTGTAACCATACATATTCACCCTGCTAATTCCCCTGACACTAAGGGGCAATTTTTTTTAGCCTGGCCAATCCATCTAACCCGAACTTCTTTGGACTGTCGGAGGAAAACAGAGCACCCAGAGGAAACCCACACAGACACAGGGAGAACATGCTAACTCCACACAGTCGCCCAAGGACGGAATTGAACCTGGGTCCCTGTCACTTATCTGACAACAGTGCTAACCACTGTGACACCATGCCATCCATCTTATCACTTAAGATTAGTTTTGAGAGGTTTCTTAAAAGAAACAACCAGAACTTGTGAATTGATGTCATTAGTAGCTTGGGCTGCAGTTTTCCAGACATCCCTATCAGCATGATCGATCTACTGGTCCTACCGACAGCAAGCCCTGTTGCACATTCCCCTGTGGCAAAGGGTGGAAACAACGGGAAAACCCCTTGACAGCTGCAGGACTGGAAGATCTCGCTGCTGGTCAATGGCAGGTCACCTCTGCACAACATGCCATGGGGTGTGGAGTGTGGGAAATCCTGCTCTCAGTGTATCTTTAAGCGTTGGTGTATTATTTAACATTTAAGTAATTTCCAGCGATTTCAACAACACAAGCGCACAAGAATTAGGAAAAGGAATAGGCCCTCAAGTGTGATAAGATTGTGATTTATCTGATTCTGGCCTTAACTCCACTTTTTTGTCTGTCCCCATAACCCTTGAATCCCTCGCTGATCAAAAACTCTGTAACTCAGCCTTGAATATACTCAATGACTTTGACTTCACTGCTCTCTGGGGAAGAGAATTCCGCAGATTAACATCCTCTGAGAGGAAAAATCTCCTTATCTCAGTTTTAAATGGGAGACAACCAAGTTTTAAACAGTGGTCTCTGGTTCTAGACTCACCCACAAAGGGAAACATCTTCTCAGTATCTACCCTGTCAAGTCCCCTCAGGAAGTTATATGTTTCAATAAGCTCATTCTTCTAAATTTCAGTGGGTGTCGACCCAACCTTCTCAACCTTTCCTCATAAGATAAACTCTTCATCTCAGGAATAAGTCAAGTGAATCTTCTCTGAACTGCTTGTAATGCAACTATATCTAGTGTTAAGTAAGGATACCAAAACTGTACATAGTACTCCAGATGTGGTCTAACCCACAGCAATACTTTTCCTTCCTTTTGCAGGGCAACGTGTAGGCAACAGTGATCATTGTATTATAATGTTTAAATTGATAATGGAAAAGGACAAAGAACAATCTAGAATAAGAATATTTATCATAGAGCCATTGAAAAATTATGGTACAGCAATCAGCTGAAAAAAGACCATTCTAACCCCACCTTTGAGCTTGCAGTCTGTAGTCTCATGGGTTATAACACATCAAGTGAAGATTCAGATATCTTTTCAGTAAGTTTAAGGTATCTACCTCGATTACTAATCAGGCAGAAAATTCCAGGTAACTATCATGCTCTGCATGAAGAAATGTTTTCTAATAGTCCCTCTAATCCTTCTACAAATCACCTCAAAATTGTGCCGCCTTGTAATTGATCTCTCCACTAAGGGAAACAAATTATTCCTACCTACTCTACAACTCTATCTAAGGCCCTCATAATTTTGCACACCTCAAACATGTCAGCTCTCAGCTTCCTCTGTTCTAAGGAAAACAACCCTGGTCTATCCAATCTTCCCTCATACCTGCAATTTTCAAGTCCTGGCCACATTCCTGTAAATCTCTTCTACACTTGCTCCAGAACAATTATATTCTTCCTGTAATGTGGTGACCAGAACTGTACGCAAAACTCCAGCTGTGGCCTAACCAGTGTTTTATACAGTCTTTTCATTACATCCCCGCTTTGGTATTCTATACCTACATGGAATGCAATAAAGGAAAGCATTCCATATACATTCTTTACCACCATATCCACCTATCAGGGACCTGTGGACATGTGCTCCAAGGTTTCTCACTTGCTTACTGCCTCTCAATATTACCCCTTTATTGAGCATCTCCTTGCTTTGTTTGTTCTCTCAAAATGCGGAGCCTCACACTCCTCCAGGTTGAATCCCAAATACCACTCTGCCGCCCAAACCATTGATATCATTCTGGAATCCACAGCTATCCTCTTTGCTATCAATTGGCCAATTTTTGTGTCATCTGCAAATTTCCCAAACTATATAGTAAAAAGGCCAGGGGTGGGGGTTGGTGGGGGAGGCAAAAGGTGAACAGATTAGGGATCAAAAGGCAGAATTTACACATAAAGGCAAGGGGCATAGCTGAGGCATTAAATTAATGCTTTCCATCTCTCTTTACCAAGGAAAAATATGCTATGCAGGCATGGTGAACAAGGAGGTGATAATGCACTAGAATGATTTAAAATTGATAGGTCGTGCTTAAAGTAATAAAGCATCAATGGCGGAGGTGATAGTGGATGCCTTGGTGGTTATTTTCCAGACATCGCTGGATTCCGGGAAAGTGCCGGAAGATTGGAAAACGGCTAATGTTACGCCGTTGTTTAAGAAGGGTGCCAAGCAAAAGGCGGGGAATTATAGGCCGGTTAGTTTAACGTCTGTGGTAGGTAAAATGTTAGAATCCGTCATTAAGGAGGAAATTGCGAGGCATCTTGAAGGGAATTGCTTGATAGGGTAGACGCAACACGGTTTCATTAAAGGGAAGTCGTGTCTGACAAATTTACTGGAGTTCTATGAGGATGTGTCTAGGGCAGTGGATAGAGGAGAGCCGGTGGATGTGGTCTTTCTGGATTTTCAGAAGGCGTTTGACAAGGTACCTCACAAGAGGTTATTGCAGAAGGTCAGGGGACATGGAGTTGGGGGTAGGGTGTTAGCGTGGTTAGAGGATTGGTTGTCAAATAGGAGGCAGAGAGTGGGGGTCAATGGGTGCTATTCGGATTGGCGGTTGGTGACTAGTGGGGTGCCCCAGGGGTCGGTGCTGGGGCCTCAGCTATTTACCATTTATATAGATGATCTGGAGGAGGGAACCGAGTGTAGGGTGTCGAAATTTGCTGATGACACCAAGATTGGGGGAAAGGCAAATTGTGCGGAGGGTGTGGAGAGTCTGCAGAAGGATCTAGATAGGCTGGGCGAATGGGCCAGGAAATGGCAAATGGAATTTAATGTTGGCAAGTGTGAGGTGGTCCACTTTGGTAGGAAGAATGGTAGGAAGGACTATTACTTACGTGGCGAAAAACTGCAGCAGGCGACGGTGCAGAGGGACCTCGGGGTCCTTGTGCATGAGTCGCAAAAACCCAGCTTGCAGGTGCAGCAGGTGGTCAGGAAGGCAAATGGGATGCTGGCCTTCATAGCGAGGGGGATTGAATATTAAAGTAGGGAGGTCTTGCTGCAGCTGTATAGGGCATTGGTGAGGCCGCAGCTGGAGTACTGTGTGCAGTTTTGGGCGCCGCACCTGCGCAAGGATATTTTGGCCTTGGAGGGAGTGCAGAGGAGGTTTACTAGGCTGATACCGGAGTTGAGGGGGTTGAGCTATGAGGAGAGGCTGAATAAACTAGGCTTGTACTCGTTAGAGTTTAGAAGAATGAGGGGAGATCTCATTGAGAGTATAAGATGATGAATGGGATGGATAGGATAGAGGTGGAGAGACTCTTCCTGCTCAAAAAAGACAGTAGGACTAGGGGGCACAGCCTCAAGATAAAGGGGAGGCGGTTTAGAACGGAGTTGAGGAGGAACTTCTTCACTCAAAGGGTGGTGAATCTCTGGAATTCTCTGCCCGGTGAAGTGGTGGAGGCTGCCTCGCTAAATATTTTTAAGAAGCGGGTTGATGGGTTTTTGATAAGAGAGGGGATTAAGGGTTATGGGGAGAGGGCGGGAAAGTGGAACTGAGCCATGACAGATCAGCCATGATCTTATTGAATGGCGGGGCAGGCTCGAAGGGCTAGATGGCCTACTCCTGCTCCTATTTCTTATGTTCTTATGTTCTTATGTGAGATGCAGCCAAGGATACTGAAGGAAGTAAGAATGGAAATTGTGGAGTTTTTGGCCATCATTTTTCAGTCTTTCTTAGACTCTGGGATGGTTCCAGAAGACTGGAGAATGGAAGAAGTTACACTCCTATTCAAAAAGGCTGTAAAGACATGCTGATCAACTATAGGCCAGTCAATTTAACTTTGGTGCTGGAGAATCTTCTAGAAACAATAATTCAGGGCAAAATGAATAGCCATATGGACAAATGTGAGTTAATTAAGGAAAGCCAACATGGATTTCTTAAGGGAAAAATCATGTTTAACTTGCTGGAGTTTTTATAGAGGTAATGGAGAGGATGGATGAGTGCAATGCTGGCCGTGAGGTGTATATGGACTTCCAACAGACGTTTGAAACAGTGCCTCTTGATTGTGAGCATTGTTATATTCATGGAATAAAAGGGACAGTAGCAACACGGCACAACATTAGCTGAGTGACAGGAAACAGAGAGTAATGGTTAATGGATGTTCATCAAGCTGGAGGAGGTTTTGCAGTGGAGTTCCCTGGGGTCACCACAGTCCGGTGCCTGTTCGGGTTAATGCACCTAACCAGCACATCTTTCAGAATGTGGGAGGAAACCGGAGGACCCGGAGGAAACCCACACAGACATAGGGAGAACATACAAATTCCACACAGACAGTAACCCAAGCCGGGAATCGAAACCAGTGCTGCGAAGCAACAGTGCTAACTACTGTGCTACCCCACAGTAGACAATTAAATCAAAACATACTGTAATAACAATTGTTCAACACCAGAGGCAAGAATTCCACAGATTGACATCCACGAGTACATTCATTAGAAAGGATATAAGGATGATCACTCTGGCCTCTCTTCTAAAGGAATTCAAACCATATTAACAGAAATTTCTTTCTACATGCAATCCATGCATTACCTGACCTAAAAGTGTATACTGTGATGGTATATAATGAGCTTTACTATGCATCTAATTGTTGTTATACCTGAGCTGGGATTATTCAATGACAACACTGGATCCAGCAATAAGTCTTCAGTGTGACAACAATTTTGAGCACAAAACTTTCCAAAGTAAAGTTAACCCTTATATTAAAGCACTAAACAACACTGTTTTCTTACCTCTTACAGGATTAATATCTCCCAATTTCTATGTCTTTTAGCTTTGACAAAGGGTCATATGAACTCAAAACACCAGCTCCTGTCTCTCCTTACAGATGCTGCCAGACCTGCTGAGATTTTCCAGCATCTTCTCTACTGTTTTCATACCATTCACTGTCGCCAGGCTTCTTTTTATTTCCCACAAGTATTACTATAAAATGATAAAATCTTACCTTTTTTTAATTATTGATAACCTTAACAAGAGAAGTGCTGGTGATCTTGTATCATAATGGATTGCCATGTAACAAGTTGATCACAGAGTGAATGAATGAAAAAGTGGAAATGTCATCCTTTAATTGGATGGTTTGTCCTCTTTTTTCCCTAATTTACTCCTTCCTCCTGACCCAATTCATTCTATTTTGAGTTGCATTTAATGAGATTTGATTTATTTGTCTGATCAGATTAGTGAGTGTTCCTGGTTAGAATTCTGCATGATTAGAGAATCAATAACTTTTTTTCTCCACGATAATGGTGTTTTAACTACAATCAATGCAACCACATGAAAGTGGGAATGGGCTATAACAAAATGCATGAGATTTAAAGAGAATATTCTTACTACGCTCCAAATCTAAATGGGGAACTCCCAGCACCCTGTCAAGCATTAATGTGAAGCATTATGCACAACCATTCCTTTTGTATATTCACTTTCATTGTGTTCAAAACTACACATAGATCAGGAAAAAAATTCTAGACACTCAGGACGACTCATTTCCCAACTGTTAAACGATATCCCAGTGGAATCATAAAACCATAAGATACAAGAGCAGAATTAGGTCACTTGGCCCATCAAGTGTGCTCCACCATTCAATCTTCTTCCCCATAACCTTTGATCCATTTACTAATCACGAACCTATCTATCTATCTCTGTCTTAAATACACTCAATGATTTGGCCTCCACAGCCTTCTGGAGCAATTAATTCCATAAATTCACCATGCTCTGGCTGAAGAAATTCCTCCTCAACTCAGTTCTAAAGGGTCGTCCCTTTACACTGAGGCTGTACCCTCAGATCTTAGTTTCTCCTACAATGGAAACATGTTCCCAAGGTCCACTCTATTCAGGCCTTTCATAAGTTTCAATGAGATCCCCCCTCATCCTTCTACACAAAGGAATTTTCATAAGGATGCTTCAATAACAAAACATAGTGCTGACAGCAAAACCTCAATTCTTTACTCCAAATTGCCTTTGGAGAATCAAGCACCCTGGTACGTTACTGGCTGTTTGTTGAGGCTAAACAACACAAGCTTTTGGAGCTCCGCTCCTTCGTCAGGTGAGTGGGAGTTCTGTTCACAAACAGGGCATATAAAGATACAAGCTCAATTCAGTAAATTGAGTTTGTGTCTTTATATGCCCTGCTTGTGAACAGAACTTCCACTCACCTAACGAAGGAGCAGAGCTCCAAAAGCTGGTGGTGTTTGTTACCAAATAAACCTATTGGACTTTAACCTGGTGTTGTGAGACTTCTTACTGTATTTACCCCAGTCCATCACTGGCATCTCCACATTAGGCCAAACAAAGTCAGGGATTGTATTCACTTGTTGTATGTGACAACAACATGCAATTATTAGTAGCTTAATGCAGCAAAACTCACCAAGACTTATCACTTAGCGGGCATTAGGCATATGTTTAACGTTTATTTATTTATGTCACAAGTAGGCTTACATTAACATTGCAATGAAGCTACTGTGAAAATCCCCTAGTTGCTACACCCCGGTGTCTGTTTGGGTACACTGAACAGGGAGAACTTAGCATGGCCAATGCACCTAACCATGTCTTTTGAACTGGGCAAAGAAACCAGAGCATCCTGAGGAAACCCACGCAGACACGGGGACAATGTGCAGAATCTGCATAGACAGTGACCCAAGCCGGGAATCAAACCCGGGCCCCTGATGCTGTGAGGCAGCAGTGCTAACCACTATGTCATCATGCCGCCCACAAGTGGGGCAGTAGTTGAAGCTGTGATTGAAACATGCTCATTGCGCTCTGGTGATACACCTGCCTCTAATGTAGGAAGGTCATGATTCACGTCTCCCATTTGAGCACACCATCTATGTCAATACTTTAGTTCGATATTCATGGAATACTACACTGTTGAAAACACTATCTTTCAGACTTAAAATCTAGGTTTGAGATGGAAATAAAATATCCTGTGATTCTATTTCAAAGGAAAGCTTGATATATTTTCTGTAGACACTAATTTTAATGCTTATAGAGCCAAGGTCAATAGGTTGAGTTAAAATACAGATCAGCCGTGATCTAACTGAATGGCGGACTAAATTGAAGGAACTTAATGGACTCAGCCCTCAATCTACACAGCAACCTGTCATTTTTCTAATTTCCATTTGCTGGAGCTGACCGTGTCCCATCAGGATGTCTACATAACAACATTAATTTTGTAGTGTGGGGGGAAACCCACCTAGACACAGGGAGAATGTGCAAATTCCACACAGTCACCCAAAGCCAGAATTGAACTTGGGTCCCTGGTGCTGTGAAGCACCACTGTGAGCACTGCTGCCTCACAGTATCAGGGACCCAGGTTCGATTCTGGCTTTGGGTGACCGTGTGGAATTTGTACCTTCTCCCCATGTCTGTATGGGTTTCCTCTGGATGCTCTGGTTTCCTCCCACAGAACAATGGTGCCAGGTTAGGTAGGTTGGCCATGCTAAATTGTCCCTTCGTGTCCCAAGATGTGTAGGTAAGGGGGATTAGTGGGATAAATTTGTGGGTTACCGAGAAAGTGCCTGTATGGGATGCTATGCCAGACTGTTAGTGCAGACTCGATGGGCTGAATGGCCTCCTTCTGCACTGTAGGGATTCTGTGATTCTATGACTTCACACCTAAAAATCATTGACTATAAAATGTTTTAAGACATCTTGAGGACATGAAAAATGCAAAATGAATGTGTGTTCTGTCTTCTTCAACCTAACTAAGTATGTCCTCATTGATAAATCAAAGAACTTCAAACTTTTACAGTTGCTTGTCACTTGGCAATCCCATGCTGCTGATGTATTTTTCGATTCACGCTGTTCTTCAGCACACTCTATTGAAATTGTTCTATCAGTCAATGTCACTTCTACTTACATGTCCAACTGAACAGGTCAAACACTGCCCAAGGATACAGGGGGGAGAAAAAAATCAAGCAACAAATAAAGTGCACAACGAAAACTGCTAAAGGCCTGCAGAACACACAGCAAAAAGCGCAAGGCACAGAGCGTACAGCCAAGAACATAAAATAAAAACCAAACTGCGAAGGGTGCAAGACACAAAGAGCATAACATAGAGCACCAAACACTCAGCAGGAATAGCAGACAAAGTACACAGCACACAGAAAAGAATGTAAGATACACAGTGTGTGTCAGGGGTAAAAAGTTCACACGCATCTCAAGAACTTGACTGGTCCAATGTGATAATCAAAGATTACTGGGCTGTCAGCCAGGAACACTGCTGTTGTCACCAGTGCAAATATTAAGGAAGCAAATAAGCCCCATTACAACCTTTAAAACAAATATTAAAACATATTTTCCATTTTAAATTCCTGTGCCCACATGTATAATCAAAAATGTCAGCTTGTCACACTGCAAATACAGGGATCCTGCTCAGTTTTGTATTTTGCAGTTCCTTTAATTTGTATTGCAGAAAAGCTTCCACTTTCCAACTAACCCTCCTCTACTTGCCAAATCCCACAAGTTTCGCTATTTCAAGTAATGATACTTGATCAAATTATGATATTAATATAGAAACAGAATGTATAACTTTAAAATGGGGATTAAATTATAATTGCAAGACCAGATTGAATTTGCACCATCCCTGCCACTCCCTGCACACATCCCACTCCAATTTAACCCAGCTTCACTTGACGATTACCCTTGGGTCTAGAAATTAAATTGCACTATGCCCATTTTTTGGGGCACATAATAATCCATGAATGATCCAGTATGGAGTGGAGCATCAGCACACTGGGGAAAATTTTCCTGTTCCACCCGCCATGGTGAGGAGGCGATGGAGGGGGGCGGGGGAGGGGGTGGCGGAGGCCATGCAAAGAACTGTTGACTTTGGGCAGGATTTTCTGATTTTGGGGTGAGTACAGCCAGAAAATCCCATCCATTCAGCCTGTCCAAATGTACACTGCATGATTCAGGTATCGTAATATCTTGCTCTCAGTTGAGCATGGAGGCAGGAGCAGCAGAAGTGATCCTCCTGGTTCTACATTAAAACTTACCCCTATGGTCTTTTTACAGTCCTAGCCCCGTTATTTTGGAGCTACAGGATCAGATGTATCTCATAATTAATTTCCCTCCAACTTCAGCCAGAGGAAGCTGAGCTCATGAGCTCATTTTTGGATCAAGTGAATCTGACCTGCCACTCAGCCAAAGCAAGGAGACTTTCCTTCTTTATTTTTGTGGGATTGTCATATTCCCAAACATTCAGGTTCAGTTAACTCCACAGTAAGTATTCCCCCTCCATTAACAAAATAGGATTCGATTTCACTGAGCTTTTGATATAAAAGTTTAGGTGAGACAGTTTAAATTTTAAGAATACACACAAATTACTATAATAAGAAAGTATGCAATATGGTGATTATACAAAGATAAAGAAATCTCAAGAGGAACATGTAACAGAATCCAGCAATTACTTTCTGTGGTTACAAATGTAAGAATCCCAAGAGTAAGTATGCAAAGAAGCAATTAAGTCAGTAAGTAAAATTTAAAGTTTATTTTATTCATATCACAAGTAAGCTTACATTAACACTGCAATTAAATTACTGTGAAAATCCCCTAGTCACCACACTCCGGCGCCTGTTCGAGTACACTGAGGAAGAATTTAGTATGGCCAATGCAGTCAACTAGCACATCTTTTGGACTGTGGGAGGAAACCAGAGCATCCAGAGGAACCCCACGCAGACACAGGAAGAACAGACAGATTCTGCGCTGAGTCATCCAAGCCAGGAATCCAACTCAGATTCCTGGCACTGTGAGGTGGTAATGCTAACCACTCTGCCACCATGTCACCCTAGTCAAGGTATCCATCAACTATTGAAGTAATATTACCTTAATGCTTGAGTGAGATCTGCTTGGTTCAGAATAGATGTGAAGTCAATCTATCAATTCTCCCTAACAAATCTGAAGATTTAAATTTGAGTTGAGATATTTATAATGAATTTTGGGTTTGAGAAAATGGAAACCATGAAAAATGTTAATTTGTTTGAATCATAGACCACTTCTAATTAGTATCCTATTTATAATAAAGTGCCTGTTTAATTTCTGGGAAACGTTATTGTGAATTTATTCTTGAAGCTGGATTTACATTAGGGTCATGTTGATCAATGTTGCGTAGTCAACATATTGTGTCCAGCAAGATAATAAAACATGGGAGTGCTATTCCCTCCAAAAATTTCTACGTTTTGTCCCCAGGAGGAAAATGGGTGCAATTCCCGTCGGGTAGGTCAGCATGATCCAGGTCGCAATCCACCCACACTTAGGCAGTTTTTTGGAACTTTGGGAAAGAGATGTGAGACCTGAAGATGCCAGCACAATTTGATCCTCAGAGATCAGGACACCCTTGTTAAAGGGCACCCCAATCTCCAGACAATCCTACAGACCTCTCCATGCTGTGCCAGAGGTCACTGTCAGGGCACTGACCAACCATGTCATAGAAGTTTAGAATCCCTACAGTGCAGAAGGAGGCCATTTGGCCCATTGAGTCTGCACTGACCACAATCCCATAAGAGTCTATTCCCATAACCCTTCATATTTATCCTGACGCTGGGCTAGGATTAATTTAGCATGGCCAATCAACCTAACCCGCACATTTTTAGACTATGGGAGGGAACCAGAGCACCCGGAGGAAATCCATGCAGACTCAGGGAGAATGTGCAAACTTCATACACACAGTGACCTGAGGTCAGAATTGAACCCCGGTCCCTGGCACTGTGAGGCAGCATGCTACCCACTGTGCCAGTATGCCACCCCACGTCCTTGACCAGTTAGGGGCTCTAATGGCCTCTGAGCCCCCTGGCATGGTTTTCAAGTCTGATCTCTGTTCGTGAAGACCAATAGTGATTTCTGCCGGCTTCACATTGTGTCAAAGGGTGGGAGAATTGAAAGGGGCCAGATGAAATCACTTTAAAGCTGATTCTGCATATTTAAATTGGGATCTAAATGTGCTAATCTGCTTCATGCCCATGCTGGATGTGAACCAGATTACGTCACTGACGACACAAATCATGTTATGGCCCCTCTCACAAGATTCTACATTCATAATGTCATTTGCATCTGTGCGTAGGGGCCAGAGAATCGCCCTCGGGTCTCATGTTTCATTGATCTGTTTTGTGGTTTGCCTATTGGAGTTGTTTTGTGACTTATGTGCTAACTTCTTAGCAAAGAATGTAGAATGCCATTCTTTGAGATGTGTGCATATCATATCAGCAAACTCACACGTATTATGAAGGGAGTTAACCCCATGCTGTGTTAACAAGCTATTAAAATATGTTTCACTGTGAATTTATCCAAGGTTACTTTTAAACTAATGTTCCTGTATTAATTCCATGTTATTTGGCCTTTCCTTTGCACTCCAATGTCCTCTGCACTTCTCTCCAGATTGCCTCATTTCCCAAGGCTCAGCTACTGTCTTGGCTGGAATCCCAGTCCGACAATCTTCTTCCCCATGAATAGGCAAGCTGCAACGGGGACCATGACTGCTGCCCACAGCTTTTGATAGCAAACACATGAAGCTGGCTGGATGATTTGCTGTGGTCCAGCTCTCAAACTCTTTAAGCAGCAGATGTAACAACTGAGGTGCTTGGTGGAAAAAACATTCCGAAAATGTGTGCAGTCAGACTGCAGGTCTGCGGAATGTGATGCAACTTAAATAATACCAAAAATATTGGACTTGTTTTTAAACAGAAGCAAGTCCTTTTAACATTACTCACTACAGTTGCTGCACTTGTCCCAGAAATGGAGCCGATCCATCAAAGATCAGACCAGTTGTGCATAACGAAAAGCACAGATATTTGCAAAAGCTGGAAGTCAATGTCTAGTTCATCATTTTTCTGTACTGTCAAAGCTGTTCAAATAGTTTGAAGTAGACATCAGATTCCCAGGACACATACAATGCAGGTTTGATGTAAAACAAAGCTCTCTGTATATCATTCATGTCCAAGCAGTTTAGGCCGAGTGCCAGAAAGTAACAAAGCATAACCTTGCCAGTCTGTTGCAGGCCACACACTCTTCAGTCACTGTCATTACACTCAGGATTCATTCCAGGTTCGAGTCCTTATTTTTGCTCTGCGTCTGCCCTCGACAATCCATCACTCCCTGCTCCTCATCCCAGGCAATTATGTTTGTTAAGTGTCTTGCAGTTACTCAAGGAATAACTCATTGAGGCCAGTTACAGGCAATGTCAGTGCTAATATTTACTATGTAAAAAATATACTTTGAAAACCAGTGACAGACTGAAAGAACTAAAATGCAGCTTGTATTAATGACAATTTGCTTTTTGCAAACATTAGATGCTACAGGGTTGGTCACAGCCCTGAGCCTGAGGTTCAGTCCCCACCATCATCGATTTGTGGAATTGAACACAATGGTCAAGAAATTAATTTGTGCAGCATCATTTCCAGTGAATCATAGAATCCCTACAGTGCAGAGGAGGCCATTCGGCCCATCAATCGCAATCCCACCCAGGCATCCCCATAACCCCATGCATTTACCCTAGCTAATCCCCCTAATATTAGGAGCAATTTAGCATGGCCAATCCACCTAACCCGCACATCTTTGGACTGTGGGAGAAAACCAGACCACCTGGAGGAAACCCATGCAGAAACGAGGAGAATGTGCAGACTCCACACAGACAGTGACCCAAGCTGGGAATCAAACTTGGGTCCCTAGTGCTGTGAGGCAGCAGTGCTAACCACTGTACCACCTCATAGTGGCACAATGCAGTCTCACTTTGCTTCCCCTACCTGCATGTATTGTGTGACATTCAACACTGATTTAGGTGTATGCATTTGCATCCCCTGTATGTATCCGAGCACATGCAAATAGTTCCTAATGCAGTACCACCCAATTAGTTGATGTGACACACAGGATACCAAAACTGGACAACATGGCTCCCAGCAATGTGTTGTTCAGGAATGAAAAGAGGAAGTGAAGCAACAAAGTGGACCAGGCATTCAAGGTAAGTAAAATTTATAGAACTTTCTCGACTGGAAAGTATCTGAAAGAGATCTCATGTGTTTCTGGAAGTGCTTCTGGTGCACTTGACAGAGGGATGGCAGCAGAGTGGGTGACCTGCCCACACAAGGTTGCAAGCATGGGACCAGCAGTGGCTCTGCAGCACGGAAGGCAGATGGAGCAGAGACTGTTGACCTGGTGAGTTCTTCATCATGTCCTCTGCCTTAGTTACAGCCAGAATTTGCCATGTCCTTGTCTGTTAAGTCAGTCAATGCACCCAATCTCTTGATACATTTGCTTATTTATCACTTTCCTATATATGCCACCCCCACAATACGTCCCAATCAAGGTCCTTACCTGAGTCCTCTGAAGCGCTCCACAACTCAGTCTCTGGTGCTCTGACAAATGAGCCAATCCTAATCTCTGACATGCTTGCAGCCCATTCATACTCAGTGATTCACCACGTGTTGATGGTCTTAGCTCTCTGCTCGCCTCCAAGGTAAGTAAGTAAGTGCAGTGCCTGTACCTGAGCTCGTGGATGTCAGATTAAGTGTCATGGCCTCTTCTTCACTTGCTCTCTCCCTTTCTCCCGGAATTGCTGTGTCTGGCCAGCTGGCTGTTCCTGGGTATCAGAAAGTAGAGATGCAGAATTGGAATGTTGGTTTGAGGGAAGGTTGGGCGAGGGGGCGGGAAGGTTTATGCTGGATGTTGCGTGGGATGTGAAAGGCAAGAAGGCCATTGTCACGTCATCAACAGCTTTCTTGTCATTCCATACAGTAGAATGAGTGGGGAGTGGAGAAGGGCAATAAGGCCAACATCCTCTATGTTCTTAGTGATATTGGATGACATGGGCTCTGTTATGTCTGACTGTTATGATCCTGAGAGCTGCCTCAGTTTTATGGCTCAGGCGATGTAAGCAACCTTGCCTGGCACCAGTTCTCTGCTGCTCTCTTTTATTGTATGCCAACTTCCTCTGCAAGAGAGATTGCTGAATGGCAGTGTGTTTGGGTGATGTGTCTGAATGGCTGAGTGTTATATGAGAGGTAGGCGTGAAGCAGACAACATTGCTAGGTTAGTGAGGTTTAGCTAGTGTTTCTGGATATTAGGTATGAATCCTGAGTATCAGGCAATGCTGCGAAGCAGCATGAGAGGTTGGGATTGGAATGGATCAGAGATGTCATCCCTGCAAGATCAGTAGACTTCTTGTCTAATGCATTGAATCTTAGAAATCATAGAAACCCTACAGAGCAGAAAGAGGCCATTTGGCCCATCGAGTCTGCAGCGACCACAACCCCACCCAGGCCCTACGCCAATATCCCTACATATTTTACCCGCTAATCCACGCATCTCAGTTCATTAAGGGGCAATTTTAGCACGGCCAATCAACCTAAGCTGCACATCTTTCGGACTGTGGGAGAAAACCGGAGCACCTAGAGGAAACCGTCATCAAGGAGGAAATAGCGAGGCATCTTGAGGGGAATTGCTTGATAGAGCAGACGCAGCCCGGTTTCGTTAAGGGGAAGTCATGTCTGACAAATTTACTGGAGTTCTATGAGGATGTGTCTAGGGCGGTGGATAGAGGAGAGCCGGTGGATGTGGCCTTTCTTGATTTTCAGAAGGCGTTTGACAAGGTACCTCACAAGAGGTTATTGCAGAAGGTAAGGGGACATGGAGTTGGGGGTAGGGCGTTAGCGTGGATAGAGGATTGGTTGTCAAATAGGAGGCAGAGAGTGGGGGTCAATGGGTGCTATTCGGATTGGCGGTTGGTGACTAGTGGGGTGCCTCAGGGGTCGGTGCTGGGGCCTCAGCTATTTACCATTTATATAGATGATCTGGAGGAGGGAACCGAGTGTATGGTGTCGAAATTTGCTGATGACACCAAGATTGGTGGAACGGCAAATTGCGCGGAGGGTATGGAGAAGGATCTAGATAGGCTGGGCGAATGGGCCAGGAAATGGCAAATGGAATTTAATGTTGGCAAGTGCGAGGTGGTCCGCTTTGGTAGGAATAATGGTAGGAAGGATTATTACTTACGTGGAGAAAAACTGCAGCAGGCAACGGTGCAGAGGGACCTCGGGGTCCTTGTGCATGAGTCGCAAAAACCCAGCTTGCAGGTGCAGCAGGTGGTCAGGAAAACTAATGGGATGCTGGCCTTCATAGCGAGGGGGATTGAATGTAAAAGTAGGGAGGTCTTGCTGCGGCTATATAGGGCATTGGTGAGGCCACAGCTGGAGTACTGTGTGCAGTTTTGGGCGCCGTACTTACGCAAGGATATTTTGGCCTTGGAGGGAGTGCAGAGGAGGTTTACAAGGCTGATGCCGGAGTTGAGGGGGTTGAGCTATGAGGAGAGGCTGAATAAACTAGGCTTGTACTCGTTAGAGTTCAGAAGAATGAGGGGAGATCTCATTGTGACGTATAAGATGATGAATGGGATGGATAGGATAGAGGTGGAGAGACTCTTCCCGCTCAGAAAGGACAGTAGGACTAGGGGGCACAGCCTCAAGATAAAGGGGGGGGCGGTTTAGAATGGAGTTGAGGAAGAACTTCTTCACTCAAAGGGTGGTGAATCTCTGGAATTCTCTGCCCGTTGAAGTGGTGGAGGCTACCTCGCTAAATATTTTTAAGACGCGGGTTGATGGGTTTTTGACAAGAGAGGGGATTAAGGGTTATGGGGAGAGGGCGGGAATGTGGAACTGAGCCATGACAGATCAGCCATGATCTTATTGAATGGCAGGGCAGGCTCGAAGGGCTAGATGGCCTACTCCTGCTCTTATTTCTTATGTTCTTATGAAACCCATGCAGACACGAGGAGAATGTGCAAACTCCAGACGGTGACCCAAGCTGGGAATCGAACCCAGGTCCCTGGAGCAGTGAAGTAGCAGAGCTAACCACTGTGCTACCGTTCCACCCCATTGCTTCCAGGTCCTTAGATTTAGACTCCAAGAGTTGACATTGAGGCAACTGGGCACTGCCAGTTTGCCAGAGCAGTGCCAAAAGCCTGGGGCCTGAATAGGGGTCGGGTCTGAGAAGAGGTTATGATGGAGGTGTTGTGCAGGGGAAGTAGTACAGGGGTGAAGCATGGGAGGGGTGGTGAGGAGGGGGGGTGGGCGATCGTCAAGGGATGCAGCATGAAAGGGGGCACGTTGGGGGCATGAAGGGAGAGCATGTCAGGAGCTATGAAGAGGGTCCCATTGAGAGGACCCCAATTTCCCAATGCCAGTGATCTGTGTTGGGGAGAGGATGGGGAAACTTGCTGCCAACTGGATGGAAGGGTCCCAATGTCCATGGGAGGAGGGAGAGGGTCTCCCAGTGCACTAAGACACCGGGGGAGCCTTTTTAAATGGCGCCCCTTTGCTTTGCAGCCAGGTTCACTGGCATGTTCAGGCCCCACCCCATCAGAATCAATACAGAACTCTCCCATCTCCAAAAAAACAAGAGTATGGAATGATTGCAGTTCCGATCGCGCCAATTGCTCCAGATTTCTCACCATTATGATGGTTTGCTTCGGGGGGTGGGGGGTAATTCACTTTGACAGTCTCTGCTACTGAACTCTACCTTCCAATAGTCATGTTGGGGTACCACTGCACAGGAGCATTACACTGTCAATGATTCATTTATTTAAAGGACCTTAGGACTGTCTGTCAGCTGCCGAAAACAATGCACCAAGCAGATTGGGTTGAATGTTTTCAGGCACCCACAGAGTGCGGGACATTGATTCTCAAAATTAAACCTCTTTGCACCCATTTTCTGCCTGTAAATGAAGGTTTAATTTCTCCAACAAACTAAAGCACAGGTTTTAGCTGCAATAACGATGGATGGGGGTATAATCTAAATGGGATTAGGGGTCCTGGTATGTGGTTATTAAAGGATAGCTCATTCATACAAAAATGATTGATGAAAAGCATTCAGATGAAATTTATCCGAAACACTGACTGTAGATCTCGCTCCATAAAGGCTGCTTGACCTACTGAGTATTTCCAGCATTTTTTCCTTGGATTTCCTGCACTAGCAGTGTTTTGCTGTTTTGAAATTTTGATCACAATATAAAGTTAAAATGTATTTATTAGTCACAAGTAGGCTTGCATTAACACTGCAATGAATTTTCTGTGAAAATCCCCTAGTCGCCACACTCCGGCTCCTGTTCAGGTACACTGGTGGTCAATGCACCTAACCTGTAGACTGTTGGACTATGGGAGGAAATCGGAGCACCCAGAGGAAACTCACACAGCACACGGAAAACGTGTAGACTCCACCCAGACAATGACTCAAGTTGGGAATCAAACCCTGGTCCCTGGTGCTGTGAGGCAGCAATGCTAACCCTCACCGCACTAATTGTATACTGAGCTTCCTGATGAATTTTACAATAGGAAAACAAGGAAGAGGTACTGTGAAGATACAAAATTCTAGTCAGACTATATGGAATATTTGGCATGGTGATGGGAACCCCATATTGGGCAGAATCCAGGGATGATTTGTCAGGACCTTACTTGGGATTAGATCTTGCTGAAAAACTGGAAAAACCTGGACTGTTTTCCTTGGAAACTAAAGGAGTAAACATTTTAAAATGAAACATTTAAAACAGTGAAAGGAATTGATAGGGAATCCATACTTTGGAGGAACACAGAACCAAGGGACATTACAGATCTAAGAATTCAAGCAAAACCAATTAAAATTAAACTCAGCAAGTACTTCTTTACATCAAAGCTTATCAGAATATAGAACAAATTGGAGTAATTCATTTTGTCTTATCAATAAATCTGGAAATGCCATCTGTTTGCTTTTCACTTTATTGATTGCAGTGGACTAGAGTTGTAAAATGCAGACTGGTAAATAGAAAATAAGAGATGTTTCTTTTCCAATCGATCAAAAATATGGAAAAGCTTTTTGAAACTGTTTGTTAAAGCAACAATAATACTTTTCAGAAAATGCTATTTTTATCAAGTCTTGAATACCGTCCTACATCACTCAGTCAGCATAGCTATGACAACTGCAGTAACGTTATCGGTGCTATAGTTAATAGTAACAATAAAATAGAAATATTCTTAACATGTCCAATAGTACTTACACATTTAATATCACTTTTGTTCAAGGCAATTTACACTACCCTGTACTGTACCTTCCAAACATGTGACCCCGCCTTGAAAGATAAGGGCAACAGATACATGGGAACAGCAGCATCTACAAGTTTCCCCCCAAGACACACGCCACCCTGACTTGGAAATATGTCATCGTTTCTTTGCAGTCACTGGGTCAAAATCCAGGAATTCTCCTCCTAATAGCACTGTGGGTGTCCCTACACCACATGGATTACAGTGGTTAAAGAAGGCAGCTCACCATCACCTTCTCAAAGCCAATTATGGATGTGCAATAAATGCCAGCCTAGCCAGTGACGCCATGTGAACCAAATTCAGAAATTCACTTATGCGTTAGATATATTCCAACATGAGGAATTAGAATCATAGAATCATAAATTCTAACAGAGCTGAAGGAGGGCTTTCAGACCAACTTCTTAAATCAGGCCCAGCCTGCACTCTATCCCTGTAACCCTATGCACTTTATCCTGCTAATCCCCTAATCTGCACACTAAGGGGCAATTTAGCGATGTGAACCCACCTAACCTACACATCTTTGGAGAGTGGGAGGAAACAGGAGCACCTGGAGGAAACCCATGCAGACACGGGGAGAATGTGCAAACTCCACACAGGCAGTGACCCAAGACCAGAATCAAACCCGGGTCCCTTGTGCTGTGAGGCAGCAGTGCTAACCACTGCGTCATAAAAGTTTGATTACTCACAGATGAGTTTTGTGAACCATCCCCAGGAACAATCCCCAGGCAAATTATGCCCCCAGAACTATGGACACTATAAATAGAAGGTGATCCACTTTGGCAGAAAACCATCCCTGCAATGAAGACAGAAAATTAACCCATTGCGCCTGAAAACCATAGATGCAAGAAGCAATAGATAGCAATAGAAGCAACCATAGATGCATGAAGTATGCAGAAGGCACAATTTTCCACTCAATCATTTAATTCATATCGTCAAATCACTGAATCCATTAGCCAACTAAATTTCTATTGACCTATATTTAATAAAAGTTAGACAAATCATTTGATTCACAAGCCAACTGGATTGTCAGAGATGACTTCAGATGTTTGCTTGGGAATTAGGGATCCTGGAGAACAGACAAGCAATGCAAAGTAGTGATCCATAGTTGAAATTGCTTCAAACTGAGTAGGCAAAGCTTGACAAGCTTACTGATAATCGCAAAATTAGTATTTTATATTCATCTCCGTAAAGGCAGTGGAAGTAAACCAAACCAACTAGAAAGTTCCTTACAATGTAATCCATTTAAGGAAGGAAAAAGGTTCTGAGTTCAAAATAAATACTGTGGGTTCATCGAATTGAATGCGGAGAATGTACTGGTGAGTGCAAAATTGCCTGCTGTTCAACAAACGTGTGATGGCAGGAGCTGCTGTCCTCTGGTGGTTAATTATATCTCACACTGTTCTTACTATCACTGTTCTTACAGATTAACAAACTTCTTGCAGAAAAATATGGAAGTTGGACATCATTGTTCATATTTTGCATTTATCTTTCACATTCATCTTTCACATTCAAAAGCAATTCACTTTCTGTTAACAAAAATCAATGAATTACGATGCTGAACACTCAATGTTGTGATTTTGAATTTGTGCTTTTCTGTTAACCTTGGCAACTGCAGCACTTTATATGTGCAGTGCCAGGTTCCTCTTACTCAGTTAGGTTAACAATGTGTGTATTTTTAATCACACGTGGCACTTTTAAAAATGAAATTAAAGGGCATGGCGATTAAATATTTAGGACTCCACAACTAGCCTTAATACCCTTTGCTATGGAAGAAAAATCGGATATTTCTTGATCATGATTGATGCTCTGATTAAAGTAAATGTATTTGGATGTCTGGTGAGAAGAGGATAATGCTCAACAGTGATCGTATTCAAGGTAGAACAGGCTGATGAGATTCAGTTGCTAAATTCAGAAATGAAGAGTCATGCGGCTCATCTGCCAATTCAGAATCCTAACCCAACAGGATTGAAGATCTTCAGCATGAGGACTGAATTATAGGATATCCAACATGAAGGGGGGGGGGGGGAAAGGTGGAAATGACTCAGTCCGTCATGTCAGTGCTGGCTCTTCAAATGGAGCTGACTACAACAATCCTCCTTTTCCATGTATCCTTCTGTATGTGTTTCCAAATAGTTACCCAATACTCTTTTTAAATTGTTAGCCTTTGCTCATTAGCCACTGTGGCTAGTATTCTACTGTAGGTTCTTACAGTCCTCTGTGGAAAAATATACTTCTAACTTCCTCCATCTTCTTATGATAATCTTGAATCTATGACTTAATTTGCTAATTGGTGGAAATATTCTTTACCCACTGAAAATCTTTTGTAACGTTAAAAGCCTGTTACATTTCCCAATTACCTCCACCTTTTCCAGTGAAGATAGCCACAGCTTTTCTACATCTTTCTTCTTAACACTAACCTCACATTCTATTAAATTTTGACTATACTCTTTCCCTGGTTCCAAGGTGTTATCAGAAGTCTATGTCATATACTTGTAGCATAACCAATTAAGTTGTGCAAGTTCAACATCAATTCCTATAGTTTTTATATTCAGTTGCCAATGGAGAAATTCAGAATGCCACTTCAAACATTTTTCTGCCTCCACTCTCACTGTTAAAAGATTTATAGAGCAAACTTACAGTTGGAGGTTACACTGCAGCAAATTCAGAAGTACAATAGAACATTTCACAACAGAGGGATTTGCTGGAAATTTCCAGTCCTCTTATTTAATGATTGTATAGAATTGATTGGATTAGAAGCTAAGAGCACGGAGGGGCATTATATGTGTTGCTGCAGCTCCTTAAAGAGTAACCAACACTTCCTTTGGAGGAGAATTAAAACTGGTTTGTATTTGCATGTTTGGAACATGACCAGGGAACTGTAGGTATATAGAGAGGAAGAGGAAGAGAGAAGGAAGGCTCATTCTTGTGACAGTACTGAAAGTAACAGTACTGAAAGTAACACTGGAAGAGGTTGCGGAAATGAGTTGCTTTTTTATGGCTAAAAGAGGACCCTTCTGAAACCGCATCTGCCAAATTTGCAAAGGGAAAGATGGCAGAGCAGTTATTGGAGGGTCTTCCTCTCAGATGATGAACACGTCAAATAACTTAAGAGCTTTATGAAGTTAAGTATAAGAACATAAGAAATAGGAGCAGGAGTAGGCCATCTAGCCTTTTGAGCCTGCCCCGCCATTCAATAAGATCATGGCTGATCTGAAGTGGCTCAGTTCCACTTTCCCGCTTTCTCCCCATAACCCTTAATCCCCTTGCCTACCAAAAACCTATCTACCCGTGTCTTAAATATATTTAGCGAGGCAGCCTCCACCACTTCAACAGGCAGAGAATTCCAGAGATTCACCACCCTCTGAGTGAAGAAGTTCCTCCTCAACTCTGTTCTAAACCGCCCCCCCTTATCTTGAGGCTGTGCCCCCTAGTCCTGCTATCCTTTCTGAGCGGGAAGAATCTCTCCACCTCTACCCTATCCATCCCTTTCATCATCTTATACGTCTCAATGAGATCTCCCCTCATCCTTCTAAACTCTAACGAGTACAAGCTCAGTCTCTTCAGCCTCTCCTCATAGCTCAACCCCCTCAACTCCGGCATCAGCCCAGTGAACTTCCTCTGCACTCCCTCCAAAGCCAAAATATCCTTGCGCAAGTGCGGCGACCAAAACTGCACACAGTACTCCAGCTGCGGCCTCACCAGTGCCCTGTACAGTTGCAGCAAGACCTCCCTACTTTTATATTCAATCCCCCTCGCTATGAAGGCCAGCATCCCATTTGCCTTCCTGACCACCTGCTGCACCTGTAGGCTGGGTTTTTGCGACTCATGCACAAGGACCCCCAGGTATGCACTGTTGCAATCTCTTTATAATGTACCGACATGACAGGGCGTAAGTACACACTTATTCTTCAATTCTCCAACACTTCATTGTCATTATGGTACAGGAGGCCACCATTTAGCTATTACATGCTTTTTTTAAGAAAAAAGTTATGCTAAATATTCTGCTTATAAACAAAATAGCAAGGTTATGGTATTAAAAAGTACAGGCTATAGGCACTTGTGAATAAAGAAACAGTTCCTTAGATGATTGTGAATAAGAGGTCATTATCTCGTCATGGGAAGTATAAGAAAGAATTTTGATTCCATCTTGGAATAATGCCCCAACATTCAGCACCTTTCCATATGCACGCAGAGATAGCTACGAGAGCCATGGTCTCATTAACACATAGTATACAGATTGCAGATATTACCATTCGAATTGTTTCTCTAAAGTATAGACACATTGGAAAGAACCATCAATCCCTTGCTGACATTACAATGCGTACTGCTTTGTGAGATTTGTTTTCCAAAGAAAATTCAGATAGCCAGGTTGGAGTTGATCTGGAGCTAGATGGTGATGCACTGTTCACACATATACACATTCAAAGAATAACTGAATCTTGTAACACCCTCTCCTTTGAGATTGTATCTATTATGTATTTCAGGAAATACAGGTATGTTGATTTGGAAGACTAGCTCAAGATTTTAATGGGCTTACCAGTCTGTGTGTTAATGTAACCCATCCATTAGCTAGAGCTCATCACCATTAATTAGTCTCTGATGCAGTTTGAGCCTCAATTTCATCTGTGGTTTTCTAAAAATAGACTTAGAAACTGAATAATGATTTGGTTCTGTCACGTTAAGTGTTTCCTGGGTGTACCTTAAGAAGCACTGGATTATCCTTTACATTTTGTTATAATACTTGGCTAATTTGAATATTGTGTTTCCCGAACCACTGATAAAATTTTCCATTTATCTTACGCACAAACAGCCACTTGTTTATGTTGGGGAAAATAAAAGTCGACCAACGCCGAGACATATTTTGTTACAATACCAGTGACTATATTTCATAATAGAAATTATAATGCACTGTTCTCATAATACAAAAAATAGCACAGAATCAGCATAGATTTCATGTTGTCATCATTAGCTTTTCAACAAACACTAACTAAAATTGACAATCCATTATTATCAACACAAGCAGTATCAAACCCAAATCCCAAATTAACTAAATGTGGTAAAGCAATAATATATCACAGGTGACACAAATACAGGTGACTCTGAAGTAGTGAAGTTGACTGCGTAATAGAGGCTAAATAAATAGAACTGAAATTGAACCAAAACAGTTTGGTACTCAACGCATCCAGTCCATTTGCAACTGAATGCTAACATCCCAATCTTCTCCGTGGACTTTTCACCTCAGGATCAATTACTTGGTGGTTTTTTTCGGCCCTCTGCGTCTTTCTTGAATTCTTCAAACTTCTTATAGATATTTGGAATCTGAAGAGGGAATAAAAATCTGAGGATAAATTTCCTGCTATAGATGTACACATCAAAACCTGGCAATAAACCATTTGCGTATATGGCCTGAAGCAGATTATATACCCAGAACAGTTTGGATTCAGCTATCCATGAAGGATGGATCTGAGTATCAAGGTTGGGCAGCTTTTTGTTGTAATTATCCCAAAACTCCCCAAGGATCCGCTGATCACTGTTGAAGCTTCCTTTGTTAGTAAACAATTGCAGCTTTCTAAGCTAATCAATGGAAGTTTATCATGAACAAGCACCTGTGAATTGTCTAGGTATGAATGTTAGACGAATGGGGATAATGTTGCATCTTTACCTATCTTCTTCCACATTAAAACTTAGAGTATTTTTTGAACAACTCCTTTCCCTGTTTAAAGATGTATCTTTTATTTGGGTAGTGGGAGTAAAACCACAAACGTCATTCTTCTCCGTACCACACTGGTCAACAGTTCCATCATTTAAGTAATAATAATTACATGTGGTTAACCTCGCCCCCCACAAATCTAAATTTTCAGTGAATTTGGGAAGCAAGTTTCTTTGACAGTCTTCCAACTTTAGGCAATCACGTTTCTTGAAATTAATTAATTACACTTCCTCCAAAGATTTTTTTGAGAGGAATGTTTGAGGTATGCCTACAGTTCTAACATGAAACTCTAATTTCTTAGCTTGGTATGTATGTGAATCAAGAAACGTGAATTATAAGCTACCCACCTTGCACCAGCATGAATAAGTTATCTACGTAAGGAACAAAATTGCCCTGAAGGAATTAGGTGGTTTTTACCATGGCTTCAGTGATTTGGAACCACTTGTGAACCAACATAATCCTGAGTCATTAGCAACTTGCTGGGGAAAGGGGCTTAATTTGAACTCACGACCACTGCTATAACCACTGTACGTTATCCATCACAGAAACGAGGCTTAAAAAAGCCCCTTGCGATTATATATTGCGAGTCATTCTAGTTAAAGGGGATAAAATCTAAGCCACATTAGACTTACCACTGGAGTTAAAAAGTACCAGATCCATTTTTGTACACTTGAGTGGGAATGTGGGTTCACACTTCTCAGGTATCACACTATGGAATCAGCACACGATGGGTTAAAACAGCTTTCGTTTCTGCTGAACAGGGCTATTTTGTGAAGGTTGGTAGACTAAAGAAAATGGGAAAGTCACTGATCCTTGTCTTAAAGATTTGGGGCATGTGGTTTTATCACTGTTTATACTAATAAAGTCATCACAATGTTTGGCGGACCATACAACCATGGTAATGGGATCATCAGGAAAGATTGTTGAACATGAGTTTCTCTCGGCTCCATATTATCTGAAATCAGCATTGTATGTCATTTAATGTATTGTAAGTTAATGTTAGTCAATGCAGAACGTACAGATCAAAGGTAGAATTGGTACAAGTGTTTAGGGCTAATTAGGGTTTGCCATAGTCAGTCTGGAATGGCAAAGCATGATATCCAAGTTGTTATATTGAATTATGGACTCAAGGAGTCGTATAAACAAATAGATTCATGTTGTTTGATTTGACCAAGTACTCTTGTTGGATTGTGTAACATGAGCTCATCAAAGACAGGGACTTGATTGTGCAGTTGTTACAACTGATGTCTGTGTTTAAAGCAACAAAAAAAAGCACAGGAAAGCTGTCTTCCAAAGAGCACATTATTCAAAGATAGTCAAGAGTATGTCACTGATTAATTTCAATGCTTTGGAAAACATTATGTATAAGGAAACAAAAAAAAAGAGAAATGAAAATGAAATAAACCAGTTCAATAACTTTGTAATGATGCTGGACCGAAAAATTATAGAAATACCAGAACCATAACACATTAGCATTGCACCCTTCGATTAATGTCTTGACTTAAACAAAATTATCCCTGAGGTGCAATAATTAATTTTCATAAACATACCTCATAATTTTGAGCCAGATACATTCCCACTAGGTTTCCAAAAGTAAATCCTACCTGAAACAAAGCACAAAGTTATTAGGACAAGTGCCCACACGTAACACTTTGTATAGGAAAGAACATCATAAACATCTTTTGAGCATGTGTACATATGACTAAATGTATATTCAAATCTGTTACATAAGGAATGTTAGGGTCGAAATCAATGGAAGTGCAGTTGATTACGGTGGCACAGTGGTTAGCACTGCTGCCTCACAGCACCAGGGACCCGGGTTCAATTCCCAGCTTTGGTCACTGTCTGGGCGGTGTGTCTGCACGTTCTCCCCACGTCAGCGTGTGTTTGCTCCGGTTTCCTCCCACAGTCCGAAAGACATGCTGGTTAGATGCATTGGCCATGCTAAATTCTCCCTCAGTGCATGTGAACAGGCGCTGGAACGTGGCAATTAGGGGATTTTCACAGTGACTTCATTGTAGTGTTAATGTAAGCCTTATTTGTGACACCAATAAACTTCAAAAACTTTTGATGGTCCTCTATAAAGACATGTGAGGTGATAAAATTGAGTTATGTGGCTAGTTATGAAGTTTCTAATTATATTAAAGTTGCTCTTTGCACTTCAGTGCTCAGCAGCTGCTCCCATTCATTGCTGCCATGACGAAGACATTATGTCAGATTTTCTGCTCACATACATCAGTGGCAGAGCTGCTCCACTTACATTTGCAGCAACTGACTAGCAATGAATTTTCATAACGTAGCAAAGCTGTTCAGCATCATTAGCCAGCACAGAAACAAATCAATACAAATATTAAAAGTAAGCTTAAGGAAGTGAAGTCAGAGAAGGAATGGGTAACCACCAGTCAGAAAAAATGGGGCAGGCAGGCAGTCAAAAAAACTCCAGAATGCATCTCGCGTGAGAACCGTTTTTCTGTTGGGAAATGGCGATAGTGACAGTTCCTCTGGGGAGTGCAGCCAGAGCCAAGTTCATGGCACCGTGGGTGGCTTAGCTGCACAAGGGGGGAGGAGTAACAGCGAAAGAGCAATAGCGGTCACAGATTCGATAGTGAAGGGCGCAAATAGGTGCCACTGCGACTGCAGAGGAGACTCCAGGATAGTGTGTTGCCTTCCTGGTGCCAGGGTCAAGGATGTCACTGAACAGCTCCAAGACATCCCGAAAGAAGAGAGTGAACACTCAGAGGTCACAGTTCACACAGGTACCAACGACATAGGCAGAAAGAGGGAGGAGGTCCCACAGGAAGAATCAGGGGGCTGGTTGATTGAAAAGCAGGACCTCAAAAGTTGTAATTTCTGGATTACTCCTGGTGAATACAGGAACAGAAGGAAAGGACAGGTGAATGTGTGGCTGAAGAGATGATGCAGGAGAGAAGGCTTTAGTTTTCCCAGATCACTGGATCCATGTCTCGGAAGGTGGGAGCTGTACAAGTTGGACAGTTAGCTCTTGAACCAGAATGGGACCAACTTCCTTGTTAGGAGGTTTGCTAGTGCTGTTGCAGGAGAGGAGGTTTAAACTAATTTGGCAGGAGTAGGCTCACAATTTGTAGGTATGATCAAGTATAGAACAAAAGCAGAGTCAGCCTGGAAGGTAGGGCAAGGAGATACATGTTAAGGCACAAGAGAATATGGCACAGTTGAATGGCATTTATTTTAATGCAAGCAGTCTTAAAGGACTTTGATTAACATATGAGGGTATGATGTTATTGCTGTCACAGAGGTATGGTTGAAGGAGGGGCAGGACTGGCAGTTCAGTATTCTGGGGTACAGAGTTTTCAGGTGAGACAGGGAATATAAAAAAAGGACTTGGTGTTGTAATACCAACGTGTCAATTAATGCAGTGAGGAAGGATGATCTCAGCAAATATCATTTGATATATATATATCAAATGAGGGCAGATGGGCGGAAGTTAAAACAAAAAGGGGCAATCATGTGGCTGGGCATGTACCATAGACCCCTAAACTGTCAGGGAGAGATAGAAGAGTAAATACATAGACAAATTTGAGAAGTGTTAAAATAATAGGCTAATAATAGAAGGGAATTTCAACTTCCCCAATATTAATTGGATATTCAAAGTGTGAAACGCTTTAGAGGGGGTGGAATTCTTAAGCTGCATCTAGGGGAGCTTTCTGAGCCAGCACATAAAAAGTCTCCTCTCTTGCAAGACTTTCTAAGGAATGAAGTCGGGCAGGTGGTGGAGGTATCAATGGGGTAGCATTTCGGTAATAGTGACCATAACTCGGTAGGATTTAAGGTAGTTACAGAAAAGGTTAAAGATGGATCGGAAATAAGATTTCTGGGGGAAGGCTGATTTTAAAAGGATAAGACAGGATCTAGCCAAAGCGAACTGGGAATAACTACATGTTGGAAAATTCACATCAGAATGGTAGGAGTCATTCAAAGATGAAATACAGAGTGTACGATGTTAATACGTTCAAATAAAGGTAAAGATTGAACCATGGATGCTCTAGGAGTACAGAAAGCGTAAGGGGTTCTAAAAAAAAATGGCAACGGGTCATGAAAACACTGGTGGGCAAAATCAAGAAAAATCCAAAGATGCTCTATAAGTCTTTAAGGGCAAAAGGATAACCAAGGAACAAGTAGGACCCATTAGCAACCAAAGTAGCCAAGGTTTTGTGTGAAGCCAAAAGATGTAGGTGAGGTATCAAACTAATATTTTGCAGCTGTGTTTACGATAAAAAAGGATGACATAGGTATAGAAAGCAGGGATGGGGACTGTGACATAATTGAACAGATTAGCACTGACAGGGAGGAAGCGTTAGCTGTTTTAGCAGTTTTAAAAGTGGGTAAATCCACGGGCCTAGATGAGATGTATCCTCGGCTGCTGTGTGAGGCAAGTGCGATAGATTTCTGGGCTCTGATGTTAATTTTCAAATCCTCTGTGGCCACAGGAAAGGTGATGTGGAGTTGCCAGCATTGGACTGGGGTAAGCACAAGGCTAGTGCTAGCAGATAAACCTGTTGGACTTTAACCTGGTGTTGTGAGACTTCTTACTGCACAGGAGAGGTGGCAGAGGACTGGAGGACAGCTAATGTGGTGCCACTGTTCAAGAGGCAGAGTAGGGAAAAAACAGGTAATTATACACCAATGAGTCTAACATCAGTAGTAGGGAAATTATTGGAAATATTTTTAAGGGACAGAATTAATTTCCACTTGGAAAGGCAAGGATTAATCAAGGATAGTAAGCATGGCTTTGTCAGGAGGAGATCATGCCTAACACGTCTAATTGAATTTTTCGAAGAGGTGACTAGGTGCGTAGATGAGGGCAGTGCAGTTGTTGTAGTTTGCACGGACTTCAGTAAGGCTTTTGACAAGGTCCCACACAAAAGACTGATCAAGAAGGTAAGAACCCATGGGGTCCAGGCCACTTTGGAAAATTGCATCCAAAATTGTTTTAGGGCAAGAGGCAGAGGGGTGATGGTTAAAGGTTGATTTTGCAGCTGGAAGCCTATGTACCAACTGAAAGTGAGATTACCAATAGTACAGTGATTAAAATCAGAGGTGCTCAAGAGGCCAGAATTGGAGGAGCAGTTGAGTTGTACCACAACTTCATTTACTCTTTTTGTTCCTTATCCTATGCACTCATTTCTCAAAAACTGAGACTATTGATTCAACTGAAAATATTTACACTGAGATCAATGTCAGTACAGACTTGATGGACCAAAGGGCCTCTTATGTACTGTAAGATTCTATGTACATACTTCTGTTGGCAAGAGTTTCAGATTTTGACTTATCTCGGAGGGTTGTAGAGCACAAATAGATTACAAAGATAGGGAGGAAAGACCAAGGAGGGATTTAAAATTGGAATGCATCCGAGGGTTCTGAAAGAAATGGCGGAGGTGATAGTGGATGCCTTGGTGGTTATTTTCCAGACGTCGCTGGATTCCGGGGAAGTGCCGGAAGATTGGAAAGTGGCTAATGTTACGCCGTTGTTTAAGAAGGGTGCCAGGCAAAAGGCCGGTTAGTTTAACGTCTGTTGTAGGTAAAATGTTAGAATCCGTCATCAAGGAGGAAATAGCGAGGCATCTTGAGGGGAATTGCTTGATAGAGCAGACGCAGCATGGTTTCGTTAAGGGGAAGTCGTGTCTGACAAATTTATTGGAGTTCTTGAGGGTGTGTCTAGGGCGGTGGATAGAGGAGAGCCGGTGGATGTGGCCTTTCTTGATTTTCAAAAGGCGTTTGACAAGGTACCTCACAAGAGGTTATTGCAGAAGGTAAGGGGACATGGAGTTGGGGGTAGGGTGTTAGCGTGGATAGAGGATTGGTTGTCAAATAGGAGGCAGAGAGTGGGGGTCAATGGGTGCTATTCGGATTGGCGGTTGGTGACTAGTGGAGTGCCCCAGGGGTCGGTGCTGGGGCCTCAGCTATTTACCATTTATATAGATGATCTGGAGGAGGGAACCGAGTGTATGGTGTCGAAATTTGCTGATGACACCAAGATTGGTGGAACGGCAAATTGCGCGGAGGGTGTGGAGAGTCTGCAGAAGGATCTAGATAGGCTGGGCGAATGGGCCAGGAAATGGCAAATGGAATTTAATGTTGGCAAGTGTGAGGTGGTCCACTTTGGTAAGAATAATGGTAGGAAGGACTATTTCTTACGTGGCGAAAAACTGCAGCAGGCAACGGTGCAGAGGGACCTCGGGGTCCTTGTGCATGAGTCGCAAAAACCCAGCCCGCAGGTGCAGCAGGTGGTCAGGAAGGCGAATGGGATGCTGGCCTTCATAGCGAGGGGGATTGAATATAAAAGTAGGGAGGTCTTGCTGCGGCTGTATAGGGCATTGGTGAGGCCGCAGCTGGAGTACTGTGGGCAGTTTTGGGCGCCGTACTTACGCAAGGATATTTTGGCCTTGGAGGGAGTGCAGAGGAGGTTTACTAGGTTGATACCGGAGTTGAGGGGCTTGAGCTATGAGTAGAGGCTGAATAAACTAAGCTTGTACTCGTTAGAGTTTAGAAGAATGAGGGGAGATCTCATTGAGACGTATAAGATGATGAATGGGATGGATAGGATAGAGGTGGAGAGACTCTTCCCGCTCAGAAAGGACAGTAGGACTAGGGGGCACAGCCTCAAGATAAAGGGGGGGCGGTTTAGAATGGAGTTGAGGAGGAACTTCTTCACTCAAAGGGTGGTGAATCTCTGGAATTCTCTGCCCGTTGAGGTGGTGGAGGTTGCCTCGCTAAATATTTTTAAGACGCGGGTTGATGGGTTTTTGATAAGCGAGGGGATTAAGGGTTATGCGGAGAGGGCGTGAATGTGGAACTGAGCCACGACAGATCAGCCATGATCTTATTGAATGGCGGGGCAGGCTCGAAGGGCTAGATGGCCTACTCCTGCTCCTACTTCTTATGTTCTTAAAACAAGTTTGAGAATTTTAAACAAGATGTTGCTTGCCTAGGAGCCAATGTAGATCAGCAAACACAAGAGCACATCAACTTCTACATCTCCATCATTTCCCTTGGGATGTTTTCACCACTCTGTCATCAGACTACTTGTTTGCTACCCACACTGGGTTAAGCTGCAAATTCCTCCAGCTGAACACAGGGAAGATTGAGATCACTGTCTTTGATCCCTAAACACAGTGAAAAGTCTGACAACACCAGGTTTTAGTCCAACCTATTTAAATTTAAATTAAAATAGGTTGGACTAAAACCTGGTGTTGTCAGACTTTTCACTGTGTTTACGCCAGTCCAACGCCGGCATACCCACATCATGACTTTGATCCCTAATACAAACTTTATATCTTTGTCATTGATATTATCCCTCTTTTTGGTCCACCCAGCACCATTGCCCTTGCTGGCTCACACTGGTCCAAGGGCCCATAACACCTCTAATTTTCAATTATTATTTTTATTTCCTTCCGGATCTCAGGCCCTTGCAATGCTACAACCACCACCAACCCTACAACTGCTTCCCAAAACTTTCCATTCCACCAACTCTGACCTCTTGTGCACCTCTTCTTTCCATTCTGACACCATTGGTAGTCCATGCCTTTAACAGTTTAGCCCTCATGCACTTGAATTCCCTGACTAAACTCCTCTGCACTTCCTCCTTCTTCAAGAACATCCTTGAAGGCAAATTGTTTGACAAAGATGTCAGTCACCAGACTTAATTTTGTCTTTAGTTCGCCATCCATTTTTCATTGATTACTTTTTCAACTTGAGGTACTAATATAATAGCAAGTTGTGAATCTGTAAAGAGACAACAGGTCTTATCTTGATAGTATGTATCTAAAATGCTCACTTATCTTTTCCGTCTAGCTAATTTCTAGCATTTACTGCAACAAAGCATTTCTTACTGTTTTGATAGCTTTATTGTTATAATCTTTACATTTGAGATGAAACTTTGAATATGTATTAGCATGAGAATTTTTAAGAATACAGCTAAATGTGAGGCCCTTCCAACTCGCAGTCTCGCAATCCTCTGAGATCCGTGTTCCTCCATTTCCTTCCCTCCACCACTGGTGGCTGTGTTTCAACTCTCCAGGTCCCAAGTTCTGGAATTTCCCTACTAAAGTGCTCTGCCTATCCACCCTCATTTCAGAAACAGCTTAAAGCCTACATCTTTAAATCAAACTTTTCATCAGCTGTCCTAATATCAGACGTGGCTTGGTATCAATTTTTGATTCTGAACTTTACAGAAGGATATTTTACAATATTAAATATGCTGCATAAATACAAATTATTGTCAAAATAAAAGCATGCAGAGGTATGAAGAGAAATGTTTATTTAAAAAAACTTTCTCCCAACAGCAGTTCATAAGCAGAGAGTTCTTGAACACACCCATGATAAACACAGCTTGGCTGAGTCTCAGCTGAGCCACAGCTAAATTGGGTGGGTCACAAGCTGCACTGGAAAATATTTCTTAAACTTCCAAGTCAGTCAGATGGCAAAGACTAACTTGTTCTTGTGGAAATTATGAACAGACGCAACAGAATCTGCATCTATTGTTTATGCATGAATATGATATAGCATAAAGTGGCTGTCTGAAGGGCAAATTTATTTCATCATTCTAAATCCTAGCCCCTCTCTAAAATAAGTCTTAGATACACTGCATGTGACAGACCAGGACATTCACAATGACTTATTTTAGTATACTAAAGTCCTCTGTCAAAAGCTGTCCACGTGCACATCTAACATTGCCTGTCTTCATCCCACCATTTGTCCATTTATGCACTTTTAATCACTCTCTACTTCTGTCCTTCCTGACTTTTTAATGTTCTACTTTGTCCTAAACTTGGCTACCACACCAAGATTTGTTCGTCCATCATCACAACCCTCAATGAACTATACAGAAACTAGTCCATCTCTATCCTGCCTCAATTTTGCCAGCCTCCACCCAAACTGTGTCTTCATCTAATTCCTGCCTCCTTTCTGTCTATCCTCTGTTTAGCCCCACAATGAAACTAAAACTACCAACTAACTCGCACTGATTTTCCTGAACTCTATCTTTCCTCCTCCCATTTTCCTCTTAGGAACCTTCTATAAATCCACTAATTTGAACAGGAGTAGGTCATTTAGCCTCTTGGGCCTGTTCCACTATTTAATGAGATCATAGCTGATCCCAGATCTCACTCCCTGCCTTTGCCTCATATCATTCAATACCTTTGGCAAGTAAAAATCCATCAATTTGGATTTAAAAGTAACAATTTATCTTGCATTAATTGCTGCTTGTGAAAAAGCATTCCAAACTTCTACCAGCTTTTGTATATAGAAATGGTTTCTAATTTTGCTCCTAAAAAGGTCATTCTCTCTCATTTTTAGAGTCTGCCATTAATTTAACTCTTAGGAGTTCAGGCATCATTCAGGTATCCTTCCTAAGGTGTGATGTCCAAAGTTGCTCTAAAATAGCTAATGTCCACTGAAATCAATTTGCCACAATTTACCGTTCACTTAATGTCCATCTATGCTGTTTATACCGGCTATTTTTGTGTTATTGGATAGAAGGCCACATATCCAAATTTGCCAATCTAAATCATTAATAAATATAGTAAATATGTGAGATCTCAATGCAGATCCATGCAGGAAATCACTTCACATCCTGCCAATTAGGGTACCTGATCATTATGTCCATTCTGTCTCATGCTGCCCAGCTAATTTCCTAACTAGTCAAATAATTTACCTTCAATTTCATGAGCTTCAACTTTAGACTTTAGCTAACATTCTCATTAGAGAGACCTGATTAAATGTCTTCTAGAAATCCGTAGACATCCCCATTACTTTAGTCATCAATTTTTAAAAAAATCAATCAGGTGTCACTGAGGCTTTATGAATCCATGCTTGCTCCCTGATCAAGGTGTTCAGTCACAATATTTTGAATTATGGCCTCTAGTAACCTCCAAACAACAAATGTTAGACTAACTGATCCATAATTCCCTGGATTCCCACTGTCAACTTTCTAAATAGCAGAATGACATGCACAATTTTCCCAACCTCAAGGAACAAATCAAGAGAATTTTCCAATTTTATAGTTAGAGTATCTCGAATGTTCTAATCTAATTTCTTCAAAACTCAGGAAATAAACCATCTTTCCCACAGTTATGCTATTTTTTTCCTCTTCTGGTACTTATTCAATTCTCTTTTGAAAGCCACAATTGAAATTTCCTCCAGCACCCTTTCAGGCATTAATTCCGGATCCTAATCACTCTGTGCATAAGAAAGTATTTCCTCACATATCAGTTTAAATTTGTGCCGTCTGGTTCTCGACCCCTCCATTAATGAGGGCAATTCTGCTCTATCTACTCTGTCTAAACCACTCATGATGTTGAACACCTCAATCAAATCTTCTCTCAAATTTCTCTTCCCAAGGAGAACAACCTCAGTTTTTTTCCAATCTACTGATGTAACTGAAGCCCTTAATCCCTGACATCATTCGCGTAAATCTTTTCTGAACTTCGCTACAGCTTTCTTATACTTCCTAAAGTGCAGTGCCTTAACTTGAACACAATACTCCAGTTGAAGCCAAACCAAAATTTTATAAGGATTAATCATTACTTATTTGCTTTGTACTCTATGCCTTGATTTATAAAGCCCCAGATCATTTAAGCTTCTTTAATCATTTTCTTAATCTGCTATGTCATCTTCCCTCTGCTGTGTCTCTTCAAACTTGTACCCTCTAATTTATACTGCTTCTCCTGCTAGAATGTAACATTTCCCTGCATTAAATTTCATCTGCCACCTGTATTCCCACTCCATCAATCAGATCAGATAGAGTATTGTGCAGTTTTGGTCTCCACGTTTAAGAAAGGACATTCTTGCACTGGAGATAGTGCATCTTTGTTGGACCAAGTTGATCCATGGGATGAGGGGATTGTCATATGGTGAGAAGCTGAGTAAATTGGGCTTGTGCTCTCTGGAGTTTACAAGAATCAGAGGCAATCGCATTGAAACATACAAGATTCTGAAGGGGCTTGAAGCAGACATTGAGAAATTGTCTCTGTTGGTTCAAGGAGTCTATAATACAGGGACATAGCCTCAGGATAAGGGACCAATTATTTAGAACTGAGATAAGGAGATATGACTTCCCTCAAAGGGTTATGAATGTTCCATTGTTGAAACCATTTAAAGCTGAGATAAACAAATTTTTGGTGTCTCAGGGCATCGAAGAATATGACAAATGGGCAAGAAAGCAGAGCTGAAACTGAAGAACAGCCATTATCGTACTGAATGGCAAAGCCATTTGATCTACTCTGGTTCCTGCTTTTTGTGTTCTCACCTCATCCCCAGGGCTCTCAGTCTCGGCGGGAAAGGTCGGAAGCAAGAGGAAGGGAGCACAGCAGCTGGGAGAGTCCCAGAGTAGCAGAGGTTGTGAACTGGAGAGTCAGGGAAGAACAGTTCTGAAGATCATGACATGAAACATTAACTGTTTCCCTCTCTCTGTTTGTGTATTGCCAGCAATTTCTCTGCTTACTTTTAATGTTCCGCTATTGCTCAGTTGGTAAGTTAGAATCACAGAAAGAGACTACTTTATTCATCATGCACCAGCCAAAAAACAAGCCACTCAGCCCAATCCCACTTCCCAGCATTTGGTCCATAGCCCTACAGGTTACAGCACTTGAGCTGCATATCTAGATAGCTTTCAAGTGAGTTGACGGTTACTGCCTCTCAAGCAGTGAGTTCTAAACTCTACTACCCTCTGGGGTGAAAATATTTTTCCCTCACCACCTTCTAATCTTCTACTGATACCATATTGGGAGCTGGGATGTTAAACAGGGCACAGTGTCACTTACGACTGAGCTTGTGAATTGAACAAATTGAACTCGTACATTTTGAGCAGCAAGAATCAAAAAATTCACTCTTTTCAACCAGAGTGAGCAATGCTCTTACGAACATTACTGAGTTGGAGTAAAAAGTTATGAATTCAAGTGCCATTCCAAACACATGGAGGCTGCCTCGCTAAATATTTTTAAGATGCGGGTTGATGGGTTTCTGATAAGCGAGAGGATTAAGGGTTATGGGGAGAGGGCAGGAATGTGGAACTGAGCCACGACAGATCAGCCATGATCTTATTGAATGGCGGGGCAGGCTCGAAGGCCTACTCCTGCTCCTATTTCTTATGTTCTTAAAACTCTTGGCAGACTTTGCAGTGAGATATTGAGGGAGTGCATTACTACCAAAGGTACTGTATTTCACGTAAAGATCTTAAAACAAGGCCGGGTCTGTAGACATAAAAGAACACTTGAAAAAGAGTTGGGAGGGTATTTCTGGTGTCCTGAACAGTTTTATCCATCAATTAACACCACTGAAAATAGATTATCTTATCGCATCACTGCTGTTTGTGGAAGTTTGCTGTGTGCAATTTATCTGCCTCACATCCCCTATGTTCCAACAGTGATGGCACTTCAAACAGACTTCATTGGACGTAAAACTCTTTCGGACAGCTTGAGGTTACGAAAGGCTTAATAGAAATGCAAGCCTTTCTTTTGAGTAAAGAATATATACAGTGCAAGCAGGTGTGTGAAGAAACAGATTTTATGGTCCAAATGGGTATTGCTGTGTTATGACTGCCTCCCATTTCTGAAATATTTTCCAGAATTACAACTTCACAGGATCTCTACTATCTTCCTAGTCTCGCCTTTTGTATATCCATCAGTTAACTAGCTTCTAAACTTTGGAATTAACTCTCTTGCTTCCTTTAAAAGCACTCCTTAAAACTTATCTATTTGACCAAGTTTTTGATCATCTGTCCTAGCATCCCACATAGCTGAGTGTAAAATTTTGTTTTAAATTCCTTGAGACATTTAAGTAAATTATATATGCTTCATAAATGCAAGCTGTTATCATTATTGGTAAGGAGATCAAATGATATAAAGTTTAAAGTTTTATTATTATTATGTGTGTCACAAGTAGGCTTACATTAACACTGCAATGACGTTACTGTGAAAATAACCTATATTGAGTTAGGGCAAATAAATGGAGTTGATGTACAAATCACTCATGATCTGAAAGAATAACAGAGTGGGTCTGAGGGATTGAATGGCCTCTTCCTACTTCTATGGTTGTAAGAATACCAATCTTTGCAAAGCAGGTCAGAAAAAAGATGCAGTGATTTTATTGAAGTGCACCCCTAACAGCTCCATAATGCTCTGTGGGTTGTTCCCATGGATGCAGAGTTACACATCAACTGCCAATGGAGGACCATCAACTCAACAAAAACATTTTTGGTCAGTCTGAAATGAATTTGTTGGTCCTCCAGTGCCAAGAGCTGTCAATGGCTGAGTGTCACGTCCCAAGGTTCAGGAATACATGCCAAGCACACTAAAACTTGGTGCAGCTGCCACAAAGGGGCATAAGGCTCTCTCACTATGGTGCACCAGAGGTCTGAAAACTGTAAAAAAAAAGTCAAGCTATAATTTTGACATATGGCATTGTAATTAACTGTAAATGTAATAACATACAGCAGCAAGAAACATTGTTTTGCACTTGACATAATGTAAACTTTGAATTGTGATGTAATATTTCTATAATTTTATCAATAAAGATATGGTGGGGGGTAAAGTTCGAATGATTACGCTGCTTTATACTTGCGAGAGAAGAATGCTGGGCGGAGGGGTGGGGTCATATAACTTGATTTAATTCCACACAGACCTAGCAGATGAACGAAGTTTAATTGAATATCCCTTCCAAAATGAAATACTCTAATCCTCCAGTGCTGCCTGATCTACAACCTTCTAATTCACTGAAAGCAGGCGAGCCAAGCAGACGCTTTACAGAAGTTCATACCAATACCGTATATACACAAACACCCTGAAGGGAAACCCAGACACACTGGCTGGAGAGGTGACAGGGAACCAACGCCCAGAGAGCAGGAGCCCGGTCAGTAAGGGAGGGAGGGAGACTCTGGGGGAAGTTGATGGCCCAGCCCCGGACACCCGCTCACAGCGGCCTCAGCTAAGGAAACACACCCTTACCATTACCATTCCCTCCCTCACTTACCAGGAACTGGAACATTGTGCTCTCTACACCGAGGTATATACCTAGGCCTCGCTCTCACTGCGCCTTCCTAACACCGCCCAGCACTAAGAGTGCGCAGGAGCGCCCTCACTCTGTGGCGGCGGGCCAATAGCGGCGCCATGTTGGAAAGGTCGTTACCCTCCACCCGGCCAACAACAGGAATCCGTCTTCTCGCAAGACTCGACGGGAAAGAGGAGGTCGATGCGTGTCCTTTCCAAGATGGCGCTGCGCTGGTGCCGTTTCGGCCTGACGCCATGTCCGGTCGGAAGCTGTAGTTTCCGGTTGCTGTGCAGCCCAGCTGGTGAGAGTCAGTGAGGAGCGCTATCCTGAGAGGGACCGGCTCTAGTTTGGATGGCGGACCGCGCTCCACTGCTAGAGTACGAGGAAGGTCCCTCTGTCACCTTCCCTCCCTGGGATGGCACCAGCCCGGCTGCCGGCAACGGAGCCGGATTAGCGCCTGGCGGCGGAGCTACCGAAAGCTGGAGCCCGGGGTCGGAGCGGGAGGCGGCCGCCCCTCCGGGAGCTCAGCAGCAGGAGGAAGAAGAGCAGGTGGTGGCGGTGTTTGTGGTGACTTTCGACACCAGAGCAGGTGAGGCCGGGCTCTCAACAGCAGCATTCCCCCTCATACAGAGTCCGCAATTAAAATGGCTGCAGAGTCAACGGGAAGATGGCGGGGTATCCGTGACAGCAGGAGGAGGAGGTATCCATAGGGACAGGGAGGAGGCAGAGGGAGTATCTGTGGTACTCGAGGGGGGGCGGAGGATGGGTTGTCTGTCCTCTACTTTGGTCGCAGCTAAGTGATTTTAATCTGTAACAAAATGTGCGCTTGATGCCGATGTCCCTTTCACGTTATTGAGGTGTAAAAAGTTCACTGCAGACCCAGTTGCTCGGGTGTAACTTAGTCACAGTAAGAGAGAGAGAATAAAGCAGGTGATTGAAATGTCATTGTTCCTTTTATTGGAAGCCAGTTGGATTTGACTTAGGTTGACCTCTGCTACGTAGAATCTGCTTAGATAAATGGATTATCCTGGAGTTTGTGGTGGACGAGATGGGAAGGGCAAGTAAATCCAATGCTAGCATCTCCACACGAAATGGGAAAGGGCACTGATTGCTGCCTACCATCCTGCAAGTTCTGTTGGATGTTTGTGGCATTGGTTGCTTTTGAATTTGCCAAGTGTATCAAAGATCATAGTGTGTCAGAGTGAAAATGACATGAAGTGAGGTATTATCACATAGTTAACATTAGATTAAATGAACAACTAGGTGTTGTAATGCATTGGGCAGAGGAAGCCCAATACTCTATCTACTCTGTTGTTCCAAATAAACCATGGGTTTCGTTATTGTGATTCTAGGACAGTAATCTTGTATTGTGTCAGCTTTCGTTATAGGAATTCAGTGATTTTTTTAAAATCTTTACTGTGCTTTGCTCTTGACTACTAATTCTGCGATTCTATCAGCATTACTTGCCTTTCTTCCCACTCCAGTCATTTGTACAATAAACTGAAGATTGCCAAGTGGAGGATACCTCTTGGAATTGTGAATCTGAAGTTTTAGATATGTTCTTAGGGAAAAGGGAGTTTTGGGCAAGATAAATTCCAGGATCCAATTGTTGCTTCCTGTCCCTCAATTAGAGGATGACATCTACTCAGGATCACAAGTTTCTTCCATAGGTCTTCATGTGACTAAATAGGCTGATTCTCTATTTGCAAATCTGGGTGTACGTTGATTAGGGCGTCCCACGTTGCCTCGGGGAGGTGATGGCCTAGTGGTATTATCGCTAGACTATTAATCCAGAAACTCAGCTAATGTTCTGGGGACCTGGGTTCGAATCCCGCCACAATGGTGGAATTTGAAGTAAAAAAAGAACTGGAATTAAAAATCAATTGATGACCATGAAACCATTGTCGATTGTTGGAAAAACCCATCTGGTTCACTAATGTCTCTTTAGGGAAGGAAATTTGCCTAGTCTGGCCTAAATGTGACTCCAGAGCCACAGCAATGTGGTTGATTCTCAACTGCCCTCCGGCAACAAGTGCTGGCCAACCAACGAGGTCCATGTCCCATAAATGAATTTTAAAAAAGTAGTGGAGTCCAGAGTGCAGGGTTAACTTCCTTTCTTTCCTTCCGTGTCCCTGCTCTGTGTCATCATTAAGATATTGTCCTAAAGCACGATACAGCTTGATGGACAAGTTGTCACCATTCTCTTCCCAATCATTAATGTCAATCAGGCAGGGCTTTGGGTTGGTTTTGAAGTGTTTTCTTTGTGCCCCCTTGGAATATTGGTCACTTGAGTGTTAAGAAAAGAGGACCTAGCAGGGGGAGATGATTTTCAGCCTTCCGGGCAGTATCCAGTTCATTGAAGTTGATTTTACCACAGTTTTCCATGAATGCTTGTGGAACTGGTTTCGAGAAGGACATTAACATTTGTTCCACGGCCTCCCATTGAATTCATAGGATGTTGCAGAGGTATTACTGCTGGAATTTTTTGAGCACTCTTACATTTTGTTGATACGCAGCCTATGTCTCACTGCAGTACAGGAGTGTGATGGTGATTATTGCTTTGTACACTTGGACTTCTGTTGACTTGCAGAGGTCTTTGTTGTCAAACACACTGCTGTAGTTTGTAGAAGGCTGTGCTGGCACAGTTAATCCAGTCTTAGATCACCGCGTCAATGGTGACTGTTAGAGAGATGGCTGCCACGAAATGCAAAGTGTTCAGTGCATTCCAAAGTGTCTCCTTTAACATTTTTGGGAAGTGAATATCTGGCTGACCAGGTGCAAGTTGATATTAGTTTTGTTTTGGCAACATTCAAAGACATGTTGAATTTCCTCTGTGCAGAACTGAAAAGAGTTGCTTGCAGATCTGGTGCAGGGAATGCACAAGAATGGATAATGTAGAGGTACTTCAGTTATCTTTGAAAATGGATTGGATTTAAAATCCTTACAGCCTGTCCAACCTTGTATCACTTCAACCACTGGTCCCCTGATTCTAGCCTCCTGTGTGTACCAATTCCCCACCCTCATTTTTCTACAGCATCTTTAGTGCGAGAGATTTCAGTCGTTTTTTGAAACTCCTTTCCAAACCTTTGCACTTCTAGCTTTCACCTCTCTGTTATGTCTAATAGCTCTTGTACAAAGGACCGAGTGTCTGCTGTCTTTTAGGTATTTTACATTGAAAGCATTGAGGTATTAGTGAATGTATGTACTATAGTGAATGGCCATAATGACTGCTTTTCCAAGTAATACTTTCTGAGCAATGATGCTTGCAGACAGACATAAATAGTATCTGGAAACATGATAGCCTACATCTGTAGAAAAAATGAATAATTGGTACTTTAGGTGTAGGTCGTTTTAACGAAGTGTGCAAACTCAGCTTAATCCCTCTGTTCTGAATGCTTCCTTGTTTTGTTTCTGATTCTGGAACAGACCAAAGATGTGCAGGTAGGTGAATTGGTCACACTAAATTGCCCCTTAGTGTAGGGGGATTACCAGGATTAATGCGTGAGGTTATGGGGATAAGGCCTGGGTAGGATTGTTGTTGATGTAGGCTCAATGGTTAGAATAACTTCCTTCTATACTGTAGAGATTCTGTGATTTGGCACTTTCATGCCTGTTCTGCCATTCATGGCTGATCGTCTAATTCAACTCCACACTCGTGCATATCCACGTATTCCATAGTTCCTTGGGTATCCAAAAATCTGTTGGCCTCAGTCTTAAATATAATTCTGTCTGACAAAAAGAATTCCAATGATTCAGAATTCTTTGACGGAAGCATTTTCTGCTCATCTTGGTCCTCAATGACTGACCTCCATATCCTGAGATTGTGACCCTAGTTCTAGGCTTCCTAGCCAGGGGGTATGCCCCCCCAGGTCCAAGACCTTTATGAATTTTGTATTTTTCATTCTCCTAAATTCAAGGGAATTTTAGGCTGGGTTTAATTGAATCTCCTCAATGGACAGTCTCTCATTCCAAACATCAGTGCAGTGAAATTTGTTTGTAAATAAATGTTCAGAAACAAGATTCAACAGTTGTGAAGATAATGACAGGCATTGATACTTGGTAGTGTTTGTATTCTGTCCCTTTACAATGAACTGACTGGAAATGTCAACATCCTGGCCAGCCCAGGTGACCACTGGAGGTAAGAATCCAAAATGAGCCTAACTACACTCATCTCGCCACTTTTGCAATTCCACCCATCTGAAATATCTCAGCATTTTAATTCCCACAGGTCCTATAATGTTCTGGCCCCTCATGCTGCAGTAACTTTTCCACTTTATAGCATAATGTGTACATAATTCCTGCATCATCAGAAAAATATTTGTCTCAGTCCACTCACAATCCTGAGTTAGAAATTACCAAATGTAACTGATAGTGTAGTAGTTTCTGGGCTAATGAGATTTACACTGGCAGGAAGAATCAGTTTACACAGGTGCATATTTTTGAACCAGAGCTGTCACTTTGAGTCAGGTTCTGTCACTGATGTTTTCGTAGTCGACATCAGCCATGCATTAGTCTGAGTACTAGAATGAAGACAGCTGAGGTCAGCTTCCTTTTCTTTTCTGAAGGCAGATCTACTTTGGGTACCGTGAATAATAATGCACAATCATAGATACTGATATGGAACTTAGCCCTTCCCTGCTCCTAGTTTTCTTCCTGCGTACAGACAGCGACCAATCCTGGAATACAGCACTCGCGATACTAGCATCAGAAATATCTGATTTGGTGTTCAAATCTCATAATCCATTCCTCTTAACAAAATGTAAGTGTCAGTTTATGTCCAAAGCTGATGTGCTGGTTAGGTGTATTGGGCATGCTAAATCCTCCCTTAGTGTACCCAAACAGGTGCCAGGGTGTGGCCACTAGGGAATTTCACATAATTTCATTTCAGTGTTAATTAAGCCAGCTTGTGACACTTATAAATAAACTTTAAACTTAAAGCTAGGCTGAGTTGGCAGTACTTTTGCCTCTGACTCAGAAGGTCAAATTCTTTAGGTTATATGACTTATGTTGATGTTACTGTACAGAATGAGAGAATGCTACTTCAATGGAAACACTATCTTTCAGATAAGATGTTTGTGGCACCACTTCAATAACTGTTTCTTGTTGACTGTTAAGATCTTGCTGTGTGCTAGTTGTCTGCTGCAATTGCTAACAAATCGCTAGGACTCCAATCTGAAAGCAGTTCACTGACTGAAACATTCTAGTATGTTTTGGGAATATGAAAAATGTGTTCAGAAAGATAAATTTGTTCACTCTTAAGTCATAGGCTGTTTCTATTATCTGTTTAGCAATTATTTACTGCTGTGGGGTTGGAAGGAAGTGGTTCATGCTTGTGAAATGAAAGGGCGGTGTGGTACTATAATGGTTAGCAGTGCTGCTTCACAGCTCTGGGGACCTGGATTCGATTCCTGGCTTAGTTCACTGTCTGTGTGGAGTTTGCACATTCTCCTCGTGTCTGCATGGACTTCCTCCGGGTGTTCCGGTTTCCTCCCACAGTCCAAAGATGTGCAGGTTAGGTTGATTGGCCATATTAAAATTGTCCTTTAGTGTCCTGAAATGCGTAGTTTAGAGGGATTAGTAGGTAAATATGTAGGGATATGGGGTTAGGACCTGGGTGAGATTGTGGTCGATGCAGACCTGATGGTGCATACTTTCTGCACTGTAGGGTTTCTATAAATCTATTATTGTTTGGTAATAAATATTTTTACTTTTTGTAAGTCCTTTTTCATTTAAAAGTTAATGTTCCATGAATAGGTTTTCAAAAGAATTTTTATCAAAGGTTAGTTTGCAGAATCTTGCAATTTAATGGATTCTTTATTGCGGAAAATTGTTTGAATTGAGCACATCTGTTTTCAGCTGGGCTAACTGTGGGAATGTTACATCACTTTGAACCCCTGACACAGCACTGAAATGCTCTTAAACCCCCAAATGACATTCTCTGCAACTTTGACCATGATGCACTATCTCTATCCATCCTTCTCAACCTGTTTGCAACCTTTTTCCATTCTTAACTCTCCAGTGCTAGCCATCACATCTTTTGTAATGGATTCTCTTCATTCTCTTGTACCATTAATTCTGGAGCCCCGTGCTTGCTGCTTGGCCCGTTCCTATTTTTCATCTGCATGTGGTCTCTTGCCAACATCAAAAATACAACATCAAATACCAAGTGAACACTGATGGTACCTAACTTTGTTGTGTTACACTTATCTTAGTCTCTCGACTGTTGTTGCACTGTCTGATATTGAATCTTGGATGAGACAAAGTTTTCTCCAATTGAACCTTGAGGCAGGATCTTGATTCCAACCTTCAGTTTTGTGAAATTAAGAGCAAAATATTGTGGATGTTGGAAAATCTGAAATAAAACAAAATGCTAGATAATCTTAGAAGGTCTGCCAGCATTTGTGGAGAGAAACACGTGTTTTAAGTCATTCTGCAGAACATCAAATTTGTTCCCCAGCCATTGATTTGTCCCTCCGCTTGGACCAATGTCTCAGGTTGAACTATATAGTTCACACTCTCAATCTGTGTTTCTGATGGTGATCCTTGCTATTACCAGTATTACCTATTTCCATTTCTGTAATATTGCCTGTTCCCATTCCTGCCTCAGTTCATTTGCTGCTGAAACCCACAGCAATGCTTTTGTCACCAACCAACTTGACCGTTCCAGTGCTGCCCTAGTGGTGTTCTCATCTTCCATCCTCTAAACTTGGGCTTATCAAAGTAAAAGTGCAAATGCAGCTCAAAACTAAGCTGAACTGCTGGCTAAATTCTAAATATAAAGTCACACTTTCATCTTGGGTCTTTAATTCTTCTGTGCTGCATAACTACAAGCAAGCAAAAGGATGGCGATAGGGAGAAATGTTGATATATGACACAGCCCCAACAGAGAAATTCTGAAATTTCTCACAGATTAGAATAGTTATCCAATGTGAAGACTGTTAATCAACAATCCGAGGATCTGAGTTAGAAATCTTGCATTTACTCAGATCCATTTGTAGGATTTTTAGGTGAAAAATAAATCTCTGTGAAATTGAGGTGTGGCCATTGTTAGCTTCAACCTGAGTTCAGTGAAGTGCTGTGAAACTGCAGTGTGAATTGACCAACATGCTCTGCTCTCATGATAATTGACATCCTTCTCCACAGGTAACATTGTTGAATGGTGTCTGCCACATGAAGTGGATTTAGAAGGGGTGGAATTTAAATCCATGGCCAGTGGATCTCACAGAATAAACTCTGATTTTGTGTAAGTAATTTTCCCAATGGCTTTTTCAAAATTCTTTCAGGTTTGGAAAGTACTAATTCTAACTTGTATGGTATCATCAGTTGATTTCAATAAAATGTAATTGAGTGCATAATTTGCTCAAATTTGAGTTTAAAAATCCCCCCAACAGGAAGTTCTGAATTTGTGCAAAAGCAAAGTATTGTGCATGCTGGAAGTGTGAGATACTGGATTTGTGCTGTTAAGTTGGCTTGGCAGCTGGGGAGGGCACTTTTGACTGTAAAACATAGGCATAGTCAGTTACTGATATTAACCATGGTTTGCCATTGCATAAAGGACAAACTGAAAACATGGGTTAAATTCTCACCAGAGCAGCTTCAAAATTTTAATGCCGTTTATATATTAAAAAAAACAGGAAATAAAAGACTGGCATTTAAAAGTGCCCGTGAAGGTTCCAGATTGCCGTAATAACCTATCTGGTTCACTCATGATCACGAGAGTAGACAATTAACTTTTCTTACCTGATTATCTGTGTTTATACCCACACTCGCATGGTTTAAGATAAATTGGTGATGGATGCTAAATGTTGCACTTGTCCACTTCAGCCAATTCACAAGAGTGAATGGAGAAACTGGTCTTCCATTGGTAGAGGAAGCAATTTGAGGATATGCATTGAGTGTCACACAAAACAAAAATCTGATGGTGCAACATTAAGTCGTTAACTTGCATGCAGTGTTCTCTTCCAGCACCTTTGTACCACTAAACTATAAGCCATATCATCATACTCTTGGTTGTATAGTAACAACAGAATTGGTTATTAGCTTGTAGGTTAGATGTTATAATTGCATTTAACACTAATATTTGCTCTTTAGCCTTTTCCCCAAGAGGATGACATTTAAGGCTGCTGTGATACTTGGCACAAGACGCCATTATTCATTTTAATCTTAAAATTAGCTGGAGCATCTGGGTTGATGTCAAAGCATTTCTTCAAACAAATGGTATGAAAATCTGGCACACTCTGCTGTTTAAAATACAGACACGAGGTCAATTGAAAATTTCAAAACTCAGATGGATGTATTTTTGTTAGGGAAGAGTACACTCAGTTATGGAACCAAGTTGAGTATATGGAGTTAAGAAGCCATAATCTCTCAATTGTGGAATAGACTCCTGGGATGAATCACCTACTAAGAGATCCACTTCATGTTTGATAGATTAGAGCAGTTATTACAATTCATTTCAAAACTCCTTCCTTTTGAATAATAGAATCTTAATTCACCGAAGGAAGCCATTTGATCTATACTCCCTGTGTAACAGTCATGCTTAGTCGCACATCTTTGCTAATTGTAACCCTACAAGTTCCTACCTCTCAAGAGTCTGTCTGATTCCCTTCTTTTAAAATAAAGGTTTAGAATTGGCTTCCACTACCTTTTTAGGTGGAGCGTTCCAGATTCCTGCCACTGTGAAAACATTGTAGTTTATCTCCCTTCTAAATCTTTTGGCATATGGTTTTAAATCTGTGTTCCCTAGTTATTGACCCTTTCAACACAGAATTGTTCTTCCTCTGTAAAAACGTTCATCTCTATTTAACCGACTGACAGTTCTCTTCTGGAAAACCTCTATTAATTCATCTCTGTTCAAAAGAGAGCATACCAAACTTTTTCAAGCTCCTCATAACTGAAATCACTCATCTCTGGTGACTTCCAAGTAAACTGTATCCTTTTCAAAGTCTTGCATCTTTTCCTGAAGTGTGATGCACAAATTATCTACAATATTCCAGTTAAAACCTAACCTTTAGTTTTAAAGTTCTAGCATGATTTATTTGCTATTATGTTCTACACTTTATAAATAAACTCATGTAACCCCAACACTTCTTTTTTTACCACTTTCTTAACTTACCTGCCATTGGATTGATGTATGTCAGCACCGATGTCTCTGCTCATTTACACTTTTCAAAATCATGCCATTTCTAGTTAATATAGTATACTGATTTCTTTCTCTGATGGACATTGGTGAATTTTTTTTTACCTAAACTGCTAGTTACCATGTCACCAAAATTGAGACTAGCACTATATTACAAATTGAATTTAAATTCCGCCAGCTGGAGATTTGAACCCTTGTTCCCAGGGCATTAGCCTGGACCCTGGATGACTTGTCTAGTGACATTGCCATAATACTACCATCTTCTCTGAACGCTTTCCATTGTTGTGTCAATTTTCTGTTTCTCTCTTCACAAATGCTGCTCAATCTGTTATGTATTTCCAGCATTTGCAGTATTTTGTTTTTGTTCATTTTGACGTTCCCCATTTACTGTAGGTGCTTCCTCAAATAATTCATTTAGTTTGTTAGACATGATCTGCCCTTTAAAAAAATCTACAATGGTTTTCTCTAACCATCTCAAATTCCTCCAAGTGATCAATCACTCTGTCCTTAATTTTGGATTACCATAACTTTGCCGCAACAGATATCAGGCTAGCAGGCCTATAGTTTCTTGCTTTTTTTCTCTACCTCTCTCACCTTTCTTAAATGATGAAGTTACATTTGCAATTTTTCAATCTGAAAGAACAATTTCTGATTCAACAACATTAAAATATTATGGCGAAAGCATCTCTAATTTGCTTATCTTCTTTTAAAACCGTCAAATACTGAAGGTTTAGTGTCTTTTTTTTCAAATACTTTGAAGGCTGATGCAAAGTAATTACTTAAAAGAAGTTGCCATTTTTTAATTTTCATTTGCAGTATTATCCAATCTGTTTTTAAAAGACTCACATTGCCCAAGGCAATTTTATAATGTAATTGTAAAATTATTTTAATTAAACTTGATATCGCTAGCAAGTTTCTTTTTGTATTCTTCTCTCCAGCTCTCTTTATTTGTCTGCCTTTGCTGGGCTTTCAATCTCCCCCAGTCCCTTTTAGTTTTTTTTAGCGCTCATCTGATCAACAGTGGCTGTTTTATTTGGTAAATAGAGCTCTTGCCCTTAGGGATATATATACCAATCCTAAATTAAGCTAAATTATATTATGAATGCCTCCCACTGTTCATCTGTAGATTTATCCAACATCAGTTTTAATCCATTTGCTGTTATCGGCCGCTGTCTCATCCCATTTAAGTTGGCTTGAACAATTTTAGAATTTTAATTTTAGAATCTTAAAAACTATTAGATTTCTTTCTTTCAAACCTAATATTGAATCTGATCATTTAATGATCACTATTAGATAAATTTCCCCCTGCAGTTAGGTTATTTATTAAGTTTGACTCATTACTCAACTAAATCTAATGATCCTGATTAGTTGGAGTCAGCTGGATGTCAAATATCATCCCAACATTGCACAACATTAAAGTCAGTCAGATAGAACCACCAGGTGAATGTATTGGGCTAGAGTGAAGGGATGAATTTATTGGGATGAATTCATCTTTGCCAGTGCCAAGCTTTAAAACATTCAGATTCATCCATCGATTTAATGTTAGACAGGACAGTGGTGTTGAACATGTCTGCTTTGCGAATTTAGCTAAAAATATTTTTCATGAATGTTTTATTCCTGCTGTAACTGTTTTGATAAAGTTTCCAATATATTGTGTTCAATTTTTAAGAAGGAAAGCATGGAATTTCTCACAGCCTCTAAATTTGAACAAGATTGTACAAAAAACTTGGAAGGGGCAGGACAAGTTGAGAAGGCAGTTAAACAAATCAGATTGCTGGCATTAGTAAAGGTACTAAAAACAAGGACGCTATGCTAAACCTTAAACACTGTTGAGGCCTCAACTTGAGCATTTGCTCATTTTGGGCACTACTATTTCATCATGAGTACTTATCAAGCCTGATTCAATAATCTCAAAACTAAGGGAATATTTATCTAGCAGTTTATGTTACATGATTTATATAGATGATCTGGAGGAGGGAACCGAGTGTAGGGTGTCGAAATTTGCTGATGACACCAAGATTGGGGGAACGGCAAATTGTGCGGAGGGTGTGGAGAGTCTGCAGAAGGATCTAGATAGGCTGGGCGAATGGGCCAGGAAATGGCAAATGGAATTTAATGTTGGCAAGTGTGAGGTGGTCCACTTTGGTAGGAATAAAGGTAGGAAGGACTATTACTTACGTGGCGAAAAACTGCAGCAGGCGACGGTGCAGAGGGACCTCGGGGTCCTTGTGCATGAGTCGCAAAAACCCAGCTTGCAGGTGCAGCAGGTGGTCAGGAAGGCAAATGGGATGCTGGCCTTCATAGCGAGGGGGATTGAATATAAAAGTAGGGAGGTCTTGCTGCAGCTGTATAGGGCATTGGTGAGGCCGCAGCTGGAGTACTGTGTGCAGTTTTGGGCGCCGCACCTGCGCAAGGATATTTTGGCCTTGGAGGGAGTGCAGAGGAGGTTTACTAGGCTGATGCCGGAGTTGAGGGGGTTGAGCTATGAGGAGAGGCTGAATAAACTAGGTTTGTACTCGTTAGAGTTTAGAAGAATGAGGGGAGATCTCATTGAGATGTATAAGATGATGAATGGGATGGATAGGATAGAGGTGGAGAGACTCTTCCCGCTCAAAAAAGACAGTAGGACTAGGGGGCACAGCCTCAAGATAAAGGGGGGGGGGGGCGGTTTAGAACGGAGTTGAGGAGGAACTTCTTCACTCAAAGGGTGGTGAATCTCTGGAATTCTCTGCCCGTTGAAGTGGTGGAGGCTGCCTTGCTAAGTATTTTTAAGACGTGGGTTGATGGGTTTTTGATAAGAGAGGGGATTAAGGGTTATGGGGAGAGGGCGGGAAAGTGGAACTGAGCCACGACAGATCAGCCATGATCTTATTGAATGGCGGGGCAGGCTCGAAGGGCTAGATGGCCTACTCCTGCTCCTATTTCTTATGTTCTTATGAAGTCAATGTTAGGATTGAAATAAAGAAATGTAACAGCTACTAAGATTCTACATTTGTTAAGGCCAGGGCATGCCAAGGCCTTGGAGGAAGCACAGAAGAGATTTACTAGAATAGTATCAGAGTTGAGGGACTTCAATTATGTGGTAAGATCAGAAAACTGACATGGTTCTACCTAGAGTAGAGATGGTTAAGAAGCAAGTTGATAAAGCTGTTGGAAATCATGAGCGCTTGTTTTTAGAGTAAATAACAAGAAACTGTTTCCAGCAGCAGAAGTGCTGATAATCAGAGATCAATTTGAGGTGGTTGACGAAAGCACCAGACATGCTATGAGGGAGCATTCTCTTACATCAATGGTTATGTATTGAACTATACAATTTAAAAATGTGCAAATAGATTCAATAGTGACGTTTTGTTTTTCTTTCACGGGATGTGGCTGGCGCTGGCTAGGCCAGTATTTCTTGTCCATCCCTAATTGCTTTTGAGAAGGTGACAGTGAGCCACCATCTTGAGACGCTGAAACCTATGTGGTGTGGTATACCCACAGTGCTGATTGTGTGGAATTCAGGATTTTGACCGGACAACAGTGAAGGAATGGCAATATAGTTCCCACTCAGAGTGGTGTGTGGCTTGGAAGGGAACTTGCAGTAGTGGTGTTCCCATGCATTTGGCCTTATAGATGGTCACGGTCATGTGTTTGGAAGGTACTGTCAAAGCATCCTTGATGAGTTCCTGCAGTGCATCTTGTAAATGGTACACATTGCTGCCACTGCGTGTCAGTTGTAGAAGGAGTGAATGTTGAAAGTGGTAGATAGGGTGCCAATCAGGTGGGCTACTTTGCCCTTGATGGTGTCAAGCTACTTGAGTGTTGTTCGATCTGCACTTATGTGCAGAATTCCCAGCCTCTCCTGGTTTAGTAGCCACGGTATTTCTCTTTTTTTTAATATTCATTTATGAGATGTGGGCGTCGCTGGTTAGGCCAGCATATATTTATATTGCCCATTCCTAGTGCCCTTGAGAAGGTGATGGCAAGCTGACTTCTTGAACCACTGCTGAGATGTAGCTACACCCACACTGCTGTTAGGGATTTCCAGGATTATGACCCAGTGATAGTGAAGGAATGGTGATATATTCCCAAGTCAGGATGGTGAGAGACTTGGGGTGGTGGGGAAGGTTGGGACTTCCAGGTGGTAATGTTCCCAAGTATTTGCTGCTCTTGTCCTTCTAGGTGGTAGTAGGTTCAGAAGGTACTGCCTAAGAAGCCTCCCTCCTGCATCTTGTAGATTGTTACTCCACTTCACTTTGTGGTTGTTGGTAATCACCAAGATTTTGATAGTTTGGGATTCAATAATGATAATGTCTTTGAATGTCATGGTGAGATAGAACATAGAACGCTACAGCACAAACGGGCCCTTCGGCCCACAGGTTGTGCCGATCATATCCTACCTACCAGGCCTGACTATAACCCTCAATCCCATTAAATCCCGTGTACACATCCAGAAGTCTCTTAAAAGACCCCAGCGAGTTTGCCTCCACCACCGCTGACGGCAACCGAGTCCGCTCACTCACCACCCTCTGAGTGAAAAACTTACCCCTGACATCTCCTCTGTACCTACTCCCCAGCACTTTAAATCTGTGTCCTCGCGTAGCGACTATTTCAGCCCTGGGAAATAGCCTCTGAGAATCAACCCTATCTATACCTCTCAACATCTTATAAACCTCTATCAGGTCACCTCTCATCCTTCATCTCTTCAGGGAGAAAAGACCTAGCTCCCTCAACCTATCATGGTTGGATTCTCACTTGTTGAGATGGTTATTGCCTGATGCGAATGTTGATTGCCACTTATCCTAAGCCTAAATGTTGTCCAGGTGCTGTTGCATTTGGATGTGGACTATTTCAGTATCTGATGAGTCATGAATGTTGCTGAACATTGCCCAATCAGCTAACATTCCTGCTTGTGATAGAGGAATGGTCATTGATGTAGCAGTTGAAAATGATTGGACTTGGAGTGATGTCCTGGAACTGTGACGATGACCCTCCAACAACTACAACCACCTTCCACTGCGCTGGTATGTCTCCAATCAGCAGAGAGCTTTACCCTGGCTTTAGTTTTGCTAGGCCTTCTTAATGTAACATTTGCTCCAATGCTGCCTTGGTGTCAAAAGCAGTTATTCTTGCCTCACACCCTTTTGTTCATGTTGGGACCAAACTGTAACGAAATCAGGAGCCGAGGGGTCCTAGCAGAACCCAAGCTTAATGTCCGTGACCAGGTTATTGCTGATTAAGTGCTGCTTGATAGCTTTGTCGATAACTCCTTCCATCACTTTGCTGACAAGCAAAACAGCTGTTAGGGTGGTGGTGCCTGGGTTGGATTTGTTTTGCTTTTTGTGGACAGGACAGTAAATTGGCATTTACCTGGCAATGTGAAACATTGCCAGTGTTGTAAGTGTACTGGAACAACAGCGTGGCTAACTCTGGAACATGAGTCTTAATTAAGTACTGTCACTGAAATGTTTTCAGTGTCTGTGACCTTTGTAGTATCCTGTACCTAGAACTATTTGTTGATGTCACCTGTGTTATAGCTGCACTAGTTTGACACCTCTTTTTCATGTACTCCTGCTGTTGCTCCTGGCATGCTCTCCTGCACTCTTCATTGAACCAGGATTGATCCCCCGACTTGTTGGTATTGGTAGAGTAGAGGATGTGCCCGGCCATGAGGTTACAGATAGTTGGTGAATACAATTCAGCTGCTACTAATTGCCCACAACACCTAATGTGAGCTCAGAGTTTAGTTGTTAGATTTGTTAAAAAAAAATCTATCCCATTTAGCACATCCCATTCAAGAGAATTGAATAAATACTTGAAAGGTAAAAAATTATAGGGCTATGGGGAAAGAACGTGGGAGTGGAACAACTGCATAGTTCAATAGTTCTACTGTAGAACTGGCACAATGAATCAGTTGTCTCCTTTTGTGCCACAACATCCGCCCTCATATCAGTGTGACAAAAATGGAGCACCTGTGTCTACAATCGATCTTTGCCTTGCGTTTGATCACTGTCTGCATAGGGTTAAATACTACGTCCACACACATATCTAACAGATGGCCTGCAACAAATTGGCATGATGTTTGGTTTACATCACAGATCAGCTTGGTAATTTTTGATCCACTGGGGAGGGTACTTGAAAATTTGCACTGTCAGTACTTCTGGTAGTTTGTAACCTAAGTCATGATTCTAGTGAAGTGTTTAAAATACTACCTTTTTGGAAGTGAAGGAAGTTCATGAGGTCAAATGAAATAACAATAACTAAAAGACCATGGCTGGAATTCTCCCAAAACATTCTAAGTGTTGAATTTGTCTGAAAACTGCAGTAATTCACACTGAGTTTTCAGTGGGAGTTCAGAGAGGAAGTCACAACATTATTATTAAAAATCAGTGGGTGGGGCCTATTCTCGCTGGAGAGGCCGGCCGCATAACGCTGAGCGGGCCACTGCACATGCGCCAATCTGTCAAAGCCGAGCTCAGTGCATGCACAGTAGCCCCTCGCTGCTGGCCTCCTGATTGTGGACCTGCTAGACAGCAGACTTCAGTCCCAGGCCCACTAATTACATTGATATTAAAATGACTATTTAAATGGCCTTTGCGCCTCCCCGATGCAGAGCCGATGCTGCAGCAAATCTGGTGCTGGGAGACACTATTGCATGGGAACGCATGCGTGAACCTTGCGAATTGGCTGACACAAGAATCTCCTGGTCTGTTGCACTAAAAAATTAACGCAGCGGGCTGGGAGAATCGCCCCCACCGTAGCTAGGATTTTCTGATCTCTCACTTGGATGCAAATTGGATTGGACAGGTCAAGTGCACTGTGGGGTCATTGAGGAGGACAAAGACTGAACCGGAGGAAAAATATCAAAGTTCAAAACCTGACCGACCCATGATGTTAAGAAAGAAGAAAATGGTGATCGTAACTTCAATTTAATTGATTGGGTTATGCTTTTTCTAAATGTAATGTTCAAAGAATCACCACAAGATCTCAAGATTCTTGAGGGAAATGAGGGTCAAAATTTTGAAGGCACTTTTAATTCTTCTTAGATATGCAGATGGTGCAGGTGGACTGTAGAAATGCAAATATTTCACTCTTACTTAGAAACAGGCTAAGGATAAGCTGAGCAGCCACAGGTGAGGCATTTTAACTTTGTTGGTGGGAAACTTTTTAGAAAAGATAACCTGGCACAAAATTAAGTCATTTGGACAAGGTGCATTAACAAAGCCAACCTGGATTTGCTAGAGGCAAATCATGTTTGACTATCTTGATTACGTTTTTTGATGAGATTGACGAAGTTAATGTGATTGTGTATATGAACTTGCAACAGATGTTTAATAAGACGCTATTTAACCGGTTAACAAAGTTGAGGTTCCTGGAATAAAAGGAGTAGTGATGGCATGGATACAAGTTGGATGAGAAGGCATGCAGTGGAGTTCACAAGAAGTTAATACTAGGACCACAGCATTTCTTCATAAATATTAATCACCAAATGGCTAAATTTCTAAATATGCAGATGTCACAAAACTTGGAAGCATTAACTGTGAGGGAGATGGTGCTAGAATTTGAGGGCTTGGAGAGACTGACAGAATGGACAGGCAATTGTGAAGTGGTACATTTTGGCAGGAGAAAAAAACAGGAGAAGCTATACAAATTAAAGAATACAATTCACTGAAGGTGGTAGTGGAAGTTCAGAGAGTAGCTAAAAAGGTATATGTGATCATGAGCTTTATAAATAGGCAAATAGAGTACAAGAGTTAGGAGCTTATGGTGATCCTTCATAAAACACTAGTTTGACCTTAACTGGAGTATTGCATATCATTCTGGAGGCCACGTTATAGAAAGGATTTGAATGTTGTCGCGAGGGTGCAGGAAAGATTTCCAGGACTGGTTCTGGGCTTAAGCACTTCAGTTACAAGATTAGACTGAAGTAGCTAGGATTTTTCTGTTTAGAAAAGAGAATGAACCAGAGCAGATTTAATAGAGATGCTCAAAATCATGAGAGGTCTGGACATAGTTGATAAGGATACCTGTTCCCATTTCTAGAGGTATGAGAACCAGTGGACACGGATTTAAGGTGATTGGCAAAAAAAACCCAAAGGCAGCCACAGCGAGTATTCAGGATCTGGAATGCACTGCCTGAAAGGATGATGGAGGTAGATACAATTGTGGCTTTCAATGGGGAATTGGATACACAAGAACACAAGAAATAGAAGCAGGAACATGCCACCAGGCCCTTCAAGCCTGGCCTGCCATTCAGTATGATCATGGCTGATCGATGCCAGCCTCAATTCCTTTTCTGTGCCATTTCCCCATACTCGTCTATCTGTCAAATATTTATCTACCTCCACTTTAAATGCTTCTAATGATCCAGTCTCCAGCACCTTTTGGGACAGAGAATTCCAAAGATTCACCACCTTTTATGAGAGATTTCTATCCACCTCAGCTTTACCTTTATCCTGTAGCTATGTCCCTTTGTTTGAGACTCTCCCCATCTACCCCCTCTCATCCCAGGAATTAGCTTGGTGAATCTCCTTTGGACTGTTCCAGTGTTACTATATCCTTTTTTAGGTAAGGGAAGCAAAATTATACACAGTATTCTAAGTGGGATGAAGCCTCACCAACACCCTGTACAATTGTAACAAAACTTCTGTTTTTAAACTCGAATTCCTTTTCAATAAAGGCCAAAATGCCATTTGCTTTTTACTAATTGTTGGAGCTGTCTGTGAACTTTTTTGTGACTTGTGCACTAGAACACTCAGATCCCTCTGTACTTTACTTACCTGCAGTGTCTCTCCATTCAAATAATCTGTCTTTTGATTCCTCCTACCAAAGGACATGATCTCAGACTTCCCCATATTAAACTCCGTTTGTGAAGTTTTCACCCAGTCACCCAATCTATCTATATCCTGTTGCAGAATTACTATATCCTCATCACATCATGCCCTTCCACCTATCTTGGCATCATCAGCAAATTTGGATACGTTACATTCTATTCCTTTTTCCAGGCCATTATTGTGGACAATTGCAGTCAAAAACTGATCCCTGCAGTACTTCACTAGTTACATCTTTCCATCCTGGAAATGACTCATTTATTCCAACTCTGTTTCATACGTGTCAGCTAGTTTTCAATCCCTACTAACACACCACCTCCAATTCCACGGGGTTTTTACTTCATATACCAGCCTCTTTTGTGTCACCTTGTCAAATGCCATTTGGAAATCTAAATACTCTACGTCTGCAGGTTCCCCATTACCTACTCTCCCCATTGCACCTCAGAGAATTCGAGCAAATTTGTCAAACGTGATTTACCTTTCACAAACCATGTTGACTAAGTTTGATTATATTTAGGCTTTCCTAAATGATTATTTATTTCCTTATTGATTATTGATTCCAACGACTTGTTAAAATTAGATGTTAAACTAACTGGCCTACAATTCGCTGCGTTCTGCCTTTCTGTCTTTTTGAATAAAGGCATAACATTGACTATTTTTCAATCTTTTAGAATTAGCGAGTTATAAAAAATTTCAAACAATGGGTTATCTATCTCTGCAGCCACTTCCATTAATACCCTAACGTGCAGTTCATTGGGTACTGGCAACTTGTCCATTTTTAAGCCCTTAAGTTTCTCTAATGCTCTATCACTTATTACTGGGATTTTTCTAAGTTCACCCATGTGATTTGAAATCAGCCCATCTGTTACCTTAGTGATATTTGCAATGCCTTCCACAGTGAAAACTGATGCAAAAAATTTAGTTAGCATAGCTGCCATTTCTTTGTTTGATATCAATTCACCTGCCTCATTCAGTCAAGTCCCCCATTCACCCACTTCCTATTTATGTATCCATAGAAACTGTTACTGTTTTACAGTGTTATTGTGCTGCATGCAAGTTTTTTTCTCAAAATTCATCATGCCCCTTCTAATGAGGTTTGCAGTCTTTTGCTGCTGGATCCTAAAAGCTTCTCAGTTGTCTGGTCTACCACTCTCCCTTGCCACTTTGTATGTCCTGCTTTTCAATTTAACATTATCCTGGACCTCCTTTGTTAATCATGGATTTTGCCTCTCTTGCAAAATACCTCTTTTTGATTGGGTAAACTCCCGTTGAGCATTTTGGAATACCTGTTTGAGTATCTGCTGCTACTCATCTACTGACCTACTTAGCTTGTTTACCCAGTTCACCTTAGACAACTTCTCCCTCATACCATTATATTTGCCCTTCTTTATGTTGAAGTCACTGGTTATGGACCTCAAATTTTATCTGATTTCTATCATATTGTGACTACTACTCCCTAGGAGATTTTAACTACAAGATCCATTATTAATCCTTCTTCATAAATAAAACCAAATCCAAAATAGCCAGTTCTGGGTAGATTCCACAATGCACTGCTCCAAAATGCACTCCAGAAGTTTTTCTTCTCAGCCACTCTTAGAACATAAGAACTAGGAGCAGGAGTGGGCCATGTGGCACCTTGAGCCTGCTCCTTCATTCAGTAAGATCATGGCTGATCTTTTCGTGGACTCAGCTCTCGGGTCCACTTACCCGTCTGCTCACTGTAACCCTTAATTTCTTTACTGTTCAAGAATTAATCTATCCTTGCCTTAAAAACAGTCAATGAGGTAACCTCAACTGCTTCACTGGGCAAGGAATTCCACAGATTCTCAACCTTTTGTGTGGAGAAGTTCCTCCTCAACTCGGTCCTAAATTTGCTTCCCCTTATTTTGAGTCTATGCCCTATAGTTCTAATTTCACCTGCCAGTGGAAACAACTTCCTTGTTTCTATCTTATCTATTCCCTTCATAATTCTGTATGTTTTTATAACATCTCCCTTCATTCTCCTGAATTCCAATGAGTATGGCTCCAGTCTACTCAGCTTCTCCTTATAAGCCAAGCTTCTCAACTCCGGAATTAGCCTAGTGAATCTCCTCTGCACCCTCTTCAGTGCCAGTATATCCTTTCTCAAGTAAGGAGACCAAAACTGTACACGGTATTCCAGGTATGGCCTCACCAGCACCTTATACAGCTGCAACATAATCTTGCTGTTTTTAAACTCCATCCCTCTAGCAATGAAGGACAAAATTCCATTTGCCTTCTTAATTACCTGCTGCAAACCAACTCCTTGAGGTTCCTGCACAAGGACATCCAGGCCCCCCTGCACAGCAGTATGCTGCAATTTTTTACCATTTAAATAATAGTCCATTTTGCTGTTATTCTTGCTGGTTTGGTTTGCTCAATCAATATGCAGATTAAAATCTCCCATGATATTTGCAATTCCCTTCAAACATGCGTTGATAGTTCCCCATTTATGCACCTAAGTATAAATGAAAATAAATTTTCAGGGTTGCGAGGAAAGGCGGGCAAGTGTGACTAACTAAATTGGTCTTGCAAAGTGTTGGCACAGGGATGGAGCTGAATGGCTTTCTTCTGTGCTGTAACTATTCTATGAAAATGTTCATCTATTTTCTTGAAAACATTGAATTAATGCCTCATGCTTCAGTCACCCAGAGGCACCAAATCTACATGTATTCAAAGGGTTTCAGTTTATCAAAAAGGTTTTCTTTAGTGCCCTTCTACCTTGTGCTTTTAGCTTCAAAATGTTGAGTGTGGATCTTTGTCTGCTTTTGGCTTTGTCACAAAGATGCTAATGGTCTGTCAGGTAAGCCCTGAGATTAGGGAGATTTCAGCTGAGCATTATGTGCATTATATAGTTTTCTAATACATTTCAAAAAACTTAACTGAGAAGACTGCTTCCAGGTAAGCTGCTGTTATTAATTTAATATGTGTTCCTGATCAGATAGCTGTCCTTTTTATTTTCAGCTACTTTCGGAAAGGTAACTACTTTGGCATGGCATGCTTTGCCAATATGCCTGTGGAGAGTGAACTGGAACGAGGTGCTCGAATGAAGTCTGTTGGAATTCTCTCCCCATCGTATACGCTTCTATATCGATACATGCATTTTCTGGAGAATCAGGTCAGGTGAGGGCTCTTGTCTTAGTGGCCCTTAATATGTGGTGAATCATTTCATGAAAGTGGTGTAAACATTCACACGTCAAACCACATCTGCACTTTCAACAGTTGTCTTGTTAAACAAAGTGTTTACCACATTAGAAAGATTCACTCATTCTGTTTCTAATCAGCCTCGGGGACTGTGCTGAAGGTTGAATGTGCTTTCTAATATAATGGAAAACCCTAACAGATATTAATAGATTTGCTTCACAAGGAAACTTGCAACAATTCTCAGCTGACGTGCAGTTTTGATGGGCCCTTTCACAGTGACAGTTAGTGGTTTTTCCTCTTAGGTTTATCTTTCCTTTTTATTCCTCTGAGTATGCTGACTTAGTATTGAGACACTCTCTTATATTTTGGGATAGGTTTGTTTATCTTTCCTGTACCTTTTCACCAATGATTAACTTAACTGTTTCACCCAATTCTGAACAGGAATTCCAGAAATCTGTTTGTTGGCCCTTTAACCTGATTCTCAATCTTGATTTCTTTCTCCCCCCTTGCCCATTTTTACTTTTGTTCACCATTGCACTTCTTGCAGTTTTCAAGTCTGATGAAGTATATAAACCTAGAATGTTAGCTTGTCTTTTCTGTTTTTAGATGTTAACATCTCAGTTGTGTAAATGCATCAATTTCTGATTAGATTTCAAGTCTGTCTTTCGGTATATTCTTATAGATGTAGGCACCCTTCCAACAACTTGCCATACCTTATGTGATTGAACAATCATTGAATAGCATGCTGAAGCTCACTGAGGATATCACATTTAATCCTGCTTGTGCCTGAGATCCATGTAGACTCTTCCCAGCGGTGTTACAGAAAAACATTTGGAGCCTTAGTTCCCCCTGTGCTCCCAAACTAAAGATAACTTTTAATAAAGCAGAGATCAAACCTGGGACCTTCTTCAATGTTCATATCATGCAATTTTTAGATTTTATTGAATTAAGGGAACCACTGTCATTAGTTTGTGTAATCTAACATTGTTTTTTTACGTACTGTTTGTTAACACTTACTGAACTGGATTGTCATCTGTTTCTTTTGGCATTGTAATGCCACCAGGGCTTTCAAATTGAATTTGCTTAGTGTCAGACATTCAAGTAACTGTGAGATTTGTCGGTCTGTCTGTATTTTTGTATTCTTTATTTCTATGTATTCTGAATCAGAAAGAAGAAAAATATCTTTAATAAATAACTGTAGCATCTTATCACTGATCAACCCATACTTCAGTATTAGTGACTCTGTGGCCAGAACAAATAAAGGGTCCTGATGGCATTCTCTTCTACCCTCCATTTCTCTTTTGCTGCATTGAATCATTACTATTGATGCTGAATCTTAACAAATTAGCTGAACTTTGCATCTTGTGGTATGACTCTAGACAGTTAGGAAATGGAACGAAACTAAACGACAATTTCACAATTATACGTTGTTCATATCTCCACCTGATTTTATCAAGAGGCAAAATGATTTGGCCTTTTTGCTGCGATAATTCTGGTGGAATTACTTGGATATTGCCAGGCAGACAGTAACAAGAAGCTTCTAAAAGTTGCGTCTCAGAAAGGATGTTATAAAACTTCTCATCCTAATAAAATTCTAACAAATATGGGATGTCCAGGTTAGGTGGAAGTGTACTGTGTATCAGTTTTCATTATTGGAACATACAAAGTTTTAAGATACCCCCCCCACCAATTAGCAAATTAATTGAGGTTAGATTTTGAAATGACAGAATCCCTGAATAGCTCCGAATATATTGTATATTTTTACAGACATCAGCTTGAAATCCCTGGACATTATGCACAATTAGAAGCCTTTTATGAAGACAAGAAAGGTGTTTTACCTTCTGGGATGAACAAAGGAATTCCTACATCTCTTCAACCCCTTCACTGGTTGCCAGCTGTTAACAAGTACATGTATCCAGAGATGAAGGTAACAAAGAACACAGTTGTTTGAAATGTTTGGTATAGAAAAGGCAATATCAGATAATCCCTACAGTGCAGAAGGAGACCATACGGTCCATCAAGTCTGCACCGATAACAATTCCACTTACGCCCTATCCCCACATATTTATTTCACTAATCCCTCTAACCTATGCATCTCAGAACACTGAGGGGCAATTTAGCATGGCTAATGCATCTCACCCGCGCATTTTGGACTGGGAAGAAACTGGAGCACGGGAGGAAGCCCACGTAGACACAGGGAGAATGTGCAAACTTCACACAGACAGTGATCCAAGCTGGGAATTGAACCCAGGTCCCTGTGAGGCAGCAGTGCCAGCCACTGTGCTGTCCATTGGTTATATACGCCCTAAATATTAAGGTAGTATTTGTCTGTATGAACTGTCATGTGCTATGCCAAATTCTGAACTGTACTAATTTGGCCGAAGAATAGATTTGTAATCATTCGAAATTTGAGTTCTTCGTCAAATTAACTCCCTTTTTTTCTTAGTACATATGACTTTTGTATTAAATTCCTATTTTAGAAATTTCAATTTATAACGTATTATTGGAGATTTGCTTTTTCTAATTATATGTTTGAAGGAAGAACATTTTGAACGAGAGACTTGAGCAGGATATAATAATTCTAACCTTTGCACTGATTGGCAAAAGTAGTGCATAAGTTGCAACTTCACATAACCATCATTTTAAAAAATACATTCCAAAGATGTTTAATTTTGTATATGTAGCACTGCAACGTGCTACAAAATTTTTGAGAGTAGAGTTCATTTCTGCATAGAGTATATATGGAACACTTTGTGAAAACAAAATGTTCATTGTAAGTGACAACCTGTGTTTGTATAGTACCATTAATATAGAAAAATGTGCCAAGGCAAATCCAAAAAAAGCAAGTGGAGTGACCTTAGTAAGTTTGGTGGAAGAAATGAGTTTTAAGGAGAGCCTTAAAAGAGGCTGGAGAGGAAGTGAAGGAAATTCCAGTCATTAAGCCAGAAGGAACAGCAACATGAAAAACTACATTTAGAGGAGGTTATATTTGCAAATTTCCCAACAAATATTACCTTCCATTTTGCTTCCCTCCGCATTTAAATTCCATCAATTATGAAGAGCAGGCACTATTGCTTTGATGTGGCATGATGTCTGTTTTTCAGAATGGACAGAGTTCAGATATAAATGGTAGTCAGCATGAATGAAATTGCCTCTGCTTTCAGTTAACACAGAGTTCTGGATTATTCAACCTTTTTACATAGCATTGGTTCTGCCTGTGACGAGCTCATTTCACTTTCTTTGCCCCATATTCAATTGTACAAAACAAAGAAAATTACAGCACAGGAACAGGACCTGTGGCCCTCCAATCCTGCACTGACCATGCTGCCCATCTAAACTAAAATCCCTGAGTCTTCTGGGGACCATATCCCCTCTATTCCCATCCTATTCATGTATTTGTCAAGGTGCCCCTTAAAAGTCACTATCGTATCAGCTTCCACTACCTCCCCCAGCAGCGTGTTCCAGGCATCCACCACCCTCTCTGTAAAAATTTGCCTCGTACAACTTCTTTAAAACTTGCCCCTCGCACCTTAAGCCTGTGTCCAGTAGTAATTGACTCTTCCCCTCTGGGGGGAAAAGCTGTGACTATCCACTCTGTCCATGTCCGTTGGACCCTTAGAGGATGAGAAGGGGGACTTAGTGGTAGGGGATGGGGATATGGCTGAGGTCTTGAATAACTTTTTTGTTTCGGTCTTCACGGAGGAGGACGTGAATAATTTGCTGGGTGTTAGCGATGGAAAGGTGGTGGGACTGGAGGGTCTCGATGACATTACTGTTACTAGAGAGGCGGTGCTCGACAGACTGGAGGGGCTGATTGTGGACAAGTCCCCAGGACCGGATGGAATGCATCCGAGGGTTCTGAAAGAAATGGCGGAGGTGATAGTGGATGCCTTGGTGGTTATTTTCCAGACGTCGCTGGATTCCGGGGAAGTGCCGGAAGATTGGAAAACGGCTAATGTTACGCCGTTGTTTAAGAAGGGTGCCAGGCAAAAGGCAGGGAATTATAGGCCGGTTAGTTTAACGTCTGTTGTAGGTAAAATGTTAGAATCCGTCATCAAGGAGGAAATAGCGAGGCATCTTGAGGGGAATTGCTTGATAGAGCAGACGCAGCACGGTTTCGTTAAAGGGAAGTCGTGTCTGACAAATTTACTGGAGTTCTATGAGGATGTGTCTAGGGTGGTGGATAGAGGAGAGCTGGTGGATGTGGTCTTTCTTGATTTTCAGAAGGTGTTTGACAAGGTGCCTCACAAGAGGTTATTGCAGAAGGTCAGGGGACGTGGAGTTGGGGGTAGGGTGTTAGCGTGGTTAGAGGATTGGTTGTCAAATAGGAGACAGAGAGTGGGGGTCAATGGGTGCTATTCAGTTGGTGGTTGGTGACTAGTGGAGTGCCCCAGGGGTCGGTGCTGGGGCCTCAGCTATTTACCATTTATATAGATGATCTGGAGGAGGGAACCGAGTGTATGGTGTCGAAATTTGCTGATGACACCAAGATTGGTGGAACGGCAAATTGTGCGGAGGGTGTGGAGAGTCTACAGAAGGATCTAGATAGGCTGGGCGAATGGGCCAGGAACTGGCAAATGGAATTTAATGTTGGCAAGTGCGAGGTGGTCCACTTTGGTAGGAATAATGGTAGGAAGGATTATTACTTACGTGGCGAAAAACCGCAGCAGGCGACGGTGCAGAGGGACCTCGGGGTCCTTGTGCATGAGTTGCAAAAACCCAGCTTGCAGGTGCAGCAGGTGGTCAGGAAGGCGAATGGGATGCTGGCCTTCATAGCGAGGGGGATTGAATATAAAAGTAGGGAGGTCTTGCTGCGGCTGTATAGGGCATTGGTGAGGCCGCAACTGGAGTACTGTGTGCAGTTTTGGGCGCCGTACTTACGCAAGGATATTTTGGCCTTGGAGGGAATGCAGAGGAGGTTTACCAGGCTGATGCCGGAGTTGAGGGGGTTGAGCTATGAGGAGAGGCTGAATAAACTAGGCTTGTACTCGTTAGAGTTTAGACGAATGAGGGGAGATCTCATTGAGAGTATAAGATGATGAATGGGATGGATAGGATAGAGGTGGAGAGACTCTTCCTGCTCAGAAAGGACAGTAGGACTAGGGGGCACAGCCTCAAGATAAAGCGGGGGCGGTTTAGAACGGAGTTGAGGAAGAATTTCTTCACTCAAAGGGTGGTGAATCTCTGGAATTCTTTGCCCGTTGAAGTGGTGGAGGCTACCTCGCTAAATATTTTTAAGACGCGGGTTGATGGGTTTTTGATAAGAGAGGGGATTAAGGGTTATGGGGAGAGGGCGGGAATGTGGAACTGAGTCACGACAGATCAGCCATGATCTTATTGAATGGCGGAGCAGGCTCGAGAGGCTAGATGGCCCACTCCTGCTCCTATTTCTTATGTTCTTATAATCTCTTAGATTTCCATCAGGTCGCCCCTCAACCTCTGTCATTCCAGTGAGAACAAACCATGTATCTCCAACCTCTCCTCGTAGCTAATGCCATCCATATAATTTGTCTACCTTCCCAGGCACACTATTGTATGTCCAAGATCAACTCGTCCATGGAGAATATTTGCAGTAAACCAGACCTTGACGTGTAAGCCCAAATTCCTATTTAAAACATGCATGCTGATATGTCAGACAGTTTGAATTTGTCATAGTTTAAGAATTTGCTGCCAGAAGCTTTAATTAGCAAATTATACTATTGAACTATTGCTGAAATTCTTATCTTGGAAACAGATCACTCACCCTGCAGGATGCATGTCACAGTTCATCAAGTTTTTCGGGGAACAGATAATGGTTCTTTGGAAGTTTGCACTTTTAAGGAAGCGGATTTTGATTTTCTCACCCCCTCCGGTTGGAGTGGTCTGCTATAGAGGTGTGTGCTCTGAATGAATTCATTTTTAAACTTGGCTCACATTTTATGTTCCTTGTATTACTAAGCGAATAGCAGGTGAAGCACAGACTAGCCTACCACTTGTGACGGTAACTTGTAATAGCCCCATTGTCACCCAATTCAAGTTATTGACATGAGTCACTTCTCTTACTGCAATGTTTCTGCTGAAACTGCAAAGCAGAAACCTGGAAAACATGATGATGTGTTTAAGCACTGCTAACACTGTACATAACCACAACCGAGGTGAGTGATAAATTTTATTTTTGTTCGATATATTTCAAGATATGCAATATTGCAGGGAATCAACAATAGCTATTCCTTGTTCTTGGTAACACAGTGGCTAAACTTGAGTCGTGGTCATGCGTGAATACTTGGACATTTGTCCAATGGTGTGTTCTCATATCAGCACAACAAATATGCAGATATTGAAATTAGCTCCAATGTTTCTTTTCTGGCTGTTGGGTCTTTGCATTCCTGCTGGCTGCCCGAGACACTCTTATTATCCAAATGATTGACCCAGTGTTTTGGTGCCACCCTTTATGCACCACCTGTTTCCCATTCCAGTTGAACATCAGATCGAATTTTCTCATTCTGTGTCTTGTTTCTTCCCCCACCCTTTTCTATTCCAGTTTATTGTTGTTGCTGTCTGGCGAATGTTTCACTGCCTGGGATTGGAGGAGTTCCTGAATCCAAGCCTTACTTTTATATTAGTGTAGCAGACATAGAAACCCTGGAAACAGAGGTGTCTTATGTGGCCTGTAAGTATATTATATTTTCTAACATTGATCCCTAACAATCTGTACCCATCTTTGAAGAACTAATAGATAGCAATTTTTTGGCTGATTGTTCATTATGACATCTACTTTAGTCTTTGATTTCAGAATGTCATGTCTGTAAGACGTTTTTACAGTTTGACACAAGAAATAGAAGCAGGAGTAGGCCTCCATGCCCTTCAAGCTTGCTTTGCTATTCAATACGATCGAGGCTGATCTATGCTGGCCTTAGCTCTTTTTCTATGCCATTTCCCCATAGCCCTCTGTTGCTCAATCTATCAAATATTTATCCACCTCCACTTTAAATACTTCTAATGATCCTGCCTCCATTACCCTTTAGAACAGAAAATTCCAGAGGTTAGCCACCCCCGAGAAGAAATTTCTAAACATCTCAGTTTTAATGACCGACCTTTTATCTTGTGACTATGTCTCCTTGTTCAAGACTCTCCCGCTGGTGAAAACATCTACCCTGCCAAGCCCCATTAAGATCTTATGTTTGAATAAGGTTGCCCCTTATTCTTCTAAAATGCTAAGGATACAGAGCCAGATTATTTAGTGTCTCTTGATAGGACAACGCCCTCATCCCAGGAATTAGCCTGGTGAATCCCCTTTGGACTGTCTCCAATGTTACTAATCCTTTTTAGGTAAGGGAGCTAAAACTGTGTGCAGTATTCCAGGTGTTCCTCACCAATGCCCTGTATAATTGCAATAAAACCTCCCTATTTTTAAACTCCAACCCCTTATAATAACCCGGATCATTTTTATATTTAAATGCCGGTTGGATTTTTAGCCTGATTTTGAGCAGCGACTTACAAACTGCAATTCATGTTTTAAGGCACAACTGAAAAGATATTTGAGGAAAAGAAAGATTTGTATGATGTCTATGTCGATAATCAAAATGTAAAAACACACCGTGAGCATCTGCAGCAGCTACTTAAGATAAATAGTGCCGATAAGGACAAGTATCGCAAGCTGAATGACCAGAGGTAAGCAAAATCCCCTTTTTAGTCTTTCCTCCCTGTTACCCATTTTTCTCAAATTTTGGGATGCCTTGTGTAATTGTAGTACCTTATCCTACTGCAGTTGGGACATACACATTCCTGATTGGTATTGCTGGCTTGTTACTTCACTTGGTTTTATAATTCAGTCGGGCAATGGCATGTTTTTACCCTAAAGATACTTTTATTACTGTAAGTGGAATTGTGTATTCAATTTCACTTATTTCATATAATGTAATTATTCCCAACAGGCAAATGCTTCTTTATTCTCAGGAGGTGGGGGGAGACTGCAGCTCCAGTGAAGAAGACCTGTTCATTATGTAAGTAGCTGACAATGCACACTTGGAAGTGTGAGACCTGACTGTGTAAACAAAAAAGTCCTAACTTAATCACAAATAAATTCTAACATGGCACATTGGGCAATTTTATATGATGTCTAGTCTCAGTCCGTTTCAATTATTAATTGAAGTTGGCTTAAGGGGGAAAAAAATTATCACTTGATAGTATGTGAAATTAGATTCCAGAAGTGTGATGACTTATGAAAAATTAGACAACAGATTGAAGGGAATTTCTACTGATATACTCAATTGGGAATAATATATTAGATCAGGATTTGCTACTTATGTTCAAATTCAGAAGTTATTGCTGTTAATTCCAATTGTAGTGTGTGATGAAAGAATAAGTCCAAAACTAGGCAGGTTTACTCTTAAAACAGCTCAACAATGACAGACTCTTCTAGTTCCTTCCACACTCATTGTCCAGTGTGCCCATTTATACTCTTTTGGGTTAACCAAATAAACTGAATTAACAAAGTAAGGGACAAAATAATGGCAGCCCCTTAAAAGAAAATTGTATCAAAATGAACAGAATCGCAACAGAGACTTAAAATATCGAAACAAAACAAAACGTGATCAAAGCAGTCAGTAAAATACACCACTCCCTGCGGTGTCCAAGAGGGACAGAAACTGTGTCCATTACTAATTAATGTGTCCAACTATAGGTGAGGCAGAGCTTGTCACTGCCTTTAACAATGAATTGACTTGCAATATAATTATCAAACAACAGAGTTGCTGATAAACTGACAATTGCTGCGTAAGGTTGGAAGGTAAAATAAAAATGCACAAATCTTGGAGGGATGAGGAAGAAGCCTGTGGCTTTCCGGGGATTGATAGCTTTTCGGACTCACCATCTGTAATTCATCCCTGCTTTCCTAGTTGCTATTGTAGAAATGTGCTTAGTCTAGCCTGTGTCTTTAATTGTTCTCATCCAGACCTTGGAAAGGCTCGAATCAGAGCAAGTCTCTCACAACAAATTCAGCTGTAAACCATAATTTGTAAGCCATGCATTCCCTTAAGAATTTACTACTGCTTTGTGTTCTTGAAGCACTTTGACCAGTAAGTTGAATGATGTCAAATATTTTTTTCTTGCAGGTTTTTCATGGAACAGAACAATCGTATTTTCCAGATGTTGTTGGAAGTTTCAGCGTGCCAAGATAAAACGCTGACAGCTGACCATGTAAGGAGTATGGGACTGGATCCCCAAGGGGATCGTATCTTCCTGATGGACTTGCTTGAAGTTTATGGGATTGATGTGATGTTGGTTATTGATAATCCATGTTGCCCATGATCAAAGGACTGCGACTTGTGAACGGTTATATGAACTGGGCAGGACCAAGACAAGAGGAATGAATGGATGCATAGGGTTTAAAATAAATGAATAGAAACCAAGTGCACTTGTACCATGGCATGCCACAATTTCTTGAGTTGTGCCCAGGTCAGTTCAAGGGTCACTTGTTTTCCTGCCTCTTCAGTTATCTGTATATTTAAGGATTTTGGAGAATTAACTCAAGGGGAGAAATAGGACAGTTTCACTGGAAGAAACGCTAATTTGAAGGATTTTTTTTAATTTGTGTTTTTGATTTTTGCCTTCTGATGAAATTATTTTTGCTATTTGTGAATGTGTTGTATAACTAGTAGCTGTGAATTAGTACATACACATGCATGTATGCATTAATGTGAATACATTTCTAGTACATCAGAGACTCCATACTATTCCACTGTGAACTGTAGTGAACTTTCTGTGTATATTTTTCAGCAAAGACTGGATTCTACTTTTAGAGAGTCTTCAGTTTGATTTTCATGAGTCCCTCTCAAAAAAGCCCCACTTAATGTTTATTTGGCAATGGCACCTCCTCCTTCAAATTTTATTGATAATTTGGCCTTTGGATATTTTTCCTTGACCTGCCATATTGAAATTGTACCAACAAATGAAAAATTGTCCCACTGCAGAGCTTCTAATACATGACCTGTTGCTGATGCCTATGTGATGTTCCACATTGAGAACAAGTTTCACCACCTACTCCACATCCCATTCCAATGTGCTATTGGCAATTTGATTGGAACTTCAGTATTTCTGATGTAAGGAATAAAAAAAATTGCTAATCCAGAAAAGCACTCTCTGGTAACAGAAACATCAGCAAACTCACTATTGAACCCAAATTCAGCAATTGATTTACAGGTTTGACTCTTTTGCTGTATAAATTAGAAAAAATATTCCTCTTAATGCTACCTACAAGACAGTTGGAGGAAATAGGTTGCATTCTTTTTATCAAGCTTTAACATCTTATCTGATGGTTCCAAGATAAGTAGTGGTGCAGCTCTGCCCCAAGCTGCCCTTTTGACCTTGGTTTAGAGTTCTTCACAGCATTTATGCCACTTTTTAATATTCATTTGATGAGTAGAAAATTTAAGATTAAACAAAGCAGCACAAGAAAATCTAAATGGTACTTGGAAAGAAATGGTACAAAACAGAAAGGATAAGGAAAGTTTTGAAGGAAGACTGTTGGGTAACAAAAGAAAACAATAAAGGATGTTAGAATAGCTGGAAGGACATCACCTGGTGTTAAAATAAATAGAGATATGTAGAAATGGTGGAGGTACTAAGTATTTTATCTCTCTTCACATTGTTTTAGTAGGAATTAAAGGGTAAGAGAAGGAAGGATCAATCCATTGGAGGTGACAGCTGTAGAATAAGGAAGTGCAAAGAAAAATTTGTGAAACGCAATAATAAATCAAGTTATTATAGACCAGTCTCATTAACATGCTGGTAATTTTCAAAATCCAGAAATACAAATTAAAGTTATTTATCTAGGAGTATAATAGATGTGCTCAAATTGTCAAAAATTGAGGGGTTTTGGCGTAGTAAATCAGGGGAAAACTATTTTGCTGGTTGGTGAATATGTAGCTAGAGGGCACAAAATAAGATAATCAAAAGAGTGGAAGAAAGTTTTGGGACACTTTATAATGCAGAGCTTTAACTTAGAATCAAAAGGGAAATGGATAAATATTTGAAAAGACAAGGACATGGGACAAACAGTGCAGAAGCAATTTGAGTGGTTTCCTTCTATTCAGTAATATTTATATTTTATGTGGACGTTAAATAAGGACTACTTCCTGGTAACATTGGTTCCCTCAACCTTTGAAAACACCATTATAATCAAAATTACAGCTGAAAGGCTGTTCAGTTTAAATTAAGTATCTACTTTATCATCACTTGTAAATTCTTAATTCACTTCTCTTCAAATGATAGTGCATGATCTATAACATGGAATACTACATCACAACTAGTTATTTCTTGACACTATTGGAGATTTATTTTTGCCATTCGAGTGTTGACTTTGAGTTTAAGCCCCCTTAATACCAATGTGCCAGCCTGTCAGAACAGATTGCTCTTTCACTATTTATTCTTTCAAAACCTTTTTGGCATTTTGAAAACATCTCTAATCCAAACAGGGGATATTTTCACTTTTTCATTCCATTGAAAATGTCCCAATTTTTCAGGCATGCTTATATATAATCTCATTTATTCATACAATTTTAGAGAATCTTTGCTATACCTTGCCAGAGTTCTAATATTTTAATTGGAGTGTAGAACTCCAGCTTTAGCCTAATGAATGGTTTGTGGAAACCAGACATCCTCCTTGTGTATATCGTCAATGCTGCTATATTTAAAATGCAGCTTGGCATTCTTTTAGTGATATTGTTCTATATGCACTACCACAATAAGCAATAGGTTATTTATTTATTTATTAATTCATAGGATATGGGCGTTGCTATCTAAGCCAGCATTTATTGCCCATCCCTAATTGATCTTGAACTCAGTGGCTTGCTGGGTCAATGCAGAGGAGCATTTAACAGTCAACCACACTGCTGTGGACCTGAAGTCACATGTAGATCAGACCAGGTATGGACAGCAGATTTTTTCCCCCAAAAGGACATGAGTGAACCAGATGGGTTTTTATGACAAATCAACAATGAGTTCATGATCATTGTTAGACTTAATTCCAATTGATTGAAACCATCAAAATGGCGGAATTCAATCCAGAGTCCAGTGACAATACCACTAACCCACCTGGGTCTCTGATTTATTGGCCAGGAGCTAGGTAATAGGTATAATTTTGACTTTGTTTTTAAGTGAAAGACTAATAAGGTTGATGGAATTCATGGCAAGTTAAGTAGATTCGTGGAAAATTAGCAGCAAAAGTAATTATTGACAAATTAAAAAGTGTTTTGGAAGAGGGTAATCACCATTAATTCCATGAGCCTTATTAGTTGACATTATCTGCAATGCATGGAAGAGGGTACTGTGGTAATTAAATTTCCTAGTGGCACAAAGAAAATATGATCAGGTGACTTATGTAAGCGAATTAAACAAATGAAGTAACTGAGATAATGAATGTTATTGATTTTAATGTTGTGCATTGGAAAATGTCTATTCAGTAAATGTCCATTAGCGAAGATGCGAGCGGTTATTGACTTTGAGTCAATTAGCTAATCAATATCAAACTCATCATTAAAGCTCTTAAGTGCAGGAGAACTCACAAGGACATTTGGATAACTTGTGAAGATCATACCTAAAATATTGCCAGATTCTGTATCTGATTTTCTAGGAATTGGCCATCTTTGTTAGTTTACTAGGGATATTTCAATTTTTGAAGCTTCAGTCTATATACGTTGAACTGCCACACATTGCTGAGGTTCTAAATTTTAAGTCTAGAATTTTATATGAAATGATTGTTAATATTTTACCACAGGTGCTGTAGTATGGAGTGTCTAGTGCAATTTCTCATGAATCTTTTGAAGGCAAAACTTTTTTTTGTTTCAAATTTAGATTCCAGAAATGGTATTATCCAATAATTTCAAGTGTTTAAAAAGTGAAAATTTGCTTCAGGTGTTGTGTGACCAAGAATATGTTCTATTTTTGAAGCTGTGAGAATCAATGCCCAATAGGTTAACAGTCCATTCCATATAGATCTGTTCTAATGATGAGTTGCAGTCAAAACATTCCTATCTGGAACAGTAATGGGTGATGTCGGGTACTTTTAATACTGGTTTGATGTGGATAGTACATTGCATTTACTTGTGTTATGCTTTGCCTACCGTGCAGTTGGGGTCTATTGTGTAGCTAACCCAAGTGATCATTTTTATTTAGTTACATTCATAGTCAACCTGTTGCTCTGTGTGTATGTGTGTATTGCAGTGCTAATTTTCAGTAAGTTCAGTTACCCTGTTTGTGTGTGCACACACTTGCCTGCTGGCCTAGAATTGACACTGGATAAGCTTCCCTACCTATGCCTCCTAGTCAAGGTAGAATGGATTTTTCCTTAGCCATGTTGTTAAATTAATATTGGGAATTATTGCATGGTTTTCCTCCAGGTGCTCCGGCTTCCTCCTTCAGTCTAAAGGTGTGTAGGTTAGGTGGAATTAACCGTGGTAAATGCATGGGATTACATGGATATGGTGGGGGAAAGAACCTGTCATGTACTCTCCCAGACAGTCGGTGCCAACTTGATGGGTCAAATGGCCTCTTCTGCACTGTAGGACTGCTATGAATTATAATTGAGCTTTGCGCATACAAGAGCTGTATCTACCCATCTATGTTTTTACTGTTACCATAACACAAATCATCTATACGGCAATCTGTTTGAGCAAAAGCATGTTCTTATTGGGTTTTGCCTGTATTTAAGTTTGCTTTTAAAAACAGCTTTGATAGTTGGCAATGTCACCTAATGCTACTAACATCAGTAGCATTTCCCGGCAGTCAAGCATTTGCTTACATTCCTTTGCTTTCAACTCATTAGTATTTAATGTTTAAAGGGTTCAGTTAAACCGCAATAACTGACTTGCTTTAAAATGAACAATGAATAGTCTAACTGATTAGAAGTAGGGGTGAGAGTACAATTAGACTAAATTATTCCAATCATAGAATTTATAGTCTGCACTGGAATAAATGCATAATATCCAAACCAACACTGTATGTCAGAGTATGAGGTATTGTAACCATTGTAGTTTTTTTGTTTTGTGTTCCTGGTCTCTCTCTCTCCTATAAGTTTAAAAATACTCAACAACATTGCATGGGAATAAGGTAGATGGCAAAAACATGACTCCACAATCTGACCACAGCATTTGTGTTCATTCTGCTTTCATTTTAAACCACCGTAACTTTGACTTTTGTGACAACAGGTCTTTGTTTTATGGCTATAAGCTGTATCCTTTGGTTAGCCTGTACATGTAAAATGCCTACTTTGAAAGTATTTAGAAGTGCTTTTCCGTTCAATTATGCTGGTATGATACATTTTACTTGAATGAATGTGTTCAGCCCTAGTGAATCCACAGAAGTGCTGAATCAATCTTAGAAACTTCAGCTTTCAAAAACATTTCAATTAAAACAGTGGCATTGTGATTAGCACAGTTGCCCCATAGCACCAGGGACCCGGGTTCAATTCCAGCCTTGGGTGACTGTCTGTGTGGAGTTTGCACGTTTTCTTGGTGTCTTTCCATGGTCCAAAGCTGTGCAGTTTAGGTGGATTGGTCATGCTAAATTGTCCCTCAGTGTCCAAGGATATGTATGTTGGGGGGATTAGTTGGATAAATGTGAGGAGCTACAGCGATAGGGCAGGGGGTGGGCCTAGGAAAGATGCTCTTTCAGAGAGTGGGTGAAAACCTGATGGGCCAAATGGCCTCCTTTTTCATTGTAGAGATTCTATAAAGTGATATTGCAACCAGTTATTTCCAAACACGGAAAGGTACACTATATACTATCAATATTCATATCTAATTCTTAAACCTTTTTATGCCTTTATTACCACGTGACATTAAAAAAATGGTTCAATAGGATGCTTTAGATCCAGAAAGCGGAATCCAGTAAATAGTTTTGTGACTTTTTGTAAAGTGCATTTCTGTCCACGACAAATACACTTGGATAAAACCCACTAGCATTCAGAATATGTGTTTTGTTCTGTGCTGGCACCTTGTAGTTGCTGTTCCTCCTTCACTGTAGAAGCTGAAAACCTTCAGCTGATGTCCTGTGGAGGAAGGACGGTAAGTGACTTTGTCTTAGGATATTGATTAGGTTTGTAATGGCAGACATTTGATCCATCTAACTATGTCAACGGGGATAGGAAAAGATGACACTGGTGATTTTTTTTAACGTATTAGGAAGATACCTGAATGATCTTATTTCACTGCCTTCACTTTTTTGACACACTCTTGACAGCTTCACAACAAAAAATATTAATGGCCATAACCTGCTTACAGTTTTTGAAATGTTGGTAACCCATTAAGGTGCGGCAGTATTAGTTCATGTTGACTTTAATCAAAGTACAAATGAAACTTGGTAAAAAGGAGGGTCAGGGAGAAATTTATACTGTCCCCCTACCAATAGTCTGTTATGGTACTTGGTAGAAACCAAGCCCTGAATTTGATCGTGTTATATGCTCTGTTTGCAGGACTTTTGTTAACTTGCTTAAGATTCTGAAATCGGGGTTCTATCTAATTGTTATGCCTGGGGTTAAGAAATACTTTTGTTGCAGAGAGAGCCTTAAAAAAAATGTTTTGTGAGGCGCTGTGAAACGTACCTGTATTTTGCTGATAGGGTTAGAAGAACATAGAATGGAAAATTTGGATTTTTTAAAAAAAACTGCTGTTGAGATTACTAAAAGGGACTTGATTTTTTTTTAAATAAAAGGTATATGTGAAGAGATGTAAATTTCTCACTGTCTTCTGTGGATAATTTTGTACTCTGTAAATCTGGATAGATGATGTGCCTAATATATTTTCTAATTAAAAGTTATCTGCAGCAAATCTTGTGTTTTTGTATGAGCTATGATCTATTCCTGACATGCTGTTCATCTTTGAGCCAAATTATGCACCCAAAGCAACCCAAGTTGGCTTGCTAACGTCGCAGCTGTTGCACCTATAGCGTTGTATTCAAATTTACTGCAGCTTGATCCCATTTAATATAAATACATTTAATCTACATTAGGAACATGTGGTGAGGATAAGTGGAATAACTGGTTGGTGCTTGGGAATCTTGTTCCTGGATTCAATATAATCAAGCCATGCTGGTCAATAAGAATTCATGTGGATGCCCTACACAACGACAGGGCTTAACTCACTTGAGCAGTCAAGGAGATGAAGGAAACTATTAAGATAATGACCTCCATATTCATTCTGGAAATCTGTGCTCACTTCACCATTACTGAACCAGTAGAATACTATTGGTGAAGATTCACATATACTCCCGCTATTTAATATTTTCTCTCACAGATGTTACTGCTGTCAGATGTTTCAGCAATAACTTGTAATTGAGAAAACATTCTTGTTGAATAAAACATCCCAAAATGTTTAATGACACCAGGAAAACTATTTCAAATAAAAGGAGCAATAAGATATTGAGCAAAATCTTGCTATAAAGACTTGGGTTGTAAAGAGGAAAGTGGATTCAAACAGTGAATTGTGGAGCTTGGGACTTGAAAGCGGGATGAAGAAAAGTTTGGGATGCTTTTTACTTTCCTATACCTCAACAGTAAAAGGGCAGTTAGCATCCAATTCAAGCTCAACTCTTTTCTAAGTATGGAGATCAATGGAAGTTGCATAGATGGAGAGAGGCGAAGCTACAGAGGGATATCTTTAATCATGCTGGGACCAGAATTTGGGCAAATCAAATAGCCAGGGTTTTAAACAAAATTGGGGGAGAGAGGTTTCAGTTGTATGGCGATTTAGAAAATCAAAGTGTAAGGAGAAGGTAGGATTACAGATTGATTATGAAGCTAACTGTTACCAGATAATGAAATGAAGGGACAGAGTGTTCATATCAGGGAACTGTACAAGAGTAGGACAATTAATAATGGGACAAATGTGAAGGCTTTGTATCTGCACATAACTCATTAATTTTATTCCAAATGCTAACAGTGCAGATAGAGATAAAGGGGTATGTTTGGTGACAATTATTGAGGCATTGTAACAAGGGAATAAGGTCCAGGAGTCAAATATCCTAGGGTACTCCAAAAAGATTGACAGAAAGGAAAAGGAGGTGGCATAGCTTTGTTAGTAAAGGAAGGGATCAATGCTGTTGTGAGAAATCGTATTGGCATTGGAGGCTCAATCCGGATAGAAATGAGAAATAGCAGAAGTCATCCCTGGTGGGAGTAACCTATAGGTCCCCTAATAGGTTCACAGTAGAACACAGTATTAACCAGGAAATACAGGAGCCTGTAAGAAAGGTATGGCAAAAAGCATGCATGATTTTGTTATGCATATAAACTGGATTAATTAATTTGGCAAGGGTTGCCTCAAGGGAGAGTTCATAGCCTTTCTTAGAGCAATATATTGTTGACCCAACCAGGGAGCAAGTTATTGTGTAATGAGCTGGGATTAATTAATCGTATGGTAAAAGATCCTCTAGGGAAGAGTGATCTTTGCATGCTTGAATTTTAAATTCTGTTTGAGGGCAATAGAATTCCATACTAGTGTTCTGATGTTTAAACCAGGGTAGGTACATAGGCATGATAAGATTTAAAGTAGGACAGTTGATGGACAGTAGCAGATAATTGAAATATTCAATTCCTCCCAACTAATAAATTCCAGACAGGGAAAAAGCTTGTAAGAGGAGGGACAATGCATCTGTGACTAAGCAAGGAGGTTAAAGATAACATAAGGCAAAATATAAGGTATATCACATTACAAAGATCAGTGACAGACAGGAGGATAAGAAAACTTTTAAAGACCAACAAGGGGTTACTCAAAAGTAATTATGAAACAATTCTAGTGCAAAATATTAAAACTGATAGTAAAACATTTGATTTGCCCAAATTCTGGTCCCAGCATGATAACAGATATCCCTCTGTAGCTTCGCCTCTCCCCATCTGTGCAACTTCCATTGATCTCCATACTTAGTAAAGAGTTGAGCTTGAATTGGATGTTAACTACCCTTTTACTGTTGAGGTATAGAAAAGTAAAAAGCATCCCAAACTTTCCTTCACCCCACTTTCAAGTCAAAATTAGTCCCTGAGAGGGCAAGACTGGGAAATTGATAATGGGGATCTCAGAAATAACAGAGATACTAAATCAATATTTTGCCTCAGTTTTCAGGGTGGAGGACACTGGAACTATCCCAATAGTAATGTGTAATGCAGAGATTGTTGAAAAGGAGGAACTTAAATCAATTGCCATCACTAGGGAAAAAGTACTGAGCAAACTATTGGGACTAAAGGCAGACAGGCCCACAGGGCCTGATGGCATATATCCTAGGATCTTAAAGCAAACGGCAGCTGAGATAGCAAAGGCATTGGTTATAACAGTCCAAAATTCCCTGGATTCTGCAAAGGTTCCTGTGTATTGGGAAAAGGCCAATATAACACACTTCTTCAAAAAGGAAGAAAAGCAGAAAGTGGGAATCTACCAGTTAGTCTAATGTCTGTTCATAGAATCCCTGTAGTAAAAAAGGTCATTTAACCTGCATCAACAACAATCCCACCCAGGCTCTATCCCCATAACCCCACTCATTTGGCCTCCTAATCCCCCTGACACTAAGGGGCAATTTTGCATAGCCAATCAATCAACCTAACCCACACATCTTCGAAGTATCGGATTAAATTGGAAGAAACCCATGCAGATAGTGATCCAAGGCTGCAATTGAACCGAGGCCCCAGTGCTGTAAGATAACAGTGCTAACCACTGTGCCATCTGTTGTTGGAAAACAGTTGGAATCCATTATTAAAGAATACTAACCAGACATTTGGAAAGTCAAAATGCAATCCATCAACGCCAAGATTGTTTTATAAAGGGAAGGTCATGTTTGAATAACTTGCCAGAGTTCTTTGAAGATGAAGCGGGCAGCATGGTGGCACAGTGGTTGGCATTGCTGCCTCACAGCACCAGGGACTCGGGTTCAATTCTGGCCTTGGGTCACTGTGTGGAGTTCGCACGTACTCCCTGTGTCTGCATGGGATTCTCTGGGTGCTCTGGTTTCCTCCCACAGCCCAAAGATGTACGGGTTAGGTTGGTTGGCCGTGCTAAATTGACCGGAATGTCAGGAGGATTAGCAGAGTAAATTGTGGGTTATGGGAATAGAGCCTTGGTGAGATTTTGGTGCAGATTCAATGGGCCAAAGGGGGGCCTCCTGCACTGTAGTGATTCTATGAATCTGTTAACAAGCAAGGTGGATAATTGGTGTCCTTTAGATTTAGTGTATCTGGGCTTCCAGAAGGCATTTGATGAGGTGCTGCACAAAAGGTTAATACACAAGATAAGATCCCACAGGGTTGGTGGTAATATATTAACTTGGATAGAAGATTCTAACCAATAGAAAGAAATCTCACAACAGTAAGTTAAAGTCCCAACAGGTTTATTTGATATCATGAGCTTTCAGAGCGCTGCTCCTTCATCAGGTGAGTGGAGGGTTGGGTTCACACAGGGCATATATATACATATATATATATAGACACACACTATCGTCGAGTACTTTACTGGACTGGACAAGTTACAACATCTTTGGAGCCTTCAACATGTCTTGCCAAGCCCATCCTCAATTACCTGCAGTGGGCCTACCAGTGGAAAATGATAACCCTTGCCTACTGAGAAGGTTGGTACTGTTTTGCAACTTAATGAGTAGGCTGATGTTTTATCCACGGACTACCTGTAGAAGCTTTGCGGTCACCAGTGATCCATGGGCCACAGGTTGGGAACCACTGAAGTAGAGTATAAAAGTAGGGAAATGGTGTTGCAACTGAATAGGGTATTGGTGAGACCACATCTGGAGTACTGTGCATAGTTTTGGTACCCTTGAGGACGTAAATGCACTAGGGGTGATTTAGAGAAGGTTGACTAGATTGATATCGTGAATGAAAGAATTACGTTGAGAGATTGAGCAGTTTTGGCCTGTACTCACAGGAATTTAGAGGAATGAGAAGAGATCTAATTGATGACAAAGGGATAGGGTAGACATAGAGTGGATGTTTTCCCTTGTTGGAAATTCTAGAATGAGAAACTAGTTTTAGACCAAGAGGTAACAGATTTAAAACCAAAAGGAGGAGGAATTGCTTAAAAGGTCATTAATCTGTGGAACTCTCCACCCCAGAATGCAGTGGATGCCGGAACACTGAATATATTTCAGAAAGAGAAGGGTTTTTAATTAGTAGAGGGATGAAGGGTCATCAGGAGGGGACAGGAAAGGATTTGAGGTGGAGATGAGATCAGCCATGGTCATGTTGAATGGTGGAGCAGGCTCAAGAGGCTGAATTGCCCACTTCTTTGTGTCCTTATGCTCTCTCATTGAGACGTATAAGATGATGAATGGGATGGATAGGATAGAGGTGGAAAGACTCTTCCCGCTCAAAAAAGACAGTAGGACTAGGGGGCACAGCCTCAAGATAAAGGGGGGGCGGTTCAGAACGGAGTTGAGGAGGAACTTCTTCACTCAAAGGGTGGTGAATCTCTGGAATTCTCTGCCCGTTGAAGTGGTGGAGGCTGCCTCGCTAAATATTTTTAAGAAGCGGGTTGATGGGTTTTTGATAAGAGAGGGGATTAAGGGTTATGGGGAGAGGGCGGGAAAGTGGAACTGAGCCACGACAGATCAGCCATGATCTTATTGAATGGCGGGGCAGGCTCGAGGGGCCAGATGGCCTACTTCTGCTCCCATTTCTTATGTTCTTATGTTCTTATGTTTCCATTTAACTAAGGAGGTTTCAGGCCAATCCACATCCTGCAACCTGCTCTGAAAACTTCATCTGTCATATTCCAATTTTTTTTCATTCTTTTAATGAGAGCATGGCTAATACAGCCAGCATTTATTGTCCATCCTTAATTGTCCTTGAGAAGATGATGGTGAGTCACCTTCCGAGACCCCTATCCCTATCTGGTGTAGCACTCCCAGTGCCGTTAGGAATGGTGTTCCGTGATGTTGATGCAGCGACAGTGACAAAATTGTGATATAGGATGGGATTCTCCAACAAATTCATACTGGCAGGATTCTCTGGTCTCGCTGGCAGAGCATCCCCTGCTGTGGGTTTCCTGCGGCCTGAGGTGGCTTCAATAGGAATTCCTACTGACGGCAGCGGGATCAAAAGATCCCGCCACCGGAGAACAGTATGTTGCCTCCTGCCGCTAAGCAAAACACTGAGGAGAGGCCAGTGAATCTCACCTATTATTCTAAATCATTGTGGTGTTTGGCATAGATGGAAACTCATGCAGCTATTGGTGTTGTTTTGGATGTTAAAGGCCATGAGTTTAAAAGTTGATGCTGAAGGAGACTTGGTGAGTTGCTGCAGTGTATCTTGTATTTGGCACGTGCTGCTGCCACTGTACATTGTGATGGAGGAAGTGAATGTTTAAGGTGGTAGATGGGGTGCTGATCAAACCATTACAAATAGAAATTTGTATCTCTGACATCATTTGTCAATATAGTGTTGAGAAAAAGGAAGTGCATAGTTTCAAGTGAAATAATGCCCAATGACTTGCTCAGTGCTCTGCCCATTGTGACGTTCCTGCTCTTACTACTACTATGCAGTTCTTCCCTTTAGAACATAGAACATTACAGTGCAGTACAGGCCCTTCTGCCCTCGATATTTCACTAACCTGTGAAACCAATCTAAAGCCCATCTAACCTACACTATTCCAATATTAGCCATATGTTTATCCAGTGACCATTTAAATGCCCTTAATGTTGGTGAGTCCACTATTGTTGCAGGTAGGACATTCCACGCTGTTCCTACTCTGAGTAAAGAATCTACCTCTGACATTTGTCCTATATTTATCACCCCTCAATTTAAAATTATGTCCGCTCATGCTAGCCATCTCCATCCAAGGAAAAAGACTCTCACTGTCCACCCTATCTAATTCTGTGATCATCTTATATGCCTCTATTAAGTCACCTCTTAACCTTCTTCTCTCTAACAAAAACAGCCTCAAGTCCCTCAGCCTTTCCTCATAAGACCTTCCCACCATACCAGGCAACATCCTGGTAAATCTCCTCTGCACCCTTTCCAATGCTTCCACATCAAAGAACAAAGAACAATACAGCACATCCTCCCTCTAATGCGGCGACCAGAACTGTACACAAGCGCAGCCGCATCAGAGTTTTTTACAGCTGCAACATGACCTCGTGGCTCCGAAACTCAATCCCTCTACCAATAAAAGCTAACACACCATACGCCTTCTTAACAACCCTATCAACCTAGGTGCCAACTTTCAGGGATCATGCACATGGACACTGAGATCTTTCTGCTCATCCACTCTACCAACTATCTTACCATTAGCCTAGCACTCTGTATTCCTGTTACTCCTCCCAAAGTGAATCACTTCACACTTTTCCACATTAAACTCGTGGACCTTGATGAGGTGGAAACAGTTTGCTCGCTTGTCTCTGGCTACAAGTGGGAAGCATATGCTGGTCGCCCTTGTCATGGAGGTGCCCAGAGGCTACAGAACCATTGTGCTTGCAAGGGCAGCATCCATCACTGGGTGTTGCTGCACAGATGGCCCCTCAGTCAGAGTCAACGAGGGCTACGATGACACCTTATGAGGGGTGGCACCCTTGCCCTCTTAGTGACATCCTCAGCTCTTGGCTAGTGCTCCACATCAGTGCACAGTTCCTGTATTCACTGTTGCTGCATATGGCTCTGAAGTCGGCCACCCTCAGTGGAGGAGCTCAGGCATTCAAAGCTCTGAACCATTTTGGATTGCTTCATTCTCCATCCATAATCTCATGGCAAGGAACTTCCACCCAGAAACATACTGGTTGCTGCAGGTCTAAGTAAAACCTCTTGTGATTCTTGAGACCTTCCGTCTGTGCTCATCTAAGCATGGCTGTGAGTGTCCTCTTGAGGACATTGCTCACAGTTTACACTGCCATATCCTTGCTGAGAGGTGCTCATCATCCAATACCAGCATTTCTGTGCACACAAAGATCCAGCAAGAAGACTATCTGAGCTGGTGGAGGGTATGGGTATGTTTGGGAATGAGAATACTTGATCTAGTGCAGACATAAGAATCTCTTTTTGACTTTGACATTCTAACCTGTGGGAGACACAAGAAAAGATCATGAGAATGAGCTTTGTAGAGTAATCGCCTTGTAGTATTGAGACCAAAACTGCTGAGACTTTTGCATGCTGTCAGATGGGCTGGAATGCAATGCACACCCTTAAAAAAACACATTCCAATTTCTATGCACCTTCACCACCAGAGATGTCAGTGTTGCCTTCCCGATTTGCTTATGGTCCACTATCGTGGCAATCACCATTGTTCCTTCCTCCAGGGCGCTGAAATGTGTAGATGGGAACCCTTTCTTTCAAACAGACCCTTTCTCCTATGTAGACAAAAGATTGAAAGAGAAAGTATTCTTACGTCTCCCACAGTTGAAGAGCCAGAGCAAGCGCTGTCACACCTAAGCATACTCATATCCTCTACCAGCTCAGATATGGTTACCTTAGAGGATCTTTGAGCACATGTAGATAGGATGATATAGGATGATGGGTACCTTCCAGTGAACAAGAGGTGACAGAACAGATGTCAGAGGTAGGTTCTTTACTCAGAGGGTAGTAAGGGCGTGGAATGCCCTGCCTGCAGCAGTTGTGGACTCGCCAACTTTAAGGGCTTTCAATTGGTCATTGGATAGGCATATGGATAATATTGGAATAGTTTAAGTTAGAGGGTTATTAGATTTGTTCCACTGATTGGTGCAACATCAAGGGCCGAAGGGCCTGTACTGTGCTGTAATGTTCTATGTTCTATGTTCTAGAACCAACTGTGGACAATGTCTCACAGTGTATGTAGGAAACATGATCATGTGCCCAATGATCTGATTGTGATGGAAAGCTGCATGTATCAATACTGGCAGTTCTGTAAAAATGTTAAGGCTCTAAGTTTGCTGAGGAGTCAGATTGCGTCCTGAAAAAAGCAATACCGCTATGTACAGGAGCAGCACACATCTGCGGGCTCCTCAGCCCGCAGTCCTCAGTGTTTGCTGAGGTTGAAAATTCTGAGGTCTGTCCTGGGGCCTGATGTTGTATTCACTGGAAAGAGTGAACAAGATCAGGCTTTCGCCAGACTGAATCCAGTTCCTTCTGACTAGATTCCATCTGCTCATGGTTGTCTCCACTTTGATCCAGGCCAGCTTGCTTCTCCTGTCACCCTCCAGAGAAAAGATCTCTTTCACTTCCTCTAGAAGGTTCACCAAGTCTACATCTGCAAAGCAATGAGCGACCCTAGCCTTGGTTCCAGCATTCTACCTCTCCTGCCCTGAGCAATACATCAAATGGATCAGTAGAACTGTAGCAGCAGTAATGGCTACCTTGGTCTGTTTAAAGTGGGCCCTCCTCCATACAAACATAGAAAATAGAAACAGGAGTAAGCCATTCTCCTCTTCAAGAAGTGTTTTTTTCCGTGAAGACAGGCTAAAGTAGCCCAATTGTGGTGCCATCTAACTTAGCCATCTAGTCGAATCTAACCATTAACCTTTAATGTTCAGCAGTACACCCATCGTTGAATATCTCACCATCACCATTCTTGGGATTACTATTTACCAGAAACTGAACTGAACAAGCTATCAAGTTACCACCAACATGTCTCTTGTTCCACCAGAGGCCCAAACATCCTAGACCACTGCTACACAAATATCAAGCATGTCTACTGCTCCATCACCCACCCACACTTCAGTAAATCAGACCACAAGGCTGTGCTCCTAATTCCGGCTTACAAGCAAAAACTGAAGCGGGAGAATCCATCAAAGAAAGTCGTGCAACATCAGCCCTATAGGGCTGCTTGGAGTCAGTGGACTGGTCAGTATTTAAAAACTCTGCGACAAGTCTGAACAAGTACACCACTACAGTAACTGACTTCACTAGTAAGTGTGTAGAAGACTGTGTGCCAAAGAAGCAAATCCGTGTGTTCCCCAACCAGAAACCATGGATAAACAAGGATATGATGTGGATATGCCGGCGCTGGACTGGGGTAAACACAGTAAAAAGTCTGACAACACCAGGTTTCAGTCCAAATAAATTGGTTGGACTGAAACCTGGTGTTGTCAGACTTTTTACTGTGTAAACAAGGATATCCACTGCTTGCTGAAGTCCACGTCTGAGGTGTTCAAGTCAGATGACACTGACCTGTACAAAATAGCCAGATACAATCTAAGAAGATTCATCAAAGATACCAAAAGACAATACCAGACCAAGCTAGAGTCCAGGCTAGCCGCACCGACCCCCGCCGACTATGGCAATGTCTGCAAGACATAACAGGCTACAAGATAAAGGTATGCAAAATCGTCAGTTCCAATGCATCCCTTCCTGATGAGTTCAATGCATTCTACATCCATTTTGAGCACGAGGTCAGCGAGAGCATGCCCTCCATCCTGGAAGATCTGGATGAATCTGTATCTGGGGTCACCATTGCAGATATCAGAGCAGCCTTCTTAAAGGTCAACCCATGGAAAGCGACTGGTCCAGATGGGGTACCCGGACAAGCACTCAGATGCTGCGTGGATCAGTTAACAGGGGTATTTGCAGACACCTTCAGCCTCTCTTTACAACAATCTGAGGTCCTTATCTGCTTCAAGAAGATGGCCATCATCTCAGTACTTAAGAAAAACCAAGTAGCATGCCTTAATGACTATTGGCCAGTGGCTCTGACATCCATCATTATGAAGTGCTTCGAAAGGCTAGTCATGGTATGAATCAATTCCAGCCGTCCAGTCTAACTGGATCCACTACAGTTTGTCTACTGCCGCAACAGGTCCACAGCAAACACCATTTCCCTGGTATTGCACTCAATCTGGAACACCTAGACAACAAGGACACCTGTATCAGACTCCTATTTATTGACTATAGCTCAGTCTTCAATGCCTTCAGCCTTCAAGAAACTCATCTCCAAACTCATGGCCTGTGCCTCAGCACTTCTGTCTGTGACTGGATCCTGAACTTCTGAACAGGCTAAAATCAGTAAGGATAGGCAACAACACTACCTCCATGATCATCTTCAACAGCGGTGCCCCACAGGGCTGTGTTTTCAGCTCCCTGGTATACTCCTTATACACCTATGACTGTGTGGCCAAATTCCCCTCCAATACGATTTGCTGGCGACACCATTGTTTGAGATCCAACCCCCTACAATGATGAGACAGTACAGGAATCAGAAAGAGAATTTAGTGAACTGGTGTGACAACAATAATCTCTCCATCAATGTCAACAAAATGAAGAGTTTGTCATCGACTTCAGGAAGCGTAAAGGAGAACATGCCCTTGTCTACACCAATGGGGACTAAGTAGAAAGGGTTGAAAGCTTCAAGTTTTTAGGTGTCCAGATCACCAGCAACCTGTCCTGGTTCCCCCATGCTAACACTATAGTTAAAAATGCCCACCAATGTCTCTACTTTCTTAGAAGACTAAGGAAATTTGGCATGTCAGCTATGACTCTCACCAACTTTTACAGATGCACCATAGAAAGCATTCTTTCTGGTTGTATCACAGCTTGGTATGTCTCCTGTTCTGCCCAAGACCGCAAGGAACTACAAAAGGTCATGAATGTAGCCCAATCCATCATGCAAACCAGCCTCCCATCCATTGACTCTGTCTACACTTCCCGCTGCCTCGGCAAAGCGGCCAGCATAATTAAGGACCTCGTGCACCCTGGACATTCTCTCTTTCACCTCTTCCATTGGGAAGAAGATACAAAAATCTGAGGTCACGTACCAACCAACTCAAGAATAGCTTCTTCCCTGCTGTCAGACTTTTGAATGGACTTACTTTGCATTAAGTTGATCTTTCTCTATACCCTAGCCATGACTGTAACACTATATTCTGCACTTTCTTGTTTCCTTCTCTATGAGTGGGATGTTTTGTCTGCATAGCGTGCAAGGAACAATACTTTTCACTGTATGTTAATATAAATGACAATAAATCAAATCAAATATATCGATACAAAGCTACCAGGACAAGTCAGAGGTTGGAAATTGTGCAGTGAAGAACTCATCTCCTGACTCTACAAAGTCTGTCCACATTCTACAAGACTCAAGTCAGGAGTGTGATGGAATAGTCTCCACTTATCTGAATAAGTGATGTATCAACAACATTCAAGAAGCTTGACACCATCAAGAACAAATCAGCCTGTTACACCATGCACCAAATTAAACCTTCACTTCGTTCACTACACAGTATAGAATACCATCTAAGGAGGCACTGTAGCAGTGTGACAATTTTGACAGCAGGGTGACACTTGCCACCTAGAAGAACAAAGATGGAAGGACACACCACCTGCAAGTCTGAGAATTACCATTATTCCTTTACTGTTGGTGAGTTTAAATGCCTGGGCAATTCCTTTGTTTCAGCACCGCAGACGGTGACATTTTAGAAAGGTGGTTCATTATCTCAAGGTAATTGGGGGTGGGCAATAAATTCTGGATTTGCCAACACACAAATGCATAAAAATAAATTCTCAATTCTGACATCTTCAAGTAAAGGAGCTAGTCATCCACTTCAGGAAGTGTAGTGAAGGACATGCCCATGTCTATATTAACAGGGATGAAGTAGAAATGGTTGAGAGCCTCAAATTTCTAGGTGTCCAAATCACCAACAACCTGTCCTGGTCCCTCCCTGCTGATGCTACAGTTAAGAAAGCCTCTACTTTCTCAGGAGACTAAGGAAATTTGGCATGTCTGCTATGACTTTCACCGACTTTTACAGATGCACCATAGAAAGCATTCTTTCTGATTGTATCACAGCTCTGTATACAAGTCTGAGGTCACGTGCCAATCCACTCAAGAACAGCTTTTTCCGTGCTGCAGTAGACTTTTGAACGGACCTACCTCACATTAAGTTAATCTTTCTCTACACCCTAGCTATGGCTCTAACACTACATTCTGCATCCTTTCCTGTCCTTCTCTTTGAACAGTATGCTTTGTATAGTGTGCAACAAACAATATTTTTCATGGTATACTAATACATTGACATTAATAAATCAAATCAAATCAACACTGTCAATAAAGAAAAAGGTGCTGAACGGGTGTGAGGACCATCCACAGAACATAAACTGGCTGCAAAACCGTAACAGCCAGTGTTCTGTGCATGTGCAAACTAGACCAATGAGAACTATCTTCCCTGAGTCAAGAGCAGCAGCATTTGAGACCAACTGTCCTTCCTTGGAGACTCCTGCCAAAAGCAAGAGGAATAAGATCCCTAACCAGGACAGCAGGGAGAAGACATCAGAGATATCCTTCTGACTTCAGGTGGCATGATTCTGTGTAAGGAATACCAAAACCATAAACTAGGCCTCAAAGGTTCAAGGATAGAGCAGGAAGGAAATTGAGAAAATAAAATCTGGAAGAGCGAGATAGCAAATTGAATGGGAAGAACAATTAATTATTATAAATTAAAAATAGAATTTAAATGTTTAAAACTTTAAAATGTGCCTGTAAACTCCAGAGCCACCAAGCAATGTACACAATGTAATTTTGAAGAGCTACAGTGTCATCTAGTGTTGGATTGAGTGATACACAATAACACTGAATCATTTTTCCTATAAATAAACCCGGCTTTTAAAGATCCCATTTTAATGAAACAAATGACAAAACCTGACCTTTTTCTTCAATGCTAGTCAGCTCAACTGCAACAGAACGCTTGAACAGGATCTGCCCAGCTTGGCCTGGATGCAAGAAAGGAGCTGAAGCGAACTATAGGATGACGTAATGTGAAAATCCTGCTACCTATGTAATAGCTCCTGCCAAGAGTGCATGGACTGTGGTTTTAAAAAACACAGGTGTCACAACCCAAACAACATGGATATTATTGAATGGTGGCATTGGGATGAACAGAAGATGATGAAACTTTTGGTGACAAGGATGTGATAAGTACAGAATCTGTGACCCCTTCACTGGAAAAGTTTTGGAAATCAATTGCAACACTTTACACCTGAAACTGAAGATATCTTTGGACTGGTTAACAAAAATAAAAACAGTACAAAAAAATCAATATTGTTTAATCTTTTTACAGCAGCATAAACTATTCAATTTACATTGCTCATTTATTCATTTTAATGCAGTAAATTCCAAGCATGAGTATATTATACTGAACAACCAGGCATAATGATCCTTTCTATCATTCTCAATGTATTTGCCTTGACTCTGTGTTAAGTATCACCTGGTGTGAGTTAGGATCCCCACTCTGCCATGTCAGTCTCTGCTGCATTTGTTACAAAGGAAGACAGTGGTCTGAGAAGGTGCACAATTCTCTGGCCTCTGTTTTCTCTGGGCCCTCTTCTCAGCCGGCTGACCTTTGTGTTTCTGCTTCCCATTTCTAATGCCCATCAAAACAGTCCATCCTGGAGATCAGAGCCGTCAGTGACTGTCTCCCACAGGCAATGTCCACCATCATTTTAATCAGTAAGGGAATCAAGAGTTATGGGGAGCAAAACAGTGGAGTTGAGGATGATAATATCAGATAAGTCATGATCTTATTAAATACTGGAGGAGACTTGATAGGCCAAATGGCCTGCTTATACTCCTACATCTTGTGGTTTTATCTTCATATCGTGCTTACAGGTGGCCTTACGTTGGAGGTTGTGACTGGCTTCATGTTTAGAAGTCTTTAGATGTGTGGTTTTCTCCCAGTCAATGAACCTGTCTAGATGTCATTGTCTTAGCAATGAGTGTATACTGATGGAATTAGCACAAAATAACTTAGCAGTGAAACCAAACTGTATAATGTTTTATTTTATATCGGCTAAACTCAGCCGCTATTGACATACAGTCTTGACAGAATAGAGGATCAACTGAAATAAATCATGACACAAAAGTAAGATCAATGTGTACAGCAAATAGATGCATTATTCAAGACTTGTAATGGCTTGCTATTTGGCTTGGTAATTTGATAACAACAGGGATTTCATGGTTTTGCGCAATACAACTTGCAATGCATTATTTAGGTTATTAATCTGCGGTTATTAAATTGGACTAAATTAAACTGGTTATTGTCTGCTTTACACTATTACATGATAAAGGGCTCATTTTACATCTCCCACAATTTTATCTTTCCAAATGATTATGAATCCAATACATCTGATTTGGCAAAAGCAAAATACTCAAATGCTAGGAATCTGAAACGAAATCAGAAAATGCTGGAAATACTCAGCTGGTTAGGCCACAGAATTAATGTTTTAGATTTGGGATCATTCTTCATAATTAAGAGAAATTAATTATAGTTTGTGACCAATGAAAGAGAGGAGGAGAAGAGGAAAAAGAACAAAAGGGAGTTCCTGGGTGTATAGAGTGGTGAGCAAAAAAGATCAAATAAGATCAATAAGGGGTATGTTAAGGAGAACATAGGGGTATGGCGTTGACGTGGAGGGTCATACTATGATCATATTGAATGGTGAAGCATGCTCAAAGGGCTGAATGGCTTACTCCTATTTTCTATGTTTCTATGGGAAGGGTTTAATGGTGTCAATGCCAAAGGGAGTGGTAACAGGACAAGTAAGGAAACAAATAATGTATCTAGATGAGGTGAGAATGGCAGGTGAGCAGTTATTTAAATGGAAAGTTGCAAGATTAGGAAAGAAGAGAAAAACCAGAGAAACAAAATTGGGGCTGAGGTTATGATCTAAAACTGCTGAACTCAGTGTTGAGTCCAGAAGGCTATAAAATGCTCAGTTGAAAGGTAAAATGTAACCTATGGCTTTCTTTCCATAGACCTGCTGAGTCTTTCCAGCACTGTCTGTTCACTGTTCCAAGCTGACTTCACCAACTTCCAAGCTTCCACTCTCAATGAGTTTGAACTCATCTAAATTTGTGCTGTGCGTATCCTCACTCACATTGTGTTCTATGACCCACATCGGCTCATGGACAACAAAAACCCTGATGTTAAATGTGATGATGTCAGCCAAGTCAATGAGGTTGGCTTGTTAGAGTATGAACTACCTGATGAGTCCTAATTGATGGTTAAATCAGGGAGCTTCATGCTCCCTATTTAAAGCAGGTACGTCAGACTCCCAGCCTGCAGTTAGCAGGGAGCAACTGGAGAGCTGGCTGTGTACAGATGTATGGTGTAAATAAAGTAACTTGCTGACGGAACTTACGCCTCTGTGGAGTTATGACATTAAAATTCTCATCTTCATGTTGAAATCCCTCCATGGCCTCACCCTTCCTGTATGAAGTTTAATGTGTGAGCATTATGTGTCTTCTGAAATCAGCAGGCTATGTGCAGTGTGTATTCTAAACTCAGGAATGTGAGCCCTCTGCATTTCCTAAACTCAACATTCTTAGTGCTGTGTGTTCTTTGGACTTTATGGTGCAAGCATTATAAATTCTCTGAACTCAGGTTTATGAGCATGCAGTGGACATTTTGGAGTCAGGAATACTATGCATCCTCTGAACTCGGTAGTGAGAACATTGTGCACACTTCAAGTCCATGCATTCAAGCACACATACACTTTTAAAAGCAATACTGTGCATTGTCTGAACATCATCTGATCAAATTACACATTTCAGGAGGTAGGATCAAATTACATTTTCCTGACAAACAGTTGGGAGTGGCTTATCCATCAGAGGCGATTTTTAAATTATGTACGGCCTTAAAAATATAACTAAATTGCTTGTTGATGTGCCAATGACCCAAATAATACTTGTTGGAAGCAATACAATGCATGGAGAGTGTGATTCATGCAAGATGGGGACCCCTTTATTTTTAACTAAGTTTATACGGGCAGATTTAAAGCCTCCAGCTGAATTATTATTTTGAACTCAGCAGTTCAGGATTCTGTGATTACTGGCAGTACTTGATATAGAAAGATGTGTTACCATGGTAAACATTTGTTATTTTGAGGTCTCATTTTTCCTGCTGAGAAGTAAATTTAGACCATCAACTGTACCTCAGTTCGAAACCATGATTACCTGGCAGGAGTGTGCTTCTCAGCATTTTGGCTAACTCAGTGTCAGGTCAAGCCCAAGATGGGGTGCAAAGTCTTTTGTCAGCTTGGATTTTGTACGTCTCTCTTGTGGGAACCATGAATTGGATTCATTTTGAATTGGTTTTTGGAACAAGCAAGGAGATGGTTGGCTCTGCGCATTGGCTTTGTAACTTTAAGAATGGAAGAAAACATGGGAATGGTTGTCTCTATGGAAGACATCGGCCAGTGAGGAAGAGGAGGAAATTGAGAGAGAGACGAAGAAGAGCAGGCAGAGAGGTGCAGGAAGCATTGGTGCTGCACGAATGTGACAGAGCTATAGCAGAGCAAGAAGGTAATGCAAGCCGTAATGATACATCAATGGTGGTGCCGAGGGACTCATGCTGCCGATTAACTGTATAGGCAGAGAATAAACTATCTTCACATGCCAGAGACACAATGCTGGAGCAGATTCAGATTATCAAGAGCTACAGTTTGTGACATGCTCGCAGGGGAAATCTAATGAAGTTGATTGTCACCCAATGCCAGTTGCTGTAAAGGTGACTCATTGAATTTGTTTGTATGTGGAGAACTCAGTGACATTATGTAGCTTGCTGTACATCATTACCTTCACAGGTGCAATGTTCCGGAGGCCAGGCCATTATTTTTCATTCTCACTGGACTGCCTGAATCAACTTGAACAAGACAGAGGCGTTGCGATGAGCACAGATTTCCCAAGAGTCCAGGGAGCAATTGACTGAATCCACCTTGCCATGAAAGCTCCAGCTGGCCAGCTCTATATATTTATTGAAAGGAGGGGATATTACTCTTTAAATATCCAGTTGGTATGTGACCATAATAGAAAGATTGTGCTAGTGATGCAGAACACCTGGGCAGCATGACTCATACATTTTGTGAACTCCCAGTTCCAGCCATGTTCAACAGACCTGATGCCCTGGATGGTTGACTTCTATGTAACAAGGGTTACCCTTAAATGGCTCATGATTCTAGAGAGGACCCCAAGAACAGACACAGAGAGAAGTCAACCTGGCTAAATGTGTTGCAGAGAGAGAGGTCTCCTCTTCCCACCTGCTGGCATTAGGACCTGAAGCATAGTGGAAATAACCTGGAGGATGGTGCAGAGATTCATCATCATGGGCCTGATCTTGCCCTTCTTCCCTTGTCTCATCCTCTCACTCCCTTGTCTGGGCCATCCAAGGAGGATAATATGCTCAAACTAAACAGCTCCTCAATGTTAAGATCTTGAAACCGTTTCCAAGATCAGATTGTATGCCTAGTGTGCTCACTGGCAAGAAACAACTCAAACTCTGGACATTTCAAGACAATATACAGACAAATCACACTCACCTTCAACAATTAATTCCTGATGCTGTCGCCAAAAAATAAATCCTGTTTTGGATTGAAGGTTTCACGCATTGGCTGGGCCACCTGAAATTGCCTCCGTGCAATGTGGCCTTTTAAATGAGTGGCCATGATCTTCTTCCAGATCATGACCAGCTACTGTAGATGTCGGACAACCCGTCCTCCAGCTCCAATTGGGCAGACGGGAGAAAGCCTCGTAACCTTGTAAGCCAGTCCCAGCCCTGTAATTGGCTAATTGGCTTTATTCTGGTTTCCTTGGTGGTAGGGAAGGAAGTGGGAAAGCCACCCCATTTCTGAGTATGAGTCCCCTCCACCGTGATGGGCGCATATTTTTCAGCACTTGTTCTCAGCATCTTGCCCCTCTATCAGGAAATTAACATTTCACATCTCACCTAATTTAGTCACCCCACACGTCATGTTTCCCACTCTTTGGGGCTCTATAAAATCCTGCTCACAGCGCCCACCCCCCCATCACCCCCCTCACAAGAGTGCTTGCAGATTTGCAAATACTGTAGGTGCTTTGTAGATGTTTTTTGGGATTTGTTATGCTCATCAAGGTGAAAGATCTACTTCATGGGCCCAACATTGGCATCAAGTAATTTTCAAAGTCCACCACAGCAGCCCTGTCCTCCCATCTGACCCATCCAAACAACGGCAGAAGACCTCTCATTGCTGTAAGAAATGGCAGAAAGGGGAGCACGGACATGAGACTATGTCTGAGTGAGATATAGATTAAGTGAGGAATTTGGGAATTTTGTTCCGGTGGGAATTTCTGGTGAGCAGTCCTTAACTCTAAATTTGGATTAAGAGTTGGATCCTTACTTTCAACATTGTTAGTTGAATAGCCAAGTTAAACAGCAAGCTGCCTAAAGTGGCAATTATCAATCTGCAGGAAGTAGTTGCCCCCAATATGTGTTAATTAGCAGAAAGCTGAGGGAGCTTGTGAGTCATCAGAAGCTCCACATGTATTATGCGGGGGCTTCTCCAGGTGCACTAACTCTGATCGTGAATCGCGATTGGCCAGAGAATTGTGAATCTGCGGGTTTGGCGCCGTGTGCCAAATCTGCTGCGATTCCCCCAGGCTGCGCATTTGGTGTTGATTGGCTTCCCACCCAGGGCAAGCAGGAGACTATTAAACTTCAATCCTCAGCATCTCATTAGTGGATGAGGAGGCCGACTCCAGGCTAGATTTGTATCCATTGGAGTTTAGAAGAGTAAGAGGTAAATTGATTGAAGCACGTAAGATGCTGAAGAGTATTGATAGGGTGGGTGTGGAAAAGATGTTCCCTATTGTGGGAGAATCTAGAATGACGGGTCACTGTTTAAAAATATGGCGTCCCCTTTAAGACAGGGATGAGGAGACTTTTTTTTTCTCTGAGGGTCGTGAGTCACTCTTTTCCTCGAAAATGATGAAATCATAGTCTTTGGACAAAATTTTCTCAGACATTGGCAATGCCCGATAGCGGACGTTGAAGCCATTGACAACAATCGCAGCTTTCTCTGTCTTTTCATTCGGAACTTAGGCAGTAAAGCATAAAGGGACAAGTCCCATGACATAATGGTGATGAGGAGGGTGTTGTTGAGTCTGCCCTGCCAAAAATGTAGTCCTTCAATCACTGGGGAGCGATTTTTAAAGGCCATCCCAATGCACCGGGAACCATCCCCACAATGATGCACCTCTCTTGGGCACTGTCCAGGCACCCTCCACTGGCACTTCAAGTTGGCATTGCTCAGGCATGCCCACTCCCCTCTGTGTGATGCATTCACCTGAGCTCCTCTGGGAGATTTGCTCACCAGGTGCACAACTTGGGAAACCAGTCGAGCTTCATGCCATTCTGCCCTCAGACTGATGTAAATGAACATTCTTACTGAGGGATTCAGGTGTTAAGGTTGATAATGATCTGATAATATATGGAAATGATGTTCCCAACATTGAACTTCAGGAAATGTGCCACATCACTGGTGGTGGAGAGGCAATCAAGCCATGTGTCAATGTTAGTGTGAAACACAATTTCGAATCTCTCAAGATTTTCCACTAACGTCACTGAACCCGCCCTACAAGAATGCGAGCAGAAAATCCTTGCCTTTGAATATTTTTAAACTAGAGTTAGATAGATTCCTGATGAGCAAGGGGGTGAAAGGTTATCTGGGGGAGTTGAGGTTACAATCAGATCAGTGATGATCCTACTGAATGGTGGAGCAGGCTTGAGGGGCTAACCCCTCATCCTAATTTATACCTAGGTAACATCACAAAAAGTGGGAAGATTTCCTTGTGTCACTATTCCTAACAAAAGTAACAGTACACCCTAGAGTTCCTTTCCAATTTGTTAATATGGGTGCCAGCCTCTTTCGGTGTATATTCAGCTCAGTTTAAGCAGGATACTTTCTACTGAACCATTTCCCTGATCAGCCCTACTCACGAGTTATCTGAAAAAAACTGACAATATTAAATTCTTCCAATTTTTAGTGGTGTCTCACTGGAAGTCAGACAGCTTCTTCCTTGCTGCCATCAGATTTTTGAATGGACCTACTTTAAATTAAGTTGACCTTCCTCTACACTCTAACTATGATTGTAACGCTGTATTCTGCTCTCTCTTCTTTCCTCCTCTACGTAAGTTATGCTTTATCTGTATCGCGTGCAAGGAAAAAAAATATTTTTCACTGCATACTAATACATGTGACAATAATAAATCAAATCAAATCAAATGGATCAATATTCCTTTGGAACTGTATTGAATTGCTTTAATTATTAAATGATTAATTTCACCTAGGATCTCAAATACAAATAGAATGGAGACTTTTACCCCATCAGTCAAGACGAGATTAAAATCCAGGCCTTGGATACTTCTTATAAGCAATTCACCTGGAAGGAAAGTTTTTGTTTTAGTTGACAACCCAATCAACTAGTTGATAAGCAGGTTCTCCTTGTCCATTATTTCTAATGAATTTATTTATGCTCATTTTACAAAGAATATCACACCATATTCTTTACCTGACACAACTACCATCAGAGCTACACAGCTGATATTGGTAAAACATATAAACTTTAAGAAGAATGCTAAAATGTGTATTTCTCCTTCTGGACAGTATCCTGCTATTCCAGCTATTTTTCTTTCTCGGTTATTGAACCGTATAATATTTCCAACGCTCCTCAACTGGGCCTGGCCTTCACAATACTGTGAAATCGAGAAAGAACTTGCAATTATACAGCACCCTTCATGACCTCAGAACATTCCAAAGCACTTTACAGCCAATAAGTACTTTTGGCCATGTAGTCGCTATAATTATGCAGGAAATGTCACAACCAATTGGCACACTGCAAAGTTCCGCAAATATCAATAAGCTGTTTTATTGATGTTGGTTGGGGAGTATATATTTGCCAGGAAAATTTGCCTTTTCTTCTTCAAATTGTGTTGTTGGATCTTATACATATTAAGCTCCTGGGGTTTGTGCAGGAAATTTCTTAGCCGAGCCCAATGCCTAGATTGACATGAAGATTGGTGATTTGGACAGTGCCAATGGGAACATGCCTCAATGGGAGTCATTGATATGAAGGCTGGAAAGGAACTTTAAAGTGAACTTAATTATGACTAAATCAGCCTATAGTTGTCTCTTATGGTGATTGCAACACTAGTTCCACCCATTTGGTTGTTGCTATGCTGTGTTGTTCCTGGAAATGCATAGTCAAAGTTTCAGTTTCATTTTTGCCTTCTCAGCTTATACATTAAGAAACATTCTGTTGCCGTGAGTTGCCAAACAAGCTAGGGGAAGAAATGTCTCTGTCAAAGCTCTCTCAGGACATCATCAAGATTCTGTGTTCCAATAATGGATCAATGTATTATGAGGATCTCCGCAGAAAAATCTCTCTTGGGTATGCAGTGCCTGACCTCCAACTGACTACAATTTTGAGAAGTTCCAATCTTTTTACTGTTGTCCAAGGAACAGGAAGCAAAATACCAGGATCTGAGCTGACGTTGGACAGTCAAATCATTGCCACCTCTGTTATCAGGGTCTGCAAGGATTACCCAAACAAGAAATGTCTAGATTGTGGCCAACTTCATCTGTGCAGATTTTTCATTTTTGGAAACTGCAAATACACAGAAGAAAGGTAATCAACAAACCAGTTTACTAATAAGTTACTGAACAAATGTTAGACACTGTTAAGAACTAAGATAATGGAAACTCAAGGTCAGAGAGGCAAAATTTGAACCACTATTTATAGAAAAAGACAGTCAATAGCCTGTTTCGTATTCTATTATGATTGTTAAAGAAAAGCTTTTGTTTGTTCTTTGTGTCTATGAAATGTAAAATATAAGGGAAATATCACTCAGTTGTTGCAACACACATACATCCAGGAGGGCTTTGACACAACTTGCACCACACAGATGGGGTGTAGGTTTTCCAGTATTTGCTGAAACTTCTTCCCAAACCATTCACAGCGCTGAGCGGTGTTTGTGCTGGGAGCGTAGCAGCCACTTAATTAAGGAGAGGAAATCTCTAGGGCACAGGGAGGTTTATGCATACTCTGATACCCGAGGCATTCATATTCAAAACAATCTTTGATCATGGGTTTGAGTCAGCAGCTGAAAAATCAGGAAAGCAGTAGGGAGTATGCAGAAAAAGCAGAGGAAGGGCTCCCCGGGCGAAAGCAAAGATAAACCTATCCAACTGATGTTGCACCAAAATCTACTGGCAATATTCAGATTCATCTCATTATTAACTTATTGTTAATCTATATGTAACTGATGTCAAAACCTTTCAGCAAAGTATGTATTACTATTAACATTTTAATAGAATGAGTGTAAGTTCAAGTATTATTCAGGATAATAAGATAGACAACTCAGGATCTTTTGCTTTTCACCTTAGGGTATTAAGAGAAGCAGGTGAGAGATTGCAGAGGCATTAGTCATAATTTTCAAAAACTCCCCAGATTTGGTAATGGTGCCATTTAAATTGCAAGATTTGCCATTTTTAAGAATTTGTTCCTGAGAGATGGGCATCGGTGGCAAAAATAGGATTTCTTACCCATCCCACAAGGTCAACCCATTATTTAAGAACCGAGCAAAGGAGAAACCAGGGAAGTTGATGTGTCAGTTTAATATCAGCTGTGTGGAATTTATTAGAATCTATCATTTGGTATAAACTCACTGAGCACACCTGACCTCTGAGTGTTAGCATGAATCTAGGTCATGACTGACTTAGTTGGGTTTTTTTGAGGCAGTCACAGATGTGATAGACAGATGAACATTTATTTGTTAGGGGATCATTTATAAGTTATTCCACAAAAACTGGGCTTCAAAGGCTTTAGTTTTCATGTGACTTAAGCCACTCCAAAGATGTGTGGGTTAGGTTGATTGACCATGCTAAATTGCCCCTTAAGTGTCAGTGGGAATAGTAGGGTAAATACGTGGGGTTACAGGGATAGGACCTGAGTGGGTTTGTTGTCAGTGCAGGCTGGTTGGGCCAAATGGCTTCCTCCTGGACTACAGAGATTCAATGATTTTATGATTCTATCATAGCTGGTGACCACACGTACATGATATGTAATTATACATATACTTGAGACACAATAAAAGGAATTACCACCAAATGCATTGTCCTTAAGCTTGTGGGAAATAGCTGGCTCAACCGCAAACTTCTGAGCCCACTAACTTCTCAAGATTTATCTGGAGTTTATCCTGACACTCTCTGAATTAATGACATTTCTTGATTTCTCCATCTCCTCCACCAAAGCTTCCAGTGAATTGTTGAATAATTTTCAAGACCATTATTGAGTGTTTCCCCAGTCAAAAGGGCTTTAAGAACTAATTGTATTATTTCTTCCAGCCAAAGTACACTTCTCCCATAAGAGATGCATGCTCACCTTAAACTGTGTTAGCCTCACATTATTTGTAGAGCTAGCAAAATCCACAGTGTTGTAGCATAGCTCAGTAAAATGTGTTACAAGGAGCACCATGCTGATAAGGGCAACTGATTCTTTATTTTTCATTTAAGGGATGTGGGTGTTGCTAATAGAGTTGGAATTTATTGCCATTCTTAATTGTCTTGGAGAAGCCAGTGCTGAGCCGTCCTCTTGAACTGTTTGATGAAAGCATACCCACAATGTTGTTTGTGAGCAAGTTTAGAGATTTCGGTCCAACGATGATCAAGAAATGGTAATACATTTCCAAATCGAGATGGTGTGTTACTTGGAGAAGAACTTGGAAATTATGTTGTTTCCATGCACAGGCTGCCCTTGTTTTTCTAGGTCATACAGTTTGTGGGTTTGGGAAGCTTTGAAGGAGTCTTGCTGAATTGCTGTAGTATACACTGGTACAATTAGTTAATGCATATATAAATCATACCTGTCAAACACTTCTCATATTGAATATTATTCAGTACATTAAAAGTCACATTCAAAATTGCAAAAGCTATGTGAAGATTATTTTTAAAAATAACTGTGTGCTGAAAGAGTTTCTGCAGCACATAAAGGATGGAACAAAACATTCTTGGAAGCGTATTGTTGCGTAACCTTATGTGACTTTTTAACAAGGCCTAAACACCATTATTAAAATTGTATGCTCAAACATTATAATTTCCTCTCCCATTCTCATTTCTACAATAAAACACTTACCAGTGTTAACCTGAAAAGAAAACAGTAAACTTATTTGCCCCATTTTGACTTTAACTGTCTCAACAATCCTGGGGTCACTTTTCAATGTCTTAGACAGCCTTCCTTTGCTGTTTAGCATGCATCTAGTCCTGTATTGTAGGTTCACAAATGGACTATAGGGTTTCCTGGGCATCAGCTACATATCACACTGTGGCTCACACCAGCTGCAACAAGCATCAGGATATCCATACAGTGCAATCAGATGTAGAAACAGAATTAGAACAAAGAGCATTGAGTGAGTGGATGGCATGGTGGCACAGTGGTTAACACTGCTACCTTACAGCGTCAAGGACCTGGGTTTGATTCCCAGCTTGGGTCAGTCTCTGCGTGGAGTCTGCACGTTCTCCCCATGTGGCTTTCCTCTGGGTGCTCCAGTTTCCTCCCACTGGTTGAAAGACGTGCTGATTAGGTACACTGGCCATGGTAAGTTCTCCCTCTGAACAGGCGCCAGAGTGTGGTGACTAGGCAGTAACCTCATTGCAGTGATTTACGTGGAATCGCTTTCTGACTGCACTTCCGGTTCGCGGGGTTTGTGAGAGTGCAGTTTACTTCCGTACCGGAAGTTTGGTGAGGGGATTGTCGGGAAGGGGGAGCGGGGGGTATAAAAAAGGAGGTAGCGGCATACAGCGGGCAGCGTTGGGAGCGGGCAGCGGAGTGAGTGGGAGCTGAGTGAGAAGGGCTTTGGCTCGCTGGGCTTAGGCGAGAGCAGGCTTACAGAAGGTGAATGGCAGTTTTCTAACTTTTGCCACATACAGGAGGTTGGGACATGGCAGGGGCTATGGGGAGGAACATAAGCTGTGTTAGGTGCCGCATGTGGGAGTTCTTGGTGGCATCACGCCTCCCGAAGGTCCACATCTGTGCTAAATGTTTAGAGTTGCAGCGCTTGAGGGCCCGGGTCAGGCAACTCGAGGGGCGTTTGGAGGATGCGTTTCTGGTCAGGGAAAACGAAGAGATAATGTCTAAGAACCATGAGCAGGAAGAGGTCCCAAGGGCTGAAGAGCAGGATGGGTGGACAACTGTTAGGCGGAAAAAGAGGAAGAAGAAGAGTAGTCATGGCCCCCCGGCCTCCCCAGTGGCCCCCCAAGATTCATCGACAGGGGCACAAAAGGATAGGCAGGAGGGCCAGAATGACTTAGAGGGACAGAAGGGGGCTGGCAAGGTGATAGTGGTAGGGGATGGGAGGGTCCAAGGCATTGACAGGAGGTTCTGTGGGCAGAGGCGTGACTCCAGGATGGTGGTCTGCCTCCCTGGAGCAGGGGTACAGGACGTAATGGAAAGGGTAGAAGGAATTTTGAAAGGGGAGGGGACCCAGGCAGAGGTAATAATACACATAGGGGAGAGGGACGTAGGAAGGAGAAGTAGGGTAGATGTACGTAGGCAATTTAGGGAGTTGGGGTCCAAACTGAAGAGCAGGACCTCCAGGGTGGCATTCTCTGGGTTGCTGCCTAGTACCAGCAGGGCTAGGAATGACGAGATCATGCAGCTGAATGCATGGTTGAGGGATTGGTGTAGGGTAGAGGCCTTTACTTTTGTAGACCACTGGGAGGTATTAATGAGAGAAGGGCAACTGTGCAGGAGGGGTGGAGAGAATTTGAATGGGAGGGGAACTAGTGTCTTAGCAGGGAGGTTAGCTGGTGTGTTTAGGAATGGTTTAAACTAATAGGGAGGGGGGGTGGGGATGTGGCTGGGAGACAGTTGGGTGAAAGGAAAATTATCAGGGAGAAGGAGGTTCTGAGGGACACTGATGGGTTGAACTGTGTCTGTTTCAATGCTAGGAGTGTGACAGGAAAAACGGATGAGCTTAGGGCCTTGATATTTGTGAGGAAGTTAGATGTGGTGGCAGTAACGGAGACGTGGTTACGTGAAGGGCAGGACTGGCAGCTGAATGTTCCTGGGTATAAGTGTTTTAGGTGTGACAGAGGAGGGTTGAAGAGAGGTGGAGGGGTGGTACTGTTAGTAAAGGAGAACATCACAGTAGTGCAGAGGGAGGACAATATGGAGGAGTTAGGGATTGAGTCGCTGTGGGTGGAGTTGAGGAATAAAAAGGGAGAGATTACGATGCTAGGGGTATACTATAGGCCACCCAACAGCCCGAGGTCAGTGGAGGAAGGTATTTGCAGGGGCATTTTGGATAGGTGCAGAAAGAATAGGGTAGTTGTAGCGGGTGACTTTAATCTTCCTGGAGTGGATTGGAGGGGGCCTAGAGCTGGGGGTACGGAGGGAGATGAGTTTGTAAAATGTGTTTTGGAGGGGTCCCTAGAGCAGTATGTAACTAGCCCGACTAGGGAGGGGGCTATACTGGATTTAGTGTTGGGTAATGAGCCGGGGCAGGTGGTTGAGGTTGAGGTAGGCGAACATGTGGCTAACAGTGACCACAAGTCCGTCTACTTTAGGATAAAAATGGAAAGGGATGAGTGCCGTCCGAAGGGGAGGGTGCCGAACTGGGGGAAGGCGCGCTATAGCCAGATTAGGAGGGAGCTGAAGGACACTGATTGGGAGGGACTGTTAGCTGGCAAGTCCACGGTTGGCAAGTGGGAGGCTGTCAAGGGCAAACTGAAAATGTTGCAGGAAAGGCATGTGCCGGCAAAGAGGAAGGATGGGAAAGGCAGGTTTAGAGAGCCGTGGATTACAGGGGGTATCGGAGACTTGGTCAGGAAGAAGAGGGAGGCATAGAGTTTAGAAGAATGAGGGGAGATCTCATTGAGACGTATAAGATGATGAATGGGATGGATAGGATAGAGGTGGAAAGACTCTTCCCGCTCAAAAAAGACAGTAGGACTAGGGGGCACAGCCTCAAGATAAAGGGGGGGCGGTTCAGAATGGAGTTGAGGAGGAACTTCTTCACTCAAAGGGTGGTGAATCTCTGGAATTCTCTGCCCGTTGAAGTGGTGGAGGCTGCCTCGCTAAATATTTTTAAGAAGCGGGTTGATGGGTTTTTGATAAGAGAGGGGATTAAGGGTTATGGGGAGAGGGCGGGAAAGTGGAACTGAGCCACGACAGATCAGCCATGATCTTATTGAATGGCGGGGCAGGCTCGAAGGGCCAGATGGCCTACTCCTGCTCCTATTTCTTATGTTCTTATGTTCTTATATGTTAGGTCGAAACAACTGGGTACAGAGAGTGCGCTGGAGGAATATAGAGAGAGTAGGAGGGAGATAAAAAGGGGAGTTAGAAGGGCGAAGAGAGGGCATGAAATGGCTTTGGCTGATAGGATTAAGGAAAATCCAAAGGCATTTTATTCCTATATTAGGAGCAAGAGAGTAGTTAGAGGGAAAATTGGTCCTCTTAGGGACAAAAGTGGGGAGTTATGTATTGAGTCGGAGGGAATGGGGGAGATCCTGAATGAATACTTTGCGTCGGTATTCACGAAGGAGAGGGGTTCGGTGTCGTGCGGTGTCTTGGAGGGAGCTATGGATCAGTGGCAGGAAATATCTATTATGAGGGAGGAAGTGCTAGGGCTTTTAGGTAGCGTAAGGACGGATAAAGCTCCGGGGCCTGATGGTATTTATCCCAGGCTGCTTAGGGAGGTGAAAGATGAAATTGCTGGGCCTCTGGCGCAAATCTTTGTCTCTTCTTTGGACATAGGTGAGGTCCCAGAAGACTGGAGGGTAGCAAATGTGGTACCGCTGTTTAAAAAAGGTAGTAGGGATAACCCTGGAAATTATAGACCGGTGAGTTTGACATCGGTGGTAGGGAAATTAATGGAAAAAATACTTAGGGGTAGGATGTATGAGCATTTGGAGCGTTGCGATCTGATTAGGGATACGCAACATGGCTTTGTTAGAGGGAAGTCTTGCCTTACGAATCTGGTGGAATTCTTTGAGGAGGTGACAAAAACGGTTGACGATGGGAGAGCCGTTGATGTCATCTATATGGATTTCAGCAAGGCGTTTGACAAAGTCCCTCATGGTAGGCTGGTAGAAAAGGTTAAGGCGCAAGGACAGGTAGCTAGGTGGATTGAGAACTCGCTGGGCAATAGGAGACAGAGGGTAGTTGTTGAGGGGACCTTTTCGGGCTGGAGGCCAGTGACCAGTGGTGTGCTGCAGGGCTCAGTACTGGGACCTCTCCTCTTTGTAGTATACATAAATGACTTGGAAGAGAGCGTACGTGGTGTGATCAGCAAGTTTGCGGATGACACCAAGATGGCAGGGTTGGCGGATACTGAGGTGGAATGTCAAGTGATACAGCAGGATATAGATAGGTTGGTACATTGGGCAGATAGGTGGCAGATGGAATTTAATCTTGACAAATGCGAGGTGATGCATTTTGGAAGGAATAATGCAGAGAGGAGCTACGTGATAAAAGGTAGACCGATTAGGAGTATAGAAATACAGAGGGACCTGGGAGTGCAGGTTCACAAGTCTATGAAGGTTGCGACACAGGTAGAGAAGGTTGTGAGGAAAGCTTATGGAATGCTAGCCTTTATAGGAAGGGGTATAGAGTATAGGAGCTGCCGTCTAATGCTTCAGTTGTACAGAACGTTGGTTAGACCGCATTTGGAGTACTGCATCCAGTTCTGGTCGCCTTACTACCGGAAGGACGTGGAGACTCTGGAGAGGGTGCAGAGGAGGTTTACCAGGATGTTGCCTGGCATGGAAGGACTGAGTTACGAGGAAAGGTTGGAGAAACTGGGACTTTTCTCCTTGGAAAGACGGAGATTGAGGGGAGACATGATAGAGGTATATAAGATACTGAAGGGAATAGATAGAGTCAATAGTGAGAGGCTGCTCCCTAGACTGGGTACTATTACAAGAGGTCATGATCTAAAGGTGAGGGGGGAGAAGTATAATTTGGATATGAGAGGAAGGTTCTTCACGCAGAGGGTCATGGGGGTATGGAACGTGGTACCGAGTAGGGTGGTGGAGGCAGGAACGTTGGACTTGTTTAAGGTTTACTTAGATAGACACATGAGCGAAACAAGGATGGAAGGTTATAGTAGGGGGTATTAAATAGGGTCAGAGCCTCGGGAGACACCGGAAATGCAGACTTATATGTTAACGTTTTTGTCTTTTTATTCCGCAGGTGGAGGTCCACCTTGTTGTCAAACAAGGGGCATGCACACGGTGGGTCGTGCGTGGGCTGCTCTTGGAGGTTCCGGGAGTGGCCTAGTACTTCGTGTCGGTGTGTGTGCTTGATCCTGGACCGGTAGACGGGCGCCGCAACAGCTCAGTGACTAGCACTGCTAGCTGTGCAGATACATGGATTTGGGCCTGTGTCTGTGGGAGTTTGCGCATTCTCCCTGTGGTTGCGTGGGTTTCCTCCGGGCGCTCCGGTTTCCTCCCACACCCCAAAGATGTGCTCTTAGGCTGATTGGTTTTACCAAATTGACACTATTCTCCCCTGAATCTGGCTAAGTTAGGGGTTCCACTCGCAGACACGCAGGGCAGGGTAGGTGTAGGAGGATGCGGCGGCGCGGGCTCGTTGGGCCGAAGGGCCTGTTTCCTGTGCTGGGTTGTTCTTTGTTCTTTTTGTTCTTTGTTCAGTGTTAATGTAGCCTACTTGTGACACTAATAATTGAACTTTAAACGTGGAGTCGGCAGAAGAGGATCAGGAGAGAGATGGCTTGATGTTCAATGCTAGACTATCCTCAAATGCTGTGTGATGGACAGTAATGCCACCCAAGATCTGACAATCAAGTAACTCAACTTTCAGAAGAAGATTCATTTATTGAAACATTTGAAACTGCAAAATATTTAGTCAAGCGCAACAGCTAGTATGGAACAAGTCACTACTCACACATACAAATTAAAGTCTATTTTGTAACGTACGCAGTTCTATTGACATCTATAGTGATCGTCCTCCCTTCACCAATATCCTTAAGTTATCAGTTAATTCTCTGGAAAAGGTCACCTATCATGCAATAGAGATCTTGGCCTACAGAATTCATGATTTAGTTCTTATGTTTTTTGCCTTTCTGAGAAATTGGATGGTATTTTAGTATGTCCCAGGTAGTTGGCAGAACATGCTGAGTGAGGTTCGGCAATACGGGATGTATAATGGAGTTGCTTTTTCACTGCATCTAGTCACCCTGCACCAGTACAATCAATGTTATAACGAAACCACCCGTCACTAAGGGACAATTTAGCATGGCCAATCCATCTAACCCGCACATCTTTGGACTGTGGAATCACCCGGAGGAAACCCACGGGAGAACTTGCAGATTCTGCACAGATGAACTCGGGTCCCTGGCATTGTGAGACAGCAATGCTAATCACTGTGCCACCATGCCACCCCCATGGCCATCAGTAGATTTTTAATTGCAGATATTTCTATTGAATTCAAATTCCAGCACCTGCCAGGTGGAATGCAAACCCAGAACATTATCTGAATTTCTGGATTAATAGTCTGGCAATAATACCACTAGGCCATCGCCTATCCCTCCTTTGTGCTGTACACCCCAGTGTCTATCTAGACAGCGCTGTGCTGTGGGACTCATGCAACCACCCCAACAAAGGTCCAAAGTTCGACTGGGGTGAGGTGAGGCCAGCAGGGGACAAAGACAATGGGGGCAATGTGGAAGGAGGGCTGTACAATGAATGGGGGTGGGTGGAAGAGTGAGGGCTCAGGATGGCAGGCTGAGGAACAAAGAGGGGATGGAGAAGGCAAAGAATGGAAGGCAAAGGGAAGACCAAGGGACGGGAAGCTGAAGCCTGACAAGGCTAAGTTTAGAGCTTACAAGTAAGTTGGTCAAAGGAATAATAACATTGTTTACTGGAAACAGATGGATAAAGACTCCAGATGCAGTGGGTAGAGGTCTAAATGGGCATGAGTGGTTGGGTTCAGAAGGAGGATGGTTGAATCAGGGAACAGACTTCTTCTTAAAGCTGCTAATCTTTTTCCTTTGGGTTGCATGGTTTGGTGAAGACAGGTGGGTTGGAGAGACTGATACGAGTATGCTGGATTGGCGCTAGGACCTTCAAACCCACCATCCGAGAGTGGGAGGACAAATCAGCTGCTGGCCTGCCAGGAGACCAGGAGGGGAATTCACTTGTGCATAATTAATGAGGTTCTAAAAGCAGAACCTGGCCAACATTCTGGCCTTTGGGATAGGCACCGCTGGAATAGCCCACCACCGCACCTCTTCTCAAAATGGAGTAATTCCACCCATTGTTTCTTGCTAAGGTAGTAACAAAATTCCATCGTAAGTATTTTTCACTTGATATAGTTTTTTGTTTCATTCCTTTTAGCAATGCTTGCAAATATTTCCATACCGTCCATAATATTCACAACTGGGAAATCATTCAATTTAACCAGCTGCAGGAACTGAACATGAATCAACTGCGTATTCTCTTGCTTCAGAACGACCCATCTTTGCTGCCTGAGGTCTGTATTCTAAATTCTTTGCAACACTTCCTGTTCTTGATTAATAGAACAATCAATGGCTGATTTAAAAACCCCTGCATTTACTGCATATGCTGACATGAAAAAATTTTTGGATAATTAATTAGATGCAAATTGTGACTGTAAATTTTTGTTTAATTTATTTGTATGCATATGTGTATACCCATGGGAGAAAAGAGTGTAGGGGAGGAAGATATGAGACACTCACATCAGATAATGGTGCCAGAAATATAAAAATAATCATTGCAAACAACCTTGTGATTTGTCAGATGAAAAATTTAGGAAAGAGCATAAAATTAAATGTTTACAGAATTCCCCGGCTCCAGTTTCAGAGCACATGTAACATGTCTTCAAGAAATATCTCTTGTTCCTTGTTAAGATCTGAGCACTGTTTCTCACTCTTATGCACCACATCTTTTCTGAACCCAGGTAGGGAGCAGGATAGTCACGAGACTAGGATCAAGCATGATTTGAGTTCTGAGAAGTCACGTTGCAGCCAGGATGGAGCCTTGCTAGAAGGGAGTGCAGGCCAGAGATAGAGTTGTTACATTAAAATCCCCTATTCCAACAGCATTGGAGTCATGTTAGAGGTAGATACAGGCCAGAGATAGATGGAGCCATTTTAGAGGTAGGTACAGGCCAGAGATAGAGCTTTTATATTGAAACTCCCCCATTCCAACAGCAATGGAGCCATGTTAGAAGTAAGTGCAGGCCAGAGATCGAGTTTTTATAGTAAAACCTCCCATTCCAACAGCAATGGAGCCATGTTGGAGGTAAGTGCAGACCAGAGATAGAGCTATAATGTAAAAAAACCCATTCCACCAACAGTGGAGTCATGCTAGAGGTAGGTACAGGTCAGAGATAGAGCTTTTACATGAAAACACCCATTCCACCAGTGGCAGAACCATGCTAAAGGTAAGTACAGACCAGAGATAGAACTGTAAATTTAAAACCCCCATTCCACCAGTGATGGAGCCACGTCAGCATGGGTCAGAAACAGAGCCATAAAGCCCTGGGGCCTGAACTCATCACCATCACTGGAGCTTCATGAAATTACTGCTCTTGTTTTTGTTTTCATTTTGCTACTGATGAAAGTGCTGTTTATAGAATCAGGGCTATTCAATTATTCAGCTTCTCTGAACCACATGCCTGTTTTGTGTGTGGGGCATGCCCCTTCAAGACAATGGGTCAGGTGACCTGGGACTCAAGCCTCACCTTGGGTAGAGCTTGCCTGGGTAGCTGGGTGCTGACTGTGCCTAGCGAAAGATATTTTAAAAACTGCCTCATTAATTTATGACTACTGAACTTATGGTCTTTATTAGTCTTCAATATCAGACCACCAAACATAACGATGGCCATCTAGTGAGGCTCTGAGAGAGCAGTGAAAGTATTCAGAAAGAATAAAGTAATCCTCAGAACCCAAGTCATGTTTCACCCTATATCTCATGCCAATTTTGTCTTTGATCTAATTTTTAAAAATTACTAGGCAGTCCCTTCATTAAACAGGTTTAATCCTTATTCGTTTCCTATTGATTAGTTCTCAATATATAAACAATCTAGTTCCCAGCCTTGAACTAGGGCCCATTGCATGAGGTGGCAACTATTTAAATATATCAATGATCTTAAACTTTAATTGGAATTTGCCGCCTATTCCTATTTGGTGGTTCAGTGCATTTACCCTGTGGGCATGTGACCAATATTGATCTGAGCGGTCTCCAGCCCAATGCTGAGCCATACTGAATTAATCGGCCTGAGTAACTTGCTCAATGGTTGTCCTGCTAAGCAGGTGGCATTAGTTGTATCACCTGCATGCCCGTCTTGGGCTCCCATATTGGACGTGTAACATGTCTTCAAGAAATATCCCTTGTTCCTTGTTAAGATCCATCTACATATTTTGGGAGTTGCAATGAAGATCCGAGGTAGCCTGGATTGCTGGAGGATGGATATATCATGGTGGCTATCAGGGGAATGACATAGAGGAAGCTCTTGTTGTGGTCACAGGCACGTTGAGGGAAGGAGAGTTCTTTTCCTGATGAATCTGAGTGGGCAGCCATCAGACGTTTTGATGGTTACATGGATGTAACCAATGATGCCTTGCACCTGGAGAAATGTAGCAATAGGACCAATAGCCAATGTCCTCTATGCCTGCTGTGTCTTGTCTGTCCAGCAGAGGGCATCAGTGACCCGCAGTGGCGCACAGCCACTTGTGAGATTCCACCAGAGGTCAGGTGAGTCTCAAACTATAGCAAAGGTCTTGCTACAGTGACTTTGCCAGTTGCTATCAATGCATGTCAAGTAGTGTGGTGAGGTGGGAGATCTCAGGCAATGAGGGCACAGATGTCATTGACCTGGAGAGTTGCAGTTTTTGTCAGTACTGGGATTCAATCAGCTCCAATAAGCTGTCTTCAGTGGTAGGTCTTGTGTTGAAGGCATGTCTTTGGATCCTTCTCTCCTTTCCTGTGCCTTTCTGCTACTCTGGTTTCTGGCCTTCCTGTGGAGGGCATTGCCCCCTCATGTTCTCTAGACCCAAAATCTGAAAGCAATGTCTCCATTGCCTGCTGCACTGGAGACCTTCCTTCTGGGTTAGTGGCTACCAGATTCCCCTTGACCCCACAATGTCACAATGGATATTGTCAATACTGATCAATGCCTGGATTATGACTGCCTAGTCTCTCTGATATCTGCGCAGCACAAAGTGCTGAGGCCCCCTTTGTCCTGCTGACTCTCTTATGGGGCAGGGTGATTTCCTGACGCGACTATGACTGGCACCTCACTATCTGGATCAGCCTTCTAGCAGCAGAGTTGCTTGAGGTTGTCCTCCAAGGCCCTGCTGTAAGTTTGCAACCTTTTGCAGCCATACTGCAGACATATGGGTCACACTGTAGGAACATTAAGCCAGGCAAAGACACATTGAAGATAAGCTGTTAGAGGATGTACAAGAGTGAATGGTGGTCTTTTGTACAGTATATTTAATGGTTTTATTCATAAAATTAGTTTGGAATGGTTGGCTTGTGGTGATTTTTATTTTAGCATTGTAGGTCAAGAAAATATTGTGATGGTCAAAAGCAAAGCAGGAATGGCAAAATATGAGACGATTGCTGAACTGGGATTTTAGTATGCATTTATTGGTACCACAGTGAGATGAACCAATTACAGGACAGCCCCGGAGGAAAAGAGCTGCAGTCTTTGACCCTTCCCTTCCTCTCTTCTCTTCCTCTTCCTATTCATTCCCTCCCTCCCTTCCTTCCTTCTGTTCAGCTGCCTCATACCAGACCACAAAAATATTGTGAATTGTGCTCTGGTGAATTATGCAGAGCAATGGAAGCACCCTGATGGTGTGTTTAAGGACATTTCACGTGGTAACATGGCTTTCATTATATGCATGCGGCCCCCATGGCTTGGATTGTGCACACTGGCACCGTGAGGCATGGGTTAATGACTAGCTCTTACCATCTAGTAATCACTCTCTGAATGGGCGTGGTGAATTAAATGCTGGTAGTACAGTGAACAACTACAAAATAAAAGCAATGACTGTTGCCAGGGTACTGGGCATGAAGCAAACCAGCTGGACTAGTGGAGATTTTTGCAGTTGTGGTGTACCTCCTAGCTTACATGTAGCAGCATCACATGACACGTGCAATCATAGCACCCTGTGCTATAGGGAAGTTTCCAGTCTTTGTCAAGCTATGTTATTGCTCCTTTTCTCCCCTGAGGTAAGACAGAATGGAATGTATTCCGTTCTCTTTGAATAGGGAGTATCAGTGACCTTCCTAATGTAGCAGTGGATGGCAAACTATGAGGATGTTGCAACTATCCCATGCTCCAGCCTGGAAAGAACCTGATGCAAAAATTTCATAGCTGGGTCAGCTTTATATTCCTGGCAATGCCACCCTTTCCCTGATGCACTGTAGGCCTGGCTACAACAGGTGGCAGATTCAATAAGCATCTTCTTAATGAATCAGAGTCATCACACACACTGCTCCTTACTAAGGTTAAACTTGTTTGCTGAAGACTCTAGGTGGGTAAGGCCTCCTGCTGTTAGCTGTATTCCCCTCCTTGTCCCTCTTCACATTGCATGTCCTTTTCTGCTCTACCTCTGCTCATTCTCCCTGTCAGAATCCAAGAGGGATGCAAAGTGTAGCCCCTTTGATTGAGAGCAAATGGTCTGAGCAGAATAAAGTCGCCATAGTCCCAGAGGACCATAGGCTGTTCTCCCCTTTATGGGGAATGCTGACTGGTAGTGATTTAACCTGACGATTACCACAACTCAGGTATGGGGCAACATTGAGAAGATGCGATTTCATGAATAACCTCAGACGGTATGGGAATTGAACCCATGCTACATTATGAACCAGCCATCCAGCCAGCTGAAGTGGTCACACTTAGTTCCACACCACTCTCTGTAGACTTTAACAACACCAAGAAGAGTGAAAACCTCCTAACACTCCCACTAACTCAATAGAAGCCAGTAGAAACCAATCTGCTTGAAATGACATCACTTGTGTTAAATCAGCATTACACATTGACTGATGCAGATTGACTGATGTGGTGATCTGCCTGTGCTGCATACTGGTAGTGCCAACACTAATGACCTACTTGAAATGGTGTAAAATGCAATTTGCAGCAGAAGCATGCACACATGTTGACACCATGGGAGAAATTCTCCCATTCCGATCTGCTAATTTTTTGTGGATCAGGTCGGGCAATGTGCGCGTGTGCTGATTTGCACATGCATTCCTGACACATGCGCGTCTCCCACCACCAGAAATCCGGTGCAGTCTGAACCACGCAGGAAATTAGCAAGAAGACCAGGTAAGTTATTATAATCTATTTTTAATGTTATTTGAATGTAATTATCGAGCCGGGACTGAATTCTCCAGACCCGATTGCATCTCCCACCCTGCCAGTACAATTTCACTCCAGCGGGGTTTAGAGTCACTCCCCACTTTCAAGAAACTAGTGGGAGACCCATCTGCAGTAACTGGGGGGAATCAGGGCTCCCCCAGTGGGTTGGGTGGCAGGGGATGGTACCCCTTGGGCATGGGCACCCTGGCAATGCCAAGGGGAAAAGCGCCCATGCCCAGGGAGCACCTTGGCACTGCCCACCAGGCATGGGGCAGTGCCAAGGGGGTGTGGTCTATTGGGGTTGGGGGTTGGGGACAGGGCATAGGGTTGGGGCTTAGGGGCAGGGCTTAGGTGGGGCCTATTGGAGTGGGCCCTAGAGGTGGGGCTTAGGGATTGGGCCTGATGGGGGCAGGGCCTGAGGCAATCGGTGGGGTGGGAATGTCTTACTGCCACTCTGCCATTGGGATTGGTCAGGACTGGAGGGAGGCCAATGATCAGAGAGGGCTGGGGAGGGTTCTGCCAAGGGGGTCTGCCTCTCGCAGGGTGTCTGCTGGGGTGGGTGGGTCAGTCTGCCAGGGGGTGGGGGAATCATCACTGCTGGGGGCTGGGAGTGGCTGGAGCTCAGGGCACTCCAGAATGGGAAGAGATCAGGGCTGGCCTGGGAATGCTTGTGTGGATCGTGATCGGGTCATAGTAGGAGCTGGAGGGCCAGCACTCGGAGGGATCTGGGCTGGCCAGTGATTGGGAGGATGACTGATCGGGGCCACTGCACATGTGCAGAAGTCCTGAACTGCCAGCCTCTGCTGTGAATAGGCCCTCCCCCCGAGCTTTTAATGATATTCACAATTGTGACCTCTGCATTGCACAGAGTGTGGGGGCAAATTCAGCACTTAGAATTTTTTGGGGAGAATTGCCCCCCTCCCCCCATTTTGGACTTTTCATATTAATTTATAAAGTTTATTTATTAGTCACAAGTAGGCTTACATTCTCACTGCAATGAAGTTACTGTGAAAGTTGCCACACTCTGGTGCCTGTTCGGGTACACCGAGGGAGTGCTTAGCATGGCCAATTCATCGAACCGACACATCTTTGGACTGTGGGAGGAAACAAGAGCACCCGGAGGAAACCCACACAGATACGGGGAGAAAGTATAAACTCCACACAGACAGTGACCCTAGCAGGGAATTTAACCTGATGCCTGGTGCTGTGAGGCAACAGTGCCAACCACTGTGCCACCGTGCTGTCCCCATTTATTAATTTATGGGATGTGCGTTTTGCTAGCTAAACCAGGCATTTATTGCCCATCCCTAATTGCCCTTGTGAATGTAATCATTAAATCACGGAAACCCTACAGTGCAGAAGGAGGTCATTCAGCCCATTGAGACTGCACCAACAACAATCCCACCCAGGCCCTACCCCTGTAACCCCATGTATTTATCCTATTAATCCCCCTGACACTAATGGTCAATTTAGCATGGTTAATCAGCCTAACCTGCACATCTTTGCACTGTGGAAGGAAACTGGAGCACCCGGAGGAAACGCACGGAGACTCCACACCAACAGTCACCCGAGGCCAGAATTGAACCTGGGTCCCTGGCATTGTGAGGCAGCAGTGCTAACCACTATGCCACCACATCACCCATCCCTAACCGCCTTTGCGAATGTAATGATGAGCTGCCTTCTTAAACTACTGCAGCTCATGTGTTGTATGTGCACCCAGTGCTGTTAGAGAGGCAGTTCCAGGATTTTGACCCAGCGACAGTGAAGGAATGATGATATGTATATGAACCAGCCTCCTGTCCAGAGACTCTGTCCACACTTCCCGCTGCCTCAGCAAAGCAGCCAGCATAATTAGGGACGCACGAAACCCGGACATTCTCTCTTCTGCTTTCTTCCTTTGGGAAAAAGATTCTTCCCTGCTGCTTTCAGACTTCTGAATGGACTTAACTTGCATTAAGTTGATCTTTCTCTACACTCTAGCTAAACCTGTGACACTACATTCTGCACTCTCTCGTTTCCCTCTCTATGAACAATATATGTTGTCTGTATGGTGCGCAAGAAACAATACTTTTCACTGTATGTTAATACATGTGACAATAATAAATCACATAAAAAAACAAAATATTTCCAAGCCAGGATGGTGAGTGATTTGGAGGGGAACTTCCAGGTGATGATGTTCACACGTGTCTGCTGCCTTTGTACTTCTGGATGGGTTTGGAAGGTGCTGTCGAAGAAGCCTTGTTGAGTTCCTGCAGTGCATCTTGCAGATGGTACACACCATTGCCATAGCTTGTCAGAAGTGGAGGAATTGAATGTTTGTGGCAGAGGTAGAAATCAAATGGGTTGCTTTATCCTGGATGGTGTCAAATATCTTGAGTGTAGTTGGATCTGCGCTCATCCAGCCAAGATGAGAGTATTTCATCACGTTCCTGACTTGTGCGTTGTCGATAGTGGACAAGCTTTGGGGAGGGTCAGGAGATGAGTCACTTGCTACAGGATTCCTAGCTTCTGACCTGCTTTGACAGCCATAATATTTTTACGACTAGTTTAGTTGGTTTCTGGTCAGTAGTCACTTTTAGGATGTGATAATGGGCATTGAGTAATAGTAATGCCATTGAATGTCAATGGGGTGATAATTGTTGGAAATGGTCATTGCCTGGTAGCTGTGTGACATGAGTGTCACTTGCTACATGTCAGCCCTGAAGCTGCAACAATAGCATCAAAAATATGCTTGCTCTGCAACTATCATTCTGAGATCAATTCACTTACTTTTAAGAAATGACCTTGGACCCTTTGTTGTTTGCAAGAGTTTGTAACAAACCATACAGGGTGCAGTTAGGAGAGATGTTCCCTGAGTTTAACCTGCATTCTGACTCATGCTAATGAATTAATATTGCAAGGTGTAGGGAGCCTGTATATAAAGAACTCTCATTTCACTGCAGTAATTTCCTTCAACTGAGGAGTTCAAAATGTCCTCAGAAAACATTTGTTATTTTCCTCTGTTTTGTTTTTAACACTGAATTTGAAATCCCTCCATTTCTAGGTCTGCCTGCATTACAACAGGGGAAGTGGGGATCCTCAATTTGGAAGCTGTACACATAAACACACCTGCAATAAGCTCCACATTTGCTCATACTTCATTTCAGGAAACTGTAAATTTGGAGCTGAATGTCGACGTTCCCATGATTTCCATGGCAGCAATGTCAAAACGCTTCTCAAGAAATTGAGTTTGGATGAAAATGTGGTGCGTAATCTGCCACTGATATATAAGAACAGGAACCACATTAAACAAGCACTCAGCACCAATGGTGAGCATCAAATCCCAATTTATTTCTAATCTTTCCCATTTATATTGGCCCTGTTTACATTCCTAACTTTACTCCAGGCCCCGATGGTGCCAGACTCAGTCCTGGGCCAATGCTGAGTTAGTTGAAAGTTGAATTACCATCGTAGACCAGTATTCTTTCCCAGTTTTTACTGGTGTTCCATTATGAGGTATACAAGACTAGTTTGGACCGGTATCCTTATTTCCCTATTTTTATTGTTTCTCCCATCTGGGAGGGTGCCAGTAGAAATGCTACAACTGGCCTCGGTTTCCCTCTGCTGTATGTGAAAGTGAGGAGGTCTGGTGGGTTGTATTGAGCCAGTGAGTGATATTCCCTGTAGTTAAATAGCACAGTAAATGTACAATAAGTGGACACTAGGTAATTCCACATTAGTATTGTATCAGAAAATGCAACTTGTAGTGGACAATATTTGAAGAATAGGATCTATGTTTCCCAATATTTCCATTGCTGAGGTTTTCTTTGCCTCAGATCTGGATTAAACAATAAGTATTGATTGTTATGATTTGTCAAAAGCACCATTATCATTTTATCATGCAACTACCAGAATGATAGAAATGAACTCGACGGCATATACATGGGTGCCTTATACATGGGAACATCAGTGTGGCATATAGCCACACTGATGTTCCCATGTATAAGGCACCCTCTTCCTGGCTTTCCCTGGGGATAAGTTACTACACCCTATGGACAGATGTGCTCTGCTCACTGAGTTCTGTCATTTTGAACTAGCTGTTAAGGGAACAGGTAACAGTAGCTTAATGTTACTCTCTTTTCTATGTCCCCTGAACCAAATTGCAAAAAGATTCAGGGCTGGATTTCAGGGAGGAGAAAGTGGAGGATGAAGGGGATGCTCCAGGGGAGTCCAGTGCCCCTAATAGTTTAAGGCATAGCAGCGATTGGCAGGCTGGTATTGCCACAAGAGCCATGCTGATTTGGCAAAACTTCACCTGCCTGGTTCCCAGCCCTATGGCAGTTGACTCTCATTCTCAAATTACAGCATAGCACACAAATATGGATAATCTCATTGGCACCCACAAGTATAGAGCTTGGAATCTCCAGCACCACTATCACCCCACACAACTGACCATGAACCCCATTCAAATACAGCTCATCCAACCCTCTTCCCTCTCTTTCCCTCCTTCCCTCCCCGTTTATAGCTTTCCTCTTTATCGTCACCACTGGCCATAAGCACACAGATGTCTCATCTATGTACTCAAACATTATTATTAAATTTAGCTGAATTCAGTGAGCAAACAGAAAACAGATCCAGGTGATCCAACAAGTGTGACATGTGGTGGGGTGCCTTGCTGTCCCCCACAATCTTATGAGGTGCTCCAGCTGAAGCTCAGAATGAGGTTGAGGCAATTTGATCCATTCTGTCTACATCTGACTGAGATATACATGGTTTCTATCCTCATCATGGAGGTGTCCATGAGGGTTCCTCCACTGGCTGCTGTGCCTGTGCCATTACAGGGGCAGCCTCTGTCACAGGGCCTTGCAGCACAGATGATTTCTGAGTTTCATTGAGGGGCTGAGGAGGCAAGGGATGACTCCTGTGTCCCCCAAGAGGTGGCCTCTTCATCAGCCTCTTAATTGCCTCAGCCCATTCATGCTGTCCTTGATCACTGGCCGCTCCCAGCTAGCACCCTCTCCATGGATCCCTGTGCCATCAGTGACACTGAGCACTCCACGTCACTCTTTCTGTACATGTCTGTGCACTGCTCCTGTACCCAGATGCAGATTCAGCTGTCCAAGCAGATGGCCATTCTCTGTGCAGATACTCACTCATCAAATCCCTGAGCAATGACAGTGCACATGTACTGCAAGAACTCCTCCATTGACTACCACCACCATGCCTCAGGAATTGACGATATTCAGGAAGTTATCCACACTGATTTTTCAGATCAGCCTTTACAGTCATAGCATCATACAATACAGAAGCAGCCCTTCAGGCCATTGAGTCTGCATTGACAAAACTACATTAAATCTACACTAATCCCACTTTGGAGCATTTGGCCCATAACCTTGGATGTTATAACATTTCAGGTGCTCATCCATGTACTTTTTAAAGTTTGGGAGGTTTCCTGCCTCTACTATCTTCCCAGGCATAGAGTCATAGAGGTTTACAGCATGGAAACAGGTCCTTTGGCCCAACTTGTCCATGCCTCCCTTTTTTAACCCCTAAGCTAGTCCCAATTGCCCACGTTTGGCCCATATCGCTCTTTACCCATCTTGCCTGTGTAACTGACAAAATGCTTTTTAAAAGACAAAATTGTACCTGCCTCTACTACTTTGTTTCAGACACTCACCACTCTCTGTGTATAAATATTGCCCCTCTGGACACTTTTGTATCTGTCCCCTCTCACCTTAAATCTATGCCCTTTAGTCTTAGACTCCCTTACCTGTGGGAAAAGATATTGACTATCTAGCTGATCTATGTCCCTCATTACTTTATAAGTCTCTAGAAGATCACCCCTAAGCCTCCTCCGCTCCAAAGAAAAAAGTCTCAGTTTACCCAGCCTTTCCTTATAACCAAACCATTAAGTCCTAGCAGCATCCTAATAAATCTTTTCTGCATGCTCTTTAGTTTATTAATATCCTTTCTATTACAGAGTGACCAGGACTGTACACAGCATTCCAAGTGTGGCCTTACCAATATCTTGTACATTTCAACAAGACATCCCAACTCCTGTATTCAATGTTCTGACCAATGAAACCAAGCATGCCAATTGCCTTCTTCACTACTCTGTCCACCAATGACTCCACTTTCAAGGTGCAATGAACCTGTACCCCTAGATCTCTTTGTTCTATAACTCTCGCCAATGCCCTACCATTAACTGAGTAAATCCTGCCCTGATTCAATTGATCAAAATGCATTACCTCGCATTTATTTAAATTAAACTCTGTCATTCATCAGCCCACAGGCCCAATTGATCAAGATCCTGTTGTAATCCTAGATAACCTTCTTCACTGATCACTATGCCACCAATCTTGGTGTCATCTGCAAACTTACTAACCATGCCAAGTAAATTCTCATCCAAATCATTAATATAAATGACAAATAACAGTCGAGCCAGCACCGATCCCTGAGGCATATCACTGATCACAGGCCTCCAGTTTGAAAAACAACCCTCGACAACCACCCTCTGGCTTCTGTCATCTAGCTAATTTTGTATCCACTTGGCTACCTCACCTGGATCCCTAATGCAACAACCTACCAAGTGTTACATTGTCAAAGGTATTTCCAAAGTCCATGTAGACAACATCAACTGCACTGCCCTCATCTACCTTCTTGGTTACCCCTTCAAAAAACTCAATCAAATCATGTGAGACAAGATTTTCCATTCACAAAGCCATGCTGATTGTCCCTAAATGCCTGTAGATCCTGCTTCTCGAAATACCTTCTAACAACTTACCCACTACAGATGTGAGACTCACAGCCACTAGTTCCCAGGGTTTTCCCTGCAGCCCCTCTTAAACAAAGGCATAACTTTTGCCACTCTCCAATCTTCAGGCGCCTCACCTATGACTATGGATGATTCAAATATATCTGCTTGGGGACCCACAATTTCCTCCCTAACCTCCCACAATGTCCTGGAATAGAGTTCGTCAGGCCCCAGGGATATATTTACCTTGATGCGCTTTAAGACTTCCAGCACCCCCTTCTCAGTTATAAGTACGATCCTCAAGACATCACTATTTGTTTCTCCAAGTTGCCTAACATCCATGCTTTTCTCAACAGTGAATACTGATGAGAAATATTCATTTAGGATCTCACCCATCTCTTGTGGATCTGCACATATATGACTTTGTTGATCCTTAAGAGGTCCTAATCTCTCCCTTGTTACTCTTTTGCTGTTATGTATTTGTAGAAGTTGTTTGGATTCTCCTTTGCCTTATCTGCCAAAACATTCTTGAGTCCATTTTTTTTGCCCTCCTGATTTCTCCCTTAACTCTGCTCCTACACCCTCTGTACTCTTCATTTAACTCAGCTGCCTATGCATGTCCTGTGTCCTTCTTCTTGATCAGGGCCTCAATATCCCAAGTCATCTAGGGTTCCCTACTTCTACCTTGCCCTTCACTCTAAGAGGAATGTGTTTACCCTGAACCTTGGTTAACATACTTTTGAAAGCCTCCCACTTACCAGACATCCCTTTGCTTGCCCACAGACTCCCCCAATTAACTGTTGAAAGTTCCTACCTGATACCATCAAAATTGGCCTTGCCCCAATTTAGAATTTTAACTTTTGGGCCAGACCTAGCATTCCCCATAGCTATCTTAAAACTAATGGAATTATGTCAGTGCATTCCAAACACCCTCCTAGTGAATGTCCTAGTGACTCTCCTCTCACCCTCTCATACGCAATCACATCCTTCCTATAGTAAGGTGACCAGAACTGCATACAATGACTCCAGCTATGGCCTATTTTTTGTTTTCTGTGACACCTGAATCTCAGTATCCTCTCCCTGAGGGAGACTAGTCATAGCTGACTCTATCTTATCCTCCTGCTGCTCAATCTGTGCTCCCTGTTCTAATTTAGATCAGCACAACAAACCCCATAGATGAAAGCAAACAAAGAACCACTGGGCGCATTGGGCAAAAAGTTTCCTTCATATCCTTCAGTTGGAAATGGAATTATAAAATGATCTTGTTCTGTGGAATCTCCTGTCTCACAATTGCTAATGACCTACTGGACTGGCACCCACACAAAGTCCAGCTCCAGTTTCTCCATGGATGTAAGTTAGTGACAATCAGGCTCTACTTCGCCATCTCATCCGTGTTGAGGGCTCTCTTTTATTGCAGGATGAGAAGAGAATTAACTCTGAGTCGACTGTCCCCCTCACCTCTTCCTGCTTGACGTTGACATTGTGTGTTGTGCTCCTTTGTGGTGTCCTCTTGTCAGTGTTCCTCCGATATGGGAGAGAGTCTGATATCTCGGAGCTGCAACTGGGGACTTGTGCTGACAATGTTAGGACATTGAGTCTGCTCAGCTTGAGTACCTGCTGCTACAGAGTGAGTGACCTGCCACTGGAGTCCTGTTTTCCGTTCACCATTCAAAATGTTATCAGGTCATTGAACCTCTTACTTGCTCCATTGGCAGAAACAGTTGCAACTTTATCAGTACTTCTTTCATCATCATCCCTCTTTTCTTCGTTTGTGACATCCTCAGTGACATTCAGTCTTTGGGAGACAAGGGTAACTTTTTTTGAAAGAACTTAATTGGGCAGGACAACGTGACCTTTGTCCTTTTGGTGACACCGTGACTGCTGACTTCTGCTGCCTCCTCCAATTATATTCTTTTGGTATTTTGTGGGTAGGGTGAAGGCTAGGTTGGTGGTCTCTTCTGCCCAAGGCTGAGGAACAGAATTTCCCAACCCTCAGTGACAACCTCCTCAGTAACTCTAGAGAGACGTTGGGAAAATTGTGAGGCTATTCATACTCGTCTGCCCACACCAGCATCCCCAATCTTGCTCCCGTATAGCCGTGTGCTAAATGAGCAGCAGGTTCAGTCATGGCTGTCTTTTCAAATTGTTGATGTCCAACTCCCAGGATCTGCTTGAACCATTAACTGGACATCCAATTCAACTTCAGACCAATTACCTTGTTTGTATTTCCAGCGCTGTGCTGGGATTTGAAGATGATCCAAGCACCAGGTTCATGACCCCAAATGAAAGTACATCCCCTCATTGCGATGTGATGCTGGTTTAAAGTGTGATAGGACCAGTAACTCTGAGGAGGAGAGAATCGATCATTCAGAAAGAGAATAAGGAAAATAGTTTGGAAAGACCGAGGAGAACAAAAATGAAGAACAAGTTCATGTTTGTTTATTTATTATTATCACAAGTAGACTCACATTAACACTGAAATGCATTTACTGTGAAAATCCCCTCGTTGCCACATTCTGGCGCCTGTTTGGATACACAGAGAGAATTCAGCATGGCTAATGCACCTAATCAGCATGTCTTTCGTGCTGTGAGAGGAAACTGGAGCACCCGGAGAACCTGCAGAATCATACAGACAGTGACACAGGGTGGGAATCGAATCTGGGTCCCTGGTGTGTGAGACAGCAGTGCTAATCACTGTGTCACTTTTTCTGGCACAGATTGATAAATTTAACTCTATTTTATCAAAAATGAATCTAGATGCCAAATTTGTATAAATGGATTACTCAAACACAGGCAATTGAATGCAGCAAATTCCTTTTCAGTGTGTTAATGTTCCATCCAATCATGTTAATAAATTATTTCACACACTTTCTCATCCCTGAACCAATGATTTACATTTTATGATGAGTGACCAGCTATAAAATACATGGTCACTTAATTCATTATAAACATCGATGCAGGAAACCTTCCAACTAATTTATCGCATTGGACATGCAACATTGAGCTGTAGAAGCCAGGAGGATCTCAAATTCATACATCATCCCTGTCTCTGTAACTTGTTGTTGATGATGCTAGGATTCAGTAAGACACTGGACAATTCTTATATCAATAGATTATCTTGTTTCAGCACCTTGCCTTGTTCAATACATCGCTGAAGTACCCCTAGTACTCCTGCGCACTACGTCTGTCTTAAGGGAGGCTGACTTATTTTATACCAAATTATATACGTTTTGTTTCACGGTCTACTGGAGAATAGTAATAGTAATAGGTGATTTGGCTCTCGCACCTGTCACACCAGGACTGGATTGAAACTATTATCATAGAATCATATGAGGAATGGCTGAGGACTCTAGGTCTGTACTCCTTGAAGTTTAGAAGGATGAGTGGGGATCTTATTGAAACTTACAGGATACTGCGAGGTCTGGATAGAGTGGACATGGAGAAGATGTTTCCACTAGTAGGAAAAACTAGGACCAGAGAGCACAAGCTCAAGATATAGGGACAATACTTTAAAACAGAGATGAGGAGGAATTCTTCAGCCAGAGAGTGGTGAATCTGAGGAACTCTTTGCCACAGAAGGCTGTGGAGGCCAGGTCTTTGAATGTCTTTAAGATAGAGATAGATAGATTCTTGATTAATAAGGGAAGGGGTTATGTGGAAATGGCAGGAGAATGGGGATGATAAAAATATCAGCCATGATTGAATGGCGGAGAAGACTTGATGGGCCAAGTGACCTAATTCTGCTCCTTTGTCTTATTGTCTTATGGAAAATCCTTATCAGTGTCACACAATTCATCCCATTGGCCTAGACTGGATTCAAACCTAGATTTTGGGGGTGAAGGAGAATTATTCTTTATTATTCACTATAATTCCCAGAATCTTTGGTTTCTGTTTCTATGAGAAAACATTTGGGGAACTTTTTTCCTCTCTTTTTAAAACATGCTTGTTTTCTTGCCATTTATTTCCTCCCCTTCCCTACCTGCAAACTTTGTGCCCTTTGCCCGTCTTATCTAATTGATAATTATTGGTATGGCTTTTGCTTAGTTAATTCAGTACAGGCCACATGTTCCAGCTGGGGCCCTCCTGAACGTGGCTTATTTATTTCAAACACATCAAAACTATCGTTTCATCATCCGTAACTAAAGTAACCCAAGACTTGTCAGTTCCCTTTATGTGCACAGCTTCAGCTTGGTTCAGCAAATAATTCTTCATTGAAATGGCTACCTGGAGCTATGATCCTTTGCTGTATTTTTTCAGGAAGTAACGCTGCTTGCCAGCCTCCACTCACAAGTAGCCAGAGAAATACCGCCACTGAAGAAATTTGTCTCTACTTCATCAGAAATCACTGCAGCTTTAAAGGTATCTGTAAAATTACTCAAACTTTGCCATGAATGGTGACATTCTGTGAAGCAGTTTCACTGGTTAATTTTTCCCCTTGTCATGGCATGTGTTTTTACTCATTTATTTTGTACTCTTGCTGAACTTATCCTATATTTCCTTCACAGCAAGCAGCTCCAGCTAAGAAGACAGTTTCATAAAGTGGAGACACAATAAAGTTCAGTAGATTCCCTCATAAATCCTGGAGCCTGCAGCACACTGATGTGAAGTAGAGTTGTTTCCTCTGGGTCTAGTGTATCTTTCTTGATTCAGATTCAGTCATAAAGAACAGTGATGCATTTCATTCCCTGTACTTACCTATCTTCCCCTCCCCCCCCACAACCCCATTAGCAAAGATTGACGAAAAATGACATTGTAAATTGGCAAATGTTCAAAATCACATGGAAGTACAGTTGTTTGCCTATTGTCTATTGGCTTTGGAACTGATCCTGCAGTATGAATGAAACAGTATCTACCAACCGGACAGTCCTTGAGTATAATATAAAACCAGTTCTGTAACCAGAAGAGGGCCCAAAACAGTACACTTAAAATAAGGCAAATTGAAGACTGATGTCTCCATTGATGGAGAAGATGTCCCGAGAGGATTAGTGCTCAATAGCAGTTGACCTACGGTTATTAGTTGCAATCTACAAAGGACGATATAGACATCTCTCACCAGTAGAGAGAAACACATTAGTTATATAGCTTATACCACCCCACATCAAGCCTGGGACAAGATAAGCCTCCATGAACTATTAGGTATTGATTGGATGGATTATCAGAGGCTTTTTCCCAGGGCTGAAATGGTTGCTATGAGAGGTGATGGGGAGTAGGTACAGAAGAGATGTCAGGGGTAAGTTTTTCACTCAGAGGGTGACGGGTGAGTGGAATCGGCTGCCGTCGGTGGTGGTGGAGACAAATTCAATAGGGTCTTTTAAGAGATTTCTGAATGAGTACATGGGACTTAATAGGATTGAGGGTTATAGGTAAGTCTAGTAGGTAGCAATATGATCAGCGCAACTTGTGGGCTGAAGGGCCTGTTTGTGCTGTTGTTTTTCTATGTTCTATGTTCTATTACAGTCAGCATGGGAATTGAATCAATGCTGCTGGCATTCTTCTGCACCATACTGTAGCCAACTGAATTAACTGACCCCCACATGGTTATAGGTGGTACAAACAATATTGAATTGATAATTGAATTTGGCTGTTAAATTGCCATGTGGAGTGAGATGAATGAAGTGTGGTGCAGTTGCAAACTCATTCCTGCGTAAGCTAATGTCAAATCTATGCATTACAAATCTAATATCTGAATGCAGTTAATACAGATAAGGAAATCAAACATTATGCATGAACATTAATGGGCAACATGATGACACAATGGTTAGCACTGCTGCCTCAGAGCACCAGGAATCCAGGTTCAATTCTGCCTTCCGTCTATGTGGAGTTTGCACATTTTCCCTGTGTTTGCATGGGTTTCATCCAGGTGCTCCAGTTTCCTCCCACAGTTTATAGATGTGCTGGTTAGGTTGATTGGCTATGCTAAATTGACCCTAGTATCAGGGGGATTAGCAAATTAGTAAATACATGGGGTTACGGGAAAAGCGCCTGGGTGGGATTGTGGTCGGTGCTGACTCGATGGGCCGAATGGCCTCCTTCTGCTCTGTAGGGATTGTATCATATTGTATCAGATGTTATTCATCAATGCTTTTGGTTAACTCCAGACTTGATTATTCTAATGCACCCTTTCCACATGAGATTTATGCATCACCCCTGTGCTTGCTGCCCTACAATGAATTCTGGTTAAACCATGCCTCGATTACAAAGTTCTCATTCTTGTTTTCAAAGCCCTCCATGGCTTGGCCCCACCATATTTCTGTAATCTGCTTTAGCCCTACAACAGTGTGAGATAACTTGCTCCTCTAATGCAAGCCTTTTGAGTGTCCCCAATTTTAATCCCTGGGCCCCAGATCTTTGGAATTCACCGTACTTCAGGAGAGTTTGGAAGGAATTGTCCACACTCAGGAACTAAGAAACCCTCTTATCCTCCTTTTCAAAATAAAACATCATATCATGGAGAGTAGGGAAGGGATTGGGATTTAAGTAGTTCTCTCTCACTCTGTCTATAACAATGTTATTTAGTCTATTGGGTTCTGAAGTACACAAAATGACAGCAGGTTTAAAAAAATCTGGAACCTATTTGAATGTGTATCCTTTGGTTTAATTCCCTGAGCTAACCAGTTTTGTTTTCACATGCTAAACTCAAGATCACAAGTTAACATGGAGAAGGAAAGCCATGCAATCAATTTTAATTATCTCTCTGGGGAAATCCTGAGCTCCCCCCTGCTACCACACACACACACACACACACTCACACACCCTTGTGTCATGCAGTTATTCACTCTATAGTTTCAGGACTTTTCTTTAAGTGGCAGCTTTCCCTCTCAGAGATGATGTTTGTGCCCTGATCATCAACACTGTGTTAAGGATAATCTGGTGTAGCTCAGGAACCCCACTCTGGCATGGCAGTCTCTGCCTCATTCACTGCAGAGGAAGATATTGGATTGAGAAAGTGCGCAATTCACTGAACTCTGCTTTCTCTAAACCCTCTATTCAGCCAGCAGAGCTTTTCCTTCTAAATAGTCAGCCTCCAAAGACTAATAACCCCATTCATATTTTATATTTTTACAGACAAGTGCATTCGGATTCACTTCAGTCTTCCCTATAGGTGGCAGGTGTGCAAGGGAACATGGCAGGATTTCCCAAACATGGAAGAGATTGAAATGGAATTCTGTGACCCAAACAATATCACCAGGTATCTCCCTAATGTCAGAAATATTTGTAATATATACAAATACAATACATCATATTGCAGTGTTTATGGGCTGAAGAACGAAATTAATGAAATTACAGAGCACAGTAAATCACCCGCTCTTCTAATTTTAATTTTAAGGTAATTCCAAATCCTCTTTAAAATTATTTGAACGGTCTTATGATTGGAGTCTGCTCTCTAGGATATTGGAGCCTGTTGACTGGAGTATCGGAGTCTGCTGTCTGGGATATCGGTGTCTGCTCTCTGGGGTATCGGTGTCTGCTCTCTGGGGTATCAGTGTCTGCTCTCTGGGTATCATTGTCTGCTCTCTGGGGTATCGGTGTCTGCTCTCTGGGGTATCAGTGTCTGCTCTCTGGGTATCAATGTCTGCTCTCTGGGGTATCGGTGTCTGCTCTCTGGGGTATCGGTGTCTGCTCTCTGGGGTATCAGTGTCTGCTCTCTGGGTATCATTGTCTGCTCTCTGGGATATCGGTGTCTGCTCTCTGGGGTAACAGTGTCTGCTCTCTGGGTATCATTGTCTGCTCTCTGGGGTATCGGTGTCTGCTCTCTGGGATATCAGTGTCTGCTCTCTGGGGTATCGGTGTCTGCTCTCTGGGGTATCAATGTCTGCTCTCTGGGGTATCGGTGTCTGCTCTCTGGGGTATCGGTGTCTGCTCTCTGGGGTATCGGTGTCTGCTCTCTGGGGTATCAGTGTCTGCTCTCTGGGTATCAATGTCTGCTCTCTGGGGTATTAGTGTCTGCTCTCTGGGTATCATTGTCTGCTCTCTGGGATATCGGTGTCTGCTCTCTGGGGTAACAGTGTCTGCTCTCTGGGTATCATTGTCTGCTCTCTGGGGTATCGGTGTCTGCTCTCTGGGATATCAGTGTCTGCTCTCTGGGTATCAGTGTCTGCTCTCTGGGATATCGGTGTCTGCTCTCTGGGTATCAGTGTCTGTTCTCTGGGGTATCAGTGTCTGCTCTCTGGGGTATTAGTGTCTGCTCTCTGGGTATCGTTGTCTGCTCTCTGGGTATCATTGTCTGCTCTCTGGGGTATTAGTGTCTGCTCTCTGGGTATCGTTGTCTGCTCTCTGGTTTTCAGTGTCTGCTGTCTGGGGTAACAGTGTCTGCTCTCTGGGTATCGTTGTTTGCTCTCTGGGGTATCGGTGTCTGCTCTCTGGGGTATCGGTGTCTGCTCTCTGGGGTATCAGTGTCTGCTCTCTGGGGTATCGGAGTCTGCTCTCTGGGAAATCGGTGTCTGCTCTCTGGGGTATCAGTGTCTGCTCTCTGGGATATCGGTGTCTGCTCTCTGGGGTATCAGTGTCTGCTCTCTGGGGTACTGGAGTCTGCTCTCTGGGGTATCGGTGTCTGCTCCCTGGGGTATCAGTGTCTGCTCTCTGGGATATCAGTGTCTGCTCTCTGGGGTATCGGTGTCTGCTCTCTGGGGTATCAATGTCTGCTCTCTGGGGTATCGGAGTCTGCTCTCTGGGAAATCGGTGTCTGCTCTCTGGGGTATCAGTGTCTGCTCTCTGGGATATCGGTGTCTGCTCTCTGGGGTATCAGTGTCTGCTCTCTGGGGTACTGGAGTCTGCTCTCTGGGGTATCGGTGTCTGCTCCCTGGGGTATCAGTGTCTGCTCTCTGGGATATCAGTGTCTGCTCTCTGGGGTATCAGTGTCTGCTCTCTGGGGTATTGGAGTCTGCTCTCTGGGGTATCAGTGTCTGCTCTCTGGGGTATTAGTGTCTGCTCTCTGGGTATCAGTGTCTGCTCTCTGGGATATTGGAGTCTGCTCTCTGGGGTATCAGAGTCTGCTCTCTGGGATATAGGTGTCTATTCTCTGGGATATCGGAGTCTGTTGTCTGGGATATCGGAGTCTGCTCTCTGGGGTTTCGGAGTCTGCTCTCTGGGGTATCGGTGTCTGCTCTCTGGGATATCGGAGTCTGCTCTCTGGGGTAACGGTGTCTGCTCTCTGGGGTATGGGTGTCTGCTGTCTGGGATATTGGTATCTGCTCTCTGGGGTATCGGCATCTCCTCTCTGGTGTATCGGAGTCTGCTGTCTGGGGTATCGGCGTCTGCTCTCTGGGGTATCGGCATCTCCTCTCTGGGGCATTGGAGTCTGCCGTCTGGGGTATAGGTGTCTGCTCTCTGGGGTATCAGAGTCTGCTGTCTGGGGTATAGGTGTCTGCTCTCTGGGGTATCGGAGTCTACTGTCTGGGGTATTGGTGTCTGCTCTCTGGGGTATCGGCATCTCCTCTCTGGGGTATTAGAGTCTGCTGTTTGAGGTATCGGTGTCTGCTCTCTGGAGTATTGGCCTCTCCCAATGGCCAAGCGCTGAGCTGAGAGTGACTCTCGAACATGTCAGGTATCTCTGATACCCCAAAGGGCAGACAGTGATGCCCCAGAGAGCAGACAGCGATATCCAAAAGAGCAGTGTCCTACATCCCAAAGAACAGACTGTCTTAACACATAGGGCAGACTCTTTGACCATTGTCCCACCAACAATGAACACGGTGACCCCCCCACTGTGAGGTAAGCTAGTGACACCTGACAGCTGCCCTCCTTTTTCACCGAACCACCCTTGCGCTGCTCAGTTGCCTCGGTCTTCTTGGGCTCCCTAGTGCTCAGTGGAGACAGTGGAGCTGACCTCCTACCTCCCTCTCAGAGGTCATGATGCCTGGTTCCCATTGTTGAAGAACTAAATTGATTCGTGCCAGCGTGACATCACAGCTGGTGGGTGGGGAAGATTCGTTGAGGGTGGAAGATGTGATGTTAACCCCACTAAGTATAATGATAATGATTTAACTTTGTGCATATCAGGTTTGCGCCTTCTTGGGCGTGAACCTGATCACATCATTGGAGAGGGGCTGAGAAGATTGTGATCAGAAATCTCGCTGGTGCAGATCCCGACTTTGGCCTCCCACAAGATTAAGCAGCCATTATGGGATTTACACCTGGGACTAATGGGGTCATTAGATTGAGCCCTGTGCATTTTTAGAAATCAGTTTCACCCAATTCAACCTACAAACTTCAATGATTTAGCTAATATCTCACAGTGAGCTAGTATTAGTGTAATGCATTGATGCACAAAAAGGCAGGTTAAGAAGCTATCTTCTGGAAAGGAATTATTGTCACACGGTATTTGGATAAATACTGAAATGTTGGTTTTGGTTTAATTTTAATGATTAAAAAGACCTATAAGTAAATTATATAATGGAGAAAAGACTACTCTGCCAATTCTTATGTAATTCAGAGACAATTGATCCTATTATTGACTCCACCCAAAGTTTAAGTCCCTGAATGTTCCATATATTCACTGAACGTGAAACAGCAATCTAAGAAATCTTTAGAAAAGCTAGTTTTTTCTATAATTCAATCTCATGCCTAGTTTCCTCCACAGATATCATTCCCTTACATCAGGAACACAGGAAAAATGAACATGGGATATTTGATCATCTTCATTGGTATTTCTTCCTGTACCTAGCAGTTCTTTCACAGATTCCTGGCTGCACAAGAATCTCTTGCTGAGATTACTGTTCCACAGATCCATTACTCTGTCAGGGAAAATACATTCTAATTTCTAGGCTAAGTATAGAATTAATATTAAAATCTATGTCCATCAATTCTGTGTCCAACAGTGCACCTATATTTGTCAACGTCTGCCAATATATTAGTGATCTGAATGGTATTTCTTCAAGTTCTCCTCTCCAAATTGTTTTATCAGCTCGGGACCTACTCCCGTTAACTTTGAGACAATGATGTGTGGGTCTCACCAGGTGAGGCGTCTCTCCACTGCAGCCTCAGTTACTAAACCTCCACACTACATCCTGACCACTGAATGGCTGTGGTACATGAAGGATATGTTTGGAAAGTGGACTCAGTATGAAAATCAAGTAAGTTTCATGTTCTTTTTCCTTCCTGGGATCTTGGCCAACAAAGAGCAATCCTTGGAATTCTGTAAAATGAATCAACAGCCTTAATCCGTGCAAATTGTAAATATGGGGTTAATCTGCTCGGTTAGAATGCTGACATTGCATCAAGAATAAACACCTTTAGGTGAGGAGTGAAGAAAACTGGAGAGAGAGAGAGAAAATAAATATTGTTTTAAAATGTTTTTAGGAGTAATGGAGTTCCCTTTGATGATCTGATCAATATTTGTTCCACAAGTAAGATCACAAAACAGATTATCTGATCATTACCACATTGCTTTGTGGTTGTGCTTGCTGTGTGCAAGATGGCTGCCACATTTCCTACATTTCCAACAATGATTACACTTCAAAAGTAATTCATTGGCTGTGAAACATTTTGAGACATTTGGTGGTCATGAAAAGTGCTATATAAATGAAAGCTATTTTTATCTTTAAGAAAATGTCTGATGCAATTTGAAGCCTTTTAAAGCTTCTTTTCAATAATGAAGTGCAGAAGAATGGATAATTTATGTTTCCTTTGTTACCATTCCCGTAATAAAAATAAACAATCAATCTTCCAGTTATTAGCTGAAGGAATGACCTGACAAGATGTTGTAGCAGGAAATCCGTTGCTTAAATAACATTATTTTCTTTTTGTAGGCAACTGTACTTTAACTATGGAAAGTGATATTCCTCTTGTAAACTTATCATCCATCTTCCTCCCCATGTCTTTTTAGCAAACAGTCCACACTTACTCTCAGTTTCACCTTGGTTCCTGTATACTGTTTTGCTGAGTAGTAACTTCAAGTGACTGCTTCCAGGCACCTCCCTATTCTTTTAGAGAATTATTTAAATCCACCAGTGACAGTAATGTCTATTCCAATGATTTTCATGCCAGGATGAATCTCCTGGAATCCTCAGATGACTGCAAGATGTGTCTTTTCGACTAGACACTGTCTCCTCCCAGCATCCGGTTTTGATTGTTTCTGTGTGCTGACCATCCAAAACCTCTGCTGTCTGCCTGTAGGGAAGCTTCCATAGCCTTCAGCTTCTTTTAATTATATGCATGCTCAAACAATATTCCTTTTTTCCTTCCAATATGCATGACCTCGCATTTTTTATTCAATTCCAGCAGCTGCTTCGTACCCATTCCACTATCCTGTATATATTCTTCTGAAATCTTTTACAGTACTTTTCACTTTTTCTTTGCATATAGCTTGCTTTTCCCATCCCAAAGCAAGGTGAAATCACTTTGAGTGCTCAATTTTACTGGTGCAGCAAATGTTTGTCTTGTAAATAATCTGTGATATACATATATAGCAGGAAATCCATTACTTAAAGCTATTATTTTACTGTAGCATTGTGCTGCAGTGCCTCACTTATAGACCTGTGCTATAGTCTGCTGCCCGCTCACTTGGCAGTATGCAACCACTTACAAGAGTTTGTAGAGAAAGGCAGGCCTCACTGAATCCTCAGAACTAGATGTTCATAGGCAGCAGGCCAGGACAGCAGTGGACCATGCAATGGGTTGGAAGTTTGCTAACGGTTCCTTCCTACTGGGCCAACTTTTACAACAAAACAATCTATCAGCTCCACATGTAAGTGTTCACAGGTTAAAGATTAACCAATTGTTCATGTACCCTTGCCAGGTTCTTCAAGAAACTTCTTCCAAATCCTCCAGCATCAAGATGGGGCAGAGGCAAGCCTTTTATTGATCCTGAGTTTGAGTGCATCTGCTTCTGTTCCCAACAATGTTCTTGCTGCAAATTGCACCTTCTTGCTGACACAAGAGGTGGAGACCTCAATTCTAGCCTGCCCTCAACTCTCCACCATGAAAATAGTGATTGTTAGTCAGGAGGCAGGATTGCATCATCAGGAAAACTTCTGATTCCTACCTCCAAGATGAAAATCCAGCCCCTTGTGCCTGAGATCAAATCATCTATCTATGATCATGTCTCAAGGAGTAGAGCTGCATCCATCCTCTGAAATATGTTGGCTGGCAGCATGTAGAGGGAAGCCTGTGTCACCAGAACTCAACCTTTTCAACTATTGAGAGCATCAGGATTTTCAGAAACCAGAAAATTAAGTCAACAAGCACCAGGCTTCTTCACAGATCGCAATTCTAAACCCCTCATTCAATCCATCAATTTGTGCTCTCTCCAGAGGTGTGTCTGGTTGTTTCTTGAACCCATTTATATGTCTGCTTCCATGGCTGCTCCTACTAACTTGTGTTACTGTCTACAACCCAGTGTGTAAAAAGGGCTCTGTCTGGCTTCCTTTCTTATTCTTATCATCCTATGGTTTAGCTTGCATCCACAGATATTTAAACCTTTTACCATTGAGGGCAATTACCACAGATCATCTTTGTCAATTCCCTCCCATACTTGAAACCATCATCATTATCCGTTATTGGCTTGCTTCACCTTCTTTCATAACTTAAAAGTTTAGACACCAGAGTTGCCCAAGTTTGCCCACTTCTCTATCCTTTCAAAAGCAAAAGTACTAATTGGTATGTTGTTAAGATTTGCTTTGTGGAAGAATACAACTTCATAAGTCTAATCATCAAGTTGGCATCTTTGACAGGATCAAGTGCATGTTACATCCACAGACCTAGAGAATGTCTATTTGGCCAATAACAATGCTGAAGTGAATATTGGAGAATTCAATGAAATATTAAGCTTTAAAGGTATCGTCAGTTCGTGTAACATTTTCAAATATTATGTGAAACAATCTGTATTTTTGAATTTCACGGTAACTGTACAGGAATAAATTGGGATACTTTTCAGCTCTGTATGTTCTAGTATGCAATGGAGAGAATTATAATACCTCAAGATCAGGGGGTGGGGTAATACAGGACAGGAATAGGCCATGTAACCACAAGGGTCTGTTCAGAAATTCAGTGAGATTATGTCTGATCTGAAAGCTGTCTTCATGGATCATCCTTGAGTATTAGTTTCTTAATTTAGCTCCCAGTTTTTGCTGCTCTCCTAAACTGGGCCTCTTCTCTGCTCTTCCCTATTTGTTGGTCGATTACTTGTTTACCATCACCTGAATTGTCAGTCACATCCATATCTTACACAAAAGAACCAACAGATTTTTTAAAGATTTTATTTTCAGATCTTAAAAGGAAAGTAAAGAATTGAAGATGTTTGTTCTTCTGACCATCCATAGATAAGACAAGTCATGTGAAGGAGTTCATAAATATAGAAAGAGTAACAGGTGTACAAGATTATGAAGGGCATGGACAGAGTGGATAAGGAGAAGTTGTTCCCCTGAGTTGAAGGGTCAGTCACAAGGGGACATAGGTTCAGGGTGAGAGACAGAAGGTTTAGAGGGGATGTGAGGAAAAACATTTTTACCCAGAGGGTGGTGACGGCCTGAATGTGCTGCCTGGAGGGTGGTCTCATATCCTTTAAAAAGTACCTGGGTGAGCACTTGGCACACTATAACATTCAAGGCTATGGGCTAAGTGCTGGTAAATTAGACTAGGTGGGAGGTCAGGTGTTTTTCACATGTTGGGACAAACTTAATGGGCTGAAGGGCCTCCTCTGCACTATTTAATTCTATGATTCTACGTTTGTTTGATCTTCACTCCAGAGTAATCCAAATTAAAGCACTATAAGATAAAAGGGCCCTTAATTTCCTCTTCAGTGTTTGATAATCTGAGGATTATTTAATATTTATTTGGCACTTACACAGTTCTGGGTGGAAACAGAAGTCCTCGCTTCAGTTGTCTTATGTGCTAAAGGCGATTGTGGGAAGGGGTGGCACCATTGGGTGCCATTGTGTTAGGCTGTCAGCTGTAGAAGAGAGATGTCAGTGTTTTATATGTAGACCTCGTTCCATTCCAACCCCAAATGTACTCATACGGGTGTACTTAAGCCCTGAAGAAAGTCACATACATTAGCATCACCTCCTCAAGAATGATCCCTGGTTCTTTAAAGTAAATCAGCTGTTCTTGCACCTCCTCCAGTTGCCACCTTCAACACACTAGTTTCCATCAAAATGAATTGTTCCTCTAGTTTAGTGTAGCAGCAACAGTTGCACCTCAGAAACCCTATTGATTTGTGCTGCAAAAACATATAATTAATATATTGTGGGATGGTATTGAGTATATCAGAGTAGAAGTTTTTAGAAAACTTTTTTCAAATCATATGGACACTGTTTCAAAGCTAGATCTTTATTTTGTTTGTTTGCCAGTTCACCACATTTCAAATACTATTGTTTTCCTCCTCAGAAATGATTCAGAAAGAAAAATTTTCTGGAATTGCAAGTGAAGTTCGGAGACGGCCAAAATTTATCTCTAAAGAAGATGTGGAGAATAAAGTAAAGAGGTAACTGAAAACACAATTAACCCTTAAGGTTAGCAAGAATTTTTTATTGTTCGTCCTTTGCTTCACCTTCTGCTTTCTTGGTAAGTTGTAATGTTCTCTGGGGTGATTAATGGAATGCTTTCTAGCTCAGGTAGGTATTGGAAGCAGAGTTAAAACTAACCTAAAGTTTATTTTGCACTCTCTCAGCATTGTGTCCTGATCTCATGTTTCCCAGCTTTCCCTGTTATCTTCCCTGTTTTCCCAGGAATATACCAATACAAGCAAAGTTCTTGTACATTAGTCCTTCCCAAACTTTTTCCCAATGTGATCTCATTGATGATGGTTTAGTTCTTGACCGGGGGTGATGGGGAATAGTATTTGAGATTTGAGTGTGGGTTGACAAAATGACATGTAACAGTATCCTGAATTTTAAACGTATAGGATTCTTATTATAAATGTAATAGAAGCCTTGTTATAAATATGCTAGGACCCTGGTTATTAATAACATAGGACTCTGGTTAATGTAATAGGATCCACATTATTGATGCAATTGGTCATGATTATTAAATAAGTGATTATTAATATATTTAGGCTCTGATTATTAGCGTAATAGCATCCTGAAAATTAATCTTATGATCATAACCATTGATTCAATTGGCTAAATGACTTCAATGTAGTAAGAACCTGATTATTGCTGGGAAAAGAGACGTGCTGGAATACTACCGCCCTGCCCACCATAGAATTGGAGAGGGACAGGGGTGGACAACAGAAATGTCCATTGACCTTGGGCGGGAATTTCTGGTCTCACTTAGGCATGACCATAAATTCCCAAGCATGCTGTCTAAGCTTTTTATCTTGCACTCATCAGGACAAGTTGCAAGGATACCAACAATAAAGAGAACAATAATTCATACTAAATGAGAAGAGAATGCTGATTGCATAGCAAGTGGACTCTGATCGGCAGGGGCATTGCCATGTACAGGTTCTGTATATGACTCCTAGCACTTGTAGATGAGCCACGCTGCACACCCAACTGATCTTAAATTGGTTTTCTGTGTAATTCTTAGCAGTATCAGGATTTATTGGCAAATGTTGTCCAATCACAGAATCACATCTAATTTTGGACACTATCGGCCCAATTCTCCCCCAGAACAATTCTGTTGGCCGAATTGGCAAGAAAACTGGAGTAAATCATGATTGTTTTTTCAGTGGGAGTTCAGATTCGAATCTCCCACACTCTGTGCAATGCAGAGATTACAATCGTGAATATCATTAAAAGCTTGGGGTGGTGGGGGGGCGGGGGTTGGGGGGGAGGGGGAGGGGGCCTATTGATGCCAGAGTCTGACAGTTCCGGAACTCTGTGCATACGCAGTGGCCCCGATCCATCAACCTCCTGTTTGCTGGCCAGCTAAATCACTGGCCAGTTTGGGACTTCGCAGAAAGACCCCCAGTCTTTCCACAGCTCGATTACGGCTCCCGCCACCATTCCCCAGCCTGCCCCAACCTCCACCCTCTCCACTGTTCTGGAGTGCCCCAATCTCCAGCCTCTACCTGGCAATGATGATCACCCCCACCCCCTCAACCCCGACAGACTCTCTCATCTCAGCAGACCCCTCCACTCTGGCAGGCACCCCCCTCCACCCCGGCAGAACCCCCACCCAACAACAACAGAAGGCAGATCCCTCCCTACAGAAGGCAGAACCCCTCTGGGAGGGGACCCTCTTCTCCCCCCAGCAGACCAACCCCTCCACCAGCCTGCCCCGATCGCTGGCATCCCTCCAGCCCTGATCAAATCCCAATGCAGATTGGCAGAGGGACCCCCCCACCCCCACTAGTCATTCCTAAGTTCCGCCCACATTAAGCCCTGCCCCCTTGGCACTGCCCGATGCCTGATGGGCAATGCGAAGGTGCCCCCGGGCATGGGCACTTTGCCACTTGGGCAGTGCCAGGGTCACAGCCTGACACTGCCAAGGTGTGCACGCCCAGGAGACACCACCCCACCACCTCCCAACCCCTGGGGGGGTCCTCCAATTGATCCCCCCTTTCACTCCAGCGATGTCTCCCACTAATTCCCCAAACGTGGGGAGCTGCTCTCAACCCCGTCGCAGTGAAATACTCCTGGCGGGGTGGGAGATGCTACTGAGCCCGGAGAATTCAGTCTTGGGCCCAGTAATGACATTTATGCTGCATTAAAAGCAGATTAAGATCTGTCTTCCCACCAGTTTCCAGCACGGTCTCGACTGCAATTGCTCTCCAGCAGTGGAAGACGCGCATGCTTCAGGAATGCATGCATGAATCCTGCGAAATGGCCGACATGCGCATCCCCCAACCTGACGTGCCAAAAAACTAGCACACCGCAATGGGAGAATCGGACCCTAAGTTTAGAGTTTTGCACGCACAAGCTGGTTGGATACGGTCAGCACTGTGCCTGTTTTGAACAGTCAAAGGTACGTGTCACATTTGTCACATATATTCACATATAGAACCTTGTCTTTTGCAGGCAGAAGGAGCATGTCCACACTTTGCACCTTTTATCAACTAAATAAAAGCTTGACATTCCCTGATGCATCCTCTTTAGCAATGCCTTGACCAACCAGAGTTGATCTGTCTTGTTTGAATTTGAACAAATGCTTGGCAAATTCCCCACAGCATTCCCCAAGGTAATTCCTCTACCATTCAGATTCCACTGCCAACCAATTACACCCTCCCCCCCACCTTCTCATGCGGTATAAGTTGCTGCGCCTTTACTGTTGGTAATCATGCGATTTGTTGAATGTGGGGTGAAAAACTTGGACAGCACTTTTCTTTTTTCAGTAAAACTGAAGTTCAGTACCACTGTACAACAATCAGTATTCTGACCATTAATATTATAGTAAACTGAATCTTAAAGTAATATGATTCAGAATATTAATGTAATAGGACTTTGCGTAACGATATGATGAGATGTTCATTATTGATGTGGTTTGATACTGATTTTTTGGTTATTAAAGTGATAGAACCATGATTATCAATGCAGAGTAATCCTGATTATTGATGCAAAATGAGCCTGATTATTGAAGAAAAAGGAACATCCACCTTTTTACAGGTTGATTATTGGAGTAGCAATCAGACCCCAGAGAGCAGTATGTTAAGCCATTCCCACCAACAAAATAACTGTAAGGATATAAAGGGACGTTAAAGTGGGGCTATCAGTAATCAAACTGAGCTCCATGCAGCCAATGCTACCTTTGATCTCGGACACCAGTGTCTCATCTCGCAGCCTCTCTGGGTGTCACGGCCTACAGTTTGAGAAGCTCTGTTGCATGTTTGCCTCACCTGTGCTCATCTCCCTGCAACTCTCTGAGCTTCTCCAGTCAGGCTTCCACCTCTACCGTAGCATCACAGTGGCCATAATCAAAGTCACAAATGATAGGCTCTGTAAGCAAGAAAGTACTTGTAATCTTATATGACCTCAGTGTGTCCCAAAGGAATTAAAAACTGGACAGGCAATGTATGCCAATGGCACTCAAAGTTGCTTTTTTACCATGGCTTTTAATTACTTCATGCCTGTGTGCTATCAGGTTGTCGGTCTGTCACCCAGTCTTGGTTGAACTGTGGTTTTCTCTAGTGAATAATGGGAATGCCAAAACCATTGTCTTTGACGCTATAAACTTTCCAAACATTTCAGTCCTCCTTCCCAAACACAATACCAAACAGAACCTGAATGCCAGTTCAGTGTCACATTCAAGCCTGGTGTGAGGTTCCAGTGTCATATTATCTTTAGTACAAAGACCGCTACCTTCACCCTGTTGTATATTAACCTTCCACCCCAACCCCGACTCAATTTATTGATGAAACTCTCACTCATGGCTTTGTCACCTCCAGAATCAATGGGTTCAATTTTGGTTCCAGGGTCAGATCCTGATTCCGTGCTGAATTCTGGATCTAGATGTGGCCATGGTAGGACCCTGGAGGAGATTTACTAGGAGGCAGCCAATTAAGTGTGGGCTTTTTAGTCAGGAGGCCAGTAAGAGTGCTCCAAAGCTCAGGCAGCTAGCGGTCTCAGTGGGAGAGGTACATGTTTCTGTTATAGGCTCAAAATGGAGGCATTCTCGGAAGAGTTGTAAATGATACAAATGATATTGTTGCCACAGCTGTCTTCCTGATCATAGTGAGGAGAAACCCCTCCAGAGAATGGCATGAAGGCTGCAACAATATGAGCATTAACAACATTTGCACTATTCTACCTCCCCTCTTCAAGCCCTTGAAGTTAGATGTTCAAGCGGTCTGGAGGACTTCTAACCTTTCCACATCCCATTCACCGTTCTGTCAGGGGAGTGCTCTGCTCTGGTCCTAGTTGTTGACTTGGAGGTTGAGCTGGCATTTGGGTATGGTTTCATCTATTTCTTCCATTGCTTGATGTAAAATCACATCTGCTGGCCTGGCTAGTTTGGCAGTGCATGGTTGCTGTTACCCTTCAGTATTTCTTAATGGGAGAGACAAAAATAGTATTCGCCTATTTGCCGTAGTGTCTTTTCTTTGTTTTCCCTTTAGGCCACTGGGAAGCTCACTGAGCCTGAGGAAGAGCATTCCTGTGGTGAGATGTAGTTTGAGTAGCGTTCTCACCTCTGTTGTTGATGGTGCAAGATTGCTACAAGGTTTCAACATCCCTTGTGATTCTGGCATGCTGGCTGTAAGTTGTTGTGTGCGCCCAGTGGTTGGAGTGTCTACCAAATGTCCCATCACCATAGTTGGAAGTAGACATTTCTCAGATGTTCGATTCTTTTCTTGTATCACTTCCATCAGAAGTGAGATGTAATCTTGCATGCAGTCTGACCACTGGGACCTGCAATGAAAATGGATAAACCTGCTCTGCAAAAAAAGAGATCGCAGGTGAAACCAGAGGTTAAATTACCCTGGTGTTTGAGGATTTAGGACTGTGTGGTGCTGGCTGGCTAATGACAGTATAGTCTTGACATCTTCTGCTATCTAGAGGAGCTCTAGGGATATGCAGGTGTCCCTGTTGTGAAGAGAGGTTCCTCAGAGAACTGGTTCATCAATTCTGTCAAAACGGCACTAAATTCATTTTGCCTCACATTGTAATGCTCTAGAGGAATAAACTCTGACCTCAGGGATTCTTGTGACATATGAAGGTCCTTCAGCAGGTTTTCCTTTTAAATGTGGAGCTCCAGTACCTCGCCTTGAGTTATTTAGTAATTTAGCAGAAATTGTTCTCCAGTTCTGCCATTCTGCTGTTTCAGGTATTCTTGATTCTGTCGTGTTGCCAAATGGGAAAGGATTGTTTTTGAATCTGCTTCTCAAGGACAATTAGCTAATTTTTCACCTGTTTATTTTCTTGTTCAATTCTTGTCAAGGCGTTTGATAAGGTGCCTCATAAAAGGTTGCTTCAGAAGGTTAGGGTGCACAGAGTTGGGGGTAAGGTGTTCGCGTGGATAGAGGATTGGTTGTCTAATAGGAGGCAGAGAGTTGATATCAATGGGTGCTATTCTGATTGGCAGTTAGTGACTAGTGGAGTGCCGCAGGGATCGGTGCTGGGACCTCAGCTATTTACCATTTATATAGATGATCTGGAGGAGGGGGCTGAGTGTAGGGTGACGAAATTTGCTGATGACACGAAGATGAGTGGAAGAGCAAATTGTGTGGAGGGTGTGGAAAGTCTGCAGAGGGATCTGGATAGGCTGAGCGAGTGGGCGAGGACCTGGCAGATGGAGTATAATGTTAGCAAATGTGAGGTTATCCACTTTGGCAGAAATAATAGTAGGAGGGATTACTATTTAAAGGGCGAAAAGCTGCAGCATGCTACAGTGCAGAGGGACCTTGGGGTCCTTGTGCATGAATTGCAAAAACCCAGTCTGCAGGTGCAGCAGGTGATCAAGAAGGCGAATGGGATGCTGGCCTTTATAGCGAGGGGGATAGAATATAAAAGCAGGGAGGCCTTGCTGCAACTGTACAGGGTACTGGTGAGGCCGCAGCTGGAGTACTGTGTGCAGTTTTGGTCGCCACACTTGCGCAAGGATATTTTGGCCTTGGAGGGAGTGCAGAGGAGGTTCACTAGGCTGATACCGGAGATGAGGGAGTTGGATTATGAAGAGAGACTAAATAGACTGGGTCTGTACTCGTTGGAGTTTAGAAGGATGAGAGGGGATCTTATAGAGACGCATAAGATAGTGAAAAGAATGGATAGAGTAGAGGTAGAGAGATTCTTCCCGCTTAGAAAGGATAGCAGGACTAGAGGACACAGCCTCAAGATAAGGGGGGGCAGTTTAGATTGGAGTTGAGGAGGAACTTCTTCACTCAAAGGGTGGTGAATCTCTGGAATTCATTGCCCATTGAAGTGGTGGAGACTACCTCGCTAAATATATTTAAGTCATGGGTAGATAGGTTTTTGGTAGGCAAGGGAATTAAGGGTTATGGGGAGAAAGCGGGAAAGTGGAACTGATCCGCTTCAGATCAGCCATGATCTTATTAAATGGCGGGGCAGGCTCGAAGGGCTAGATGGCCTACTCCTGTTCCTATTTTTTATGTTCTTATGTTGTCCTAATCAGTGTGTAGCTTTTTATCAATGCAGAGAACTCTGATGCAACTTTTTCTGAAGTAGCACTCGCCCTCTTTTCCAACTCCTCATGTTTTTCCAGTAGCATGTATTAGTTTGTCAAAGAGTCTTTCAAGGCAATAAGCTCTGTAAATGCCTTTCTTGTCTGCTATCACACCTGGCTGTACTTCAGACTGAGTTCATGTAACTCTGTCTTCAGACAATGATTCTCTGATTGTACTTCTGCTTGTTATGGATCCGCCTGACCCAGGGCTTTTTCCAACCACTGCTACAGTTCTGAAGAGCAAATCATTTGGGACATCCAGCTCGGGCTTCCCATATAGATAAATCACTGGGGCTATCAGAAAGTTCTGTGTCTCTGTGATACCCTGGTAGCGTGCTTCTGCCCGAAGAAGAAAGGTCTACAATGACTGTATTGATTGGTTGGCCACTGTTAAAGTTTATTTATCAATGTCACAAGTGGCTTACATTAATGCTGCAATGAAGTTACTGTGAAAGTCCCCAAGTCGCCACATTCCAGCACTTGTTCGGGTACACTGAGGGAGAATTTAGCATGGCTAAAGAACTGACATGTCTTTCAGACAGTGGGAAAAAGCCAGAGCATCAGGGGAAACCCATGCAGACACTGAGAGAAAGTGCAAACCCCAACAGTGACCCAAGGGAATCGAACCCAGGTCCCGGGCGCTGAGAGGCAGCAGTTCTAACCACCGTGCCACTTTGCTGCACTGGTTTAATTTAATTGGCTTTGCGAGTCAAGTCAGGTAGAAAAGAGCTCCAGGCTTGCTGTTTGGGAAATTGGATGGTCACAATGTACCCGAAGTGGACAAAACTAATTATTAGTTTATTTTGTTCTTCTCTTTTCCGAACTCAAGGCCACATATTGAGACTCAAAGTCAGAGATTGCATTTCTTTCATTTATATGAAGGCTTAATAATGAAAATTGGACATATAGGACATCCTATAAGCTGGGAGGGATGTGTCATGCATTGACTCCACCCTATAGTGGTGTAAAGAACACTTTGGATGTAAAAGAGCTACCAAGAAGTAGAGGCATTTTATTAAGGTATTTTCTGTGTTAGTTCTCAATAGATGTTTATGTCTGATCCTGAATTTTTATGTTTTCCCAATGTATTTGGTATTTTTTGCTTGATTGCTTTAAGTATTTTTTTCTTTTATTTGGCATTGCAAAACATTCAAATGCTTATGTGGAAAATCTTCAGAAAGTCTGCTGTTGATCAAGCATTTGTAAAAAATTAAACAGAAAAGGAAAATATAAAGCAGACAATTAAAGGAATTCTTGCAATATAAGTGTCCCCTCCAGCTTAGGAAGAACAGATGATCTAATTGGAAGCAACATAGCCTGTGCCAGTTAGCAGGAAAATTTAAAATAACTATTGTTTTTCAAGTGTCCCAATTGCATTATGTTGATGGGTGATGTGGGAGAAGGTGAAAGAAGGAATATCAGTGATCAACAACTAATAGAAGCTGGGCTCACCAAGCTTACAATGCCACATCAATTATCTGGGTATTTTTACATGAACACAATGTTGAGAAAGGGGCTTCATCCATGAGAATTGCATGTTGGAAGTGCAGGCATTCACTAAGCCACAAGTCCAACCTGCAAGTCCCTGTATATCAACCATACTATCACCAAGAGCAAGAGACCCTTTAGTCTATTGGTCAGCTCAGGGGTAGTTACACAGCTTTGACATGAGCTACAAAAGCATCTCCGACACAGGGCCAATATTGCCAATGACAGCCTTCTTTAAATATTGCAATACGTTTTGCTTCATCATTTAGATAACCTACCATGCTCCTCACCCACTCCTCTATGTTTTGATTTGCTCCTTGCAGCAATACACTATGTGTTAGGAGCTCTCTGAATAATTAATTGGTTCAATTCCAAAGACAGTCCTATAGGAAGTTGGTTGATGTTTAGCTTGTTGTTCTCTGAGACTAAACCTGGAATACAGAGCTAGTCTCAGCAATGGTGGCAATGAAACTTATCATTGATTGTTACAAAAACCCAGCTGGTTCACTCACATCTTTAGGGAAGGAAATAAATCATCCAGACTTGGTCTGACATACATATGATTCCAGACCCACAGCAACATAGTGAACTCTTACCTGTCCTCTGAAATGTTCAAGGGCAATTAGGATTCAGCCACAAATTCTTTGCCAGCGATGCTCACACCCCATGAAAGAATAAAACAATCCTCCAAAAATTACTTATTATGCTAAACATCAAGGCTTGAGTTGAAATTATAATCAGTCTTGGGAGATACTGTGCTCTGAGGGTGCATCGGGTGAAATCTGTTCAATATAATCTGAACCCAATTAATCGAGAACACATCTAAAATAGTTTACCTAAATTTACAATAAAGAATTATTCTCTGATTGTTGTGCTGCTGGCAAGGAGTCTCTCCCAATGGCCTGACATATAGAGTCCTAAAAGCTTATAGTACAGAGGAGGCTCTTGGCTAGACCAAATTCAAAATTAATCCCAATATATCATTCTGTCCACATTGTATCTATATGAAATCTTATCCACATTTCCTTTAAACGATGCAATGTTCTCTACTTCAATTACTCTCTGTGTAATGAATTTTCTCCTATTCTCCCTCCTGGAATAGAATCACAGAATCCCTACGGTGTCGAAGGAGGCCATTTGGCCCATTGAGCCTGCACCAACAACAATACCCCCCAGGTCTATCCCTGTAACCCCATGCATTAACCAGTTTGTCTCCCTGACAGTAAGGGGCAATTTACGATGACCAATCAACCTAACTTGCACATCTTTGGAGTGTGGGAGGAAACCAGAGCACCCGGAGGAAACCCATTCAGACACAGGGAGATTATGCATACTACACACAGACAGTCACCTGAGGCCAGAATTGAATGAGGGTCCCGGGTGCTGTGCCACTGTGTTGCCCCATCTGTAATAATTTTAAATTGAAACCACATCATCAACATTTCACAGACATAGGAGGTTGTCTTTCTCTATTCACTCCATCGTATCCATTAACAGGAACAGTATAATATGATAGAGTTAAAGTTCTATTGATTATCTTCTAATCCCCTTCTATTTTACATATCAAAGGAGGAATTTAAATTTACTGTCAGATTCCCTAGAATGTCCCCTCTGGATTTGTCTATAGCCTAGGATTCATGCCATAGGAATATTATGTGTTGATATCTGTTAATGAAAATGAATGTTTGGAAAATCATGGACAATGCACCTTTTTTTTATTCATTTGTGGGACATGGGCGTCACTGGCTGGCCAGCACTTATTGTCCATCCCTAGCTGCCCAAGGGCAGTTGAGAGTTAATCACATTGCTGTGGCTCTGGACTCACATGTAGGCCAGACCAGATAAGGACAGGAGATTTCCTTTCCTAAAGGACATTAGTGAACCAATTGAGATTTCCAAACAATTGACAATGGTTTCATGGTCATCAGTAGATTGTTAATTCCAGATTTTTAAAAAATTGAATTCATATTCCACCATCTGTCGTTTTAGGATTCAAATCCAGGTCCCCAGAGCATTAGCTGAGTTTCTGGATTAATGATCTAGCGATAATACCACCAGGCCATATGCAATATTCTAATATGTCTGGAGGAATACTCAATGTACGTCCTCCGAAAAGTTTTAGGTCTCAGCCTAAGAAATCAGAAGGATGATTGTTGTGGAAAATTGGTGCAGCAAAAGGTTTCAAGGTTGGATTGTGTGAAATAGAATATAAAACATAGAACACTACAGCACAGTACAGGCCCTTCGACCCTCAATATTGTGCCAAGCTACGTCCAATCCCAAGATCAAGCTAACCCACTCCCTATCATTCTGGTGTGCTCCATGTGCCTATCCAATAACCGCTTGAAAGTTCCTAAAGTGTCCTACTCCATTATCACAGCAGGCAGTCTATTCCACACCCCAACCACTCTCTGAGTAAGGAATCTACCTCGGACATCCCTCCTATATCTCCCACCATGAACCATATTGTTATGCCCCCTAGTAACAGCTACATCCACTCGAGGAAATAGCCTCTGCATGTCCACTCTATCAATCCCTCTCATCATCTTATGAACCTCAATTAAGTCTCCTCTCAACTCCTACGCTCCAAAGAGAAAAGCCCCAGCTCCCTCAACCTTTCCTCATAAGACCTACCCTCCCAACCAGATAGCATCCTGGTGTGGAAGAAGTTTACCCTATATTTTAACCAGCTTAGCACTTGACCTGAGATGGTGAAGTAGGGTAATGCATGGGAACATTCACTCGATATCTCTCCTGTCCTGAGTGTGTTTGATTAAACTGATGCCAAAAAAAATTGTTATTCCTTCACCGCTAATATCTATTACACTAGTGGCAAGATGCATAAAGCGTCTTTGAAAATTCTCTTGGGTGTAATATAAAATGCTGAAAATTTTAACATTCAATATTCTTTACTTTTACAGCAGAGTTAAACTGGGACAAGGGCAAGCCAGTTCCGGTAAACCAAAAAACATTCCAGAAAATTGGGACAAATCAGCTTTGCCACACATAGGATACATGGTAAAAGTTTTTATTTGCTACATTACAGATTTACTGAGATGCTGTAACAGCACGTTCATATATAATGCATTTGAGGACAAATTTATCAATTCCTGCTAAAAGCACTGGTCCAGAATGTGTTCTGCTGGATTAGTGTGGTGGATTTCCCAGATACTGAGAAGCCAGATCATCAATACTATTACCAGACACTTCATATAGCTTGGGTCTTACACTGGGGAATAAGATTAAGGGGCCACCAGAATTTAGTCCATAGCTCATCATTGAAGGGATATGGTTATTTAAAGGCCTACAGGGAAAATGTTGAAGGTTTGGTAATGTCCTTAAAATTATTTTGAAAAAGTTTTCAACAGTTTTAAGCACACATGGAAAGAAAAAGAATAACGAACAATAAACACAAAAGCCCAGATCTTCTGGTCTCTTGATCGTCAGGGGCTAGACATACAAGATGAATGTTGGGAGCCTTAGCTGTGGAGATCCAGGCATACTGGGGAGATTGATCTTCCCATGGGCAATTTTCCTGATTCTCAACATCTGCCAAGAAAGTTTCTAATTCTGAGTGAGTTCCAACCTGGATACCCAGGAAATGTTAAACAAAAAAGATCCTGATCAAAGTCTTGGAAAACAATATAATTGATCCTCCAGTCAGTCACTCACACTGATCTCCCCATCTACATTTTTTGACCTACAACAACCCGGAGGGTAGGTTGCAATGGAAATTGTGTCCATCAACCCCAGACACAGTTCAGAGGCTACACAGGGCTGCTGGATGAAGAGACGTTCTGGCCAAAATGCTGCCTTGGTGTTCTGGCACTTTGACACAGCTACATAGTAAAACAAAAGAAGAAAAAATAGTCCTCACCCCCTCACCCATTCTCCATGCCAAGCAATGCCATCATACGCTCCAACTCACCCTATGGCTACTCATATCTATCCTTGCCTACTGCCCATGGCTCTTCAGGCTTGCACTACCAACATCCATTTGTCCCCTTGGTCCTTACCTCACTGCCAACTTAGTGCCAATTGATGCTAACTCATGCTCCCCATACATCAATTTTTCCCTTACACACTCCCTGCCAACATATCTAGTATTTACCATGGACGGACCTCAAGACTCGTTCTTTTAAGTATCTATTGATTAATTCCCTATTTAAGATAAAGCATTTTTATTAGTAAAAAAATTATTTAACTTCCTTTAATCCCTTGTTAAACAATAATTGTATTCATAGTCTCACTTAAAAATACTTTACTAGTACTTGGACCTAGCAATCAAATTGTGAAACAGCAGACGCCCTGTTATGATAATGATAGGTCATAAAATCAATCACACATCACTAACCCTGTAATGTCAAACTTTGGGCTGATGTCAACAGACAGAGTGGAAAAGGAAGCATTGATTTTCATCATTGTAGACAGCAGACCCACTCCAAACCCCCCTCCCCACAAAGAATTAAAGTGGGATGGAAGATTTAAATGGCTGGACAACTTGACAACTCCTTTTGACAGCTCTCTCTGACAGCTCCATTGTCAGCTTCCATTCATAGTCTCCATGGTGAATTCCCTTGAAAACCCCCAAGACAATTTGAATAAATTTGATGGAGGCGATTCTCCCAAAAAAGTTCTAAGTGCTGAATTCATGGGAAACTGATGTAAATCACAATTGCCTTTTCAGTGCAACTTCACACTTGAGTCTCCCACATTCTGTGCAATGCAGAGATCACAATTGGGATGATCATTAAAAGCTCGGGAAGGGTGGAACCTATTCACACCAGAAGCCGACAGTTCCGAAACTCTGTGCATGTGGAATGGCCCCAAACTGTCAGCCTGCAGTTTGCTGATCAGCTCAACCACTGGCCAGCCCTCACACTGCTGCCCCTCCAACCCCTCCCAAAGCTCGATAGCGGTCCCCACGAGCATTCCGAGACCAACCCGACCCCATCACCATCCCAGAGTGCTCCGATCTCCAGTCTCCCCTTCCCCAGAAGTGATAATTCCTCCCCACCTCCCCGCATGAGAGGCAGGCCCCCCTCGAAGACACCCCCACCTCCCAAGAAACTCCTCCCTCCCCATGGAAGGCATATTTCCCAGGCTGAACCCCACCCCCCCAGGCCATCCTGATCGCTGGCCTCCCTCCAGTCCTGACCAATCCCAAAGGCATAATGGTAGTGGGATTCCCCCATGCCCCCATCGCCCCAGACCCCACTCCAGCAGGCCCTGTCCCTAGGTCCCATCCCATAAACCCTGTTCCCTTGGCACTGTCCCATGCTCAGTGAGCAGTGCCAAGGTACCCCCGAGCATGGACATTTTGCCCCTTGGGCAGTGCCAGGGAGGACAGGCTGAAAGTGCCAGGGTGCCCATGCCCAGGGGGCAATTGGGGCCACCCGACCCACTGGGAAGCCCCAATTGCCCCCACTTCATTCCAGTGGGATCTCCCACTACTTCTCTGAAAGTGAAGAGCTAGTCTGAACCTGCTGGAATGAAGTGGGAGGTGATGGAGTGGGAGGTGCTAGCAGGCCTGGAGACTTCAGTCCGGGGCCCGCTAATCACATTGAAATAACATGAAAATCAGATTTAAATCACTTACCTGCTGTTCCAGTTGGATATCTGGCACTTAGAGATGCATGCACGGTAGGAACATATGCACAAATGCCACAAATCAGCCCACACGCGATTCTCCTGGCCCGCCCTGCTAAAACATTAGCACAGCAGAATGGAAAAACTCCCCCCTCCCTCCCCCCCCGGAATTTAACCACTTTTCACACACATTCATGTTTACTTTTAACATCCTAAAAAGCACTTATTCTCTACAAAATGAACCTGATCTCTCCTAACTGTGTCCTGGTACCATACCCAAAAGCATGCCTTTTCTCTGCAGAAGGGTATTCACCTCTCAAATGAAGTCTGCTTTCCTAACAGGCCTAATTTGCACAAGTCATATTACACATTCCCTCCTTGTGAAAATCAAATGGGACCGAAGGTAGCTGCACTTTAACATGTGCTTCCATAAAGTGCACATGTGCAAACATGTTCCTGTCCCACCCCCCATACAAATGATGGAAGGCGGGTTTCAGATTTGTGCCTCAGGAACCACTTTCACAAAGACAGCGAGCCTCTCCATTCACATGACAATTCAGGCCATGGCATCTTCTGTGTGTTTTACACATTAAAACTGGTCCTTTACTAACACCCAAGGTGTGTATCTATCATCCTAACCCCAGTACTTTGGGAAACACTGAACATTCAGTCTTGCTTTTCTTTGTGGAAGGAAATAAAACTGGTGGCCACATTAACCAATAGTTCTGTCACCTGCTGGATCCATATGGGGATAGTGCATTAGCTGATATTGTGGTGGGAAACCTCGAAAGCCTGTGCGTTTACTATCAAATAAATCGGTTGGACTAAAACCTGGTGTTGTCAGACTTTTTACTGTGTTTACCCCAGTCCAACGCCGGCACATCCACATTGTAGTTCTTGCCAGGAAGGAACAGCAGTCTGAAGGGTAATGGCAAGAGAATAAAAGGTTGTATGCCATCATTTCCTAGTCAGACTTCTCTCTGAGAATGTTCGATTACAAACTAAATCGCACAGAATTATTATCAATATACATGTTTATGTTCTGTGTTCTTTTTGCAGCGTATTCAGCTCCCTCCGCTCTCCAAAGAATGTAGGGACATCGAAACCCTCTTCTACAAGAGCATGCCATCCAGCAAAATCCATAAAGTTGACAGAATCCAGAACCTTGGACTTTGGGAAATATTTCATTGGTTTGTAAGCTGCTATTGGAAGTGTCAATTAATAATTGTAATATCTATCTGTATGCAATACTCTTTCTTATATTAGACAAATGTAACAAAGTAGATAATAGCAAGAAAGGGAGATTATGAAAGTTAAGGAACTTTAAATCATGCAAGAAGAGTAGGGTTAGAAGAGACACTACTTAAGTAATTAAAACGAAACTGTACAAAAACAATTAATGAAACTAAAAGATGAAAAGCAGCTAGGATCTGAGAGGTATTACTCGATTTTCTCAATATCGTTGGATATTGACTATCATTTCTGGCAAAGGATTGGGGAGTGGCTAATATTACATTCTGGATAAGGAAATAGAAAAGGTATAATTCAGGAAATTATTGACAAATTGCCTTACCTCAGTTGCAGGTAAACTTTATGGATGAATTTTATAAGTTTGTATTGGACATTTTTTCTTGAATGGACACATTGGACATGTCTTTTCTTGTGGCTATCTGGAAGCAGCATTTACTATTTTGCGCTCAACCCCATTTGAAATTGTTTGTATCTTTGATGCATCTCACCTACTCTCTGGCTGTTCATTTGGTGTTGATGTGCTAAAACAATTTATTGCACTGTGGTGCTTAACCTCCATTGCTACACTTTCTTTTAAAGCTCTCTCTTTCCTTCGTTCAACCTTATAAAGTATTTTTGCATTTTCTCTTATGCATTTCATGTGTCCTGTCACCTTTTGTCCATGTTCATGGTTTCTTTATGTCTCACTTTCCCTTTGCTTGGAATTTATTTAAAGTCATGTTTGTTTGCTCCGAGCTCATTAGCTTTAAGCTTGAATTTACCCTGCATGCTTAACATTCTGCCTGTGAAGCTTTATTTTAGGAGGTGGTCACACCCCTTAGGATAGGATCTTCTGATTTGGGAAGTGATCAGGGACAGGAGGGACAGGGATTGCAGCTGAAGCTGGTGAATAAACCCAGAGGGCTGGAGGGCAGGAGTGTCAGTCTCTGCAATTGTCCAACAGGTTTTGAGGTTCTTTCAGCTTATTTGGATGAGTGTGGGTGCTGCAGTGTGAATGAGCTGAATGAGCACATTGGTACAGGGAGCCATTCAAGTCGTGGGGGGGGCGGTGGTGGGTGGGGGGGAACACATAAAAATGTAATGGCAGTAGGGGACAGTATAGTAAGGGGGACTGACACTGTTCTCTGTAGCAAGGAGCAAGAGTCCAAATGTGCTGTGCTGTGTGTCCAGTAAGAAGTCTCACAACACTAGGTTGAGTCCAGTGCCAAGATTCACGACATCTGCTCAGGACTGGAGGGGAACCTGCAGTGGGAGGGGGAAGGTTCAGTGGTCGTGGTCCATGTAGGTACCAATGACATAGGCAGGACAAGGAAGGAAGTTCTGCACAGTCAATGTGAGGAGCTAGGCACCAAATTAAGAATATCAAAGGTAATAATTTCTGAATTATTCCCTGAGCCACCTGCAGATTCACATAGGGTAAATAAGATTAGAGAAATGAATATGTGGCTTACAGACTGATGTGGGAGACATGAGGCACTGGCACTAGTACAGGAAAAGTAGAATCTGTACCATTGGGACATTCTATACCTGAACCATTCTGGGGATGATGCTCTAGCAAGCCGCATAACTAGAGAAGTGGAGAGAGTTTTAAACTAAATAGCGGGGGCAAGGGACCAAATTTGGGAAGATGTCATAAACCAAAGAGCAGAGACAAGGCAAGACAGATTAGCACTGATATGGGAAATGATAAACTGACTGACATGAAGGAACAGAGAGTACAAATCTAATAGTAAATCAGCAGATAAGGCTAGATCCTACAAAAATAATAAAATGCCAAAACTTGAGGCACTATATCTGAATGCATGTAGCATTTGAAACAAAACAAATGAACTGATAGCGCAAGTAGAGTAAAGTGCTGAGCCTGTGTAAACTCAGTGGGCCAAATGGCTTCCTTCTGCACAGTAGGGATTCTATGATTCTATGAGAGGAAAACACATTCAAGGCTAATATTTTAAACTTAAATAAGGGCAATTATGACAGCATGAAAGTGGAGGCAGCTAAAGTGAATTGGTAAATATGCTTAGGGGAAAAATCAGCAGATATTCAGTGGCAGTCATTTAAAAGGATATTTCAGAATACACAGAATAGACACATACCAATGATAAAGAAAAATTCCAAGAAGAGGACCCATCATCCGAGGTTAATTAAAAATGTTAAAGGCAGTATTAAACTTCAAGAAAAAGAATATAATTGCACAAAGGCGTATGGTAGGTCAGAAGACTAGAAAGAATATAAAGAAAGAATATTAAGCGCAAAAGGATAGTAAGGGATAAAATTGGTCCTCTTGAAGATCAGAGTTGTTGGCTATGTATGGAACCAAAAGATATGGGAGAGATACTAAATGAGTTTTTTGCATCCGTATTTACTAAGGAAATTGGCATGGAGTTTATGGAAATAAGGCAAACAAGTAGGGAGGTCAAGAAACCTGTACAGATTAAAGGAGAGGAGGTGCTTGCTGTCTTGAGACAAATCAGAGTAGATAAATCCCCAGGACCGGGCAGGGTATTCCTCGGACCTTGAAGGAGACTAGTGTTGAAATGGCAGGGGCCCTGGCAGATATATTTAAAATGTCGGTATCCACGGGCAAGGTGCCGGATGATTGGAGGATAGCTCATGTTTTCCATTGTTTAAAAAAGGCTCAAAAAGCAATCCAGGAAATTATAGACCAGTAAGTTTGACGTTAGTGATAGGTAAATTATTGGAAGAAGTACTAAGAGATAGGATCTACAAATATTTGGATAGACAGGGACTTATTAGGGAGAGTCAACATGGCTTTGTGCATGGTAGGTCATGTTTAACCAATCTATTGGAGTTCTTCAAGGAGGTTACCAGGAAAGTGGATGAAGGGAAGGCAGTGGATGTTGTCAACATGGACTTCAGTAAGGCCTTTGACAAGGTCCCGCATGGGAGGTTAATTAGGAAGATTCAGTCGCTAGGTATACATGGAGAGGTAGTAAATTGGATTAGATATTGGCTCAATGGAAGAAGCCAGCGAGAGGTAGTAGAGGATTGCTTCACTGAGTGGAGGCCTGTGTCTAGTGGTGTGCCACAGGGATCAATGCTGGGTCCATTGTTGTTTGTCATCTATATCAATGATTTGGATGATAATGTGATAAATTGGATCAACAAATTTGCTGATGATCCAAAGATTGGAGGTGTGGTGGGCAGTGGGGAAGGTTTTCAAAGCTTGTAGAGGAACTTGGACCAGCTAGAAAAATGGCTGGAAAATGGCAGATGGTGCTTAATGCAGACAAGTGTGAGGTATTGCACATTGGAAAGGCAAACCAAGGTAGAACATACAAAGTAAATGGTAGGACACTGAAGAGTGCAGTAGAACAGAGGGATCTGGGAATACAGACACATAATTCCCTAAAAGTGGCGTCACAGGTAGATAGGGTCGTAAAGAGTGCTTTCGGTTCATTGGCCTTTATAAATCAAAGTATTGACTATAAGAGTTGGAATGTTATGGTGAGATTGTATAAGACATTGTTGAGGCCGAATTTAGAGTATTGTGTGCAGTTTTGGTCACCTAATTACAGGAAGGATATTAATAAGGTTGAAAGAGTGCGGAGAAGGTTTACAAGGATGTTGCCAGGACTTGAGAAACTGAGTTACAGAGAAAGGTTGAATAGGTTAGAACTTTATTCCCTGGAGAGTAGAAGAATGAGGGGAGGTTTGATTGAGGTGTATAAAATTATGATGGGTATAGATAGGGTGAATGCAAGCAGGCTTTTTCCACAGAGGCTAGGGGAGAAAAATACTACAGGGCATGCGTTAAGGGTGAAGGGGGAAAAGTTTAAAGGGAATATTGGGGGAGCTTCTTCATACAGAGATTGGTGGAAGAGTGGAATTAGCTGCCAGATGAAGTGGTGAATGCGGGCTCACTTTTAACATTCAAGAAAAACTTGGACATGTACATGGATGAGAGGGGTGTGAAGGGATATCGTCCAGGTGCAGGTCAGTGGGATTTGGCAGAAAAAAGGGCCAAAAGGCCTGTTTCTGTGCTGTAATGTTCTATGGTTGTAATGACAAAAAGATTGATAAGGAGGGAAAGCTAGAGTATGAGAGAAAACTAGCTAGAAACATGAAGGTGGACAGTAAGAGTTTCTGTAAATACTTAAATAAGAGTTAACAAAATGAGCATTGATCCTAGAGAAAGCGTGTATCTGGGGAATTAGTAATGGAAAGTAGGGCAATGGTGAATGAATTAAATAGGCATTTTGTACCTGTCTTCACTGTAGCGGACATAAGTAACATCCCAGAAACAGCTGTAAATCAGGAAATGAAAGGAAGGAGGAGCTCAGGGAAATTAATATCACCAGAGAAGTGATATTGAGAAATTGTTGGGTAGACTGACAAATCCCCAGGTCCAGGTTGACTTTGCCCTAAGATGAAGTGCCTAATGAGATAGTTGATACATTGGTTTCAGTTTGCCAAGATTCCCTAGATTCAAGGAAGATTCTTTTATATTGGAAGATAGCAAATGTAACTCCTTTATTTGGAGAGGGAGGGTGACAGAAAGCATGAAATTACAGGTTAGTTAGCCTATGTTTGTCATAGGGGAAATATTAGAAGCCATTGACAAAGATGTTACAAGGCACCTGGAAAAATTCAAGGCAGTCAGGCAAAGTCAACATGGTTTTGTGAAATAGAAATCATGTTTAACCAATTTATTAGAACCCTTTGAAGAAGTCACATGTGCCATGGGTAAAGGGGAACCATTCAGTGTACTGCATTTAGATTTCCAGAAAGCATTCAATAAGTTGCCACATTAAACGTTATTACATAAAATGAAAGTTCATGGTGTAGGGGGTAACATATTGGCACGGCTTGAAGGCTGGCTTGCTAACAGAAACGATCACAGAATCATAGAATCTCTAAAGTCAGAAGAGGCATTTTGGCCCATTGATTCTGCACTGACTGTCTCAAAAAGTATTTTACTCAGGTCCTCTCCCACACCGTATTCCCATAACACCACACATTTAACATGGATAATCCATCTAACTTATACATCTTGGGACACTAGAGGGCAATTTTGCGTCGACAATCCACTGAATTCACACATCTTTGGAGTGTGGGAGGAAACCCACACAGACACAGGGAGAATGTACGAACTCCACACAGGCAGCTACTGAAGGTCAGAATTGAACCTAGGCCCCTGTGAGGCAGCAATAGAAACCACTGTGCCACCAGGCTGCCCTAGAAACAGAGAATTGGCATAAATAAATATTTATATAGTTGGCAAAAAGTGACGAGTGGTGTGCCACAGGGATCAGTGCTGGGGCCTCAACTTTCTGCAATTTACATAAATGACTTGGATGAAGGGACTGAAGATGTGGTCGCTAAATTTGCTGATGACACAAAAATAGGTAGGAAAGTAAATTGTGAAGAGGATGTGAGGAGTTTATAAAGGGACATAAATGGGTTAAGTGAGTGGGCAAAACTTGGCAAGTGGAGTATAAAATGGACAAATGTGAAATAGTCCATTTTGGCAGGAAGAATAAAAAATAATGCATTAGAAGCAGTTCAGAAAAAGATTTACTAGACTATTACCAGGAATGGAAGGATTGTATTATGAGGAAAGGTTGGAGAGGTTAAGGTTGTATCCACTAGAGTTGAAATTAAGAGGCAACTGGATTTAAACCTTTAAGATCCTGAGGGATATTGCTAGGTTGTATGTGAAGATAATGTTTGCTCTTGTTGGAGTATCTACATCACTGTTAAAAATAAGGAGTCAATTATTTAAAACAGAGATGAGGAAAATTTCTTTTTCTCAGAGGGTTGAGAATCTCCAGAACTCTCTTCTTCAAAAGGTGTGGAAGCAGAGTGAATATTTTTAAGGCAGAGGTAAATAGATTCTTGATGAACGGGGAGGTGAAAGGTTATTGGAGGTAGGCAGGATCGGGAAGTTGAAGTTACAATCAGGTCAGCCATGATTGTATTGAATAGTGGAGCAGAGTTGGAGGGGCCGATTAGCCTCCTCCTGCTCTTAATTTGTATATGTATGTATGTATATGTGTATGCACTTTGGTGAATTACTAGAGGAATGCCAGCACCAGTGGAATTGTTTCTCAGTATTCTGCTTCATCAGAACATAAGAACATAAGAAATAGGAGCAGGAGTAGGCCATCTAGCCCTTCGAGCCTGCCCTGCCATTTAATAAGATCATGGCTGATCTGTCGTGGCTCAGTTCCACTTTCCCGCCCTCTCCCCAGAACCCTTAATCCCCTTGCCTACCAAAAACCTATCTACCCGTGTCTTAAATATATTTAGCGAGGTAGCCTCCACCACTTCAACGGGCAGAGAATTCCAGAGATTCACCACCCTTTGAGTGAAGAAGTTCGTCCTCAACTCCATTCTAAACTGCTCCCCCCCTTATCTTGAGGCTGTGCCCTTTAGTCCTGTTGTCCTTTCTGAGCGGGAAGAATCTCTCTACCTCTACCCTATCCATCCCTTTCACTATCTTATACGTCTCTATAAGATCCCCCCTCATCCTTCTAAACTCCAACGAGTACAGACCCAGTCTATTTAGTCTCTCTTCATAGTCCAACCCCCTCATCTCCGGTATCAGCCTCGTGAACCTCCTCTGCACTCCCTCCAAGGCCAAAATATCCTTGCGCAAGTGTGGCGACCAGAACTGCACACAGTACTCCAGCTGCGGCCTCGCCAGTGCCCTGTACAGTTGCAGCAAGACCTCCCTGCTTTTATATTCTATCCCCCTCGCTATAAAGGCCAACATTCCATTTGCCTTCCTGACCACCTGCTGCACCTGCAGACTGGGTTTTTGCAACTCATGCACAAGGACCCCAAGGTCCCTCTGCACCGTAGCATGCTGCAGCTTTTCACCCTTTAAATAGTAATCCCTCCTACTATTATTCCTGCCAAAGTGGATAACCTCACACTTGCTAACATTATACTCCATCTGCCAGGACCTCGCCCACTCGCTCAGCCTATCCAGATCCCTCTGCAGACTTTCCACACCCTCCACACAATTTGCTTTTCCACTCATCTTCGTGTCATCAGCAAATTTCTTCACCCTACACTCAGCCCCCTCCTCCAGATCATCTACATAAATGGTAAATAGCTGAGGCCCCAGCACCGATCCCTGCGGCACTCCACTAGTTACCAACCGCCAATCAGAATAGCACCCATTGATATCAACTCTCTGCCTCCTATTAGACAACCAATCCTCTATCCACACTAACACCTTATCCCCAACTCCATGCCCCCTAACCTTCTGAAGCAACCTTTTGTGCGGCACCTTATCAAACGCCTTTTGAAAATCAAGAAACACCACATCCACCGGTTCCCCTCTGTCTACTGCACTAGTCACATCATCAAAGAATTCCAATAAATTCGTCAGACACGACTTCCCCTTAATGAATCCATGCTGCGTCTGCTCTATCAAACAATTCTTCTCAAGGTGCCTCGCTATTTCTTCTTTGATGACAGATTCAAGTGTTTTTCCAACAACAGATGTTAAACTAACCTGCCTATAATTCCCTGCCTTTTGCCTGCTACCTTTTTTAAACAGCGGCATAACATTAGCCGTTTTCCAATCTTCTGGCACTTCCCCAGAATCCAGCGAAGTTTGGTAAATAATCACTAAGGCGTCTACTATCACCTTTGCCATTTCCTTCAAAACCCTTCAAATAAGGTCAAGCGAAAATTGGTAAAAAGGAATCATGTGTATTTTCACGAGAGACTTATAATTAAGTGTAGATCTTTAAGGAAATGAAAATCAATCGTACAGTAAGATATAATGATCATTTTGGAAACTTACGACTTTTTAGTTCTTGTTAAATGATTTTCTGCTCTTTGTGTGTACGGCTATTCAGGTGGAAAGAACAGATGAGACAAAAGAATCATAATCATGATGTGAATGAACAGTTCCTTTTCCATGGAATCACTGATCACTCAATTGTTGATGCTATTTGCTACCAGAACTTTGACTGGGGAAGCTTCACACAGGATGGAACTTTATATGGAAAAGGTAGGCACTATATTACTAACCCCTTATTATTAAGCTTTATGAAAAAAACCCTTTCAGTCTATGTGGAAATAAAGAACCATTCTTCAGTAATACAGTGCCTCTATTGTACACAGTGTATTGACTTTTGCCCTGAAGGCAGAATAGTAGAGAAAATTGTAATTTATTTACAATATCTATGGAATTGACCATTTTTTTAAAAAATATTTGAAGAGAGTTGGAGCTAACACATAGCCCCTTTTAACTCCATTCGCAACTGGGAATGGATAAGAAGACCCGCCATTGTGCAGGACACATAAGTTGTAAAGGGACTAAATGTAATTTTCTTGGATAAAGTACTGTTGATGAGATCTAGCAACCCTTGACCTGAAATCAGTAGCACCAGGAAGGAAGCTAAGAATGAAGCCAAGTGACTGACAGAAACAAAAGTGCATTGCAAACAGAAAGGAGGGCTACAAACAGAGGAGCTGGAGGGTCAAGACAATCATGCACAGATGAAGACACAGAGGGTAGGAATCGTAGCAGGCAAGGGACAGACAATGGAAAGGTCTATTGACCTCAGGCAGGATTTTCTGGTTTTGGGGCAAGTGCGGCTGGAAAATCCCACCCAGCAAAAGCAGACATAGGCAGGAGGAGAGTCACAGAGTTCTGGTGAGGAGATGAAACAAATCACTCTCAGGAAGAGGTCAGCTTTTCTGTTTTCCGGGACTCTTGGAGAAACTATGTCATCTGGCTAAAATGTCTAAAAGCTGGAAAATTGTGTGATTAGCTCAGAGACACTGCTGGGTGTTTCCCAGATCTATAGAATTATAGAATCCCTATAATGCAGAAAGAAGCCATTTGAGTCTACACTGACTCTCCAAAAGAGCATCTTACCCAGGCACACCCCACCACCTTAACCTCATAAACCCACACATTTACCATGGTCAATCCACCTAACCTGCACACCTCTTGGCTATGCGAGGAAACTGGAGCACCCAGGGAACACCATGCAGAGACAGGGAAAGGTGTAAACTCCTCACTGATAGTCACCCAAGGTCAGAATTGAACCTGGGTCCCTGACACTGTGAGGCAGCAATGCTGACTACTGTGCCACCGTGCCACCTGTTGTAGTCAGTCAATTGAAAAGGAATTTTTGAAAGCCACAAGATCAGGATTGTTTTGACCCAGAGGTTCACAAGAATGTCATTGTTGACGAAATCCATACATGTGATACTCAAGAGTGAAAGCTATTGTTGGATAAGATTCATGACTTAACCTACATGAATAAAGAACAGTGTTGTGGAATTGTGTAGTTCTGCAGTACTTCACATCTGCAGGGAGTGATACAAAAGCTTGTGGTGATGTAAGACATATCTTTGTTGTATCGATTGTTTAGAGTGAAATTTATCTTTTACTTGAAGCATAATTTGCCTGTTAATTCATGTTTTGTTTTCATTAGTTCTGATTGGTTTTAAATTAAAAGTTAGAACATGTGAAATCTTGTTGATAATTTCTTTATTTGTGGGCCATTTGTTAGATTTGATATTCTGATTTATGGTTCCCCATGGGGATTATAACCTGTACATACATCTTGCAACAATCATAGATGAATCTCACTTCATTCCATCGCTAGCAATGTCTACACCAGAATCATTCTGAACTATTTAGTACAAAGTCTCAGCCAGGATGAATTGCCATAGAGTCAGCACAGTTTTAAAAAAAAGATGAGGAACCACAAAGATGGGATTTGCAATTAGACAGCTGCAAGAAAATTACCAAGTGCAGAATTACAACATATTTGTTGACCTGCATAACCAAGACTTTTTACATAGTTGACACTGTTGGAAGATAATGGAGGATTTCGGCCACTCTAGGAAATTCATCATGATGATTCAACAGCTTTCTGATTCCATGGTTGGCATCAGACACCAAGGTGTCTGAGGATATACTTTGCAATTTCCTGTTTACTCTCAGTTTGCACTAGTTGCCAACTCAAAGTAGGGCATGCACTTGCCCAGGATGGGCTCCAGCATGGACTTGATCTTAAATGCAGGCAACAACTTTGTGCTTATGATCAGCATAAAGGAAACTGAAGTAATATCCCAGCCTGCTCGAGGAAAGCCCTAATATGAGCCCAAGAATTCAGTCCATGACCACAACCTGTCAGCAGTGGAGAAGTTCACTTACCTCAGCACCACACTCTAATTGAGCCATCTATATTGATGACAAGAATTGCTAAAGAATGTGTGGCCTACAGCAAAATTCAAACATCGATCTGAAAAGAGCAGTAAAATTTCCTATCAAACTGAAAGTCTATAGAGCAAAAGCCCTGTACATTCTGCTATATGCAGACAAGAGACTGTGGGGGATATTCTCCCAAAAAGGTTCTAAGTGCTAAATTCGTGGGAAAAATGGTGAAAGTCATGATTGTTTTTTCAGTGGAAGTTCAGACTTGAATCTCCCACACTCTGTGCAATGCAGAGGTCACAATCGTGAATATCACTAAAAGATCAAGGTAGTGGGGTCTATTCATGCCAGAGTCGAAAAGTTCCAGGCCTCAGCACACGCACAGTGGCTCCAATCTTTCAGCCTGCAGTTTGTTGACCAGCTCAATTACTGGCCAGCACGGGACCCCCACAGTGCTGCCCCTCCAGCCCTCCCCACAGCCTGATTGCGGCCCCACGACCATTCCCAGGCCAGCCCCGACCCCACCCCATCCCGGAGTCCTCTCATCTCCAGCCCACCCTCCTTGTAGCTCTGACGAAGGGTCATCCAGACTCGAAACATTGACTCTATTCTCTCCACACAGATGCTGTCAGACCTGCTGAGATTTTCCAGCATTGTCTGTTTTTGTTAGGGAGTGCTTGTTGCTGCCTGTGGCTGAAAGAAATGTAATGCATTCCGTATTCCAACAAGAACACCCCTCATTTTGATGGGCATCATGCCGCTGAAAAAAAATGTAATTACTGAATTGCTAATGGGTTGGTGATATCCAAGACTAAATTGGAAAGTGCTAATCCACTATCTATACAATAATATAAAGAACAACACAGCACGGGAAACAGGCCCTTCGGCCCAACGAGCCCGCGCCGCCGTCCCACTGTCTCAGTGACCTATTCATGATTTTAGTCTACGCCTAATGTGCGAGGATCAGGGAGGTCCAATTTAGGGACAATTTGTTACCCAATCAATCAGCCTAAAAGCACATCTTTGGGGATGTGGGAGGAAACCGGAGCACCCGGAGGAAACCCACGCAACCACGGGGAGAACGTGCAAACTCCCACAGACACAGGCCCAAATCCATGTGTCCGCACAGCAACAGAGATAGTCTCTGAGCTGTCATGTTGCCCTCGAGATGGTCCAGTTTAAGCACACTAACGACATGAAGCAATAGGCAACTCCCGAAGCAACGTCCAAGAGCAGCCCACTACAACCTGCCGCATGCATGCCCCTTGCTGGTTAACAAGGTGGACTTAAATGCCTGTGGAGACAAAAAATTCATTATTAAACAGGCAAAGACTGTAACATCCCTGAGGTAAAAACGGAATCCCAAGCCTACAATGTTTAGTAAGGCCTGCTATATCCCCCTTTATGTAGCCCGCTCATGTGGCTGTCTAAGTGACTCTTAAACAACCCTAGCGTGCCTGCTTCCACCACCTTACTCGGCAGTGCATTCCACACCCCCACTACCCTTTGCGTGAAAAACTGCCCTCTAATATTTGTCTTATACCTAGCCCCCCTCACCCTAAGCCCGTGACCCCTCGTTCTATCCATTTCTAATAGCGGAAAAAGCTTTCCACCATTTACTCTATCTATCCCCTTCATAATCTTATAAACCTCTATTAGATCCCCCCTCAGCCGACGTCTCTCAAGGGAAAACAGCCCAAGTTTGTTCAATCTTTCCTCGTAAGACAGCCCTTCCATACCAGGCAGCATCCTGGTAAATCTCCTCTGCACTCTCTCCAGGATCTCTACATCCTTCCGGTAGTATGGCGACCAGAACTGGACGCAGTACTCCAAGTGAGGCCTAACCAACGTTCTATACAACTGCAACATCAGACTCCTACTCTTATATTCTATACCCCTTCCTATGAAGGCTAACATACCATACGCTTTCCTCATCACACTCTGCACCTGCACCGACACCTTCAGGGACTTGTGCACCTGCACCCCCAGGTCTCTCTGCGTATCTATACTCCGGATAGTTCTACCTTTTATCGTATAACTCCCCTCCACATTATTCTGGCCAAAGTGCATCACCTCGCATTTCTCAGGATTAAATTCCATTTGCCATCTATCTGCCCAATCTACCAGCCTGTGTATGTCATGTTGCATTGCCAGGCACTGCTCCTCAGTACCCGCCAATCCAACCATCTTAGTGTCATCAGCAAATTTGCTGATCACACCACCTACCCCCTCTTCCAAGTCATTAATATATACCACAAATAGAAGAGGTCCTAGTACCGAGCCCTGCGGCACACCACTGGTGACAGACCTCCAATTGGAAAAGGAGCCTTCCACTACTACCCGCTGTCTCCTCTTCCCAAGCCAGTTCTCCACCCATCTACATACCTGGCCTTGTATCCCATGAGCCTTCACCTTTTTTATCAGCCTACCATGAGAGACCTTGTCAAACGCCTTACTGAAATCCATATAGACGACATCAACGGCTTGTCCTTCGTCAACCGTTTTTGTCACCTCTTCAAAAAATTCCACTAGATTCGTAAGGCACGACCTCCCTGTAACGAAGCCATGCTGCGTATCCCTAATCAGATTGCAGCGCTATCGGTTTGACCCATTTAATTGCAATAAAAATTACTTTGATATTATTTAATATTTGAGGTTTTTCCACTGAGTTGTAGAGTCATAGAGTCATAGAGGTTTACAGCATGGAAACAGGCCCTTCGGCCCAATTTATCCATGCTGCCCTTTTTTTTAAAAATCCCTAAGCTAATCCCAATTGGCTACATTTGGCCTATATCCCTCTATACCCATCTTACCCATGTAACTATCTAAATGCTTCTTAAAAGACAGAATTGTATATGCCTCTACTACCAACTCTGGCAGCTTGTTCCAGACATTCACCACCTTTTGTGTGAAAAAATTGCCCCTCTGGACACTTTTGTATCTCTCCCCTCTCAGCTTAAACCTATGCCTTCTAGTTTTAGGAAAAAATATTGACTACCTAGCTGATCTGTGCCCCTCATTATTTTATAGAACTGTGTAAGATCACCCTTCAGCCTCCTACTCTCCAAAGAAAAAAGTCCCAGTCTAACCAGCCTGTCCTTATAATCAATCCATCAAGACCCAGTGGTGTTCTTGTAAATCTTTTCTGCACTCTCTCTAGTTTAATACTATCCTTTTTATAGTAGGGTGACCAGAGCTGCACACAGTATTCCAAGTGTGGCCTTACCAATGTCTTGTACAACTTCAACAAGACGCCCCAACTCCTGCATTCAATGTTCTGATCGATGAAACCAAGTTTGCCGAATGCCTTCTTCACCATTCTGTCCATCTGTGGCTCCACTTTCAAGGAGCTATGAACCTGTACCCCTAGATCTCTTTGTTCTGTAACTCTCCCCAGTGCCCTACCATTAATTGAGTAAGTCCTGCCCTGGTTCAATCTACCAAAATACATCACCTCATGTTTGCCTAAATTAAATTCCATCTGTCATTCATCAGCCCACTGGTTCAATTGATCAAGATCACACTGCAATTGGAAATAACTTTCTTCACTGTCCACCATGCCACCAGTCTTGGTGTCATCTGCAAACTTACTAACCATGCCTCCTATATTCTCATCCAAATCATTAATATAAATGACAACTAATGGTGGACCCAGAACTGATACCTGAGGCACACTGCTGATCACAGGCCTCCAGTTTGAAAAACAATCTTCTACAACCACCCTCTGGCTTCTGTCAAGAAGCCAATTTTGTATTCATTTAAATACCTCATCCTGGATTCTGTGAGATTTAATCTTATGGAACAACCTACCATGTGGAACCTTGCCAAAAGCCTGGTTACATATATAAGTCTATCTGATTTCACTCGCCTTCCATTGAGAAAGAAATAGCATTTATACAGCATCTTTTATGTCATCTGCATGTCCCAAAGTTGTTTACAGTCAATGATGTTTGTTTCAAAGTGTAACAACTGTTGTAATGTAAGAAACATGACAACCAACATGCACTCCTCCAATCCCCCCACCCCAACCCCAAAGGAGGGGTCCCTGGCATTTGCATTCCCACAAATGTTGCTGGGGGCAGCGCAAGGGTACTGTCCGGCATGTCCCTCTTCCCCCTGCGCTATATGATGATGAATGGGATGGATAGGATAGAGGTGGAGAGACTCTTCCCGCTCAAAAAAGACAGTAGGACTAGGGGGCACAGCCTCAAGATAAAGGGGAGGCGGTTTAGAACGGAGTTGAGGAGGAACTTCTTCACTCAAAGGGTGGCGAATCTCTGGAATTCTCTGCCCGTTGAAGTGGTGGAGGCTGCCTCGCTAAATATTTTTAAGAAGCGGGTTGATGGATTCTTGATAAGAGAGGGGATTAAGGGTTATGGGGAGAGGGCGGGAAAGTGGAACTGAGCCACGACAGATCAGCCATGATCTTATTGAACGGCGGGGCAGGCTCGAAGGGCTAGATGGCCTACTCCTGCTCCTATTTCTTATGTTCTTATGTATTTCTTATTTCTTATATGTACCTGTGCACCCTTAGCAGGTTCTTTTTGCCTTGTTCCCATTTTTAAAAAGTAGTTGTCATCCTTGACAATGTGTCAGCGGGTTAGCAAGGAGGGAATTCCAAATGTTGGGGGATGATACAGCAGGAAAAGCTTGCTAATTGCATTTAAATTTATTGAAATGACGTCCCCAACCTTCCTGTATTGTTCCTCAGATTCTGCGTCTACTGCAATGGTAGCAGGATAGTGTTATTTGCGGAAGTGTATAAAGATGTGAGGATGAATGAATATTCTGGAGTGTTACTTGATTGTCCTCATGAGTCAAAGTTTATTTGTGCCAAGCTTCCCTTCAGGAAGCTGAAAACGTGAGATGGAGATCTATCAGGGTACATTGCAAATGCTCTGACAGAGAGGAAAGAGCTTGATGACTCAGTTTTCTCCTCAATCTTTCTTACTTGGGAGAGTCTTCGAGAAGAATTTTTTTTTCCTTTTGTAGAATTTGACAAAAATTCATTTATTCTTTTTTCACAGGAAGGTACTTTGCCAAGGAAGCAGCCTGCGCCAACTTTGACTTGTACTCAGATTCTGCGACAGATCTCAAAATCATGATTTTGGCACGGGTGTTAGTTGGACAGTTTACTGAGGGGCACTCAAGCTATGATGGCCCCCCATCCAAAGATGGCAGAAGACTCAGACGCTATGACAGCTGTGTTGACTGTATCGATAATCCAACTGTCTTTGTTATATTTGAGAAATTTCAGATCTACCCAGAATACATAATAGAATACAGTAGCAATTCCATGTAGAAATCAATTTTCTTCTGACAAATTTTGGCCACGATCTTACCTTCTCGCAACGCTGGCCAATGGACCGGGCAAACCAGTAAGATCGCAAGGCAACTGATTTCTCAGCTCTTGCAATTGTACCAGCACTGGATATCCGGTGTGATCAGCCTTGCTATCATCTGAGCTCACTTGCGTCTGTGGCCACCACAGGGAAGGTTCTCTCCAGTGAGGATCATGTATGGTCTCCATCAATGGGGAACAGACATGATGGCCTTGCTGGGAGAATCGGGAGCCATTGAGGCCCCCTCGGAAGGTCAGGGGCAGGGGTTTGCCACTTGGGCAGTGCTAATCTGGCACTGCCAGCCTGGCATCCTTGCGGTGACAGGCAACCACACCCTGCATTGCTATCAGCTGGCTTTCGGGTGATTTAGACCCCATCCACTCCCCCTACTGGTAAATTTCAATTCTGTCAAGATACTTTTGCCAGAGCATGGTAAGGTTCGATTTTTAAGTCACTCAAAAAAAGGCACAATTTTCTCCTGTTTTCATGCTTGTTTGACACTTAGAATTTTTTTGGTACGATCACCCCCTTTGTCTGCTAATGATATCTAATGGTGAGATATGATGTAAACATTTTTTAAAAAACAGATACAACTTGTTACTTTTTACTTTGAATAATTAAGGGTGAATTTGGTAAGACCAGCTTCATCTGGGCTTCACATATAGCCAGTACACATGATAAAAGTGTTGCCTGCTATTTTCCAATATCAGCCAATGGTGTTTTGATCTCAAAATCTAGACCTTAATATCAGCAAGCCCTTCTTCACTCAGTTCGTATGGTCTGTCTGAACAAGAGCTTATGCTGGATCACAGGCAGTATGGTCCTGAATCATAGGTTGTAATTGCCCAAGATTCATCTGGTTTTGGATCCATGTAGGTGACGTTGTGAAGTGACTTTCATTTTACCAAATGCACCTGCACTCCAACTTAGATAACAGAAATGTTTCTCACAGGCGACTCGCCATCCTTGGCAAGATTCTAAGAAATATTCTAAACATTAGTTTAAATCCCAAGATCATTCTTATAACTCGTCTGTAGTCATTTCAGCCTTCAGATTTCTCTCATGTGGAATATTAAGAAAGCCAGAGGGTTGAAATAGCCAAGAAGTGATGGATTTATCAAACCCCATGTTCCATTGGTAACCATGCCAACCAAAACAGCTCCATCTATCTTTGTTCAGCTTGTAGTGGGAATTGTTCAGCATTTATTCACAAGTGCTGTTAAAAGGCCTCAGCTAACTTTCCCTGACAAATGTGGAGAGCCTTTATTTCCTGACAACATGCCAACAAAATTAATTTGATCTTGAATGGTTTAGCTTTTCCAGCTGAGAGGTTATATTTTTGAAGTTTCAATAATCTTTATTATTTTTTGCACGATACTGTTCAATTTAAAGGCTTGAGTGTACGTATTGGATGCTGTGGAGTTCTCTTTTCTTCACCATTGTCTACCAATAGCTTATGTAATCATTCTGCAAATGTCTGTGTTGTATCTAATAAATATTATGACTATTTAATGGAATTTATCCACTTGCATGATGTTATCATTCATAATCCTCCATTTTAGCCAGTTTATTTTTGTCATTATGCTCTCCCACATCAGAGACTGTAGCTTTAGTTAAGTTAAAGGAACATTATTTTATCTAATTAGATAAAACGTACTCTGTGGAGCAAAACATAACAAAGGAGGCCACTAATTCAAACGATGTACCTTTGATGATTATAATATTTTTAATTTGGGAAGAGGAAATCACAGCCTGGATGATACGGGCGTTTCCTCTTCATCTATATTTTTCTCATAAAACACTTTCACGCTTAAAATTGTTATTATCTGCTGTTAGAAAATTCCATTAATATTAGAGTTTCTTTAGAGACCATTGCCGGAATTTTACCACCTCGCCTGCCCAGGCTCGTAAGATCCTGCCTGAGACCAACGTAGAATGGCGTTCTATGAGCCTCGCCCATCACAATTCTGGGGTGGCCGTGTCGGTAAAAATCAGGGCCCTTGTCTTATTTGATTCGATCTACTCGTTCAGAAATCTTGAATCGATAATAATTTTCTTTTGTAACCAGAAATCTTAGACTGTTTAATTTTCTTGAATGGTGAATGTAACTGTGAGAGCAGTGAGATTATTCCTCATTCATCATACAGAGACAGAGTGACACTAAAGAGGGCTTTTATATTATTTTATACAACACTACAACACTCAATATTGTTTTCATCTTATTTTGATTCTATTGGGTAAAATCATGTTGAAAAGAGCTTTTATGTTGTTTTATATATCACTGGCACATTCATATCAATTTCATTTTGTTGGCATTAACCATATTGGAGTCGGTACAATCAGCTGTGTAATGCATACAATGAATTCATCTCTTTCCTTTCTATAGTGTTTTAAAGAACCTGATTTGGTACTGAATGTTTGGGCGACATGGCGGCACAGTGGTTAGCACTGCTGTTTCACAGCGCCAGGGACCAGGCTTTGATTCCGGGCTTGGGTACTGAGTTTACACATTCTCCCCATGTCTGCATGGGTTTCCTCCAGATGCTCCAGTTTCCTCCCACAGTCCAAAAGATGTGTTGGTCAGGTGCACTGGCCATACTAAATTCTCCCTCAGTGTAGCCGAATAGGTGCCGGAGTGTGGCAACTGGAGGAATTTCACAGTAACTTCATTGCAGTGTTAATGTAAGCCTTACTTGTGACTAATAACTAAACTTAAGAAAATAAATATACTTTAACATTACAGAAGTTGGAAAATGCTCGTGGATTAACAGCAGCACACTTGTTTGAATGTCAGCAGCAACATTTTGGAAGTTCATCATTTAATGCTTGAATAAATATATTAGAGTCAAACATGAATAAAATCTAATTTAACAAATAATAGCAAAAAGACAAAATCAAAGTTACCTTTTCTGAATATTTGGTACTATTGCATGAAGTTTTGCATTATTTTTAAATGGTTAAATATCCATTTAGTTACAGTAGAGCTCATACTGTTCAATATGTAATTGCATGATTTCAGGAGTGTGACCATGAAACCTTTTCAGGTCTGAGCTTAAAATAATTTTATTGTTGTCTGTATTTGTGCTCATTCAATCTCTCTGTCACAGAAATGGCAAGTTTTTTAAGATGAGATCCTGAATGAATTGTTAAATTTTACATTGCGTGAATGAACATATAGAGCAACTGTTATGATCAGATCATTTATTTCACCAATACAATTCATCTTTGTATTGTAATACAAAATAATGAACACATTAAGCTTCCCCACATCATCCCGTTTGACTTTGACAAAGATATTTCTAAAGACGCCACCACATTTTAACCTTCTCACAGCTTTTACTGGACCTGGTGGCTCAATGATAGAACCACACAGCACAGCACAGAAGAATGCCATTCAGCCAATTGTTGGTGCTGGCTCTTTTGGAAGAGTTATCCAGTTGGTCTCACTACCCTTCTTTTTTCCAATAACCCTGCATTTTCTTTCCTTTTAAAGTATACATGCAATTCGCAATCTTCATTGCATTTTGTTCGAAATGTTCCACTTGTCTGTTTCTCTGATTCCATTTTCACCTGCTATTTACAGCTAGAAAAGATCAGAGACTTCTCAACACAATGGGTGCAAGGTGTATATTTGTGGACAGGCTACTGAACTGTTACTTAAAGTCTATGGAAAACAATATTGAAGGTAGCTCATTAGTATTTTAATCATATATTGCCTTTTTTTAAATTTACGTGAATACATTTTGCTTTATCACACAATGCATAGAAAGTACTGTTTTTTCCAAATACTTTATTCAGGCAATTTTCAATAAAATAATCCCAAATGTGTTTTATTACTAATTCAATATTTAAGGAACACGTTGATTACAAGCCTGTCTCAGCAAATAAACTAAAACGAAACAGATTACTTTGCAATTGTATTTATTATTTGCTGCTGGCTTAGGCCACTGATCGAAATGACTTTAAACTGTAATAGCAGCACTATGAAGCAAATCAAAAGAATTCTTGGAGCATTGTTGAGTATTTTTTTTAACTTCAATCCAGCTTGTAGCAACAAATAAATGGAAGTTCATCTGAACAGCTTCTGTCATACCATTTGCCTCCAACACCTGTAAAGAATAGTAGTTGTTAAGATGGACAATTTCTTTCATAAACATGGACCAGCAATGGTTGCTTTAGGCAAGAATATCTCTTCTTAGACACAGATATTTGTCTCCTGTTATGCGTGAATACCGAGACAGTTCAAAACTTAAATAGCTGACAGCATTTTTCTGGGCTCTCCATACTTTTACCCATTGCAGAAAATTAATGTAATCTGGAGAATACTAGGGCAGATTTTGAAAAAAAAATGTTCCCTCTCCTTCTACTCTCCTGATTTATTGGAATTTTGGAACCATAATTTTCCCCAAATGCTTCTGTTAGACTTCTTAAGCTTTTTTGAAGTTAGAGCCAATTTGTATAGTTTATCATAACTGAAGTCTAATAATTTTACTAAGTCTCTCACCAAAGTTAATGAATAATCCATTTGAACCCATGAATTCATGTGATTTAAAGTCCCTTTGTACTTATCAGTTACAAAGCACAAAGTCAATCATAATAATCTTTCTGGGGTCATGACAATTATTTCTCAATGACTGAATGTATATAATACTTTAGTAAAACATTCCTGAGCAACTCACAGGAATGTTGTGAAACAAAATTTGACACCAAACCGCTGAGGGAGATGTTAGGGAAAATGGCCAAAAGCTTGGTGAAAAAGATAGCTCTGAGGAGTATCTTAAAGAAGAAGAGAAAGTTAGAGATAGAGAAGTATAGAGGGGAAATTGCAGAGTTTAGTGCCCAGGCAGCTGAAGTCAAGTCCACCAAGAGTGAAGCAGTTAAAATTTGGGATTTGGATGCATAGAGTCCAGGATTAGAGGAGCATAGACACTTGAGAGTTGTTGGGCGAGAGACTGTTACAGAATAGGAATAGGTGACGTCATGAAGGGATTTGAACTCAGCGGTGAGAATTTTAAAATTGAGGTATTGCTCAACCAGGATCCAGTATATGTCACAGGCTTGATTTTTAGACCCTGCCTGGGCCAGGAGGCAGACAAGTACTAAAAATAGTGTCATTAGCCAGTGTTCTAGTTCTCTGGCTCCAACCTGACCCAAGGCCCTTTTCCAGTAGGCAGGATAGAAGCTAGGTGGGCCAGGGCGTAGGATAGAATCAAAATCATAAGCAGGTAAGTAAACAAACATTACAAAAACAAAATGGATAAAGTGAACTGTAATTTCACCATTACAGCCAAGTGGACAATGAATCTATTCCACCTTGTCTATGGGCTCATCCTGGGTGTTGTTTTACTTGTTACTTGAACTTATTTGTAAGCCATTATATTCAGAAATCCTTCTCAACTATAATTGTTCCTGAAGGATAAAGATTTAAGCTGTGAATTCTTCCTTCTAAAACCTAATCCTAAACCTTAACTTCCAAAATGAGGTTTTTGCCTAACTTTCCTCAAAGTTACAATGGTGAACAGGTATAATTCCAAAGTAATTCCCAGTATCAGGGTGGAATCTTGAGTTGGCAACAAGGGTCTTGGCCGTGACCTCACATCTCCTCTTTCTATGAAGGCCTCCTGGTAGTGTGTGGAAATTAAGCAGTTGGCAGGCCAGCTTTGGGTCTTTCCTTGGAAGCAGGACTCCAGGGTACAAGTCCTGTCTACCAAAAGTTGCAGACCACTCAAAGGCTGGCAGCACTTTTGAATGGTAGTGCCAATGGGGAGCCAGTGTTGTAACAACACCCACCAAGGGCCATGACCCAGGCCAGAGACAATTGATGGCCGGAGGTGATTAGGTAGAGGTTGCAGAGGAGTTCACAACAAAGGAAGTTGGGTGGCTCTCAGTAGGCATCCATACGACCAGTGCTGGGTCCCCTAACCAGGCACCTCTGAGAAAGATTCCCACTTAGGTGCAGGCAAGCAAACATCAAGCTTTTCTTTTCAGGCATGCTACATGGCCAGCCCCCTACCCACTTATGGGTTAATACCAGCAGGATGAGGCCTTTAAGTGGACTTTAATTGCCCATTTATAAGCTTCAATTGGCAGCAGAGCAGAAAAACTGTCCACAGGCCTTCCTGCCAATGATTTATTCGAGTTAGAACTGGCCCAACCCACCACGCTCCCACCTGATTAAATGCCCTCCTCCCACCAAACCCACCACAGGGGAGGGAACAGGATGCCCCAATCTTCAGCATTGTTGAACATCATCTTTTGCAGGTTCCTACAGCGGGTTTGGAGAAAGAAGATAAATTTGACCGTGCTTCAATCTCCAAGCGAAGTATTCAAAACATGTCTAGTTCCATGGATTTAGAGTGTTTCTCTTTAAAATGATGATGCTTCATTTCGCAAAACACTGCAGCACAGATTAAAATAAATGGATGTTCAGATGCCTGTTATAGAAATTAATTGTCAATGATAGGTTTACAACATCATGTTCTTTAGGGTTTGGACAAGTTCCCAGAACCAATTGGAAAAAGAACAAACTCCTGCCTTATGTGAAGAATTTTTCAATTGAAGAATGAAATACTCCAATCACGGTAGAAAGCCCATTTTTAAATATTATGCTGGCAACATCTGGGGCTTTAACACTTAATAAAAAAGATAAAAATATCACCATTGTCTCTGGAAAACTATTTGGCTCTTTAACAAATTGTAGACCAAGTATAGAACATTTTTGTAACCTCAAACTACAAAGGCATTTGATAAAAATTATGAAGCCAAAAATTATTGACGTCATCACTGATGTCTGAAGGGATGGATTCATGATGATAGATCACCCTTTGAACTTGTGCAAATACCATCAAAAATGATTATTAGATGTCAGAACAACAGAGAAACCTTTCAGAATCAGCATTTATCTGAATCTAAAGCTCAATATTAAAAGGAACAGTTCAATTAGGTGTTTTCTTATTGTAATACTGATTAAAGATTCACTTTTTTGCTTTGTGGTGACCAGAATTGGGTGACAATTTACCCCATTTCATCAAAAACAAGAACTATATAGCGGAAGACAGTTTACAATCTCAGCATACCTTCAGAATTGATGTTCACACAGTTTTCTGTCTCTGCTTCATCATCAGGCTGGTTTTCATACCATTTTCCGAAATCCAACATGGATCCATCAGTCCACAGATAAGTACCCTCCTTTATCAGAAATAAATGTCATTAATGATGTCAAATGTCTATCAACATGTCAATCATATAACATCAAGTTGGAAATTGCAGTCATTGTCAGCTGTGAAGCTCTTGGAAGGTTATAATGGTGCCATTATATCTGCCACTACAAATGAAACAAAACCATGTGCTTTATAGTAATGTGAAGAAATGTTCCACAAAGTACCTATTCAAAAAAATGGATAATAAGCCAAAGAAGTGGTGATTTGGGTGAGCGAAAAGTGAGTAATGAGGACATGCGAATAATCTAAGATAAAAAAGAAGCGGAGAAGTGGAGAGAATCACAGATCACTAGCTTTAGGCTTCTGAAAGCACTGTGCCAATAATGGGGCAAAGGAAGTGGAAGGAACCACAGAAGGCCAGAGTCAGAGGTTCAAGATTGAAGACATTTATTAGGAATGGGAGTAGTAATGGGATTAGAATCTTTGGACAAGACTATGGAGTCATAAATTCAGTTTGCTCCTGGTTAGCCTAAGAAGAAGCCAGGAAGAGAACAGATGGAAAGATTACAGAATATGTGCTGAAGGGGAGAAAGAAAGAAGATGGCTTTAGGGCAGAGTTTTCCATTTTGTAGGTTTAAGCGTGGTGGTGGAAGGAAGAAAGAAATCGGTATGATTACATCTGGGTGGTAAGGTGGGTTTTCATGCCCGATTTCTTGCACTTCAGCTCATTAATTACGCATCAATGAGGATCGAACTTCATAACAGGGCAGCCAGTGATTGCCTACCTCACTGTTAACCCTGTGGGGTCAAAGGTCCTGGCAGCATCCAATCACATATTCACTTACTGAAGGCCAGGTATGTTGTCAACTTCATCACAATATCTGGCAAGGTTTCCCTGGGGATTCTCTTCCAGATCATCCAGGAAAGTTATTTTCCTCAGGGATGGGAGGAGGTGGCCCACTTACCTGACCATGCCAGCCTGGGAGGAGGTCACCAGGAAGGTCAGCACCCATGGCAAGCAAAAAATGACCACCCTGCTGCTCCAAATTCACACTCTCATACGGGCATCAGGCGGTCTAAGAGTTAGCGTCCTCAGGGATCTCACACACCATTAATTGATTGGACATTGTCATTGCAGGTCTGCCAGCCACTTTCATTTCACCAGTAATATCCTGCAAAAATGATGTTTTCATCCCTATCTGGGGAAAATTCAGTACATACAGCAAACATGAATGCTTCTGAACTGCTCTTTCATCTGTAGTGCTCACAGGCAATCCATCTGTTGTTATACAGGACAAGGCAGCCCATAAAAGAGGGAGAGACCCCATACTGGATGGGTGATCACAAACTAGCAGGACCTCTCGATCTTTGAAGGAGGTAAAGGAACTGGGTGGAATGGATTGGATTTGCTCCTGTGTGGAGGGTGGATTGTCATCCCACTACCATCCAGTGAGGATGCATCAAGTGTTCATTGCCACACATGGACAATGATTGTGAGTGATACAGAATGTAGGAGCCTGCCTAATCAATCACTAGTTACCTCTTTTTTCTGTTCCAGGTACCAGCAAGAAAGGATGGAGACAACATTTGAGACAGCAACTCAGCCCCAGGTTCTAGTCCTCCTCCAATATGGATCCATCTAAATACGAGCCATCATTGCATTCACTTAAACTAGGTGAGTCTTAGTTCTAGAGCTGGTCCAGGATCACCATCTGGTGACCACCTCACAGACAATGATCCGCAACAAGGATCTCGACTCGCTACCAAATTTGAGTCCAACAACAAACCTCTGAAATCAGCCCTAAAGCTAATTTGAGATGCAAAGACAGGCAGGGGAACATGATGTAGAGTTGTCAGAGGCCGTCGCCAGACTGGAATGAAGGATGAAGGAGTCTGACCTTGTTCTATTTGATGTCATGCTTCCAGCATGTGAGTGCATCAAAGCCTCCACCGAGGAGCCAATCCTCTTGCCTTGAAGAGGCTTAGAGATCTGTGGTGCCTGCAAGTGACTCAAGTAGTAAGAGTCATGGGGGATCCCAGGGTATCTATCACAAACACTCATGATCAGCTTTCTGTGATCACTAGACATTTAGAGAGTGAAATCCTTCCTGTTTATGAATCAGCATTGGCTGCTGCCAGGGACCTCTCAAGGTCGTGAGTGCAATGAATTCCACAGCACTGATAGCCAGGCTTGTTTCATCCATTTGGAACTGTACGTAATGCTGAGCTTTATTGAAAAGGGCATCAGTCACCTCCCTCATCTATGTATGTGTTACTGATTATGAGATTCTGCATGTTCTCTGTTGGAAGAATCCATTGGTCAATAAGTTGAGTGCAATGAGAACCTCGAGGGCAATTAGTGTTAGATGGTTTCCAAGACCATGCAGTGGGAATCCTAATGGAGAATGTGGCAAATATGAACCATCACATCCCTAGACAAGCAAAGGTGTCTTTTTCTGATCTCCATGCATGAGCTGCATCTTCTATTGACCCTCATTTAAATGAAAATTACTGGAGGGTCAGGTCCCTCCTCATCAGTGTCTGGGTCTTTCTGGGACCTCACTGGCTCTTGTATCTCTCTGAGCTGTGCCAAATGGTGATGGGCCATTCTCCTCAGTCATTCCCAAGCTATCAAGAAGACAGCACTACCTGCAGCTTGCATTCTCATAAGAACATAAGAACATAAGAAATAGGAGCAGGAGTAGGCCATCTAGCCCTTCGAGCCTGCCCCGCCATTCAATAAGATCATGGCTGATCTGTCGCTGCTCAGTTCCACTTTCCCGCTTTCTCCCCATAACCCTTAATCCCCTCTCTTATCAAAAACCCATCAACCCGCGTCTTAAAAGTATTTAGCGAGGCAGCCTCCACCACTTCAACGGGCAGAGAATTCCAGAGATTCACCACCCTTTGAGTGAAGAAGTTCCTCCTCAACTCCGTTTTAAACCGCCCCCCTTTTATCTTGAGGCTGTGCCCCCTAGTCCTACTGTCTTTTTTGAGCGGGAAGAGTCTCTCCACCTCTATCCTATCCATCCCATTCATCATCTTATACGTCTCAATGAGATCTCCCCTCATTCTTCTAAACTCTAACGAGTACAAGCCCACTCCTCTCCTCCACTCCTCCATGTATCTGTTGACCAATATATTTGAGACATCATTGCACCTTCCTTTTGAATGCTGTCCCTCCAACTGCAAGCCAGCAAACCAATATGAAGCCCATTGGCTGCTCTCAGTCAAGTCATGGCATCCTGAGGTCATCTCATGCATGGAAATACATCCTGAAGTGCCCGCATGTGCAGACATCCTCCTCCGACATGACTGCACAAAGAGGATCTGGATTAGGGTAAGTACACCCATGTATTATCATCCTCTTTGGCAAATGTTAGCTTTCCTCCATTAACCTAGACATTAGCTTGGCCTTGTTTTAGTGACATGCTGACCTTCATGCCCTGTAAGCCATGACCATTAACATGAGAATATCGACATTTGTAGTGCACATGTAGCTTCTGTCTGACAGCTGTGGCCCTTGATTGTTTCATTCTCCTTACCTTTTACAAGTCTCTACCAGGAACACATGGCTAATCAGAGCCACTCAAATCTCACTCCAAATCCACAGCTTCTCACCTGAATGCACACCATTAGTAATGGAGCAATACTCCTTCAATGGACATTGGACCAACAAAAACAGTACTCAGCTGAGCTTTGATCTCGATGTCTTTAGCAAATTATTAGGGATCCCCCTCATTCAATCTGCCCAAAATTGTAGTTGTTGATTCCTGCCATATGCTATCAGACCCTTCCCTGAGCAATTTGGTTCAACTAAGTGTTTACCCAAGTTAATGTTGGAAATGGTGCTGCTGTACATCTTGGGAGATCAAATTGCAACCTCCCCTACCATCCGCCAAGTTCATCTCATCCTCCAGCATATTCACTGCATCCAAATTTCCCTACCCGCTTTTACCCTCCAGCCTCGCTCTGTTACCTTTGAGCCCATCAGAATAGATGTAGATCTTCTGACCTTCGCTTGAACCCCTTTTCTGTTGACTTCCCCAGGCCCTTTGTAGACTTGACCCCTCCCCTTCTTGAGGCCACATGTACCCTGACGTTCTGGAACACTCCCCACGAGACTATGCAGAACCTCCACCTCCAACTTTCCAATTCCTCACTTGCAAAATGCCTCCCTGACCATGAAAAAAAACATCTGCCTCACAGTATCGAACCTCTAACCCCCAAGACCAATACCTTTTGAGTATTGACCACACCATATTGTGCATGGACAGCACTGTCTAGAGCGGACTTTCCCCACCCAAGACCAGGACCGTGCCATGCTGAGCCCTCTAGCATGACTCTTCAATATGCCCTGATTGTCCTGGGGCTGAAGCCAGGTTTTCTCTGCCTCCTCAGACAGCTTTCTAAATCTTGCTCCAGAACAGTCTTTCATTACTTCTCTCCTCACCCAAAAACTGTGTCATTGTATCTGTCTTCCTTCTTTCCCTCTGGTCTTGCCTCAGGGCCACCAGCCTTGGCACAGATTCAGAGATGGATTGATATGTCACAGCATGGCTTTTAAAGATGGGTGAAAGCAACATCAATATACCCCAAATTCATTGAAGAAATGAAACTCACCAGGTGCATGCCTTGCAAACAAAGCTTGGGGCTGAATTTTGGTATGGAGGCCAGCAGCAACCCTGAACTCTGAAACACAGCAGTGGGAGAGGAGGGCATCTGCAGGTGGCTGTTCCAGATGCAGTGTCCTAAAGAAGGTCCATCTCCCAGTCTTATTGCATCACTGAAAATTTATCTTCTTCAAGTGGACTGTTTTCTTTCTTCAATGATGGGTGAGCGATGTTGGACATGATTTCAATATGGCACCCAGATATGTCAGTGGGAAGCCTGGCATCATGCCTGACCTGCCACGGAATATGGTGCAAAATTGTTGAGCTTTGTTGGAGGTTATGGCATAGTTTCCTTCGGCCTCCACAGCGACTGACAATCCCAGTTCCTGCCTCTGCCTTAATCCCAAATGGGAGAATTCCACTCTGGGACTCAGCCAGGACTGGGAGTCAGCAGTCTAACAGCATGGAGTCATTGGAGCAGTTTATAGAGATAGTGGAGGAATGGAACTGAGTGTTGTCAATGTTTCTGTGAAAGATTCATGAAGAGGCAGCTTTTGATGAGGAAGAAAGGGGTGAGGGTGGTGCTTGGTAACTGGGTGGCATGTTAAAAATTCTAAAACAGCATTCAGATAGGTAAGAGTGGAATTGAGAAGGGGAAGTTTCAACGAATTGGGTAATAACAAATGAGAAGGATGGGAGATGAGGTCCATGGGAGGAGGTGGTGCTGTGATAGTCTGAATTATTAACCTGACTAATTATATTGCTTCATTGGTGGTAAACAAGCAGTCATTAAAAAGGTAGATTTGACCTCAGCTCTAGAAAGTGATGACATTCTTCAAAACACTAAGATGTTTGGTTAATGTATGAATGTTGCTGTAACAGTGAATATCCAGATTCCAAACATCAGCTTTACCTTGTGACAATCACTCAGACCAATCCAAGTGCTGGACTCCACTGGATTCTTCTGTTTTATCAAACTCCGAATGAACTGGTTGTGATCCTCCCCATGGATGGAGGTCAGGTGAGCACCGGGTGCATACGCTTGGCAAGACATCTTGAAACGAAAATAAAACAGTATTGTGATTTTTGTTTCCTTGATTATGTTCATTTCCATCACCTTTCATGTGATTACAGCTTCCCAGTCATTTTCAATAAAGATAAAACTAGTAATAAACACATCTCCAGCAGACTTGTTGTGAAGTGCCTTGGATCCAGAGGACTGCTCTGATTAGATGTTATTGTCAGCCAGCCCTTTAATCCAGTTCTCAAGTATTCCCCATGAGAAACCAGGACAACTTCTGCAATTGGCAGTGGGGGTTAGTTAGACCAGTGTGCTAGAGAGAGAGAGGAGTGCAGTGCAACATTCATTCAGGGCCACAATACAACCATGGAAACGCATCAAACTTACACACTATCCACAGCATGGACAGGTCATAAATTATGACTCCCATGTCCCAAAGACCCTTGGCTTCTCCCTTCTTGTCAACTTCCATTACCAGGGCCTTCAGCACTACATCCATGAACTTCAAAGTCCTCTCCTCCATGGTACTTTGCTTATTTACCTTCTTCTTGCTGATAACTGCAGTATTGGCAGTCAGCTTCTTTCTATGGGGCACCTCTCCCCTTTAAGAGGATCAAACTGCCATGGTGCAGACTAACAAAAATGTGTGCTAATAAAGCAGGCTGCTGTGCTCTCATTGTGTGTCCAGCAGCCAGCAGAGTGGGACCACACTCAGCTGAACATTACAGTTAAGCAACTGAGGAGGAACAACCAAGTTTGTGTGCTGCCCTCCTCAGACATTCCACACCCAAAAATGGGAGGAAATGAATCTTAAGCCACTACATGCCAAATCCCGGGAGATTGACCAGTATATCATCACATACTTACTGATTAAGTAAATGCTGGGAGTTCTCAGTTTTCAGCAATTTCATTTGGGAGTTCAAGTATAGCTTCGAACTCAGTGAATGCAGTTTGAACAATATAAAAACTTTATTCAACCATTGATTTTGTCAATTGGTCCTTGTCAGCACTCACTCCATCTTTTATTCTCCTTTCCTGAAAGTGCCAACTTGTACAGTATGCATCAATTCCCCTACATTTTAAATGCAATTGTTCATTCTTTAGTTAATTATCACTTGGTCCTTCATTTTCTTGCCTCCAACTGAAGATAATGCCCTTGCAGACATTAATTCTATCAGAAAGGAGTTTGAATCTGTGATCTTGGATTACTTAGTTCCATACTTAACAACAGTTACCTAGTTACTTATTATAGCCATTCTGCTACCACATGAAGACTTACCATTAAAAGTGTAGCAGTAATCGTCCAACACTATTATTTATGACTTTTTGTAAGATTTCCAAGAACCTCCATGGTTGGGCAGCACTGCTGCCTCACAGCACCAGGGACCCGGGTTTAATTCCAGCCTCGGGTCTCTGTCTGTGCGGAATTTACACATTCTCCCTGTGTCTGGCAGATTTCCTCCAGTGCTCTAGTTTCCTCTCATGCTCCAAAAATGTGCAGGTTAGTTGGATTGGCCATGCTAAATTGAACCTTAATGTCAGGGGGATTAGCTGGGTAAACACGTGGAGGTTATGGGGATATAACCTGGGTGTGATAGTTGTCGATGTAGGCTCAATGGGCCGAATGGTCTCTTCTACACTTTAGGGATTCTATTCTATGAGCCAGGGCATGTAACTCCCATATTTCTAAAATATAGCACAATATGCATCTGTGATAGAGTATATTTTTTAAACCTGAAACACACAATTATAAATCTGTGGAGCATTATTTTATCTTATTTTCTTTATTTGAACTAATGAGCTATTTTAATAAGTGAACAAATAAGTACATCTAGGCTCCTACCTCAGCTTGTATCCAAGTCATTTTGACTGGGAAAAAGTTGTAACAGGCAGATAATTGATTATTATAAATCCACCCAACTAAACAAGATGCTTGCTTGGCTTGGGGACTGGTTGCAGAGGCAGGAGATTCCTTTTGCATCTCATTCTGTGAAGAAACAGGCATTTCCTTTTCTGCGTCATCCTCTGCAGAAGAATCAACATCCTGGTCTTGCTCATCCTCTAAAGAAGGTTTCATTTCTGTCGCATTCTCTGTAGAATGAGAAGGTTCTACTTCTGACTCATGCTCTGAAGAGGGATCCATTTCAGGATAGTTAAAAGGTTGTAATTTGTTTTTGCTCAGCATGGGAAAGGAGTGAGGATAAGGATGAGGAAAAGGATGGGTCTCAGGTATAATTACATTGCCTTTCATAGGATAGTTATGAGGAGTGGGTACAAGAAAAGGACGAGGAATTTCTGGGGTAAAAATTGGCTTGTTCTGAGGGTTAAAAGGGTGAGGACGGTGAAAAGATGAATCTAGTTTGTTGTCCTTAGGAAAAGGATAGGGATAAGTAGCTATGGAGTTGCCATCAGGCAAAGGACCAGGATGGGGATGAGGTGCCCTTATATTATTATTCTCAGGCAAAGTAATGCGATGGGATAAAGGTACTTCTGGGTTGTTCTCTGACAAAGGGTGGGAATAACGTAACTCTGAGCTTTTATCAGGAAAAGGAATAGGACGAGGATAAGATTTCATTTGAGCATTGTTTTCAGATAAATGGTGACGAAGGGACTGGGCTTTCCTCTCATTCAATCGACTTGTTGACTTCCAAATACTGGCAGTTGCTGTAGAATAAATAAGATAAGCACGTTAAAATTAAATGACAAGGAGCGCCAGAAGTTTTTTTATGTACTTCTAATTAGATTCTTTATAACTCAACCAATTACAATGTGACTTTAACTGCACCATTTTTCTTTTGAATGAGATTTTAAACTGAGGCCTCATCATCTGTCCTCTTGGGTGGATACGAAAGAATCGATTTTAAGAGGTGTGCTTAGGAACTATCTCCAATGTTTTGAGCAATTTTTATTCCTCAAATCAATACAAGAGCAGGTTATCTGGCCAATGTCACTCTGTTCTTTTGGGGAATTTGATGTGCATCAAATGGCCGTGACTACACACCTCAGAACTACTTAATTGGCTGTAAAGCATATGGAACACTGTGTGGTTATGTCGTGTGATTATGTCAGGGATCGGAAAAATACAAGTCTTTTTCACAAAAGGACGGAACAGTGGAATAGTGGTTAGCACTGTTGCCTTACAACACCAGGAACCCAGGTTTGATTCCCAGCTTGGGTCACTTTATGTCCAATCTGCACATTTTCCCCTTTTCTTGTGTTTTTTCCAGAAAAGCTGGGAATCAAAGATGTGCTGGTTAGATGCATTGGCTGTGCTAAATTCTCCCCCAGTGTACCCAAACAGGCAGAGTGTGGCAACTCGGGGACTTTCACAGTAACTTCATTGCAGTGTTAAGATAAGCCTACTTGTGATACTAATAAATAAACTTTAGCTTAAAATATTTTGTGACATGTAGTGCCTCAGTATATTGTGCAATTGTGAGATTAAATGAAATAAAAAGTGATTGCAGTAACGTTAAAAATCCTAGCTACCACACTGATGAAGCTAGTGACAGAACATTGAATAAGACTGTTTACATCTTACTGTTTGGCATAAGTCAAGTTAAAACTGAAATGTATCTTCAAATTTTCAAACAGTGTTACAGTAAAATTGCAAACCGCAAAAGATTGTAAGAAAGGATTAATAAGAGAAAAATTAACAATGGGAAACTACAAATGGCCAACCAGTCAAGTTGAACCAGTTAAATGAGGGCTAGTCTGGCATTGAGAGACACTTTAAGAAAATGCGACATTAAAATCATTGAGAAATTCATTTGAACAAGAGGCATAAAAAAGTCAAAAGAAGTCTAAAGGGAATGATGAAAGTACAGGCCATTTCATAGATATCAAAGTGATTTGTCATGTGGTAAAATAACAGATCGTACATATTCTTTTAAATTCAACTTTGCCCTAAACATAGGGAGCACCTGTCAGCATTGCCCAGTCAACATTTAATATTTCTGCAGCCTGCTTATTATCATGGGACATAATTACCAATGACAACCTACACTACTCACTGGCTGCATAGGAAGCCAAATATTTGGGGAGTCTCTGGAGTTGTCATTTAAAGGCAGTCAGCATCTCTGAAAGGGAAGGTACATTCAGCCATATTTCAAGAGCTCTGACAAGCCATTAAAATCTGAACTTTGTTTTGTAGAGTAACTTATACCAGCCACAATCGTATCTTTCAGAGGAAGAAGACCAAAATGGTACTCTTGAAATAAAACATGAAAAAGGATATGGTGGTATTGACAGAATTATTTGTGATCTTGGGGAATGAGAAGAACAAGAGGAATGGACAGAGGTAGGAGAAGGAAGGCAGCTTATAAGATTATTTACAGACTCCATTATAGGCTCCCCTGCGACCATCAGCACCTTCCCTCCACCTTCCCCCCCACTCCACCTGCTGTCTGAGCCAGAACCATCTTCAGCACCCTGCCCACTGATAGCATCCCCTGCTCCTCCTTCCATTCCTGGTCACCAACACATCTAAATGAATGCTCTCCTCATTGAAGTTCCCACTTGTGCCAGCTTCTGCCAAGGACAGTGCTTGGGGCTTAACAGGACACGGCCAGGCAGTGTCCTGCTAAGCCCCAAGCACTGTCTTTTACCACCTAGGGAGACCCCCATGACATGTTCGAGCCTAGGCAAACACTGCTGAATATCCGATGAAGGGCACATCCTCGAGAGAGTGCTTGCTAATAACATGTTAATATATTAAAATGAGCTTTCTGCTGTCCTGCAGTGTTTCATGCCACTCCACCAGCAAGAGGCCGGTAAGATCGGAACTTGTAAACTCACCGGCATGAATTGCGCATTCTGGATTTTAACGCATGCCACCATTCCCACAGACAGAGTGTGTGGGCTCAAAATCATCCCCAACTCCCCGATCTGATAAAGCTCAATTTGTTCACCATACTGTCTACACTTCTCTAAAATGTACAGTGCTGACTCCTTTAGCTTACATTAATAACTAAAATGATTTATTCTGGCAATTAGCCCAAAGGTCCCCCACTTTATGATTGCAAAGCCACCATGTTTGGGGACCAAAATGAGCTCAATGTTCCAAGTAAGGTCTGACCAGAATCTTGTGCAAAGTAATCTGCTTTGTCTTATAATTAAATACTTCAAATATACATTTCTATTGGCTCTCGCTATTGCTTCAAAGCATTGCTTCTTTAAACTAGAATGAACAGCTCCCTTGCTTACTGCTTTCCTGAAGAAGTATAAATATTGAGCATTTACCCTGTCCCCACGCATTTGTCCAAAAATTATTTGTCTGTTGCGAGACCAATCTCTCAACATATTAAGATTTAACTGAAGCAGTCAAGCATCATCTAGAAATGAACACTCCTAACACTCCTTTTTGATTACATTACCTCTCCGTGGTGTTTCTCCCCAAGTGCATTTCATTCCAATTCACTTCTCACTTAATGGTGCACTCAGGCAGACTTTTGTCTATTTCCATAGCGAGTAATTAATTCCCAGAACACATCATTAGTCTGTCACCAGGGGCTTATAGTTTGAGGGGTGCCATTCCACATCAAGCATGGCTGACCAAGAGTCTCTTCTGCTCTTACTGGCAGCCATTGGTGTGTTGGAAGAATTTGCAAGGTGACGCACTCAACCTGTTTGACCGCATTATGAATGCACTTTCCTTGACCATCAAGTCCTGGGATGGGACTTGAACCCAGAGCCTCTGGCTCAGAGGCAGGGACACTAGTCAATGCACCACAAGACTTCCCTATCCAAAAGGACATCGCTTCACACTTATGTGCATCAAATTGTGTCTGCCCGTTTCACCAAAGAACAAAGTATAGCACAGGAATAGGCCTTTCGGCCTATCTCCAACTGGTCTATTTCTTGCTGTGTCCTCTGACAATCCTCTTCACTATCCGAAACTCCACCAATTTTTATGTCATCTATGAACTTACTAATCAGACCAGCTACAATTTCCTCCAAATCATTTATACATACAATGAACAACAAAGGTCCCAGAACTGATCCCTGTGGAACACCGCTAGTCACAGCTTTCCATTCAGAAAGGCACCCCTCTACTGCTACACTCTATCTTTTATGGCCAAGCCAGCCTATGTCCATCTAAAATCTGATAACTTTCTCACTACTTGCTACATTGCTGAGTTTTCTACCTTCCACAAATTTCAAAGTTGTATTCCTTATGCCCAAATCCAGATAAGAGATAACAAGAACAGAAATGGTACTGATACCACTCATTCTCAGTGAATTATATACCCAAGTTACTACCGTCTCCTTCAACCGCCGTCCATCTATTTCTGAATTAGATTGTGATACTCTATCAACATTTAAAATGCATGTACATGTCTACTGCACTAGCTTCATCAACCCTCTCAATTCCTTCAAAGATCGGAATCAGGTTAGCCAGACTCAATTTTATTTTAAGAAAGGATAGGAAAGGCTTAGCAGGTCGGGGAGAGGGCAGGGTCTCAGGAATAATTTGGAGGGGGGGGCGGGGGGAAGAGGATGGTCCAGTGGTCATCAAAGCCCGAGAAGGTGCCCTCAGTCTGAATGGGACTTCTAATGGAGGCTTCCCCTCCCTCTTCCCATCCAAGATTGACCTTACCCTATTTTAGGATCTCCCCCAATGATCCATCAGGCAACCATTAGCCTAAAAATTGAGGCTGGATGGAAAAAGCCCTTTAGTGGCCACTTAAGGGTTTTAAGTGTGGCCAGATTGGGCTTCCCATCCAAGACTCTGACTGCCCCAGCATAAAATCACATCCAGGGGTCGGGGCCTGAGGGAATTCTGTCCATTCAGTTTCACTCTCCACTCCTGCCTCAGAAGCCACTGTGGAAAGGGTGGGGGAAGTGCAAAATGCTGGCCATGAATTTACAAATGACTGCTACAGCAATGGCTGTCAAGTCAGGCCAGAATGTAATCCACTTCCCAGTTGTCCTGCCTCCATTCCTATTCCCCTCAGATAATAATCAGGTTTAGGGAACAACTCTCTAGGCCCAACTCAGAAAATCTGACTCCTTGACAGCTTTGTGGCCTGGAAGTGAACCCACCTCCTAGTTCTAGAAATTCCAACTCCTAGCCTCAGCCTTCTTTTAGGGAGAGAGTTCTACAATTTCACTCCCTTATGTGTGAGGAGCAACTTCCTGATATCACTCTAAATGACGTAGCTTAAATTTTAACACTATGCTCCCCTGTTCTAGACTCCCCAACGAGAGAGAATAATATCTGCAATATCGGTTCCTTTCATTGCACCTTAAGCAATTCAGTTGGATCATTCACTAACTATCTACACAAAAAATACAAGGCTAGTCTGTGTTGTCTACCCTCATAATTTAACACATTTAGCCCCTGCAACATTTTGATGAATCTCCTCTACAGTTCCTACAACACCGATATATCCTGAGGTACAGAGCCTGAAATTAAATGCAGTATTCTAAATAAGATCCAACCATAATCTCACATTACTATACACTTCTATTCTGAACAAATCCAGAGTAATGGATTAATTGGAATCGATACAAAACAAAAACTTACCGTTTCTTATTCTCCAATATTTTAATTATTCAGCATTGACAACTCTTTAGGATGTAATGGTAATGGCAATTTGCTTTCTTGCCTGTTTCTTTTAATGAAAAAGTAAAATGAAGAAACTTGGTATCAAAAGAAATGACTTAACCCAAGATAAAGAAATAAATCTGCGTGAAAGCCCGTGACCTAGGTGAAGAAGTGAGAGTGAATAACTTATAGAAATAACAGAATGAAATATAAAAAATCTTTTGGGATAATAGTAAGACAGCAAATGACCAAAAATGTTTGAGGAATTGTTACTGTCTTATGTAATGATGCATTCAAAATTAAAAGTTAAAAATGGAAATGCACAGAAATAAGGTGCTAATATTTAAATACATCACAACTTAGCTTTCCTCAGTAATTCAGATAGGCAGCTTGATTACAAGTAACTTTGTGATTGCATTTTATTTTTGTTGTATTTTTTAAAATGGCACTGATAGCCTTAACTTGCAATAGACTGAAAGACCATAATCCCCTAACAAGCTGCATGAACTTATAGCTCTGCAGAGTGGGTCCTTCCTTTGTGTGTGTATATAATATGAGCATGTGAATTCACAGTCTTAAGCACAGATTAAAGTTTGCAACCTATTGTCATCTCTTCAGATATCCATCAAACCTGGTTACAAGTGAACATAACCTACTCCATAGAGCTCCCTGTACATGAGAATTGTATACTTCGGGATAGATTTGCCTGCACACTTTTGTAATTACTTTTTATTACACTATTAATGACTTTCCAAAATTGCTTGGAATTGTCTACTTAAATACTCCAAGCTAATATGTTGTATTGGGATATAAGGATTACAATGCCTACTGTTTCTCAGATGTAATCCTCGCGCCTCTGAGTCTGAAGGTTGCAGGCTTAAACCCCCTTCAGAGACGTGAACGTCAATTTGAAGCTGAAACTTCCGTGCGGCGCTGAAAATATATTGTCGGCACTGAGGGGTATTACAGCGTTAAAGACGCTATCTTTCCAATGAGCTGCTAAACTGAGGACCTGACTGCCATCTCTCATCAACATAAAAGATCCCATGACACTAAGAAGAAGAGCACTGGAGTTGCCTCCGGTGACCTGGACAACATTTATCATTCACCATCATTAAAACAAGCAGACGATTTGGCAATTATCACAGATGTTGGACCTGGCTCTACACAAATTACTGTACTTCCTACATTTCAACAGTGACCACACTTTAAAGTACTTCATCGGTTTCAATGCGTTTTGGAACATCCTGAGGTTGTGAATGCTCTATATAAAGGCAAGACTATTGCCTATAGTCTAAATCACGCCTACATCGTGGCTAATTATCTTACAGCTCTTGCAAACTAAGCCAGATCAGGATCAAATTGGTAAAATCTAAAGAGTTAGAGAATACCGTGAGCTTGTCTGGATTTAAATGCGAAATATGGTTCGACTTTTGTTTAATTGATATTTATAGCTGAAGGTGCCTAGGACAAAGCAGCGCCTTCACTTCAGAGCAGTAAACAGCATGAAAGATTGATTGAAACTACCTGTAGCATCAATGTGGAGGAGCGCAGCGAGCAGCAAAACTGTCCTCGGTCTCATGTCTGTAAAATGTCTTTTTTTCCCTTTGCCTAAAATTAAAAGAGAAAGATTTAACTTTATTGCCAAAGTGATGTTACTTTCCTGAGGCAAAGCAGGAATTGCTGCCCACTCTGATTCTTCAGGATGATCATTTCAATTATATATAAGACAAAGGACAGCAGCTCTGCGAAAACCACAAGATGCTAATACAATTGGTTAGATCGGTATTGATGTCAAAATCACTGCTGACCAATAAATTCCTGACAGGTTCTGATTGGAGCAGAAAGACCAGATGGGTTTGCTGAAGATTCAACAGGGAATTATCACAACGAAAAGGTTTGCTCTGTAACACAAGACAAAATTACATTATTTCTCCACCTTACACTGTTAAGTCAATTAACTTTGGGTGCATGGGATAAAGCCAAAAGCTTGTGTTCTGGTGAACATTATAGCTCAGATAATGACCCCTAAATAAAGGGAAATACACTCAATAAAACTTAAATCCATGCTGATTGCCAGTGCAATAAGTCACTTATTAACTGATTTTAGTTGGAAAGGAAACATTTCTGCGAAACAAATCTCAGAACAAAGCGTTTTGTTCCACACAGAAATCAGTGAAAGCACACAATGAAACAATTAGTGCCAATGTCTTTTTTTAGGCTTGATTTTATGGTACCTGTTACGTTACTTATAAAGTAAAAATGTACTTAAACTGCAACACAGAAGCAAAACGCTGCAGACGCTGACAATCTGAGAGCAAAAGAGAAAATGCTAGAAATACTCTGCAGGTCTGGCAGCATCTGTGGGAGACAAAGTTTTTTTTCGTCAGAGCCGATCTGAAATTCCGTCCGAGGTCAATAGACCTTTTCCTATTCTGCCTCTCGCCCGCTCCAATTTCTGTGGCATGTGGGATGATAAAGTTCGCCCCATGTTAACTCTGTTCCTCTCTCCTCAAATGCTCCCTGGTTGACTGAGTATTTCCAGCATTTTCTTTTTACATTTTTATCTTTTAATTTCCCAGTGGACTAGGGACTCCGGTCAACTGTAATAATATTCAAGATTCAGAAATTATTAGAGCTTCTGCTTTGGGAAGAATTGCAGATCCGGGTCCAAATTACACCCAAACTTATTTTAGGAAGGGTTTTCCTCCTCGCCTGTTTCTGCTCCAAGCTACTTGCATTTCAACAAATGTAAAATCTGTCACTAACCAATGCAATCAGCACTTTTAAAAATGTTGCTGTAACAGTCATTAAATATTGTTGAGTTTTTGTAGTTTGATTCATGCAGCTGAAAATGAGTCCATCGCAAAAATAAGCATTTTAAATCTTAGTATCAACCCTTCGTGTAAGAGCAACCCAATTTTAATTGACTGGAAATGAATTTTAAAACGTTCTGACCATTTACTAGTTGCATTGCTTTACTGTTTCCAGTTTCCTGGAAGAGAAAAGTTGCAAATAGCAAATAACCAAGATAATCAATTACATTGATTATGAGCAGGTTTTTGCAACTCATAAAGAGTTGCAAATTGCTGGATCTCGCAAGGTTGATTAATTCTATCTGGGAGCTTGGCCAGTTCTACAGTCAGGGCCATCATTTAGTGTGATTTTTAAAATCTAGCTCAGAAGATCGCAGAAATTCAATTCCAGTTGAACATAACTTATGCTTAAAACCCAACAACCTATTCTGCTAGGCTGGTCAACTTAGGACAAATTCTGTTGAAGAGAACAATGGCCCAGACCCTCTCGATTGTAGAAACTAGATGTACGACCAAGATGAGTATCGGGACCCCATGAGCCTTACCCTACCACTTACCATCCTGCTCACCTGCCACCATAACCACCATCCCAACCTATCTACTTATCACTTATCTCACCCACCCTACTCACTTACCTACTTAACGTAGAAACAAAGAAACATAAAAACTAGAAGCAGAAGTAAGCCATTCAGCCCTTTAAGTTTGCCATGCCATTCATTACGCTCTTGCCTGATCATCAAATTCAATATCCTGATTCCCCCCATTCCTCCCATATCCCTTGATCCCTTTAGCCCCAAGAGCTTTATCTAGTTTCTTCTTGAAATCAAACAACGTTTTGTCTTCGGCAACTTTCTGTGGTAGTGAATTCCACAAAATTGCCATTCTGTCAGTGAAGAAATTTCCCTTCACCTCAGTTTACCGCTTATCCTCAAACTATGACCCCTAGTTTTGACTCCCCCACCATTGGGAACATTCTTTCTAAATCTACCCTCTCTAATCCTGTTAAATCACCCATCTACCCACCCATCTTCCATCCTACCCATTCACAAACGTTCACAGTAGACACTTCAACTTACCATACAGTGGTGTGTGCCATAGAAAGGGAACTTGCCCTGTCTTCCCCTTGATATCACAGCACCTTGATAAAGTTCTTCAATGGACGCTGTGCTCAGCATTTCTGGAGAAAGTTGGCTTGGAAAACCCAGTGAGAAATATGGAGCAACATGAAGATGTGGAAATGTTTTAGCAGAGTGGCTATCAGACAATGATTGTTGCTCCACAGAAGTTCGAGATCATTGTAATCCAGCAAAAGCTTTAGGCTAGGAGTATATATAATGGTTCAGGTAAAGTAAAGCACCGAGCAATGTCCCTGTATAACTGCATGGGCATGTGGCTTACAGAACTTGTTTTCTGATAAATACCATACGCAACTACTTATAAAACTTTAAAGTGACTATGTGTTGAAAAAATCATTGGTTGCATGCAGTGACTAAACTTTTAAAAAAGGTGATGAACTATCAGTGATGAATAGCATGCAATATTTATTCCCCAATACCTTGCTCACAGTGCTCCTTTTGTGTTCCAGTAGTGCTGACATAGACATAAATAAGTAGAATGATCTCCTTCTGTGCCATCAACTTTCTGTTTCTGTGAGTACATTTCTCTAATCCTAATTATATCCTTAAACCAAACATAGACAAAAAGCTGAATTTGAGGGTTGAATAGAAAGCAACTGTTCTTCACATCATTTGACCAAGTGTGCTATTGAGGTGCCCTGGCAAAATTGAAGTCAATGGGAATCACTGGCTGGAGTCATACCTGGCAAAAGGGGAAATAGTTGTTGTTGGAGGACAATCACTTCAATCTCAGGACAACAGTTCAGTGGTTCCTCAGTGTAGTGTCCCAGGATCAACCATCATCAGCTGTTTCATCAATAATTTTGCCTCTAACGTAAAGTCAGAAGTGAGGATGTTTACTAAAGATTTCATAGTCACTGATTCCATTCACAACTTCTCAATGAGTGTCACATGCAACAAGATCCCGACAACATTCAGGTTTGGACTGATAAGTGCCAAGTAACATTCATGCCAAATAATTGACAGGCAATGACCATCTTCAACAAGAGATAATCTAACCATTTCTCCTTGACATTCAATGACTACAGGAGCAGGCCAGGGGCTGGGTATTCTGCAGCAACTGACTCATGTCTTCCCAGAGGTTTTCCACCATGTACCAGGCACAATTCAGGAATGTAATGGCATACTCTTCAGTCATCTGGATGACTGCATCTCCAACAATATTCAAGAAACTTGGTATTATTCAGGACAAAGCAGCCCCCTAGACGGGCACCGCATTCACCATATTAAACATTCACTCCTTCCACTAGTGGTACTGCAAGCCATTGTTATGCACCATCTACAAATTCCCTGAACCAACTCATCAAAGTTTAGTTCTTTGACGGTGCCTTGCAAAGCTGCAATTTGTACTTTGTAGAACATTAAGGGCAGAAGATGCTTGGGAAAAACACGACCTAGAAGTTCCTCCTCCAAGTCACACACAATCCTGATTAGGAAATATTGTCTTTCCTCTATCGTCACTGGATCAAAATCCTGGATCTCCTTTCCAACAGCATTGTAGAAGCACCTTCACTACACGAGCTGCAGTGTTCAAGAAGGTGACTCACCGCTATCTTCTCAATTAGGGATTGGCAATAAATGCTGGCCTTGCCAGTGAAGCCCACATTCTGTGAATGAGTAAAAAGCAATGCTGGGACCTAGCCAATGATTTATAATAGTTTATCTTAATTTACTTGCTTTTGGACTCTCGGCCTCTGTTTATAAAGCCAAGACCCTGGAGACATTTTTGAATTTGTCCTGTCACTTCAAAACTTTATGTACTACATCCCCACTCTCTGTATTTCTAAATCTCCTTTAAAATTGTCCTTTTCAGATTATATTGCTTCTCATTATGCTTCCAACCAAAATGCATCACTTCACACCTCTCTGCATTTAATTGCATCTTCCACATGACTGTCCATTTCGCAATTTTGTGTTCTCCTGTAATCTGCTACTCTTAACAGTCTGCTACATTTCTGCATTTTGTGTGGCCTGCAAACTTTGAAATGAAGCTGTATGCCAAAATCCGTGGCTTTAAAAATCAATCAAATACAGCAAAGTCCTAATATCAACCTCAGGGAGCACTATAGTACATTTCCTCCCCTTGTCTAAAACATAACATTCACCGTCATTCTCTGTTTTCTTAGCCAATTTTGTATCCACACAGACATTGCTTGTTCAATCTTGTAGCTTTCAATTTTAATGAGAAGTTTATACACAATAATGTATATTATGTGGAGTACGTTGCCAGACACCTTTTGAATGCACGTATGCCCATTAAATCATTGTTAATCCTTTCTGCTACTTCATCAAGTTTGTCAAATATGGTTTGCCATTATTACAGCCATGCTGACCACCATTTGTTAACCCACTTTTTTCCAAGAGCCAATTACTTTTGCCTTAGATTATTGTTGTTGAAAGTTTCCCTATTAACTGATGTTATCACAGAATCATAGAATCCTACTGTGCAGAAGGAGACCATTGAATCTGCACTGACCACAATCCCACCCAGGCCCTACTTCCATAACCCCATGCATTTACCCTAGCTGGTGCCCTTGACACTAAGTGGCAATTTAGCATGGCCAATCAACCGCACGTCTTTGGACTGTGTGAGGAAACCCACGCAGACATGGGGAGATTGTGAAAAATGCTCATGTCGATTGGTTTTACCTTATCCCTCTTTCCTTTTTCAAACATTCATAAATCCCAGCCCTTTTGTAGGATTATGGTTCACATTCAACTCACAAGTTAAATACATTGCTTTGAATCCAATTTGATGACTTAATAGTATGTATTGCAATACTTTCTCATCAACAATGCTTTCATAGAATCATAGAATTGGCATTTAGGGTTTCTAACTAGAGTTTTGCACACATATTTTTGGTCCTCTTACCTAAAAGAGAATACAGTAACATTGGAGGCAGTCCAAAGGAGATTCACCAGGCTAATTCCTGGATTGAGAGGTTGTCCTATCAAGAGAGACTAAGTAGTCTGTGTCTGTATTCCTTAGAGTTTAGAAGGTGGTGAATCTCTGGAATTCTCTGCTCCAAAGCATGGTGGAGCCTGGATCATTAGAAGTATTTGATAGATTGACCAATAGAGGGCTATGAGGAAATGACACAGAAAAGGAATTGAGGCCGTCATGATCATATTGAATGGCAGGGCAAGCTTGAAGGGCCTGGTGACCTACTCCTGCTTCTACTTCTTGTGTTCATCTATTCTCCAGACAATCAATAAATAAAACAAAGGGAAGGAAAGAGGCACAAATACTAAAGTTTGGGTTACACTGCTCCTGATCAGATCCTAATGAATATCTATCCCATTGGAAATCAATTATTTTCTTGCTAACCTCTCCTTCCACTCCCACATCTTTCATAAATATACATAATAAAAATCTGGGCAGCATGGTAGTACAGTGGTTAGCACTGCTGCTTCACAGCTCCAAGGATCTGGGTTCGATTCCCGGCTTGGGTCACTGTCTGTGTGGAGTTTGCACATTCTCCTCATGTCTGCATGGGTTTCCCCCAGGTGCTCCAGTTTCCTCCCACAGTCCAAAGGTGTGCGGGTTAGGTTGATTGGCCATGCTAAAATTGCTCCTTAGTATCCTGAGATGCATAGATTAGAGGGATTAGCAGATAAATATGTAGGGATATGGAGATAGGGCCTGGGTGGGATTGTGGTCAGTGCAGAGTCGATGGGCCAAATGGCCTCTTTCTGCACTGTAGGGTTTCTATGATTCTATGAATCGATACGTCTGTTACATCTTCCACTGAAAATGTTGTATAACCACATTCCTGTCTATATTCTCATGTTAAAAGCATGAACCAACTGCAATTATCTGTAATTATTCTCCATTTGAATGATGCATGAATAGGATTTCCAATAAACAAGGGAAATAGTGCAAACTGCTTAAGTCTGCATGCAGTTGCAGAGTGTAGCCACTAAATGTCACTGTTATCACATGTTTCTGTGTATGACCAGATTGGAAAACTAAAGCCACTCTTTGTTTATGATTACTCAGTCAATTTGCTACCATTTTTACACTTCAGCACTTACTAATCACTCACAGTGGCTTCTAAAGACATTAACCAATTTAACAGAGCAATCTATTAAATTGGTTAATTTAACAGATTGCTTGCCAATTCTGATCATATGATTTGATCATAGGAAATCCAATCACATGACATCTGATGGTATAACTTTGACAAATGTTATTGCATTTACCTTTGAATTGTTGAATCCCTTGTACTTTTGTTCTAGGTTTCATACAAGCAGCTGTTATTCTACCTCTTTCAAGAACTAAGAAGCCACATCCAGATCCACAGGTTGACCCTTAAATGCCATGTGAAATGGCCAAACAAGTCACTCATTGTTTCTTAACTACTAGAAAGTCAACCTGAAACCAGATGGAGAACTTGACATTGACCTAGGCAGTGGAAACAACAGTGGCAAACTCAGCCCTGTTGACCTTGTGAAATAGCCCTTAATGACATCTGAGGGCTTGTGTCAAAATTAGGAGAGTTTTCTCAAAGAATGGCCAGATAACAGCCTGATATAGTCATACTCAGGGAATCGTATCTTACAGATAATTTCCAAGTCATCATCACCACCATCCGAGGCTGTGTCCTTTCCCGCCTGCAGGATAGAGATGGCAGCACAATGGTTTACAGTTGGGAGGGTATTGCACTGGAAGTCAGTAACATCAATTCTGGACCCCATGAAGTCTTGTGGCATCAAGTGAAACATGGGTAAGGAAACCTTCTCTGATTACCATGTACTGTCCCCCCTCAGCTGATGCAGCAGTACTCCTCCACATTGAAGCACTGAGGGTGGCAAGGGCACAGAATGTACTCTGGGTGGGAAACTTCAATATCCTTCACTAAGAATGGCTTGGTAGTATCACCACAGACCGATGTGGCCGGGCCCTGAAGGATATTGGTGCTAGACTGGAAGTGTGACAGGTTGTGATGGAATCAACAAAAGGGAAAAACAGACCTGACCTTATCATCAACAACTTCCTTACTACAGATGCAGCTGTTCATGACAGGTAGGAGTGACCACCGCACAGTTCTTGTGGAGACCAAATCCCATATTTACCTTGAGAAAATCCTCCATCAGCACTACCTTCCATCCAGCAAAGACACTGTGCTAAATGGAATAGATTTTTAACAAATCTAGCAACTCAAAATAGACATCCATGAGGCACTGTGGGCCATCAGCAGCTGCTGAATTATACGACCAATATCTGTATCCACATGGCCCGGCATATCCTCCTGTCTACCATTATCATCAAGCCAGGGGATCAACCTTTGTTCAATGAATGCAGGAGCTATGCCAGCAGTAGGCATGTCAAAAAATAAGGTGTCAATCTATTTAAGCTGCAGCAGTAAATATCTCTGCTCCAGAACTTCCTACACCCTCACTAAGCTGTTCCATTACAGTTACAAAACTGGCATCTATCCGACAATGTAGATAATTGCCCAGGTAAATCCCGTACACAAAAGGCAGGGCATATCCAACCTAGCCAATTATTGCCCTATCAGCCTTCTTTCGATCATAAATGATGGAAGGGGTTATCAACAATGCAATAACCTGTTCATTGATGCTCATGTTGGGTTCCCCGGGATCACTCAGCTCCTGATCTCAGTACAACCTTGGTTCAAACATGGACAAAAGAGCTGAACGCCAGAGGTGAGGTCAGAGTGACGCCCATGTTAATATCAAGGCAGCATTTGACAAAGTGTAGCAACAAGAAGCCTTGGCAAAACTGGAGTCAATGGGGACCAAGGAGAAAAACTTCTGCTTATTGGAGTCATGCCTGGCACAAAGGGTTGGCTGTAGGTGTGGGAAGTCAATCATCTCAACTTCAGGACATCACCACAATTAATGTTCTCGTGTCCAACCACTTGCAGCTGCTTCATCAATGTCCTTCCTTCCATTATAAGATCAGAAATGGGGATATTCAACGATGACTGCACAATATTCAACATCATTCGCAACTCTCAGACACTATCCAAATGCAACAAGACCTGGACAATATTTAGACTTAGGCTGACAAGTGGCAAGTAACATTCATGCCACACGAGTGCTAGGCAATGACCATCTCCAACAAGAGAGAATCTAATCATTACCTCTTAATATTCAATGGCCTCACTAGCATTGAATCACCCACTGTTAACATCCTGGGGATTGTCATTGACTGGAAACTGAACTAGACCAGCCAAATAAATATTGTGGCTACAAGAGCAGGTCAGATGCTAGGTACTCACAACCTGACTCTCTAATACAACATCTACAAGGCACAGTTAGGGGTCTGATGGAATACTCACCTCTTGCCTGGATGAGTTCACTCCAACAATACACAAGAAGCTCAATACCACCAGGACTTGATTGCCACAAATATTCATTCCCTCCACCACTGACAAATAGTAGCAGCAGTGTGTATCATCTACAAGATGCACTGCAGGAATTTACCAAGGCTCTTTAGGTAACACCTCCCAAACCAATAACTATTACCACCAGAAGGACAAGAACAACTGGTACATGGGGACACCACCACTTGGAGATTTCCCTCCAAATAACTTGGAAATCTATCTCTCTTTCACTGTCACTGCATCAAAATCCTGGAACTCCCTTCATAACAGCACTGTGGATGTACCTACACCACATGGACTGCAGCAGTTCAAGAATGCAGCTCATCACCACCTTCTCAATGACAATTAGTGATGAGCAATAAATGCTGTCCCAGTCAGCGATGCCCGCATTGCATGAATTAATTTAATGAAAATCTGAACAAGGGAGACGGAGAATGGGAAGGAGGGAACAGAGGGTGGAGAAGAGGAGAGAAGAGGATTGCGAAGATAGGAAACTAAAGATAGGGTTCAAATGTGAAGAGCGATTCAGAGAAGAAATCTGGGACTGGGAAGAAATTTGATTCCATCAATAACTAATAGCAACTCACTGACATTACACTGATTACTGATAGTAAAATAACAATACATGGGTTGCCATTATAGAAGTATAAAATAGTTACAAAGTGAAGAAAACTGGTCAGCCAGTCTTGTCTATGCTAGCTCACAACAAGGGCACTCACCTAGTCCCATTCCCCCATTTTTTCTCATGATCAAGTAATTTTATTCCTCTTTGTGTTCTTAACCAATCTCTTTTGAGGGCCTCGATTAATCCACCACACTCTGAGGCTCCCCTCCAAATCACCCACCATTTTGACTTGGAAATCTATCACTCCTTCACTGTCACTGCGTCAAAATCCTGCAGACGCCTTCCTAACAGCATTGTGGGTGTACCTACACCACATGGACTGCAGCAGTTCAAGAAGGCAAAAATGCTGCATAAAAAAATGTTTTGCTTTATGTCTTCATTACTTCTTTTGCTAATCATCTTAAATTGGTGTCCTCTGGTTCTCCCCTTCCATCAACGAAAATAATTTCTCTATTTTTACTGCTCAAACCTTCATGATTCTGAGTATCTATCAAATCTCCTCAACCTTCTTTTCTCTCAGGAAAGCAGATTCTTCAATTTATCCATATGACTGAAATTCCTCATTCCTGGAACTATTCTCGTGAACCTTTTCTGTACCGTCTCCAATGCCTTCACATTATTCCTAAAGTGTGGTGCCCAGAACTGGACACAATGCCTGGGATTCTCCAGCCATTCATACCAGCGGGATTCTCTGATCCCGCTGCAATGAACGCAGATTTGGATGAGTGTCAAATACTCCATCCTCATTTACAGTGGTGAACAGCCAGAGAATTCCAGCTAATATTTTATTTGAGGCTGAACCAGTGGTTTATCCAGGTTTATCATAACGTATCAGGTACTCGAGAAAGCCAGTATCACATACGATTTATCAATCCTCTCTTGACCTGTCCTGCCACCTTGTATGATCTGTATACGTAAAGTCCCAGTCCCTTTGCTTCTGAGCACATTTTAGACTTATATCCTTTAGTTTATATTTCCTACATTGACCTCAACTTGGCTTCTTGCAAGACCTTTATGTTCTTTGATTTCATTAGAGTCCAAAAATCTATTGATTTCAGCCTGAATATACTCAACAACTGAACCTCCATGATTCTCTGGGAATTTCAAAGATTAATAACTCTCTGAGTGAAGAAAATTCTTCTTACCTCAGTCATATATGATGTGATCTGTGAGGAAAGTCTCATCATTTAACATCATGGACTCAAAAGACTGTGACATCTGATTGATATTCTATTTTATCAAATCAATGCAAATTCAACATACTTAGGAAGTTGGTACCAGTTTTTTGTGCACAAATAATGGACTTCAAGTATTTGCAAACTAAGTCAATTATTCATGGTAAGCTATTAAAAATCCCCACAATTTCCCAGTGTTTGACACATTTATATTATCCAATATATAAGCTTATTGAAGAATTAGTAATATGTAGTAATAGTATGGAAGATTTGAAAATCAGCATGAGATCCATATGTAGATATGTAAATGTGTCAAGTGTCATGCAAATTGCGAGCTCACTAACCCCACACATTCACACAATGCAACTTTATTGCTTCATTGCTCTGTGGACATTTCCCATGCTAGAGTGCTCAAGCTGATCTGCACTCAATTATCTCCTTAAACACTTCTCATGCTCAAACCTCCACTCATTGCAGATGCCTTATCACCTATCTACAATTTGGCATCTGGCCACCACTTAAAATGCCTTTCCCACACAAGTTTCAGCTTCAGTCCTTTGCTAATCAGAGTTGGGTTTCAGCCTGTTACCCCTAAAATTATTACATCTATCTACTAATATTAAAATCAGGTGCAGTACCAATGAAAGTGTTAAATTTTCTGACAAATGGCTGTAATGGTCGCAGACTTCATCAGGAATGCAAAGGATGCTTATTAACAAGGAGGCCACCAGCTGCCTTATCGCTATATGTCTTCTAAATGTCTTCAGACTGTCTTCTGCCTAAGAGAGGACTCCACCCTCTGGAATGATTACCTACTCTTGCTCCCAATTTATCCGTCAAGCCAGGTGACCCTCTTCTGCTGTGTTGCCCTCAAAAGAACGATAACCAAAATGGCATGATCATTTTATAATGGCTTTATTGCCATGGATTTATCAGCCTGGGAATGGTGAGGAGGAGGTTACTTAAAGGAAGGTGGGGTGAGATGGTAGAGAGCAGCGGAGTTAACTGAGTCCTTTTTCGAACTGCCCCAGTTCTGCTACAAATTGACATGCAATTCCAAAGGTCTGTCATTTACCATTCTGCTGTCTCTGTACAAATGTTACACTTGGAGGCAAAATCAGGATGGTAGGCAGCAGTCTGGAAGCAGATGGTTGTGCTTCTACAAATGTTCCTAAGCTTCTTCCTGAAAGTTGACCTGCTTGCAAGTTGCCTTTCTTGTGCTCAATCCTTCAGTATCATCTGTGATTGTGAATTCAATCCTTCAGCAATTTCAGTGGAGCATTCCGACAATGACATTCTGACTACAAGCATTACTTTTTATATCTAAGGTTACTCTTATAGATGCCTCCTCAGTTCTTTTGAGTCAGTATCCAAGTGGATGGGACGTTTGTCGAAATCTGAGACCGGATTGCATTTACTTTGTAAGATGACAAAAAATATTCTGTTGTTTATGCTCATAAGCTACTCTCAGCTACAGCACTGGCCACATGAGGTTGAAATAATGAAAGAGCATTGTTCCCTATTAATAATCTGTTCTCCCCATCTCAGTCCTAAGTAATCAACCCCTTAGCCTGAGACCAAGGCCCAGTGTCTTAAATTCCCAAGGTAGCGGAAATGACCTCTCAATGCCTATCATGTCAAGCACCTACAGAATCTTGAATGTTTCAATGAGATCACCTCATTCTTCTGAACTCCAGACAGCAAGACCCAATTTACTCAGCCTCTCATCAAAGGACAATCTTCTCATTCCGAGTGCCAAGCTAGTAAATTTTTGCAGTACCACCTCCAATGCAGGTACATCCTGTATATCCTTCCCTAAACATGGAGATCAAAATTGCACACGGTGGGCGGGATTTTCCAGACACACGTGCCCCAAGATTGGAAATTCCCACCCAAGATCAACGGATCTTTAAATGGTCCGCCAAATTTTCTGTCTCAGCTGCTACAATTCCCGCAGCAGGCAGATTGGGAAATTTCTAGCCAGTATTACAGATGTGGTCCCACCAAAACCCTGAAGGCAAAACTTCTTTATTCCTGTACTCCAATCCCTTTGCAATAAATCCTAACGTGCTATTTGCTTTCCTAATTGCTTGTTGTACTTTCATGCTAAATTCCAATGCTCCTTACACACCCAAGCTCTTTCTGAATGTCAACATTTACAAGTTTCATGCCATTTAAAAAACATTTTGCTTTTGGCATGTACTATGCACAAGATGCAGTGCAGCAACTCACCAAGGCTCCTTTGACAGCATTTTCCAAGCCCGTAACCTCCATCACCCTGAAGGACCAGGGCAGCAAATATGTGGCAACACCACCACCTGCAAGATTTCCACCAAGTCACATACCATCCTGAGTTGGAAAAATATCACCATTCCTTCACTGTTGCTTCTCAATGACAATTAGGACTGGGAATAAATGCTCGCCAGCAACACCCCCACCCTGTGAAAATTCTTTTAAAAAACGTTTTTTTGTTATCACAGCTTTGCTGAAGTCTCATAAATGCTTAATTTGCAGTTAATTCTGATGAATTTAGTTTCACTTAATGATTGGGCCATTACTTTCTGGCTCCCCAGCGTAGGGTTTGGGGATACTCTAATGATGCTCTGGCAATTATTCAGAAAGGCCAACTTCCGCTGGATAACAAAGCGATTTAAACTTCGGATGGTTTTTGATTTGATTTATTATTGTCACATGTGAAAATACAGTGAAAATACAACATACAGTGAAAAGTATTGTTTCTTGCACTATACAAATAAAGCATGCCATCCACAGAGAAGGAAAGGAGACGGAGCAGAATATAGTATTACAATCATAGCTCGGGTGTAAAGAAACATCAACTTAATGTAAGATAGGTCCATTCAGAAGTCTGAAGGCAACTGGGAAGAAGCTGTTCTTCAGTCAATTGGTGACCTCAGACATTTTATATCTTTTTCCAGATATAAGAAGGCAGATTAGGGTATGGCTGGGGTGAATGGGGATCCTTGATTATGCTGGCTGCTTTTCTGAGGTAGTGGGCCGTGTAGACACTGTCAACGAGTGGGAGGCTGGTTTGAATCATGGACTGGGCTTTGTTCGTGACCCTTTGTAGTTTTTCATGGTGTTGGACAGAGCAGGAGCCATACCAAGCTGTGATACAACCAGAAAGGATGCTTTCTATAGTGCATCTGTAAAAGTTGGTGAGACATAGCAGACATGCTGAATTTCCTTAGCCTCCTGAGAAAGTAGAGGCATTGGTGGGCTTTCTTAACTATAGCATCAGCATGGAGGAACCAGGACAGGTTGTTGTTGATCTGGACACCTAGAAACTTGAAGCTCTCAATCATTTCCACTCCATCCCCATGTCCTCTACTAAACTTCCTGAAGTCAATGACTATCTCCTTTGTTCCTTAGACATAAACAAAGATTATTGTCATTGTACCAGTTCACTAAATGGTTTTGCCAGTGTTACACCAATAGTCACTCTGAAAGAATTAGAAGAAAAAAAACACTTCTAACTTCAGAGTAACTATTTTAATGACCCAGACCCAGCCTCACATGGGACAACACCCTGACTCCAGGGGACTTCCTAAAAAGAAGAAAAAAATGTTAAAAAAAACTGACCATGAGATTAATTGTAAATTCAAGGTTTGAGAAAACTAGTGGGTGGGTGTAATGCCATAATAAATGACTCAATAGTTCATTAATAAATCTATCAAAACGTACTCATGAAATCCTAATCAGGTGAGAAGTGTAATTTTAATCCATGTATTTTCTTCAGTTAGGATTTCCTTCTTCTAACCTGATTGTCATTGTTCTGTAAGCACATTTTGTGCTTTCTCTGTGAACTAATTTTCTTCCTGTGTACCATGGGAAACCACATATTACTGATTTTGTATATATTTCTAGAATCAATGTTTTCTAGAGAATTAGTGGCTGTGAGCTGCTCTTGTGTGGAGTAGATGAAATACAACAATTGTTAGATAGACAGTGAAGAAGAGCAGTGGCAAAAGTTATAGGTTAATATTTCACTCAGTTCGAACTTAACAAAAAGAACACAGTGTACAATGAGTCAAAACAAACTTAGTTAACATTTAATACAAAGTCTGGAAAATAGGACTTAACTTTTGGAATTAACGCTTACGGCTCGCGATGTGATCAACAATAGCATTGCTATGTATTCCTCGTATAGCTAAACATCCCAAAGCAAAAGGGAGAGCCATTTGACCAGCAGAATTATTAATATAATTGACATGAACATAACAGGATGGAATTCAAGATAACAAAGAATGCAACTATTGATTATACATGATGCAGTATTTGAAAACCAATGCACCTATTAATAAATTACAGGAAATGCAAAAATAATTCAATTATATTTCTGACCTTTTCTGATTGTAAAAATGAATCCATTCTATGATTTAATACATCAATTCAAATGCCATTTAATATAGTCAGGAAATGCCATTTAATATAGTCAGGAATGATAGGGCAGACTAAACTAATAATGTGAAATGTTTTTTAAAAATGTACTGGCCAAAATTAATTCCTGAACTCGCACATAAAACAGATAATCAGACCATTGATTTCATTGCTGTTTATGGGACCGCGCTACATGTAAATTGGCTGCCACATTTCCTATGTTGCAGCCATGGCTACACTTCAAAAGCATTGGCTGTAAAGTGCCTTAGGACATCTTGAGATCAGGAACAGCACAACATAAATTGCAAGGCTTTATTTTCTTTCCCAAAGTTCTTCCTTTTTTGCTTCTGTGAAGCCCTGCTGCTCTTTCTTCTCCAAATGTCATGAGAAAAAGTTGAGACTTGTTCATCTCTTGACTTAAAAGGATTGTGCAACCACAGAACTGTGCGGCACAGTTCTCAGAAACATTTCTTTCAGTTTCTGCACTTCTACCCCTCCTGGCTCCAAATTGAGGTAAGAAAGTTTTACAAATTGCCTGAATAACTGAGTGGCAGACAATCAAGCATTTTGCAAGTACAGTAAAGGGAAGATCCAGTGCAAGGTCATTGGTCCACTCAATTTCTCTTGCTCAACTAAGCTCAGGAACAAAAATATCTCTCCCTATGTTTTGTACATTTAGTGCTCCATGCAGCTGCTTTGTCTCTTTTCCAGTAATCTTTTGCCTTTCTCCCCAGTGCTTTTTGTACCCCAATTTCTTTGCCACATTTCCAATGACCAAGAAACATAATTCTTTTCCATTGAATATGCATTGGTTACTGAAAATGTGCTTCATGTGACATTGGAACAACCCATTTTTAAATGACTGGTGCTGACAGCAATGTATTTTTACATTATTTATCATGCATACCTTTTAACATTGATAGTTCATGGTCTATCTTACTGAAAGACAGTGCCATGAAATATTCAGCATTCACCTGAGGAGGATGTAACCCACTGTTTAGTGTTTTATCTGAAATGGCACTTCTGACAGAGCAGCATCCCCTCAATACCGCACTGAAAGGTCAGCCTAGATTAGAGTATTCAGGTCCTATAGTATGCTTGAGTTTTAACCTATCAAATTTTAAACAGAGGTACAAGTGATACTATTTAGTCAAGCTGATAATTTAGAGGGAAGAATGTTCCTGAGATCGGAGAGACACATTTACTTATAAACATAAAACATATGAAATAGGAGCAGAAGTGAGTCATTCGGCCCCTTGAGCCTGCTGTGCCATTCAGTAAGATCATGATCTGTTTGTGTTTCAAATTCTACATTTCCACCCACACCTGATAACCTTTGATTCCCTCGCCTAACAAGACTCCATCTCAAAAAATTAAAACTATTCAGGGACCCCTCTTCCACCACCTTCTGAGGTAGAGAGTTCTAAACTTGCACAACCCACTGGGAGAAACAAATTCTCCTCATTTGTATCCTGTAGGCAACACCTAGTTTCAAAACAGTGACCCCTTGTTTTCACTCAGAAGAGGAAACATCCTTTCCACATTCACCTTGTTAAGACTGTTAAAGGCAAATTATGTCAGGATATTAAAGTACTCATGAAAAGCTATTTTGTGAAACTTTCATTTTATTGAGGATGAAAAGAGAGAAGAATGCTGTGGTATTCTCGTTATAAAGTACAAATAAGGCAATGACACACTTCAGTGTGCTTTGCAATACTCTATCGCGTGGTGGATGGACTTTCTGATGCTGATACCATAAAGGGAGCATCTGCTCCCTATTTTACTTATGATGTGGAGTTGTGGCATTGGACTGGAGTAGGCACAGTAAGTAGTCTCACAACACCAGGTTAAAGTCAAGAGGTTTATTTGGTAGCGTATGTTTCCGGAGCACTGCCCCTTCATCAGGTAAGTGCAGGGTTTGGTTCACAAACAGGGCATGTATATACAAACTCAATTACAAGATAATGTTGGAATGCGAACCTAAGCAGGTGCAGACAATGTGAATGGAGAGAGGGTTAAGCACAGGTTAAGGAGGTGTGAATTGTCTCCAGCCAGGACAGTTGGTGAGATTTTGCAAGCACAGATAGGTTGTGGGGGTTACAGATAGTATGACATGAACCCAAGATCTTGGCTGAAGCTGTCCTCGTGTTGGCTATCAGCTTCTGCTCAGTGATTCTGCTTTATTGTGTGTCATGAAGGCCACCTTGGAGAATGCTTATCCAAAGACCAGAGGCTGAATGCCCTTGACTGCTGAAGGGACTGACAGGAAGGGAACAGTAGAGTGATAGCAGTTAGAACGACATGAAGCATGCACCCAGCGAGCAGTAGTCTCAGGGGACCTCAGCAGTGCTCATGGGACAGAGGGCCATGCCCGGGTCATGCCAGCTAGATGCCCAGGTAGTGCTTAGGAGGTGCAGGGGGTGGACCTGGGTGAACCGATTTGTTCACAGTGCACAGGTATGGCCTTTAAAATTGATGCAACTGATCACCGAGGTCTAAGTTGCTGACAGGGCGAGCAAATCAGAGGCCACCCCACAGCAATACATCATGGGTCCCAAGACTTGAAGTCTTTTTCTTCAAAGCTCTGCCCTATTTGGAGAAAACTTCCATTGTTGCTTTTCCCACCCAACATCAAATAAATTTTTGGCCTCACTCTCTTAAATCCATGTCTCTATGATCTCAACAGTTAACCTTCGTAAACAACCCTGGCTGCCCTTCCTGCCTCAGCCCTTTACAAACTTCAGCTCATCCAAACCACTGCAAGCTACCTTTTCATCGCCATACACTCTCAGCCACCCGACAGGAAAGATGTCTTTCCAAGAAAGAGTAAATGTACATCACAGACACCAAGCAAAGGAGAAAGGAGAAAATGTAGATCAAAAAGTAATTGCACGGACAAAGAGGGTGATTGTAAGAAGATTTTTGAAAGTAATGATGTTGACTTGATAAGGAATTCTGAAGGACAGAAATATAATAAGGATTCATGGATGGAAAGTGAGGAAAGAGAAGTCAGCAGAGAGATTAAATGGAGAGATGAATAAGCAGGGAAGCTGAGAAGGTAGGGAATTTTAGATTGATAAATCTAAATACAGGGAGTTATAGGATCCTCAAGAGCTCAGGATAAGTGAGTACGGTGAAGAAAATGAGGGTTGCAGCATTTTGGAGAAAGTGATATCTAGATGTAAATTGTTGTTGTACCTATCCGAAAATTCCCCAGTGTCATTTTTTTTAGCTTTATGTACATCACTGTGATCACTGGTATGACAAAGATTACAATTTTTTTTAGCTCATTTTAACTAGTGGCTGCCTTAAATGCAGTCATGAGTAATTTAAAAAGTAGGTCAGTTCAGGTCCTTGTACCAAGCTTATTCTGATATAATTTTTGCAATGCTGATTCACATTTTAGGACTCTGTGAGATGAACTGTACTAACTTCGGATAAACACATATTGTATATGAATTGAATATTTATATGCATAATGGACAACTACTTTGAATCTGACCTCAGTTATGGAAAATTTAAGCAAGTAAATGGAAGGATGTTTGAGGGGCTGGAATTGTTCTTTCAGTCGAGTTGTCAGAAGAGATCGACCAATTGTAAACCTCACTGGAGAAGATAAAGTAGTCAGAAAATATTGTTGCTATAAACCTACCTCAAACAAATAGCTATTAGAAATGCAGGAAACGCTGGAAAGACACTGGCTGTTTGGCAGCATTTATGGAGAAAGAAACAGACAATGGCCAGAATTCTCTGGCTGTTCACACCCTAGCTCTGCTGCCAGCGAGAATGGAGAATTTGGTGCTCGGCCAAATCTCCATTCACTGCAGCGGGATAGCAAAATGCTGGCTTATGGGTGAGATCAGGCAATCTGGCCCAACATCTCAGGTCAGTGACCTTCTATTCTGATGGAAAGTCATTGACATATAGCGTTTATTCGGTTTCTCTCAATGTAGTTGCTGCATATTTTCAGCATTTCCTGGTTTTATTTCAGATTTATAAAATCCTCAGTATTTTGCTTATGTATTAACTATCAGGTTATACCTGATATGGACCCGAATTTGCTGAACCAGAGGGTTTGGAAGTGCAGGCGTTTATTTAGATTTTTCAGCTCAGTGTACATATTGATCTACATTTAGCTGTGATGTCAATCAATGAGGCAGCGAGATCAGTAATGAATCAGGGACCTTGAGAATGGCACAAACTGTAACCCTGTAGACTATGGCTGAGATCAGATGTCAGTAGTCAGCTTGATGTGTGGTGCTAGGAAGTGAATGAGCTTGAGCTTTAAAAATCAACCTACATCAACCTGAAGATGCCAATTAGAGTTAAAACGTTTTTTAAAAGGAATAAAAATGTAATCTCTACTATCCGCACAAGCCCCTTTTGCACAAAAATGCCAGTGGAAGCACTCACTAAATTGTTGAGATGAGGAGCGATCTAAGGTTGAGGGCTCTGAGTTACAAATAGGGAAGTGACCAAAGTCTTAGAACCATATGAGCCACACCAGTGTCAAGTGAGCAGCACAGAAAGAAGTGCAATTGCCTCACCAGGGCAGGTAGAGTAAATATTCTCAGAGATTCAATTCACAACTCATGGGAGGGGGAGCGATTGTCCCATCGCAACCTGCAAATTTTCTGGCGGGTCCGGTTGGGAGAAACATGTGTCAGTCATTTTGCAGGATTTGTGCATGTGTTCCCAATGCAGGTGTGTTTCCCAGAGCCTGGAGAACAGTCTCAGTCGGGATCACGCTGGAAACCGACGGGAAGAAAGGTAAGTGATTTTAATCTGTTTTTGATGTATTTTAAATTTATTTTGCATATGACTATTGGGCCCAGCACAGAATCTGCTGGGCCTGATAACATCTCCCACCCCGCCAGCAGTACTTCATTCCGGCGGGGTTTAGAGTTTAGAGTAGCTCCTCATGTTCAGGGAACTAGCGGGAGACCCCACTGGTGTGAAGGGGGAGAAATCGGGGCCCCCAAGGGGGTCAGACTGTGGGGGAGCATCAATTCATTTTCACCATATCTTCCCCATTGTATCATTTTATAATTTAGAACATAAGAACATAAGAAATAGGAGCAGGAGTAGGCCATCTAGCCCTTCGAGCCTGCCCCGCCATTCAATAAGATCATGGCTGATCTGTTGTGGCTCAGTTCCACTTTCCCGCCCTCTCCCCATAACCCTTAATCCCCTCTTTTATCAAAAACCCATCAACCCGCTTCTTAAAAATATTTAGCGAGGCAGCCTCCACCACTTCAACGGGCAGAGAATTCCAGAGATTCACCACCCTTTGAGTGAAGAAGTTCCTCCTCAACTCCGTTCTAAACCGCCTCCCCTTTATCTTGAGGCTGTGCCCCCTAGTCCTACTGTCTTTTTTGAGCAGGAAGAGTCTCTCCACCTCTATCCTATCCATCCCATTCATCATCTTATACGTCTCAATGAGATCTCCCCTCATTCTTCTAAACTCTAGCGAGTACAAGCCTAGTTTATTCAGCCTCTCCTCATAGCTCAACCCCCTCAACTCCGGTATCAGCCTAGTAAACCTCCTCTGCACTCCCTCCAGGGCCAAAATATCCTTGCGCAGGTGCGGCGCCCAAAACTGCACACAGTACTCCAGCTGCGGCCTCACCAATGCCCTATACAGCTGCAGCAAGACCTCCCTACTTTTATATTCAATCCCCCTCGCTATGAAGGCCAGCATCCCATTCGCCTTCCTGACCACCTGCTGCACCTGCAAGCTGGGTTTTTGCGACTCATGCACAAGGACCCCGAGGTCCCTCTGCACCGTCGCCTGCTGCAGTTTTTCGCCACGTAAGTAATAGTCCTTCCTACCATTCTTCCTACCAAAGTGGACCACCTCACACTTGCCAACATTAAATTCCATTTGCCATTTCCTGGCCCATTCGCCCAGCCTATCTAGATCCTTCTGCAGACTCTCCACACCCTCCGCACAATTTGCCTTTCCCCCAATCTTGGTGTCATCAGCAAATTTCGACACCCTGCACTCAGTTCCCCCCTCCAGATCATCTATATAAATGGTAAATAGCTGAGGCCCCAGCACCGACCCTGCACCCCACTAGTCACCAACCGCCAATCCGAATAGCACCCATTGACCCCCACTCTCTGCCTCCTATTTGACAACCAATCCTCTATCCACGCTAACACCCTACCCCCAACTCCATGTCCCCTGACCTTCTGCAATAACCTCTTGTGAGGTACCTTGTCAAACGCCTTCTGAAAATCCAGAAAGACCACATCCACCGGCTCTCCTCTATCCACTGCCCTAGACACATCCTCATAGAACTCCAGTAAATTTGTCAGACACGACTTCCCTTTAATGAAACCGTGTTGCGTCCGCCCTATCAAGCAATTCCCTTCATTTAGTGCCGTAATTAGATCAACCCTCTTCTCCATTTAAACGAGAGTACATCCTTTCCTTTAATTTAACCTTCTAAACTCCTACACTATGGTGAATTTGTGCCGTCCCCTTTCCAAGGTCACTAGGTTGAAGGTAATGTAAAGCAGTGGTTATCTTACAGAATTAGCAATTGTGAGGCTGGGCTAATAATCGGAGAATGTGATTTCAAATTCCTAGTTTGAGAATTTGAATTCAGTTACAAAAAATCTGAAAATTCCAAGTTGATGGAAGGAAAAATGATCATGAATCTATCGGATGTTGTAAATATCCAACTGGTTCACCAACGTCCTTACCTGGTTTGGTCTATAAATGAGTCCAGTCCCACACCTACATGGCTGACGATTAGAAGTTAACAAGCAAATCCATAAGATGTATTGAACTGATAGCTCTTATCACTTTCTTTGTACACTTCTTGACCTTTTACACCTTTACCACTGTGTTGGGTTTACACTTTTCTTTTAACTTGATTCTGTGTCATATTTCATTTGTTGTTAATGGTTACTTCACTCTTTAATTAAGTTTAGGGATATGTATTGGTTTTGTGTTATATTACCTTCCTTGAATATGTTCCACTATTTATACATTTACCCAGTTTATTGCAGTAAATTTATTTCTCGTGCCTTAAATTTAAAGCCTCCATTTGTGGCTCTCCCTTCTCCATCTTAATATCAAATTGCAGAAGCCACAGAGATGATGCGTCATCCCAGATGCTATAATTGCCAGAAAATGTCAATTGCCAGCATCAGAGCAAGGCACTGCAGTCCTCAATTTCTATGTTTCTAACATCTCTCAGGCAATGGCAGGTGTCTTAGCAGCATGAGCTAATTGGTAGACCATTGACATATCTAGCAGATGAGAGATGTATTATTCACACAAACTGCACAGTTCATAACCTTCCCAATGGACGTGGTACATGAATATGAGATGACAACAAATCTTTGCCAAGATTTCACAGGTGCAAGGAGCAGTCAGCTGCACCCGTCCATGTCCCTGGTGAGCGCACAATCAACATTCTGAACAGGAAAGTATTTGACTCAATGATAGCGACCACTCATTCAAGCTGCCAATACATCCCATCCAGCAAGCTGCTGTGAAATGGGTGCTGTGGGCTGATTGTCTCAGCCATAGATTAACCTGCCAGTTCATTCTGCTTCATCTTCCTTTGTCTTTCTTGTGTTCAGCCGTTGAGCTGAAAAGTTAACTCTGTTTCTCTCTCTGCAGTAGCTGCCTGATAATGGTGAGTATTTCCTGATGGTAAATGCTGAACTGCCCAAACCCCAAAAGCAAAATTGAAGCTGCAGGCAAAGTGGGTTTTGCAATTTCATAAGAAATCATAGAAATCCTACAGTACAGAAAGAGGTCATTTGGCCCATTGCGTCTGCACCGACCACAATCCCACCCAGACCCTAACCCCATAACTCTACATATTTACGCACTAATCCCTTTAACCTATGCCTTTCAGGACACTAAGGGCAATTTTTTAGCATGCCCAGTCAACCTAACCCGCACATTTTTGGACTGTGGGAGGAAACCACAGGACCTGGAGGAAACCCATGCAGACACGAGAAGAATGTGCAAACTCCACACAGACAGTGACCCAAACCGGGAATTGAACCCAGGTCCCTGGAGGTGTGAAGCAGCAGTGCTAACCACTGTGATACCATGCCGCCCCAATTCATTGGACTGTACACGTACAAAACTCAAGAATGTAACCATTTCTGAGATCATGAAGAGCCATAATTTATTTCTTTGTATCCACCACCCACTTGGCACTGCATTGTTAAGTTCTCTAAGTTGCCTCAGCACATGAAGGCAAAATACTGCAGGTGCTGGGATCAGAAACAAAAAACAGAAAATGCTGGAAAACCTCAGCAGATCTGACATCTTCTATGGGGAGAGAATAGAGCCAACATTTTGAGTCTGATGACCCTTCTTCAAAATTTAAGAGCAAAGAAAATCAGAAGAGATTTATTCTATGAGGATGGGAGGGGTTGTTTCTGTAATAGGAAAAAGGAAATGTAAATGATGAAGAAGAAAGCTGCTAAAAGTGTCCCTAAAGTGATCAGAATGTATGAATGGCGGAAGGGAGAGATTGTTAAGAAACTGCCTGAGGAATGTGGCAATTGCTCTGAAGGAGGTGAGGGGTTTGGGATATGATCGAGTGCGAGAATGGAGAAGTGGAAAAATGAAAGTGAGAATGAAGGGTGATGAAGAGTGAGAATGCATGCTCTGAAGTTGTTGACCTCAATGTTCAGTCCAGAGGGCTGTAAAGTTCCCAATTGGAAGATGAAGTGCTGTTCCTTCAGTTTGCATTGGGATTCATTAGATCATTGCAAAAAGCCAAGGACAGGCATGTGGGCAGGAGAGCAGGGTGATGTGTCGAAGTCTCAAATGACAGGAAGATCTGGGTCCTGCTTGTGGGCGGACCAAAGGTGCTCTGCAAAGCGGTCACCCAGTCTGTGTTTGGTTTCTCTGATGTAGAATAGACTGAATTGGGAGCAGTGTACGCAATGGTTGTTTAGAAGGGGGCTGGAATCGCAGAGGGCAGATGAGGTAATGAGAGCAGATTTCCTTCCTTTATAGGACATTAGTGAAGCAATGTGTGAACCAGTAATGAACTAATTCAGGGTTTCCCAAACTTTTCCAGCCATGGAACCCTTCTGACCTCCTAAAAGCACTGACGGAACCCCTGGGAAACAGCCTTATTATGTTGAAGAGTTAAACCACAAAAAAATTGATTGTTTTTGCAAAATAGAGACAAGTATATAAAAAACTCATTTATAAAAGTCTTTTCTATTTCTTATCTGTACACATTTATCATCATTAAAAAAAATTCTTATTCAACAAATCCTTGGGGGCAATCTTACTAGCTTGTCACTCCAGTTGACTGAGCAAGAGACAAAAAATTGGATTTGCATCCAGTAACCAGCCCCATTCTGCTAGCCAAATCAGCTTTGTGCCCTTAAGCCGATTTCAATATTTATAAGTTTATTTAAATCTCATTAGTGAGTCCTGAACTAATAGTCCGGGCTCACTTGCTGTAGTAGCCTCACGAGTGAAGATCCTAACCAAGAAGGATATATGGTCCCACCAATGGGGACCTGATATAATGGCCTCACTGATAGGATTTGTATATTTTGAGGAGAGGTTCTGAAATCAGGAAAACCATTCCTGAAATCCATGGCTAATTGTAACAACTTTACTGTAAAGCAAATGTTTATTAAAAAAGAAAAAAACCATAACAAAATTACACTTAAATACAAGAATTGCTTCACATAGTAAACAATACTTTTAAATAGTTCCAAAACATCTTAATCCAATCTACTCTCAGAGCTAACCTTGCAATTCCACATTTAGCAACAAGTACTTATTGATTTTAAACCTATAGAATTCCAGCAATGTTCATCCATTTTTCTCCTGTGTTGTCCTCTGGTTCTCCAGGTTTGACCTTGTTTGCACTGTCTTCTGGGAGACAGGATAGAGGATAGAGGTGGAGAGGCTCTTCCCACTCAGAAAGGACAGTAGGACTAGAGGGCATAGCCTCAGGATAAAGGGGGGTGCGGTTTAGAACGGAGTTGAGGAGGAACTTCTTCACTCAAAGGGTGGTGAATCTCTGGAATTCTCTACCCGTTGAAGTGGTGGAGGCTGCCTCGCTCAATATTTTTAAGACGCGGGTTGGTAGGTTTTTGATAGGCAAGGGGGTTAAGGGTTATGGGGAGAGGGCGGGAATGTGGAACTGAGCCACGACAGATCAGCCATGATCTTACTGAATGGCGGGGCAGGCTCGAGGGGCTAGATGGCCTACTCCTGCTCCTATTTCTTATGTTCTTAGATCTGACTAGATACCCCCTCAAAAAGGCTTCAGTATTTCCTTAACTGCATTCCTTCTCTTTGATCACTATTGTTTCAACCAATCTCTTCAGAAGTGCTTTCTTCCCTGAACTGAATAAACAAATTTCTTTACTTTAGCACTTTGGCTTTTAAATAATAAACCTACCCTATCTTCACATTACTTACTTGCAGCTTTTACAGCTTGTGTATCCCCCCTTTGAACTAAAAAGCCCAGTTCAAAACCACTCCTGTATTGTCTTATGTAAAATTCTGATTGAAGTTCCTCTTGGTTCATTAACATATTAAAACTGTTTCTTACTGTTGATTAGACTCTTGCAGTCACCCTGTCTTTTACTCCAATTACCATACTTACAACACTCAACAGTCTGTCTTCCAGTGCATAAGAAATATGATAATGATATTACAAAGAAATTTTCTGGACATTCCAGAATTTTCTGCTTTTATTTATTGTTTGGTGTTCTTCCCCAAGTAGAAGTTTGGACTTTGGGGACCTGATGTTGAGTTCTACATCTTTTCTCTGCAAGTCTTTAGTCCTTATATAGTTATGATGATGACAGGAGCCATGAATCCAGCAAGAATGGCATGTTACAGACAGAATTTATGTGTTTCCTTTCTTTGCCAATGATCAGTATGCTTGTATGTAAGGGTTGAAAATTTTCTTTCCATGGGATTGAATGTCTCAATTAAATAATTCCAGCAGCAAGTTCTCTGTGAGTTTAAAAATAAAGACGCTTATTTATTATCACACACTTATCTTGAATTTAACACATCTCACTCACTTATTTTGCACATACTCTGTCACACACAAAAGTTAAGGTTAGTGACGTACTGGTACAGATTAGAATGGTCTCAGTCTCTTTTACGAGAGGCCCAAAGTTTCTTAGATGCAGTTGATGCTTTAAAGTTAAAGTGAAGATTTTGTAAAGTCAGTGATTCTCAACAGGCTGTGATGATTCATGTAGTCCAATTTCTAGGAAGTTGGTTCACAGGTTGGGGAACCCCTCTGTCTAGTAGGATTTTCTACATTCGTTTCTACATTTATTACTATCGCTGCTTGGATGACTTTCCAGAATCTTAGAATCTCTACAGTACAGAAGAAGGCCATTTCACCCATTGAGTCTATATTGACCACAATTCCACCCAGGCCTTATTCCTAAAACCCCTCACACTTATTCCACAACTGCAGGGGATGGCAGGCAAGAAGGCCGCAACGCAGTTTTTGGAGGGAACCCTCACTGGGATGTGGACTGAAGTGGAGCAGAGGCAAGACATCTCCATCCCCATTCCAGGAGAGAGCCTTCCAGAGGATGACCACTCTCACCTGGGATACGATGCCAGCCCTGGTCAGTGCAAGTGCATTCCAGAAGAAGATAAGGCAGCAGTGTCGGAAGGAGATGAATGATCCTTTTTGCTCTTCCAGGGAAAGTGAACCATCCCCAATCTCATACTGGCCCCCTCGCACATCCCTGGCACCCCAACCTTTTCATTCATTCAGCCACCTTGGTCTTTGCCAACACTAGGCACCAGCTTCCCCCTCCCTCCTACAATCACCATGTTCTGCTATGCTCCTCCCACTCTAGCTCCCACCCAAACTCCCACTCTTCCGCTGTATGTCATTGCAGGACAAACTCAACCACAATATGTGTGAGAGGGCACAGCCAGCTGGAGTCGTGCCTGAGCTGAGAACTCACATGCATTTTGAAGATAGGCCCTTGAGCTGTCAGGGGAGGAGGAAGAATATGCCTACACTGCTGGGGAAAGGGAGGGAGGGCAGCAGAAAATCATGAGACTCCCTATTGCATACGCTGTCATTCCACAAGTCTCAAATGAGTAGTCAATGTTCCATCTGTCTCTCCTGTATTGCACTGGTGCCGTGTCCATTCTCTTGCAGGCCAACCAGCAGAACATGGCAAACTATTCTTGTGCCCCTGGGATCCACTGGATTCCAGCAATTCAGAGGGGGCTTCTCCAACCCCACCACAGAAGAGATGTCACAGCTTCACCCGCACCTAGCATCATCACAGATACTCACACCTCGGTGGTATCAGGATGTTGGCAGGCTTCTGGTGAACATCACAGCTGAAGATCCACAGCAGTTGGAGGCAGGGACATCCCAGGGAACTGACATTTGGAGGGATGCCAGGGTCCAGGTCCCTGTTTGCCAATGATGTATCCCTGGACCCAGTCGACCCCCAGTTGCTGAAACTGCAAAGGCACAGTTGCGAGCATCAAGAAGGGAAGACAACATCCCTCCTGGGACTGCAAGATCAATTGAAAGAGTCCAATTGCCTTCTGTCCAAGGGGATGAAGCCGTCACTGCAGTGCACCGAAGCCAACACTGTGAGACTGGCATCCGCAGTGGAGACCTTGGTGCAAGACATGCATTCTATGACAGGGGACATCTGCACCTTGGCTGAATGTGTTAGCTCCATGGTACACATGGTGCAGGCACTGATTGGAATCTACGCGTGTCAGCGCCCGAGAACAGCAGGGCGTCTGGATCTCACTCCAGCTGCTTCTGGAGCACTAGGGTCCCCAGGAACCCGAAGGGAAGAGGATCGGCAGGAGTACAGCCCTCAGCCCTCCAGCTAAGGGTCTCTGTGTTCATCCAGCGGTAGGAGCTTCAGTTGCAAGCAATAAAAGAAACAATTTCACAACATAAATCAAAGAAAAAGGTTTAGTAAAGAAAGTTCACCGCATAACACTCAGGCCACGCTCTGGGCCATACGAACTCCTCACAATTTCTGTTTGCTTTCTATTTATACCAGGTCAGTTGACCACCACATTATTTTGCCATTGGCTACATTGTCTACTGGATCAGCTACTCAGCAGACCCTCGGTGTATTATAATGTAACCAGTGGTTACATTATATCACACTGGGCATCTGCAGCCTAGGTGACACACCCGTCCCTGAAAATGACACACCTCCAGCTCCTGACACTGAGGAGGGAAGCAATCAAGCATCAGGCAAGGCTGACCCTCCAGATCCTGGCCTGCCATGGTCATGTCTGGCAAAAGGGTGTGGAAGGGCAGCTCAACCTCAGCTGTGGGTTTTGAGGATATACCTAGACATAGTACGAATGTCAAGGAGACTGTAGGACATGGTGGGCATGGATGAATATGGGCACCATGTGAATAGGCTACTATTTTGTATTGAATATTTGGCACTAAATTTCACTGCATTCACCCTCAGAGCCTCCGCCCTGACTGTTCATACCACCAAGCTCCAAGGAAGCATTGTTCTCACCCGACACCTCATCTCTGTGGAGTGTGCAAATGGCAGTGCTATGTCCTTCCTACACCAGCAACGCAGTAAGGAGGTGCTGCTGTTATAATGAGTCTCAGCAGACATTTGTAGCCTCTGCACTGGGATCATCAGTCACCTCATGAAGGGGTACTCCCTGTTGCCAAAGAACCATCCCTCCAGCCGCTGGTCTCCTTCAAAGATGGCTGGAATCTGACAGTGCCCCAAGTGTAGCTGTCATGGACTCTCCTCAGGAAACATGTGCACTCCAGCTCGAAGCTCATCGTGTGGTCACAGACGAGCTGCATATTGAGTTAGTGGAATTCCTTGTGTTCATGAATGGTTCCGCATGGCACATTGCAGCATGCAGAGCCACATGAGTGCAGGCGATCAAATCTTGAACCTGGGATAAGCCTGCAAAGGTGGCAAAGCCATGGCCCTGGCATTTTGGCTTGCCTGGTCTTGGTCCAAGTTAATATACATGTGAGCCCTGGCATTAATCTCCAAGATACATTTGTGTGTGATCAACTGGGAGATGCCACACAGCCTGTGCTGCCCTGGAATGAGTCACTCATATAGAAATTCAGGGCAGCTGTGAGTTTAAGGGCCACAGGCAGTGGGTCTCCTCCCCATTCCATGTGGTGCCAGTCCCTGTAAGGTCAGGCAGAAGTGGTCTACTGTCCCCCTGGACAGATGCAGCCCTCTACAACACTGCATCTTTGACATCTGCAGATATAATGACCGTTGGAATACCCCAGCCACTACCCATGCTTCTGTGAAAGGCCCAGTCTCTCCCTTTTTCGCAGAGCACTTGTCCTGACCAAGAGTTGTGGCACATCAGTGTCACTGGTGCTGATCTATGCCAATAAGTAGGATAGCCAACTCGACAGGCTCCATGATCCTCCAGGCCAGGCACTGTAAAGAAGAGAAAACCACAGTGAGTAGTAAGGGCTTGTGAGAGTCCTGACCTTCCTCCCTTGATACCTCTGGGACCACTACCCAATGGCAGCATACTCAGTAGGTGCCTCAACACCATCCCTCACACCCTACACTCGGTTCCTATAGTGGTCGCTGTCAATTGGCCTTCCCAAAATGGCAGTATTATCTTGCTGCACACCATTTAATGGCATGATCACCATTGAGGGGAAGCTGTGGTGGCTGTTCAGTCAAGTGTCTTCCTCTTGTGGCTGATAAAGCACAGTCGCAGCTTTTCCCCTTTCACCTCACACCGCTGCCTGAGTGTAGGGTCCAATCACATTTAGTCATCCTCCCCCAAGGGCAAGACCATTCAGGTTGTATGAGGGAAGACGCAGCAGCCACTCTGCCCTGACAGCTGGCCTCTCATGGTACCCACCCCCCACCCCCCACCCATATAACTCAAGGTCACCCCCAGAGCCTGTTGATTTCAAGCCCTCCCGCCTTCTTGCTGGCCCCCATTAACAAAGGGCACTCCCTCAGCTATGGATAGGAACCCAAGAAGAAGGTTTAGGAAGTGTTGTCTGCATAACCAGCCTTCCTTTAAAGCAAGGGGCACTCTCAAATGAAGTGAAGGTGATGCTTGCAAGCGATGCCATGGACCCCTCCCTAACATGGTGATTCTGGAACCCCCACCCCAGGAGCCAAGTTGATCTTATCTTTGTCTCCTGAGTCCTCTCCTGTGCTCACTGTGCAGTGAACATTCTGGAGATGGCTACCTGAGTGCTCACCTCCGAACTCTTCCCTCGGAGGTGAAGGCACCAGGTTCACATGCATGTAGAGCTATTGTAAATGGTTCCCACTGTTGGAGTGAGGAGGGGAGTCCTGGAGAGAGTTCTCGTTAATAACATGCTAATGTTAAAGGAGTTTTCTGTGGTCCCATGCTGTGTTTCACGCTGGTGAGGGGTCGGGAAGATAGGGACTTGGAAACTCGTCAGCACGAACCATGTTTTCTGGATTTTGAGTGCATGTTGCAGACAAAGTGTGCGGGCTCAAAATCATCCCTGTTAACTCTTTGTTCAGTGCTATTTGGTAAATGTAAATTTCCCTCCTCTACCAACATGTTTCCTGCAGCTGCCTATTCTGCACCTGGATCTGTGAATAATTATAGAAATTGATGATCCATGTAACTAAAGTGTTATTGAGATTGGCACCAACTCTTAACTATTTGCATCTGACATGCAAGAGAAAAATCAGCACTGCCATGGGAAATACCACTCATCACCAGCCCCCTCTCCTGTTGGGATGTTATCTCTCCTCAAAGAGTCTGAGCCGGCGGGATTCAGCTTTTGGAAAGCATGCTGGATGTAATTTTCAGCTTCAGACGTTCCTCTGTGTGCTTTTCATTATCAACTCCATTCGTTTTTCAATTACTAAGACTGGGATTTTCTGCTTCGGGCCCCCAGTCAGGTGGCAGGAGTGGCAAGTCAGAGGGTTCCTGCTGGAGGACGGGGTGGGTGTGGGATCCTGCACTGCTCACTGAATTGATTATGCAGTCAGGGGGATTATCTTGTAACTTGTGGTGGGGTAAGCACGACATTGTGCAACCCGACGCCATAACTGGGCGCCAAATTTAAAAGGCACTTGGACAACAAGGAATCCATTACACCAGGATTGCCAAAAATAACTCCTAGCAAACACTGGTCCCATGGTTTAGTGATGTCTCCCTGGAGACTCTCCTCCAGGCTGCTCCAGGTCAGATGGGATGTCTCCTTCCCCAAATATGGGTGCAGGAGGCCCAAAAGGTTCACTATAATGACCTGGGAGGACATTGCCAAGGCAGTCAGTGCAACGCGGGTATTTGCAGATCCCACTGATGCCATGCCACTACATCATTCTAGCTGCTAGAATTTGCAGGTTTGGAGGGGGCTACCAACGTAGCCATGGGGACTAGAAGTAGTGCATTGTCCACATAGCACACACAGCTGCCAATGAGTCAGTGATGGAGGGAGTGAATGTTGAGGGTGCTGGATGGGATCTCAGTCAAGCAATCTGCATAGTCTTGCATAGTGTCCAGCTTCCTGAGTGCTGTTGGAGCTACATTTATCCAGGCATGGACAGAATTCCCCCAAATCCTTCACTTGTGCCTTGTGGACTGGCTTTGGCAAATCACAATAATTAGCAGCATGTGATCTGCTCCTGCATCAGAAGTGTTGACAATCCAACTATCAGCCTTCACACAGGAGAAGACGTTCCACAACAAGCATGAGAGGGGTTAGGGAAGATGGGGCATGGCTGACATCCAGCTCCTCACACAATATGAGCAACAGGCATATAAGCTGGCACGGGAGGGCCATGATCATGAATGGGTTGACAGTGAGATCAGCATCCCCCAAGCACGCAGTGAGGAAGTATGCTTCATCTCTGCCAATACAAACCTGAAGCTAAGGTTCTGTGCAATCTAGGAGTCAGTCACTCATTCTCTCTTCACTCTATCCCAAGTGCATTTAGAAAAGAGAGAGACCAGCTTTGGCACCTGGACTCAGTCCCAGTCCCCCAGAAACATGGGAAAAGGACAGGGGTGACTTTTCACTGATAGGGTCATGACTGTTGTCAGTCTGAGTCAGATGATGAACCTCTGGGAGTGGTTATGGAGAAGCTGCTGGAGTATCAGAGAGACAGGGGAACATCTGGCAGAGGCCCTTAACAGGGTGGCCCACAAGATGATTGAGTGGAACTGAGATGTGAGTGCACTGAAGTTCCTACGGGGAGGATGGCAGACATCACTGAATCCCTGATCCAGCAGAACACCCAGTTTCTGCCAGTGATACGCTCATACCTGCATTCTACTGCTGTGCTTTTGCAAGAGGTGGGCAGGACACCTTGACCTCCCTCTATAGCTAAAAATAACCTCTCTCCAGGTTCCCCATCTCTTCAGGGAGTCAGGGACAGACCCCTGGGCACACAAAAAGAGGAGGACTGTCTGGCAGACTGTCTGGATGCTTTCACATAGGACTCTACAAAGTTGAACATGTGTTCCAAGTCCCTCTGTCTGTCACTCCATCAGGTGCAGCCTTTGGAACTGCTGAGGGTGCACCTGCCCAGAACAGGAGACCTAAAGAGCACCAAAGGCCCCAGACCACAGACCTCCAGAGGATGTCCACAAAGTTATCAGAGAGAAGAGGACATAGTAGTCAGCAGACTTTCTCCACCATGGCTGAGGATGTCAGAGAAGAATAGAGCTGGGGAAGAAAAGTCCTGAAGCATTAAGTTCACACTGGCGGTATGGGTATATAATCATTGTAAATTGTTATCGCACTTTTGTAAATTTATTAATCATTATATTTCATGCAGATTTCCTAAGCTGTTTCCCTGCTGCTTATGTTATTGCCTGTGTGCACGACCTGCCTCCCTTTCCACGGGTGACTAAGGTTGGATCTCGATCCTCCTGGATCATGATTGCTCATGGAAACATTGCTCTTTGCCAAGGCTTTTGTAAGTCATTTGTGAAGTGTCTCCCTCTCACATTATTCCCTTTCCCTCCACTGCCCTCTGCAGTCTATATGGAGATTTTTGCCTTGTCAGGATATATTATCAGGTTCTCCTTTAGTTGTTCAGTTGAGCTGACCTTCTGCTCCACTCACCTGATGACCCCCCTCCCAACTAATGTTTTTTCTGTTGGACATCGAGGGTATGAACATCTTAGTCTGCAGGAGGATAGTGTACATCACATTTCAAACTATCTCCAATACCTTTGATCCTCCTCCAATAAATCACTCCATTCACAATCTCCATCAACAGCATCCCCCAGTGTTACGTTCACTCTTGAACCTTCCTGCATCATCCCTGGCCTGTCATTGTTACCCTTAAAATACCTACACTTCCCAATGTGCCCATATATGTCACAGCCCCCGTGCCTACCCTGAGCCTGCCCACTCCCAGATTCATGTTAAATTTCTTGTCCCTCCAGGAGCCCAGACGAGACCTATACCCATTGCAGGTAGAGCATCCCCCTACCCTCCTCACAGTTACAGTGCCCGCCCTGCAAGATTCCAGCATTAACACACAGATCCCTCCCTCTGGACATTCCTTCCACCATCTTCAAACCTTCCTGGTTTCCAACCCCATGCTGTGTTCAGACCTCCCCACACTCCTTTCCAGTACTCCTCATTTCTCTCCTATCATCCCCCTTTCCTTTCCAGCATTCCCCCACACTTTTTTATTGTCTTTCAGAACCTTGCCTCTTTGTTTTCCCTCCAAACATTCTCCATCCAGCTTGCCATGAACCTTGCTTCTGGGGAAAGGGGACAATTCCACCATCAGAGTGCCTGTAAGTAAGCAGGTATGGCTCTTTCATCTTTTTTGAATCTGGGAACGCCATTCAGCCATTTGCAGCGTGTTATACTTTTCTCATGTTTATTGATAACCTGAAAATGACCAGCAATAAGAAAAGGGCCTGTACTTATAGAATCCCCACAGTGTGCAGAAGCCATTCAGACTATCCAGTCTACACCGACTCTCCAAAAGAGCATCTTACCCAAGCACCCACTCCCCAAGCAACCCCTCCCACTCTGCACCCCACTTTCATCCTGTCCCTGTAACATTTACCATGGCTAATCCACCTAACCTGCTCATCTTTAGTCACCAAGGAGCAATTTATCATGGCTAATCCACTTAACGTGCGTATCTTTGGTCTGTGGGAGGAAACCAGAGCACCTGGAGGAAACCTACACAGACACGGGGAGAATATGCAAAATCCACACAGTCACCCAAGACCAGAATCAAACCTGGCTCCCTGGCGCTGTGAAGCAGTAATGCTAACCACTGTATCACCGTGCCATTATGTAACATATTTCATGACCACATCGCTTGGTGCTTCACAATAAATGTAACACTTCCATTGTGTAGTTACTGTTACTGGGTAGAGAAACACAGTAGCCAATTTGAATAAAACAAAATCTCTCAAACAGCATTATGAGAAATGGCCAGATGATTTGCTTTCCTCATTTGAAAAAATGTCCCTGTGACGTTGCAGCACTGCTACAGAACTGTATTGAAGTCTTGTGCTCAAGTCTTTGGAGTCGGGTTTGAACTAATCACCTGAGTTGGGCCAACAATTCTAGCATTATGCCAAAGCTGACAGAGCAGACAATAGTTATAGGAATAAATTTTAAAAGTCATCCTGTAAGGGTAAACCTATTGGAAGAATTGAGCCCAATTTTACTTCTCAAAAAATGATGTGAATTTCTACAAGGGTACTATCTCAACTTGCTGTCCATGTGTAAGTGTAATTGCAGTTCCCTTCTCCATCATAAAAATCAATGCAAGTGAAAATAAGGCAATTTTGCAACTATACAGTCAATCCACTGAGTTCTACAGTCTGGGGGCAAGTTGAAAATCATCTCTGTTGTATTTTCCATAGGATTTCTCTTTTATAGTCTTTTGGAAACTGGATTGCTTTGTGCTGCTTTTTTGAAGGTTAACAATGATTTCTTTGTAAAAGATTTTTCCATCTGTAAGGCAAAGGCAAAGCAAGACACAGAGATATGAAAGAAGGAAACGTGAAATTCTGAACTTTAAAATTTTATGATATGTAACATTCCTTTTCTGGTGTCTGATGTAAATGAACAGGTTGACATGGTTCACCAGTAATAGTGAAAAACAGCAGAAGGAGGCGTAGAGAAGCTTTTATTCTCCATGGGCACCCCACAAGGTGCAGTAGAGTTCAGGAATTAAGATTTCTCATATGTTAGCTCTCTACAGCATTCTTTGTGCTCTGAGGCACTGTGTCTATGTTGTAATATGATTTTCTGACAGATGATTAGGTTACGTATGTTAATATTGGATCAATCAGCAAAACTGACTCACTTGCTTCTAGTGCAATGTTATTAGTTGTGAGGCACCGCAACATTTCACTGTGTTTTATTACCACAACATTTCTTTTTCATGAGGCAAGCTTCACAAATAATACAAAGAAATGCTATAAGCTTAGACAGAATTGTTGGCACAGACCATATGAATAAATTTTCAGATAAGGTAAAAAGACTAATATTTTGACTTGAAGGAGGTTATTTTCATTTCCATTTACATCCAGGAATGGAAACTACAAGTTACGATGCGTTCCATTTTAATTTATCATGGTGATAAATATTAGAATCATATGTCAGAGAAGAAGACCATTTAGGAGAGACGATAGCCTAATGGTATTACCGTGAGACTATTGATCCAGAAATTCAGCTAATGTTCTGGGGACCAAGGTTGGAATCCTGCCATGGCAGATAGTGGAATTTGAATTCAATAAAAAAAATCTGGGATTAAGAATCTACTGATGACCATGAAACCATCATCGATTATCAGAGAAACCCATCTGGTTTATCAATTTTTTTTAGGAAAGGAAATCTGCCATCCTTATCTACATGTGACTTCAGAGCCACAGCAATGTGATTGACTCTCAACTGCCCTCAGGCAAGTGAGGATGGGCAATAAATGCTGTCCTACCAGCGACGCCCATGTCTCATGAATGAATAAAAAATATATATTGGTTCTAGCTCTTTGAGAAAGTTGTCCAATTAATTCTATTCCTCTGTTCTTCCTTGTAGCTTTGCAAATGTTTCCTTTCCAAGTATATATCAAACTCTCATTTGAAGGTCTTTCTTGAATCTGCTTTCACCATATATTCAGGCAGTTCATTCCAAATCATAATAACTTGCTGTGTAAAATAAATTATCTTTATCTTGCTTCAGCAATATTAATAGTCTAGTATCTGGATGATAGAACCCAATGAGTTATAGGGCAATAATTACTAACAGCACAGTTCATTGCAAAGTATCACACCACACCACGTTTGGTGCAGTGAAGAGGTGATTGTATTATTTGTGACAAATGTCAAGAAGAGAATAAAATAAAGGGGAAGAGGTATGAAGAAATAATGGTTAAGTGACAGTGAGTTCGGATTTAAATATATTGTATGTTCTAGGAGACAATAAAAACTAAAAAAAACTAAAAGGATCAAATAAAATTTCCCAAATATGGATTAGAAAATAAAATGGAATTGCAGCAATCTTTGAAGTCCAATATGTAGATACAGAAAACAGGAAAAGAAGGTTTAGCCACTTCTGTTTTAAGAACATAGGAAAATAAGAAACAGGAGCAGGAGTAGGCCATCTAGCCCTTCAAGCCTGCCCCGCCATTCAATAAGATCATGGCTGATCTGAAGTGGCTCAGTTCCACTTTCCCGCTTTCTCCCCATAACCCTTAATTCCCTTGTCTATCAAAAATCTATCTACCTGTGACTTAAATATATTCAATGAGGTAGCCTCCACCACTGCAGAAAATTCCAGAGATTCACCACCCTTTAAATGAAGAAGTTCCTCCTCAGCTCTTCTAAACTGCCACCCCCTTAGTTTGAGACTGTGTCCTCTAGTTCTGCTATCCTTTTTAAGTGGAAAGAATCCCTCTACCTCTACCTTATCTAGCCCATTCATTATCTTGTAAGTCTCTATAAGTCAGATTTCACAAAGGCAGAATGATCCAGATTTAACAAAAGGTCACCAATACTTTTCAAAAAACAAAATACTGCAGATGTAAAGAGTCCAAATAAATGCAAAAATGCTGGAAATTCTCAGCAGATTGGAAGTATCTATGGAGAAAGAAACAGTTTGATTCGGGAATATATCATAATATGTATCGTGAAATGTGGTCACAGACCTGGAATATTAATTCTAATTTTCCTATCATAGATCAGCTGCCAGACCAGCTGAGTATTTCCAGCACTTTATATTTTAAGGACCATCAAAAGTGATTGCATCCTGAAAATATGAAACCTTACCCAGAAGCTTGCTTGCCCACGGGCCAATTAAGGCCCTAATTAATGGCCACTTAAGGACCTCCTCCCATCGCTGCTCATATTTTACCTGCAGTGGGAAAGGCTGACACCAGGTGTCCAGCCAGCTACATGAAACCAGGTGGGCCGGTGGATGGGCCAAGTAGATGAGTACCTACATCAATCAGAGACCCCATCCAAATTTTTCATCTATATCAACTTTTTCTTTCCCCCTGACCTTTCCACACTGGATCCCCCATCACGCTCACCCCTTAGCCGGTGCCCACGCGCTTGACCCAGCTGAGTCACTGGACTTAACTCACTGACTGGTTTCATAGCCATTCACTTCCCTCAGGGACTTGCTGCAATCCCTGCAATGGCCATCACTCTCGATGGCACTGCTGGGTCCTGAGTGCTATCTATCATTTAGTTGGCTGGCAACTTTCAGAGCTAGGACTTCTTCTCCAATGGGGGTAGAAGACCTATCTCAATCCAGCAAGCCTGCCAATCTAAGGCAGTCTCATCGCCGACCTTAATGCCAGTGGTACGAGGACACTGTCCCCAATGTAATATACAGCCAATGGTTTAGAAAGCACACTGATAACACCCCATGTTTGAGAACTGCCTCAGATTCTGTTCTATCACCAATTTAAAATTGTAATATTTGAAGGCCAATTAAACAAAACTTCCATCTTCTTCCTGGAAAAGACATGAGCACAATAAGAAGTGGCCAACTTGCAGTCATCAGAGGTACTTTCATGGAAAATTAAACGCCTCTTATTAGGCCAACAGTTAGGCAAACTTTCTTGAATGGATATTACAATAGGTCCATAAAGCAAATTAATCACATTTCAGATTAACTATCTGTTAGACAGGATTTTTGTGGAGTTGGGAGACTCTGTAGATTTTTAAAAAGGGAGGTCAGGACAATGTCCAGGAACCCCAGCCCCATTCCAGGTGCCCCCAGTTTTTTTCAAAGTGGGATAATGTTCAGTTTCTGGCCAATGACATTTGTGGGTTGATGTGGAGCATTAAACAATGCAACCATTGAATGTCAAGGAAAATAGTTAGATTTTCTCTTGTTGGAGATTGCCTTTGCCTTACACCTGGTTGAACTGACTGTTACTTTCCACTTATGGTAATGCTCCAGTTTCCTCCCACAGTCCAAATGTGTGCGGGTTAGGCCGATTGGCCATGCTCAATTGACCCTAGTGTCAGGGGAATTAGCAAGGTGAATGTGTGGGGTTGTGAAATAGGGCCTGGATGGGATTATGGTCAGTGCAGACTCGATGGGCCAAATGGCCTCCTTCTGCACTGTAGGGGTTCTGTGATTCTAAATGAGAAACTCTAAGCTCACTTGTGAAAAATGACCATTTGAGAAAAGGATTTATACTGCCCCTTTCACAACATCAGCTTGCCCCTCAGCCATCAACAGCGAATTAAGTAATTCTTTTGAAGGATATACACCGACATAAAGTAGAAGAGGCAGCAGTTAATTTGTGCACAGCAAGCTCTCACAAACAGCGAGGTGATACATGACCAGATAATCATTTTTTTAACGAGACTGATAGAATAATAAATGTTGACCATGGGTGCCAATTAGTCCTGGTACAGGCAATCGGGAACCAGGCACTGCAGACTCCGAGCGGTGGGGGGTCATGGAGATAAGTACTGCCCCCAACTGTGCCCATGGGCTACTCTGTTGCTACCAGGCTGCAGAGGGGGGATTGTCAAGGGACCTGGGGCTGGGTGAGGGCATGAGCTCTGGATCCAAGCCTGGATCTTGCTGCATATGGACACGGACTGCTTCTGAGGAGTAATGAATGGTGCTGAAAATCATGCAATCACCAGCCAACATCCTCACTTCTAAGCTTATGATGTCTGTGTAGGTTTCCTCTGGGTGTTCTGGTTCCTTTCCACAGTCCAAAGATTTGCAGGTCAGGTGGATTGGCCATGCTAAACTGTTACTTAGTGTGTCAAAATGTGAGAGGGATTGGAGCTAAATATGTGGGGCTATGGGGATAGTGCCTGTGTGGGATGCTGTGTTGGAGAGTCGGTGCAGACTTCATGGGTTGAATGACCCCCTTCTGCAGTTAGGCTTGCTATGAAGATCATTGATGAAGAAGATGAAGTTGGTAGGGCTGAGGGCACAATCCTGAGGAACTCCTGCAGTGTTGGTTTTAGGTTAGATGATTAACCTAAAACCATCACAACCATCTTCCTTTGTGCAAGGTGCAACTCCAACCAACGGAGAGTTTTGTTTGATTGCCATGAATTTCAGCTTTGTTATGCTTCATGATGCCACACTCTGTCAAATGCAGCCTGGATGTCAAAGGCAGTCACTGTCACCACATCTCTGGTGTGACATCCATACAGCACTTCTGGCAGAAGATAGTTGTAAACATTTCAACCTTGTCTTTTACATTGGCTCACGTATCATTGACAATGGGAATTTGTGGAGTCTCCTTCTCGAGTTAGTTGTTTAATTGTCCACCACTATTCACAGCTGTATGTGATAACACTGCAGAGCTGAGATCTGATCCATTGGTTGTGTGATTGCTTAGCTCTATTATATGCTGCTAAAACTGTTTTGCATGCAAGTAGTTCCGTGTTGTAGCTTCAGCACGTTGACACCTCACTTTTAGCTTTGCTTGATGTTAGTTTTGGCATGCCCTCCCCTACTTTTCATCAAAACAGGGCTGATCCCCTGTTCTGACAGTAATGGGAGAGTGGATGATATACGGGTAATGAGATTGTAACAGAACATGGTTGAATACAATTTTGCTGCTGATGATGACCCACAGCACCTCCTCATGCCCAGTTTTGAGTTATTAGATCTGTTCAAAATGCATCCCATTTAGCACGGTGGTAGTGCTACACACAAGACGGAGGATATCCTTGTGACGTTGCCTGCACCAATACTATGTGGTGATCACTCCTACCAATACTTCCGTGTACAGATGGGTTGGTGAGGATGTGGTCAAGTAGATTTTTCCTTTTCTTGGTTCCCTCACTGCTGCAGATCCAGCCTCGCAGTTATTTCCTTTAGGATCTGGTCAGCTCAGTCAGTAGGGCTATTTAATAATGGACATTGCAATCTCCCACCCGGGGTAACATTTTGTGCCTTTGACAACCCTAGTGCTTCTTCTAATTGGTGTTCAACATTGAGGAATAATGATTCATCATTAGCGTAGTAGAGAACATGCCCCTGTCTACATCAATGGGGACAAAGTAGAAATGGTCGAGAGCTTCAAATCTCTAGACGTCGAGATCACCAACAACTTGTCCTGTCCCCTCCCATGCTGACATGATAGTTAAGGAAGCCCACCAATGCCTCTACTTTCTCAGAAGACTAAGGAAATTTTCCACGCCAGCAACAACTCACCAACTTTTACAGATGAACTACAGAAAACATTCTTTCTGGTTGCATTACAGCTTGGTATGGCTCCTGCTCTGCCCAAGACCACAAAAAACTACAAAAGGTTGTGAATGCAGCCCAATCCATCATACAAACCAGTCTCCCATCTATTGACTCTGTCTATACTTTCCACTGCCTCGGTAAAGCAGCCAGATTAATTAAGGACTACACATACCCCGGATATTCTCTCTTCCACCTTCTTCCATCAGGAAAAAGGTACAAAAACCTGCAATCATATCCCAACCACTCAAGAACAGCTTATTCCCTGCTGCCATCAGACTTTTGAATTGACCTACCTTGCATTAAGTTGATTTTTCTCTACACCCTAGCTATGACTGTAACACTACATTCTGCTTCTTGTTTCCTTCTCTATGAATGGTATGCATTTTCTGCATAGTGCGCAAGAAACAATACTTTTCACTGTTTACTAATACATGTAACAATAATAAATCAAATTGAATCAAATCATCATCTGGAGGTGAGGGAGGTGTTTCTGTGATAATTAGCAGAAGGTTTTCTTGCTCAAGTTTGACTGGTGTCATGAGTCAATGTTGAACACTCCTTTGGCAACTGTCTCCAGGTTGTAAGCCACTGTGCCCGTCATCTCTGGTGGGTCTGTCTTGCTGGTGAGATGGGATGTACCCAGGGACACTGGGTGTGGTGTCTGGGACATTTTCTGCAAGGTATGATCTTTGAGTATGACTGTATCAGGCTGCTGCTTGACCAGTCTGTGGAACTGTTCTTCCAATTTTGGCAGAAGCCCCCAGATATTAATAAGGACAACTTTGCAAAGCATTTTAATGAGACAGAGCCAGGTTTGCCATTGTCATTTCTGGTGCCTGGGTCAATGCCAGATGCTCTGGTTCTATTCTTTGTCTTAGGCTTTGCAGCAGTTTGATAAAACCAAATGATTTGCTAGGCTATTTAAGAGTCATAGAATCCCATAATGTAGAAGAAGGCCATTTGGCCCAATGTGTCTATACCATCCACAGTCCCACTGAGGCCCTCTCCCCATAACCCTACTTATCTACCCTACAAATCACAGATTCGTGAAGGGGAAGTCGTGTTTAACAAATTTATTGGATTTCTATGAGGATGTGACTAGTGCGGTAGACAGAGGAGAACCAGTGGATGTGGTGTTTTTAGATTTCCAGAAGGCGTTCAATAAGGTGCCTCACAAAAGGTTGCTGCAGAAGGTTAGGGTACACGGAATAGGGGGTAAAGTGTTAGCGTGGATTGAGGATTGGTTATCTAACAGGAAGCAGAGAGTTGGAATCAATGGGTGCTTTTCTGGTTAGCAGTTGGTGACTAGTGGCGTGCCACAGGGATCGGTGCTGGGGCCTCAACTGTTTACCATTTACATAGATGATCTGGAGGAGGGGGCTGAGTGTAGGGTGACGAAATTTGCTGATGATACGAAGATGAGTGGAAAAGCAAATTGCATGGAGGGCGCAGAAAATCTGCAGAGAGATCTGAATAGGCTGAGTGAGTGGGCGAGGACCTGGCAGATGGAGTATAACATTAGCAGATGTGAGTTATCCACTTTGGTAGAAATAATAGTAGGAGGGATTATTATTTAAAGGGTGAAAAGCTGCAGCATGCTATGATGCAGAGGGACCTGTGCACGAATCGCAAAAACCCAGTCTGCAGGTGCAGCAGGTGATCAAGAAGGCAAATGGAATGTTGGCCTTTATAGTGAGGGGGATAGAATATAAAAGCAGGGAGGTCTTGCTGCAACTGTACAGGGTACTGGTGAGGCCGCAACTGGAGTACTGTGTGCAGTTTTGGTCCCCTTACTTGCGCAAGGATATATTGGCCTTGGAGGGAGTACAGAGAAGGTTCACCAGGCTGATACCGGAGATGAGGGGGTTAGCTTATGAGGAGAGATTGAATAGGCTGGGCCTGTACTTATTAGAGTTTAGAAGGCTGAGGGGGGATCTTATAGAGACATATAAGATAATGAAGGGGCTAGATAGGGTAGAGGTAGAGAGATTCTTCCCGCTTAGAAAGGAAAACAGAACTAGAGGGAACAGTCTCAAAATAAGGGGGGGGCAGTTTAGAACGGAGTTGAGGAGGAACTTCTTCACTCAAAGGGTGGTGAATCTCTGGAATTCTCTACCCATTGAAGTGCTGGAGGCTACGTAGCTGAATATATTTAAGTAACGGGTAGCTAGGTTTCTGATAGACAAGGGAATTAAGGGTTATGGGGAGAAAGCGGGAAAGTGGAACTGATCCACTTCAGATCAGCCATGATCTTATTGAATGGCGGGGCAGGCTCGAAGGGCTAGATGGCCTACTCCTGCTCCTATTTCTTATGTTCTTATGTTCTTATGTTCTTAAATCCTCCTGACATTAAGGGGCAATTCAATGTGGCCAATCAACCTAACTTGCACATCTATGGAGTGTGGGAAGAAACCAGAGTACCAGGAGGAAACACTCACAGACACAGGAAGGACATGCAACTCCATACAGTCACCTGAGGCCGAAATTGAACCCAGGTCCCTAGCACTGTGAGGCAGCAGTGCTACCCACTGTGCTGTCCTGCAGTCAACTGCATTGCTTGGGATCTGGAGTCACATATAACCAGCCTAAATAAGGTTGGCAGATTTTATTTCTCAAAGAGGCATTAGTGAACCAGATGGCATTCAACATGGTTTAATGGTCATCATTAAATTAACTTTTAATTCCTGAGTTTTTAAAAATTAATTAAATGTAAATTCCACCAGCTGCTGTGGTGAGATTTGAACCAAATTCCCAGAGCATTAGCCTGATTTTTTGGTTTACCAGCCCAGCGATGTGACCACCTTGTCACCCCTCCCTCTAATCATGTAGATTGTGACTCTAGTTTATTATTTGGCATTTGTGTTATGCTGATTGATGAGAGATTATAATTTTAAAAAAGAAGCTGGTTGAAAATTTACTGCAAAATCTTCCTAAAGTATTAATAACTAAAGTCTTCCCTGGAAAGTAAGTGACACTTTCTGGTTTTAAAATATGGTTTTCTGCTTTTTTGACAGGATCCAATGGGAGCCAAGATGAAAAAGGTAAAGGATTTTTGTCGAAACAAGCATGGAAATGTTGCCCTTGGTGTTGTGAATCACACCAACCACCAGAGGTGCAAGAACAGCATTGGGTGGCAGTAAATAGCAGAGGATCTAAACCCCAGTTGTACAGTACATTGTACACAGCTACAGTGTTAGAAAACATTCACAGAACCTCCCAGGAGCTTCAGGTACGTTTATAGGTAATGATGCTTTCTCCAGGAAGAAGCTGATTGTTATGTACACTTCAATACATTCTGTCCCTTATGAATGCTCTCTTTTTTTCACATGTGAAAGTGTCCTGACTTCTAACCTTTTATTACCATAACTCATTCTTGCTACACAATGTTTAAGGTCTGATTAAACCTCCTCATCCCCATGCCATACATTTTCCCTCTTCTCAACCCTTTTTCTGACTTGGCCTGATTTATTGTCACTTCCCAGTAAGTTATAAATCTTGTCACAATTTCAATTCTGGCAGATGAAAGCGTGGCAAAACAGAAGGCAGCATCTGACAATGGGAGGAGTTGGACATCGCCCTAAGTAGAAGTCTAGTGGTTTTGGAAAATGATGAAATGGTGTCAATTCCCAGCAAGAGGTGAGCTTTTTTCAGAAGAGAGCAATATAACATTTGAAATGAAGGACTGACACACAGGCTGAAATTTTACCACTCTTCACTCCAGCAGGATTTTCCCATCACGCTACAGTGAACAGAGATTTGGCTGGTGATCAAGTTCCCCAATCTCTCTACAGCAGGAGCACAGCATGAACGGCAGGTAGGATCGCGTCCAATATCTTTCCAGGTCACTGGTAATATGTGAAATGCTTGCCTATGCTACTTTCTGTATGATCGTGCTAATTTCACTGTTGTAACTTTGCCCTTTAAGTGCGATTATAGAAGCTTCCAGAGTTGGCCCCAATTGGGTTTCTTGTGATACCAGGCCCTGGACAATAAAGTTTAAAGTTTTAATGTTTATTTATTTGTGTCACAAGTAGGCTTACATTAACACTGCAATGAAGTTACTCTGAAAATCCCCTGGTTGTCACATTCCAGTGTTTCTAACCATTCCCCCAGCCCGCCTCGATCATTGGCCTCCCTCCAGCCCTGACTGGTCCCCTTGCAGAGTGGCAGCGGGACCCCCCCACCCCCAGCGCTCGCTCCTAAGCCCCACTTACAACAGACCCTGCCCCCTTTGCAACTGCCCCATGCCCGGTGGGTAGTGCCAAAGTGCCCCGTGGACATGGGCACTTTGCCCCTTGGGCAGTGCTAGGGTGCCCATGCCCAGGCCACCACCCCCCCACCCCATGATCCCCTGGGAGGCCTTATTTGCCCTCCCTTCAGTCCAGCAGGGCTGCCCCACTAGTTCCCCGAAAGTGGGGAGCTAGTTTGAACCCTGCTGGAGTGAAATACTCCTGATGAGGTGGGAGATGCTAGCAGGCCCAGAGAATTCAGTCTCGAGCTCACTAATCACATTTTAAACAATGTAGAATATATTAAAATGACTTACCTGGTGTACTTGCCGGTTTCTTGTGTAGTTTGTCGATGCCGGATATCCAGCTTTGGGGGATGCCTGAAAGCCGGAATGCATGTGCAAATCCCACACATCAGCCGACGCACAATTCTCCCAGCCCACTGTGCTAATGGATCAGTGTGGCAGGACGGGAGAATCACCCCCATAATGTCTGTCAGAATATCCTGGGCTGGCGTCACACAGTTCAGTCATTCCCACTGTCTGCTCTCTGTCTTCAGTGACACCGTAGTTCACATGGGCTCAGATCACAAAGGATCATTGAATCCTTACAGTACAGAAGGAGGCCATTCGGCCCACTGAGCTTGTGCCAACCACAATCCCACCTACACCCCATTACCGTAATCCCACACATTTACCCTGCTAATCCCCCAATGCTAGGGTTAATTTAGCATGGTCAATCAATCTAACCCACACACCTTTAGACTGTGGAATGAAACTGGAACGGCCAGAGGAAACCCACAGAGACAAGTAGAGAATGTGCAAACTCCACACAGACAGTGATCCAAGGCTAGAATTAAACCTGGGTACCTGGCACTGTGAGGCAGCAATGCTAACCACTGTGCCACCATGCCATAGTAAAGTTAAACTTTTCCCACTGCAATGACATGGTATGACCCCGATCATTGACAGCAAGCGAGCTGCCATCAGCCAGACAGGAGCCAGACATTCACAGAAACTTTTTGAGGATCTCTGGACGATCCCCACTGCAAGTCATCATCATCTTCCTGCAATGTAGGACATCTGCTGCATCACCACGACAGGAGCCTTATCACAAGGGCTGTGTAAACTGCCATCAGTCAGATGGGAGAGCAATGCTGACAGATGCCGTGTGAAGATAATGGGATGTCTTCACTGAATATCTTCACCACCCTTGCTTCCTTTGCTTCCCTTGTTGCAATGTTAAGTTGCCGAGGGCACAGCTGATGACCACCATGTGTGATACTCTCTGTGCATTATATTGCAGGGCTCCACCAGACCAGTCCAGGCACCTCATCTTCAGCATCCCTATGATCAGCTCCACTGAAGCGCTTGTTGCAGTTAGAGCCTCTTGTCTCAGCTGCACTCTGTGTCCTCCACATAAGTGTCCTTAGCTCCATCAGATTCCTATTTATCGACTACAGCTCAGCCTTCAGCACCATTACTCCCACAAAATTCATCTCCAAACTCCGTAGCCTGGACCTCAGCTCCTCCCCCTGCAACTGGATCCTGAACTTCCTAACACACCGACAACAAACTGTAAGGATAGGCAACAACACCTCCTCCACAATAATCCTCAACATCAGTGCCCCACAAGGCTGTGTTCTCAGCCCCCTACTATACTCCTTGTACACTATGACTGTTTGGCCAAATTCCCCTCCAATTTGACTTTCAAGTTTGCTGACGACACAAAGGGGGTCAGATTCAAACAGTGACGAGACAGAGTACAGGAATGAGATAGGGAATCTGGTGAACTGATGCGGCAACAATAATCTCTCCCTCAATGTCAACAAAATGAAGAGATTGTCATCGATTTCAGCAGAGCATGTCCCTGACTACATCAATGGGGACAAATCAGAAAGGGTCGAGAGCTTCAAGTTTTTATGTGTCCAGATGACCAACCTGTCCTGGTCCCCCCATGCTGACACTATAGTTAAGAAAGCCCACCAACGCCTCTATTTTCTCAGAAGATTAAGGAAATTTGGCATGTCAGCTACGACTCTCACCAACTTTTACAGATGCACTTTCTATGGTGCATTCTTTCTGGTTGTATTACAGCTTGGTATGACTCCTGCTCTGCCCAAGACCACAAGAAACTACAGAAGGTTGTGAATGTAGCCCAATCCATCATGCAAACCAACCTCCCATCCATTGACTCTGTCTACACTTCCTGCTGCCTCAGCAAAGCAGCCAGCATAATTAAGGATCCCACACACCCAGGACATTCTCTCTTCCACCTTCATCTTTCGAGAAAAAGATACAAAAGTCTGAGGTCACGTACCAATCAACTCAAGAACAGTTTTTTCCCTGCCGCTGCCAGACTTTTGAAAGGACTTACCTTGCATTAAGTTGATCATTCTCTCCACCCTAGCTATGACTGTAACACTACATTCTGCACTCTCTCCTTTCCTTCTCTATGAACAGTATGTTTTGTCTGTATAGCGCGTAAGAAACAGTACTTTTCACTGTTAATACATGTGACAAAAATAAATCAAATCAAAACTCAATCTATCAGCAATAAATGTGTCCCGAGCTTGTCTGTCTTATCTGGACCTCATGGCCGACATCCTTGCCCTCAGGACACTTTCAGTCTCATTCCCTTCGATATCCTTTTCATTACAGGAGACATGCCAATCCTTCATCTCCTCCTCAGGGAGTTGCTTCTCTTGTTGCAGTGTTAGGTTGCCAAGGGCACAGCAGGTGACCACCATGTGTGATACTCTCTGTGGATTGTATTGCAGGGTTGCACCAGACCAGTCCAGGCACCTCATCTTCAGCATCCCTATGATCTGCTCCACTAAAGGGCTTGTTGCTGCAGCAGTCTCATTGTATCTTGCCCCAGCTGCACTCTGTGTCCTTCATACAGGCATCTTTAGCCACATCCTCAGGGGATAGTCCTCGTCCCCAGTGAGCAACCAAAGCAGCCTGTGTGGGCTCTGAAAGATTTCAGGACTCTGAGCAAGGCTGAGAATGTAAGAGTCATATGCAATCCGTGGGAATGGAGTACACACCTGCGGGGTGTGTTTGATGTGGTCGCAGGTTGGCTAAACATTCAGTGCATGTAACTTCCGTGGGATTTTGCAAACCTCCACATACAAGTGCACCCAAGAGATCAAGGATGCAATTTTCGTGAGGGTGTACAACTTCATCCTTTTCGTGTGGCGTCAGGCAAGCCATGAAGAAAGGGCAATGGGATTCTTTGGCTCTTCACAGGTTCTGGGTGCCATTGACTGCACTCTTTGGCACTCAGACCTCTGGGCATCAAGCAGTGAACTGTGTGATCCTACCAAAATGCACAAAGATGAGTGGGAAAGCAAATTGCATGGAGGATGCAGAAAGTCTGTAGAGAGATTTGGATAGGCTAAGTGAGTGGGCAAGAATCTGGCAGATGGAGTATAACGTATCCACTTTGGAAGGAATAATAGTAAAATGGACTATTATTTAAATGGTGAAAAATTACAACATGCTACTGTGCAGAGGGACCTGGGGGTCCTTGTGCATGACTCACAAAATCAGTTTGCAGGTGCAGCAGGTGATCAAGAAGGCAAATGGAGCGTTGGCCTTTATCGCGAGGGAGATGGAATGTAAAAGCAGGGAGGTCTTGCTGCAACTGTATGAGATACTGGTGAGGCCGTAGCTAGAGTACGGTGTGCAATTTTGGTCCCCTTATTTGCGAAAGGATCTATTGGCTTTGGAGGGAGTGCAGAGAAGGTTCACCAGGTTGATTCTGGAGATGAGGGGTTTAGCTTATGAGGAGAGATTGAGTAGACTAGGCCTGTACTCATTGGAGTTTAGAAGGCTGAGGGGAGATCTTATAGAGACATATAAGATAATGAAGGAGCTAGACAGGGTAGAAGCAGAGAAATTATTTCCACTTAGAAAGGAAACAAGAACTAGAGGGCTCAAAATAAGGGGGAGTCAATTTAGAACAGAGTTGAGGAGGAACTTCTTCTCCCAGAAGGTGGTGAATCTTTGGAATTCACTGCCCATTGAAGCAGTGAGGCTACCTCGTTAAATGTGTTTAAGTCACAGGTAGATAGATTTTTGACCAATAAGGGAATTAAGGGTTATGGGGAGCAGGCGGGTAAGTGGAATTGAACCACCATCAGATCAGCCATGATCTTATTGAATGGCGAGGCAGGCTCGAGGGGCTAGATGGCCTATTCCTGCTCCTATTTCTTATGTTCTTAACTTCACATATTCATACATTATATTCCATCCGCCAAGTTTTTGCCATCTCACCTCACCCATCTAAAACACGCTGTAGGCTCTGTTGGAGAGATTTTATGGCCTTGCTCAATTCGAAACCATAAAATCTCGCCAAAGGTCAACAGACCTTTCCATGGTCCGCCTCTCGCCTGCTCCAATTCCTGTGGTGAGTGGGCCAGTACAATTCTGGCCTCTGTGTCATCCTCACCACTTGCCTTCCCATTTATTTTTGTGTCATTCACAAACTTGGCAATAGTACATTCACTTCACTTGTCCAAGTCATTAGTATATATTGTAAATAATTGTGGCTGCAGCACTGATGCCTGTGGCACTCCACTAGTTACAGCCTGCCATCCTGAAAATACTCATACTGTCCCAATTCTCTGTCTTCCATTAGTTAGCCAATCCTCTTCACATCAATATACTCCCTTCCCACATTATGATCTCTTATCTTATTAAGTAGTCTTTAGTATGGTACCTGATTGAACATTTTTTGGAAATCCATATTGCATCTACTGGTTCTCCTTTATTAACTTGCTTGTTACCACTAAAAGAATTCTAGTAAATTTGTTAGGCATGATTTCTCCTCCATGCAGCCATGCTGACTTGAATAATATGCATTTCTAAATGTGCTGCTATTTACATCCTTCATAATTTTTCATGTAATTATTTTCTATCCAAAGGCAGTGATCCACACTGACTAATTTATGGCCCCCTGTTATTTTTTATTAGTCACTGGTTTCTGTATCAAACCCCTCTGTTTCACAATGATGTCCATTGGAGGTCAAATCCACCACATTAACTTCTGCAGATCGCTTTATTCTTCTAATTGTATCTCCCCATCATTTTTCAGGGTTTGAGATGGTTGGCTACAATAAATTTGGTTTCAACCATTAGCTTTGTGTTTGGTTTATTTGTCTGAGGTATTTTGTATTGGCAATTGCTGTGAACCTGATATCCTGGAACATTTCATTGGAAGCTCACACACTCTCATGGGAAACTAAGATGACCACTGACAGTTCCCATGAAATCAAAAACGTGCTAACATTGTGGTTAATTATTACTTACTTTTGTTTCATGGTGTGCTTCTCAATGGCTTCTCTGGTAAATAGAAACAGTCTGTTCTGGGATTCTGCTCACATAATGTTTCAGGCTATTAAATAGTTAACTAGCTACTGATGCCTAAAATGGGGAGAGATATCACAGTCAGAGTGAATTTAAAAGCATCTGTTCGACTGTACAGCCCTTTTGTTTGAGGTCTTGTTCCCTCCTTCATGTTACCGGAGACAAAGCTTTCCGACTTGATCTGACGTGAAAAAGGCAGTGATCAATGATCTGATTAATAAGTTTGGGAAACATTGTGAGTGCTTGCATTACCAACTGTGCACTACCGTTAATGGTCTTGTGGGATCTCCACCAGCCCCACCTCCTCTTTCTGTTTGTTCCAATAAGAACTAAATCCTGCCTTACAGTCATTTTGACATCAGTGTTAATCTACCAATTGTATCTGATTTCTGTTGCTCCAAGTATGGTGCAGAAGGTCGTGTATATATAATTACCAATGTAAACTATCACACCGTGCAATTGGAAGAAAGATATAGGAATGCAATTGGAAATTCTCTCTCTTCACATGAATTACGTTTAAACTATATTAATGTTAAGCATTTTTCTTTTAGGCTGCAAGAAAAGAGCTCCTTGATACAAACATGATATTGGGGATCATTTTCCTGATCAGCACAAGGCTCTTCATTGACGTTACAGGTAATGCCAATGAAACATCCGGGATGATATTTTCCTGTGTTAATTTTTAATGAAAAATGTGTGTAATTGGGAACAAGCAGTAGAAAATGGTAATGAACTCTTTTGATTCTTTGAACCATTACACTAAGTTGTCTTCTCTCACCCGTAAATTGATTACGGAAATTGACAAAGCCAAATGTCAAATTATGAGAAACTTGTGCATGTGCGGGAGGGAATATAATGGAATGGATATAAATGAAAAGTTAGTTTTGAACTCCCTGGTTCTACAGTTCCTTGGGACTTGTAGGGTCACTGGGAAAAGTACCTAACTTGCATAGAACAGGCAGGCAAGGGACCACAGAATCTCCCGTATATGTTCACTATTTGAGATGCTGTTTTCATGTTTTTCTCATACTCTTTTCCTATTCAGTCCTAGGCATTGGGATTGGAGGGGTGGTTGAGATGGAGCTGTTGCAATTTGCTTTTTTGTAAACAAAAAATGATCACTTTCTTTTCTGACTCCTTCCAATGCATCCCACACTCACTGCTTGGAAGACAGTACATTTTATCTCATCTAGCATAGACTCTACAGTTGCATTGGATTCAATCCTGGCCATCAGATCAGGAACCACCATCCCTGACAGCAGTCAAGCAGTGGGCAGAGGTCCTGAACAATGCTGCCTTCACTTTGCATGGGTGAGTGGCTGCACAGCAATCGGGAATGAGCCACAGGGGAGAACAAACAGGTTGCGCACTTAATTTCCTTTTAAGATTCGCATCTGAGCAACCATGAGTTAATTTGAAAGGGACCATTCAGTGCAACAAATTGGTAGTGCAAGCAGAAGTGCAAAGGAACTGAACTTTCCAAATCAAATCAGAGACTAAACCAGACGGTGGACACTCAGCACAGCTGTGTGCCCTATTTGGGGTGCCCTCTCTCTCACTTACCAACTCTGCCATCCTGCTGCTGCTTCCTTCTGGCTCTCCAGCTTTGAGAAGCCACCCAGCGTACATCATTAGACGGTGAATGTACCCTCTGCCCACCAATTGGCCAACTAGGGGAAAATCCATGGTGATTTGCCACATAAGAGTTTTCTGACCTCCATTCAAGCCAGATAGTGATGTTCAGAAGCTGCAGAGAGAATCCTGCTCTAAAGTCAGAAAACAGTTAGGTGTTATTTTACAATATAACAATTTTCCAAAAGAATCCTATGCAAAGTATGAACTCTTATTTTGCTGAATGCTAAATATAAAAAAGTGCACTTCTCAAACGAATGTTGCAGGGCAGGAGGAACATAAATAATGTTTTGTTTGGGCTGTGGTTTGTTTGGGAGAATGATTGCACATCCTAGAGGAGTGTGCCATCAAAGGGGTATGGCTATGTCATCATGTTAACTTGTTTGTTTAAGCCTGAGCTTTTGTCTTCCTATATTTACCAGGTCATAATTTTCCATCCGTTCACTTTACTACTTACAATATTGTGGGTTATCAGTTACAGAAGTATAAAGCCCCAGTCAAGCCTGTACTTCCCAAAATCTCAATGCCTTACAATGTGGAGAGTTAATGTAAGCGGCACAACATCAACAGTGGAGAAATGTAGTTGACTTTGGCTTCTTCAAAAGATGATGTCCATTGGCCAGGAAAGTTGCTTATGCCAGAGTGGTGGTTAGGCACATCAGCCAGAAACTTGCCAAACCCAGTTGCACGAGAATTCTATAGTATTCCGCCTTCTGTAACCCTTTAAATTCTAGTATAAGGCAGGGGTGGGGGGATTTTATCCCATCGCCTTCTATGTCAAGGGACCATGCTTAGAGGACTTAACAGGGCTTTTTTGCCTCTTTCACCACTTGATAGGCACAATAGAGCATTTCAGAACAAGTAGGCTACATTATGGTTTCACTACATTATAGTGAGGTGCAAACCTATGCTAAAGTGAGGGAATCAATCTCAAATTGGACTTGGAAGGAGTAAAGACTCCAAAAGAAACTGGAGAAATTTTGGGCAGGAGGGTGTTTTTAAGGAAGCATCTGACATCACCTAAGGGCCAGAGCTTTGGACTAGGACAGACAGATAGTCTTTCTCAGTAGCTTATTTAATTTCAGGTCAAGTTTATCAATTACTACATCAAGGACCTTTTTGATTTTCTCATGCTACTGGGACCCATCTAGCACAGTAATTATATCCTCCCCAACTGGGTTAATGCATTCTTTTTTGTCATTTGTACCAATTAAATATTTTGCTTGAGAAATAGTATGGATTATTATTACAGATGTTTCTGATTGGCTATTTTTTGGATATTTTTGGAAATCCTTTTGATGAAATTTTACTGCTAGAAATAATATGTGGAAAAATGGTGATTATTATCCGTTGGAAAAAAAATGTAGCCACTGAGGGGTGACCTTATGAAGGTTTATAAAATCATGAGGGGTATGGATAAGGTCAAGTCAAGGTCTTTACTCCAGAGTAGGAGAGTCCAAAACTTGAGGGCATAGGTTTAAGGTGAAAGAGGAAAGATTTAAAGGACCTGAAGGGCAACTTTTTCACACAGATGGTGGTGTGTATATGCAATGGGCTGTCAGAGGAAATGGTAGAGGCAGGTACGTTTACAGCATTTAAAATGCATTTGGACAGGTCCATAAGTGGGAAAGGTTTGGTGGGATACGAGCCAAATGCAGGCAAATGGGACTAGTTCAGTTTAGGAAACCTGGTCAACATGGACGAGTTGGGCTGAAGGTCCTGCTTCTGTCCTGTATGATTCTCTATGACACTGGTAGTTCAGAGTTGTTTACTTCTGAAAGGTAAAGATTGTGATTAGTGGGTGACTCAATTAAACTAACAAGCCTTATTTAAAGTTGCACAAGCTCAGAATTTTCTTCATATAGCATCTAATTAGGGCTGACATTGTGGTGCAGTACAGAGGGAGTACTACACCATTGGAGATGCTGTCCTTCAAATGCAATGATAAAGGGAGGCTTTGTTTGCTGCTCTAGTAGATGTGAAAGGTATTTCCTTCCTCCCTGCCTGAATGGGGTTACACATGTGGCCTGGCTGTATTTTGTGATTTAAATTTTTAAGAAATGGCTGAGACAGACCTTTTTTGCCCATTCTCATGGTCAGTGACATCACACTGCAACCAATCCAAGTCTTCTTTAAAGCTGGAAGGCCCCTGATTGGACATCCATTTTTGAGAACCAAATCACCACCCTTAATTAGACAAGGAACCTGTCTCCATGCCAATTCGGGGCTTCCAGTAAAAATCTTGATATTAATCAGTTTCCCAGGGGTGGCATGTTCAGGATCCAAAAATAGTCCCAACTCCTGTTCCCACCTCTGCAGGGAAAAATCAACTCCTTGTGTTCAGCACTGTGGCAGCTAATTAAATATTAAACACCTTACACATGCACTGTCGTCCTGTTATGTGACATTTATTTACTGTTTTTCCAATTTCTAACATTCACTTTTATCATCATATGACTGTCTCAATGTAAGAAAACATGAAATAGGGAATGGTAACAGCATTGTAAAGTAAAAAGAGGTTACCCCATGGGCAAGATAGGGGTTATAACATCTAAAAACATTCAAAATAATAGTGCACCAAGAGGATCCGGGAGAGTGGTCAAAGTGAGTGGCATAATACAACAAGTGTCAAGTCTCACACTCTGACTTTCCTGTATTGCACACCTCAGGTCAACATACATTAGAGCTCCCCTCATTCCTCTACTTGCAGGCAGCTCACATTCATTGGAACAGCCAACATTCACACTCAGCCTATTGTTTTTTAAAAATTTTATTCATTAGTGTCACAGGTAGACATTACATTAACACTGCAAGAAGTTACTATGAAAATTCTTTGGGCGCCACACTCCAGCACCTGTTCGGGTACACTGAGGGGCAATTTAGCATGGCTAGTTCAGCTAACTAGCTCGTCTTTCGGACTGTGGGAGGAGACCGGAGCACCTGGAGGAAACCCACATAGGCCCAGAGAGAATATGCGCATAGTGTCCCAAGGCTGGAATTGAACCCAGGTCCCTGGCACTGTGAAGCAGCGGTGCTAACCACTGTGCCATCATGCCACCCTATTGTCCTTTCACATCCATGCCTCACGGTCATTGTTTACAAATATTGTCCTTCTCCGCATGACAAGCACTCACACCTCCATGCTTTTCTTCAAGCAACAAGGCAAGAAGTGGAAATCTGGTGGCGAGGGGGTGGATGGCAGTGTCTCTCCAATGGCCGGCATCTTGATCGCTGGTAATATATGTCTGCCAGCTCCACTGGAAAGGAAATCTTGTTCCAAGAAACTGCAGAAGTCAGCAACAACCTTCCCTGAGAATTTGAGCCTCCTGAGGCACTGGTACCAAGAAATATCAGAGGAACTGATCCTCTGCCTGCAGCTCTTTGTTTGGGGTCTGTCCTCCTTCCAGCTGGATCCTGTGTCCATGTCCTCTGCTCTGCAGTGGCATGCAGCTGAGGAGATGAAGGCTGATATTGCTGCTGCTAAAGCCAATAGCAATGGTATGGTCTCTGCTCTTATCTTTCAGTCAATTTTGAATTTATGCTCTGCACACACAAATCCAGGTCATCAATAAATATCAAGAAAAGCTGTGTTTCTAGTACTAACCTCTAGAGAATCTCATTATCTTCCTCCTTTTTTATAAAATCATTCACTACTAACCTTTGTTTCCTGCTCTCAGTCAATTTCGTATCCATACCACCATTATCCTTTTATATTATTTGAGCTTCGACTTTAGAATTTCATTACAATAACCACACCACCCTGATCAACCCTCTTTGTTACCTCATCAAAAACTTAATCAAGTTGCAATTTGAACAGGATTTTCCTTTAACAATTCCATGCTAGCTCTCTTCAATTAATTCATACTTGTACAAGTGAATGTCAACTTTGTCCTTTGTTATTGTTTCTAAAAGTTTTTTCACAACCAAGATTAAATTGTAACTGCGCAGTTCATTCTTATACACTTTTTTCAACATGGGTGTAAAATTTGCAATTCCCCCATCCTCTGACAGGGCCTCCCTTATCTAATGAGGATTAGAGATTGTGCTCAGAAACACCAAAATTTCCACCCTTGTGCTTTCAGCATTCTTGGATACGTATCATCCAATCCTGGAGACATACCGACTTTAAGCGCAGCCAATCTTTCTAATGTTTCCTCTTTAACAATTGATGGTCTATCTAATATCTCAGCTCTTCCTCCTTTACTATGATTTTGGCAATATCATCTTCCTTTTAAAGCAGATGTGAGGTGCTCCTTTAGCCCTCTTTTTCCATGCTTATGTCCTTTCTTTGATCCTTAATTGCCCCCTCCTTAACTATTTATATGTTTGTAGAAGACTTTTTTCTTTTTCAAAGACTCCCTTTTTATGTCAGCTGCCTACCCTTTCTCATATTCAGTCTTTGCCACTCTTACTTTCTCTTATCACTTTCTCTCTGAACTTCTTATAATCAGTGTTATTCTCACTTGTATTATCAACTTAACATCTGTCATATGCAGCCTTTTTTCACTCCTTTTCTTGTATTTTCTTGGGACTAGCCAGTTGGCACACAATAGCCTTTTCCAGTCCTGACCATTCCTCCAGACCTGTTGATGTGAAACTGAGTAGTATGTAATTGCCTAGATCTATAATCCTTTCTTTAAAAAAAATACCAGATGCGTGGATTGAAAACTCCATCCTCCAATGATAGGGATAAAAGGGATGAAAGGCCACAACCATGTTGTCACCGCTCATGTGAAGGGCTTGCCAAGGCTCTCGCTGGCGTTGGGCCTCTTTTTCTGCTGAATTCAATGTCAGCAAGTGAAGGCAGGCATGCTTACCATCGCCTGCTTGCCTTGGCAAGGCCCACCTGTTCCCAGGGAGGCTTCTGGCCTAGCTTCATTGCTAGTTCTCTGATTGGGACACCAGCCTTTGGATCCCACCATCATCCTTAATGGGACAGCAAGCACAGATGTGGCCAAGTAAGAAAACACTTTCCAGAAGGTCCCAATAGCAGGCATACTGAAGACCTGGTCAGACCCAAGAACACCATATGAGTCTGACAGTAGTGTCCTAATGCATGCCTGAAAATCCAGCCCTACAGTACCCTGTTTCCACTAAGCAAGTTACCCAGCATTCTTCATCTCACACAACAATCACAACCCTACCCTTGTCTTTCTTGATGTTAATAGTGGGGGATTCAGCGATGGTATTGCCATTGAATGTCAAGGGGCAATAACTAAATGCTCTCTTGTTGGAGATGCTCATTGCCATAGTAGTTATGCGTCAATGTTAATTGCCACTTATCAACCCAAGTCTGAATTCCTTGCTGCATTTGGACATGGACTGCATCAGTAGTGCATTTGCTTCATTTTCATAATATAATTAAGGTCAACATTGCATTATAAGGATAATTAGGTTGAAATGACTTCACTTAATTTTTGTTGGTGAGTTTAATCTATATTTACATCAATATAGGAACTTCATGCTGTTCATCAAATTTGAAAGGGGAACTGGGTGGCTAGCTGCTGTATTCATGCATCTTACCATGTAGCGGTGCATCTCAGGTTATGGACTGAACTTAATGCTGGCAAAGAGATTCTCGGTCACAGGTCAAAGAACTAGTGGAAGACCCGTTTCAAGTCCACAGGGAGGCCTGAGCAATTTAAGTTTCCATTAGCTATTTAACTAACCAACATCAAGCATTCCTTAGGACCTTGGCAGCTGAAATTCTGCCCCTGTCCCAAGAGCTGTTGGCTAATAAGAGACTGGCCATTGTTAGTAACGATGATGTGGAGATGCCGGCATTGGACTGGGGTAAACACAGTAAGAAGTCTGACATCACCAGGTTTAAGTCCAACTGATTTATTTGATAGTAAACTCACAAGCTTTCGGGGTTTATCCCTTTGTCAGGTGAATGGAGTTCTGGCCTCAGACAGCGCATATAACAGCACAGGCAGTTTACAGATTACTGATTAGAATGCAAGTCTTTACAACTAACCTGCTATATATTCACATTCTAATCAGTAGTCTGTAAACTGTCTGTGCTGTTATATGCCCTGTCTGAGGCCAGAACTCTCCATTCACCTGACGATGGGGCAAACCCCGAAAGCTTGTGAGTTTATTATCAAATAAATTGGTTGGACTTAAAGCTGGTGTTGTCAGACTTCTTACATTGTTAGTAGTGCCAGTGGAAGCAGCTGTTGTTATTGGTAGAGTTCCACAAACTTCACCAGAGATTGTTGCTGGAGTTCTGGGTTCAGGTGAGTGAAGACACGAGGGGTGTCATGGGGAAGAGTTCACAGAAGAGGGGGTGGGATCAGAGGTAAGGGCAAGGACCCTGTCTTCCTGATGCTGCGTTCCTCTATTGGGCACTATGTGCCTGGGAACAAGGAGCCCTCACCTTAGGATGCTGGTTTGCTGGACACCATTCAGGAGACACAGGAAAGCCATGTGATTCACATCTATGACTGTATTATGACAACTATGACGTAGCACTATATTCTGCATCCTTTCCTTTCCTTCTCCCCTATGTACTCTATGAACAGTATGTTTTGTCTGTATAGCGCACAAGAAACAATACTTTTCACTGTACCCCAATACGTGTGACAATAATAAATCAAATTAATCCCTGAGCCACCACTAGTGGATAATTATCATGGATAATTGATGCCAATTGCCTTGTTAATAAGCCTAAAAGGCATCATACTGAGATTGGTCAAGTTTCTCATATCAGTTTCCACTCGCCTCTGACATAATCACAAAAGGTTTTCCCGTTATTGGGAGACTAACACATGGCCTCTTCTGAGACTTAATGATCCTGATCACCATGATTCCTGACACAATCAACTGGATTAGATCCCATCCAATTACTTCTGTATTTCTGCCTTTATTTGTGGATATGTGTTTGTCATAAATTGCTGTCCAATTCATGCATAAATAATGATGAACACTGACAGACTCACTGTTATTTTCACAGCTAGATCCAGCCCATTAATACTATATGGATTGACACAACTTATAGAAGACATGCTACACAGTAATTTTGATTTTAAAATTTAGTAGACCTAATTATTAACAGTTCAAGTCTTTGATGTCAATTCCCCAGCAGAAAGAGAAACATTAAAGGGCAAGATTTTTTCATTCCACATTGAGTTTGGGAACAGAGCTGACAGGTGCTAAAAATAACATCACCAGTCAGCTTGCCAATTCCCGGGCTACACCCGGGCCAAGCAATTTTTTTTTAGGGGCAAGAGTTACGAGGATTACAAGGTTATCTACCCTCAAGTCACAAATAACCAGTTGAACAAGTTAATGACCACTTAAGTCCAATTGTTGGAAGTTGACTTGGATTTTTAAATTGGTCCCAAGTTGCAGCAAATAACAGGGACTGCTTAGCTGCTTGAAGGCAGCCTCCTAGAGACAGATCCCAGCTGGGGTGGGAAGAGTGCTGTAAACAGACTAATGGCCATATCTTCCCACGTCGAGATCATCACAGATAGAACATACATTAGGAGTTGCACATCAGACCTTTGTGGAATCCCTGATACGTATACACAGGTGGAAATTACCCAGGAAATGAAAACTTCCAATAGGCTGGTGTTCTGCTACCCAGGATCCTCAGTGAATATCTGTGCCCTTGAGTTCAGGCCAGATCCAGGGGACGTACCTACATACTCAACCAAGAAATTTTACACAATTTAAAAAACAGGTGGGAAAGCAAATTTTGAGGAGGATACATAGAGTTCACAAAGTGATGCAGATACAAGTTCTTAGGTGTCCAGATCACCAACAACCTGTCCTGGTCCCCTTATGATGACACTAACGTTAAGAAACAAACACTCTACCTTTTCAGAAGACTAATGAAATTTGGCATGTCTGCTACAATTCTCACCAACTTTTACAGATGCACCATAGAAAGCATTCTTTTTAGTTGTATCACAGCTTGGTGTGTCTCCTGCTCTGCCCAAGAACCCAAAAAACTGCAAGGGATCGTGAATGAAGCCCAGTCCATCATGTAAACCGGCCCTCCCATCCACTGACTCTGTCTACACTTGCCGCTGCCTCAGAGAAGCAGCCAGCATAATTAAGGACCCCACACACCCCGGATATACTCTCTTCCACCTTCTTCCCTCTGGATAAAGATGCAAAAGTCCAAGATCATGTACCAACTGACTCAAGAATAGCTTCTTCCCTGCTGCCATCATGGACTATCTCGCTTTAAGTTAATCTTCCTCTACACCTTAGCTATGACTGTAACAGTACATTCTGCATTCTCTCCTTCCCTTCTCTTTGTGCGGTATGCTTTGTCTGTATAGCATGCAAGAACCAGTACTTTTCACTGTATATTAATACATATGACAAGGATAAATCAAATCAAAATCAAAAGTTAGGTTAAGTGCATGGGCAAGACGTAGGCAGATGGAGAACAATGATAGAAAATGTGAGATTGTTCATTTTGCTATGAAAGAATAGTCAAACAAAATATTATATAAACGGAGAGGAACTGCAATACAAACTGCAATACAAAGTGCCCTTGTACATGAAGCACCAAAGGTTAGCACGCAGGCACATCAAGTAATTAGGAAGGCAAATGGAATATTTGCCTTTAGGAGCGAAGGAGTATAGCAGCATGGTAGACTTGCTGCATTTGCCCAGATGTGGTGAAACCACAGTGAGAATCTCAGTGATAGTGACCTTGTCTTGTCACCAAAACCTTTGCAGTCTCTGTAACAGGTCATGTGCAAATGGTACAATTTGTTTATGTGTCCATGTTTCACAGCATATTTGAGAGTGGAAGGGACAACTGCTGTATACCTTCGCTTTTGAGAGACTAATTCCTCTTCACTCACTGATAGTTTGTTTGTAGCTTGCTGATGGCAATGTTGTTCTTAGCTATTTTGATGTTGACTTTGTCATCCATGTGAACTACTCCATAAAGGATGCTGCCAGGTGAGGAAGTGTGTTAACACTGACGGTACATATTGGTGAGGAGGATGTAGGTGGAAAGAGCAGGGAGTAACACGAGAGCAATTCAGGGAGATGGGTGTGAGGTTAAAAAGTAGGGCCTCTAGGGTAGCAATCTCTGGACTGCTCCCAGTGCTCAGTGCTAGTGAGGGTAGGAACAGGGAGATTCTACAATTGAACGCACGGCTAAAAGACTGGTGCAAGAAGGAGGGTTTCAAATTCATAGATCATTGGGAAGTCTTCAAGAGAGGACGGCACCTGTACAGAAAGGATGGGGTACACCTAAATGGGAAGGGTACAAATATCCTGGCTGGAAGTTTAGCTGGAGTGTTTTGGCAGGTTTAAACTAATGAGGCGGGGGGTGGGGATCAAAACAGTAGCTCAGTAGGCACTGAGGCTGGGGACGAGTTGGTTGCTGGGGCAAGGTTAGATAAGAAGAGGATCATTCTGGAGGAGGATGACCTGAGTGGGCCTGGAGGTCTGGAGTGCGTCTGCTTCAATGCAAGGAGTGTAACAGGTAAGACAGATGAACTTAGAGCCTTAATGCTTACACGGAATTTGGATGTGGTTGTGGTGACGGAGACTTGGTTCAAAGAAGGACAGGACTGGCAACTGAATATTCCAGGGTAGAAGTGTTTTAGGCGAGACAGAGGAGAGACTAAAAGAGGTGGGGGAGTAGGGATATTAGTTCGGAAGCATATTACAGTGGTGCAGAGGATGGACAATTTAGGGGGGTCATGTAATGAGTCGCTGTGGGTGGAGCTCAGAAACAGGAAGGGTGCAATCACTTTGCTGGGGGTATACTATAGGCCACCCAGTAGTCCGTGGGAAGTGGAAGAATGGATATGTAAGGAGATTCTGGATAGGTGCAGAAAAAATAGGGTTGTTGTAGTGGGAAACTTTAATTTCCCTGGTGTGGACTGGAAGGTGCTTAGGCCTAGGGGTCTGGACGGGGAGGAATTTGTAAAATGTGTACAGGAAGGTTCTTTGGAACAGTATGTAGCTAGCCTGACTAGAGAGGGGGCTATACTGGACCTAGTTCTGGGAAATGAGCCCGGTCAGGTTGTCAATGTTTCAGTAGGGGAACATGTGGCAAATAGTGACCACAATTCTGTTTACTTTAGGATAGTAATGGAAAAGGATGAGTGTTGTCCTAAGGGTAGGGTGCTAAATTGGGGGAAGGCTAGCTATAGTCAGATTAGGCAGGAATTAGTGGCCATAGATTGGGAGAGGCTGTTTCAGGGCAAGTCCATGTCTGGTATGTGGGAGTCGTTCCAGGGACATCTGATAAGGCTGCAGGACAGTAAAAAGGAAGGATAGGAAAGGCAGGATTCGAGAGCCGTGGATGACCAGGGATATTGAGGACTTGATTACAAAGAAAAGAGAGGCGTACGTTAGGTCCAGGCAACTGAAAATAGACAGAGCTCTGGAGGAATACAGACAAAGTAGGAAAGAACTCAAACAGGGAGTTTGAAGGGCGAAAAGAGGTCACGAAATGTTCCTGGCAGACAGGATTAAGGAGAATCCAAAGGCATTTTATTCATATGTTAGGAACAAAAGAGTTGTCAGAGAAAAAAAATCGGACCTCTCAGGGACAAAGGAGAGGAATTATGCTTAGAGCCCAAGGGAATAGAGGAGATCCTGAATGAATACTTTGTGTCAGTATTCACAAAGGAGAGGGACTTGTTGTCTGGGAGTCTCTCAGAGGGAGTTGTTGGTCCGTTGAAGAAAATCTCCATTACAAGGGAGGAGGTGTTAGGTTTTTTAGGGAACGTTAAAACTGACAAATCCCTGGGGCTTGATGGCATTTATCCTAGACTGCTCAGGGAGGCAAGAGATGAAACTGCTGGGCCTCTGATGGAAATCTTTGTCTGTTCTTTGGACACAGGTGAGGTCCCAGAGGATTGGAGGATAATGAATGTGGTACTGTTATTTAGAAAAGGTAGCAGGGATAACCCGGGTAATTATAGGCTGGTGAGCTTGACATCCGTGGTAGGGAAGTTGTTGGAGAGGATTCTTAGAGATAGGACTTATGCGTATTTAGAACAGAACAATCTCATTAGCAGCATGGTTTTGTAAGAGGGAGATCGTGCCTTTCAAGTTTGGTGGAGTTTTTTGAGGAGGTGACAAAAATGGTTGACGAAGGAAGAGCTATGGATGTTGTCTATATGGATTTCAGTAAGGCGTTTGACAAAGTCCCTCATGGCAGGTTGATAAAAATGGTTAAGGCTCATGGCATACAAGGACAGGTGGCTAGATGGGTTGAGAACTGGCTTGGTCACAGGAGACAAAGGGTAGCAGCGGAAGGGTCTTTTTCTAGCTAGAGGTCTGTGACCAGTGGTGTTCCACAGGGCTCCATACTGGGACCTCTGCTAATTGTGATATATATAAATGATTTGGAAGAAGGAGTAACTGGTGTGATCAGCAAGTTTGTGGATGACACGAAGATGGCTGGACTTGCTGATCGCGATGAACATTGTCGGACAATACAGCAGGATATAGATAGGCTGGTAAACTGGGCAGAGAAATGGCAGATAGAATTTAATCCAGGTAAATGCGAGGTGATGCATTTTGGAAGAACTAATGTAAGGGGAAGTTATACAATAAATGGTAGGACCACCAAGAGTATAGAAACACAGAGGGACCTAGGTGTGCAAGTCTACAAATCCTTGAACGTGGCAGCACAGGTGGAGAAGGTGTTGAAGAAGGCATATGGTATGCTTGCCTTTATAGGAAGGGGTATAGATGTCTATATCTGACATCTGGAGTCAGATGTTGCAGCTGTAGAATGTTTGTTAGACCACATTTAGAGTACTGCATCCAGTTTTGGTCGCCGCACTACCGGAAGGACATGGAGGCCTTAGAGAGAGTGCAGAGGAGGTTTACCAGGATGTTGCCGGATGTGGAGGAGCTTAGCTATGAGGAGAGGTTGGGCAAACTGGGGTTGTTCTCCCTGGAAAGACGGAGAATCAGGAGAGACCTAATAGAGGTGTATAAAATTATGAAGGGTATAGATAGGGTGGGAACAGTGGGAAGCTTTTTCCCAGGTCGGAGGCGATGATCACAAGGGGTCACGGGCTCGAGGTGAGAGGGGCGAGGTATAACTCAGAAGTCAGAGGGACGTTTTTTTTACACAGAGGGTGGTGGAGGCCTGGAATGCACTGCCAAGCAGGGTAGTGGAGGCAGACACGCTAGGGTTGTTTCAGACTTACCTGGATAGTCACATGAACAGACTGGAAATGGAGGGATATAAACGAATGTCCTAGTTGAAGATCAAGAGCCTCAGGATGTTCCTGGGAATTAACAGAGTCGTATCAGTCGTCCAACAAATTTCAAGGCTCACCTTTTCACTTACGTTGGAGCTATTGAGGATCTTCCATCACTGTCTGTATAGCCTGTTGTATGTCTATTTATGTTCATTGATTTCTCCTTTTTACATCCACAGGCGATTCGGTCCGCCTTGTTGGCCAACAAGGTGCATACACGCGGTTGGTTGTGCGAAGGTTGCTCTTGGATATTTCTTCGAGAGTTGCCTAGTGCTTCACGTCCATTAGTGTACGCTTAAACTGGACCAGTTGACGGGCAACACGTCAGCTCAGTGACTATCACTGTCTGCTGTACAGTTACAGGGACCCGGGTCAGATCTCCAGCTTGAATCAATGTTTGTGGGAGTTTGCACATTCTCCCTGTGCTTGTGTGGGTTTTCTCTGGGTGTTCCAGTTTCCTCCCACATCCCAAAAACGTGCTTTTTAGGCTGATTGGCGTCAATAAATTGTCCCTTAATTGGATCTTCCTTAATCTGACTTACATACAATTCCCTAAATTTCCACCCCCTTTATTGTGGAGTTCCACTAAAGGTAGACAAAAATGTCAACAAACATAAGAACATAAGAAATAGGAGCAGGAGTAGGCCATCTAGCCCTTCGAGCCTGCCCCATCATTTAATAAGATCATGGCTGATCTGAAGTGGCTCAGTTCCACTTACCCGCTCTCTCCCCATAACCGTTAATCCCTTTGCCTACCAAAAACCTATCTACCCACGTCGTAAATATATTTAGCGAGGTAGCCTCCACCACTTCAACGGGCAGAGAATTCCAGAGATTCACCACCCTTTGAGTGAAGATCAAGTGACCCTCAAGCGACGAAAGATTGAATAAGGCACCCACTGAGTGTGTTAGGGTGGGCGGCGCGGGCTTGTGGGGCCGAAGGGCCTGTTTCCTGTGCTGTGCTATTCTTTGTTCTTTGTTCGTAAGGGTTGTCTTCAGCTGCATTTGCATTGGAGGCAAATCAGAGAAGGTTCAGTAGTTTGGCTCCTGGATAATATTGGGTTGTTTAAAAGGGAAGGTTGAACAGGTTGGAACAATCTGGGTAATCTTGAGCCTGTGCCACCCGTCTGCAGGAATGGCAGTGGGAGCTCAAGTTCAGGCAAAACCTGGATGTTGTGGTCTCCGATTTTTGCCACTCCTCGCTGGCAGTATAATCATGTTCACATCCATAACAGACATCAACCTGATTACAATATATTTACATATATTTGGATGCAACTAAAGATCCCACGGTCCTGCTGGCCACATTTCCAAACCAGGCCACTAGGAACCCGTCCTGAGGATCACCCCGGATGGGTGCATAGATGAGTATAGCCCCCGGAAGCGAAGGACATGGCCAGGCAGTGCCAACCTGTGCCAGGGGCAGTGCCAGCTGGTACTACTATGGGTGGACCCTAGTGGCAACATCAGAAGGGAACTGATGTTGGTGATGTTCCAGTGAGAGTAGGAGGTGATGGCATTGACGGTTGAGAGGGAGCCCAATGCCTTTTTGGGAGGGTGTTGGGGGAGGGGGGGAGCGTAGAGAGTGATGCTGGTGTTGATCATGGGGTAGGTGAAGCCCCTAACGCGTCTGTGGTAGGATGGGGGGAGGTTTTTGTTTTGCTTTGATCAGGGCATCCTTTGTGGCTTGATATCATTGCAGACAAGCTTTATCATCATATTTATGCCCATCCCCTCTCAACATGATGCCATGAAACACCCACTCCCCCATGTTTTTTTTTGCTAAAGTGCCATAAGATCTGGAGAGAAACTGGCCTGTCTTTCTGGAGAGAAACACACTGGTTTTCAATCAGATCCTGACACTTGACCAAATTCTGGTATGATTTCCTGATTTTTCTTTTAGCTGAAAGAATGAGAGGTGATCTTATTGAAACATACAAGCCTGGGTTTTTAGGATGGCGGGGTCTCTGTTCCCAATATCTAAAGACTTGCAGGGTCACATTCTCACTGACACTGTCTGCTGCACAGAGATTTCACATTCCAATCAGCACTGATTTGCTGGAGGTCAGGCCTCCACCTCTCACTCAGGAGGAAGTGGCAATCAGTCTGCCAGCACTTGCCAATCAATCTGCCAGCAGCTCTCTTGTCCGCGCGTTACCAGATGCTGCGGTGGGCAGGACATGAACTGCAAGCTTTTCCCAGAGTCTATATCCCAGGATTCAAGCAAGAAGTAAGTTTTATTGGGGGTGGGTGAGTGGGGGGGGTCTCATAGTGGGCTGGGTAGGGAAGGCCTGGCTGGGAAGGAACAGAGGGAGATTGGAGGCAGGAGGGAGATCTAGCGATTACCAGAGGATGTTAGAAGGGGCCTGTGATGGAGACCCACCACCTCCCCCCACCCAACCACTATGCACCAACAACCACCCACCTCCGGCCTCCATTCCATTCTGGTCTGAGATATGAAGCCAGATTATGTTTGGGTTTCCCCACCCCCAGAACTCCTCTGAGGCAGGGACAGGGAAATAATGTGGTCAATAATTGGCCACTGAAGAGCCTCAATTAGAGTAAGAGCAGGTAGGCTAGCTGAGATCTTACCCCAGTGGCAAAGGTCAGGACTGGCAGGAACCTAGCGATAAGTCCACCTGAGGAATTTTACACTCATCCTCCCACCTACAAAACCACCGGTGGGAGAGCCATAATATTCTGATGTTGTTTGATGGCTTAGCTGCAAAGAGGATGTTTCCCTCATGACAGACACATCCATCATTGGTAAATACTCTGTAGGGTGGGGTGAAATCCAGGCCAATATCTATATAAGGTGCATGCATGTCTCATTTCATGGTTTTGTTCTAAATGCCTTGAGCATTAAAATTAAAACATTAAGCTATATATTTGAACACCCCAACCTTCTTCCAGGTTTAACCATATATGACATATTGGGTAGGATTTTATGGCCTTGTTGCCCCTGAAACCATAAAATCCCACCGGAGGTCAATGGAGCTTTGTATGGTCCACCTCCTCGCCTGCTCTGATTCCCGTGGTGGGTGGGTGGTACAATTCAGGCCATTACGTTTAAAATATCCTTTTCCGCCGGAAGGAGCTATTAATGCTGACCCCCCTCACACAATGGCGGGTTGCTCCGCAGTGCAGCCAACAAGAAACACAAATAATTATTGACTTCAGCAGAACTGGAAAATTCCACGGGCGGCCAATGGTGAGCTGCTTCTGTCACCAGAATACCCGCCCCAGTGTTGGGGGGGAGGGGAACAAAAATCCCAGTCCCTGTCTTCAAGTTGTTACACCGTACAACTCCTTCTGCATTAACTACTAATGACAAATGAGCTGGAGTGTCCGTGTACATATCACCATATGTATGAATGTTACTCTTTTTTGATAACCCGAAAAACACTTCCAACTTTGATATAAAATGTTCAATTATGCTATTAGTAGGTGTTCAGTCATTAACTTAATCAAAAAAATTTATCTGCCGCTAACAAACATACAGCTAACAGTTTGGTTCTTTTTCTGATGGATAGTTTCAAATCTGTGAGGACACTTTGAAGGTCTTTCAAAATGGCATTTTGTCACATTAATCTAACTTTACTCAGGTAAAGTAATAGTATTTGCAGGGAATTTTCTTTATGGTTGTTTCACCCAGGTTTATCTAATTTAATCTAGCTTCCGACGTTCAGAATTTATTGACTGTGTTGAAGAAGCGACAAATGGTAGAACAACCATATTCAGAGGACAAGAAAGCTGTGAATCCTTACAATAATCTTCAACAGATACAACATCCATTGATTGAGGTATCACCAATTCCTTCTGAAGCAGTGTTTTATCGTGAGTATGCAGAAAACCAACAAAGTTACGCTTACCCTTATTCCGGTGGAGCATATTATCCTTATGCTGAGAATGACAAACTAAAGGAATATCATCCTTTTTCTGAAGTTACGCAGCCTCTTAATCGCATGGTAGAACCACTTCCTAATCCTGATGTCATCGCCATCACTCTTCCTTCTTTTGACCCTATCAGTAATGATGAAATAGAGCAGCAGTACTATTCTGAAGTTCTACCTCAGCCTTCTGCTGAAGTAATGCATTCACTTTATCCTGATGATAAATCTCCACCTTACACTGAAATGGCATCATTACCATATCCCAAAATGGCACTTTTATCCTCTCCTGAAGCAACATCTCCAACTCCATCCAAAGGGTTAGTATTAATGTCTCCTGCATTTGAGTCAGGGCTACCACAAGCTTCACCAGATGTGGCATCTGCACCTCATCCTAATGATTCACCACAGACTTTCCCTGATGTGCCACCTCCTCCAACATCTATCATAGCACTTAATTCTTCACCTGAAATGGCATCACCACCTTCACCTGACTTGCCATCACCATCTTCACCTGAAGTGGCACCACCTCGATCACCTGAAGTGGCACCACCTCGATCACCTGAGGCGGCACCACCTTCACCTGAGGCCGCACCACCTTCACCTGAGGCTGCACCACCTTCACCTGAGGCTGCACCACCTTCACCTGAGGCCGCACCACCTCGATCACCTGAGGCGGCACCACCTTCACCTGAGGCCGCACCACCTTCGCCTGAGGCCGCACCACCTTCACCTGAGGCCGCACCACCTACACCTGAGGCCGCACCACCTACACCTGAGGCCGCACCACCTACACCTGAGGCCTCACCACCTCAATCACCTGAGGCCGCACCACCTCGATCACCTGAGGCCGCACCACCTCGATCACCTGAGGCCGCACCACCTCGATCACCTGAGGCGGCACCACCTTCACCTGAGGCGGCACCACCTTCACCTGAGGCCACACCACCTTCACCTGAGGCCTCACCACCTCGATCACCTGAGGCCGCACCACCTCGATCACCTGAGGCCGCACCACCTCGATCACCTGAGGCCGCACCACCTCGATCACCTGAGGCCGCACCACCTCGATCACCTGAGGCGGCACCACCTTCACCTGAGGCTGCAACACCTTCACCTGAGGTCGCACCATCTTCACCTGAGGCCACACCACCTCGATCACCTGAGGCCGCACCACCTCGATCACCTGAGGCACCACCTCGATCACCTGAGGCCACACCACCTCGATCACCTGAGGCCGCACCACCTCGATCACCTGAGGCCGCACCACCTCGATCACCTGAGGCCGCACCACCTCGATCACCTGAGGCCGCACCACCTTCACCTGAGGTCGCACCATCTTCACCTGAGGCCACACCACCTCGATCACCTGAGGCCGCACCACCTCGATCACCTGAGGCCACACCACCTCGATCACCTGAGGCTGCACCACCTTCACCTGAAGCTGCAGCACCTTCACCTGAAGTCACACCACCTTCACCTGAAGTCACACCACCTTCACCTGAGGCCGCACCACCTACACCTGAGGCCGCACCACCTTCACCTGAGGCCGCACCACCTTCACCTGAGGCCGCACCACCTACACCTGAGGCCGCACCACCTCGATCACCTGAGGCCGCACCACCTTCACCTGAGGCCGCACCACCTACACCTGAGGCCGCACCACCTTCACCTGAGGCCGCACCACCTTCACCTGAGGCCGCACCACCTACACCTGAGGCCGCACCACCTCGATCACCTGAGGCCGCACCACCTTCACCTGAGGCCGCACCACCTCGATCACCTGAGGCCGCACCACCTTCACCTGAGGCTGCAACACCTTCACCTGAGGCCGCAGCACCTTCACCTGAGGCCGCAGCACCTTCACCTGAGGCCGCACCACCTTCACCTGAGGTCGCACCACCTCGATCACCTGAGGCCGCACCACCTCGATCACCTGAAGCTGCAGCACCTTCACCTGAGGCTGCACCATCTTCACCTGAAGCTGCAGCACCTTCACCTGAGGCTGCACCATCTTCACCTGAGGCCGCACCACCTTCACCTGAAGTGGCACCACCTCGATCACCTGAGGCCGCACCACCTTCACCTGAAGTCGTACCACCTCGATCACCTGAGGCCGCACCACCTTCACCTGAAGTCGTACCACCTCGATCACCTGAGGCCGCACCACCCTCACCTGAAGTTGCACCACCTCGATCACCTGAGGCCCCACCACCTTCACCTGAAGTCGTACCACCTCGATCACCTGAGGCCGCACCACCTTCACCTGAAGTCGTACCACCTTCACCTGAGGCCGCACCACCTTCTGCTGAATTTGCACCACCTCGATCACCTGAGGCCGCACCACCTTCACCTGAAGTTGCACCACCTCGATCACCTGAGGCCGCACCACCTTCACCTGAAGTTGCACCACCTCGATCACCTGAGGCCGCACCACCTTCACCTGAAGTCGTACCACCTCGATCACCTGAGGCCGCACCACCTTCTGCTGAATTTGCACCACCTCGATCACCTGAGGCCGCACCACCTTCACCTGAAGTCGTACCACCTCGATCACCTGAGGCCCCACCACCTTCACCTGAAGTTGCACCACCTTCACCTGAGGCCGCACCACCTTCACCTGAGGCCGCACCACCTCGATCACCTGAGGTCGCACCACCTTCTGCTGAATTTGCACCACCATCTTCACCTGAATTGGCACCACCACCACCACCACAATCACCTGAATTGGTATCACTGCAATCACCTGAATCAGTAGTACATGAAGTTTCACCTCCACCTTCACCTGAAGTGGCACCACCTCAATCGCCTGAAGTCCCACCACCTTCACCTGTATTGGCATCACCACCTTCACCTGAAGTCACACCTCCTCAATCACCTGAAGTCACACCTCCTCAATCACCTGAAGTCATACTTCCTCAATCACCTGAATTGGCATCACCACAATCATCTGAAGTGACAAAACCGCCTTTGCCTGAATTGGCACCACCATCTCCATCTGAACCGGCAGCTCGAGATTCACCTGGATTCACATCATCGCAATCACCTGAAGTGCAACCTCCAACTTCACCTGAACTGGCATCACTATCTTCACCTGAAGTTGCACCACTTCGATCACCTGAGGTCGCACCACCTTCACCTGAAGTGGCACCACCTCGATCACCTGAGGTCACACCACCTTTGCCTGAAGTCGCACCACCTCGATCACCTGAGGTCGCACCACCTTCACCTGAAGTGGCACCACCTCGATCACCTGAGGTCGCACCACCTTTGCCTGAATTCGCACCACCTCGATCACCTGAGGTCGCACCACCTTTGCCTGAAGTCGCACCACCTCAATCACCTGAGGCCGCACCACCTCAATCACCTGAGGCCGCACCACCTCGATCACTTGAGGCCGCACCACCTTTACCTGAAGTCACACCACCTCGATCACCTGAGGCCGCACCACCTTCACCTGAAGTCGTACCACCTCGATCACCTGAGGCCCCACCACCTTCACCTGAAGTTGCACCACCTCGATCACCTGAGGCCCCACCACCTTCACCTGAAGTTGCACCACCTTCACCTGAGGCCGCACCACCTTCTGCTGAATTTGCACCACCTCGATCACCTGAGGTCGCACCACCTTCTGCTGAATTTGCACCACCATCTTCACCTGAATTGGCACCACGACCACCACAATCACCTGAATTGGCATCACTGCAATCACCTGAATCAGTAGTACATGAAGTTTCACCTCCACCTTCACCTGAAGTGGCACCACCTCAATCGCCTGAAGTCCCACCACCTTCACCTGTATTGGCATCACCACCTTCACCTGAATTGGCATCACCACCTTCACCTGAAGTCACACCTCCTCAACCACCTGAAGTCACACCTCCTCAATCACCTGAAGTCATACCTCCTCAATCACCTGAATTGGCATCACCACAATCATCTGAAGTGACAAAACCGCCTTTGCCTGAATTGGCACCACCATCTCCATCTGAACCGGCAGCTCGAGATTCACCTGGATTCACATCATCGCAATCACCTGAAGTGCAACCTCCAACTTCACCTGAACTGGCATCACTATCTTCACCTGAAGTTGCACCACTTCGATCACCTGAGGTCGCACCACCTTTGTCTGAAGTCGCACCACCTCGATCACCTGAGGTCGCACCACCTCGATCACCTGAGGTCGCACCACCTTTGCCTGAAGTCGCACCACCTCGATCACCTGAGGTCGCACCACCTTCACCTGAGGTCGCACCACCTCGATCACCTGAGGCTGCACCACCTCGATCACCTGAGGCCGCACCACCTTCACCTGAAGTGGCACCACCTCGATCACCTGAGGTCGCACCACCTTCACCTGAAGTGGCACCACCTCGATCACCTGAGGTCGCACCACCTTCACCTGAAGTCACACCACCTCGATCACCTGAGGCCGCACCACCTTCACCTGAGGTCGCACCACCTTCACCTGAAGTCACACCACCTCGATCACCTGAGGCCGCACCACCTCGATCACCTGAGTTCGCACCACCTCGATCACCTGAGGCACCACCTCGATCACCTGAGGCTGCACCACCCTCACCTGAAGTGGCACCACCTCGATCACCTGAGGCCGCACCACCTTCACCTGAGGTCGCACCACCTTCACCTGAAGTCACACCACCTCGATCACCTGAGGCCGCACCACCTCGATCACCTGAGTTCGCACCACCTTCACCTGAAGTCACACCACCTTCACCTGAAGTCACACCACCTCAATCACCTGAGTTCGCACCACCTCGATCACCTGAGGTCGCACCACCTTCACCTGAAGTCACACCACCTCGATCACCTGAGGTCGCACCACCTTCACCTGAAGTCACACCACCTCGATCACCTGAGGCTGCACCACCTCGATCACCTGAGGTCGCACCACCTTCACCTGAACTGGCACCACCCTCACCTGAACTGGCACCACCTCGATCACCTGAGGTCGCACCACCCTCACCTGAACTGGCACCACCTCGATCACCTGAGGTCGCACCACCCTCACCTGAACTGGCACCACCTCGATCACCTGAGGTCGCACCACCCTCACCTGAACTGGCACCACCTCGATCACCTGAGGTCGCACCACCCTCACCTGAACTGGCACCACCTCGATCACCTGAGGTCGCACCACCCTCACCTGAACTGGCACCACCTCGATCACCTGAGGTCGCACCACCCTCACCTGAACTGGCACCACCTCGATCACCTGAGGTCGCACCACCCTCACCTGAACTGGCACCACCTCGATCACCTGAGGTCACACCACCTCGATCACCTGAGGTCGCACCACCCTCACCTGAACTGGCACCACCTCGATCACCTGAGGTCGCACCACCCTCGCCTGAACTGGTACCACCTCAATCACCTGAGGTCGCACCACCTCGATCACCTGAGGCCGCACCACCTTCACCTGAAGTGGCACCACCTCGATCGCCTGAAGTGGAATCACCATCTTTACTTGAAGTGGAACCTCCATCTTCCGCTTTAGTGGGAACACTGGTATCTTCTGATTTGGTAGCAACCCCTGATATGGCACATCCAGCTTCATCTGATGTGGTATCTTTCCTCTTACCAGAATTAGCAGCTTTTCCACTGCATGCGGCACCTCCCCCATCATCTGACATGACTCCTCCATCCTCGCTTGTTGCAACTCCTCTGTCCTCGTTGGACATGGCATTGCCAGTTTCAGCTGACATGTTTCCTCTGCCTTCATCTGACACAAGATCCTCTCCATCATTTGATGTGAAGTTCCCACCACAACATGAAGTGGCTCTTCCACCTTATCCCACTGGGCTATTTATGTCTTCCCCTGAAATGTTGCCTCTATCTTACTTTGAAGGTGCACATCTGCCTTTTTCTAAGATGGCTCCTCCATCTTATCCTCAAGTTGCATCCTTACCTTATTCTGAAATGATCTCTCAACCTCATTCCGACATGAAGTCCCTGCCTTACTCTGAAGTGCCATTCCTGTCTAAGCCTGATGTAATATCTTATCTTAAAATGCTACCTTCATCTTATCCTGAATCAATGTCTCCACCTTATCCTGAAGGGAGGTCACCATTGCATCCTAAGGTGGCACCTCTTCATTATCAAGAAATGCTTTCTCCACCAAACCCAGAAATGGCATTGCTGCCTCACCCTGAGGTGAAATCTCTCCCTCATCCTGAAGTTGAATCTCAACGTTATTCTGATGTGGTACCTCTGACTTATTCTAAAATATCACCGCCTCACCCTCAAGTGAAGCTTTCACCTGATCCTAGAATGAGATCTCTGCCTCAGCCTAGAATGAAAGCACCACCTCATCTTGGACCTCATCATAAAACCATATCTCCATCACACCCTGAAGAGCCACCTTCAGTTTTTCAAGCAGGGGCATCTTCATCTGAAATGGCAATTCTGGCCTTTCATCAAAAGGATTTTCCGTATGTTTCTGAAGAAAAGCAAAAACTGGATGAATTTCAATCTTATTTTGATATAAATTCTGATTTCCAGCCTGAAGTCCCAGTCCAGAAATACAAACAGGCCTGTCTCCCTGGGTGGACTCATTATAAATACTTAGCATCCTGTTATCACTTCTTCCCCAACATAAAAAAAAACTGGATAGAAGCTGAGGTAAGACAAAAAGTCAACTTTTTTTTAATATCTTAATTCTTGAGATATGGGCACCACAGGGAAGGCCAAATGTTAAAGTTCTTGCAAGATTGTGATGGTCTTCTACAACCATGAGATTGTGTAGTGTAGAGATCACTACAATATAATCAGATGCAGAGTTCCGGAGACAATGAAGCAACAGTGACAAATGACTTACAACAGTCACAAGTCAGGATGGTACAGAATGTTATTATAAATTTGAAGATTATGGTGTTCTCTTGTGTCAGTTACTTCCGTTCTTCCAGGCTTTGAAGAAGACTTTGAGCTATTGCAGTGCATCATGTAGTTAGGACACACTGCAGCTGTGGAGTGGGTAGATATTCAGGTAAGAGGTACTGGTCAAGTGGATTGCTTTGTCCTGGATAGTGCTGAGTTTTTCAGTATTTTATTTCACTACACACCTGATTTGTGACTTGGTGCTGGAGAGCTTTAGAGAGTTAACAAGTAAGCCACTCAAACCAAAATACACAATAGCATTGCCATTGCTGAATCCCCTTTGCAAAAATACTGCTCCTCATGCATTAGCATCCTGTTCAACTTTCAAGGCCTTCACAGCTGAACCCAGTTAGTCTAACATACAAGCAACTTACTGTTAAGTATATAAAGACACAGGGAAGTCCAGCTAGTCTATCGCTTAGGTTTCACATTTCATGATATAACTTTTGGACATAATAATCCCCTCAACCCATCAACTACATCACTTTCCTGGAAATGCAAAAAGAATACTAGTACAAGAAATGTTATGTCAAAGCTGGAATGAAACTCAGGGAAGTTCTGACCACTGAAAGGATTCGATAAGTTCTAGATCAACTTACCTTCTGTATGGAGTTATGTTGATCATGCTCAAAAACAAATCCAACTCATTTTTGAATGTGTGCAGTGAATCCACACTTGCTGCAGGATGTGATCCAGAGATTGGTGACATTTGGCAAAAAAACCTTCTGCCTTCTAACTGAGTTCTATATTCATGTCGCCTAGTTCTCCCTAACCTATCTTATTCAAACAGTTATAATGATTAAATATAATAATTTTTAATTTATAACCTTCATCAAATCTCAAAAAGTCTCTGTTTTTCTACATTAAACGGATTAAGCTCTCAAAGCCTATTATTGTGACTGAGGGCCAACAACTGAGTATCAATGTTGGGGCTCTACTTTAAACCTATCCTAGTGTCAATATAATCACTTGCCTTGTGTGGGAAATCAATTCCCATTCGATTGGATAATCCATCTTAGCCAACTCTGGAGGTCCCCAGTATCACTGATGCCAATCTTCAACCAATCTGATTCACTCCATGTGATATTAGGACACAACTGAAGGCACCGAATGCTGCAAAGCCCATGGGTCCTGTCCAGAAAGATGCACACTCCCCTATCTATACACCTAGCTAAACTGTTTGAGTGCAACTACAACACTGGCATCTAGACATCAACGTGGAAAATTGCCCAGGTATTCCATTGTTCACAAAAGTCAAGACAAATCCAGCATAGGAAATGTAAGTCTACACTTGATCATTATGCAAATTTGAATCTTCTCATCAATGCCCAATTTGTGTTCTACCAGAGCTACCCAGATCCTGATCTCATTGCAGCTTTGATCTAAATGTGCACATAAAGAGATGAGAGTGACTGCCTTTGACATCAAGGCAGCATTTGACCAAAAAGGGTCTCAGGAACCTGATCAAAACTGGAGTCAATGGGAACCAGAGGGAAAACTCTCCATTTGCTTAAAGTCATACTTAGCCCAAAGGAAGAGAGTTATGGTTGTTAGAAACAAATCATCTCAGTCTCAAACATCACCGTAGGAGTTCCTTGATGTCGTGTCTGAGATTCAACCATCTTCAGATACTTCATCGATGCCTTTCCCTGCAACATAGTTTAGAAGTAGTAATGTTCATTGATGACAATGTTCAGTCCCATATGCAGCAAGACCTAGACAAGCAACAGGCTTGGGATAATGCAACATTCATGTCACAAAAGTGCCAATCAATAACCTTTACCAACAACAAAGAATTTAACCATTTCCCTTTGACATTAGATGAGATTACCATCATTTGAGCCCCACCATTGACATCATGAGGGGTTGGAAAGGAATCTGAACTGAATCAGCCCTGTAAATACTGTGACTATAAGAGCAAGGAAGAGCAGCAAGTAACTGACTTCCTGATTCACCAAAGCCTACCCATCATCTCCAAGACAGAGGTCAAGAGTGTGATGGAATAATCTCCACTGCTTGGAGGAATACAATACACAAGAGATTTGGTACCATCTAGGACAAAGCAGCCTTCTTAATCAGTACCAACCCACCAATTTAAACATTTACTCCCTCCATAGTGGCAGCAGTGCATCTACAAGATGCATTTTAGCAAGTCACCAAGCCCATGATCTCTATCACCTAGATCAGGCTTGACCAATGTTTTCGTACTGGGGGCCACATTTCAAATTTCTTCCCAAATAGGGGCTAATGAGTAAAATTCAGAAAGATAAAATTTGGCACAACATTAAACATGCATTTCAGAAAAATGAGGTATGAAAAGAAACAACTTACTGAGCAAAAAAATGAGTAAGAGTGAAAGATGAGAATTAGAATGTAATAGCATTAAGTTTGTGTGCGGTCACACTTGTTCGGCTCACTCCCAGTAAGTGCTCACCACTTACATTCACCCACTGTGAGGGTGAATCAGAATGCTCGTTGGTGGGTGAGGGTGAATCAGAATGCTCGTTGGTGGGTGAGGGTGAATCAGAATGCTCGTTGGTGGGTGAGGGTGAATAAAATGCTCGTTAGTGGGTGAATAAAAGTCCTTCAACTGGGAGTGAGCCAGACTCATGCACACACTCTGTCGCCTCCCACATGCTCTCTTCTCCAATCTACCCCCCATCCCACGCCCTCGCACTCTGTCTTTCCCTTTCTTCCTCTCTCTCATACTCTCTCCCCTCACACTCCGTCTCCATCTTGCACTCTCCCCCTCACACACTCTTCCCCCTCAAACTCTCTTCTCACTTCCTACTTTCTTGTTCCCCTTACCCCCAAACCTCCTCCCCACACACAGTCTTCAGTCACTCACTTACTCAGTTGCCAGCGTGATCACCTCACACCACGCTCTGGCTGCTCTGCTGCAGCCTATCTGGGCTCCACTCGATCATGCTCGAGCTCACCTAGGCCCACGTTCTGCTGCCACGTGCTCTGCTATAGCTCACCTGAGCCTTGCCCCGACTGCCTTATTCCCCGGGTAGTTCCTGCTAGTCTGCACCCTGTCCATCGCTCCTGCTCGCCTGCACACCCCTCTTCACTCTGACTGCCTCACATCCAGAAGCCCTGGAACTTGCCTTCAAAACCTACCGCCCCGCTCTTTCCTGCTCAAGCAAGCACAGGCTGGTTTCTCCCTGCATTTGCTGCTGAGAACCTGTCAGCGGAATAACCAGCCTATAATCAGATGAGCAGTTCTGTGACATTTTTCAAATATCAGTCTGTTGAATATCCAACAAGTGTGGTGGGGCTAAGTTCAGACCATCCTGACCCAGAGGGGCCGTGAACTGGACAAGTCTGATCTAGAAGGCCAAGAGTGGCAGATGCATGGGAACACTACAACCTGCAAATTCCCCTCCAAGCCACATTATCCTGACGTGTAATTATAGATCTTCTAGAACTGAAGGCTAATTATTGACCTGATTAAGAAGTTGGCTAATTAGTAGCAGACAGGGAGTAAGGATAATATGCAGGTATTCTAATCAACAGAATATGACCACAAATATTGGCCCCAATTATTCAATGAACTTGTTAATGGCTTAGATGATAAGGTAGAGAGTCGCATTTTCAAATTTGTCAATGATACAAAGGTAGGCAACATTATAAACAGTGGCAGTGAAAGCATAAAACTGTGAAGAGATATTGATAGGTTAAGTGAATGGAAAAGAACTATGACAAATCGATTTCAGTGTAAGCAAATGTTAGTCATTCACTTTGGACTGAAAAAAAGATGTAGAGGGGTATTTTCTAAATGGTGAAAAGTTCAAAATAGTGGAGGTGCAAAGAGACTTTGGTGGGGATTTTTCCACCCCTCCCGCCACGGGAATTGTAGCGGGCAGGAAGGGGAGGGTAGATCACGCAAAGATCCATTGACCTCGAGCGGGATTTTCAGGTTTTAGAGCAAGCACAGCCAGAAAGTCTCACTCTTGGAGTCCAAGCACATAGATTATTAAAGTGCCATAAGTGGAACTCATAGGCATTTCTGCTAGTTGGGGAGAAAAGGCGAGGGGACTTAATCTTATAATTAGAGCCAGGTCTTTCAGGAATGAATCAGAAAACACTTACATGAGCAAAGGCTGGTAGAACGCTTCCTCAAATAGCAATTGATGTTAATCGTTCACTCAAAACTGAGATTGATGCACTTTATCTTATCTGACTGCATTAAGGGATATGGAGCATTAGTGGATATATGGAGTTAGAAGGATATTAGTGGATATATGGAGGTCTCGTTGAAGGTCGGAACAGGCTTGAGGGGTTCCCTCTTGGTCTGAATCAGAAATAAGAGGAGGTCATAAGTCTAGCCCATGTAGTATCAGCTACTGCATTAGAAAGGAACAGGTGGGCAAGGAGAGCCTCCCACCACCGCTGACACCCCGGTGGCACATTGGTTAGCACTGATGCCTCGCAGCGTCAGGGACTCGAGTTCGATTCCAGCCTTGGGTGACTCTGTGGAGTTTGCATGTTCATAGAATCCTATCATACAATCCCTACTGTGTAGAAGGAGGCCATTTGGCCAATCGAGTCTGTACCAACCACAATCCTACCCAGGCCCTATCCCCATAACACCACACATTTACCCTGCTAATCCCCTTGACACTAGGGCCAATTTAGCATAGCCAATCAACCTAACCATCACATCTTTGGAGTGTGGGAGGAAACTGGAGCATCTGGAGGAAACCCATGCAGAAATGAGGGAGAATGTGCAGACTCCACAAAGGCAGTGACCCTAGGCCGGAATTGAACCTGGGTCCCTGGCACTGTGAGGCACTGTGCCATCGCGCCACCCTGTTTTCTTTCGTGCCTGGGTTTCCTCAGGGTGGTCTGGTTTCTTCCCACTGTCCCAAGATGTGTAGGTTAAGGGGATTAGCAGGATAAATGTGCAGGGTAATGGGAACGGGGTGTGAGCCTGGGTAAGATGCTCTGTCTGAGAGTCGGTGCAGACTCGATGGGTCAAATCACCTCCTTCTACACTGTAGGGATTCTATGATTTTATGAGTGAATGATGGGGTGCCAAAGTCCTCTGATATCCTGGAATATAATCAGATAAGGAGGAATGTTCTTCATCTATAATAGTTGGGGGGCAGTGGGAAGGGAATCATAGAATCCCTACAGTGCAGAAAGAGGCCATCTGGCCCATTGAGTCTGCACCGACCACAATCCCATCCAAGCTCTCCTTCCATATCCCTACATATTTACCCGCTAATCCCTATAACCTACACATCTCAGGACACTAAGGGGCAATTTTAGCTAACTGGTGCTCTCTGATCCATCCTTCAATGTACCAATTTGTGTCAGTCAGAGCTCGCTACACCTTCAGTGGAAGTGAATGTGAAGAGCCAGCATATTTTGCTACAAAAAAATTGTGTCATTTAAGCACTTGCAAGCCAAACCTGCATCTGCTTGGTTATTGCTGCAAGATGTTCAAATTGTAAGAACGATCCAGTAGCCTAAAATTGCAACGCCATCACATAATAAGAACTAGGAGCAGGAGTAGGCCATTTGGCCCCTCGAGCCTGCTTCATCATTCAATAAGATCATGGCTGATCTTTTTGTGGACTCAGCTCTACTTACCCACCTACTCACCATAACCTGTAATTCCTTTACTGTTCAAAAATCTGTATATGTTTGTCTTAAAAAACATTTAGCCTCAGCTGTTTCACTGGGCAGGGAATTTCACAGAATTTCACAGTGGGTGAAGAAGTTACTCCTCAACTCAGTCCTAAATCTGCTTCCCATTATTTTGAGGCTAGTTCTATTTTTACCCACTAGTGGAAACAACCTCCCTGCTTCTACCTTATCTATTCCCTTCATAATTTTATATGTTTCTATAAGATCCCCTCTCATTCTTCTGAATTCCAATGAGTATAGTCCAAGTCTACTCAGTCTCTCCTTATAAATCAACCCTTTCAACTCCAGAATCAACAAACCAATTTTTTTGTGATTCATGCACAAGGACACCCAGGTCTCTCTGCACAGCAGTGTGCTGCAATTTTTTACGATTTAAATAATAGCCCACTTTCCTGTTATTCCTACAAAAATGGATGACCTTACATTTAGCAACATTATACTTCATCTGCCAGACCCTTGCCCACTCACTTAAATAATCTATATCCCTCTGCAGACTTTCAGTGTCCTCTGCATACTTTGCTCTACCACTCATTTAAATGTCATCTGTGAACTTTGACATACTACACTTGGTCCACAACTCCAAATCATTTATGTAAATTGTAAACAATTATGGTCCCAACACTGATCCCTGAGGCATACCACTAGTCACTGATCGCCAATAAGAAAAACACACATTTATTTCCACTTCTCGCTTTCTGTTAGTTAACCAGTCCTCTATCCATGCTAATATATTATCCGTAATGTGCTGCACCTTTATCTTATGCAGCAGCCTTTTGTGTGGCACCTTGTTGAATGCCTTCTGGAAATCCAGATAAATCACATCTACTGGTTCCTCATTATCCACTGTGTTGACCTCCATTAATAACATTTCTTGAGTTCTCCTTCCTTTTAATTTTTCTCATAACTTTCCATGTAGTTGAAAACTCCTCCCCACATGTAACCTGTTGCTTCATTTCCCATTAGCCATTATACTTCCTGTAGTTTTACCCTTCCCTTCCCTCCACCCGCCAGGACCGTATTGCCCTAAGCTGCAATCCCTTCCCACCTTCTCCTCCACCTTCCCTTTAAAGATCCTCACAATATCCCCCTCCCATCTACTAATGCCATCAACCCAGTTTGTATTATCCTGAATATAGAACATCTGAAGGGTGATCTAACTGAAGTGTTTAGTATCGTTACTGAATTCAATAGGGTAGAAAGAGGGATCCAATTTATTTTGGTGGGAGTCCAGTAGAAAGGGCATAATATTAACATTAAAGCTAGGCCATTCAGGGAGGAAGACAGGAAGCATTTCTTCATACAAAGGATAGTGGAAATCTGAAATCTTTCACTCAAAAAGCTGCAACATGAGGGATCAATTGAAAATTTCAAAACTGAAATAGGCAAGGCTATCTTAGAACCATTAAAGGTAAATAGCGTTAAGGTACAGGTTAGGCATGATCCAACTGTATGACATAGCAGGTTCAAAGGGTTGAATAACTTACTCTATGGGTGTCTATGGCTGGGATTTTCTTGCCTAGCCTACTGCCGAAATCTTTCAGTTTTAAAAGGAGCTGGGTATATAGTCTAAATTCAATGGACTTTGAGCTGGTCCACCACATTCACCCATGGCAGCACCCACCATGGTGGAGACAGGAAATCCCAACCGATGTTTCTCTGTACCTAATGACATTAACTTTTGATCTTTAAAGATTCTAACACCCAACTCCTTCTGAAGCCTTTCTGGTCTCTATGGTCATGGTCAAAACAGCAAATGTATTTACCAAATATATTTTGGAGAGGCAATGGCTAGTGGTATTATCACTAGACTAGTAATTCAGAAACTCACCTAATGTTCTGGGGACCTGGGTTCAAATCCCTTCATGGCAGATGGTGGAATTTGAATTTAATGAAAAAATATCTGGAATTAAGAATCTACTGATGATTATGAAACCATTGTTGAATGTCAGAAAAACCCATCTGGTTCACTAATGTCCTTTAGGGAAGGAAATCTGCCATCCTTACCCAGTCTGGTCTACATGTGACTCCAGAGCCACAGCAATGTAGCCAACTCCCATTGCCTCCAAGGGCAACTAGGGATGGGCAATAAATACTGGCCAGCCAATGATGCCCATACCCCATGAATGAATAAAAAAAAGACCCAAGAGGGAGCTTCTTGTAATTCCCATAATTTTAATCCAATTCTATTAAATTTAAACCTTACTAAATAAAAATCCTACGGAGCAATGAAAATGATCATTTATTGAAATAAATTTAAAACAATGGCACTGGGTAAAAAATACAATCAGAATCAGTTGCATACATGCCTACCACCATCTTATAATGATTGAATAGCATGGATATTTGGAGGGATGGGGCACTATTATAATACCTCTCACTGTAGAGTTAGCAGTCTGAATTAAATTTACCCATTAATGCCTAGATTTCCCAGGGCTCAGGCAACCCCAATAATGAAATGGAGTCAGACAATCAGCTCCAGTAATTAAATATTTCTTCAGGTATTCCTTATGAGTTGGGAGGCGCAAGAGCACAGTGGATCAACACAGAATAGCCAACCAAAAATCAAAATTGACTCTACTTCGTCATCATTGCCCTGGATTCATTACACAGTGACCACTTCAACCTTCATACCACTGCTTTGCTGCAGTGTGGCAGAAGACTCAAATTTCCAATACTGATGAATAAACTAGATGTGTCATTCTGAAGTCTCCAGTTCCAGCTCTTGAGAATAAAAGACCCAATTCAAACACAGGAGATGAGCAAGCAGCTAGTCTTTATTACTAGTAGACTGAGTTATTTGAAAAGAGTAGGGAAAATTGGCTTCCTCAGTAATGAATGGAAATCATACAGAGAATCAAAGACATCAAAGTGGAATGGAAAAGATAAATCCAGGTTTTGCCTGAAGGCAAACTTTGACATTAGGACAAGGGTACATAGATTCAATCTTGTCTAAGTAGGGTTGAAAATAGGAACATCTTATACAAAGAATGGCCAACATTTTGGAAGGAATATCAAATAGGGCATTATAGGCTGGAAACATTTCAGAGATAGCTTGTTGCTGTGAGGGGAGGATATGGGTTTTATTAAATGAGTTGAAAGGCATCCCTCATTGTTTTTGTCTTAATACCTTGTAATCAACTGGCTAAATACTAAAAACAAACCCTTGAAGGCAAGTTATTTTAAAATCTGAGAGCCAATATTTTTGACATATGTCCAGTTTCCCAAATAGCCTACGCATTGCTTCAGCCAAATGGCAAGAACAATATTTGGACTGATAATGCTTAGAAATGTTGCAAATAAAAGTAAAAAAAGGGAGAAAAGAAAGAATAGAGGATGGGGAGCAAGAGGTGAAAATGCAGGTAATTGTAAACTGTTAGTGTTTTAGTACCTATTTCAGGTGTTTATGATTAGTAATTTGAGGTGCGTTTTTACTGCTTTATTCATGTAATATTGGTGTCATATTCCATAAGCTATTATTTGAATGGCTAGCACAGTTAGACTGGAGTTTCCTGAAATCTTCAGGACTTCAAGGCTACATCATATAACAAAAGCATGTTAAATGAGGTTTTTCAAAAAGCCAAAGAATTGAAACTATTTTCTTTTCTATTCAAGATGCAATGTCAACAAATTGTTCCGCATGGTCACCTTGCCTCTATACACTGGAGTGAACACAATCAGTTCATTCAAAATCTGATTAAGACTGACAACCCAACACAACCCAAAACTTGGATTGGCCTTAGTGATTGCTATCAGGTAAAATTGCCTTATCTCTTTCTTGTGAGTGATGCTATCATAGGATTGTTGATAGGATTTTGCTTCTTTTAACCAAGGCTTTCCACCATTTAAAATAAACATTACAAGTTGCTTGCTTGCTCACAGATATGTGGACATTAAAATCATGAGGGAATTTCTCACACAGGAGGGTCTTTTTCTGTGGAGTGATGGATCCCTAACAGATTTCACTAAATGGAAGAAAGGCCAGCCTGACAATAGGAAAGAAAATGAAAACTGTGTGCACACCAATACTGGAGGTATGTTAGCAGTTTCAAATGCATTGTCAAATGTACCTCATACAAACAAACTCCAGATACAATGAGGGACAGACTCTGTACTGAAGGAACGGAGCCATCTTTCTTTATATGATGGTAGGATGATACTCAGAAATAGTTTTGCTGGATAGGTTAACTTTTGTTCATTGGATCAGAGGTCTAAAGTGTCTCAAGCGGGTTGCTGAAATTGTTAGCAAAGAAAACTCCCAAAGACACTCATCAGTTTGACTTTGATCCAACAAGCAGGCCAGGTTGCAGGCTCCTCATTCATATGAAGTTTAGGATCTTGTTACATATAGGCCCAGCTCAGGGCTGGAGCTAAATAGTCAAATCTTCATCAATCCCACAAACATTGAAATTTACTCTACAGCAGCTTTTATATGATGCACAAGATAAGATGATAGCTTGCCATGGCACATATTGCTCTAGATGGTGCCAGGTTATCCATGCTCACTCATAGAAATAATCTGCTCAGACCCTCTCACATTGTTACAGTAGCAGCACAAGGAAACATAATCATAGAAGGACCTTCTCACCTCCTGGTGACAGACATGCATCTAAAAGTGAAGTAGTGCCTAAACATGAATATGGGCAGTTGGGGACTTGTGCTGCCTACACCCATTCAGTTTATCACTGAAGGAACTTTGAAAACAACCCATGTGAATTTCTGGACTATAGCGATCATGCAACTGGTATTTTCCTCCAGATTTACTTTCTTACAATTTGTATCAGCAGGCGGTGTTTGACCAAATATTGCAATTCCTGCTCATTATCTGTACCATGTTCAATACTTGGATTGATGAAGCAGAACATTGTGGTTGAGTTTCTTTTAATGATTTCATGTTTCTGCTAATTAATTCTGTTTTGCCAAAGAGGTGGTGCTTTTTAGGGATCAAGAGGTTCGTGAAGATACTAAACTGTAGTATTTTTTCTTATGTTGCGACTGATTTGAAACACTGGATGAAAATTGAATGGAACTTTGAACAGCTTGAATGTTCATTCGTTCTTGAGATAGGAGCAATAATAAGAAGGCCATAATTACTTGAACACCCTGAATTGCCCTTGAAAAAGTACTGATATTGTTTATTTTTAACTGCTCCAGACTATGTGATGAAGGGGCTATTAGGTGGGGAGTTCCAAAACTGTACTGAATCATGAATAGCTGTAGCAGAGAACTCCATTCAATCCATTGTGTCTGTGTCGGCTCTTTGGAAGAGCAGCTCATGGCTTGTCCTTTCCCCATAGCCCTACAGCATTTTTGTTTATCACCAGATGCTTACCCCATTTCATACTCCATATTTCAATGTGCCTTGAAACCAGTCTCAAACAGTGCATTCCAGAACAGATTCACTTGCTGCATAATATAGTCTTTTCTAATGTCATCAAGGGGTCTTTAGCCAATCTCATAAAATCTTTCCCCTCTGGTTCTCAACCCTTCCACCAATGTTATCAATTTATCTACACTGACTGGACCCCCTCTTGGCCTTGAAGACCTCTGTCTTTACTCTTCTCTTTACCATCTCTTCTCTAAAGGGAACACTATCAGCCTCTCCAACTTATCCTCATAAATGGAGTCCCTCCTACCTGGAACAATTCTTTCCTCTAATGCCTTGGCATCCTTATTAAAGTTTGGTGTCCAGAGTTGGACACAATGGCCAGAATTTTACTGGCACGCCCGCCCCAATTTCGGGGGTGGGTAAGACTTGGAGAACAGCATTATCCGTTAGCCTCAGATGGGATCATATAACCCTTGGGCAGACATGCCGGTAAAATTCCATCCAATGTGACTGAATTAGTGTTTTCATAAAGATCCAGCATAACCTCCTTTCTTTTGTACTCTACGACTCCATCAATAAAACCTAGGATCCCATGTGCCATTTTAGTCCCTTTCTCAACCTGCCCTGCCACCTTCAACAATTTGTGCACATACAAGCCAGGATTATCTGCTCCTTCAACCCCTTTACCATTGCATCCTTTATATTACCTCTTCTCATTTTACTTATCAAAATTCATCACTTCACACTTCTCAGCATTAAATATAATCTACCCACCCATGTTCCAATCTATCAATGTCTATCACTCTCCTTCTGACTGAAAGCAGTATGAGGGTCAAGGTAAAAATCTATCAGGTAGATGTTGAAAGGACCAACATTCTGAAACAGAGCTGAGATTACAGTACTTTTAACACAACATGACTTTGGCTGTTTGAAGTCCTTTTCCTTAGTGCTCTGTACTTGCTGGGTTGTTTTTCCATATTTTTAATTTGGTATCCCCCAGACCAAGTCATTTCCTGTTGCAGTTACACAACTTAAACATTGCCCTGATCCCACATTTCCATTGTTTTGGAATCAACAGCAATGGGATATCTTATAACATCATTTTTTTGCTTTAAAAAGACACCTCCTGTCCGTAACTAGAGTAAATCCTTCACTGGAAAAGACTCTAGTTTGTACAATGGATATTCAGAACAGTTTCAAAATGTCAAAAAGTTTCTGTTGTCAAACTAACCCTTCCCTTTCGACTGATGGTTTGAATTTGTTTCTGGGGCTAAACAGCCATTTCAATGATGGACGTGCCTCCACTGGTATGAAGTTGTCCTGTGATAACAGGATGCATTTAGCTGTTCCCAGGAAATGCAGGAAAATAGAAATCCTTGATTTAAATATAAAATCTAAGCTCATGTTTGTGTACAATACTAAATTATTATTTATATTAAAAGGGAAAAATAAATCAAAGCACTTCATACAAAGCAGTATGATTCACTGATTAATTAGATTTGGAAGGGATGACTGTGCCTAAACTGTTGCATTTATTTTCAGGTGTTGGAGGCAGATGGAGTGATGCGAGCTGTACCGAACAACTACCTTTTGTTTGTGCTTATAAGCTTGAATAATGTAAAAAATGACATGTAATGATACTTTATGCACCCTTTGGATGAATGGATTAATTGCATTGAATTGCCTTGAAGTGGTAGAGTCATTGTATTTGTGGTGATTGTAACTATTTAGTCCAGCATTAAATAATACAAACAATTGCATAACAATCCTGTTTGATATTTTTTAAAGCTCTCAAGATATTTAGCATTCTTTGAATTATTGAATCCTACAGCAAAGAAGGAGACCAATCAGCCCTTTGAAAGAGCTGTCCAATTTAGTGTCTTTGACTAGTACATCATTTATATGAGTAATGCAATCTAATTGAGTTGATCAGAATATTGTAACTGATTTCTTTTGGTCTCGTTGATGAAATTTGAACCATTTTATTCTCTGAATTCTTGATGTGAGTGTGTTAAAGCGCCTCTATCTAGTTAATTTTAAAAGCAGGAAGGATAAACACCTTACTATCAAATGGCCCAAATTCATGTATCTAATAAAGATTATGCTGAATGAATAAATACACTGGATCATTCATCGAGCAATACATCATGAAAGTTACTTAAAGTGCTTACAAAAGCAAAATACTGCACATGCTGGAAATCTGAAATAAAAACCGAAAATGCTACAAAACTTATTCAGCAGACCTGGCGGCAACTGTAGAGAGGAACAGAATCCTACCCAAGGAAGCCAAGATGGTACTGGATCTGCTGAATCCTCCCACTTTCTGTTTTTAAATCAGGTGTATAGCACATTACATCTTTCTCTGCAATGAGTTAAAACAATTGTTGGATAAGGCCTCCTGTTTGTGATTCCTCCCCCTCCCCCATTGCTGACTCTTTGCCACAGCCTGCCTGACTGATCTAGTGAGGCCATCTCCCAATGCAATCTACCCTACATCTGACACTCCAAACGCAGACTGTATGACCGCTTTGCAGAAAACCTTTAGTCCATCTGCAAGCAGAACCCAGACCTTCCTGTCACTTGTCATTTCAACAGATCATCCTGCTCTCCTGTTCACATGTCCATCCTTGGCCTTTTGCAATGTTCTAGTGAACCCCAATGCAAATTGGAGGAACAGCACCTCATCTTCAGATTGGACACTTTGCAGCCTTCCAGACTTAACATTGAGTTCAAGAACTTCAGAGCATGGACTCACTCCTCCATCTTCAACTCGTTTCCATTCATTTTATTTCATTTCACTTTATCTTATTTATTTTTATTTTTAAAATGTTCAATTCTTCTGTCATTTGTCCATTTTTTTAAAATCTTGCTTCTCATCTTGTTTCTCCAGAAACACAACCGAATTTTCAAAGCAGATTTTCTGATTTAATGCACAGAAAATCTGGGGGCATGATTAATGCTGGCATTCTGGCAGGGTGGGGCCTGATAGATCTGGCAAGGATGGCTCCACAGAGATTGGAGCATCACCTTTAAAAGGCGCTCTGATTTGCGGTTAGAGTTTAGTTCTACCATGTTGAAATATAAACATTTTAATACTTTGATTGCAACATTTTGTCTGACAAAGATTGGCCAGTCTTACACTGCTGCATGTCATTAATAAAGGATAGTAAGAAGTCTCACAATACCAGATTAAAGTGATCACCTGATGAAGGAGCGAGACTCCGAAAGCTTATGCTAACAAATAAACCTGTTGGACTTTAATCTGGTGTTGTGAGACATCTTACTGTGCCCACCCCAGTCCAACGCTGGCATCTCCACATCAATAATAAAGGAATTATTAGGTAACTTGAGGTAACTTGGTATCTCCTTCCTGCTTTCTCACAACAAAATTTATCAGAACCATCCTGTTCATCTAAAAGGAAATAATTCTCTGTACTGATTAATATTGAATCAAAAGTTCACCGAATTGATGAACCAAATAGGAGACGTTTGTTACTGGGCACTGCCCCAGAAGTGTTCAGTGCCAACTGTTTGTTGTAACACATCAGTCACTTGGGCAGCATCAAGGTGCTTTGATGAAGCTCTTTCAAGATCAGTAATGGCTTAAAAAGTCAAAAGTCATTTGTTCAGTACAGAGGATGTCTGTCAAGACAGTTTTTAACTGCTCTGTTCTTTGCGCACAGCGAGTGCCATGAGATGGAAATTTCTGTTCCATCGACAACATACTGCAGATTTCATTTATGAACATAAATCATGCTTCATTATAACGATCGATCTCCCACCTATAAAGAGTTTCCACAGTAGTAACCATGGTGGTGTCACTTTGAAATCATGTTGAAAAAACTAATACAGCATGTCTTTGTATTCAGCCATTAAGTTAGTAAGCAGAAGAAAGGGGGTTAAGGGGGATGGGGAAGGTTCAGAAAACAAAACAGCAGTTTCAGATGTGCTGCTAAGCACATGAAAGTGCTGCCAAAAAAAATTTGTAATTCTCCAAAACTGCACTTTCACAATTGTTCTCTAAGTAAATCCATACCCTGTGTCTTTAGTATAAGGTGTGGATTTCCTCCGAGTGCTCTAGTTTCCGCCTACAGTTCAAAAGGTGTGCTGATTAGATGTATTGGCCACGCTAAATTCTCCCTCGGTGTACCTCAACAGGTTCCGGAGTGTGGCAACTAGGGGATTTTCACAGTAATTTCATTGCAGCCATAATGTAAGCCTACTTGTGACACTAATAAATAAACTAAAAAATATATAAAACATGGAAAGTCAAACACTTCTGTGAAAGCACAGAAGTTTTTGTTAAAGCAATTGCCTTCTGAGACCAATTTTAATTTGACAGGCAGAAACTTTTAACAGCCACATTCATGCTCTCATAACATCTCCATGGGGAAAATGCTGGTAATTGAATGTAGGGATCACAATGCAGGATTAACCCACACCGGTTTGTTATGATATAGACAGCATGAAAACTTCTGCAGGAAATCTAATCTTGTGCTAGGCTAGCATCACTTAATCTGGCTTTTAAGCCTGTACTGCTTTAAACCAGTCTCTTGTCAACATCATGGGGGGTTACCAAACGGAACTGGGCCAACCAATATGAATATTGTGCCTAAAAGAGTAGGTCAGAGGCCAAGAATTCTGCAGACAGTAACTCTCCACCTGTCTCTCCAAAGCCTGTCCACTATCTACAAGGCATGAATCAGGAGTGTGATGGAATGCTCTCCACTTGCCTGGTTGAGTGCAGCTTTAACAACACTCAGAGCTCAACACTATCAACAGCAAAGCAACCATTTGCTTGGTACACATTTACCTCTTCAACTTCCATGCCCTCTACCACCGACGTGCCATGCGTACCATCAACAAGATGCGCTGAAGTAACTCAAAGGCTCCTTCGAATTCAACTTCCAAACCCATGTCCTCTGATGCCTATAATTCCATGGGAACACCATCACCTGCAAGTTCTCCTCTGAGTCACTCATCATCCTGATTTGGAAATAAATTGCTGTTCCTTCACAGTCGCTAGGTCAAAATCCTGGAACTCCCTCCCTAACAGCTCTGGGGATGTACCTACACCCAAGGACTGCAGCAATTCAGAAGGTAGCTCACCACCACCTTCTCAAGGGCAATTAGGAATGGACAATAACTAGTGATGCTCACATCCTGTGAAAGAATAAAAATAAACAGGAAGGTGAATTTTGACTGTTGAAATTTGGGGAATTGGTTAAGGAGAAATTTATGAGTAGAAAAGGAATGTAAATGGCACTATAGGCCTGAGAGTGTGCCCCTAATTTCTCAAATGCAATGCTCGGTGGCTTGGTGCAGGAGGTGGACAAGAGGAGAGATGACCAAAAATACTAAATAATCAAGTTACAAAAGTGTGTATGTATGTGTGTATGTGTGCGTATTGGGGGGGGTGGGGGGGAACATGGAGTGGAAATAAATACGATAACTATCATTAGAGGAAAAAGTACTGTGGAAGCTAATGTGGCTAAAGACCAATAAGTCACATGAACCGGTTGCATCTTAGGATTTTAAGGAAATAACCATAGAGATCGTGGATGCATTGGTAGCAATCTTCCAGGAATTCTTAAATTCTGACAAAGTTCCAGAGGATTGGAAACTGCCAATATAACATCCTTTTTCAAAGAGGGAGGGAGACAAAAAGTAGGAACTGTAGGCAAGTTAACTTAACATCTATCATTAAGAAAATGTCATAATCCAATTTAAAGGATGTAATAGCAGAGTATTTAGAAATGCATAATATAATTAAGCAGAGTCAAAATGGCATCAAGAAGGGAAAAATCATGCCTACAAATTCACTACAGTGCAGAAGCAGGCCATTCAGCCCATCAAGTCTATATCAACTCTCCAAAACAGCATTCCACCCAAGCCTTCCCGTTCGGTCTTTCCCCATAATAACATTTACCATGGCTAATTCACCTAACCTGCACATCTTTGGACTATGGGAGGAAACTGGATTGCCCAAAGAAAATAATGTGTAAACTCTACACAGATAGGCCAGAATCAAACCTGGGTCCTTGGTGCTATGAGGTAGCAGTGCTAACCACTGTGCCACTGTGCCACATAGATTGCAGCATTTCAAGATGGTTGCTCACCGTCACCTTCTCAAAGACAATTAGGGCTCATCAATAAATGCTGATCTAGCCAGTGATGCCCACATGCTGTGAAAGAATAAAACAAAGACTGTTACTATTGAATCTGCTTACACAACATTTTTAAATTGTATAATTCAAAACATAACCTCTTATGTAAGAGAATGCTCCCTCACACCATCTCTGGCTCTTTTGCCAACCACCTCAAATTGATCTTTGATTATCGGCACTTCTGCTGCTGGAAATAATTTCTTGTTATTTACTCTAAAAACAAATGTACGTGATTTTCAACAGCTTTATCAAATTGCCTCTCAACGTTCTCTGTTCCAGGTAGAACAATCCTAGCTTTATAATCTTGCCACAGAACTGAAGTTCCTCAAGCCTGTGCTATTCTATAAACTTCTTCTGCACTTCTTCCAAGGCCCTGACATCCCCTGGCCTTAACAAATATATAATCTTAGTAGCTGTTCCAGTTCTCTCCCTCAATCCCAACACCCGCCTCGATCATGTAATGTAAACTGCCAGGTAAATATTCTCTTACTGTTAAGACTATTTATCAAACTTGGCTTATTACTCATGACAAAATAGCAGTGCCAAAAATTGAGCCAAAGCTCAAGTTGAGACCTCACCAGTGTTAAAAGTTTAGCATAAGGGGATTAAAAAGTCAATGGCAATATTGATACAAAATTGGTTGAGACAGAAAGCAGGGACTGATGGTGAATGGGTATGTGTTAGATTGAGAGAAGGTTTATAGCGCATTTCCCAGTGATTAATGTTAGGATCAGCACTCTTTCTAATATATTATGAAAGACCTGGTCTTGGGTATATAGGGTTTAATTTCGAAGACTGCAGATTACATGAAATTTGGAAATGTAATAATCAATATGAAGGACGATGACCAACTTCAAGAGGACCCAAACAGATTAGTAAAATAGGAAAACGTATGATGGAGGCAAGTGAATGAGAAGTGTCAAGTGAGGCATTTTAATAGGCTGAGTGAGAAGGGACAATGTAAATGAAATTGTATAATTTTAAAATTCCGATTAAAATTTCACTGGGCCTTGGCACTTCATGGAAAAGGAAGAGTGAGTAACTCTTCTTTTGAAAAATAACATCTAGGGTTGATACTTGGGTGATTAGTTATCTGAAGCACGTGGTTGGCTTTGGACAAATATAGGAATCTTCATTACTTCTGGTACCTTGACCTGCAGTGTATTGACAGAGCAGCTTAAGAGATGGCACGTATGTTAGTACTGTGAAATGGGTTCAATGTTAGAGAATGCAAACGTGACTAAAATGGGTATGCACAGTCAATGAGTCGAGAATTTTATTTTGCCTGCAACTTGCAGTACAATATTTCTAACACTAGATGGTAAGAATACCTTTCCTTTCTATCTAGAATAATAAGCAGGGTTTTAGTAGCCAGTGCTACAGCAACAATTCAATCATTGTGAAAGTCAACAATTATATTGTGATTACAGTTACAACAAAGGGAATAACTTCTACATAAGTCAAACTTAAGTGGTTTATTGAACAATAGCACATAAGCAAAGAAATCTTTAGCTACAATCATTGTAGCTCAATCTCATTCCACAACATATAAGTCACTAAAAGTTATGATGCAAGTCACTAAAACACCAGGGTTCATTACTAGATTGATAGAATTGAAAGGTAGAGAAGTTATGCTAAACCTGGAACAAGTCTTACTTAGCCGACACTTGAAGTATTGCGTGCAGTTCTGGTGGTCAGATGACAAAAGGATATAGCGGTACTGGGGAAGGTGCAAAAATGGTTTACACTGACCATACCAGAACTGTGAATTAAATGATACTTATCAGCAGAGGTTGAATAGGCTGGGTGACTCTTCTTTTGAAAAAAGAACACCGACGGGTGACACATTCAAGGTTTTTTTAATTGTGGATGGTCTTGATAAAATAGACACAGTGAGAGTGTTTCCACTTGTGAAGAAGAGCGAAACACGAGACTAGCAAAAGAAGATAGTCAACAAGAAATCAAAAATGGAATTGAAAAGAAATGTGTTTACCCAGAGAGTGGTGAGCATGTGGAATTTGCTACCACGAGATTCGTCAAAGCAAGTAATAAGATTAATTTAAATGGAAACTGGATAAGCCTCTGTGGAAGAAGGGAATAATGGATTTGCTGATAGGTTTAGTTGAGGAAGGATTGAAGGAGGTTCAAAAGGAGTATAATTACTACTTAGGACTGGTTGGGCCAATTGGTTTCTATGCTGCATATTCTATATAATTCTATGCAGTTGACTCAATAGTGTTATTTTACAATTGTCTTCAGATTACATTAAATGACAAACAATTAATACAACCTGTTTCCCAAGCCCAGAGTGATCAGATCTGGTTTAGCTGTACCTCCAGAAAATTTGAGCTTTCAAAGGGAGAGTGCTCAACCTTTATGTTATCCTGCTGCTTTAATCTCCTATTCTCATCTTCCACTCATAAGTGATCCAATCACTCTCTTACTTTGGCTGGAGATATAGTCTGTACCTCTCAGGAATGTATTAGACTATGTTGTCAAAGTCCTGGTTATTTATAACTGGTAAATGCCATGAGCATGAACAGCTTCCCACATTGGGTATGTGGGATCCTAGCAACCAGTTTTCTTATCTGGGTAAGAGCTGCCATGAGTTACAGCTGATGGAAACGTCAGCATTCTCTGTCTTTAAACTTTCATTTCTTCACATCACCAATAACAAGATTTGACCCCCACTTCATCTCCTCTTGATTTTTTTTTGGCTAAAATGTTTGTGCTAAGCCTTGGGTGTTTGACTATTTAAAGCACTTTAAAATACTCCCAAACATGTTTGTTGGTTGGGTTTCTTATCCTTACTTATATACAGATTGGTAAGTAAAATAGATGAGGTGAGATCCTCATCATCCCTTAAGAAATTAATATATTGTATATTCAAATTCTTCAAATTGCTAGAATTACAACCCTTCATCAATGCAACATAATTTTTACAGAGTTTTATTCATTATGCACGATGGTAAGGAATCGGGGGGCGGGGGGGCAGATTTCTATCTGGTAGTAAAGTCTGGGACACGAGTGACAGAATTCTAGAAGTTAAGACAACAAATATATCTTAACATTAAATTAATTTCAAGAATATTTTACGTCACACCAAAGGTGCAGAATCGGGAGATAGTTCAGAAGTAATGATGTTAAGCGATATGAAGACAAAGTAAGGCATTGGCATTAAGAAGATAGCACATCCCTAATTAACAAAACGAAATATTCTCCATGTGTAAAATCACCCAATATTGTTCCTGAATAACAAAAGGTTAAAAGATTTATCAGAAAATTTGCACTGCTTTTGTATCATCAAAGGACTTAAAACATTGAAAAACTCGAATGGGTTTGTTAAAATCTATTTCCTTTATGCCCTTCAAAGGCTGCAGTGAAATGCAGGCAAAATGAAAATTTTACAATCCGCCCTATCCCATCCTCACTTACCTTGCAGTGTAGAGGAATCCCCGGTCACGATCTGAACTCTGGCCAATTGCTATCCCCACCTGGCAGTGGTGTCATGCCCATTACCTTGGGCCAGGAAAATTAGCTCTGGGAGTTATCTCTAGGGCCAGTTGGGATTATTTTTCTCTCCACCCCACCCCTCTTGAATAAAAGGGAGCAACCGTCGGTCCGGTATTCATTCCAGAGCATTTGTGACAGAGGTCTTTCTGCGAATTCACAAACGGTTGACTTAGGGAAATCAAATTGAATTAGCCATGCTGGAGCAATGGCAGACTTACCAGTGCAAATCCGGTATAACTAATATTACAAAAACTAACAGCACAACTATGCATTAAGGCCACAGTCTTTTTCACTGTGTTAAATCTTGCCATAAAGGCCACACCTCCAGTTTCCTGTGAACACTTTCATGCTTATTCTTTGGTGTGAATGCTGTGCCACCATTTTCAAACTCCAATGTTGCACTTGAATGGCTTTACTTTTGGAATTAGGCACCAATCCGTTTCTCAATGCATTGGTTAAATTTGTACCAATCTGACAACATTCAGACAGTTGCTTTAACACTACAACTGACCGAACTTGCTCTCTTTAACCTGATCTTCAATCGACAGGAGTCAGGACTGGAGCAAGTTGAAGCTCAGGGTGAATCAATTGGTCCCCTCAGAGGCCAACACTTTACAAATTTGAACTTCGGAGCTCATTAGCATTTCCTGACACTGACATCTACCTTAAGTCGGGATTATTTCATATTATATCATACATATCATAGGAAAAAAATTGTTCAGACCAGTATTCTTATTTCCCCATTTCACGTTTTTTTTTGCCTTCTGAGCACTGATAGTCAAAACTGGCAGGGCACGAAGGTTAGGCTACAGTGGGGGCCCCAGAGGAACACCCCTGGTAAAGTATATAAGCAGCAAGTCCTTGATTTGGTGGGCATGGGCTGAGGCCAGGCAGGGCTCTCCTACTCCTGTTGACTCACAAATTAGAAAAGATAAACTTAGCTGGACTTCCTACAGCCTGGATTCAGTGGCGCATGAGGCTATATGGCTTTAATTGAGTTTACAATAATGTCATCAGGGTGTGAGTTTACCAGTTGTAAACTGAACAGATTCTACAAAGCATTTTCTACATAGTAAATTTAATGTTAAGATATGGTTTGACTTTACTCTGTCCTGTCCAACTTAGGATTTAGACTAGATGATAGGAGATAAGTGATAAGAAGTGATAAGGAGATAGTCATCGACTTCAGGAAACATAGTGGAAAACATGCCCCTGTCTACATCAATGGGGACAAAGTGGAAATGGTTGAGAGCTTCAAGTTTCTAGGTGTCCAGATCACCAATAAGCTGCCAACGTTAAGAAAGCCCACCAATGGCTAAGGAAATTTGACATGTCTGCTATGACTCTCACCAACTTTTACAAATGCACTATAGAAAGCATTCTTTCTGGTTGTATCACAGCTTGGTATGCTCTGTCAACACCACAAAAAACTACAAAGGGTCGTGAACAAAGCCCAGTCCATCACTCAAACCAGCCTCCCATTCATTGACTCTGCCTACACTTCCCGCTGCCTCAGTAAAGCAGCCAGCATAATCAAGGATCCCACGCATCCTGAACATTCTTGCTTCCACCTTCTTCCATCGGGAAAAGGACACAAAATCTGAGGACACGTACCAATCAACTGAATAACAGCTTCTTCCCTGCTGCCATCAGACTTTTGAATGGACCTACCTCACAATACCTCACAATAAGGTGATCTTTCTCTATGTCGTAGCTATGACAGTAATACTAAATTTTGCACTCTCTCCTTTCCTTCTCTATGAGCAATATGCTTTGTCTGTATAGCGCACAAGAAACAATATTCTCACTGCATGTTAATACATGTGACAATAATAAATCAAATCAAAAAAGTCAACATGTATAATCAGACACACAGTAACAGGTCCCTTTTCAGTTTATATTTTATTGAAACATAAATATTTCACTTGAATAAAGCAAATGTCTAACAAGTTGAATAAAAGCAGTAAAGGGAAAAGCCTTCACAAACCATTAGTTTTTTTTATATTTAGAGGACACACGATGGGAGGAGCAGTGTAGTGACTATTTAACAATATTCCAAACAATGTGAAATCTCAGGACCCACAATTGATGTGATGTGTCTGTGTAGGAAAGAACCAGGTGCCAAGTGGATATTCTTCAAATATCACCACCAAGTCAACATGCCATATCTTTATTATGTGATTGCACACCTTATGATTAAATCCTAGAGTGATTAGAAAAGCATCCTCTCATTTTGCATTGACAGATTTATTTGTGCATGTGGTGGATAAATGTGGGGCAATACTCCAAAAGCATTTCTGATTCAGTGCTCCATTTAAGCAGTGCATGCTGTGTCAGAAATGTCCCACCATCAATCTTGAGTGCAATCAGGCAAAGGAGACACAGCTTTCTGGCTCTCTGTGGGCTTTTGACTCTATTCACAGGACATAGACCTTATTGTTTTCAGTCACAAGCGGAATGAAGTGAACCAAAATCATTCACATTGTGACGTTAAGTATCTGGGAGATTGGCCTTCTGTAAAACACAACCATTTAAAAATAATTTACAAGCATTTTCAATTAGCAAGAAATGGGACTCACTGGGATGACGGGTGGGTTGATATTAACAGAACAATCTCTATTCTGCTGGTCTTCTTTATTGGTGTTCATCAAAGCAAAGGATGAGCTGTGTTTCACTAGAAACCAAGTGTGTTCTCATTGCTTTTGTACAGATGCCCCTAGGATAATACTGTCTAAACAATGTTCTTGATGTGTTGCATAACGTAATATTTTAATGTGTTACAAAATAACCAGGAGGTTCAGTCTGCAGCAATTCATTTTAATTAGATCCTTAGGGCTGGCAGAGAGAAGAAATTTTCATCCCATCAGTGCAGGTGATTCAAAAGCTAAGACTCAGAAGTGAAAGAACAGTGTTGGTTCCTGCCGCACCAATTTGCAGCAATGATCACTTTGACACTTGATATTTTGACAATGCTCCCCTGCCCTTCATCTCTCGCCCTTCACCTGTGATCGGCAGGAGACCAGCGAGGGGAGGGTTGAGCCTATTGGATTTAGTGCATTAAACATGCAATTTGGAGATTGCTATGTCCACTGAAAGCTTGAAAATCTTCACAATGAATATTTTATTTCAATCAGATCAGTTCTTTATGCAGAAGTAAATAACTAAACATACTGTAACTGGGAGTCTGTTGCTTTAAGTGAAAAGCATGAAATAATCTCTGACAGTGGTTCGTCACATCACGATAATTAAGCTGAAGTTGCAAGAAGACCACAGGACCAGTCTAAATCAATAAAAGTCTGTTTCTAATTTCAGAAATAATAATACCTTATAATAATCTTCTACTCACAATGCAACTGATTTATGCCTTTGACCCAGATTTTCCAGTTTGGATTACACTGACCTTCAGTGATGAGAAGCATGGTTTTCAACCAACAGTAACTTTCAATATTTTAGCAACTATGTCACACTAGCCTGGGCAAAACAGCCAAAGTGCAGCAGGCAATCATGACAATGGCATGAGAATGGGGGGAGGGAAAGGATGAGAAGGGGATGTGCTCCCCAAATTCTTTTGGCATTAATTATATGCCCTCATCTTTGAAAATCAGATCCAGAACTTACCCCAACTTCCCATCCCCAAACCATGACACATTTATCTCTGTTCAGTTATAAACCTCAGACTTATACTTCCTGCTGTCAAAAACAATTTGTTGACTGGTCCGGTTGCTTGTGAATAATGTTGAGAGGAAGCTGTGGTAACCATTAAAACTTTGGCTGCATTCCCAGTGTTCTTTGCTCATGCTGTATCCTCACACACCTGCTGTAAGACAAAACATTCCTTAGAAGGATTTTTTTCTTTTTTTTTAAACACACATTTTCTTTAAAAAATATAAGAACAGTTGCAAACTTTATAGAAGATGAGTGATGATTCTGTGCTTTTTTTCTTCTTTTAGGAAGACAAAAACTGATGTAAAATTATTCACTAATTACTATAGCAATAAATCCTCTATTATGAATACAATCATTCTATTTTACATCTTCACTTTGCACATTTCCCGTAAACAACACACTCAAGAGCTTTCGAGTAAAAGTGCTTCAAATGCGAGATTCTGTTCCTTGAACTAAGAGAACACATGAAAACCTATGGAAAAACTATAAACACAATTATGTTGGACTTCGCTTTAATGGCTTCTTCAATATGCTGCCTCTTGGAAATGTACACAAATTCTCTGGGATCTCTCTGCATACACAGGCAACATGTTCATCAAAGTTGTCATTAAATCCCCAAATGCTATAAAGGAAAGCTGGAAAACAAACTTTCTAAAATGATTTTTTACTCCACTCAAAGTTACAAAGTCAATGCTCAGAACAAACTGGGCAGATCCAAATCCATCTCTCTGTTCACTGCAAAAACTAAATTCAAATTGAATCCAATTCATGGTCCCACAAACACTGCAGACACCTCAATTCTGCCTTGCTACTACTGCTTAATGCCTCGTAACAGTTAATTCGTTGGAGCAGGACATTTTATGTGGAACAGTGACATTGTGAGGCCCTCCCCATAAATTGGAAGCAAACCTTCTGCCATGTTCATTTGTTGTGTTGAGTAATTAGGGTGGCACAGTGGTTAGTACTGCTACCTCACAGCACCAGGGACCCGGGTTCAATTCAGACCTCAGATGACTGTCTATGTGGAATTTGCATTTTTTTCCCTGTGTCTGCAAGGGTTTCCTCCGGATGCTCCAGTTTCTCCCACAGTCCAAAGATGTGTGGGTTAGGTTGATTGGCCATGCTAAATTGACCCTTAATGTCATGGGGACTATCAGGGTAAATGGGTGGGGTTACAGGGATAGGGTCTGAGCAAGATTATGGTTATTGCAGACTTCTGCACTGTATGGATTCCATTATTATTTTTTGAATTTGGCAGTTTTGAAGAAAATCACATGTACCAGATACTTGGCATATCTTCACACATAGGTGATTGGGCACGATTCCAGAGCATGTTCTGGTAGCAGGAAGCTTGTTTACAAGCAACATCAGGAAAGTTACTTGCAATTTGAGCTGTCAGTCTTCCTCCTCACTGACATATATTCAGAAAATGTGGGCTATAATGTAGTGAACTAGATGAAATAATGGATATTGTTCCTGCACAAAGGTGGGAATTAAGGAATATCTGATTTACAGAAAAGTGTGTCTGGACATTGAACAAAACGTGAAAAGCTCTTAATAAGTTCCAGAAATACAGCTTGGATGATGTGACAAATTGGATTGTCTTTTTGACTCTTTCACACATCCTGGTGCTTCAAAACAAGAAGTTAGGGCATGGTGGCACAGTGGTTAGCACTGCTACCTCACAATGCTAGGACCTGGGTTCGATTCCCAGCTTGGGTCACTGTCTGTGCAAAGTCTCCATGTTCTCCCTGTGTCTGCATGGGTTTCCTTCCGGTGCTCCGGTCTCCTCCCACCGTCTGAAAGACATATAGATTAGGTGCCTTGGCCATGCTAAATTCTCCCTCGGTGTATCCTAACTGTGAATCTTCACAGTAACATCACTGCATTGTTAAATGTAAGCCTACCTGTGACTAATAAATAAACTTAACTGAACAAATGCCTGTGAAGCTGACCACAGAATGCCACTTCCGAAAAACTAATAAACTGAATTCCAAGTCTGTGATAGAAAGGAAGACAGAGAAAAACCACTGACACCGTCAAGTCTATGATTTGAAACTCGCAGAAAAAAATCCAAGGCAAAAAGATACTATTTAGCCCTGCCCAGCCAGAGGCTATTTTTGTACTGCCCCGATGCCATCAGTTTATTCTTCAATTTAAGAAACACTAAGTTAATTCCCTTTCCTTCTTCAAATAAACGAAATCAAGCAGTGCATTCTAAAACCTTCAGCTTCTCCTTCCAATAGGTGTCACTCCTGTCCTCTTTTAAATGTGTGAGAGATCTCAAATCCACCAACGTCACAACTAACTCTATTCCACATCTCCACTGCCCATGAGAAGAAACGCTGTTTCGCTTTCCAGACATCTGATGACAATCGAGCAAAACCACCACAGGCCCGTCCATACGATTGACCCTGCATGGGAAATTTAACTGTGGTATCAACACAACCAATCCCAGCATGTTCCATAGAGCCTTGGTCATTCCTTATTTCATCAATCACATTACAAACCAGATGTTCCCCCATGGCAGCTCCCTCTGGGCAGAAGTAATCAATATTTGGAGGGGATTGACTATAAATCCCAAATTACGATGAAGGATTAACAGAAATATCACAGAACTCATGTACTTTTTTATAAACTAGTTACAGGTGAAACCTGTGAAAATACAGTAGCAACAACAACAATAACACTACCAACGACTTGCATTTATATTGCATCTTTAATCTCCCAAGGTGCATTTTGGGAGTGTCATCAAACAAAATTTGACACCAAGTAACATAAGGTGATATTAGGGCAGATGATGAAAGGTTTTGCCAAAGAGGTAGGTTTAAAGTAGCATTTTTTACAGTGGAATGAAAGGCAAAGAGTTTGTGAGAGGGAATTCCAGAGTTTAGGACCATGGGAGCTGAAGGGATGGTCACTAATGGTGGAACAATTATAATTGGGAATGTTCAAGAGGCCGAATTAGATCTCTTGGGAGATTTGGGGGGTTGAAGGAGGTGACAGGGAGGGGAAAAGCCATAAGCAATTTGAAAACAAGCCTCAATCAGCAAAGGAAAAATATCCCATATGTCTCCTTAACCACCTTATTGACCAGTCCTACTAACTTCAGAATCCAAGGCTTCTCTGTTCCTTTACACTATGTAGCATTTATTGTGTATTCTCTTGCTTTGTTTACCCCATCCAAATACATTACTTCAAACTTCTCCAGACTGAATTCCATGTGTCACTTTTCTGCCACCTGGCAGGTCCTGCAACCCAGAATTTGCTACTTCATTATCAATCACAATGCCTCTTTTTGTATCATCTGTAAACTCCTTTATTATACATTATACCTGATATGATGTGTCTTCAAAAACACCCATTGATCATTACCCTTCACTGCTTGCCACTGAGACTATTTTTGATCCTACTACTACTCTCCCTTGGATACTACCTTTCTGGCCAGTCAGCCATGTGGGACCTTGCTAAAATCAATATAGATTACATCAAATTCACTACCCTCATCAACCCTCCTTGTTACCTCCTCAAAGAATTACATCAAGTTATTTAGGCACAACGTTCCCATAACAAATCCATGCTGACTGTCTCTAATTAATCCTTATAACTTTCTAAACAACAATTCAAAATGGACAATGACTTTGGTTTTCCCAAGATTTATTTGAAGGAAATTTCTGCCCATCCAGAGCTGAATGACAGTCAAGTAGTCTGATAATTTAGAGACAGTGGAGGGACCAAGAGTGTTGATGGTGAGGTAGAGCTGGACATATCCAGTGTACATTGGGAAACTGATACAATGTTGCCAGGGGAGAGAATGGAAATGGGAAATCAGAGGGGGCCAATGATCAATCCTTGTGGAAGACCAGAGGTAATGGCTCAGGGATGGAAAGCCATTGCAAAACTCTACCATGTGATCAATGAAATGGAATTGCAGTTCCACCCAGCTGGATGACGGTGGAGTGATGTTGGAGGAGAATAGTACAGCTAACCTTTACAAAGGTTGCAGACAGTTTGAGAAGGACAAAGAGGAAAGTTTAACTTTGGCATAGTGACAGAAGAGCTGTTTTGGAATTGTGACAAGGGCATAATAAATCATATGGAAGAGGTTCAAACATAGAGGTGTGAGAAGATGGACACTGATTTGTGAATTGGCAGACCTTGGTGAGGAGAAGAAGCTTGTAGATGGGGAGGAAGTTTGGAGAGGTCAAATGTTGGTGTTTGAAGAGAGTGGCAATAGAGGTTTGAAAGTGATGGAGGACAGCAGTTGAAGACAAGAGCTTGTTAACAATGTCACCTGATATGGGAGCCATTAGTTTACTGGAAATAGGGTCAAGGGAGCAGGAAGTGAGTCTTACGGACAAGATGCGCTAAGAGGGCATGAGGAAAAGAAAAGAAACTGAAGAAAGGTTCACAAAAATGACTAGAACAGGAGTCGGGTGGGAAGAAGCTTTAGAGAACATTTTTCCCAGCGGGCTAGAAGAGGGAAGTGGCAGAGATAACTGATTGGATCATCTCAGTCTTAGTGACAAAGAAATTCATGAACTCATAATGCTTGTTGTCGGATGTACAAATGGAAGAGAGAGGGATTTACAAAGACTCAATCGTGAACTGAAGCCAGAGATTATCTTTGCATTCCAGGTTTGTCTGGAATAGCGAGTGGTTTTACAGATGAGAGCAAGAACAGATAATGCTTTACAGCCAGAACAGAAAGAAGTAGGGGTGGGAGGGGAAATGTGGGTGGAAAGCAATACACACAAGTGATCTTGGATTGCCTCGTTTGCGATCAAAATGAAAGGAGGGGCTCGGTGAGGTAAATAAAACAGAAATTAAAAAACACAGAGAGTAAAATGGAAATAGAAGAGATGGACTTGGGTCAGCCAAAGCACGCACTGTAATGGACACAAAGAAATCAGGTTACAGAGGCTTGGTTACATAACAATTACTAGGATATATAAAACTTGGCATAAATGGGGAAAAGAGAGGAGACAATGTGAAATGTTCAAAATTATATATCCCACAAAAATAGTTTTACTTATCTTCCTGTTCTTATATATATATTACACAAGCTACAACTGTCTAAATGTAGGTCAGATGCACTGACAGTGATTTTCAAGCACACAGCCTATTCTATCACCACTGAACCATGAACTGAAAAGTACTGTAAATGTGCAATATCGATTATATATTGAAATGGTTTAGTTGCCATTTTTCAAGAGGCTGAATTGTGATTCAATGAAAAGTGTGCATGATTGGACCGAATATCATACTTCTGTCAAAGTTATCTACTTGACAATCCACTTAACAGAGATCTTAGAGGATATTCATCCAAGTGTTTTTTTTTACAACACCATCGAACGATTCGTAAAGTCAAATCTGACCAGTACCATTTCGCTCCAAAAATATACTGGAAGCAACAAGGAACAATAAATACTTTGAAAAGGAGCATCGTGATGCTTTGTCATTGTGAGAGTGTTCATTTTCTAAATCTACTGGCATATCTACCTCGAGGAAAATCACTGAGGCCTCTACTGCAGAATCTTTACCCCCACCCCATTGCTTCACCCACTGTTCTTTGAAACACAATGCAATCATTTAAACCTTGTAATCTTTCCATCAGATATTACTCTACTGTTATAGTACCTATATTGCCAATGCGATGAGTGAGGTACTCTAACCAATCAAAATGGTGTTGTGTGACAAAAGAAAATATAAAATTCCTGAAGATCCTATTCTAAATTGAAGTGATCTATAAATTCAGATACATTTAAAAACAGCTGTGCATGAAAACTCAATATAAAATCTTTACTCTGCTTTCTTTAACCTACCAAAAGCTTATTAACAGCAATGTTAAGATGGACAATGCAATTTGTGAATTTGGATTATCTACAAAAAAATGGGAATGCTTCCATCAAAGCAGCCTTTACAGTAAGTGAGTTTTGCAATCTAAAAGTTATTAAAGCTGTGCCCTTGTTGTCCAAAGATACACAATTCTCATCAAATGTTCACCAAACACTAGTTGCACTAGAAAATTAGTAGTCTGTACTAGTTGTTTTATGTGTGTTTTTGTCTTCAAGCCAGAACAAGTCTATTTTTGATTTCTCAGGTTCGCGTTTATTCTGCTGAGGGATGACTAATGAATCCTGGAATCTTAGCCCTAAGTTTCCTATGCAGCTACAGCATTCACCATGCACAGACTGGTGATGAAGCAGATTTACAATATCCAGGGTCATTAGTTAATCAAATACAAACAGATTGCTGAATGTTAAATTAAGTATGAAATGGTGATGATAAGTAACAAGTCCAGAGCATTAAAACTCTGGAGGAAAGGCAATTAATAGTCCAGATCTAACTGACTCAGACTTCAGCAGGTTTCTCAGTCTCAGGCAAATCATCTGGTGAACAGAGGGAGACAAGTGAGGGAGCAATCCACACACCATTCAGATATATCTTCTGATGGATCAACCAAGTACTGGCATTGAAATTAGCCACAGAATCAACCATGGATGCAGATTTTCCTGCTTTCTTGGTTGATGCACCCAACACAGAATTTGGGGTAGTCGGAATTAGAGGTTAGGGGAGAGGTAACTCAGCATGGAGAACATTCAAACATTAAAACATTATTCACACAACGTTCACAATTTGACAACCCACCAGAGATCTGAGTCACTGTGCTAAGAACAGACCAAAATGCTGCCACTTGAATAACGGAGTCAGAGGGAAAGGACAGATGGAGTTTTCATTGGAGAATTACACTAGATTAAGGCCTGTGAAACAAAAACAGACTTAATCTGGCTTTGAGAGTGTTTTGTGTAAGGTCGACTACACTAAGCTTCGTGATCCACTGGAATATCTACGCCTGCGTACAAAAGGGTTGGGAGGACAATATTGGTGAGGGTGATTGTAGGGTGGGGGTGGAGGAGGCAGAGGTGGCTGATGAGTGGTTTTCACAGGTGTTCCTTGAAGCCGATCTTCTTTTAACTTGCGAGGAGTGGAGCTAGTGGAGTTGGTGTCTATTCCCGTTTGATGGATAGGCGTCTCATTCTGAGGGGTGTCCAACTTGTCTGTTTTCACAGGGAGTACTATGACGTTGACAATCTGTTGGCACTGCAGTAGTGTTTCAGGGAGATGGTCCACAGCTCCTGTCACTGCTGAGTTTTCTTGCTTGATGTTAAGGAGGGTACTCTGCTGGACTGCGCACTCCTGGTTCCCCACTGAACTGTGCTGGTAGGCTTGAAGCCTGTTGTGAATTGACACCTAGATTAGAAACAGTCAACAGTCAACATTATTACTTTATATATCATTATATATTTTCAGCAAGTTGCTCTTGTTTTTCATGGCTAAGGATTATGAAGAAAAGACACTAATTAGTTTGAGATTTTTCTCACACTGTGCTTGGCAATTGTTTCATAAGATATAATCTGACTTCATGAATAGATAATTTTCTTTATAAAACTATACGGTTATTCCCGAACTATTTGGAATAAAGTTTCCGCTTTGTGTGCAATTGGTGATTCTGGTGCATATTGTGCCCAAAATTGCACCTGTTTTGAAAATACTTTACCCTGGGTTTCCATTCAAACTCACTTGCATGTTTCTGAATGTCAAAACCTGCCATGAATCAGCACAATCAGGCCATGCTTTAAAATGTAAATTTATTAAATAAAATTTACATGAAAAATATTCTTTGATATGTAGAAGAGTGCTCTTTCCATAATACAATGGAAAATGGGGTTTATCAAAAAAAATAACATTTTATTAGGAACAGAAGAATAGGAGCAGGCCATTTGGCCCATCCATCCTGGTCCACCATTCGACTAGATCATGGGTTATGATCTAGCTCAAAACTACTTTCTAGTGATATTCCCATATCCCTTCCTGTCACTAGTAACCAGAAAACCTTTGATTTCTGTCTTAAACATGCTCAGTGTTTGTGCTTCCAAAGCTCTCTGGGACAGAGAACTTTGAAGATTCACCACCCTCTGAGTGGATAAATTCTTCCTCATCTCAGCCCTAAACGGCCTTACCTCCATCACCCTCCCTTCACTCTGACAGTGTGTCCTTTGGTTCTAGATTCATCATCAAGGGGAAACCATCCTGCCTACATCTATTCAGAATGCCTATCTATCACATTTTACACAATTTTAAATCACTGACAACAAATATTTTGGGGCATACCCCTTTTAGTAGGACTTTGACAGGAATGGGACAGTCAGGTCATACCTGCGAAGCTCAAGCCAATGGCTTTGTTTCTACCCAACTGGACCACTAAAAATCCCCTCCTATATCTTTCACACTGTGACTGTGCCAAGGGAACAGTGTCCAGAAGATGACTACAAATGACATCCACACTTGTAACTTCATTACAATCTTATAAATTGTTGCTATTTGCAAAGATTCTCCCAAACCTCTCTCTCTCCCACTTTAGTTGAAATGGCACACTGCCATCATAATCCTGGAACTTAAAACAGGGAGCGATAAAGTCACCATAGATGCTATACATAAAACATCAGAATGAACATCTATAAGAGAGAAGCTGTGGTGTGTTTTTATGGTCATGTAAATCAGGTCTCAGTGACGCACAGTATTCACCCTTTGTCATTTCCAGAAACAGCACTGTAATTTATATCACATAAACCGTTCTTCACAACATGGTCAGTGTCATCAATTAAAGTCACAGGTCACTTTGTATCGTGGGAGACCCATTTGAACTGAACTGATCACTGATATGTTGCGCTATAACAAAGGGCTCAAAAATACTATTAAAGTAAGGGCAAGGCTAATGGTACTTGTTAGTATTTAAGTGCAAATGTCACTGCCTTTTCAGATGAAGATAGATACATGGTTAAATGCTGAAATCAAGAAATTGATGTGGGAGAGATGTTCTGCCATCATCTTTCTAAGAATGGATCCTCACTATCCGTCTTCACATTCAAGTGCACTGAATAGTGTGAAGTTGCTTTATTTACATGTAGATATTAATTAAACTTCTCACAGAAAGCTTAGAATACCATCCTTTGGTCCAAAAGCACACCATCAGTTTTCACATGTATGCTGATAACATGCAGCTTGATCTCGACTCCACTGTTGCTAAGTTATCAGACTGATTATCCATCCTCTAGTACTGGATAAGCAGGAACATCTGCCAATTAAACACGGGAAGACTGCAGCCAGTGTTTTCAATTCCAGCTCCAAACTTTTTTCCCTAGCTGCCAACCCCATTCTTCTGCCTGGCAACAAGCTAAGATTAAAACAGTTTATCACACCATCACAGAATTACTATAGTGCCAAAGGAGGCCATTTGGCACAATGTATCTGCACTGGCTCTCCAAATGATCAATTTATTTAATGCCATTCTCCCTCCTTCTTAGCTCAGCCCTGAACACTGTTCCTTTTCAATGACAAGTCAAATTCCCTTCTGAATGTCTTCATTGAACCTGCCTCCACCACACTCAGTCTGTTTGTAACCTTGGTGTCATATTTGACTCCAAGAGAAGCTTCCAGCCACATATTCACACTGTCACAAAGACTGCCTATTTCCATTCTTGTAACATCTGCTGACTTCACCCTGCCTCAGCTCATCTGTTGTTGAAACCCTGATCTATGTCTTTATCACCCCTTGATTTGATAGTTCCACCACATTCTTGGCTGGTGTCCCAAATTCTAACCCCTATGAACTTGAGGTCATCCAGAACTGTTATCTATTAATGGGAAAAAAGCTTACAAGTATGAAAAATATCTAGAAAGTCTAGTAAGAACAAATAACGCAGGTTCTCTCAATTTCCCACCATACTTCAGTAAGAAAATGGTGTAAACCACTATTTATGCCATTGCACCACAATTTCTAATCATAAACTGGGAAAATCCTATGGAAATTCTAGCTAATAGCATCAATTGTTATGCCACTGTTTGACTGCGCCATTATGAAAACTCAAGGGTCATGTTCTTCTTTTACAAATGGATAATGTAACAACTTTAAAACCTTGCCACATATATGAAATATTTCTGTGTTCTTGTGGGGAAAGAAGTACACTCAAATGGAAGACATGTTTGAGGATCAGGCTGACAATTTGGCACCCTGACTTGACCTGCGCTTGCTCTGTGTCATCCTACTTGATAGAATGAGATTGTAAAATTCCCTCTATCCTCTCATCACTTATATCCTTGTGATGAAACTTGCTCACATCTCTAAAACTGTTTCTCTTGTCCCAATCCAAAATATGGTTCCACAGACAGAACTGCACACACCATGTGCAGTTCTGGTCATCATGTGGTGAAAAGGATATTATTACATTTAGAAAAGTGACAGGATGGAAAAATGACAATGGCTTATTTTTAACCCAGGCTGTGAATCGGGTAGACAGGGCTGAAGAGGACTGAGTTTGGCTGTGTTACTAATGCCCAGGAACTTTAATCCCTGTACCTCACCTGCACACTTCTGGTTGGTTATCCATCCAAGAAGCCAGCTAACAGGCAGTAGCTGATGGGGGACAGGAGTGAACTGAATGGTAGCAGGAGGTCGCTTGGCTGTTCAGTTCCTGTAGAGCTCAATATGCTATAGGGATTGACTTCACAATCGGAGGACAGAAAACCTGGAGAAAAATTCTTGTTCCCCCAACCCCACAAGAAATGTAAAAAGATTTAACTATTTTAGCCTCTTCCAGCTTGACTCTTCTTCCTGATCAGTCATGGGGAGAGGAATATGTACATGGTGGAGAGTTGAATAGCCGTGGGGAGTTAGACATCAGGGAGGGAGTTGATCATCAGGGAGGTGATACATTGGTTGCGGGGGTGGGGTGGGGTGGTTGAGAAAATCGTCATGGGAGATGGACATTGGCAGGGGGGTCCGATATTAGTGGGGATGACAGACAATGTGGAGCAGAGATTGACATCCAAGCTGTGGAGTTGGAAGTTAGGCTGAGGGTAGACATTGAGCAAGAAGCAGACACTGGGATGAGCCCCATTGTGTGGGATTCTGATCTTGGAAAGAGTGCTTGATCGTGGTGATGGAAGCTGTTTGGTCTGAGGGGCTGGTGAGAGGCACTCCTGCTCCTCCTGACCCACAAACAGGGCTGGAAAGGCATGTACTGGTTCCATCCAGCCATCCCCCAACACTCCAGCCAGCCACTGGTTAATCTAGAGCAAAAATAAAACCTTTGGCACAGAGCCTCATTGGAATATTTTAATGTTAGTCACCTGCCCACCAACTCACCCATGTTAAAATCAAAAATAGGTGGGATGGAGAAGGGCAGGGCTGCGTTTCATATTTTCTTTCATTTTAATCACAGTTACAGTGTAATAAGTAACTTCAATAAAATTGAAGCAGATTTGTCAGTTGCAGTGTGAATACTCTGCTCCTGGTTGATAATGGTGTATTGTGACCATGCACACAAGGTATGCGTTTGCCATTTCCTGGCTGGGAATCAACACCACAGCTACCAGACCTCCAATTGTCAATTGTAATTTACAAAAAACACTCGGATACTTTTTCGTATGCGTTGCTTGTCTTTTCTTCATTTTTACTTCTAATAACTATTGACGAATGTGGTAACAAGTATGGGGACTATTTGAATATACAGGAACATCAGCCAAATCATTCGCTCACTAAGCAATTAAATCTGAACAGAAAATTGAAATTAAGCGTTCAAGATTTTAGAAGTCCACACATGGATCTGGGGTTACGTGGCTATTAATTGCACAGAAATATTGGAGGCGATTCTCCCAGCCTGCTCTACTTGCATCCTGCAGCAGGCTGGGAGTCTCTAGCGGAGACCATTTCATGGGCGCCAGGGCCTACACAAGTCTCCAGCAACCTGATTTCCAGCACTGTCAGCTCAGCGCCAATTTCTGGCATGGAGCTGCATAATTTATTTAAATCCACACCTTACAACAATTTAAATATCATTAGCAGGCCCAGGACTGGAATCTCTGCGCCAGCTAGCCTCTCCCCCCTAATCTCCACCAGGAATATTTAACGCCAACAGAGTTTAGTATAGCTCCCCACTTACAGGCACCTGGCGGCCCTATCCTTCAGGAGTGAAATGGGACAATCGAGCCCCCCCCCCGAGCCCCCAAGAGGGTCGGGTGCCAGGGAGGGTTCCCCCAGGTGTTGCCATCTTGCCAGTGCTAGCCTGGGTCTCCTGGCACTACCCAAGGGGCCACGGCCCAGACAGCATTTTGGAACTGCCCACCAGGCATTGGGCAATGCCAAGGGGGCAGGGCCTGATGAGGGCATGGCCCCTGGAAGGGCAATCATTGGGCTTTGGGATCCCGATGCCAGTCTGTATTCGGGCTGAGTGACAGAGGGAGGGAGGTCAAAGATCAGGGCTGGCCATCGGGATGAGGGTCAACTTGGTGGGGGGTGGCACCAGGGCTGAAGTGGGGGTGGGGTTTGGCACTGTGGTGGGGGAAGTCAGGGCTGTTGATAAGGAGTGGGGGAAATTGGGTGATCGAGGCTGCAGGGCTGAACAGCTAGGGGAGTGGGGAGGGTTGGCCTGGACAAGTTCAGGGACTAGAAATAAGGCTGAGGTGGGGTCGTACAGCTGATGATGTGGGGGCCATGGGGCTGGCCAGTGATTGAGCTGGTCAGCGATTGGGATGCCGGCAGTGTGGGGTTACTGCACGTGCGCCAACCTCTGCTATGACAGATCAGTACATGCACAGTGGCCCACTCAGCGCTATGCTGCCAGCCTCTCCAGTGGGAATATACCCCATCCACTGATTTTTAGAGTGATTTATGCCAGTGCATTCAGCAATGTACAGAGTGTGGGGAATTCATTTTGAAACTCCCATTGAAAAAAACAACATGAATTCGACACTTACAACTTTTTGGGGAAAATCGCCCCCATTTTCTTTTGAACATTATTTGTTAACATTTTAAAAATATTTACTCATAATTATTTGGTTTGGTGGTCACTTTGGAAAGCTCTCTTCTCATTATAATTCACATTGAATGCAGTCCTATGTTTTACTCATTGAGCTGGAATCCCCGTCCCTCTGTGATCAATTGCTCTGCACCTTTCTCAGAGAATTGACTCAGTTAAATGTGCAATGTTTCACTTTTAAAGATGTTAGTTCACGCCCCGCCCCTGCTGTAAATGAGGACAGAGAATTTGGCACTCAGCAGCGGGACCAGAGAATCCCACTGATGTGAATGGCTGGAAAATTATGACTGAAGTCAACAAGAATTACTGTTTGGCAAGAATTTGAACTTTTTTTAATTCATTCGTGGGACATGGGTGTCGCTGACCAGCTAGCATTTATTGCCCATCCCAAGGGCAATTGACAGTCAACCACATTGCTGTGGTTTTAGACTCACATGTAGACCTCTGGCCTACATGTGAGTCTAAAACCACAGCAATGTGGTTGACTGTCAAAGGATGGTAGATTTTGTTTCCTAACAACCAATCTATTGGGTTTCAATAAATTATAATGCAGCTTTTCTTCTGATTTGTGTATCTTTTACCTTGTCAATCTTGCTGAGATCATTGAAGGAAATATTTTGGAGGAGTTTCTGCCATTAAACAGCACAAATAAGTTTGACCAGCATAGACAGCATGGCGTTCACTGAAACATCCTGAGCATTTCTGCTGATATAGAGCAGAAGTTCCCCAAAATATTCTTGCTCAGCTAGGCCTCCTTCTCCAAGAAGAATAAAAAAAAGTCAAAGAAAGAACATATTGTTACCATTCACAGTGATTCTCTGTGAATGGTTTATAACAAAAGAGGACAAGATTGGTGCGTGGGATCACTTTGTTCTGCAGAAGTACATTGGTATAGAGAAAGTAAACGTGGGAAATGATTTCAAAGACAATGGCAGTCAAAGAGCTGCAGGTTGATACCAATGAAAGGTAAATTTAAGAATGATGCCAAGAAGCTTTTTACACAAGGAGTAATTATTGCATTGAACAGACCTGGGCATCGAGCAAAACAAAATGTTGGCATTATTTAACAAATAGTTCTGTATAGTGATGGGGTGAAAGTCAGATATATTCTCTGGACGGACGAACATGTAAAAGCAAAACACCCCTTCTCAATGGTATTTATTTTGTGCTCCTATCATATTTATTCAGTGCAAACTGTGCGATTCGCTGGAGAATTTGTAGATTGAAGATAATGTTACCTGCCTGCCAATTTGGTTGGAGTTTTCAGACAGGCTGAGTTCCTGGAATAATCAGCAGCAGGGCTCCCCGAATACCTGATTCAAACACTGGTTAAATAATTTCTGCATCTGATGGCACGGCGTACTTAGAATGCTGCAAGTACTTCATCAACATGATCTTTGAGAAAACCTGAATACTTGCGTGATGGCCATTTTGAAATATTTATAATCTTCTTTCAGATAGTTTGCAAATAAAGTATATTTTTGCAAAAAAAGCTATAAGGACTTTATCTGTTCATTGGCCATCAATAATCATGAGCATTAATAATGAAACCATTGTACATTTTCCCTTTTAAGAAAGCGGTGAAGTGTTTGACAAAGTGGAGTAAGATGCCATCCAAATGATTCTTATTCTAGTTTCTGTAATCACAGAGGTCCATGAATGCTCATGCACTAAATTGCCAAATGAGTACTAAAATGGCAGAATTCTCTACCCCTGGGGATTGTGGATGCTCAGTTGTTGAGTATATCTAAAGCTTTGATCAATGGACACCAAGGAAGTCATGGGATAGGGTGGAAAGTGGTGTTGTGGTAGAAGATCAGTCCTAATGTTCTTGAATGGTAGAACAGGCTCGAAGGGCCATATGGCCTATTCCTGACCATATGTTTTATGTTCAAATGTTCAAACAGACATGGAAGGCTGTAGCTTTGCTGATGTTATATCCAAAATGAACTGGATTAAGGTTGCATATAAGAAGAGAGTATTGATACGAGCTATATTAAGTCAAGTCTATATTTTAGATGTTTCTGTCATGCATGCATACTGTTATTCACAGACACACATGTGACCCATCTTCCCCCAAACAAACACTCACTCTTTATTTCATTAGGTTTAAACCATTGGATAAAAAAGTGCTAAATAGATAACTCAGCGTAAAATTCAGCAGGACATTTCAGCTTTAAAAAATTGATTAATTGTACTCTTCTTTGCTTTCTTAAACATAATTTGTTGCATTTCATATTCATCAGATCCAAGTTGAAAATGTAGATACTTATAATATTTAGCACGACATCCAAACTGGGCAAAAAATAAACTGTAAGCATTTGAAGGGGTAATTCTGCCCTATAAGAATAACTATATTAGGAAATTTATAGGGGTGTTGAGGAAGAGAGAAAAATGTGAGGGAAAAACAAAATGAGGCTGATAAATGTTACGTGAGAAAGAAACCAGGACATGAGATAATTTATTGAGATTCTAGAAACTGCCAGTGATACAAACAACTATACCTCTGAGGAAACAGGAAGAAGACTGAGAGCATTGACAAAGAACAGTGGAATCAAAAGTGAAGGGAAATTATTGCTCAAAAAAATTGAGTCTGAAGAACATTGGTGGAGACACAAATAAGCTAGGAGAGTTAGTGAGAATTAGCAAGGAGAAACCGGAGAGATGAAAAAAGATCCAAATATTGAAAATCATGCCAGTAAATGCACACTACAGTGAAAAACAAGAGAAAACGCTATAGCATGAGCGACTAAATGGTGGAAAGGAGACAGTTAAACTCAGAGAGGAGAGAAAGAAAAGCACTGTGGCTTAAAGCAATAAACTTGAAGATTGGGAATATAAATAGGCTGATGGAGAGACAATGTTGAGTTACAGAAACAACATGGTAACTAATCGTGAATGGACAGTAAGTCGCTGTGCAAGATATGGGAGTAAGATACAAGGAAAGTAGATAGTTGACAGATACATGAAAAGTATGGACATTGAAAGGAAACATAATGTGAGGGGAAGGCTTAGAAGAAGATTAAATAGGTGGAAATCATCTAAACATTGCAGAAGGAAGATGTAAGGTGGAAAGTACTCAAATATTATTGATGAGAAAATCAGTCCGCGATTAGAAGCATCTGAAGGAGTTGAGAAGTTTGTCAATAGTACCAAAAGAGAATTAAGATGAAGAATGAGGATAACTGGAAAAATTAGGTGAAGCAGAAACTGAGAATTATATAACTAAGAGAATAAAGAACATGCAGTATATTTGGGAACATGAAAAAACAGAGGCACAAAGACAACAAAGCTAGTCCTCAACCTTTAACCTCATGTAATAATGTCCATTCTTAGAATTCAACACAGAATGCAGCTGCAATCAAACCATTTCTACTGCTTTTCTCTCAATTACTTTGATGATTATTCTAAACGTTGTTCATTTAATGGATAAATAAATAATTGCCAATATCCATTCTAATTCTAATTTCATTTGAATCACAAATACAATTTTATATTCTCCTCCCTTGCTTAATCTAAAGTAACAATGTAGGAAAAGGAACAAGCTATTTGAAAAGTGTAAAGTAATTTGGGAAAGGCAATGGGCATGGTTATTGACTGTATAACAAACTAAAAGAGAAATCAAATATTGTGAAGACAAACATATGGTCAGAGAGATGAAGAACATGTTTAAGGTCACATAGAAAAAAGACTCATCGGGGAGAAAATCAAAGGAGGAGATTACTGGTGAAACTGCTCAAAGACAGAAACAAGTTGAAGGGGCAAATGATAACTTTGAGAAAGAAAAAAAAAGTTATTAAGGATAAAAAGCATTAGGGAGAAGAAACCAAACTGATTGGAAACGTTAATCACAGGAGAAGCTGAGAGAGCAGAACAAGCAAACATGTAGACCAATGTGAGGATGAGAGACACAGGGCAGAATTTTACCAGCATGTCCATCTGAGGTTTATATGATCCCATCCAAGGACAACAGAAAATGCTGTTCTCCGAGCCTCAACTGCCCCTAGAATCAGGGCGGGTGTGCCGGTAAAATTCTGGCCATAAATTGGGGTGAATGTGAAGAACAAGTCACAGATTTTGACAAGGAGCAAACCGGCATAAGAGATATCCAGAGGAAAATGGAAATAAGCAATTAAAGTGAGGGAGATAAGCATGCTGAAGTGGGCATGAGAAAGCATAGGGAAAAGAAAGATAGAAAGGGAAAGAAAGTTAGCATCAGAAGAGAATTTTGGGGATGAGATGAACATGGTAATAGAGAGTATAGCATTAGTGCTGGAAAGGAAAACAAGGTGAATAACGTGCAAAACACTCAGAAAGGGAGCAAACAATATATTTAGGGGAAAGAGAGTACTGGGGGAAAATACAACTGTGGAATAGAGGTACACGTTTCAAAGTGTTGAAGCACTGAAAAAGAATTAAGAGAGAAGATAGCATGATGTGATAGAGTCAGGTAAATGCTGAGTAAGAGATGAACGAACTAGGAGAGTCTAGAGAAGTTTAGAAACAAACTGTGAGAAGACAATTAACTGGAGCAGATAAAGAACACTGGGAAAATAGTGTCCGCCTGGAAAAGCTGGAAGGATGAGATATTAGAGGTGAGGCGAAGAAATTGGGGAAGGTAGAACATTAGAAACAATAAAAGACACCAATATCATAAAAGAATAATATTGTGAAAGAGACAAATAAGCTAGAAAAGATTTTTAAAATATATCTCTAGGATGTGAGACGCAAAGGCAAGGTCAGCATTTATTGCCCATCTCTAATTGCCCTTGAGAAGGTGCTGGTGAGCTGCTTTGGTGTACTGGTATAGCCCTTCTGATACAGGTCCATCCACAATGCTGCTTTCAACTTTGAGAAATAACACAAGTTAAAGAGAGGTATAACAAAATGGGGGAGGCACTGAAGGAAGGAGAGATATACAAGCCTTGAGGCAGAGATAAAATGGCTAGGAAACCCTACTGGGGAGGAGGTAAACAAACTCAGAGATAAAGGTTAGTTATCTGGGGAGGTATAGGAGAATGCTGGAAAGGAGACACACCACCTTGGGAACAGAAGATAAAGTGTTGGGAAGAAAAATAAATTGAAGTAAAGATTGGAGACAGATGTAGGAATATTTAGTCATCTCAGGAGATGGCAGAAAGACGGTGGGAAGTGGAGTCACTCAAAAGAATGAAAAATTAGGAATGAAACACAGTATTATGAAGGTACAGAATTGGAAAGCAGTGGAGAGAAAGGCAGGAAGCTGAGAAGTAGAAACATCAAACTCCCTGAGTGTATGAGGCTCAGTTGCTTTTCTGTCAGACCATTTGTCCTAATTGATTATCAGCACTTATTGTCCAATAATAAGAATAGAAAGATGGAAATTATCACAGGATGCCCAACATCACTGCAAATTCTTTATGGCAATGGGGACATTGTTTATAATCTCAGGTTTCAAATTGTACCAAACCACAGGTGTGTGCTGGTGATGGAGTTAAAGGGCAATGTCAGGTCTGTGTATTTTATATTAAACTGTAGGCAATTATGAAGCAAAAAACACAGGCCTGTTCCAAAGAGGAGCTTCTTACCTCCACAGCGTTGTTTGTGGTCTTGTTTTCTCCAGACTCTTTTTTGCCTTTAAAAGAAAGAATACATTTTTTGATGTGAGTTGGGATGTAGCTGTCTGTGCTGCTGAATTCTGGCTGAGCTGTGGTATTTCAGTCTATGTCAATCTCTGCTATTAACTATAAAAGTAGCTGTGTTTCATTGAATGCCTTAAGTTTTTTTTTAGTGTTTGAGGGGAAAGTCTTTAAGCTCACTTATACCTTTCATTCACATTGTCCTGGCATTTTATGGTTCAATTTCATTGACATCATGAATGAGAATACTGTCCACAGCCTGCATTCTGAATCATGATCTTACTGGTGCAGCACTTCACAAACGTCTTATCCAATCTACCCCTGAGCCCCAGTTGCAAAAAGAGAAGTATGATAAAAAGGAATGATTGATTGAAACATAGTGTATACACACTCTCGTTGTAATATCTAAGGAGCATTGTCAATTCAGTCAAGTAACCTTTTCTGCAAAATATTAACAGTCCTTACTCTATTTCAAGCTGTGCTTTTAAGACACTGAAACCCAGTTAATAAAATCCTCGAATCCCTACAGTGCAAAAGGTGGTCATTTTGGCCCATCAAGTCTGCACCGACAACAATCCGACCCAGACCCTATCCCCGTAACACCATGTATTTACCCTCCTTGTCCTTTGACACTAAGGGGAAATTTAGCATGGCCAAACAATATAAACCACGCGTCTTTGGACTGTGAGAGGAACCCAGATTATCCAGAGGAAACCCGGGGAAAATGTGCAAACTCCACATAGACAGTGACCCGAGGCCAGAATTGAACCCGGGCCCCTGATAGTGTGAGGCAGTAGTGCTAACAACTGTGCCGTCCTGGTAATATTACAATCTAAAAGATGTAAAATTTCAAATTACAAACACCCATTTAATATTCCTGATGTTGTTTTGCAAGCTGGGCAATGGCTTGTACTTGCAAAAGACTACATTAGTGACTTAAAAAAAAACAGAAAGGCTCTAATTCTGAATTGAGGGGCCATTTGCTGTTATGTCCAGTCACAGTTAAGAGGTACCTGTTGATAGAGTTGTCAAAGTTGAGACTATCCCTATCATTCTGCCCTTTTTTTGAGTGATTAGATATAAATAGTGGAAGTGGCCTGAATACCTAACAGAGATGGATGCCAAAGAGTACTGGAGAAATGGTAGGACTAAAAATCGACCCCATGGGTATAGTTTATTGCTGAGGTTAGAACTAAAACATCCATGCTTATCTTTATTGACCTATCTGCCAATTATTCTTTTAATGGTATTTTGGAAACCTGCTCAATGTCTGACTAATGGAGCAAGTCACAAATTAAAGTCTAAAAGCAATTGTCATGTCAAAAATGAAAATAACATGTTGCATTAATTCAATGCCAATGAAGTACTTTCAAAAGTGTAGTTGCTGTTGCAATGTAGGGTAGCAGTCACTTTCTGCACAGCAATGAGACAAATGATAAGATAATCTGTCAAAGAATACTGGACCAGGGATAACTGCTTGTGAGAGCCCTGGGGGCCTGGGAAAATTCCCCATCCTTTTTCAAATAATGTTGCCAAACATCTACCTGAGAGATGAGATATAGACTGCATTTTCATTTGTAAGGCAGGAAGCTTGAAAATGGACACAAAGCCAGAACCAAATCCACCTCAGCCCTTTGTTGGATGTCTGGCCAGATCTTTTGGCCATCTAACAAATAATCAGTTGCTTTCTGACGTCCTGTCCTTTAAACAATGGGCACCCATTTTCAGGAGCTGCCATTCAGAGCGCTGACAGGTCTGCAGTCTCCTAGCACCAATGGGAGCGGTGGTAAGCAGCTGAGATGGCACCTAGAATAAAGGGTGCCATGGAGACAAGCCATTTTCCCTGCCAGCTAAGTGGTCTTTGGGTCACTGCCAGTCGCTCAGGTCCTGATGAAGGATAGCAGGGGAAGCCTGAAGGGAGGCATCCAAGGTTCACCATGTGATCTCCCTAGGCAGTGGAGGGCATACCTACTGGTAGCAAAATGATAATGGTGACAGAAAGAAGCCCTTAACTGGCCACCCACTAGGCTTGATTGGCCTCTGGGCAGGAGGACCAGCTATCCTTGCCAAATTACATGGTGGTGGGGAAATGACAGGCACGCCAGGCCCACTCCCTCCCTCCCCACATTACAGTCCCTCCTACACACCACCCAGCCCATTGCCAGAGGTTATCATCCTATCTGAAATACATTACATCTCATAATGGTGTACTGAAATGTCAACCTGAATTATCTGCTCAGGTACCTCGCATGAAGCTTGAAACATGGCTTTCTGACTCACAGTAAAGCTAATAATGGGGAAACAGTGCAAGTCTGATCATTTTCTCTTGACTACCATGCAATTTTGTCAAAATAGAGTTCTTTATTAACATTTTTGGAGAAGTAGACCGTTAGGTAGCTGTTATTCTTAAACCATGATCACATCATATGGGATTATAATGAGATTATACTGACAGGCATTGCACAATAACCTCTGCACTCATTCCTAAATCTCTGATGGTCAACAGTATAAACAGGGTGACTTCGTTCATTGCAGTTTTAGTATTTCTTTATCTTTGGCAATCATTATTGAACTGTGAATAGAATAAATGTGCACAGGAATATTTGTCTTCATGCTTTTTATTGTTCATAGGACATTAAATACAGAGGGTGGTGGGTGAGTGGAATCGGCTGCCGTTGGTGGTGGTGGAGGCAAATTCATTGGGGTCTTTTAAGAGACTTCTGGATGAGTACATGGGATTTAATGGGATTGAGGGTTATAGATAGGCCTGGTAGGTAGGAATATGATCGGCGCAACTAGTGGGCCGAAGGGCCTGTTTGTACTGTAGTGTTCTATGTTCTATGATAGAAGGGGGCTGCATTATAGAACTAACTGAAAGTGCTCTCATGCTTCTTGTGACAGGAGTGCAGTGTGGGTTTTTTTGCCTTGGTTTTTTGGGATTAATGTTTCTAATTTGACAACACCGAAGAAGTTGCCAATTTTAGTTGAGGCACGAAAAGACTTATCTTGAAATGGACAATGTCCCACAGCAAGGAAGGGAAGTTCAGGGGGCACATCAGCTTGTTCCTCCTGTATACCAATCATACCAAACCTGCCCAGTGCCTGATGGGCACCAACATTTCAACACTGAATGGGACCTGAAGGAGATGGATATCTATTCTCTGTCTAGGATAGATTTGTCACTTCAGAACTTAAATAAGTGGGGAAGTGAGACTACTCCTACATGCTGAAAGAAAACTAAAATGAGTGAATAAGGTTTTGAAATTGGCACATTCAGCCAAGGACTGATCAAAGTAATGGATCAGTAATGTGCGCAAAGGTAAGAAAAAGGCTCAAATCTTCCAATCAAGATTGAAACATTAATTTCCAATCCTGGTCCGGAAAAAAATTACCCACTTACCTTCCTCTGATTTTTCTGGGCAATCTTCCAATGGCAGATTGCTTCAAACTAACTCAGTACAGGAAACCATACAAGGAATCCACTTAGAAACTACACCCATTTTTATGGCACTTCTGATAAGTAAAGAATTTAAATGTCCCATATTTTCTTTGAAAAGCTATGGATAAGAGGATAGGGTGGGTGAGGGGGTAGGGTAGGTAAGGTAAGGGGCCGGGGTAGATGAGGTAACTTGGTAAGTGGGTAGGCTGGATAAGTGCATAGTGTGGATGAGGGGGTGAAGGGATAAAGGGGTGGGTAAGCAAATGGGTTGGATCCGTGAAGGGCGAAGTGGAAGCTGGCTATTGAAGTGAGGTCATCTCAAGAGGGGAGTTAGGAGGCCCGGCGTGGTGGGGCAGATGGGGAGGTAAGTAGAGATCGGGCAGAATGTTAAAAGGGGGAAGGAGTCAGATAGTGAGGTCTGGTTAGGCAGTGTTGTGGGGGGAAGGGGAGGGGGAATTAGGGCTGAGAGTGGATGTGATTTGAGGGGATGTCAGCTGTGTGGTTACCCAGGAATCATACTGGAACTTTTCTGTCTAATTCTGAGATGACTGTCTAGGCAAGTAAATTGAAACTGTTCAAACTCTCCAACTTGAACTCGGATAGATATAATTTCCAAGGAAATGCTTATCAGAAGTTCAAACTTCAAGGGCAAGGGAGACTTTGCATTGATATATGGTCCTGAAGTGCACTGTGGGAGTATGTCTGGTCTCCGAATAGCTGGAGACTGGAAGATCTGGGCCAATATTTCCAATAAGATGTACAACAGTCAAAAAACATCAATTTTCAATGTGAAAATACAAACAAAAAAGAAACAGAGAATGGAGGTAAGATGAGAACACTGATTTTAAAGATAGAAACTATTTTTCAGTAAGAGCCCTGTAGTGAATTCTTCCTGCCCCATTAGAGCTAAGCAATAGGAAGATGAAAGATGTTCCGAAATCCAGCTCTTTCCTCATATTTTAACATCAAAGGGTGGGCTATTCTCCCATCCTGCTGCATTGAGTTTTTAGTGCAACGGACTGGGGGATTTAGGCCTCCTTGACATTGGCATCTTGGCAGTGCCAGTGGGCCCAGGTTTGCTCTGTCAAGGAGCAAAGTGCCAAAGTGCAGGGGGCATCTTGGCACTGCCCATCGGGCATCGGGCTATGGGAAGGGGGAGGGGCATAACGGGGTGAGGCCAATGGGGGTGGGGTCTGATGGGAGCAATTGTTAGGGTGGGGGGTGCCACTCTACAGTTGGGATCGGTGAGGGAGGGAGGGAGGCCAGTGATTGGAGCTGGCCATCAGAGTCGGGTGCGAGGAAATTGGGATGGAGAGAGATTGAGGCTGTGGGGAAGGTGGTCGAGGTTGAGACCAGGCATGCTTGGGATGCCAGCGATTGGGCAATGGTGGGAAGGAGGGGTTTTCAAGGCTGTTGTTGTGGGGGTCACGGGTCAAGCTGGCCAGCAATCGGGAGGCCAGCAGAAAGGGGCCACTGCACATGCGCCAATCTCAGTGCTGACAGATCAGTGCATGTACAGTGGCAGTGGTATGCTGCCGGCCTCTCCAGCGGGAACAGGCCTCGCCCATGAATTATTACTTGGTTCACGCTAGTGAACAGTGCACAGAGTGTGGGAGATTCTTCTCTAAACTCCCACTGGAAAAAACAACGTGAATACTCCAGTTTTCATGTGAATTCAATACTTAGAAATTCTTTGGGAGAACATATACTTAGGAAAAAAAACAGGGATGTGGCAGAAATAAAGAGGATAGTGCTTTGGAGTCCTTCCTTTCTTTTCAAAAGTCATTCTATACTGTGCCTTGGCTGATTATCTCAGGACTTGGCAAATCCTGATACTTGTAGAAGTTAACTCAAGCTCACTTTTCAAATCCAATATGACCCTTCCTTGTGACTGAAGATTCATATTGGAACTCAAAACACTACAGCTGAAGTTCTCTGACTTCAGTCATTGGCAGCTGTGGTGGGATCAAACAACATCAGAGAATCCCACCCCAAAGCTCTCCACAGATGCTGCTAGAACCTGCTGAGGTTTTCCCAGCACTTCCCTGTTTTCATTTCAGATTTCCAGCCTCTGCAGTGTTTTGCTTTTATTTATCTGATATGCTTGTCTTATATTACCCACAGAGCCTGTACAATCAGGCTATCCACACACTCTGCATTGAGGTGGCTCCCATACATATTCTCCGTCATGAGAAATTGTCCAGAAAACAATACCATTTAATGGGAGTATAAAATCAATTCATCAACATCTCTTAATGTTTAAGCTTAATCGGCTTTGTTCCTCCTGTCTGAATATTCAACAGTGCCTTATACTGAACTAAACAATCACCCAAACTCTCTGTGCGTGCATTGCTTTACGTCTTTCACCTTCCACTGATGCATATAAGAGCCTTATTACTTCAGTGCCATGTTAGTTTTTAGTAGATCTCTGGCTGGATTTGATCACATTTGGGGCTGAACTTTCCGAGGTGAATGCAGTTTGTGGGTTCCTCCTACTAGCGGCGGGCAGCCTCAAAGATGAGAATCACTATGTCCATATATCACCAAGGCGATTCCGCGCCCGCGCCACCCCCCTCCCTCCTTTGCATTTACCAACGGTAGGAATGTTATTAACATTGCAGTGAAGGAAATGCATTGGTGGTTTTATACACCAAACAAGTTTCCAGATGTCTTTATGATGCTGAGCAAGAACATCACCTTCAGCGTTCCTTTTTGAAATCATTTACAGAAAACTAAAATAAATGTCAAAGTCTTGGAAACATTTTCCTGAAGTGTTTAATCAAAAACCAAGATGGAGAGGAAGAACTGGTAGCTTGCAATAAGCACAAAACACAATGCAGAACAAAAACTAGTTTGGATCTATGGCGTCAGAGAGAAAGAAATGTTGCTGGACTGGAGAAACAATCATCAGGATATCCAAAATTCAAATAGAATTACTAGGTCGCACTCCAGTTGATAGCTTTAGACATCACACAGGTAATTGAGAAATAACATCTGAACTTCATAACTTAGCTCTCATTTGAATGTTTTATTTTATATATGAAGACTATTTTAACTGGTTAGTTTGTTCACTAGAGTGTGTACAGAGAAAGTGTCATTAAGCGGGGGATAATGCCATTTGGGTAATGTCATTGGATTAGTAATTCAGGGGGCAAGGTTAATGCTCTGGAGGCATTAGAGCTGATACAATCTACACTGACCCACCCGGCAATGGCTAAATGATGGCTAAGTGGACTTCCACTCCTAACCAGGGAGGAAGATCAGCCCTCTGGAGCAATTGGCTTTTCCAAATGACCATCAGATCCATTAATCCTGGCAGCATCAAAAGCATGTCAGTGGCTGCAGCTGGGTCTGCAGGAGAGGAAGGAAGAAGGCCCATGGATCCCCACAGCAGGGTCAGTCTGGGCTCTGAGGCAGAGAAGGTTTGGGAATGGGTGTTTAAGGATGTGGACAGATATGAAGGAAGGGGGTTTGGTATTAGACAATCGGCAAAGGGCAGGCCCCAAAGAGCTAACTTAAGATCTGTCCTTTCAAGGACTAAAGGCTGTCTGCTCCTGCCTAACTGCCCATACCAAATATTGTATGGCATGGGCAGCATATTATCAAGGTCAATTGCCTTGGCAACAAGCATTACATGATTACTTACTTGAGTTTGGTGGGTGGGCTGCTGATATTGGCATTCACCATCCCAATATTATGGAGTCAGCTCAGGAATGAGCAGGAGGTGGCTGGTGTGGACATCCTATTTCATATGCTCCCTTGTCCAAAACATATCCAGTGGGGGCATGCAAAATCGAGCCCATAGAGGGCAAAAGCCACTATGGCTTTTTCTAAAACATTTGTAAAACTCTCATTCAACCCCAGTTAGAGTAGTGTGTTGAACCTAGATACTTTAGGAAACATGTGAAAGCTTTAGAGAGGATGCAGGAAAAATTATGAGAATGGTTTTGGGAATGAGAGACTTCAGTTACACAAATAGATTGGAGAAATTGGCGCTGTTCTCGTTACAGCAGAGTAGATTGGGAGAAGATTTGTTGAAAGTGTTAACATCATGAGGGATCTAGACAGAGTAGATAGAGACAAACTCTTCCCAGTGTAAGAAGGGTCATGAACTAAAGGACACAGATGTAAGGTGATTAGCTAAACAGCTGAAGGTGACATGAAGAAAAACGTTTCTACACAATGATATGCTAAGATTTTGGAATACACTGCCTGAGAGTATGGAGGAAGTTTAAATCAAAGCTTTCAAAAGGCAATTTGATTGGCAACTTGTTGAGAAAACGGTTGCAGGCATAGGGAGAAGGATGAAGGAAAAGAACTATTCTTGCAGAAAGCTGTCATAAACCTGATGGGATGAATGGTCTCCTTTTGTGTTATAATTGTCTATAATTTTACAAAACAAATGGTGATATCACAGGAAAAGCTTAAGTCCATTAGTTGGTAAGAAACAAGCCAGATGGGTTGCACCTGAACAGAACTGGGACTAAGTTCCTTGTGAGGCATTTTACTAATGCTGTTGGGAGTGCTTTGAATTAACTTGTCAGGGATGTGGGAATGAAGAGAGAATATTCGAGAGAAATATCAGGATGCACAAAATACTGGACTCATGTAAAGTATTCATATAGAGAATAGAGTTGATAGGTGAAGTTGGAGTGAGGCAGAAAGAAATGAAGTCGAAATCAGGGTACTGTGCATGTATGTGAACGCCCGGAATATACCAGATAAGATTGTGGAATTACAGGTGCAAACTGCCAGGTGGAAATATTGGCCAGGATTCTCCGAAAAAAAAATTTGGAAAATGGGAGTAAATCCCGCTTTTTTTAAGCATGATTTCCAGAATGAATCTCCGACACTCTATGCATCGCGTTGTGTCCTAGCATGATTGGCTCTGGAAATCTATGCCAGATGAAGCTTATGCAGAAAGATGTGAGGTAATTCATTTTGGGTAGGAAGAAAATGGACATACAGTATCAAATAAGGGGTAAAATCTTAAGGGGGTGTAGGAGCAGAGCGGCCTGGGAATATATGTTCACAGATGATTGAAAGTAGCAGGACAGACGGAACAGTTAATAAAGTATATAGTATTCCATCTTTGTTAATAAGGGCATTGAATATAAGAGCATGGAGGTTATGCTGAATGTATACAGGACACTAGTTAGACGTCAACTGGAGCATTATGTATAATTCTGGGCATCACACTGTAGGAAGGATTGGAACGCATTGAAGAGATGTTTCAAGTCATGATGGGGCTGGACAGAGTAGAGTGGAGAAACTGTTCCTGCTCACAAAAGGATCGAGAGGAGGAAGGCACAGATTTAAAGTGATTTGCAAAAAAAACAAATGCAATGTGAGAAAAAAATCTTTTTCACACAGTGAGTGGTTTACAGCCTGGAAGTGCAGTGGAGAGAGGCTCAATCAAGGCATTCAAGAGGACATTGCTTCCATTCATATAATCATCCAATGTTCAAAGGTCCAGGAAAAAAGGCAGGAGAATGGTACTAAATCATAATGCTCCTTTGGAAAACAGATGCAGACATGATCGGCTGAATGGCCTCCTTTTATGCGTTAACTATTCTGTGATTCTGTGAATTCTTTCATAACTTCAAGACATCCTGAAGTGCTTTAGATCCAATGAATCACATTTTGAATTGCTGTCATTGTTGTAATATAGAGAAGCAGTCAATTTACTCATCGCAAAGTCCTACAAGCAGTTCCTATGCCTGAGGGATAAGTACTTGCCAGGATACCAAGATGAACTCCCCTGCTCTTCCTTGAGACTATGCACGGAATTATTACTTCCATCTGACAGCGCAGACATCGGTTTAACTGACCCTTTACAATATTGGTGTAAAAGATGTCGGTGGCTCTGACATCCATCATTATGAAGTGCTTTGAAAGGTTAGTCATGGCACAAATCAATTCCAGCCTCCCAGAAGACCTGGATCCACTACAGTTTGCCTACTGCTGCAACAGGTCCACAGCAGATGTCATCTCCCTGGCCCTGCACTCAACCCTGAAACACTAAAATAACAAGGACACCAATGTCAGACTCCTATTTATTGATAACAGCTCAGCCTTCAACACTATTATTCCCACAAAACTCATCTCCAAACTCCAAGGCCTGGACCTCAGCACCTCCGTCCGACTGAATCCTGAACTTGCTAACTCACAGACCACAACACATCCTCCACGATCATCCTCATCACCGGTGCCCCAGAAGGCTGTGTTCTCAGCTCCCTACTATACTCCTTATACACCTATGACTGCGTGGCCAAATTCCCCTCCAATACGATTTTCAAGTTTGCTGATGACATCACCATAGTGGGTTGGATGTCAAATAATGATGAGACGGAGTACAGGAATGAGATAGAGAATCTGGTAAACTGGTGCGGCAACAATAATCTCTCCCTCAATGTCAACAAAATGAAGGAGATTGTTATCGATTTCAGGAAACGTAAAGGAGAACATGTCCCTATCCATGTCAATGGAAGCGAAGTAGAAAAGGTTGAGAGCTTCAGTTTTTAGGTGTTCAGATCACCAAGAATCTGTCCTGGTCCCTCCCATGCTGATACTATAGTTAAGAAAGTTCACCAACTCCTCTACTTTTTCAGAAGACTAGGGAAATTTGGCATGTCAGCTACAATTCTCACCAATTTTTACAGATGCATCATAGAAAGCATTCTTTTTGGTTGCATCACAGCTTAGTATGGCTCCTGCTCTGCTCAAAACTGCAAGGGATACAAAAGGTCACGAATGTCACCCAATCCATCATACAAACCAGCCTCCCATCCATTGACTCTGTCTACATTTGCCGCTGCCTCAGCAAAGCAGCCAGCATAATTAAGGACCGCATGCATCCCGCGCATTCTCTCTTCCACCTTCTTCCTTCAGGCAAAAGTCTGAGGTCACGTACCAACCGACTGAAGAACATAAGAACATAAGAAATAGGAGCAGGAGTAGGCCATCTAGCCCTTCGAGCCTGCCCCGCCATTCAATAAGATCATGGCTGATCTGTCGTGGCTCAGTTCCACATTCCCGCCCTCTCCCCATAACCCTTAATCCCCTCGCTTATCAAAAACCCATCAACCCACATCTTAAAAATATTTCGCGAGGCAGCCTCCACCACTTCAACGGGCAGAGAATTCCAGAGATTCACCACCCTTTGAGTGAAGAAGTTCCTCCTCAACTCCGTTCTAAACCGCCCCCCTTTTATCTTGAGGCTGTGCCCCCTAGTCCTACTGTCCTTTCTGAGTGGGAAGAGTCTCTCCACCTCTATCCTATCCATCCCATTCATCATCTTATACGTCTCAATGAGATCTCCCCTCATTCTTCTAAACTCTAACGAGTACAAGCCTAGTTTATTCAGCCTCTCCTCATAGCTCAACCCCCTCAACTCCGGTATCAGCCCAGTAAACCTCCTCTGCACTCTTCCCTGCTGCTGTCAGACTTTTGAATGGACTTACCTTGATCTTTTTCTACGCCCTAGGTATGACTGTAACACTACTGCACTCTGCACACTACTAATTCTGCACTCTCTCATTTCCTTTTCTTTGATCAGTATGCTTTGTATAGCTTGCAAGAAATAATATTTTTCACTATGTTTAGACATGTAACAATAAATCAAATCAAAATCAAAAAATGCTTTTGCCATTAATAAAACCACCAACAGAAATATTTTCTTTCCAACAGATAAAACAATATGGTTTAATTTTCATAGGATGGTGTTTGTATTTGATTATTTAATTACCTGTATATCATTAGCACAGATTTCAAACCACAATCACACGACACAGCTATTGTGTCATTTCATCAATTCCCCCGCTACATGTCCTCTGCCAAGTTTATCAAAAGAAACTAAAGACACACATTTAGAATTTGTGCTCCCAAACGGGAACTTTGCCCACCAGGAACACATAATGGCAACTCAAATGGCATTTTCCCCAAATTTCTCTCCATTGACAATAATCTTTGGGAAAATTTAATTATAGATTTAGGTATTACTTTGAATCATGGTCAAGTTGATCTTTCTGTATTACTTTCGTATCTCTTCTTTCTGCTAGAATAGAAAACAAGCACAAATAATCACTAAGAATTTATGCTTTACTAATGAAAAGGGTGGGGGAGGGGAAGAATGGATTAAGGATGGATATGGCTGCAGTGCTGACAGTCCAGTTGTTTGAGGTGAGATACTAAGCTATATGGAGCAGAGCTGCCCATGGTTTAATCTTTAGTTCTGTGCAGGGACGGGGCAGTAGAATTCACCCCAGCGTCCTAAACTACAAAAGGTGTTGAGAAAAACCATAGTTCATGTTAATGATATTCAGCTACTCGGTTAGAAAATTTGTGTCTGTTGATAGAAAGTGAAGCTAGCATCTTGTTCGAGTTTGAATGTCTACCAGAATCAAATAACCTAATAATATTCTCTAAATAGGCTCACAATGAGGAATGACCATTTAGATTAAGATGGGACAGGAGAGGAGGCATCAAAGCTGGGAAGAAGCTGGAAGTAGCCGTGTCCACCAAGATACTTTTGTTCTTTTATTTTGGGTATGGAAGTGACAGTCTCTAAAGGAAAACTGTTTCCCAATGCTTACATGGGGTTTTTATAGCAATGAAACAGATCATTCAATCCAATAACTCTTTAGATTGCATATATACCTCCTCCTAATTTATTTCATTTTATCTGATTAGCATATATTTTTATTCCTTTCTCCTTATTTTGCTTCTCATTAAATGGACCTGCTATTTGCCTCAGCCACTTCTTTTGACCGTATACTGCATAGTTTCCTTCATTAGCCATGACATTGAATGAGGAGGTTATGTTAGAACCATACAAAACATTAATTAGGCCATAGCTCAAAGCCTGCATACAGCTCTGGCCGTTGCATTACAATAACCCCTGAGATGATATACAGAAGATTTATGAGGATGTTGTCAGGCTGGAGAATTTTAGCTATGAGGGTAGGGTGGGTTGTTTCCTATGGAATAGAAGGGGCTGAGGATAGATTTAATTGAGGCCTAGACAGATGGATGGAGGGATCTCTATTCCTTTATAATAGGGGCCAATAACCAGGGCAAGAGATTAAAAGCAACTGGATTAGAGAGGCGTTGAAGAAAAACCATTCACACAGAGTGCGGTGGTGTCTGGAACTCAATGTCTGAAAGAATGGTAGACAGAACACATCACTGCATTTTAAAAGTACTTGTATATAAATATTTAAACTAAAGGGTTAAAGAGCATGAGCTGGAAAGTGAGGTTATGAGGGACGGTTCTTTCTCTGGCAGATAAAACATGATGGGCCAAATGGTCATTTACCGTGCTGTAAATATGTTGATTATATGGGTGGGATTTTCTGCCCTCGCTGGTGGGGTGAGAAAACCCTAGCCTATGAGTGCCACATTCATGCCATATGTAACGCATGGAGAGATAATGTCGCTTTTCACATTGTATGAGGACAAGGCACAGCTCTATCTCAGCACCACCTTTCTCCATTCTGTCACTGTGGCTATGTTACTGAGCAACCAATACTGGATGAGGCAATGTTTTCTCCCGTTAAGTGTTAAGAAGATCAAAGCCACTGTCTTTCCAAAATTCATTTGGGGGAAATCCAAGCCCATCCTTTTGAAGGTGCAGTGCCCAGAGTTGCTCACGGTATTCCAGTTCACAAGCACTGAGGCCAGCAGTGGCAATTCAGGTATGGAGGGAATGAGGGGGGAGAGGCAGGATACTGAATTCCAGTGGCAAAGGGTGGGAGCTGGGGGGCAACTGCATCACTGGGTCCATTCCCATATCAGGTGCCTCCATCACCTGCCCCACACAGTTGCTCCCTCCCTTCCTGGCCGCATCATCAGGATCCCCATGCCCTCACTTTCTGGGCCTTCTCTCCAGGAGACCCCAGACTTGGTCCTGTGGGGTCTGAAATTTAGACTTGTCTGATTGCTTTTAGGCCCAGTAGCGCCACTACTCCACTTCTCCCTGTGGTGATGCTGGGGCCGATTAGATTAGCCAGCAGCTCTTTCAGACAGATCTTCCAGCTGTGAGAGGGGTGGAAATCCTGCCTCCAGCCAATTAACACTCCATCAAGCATTAAATGGCTGATAGACAGCTGACATTAGGGGAGGGATGCATTCCCAATTACTTCTTGTGTGAAACCCACCGGAAGTTAAATTCTGCTCGAGCTGTGATAACCAGAGACTGTATAGCTGAAGTATGAATTCTACCTTTTTATATTCTAGTCCTTGAGATATAGAAGTCAGCATTCTGCTAGTCATTTTGGTTGTTTTCTGTGCCTGTTTATGATATTTTAATGATCATATACGCATTGCCAAATTGTCTCTCCATTCTACCCTCCAGAAACCTGAGTTTATCCTTACTCACAAAATTACAATCCATCCATCACCTCTGTACATGGCTCACAGTTAAGCAATGCCTCAGTTTTAAAATCCTTAGCCTTGCTTTTAAATCCCCCCATACCCCATCCCTCCCTATGTCTGTGGACTCTCAATCCTTGGAGATATCTGTGCTTCTCGAACTCTGGCCTCTTGAGCATCATGATGTGGGTATGCCAGCATTGGACTGGCGTAAACACAGTAAAAAGTCTGACAACACCAGGTTTTAGTCCAACCTATTTATTTGATAATATACTCACAAGCTTTCGAGGGGACTGCCTCTTCGTCAGGTGAATGGAGAGTTCTGGCCTCAGACAGAGCATATAAAGCACAGACAGTTTAGAGATTACTGATTAAAATGCGAATCCTTACACCTAACCTGCTGTTCAAGACCTGAAGTGGCTGATAATGTGAGTGGAAGGAGCACTGATCACAGTTTAAAGAGATGTGTATTGTCTCCAGACAGTACAGTAAGTGAGGTTTTGCAAACCCAGGCAAGTCACGGGGGTTACAGATAGTGCGACATGAACCCAAGATCCCTGTTGAGACCGTCCTCATGTGTGTGGAACTTGGCTATCAGTCTCTGTTCAGCGACTCTGCGCTGTCGTGTGTCGTGAAGGCCGCCTTGGAGAATGCTTACCCGAAGGTCAGAGGCTGAATGCCCGTGACCACTGAAGTGTTCGCCAACAGGAAGGGAACAGTCTTGCCTGGTGACTGTCGAGCGATGTTCATTCATCCGTTGTCGTAGCGTCTGCATGGTCTCCCCAATGTACCATGCTTCGGGACATCCTTTCTAGCCTGATACGTTGCAAGAAAGGATGTCCCGAAGCATGGTACATTGGGGAGACCATGCAGACGCTACGACAACGGATAAATGAACATCGCTCGACAGTCACCAGGCAAGACTGTTCCCTTCCTGTTGGCGAACACTTCAGTGGTCACGGGCATTCAGCCTCTGACCTTCGGGTAAGCATTCTCCAAGGCGGCCTTCACGACACACAACAGCGCAGAGTCGCTGAACAGAGACTGATAGCCAAGTTCCGCACACATGAGGACGGTCTCAACAGGGATCTTGGGTTCATGTCGCACTATCTGTAACCCCCGTGACTTGCCTGGGTTTGCAAAACCTCACTTACTGTACTGTCTGGAGACAATACACATCTCTTTAAACTGTGATCAGTGCTCCTTCCACTCACATTATCAGCCACTTCAGGTCTTGAACAGCAGGTTAGGTGTAAAGATTTGCATTCTAATCAGTAATCTCTAAACTGTCTGTGCTTTATATGTTCTGTCTGAGGCCAGAACTCTCCATTCACCTGACGAAGAGGCAGTCCCCTCGAAAGCTTGTGAGTATATTATCAAATAAATAGGTTGGACTAAAACCTGGTGTTGTCAGACTTTTTACTCTTGAGCATCCCCAGTTATAAGTGCTTGATTGGTGGCCATATCTTCAGCTGGCACTGCTGTGGCACAAACATTTGTAGCCAATCAGATTGATAAGAATGGATCTGTTGATAAGAATGGATCTTTTCACTCAGAGGGTGGTGAGTGAATGGAATCGGCTGCCGTCAGTGGTGGTGGAGGCGAACTCGCTGGGGTCTTTTAAAAGACTTCTGGATGAGTATATGGGGTTTAATGAGATTGAGGGTTATAGATAGGTCTGTAGGTTGGTAGGTGATGTGGTCGGCGCAACTTGTGGGCCGAAGGGCCTGTTTGTGCTGTAGTGTTCTATGTTCTATGTTCTATGTTCTATGTTTAAAGGGGTTCTTTGATGGATTTATCATACTTTAAAAATATCACTATCAATATGTAATTTCAAAATATCAGGCGGGCTGTCAATTCCCTTCTGTAATTTTTAAAACTGGCTTAATGACTTTTTATCGTTGATGTGACATCATCACACCGCATGTTATGTTTGTGGATGCCAGTATTGTAAGTGTATTGAAACAACTCGGCTAGGGGCGAGGCTAGTCCTGCTGTAGTCTGGTTGAATTGCAGCCATAACTCTAGTGTTGTTAGAATCTGACTTTCTCAAATTATGATGCAGCTAAGAGTTGGGTGACACAGCACTGCTGTCTCACAGCACTAGGATCCCGGGCTGAATTCCGACCTCAGGTCACTGGCTGTGTGGAGTTTGTGTGTCCTCACTGTGTCAGCTTGGGTTGCCTCTGGTGCTCCAGTTCTCCCTCGCACTCCAGGTGTGCAGGTTAGATTGATTGGCCATGCTAAATTGCCCCTTTGTGTCAGGAGGGTTAACAGGGTAAATACATGGGGTTACTGGACTAGAGCCTGGGTGGGATTGTGGTCAGTGCAGGCTCGATTGGTTGAATGACTTCCTTCTATACTGCAAGGATTCTAAAACTCTAAGTTACTCCCTAGACTATAACCCACCAGCTGATGCCAAGGACAGTTATTCTCACTTCCTGGAATTCAGCCCATTTTTCCACATTTGGACCAAGGCCAGAAATCACATCATTATGGTACATGCAAGTAGACTGATGGATGGTAATTAGGCAGAGTGGTTTTGGCCTGCTTTTTGAGGACAGGATATAATTTTTCACATTGTCAGGTGGATGCCCCTATTGTAAACGTACTGGAACAGCTTGGCTAGGGGCAAGGCTCATTCTGGAGCATACATCATCAACATTACAACTGGGAATTTGTAGGGGCCTTTGCTTTATCCACTGCCTTCAGCCATTTCTTGGTATCACAAAGTGACTTGGATTGGCTTAAGATCAGCATCTAAGGTAATGGGGGGCTCGGGAGGAGGCCAAGATAGATCATCTACTTGGGACTTCTGGCTGAAGGTAGTTGCAAATGCTTCAGCCTTGTCTTTTGCACTTATGTGATGGACTCTGTCATAATTGAGAATGAGGATGGAGCCTCCTCTTCTGGTTAGCTGTTTAATTGTCCACCACCATTCACGACTGGATGTGATGGGACAGCAGAGCTATGATCAGAAGCTGGAATAACGGCAGAGCACAACTTACACAGGCACGATCAGCACTTGATTCATTGCAAATTCTGAGCACAACAATATATTTTGGCCAGGATTTCACCATCCCTCAGGTTGCAGAGACGCAAATGATTATCATAATTAAAGATTCAAGTAGTGAACTTTTCAGAGTGCCATTGGCACTTAATAATGCCTCCCCGGCTTTGAGGGAAGCCAACCAAGAAGATGGTGGTGATCTGCAATGCGTGGTTGGGGGTAATAGGGGTAATGAGGCCAGGTTCAATAACCCAGTGAGGGAATCACATGCAGGGAAAGCAGCCGCTTTAGCCTCAAGGTTCTTCCCAGAGAAGTTTTCTCCCCAATGCATGGTCCAGTGAACATCTTTATTATTTTCCTTAAATGGCTCAGTTCCCAAAATCTTTAGAATTCTTTGGTTGTGACCACCTCTCCTAATGGTTGCATTCCATCAGGCAGTGCCAGGAGAACTTTAATAACCAAAAAAGGTCTGTTGAGTCAAAAGGAGCCAAAAATGCCATCTGCCAATATCTGCCACTTGAAATGACCCCTCCTTACGAGTACTTTAATAATTCATTATTAATGCCGGTGAGATTATGTTGGATGGGGTGTGTCACAACCTCCACTGACAGCTCCCATGTACATTCCCTCTCGGTGGCTGGGCTTTCCATATAAATAGCCTGACCCCAAACAAATTGCCTGGGGCCAGTGTGTGAAGGACTGCAGCCCAAATCAACGCATGCCAGAAATCTGTAACTGGAAAACAAATCCCAATTGGAAGCTGTCATTATTCTCTAATCCATTCTTGCTGTGCAAAATGTTTTGATACATTTTTCATATGTTTATCTTATTTTTTAAATTAGGGGAAGGAATACACAGTACAGGACAAAAATCGCATTACCACGTTCCCCTTGCACCATTGAAAACTGTCTGGTTTTATTATTCTGCTGATGCTCCTTCAGCTGCAGTGTGGTCCCTGTTGTTTACTTGTGCTAACTATATTTCAAAACTGTCAAAAAGTCATTTTTGTACAACATACTTTCCTAACATGTTTTGATTTTGTGACTGGGTTCCACTCAATTTCCTGAGTAATTAAATTGCTGAGGCCCCTTTGAGACAAACAAAGGCAGTCAATCATTTCAGTTAAAATTGCTGTCATTGTGCAAAAATGAACTCACAACTTGTATAGTTTATCAATTCTATGAACCAAAAGGGCCTGCCAAGCAGGTGATAAATCTTTCTGAATGCATGGATGTTGCAGTTATACAATGGACAAAATTGGTGTACCCAGGTGCATGCACCAGTAGGAAAGACCAGGGGTAGAATTTTAGAGATGGAGAGCGATCAGCGCCTGCCATCCCGAGAGTCAGCATCAAAGACACAGCCAGCAACGCTCTAACTCACACTGCCATTTAATGCTCATGTGAGCAGTAGGCTGGTGGGATTTCTGTTTGGCCTTGGAAGGAAGGTAAGTGCCGAGCATCCTGAGGGCAGGAGGGTAGGGGACACCTGGGCATGGGGGGGAGGGGATGCAATTGCAGCATCAGGGGTATCCAAACTCTGAGGATCTTCAGAATGAGGTACCCCCCGCCCTCCACCTCCACCTGCTCAAGATGGGAAAAGGTTTGATTTGTCACTTTCCACCCTACCTATACCTGCCAGCCTAAAAATTAAAGCTGGGCAGGATAAAGTTCTTATATAGCCATTATGTGGCCACTTTAGGGCTAGCAGCTTGCAAAAGTGTGAAAGAGTGGGTTTTCTGCCTGAGGTTCTACTGGCCCAAGTATAAAATTGCATTTGGCCATTGAGGTTGGCCTATTGGAGTATGAGCTCCCTGATTAAGGATCCAATTGGTGGGCCAATCAGGGAGTCTTTGCCTTGTACTTAACTGGTAGTGTTAGTTCTTCTGACACCCCTGGAGTTAGACTGCTAACTGATAGCACCCTGTGTACTGGTGTTAGAGTTGTAAATGAAGGGATTTTGGTGAAGGGACTTCTGCCTCCACAGGCTTATTACACTCACCCCTACCCCCAGCCTCAGAGCCCACCTTAGGAGGAACATAAAATTCTGCCCCAAGTGCCAGCCAATTCTGTTGTTCTCCTTGATGGTGAACATTTCTCCTTCAACCATTACAAAATTGATTAACTGGTTAATTATCTCATTACTGTCCATAGGAGCTAGCTGCTTGCAATAAGGCAATGACACTTGTATGTAAAACAGTGACCACACTTCAAAATAAAGTGACATCCTCCACGTATCTTAACTGCAACTTCTAATGAGTATCTATTTACCACTGTGTACGTGCAATATTTTTGTTTCCCAAAGGAGATAACTTGGCAGCCTGTGTGAAAAACATAGATAATTCTGTTCCAATTGGTGCAGCATTATATGCATATGGAGCACAAGCCCACCACAAAATAGCCATTTGACAAAGCCAGCGGATAGCAGAGAGAGCTGCCAGCACAGAGAGAATTTCATCCAATTCAATTAAGGCCTCAGTTATGAAAGGAAAATGATCTATTTACTTCAACTCCTACAGCCCCCAAACTGTGATTTTTGAAAGGAAAAATATTTTTTAAAAAATCTTTCAAAGTCTTAAGATTAAAACTGACTCTAGCTGCATGGCTCAAATTTGAAATAATTCCCACATTGAGCCATTTCTGTTGAGCAGATTTTCCAGATGGCAATCATTCATATCTAATCAGAGCCAAGGGGCATGCTGTTTTATTGCATAATACATGAGTATTAAAGAAATTTTCTATGCACTTAGTAGCTTCCATCGTTCCTCAATTAAAAAAAAGCCCAATACAGTAAATCATTTGTCTAAATACAGGAGTTAGTGAGGAACCATAGAACACAATACAGAATATGGAATGAATCCCACTCACGGACAGAATGACTTAATTTCCATCAAGCCTTATCGATCTATCCTCAGCCTCTGCACCAAATGTGTGCATAGCAGAGGCTTTATAGTGAAAAAGAACATTGGACATAGTGGATTACTCTTGGCAGAATTCATCTTGCACAGCTCTATAAATACAGATTTAATACCATTAACCTTGATTGAAACGAAGCTATTAATTACTCTGAAACCATATTGAGAAATGAACGCATTCAGGGATATGCATGCTTTCTACACACTCGGATGGGCTTGAATTTGAAGACCCTTGCGCACTGACAGGTTCCTGCCTTCAGCCAACCTTGTCAGATTGCAGCAAAGAATCAGTCAAAAAATATCCAGGGAGAGGTTTCATTTCCAGGCCTTCTGAGCACTATGCGGGATCTTAACCTTGCCTTTAAACTAAGATAATCTTGCCTCTTGATACTTTTAAAAGACTATGGATGAATATTTTCCTCTTTAAAAACAGCTCATGTTTGGAAACTTGCTTAACAATTTGCATCCATTACAAATCAAACTGAGAAATTCCTGCACCAGGCTCCTTACCAAGCTCCAATGAATTAATTCTACTTGTGCCACTCCTGTACGCATGGCTCTTTATCATATAGTAGCTATGCTAGGATTAAGTTGAGTGCTTCAGGCATCCTTACCTATCCACAGTAATTAATTTTGCCAACATTAATTAAATGTTCTGACTGGAGTCAATAGTGTGAAAGTCTTAATTCTGGCAGGCATACCTCCAGTTAGTCGTGCCCTACTTGTAAAAGATACCAGCAAAACTGAAACAGAAATTAATTAACCTAATCAAAACTCAAAGGGTTCATATATCAATATACTGATACAGTAAAAGCCCTAACAACATCCCAACTGTATTACTGAACATTTGTGCTCCAGAACTAGCCATGCCTCTAGCCAAGCTGTTCCAGCATAGCTACAACATTGACGCCTACCCAACGTGAAAAATTATCCAGTTGTATCCATTCACAAAAAGCAGTACATACTTCTATTCTCAACCACCAGAAAAGCAATGGAAGATGTCTTTGACAGTGCTATCATTTACACTTACACAACAATAACCTGCTCATCAACACTCAGTTTGGAATCTGCCAGAATTACTTGGCTCCAGAAGGAATTACAGCCTTAGTCCACCCAAGTAATATCCAACCACGTATGTTTTCAAACTCAAATATGTAAGGCTGAGAAAGAAAAAATTACCTAAAAAATTTGTTTTTCTTCCATATTTCCTTGTTTAAATTCTGTTTCTAAAAAATGGACAAAAGCTAACCTTCTGAAATATGACACCCCTTGCAATACTTGAACATTCTAGCCAAGCCAACACAAAGTATTAGTAGATGAGACATCTGCACCAACCAGCTCTGGATACAGACAGAGCTATTGTGACTCTTCATCTCCCACTTTGTGTTAATGGTTTCACAGTTATCTGCTCAAAATACAATGTGTTTTTACAAGGATCCTTAAAGTATATCATTAGCTAAACGTCTCAAACTGAAACCACCCTGTCAGATGACGGAGACTTGAGCTGTTTGAATTGCTTTAACGAAACAGCTTTTGGACTCCGTCTTCAGTTGCTGTTTAACCTCAGAAGAGAAAAACAGGACTCCAGGCTAGCAACCTGCCTCTGACTGCCATCTCTCTCTCTCAAAGTCTTATCTCTAGGAAGAATTCTGTATATGGCATTGAAAATGAATTGCATTGAAAATGAAGACAAAGTCAAGTGAAGGAGCTTCAGTGGACATTGACTTACTACACTCTACTCAGATGAATTAATGCCAGTACTTTTGGATTTTTTTTAGTAACTCACAATTTGTAACGTTTTTCCCTTTTTCTGCCTTTCTTGTGTGCTCATGAGTTTGAATGTATGTCGTGGTTCATCCCTTGGATTTTGAATGTGTCAATCAATCCTAATTTTGTTTCACCTTAAAGAGTCTGCTGTGGGATTATTTTTAATATTGGACCTCATAAACTGGGGCATGGGAAACACAGCACGGCCCATTACAACAGGGGGAAGGATACTAAAGAAAACAAATTAAATTAGAAATGAAAACTATTACGGTCATTGCTGTAGGAGTTCCTTAAGATTGTATCCTAGGTCCAACTATCTTCAGTTGTTTTGTCAATGACCTTGAAGCTGTAAGTTTTCTGTTGATTGCACAATGCTCAGCAGCATTTATGGCTCCTCAGCAGTCTGTCTCCATATGCAGCAAGACAAGGATAGGCAAGTAACAAAAATGCTCGAAGACAAAATTTAACTTTCTTCCCTTGGCATTCAAGCATTTCTATAACTGAATTCTCTGCCATCAACCTCCTTGAGTCCTAGCATTGACCAGAAACTTAAATCAACAAACTATGTGAATATTGTGATTATAAGAGCAGGTCAGAGGCTGGAAATCATGCAATGGGTGTCTCACCTTCTGATTCTCCTAAGCTCATTCTTCATCTAGAAGTCAGAAGTGCAATTGAATAGATTCTGCCTTCCTAGAAGACCGGAGCTCCATCAACACTCAAGAAACTCAAAACCATCCAGGACAAAGCAGTCTGCTTGAACAACAACCTATCCACCACTTAAATGTTAATTCCCTTCACTGCCAATGTACAGTGACAGCTGTGTCTACCCATCTAGAAAGTGAACTGCGACAATTCACCAAAGCTCTTTTGACACCTTCTTCTCAATGTGCAAACTTTACGTCAAGAAGGATAAGGACAGCAGACTCACTGGAACACCCACCACCTGTGAGATTCCTCCAAGCTACATAACATCCCGGCTTTAAACTAAATTGGCCATTCTTTCAATGTCACAGTCAAAATCCTGGAACACCCTCCCTCACGGCATTGCGTGTGTATCCACACCATAGGGACCGCAGCAGTTAAAGAAGGCAGCTCACCATCACCTTCTCAAGGGCAATTAGGGATTTCCATTTCCCTGGGCCTACACTCAACTCTGGAGCACCTAAATAACAAGGACAACTATGTCAGACTCCTATTTGTTGACTATAGCTCAGCCTTCAACACTATTAGTCCCACGAAACTCACCTCCAAACTCCGTGGCCTGGGCTTCGGCACCACCCCTTGTGGCTGGATCCTGAATTTCCTAACTCACAGACCACAATCAGTAATGATAGGCAACAACACCTCCTCCATGATCATCCTCAACACCGGTGCCCTACAAGACTGTGTTCTCAGCCCCCTACTATACTATTTATACACCTATGACTGTGCGGCAAAATTCCTCTCCAATTCAATTTTCAAGTTTGCTGATGACAGCAATGCAGCGGATCGGATCTCAAACAATAATGGGACAGAGTACAGGAATGAGATAGAGAATCTAGTGAACTGATGCGGCAACAATAATCTCTCCCTCAATGTCAACAAAATGAAGGAGGTTGTCATCAACTTCAGGAAGCGTAAAGGAGAACATCAATGGGGACAAAGTAGAAAGCTTCAAGTTTTCAGGTGTTTAGATCACCAACAACCTGTCCTGATTCCCTCATGCCAACACTATCGTTAAGAAAGCTCACCAATGCCCCTACGTTTTCAGAAGACTAAGGAAATTTGGCATGTCAGCTACAACTCTCACCAACTTTTACATTTGCACCATAGAAAGCATTCTTTTTCATAGAATCATAGAATTCCCTACCATGCAGAAAGAGACCATTTGACCCATCGAGTCTGCACCGATCACAATCCCATCCAGGCCCTACTCCCATATCTCTACACATTTACCTGCTAATCCCTCTAGCCTACACATCTTCCGACACAAAGGGGCAACTTTTCTTTAGCATGGCCAATCAACCTAACCGTGGGAGGAAACCGGAGTACCCAAAGGAAACCCACGCAGACATGAGGAGAATATGCAAACTCCACACAAACAGTGACCCAAGCCGGGAATTGAACCCAGGTCCCTGGAGCTGTGAAGCAGCAGTGCTAACCACTGTGCTACCATGTCACCCCAAGTTGGATCACAGCTTGGTATGGCTCCTGCTCTACCCAAAACTGCAAGGAACTACAAAAAGTCATGAATGTCGTCCAATCCATCACACAAACCAGCCTCCCATCCATCGACTCTGTCTACACCTTCCATTGCCTCAGCAAAGCAGCCAATGTTATTAAGGACCCCACACACCCCAGGCATTTTCTCTTCCACCTTCTTCCTTTGGGAAAAAGATACAAAAGTCTGAGGCCATGTACCAACTGACTCAAGAACAGCTTCTTCTCTGCTGCTGTCAAACTTCTGATTGGACCTACCTCGCATTAAGTTGATGTTACTCTATACCCTAGCTATGACTGTAATACTACATTCCACGCTCTTTTGTTTCCTTCTCTATGAATGGTACGTTTTGTCTGTATAGCATGCAAGAAACAATATTTTTCACTTTATGATAATACATGTGACAATGATAAGTCAAATCAAGTCAAAGATGAGCAACAAATTTTGGCCTTTCAGCAATGCTGACATTCCATTAACAAATAAAAAAATACTCTTAGTCTTTAGCTCTTCAAAATTACATAAGGAAGTAGCATAAGCCAATAAATCTCACCAACTGAAGCATAACATCAACATGTAATATTTTCACTAAACTACAAACCAGCAAAGCCTATCAGCACAATGAGTGACTTCAGTCTATAAGCAGATTCTATAACTAGTGTAAACTTTTATCAGTAGAACTATGTAACCCTACTTCCCATGCATACAACAATAACTATTTCACAAACTCCATCAGCAGAACTCAGAGGGTCTTATTTCAAATACTATAAAGGGTTTCTGATTTAAGATCAGTTAACTGCATTGATGAAATATTGCATTGGTTTAATACTACCTGTTTATGGATTGATAGAAGTTAATTACTTTTAGACAATGGCAATAATGTAAGTGTTCATAACATTGGTTGGAAAAATCAAATTCAACGTGGATTTGTGAGGGGCAGGTTGTCACTGACAAATCTAGTTGAGTTTGTATGGAAAGGACACTAGCATATCAAATAGGGGAGCACCAGAGGTTATTGGCATTTTAGATAGAGTATAATAAGATTCCATGCATAACATAATTAGCAATGGTGAAAAGCAATTGGAATTGTGGGTAATATGGGCTGAAATTGGGAGCTCACAAACAGACAAACAGGATGAGGGAGTGCGCTTTGATTGGTGGGATATGACACAAGGAGTGGAATTTTCCCATGCTATTCCACCATCGGAATCGTAGCGAGCGGAACATGGACCAATAAAAAGTCTGTTGACCTAAGGTGGGATTTTTTCAATTTCAGGGTGAGAATGGCCTGAAAATCCTGCCCAAGGTGTTGCACAGGGATCTGTGGTGGGCAGCACTTTCTATCATATAAATTAATGACTCTGACAAAGGGAGAAAGATTTGTATATTCCACCTTATGTTGATGCTGTTAGGAAGCACAATAAGTTGTATAGTTAGGTGCAGGAAGTTACATGGGAATTGGATGTAGTGGAGTGAGTGGGCAGCGTTAAAGGACATAGACTTCAATATGAGTAATTGTGAGGAGATTAATTTTGGAGTTGAGAGAGACAAATTAATGTATTTTGTTAATGGTGAGAGTCTAGGAGTTGTGAAGCAACAAAAGGATTAAGGTGTCAAGTACACAAATCATTGAAAGTTAATGCACAAGTGCAAAATTAAATCAAAGTAGCTAATAGAACATTGCCCTTTATGACAAATGGGATTGGAATACAAACTGTAGTGGCAATACTTCAGTCGGACAGATCCTTTGTTAGATTCCATCTGGAATATTGCATTTAACTGGGAACATTGCACTTCAGGAAAATTATATTAGCCTTGAAATGGGTGCAGCAGAGAGTCACCAGTTTGATACTGGGTTTAAAATATGGGAACATATCTTCTAAGATATATATGGAGGAAATATTTCCTCTTGAGGAAACCCCAGACATGAAGACATCATTATAAAACAAGAACTCAGCCATTTCAGAGTGGGGCTTGGGAGTGTGTTGTACACAAAAGGGCAAGGTAAGTATGAAACTTCTTACAGGGCCACAGGTGCTGTCTGGGTCAATTGAAATTTTCACAAGGTGTAGATATCATAAGTTGCAGGCTCATTGAAACATATCAAATTCTTAAGGAATTTGCAGATCAGATGGTGGAAGAATGCTTACCCTAGCTGAAGAGTCCAACTAGGGGTCACAGAATAAGGTGTTTGTCAATTAGTTCTGAGGTAAGAAGAAATTTCTTCTCTCAGAGGGTTGTGAATCTTTGGAATTCAATATCCCAAATTCTCTGGTTGCTTAATCTTTGAATAGAGGGATCAATTGACTTTTGGATATTAGCAGGGCTGAGGAGGGGGAAATAGGGGCTGGGATAGTGGGGGTTGTTCCCTGGAGATGTTCCATGTCTGTGGGAGAGGTTGCTTTATGAAAGTTTTTTTTAAGATTGTGGCACCCTTTAAAAACACAGCCTGATCTGTTAGGAGTCGAGGTTGCTGGTGGGGTGGATTCACACAGTAAGAAGTCTCACTACACCAGGTTAAAGTCCAACAGGTTTATTTGGTAGCAAACACCGCTACCTTTTGGGGCTTTCCCCCTTCGTCAGGTGAGTGGGAAGTTCTGATCACAAACGGAGCATATAAAGGCACACACTCTGTTTACAGAATTCATGCAAAGATTCCTCCACCAGCCTGACATTGCAGGACCTGCCTCTTGACTTTTTTATTGTGGGACCTGTCTCTTAACATTTTTCTCAAAGTGTTTAAAAATATTGCTCTCTGCTTTTCCCACCCGAAACAACACTTAGAAAAGCATTAAAACATTTCACCCTAAGAACCTAGCTGATATTACATGCTAGAGTATTCTAAATCCCAGAAGGGAAACTCGGAATACATTTTTCAAATTTGCTTTCTCTGAAATTGCTCCCATTGCCCTGGCCTCTCTTTCAATATATCTCATTAGTGTTACTCAGGCAGAGACGAGGTGTTCAGTTACTGAAGTTTCTTTAAGAATTGCTGTGCTATTGAGGCAGTTTTTATCGCCCTTGTGTCATGCCATTAAAAGCTATGCAGGCTGGGAGAGGAATCATCCCTATGCAATTCAGAAAGGGAGAGAGAACATGTGACGTTATCTTGAGATTTAAGCTTTATGTTAACACTCCAGGTTCCCCAAGTAATGTGCCTCATGTTAAAATTGCTGTTTTGTTTAATTTTTTGCAACTTGGTAAAAAATGATGAAACAAGTAAGACCAGGGAAGAATGTTCTAGTCTTGTTGTAATAATTAAACGAAGTAAATATTTAAAACTCACAAGAAAGCGAACTAAAAACACTTCATTCATGCACAATACATTTAAATTGTCTCAGTTCCAAGTCCCCCTACTTTTCTAACCTTAGAGCTAAACCTTCCCAAAAAGGTTTTAAACTATAAGCAAAATCCAACAATAGTTACCACAGTCAGCATCTATATCTCTCATGGATTGCTTTTGATTTAGAATAGAGGCAAAATGGCTGTTAAAACCCAATTTCCCCAGGCAGTTGCTAGTTTGTGAGTGAACACAGACAGCCTCCTGTTGTGTGTGGTTGTGACCTTGGGCTAGCTCTCTGTACAGGACAAACTCTCCCACAGATAAACTGCTTTCTCTTTTGATTTTTTTTCTTATCTGAACTATCTGTCTTAGAGTCCCTCTAAATGACTTTTTTTTTACAGCCTTTTAGAGTACAAGTGTGAAATTCACCCCCATCTTCTCTTTTGAACATTTACTTTTTTTTTGTTTCCAAAAATATACTTTATTCATAAAAGTCTCAATTAAACCATTGCAAACCTACATGTCTAAAAATTGCAAACACTGCAGAATAAAAACATTTTTACAATCCCATACAAATTACACTCATTATACTTCAAAACTTAAAAACTATGTACATGCCTCAAAATTTACTGTGAGCCGTTATTTCTCAGATTAGCACACGGTTACGCAGGTCGAGGGTATTCTGCAGTTCCCGGGCCCTCGGTCTGCCTCCGTTAAAAAACCTTATAGTGTGGCCTTTCCCCATTGTGCCTTTGCTTTAACTCCTGAAATTCTCTGCTTTATTGCCACCCACTTCTCTTAGGTAAACATCTCTTTATAGTGTTGCCAGGCTAATCTGCATGTCAAAGACCTCAGTTCTTCACCTCCACTAATATATCTTCCTAAACAATTCCCATTTAAAAATAGTTTGCTTGATTTTGATCCTATACCTACCAGAACATTTGCAATGGGATCTTGATCAATTGGGCCAGCGCGCTGATGAATGGCAGATGGAGTTTAACTTGGATAAATGCAAGGTGATGCGTTTTGATAGAATGAATAAGCACAGGACTTACTCAGTTAATGGTAGGGTGTTAGGGAGAGTTATAGAACAAAAAGATATAGGGATACATGTTCACAGTTCCTTGAAAGTGGAGTCACAGGTGGACAGAGTAGTGAAGAAGGCATTCGGCATGCCTGGTTTCATTGGTCAGATATTGAATACAGGAGTTGGGACATCTTGTTGAAGTTGTACAAGACATTGGTATGGCCACACTTGGAATACAGTACACAGCTCTGGTCACCCTATTATAGAAAGGATGTTATTAAACTAGAAAGAGTGCAAAAAAGATTTACTGGGATGTTACCAGGGGTTGATGATTTGAGTTATAAGGAGAGGCTGGATAGACTGAGACTTTTTCTCTGGAACGTAGAAGGCTGAGCGATGACCTTATAGAGGTCTATAAAATAACGAGGAACACAGATCAACTAGATAGTCAATATATTTTCTCAAAGATAGAGTGTCTAAAACTAGAGGGCATAGGTTTAAGGTGAGAAGGAGAGAGATACAAAAGGATCCAGAGGGGCAATTTTTTCACACAGAGGGTGGTGTGTATCTGGAACAAGCTGTCAGAGGTAGTAGTAGAGCGGGTAAAATTTTGTCTTTTAAAAAGCATTTAGACAGTTACATGGGTAAGATGGGTATGGAGGAATATGGGCCAAATGCAGGCAATTGGAACTAACTTCAGGGTTTAAAAGAAAAGGGGCAACATGGACAAGTTGGGCCTAAGGGCCTGTTTCCATGCTGTAAACCTCTATGACTCTGCAACATATTTCCAATTATTAGATTCCTTCATTTTCATTTATACCAGCTTCTTGACATAGGAAAATTAAGGGATATGAAGTGCAGAAAGGTGGCATTAAAGCGTTGATCAACAATGGTTTTGTTGAGCAGTGGAACAGACTTAAGGGGCTGATTGGCCTATTCCTGTTCCCTTTATAATTAATATGGATGAGTAGTTAGGATTGAACATCAGGTGCGGGATTAAATTTGGCAAAAGCATGTCCAACTTGCCAACCTTTGGATTTTATGGAGCTGAGCAAGAAGTTAGTAGGCAACCTGCTCCCAGGAGGCAGGATGGCATTTTAAATGTTAATGAGGCTAGCAGCCTCTGGTTTCGTATGTTTTATCTGACTGAAGGCCAAGCCTGCTAATCAGGGTGACTTTTGGCTGAAGAACTAGTTAGGGCCAAAAGATGCATGGTGTTGAGTTAACACTCCACATCATGTGGGAAAGGAAGCTTCTGCATTTCACAACCAAACTCTGTCATCCTGCCTAGGTAACCCTTCCTAGAGTATCTCTAGGCCTAGGCTTGCACATTCCTTAATGACTATTTTTGCTTCAACCAATTTTCTTTGATTTTTTTTAACGTTCATATGAAATTCCTGAACTGAAGTAAATTCTGACCCATTTGGTCCCTTGACTTAAGCAGTAGCATCCATTCTTATTGGGTGTTTGTAAGTCTGGTTGAGTGCTGAAGATTTGTTCATGCAGTCAAACTGCATATCAATAGATGTTTGTTTAAAGTGAAATGCCATTAAGTTTATGTTTGGAGGGATGGCAAAGAGATTATTCATTCAATAGAAATTTTTGAAACCAATTTTCAAAATAATTTCTGGTGCTGAAAGCATAATTCACAAATGCTTGATGGCTAATAAATCCCTTATTAACAGTTGCTGCTAGTATAGAACTTAGGAATTGCTGAAAAATGAGATACACTGTCCAAGCTTTTCATATTGCACTGATCAGTACAGTTCACAAGAATATCAATAGCCAAAGGAACAACAATTTATCCTGCATGAGAAGAGAGTGGTAAATCTCTTATTATTGTAAAGAGGCCACAGTTTCATGGGAAACATGAGTAGGCCATTCAGCCCTTTGAGCCTATTCTGTCATTCAACTAGATCATGGCTAACCTTTTACCCCATTTTCCCACACTATCCCCATATCCCTTGTTGTCTTGAATATTGAGACATTTATTGATCTCTCCCTTGAACATACACAATAACTGAGCCACCACTGCCCTCTAAGATAGAGAATTCCTCGGATCCACCACCCTCTGAGTGGAAGAAATTCTTCCTCTGGTGCTTAGAGTTCCTGCCACGATCTTATTTGGAGGAGGCGACATGGAATAGGCATACTTGGCAATGGGCACTTAGGATGCATTTAGTGTCCTCCAAACAAGGAATTTGCAACCTCATTGGGTGCTGCAACCCCCCACCCAGTAAATTAATTGATTGGAAGCCAGAGAAGCTTCTGGAAAGGTGCAAAGTGGGGGATAAGAGGAGACATCTGGAGGCCACCTCCAGCAAAGACCAAAGCAAAGAAGGCTCCAGTTAAGATTTAGTGGCAACTTAAAGATGGAATGAAGAAGGTGTATGACAATCACTTTTATAAACGAGGACTCTCAGATGGCAGAAGCTCAAATAATTGGATCCACAGCTCGGTCAAGTTCATCGGCATGGGTAGTATTTGAATTTTTGGCAACAGAGTTAAGATGGTTTGGGAAAGGTGACTGAGTTAATATTTATTGAACTTGTTAATAAAATTGGTCCGAACTGAGAACTGAGTCTTGTCTTTTTCTTCATCTTGTAAACAAGAGCACCTGGGTAAAGTCTTTGAGATACATGAACTAGTCGAAGTGTCTAATTTTTCCAGACGTTTCATCGTGGCACAGGCGCACCTTATGCACCTGCATATTCTATCTCTGCTGAGGATAAAGAGCGGATGTAACACCACCACTGTCGCCGGAATCAGGAGCAGCAGGTGCAGTATCGGTAGTAACACCAGGTGCCTTCTCCTCAGCCGCACGCCCCTCCACAGGACACAGGATGATGGGGTGGAGGATGGCTTTTCACACAGCAACTATCCTTGGTTTCCCAACTCCCAGCACATACTAGTTTTTGTCCAGATGCCTGAGTCCAGCCCTGCACAGGGGCAAGTGAGACAGTCTATGACAGGTCCTCAGAGACTCCAAAACCCAAAGAACATCTAACTCAGGCACCTCATGTGTCAGAGCAGGGTGACAAGCAGCCTGTCTCTTCCCTTACAGAAGTCACAGGCATAGCACCACATGGAAGTAGCACAAAAAGAAAGCACATAGTTGAACAATATGAATTATTTGGATGCTCTCTGCATCGCTAATGTTCCATTCATGTTTTTTATTGAAATGAAAGAATGAATTTACATGAACCCTCCTTCTCATAGGCTTGGCTTTCTTGTACACCCCATTGACCATAGTCAGTTTCATTCTGGTGAATGGATTGGTGATAAGGAGGTAAGGCTGGCTTGCTGAATCACTGTAGAGAGGAGTTTGATAATGGGGGGAGAAGCTGGGTGATGTGGGGGTTTATGATGGAAGTGGGTGTCTTTATACATGGGAGCGTGATGAGAAAATTTCAATGCTGCAAGTACATCTCAGGTGAAGCATGCCAGGATGACGCCGTCACGATGCTCAAGCTTCTCGTGAGCAGACAAGTCTCCCAACGTAGACATCAACAACACATCATGATGCCCTTCCTCCTCGGAGAAGGAGACCAGCTGGGTTATGTCCTGTGGTTCCCAGAAGTTCAAAATAATCATAGTAATTTACACAGTTGGGAACATTGAACATACTTCTCATCATGTACTGGGGAATGATACATTGCTAGCTCAGTAAACAGCACAGAGCGATGAGGCTTCCTGGATTCTTATCTATACATGTAGATAACAATATAGTTTGCAACTCCTTTTGAATATAATATATAATCCTTCTTTCTTTAAATAAAAATACCCCCAAATATCAATATGACTGTTCTAAGCATTAACTTCTTTTATATGTTAGAATGACACCTGTTATGGGGTTAGAATCAATCATTAAAGAGGTTATAGCTGAGCACTTAGACAAGCTCAAAGTAAATTGAGACGAATCAGCATGCTTTTATGAAATGGAGATCATATTTAACAACTTGCTGAAGTTCTTTGATGGAGTAACATGTGCTGTGGGTAGAGGGGAGCCTGTAGACATATTATACTTGGATTTCCGGAAAGCGTTTGATAAGGTGCCACATCAAAAGTTATTGCAAAAATAAAAGCTAATAGTGCAGTTAGATAACATATTAGCCTGGATTGAAGATTGACTGGCTGGCAGAGAACAAAATGTATGTATGAATGGGCCTTTGCCTGATTGGCAGGATGCGGTGTGTCAGGATGTGAGTGGAGTCCCACAGGGGTCAGTGCCCAGGCCTCAATGTTTTACAATTTACACCAATGACTTGGATGAGGGGGTCAATGGCATGATAGCTAATTTTTTAGATGACACAAAGAAAATTATGTTGTGAGAAAGACATATGGAATTTGCAGATGGATACCGTTAGGTTGAGTTAATGGGGAAAAAACTTGGCAGATGGATTATAACATTCAAAGTTTATTTGTTAGTGTAAGAAGTAGGCTTATATTAACACTGCAATCAAGTTTCTGTGACAATCCCCTAGTCGCTCCACTCTGGCACTTGTTCAGGTACACTGAGGGAGAATTTAGCATGGTCAATGCACACAACCAGTACACCTTTCAGACTGTGGGAGGAAACCTGCGCAAACACAGGGAGAACATCCAGGCTATGCACAGACAGTGACCCAAGACAAGAACTGAACCTGGGTCCCTGGCGCTATGAGGCAGCAGTGCTAGCCGTTGTGTCACCACACGTAATTTGGAGAAGTGTAAAGTTGTTCACTTTCACAGGAAAAATAATAAAGCAGAGTATTACTTAACTGGAAAACAGCAACAGAATGCTGAGGTGCAGAGGGATTTAGATATTCTTATGTCGGAGTCACAGAAGTTAGTATGCAGCTGCAACATGTAATCAATAAGGCTAATGGAATGTTATCCTTTATTACAATAGGAATTGGACACAAAAATAAGGATGTTATGCTTCACTTAAACAGGGCACATTTGAGATTACAACTTGAATACAGTATGCAGTTTTGGATTCTGTATTTAAGGAAGGATGTAAATGCGTTGAAGGTAATTCATAGGAGATTTACTAGATTGGTACCAGGAATAAGTGGGTTAGCTTATGATGATAGGTGGACAGGCTGGGCTTGTTTCCACCAGAATTTAGGAGAGTGAAGGGTGACTTAATTGAAGAAAACAAGATCCTGAATGCTGTTGACAAGGTGGATTTGAAAAGATATTTCCTCTTGTGGGTGAATCCAGAACTAAAGGGTACTGTTTTGAAATTAAGGGTTGCGCTTATAGGAGAAACTAGGAATATTTTTTCTGTCAGAGGATTGTGCAATTTTGGAATTCTCTGCCTCAGGAGGCAGTGGAAGTGGGGTAGCTAAATATTCTTAAGGCAGAGGTAGATAGATTCTTGTTAGGCAAGGGCATCAAAGATTATTTGGGGGTAGATGGGGAATGTGGAAAGCAACATGAACTGAATTAGAGGAAACTTGAGAGGCCAAATGGCTTACTTCTGCTATTATTTTGTTTGTTTGTATGTTGTGACAGAATGGAACCTAACACTATGTTTTTCTAAAATTACGTCCTCCTTGTTATTTCTTAATTTTAAACTGGTCACGTGGGCTAAACAAAGTCTATTAAAAAGGCTGACCCTCTGTCTGTTGGTCACTGTCTGAGTCATCAGAATAAAAGAAGCCACTTTGCGGTTTCAGAAATATTCAACCTCATTATTTCTGAGGAGCTATAGACAGATCACTTGGGAATTGCAGAGTCCAATGTCAAAGGGAGCTACGCAAAGGCCATTTGTTTTTGATAATCCAGACCTGCTAGCAGAATCAGAACGCACAATCTTACTGGCCGTTCATGCCACAGTCCCGCGTCAGTGAGGTTGGGAAATATAGCGCCTAGCCAAATCCCCATTCACTGCAGCGGGATGGGAAAAGTCCATGGTGGGAATGGCCATAAGATTCCAGCCAGGGAGTCTATGGAGGCAATGATTTCCCAAACGCAAGCCCCTACACAAATAGTTCCTTTTTCAACTCATAATGACTGAGACGTTATCGGTCTGGAACACAAAGCCAATTTTCAGACACCGGATAAACATCCTTTGCCAAAGATATTATGGAAGTAAGGTCACATGACTCAAGACACTCACTTGTTGCTTTCCTGAGCTGTCAGTTGCTTTAACATCTGATTAGCAGTACATGCAGAAGGTGCTCTGGCTAGGTTGAATGCCTGGCCTAACTACCTTGGCTCTGTTGAAAGTTCTATACCATTGCCTACAAACTGATTCATTGCAATGTGTCCACCTCATCTTGTGAAGTTTACACCACCAATTTTCAGCCCATCGACTTCTGTGAAGGAATTCTTCATTCAACTTTGATTTTGGACTCTGGACCTCCCGTGAACCAAGATGTGTTTCTTCAGTGGTCTCTGTACTGTAAAAACTTATTTTCCCTTATCCTTTTCTTTATTGTTTGCATGCAGAGGGGGACATTGAGAACCTTCCATTTTTCAGTTTATTACTGCGTGTAATAAACTAATCTGCTGAGATCATCCTAACTTGAGTTTGCTCTGGGGTTATTAGTAGGACTGGATCACACAGAAACCGGAGGGTTGAGAAATACGCCACAACTTATTAAAAAGGAAACACACAAAAATACCTTTCTGTTTACAGGTGGAAGGTGAGAGGAAAAATTTGTGCAGTTTGAATGGACCCCCTTTCTTGTCCATAACAAATTATGTCTAAATCAACGATTAACGATTAACTTTCATAATTAAACTAAGCAAATAAGCACCTGAAGAGTCTTTTATATAGCTTATTTTCTTTTTTTGCTTGGGTGAGAAGATGTTGTGTCTCCATTTCATGGATTAGATAGTCATCACACTCAGTGATGTGTTGGTGCACTTGACAAGGTTTAGCATGTTGCTCCTGGTGTTGTAGGAGATCAGCTTGCTTTTTCTGATGTTGTCACTCGATGGTGGTGTTGATGTTGTCTCGCTGTTTAGTGATGTTAATGATATTGCTGATGATCTTTTCTGCTTTTGCAGCTCAGCTGTTGATCATGTATCAATTTGTTCATTCTTGTTTGCTTACTGGTTTCAATCTTGATATTATAAGAGTTTGCAGACTCAGTTTTTCCAATAGCTTGTTTAGCCTTTCATGTTTCGATCCTGTAACTGTACAGTTTGTCTTCTCAGCAGCTCAGGCAAGGGACTGAAGTGTTGAGTTCCTTCTACTTGTACATCACTGAGTAGTTGTTGCCTTACTTCCTCATGGCCATTTGGAAGGTGTAACTTACTTGGCAAAGTTGTCACGTACTCTCTGCCATGGAGAAGCTCTGCAGCAAATTTCATGTCAGCCTTGAGAGGTGCAACGCAGAGTGAAAATAAGGCAAAGTTTGGATTGTCCTTTGTCCGTCATCATTTCTCCTGACCATCTGGATGTGTTTTTCTAGAAACATATATCCTTTTGCATACTTGCAGGCCATATTTCTCAATCTGGTTAAGAAATTGTCAACAACTCACTTGTTGAGAGGCAACAAGGTTTTGTGAATGGGAAGTCATGTCTCACAAACTTGAACGAGTTTTGAGAGGAAGTGACGAGATGATTGATCAGAGTAGAGCAGTGGATGTTGTCTACATGGACTTCAGTAAGGCCTTTAACATCGTCCCTCATGGCAGACTGGTGCAGAAGGTGAAGTCACATGGGATCAGAGGTGAGCTGGCAAGGTGATACAAAACTGGCTTGTTCGAAGAAGGCAGAGGGTAGCAGTGGAATGATGCGTTTCTGAGTGGAGAGCTGTGACAAGTGGCATTCCTCAGGGATCAGTGCTGGGACCTTTGCTGTTTGTAATATATATAAATGATTCGGAGGAAAATGTAACTGGATTGATTAGTAAGTTTGCAGACGACAAAGGTGGGTGGATTTGCGGACAGTGATGGGGACCATCAGAGGATACAGCAGAACATAGAACAGTACAGCACAAACAGGCCCTTCCGCCCACAAATTGCACTGATCATATCCCAACCTACCAGGCCTATCTACAACCTTCAATCTCATTAAATCCCATGTACTCATCCAGAAGTCTCTTAAAAGACCCCAGCAAGTTCACCTCCACCACCACCGACAGCAACCAATTCCACTCACTCACCACCCTCTGAGTGAAAAACGTACTCCTGACATCTCCTCTGTACCTACTCCCCAGCACTTTAAACCTGTGTCCTCTCGTAGCAACCATTTCAGCCCTGGGAAATAGCCTCTGAGAATCCTCCCTATCTATACCTCTCAACATCTTATAAACCTCTATCAGGTCACCTCTCAACCTTTGTCTCTCCAGGGAGAAAAGACCTAGCTCCCTCAACCTATCCTCATAAGGCATGCCATCCAATCCAGGCAACATCCTTGTAAATCTCCTCTGCGCCCTTCCAATAGCCTCCACATCCTTCCTGTAGTGAGGCGACCAGAACTGCATACAGTATTCCAAGTGGGGTCTGACAAGGGTCTTATAAAGTTGCAGCATTATCTCCCGACTCCTAAATTCAATCCCTTGATTGATGAAGGCTAGTACACCATATGTACTTGACCACACCCTCTACCTGCAACGCCGATTTAAGAGTCCTATGGACCTGGACACCAAGGTCCTTCTGATCCTCTACACTGCTAAGACTCCTACCCTTGATATTATACTCCTTCGTCCCATTGGATCTGCCAAAATGGACCACTACACATTTATACGCGTTGAAGTCCATTTGCCATTTCTCCACCCAGTCCTATCTATGTCTCGCTGCAACTTCTGACATCCCTCCAGACTATCCACAACACCACCAACCTTCGTGTCATTGGCAAACTTACCAACCCATCCCACCACTGCCTCATCCAGGTCATTTATGAAAATGACAAACAGCAAGGATCCCAGAACAGATCCCTGGGGCACTCTACTGGTGACTGACCTCCATGCGGAAAAAGACCCCATCCACAACCACTCTCTGCCTTCTGCAGGCAAGCCAGTTCTGGATCCACAAGGCAACAGCCCCTTGGATCCCATGCTCTCTCACTTTTTCAAGAAGCCTTGCATGGGGAACCTTATCAAACGGCTTGCTGAAGTCCATATAAATCACATCCACTGCTCTTCCTTCGTCAATGTGTTTAGTCACATTTTCAAAGAACTCAACTAGGCTCGTAAGGCACGACCTGCCCTTGACAAAGCCATGCTGACTACTTTTGATCATACTAAACTTCTCTAAATGTTCATAAATCCTGTCGCTCAGTATCCTCTCCATCAATTTACCAAACACTGAGGTCAGATTCACTGGTCAGTAATTTCCTGGGCCATTCCTGTTCCCTTTCTTGAAAATGGGAAGCACATACGCAATCCTCCAATCCTCCGAAACCTCTCCCGTCTCCATCAACGACGCAAAGATCATCTCCAGAGGCTCTACAATCTCTTCCCTCACCTGACTAAAGCTGACCCTTGGCCTTTAGCCCCTGTGCAGAGGGTACCTCTTCCTTTGAAGTACAGCCCTGTGGCCAGTCCCTCTATTCTGTCCAGCTGCATGTGACTGTGAAGAAAGCAGATGCTTGTGCTCCGCAGTTGCTGCTCTGTTGCTATACTGCTGAGTTGGAGCAAGATGAACAATCTCCTCAGAGGTCCAACTAATTTCAGAATGTGTTGACGTCAGGTCACAGGGATCTCTCAGAGGCAATAAGGTGAGATAACCCTTAGAAGTATCCAAGGTACTTGTGGTAAGTTGCACAAAATTGCTGTTCCCAATGAAATCAGTGAGCTTAGGCTCCTACCAGTTCAAGCCTTTCACTGTGGATGACCACAAGTTTGTCAGTTTCACCCATGTCAGTTTCATTCAACAATTATTTCCCATTTTGCAGTGCCCGCTATAACCTGGTGAGTTGCAGAGACAGAATGTAAATTGTGCACTGTTAGTAAAGAGGGAATCCATGCATAAAAGGGCTTTTAGTTACTTTGTAAATGACCACAATTGGTTTCACAATGTAAGTAATCTCAAAATAACCAGTTAAAGTCCAACAGGTTTATTTAGTAGCACAAGCTTTCGGAGCATTGCCCCTTCATCAGGCGCACCTGATGAAGGAGCAGAGCTCTGAAAGCTCGTGTGACCAAATAAACCTATTGGACTTTAATCTGGTGTTGTGAGATTACTGACTGTGCCTACCCCAGTTCAATGCCAGCAACTCCACAACATGGTTTCACAAAGGAAGGCATGAATAATGTACCAGAAGTGCTGAGAGAAACATGTTTTGGTGAGGAGCTGAAGGAAATCAGCATTGGTAGAGAAATGGTTTTGGGGAAATTAATGGGATTGAAGATGGGTAAACCTCCAGGTCCTGATAATCTTCATCCCAGAATAATTAAGGAAGCAGCCCTGGAAATAACAGATCCATTGTTGTAAATTGGTGGTTATTTTCCAAAATTCTTTGGACACTGTAATAGTTACTACAGATTGGAGGGTAGCTAATGTAAGCCTGCTATTCAAAAAGGGAACTAGAGAGAAAACAGGGAACTATAGACCAGTGAGCCTAATGTCAGTACTGGGGAAGTTGCTACAGTCTATTATCAAGTATTTTGTAACTCAGAATTTGGAAAGCAGTGGTATTATCAGACAAAGTCAGCATGGATTTACAAAAGGGAAATCATGCTTGATGAATCTATTGGAATTTTTTGAGTAGAGCTGAGTGAGGAGAACCAGTGGATATAGTGTATTTAAAACTTTCAAAAGACTTTTAATAAGATCTGACATAACAGACTACTATGTAAAGTTAAAGCACATGGGATTGCAGATAATGTCTTGAGATGGTTAGAAAGCTGGTTAGTAGATAGGAAGCAAAGGATTAGCATAAACGGGTCTTTTTCTGATTGGTAGTCAATGACTAGTGGGGTTTTACAGGGATCTGTGCTAGGACCCCAACTGTTCACATTATACATTCATGATTTGGAAGAGGGAACTGACTGTATTATCTCTAAATTTGCAGATTGTACAAAGTTGGTTGGGAAGGTGAGCTGTGAGGAGGACGCAGAGATACTTCAGCATGATTTTGGCAGGCTGAGCGTGTGGGCATCTGCATGGCAGATGCAGTATAACATGGATAAATGTGCAGTTATCCACTTTGGTAGCAATAATAGGAGGACAGATCATTACTTGAATGGGTGTAAATTAAGAGAGGTGGATACTCAAGAAAACCTTGGAGTCCTCGTGCGTCAGTCGCTGAAAGTAAGCGCACAGGTACAGCAGGCAGTAAAGAAAGCAAATGGTATGTTGGCCTTCATAACAAGAGGATTTGAATATAGAGATAGGGATGTATTGCTGCAATTGTACAGGGCATTAGTGAGATCACAGTTGGAATATTGTGTGCAATTTTGGTGAGTTTATCTGAGGAAAGATGTCCTTGCTATAGAGGGAATGCAATGAAGGTTTACCAGGCTGATTCCTGGGATGGCAGGTCTGTCAAATGAGGAGAGACTAAGTTGATTAGGATCATATACAAAAGTGAGAGGGGACCTCATAGAAATTTATAAAATTCTAACTGGGTTAGACAGGGAAGATTCAGAAAGAATGTTCCCAATGATGGGGAGTCCAGAAACAATGGACGTAGTTTGAGGATAAGGGGTAAATCTTTTAGAACTGAGGTAAGGAAAAATTTCTTCACCCAGGGGTTGGTGAATGTGTGGAATTCACTGCCACAGAATGTAGTTGAGGTCAAAATGTTGTTTGATTTCATGAAGAAATTAGATATAGCTCTTGGTGCTAAAGGGATCAAAGGACATTGGAGGAAGGGGGATCAAGATACTAAATTCAATGGTCAGCCATGATCAAAATGAATGACAGAGGAGGCTTGAAGGGCTGAATGGCCTACTCCTGCTTCTAGTTTCTATGTTTCCTGCCAGACCCATGAGGATCCACGGCTCAATTCACAACTCGCCCGAGGGAAAACTGCAAGGGGGAAGGATTCCCAACCCAATGATCTTTTCAAAGACATCCCCACCTCACTTACCTATCCATGAATATATTTCCAATGGTGTGGGAACATTTTGTCCTTGATATCCAATTAGCCAATTATGAAAAATGACCCCTATATTGTGTATATTTTAATGTACAAATCTCTAAGAAGATAACTATATCAATATGCTACAAACATTAAGGTCTGGATATTAACTGCCAGCAGATTTCTGGCAGGCGATTGTGCTGGGGAGTTATTTCTCCATACATGTTGTTATGACGCATGGTCAGTTAAATCCTATCCCAGCTGATATCCCACCAGGCAGGAAGACAGTGGGAAGTGTTGGAAAATCACATGCCTTGGAGACATTGTATTGTGTATTTGGCACATCTTGACATTCAATCACATAGTTCAAAAAATTATGTGAACACTTCATCGTGCCACAGCTCTGTAATAAAGAACAATTGTGCCTGTGTTTGAGAATGCATGCGCATGTGTAAATACAAATTTAAATAGAAAGAAATGCAGAACAGAGAAGGGGTGAAACACTGAACAAAGTAGAAGGAAAATGCTGAGAGATACAGAGGCATGTAGATCAAGAAAAATGAGAAGAAAAAGAATGAAAAATAAGGGAAAAATTAGTGAGAGATTATGCGATGAACAGGCGCATCCCTTTTCACATAATATGAATGGATCTAAGCCAAAACATGTGGAGACAAATAATCAACATTCTGCTTTAGCCAAATACAAGAGCTAGTCAATAGAATTTGGGCATGGTTTACTATCCATACTAACTCTTTAAATCCCGTGGCCCTGGCAGCTTCCACTTTCACCAACAGACAAGCATGTCTGCAAGGCTGCACCATGAAATTAATGTCCATTTATCTCATTGCTACTTCAGGCAGCTGCAATTTTTTTAAAAAGGTCAAATACATTTTGCATTCTCAGATCACCACCCTGCAGCTTTAGCACAAACCCGCTATTCTAATTCAAAGGCCTCTCCAATGAGCCGATCACTATAGCAGACTGTGTGTCACTTGGATATAAAAGAAAGCAGTCTGACCTGATGGAGATCCTTGTTTGGTTCGGATGTCAAGTTGAGCTCCATTATTCTTTGTGGAAGGGGTTTTTGTTCCCTGTTGTTTTTCCAGCTCCCCTTGAAAAAGAATGATGAATTTGATATAAATTTATAACCATTTTGCTTACAGTGTTCAAAAAAAATCAACTTGCAATTTTTCATTTTTTTCTACCTTTCACTTGATGTCCAAAGTCTCTGGAAATAAATTAACTCTGATAATTTTTTTCTATAATTTTCTGACTGGGAACTGGACTGTTCTCTAATTTGAATGTAATGGGTTAAATCCAGTCTGCCAAACTGTTGGACAATTTCTTCCCTTTACTGGATGCTAGGCAGCAGATGAAAATACATAAATAACCATGAATTAAGGCTTTTGATTATCGAGATATAGCAGGGGAAATGAAAAGATAGACAAGTTGTAAACAAAGGCCAGGTTGCAATAAGTGCAGTCTGCTTGAATCCTCAATTGTCCCTTGAACTATTGCCTACTGACATTTAAACAAAGCTGACATCCTGACCCAATGGGGACAGAACAACAGTTATGTGGGAGATTATGTAGAAGCACCGTGAACAAAATAATTAGAATGGCTGTTCAAAAAAAATGAAAAATTAGATGAGCATCAACTTAGATTCTTCTCCACTGCCGGCATTTCACAAACATTTTATTCTCAACTCTTTACTAACAAGGTATTTAAATGGGAATGGTTTTAATTAGAAATGTTAAATGAAGCTTTCTCTGCATCAGACTGAGGAAGAGCCTATTAGTGCCTTTCCAATCACAATAATTTCACTTGCAAGTACTAGTCGCTCAATGCACTTCAAAATGATTTACTACAGTGTACATAATGTGCATAATATCACTGGACTAGTAATTCAGAGACCTAGAGTAATTCTCTGTGGAGCCGGGTTCAAATCCCATTCATGACAGATAGTGACATTTTGGGGTGGCACGTTGGCACAGTGATTAGCACTGCTACTTCATAGCACCAGGGTCCCGGGTTCACTTCCGGCCTCAGGTGACTGTGTGGAGTTTGCATGTTCTCCCCCATGTCTGCATGGGTTTCCTCTGGATGCTCCAGTTTCCTCCCACAGCCCAAAAATGTGCGTGTTAGGCAGATTGGCCATGCCCTTAGAGTCAGAGGGACTAACAGTGTAAATATATGGGGTTATGGGGATAGGTCCTGGGAGGGATTGTGGTTGGTGCAGGTTCAAAGGGCCAAATGGCCTCCATCTGCACTGTGGTGATTCTATAAGTCCATGATTCTATGATGATTCTATTCTATGATTCTATGATAAATAAATGTATGAAGCTTTGTGTAATTAATCAATCAGATAAGTTCATTTCTTTGATGTAATTGTTATCTTCATGCATTGTTATCTTGATCTGAAAAATCTGGTATGTAATGTAATTTTGTACGATCCATGCAGACATGGAGGGTGCTGATATTAGCCAGATGTGGATCACCGCATCCCTGACATTGGTTGTTGTTTACCTGTGTCACTGAGCATGTTTTCATACATATTCTTCAAGGACTTTGAAGGTGTGACTTTTGATATTAGAAAGCTTATATGGACAGGAGTCAGAAGCAGACTGAATTTCACTGTGTTGTATTTTTATAGGTCAAAAAGCAACTTGTGTATACACATGGGATGGGATTTTACGGCCTCACTCATCCCAAAAACGTAGGTCAAGGGACCTTTCCATGGTTCCTCCCTCGCCTGCTACAATTCTGGTTATGGCAAATGTGTTAATTTACCATATTATCATCCAGATCATTGATATAGATGAGAAACAACAATGGACCCAGCACTCATCCCTGTGGCACACCACTAGTCACAGGCCTCCACTCAGAGAAGCAATCTTCCACTACCACTCACTGGCTTCTTCCATTGAGCCAATGTCTAATCCAATTTACTATCTCTCCATGTATACCTAGTGACTGAACCTTCCTAACTAACCTCCCATGCAGGGCCTTGTCAATGGCCTGACTGAAATCCATGTAGACAACATCCACTGCCTTCCCTTTATCTACTTTCCTGGTAACCTCCTCGAAAAACTCAAATAGATTGGTTAAGCATGACCTACCATGCACAAAGCCATGTTGACTCTCCCTAATAAGTCCCTGTCCATCCAAGTAATTGCAGATCCTATCTCTTAGTACTCCTTTCAATAATTTACTTACTACTGATGTCAAACTTACTGGCCTATAATTTCCCGGATTACTTTTTGAGCCTCTTTTAAGCAACCAAACAACATGAGCTATCCTCCAATCATCTGGCACCTCACCTGTGGATACTGACATTTTAAATATATCTGCCAAGGCCCCTGCAATTTTAACATTAGTCTCCTTCAAGATCCAAGGGAATACCCTGTCCGGTCCTGTGGATTTATCTACTCTGATTTGTCTCAAGACAGCAAGCACCTCCTCCCCTTTAATCTGTATAGGTTCCATGACCCCCCCCGCAAATGTTTGCCTTATTTCCGTAGACTCCATGCCAGTTTCCTTAGTAAATACGGATGCAAAAAACCCATTTAATATCTCCCCCATTTCTTTTGGTTCCATACATAGCCGACAACTCTGATCTTCAAGAGGACCAATTTTATCCCTTACTACCCTTTTGCTCTTAATATACCTGTAGAAGCTCTTCGGATTATCCTTCACCTTGACTGCCAAAGCGACCTCATGTCTTTTTTTAGCCCTCCTGATTTCCTTCTTAAGTAGTTTCTTGCACTTTTTATACTCCTCAAGCATCTTATTTGATCCCTGTTGCTTTTGCATGTCATACATCTCTCTCTTCTTCTTTATCAGAGTTGCAATATCCCTCGAGAACCAAGATTCCTTATTCTTATTCACTTTGCCTTTAATCCTGACAGGAACATACAAACTCTGCACTCTCAAAATTTCTCCTTTGAAGGCCTCCCACTTACCAATCACATCCTTGCCAGAGAACAGCCTGTCCCAATCCATGCTTTTTAGATCCTTTCTCATTTCTTCAAATTTGGCCTTTTTCCAGTTTAGAACCTCAAACCGAGGACTAGACCTATCTTTATCCATGATCAAGTTGAAACTAATGGTGTTATGATCACTGGAACCAAACTGTTCCTCTACACATTCTTCTGTCACTTGTCCTAACACATTTCCCAATAAGAGATCCAATATCGCATCCCCTCCAGTTGGTACCTCTATATATTGATGTAGAAAATTTTCCTGAACACATTTTACAAACTTCACCCAATCTAGACCTTTAACAGAATGGGAGTCCCAATCTATATGTGGAAAATTAAAATCCCTTACTATCACAACTTTATGTTTCTGGCAGTTGTGTGCTATCTCTCTGCAGATTTGCTCCTCCAATTCTCGCTGACTATTGGGTGGTCAATAATACAACCCCATTAATGTGGTCATACCTTTCCTGTTTCTCAGCTCCACCCATATGGCCTTGGTAGACAAGCCCTCTAATCTGTCCTGCCTGAGCACTGCTGCAACATTTTCCCTGACTACAATGCCCCCTTCCTCGCCCCACCATTTATATCTCTGCCTCTATCACATCTGTAACATTGGAACCCTGGAATATTGAGCTGCCTGTCCTGCCAAACTTGTAGCCAAGTTTAACTAATGGCTATAATGTCATAATTCCATGTGTCAATTCACGCTCTCCACAATACTCCTGGCATTGAAACAGACATATCTCAGAAGATAATTACCACCACACACAACCTTTCTATTTGTGATTTTGCATGAACTATTAACATCATTTATTTTCACCCCCGCTCCACTATCTGCTCTGGCACTCTGGTTCCCAACCCCCTGCAAATCTTTTTAAACCCTCCCCAATAATCCTCTCCAATAATCCCTCCTTATTGAAAAAGTTATACCAAGTCCAAATTCCAAACAACTTGTATACATTGTTTTTCATTTTCTTACAAATGCAGCTGAACCACTGGTTTCCTATTCCCAAGAGAATACCCTGCTTCTTGGCCCAAACTTTCCGAACCTGGGGAAGGATCTTTGACCTGTCTGGGCCTGAATCTGACGAGAAGTCTTCTCCAACAAAGATTAATTTGCCCTTGACCTTCAATTGAAATTTCCACTACATCAGATTCTGATTCAGATCTGAACCAGGTTCGGACAGAATTTATGTTGGAATAAATATTCCATATTCCAACTATCTGATTCATCAGACTCATTTGATTCTTCCCAAACTTTCTTTTTCTTCAAGAACTTTGGAAGGTAAAACATGATCTATATGTATAAACCTCACCTTTCCATTACCAAACATTGTGACCAAGTATGTGCATGGGACCACATATTTTCACAACTCTTCTTGGTAACTACTTCTGATGAGATTCTTTCAGCCTAACCTTCTGGTTCAACTGCAGATTTATTTTTCTTGCTCTATCCCATCACGACTCTCTGCCTCAATTGATTCTCTTTTATTGACTGTGTTAAATGAGGCTTCAGCAATGAATTCTAGGCTGCCTTCTAAGAAACAATTTGGCTGGCAATCTCCCAGTAATGATGTGAGGTGCATTCCTAAACAAAATATTCACTAGTTTGCAATTCAATGACAACTGACATTTCTTCCAATTTGTATCCAGCATTTTGTTACCAAGAGCATGCTTGCGTTGTGTGCTCGGCTGCTCCCTCTAAGGCAGGATGTAACGGTGGAACTGTTTGTACCCACTTACCGTCATGAAATTTGAAAACTCTTCTGAACAAAACTGAAGTCCATTGTCATACACAATTTCCTCTGGGAACACATGACCAAACAAACTATGCAAGATATCAGGAACGTTGCTATTGTTCAATTCACTGGAAGCTCCTTTAACTCACTTTGAATGGCTATCTATCACAATGAATAACTGCTGCCATTCAAATTCTGAAAAATTTATCTACAACTTCTGCCACACTCTGGCTGGCCTTTCCATGATTGCAAAGGTACAGATGGCAGCTTCCTTTCTATTGCTTGACATGGTCTATACTACTTCACCATGTCTTCTTTGACTTTTTCTAACTCTGGCCACCAAATGTTCTCTTTTGCCAAGCTGATTCCCAAGTGTTGATCATGAAGATCACACAGCAATTGTGATCTGTATGTTTCAGGTAATACACAACATTTATCAATTGACAATTCATGCTTATGCATTAAATGAAATGGCCTGATTTCTAAATCCAGTGGCTATCCGTTTGTGATACAGTCATGTACTCTTGCCAATCCAGGTCCCAATGAGTTGCTCTGCCAATGTTATCTGTTGTAACTAACAACTCATTTATGTGTGGAAGGAAAATATATCTTCCCTGGTGGGGTCTATCTCTGATGGGGATGGTAATCTAGGCGTTGCATTGGAAGAACTATACTCCTCTCTGCTCATCTGTTTGTAATGTTGCACTGATAACCAGACAAAATCAAAACTCATCTCTGCATTAAGGGTGCAGCTAAAGGATTCTGGATTCAAAATAGCCTTCAGTGGCTTATGATCAGATTCAGTCATGAAACTACAATCATACAAGTCCTTATGAAATCTTCTTATTCTAAAAATCAGTCAATACTTTACATCCTATCTGGGCACAATTTTGCTGACTGGCATTGAGAGTGCGTGAGGTGAATGCTATCAGTCTCTCCTCACTGATATCCAACTCATGAAACATCACAGTGCCTGCTCCATATGGAGAGGCATTGCATGCTACCTGAATCTTTTTGGCCGCACCAGAATGTACCAAACATCGTACCATCTTCCAGTTTACTTTTACACAACTTGAATGCTTTGTTACACTCCTTTGTCAAATTCCATGGAACACCCTTCCTCATAAGAACATAAGAACATAAGAAGTAGGAGCAGGAGTAGGCCATCTAGCCCTTTAAGCCTGTCCCGCCATTCAATAAGATCATGGCTGATCTGAAGTGGCTCAGTTCCAGTTTCCCACTTTCTCCCCATAACCCTTAATTCCTTTGTCTGTCAAAAACCTATCCACCCGTGTCTTAAATATATTTAGCGAGGTAGCCTCCACCACTTCAACGAGCAGAGAATTCCAGAGATTCACCACCCTTTGAGTGAAGAAGTTCCTCCTCAACTCCGTTTTAAACTGCCCCCCCCCCCTTATCTTGAGGCTGTGTCCTCTAGTCCTGCTGTCCTTTCTGAGCAGAAAGAATTTCTCTACCTCTACCCTATCTATCCCCTTCATTATCTTATACGTCTCTATAAGAACCCCCTCATCCTTCTAAACTCCAATGAGTACAGACCCAGTCTATTTAGTCTCTCTTCATAGTCTAACAAACTCTTCATAGTCAACAGATGCAATGGTGGCACAATGGTTAGCACTACTGAATCACAGCGCCAGGAACCTGGATTCATTTCCAGCCTTGGATGAGTGTGTAAAGTTTGCATGTTCTACCTGTGCCTGCGTGGGTTTCCTCCATTTGCTCTGGTTTCCTCTCACAGTCCAAAGATGTGCAGGTTAGTTGGATTGGCCATGCTAAATTGTTCCTTAGTGCGCAAAGATGCGTGGGTTAGGTGGATTAGCATGGTATATGTGCAGGGTCACAGGGATAAAGCAGTGGGTTGGGCCTGTGTGAGATGCCCTTTTGGAGAGTCAGCGCAGACTCCATGGACTAAATGGCCCCCTTCTGCACCGTAAGGATTCTATGGTTATCAAATTTTGTATGAATTTACTGCAATAAATTAGGTCCTGAAAACAATCAGAGCTCAGTGATTTTGAGAGGATGTGGAACATTTCTTATTGCTTGATTCTGTCCTGTGACCCAAATACTCTGAAGAGCTTTCAAACATTTCACATTTGTGTGCATTTGCCTGAACTCCAACCTTTTCCAAATGTTTTTTCAACCTGTTATCATGGGTCTGACTGTTTGAAACTGAAATAAGTATATAAAATCACAACTATTCACTGTATTACTTGCAAAATTTGATTCATTCGCCCCTTAGAAAATTCTAGGGGTTGAAGCAGCACCAAATGGCAGCTTATGAAACTAACACAAATCCATGCGTGTATTAATAGTCAAATATGACAGAGACTAATCATCTAACTCAAGTTGTAGCCATGATGTGGAGGTTCTGGCATTGGACTGGGCACAATAAGAAGTCTCACAATATCAGATTAAAGTCTAACAGGTTTATTTGGGATCACGAGCTTTCGGAGCACTGCTCTTTCATCAGGTGAGTGAATGATTAAAGAGCAGTGCTCCAAAAGCGCGTGATTCCAAATAAACACATTGGACTTTAACTTGGTGTTGTGAGACATCTAACTCAAGTTGTAGATTGACATTTGTCAGGTCTAACTTTGCCAAACACAAAGGATTTGTTCACAATGTTGACAAGAAGCCAGATTTTTTGAAGGTATCAGGTGGATTAGATTCCAGTACCTGATTTGCAGTTACCTTATAGTCACCATATGTTCATATGCTCCAATCTGATTTTGCTAGCACTACTTTGGGAGTAGCCCAATTACCTTCTTCTACTTTAGAGATGATGTCTTCCATCTCAATCAGTTCTTTTTTCTCATTTAGAGGGACACTGGATGAAGCTGGCAATAAACTGGTCTCACGTACCTCTGAACCCCTACACTAGCTTTATACCCTTGAATCAGCTTGTTAATTTCAATAAACACCAGCAAGTCTGCAGACCTGAGCCAGCAATGCCCATGTCCCATGAAATTTTTAAAACCTTGGTGATCACATCTCTTAGATCGCAAATTTTGCATCTAGACTAAAAAGCTTGGTCCAATTTAACTTGAATGGTAACTGATTTCTTCCTAACAAGACTGGATTTTCACTCTTCACAACGATGATGGGCAATTTGCACATAGCTCCTTGTATGGGACTGGAACTTCATAGAAATCATAGAAACCCTACAGTGCAGAAAGAGGCCATCGAGCCTGCACCGACCATAATCCCACCCAGGCCCTACTCCCATATCCCGACACATTTATCCACTAATCCCTCTAACCTACACATCTCAGGACACTAAGGGGCAATTTTAGCATGGCCAATCAACCTAACCTGCACATCTTTGGACTGATATAGTTGCTTCCAGAGCTTTGCCAAGTTGATGTTGACACAACTTTTCCCGGTATAGCGATTCAGGAATCATGCTAACTGATCAGCCATGTTGACTTCCATGTTTACCACAATTCCATTCAATGTTACTTAGACTATAATGCCCTGCGAACTTACACCGGACAGCCTTGTGCCTCTGATTATATCTGTCCCAACCAACCCTTCATCACCCTCATTCATCCTGTTCAACAATTATTTGCTGTTTCCGCCAGCCAGTTTTCTCTGTTTACATTCTTTTGAGGTTTGTGAGGTTCGCCTTCTTCACGCATTCTGCCTTCACAAATGGACAATTCTTTGCCGAACATTGGCTTTAATATTGGAAACAGGACTTTTTCATACTTCTGCTCCTGTTAACTGCTGTTGCAGGAGCTTGTTTACTTAGCTGCATATGAAGTGCCACAAAGCTATGAAACAAGACTGGCAAAATGGGAACAGCCAGCTTCTGAACCATAAATTTGTGTGCTCCTTTGATTCCATTCTGTTTGACCTTCCTAAATAATGTTAGTGAGGAACAGGCAATGAGGGGTGATAGTTATCCCTCATGCAGCAAAACATATGTTTAGCTAGAGTGTTTAGCTGGGGTGTTTAAGATAGGACTTATGACGGCCAAAACACTCGGCTGTAAGTCAAGTTGGCACTAAACCCAGTTTGATGTCATGATCTAAAGTTTAAAGTTTTAATTTCATTTACTAGTGTCACAAGTAGGCTTACATTAATGCTGCAGTGAAGTTACTGTGAAAATCCCCTCGTCACCACACTCCAACGCCTGTTCAGCTACACTGAAGGAGAATTTAGAATGGCCAATGCACCTAACCAGCACATCTTTCAGACTGTGGGAGGAAACTGGAGCACCCGGAGGAAACCCACACAGACACAGGAAGAATGTGCAAACTCCACACAGACAGTAACCCAAGCCGGGAATCAAACTCAGGTCCCAAGTGCTGTGAGGCAGCAGTGCTAACAACTGTGCTGCTGTGCCGCCCTGATCTGCCCACTCTGTACATTACTGGCATACATTGAACACATTGGTACTAGCATCTTACAATCATGGAGTGATCTGCAGCCTGGGTGTAGTACCAGCACCATCTTACAAACTTTGGACCTCTGCTGCACCAGCATCAGTGGTGCCACAGAGCCACATACAGTGGCAAATGCCTTTCATTGAAATATAGAAACAGGAGCAGGCAAAAATCATTCAGCCTTTTGAGCCAGCTTCACCATTCAATATGATCATGGCTGACTTTCTATCTCCACATCACACAGCATTGTCCCCATGCTCCTTGTTGCCTTTAGAGTCAAAAAATCTATCTACTTCCTACTTGAACATTTAAATAGATATCCTCAATTTTACTCTTTAATTTGCTCATGCACAGCTCATACTTTTGGTGCGTTACAGTTTGAACATAAAGACAAACAGTGCAAATTCACTGACACCCTCATTTTAATTTTTGAACCTCCCCTGCTTCCCCGGCAACATATTGTATGAGCTCTTCCAGGTATTTTCACAACTGGAAAAAGGGATTGAAATGTTGGCATATATCAGTCCAAGGCTGGCACAACTTCTGGATGGAAATCGTTTGAACTGCTAAATCTAGAAAAGCTGCATACACTTGAACAAACAATTCGAGATGCTAAACTTTAAACAACTTTCACCATGAATATGCAATGGAGGCAGCTTGCTGTTTTTAGACATGAGATGACACCTCGAGCACATTGCTGACTCACAGCTGAAAATGTGTCCAATGTCAACAGCACAGTTTGTGATTCACTGATACTGTAAACAGTATAAGATTCCAAATATACTTTATGAAGACATCAAAACTTTGCCGGAAAACAGTGGTTTAAGAAACAGGCCTCACATCAAAACAAGCTTGTCAAATGTTCAAGATGGGAGCGACTTAAAGTTCAGAGGGAAATAAAAAAAAATTTCCCCAGGACAATTGAGGAGAATTAAAATTGCTTCTACATTCTGGAATGGTCCTCTTTAGAGGGTAATTAAAAGAAACAGATCTGTAATTTTATTTTTATCACTGAGAAAGCTTCTGAAACTACTCGAAGGGTTGTGAATCTGTGGAATTCACTATACCAAAGTGCTGTGGATGTTGGGACAGTGAGTAAATTTATGGAGGAGTTAGATAGATTTTTAATTCGTAATGGATTGAAGGGTTATGCAGAGAAGGCAGGAAAACGGGGATAAGGAGCATATCAGCTATGATCGAATGGTGGAACAGACTTGATGGGCTGAATGGCCTAATTTTGCTCCTATGTCATACGAACTTATGAAACAATAGTCACACAAGCAGATGTGTTAAGTCTCAATTATGTGGAATGAAAGTCACTCATTTTGGTATAGACGTGAATCAATTCTATCTCAGAGGGACAGGGTTAGATCGTTCAACCCCTCATATCTGTTCTGTAATTCTGTTTGATCCCGATTGAGCTGCATCTCAACTCCACTTACCTGTCTTTGCTCCATATTCTTTGCAAACCCCAACAGAAACAAACATTTACCAATCTCACTCTTGACAATATCAATTGGCTCAGCATTCACAAACTTAGAAGAGCATGTTCTGGACTCCCATTAACCCATAGTGTGCGCTTCCTCATCTGACTTGTAAATAGCACAGCCATAATTTTAAGATAGTGTCTGCTACTTCGAAATGACACACCACAGGAAATCATTTCTCACTACCTACCCTATTATTTTAGATAATTATTATTAGATCATCCCTCAACCAACTAAACATAAATTTTTCAGCCAGCAGGATTTGGGAGCACCAGATTCTCTGTCCTCACTTGCAGCGACAACGGGGTATAAATGGCCGGAACATTCCAGCCAAGAAATATAAGTTTAAGCAACATGTCCTCATAATTTAACTTTTTAAGCTCTAGTAACGTTCTGATAATAAATCTGCACTGTATCCCCTCTTACGTCAATATATTATTCCGGAGGTTTGGTGACTATAATTCAGCTGCCTTGAGATAAAGGTTCACATTCCTTTAGCTTTGTTGATTAGTTTTTGTACTTGTGCACTGGCTTTCAGTGATGGTACACATACACACTGCAACCTCTTTGCTCCTTCTCAGCTCTTGTTTACCATTGAGAAAAAAACATTCTGACTTGTCTTTCTCAGATCCAAAGTGTTAAACCCCTCATTAAACTCCATCTGCACTTTATCTATGTGTAAATTTACTGAAAATCTGAGGCCCCAGTACTGGGGATCCTTTCTTGTCACACCTCACCAAACTGCAAAGGTGCTCCAAATTTGCTCTCTCTTCCTCCCATGTCACAAGGTTACTTACAATGCCATATGTTTTCATTTGAGTAATCTCTTTCCAAATGCTTTTTGGAAGCGTGTATAGACCTATCCATCATGTTAATACGTTCTCAAAAATCTCACTTTGGTCCTAAAAATAACTCTGAATATTTACTTGTTGGCATCAGATTTTGCACTAACAGAATACAACATAAAGACTACGGGCCGGATTCTGCCACGTCGCCTTCAGCTGGAACCAGCTGCAGTGAACGGAAATTTGGCTGAGCGTCAAATTTTCTGTTCTCGCTGGCAGCAATGGCAGAACATGAACAGCCAAAGAATTCCGACCTATAAGTTACAATACTTATTTCATTTATGAGAAAGAGCTAAATGGCTTTGCTTCACTGATATACACTTATCTCCTCATGTTTATGATGTTTAAGGTCAGACTGTTGGAATTGTCGACAAAAATTACTATTGTAGAATTCAAAGAATGCGAAGTTCGATTTGTTTATCATCTGACTTGAGATAACAATGCTATGTAACCACCATATGACTGAGCAAAACAGCACAGACGTTTCAACTTATGGGAAAGTGAATGTTAATTTGAACGTGTTCGATAAGGTGTCTAAATATATTAGCAGGCACGTGATTAAGTTCCACATCAAAGACATCTAACAAAAATGAGAGTGCATGGAATTAGAGGTAATCTGTCGACATGTATATGGAATTGGTTAAGATGTCAGGGACAAGGGTGGATCTAATGGTTTTATACTCCATTGAGCAACATGCAACTATTGGTGTTTCCAAGGGATTTGTCCTGGGGTGTTGGCTTTTCACTAGACATAGGGATACTTATAAATTTGTATTTCCTGATGACACCTGGTTAGGTGGCATAATTAATAGTGTAAACGAGAGCAGAAAGTTGTATAAGAACAGCAATAATTAAGTGATTGGGAAAATCTGTGGGAGATGAAGTTCAAAAGTTTATTTATTATTGTCACGAGTAGGCTTACACTAACACTGCAATGAAGTTACTGTGAAAATCACTTAAGTGCCACACTCCGGCATCTGTTCGGGTACACTAAGAGAGAATTTAGCATGGCCAATGCACTTAACCAGCACGTCTGTTGGACTGTGAGTGGAAACCAGAGCACCTGGAGGAAACCCACGCAGACATGTGGAGAACATGCAAACTTCACACAGGCGGTGACCCAAGCCAGGAACTGAACCTGAGTCCTTAGCGCTGTGAAGCAGTAGTGCTAACCGTTGTGCCACCATGCCACCCAGTGTGGGGAAACATGAGGTCATTCACTTTAGACCTAAAAACAATAGATCAGAGCATTTTCTAAAGGGTGAGAAGCCACGAGCTATATCGAGCAGTGGAATTTGGGGCCCCAAACACAGAAACACTTGGAGATAAGGAAAAGAGAGGACAGGAAAAGAAAGAGCAAGAAGTTAAGCAACAGATACATCAAGCCCTGCATTTAGAATTCTGAATTCAGTTCCGGACACTTTCCCTCAAAGAATGTCCTGATCTTGGAAGGAAAGCTATTTAATTTGATTAACACCAAGGCTAAAAGGGTTACATTCTGGGCACCGCAGGGGCTGGTGTGTGTTATAGACCCTTACAATCACATTTTGATTTAATATTTTAAGTATCCTTTGGACTTTGGTTTCTGTTCGGGCTGTCCCCCCTTCCTTTTTGGGGGGCTGCCCCTCTTAATTTGTCCTTAAGTTAATTTGAGTTTGTTTACTTGTTGGGTCGTCAAAAGAACTACATTATCAGGACATACAACATTGACTGGGCTTGTTTTCCCTTGAGTAATTAAGATCAAGGGGTGATCTAATTCAGGTGATTAAAGGAGTTAATATGGTAGATAAACCGCAACTATTTTATCTAGTGGGGAATTTAGAAACAGGTGATTTAACATCAAACTTAGGGCTCCAGTTTTCAGGGGTGATGTCAGCAAGCACTTCTTAGGACAGTCAATATCTGGATCTCTCTCATAAAAAGCTCTTGAGACTGGGGGGTCAATCAAAGATTTAATAACTGAGTTTGTTAGATTTTTGTTAGGCATAGATTAGCAAGGTTTATAGAATCAACTTGGGTAAATGGGATTAAGATATAGATCAAAAATGATCTAGTTGATCTGGCAGAACAGGTTTGATGGACAGAATAGCCTATTCCCGTTCACGTTCCTTTGAGATTTATAGAGGAAATACATATCACATTTTGTCGAGCTCACTCTAGGTTCAAGTTTAACAAGAGAGAAATTCATGACCTCCGACTGATATAGAGCCATAGAATCCCTACAGTGGAGAAGGAGGCCATTCAGCCCATCGGATCTGCACAGGTCATCAAACCGAGGCCCTATTGTCCTAGCCCCATGTATTTGCCCTGCTAATCCCCCGATCTACATATTTTGGGGCATTAAGGGGCAATTTAGCAAGGCCAATTCACCTAACCTGCATATCTTCGAGCACCCTGTGGAAACCCATGCAGACACCAGGAGAATGTGCAAATTTCACACAGACTATCACCTTAGGCCAGAATCGAACCCAGGACCCTGACACTAAATGCCACCCTATATTCCATTTATTACACATAGAAAATCAGTAGAAAATATTTCAATATTAAACATCCCAATATGCTTCAAAAGAATGTACCAGTGCAATGTTGTCAAACAGTACTGCATTTGTGAAAAATGTTTTATAAATTAATGGCTTCACAATGACATGACTTTGCAAGGACTATTCTGATGGTGTTCTAATGGCAATGCATGCAGTGCTGCTTTGAAAGGAGTGCTGTGGTGCATAGTGTACTTATTATCACTTTTGTTTCCCAGGTTTGAATAATTTTCCAAGATATTGCCCTCTCCCTACCCACCCTGCATGGCACCTGCATCTAAGATGAACAACACAGATGAACAATAGGGCAAGTAACAGCAGCAGGTGACGTGTAAAAATGGCCATCCTTAATCAATGTGATGGAAGATTTACCAAGGCCACGAGACACTGTTAAATACTGAAAAGATGTTAGCTGCCTCTATTTCAAGCAATTTTGTCAGTAATCAAATGAATCTATGGTGATGTTATGAAGCTATTTCAAATATTGCAATTATTTTAAAAATATCCATTTTCAACACGCAGTATAAAAAATGATCACAAAAATATATGAACATTTCAAGGAATTGGACATTACTGTCTCTCTCCAGTTTCCCCCTGCAATGTAAACCTACAGGAACAAAATTGGGAGTTGCCAAAATCAATAACTAAAATCACTAGGTACTTGGGAGAGAACTAAGGGCTTTAACCCCAGTTGCACCTAGCTGACAGGTGGTTGCACTTTCAGCAACAATAATCACACAGAAAAGAAGGGCTACTCACAATCAATTCGAATTTGCTCCATTTCAGTCACCTCTGCTATTGACTCCTTCAGCTCTTCCACAAACTTCTGAAGCTCCTCTGAACTCTGGGCACAGAAACTCAGCGCTTGCTTCTTCTCAGAGCCAGAAACAGATGATACCAGGGTGATCCCATGAGGATAAACTAACAGAGAAAAATTGGAGCTATTAACACAGGTAAACGCAAACCTTTGTTTTTAGTTTGCTCATTACATCTTCCAAGTTGGGAGGACAAATGACAGCATCAAAAACAATTAATCTTGACTCACACAACAGATTGTAAAATTAACAAGGACTAAAGAGGAAGTCTAGGAAGGTACATTTTTATAATTAGTGAGGTTGAGATGAAGTTTAACTTTCAGGTGATGGTGATTAGAGTGCAGGAGATAAATGTGCCAGGAATTGCAAAGATAATTCTGTTTGGGTTTTAAATTTACATTTACTACTCATTAAATTTGTTCACATCACATCCTTGCAGAGGAACAGATAGAATCATAGAATACCGACAGTGCAGAAAGAGACAAATTATGTCTGCACTGACTGTTACATAGACTCACTCCATAATCCCACATATTTACTTTGTTAACCTATATATTTTGGGTCTTTAAGAGGCAGTTTGGCGTGGCCAATCAACCTAACTTGCACATCTTTGGACTATGGAAGGGAACCGGAGCACCCGGAGGAACCCCACGCAGACACAGAGTGAACGTGCAAACTCCACACAGTCATCTAAGGTTGGAATTGAACCTGCAACCCTGGCGCTGTGAGGCAGCAATGCTAACCACTGTGCTGCCCCTGAGGCACACCCAAATTTGGATGTCATGAGCTGCTGGTGTCTGCTAGACGTATCCAGGCATCTTAACTGTGGAGAAGGCTGCATTGTGGTGGGTTGACCCTGGGTAGGGAATGGGAGTGGGGGAAATGAAGCATTCAGGAATGTTGGGGGTGATCAGTAGGAGGGGGAAGATTCAGATCTAAGAGAGATCAGAAGGAAGGTGAACCTCTGCACCCCAAAGCCCCAGCTTGTCCTAAATATTCTACTTTTAAAAATTTTTGATAACAGTCTCTAAGCCCTATGCACACACCAACCTTGCCAGAAGTAAGGTATATTCAAGGCAGCCCACTGCTGCAATGGACCCAGCAGATTAGAAGCCCCATGTTCTTTACATTCCTGAATTGTACAATGGCAAAATTGAGACAAAGACCAGGAATGGAAACTTTGGAGCAGCAGCCAGAAATTCCAGGCTACAGGTGGAATTTTCCCATTTGGGACTAAGTCCTGCGGTGGGGGGAGGACAGGTGATTCCCTCTGCAGAGACCACCAGGAAAGCACGTCATACCTCCTGGCCCCAACCTCATTAATTAAGGGTGTTCTTGCTAATAGAGGGAGTATAGAAAAGGTTTATCAGACTGATCCCCAGGATGGCAGGACTGACGTATGAGAAAAGATTAAGTCAGTTAGGATTGTATTCGCTGGAGCTCAGTAGAATGAGGAAGGATCCAATAGAAATCTATAAAATTCTAACAGGAATAGACAGGGTAGATGCAGGTAGGCTCCCAATGTTGGGGAAGTCCAGAACCAGGATTATTGTCTAAGGATATGGGGTAAATCTTGTAGGACTAACATGAGGAGAGATTTCACCTAGAGAGAGTGGTGAGCCTGTGGAATTCACTACCACAGAAAACAATTGAAGCCAAACATTGTGGCTGGGATTTTACCAGTTTGCTCCACCCATCAATGGGCAGAGCGAGCCAGTAAAATCGCACAAGAACAAAGAAATTAGGATCACACCCGAGTACTCGGCTGTCGCGATTTTCAGCCTCTCACCAGAAATTTCAGGAGGCTGTGCCTGGTTTAGCCAGTGCTAACCATATAACCGATGGCAGAATATGGATGTTAGTTTGTGATGTCAGCACAATCAAGGCAGACATCCCTTGAAAGAGTAAAAGAAAAAGATTGTGCTGTTCTCCCAAATTTGTTTTATAACTTTCCTATGAAACGACCTGGAGCATTTTATTACATTAAAAACTCTATGTAAAGAAAAGTTGCTGTTGTTTTCATTTACATTCTGGAGGAGTAAACAAAGGCCACTGATCTGAGATCGCCTGTTTAACACTGTCAGTGAAAGTCAAAATTATCTCCAGATTTTAAAATTGAGGGAAGGGTAAACATAAGCATCTGTTACTCCAATCTTAATCCATTGATCACATTCTCAAAGACTGGGAATTGCAATCTAACAAGACATAACGTATGAAAAATTTAGGAACACTTACACTCAGTCTCAAACAGATGAATTTGCATTCCCAGAAGGCCAACAGACTTGTAAAACGTGTAAGTAGCAGAACTTTTCTTTTTTGCACACAGTTTAAGTATCTGCAAGTAATAGAGCATAGCACTTTAAACTGAGTCTTGCCAAAGGGAGCACGTAATTCCATACCACGTACTATAATGAGTGAGTTACATTGGATAATTCACTGCAGGTAAACAGGTGCAATAACAGGGGACAAGAACAGAAAAGGACACAGCTCACCATAGGATGGGCCTCATACCCTTAACTGTGATAGAATCCAGAACTCAGCCTTTAAAAGCAGATTGATAAGTATGTATTAGCAATTACTTGGTATTTTCACTCCCTGCTGGATAGCTTCCACATATACATTGGACAATGTAGAAGGGAAAATTTCCAATTCATGTAGGATCATCATGCATACATGGTGATGATGCAGCCAAATGGTGGATTGCATTGTCAGCTACATGCAACTACAGTTTGGTCTTGAGTTATGGAGCCCATATCAACAGCTCACAGTACTTCACTAGAAGCTCAAATAATTGCCATTGAGAGTCTGAATTGCAACATCTCCCTAAGCTTGTTTCAGGGTGTTGATGGTGTGTTTCATCAGGAGGCATGGCTTTGAAATTGTTTTTTAACTGGTCGGCGCAACATCGTGGGCTGAAGGGCCTGTTCTGCGCTGTAATGTTCTATGTTCTATGTTCTATGTTCTATGAATGTACCTCACCTGAACTTGACTTCCTGACATGAGTCTAGAGCCATGTGTGCAGGAAAGAGTCCTGTTCCCAGGCAGTCAGTCTATGATCCAATTGAGAGGACATATTAAGGACTGGCACAGAATGAAATTATCATGGCAATGGGCGGGGATGGCTGGCACAGACCTGCATGATGCAGGATGCCTTGAATGTAATCACCTGTGAGTTGCATATTCAGTGAGTGAAAACCCTTCTTGTTCAGCTATGTTTTGAAGTTGTGCGTTGGAAGCTAAATGATGCCCAGCACAACTGTCACCTATTTGATTCAGACATGCTTGGCTGATTGACTAATGTTTCTGATGACACCAACTTCAGCCTGGAATAAACATGAGGCATCAAAAGAAAATCAGATTTAATTTCTCATTTTTGAGTGCTGTATGGTAACTTGTAGGTCTAAGCTCACATATAAAGTACAGTTCTTTGGACAAAGGTTCTTGCATGAGCAGAAATGCAGCCAATCCAAGAAAAGGAAGGAATATAATGGTGCTTTTTCATGCAATGGTGTAATGGCTTCAATCAGGCCTACTGGAATATGAACTCCCTGATTAAGGAGTCAATTGATGGGCCAATAGTCTTTTCCTTGTATTTAACCAGGAGTGTCAGTTCCTCTGGCATTCCCAAAGGTAGACTGCTGACAGATAGCACTGTGTACTGTTGTTGGAATTGTAAATAAAGGGACATTGGTGAAGGGACTTCTGCCTCCAAAGACTTATTACAAATGGTTACGGCAATCTCATTAGGCTTCAACCAATATTTACAGCACCAATACATTGAGAAAATGTAATGACTAGCTGGAGTATATTCATGTCTACAATGTTTGCTTATTCAGGAATGTAGTTATTAACATTCATTGCTATACACTATTAAAGAGCTCCTTACCACGACAAGGTCATTAAACAGAAAGACTTCTCGTTGATGAGCTGCCTGCTTCTGCATTTTGTTAACGTCCATGACTTCAAAGAGCCGGCTACAACAAACCAACCGCCGGTGGGGGACAGAGAGGGCCTGAGAAACCACCAAACAATGAGTTAATTCTGGAGGCTGGGATGAGCATTATCTCACATTATGTTAGAAATTAGCAAGTGACTGCCTGGACAAGAACCATTCGATAAAGGAGGCTTGAACTCACTAAGCATGGAGAGGCGATGGCCTAGTGGTATTATCACTAGAAAATAGAATCCAGAATAACTCAGCTAATGCTCTGGGGACCTGGGTTCAAATCCTGCCACAGCAAATGGCGGAATTTGAATTCAATTTTAAAAATCTGGAATTGAGAATCTACTGATGACTATGAGATCATTCCTGATTGTCAGAAAAACCCATCTGGTTCTTTAATGTCCTTTAGGGAAGGAAATCTGCCATTCTTGCCTGGTCTGGCCTACATGTGACTGCAGAGCCACAGCAATGTGGTTGAATCTCAACTGCCCACCAACGGCAACTAGAGATGGGCAATAAATTCTGGTCAGCCAGCAACACTCGTGTCCCATGAATGAATAAAAAGCGCTGTGGGTTCCATCAATATAGCCAAATGTGAGTCCTGAGGCAGCATGGTCAAACGGTAGGACCACAACAGTGATTTAACCAGCAGCAGCCAAATGGGTCAGTCCCACTAAGAATTAATTTAGCTTTGACTAGAGAAAGGGAAGTTCAAAGTTTTAAGGAATAGACATTATCCAGCTGAGAAAGGAAAATGAAGCTGAGAATCACTTTGTAAGAAATATATTTACACCTGAATCCAAATAAATGGTTCATATCTTGTGGTTGAATCGGGATTATATTTGGATTAAGTATATTAAGAGTTTGAATTCATATAGCATCTGTCATATCCTTCATCTCCCAACTTAATCCACAAGCAGTGAACTATATTTTAATCTAATCATTGTTGTAGCAGAATGTGGTGACTGATTTGCACATGGCAAGGATCACTTCCCTCCTTTGAACATTACATGTGATATTTTACCTTCATCAGACAGAACACTCATTTCTCTCAGGATCCCCATAGAGACTGATAACATTTAAAAATAAATTTGAACTTGCAGTGAATGATTGAAAGGGTCATGCAACAACTGTTTAAGTTTTAAGGCTTCTACTGTAACAAAAACTAAAAACAACATTGACTAAGTGCCATTTCAGTCGGTAACTTCTATTCTAAATGACAAGACCCCCCATTTAACTTTTACAATATCCTTTGGATATTACACTGTCCCTTATGTGGACATTTCATTCCCCTGGTTGAAGTCTTAAAACTTAAACAGTTGTTGCATGACCCTTTCAATCATTCGCTGCAAGTTCAAATTTATTTTTAAATGTTATCAGTCTCTATGGGGATCCTGAGAGAAATGAGTGTTCTGTCTGATGAAGGTAAAATATCACATGTAATGTTCAAAGGAGGGAAGTGATCCTTGCCATGTGCAAATCAGTCACCACATTCTGCTACAACAATGATTAGATTAAAATATAGTTCACTGCTTGTGGATTAAGTTGGGAGATGAAGGATATGACAGATGTTATATGAATTCAAACTCTTAATATACTTAATCCAAATATAATCCCAATTCAACCACAAGATATGAACCATTTATTTGGATTCAGGTGTAAATATATTTCTTACATCTTTGCAATATTGCAAATACTTGGGTATAAAATTCAAACTGATGTAACTTTACCTATTAGAACACTAACAATGCTCAAGGCTCAGCTGCTTTACCAATTATACCTGCTATTTGCCAATACAATAAGATCACCACATTGCAAAGAAAAGAATTCATTATACAAAGCACTTTCAACATTTTATCAATGTACAAAGTCAAGTGTTGCTTATTTTCCAAATGTAGATTTCTGGTTGTTACATTGAAGTCTACAGAAGTTGAAGGACTGATTAATTGGCTAGAAAGCAAAAAGAATGTATTAGATGTCTTTACATGGCTCATAAAATGTTTTTTGAACGGTTGATCCTTTTTGGTTTTTAAGCCTAGACTGGACTCTAATGGTCGGAGTCAAATCCCATGGGCAGGATTTGATTCACGAGCATTGGAAGGATAATGATCTCAGCTGTTCTATTTAGTGTTGGAATAGGAAGTTTGTAAATATTGCAATAGAATTGAACGAGTCAAAATTATTAACTATTAGAAATTGTATGAACGTTTGTGGCATCTTGATATTTATGTCTCTCAAATCACATAAATTGCTGTTGGGTACTGAAAATAATATTCCGTTCTCCACTTTAATCTTCCACCAAAAAATTGCCAACTTCAACAAAAATGTTTTTGCTTTCATTTTATGGACACCACAGAGAGAGTGTTGCAAGATCCTGGGACAAGTGGAGAGCTCATCCTTATGTGAGTGTGAGGAAGAAATACAATTACACTCTGGAGAGGGTGGCCTATTGATTTTTGATCTACAAAAGGGCCAAATATTATGAAGATTAGACAGGGAAGTGGCATTAAGAGCACAATCAGATCAGCCACGATATTACTGAATGGTGGAGCAGGCTTGAGGGGTTTTCATAAATTTTTATGACTCAATATTGGCAGAGGAACGTGTTCATTTCTGTCCTCAAGTGTCAGTATCACGCACTCTAGACCAACTGGGTGAATGCAGATTACAGTTCCATTTACTACAACTTCCAAAGAGCATCCCAACCTATTTATATATAGTGTTTTGTTGCCAAAACAGCCTTACAGCCCTCACGGGTGAGATTAGCATTGATTAATTGAACAATACGGGTAGTTTGAGGCTGTGAGCTCATGCTGAGAATATAGACTGACATTACTTTAAATTCATCTTACTTAGAATCCTTACAGTCAACGGGGATTCAGAAATGGTCAGAGAAATTACAACCGAACAGGAAAAAGGACCCTGGAGAGGATGCAGAGGAGATTTATTAGGATGGCAATAGGGACTGGGGGTTTTTGGTATGAGGAGAGACTAGAGAACATGGGGTTGTGCTCATTAGAACAGAAAAGGTTGAGGGAGATTTAATAAAAGTTTTCAAAATTATGAGGTGTTTTGATGGCACAGAAGAGAAGAAACTGTTTCCACTGACAGAAAGCTCGATCATCACAGGACATTGATTTAAACTAATTGGCAAAAACAGCAAGGCTGCGGAGGGGAGAAATATTTTTACACAGTCATGATCATCTGGATTGTATCAGCCGAATGAATAGTGGAATCAGGTTCAACAGCAACTTTCAAAAGGAAATTGAATCACTACTTCAAAAGGACTAGATTTGTGGGCTATGGGAAAAGAGCAGGATTATATGACCAATTGAATCGTTCTTTTAGAGAGCTGGTGCAGACACAATGAGCCAGATGACCTCTTTCTATAATCCCTGCTTCTTTAACCATTTGTAGTAAAATATTCCATGGTCTTATAAATTCCCAGTGTAAAAATATTCCCTGTAACTCCCCATTTTGTTCTTCCGGTGCTAATCGTCACTGTTAGCAATTTACCAATCATTGGAGATAACTTTTTATTGTCCTTCTTCTCTTGATAAACCTTAGTTGGCACCTTTCTTGACTTTCTCTCTTCCAACAAAAAAGACCCTGGCACTGAAATTCCATGAGGATTCTCTCAGCTTTCTACTGTAACTCCATGGGAGAGATCAGCAGACCCTGAGCGTTGTAAGCATTGAAGGACTTCATAGACTCCCTACAGTGCACAAGGAGGCCATTCGACCCTTTGAGCCTGCAGCGGCAACAATCCCAGCCAGACCATCATTGCTATTGCTCCAATTGTTCCGCCATTCCCCACTAAAGTCACAGCACAAAATTGGAAAAGCTCCTGTGGAATTTTCATGCCATTACTTTTATGGCTCTTTATATCTGTAACCCTGAATTTCAGATAGCAGTCCAGTGAGTCTTCACTAGTGGCACAGTGGTTAACACTGCTGCCTCACAGCACGAGGGACCCAGGTTCGATTCCCAGTTTGGGCCACTGTCTGTGTGGAGTCTGCACATTCTCCCCATGTCTGCGTGGGTTTCTTCCAGATGTTCTGGTTTTCTCTCACACTCCAAAGTTGTGCTGGTTGGATGCATTGACCACACTAAATTCTTCCTTCGTATACCCGAATAGCCCTGGAGTGTGGTGACTAGGGGATTTTCACACTAACTTCATTGCAGTGTTAATATAAGCGACACTAATAAATAAACTTTAAAAAAAAAATGCCTGCATGGTTCGAATAATCTTCTCTTCAAGGGATGATGACCATTTCATCCAGTATTCCAGTCAGTGACTTATAGAGACAGTCAGCTTTCTTTCTGTTACTATTCAACGTCTATGTATAAAACCTAGAATCACACTGGTCTTTTATGGTTTGTTTCCTGTTCCCCCTTTTCCGATCTACCAAAGTTCCCTCTGAAAATGTTCGTATGTTCTCCCCCGTGTCTGCGTGAGTTTCCTCTGGGTACTCCAGTTTCTTCCCACAGTCCAAAGATGTGCAGATTAGGTGGATTAGCCATGATAAATTCACTCTTAAGTGTCAGGGGGATTAGCAGGTTAAATGCGTGGGGTTACAGGGATAGGGCCTGGGTGAGATGGTTATCAGTGCAGACTCGATGGGCCAAATGGCCTGCTCCTGTACTGCAGGGATTCTGTGAGTCTATGATGATTCTTTACCTTTCTTTTTCCCTTTAAGACACTCCTTCAAACATACATCTTTGATCAAACCTTTGAATCTGCCCTAACACATGTGACTCGGTGTTACATTTCACTTGAGAACACTCCTGTGAAATCCTTGGTTGCATTGCAGGCAGTGTACAAATGAAAATCCTTGTTGTCGACTAAGGTAAACTAAATTGAATAAGATTTCCAATGGGTAATCTGCTGCAAAATCTGATTGATCTGCCACCCTCAGAATGCCTATTGGTTGGCATGTCTGATCTTTGCAGCTGGTTTGCTGCTGAATGGATGTGTGGGAAATGATGAGAATGTGCTGACAAGTTGTTCAACAGCCATTCTGAGGGAAAAAGTAAATTTAACAGCAAAATTCACTATAGACATGAGTATGCGAATCATACCTTGAGCAAGATGTTTTATGAAGGATCAGGAAATGAAATATGCTGAGAGAAAGCATATTGCCTCGTAGTATACTGAATTTCAGAGTGCAGTTTGCAAAATTATTTAAAGGATAATTTAAACTCCAAGGCCTTCTGGAGTCTCCCCAGTAAAGATCAACAGCCATGCTGCAGCCAGCCACAGGGATAGCAGTGTGTAGGAGTACTTGAACAGGCAACAGCACAAATAAGTTAGGCACTGACGGAATGCAGAGTGGGTATTAGTTAGTATTTGAATGCAGTGAAATTATTTCCGTTATATATTTGCAAATACAGGAAAGGGAGAGAGAATCTGGTGAACTGGTGCAATGACAATAATCTCTTCCTCAATGTCAACAAAATGAAGGAGATTGTCATCGACTTCACGAAGTGTAAAGGAGTACATGCCCCTGTCTAAACCAATGCAGATGAAGTAGAAATGGTCGAGAGCTTTAAATTTTTAGGTGTCCAGATCACAAACAACCTGTCCTTGTCCCTCCATTCTGGTACTATCGTTAAGGAAGCCCACCAACCCCTCTACTTTCTCAGGAGACTAAGGAAATTTGGCATGTCTGCTACGAACCACACCAACTTTTACAGATGCATCATAGAAAGCATTCTTTCTGGTTGTCTCACAGCTTGGTATGGATCCTGCTCTGTCCAAGATCACAATAAACTACAAAGGATCATGAATGAAGCTCAGTCCATCATTCAAACTAGCCTCCCACCCACTGATACTGTCTAGACTTCCCGCTGCCTCGGCAAAGCAGCCAGCATAATTAAGGACCCCACGCACCTTGGACATACTCCCTTCCACCCTATTCTGTTGGGAAAGAGGTACAAAAGTCCGAGGACATGTACCAACCGACTCAAGAACAGCTTCTTCCCTGCTGCTGTCAGACTTTTGACTGGAACAACCTCACATTAAGTTGATCTTTCTCTACATCCTAGCTATGGCTGTAACACTATGTTCTACACCCTCTCTTTTCCTTCCCTATGTATGGTATGCTTTGTCTGTATAGCACACAAGAAACAAAATATGTATACCAATACATTTGACAATAATAAATCAAATCAAATTAAATTATTGCACTAAGAAGGGGCCATATTTAGCAGTCACTGAGTTTATGTCCCAGTGCCACTGTTCACTCCCTAGTGATAGATTTTGATTCTGATGATCGTATAAAGTAGGAAATGGTGAATTGATTTCAATGTAAGTTAACACTGGGGAAGATGCCAATTCACCCTCACCAATCTTACACTGTCGCACAAAGGCAAAAATCTCCCACAAACTCTTTTTCTTCGGCGAGATTGTTTCTTCAGCTCTCAGACAGACTATTGGGAGGATTAGCACACAGGAGTCAGGCATTTCATCTTAAAGGTTAAAGAGAAAATTCTCAGCCGGCCACATAGCGGGGAATTTGAGAAAAGCCATTACCCAGATAATTGCTACTACAGATCATATACCGCAGCAAGATATCTATTAAGAGGACGTACGGAAAGAAAATTCCAGAACAGCTCTGCTTTAATGCAGGCTATTATTCCTCCAGTTAGAACTGAGATACAAATAGTCAACAAAATTCCATGAACTTACTGCTTTCATCCCCACGATTGATTTTTCTACCTTGGTCACATATGTCACATGATCTTCATTGGATTTCAATTCTTTCTGTTGAATTCGTTCATAAATACCAACAACCATCGCACGAGGGATGTCCACTCCATCATCCACACCTTTTTAGGGCGTAGGAAGGAATGAGAAGAGAAAAATAACAGATTAAAAATATCTTGTGAAATCAAGGTGGACTTAATTTGTGTTGCCTTAGTACTTATTTGGAGCCGGCGCATGTTGAGTTGGCTTGAAAATTAAAAGCAAACACATTGGCCATGTTCTACTGTTCCTCCTACAAGGCTCCTCATCATCACAACAACTGGCATTCAGGCAATGATTGAAAGGACTATTGTTTTACATTTAAACATTTAATTGTGTTCGCAGCTCACTTATTCCATCGGAAGAGGGGGTGGAAGGAGGAAGATCGGACACAAGCAGGAGTCGGGCAAATGATTCCAAACAGTTGAAAGTTAATGACCCAATTCCAAGTGATGGGTAGGGATGTTTTCCCATCCAATTTTCACTTTAATTTTCAGCACTCACTCACAGTGGAGCTAAACCCAATGTTAAAATTAACTCTAGTTATTAAATCCAATTAAAATACCACTGTTAAAAAATCTTATATCCAAATCTTGTCAGTCAGAATTCTCCTAAGGGTGGCTTTATGGCAGTGTTGTCCTTATGGTCACAAATAAACCACTTCTGACTTTCTGCATCCTCCTTCCAGATCCCTACAGAGCTGCCTAGAAGCCAGAAAACTATCCTCCATTTTGACTTGTTATTAAAAGTGATGGTGTTGCACTTCAACTCCAAGAGCTGGTTAAAGGAAGACATCAAGAATAACAGAAAAAGCAGGATTCCAACAATTAGCAGGGGCCCTCAAACCTGCCAATGAGTCAGTGGGGAGGCTCTTGCACAAGATATTTTAATTACTGTGTTTTTGAAATGACTGTAATCTCCTTTTCAATGTTCCACTATTGGTGACAGTGCTATCAGCCGACAAGGGCCTAAGCTCTGGAATTCCTTCCCTAACCTCTCTATTTCTCTACCCCAACGTAAGATACTCTTTAAAAATAACATTATGGATGGGATTTTCCAGCCTCGCTCACCCCCAATCTGAAAAATCCCACGGATTTCAACAGATCTTTCCACGGTCCACCCCTTGCCCATTCCAATTCCTGTGGCAAGCAGCATGGTAAAATTCACCCCATGTCTTACTATGGTCACTAATCACCAGACAGCTCTTTGTGAGTGGCGCTGTGGCACAGTGGTTAGCACTGCTGTATCATAGCACCAGGAACCAGGGTTCGATTCCTGGCTTGGGTCGCTGCCTGTGTGGAGTGTAGACATTCTCCCCGTGTTTGTGTGGATTTCCTCGGGATGCTCAGGTTTCCTCCCACAGTCCAAAAGATCTGCTGGTTAGGTGCATTGGCCATGCTAAATTCTCCCTCTACCCGAAGAGGCACCGGCCAGAGTGTGGCAGCTAGGGGAATTTCACAGTAACTTAATTGCAGTGAGCCTTACTTGTGACAGTAATAAATAAATTTTAAACTTTAAAAACTTCACTACAAGGTTATTCTGTTTTATTGCACAATGTTACATCTAAAATAACATTCCTTCATGAGTACCCCAAAATACTGATCTTGGAAAATTATCCTGAGTGCATTCCATGAACATGCCCTCCACGTAACTACTGCAAATTTGGTTTGTCCAGTTTATATGAAGATTCAAGTCTCCCATGATTGGTGTAATAGATGCGCCTTGGCTTTACTCAAGACAACTTGTTCAACTCGCTTTGCCTACCACAAGAGCTTCTGCTAGTCCTCAAGGTCACTTTATATGATAAGACCAGATAGCTTCAGTTTTGACATAATGGCAAACACGGCCTCATATATGGGTAGGACCATGACATTCTCAGATATGTAATGCCATCTTCTCTTGCACCAACAGTTAAATATTGCTGCATAACTGGTACTAATGAAGGGCAACTAGGGAGGAGGGGGGCATCAACATCACTTAAAATTCCAAGACCACAATTCAATGAGTTATTAGGTATCATAGGCAGATGTACAGAAAAGTCTGTCAGAGAGGGGAAGCTATTGAATTCATTCTGGTAAGAGAACATAGGTATATCTAGTGGAGGCTCATCATACAACATTTCACCTTCATCAGGTTTCTTGAATGATTGCAATGCTTCTAACTATCACCCATTTTATTTTCAAGGGAATATGTCACTGTTCTCACAACCAAACAAGCTCTTCTGTCTGTCACATAATTGGGGTTGCCTTGAAAGAAAACTCAAGCTACAGGAGAGCAATGAGACTATTGTTCATCCAAGGAGAGGAATGATTGACCTGAGGCACACAAAGTAATAAAAAAGGCTAATGGGGCACTGTCCTTTATTTTGAAATGACCTTAATATAATACATAAGCTGTATATAGAAGAGTTTCTAAGGACATTGGTTGCAGAGAAAGACACTGAATATCCGGCATGAAAACATTGGTCTGCAGGCATAGAAAGAGTGGCTACAACAATAAGTTAACAACAATAATGGCAATAGTGGCTTTACAATGGCTATTCTGGCTGAGAGTTAAGCATACTGGAAATTTTGGATTTGTATATAATTTATAGATTAAAAATTTATAGATTAAAACCTGATGCAGGTCATAAAGAGGCTTTGTGTGGGAGTTGTGATCTGAAGCTTCCCTGATAAGAGAAGTTGTTTACATTAACTGAGACAATGTGACTCTGCTTTATAGGGCTGCTATGAATGGTACATGTCAAACGAACTCAGCATAATGGCATCGTTCAAAAGTAATTTCACTGGATGTTCGAGCCATGTGATTTCTGGTTACACAACTGGCTGGATGACAGAGAACCTTCTGGGAGTGAGTGTAGAATTGTAGATAAAGAGACATGTGAGTCCTTTATTTGGTAGCAACAACACAAAGAGACCAACATTTGCAACAAGACCTGTACTCTGAAGGGTGCTTCAGGGGAGGAGAAGATAGATTCAATATCGAGGATATTTCTTGGCCAAGGTTTCCCTGAACTCAGTAGTATCTATTTTCAATTAAATAGTTAAAGTTGACGTTCAGTTAAAGTGCAGTTTAAGAGTTAAAGTTCAGTTGAAAGTAAATGTTCAGTTAGAGTTAAAGTTCAGTAAAGAGTTAATGAGATATAACTGTTTATTTTTGAGTTGATACTAGATATGTTAAATAAATAATTGAATTACTGTACTTGCTTGTCTCATTAAACTAGAATGCTTATAAGATGTATCAATTAAAGCTGTATAACAAATCCAACTAGTCAGTGTCGGTGTTTATACTCAACACAAGTCTCTTCCATTCGATCTCAATTATGTCAGCCTTTCCTAATGTCTTTCTATTACATTTTCTCCAATGTACTTGTCTAGTTTCCTCCTGAACACATCTGGGCTACCTGCCTCAACCACCTTTGCAATAGAAAGTTCCATATTGTCACCACTCTGAGTAAAAACATTCTCATTTGTTCTAAGGATGTGGATGTCCTTATTAGGTCACCATTTATTGCCCAAGCCTAATTGTCCTTGAGAAGGTAGTGGTGAGCTGTCTTCTTGAACAGTAGCACCATGTGGTGTAGATACATCCACAGCTTGTATAGGGAAGGAATGGTCAGGGTTTGCAACGTGATCGGGGCCACGGGTTTGCAACGTGGTCGGGGCCACGGGTTTGCAATGTGGTCGGGGTCACGGGTTTGCAATGTGGTCGGGGTCACGGGTTTGCAATGTGGTTGGGGTCACGGGTTTGCAACGTGGTGAAGGTCAGTGTTTGGAATGTGTTCATGGCCCTTCGACTTTGGATTCTTGCACAAGTAGAGACATTCTTTCCATATCTACTCTAACCACTGCATTTATACAGTCTTCTTTTAATTACATCCAAGTCTAAGTCTTCTCTTTCCTGAAAGGACATGCTTTAATTTGTCCAATCTTGTCTCACAGTCATAATCTCTTAGCTCTGATACCAACCATCTAACTCCTTGCTGCTCTTTCCCCATTACGTCTATCCCTATTATAATATGGAGGCAAGAAGCAGTCTTCCCCACATCGGCAGTACTTTGGACAAGTTTGACACACTGTAATTTCATTAACTTACTGTTCTACTCACCTAAAAATGAACCTCAGTGCTTTTTGGCATTTGTAATTGCTATGTATGCTATGTAACTCCTGTATGCATCAGAAACATGGACAATGTACAGCAAATACCCCATATCCCTGGAGAGATCTCACCAATGTTGCCTCCTGCAAATCCATTGGCAGGGTATGCATACCAATGTGAGCATCCTCTTCCAGCATTCCCAGTATTGAGGCACTGGTCACACACGACCAGCTGCAATGGGCAGACCACATCATTCGCATGCCCGACACAACAAATGATCGACTCCCAGCTCCGCAATGGGAAGCGATCACTAGGAGTGCAGAAGAAACACTACAAGGACACTCTGAAAGCCTCCCCAAATAAATGCAACATCCCCACCAACACGTGGAAATCACTTGCCTTAGAACGCGTGAACTGGAGAAGAAGCATCTGCGAAGGTGCCAATCACCTCGAGCGCCAGCAGGTGGAACACGTGGAGGTCAAGCGGAAAGAGAGCGCAGAATCCAGAGCGTCCATCCCACCTCATTAAACACTGCCTGCCAAACCTGTAGCAGAGTCTGCAGCCCCAGGATTGGACTACTCAGCCAACACACAGCCCACCTCCCTGGAAGTGATCCTTGACCCTGAAGGACCGCTGAAGAAGAAGAATTGCTAGCTAACCTGCGATATTACTTTTAATGATTCGTTTACCTGTCTCTCCCGAGTTCTTTGCTCCACAACCCCATTCAGTTGATTATTTTCTAAAGTGCACGTGATGTTTCTAAATTTCCTACAGAAGAACATCACATCATATTTATCTATCTTAAAATTAATTTGCCACCTAGCTGCCCACTCTGAATTTTTTCTAATCTCTTTTATTATGTTGCATTCTTCCTCAGTGTCAGCTACACTCCCAGTTTGATATTGCCTGCAAATTTTGAAATTGAGTTGCTTGTTCTTTCATCCAAATCATTGATGTAAAGGATGAACAGCAGTGATTCCTGCAGAATCCTGTGGAACACTGTTTATTACCTTCCTCCAAAGTGAGAATTACTCTTTACCCTAACTCTATGCTTTTTATATTTTAAAGTCAATTTGCTATCTATTCAGCTATTTGTCTCCGGACTTCACATACCCTAACCTTTGTCACCTAATCTGAGACCTTTTGGAAATCCAAGTATATGTCAGTGATTATGAGGGAATCTGCGCTTCAAAAGTGTTTTTTTTTAAGTTCCCTGAAGTAATCGCTATTAGAAGATGACAGAGTGTTGTTTCCAGCGAGATAAACGGCACGTTTCTCTCCAGTTTTCTCTCTATATCTTACCACACTGTCACAAAAATACAGTATTTCACACCCTCATGTTGGGAGGTGGGCCTCAACACGCTGGCACAGCTAGGCTGCACTGAGGTGGGGCGACTGAGAGTGCCCCGTTCAGACCAAACAATGACATCTCCCCCACCCCCAGCTTGGAGCCTGCACTACCACCCAATCCTCCCCCCAATCACAGCTGGTATTCACCCCTGGGTATCAGAGCTGGCACACACCCACCCCCCCCCCCGCTCCACCTCACACAACTTCTCACCCATCACTGGGCTCCTTCCTCTCCCCCACCAAATAGTTAGTGCTGAAACCTGCTTCTCCCCCCAAACATCAGACTGCTTCCTCCCAACCAAACAGCCATAGCCAGCATTCCCAGCTCCTATTTCCACTCCCAATCACCACCAGAAATAAATTAATTACGCCCACAAAATTGCCCCGGCACTGCCCCGCAAAGGTTAACACTATCAACAAGGCTGGCATGGGCAGGGTGTCAACCTGACAGTGCCAACCTGTGCCAAGGGGCATTGCCAGGCCATTGCCTGACATGTCCTTCTCTCCCGGGGTGGGTCTATACTCAGTTTTATGCCCCTGTGAGGATTCCCAGGACAGGTTGACGTCTGGGTGAACCTGTTGTAAACCTCGCCGACGTCACGTTGTGTCAATGCATTCTGAAAAGGCAGCACAGTTTCAACATCTGGCAGAGGGGTCTTTGGTAAGAGGAGGTTTACTAGGCTGATACCGGAGTTGAGGGGGTTGAGCTATGAGGAGAGGCTGAATAAACTAGGCTTGTACTCGTTAGAGTTTAGAAGAATGAGGGGAGATCTCATTGAGACGTATAAAATGATAAATGGGATGGATAGGATAGAGGTGGAGAGACTCTTCCCACTCAGAAAGGACAGTAGGACTAGGGGGCACAGCCTCAAGATAAAGGGGGGACGGTTTAGAATGGAGTTGAGGAGGAACTTCTTCACTCAAAGGGTGGTGAATCTCTGGAATTCTCTGCCCTTTGAAGTGGTGGAGGCTGCCTCGCTAAATATTTTAAAGATGCGGGTTGATGGGTTTTTGATAAGCGAGGGGATTAAGGGTTATGGGGAGAGGGCGGGAATGTGGAACTGAGCCACGACAGATCAGCCATGATCTTATTGAATGGCGGGGCAGGCTCGAAGGGCTAGATGGCCTACTCCTGCTCCTATTTCTTATGTTCTTATGTTCTTATATTCAAATGCATAAAAATCAGGTTCTTGTCCATTACAGACGTGAATCTGATTACAGCGCCTGTAACGGACGATGAAAATCAAAAGTCATGATCTCACCAGCAAGATTCACGGCTTTTGAGATTGCTGGATATTGAGCCAACCCTGTGAATGACGAACGCAGGCTCAAGATCCCGCCCATTATGTTACATCAGTTCAAATCTTATTGTGATTTCTACTGCTAAGATCCTCTCCTACTCTTGCTTCTTCTCTCTGTTCAGGTTTGTCATCCATTACAAGATTCATGGCAATTACTTGGCAGACTTCATGGGGGGGTATCGTCCCACCCTGTCCACCACGGGAATCATGGCGGATGGGGGGCAGATCAATCAAAGGTCTGTTGATCTCGAGTAGGATTTTCCGGTCTTGGGCAAACACAGCTGGAAAATTCCACTCCTTGTGTACCAAGTGAGAGAGGAATCCTGTTTAGACTGTGAAACCTGATTTCCTTTTCTCCTTTCACTACTCCTTTCTGCCAGTTTATCTGAGGGTAGTTGAATCTTCCATTAATTTCCTATAATGGCTGCACACTGTAGCTTTTCCTTCACAGTTCTTCCTCCAATTTAGTGGTCTAAAGTCTACCTCTATTAGAACGATAGCTTCCTTCTTCTAAATCAGTATTCATATAGTTTAGCCTACCATTAGTTCCATCCTTTTTTTATTCTTTTGGAGTGACAGCCAACAAAGCTGCACTAAACATTTTGAACAAAACACTTTCACAGCATTTTGAAGACCGCATTATGTAAATTAGATTGTACAGAGTACTGAGTTCATGAATGTGAATGCTTTCAACTGTTGGCAGTAACATGGCAAAAGGGAAAATATGAAACTTCTCTCATATAAAGGATTTGGAAAGAGAAAGACTTTGTGACAGAGTGCAGCAAGAGAATAAATGCATTTCGAGTGACTTAATTTGATGAATCTGTCTTTATTGAATTGAAAGTTAGAAACTGCCAGTTGTGCTCTTCCTGCTCTGGCAGAAGGCTACTAGCTCGAACATACTATTTTTTGATATAACTACTTCAGTAGAAATCTTCCAAGGCATCCTTATCAGTCTCATAGGAGGGATTTAAGGGCTCATTCTCCTGCAATCATTGTTGTTGAGTGGTCCTCATAGGAAGCTATCTAAAGCGGATTTAGAGTCAAATACTAGAAGTGACATGGACAGCATTTAATCCAGGCAATAGAGGACATGTCCATCAGCTGGAGAGCTTTTGGGATAGGCCTGCCGGTATTAAGGGCCCTCAGGCACTTAAGTGAACAGTGACGATCAAGGATCCCAGGGACCAAAGTCCGGAACCTGGAGTGGGAGAGTGAGAATCCGGTCATTGTGGTACATGTGGGTGCCAACGACATAGGCAAAATGCGAACTGAGGATCTGGGGAGGGAGTATGAAAAGCTGGGAATGGAATTAAAAAGTAGAACCAACAAGGTGGTTATCTCTGGGCTACTGCCTGAACCGAGTGCAGATGGGCGTAAGGTTGACAGGATTAAGGAAGTGAATGGGTGGCTCAGGGATTGTTGTGGGAGGAATGGGTTTGAATTTATGGGGCATTGGCATCAGTATTGGGGTAGGTGGGACCTGTTCAGGAGGAATGGGGTGGGTCTGAACCGTGCTGGGACCAGAGTCCTGGCGAATCGTGTAAAGAGGACTGTAGACAGGGCTTTAAACTAATTAGCGGGGGGGGAGGGTGCGAGGGTAGGTGACATTAAGAGGCCTAAAGTTAAGGAGAGGGTACAGGTAAGGGTAGAGGCTGAGGATGTCCCAATAATAAAGGGAGTAGGGGGCGTGAATATGGTTGGTGGCGTTCCGGCAAATAGGGTCCAGGTGAAGGCTGGGATGAAGGCACTTTATCTGAATGCGCGAAGCATTCAGAATAAAGTGGATGAGCTGGTGGCGCAGATCGGCACAAATGGATATGATCTGGTGGCCATTACAGAGACGTGGCTGCAAGGTGACAGGGACTGGGAGCTGAATGTCCAGGGGTATCAAGTGTTTAGGAAGGATCGGCGGGAGGGAAAAGTGGGGGGCGTATCTCTGCTGATTAAGGATAGCATCAGGGTGGTAGCAAGGGATGATATTGGAGCCAAAGAGCAGAAAGTGGAATCATTGTGGGTAGAGATTAGGAACAGCAAAGGGAGGAAGACGCTGGTAGGTGTCGTCTATAGGCCCCCGAATAATGATCTGGAGGTGGGGCGGGCTGTTAACGCGCAAATAAGTGCGGCGTGCAGGAATGGGACAGCCGTGGTTATGGGGGATTTCAATCTGCATATTGATTGGTCGACCCATGTTGGACGCGGTGGGCTCGAGGAGGAGTTCCTAGAATGATGCCAGGATAGTTTCCTTGAACAGTGTGTGTTGGAGCCGACGAGGGAGCGAGCTATCTTGGATCTGGTGCTATGTAATGAGGCGGGTAAAATCAGGGACCTTGCGGTGAAGGATCCTCTTGGGGAGAGTGATCATTGTATGGTGGAGTTTCTGGTGCAGATGGAGGAGGACAAAGTGGGTTCCCGGACACTTGTCCTTTGTTTGAACAGAGGGGAGTACGGTAGGTTGAGAGAGGAATTGGCGAATGTGGACTGGGGGAGCGCGTTGGAAGGTAGGTCTGCTGGGGAGCAGTGGAGGATCTTTAAGGAGATCTTTCTTGGTGCTCAGCAGAAATTTATTCTGTTGGTTAAAAAGGACCGTAGGAGGAGAGGTAATAAGCCATGAATAACGAAGGAGGTGAAGGAAAGTGTTAAATTAAAAGCGGAGGCGTTTAGAGTAGCTAAGAGTAGTGGGCGAGAAGAGGATTGGGAGAGGTTTAAATGTCAACAAAGATTGACAAAGAAATTGATAAAGAAGGGTAGGAGAAACTATGAAGCTGGGCTAGCGCTTAATATAAAAAAGGATAGCAAGAGTTTTTATAAGTATATAAAAAGGAAGAGGCTGGCTAGGGTGAACATTGGACCGTTAGAGGATGAGAAGGGGGACTTAGTGGTAGGGGATGGGGAAATGGCTGAGGTCTTGAATAACTTTTTTATTTTGGTCTTCACGGAGGACGACGTGAATAATTTGCCGGGTGTTAGAGATGGAAAGGTGGTAGGACTGGAGGGTCTCGATGACATTACTGTTACTAGAGAGGCGGTGCTCGACAGACTGGAGGGGCTGATTGTGGACAAGTCCCCAGGACCGGATGGAATGCATCCGAGGGTTCTGAAAGAAATGGCAGAGGTGATAGTGGATGCCTTGGTGGTAGAGCAGATGCAGCACGGTTTCGTTAAGGGGAAGTCGTGTCTGACGAATTTACTGGAGTTCTGTGAGGATGTGTCTAGGGCGGTGGATAGAGGAGAGCCGGTGGATGTGGTCTTTCTTGATTTTCAGAAGGCGTTTGACAAGGTACCTCACAAGAGGTTATTGCAGAAGGTCAGGGGACATGGAGTTGGGGGTAGGGTGTTAGCGTGGAGAGAGGACTGGTTGTCAAATAGGAGGCAGAGAGTGGGGGTCAATGGGTGCTATTCAGATTGGCGGTTGGTGACTAGTGGAGTGCCCCGGGGTCGGTGCTGGGGCCTCAGCTATTTACCATTTATATAGATGATCTGGAGGAGGGAACCAAGTGTATGGTGTCGAAATTTGCTGATGACACCAAGATTGGAGGAACGGCAAATTGTGCGGAGGGTGTGGAGAGTCTGCAGAAGGATCTAGATAGGCTGGGCAAATGGGCCAGGAACTGGCAAATGGAATTTAATGTTGGCAAGTGCGAGGTGGTCCACTTTGGTAGGAATAATGGTAGGAAGGATTATTACTTACGTGGAGAAAAACTGCAGCAGGCGACGGTGCAGAGAGACCTCGGGGTCCTTGTGCATGAGTCGCAAAAACCCAGCTTGCAGGTGCAGCAGGTGGTCAGGAAGGCAAATGGGATGCTGGCCTTCATAGCGAGGGGGATTGAATATAAAAGTAGGGAGGTCTTGCTGCGGCTATATAGGGCATTGGTGAGGCCGCAGCTGGAGTACTGTGTGCAGTTTTGGGCGCCGTACTTACGCAAGGATATTTTGGCCTTGGAGGGAGTGCAGAGGAGGTTTACTAGGCTGATGCCGGAGTTGAGGGGGTTGAGCTATGAGGAGAGGCTGAATAAATTAGGCTTGTACTCGTTAGAGTTTAGAAGAATGAGGGGAGATCTCATTGAGACGTATAAGATGATGAATGGGATGGATAGGATAGAGGTGGAAAGACTCTTCCCGCTCAGAAAGGACAGTAGGACTAGGGGGCACAGCCTCAAGATAAAGGGGGGGCGGTTTAGAACGGAGTTGAGAAGGAACTTCTTCACTCAAAGGGTGGTGAACCTCTGGAATTCTCTGCCCGTTGAAGTGGTGGAGGCTGCCTCGCTAAATATTTTTAAGACGCGAGTTGATGGGTTTCTGATAAGAGAGGGGATTAAGGGTTATGGGGAGAGGGCGGGAATGTGGAACTGAGCCACGACAGATCAGCCATGATCTTATTGAATGGCGGGGCAGGCTCGAAGGGCCAGATGGCCTACTCCTGCTCCTATTTCTTATGTTCTTATGTTCTTATGTTCTATGCCTCAGAAGCTTTCAGTCAATCATAGACCAGCAACTGCAGTGTTGGCAACGCTGGTGGGAGGAGTGATAACTGGCTGGAGTGTACACACCTGCAAGGCACACACCAGTGGCCCAGCATCACCAAGGAACCAAAATCCAAAGATGGTTGACAACAGGACAGGTGGTCACAACAGGAAGGGGAAATCACACGGGAAGGGGGAGAAGGCTTGTCCTAAGAGCAGCTCTCAGCAGGCTACTCCTTCCCAAGGTCAAGTTCCTCAATCAGGCAATTGAGCAATCCCTTCACCTAAATGCCATTCCAGAAATCAGAAGCCATGCTATGACTCCAGACCTACAGCAACTGTCCTCTGAAAATGCCCAACAAACAATTCAGTTCAAAGGCAATTAGCGATGGACAACAAATACTAAAGCTTGCATCCCAAAAAAATTTTAAAAATTTGCGTTTCGGGATTCCTGTGTAGCAGGATGAGGCCCTGAAAATGAGAAATTATCTGTGTGTTCATGAGACTTCATACCCTGGATTTATCTGGGCAGAGGCAAGGAGGTAACAGGTACCCCACTTTCAAACTCACCTTGAGGAGAACTTTCAAATCCATCCATGGTGTTTTATTATCTCTCTGCATCATCAACCAATGATATTTTTGATAAATATTTAAGTGGTTGCAGATTGCTTTAAAAACTGATCCCATGGTTTGATGGTGATTCATTAGGGCGTTGCACAGGCTGCTGTTTTACTTTCAGTTTGTCCTCTGTAAAGGCAGCAGCTCATTCAATAAATCTGTTGTTGCTAGTTTGAATCTATTTGTACAAATCATATATTTTAGTTTTGTTTAAAACCCAACCCTTAACAAAGGGTATTAGAATTCATATATCCACTCATGTGTTCTCTAGAAATGGAATATATACAAGGACGCAACCTGTTCTTGATAATTATCTTGCTCTACTTAATTATGAGGTTTTATTTTTATGCTGTAATTATTTTTAATTCTCAGTACACATTCCAACACCCAGAATAATAAGTAATTTATCCTAGTGCACCTGTAATTAGCTGTAATCCATAGGGGACAATATCTGTTTCAGAGAGAGACAATTGATTGTAGCTTGACAGGTATGATTCCACATCAAGCATGGCTGACCAAGCATCTCTCGAGCTCTTACTGCCTGCCGTGCTCACGTTGGAAGGATTAGCAGCTTGATCATCATGAAAATAAAATACTGCAGATACTGGAAATCTGAAATCAGAACAGGGAATGCTGGAAAAGCCCAGCAGCTCTGGCAGTATTTGTGGAGAGCAGAACAGAGTTAAAGTTTCAAGTCCGTATGACTCTACTTCAGTGCTCTGAAGAACTCATACAGCCTCAAAACCTTAATTCTGTTTCTCTCCACAGATGCTGCAAGTTGGTCATAGAATCCCTACAGTGCAGAACGAGGCCATTCAGCCCATCAAGTCTGCACTAAGTCTCTGACACAGCATCATACCCAGGCCATTTCCCCCACCATATCCCCATAAACCCATATATTTACCACAGCTAATCCCCTTGATTTACACATCTTGGGACATGAAGGGGCAATTTAGAATAGCTAATCCAACTAACCGGAGGAGCTCACACGGACAAGAGGAGAATGTATAAACTTCACACGGACAGTCAATTAAGGCCAAAATTGAACCGGGTCCCTGGTGTTAGGAGACAGCGCTAACCATTGGCCACCATTCCGCCCTGATCATCAACCTATTTGGTCAGGTCATAAATGCTCCTTCCATGGTCAACAAGGCTTAGATGTTCTGATTCAGAGGCAGGAACACTACCCACAAGACCCTTCTCATTCAGCCTAGTAGGGCATGCAAGACAGTTTCTTTATTGTGCAACGTTCTTATTACCTGGTTTGATGTTAAATAGCGGCACTCACCTCGTAAGTTACGGATGAAATCTTCCAGCATCATTTTTCGATCGGGTTTAATGTTGGGGCTGTACATGTCTGTGTTAAGCAAAATGATAGCAAAGGCTAAGATGAAGATGGTATCTGGATTGTGGAACTGCTGAACCACGTCTGGGTTGCACATGCAATAACGTTGACTGAAAGAAACAGACAGAGTTATTAATAACAACAGGAAGCATACATTATGAGTGACTTGCTGACTCACTCTTTACCAATGCTGAAAATGGACCAGCAGCCTATAAAACCCAACACATACTTTGCAGTAAAATTGACAGTATTAGATAAGATAATCCTCCATATATAGGAGACAATCCTCCAGTGGGATTTGTTACATTAAACTAATGAGTTTTTTTTGTACTTGGTTTAATTAAATTCTTAGTAATTTGTCTGATGCGTCAATGAAGTTCCTATTGTACAGTTCATAAGGAGATGCAAGAAACGTCAGTGACTTTTTTGACATTCAACCAAGAAATCCTTCTGTCAATGACACTATTGTCATTCTAATAGAAGTGCTTTTCGGCTCTTTACTGTGCTGAGGTTGTTGAACAGATTAGTGATGCTACATATAGACATCACATGGACAGATTCATTTGTTAGCAATGTGCGTTACTGAGCTTCTTACATTAGCCAAAAACAAGATAGTCTGTTGTGGCTTATATGTGTTTGTGTGGGAAGGTGATTTTAAATCTTGTGAAATGCTGTTGCAGTCCGGTTCGGAGCCAAGGGAACCCTCATCCAATTCTTCCTGCAGCTCTGAAAAATTCAGATCAACAGTCAGCATTTGAGAGAAAATGGATTTATCTCATGTAGCCTTGTATATGGTAGGCAGGGTTTTTATCTAGATGAGAGTGCGGGGATGGCAGTAGTGGATAACTTAAATCCACCCTTTAGGTCAGCATTTTGTTTTTGCCAAGAGCCAGAGCAGGCAACTCACCCAAGGTAAATAATTGGCCAGTTAAACCTTCCTCTTATTGATCAAAACAAAATACTACAGATACTGGAATCTGAAACAAAAATAGAAAATGCTGGGAAATCTCTGCAGGTTTGACAGCAACTGTGGAGAGAGAATAGCGCCTCAAGCCTCTTAATAGGCTTTTTATCAGTTTAAGGACCAGTTCTGAATTCTCTTTGTAGGGTACAAGAGACAAGCACATTGGGAACACAGAAGGAGCAAGAGGCAGCGTCGAAGAGTGAAGCCTTAGGCAACCAGCCAAATGGCATGAAAAGAATTATCTATCTTATTTCTTCACTCTTGACAAGGGCATTTAGGGTTGGGGTGGGTCTGAGTGGGTCCCTCTCCTTACAAACCTCATGGATTTCTAAGGTATCAGGAAGGCTGCACACTTCAATGACAGAGTAGGAAGGACATAATAGTAAATGGGATTAAGTACTCTGAGTTTGGATTGACTAGTGATGAAGAACAGCATCTGCAAAATCAGAGGCAGGACCTTGCAGGACAACAGAGGCACAGGCATGAGTAATAAGTGGCTGGAAGGCAATGAAGCACAAAGCCAAATGTTGGGGCATTAGTGCTGAAGAAAGCTGTGTCTGGCCATTCAGGTGGCTGCTGCCTTGTGTACCCTCATTGAAGGTCATCCAAGGATTTGTAGGACCTGTTACCATGGCCTTCTCATACTTGTAAAAGTCGCAGCGGCCTTGCATTTCTTTGCAACCATATCTTTGGACAGCGAATGGGACTCTGGGCCAATTAATTTCCTTCCCGAATAAAACAGCAACATATGCGTGTTGTCCGGGGGGCGGGGAGAGGGGGGGAACCCAGGCGTTAATGTGATGTCCAGGTTCCAATGGTGGAGTGGCAAACCTGCCAGGAAGTCAAGACTAAATCCAGTATTTAGATCAAGCAGATTGGAAAATGTTGGGATAAGGAGTGAGATGGTGGACGGATGAGACAGAGAAGGGGAGAAGGGAGGGACAAGGTGCAAGAGGGATCTGAGAAAGGGAGGTAGAGGCAGGGAAGTGGAGAATGGGAGAAGAGGCTGATTAGTGAACAAATCTCAATTCACTGCAGCAGGATGCAGCCGGCATGAACAGTGATACGATTCTGGCCAAAGACAATTATTTTAAATTCTCCACTGAGCTGTGGCTCACATAGTCTCTCAAAAATTAATCTTTAAAACCAGGCAATTTCAGATCAACCCTGGAGCATTGGCAACTCTGCTCAATGAAGAACTACGAGTTACAGCATTCTGCATTGATTTCCACAGCTAATGAAACACTGAGGTTCAAAATTCTAGTGAGAGCTAAGAACACCTTGTTCCTTTAAAACAATTAGCATCTCTGGAATCAGAAGCAACCATTTTTATTTGTGAAAAATATTTATCTTGAACTGAATCCAATGCTATACAGCACCCGAGTCTCTGATGCTCAGTGGTTCATAATTTGCATTGCTGCATCCTCCCTGAGTACACTGAGGTGCAACCACCTAAAAAGCCAAATAGCAAAGCTGCAATGCTCTCCAGCTACAAAACGCAGACAGGGATTAGTATCCGTATTTGCTCTGCATGCTGCTCATTTTCCAGACGCTCTTTAGATGCTTACCTCAGGGAAACTGATTGCCATCATGTCAAAAACAGCAAAGGCATGCAGGAGCCTGCCTGCCTGTTGGTCCTATACTCCGAATGCTTCCTACTTTGGATGTCTTGCAGAGGGCCGGGAGGGTGGGGGTGTGGTGGCGGGGTTCGGTCATTGCACATTTTCAAGACCGAGATTGATAGATTCTTGGGTTCTAAGGGAATCAGGGGATTATAGAGATAGGAGGGGAATGTGAAGCTGTTGCTGAAACTTAGCCCTGATCCCATTCAATGGTGGAGAATTTTCGAGGGGTAAATGTGGGAACTGGTAGTACACAGAGGATAGGATAACAGTGATTTTCTGTCAAAATCTATTCAGCTGACCAACAATTATCCCATTAAAACAGATGCTGAATTATGCTTTGAGACGTGCTTCCATGTTAGCTGCAATAACTACATTAATCCCTGAAGACAACTTAAAAATGGCATTTTAAGCCCAGATTTTGACTAATTCCTGCTCCTGGAATCATATCCTGCGATATATCTAAAAAACAATAAATTATGTTCTAATTTGTACAGTTCATAAATGAGATACAAATTTAAACAGAAGGCCAATACTTTTCTCTGAGTGGCCAAATCTGTTTAACTGTGTATTGAAATCAGCTTGGTTAAGAGATTTTATCCAATTGCCATTGTCAGTACCATCATTCTAACCTATCAAGCTACTCTATAGTGCCCTGTAACCATCATTATTATATGGGCTCAAACTGATTTCCAAATCTGAAATGGAATTGTTAGCCCTAGTTGATAAGAATTGAAATAAAAATAGAAAATACTGGAAATACTTCGTATTTCCATTTTCTTTCAGATTTCCAGCATCTGCAGTATTTCATTTTCATAGTACCAAATATTTATTTCAGCCCTTTTGGATTTACCATCATTTTTTTGGAAGGCAATACATGTAGCTTGGAGGGAAAAGGGAACTGCCTTTTTGGTCTTCACTGCTATTATTTGAATTACATTTTCTACTATTCAAATTGATCAAATAGAGTCATAGGATGGGATTTTCCGGCTGCTTTTGTCCCAAGACTGGAAAATCTTGCCCGAGGTCAATGGATCGTTACATGGCCTATGTCCTACCCACCATGATTCCTGTGGCGGGCAGGACGGAAAAGTTCCACCCAGAGAGCCATACAGCAATATAACCTGGAAATAGGCCCTTCGGCCCAACCGGTCCATGCCGATCACTGTGCCCTCCCAGCTAGTCCCAATTGTGAACTTCCACAACCTGATGTTCAGTTGAGGTGACTGCACTGACTTCTCCCAGAATGCCCCTCAGTGAAGTTTTGCTGCTGCTCTCCAATCTGTAATGAAGCTGTATTGACACAGCAATGTCTTTAGTTGTTCTACTCTTTCAGCAATGTAAAATCTCCTTGCCAAACTGTTAGCCAGCTAGAACTGATATCACATTATCACAAGCCAACACAGGACAACTTCATGCAACCCCTGCCCAAAGAGAGTCAAGTGACAGGTTGACTCTGAATTCAAAATCACTGTCATCTGGTTCGAAAAGCAGTGTGAAAGCTTAGCTGGCACGCCGTTCTAAAATATTTACAAGTGACTGGGTTGAAAACTGAATATGCTATTGCAGTTATTGTAAAAGGTTCCAAGTCACTTCAAGTGGCCATTCTTGATTTTATCTGCAATCCATCTTTGAAGAAGAATCATTCTCATTACCTAAATGCTTCAATGAGTCGCTCAACCTTCTGTGCCTCTCCTTGTACTCGGATATGAGCCTGAAACTTCCGCAGAGCTTCATCCAATTCCATGTTAGAAAAATCCATCTCATCAACAACGCAACTAGAAAGAATCAGAAGAAGAAATAGTCAATCGATTCCTCCCTTTGGGGAGTGAATTCTATATTAGTGTTTAAAATAGGCTATGGGTTGTGGACAGCATTGCGGAGCCACCCACCTCATCAATCAACATCTTAAATGTATTGCAGTGAAGTTTCAATAATCAGTAACCACCACCACCCCCCCAACCCCATTGGGATTCATCCAATTTCCATTCCATGGCAACCAATACAACATTCTATTGCAATACAATCACATTCTTGAAACCTGATTGATTTTGATAGATATCAGCGAAAGTATTATTGAGGTGCAAATAATGAGATATATGTTGTACAACGTTTCCCATATTTTCTGTCTTCTTGTGGCATGATCATTCATGTTTGAACAGAATATTGTATAAATCATATTGTGCTGAAGAGGCCCTTCATCCCATCATGTTTGTAATAGTATGCGAGAAACACCTGAACTCCCACCTAATTCCATTTCCCAGCACTTGGCCCATATCCCCGAATGTTATGACATCCCAGGTGCTCATCCAGGTACTTTTTAAAGGATGCAAGGCAACCTACCTCTACCACCCTCCCAGGCACTGCATTCCCCAGATTGTCACAACCTTCTGGGTAAAAAAGGTTTCCTCACATCCCCCCTGAGTCTCCTATCCCTCACCATGAACCTTTGTCCTCTCGTGACAATTAAGGGGAACAACTGCTCCCTACCCGCTCAGTCCATGTCCCTCATAATCTAGTACACCACAATCCGTTCGCCCCTCAGTATTCTCTGCTCCAATGAGAATTTGGTGTTACGTTAAGTGAAAAATGACCAAAGTGACATTGAATAGTAGGGAACTGCCTTCCCAAATAATATTCTGAATTGGAAGAAGAGAAAACACAGGCCAACTCACCCTTTACTGGCAAATCCTTGCAAGGGCACAGTGTTTCTTTGGGTACCTCTCCTAAGTGGCCAATCTTCCAGCATGACTCTGGACAGTGAGTTTGAAAAGGATTTTTGACAACTCACAACAACGATCAATATTGTTCTCCCTTAACTTGCAAACATATAGGACTGCATTTTCTGGCTTCGAAATCTCCAGAAAATCCCACCTGACATCTTATACCTTTCCACGGTCTGCCCCTCGCCCGCTCCAATTTCAGTGGTGGACGGAATGGTACAATTTGAACCGTACACTTTCAGGTCAGTTGCTGAATCATAATCATGAGGGAAAACCACATTGATTATTGGGCCAATTATACTACTTACCTCTGTCTTGGCTGAAAACAGCCAACTTGCACAGATCAAGAATCAGGCATGGAGTCTCTTTGACATGTGCAGATCAACTGGTTAGGCCACTGAGTAGTTGAGCTATCAGAAATCTTGCAACATTATTTACAATAGGAGGCCAGCAAGAGATGTCAAGGAAAGCTGTTGTCATCCAGGAAAAATAAAGGGCTAACCAATGTCATGAGAATTGTTTGCTGTTGCTATCCAAATAATATGAAAAGCCTTTCAGTAGCATACAACATCTCAGGGTTCAAATGATACACAGCGAGTATTTGTATTGTATTTTTCTCTGTGTGAAACCAGTAAGGTTCTTGTGAAATAGTGTCTTCCAAAGAGAATTGATATGTGTCTACATATTCGTAAAATAATATCATACAAAACATCTATGTACGTATGGAATGCGTACAATGCCTGCATACTAATGTCCTGGCGTTTGGACTGATTATGGTCTCAACTCTGCATTCTTCCTACTCCCCCATAACATTTTTTATTAGTGTCGCAAGTAGGCTTACATTAACACTGCAATGAAGTTGCTGTGAAAATCCCCTAGTTGCCACAGTCTGAAACCTGTTTGGGTACACTGAGAAGAATTTAACATGGCCAATGCACTTAACCAGCATGTCTTTCGGACTGTGGGAGGAAGCCAGAGCACCCGGAGGAAACCCATGCAGACACTGGGAGAATGTGCAGACTCCGCACCAACAATGACTGAAGCTGAGAATCAAACCCTAGTCTCTGGCACTATGAGGCAGCAGAGGTAGCCACTGTGCCACCGTGCCATTCCACAATTTGGCTCACTTGATAGACAAGAATATTTATTTCTGTCTAAGAATAAATCATTGATCTTGCCTGCACTGCTTCCTGGGAAAGCAAGGTCCAAAGATTCGTGACCTAAGAAAAAAAATCTTTTCATCTCCATCTTAAATGGGAGATCCCTTATTTTTGAAATGTGCCCTCTAGTTTTAGCTTCCTCCACAAGGGAAAACATCCTTTCAGCATCCACCCTGTCAAGTTCCCTCAGGATCTTATATGTTTCAATAAGATTGCTTCTCGCTTTTCTAAACTCCATTGAATACAGGCTCAGCCTGTTCGATTTTTCCTCATAAGCTCCCCTATTCCCAGGTGAATCAATGGCAATGATGTGATACCAAAGGAGAAAATATGAAGTATGGGGAAATAAACTCAAAAACTGCACTTGTTCTCACCTTTTAAAACACCATCAAGCTGTTCTCTGCAGTTCTCAATTATTTCATCTTCAGAAGATTCTCAATGCTTTTAGTTTGTAACAGACGTGCTTTCAGAATGTATGGTTTATTTAGAGCATTATTATTTTCAAATTGGGATACACCAGGCTAGCAGTGAGATACCAGCGTGCCTGCATTTTTCAAAACAGGATAGGTGAGGAACCTCATCAGATAAAACATGGGAAATAGCAGCAGGAGGAGGCCAGGTGCCCCTTGAGCCCCACCTGTTCTTCAATAAGATCATGGTCTTTTTGTCATCTCCACTTTCCATACTATTGCTATATCCCTTGGATTGAATGCTGCCAAAAGGGCTATCATAGTTCTGAACGTTTTCAACAGTTGGGCATCTATAGCCCTATGTGATAGAGAATTCCAAAGATTCACCACCCTTTGAGAGAAAAAAAATGTCCTCCTCTCAGTACCAAATAGCAGACATCTTTTCCTGAAATAATGACATCTAGTTCTGGACTGTCATGTCAGGGGAGCCAGCCACTCAGTATCTACACCATCAAACCATCTAATAATTTAATATGCTTTACTGAAATCACTTATCATTTTTAAACCCCAGCGAACATCGGATGAGAATGTTGTCCTATAAGTGGAGATAGAGTAAAATGGGCCTAAGAATCAGTTAGTCACCCGCGCACACACATAGAACATTTACTCCATAGTTTTCTCAATCTCATTCTTGTTATGTTAATTTGGAGGATGTTCTGAAGAGATAGCAACATTATCCATAAAGAACACTTATTAAGACTTATCCAGCTATTAGACTTGATACATTTATGGCCACAACTGCAATAGGCTGCTGCATTTAAATCAATGTTTCATAGATGTTAATAGAGGATAACTGTTTTACAAAAAAGCTAGCCAGAGGAATGATGAAAATGTTTCTTTTTACCAAGGAAAATCTTGAGTTTCCTGAGGAGGAGGATAAATGGAATTGACCATTTTTATAACAGAGGGGAATTTTCCTGATGGTGCAACTGTGAAAAGAGGCAATGCAAGAAATGGCAAACAGAATGAAAGCAGGGGTAACATGGACAAGTGTTTAGGACTGGGGAAGAATATCAAGGTGTACTTCCCACCTGATTCCCCCTGAAAAGCAAGGAGATTCTGCACTATGTTTGTACTAAGCAGTCAAATTACAACATGGTGCCTCACCAACAAAGTGCTCTTAAAAACATTGGCCCCAGTCTTTAGATTTAACCCAACTATATTATTTAAGATTCAACCCCAACTGGATGCAGACAAAGGCTAAAACTTGCCTCTGCTAACTGGTTTGTTCCACATCTGTTCACTTATTCACTCTGGCACTGCTCACAACTTTCAAGCATAGACTTCTTCGACCAAGCCCACTAGCATCCATGTTTTATCTCTGCTGATACAGACTGTGCTTCATTTCACAATGCTACCCAATGTTGTCAATATTCTTTTTTAGTTTACATTGTATTTCACAGCATGAAAAGTCATTGTCCTTGGTGGTCATGGTACTAATATATTAAATAAAATCTCAGTTTAACATGATGAATTATTAAGGAGAAATGTTTTTCAGGCTGGAGAAAGATTTGTAGTGGAGTTACTTAGGAGTTAGTCTTGAGACTTTTGCTTGCATTCTACATCTTGGTGTTCAGGACACAATTTCAAAGTTTGCGGATGGTACAAAACCCAGAAATACTGTGAACAATGAGGAGAATAGTGTAGAACTTTAAAAGGGTAGAAAAATATGTGGAATGGGCGGGCAGGTCATGTTCAATGCAGAGAAATGTGAAGTGATTCAATTTGGTAGAAAGAGCATTGAGAGGCACTATAAAAGAGGAGGTATAATTCTAAAGGGAGTACAGACACAGAGGGACCTGGTTATAAATGTGCAGAGGTCGTTGAAGGTGACAGGCCAGGTTGAGAGAACAGTTAATAGAGCATACAGCTTCCCAGATTTTGTTAATGGGATATAAAGTGCAAATGCACAAAGGTTGTGTTGAAGGTGTGTCAGTCATTAGTTCGGTCCCTGTTGGAGTATTGCATTCAGTACTGAGCATCACACTTTGGAAAGGATGAGAAGGCATTGAAATTAATGCAGAAAACATTGATGAAAATGGTTCCTGGGGAGAAGAACTTTAGTTATGAAAATAGATTGGCGAAGAGGGACTATGTTTCTTTGAGGAAAGAAGGCTGAGAGGAGATACAATAAACGAATTTAAAATGAGTGCAGTGAACAGAATGTAGAATCACAGAATCCCAACAATGCAGAAAGAAGCCGTTTGGCCCATCGAGTCTGCACTGACAACAATCCCACCCAGGCCCCAACTTCATCACCCAATTTATTTACCCAGCTAATCCCTGACACTAAGGGGCAATTTAGCATTGCCAATCAACCTAACCCGCACATCTTTACTCTGTGGGAGGAAACTGGAGCACCTGGAGGAAACCCACACAGAGATGGGAAGCATGTGCAAACTTCACACAGCAGTGACCCAAGCCAGGAATCGAATCCAGTCCCCTGGTACTGTACAGTGCTGACCGCTGTGTCACACTGCTGCCGGCGAATTAAGGGTAGAGTTTGTCCCTATCTACAGATATGGAGAAACTGTTCCCACTCATGAAAGGATTGGGGCACAAATTTAAAACAATTAGTAAAAGAAGAAATAACATGAGGAGAAACTTCTTTACAACGCAAGTGGTGAGAGTCTGGAATTAGCCCGTTCTCTGAAAAGGAAGAACATGCAGGGTTATAAGGAAAAGGAGGGGGACTGGAATGAGGTGAGTTTTCATTCAGAGAAGTAGTGCAGACATGATGGATCAACATAACCTCCTATGTGCCGTACCAATTCTGTAAAATGCTATGACAACTGTACCCATCTCTGTACATACGATCACTAAGCAACTGTAGAAGGTATGGAAATAAAGTCCATTTCTAGATATTAAGGCTGCAATCTAACCTTTACACACTGGGCAGATGAGCAGGTAAGATCACGAGAAAGTTGAGAAATGGCCTGATTTCTCACCTCAAGCAACCTTACCCACACCAGCTATCCGGCAAGATCAACCTCACGCCTGAAAATGGTGTGAGGTTGATTGTATTATTTAAATTCTATTTAAAATACAATTTAAATATTACAAGTGAGCTGCGGATGCAATCATCTGGCTTCAGTTGCATCTGTGGCCTTGGCAATGAACATCCTCACCGGCAAGGATCATATATGGTCCCCAATAATGGGAACCAGATGTGATGGCTTTGCCACTAGGCCCCTCTGGGAGGTCGGGGGTGGGGGAGGGGTGCTGCTTAGGCTGGCACTTCCCACTGGGCACCTTGCCATTGCCAGCCTGGCAGTGCCCACTGGGAACTGGGCACTGCCAAGGGGGTGCGGTGGACCATTGCACATTCTAACTGCAATCAGGGAGAGGGGACACTGCACGCTCTGCAACTGATGATCAGTCAGTCCTTGCACAGGGGGTTATCGGCTGCAGGGCCCCACGATAGCAGGGGAGGAAGTTTGCTGGGGTGGGAAGATCAGACGGCCCATGTGGGGTTGGGGGTGGGGAGGGAAATAATCAGTTGGTGATGAGATGGGAAAATCAGATGGCCCGTGCAGGGGGAGTGGCGGTGATGTAAAATTGGCCAGGGAGGCCTGTGGTAGCTGGGTGAAATCATGCGCATTGGTGCTGTCTGCTGCTATCTGCCAGGTTTTGATGAGCTTAGGCCCAGCCTGCTCCCCCTGCTGGCAGGAAAGAGATTTGATTTTTTTTCACAGAGTGTGTAAGATTCCATTTTCTATTTGCCCTGAAAAAGCAACAGGGTTCTCTTATGTTTTCACACTGACACTTAGAAATTTTTTGGTAAGATCACTCATCTCCAACACCACCGCCCCCCCCCAACCCCGCCATCCCTCACCTGCATGTTTCTGCATCCTCAATAAGACATCATGCAAGATTCAGAGATTATCGCTACTGGCCTTCATAGGTCGCAACGCAAAATCTCTTCCAAAGCAGCTCCATGTTCAATGAAGTATTGTCATCATAAAGTTCATGAATATTGTTTACCATTTCCAGGGACTGGAGATTGGCTGGATGCAGTCACATTTTCAGGAAGTGGTTCTGCCCCCCTTTTGTGACCGAATCCAAGTGAGAAATTGGCGACAATAAGTTTAGGTGAATGTGCTAACCATTATGTCATGTATATTGTTATCCTGCCCACATGAAACCAGTGGGTTTGATACTGAAATTTAGGAGGAAATATGAATCAAAAACCACCCATCAGGAAGTTAATAGAATTGTCAGAATATGTTACCTGTGCATCCCATCAATTTTTCTTCTCCATTGTGTCTTTTAAAGTTAGATATATGATATATGAAATACTGATCCCTGAAACTAATGTGTAAGAGGTACTGGTGGGGAGGAATGATGGAGTTGGACTTGATCCTGAGTAAATAAGAGTTCAGTTGTTTCCCTCTCACCATACATCAAACCATTCCAGAAATATTGTACTTGCTTACACTGTCGGGGATGAGATATTAAATCCGCATCACAGAAGAGCACAGCTCAGTCAGAAGGATAAACCTGCAGCCCTATCAGCTCCAAATAAAAAAAAATCAAATATTATCCTCCGGATCACTTCGGCTTAATCCAATCTCTGTAACCCGCTCCTCTCCATCTGCGAGATTGCTCTGGTGCACTGAAGCCTCGACTTAGAGCAAAAAGCTCATTGTAATGAGCTGCTGATTCCAACTCATCGAAAATATAGTAAATGAGAAAAGGCAGTGGGCTGAAAATCACCAGCAGCTGGCAAAGACAGAAGCAGCAGACAATTAAAGGGCAAAAGGCTCCATTTCTACTTGTTAATAAAAATTATTGTTGTTTCGCTTTCACAATTTAGACAGAATTATTGATCTGAGCCAGATTTTATTTCAGCATGTTTTGTTCTTTAAATGGTTCATGCAGACATCTTCCTACTAAAACCTGCTTATAAATACTAATACAAAAATGTATTGTTTTGAAATCATATGTAATAAATCCATCGGAGTTTAATTTCCTCCAGCAGCACTCGTCCCTCTGTGATTGTATGGAATTCTTTTGCGTTCACTTTTAGTATAAACTCATTAAAGTAACCATATTAAAGATATGTTATATATTAGCCCTGAATTTTCTGTCTGACTTTGAGCCTCTTGGTCAGAAATACATCTGATTTCTGGGTTATGGGAAGAACAATGGGCAGGAGCTTACCAGTGCAGGGGCAGCATTGGGGGTAGATGGGGGGGATGGACATTTTGTAATGTGCATGTCATGTCTTATGCCCAAAGCATGCTTCCCCCAATCAATTTTGCCAGGGACAGGCTGAGATCTGCGTCAGCTATAAGTGCCCACTTTGAAGAAATTTAGCATAGCCAATCAACCTAACCCGCGCATCTTTGGAATGTGGGAAGAAACTGGAGTACCTAGAGGAAACCCTTGCAGACACAGAGAATGTGCAGATTCCACACACACCGGGAATTGAACCCAGGCCCCTGGAGCTTTGAGGCAGCAGTACTAACCACTGTGCCACACTTCATGGATGTTTTCGTTCTGGAGGAAGGTTTGTAGTGGGAGCTCCTAGGGGTTGGTGTTGAGACCCTTGCTTTTGTTGATATATCTTAATGACCTAGAGCTTGATGCACAGAATAGAACAGCATTGAAGATCGACAGTTAGTGTAGAACTTCAAAAGACATAGATAAATTGGTGGAATGGGTGGACAGGTAACAGATGAATTTCAATGCAGAGAAATGAGAAGTGATTCATGGTCATAGAAAGAACATGAAGAGACAATATAAAGTAGGCGTACAATGCTAAAGAGGTTGCAGGAAAGAGGGACCTGGGAGTATGTGTAAATAAGACATTTTGAAGGTGGCGGGACAGATTCAGACAACAGCTAATAAAGATGCAGTATTATGGGTATTATTAATAGCAGCATAGAATATAAGAGCTACTGGTTAGGTCTGAGCTGAAGTGTTATGTCCAGTTCTGGATGCCCACTTTAAGTATATGAAAGCATTGAAGATAATGCAGAAAGGATTCATGAGAATTGTTCCTGGGATGAGGAGCGATTGCATAGTGAAGAGGATAGTCTTGGATTGCAGGAGGATATAAATGGGCTGGTCAGACAGGCTCATCATTGACAAATGGAATTCAATCCGGATAAGTGTAGGGTGATGCACTTGGGCAGGGCAAACAAGACAAGGATACACATTATGAATGACAGAACCCTGGGAAACACCAAAGATCAGGGGGATTTTTGTGTGCCTGTACATCGGACGGGTGGCTAGAGTGGCTGAGAAGGCATATGTTATACTTGTCTTTATTAGTTAAAACATAGAGATTAAGAACAGGGAGGTTATGCTGAAACTATATAAAATGTTGGTTAGGTCACAGCTAGAGTATTGTGTGCAGTTCTGGAATCCACATTATAGGAGGGATGTGATAGCACTGGAAAGGGTGCGCAGAAGATTTACCAGGACATTGCCTGGGTTGGACAGTTTTAATTATGAAGATAGATTGGATAGACTGGGGGTGTTTTCCTTGGAGCAGAGGATACTGAGGTGGGGGGGCGGGGTATATAATTGAGGTATATAAAATTATGAGGGGCATAGATAGAATAGATGGGAAGAAATGTTTTCCCTTGGTTGGGTGGGGGGGAACAAGGTCATAGATAAGGTAAGAGGTTTAGAGAGGATGTGAGGAAAAATTTTTCACCCAGAGGGTGGTGGGAATCTGGAACTCAGTACCTGAAACAATGGTGGCGACAGAGACTCCCATAAAATTTAAAAAGTATTTAAATGTGCACTTGTATTGCCAAGGCATACAAGCCTTTGGACCATGTGCTAGGAAATGGGATTAGAATAGCTGTGTAGCTTGTTTTTGACTGGCACAGATGCAATTGGCTGAAGGGCCTTGTTCTGTGCTGTAAACCTCTATGACTCTGCGACTAAGTTGAGCCTGTTTTCCTTGGAGAAAAAAAATGAGAGGAGATTTGATAGAGGTATTCAAAATCTTAAGGAGCCTGGACAGCGTAGATAAAGAGAAAATGTTGCCCCTCGTGAAAGGATCGTGAACAAGAGAGGACATAGATAAAGAAGCAACGGTGATATCAACAAAATGTTTCTCACACACTGAATGGTTAGGGTTAGGAATGCCCTGTTTGAGGGTGTGTTAGAGGCAGGTTCGTCGAGGCAAAGGGCTGTTATACGTAAGGGAGGAATGTACAAAGTTACGGAGAGAAGGTGGGAGAATGAAATGAGACAATTTGCTCATTCAAAGAGTTGGTGCTGATATGATGGATCAAATGGCTTCCTTTGAGCCTGTGGGTGGAATTTTACAGCAACTTCATGGCAGAAGTGGGGCCATTACATGTGGCAAGCTGCTCAAAGGTCATTGGTTTCAGCGGGACCAGAAAATCCCACCAGCAAGACAGCACGTAAAATTCTACCCTGTGATTCTGCAAAAGGGAAAAGTTAAAGAGTGAATCCTTTTGGTCCTTTTCACTTACTGATAATTGGTGAAGAATGGCACAATCTGGGAGTTATGTAACATGATGCAGACAAACCAAATGAAATCAAAGTGGAACAAAAGAGGTCTCCATCTTTGAAGATCTCCAAGATGTTGATGAGGTAAAAATAGAAGCTGGCTTGTGTATCTGCTTCTATCTCTGATAATGCAAACTGGCAGCTCCGCTTGAAACTATGTCAGAATCTCCTGGAGGCAACAGCACCTTTGAATAACCAATGCTAATACAGAGCAGATTATTGTGTTTTGGTGAGTTTTAACAACCTCCAAAGTGAAAGTGTTTACTAAATCAGAGCTGACATTTCTTCAGCTTGCTCATTAATCAGTATTAGCGCTTGTGAACAGATCATTAAGGACTTGGTTAGGCCCCAAACTGACAATGACAAACAGTCCTCTGGCCCTACTTTGTGCTTTAAAAGTTCCTCAAACTCACTGTCAATGATTCATTCATTTAAATACCTCCTGACCTTGAAATTCAGTGGCGGTTGCACCGGTCTTCTGCTGTAACTTTGGTGGGAGACGATCCCCAACTCCTTTTAATTACTGAAATTAATCTTTGTGTTCAGGCTCAAGTGTTCTATCCAAATGAATGTTCATTATGTCAACACTAAAACACTTGAAACATTATAGCCACACAACAAACTCATATCAGGTGGCCTCTTGCAGACCAACATGCTCAAAGTTGGCTTTCCTAGATGCATTCTTTCTGAAAGCTCCATGATCTATTCCCAGAAAGGCTCTTGCTGTTCCAGGGAAACCCTAATTATCCCTTGCACTAAATTCAGAATCTTCTCCTTTGATATATGTCACCTGATACTCCCTCCTTACAAACCTCCAGGCTATGATATAATGGCTGTTTCTATAATACAAAGGAACAGAAGACACGTTGGCTACTTATCTGTATGTTTCCTGCTCCTCACTGTTACAACCAAACTGTGAAGTTCACACCTTTTTTAACTTGAAGACAACCCAGGAGACAAACAGATTAAAATGGATGGCTTGACTCAAAACTGAGAATGATTTAATTAGGAATTATAACAAAGCAGGTTCTCACAGAGACTTGGACCACGGCACAGTGGCACAGTGATTAGCACTGCTGCCTTACAGCGCCAGGGATGCAGGTTCAATCCTCAGCTTCAGTCACCGTCTGTGTGGAGTCTGCACGATCTCCCCGAGTCTGCGTGGGTTTTCTCAGGATCCTCCGGTTTCCTCCCACAGTCCAAAGATGCGTGAGTTAGCTGGTTTGGCCATGCTAACATTGTCCCTTAATGTCAGGGGACTAGCTAGGGTAAACGTATGTGGTTATGGGAATAAGATCTAAGTGTGATTGTGGTCAGTACAGATTCGATAGGCCAAATGGTCTCCTTCTACACTGTAGGATTCTATGAAACATCAACTTCTCTGGAGGAACATCAACTCAGTGATGCTCTGCAGTCCGTACAAACAGTGAAAAAAACGGTTGATGATCCTTTGTTGGATGTTCTGGTGAGTACATTAATGTTCGGATTCAAAGCCAGTATTTTTTTAGACAGTCTTTAGCTAAAAGAGGAACTAAAGCCCTAGGTGTCTTGGAAAGTGAGCTGCAATTTTAGATTTCTGACTGTGCCTTCAAATTTCTGGGAAATCAGACTGTGACCTCATTTTGCTCAGGAAACAAAGGTTGATTGAAATCAAACAGAGAACAGAGCTCAGAGAACAGATTTCAGCAGCAGTTTAGTGCATGTGGACTGTGGAGATTTGTGGTTGGGGCAGTTGAAAGAAGGAAACCCAAAGGTTGAATTCGGCAGCAGGGAAAAGAAAAGCAAAGTAACTGCTGCAGATTCATTTATTTTTCCAAGAGCTATTAGCTAGAGCTGGGCGTATTGATGAAGAATGTGCCTATGGGTTGCTTGGGAGCAGCTGTTAGGGGAGAATCAGATGGTTAATGGCAGCATAGAGATAGGAACAGGAAGCCTACCTAAGGAAGGCAAGGGTTTGACGGAGCATGATGCCACATGTGCGAAGGGAACAGAGATAGATATACAAATCTATCTCTGCTGCACTGTATGCAATGTGCAGTTTATGGTTTATATTATATGATAAATCATGTTTGACTCATGTTGACTTTGGTTTGACTGCAACGGTATAAGTTATCAAAAGAAAGGTAAAATCCTGTCCATCAGTTTCGTCCATTGAGATCAGTTGGTACGTTTGATGCTTTTAGATTATTGGTCTCCATGAGAATCATAACACATACAGTATGAAATTATTGTACACTTTAGGTAATTTCAACTTTCAAAAGTCATGTAATGCACTTTGTAAATTTTAGGAGTAAAAACTTTTCAAATCAAGAGCAGGTTTAGCATCCTTGCACACAGTTCTGCATCCTTGTGTTTTAATCTTTTGTATTTTTTTCAATATCATTATTTCTAAATTTCCTTAAATTAAGTTTGCTGCAGCTGCTCAACATCATGGTATTGTTTTATGATTTTTTTCTGTTTTTAATTGAATGCATAGTACATGAAATAAGAAACTAGTTGTGTCATTGTACAGTGAAGTTTTACATAGGGAATGACAGCTTGCTGATGGAGTCATATTAAGCTGCAAGTCCGCTTCAAAGATATTATTACCACCAAAAGCAAAAACCAAGCACCTTTATCAGCAGAACACAACAATGAGTTATTGCTATACTCAAATAGCCAGATGTTTGCCTACCTTGCTTGCATCATCTGCTGTAGCAAGAGGCAGCCAATCACAGAATCATAGGAATGTACAAGACAGAAGGAAGCTGTTTGGTCCATTGTGTCTGTGTTGACTGACATATAGCCATTCAGCCTAATACACTTTCCAACTCTTTGTCCATAGTCCTGCGGATTCCAACACTTAGCAAATATTTAAGTAATTTTTAAACATTATAAGGCTTTCTGTCTCTATCACCCTTTAAGTCAATGAGTTCAAGGTGCCAATCACCTTCTGTGTAAAAGAATTCTTGCTCAAATTCCCTCTAAATCTCCTACCTCTTACCCAATATTTATGTCCCTTGGATATGGATCCCTCAGAAAGGAGATAGGACCTTCTTAGCCACTCTATCTAGACCTTACAATTTTATACAATTCAATTCGGTTTCCCTTCTGACCCCCTCCCCATTGCATCTCCCCCAGCCCGTCAATCACTCCATGGAGAACTATCCTGGCCTATTCAATCATTTCCCATAACTTAAATTCTTCAGGTCAGGCAACACTTTTGTAAACCTGCGCTATCCTCTCAATGTAATTGCACCTTGCTTATAGTGACCAGACTTGTATATAGCACTTTAGATGTGACCTGTTGTTTGATACAGTTTCAGTATAACCTTCCAGTTATTGTATTCAATATTGAACTAATAAAGGCAATTTTTCTGTGTACTTTCTGGGCCACCTTCTGTACCTGTCCATCCACCTTCAGTAATCTGTGGACGTGCATTCCACAGTTGCTGCATTCTTCCACATTTCTTAGTTTCTTACCATTTATTACGTATTTCCTGAACTTGTTGACTTGTCCAAATGCATTATGTCATATTTCTCCACACTGAAGCACATTTGCCACCGTTTAGTCTATCCGACTGGTCCATTAATACCTTCCTGTAGTCTACAACTACAGGAAGATAGCAATAAAGTTTACTTTAACGTAAATCAAAAGTATAGGTCACACAAGAGGGTTAGTGTAACGGCCTTTTAATGAGGGATAGAAGTGAGGCTAGTAATGCAAATCAAGGGTCGCTTGTGGGTATGATTTTCTCTAAAAAATCTATAAAGAAAGACTCTGACAATGGTGAAGTGTCAAGATTGGTGCTAAGGGCACTGCACCACCCAAGCCTTGGCACAACAACACAAACTTGGGTCACTTGGGAGCAGAACCTTTGAATAAATGGAAAGACTATCAACATTTAATCTATAGTTTCTGGCATACATACATTCAACAATGCACCATGCTTCCTCAGATAATGGAATATTCTTGCCCACTTACCAACAACAAAAAAACAATCCTGACTCTACCACAGATCCTGACTGCACCTGCCTTATTGAATGGTCATGGTACCTGCAAATTTCATGATGCACCAATGATTCTGTTACTGTTTTTTAGCTGTGGCCAAATGTACACCCATACGCACTCCTCCAATTAAATTAAGCTGAAGAAGTTGTTCAGTTCTTGGTCCCAACAGAGTACGCTTGCAGTGCACTCTTCACTAACTCTGCTTCATGAACCAAGATCTTCCCTATGATGGATAGCCCCTCTAAAGAAGACATACTCCATTTAAGTGCAGTGTTCAAGCAAAATTGTTTTATGTATTGCTATGATGCAGGTTTTTAAGAAGTCCCCATGCCCACATTCCTGAATTCGATGAAAGTGCTGTGATAGTGGTTTGCTCTTCTTCCAGCAGTAATTTTTATGCTTTTAAATTTTTTCTGAAAAGCGTCTTGCGTATGTCCCAAGGACAGATCATCTGCCACAGTGCACTTCAGATAGATGCAGCAACAGCACAAAAACCCATCATTGTACTCATACGGTCAGCCACCAGTCCTTGTAAAAGCAATTTTAACTATTTATGAAGACTGCAATATTCTGTTTGGCCATGCGACTGAACTTTTTCACCAAGCGGTAACTTGTGTCATTTTCTACAGAATCCTTTTAAGGATCAAATTGTCCTAATGGCCTCTTGGTCTCTGAGCTGTTAAATGGAAGATGGTGTGGGAGGGGCAGGGTGGAAGATGGTGCAAGATGTTGTCATTACTTACTCCAAAACATCCCTGTTGAATTGTTTCTTGCTGTTGCCAAGAAATTCCCCAATCATCTGACGGCTCAGCCCTTTCCGCTGTAGCAGAAAGTGGGCAACCCCAATTGCTGTGTCAGGGATGAATCCACGGGCGATCAGGAACTGAATTCCTTTGTCAGGATTTCTGAAAAATAATAAGAAATTGAAAATAAGAATGGTATTGAAGGTAACTAAGAGAAGACAGTGTACAAGGCTTATGAGGTGTACTGGTGGTATATCTAACGGCTGCTTTGTTGAATACACATTACAGCCAGGGAGTAATGCCTGCGGCCCACAAAAATCAGGAAGTCAACAGACATGCATCAACAATAACAAACAAACATATCTATTACTTGCACTGTTATTAATGTTCATACCTGATGTATTATGGGTTCTTTGTGTGTCTTGATGAGATCTTGGGACTTGTATGTTTAAACATGATACCTTTATTGATAATCTTTAACTAGTTACAGCTTCCAGGTTACTGTCTTGCATGGTGTTGCTGCCTTGCAGGCTTGCTGCTCTCTCTGGGCCAATTACCACGAGACTTTATACATCATACTATGGACAGTGCCATTCTCCCGTCCCACATAAGTCCTTGTTCTGCCAAGTGCCATTACAATGGCATGCACATAATATCACAACATCTCCCTTTCTCTCTAAAAGAAGCTTTCTGCCCTTCCAACAGAATACAGTAATACATCTTTACTTGCTACCTCAGCCCCCCATCTCAAGACTCTCACCTTACTTTTACATTTGTTCCATATTTCGATCAGCTATGTTTGTGGAATGGTAGTAATTCCCTGTATTTTTGGTATTTGTGTTCAGGTTAGAAACTCCAAGGTGTTTTATGAAGCATAAGTTTTGCATCTTGAGTTTGGCTAGGATAAGCAGGAGATATTCCACTTCAGGTGTGATTCAAAAGACCCACCAGGGAGCTTTTATCAAACAAAGTTTTGTTTAAGAATATAGTTAACATGTATGGAGAAAAAATTAGCAATAACTTCTAACAATTACAAACAAAACTAAAACAATCACAGTAATGTATAACCCTTAATGAATATTTATAAGTTGTCCCAATCAAACCAACCACCATAAAAAAAACCCTTTAAACAGGTTCAACACAGCGTAGACTAAGGCTCACGTGATATTGGGATTGACGCCATTAGTTGAATTCTGCAGTCAAATGCCTTGAGATTCAGAACAGTTTGAAGACGGGACAGCTTACCAGAACACCAGACAGACTCTGGTCCAACTCCCAACAACAGCAGATTTTCAGAAAAGCAAGATCATGCTTTCAGCAAACCAATAGAATTTCCAAGAGAAAAAACAGAGAGAGACTTCTCTATCAGCTTGATGCTACTAACACTCCAACTTCCCAGACTGAAACTGAAAATGAACTCCTGCACATAGTTTTTTCCTCCTCCCAACAATGACAATACCTAAGGCAGTGAGCGTGAATTAAAAAAAAAATTCTCAAAGGCACATTAACTGATGTTGGTTACTTGCTACTTGGTTATCTCCATTTGATTTGTTTTTTGTGCTTCTCCTTATTGATAACTCTTTTAATCATTATACAACCTGCCAATCTTGAAATCATACCTTCACACCACAGTCCAGGTCATTAGTAAATATCAGGAAATGTTAGGGTTCCAACACTACAAACATTCCTCAAACCTGGTAAACAACCATTTATCACTACTCTGCTATAACTCAGGCAATTTCTTATCCAAGTGCTTACTTTCTCCTTTATTCCAGGAGCTATAATTTTGCTCATAAGTCTGTTGTGTGGCACTGTATCAAATGTCTTTTGCAAATCTATCTACACCGCATCAACAGCACTGCCCTTATCAACTGTTTCTATTAGCTCCTCAAAAAACTCGAGCAAGTTAGTTAAACATGATTTTCCTTGATGAATCCATACTGGCTTTCCTTAATTTTCCTGCATTTGTTTAAGTGACTATTGATTTTGTCCTGAACTATAGTTTCCAGAAGATTCCCTATCACTGAAGTCAAACTAAATGGTTTGTAAAACCTGGCATTACCCTTGCACACTTATTTCAACAATGGTGTAATATTCACAATTCTCCAATTCTCTGGCACCACCCTGTGTCTAAGGGAGACTAGAAGAATATAACTAGTGTCTCTGCAGTTTCCAATCTCACTTCCCTCAGTATCCTTGAATGCATCTCATCCAATCCTGGTACCTTATCAACTTTAAGTAAAGAAACACCTCTTTCTTCTCAATTGTAAATTCTTCCAGTGCGCCAGTCACTTCCTCTCTAGCTTTAGCCTGAGTAGCATCTTCTTCCTTTGGAAATATGGATGCAAAATATATGTTTAATACCTTAATTATTTCTCTTGCTTCCTCATGCAAGTCTCCTTTTTTATCCCTAATCAGCCCTACTCTATCTTTCACCACTATTTTATTATTTATATTTACATAGAAAACCATGGGATTCCCTTTTATGTTAGCTGCCAGTCTCTTTTCATGCTCTCTCCTTGCTTTTCATATTAGCTTTTTCACTTCTTCTCTCATCCTTCTGTATTCAGCCTGATTCTCCATTGTATTTTCTACCTGACACCTGTCTTCTACTTTTCAATCTTCAGCTCTATCTCTCTTGTCATCCAAGGTGCTCTGGAGTTATTTGTCCTACCTTTCCCCTTCATGGAAATATATTTTGACATTGCCTGCAATACCTTTTCTTTGAAGGCGCCTCATTGTCTTTTCTGCCAACATTTGATTTCAACTCACTCGACGCAGATGCATTCTCATCCAATCAAAGCTGGCATTCCCCCAATGAACTATTCCTGCTCTGGATTGCTCCTTGTCCTTTTCCATTGTATCATAAGCCTTAAGTTGGCAATGGGGTCACTGTTCTCCTCGATGCTCCCCCACTGATAGTTGATACATGTGAGCCAACTCATTGTCCAGATCCATGTCCAACAATTGGTTGCCATTCACCCAAAAACATACTGCTATAGAAAATTATCTTAAACACAGTCCAGGAACCTTTTGCCCTTCTTGTCCCTTTGCACGATTCCTGTCCCAGTCTCTATTTGGATAACCATCTTGTTGTTCACCTGAATATTGCCTCGCTCTGGGATCTTTTGTTGACCCCGCTATGGATTCTTCTGCTGTTCTCAATTTGACCTCTCATTGCCCTTGGCACTTTTGTGGGTATCTTGTGTGCAATTTCAGAGATGGGCAGCCAACGTGAGCCTAAAACTTCTAGTAACCGGGGATAGTAACATAATGGTTATCTTCTGGGACAACTAATCTAGAGACCACAACTAATGATCCAGAGATATGAGTCAAATCCTACCATAGAAAGACAACAATTTAAATTCAGATTTAATTAAGTGAGACTGAAATTAAAAAATCCACATCAATAATGGTGACCAAATAACTACTGTTATGCCATTAAAAACCCATTTAGTTCACCAGTGCTCTTTAGGGAAGGAATCTGACCTCCTGACTGGGTCCAGCCTACATGTGGCACCAGACCCACAGCAATGCATTCTATTCTTAACTGAACTTTGAAATTGTCTATCAAGCCTCTCAATAAGAGCAAGCAAAGCTGGGCAATAAATGCTGTCTGATATGTCTACCAGTCTTTGGAACATATGGTACTGAAATTCATATACCACATTACTCATCTAAGTGATAGGCAGAGCATCTTTTTGGCTTGATGACAACATCCTGTTAGTGATGAACCATGTTCTTTGCAGACAGAAAGAACAAGTAGATATAGTGCATCTCTTTCAGCTGAACAAGATTAGTGACAGCCATTTGCTGGTTTAGTCCTCAGGTCCAATCCGCTGACCAGAGTCAAGCTACCTGGTTTAAATTTCAAATAACGTTTGGCTAAAATTCCATTCACCTTTTGTGGAGAAGCAATGCATGATTTTCTTTTGCAGTTGGTGTTCCACTCAGATATTCAAACTGGCAGAAAGGCCATCAAAATCCACAAACCCTCTCTGTCACCAATACAATGGCACATTGGGGTTTCCCATTTGCTAGCTAGTTATATCCTTGACTCTATCAGAATTCTACTATCGGCACAGCTGTGCTTCATGGGCAGGGATAAAACGATGGTGTTGGCCAGGTTTTGCCACCCATTACTGAAGAAGCATGAATCCCTCACAGATTGGTCTTTTTTTTACAGAAAAACTGTCTTTTTCTCCCTCACTTTGTCGATCTTTCAACTGCTGTTAGGAAAGCAGCTTGTCTTAATTTGATGGGACCACTCACATTAGCTCTGTGTACAATGTGTCCACTTCCTATATTCTTTCTCATTGGCACTTACATGCAAAGTATACTTAGGTTCCCACAGGGAGTGCTGAAATGTGAAATGAAATTAAGGTATCCTGTTGCTTTGAATTAGACAATTGAATTTGAATTTTCATGACATGATAATGGGCTTTTCGCAGCACTGAATTTAATCTCTATCCTGCCAAAAAACACAGATTAAAACCATCATTTTAACTTTGATCTATAAAATAAAGTGGAATTCTACCCAGTACTCAGTGAGCAATCATAAATAGGTCCTCTGTACAATAAGTAACAATTTGCCTGCTGACTATACTGGATGGGTCTGAAAATGGGGGTGGGGATCACTTTGCCCCCATTTAGTGTAATGTAAGCAGCATGCCAACTTTGTGCTACCTGGTAATTTGAATTATTCATGCAGCCAGGACTAACCCATCCTGTTCATTCACTGCATGCATCAGCAGGGAACTCCATATCATTAGTAATGCACACTAGCACTACTTAAAGCTTGCTGCACCTCTTAATGAGGAGGTAGATAGTGCAGGTGCTAACAATCATTCAGCAACTGAATCTAAACACAAGAGTGAAGATGGTTGGCCATGGGAAAGAGCAGGCACCCAGGCAGCAGACACCGCACTAGAGGCCTAGGTGAAGGAGATAGAAAGGAGTAGAGGTCTCTTATAATCTGCAAAGAGGAGGAGGTCTTCCAGACACATAATGAGAAGGCAGTAGGAGCAGATAGCCACAGAAGTCAATGGCAGATGTTAGGGTGTGAAAAAGATTAATGATCTTGTGTGAAGGTCAGGGGGCATGGAGTTGGGGGTAGGGTGTTAGCGTGGATAGAGGACTGGTTGTCAAATAGGATGGTAAAAAGTCTGACAACACCAGGTTTTAGTCCAACCTATTTATTTGATAATATACTCGCAAGCTTTCGGGTTAGCCCCTTCGTCGGGTGAATGGAGAGTTCTCCATTCACCTGACGAAGGTGCTAACCCGAAAGCTTGCGAGTATATTATCAAATAAATAGGTTGGACTAAAACCTGGTATTGTCAGACTTTTTACTGTGTTTACACCAGTCCAACGCCGGCATACCCACATCATGTCAAATAGGAGGCAGAGAGTGGGGGTCAATGGGTGCTATTCGGATTGGCGGATGGTGACTAGTGGAGTGCCCCAGGGGTCGGTGCTGGGGCCTCAGCTATTTACCATTTATATAGATGATCTGGAGGAGGGAACCAAGTGTAGGGTGTCGAAATTTGCTGATGACACCAAAATTGGTGGGAAGGCAAATTGTGCGGAGGGTGGGGAGAGTCTACAGAAGGATCTAGATAGGCTGGGCGAATGGGCCAGGAAATGGCAAATGGAATTTAATGTTGGTAAGTGCGAGGTGGTCCACTTTGGTAGGAAGGATTATTACTTACGTGGAGAAAAACTGCAGCAGGCGACAGTGCAGAGGGACCTCGGGGTCCTTGTGCATGAGTCGCAAAAACCCAGCTTGCAGGTGCAGCAGGTGGTCAGGAAGGCGAATGGGATGCTGGCTTTCATCGCGAGGGGGATTGAATATAAAAGTAGGGAGGTCCTGCTGCGGCTGTATAGGACGTTGGTGAGGCCGCAGCTGGAGTACTGTGTGCAGTTTTGGGCGCCGTACTTGCGCAAGGATATTTTAGCCTTGGAGGGAGTGCAGAGGAGGTTTACTCGGCTGATTCCGGAGTTGAGGGGGTTGAGCTATGAGGAGAGGCTGAATAGATTAGGCTTGTACTCGTTAGAGTTTAGAAGAATGAGGGGAGATCTCATTGAGACGTATAAGATGATGAATGGGATGGATAGGATAGAGGTGGAGAGACTCTTCCCGCTCAGAAAGGATAGTAGGACTAGGGGGCATAGCCTCAAGATAAAGGGGGTGCGGTTTAGAACAGAGTTGAGGAGGAACTTCTTCACTCAAAGGGTGGTGAATCTCTGGAATTCTCTGCCCGTTGAAGTGGTGGAGGCTGCCTCGCTAAATATTTTTAAGACGTGGGTTGATGGGTTTTTGATGAGAGAGGGGATTAAGGGTTATGGGGAGAGGGCGGGAATGTGGAACTGAGCCACAACAGATCAGCCATGATCTTATTGAATGGTTGGGCAGGCTCGAAGGGCTGGTTGGCCTACTCCTGCTCCTATTTCTTATGTTCTTATGTTCTTATGAATAGTCAAGGTGAGTGAATGAATTTTCAAATACCATATCTTACCAACAGCACCACTTACTTTCAACTACGCCTTCCAGATTTAACTTCTATGGCTGAGAAGAACAACGACAAGATACGTAGGAATACCACTATCTGCAAGTTTCTTCCAAGTCACAGATTATTCTAACTTGGAACTATCTTGCCATTCCTTCATCATCACTAGGTCAAAATCCTGGAACTCCCACACTAGCAGCACTGCGAATGTACCTACACCATACAGACTGCAGCAGATCAAGGCCGTGGGTCACCACCAAATTCACTTAGGGATTTGTGAGCGGCCTTGCCATTGGCACCTGCATCCCACAAACACAAGTCATACCTAATATTCATAAGATTCACCTCACCCTTACTCACCTATACGTCCATATCTCACAGTGTGCACATAGAGCCAGCTATTTAACCACGACAGCCTCATCAGTCAAACAGATTGCACAAAGCTCCATGACACATTTTCCTTTCTCTTGCAGATGGTGGCACACAACTGGAGCCAGCAGGAATTAACCGGAGAGAATGAGCCCCGTGGAGGAAATGGTGCTGGGATTATGGGAAAGGCCCTCACTGAGGGATAACCATTGCTGAATCTATTGAAAGTGCTGATATCCTTATACTTATACATTCAACTTGTACCTCATCCTACATCTCTTCTGACAGAGAGGCTGCAAATAGTGCAAGCTACATCTCTTACTTTCCCTCCTTTCCTGATAAAACCCTATCCTTATCCCACTTTCTTTTCAAATACACAAGAATTGCAATCTGGCCACAACGTAGAGAAAGACCTTGTGGATTTTGATGATGAATAAACACGGTCACTCAATTTCACACTTGCAGCCACCAGCTCAGATACTGGGCGAGATTTTCCACACCTCCCTCCACATGTATTGCAGCGGCGGAGGTGGTGGGATCTTCTGGTCCCATCGCTGTCACAGGGTTTTGCATGTTATGTGATCCTGCCACCAGGTTTCCTGGTGGTGGGGGTTCACTGTCGACCTGAGCGGGTGATTCTGCCCGTAGGAACAGCCAGGCAATTCCAGCCATTTACATTGTGCTAACTGGAGGCAGAATCTGCATATAACGAGTCACCGGGCACACGTGAGCTGCAGGCAGGGCAGGGGCAAAGATGGTGCAGCAGGTCACACATGAGTTCCGTTCTATTGCCGAGGACTTTGATGGGGGCAGCTTACAGAAAAACCTTGTTGGATACATAGACAGAAATGTTTGACACATTGGAAGACCTGTCAGAAATGCCATGGAGTACGGATGAGTACAGGGAGGCGATGGCCCAGTGCTATTATCATGAGACTATTAATCCAGAAACTCAGCTCCTGCTCTTGGGACCGGGGTTCGAATCTCGCCGTGTCAAATGGTGGAACTTGAGCTCAATAAAAAAAAATCTGGTGATAAGAATCTACTGATGACCACAAAACCATTGTCAATTGTCAGAAAAACTCATCTGGTTCACTAATATTCTTTAGGGAAGGAAATCTGCTGTCCTTACCTGGTCTGGCCTATGTGTGACTCCATAGCCACAGCAATGTGGTTGACTCTCAACTGCCCTCTGAAAAAGTCTAGCCAAAAACAACTAGGGATGAGCAATAAATGTTGGCCAGCCATGACAGCTATGTCTCATGAATTAATTCCAAAAAAGTCAGGGACCAGTTTGCCACAGGGTTTTGCACGGAGCATTGGAGTCAATTCTCTCCAGCGTGGAAGTGGAATCCATGAGAACACTTGTGGACTCAACCATGATGCAGTGTTTGATAACCAATGTGTCAATCTCGATTGCAGCATAAGTAGCAGCTTTCCAACATCTGTGTCCTGCAGTGGAAGCTCAAATTGCTGCTATCATATCTCTGGATAATACTGCAGTCCAGCTATCTGTCCTTCAACTTATTGCTAATATTCCTGAGGGACTACCCCATGGAAGTGGCAGTGGCACTTGCAGCATGGATCTGTAGTTCTCTCTCAGGGTGACAGCACTTGTCTTTCCATTCCGGCCACTCCACTATTGCTCTAGTTTTCACCTGTCAGTTAGGCTGGACTGATGCCAGTTTGAGTTGGTGTGGTTTATAATTCAGTTTCTAGGCCCAGGGCTGCTTGAGCCTCCAGTCCATCTGGACCCACAGAAAGTGGCTGAAAGTCAGCAGCCCTCCACAAGCCCAGCTGCTGCCACTAGTGCAGTGAGAAGCATCAGCACAGTTTAGGAACACGAGGTCAGGCAAAGGCTATAAAGTCATAGAGGTTTATAGCATGGAGACAGGCCCTTTGGCCCAACTTGTCTATGCTGCCCAGTTTTTACCATTAAGCTTATCCCAATTGCCTGCATTTGGTCCATATGCCTCAATACCCATCTTACCCATGTAACTGTCTAATTGCTTTTTAAAAGACAAAATTGTACCCGCTTCTACTCCTACCTCAGGCAGTTCCAGACACTCACCACTATGTGAAAAAATTGCCCCTCTGGACCCTTTTGTATCTCTCCCTTCTCACCTTAAACCCAAGCCCTCTAGTTTTAGATTTCCCTAGCTTTGGGAAAAGATGTTGACTATCTAGCTAATTTATGCCCTTTGTTATTTTATAGACCTCTATAAGCTCACCGCTAAGCCTTTTGCACTCAAGGAAAAGAAGTTCCAGTCTATCCAACCATGAAGTCCCAGTAGATCATTTTTGCAATCTTTCTAGTTTAATAATATCATTTCTATAATAGGGTGACCAGAACTATACACAGTATTCTAAATGTGGCCTTACCAATGTTCTGTACAACTTCAGCAAGACATCCTAATTCTTGTATTCAATGTTCTGATCAATGAAACCAAACATGCCGAATTCTTCTTCAACACCATATCCTCATGTGACTCCACTTCCAAGAAGTTATGAACCTGTATCCCTAGATTTATTCTGTAACTCTCCCCGATGCTCTACATTAACTAGGCTTTTCCTGCAACCCTTCTTGAACAAAAGCACAACATTTGCAAAATACTGATGAGAAATATTCATTTATAATCTCACCCAAATCTTATAGATCCATGCATAAATGACCTTGTTGATCCTTAAGAGGCCCTACTCTCTCCCTAAATACTCTTTTATCCTTTATGCATTTGCGGAAACCCTTTGGATTCTCCTTTGCCGTATCTATCAAAACAATCTCCTGTCCCCTTTTTGCCCTCCTGATTTTTCTCTTAACTCTACAATGACATTCTCTATATTCTTCAAGGGATCCACTTGATCCCAGCTGCCTATGCATGTCTTCTTCTTGACCAGGGCCTCAATATCCCAAGTCATCCAGGGTTCCCTACTTCTACCAGCCTTGCCCTTCACTCTAAAAGGAATGTACGTACCCGGAAACCTGGTTACCACACTTTTGTCCCTTTGCCTGCCAACAGATTCCCCCAATCAACTGTTGAAAGTTCCTATCTTATTACATCAAAATTGGCTTTGCTTCAATTTAGAATTTTAACTTCTGGGTGAAACTTATCATTTTCCATAGATATCTTAAAACTAATGGAATTATGGCCACTGGTCACAAAATGATCCTCACTAATACTCCTGTCACCTGCCCTTCCTTATTTCCCAAGAGGAGGTTAAGTTTTGTCCCCTCTCCATTCAGGACATCCACATACTGAATGAGAAATTCCTCCTGAATACACTCAACAAATTTGTCTCCATCCAAGTCCCTAATGCTACGGCTGTCTCGGTCAATGTTGAGAAAGTTAAAGTCCCCTACCACCCTATTTTTCTTGGCGCTATCTGTAATCTCCTTGCATATTTGCTCCTCAATTTCCTGCTGACTATTTGGGAGCCTATAGTACAATCCTATCAAAGTGATTTTCCCCTTATTATTTCTCTGTTCTACCCATATAGACTATCCCTCAGAAATACCTCCTCTCAGTACTGCCATGATGTTCTCCCTAATCAAAAATGCAATTTCCTCTCCTCTCTTACCTCCTGTTCTTTCATTCCTACAACATCTGTAGCCTGGAACATTGAGCTGCCGTTCCTGTCCCTCTCTTATCCATGTGTCATTAATAGCTATAATATCCCAGTCCCATATACCCATCCATGCCGAGTTCATCTGCTTTGCCCATCAGGCCTCTTGCATTGAAATAAATGCAGCTTAATCTGGACTTCCTTTGCACTCTGCTCTGCTTTTGCCTGATCTGTCTAGTACTAGGATTACTGCACTGCCCTTACTATTTAACTGGTTTGTTTCATGCTGTCTTCAACCTTCTCTTCTGTTTCTCTGCTGCTTTGGGTCCCACCCCTTTGCCAAACTAGTTTAAACCCTCCCAAGTGGCACAAGCAAATCTCCCTGCCAGTATATTAGTCCCCTTCCAGTTCAGGTGTAACCTTTCCCTCTTGAACAGGTCACCCCGCCCCAAAAAAGATCCCAGTGATCCACAAATCTAAATCCCTGCCCCCTGCACCAGCTCTCAAGCCACACATTCATCTGCCTGATCTTCCTATTCCTCTTCCTACTAGCATGTGGCACTGGCAGTAGTCCAGAAATTACTACCCTCATGGTCTTGCACTTTAGCCTTCAGCCTAACTCTCTATATTCCCACTTCAGGACCTCATCATTTTTCATACCAATGGCATTGGTTCAGGTACTATGGGAATGTAGAAGGATTATCAGTTCAATTTTGTATTCAGTAAAGGCTCGATTTAACTTATAAAATTTTGATTGTAACATGTATACTGAATTGGTTTTTATTTTGACATTGCAGTCATGAGGATGATGTGATGGTCTATAACCAAAGGAAGACTAGGTGTATGTGACAGTTAGTGAATGGGGAACTGGGGGTGAAGCTATTAGTTAGAAAGGCCATCTAAGTTTCAATTCCTTTCCACTTCCTTTTCCTCCTTCTCTTCCTGTCCTCTTTTGATTCCTCTTCCTCACCCTAACCTCTTGGTTAGGAGATGGTTAGAGCTCTTCCCTCATGATGGCCAGGTTGTACAGCATGCAATTTGCCACCACAATCGAGTACTGCGGCGTTCCTTCAGGGTGGTCCGGGCAGTGTAATTGTTGTTTCAAGATATGAGTGGGCATGTGATGGAAGCATGGTTCTCAATGTATTGAATTGATCTATTATTGTCGCAATTATTGGGATTCAGTGGAAAGTATTCTTTCTTGTGAGCTATACAGACAAAACATACTGTTCATAGAATACATAGGGGAGAAGGAAAAGAGAGGGTGCAAAGAGAGTGTTGCAGTTACTGATAGGGTGTAGAGAAAAAGGTCAGCTTAATATGCGATAGGACATTCAAAAGTCTAATGGCAGCAGGGAAGAAGCTGTTCTTGAGTCAGATGGTATGTGATCTCAAACTTTTGTATCTTTATCCCAATGGAAGAAGGTGGAAGAGAGTATGTCCAGAGTGCAGAGTGTGTGGGTCCTTGATTATGCTGGCTGCTTTTCTGAGGCAGCAGGAAATATAGACTGAGTCAATGGGTGGGAGGTTGGTTTGTGTGATGGATTGGGATTTGTTCATAACTCTTTGTAGTTTCTTGTGATCTTGGACAGAGCAGGAGCCATAACAAGCTGTGATACAACCAGAAAGAATGTTTTTTATGATACATCTGTAAAAAACTGGTGAGAGTTGTAGCTGACATGCTGAATTTCCTTAGCCTTCTGAAAAATAGAGGCGTTAATAATGCCTTAATAATGCCATTGATTGCAAACTAGAATCATGAGTTTTGCTGTTAATGATGACCCTTGTCACCCAGCAGACTCCTGTTGGACTGTCATGAAGGCTGAAATGCAGCTAGTACAGCAAACTGTCACAGAATGAAGGCATCATCACTGCTGCCAGGATACCAGGTTCTGACCTGCATTACACGCTACTTGTGGTCACACATCAACGCCATACACAGGGAGCAGGATCTCTTGGTGTTCAAGCAGGAGACAGAAGCACATCAAAGCAATGTGCGTGCAGTCAGTGGCACTCCGCACCAAGAGAAATCTGTAATCCTCGTAAATCCTTGTGCATGCTCTGCCTGCTTCTCTTTGGCAAGAGGGAATGAAATGAAATTATCTCTCTTTGCACAGACAGCGTCAGTGAACTCCCCGGTGCATACGGTACACTCCAGCAGCAGCCTAGAAGAAACCAGGCATGTCAATGCTCACAGTGTGCTCTCTGGTCATTCTGCCGGCCATGCTCAACTCAGAGAAGACTGCCTACTGCACCTAAGTCAGGATACAGCTCGATTGTACTGAAACCTTCACATCAGCAAGAAGTCCCTCGGTGCCTGCACGCTAATCTCTATAGTAACTATCTCTATTTGTAGTAGCAGTGGAAGGCATTGAAAGCATATACTAACAGCAGCCAGATGAAATAAAGCTGCTCTAACCTTTCAATGGCTAATGATTCCTTTAAGTAAAACTGATGAGGGGATCCTTCATGCCACTGAAAGTTGTGTTCAACAGTGTGAGGTTAAGAGAGGGTATCAGCTGGAACACTGAGCTTCAAACTGACAAGAAATCAGCATTGTACATGGATTCACCTCATGATCTGCTTGCTTTGCATACTTCTGGCAGTCACTAATAGAATCATAGAATCCTTACAGTACAGAAGGAGGCCATTCAGCCCATCGAGTTTGTACTGACCACATCCCACCCAGGCCCTATTCCCATAACCCCAAATATTTATTTTGCTAATCCCTCTGGCATTAGGGTCAATTTAGCATGGCCAATCAACCTAACCCACACATCTTTGGACTGTGAGACTGAAATCAGAGCACTTGGAGGAGGCCCATGCAAACAGCAGGAGAAAGTGCAAACTCCCCACAGACAGTGATCTGAGGCCAGAATTGAACCTGGGTCCCTAGTGCTGTGAGGCAGCAGTGCTAACCACTGTACCACCATGCCACCCCAATGATTAGGCTTGTTCGAGGTGGTCTCAACAATGCACTGAAAAGTTGGGCGCAATTCTACCTTGGCTGTCTGGAGACCCTGGCTGCATTTTGAGCTCATCATTCAATTAATGAGCACAGTTCCTGCCTGTTTAAAAGAGAGAAGTTTTGCCCCAAGTTACTGTTGGCCAAAATGAGGGCTGCCATCAGGAGCAATAGCCACTGCTGGAATTGCATTCAGCTGAGAGGGTGTTGTGCCCTCAGGACAAGACAATTGGGGTCGGCGAACACAGGGGTAAGTCAGGCAAGCCCCAGCATTGGGATGTGATTTTGAGGACATGTAAAGGAGGGGTGCAGCCAGGCGGACCCTCTGTGGGTCACAGAGTGGCTGATCAGGAGGCACCTCCTCCCTCTGTCCTGCTGCCCAAGCCTACAAGTTGTCAGACTTCACTAGACAGTCTTCCTATATAGTGAAGGACTTAATTTCCACTGGTAAAATGCCAGTGGCAAAAGCTAGAGGCCCTTAATTGGCCACTTAAATGGCACAATTGGCCTCTTATGAGGAGGGCTGTTCTTCATCTTCCCTGCTGCTTGCAGAATGCCAGAACGGCAACCTCTTGCCTCCCAACACACCCCTTGAGGGCTGGCAAAATTTAGCCTGAGGCGTGAACCCCTTTATGAATATAATGACTGGCACACAAAATACTCTATTTTCCCAGTCCTGGGAGGCCCAGTAAGAGGTGTGTCCGCGAGTAAAATGAGAAAAGAAGCTCATCAGATCAACTGCCTGATGCTTTCCCACCCCTGAGACATCTTACTGGGGTCAGACTGACACTGATACCCCCTCACCCCCTGGCAGTAGACAATTACAAATATTAGGTGCCCAGTTGAGGGCAAATCACACTTCTCTAAGTAAGGAAATGCAAAGCACTCACAATCTACCATTTCAGTTCACTTTCCTAAACATGGTGTACCACCTTGAAGAACAACACTGCCATTTGAAAGCAATTTCCCTATAATCAACATATTTGTGGTTGTGATTGTCCATAACCAGATAGCAATTGCTTCCAGACAGTAAAACACAGAGTGGCTCATTGGGTGATCCCAAACAGGTTGGCCTAACTCCACAGGGCAAGGTCAGCTCACAAGTATAATCTGATGGCATTTTTACAGGATGCTCCGGATCAGGACGGAGAATTCCCTGCATTAGCATCACATAAGTCATTGTCGGTTCTTGCATCTTGAAAAGACTCTTCTGAGAGCAAATGGAGAAAGTCAGCGCTGAACAAAAATCAGTCTTTAAGGCCCAATGGTCCACTTTCATTCCAGGTGCCCAGCAAATTTTACAATGCTTAGACCTCATTCAGATGAGTTCCATGCTTTTCATGAAATATGTGCACACATGATTGCCACCTTTCATTGTCAGCATCATGCTAGCTGCATTGGAACACATCAAGCACAGTTAAGCCCCAGGCTTCCAAATTAATAACATGTGGAGTTGCCACTTCATGAACACCAGTAAAATGGGAACCTAATATTGCATTATCAACCTAGATTGTTATCACTTTACCCTTCTGGGACAACTGCTGGCAGAGCCCTGGGAATAAATCTTAAGCACGTCCTCTTTGCTTGTGGGACATAGATAGACATAAGAACATAAAAACATAAGAAATAGGAGCAGGAGTAGGCCATCTAGCCCTTTGAGCCTGCCCCGCCATTCAATAAGATCATGGCTGATCTGTCGTGGCTCAGTTCCACATTCCCGCCCTCTCCCCATAACCCTTAATCCCCTCGCTTATCAAAAACCCATCAACCCGCGTCTTAAAAATATTTAGCGAGGCAGCCTCCTCCACCTCAACGGGCAGAGAATTCCAGAGATTCACCACCCTTTGAGTGAAGAAGTTCCTCCTCAACTCTGTTCTAAACCGCCCCCCCTTTATCTTGAGGCTGTGCCCCCTAGTCCTACTGTCCTTTCTGAGCAGGAAGAGTCTCTCCACCTCTATCCTATCCATCCCATTCATCATCTTATATGTCTCAATGAGATCTCCCCTCATTCTTCTAAACTCTAACGAGTACAAGCCTAGTTTATTCAGCCTCTCCTCATAGCTCAACCCCCTCAACTCCGGTATCAGCCTAGTAAACCTCCTCTGCACTCCCTCCAAGGCCAAAATATCCTTGCGTAAGTACGGCGACCAAAACTGCACACAGTACTCCAGCTGCGGCCTCACCAATGCCCTATACAGCCGCAGCAAGACCTCCCTACGTTTATATTCAATCCCCCTTGCTATGAAGGCCAGCATCCCATTAGCCTTCCTGACCACCTGCTGCACCTGCAGGCTGGGTTTTTGCGACTCATGCACAAAGACCCTGAAGTCCCTCTGCACCGACACCTGCTGCAGTTTTTCGCCACGTAAGTAATAGTCCTTCCTATCATTATTCCTACCAAAGTGGACCACCTCGCACTTACCAACATTAAATTCCATTTGCCATTTTAATAGGTTAGGGTGAAGAAATGGGGGAAACTGTGAGTAAATTTCCCATGTTGATGTCATGAAGCAAATATCTGTGTATACTTCTAATCACAAATGTGGTCATTCAGGCTACGCTCTTAATTGATTAGAAATACTTGCATTATCAATCTATTATATCTAATATAGGGCTTTTCTACCCTAAGGAAAGTTTTGAAATAGCCTTTTTAACATTTTCAGTATTTCTAATAACACAAGTTTTATTCATCTAACTATGGAATTTGTCATTGGGGGTTCAGATATTTCTAATGTGTCGGTGCAGACTCGATGGGCCAAAGGGCTTTTTCTGCACTGTGTGATTCTATGATTCTCTGATTAACAATGTGTAAAGTGATTTATTGTAGGAAAACCAATTAAGAAGTATTTTCTTTTCCTTTAGATACTTCACTTCAAGATGGCTTGCTGATATTTTTCCTTTTGGTGGTCCCTGTGCTTGCTTTCATTGGTTTAATCATTTTTTTCAATCGTAATGCAATAAAGAAAGTCTGGAGAAAGAGAAAACCTCCACACACGACGTATGTGAAATTTAAGTTCACCTCCAACTTTTCATTGAGTTTTTAATTAAAAAGACAATTACTTCCTTATTGACTTTGGGGAAATTTTTCTAAAAAATGTCAAAGTGTCACAATAGCGAGAATAATGGAGCGATCCATACCAGTCGCTCAGGAATACTCCACATCACAATTCTCCTACACTCAGCCACTAATTTGGAGAGTTGGGAGTTTTGCACCAGTACTGGGGGGCTGGGCCTAAACACCAGTGAGCCTGGCTTCAAAGCACTTGGGCATGTTTCGTTGGGGTGCTCAGAGCTCACATGGAATGTGAGGCCCTCTCCCTTCACCTATGTATATCAGGACCTCCCCTCCCCCACATCAGAGAAGAAAATAAGAGACATAACACTGTTTACAGAAATTACTAACAAACTTGTAGAACATTCAGTGCTGTAAATTAACATTCTTTGAGAAACATAATGAAGCTGCCCAATGTTAAGTTCATTAGGCCCAAATCTTCCAGCATCTGGGTCATCAGAAATTGGACATAAGTTGACGGGTGCATGTCAGGATCCTACAAAAGTCCTGGTGCACAGAAATACACAGCATCTTACCTTGGAAGTTATACTGAGCCCAGCATGGAGATTTGGGTCAAGTTTTACCCGAGTACCTACTCTGGAAATGTTACATTGGTTAATATCTAGTCTAACACAGTGGTTAGTCAGCATAACTCACCTGAGCACCACAGGGCCCACACACCCCATCTGTGAAAGACTTGGGCCTAAAAAGATTTACCTGAATATGGCCCTATAAAATAAAAGGCATCCTCCCTTCTCTTCCTATGCTTGTGCATCTTCTCTTGGAAGACCCTTTGATGCTTCAAACGGGATTGGAAGATAGACTGTAAAATTGTGCTGACCCTTCGATGCTTCAACTGGGATTGGAAGATAGACTGTAAAATTGTGCTGACCCTTCGATGCTTCAACTGGGATTGGAAGATAGACTGTAAAATTGTGCTGACCCTTCGATGCTTCAACTGGGATTGGAAGATAAGACTGTAAAATTGTGCAAGGCTTGGGTGGCAGAAATCTTGTTGGGCAGCAACATTGCATTCAGCATCCACACTGACCAGAACATTTGGGGCAATAATACCTAGTGATGAAAAGTGACTTGTGCCTTCTTAGATAGGGCTGGGTAAACATCCAATTTCAAGGCAACTGCATAGTTAAATACTCCATTGGTGAACCAGTTCTGTTGTAGATTACCTTTCTTAGATGCACAGCTGTGTATCAGTGAAACCCATTACACATATTAATTGAAATCGGCAGAGTTCAATTTACTTTTAAGATCCTATTTTGTAACCTGTACTGTGGTGTTCTCATACCACAACAGCAAATTTAGCAACATAGTTTCTATTCTGTTGTATAGATGAGGTTACATTCAAAGAGTCCCTGCAGTGCAGAAGGAAGCCATTCAACCCATTGAGCCTGCACCAACAATAATCCCACCCTGGCCCTATCCCCGTCACCCCACATATTTACCCTCCCAATCCCTCAACACTAAGACGCAATTGAACATGGTCAACCAAACTAACCTGCACATCTTTGGACTGTGGGAGGAAACCAGAGCACCTGGAAGAAACTCATGTAGACATGGGGAGAACATGTAAACTCCACAGTCATCCGAGGTCGGAATTGAACCCACCTCCCTGGTGTGGTGAGACAGCAGTGCTAACCACTGTTTAAGTATAACTTCCTATGCTTCTTTGTTAATGCCAGCTATTAACACTGGTATTCCACGGCCACTCCACAGTGCTGCCAACAAATATACGGAACAATTTTCACCTCAAAGTGCTGCTCCAAACATTCTAAGCTGTCCCAATTATATGCAATTGTTTCCCACTCTATGAGCTGCTGCCTACAGCACGAAACCAACCTACAGCTTGATGGTTTGTCCTCAATCATGTTAAGTTGATTTCAATTATGCTGAATTATCCTGACTCTTCAGTCCCTTAAAGAACCTGGGGATTTCATGGACCAGCTCTCATTTTGCTCAGCTATTCCCCTTCCAATGACCTGTTTCCAATCCTGTTGAAAAGCCTTTTCTACCACAGAGCTGCCTCCCATCTCAGGGAAATGTCCAGTCTAAACAGCAACCTGTTCTTCACCGACCATGCCATTAAACTACTTCCAGCCCCAACATCTTGTCTCTGAAATATTTTCTCTAATGCTGACTTCTTTCAAAAGTTGTAAAATGAATGTTCTTCCCTCTTAAAAAGAGCAAATAAATTGAATCATAATACTGCTTTGTGTCTACATAGTAAGTAATAATTAAGTACAGCATTTAATTGAAAAATGTGGCTTGAGGTGTTATCCTTCAGTTAAATAGCTTGTCCTTAGTTATAACTCCCACACAATTATTATTGCTTAAATGTTTTACTCAATTAAAGTGCCTTTAAAACAGAGTCCTTCTGAGGACCATTAAATTAAAGAATAATTCTAAAAAGACAGGTGGCACAGTGGTTAGCACAGCTGCCTCACAGTACCAGGGACCTGTGTTCAGTTCCCTGCTTGAGTCACTGTCTGTGTAAAATCTGCAATTTCTCTTGGTTCCAGCATGGGTTTCCTCCCACAGTCTGAAAGATTTGCAGTTAAGTGCATGGCTACGCTAAAATCTTCCTCAGCGTACCCAAACAGTTGACAGAATGTGACAACTAAGGGATTTTCACAGTAACTTCATTGCAGTGTTAACATAAGCTTATTTGTGACACTAATAAATAAACTTTAAAACTTTAACTTTAAACACACAATCATATTGCTATCCAAACTTCTCTCCAACATGTTCTGCTTCCCGGCTTACTATTGTATGCTTGTTTCTGAACCTGCCTCTAATGCCAGCCCCCATGTCCAACTCCTAATCATTGAATCCCTACAGTGCCATTCAGCCCATCAAGTCTGCACCGACTCTCCGCAAAAGCACCTTACCCTGGCCCATGCACGCCTTATCCCTGTAACCCCATATATTTACCCCACTTATCTCCCTAACCTACATATCTTTGGACACTAAGCAGTAATGTAGTATCGCCAATCCAAATAACCTGCACATCTTTGGACTGGGGGAGGAAACCGGAGGAAAGCCACACAGGCACAGGGAGAATGTGAAAACTCACCCAAGGCTGGAATTGAACCTGGGTCCCTAGCACTGTGAGGTAACCACTATGCCACCATGCTGCCTAATACTTGCTGTCTTGAGTCAAAATGGATAATGGGAGCTTCATTGACCTATTCCTGGCCCTGCAAGACCAGGATTGTGGAGTCACCCATTTACCAATCCCACATGACCACATCCCTAAATTGCAGGTCATTATGTGCGTAAGGCAGATTGCAAGCGGAACTACGGCAGCAAGAATTTTGAATTCTGACAATGGCCATGGGAAAATCCAGGTGGTGTTGCTACAACATCTGAAGTGTAGAAGAGATGGCTCATGCATATATGGGTCTTCCCACTGTGTTTTGGGAAAATACAACTAGGCTTCACCTGGATGGTGCCAGAAGGTGAAGATGAAAGGATAGCCTGGAGGGATGTAAGCCTCAGCTCCTCAGAGGGGTGAATGGAAAAGAGGCAGCAGATCGTATGTCCAGCAGGGGGAAGAAAGAGAAAACAAGTTCAGGGCATAGAGGCGGTGACATATCCAAAACTTTGCTGTTCTAACTGTTTCTACTACTAGGATATCGGATCTAGGTCTAGTTGCCAAGGGATTGAGTAAACAAGGTAAGATAAAAAGTTAAAATAGAAGAAAAGTCCAAATTAGTTGGAAAACATTATAATATCTAAGGGTTAAGCAAAACGAAATGCAAGAAATACAACTGCAGGGCAAGAATAAAGAAAGAATGGGCAACAGCTTTTTTTTGTATGTTGGTACTAATTTTACTTTTAAAAAGAATTATTATTTTAATAAGCTACTAGGATGGCACCTAAGTAGCATTATTTCTGAAACGTTAGTATTTGCTTAAGTGTCACAGTGCTTGAACTGAATATAAAAATATTGCTGGACTGTCTCATAAATTACAAGTGAAGGGAGAAGGCAAAGAAGCAGAACATTTCAACTGGCAGAAATCCACTTCAAACTCAGTCTGTGGAATAAGGTGTTCATTAGTCCATTTAGTGCTGGAGAGATGACAAGAAATGCATTATTAAACAGACCATCAAGCAGGATGCATTGACAAAACACAGTAGGAACTAAAAAAAACTTAAAGATCTATTACTGGAAACTCTGTGAGAGCCAAGAATTGCAGACTGGTTTATGCTCCACCTTCTTGCCAAGGCAATTTTCGATTATGGGAGAAGAAATCCTGGAGGAAAAAAATAGTTGTCACAATGTTATCTAAATGACAAGTTACAGAACACCCTTTGGTAGAAATTCAGAGGTGACTAAATGCAATTTTCAACTCAGAATTGTTTGTGTTTCTATTTGACAAGAACCATCAGGTCTTGGAAGGTTGTGTGACAAGGGGCTTACAGGACTCAGAAAGGAGCTAGTGAAAGGGTCAGCCACAATTAATTCAAGGGGGGAAGAGAAAGGATTGTACATCTGACAAAACAACAGGAAAGTTGAAGAGCATTACATGCATTGTACTTCTGATCCCCTTGCTTTAGATTGTTAAATTTGTGTTGCCTAGTATGAAGGATAGAACAAGGAAAGGTTGATTATCCCATCAATAGATACAGAGTAAAACCCTTCTGTATTACTCTATCAATTACTTTATCAATTACTTTCAGACTTGAAATAGCATGGATTTGATGGAGAACGGAGTTTGCATTATTAATTTTCTATATTCTACCATAAACATTATTGTACCCAATTAGATCAATCATGCTTCTTCTGAAAAAGTAGAAGCAATTCATTCACGCCATTAGTCCAACAGGCATTCAAGCCCAGATCCCAGAAGGTAAAGAACAATGTTCTATGCCACTGCAAAACTTGATTCCAGATACAAAACCTGATGGTATATTGACCACAAGGCATAAGTATTCCCAAGTGCTTATTGTAGCAGATTCCAAAAATGTTCTTCATTTAAGGCAATATACAGAACAATGAATTGTTGAAAGTAACTACAAACATATTCTAATTGAGGGAATCAGATGGTGTCTATAACTAATTAGGGTTCAATACTTTATTTTAATTGAAAGATTCAGATGGCTTATTATAGAGTAGATTGACACTGGTCATCTTTCTCTCCTTACTGTACATGACTGCAGTGTTATTCCACTGATTAATCCACATCTGCCCCAAACAATGAGGGAAATAAAGGGGAAATCTGTTCTGGTTGATTATGCATAATGAGATGATAAATGAGTTCCTCTGGCCAGTTTTTCCGCAGTGAAATGGTAAATACATTCAATAGAAATGCGGTTATGAATTTCATGAAAATAGTCCACTGGAATTAATTTCCTGTAATTGAGGTTTAAATTGCATTACTGGGTTGAATGAAACGCTAAACCTAGATCAGCTGCGTAGCAAGGTGCAACAGTAAAAGAAAGATTCTGTGGCCAAGATTGCTGTAGATTGAGCCATCTTCTCTGTTTTAAGCAACAACATTAATACATAGCAGAGTTTGCTTCATTACTCTGCTTTTTTCATTTTTTAAAAAAGTATGAAAAGCAAAATAATCAAATGTTAGAAATAAACCTGTACTTGTGGAACCTATTCATCAAAATAAGTCATTAGTGCTATAGCAGCTTGGTAATGATTGTGTTGTACATGCACTAAGTAATGCTATGTCAAATTGATTGCATTAGACAGGTCTATTTGTTGCATATTTTATTTTATTAACTTGCTTTCTTTCTGAACAGTACTTCTGTGCCAGGATTCTGCATATGTTATTAACATTATGCACTTGTTTGCCAAATGAATCTTTTTATTTGCTCTGCACCGTGGTAACCTATTTGCATGTTGAACAGGTGGTAAGGGAGTTTTAAAAGGTGAATTGAAACAAGGTCCAAATAGATGGTGACAGTCTATTAGCAGTAAATGATGGAGGCTTAGTATGATGCAAGATAAAACTAGTTTGGGACCATTTTCCAAGTGCATGCCAACAGCCAGGACTTACCACTAGCAAAACTGTTAGCATCAAGTCCACATATTCCTCGCATTGATGTCAATGGATGGAAAATTGTGCGAAATGTGGTTCTATTTTCCTAATGCGTGCATTTGTTTAAAGTTATTCTGATTTGCCTCAGACAAGTCACCACAAAATTTTTGTACAGCCTTCAGCAGAGAGGATAAAATCTGATTTGCGCGCTATTGTATGGACACAATGCTTATATTCATTCATACTTCCAGTGTGCAGAATCTGCAGTAAATGTTTGTTGTAAAAAGTGAATCTTCTTTCTTTTTATCACAATTTAATTAAACTGGAGGTTAAGCATATGGAAAACTTTTTGCAAATGCTCAGCACATCAGGTAATTTGAAATGGTTACGTGTCTTGTGGTACGATTTCTGTGATGTTATAATTTACAACTGAAGACTAGCCAAAATTGGGGGTTTAAAATGACACCACTGGTCATTTTTTGGTACATTGTGCTTGGGCTTTCTAGTAGAACAGTGCAAAAAAACTTTGCCCGTCCAATCTTATTCTTACAGGGATAGTTTATCAACAATCAGAGTACCATTGCTCTATCAAAGAGATGCATGCAGTTCACCCACCATGGGTTCATATATTATACATTATTTTTTAGCAAAAGCAAAAATGTGGTCTGCCAGATTACCTGTAACTCTTTGATATTAAAAGACAAGATATACACTTAGTGGTGTCTTTCAGCCTTTGTAACCGTGGTATCACCTCAGGGCAGTACTTAAAAAATGTATGCTTGCGTTTGTTAATAGCTGTAAACTATAAAAGTGATCAAAAGAGGCAACGGAGAAGAACCAATATAAATATCTCCCTTTTAAACATTTTCCAGTAGAGGGAAATGCCGTGATATATCATTGTTAAATGTTTGTCTTGGGGATTGTCATGAAATTCTGCTAAATTAAGAGAAGGACGGTCAGACATGGCAGTTTTATAGCTATAAAACTATTAGAAAATATATGGTTGAAAACAAGACAATACCCAGTGGGATTGGAGCCTGTGGTCAATATCACTTAACATTTTTCACCATTGCATAAATATAGGAAAATGAAAAGGATTGAAAAGAAAAGGAACAGGAGAATGGCAATGCATGGACAGAGATGACACCCAATATTGCTGTTTACTGGTCATTGACCGCACCACACTATACTAGATCAATAGGAGTTACCCCAATTTTGCTGAATACTCATGTTAGCACAGGCACATCACAGGCTCCTTCCATAACAGAAGGGAGGATACAAGAGTAGAATCAGAGAGTCAATCAGAGAGACCCTGGGTCCTCCAGCCTTTTGATTAACCTGCTGTCAGGCTACCAACAGCTCTCAGGCTAACTCCCAAACCCTTCCCTTTCACCCCTGTCTGACTTAGGTGTGATGTGGAGATGCTGGCTTTGGTCTGGGGTAAACACAGTAAGAAGTTTCACAACACCAGGTTAAAGTCCAACAGGTTTATTTGGTAGCTAGTGGCTTTTGCTACCAAATAAACCTGTTGGACTTTAACCTGGTGTTGTGAGACTTCTTACTGACTTAGGTGTGTCAGAAAGCACATGTACATTTTAGAGGCATAAATTAAATGGAAAAAAATGTATCCAACCAAGTACAAATCATAACAGAGAAAATTCGATTCTTTAGGCTGTATTGCCATATCAGGAGATAGTAGAAATCTTAGCTTGGAGGAGTCCCTCAGAGCCAGACAATATTGTTAATCATATGCTTCTCTAGCTCAAACCTTGCATTTTGCTGTTGATGTTTACTTACACATTAAAAAGATTGAGGCCGATACGGTAGAGACGTTTGCGGATGGTGTCAGTAGAGAGTGTTGGAGACTTGCAGCTGCTTGGGTTCTCACAGTGGTACCTGGGCATGCTCAATATCATAGCATGCAGTGCCTCTTTGGAAGAGACTTCAGATGGAGACTTAGCCGAGATGGATGTTGTACTGCTGCTGCTAAGTTGTTCTGCGTTGTCTAAGCGACTGGATTCTAACTGATGGTCCGGCACGATTCCATTGTTGTGATCAACTTGGACCTTCTGCATCGCCAACTGGCTCTGCCCTACCAACTCTCCTCCTACCCCGTTTGAGCTGATATTGACATTCAGTTCCGTGAAAGGACGATTATTTTGAATGATCGTCTGTTCCTGTTCTGAAGAAGAACTCTGGGAGCCTTTGTTTTCCTCTTCCCCTGGAACCGGATCATCTTTTGCAACCACAACATTCTGCTCAGATTCTGATGTAGTGTTCTCACAGTTTGCCATGGCAACCGATGCAGATTCCAGCAGTGAAGAAACGGACATATTTTTGTTCTCAATGTGGAAAGTTACATCTCTGAAAGCCATCATCAGTGTACTTCCACTTCTCGCAAGGCCATCTTCCAGCTTGTCATCACTGTTTTCTTGCCCTGTTTTCCCAATCTCGCCTGCCGCCCCATCCTGCATTGAGGCGCTGCTGAAAGTCTCTGTGAATTGGTAACTACTGCCATCCTGCAGTGAGCACATTGTCTTCAAGCTCCAGGAGCTGAGGGCGTCATCGATCGACTTAGCCAGTGACTTCACCTGCTCCGTGAAGGAGTCCTCAAGCTCAGTCAGAGCCCCACTGATGCTGGCAGGCAAGGATGGCGACCTCACCAGGGGGATTCCTGCAAAGTTATACCCTTCCATTAAACTTTCAGCATTCTGCAACCTGACCTTCCGCAGAGAAATGCGCCTGGGCATGCGGCTTTCCAGCAAGGAATTCCGAATCTTTTCAAAGTTCTTGCTGAGTTGGTACTGACGGAAGGCTGTCTGGATGGTGCAGGCAGCCCGGCGAGATACCAAGTGGCCTCCATATTTGTGTTCCAGCATTTCAATCTGAAACGGGAGAGATATGGAATATCAAATTCTACGATTCCGACTGTGGCTACCTACATAGAAAAAACTTAAATAAAGAGGGTCCCGCTCATTTGCATTCAAATCAATATATTGTATGAAGGGAAAATGCCTTAGAATTCCTAGCTTAGGGTTCAAACATTAACACACTTTAATCTGTCTTACCTGGGGAGGAGAAGAAACTTCTGCATTCCCTCTTTACAGAGTTTATCTAGCTTTTATGAAACTCCATGAACAAACTATGCTGTTACATTATTGCATTGCTAGAGTACTCTATGACTCCACTCTTTGTTCCCACATTTGTGATGTAGGGTGGCACGATTGCATTGCTGCCTCACAGCGCAAGGGACCCAGGCTCGATTTCCAACTTGGGTCACTGAGGAGTTTGCACATTCTCCCTGTATTTGTGTGGGTTTCCTCCAGGTGCTCCAGTCTCCTCCCACATTCTGAAAGACATGCTGATTAGGTGCATTGACCCAAACAGGCGCCGGAGTGTGGCGGCTAGGGGAATTTCACAGGAACTTCATTGCAGTGTTAATGTAAGCCTAACTTGTGACTAATAAATAAACTTTTACTTTAAAGTAACATTACAGCACTCTACAACATACCAGGACTCTCCACAGTTGTGAAGCCAATTGACTCGACTACATAGGGCACTGTGATCTCAGTCTGATTAGGACTACGACTCCCTGCCTGCAAGGATTGCAGACATTTCCCCGCGTCCCTCTTGGTTTCTCACAACAACTAATGAGAGGCAGCGGTGAATGAAAAATAGAAATAGAGGGAAAAGGATATTTTTAAAAAGAGAGGGGAAAAATCAGGATAGGATATGAAGGGGGAGAAGATAATTGAATATATTATTTTATAAACATTGCCAGTGATAGCTTGGGTCAGTTGTAACATCCTGTCCTTTGTCAGAAAGATCCAGAGCCCAGCCCCAATTCAAGGAACTCAGTATAAAATGTGAATGATACTTTAATGAATTGCTGCTACTCATTGGAGGTTTGTGTGAAAGGTTAAACTGAAGCTTCATCTACTTGTTCAGCTGCTTGTAAAATGCCTTACTCTACAATTTGAACAACAGCAAGGAAATTCTCCAGTGTCATGGCCAACTTACCTTTAATCTCTCACCCAACAGCATCAAAACACATTTCTTGATCACTCCTCACTGCTGCTGCTGCAGCCTCATGTACAAATTGGCTGCCACATTTGCTTGTATGAAAATAATGAATGAACTTCAAATGTATTTATTTCCTGTAAAATACTTTGCATCAGCCTGGGCGTGAAAGCTGTAACATAAGTGCAACTTCTTTCATTCTAATGCTACAGACTATCATCAATAATTCATATAATGGTACACAGTGCTGTTTTTATCCCTGTGTCTTCTCTTAGCTTACAAAGTGTATCTGGGAGTTTTGTTGACAACTGTAATAAGTCGTCGAAGCCGCATTGGTTCTCGATAGTTATAGTTAAATAAAAGCTGAGTGGATGAGGAAGATGAGGATGTATTTTACTGAATGGGAAGTTACAATCTGGTCTGCATTGCCTCTAAGGTTGGTGAAAGTCCGATCACTAGGTACTTTTGGAAGGGAATGGGATAAATAATTCAAAAGGAAAATTTGCAGGATTGTGGGTTTGATTGGTTGCGCTTTCTAAAAGCTAGTGCACACACAATGAGACATGATGTGATTCTATATTAAACCAATATAAGGAATTCCCTGAAAATATTTTCAGTGCAGAGTCAGAGCATAAACTTTCACTGCTCTGATCTTTTCTGGCAGACACTGGAAGAAGTAGCATGCTCAAATGTTGGTGAAGACTTGCATTTATGGGCTGGATTCCTACCCAACATTACAGAGTTCAGAACAAATGGACTTGATATTTGTGTAAGAGTACTCAAACGAATAATGCCCAAAGACTCGTTTGGTGGGATACAGCTGGAAAGTCTGCAGACCTTTGATCATGGCACATGCGCTGCCACTGATGCTGCCAGAGTATTCACGTTCAGGAGAGATTTCCTCACTTCAATATCTTGTTGGGCAGCTGTGCCAATATTGGTTCATCTCAGGCACCTGTCAGAGCAGGGAAAGGCAACAGAAGTGATGTTGGCCAACTGCTTGACTGCATACTGCAGAGATACAATTTTACAGGGAACATTTCCCTGTACACTAACTGGCTGTGTTCTTTCTGATCCAAGCCAAGTCCCATATCTACTGTTCAGGAGTTTGGTACACCTCCTATCATCTGGCATCTGTACTGATTAACACTTACAGCCCTGGCCAGAGCTAAGAAAACTCCGAGCTAAGGAACCATTTGCAGGGAATAAAGTTGGAGGAGATTCTATTTCAAACAAGAATCAACAGAAATTCACAGTGAAGGATAGGACTTGGCACATCAGGATTCTAGCCCAATTCGTGAGCTTGCAGATACGTTCCAATCCAACTTGCCAACCTGTAGCAAGACTGCATTAAAAGCCCTACACAATTTCAAAACCCATGTATTTGAGTCATGCGGACTGTGATGAATCAGAGATTTCAGTTGACATGGCAGGTGCAACCTATCATTAGCACCTTGTGGCCCAGGTATTTTTTATTCATTCATGGGATGTGGGCATCGCTGGCTGGCCAGCATTTATTGCCCATCCCTAGTTGCCCTTGGAGGGCAGTTGAGATTCAATCACATTGCTGTGGCTCTGGAGTTACATGTAGGTCGGTCCGGGTAAGGGACAGCAGATTTCCTCCCCTAAAGGGCGTTAGTGAATCAGATGGGTTTTTCTGACAATCAACAATGGTTTCATGGTCATCAGTAGATTCTTAATTCCAGATTTTTTTGTTGAATTCAAATTTCACCATCTGGCATGGTGGGATTTGAGCCCTGGTCCCCCAGAACAGTTTCTGGATTAATTGTCTCATGATAATATCAATAGGCCATTGCCTCCCTGTTCAGGAACACACTTGTGCACGGATGACAGGTGAAGGATAGGCTCAAGTATGAGGCTGCCTACAATCAAATAGCCATTCATCACTCAGGAGCTAGGCTTCTATATGACTTATTGACCTAAAATGCAGCTGGTACTCATGGAATGGATTACTTAGGTAGTACCTTGAAGCAAAGAAAGAAAAACTACCAAAACGAATCAGCTGGAACTAAAAGCAAAATTAAAAATAGGGCATAGTGCACAAGTGCCAGAAGAACTGTTCCGTATCCTTCAAAATGTAAGAATGGACTGGAATTTACTGCAATAGTAATATTGTAATGAATGCGTCAAATTAGAATGTTGCATTTCCTCATCCTCCAATGGCAAAATTACACAAAGATTTTTGAGAGAATGGATTAGAATACGCTACGGTGAGGACAGCGGTGAATTAGAATCAGCCAATGGGTAATACCCCTAATTGAATTATGGCTAAAGGACTTAACAGCAGGGTTATTTGAAACTTGAAGCTTAAAAGTGACTTAATCTTTCTCGCCAAGAAATCTGCCAGGCTCGAAAAACATTAGTCTCGTGGCCTATAGCTGTCATAAAAGTAACAGATGCCTTAACAGTTACAGGTTTCCTTTCATCTACATTTTTAGAACACAACAAACTGATCAATAAATCCCTCCTCTCCTGTTCAAAATGTTGTGTTAATTCTGCAGGAAGGTCCTTTTTATGATTCATACGTTCTTATAAGCTACTAGAAGACTGAGACTTTAAGCTTATCGGGATTGGAGGCAATGCATGGGAAATCCTTGCTGCTGACCAAGCAGCTAGAGACAAGCAGAGTGGGTGTGGAAAAAGTACAGAACAAAAGAAATGGCCAAATGGCAGATAGAGTGCCTGCAGAATGGAATAAACTTCATTCAACCTCCGGTCAATGCTATTCCCCATGCCAGGTTTGGAAGGGACTGCCAGTCACAATGGTTAACACAGCTCCCTCACATCGCCAAGAACCCAGGTTCAATTCTGGCCTCAGGTAACTGTCTGTGTGGAGTTTGCATGTTCTCCCCATATCTGCATGGGTTTCCTCCGGGTGCTCGGGTTTCCCCCCACAGTCCAAAGATGTGTAGATTAGGTAGGTTGCCCTTGCTAAATTGCCCCTTAGTGTCAGGGGAACTAGCGGGTCAATATTTGTGATTAAGGGGATAGGGCCTGAGTGGGTGTTGTTAGTGCAGGTTCCATAGGCCAAATGGCCTCCTTCTGCATTGTAAGCATTCTATGATTCTAACTACAACTGGCTATGTTCAATGCAGAGGTAACGATGCCCTGGGCGCAGTCCATCAACTCTCATGATGGAATTAAGCCAACAGAATATAGGAAAATATTGAATTATCTAAGCTGGCAAGGCCACGCTGAAAGTCTGTAAGCTGTTTTTGATAAATATTTGGAGTGGAAGTAAAGTTTCACATGTCATTAATAATAACTGGAAAAAGGTTTGAAGTTTAAGTAGCAGGATTTATCCTTTCTTGAACTCTTTCCTTATGCCGGAATCAATCTGTAGAAACTTAGGTTAGGCATGAAGCCTCGGCTCATATGTTTTGTGAATCTTGGTTGGAATGATTTGTTACCATCCCTATATTGTGGAACTAACAGGGGTGAATCATGGCACGTTTTCCCTGGCATGCCCTTTAAACCAGAAAACGGAATCCTTTTTGAATCCCTGATATTTATGCATACTGCTTACACCAACAGTTAATTAAAATATATGTGTTAAATAAAAATGAATGAATGGATCTTCGGGGTGAGATTTGTTGCTGCATTGCCTGTGGATTCCAAAAACAATATTCACCTTCAGCAGTGTTGCCAGATTTTAAACATTTTATTCTACGTTGCCTAGATATAAACAAAATACATCTGACTTCAAAAAGAACCAAGCATAAACCGAGAATTTTTTAATATATAAAGTAATTGATTCATTTGATTCCAGAAAGTGCTGCATTTAATTAAAGGTTAAACTCACAGTGGAATATAATTAATGGAGATGTAATAATAATAGATGTCAAAATTACAAAGCCCATCAGTGCCAGTCTTTAACAATCTAGAAGATAGCGTCAATCGCAGTTGGTTTCGTTCAGCAAACTTGCCATTGGCAGGGGGTGCAGATCTATCAAAATTAACTGAACAGCATTTTTTGATGAAAGAAAGGTAGAAGCTGAACAAATATCCTGGGAAATTATGCTGTAAAGTAAGTGGAGGCGTAACTCATTTATACCATGATATCTAACTGTATCTGCACAACAAATTGGGCTCTTTCTACAGAAATATGTTGTGGCACAATGGTTATCACTGCTGCTTCACAGCACCAGGGACCCAGGTTCAATCCCCAGCTTGGCTCACTGTTTACATGGAGTCTGTGCATTCTCCTCATGTCTGCTTGGACTTCCTCCGGGTGTTCTGGTTTCCTCCCACAGTCCGAGAGATGTGATGGTTAGGTGCATTGGCCATGCTAAATTCTCCCTCAGTGTACCCGAACAGGCACCAGAGTGTGGCGACTAGGAGATTTTCATAGTAACGTCATACAAGTGTTAGTGTAAGCCTACTTGTGACACTAATAAATAGAACTTCTAAAAGAAACATAACTATATTATTACAAGGATGGGGTTCTCAAAATTCGGAGCCAATGATTTTTTTCACATAGATATTATCATCACATGGTACGTTTAACAGTGGAAACAAAACAATTCAGAAACAAAATGTCACCGATCAATAACGTCCTTCAAAATTAGATACCATGTTTCCCCTAATAAAGTTGTTCAATCAATGGGAGAAAGTCCCCTAAAATCTGTAGCTTCTTCCTACTCATACTTAATAATATTCATCTCTGAACATTCATCCTCATTCCAGAAGATGAAAAACATATCCATAATCTTGATGACTAAAAATGACAGTAACTCCCATGATATTCTTCAATCAGAATAATTGCTAAACTGTATAAAATCCCTTGGAGAAAGAAGATGCAAATTGCAGTGTCATTATGATTAATTACCATGAAAGAAACAACAGAGCATCTTTCTAAACATCTTCACCTTTAACATCTCTGATTACCTTCAATATTCTTTGAAGAAATCCTCTTTAATGAAACCTTTAGAGACCCCTCCTCATCCACCCCCCATTCTCCTACTCAGGTTAGGTCATAAACTGTGAAGTACGTTCGGCCGCTTTGTTACATTAGAGAGGGAATAACATTGCAAGAGGTCTCTGTTGCGTGGTATTGAAGCAATGCTCTCATCAGCAGATTCAGAAATCTCCAACTGGGAGATTGAAGCTCTTCTGCTTTATCAGTTTCAGATGAACCTCTAATTATGTTAATGACGTTGCATGAGGCTTAATAATCTTCTTTAATTCTTTCCTGTGGATATGTGCTCGCATTTCAAATCCAAAGTCTTGCTTGTATATACATCCCTCTGGATTATGCTTAGTCTCCCTCTTTGCCCATACTGCCACTCAATTCAAACAGAATATAGTGTTCTTTTTCACAGCCAACAGGATAATATCAGAGCAGGTTAAAAAGATTCACAATCATGTATCACAATGCAGCATTTTGTTATGGATGGACAAAGTCTGGTTCATCTTGTACAATGTGCTCTTAAAGTTTATTTTATTAGTGTCATAAGTAGACTTATAGTAACACTGCAATGAAGTTACTGTGAAAATCCCCTAGTCGCCATACTCCAGCACCTGTTTGCATGCACTGAAAGAGAATTTAACATGGTTAATCCACCTAACCAGCACATCTTTTGGACTGTGGGAGGAAACCAGAGCCACCCAGAGGAAATCCACGCAAATAGGAGGGAGAAAGTACAGATACAATGACCCAAGCTGGGAATCGATCCATGGTCCCTGGCGCTGTGAGGCAGGAGTGCTAACCACTGTGCCATTGTGCCTCTCTTACAGAAATGAAACACAGAGCAGAAATGCAAATGATAATCATCTAGAAATTTGCTAAGGTCCCTTTTTAGGCATGTGGGTTGAAAATCATGATCTGGCAGAATCTGTTCCCATTGAGAAACACAGGATGCAAACTTCATGGTGCCATCTCATTCAAACTATTGTAGCATTGGACTGAATATGATCCACACTGCTGACTGCCTGAGCACTCCACAGGGGTCTTAGCATCATGCATTAATAGCACATTATACAGCTAGCCTATCTCTCTTAAAGACAATCTCATTCTCTTGAAGGAAAATTGTATTAATAGGAAGGAAACTGCTGTGACTGCCTTAACTGTCTGGCTGCAAGTAGGATGAGGTCTTATAGGGGAGAACAGTAGGAAGAGAAAGACGCTTCCATGGGGAGATAGAGCAGTAGCCCCTCAAAGATCACCCTCTGAAGGGAATGGGAGTAAATGGTCAGGGAAGTCAATGCATTCTGGCTCCGTGTACGTGGTAGCCAAACCACAAGAGGTTTAATGAGTTTGGTGGCCAAACTCAATGAATATATCTTGTCATGATGATGGGCATGATGACTGAGTTACATCTATTCATAACTTCACAAGCCAAACAAAGACATTTTGAACTGTTTAAAAAGGACCCGTAAAAATACATGTAAAGACACTGATCAAAAGATGGTTGACACAGATCAATTAGTACCTGATATTGTAACGTTGATCATTCTCTGGCAAGTTCCTATATGGATTGCACTACAGAGCTACTCTCAGAAGTAGCATGGAATTTCAAACCTGAAGGGGTGTCAAGCCCCAGTTCAAATCTGGAAAAGAGGGCATTAAAAATACAAGTACTGGTTTCTCAATCCACAGTAATTCCGTGAAGATAATGGAACTTGCTACCCAGACAGTTACACCCCACTGGACACTCAAAATGTCCTGCGGAGTACAAAATTCCTGGTGCACTAAGTCCCACAATGCTTCAGCTTGACAGAAGAGCAGTTTTCAACATGCATTTTCTTCATAAAGCTGCTGCTGATTGGCTTACTTGATTTATATTAGATATGACAGTGGTTAAGAAAGTCAGGAACAGAAACTGCAGCCATGTTGCAGTTCACTGACCGTTTGCCTCTGTAACTTGTGTTCAAGCCCAGCCCAGCAGATGGGATGAATGTCCTCTCCTCCTACTGACTACTGGAAATTAGTTTTATATTGCTTCACCTCAGGTCTTAGCAAATGCAGAAGTGTCACACTGACTCAGCACAGAATACAGTGATAAGGTTGGAGTCAAGGCACATTGAGGTAATAATTTTCCAGTTGCCAAGTGAATTCTAAATGTGAGTTCATAAACATGCCCTGAAAGAAATGCTGGACAGAGGAAATCTTTACAAATTTACTTAAGATATCAATATACATGGCAAAAGATTAACTAATCCATTGTTGGAGCAGAGCTTTACTCTGCCACTGGCCATACCCCACCTGGGTGTCCTGGCATTGTTGTGTGTTATGGACAAACTGGGACTCAATTTAAACAGTCCTGATGTCTCCTCTCATCACCTGTCCATTAACAAAAATGTGTTTTTGATTTGTCTCTCTCTTTATACAAGGTGGCATGTTTCCCAACCCCCTTTGGTGCAATCCAATTTTCTAATAAAGCATAAAAAGTTGATTTAGGATGAACTCAAAGGGTTTGTTTATTTTCATATGTTCAAAACCCAGGAGATGGGTTGCAATGTCACCCCCATTGCATTCATACAGTAAGAGGATAGAGGAAAGGTTTACAGTATAGAGACCACCAAGAAGAGAAATATTGCTTCACATGCATTACAGGATCTAGAACTAAAGTCCAATGAGGGATTCATTCACAAAAATGCAGATGACCTTTGTATAGCTCCCCTTGAATTTGATTTTGGCAGCCTATGGGGCATCATGGGGTGGGGGGGTGGAGGGGGGTGCTACAGGGATAATGAGGTGCGATTTTCCTTTATACTGCCAGATAGCTCATTTTGTTTGGGGTCACAGCCATAGATTCAATCGTTTTCAGTTTTTGTCCACTTTAAAACTTTTAGAGGTAGCAATGAGCAAACAAAAGAATTATACAGGGTAAAGTTTTGGTCCTTCACATGTGTATGGGCTGGACTACCCTTATAAAGGAAGAGGATGGTCAGGGTAGGACTCCTACTCATTATCCTGAACCCAGTATGATCTTGACCGATCATTCTGGTTCAGGCTTATTAGTTGTGCAGGAAATTTCTAGAAGGGATCCCCAGCAACAAAAAGAAAGATACCGGTGATGCTCCAGCACCAGAGGAGAGTGGGGGATTGGCTTAAGTAGAACCCGAAAGCTCCAAAGGTTATAGGTCATTTTTTGCTTTAAAATCCTGGTTAGGAATGAAGATTAAAAATATTTCATTGTTGAGGCTTAAGGAGGGCAAAGAAAGTATCCATGATTGACCCCTCCACTCCCCTCAAGAAGACATAATGCCTTCCCTAGAGGCTGTCCGAGGGTCTATCCTCTCCTGGTGTTGAACAGGATCATCAATGGAATCTGAGGAAATTGGTAGGGTTTTGAGGCGTGGTGTTCACACTGTCAATTACATATGGGGTGTAGAGAAGTGTTGGCCAATGGCCCCTGCAGGGACAAAAAAAGGAGAACTTAGGCCAGGGCAGACTTTGCCAACGATACAACCCATGTATTAGAGAAAAACCCAGGCCCAGAAATATCAATCACTGACACTCCTCACCTTACTGGGCGGAGAATATTACCAAGAAAAAAGGGTATTAATTTTTTCTAACTTATAATAAATTAAGACAGAAGTAAAATGGAAACCATATATACAAGTATGTATAGTAATTGTAGCTCTAAAGGCGGGATTTTCTGTTCCCGTTTTCGACAATGGGAGCAGAAAACATTGTGAGGAGTCCCAAATCATGTTTCACGTTGACTTGAAGATTGTCTCCTCCTGCTGACAGTGACAGGATGCGTTTCCCGACGTTTTACTGTCAGGAACATCGTTTGAATACATTGCCGGGATCCGTGCCTGGACGTTGCTGGGGGAGGGGCAGTGTTGGGGAGGTGTGTCAGTGATGGGGGATCCAAAGTGAACTGCTTTGTACTGAGGCAGCCTTCAAAAACGACACCCTGATCTGTGGGGGACTAAATCACTGGTGGACATCATTACATTGTAGGACTCACCTTTTTAAACTTTTCACAATATGATCCGGGACAATACAATGGAAAACACGGCTTATCCCACCCACTACTGTCCTTTGCCAAATTCCTGGAAAATTCTGCCCAATAACTGTCATATATAAAGATATATATTTGCTGGTTCATTAAGCTAAGACCTGTTGATAGCAGTGTATAATCAAGAGATGAAGAAGGCCAAAGTTAAAGAAAGGCAACGATTAACCATTAAACTTGCAAATAAAAGGTGCAGTCATCTACAAACGTACAATCGTATGTATCAAATAGAAATCAGGTTTACAGATCTAGACTTCAGTTATGTCCGATTATGTAGATGTAACCATTAGGAAAATAGGCAGAGATCCATTATGCACTCTTTTTATTCATTTAATGCATTATCAATTTTCCACGTGTTTTCTACAGGTGCCAGAAGTGTTCGCCAGTTTGCGGTTAATGTTAAAATGATGTTAAAATTAGCCACTTATTTAGATGTCAGTGCAATTTCCTAGCCTTTATTCTGACAGCACTCAATCATTCACCTAACCCATCAAATGAGTATCAAGTGTTGCAACAGAAATAAATTTGAAGAATAAAGTAAGACATACAATGGTATTTTCAGGGTTTTCTTTTGTTTCTGTCCCTTGACTGTTTAGTTGGTTGGTGGACTCTGTGCCACTTGTTATGGCACTGCCGTTTTTAATGTGCAATTCCCACCACATATAGCATGGTGCAGTTAGCATAATTAGCTCACTATAATCTTTGGTAGTGTATCATTGTTTAGAGACACCAAAAGAGAATGAGAAATACAACAAAAAGATCTTTAAGTTTTGATGGTTCAATATTGTACTGTAAGTTAGTTGAATTATTTTCATCACAATGATTGGTTATAGGTCTGTATTCTGCAAGGATAAATTAATCAGCATTCTGTAAAGATTGAGATGCATTTGAGTACTTTTCCAATTTGGAAAAGTGCTCCAATGCATTTAAAACTGAAGAAAACAGTGCTTAGAATTATTAAGTGATTTAAAATTGGAAAAATAACCTTCCACAGCTTTCACTTAGAGAAAATCCCAGACTGTTTTGATTGACAGAGTATTTGATGTAGCTTAGAAAAAAACAAGGCCATCTGCTTTTTTTCAGTTTGAATAGAATCTATTGACTTATATTTTCATTGCAACTGAGTCTATTACAAATGCTTGTCTAAGTTTCAAATGCACAAAGCCATTTATCTCATCAAGGTGCTATGGTCACATTTGATTGCCATTTTTAAGCAGCAATTAAAAGATTTCCTGTCATTGATGTGGTTAGTGAAATAGATGTTTGTTTTTTCAACAGACTGATCATGTGAAGGGATTTATATTTTTTGAGCAAGGGAGGCCTGAGTCAATCCATCCTGCCTCATTGAAATGAGAATACAGCAGGTGGGGAACCTTTTAAAAGAGACATGACTACAAAGTTGTCAAGTTTCCCAACTTGACCTTCTTATATTATCAAGCCCTGGGATCACAAATAAGTATAAAATAGTCATTAATAAACATAATAGGAAATTATTTAGTCAAAAAGTAAGATCAGGTGGGAGTATACTGTAATCTTTGATTATAGCTTGTTTCTATGAAACACACTCACAGATTTCATCAGGAACACAAAGGTTATTTATTAATAAGTAAAGACTGTACAGAGAATGGCAGCACACCTCCCGCCCCTGCCCGCTCCAAAGGTGCCCTGGAGTGCCCACTGGCTGCCCAATCCCTACATGGCTTCTACATGCCTTCTAGATACCTTCTACATGTCTTCTGCCTAAGAGAAAACCCCCTGAAGTGATTACCCCATCTCGGTCCCCATTGTCCCTCAAGCCAGGTGCCAGGTAACCCTATTTTGCTGTGTTGCCCTTAAAAGGAACAATCACCACAATCACCGCAGTTAGTGGTGTATTGTTTTGGCTGATGTGGTTAAATATGTGCATAAGTTGTAAAATGTGGATATGAGGCAGCAGCAATGAGTGAGGGTGTGGTGAAGCTATGAATGTTACATACAAATTGTGATTGAAAGAGATTGTTGCCAGCTGAGTGATTTGAGATGTAGTGAATTGAGGTTTATGAAATGCTAGAGGTATTGTCCATGGGACATTTGAAGATACCTCCACCAACCTTGACTCCTCATGTGAGCTCATGTTCTTGTGTCCAGGCCCTGAGGACTATTCTGTTGGCATGCCTGTCTGGTGACCCTCCATGCCTCTTGTAGTGGAAGACATTTCTCCTCCTGTTTACCTTCTGCACCAAGGTCCTCAATCTGAAGTCTGAGAATTGGAACCTCCATTTTTCTCTGTTGCATCATATTCACTTTTCTTGCAATTCAGACATTCTCTTCCCATCCACTTCCAGCTTCAACCTGAACGCTCCTTGCCATTATTTTACACAAATCTGGACCCCATGCTTGCAGTAACTCAATGGTGCATTTACCGTCAGACAGCACATTACAATTATTGAATAAATAGGCAGCACCAAGTGCATGCTACCTTTAATGTACTCTGCTTCCTTGAATTCAATCTTCAGCCAGGCATCAGGAAAATGCAAGTGTTTAATTTATTATATCTATTATTATATCTCTTATATCTTGTAGGCTTCACATTCCAACATCACTGCCCCAGTCAGTCCCCAGGCAGATTTAAGACCCCCCCAGAAGGGTCATTCAACTTGCTTCCTTAAAGGAATATGTGTCCCACGTACATAACATGACCTGCTTCAGATTTTTAAAAAAACACGCTGGTTGATAGCACATCCCAATCCTCGCACCCATTTTCATGAGCTATTCAGTTTTGTCCACTAAATTCATTATGGTGACGCCTGTTATTTCTTGAGATGGTGCATATATCAGTCAAGAAGATGACAATACCACTGGAGAAATAAAGATTTTCTGTAACACTTCCCCAACATAGAGATGACAAAGTAACCCATTACACTATTCTCAATTGCAATATCTTGTGCATTCCTACATTTTGTAACTCTCTACGTTATTGATGTCTTACAAGAATGCAAGAACTATAACAGATTGAAAATTCAGTTTGCATGTGCCAGCATTCTTGTTTTCCAGCTCATCATTGCATAGTTTCATTATATTTGCCTGCAGGGCTTGTATTTCTTTTTGTTTTGCTTCTATCGTAGTTTTCCAAATCACTTTCTCTGATTTCAGGCCATTTTTGCTGGTTTGTTAACTGTAGCAGTAACTCAATGTGAGGGATGGTAAAGCTGGAAAAAAAACTTTGAAATTTTGAAATTACAGGCTCTCAGTGTTAATGTTAAACACTCTTAGGCCTGCGGTTGGCTTTGAGGTACAGGTTTGCGGATCATCACTCAAGTTGCAAGTCACTACCTCAGGTTTGCCCCCTCACAGTGCCAGGGACCTGGGTTCAATTCCAACCTTGGATGATTGTCTGTGTGGGTTTCCTCCGGGTGCTCCAGTTTCCTCCCACAGCCCAAAGATGTGCAGATTAGGTGGCTTGGCCATGCGAAATTGGCCATTAGTGTTCAAAGATGCGTAGGATAGATGGAATGGCCATACTAAATTGACTATTAGTGTCGCAAGAGTGTAAATTAGAATATTTAGTCATTATTAACCATTAATTAGCCATGGTAAATGTGTGGACATGCAGGAGGAGAGGGCCTGCATAAGACATTCTCTGTCAAAGAGTCAGTGAAGACTCAATGGGCCAAATGGTCTCCTGCACTGTAGGGATTCTATGATTTCAAGTGAAAAACAGAATGACAATCTGCCCCAGTTAAATCCCTGCAGTGACTATTCTATAAGTTAAATGGTCAACAGGACGGTAGATTTGGGTAAGGGATTGTGTGCAGAGGGTGGACTGGGGAGGGAGGTCGAGCTGAGTATTATGGTGATGAGAGTGACAGAAAATTTGAAAATGTATTCATTGCCCACCTATCAGAAAGCCTAGTGGAATTAGTTCTTGCAATTGGCATTCTTGATAGCTTAATTCAAATTACTGAAGGAGATGGATAACAGGGAGATAGAGGACCAATATCTGAAAAATACTCATTCATAGTGTCCTGACAAACCAGCTGCTGACATTTACGCACATCTGCTTCCACCTCAAAATCCTTACAAGCAACGCAAAAGGAGGGGGGCAGAGGGACAGGGGAACAGTTGTTGAGCAATTCAGGTGAATTGAACTAATTGGTCAAAGAAAGTTTCATATAATTGACAAGGTTTATGACTAAAGGGAATATAAAGTAAAAAAAAACGTGAGATTTATGAAATAGACTAAAATTATTTTGTTTAAACCGGTTGAACATTTCATTTCATTTCAGAATGCATTGAACATACCACGGTCAGATTCTGTCTGTGGAGAAAAGCATTTTAAAAGTTTCAGCACCTACCGGCAGTGCTGGTTGTATCTGTAGCTGGTGCCATGATTGGCCGTTCATGTGTTAAATATGTCACATAATGGTAACAGCAGGAGCTGATGCTCCTGTATTATGTACTTGGAAGTCTTCGTGCATTTTTACACTTCCGCCTCCAGATGACCATATCAGCAGATGAGGAACAGCACTATCATTCTCACAAACATTATTTCAAAATGTGCCATGATAATTCATACGACTCAAGGTTTTGTAAACCATTCATAAATGCCTACTTAAAGTGTACTTCTTTCCTCCTTCAAATCTTAGAGAACAAACTCTTCAGAATTCCCCTGAGAATCTGTGCCGTTTCCAATTTGTTGATCTGAGAATTTATTGATCTATAAATTCCCTCTATCTATCATTGGGGATAAGAACATAAGAACATAAGAAATAGGAGCAGGAGTAGGCCATCTAGCACTTCGAGCCTGCCCCGCCATTCAATAAGATCATGGCTGATCTGTCGTGGCTCAGTTCCACTTTCCCGCCCTCTCCCCATAACCCTTAATCCCCTCTCTTATCAAGAACCCATCAACCCGCTTCTTAAAAATATTTAGCGAGGCAGCCTCCACCACTTCAACGGGCAGAGAATTCCAGAGATTCACCACCCTTTGAGTGAAGAAGTTCCTCCTCAACTCCGTTCTAAACCGCCTCCCCTTTATCTTGAGGCTGTGCCCCCTAGTCCTACTGTCTTTTTTGAGCGGGAAGAGTCTCTCCACCTCTATCCTATCCATCCCATTCATCATCTTATACGTCTCAATGAGATCTCCCCTCATTCTTCTAAACTCTAACGAGTACAAGCCTAGTTTATTCAGCCTCTCCTCATAGCTCAACCCCCTCAACTCCGGTATCAGCCGAGTAAACCTCCTCTGCACTCCCTCCAAGGCCAAAATAACCTTGCGCAGGTGCGGCGCCCAAAACTGCACACAGTACTCCAGCTGCGGCCTCACCAATGCCCTATACAGCTGCAGCAAGACCTCCCTACTTTTATATTCAATCCCCCTCGCTATGAAGGCCAGCATCCCATTCGCCTTCCTGACCACCTGCTGCACCTGCAAGCTGGGTTTTTGCGACTCATGCACAAGGACCCCGAGGTCCCTCTGCACTGTCGCCTGCTGCAGTTTTTCGCCACGTAAGTAATAGTCCTTCCTACCATTCTTCCTACCAAAGTGGACCACCTCACATTTGCCAACATTAAATTCCATTTGCCATTTCCTGGCCCATTCGCCCAGCCTATCTAGATCCTTCTGCAGACTCTCCACACCCTCCGCACAATTTGCCTTTCCCCCAATCTTGGTGTCATCAGCAAATTTCGACACCCTACACTCGGTTCCCTCCTCCAGATCATCTATATGAATGGTAAATAGCTGAGGCCCCAGCACCGACCCCTGGGGCACCCCACTAGTCACCAACCGCCAATCCGAATAGCACCCATTGACCACTCTCTGCCTCCTATTTGACAACCAATCCTCTATCCATGCTAACACCCTACCCCCAACTCCATGTCCCCTGACCTTCTGCAATAACCTCTTGTGAGGTACCTTGTCAAACGCCTTCTGGAAATCCAGAAAGACCACTTCCACCGGCTCTCCTCTATCCACTGCCCTAGACACATCCTCATAGAACTCCAGTAAATTTGTCAGACACGACTTCCCTTTAATGAAACCAAGTTGCGTCTGCCCTATCAAGCAATTCCCTTCAAGATGCCTCGCAATTTCCTCCTTAATGACTGATTCTAACATTTTACCTGCCACAGACGTTAAACTAACCAGCCTATAATTCCCCGCCTTTTGCCTGGCACCCTTCTTAAACAACGGCGTAACATTAGCCGTTTTCCAATCTTCCGGCACTTCCCCGGAATCCAGCGACGTCTGGAAAATAACCACCAAGGCATCCACTATAACCTCCGCCATTTCTTTCAGAACCCTCGGATGCATTCCATCCGGTCCTGGGGACTTGTCCACAATCAGCCCCTCCAGTCTGTCGAGCACCACCTCTCTAGTAACAGTAATGTCATTAAGACCCTCCAGTCCTACCACCTTTCCATCGCTAACACCCGGCAAATTATTCACGTCCTCCTCCGTGAAGACAGAAACAAAAAAGTTATTCAAGACCTTAGCCATATCCCCATCCCCTACCACTAGGTCCCCTTTCTCATCCTCTAAAGGACCAACGTTCACCCTAGCCAGCCTCTTCCTTTTTATATATTTATAAAAACTCTTGCTATCCTTTTTTATATTAAGTGCTAGCCCAGCTTCATAGCTTCTCCTACCCTCCTTTATCAACTTCTTTGTCAATCTTTGTTGACATTTAAACCTTTCCCAATCCTCTTCTCACCCACTGCTCTTAGCTACTCTAAATTCCTCCGCTTTTAATTTAACACTTTCCTTCACCTCCTTCGTTATCCACGGCTTATTACCTCTCCTCCTACGGTCCTTTTTGACCATCGGAATAAATTTCTGCTGAGCACCAAGGAAGATCTCCTTAAAGATCCTCCACTGCTCCTCAGCAGACCTACCTTCCAACGCGCTCCCCCAGTCCACATTCGCCAATTCTTCTCTCATCCTACCGTACTCCCTTCTATTCAAACAAAGGACGCGTGTCCGGGAACCCACTTTCTCCTCCTCCATCTGCAACAGAAACTCCACCATACAATGATCACTCTCTCCAAGAGGATCCTTCACCGCAAGGTCCCTAATTCTACCCGCCTCATTACATAGCACCAGATCCAAGATAGCTTGCTCCCTCGTCGGCTCCAACACACACTGTTCAAGGAAATTATCCCGGCAGCATTCCAAGAACTCCTCCTCGAGCCCACCTCATCCAACATGGGTCGACCAATCAATATGGTACTACTACTACAAAATGATACTACTACAACATCCTGACCTCATCAAAGATCTCTACCTCAAAACACCAAGCTAGCTCTGAGTAGTTCTTGTGATAGTGAACTTGCAAATAGGAACAGGAGTTAACCTGGCCTTCTCAGCCAAGATGGAAATCACACCATGTAAGTGGGATAAGAAGCTTTTCACCACTAAGAAAGAAATCTGGCCTTGCAGATGACATGGATACATCAACACTAACCCTCTGTCCCCATTCGCACTTGGGTATAACTATGGAATCCTGGACCTTCAGATGGGAAGAGAAGCAGTCCTCTGCGAGCAGAGAAGAAAACAGGAAAGGTGAGGGAAAATCGTTTCAACACCTATCCCCAACCCTGACTGAGATGATACCGCACACACCCACGTTCCATATCATCTCTGTGCAAATACCCTTTATTTCGTTCCTCTGTCTCCATCCCCAGTGCTCTCTGCACCCCCACTCTTCCCTCTTCCTTCATTTATCACCTTTCTTAATGAGCCGTTATAAAACTCTGGTTTTGCTTCAGCTGGAATATTTGGATATTAAGGCTTTAAGAGAGGGTGCAGAAAAGCAAAAAGGGAAGAGGGGCTTCATTACAAGGATAGGTCTGAGAAACTGGGATTTTCCTCTTTTGAGTAGGACGAGAGGAGTCTTGATGGAGGTATTCAAAATCATGAGGGATCTGAGCAGAGTAGATTGAGTGAAACATTGGCAGAAGGATACATCTTCACACTGTAATGACCTCAGCAAGGCCCATGAGGTTGGCTTCTTGGAGTATGAGCTCCCTGATTGAGGTAATGATTGCCTGCCCAAGCAGAGAGTCTCACTTGTGAGTGAGGGGTGTCAGAGCTACTAACACTCTGGCTTCTGACTTTGTACCTGAAGCACTCCTTAGAGATAAGTGGAGATAAGTTCCTAAGTAAAGGGAATGTGGTAAAGGGACACCGGGCTCTAATGGGGGTTCTGCAGCATTTCAGTGTTTCATCATTCAGACATTAGGCTTGGGCTCCAACCAATTCAACTTCTCACTTACCCAATTTGCTGTGAATTTTGCTATTTCACTATAAATAGCAATATGAAAATTAAAGAATCAAAAGGATTAAACAATTTCTTCAAAGAATCAGTACCCAGGTTCAATTCCAGCCTTGGGTGACTGTGTGGAGTTGGCACATTGTCCCTGTGTTTGCATGGGTTTCTTCCAGGTGCTCCGGTTTCCTCCCACAGTCTAAAAGACATGTTGGTTGGGTGCATAGGCCATGCTAAATTCTCTCTCAGTGTACCCAAACAGGCACCACAATGTGGCAACTAGAGGATTTTCACTGTAACTTCATTGCAATGTTAATGTAAGCCTGCTTGTAACACTAAGAAAATAAACTAAAAACTAAACTAAACTACACCTTTATTCAATTATCCTGTCGACTACATTTCATCTTGACTCCCTGCTTCCATTATCAGATGTGAAAAATCTATAAATTGTGAGGTATAAAAATTTTACATTTAACCAAAAGGCATTGTTTATAATGTAGAGATTCAAAACCAAATTACGCCCCGATCCGCGCTGCCTAAGAAATTTGAGTCCCCGGCTTGTAGCTGTCCATACAAGCTTTCATCTATCTAGGGTGGCAGGGAGGCACAATGGCACAGTGGTTAGCACTGCTGCCTCACAGTGCCACAGGGACCTGGGTTCAATTCCAGTCTTGGCTGGCTGTGTGGAATTTGCACATTCTTCCTGTGTGTGTGTGGGTTTCCTCCCACACTCCAAAGATGTGCAGTTTAGGTGGATTGGCCATGCTAAATTGCTCTTTAGTGTCCCAAGTTGTGAAGTTAGGGGGATCAGCAGGGTAAATGCATGATATTACGGGTTTAGGATGGGAGGTGAGCCTGGGTAAGATGCTGTATTGGCGGGGTGTCAGTGAATGCATGATGGGCTGAATGGCCTCCTTCCGCACTGTAAGGATGCTATTTTTTCCTTTAATGCCAGTGAAGATGTGTTCGGATTTAGTTTATGTATTAGCGTCACAAGTAAGCTCATATTAACATCTCAACGGAGTTACTGTGAAAATCTCCTAGTTGTCACACTCCGGCATCTGCTAGGGTACACTGAGGGAGAATTTAGCATGGCTAATGTACCTAACCAGCAAGTCTTTCGGACTGTGGGAGGAAACCAGGACACCCAGAGGAAGCCCACTCAGACATGGGGAGAACAGTGCAGCATAAGTTAAAAGGCGCATGTAGCAGCTTGCCTTCACAAGGCACAGGCATATATTGATGACTATTCTTGAATGTCAGCTTTTTGGGGTTAGTTTTGTGCTGGTTTGGCATATATTTGCTGAGTAATTCAACTGTATTTAATTTAATTGAAGGAACTTGCAGATAAGTCTTAGTGGGGAGCTGCAAGGCTGTTTCTGACTTACTTCACAATGCCTTTTTTTATTAAAATTAATTGGCGTTGTCATTATCATTTGTTCTTTACTAGACCAAATCCAGCTTATCTTCTGGGGAATGTGCTTGAAAAGTTTGAGGAAGTTTTATTAAAGCATCCACTGTGGCTGCTTATTTGCATTATTTCAGTATGCACTGAGGAGAAGTGACATTCACAGAGAATTGACAGATATTCAAAGAACAATGGGCAGACATTTCAACAGAGAGATAAAGATAAACTCTGAGGCACAGGGAGGTTGGTAGACATTCCAACAGTGGATCCCCTGAGAAAACGATGGCGACTGGAAAGGGATATTCAGACGAAAGGGCAAATTCATTGACAGGAACTTTCACATTTCTGCAGGGAGCTTAACTCAAAGTGGGGAAGGCTGGTGAATCAGAGCTCCCTCTGAAACATGCTTTCTGTTAGTGGCACAGGGTTAGTAAATTTATCCTACAAAGGCAGGCAGTGGTGCACGGTGGCACAGTGGTTAGCACTGCTGCCTCACAGCACCAGGGATCCAGGTTTGGTTCCTGGCTTGGGTCACTGTCTGTGTGAAGTTTGCACATTCTCTCTGTGCCTGCGTGGGTTTCCTCCCGGTGCTCCAGTTTCCTCCCACAGTTCAAAAATGTGCAGGTTAGGTGAATTGGCCATGTTAAATTCTCCACCAGTGTACCTGAAGAGGCACTGGAGTGTGGCGACTAGGGGATTTTCACAGTACCTTCTTGCAGTCTAAGCCTACTTGTGACTCCTCCTGGTGTTCCGGTTTCCTCCCACAGTCCAAAGATGTGCAGGTTAGGTGAATTGGCCATGTTAAATTCTCCCTCAGTGTTCCTGAAGAGGCACTGGAGTGTGGCGACTAGGGGATTTTCACAGTAACTTCAGCGCAGTGTAAGCTTACTTGTGACTAATAAATAGCTGTTTGGAAAAATAAAGATGAAAATATGAAGAGAGAGGCAGATATTTTTAATCAGTAAGTTCAACATGCATTTGGATGGATGAAGAAATAGATAAGTATTCAGATAGCAAGGAAGATAGACATTTAGCCATGATTTACCAATAAATCCACTTTCCCTTGGTGTTTGCTGATCTAATGATTTCTTTTCACAGGAGTGCAGTCAATAGTTAATCTCACTCTGACTAGTTATTGCAAATTGTGCAGAGGTGCTTTTCTGCACCAAAGCTTTGCTCAGAATATTTTCCCAAAGCATTGGGACATAAATAAAGCAGTGGTGCAGTGGAGCACCATCACACTACACAGATGTCAGAGTAAATATTCTAACAGCAGCAAACAACTTATATTCACATTGCATCTTTAACATAATGAACAAGGTGTATCACAGGAGAATTATAAAACAAAATATGACCCAGCACTGCATAAGGTGATATTCAGAACAAAGGACAAAGAAAGGTACAGCATATAAACAAGCCCTTCAGCCCTCCAGGCCCATACTGATCATGATGTCTTAACTAAACTACAAAAAAGCCCTCTGCCCTTATTCATTCTGTATCCCTCTATTCATGAACCCAGCCAGATGCCTCTTAAATGTTGCTAATGTGCCTGCTTCCACCACCTCCACAGGCAGCACATTCCAAGCACCCACCACTTTCTGAGTGAAAAACTGCCCCCGCACATCTCCCTTAAATTTTGCCCCTCTCATCTTGAATTTGTGCCCCCCTGTAATTAACACTTCCACCCTGGGGAAAAGCTTTTGATTATCCACCCTGTATATGCCTCTCATAATTTTGTAGACCTCTATCAGGTCTCCCCTCAGCTTCCGTCTTTCCAGTGACAAGAATCCTAGTTTATTCAACCTCTCCTCATAGCAACACCCTCCGTAAACATTCTGGTGAACATTCTTTGCACTCTCTCCAAAGCTTCCATGTCCCTTTGGTAGTGTGTCGACCAGAATATCGGACAAGATTCTCTGACCTCCCTGCCGGGTATTTCCCTGCAAGGTGACATGCTGTTCATCAATGGCAGGGTTCTCTGGTCCCAGCGCTGTCAATGGGATGTACCATTACACCTGTGCTCAGCCAAACAGTTGCTGTTATTGGTGCCTTCAAGAATGTCTCCATTTTACAAGGGAGGCTGTCACAGCTATTCCATAGCTGGAGACTGACAGCAGGTAAGAATTCAAAAGACTCTCTGGCTACATATGTAATGCCAGAGGAATTGTTGACAGTTGTCTAAGAAGGGAAGAAGAGATAGACCAAGAATTTATAGGGCAGTTAACCCAGATGGTGGACAGTTTATTGAAAACAATTCCAAGAAACTGTCTGCCATTTCAGATAAGGGAGAGAGAGAGATGGTACGTGACTCCAGCTTGACACACCATCTCAGCAACTTGTAAACCTTTGAATAAGTAGCCTCAGCTGTCATGGAGGGTGAAAACCCTTTCCATAGGTTCGGGAAAAAGTGTCAATCACTTCAGACTGAAATGAGAAGAGATTCCTGTTCACGGTAGTCTGTAGATCAAGTTCCTTACTCTAGAGTGCGATGAACACTCAGTTACTGAAAAATTCAAAGCTGAAATTGATGGCTCTTTTATCAAATCAAGTAATAGGGTGGAACATGGAGTGGAAAATCAGTGTGATCCTATTCAATGGTGAAGGAGGATTGAGGTACTTACTACGTGACCAACTGCTGTTTTATTTAATATATTCTTATGAACAGCAGGTGAAACAGATGCTGGGGTTTTTTACATTTGATGTATATTTGAAGGTTAGCTTGTAGATATGCTTAATGAACTGGTAGAAATTGGTATGTGTTGAACCAATCAAACAGATTGGTCTCTGCTGAGCAGAATGGAATCAAGCCTCTTATTACCCATCCTAAGAACTGCCAAGAGGCAGTTTGAGGACATTATACTAAGCTGGTCAAATCACTTTTTAGTGAATCAGACTCACTAGTGATCTCATCCCCTCTCTTAATTCCCCTTACTCCTTCACCAAGATCTCTCTAGAGCTGCTTTTTAAAAATGAAAATAAACAATCTTTGGGGTTTTAATGCCCCCTCGTTCTCTAATACTGCACGTTGGCAAATGGCTGCTTCTTCCTCCCTCAGAGGTTATTCAATTGAACACCAGCCCTCAGTGAATAATACTCTCCCACTCTAGGAAAGTGGTTCAAGATCACTGCCATCTTAGGACATGGACAAACCACCCTGGGAAAAAAAGCTTAATTGTAGGATTCCTCAGTTTTTGCAATCTAGATGTCTTTTGACAATGTGAGCAGCTCTTGGCATCACAACTTAGGAAAGATATATTATAGATTTATCAGAGTGAATTCTTGGACTCCAAGGGTGGATTTTCCAGCTGCACTTTCCCTGAAACTGGGAATTCCCACCTGAGGTCAACGGACATTTGCATGATCTGTCCTCTCCCTCTCCCCACTTCCCATGGTGGGTGGAATGGGAAAAATCCCCACAAGAATGAAATGACAAGGAGAGATTACATAAACTAGACTTGTGGTCCCTGGAACTTAGAATATTAAAGGGTAATTCGATCACAATTTCCATGTTAATATAAGGAATAGACAGACCGACAGGCAGACATGATAAATAGAATAGATATAGATAGAATAGATAGATGGATAGATAGAAGGATACATAGATAGATAGATTAATTATCTGGGTCTAAGAGGCATTAGGCCATGGATCAATCATGATTTCATTCCTTTGAACAGTCAAGGGTCCGTACTGGTACGGGATTTTAAAATGAATTTCTTTTATTGAATAGAAATTAAGAAAATTAACATGACAAAAGCGAAAAGAAAGCAAACATAGAGACTGGCTGCTAAGCCAGTCCCTCAACTGAGCTTGAATTGAATCTTGAAACTGACTGAAAACACACACTAAAATCTGTAATATATCTCAATCCTGATTTCATTATTGTAGGTGTCCTTACATAAGGACATAAGAAATAGGAGCAGGAGTAGACCATCTGGCCCTTCGAGCCTGCCCCGCCATTCAATAAGATCATGGCTGATCTGTCGTGGCTCAGTTCCACATTCCCACCCTCTCCCCATAACCCTTAATCCCCTCTCTTATCAGAAACTCATCAACCCGCGTCTTAAAAATATTTATCGAGGTAGCCTCCACCAATTCAACGGGCAGAGAATTCCAGAGATTCACCACCCTTGAGTGAAGAAGTTCTTCCTCAACTCCGTTCTAAACCGCCCCCCCTTTATCTTGAGGCTGTGCCCCCTAGTCCTACTGTCCTTTCTGAGCGGGAAGAGTCTCTCCACTTCTATCCTATCCATCCCATTCGTCATCTCATACGTCTCAATGAGATCTCCCCTCATTCTTCTAAACTCTAACGAGTACAAGCCTAGTTTATTCAGCCTCTCCTCATAGCTCAACCCCCTCAACTCCAGCGTCAGCCTAGTAAACCTCCTCTGCATTCCCGCCAAGGCCAAAATATCCTTGCGTAAGTACGGCGCCCAAAACTGCACACAGTACTCCAGCTGCGGCCTCACCAATGCCCTATACAGCCGTAGCAAGACCTCCCTACTTTTATATTCAATCCCCCTTGCTATGAAGGCCAGCATCCCATTTGCCTTCCTGACCACCTGCTGCACCTGCAAGCTGGGTTTTTGCGACTCATGCACAAGGACCCCGAGGTCCCTCTGCACCATCGCCTGCTGCAGTTTTTCTCCACGTAAGTAATAATCCTTCCTACCATTATTCCTACCAAAGTGGACCACCTCACACTTGCCAACATTAAATTCCATTTGCCAGTTCCTGGCCCATTCGTCCAGCCTATCTAGATCCTTCTGCAGACTCTCCACACCCTCCGCGCAATTTGCCGTTCCACCAATCTTGGTGTCATCAGCAAATTTCGACACCATACACTCGGTTCCCTCCTCCAGATCATCTATATAAATGGTAAATAGCTGAGGCCCCAGCACCGACCCCTGAGGCACTCCACTAGTCACCAACCGCCAATCCAAATAGCACCCGTTGACCTCCACTCTCTGCCTCCTATTTGATAACCAGTCCTCTATCCATGCTAACACCCTACCCCCACCTCCATGTCCCCTGACCTTCTGCAATAACCTCTTGTGAGGTGCCTTGTCAAACGCCTTCTGAAAATCAAGAAAGACCACATCCACCGGCTCTCCTCTATCCACTGCCCTGGACACATCCTCATAGAACTCCAGTAAATTTGTCAGACACGACTTCCCCTTAACGAAACCATGCTGCGTCTGCTCTATCAAGCAATTCCCCTCAAGATGCCTCGCTATTTCCTCCTTGATGACGGATTCTAACATTTTACCTACAACAGACGTTAAACTAACCAGCCTATAATTCCCCGCATTTTGCCTGGCACCCTTCTTAAACAACGGCGTAACATTAGCCGCTTTCCAATCTTCCGGCACTTCCCCAGAATCCAGCGATGTCTGGAAAATAACCACCAAGGCATCCACTATAACCTCCGCCATTTCTTTCAGAACCCTCGGATGCATTCCATCCGGTCCTGGGGACTTGTCCACAATCAGCCCCTCCAGTCTGTCGAGCACTGCCTCTCTAGTAACAGTAATGTCATTGAGACCCTCCAGTCCTACCACCTTTCCATCACTAACACCCGGCAAATTATTCACGTCCTCCTCCGTGAAGACCGAAACAAAAAAGTTATTCAAGACCTCAGCCATTTCCCCATCCCCTACCACTAAGTCCCCCTTCTCATCCTCTAAGGGTCCAACGTTCACCCTAGCCAGCCTCTTCCTTTCACATGCTGTCTCCATTTAGAAACACAAGTTTGCAACTGCTGATATGAAAAACCTGCTTTGCCTGCATTGTATACCCTTGGGATACACAATGCAGGCAAAGGAGTGATCTTGTAGAGGTCTATAAAGTAATGAGGGGTACCTATCAGCTAGATAGTCAATATTTTCTACCAAGGGCACAGTTTTAAGGTAAGAGGGGAGATACAAAAGGGTCCAGAGGGGCAATTCTTTCCACAAAGAGGGTGGTGAGTGTCTGGAACAAGCTGCCAGAGGCGGATAAAATGTTGTCTTTTAAAATGTCTTTAGACAGTTACGTAGGTAAGATGGGTATAGAGGGATATGGGTCAAACGCGGGCAATTGGGCCTAGCTTAGGGGTTAACAAAAGGGGGTGGCATGGACAAGTTGGGTTGAAGGGCCTGTTTCCATGCTGTAAACCGCTATGATTCTATAATCTACCCTGTAGGAATGCAGTCAATTTTTAGTTAACCCAGTATGCCTTCTGAGTTTTAAAATGTAGTTAAGTTAGCAGTGTTAGTTAACCCCTACAGTCTAGCATTTAAACGAAGTCTTTGCATAGATGCCAGCTTTGCATAGTCTGGAGCAAACAGGGCTAAGCATTCACAGGATCTCTCAATAGTGTAAACAACAAAGTTAAGAAAATGGTGAAAGTTTAATTATTGTTAGATGACACCTTGGGTAGGATGAGGAAATATTGTGAAGCTGCAATGGAAGTTCAATCAGTAATTAATTATTTCATATGAGTGTTCAATCATTCTAAAGATCAGATGGAATAAATGGCATAATTAAACAGACATGAATTTATTTAGGATAAAACATACACATGAACAAACACATCATGAACAGTTATCTACTGCACTGGAGTTACCATGTGGTAACCGCCTAGAGTCTTGCCGTAGGCTTTTCAACATTCTGTTAAAGCCACTAACTTGATAACAAGCCATGCACCAAAAAGCAAGAAATAAAAACTTCAGGGCAGATTTCTGTCTTCCACTGGAGGTGCAAAACACTGAACTTGTTTCTTATATTGCTGATAAACAAATTTTCTGTGCCTTCCTGATCTCACACCATTTATCTGTGGCCTTTTCACAGTCAGGTAAGTTACATACACATGTACACATGTATGTGCGCGCGCGTGCACACACACACACACACACACACACACACACACACACACACACACACACACATGCATACGCCACACGGCTTGAAATAATGGTTTCAGAGTACATAATTGTTTTTCTGGATTTCAGCACTGCCCCTTGGCACAGGTTCACATTGTATGATTGGCACAGCCAGCTGGGCATTGTCAGATGGGCACTGTCAAGTTGTTCTTTTTGGGCAGTCAGTGCTGGCAATCCCTTTCCCCAAATATCAGACCCCTTCTCCCCAACCTTCCACTCACAAAGTCAATGCCGACACCTCTCCCTTTCCCCCCAAAACACTGGACCCCTTCCCCCCATACCCCACCCACACATTCAGTGCTGGCACCCACACCCCTTACCCTCCTTCCACAAAAAGGCTGTTGCCGGTCTCCCCAGCTTCCACGTCTGCTTTCACCCACCACCACCACAAACAAATGCATCGCCTTCCCTCTGAGGCTCCCACTGGGCCTGCCCCGGCCTCCACGGTGGCAATGCTCAACTTTACCCCCATGGGAAGGAATCCCATGAGGTAAGTGGGGTTATAGGGATAGGACCTGGGTGGGATTGTGGTCAATGCAGCTCGATGGACCAAATGGCACAGATGGGAAACTGCTAGCTGGGCACTGCCAGATGGGAGCTTCCCAATTGGCATTGCCAGGTTGGCATGGTGTTGACATGGCAGTGCCAACCTGTGCCAAGAGTCAGTGCCAAGAGAAATTGCCAGGGCACTGCCTGGCCATGTTCCTTTGCCCCAGGGGGCTATACTCAACTTTACCCCCTTGGGGGGAATTCCACGACAGGTTAACATCAGGGTGAACCTGTTGCAAACTGCAACGCTGTTTGAATATACAACAGGGACCTATATCTGGCGGGGGTGGTGGGGAGCTTTTTAATTATATGTGATTCCATTCAAATGTATTTAAATCAGGTTCATGCCATTATGGGCGTGAACCACATTACATCACTGGCGAAAACTGGAAGTTGCGATCTCAGTGGCAAGATCCCCGACTTCCAGGGTTTTGCCGAATTTTGAGGCAACATTGTCATTCCCTTGCGCACCGAGTGCGGGCTCAAGGTTGCCCACATGTGCTTAGTTAAGTAATAAAAGCAAATTACTGCAGATGCTGGAACCTGAAAGCAAAGGCATAAAGCTTTGACAAAGTGTCATCTGGACTCAAAACGTCAGCTCTTTTCTCTCCTTATAGATGCTGCCAGACCTGCTGAGATTTCCCAGTATTTTCTCCCTTTGTGTTTAGTTAAGCGCTTGTTGAATTTTTTTTACAGTAAATGGTTTCAAATATAAAATCTTGACATGTCATTCTTTCAGCCAACAACCGGTTTGAATTTCTTGTTCAAAGTTGTTGATCCCTGCCAGGTCGTAACAAACTGGGGGATCTTTGTAGGATCTTTGTAGGATTTTGAATCCATAGGCTGAAGAGAACACATTGGGTTTGGCCATAGTTTACCATTCCGAGATTTCATAGTGCCTTTTGCTGTGTTTAATGAGAAATTATAAACGGTTATGTCCTTGAAAGAAAAGACTTATCTTCAAGAGCCTTGTAGCAGTTAAGAAGGGTAATTCTGAAGGCTATTAACTGGAAATTCAAATTTATTAAAAAATATATTGGTCTCTATGGAGAATTAACATAATCCAGCCTTCATACCACTGTGATAGGTCTGTACCTATTCCTGGGATTAAGGGTATAGCCCTCATTACCTACCACCACAAGCAATCGGAGATAATCCCAATGATCAAAAAACCTTTGTTATTCCCAAATCCCTATATAGCACACCAGCTCACCAATTATAATTTTTGTCATATCAATCACTTAATAATAAACTTCAATGTCTTCTTCTCAATTAGCTGGTGTAAATCCCCTGGAAATGCTTATTTCCTGGACACAAGTTATAGGAAAAGGGCTCAGATACCCATAGAGTAGGCTCCCACCTCCCTCTTTACACTTCACTTCATTTCTGTGAGTGACGCTTGCTAGGAACAAAATTGTTGGATGATCCAATGAAAATGAATCTCAATGCAAAGTAAAGGTTAGGTTGATTGGCCATGCTAAATTGCCCCTCAGCATCAGGGGGACTAGTAGGGTAAATTGGGTTATGAGGATAGGACCCAGGTGGGGTTGTGGTCAGTACAGACTCAATGGGCCAAATGGCCTCCTTCTGCACTGTAGGAATTCCATGATTCTATGATTTGAGAAGAGCCAATTAACTATCATCTTTCAATTGAAAATAAGTGAGTTTGCTCCTTAAATTTCAGGATCTGTGCAACTGATCACCTTGGTTGGAGGCTATTTGGCTCCTGTTTTAGGCTTGGATTATGTCCATTCTAAGGCACAAGAGAGGTCCAACACATGGAAAAAATCTGAGCTAGAAATACAAATTAACTTATGGTCCAAATTCAAAACTGTACAAAATTTGTCCTGCTATATTTTAAGGCAAACAACAAACAGTTTTATCTCATTGATTATAAATGGTCATAAGACAACTAGGTAAATTTTTGTCGCTAGTACCCTTGACAAGGAGCACGATATGAAGCTGTATTCCTATTTACTTCGATGCCCTTTGCAGGCCAATGCGTTCATTGGCTGTGTCAGGCTGAACAAGATGTGAACTGACTATCTAATTAATCTGTGATTGTGCATCTGAAGGATAATTGTGCAGCTCAAGTTGGATATAAGTATCACAAGATTTCACTATTGCTATTGCCAGCTATTCAGTTTGATTTTGCAGTGCTGACTGTAGAGAGCTGAGTTAATGTTAATGAGACCATGATATTCCCATCAAGTCTGCACCAACTCAGCACCTCATTCAGGCCCACCCCCACCCTATTTCCAGAACACCATGTATTTACCCCACTAATCCCCCTATACTCCTTGGGACACCAAGGGAAAATTTAGCATGGCCAATCCATCGAACCTTTGGACTGTGGGGGAAACAGCAGCATGAGGAGGAAACTCACACAGACATGGGGAGAACATGCAAACTCCACAGGCAGTCACCCAAGGCTGGAATCAAACCGGGTCCCTGGTGCTGTGAGGCAGCAGCGCTAACCACTGTGCCTTCGTGTTGCCGTGATATTAATCATGTAACAGTGACATCAGAAGGCAGATGACGGAGAGGCTCCAAGAGGGTAGAAGCAGAATAGTCTGTCTCCTGAGCACGCTGGCCTGAATTTTTCACCCAATGGGTACATGTACTCAGTGGGCCTGGGGGCACAATTTCATGCTGGCCAGTTAATGGTCATCGAGAGTGAAACACACTCTGTGAGAGGCTGCGTGCTGGCGGAGAAGATAAGGGAGTATGGGGTATCTGCTTCCATAGTCCTCCTTCAGGGGGACAACCACTGTGGAGCTGTCTCAGGCTGCTGCAGAAACAGCAACAGGTAAGCTAAGCAAAGAATGTCTAGGCAGAACATTCCAACACAAATCTCAGTTCCCAAACATTATGCCCACCCTGGATCAAGCTTGAAGCTAAAAGGTAAAGAATGTCTGGCCAATCAGTCCCCTGATTGCCAACTGTAAAAGCAGGTGGGCCACATAAGATTGCCTTCCATTGGCCCTTAATGAGGTTAAATCGCCTGGTTGATTGTTGGAGGATGGTCTTCTCGTGCCTGCCCACCAAACTATTGCTTGAATGCACAACAACTTCAGCACGTGTGCCCAACATCTTCTCACATGATTTCATGCATTTCCGGATCTGAAGCACGCCTGCCCAAACAATATTAAATTCTGGTCTGTGTGTAAACTCTGAGGTCTTTGTAAATAGTTCTTAATAAAAATTATACCGACTATCTCAAGCCTGTCCAAAGAGAAGCAAAGCCTCATCAAGGTTAGATAAGTCAGGAATGCATGGTATTAATGACCCCTCACTGAAGCTCAGCTGCAGTATCAAAAAGTACCAAAACGCTGACCTAGAAGTTTAGGGTGCTCAGAGTCAATTTATAACCGACTGCTTTAAGTAAAGCACCCTAGATAAAAGGTTGACATTTCCAAAATAATGATTATGTTAAACTCAAAGCAGTTTAATGCACCAGTAAAAGTTACATGATATATTGTAACTTAATTTGATTTGCTGTTGCATCTGTAAAAAATTGCATCGTGCAATAAACCTGAATTAGCTTTGCCTCAGATGTGTTAATTTGGACTCCATCCCTTAGGTCATACATTAACTGGCCTTGCACTCTTTTCAGGAACCATGAACAGTTCTTCCCAGCCCTGGATGGTGGGGCTGGGCAGTGATGGTGGAGGTGGTGATGGTGATGATGGTAGTTGGTGGGGGTATGCTGGGAATATAGTGGAAGGCCACATCAGGATGGTTGCCTGATGCAGCCCCACCGCTGAGAATGTTTCGCAGTTACAGGTTCATACGCAGACCAGCTGACTGCTGCAAAGAGGTAGGCAGCCAATTTAAATAATAAATAATTAAATAAATCTTACACAGTTTGATTACAACAATATTATCCGTTTCACTTAATATTTAAAAAGAATCTTGCACCATGAGCAGGTGCCCCATAGGGGTCTTATCATAAAAGCAAAGATACTGTGGGATTTTCTGGCCACACTCATCCCGAAACCCACCCAAGGCCAACAGACCTTTCCATGGTCCACCCCTCACCTGCTACAATTCCCTTAACAGGCGGGAGGAAAAAATTCATCCCTCTGTTTTTAAACAGAATATAGCTGTCTGAAAGAGAGATGGGCCAGGAATTTACCCTAATCTTCAGGATCCTGATGTTGGGCCCAAATGGAGCCCCAAGCCCACACTCGCAGCAGGGGACCATCTCAGAAGTTTTCCCAGAGGCAGCCTCCTAGTTAGCCATCTTCAGATTCAGTTTTCAATGAAGGATGGTGAGCTGGATGTAGATACTGCCAGCATATTCTGTGAGCCAGCAACTCCAAAGCCTCCCTTCCTGACAGCACAACAGGGGTACTGACACCACATGAACTGCAGCAGCTCAAGAAGGCAGTTTACCATCATCTTCTCAAGGGCCATTAGGGATGGGCCACAAATTCTGACCTTGTCAGCAATGCTTACATCGCATGAAATTTAAAAAAATCCTAGGAAGCTCCCCTAACCTGCTGTTGAGACAGGTTAGAGAACGAGGGGGTGTCCCAAAATGGAAGTACACTCAGAAAGGTAAAAAAAAGGGGAGTCAAGCAGGGAGGCTCCTCCATATGACCCTTTGTGGGGAGAGTCCCAGGATGTCTTTCCTTGCTTTGGGGGATAGAGCCTTCAGTTCCATTGACTTCCTGAACAGCCAGCGAGGCCTTCTCCATGACTAGCAAACTTCTGGCAGTCCAGGAAAATTGCCCTTAATAGGTAGGACCTTTAATTATTTAAATTGGCTGCCCAACTCTATTCAGCAGGTAGCCAATCTACATGAGGCCCCGTGATAAGCAAATATTCTAGAGGTGGCACTGCATCAGGTAGTTACCCTTACACACAACTGCTATGTTCCCGGCAGCAACCCCACCCCGCTCCTCCCCCACCACCCCCCAACTCCAGACTTCCAGCCAACTGCCCCGAGGCTGGAGAAACCCCGCTTACAGGATCCAAAGAGAATATAAAGATTCCTTCCCCACAGATCTGAGTTGGGACCTCTTTTCCCTATTTACATATGTTGAGGTTGCTGATGGCGCTCAATTATGGGTATGGTGAAAAATGGAATAAATTGTACTGGGGCACAGGCAGCAGGATGGAGTGAGCAGATTGATGATGTATGCTGATAAATATGAAACAATACAGTTCCTGGGCAAGAGGGAGCAATGGCCATTGCTGGAAGGACGGGCAGTCCCACCAAACTAAGTGCTGGCATAAACTGGAGAAGGTAGGTGTGCAGTCCTCTTATTGGAGGGGCTAAGCGGGGATGGATCACCTGGGGAGGGACAGGGGGAATTTCCCCAATCTGCAGAGGGTCCAGTGACAGAGGCACCTACCCCTCCTAAGCTTGAGCAAAGCATCCTATCCCTGAACTGATCCCACCAATTGATAAATTGCACTCAGGCACAAAAAAGCCCATAATTGGCCAATAATTGCACCAATGACAGATGGGCCATCCCAGGCCTTACCCACCCTCTGTAAAAATGAAGAGAGGTTGGTGGCATGTGGGAAGACAGTGGGAAGGCCACTAAGGGATATAAAGTTTTTTTTTAAAGTTTACTTGTTAGTGTCACAAGTAGGCTTACATTAACACTGCAATGAAGTTACCATGAAAATCCCCAAGCTGCCAGCACCTGTTCGAGTACATTTAACACAGTCAATGCATCTAACCAGCATGCCTTTCGGACTATGGGAGGAAACCGGAGCGCCCAAAGGAAACCCACACAGACACGAGGAGAACTTGCGGACTCCAACAGACAGTGACCCAAGCCGGGAACTGAACCTGGATCGCTTGTGCTGTGAGGCAGCAGTGCTAACCACTGTGTCATTGTGCTGCCCACAGAATGCTAGCAGAATACAGTAACATTCTGCCCCGGAATTTCTGCATGGATTGTTCCAGGACCTAAGCGGTTGAGGTGGCATATGAAGTTCAAAGCAGAAAAATGTGAATTGGTAATGTTTTAAACTTTTTATATTTTTAAATTTTAAACAGCATAAAATAACAGCCTCAATAGTGACATTCCTAATAAAGTGAAAACATCTCAAACTTCTGGATGAATTCCAATTTAATTTTAGTGGCACTCTGGAGGAAATGTAAATAGCCAATTGGGCTATTTTCCTGGGGTTTTACATTCTTGCACCTCAAACATGAAATGTGCAGTTGAGGAGGCATTGTGAAGAGATGTCATCCACTTAATGCCTAGGATTTCTGAACTCAAAGCCAACCTAATCAGAGATAGCTGACATGTGTTAAACATGTTCACGTGCAACATTCAGGACCTCCTTCATGTCATTCATCACAGGCCTCAGCTATTCACCATATTCAGTTCAATTTTAATAACAAGTGCAGCATCTTAGTGATTTAAAGTAGGGGAAGCTTTCTGTTTAAGGGATAGCAGCATGACATCATTAAAAGGGAAATGATCCAGTCTTCATTTCACTTTCACTTTGAGCAAAGCACACACACATAGCTCTGATGTCAAGCTGTATACCTATAACTATTCCATATATCAAGTCTTATTCAATGAACGCAAAATGTGTTTATCCAGTCAGTTATGAATGATTATGTATTATATCATTACAATAGCATGTCATTTTCAACTCAGGAATCACCATATTAGTTTAAAAAATGTCACTAAGGCAGTGAAAGTCAGGTCCTGTTTTGTTATTTTGAAGTGGAGGATTTTATAACTCTGGTACATCCACCCCGAAGTCACCAGGTTCCCAATTATGTCTGCAAATTACCATTTCTAAGCCAATTTTTAAATCAATGCATTAACTTTGCATTCACTCCATGAACTTCAATGTTCTTTATAAGCTTCACATTAGGAATTTGTTCAAATACCTTTGAAAATTCCAAAAAGATTTATATCAGCTGTTCCGATTACTTCTGCCAATTTAGTTACTTTTTCAAAAATTCTAAAAAGTCGATTAGTGAATACCATCTGGTGCTTATAAATATTTATCCAAAGTATTCAAATAATCTAAATAAAATGCTTTGTTCTGTTTCCTTTCTGAATCCATTTGTCTGCCAGCTATATGGTTGACTGATCTCATTGTATTGTTAACTAGGAAGATAGGAGTTACTTTCCTCCAATTCCAAAATTGCAAAGAATTCTGAAATGTATTAACTAGAATCTCACTCCTTTTCTCTTTCATTTATCTAAAGATTCTATGAAGCGAATCATCTGTTCCAGCTATTCTGCACATATGTAATTCCTTTTAATGCGTGCTTTGCTGCAGTCAATTTATGTTGCAGATTTCTGATCTAAAAGGGTTGGATCTGGAGTTTCAGCAGAAGAGCTGATTTTAACTTACAATGGGGAATATGAGGGCAGAGGCTGAGGTGAACACAAAATCTAGATCCAGCAGTATGATGACCATCAGCTTTTATATCCTTTGCCTCATATGCATAGAACTGAACATTAATTTCCAAAAACTGGTGTTACATTGTCCTGTCAGAGTTTAAAAGGAAAACATTCGAAAGGATAACACAACCTACCTTGAACTTACCCATTTTCATATTTAATGGAGGTGTGAGGAGATTGGAGAGTGGGGGGTGGGGTGGGGTGGTGAATATTGATCGATGGCGCCAATCTCCCACCCAAACTGATGGAAAGTGGGGGCAGAACATGGTATGGACAGCAGGAAACTGCCACCCATGACCTGAAGGGCTGATTGATGTAGGCAGGCCCCAAAGGCAATTTTAAATGTCCTCCTCCTCAGTTTCCATCGGGGCGGTGGGGGTGCTGAATCCACCCCAGCCCAAACAGGAATCAAACCCAGTGGTGTTGGCGCCAATCTGATCCATGCCAGCTGTCTAGCCCACTGATCCAATTATCCTTCCCGCAAGGAGTCTGAGCTGCTATGACAATATAATGTTCATGTGATTTAAAAATAAGTGCGATAGTAGCAACTCCAATTTCTTTCCATCGCATGGCTGACCAGAAATCTCTCCCACATTTGCCACTGCCATTGGCATGCATTGAAGGGATTTATAAGCCAGTACTCAACTTGTTTGGCCACAGTATGAATGCACCTTCTGTCCTGGAGTGGGACTTGAACCTGCAGTTTCTAGCTCAAAGGCAGAAATGCTACCCAATGCACCACAAGACCTCCTGTCTAATTTTTGTACCTCTTACTTTTGCATTACGATCTGCTTGGTCATTTAGCATGTAGGTGTGCACTCCTCTTCAATGTGCTTCAAAAGTAAACACCACATTGTGGGAAAAGTCTGTTCGTTTGAAGACATTTATAAAAATTAATGGTCTGGAAAAGATAATGTTTTTGTTCTTCAACATGTTTTTCTCTGCTCTGCTCGCCATTGGTCTGGAAATGAGGAGCAGACGGTGATTGGTGGAAAAATGTACTGACTAGCTGGTTGAGCCTGGAGGAAATTCTGCTCTTCCTGCCATTAGCAGTACTGTAATAGCACTTACCTTGTGGATTTAGCCTTTTTCACCTCCTTTCACCTGCTTGGCTTTCTTAGGTGTGGGAAACCCAGCTAACACGTTAAAGATCAATGAGTGCAGAATAAAGTGATATTAAAATGAAGGCACCCACCCCCCCCTTGCCAATCTCCTCATGCCTCCATTAAACGTGAAAGTGGGTAGGTTCAAGGCAGGTTGTGTTATCATTTCAGAATGTTTTCATTCTAAACTCTGACAAGACTGAAGATGCAACACCAGTTGTTGGAAATTAATAGTCAGTTCTATGAATCTAAAATTGACAGCAAGTGTTGTCACTGAAAGAACAGAGAATGCAACTCAAGCAAATTGTCCAAATATTTTTGGTTGGCATCTTGGACTCTTCAGCAACTGAGAAACTCACAGCTACAAAAAGGTCTATAACAAGAATATTTTTAGATCATTAATTTATAAGAAAATGATCGAATTTGCCCTCAACAGTGTTTGCTACATTAGAGATATGTATCACACATAAAGTAGAAAAGGAAATTGGACAGGCTGTAAATAGATGATTTGATATCTCCTGTTTATGTTATTGGCAAAGGTAGATTTTCTCTACAGGAACTGCACAGGAAATGAGATATGAATGTCCTGTAGTGTGAAGTAAACCAATACATAAGTGATAGTAACAATTGTTCTGTTGATGCAGGGAAAGATTACACATAACTGAGGGAAGCATTAAAAACTGGAGGATGAGCAGTAAACTGTAGTCCATTAACTCACCAAGAGGAAGAGCAAATTGAGAAACTAGGATTGTACACAGTTAAAGCGATTAGACCTGCCTCAGTCAGTTCATCCTGAACAACTGCTGCTGTGCAAAGATCCTAAACAGAATTGTTTATTTTTGATATTCATACTTGGAGCAGAATAGTAAGGAATTGATGGCTAGCACAAAACTCAGTGCCTTTCTCAGGAGCTGGATATAAAGCAAAGTAGCTGAGAAAGAAATAAGCCAAAAGCCGGGTCCTTGGTAAAATGGACACCCAGCAAAAATGTAACCACATTTTCAGTCATTCCCTCTCTCTTTCATAATGGTTAGATGGTTTAATGAAGGAGTGTGATCTGGATGACAAAGAATCCTCTGGCTCATTCCCAGCCACTAATAATGTTAAACAAGACTGTGTGCTGTACAAACAACAGAAGAAGAGTCATATGGACCTGAAACATTAACTCTATTTCTCTCTCCACAGATGCTGTCAGACCTTCTGACTTTTTCCAGCATTGTCCGCTTTAGTTTCAGATTTCCAGCATCTGCAGCATTTTAATTTTGTTCTTCACCATGTGTTTTCTCTGCCCTGCTTTCCATTGGCTTCCATGATGACAACCTTGTCATCAAAACTAAATCTCATGTAAATGGAAAACCCTTCAATGCAAAGACCAAGGGTGGGTGAGAGGTGGTTGCGGGAGAGGAGGGTGAGGAGGACGGTTTGGTGGGGGGGCGGGGGGGGGGGGAGCAGAACTCCAAGTAGACTCTGAGATCCTCCTCACCTGTCTGGACACAACTGTAGCCATGGGCTATCCTGTGGAGAGCACCTGCCTTCACTCACCTGAACTCCAGGCTGCTGTTCTTTCACAATGTGGGGATGCTGGCGTTGGACTGGGGTAAACACAGTAAGATGTCTAACAACACCAGGTTAAAGTCCAACCAGTTTATTTCTTAGTAAACCCACAAGCTTTCGGGAATGCTGTTCCTTCGTCAGGTGTGTGGAAGGTTCTGATCAGAGAAGGGCATATAAAGTCACACATGGTTTACAGAATACTGATTAGAATGCAAGTCTTTACAGCTAACCTGCTATTCAAGTCTTAAAGATGCAGACAATGTGAGTGGAGATAGCATTAGCATAGGTTAAAGAGGTGTGTATTGTCTCCAGACAGGACAGTAAGTGAGATGTTGCAATTTCAGGCAAGTCGTGGGAGTTACAGATAGTGCAACGTGAACCCAAGATCCCGGTTGAGGCAATCCTCCCGTGTGCGGAATTTGGCTATCAGTCTCTGCTCAGCAACTCTGTGTGTTGGGTGTCGTGAAGGCCGCCTTGGAGAACGCTTACCCGAAGGTCAGAGACCGAATGCCCGTGACCGTTGAAGGGAACAGTCTTGTCTGGTGATTGTCCAGCGATGTTCATTCACCCGTTGTCGTAGCGCCTGCATGGTCTCTCCAATGTACCATGCTTTGGGACATCAGCTTGTGGGTTTACTATCAAATAAACTGGGTTGACTTTAACCTGGCATTGTGAGACTTCTTACTGTTCTTTCACAGCCAGAGGGCCTCCTATTGGTCCTTATTTTTAATTGGATGGTGAGGCTACCCTCTGGCCACTAGTTGGCCAATTTGGGGAAAATCACTGCCATGTAATTTTTTTCCACACAGTGCAGGATCGTAACCTGCTGTTGAGACTGACCTAAACTTGCTAAAAACAGGCCCAGGCAGCAGGCAATCGAGGGGGCTATCCAAGTTGACCGTCTGCCCCACTACTACAGCTATATTCGTGGCCGGTTGTCCTTGGAGAGGGAGCATGCAGAGTCCATGAGTGCCATTGAGGTCTTCTGTGCCCATTGGGTCCTGCAGGGACTGGGATTATTGACCATTTTAATAACATTTTGGTTTGATGTTTTAAGTTTCCTTTACGCTTTGTCTTTTGCTTCAGGCTGTTTGCTTCATTTCAGGGGCTCCCATTTTGCTTTGTCCCTGAGTTTGTTTGATTTAATTTATTTGATTGGTATCAAAAGAAAGTGCAGTATCAAGATGCTCATTTCACTCTAACACTGGGGTCCCTCAGCCAAACCCCCACACCCCATCCCAGAAATTGCTGTCAGTTTCACAAGGTAATGACAATGAACATTGGCTGTTTCCCCATTGTTGTAAATATGAAATATAAAAGTTGGGATCGAGGGAGATGTTGGTGGACTTTGAGTCTTCATGATGACATCAGCTTTTAAGGATAAAGAGAGTCAGTAGAGTGGTGATATTGCGATCACTGTTTCTTGGGCAATTTAATGTTAGAATCCGTCATTAAGGAGGAAATTGCGAGGCATCTTGAAGGCAATTGCTTGAGAGAGCGGACGCAGCATGGTTTCATTAAAGGGAAGTCGTGTCTGACAAATTTACTGGAGTTCTATGAGGATGTGTCTAGGGCGGTGGATAGAGGAGAGCCGGTGGATGTGGTCTTTCTGGATTTTCAGAAGGCGTTTGACAAAGTACCTCACAAGAGGTTATTGCAGAAGGTCGAGGGACATGGAGTTGGGGGTAGGGTGTTAGCATGGATAGAGGATTGGTTGTCAAATAGGAGGCAGAGAGTGGGGGTCAACGGGTGCTATTCGGATTGGCGGATGGTGACTAGTGGAGTGCCCCAGGGGTCGGTGCTGGGGCCTCAGCTTTTTACCATTTATATAGATGATCTGGAGGAGGGAACCGAGTGAGGGTGTCGAAATTTGCTGATGACACCAAGATTGGGGGAACGGCAAATTGTGCGGAGGGTGTGGAGAGTCTGCAGAAGGATCTAGATAGGCTGGGCGAATGGGCCAGGAACTGGCAAATGGAATTTAATGTTGGCAAGTGTGAGGTGGTCCACTTTGGTAGGAATAATGGTAGGAAGGATTATTACTTACGTGGCGAAAAACTGCAGCAGGCGACGGTGCAGAGGGACCTCGGGGTCCTTGTGCATGAGTCGCAAAAACCCAGCTTGCAGGTGCAGCAGGTGGTCAGGAAGGCGAATGGGATGCTGGCCTTCATAGCAAGGGGGATTGAATATAAAAGTAGGGAGGTCTTGCTGCAGCTGTATAGGGCATTGGTGAGGCCGCAGCTGGAGTACTGTGTGCAGTTTTGGGCGCCGCACCTGCGCAAAGATATTTTGGCCTTGGAGGGAGTGCAGAGGAGGTTTACTAGGCTGATACCGGAGTTGAGGGGGTTGAGCTATGAGGAGAGGCTGAATAAACTAGGCTTGTACTCGTTGGAGTTTAGAAGAATGAGGGGAGATCTCATTGAGACGTATAAGATGATGAATGGGATGGATAGGATAGAGGTGAAAAGACTCTTCCCGCTCAAAAAAGACAGTAGGACTAGGGGGCACAGCCTCAAGATAAAGGGGGTGCGGTTTAGAACGGAGTTGAGGAGGAACTTCTTCACTCAAAGGGTGGTGAATCTCTGGAATTCTCTGCCCGTTGAAGTGGTGGAGGCTGCCTCGCTAAATATTTTTAACACGCGGGTTGATGGGTTTTTGATAAGAGAGGGGATTAAGGGTTATGGGGAGAGTGCGGGAAGATGGAACTGAGCCACGACAGATCAGCCATGATCTTATTGAATGGCGGGGCAGGCTCGAAGGGCTAGATGGCCTACTCCTGCTCCTATTTCTTATGTTCTTATGTTCTTATGTAATTAGTTCTTAATGTTCTTAGGAATATCTTCAAAGCTCTTCTGCAGTTCTGGAGTAAGCCAGCTTTCTTATTTAAATCTGAGGTGCCCAGACCCAGAAGATCTAAATTCCTAGAAACATTAAAACAGAAAAAGTAAGAGCAAGAGTAGGCCATTTGGCCCTTCAGTCTTGCTCTTTCATTCAACAAGACCATGACTGATCACCTATCTCAATGCCAGCATTCTCCCCATACTCTTTGACACTTTTAGAGTCCAGTAATCTATTTCCTTCATACATATATTTGGTGATTTGGCCTCCACAATGTTCTATGGTATAGAATTCTATAGGTTCACCACCTCTAAGTGAAGCAATTTATCTTCATCTCAGTCCTAAATGGCCTACCCTGTGTCCAGATATAATGACCCATTGTTCCAGTCTCTGTAGTGAGAGGAAATAATATCTTTATCTCCAGTCTGTTCAGCTCTCCAGTGTGTTCAGTCCTGTCAGAATTTCATACAGTTCAATTAGATCCCTTCTCATTCTTCTAAATTCCAATTAATACAGGACTAGTTGACCCAATCTCACCTCATACAACAATCCTCCCATCCCAGGAATCAATCTGGTGAACCTTTGCTGCACTCCCTCTATCATAAGTATATCCTTTCTTAGATAGAGAGACCAAAATTCAGAGGCAGAGTCCAAAGATGTGCAGGTTAGATGGTTTGACCATGGGATATGTGTGGGGTTACCTGGATAGGGTGGGGAAGACAGCCTGGGTAAGATACTCTATCAGACATTCAGTACAGACAAATGAGGCAAATGGTCTCTTCTGCACTGTAGGAATCCTATGAGAATACGCTTGATGTGATCTTATCAAGGCGCTGTATGGCAGCAGTAAGATATCTTTGCTCCTATGGAACGATCTGGATTTCCTGCAGAACTCCTGTCCTTCTACAACCTCTGCTACTCCATCTAATACCATAAACAGAGAAATTCCTATTGAAAAATGTATACACAACCAAAAGGAGGAAATTTCCCCACACAAAAACAGTGTAAGGGCAAACCTCCAGATGGGATTAGAAGCCTTCAACACAAGCAGCAAAAACAATTTCACATAAACCCAATCCAAAATAAAGCTGTAAGGATCCCTGAAATTATACAATTACAAAAAACAAATTATATTTAAGATGACAGCATCAGTCATTCCCAGCTGCTGCTTTAAGTTACTGCTGTAATGGCTGAGTTTTGGACTCACAAGGTCATTTTGGCCTAAACCCATGGATTCACATTACAAGGGGAGAGCACATCTTAAACCCTCTCTCAATTCTGACAGAATTTAAAACACATCTTCTCTAAATCCTAATTTCTGATCCACTCTGGAGAGATTTCCTGGTTTTATGGCCCATCAAACCATGAAGATTTTGGGACCATAGCATTTTGCCTGTGAAGTGCAATAGTCTATTATTCATCTGGTACATGAAGTGGCTTTCTACTATGTTTCTCTGGGTGAAGACTGGAAGACCCTCGCAGAATATGTGCGCTACTGTGCATTATAAAAGGAGTTATCCTTTGACTCATTACTAGAATAGAAGGGCAGAGAAGACCTTGTGATGTTAAATGGAATAGCTATCTTTTGCCTAGAGTGTATTACAGTAACACTGACCAGTGAACATTTTTATTTTGGTCCATCTGCTGTTTCTAAACATTTGTTGGAAGATTATTGTGCTCAATCTTCAGATTTATACTTATAAACCTATTACTGCTATGTTCTGTTCTGATGATATTTAAAATGCTATGTTGTAAACTTGGGGGCCTGAAATTTAAGTGATTCAATTTGCCAACACAAATGTGATGAAGCAAATCCCATTCACCCATGGATAAGTCATGGACCCTGCACAAAATACGATCCTATCCATGGGTAAGATCAGTTGATGAATCAGAGGAAAATGGGCTGGAAACCTGGGGCAGTTTCTATAAGGGGTGGATGATCTGTCCTAGCAAATTATTTCTAGATATCGAACATAGAAACCTATTGTTATATGATTTCAATATAATTATATTGTTGTATCCAGAGCACCGCATCACCACACGAGAGCCAATTGCCAGAATGTTACCGCCTCGCCTGCCTGAGACTCGTAAGATCCTGCTCAATGCCAACAGAGAATGCCGTTCTGCAAGCCCCACCTGCCCCGATTCTGGAACGGGCAAGGTGGTAAAATTCCAGCCAATGTATCGAAACAACAATGTATCATTCTATAGCACATGGTGAGATCTGGAGAAATACATTCAATCTCAGCTCCAATACTTGTGTCCAAAAAGCGTGATTAATTTCACCTCTGAAAACCACGGGACATAACGTGGTGGCAGTAGGTGCCTGTGCGTAAAACCCAAACTTTATAAATGAATTAAATGCGAAATTAGGTTGTGAAAATTCAACTCAAATTTGTGCCAGAGACAGAAAAAAAGTTTGGTGAATCACGGTAAATGGAATGACTGCCACCACAGCAATGAATATGCAGCTCCAGCCCATAATGGATTCGGAGGCCTATGATGATTTGAAATGTTTAAACAAAAGGGCAGATTGGCATTCAGTAGCTTTCTAAAAGAAAGGGAAATGTGGATGGGAGACCAAGGTTTAGAATTGTTCAATAGCTAGGAAATGAATGAATGCAGCAATAAAAAACAGACAAAATGTCCAAGAAATTCAGCACACATCTCCAAGCAAAGTTAAACCATCCATATGGATCTCAGAACCTGTGGCAGGAAATAGGTGAGTCAGCTGACAATTTCTTAACAAGCATGAGAAATGTAGCCAACAAGTGTAAATTTAAGGCTGAGAGATCAGCCCACTGGCAGCTTCCACAACCTGACATGACAAAAGCTCTCATAGGAAAAGAAACCCGCAACACCACAGGCTGCTAATATTGCCAGGGCACAAGCCATGATCAGACAGGTGAAGACTCTGGCTACCCAAACAACTAATCTTCTGTTAATTTGAGGGAAAGTTAGCAGGGTTGATGCAGTGAAGCATCAACAAAAGAATGCACAACAAAGAGAGAAAGATAGGCAGGAGCTCAGGTCAGGCACATGAGTTCACAGACAGAAGGAAATGTTTCGAATCTTGATCAAACTGCAGAGGTTGTGAGAAACCCAATCATTGAAAAGAGATGTGCAGCACAAAGGAAAAGGGTGATAAAGGAGTTACCAGAGGCAGAGCAACAGGTTGAATAAGAAAAAAAATTAAAAGATTCATACCCTGGAAGATTGCTTTTATTTGGTCATGGGATATTGGCATTGTTGGCTGGCCAGCATTTATTGCCCATCCCTAGTTGCCCTTGTACTGAGTGGCTTGCTCAGCCATTTCAGAGGGCAGTTGAGGATCAATCATATTGTGACTCTGGAGTCACATGTAGGCCAGACCAGGTAAGGGTGACAGATTTCCTTCCCTAAAGAACATTAGTGAACCAGATAGGTATTTATAACAGTTGACACTGGTTCATGGCCAATAGTAAATTCTTAATTCCAGATTTTTTTTATTGAATTCAAATTCCAACATCTGCCGTGGCTGGATTTGAGCCTGCACCCCAAAACATTAGCTGAGTTTCTGGATTAATAGTCTAGCAATAATAACACTAGGCCCTCGCTTCCCTGATGATGAAGAGTTTGAGGACACAATGGATATAGAAACCATACACCTGTCGAGATACAACCTTTACAGAGAAAATAAATTTATCCATGCTTCAGATCAAGAAGGTGGTGAGAAATAAGTCCACAACCATAAATCTGAAGCATGATCACATTGTAGCCTCATCCCTCTCAGGATTACAGCAGATCATCTCCCTTGAAGTTTTGAAAGAAAATGGTTAACCAAAGAAAGATGCCCTGGAACTGAACTGCTGTCGTATCTGATAGAACTGAGATTCAACAGCAAGAAAAGAGCCAGATCAGAGAGACAAGCAAAGAAAAAGATGTTGGGGCTGATTCTCGCAAAAGAATTCTAATCTCAAATTTGCGTAAAAACTGGAGTAAATCCTGCTGGTTTTTTTCAGAGGGAGTTTCAAAATGAATCTCTCGCGCTCTGTGCACTGCAGAAATCATGCTGAAAAGCTGTGGGTGGAGCCTATTCCCACTGGAGAGGCTCGTAGCACAGCGCTGCGCATGCACCAATTTGTCAGTACCGAGATCAGAACATACGCAGTAGCCCCACACTGCCAGATACCCGACCACTGGCCAGCCCTATGGCCCCTCTCCATCGCAGGCCATGCGGCCCCCTCACAGCCTGATCACTGGCTTCCCCAGATATGTCTCAGCCAGCCTCGATCACCCCTCCAGCAGCCTTTGGCCCACCTTGATTACCCCCCCACCCTCAGCAGTTCCGATCTCACGATCTCCCCACCTCCCCCCCTCCCCCAACAGCCCTTACCAACACCCCCCCGCCACCCCCGCCACAGGAGGCCAACCCACCCCACCCCACGCCACCACGATGGCTAGCCGCGATTGCAGGCCCCTGCCCTCTGTGACTGATTCCAGTGCAGAGAGGCAGCGGGACACCCCACTTCCAACAATCGCCCCCAGAGGCCCCACACTCTTGACACTTGGGCATTGGCATTTTGCCCCTTGGGCAGTGCCAGAGTACCCAGGCTGGCACTGCCAAGCTAGCAATACCGAAAGGGCAGCCCCCCTTACCCCCAACTTCCTTGCGGGGGGGGACCTCAATCACCCCCTCCCCCCTCTCACCTTCGCTCCAGTAGGGTCCAGCTGCCAGCTCCACACAAGCTGATGTAAACTTGTAGAGGCCCTAGTACCCAGCAGGAATCCCATTAAACTGTTTCCAATTGAGTCTTCTGGCCCACTGCATTGCTAAAGCACCGGGCTGGGAGAATCGCCCCTGTTAGCTGCATGCCCTTCAACACTGAAAACAGATTGTCCAGCTATCCTGGGTTGTGCCATTGTAAAGAGCTGTAGCTGATCTCTGGACAACACAGTAGCATAGTGGTCAGCACTGCTGCCTCACAGCGCCAGGGATCCGAGTTCAATTCTAGCCTTGGGTGACTGTGTGGTGTTTGTACTTTCTTTCCGTGTCTCCATGGGTTTTCCTCCCACAGTCCAAAGATGTTGAGGTTAGATGGATTGGCCATAATAAATGTGCAGGGTTATGGGGATAGGACGGAGGAGAGGACCTGTGGGGGATTCTCTTTTGGAGACTGGTGCAGACTTGATGGGCTGAATGGCCTATTTTTCTAGGGATTCTATAATCTCAGTAAACCATGAGAGAAAAGAGGCTTCACTGAGGGTCAAAGTACATTTATTGAAAAGCATCCTTCTGTCAGAAGCAAGAAACTGATCTGGATTAATTTTCAATAGCTGAATGGATTCCACAGTTATATAACCGATGTGAGCTTATCTCTTATGAATTACAATTTAATTATCAATGGTGAAAATCAAATAGATATTTTCACACCTCACCAATGGCTTATCATTTCCTGAGATTACTAATGAGCAAAATGCGTACGATATTTACCATTTTGAACATTGTCAGATCAAGAATTCAACTTTTATTCAGTTTGATGTCTGAGATATTTTTGTGATTAACCAAGCAGATATCCAGGAACTGATGGCTCTTTCCTCAGTGCAGTCATCAAAGTGAGAGGCAGCAACGATCCAAGTGAAAAGTTTTTTTTTTCACTTCTTTCATGCTGCCAGAAACAGACTTCAGAATCAGATGCAATGTGGGTTCATTGCAGGTTAAAGCTCCCTTTACCCTGCCCCAGGTCTATCTCTCAATCCTAGCCTCAGAGGAGTATACAATGGCAAAATGATATGCTGCATATTTCACAAAAGCCCCATCCTGACCTTTTTTTCCATCATCCACAGGCTGCAAGTGCTGTCGATAAGACCATTTATTGCCCATTCCTAATTGCCCTTGAGAAGGTGGGTCATACTTTCTTGAACTGCAGTTAATGTGGTGTCTGTGGAGAATATGCAAACTCCACACTGCCTGTGTGCTGCTTGAACATTCTCCCTGGCTCTGCGTGGGTTTCCTCCGGGTGCCCCGGTTTTTTCCCACAGTCCAAAAATATGTGGCTTAGGTTGATTTGCCATGCTAAATTGACCCTAATGTCAGGGGATTAGCAGTTAAGTATGTGGGGTTACGGGAATAGGGCTTGGCTGGAATTGTGGTCAGTACAGACTCGATGTGCCGCATGACCTCCTTCTGCACTGTAGTGATTCTATGATTCTATATGGTGCAGCCACAATGCTGTTAGGAAGGGGTTCCAAAGTTTTGGTCCAGGGTCTGTGTGGTGATTGTCCCTTTAAGGGCAATACAGCAAAAGAGGGTCACTTGGCCTGAGGGACCGGTTGGGTCCAAAAATGGGTAATTATCCCAGGGGTGCCAGGGATGGAGTACTTTCTTGTGCAGAGACAATCTGAAGACATGTAAGGATTGGGGCAATCGATGGGCTGCCTCCATGGTAGCTAGGAGAGTGGTGTAGAGGGTCTGCTGGCCTCTGTACAGCTTTTCCTTATTAATAAATATCCTTGGTGTTTGTCACAAGGTCTGTGAGCATGCATCATTACAAACGGCAATATATTTCCAAGTCAGGATGGTATATTGGCTTGGGGGGGAACTTGCAGTTGGTGGTGTTTCCATTCACCTGCAGTTCTTGTCCTTCTACATGGACGAGATTTAGAAGGAGCTGTCTAAGAGGCCTTGGTGAGTTACTGCAATGCATCTTGCAAGTGCTATACACTGCTGCCATTATGCATTGGTAGTGGAGGGAGTGAATGGGCTGCCTAACCAGCAAGCTGCTTTATTTTGGGTTGTGCTGAGCTTCGAGTGTTGATGGAGCTGCACTCATTCATCCAAGTGCTGACCTGTGCTTTGTAGATGTTGGACAATCTATGGAGCGCCAGGAAGTGAGTTACTTACTGCAAAAACGCCAGTCTCTGGCCTGACCTTATATTACAGTATTTATATGTTTGGTCCAGTTCAGTTTCTGGACTTCCCCAGGATTTTGATAGTGAGGGATTAAATGATAGTAATATCATTGAGTATGAGGAGAGGATAGTTAGATTCTCTCTTGATGGGGACCATTCATTGCCTGGCAGTTGTGTGGTGCAAATATTGCTTGCCACTTTTGTCAAATACCACACTGATGTTAGCTACAAAGGTGTCTCAATGTGAGACACCTGTTTGTGGTGGTGTATATTATCGCTTTTTAAATGGTATGAGGAGTCACATGAAACCACCCATGAGAATAAGAAGCCCAGTCATAGTATATCAATTACTAAAGACTATTTATTAAATGAAAGAAAATATAAACTACACACAAATAGGACTATAATTCTCTAAGACACAAACACACCGGAGTAATACACATACACACAGTTTTATCCAGAAATTACTCGTTCCAAATTATATCCCCAGTAGCTGAACTCAGTAAAACTTTCCATACCCCAAACAACATCTACCTTAAACAAATCTATAAATTAAATCGATCTTATAGTTACCACACAATACCAGAGGGATGATCCAGTTTGGGAAGAATCTTTGTCAGGTTCAGTGAAGATAATTAAACAGCTTTAATGAAGGTTTCTGCATTAATTTAGCTGTAAAACTTTAAGAAGGACCTCTGCTGTCAGCTGGTTTGATGTTAGCTGTTACATTGGCCTTCCTGTAAGATGTCAAACTGGCCTTCCTTTGATATGGTAAAGTGGCCTTCCAGTGGCATTAAACTGACCTTCCAGCTATGTTAAACTGTTCTTTCCGCTTCTGAAGGAGTTGACAATTATATCCTTGTCTTTCTTTGATTCTGCCAACTATATATTGGGCCATCCTTCTCTCCTACATTCCTGACACTTAAAAATTAGCATCTGTACGCTTCCCCTGATCTCTCAAGTCATCTCAATAAACTGCTTCCTGGTGAGGGGACCATTTATATCTGATCTTATGTAGATGTCTGTTAATCTCATTACTGGAAAAAAGATACATCTCATCAACCCCTTTGAATATGGGATGTTGGCAGATTCTCCCTTGTTGTTAGGTAAATTATAGCCCATCACTTCCTTAATTAATCTGGGTCTTGTTGTTACCAGGCAAATCCATGACTCATATCAGTCTAAGCCTGAATGTTGTCCAAGTTTTGCTGCATGCAGAAATGAACAGAAGAGTTGCAAATGACCACTGTGCAATGAGAAGCGAAGATCATCACTTCTTACCTTCTGATCAAAGGTCATTGGTCAAGCAGTTGTTTGGGCCTAATGCATTACCATGACAAAACCCTGCAAGGATGTCCCGGGGCTGAAGAGATTGGTCTGCAAAACTGCAAACATCTTCCTTCGTGTTAGGATGGACTCCAGCAGTGGAGAGTTATCCCCTTGTCTAGGGCTCCTTGGTGCCAAATTGGGTCAAATGCCTCCTGAATGTCAAGGGTAGTTACTGTCACCTTGCTTCTGGAATCTGGCACCTTTGCCCACTTGGACCAAGGATATAATGAGGGGCTGGCTTTAAAGTTTCCCATGCAGGTTCCATTCACCAGTTGGGAAATCAATGGCAAATCCATGTCACATTCTGTTCTGAATGTATCACATTTAGCACAGTGGTAGTACCACACAATGTGATGGAGAATATTCTCACTCTGAGGATGGTACTCTATTTCCTCAAGGATTGTGCAGTGGTCACTACCAATATTATCATGGACAGATGCTTCTGCAACAGCCGGATTGTTGCAGGAGATGTTGAGTTCCTTATTTTCCCTTGCATTGGTTTTCTAACTACCCACAGCAGACCCAGTTTGGTAAACACATCCTTCAGGACTTGGTCGGCTTGGAAATTCATGGTGCTACTGAGCCATTCTTGGTGATGAACTTTGAAGTACTCCACCTAAAGTTCAGTCTGTGCCTTTGCTACTCTCAGTGCTTCTTCTAAGTGGTGTTCAACACGGGGGAACACAGTTTCACCAACTGAGGGAAAGCAGTAAATAGTAGACTGTAGGATGTTTTCTTATCCATGTTTAAACTGATGCCATGAGGCATCATGGGATCCTGAATCAAAGTTGTGGACTCCGAAGGAAACTCCTTCTTGCTTGTATATCACTGTGCTGCCATCTATAGTAGATCTGTCCTGCCAGTGGTGTTTCGTATACTAGCAGTGTGGTATATCTTATCTATACAGGCTGTAGTCTAATTCAGGGGCTCGCTTCAAACTGGTTTATTTACGTTATGTACATTGGTGGGCTACTACATCGGCCCATCCCTGTGCTTACTCTGTCTGCTGTACAGAGTTGCTATCACATGACTGCTAATGTTGCTGTTACATCATACAAGCATATGAATAGAAACAGAAGTAGACCATTCGGCCCTTCAAATCTGCTCCACCCTTCAATAAAATCATAGCTGATCTGTTTGTGCATTGCGCTCCACGTGCCCATCTACCCAACTATAACTATAGTTACCCTATAACTATTATTTTAGACTATTACACTACAGTGGAGCAGAACATACACAAGGTTGGTGATGAAGGAGTTTGGGACATTGGTTGGTGAATATGACTATGCCAGACTGTTGTTTGACAAGTCTGGGAGCAGCTCTCCCAATTATTGGCAAAAGTCCCCAGATGTTATTGAGGAGGACTCTGCAGAGATGACTGAGGGGGATGTGTCTTCATCATTTCCCTTGCCAAGGTTGACAGTGGATGTTTGCTGATCCATCCAGTTTTAATGTTAGGTTTAATGTTATTTATACTGAATTCTGCATATTTTGTGTTCCAATCTCACTCCTGCCAGAGGCGGCACAGTGGTTAACACTGTTGCCTCACAGTGCCAGGGATCTGGGTTCAATTCTGCCCTTGGGTGACTGTGTGGAATTTGCATGTTCTCCCCATGTCTGCATGTGTTTCCTCCGGGTGCTCCCGTTTCCACAGTCTGAAAGGCATGCTGGTTACGTGGATTGGCCATGCTAAATTACCCCTTAGTGTTAGGGGGACTAGCTAGGGTAAATGCCTGGAGTTGGGGGTATAGGGCCTGGATGGGATTGTGATCGGTGCAGACTCAATAGGCTGAATGGACTCCTTCTGAGCTGTAGGGATTCTATGATTCTGTGAAGTGTAGGAGGACTAATTCAAATGATTTCATTTTGCTCAGAAACTTTTTAAACCACAGAGGTGCACACAACAGTAGACTGCGAGTTTCAGTCTAGATAGTTCTGTTTGACAAATAAAAGGCAGCTAAATGGTGTTGACTCAAATCCTCCAGCATTCAGTTAGTCAGACAGTGGATGGAAGCTTGACAATGTGTGTCAGGTCCCCATGCACTGAAATTGCCCAGGATGTTTAAGCTGCTGATGTGCTGATTTCTGCTGCTCGTGACCCTCCACATGTCCCTCTGAAATGAAGCTCAGGATCTAGAGACTTGACTTAGCCTGAAATGTTATGCTGCTTAGTACCTAGTCTAATGCAATGATTAGCCAGCAGAACTGAACTGAGCACCATAACTGACTCCCCCAATAACCCTGTCTCCCCCCACCCCCTGCCCGCCTCCCCCGCCAATCCAACTATGGCAATGTCACTTGAGGAAAATCAACAAATTATGTGTATGTAATTGCAGAATCAGGGTGTAAGGAAGCAAATGGTCAGCAAGTTGTGTGCACTGAATCCCTGGAATTGGTATGTCATATAATATACATGTGTACATTCTTCAAGTGTTCCAATAAATAAGAACATAAGAACATAAGAAATAGGAGCAGGAGTAGGCCATCTAGCCCTTCGAGCCTGCCCCGCCATTCAATAAGATCATGGCTGATCTGTCGTGGCTCAGTTCCACCTTCCCGCCCTCTCCCCATAACCCTTAATCCCCTCTCTTATCAAAAACCCATCAACCTGTGTCTTAAAAATCTTTAGCGAGGCAGCCTCCACCACTTCAACGGACAGAGAATTCCAGAGATTCACCACCCTTTGAGTGAAGAAGTTCCTCCTCAACTCCGTTCTAAACCGCACCCCCTTTATCTTGAGGCTGTGCCCCCTAGTCCCACTGTCTTTTTTGAGCGGGAAGAGTCTCTCCACCTCTATCCTATCCATCCCATTCATCATCTTATACGTCTCAATGAGATCTCCCCTCATTCTTCTAAACTCCAACGAGTACAAGCCTAGTTTATTCAGCCTCTCCTCATAGCTCAACCCCCTCAACTCCGGTATCAGCCTAGTAAACCTCCTCTGCACTCCCTCCAAGGCCAATATATCTTTGCGTAGGTGCGGCACCCAAAACTGCACACAGTACTCCAGCTGCGGCCTCACCAATGCCCTATACAGCTGCAGCAAGACCTCCCTACTTTTATATTCAATCCCCCTCGCTATGAAGGCCAGCATCCCATTCGCCTTCCTGACCGCATGTTGCACCTGCAGGCTGGGTTTTTGCGACTCATGCACAAGGACCCCGAGGTCCCTCTGCACCGTCGCCTGCTGCAGTTTTTCGCCACGTAAGTAATAGTCCTTCCTACCATTATTCCTACCAAAGTGGACCACCTCACACTTGCCAACATTAAATTCCATTTGCCATTTCCTGGCCCATTCGCCCAGCCTATCTAGATCCTTCTGCAGACTCTCCACACCCTCCGCACAATTTGCCGTTCCCCCAATCTTGGTGTCATCAGCAAATTTCGACACCCTACACTCGGTTCCCTCCTCCAGATCATCTATATAAATGGTAAAAAGCTGAGGCCCCAGCACCGACCCCTGGGGCACTCCACTAGTCACCATCCGCCAATCCGAATAGCACCCGTTGACCCCCACTCTCTGTCTCCTATTTGACAACCAATCCTCTATCCACGCTAACACCCTACCCCCAACTCCATGTCCCTCGACCTTCTGCAATAACCTCTTGTGAGGTACTTTGTCAAACGCCTTCTGAAAATCCAGAAAGACCACATCCACCGGCTCTCCTCTATCCACCGCCCTAGACACATCCTCATAGAACTCCAGTAAATAAAACCAATTGAAATTTTCCCAGTCCTGTATGTGTGAGAGGTGAGACTGCATAATGAAGCCAGAAATGCAACATGGCAATGTAAGTGTGAAGGCCATGAGGGCAGCTACAATCAAACTTTGAGGGAGGCAGAGTCCCTCTGCAGAGAGTAACTCATAGAACAGTGAGTACCTGACTTGTGGGATAGCTGGCACAGTGGTAAATGAGAATAATAAGTTTGTTCAGGGTTGCAGATGGTTTTGAATCAGGCAGAAAAGCTGCCACTAAGGCATCCTCAGGTGCCATTCCCACACAAAAAGTGAGTGAAATGGGAAAACAGCGCCACGTGGATGACTGTGGCAAAAACCCTGGACAGCAGACAAAAAAAAGCAGAGGGATGAAAATTAAAAAACAGCAGCAACTTGCTGCTGCGAAAGGTAGGAAACATCAGGAAGATGAACACAAAATTGCTCGCCATGAACTGGAAAGTCACAGATGTTAGAGCAAATGTAGGCTTTTTAAACAAAAAATGACTTTTTTTTTGATTTGCCTATCAGCAAACTAGATCAACAAGTGGTGAGAGTATTGAAATCAAGTGGCTGCACAGAGTCGACACATTTGTATTATCAGTAGATGATCAGAAGGACCTTATAAAGCTGTGAAATGTGCTGGAGGATCAGCTCCACGTAAAGATGAACTTCAAAATACACTGATTGGGGCACAGACAACAGCCACAGGACTCAATTGATCAGGTCATTAGCAGGGACCTTAATAAGAATAGGCACTGTGATTTTGTAGAAGTGAAACTGTCTGAACATATAGTGGAGTCATAGATTCAAAGCTGACTGAAGACTTCTAAAAAGTAGGTCATAATATTGAGACATTGCTAAAAGTGGGCAGAAAGTATAAAGCTATCATGGCTGGGTGACAACACCCGCAAGCACTGCAGAAACAAAGCAATTCATGAGGGAAGTATGGACCCCAGTACCCATTGCAAAGCTGTCCTCCATTCCAAGGCCTGGAGTGTGAGAGGACATTGGGCTCAGCAATGCAGGAAATCTGATTCCAGAAGTACGATAGAGATTATGATATACAATCAAACAAAAGGTTTGTGCAGCACACCAGCAGCAACAGCAGGGAATAAGCCACAGACCAACATACATGCAAGCACAAATGCTAAGTTATCTTCAACTAGAAAGCAAACAAGTTTTTCACAAAGTGAATGCAGCAGAATCTGTGGAAAATAGCAAACATAGATTCACAGCCAAAGTCAATATGTTTTCCCATTTCACTCACTTTGTGTGTGGGAATGGCACCCAAGGATGCCTCAGTGGCAGCTCTTCTGCCTGATTCAAAACCATCTGCAACCCTGAATAAACTCATCACTCCCATTTACCACTGTGCCAATTATCCCACAAGTCAGGTACTCACTGTTCTACAGTGTTATGACATAGAACATAACATTACTCACTGTAGAGGGGTTCTGCCTCCCTCAAAGTTTGTTTGTAGCTGCCCTCGTGGCCTTCACACTTACATCGTTCTCACAATGTTGCATTTCTGGCTTCATTATGCAATCTCACCTCTCACACATATAGGACTGGGAAAATATCAAATATCTATTTATTGGAACACTTGAAGAATGTATACATGTATATTGTATACTATACCAATTCCAGGGATTCAGTGCGCACAACAGCAACAACCAGTACCACAGTCTGCTGACCATTTGCTTACTGGTCGGAATCCTGAAGGACGTTTCTCTGGATCATTGGGAAGCAATAATACAACCTACAACAGCTAAACTAACTGCATACAATAGATCACCTACTCAACCAGTACATTGACTTTGAAATGCAGCAACCGCAAATCTGCATGGAAAACACAATAATTCTACCCAGTGGATACTGGGGGACCAGCAGTAGCAGGATTATCAGCACTTATGGAATTCAACGTTGTGTTCATACACATGATCACCAATGTGCCAATCGCGAGAGAACAGAACAATAATAATCACATCAAGTCAGTGTAAGCAATATAGCCAGACAGATTCAATACTATGAAACTTCAAAGGTGATGTTGTGCTACACTTCAAAAAACTTGCAATTCTAGCAACCAACACTTCTGAAAAGTATAGTGTGCACATACAGGAGAGGTTTAAGAGTAGGTTTGATGACATGGAACATAACAGCATCATCCATTGTGTGGTACATGCTGACTAGTTCAGTTCCATCAATTGCACATTGAAAAAAGATGGCACAATCCAGCTACACTTCGACCCAAGACATCAAAATCTCACACTATAGAGATATCCACACAAAATCCAGACATTTGGCAGAAGGATCTCAAGAGACCATTATTTTCAGGGCATCATTCAGAAGATACGGTTTCCAGAGATTATCCTTTAGTTTATCTATTTGTTATGATCTGTTCCAGCAGGGTATGAAAACCTGTTGGACTTTAAGCTGGTGTTGTGAGACTTTTTTCAACAGTGTACGGGCAGCATTACAGAATATATTCCTGGATGTGCATGCATTGCTGATGATATTGTGGTAATTTGTAAAACCATATAAGTGTATGAGTGAAATTTATGTTCACAATGGCAGCAGCCCATTGTGAATGGTGGGGAATGCCAAGTGAATGTGTGTCAGATTAATTTTCTTCAGCTCTATTTATTCAAGTTCTGGAGTCCATCCTGACCCATGCATTTCAAAGACATATGACAAATGTTTACCAATAGGCATTTCAAAACACATGCTTCAACTGAACAACATAGATGACAACCACTCTCCAGTTCATTCACCAGGGCAATGTCTTGACCAATCAGAGTTAACTGGCCTGGTTTGAATATAACAAAGCTTGGCAGTTAACTGTCAGTCATCAGTTAACTGATGCATTCTCCGTGGCAACACCTCTACCAATCAGAGACCACTTGCTAACCAATTAGTACCCCTTTTCAAATGGTTGTGCTCTTTACATTTGGGATTCTTATAAATGTCTTGATGAGTACATGGTGAAAGGATTTGACATGTCTTTTTTTTTTGAGTGATATGCCCAGGACAGAGCGGGCTTGCAGAGATGCCTGAAATTATTCAACTTCTTTGCACAACACATAGCCAACTTTGCCAACGGAATATGATCACTGAGAGAGCTGCTAAAGAAGGATGTTTCAAAGATATAGCATGAGGATCATCAACATGTGTTGAATTTATTTACCCTAATGGAAAATGTTGACATAATTTGCATTCATCATCAATCAACAGTCACCATATGCACTCACTCCTGATCATCTGTGATCAACAGTAATCATTTAGACACCCTTTGACTTCCCAAGTAGCAATCAACTGACATCATTAATCATCAATTGACATCAAATAAAATCATTCAGTGTTAAAGCAACATAATTTGCAGTCATTTAGCATCATCAAGTAACCAGCAAGGTGGATAATGAGGAATCTGTGGATGTGGTACATCTATATTTCCAGAAGGTATTTGACAAGGTGCTGCATAAAAGACTGTACCTGAAGGATAGTTCCCAGGGGGTTGGAAATAATTTATTGGCTTGGCTAGATGATTGGCTGACTGACAGAAAGTTGAAGGTTAGAATAAATGGGTCCTTCACTGGATGGCAACTGTAACTCGTGGAGTTCCGCAGTGTTTAATTTTCCGTTCTCAACTATTTACGATCAATATAAATGATTTGCAAGCAGGGATAAAGTGTAACATTGCAAAATTTGTGTATGATACTAAAATAGGTGGGAAAATAGACTCTGATAAGGAGATTTAGAGTTTGTAGATGAATATTGATAGGTTAGGAGAAAAGGCCAGAATCTGGCAGATGGAGTTTAATGTGGAGAAGTGCGAGATTATTCATTTTGGCCAGAAAAATAAAAGGGCAAATTATTACTTAAATGGGAAGCAGATTCAAAGTGAATCAATGGAGAGGGATCTGAGTGTCCTAGTGCATGAATTGCAGAAAGTGGGTATGTAGGTGCAACTTATAATAAGAAATGGAATCTTGGCATTTATTGCAAAAGGACTAGATTTTAAAAGTAAAGAAGTGTGTTACAATTGTTGGTCAGATGACACCTGGAGTACTGTGTTCAGTTTTGGGCTCCTTATGTAATGGTACTGGAGGCAGTTCAAAGAAGGTTCACCGGATTGATTCCAGGGATGAAAGGGCTTTCATACGAGAAGCGGGTGGATAGCTTAGGCTTGTACTCGCTGGAGTTCCAAAAAATTGAGGGAGGATCTGATTGAGGTGTATAAAATGCTAAAGAGGATTGATAAGGTGGACATTGAATAGATGTTCCCCCTTGTAGCACAATGTAGAACAAGAGGTCATTGATATAGAGTGAGAGGAGATAGGTTCAAACCTGAGATGATGAGAAGCTGCTTCTGTCACGGGGTTGCAAATTTGTGGAGCTCACCACCTAAGGGTCAGTGGAGGCAGAATCAATCAACAGATTTGAGAAAGAAATAGGTATGTTTCTGATGAAAAGTGAGATAAAGGGCAATGAGCAGCAGGCAGGAGAATGGAGTTGAATCCAGGATAAGATCAGCCACGATCATGTTAAATGGTGGAGCGGACTCAAAGGGCTCAAGGTTCTTCATTCCGATGTTCAGAGCATTCAGAAGCACTCAATTGACATGAAAAGTGAACAGAACTTTCTCCAGTGATCACAATAAAAGTTGATTAAGTTTCTGTCATCAGTTGACATCAACATTATTGTTTCATGGATTTTTCTAATGCCATCTATGTTATACGTGCGTTGTGTAGATTGTTTAACATAGAGTCAGTAAATAAATTACTAACAGGGTGCAAAAATGCTTCCCCTTTCTCCTGCACTCCTTTCCTTCCCAATGATGAAAGAACAAGGACAAAGAATAAAGGAAAGTACAGCACAGGAACAGATCCTTCAGCCCTCCAAGCCCTTGCCGATCATAATACCCTAATTAAATTAACAAAAAACCTTCCGCCCTTACTCCGTCTGTATCCTTCTGCTCCCTCACTATTCAAGCACCCAAAGATTTGTCTCATCTTATCCATGTCAATCAGATCCCTCCACACCCAGTAAGGTGCCTTGGCCATTCAAGACTCCAGGGGAATTACTCACTGGACTCCTGGCAAAGCCATTTCATGTTCCTCTTTCATAATCCTACTGATTCCATTGAGTCAAATATGCACTAAGCATAAGCTTTATAAGCACAATTACTGTGTGGAGGCGAGACACATTCAATACTTTCATTTACAAAATTATTTGAAGAAGATATTAAGCTGGTTAATACCTCCACTGTTAAGAAAATGGCATGTTATGTAAAGTCATTTTTTTAAATTCCTGAATGACCATACATGTTCAGGAAGCTTATAAAACCTCATTTCATTTCCCAAAGGGAAAAATTAACTGGAAATTGGTAATGCAATTGGAGTTAGTTTATAAGTAAATGGCCCATGTTATTAGTATTTTACTACAAGTTTGTTACAAGCCATTTGGTTAAAACAAAAACCCAAAATGTCTTGGAAAATGCAATAAATTTGACCAGAGTAAAGTCCCACCTCTGAATAGCCCAAAGGCTGGTGCAATGGCAATGAGTGAGGCCTGAGAACCAGAGTTATGGTGGCAAGGCTGAACTAGGCTTAATGACCATAGCAGCAGCTATGGAATTTGCCCCGCTGTCCCGCAACATGGGCTCCCTGGGTCTCTGCTTATCCCACATTCCTCCAGCAGTGACTGGAAGGATGGCTCCAACCATCTTTGATGTCTGAACATGGGCAGACCACAGTCAGCCACCACGGAGTGCAGCCTGGATAGGATAAAGGATTGGGGTGTGGACTTGCATTTAGGATTGAGACTGAGTGTTGGTCCACACAATGAGCCCAGTTCGTCAGCAAATAGAAAGCGGAAAAACACTTCCACATATCAGGGGTGATTAGGGATTCCAGGAACATGTTCAGTTTGAATATGCTTTCACGCATGCTGCAAATGAAACCATCCACTTTGAAGAACAGTATCAGCTTGGGACAAAATTACACTGAAGGGGGAGATGACAATGAATGTAGCATAATCAGAGTAGTGGTGTGATGGTAATTTTTGAAAATCACAGGGGTTAATTTTTAGGTAATGTGTGTGCATATGTTTGAGACTGTGGGTGCAAGACTGAATAGCTGTGTTTGTGTTTGGGTATGTGAGACTGTGTGAGATAGTGAGTATGTGGACAGTGAGTGTATCAGAGATAATGACCAGAATTTTACTGACATAGAGAACAGAATTTTCCATCGGCCTCCGGTGGAATTATACGAACCTTGGACGGACTTGCCAGTAAAATTCCACCCTATGCATGACTGAACAACCATTCATTGTGCATGAGACAGTGTGACACACTGACAGGTGGGCATAATGAGGGAGTGCACATTGTTGGTTGGGTCAGTATTGAGTCAAGTTGTTGTGATGTTCTGAACCAACAATCCTCCTTCAATCAACAACATTGCTGCAGATTAACTGGTTATTTATTCATTTTTTTAATGGGATCTTACTGTGTTGCAAATGGGTCCTATCTTTTTTCCATAAAATCATGGTTAATACTCATTGGTGACATTCACCACACAAGCAATCAGGATCACAGAATTGTTACAACACGTAAGGCCACTTGACCCATCATGTCTGCCTATCGTCTCCGAACGAGCATTTCACTTAATGCAGTTCTCCTGCCTTCTTCCATTGTTCCTTTTCAAACAGCATCCTAATTCTCTTTTCAGTGCCTCAATTAAAACTGTCTTCACCACACACTAAAGCACTGTATTACAGATCCCAACCACTCACTATGTGCAAACATGTTTCCTTATGTCGTTTTTGCTTCTTTTAGTAATTACTTTGAATCTGTGCCTTCTCGATCTCAATCCTTCCATGAGTGATAACAGTCTCTCGCAACTGTCTACTCTGCCCAGACAAATCATAATTTTGAGTACCTCCATTAAATTTCCTCTCGACCTCCTCTTCTCTAAAGAAAAGATTTCCCACGAACCATACATAAGAATCTTTTCTGTATTTTCTCCAATGCCTCCATAGCCTTCTTCTTGCCTGAGTCAACACTGTCCTTTTTTCAAAAGATTCTGCCCAAGTCTATATTCAGATAATTAAAGTCTCCCCTTATAACGACTCTATGGACAGGAACTTCCAACTGTGCGTGCCCTAAGATCAGAAATTCCTGCCCAAGCTCCATGAACCTTTACATTATCTGCCAAATTTTCTGTCTCACCTGCTACGATTCCCGCAGCAGGCGAGATGGGAAATTTTTGGCCTATATTTTTACACCTCTAATTTCCTTGCATACTTGTTCCTCCACATCATTTCCAATAGTTGGTAATCTATAGACTACATCAAGTAATGCTATTGTACCTGTTTTGTTCCTTTTTTTGCTCTTATTCCAACTCAATCAAATCAAGTCCAATTCAGAATCTCAACAGAGAACAATATTTCCAATCCAAGCTGACAAGACAGGGTTCTCACCTCCTGTCTTGGGCTTGATCTACATGATCCAGACTGATTGGAATAGGCATAGCTCCTTCTCCAAGGCTTGATCTCATTTGCATCTTAGCCAAAAGGCCGAGATGTTGCTTTTAAAAATTGCTTCAAATGAAGCTATGATGTAACGTAATGACTTCAGCCAAGCACAGCATGTCAATATTACACTTGATCTTAGCCAAAAAGGCCAAGAAGCTCTAGTCAAATTGATTTGGCACAAGCCACTGACAAGTGCACCATACAGATTGCAACGTCTTCCAATAAAAATACCTGGAAATGAATTCAAAGCCCGTTACAAACTGGGTAGCAAAATGGTTGCTGCAGAAAATCTGAGCAAGCTACTAAATGCGACAGAAACTGTGAATTCTTTGCTAGACCTAAAAATAGATAGCATAGATATCAAAGTAGAAGATATCTTCTATGTCAATTTGATGAATTTGGTTAATACAAGTGCAACCAACCTCAGCAGGAAACAGTGAATGATCATGACTAAAAGCATCATAGGGAGTTATTACAGAAGGTTGGCCTGATACAAGAAGGGACAGACATCCTGAGATGTTCTTAACCATGCAGAGATGAATAGGTATTTCAAGAGGTGTGTTTTCCAAAGGAAAACCAGATCATAATGCCGCATTTACACCAGGGGTATATGGGCATTTATGCAATGAGGTACCTGGCAAGGGAAATGACAATATCAAAAGGTTAGTGAGGGTGCATGAAGCATACCAGAGTCATCAATCACACCAACATAAAGAGTCACTACAGTCCACAAGATTCCAGTGCACCTTTGTTCCAATATTGCAACACATTTATTCAGGGTTCATGATGGCCACACAATAGTTAGCACTGCTGCTTCACAGCACAAGGGACCGAGGTTCAACTTCGGCCTCAGGTGATTGTTTGTGTGGAGTTTGTACATTCTCCCCGTGTCTGTGTGGGTTTCCCCTGGGTGCTCCAGTTTCTTCCCACAGTTCAAAGATGTGCAGGTTAGGCGGATTGGCCATGCTAAATTGTCCCGTAGAGTCCGAACAATGTGTAGGTTAGGTGAATAGTCAACATAAATGTGTGGAGTTATGGGGATAGGTCGGGTGGGTGAACCTGGGTAAGATGCTGTTTGGGTGAGTTGGTGCAGGCATGACGGGCTGAATGGCCTTATTCTGTACTGTCGTGGATCTGTGGTGAATGTCTCCAGGGTTACTTTTCCAAATTTACAATCATCAGGCTATTGAAAGATACCTTGATTGAACCTGTGGTGGACACAATGGATTGGATTTACGGCCTCGCTTGTCCCGAAACCATAAAATCCTGCTCCAGCTCAATGGACCTTCCCATGCTTCATCTCTCACCCACTCCAATTCCCGTGACAAGTGGGGCAGTAAAACTCCAGCCAATGAATACAATATTCAGTTTGTTTTATACATCTGAAGAGATTATATTAGACAATGTGCCATGTGCCTGGGTGGACTTTGCACATTCTCCCAATGTCTGTGTGGGTTTCCTCCGAGTGTTCCACTTTCCTCCCAGAGTCCAAAGATATGCATGTTAGATGCATTGGCTCTCAAATGATCCACAGAGCTCACTCTTTTCCGTAAACGATTTTACGAACCATCCTACTGTGTATGTATTCTGTACGTAATGTCATCTTTAGGGAAACAAAGGGTATGTTTCAATGTCACTTTAAGAAAATATGCAAATGTTGTACAGTGTCATCATGGAACCAAGGTGTAAACTCAGATGTGTCTGATCAGCAGGCTGAGCGAATGTTAATACTGGTGGTTGTTGTATGTTGAATCTCTAGAGTTTGTTTGTTGAGCTCTCCTATATATTTGTATGCATACTAGTTCTGATTTTCAAATAAATATAAACTACATGTAGTTTACCAATCCTGTGTGTGTGATTGGTGAGTTTGTAAAAAGAAGCCAGAAATACCACACTGACTACCCAACTAACTAGTCAACTATCCACTCACTGAAAGACTTGAGACCTTTAATAACTTACCTGAATGTGGCAGCAACTATTGTGCAAAAGAAGTGTGTCCTGTCTTTGTCCGTCTTTTCTTGTGTTCAACCATTTCTTGATGTATGTCTGCACTGACCCCTTCATGCTTCAGCCAGGAGCAGACATCCTGACTGAAAAACTGCAAAAAGGGTGCAGAAATCTTTATGGGCAGTGTCGATGCACAAAGCATCAAGACTGACTGGAAGATCTGGGTTAATATTTCCATCTAAACGTCCTTCATTGAATTAGAGATGAAATAATGTCCTCTGATTTGGCAGGAAAACAGGAACTAAAGACATAGAATCATAGAATCCTTACAGTGTAGAAGGAGGCCATTCGGCCCATTGAGCCTGCGCTGACAATAATCCCACCCAGGCCCTATCTTTTAATACCACATACTTACCCTGTTAATCTGCCTGACGCTAAGTGGCAATTTAGCATGGCCAATCAACCTAATCCGCACATCTTTGGACATCAATTGAGAGGACACCAGGCATGATTCATCCATTTTGACAGCATGTGCACATGCCAGCAGGAAAAACAGAGTGTTTACCATTGGTGTTAGCAGCAGCTTGGGGGTCAGATTCATACACCTTAACCAGCTAAATTTATGCAGAGTGTGAAGCACCTCTGCCAGCCCAGCTGTTCAGAGAATGGGTGCCTTTTTAAAGGGTGCCCACAGTCTGAGCCCTCCCGACCCCCAGGACCCTTTGGGGACTCTCCCTTTGCATCAGAAGGACACATGGACACTGCACTTACCTCCTTGACTTCCCTTGGGTTCCAACACAGCAGGTCCAGCACCAAAGCCCGCCTGGGAGGTGGGAGGTGGTGAATGGTGGGATGGCATTGAATTGAACTTCCAGCCTGCTAATGACATTTAAATCAATGCTTTCTGCATAATCATCAGATTCCTGCCTGCTCTGGTTGGGTCAGTAGAGAGGGCTGGGTGAATTGGCAGCACTTTGGTGCGATCCTGTTTTAGCCCCAACACTCTATTCAGCGGGACACCTGGGTTCCCGCTAGCGGTGAAGGCGGGGTGGGGGCGGTGAATCCAGCCCATCATTAGCTTCATCACTGAAAAGGTACAGCTCTCATAACAATGTGTAATTAGCACAATGATGTCTTTACTGAACTCCATGGTTCTTTGATATGTCCCAGTGTTTATCAATAACAGGAGATGAAAACTTTGCTAGACACTATAATAAAAAGATGCCTCTTGTTTTCCTTTTAGTTTTTGAATAATGTTGTTATGGGAAAAATCCTAATGGTTACTAGTAACTTTTTAAATCTTGTACTAAGCTTAAACCTTCTTGTTCCTGGCACCAAGCACCTTTGTGTTTTTGTATTACAGATGTACCGTGCCAGATGTTTGCAATACCTGCTTGTTTTTGAGATCCATTGACAGCTCGTAATCGGATGCGGGTAAGTGTGAGCATGTCGCTGTCCCTTTGCTCCGTTGCATTCTCATTGGTGAGGCAGTGTGGTGCAGGCTGGCTTTCTGCACCATTGTGGAGGCAGGAACCACACGGCATGGCTTTCCGTCCTTGGTGTCCGCTAGCAAACATTTCACTTGGTCCATGCCAGATCCATCAGAAACGCTGATTTCACACTCTCCTGGGATTTTCGTTGGACCATCTGCCTCCGAGTTAATGGATTTGCCTCCAGGAGAGATGGTTTCATTACTGCAAAATTAAGGTGAGATACATGCTGTTAGTAACAGGCACCATGCAGTGGGTAAGTTGTAGCCTCTTTGCCACCTCCCTCACTGATTCACATGAGGCGACTGCACATGGAAAGATCAGTTTATAATTACAACATACAGTTGGGAAACAGTAGCAATACAGGAAGCTGAAAATAAAAAGGGATTAGATCAAAACTCAAACAGTAAATTTGAAAGTGATTTCCCGGGGAGTAATTTTAACTCACCTGGCAAGCAACAGACAGGTTTAAATTGACCACCTTTTTTTAAAACAACTGTCCAATTTTACTTCCTATTAAATGTTAATGAAAAGTAAAAATTAAATAGGGATATAATAAACAACGAATGTCATCCAATGTTTTCCATTGGACAAGAGAAATTAAAACTCACTGTGTTCCACCACCCTTTCCACAGCCCAACCCACCCACCTCCCTATATCTCAGAGTCAATTGCTGTTTCAAATTCAACAAGCTACAGCTGACAAAAGCCTACGGTGAGACATCTAACTGTGTCTATGTTTATATTGGCTCACTGACTAAAATTCCGGCTTTTTGACTTTCACTGTAATTACTTGACTAAAATTCAGAACAGTAACTCCATTCTCTTTAAAATAAAGAGACAGATTTTAAAATGTTCAGCGCCTGTGCTGAATCTATGAATCAGGTGCCAGCTGCATGTGCAAGGCTTACTGACGCCTGAGTCAGCTGAGCACCTGATGCAATCCAACATGTACCTAAGTACTGAGAGCATATGCGGACTGACACACAAAATTGTACAAATTCAGCCTAAACCCAGCGCCAGGGACCAGGCTTGATTCCCGGCTTGGGTCAGTGTCTGTGTAGAGTCTGTACATTCTCCCCATGTCTGCATGGGTTTCCTCTGGGCGCTCTAGTTTCCTCCCACAATCCAAAGGTGTGCACGTTAAGTACATTAGCCATGATAAATTGCCTCTTCATGTCCTGGGATGCATAGATTAGCGGGATTAGTGGGGTAAATATGAAGAGTTACAGGAATAGGGCCTGGCTGGGATTGTTGTCACTTCAGACTCGATGGACCGAATGGTTTTACGGACTTTCCGACAGAGGACCCCATCCAGGTCCTATTCCTGTAGCCCCATGTATTTACCCCACAGATCACCCTAATCTATACATTTGGGATCACTCAGAGAAAATTTAGCTTGGCCAAACTACCTAGCCTGCACATCTTTGGAGTGTGGGAGGAAACTGGAGCACCTGGAGGAAACCCATGTAGACACGGGGAAAACATACAAGCTCCACACAGTCACCCAAGCCCAGACTGCTGTGCCACCCTGCCATTCCTCATGCTTCATGTTAATATTTTAAAGATAATGTTTAGTTCTGCAAAAATTGCTATTGTCAAACTAAGGTAACTAAAATGCTAAAATTTAGAGAATTCCAGAACTCCTAAAAAAACGGCAGTGTAAAAGGTAAGAGTCATAGAGTCATAGAGGTTTACAGCATGGAAACAGGCTCTTCAGCCCAACTTGTCCATGCCACCCTTTTTTTTTAAACCCTTAAGCTAACCCTAACTGCCTGCATTTGGTCCATATCCCTCCTTTCCCCATTGTACCCATGTAACTATCTAAATGTTTTTTAAGAGATAAAATTGTACCTGCCTCTACTATTACTTCTGGCAGCTTGTTCCAGACACTCACCATCCTCTATGTGAAAAAATTGCCCCTCTGGACACTTTTGTATCTCTCCCCTCTCACCTTAAATCTATGCCCTCAAGTTTTAGACTCCCCTACCTTTGGGAAAAGATGTTGACTATCTACCTTGTCTATGCCCCTCATTATTTTATAGTCCTCTATAAGGTCACCCTTCAGCCTCCTTTGCTCCAGAGAAAAAAGTCCCAGTCTATTTTGTCTCTCTTTACAACTCAATCCATTATGGTAGCATTCTAGTAAATCTTTTCTGCACTCTTTCTGGTTTAATAATAATCTTTCTGTAATAGGATGACCAGAATTACACACAGTATTCCAAATGTGACCTTACTAATGTTTGGTCCAACTTCAACAAGACGTCGCAACTCCTGTTATCCATTTTTGTTTAATTGAGTCAGAGCAGAAGAAATGGAGCCATAAGCTGGAGATGAGCTTATTTAATTGGAGAAATGAAGACATGGGCTGGAAATCTCCGATTGCACGGCTGGGATTCTCCAGTCCTGCTGCAACGAATGGAGATTTAGCTCAGCACTGAATTCTCCATTCTCACTGGCAGTGGTGGTCAGACGAATGACATTGAAGAATTCCAGCCATGATGTCTACACTGCAGGCATAGAAGTGCAGGCCAAAGAAATGTTTTGTATTTTGGAGTTATGGTAGTTTAGAAGCATTCAGTATACACCGGAAAGCTATACATATCCTCATGGAGATGGCTTGATCTTGGTCCTCTGGCTTGAACTTATTTGCATGTTTACTGGGAGAGTTGTTGATTGCATTTGGGCCTCATGTGGTTTGCAGCTCAGCAAGAAGTCCTGGCAGCTCTTACTTGGCTCCAGGCAATTAGGGCTGAGCGTAGTCCTGGTGAACTGAGAAGATAATATAAGGGCACTGGTTCTGTGCTAGGCTATTGCGGCATAGAAAACACATGGGTTTATATTAGAAGGGGAAGTTACTCCATGTTTTATCAAGAAAGAGTCCTGAAAGATTGTTATTCTGAGATACACTGGTTCTGCTATTGTTAGTAAAGGATTTAGACCTTTCTTCAGAAAATAATAGTGGAGTACTAAGGGGAAGCGTGTGCCTTCCCCACTGCATAAAATAAATACAAATTGTGTTCCAATAAAATGCTGTGTGTGGTTGGAATTGTTCTGAAATTACAAATTGAAATATAGATTTTATATTGGGAAACAATGTCTTTTTTCCAACAATTGAGGCCAGTACATCACAATTCAGCAATGGTTCCTGTGATTAGTGATCCAGTTAAGAAATGGGTGGAATTTTCCCTTCCCACCTGCCACGGGAATCATAGCAGATGGGACTATGCAGAGGTCCATTGACCTCAGGATTTTCCAATCTTTGGGCGAGCATGGCCAGGAAATCCCACCCAGAGTGTTGCAAGAAAAGATATTGGCGGAACAATTCTAGTAATAGAGGCAGTGCACTGCTTGTAGAGTTTCCAGATTTAAATTTGTCACAAAGGACTGAAATCTCAGAATAATCCTAAAGGGTTACTGACAGTTAACCTTGAATTAAATGGCCCTGTCAGCGCTGAGACAACACAAGAATTATCACATCAGTCAGTGTTGAGATACAGAATACAACTAGAAAAAAAAGCACAACGGAACTGAGTTTAAAAGACCAGCTACAACCTCAGAATGGTTGGAATAAAGTAATTCTGAATTGCATGGATGTCTTAAAAAGAAAATTCAAGATCCAAAATGAGGAGGCTGTTGACATTGTTCAGAAAGAATTAAATAAAATTCAAACTGAATGGGATCAAGAGAAATTGAAAGATTACAAATTGTTTAAAGATCAGACCCAACAAGACTATCAAACCTCTCTGCTTAAGCATAAAAGACATTTGAATGATGTTCCAGTAGCAGCTAAGGAAGGTTTTGATCAAAGAAGTAATGAGTTGATGGTACAATCTTAAATGGAGAATGTAAAATGATTGAGTCTGGGAAATGTACTTAAAAATAAGGATTTGTGACACCTAACAAAGAGGACAATTTAACCATGGACTTACTGAGACATTCCTTATAAATGAAAAAGCTATTTAATATGGAAGTCAATGCAGTTCAAAGGCTGAAATCAGCACAGATTGTTTTGAAGACTGAACTTGAAAATTCATATAAACCAGAAGCAGGAGTAGGTTATTTGGCCCTTCAGGCCTGCTACGCCATTTATTTTGATTATTTCTGATCATCAAATTCAATATCCTGATCCCTCCTTCCCCCCTTCATCTGCGTACAACAATGACAAATCAAAAATCCATCTGTGAACAACAATGACAAATCTTCTGCAGATGAACTTTTGAGCTACAATTATTGTATGAATAAAACTGGCAGGAAACATCATGAAAAATAATATTTTTCACCTTAAACACATGATATTAAATTCAGCAGAGGTGCTGATGGAATTGTGAATTTCATTAGATAAGGATAATTACTCTATACATTGTATGCTTAGCATAGTTTTAAAATGCATAACTGTCAATTTTTATATTTTAAATAGCTAATGTAAATGCATCACACTTCCTTTTGATGGGGAGGAGTGATAATTATCTAATTCATGGTTGGTAGTATTTTTGAGATAATGTTTAGTTCTGGGAAACTATAGTGAAGGTGACTAAATTGTGGGTTTTAGAAAATTGCCAGCACACCAGAAGAAAATGGCAGCTCAGAAGGTTGCGCATTATCAGATCACAAGAGATGGAACCATAAAACAGCAGGTGGGCCTACCTAGCTAGAGAGCTGGAGATGTGGGGCAAAATTTCCCCCCTCGCGCACCCTGAAACTGAAAAATCCCACCCATGGTCAACAGGCCTTTCCATGGTGTGTACCATCTACAAAATATACTGCAGGAGCTCACCATGGGCTCCTTAGACAGAACTTTCTAAACTTATGACCACTACCATCTAGAAGGACAAGGGCAGTAGACACATGGGAACAGCACCACCTGGAAGTTTCCCTCCTAGTCACATACCTTCCTGACTTGGAAAGAAACCCCATTTCTCTCGCTGTCGCTGGGTCAAAATCCTGGAACTCTCTAACAGTGCTGTGGTTGTACCTACACCTCAGGGACCAGAACAGTTCAAGATGGCAGCTCACCACCACCTTCTCAAGGGCAACTAGGGATGGCAATGAATTCCCTCCTAGCCAGTGATGCCCCTATCTCTTAAATGAATTTTTTAATAAGTGACAGTAATTAGAGATGCGAGTGCAGCTTTATGAATCCAATGGAAACAGTCTTAGGAGAATAGATAAAAGCATTAGGAGCTGAGCAGTCATTGATACAGTCTGAGTCAGAATGGTTCCTGAGGAAATTCAGGGGCAAAATCTTTGAAAATGAAAAGTTGAAATCCCTCATAAGGGAGTCACAGTTTTAATTAGATTTTTGATTCACAATAGTCACTGATGTCCGAGTGGGTTGCTAAGAAATCCATGGCGTCTGTCTCGATTGTATTTGTCATTTGCTGTGCAGTCTGTTGTGTTCAAACAGTTTGCCTGAAAAATCCATATTTACCTCATGTTAACTCCAAATGTTAGAGTATAATATAAATATTGTGAAGTGTTATTCCTGACTTTGTACGATGAAGTTTATTTTGTTTGTTTTAAAACTGTGGAATCTTGTAGCTTTATTCTTCTCATGGGTAACTGGAATTTCAAACTTTATCTCCTTTAAACAAAAGGTTATGGTCACTAACCACATTGTAACAACCCAAACCAGAACTAAATATATAGAGGTTAAATCACAAGAACAGGCTATTGAGGCCACCCAGTCTATGTCAATATTTATCATTCATATGAACAAATAATTCTGAATGTTTTACCCCACCCAGTTTCCGAAACCCTTCAACCCTTTTTCTTTCAACACTTATCCAATCTAAGTGGTGACCTATTTTATACCCTAAGCACATTTTGTCATATTCCAAATAGTACACTTTTGAATCTATGTTGAAATCTCTCTAAAGCCTTAACATCCTTTATATCCCGGGGAATCCAATACTCCACACAATTATTATCTGGGGTCATGTTAAGCTCTGTAAATGCTTGTTGAAAATCTGAGCAGCACCTGAAAGATTATTATATTGGGATTTGGTTCCCTAAAGCATTGTTTTCAATCCTGTTGCAAGCAGCTTCTGCATTAGCTTAGAACTGTATCATTGCTCTTTGATATTTAGCAGTTTCATTCAAACCAAGCCTCCGAGAGTTTCGTCATGCTGCACTCTATCTGTTACCTGCAACAACTTCCCTAGAAAAGTGTATAATAAATGTGGGTCTCCCTAGGCATCCCTCTCTAGTTGTATGTTTGCATCTTTGACAATCAAGCAAGAAAAGTTTAAAGTTCAAAGTTTATTTGTGAGTCACAAGCTGGCTTGCATCAACACTGCAATCAAGTTCCTGTGAAAATCCCCTAGTCGCCACAAGCAGGCACCTATTTGCGTACGCTGATGGAGAATTTAATATTGCCAATGCACATAATTGGCACGTCTTTCGGATTATGGGAGGAAACCAGAGCACCCGCAGGAAACCCACACAGACATGGGGAGAGCACACAGACTCCGCACAGACAGTCACCCAAGCCGGGAATCAAACCCATGTCCTTAGCGCTGTGAGGCAGCAGTGCTAACCACTGCGTCACCATGAGCATGCTCATGTTGTCATATATGTTGTAAAAAGTCTGACAACACCAGGTTTAAGTCCAACCGATTTATTTGATAGTACACTCACTAGCTTTCGGGGTTAGTCCCTTCATCAGGTGAATGGAGAGTTCTGGCCTCAGACAGGCCAGAACTCTCCATTCACCTGACGAAGAGACTAACCCCGAAAGCTAGTGAGTGTACTATCAAATAAATCGGTTGGACTTAAACCTGGTGTTGTCAGACTTTTTACTGTGTTTACCCCAGTCCAACGCCGACATATCCACGTCATATATGTTGGCAGGGTTAGGCAAGCGTCACTGAGAGGCCCAAAGAAACTTAGGTGAAGAGCTATGGTTCCCCAGAGAGTCAGTGGCAGGATTTTTTCAAATTCTTGCTACTAGGGGTAGAAGCTGATTCCAGGACAGGCAACCACAGCCTTTTATGCTATTAGATGGTCTAAGCAGGAGACTGTCAAACCGTGTGCATTACATATCGACATCATGTTAGGTGACAAATACCTTGTTTGCCTGAGTCAGCAACTTCATCAATTTACCTGTGGAAAAAATCCAGTAATAAAATAGAACCTTAGTCATCTACACTAACTGGCTAGACCCCTCCAAAATGCAGCATACTGTCGGTGGTATACTTGTGGCCATACCAACCCCTACCTAAATGAACAGGAGCACCACTGTCTGAATGTGCAGCAAATATATGATAAAAATATAGAACAATGAATCTGAATGTTTCATGTCGACTAATTGCCATGACGCCATTATTTTACGCCAAATGAAGTATTGTGTGAAGTCTTGAGTAAATTTGATTGATGGCTGCTGGGTCCAAGACAATCTATGTCCATAGTAACTGCAGAGCTCAGACAGCACCAGAAGAATGACATAATGAGGAGTATTCTGTAATTAGCAGAGCAGTCTATTGTCAAGGATTCAGTGAAGTGGATTGATGAGAGACAGTGCTGTAGTTAACTCACCAGTTGGTCAACAGGGCCTTTCTGTAAAGCAGACAGGATATAGACAGCAGCAACAAATGGCAGAAGGTGACCTTAGCCAGAAACAGAATATAGATACAGCTCGCTCTGCAAAATCCATAATGCAGACGTTGTTAAAGGACACATCAAAGATCAGAAAGTGCTTACAAGCAGCGTGGCTTAGGAAAGTATGAGTGTACAGCCCACCGTTTCCTGACTATTAAGTCGCAGGGAACTTATTTATATGCAGTGTCAATCCCTACTAGTAATAACAGATCAAAGAATGCTCCCTCTTTAGGTCACTGCATGAAACATCAAAAGCACAATCATCTTGCTGAAGGATCAATGCATATATTGGCCTCATTCAGCTGTCTAACATCTAGAACATGAAGAACAGTTGCATGGCAATTATCACATTGAGCCAGTTTATTTAGTGTGTTTGTTCCTTCCTACTTCGTAATTTATGTGTCCTTTCCAACTATCAACTCCAACAGGGGGGAAGAAAGTGAGGTCTGACTTTAGATATTTTGCACAACTATAGTCATTAGGCACAGTCTTTCATTCTAACAAACCGCATATGGCACACTTTTCTTGAAGGTTGAAATGATGACCTTTGACAATGACAAAACAAGATAGTCATCCACACAAACCACCAAGGCCATTTCTTCCCAAGACAGTGTATCAACAATCTTTTCAAGGAAGTCACAATGGAATAGTGGCACAGTTGGCCTCATGCACAGTTGGCCTCACAGCGCCAGGGACCGGGGCTCAATTCTGGCCTCGGATGTCTGTCGGTGTGGAGTTCTCCCCATGATGCATGGGTTTCCCCTGGGTGCTCCAGTTTCCCCCCACAGTCCAAAGATTTGCGGGTTAGGTTGATTGGCTATGCTAAATTGGCCCTGGTGTCAGGGAGATTGACAGGGTAAATATATGGGGTTATGGTAATAGGGCCTGGGTGGGATTGTGGTTGGTGCAGACCCGAAGGGCCGAACAGACTCCTTCTGCACTGTAAGGATTCTATGAATAATCCTTCAATGAATGCTGTAGGGTTTCTGCTAAAATGCAGCAATATTCTATTTGTGGCATTGCATTTAAAGTCAAATGCCTAAGTGATTTCTGGTCAATTGGCAGCAGTAAATTTTGGAATTTGTGTGTATTACAGAATGCTAGATATAACCTTTAGGTTATGCTGTAAGGTGTGAAAATGTGCAGGTTTAGTGGATTAACCATGGTAAATGCGTGGGGTTGCAGGCAATGGCTGAGGCAGGCTGGAGCCAGGTAAGATGTTCTTTTGCAGATTTGGTGTAGAATCAATGGGCCGAATGGCCTTCTTCTGCACTGCAAGGGTCCTATGGAACAAGCTGCCAAAGGAAACAAACACAGCCATCACTTGAAATCTTCACAACTCATCTTTAGATAATTTCTATTTAAAGGTTTTCATTATCAGGCTACCATTTCAGCAGGATGTGACTGGTTTCACATGTTCCACAAACCTATAGAAATGTTTGTGGAACATGCACGTTAATCTGTGATGTTGACACACCTAAAACAGAAGCAGAAGGTAACCAGACAATAAGTGGCTCTGCAGATACAGACTAGTAATGGTGCAGAGCCTGCTCAGTCCAGGATGTTATCTCTAGTTATTTGAATGGAGAGGCTAGATGATACAGCTATGGATTCCAAGCTCTTGTATTGTCCATACCAATTCATACTACTTCCCTGCTACTGTTCATTTGTGAAATTGTCGAGACCTGGCAATGTCTGATTTCCCAATATAAATGATGCCAGGAAGAAAACAGCTACAGTTTCAAGGACAATATTTCCAAAGTCCAGACTGAACTGGGAACCTGACTATGAAACCATGAGGAGAGCACCACTGCACAAAATTCCCACGCTCTCCATGGTTAACTATGGCTCAGTGCAGCACTGCTAAATGCGCATCATGAAATTTTTGTAGATGCTTTCTGTGTGGTTTATTCTTCAATGGTAATATTTAGCTAGTAAGTCCAAAACTGCGGGGCCAGCAGCTCATAGAGCCATTCATTGCAAGTTGCAGCTCCTCCGGTTCCATCTGAATGTGCTTCTCCTTCTCGTGTCTGTTACTTAACCAAGTGCTTGGGCCTGCAACTTATTAAGTGATTTCCTCCCCGGAGTGGACATGTCCATGACAGATGCTTGGCACCATCTCGGTGGATGGTGCAGGGTATGGTAACATGTTAAGTTGAGGTTGGAGAGGGGCTCCTGACATATCATCACCCCAGAAATTAACTGGAGTAAAGTGATAAGTTTTTGAACGCAGGCATTAAGTCATTAAGGAAGTGGGTTTACATGGGAAGATGCTGTACTGCTTTCTATGCATATTTGAGAGAGTGAAATAAATGAGTGAGAAAGAATTCTAGCGTAAGAAATAAATGATGATGTTAGCCATGTGCACAAGGAGAAGGCCATCAACTTCCCTTTACTATCGCTAGGCACAAGATTGGAGGGGCTGCTCTTAAGAAGACAGAGTTTGTGAGTTAAGTGAACGTACTCTGGGCTGCATACTTACTCCCTGGGGCTAGAATGTGGGAAATAACCCATATGTTGAAAAGAAGGGAGATGCTTTCCATACAAATGCCTGTGCTATAGTCATTTTATCTCTGACTACGAACAAACACATGCTGATACCTCGTATTGGCAGCATCCTCGATGCTTCCTGCCTGCCAGATGTGCTGGGCTTGAAGGAAGCACGCTGCCAAGGCAGCAATAAAAGCCTTGGTAAAAATGAGTGTCCTGTGCATATGTAAAATGCATGAACATTTGCCAGAATGCTGGATACTCTCCTGTGCTGCCAGCAATACATAAACTAAAGTGCTGTCAACATGGATTGTGAGGCATCACTACTTAATTAAGAAAAATGTGAACAGAACTGAGCTTTGACAATCCATCTGATACCAGCAAGTTTTTCTCATGTTAGCTTCCAGGTTCAATGTATAGGTGAGACAGTCGTCTCCCTCTTCCAGCTGCCTCTATCCAGCCTAACTCTGCTCTGCACAGGGACTTGTCCTTCAGCAGAAAATCAACATTTCGTTGTCCCAGAAACTTCCATTGTTTAATTAAAATGGGAGAGCCATCATGTCACGTGTATTTCTTATATCAGGTTCTTCCCTGATTTAGTAGCAGAGCAGCTGTGAGCACAAAAAGGAAGGTTTTAGGAGCTGCTGTTAGTTAAAATAGCTGCCCACAATACCAGGCTGCTCACAGCAAGCTGTATGGATCCAAACTGCCACTATTCAATATGCGCAAGGCCACCGCTCTCCATGATGAACTCGCTAGGGTAAGTGCATGGGGTTACGAGGATAGGGCCTGAGTGGGATTGTCCTTAATGCAGACTCCATAGGCCGAATAGCCTCCTTCTGCATTGTAGGATTCTATGATTCTATAAACTCATCTAGGCTTCTTCTACAGCACCTTCTATACCTGCAACCTCTACCACCTAGAAAGACAAGATCAGCAATCCATAGAAACACTACCATATGGAGATTTCTCTCGGAGTCATGAATCATTTTGATTTGGATCTATAACACCATTCTTTCATCATGATTAGGTCAAAATACTAGACTCCTTTCTGGACTGCAGCATTTTGAGAATGCAACTCACTATCACCTTCTCAAGGGCAATTCAGGCCAGGCATTAAAGCTGGACTTGCAATGATATCCTCATCCCAAAAACAAACAAGGAAAGGAAATGCATAAATGGCACAACTCTGACCAGTTTTGAATTTCACATCAGAGGTCCTATAACCCGACTAAGTTTCCCATTTGCACAATTAAGGAGCTTAATATACTTTTCAGATGAGTGACCTGGAAAACTTAAAGCCATCTGAGCTAATCTGCTGCAGTGTTGCAATTTGAAATTTGATTGCCTAATGCTTATTTATGAGGCACTGAATGGACATCTATCAGTTGAATCACTCCCCCATAATTTCCTTTATCTTGTTTGTACATCAGTCAGTGAGCCTGCGATGTACATTGTGTACACTGGGGGTGTCAATGATCTGCCTCATTAGTTAATCCAAAACCATGCTGTTAAATTCCTATTAATCCAAAGCCATGCTGTTAAATTCCTGTCAGAAGCAGTGTGCCTGAATCCCTGATCCACTCCCTTCATGGCTGTCTACTTGAACAGAACCCATTAGTAGAAAACCTATGTCTTTCTTCTAACCTGAGCTGAGTTTTAGCAGCCACACCCAGTCAATTATCAAAAATACTTCTTCCTCTGGCACATCACCTGAGGAAGAGTCAAGCTTGGGAGAATGGCAGGAGTAGGCAGGTTGAGCAGTACTAAATGGTGGGGGTAAGGGCATGAGAGGGCAGAGATCCTGAGAGAAGAGTAAGGAAAGCAAGTATGACAACAGGAGAAAGAAGGTGAGGCAGATAAAGCGAAAAGAAGTAATAAATGAGGGAGAAAGAAATGGACATAGAACTGATGGACTGGAGCAGTAGTCAAAACACACAAGTAAATGGATACAACTCAAGTTACATTGACTTAGCTATGTAGCAATTATTAGGTATATAGCTAAATGAAGAAGAGGGGAGATTAGAGAAGGGGCTCCAGAGTTAAACACCAAGGCTTCTTGATGGGATAAAATTGACATATGTAGAGTGGAGTCAGCATGGAGCATGGATGACTGCTTTGCAAGGCTATTATTGATTGGTCCAAGTGCAAATGGTCTTTTCATTCAGTCGCTAAAGGTATATCTTGTTAGCAACATAGGGTTGAACATAACCTGTACGTTTGAGTAGACCGCTCTGTTCAAACAGACCAGAACTTGTAACTGGTAAGTAACCAAAATGTATAAGCCACATTGATGTACTACTGTCTGCAAAAGGTTGATAAGGTAAGCTAATAGAAAGCAAATGTGAAATCAGATTAAAAAGCATAGAGAGAAGGGACAATCTACTTGGTTTGGACAAAAGTAACTGGACATAAGAAGCAGAAAGGATTAAACTAGCACTGGCAGAGATTATTGGATGTCTGGAGTCAAATGATCAGGATAATTAACGCTGTGGCATAAGAGAAGGATGGTGAAGGGTCAGATACAGAAATGGAGGGGAAGTCAAAGTTGGCTGACATGTGCGGGTGAATATAAATGCTAGTTGAAGGTGCTTAACTCTGTCTAGTTAAGAAGGTATCTAGATCGTCTAAGTAGACATACATGCTGGCTGGAGTCTAATGCTTACCTGGTCCAAGGAACAGGGATTACAAGAACATCATATGCTTATCTACAGAGTGACCCAGTGGGTAATTACTAAGTGGAGCTATAAACCACTGCAATGATTGTAATGGTCCCAGTTGATGTTATCACTGGACAGGAAAGTCCCAGAATGGAACCCTGACTCGAAAGATTGTAACTTTTACTTTATTTTATCAAACATGGAGGAACAGATTCACAGGATCACTAATTAGTTTTAACAATTATATCAAAAAATTATTAACCATGAATTATGCAGCAGTAAAAGAGTACTGCATTATAAAGCCTGAGTTTAACCAATATACACAGATTTTAGGATTAACGTGGATGACAAAGTCCATTTGAAGCTACAATGGTCTTATTTGTACACAAAGTTGTGTTTGCAGATTCCTCCTCAGAAACCCCTCAACTGATTATCATATGAGTGTGTCCAAACTCTACTCCCAAAATATGCTTTACATTATATTAACTTAGCAATCTGCATTCCAAAATCCAGTTTGAGTTTTCCAAAAGACACTTTTAACCAGAGCTTCCACTTCACTTCAGCAATGTCGGGATTTCAGATCAACCCCTTTATGGTTGTCTCTGTCTTAACTGGCATTGTTTTGAAGGAGCACAATTACATTAACTTTCAAGTCCCAGATTCTTATTAAAATTGCTTCAAATGTTTCAATTATCTCTGTAGATCTGCTCCCGACTTCTTATCTAGTTAAATGCAATTGTCTCTTTAACTCAGAGAGCTTGGTTCCCTCTTCCTTGAATTCTTCTGCATCTATTGACTTAACTTCAGTTTTCTGAAATCCTCTTTCTGTCACAAATCCCTGGGTCTCTGCATTGTCCACTCGCCCCTCTGGAGCTGGCTTTCTTGCCTATTACTCCATTGTACAGCTTTTCCAGCTTCAAACAGAGTTGACAGCTAACTCTAGCACCTTCCTAGTTTCCAATTGGTGCTAGCTTTAGCTAAAGATTATAGAACAAAGAAAGCTCTTTGCTTTACTTACTGGGCACCTAGTTGCTAAACAATGATATTATTTTTCACACTGTAGCTCTCTCTGTCACAACAGAATCTCCGCTGGAATTGAAACTAACCCCCACACAGACAAACATTTTTTTGGTCCAGCATGAAATCTAACTATAGCTCTCCTCCAGGTAAAGAAACATTGAGTTAACCTGACCTAAAACTATAGTTTATTTCTACTGTTATAAATCCCTTAAAACTACCTTTGGTTTCCTAACAGATATTTTACATTGCATTGATCTCTGTCATGTATGTACATAAGGCCAACTACACAAGACCTTGCTGGGAAGAGGTGGGGCTATGGGGGGGGGGGGGGGGGGGGGGGGCGGGTGGGTGGGTCAGGATTTTTTTTTAAGATGTAACAGGGAGAGTAGATAGAGGGGAACCTGCAGATTTAGTGTATTTGGAGTTCTAAAAGGCACTTGATAAGGTACCACATAGGAAGTTGGTGTATAAAGTAAAAGCCCATTGAATTGGAGAAAGTCCGTTAGCACAGATTGAAAACTGGTTGTCTCATAGAAAATAGAGAGCTGGAATAAATGCATCCTTATCAGAGTGGAAAGATGTAACTAGTGGAATATTGCAGGGATCAGTTCTTGGTCCACAATAGTTCACCACTTATAATAATGAGGAAGGAACAGAGTGTAAGGTTTCCAAATTTGCCGATGATATTAAGATAGGTGGAAGGGCAGGTTGTGATGAGGATCTTGTGATTCTGCAGCTGAATATAAATAGATTGGATGACAGGATGAAACCTGGCAAATGGACTTAATGTGAGGAAGTGTGAGGTCATGCTCCTTGGTAGGAGAAATTAAAAGACAGATTATTAACTAAATGGAGAGAGACTGCAGGTGAGTGAAGTACAGAGGGATCTGAGTGTTCTAGTGCAAAAAGCTAGTAAGCAGATCCAAGTACTTAAGGAGACAAACGGCATTTTAGCCTTTATTGCAAAGGGGTTGAAGTTTAAAAATAGGGAGGTTTTATTACAATTATATAATTTATTACAATTATACAATTATATATATGAGGTATAGATGAGGCCTCACCTGGAATACTGCATACAGTTTTGGTCAATTAAATTTTTAAAAATCAAAACATTGGAAACAGTTTGAAGGTAATTCACCAAGTTAATTCCTGGGATGAGAGGGTTGTCCTATCAAGAGAGAGTAAGTAGTCTGGGTCTGTTTCCTTGGAGACTAGAAGATTGAGGGATGACTTTATTCAAACATGTAAGATCCTTAGGGAGCTTGACAGGATAGATGGTGAGATGTTTTCACTACTGGGAAAATCTCAAACAAGGGGACATTGTTACAAGATAAAAGGCCCGTCATTTAAAACGGAAGTGCATAGAAATTTCTTCTCATAAAAGATGGTGAATCCCTCAAATTCTCTGCTCCAAAGGGTGGTGGAGGCTGAATCATTAGAAGTATTTAAAATGGAGCTGGATATGTATTTGATAGATTGAGGAATACAGGGCTATGGAGAAATGGTACAGAAAAGGAATTGAAGCTGGCATCAGCCATGATCGTATTGAATGGCAGAGCAGGCTTGCAGGACCTGGTGGCCTACTCCTGCTTCTATTCCTTGTGGTCATCTGTTACCAATTGGTATCAGGTTGCAACCATACATAAAAGTATTACAGTTGTCCAAGTGCAGTGACAAATGGGACAGATGACAGAAGTCCAGAAGCAATTTGTTTTAAAGATTCATCTTGGATATATGAACAAAAAGATTGCCTGCTCAGTCTTACATGGAATGTATATTTAATTTGTGTTATATTTATTGAAGCTCACTCAGACTAATGGAAACTCTTTGCTGCTGGTGTTTTTGGGTAGAATTGCAGCATGTAATTATTCAGCTGAATATTTAAATCTTTATTTAAATATGCTTCAGATGTATTCATATATTAGTAACATTTGGAGAGCACTTGGCTCGAGTCGTTTTTTTGTAGCTTTATTCTTTTACAAATAGTTTTTATTTGTTTCAAGGAAAGGTGGCAGTTCGCCAGCGCATGGTGTGTTTTAATCATTCAGTCCAGTGGTACTTCATCTGTGTTACCAGTGTTTGGATTCAACCTTCTCAATTAAATACTTTCTTCTTTACATTAATACAGACACCAGTTAGACTCCACAGCAGTGTGCAAATTATCCCCCTTACTGCTCTACTACAGAACAGGCAACTTTATGCTTTAGTGACTTTTTCATCATTCATTCACTGAATATATTTGGGTTTCAGTTAAATTTAAGTGTTCTGTTTAAAAACATGAACAAAATTAATTGGCATCATTCTTAAAAGCCACCCACTATCACACTGGGATGGAAGAGGGCTTGAGACCTTAATGATCCAGGCATTGATGAATTCTGCACAATGACCGAGGGCAGTAGGCAATTAAGTATTTCATCTCAGATGAAATATTCGCACCCTGTGGGATCATTTGTATGGTTTGCTTCAGTTAAAGGACTTCATTTTAACATATTTTTGCCGATGTAATGAATTATGCTAAGCTTTAAAGCTAACTCGGCCACATTTTAAAATTCAGCTGGGAATTCTGGGATGAGCTTAGAAATTGACTGCATTCTTTGAAAATACAAGGTTAGCAGAAACAGCTGCCAATTGTTTATGAAAGTTAGGGACACAGTTTGCATCAGCAATTTCAATAACACAAATGAGAATTCATATATTGCAGTAACAGTTACCTGTTTAGTTAGTTCGGTCTAGTGTGAGGTTCAAGTCTGTACAGGGCCTGGCTGTGAAGCCAGTCCCTGACTTCTTTCTCTCTCTTCACTTCTGTAGTATTCATTTTAAGTTTTATTCAATAAAGAAAATCATTTTTAAAAGTCACGTCTACGTCTATTCTAAGGAATGAATTCTACACACCCAATGTGGTGAGGATAATTCTATTCATATAGGGCTGACAACTGTGCTGGGAGAGGGGTTAGCCAATTTGATTGATATATCTGCTGGTAAATCCCAGGTGTTAGGACCAATGAAAGGGAAATACTGTATGTAGGAGTTAGTCAAGCTTGTAAACAAAAGGCATGGCTACAATCTTGGTTAAAATACCAGAGGTCAGCTGCTGAGATAAGAGGTTTTCTGGAGAAAAGGGTAGAACCAAAAACAAACAAATCAGGCCTTAAAAGACGGCAATTAAGGTGTGTGAGATATTATTTTTCTTTATTTTTTGAGGCGAGAGTGAGATAAGTGAAGTGGAATTTACTTTTTGAATGCTGAATCAGGGTTTTCCTCAACAAGATGTAGGAAGCTTGATATCTGGCCTCCATCCTCTGTACAAATGCTCTCATCAGCTTATTTAATTTTCCAGTTATTAATTGTGCAAAACGAGTTTCCAGCTTATTCCTTCAGCATCAAAAAGAGAGCCATGTCACCACTGGAAAAATAGCAAAAGCACTGCTTCAGCACTCATCTAGGAAGGACCATTGTTAGGAAGCAGAAGAATCACCATAGAACCCCTACAGTAAAGAAGGAGGATATTTAGCTCACTGAGTCTGCACCGACTCTCAGACAGAGCATCTTACCCAGAGTCTATCCCCATAACCCACATAGTTTTACCCCACTAATTCCCCTAAGCTACAAATTTTGAGGCACCAAGTGACAATTGAGCATGTCCAATCAACTTAACCTGTCCATGTTGGACTGTGGGAAAAACCAGAGGAAACCCATGCAGACATGAGGAGAATGTGCAAGCCCCACCCAGACAGTTACACAAGGCTGAAATTGAACCCGAGTCTCCGGTACTCTGAGGCTGCAACGCTAACCACTGTGCTAGCATGCCTGCGCATATATTAATATTCGGTTTTTCACCTGGGTTTCAGCTTTGACCAAGGCTTTCATCTGGTGAATAGCCGAGGATAGAATGAGAGAGAGAGAGTGAGGTGCCCTGTTGGGCCCTCTCCCTGACTGTTGCAGGCAGTACGCTCAGGTTGCTTGTAAGAGTCCTAAGCATTACTCCACCTGAGAGAAAATTTAAAACAGACAAAAAGTTTTAACATTTGGTTTCCACTCTGTAAGGAGAAAGAAGAAAGAACTTGTACCGTATTGCGTCCCCAGGACATCCCAAAGTGCTTCACAATCAATGAATTACTTCTTTGAAGTGTTGAACTGCTCTTATGTAAATAAGTGCAGGCAATTTGCACCAGTGAATCTATGACTCATGAAGTGAATGGCAAGTTAATATTTTTAATGATGTTTGTTGAGGGAGTGGTGAAGATAGAAAAAATCCTTCCTACTTTTTGAATTGTGTTTAGCAATTTTTGCATCCATCAGAGGAAGCAGGCATTGCCTTTGTTTAATGTCTGATCCAAAAGCAGTACCTTTGGCAAGTTTAAGTTTAAGCCAATTTATTAGTGTCACATGCAGGCTTATATTAATACTACAACGAAATTACTGTGAAAATTCCCTAGTCGCCACACTCTGGTGCCTGTTAGGGTACACTGAGAGAATTTAGCATGATTATGTCAGAGAGATTATGTCATGATGTCCAGAAGTGAGGCTTAAACCCACTCAACTTTAGGGGAGGCGATGGCCTAGTGGTATTATCACTAGACTATTAATCCAGAAACTTGGGACCTGGGTTCAAATCCCACCAAGGCAGATGGTAGAATTCAAATTCAATAAAAAAAATCTGGAATTAAGAATCTAAAACCATTGTTGATTGTCAGAAAAACACATCTGGTCTCCAACGTCCTTTAGGAAAGGAAATCTGCCACCCTGACCTCGTCTGGCCTACATGTGACTCCAGAGCCACAGCAATGTGCTTGACTCTCGACTGCTCTCCAAGGGCAACTAGGGATGGGCAATAAATGTTGGCCGGCCAGCCAGCCAGCGACACCCGTGTCCTACAAGTGAATAAAAAAAATTAAAAATCTGTTGGGAAAATTTTACCAAGTGACTCTCAAAGCATAGCATCAGAGTCTCAGATTGACCCATCTGACGTCCTGCAAAGACAGAGAGAGGTGCCTTTCAAATCATTGATGGGAACTGGATCAAAGCTCAGATTCTGGACTGAGACAAAAGGAGAGCGTTCGAATTCACTGTAATATCCAGTCTACTCACCCAAACTCTAAACTGATTTGGTTACAGATTGTGCACAATGCTTAAAATGAAGTGGCAGAGAAGGAAAATGAAGTTTTATTTGTTTCTAAATTAGGCACAGGTTCATGCCCTGCAGCCAAGCACATCTCTGCAAAGTGGCAATGTGTATTTATCAGCGAGAGAAATATCAAATAATTCAAAATGAAAGGGGACTTTGCTGATATTCACAGAAAGCGTCGTTATAATGAATGCTAGGGGAATTAAAATAAATTCAATATTGAAAAGGATAACAGCAAATTAATTTTTAAATCCTCCAATGCTCTCCTGAAATCCATCCATGTGGGTGAAACAGTGCAGCTGTTATCAGCATCTATCCTAGACCCAGTTACTCTCCAACAGATGGTGAGGAACATTCTAGCAATAAGTCCTCTCAGTCTTTAATCAAAGGGCTCAGAGGTTGAATAGTGCCACGGTTGATCACATGAAAAAAAAAGTGAAATCTGCGTAACTAGTTCAAAAAATAACTTTATGATAAATATTAACTAAATGAAGGTATTTATATCTTGTAGGGGCATCCTTCAAGAGAGATTGCCTCCATGAAAAAATATTTTTCAAATATATTTGCTTTGTTGGTGGACACCTCAATATATTTGTTCCACTGTCTAAAATGGGAGGTATCAGAAAGTTCTGGATGAATTGACAATACAAATGCTTCTCACAAACCACAGTGCTGGTGTTATATATATATACATAAAAATCTGTTATTTCACAGCCCTTGAAGATTTTCTCCCCTATGTCTCATGTGGGAGTCACATTCCCATCAATGTTATCCCCGTCCCAACCTCCCATCAGCATTCTCTCCCCCACCCTCACCATCTTGCATCAGCTATTCTCTCTGGTCTGTACATAAGAACATAAGAAATAGGAGCAGGAGTAGGCCATCTAGCCCTTCGAGCCTGCCCCGCCATTCAATAAGATCATGGCTGATCTGTCGTGGCTCAGTTCCACATTCCCGCCCTCTCCCCATAACCCTTAATCCCCTCGCTTATCAAAAACCCATCAACCCGCGTCTTAAAAATATTTAGCGAGGCAGCCTCCCTCCATCTCAACGGGCAGAGAATTCCAGAGATTCACCACCCTTTGAGTGAAGAAGTTCCTCCTCAACTCCGTTCTAAACCGTCCCCCCTTTATCTTGAGGCTGTGCCCCCTAGTCCTACTGTCCTTTCTGAGCGGGAAGAGTCTCTCCACCTCTATCCTATCCATCCCATTTATCATCTTATACGTCTCAATGAGATCTCCCCTCATTCTTCTAAACTCTAACGAGTACAAGCCTAGTTTATTCAGCCTCTCCTCATAGCTCAACCCCCTCAACTCCAGCGTCAGCCTAGTAAACCTCCTCTGCACTCTCTCCAAGGCCAAAATATCCTTGCGTAAGTACGGCGCCCAAAACTGCACACAGTACTCCAGCTGCGGCCTCACCAATGCCCTATACAGCTGCAGCAAGACCTCCCTACTTTTATATTCAATCCCCCTCGCTATGAAGGCCAGCATCCCATTCGCCTTCCTGACCACCTGCTGCACCTGCAAGCTGGGTTTTTGCGACTCATGCACAAGGACCCCGAGGTCCCCCTGCACCGTCGCCTGCTGCAGTTTTTCGCCACGTAAGTAATAGTCCTCCCTACCATTATTCCTACCAAAGTGGACCACCTCACACTTGCCAACATTAAATTCCATTTGCCAGTTCCTGGCCCATTCGCCCAGCCTATCTAGATCCTTCTGCAGACTCTCCACACCCTCCGCGCAATTTGCCGTTCCACCAATCTTGGTGTCATCAGCAAATTTCGACACCATACATTCGGTTCCCTCCTCTGGATCATCTACATAAATGGTAAATAGCTGAGGCCCCAGCACCGACCCCTGGGGCACCCCACTAGTCACCAACCGCCAATCCGAACAGCACCCATTAACCCCCGACTCTCTGCCTCCTATTTGACAACCAATCCTCTTTCCACGCTAACACCCTACCCCCAACTCCATGCCCCCTTACCTTCTGCAATAACCTCTTGTGAGGTACCTTGTCAAACGCCTTCTGAAAATCAAGAAAGACCACATCCACCGGCTCTCCTCTATCCACTGCCCTAGACACATCCTCATAGAACTCCAATAAATTTGTCAGACACGACTTCCCCTTAACGAAACCGTGCTGCGTCTGCTCTATCAAGCTACTCCCCTCAAGATGCCTCGCTATTTCCTCCTTGATGACGGATTCTAACATTTTTCCTACAACGGACGTTAAACTAACTGGCCTATAATTCCCTGCCTTTTGCCTGCCACCCTTCTTAAACAACGGCGTAACATTAGCCGTTTTCCAATCTTCCGGCACTTCCCCGGAATCCGGCGATGTTTGGAAAATAACCACCAAGGCATCCACTATCACCTCCGCCATTTCTTTCAGAGCCCTCGGATGCATTCCATCCGGTCCTGGGGACTTGTCCACAATCAGCCCCTCCAGTCTGTCGAGCACCGCCTCTCTAGTAACAGTAATGTTATTGAGACCCTCCAGTCCTACCACCTTTCCATCTCTAACACCCGGCAAATTATTCACGTCCTCCTCCGTGAAGACCGAAACAAAAAAGTTATTCAAGACCTCAGCCATTTCCCCATCCCCTACCAGTAAGTCCCCCCTCTCATCCTCTAAGGGTCCAACGTTCACCCTAGCCAGCCTCTTCCTTTTTATATATTTATAAAAACTCTTGCTATCCTTTTTTATATTAAGCGCTAGCCCAGCTTCATAGTTTCTCCTACCCTTCTTTACCAACTTCTTTGTCAATCTTTGTTGACATTTAAACCTCTCCCAATCTTCTTCTCGCCCACTACTCTTAGCTACTCTAAACGCCTCCGCTTTTAATTTAACACTTTCCTTCACCTCCTTCATTATCCACGGCTTATTACTTCTCCTCCTACAGTCCTTTTTAACCATCGGAATAAATTTCTGCTGAGCACCAAGAAAGATCTCCTTAAAGATCCTCCACTGCTCTTCAGCAGACCTACCTTCCAACGCGCTCCCCCAGTCAACATTCGCCAATTCCTCTCTCATCCTACCGTACTCCCCTCCGTTCAAACAAAGGACAAGTGTCCGGGAACCCACTTTCTCCTCCTCCATCTGCACCAGAAACTCCACCATACAATGATCACTCTCCCCAAGAGGATCCTTCACCACAAGGTCCCTAATTCTACCTGCCTCATTACATAACACCAGATCCAAGATAGCTCGCTCCCTCGTCGGCTCCAACACACACTATTGAAGGAAACTATCCCGGCAGCAATCCAAGAACTCCTCCTCGAGCCCACCGCATCAAACTCAGCCCGCAAACAATGGGAATAGGAATGGTCCATGTAACCCTTCCAGCTTGTTCCACCATTCATTTTGGTCAGCCATGATGTGGAGTTGCCGGCATTTGACTGGGGTAGACACAGTAAGTAGTCTCACAACACCTAATGAAGGGGCAACTTTCCAAAAGCTCATGCTACCAAATAAACCTGTTGGATTTTAACTTGGTGTTGTGAAACCATTTTGGTCAGGTTTGATCTGAACCTTAATTATCCTCTTTGGTTGCATAAACCTTGATACCCATACCAATAAAAATCTACTGACCTGCCTATTAAAAATTTTAATTGGCTCAGCATCCACAGTCTTGCGGGAAAAAATTTCCAGATTTCCAACATTCTTAACATGAAGTGCTTCCTGCTTTCAACAAGAACAGTTGTTTGCATCATTAATATAGTAAAATGCCCAAAGGCAATTAGCTTTCACTCCTATGTGGCCCATTCTAATATTTAGGTTATGCTATTTTGTTCTAGATTCTCTCAACAGTAAAATTGCTTCTTTGTATTTACTCCATCAAGTCCTGTAATAATATTAAATACCTGGGAATTTACATCTACTGACAGCCCTCTTATCTCACATACAGGGCAAAATTTCAAACTGGATCTTCAATAGCGAGGGGTAACCAAACATCATGGTAATGCTTTGTCCTGTTCTTTTAAGTTTAAAATTTATTTATTTATTAGTCACAAGTAGGCTTACATTAACACTGTAATGAAGTTACTATGAAAATCTCTTAGTCGCTACACTCTGGTGCCTGTTTGGGAACTGAGGGAAAATTTAGTATGGCCAATCCACCTAATCAGCACTTTCTTCAGATTGTGGGAGGAAACTGGAGCACCCGGTGGAAACCCACGCATACACAGGGAGAACATGCAAACTCCACACAGACAGTGACCCAAGCCGGGAATCGAACCCAGGGCCCTGGAGCTGTGAGGCAGCAGTTATTTGTCACCTAGACAGATACATGTCCAACTGAGGTCATTTTCTGTAACAGAAATTCCAGTTAATTTTTCTTCATCTATTTATCCTTGTGGGCAACTTAAGCTTTCTGGACTTATATGTTTGTGCCACATTTGTCAGAGCACTGAGCCACTGGACTGTTTTGTCAACCAAAACTCTTGATGCATTTACTTCCGAGCACTACATCCAAGAAATTCTAGTGTGGCCTTAAACAATGGTGTGATATAAATATTGCACAAAATAAAAACAAGTGGTTATGAATGGTAAAGTTGGTCAGAAAAATGTGCTCTCTGTACCTTCAGTCCTGTTCACTGTCAGATGTGGGTTTGGGTGTTACCTCAAACCAGTTCCGATATAGTATACACCCACAGCACAAAATATTCCACAAATGAGCACAAATGATCTGAAAAGGTGCTTTAAAGGGAGGATAGCCATGTTTCTTCTGAGATCAAAGTTAATTTACATCACTAGGGAAGGGTTGAAGGAGTTTACATTTGTATCTGAACTGTATTCTATTTGACGTAATAGTCCATGACACTGATACAGAACATCAAAACTGGAAAGAAAGATCCACTACCATCTGTCATTATTATCAGCACAAGATTCACAGAAGATTCTGATGCAAGAGACATCAGGATAAACTATGTTGATGATGAAGGGAGCACCACACTTGTCTGAAATTTCTGACTAAATGTTAAAATCTCCTGTGCTATCATTATCTGTCTCTTCCATAAATGATGTGTAGTTAGTGTTAGGGTACAGATCAGAAACCTCAGGGTATGTTATAAACTCAGACTAGGCATTAACAATTTTCTATTTTGACATTAGCATGAGGATACAATGTTTCACTTCAAGCATAATTCTACTGACAAACCAGGGAACTTTTATCAAAACAAATTTTAGTTACTAACACAGTTTAATTATAACAAATGAATTAGCTTAATCATTAACAGCTGAACAATACTTAAACATGACAATTCTTAACTGCTAACTTATCTCTATGAGTTCCAAACAAGCAATATTCTCTTCCGAATTTAAACCTCTCTTTAAAATTAGTTAGCAAAACACAGGTATACTTGCTTGTGACTTAGGTTAACAGTCCTTAGATTAACAGCTTTCAGGATACCTCTGGGGAGATAGAGAGACAGAGAAACAAAGAGACACTGCTTTCTTCTGGCAGCCCAGGCAGCAACTGCTTGTATTTTAAAATGAAACTGAAATCCTTTCTTTCCTGCAAGCTTAGGTCCTCCCATCAATCACATGACTCTGTCTCTGTCAATCAACCTAATCTACTCTGAAATCTCAAGGGGTATCTAAGTAAACACAAATGCATTAGCTCTGCGTAAACAAATACTCCAGACCTAAAATTATTATTTATCTTATTATCCCAGCAAGATATTTAAAGGTTTTCTGAGACAAATCAGCACCCTATAAAATAAATCTGAATTCTAAATGTACCCCTTACAAGAAATATGATATAAATATACTTCTTAAAGGCACAGTGTCATCACATTAGCTAAAGCTTGCATGTCCAAACACAAATTTGAATGCACATAGTTTGCATACAATAGCCCTGAAATTCTTTGGAGGTTTGTTAGTCTGCTGGTATGACTCCACACTGACTGGGCCCAAAAACATTTTGGCTCCAGATCCTTCTGAATTGTGGCTGTAGGCAGACAATAGGGATTTTCAAGAATAAATGTCCCAGATATCTAGCATACTCTTACACACAGAATTTAAACATGAAAATCTGTAATCAGACCTCAAATCCATGCCACACACATCACAGGCATAAATGTATGTGTTGAGTAAACAGTTAGCTTAATCACAAAAGCCAGATTCCCTGGACACAACAGATTAGTTTCATAGTAAGCCATGGAGAACATGATGGCACAACAGAAGAGAAGCAATTAAAATGTAATTTCCGTTCTGAGGTCTCAGCGGAGCTCTGCATGACTGTAAGCAGAGATCGAAAATAACACATTTGAACTGAAGGTCCCAGCTTTCCAATCAGGTTATTAACCTGAACCTGCCTGCCTGACTTTTGAATGCAATAGAACTCAGATTGCTGGATGCTGATGGCAATGTTTGTCTCATTGTACAGTCAGTCTCATCAGCAGAATATCTCAAAGACTAATGAGATAGAGTTAAGGAGAGCTAGCACGCACAGGTCTTGAATGACAATATGCTACACATGTTCCAGAGTCACCTTGTTATGTATTTATGTTCAACCATATTGTGCGGATTTTTTTCCAGGTGTACAACACTGTTGTTTAGCACCAAATCTAAAGTAGTACAACCTCACTGCAGGGAAAACAAATGTGGTTTAATTTGCAGTTGGATGGAGATAATAAATATAAAAATTAAGTGACATCTTTATTTATATGACATTATGGCAGTATAAATGCAAGCCCAGTAGAAGTCTGGAAAAGACTTGTGATATTTTCAAAGCAATTCCAAGCAATTAATTAATGGCAGTAAAGAAGAGAATTCTGAGGCATGAGGATAAACAGCCAGAGGTCATGATCCATAACCGGTTGCAGTGAAATAGAGAGAAAGTGGGACAAGATCCTGCAGCAAATAAGGAAAGATAGGACCAGAACGTTGGGAATCTCTGGAATACTCCCAGTGCCACACATTACTGAACACAGCAATAGGAGGTTAGTACAGTCAAAAGTGTGGCTGGAAAAATGATGCAGGAGGGAGGATTTTGGATTCCTTGAGCATTGGGATCAGTTTTGGGGTAGGTGGGGCATTTACAAGCTGGATAGATTGTACCTCAATAGGTCATCACCAACACTGGCGGGGAGGTTCCCTTGAGCTTAGATTAGTTTGGCATGGGGTTGGGAGTCAGAAGGAAGATTTAAAAACTGTTAATAGAAGCAAGAAGATCAAGGAAACACAGATTGGAAAATGGGCAACCAAAGAGTTTTTTCAGTGATTAGTTGGAATATACTGCTTAACTCTTGAATGAGCTGAGGGCAAAGGAAGACACTTGGAATTATAGACCATAGCTAGTATTGAAATGTGGCTTATAAGCACGGTAGCTTAGCATTCCTGGGTATAGGTGTTTATTCATTAGTGCCACAAGTAGGCTAACATTAACACTGCAATGAAGTCACTGTGAAAATCCCCAAGTTGCCATGTTCCGGCACCTGTTCGGGTACACTGACAGCGAATTTAGCATAGCCAATGTGCCTAACCATCACGTCTTTCGGACTGTGGGAGGAAACCAGAGCACCCAAAGGAAACCCACGCAGACACGGTGAGGACATGCAGACTCCGCACAGACAGTGACCCAAGTCGGCAATTGAACCCCAGTCCCTGGCACTGTGAGGCAGCTAATCACTGTGCTGCCATGCCATCCAACAGTGCCACCTACTTCAGACAAGATGGAGAGGGGGTGTCACCATATTGGTCAAATAAACAATCACAGTTATGAGGAAGAATGATATGCTGGATGGAGCATCAAATGAGGTCATATGAGTTGAACTGATTGACATGAAAGGAATGATGACAGAACTCGGGGTGTACTATAGTCCCCCTTACAGTCAAAAAGAGACAGAAGAGCAAATATGTAGACAAAAATATTGAGCAGTGCAGAAGCTATAGGGCAACAATAGTGGGAATTTCAAATACCCTAATACTAACCAAGATAAATTCAATGTAAAAAGTATAGAAGATACAGGATTAAACTTAACTCAACTAGAGAATGGGGAATTTTGGGTTCAGTATTAAAGGATGAATTCGAGGTTATTATGAGAGCCCAGTTTTGTGGTAGTGAGCATTATAAAGATAGATTTAGAGTTGTTATGGAAAAGTATCAAGATAGGTCAAGATTAAAAATTGTAAAGAAGATATAGGCCAATACGATTAAGATTTTACTGAGATGTGAGACAGATCAAGTTGAGCCAGAGGCGGCGTGGTGATGCGGGGGTCAGCACTGGATTCCTCATGTTGGGAAAAACTGTCCCCAGTTTTAATGACCCATTAAAAGCCAATTATCCCTAAGCCCACCGGAATTTATTGGCAGTTCAGGGACTGTCCTGAACTCAAACGACTTTCTTGTGCTACCCAAAGGCTACCCAGCAAACACTGTCAGATTTACCCGCGGCATCATGGAGGTGGGATTTCCAGTTGGCAGGCACTTTGTGCCCCATCAAGAGACTCAGCATCAGGAAGGTGTGGCAGGTGGGGTAGGGTTGAAGAGAAAGTCATCCCCCGTCCTTTCCTCTGACCCCTCTCCCATCCCACCTTCACTCAGCTGTGACTTGGGAACCAGTGGCAATCCTAGGGCTGAGCCTCAGTATATTACCAGCAACAGCCACCCTTCCCAGTGCCATTACCTTCTGAGGATTGCCAGCCTCTGATTGGTGGGATTTCTACCCGCCGGAGTGGTCTTAATCACATGGGAGGCTCAAAGGTGGCTAGTTAAGTGCCTGAGGGCACATAATTACATTGTCCCTCCCGCTCGAAACAATGTGGGATTTCATGCTGATTCTGCAACCAATGGGGAAACACGGACTTTGCTGGAATATTTTCCAGCCTGTGATTTGGCAAAAGTGTACTAGAAACAGCTCCTTAAAGTCAGTCAGTGCTGGAGCGGTTGGAGGCATTCAAGGCAGAGATAGAGAGGATTCAGAATAAATACATTTCTTCAAAAACAAAGGGTGATGACCACAAATCTAAACCCCGCTCTACTCACACGCTGACAATGAGCATACAGAGGAGGATAAGGCAACTTAGTTGCTGAAGGCTCAATACTGCAAAAATCCTAGCAGAATATAAAAGGTGCAGGGGTGAAATTACAAATTAGAAAACGTGTGCCAGTGGTTCACCACAGCATGATGTTATGTGTCAAGTGCAGTTGTATGATCCGCTGCTGTCGGTTAATTTATGAAATAAGAGGGAGCTGAGTGTCCTGCCAGCTAGCTTCTGCATCACCACGGCCTCTTAAAAGGCCTCTTTGCAGTTGCACATGGTAACTAAGCACCCAAAGCTCTAGGCTAAACTGCAAGGAAACCTGAAGGGAACTGGATGCCAGTGATGTGATATACATTGCACTGAGGTGCAGATATACACTGGCATCTGTCAACCATGTCTCAGCCTGGGGTATCATTATGCCCGCTACTTGGCTGGTCTGGCTTAGGAGAGTCAAAGGCACGGGAATGGAGTTGTCTAGGTGACTGGTGATCCCTTCAATCAATCAGGGTAGGTAATGCCCTAATGGCATTAACACTAGACCATTCATCCAGAAACTCAGCTAACATTCTGGGAACCTGGGGTCAAATCCCACCATAGCAAATGGTGGAATTTGAATTCAATGAAAAGTATCCGGAATTAAGAATCTAAAGATGACCATGAAATCATTGTCAATTGTCAGAAAAACCCATCTGCTTCGTTAATGTCCTTTAGGGAAGACCATTCTTGCCCAGTCTGGCCTACATGTGACTCCAGAGAAACAGCAACGTGGTTGCCCCTCCAAAGATAACTAGGGATGGGCAATAAATGCTAGTCAGCCAGCAATGTCCATGTACCATAAATGAATTTAAAAACTCACCTTGAGGAAACCTGCAGTTGAGTGGGCTCCAGGGGTCAGGACTCTCCTTCTTCTTCTGGATTCAGTCCATAAGGCCAGAAGGAGATGCAGGCACTGGGAAAGTTTGTGTCTACAAATCCTACCCAGGCAATGGAGCAAAAAATAACAAATAAGGGACACATTTCACTCTTCCAATGAGGAGAGCAACACAGATGATAGCAATCCACCACAACAAGCATAAAAGAAGAGTTTGACTGTTACGGTTGGTCTGGGGACATGTAAGCTTTGTTGACTGGTAAGGATTGCTTTATATTCATGTCAATCCATGACTGGCTCTTTGTTGCTATATGTTTTGGGCTTGTCTAACAGATCTTTATGAATGCTTCTGTGAAGTGGTTGTGATCACCAACTCAACAATTCTCTCTGCTAGCTCCATGTTTGAAAAAGCACAATTCCTACTCTTTTCTCTGCAGCTGGTCCATGGATTCTGTAGGCTGTTGTTGAAGTGACGTGAACTCCAGCTGATGAATGTGGAAGTTTAATTTGATTCTGAACCGGGTTAAACTTCATATCATAGTCCAAATTTTTTGGGGCTTGTTTAGTTCTTCTGCTGTTAATCCTGACTTGTTCAACCCATGTAGATCTTCACTTTCACTTGGAAGAGAAATATTTATGGCTTATTTGTCTCACTCAACTGAGTCAAAAAATGATGGTGGCAATCCTGAGCCCAATCCCGCAGTCCATGGGAATGCCGGCAGTAGCTCAAGATTTGGAAGTCACAGATCTCACCTGCGAGATTGCGATTTCAGATCTTTTCCCACCTCTCGCCGGTGACATCATCAGTTTCACACCCCGAGTGGGCGTGAATCTTACTTATATATATTTCAATCAATTTCAATATTATTATCATGTCACCTTGCCAATATTGACTGCCCCCCCACAACTGACCTGATATAGCAGGTTCACCTGGATGTGAACCTGTTGAGGAGATTCACCTGGGGGCCCCGGGGAGAGGACATGGCCAGGCAGTGCACTAGAAACGCCCTGGTAATGCCTCCTGCCACCATCCCTGGCATAGGTTTGGACTGCCAGGTTGGCACCATGCCCGTGCTACCCTGACAGTGCCATCCTGTGCTAAGGGGTGGACCTTAGTGGGAGGGGAATTCATTTGTATGAGATGTTGGGTCAGAGCGGGGGCAAGGGATGCTGGTGATGGCCATTTGGGAGAGGGGTGGATGTGCCAGCTCTAATTTTGACGGTTGGAAGGGCCTGATGATTGTGGGAAGGTGAGAGACTGGGGACTTGGGGGGGCGGGGGGGGGGGGGGGGCGGTGGGGGGGGTTGGGAGGCAGTTGGATGTGAATGCCAGCTCTGATGGGGATGGGGGCAGTTTGTGGCGACCTCAGTGGTGGGCTGGGAGGGAGGTTCATTGCTATTCTGATCAAGACACCCTTTAAAACGGGGTGCCCTGATCTCAGAGCAACTGGGTATTGTAGGCATGTTGATGCCTTGTGCCCCTGTACGACGGCATGATTTGAGTCTGTAAGGAGAATGTTGCTTATTTGGAACTGAAACAGTGATAAGTTGGAAATTAGAGTTATTTCTCTTCATGTTTCAGTTTTGTTCTATAGGTAGCTGTTAAACTGCTTCATTTATTAACTATAGTTAAACTGTGCTATTAAATAAAGTTTGTTTTACTATAAAAGATCCAAAATCTGTCAGCAGAATTACTTCTGCAGTGAAGCATCCTACCCTCACATTCATGCCAAAATAGAAAAGTTATTGGGGGTCCAGCCTGGCTTCCTAATATAATTTGGGATTCTGGTCCAGGGCCCTATTAATATTAAACACCAATTGCTCATAAGGGCTTGTTTAAAAATGCTGTGGGTTCATTCACTAAGACCAAGCACCTTGAGAACAATTATACAAAGTTATAAAGTTTGATGACATCAGACTTGTGTGTGTTGCACTCTGCTCAAATCAAACTTGAAACTAAGACTGGATCACTAGAAACATTTGCCTCCTAGTGATGTCATGCTGCTTCCTGTAAAGACATATTACAAGATCTGCCATACATCTGCCATGTTATTTTTCTGGGGGACTTTAATGCAGCTGACAGAATTTCATGTCAAATGTGCCTCTGTCATCATCAGCAAGGTGAATGAAAATGGACAGCGACTATTAAAATTTTGTGCACAAATTGGTGGGATTTTGTGTTACCAACAACTTCTTCCTGGTCAGGCATAGCACAAGGTGTTTTGGTACCATCAAGCAAGACTTGACCACTGGCGCGAACCTGACCTGATAATCACCAGAAGATTTGAACTGTCCTCTCTTCCTCACATCTGCAGAATGGGGCACAGGGGGGCTAAAGGTATCAAGCGTTATGGGGGGAAAGCAGGATCAGGATATTGAATTTGATGATCAGCCATTATCAAAATGAATGGCACAGTAGGCTCAAAGGTCCAAATGGCCTACTCCTGCTTTTGTTTTCAATGTTTCTATGTGATACTGATCTCTCCCTTGTCAGTAGCAGGGGGAAGGTGTAACCACAGAAAACGCACTATTTCAAAAACAACGGCATTCTGTGGATCAACTTCTGAGAAGCTCTCAGGCAGTCCCTTCCACCTAAGGGCTCATCAGATGCCAGTGAAGCATAGAAGTCTTTGCAGTCAAATCAATCACAAAGCAGCAGTAACCACATTTGACAAAGGAAGAAAGAGAAACAAAGATTGATTTGAGATCCACTTTGCAGAAATTACTCCTGTCATCAAAGCGAAGATCACAGTTCACCTGGCTCACAACCTGTCTCCCAACTCTCAAGTACATGACAATCTCACGCAAACCAAGATAATTGTGCAGAGGACAGCAAGACACTGTGCCAACAAGTATTGGATCAATCCGTGTGAAGAAATACAAACGGCAAGTGACAATGGTAATCTCCACACTATGTATGACAGTGTCAAAAGCACACTCAACCCCACCATCACCATAATTGCTCCTTTGCAATCTACAGATGGGGAAGCGCTGACTGACAGGAACAAGCTAATGGCCTGCTGAACAGAGCACTACTCTTGAGCTATAATAACACAAGACAGTGATCTCTCTACCTGTGCTTAATGGTCTTCTGCAGATATCTGTCAAGTACGAGCTTGATGCAGAACATTCATTATTTGAACTTGGAAAGGCCATTGACTTCCCAACAACAAGGAAATTCCAGCTGAGTTACTCGAGCATGGAAAGCCCCACCTGCTGCCATACTTCCAGAAATTTCTCTTCCTCTGCTGGAGAGCAGGCTCTGGCCCACAGCATAGGAACACAGGAACAGCAGTGGACCATTCAGCCCATTAAATCTGTTCCGCCATTCAGTGCATTTATGGCTGATCATCCATTTCAATGTCTTTTCCCTATATCCTTTCATATCATTGGTATTTGGAAATCTTCAATTTTAAACATAATGGTTGAGCTTCCACAGCCCTCTAGGATAGAGAATTCCAAAGATTCAAGTTACTCTCTGAGTAAAAAAAAATCCTCATTTCAGTCCTTCTCTCTTACTGTAAACTTGTATCCATTGGTTTTAGACTCCCCAACCAGAGGAAATATGTTACCTGCGTCTATCCTATTTCCCCCTTTAAGTATTCTGTAGGTTTCAAGAGGTCACCACTCATTCTTCAAAACTCTTGAGAATACAGATTTCTCCAATCTCTCATCATAGGACAGTCCTGCCATCCCAGGAGCAAGTCTGATGAACATTTGTTGCACTCCCTCCATGGCTATCATATCCTTCTGAAGGTAAGGGAACCAAAACTGCACACAGTACTCTAGGTGCTGTCTAACCAGGGTTTTATAAAATTGAAGCAAGTTATTCCTACTCCCTGATTTGATTTGATTTGATTTATTATTGTCACGTGTATTAGTATACGGTGAAAAGTATTGTTTCTTGTGCGCTATACATACAAAGCATACCATTCATAGAGAAGGAAAGGAGAGAGTGCAGAATGTAGTGTTACAGTCACAGCTAGGGTGTAGAGAAAAATCAATTTAATGCAAGGTAGGTCCATTCAAAAGTCTGGCAGCAGGGAAGAAGCTGTTCTTGAGTCGGTTGGTACGTAACTCAGACTTTTGTATCTTTTTTCCGAAGGAAGAAGATGGAAGAGAGAATGTCCAGGGTGCGTGGGGTCCTTACTTGTGCTGGCTGCTTTTCCAAGGCAGCAGGAAGTATAGACAGAGTCATTGATGAGAGGTTGGTTTGCGTGATGGATTGGGCTACATTCATGACTTTTTGTAGTTTCTTGTGGTCTTGGGCAGAGCAGGAGACATACAAGCTGTGATACAACCAGAAAGATTGCTTTCTATGATGCATCTGTAAACATTAGCTTGAACTTAAATCTTCTTGTGATACCATTAACAAACCATTAACTTTTCTAATTGCTTGCTGCACCTACAAATTAGCTTTCAGTGACTTACTGACAATGACATCCAGGTCCCTTTGTTTATCTATACTTTTCAAACTCTGACCATCGTTTAGGAAATATTCTACACGTACATTCCTCCTACCAAAGTGGATAACCTCATATTTTTCACAATGATATTCCATGCATAGGGTATACATGACACAAATATCATCGTGCTATCTGGGTGATCGAGGGGATCTCAACAACTATTGAGGCATCTCACTCCTTGGCATTGCTGGAAGGGCTTTTGCCAAAGTCATTCTGACAAGACTCCACCAATTAGCCAACAGAATGTACCTGGAGTCACGATGTGCAGAGAGCAGCAAATATCATTCTACCTTGCTTTCGCATATCTCAGAGAAGCATTTGACACGCTGACCAAAAATGGGTCTCCACTGGATACTGAAAAAACTTGGTTACCCTCCCAAGAATCACAGTCTCATACAGTCCTTTCGTGATAACATGCATAGCTCCTTTCAGTTCCATAGCTCCACCCCTGATAGCATTGAAACCAAGAATGGGGTGAAACAGGGTTGCATCTTAGTCTCTAGTCTTTTCCTCCATCCTACTGATACCAGTTTTCTCTACCGACATGGAAGGAGGGTATCTCCACACACCATCAGATGAGCAATCTCAACCTAAAAGTGCAGCAAATCCCCATCAGAGAATATCAGAACGCTGGTGATGCTGCTGCACGAATTTCCCCGACAGAAGAACAACTTCAAAGGCTCATGAATCATCTGTCCCACGTTTCCTGTCAAGTTCTCTTTCCCTCCCCATCAATGCTAAGAAAACTAATACTGCAGATGCTGGAAATCTGAATGAAAATAGAAAATCCTAGTCAGGCAGCGTCTGTGGAACGAGACACAGGGCCAATATTTCTGGTTGATGAATTTCTGGCTGATTCAAGGGTTAGAGACTAGGATGGATATCTGTTTTTGATCAGCACCGACACAATGATCCTCTTGGCCTCGTGTACATTATCGATGTCCTCATTGCTGCTACAAAATATTTCTCTGTTCATTAAATAAAGAAGAACAAAGGACAGGATCAGGTCCTTTGGCTCTCCAAGTCTGCACCAACCATGTTGTCATACATAGGCCAAACGCTTATATCCTTAACAGGATCAGTTTTACCGCACAGGATCAGGTCCTTTGGCTCTCCAAGTCTGCACCAACCATGTTGTCATATATAGGCCAACCGCTTATATCCCTGTATTCCACATCTGTTCATATGTCTATCCAGATAAGTCTTAAATGTTGAAGACCCTAAAGTATAGTAAACTTTAAATATTTCCGGCAAAATTGCTCTACAGCGGCCATGAGTTACATCCCTCCAGCTCTTAATATTTTGACTTCTGAGTCACCTCATCTCAGCTCAAAGAGTCATTCATTTCAGTAAGGATTTTCTGTTATCGGCTGGGGGGCATTTGTTTTCTAATGAGATTTTGCTGCTAAATGGTGTTTACTTTCCATATTTGCCATTAGTACACTAGCCCTACCAGTCCACACATGTGGAATACAGGGATATGTGGGATTAGAAGAGAAGCCATTGTTGGAGACACTTTGACCAAAACAGAATAGCTCGAAGTGGAACTAGGTGACAGCAGTCGCACCCAGCTAGACAATGTAAGAGTAGCTAATTGGAGGATAATGTTCATGGTTAATCATGTCAAAAGTGGCTGCAGAGGTTGATGAAAAATTGTGCTACATGGCCACCGACACAGAGAATGCCATTTCTAATTTTGACAAAGACTATTTCAGTGCTCTGCTTGGATAGAAACTTTTGATTGCAGCAGTTCAGACATGAGTTGCAGCAAAGATAGGCACAGATTGAAGAGGCAGCAGCACGAGAAAGAACTCTGGAAAGGCAAGGAGAAGATGAATAGGTAGTCTGTAAGGAGGAAGATTGAGGGTGGACATTTGATGAGGAGAAAGTAATGGCACATTAGAAAGGGTGAGGGACAGTACCCACGGTGAGGAAATCGCTTACAATGTAAGCAAGCAGTGGGCGTCAGGAAGAGGCATTTCATGGTTAGCAGTTTCGCGTGAATGGGGTAAAGTGGGCAGGAGGCATTCTGGTTGAAAGGATGAGCTGGGAGAGGAAATGATTAGGTATGAGTGTGAAAGGGACACGAGTGGGGCTTAAGGAGATATGATACCATTGCAGAAAAAAAACCGGGGGCGATCACAGAATCCTACAGTCCAGGAAGCAATTCGGCCCATCCAGTCTGCACCAACCACAATGTCATCCCAGCCCTATCCCCATAACGCCATGCATTTACCCTACTAGTCTCCCTGACATTAAGGGCCAATTTAGCATGGCTAATCCACCTAACCCTCATATCTTTGGAGTGTGGGAGGAAACCGGAAGGAACTCACGCAGACACAGGGAGAATGTGCAAACTTCACACAGACAGTGACCCAAGCAGGCAATCGAACCCGGGTCCCTGGCACTGTGAGACAGCAGTACTAACCACTGTGCCGCTCTAAGTATCAATTCCAGATTTTATTAATCAAATTTAAATTCCACCAACTACCATGGTGGGATTTGAACCCACGTCCTCAGAGCATTAGCCTGGGCCTCCGGTTTACTGGTCCAGTGACTTTACAACTATGCCATGGTCTCCCCCATGTTTGCATTCCAGAACAGTCTTGGCGTGGTAGGTATTTTTGATGGAGGAGACCAGGACACAGTGTTTCATATGGTTAAGGCAGGTATGTTAACGAGTGGCTAAACCAATTATGTACTTTTAAGTCTGCACCCCTCAGGCTTAATGGAACTATGATGGGTCATGCCAAGGGTAACAATCAGGGTGTGAGTGAGGAAATGTTTTACTGGAGACAAATGCACCGTTCTTGAAATAATAAACCTGTCAACTCATAATATTTTATTCTGGATTGTTTTGGCTTCTCAGTCAGTATACTTTCCTTCATCTGAATGTAAATGACCCAGAAATATCAGTTTCTCTTTCTTAAACTCACATACATCTCGTTTTGAAAAGTCTCCAGAATTTTTTATTGTATAATTCCAATAATAGTATGTGGTGAAAGAATGAGTCTAAAGCTAATCTTTTACCTCAGGCAGGTTTATTCTTAAGACAGCTCAACAAAGTGACAAACTCTTCCAATTCCTTCCAACCCCCTCTTTTCCAGCTATGTCCATTTATATTCTTTGTCTGCAGCAAAGTGAACAACTAATTAAACTAAATTAAACAAACTGAGGGACACATTAAAGGAGAAGCCTCTTAAAGTAATACTGCACAAAACAACAACAAATCACCAAAGAAACTTAAACCATCAAACCAAAACGTAGTCAAAGGAATCAATAAAACACCCCAGTTCCCGTAATGCCCCCCACAGTACAGGCAGACACCATGTGCTCCTCACCACAGATGTGACAGCACAGATGCTGCCGAGGGGCAGACAGTCGGGCCATACACCCTCTCCATTGCCCACTGCCTAGGCCTGTAAATGGTGAGTTTGACCAGGCCCAGGAGCAGGTTCATGAGGGGGTCTTCCTCCTTCCCTGCCTCTCTGCACATTGGGCGCCCACAGATTAGGAGCCTGGCACTAAAGTTTTTTTTATTCATTTGTGGGAAATGGGCATCACTGGCTGGTCAGCATTTATTGCCCATCCCTAGTTGCCCTTCAGAAGGTGGCCTTCTTGAATCACTATAGTCCACATGCTGTGGGTTGATCTATAATGCTGTTAGGGAGGGAATTCTAGGATTTTGACCCAGTGACTGCGAAGGAACAGCGATATATTTCCAAGTCAGGATGATGAGTGGCTTGGAGGGAAACTTGCAGGTGGTGGTGTTCCCATGTATCCTTTTTCCTTCTAGATGGAAGTGATCATGGGTTTGGAAAATGCTGCCTAAGGATCTTTGGTGAATTGCTGCAATGCATCTTGTAAATAGTAGACACCGCAGCTACTGAGCATCGGTGGTGGAGAGAGTGGATGTTTGTAGATGTGGTGCCAATCAAGCAGGCAGGTTAGCTTTGGCCATGCCAAATTTCCCCTTATTGTGCGGACAAAACCATAACAAAAGGTTCTTCAAATAACAGAAAAGGGGATGCAGTCTAGTATTGCTTACATATACATGGTCCCCAGACACCACAAGGCCATTTAAACACAGACATCTTGTGAGTCCAACGGTCACAAGGGACTGCTGCTTGCAACACTGCCCCAGGTACCCAATGGTAAGGGGGAGGATTACTGTGTAAAGAGCCCTCCACCAAGGACCTCTGTCTCTGAACAGCAACAAGGAACTCCAATGTTTCTCCAGGTGACAGGGGAGGGCAAAGAAATGAAGCATGCCACAGCAGCAGCTATAGAAACCTACTGTACAGAAGGAAGCCATTCAGCCCATCAAGTCTGTACCGACTCTCCAAAAGAGCACTCTACCTAGGCCCTGTACCTATAACCCTGTACATTTACTATGGCTAATCCACCCAATCTGCACATCTTTGGAAATAAGAGGAAATTTAGCATGGCCAATCCAACTAACCTGTACACCTCTGGATGTGGGAGGAAACCGGAGCACCCAGAGGAAACCCATGCAGACACAGGAGCTGGAATTTTCTGGCCGCACTCGTCCCGAAACTGGAAAATCCTGCCCAAGGTCAACGGACCTTTCCATGGACAGCCCCTCACCCACTACAATTTTCGTGGTGGGCAGAATGGGAAAATTCACTCCAGGGTGTACGTGCCAACTCCACACAGTCACCCAAGACTGGAAATGAACCCAGGTTCACGGCACTGTGAGGCAACAGTGCTAACCACTGTGGCACCGTGTCACCCTACCCCATTCAGGAAACCCCTCTGCATATTTTGTCTATTTACAGGTGAGTCAATCTCTTTTATCACCTGTCTTTAACAACATAATTGTCATAACAATGTAAGTGCTGATACACTGACATTGTATGCCAACCTACACATTTACTTTCTTTAGTGATTACACAGACCTTATAAAATGTCTTCTATGGATATACTGGACCAATATTTATGGAGAGAGGGAGCTGATGGCGGGGGTTGGGGGTGGGGGTGTGGGGGGTGGGAGGGAGGAGGAATTTTGCAATCCTGGAGGAAACCTGGAGGGACAGATTTCCCTAAGATCTTGTCAGTCAGTCAGATTGAGAGTCCAGGCTGGCTGTCAGCTGGATAAGGAGTGAGTGAGAGATACGGTGGACCTCAATGAAGAGATTGAAGATCAGTGAAGGCAAATCTGGGATAATTACTAGTGGAGAGAAAAATGAAGACATCAGGATAGGGGGCGGGTCTTCAATGGGGAAGGATGTAGAGGTCAGAAGTCTGAGGGGAACATGGCTGGGAAGGGGTTTGGAGATCTCACATCGGGGGAGGAAGTGCCTGGAGTTGGTTGTGTATGGTGAGAATTGAGGGGTTGGAAGGAACATGGATGGGGGTGTAGAATGGCAGAGAGGTCAGCGGTGAAGCTTACAGAGGACCCACGGGGGAAAGTCAGAAGGGCTTTCTTGTGAGTAATGGGGAAGTGATCTGATGACCAGAGAGTTTTACAGGCTTGCTTGGGGAACTGGGAGGAAGCATTCCTGTTCTCCTTTGCCCACAGGCAGTTCTAGGAAAGCACTTAACCACTCCATGCTGCAGTCCTCACTTCCCTTCATCACAGAATCTTTATAACACAGAAGGAGGTTTTTTGCCGATCGTGCCTGTACTGGCTCTTCAAATGAGCAATTGGTTTGGTGCTATTCTCCCATCTGCTTCCCATAACCCTCCACATTCTTCCTTTCAGATAACAGCCTGAACCTGCCTTCACTACACTCTTAGGCAATGCACTCCAGACCCCAACCACTCACTGTGTGAAGAGGTTTTTCCTCACATCATAAATCTGTGCCCTCTCATTCTTGCTCCCTATGTGTTGTGTCTAGAGCCCTCATGATTTTAAATACTGCAATCCAATCTTTATCTGCAAGTTTCCAGATCAACGCTGGTAAGCCACCATTAAAGCTGGAACAGGTAAAGAAATCTTAGGCCCACAGCCACATCAAAATATTGGACCCATTCCCTGGTAAAGGAATGGTCGCCCAGATCCTCTCAAAATCCAGCTTCCAGCAAAACTGGAAGTGGGTGAGCTTGAGGCAAGTTAGAAGGATGAGTGGGTAATCTCATTGAAACTCACAGAATATTCGAAGACCTGGATATAGTGGACATGGGGAAAATATATCCATTAATAGGAGAGGTAAGAGACCTAGAGCACACCCTCAGAGTAAAGAGACAACACTTTAGAATCGAGATGAAGGGGAATTTCTTCAGCCAGAGGTGGTGAATCTCTGGAATTCATTGCTACAGAAGGCTGTAGAGGCCAATTCACTGAGTGTATTTAAAACAGAGATAGCTTCTTGATTGATAAGGGGATCAAAGATCACAGGTAAAAGGCAGGAGAATAGGGTTGAGAAACTTATCAATCATGATTGAATGGAGCAGACTTGATGGGCTGAATGGCCTAATTCTGCTCCTATATCTTATGGTCTTGGTTGACTTTGAGCTTGAGATGTAAAAGTGCCAAAAGTCCTTCAGTTGTCTAAGTTTAAGAAATTCTTATCCAACAATCAGATCGAATAAAGAAAACTGAGGCATATTCTTTCGTCGTTAATCTTCCAGAACATACAGAAACATAGCTTCATTGCAGTGTTCTGGTCCAGAAACCCAAGAGGAATTGACAATCAATGTCACTCTCACCAGATTTTAAGATTTACTGTGAATTGTGATCCTAAGAATGCGTAGGAAGTCAAAGTTGTTCAGAAAACTAGAGAATTCTGCCAGCAGCTGTGATGAAAATAATTTAATGCAGTGAACATTATTTGAAAGAAAATCCTATGGAATATCATTACCACTTCAAGTTATTCTGAAATTGAATGTCTGCTATGCTACAAAACTACAAAACATAACAGGGAACCTTAACACCCAAAAGGAATTAAAGATTTTTCCGGTATTCACTGTTTTTATTTCAGATCTCCAGCATCCACGGTACTTTGCTTTCATTTTAAAAATTGCACTTGTTCTTCATTTCCTGTCCCAAAATTAAGTTTATTTATCACAAGTAGGCTTACATTAACACTGCAATGAAGTTACTGTGAAAATTCGCTAATTGCCACACTCAGCGCCTGCTCAGGTATACTGAAGAAGAATTTAGCATGGCCAATGCACCTAACCAGCACGTCTTTCAGACTGTGGGAGAAAACCAGAGCATCCAGAGGAAACCCACACAGACACAGGGAGAACATGCAAACTCCACACAGACAGTGATCCAAGCTTGGAATCGAACCCAGATGCCTGGCGCTGTAAGGCAGCAGTGCCACCAATGTTGTGCCATGAGGTAGTGAGTGCTGAAAGGCTGTTAAACTACTGGAGCCTTTCTGCTTGCCAATCATTTTTGTATCAAGCTCTAATTTCTCATTAACTGTTTTTTTGACATTTTGACAAGAGAGTTTCCATTCTTCATTGCATACATCTCCTCCCTATCTCCTTTTGTCCCTTGAGCATTTCTGAAACATCTAACCACAATCACCTTGTGCCTATCATGATTTTACAGGCTGGGGGAGAATTCGTTATTCTCAATCAATTCCCTATGTTAAAGAGAACTGTTACTAAATGCCTATCATCAGCTAAATTGAATGATTGCCTCACGCTTCACTTGGGGATTTTCCATTACTGTAGCACACAGGGTCATTAAGGTACAACAACAGATAATGAAGAACGAACCACAGAGTGAGAAAGATGCTGGTAAAAATCAAAAATAAATATCATAATACCATAATATGAAATCCAAAGGTGATGTGCTACCATAATATGCTTTATATAACTTATTAAAACTCAGTGGAACTATTAAAAAACTAGGTGCTGAATTTCCCCAATGGCTCAGAGGAGTAAATAAGCAATCTATCATTGCACTGAGCCAGAGTTCCAGGAAAATCTCAGATTTGGGTTTGCTGAACACAGCTAGAATGGCAATTTAATCTCAATGTTACTGCACTAAGGGGAAAGATTAGTCAGGGTTTTTGCTCCCAATTATTATCAGTGATTGCTATTGAAAAGTAAAGTTGTTTAGCTTTGACAGCTTTTCCAGCCGCACTATCTCATAGGACAATGTTGGATCAGGAAGAGAAGGATCAGTGCAATTTTTAAAATAAAAGCAAAATACTACAGATGCTGGAGATCTGCAATAGAAATAGAAAACTCAGCAGGTCTGGTAGCGTCTGTGGAGAGAGAAACTGTTAATGTAGTGAGTCAAACATGACTCATATTTAGATCTTTTAAAGGCAAATTTGTAAAGCCTTTTTAAATGCACTCTGCGCTCTCCAAACTGGGTTACTCCTACTTCCTTGCTCATTCTCTCGCTCATTGTTCTTTTCTCTTTCTTCTTGATGCATGTGATGTCTTGTGGCCTGAGGAATGTAAATCAGAAATCAGATACCCCATCATATAAATTCTCTCCATAATCATTAAGTCTCCTAGCATTTGTCGATGTGCAGCTAAAACACTCAATCCAAACTACATTGCCAACCTATATACCAGCAAAGCTGAAACAGAGGGAAAATCTGTATGAATGGTGTCTGGTATAGATCAATAGTTTATTCCGCAACATGATTGCACTGGAGAGGGAGCAGAGTCAATTCACCGGGATGTTGCCTGGGAAGGAGCATTTAACTATGAGGAGAGGTTGAACAAAAAAAAAGTACAGCACAGGAACAGGCCCTTTGGTCCACGAAGTCTGTGCCGACACAGATGACTCTCTAATCTAATATTTTCTTGCCTCTATGTGGTCCATACCCCTCTATTACATGCCTATTCATGTATTTATCCAGATGTCTCTTGAACGTTGTCATAGAATCTGCTTCCCCCACTTCCTCTGGCAGCATGTTCCAAGCATACACCACCGTCTGTATGAAAAACTTGCCCCTTACATCTCTTTTAAGCTCTTCCCCTCTTACTTTCAACCTATGTCCCCGAATAATTGACCCTTCAATCCTGGGAAAAAGACTCTGACTATCCATTCCATCCAAGCCTGTCATAATTTTGTAAACCTCGAACAGGTCCCCCCGATCCTCTGACACCCCAGTGAAAACAATCCAAGTTTGTTCAACTTTTCTTCATAGTCCGTATCCTCCAAACCAGACCACATCCTGGTAAATCTCTTCTGAACTCTTTTCAATGCATCAACATCCTTCTGGTAGTGTGGCGAACGGAATTGTACACAATATTTCAAATGCTGCCTAACCAAAGTCTTATACAGTTGCAACATGATTTCCAATTCCAATACTGAACACCCCAACCAATAAAAGCCAGCATGCCATATGCCTTCTTGACTACCTTGTCCATCTGAGTTTCCACCTTCAAGGAATTGTGGATCCCCATGCCTAGATCCCTCTGTATGCTAATATTTCTAAGGGTTTTCCATTTACTATACTTTCCTTCTGCAGTAGACCTTCCAAATTGCATCACCTCACACTTTTCTGGGTTAAATTCCATCTGCCATGTTTTGGCCCAGCTCTCCAGCCAATTTATATCCCGCTGTATCCTCTGACAATCCTCCTCACTACAAATTAATCCCCTAATTTTTGTATCATCTGCAAATTTACTAATCAGACCTCCTACATTTTCCTCCAAATCATTTATGTATATTACAAACAAGAGAGGCCCCACACTGTGGATCCCTGTGGAACACCATTTGTCACAAGCATCCAGTTAGAAAAGTACCCTTGTACTGCTACTCTCTGCTTTCTATGCCCAAGCCAGTTTTGTATCCATTTTACCAGCTCACCTCAGATCCCATATGACTTCACCTTCTGTGTCAGCCTTCCATGAAGAACCTTATTGAAGGTTTTACTAAAGTCCATGTATATAACATCCATTGCCCTGCCCTGGTCAATACTTTTTGTCACTTCCTCAGAGAACTCAATCAAGTTTGTGAGACACAACTTCCCCTTCACAAAACCATGCTGCCTATCACTAATAAGCCTATTCACTTCCAGATGTGAGTACATCCCGTCCCTAAGAATCTTCTCCAATAATTTCCCCACCGCTGACGTAAGCTCACAGGCCTGTAATTTTCCAGATTGTCTTTTCTTCCCTTCTTAAACAGAGGAACAATGTTAGCTACTCTCCAATCCTCCCCTGTGGCTAAAGAGGATACAAAGAATTTGGCCAAGGCCTCAGCAATTTCTTCCCCTGCCTCTCTCAGTACTCCGGGAATAGACCCTATCTAGCCCTGGGGACTTGTCTACCTTAATAATTTTCAAAACCTCCAATACCTCCTCCCATTTTATCTCAACATGTCCTAGAATGTCAATGTCCTCCTTTCTACATTCACCATCTACCACACCCTTCTCCTTTGTGAATACTGTTGCAAAGTATTCATTAAGGACCTCACCCACCTCATCAGGCTCCTCACACAAATTCCCTCCACTGTCTTTGAGTGAACCTACCCTTTCTCTTACTACCCTCTTCATCCTCACATATGCATAAAAAGCCTTGGGATTCTCCTTAATCTTATCTGCCAAGGACACTTCATGGCCCCTTTTTGCCCTGTTACATCACTATGCTCTTGTAACTCTTCTCTGCTATCTTTGTATTCCTCAAATGCCTTATCCATTTTCAATCTCCTAAAATTTATGTATGCCTCTTTCTTCTTTTTCACTAAGCTCACAATCTCTCTTGTCATCCAGGATTCCTGAATCTTGCCATCTTTATCCTTAATTTTTACAGGGACATACTTGTCCTGAATTGTTAACAACTGACTTTTAAAAGATTCCCACATATCAGACGTGGATTTACCCTCAAGCAGCTGCCCCAATCTACATTCCCTAGCTTCTGCCTAAGTGAGACTTCTTACTTCTTTTTCAGAGCAGAGAAGGCATCTGATAGAGGTGTCAAATATTTTGAGGGTATGGATAGGGTGGATAGGAAGCAGCTGCTCCCCATTGTTGAAGATCAATAACGAGGGGAATAATTTTAAGGTGAGGGGCAGGAGATTTTGAGGGATTTTGAGAAAAATGTTTTTCAATCAGAGGGTGGTGGTGCACTGCCTGGGAGGGTAGTAGAGGCAGGAAACCTCATAATCTTTAAAAAGTACATGGATGAACACTTAAAATGGCATAACATTCAAGGTTATGGGCCAAACACTGGAAAGTGGGATCACTGTAGGTTTAGTATAGTTTTGTTGGAGCAGACTCGATGGGCCGAAGGGCCTCTTCTGTACTGTATGACTCTATGACTTACTGATTATAAGTGTTCAGTAAGTAACTTTTGTTGCATCTCAGTCAACAATACTGTTCATGCGTAACTTCATCCACACTCGATGGCGAAGTGGTTATGGTGAGCTTGTCAGTAAGACCTTTTTCCTTCTAAAGTTTAGAGGAGATGTTGAACTCATTATTAAACGTAGGCAGTATCTGCAAGATTCTGAATGCTAAATGCAAAATTGGGAAAGGTTGGATTCCCCCGCCTCCCCACACACACCAGAGTATGACTGATGATTTCCATTCAAGGAAACGTATCGATACTAGTGAAAGAGAACTATGCATAAAATGAATGACTAGTTTGAAATTGAAACAGAGACAGTTTTGGGAGGGAGAAGAGTGCAATAATGAATGTGTGGGAGAGATGATGAGATTCCATCATATACGGCTGTATCGCAACGAGGATCATAATGAGTTTCATATCTGGATAGAAATGATATGTCAAACTCTTGATAAAGGGCTGCATTCCCTTTTGAAGCCTCCAACACCTTATTTGAAACAAGGAGAAATTGAGAGATCTCTTCACAATGTGAGGGATTACGTGAATAGAAAACTCTTTTAAAACTGAAACTGATACTGCACAAAGAGAACTGCAACCACTGTCACCGTTAAAGCATCTTCCCATTTGTACTCGTAACAGCAATAACTTCCTGCAGCTTCGACAGCAAAATAGCCTCATTTAAATATCTAAATTAGAATCACAATTCTTATTTAATTTTCATATGGACAACATTACAGATGGGAGTTTCAAAAACTTGTTCCAAATCTCGACAAAACACTGGAAGCAAAAGGCTGAATTATAATGAGTACAATATTTCCTTTGACTTAATGAACAAGAATATGTTTATTTTAAAGACGCTGTCTTCATATCCTTAGTTGCAATAACTTACTTCTCGTCATGAAACACATAAAGTCACTGTTAACAACCTCAGATATGCTGCTCCTTAGTGGCCCAGCAGATCAATGCATCAAGTAATGTACATAACCCAGAAGGGCTCCAAGTTCAGTTCATACATCATGCTCCGAGTTAGCTGATTCCAGTTGTGTTGGTAATGGAACATTGTGGGATCTGTTTTACCCTTTTGATTCTAAGTGCTGGGCAGACTTGAATCTGGGTGTTTCAGCTCCGACTTTTGGACCCATTCTGAGATGTCCCCATACGCACTGCCTGAAAAAGATATCAGTGATCCTGAACTGCACTACACAAGCCTGTGGGCAAGGGCTTAATGCACCCAAAACACTGCAGCTTCAATTGGCGCCTCCAACTGCGCTTGCACATGAAAAAAATGATAGAATGCCACTCCCCTGCCACATCCCTCCCGGGCCAGATGATGCCTCCCCTGGCCCCCACAGACACTGCCTCATCCCCACACCCTGACCCTCTTATCCCCTCACCGTCTCTGCCACCCAGATTGATCGTGTGCTCCTCCCCCCTGAAGGATTTCAGGCAGAGTGGCAGTGGACCCGCCATCCCTCTCACTGATCACGGGCAGAGTGGCAGCAGAACCCCTTTCCCCCTCACTGATCACAGGCAGAGTGGCAGCGGATCACCCTCCCCTCCTCCCCCCCCACCCCCCTACTGATCACAGGCAGAGTGGCAGCGGATCACCCTCCCCTCCTCCCCCCCCCACCCCCCCACTGATCACAGGCAGAGTGGCAGTGGATCCCCCTTTCCCCCCACCAATGATCTCAGGCAGAGTGGCAGCAGACCCATGTCCTTAAATACATTTAAGTGGCCATCATGCCCGTTTTGGCCCATTTCCAATTGCAGCCATGTTGGAACATAAGAACATAAGAAATAGGAGCAGGAGTAGGCCATCTAGCCCTTCGAGCCTGCCCCACCATTCAATAAGATCATGGCTGATCTGTCGTGGCTCAGTTCCACATTCCCGCCCTCTCCCCATAACCCTTAATCCCCTCGCTTATCAAAAACCCATCAACCCGCATCTTAAAAATATTTAGCGAGGCAGCCTCCACCACTTCAACGGGCAGAGAATTCCAGAGATTCACCACCCTTTGAGTGAAGAAGTTCCTCCTCAACTCCGTTCTAAACCGCCCCCCCTTTTATCTTGAGGCTGTGCCCCCTACTCCTACTGTCCTTTCTGAGCGGGAAGAGTCTCTCCACCTCTATCCTATCCATCCCATTCATCATCTTATACGTCTCAATGAGATCTCCCCTCATTCTTCTAAACTCTAATGAGTACAAGCCTAGTTTATTCAGTCTCTCCTCATAGCTCAACCCCCTCAACTCCGGTATCAGCCTAGTAAACCTCCACTGCACTCCCTCCAAGGCCAAAATATCCTTGCGTAAGTAAGTTTGGGCCTTGATAAAGGGGGAACAGGTACAGAGGCGGGCATGATCGCGCTACTCGCCTCATGTCCAACTTCACCAAGTTTCCGCTCCTGAAAACGGATGCAAAGTGATGGCAAAATTGGGCCCTGTGATTGCTCTGCACATTACCTGGAAAAGCAGCATAAAAATCAGTCAGAATTTTTGTTCTGAATCGATATCCCCATGACATTAGCTGGAAGGGCACGAGAGACTGGCAGGTGAAGAAGAGAATAGACTTAGCTGTGATGGCTCACAGGTAACCCAGCCCAGTCACATTCACAATCCAATTCAAGATTAGAATTAAAAAACAGAGGAGAAGGTTGATGTCATCTCCTTCAGGATACAAGTGATAAGACAAGAAAACAAATTTAAAAAGGATACAAAATAAAATGCTGCAGATGCTGTAAGCCTGAATAAAAAAATAGACTATTATTTAAATGGTAAAAAATTGCATCATGCTGGTGTGCAGAGGGACCTGGGTGTCCTTGTGCATGAATCGCAAAATGTTGGTTTGCAGGTACAGCAGGCAATTAATAAGGCAAATGGAATTTGTCCTTCATTGCTAAAGGGATGGTTGAACAGAAAGGTTCTGATAAGGCCATTCCTGGAGTAGTGTGTACAGTTTTGGTCTCCTTACTTGAGAAAGGATATACTGGCACTGGAGCGGGTGCAGAGGAGATTCACAAGGTTGATTCTGGCGTTGCGAGAGTTGGCTTATGAGGAGAGACTGGATAAACTGGGATTAGATTCATTAGAATTCAGAAGAATGAGAGGGGAATCTTAAGAACATAAGAACATAAGAAATAGGAGCAGGATTAGGCCATCTAGCCCCTCGAGCCTGCTCCGCCATTCAATAAGATCATGGCTGATCTGTCGTGGCTCAGTTCCACATTCCCGCCCTCTCCCCATAACCCTTAATCCCCTTACCTATCAAAAACCTATCAACCTGTGTCTTAAAAATATTTAGCGAGGCAGCCTCCACCACTTCAACGGGCAGAGAATTCCAGAGATTCACCACCCTTTGAGTGAAGAAGTTCCTCCACAACTCCGTTCTAAATCGCCCCCCCTTTATCTTGAGGCTGTGCCCTCTAGTCCTACTGTCCTTTCTGAGCGGGAAGAGCCTCTCCACCTCTATCCTATCCATCCCATTCATAATCTTATACGTCTCAATGAGATCTCTAGAAAGATAATCTTATATCTTCTAGAAAGATATAAGATTATGAAGGGAATAGATAAGATAGAAGCAGGGAGGATGTTTCCACTGGCAGGTGAAACTAGAACTAGGGGGTATAGTCTCAACATAAGGGGAAGCAGATTTAGGACTGAGTTGAGGAGGAACTTCTTTACCCAAAGGGTTGTGGATCTGTGGAATTCCCTGCCTAGTGAAGCAATTTAGGTTACCTTATTGAATGTTTTTAAGGAAAAGACAGATAAATATTTGAACAATAAAGGAATTAAGGCTTATGGTGAGCGTCCGGGTAAGTAAGGCTGAACCACGAAAAGATCAGCCATGATCTCATTGAATGCTGCTGCTGAGTATTTCAGGTCATTGACCAGGGCCATTAATTCTGGGTGAATTTTAAACCCCCCCTACTTCTGGGCACTGTTGGTGATGGAAGCTTATGTGATTGGGTGGGAGGGTGCAGGATGGCGATCTTACTGCCCTCCCACCTCTCCCCAATCAAGTCTTGGGAGGGAAGGCTTGCTGGGTGGCTTCCTACCCCGAACTGATTCAGACCCTTAAAGGCTATAGCCCTTCACTGCTGAAATTCAAACAGCAAAACTTCCCAGGAATGGGGTCACTCAAGCAAACCCTGTCAGGTTTGCCAGCAGCCTACCAAGCACTCTGTGTCTGATTGAGGGACTTGGCAGCAGGGGTGAGAGGTGTTGCTGGGGAAAATAGGATGGAGGGGGGTAGAATCTGGCATCAGGAAAGGTGAGGAGTGGGGGTAAGGGGGTGGGGGAGGGACAACCCTGGCAAAATGAAAGGTTGTGGCTCCCATTAGAAGCCATCCCTTGCTCTTGTTTCTCACTCCCCCTTGACCCAGTGACCCACTCTTGACGATCCCCATCCTTCCCACAATCACCTCTCTCGCTGATTCTTCGTGAAGGCCTCACTGTAGTGACTACTTTTCTCAGTAGCATGGTCAATACCGAAGAGCTGCTGGCTTCTGATTGGCCAACAACTCTCAGGGCGGAATTTCCACCCTACTGGGGGTGTAGTTAGATGGGAGGCCCAGCTAAGTGCCTGGTTGGAATATAATAGTATCATTTCCCCAAATGAAATGAGTTTCTATTCATTTTCCAACTGGTAGGCGAAACTCCCATGGCCCAAATTAAACCAACACACTGTTTTGCTCTTCACATGTGCAAACTGACCCATTGGTCATTTCAGATGTTTCTTATTTCCTGTAAAATATTAAATATCCCTGGTCTGAAAATTATGGCACCCATTTCTGAATATGTTGGACTTAAACCTGGTGTTGTCAGACTTCGTACCGTGTTTACCCTAGTCCAACGCCGGCATCTCCACATCATGGGGCAGCCAGCCAGATAACTTTAATGTGATGTCAAAACCATATTCATGGTGAGGCCTCATTTGAATATTCAGAGTGAATTAACTACATGAGCAGGTCTTTGTTATTGTCTGGCAGATTACTGCTAGTTAAAGGCAATCTGCACTACCACTCAGCTGCTTCTGTGTCACAACTAACCCTTTCCCACACCCCCCCCCCCACTTCTCTTTAAATCCATTAGAAGTGTCAAAGCAGTACATACAAGAAGATCATTTGCATTCACCCTTTTCAGGCATAAGCTCAGGAACTGGCACCCCGTGTATGGTTTATTTGTTGCGCATATCTTCACACTCTTTTCTCCCTTGGAGAATGTGTGTGGTGTTGGAAGCATTTCGCAGGCTGTTTAACAACTTGCATTGAGCCACGTGAATGCTCCTTCCATGGCCAATGATGCTGGACTGGCACGTGAACCCAGAGCCTTCTGGCTGAGAAGCAGGAGCACTATCAACTGAGCCACCCAGGCTCCTCATCCCACCCCTCGTACTTCAACAATTGATCATAAGGGACTCCACTGGATGAAACACTGAGCACAAGTGAGGAGTAACAAGTGCAGGTGGGATATGTGGCTCAGGAAATAGCTCACCAGAGGGCAAATTCAGATTTTAACTCAAGAGTACATGGAAGAAGCCTACAAATGAAAGTTCCACTTATGCACCACCAGTTGCATGATAAAATGGATTTGCTTTCAAGTAGCTTTTAATCATAGAATCCCTACAATGGAGAAGGAGACCATTTGGCCCATCGAGTATGCACCTACCCAACCAGGCCCCACTTCCTGAGCCTATGCCTGAAAAGGGTGAGTGCAAATGATCTTTTTTTATCTATGCTTTGACACCTCTAATGGATTTAAAGAGAGGAGGAAGGGAAAAGGATTAGTTGTGACACAGAAGCATAACCCCACATTTTTACCCTGCTAATACCTGAACACCAAGGTCAATTTAGCATGGCCAATCCACCTAACCCACACATCTTTGGACTGGGAGGAAACCGGAGCACCAAAGGAAACCCACGCAGACACAGGAAGAATGTGCAGACTCCGCATAGACAGTGACCCAAACTGGGAGTCGAAGCTGGGTCCCTGGTGCTGTGAGGCAGTAGTGCTAACCACTATGCCATCATGCTGTATGTTGGAGAATGTGGAGCAGTCCACTACCAACATGTGAATGATTGTGCTACAAGGCAATTGGCAGGATAGCAGGCTTTATGATGCATATGTGGAATTAGAGAAACAGAATACAGCATCCGGGTACTAAAAAATGTGCAAAATTAAATAGGATGAGTCAAGCTTTCCCTAAACTTAATGAATGAGCGTCAATGAAATAATAATAAACACAGCTGTTAAGTCCCACTCACTGCCAGTCTGATGTAATCTTCCCACTTTCAATTTAGAAGGATGACAATTTCCAAGTTGTACAATCACAACTTGAATGTACAAAATGTACAATTTCACAAGAACATCATTTTGCTGATCAAAGAAACCAAGCTGAAGATTAAAAATTAAGATTAAAAACCAAATTTAAAAGTTAAAATTCCACGGTCACTTCAACATTCAAGGAAACATTGCATTATTAAACCCTAACAGATCTAATGCATTCTCTGTATTCAGAGCAATATGAGAATTCAAAACCATGAATTTTACAGGTTAGTTAATTGCCCATGACAAGGCTCAAGTTCAGTTACTGACACTTTATTTTGTTTCTAGAAGATGACGATGGACAGATACTTCACAATTTTTCCACATTGATCCACCTTAGTGGCCAGAAGCTGAAATTACATATTAATAGCTGGTAAAGCAAAGATGGAATGGGAAAATGTTAAAAGAGCAACATACAATGGTAGTAGCGCAATGGTTAGCACTGCTGCCTCACAGCGCCAGGGACTCAGGTTCAACCCGGCTTGGTTCATTGCCTGTGTGGTACTTGCACGTTCTCCCTGTGACTGCATGGGTTTCCTCTGGATGCTCCGGTTTCCTCTTACAGTCCAAAGATGTGCAGGTTAGATGAATTGGCCATGCTAAATCCTCCCTCAGTATACCTGAACAGGTGCTAGAATGTGATGACGAAGAGATTTTCACAGCAACTTCATTGCAGTAATAATGTAAGCCTACTTATGACCAGTAAATAAACTTTAAATGCTGACACTAATCACAGCCAGAAATCATGCCAGTAAGAGAGCAAGATTTGTCGTGATAAAGTGCATGCTTTATGCAAGATTTTTAATCAATAAACTCCTAAGGCACGGCACATGGGAAATAAAAACCAAGTGTTGTTTTCTGGGAAAAGGGATAAGAGGGAGGGTTTTTGAAACAGGATGTGAAGGCATAATGCAGTCTCCATTTTAAAATCATATGTTCTATCTTACATCTTTACTTTTGCATTTTCATTATTGTGGGGAGAACAAAATTAGGGAATAAACATAAAGCAGTTAATAACACATCTGGGAAAGGAACTCAAGAGAAGTTTCTTCACCCAGAAACTAGTTACAACATGGAACTTGCTACCGTATGGTGTGGGTTAGTGAATGGCATAGCTCTATTTAACTCGCAACTAGATAAAGAAATGAGGGAGAAATGAATGGAAGAATACGCTGCTAAGGTTAGCTGAGGTAGAATGGGAGGATGCTCATATGGAACACAAACACTGGCATAGATCAGTTAGGCCAAATGACCTGTTTCTGGGTTCTGCATAATCCCAAGTATAATCAATAGTTGTCATTTAATATTTACAATAAATGGAAGGAAGTAGTTATCCTCAGGATTAACTCAGAATAAATAATCATCATTGTGTTTGCAAACAGGAGGCTTGGAGTTGATAAAGCTAGGAGGGATGAAGGTCTGAATTTTCACTGTAATGGAAAATCTCCACACCTTAACCAAAATAACACTGGAGTCCCAAATGCTGAAGTCTCATTGTTGAATTAGAACTCACCATTTTATTCAGCAAGGGAGTGGGGTATATTTTGGCCATCCACAGTTCACAGAGATATAAAGACATGTAGAAGTGCAGCTATTTTCAATCAGAAACAATTTTGGACACCCAAGTTTCTGAAGCACAACTCCTGGACAAGAGACAGTTGAGGAGAAGATCTGAACCTGGCAGACTTCTTTGGAAGAAGAATATCTTTTGGAGAAGTAAGGTGCTCTTTTGGAAGGTTAGGTATCCCTTTAGATGAAGTCAGGCACCCTTTGGGATTGTTAAGAGTAGACATAAATTTGTGTAGAAAATGGATAAGGTTTATCAAGTTGTTAAGTCATTTAAATGTCCTCTTTATTTCTTGAAATAAGACAGCCTGCAGTTGAAAAAAAGAGGGTGCTTGCAATTTCACTAGCTGTTTCTGTTGCTTAGCAGATTCTGCAGCCTATTATTAACACAGTGGGGGGCCTGTAAGTTCATAGTTTGGTAGGTCCAAGTGCTTATAAAGAGATTAGCTGCCTCTGATCTGGTGCTATGATAATGGGACTAATGGGACTAATCTACCTGAAGGAATTTAAATGCATTGAACGGTCTTTTATCAATGAGTGCTTTTTAATTGAGCAAAGTCTGTAGAACTTTTATTTTATTTCATCTTAGCAGGCTTCTGAGGTCTGTCTATGGTGATTACTGGATGAGATGGCATGGAGGGTATTTGGGTAAGATGGGTGGGGACTCATGGCTTGGCAAGAACTGGTATTAGGCTAGAGCTATAATGGCCCTTGGGGTTGCATAGAAGGGCATATTGGCATGAAGGCTATGAGGGACCATAAGGGATAGATAGAGAGCTGTGGTTTGCCTTGGAGCTACAAGAGGGAAACATGAGGGGGCCATGAGATGGCATGCATTGGCATGGATAGGTCACAGGGAACATGTGAGGAATGTTATTTGTTTTACTGCTTTTAACCACACCAACTCAGCACCTGACACCCCTGCAACTGCCTCTGCAATGTTCACTCCAGATTCATCTGAGTCAAGAAACTTTCCCACTCTATCTTGGGATGAACATTAGGCGTGTCTATTAGACTCCTTGATTTCTGCTTGTGCTGTATAGCCTACACTGACAACAACCCCATGTGAGTTTATAAGAGATTCCACCAACTTAGTTGGCAAGCTTAACTCACAGGACTATCATCAGAAGAACAATGTGGAGACAGACAGACAGAAAGAGTCAGTCTGAACTTGACAGACCGATGCATTTTGCAAGGCCAAGAATAACGTGACAAGCTCATCTAATAAGGACTCCCCAGCGAGGAGGGGAGGCATAATACAAATCCTTTCTTCTCAAGCGAACATAAATGATCCTACAGCAATATTCAATAGAAAGCAGAGAGCAATCTGTCAATATTTGTTCTTCACCCAACACTGTTAATAAAAGCAGATTGTCTGGTCATTATCACTTTGTTGTTTGAAGGTCTTTCTGTTAAGCAGCAGTAACAGCTAGTGAAATTGACTGCCACACTTCTTAGGTTACAAAAAAGCTGCCATTTCAAAAGTACATCACTGGCTGTGAAATGCTTTGGGACATCCTGAGAAAGTGCTATAAAATGGCATGTTTCTCTCTATTTGTTTCTATCTGTGGAGATAGTTCTTAGAATCCTTACAATGTAGAAAGATGTCATTCGGCCCATCAAACCTGCATCGACAACAATCCCACCCATGCCCTACCCCCTTAAGCCTGCATCCCCCTGGCACTAAGGGGCAATTTAAAATAGTTAATCCATCTAACCTGTGCATCTTTGGATTGTGGGAGGAAACTGGAGCACCTGGAAGAAACCCATGCAGACATGGGGAGAATGTGCAAACTCCACACAATGACCCAAGGCCAGAATTGAACCTGGGTCCTTGGTGTTATGAGGCAGATGTGCTAACCACTATGCCACCATACCACCCAGACTGATCAGCAGTTATTAAGTGTTCCTTGTTGCTGATTGTGACTGGGCATGCTGACCTCGACAGTACTAGCTCAGTCTACCTAGTTGGTGAAATTAAGCTGCCCTGACACACTCAACACTGGCTTCTGCAGCTCTGAGCACAATGACAATATACTGGTGACATCGTCATTCCATGCCCCAGTGATTTCAATGGTATATGATGGACCTGTCCCTAAAATAACACTTACGCAACTCTCCAGGGCTGGCTTTTAGCTATGCAAGAGGAATTGTCTGCAGTCAACCAAAGGTAATTCAGTAAAAAAAATCCTTTAAATTATATTCAATTAACTTAACTCTTCAACTGTCAGCAACTTCAGAGAGTTCCAGTCTCCCTGATCCTGTCAGGCTTTGTACGTATTCAACTCACATACTGTGACACTGAAACCAACTTGAATATTGCAGTAATAAAACAGCTCACATATCAGAGACAGTTTTATTACTGTGAGTCGCCCCTCCTGCCCTAAAAAGATACAAAATAGAATGTAATGAATAATTTTAAAACATTTCATCTGGATTTACTTTTTTGACCCCATTCTCTCTATTTTTATTATTTAACTTTAATTCCTACCTGCATCTTATTTTCTATTACTTTATTATTTTTATTTATTATTTTTAACTGTGTACCTCCGAGATCAGTGCTGAGTCTACTGTAATTTGACATTTATATTGATGATTTGAATGACAATTTAGGAAGCATGGTTAGTAAGTTTGCAGATGACACCAAGATTGGTGGCATAGTGGACATTGAAGAAGGTAATCTAGGATTCCAATGGGATCTTGATCAATTGGGCCAGTGGGCTGATGAATGGCAGATAAAGTTTAAGTTAGATAATTGCAAGGTGATGCATTTTGGTAGATCAAACCAGGGCAGGGCTTACTCGGTTAATGGTGAGATGTTGGGGAGAATTATAGAACAAAGAGATCTAGGGGTACAAGTGCATAGGTCTTTGAAAGTAGAATCAAAGGTGGACAGGTTGGTGAAGAAGGCATTTGACATACTTGGTTTCCTTGGTCAGAACATTGGATACAGGAGTTGGGACATCTTATTAAAGTTATACCAGACATTGGTAAGGCCACACTTGGAATGCTGTGTACGGTTCTGATCATCCTATTATAGAAAGGATATTATTAAACTAGAAAGAGTGCAGAAAAGATTTACTAGGATGCTACCGGGACTTCATAGCTTGAGTTATAAGGAGAGGTTGGATAGAGTGGGACTTCTTTCCCTAAAATGTTGGAGGCTTAGGGGTGATCTTATAGATGTCTATAAAATAATGAGGGACGTAGATCAGCTAGATAATTCAACATCTTTTCCCAAAGGTAAGGGAATCTAAAACTAGAGGGCATAAGTTTAAGGTAAGAAGGGAAAGATACAAAAACGTCCAGAGGGGCAATTTCTTCACGCAAGGGTGGTGAGTGTCTGGAACAAGCTACCAGAGGGGGTCAGAGAGGCTGGTACAATTTTGTCTTTTAAAAAACATTTACATAGGTAAAATGGGTATTGAGAGATATGGGCCAAATGCAAGAAATTGGGACTAGCTTAGTGGTAAAAACTGGGTGGCATGGACAAGTTGGACCGAAGGGCCTGTTTCCATGCTGTAAACTCTATGACTTATAAGTTTATTGACTGAAAGCCCCACTGTCCATTTAGGAGGAAGATGAGGATAACACCATGGGCAATTCGCCTTCCGTAGTTTCCGCTGATTAAAGATCATCATTGGGAATATTGGCATGGTCATATCGCATTTGTGATTCCACTGATGCCCAAACTCCGTAGATCTTTAACTTGCTGAATAAACAGGAGCTCCAGATGGTGAGCACAGCAGATTCTGGCACTTTAGATATAAATATTCACACACAGAAGACTTGATTCTAGCTCCTCAGGTTATGCGATTCCTCAATTTTCAAATTACTATCCTTGTTTTCAAATTCCTCCAGACCTCTTTCTGTCTCAGTAATTCCAGTAAGAAGTCTCACAACACGAGGTTACAGTCCAACAGGTTTATTTAATATCACATCATCAGTAATTCCTGCCAGTCCTGAGATATCAGCGCTCCTCCAAACCTGACCTCACCAGCATCCTCAATGTTAATTACTTCACCACTATCAGTCATGCCTTCAGTTGTCAAGGTCCTAAAGCTCTGGAATTTCCTCTCTAAATCTCTCTGACTCTCATACTTCTCTTTCCTCCTTTAAAATATTTCTTAAAGCAAACCTCTTTAAATGACCAAGTTTTTGGCCATTTGCCTTAATATCTCCTTATGTGGCTCCATGTCGAATTTTGTTTGGTAGCGCTCCTCCGAGGCCCCTTGTGGCATTTTACTACATTAGACATCATATAAGTATAAACTGTTATTGTCGTTAAACTTAGATAAATATCCAATACCTCTTCACACCCAGATCCTTTCTCCAAGAGAGAATCCAACTATCTCTCCTTGACATTCAATTGCATTAGTATTACTCAGTCCCACGTTATCCATATTTTGGGGGTTACCATCAAGCAGAAACTAAACTGGGCCAGCCACATAAAGACCGTAGCCCCAACAACAGCTCAGCAGCTAGGAATTTTGCAGAGAGTAATTCACCTCCTGATTTCCCAAAGCCTGTCAACCATCTACAGGGCACCAGTCAGGAGTGTGATGGAATACTCTGCACTTGCCTGAATGAGTACAGCTCCAACAATATTTAAGAAGCTTGACACCATTCTGCTTAATTGGCATCCCATCCACCACCCTAAACAGTCAGTCCTAGCACAGCCAAATCACAGTGGCAGCAGTGTGTACCATCTTGTTCAACAACTGAACAAGGCTCCTTTAACAGCACTTTCAAAACCCATGACCTCTACCACCTAGAAAGGCAAGGGCAGTAGATACATGGGAACACCACCATCTGCAAGTTTCCCTCCAAGCCCCTCACCATCCTGACTTGGAAATATATCACCGTTCCTTCACTATCACTGAGTCAAAATCCTGAAACTTGTTTCGTAACAGTGCTGTGGTTGTACCTACACCACATGAACTGCAGCAGTTCAAGAATGTCGCACACCACCACCTTTCAAGGGTAATTAGGGACAGGCCATAAATGCTGATCTAGCCAGCAATGGCTACATCGCATGAAAGGATTTTAAAAAATCAATCACTATCAACAGTGGACCCCTGCAATCATTCAATTCAATCACTTTCAGTAACTGATTTCACAGTTCATATGAAATCATTTGGATAACAATGCCAGTCATGGGTTAGAGCAATCATTATCTACAATTGAGTTCACATCAATCATTATGTGTAACTGAGTTCATATTAATTACTGTAACAATTAACTCCACGCACAATTTCAATCATTATCAGTAATTTACTCCAGTCAGATTTCAAATCAATCGTTATCTGTAATTCATTCCATTCAGGTTCAGATTATGCAGAAAGCAAAGTCAATAGCATCAGGCTAAAGCTCAGTTGTGTTTATTACATTCAAATCTTAAAACCAACAGAATGGTGTGTGTGCTTTGAAGTATCTCAACACTGAAATACTACACAGCCAAAGCATCAAAAGCCAGAACATTAAATTGGATCAAATGGCCTATTTTTCCTGCATTAATTGTTGCTTATAACATTCGACCAGTGAACTTTGGAAATTCTTCTTTCTAATAAAAAATCTGTTGGCGCAGTTCCTGAGCAAACTTTCTGAGGACATTCAAGACATTCAGTGTTTAGGTTCCAAAATCTCTCAGTATTAATTGTATGAGTTATGGTTAAGTGTACGTGTTGGATACTTATTTGCATGCATATGAAGTGACACTTGTCATTAACAGATCCAGACAGTGGAGGTCGAGAGATTGTTCAACCTAGCTGTCTACCTCTTTTCCTGTGGTTACGGGCTGGAGTGCACCATCAACACTGGGAATGACATTTTCATTTAATAAGATTATTTAAAGATTTTGTTTTCATTATAGCATAGTGGCACAGTGGTTAGCACTGCTGCCTCACAGCGCCTGGGACCAGGTTCATTCCAGCCTCAGGTCACTATCAATGTGGAGTTTGCATGTTCTCCCTGTGTCTGCATGGGTTTCCTCCGGGTGCTCTCATTTCCTCCCACAATCCAAAGATGCGCAGGTTCGGTTGATTAGCTAAGCTAAATTGCCCCTTAGTACTAGGGGATTAGTGGGATAAATATATAGGGTTACAGGAGTAGGGCCTAGGTGGGATTGTTGTCGGTGCAGGCTCCACAAGACCATAAAATATAGAAGCAGAATTTGGCTTGATGGGCCAAATGGCCTCCTTCTGCACTGTAGGGATTCTATGATTCTACGATTATAGTAAACTAATTATGCCTCTTTCACATGGGCACTTAAAAGGTTTATTATTGTCAAAATAGGTATACAGACACTTATTGACACTGGTGGTGGGTGTAGTGTTAGGGACTATATATTAGTAACATCTCACTTTGTGAATCATGCTAAAACTCAGTAAAGATTGACGTCAGGTCTCCTCTTTTACCAATTGGCTCGCAGAAGCTTAACATTTTGTATTGAAAAATTCACACCAAGGAATCATTCAACTACTGATGTGTTATCTATGGGACCAGGTATTTGATTGCACAAACCTATATATAATACATCTAAGAGCTAAAGATATTTCTCTAAATAAATCTTCAAAGAATAAGTGAGATGTTGAATGAGGCGCATCAGCAAGAGTAGAGTCCTAAAGGAGACCCCACAGTGACTGGGCACAGATGCTAAGACAGGGAGAAATCATAGTATCCAGCAGGGTTTTAGAGACCTGCTGTTTCTTCTGATTCCATGCAGCTGGAGAATTTCTTGAAAGCTTGTGGCTGAAGTTGAATAAGAGGTATAAAAAATGAAGAAGGAGTAGGGGGAATCATAATTGGACTGCAGTAGGGAGGAAAGTATTGGAAGCTTTGAAGGAATGGTGTCAAAGGCACAAATGAAATTTGTTTAAGTAGGTTTGTTGATGAGAAGATGAAGGTGCTAGTTTAGAAACTCAGGGAAAAGAGGGAAACTCACTTTGGAGGAATATGAAAGAGTCACATTAATCTTCATCGGCAGTACAGTGGCACAGGAGTTAGCACTCCTGCCTCACAATGCCAGGGACCTGGGTTCGATTCCTGGCTCAGGTCACTGTCTGTGCAGAGTTTGCATGTACTCCATGTGTCTGTGGGTTTCCTCTGGTTGCTCTGGTTTCCTCCAAAGATGTGCAGGTTAGGTGGATTGGCCATGCAAAATTGCCCCTTAGTGTCAAGGGGACAAGCTAGGGTAAATACATGGGGTTATGGAGATAGGGTCTGTGTGGAGCTGGTGGTTGGTGCAGACTTGATAGTCCGAATGGCCTCCTTCTGCACTGTAGGGATTCAATGATTCTACAATTCTATTGACTATTCATGACATTTTGGAGAAAACAATGCCATTCTTAGTTCTACTCCTTGGCCACCTCTCTCAACTACTCCTGTGTCTTCAAATTATTAGACTGCTTTTCTGACATCCGGTATTGGATGAGGAAAAATGTCTTGTAGCACCATTATCAGGCACGGGGCCCATCAGGAGAGCCCCGATATCCTGATGTGAGTGACCCATGTCGGGGAAGGGGAAGGGGAAGGGGGAATTTGGAGGAATATGTGCCAATGGGGACATGGGGGGAGGGGAGTCCGATGTCCTTGGAGAAAGGAAGGGATCTCCTGGTGCACTATGAGATCAGGGCACCCTTGCGAAACGGCGTCCAAGCACTCTGAAGTTGGGCTCACTGGTACGTTTAAGACCCACCCCCCCACTCCCGCAGTACAGGCATGAAATTCCCAACACTCAAGAAAAGCAACTGAATGTGGGGCGATTGCAGTGTGGAGCACACTGGAAACATTAGATCATTCCACTATTCTCACCGAGAAACATTTTGGGAGATTTCGGTCAACTGAACTGGAAACAAGATCCAGAACCATCATTGTGCACTGTGTCCCTACCAATCAGTCTAGCATTCAGGATCCACCAGATAGTTTGTAAGAGAGAATATCACTGAGTGATGTGTTAGGCATTTGCTGTCAGGGGGAGGAAGACATGAAGGAAAAGAATACTGCAGTTCCCAATTGTAAAGTTGAGGAGCTTTGCTCTTCGGAATCATTGACAAAGGTTTTATGGCTAAACCTATGCAAAAGATCCATGGTTGGCTTCTTACCATGGAATGTAGCAGTTCTTGGGTTAGTTTGAGCATGGGTCAGACCATGAAAAGAGAGATGCCAAGCAGGCAGGTATTGCTCAAGCAAGTGTTTGAGTCTAGTATTCCTGAAGGGAATGTCCCTATTCAATAGGCAGAGCGCAATGCCCTGGACAAGGCTTGATGCTGCAACAGGACCATTAAGCCTACTAATGATTTCACAAACCTTGAGGATGCTGTAAAGAACCTCAGGAGGACTGGGAGCGATTAATGGATTAGGCAGTCTGACAGTACTTACAATTTAACTCATGGGTTAATGCATTTTGGGAAGAAAAATGGGGAGTGCAAAATGCTGAAATGGTATGGGTGAACCTAGAAAAGTTTAAAGTCTATTTAATAGTGTCATAGATAGGCTTACATTAACACTGCAATGTAGTTACTGTGAAAATCCCCCAGTCGCTATACTCCAGCGCCTGCTCGGGTACATTGAGGGAGAATTTAGCACGGTCAATGCACCTAATCAGCGCGTCTTTCAGACTGTGGGAAGAAAATGGAACACCTGGAGGAAACCCACACAGACACAGGGAGAAAGTGAGGCTCCACACAGACAGTGACCCTAGCTGGTAATCGATCCTAGGTCTCTGGTGCTGTGAGGCAGCAGTGCTAATCACTGTGCCACTGTGCCACCGTGCCACAACTAGAAAGCAAGTCATTTTGAGTAAGTGCAATGGTCTAAAATGGTTGAAAGCAAATTTGATTTGTTTTCACGTATTTCATGATCTTTATTTCCGTTGACTTCATTATTAATTCCCAATCACTCTTCATACATAAGCAACAAGGTCAACATTCCCCTGTAATAATCTGACAACAACAACTCCAGTAAATAATGCTACAACAATGACCAACTGCATTTTAGGTTCTAGAAATAGTCAAAGTAGAGTAAAGGAGTAATGTATAAGGTGATGATTAATCCACGCTTCGAGTATTGTTTGCAATTTTGGAAACTCCACTGTTGAAAAAATGTCATTAAATCCATAGATAATTTACAATATAGATTTACCAGAATGCTGACATTTACAGTTATGACCAGAAACATGAGACACAGGGGTTATTTCCATGGGAATAGAGGAGACTAGGAGCAAATGTAATAGTTCTTTTTTAAATGATTAAGTCCTTTAATAGGATGAATTCTGGTAGTAGATGAAATGTTATCAATTTAAAATTAGCACTGTGAAAAGGGGTTGGAAGAAATGCCTTTACACAAAGGGTTGTTTTAGAATGGAACACTTTGTGGTTGAAGCTGCAATAAATGTATCTTTTAAGGGAGATTTAGAAATATCTTTTATACAGAAGAATATGGAGACAAAGTACAGCAATGAGATTAATTTTAGCTTGCTCTAGCAGAGAACAAACACAAATGCAATTGGTAAATTGCTTCATTCTGTACTACAAACTTTGTTAGTTTGTAAAAATAAAGCTGTAACTTTGTGTGTGGCACTGAAACAGATTGCTGCCAGCTGCCTTTAATAATAAGAATCCAGCCAGATATGGCCCTAGTTTGAGATGTATCAATAACTTACGTGATTAGCTGACTGTTTGTCCTTAAATCATAACGATGCATTAACCACAAAAAAAAATCACACCTGTAATCCTTGTCATTAAATGGGCATCACAAAATCTCACCCATTTTGTGGCCCTCTCGAGCCCATCAATCCGAGAGGGTTCCAGATGCCAGGCCAAAGGTTGGCCTCTTCAGGAGGCTCTCGATTAATGAAATAGAAAGATCTTAAGGCCATAAGATGTAGCAGCAGAAATGGGTCATTCAGCCCATCGAGTGTGCTCTGCCATTCAATGAGATCATGGAATCATAGAAACCCTACAGTGCAGAAAGACGCCCTTTGGCCCATCGAGTCTGCACCGAACACAATCCCACCAGGCCCTACCCCCATAACCCAACATATTATACCCACTAATCCCTCTAACCTATGCATCCCAGGACACTAAGGGGCAATTTCTTAGCATGGCCAATCAACCTAACCCATACATCTTTGGACTGTGGGAGGAAACCGGAGCACCCAGAGGAAACTCACACAGACATGAGGAAAATGTGCAAACTCCACACACTGACCAGAGCCGGGAATCGAACCCAGGTCCCTGGAACTGCGAAGCAGCAGTGCTAACCACTGTGCTACCATGCCGCCCATGACTGATCTGATATGATAATACAAAGAACAAAGAACAACACAGCACGGGAAACAGGCCCTTCGGCCCAACGAGCCCGCGCCACCATCTTAACAATGTGTTTTTCCTCCTCCACCTTCCCACCTTACCCCCATAACCTTTGATTCCCTTGCTGGTTAAAAACTATCTATTTCACCCTTGAATATATGCAAGCAAAAGATCGCTTCCATTCTCAAGCTCCTTAGTTCATAGTGATAGACTTTTGCTTCTCCCTCCTCAAGTCAAAGTTTGATACTTAATTCAGCCTAACTTATAGAATCCCCACAGTGCAGAAGGTCATTCGGCCCATCGAGTCCACAAGACCACAATTCCACCCAGGCCCTATTCTTGCAAATTCACATATTTACCCTGCTAGTCCCCCTGACACTATGGGGCAATTTAACATGGCCAATCAACCTAACTCGCACATCTTTGAGCTGTGGGAGGAAACGGGAGCATCTGGAGGAAACCCACGCAGACACAGGGAGAACATGCAGACTCCATACTAATAGTGATCCAAGGCTGGAATTGAACCCAAGTCCCTGGTGCTGTGAAGCCGATGGTAGTCATGATGTAGAGATGCCTGCGTTGGACTGGGGTAAACACAGTAAGAAGTCTCACAACACCAGGTTCGAGTCCAACCAGTTTATTTACTGATTGGACTCGAATCTGGTGTTGTGAGACTTCTTGCTGTGAGGCAGCAGTGCTAACCACTGTGCCACCGTGCCGTCCTTGACTTAAAATGATACTTTCCTTCCCACCCTGCTGCTCACACACATCTACTGGGAAAAAAGAGGTGGGAGCATGCACATTTCTGGCAGAAAGCTCCTACCATCATTCCTATCTCATTCAATGTCTTCATAATGGGAGGAGAGGGGTTGGGAGATCATGGTTGGAAAGAGATGAATACCCCAGCAAAACCCGGCTTTAGTCCAAATTCTTCTCCCCACAATGCATGATTTTTGCATTGAAAATGCTGAGGAATTATAGTGTACATGTTCCTAAATTCACAATAGTGCACAAGTGTGCCTTGACATTTCTGTTTGTGTTAAATAGTAATTAATGTGGATGATGCTGATTTACACACAACTTACATCATTCCCACATCACTTTATTTTCTCTCTATTTATTTAAAGTTGGTGTTAGAACAGTAGGAGCAGTTGCCAGGGTTCCGATGGTCAGAAGAAGGGCAATGTGTGAAGAATAAACCTTTCAGTAAATTCTTGCAGCATGAGCTGAATTTCCTTGTCAGGAACACTCAGATATTTCCCAGGAGCTGACAAAAATTATGCATGGGGGCCAATGACGAGGAACCTCCCACTCTTCTACATAATCCCAGTGTTCCTGCAATTGCCCCAGAGGAGCAAACTGGGCCACATGCTTACATTAGGCCAGGAACACCCATGGAAATGGCAGAAGCAATATTGTTCCTGGCAAATGGAATGCTGGCCTTTATTTCAAAGGGAATGCAGTATAAACAGGAAGTCTTGCTAAAACTATACATGGCACTAGTTATGCCACACCTGGAATGCAATGAACAGATTTGGTCCCTTCGTCTCTGGAAATATATATTAGCATTGTAGGCACAGAGATAGTTGACTAGGTTGATCCCGGTTATGGAGGTATTTTCTTATGAATGGTTGGGTAGTTTGGGGCTGTACTCATTGGATTTTAGAAGAATGAGAGGTGAACTTATTGCGACATATAGGATTCTCAGGGGGTTTGACAGGATGGATGCTGAGAGGTTGTTTCCCTTGTGGAAGTGTTTAAGGCTAGAGGACAAGATCTCAGAATAAGGGGTCACCCAATTAGGACAGAGATGAAGAGGAGTTTCTTCTCTCAGAGTTCTTTACCGCAGAAGCCTGTAACGGCTGGAACATTAAGTATTTCAAGGCTGAGATAGACATTTTTTATCAGTAAGTGAATCAAGGATTATAGGGATAAAGTGGAATTGAGGATTATCATATCAGATCAGTCATAATCTCATTGAATGGCAGTGCAGACTCGATGGGCCAAATGGCCCACTTCTGCTCCTACATCTTATGACCTTATCGTTTTCCTATTTCACTTATCAAGAGCTTCCTGAAGAAGCAAACTTTTGGCCTGGCATTTGGGACCCCATCCGACTGAAGGACTTGGGAGGGACAGGCAGGAAAGCAAAGAAGACTGGTGGGAAGTTGATTGACCTTTCAGATCTTTGGCTGCAGTTTTCAACAGCTGTCAGAAGACCCTGGAGGTCAACTGCCAGCTGTGTAGCTACAAGCTTCTGACATCTGCTTCCATCTATATTTTCCTGCCAGGTGGTAATACCAATAATTCACCCTCCAAAATGTGGGCATTTGAAGTTCGGGACTTGTGGACCACACGTAGGGTGGAATCATAATCACGGCACACCATTCCCAATGGCAGACCCACAAGTGTGCACCACTTCTGATCTCTTTCTTGTTGCCAGTTCCCACATAATTAAAATTTAAAGTGCTAGGAGATTGGTACTTTTTGGTCAGGAAAGCCACCTTCAGCTGACAAGCCGGAAGTATGGGCTGGTTATAAAACAGCCTCCTGGGCAAAAGGGGGGTGGGGGGGGGAGCTCCCCGTTTATACTTTCCTGCCCAACTCCATTATACTTAACATAAGACTTATTGAGAGCTCAAAGTTTGCATGGGCAGTTCTCAAATTTAAACTCCATTTGTAAATAACGTGCATTGATTTACTTTGCTCACATAAGCATCATAGTTACTTGTCGAGATTAGGGCAGCAGGGTGGCACAGTGGTTAGTAATGCTGCCTCATGGGACCCAGGTTCAATTCCCAACTTGGGTGACTGTCTATGTGGAGTTTGCATGTTCTCTCCATGTCTGCATGGGTTTCCTCCAGGTGCTCCAGTTTCCTCCCACAGTCTGAAAGATGTGCTAGTTAGGTGCATTGACCCAAACAGATGCCCAAATATGGTGACTAAGGGAATTTCACAGTAACTTCATTGCAGTGTTAATGTAAGCCTTACTTGTGACTAATGAGTGAACTTTACTAACTCAGTCAGAGAGCTAACTAGACTGACACCACATATATTTGTCACGCATTGATGATTGCAGGGAAGTTGGGGCATTTCTTTATTGAGGAAGAAATAACTGTGTTTTTGTATTCACTCTTTATTGGATGTTCAATGCAGCCCACCACAAACACGCCACTGAGTTAACCTCTCAACTGAACCTGCTGTCAGGTTCATAAACAAAATACTATTTTCAAAGTTCGCAGAACTTGTTTGCTTTCTTACTGATGTGAAGCATTTGATGTAAGTTTGCCGAACTTGTTTACTTTTTAACTGATGCAAGTGTCGATGCATAATGCAGATAACTGCATGAAGCTAAGCTGCTGACAATGTGAATTCAAAGCTTGAGTGCCCACAGCCTGCAGGTTTATGACCATTCATTTTTGTTCTGTTAGAAAATGACAGGCTGAAAAGGCCAACTGAAATCCTGCAGCTGAAAATCCAGTGCATGCTGCACGCCAATAAAACAGCCCACCAGAACCACCAACTTGAAAAACTAGCTTCAATACCCTTCATGTAATGCAAGGGTGTGCTGTCCAGCTGTTTATCATAAACTAATAATGTACTTAATGCACTATGTTCATTTGAGCACACTACTTCTAAGTGAGGACCTATTTAAAGAAATAATTGTATAAGTCTGAGTCAGGATGCCTGAAAAGCTCAGCATAATTTCAGAGTGCTCAATGTCTATACCTTACAGAGCCAGATGTAGTGGTCTTTTCTCAGATGTTTTATACTTTACCATACTCTTTCAGCCACTTGTCCAAAGGCAGTCGTTGAGAAGGGATTGGCAGTGCTATCTACCACTTCCTGTGCTCTTGCTCCTGGAGACTGTGTTCTACATAGTTTCTACGTGTGGAGATTGTTGTACTGCTGGGAGGTATTGTCTCCAACTCCCACTTTAGTGCCTGTCCCTAATGTATTTCCAAGCATGTTAAAATCAGCTTTTATCTTATTTTGAATGCTGGGCTTTAATGACTCTGATGATTCACAAAAACATTCCTTAGATGTGCTTCAGTAGTGTTTGTTGCATTTGGGTTTGAGGTCTTCCCGCAGGTGTTGTTACTCTAAGCTGCTCTGTGGTCTGCAATTCTGCACTTGTCTGCAACCACACTGTCTAACTAGGTAATTGAATCTTCAACTTGAGTCAGAATGGCTGTATTTCAGATTGATTTCTGAGACTTAAGCTGAAGGTTAGAAGCGAGGCATGGAAAACTGTGTGCACCCCCCCACCTGCACAACCCCACACTCCTCCTTTCCCAGATTCAATGTCTCTTCTCTGGAGGTCATGCATCAGGTGGTGAGGGCCCACCGTGACATGATGCTTCAAAGAATGGGCAGCATGGTGGCACAGTGGTTAACATTGCTGCCTCACAGTTCCAGGGACCCAGGTTCAATTCAAGCCTGGGCTCACTGCTTGTGTGGACTTTGCATGTTCTCCCTGTGTTTGCGTGGGTTTCCTCCTGGTGCTTCAGTTTCCTCCCACATTCCAGTGATGTGCAGGCTAGGTTGACTGGCTATGCTAAATTGCCTCTAGTATCCGGGGAACTAGCAGGATAGATACATGGGGTTATGGGGATAGGGTCTGGGTGGGATTGTTGGTGCAGGCTCGATGAGCCGAATGGCCTCCTTCTACACTGTTGGGATTCTATGAAGAGACCAGTCTCCTAAGCCAAGGGCAGGATTTTTCGGCCCCTACCGCTGGTAGGATTTTCCAGTCTAGACAAAGTCAATAGAATTTTTAACTGCTTGCCACATTTCCTGGCCCCAGTCTCACTACTTTGTGAGGGGGTCATAAAATTCCACCCCCTCAGAGGGTAAGGCTGGAAGTAGCTGGGGGGATTGAACAACAGGAGTATAGTTCTGCAAACCTGCATACAGAAGGTTCAATGACCTCAGGAGGACAGGTAAAGTGAGTGGCATAACAGAATAGAAAGTAGAAGCAGGAGTAGGCCATTCAGCTTTTTGAGCCTGTTCTGCCATTCATTTTGATCATGGCTGATCATTAAAATCTATAGCCTAATCCCACCTCCCCCCTCCCCCATATCCCATGATCCCTTCAGCCCCAAAAGCTATAGCTTATGTCTTTTTGAAATGACACAATATTTTGGCCTCAATTACTTTCTGTGGTAGTGAATGCACAGATTCACCTTTCTCTGGGTGAAGAAATTTCTTCTCACTTTAGTCCTAAAAGGTTTACCCCTTATCCTCAAATGCTGACCCCTAGTTCTGGACTCCCCCACCATTGAGAACATCCATTCTGAACTTAGCCTGTCTAATCCTGTTGGAATTTTATAAGTTCCTATAAAATCTCCTCTCACTCTTCTAAATTCCAATGAATATAATTATAACCAACTTAGTCTCTCACAGTTACCTACAGGTGCCAAACCAACCATTTTATTTTACCAATTTCATTCTAAGTGCTGGACAGATTTGAAACTGGGAGTGTTTCAGATCCGACTTTTAGACCCGTTCTCAGGTGCCCCCCATAAGCATTCTGTCTTCAAAAATATCAGTGATTCCGAATTGCACTGCACAAGTCTGTGGGTGGGGCTTAACACTCCTGAACCCCTGCCACTCCTATTGGCACCTCCAACTGCACATGCACCAAGAAAAGAAGATAGAACTCTGCTCCCCTGCCATATCCCTCCCAGGCTGGATAATGCCTCCCCCTTGCCCCCACTGACACTGCCTCATCCCCACAACATTTCTCCATTCCATTACAACGTTACATTCCCCCCTATCCCTGGCCCCACCGATCTCAAGCACAGAGCCATAAGATGCTAGGCATCAACCTCCTCACTAACTGGAGTGCCCAAATCAGACTTTTGTGGAGAATGTCTGTTTCGGTCCAGTTCTGGATGGTTGAATGCGGTGGTAAAGGGGGAAGTGCCGGTAAGGTTGGGCTTGCAGCCCTTTAAGTCAATTTAAATTCATGCAAATACATTTAAATGGCTGTCATGGCCATTTTGGGCATGGTCCAGATCATGGCCATTTTCAGTAAAGGAGGAACAAGTGCAGAAGTGGGTGCGGATCGTGCCATTCACCTCACGCCGGACTTTCCCAAGTTTTCACACTTGAAAACAGGTGCAATGCGATGGTAAAATCAGGCCCTCTGACTTTCCCAGAATTCATGTGTACAGCATTTCTTAGGTCAACACATCCTATAGCTTCACTTAGTTGACTCTTGCGGAACCTCCTCATGTCTCCATCTGAACAGCAAGCATTGACACTCACCCTCATCCTATGACCATCTCACAGTCATCCCTCATAGCCACTCTCCACAAATATCATTCCATCCTCCACACAATCCATTTCTCACTATCTCATTTATCTTCTTCCTCTGAATGCAAGAAAATGAGGAATGCAGAACCTCGAAGGGATTCAGAGCACTGGGTGAAATAGGGGGAAGAGGGGTGTCCTTGAGAAATAGTCACTCTGTCCATCCCTATCACCTTGGAGGGTGGTGGAGGCTGGAGTGCATGCTCATTGATGATTAGGTGATGGAGGTCTGCTCGCAGACGCTTGATGATGGAATTAGAAATCACATTAATACTTTGTGGCACTGATCTGCTGTCACCACTAACTGAAGCCACTGTGCAATTTCACTCCTTAAAGACTTTCCAGCCTGTCAGCTTCACAGAGTAGTGAATGTTCCACTATGCTCTCACCGTGTTGATCCTGGTAAGTTTCACACAGCTTGGAAACCCATGCATGGTCATCAAAAACAGAATGTTGGGTTCAAGTCTGAATTAACTTTCTCAGTATATTTAAATTATGGACTCGGCATTTCCAGAGGGGGGTCCCATTACCCTTTTGAATGCATTCTGATAAAAGCCAATAGTGAGTGAGTTCACATTAGGTTTTCAACATGCTTGTTGTCTGTTTTGGGATTGAACCCCCTGTCCAAACAAAGCTCCATTTGCCAGTTAAAAAGTCTGGGATCTGTTTGGATCACATCATGCAATGAGACAAATGACTTGTTCTACAATTTGTGACTCCGTGAGAATAGAATCGGAAAATTACTCAGCAGATCCTCTGTCATGAAGACTTTCTTAACGCAGTAGAGGCAGAAAAGAAGATTTTGGAAACCAATTGAAAACAGAAATGTCATTGTCTCCAACAATTTCCTGGGCTACAGTAACCTGCTCTGTTTTGCCAGCTTTTCATGCTTCACTTTTCAATTTAGTTAATATGCTTTATCTATTCACACTTTCACAGTCTGGTTCATCTGTAACTTCTCTCGTCGTGCCGTTTTTTAAAATCAATTCAGTCATTTAACCACTTCCTGTTCTCCATCTCATCACTTTCCAGTTCATTCTTTTCCTTTTCTTATACATCACAAAAACAGGATTTCCCCTGCATAACATCACCCCACTTCACCCATTTGCTGCGGAAATCCTCGATTGTGCCTTTGTTACTTCAAGGCGTAACTATTCTAACACACTTACTGGCTGATCTCCTAAATTCTACCCTCCGTAATCCTGACATCATCCAAAATCTGTGCTACCCACGTCCAAATTTGTACTAAGTTCCACTTTCCGACTTCCTGTACGCATTGAGTTACATCGGTTCCTGGTCAAAAGACACCCTGATCTTAATATTCTCATGTTTTCAAATCTCTCCCTATCTCTGTAATCTTCTCCTGCGCCAGAACCCACCAAGAACTCTGCACTCATCTAATCCTGGCGTCTATAACATCATTGATTTTAATTACTCCAGAAGTGGTGTCCGCACCTTCAGCTACTTAGGCTCTAAGTGCTAGGATTCTCTCTCTGAACCTTCTTGTCTTTCTAATTTTCTCTCCTCCCTCAAAAACCTCCTTAAAACTTACCGCTTTGACCAGGTTTTCGATATTCTGACCTAGAGGACGGAATTTTCCCCGTCTCATCTGTAACGGGAATTGTAGCGGGCAGGGACAGACCATGCAAATGTCCACTGATCTTGGGCTGGAATTCCCAGCTTTGGGGTGAACATGCCTGGAAAATCCTGCCTAATTGCCAGAATTTTACCACCTTGCCTGCCCAGGGCTCGTATGATCCCGCCAGAGGCCAACGGAGAATTTGGTTCTGCGAGCTTCACCTGTCTCGATTCTGGGGCGGTGAGGTGGTAGAATTCCGGTCAATGCCTCCTCTGTGATTGGGTGTATAATTTTGCCTCATAACACTCCTTTGAAGCTCTGTAGGATGTTTTATGACACTAAAAGGCACTTACAATTCTAAGTTATTGTTGCATGTGTTTCCACACTTTCCCAATCCCCATCACCCCACTGCCATTCCCTTACTTTGTTTCCTCTTATAAGATGATCATCTGTAATACCATCTAGTCGAATAAAGGACTACAGCTGAAACATTAGCATTCTGTTTCCTTTCTCCACAGTTGTGCCCTGATCTTCTGTGCCTTTCTGCCATTTTGTGTTCTCCACTACCTCTGTTGACTCTTCATCTGATGACTAATGACTCAACCTGTGTTACAGTTATAACATTCACTATGAGAGTGTAAACTGGGCGTTAATAAATCACCAGCCTATTTTCTCCATCACATACTTTCAATTTCTCTGTCGGTCACCCATCATTTGCCCTACTGAAGTTAAAATTACACCTTCGTTTACAAAAAGGGAGTCATCATGGTTACCAAACAGTACTGAGTTTCTTGTCTAAACTTGTCATTCTTCCATGAATCTGTCGAAGAAGATATGCCAATTTAAATCCATTTACAGGCATGGATATGGCGTACTGGACTGGAAAACCAGGTACTAAGCAAGTTTCACTAGATCTAGTTGGTTTGGGAAGATGGAAGCAATTCATTAGAAGCAAATGGCACCTTCTTTGGAATGTTCCAGCCGAGTAGGACATCTCCATTTTGCTGTTGGCAGGTCTCTGGGACACCAAGTCCTTGGTACTCCCGAAAAACCTCAAGGCAATTCTCATAGAAATCATAGAAACCCTACAGTGCAGAAAGAGGCCATTTGGCTCATCGAGTCTGCACTGACCACAATCCCACTCATTCCCTATCCCCATATCCCTACATATTTACCCACTAACCCCTCTAACCTACACATCTCAGAACAGTAAGGGGCAATTTTAACATAGCCAATCAACCTAACCGCACATCTTTGGACTGTGGAAGGAAACCAGAGCACCCGGAGGAAACCTACGCAGACATGAGGAGATTGTGCAAACTCCACACAGACAGTGACCCAAGCCAGGAATCGAACCTATGCCTCTGGACCTGTGAAGCAGCATTGCTAACCACTGTGCTACTGTGCCATCCTAATTCTCAGAAACATTATGCCACAGTGGTTTAGCAAGGTGTCTTTAGACTACATCTAAGATGTTTCCTTTTTTTAATACTTTATATCCAGTTAGAACTTAAGATTTCATGGTCTTTTCCCAGGGAAGAAGGGTAAGTCCCATGAGGTGATGCCAGACAGGTCCAGCCTGTCTATTAACATCCTCAAAGCTGGCAAGGGAGAGAAATGATCTCACTTAACCATAGGTTCTTCACTAATGCCATGGAATTGCTGGTTTAAATAGTAATTGCAAACGGAATAGCAAAATCTTGCATTTATATAGTGCCTTTAACATTGCACATCTGTGAAGCATTTAACAGATTTTAACAATCAGACAAAATTTGGCACCGAGTCACATATAGAGATATTAGGGCAGATGACCAAAATACTTGAACAAAGCAGTAGGCTTTAGGAGCATTTTAAAGAATGAGAGTGAGATAAGGAGACGGAGAGGTGCAGGGGTGGAATTTCAGGTAGCTGAGGACACGGCCAACAATGGTGGGACATGGAAACTGGAGATGCCTAACAGGGCAGATTTGGAGGAATGGAGATCCCAGAGGAGTGTTACGCTGTCAAGGTTACAGATATAGGGAAGGTCAAGGCCATGGAGGGATTTTCAACACTAGCATATGAATTTTAAATTTGCAGCATTGCCAATGTAGGTCAGCAAATACAAGAGCAACGGATGAACCAAACTAGAATATGGTTAACAGGATTTTGATTCATCACAAATTCACAATGGTCAGATGATGTGACGCCAGCAGGGAAAGCTCTGGAGTAGCTAAGACAGGAGATGACAAACAGATGGGTGAGAGTTTCAGGGACAGATGAGCTAAAGCAGGAATAAGGATTGGAAATGTTATTGAGTTCAGAATAGGTGGACTTGGTAATAGAACCATAAAATCAGACAAATTTATTTAAAAGAGAGGCCAACATTGAATATTTCCAGGTAGTTAAAGTATGAATAGACATGCCTGGGAGATGATTAATCAGCAAATGGGATAGGGTATGCAGAAATGAAGTTTTTAAAAGTAGATTAAATCTATTCATTTGGGTGAATTAATTGCACTCAGTTGCTCCATCTACCCAAGCCAACTAGATCTAGCAGAATTTTCCTGACATCTGGATTTCCAATCCAGTACATCCTATCTCTGCCCGTAAATGGATGTAGATTGGCAAATGGATGCTGAAATCTGCTTCAACAGACTCACGGAAGAAAAACAAATTTAGAAGAGAAACTTGGTGCTGTTTGGTAACCAGGATGCCTCCATATCCTGTTCTCCCCCTTTGTAGACAAAAGAGAAAGACACCATCCAGCCCAGCAAATCTGCACTGACTCTCCGAAAGAGCATCCAACCCAGATTCTCCCTTCCACCCCAACCCCATAATCCATGGATTAACCGTGCGAATCCAACTAACCTACAGGATAAGGGATTGGTGGAGTAGATAAGGGGTTGGCTCTTCCCGCTCAGAAAGGACAGTAGGACTAGAAGGCACAGCCTCAAGATAAAGGGGGGATGGTTTAGAACGGAGTTGAGGAGGAACTTCTTCACTCAAAGGGTGGTGAATCTCTGGAATTCTCTGCCCGTTGAAGTGGTGGAGGCTGCCTCACTAAATATATTTAAGACGCGGGTTGATAGGTTTTTGATGGGCAAGGGGATTAAGGGTTATGGGGAGAGGGCGGGAATGTGGAACTGAGACACGATAGATCAGCTATGATCTTATTGAATGGCGGGGCAGGCTCGAGGGGCTAGATGGCCTACTCCTGCTCCTATTTCTTATGTTCTTGTGTTCTTCTTATGTTCTTGATGGAGGGGTGGATAAGGGGATGGAGGGGTGGATAAGGGGATGGAGGGGTGGATAAGGGGATGGAGGGGTGGATAAGGGGATGGAGGGGTGGATAAGGGGTTGGAGGGGTGGATAAGGGGTTGGAGGAGTGTTTAAAGGGTTGGAAGATCAGCCCAAGCTGGACACTAAGGTTGCAAACAGTTCAATTCAGCCTCAGACAGTGGCGAGGAAGGGAAACTGAACATGTAGCCTACCAAAGTCAATTAGGACACTTTTGAGGAATCAGACCAGAAAAACAAATTGATTCATGGTGCAAATGGTAACGCAGCAGGTACAAAAATGGCAGACAGACAGCAATAATCTCCTTCATTTCACTGCAGGTATCCAGCAATATCACCACCTTCTCCAGAGCAATTAGGATGAATGACAATTGTTGGCCTTGCCAGTGACATTCACATCTCATGAAAGAATAAAAAAACTTTAAAAGCCTTTGTTAAGTAACAACTACATCAGAGAAGTATAAAAATTCAAAGGAATTAGATATCCAGACAATGTGATTTCAATTAACATCAATGTCACTTATCCAGAATGCTTCAGTGCATAATTTCAACTACACAAGTTAGTTTCACTATATTGCATTCTTGGACTCAGGGAAATTTCCTTCACAATGTCATCATAATTTACAGATGACAGGAAACGACAGGCTGAAATAGAAACAGATCTTTACAAGAATTGGAATGGAATTCTCCCATCCCGCCCATGGCGCCTTTGATGACAGGCGTGAGTAGAGAATCTGACGGGAGCCGGGAAGTTGCTGGTGTAAAACCATGTTGTAATTCTCTCAATGGTAGGCCAATAGTGGGTCGCTCTTCCCACTGGCAGGTGGCACAAACGCCATTTGCATCTCATGAATGCTCATTAAAACAGTTGCCCTGTCAGGCCTTCCCATGAGGTGTTCAAGGTGGTGCCGGCGTGTGGAGACTTCTTGCCAGCTGTCCCCAGCACACACCCGAATTCTATCTTTTACTCTAGTTCTGTGCTTTTAAAACTCTACGCTAACTCTTATATTAAGTTGACTTTTCTCTACACCCCAGCAACAATTGTAACACTACATTCTGCACCCTCTCCTTTCCTTCTCTGTCAATGGTATAGAAACAAAGAAACATAGAAGATAGGAGCAGGGGGAGGTCATTTGGCCCTTTCAGCCTGTGATGCCATTCATTATGATCATGGCCGATCATCCAACTCAATAGCCTAGTCCTGCTTTCTCCCCATAACCTTTGATCCCATTCGCCCCAAGTGCTATATCCAGCCACCTCTTGAATACATTGGTCTGCATAGCGCAAAATACAATACTTTTCACTGTACCAAATCAAATCAAATCACATGTCACACCAACATGAAGTTACTTCAGTCTAAAACCCAGTTGCTAATGAGGGATGTGCGCAAGATGGTCTTCAGTCCACAAGAGACTTTGAGGTGAGTGCAATGTCCAGAGCCTTCCTGCCATCGTATTGCACTATTCACCATCCTGCCAACCAGATCAGTTCCTGCCCTCCATCTCTGTGCTGAGCTGGCCTTCATGGACAGAACCATGCTACTGGTCCCATGGACCCTCCTGTGTTGCCGAGTTGGTTCTGCGGTTATAGAGTACAGTGGTCTCCTTCCCCGTGATGCCACACACTATTTGGACAGCACTGTGCTGTGGGCCTCATACAGCCAGTGTAACAAATGTCCAAAGTTTGACCAGGGATGGGGTAGGAGGTGAGACTGGTAGGTGGCCTGACAAAGACAAGGGGAAATAATCAACTATCAGCCCCCCAGATAATTCAAAGCAGAATGCACCTGTGTATAACTAAATAGATTCCAAGTGCACGGTCTGGTGCCAGATCCCGCCATTCTGCCCATGGTGGGAAATGTGCCACCACAACAACTTAGTCTCAAAATCGGAGAATTCCACCCGTGGATTTTGAAATGATGGTATTTTAACAGCAATGGGAACACTATAGTCAGTCTCAGTGATGGATTGTTTTTAATGCAGGTATGACTTATGGTCATTAATGGCTAGTCCAGCATTTAGTACCCAACCTTTACTGTCCTTGAAAAGGTGGTGGTGAGCTGCCTTCTTGAACCTTAAGTGTAGATACACCCACAGCACTGTTAGTGAGAGAATTCCAGGACTTTGACCCAGCAACAGTGATGGAACAGCATTATGTAATAATGGTGTTGGAAGAAGTGAATTTTTGTTATGAAGTATCAATGTTTGTCTTGGATGTTGTTGAGCTTCTTGAGTGTTGTTGGAATTGCACTCATCCAGGTAAGTGGAGAGTATTCCATCACACTCCTGACTTGTGGACAAGCTTTGGGGAGCCAGGAGGCAAGATTATAGACAAGCTCTGGGGAGCCAGGAGGCAAGTTAGTCACAACAGGGTTCCTAGTCCCTGACTTGCTCTTGTTGCCATAGTATTTCCATGGCTAGTCTAGTTCAGCTTCTGGTCAACAGTAAACGCTAAAGGATGCTGATAGTGGGGGACTCAGCAATAGTATAGCCATTGAATATCAAGGAGCAAGGATCCTCTCTTGTTGGAGAAGGGATCCTAATCCCCTACTCTGGGGTGCAAGCAGGGTCAGGGAGAGACAACAAAAACAGAAAATGCTGGAAAATCTCAGCACTCCAGAAAGCATTTGTGGAGAGAGAATAGAGCTAACGTTTCAAATCTGACAAACCTCTTCATCAGAAATTCTTTTCTCTCTCTACTGATGCCATCAGACCTGCTGAGATTTTCCATCATGTTCTTTTTCTGTTTCTGTTTTTGTTTCAGATTCCAGCACCCACAGTATTTTGCTTTTAAACCAGAGAAAACATGGACCCTAATCTTCTCCTGTTTCCAGGTTTCTGGCCCCTTAATGGCCGTTCAGCCCATCAAATCCTCTTAGAAATCATAGAATCCCTACAGTGCAGGGAGAAGTCATTCAGCCTTTCAAGTCTGCACCATCTCTCCAACAGATCATCCTACCCAGGCCCTATTCCTATAATCCCACATATTTGCCTTGTTAATCCCCCTAAACTACTCATCTTGGGACAATAGGGGCAATTTAGCATGGTCAATCCACATAACCTGCTCACCTTTGGACTGTGGGAGAAAACCAGAGCACCTGGAAAAAACCCACACAGACACAGGAGAACATGCAAACTCCACACAGAGAGTTACCCCAGGGTTGAAATTCAACTTGGGTCCCTGGCGCTGTGAGACAGCAATGCTAACCAATGTGCCTCCATGCTGTCCTTGTCTCCACTTGTTTTTTTCCTAAATAAATCCAGTCAGCCGTACCAGCATCTGCCCAACTACTTCCCTCTCACCACCTGCCAGCCTATTCTTTCCCTATATTTTTTTTCTCTCCAAATAGTTCCCCAATTTCTTCATGAGCACTAATTTGCATTTGTATCCACCATGATGTCAGAGACGTGGTGCATTCCAAATCCTTGTTGCTCTGGTTAGACTTTTCATTGCCTCTGTTTCTTTTGCCAACTCACTAAATAATGGTAAATCTGGGCCATGTCATTATTGATTCTCCTGCAATTGAAAACTGTTTCCATTTATTCTATCTAAACCCTTCTACACCACCATTTGATACTCCTAAACTTCTTGGCTCTAAGGGGAACAACCCGAGTTTTTCTGTAATCACTCATCCCTGGAGCTATTCCAGTAAATCTCTTCTGAATGACCCACATAGCCTTCACATCTGGTGCCCAGAATTGGAACTATAGTCACAGTGGTGTCAAACTGCTTTATATAGGTTCAGCAAAATGTCTTTGCTTTTGTACTCTATGCCAGTGTTTGTAAAGTCCACTGAAAGCACAGCTTTCAATTTAATCCATGTTAGAACCAGTCAATTATACACAACTTGGTTGTTCATACTGTGCAAACAGCTCGATTCTATGGATTTGACGCTATTGTAATGTTAATAGTACTACTGAGATGGATATATATACATATATATATTTATATTTTAGTGTTTAAAGTGAATGTTTAAAAATTCAGCTTTATACTACAGGCAGTCAATATGTTTGGAAGGAATACAACTTAGATGCTGGGAGAGCAGGGTAATTATTCATTTTATCCTTGCAAGTGGTTATGTTAAGTAAAGTTAATGGACTTTTGTTTACTTAAGTTTCCCTGGGATTTCTGATTAGAATGATTGACAGAGTCATGTGATGATGTGGTTAATGTGCTGAAAGAATAAGCTTTTGCAGAAATCAGTTCAGTTTGCAGCTGAAGCCTGGTTGAAGTTAGAAGAATTTTGCAGGCTTCTGAAACTCATTTTCTCTCAGTTATCTATAGTTACCTTCTCCCCAAAGCTGTCATCACCTCCTTTTAGCTGCCAGGCTTCTGAGGCCTGTGAACCTAGTCAGTCTGGAGATATGTCTGAGAAGTAAATTACATCAGAGGGTGCCAGCTCCATTAAAATATTTTAAATTGTTAAATCGTCTCTTGGAAAGGGGTGAGTTGCTTATCCCTTATCATATTTCCATTAAACACAAGGATAGGCAGGTTGGAATCAAATTTGAGGCTAAAGTTTTCACCTTTCACTCAACATATTGAAGATTAACATTCAGCTCAATACATCTAGAATCAGATAACCTGTCAAGACTCACTCGTGAATAGTGATCATTCATGTAACATGATGATAGACAGTCAGCATAGAATCATATAGCGCAGAAGAGACCCTTCAGCCCATTGAGTCCGCACCAGCACACCAGAAGCCACCTGAACTCCCATCTAATCCCATCTGCCAACGCTTGGCCCAATAGACTCATAAGGGAATCCATCCCCAATGGAACAACATCCATGGACTGTGCCCCAGAAAGGAAGAAGGAATGGTGATTACAGAATCATATTATCCTGCAGTGCAGAAGAAGGCCACTTGGCCCATCAATTCTGCACCGACCACAATCCCACCCAGGCCCCATCCCCACACCCCATGCACTTATCCTAGCTAGTCCCCCTGACACAAAGGGGCAATTTAGCATGGCCAATCCACTTGCATATCTTTGGACTGTGGGAGGAAAGTGAAGCACTCAGAGGAAACCCATGCAGATATGGAAAGAATGTGTAAACTCCACGCAGACAGTGACCTAAGGCCGGAATTAAACCTGGGTCCCTGGTGCTGTGAGGCAGCAGTGCTAACCATTGCCGCCGCACTGCCCATTCATGTAACATGATGATGGACAGTCTGCACCCATGAACTGTGCCCCAGAAAGGAAGCAGCACTTTAAGAGACATTAAATGGACAAAACCAACATGGGGGAAAGGAAAGAATGGTGATGCATGCAGGAGCTTGAAAGCAATTTTTTAAACAAGACTTTGAAAGAAAGAAAGAGCCATGAGTTGGTCACATTAATGATAGCATGCATTTATGTTTTGTGTATTTAGTTCTGCTCATCCCACACAATTCAATATAAATTATATAATAATAGTAAAAGTATTGTGAGGTGGGATGTAGCTTATCTAAACCAATCAGTGTCTGTGAATGAGTTATTGCCATTTGAATCACGCAACTGAAGATAAAATAATCCAAATATAAATTCCAAATACACGAGAGAAAAATATGGCCCAAATATTCAAGACACAGATCATCTTTGACGATTAATTTTTCTGAATAGCCTAAATAACAGATTATTTGTATAATAACGAGGACCCTGCTGATAAGCACAATGAACGACTTATTTGGATGGAATGATTTTAAACACAGAAACATCCATCTCAACGACTGTCAGGCAGAGCACATGAATTTTTATAGATGCAATTTTGCGACAAAGGGTAATACTATCTTTTTTGAAAGACAAGCAGATAACTGTTATTGGCACGATGCTCACTTAAACAAATGGACTATGAAGAGATCGAGAGGATTTTTCACTCCAAGTAAAAAAGAAAAGCAACATTTCTCTCGAGAGTGTTCCTGACAGGAATTTCTAATGGAAAAAGCATTTGTCATGAAATGCTAAGAATTCTGTAGAAGGGAAAATATTTCAATTGAACAGACTTGCTGATAAATTCTTTGTTGATGAGGAAAATTGAGACATTTTGTGCTGGATTTCCTATTGATGATACCACTGCCAGTGATAGTACCAATAGTGATAATGGATCCAGAATATCTATCCTCACAAAGGATTCTTGGTATAAACTTGCTAGCCCAGTTTTTTACATCATTTTATGCACTCTTCTGAACTCTCTCACAGTCTCAACACCCTCATGTCATAAGCAGCAGGCAGGCTCACAGGAATTGGGAATACCTGAGAAAAGGGTTGGGAGTCTTCCCCATGGCATCAAGGGCTTAAACTGCAATATGCAATTTCTTCGAGTGTAGGGTGGCATGGTGGCACAGTGGTTAACACTGCTGCCTCACAGCGTCAGGGACCTGGGTTCGATTCTCGGCTTGGGTCACTGCCTGTGTGGAGTTCACACATTCTCCCAGTGTCTGCATGGATTTGCTCCGGTTTCCTCCCACAGTCCAAAAGACGTGCAGTTTAGGTGAATTGGCCATGCCGGAGTGTGGCAACTAAGGGATTTTCATAGTAACTTTGTTGCAATGTTAATTAATAAATAAACTTTATTTTTACTTTAAGTATGTGGCAGGGAGGCTGGAAAATTCTCCCCATTATATCAACTTAGTACTGGCGAGACTTGACCCATCCATTACCCCTGCATTGCCAAGCTATTTGTCTGACATCCAATCCTGGATAAGCCACAATTTCCAATTGAGCATTAAGGTCACCAAAACCATCTGAGATGACCAACTCCCACCTCAAGATCTAATCCCTAGCTACCAGTTCTATTCTCCTCATGGCTCTTGTCTCAATCTGGACCAAGCTGCTCATTACTTCAGTGTTCTATCTTACCTTGAGCTGAGCTTGCAAAACTATTTCCTTTACATCAGAGACCACTTACTCCCACTTACAAAGCAGCATTTGTTTCTACCTTAGTTTGGCTTACTTGCTGCTGAAATGGTCATCCATGCCCTTGTTACCTTAAAATGCTGTAAAATGCCTTTAAGAGATATCAGCATAACATCTCTATAAGGGAAATGTGTCAAATGATCCTGTCATAGCTTCACTTTTGCTTTGAGCACTGAACACACACCACTCTGACGTCTTCATGCTTTATATCTATGTATAACTTTTCTCATGTACCTAATCTTAAGAAATGAACCTACAAAGTGTTTCTCCCAATCCCTTATGAGTGACTGGTGCCTCATGCTTGAAATAGTCCAAGGTATTATATTATAACAATATAACACAGAACATGACTATTTCAATGCTCTTGTGGAAAGAAAAGAGTTAATGGATGGGATTTACCATGCAACCCATCACAAAAGACCCACCAGTGGGCTCTTCTGGTCTCAATGTTTTCAATGGGATTTCCCACTGAATGCACCTGTTGGGGGTGCACCAAAGTGGGACAGGAAGATCCCTCTGGTATAAATAGCCGGATAAGTCCAGCCAATGTTTAAGGACAATGACCTTTGATCAGATCCTCTAATATAAGATCACTGACCTGAAAAGTTAACTCTGTTTCCCTCTCCAATGTTGTTGCCTGGCCAGTTGAGTATTTATCCATTTTCATTTCAGATTTCTAAAATCCATAGTATTTTGTTTCTGTAATCCAATGCTATGCTGAACAGCCTCCTATTCCACCATCCATAGATTTTAGTTTATCTGAAATTCTGTTGTCTGTATTTTAACCCATACATAATCCCACTGAATCATTGCCTTTATGCTCACTGAACTATATATCCAATCCTCCAACACCTCAGTCCTTCATTGCTAGAGGGATGGAGTTTAAAAACAGGGAGATAATGTTGCAGTTGTATAAGGCGCTGATGAGGCCACATCTGGAGTACTGTGTACAGTTTTGGTCTCCTTATTTGAGCAAGGATATACTGGCACTGGAAGAGGTAAAATGGTGCAATGACAATAATCTCTCACTCAATATCAGTAATGTGAAGGAGATAGTCATCAACTTCAGGAAGAGTAGTGGAGGACATGCCCGTGTCTACGTCAACTACACCTACATGAAGAACGTCAAGTTTCTTAGTGTTCAGATCGCCAACAAACTGTCCTGGTCCCTTCACACCAATGCTATAGTTAAGAAAGCCCACCAACGCCTCTTCTTTCACAGGAAACTAAGGAAATTTGGCATGTCTGCTACAACTCCCATCAATTTTTACAGATTCACCATTGAAAGCATCTTTTCCAGATGTATCACAGCTTGTTACAGCTCCTGCTCTGACCAAGACCCATTAAGGCGATGTCATCTGCAAACCTGAAAATGGGATTGGAGCAGAATTTGGCCACACAGTCACACGTGTATAAGAAACTACAAAGTGTTGAGAATGTAGCCAAGTCCATCATGCAAACCAGCCTCCGATCCAGTGACTCTGTCTATTCTTCCCACCTTGGAATAGCAGCCAGCATAATCAAAGACCCCAAGCACCCTGGACATACTCTTCTCCACCTTCTTCCATCGGGAAAAAGTTACAAAAGTCTGAGATCATGTATCAACCAACTCAAGAACTGCTTCTTTCGTGCTGCTATCAGACTTTTGAATGGACCTACCTTATATTAAGTCGATCTTTCTCTACACCCTAGCTACAATTGTAACACTATATTCCGCACCTTCTCTTTTCCTTCTCCCCTATGTACTCCATGAACGGTATGTTTTGTCTGTATAGCACACAAGAAGCAATATTTTTCACTGTATCCCAGTACATCTGACAATAATAAATCAAATTAAATCAAACCAAATCCTGTGAAGCACTTTGATACATTTCCCTGTTAAATGCACTAGCTAGGTATAAGTTATGGTTTGTGGTTCATCCAGTTCTCAAACCCAATTTTGAGATATTAAGGACTATTCTGACCAGATTTGAACATGCCGCAAGCTAAGGGAATCCCCTGGAAGGGAAAGGCACTGACATTAACTGTTGATGTCAAGCAACTGGTTTTCATTAAACGTCATCTTACTCCACGTCTAACAACCTGTGTTGAAGAATTTCCAAAAATAAGAAACAGGTCAACAGAGGCTGGAGTGACAGGGATAGAGGGGAGGGGGTGGAACTAAGCCCAAAAATTATGCATATGTTCTAATTATCCCTATTAAAAAGTCAGGAGCAAATCTTCCCCCACTTGGCCAGCTCACCTTGCAGCCATTTGGCAGCCATCAGGGCTAGTGGCAGTTCTCCTTGCCATCTGAGGAGGACATCCTGCCTCCAAGACCTGCAGGACAAATAAGTAGCAGACAGATCTCTGATCCCAGCAGCATTTTCAGCAAAGATGTCCCAAAGACAATATGCTGCAATACAGCCCAGACTTTAAGGTATTTCCAGAGTCTTGCCAAGGCCAGGGACAGGCTGACAAGCCACAATGAAAGGAAGAGTGGAGGTGGGTGAATGGGAGGCCGGGGTGGACAGAGTAGAGAAGGAAATGGAGGAGACATATAGTAGTGAGAAAACCTTGTGGGGAGCCTCTGATGGGTACATGAGGCCAATAAAGGAGGTGCCAGCCTACTTGACCAGCCACTTGCCCAAGCAATGAAACCAGCCAGGGTGCACATTGGGCATGGGTTTCTCCCACTGCAGCTAAAACCCCATGACAATTGCCTGAAGGCCTTCAGTGGTTAGCATCTGACCAAATAAAGCTTCAATTGGCCCAAAGTTGGGCACGCCTTCCTCTCCAACCTTGCTGCTGAAGCTTCTGACTTGATGGAGTTTCCAATACTCTAAGTGTGTACACTGAAGTCTCATGGCATCAAGCCTAAGTGCATACACTGCATACATCTCAGGATATGTAAAACTTCAAAGGGACTGAATCAGTTCATTAACTCACACCAGCAAAAGTGTGTTTAGAAATGGAACTAAGCCTAAGTATTATGCAAATGTTCTAATTATTATGCCTACATCAGATACATTTGAATATCTGAATACCTCACCTTGATTCTTATTCCTTGCAAGTCTGAATGTAATCCTTCACTTCGTCTGAAAGATCAATTACTCACAGGTGCTTAAATAAGGCTAATCAGCATGCATTTTCATTTAATTAACTTTTACAAGGTACAAATCATTTTCTGTTCAAACTTTTCAAATTATGCAGTACAGATTACTATTAAAGCTCTTGCCTTTTTCAAAGTTAAATTGTTAAAAGTGGAAATATACCCGACTGGAAAATTAACAAAAATCATTTGCATTTTGCTTTTTTAATGCTAGCAGTATTGGAGCTACAAACTACTCGGTGTTTCACCTGCTTTGGGGATGAAGCAAACACAGATATACAGGATCACACAATTATTATTTTTTGAGTGTGATCTTCAGCGTCCAATCTGTTCTGATGGCCTGGCTGGTGCCACACTGGTGGATGTTGTTATTAGTTGTATCCAGCAATGCCCAGCAACTGCAATGGAACAATTTAAATCTGCAAAGATAGGCCATGAGCTTATATAAGAACCCCCGTTACAGAGTTTGTGAACAGTCAGATGGAACATGTTGTTCGACAATGGATGAACTAATGTTCCTTCAGATAACTGATTGCAGAGCTTGTTCAGCCACATTTCAATTTAAAAAATGCATTAGCTAAGGCATCAACTGCCCAGAGCCGCAATGTCCCTGCCTCCCTGAAGGTGGGATATTCCGAATAGGCAGCTCTCCAGACAGAAACCTACTGGCAGCAGCTTAGTGCTCATCCTGGAAAATCATTGGGACGAGGGATGATGGCTAGGGGTAAGGGAATGGATGTCCCAACCTCACTGAAGTTGCACCAATAAGGCACCAGAAGGAAATTACTCTTTAGCAACAATCCAAGTATGGTTTTTGCAGAAGAAATAGAATGGCACCTAGGATCAGTGATGACAATATCATAAGAACTGGAATGTTTATGACAGGAATCAGAAAGTACACAACAATAGTAGACTCATAATGTCTGCAAGGGCAGGTGGATGGGGGCTCCCAATCTCCCATCATAACTTAGATAGGAGATTAGTGGGGACCAATGTAAGTAGCTATTTAACTATACCAGGGAGATTTTAACTCCCCTTCTTCCAATTCTATTGTTGCACAGATAAGACCTTCTGGTGGAGGCGTCTCAAGCGGATACCTCATTAGATACATAGATATCAGCTTCCTAAAGCTCAGGCAGGACACGGCAACAACTTAAATTTTCTACTGAACTTCACAGTGGAGGCTCTAACCAGTAAAATGCGTTGGAGAATATGTGGCTGCCCCAAATTGTAAATTGGAAACTTATCTTGGTGGGGTCAGGAGATTCAGGAATACTTCTCCAGGCCCCAGGAAGAAAGCTTTGTCCTCTGCCATCCTAATTTTCCTTTCTTCCTTCATCACAAAATCCTCCTGAACTCCTCGTTCCCCTGTTCACTTACAAATCCCAACTGAATAGCCCATAGTAACACCCAGTCTGACACCTCACCCTGATATTCCATCCCGAAGCTAAAATTTCCACTCAACTGATCATTATTGTTTAACATTAAGAAGTAAACATTATTCACTATGGTGATCAGTTCAAATACAAGGAGAGACAAGTAACATATTAGTGACTTAGGAGTCAGACATTCAAGCATGCACTTTTCACCCAATGGTTAACACAACAGGTTACCAGGAGAGGTCATTGATGAGGACAGTATGAATGGATTAGGGACAATTTGAAACATATTTGGACAGAGCACGATTGCAATGAGAAAATGTTATGAGAAAGGCCAAGTAGAGTTGGGGCTTGATTTTCAATTCAGGGTCAGTCTCAGATAATGTCTACATCCCAACCCCATGACACTATGTTAAAATGTAAATGCCCGAATCAAGCAGGAGGTGATCTCAGTGCCCAGTGAGTGACTGTTGAGTATTACAGCAAGGTGGGACATGCCTGCAGAACATCAGTAGCCATAATGCACTGGGCCTCATGCTGCCCTGCAGAGGAGAGCTGGCAGCACTCAGAGGATCAATGCAAACATGGCCAAATGGCCAATATGAAAGGTACTAAGCACAATCTGGTGCAAGGCTCCAACATCTCAACACTTTTCCCCAGATAAAAAAAAACTTCTGCCCACACTGAACCTGAAAGCTATGCACAAATGTGTGCCAGACCTTTGGGCATTGTAATTTCAATTGAAAACTGCATTCTCGCCCATCCCAACTCTTAACTAGCTTAATAGGCTGTTCACCGTAAATGAGTCGGTTCTTGACTCACTCCAAACCCCACTCCCCAACCTCTCTTTAAAAATTCCAGCGTGTCCCAGAGGTGTCAGGATTCAGAAACGTTTTCTGGATATCAGATCTTCAATCTGCGCCCACATCCATAAGCACTTTGACATCCTAGCCCTGAGATCTGACAAAAGAATGGACTTGTTGGGTCTCGTATCCTTTTCCAGCTCTTATTATAGACAAATCAACAAATAAATTCAAAGATGTGCCGGTTAGGTGGATTGGCCATGCTAAATTGCCCCTTGGTGTCAGGGGGACTAGCTAGGGTAAATACATGGGTTATGGGTGGAATTGTGGTCGGTGCAGACTTGATGGGCTGAATGGCCTCCTTCTGCACTGTAGGATTCTATAAATGTAAAGTGTACATGGAAAAAATGTAAAGTAACACTGACAGAACCAGTATATTGTGCACAGTCTCAGGATCACGGTATGCTAGATACCGCAGAAACTTGATCATTAGGTGATCATTGATGACTTCAGTAGATTCATAAGGTGCACTCCTGGGCAAAAATGAAGGTACCTGGCTGACAATAGAAGAAAAATGCCATGTGTTCCACCTCAGCATCCATTTCTATACCTAATTGGCCACAGAATAGCAATGATAACTCTTGCAACTAACATCCACCTCCTCCCCAACTTCAAAAATATTAAAGAAAGTAATGGGGCGATAAAGTTGATACTAAAGGAACATTTTACTCTATTATTACAATCACAGAAGATGTCACAGAATCACAGATTCTTAGAATCATAGAATGCATAGATCTCCTTTGCATTTCCGCCCTCCTGTGCCCCCAAACCTCTCCAGCCATACAGGACAGAATCCTCTACTCTCACGAAAGGATAAATGGGTCAACAGAGAGTAGTAAGTGATGAGGTAGGGGCCAGAAGTGGAGTTGGAGGATTTCAGATGGTTATAATCATAACCTAAAGACAGAAAAAAATGAAATGAGAACAAAGATAAACATAGCAAAAAATGTACACCAGGGGGAATCCCCCAGCCCCGTCTGCCAGCTGAAGTCAATAGACTTCTGAACCACTTGCCTCATTTTCCAGCCCCAGTCATAGGACTGCCAAGACAGTGCTGTAAAACTTTGCCTGTAGAATTTAGAGCGAGGGATAGAACATTTGATCTGTGTTGTATTTATCCTTCACACAAACCTCCTCCCAAGATACTTTATCCAATGCTATCAGCATATCCTTCTGTTCATTTGTCCCTATATCTATCAATATTTCCCTTAAGCGCATCTGTGCATTGTGGTGGTGCATTGCACATTCCAAACAACCTCTGAAGAAAAGATTTTGCCTGAGTTCCCTTTTAGCGATTATCTGATATTTATGGACCTAACTTCTGGACACCCCACAAGGGGAACCATCTTCTAGATATCTATTCAATCCACCCCCCAACCCCCCATCAGGTTAAAGACACTAGGTCACCCTTCAGCCTTCTTGTTCCTAGAGAAAAAAGCCACAGGCCGGTATCTTCCCATCCCGCTGTAGTGAATGGAGTTTTGGCTGGTGCCCAAAATCTCCCACCTCCCTGCAGCGGGAGCATGATGTGAACGGCCAGTAAGATCATGCCTTCAGTCAGTGTAGTATTGTCTCCAAAGTCCTCATCTCTGACATTTTTATAAATGTTTTTCATCTTCTCCGGTGCCTCTGAGCTCTTGACATAAAAGGGGGACCTGACCTGTACACTGAGGGAAAAAAATGAATAGATTTTCAAAGAGCAGGAAAGGTTACAGGAAATAATAGGATGGTTTCTGATGGAATGAAGCAAGAATGTATGAAATGGACAGAATTTCAATGGGCAGACCATCAGAAGCAAATTGGGAGATTTGGAAATTATTTAAATTGAGGAAACAGCAGCTAATACAACTAACAGAAAGAATGCTTCAGAGAAGTCAGGCCGTTAAAAATTGCAAGCTGTAATGAATTTAGAAAGCTCGCACAGGCAGAAAGATTGCTCGAGTAACTGTGTCAGTTAGAAATAATGCAATAGTGAGAAAGGTCACAATTATCAGTAACAAGGAGATACAAACAGAATGGTTATGAATTGAGCTAAAGGATAGGAAGGGATTCATTGCACAGTTAGGGGTATAATTCACACCCATATTAGAAAGTAATATACAGCAAACTCTATGAATTGGGTCCAGAGACACCATATTATAATCATGCGGAATTTCAAACCCCCTCTGAATAAACTGAGAGAGTGAGCAAACAAAAGAGAAGGGGGTGGCATTTTTATTCTGTGCATAAGATTCCTTTCTGAGCCCAAATGTAAGAAGTCCAACAAGGGGGAAAGCACTGCTAGTAATGGGAAGTGAAGCAGAGCAGACTGAACCAGAGAAAAACATCCAGGGAGTCAACAATAAAATATAGGATAATATCAAGGCCAAACTAATAAACACAGGGGAAAGAAACAACAATCGAGATGGTGCTGCGAGGACATCCAAAGAACAAAGAAACAAAGAACAAAGAACAACCCAGCACGGGAAACAGGCCCTTCGGCCCAACGAGCCCGCGCCGCCGCATCACCCTACACCTATTCTACCCTGCATGTCTACGAATGGAACTCCTAACTTAGCCAGATTCAGGGGAGAATAGTGTCAATTTGGTAAAACCAATCAGCCTAAGAGCACATCTTTGGGGTGTGATAGAACGTAAGATATATTTAAAGAAGGGATCAATGGAATTCAGCAGAAATATATTCCAATAAAATGTGAGAACAAACGAGCCAGGAATGAGGTGCCACAGCTAAATAACGCACTTGTGGTAAAATCAAACCAAGGTCTACACACAGTATATAAACAATCATTCAGGTCATTATAAAGGGAATATGAAAAGCTTAGGAAAGAGGTTAAGAGAATCAGGAAGGCAAAGAAAAATAATAAATTAAAATATCATAAAGTATTAAAGTAATAGTATAGTGTTCTATAAGTACATAAATAGCAACAGAGAATAAGATAAGGGAAGGCAATGCTTCCTCAAAGTGTCTCTCTAAGTGACTGGGCACAGCTGCCCAGTCACACAACAATCCAGAACATAGCCTACAGGAATCAAACAGAGCAGACATAACCAGTGTTCTCTTTGAGATGCTTGTATGTGCACAGCATAGAAAAACTCAAGGGAACACTGTGGCAAGGTTCTCTAAAAGTGTGGCTTCACACTAAATAGACCAACAAAGAAAGGCCGCAATTGCCCAGAATAAAAACTGAGTACTGCCACCAGTGGGAAAACAGGAGTGTTTCCCGATAATGCTAGCAGCGCTTGCCAGGTGGGACTCAACCGCCTCTCGTTGGGAAAATAATCCCCAGTGGGAAACACACTGGTCAGCCCAGCATCATAGGGATCGGGGCACAATCTTTAAAGGGTGCCCCAATCTCAGAGTTAAGTGACAGCTCCTTCCACTACCTTACAGAAATGACAATGCCCCCCCCACCACCGCAAAGCAAGGGAGCACCCCCAAACCTTCACCACCAAGGGGCAAACTTCACCTGCACCACTAAATGAATGAGTCATGCCACCCCCACACTATGCAGGCATGAAGATGAACCAGCTCTCCACCCCCAGTTAATCGCCTCAGCCTCAGCCCCCCACCGTCAGAGGCCTCAACCCCACGCCAACCCAAGTTGATGCCTGATCGCCACCCCCCCAAAAGAGAGACACTCGGGTCACCAGATGTGCCACACTCTTCAGGCCCTTTCCCAGGCCTCACTCCTTCAATCACTGCGCTTTGGCAGTGACACCTTGGCACTGATACCCTGGCACTAACACCCTAGCAGTAAAATTGTCTCAGTGATACCTTGGCAGTGCCATCCTGGCAGTGTAGTGTCACTATCAGGGTGTCAGTGCCAGGATGGCTGGGGCATTGCCACAATGGAAAAGGAATGGTGCCAACCTCTTCTATGGCTGAAGTGCAGGCACGCTATTCAATGAGAGATTGAAGAAGACTCGCACACAAAAAAACATCAGCCAAGGTCTTCAGAACAAAAGAACAAGCCTGTTTAAAAAGATATGGCTAGAACCAGGAGCTGTTGAAATAAGTACGCATTTGAGATCAAAGAGAAAGCCAGTTTAAAAAAAAACTGTGGTTGGGAAAGAAGAAACATTTCAGATTTAATCAACCATAGAAGTAAAAAAAAACAAGCAAAGCCATTACCTGCTTTGAAATAACATGGACGTGCCAATCAGGGGGCTAGTTTAAGATACTGGAGCATGAAATTGAATGTAAACTAAGCATTTCAAAGCATCTAGGCTTCTCAGCATAGCCAGAGACTTGAAAGAAAACTGCAGTGTTAAAAATTGGGGCTTGACTGAACAGCTGTGGTGAAAAGAAGAAATAATTGAGGCTTACTGGAGTGTGAGCTGATTGTATCAACAATGAATTGCTTGATCTGCTCTGGAGCTGTCAATCAAAGCAGTCCAAAATGATCAGGCACAACCTATGGCTCATTCAAACTGCAAAGGGGAACCCTCCTCACCAACCACCACCCCCCCACCACCCCCCAAGTGAAACTGACATCTCCTGTCAGTCAGAATACTTCGAAGGGTTCTGGTCACATCAGGGACTTCTGAAATCAACCAAGGGCAATCCCTTCTGTAGAATGGAGTGCTGCTGTGACTTTGAAGGCTTCCAAACATTAGGGAGCAAGGATATTAATGTGACCAGGCCACTTCAAAAGTTTTACAGAACACAGAAAATAATAAAGATTTTTTAATAAAAAGTAGCCTGAAATCACCATGCTAAGAGTGCTTTCCATGTTTCTGAGGGCAAGAAGGGGAAGTCCAGCCATGCGACCCCCATCTAGGGGGAGAGTCCTGAGGTTAACCCCTCCCCCCAATTCCCCCAGATCCATTGAGGGACACTCCCTCTACAACCTGGCAGCAGCAGAGGAGCACATGGGCACAGTTCTTGCCCCACTTCACAGTCCAACGTGCCTGGTCCATGCTTGCCAGGACCTGTACTGTTTGGCACTCACTGGATCTCCTGCTGGAGGAGGATGGGAGCATACTGGGTAATTATGGTAATTAGATTAAAATGAATATTCATCAGCTTCTCCCCCGCTCTAGGCGAGAATTGATCAAGGCAGTAGGCTGGGTGAGTCACAACTGGTTTGATGCCCAGCTGGAATCTCATTATAGCCCTCATGCCTGATTCAACAGGCCATTGGGAACCTCGTCTGCAGCTAGTGGTCCCAAAATTACAACAGTAGAGGAAGTTAATATGGATGTTATACCAGTAGAGATAGAAAGAGAAGAGATACCAGACAAATATGAGTGGAAGGCCTTGAGGCTCCTGCCTCAGGCTGCACGGTGGCACAGTGGTTAGCACTGCTGACTCACAGTGCCAGGCATCTGGGTTCAATTTTTGGCTTGAGTCACTGTCTATGTGGAGTCTGCATGTTCTTCCCGAGTCTGCATGGGTTTCCTCCGGGTTTTCTAGTTTCCTCCCACAGTCCATAAGACGTGCTGGTTAGGTGCATTAGCCATGTTAAAATTCTCCCGCACTGTACTCGAACAGGCGCCAGAGTATGGCAACTAGGGGATTTTCACAGTAACTTCACTGCAGTGTTAACGTCAACCTACTTGTGACGCTAATAAATAAACTTTAAACTTAGTTGGATTCCACATGCAGATGCATAAAGAAACTTAGAAAGATTAGAGGCACCAGTATCCATAGATTAACTTGCATGGGAAAAAGGAACAGCGCCAAAGTACATACAAACAGCAATTCTTACCTATACAAAGTTGATAGAAACTAATCAAGGGAACTATAGCCAGGTTAGTGTCATGTTCACAAAAACAGAAAATATTGGAAAATCTCAGCAGGTCTGACAGCATCTGTGGGGAGAGAATACAGCCAAAGTTTTGACTCTTCATCAGAAACTTCTTTTGTTCTGAAGACCTTGGCTGACAATTTTTTTACATTGTGGGTCTTCTTCACCTCTCATGCTGGAATAGTGTGCCTGCACTGGGAGTAGCTTTCAGCCACAGAAGAGATTTACACCATTCCCCTTCCAGTACCATTGCTACTGAATTGTTTGAAGAAATAATCATAAAATTTGTTAAGGTAAATGCAGTGGATGTCATATATATAGACTTCAAAAAATGAAGTAAAAGAAACAAATGACAAAGGTCAGCACATAGAAAGTCAGAGGTCAGGTAACAAAATGAATTGAAAAATAGCTACAAACAACAAAAGAGACTAAGGTAAGCAGATCTGGACAGTACATTTTAGTTTCATTCAAACATTTAACGGGAAGTTTTTACATTCTATTCATTGCTGTAAGTTGAAATAGTCAAGTTGCCATTTTGTGTTCTGTACTTAATAGTCATTCAGATGTATTAATTAATTATTCTATGATAATAACCAGTCAGCAACAGATGATCAAATAAGTCATGAGCCTCAGTGTATAATTAGAGGAAAAATAATTGATTGAGAAGTTGTTAAAGGCTGGATAATTTGCTAATGTTTGAACTTTAAATTTGTTGCCATAACCTTTGCCTGTGAGAACCAAGGAACATTTTGATAATGCACAATCTCAATTTGCCCTTGGTCATTTGAGTTAAGTGTCCAGAAAAGTACAAAGTCACATAAGAGAGGCATCATGAACTATTCTCTTGTTCCACTCCATGATGCAAAGACCATTAACGCCTAAATCCAATTAATTTAGCCCAGTAACAAGGAACTAATCAGCTGATTACAACATGCCTGAATCAAAATGAGGTCATGCTAATTTAAGGGTTAAAAGTGGGAACCATCCTTTTAAGTTAGACTGTAGTCATGGATGTACTGGGTACTTCCTAGTCAAGTCACTATCAGTGAAGGAACTTGAGGAACATTTACACTTCAACCTGTGGTCTTGTCCCAAACCAAAGGTGTAAAATCAATCATGTATCAATAAGTGTATTTTCCTTTTAATAAACATTAATATTCACTGCTATTGCAGGCTTGTCTTTGCCTGATGATTGAGTCTTTTCTGAAATTAAATGGCTTAAAAGATTGATTTAGAATTAGGTAATTAGGCCATGCACAACCAAATGAAACTGGATCGAAATTTAAATTAAATACTGTTTTAAAACTGACTGGAGGAATTCACTGTTTTCCCAACTGCAGAAAGTAAGAAGTCAATGTATTGCTACTCATCCAACGTAGAAATGATTTGGACTTGAGGAATGAGGGAAAGGAATTGGATAAGGCCTGAAAACAGGCACAAGATTTTGCACGATTAACCTATGTTCATTCCAAAGCATGTAATGTTCATGCTGCTTACTCATTTCAATGATGGTAGTGGGCAGCCCAGCACTAAGAGTAGCTGCATGCCTCATGTTTATGCTTGTGTGAGGCTACCACCAAGTAGAGCTATTCTCAGCACCTCAGAAATGGAGATACATTCTGCCTGGAGCAGATGCTGGAAGTGGCTGCATCAGACACTTTGAACAAAAAGAGTGAAAAGAAGGCAGAGTGAGGTAACAAGGTTCTGTTCGGCAGCACTGGAGGCCTTGGTGCAGGCAAGAGACAGAAAGAGGACAGAGGTCCTAAGCCCACAGGGGGCCAGACAGTCAGTAGGAGCAAGTAACCTTCACTGTCAGTGTAAATGTCAGATGGATCAGGACTTGTATTTGGTACAGGAAAAAGTTCAAAAACCTCACATGAGTGGTTAAGGTCAGTGAATTCATCAAATATCATAACTTTACAAGTCAACAATTAGGCTTACATATTGCTCTGTTCAGCACCCCTCTTCATTCATCCATCAAATTTCCATCAAACACAACTCACATATAACATTCATAGCCACATCTCACACTCAGCCACTTGGCAGTGCCTCAAGCCTCAGGCACATGTCTACCAGTGTGCACACACAGCCAGCTATTAAACCACGACAGGCCCATCACATTACACTACGCATACATTTCCCTCTCTCTTGCAGGAAAGAGTTGGCAAATAATTGCAGGGGGAGAAATTTGCTGATGACACCAAGATTGGTGGAACGGCAAATTGTGCGGAGGGTTTGGAGAGTCTGCAGAAGGATCCAGATAGGCTGGGCGAATGGGCCAGGAACTGGCAAATGGAATTTAATGTTGGCAAGTGCAAGGTGGTCCACTTTGGTAGGAATAATGGTAGGAAGGACTATTACTTACGTGGCGAAAAACTGCAGCAGGCGACGGTGCAGAGGGACCTCGGGGTCCTTGTGCATGAGTCGCAAAAACCCAGCCTGCAGGTGCAGCAGGTGGTCAGGAAGGCGAATGGGATGCTGGCCTTCATAGCGAGGGGGATTGAATATAAAAGTAGGGAGGTCTTGCTGCGGCTGTATAGGGCATTGGTGAGGCCGCAGCTGGAGTACTGTGTGCAGTTTTGGTCACTGTACTTACGCAAGGATATTTTGGCCTTGGAGGGAGTGCAGAGGAGGTTTACTAGGCTGATACCGGAGTTGAGGGGGTTGAGCTATGAGGAGAGGCTGAATAAACTAGGCTTGTACTCGTTAGAGTTTAGAAGAATGAGGGGAGATCTCATTGAGACATATAAGATGATGAATGGGATGGATAGGATAGAGGTGGAGAGACTCTTCCCACTCAGAAAGGACAGTAGGACTAGGGGGCACAGCCTCAAGATAAAGGGGGGGCGGTTTAGAACGGAGTTGAGGCGGAACTTCTTCACTCAAAGGGTGGTGAATCTCTGGAATTCTCTGCCCGTTGAGGTGGTGGAGGCTGCCTCACTAAATATTTTTAAGATGCGGGTTGATGGGTTTTTGATAAGCGAGGGGATTAAGGGTTATGGGGAGAGGGCGGGAATGTGGAACTGAGCCATGACAGATCAGCCATTATCTTATTGAAAGGCGAGGCAGGCTCGAAGGGCTAGATGGCCTACTCCTGCTCCTATTTCTTATGTTCTTATGTTCTTATGAGACAATCTGGTTGCTGAATGATCTGGTTGTGGCCGCAACATCATTTTCCCGTTTAAGCCTTGACTCCCTTGTCTACCAAAAATCTATCTTGAACTAATGTAATGACCCAGCCGCCACCATTTTCTAGAGAAGAGAAAATAAATCACAGAAAATAAGTAAGCACAGTGGTTAGCATTGCTGCCTCACAGTGCCAGGGACCTGGGTTCAATTCTGGCCTCAGGTCACTGTCTGTGTGGAGTTTGCACGTTCTCCCCGTGTCTGTGTGGGTTTCCTCCCACAGTCCAAAGATATGTCAGTTAGGTTGATTAGCCATGCTAAATTGCCCCTTAGTGTCAGGGGAACTAGCAGGCTAAATACGTAGGGCTACGAGGATAGGGCCTGGATTGTTAGCAATGAAGGCTCGATGGGCCAAATGGCCTCTTTCTGCATTGTAGGGTTTCTATGATTATATGATCTTCATCTCAGTCTTAAAAGATTCACTAGGTTGATTCCGGAGTTGAGAGGATTGGCTTATGAGGAGAGACTAAGTAGACAGGGGCTATACTCATTGGAATTCAGAAGAATGAGGGGAGATCTTATAGAAAGATATAAGATTATGAAGGGAATAAATAAGATAGAATCAGGGAAGTTGTTTGCACTGGCAGGTGAAACTAGAACTAGGGGGCACGGCCTCAAAATAAGGGGAAGCAGATTTAGGACTGAGTTGAGGAGGAACTTCTTCACACAAAGGGTTGTGAATCTGCGGAATTCCCTGCCCAGTGAAGCAGTTGAGGATACCTCTTTGAATGTTTTTAAGGCAAGGATAGATAAACCTTTGAATAGTAAAGGAATTAAGGGATATGGTGAGTGGAGTTGAGTCTACAAAAAGATCAGCCATGAACTTATTGAATGGCGGAGAAGACTCAAGGGGCCAGATGGTGTACTCCTGCTCCCATTTCTTATGTTATTATGGATGTGGGGCTCTATTTTGCACTCTATGCACAGACCACTGGCTGGAGCAAGAAAACTGGTGTACAGCTCTCCAGCTGAATTTTCTCATCAGATTCTCTGGCATTCCATGCACAGAAAATCTGGGTGCATGGTTTTCACCGTCACTCTGGCAGGAAGTGGCCTGACAGAGCAAGCAATGCCAGCTCCACAGAGATTGGTGCACCATTTTTCATGGTGCCTACTCTGCATCAAAACAAAACCACATTCACCACCCCCCCCCCCCTCCGCACCAACCAAACAAGCACTGGTCCAACCTCCCCCTACAAGTACTCAGGCAATCTGCCCCCCTCCCCCAAACCACACAAGCACCAGGGAAACTCTCCCATCTCCTCCCAAGCACCCTTCCCCAATGGACCCCTGCAAAGAGCCTGCCCCTGGCACTGGCTCCTGGCAGTGCCAGTCCCTCTCCTCCGGGGACTATACATTCCTGTATATCCCTGGCAGGTTCCCCTCAACTGCCTCACCTTTTTAAAAAGCAGCTGTAAACCTCACCGATTTGATGTAATGTCAATATGAGGGAAATCTAAATATGGGGGGAATATATGGCAGGGAAACCCCCTAATCATTTTTAAATTTATTGAAACGAGGTTCCCACCCTTCCCATTATATCACCAGTGAGGGATGGGATCTTGCTTTCCGATTCTCGCAAAATTATGCCTGCGTCGCCATTTATGCTCACAGCAAAACTGTACCCACTATTCTTGACTTAGTTTGCGATAGGAGAGCTTGTCCCCAATGACACTGGATGGATAAAAGTGCTTGCTGGAAATACTGCAAATTATGTATGAATGTACAGGGATACGAACATATGAATTAGGAGGAGGAGTAGGTCACTCAGTCCCTTGAGTCTGGGTGCAGGTGTTGAATAAATGGAAAATTAAAATCAACATAGCAAAGTGTGCATTGTTTCATTTTGATAAGAGGAATAAAGTGGCCACTTCTTTCTAAGGAAGTAAGGAACTAAATGGGGGAGAGAAGCAGAGATTTGAGAATACACACACAAGTTGCTATAAGCAGCAATATAAGTTCATTCAGTGAAAAAGCATTCCAAGGGCTGGTTTTATTTCTTGGAGAATAGAATACAAAAGTGGAGAGATGTTGTTAATTGAGACTGGTTCGACCTTGATTGCTGAGTACAGTTCAGGATTTCAGAATACATCAAGGATACTACATTTCTGGAAAATATGCAAAAATATCTGCAAGGATTTTGTTATTCATTTACTGGATGTGGGTATCACTGGCATGGCCAGTTTTTATTGCCAATCCCTAACTGATCTTGAGAAGGTGATGGTGAGCTGCTTTCTTGAACTGTTGCAGAATGTGTCGTATAGGTGCACCCAGTGTCGATAGAGACGGAGTTCCAGGATTTTAACCCAGCGATTGTGAAGGAGTGGCAATAAAGTTCCAAGTCAGGATGCTGAGTGGGTTGGTGGGGAACTTCCAGATATTGGTATTCCAACACTGGAATTTTACACCGTGCCCATCCGAGGCTCATAAGATCCCACCCAAAGCCAACGGAGAATGCTGTTCTGTGAGCCTCGCCCACCACGATTCCAGGGTGGGAGTGCTGGTAAAATTCCGGCACATGTATCTGTACCTTTATCCTTCTAGATGGCAGCGGTTGCCAGGGTTGAGCTGTTACAACCACCTGAGATGATTAAAAAGGTGGGGGCCCTAGTTTTTCACGATTTAAAGCTAAGATGTAACTTTTATGGAAGCATTGTAGGTGAAATATTACAAAGACCGTGCATGGAATTTGACAGCTGTAACGATGTGGAGAAATCAAAAGGTTAAACTTAGCAAAGAATAGAAGATTGGAAAATCAAACTACACTTAGGTGTGCATTGTCATTTCAACCAAAAATAGAACTTGACAACATGTAGTACAAAAGCACATACAACTTAAAAAAATGAGAAAAACAATTTTGCACAAATATTAGCCTGACAAAAATAATCAGAATCCTTGCTTTGCACAGTCTGAACTCAGGAGGAAGACAAGGAAGATTTCAAAGATTATCATGTGATTCTCCCCCTGACCACCAGGTTTTCAAATTCATTCCTGCTGCTGCATCTGGGAATCATCAAATGACAGGCAGGAAGTTCGAAGAGCGAGTGTTCACAGGCTGCTCTTGTTCAGCTTTCAAGAGCCAGTTGTAAACTGGCAGTCATGTGCGGCCTGGGGCAGATCACTTGCCAACGTCTCAACTGGGGACAGAACAAAGAGACAGGGAGACCCTTGAGGGATGGAACAGGAAGAACTCCAATCCAAAAGACAATCTGAGTTGTACTTTTCCATCACGATTAGAGATTACAACTTAAACAAGCCCAGAGTGAATTGTTGCATTATTTGGGCACCTGCGGGCCTGCAGTGAAAGGCATACAATTGTCACAAGAGAAGATGTGTGAACAGTGGATGGGAATTGATATTGAAGAAACCAAGTGAACTTTTAAAATGCAGACCAAATCTCAAAGAGTGAGAAATTTTGGTGGTGGGAGTGAGAGATGATTAAAAATACACCTACAGATGGAGGTATATTTAGGGGAGGTGATGTCTTAATGGTATTATCACTGGAATATTAATCCTGAAACTCAGTTAATGTTCTGGGAACCCTGGTTCAAATCCCACCACAGCAGATAGTGGAAGTTGAATTCATTGAATATCTAGAATTAAGAATCTGCTGATGACTGTGAAACCATTGTTGAATGTCAGAAAAACCCATCTGTTTCACTAATGTCCTTTGGGGAATTAAATCTGCTGTCCTTACCTGGTCTGGCCTATGTGTGACTCCAGATTCACAGCAATGTGGTTGACTCTTGAATGCCCACTGAAATGGCCGAGCAAGTCATTCAGTTGTATCAATCGCTCAAGAAGGCAGCTCACCACCACCTTCTTAAGAACAACAAGGGACGAGCAATAAATGCTGTCCAGCCAGTGATACACATGTCCCATGAGTAAAAGAAGATAGCAAAAGAACATAAAGAATTACACAACCTGTACATTAAATTATATTAGACTTTTGTACCTTTGGTTGTGTGTGAAAGAATGCTTGTGAATGGTGGTGTGAAAGATTTCCTGGTCCTTCATGGATATTTAAGGGGAAATAGTATATGATATTTATGCGAAGGAGTATGGAAATGTGAAACATATCTGTAGTATTATCCTGGTTCAAATTATGACTAGCCCCACCCGCCATGCCCCCTTATCTATCTATAAGGTTATGGAAGTTCTGCCAATGTTAAGATGTCACTCCAGTGTGGCTGAATATCAGTCCACTTTCCACCGTGCCTTAATCCTAAACTTCATATGCCTCATCCCCTCAGTATCCAAAAAACAGAATTATTTTTTGGGAGATTTCACCCAACAATATCCCAATGGAACAGTCTGATAGAGTTGGGGCTTATTCTGATAAAACTGCAGTTTCAAGCATTTTGGAGTGTGAGTGCTGCACAAGCACTGGATCTCTCTTTGCCCCAGAGTGTACAGGATTCATTGGGGGAAAAAGAGTATAAAGTTCAACTCAATGGGCGGCTTCTTCGACAGAATGCCTAACTCGGGGAATTTGATGACTGATGGAATTTTGTGCGATGAGGGGTAAAAAGGTGCTTTTTGGTATTTGACAAAATGAGGAGTGGTCTGAGAGAAGGAGCAAGAGCAGTGAAACCTGGGGCAGAATTCACCGGCCCTGGATAGAAGGGGCAGTCCAGCCACAAGGACCTCATCCCAAAGAAGAATGCCAAATTCAATCCCTTGCTTCCTGCCTGAGCCCATCCAATCCCCAGGACCCTTGGGGGACCCTGCTCTGCAGCGTGACAGTGGTGCGGGGTATAAAGGCACTTGGAATACAATGTGCTTGACTAGGTTGTCAATGTCAGGGCAAAATGGGCACTGCCGAGGGGTGATAGGAGTGACCTGAGGATGGGCCTGAGGGGTGTGCCTAAGGGCAGGGGAGATTGATCACCCTCACAGGTGATGCAGGTAACCCTGCGTGGTGTGGATGGTGTTGGCACACTATTTTAATGATGGAGGAGGATGCCTCTCTTTTCCTGGGGGTTTGGTGGTACTTCAGCAAGGGGGGGGGTCACCATTTCCATGATAGAGGAGAGGGTGCCTCCCCTCGCCTAATATCGAGTTCGGGCACAATTCTAGCCTCGGTGACAGTAGGTTTGCCTGTGTCTCTCATTATGCATAGCTTTACATGCTAAAGGTGGGCCAGTCCCACCTGGGAGGTGTTGCCAGTGACAACAGGAAGCACTCCAGTTTCCTCTTGGAGGCAGCACTTTGTCTATTTTCTGGAGAATTGGAGTTCTGAGAGCTGAAGTCTATAGGTTTAATTAACCAAGTAGATAGGTGATTGATTTGTGAGCTTTAAGCTAAGTTTTCGTCTAAGCTAGGTAAGTCATTTAAACCAGCCCCAGGGAAGTATAACTACTGTATTAAATTTATCACGTCATTAGTTAAACTAAATGTAGTACTTCCCAAACTTTTTCCCAATGTGATCCCATTTGAAGGATGAAAATTGTGACCCCAGAATGAGAGCTAGATGGGCAGTGGGCAGGGGTAGAGCTATGAGAATAGTGGGTAGGGTAGAGCTATGAGAACATTGGGTAGGGGTAGAGTTATGAGAACATTGAGTAGGGATAGAGCTATGAGAACAGTGGATAGGGGTGGAGCTAAGAGAACAGTGGGCAGGGGGACACTGGTTTGTGAGAGTGAAATGTTTAACCTGCAGGGGATTTTTCTACCTTTTCACTGGCTTTTTTGTAGCAGGAATCAAGCCTCAAAGATCAATCAGTGAGGTTATGCCTTCCAGGAATTAAATGGGGCATACAGTCTGAACTCCACAGCAGTCATTGCTGCCTCAGAGCTAGCAGCTCCGAAACCTGGTCTCATGACCCCACTGGGGGTCGCAGTGTAAGAGAGGGAAAGGAAATTTTGGATAGTTTTAACTCGAATTCCCGGAGGAAAACATTGTTTCGAGAAAGGGAGGATGTGACAAATGGGAAGGCAAACAACAGAAAGTAAAGCACAGTCCAGTCCAAAAGGTACAACAGGCTTGCTACCTGTCAGGACAAGGAGAAAGACTGCAGGGAGGACAGGCAGGATGATTCTGGGCGGGCATGGTGGCAAAATTTCAGCCACGATATCTCAACAAGCTGTCCAGTTAAGGTGATGAATCAGGGACGGAGAGCAGTACAGTGTGGTAGTAATCAGAGACTCGATAGTTAGAGGTAGAGAGATTTCTTTCCCATAAGGATCAGGAATTTGGAAGGGTGTCTTGCCTACCCACAGCCCAGGGCAAGCAATACGTCACAGCAGCTAGAAAGGAACTTGGAAACAGCAGGGTTAAATCTAGCTGTTGTGGTTCATTTTGAACAAATATCGTAGTTAGGATCAGGGAGGAGGTCCTGCTGAAAGATCAGGATGTTCATACCAAATTAAAAAGCAGGACCTAGAAGCTAATAACCTCTGGATTACTGTCCAAGCTGACATAAGAGCAAAGAGATCAGATTGGAACGGGCAGATCAGGAGAATTAACACACGGCTAAAAAACTGGAAAAAAAAAGGGTTCCTTCTCACTGCAACTCTGGCTGAAGCTCTGGGACAGGAAGAAGCTGTACCAATGGGATGGGCTCCACTTGAAGCAGGTTAATACTCATGTCCTATCAGAAAAGTTAAATAATGGGGTGGCAATGGCTTTGAACTGACAAACTGAGGAAAGAGATCAACACGAAATGTAAGCATCCAAATGTAAAATCAAAAAGGAAGGTGAACATAGGAAGCAATAAAATAAGGGAGAATGTTAATGGTGCAAAATAAATAATTACAGGATGAGTAAAACATAAAGAGGAAAACCGATTAAGAATTAAACTGTCTGTATGTAGTGTCCTTAAACAAAATGCAGTGGTGGTGGGGGTGGAGGGATCTCCCTCAAGGCAATTATGCAGTGGGAGAAAGCAGTCATTGTCGGAATTACTGAGGCATAACTTTTGAGAAAGCTGGACTGGAATTTAAACATTGCAAGGTAGAACACCTTCAGAAAAGACTGGAGGAGACAAAATGGTCAGGAGAGTAGTTGTACTTATTAGAGATAACAAAATGGCATTAGAAAAAAGCGGCACAGCTATCGGCAGAACAAAAATAGAATCCATACAGATAGAGATAAAAATAATTAAAGGATTAAGCACATTAATAACTATAATCTATAGATCACCTAATACTGGGAGGGAGGTGGAGGAAGAATAGGAACTGAGTGAAAACATATCATGAGGGATTTAAACTACACTAATACTAATTAGACAGAAAAGATAGGTGGAAAGGAAAGGTGAATGCAATTCCCATCACATGGATAAGATTCTTTTCTAACCTAGCATGTAAAAAGTCCCAACAAGAGATAATTTGCGATTGGACCTGGTACCGGAGAATGAACCAGAGCAGAGGTAAGTAAAAATGGAGGAACATCTTGGTATAACATGCTGGAAGATGATGATAGAGAAGAACAAAAGTATGATGAAAAACAGCTTAATAAATTGGTGGAAAGCAAATTTTGAGAGGCTGAGAGTAGAACTTCGGAAAATAAATCGGGCCACAAAATTGGCAAACGATGATGTAGAACAATAATAAAGAAACATTTTAAATGGTGTTCAACGGAGTGCAAGAAAAATTATATTCTACCAAAAGAAATTAAACAACTTTAATACTAACAAGCCTCCATGGGTTAATAAAGATGTAATGAGACAACTGAAGATTAGGAAAGAGGCAGTAATAGGTGCATATACAGCAGAAGAGTGAATTACATGAGAGAATGTGAAGAAATTAGGAAGGAAGGTAAAATAAAATAACTTGAAAAGCAAAGGGGAACTATGAAATTAAATTATCAACAAACATAAAACCAAATTGTAAAATAGTTCATGGGCACAATCATTAAAAAAAGGTTTTGATTGGAATAGGACCTTTGAGGGACAGATAGGATAGTACTCCAGGTAATGATAAAGAAATGGTAGGAATTTTAAATAATTACTTTGCTTTTGGGTGGATACAGAGAGAACATTTCGTCCTGTACAAAAAATGTAAAATGGTCACCAAGAGATCCAATCATCAACCCCAAAATTAAGTCTTTACCCAAAGAACAGTAAGAATGTGGAATTGGCTACACTTATTTAGTTCAAGTGATTAGTATAGATGCATTTAAGGGGAAGTAAGAAAAACACATGAAGGAGAAAGTAATTGAGGGTTACGATGAGGAAATACATGATGAGCTTGAGTGGCACATAACCACCAACACAGGCTGATTGGGCTGAACAGCCATCTTCTGTTCTGTATACCCTATGCACATAATCCTGCGATACAAATAGCATGGAAAGCTCACCCACAACATTACAATAAGATTAACCCAACCACAAACTGGTAGATGGAAGTACAATCCTGACACACATCAGGTGGACCCCCTGCCACAGGGTCCTATAGATTTTAAAGTAGGTATTAAATCATAAGATGGATAACAGAATAATACAACACAGCACAGAAAAAATATTGATGCACTGTGCTGCTCTGGCTCAACTTCTTCAACTCAAACTATTTGTCCTTTCTTTGTATCCTTTTATATTCTTGTCTTTCAACATTTTCCAAACCCATGCAAATGATATTATAGTCTCTGAAGCAACAGAAATTGGTGGCAAAATATTCCATCTTTTAATAGCCCTCTATATGCAAATTGTCTTCTATCTGTCACCTTCATTCTTCAAGCGATAATCCTAAATTTATATTCCTGATTTACCAGTTGATGAAAACAGTTTTTCACTTTCTCATTTTGTCAAAGCTTTCAGACCCTTAAACGGGTTTTATGTCAGGTTTCTCCAGTCATATTTCCATGGCTGTAATATCATTCCTCTAACAAAGGGGCCTGGAGTTAATTGTGTCCTAATATAACATTGATGTCTTGCTTTTACATTCAATGATCTTTTCTATTGCACTACCATCTTTAAAGATTTTTCTTACTCTAGTCTGTAAAAGCCCTGTTGTTAAGATATATTTCCGGTCATTTATCATCTCAAAATATCCTATTTCACATGTCTCTGCAATGAACTTGAACTGTCATCAATCTGCCTGCATCACTAACCCAATGGTGACCTCCTTCATTCCTCCTCATGCCCCCTAATTTGATACAATCAGCTTTCCACTTATGCCTCTGTCTCAACTGTTCGTTATAAATGGAAAACAACAAAACCCTTTGCTCGGATCCATGAGACAACATTATCCAGGCAATACAAAAAACACCAAATTACCCTGCTCAATGTTTTATTTGAGCCAGCCATCTTCACCTGATTTTGTAACAAGCTGATGTGGCACCTTATCAAATGCCTTTGAAAATTAATATTGGTTTTCCTTTCATATATACAAAGCAAATTCTCAACAATTCACTTAAATTAGTCAAAAACAAATTGCCTTTTACATGCGGCATGATGATTATTCTTGGGTATACCATGCATGATTTCTGAAATTTGAATATTAATTGGTCATCTGGAAGAAATGTCCACATTCTGTGTAGAAACTCTATTTCAAAAGGTTAATCATGGGACGGTATGATGTCAGATAGCACATTCGCCTTTCATCACTGGGACATGAGTTGGAATCGAGCCCAGACTGATAGGATGAAAGGGCCTTTACAGATGGCACAGAGAGAGAGACTGTGTGAAATGAGGTTGACAGTGTCTCAACCCAGATTGTATAAGGCTGCGGTACAAAACTATACGTACTTTGGCATCAACTGGTGTGGGAAATGGAAACAATGTGCAAAATTTGTATTGGCTGCTCTTCCAAATTGGCACTAAAGAGATCAGATTAGCACTCAGACAAAATCACAGAAAATTATTCAAATAAAGATGAATGTAGAGAGAGGTGAAGACTGATGCAGAGGGACAGACGCAGAACTTGTAAGGCATACATAAATTTTGAGCCAAAGGAACAAGCTTAGAAACTTAGGTATCGACTGTAGCTATTTGCTGAGTTCATTTTCCACTCACCCATAACAGTTTTAACAGTTCACCTCATTTATGTCCTGCCAGTTGACTTCACATTTCTTCCTCCAGGGACAGTCTTTTGTTCAGGAAGAGTCCACAGCAGGAAATGCCGAAGCGTTCTGTTGAGGAATACACCTGCTCCTCTCGCACCCAGAGAGAAATCTAGAAAATTCTATGTTAACCTGCATCTCTTCCAGCCCTGGCTCCTCTCGTGGGAGGACAGCTGCAGCCACTCCCCAGTTCGGGTTGCCAGTTAAAATTGCAGTCAGAACCTGATGATATCTTTGGCCGGAATTTTACTGCCCCACCCGCCACGGGAATCGGAGTGGGCAAGGGGCGGAGCATGGGGAAGTCCATTGACGTTGGGCAAGATTTTACAGTTTCAGGATGAGCGAGGCTGTAAAATCTCTTTGGGACTGATATGTGTTTGTAAAGAAGGAGCAAGACAGCTTTTGGTGAGTTTCCTCACCAGTTGCCCAGTGCAGCAACTTAAAAATCAGATCAGGAAGCTCGTGGCAGCTTAGGTATGCAACCAAGGTTATTTTAATTGTCCAATCGCCTGCTCTCAGTTTAGTGGTTCGAGTTCAAATTGCAGCCAGAGAAGCAGATCTGCAGAATAACAGAGATGGAGACAGAAGTGTAGTGCGTGTCTCACATATGAATACAATGTATTTCCTCTGGCTGTTAGGAGTGTGAAAATATCTGAATGACTATTCAAATTTAAACTTTCCAATGGAGTAAGGAAAACAGGCTAAAATTCAGCTGCCTAGCACTTGTAATTCCAGTGCTGTTCTGGTTCCAAAATAACATCTGTGCCATGTACACACATTTCTGACGTAGGCTGCACCAGACACCTTGGGTAGGGCCTTAACATAGACAAATGGGGCAATGCACCAGATCGAGACATCAAGCAACCTTTAAGGCAAAATTGGATGCCAATGCTGGCAATAAATGCCCTCTCTAAACTGCACACTGTTGAACCTCCATATTGAGAGTAATCATCAACTACAATCGACTTAGCTGCTAACTGATATCAGATAGCTCCTGCTAAGTATGGAGAAGTTCTGGTGGTTTGTGTTCGTATTTAAAGTTGATGAAGTCTGCGTGGAGGGTGCAGCATCTGCTGAAGCACTTGGAATAAAAACAGAAAGTGCTGGAAATGCTCAGCAGGTCAGTCAGCAACTAGAGGGAGAAACTATAACATTTCAGGTTGATGATGAAAGATGCTAAAGGGAGCTGGTGTGATCCTATTCCTATGCTAGTTTCCAAAGTGCATGGTACTGATATTACTCTGCAATTTCAGCACATCATTGACACTGAAATAGTGTTTATTCTTTATAAAGCGTGCAAATTCGACCAGACCATTTTATGTCAATTCTCTGCCCTGTAGCGGCCGTGTAGCTATTTCCAATGGGGTTTGGTCTTGAATATCATATCCCATCCCACCCATGGCAGGTTTGGTGGCAGGTGAAAAGGAGAATCTAGTGGGAGCCAAAATGTTGGAGATCCACCAGCCTAAAATCATGTTGCAATTCTCTCAGTGGAGGGTAAAAGTAAAAGTTTATTTGTTAGTCACAGAAAAGGCTTACATAAACACAATAATGAAGTTACTGTGAAATTCCCCTAGTCGCCACAGTCCAGCACCTGTTTGGGTCATTGCACCTAACCAGTACATCTTTCAGAATGCTGGAAGAAACTGGAGCACCCAGAGGAAACCCACACAGACATGGGGAGAATGTGCAAACTCCACACAGATGGTGACCCAAGCCAGGAATCAAACCCAGGTCCCTGGCGCTGTGAACCAACAATGCTAACCACTATGCCATCGTGGGTTAATGGTGTGAACATCATTTGTATTAATCTATATTTAATCAGCATTCTCGGCTATCTGCTGGCATCCCATCAAGCCTTTCAATGTTGAGTCACACCAGCATGAAATTATGTTGGTCTAAAACCAGATTGATAAAGAGTGGAGTTCACAAGACGACCCTCAATTAGCCACAGACTAGTGCTGTGCTGCTCTTGAACCATTGTACACCACTCTGCCAGGGCAGACCAGTTCCTGCCCTCCACCTCCATGTCAAGCTGATCTTCATGCTGCTGGACTCATAGACCCTCCTGTGTCCTTGAGTCAGACCAGTGCAGTGTCTGGAGTTGGTGAGTACAGCGGTCTCCTTCCTCCTAGTACCAATCTAGACAGCACTTTGCTGTGGGACTTTTAAGCCATCCTAACAAAGGTCCGAAGTTCAATCAGGGGGTGGAATGCAAAATGAGGCTGGTGGGGGGAGAAGCAGTTTGGGGGGGTTGCCAGATGAAGACGAGTGGAGGGGGGACAATGTGGAAAGTGGACTGTGCAAGGAAAGGGACAACAGGCAATAGGGCAAAGACTCACAATGGCAGGGAGGTGGATGAAGAAGACGAGCGATGGAATGGCAGAGGGAAGACCAAGAGGAGGGAAGCTGAACCCTGACAAAGCTGCATGAAAATCTCACAAACTAGGGATACAACATCCTTTACTGGAAGGGGATGTTCAATGACTCCAGACGTTGCGGGCAGATTGGGTACAATTACGAGAGGTCATGATCTAAGGGTGAGGGGGGAGAAGTATAATTTGGATATGAGAGGAAGGTTCTTCACGCAGAGGGTCGTGGGGGTATGGAACGCGCTACCGAGTAGGGTGGTGGAGGCAGGCACATTGGACTTGTTTAAGGTTTACTTAGATAAACACATGAGCGAAACAAGGATGGAGGGTTATAGTAGGGGGTATTAAATAGGGTCAGAGCCTCGGGAGACACCAGAAATGCAGACTTACATGTTAACGTTTTTGTCTTTTTATTCCGCAGGTGGCGGTCCACCTTGTTGTCAAACAAGGGGCATGCACACGGTGGGTCGTGAGTGGGCTGCTCTTGGAGGTTCCGGGAGTGGCCTAGTACTTCGTGTCGGTGTGTGTGCTTGATCCTGGACCGGTAGACGGGCGCCGCAACAGCTCAGTGACTAGCACTGCTAGCTGTGCAGATACATGGATTTGGGCCTGTGTCTGTGGGAGTTTGCGCATTCTCCCTGTGGTTGCGTGGGTTTCCTCTGGGCGCTCCGGTTTCCTCCCACACCCCAAAGATGTGCTCTTAGGCTGACTGGTAATCAAATTGACACTATTCTCCCCTGAATCTGGCTAAGTTAGGGGTTCCACTCGCATACACGCAGGGCAGGGTAGTTGTAGGGGGATGCGGCGGCGCGGGCTCGTTGGGCCGAAGGGCCTGTTTCCCGTGCTGGGTTGTTCTTTCTTCTTTGTTGTTCTTTATTTCCAACTGAGGCATGTGCACCTCACAGGCAATGGGTTCAGGAGGAGGATGGTTGAATCAAGGAACATACTTCACCTTGAAGTGGCTAACCTTTTCCCTCTGGGTTGCTGACAGTCTGCAAAGTCTGTTGAAGATAAGTGGGCTGGAGAGCATGATATGAGTGTGATGGACTGGTGTTTAAATACAGTGTCAGGATCTTCAAACTTGCCAGCTGATGGTCTGCTGGCCCACCGGGTGATCTGGAAGAGAACACTCCCATGCATCATTAATGAGGTTGCAAACACAGAATCTTAAGAGATTAAGAACATAAGAACATAAGAAATAGGAGCAGGAGTAGGCCATCTAGCCCTTCGAGCCTGCCCCGCCATTCAATAAGATCATGGCTGATCTGTCGTGGCTCAGTTCCACTTTCCCGCCCTCTCCCCGCAACCCTTAATCCCCTCTCTTATCAAGAACCCATCAACCCGCTTCTTAAAAATATTTAGCGAGGCAGCCTCCACCACTTCAACGGGCAGAGAATTCCAGAGATTCACCACCCTTTGAGTGAAGAAGTTCCTCCTCAACTCCGTTCTAAACCGCCTCCCCTTTATCTTGAGGCTGTGCCCCCTAGTCCTACTGTCTTTTTTGAGCAGGAAGAGTCTCTCCACCTCTATCCTATCCATCCCATTCATCATCTTATACGTCTCAATGAGATCTCCCCTCATTCTTCTAAACTCTAACGAGTACAAGCCTAGTTTATTCAGCCTCTCCTCATAGCTCAATCCCCTCAACTCCGGTATCAGCCTAGTAAACCTCCTCTGCACTCCCTCCAGGGCCAAAATATCCTTGCGCAGGTGCGGCGCCCAAAACTGCACACAGTACTCCAGCTGCGGCCTCACCAATGCCCTATACAGCTGCAGCAAGACCTCCCTACTTTTATATTCAATCCCCCTCGCTATGAAGGCCAGCATCCCATTTGCCTTCCTGACCACCTGCTGCACCTGCAAGCTGGGTTTTTGCGACTCATGCACAAGGACCCCGAAGTCCCTCTGCACCGTCGCCTGCTGCAGTTTTTCGCCACGTAAGTAATAGTCCTTCCTACCATTCTTCCTACCAAAGTGGACCACCTCACACTTGCCAACATTAAATTCCATTTGCCATTTCCTGGCCCATTCGCCCAGCCTATCTAGATCCTTCTGCAGACTCTCCACACCCTCCGCACAATTTGCCTTTCCCCCAATCTTGGTGTCATCAGCAAATTTCGACACCCTGCACTCGGTTCCCTCCTCCAGATCATCTATATAAATGGTAAATAGCTGAGGCCCCAGCACCGACCCCTGGGGCACCCCATTAGTCACCAACCGCCAATCCGAATAGCACCCATTGACCCCCACTCTCTGCCTCCTATTAAGAGATATACAGCATGGAAGCAGGCCCTTCGGCCCAACTCCTCCATGCTGTCCAGGATTCCTAAACTGAACTAATCTGTTTGTTGCATTTGGCCCATATCCCTCTATACCTTGCCCATCCATGTTCCTGCCCAAATGTATTTTAGACATTGTAATTGTACCTGCATCTACCACCTCCTCTAACAGCTCATTCCACATGCGCACAATCTCTCTGCAGAAAAATTGTTCCTCAGGTTCCTTTTAAATCTTACCCCTCTCAGCTGAAAACTATGCCCTTAGTTTTGGACTCCCCTACCCTGCGGAAAAGACCTTGGCTATTCACCTAATCTATGCCTATCATGATTTTATAAACTTCTAAAAGATCACTCCTCATCCTCCTTTACTCCAGGGAAAAAAGACCCAGCTTATCCAGCCTCACCTTATCATTCAAATCCTCCAGTCCCAGTAACATCATTGTAAATCTATTTTTTGCGCCCTTTCCAATTCAATAGCATCCTTCCTATCTGGTGCGACATCCCAAATTCTGGCCAGAGGGAAAAGCGCTATCGGAGCTGTCCACCCACCACTGCACTTCATCTCAAAAACGGAGATTCTGTCCATTGTGTCACACACAATGTACACTCATATAATGAGAGGGAAATTTAAATAAAACAACCCTGTTGGATTAACAGAATGCCATGACCTACAAACACATCTCAAGTGCCAGTAACAGATATCCAAAGGAAAAGAGTGCTGTCCTTATAAAGATAATCATTTTAATTGCTTATAGCAACCAAAATCATGACTTTGACAGTCTTCAAAGGTAAAAATACAGAAAAATAACATTCTGATTACAACTCAGAGTATGTCTGACCCCAGATGAACAGAAATCTGATAACCTTGTGGGGTCCTGGAACTCCTTGTGCGATCATAGTTTGAAGGAAATACTCCAGTTTTCACAAGTCATAGAGTCATAGAGCATGAAAACAGGCCGCTCGGCCTAACTTGTCCATGCCTCCCTTTTTTTTTAAAACCCATGAGCTCAGCCCAATTGGCCACATTTGGCCCATATCCCTCTATACGCATCGTACCCATGAAACTATCTAAATGCTTTTTAAAAGATAAAATTGTACCCGCCTCTGCTACTACCTCTGGCAGCTTGTTCCAGACACTCACCACCCTCTGTGTGAAAAAATTGCCCCCGGACACTTTTGTATCTCTCCCCTCTCACCTTAAACCTATGCCTTCCAGTTTTAGACTCCCCTACCTTTGGAAAAAGATATTGACGATCTACCTTGTCTATGCCCCTCATATTTTATAGACCTCTATAAGGTGAGCCCTCAGCCTCCTATGCTCCAGAGAAAAAAGTCCCAGTCTATTCAGCCTTTCCTTATAACTCAATCCATCAAGTTCCGGTAGCATCCTAGTAAATCTTTTCTGCACTCTTTCTAGTTTAATAATATCCTTTCTATAATGGGGTGACCAGAATTGCACACAGTATTCCAAGTGTAGCCTTACCAATGTCTTGTAAAGTTTCAACAAGACATCCCAACTCCTGTATTCAATGTTCTGATCGATGAAACCAAGTATGCCGAATGTCTTCTTCACCACTCTGTCCACCTGTGACTCCACTTTCAAGGAGCTATGAACATGTACCCCCAGATTTCTTTGTTCTGTAACACTCCCCAATGCCCTACCATTAATTGAGTAAGTCCTGCCTTGGTTCAATCTACCAAAATGCATCACCTCGCATTTGTCTAAATTAAACTCCATCTGCCATTCGTCAGCCCACTGACCCAATTGATCAAGATCCCGTTGCAATTGGAGATAACTTTCTTCACTGTCCACTATGCCATCAACCTTGGTGTCATCTCCAAACTTACTAACCATGCTTCCTATATTCTCATCCAAATCATTAATATAAATGAAAGTAACAGTGCGCCCAGCACTGATCCCTGAGGTACACTGCTGGTCACAGGCCTCCAGTTTGAAAAACAACTCTCTACAACCACCCTTTGGCTCTGTCAAGAAGCCAATTTTATATCCATTTAGATACCTCAGCCTGGATCCCTTGAGACTTAACTTTACACAACAGCCTACCATGCAGCACCTAACTCGAAACAATTGGAATCAAAAGATCAGATAGCACAATCTCAGCCTTATTCATCCTGCATTTTGTACACATGTTCTGCCACATGACATCTGTTAAAAGGATTCTTTCCTTGAGTTCGCAATACTGAATATTAATAGAGAAAAGCTGCAGTAACCCACAGTGAATTAAAGTGGCCTTTCACCTTCTGGCTTCTTGTCAGCATTCATAATTACCCATTAACAGCCTGAAGACATGTTAGAAAATCTTCAAAGTTTTGTTAATAGATTGTTCACAAAAGAATAAGACATGCTATCTCACTTCAAGTACAGTGATTAATATTTTCCAAAGGTTAGCAATTAAATCAGATTGCATTTTTTTAATTTTACAAATGTACTTCTCCATAGAGTAATTCAGCACCAGGTATATTGAGTCACTTAGCCAGAGTGAGGAGGTGGTGCCCTGAAGAGACCAATTTTAATTGCATAATCTTTCGGCAAAGAGATATGTTTAAGTGTGCCACCTTCAACTTTAGAGGAGACATCAATTTTTGAATGTCTGTATTAAGATTTCTTCAGAAGTTCCAGGTACTTTGTTCGTAACATACTTTCTCAGTTGTTTGATAAATGCAAATAGTTCTCCTTATGTTACACGATGAGTAACCGTTAAGCTGAATAAGTCAATGGGATAACATTAAACTGCAATCAACACCAGTGCAGTCTCCTCTACACTGGGGAGACTAAACGCAGACCAGGTGACCTCTTTGCGGAAGACCGTTGCTCAGTCCGCAAACATGATCCCAACTTTCCTGTCACTTGACAATATAACTCAGCACTTTGCTCTCAGGCCCACATGTCCAATGCAGTAAGAAGTCTGACAACACCAGGTTTAAGTCCAACCAATTTATTTGATAGTAAACTCACAAGCTTTCAGGGTTTGCCCCTTCTTCAGGTGAATGGAGAGTTCTGGCCTCAGACAGAGCATATAACAGCACAGACAGTTTACAGATTACTGATTAGAATGTGAGTCTTTACAATTAACCTGCTATTCAAGTCTTAAAGATGCCGACAATGTGAGTGGAAAGAGCATTATACATAGGTTAAAGAGATGTGTATTGTCTCCAGACAGTACAGTAAGTGAGGTTTTGCAAACCCAGGCAAGTCATGGGGGTTACAGATAGTGTGACATGAGCCCAAGATCCCGGTTGAGACCGTCCTCATGTGTGCGGAACTTGGCTATCAGTCTCTGCTCAGCGACTCTGTGCTGTCGGGTGTCGTGAAGGCTGCCTTGGAGAACGCTTACCTGAAGGTCAGAGGCTGAATGCCTGTGACTGCTGAAGTTTCGCCAACAGGAAGGGAATAGTCCTGCCTGGTGATTGTCGAGCGATGTTCATTCATCTGTTGTGTTGATCAGGTGAGGAGGGGTTAAAAGGCTACTTTTTATTTGGTCCCTCAGTTGGTCATTACAAAAGGCTTCCTAAAATTTATTTTCTGGCTTTTCCAATTCAAATATATTTACTTTTTAATAAGGAGCCAAACAAATCAGGTTTCTTAACTCAAAGGAAGAGTAAGTTTATTGGATACTAAATCCAAGAAAAAAAAACAATAAAAATGCAACAACACAGATGCAGATATCTGAAGTAAGAAAGGTCCAAATAAGCTAAAAGAATATGCAATTAAGCCCTTTGATTGCCTTTCAGGCATAAATTGTTGAATATTGCAGCCATTGGAAGTTAGCTGGATTCCTTTAAAATCTCAGAATTGAATAAAATTCTAGGTAACTGCATGTTGTGAAAAAGTGAGTGAGAGCAAGAGAGAGCGAGAGAGAGGGTGAGAGAGGGTGAGAAAGGGCAAGAGAGAGTGAGAGAGAGCAAGAGAGGTCAAGAGAGCATGAGAGAGCGAGAGACAGCGAGCAAGAGCAAGATAGAACAAGAAAGAGCAACAGAGAGCAAGAGAGGGAGTGAGCGAGAGACAGTGAGAATGACAGAGAGAACAATGGGAGAAAGAGGGGAGAGAGTGAGAGAGACGGTGAAGGGGACAGCAAGGGATCAGTGAGGGGGACAGCAAGGTGGACAGTGAGAGAGACAATAAGGGGGACAGCGAGGGGGATAGCAAGGGGTACAGAGAGCAGGACAGAGAGGGAGATAAAGAGGGAGACAGAGAGGGGTACTGAGAGGGGGACCAGGGAGGGGATCCGGGGGTGGTGGGGGGGGGGGAGACAGGAAGGAGGGGAGAGAGGCAGGTAGAGAAAAGGGACAAAGAGATTCATTGCTACTGTCTTCAGCAGTGTTTTCAGACGACTTCAATTTTTCCCTCTATGTCTCTGGCTTGACAGAACAGTTTCTAAACCTCCTCTCTGTGTACTCCAAGAAGGAATTCAATTAGCATATCTTGCAGTCATCATTATTGAACAAGTAATCACATTTTTGATCTTTCCTCTCAGAAACGTTTAACATCTTCCAGAATAGTAGAAACCAGTTATAAAAAACTGGTTTATTATGTTCTCCACTGGGGGTTTTAAATGTCTGTTCAATATCTGGCTGGTTAGCAGTTCCCATTGTCTTAACAATTACAGTTGATTAAAGTCTGACATTTGCATTTTGAATTTCTTCCGTTCAAGTGTCCCTTTTTGAAGTGGGCCATCTCACCCTCAGGTGTGGAATTCCATGAGCAACATATCAACAGTGAAATTCATATAGCAACTTCCCAGAGAAGACCAATTTACAATCCCAGATGGATAACTCATGGAAGTCTTTTTGCTCGCTATCTTTTCCTGACCTTTTTTAAGGATACAGGTTCTCTTTAAACAATCTAATAGGATTTTTTGATTAGCTGGTGAAGTGATAGGTAGATTTCACTCAATTGCAATTTTCCATCATGACAAACCTCCCTCAAAGAGTGACCTACACTCAACATGATCCACGCTCTCCTGACAAAGACACGATACTTCCCCCACATATTGAATTTGAAGGAAGGGTCTGCATTCGATTGTGGTCACCTGGATCAGACTGTTCATCACATTGTGAATGAATGGGGCCTCGGAAAATTTGCCACAGGATTCATGGCAATTCCCCTAACAACACACGGGGCTGTGATTTAGACTTATAAAGTTGCAAGGCATCATATGCAAGAAGAAGATTGAAATTTCTAAACTGTAAAACGACAGAGATCCTTTTTCAAACAAAAAACAATTAATTTTCTTCCATTCCTGTTCCTTGTATTACAGTCAATTCTTGGTAACCAATGTTTGCTACATTACAAAGGTAAAAGTATTTAATTGCCTGTAGATCCTTTCGTGACAGCCTGAGATCATGAAAGATGATATATAAATGCAAGTATTTTCTTTCTGAAGATTATATTCTCCACCACAATCAGTAAGGATAGGCAACAACAGCTCCTCCATGATCATCCTCAACACTGGTGCCCCACAAGGCTGTGTTCTCAGCCTCCTACCATACTCTTTATACACCTACGTCTGTGTGGCCTAATTCTCCTCCAACTCAATTTTCAAATTTGCTGTCAACACCACCGTGGTGGGTTGGATCTCAAACAATGATGAGACAGAGTACAGGAATGAGATAGAGAATCTGTGAACTGGTGCGGAGACAATAATCTCTCCCTCAGTGTCAACAAAACGAAGGAGATTGCCATCGACTTCAGGAAGTGTAGAGGAGAACAAGCTCCTATCTACATCAATGGGGATGAAATAGAAAGGGTTGAGAGTTTCAAGCTTTTAAGTGTCAAGACCACCAACAGCCTGTCCTGGTCCTCCCCAAACAGACACTATAGTTAAGAAAGCCCACCAACATCTCTACTTTCTCAGAAGACTAAGGAAATTTGGCATGTCAGGTACAGCTCTCAGCAACTTTTACAATTGCACCATGGAAAGCATTCTTTCTTGTTGTATCACAGCTTGGTATGGCTCCTGCTCTGCCCAAGACTGCAAGAAACTACAAAGGTCGTGAATGTAGCCCAACCCATCATGCAAACTAGCCTCCCATCAATTGATTCTGTCTACACTTCCTGCTGCCTTGGCAAAGCAGCCAGCATAATTAAGGATCTCAAGCACCCCAGACATTCTCTCTTCCACCTTCCTCCTCAGGAAAAAGATATAAAAGTCTGAGGTCATGTACCAACTGACTCAAGAACAGCTTCGTTCCTGCTGCCATCAGACTTTTGAATGGGCCTACCTTGCATTAAGTTGATCTTTCTCTACATCTTAGCTCTGACTGTAACACTACATTCTCCACTTTCTCCTTTCCTTCTCTATGAACAGTATGCTTTGTCTGTATAGCACGCAAGAAACTATACTTTTCACTGTATGCTAATACATGTGACAACAATACATCAAATCAAACCCAAGTAGACAGGGGGAGAAAGTGCAAACTTCACCCAAGGCTAGAATTGAATCTAGGTCCCTGGCATTGTGAGGTAGCAGCGATAACCACTGTGCCACAATGCCACCCCAATAGACTTTACTGAGAAACTATTATTTTTTAATTCTTGGGATGTGGAGATTGCTGGTAAGGCTTGCACTTATTTTCCATCCCTAGTGTCCATTAAGAGAACATTTAGTGGACCCGTGTAACTAACTGCAGTCCTTATAGGGAAAGTACTCCTGTTATTAGGTGGAAGGATTAAGGTTTTAACCTAGCAACATGAAGGAAGCATGACGTCAAGTCAAAATAATACGACATTTGGGAGGGAATTTGGGGACAATGATGTTCCCGCGCACTAGCTTGTCTTTCTAGGTGATAGAAGTCCTGAATTTGGGAGCTGCTGCCAAAGAAGCCTTGGTCTGTCGTTACAGTGAATCCTATAGTTACAATATATTGATGCATCTACAATCCCAAGGGTGAATGTGTAGTCTAAAGGATATAAAACCATCTTCATATCCTATCAGAATTTTCAAGTCCCAACTCTTGGTTCTGTAGAAGTTTGCATAAAAGAAACTGCAGTGTGAGAGTGATAAATCATGAATTGATGATTGAGACAGCAAATCCCCATGTCTGAATAGCAGGGTCTCTCTTGAAAACAGTAAAAAGTCTGACAACACCAGGTTTTAGTCCAACCTATTTATTTGATAATATACTCACAAGCTTTCGGGGTTAGCCCCTTCGTCACCTGACGAAGGGGCTAACCCCGAAAGCTTGTGAGTATATTATCAAATAAATAGGTTGGACTAAAACCTGGTGTTGTCAGACTTTTTACTGTGTTTACGCCAGTCCAACGCCGGCATACCCACAACATGACTCTCTTGAAAACCCAGTGAGCTCTGCATAATATCTTTCTTTTCCAATGGCAATTATGTTTTGACTTTTTTCAAATTGGCTGCAAACACAAAGCTTCATGAACACATATTTACAATAAATCACTGTCACATTGTGTTCAACCAATGATTTCAAAATACTGCAGTCTCACACAGAGATCCAAACACAAAGCCGCACAAATACGAAGAGGCGCAGATGCAAGCTCATTGCCACAAAGAGCAAGCTTCCAAACACTTGAGCACCTCTTAACCAAAATCCATCCTTTCAACTCACTACTTCTGTCACAAATGCTTCTACTGGTCTTCAGGGACAGACCTTTTCAAGAGACCTGACACCTTCACCTGCCATCAGCTAGATGTGCACTATTTCATATTGGGGAGGTGTCTCTCATGACAGTCACATTTCCTTCTCTCCTCCCCAAACTAAGAAATGGTGTACAATCAGAACTATAGCAGGATGACTGGAAGAGAATTTCCTTCACTGAAACCTTTCATCCTACAAGAACAGAAGACATTAGACATCAGGGAGTATCTGTAACAGTTTCAGGAAAAGCATTATGATCTTGGTAAAGACCAATAACATTTTTAGCTTTTATTTAGAATCCAAAATCCCAGATATTTACAAAAAAATCACCAGGTTCATGGTTTAAAATCAAAGAACATGGTCGGAATTTTACTGGCCTATCCGCCAGGGGAATTGGGGCGGTTGAGGGATGGAGCATGGGAAGGTCCGGTGATCTCAGATGGGATTTTCTGGTTCCAGGACGAGCAAGATCATAAAATCCCACCCCATGAATACTAACAATTGCACCATCTTAAATAGCCAATTACATTAAAGATATTAAAAGTACAATGAACAAATTTACTTATAACCTAAATCTAACTTCTTAAATCAAATTCCTTCTATGCCCACTTGACTTACACCCCCAGTAACTCAAGTCACTTATTTATCAGGAAGTTTATCATGTGGTCTGGGGGCTGTTTCAAAGATTCAAATAAGGGTTAAGTTTTCTTGGAACCTCTGTTTACTTCTGGCAAGGCTACCCCTCCTCTACTTGCTCCATGGCTGTAGACTCCCCATTCAACACAGGCGATGCTAACATCTTAAGCATAGAAAACTCGGATCAGAACTCTTCTAGTTATATTATTTCATTCTGGAATTTGGGGCAAACGCAGCTGGAAAATCCCACCCCCTCTCTCCCTCCCACTCTTGGTTTGGCTATCTTTCAGCTGGGCTATCCCAGAAGTTCAACTCCCTGTCCCTAGGAGTCCTTCAGTTAACAGGAGTTTTAAACTCTTCCAGCTAACGCACAAGATTACGAAGTGCTGATTGAAAGAGCACCAAAACTGTTCTAAAATTTAAAACTAAAACTGCTTGAACAAAGAACGACACCCACAATCTACACACCACAAAAATTAACTTCGAGTTAACCCTGGTATTCTATTGTTTGCCTCCCAGACAACCTTGTTGCATGACCATTTACTGAAAAATCAAAGGCCTTACTGGAAACCCTCTTTCAGAGAAACCCAGTTCTGAAAGGGACCCTCACCTCAACTTAAAATATATGTGGAGTTTGCACATTCTCCCCGTGTCTATGGGGATTTCCTCTGGGTGCTCTGGTTTCCTCCCACAGTCCAAAGATGTGCGGGTTAGGTGGATTGGCCATGCTAAATTGCCTCTGAGTGTCCCAAAAATGTGTAGGTTAGGGGGATTAGTGGGCTAAATATGTGGGGCTATGGTTCATTAGGCCTGGGTGGGATGCTCTGTCAGAGAGTCAGTGCTGACTTAATGGGCTGAATGGCCTCCTTCTGCACTGTAGGGATTCTATGATCTATGATAGGAAGAAGTGGGGAGAGAAAGATCCAGATTGATCTGGTTCAGGTGTGGGAGTGCTTTTGCAGTTTATGATGAAATTGTATATGACACTTCACTTTCCAAATTGTAGCATTCAGGTTTTGATGCAACTCAAGAGCCCTGCGCTATCAAAAGTGGTATGTCATAACTTAAATCAGTTAAGTGGAAGGCGACTGTATTTTGCTAATCACCATGTATTCAAACACAAAATGACACTCCTAATAAGACTCCCATCTAACACCATATAAGATACCTCAACAGATGTCTCTTTAATTACAACGTGACGGTTTATATTCACAGCAACAAAGTACAATTCACTTGGAGGCTGCTGACAGGCTAGCAGAGAGGAGGGTTCGAGGACATTGAGCTGCCTGGCAGTCAGTGCACTTTTCAGAGAAGTTGCAGCTACTTGTGATCATCACAGTATTTAATGACTGAATTGATTGCATTTCTCTTTAATCATAATGACTTGTCTTACTTCAGATGCTGTTAGCAAGGATTTCTTATCCTCTAAGATTTTTGTTTGATCTTTCAAATATAGTTATGATAGTTTTGATAGGATGTTCACACAGAATTATTATCATTGTGGTCCCACCTATATTTTCAACATCAAAGCCAGTCGCTCTTAGGCTACTTTGTCCATTTGCGAGGAAATCATTCATAAGATCTTCTGTCCTTCTCAGCAATTCATTGAGATTTTTCTCCATCTCTACCCCTGCCCTGCCAAAGACAATACTCCAAAAATTGATCATTTTTTACAAATGCACCCCGGTACCATGCGTCAGCAGTCAACATAGTCATGAGAATGTAACAGCACAGACCAATGCAATCTTCATTCAATAATCACATTGCCTCTCCCCACTGGCCACAGCCTCCACATTCCATTTTTGTCACCAAGACCACAACCCACTAATATCCCCACCTCATCCAACATTCCCCCATTTCTGATTGCTATCCAAGCCGGAACTTGCTCAGTTGGGATAAAGCAATGATGGACCCTGGCATTTCCCTGACCTACAGCATTCAGAACCACAAGCTCAGTGAATTTACCCAACAAGCACTGTAGAATCAGGCCCTTTTGATATTTCAAATTAAATCCCTCTCCCATACCCCTCCTCATTTAATTTCCTTCATTCTTAAGAGGCTTTTTATTGGTTTCCATCTGGAACTGATTCTCATTCCAGAATGCCACTCCTGCTACAATGTCATTTGTACACTCCATACCCACATTGCAAAGATGAGGGCGGCACAATGGACAGTGGTTAGCTCTGCTGCCTCACAGCACCAGGAACCTGGGTTTGATTCCAGGCTTGGGTCATTGTCAATGTGGAGTTTGCACATTCTCCCAGTGTCTGTGTGGGTTTCCTCCGGATGCTCTGGTTTCTTCCTACAGCTCAAAGATGTGCGGGTTAGGCGGACTGGCCATGCTGAGTTACTTCTTAGTGTCAAGGGGACTAGCTAGGGGAAATGTATGGGGTTATGGGGATTGGGCCAGGGTGGGATTGTGGTCAGTGTGGACTCGACGGGCCAAATGGCCTCCTTCTGCACTGTCGATTCTATGATTCTATAATAAAGATGGATACAGATGCTAAAGGCTATTTGGTCCATCATTGCTTCCTCTACAATGATCCAGAATTCTTCTTTAAACTGTCCAAACAATTCCAAGTAGCAATCATTCTTTGCATAAACTATTCCTCAACATCAATTCTAGATTTATACTTCAACAATCTGTACCTTTGTCTCCTCAATTGTGATGTAATTCCACAGGTCTCAAACAGGACCCTTCTTAGTTGACTCCTTTCAATGGGTGGAGTTTTCCAATTTTTTCCCCATATCTGAATTTTCTGGCACAAGTGACAAATGATGCTGGGGGGATATTATTTATTGGCCACTTGCCTAGTTGGGTGGTCTCACAGCGTAGTCTACAGAGAAACTACCATTAACAGGAGGGCGCCTTCCCAGGGACAAGACAAGAACAGGCAAGTGAGTTCACACTTCCCATTTTAAACCCCTCCCACAGCTCTAGGATATTATGATGCATTTTTGCCATCAGGAGTTGAAGATCCTCGTCACAGTTTAGTTTTGCCTGAGAAGTAATGGAAACAATGTTAAAGGAAAAGGATGTTTAAATCCTGCAATGGGATTTTTCAAATCAGCAACAATGTAACATGGTGACAAAACATGCATTCTTCACACTGATGGATCTCTCCATTCACCTCAAGAGAAAATAAACTGGCTGGGTGAGTACGTGGCAAGATTTTGTAAGTGGATTTTGGAAAAAATAAATTAAATGGAAGCATTCCAGGAACTTTAGCATAGGTTAAAGCCAGCATTAAAGAATCATATTTATTAAGAAGTATCCACCATTTTATGCAACAATAGACTTTCACCGTCCAAACAGTCCCCAATACCAATCAGACCACTTGACACAATTATCAGATTCAAACCTATCCTCATTCGGGTTAACATTTCCAAGAACTTAAAACTCTCCCAGCCCCCTGTTAAAGATTGCATTATGCTAAATTTGTCTTCAGTATGATTCCCAAGTGATTTTAGAAGTGATTCTCTGTTGATTCCCAAGCGATTTTAGAAGATCAGGCAAAAACTGAGTTACCCACACTCATATGGTGCAGTAGCAAACTTTCAACAAGTGATTGTTGCTCTAGCTGAGGTGTTACAGCAATTGGCATGGAGTAGAATGGCAGCAATTCAACTTGAAGCCAGTTCCTATGATAATCCTGTTTGATTTAGGTACCCTCATTGTATTACAACAAAATCTGTTGTTTCTATCCACAGCAAGGGAAATCCTAAAAGGCTGAATATTGCCTGGAATCCCACTGATACCAATGTCTCTTAAAGGCATTTATCGGATTGTGTTTCCACTGTCACTCCCAAAATAACCTTATCTGTAAAATACAGCCACAACTACTCTTGAGAAAGGTAACATTTCACATGAGACAATAGCTGAGCTTTGCAAGAATGTTCATTTGAGGAGTTTTTTTTTAAGATTTAAAAGCTGGACTTTATTATATCCAAAACTTTTTTGGGGAGGGCAAATTAATTCAACACATCTATTGACTTCCAGAAAACATCTGTACGTCTTAAAACAGTTCCAACTGTGACATAAAATGACAACTGATTAATGAGTTCTGGAAGAGTCCACCTAACCCACACATCTTTGGACTATGGGAGGAAACCACAGCACCTGAGGAAACCCACACAAACATGGGGAGAATTTGCAGACTCCACACAGACAGTCACCCATGGCCGGAATTGAGCCCAGGTCCCTGGCGCTGTGAGGCAGCAGTGTTAACCAGTGCTATCCTCCATTCAAAGTGATTATTTTAGCCCCACAGCATCCTCCTGTGAATCTCACTAGTATTGAATGCCCCAAACTACTCCACAGTTAAGCTAACATGTTGATGCTGGTGAATTTCAATCTGAAGAAAAGGCTGATTTGTCCCGTGGAATGCTAAAAAAAAGCTAACAACTGGGTTGAAAGACTGACATTTAGCATATTGGACCTGATCAGTCTGTAAAAAATAGAAGTTACAGGCTGATTAATGCATTTTATCTGGAGACTTTTTACAGACTAAAAAACACATTACACAAAGAGGAACTGCATTGACTGATAAATGCAATAAGAGGCAGAGGTAGCTGGAGGAACATATTCACTCTATGCTTTTGGAAACATAACTGCCTTGCATTACTCTTTCCCCTGCTGATTCACCCTCCTGCTTAGTGAGTGGCTCATCATGAATCCTCTGCTTGCTTCAGCTTCAACTGATATGTTCCCCAGTTACAGATAGTCAAAAGCTGCAGAGATTAAAGTAACTCCTTCAGTGCCCATTTAATATTGGCTTTGCTCAGCTGGTAGTTGATTGCTTGGTTGTACAGTGCTAAGGTAGCTTTATTCTCCCTTAGAGTCTTCCTGACAGGAAAAATAGTTTAACATCAATTTCACAGGCAACAAAGGGGCTTAACAGCACTATAATGAATTATTTCACCATAGAATTGTTATACAATAAACGCAGCTAGTTTGTACCTCTGCCCTTGCTCTAGCATGGCTGACATTTTGAATGAGATGGTCCCTTCAAGATGGTAAGCTTTTGTGTCAGACAGCTTAAGTGTGGAAGTGGGGGAGTGGGGGGGTGGGATTGGGAGGTGGAGTGGCAAGTTTAGGATGGAGCAGGGATTTAAAATCCAAATGATCGAACTTTAGAGAGCATGTGGCTAATTTTAACTTTGGGTGGACATCAGGTGGGCAACAGGGGATGCATTCAAGCTCCCCATCCAATGTTCTTGCTGTGGTTTCAATGGCCTGGTTCTCATTTCAATATACACGGGAAACTGGGAGCTCGCCATTTGGAACATAAGGTAATAAGAACGAGGAGCAGGAGTAGGCCAACTGGCCCCTTGAGCCTGCTCCGCCATTCAATAAGATCATGGCTGATCTTTTTGTGGATTCAGCTTCACTTACCCGCCCACTCACCATAACCCTTAATTCCTTTACTGTTCAAAAATGCCTTAAAAACATTCAATGAGGTAGCCTCAACTGTTTCACTGGGCAGGGAATTCCACAGATTCTTTGTGTGAAGAAGTTCCTCCTCAAAGCACTCCTAAATTTGCTTCCCCTTATTTTGAGGTTATGCCCCCTAGTTCTAGTTTCACCCGCCAGTGGAAACAACTTCCCTGCATCTATCTTATCTATTCCCTTCATAATCTTATATCTTTCTATAAAATCTCCCCTCATTCTTCCGAATTCCAATGAATATAGCCCCAGTCTACTCAGTTTTTCGTCATAAGCTAACCCTTTCAACTCTGGAATCAACCTAGTGAATCTCCTCTGGACCCCCTCCAGTGCCAGTACATCCTTTCTCAAGTAAGGAGACCAAAACTGTACACAGTACTCCAGGTGTGGCCTCACCAGCACCTTACACAGCTGCAACATAACCTCGCTGTTTTTAAACTCCATCCCTCTAGCAATAAAGGACAAAATTCCATTTGCCTTCTTAATTACCTGCTGCACCTGCAAACCAACTCTTTGAGATTCCTGCACAAATACACCCAGGTCCCTCTGCACCGCAGCATCTTGCAATTTTTTACCATTTAAGTAATAGTCCATTTTGCTGTTATTCCTACCAAAATGGATGACCTCACATTTACCAACATTGTACCCCATCTGCCAGACCCTTGCCCACTCGCTTAGACTATCCATATCCCTTTGCAGACTTTCAGCAGACTTGGTGGAAGGGACAGGGCAGAAAATCCTGTGGTTCCCATGTGAAATCCAGCCAGAGCTAAAGTGTTAAAAATGGAGGAAAGCAATTACAGCAGCAGGTGCACAGTGGTTGATAGCAGGTGGGAAAATTCCTACTCTTACTGGCCCCTCAAGAATCTTCAGAAAATCTTGCCCTTCCTATTTTGGTGAGTGACCTGCAGTTGCCTTTCAAAGTTCAATGTGCTGTTGCACACTTGGGCCAGGGGCCAGAATGTGCGTACTCCCCAAGCACAAGCACTTACGTCGTATCACTATCACAGTGGCACAGTGAATAACACTGCTGCCTCATAGCATCACTGACCTGGGTTCGGTTCCAGCCTCAGGTGACTGTGGAGTTTGCACATTCTCTCTGTGTCTATGTGGGTTTCCTCTGCATGCTCTGCTTTCCTCCCACAATCCAAAGATGTGCAGGTTAGGTGGATGGGCCATGCTAAATTGTCCCTTAGTCTTAAGGGGATTAGTAGGATAAATACATGGCTATACGGGGACGGAACCTGGGTGGGATTGTGGTTGGTGCAGCCTCAATGGGCCAAAAGGCCTTCTTCTGCACTGTAGAGATTTTATAATCATCTGTATGTTATGGGATGCTGATCTCTGCACATTACAAGAAGCCTCTGCCTGAAACCCTTGGCTTCACTGAGCTGCTTTCAAAAAGGTCTTGCAGCTGAATCAGGAGCAGGAATCAGGTAATAAATTTAACCCTGTAGCTTTCAACAGATCATTGCCTTATTTCCACTCAGCATGGACTGTGAAACTCAGCTCCTACGTGAACATTGAGCAATTAGATTAATTTTGTATTTGATGTACAATACTCAGTCCTAAAGCTTTTCATTCTGGAGATTTTAATTTTTTTCCCCACATTATACTTAGACCTTTCCCTATGATAGAATGACCTGCTCCTAGCCCTTCAGGAATACCACCTTAAACCAGAGATGCAGAGCAAAGGACAGTTCTTGCCTGGAGAAAAAGCTCATTGGTCCCATGGAATGCAAACAAGCCAGCATTTGAACTGAAACATTGACATTTAGCATGTTAAAATTGATCAGGGTATAAAAAAACTAAAGTTATTCAACAAATCATCCCAGTGTCATGATTCAAATGCTCACCAAGGCAAGGATCATGACTCTCAATAATTCCAAGATGTAGCACACTTAGTATTCAAGTGCTCACCACATCACACATCTTTCAATCTTTCATTTTTTGATTCCTTCATTCTCATATCCCAGTAAAAATGAGAACAGAAGTACTTTAAAAATTCTGAGGGGGGGGGATTTGCAGAGTAAATGCTAGCAGTTTATATCCACTAGCTAAACAATCTAGAATTCAGGAGCATAGTCGCAAGATAAATGGTTGAGATGAAGAGTAATTTCTTCCCCAAAAGGGTTATGAAGATGCGAAATTGTTGCACAATTATAGTGCATTCGAGGCTGAGATCATTAGATTTCAGGACTCTAGGGAAATCAAGGATATGGGGATTAAGTAGGAAAGTGAAATTGAGGTCAAGGGTCAGCCAAAATCTTAGTGAATGGCTCGAGGGACTATAGGCTGATTCCTGCTCCTGTATATGTTTCTATATCCTTCTGTAGGAAGTATAGCTAAGAAGGTTGGTTTTAACTGCAAAAATTGGGCCTGTGGCCCACCACTCGTCTCCATACAAATTCAAATTCTTTCACACTACTTTCTCTCTACATTGATATTGGTCAAAGTTGGTTTCTAAAATGTCTAAAGGAACACATGAGTTATAGCTTCAGAAACAAGGCAGCCAAAGATTCGTGGGTAAAGACTGAAGATCTGTTGCTTCCCCAGGGCATCACCTCAATGGTTGAACATTAAGTGTTTATTGATAACACATCATGTACAAGTACACAGGGTATAGCCCAAGCTATGAGCTAACTCCATGCTTCCTTATACAATGGTCTCAATCCAATCCACAATTGACTCTACTCTCAGGCATCACAATTGACTCTACTCACAGGCACCACAATTGACTCTACTCACAGGCACTACAATTGGCTCTACTCTCAGTGAACGTGACTCTCCCCAGTCCCACATTAACCCTTGCTATGCCCAACACACTACCGTAGATACTGCAAGAAAGTCAGGACCAGACTGATCTCTGCACAAGCTTTGATTGCCTAGATGATATATAAGGCATAACATTTGCATGGACAGACTGACTGAACCAGAAGCTCTTCATTGAGCAATGATTTTTTTATACGTTTGTATATTCATATCTGAAAGGTCACTGAAATCATAGTATTTACCATGTTCAAACAGCAGAACCTATTTCATAAATAATTCTATCGGCCTTTTAATTCAATTTTTGACTTTCTACTAACATCTTCCTTCCCCTTTTTCTGAAGCCAGTGAATCATCATTAGATTTCAGGGTATTGGTCTTTCTACAGTATCTCTTATATTTGCCCTTCCTTCACGTGTAACCCAAGAGCAGTGTTAGCAGCCTACTGGGGGATAGTGGAAATCAAAGCTAGCCCAGCCCTGTTTACACACAACAGCCAACATTATTTTGTCATTGGTCGGAATCTCAAACAGGAAGTCTGGCTGCTGATCCTCCCTCGAGTGGGCACTGAAGCCAAATGAATTCAGTAATTTAGAATAGTTCAGGGTTCAGAACTAATCTGGGCATTTCAATAATACGTCCCACTTAACCAACTGTGGAGTCAGTGGGCAATTAATGTTGACAGCAGTGCTCCATAAAATGAAAGATGCGACTGATATTCAAGATCTATGATTGCAAAATGGCACCCCACATTCCCAGCAGTTAAAGTGATAGATACATCCATTTCATTCTAAGATTAACAGTACATCATCATGATATGAACAGCTTCAGAAGAAACTAAGACAGGGTAGCATCATCGCCTCATATTGCGTCAATATTGCAAGCAGCCACAGCATGAGATTGCAGTTACAGTAACATGTGATGATATTTTGAATTGAGTTTTCAGAACCAGCCTAACATGATCCTGCTTGAATGCCACTCAGTGTAGCAGTGGAGAACATAGATTGATTTATTAATGTCTCAGTGTAGATAGATTCTCCGCAGTGACAGGCAGGTCACATCATCTGCTGCTTCTTTTACTTTATCTCCTGGAGACCATACACTTAATCGACAAATAGAAAGTCTCGACACGTACCTGGAAGAAGGAGTACTGGAGGGGAGCTTCTGATCAGCATCAGCTGCTGGGCAACAGAATTGATGTAAAACATTCTCATTTCTGTAAGAAAGATGGAACAAAATCGAAATTAATCCAATTCCTGGAGTATATTAGAAGAAAATAAAACAGATTGCTAAGGTCCATTAATATGACAGTAAGAGTTCCCAAATCATTGCTGCTGATAAAGAAAAGCAATCTGAGGGACCAGATGATGTGGGAGGTTAGTTTCATTTTGTCCAAAATCAAGCGATGGGCTGAAAGGCTAATCTCCATACTTTATAGGTAGGTTTGGGCTCAGAATCAGCTGTTAGCTACTGGGATCCCTAATTCAATAGTTTTGAGTAGAAGACACAAGGATGGTTTTTGGATGATTGATGCACTGGCAGGTACTCTTTCCCAGGCCAGTGTTCATGCTCAGTACAGTCATGAGGATATTGGATATTATGAACGGGAATATCATGTTCTTTGAAAGTGGCCACACCAAAAACATATTAAAATGGCTGCAACGTAACAGGTGACTATGGGCATTCAAACTGCGGACACTATTCAATTCAATGGCCAATATTTATTTAAACATGGGCCTAAATAGGATACTCTGCAGCCATCTGTGAAGTTTAAATGTCTCATTGTTTACAGATGAATCAGCATTTAAAGAATCTCTAGATGGTTGGTCTCCGATTGCCACACTGAATAAAGGAGGATATTTGAGCTCAGGTTAGAGTAGAAATAAGAGTGAATGTTCATTGTCAACTGCTATTGAATCATTGGAACCTGGCCTCCAGAAGTGTTAACCATGCAGTCATGTGACTGAAGCTAATTTTCAGCAACTACAGTTTAAAATATCCCAAACGAGGCAAGAAACAACTAAAATATCACAAACACCTGAAACATCAGAACCACCAAAGCTGAAAGTCTTCGAACGCAGCTTCCAACTTCCAAATCCAGCTGACTATCCATCTACAAGAGGCTTTGCAACTTCATGAGACTCTTTAATTCTAAAAGGCCTAACTCCAACTAAAGGATCAACTCAACTAAGTCGGCATCATGCCTGCATCTGAGTTATAAAACCCATGTTTATAATTACAGCTTTAAATTAATCTGCACCTAATCTTTGCGTGTGACAGTGTTAGTCAGGTGAGTGCTTGAGACATTGGCAGGAATCTAATCACCATTCACACTGGCGGGATTTTCTGGCCACAAAATTTTCCGACCTCACTGCAGCAGGAGCATGGCAGATAAGATCAAACAAGCGTGCAATCACAAATAACGTTCTTTGTTTTTAAAATCACCAAAAAGCCTGCTGCTGGAATTTACTCTAAATTAGGAAAAATCACTTCAAGGGTAGCCTTATACAGAAACATCTTGATTGCAGATCGGAAGGGATCACACCAATTCTGTCTTAGCAATATTCTGAGACTATTCCGTCCAAACCAGTGATTCTAACAGTGTATCTGTCAGGTTTTAATAAACTTAAATTCATTTAACTGTATTATACATAGCAATGAGGCCACAGAATATGAAAAGAAAACAATGAGGACTCAAGATATAAAATATTCATTCAACAAGGCAAATATTAGATCTTTGGTACCTGTGTGTTGTGTGTTCAGGTTTACTTGACAATTAAAAGGGAACCACCACACATCTTCAATGAATAACATATTCAGATTGGCCATGGGAAAAATCAGATAAATCATAAGTCAGGTGAATTCTACATAGAACCATTAAAGCTCTGTACACAAGGCGCGTTGGAAAGTCTGGAATGACATAGGTTATCTTCTGACATGTTCTTTGTGTGGGAAGAGGTGGATGGCACAGATGGGAACAATGAAAACAGGAGGAAAGGCTGAGAAGTTTTCTGCATGTAAACACTGCGTTAGGATAACAAAACAACATAATCAAAGTGGCTCCATCCGGATGTCTTGAACCAGATAGAAAACATGCAGAAATTGTTAAAAATTTAACGTGTCATGATCAACTGATAAATATCTTCAGGCATGAGATATTCTTAACTAACTCATTGACTGTCACTCCTGGTTTATTTAGTCAGTCCAATGTGGAGTCATTAATCAGACCACGCTGATGACTGAGATATCTTTGATGAGGACACTACTGCCATCTACTTTAGGATCAAATACTCCTTTTACTTCTCCTCTTTGCTTCTTTTTATATTCAACTTTGTCCTCAACTTGCTACTAACTCACTTGGGAAATATGAAGGGTGAAGGCTACCATGGTAACTCCCGGGATTTAGCCTCTGCATGGCTAGAAAAATGCAGGAAGGAAAGCATATATATCAATCATCATCAATTCAACATTACGATGGCCTACTTCATGTTTGTCATTTGTATCAGCAACTTGCACTTAGAAGATGCTTCTAACAGAGAAAAATATCCCAAGTGATACCAGAGCTGTAAGGAATAAATCATCATCAAACAAATTAAGTAGACATTAAGGCAAAAGGGAGATCTGTACTATCAACAGAAAACATGGGAAATGTTTGGGAGGTCAAATTGAACTTGTGGAGAAAGGAGTTGGCAGGCCAGATTTTCGCTACTGAGGCAGGTCCTGCACTCTCCGCCTTGGTAAAAAGTATTTAGAATCACATGATTCTCACTCTGTAGTCTGCAGGTGCAGGGTAGATTCAGATCCACCAAACCCAGGGTAGCCACGCAGGAGGCAAGTGCCAAGGTGGGCTGGTGAGAAGGCCTGACTCAGTTTTCAGGACTTTGTCCTAGTTGTTTTAGAAGCTGTTTGGCCCACTAGCCTTCACCCTTCATAATCTCCAATAACCTCCACGCCTTCCATGCCATCAAAATTAAATTGTTTCCTCCATTCTAACTGGAGGACATGAGCAAGGGCTAACACCAGTTGAAAAATTGACAGATGAGGAATGGGCCATGTATAAGTGAATGACAAGCAAAAAGTAGGAGTTTCACAAGAATTTTAATTGAAGCAGGGGGTCGATTTTGATTTTTAGATGATTGATGATTACTTCTCTGTTATCGTCATCCTCTCCATGCTATCTGCATAGCCTCGTGCCCTCCTATAAAAGTGAAAGAATGTCAGGTGTACACACTGGGGTCAATTATAACTTGTTCCACCAAGCATCAAATTGGAGGTTTCCTGCCTGACAAAAGAGCTGGTATCCTTACCATCCATTGGGCTAAAATGTGGACGAAGCCATTTTGAAAGGGGCTCCCACCAAAACCAATTGTCCATTTCAGGCAATAGGCTTATTTCACTACAGTTCAAAGATCCTGATTACTATTTTAGGTTGGAAACAGTCAATTCCACGGATAACAGAGAAGTAATCATCAATCATCTAAAAATCAAAATCAATCCCCTGCTTCAATTAAAATTCTTGTGAAACTCCTTTTTGCTTGTCATTTACTTATACATGGCCCATTCCTCATCTGTCAATTTTTCAACTGGTGTTAGCCCTTGCTCATGTCCTCCAGTTAGAATGGAGGAAACAATTTAAAAGTCAAAGTTAGAGGAAATTCCAGTTGTAATTTCGTTCCATTACAAAATGTAAGTATTCCTAAAAGGGAGGAAATTGGTTGAGGTGGAGTATTTCTGGAGAAACAGGAAAGAAAACCAAACCTTCCATCTAAATTTTCCAACTTAACTGCTTTTGCAAAAATTGAACTTTAAGCCCTTTTACATCTGGGTCTTAATTTCTATCTCCAATAAACCAGAAATGTGGAAATGAACAAGCAGAAATGTACTAATCTATAATTGAGGATCATCACTTGACTGAAAGACAAAGCTGCAACACTGACTGCAAACCAACTGCCATTCTTAATTGTTACCTACAGATAGTTTAGTATGGCACTGCACATACTCATTGCTAGCATTCAATAATATTCTCCCTGTATTTATCATTCCAATTTTCAATATTGCTTTTTGAACTGAATACTATATCAATACAAGTGTCCTGTTTGGCTTGATTATATCATGCTTCCAATAGCCCATCAACTGAAGTCCACATCAGGACAATGCTATCAGAGCTCGGACTCTGACTGCAATATTACACAAGATGTATGGGCATTGGTGGCACAGTGGCACCATTGTTAGTACTGCAGTCTCACAGTGCCAAGGATTTGGGTTCAATTATGGCCTTGGGTTACTGTGTGGAGTCTACATCTTCTTTCTGTGCCTGCGTGGGTTTCCTCCAGGTGCCCCGCTTTCTTCACAAAGTCTAAAGATATGCAAGGTTAGGTTGATTGGCCATGATAAATTGCCACTTAGTGTCAGGGATACTAGCAGGGTAAACAGTTATGGGGATAGGGCCTGGATGGGATTGTTTTTGGTACAGCCTTAATGGGCTGAATGACCTCCTCCTACACTATAGGGATTCTATGAAAGTACAGCACAGAAACGGGCCATTCATTATTGTCTGTCTATTTAAAATTATCCATCTCACAGTTCCTTCCTGATGATCCATCTGAACTCCACAGCCAGATCCCAACATGTAACCAATAACTGGGAATTGGTTATCCTTTATAGAAATTATATCTGAAGTCCTAGTCTATAACTCACTCTAGGTAAAATGTGCAGGCTGGGGAGCTATGTCCAGAGCACAGGCCAGCTGAGCTTCTCCAGGAAGCGCACTTTGATGATCACCTCTCAGACTGGTGAGTCTGTCCAACTGGAGGAGACATCACAACTTAGAAGAACCTGTTCTCAGTCAGTGTCCTGTCATGTCCACTTATTAGCAGAGGGTAACTGGACAATGATCAGGAATGAAAACTCTGGTTGATTTACCCCACTAACCCAAGGCCAAAGAATCCAGTGAGATCAGCTAACTCAACACAAATGAAGATCAATTCTTTACCTGCTAAGCCTCGAAAGAGCTTGCATTTTATATGTTTATATTGCAGTCACTGGTTAACACTGAACACTTCATGGGGTTTCTCCAATTCCCTGCATGTAATAGTGTACCAATGCTGTTACCCAGCAACCCGTTTATATGGCTGCTGCTTCCTTATATCTTCCATGCCGTGCAATTAGTTAGTGAAACATGTGAGTAAGCTTCAGATCAATTACCTTCTCTTCGACCTCTCAAGAAATGCATTTTAATATATGCTTTTTACTTTTCCAGAAATGGGCCATTGCTGAGAAAAACTTTGGCAAGAAACGTTAAAGTTTGAAGCGAGGCTTAGTTAAAAATAGATAATGTGTAAATATATGGATCACAGCCATTTCTTTCAGCAGATCAATTCGAGCATAAACAAGAAGTGTAAAGAGGAAAAATCTCACCATCAAAACTTGTTTAGAAGAGAAATAATAACCACTGGATGCTCTTTTTAAAGAGGAATCTTACCATTGTTTTAAAAAGATCAAACAGCTACAAATAATTCTCAAAATCTGTAACGTGCATTTTTCGAGCTTTTCTTGACTGTTTAAGCATGTTTTAGTTTAAACTGTGAGCCCTAATGAGATCAAAGAAAGCTGATGTGGATGAGTCACTGAACCTGGCTGTGAAGGAGCTAAACCAACATCAGCAGCAGGTTAGTTATTATCCTGAAGAATTATTAGGCCTGACAGTGAGAGCTAAATTAACATATGACCCTAAAGTCTAGACTATGGAAAGGCTGCTTGGCTCATTAGGTTCAGTTCATACAGCATAATCCTTTTTATACACAAGCTCCATTATCAATAGCTTTTAAGCACCTACTTTAAGTAACATTCATACTCCATTCTTTCTTCTTATGAATTGCCTGTCCATCCATACAACCTACCTCTCCTTTGCTGACAACTTTGTTCTAATATTATCAACCTTTGAGACTGCATGCCGCCAGAATATCTCCTCCTTGCCGTTAAATGGGGAAAATCAACGTTTTGCTTTTTTTTCAATTCTTATGACTATCCCTCTCACAAGTCCAAACAACAAATGCTTCCCTTGCCTACAATGGTTTTAGCATTGAAACCTTTTTCTTCTTATCAACTCTCTTGGTATCTTGATTTCCCTGATTTCGAACAAAGTTCCGATAACTTGTGTGTTGGAAGAGCTGCCTTCACAAAGTTTGGTTCGTTGTTTTTTTGCAAAAAACTTGCTATTCTCACTCTTTGAAACCCAAGTTAATCCAGAAAGCACAACTTTCACATCTGGCTTTCCACAGTAAAATCACAGGTTAACGGTAGCCACACTTTGGCCCCTTCCAATTGCCTCTTCCCCGCCCCCCCCCCGGACTCTGCCAATTGAGACGCTAGTGCCAGTGAATCAGCTGCCTTCTCTTGCTGAACTGGCAAGTTGCCTCTGGGACGGTGAATGGAAGTCATGATGTGGAGATACCAGCGTTGGACTGGGGTAAACAGAGTATGGAGTCTCACGACACCAGGTTAAAATCCAACCAGTTTATTTGATAGTAAACCCACAAGCTTTCAGAAACGCTGTTCCTTCGTCAGGTGTGTGGAAAGTGAGAAATTTACTATCAAATAAACTGGTTGGACTTTAACCTGGTGTTGTGAGATTTCTTATGGTGAATGGAATCCACAGTTTGCTGGTTCTATCCAAAGGGACGAAGTTTCCCTTGATTTTTAGCTGGCCTCATTAGGCGCTGCACCAGGATCACTACCTGGGTTTGAACTCATTGTAATTTCCAGGCAAACAACGTGTTTTGGAATTTACACTACAATCCATGGACAGCTTGCAAACAACAATTTCTAAAGATCTGATTGTACACAGGGCATGAGTCAGCTATATGTCTTTGCCAGAGTTACAGGCAAAATAAAACTACAACAATGTTCTCCTATTGTCTCTAGCGTATGTCCACGTCTTATCATTCTTTCATTCAAGTTCCCTTGTTGAAAATCCTACTATCACTAGATAAAATGTACCAAGGCCTGAATTCTTCAGTCAGCGAGTGGTTGGTGGGAGTAGAAGCAGCCATGGTGCTCTCTTCCGCTCATGAGCACTGGGAGGTGGCATTTCACACTGTCTGGCCAGTTAAGGGTCAGCCAAAGTAGAATGTTCTCATATTGCTTCAGAAAACACTACGACTGCCCACTGAACAATCTGAATGTTGTGATCTCACCGTTTCATCATTGTGATTACTTTTCTTACACATGATCCAAGCAGGCGAATGCAAAGAATAATGTTGGAATTCAGTGCTGATTATTTCAATCTTAACATCTCCATTTCACAATCAATTATTCTTCTTCATTTTCTTCTTTTCTTCTTCCTTGTTAAATCATCTTAGGCATTCAAGCCTCTATGCTGACATCCCGACAGTCAGCCTTTCAAGGTATGGTGATGTAGTTTCTTGGCACAACATCAATGTAGATCTATCTTGCCAGCAGTATGAAGCAGCTGAGATGTCCTTATGGGATGCCACAGATATGAGTAAAAATAAACCTCCTGGAGCTACCAAGAGAAGACAAAATTGACATTGGTGCACACGGACCACTTGGCAAAGAGTCATGCCAAAATCATCATAACCAACGCTGGAAAGTAGATTGAAGCTCTTTGTTGGAAAGACGTGCCTCAAACATATTCAGGTCTTTTATCCCACCCTAAATTAGGAAAGATGGAAAAACATGAATGCTACCTGACCTATTGGCCCATGCACCTAGTGTAAAAGTTCATAGGCCACCTAGGATCAGGGATAATTCATGTTTAATGGGCTTAATTGTCCTTCTGTCAGTGGGCATTAAACTAAATTCTCCAGTCTCTTTAAATTCTCCCACCCACTGGCACATTGTGAAGTCAATGGGAATCACTACTGATCTCCAGAAATGGAGATCAGGTGGGTTGACCACACCAGGGATGCTGCAAAGCCATTGTAGCCCATGGGTGGTCAGGGACATGGCTAGACAGTGCTCTGGCAGTGACTTCTAACACCCTGGCATGCCAAGGGACCTGGCCTGAAGGGATGTGGCCCGAAGGGACAGGGTCTTTAAGCGAATAGCAGAGATTCACACACATGATGGGGGCAGGACCTTTGATGTCGATGATGGGGTGCATCTCGATGGTGCCATCAATTAAGTGGGGAGGGCGGCACCCTTCGATGCTGGCAATAGTGGAGGGGAGAGGCATTAAGATTAATCTGAGATCGGGGTACCCTTTGAGGAGTAGGCCTTGTATCATCTTTAGGCCTAGCCCCTCTCATTCTTGGGTTAAATGATCCTCCCTCCAAAAGAATGACTAAGTGGCGGAGGATTGTGATTGGGATCACGCCGACCAACCCAGCGGGAATCACACTTAATCAATTTTTTGAAGAATTGTCCCCCACATTTTAGAGTATGGTGTACTTTTTGGTCTCCTTAGTTAGGGAGAGATATACTTGTGTCACGATGACAGGAAGCTGTGATGGAGTGAGATCCATTTCCAACTTCACCAGTTAGTCACAGACATATTGGACTGTTCAAAGAAGACATGCTTTCAAAAAAAAAGAAAATACACTGATCCAAAATGGCTGCCACGAGCTATTCCAGGCGGGATTTTCCCTCCCCAAAACTGGAAAATCCCATCTGAGGTCAAGGGACCTTTGCATGGATTGCCTTCCCCCAACCCGCTCCAATTCCTGCAACAGGCAGGATGGGAAAGTTCCCTCTAGGTGTCTGATACTGTTGTAAGATTTTGATAAATGCACTAAATTTTAGAATCTGTAGTAGCGATGGATTTGATTCCATCACCACAGTTTAAAATTAAATGATTCAGGTTTGAATTGTTATTGGGTAATTCATAATCAAGAAAATGAGAAAAACATAATGTTTGTGAATAAATAAAGTTGCTTTATTATTTTATGACTGAGCTCATTTGAGTTTTGAGCTGAAAATGGGCAAAATACCAATGTGTTTTTTTTAAATCAATTTGAAGGAATAGTTACAACACCGTGAACTTAAGATGATACTGTTTAAACAAACCATGCATTGCTTTAAAGGTTCTATACCAGATAGGAGACCTTTGATATGATAAGAAGTGGTTTTAACTGTTGGTGTTAAGAGCTTTGGCTAAGATGTATTGACAAGAGAATGTGGCTCCATTAATGGCTTCTGTGTATCTGGAAGGAGGTGTTCATTTGTTTGTGATGGAATGTAAATTTCTGGAGTTTATGAACTATTAAGCAAGGGTTGTTGCAAAGGTGGGGTGACATGAGATGAATTGCGTCCTATAACCAGTAGAAGGAGTGAATTGTGTAGCACAATGGCGCAGTACTTAGCACAATTGTCTCACAGTGCCAGGGACTTGGGTTCAATTCCCAGCTTGGGTCACTGTATGTGTGGAGTTTGCACATTCTCCCCATGTCTGCATAGGTTTCCTTTGGGTGCTCCTGTTTCCCCCCACACTCCAAAGATGTGTGGATTAGGTTGATTAGCCACGCTCAGTTGCCGCTTAATGTCCCGGGATGTGTAGGATAGAGGGATTAGCAGGGTAAATATGTGGGGTGACAGTGATAGGGCCTGGGTGGGATTGTTGTTGGTGCAGACTTGATAGGCCAAATGGCCTTCTTCTGCACTGTAGGGATTCTATGATTCTATTCTGTGGTTCTAATTTGAACCATTTCCAAAAAAGGGAGATGGAATGGGAAACTGGAAGATAAAAATTGAGATATTGCAATCCTTGTTGGCACAGTGATACCATAGCTTCTGGGAAATGACTTTGCTGGACAAAATTCAACATCACTTCAAGGGCAATGAAGACAGACAGACATTTGTCTGTGCTGACAACACCAAGAGTTCCACAGTGGCTAAATGGAGTCTCTGAGCACTCTGCTGAGTTTTGTCAGGGGACAGTATTCAATGATGTGAGTCATTGACTGGGATGCAGTCCAGGCGCCCTGCAAGGCCCCACTTGTGTTAGTTTGCCTTGGGCAATGCAGTAACAGGTGAGTGCCCAATGTTGGTGGAGCATATTGAAGATGAATGTGCAGGCTGTGGAACCTGTGATGAGGAAATGGTTTTTAAAGGTGGGTATGGTGGTTCCATTCCTGCTGTTGTAGGACCCCTGCTGTTGCATCATAGCACCATGCTCTTAGCCAGGTCTAAAGCCCAGGTCAACTGGGGGAATAACAGCATACATTTAAGTGATTGAAACTAGTTGGCTCCAGCATTCTGGTTCCATTAGTGCTATAACATGACTACCTGGTGCATGATGCGATCTCTGCCCCTGCCAGAAATAGGGTCAGCTCTCATTTGAAGGAATTTTGCAAATTGTGGGTTACAGTGAGAATGAGGCAGCCTGCTCAACAGATCCACAACTCGCTGGGAAAAGAACCATCTCCTGATATCTAGGCCTGTTCTGCCTTTACATAACTGGAGCTTGTGACTCCTGCTCCTCCCTAAGTGAAACAAATTGCCTATTCAAACACAATTCAATCTCTTCATCATCTTGAAGCTTTGTTCAAATCTTCCCCAAGTATGCACTTCACTGAAGTCAGAGGCGCAACTCTTAAGTTTGTTGCGGTTTCAAAGATGCTTTAAAACGGGGTTCGACCAATCTCCTGTTCTTCCTCTGCTCCCTTTTCAAACTCTCTTCAAATGAAAGGTTAATGCATGTATACGTTTAGCAATGACAGCACTAGTTTTGTGGCAGGATATGACTAAAATACTGCTATTAATACTAAACAGTGGTCAGCATTGCTGCCTCACACACCAGAGTCCAGGTTCAATTGGCAGCTTGGGTCACTACCTGTACAGAGTTTGCACATTCTCCCCATGTCTGCATGGGTGTTCCAGTTTCCTCCCAGTCCGAAAGATGTGCTGGTTGGGTGCATTGGCCATGCTAAATTCTCCCTCAGTGTAACCAAACAGATGCTGGAGTGTGGCAACTAGGGGATTTTCACAGTAGCTTCACTTCAGTGTTAATGTAAGCCTACTTGTGACAATAATAATTTTTTTTAGACTTTAAACTTTAAGAGTTACTGACTAGTAGGTAGGAGCAAGGAATTTTACTTTGCAGAAGTGAACATGATAACCTGGATATGTATGCATGGCTGACGTTTGCAGCAGTTTATTTCTAAAGCTTTACCAGCCTGCTCAGGCATGTGCTCCACTAATAGGAGAGGTGCAGTGTTGTGATATTCTAATTAAACAGTAAAAGGACACAGAGAAAGGTTGGGATTATGTCACATGTTAAATAACTTTGAACGCTTATGAGGATTAGTGAAGGGAGCTGCAGCAATGTGATAGGCTATGTGGATAAATGATTATTTGCTTATCCCCTCTCAAGGTCCTTCTCTGCTTTTCTCCAGTGAGGAGCACAGACTAACAACCTACACTCAGGACTTTTGCCACCTCACTGTTTAATCAATTAGCAGGCAACGCAGACAAACAGCATGTATTGGCTTCCTTCCTAATTTTTTTTCCTCTCCTCTGTCTCTTCATCTCACTTCTCCCAAATGCTCTCTGTGTGTAATAGCAGGTACAAATCCGAATCCAACTACTACCTTTGCTTCTGACAGTGCTGCTCATCCCCTGGAAAACGTTATCTTTTGTGAGCCGTTTGCCAAAGGATGCTCAACTGCAGGCGTTTTACGTGTTAAGTCATGCACTTTTCCCAGAAGACCCTTGGACTGAATCATCTTAAAGTGTATTTACTGGTCTCCGCAGACGAGAAAAAAAGGATCTCTTTTCCATCAAACCCACAAAAGTGAAATTTGCTTACAAAATAAAACAGAGAAGTGTGCTTTCATGATCCCAAATTGGCCAGCTTTCCGCAGTGATGGCTCTCTCGGCTCTGATTCTGAAGGTCATGGATCTATTCCCCATTCCAGAGACATGAGCAAATAAACTTGAGTGACATGTCAGTGCAATAAATATCAAAGAAATTGGAGTCTTTCAGATGAGATGTTAAACCCAGGCTCCATATGGCTGCTTTGCAGAGTGTGGAAGATATCGTCGCTCTGTTTAAAAATGAGCAGAGGGAGCAGAGGAGTTCTTCCAGTATCCTGGCCAACACTTATCCCTCAAACAGCATCATCAAGACAGATTATTTCATTCCTTCGTTCACTGTTTCTCTTGCTGTGTACAGATTGGGTGGGCGGCAACACTGACTGCTTTTCAAACACAATTGGCTGTGATATACTATAGGATGTCCCGAGGACATGAACAGTACTTTCTCATGGCAACTCACAAAATCCAATTTCTATAATGGATTCTGTACAGGAAAACCATTACAACTGCTAGAGGATGGATATGTCATGCTTGATTTGTTTTTATTCACACAGTAAAGTTAGTTGTTACAAATATGACGTATTGTCAGATTGCTATGTATTGGGACTCTCTTTAAAACTTAGGGTAAAATGGAGGAATGAAGGGGATCATGTGATTTGGTCTGAATTCTGCCTGACAACAAGCCTGATTATTCAAGGTTAAAGGTTATCTGAGTGGGAGGAAGGCACACACCTATGACAAAAGACCAGGGCAGCTAATCTCCAAGTCCCAGGGAGGCATTAGGAATGTCAAATTTTGTAAATGGTTGTACTCAAAACTGTCGACTTATCTTCAGATAGAATGGAGCTGGGGATCTAAATACTATCTAATTAGCATCTCTATCTGATTACAAGGTCCAGCAAATATTTTGTGGCACAGTTGGTAGTGTCAATCCCTACCTCTGAGTCAAGTTCCACATTCAAGTACCATCCCAGGACTTGATGGTCAAGGTAGGCAGCTTCAATACGTGACCAAACATGTTCAGCATCAACCAGCAAATACTTCCTACATGCCACTGGCTGGTTTAAGAATGGGAGTGATTCCTGGGCAGTCATGTGATAGACAGAAAGTTGAAGCCTCAATCATCACCATCCATGGCACCAAACCATAACATGCATGTCAAACTGCATATTACCATAGCAACTCAAACGCCCCACTACCACAAGGCCCATGTGATTGGCATTCCCATGGAGATGAGCTTTGAGAGGACAATAGGCCATAAAAAGCCATTGTGGTCTTGGCTTACGGGATAATTCTAAGATATCCATGAACTTTACAGACAGAAGCAGTGTGCAAAGACTTGGGAGGGAGAGAGAGGGACAGAACGAGCAAGGGACAGAGAGAGTAGGAGAGAGCAAGAGTGAAAGAGAGAGTGAGAGAGTGAGCTAGAGAAAGAGTGTGTGAGAGAGACAGCGAGAGAGAGAGAGAGGGATAGATCAGAAAAATAGAGGCAGCTAATCCTGCACCTTAAGCAGAGAAAATGCTGGCCCTGTCAGCCACCATGCAAAACTCAGGAGGGAATTTGCATTCAGATTGAAGAGACCAAGTTCGAGATGAGATTACCATCTAGCTTGACAAGGGGGAAGGATCTTTAATTCATCCTTTACTGTGAAAGTTAGTTCAGGGATTAGAAACTATTTGCCTGAAAAAGGGGGAAAAAAACAAGCCATAGAGTACTGAAAACAGCTTTGGACTAATTTCCAAAGAATTAAATGTCCACCAAGGGACAGTAAAGTAAAACCATGGACAGGAATTTTCTATCATTGTATGAGTTCAATGGGGGATTTTCTTTCTTTATTATGTTAATGCTAGTGTGTTTATTATAATAATACCATAAATAGCAAACTACAGAAATTTTGACACAATATTCAAGTACAGTAATAAAGAAAGGTATAATTATTATTAGACACAGCTAGGTGTCGTGACCTGTTCTGCAATTGAATAATTGATTTACTAAGGCAACCAGTGACACCTCCAATCCTTATGTTGCTGTCTACTTTATCCGCTTCTGTCATATCTTGCCTCTTCTTTCTCTCTAACTCTTTTTGTGTTTCCATCTGTTCTTTCTCCCATTCCCTTCTGGTGATCCGAGAGGGAAAGAGCTCTCACTGAACTGGAGCTGCATTTGTGATGGGATTGGCAGGAAAACACTTCTACCATGTTTCTATGCCTTAAATTTCCCATTACCTCCCTTCCCTCACTACTGACCACCTCAGTAACAACAATACCCTCCCCTCACCCCCCACAACAGATGAGGAGAGCCCAGCCCCAACACACACACCAGACAATGACCCCTCATGGATAAGGGAAGCTCTACGCCCCACTCAGTGGGGTTTCCAAGAGGGGCCTCCTGGGTATTGTCCCCTGGCATTGTAGTGCCATGGGGCAGAGTAAGGGCACTGCCAAAGTGGAAGGGGGCAGTGCCAAGATACTTGCAGGAATGTGCCCCCCCTTTCCAGGGGATATACTTACCTGTGCATCCCCAACGGGTTCCCTACACCTGATTCAGGTTTTTCAAGAGCTGTTGTAAACCTCGTCAATGTAAACATCACACCGGCAGGGAGGAGTTCCTAATGTGGGAGGAACATATGGCCTAAAAGTTAAAATTTATTTATTAGTCACAAATAGGCTTACATTAACACTGCAATGAAGTTACTGTGAAAATCTCCTAGTCGCCACACTCGAGTTCCTGTTCGGGTACACTGAGGGAGAATTTAGCATGGCCAATCCACCTAACCAGCATGTCTTTCAGATGGTGGGAGGAAACCACAGCACCCAGAGGAAATCCACGCAGACATGGGGAGAATGTGCGAACTCCACACAGACAGTGACCCAAGCCAGGAATCAAACCTGGGTCTCTGGCACTGTGGGGCAGCCATGCTAACCACTGTGCTACCGTGAAGTCTTTTAATTATGTTGTAATTTGAGAAATTGAGCTTCCCTACCTTTCTGGGCGGGAACCTTATTACGTTGGGTGGGAAAAATCAGGAAATGAGACCTCGTGAGCAAAATTCTTATTTTCCAGGTCTCGTGGGATTTTGCACCAACTTTGCCGTTTGTGCTCACGTCGAACGCAAGCACAAATCACCCATATTGTTTTACCCTGAGCTTCCAATCACATGAAATCCATTGCCAAGACTGACCACTTCCACTGCTGTAATGTCACTCGACCCTGAATCAGCCTCAGCTCACTCACAGCTGAAATCCACAATCATAGATTTCTATTCCAAGGCTCTCCCACCTGGTGTTCCATTTGCCATATAAACTCAATCACATAATCTGCTGCCTGGAATATTAACTGTCTGATTCATTAATAAGCCCTGTGATTCCTGACCTGGAGTAGCTCAGATAATGTTTCAGTTTTAGAATCCTGCTCCTGATTTTCGGTTCTCTCCATCACCCCAACCTTTCATTATTACCATAACTTCTTTTGTAACATCCCTTGATTTCATTGTTCCACCACTGGCTGCCATGCTTTCAGCTGCCTTAGGCCTTAAATTGCTTCCCTTATCCACTCTGCACTATACACTACTTTCCTCCTTTAAGATGCGCTTTGTAGCCTGTCTATTTGACCAAGTTTGTGGCAGTCAGTCCTTATATCTATTTTGTGGCTTGGTGTTAAAAAAGTTTTTTATTGATAACAATCTTTTTAAGCACCTTGGGATGTATCACTATATCATAGGCGGTATATAAAGGCAAAAGTTGTTTGATTCAAAGAGCTGAGATGACCACAGAAATGCCACGTTGGTTTATCGGCGTTGTTCCTCTGAGCTTGGAGTTCAGGTGTATCGTTAGGGCAGAGTTTTACACTGCAACTAGCCCCTTCTCTTCCGGACCATAGAGTATTTGGGGGCTAAAAAGTGACAAACGTCCATTTTGCAGCACACGTGTGCCTCGCTTTGCTCTGCGCAAAAATAAAAATGAAAAGAAAAATAATTTGGAGATAACAGTTCTGGCCAAAGCAAACAATCAATTAGGTCTGACACATAATTGTGAGAAAATTGTCAGTGTGGCTTTGTCCATTGTTTTCCTGAGTCTCTGTACTGGAGTGATGATGCACTGCATATATTTTGTAGTGTTACACCAATGAAATAGATGCTTGAGACCATGGAGGCAACCTTACCAAAAAAGTCTGAGTGCTGAATGAGCATAAAAACAGGAGATAATTTTTTGGGCAAGCTCCCAGACGCAATTGTATGGCACTTAGAAAATAAAACGAGGTAAAGTGTGATTCTCGCCAGTAAGAGGAGTGGATGGAACCTATTCACACTGGGAAGCCAGCTGCTGAGAGCTGTGGAGAGATCAACTGGGAGATCAGTCACATCTCACACCCACTCTCTCCAATCATCATCCTGGACAATCTCCACCCCCAATCCCCACCGCCACTATCTCCCTCCACCCCCGCTTGATCACTGGCCCTGGCCCCCCCACCCATGGGCAATCGCCATTTCGGCCAATCCCCACCTCAGCCAATCCCCATGAAGAGTCCCCTCCACTCCCTCCCTGCCATGGCCTCGCCCCATGATGGGCCTGCCCCCTTCAGGCCCCACCCCTTTATGCACTGCCCCCTCCCCTTAGACCCTGCCTGGTGCCTGGTGAGCAGTGCCAGCATCCCAGGCTGGCACTGTCCAAGAGGCTCTGGCCACCCTGCTTGGGACCACACATGGGGCTTCAATGGTCTCTGGTCTCACCAGCGAGGTCATCATCATGTCAGGTTCCCAAGGGTGAGAACCATACATGATTCTTACCGATGAGCACCGGCAAGTGAGCCTGGATAATTGCATCCAGGACTCACTAATAATATTGAAATGACCTAATAAATATTTTAATCAGTCTTGCACCTGGAAGGGCGTGAGGCTGGTAATGCCGGAAGAACGGGGCTGGTAATCTCGCAAGAAGTGAGAAACCAGGCGCAAACTCGGTTTTTTGCCTCTTGCCCGATCTTAGCGACTTGCCACGTTGATCGACTGGTGGAATGAGCTGGTAAAATCACCCCTGAGATTCCACAAGGAAGATACTTCAAACCGAAAAATGTACTTTTTGAAAATAAACCCTACCTTTCCAATCAGAGTGACAGGCCAGTTTATATAGCTGTCAGTCAAACAATGCTTGAAACAAATGACTGTCCATTAAAAAGTAATTAAGAGAAATGTTTGAGAATTAAATTGCCAATCATCACTGGCAGAGGTGAGCGTTGGGTTGCTCAGCTGATGTTTAAGTGCACACTATGCTGCAGGGATATCCACTTAAAAAGCATTACTCCTATATAATAAATAAACATCTCAATTGTTGCAAACTTCACAGTTTTAAACAATATTGCCCATTTGCAAATTGCTCTAAATAAGCTAAACATTTACCACCAACAGGGAATAGGTTTTGAGATGAGGTGTATATTCCTTGGTTTGATGGTGAACCGATGGGACCATTAGCACGCAGTGCCACAGAGTGCTAGAATATGGCTTGTTCAGCCTCAGTGCTGCAGAAAGAAGCTGAAAATAGGTTTGGTGCATCCTACTCAAGCAGTAAATGAGAGACAGATCTTTTTCCATGTCATTCTCATCTACCTCCCAGCAATTGCATTACTGAAAGCGGCCAATGAGCGGGATAACTAGGATATATGTTAAGTCTTCTCCATCAAGGAATGTGGGTGAAGCGAAGTGAATCTGGCAGAGTGGTTCACCTGCCCCTTAATGATTTCCACTGAGTTCAATGGGATTAAAATCAGATGGGTTCAATCGCAGGTAGATGATCGACTCCACCTGACTGCCACCCTGCCAGTAAAGACCAGTGTCCACTTTCCCATCTGCCTTCTTGTCCTCAGATATTGTGTGACATGAAGAAACAAAGATAAAAAAAGGACATAATTTTTAAAAACTATGAACAGATACTAAAGGCCACAGAATTTGACTCTGTATCAGCACTGGCTTCCATGCTGTGGAAACTGGGTGACCAAAAGGTGAAGGTTTGACTCCTGAAGACTTCCAGTGCAGCCTGCGCCGATCACTATGTTTTAAAGTACAGTGGCGAGGGCATCTCAGGCTGGCACAGGAACAGAATGGGCAGATCATGACCTCAGCCAGTGCCCAATGTGATTTGACACCCAATCTGACACTTTGGCTTTCATTGGTCCTGATAACGGCTTCTCTTACACATGCCCAGCAACACATGGATTCACTTGCATGTGGGACACCTCCTCCCCTCCACCCACCCATCCCTCCCCCCATCATTCAATTTGCAGATGAGATGCTTGTGACCCTTTAAATGTTGGAGTGAGTGGAAGGACTGTGCTGCTGGAGGAGGAGTTGACAGAAGCTGCTTTAGTCCATTGAGAATGCTTCAGAATCTTTGGGAGGAGTGGTATGGATTTGAATGGCCTTCATGTGTCTCCAGTCACAGCAGGAGCTATACTCTTGAGCTAATATGACAGGAAGATAAAGCAGGGGCAGCAGTGAAGAGGAACGGTTTCCGGGGCAAGAGGATGATTCTCAGCAGGAAGTTTAATGCAAAGGTCTTCAGAAAGTGCTTATCCTATCAGGAGTAGTGTCTGTAGTAATGCTTCACCAAGGAGGTGATCATAGAGCTGTGTCATTTCCTCCATTCAAACCTACAGCTGAAGAACAGGCTGATGTGGGCACTTTCAAGGCCTCACTTTCTACACAAACATTCGCTGTGATGGCAATAATGTTCAGCACTATCTCCTCCAATGGAGTGAGGACATGCTGCTATTTCTGTCCACTACCAGTTCTTTACTGGTCCTTTTTTGTTATGTGCCACCTTGTTCTGCAAAGGAGAGTAAAGAGTACCAATGAGTGTCTTTGCAGTGTTTTTAAATATAGTTGACCATCTGGGAGTATATGAAAGTAGTGAGTTATGAGTGTGAATTTTGCAATAGTTGCAAGTATATGAGGATAAGATATTAAGAGTGCTAGAATTGATGGTTTGATACACTGAGCATTCTGAGAAGCTTGTGGTATGATTGATAAGTATTGCATTTGAAGACATGATCACTGACTTGTCTACTTGTGTGAGTTCACAGAATATTTTTGGACAGTATATCATGTTTTCTGGGCCAGACTCCCAGCACTGATCTCTTGGACTGTTTGCTTTCTGCCCTCCTGTAGAAAGATGAATCTCAGCTCTTTTCAATATTTGCACCAAGTCCTTCACCTCTGCATCACAGAATTTAGGTGCCCCCTTGCTGGCCTGCTGTTTCATTGTTTTGGTTCATTCCTCTGCAGAGAGACTTCCCAGCCACTTCTGCAGCAGCCAGAATGCACCTTCCCTCCAATAATTTGGCTTAATTTGTGTGAACCTCATACAGACATGGACCACCTGCGGAGCAGGCAGCACTCAGTAACATTTTTAATACTGGGCTGCATGTCACAATCACAGAGAACAGGCTGTAAAAATGTGCCCCCTGCCTTCATTGGACACAGGGTAATCATGCATTGTGATTCCATAACCAAACAGATTTTATGAATTTTTTCCACCAAGACATCAGAACTGGAGGCTGTGTTAGTCATCGAGAACAACAATGTAGTGGGAACGTCAGCAACTTGCCTAACCCCAGATATCTCAGACATCTAGTCTTTTTCAGAAAGGACAGAGCAAACAGGTAAGAAGCAAGGGTAAATGCATGGCTTTATGGGGATATGGTCTGGCTGGGACTGTGGTTGGTGCAAACTCGGTGGGCCAAGTGGTCTCTTTTTGCACTATAAGATTCTATGATTCTATGAAAAAAATCACTCAGAGAGGCAAAAATAAATGGGAACATTATTAAAGAAAGGTTGACACGGTGGCACAGTGGTTAGCATTGCTGCCTCACAGCACCAGGGACCCAGTTCAATTCCGGCTCGGATCACTGTTTGTGTGGAGTTTGCACATTCTCCCCGTGTCTGCGTGTGTTTCCGCCAGGTGCTCCAGTTTCCTCCCACAGTCCAAAGATGTTCAGGTTAAGCTGATTGGCCATGGGAAATTGACCTTAGTGACAGGGGATTAGTAGGGTAAATATGTGGGGTTGCAGGAATAGGGTTTGGGTGGGATTGTGGTTGGTGCAGACTTGATGGGCCAAATAGTCTCCTTCTGTACTGGAGGGATTCTATGATTCCAAAGTAGTGTAACTGTTTCAGTAGTGTTGGTTACGGAATGAATGCAGTTCAGTGAAAGAACTCTTCTCCACTTCTTAGAGTAATACCAGAAAATATGTTATGTACTCAAGAAAGCAAACAGTTTAACATCAGATCCAAATAGTGGCATCTCTGACAGTGCAGCATTCCCTCACCAGTCTGCCAAGTGATAGTCTGGATTATGTTCTCAAGTCATTGGAGTGAATCTTTAACCCATCATCGTCTGACTCAGGGTTAAGTGTGCTGAACCAGAGCTGATCAGTTGGGAAAATAAGGAGTTGATCTTGTGAGGAGTAGGAAACTACAAAATAATCTATTTTGTTTAGATATCAGAATTCAAAGCTGTGACAAGGATACCGTTAAGCCACCAAGTCAACATAAGAAAACTAATTGCTCTGTGAAGAGATAAGTGAGGTAGGTGAGAACAAAAGTCAGCCCAGCATAGAAAACAATGACGAAACTTGATAATCATATGATCAGATCACACCTTGAATATTACATCTAGATTTGGTGAAGCCTGCACAGATATTTAAGCAGTGCAGACATTATAAAGAGCCATCATAACTATCCTGATGTAAAAAACAAGTCTGAGTTAAAAGGAAAGATTGGAAGCCTTTTAAGCCGAGAAAGGAGTTGTGAAAGAGGTATGCAAGACAGTTAAAGGGAGAGGCAAAATTAACCAGAATATTTCATTAAATTAAGCTGTGCAAGTGGAACTAAAGTACAGAGATTCAAATAAACAAAGTTTACTTTTATTGCTATAAAAGCTTCTTTACAAACAGGTGATCAACACAAAGGTGCAATGGATTTCCCGATGAATAGGTGGGAGCAAAAATCCTAAGACCATTCAAGAAACAATCAGAAGAGGGACAGAAACATAGAAGATAGGAAGCCATTTGGCCCTTCGAGCCTGCCCCACCATTCATTACTATCATGGCTGATCATCCAACTCAATAGTCTAACCTTGCTTTTTCCTCATAACCTTTGATCCCATTCTCCCCAAGTGCTATGTCTAGCCACCTCTTGAATACATTCAATGTTTTAGTACCAACTACTTCATATAGTAATGATTTCCACAGGCTCACCACTCTTTGGGTGAAAAAATGTCTCCTCACCTCCAACCTAAACAGTCTACCCTGAATCCTGTTAGTGTTTCTTTGTTTTCATGAATCAGGATAGGCCAAGCAGCCTTCTTCAGCTGTAATTAACGTAAAATTCTTCTCAGCAAAAAAAATCACAAAATGAATGTTTATTTAAACAGTTTTGTTTCTTATGGCAAATGTTTTCCACTTTCTTTCCAACTGGAAATGAGACTGCAGTTATGTTGTGGTAATAAAAGTAAATTGTTGCAGCACCAGAGTTGTACATTAAAGGCATGAAACACAATTTAAAAGGTAATCACATAAAAGCATCTGTGTGCAGGAAATTAGCAGATAAAGTTTGAAAACATTAAACAAAAGCAACCGTAGATGATCATAGAAAGGACAGGAAGATTGCATCTTCATGTTTAGGGCAAAACATCAGCTGAGATGAAGAAAATTATGATTTACCTTGGTATCTATTAATTAGAAATGTATATTAACAGTGCCTTTTAAATTTGAACGCTAACTGAAAATAAATGGGGCATTTTAATCAGAGTTAAAATCATAGCTTCCTAATTGAGGAAATTAATTTTCATCTACAAAAATACATTTTTGTGTAATTATGTTTTAAAAGAGAAATCAAAAAAACCTTAGTAATTATTTTGGACAGCAAATTGCCCTTATTTTTTTTCCTATCAGTGAGTAAAATTATACAGTTATGAAACATGAAATTGCATGTCACAACAGGGAAAGAGGTTTTGGAAAGTATTCTGGGAAGTCTGGCAGATTTTGAGCCATATTTAAAGAGCAGCTGCACAGTCGAAAGATCCACAACCAATGAAGAAGACTTGCCTTCACTGAGTAAATGTACAGTGAAATGATTGGAAAGACAGTGGAAAAATCACTGCCACATGAGATGGCTCATCACATTAAAAAATAACAAACTGGGAGCAACGTTCAGAAAGAATCATCTATTTCCTGTATCATTATATTGTGTGTGTCCCATTATGAGAAACTGATCATCGCTGAATTTCGCTTGCATTTTGCTACATCAACTGGAGCAATCAAATGCCAGGAGAAACTGCCTGCCTGGGGAAACTGCAATTACTTGTTTAAGCTAGAAATAGGCATTATTTATGCAGCACACATTCACAAAATGGATTTCTTTCCATTCGGGAGGGAAAGATGACACTTATAAATGTATTATGTATATGGTGCAGTGATATTTCCATTCTGAAAAATTCTGTAAAATTTCCGAATGAATTTGTTATGTATTTAGTCCTCTCATGTTTCCTTTACGAGTTTGTGTATAAAATGTTAATTTATTGTGTATATTGAAGTACTCTAACATTTTCAATACAAATCTGTTACTGGAATATTTCCTTTTCCACTTTGTGTGAATACAGGTCCTACTCTCCTCCAATATCAGTAGATGATTGACAGTTACCCCAGAGAAATATTGTTAATGGCTATCATGCCATTTCTCAGTGACCTTTATCGCAGTTACAGTCTGAGACCATGGACATTCCAGGCCACTGAATTGGCAGGTAACCTCTCAGCTACTGACAGCCCTCTGTTAGTTCATTCATAAGGCCACTTTGAATGTGGAGCCAGCCTGTGAGCATTCAGGGGCCACTTCATTACACAATGATTCACAAATGAAGCTGCACTAATCTCAAGTTTGTACCTTATGCACATCACATCCGAGAGCCAGCAACACTTCTCATTATTTTTAACTTTTCCTTTCCTCACAAATGGGCACTTTTCCTTTAAAATATTCATCTCACTCAGCTGTAGCCAGCAGGAAGGAATGTTATTGTCAGGGAACGGTTAGGTCACATCGAGGCAACCATGAACAATCCTCCGAAATGTCAAGTCTGCAAATGATACTAGATTCAATTGATTATGTTCCCTGCAGAAGACTAGTAACCAAGAAACTCCCAGACAACAATCCGCTCACATATAACATTGTTTCAATTTCAGCTAAGCCCTTGTATTAGTTAAACACCAATGCTTTAATACAAAAACAAGAATACTGTGGACGCTGAAAATAGGAAATTTAAAAAAACAGAAAATGCTGGCAATGCTTAGCAGGTCTGGCAGGATCTGTATAGAGAGAAACAATGAACATTTTTGAGTCTATGACCTTTCATCAGAAAGGAGAAAAATAAGAAACATAACAGGGTTTGGGCAGATATAATTATAGAGACTGCAACAAAGAAGAAAAAGAAAGGACAGAGTTAACTTTCCAGGTCACTGATTAAGGATATTCAATCTGAAACATTAAGTCTGTCAGGCTCTGTCAGACCTGCTGAGTATATCCAGCATTTTCTATTATTATTTTAGATGCAGCCTTTAACTCTTGAGCAACAGGGGAGATCTGTGATAGTGTGGAGGGCAGCAGAGATTAAGGGCTGAATTTTCATTCCTGAGACAGGTAACTGGATTCAGGAAAAATTCCCGGCTCAGCCTGTCTGCCTCCAGAGATTGTTGCCAGGGAGTGGGTGAGATCTGGAATCAAGCCGACTGGGGAAGGTTTGGAGCCAGCCACATGTGCAGAGACAAAGGCCCGACTCAGTGTAGTGGGACTTTGTCCCAGTGAAAAAACACAAAGGTTCTCCAACCCTCACCCTCACACTCCCCCTGCCATCTCCACGCCACTTCATGACTCCCACCCACCCTTTATGACCCAGCATGCTCCCTATGCCAAGCTATACCCTTCCACCCACCCCTGTGATCCCTTATGCCTCTAATGTAATGAAGCTCAGCTGACAGCCCAGACACCCATTACACTTGTTGAAACAGCTGAGCTTCAGGGAAAACATTGTTTGATTGACAGCTCAGGTTCTCTGATCACTGCTGTCAATTTCACAATGCTTATTTACACAAGATTAAGTAGTTTCAAAAGCTGGGGGGAATTCTCCCCCAACGGTCCATGCAAAAGTGACCTCGGGTGGGATTCTCTGGTTTTGGGATGAGTGTGGCTAGAGAATCCCACCCCTTGTGTTTTTTGTTATTCAAAGTTTGAAAGTCTGAAAGTTTGAATGATTGACACTCTAATTGCCTTCTATGAAATTAGTTTTAAAAAGTACAAAGTTCTGAATGAATTACTGTTTTTAAAGCTTTTTTTTACACATTTTATTGTCACTGTGAGGTACATTGGTTCTATACAGTATATAACCGGTCATTTGGCATGGATGTGGCACAGCTTGACAATGTGGGTGTGAGGGGTGTGGATGGAAGGACACAGCTTGGCACTGGGGATATGAGAAGGCATAAAGAATGGGTGGAAGGGTGTGGCATGACATTGGAGGTATGAGATACTATAACGTGGCATAGGAGGCAATTGAAGGATAGGTGGCAGCATAGCTTGGTATGGAGAGATTGAGGAAGACCTTTTTTATCCTCCCTTGTAAAAGGTACATTCATGCAGGCTAGTGCTCATGACTCCTCTGCAGGCCCATGAACCACAACTCTTTAAAAATCTGACTCGACTCCTTGAAAATTGCAGAGAAATTGAACATGGTTATTTCCACATGGGGCAAGCCAGATCAGGTGTACTGGGCATAGGTTTCCAAGTTGAACTTGCCTGCACTCCTGAAAATCAGGAATAAGGTTGAGGATCCCAGAAATGAGACCCATCTGTTACTTTCGAAAGGGCTCTCTGGATTCAATCCAACTTGGTGAAAATATAGGCCTCAATAACAAAAGGTTTCATGTTGCAAGGCTAAAGGGAGTGGTAATGGGATAAGTAAAGAAACAAAAGATATACCCAGAAGAGGTGTGAATGGTGGGATAACAGCCACCCAAAAGCAAAGTGAAGGAATTAAGAAATGTTAAAAAAAACACAAAAAAACCAAACAAACCAAAGACAGAGATTAGTAACTAAAATTCTTGAACTCAATGTTGAGTCCAGAGACTGCAAAATGCTGTGTCAAAATAAGTTGTGCTATTCCTTGAGCTTGTGTTGAGGCTTCATTGAAACACGCAAGAGATTGAGAACAGATACATCAGAGTGGGAGCAGGTTTGAGAATTGAAATAAGAAATGACGGGAAGCTCAGGGTGATGTTCCTGGATTGAATTGAGATGTTCTGCAAAGCAATCAGCTACTCTGCATTTGATCTCCCCAGTGTACAGCAGACAATTTGAGCAGTGAATAAGGCATACTAAATTGAAAGAAGAACAATTTAATTGATGTTTCACTCAGAAGGAGAATTTGGGCCTTTAGATGTTGAGATAGGAGGAGGTTAAAGGGCAAGTATTGCATTTCCTGTGCTTGCATGGTGAGGGAAGGAAGGGGATGTTCGGGGTGACTGAGGAATGGGCCATGGTACTGCAGAGGCAACAGTCCCTTCAAAATACCAAAAGGGAAGCATGGGGGAAGATATTATTGGTGATGGCACCATTCTGGAGGTGGCTGAAATGGTAGAGGATGTTATGTTGAATATTGAACTTGGTGGGGTGAAAGATGAGGACAAAGGGAACACCATTGTGGTCCTGGAAGGAAGGGAAAGGACAAAAACATAAGTACTTGACATAGAAGACACTGTGGAGGGTCCAGTAAAACACAATGGACGAAATCTTAAAGAAGTTTATTTATTAGTCACAAGTAAGGCTTACATTAACACTGCAATGCAGTTACTGTGAAATTCCCTTAGTCACCACACTCCTGTGCTTGTTTGGGTCAATGCACCTAACCAGCATGTCTTTCAAAATGTGGAAAGAAACCACAGCACCCTGAGGAAACCCACGCAGACGCAGGGAGAATGTGCAAACTCCACACAGACAGTGATCCAGGATGGGAATCGAACCCGGGATTCCTGGTGCTGTGAGGCAGTAGTGCTAATCACTGTGCCACCGTGCCACCCCTGGGGCATTGGGTTATGGTAAAGGAAAAACATCTTGGAAGCTCTGGTATGGAAGGTTGCATTGCCCAGACAAATGTGATGAAAACAGAAAAATGGAATAGAGATCTACAGTTAGCTGGGTGTGAAGAAATGTAGTCAAGATAGCTGTGGGAGTCAATGGATTTGTAGGTTACCAATAAATCACTATCTCCAGACAGGAAAAAAAGCATTTGAAATGATCATTTGAAGTTGAGAGAAGGGTGAAAGTTAAAAGCAAAACTGAAAACATTTCCCAATTCAGAGGGAGAGCAGCACTCTGCATTGGGAAGCAGTGAGCTTACAGAAAAGTTGTTCAATCTAGGAACAAGTTCAGCCAGATGGAGGAGAATGATGGTGGGGAATGGGGACCAGCTGGGCAGTTAGGATCAGGAAACTGGAAAATGTCAAAGCTGCAGAAGATGTTGGAAGAGTCAGAGATGTGGTTGTAAAATAATAGGCAAGGGGCGGAAAAAATAGAATTGAGATAGAATGAAATCAATTCAGTGGATTCAAGAATAGACTGAAATGATGGGGTTTACTATTAGAATTATTTGTGGATCTTGAGAAGGAGGTAGAAGCATGCTGTTCCCATGTGGAGGACTATAAGGTTGGAAGCCAATGGAGAGAAGATCTCTGGAAGAGAGGAAGTCATGATAATCCAGGACACAATGGCTTGATGTTTGGCAGTGGGATTGTTTTGTGTGTGTGTGTGTGTGTGTGTGTGTGTGTGTGTGCGGGGGGGGGGGGGGGGGGGGCGGGCATTGTTGGGCAGAATTTGGTAAGCCTTATTAAGATATTCGTAGTCTTAGGTTAAAAAGTAGCTCAACGGTAAGTAATTATTAACTATTAGCAACTATATACATAGGTACAGTAAAGGTTCAAACTAGGAACCATCTCCTGCTTTCTTCTACACATGGTTCTCTCCAACACTTCATTGACCCCAAGTGTGGGTTGTGCGTTCTCATACATCATTGTGTGGGTGGTATTGTACTGAGTCCAATGTTAACCTTTTGCATGCCAATTCAGGTGAGAAACTCCAAAGTGTTTTATGAAGTCAACCTGGATCATAAGTTTTACAATTTGAATGTGGCTAGGGGTAAGCGTGAGATGTTTCACTTTGGGTATGATTCAAGTGACCCACTAGGGAGCTTTTATCAAACAAAGTATATTTAAGAATACAGTTCACATATATAGAAAGAAAATTAGCAATAATTTTTACCAATTACAAACAAGCAAAAATACAAGCGTGATATTGTAATAAACCTTAACAGCTAAATGCTGTTCTAGTCAACCTCTTAAACAAAACCCTTGGCACAGACTTAGCACAGAAAATACAAATGTTCACGTGATGTTGGAAGTCAGTCCTTTGGTTGAATGCTGCAGTTCTCTTGAAATACATACAGACAGGCTTGAAGTCCGAACAATTTCCCAAAACATCAGGGAGAGAGAGACTCTAGATACCAGCCAGCAAAACCACCAACATCAGAATTTTCACTCCAGGAAGGTCAGAAGCCTTGCTTCCAGCTAGCCAGAAGAATTTCCAATACCAAGGAGAGACAGCGAGAAACACTGCTTTTCAGTCTGTTGCCCACACCCCTTCTAATCTAAAACAGCAGCTCAAAACTGAAAATGAATGAATTCCTGTCCAGTCAATCATTCTCCCCCCTAATAATACAAGGTCATAAAAAATCCCAGAAAGTACCTGAGGCCTGGGGTAAAAATCACCATTTATGCCACTTAATAGCAATAAAAGGACTTAGAATCATAGAATCCTACAATGCAGAAGGTGGCCATTTGGCCCATTGAGTCTGCACAATCCCACCCTGGCCCAAGCCCATAACCCATGTATTTCCCTAGCTAGTCCCCCTGACACCGAGGAGCGATTTAGCATGACCAAACTACCCACACACACATCTTTGGACTGTGAAAGGAAACCGGAGTACCCAGAGGAAACCCATGCAGACATGGGGAGAATGTGCTAACTCCATACAGACAGTGACTCAAACCGGGAATTGAACCCAGGACCCTGGCACTGTGAAGCAGCAGTGCTAACCACTGTGCCAGCATGCTGCTCCATGGACTTCTAGCAGACAGCTCGGCAACAATGAAACCAAGAGGCCTGCTTACAACTGCAGAGAACATGATTTAAAAAAAAGTTCTTAAAGCTTCACTAGCATCTTAGGAGGAAGAGTTAAAAAGTTGGCATTCAGTCCCTGCTAGGCAGATGTTGGTACACCAGACAACAACAGTACCACCACTGTCAAGAGGCTTGACAACAATGTTAGAGTTGGACCTGAGCGTAAGAGTGCTGCAATCCAGAAGGAGGGAGGATAGCATGAGTAAGATGGTGCCACACCAACAGTGTTCAATGTAAAGATGGAAAGAGGGTAAGATAGCAAAGGAAAACTTTGCTGTGTGGAATGTTAAGGAGGATTGATCTTTACTGACCTCAACTTAAGCAGCTGGGATGCTACATTTAGCTTCAGTGCCCATGGTCAGGGTACAGCAAAAAACAAAATCAGCAAAGTCTTTCATTTTTTCATTCAGTGACCCCTATATGTGGGTTGTAAGGACACAACACAGAATGTTTTTGTTGCTCGTCATGTTTAAGGGAGCTGGTTAGGTCATCGATGAAGAACAGCCATGTGGCAAGATACTGCAGAGGTGTGAACACAAACAGAGCATGATTTGAGCTTTCACCTCAGAGAGAAACTGAAAGAAAAGTCACACTGATAGCTGGACATATTCTCCCTCTGTCAAGCAGGACTTAACAGAGAGTTGCAGATGTAGGCATGAAGTTCCCTTCATTCACTGTAAAATCCATTCTGTTATCACTGGCTCTAAGCCATCAGCTAATGAATGATTACAGGTTCATCTGTTTATCTGACAGAGGCAGCTGATGTTTTCTCTGTGTACGACACATTCTAATCATGTACTGCACCAGTGAAAGACATTGAAGAACCTGAATTCCTCAGCTTGATCCCACCGGGAGTTTTAGACTTCTCACAAAAGTCAATAAGTACCTGTGGGGAAGTTTCTAATGCCATATAATTTTGTGGACCAAAAACAAAAAAAAACTCAATAAAGTAGACCTTTGACATTAAAATCAAACATAAATTCTTACAGAAAACTGCAAAGTCACAAACATTTGGAAGGTCTGAAAAAACTGAAGAGAGCCTGGTGAGGCTTTGGCCAGTTACGGACATCCCCTTGTGCCTTGTTATACATTTGTGCTTATTAAAGTTGCCTTCAGGTGCAACTTGTTCTTACAGACTCCTCACAATTGATTATACTCTGCATTATACTCTCCTCAGCATTGGCTATCCTCTTTTCCATTACTTTGGCTTCTCTGGCTCCCTCATCTTTCATAAAATCATAAAATCCCTACAGTGCAGAAGGCGACCATTTGGCCCTCTGAGTCTGCACTGATAACAATCCCACTCACGCCTTATCCCTGGGACCCCATGTTTTCACCCTGCTAATCCTCCTAACACTAAGGGACAATTTTGCATGGGAATCAGCCTAACCTGCACATTTTTGCAGTATGGGAGGAAACTGGAGCACCTGGAGGAAACCCATGCAGACATGGGGAGAATGTGCAAACTCCACACAGACAGTCATCTAAGGCCGAATTGAACCCGGATCCCTAGCACTGTGAGTATGCAGTGCTAACCACTGTGCCACCGTGCCGCCCCATTAGAAATTACACATTACATGGGATTTGCTGTGGGAGGGCCATAAACAATAAGAAATGTTAATAACATTTGTTGATGATTAAACACCCAGGGGGCTTCCGAAATGAGTAAGCAAATACCTGGGACTGAAGCATACTCATTGGGCCCGATTTTACCATTTTCATTCTAAGTGCTGAATCTGGGCGTAATGCAGATCTGACTTAGAAATCTGCTTTCAGGCGCCCCCATACACACTCAGCCTTAAAAAAAAATCGCGGGTCCCATTTGCGCTGTGGGTGGGGCTTAGCATGGCCGAAACGATCGGAGCTGTGAACTGCACATGTGCGGTTAGAAAAAAGCTGAAAAAGCAAGCTCGTGTCAGATCGCTCCCAGGCTGCAGAAAGTGGATAAAGAGACCCGGAGCAACAAGCTGGAGTGATGGCCCCCACAGACCTCACTGTCCCCCTTATCAACCCTCCCCAATACCCACACACATCACTGCCCCCCTAATCCACCCACCCACTATTCACACACATCACTGACCCCCTAATCCACCCACCCACTATTCACACACATCACTGTCCCCCTAATCCACCCACCCACTATTCACACACATCACTGCCCCCCCTAATCCACCCACCCACTATTCACACACATCACTGACCCCCTAATCCACCCACCCACTATTCACACACATCACTGACCCCCTAATCCACCCACCCACTATTCACACACATCACTGTCCCCCTAATCCACCCACCCAGTATTCACACACATCACTGTCCCCCTAATCCACCCCACTGCTACCCAAACCAATCGCCACCCCTTGCCACCTCCACCCCACCGATTACCTGCAAAGTGGCAGCGGGGTTCCCTGCCCCCCACCAGACATCCATCTGTCCCCTCCTCCCCACCAGTGAGCGATTGGGCCTCGCCCCCTCCACACCACCCCTACCAGAGATACATCTTACCTGCCTCCCTCCTCTCCCCCTAGACAATGATCTGGCCTCACTCCCTCTCCTCCTCCCAGAGAATGGTCTGGCCTCACCCCTACCCGCACCCCCCCCCCCAACCCCAAGGAACATCTGACCCACCACCTCCTCCTCCTCCCCACCCCCAACCAGACAACAATCAGCACTTCCCCCTCCACCACCAGACAACGATCAGCCTTCCCCCCTACCAGACAACAATCAGCCCTGCCCCCTCCCCCACCAAAGATACATCTGACCTGCCTCCCCCTCCTCCCCTCCCCCCAACCAGACAACAGTCTGGCCTCATTCCCCTCCCCACCCCAACCAAGAATGATCAGGCCCGCCTCCCTCCTTTCCCCCCCAATACTAATCTGTGTCAGAGAGCTGTTGGAAGTTCTGAACACACTCTTCAGCAGCTGGAGCACCCAATTCAGACTTTTATTTAGCAGGTCCATTACTTGTATTTTGCAGGTGTGGTTCCGGATTGGCAAATGCAATGGTAAAGGGAGAAACGCTGAGACAGTTGGGGAGGCAGTTCATTAATTCAATTTAAATGCCTGCAAATGCATTTAAATCGCCGTTGTGCCCGTTTTGGGCACAAAGCAAATCGCCACCATTCCCGGGTCTTAGTAAAGTGGCAATCTGCGCGGACACGGGCGCGGGTCACGTTAACGGCCTCACACCGGACTTTACACGCCCATTTAATCAGGCCCATTGTGTAGGCCATACATTATGAATACAAGATACTGAAGAAACAGGTTATTAGGAAATAGTTTGAGTGAGTTCTAGCTGATCAATCGGGGAGTAAATACATGTTTTAATGACTTGCCTTACTGTGACAGCAGTAACAGAAACTATCCTGTGTGGAAGAGGACCTTAGCAAAAAATTGGGATGGGACATTGGAACCTCTGACAACAGCACTGAGCAATGTATCAGTTAATCTACATTTCACATGTTCCTTCATTATAACATCCAGAGGATTATAGCACCTTGAAAATAAACTACAACTAGGGGAAGAACGTTTTGGGACACTGAGTTAAAAACAACAAGTTCAAAGATCAGCATGAAAATTATTAAAAATTTACAGGAGGTCATGATTCAGGTCCAGACAGAAATTTAACACAACACTGTACCTTAATTTATGAGTGGCCATTTACAACATGGCTACTACACCTGCCTTAAGATCTCTGCCTCCTATTTGACAACCAATCCTCTATCCACGCTAACACCCTACCCCCAACTCCATGTCCCTCGACCTTCTGCAATAACCTCTTGTGAGGCACTTTGTCAAACGCCTTCTGAAAATCTAGAAAGACCACATCCACCGGCTCTCCTCTATATCCACCACCCTAGACACATCCTCATAGAACTCCAGTAAATTTGTTTTTATTATTTCAAAAACATGTGTGACCATTTTAAGCTCTTCTAGTTTGCTTTTACAATTCTCCAAGCTACTAACATTTGAGAACGAGGAAGGGGTTAGCAATCTTCTCGGGGACACGGCCAATGTTGATATCGATCTTAGGAAGCAGAGAACAAAACCCTTCAACCTTCTAATTCCTCAGCATTGCCTGTTGTGCAGGACACCAACGCTATCCCCAGAGAACATCTCATAGCACACATACTGAGACATAAGGATGGAAAAAACAAGAAAAGGGCACTGCTTTTTATGTTAGAAGATGTGCAAGTCAGAGAAATAATGAAACTGGAATTCAGTAAAAAGAAGATATAGGAATTATGGATTGGGGCAAGAGGTAAGAAGGGGGGAATGCTAATGGTTAATTGTCATTAAAAGTCAATGAGTCAGAATGAGGCTACAGATACTGAATTATGCTAACAGATTAGACAAACATGTTTGGGTTTAAAAACAGTTGTCACGAGGTATTTTGTTAAATCTTATCAAAGTTAAAAATGGCATCCTCTGCAACTGTGCTGAAGGTAAACCATCCCTCCTTATTCTGCTCGATCTGTTTACAGCCTTTAACAGGGATGACCAAACAATCCTTCTCCAACACCTCTCCACTTTCATCCAGCTGGGCTGGGCTCCACTCACCTGGTTCCATTTTTATCTAATCATTGCCAGCACACTTGCAATGCCTTCTCTTCCTACCAGGCACAGTTACCTTTGATGTCCCCAGGGATTTATCCTTGGCCCCATTCTATTCCTCGTCTACATGCTGCCCATCAGCAACATCAGAGTCAGTTTTTCACATGTATGCTGATGAAACCCAATCTAACTTCAGCACCACTTCTGTTTACTCTTCCAATCTCTCTAAATTTCCAGACTGCTCATTTGACATCCAATCCTGGATGGGCAGAAATTTCCTCCAACAAAACATTGGTAAGATTGAACCCATTGTCTTTGGTCCAGCCACAAGTTGCATTCCTGAGCCACCAACACCACCCCTCTCTCTGGCAATTGTCTGAGACTGAACCTGGGTGTTCACAACCTTGGTGTCATATTTGACCTTAATTAAGAAGAGTTCATGACCACAGATCTGTGCTGTTATTAAGGCAACCTATTTCCAACTCCATAATATCACCTGATCCTTACATTATCTTACCTCTTCTGCTGTTGAAACCCTTATCCATGTCTTCGTTACCTCTAGGTTTGACTGTTTCAATTCATTCCTGGCTGGCTTACCATTCTCCACCCTTTGTAAACTTGAGGTCTTCTAAAGCTGTGCTCTTCTTTTCTGAACTCACACCAAGGGTGAGATGTTATCTGCCATTCATGCCACACTCCCACTGCAGTGAAATCGGAGGATCTGGTGGCCAGCCAAATCTCTGTTCACTGTAGCAGGATGGGAAGATCCAACTGGCATGAATGGTGGTACGATTCCGGCCCAAGTCTCTTTCCCTTATTCTTTCTGTGTTCGTGACCTATATTGACTTCTGATTATGCAATGATTAGGCATTAAAATTCTCGTCCTTATTTTCAGTTCTCTCCATGGTCTCACCCCTTCCAACTTCTGTAATTTCCTTCAGCCCTATAATCTTGCAAGATTGTTATGCCCCTCTAATGAGCTGTTTAACATCCCTGATTTTAATTACTTCACTATTGGTAGCCGTGCCTTCAGCTGACTAAGCCCCAAGATTTGGAGTTCCATCTCTAAACTTCTCTGCCTTTCAATCTCATTTTACTCCTTTAAGACACTCTTTATAATCTACTTCTCAACAATGCCCCTGTGTCAAATTTTATTTTATTTGAAATTTTAATTTTATTTCATCCTGTGAAGTGCCTTGGGATGTTTTACTATGTTGCATAAATATAACTTGTTGTTTTTACTCTATCTGGAATTATTTAGAGGTAACTTATTACATGTTAATGTAAAGTTACTTCTGTTGAAAAAATATGAATTACGAAGTAGTATGAATTAAGCAATTTTAACAAAACAACACAGGAGGCACTCTTTATACAACTTCAATTTGAATTTAGGGATACTTTGAATTCAGCAAATGTGTGGAGCATTTGTATGATCCATTAGACACTGAAATGGAAGTCAAACTAAAGGATCTACAAATAAAAGCAGATACTGGAAACACTTGACAGGTTAGGTAGCCTCAGAAATTGAAATATAATAGGCACATAGTTCTCTGTTTCTGTCTTGTCCCTTTAAATAATTAACTTTCCTCCAGGCCACTTTGTACCATCCCACTTATTTCTCTGAGTGCCTCTGCCTGGTCCCCGCACTGAACAAATGCTTTTGTTACAATATGATGGGTAGTAATTGCCAGGCTGCCAAAATCCCAAAGGGAAACCTAAACAAGCTATCACAACAATTTGCAATTTGTATTTTATTACAAGGAATTACGTGTTCTTAGTCAGGAGCAAGAATTGTAAAACCAATTTTGCAAATTTTATGTTTTAAATTAAAATGTTTAGCAAGGAAAAAAATGTAAACACAGAAGATTACATTTACTCGATTAAATGCTGTTCATCAAGCATTTCCCTAAAGATTTATGTTTAGTTAAACTCAGAGATAAACACCACTTTTCAGGCAACAATCCCTGTAGGTTTTCTGCAGCCTTTGACATGGATAACCAAATAATCCTTCTTCAACACCCCTCCACACTCTCCTCCAGCACCTTTGACAGGATTCCAGTAGAAATCCAAGACTGGTATCAAAACTTTACAGACAAAACATATTTCTCTGTGAGGGGGCTAAGATTTACTCTGCTTCTTTCACAGCGTTCTTCAAGCACTACACATTCTTCAGGATGTCCTGCCTGCTTTTACACATGCAATTTCCAATCTCTATTTAAAACTGTCTTCAGTTTAACTAAATTCAACACACACACACACACGCATGTACACACACCTGCTTCACAGTAATATAAAGAAAGTATGATATTTCACAGTTACACAAAATCTTTGATAAACTTTCTATGACATTTACAAGACCATTATCTCAATATGATCAGCAGCCTACGATTCATTGGCTGCTACACGTGCAAACCTCAGCATTTTTGAAAGGATGCACTACTAAGTTTCAAGCTCCCCAGGTGTAGTGCCCCTTCTAAAAACATTATCTGGGTGCCTGAGCTGCTGGCAAAAGGCTTACCAATGATCTGATCTCACAAAATATAGTGGGGTCAGCACTGTGTGACATTGGAAGGACCAAGTTTCAGCTGAAGGACACAACACTGACTCAAATGACCCTTAGACTGTTGGAACAGATGGTGGTCATGCAGAGAGCTGCGTCAGAGTGTAGTGAGGAGGCACATTATCAATCAGTGACTTGGAAGTGACGACAGAGCAAATATTTGTCATTGACAATCAGGTGTGGGGAAGAGCAGGCTGAACAGTTGAAGGAGGATTTAGACTGGGAAACTGATTTGAGAAATGGCAAATAAAAGCTAAATGGTGCTAGTCTAAGGTTAAACATAGAAAAATGATTTGTGGGTACTGATAGACAGGTCACTGAAATCAAGTTCTTTATGTAAGCATTGACAAATAAGACAAATAGGATCCAGAGTTACATCCAGAGTTATGCACATCAGAATATCATAGGGCACAATTTTGAGACTATACAGGGCATTGGTTCCATACCATATGGAGTTATTGATATAAAGGGTATTGGAAAAAGTGCAGGAAAGCTTATACTCTGATTCTTGGCACCAGCCACTTCAGCGACAAGGACAGAGTGTTGAAACTGAGTTTCTTTATAACAGAGAAGACAGACAGGAAAATCAATGGCATATTCACAGCCGTAACGGGTATTGATGAGTTGAGAAACTGTTTACTTTAACCTCACTAGTGACAGCAAAGTGGCATGGGAAGACTCCCGAAAGAGCAAGGCTGATAACATTACTAACATTGAAACTGAAAGCAAATACTTTTGAAGGACAACAATCCAGGGACACAGATTGTGAACTATATATTTGGGCATCACTGTAGATGGCCATTTGGATCAAAGTGGCCTTTTCTGGTTCCACATTCCGATGTACTCCACATGCAATTTGAGCAGGTACTCCATTGTTACTTATTTGAAGTAAATTAGTCTGAGAATAACACATTACCCTAATTACTTTGTTTATTGCTGCCTCACACTATTTAGTGGTAGGAGGTCTTGTGGCACAAAGTTTAGTGTCCCCACCTGTGATGCAGAAGCTTTGGGGTCAACTTGAACTTGATAGCATAGGAAGGTGCATTGATAACATGGCCAAACAAGTTAAGGATTAATCTACACATCCTTCCAAACCTGTCAATTCCAGGCATTGAGAGCAGGAGAGGTTCCTGGTCACCCCTGTCATTTCTATGTGATGGAGAGAAAGTTGATGTCTGAGCATACTGAAGACACACACACACACACACACACGCACACACACACACACACACACACACACACACAATTTGAAAGGATTGAACTACATTTGCAAGTGATGATTGAAAGTGTTGAGCTGTCTCTACTACTTCACAGGTGTCAGCTTTGACTTGACAATACTCTGAAAACTCGAATCGATTTGTGACTGGAACTGACTTGCATTAAATCTTTGATTCCAGGTAATTCACTTACATCCTAATTGAAATTCCACACAGAAAGTAAGCAAACCCACTCAATACTTCTCCCCATTGTGACCAAGCTCCACTCATAACTTGTGCTCCAGAGCACTTCTAGCCAAGCTGTTCCAGTACTGCTACAACACTAGCATCTATTTAACAATGTAGAAATTTAAACAGGAATGTCCTATCCATTAAAAAAATAAATTACTGCCCCATTATTCAATAATTAATCATTGGCAAAGTGATGGAAGTTGTCATGGCAGAGCTATCAAGTGGTACTGATTCAGCAACAATCTGCTTCCTGTTACACAGTTTGGACTCCCCAGGACTTCATTGCAGCCTTTGTTCAAAGGGGTCAAAGAGCTGAATTCTAGAGGTGAGTTAGTTCGGGGTAACTGCCCTTGACATCAAGAAAATATTTGTCTAAGTGTGACATCAAGAAGCTGTAGTAAAATTGAAGTCAAAGGGAATCAGGGAAAACTCGCAACAGGCTGGAGTCATGTCCTATACAAAAAAGCCATGATCTTTGTTGTTGAAGTAATATTTGCAGCAGAATAGTGTCAGTCAGTGACCATATCAAACATGGGTGTGACTAAACACACCTCCTTGATATTTGACAGCATCCCCCATTGATCAGGAACATAAGTGAATGAGCCACAGAAATACTGTCGCTAGAATAACAGGTCAAAAGGATAGCGATTCTGCAGTGCATAAGTCAACCATTGATTCCCATAGCCTTTTCACAATCTACAAGGTTCAAGTCAGGATTACAATAGCATACTCTCCGTTTCCCTGATGATTGAAGTTCCAACAGCACTCAAGAAACTTGGCACTTCGAAGGATAAAGAAGTCACTATGATTGGCATCAATCCAACAATCAATGATACTGTCCGCTTCAAGTCACTTTCAGCTCCTGTGACACTTTGACATGAATTGCAAATGGCAGCTGTCTCAAATTTTGAGAAACTGGTGAAACTGATGGATCAGTGTGAGCATGACAGTACCCCTGTATCTCCCCAAATCTGATGAATAAAGATTGGTGCTGGCATGTATAATCTGCATCCTTGATCATATTTATGTATGTGCCTGCAGGGTCTTCAGGTTTGAATCCAAGCCTGCAGGGAACGTTCATCCTCCAGACTTCGGCCTTTAGCAATACAAAATACAAACCTGTCTGGGTGATTTTTGTAGTGTATTGACAAGAATCATTTCCAAGCCTGGAATAACTTAGTCAACATAAGCTTGGCGAGTGTCTGTCACAGGAGTGAGAGAAAGTTGCACAAAATGCGGATAGTAAAATTTGTCACTCAACATAAGTACTTTTACACTAACACCAGTGAGAGGTGGCACTGAGATGCCTGGAATTTTGCCTCAGCAATCTTTAAAATGACCCAGTGCTTTACTGTTCATTGTGGTGTTTATGCTTTACTTCACTCTCAGGAAGACACTCCTCCACAAGTCAAACAAATGAAATTGTCTTCTTTGACCTACACACCTTTTCAAAGTGGTTCCACATTCAGTGTGAGTTGCAGTTTTTCCTTCAAGCCAGGCATGGCATTGTGAATTGATGAGCACTTCTATAATTTAGGCACAGTTTTGAAGGTACCAGGCCATGATGGGCATTGTTGATGACATTATTGATATCCCTTTTTTCTGGAACCTTTGCATTTGAGGTGATTGGGTAAGCTATGTCAGTAAGAGTCTGAGGCAAATCTGTGTCACCTCTTCAAATCTAACACAGCAGATTCAATATGGACTGCCACAGAATTGAAGATCTTTCAATTAATTGGCCATGAATTAGTTTATTTGTTAATGTGTCAAATTTACATGTAGAAGTCAATTGCCACAGTGCTGCCAGTGTTTTACAGGCTCTCTATTTCCTTGGCATTTCTCACAGAATGTATATCATTTCATCGTAACACTTTTCTTTGGCTTTAAGTATTTTCCGAGAACACTTACAGCTGTATCAAATGTAGATATATCTTGAATGAGCAACTTGAATATTAGCTGGCTTTCTGCACTAAGACAATATAAAAGTATCAGCTCCTTGTGGATCACCGCCTCGTCTGGACTGTCCATCCTACGAGTGAACAAGTCAGCCTTGAGCCCTGAAATCCATTAATTCTACGGCAAAAGTAGATCTCTCAACAAAGAAAGGAAATTAAAACTTTTCTCCATCATCCTCATTATCAATTTTCTCAGGGAGCGATCTTACCAGCTCATCAGACTTCTTCGGCCCAGCAGGGCAAGCCGGTGAAATCGCACACGAGGCAAAAAACCAGAATTGCACCTGGTTTCTCGCTTCTTACGATATTACCAGTCATGTCGCAGGGTGCTGTAAAGTAGGTCCATAGGGTGAGCTGCAGCTACCAACTGCATAGGCAGATGGCAGAGAGCCAGAACAACCTCCAGATATGGAGGCTAACTGTAAAATAGGTAGGATCTCTCCTGACAAAAAAGCAGTCAAGACCACACTGAAAGGATATTTAGGATGTGATGAGGTATTAGGTACTGTCTTTACATCATTCCAAACATGTACCATAACAGGAATTGAGAATACATTGACAGAAATCCTCACAGAACTATAGCTCTGTTCATTCAATTGCCTATCTTCCATTCTCCACTTTTGACATTATTGGCATTATTGCTATTCAACCATATCTTCAAAACCATAACAATCTGTAATGATATACAAGATCTCTTGGAGCAGCCTGCCTTTTGTCTTTTCTTCTTTCCTATTATAGAAATCTTTATTTTCCATTCAGCACTTCCCTGGTTACATAGCTTAGATGAACTGTTTGGTTTGTAGGATTGTGGAATGCCCTGGAACATTAACTCCTAGGAGTCCCATGTCCTACAGTCAGATTGAAAACATTCTGAGACAGAATAATGCAATGCAAATTTGTGGTCACAATTTCCCATGCACAGGCTCCCAATCCCTGCTCTATCATTCAGCCTAATCACAGAACAGAAGCCAACCACCGACACAAGTGGACAGAAGATCAATTAGAAGGCTGGTCAAAGTTTGGCTTTTAAATCTAGCACAAGCACAAACAAATAGTAGAGACAAGAGGAATTATACAGGATGTAGACAGCTCCGTTTGCAAAATGGTTCCTTCAAGCAACATTTTGCTAGTGATGTACATTTATTGGTAATAGAAACCACCATTAGCAAATCTTTACTACGAAGGAATAAAATTACATTTAATCTGCGCCTTGGGGGTACTTGCAGCACCAACACTCAGTGATGGATGAGTTGGGGGTGGGGGGTTGTGTGTGGGGGTAGTAATGTAATTATCCACAAACTCGAAGCATGAACAGTTTAAGAAATATTTCTTGACCACGAAGATTGGGTTTTATTACTTTTAATTCTATTCAAGGAAATCAATGATTTAAAAAAAACACATTCATCACAACAAAACACTCCTGGCACACACATTCTAGCACTGCCTGAGCTGCTTGTTCTCTTGCTAATGCTCGTGAACGGTCTAATTCTGAGTTTCTAAACACATGCAAATCATTTTGGTGACGGTATTGTCTAATTTGCACTATCACCCAAAATCAAAATAATCCCTAATGACCTCTCACTCTATAAGTGGCCATTATCAATTGAAGTTGCAATCTAATTACCACAAAAATAAGTGCTTGTTAGATAATATAACTGAAATTTGTGGCCTTAATTAGAATGGCAATCATTCTTAACCTTCTAATCTAAATACAGTAGTTTTCTCTTTTTAGTTAGATGGTTTCATCAACATCAGTGAATAGGAGTGGGTGGCATTTCAATTGGTAAATACACTGCTATGGTATTAATCCATAAGCTACAAGAATGTTTTGAGATTCAAAGACTTACGACTGCCATACTTGCCAACAATCAGCATTTCACATTCAAAGTCAACATTTGCTCTGAAATATCAGCATTTGCTATTCAAAATTAGCTTTCCAACGTTGCTTGTTACCCTCCGCTGAGGTCAGGCTAGAATTCTCTGTCATTCTCTTCCAAGCATGTGTCAAGCTTTCATAACGTGCACAATGAGGCTGGTCAACGGCTCGTAATTAGTGTCCACTGCAGGTAATAATATGAAAAATAATTCTCCTTGCATGCCAAGCAACAGCACTTGCTGTCAAAAAGATCATTGTTTCTATGATGAAATGGCAGTTTGTGCTTCAAACCTACAGAAAGGGAAGTTCTACAAAGGCTTAGTATGTAATTGAATTGGCAGGATGAAGTTTATGAAGATGAGATGATGGATCTATTCACTCCCACCAACCCCCACTCCCATTTCACTCCAGTTCCCTTTAAACAACTTCCCACCTTCAAGTCTTATATTTTGGGACTCGATGTGGGAAAATTGGACTCTATATTGAGAGAAGATGACTGCAGCCAGGAACTGGGCAGCAGAACAAGCATTCTATTGTTATACCAGCCATGAAGAATCATGTGTTTTACTTTGGATAATACTGGATCTTCTTGAGTCCAGTATTTAATCTGCTTCAAGATAATTTCTTGTGGCACCACTAGGGGCGATATACTTTCTGGCAATGGGAAACAGCTCAAGGTGTCTGCATATGATATATGTGTCCCTCCCTGGTGGGTGGCCAACAGTAAAGCCTGATGTTGTATCCTTATAGGCACTATCAGAGGGATTGCCTTATCTTCGCTAAACAACCCTAGTAAAGGTTTATGATTACAGTAAATTGCCACCTACAATCATATTGGGGGAATCTTCCATTATAATTGTTTACCATTCCAATGAAGGACTTCAGGTTGGATGTATTCTTTGGAGCTGGTAATTCTTTAATGGCCCTAACTTTATCTTCCATCAGATGCAATGCTTGCGCATCCACTCTAAAGCCCAAATATGTCACCTCATTCATCTGAAAAGTATGCTTTGCTCTGTTTAGTCTTACTCCCACTTTCTGGAATCTTTTTAAAAACCTTCTCCAGGTTAGTTAGGTCTCCTCTTCTGTGGGTCCTGTGATTAGCACATTATCCAAGTAAATAACTACTTTAGGCAAATCTTGCAATAGGCTCTCCATTTTGCACTGAAAAATTGTAAAGCAGATGAGACTCCAAAAGGCAAACTGGTATACTGGTACAGGCCCTTTGGTGGGTTGATAGCGATGAGTTCCCTGAAAGCATCATCCAGTTCCAGCTCCTTGTATGCATGACTTTTGTCCAACTTGGTGAATGTTAGATCCCCAGGCAACTCTGCAGACAAGTCTGATATTTTAGCTATAGAGTACCTGTCTGATTTCACTGCCCATTTTACTGTTACTTAGTAATGTCCACATGGTCTTATCAGGTTTGACTACAGGTACAATGGGAGCTACCCACTTCACAAATTGCTATCTCCCAATTCATCATTCATGCTGAAATACCATCTGAGGGCTTCACGTAGGTCCCCCTTCATTCATTTTGAATAATTTTAGCCAATTCAATTTAATTTCCTAAAGCCAATCTTGATCCATCAAGCTTGGTCCTTGACCCATAACTACAATTAAGGGCAATAGGGCAGATTGCTGTCTCTAACTTACAGGGATTGTTGTTGTTCTCAAGATCCATATAGCCTCACCTATGTATGTGGCCAGCTTGACTACAGCGCTTTTTTAATCTCAGGGGTTGGAACCCTCCCTGTAGGAATTGATAAGTTTGCTTTTCACTACAGTGACAGAGGGTCTTGTGTCTATCTCTGTTTTAAGTGGGCAACCATTGACCATCAGTATTATTGAGATAGAGGCTGCTTTGTCAATCTTAAAATTATTCAACTGATATATGTTTTGTTCTCCTTCAGAATTACTCCTCGTGCTGTGCACTGGAACCAGGACCTTCACCCTGCTAGCACCAGGCTGGCTGTACTTGACCCTACATTTGCTTCTTATATGCCCCTTTCTGCCACTGGCGTAACACACAATTTCCCTGAACCGACATTTCCCCTGGGGGCGTTTTCCTCCACACTGATAGCACGCTCCGCGAATCTTGATTTTTTTATACTTCTGCACTCTCTCAAGCTCTGCATTTCTTTGTCATCAATCCTGTGCCCTCGTATTTGGCACTGCTGCCATCAGCAGCTTCCCTCCAAACTTGGTGGACTTCGTTGCCTTGCATATCTTGGAGTTCCATGATGCCCTTTTCTGCACTTTCCATGGCAAGGGCAATTTCTAGCACCTTCTTTCAGATTATTTCTGCCTCTGCCAACAGTTCTTTCTATATGCCAGTACTATTTACCCCACACACAGGACGGTCTCTCAACATATCATCAAAGGCAGGCCCAAATTCACAATGTTCAGTTCTTTGCCTTAATCATACCATAAAAGCTGCTCTCGCTTCTCCAGGGGCTCTAATTGTTGAATTGAACTTACATCTCTGTATGATTGCCAAGGCTGTTGGCTGATAATGTCTTTTTACTATTTCGAATGGCTTTTTGAAGCTTTTGGAATCAGGATATTTGGACTCGTCAAGCTCCTCATTAAACTGTAGGTTTGGGCACTACAAGCTGTTAGCAGTATTACCCTTCTTTTCTCCTTCCCCCCTATTTCATTTACTTTGAAAAAATATTGCAAGTGTTCGACCTACTTGTCTTTGAGCTCAATCTTCCAAATTAGGGATAAAGGGCTCTAATTTTCCAATTAGAGGCAATGTGGTTATTTACCTACTCTTAAATGAATCTGACGTGAATGACTTACATGTGAGGTCTGCTCTGTCTTTCTTTGTGGCAATTTGAAGGTACTCCCACTGATCCCTAAGACCAATGCAATTAGCAATCATGAATTTTAGTATCTAAACAAACTGTTTATTGTAACGAATAAACCATGTACAGAATGCAAGAAATGTGCTATCAATTACTTTGACTCCAGTCTCTGACTGATTGGCTTTTGTACCAAATAAACCTGTTAGACTTTAACTTGGTGTTGTGAGACTTCTTACTGTGACTGGGAAAACCCAGTCAGCCCCAAGATTTCTGCTCTCCAGCCCCATTGGTCAATCGGATCACATCAGCCCCCAAAACTTAAAAGGGGCTCGCCACGACACTGCATATGGAAGATTACTGAGTTGCTGGACACAGAGATATAGCTTCATTTCATCTACTCTCACCAGAAGCAAGCAAGTGGAACAAACACAAGCATTTGTATGGATTGCAGACGTCACAATGGCGCAGAATTCCATTGACCATATACAGACTGCCTTGCCTATATCTCATGTGAACTCAAGCCTTTTCCCAAAGGGATGCTACTCCCTCAAAATGCAGCTGGCATGCAAATGGAGTATAGTTGAGTGCCCATTACCCTGGCACCAGCCAAAACCCCTTCACTTTTTCTCAGTGCCACCTGTCTTTGACCTACCATAGCAAATCAAAGGTTGGACTGCCAGTTGATCAATGTTATCGACTTATGGCATGGCTCTTGACTCCAGTCGAGGATCATTATAGAGCATCAATGTCCTTAACAAATGCTTATGCTGCCTGAACCATTCTGGGAGAGTCTGAAATATGCAGGCTGAGCTGGCAGCAAGACTTTTGGCATTATAACTTGACCATGCTGGGGACACAGTCCTTACCACCAGTTATCAGGTGAGAAACTGAGGAGCAGGAGCAACAGGAACAGGAGGAGGGAACGGAGGACCATGAAGGGGAAAAAAAAACTACAATGTAAATCAGGCTTTGCATGATCAAATCATTTATGAATGATACAAATAACCTCAACCACTCCTTCCCATTCACCACCAGTCCCCATGTGCCTGCCATCTCCTTTTATAATATTACCCTCTTTTTGACATTACAAGAATCAAAACCAATAAGAGCTAATCCCAATTTTCTCAATTCAATCTAGAGTAAATATATGCAAAAAATTAAAAGTGTATTTATTAGTCACAAGTAGGCTTATATTTACACTGCAGTGAAGTTACTGTGAAAATCTCCCAGTCGCCACACTCCGGTGTCTGTTCGAGTACACTGAGGGAGAATTTAACATGGCCAATGCACCTAACCAGCACATCTTTTGGACTGTGGGGGGAAACTGAAGCACCCAAAGGAAACCCTTGCAGATATGGGGAGAACATGCAGACTTCACACAGGCAGCGACCCAAGCTAGGAATTGAACCCACGTCCCTGGCATTCTGAGGCAGCAGGGCTAACCACTGCGCCATAGTACTGCCCCTAATTAATTAATCATCCTCATGTATTCCCTTCTCACCTGTCTTCCATGTGCCTTTACCTGCCTTAGTTCTTAGTAGGAGATGCTTCCTCACATTATGGAGGTGGACATTTATGAAACAATAATTGGAAATATTAAATCTGCCCAGGGAAGACGAGCGGCAGGAGATGTGGGGGAGATTGTCATGGACATGATGCAGTGTGTCAGGGTTTTATTTAAGGCTTTAGACTTGAAACAAAATTACGATTTTGCCCCCGGCACTGATGTCTACTGAAACGTCTTGCTGGCACAAAACCATTTGTGTCCCTGTAATTGAAGTACATCAGTTTTCACTCAAATGCAAAGTGATAGCTTTAGTTATTCAGCTCACTGTTACAAAATTTTCATACTTTCATGTAGCTGGGATTGTTGCTCCTGAATGGCAATATGATAAGCTCTAACGGGATCTCTTCACTTTATTCCCATAGCTGTGGACTGGGCCTTGGGGTGTTTAAGGCCGTCAAGGATCCTATCCATCTACAAGTAAAGTAGCTTCGCATTCAATTAGGATCCATTACAGATGGAACAATCAGTAGAGAGATCCAGAGAAATCTTACAACAGCAGATTTACTTGGTCAGTGAGCTTCCTTGACCGGCATGTAATGAGAGCTCAGGCTGAGAGAAGTGGAGCCCAGAGCCACAATGGACAGCGAAAATCTGAAAATGCTCCATTCCACCAAATTACTGCCATAAATACAATGGAATCAAGTCTTGAAGCAGACAGAAGTGGACTAGTCCCTCTACACCCATCCTAAACACATAGAGTGTACTGATTGTGACTCCGCAATGCACAACACCAGGTGGAGGTGTCCCAATGCAGCTGCCGCTTTCCATCTGGCTGCTTTTTCATGATTTAATCTAGAAATGTGGAAACCAAGCACAATGATATGATTAATGAAAATCTGGCTTTCCCATCTCGAAGGGTACAACATGATGATGTTGCTGGAAAGTTTTCAACTCAAATGTCACAATCAGCTAAATTATGCAATCGGTTTAAAATCTTGCTTTTATAATAATGAGCGATTTTGGGCTTTTTATTCACAGCTATGCCAAATCACAGTACATCATCTTTCACAGACACAGGAAATTTGAGCATTTACTGGGATTTCAAAAATTCTGGAATTACCTAAACTGGCAATGCTTCATGCACCTACCAAAGATTTGGGCTATATATGGGACTGGATGAGATGAGTAGTGCCAGAAATGAAACCTGATTATATCATATCTCCTCCCCCACCTGATAGTGCACTGGCATTTCCTAGAGGTGAATGTATGTGGTTCTTGCATACATCCCTGTTGTGATGAAAATGATACAATACTTTGGGCTTATTTACTGTACAAGCACCAATCACTCATAAGGAATTGGGGTCATATGTGGTGGGTTTATTTATTAACACTAGGCACATGAAAACAGTTGTACATAGGTATAAAGTTTGAAGACATCAGAGTTTGTGTGTTCTGCTCAAAGCAAAAGTGAAACTATGACTGGGTCACAATACACATTTCCCTTCTAGTGATGTCATGCTGATATTCCTTAAAAGGCATATTACAACAATTCCATTCAGCTTAGTGCAAGAAATAGGGATAGACCACACCAGAATTCCTACTAGTTCTACATCAAATGCCCTCAATATCTTACCGCTTGCAAGAAGGCACATGGTAGCTTACAGTAACAAAAGTGGAGCCCAGGAAACAGTTTCATAGGTCAGATTTTATTATTAAGTGACAAGTGTTCCAAAGCAGTGCTAGAGTGGAAAGTTCTCTTCTGAAATCTAAGTTTGGTGGTGAACATAAAAGTGGGAGTGATTTCCGTGCTAGGGAGGGACGTCAGCTGATTATGCCCAATCTTGCACTGGTCAGCTCATTAAATACACATGCATCAAAGCATGGCAAATTTCACAGGGAGAGCAGGCAGGAAGTCACCATCCCCATTGATATCTTCTGGGCTCGAAGATCCAAGCATTATACTTAAAGGACATCCAGAGAGCCATTCACTCACTGCAGACCAGGAATTTTCAGTTTGGAGGATTGTAATCTCCCAGAAAAGAAAACGAGTGTAGCTCCCAAGATTCAGTGAAGCACCTCCAGGGAATATCCTCCAGGTCATCCAGTAAAGTCAAGATGTTTTGTTTCCTTGGGAGACCCTACTGTTTGGCCATTGTGGCTTGGATAAAGGTTGGATCGGAGATTAGCACCCATGGCATCCGGCATAGAAACACCCAGCAGTGCAAGAAGAGGATGAATGATTTGCTGTGCTCCACCAGAGTAAGTACATCATCTACTCACTGCAAACTGACATGCATCAAGCTGTCAGAATTGGGATTGCAGCACTCAACAGCAGATGGGACATCTGCACTGAATATATGCCAGCCACTTTATGCTCTCAATCTTATATTAGTTGCAGGACAACTAGCTTCTTAATCACATACTGGGGAAGATCCAACAGGTCTATAGATATGCATTCTCCTGACTGTCTCATGACAATCAATCCTTTTGAATTCCTGCAGGAAAAGAACATTGATGACAAATGCAAACACTCGCAGACCAGAGTTGGAATTCTGGACATCGGAGTCCTCACCCCTTTGGAGGAGATAGCTACGGAGATGTCTGGAGAGGAGCAGAACTGTGCCTTTGCTGAGGCTGAGATAGGAGTCCTCCAGTGAGGATTCCTCCAGTCCCATTGAGTGAAAAATCTATTTAATCAACCACTAAATCTTTCTTTTCTCCATTCCAGATAGCAGCAAGAAACAGGGGGAGGACTGCAACTCAGACCATCCACAATACCAGCCCCAAATCCATCTCTCAGATGGGTGCTTCAGAAGCCTCAGAGGCCTCACAGGATGTACCTTCACAGTGGTCACCTGCACCCTCCACCACCGCAGGTACACACAGCTCAGTGGACCACGTTCTAGAGTAGGCTGTCAGCCACAATCTGGTGTGCACATCACAGGTGCATGTCCATTGCTGCCAGAGGAAGTGACAGCTGACACCTCTGACACTTAAAGGATTGCCGGAGACCATTCAGTCCCCTGTCAAGCCCCATGGCACATATTGAGCATCTGGACTCAGCCCTGTGAGACTTGTTGGAGATTCAGAGACTGACGGAGAACAGCAAGCAGATATGCCAAGGACCATGCCCAGATTAGACAGAAGACTGGAGGAGTCTACCCACATTCTGTCAGATATTGTGGCTCTGGTATGTGAGTGCTTGGCTGCCTCCATGGAAAGGATGGTGGGTGGCTTGGAGACCCAGATCCAACAGAATGCACAGTGGCTGCAGGATATGCAAACAGGCCTACACTTTGCCACTCCAGGCATTGATGCAGTGCATTGGGGGCCAGGGGACTGTAGTACAAGGGTTAGTATGGGACTGGAGAAGAGTACTAGACAAAGTGTCACGTAAAGAGTCACACAGGGGCCATCCCTCACCTGGGGCCTGTGGAGTTTCACTTTCCTCTTCCACTCCAGCAATCCCTGCCTCAGTCAAGAAGACATGGCCTTTAGCTCAAGCTTCACTGTCTGACCATCGAGATTACAATGTAGCTGAACCTGGCTCTCCATCAGTTGACTAAGTGCACCCAACAATGAAGACCCTTTTCCCCTTTCAAGCTCTGGCTCTCTTTGTGACGTTGTATTATGACATTGCAAATTAAATAATAGCACGCATCTCTTATTAATGAAACTCCAACACCTTCTACCCTCTCCTTGTCACCCATCGAATTCCCTAATCTTCCTTCAGCAACACCACATTATCATAGAAATCAAAGAAACCCTACAATGTAGAAAGAGGCCATTAGCCCCATCAAGTCTGCTCCGACCATCATCCCACCCAGGCCCTACCCTCTTATCCCTACATATTTACCCGCGAATCCCTCTAACTACGCATCTCAGGACACTAAGGGGCAAGTGTAGCATGGCCAATCAACCTGACCCACTCATCTTTGGACTGTGGGAGCAAACCAGAGCAGCCTGAGTAACCCACACAGACATGAGGAGAATGTGCAGACTCCACACAGACAGTGACACAAACTGGGAATCAAGCCCAGGTCCCTTGGAGCTTGAAGCACCAGTGCTAGCCACTGTGCAACTGTGCCGGTAGCATTGTGATTAACACGGCTGCTTCACAGCTCCTGGAAGCTGGGTTTGATTCCCAGCTTGGGTCACTGTCTGTGTGGAGTTTACACATTCTCCTAGTGTCTGTGTGGGTTTCCTCCAGGTGCTCTGGTTTCCTCCCACAGTAAAAAGTCTGACAACACCAGGTTTTACAGACTTTTTACTGTGTTTACACCAGTCCAACGCCGGCATACCCACATCATTCCTCCCACAGTCCAAAGATGTGCGGGTTAGGTTGATTGGCCATGCTAAAGATTGCCCCTTAAGAGTCCTGAGATGTGTAGGTTAGAGGGATTAGCAGGTAAATATGTAGGGATAAGGAGGTAGGGTCTGTGTGGGATTGTTGTCGGTGCAGACTTGATGGGCCAAATGGCCTTTCTGCACAGTAGCGACTCTATGATTATCCTTCAGCTCCCCCTGTTGCCCCTGAACTGTAATAGTTTATGTCGTTATCTCTGCACCTTCCTCTAAGCTCTTGACCATCTAAGTGTGGATGCCCATTCTGACCCTGACCCTTCCTGTCCTCGAGGCTACCATTAACCTGACTTTTTACAACCACCCCGATGAAACGCTACAACACTCAACCATGACCCTGCCACTTCCAATCAACCAGATTCTCCTCCCCTTTGTCACCATTACCATACTTCCCAGAACCCTAATCTTAACCTTCTGATCCAAACCTTGACATCTATCGATCCTCTCTTCAGACTCTTCCCTTTGCCACCATCACTACACAGATAACGCTCCCACAATCAAATGTATACCAGCGTCCACATAAACAGATCAGCCTGTTTCTCTTGGCATTGGACATGGCCTTCACTATCTCAACCCAAAGAGTCTGCAAGACCTCTCCCCCCAATAGACCTTTCCGCAGACAGACCCCTTCCCAGACAGTCCCCTCCCCAGACAGACCCCTCCCCAGACAGACTGCACTCTTCCTTCTACTTTTGCCTGGCCACTGCTCCAGCCTTCCCCGCTAAGCCTGCCTCTCTTCCTCTGGTTATTTCCCCTGCCACTACCTGGTCTGAAGGAAAGATTGGCATTTACAGACATTTCCCAAAGAGGACAATGCAGTGGCAACTCACCGTTTGCCATGGAGTTGAAACTTGCCGTGTACAAGTCATTTATTTACAGTCATAAGAATGAACATTCTAATTTCTCGCTAGAGAGGAATTCAGTTCCAGCGAGCCAGCTTTTTAATGAACCTGCATAACATGCTGATCCATGCTAATGGACTTCCCAACATTTTGTGGAGATGTCCATTTTACCCGCCTTTAACCCACGATTACGATCCAGAGAACAGAATTCCAACAGTTCATCCCATGATCGGGAAACTCATTTTCGACCTCCCACCCAGGTTGCCTCACCCACCAAGATTCTCATTGCTGGCAGAAGAGGAAAATTCTGCCTAAACTTTCTGTTCTACTCTATCTGGCCAATCATGCTGCCGCTTCAATATTTGCACTAGCATCCAAAAAAATTAGACCAATTGTCTGATACCAGGAAATCTGACTCAGTGAGGCGCTTCAGTCACCAGCAGAACAGATTCCCCCTCCAGCAATATTAAAAAGGCAGGATTACATTGTTGGTTCACTGGCTCATTTTCCTTTCAATCATCTTTGATGGATGTTGAAATAGAAAACAATCACTTTATCAAAACCGTAGTGTCATTAATCTTCTCCAGATGAAGCTTAATGAAAGATGCTGAATTACAAAAGGACTTTCCATTCTTGTTATGTTCTTCAGGTGACAAAGCCAGCTGCTGATTTTGAATTGAAAGCATTTATAGCCCAGACTATACACCACCATTATTGATTATCTGAATAACTACGTTTCTCTTTGCCCAAAGCAAGAGTCGACACCTCAAGTTTCCTCGGCGACCGTAATTCCCCAACATTCTGAAAAATTCATCTTTGACAATCCAAATTTCTGAACACTGTGAGTAATTTGGTGGTTAGTTATATAATGCCCAGGCAGAATTACAGTAAGTATATATTTTTCACAGTTGAGCTTTCAGATCTGATGTCATAGGATCCCTCATGCAGAAGGAGGCCATTCAGCCCATCGAGCCTGCACCGACAACAATCCCACACAGGTCCAACCCTCGTAACGCCATGTATTTACCCTGATAATCCACATATTTACTTTAATAATCCCCCTGACCCTAACTAAGAGTCAATTTAGCATGGCCAATCAACCTAACCTGCACATCTTTGGGTTGTGGGAAGAAACCGGAGTACCCAGAGGAAACCCATGCACATAAAGGGAGAATGTTCAAACTCCATACAGTCACTCGAGGCCAGAATTAAACCCGGGTCCTTGGCACTGTGAGGTAGCAGTGTTAACCACTGTGGCACTGGAAAATTCACCAATAATATGTAGGGGGGTGGCTTGGTTGCATTAAGTCATTTTAATGAGGGAGTAAAGATCTGATGAAGTCAGGATATTTGGTCACCATAGGGAGGCAGTGGAGACCGGAAGGGTCAGGATCATCACAACTCAAAATACTTCATAGGTGGTCTGGACTGTCAAAATTGACTGAAAATGAGGATGTGACTTCTCTTTATAACTTAAACAGCCCCACAAATATCCCAATTCTCAATGATGAGGGAACCCATTACAAAAGAGAAGGTTGGACCACTTGTAACACTCTTCAGCCAGAAGTGCTGAATGGAGAATCCACCTCGGCCTCTTCCGGAGGTCCCCAGCATCACAGATGTAGTCTTCAGTCAATTCAATGCACTCCACATTGGCTCTGGGTCCTGACAATATTCCAGCAATAATACTGAAGATTTGTGTTCCAGAACTTGCCAAGCTGTTCCGGTACAGTTAAAACACTGGCATCTACCCACCAATGTGGAAAGTCGTCCTGTACACAGAAAGGAGGATAAATCCAACGTGGCCAATTACTGCCTATTCTCAATCATCAGTAAAGTGATGGAAGGGGTCATTAACAGTGCTATCATGCAGCACTTGCTGATCAACAACCTACTCACTAAAACTCAGTTTGGCTTCCGCCAGGATCAGTCCACTCCTGAACTCATTACAGCCTAGAATAGAGTCATATCTAGCACAGATGGAGATGGCTGTGGTTTCTGGAAGTGAGTCATCTCAGTTCCAGTCCCAGGAGTTCACTGCAGGCGTTCCTCAGGGTACAGTCATAGAGATTTACAGGATGGAAACAAGCCCTTTGCCCAACTTGTCCGTGCTGCCCCTTTTTTAAAAAAACCCTGCATTTGACCCTTATCCCTCCATACCCATCTTACCCATATAACCATCTAAACATGTTTTAAATTAGCTAGACAGTACCTGCCTCTATTGCTACCTCTGGCAGCTTGTTCCAGACACTCACCAAGACTCTGCATGAAAAAGTTGGCCCTCTAGACACTTTTGAATCTCTCCCCTCTCACCTTAAACCTATGCCATCTAGTTTTAGACTCCCATAGCTTTGGGAAAAAATATTGACTCTCTAGCTGATCTATGCCTCTCATTAATTTATAGACCTCTATAAGGTCATCCCTCAGCCTTCCAAGCTTCAGATAATAAAAGTCCCAGTCAATCCAGCCTCTCCTTACAAGTCAAACCATCAATTCCTGATAGCATCCTAAATAAATCTCTTCTGCACTTTTTCTAGTTCAATAGTATCCTTTCTATAGTAAGGTGACCAGAACTGTATACACAGCATTCCAAGTATGGCCTTACCAACGTCTTGTACAACTTCAACAAGACCCCCCAACTCCTATATTCAATGTTCTGATCGATGAAACCAAGCATGCCAAATGCCTTCTTCACCACTCTATCCATCTGTGACTCCACTTAAAGGAGCTACGAACATGTACCCCTAGATCTCTTTCTTCTGTAACTTTCCCCAGTGGCCTACCATTAACTGAGTAAGTCCTGCCCTGGTTCAATCTACCAAAATGCAACACCTCACATTTATCTAAATTAAACTCAATCAGCCATTTCTCAGTTCACTGGTCCAATTGATCAAGATCCCATTGCAATCACAGATAACCTTCTTCACTGCCCACTATGCCACCAATCTTGGTGTCATCTGCAAACATACCTCCTCCTATATTCTAGTGTCCTAGGATATAGGAGGAGGTATGCGTCCTATATTCTAGTGTCCTAGGCCCAATCATCTTCAGCTGCTTCATCAATGATCAGATGAGACTGGACCAGTTTTTGTATATGCTTCCTTGCCTTTGAATCTATGCCTCGATATATGAAGCCCAGAAACCGAAATGCCTAAGTAACCATTTTCTCAACCTGCCATGCCACATTCAATAACTTGTGTTGTTACAAACAGGAAGAGATTTAATTCAAGCAGCCCTGATTTCTCCTTTCATCACCTATCCTTGCACAGAAAGGTGTTTCAATTTTCATTTCCCCCTTTATAAGCAGCTGCATGTTTCCCAATCCCTCAGTTTTGATGTGATCCAATTTCTATTAATAGCCCCACAGCAAACTGGAGGTAGGGTAAACTCAGAGGGTTGCTTTATTCACACTGCTTTTGCCAGCACTCCTTTTAGAATTGGACATTTTGGTATATATTGCCTTTCCTTGTTCTTCCTACCAAAATTTATCACTTTACACTTCTTTGCATTAATTTCAACAGCCATCTCTCCTCCCATTCCACCAGCCTGTCTAAGTCCTCTTGAATTCTACCACTATCCTCTTCACAGCCCATAATATTTCCCACTTTTATTCATCTGCAAATTTTGAAACAGTTTTCTGTGCGCTTAGGTCTAACTCATTAATAAAGATCAAGAAAAAGAATGGTCCTATTACCAAGATCAGGGAAGCACAATGTACACTTTCCTCTAGTCCTCTTAATTGGCCCCTTAATGACATTAACAGCCTTCCTGGCCCAGCCGTGGGGGTACCAACCTCTCCCCTGGGCCACCCCGAGGAAAAACAGGAAGAAGTGGGATCATGTCAGGATACCTGACAATGACATTTTTACCAATACTCTAAATATCCCTCTTCCAAGAGCCTGGAAAACATTGGCACGCATCCCACTTCCACCCCCTCCCCCTTCACCTATGAGCAGAGGTTAAACAAATTAGGGTTATATTCCCTGGAAGAAAATTAAGGGATTATTTGATACAATATATAGGGTATAATATATATATTCCTATATATAAGATATAGGGAACAATTAGGATAGATAGATAGAGAGAAACTATGGGAGTTGGGGGGGTGGGGGTGGATTTTCTGGTCTCCCCGCAGCACATTTGTCAAGGCTGGAGGCAGTTCGCCATTTGCCAATGGCAGGATCTTCTGGTCCTGCCGCCATCAATGGGATTTCCCATTGACTGCTTCCCACATTGCTGGGAGACCTATGGAAGGGGTGTGCCATTGGCAGAACCAGGAGAACCTGCTGATGTGAATAGTCAGAAAATTCAAGCCTATGCCCTCCGGTTCGAATCTAGGAACTGGGATTTAGTCTAACAGTTGGAACCAGAGCTTTCACAGGAAAAATTAGGAAACATTTCTTCAATCAGTCAAAGGGTGGATTAAGTTTGGAATTCCCTTCTACAAATGAGAATCATTGTCTGGTCAATTGTCAATTTTAAAACTGCATTGGATTGTTATTAATCAAAGGTATTAAGAGATATGGGGTAAAGACAGGTCACAGATCAGCCTTGAACTGGTTAAACAATGGCATAGGCTGAAAGGGTGAAATGACCTTGTGCTGTTTCAATGGATAAAGTGACAGAGATACTGACATTACTGTATAATAAGGATGTAAAAACTGATAGAATAAAGAGCAAACATCAGAGCAAATTTGCACTGTTCTTTGAGATATATTAAATTTCTACAGTTGGTTCACCATCTGGATAAGGTTGACTCCTCCAGAAGTGGTATTAGGACAACTCAATCCTATTTTTCAATTTAAAGTGAAATTGATTTCATAGGTTGATTTTCGACTCCAGTGCACAAATTAACCGATTGCCCTCCTGTTCCCTGGCATGGACAGTTGTTACGATAAAATTTTCATCTTCCAAGTATTTAACACTTTTCCCCAGGTGCTTTGGGTGTTCACTACCAACTCTATCAACTGATATTCATTTGGTGATTTTTTTCCCTTCCAGAAGTGCTGCTTCCAGTGACGTACTCAGCAATAGCCAGCAACTCACAGGAGTATCATTTGTGACCAGAACATCACATCACACTATTCAACTCAGCGAGGCTCCTTTGACAGCAGCTTCAAAATCCACAACCTACAACAGCCTCTACCATCTAAAAGGACAAGAGCAGCAGATCCATGAGAACATCACTAAGTTGCCCTCCAAGCCACACACCATCCTAACTTGGAATTCCATCACTGGTCCTTCATCGACACTGTGTCAAAATCCTAGAACTCCATCCCAAATAGGACTGTGGGCATATCCACACCACATGGGCTGCAGCAATTCAAAAGCAGTTCACCACCATGTTCTCGAAGCAATTCTCAATGACTAGCCAGTGGTACCCATGTCCCATGAAAGAATACGAAAAATTCAACTGCATTAAGTTGCCAACTTGCTGCACAAATATAAACATTGCCTCAATCCATCAAAGGAAAATGTATATTATGACAGGACATTTGGGTTGAATGTATACCAGGTGCATATATATGTATATTTAGTGGGCAAATGGCCACATTTTGATACTTTTTGGAGGAAATCTGTTTTTCCTCCATTTCCACGCATCATTTATCCTCAGCCTTTTTGTGGGTCAGGAACACCTAGTCTACAAATCGCACCTCCAACCTCACTGAGGTCAGATACCCCATTTTAAATGGGGACTGATAATAAAATTTCCTATCACACATCATTCTCATCCGGAGGTATGAGGCTTTGGTTTTAGAGCTTGTGAAGAAAACCTGCTGAGAAGATTGGAACATTCCAAGACGGAAGTGTAGATATCATTATTGGCTACTATAATGTTGATTTGTTTGTATTGCAAGGATTCATCATAGGGATCTTTCCTGCAAAGGTCGGTTGACTCTTACATTGACCAGCCCTGTGTATTTGTTCAAATGCATTTTCGTGCTTTACCAATGGAGAAAGTAATATAATGCAGTAAAAAATGTCACAAAATATCCTGTCAACCTATGAAATCGTCTTTTCTAAGATAAAGACAAAAATACTGTGGATGCTGGAATCTGAAACAAAATCAGAGAGAATAGAGCCAACATTTCGAGTCAGAACTGATGAAGTGTTATCCAGACTTGAAATGTTGGCTGTATTCTCTCTCCACAGGTGCTATCAGGCTTGCTGAGTTTCTCAGCAATTTCTGTTTTTCTATCGCCTTTTCTATTGTGAGCTAAGTGGCTCTAAAAGAAAATGGTTTTGACACTTGAAAAAATCTAACCACCTGTTCCCTTAGTTTGATTTACAGATACTCTGCTTCAAAATTGAAATGAGCCCTTCTGTTCTTTCCTTCTTGGAGAATAGTTTAATATTTAGGCAGATGTAACATGGTCAATGCTTGGCTGAGTATCAAGTGCTCAAGGGGGTTTCAGCACAGTTGGTGTTCCATTCTTCTAAGAATGAATAAAACTTTTAAGAAGTTGTTTGTGATTTCTAGTTTACAAATATTACATGGTTCTTCACATGGTAAATTGCATTTTTTATTCATTCATGGGACATGGGTGTTGCTGGCTGGCCAGCATTTATTGCCCATCCCTAGTTGCACTTGAACAGGTTTGCTAGGCCATTTCAGAGGCCAGACTGGGTAAGTACAACAGATTTTTTTCCATTAGTGAAATAGATGAGTTTTTCCAATAATTGACAACATTTATCCTCAGAATAAATGTTATAGAGGCTTTTATTAGATGGTGAGAGATTTATTTTCCCCCAAGAAATGTAAAATATTTTCCATTTATATTGCATGGAATCTGGATATTCGGTGAGTGGCAATGGAGGATACGTGGGAGCGTAGAGATAGCAGGCAGTGGCAGAGGAGATCAGAGGGAGTATGAGGGGCTTAAAGGTGACATGGTCTGAAATGGCAATCTGAAGAAATACTGATTGGGGGGGCGGTGTTGAAGGGTGAGATTTATGACGTCTTTAAACATTATTGAGAGCTTAGATGCTGCATTAAAGAACCAAGACAGGCAATGGATTCAGTTTCTATCGTTATTACTGTCATTATGCAATTTCTAATTGTCCATCGCCTTGTATTATTTTCCGATCATTTTGCAATACACTTATAGCCTGTCTGATCTGCAGCCATGTTTCTGTTATCCCTATTATAACTCTCTTCTTAATACACTTCCAATTCCATGCTTTCTTTTGCTGAGGTACTAATAATAGTGTTCACATTATTCTTGTTTCAGTTGTACCTCTTTTTATACACTAGCCTTTGCGCCCCATTCCTTCCTTCTTTCATCATTCTGTTACTGTTATTTCCACCTGACAAAGCAAACAATATCTCTATCAATATGCATCTCTGACACTAGGGAAACTTCCATGGTAGTCTCCTGATTTTATGCCATAACTTTAGCAGCTTGTCAGCGAAATCCTGGAGAAACATCAAGAGCAACATTTTTATAAGCTCCTTTTATGTTGCTTCTTCAGAGCTTCTCCCAACGTCATGACAATAAATCAAGAGAATCCCAACAGAATTCTCCCTCTAAATGTCCACTGCTGTATTCCACATATAATTTTTACACTATCAGTGCTCTCCATTACCAGTGGCACTGCAGCCCTCTTCAGAGAAACTGTAAAATGTTTTAAATAGCTGATTGCGATCTCTACTACCACCAGACTCTACCTTTGGAAACCCTCTTTAAAAACTAACATATGGTCACACATTTTCATAAGAACATAAGAAATAGGAGCAGGAGTAAGCCATCTAGCCCTTCGAGCCTGCCCCGCCATTCAATAAGATCATGGCTGATCTGAAGTGGATCAGTTCCACTTTCCCGCTTTCTCCCCATAACCCTTAATTCCCTTGTCTGTCAAAAACCTATCTACCCGTGACTTAAATATATTTAGTGAGGTAGTCTCCACCACTTCAACGGGCAGAGAATTCCAGAGATTCACCACCCTTTGAGTGAAGAAGTTCCTCCTCAACTCCGATCTAAACTGCACCCCCCTTATCTTGAGGCTGTGCCCTCTAGTCCTGCTATCCTTTCTGAGCGGGAAGAATCTGTCTACCTCTACCCTATCCATCCCCTTCATTATCTTATACTTCTCTATAAGATCCCCCCTCATCCTTCTAAACTCCAACGAGTACAGACCCAGTCTATTTAGTCTCTCTTCATAGTCCAACCCCCTCATCTCCGGTATCAGCCTAGTGAACCTCCTCTGCACTCCCTCCAAGGCCAAAATATCCTTGCGCAAGTGCGGCGACCAAAACTGCACACAATACTCCAGCTGTGGCCTCACCAGTGCCCTGTACAGTTGCAGCAAGACCTCCCTGCTTTTATATTCTATCCCCCTCGCTATAAAGGCCAGCTTTCCATTCGCCTTCTTGACCACCTGCTGCACCTGCAGACTGGGTTTTTGCGATTCGTGCACAAGGACCCCCAGATCCTTTTGCACCATAGCATGCTGCAGCTTTTCGCCCTTTAAATAGTAATCCGTCCTACTATTATTTTTGCCAAAGTGGATAACTTCACACTTGCTAACATTGTACTCCATCTGCCAGGTCCTCGCCCACTCGCTCAGCCTATCCAGATCCCTCTGCAGACTTTCCACACCTTCCGCACAATTTGCTTTTCCACTCATCTTTGTGTCATCAGCAAATTTCGTCACCCTACACTCAGCCCCCTCCTCCAGATCATCTACATAAATGGTAAATAGCTGAGGCCCCAGCACCGATCCCTGCCGCACTCCGCTAGTCACCAACCGCCAATCAGAATAGCACCCACTGATACCAACTCTCTGCCTCCTATTAGGCAACCAATCCTCTATCCATGCTAACACCTTACCCCCAACTCCATGCACCCTAACTTTCTGAAGCAACCTTTTGTGCGGCACCTTATCAAATGCCTTTTGAAAATCGAGAAACACCACATCCACTGGTTCCCCTCTGTCTACCGCACTAGTCACATCCTCATAGAAATCCAATAAATTCGTCAAACACGACTTCCCCTTAACGAATCTGTGCTGCGTCTGCTCTATCAAACCATTCCTTTCCAGGTGCCTTGCTATTTCTTCTTTGATGATGGATTCTAGCATTTTTCCAACTACAGACGTTAAACTAACCGGCCTATAATTCCCTGCGTTTTGTCTGCTATCTTTTTTAAACAGCGGCATAACATTAGCCGTTTTCCAATCTTCCGGCACTTCCCCGGAATCCAGTGAATTTTGGTAAATAATCACTAAGGCATCCACTATCACCTCTGCCATTTCTTTCAGAACCCTGGGATGCATTCCATCCGGTCCTGGGGACTTGTCCACCATCAGTCCCGCTAGTCGATCAAGTACTACCTCTCTAGTGACAGTAATCGCATTCAGGCCCTCAACTCCTACCATCCTTCTATCTTTAATATCCAGCAAACTATTCGCGTCCTCTTCCGTGAAGACCGAGGCAAAAATTTTATTTAAGGCCTCCGCCATTTCCTCATCTCCCACCACTAAATCCCCCCCTCATCCTCTAAGAGTCCAACATTTTCCTCACTATCTGGGTCTAAAACCCCCAAATTTCCCGCCTCTTTTTGTATTTCATTTTCTATTCATTCATGGGATGTGGGCATTGCTGGCTGGGCCAACTTATCCCTAACTGCTCTTGAACTGAGTGCATTTCAGAGGGCAGTTAAGAGTTAATCACATTGCTGTGGGTCTAGAGTCATTAACAGGCCGGACCAGGTAAGGACTTCCCTAAAGGACATTAGTGAATCAGATGGGTTTTTACAACATTTGATAATGGCTTCCTGGTCATCATTATAAACTTTTAATTCCAGATATTTATTGAATTCAAATTTCCCCGCCCTTTCTGGTGGGATTTGAACCCAGGACCCCGGAGCATTACCCTAAGTCTCTGGATTACTAACCCATTAACAATACCACTACACCACCTCTCTCTGCATGATATGAATTCTCACTTAATGGGTGCAATTGTGAATAGCTTGGCGTTTGTCGATATTCATGTTTCATATGAGCAGACACTTGTCTGAAATCAGATCAATACAGTGAGCTAGCACATGGCAATCATACTTCATGGGATGTCTTGTGGCGCAGTGGGCAATAAGCATCCCTACCTCTGAGCCAGAAGCTTTGGGTTTGAGTCCCACTCAGGATCTCGATAGCCAAGAAAAGTGCACTCATAATGTGGCCAGTGGATTGACTGACATGTAAATCTTTCCAATACATCTATGGCAGGTAAGACCGGGAGATTATCTTGATCAGCCATGCTTGATGAGGAGTGGATCATGGTGAATGCCTGGAATACGCAGCCCAGAGAAGTGGTAGGAGCAAGTATGATAGTGACATTGAAGGGGCATCTAGACAACTACATGAATAGGATGGGAAGGGAAGGATACGGACTCGAAGTGCATCGCCCCTTAAACTATAATCTCTGGCTTCAGGCTGGAAACCTGTTCCAGAAGAAGCTAGTTATAGAAACAGACATATGTATGTGCTATATCTGCCTCTTGGCATGGGTAGAAAGGGAATCAAGAAGAGATCATGTATGATATTGTCTGTTGAATACATACTACTAGTACTGAATGGCTTGTAAGTGTGTCAACATAGGTGACTGCTCCGCCATCACATTTTTTAAAATACATTTCATTTTAACATCTCCTCATTTTCATACTATGTACCATGTCCATGTATAGGCCACAAGCTGGAACACACCATGAACTATTAGACTATGCCCATTCATGAACAAAATACATGACTCAATTTTCTGGCAGCTCCATGAAATTCTTCAAGGTCAGTTTCTGACAAAGACAATCAACTATGATGTGTTAATGATTTATTTCCAGCATTCTCGTTCCTATTACTCTGCTGAAGTCACATGGGACCCCAACAAAATATTCTACAGAGCAGTATGAAGTTTCAGGTCTGAGAAGACTAGAGATGGAATACATTACCTCAGGGAGAAGGGAGCAGAGTAGAGATATTTGAGAACAGAAGTGGTTGAAACTTAGAAATAAATTTGCACCCTGCTTTCTCAGCCAATGTAGGTACTGAAGCAAGCATAATTCATGTGAACAATGGGATGAAAATAAAAATAACTAAAAATAGCACAAAGGCATTACAAATTATAATTTGCTGAGATGGGTAAGTAAAAGGAGTTACAGATTTGCAGATAAATCCTAACATTCCTTGTATGGCTCAGAGGCCACGGCTCTTAAAATAATATCCATTAATTATCAGGGGAAGCGATGGCCTAGTGGCATTATTGCTACAATATTGACCCAGAAACTCAGCTAATGTTCTGGGGACCTGGGTTCAAACCCCACCACAGCAGATGGTGGAATTTGAATCCAATGAAATATATCTGAAACTAATGACTATGAAACGATTGTTGGAAAAACCCATCTGGTTCACTAATGTCCTTTAGGGAAGGAAATCTGCCGTCCTTACCTGGTCTGGCCTACATGTGACTCCAGAGCCACTGCAATGTGGTTGACTCACAACTGTCCTCAGGCAACTAGGGATGGGCAACAAATGCTGTTCAGCTGGCACATACATGTCCGACAAGTGAATATAAAAGATCAATACTCCAATATATTTAATGTTGAACTTAGGAAGAGATCTGTTAGAAGAGCTAGGTTTAATGCACATGGGGATTTTTTATGTAAGGGTAGTGCTCCTTGGAAACACGCATCAGTGTTTAACTGCACTAATCAGGCCAGCAAATTAAATACTCTGGCCCATTAATTGAAACAGGAATTTCTAATCCCATAATAAAAATTCTGCAGATCTATGGAATCCCAGAGGAAGTGGCTGCTTTGGCCTTTTTGTACTATTATTCCATTATTCTATCACCAGGAATCCTCAATGGAAACTCCAGGCATATTAGATGTCTGCTCCGTGTGTACCAACAGTTGAGCTCAAAAGCTCTAGGGAAAAACACTTCACACACTGGGAAAAAGCAATAGACAGCACTGCCCAAAATCTGACAAACGTTCTCCAGCAGGACTTTGGCAGTTCCCCCTTTCCTCTCCCCAGTATAAATCATTCGATATGTGGAGTTGAAATGAGAATGCTGAAATAACCAGTTGTAGTTAAATTATGAGCTTGTGGGGATGTGGATTTGCACTGATGAAAAATTGAGTTAAGCCTATCTCAACCCCATGTCATGTAGACCTTTAGAATTGTCAGGGAAAGAAGCAGACTTTTGTTCAATTGTTCTGAGCTTGCTTCAATCTCAAATTCCACTGCATGGGTGAAAGCCCATGCTGCCAGTCCTCCACCAACTGACCAATCAACTGCAAAATAGCAATATCTATTTGGGATCCAGTACTTTTCCCATGGCAAGAGTGCACCCTGAGACCTATTCCCCCGCCCTTTATCTGGAGCTGCACTACATTAGCACACATTTTTTGTGCAGAATGTGAAATTGAAAGAGCATTCTTCAAATCATAAGAGTCTGTCTGTGCCATTTGAATTTTTTTTCACAAATAGTCTCAAAGGAAATGGAGATTACAAGCAATGTGCAGCACTTAACTCTTAGGACAGGGTTGCCATAGAAACAGAGCTGAACTCGTTAGCTGAAACTGTACAATCTAGTCATCTCCTCTCAGTTGATGATAGTCTTTTCTGACTATTTATAATTTACTATACTTACAATATCACTGGTGTCACACTCTGACAAATCCTCAGACTAGCATAAAAATACAACAGGTATCAATGATATTTAGCTTTTCATCTTTCTCTCAATTGCATCTTACCTAGTTTCCATCTCACTGTCAATGTCACTGTTTAACCACACCCCTGATGGTTCCGGGTGAGCGACCTCCTTTTGATTAATAGTTTTTTATTGCTTTCTTCTTCGCTGCTGAAAGGGAGTTCTCCAGTTAACAAGTTCACTTGAAAGCATGCAAGGTACTCGAAGTGGGTGTTGTGTGGGTGTAAAGTTTAACATAAACCTCCCTCCAGGTTTCTCACTCTTATCTGGAGGTGCATCTGAGGGAGCCGAGGGACTGGTGTAAGGTGAGATGTCCTAAGGGCAAAGTGGAAACGACAACTCCTTTGGTAGGAAGTAGCCAAGGAAGTAAGCAACAGCAATGCGACATTGAAAATGCAAGACTTCAGGAAGGTGGGAAAGGTGACTGACTTTCAGTGCCAGGCTAAACACTCCATTTTCCCCAGCATTCTCCTGCACAGCATTCTCCCTTACCAGAAAATGCTGCCATCATTCTGCATCCAACAGTGTTCATATGCATTCATCTTTGATCGGATGCATTCAACAACCGTCATGTAGTCATCATCTAACATCAAATAGGGATCAATGACACTCTTGATGATCAACTGACATGAAATGAAATCAGAAAAAGCGCAAAAAACATAATTTGTGATCGTCTAGCATCATCTCAGTGCTCAGAAGGCATTCAACTGGCATCAAAAGCAATCAGGGAGCTGGTTGGTGAGGAAAAACTCTATAGTTCTAGCACTCGCTGCAATGTTCAGGATTTTTCAATGTTTCAACAAACCGGCACAAGATAATTCTCTAATTTTCCCTGCTGTTTACTCCTCCACTTCCAAACCTCCCGCCAAGGGTCTGGGAAAAATCCCTCCATTATTTATTCAGGAGAGGATAAAGACAGACATTCTGGTTGTTACAGTGGAAAAGTGAAGAAATTGGTTTGAATAGTTTCAGAATGACGTATATGATGAAGCAAGTTAAATGCTTTGCATTGCCAACTCATACGGCTAACTTTCGTATATCCTCAAATCTTAACTGAATGCTAGCTGACAATCATGTTAGGAAGGCAATGACCTTCCTGTAATTGTTCTTATAAATCAGGATTTGATTCTTGAGCTGAATTTTCCTTTAATGAAAATTATTATGTTAATTGCCTGCCTGTTACAATCATCTTTCATGTTTGCAATGTAAGGAGCCTTAATGACATTTTATTCTTAAGATGGATGTTTACAGTGGAGACAATCTTTGGTTCTAACATGTGGTTAGTTAGATAAGTATTCGGTTTTGATTTTAACCCGGCCTCGTATTTCAAAGGGACCATTCCCTCTGCAATATCCTGGTTCACGCTTACATCACCAACTCCTCTTCTCACAGCATGGTCCCATGTAAGCACACCTAGCCTTTCACCCCTTCCCCTCCCAGTGTCTGAAACACTCCTGTGACTTAATGGTGTTTCTTTGAAGTTGGTGTACTGTGCTCAATGTTCATTATGCAGTCATGTCCAAAGTAGGGAATGAAATGCAGATTGGGTGATCTCTTTGCTGAATACTTTCTTTCAGTCTTCAGATGTGACCCCTGCACTTGAAGTAAGCTCAAGGAACAGCACCTCATCATTTATTTAGGCATTTTACAATCCTCCAGACTCAACATTGAGTTCAATAATCTAAAATCATAATCTCTACACCCATTTTTTATTTGGAGAGCAGATTCTGGTAATGGTTCTATTGTCTACATAAATGACTTAGAAGAGGGCGTAGGTGGTGTGATCAGCAAGTTTGCTGATGACACCAAGATGGCAGGGTTGGCGGGTACAGAACTGGATTGTCAGGTGATACAACAGGATATAGATAGGTTGGTGCAGTGGGCAGATAGGTGGCAGATGGCATTTAATCCTGACAAATGCGAGGTGATGCATTTTGGAAGGAATAATGCAGAGAGGAGCTATGTGATAAAAGGTAGGCCGATTAGGAGTATAGACGTACAGAGGGACCTGGGAGTGCAGGTTCACAAATCCATGAAGGTTGCGTCACAAGTGGAGAACGTTGTTAGGAAGGCTTATGGGATGTTAGCCTTTATAGGAAGGGGCTTAGAGTATAAAAGCTGCCGTCTAATGCTTCAGTTATACAGAACGTTGGTTAGACCGCATTTGGAGTACTGCGTCCAGTTCTGGTCACCTTATTACCGGAAGGACGTGGAGTCTCTGGAAAGGGTGCAGAGGAGGTTTACCAGGATGTTGCCTGGCATGGGGGGACTGGGTTACGAGGAGAGATTGAAGAGACTGGGGCTATTCTCCTTGGAAAGACGGAGATTGAGAGGGGACATGATAGAGGTATATAAGATACTGAAGGGAATAGATAGAGTTAATAGTGAGAGACTGCTCCCTAGACTGGGTACGAACACGAGAGGTCATCACTTAAGGGTGAGGGGGGGGAGGTATAATTTGGAGGTAAGAGGAAGGTTCTTTACGCAGAGAGTTGTGGGGGTCTGGAATGCGCTACCGAGTAGGGTGGTGGAGGCAGGAACGTTGGACTCGTTTAAGATGCAGTTAGATAGGCACATGAGTGAAACGAGAATGGAGGGATATGGTAGGGGCTATTAAATAGGGTTAAACCTCGGGAGACACCGGAAGGGCAGGCTGTATGATTAATATTTTTTGTCTTTATTCCACAGGTGGAGGTCCACCTCGTGTCAAGCGAGGGGCATGCACACGGCGGGTCGTGCGTGGGCTGCTCTTGGAAGTCCAGGAGTGGCCTAGTACTTCATGTCGGTGTGTGTGCTTGATCCTGGACCGATAGATGGGCTCCACAACAGCTCAGTGACTAGCACTGCTAGCTGTGCAGATACATGGATTTGGGCCTGTGTCTGTGGGAGTTTGCGCATTCTCCCTGTGGTTGCGTGGGTTTCCTCCGGGCGCTCCGGTTTCCTCCCACACCCCAAAGATGTGCTCTTAGGCTAATCGGTTTCCACCAAATTGACACTATTTCTTCCCTGAATCTGACTGAGTAGGGTCCCATTCGTAGACATGCAGGGTAGAATAGGTGTAGGGCGATGCGGCGGCGCGGGCTCGTTGGGCCGAAGGGCCTGTTTCCCGTGCTGGGTTGTTCTTTGTTCTTTGATACCATTTACAACTCCTGTAGGTCAATTTCTGTTTCTTTGCTGGTTCACCACCATTTTTCATTTGCCTCTCTTTTGCCTTGCACTATCAAGGCCGTTTGCCATTTAAAATCACTCCCTAGCATATATCTTCCCTTTTGTTTTTTCCACTTCAACTCCATCTCAGTCTCTGCCTAAAACATGTTACAACAAAACATTTTCCAGTCTGACAATTGGTCATAGCCTGAAGCTTCAATTCTGTTCTTCTCTCTCAAATGCTGCTTAATTCTAGAAGTTTCTGTTCATATTCTAACATAAACTGGAGATGGACTTGCAATCACATTCTTTCTGTCATGTTTCTATGATAATATAAAAGCACCAATCACTCAAAAGAGATTGGGCAAATACATTATGGATTTCCTTATGTAGGCTAGGTACATAAGAATAGTCGGAGTAAGATTCTCCGATCCCATCTGGTGCCATCTGCAAGTGAGAACGAGAATTTGGTGTTTTAGTCAAAACTCCATTCACTTTCAGTGGCACCAGAGAATCCAGGCCACACACACAAGGACAGAGATTTTCAGAAATGGGTAGAAAGCTTTAAGACATCAGCAGCAGAGTTGTGTGTGCTGTGTTCCACTCACAGGTCAAGTGACACTGAGTGGATTACATGACACACTTCCCTTCTCATGATGGCATGCTGCTATTCCCTTAAAGGCATACTACAACATTTTTAATGTTGTATATGGACATAGAATGCATTGAGTTCATCAGGAAGGGGTGCCTGGAGCCGGTGATTTTACATGGATGGGAGAGGTTGGAAGGTTCCAGGCAGTGTTTCTATCCACAATATCCTTATGATATTCACATTAAGTATGTACTCATATCCACAAAAATCAACAAGGAATCTTCTCCAGTGACTTAGCTTTTGTAAATGAAATATTGTACCTGGTTTATCCATATTTTCTCTCGTTGAAATAAACATTAGAAGTTTGTGTTAGACTTTAAGAATTGTGGATTAACAAGGTGTACACCAGCTTGATTTTCGATTTATTCTTTGAGGTCTGCTGCAGTCATTGATTGAGAGTTTTGTTCAATTATTGATCAGGTAACCTAGCAACAGGTTAGAAGACTAACCACTGGCTGAAAGATTAAGCTAATTAATTAAAAAACAGCTGGGATTTGGGGTTTTGAATCTATGATGTTTTGTCAGAGAGAGAAGTCAAACAGATGAATCAAAGCTGCCTAGACTATTGAATATTAGAGGCTTATGTTCAGTCTGGAAAAGTATAAACACATCTAAATTAGTTACTTGCAGTAAGCATTAAGTTATCTGGTGTTATACTGTACACTGAATTGGTAACTACTAGGTAATCAACTTTATTGATTGTGGTTCTCTTTATTCCTCAATGATGCTGTTTCAGCTATGATCAATTTGAAGCACACTTCACAATCAATATTTACATTAACATGTGACAAAGAGGCGACACAATGGAATGAAAGTGGCCCCAAGAATTTTCAGACATTGTGAAAAATAACAAATCGAGGGATGTGATTAAGAGATTATTCAAATTATCTAAATATTGTTCAGTTAGATCCCTGCATTGTAATTACTGCCAGATACCTATTATTCTACACAGATTTATGTTCTGTCACAGCCGCTTGATTAGATACCACTCCTGAGTGTCCACTATTCTCCAAATAATATCACAGTGATTTGTATTTATTCCAAACTACAGACATCCTTCAAGAAAAGCACAGTCACAAGTCAAGGTGCTCTAGCATTCTTGCACACTTCTTGAAAAATTGTTGAAGACAGCGCTTGGCAGAGCTCTGGGGGATGATTGACTGCTGGCAGTAACATATGGATGATTGGATAATAAAAGAACAGCACGGGTATCAGATCAATGTCCTGAGCTACATTAGCATCACGCATCTGAGCCAACCAGCCACTAGAGGGGTGAAGTAAATAAATACAGACAGGCTGAATTTTTACTTCCAGACCCACATCAGAGTGTATGGTGAACCCGAAAGTTTCGGTAAGAGCTTGGCAATGAGAAGGGATGTTGAGCCTGTTTGACCCTGCACTATTTGAAGGGATCTTGCAAGGGTCAGAATGGAAGTATTATCAAAGGGTCAAAAGAGAGCTAGGAATTTGGCAGAGGGAGTTAACATGAGAAAATAGCACTAGGGTTCTAAGATGTACTCATGCTGCGGACTATCAAGGCCTGCAGGAAGATTCTGTTCCTGGCAGATGGGAGGAAGAAGGCCGGCTTGGAACAAGTAAAGTTGGAAGTGATGATAATGGAAGCCAGCAGCAGAAGTTGTTCATGGATACAAACTGCGAAAGGTTTAAACCAGACTAATGCAGAAAGGTCTTTGCATATTCAAGGACAAATTCCCTCACTCCATCATCCTGATGCTTCTTCTGTACATTACACCTCAGGCCAACGAAACCTGCAAGTGGACCTTGACCTGAACAGCCACCACAGGCACCTTATCTATTGCCAGCTCACATCCATCCCTGAGAGGGTCAATCCACTAACGCCGTTCATTCATCCTCCCAAAACATTCCATTTCTCATACTGCTAACCTCTTCTTCCTCTCCTTGCAGGAGAATGGAGCGCAGAACACCAGCAAGAGACAGAGACCCAGAGGTAGCCCTCCAGTTATAACCACATTGACAGTTGTGGAGGAGAAGCAGTGACTTGAAAGCATTGCAAAAGAATGAAGAGGGTTACTCAGACCAATCTAACTATCACACTGCCACATGGCATCCAGAACTCACTCAGATAAACCTGATGTCTGCAGCCACTGAAGTATGATGATTTGTATGATGATAACTTTGAATCTTCTCACCTTGTTAGTTATTAACTCATGTATTGCATCTCCCATGCTGCATCCTATAAATGTCCTTGAGGAGTTGCTGCCGGAGAATGATGAAGACTCCTCAGAGGAGTTCCAGGAAGCCCAGGAAATAAATAGATGTAGAATCTTGAGTTAAAGCTGCATTTAATTGCCATTAAACGCATTTAAATCCCACACCCACCTGTCCCACAGAGATTTCCACATCTTAACAAATGTTTCCCAACATACTGGCAGCTTCCCCTCAGTAACCTAAGGATCAGAAGTCAATAGAAAACCCAAGGCTTGCACTCATATAATTCTACCAATCCGAGAGTCTATGAGCAGAATTTACTAGGGGTCAGGTTATTGGGGGTATGGATGGAGGGGAGGGTGGGGAGAGGAGGGAATGGGGGAATAGGGGGTGAGTGACCCATGGCGGCAGAAGGTGAAGGGTGGAGGTGGAGGGATGAAGAGTGGGGAGTGGGGCATGGGACAAGGAATGGGGGTGGTGGTGGTGGGGTTTTCGTTTGGTTGATGAGGTGGGTGATGGGAATGGAGGGTGCACTGAGTGAAGGAACTGATATCGAGAAGGAGGGGCACCCTGGGAGCCACTGCTGCCGGCACTCGTGGTCTCCCACCCACTCCCACCACCACCCCCCTCCCTGCCTTCCCCTACTCCATGATCCCCCAACCGCCATCACTTACCTGTGGCCTGGTTCTCTCAAGGATCCTAGGCTTCAGGTGGAGGTGGTGCATTAGCAGCAAGAGTCACCACTTTCCTGTTGGAGTTGTTGAGCAATGACAAACTATCGTCATTTGATTAGCAAGCTGTCCTCGATGGGCTGAACTTCTGCCCCAGGATCCTTGATCCTCAGGACTGCCCACTACAGCTTTAAGTGCCCGATTGCCACTTAATCGAGCAGGCCTTCCTGAAAGAAAGTGACATGGGATTTTTGCCAGCTCTGGTAGGTTAGACCCCTGTCTGTTCAATTAAAATGCCACTCTATATTACAAATCCTCATATCCTTGGGCAGATAACTCTGTCTATTCTATATTGGAGTGACCAAAAGCTATGGGTGACTTTTCTAAAAAAACTGGCCTCATGGAAACTCTGGCTTATTTGTCACCAAGAGCACCTTTTATACATTAATGTTATATCTGACGCAAGTATTAATCACATACTGGAATATTTAAATCTGCTTTGATGGAGGAAATTAATTTCTTGCTCCAGGACTTAGTCCAAAGTGATTAAGACTAGCAGGTTGAATAACCTTGGCCTAATGCACGCCCAAGTTCACATCATACAGCAACAAAGAAATGTGGAGCTCTGTGTCTCCTGGATGTCTACTGGGTGGCACAGTAGCACAGTGGTTAGCACTACTGCCTCATAGCGACAGGGACCCAGGTTCAATTCCAGCCTTGGGTGACAGTCTGTGTGGAGTTTGCATATGCTCCCCATTTCTGCATGGGTTTCCTCCGGGTGCTCCGGTTTCCTCCCACAGTCCAAAAGATGTACAGGTTAGGTGGATTGGCCATACTAAATTGCCCATTAGTGTCAGGGATATTAGGAGGGTAAATATGTGGGTTTACAGGGACAGGACCTGGGTGGGATTGTTGTCAGTGCAGGGTCAATGGGCCAGATGGCCTCCTTCTTTACTGCAGGTTCTATAATGTAAAAGATTCCAAGGCATGATTCGGAAGAAGAGCAGAGGAGTTATCCCTTGTGTCCTGACTAATATGTATCCCTCAGTATCATACAAATAGATAATCTGGTCATCAGAGCAGCACGGTGGCACAGTGGTTAGCACTGCTGGCTCACAGTGCCAGAGACCCAGGAGCACTTCTGGCCTTGGGTGACTGTGTGGAGTTTGCATGTTCTCCCTGTATCTGCATGGGTTTCCTCCAGATGCTCTGGTTTCCTCCCATAGTCCAAGAAGATTAGGTGGATTGGCCATGCTAAATTGCCTCTTAGTATCCCAAAATGTGTAGTTTAGGGGCATTAGCAGGATAAAAATGCATGGGGTTACAAGGATGGGACAGGGCCTGGGTTAAGGTGCTCTGTCAGAGAGTTAGTACAGACTCAATAGCTGAATGAACTGCAGGGATTGTATGATCATCATAGTTCTGTTTGTGGAGTTTGCTGTGTATATATTGGGCTTTAATTCCTACAGTGAATAAATTTCAGAAGTGCTTCATTTCCTGTAAAGTGCTTTGAGATGTCCTGTGGCCATGGAAAGCACTTTATAAATGGCTGTCGGTGGCCCAGTGATATATTAAAGCTATCTCCTCTGGCCCTTGTTGTTATGCCATCTGAAAAATAGAAGCACAAAATGTAGCTAATTATACTGAGTCTGCCCTTTTGTGTTTTGTGTAACAATTACTTACAGTAAGATTGAGGCTCATTTGCACGTGTGTATAACATGTGCTTCAGCAAAAGAAAATGTATCCTAGACATCAAGATTTCCTATTTACTGGACAAAGCAATTTGATTTTGTTTTCCAGGCAGAAATCATAAGACTGAATGTTAGCCAAACATACCCTGCTGAGCGATTTCAGTATTATTTTTCCTGTCTACTGTTGATGTAAACAATAATCACTGAAGGGCACATTCCGTGGAGAAACATGGGTATGTGCTTGTGGATGACACCACAGAGAGGAATTTCTGGATCACTACATTTGTGCACTCTAAGGAGAGGACTATTTGTGACTTTTGGTGAATTTGTGTTAGCTAACTCCCAAAAACCCAGATTTGAAGTGCAGAAACTATAAAAGATTACCAGAATAGGAAAGGTTTTATTTACAAAACTACAATTCACCACAGGGACTTTGCATCACCTTAAACTGCTATGTTCAAGGACATACAACTTCTGTTGCCCCTGAACCGCAAAGATACCTGTACAAAACTAACGGAGTCTTCCTTTGCAGATGCTTTCAAAGTCATCCCCAGGACTTCAGTCATATCAGGGGTGGCACAATAGCACTGCTGCCTCACAGCATTAGGGACCTGGGTTCGATTCCCAGCTTGGGTCACTGTACAGAGTTTGCACATTCTCCCCATGTCTGTGTGGGTCTAGGTGGTCTGGTTTCCTCCCATAGTTTGAAAGACGGGCTGGTTAAGTGCATTGGCTATGCTGGAGTGTGGTGACTAGGGGATTTTCAGAGTAGCTTCATTGCAGTGGTAATGAAAGCCTACTTGTGACACTAATAAATAAAGTTTATTTCATTTCACTGGAAGAAAAATTGAATCAGGTTTAAAACAGGTTTTTGATTTGCAATTAATATGTTTTGCACAGCTGGTGTTGATAAATTTCACTCTCAAGATGCTTATACTGTGCCAGGTAGCTGTCACCAGGGCTGCTTGGCTACAGCCCTCTTACAGCCTTAGTCTCAGATTGTGAGGTGAGAGTGACTGTCCTTGACATCAAGGCAGCATTTGACCAAGTGTGACATCAAGGAGTCCTAGCAAAACTGAACTCAATGAGAACTGGGGAGAAATTCTCAACCGCTTGGATTCAGACCTAGCACAAATGAAGATGGCTGTTGTTCAAGGTCAATCATTTCAGTTCCAGGACATTGCTGTAAGATTCCTTCTACGTCCAACATCTTCTGCTGCTTCATCAGTGATCATTCCTCCATAATAAGGTCAGAAGTAGGGAGGTTTGCTGGTGATTGCACAATGTTCAGTACCATTCTCAACTGCTCAAATATTAAACAGTCTGTGTCCATATGCAGCAAGACCTGGACAACATTCAGGCTTGGGCTGATATATGACAAGTAACATTCATGCCACACAAGTACCAGGCAATGACTATCTTCAATAAGAGAGAATCTAAATATCTCTCCTCAACATTTAACGGTATTACAATCATTGAATCTCACCATCAATATCCTGGCGTTAACATTGACCAGAAACTGAACTGGACTCAGCATATAAATACTATAGTTACAAGAGCAGGTCAGAGGCTAGGAATCCTGTGGCAAGTAGCTTCCCTCTTGACTCTCCAAAGCTTATCCACTATCTGCGAGGCATATGTCAGCACTGTGATGGAACGATCTCCACTTGCTTAGTAACTGCAGCTCCAACAATACTCAAGAAGTTCAACATGATCCAGGACAAAGCATCCTGTTTGATTGGTACCCCATTCCCCCATCTTAAACATTCACTCCCTCCGCAAATGATGCACAGTGGTAGCAGCATGATACAAGATGCACTGCAGCAAGTCGTTAAGCCTCTTTTGACAACACTTTCCAAATCTGAGATCTCTGATCCAGAAGATCAAGGGTAGCAGACACATGTGAACATGACCACCTGCAAATTCCCTTTCATGCCACTCGTGATCCTGACTTGGAAATATGTTCCCATTCATTTACGGTCACCAAGTTGAGGTCATGGAACTCCCTATTTGATTGTCATGTTAGTCTATCTACACCAAATGGACAACAATGGTTCAAGAAAGCAGCTCACCACCACATTGACATAGATAAGCTGCAGAGCTGGGCCAAGAGGTGGCAAATGGAGTTTAATACAGAAAAGTGTGAGGTGATTCACTTTGGTAAGAGTAACAGGAGTACAGAATATAGGGCTAATGGAAGGACTCTTAGTAGTGTTGATGAGCAGAGAGATCTCGGGGTACATGTGCATAGCTCTCTGAAAGTTGGCACCCAGGTTGATAAGGTTGTTAAGAAGGCGTATGGTGTGTTAGCTTTTATTGGTAGAGGGATTGAATTTCGGAGCCGTGAGATCATGTTACAACTGTACAAAACTCTGGTGCGGCCGCACTTGGAGTATTACATACAGTTCTGGTCGCTGCATTATAAGAAAGATGTGGAGGCATTGGAAAGGGTGCAAAGGAGGTTTACCAGGATGTTGCCTGGTATGGTGGGAAGGTCTTATGAGGAAAGACTGAGGGACTTGAGGTTATTTTCATTAGAGAGAAGAAGGTTACGAGGTGACCTAATTGAGGCATACAAAATGATCAAAGGATTGGATAGGGTGGACAGTGAGAGCCTTTTTCCTCGGATGGTGATGGCTAACACGAGGGGACATAGCTTTAAATTAAGGGGTGGTAGTTATAGGACGGATGTCAGAGGTAGGTTCATTACTCAGAGGGTAGTAAGGGCGTGGAATGGCTTGCCTGCAGCAGTTATGGACTCGCCAACTTTAAGGGCGTTCAAATGGTCAGTGGATAGGCATATGGATAACATTGGAATAGTTTAGGTTAGAGGGTCATCAGATTGATTCCACTGGTCGGTGCAACATCGAGGGCCGAAGGGCCTGTACTGCACTGTAATGTTCTATGTTCTATGTTCTACATTCTCAATGGCAATCAGCAATGGACAATAAATGGACACTAAATGCCAGGCTTGCCAGTTACACTTACATCCCATGAACAAATGCAAAACAGTCAATATCAAGTCTCACTGTAATTACTGGCACATTTCAACTCAATTGGTGGATATGTAGGCTGGAATTCTCCAACTGTTCACACCCCACCGCAGCTGCCACCACAAACGGAGATTGTGGTGGCAGCTGCTCAGCAAATCCCCATTCACTGCAGCAGGACCGGGGAATCCCAGCTGCAAGTGAGGTCAGAGAATCAGGCTCATAATCCTTAAACAAAGATTATCAAGATTATTAATATTATAGTAATTTCACATAAAATATTAAGTCAGAGATATTCAACTCAATAGAACAGTGTGTGCACTTGCAGCAGATAGCCTCATTGTATTGAAGGAGTTGGATTTTGACATATGTGGAGATATATTACTGATGAAGAATACAGGGTTGATGGGATGCTTGGATGCACTTTGGGCCTTAAAAGTTCCTGGCATCTTAAAGAGTCTTGGATCTTGAGGAAGAGCCGCTGCAATATTATGGTTCACTGGCCCTGAGGTTCTGAGATGATTGATTCTGCGTGTTCTGCTTGTTCCAGATAGATGTAAGTGTGTCAGACAGTTTTATTAAAAATGCTTTTAAATATGTCTTTGATTGACATCTTCCTTGGCATATACATTTACTTTGCTGGTTTTAAAAAATCCATCTCTCAAGAATGGTTTCCTGCCCAGGCCAGGAGAGGATAGCAGCAACAAGGGGAAGAAGGCACTAGGATTCACAGTTCAAAAAGGAAAGCACAGGAGAGTTGCTTCAGGCTGCAGAGGCAGAAAGTGAAGGTTCTGGACCTAGAAGTGGCATAGTGACACAGTGGTTAGCATTGCTGCCTTAGAGTGCCAGAAACCCGTGTTCAATTCTAGTCTCGGGGTACTATCTGTATGGAGGTTACACATTCTCCCCGTATATGCGTGGTTTCCTCCCACAGTCCAAAAATATGTGGGTTGTGTGGATTGGCCATGCTCAATTGCATCTTAGTGTCAGGGAGATTAGCAGGGTAAATACGTGGGGTTACAGGGAGAGAGTGGGATTGTTGTCATTGCAGATTCAATGGGCCAAATGGCCTCCTTCTGCACTGTGGGATTCTATGATGACCTCATGGAATAACATGATCCCACCAGCAGAGAGCAGAAGAACCGAACGCTGGTTACATTATATAGTCACATGAATACCATGCCAAAAATTGTCCATCCATCAGAAAGGTTAACATCAGGCACTAGATGACATTGTTTCTGACCAAGGAGAAGGTAATTCCTGAATACACCTTAGTGTACTCTGTAACTCATGATTTCTCATCTAATGTGTGTGTCCTGAAAGTTTCTTGTCATCACCACTCAAAATTATCTTTTAGCCCATCAAATTCTAACATAAGCATTCAAAACACTAAAGCTCCCAAATGACAATGCCTCCTTGTCCAAAGGAAATACTTTTTCCTCTCACCAGACCCTTTGGACAATGGATTTCTTCAATGTCACTTCTCAGCCACAGCGTAAATGAATAAGCTGTCAACAAAGTCACCCAGTTCTGTCTTGAACCCAAGGACATCCATCTCAGTGAATGCAATTAGTGAACCAGTGAGCACAGACAGACAGGAATAGGAGCAAGTGAACAAGAAGGAACATGGAGCCTCTCAGTGGAGAATGAATTAAACTCTCTTTGCAGCTGCTGAAGGCAAGGATCCAGATTTCCATGGCCCAGCTATTAAGAAAAGGTTAATGTTAGACACATAACAGGTTGTTAGTATTATTGGTGGAGCTGCACAGAAGCTTGTAACAAATAATCTCTCATGTAAAGGAGTCAAGCAGTCACCTTAGCAGGGAGCTAAGAGTTGTGTTAGAGAGCTTGCAGACATCCTTGGACAGAGTGGTACTCCCAGCACCATCTGCAGTGCAGCCCTGATAATGACAATTCAAACAGCTACCAGCTGGACCTTGTACTGCATCACAGTGTACATGCTCAAAGAAATCAAGGGTTACTCCATTCACAGCGCTATGTTCTCTCCCAAACTCCTGTAGATGGGAGCTTGGTTCAAATGAAAATTAGGATAGGGTAGGGCAATATGCACTGACGTGGAAAAAGGAGGTAAGAGAGAAGAACTATGTTAATAAAAAGACATACTGGGGAATGGTAGCATTTCCTCTCCATTACTATTTTCGCTGAGGGAAATTGGAATTCAACCATTTATGGAGAAGTGGAAGCAAGATTAAAATCCTTTGCTGATGAAGAGGTTGTTGTGGCTATGGAGACAAAGGAGCAGCACTCCGAAAGCTCGTGGCGTTTACTACCAAATAAACCTGTTGGACTTTAACTTGGTGTTAAGAGACTTCTTACTGTGTTTACCCCAGTCCAATGTCGACATCTCCACATCATGACTACCATGGAGAGGCCAGCCAGCTATCTTCAACTGTCAAGACAGAATACAGTTATTATTCTTTTTCTGCCTCCGAGTAAATTATTACATAAAAATGGGGCTTAGGGAAATCTTCGTACCACAATTGGCAAAGTGTAAAAGAACTGCAGCTTTCTGTAATCATGCTAGGAGCCATTTATTAATTCATTGGACCAAAAGCAAAGATTTTTCTTGAGGATAACAACCTGTGGAATGGAGCACTATAGCACTATTTGATTTCACAGCAGGCTGCCCTAAGCTACACTCAATGCGAATGGATGTCTGATCCTCATGCATAGGTATTTAGTGCTGTGCACCCTCTTTAGACACAGGCATGCAAAACCTGGAAAGTCATTCAGGAAATTTAGGTTCGGTATTAAATGGGGACAAGTGATTAACACCATTTTTCCTGCGCATAGTGCACATATAAACCATTCAGCTTCATCAGGTTCAGAACAATTAGGGATGAGTGAGATATGGGGAACTTGACAGTGGTGTTCATATCCCAAGAAAAGATAATAAGTGGGATTTTACGGTCCTTACTCAATCCAAGACTGGAAAATCCCACCCGAGGTCAACAGACATTTCCTTTGTCTGCCCCTCACCTGCTCTGATTCCGTGGCGGGCGGGGCAGTAAAATTCCAGTGCACATTTGGGCACCAAATCAATCAAAATCATCCTTGATTGTTTTCATTCATATTAGAAGATACGTGGTCTGCCAAGTCTTCAAATGGCACGGCAGCACGATGGCACAGTGCTTAGCACTGCTGCCTCAAAGTACCAGGGGCCGAGGTTCAATTCTAGCCTCCGTGACTGTTTATGTGGAGTTTGCACATCCTCCCCATGTCTGCGTGGGTTTCCTCCAGGTGCTCCAGTTTCCTGTCATGGTCCAAAGATGTGCAGGTTAGGCGACTGGCCATGCTAAATTGCCCCTTAGTGTCAGAGGATTAGCAGGCAAATACTTGGGGTTACGGTGCCTGAGTGGGATTGTTGTTAGCGCAGATTCAATGGGCCGAATGGCATCCTTCTGCACTGTAGGGATTCTATCATTTGATGAAGTCATGAGATGCAATTAGCACTTCTGTCTGAAATGACCAAGTAGGCAGTCATCCTATTTGCATCGAGATGGAAAATCTAAAGGTGTCAGCATGGGAAAAAAAACCCACAAGATTTCAGCAAACTTCTGATTTTCTCAGTTTCACATCTTCCTTGCCTGACAGTGTATAGGGTTCAACTCTAATTTGAAGAATGATGACTAGGTTTAATAATGGGCAATCTAGTGTTTCATCTGCACAGTAAAAACAAGTTTCAAAGCAATATCTTTCCATCTACAGAGAACAGCCATTGATGACACCAAAGAAATTGTCATCAGCCCTTTGTCATTAAATCATGGCATTGCATGATGGCATTGCATGATAACATTGCCTAGAAAGAAAAGAGTTCTGTAGAATTCTACATGTATTTTACTTTCCCCAGTGTCTGACAGCTATTCGTAAGAAAACAAATCTCCTTTGTTGCTAAATAAAAATGCTCATTTTTAGAACACTTCATAATTAAATAACCGGACACCTATAATTCCTTGTGTACGTTATTCAAAAAATAGAAGACTGCTAAGATAGTTTTCATAGTGACTGAAGAGTATTCTCATTTGGTGAAAGCCTCTCACACTGTTAGCCTATTTACTGGTAGATTAAGTAACAAGTAAGCAATGAAAGCTAGGAGGTTAATTTTGGAGGTATATTTAATTTTAAATTGAATCACAAGTTGTTCCTAAGCTGATTTGTGCAATACTTTCATAGCTCTAGATTCCCCATTCTGTGTATGTGCACAATTCTCATTCCCATGCATGTCATACCTAGTGGGCTGGATGCAATTAGTTCCCCTGGTTTCCCATTGAATTTTCTGCGACAGCGGATGCAATAGTTTAAATCCAAATTGAAATTACAACTCACTATCTCCTCCATAATCAGCCACTACCCTGCTTGATCTGAGGGAATTCTTTTTCTCACCCATTCCAACTCATTCATTTTGAAATCACAAGACATCTTCTTCCCAATGCAAAGGACTAGATTCCATGCTGGAAGCAATTTTGGTTGGGTAGTTCTATTAAATGACATGCAGTTGAAGATTAAATTCCACTTGATAATAGCCTGTTATTACATATAGACCACTACGCCAGAGATACATTCACAATTGCAAATCAGTTCACTTTAATTTCTCATGAATTGACACCATCAAGATTCCAAGACAGTTCTAACACATTTAGCTCTGGTGTTCAATGTAACCTTTTCACAGGTCACCATGGAATACAGGACAGAGTTGTAAGAAGTTAACCAAAAAACAAAGGTGTTATCTATAGTAGATAATTAATCTCCCTACACAATATACCACCTAGGGGTACAATGGTGTAGAGGTTATGTTACTGGATTTATAATCCAGAGAACGTGAGTTCAAATTCCACATGGTAGTTGGAGATTTTGAATTAAGTTGGAAAAGAAAATTCTGAAAATAAAATGCTGCTATCGGTAAAACTGACGGATTGGTTTAAAGACCAAACTAGTTCATTAATGTCGCTTAGAGATAGGAAAATTTGTGTTCATGTTCCTTTCTAGTCTATCCCATTTGTGACTCCACCGTAGTTAGGAGTGGATGATTCATTTACTGATTTACTCTTGACATCTAAAAAGGGTAGCACAGTAGCACAGTGGTTAGCACTGCTGCCTCAAAGCGCCAGAGACCCGGGTTCAATTCCAGTCTTGGGTGACTGTCTGTCTGTCTGGAGTTTGCACATTCTCCCTGTGTCTGTCTGGGTTTCCTCTGGGTGCTCTGGTTTCCTCCCACAGTCCAAAGATGTACATGTTAGGTTGATTGGCAATGTTAAATTGCCCCTTAGGGGAATTAGCAGGGTAAATGTGTGGGGTTAGGGGGATAGGGTCTGGGTGGGATTGTTGTTGGTGCAGGTTTGATGGGCCAAGTGGCCTCCTTCTGTATTTTATAGTTCTATTTTATAATCTAGCTAGTCACTACAAACTATTCAGGAAGGCCACATTCTCAAGGCAAATAGGGATGGATAACAAGTGCCTGCCTTGCCAGTGATGCCCACAACAGAGAATGAAAACAAACATAGGCACTTATGCATTACATAGTAATTTAAGCAAAATATCAGTACACAGATTTGGCACAAAAATATTAATGAAGAACAAGATAGGCAAAGGTATTTTATGCTGTGCACATGAAATCAATTAAAATACAATCAAGGGTTGACCTTCTAGCTGTGTGAGATCCATACCTCTGGGCTGGGACATAGAGCTTGCTTACAGTATATTAATCATTTGAGGGCTGGGCATTAATTGGGGGCCAAAGGCACATTCTCATTCCAGACAAAATTCCCTCCACAACACAGATGCGATCCAAATCCACAAATGGAAAAAATAATGCCCAAATTATTCAGAAATTCTGCAAAATATATTAAATAAAAGTTTTTAAAGTTACAACTTCTTCCCTCATCTGTGCTAGTCCATTTAACCTACACTTCAAGGATAATTCCTAGTTGGTGACCTGCAGATTGAATCGTCTGTCCTTTGTGGAACCCACATCATTTCAACATATCAAAAAAACCTCCATTATGTCTGATTTTACCTCTATCTGCAGTAAAAGCACCTAATCTCTGCTGATTGCCTCTAATAACCTTAATAATAGTATGGCTGGTAATGGGAATGCATTATGTGCGAATGTGAGATTAGCAACCTTTACACTGCCGTGGAACTCCAATTTGCTGCACCTCTGCTTCATGGTATTTCGTCATAAGACTGTATGGGAATAAGACTGATAGACAATACTGCAGTATCTCCCGTTGTGCACCCTCAAAAAAAAACTTCAGGAAAGTCTAGCACAGAAGCTTCACCAGTACAAGTGCAGCACAGATGCAGACAAACTGTCCTATATTGGCTGGAACTTTCCCAAAATTCACGTCCTGTCGCTGCTGCAAGTGAGGACAAGGAATTTGGCACTCAGCCAAATCACCATTCATTGCAGCAGGACCAGAAAACCCTGCTGATATTAATGGCTGCAAAATTCCATCCATCATGCCCCCTATATGATACTTTCCCAAGTACTGGGGACAGGACCATTAGGAATTGGACCATATACTAATAGTGCTGCTATTTTGGTGCCTACTCCATGAACTGACTCAATGTTCGGGTAACTCCTTGCCACATCCACATGGTGACGTGGCCTAACTAATTACAATGTCATAATTCAATCAAAAAATTCAGTCTCACCTGTCAGCTTTTTTGCAAATGGCATTGTGGACCTCTCTTCCACAAATGGCAATTGATGTTAGATCAATGATTAATTTCACAATTGCGGTTGATAGTTTTTTGGTATTGAGTTATAGCGATTAAAGCAAGTATATAAAGTTAGGTTGCTGGTTAACCATGATCTCAATGAATGGCAGTGCAGGCTCAAAGAGCAAAATGGTGAATCATCTTCTTATGTGATCCATCTGCAGCCCAATAGAACACAAACGTGACTCCTACAGACATACATACTGCTGATTATACCAAAGGTTTGGTGTGTTTTTTGGCAGCAATTTACTTCACCTACTTCAAACTCTCTAACACCATTCATCTCTGCACATCTGTTGCTTTTGCACATTCAGACTCCTGAGTATTCTGCCTAGGTGTCTCCACATCCTCTACCTCCAAATGTCAACACATCCAAAATTTTACTGCCCTTATCTTGACCACAGGAATGTCCTACTCATCAATCCCACCTGTCTCACTGACCTTGAGTTTTCAGCTCCCAAATTCTCACATTTAGATTTCTCATCCTCATGTTTCATGGTCTTGCAGCTCCCTTTCCCTGCAACCTCCTCTAGCCCCACAAACCTTCCACTCTGAACACTCCATTCCTTTTACTCTTGTTTCTTATCCATTCACACAGCAACTGGGGGCTGTGCCTTCATTCACCTCAACTTCACGGTGGAGTCCTCTGCTCATTCACCTCCTGGGAATTTGGAGCACACAGCCCAAAGGTCTGTAGATCAATTACTGTAGTTCAATTAAAATTTCCAAGACTGTCATTGCTAGATTTTTGTTAGCCATGGGCATCAGAGGGATATTGAACAAAGGTGTGTAAGTGGAGAGAGGTACAGATCAGCCATGAACCAATTTAAGAGCAGAAGGGGATGAATGTCCTATTCTCATTTTTAGTGGTTCCTTTTCAGACCATCCCAAAAGCTTATCTTTTTGACCAAGTCTTTGATTGCTCCTCCCAATATTTCTATCTTTGAGTTGGTATTCATTTGCTTTTGATCACTTGCCTTTGATCATCTTGTAATATTTTTCTACAGTAAGGGTGCTATATCAATGTGAGCTTTTGCTGAATCTGGTAAGGGCCACTCCCGACATGTCTCCAAAAATGATATTGAGGCATGATGTGGAGGTGCTGGCATTGGACTGGTTCGGCACAATAAGAAGTCTCACAACATCAGGTTAAAGTCCAACAGGTTTATTTGGAATCATTAGCTTTAGGAGTGCTGCTCCTTCATCTGATGAAGGAGCAGCGCTCTGAAAGCTTGTAATTCCAAATAAGCCTGTTGGACTTCAACCTGGTGTTGTGATATTGATGCAAACAGAGATAGGTGAGAAAATGTGCATGCTGCCTCTGTTGAAAGTAGCATGCGACTCAAAAGATGGGTAGAAACCCACCACAGCCTGGGTTCAGCCCTAATTGCCAATCATTCCATTACAGGGTGCCTTCGATCCCAAGAAGTAAGAATGGTTTTGCACTTGTCAGGTGACAGATGTCTGATTTGATTTATTATTGTCACATGTATTATTATGCAGTGAAAAGTATTGTTTCTTGCACACTATACAAAGCATATTGTTCATAGAGTAGGAAAGGAGAGATTGCAGAATGTTGTGATACAGTCATAGCTATGGATGGATATAGAAGGATATGGGTCAAATGCGGGCATTTGGGATTAGCTTCAGGGTTTCAAAAAAAAAGGGCAGCGTGGACAAGTTGGGCCAAAGGGCCTGTTTCCATGCTATAAACCCTAATGAGCTGGGATGTAGAGAAAGATCAACTTAATGTGAAGTAGGTCCATTCAAAAGTCTAGTGGCAGCAGGGAAGAAGTTATTCTTGAGTTGGTTGGTATGTGTCCTCAGACTTCTGTATCTTTTTCCTGACGGAAGAAGGTGAAAAAGAGTATGTCCAGGTTCTTGATTATGCTGGCTGCTTTTTTGAGGCAGCGGGAAGTATAGACAGTGTTAATTGGTGGGAGGCTGGTTTGAGTGACGGACTTGACTTCATTCATGACCCTTTGTAGTTTCTTGCGGTCTTGGACAGAGCAGGAGCCACCAAGGTATGATGCAACCAGAAAGGATGTTTTCTATAGTCTACCTGTAGAAGTTGGTGAGAGTTGTAGCAGACATGCCAAATTTCCTTAGTATCCTGAGAAAGTAGAGGTGTTGGTGGGCAATCTTGACTATAGTGTCAGCATAGAGGGTCCAGGACAGGTTGTTGGTGATCTGGACATCTAAAAACTTGAAGCACTCGGCCATTTCTACTGCATCCCCATTGATGTAGACAGGGGCATGTTCTCCACTACACTTTCTGAAGTTGGTGATTATCTCCTTCATTTTGTTGACATTGAGCGAGAGATTATTGTTGTCGCACCAGTTCTGTATCTCATTCCAGTATTCTGTTTCATCATTGTTGGGCTACGGTGTCGTCAGCAAACTTGAAAATTGAATTGATGGGGAATTTGGCCATACAGTCACAGGTGAATAAGGAGTATAGTAAGGGGCTGAGAACACAGCCTTGTGGAGTACCACTGTTGAGGATGATCGTGGAGGATGTCCATGTCTATGTTCTACTTGCTTCAAATAATAATTTGCATCCCCTGAGTAGCAGTCCAATTGCAACTGGGATGACTGTCTTAATCTCTGTGCCTTCTCCAAATAAGCTTTTCTATTTGGTTCCCAGCGGTGCCACTATGTGAGCAGATTTTTCCCCAATCACCATACTTGGTTTTATTTATCATACTTGACATAATTGGTCACCTTAAGCAAAATGACACATTGGGAGAGTTCAAGATGCTCTTCTAAGTTTGAGGGTGAAGTGAAGGAACATGGACATCCTTAGAAACAAAGGAAAGAACTTCACCTTCTGTTTAATGAATGCAATATCCGTTCTGAGAGATTTTGATTTGTTTAGAAAGAGCTTCTATCCGCATCCAAGGTTTGTTGGGCTTTACAAGTGTTTGGTGCTAATTCTTGTAAAATAGGATGCAAAAAATTGCAAAATGTTTCATGAGGCAATAATGACATATCTCATCTTAAGCATGAAAAGCATTCAAAAAATCACTTATTCTAATATGATTAGTTACACAATCTAGGGTGGGAATTACCAAGACTCATGGAAAGAGGGCAATCAACATAATCAGTCGAAGCAGATTGCAATCAGCACACCACTCTATATCAAATAGTCAGGATGTATATTGAGAATTAATGTAGTATCTGTAGTCGTGGAAACGTAATCAAATGTCCCATCATGCAACAAAAGGAACTACCTCCAGTATGTTTGTCCATGAAACAAGAAAGTTGAACATATACAACTATTCTCTTGCATTTAGGATTTCTGACATGCATAATAGTCAATCTATCCAGTCCTGGGTTTACTTGTGACTATCTTAGTGATGCTGTGAAGCAAGAAGTACTCCACAGCAATGTTTAAGCAGAAATGTTGCATTCAAAGGAGCTTAGGTTATTGATAAAATAAGAACGTTATTAGCCCAGTTTGCACTCTAAATGTGGCTCCCACTGACAACACGGGATCACAAATCAGCTCTGTGGTATATATACATCCCAGATGATTTCAGTGGAAACAACCACTTGTCCTCAATACTGTGTTTAGAGAATATATAAGGGTATGAGGAAAGTACATGTCAACCTAAGGCACATGGCCTTTATGTCAATTTAGGATTATTATGCATGTTAGGTGCTCTCTATCAAAGCTTGCTATCCCAAATCTGTGATTTGAAAATTTAAAGAAAGCATTGCTCTATCTAACTGTGCTGGCTGGACCTAGGAATAATTGTAAGTAAAAAGCCCTACTCTGCACCTAACATAGGATACATCTGAATACTGAAAATGAAGCAAAGCAGGCAGATGAGCTCAACATCTTGCCATGAAGTTAAACCTTGTGATCTTCCACTTTGTCCTTTATAAAAACCTGCCTGAAGCCAAAGGAATAAAGATCAGGTGGGATCCACAACAGGCATGGAATGTGCGCTGTCAGATTACTATTGTGAATCATCCAACAATACTGTAATTGTAACATTTCTACCGTGCATATTACACACTTCATTGCAGACAGTTATTACTTAATTATTGTAGTTACAGGAGATCCTTATCTACTTGAATTGTAGGACAGCTGTCTGCACTGGGGTGTACAGATGCGCAACTGCATTGGAATCGGAGAGTCTAAGACTACAATTGCAGAATGACTGGGTGAATCAGAATATATTAAAATGCTTTCTCCCGTGTGATAATCCTCCAGTCCTACTGAGTCTGTAGCAGTTTTTATTTCAGGTCAGCCAATTCATTGCTCTTTCTTAAATCGTGTCTGTTGCTAAATGGGAATCTGCAGGCAAATGCTTTAAAGTTGATGCGTACTGTTTACCTGTTGCGCTTCATGTGTTTGTTTTTTTTTAATTTGTGCATTTAGAAAACAGTATTTTGCCCCTCATATTGCACCATCAGCTCCAAACTGTGCTAATATTGATTTGAAATCATTACGTTACAAATTGGATTTAAACTGCATCAATTTACTTTAACGATACAGAAATCTCCCCAGTAGTAACTGGATTTGAAGGGTAGTATACTAACCCACTGTACTACAGAATCCATTTACATTACTGCAGGAAACTTTCCATTGCATCTCAGGTGGGCATAAAAGATCCAGTGGCACAATTTTGAAAGTGAGCAGGGGAGTTACCTCTGGCATCCTGGTTGATATTTATCCCTCAAACAACATCATTAAAAGAAACAGATTATTATCATATTGCTGGTAATGAGAGTTTAAATTAACTTCTGCGTTCCTGACATCACAGCAGCAGCCACACTGCAAAAGTACTTCATTGGCTGTAAAGCACTTTGGAACATCCTGAGATTGTGAAATGCAAGTCTTGTGTAAAGTTTTATTTAACAGTGCCACAAGTAGGCTTACATTAACACTGCAATGAAGCTACTGTGAAAATCCCCTAGTCGCCATACTCTAGCGCCTGTTTGGGTACACTGAGGGAGAATTTAGCATGGCCAATGCACCTGACTAGCACGTTTTTCGGACCGTGGGAGGAAATGGGAACAACTGGAGGAAGCGCATGCAGAGACGGGGAGAACGCACAGACCCAAGCTGGGAACTGAACCCGAGTCCCTGGTGCTATGAGGCAGTAGTGCTAAACATTATGCCACCATGCTGCCCTAGGTCTGATTACACGAGAGTTCTTGATGAGATGATATAATTTACTGACTACATCCAGCATTGTTATCATCCAAACAGTTTTCAGATTCTCAGTCAACTTTCTGAGTGCGATTCAGTAGCAAGAATTCTAATAGCCCAGTATTTTTTTAACGGAAGCCCACTTTTTCAGTGAATTGTGTATTTTATGATAAAAGTATTATCAAAACATTTTCCAAAAGTTTTCTCAGCAGCAAAGGGAACACTGGGGTACATGGGGCAATGAAAGTAGAGCAAGAAGAATCAGCAGCCTCAGCGTCAATGGAAACAGACATCGAGCAGGGTGGAACATATTCAAAAGTAAATTTCTTATTGCCCGTATTATGCCCACGATTCTCAGTTAAAAAAAACCCAAAGTGTTTCACGCTGGCAGCGGCATCCCTTCCCAGGCACTATTCCACCCTCCCACATGACTTACATGATTCCCAACTCTCTAGGTGAGTGATTTGCTGGAATCGGGAATCAGCTGTGACCCTTTGACAAGTGGGAGCACCATATAAATGCTCTCCACAGCGCTGCCTGTCACTGCAGGCAAGAGGATGGCAGCAAGGGCGGCAGCCCCAAGGTTCCTGGGCTCATACCTGGAGCACATGCTAGATACGGTGGGGGAGAGGAGAGCCACATTCTGTCCTCCTGTGGGCTGAAGACCCACAAGCAGCAATCCTCAATCTGGGACGCTGTGGGGGAGGCAGTAAGCGTCAGCAGCCTGACAAGAAGGACCAGCTTACAGTGTTGCAAGTAGATGACTGATCGACTTAGAGCTCCAAGGGTGAGCACCCACCTGTCTGCCCCAGCATCCCACCCAGCCCAGACCCCAGGCATCTCTCAATTAACTTCCTTTCATGCCACCTGACAGTCATCCAACACCCCACCAACCCACATCTACCTCAGAGGACCCCCCCTCCTCTCTCCAACAATCCTCCTCACAACCTCTGTAGAGCTGGGCGAGATGCCCACACATGCCACCCTCCCCCATCCTCCCATACTTGCTAAACGAGCCTCTCACAATGTCCTCTTAATATACCTGCAGGTGAAGATTGCCCACACGAGAGGGAGCACCAGAAGATGGGCTGGGGAGTGCCAGATATCAGAGTCCTTACCCATTTTGAGAAGAGGGCAATAGACCTTGTCCCATGAGTAAGCCATGGCAGACCGCGGTGTTGGCATGCCACAAATAAGTAAGAGTTCACTGCTCCTTTATCCAGATGCCTCAACTGAATTTCTCCTCTCCCACTTCCTTTGCCTAATGTTGAACCCATGTCCTTTGTCTTTCAGGATCTTCATCAGATGAGGCCAGCCCATCCAGGCTTGCTCCCTCACCAGGGAGGACAATGAGTTATCACCACTGCTTTCACCAGCACCATCCACCAGTACACAGGCAATCACTTCAGTGAGACATGTTAGTGGACAGACCTCTGGATCACTATCTGGTGTGCACCGCACAGCTTTTGAAGCACATCAGATGGAGGCAGGAACATCTATGGAAGGGCTGCTGGATCCCAGGAAACAGCTGTCCTTAAGCCAGATGTTGGGCGTCTGGAAAAGGTCATCACATCACTGGTCAAGATGAAAATGTAGATCCACGCTTTGCAGAAGGGGTATCAGCGACTTTCCAACAAGTGGAAGAGTCCAGAAGCCTGCTTTCATAGGAGATGGTGCTGGCAATGTGTGGCATCCAGGGTGGCATCCATAGTGGAAAGCCTTGGGAAAGATGTCTGGACCATGTCTGATGATGTCCAATCTTTGGTTCATTCTGCGATATGCATGGCTGAGGCGCAAGTCCACAGGACCCAGTCACATCAGGACCTGTCCCAAGCTTGGCCCAGCCACACTGGATCATGGCTGTGGTCATTGACAGCATGTCCCTGTCACAGAGGGAGATGTTCCAGTCATAGAAATCCACGGCTGAGAGTTTTGCCACCATTGTTCAGAGTTGGCAAGCCTCCAGGGCTGGCAGTGCCAGGTGACCCAGAAACTCTGAAGTTCACTCCAGTTTCTCCCACCCCCTCCCCTATCAATGGGATAGGCCTGGGGCCAGCAAGCACCCCAAGGGAGGAGGAAGTGCTGAAGCCTATCTCAGGGCTTTCTACCAAGGAATCTCTGGCAATCAGCAATGCTTCTGAATACCCCCTCTTGACACCGGCATATCTTCTGGGCAGTGGGCAGAACAGGGTGACCTGGCCAGAACTGTGTGACCCAAAAGTCAGCTGGCCCACCAGAGGACAGCTGCCAGAGAGCATGGAATGCAACAGGCCTCAGCTCTGATGTGTTTTCTGAGAACGCACCTTAAAGGAGTGGGAGGCTACATAAAGTTAAACCACTGAGTTGCCACGGGTGAAGGCACACGTATGTAGATGGGGAAAAAAAGGGCATTGATCATAATGCCTCTCACTCTTAATGCTTGCCCAGAGGGATGGGGGTTTAATCTCCTGCCTGCACCTTTGAACCTCCAAAAATCTTGTAGCCTCATCCACAAGTGGGAACCCAAAAGACCATCAGTCACAATCATCTTTATAGGACTGCTTTACCAGTCCAGGAGCCTAGATCTCACAACAATTCACCCATCCTGCTTCCTTACTGTGGTCCAGGAGAAACTGCCTCACCCACAGACAGGCATGAGCCAGGAGGTCAGTGGGCTTTCATTAAAAAAGCAGGAGTCAAACTTCATCAGATTCTGGGGAGCACCATAGCTTCCCTCACAGCAAGTCAACATTACCCTCCAGCTTTGAGAAGAGACCTACTGTCATTGCCATCCCCACGTCCATCACCCTGGTCTTATGTCAAGTGGATCCTTAGAGCGGAGGAAGGGAGAATCGGTCATGGGAAGGAGGAAAAGGAAGAAAGGAAGAAGTGGCTATGTTAGGAGGTGGGGGGGAGACTAGAGGCAGGATTTTCCCATAGCCCCAAAACCCGAAGATCCCACCCAAGGTCAACAGATCTTTGCACGGTTTGTGTCTCACTATGATTCCTGTGGTGGGCGGGGCAGTAAAATTCAACCCTAAATCTATGGCAAGAGGATGCTCTACTTTCCCCTTTTTAATCAATCGCCTGATCCACCTTTGCTGAATTTTAAACTGCCCCCAATCCTCTGTTGCTTTTTCTTGTCAATTTGTATACTTCTTCTCTGAGTCTGATACTATCTCTAATTTCCCTTGTAAGCCATGGTTTGGCCACAGTTCCATTTCCATTCTTGTGCCAAATAGAAATAAACAACTTTTGAAGTTCACCTATTCATTCCTTGAATGCTTGCCATTGCCTTTCCACTGTCTTTCCTTTCAGCAATGTTTCACAGTCCGTCATGGCCAATTCATGCCTCATACCATCATAGTATTCTTTATTGAGATTGAGGACCCTGGTCTCAGAATCAACTACATCACTATCCACCTTGATAAAGAATTTACCATATTGTGGTCACTCATCCCCAAGGATTCTCTCACAACTAGATTGCCAACTAATCTCTTCTCATTGCACAGCACCCAGTCCAAGATGGTCTGTTCCCTTGTTGGTTCTTCAACATATTGCTGCAGAAAACCATCCTGTGCACTCCAGAAATTCCTCATCTACTGTAAGTAACTAACTTGATTCACCAAATCGATATGCAGATCAAAGTCATCCATAATCATAAATGTTCCTTTGTCACATGCATTTCTGATTTCTTGTCTAATGCTTTTCTCATCGTTACTACTACAATTCAGTGGTCTGTATACCACCCACACAGATGTTTTTGCCCCTTGGTGTTTCTTAACTCAAACCAATAAAATTTCACATCATCTATGCTAATATCTTTCCTCAATATTGTATCAACTTCTTTGTTCAACAATGGAGCTCCACCGCCATTTTGTCTGTCCTTCCTAAACACTGAATAGCCCTCAATGTTTAGTGCCCATCCTTGGTCACCTTGGCACCAGGTCTCCATAATGCCAACTATATCATACCCCTTTATATCTATCTGTGTAACAAATTCATCTATTTTATTTCAAGCATTCAGGTACAAAACTTTAAAGCTAGTCCTTTCAACATTCCTTGATCTATTCCTAATATTTATTACTGTGTCAATGTCTGATTCTGGCCCTTGATTTCTCTGTTTATTACTTTTCTTATTCTCCTTGCTGTCTTTTTCTCTTGTTCTTGATTCCTCCTGCTTTGAATATTTACATAGATTCCCATCACCTTGCCATATTAGTTTAAACCCTCCCCAACCATTCCAGCAAGTATCCACGCACTGCCCCCCGCCCCCACAAAGACATCAGTCCCAGTCCTGCCCAGGTGTAACCTGTCTAGTTTGTACAGCTTCCACCTTCCACAGAACTGGTCCCAATGCCTCAGGAATCTGCAACTCTCCCTCTCACACCATTTTTGTCAGCCATGTATTCATCATGTATATCCTTCTATTTCTACTCTGACTAGCACGTGGCATTAGTAGTAATCCTGAGATAACAACCTTTGCAGTTCTACTTTTCAACTTGCTTCCGGGCTCTCCAAATTCGGCTTTTAGGACCTCATCCCTTTTTTTACCTATGTCGTTTGTACAATGTGTGACACAACAACAGGCTGTTCACCCATTCCATTCAGAATGTCTTGCATTCTGAATGTCCTTCTCTGAGATGTCCTTCACCTGAGCACCAGGGTGGCAACATACTATCCTGTTGTTTCTATTGCAGCCAGAGAAACATCTATCTATTCCCCTCACAATGGAATCTCCTGACTATTGCATTTCTATGCTTTGTGCTCCTCCCCTGTGCAGCAGAGCCAACCATGGTGCTATGAATGGGCTGCTGTTACCCCCTGAAAGGCCTTTCTCCTCACCAGTATCCGCAACAGTATCTGGTTTGCAACAGTATCTGGTTCGCAGGGGAATAGCGACAGGAGATTTCTGCACTGCTTGCTAAGTCCTCTTGCTCTGCTTAGGTAATCCCCCATTCCCTCCCTGTTTTGGAGTCTGAGCCTGCATTGTGATCACCTCTCCATATGTGCTGTCCACGATACTCTCCACCTCACGGATGCTGTACAGTGTCCCCAGGCGCTGCTCCAGTTCCGAAATTCGAGTTTCCAGGAGCTACAGCTGGAGACGCATCCTGCACACATGCTGGTCCTGGGAACTAGAAACGTTCCTGGTCTTCCACATGGAGCAAGAAGAGCAGACCATGGCTTGGAGCTCCCTGCTGTGTCTTACGCTTTTAAGCTAAATTAATATCGAACAATATCACGCTGGGCCCTTCTCCTCTGCTCTTTGTTATTATAAAATATATTTCTTATCAACAATAAATCACAGAATGGTATCTTAACAATTATAACCAACAGTAATAGTGAGGACCAACCCAACTGTACTCAACCAAACAGCTGATTAGATTTCCTTAGGAACTTGTATTCCACTCTACTTTACAGAATTTGCATTACAGTCCTGGTTCTGCTACAGGTTCACTTTTTCTTTACTTCTTTATCCTCCAAGCTTTCTTCCCTAATGGTTATCTTTTTAGTTATTTAAGTTTCAGCTATTTAAAGATGGTCCCCAGTATCAGTTACTCACCAACCAATTGGCTTACCACTTTCCTGTGAAGTCACTCTTGGATTTTGCAAACTGAGCGTGCTGTTTGGTGATCATTCCTTACAGGGCCCGAGCCTCATTCTTCCTTTATCTTCCACTCCCAGAGAGTGCACCTCACAGGGCCCCAGCCTCACTCTCTCTTTATCCTCCACTCCCAGAGATTGTCCCTGACAGGGCACCAAGCCTCACTATCCTCCACTCCCAGAGTCTGCCCCTCACAGGGCTCCAAGCCTCACTCTTCCTTTATCCTCCACTCCCAGAGTCTGCCTCTCACAGGGCCCCAAGCCTCCCTTTATCCTCCACTCCCAGAGAGTGTCCCTCATAGGGCCCCTAGCCTCACTCTCCCTTTATCTCCCACTCCCAGAGAATGTCCCTCACAGGGCCCGAGCCTCACCCTTCCTTTATCCTCCACTCCCAGACAGTGTCCCTCACAGGGCCCGAGCCTCATCCTTCCTTTATCCTCCAGTCCCAGAGAGTGTCCCTCACAGGGCACTGAGCCTCACCCTCTCTTTATCCTCTAGTCCCAGAGACTATTCCTCACAGGGCCCCAAGCCTCATCCTCCCTTTATCCTCCACTCCCAGAGAGTGTCCCTCACAGGGCCCTGAGCCTCACCCTCTCTATATCCTCCAGTCCCAGACAGTGTCCCTCACAGGGCCCCAAGCCTCATCCTCCCTTTATCCTCCGCTCCCAGAGAGTGTCCCTCACAGGACCCCAAGCCTCACTCTCCCTTTATCCTCCACTCACAGAAAGTGTCCCTCACAGGTTCCCGAGCCTCGTGTTCCCTTTATTCTCCACTCCCCGAAGTATTCCTTACAGGTCAAGTGCTCTCCACTTCCCGAGGGCCTTGAGCCTCACAATCCCTTTATCCTTCACTCCCAGAAAAGTGTCCCTTGCATTACTGGCTCTCTCCACCCACCGAAGGTAAGTGAAGACCCCGTGCCTCATGGTCTCTTTATCCTCCACTTCCAGAAGAATGTTCCTCGCAGGTCCAGTTCTCTCCGCTCCCCGAGGGTAAGTCAAAGATAGTCCAAGGTAAGAAGGAGGATAGCCAAAGGTTCTGACACTGATGGTAGGGCAGAGCAGGAGGGAGCGATATGAAGTTGATTGTAGTTGGAAGGAAGAGAATGTGAACTGAAGGAGAATGCAAAGGAGCAAGGCCAAGGACAAATTTCAAGACAAGAATACGGGAACCAATGGAGGCCAGTAAAAATATGGGTGATTGGTAAGTGAGATCATGTGTGAGATAGTACGCATTGAACAGAAATTTGTATACATGGAGCTTCTATAAGGTGGAATGTGGAGATTCAGAAGAAGACACTGAATAGATCAAATCAAGAAGAGGTAAAAACACAATGAGGATTTTCAATGGTGGGGCTGATCAGATTGGCTTCTACTGGTGAACACCAAGCAGCAAAGGTTCCTATCTCATTCACAACTTGATTTGACAGTGTAGCAGCAGTTACGCAATCTAAGGTTAAGCATCATGAAATATATATGGACGTCAAAACTTGCTTATAATTAATATTATTGAGGGCCAAATATGCTGAGGAATAGCAGAGAACTAAATTACAAATCTGGGAGACACTAAAAGTAATCACAGGGGCAAAGGAGGAGAAATAATTACTGGTTTCATAGGTACAGATATGATCGAGTTATGAGAGGGCAATGCCAGAGATAGACTGCATAGGATAAACAGTGAAGGCAGGTAGTGCATTTGACCATGTCAAAGGCTGCAGAGAGGTTACAGTCATTTAGAAAATCTAAGGGTGGATACCTAGAGAGTGGAATCAATTGATAATGCTCCCAATCATTGCGTTAAGGAGGGACAGTGCAATGTACAGGAGAGATGGCCATAGAGAAGCCATAAAGTAGAAGGTTAGAATAAAAGGTGCCTCTGGGATGCTCTAAAAAGAGTTGAAACTAGACTGGTGTGAGGTTGGAAGTGGGGTAGGTGGGAGTGATAAGAAAGAGGCTGAGAGAGCTGAGTGAATAGCCTGTTTTGGAGACAAGGAGATCTGTGACTTAAGACCTTAATATTCCCAGAAGAAAAGTTAAATTTTAAAACTTACTAAAACTAAAATATGCAAGTGGCATAGTTCAAATACATAATGCCACAAAATGATAGGTCCTGGTAATGAGATCCTGATGTTAGCCATTTCAGGAGGAGATGAAGATGTCAATAGAAGATAAATATTTCCCTATATATAGAAGGAGGGTGCAATATCTGTGTAAGGTTCTACTCAGATGGTCCTTGTCATATAGTCATCATCATTTCAGCCAGTCTGGCAATATGTTGGCCCTCCCTTAAGACTGTGAGATTGCTTATGTTGCATGAGGAAAGGATTGATTAAAAAATTAGGTGTGGTGGCTGAGGAGAAATGTTTGCCAAAACACTGAAAGAACTTTCTGGGGCTTTCTCAGTGGGATATTTAATGTCCACCGGAATGGGCATACAGAGTCCAAAAATAAAATCTTTGCCAAAGAACAGTGTCTGAATCAATGAAGAACTTATCCAACACTACAATTAAATATAGATCAAGATTGTGTGCTCAGGTGTCAAGGTGGGGCTTGAACTCTCACGCTTCTGATTTGGGAACAGCACTACCAATTAAGCCAAGCCAGCCCTGTGAGCAACAATCAAGAGTGTGGTGTTAACAATGCCAAGATTGTGGGTTTGATCCCCATACTGACCAGTTGTTATTGCCTGTGCTTATACAATCAACATACCAAACCACAGACTTTCAATTCCTAAATTCTGCATGCCATGCAGACTGTTAACATAACTTAGCACATCTAAAGAAGAAACTAATGAAGCACTTCTAATGAAGAAACAGGTGATGGTTGATTTTCTGCTTCCTATCCCAAAGATGCTTGGCTAACTTCAAAGTCCTTACTGAAATGATCTAACTCAGTGAAGACCTAGGATCTTCTTGGTCTGTCTGGTTCAGTCACTGACTGCCTAAATATTCTGCAGCAACATGCATGTTTCAACATCAGCTTCTATATATGCATGGTTTGCTTTTATCAAAGGTTCTTACGCAGCTACATTGTAAAGCAATTGAATACGCCTCCTGGCAAAGGAGTTAATAAACTAAAGCATATCAAACTATAAAGAAGCTGTGTTTATTGAAATGTTATTCAGATAGGTATAACAGTCATGTGAGTGTTGTACATCTGCACACATGCCTGGAATTCACAAACTAGTCTCTGCTTCTGCATGATGTGTTCTGAGTGCAGAAAGCCAAACGAGCTCTGCATTCAGCTTATTTAGAGAGTGTCTCATTTATATGGAAGCATTCCTCTTTTCCAGGCTTATTTTCACTCCTTCAGTCAATTCTCACTGAGTTTCTGTGCGTTAATTAGCAAAACCTTCAGCTTTCAGGAGGTTCATTTCTGTTGAACCAGCTAACAGTGCCATTTGTAAGCCTCATATGGCTCAAGCCTTGTACTGTTCAAATTGTGAAGTGCAATATGGCATAATTAACAGCATCTCTTGTATTGGCAAGCAGAACTGCATCGCATGTCTCGAAGCAATCCACCCACTGCATCTATCAAAACAAAAATCAAACGACTGAAAGTATTGAGCAAGTTGCCAGAAAATCCAGTAAACAGGCAAGAAATAGCTAACTGGCAGCAATTAAAAGATCTGTGTAATCTCTCAAAGATGCCGTGAAAGGTGGAAACATGGTTTACAAGTTCAAATTATGGCTAACCAATATAGCCTTGTTCATCTGCTATGTTTTGCACTAAAGATTCTCCTACCGATATCAATCTGGAAACATTCAGGTTCAGTCCCTGCACGCTTACTGAATTAGCTGATTTTAGCCAAGGCAGCAGAATGGTTAATGGCTTGAATTAGGGAAGACTAAATTAGCCAGATTTCCTGTTCTTGAACAATAACTGAGACTCTTATTGTAAATGTGCATGTGCTAAGGAGCAGGATCAGAATAAGCTGTGCTCTATATTTGGATATTGGACGGGCACTTGCTGTCAATACTCACATAATAAATGATCACATGAGCAAAATATTAGATTGAAATTCCCGCCATGCAACCAAACCTTAGTGAGGCAGTCAAGGGTATTAGATGAGGGGAGGAAATTGGGAAGAAAACTGGAAAGAACAAAAACTAGAATCTTGATGGTTAAAGAAAGATTGTCATTGTTGGAAATTTATTAATACAGCTCTCTAACTGTAATTTTCAAAACATGATCATAACAATGTAATTCATGTTGTGGCAAATATCACTCACGTCACAAATACAGCATTTGCATCTTATGTGTCTAATTTCCTGGGGGTGTTTTACATGATAACTCCACCAGCAGATGATTCAACATTACTGTTACTCCCCCTAAGCCATTCTGATGGAGATTAGTCAGAGCAAAAGGGATCACATACTGAGGCAATAGGAACCTTCACATTGTCAAGGAGTTTAAATGGAAACAGGACTTAGCCATGTGGTGAGAATTTGCACAAGGCAATCCGGCCATTAACTGAAGTCAAAATCTCCCAAGGTCAGGATTTATATATTACTGCAATTCCCATTAATCATGACAATGTCTCTACATCATTTTCATGCAGCTCTGTATTTTAATTTACTTTAAATTAACAATATGCCATATCATAATGGGTGGGGGGGCTTGTATTTCCATTTGAATAAACCCCACTCCAGGACAGAACCACCCAACATTTCTGTTTGAAAATCCATATTTATTAAAATTCAAATAGTACCCTCCTTGGCAGCCATTATTATTCTATATATAATTCATCTAAAGCTTTCATTAGATTCTAACCTATAGTTCAGGCCTATATTCTATACATAATTTATCCAAGCCAATTAGTTTCTAGACTGGAGCTTACTTTGTGCATCCATTGTTCTATATATAATCCACCTGATCAGATTTCAGTCTGTAAATCACAGAATTGCCATGCATTCACTATACAGTTTTGTGTGTGTAATTTTTCTTTTGTCTTTGAGTCTTGTTCCAGTTGATGATAGCTGACAGTAACTGCTATGTCCTTGATGTGTGATGATGTTTCCCAGTCCTTGTTGAATTAGAACATCTCAGTTGCTCAGTTGGGGAACGACAGTTGACCTCAATGTCTCTGGGCAAGGGACGTGTGAAAGAACAAATTTAAAATTATTAATATTCTCTCAGCTGATTGCTATCCAATGCAAGAAAACACCTATGCGGATATCAGGTGAGATCGGGATCAGGTATGCTCATAATGATCAAATCACTCATAGGGCCTATGCTCCTCCATGAAGAATAGCTGATTGGGAAAAATATCAGACAGTATCCAGCACCCCATGGAGCCTAGCCAGAAAGGAAAGGAAAACAGTAGTCAAAAAAATCAGCTCCTTCACACCTTCAATTTGAGAAACACTCCCAGCCTGTCCCCGAATGTGGCACTTTATAAATAAAAATATTCATAAAGATAAAAGGAAACAGGCACAAATGAAAGATTGTTAAAGCTAATCACAATTCTTTGTAATAGTAGTTTTTTTTTAAATGATGACGTGCTCCTCCAACATAGAGATGGAAATGATTGTCTTACTAATCTACACGCTGAAAAATTTTAACGTTCAGGTTAACACTGACAACTTAAAGCCTCGGCAATCTTTGGAAAATAAGCCTATCATCCCTCTTGGCTGTGATTGTTACTAATGGAGGTCTTGTTGTAGAGCGTGTGAAGGATATAGAATCTTCCGACAACTCCTTCCCCCTCCCCTCAACATAACAGCCACTGTTAGTTGTGAAGAATAGAAAGCAAGATATTACTGATCATTATATTAACTGACTAATGTTTAATCTCTTCGTCGGCAATGTTACGTTAACACTGGTGGGAAAATGTGTTTATTTTAAATCATTAAGTCAGTAAGTTCCTCCTGTAAAACTGTAGAACTATAAAAGATTGTTAATCTCTTCCCGCCCTTGAACTGCAACATAGAAGATGTAGAAATTCTGAAATAATTAAATATTCTACTTCCCCACCCGCAACTGAAAGACACAGCCACAATACTTTTAGAAAGATGTTTAGTTCACTAATAATAGTCTAACTGTTAGAAGCAGATTACAGTCACATCTAATTAATTCGATCTACAAGCAGCTAGGTTTTCAAGGGCTGTTCCAATTGGGTTTTTCATTGGTATTTGCTGAACTGGAGGACGTGCGATCATTATTACTTATGTCAATTCCAATTGGTGCATTACTTAGCTGGTGATGGGACAGCAATTCACCAACTGTTTTGATTCTCCTCCTACATATACACATTCTGTAAATTTGTGTGCTCATGTTGATAGTGCATCATTTTGGTTAGCCATTTTCTTTAGAAGAAAGAATGTTTATCAATATGAGCAAAGTCAATATTAGAAATGGGACGTTTTCTGTACTTTGTATTTAGAATCAGAACCAAGCACTCTCAGCTCTGAAACAGCCAAGCTTCAGTATTTGAATTCACTAAGAATCATTGTGAAACAATTCAAACCTATCTAGCTCAGTTCCTTTCAGCAGGCAAAGAAAAACATTTTGCCCCCATTAGTCAGAATTGGATTCCAAGCCAGACTCCAGAGGTTATCAGTCCTATCCACTGTGTTATCCAGTTATTGTGCTTAGTTAGTCTACTAGAGCACTGATTCATAGGTTCAATCCTGCATGAAGAACAGAACAATCTTTCCTCAACCATCTTCTCAAACACTCATTCAAGTCTGAAACTTCAGGAACAAAGACTTATGTTGTTGTAAACCTATTACCTAACAAAATAACCTCCACTAGTGGGGATGGTCAAGTCATTGGAAATTCTGTATGATTTCTAAACAAAAATATCAAAACAGTGTAAGGCGCAACTTAACAAGAAATGGTCAAGAATGCCACAGTTTTTATATAACGTTGTACTGCACTCTTATGAGAACCGACACTGAGGCATCAACTGGAGTATCAGACGGAACAAAAGTATTCCCCTTTACCTGATCTATACTGTTTAGGGTATGCATAGGAGCCAACATTGATCGACACAAGAGCTATACAGTGCCAACATTTCCGTTTTACACAGTACTTATTGTTTGATTGTGAGTAAATGGTTATGCTTATTCTATCTTTCCCAAGATTAAGTGTGTTAGTAACACTTTAGAGAATTACTACAGTCCAATTTAAAACCATTGGACATACAGTATAAGTACTCAGCTAGTTTACACTCAGCAAAGTTCATTCAGTGGGGTTAATATTCACAACAATAATTAAACATAAAGTATGTGGGGATTACATCATTCACCCAAAGCAGCAAAATGAAGTATCTTCTGCGAATGAATTAAATATAGGGGTAAGTAAATTGTGGCAGCATTGGGAAGAAATAGATTACAATACTTTACATAAGTTGTCCCTTTTTGCCAATGATAAAAATTAATTGAATGATGACTAACTTCTTTTCCAAGAAATATATTATGCGTACTAGTTGTGATTTCCTGCAGATTGCCATCATAAAGAGCAACATTATATATGGATTTCCAGCCGAGTTACTGCATCTTAGGATGGGGGAAATCATATAATCATAGACTCCCTACAATGCAGAAAGAGGCCATTTGGCCCATTGAGTCTGCACCGACCACAACCCCATCCAGGCCCTACCCCCATATCCCTACATATTTACCCGCTAATTCCCTCTAACCTACACATCTCAGGGCACTAAGGGGCAATTTTGGCATGGCCAATGAACCTAACCCACACATCTTTGACAATGCAAGGAAATGCAGGGTGTGTCACGTAATATTTGCCCTGCTCTCATAGGTGCCTGATCTTGGGTACACTTGGTTGATTGTTAGGCAATATAATTAAGAATCAGCAGAAAGTTCCAGCTAATAGACAATGACTTCCAGGACAGAACTAGTATTACTCCAGCTCCGATATAACAAATAATTTAAATTGTATGATAGTCACGAGTTCTCATGCAGTTCAACAAGACACTAATAAATAGTCAAATAACAATTATGAACTTGTGGTTCACTCAGACAGTTTCTGCAATCATACAAAGATCTTGGCTGAATTCCTTAGAATTGATCAAAAGATGTCAGTAAATTCTATTCAATATATTTGCCTCAACTTAACCCTCCACTTAAGGAGTGACAAAGTAGAGTGGAATAGATAAGGTTCTATCTCACTAAATTTCCGTTTATGCTTCCATTAGTCACACTGATCAATAAATCTGTGATATTAATTTGCACTTATTGACATCAGCTTTTCACAGGACAAGGACAAAGACGAAACATGATAAACATCTCAATACCTAGATCCTGCCAAACAATAATGAGGTTGAGGTTAGTACACACAGTTGCAGCTTTCAAAAGTGTATTGGATAAGTTTCGGAAGAGAAAAAATGTAGGACCAAAAGGAAAGGGTTGGGGAATGTGACCAGCTGAGTTGCTTTTGCACAGCTGGCACAGTTATGATGGACCGAATGCTGTAACCATTCTATGATTCTTTAGGACCAATACTAATATCCTTAGACAGCATATCAGTGACTTCGGCAGGAAGGAAAATGATCTTTTCTTTTACAATTTTTTTTATAGAGATGAACAAGAAAAGAAAAAGTAGAAAGGACAAACACGTCCACAAACAAGAGGGAAGCGGAATCCGATTGAGAGAGAGAGACATACACACGAGCAAAGTGATAAAAGTGAAAGAATGACAAAGGGAGGATGGAAACACAAAGAGATACAGATCACAGCGCTGGTAGAGACAAAAAAAGAGACATAAACACATATTGACAAGAGAACCAAATGTAGACACGGTTAGGAAAAAGCAGGTGAACGTGCATTGATACCAAGATAAATGGACAAAGTGAAGCAGAGAGACTAAGCTAGAAAAGAAACAATAAGAAGCAAAGACAGAAAATTACGGACACAAAGATAGACCGAGGGATGAAGCAAAGCAGAAACAAAGGGAAGTCAGACAGAAAGACACAAAATGATTGATTGCCCATGGCTAGGGGGAGGGGGTGGGGGAGAATGAGGAATTACAATGCATCCAAACTTTTTTGATTAACACAGGCCATGTGACAAAAGCTAAATAAAATTTATATTGTGCACATGTATATATTCCTAAATATATAACTGATGATTGGAAGTGATTAAAACACAACAAAATTATCAAAGGTTTCGGATGATCTCAACCTGTAAGAACATTCTTATAACCTTACATACAAAAACATAATGCTGGAAGTATCAGCTGGTCAGGCAGCATTTGTGGAGAGGAAATTAGAGATAACCTTTCAGCCTAAGACCTTTCATCAGAACTGATGATTGGCCATAGCTGAAATGTTAACTCAATATATTTTGGGCTTTTGTAACCCCAGTATGAGATTATAGCTATATACTGTATGAAATATATTGTGAAGAAAGGAAGGGAGGAAGGAGAATGTCATCTAGATGTTTACTGATAAACTTTGTGACGGGCGATGCCCCGAGCTAGTAAAAATCCATCCACTGATGCATGAAAGTATTTAAACCGAAAGATTAATTACAACCCCTGCAACTTTATCAAATAATCGTGGACATAGGCAGGGAGAAGTATGTACTCTACAAGCGAAAATATCGATTCTTTAAACACCCATCGGTAGAATCCGATCATGAGCACCTATTTACAGTCTGGAATTGCGACACAATTCTCAAGTTTCTGCTATGATTTTTAACTCGTCTCTCTAACTGAACACGATGGGAGTCACATTTTCATTAGATTTCTGAGAGACGTTCCATAAAGGACTGTCCCTCCCTCACTGTTCCCGCTTCCTTCTGCATCAATTTAACTCGGCATATTTCAAAGTTAACTTCAATCTCGGCTGCTGTTTCCTTTCACCCAACCCCTTTCAACAGAACAGTAGGTGATACAGGTAAATAGAATAAAATCAATGCATCTGTTCTCACGCTTATTCACAGATGAAGCTGAGTACAGGGCTGTCTAACTGGCCAGTGCTATGGCTGGGGGAGGCACTTCAGTGTCAGTGAATGCAATGTAAAGCTCAGCCCAGTTCTCTCTGTCTCGCTCTCTCCCTCTATACTCCGCACCCCCCCCCCCCCCGCCCAACCTTATATTAAAAGCTCAGAAATGGAGAAGACTAAAAACTCCAACGTGAAAATGTGACCCTCCGGCATGTGTGTCTTGCCGAGTAATCATTCTACTCATTATATGCGGTCAGTTATTGGTGCACTTTTAATTACACCCGGGGTTGATGCGCTTTTCGATTCTAAATATGAATGACAAAAAGAAACAAAAGGAAGAATGATTTTGGACACTAATTGGAACAGGATCTTCTCAACTAGTCCTCGACGCGTCTGTTTGGTATCAGAGGGAAGGGATAAAGTTCAGAGGCTGGGTCTGTGTGACTTACTCTGGGTTGCAGGGGATGGCAGCCCTGGTGCTGCTGATAGCGGGGTGCTTGTGCTGCGGATCCTGGTGATGGTGCTGAAGGTCCAGCTCCTGCTCCAGCTGTTCCAGCTGTTCCAGCGGCGGCGGCTGCTGCTGCTGGTGATGGTGGTGGCGGTGTCGATGCTGCTGCTGGTGGCCGCTGCCGCTCGCTGGCTGATCTTTCAGGCACTGGTTCTCCTCCAGCAGCTCCTCCACTTTCAGCTCCAGCTCGTGGATCCTGTGCCTCTGGGTCTGGATGAGGGTCTGCTGGTTCTGCACGATGGTGGTCAACTCCTTGAGATAGAGCACTGCCCTCATCGGGTTCTCCATCAGGCTCTCCATGCTGAGGATGGTGCGAGGAAGAGGGGGAGAGGATGGAGATGTGGCAGGCAAGGCAGAAGGATGCTGCTCAGAGCTCAGCCTGCCCCTGGACCAACTGCTAAACTGACGCACACACACGTTACTTAAAGGGACAAGCCGCGTGTTAAAGGCACTGCAATAGGAGTGATATTCGAGCACATGCCGACAAAAAAGGATCATTTAAAACAAATATTTGCACAAACCTTTTTGTGAAGAGCAATTATTTATTTTCTCTTTTGATCTTTCACTGATCGAAGCACCCCATCCACAAACATTCACTCCCTCCACCACCAACCAGCGGTGTGTACCATCTATCTATAAGATGCACTGCAGGAACTCACAAAGCTCTCTAGGCAAAACCTTCCAAACCCACAACTACTACAATCTTGAAGGATAAGGGCAGCAGATAGCTGGGAGCACCACCATGTGGAAGTTCTCCTCCAAGTCACTCATCTACAAACATTCACTCCATCCACCATCAATGCACAGTAATAGCCATGTGTTCCATCTACAAGATACGCTGCAGGAACTCACCAAGTCTCCCTAGGCAGCACCTTCCAAACCCATGACCTCTACCATCTTGAAGGATAAGGGCAACAGATATCTGGGAACACCAGCACCTGGAGGTTCCCCTCCAAGTTACTCATGATCTTGACTTGGAAATGTTTCGTTGGGTCAAAATCTCGGAACTTCTCCCTAACAGCACTGTGGATGTACGTACAGCACATGGACTGCAGCAGTTCAAGAACCACCATCTTCTCAAGGGCAATTGTGGATAGACATAAATGCTTGCCTAGCCTGTGATGCCACATCTCGTAAATCAATTTTTCAAAAAGCACAGCAAAGTTGCACATTCTATGTGTCTTTATCTTCAAATCTTAAAAGGTCTATAAAGGTCTATAATGGGGCTGCACAGTGGCTCAGTGGTTAGCACTGGTACCTCATAGCACCAGGGACCACATTCAATTCCAGCCCTGGGTCACTTTGTATGCACAGTTTGCACATTCTCCCCATGTCTGCATGGGTTTCCTCTGGTTTCCCCCTAGAGTCCAAGGATGTGTAGGTTAGGTTGATTGACCATGCTAAATTGACCCTAGTATCAGGGAGATTAGCAGGGTAAATAGGTGGGGTTACGGGAATAGGGCCTGGGTAGAATTGTGGTCAGTGCAGACACGATGGGCCAAATGGTCTCCTTCTGCACTGTAGGGATTCTATGAAAGCTTTTGTTTTATACTGTACTTTTATTTATACTTCCTACTGCTCCTGGACCAACTGCTAAACTGACATACATGTACATTATTTAAAGGGACAAGCTGCATGTTAAAGGCACTGCAATAGGGGTGATATTCAAGCACATGCCAACAGAAAATGATCATTCAAAACAAATATTTGCATAAACTTTTTGTGAAGAGCAATTATTGAAGAACAATACACCAGATAGTGACCTGATGTAGCCTGCACGCTATCGCTATCTAGAGAGGATTGCAGATAGGTAGGAAGAGTCTTCATCTGATGAGAAATGGGTGATGTATTAAATACTCCACAATCCAAGTAAGAGTTCAGTCCCCAGATGGAAAACAACCTGGCAATCTCAGTCACCTCCCCCTTTGTCTTATATAACTTTGAAACCATTCTGCTAACCAATTACTTTCTAAAAAGGAAGACTCACAAACTGCTCTGTAAACAGTATGGATCCAAATGCAAAAAGTCAGGAAGATTTTTATGTGCACCCAAAAAACAGGAGTTAGAATCAAATCCTGAACCAACCAAATGTCAACTATTACTTCAACTATATACACCTCCATTGGCTTCAGCAGTGCTGCTCTGGATCATGTTTGGTCTTTTTCCAGATAGCTGCTGACCTCTTGGAGTTGGAGCCTATGATGACAGGGTTACAAACTGGAGCTCCTCAGCTGCGGCTTTCTGGCCCTGCCTCACGATGGGATATTGTTGAGGATGCTGCTTTGTAGTATCACCATCACTCCCATGGATGCTAAAGCATATCACTGCCATTCTGCAAAAACACACTGTAGGAAATGAGTGACATTTTGAAAGCCCTTGTCCATGTGGTCCACCAGTTTTTTTCATCCACTAGACCATGCTGTGCAAGGAGGGAGTTGATGTTACAGCCCATGATCCAGATGGAAGTCATCTGACTTTCCATCTAAGCTGCCAAGGCTGGTATAACAAACCTCAGCTGGTGGACTCCAGATACAATGACCCCTTCTTAAAGACTGTAGGATGGGAATGCCATTTGAGAACATTTTTCCATACTTACAGACATGGCCCCCAAATTCTTTGCCAACCTTTCCAGTATAGTTTCTAATTCTTGGTGTGCCTCAAGCACTCCTGTCATGGTCTGAATATTTTTCCCATTCAACAGAACTAAGAGAGGACACCAGTGTTCAGTTAGACATCGCTGGAATTGTTCCTTCCATGAGCATCTGCTCCTGCTCACGTGAGCTCTGTATTCCATCCTCTAACTCACCATCTATCCCAACCAGAGTGAGAGTCTCAGCATTGGTGCTTGGGAATCATGGAATTCTTTTTTAATCATTCATGGGGTATGGGAATCATTGGTAATCTCAGCATTTATTGACCATTTCTAACAGTCCTTGACAAAGTGATAGTAAATTGCCTTATTGATAAGAACTGACTGACTTGTTAAGTTATTTCAGAGGCAGTTAAGAATAAAGAACTTGGCCGTGGGCTACAGTCACATATCAGCCATATTGAGCAAGGATAGCATGTATCCTTCCTAAAGGACAGTTGTGAACCCAAGAACCTCACTGTCACTATACTAATACTAGCCTCCGATTCCAGATTTCATTCAATTTACAATTTGAAATTTGGAACCATGGCCCCAGCATATTAGCTCTGGCCTCCTGATTACTGGTCTGGTAATATAACCACTATGCTGCTATATCCCATGCAAATTTGATTTCTCAGAAGGGATGTCCTTCTCCAAGGTTTCCTTTTCAGAAGTTTATTCTAGAAGTTGCTGCTGCAGAGGAAGGCATAGAGAACAGAGAAAAAGGACAAGAATTGGAATGGCAGTGAGAGGTTGGATATTTGCACAAAAAAGCTTGACCATTGTGATTGAGGTTTATAAACTGATTAAAGCTGCAAGTGTTTGTGGCTCCACGAGCAGTACAAGTGAAGTGCACTGACTTTCCCTAATAAGATGCCCAATTCTAAGCTGTTTGGTCTAGATGTCTTGCTTATTTCCATCATCTGCCTCTTCATTTGACTCTTTCTCCACTAGTTTTATTTTTTCTCCTTTATGTGCCATGTTGTCCTCTCCTGAAGGAGAATAAGAGCTAGAAGTGGCTATTACGAAGGCAAGTGCATGTGGAGGGCTTCTCAACGTAGCACTTCAGCTGAAAGCAATAAGAAGCAATAAGCTCCAGTAATGGAGATACCTTGGATGGAATCTTCCAGTTCCAACATTAGTGGGAAACTTGGCAAGTTTAATTTGGTATGAGACCACAAACCAGTTTTCTGATAGTGGGATGAACTTTAGGAATTATGTTCTCTGGACTTTAAAGGCAGATTAAAGTGACTTGAGCTTCCTGACAAACAATGTGAGAAAGCTCTTTTGCATGATTTAGCATGTCATGCATGTTCATTAAAAGGCCAGCTCATTGGATTTAAGTTCCCCTTCTAAATTAAGCTCCCCACCTGCAAAAAACTAGAACATTCACATTTATGACTGTATACAAGCAGCATGCACCTGACAAGCTTAACTTCTCCTATGACTTTGAAGTGAGTAGATTCTGCTTTGGCCTTCTTGGGTTCTGCTCACAACTCTCAACCTCTTAGCTTAGATTGGGTGCCAGTAGCACAACCAATGAGTCCTACTGAGGAGAGCATTAATGCCGCATATACTTCTGTAAGATCCTCAAATGAGCAGGCAATAAGCCTCCAAAAGATACATTTCAGATGTGTCCTGAGGGTGTATCAGATCACCACTAGCTGCTGCACCCTGCACTTTCCAGTGCTACAAGGGGAATGGGTGCCTTGACTGAGGGAGACTTGAGATGTCTCCTTCAATGATTAGGATAGTGAAGGAGATGGTGCTGATGAGGGCCAGGATGTTGCTGAACCACAGGCAGACACCATTGCAAGGGTATGACACAACATACAAGCCCATGACAATCTGATAGCTAACAGTTTATAAGCTGAGTAAGCTGCCAAGATATTTCCTTGACTATTTAACTTTCTCTCCTGTGCTGGCTGGAAGGCACCAGCACTTTTTTGGTTTTGGATATAATACTTTGCTCTAATATATCCTGATATATGATAGCTGAATTGAATTTCACTACTTGACATTTGCCCTGTTGGTGGTTTGATCTTTTATATGCACCAAGTTGTGCTGATAAGTGGACAATTAGAACTTGCACAACATGAGCTATCGGAGCGCTGCTCCTTCATCAGGTGCACCGCAGCTGGCCCACTCTGCACGCTGATTTCAGCCTCTCCAGCGGGAATGGGCCCCACCCCTTGGTTTATGATGATATTCACACCAATGGCCTCTGCAGTGGAGCGCTCCACAAACTTGTGATTCCAAATAAACCTGTTGGACTTTAACCTGGTGTTGTGAGACTTCTTAATGTGCCCACTCCAGTCCAATGCCAGCACCTCCACATCATGCTTCACATGAACAGCCTAACAGTCTTCAGCACAATCCAGCCTTGTGTCCAAGGGGCAAAGTGCCAATGCTGGGGGGCACCTTGGTACTGCCCATCGGACATGGGGCATTGCCTAGGGGGTGGGGTATATGGGGGAGGGCCTAGGGGCGATCAGTGGGTTGCCAGTCTGTATAGAGATCAGTGGGAGAAGGAGGGTGGCCAGCAATTGGGGTGTGCTGAGGGTAGGTGGGTAAGCTGGTGGGGAACGGGGTTCAGTCAGCCTGATTGGGGGACTGGCACTGTGGGGAGGGGGTTGGGACTGCGGGGGGGTGTGTTATTGTTGGGGGAATAGGTGAAGATCATGACGGGCTGGGGGGGAAGGTCAGGGCTGGGCCCGGAATGTTTGGGAGTGCAGCGATCTGTCCTTTGAGGGGGCAGAGCACGGAGAGCCAGCAATGCAGGGGTTGCAGGGCTGGCCAGCAATCGGGAAACCATCAGTGCGGGGCCACTCCCAGCACTGACAGATTAGCACATGCGCAGTGGTCTGCTCAGTGCACTGATTTCAGCCTCTTCAGTGGGGATTGTTTAAGATGATATGCATGCTGGTGGCCTCTGCAGTGCACAGAGCATAGGAGATTCTTCTCTGAACTCCCACTCAAAAAACCCAATGTGGTTTACTCCAGTTTTCATGCAAACTTGCCACTTAAAATTTTTTTGGGAGAATTCTGGCCTTTGTGTGAGAGGCAAGAAACACTCCAGATGCAGTTTCAGAGTTGAAAGAGTGAATCTTTACATTCTTGTTAAAATATAAACCAGAGACCTTCCTACCGGTTTGGAGGAAGCTGTAGTGGGCATGTCCAATTGTTAACAGTCTTCCTTTTTTTAATTGTCATTTTAACATGCAGGTGAAAGCTGCAAGTAAGGAGGCAATGGATAGTTAACTTCGACTGCAAAAGGGGTTTCGCGAGTAAAGAGTTGCGTTTGAAGTTGACCAAAGCCTTTGTCAGATCTCACACAGTGTTCTGTTTGGCCTGCTCATGGGTGGCAATAGATCTGGCATAAAGGGTTTGCAACCAAAGTGCATCTAGCCTCATTGAAGGACTAGGGTCTTGGCCCATGAGGTTAGAGGGTGTCGAATGATGTCAATAACTAGGGGACACCACCCTCACTACCCAACCCTCTGCGGGGCCCCAAATGCCCCCCTTCGCTCCAGCAGGGAGGGCTAGTTCCCCATTAGTGGGGAGCTACTCTAAACCCTGCTGGAGTGAAGCGCTCCGCTGAGTGGGGAGGGGAGATGCTAGTAGACCTGGAGACATCAGTTCCAGGCCCGCTAATTGTATTTAAATCACATTCAAATGACTATTTAGGTGGTCTTTGCACCTCTCCACTGATTTCTGGCACAGAGTAGATGCCACCGGAAATCTGATGCTGGGAGATGCTAGTGGGGTGCGAACATACGTGTGAACCCCGCAAATCAGCTGACATGACAAACTCCCGACCTGCTGTGCTAAAATACTCTTTAAAACCCATTTCCTTGATCAAACATTTAATCACCTGACCTGATATCCCATTATATGGTTCAGTTTCATAATTTGTTTTACAATGCTCTTGTGAAGTGCCTTGGGACATTTTGCTATATGAAAGACATTTCCTTGTCGTTGTTATGACAACAGAGCAAGATAGAGATAGATGGGGGAATAAGGAAAAAGAAAGAAAATGGACAGAGGCAATAAAGATGAAATAATAAACTTGCAAATTGGAGAACTGCTGAGAGGTAGAAAGAGAATGAAACAGAGGGGATGAAGAGAATCAGACAGAAAAAAAAAGATGGAGATATAATAGGAGATAATGAGGCAAAAGAGAAAATGGAGAGGCAGAAAAACAAAGTCAGCTTGGGCATAGGCTCTACATTTAGCTACTTGCTATAACTATTGACCAAAACCCTTCCACTTCAAAGAAATCAATGTCTACTTGTTCCCACAGTTTTCTCTTGACAATGGAATGAAAGGACCCTTGAGTGGATAATTTTCTATTCTGAGACATGCTTCACAACTTTCAGCAACACTTCAATATCTCTATTCTTATGGATGGGGAAAGGTGGTGGGATAACTCCCCCTTTTTCATTTCTCAGCTGATTGCAACAAGATATATTCTTGAGAAATATTTTGTATTGTGACATTAAAGAAGACATGAACAGATTTTTGTGTAAGTTTAAATTAAATTATAAACATTTAAAAGCAACAAACTCCCAACCCCAAACACGCAGTCGCACCTACACGCAAGAAAATATGATTCCTATAGATATAACATGCACCTACATTACAAACAGGCTAACAGGAAACAAGTTGCTTGTTTAACAAGTCATTAAGGTGGAAGTTGAAAATGGTACCATCCTGTAACATCCTTTTCTGGTTCTTTGAAGACAAATGAAAGTTGGAAATTTCTGACTTTTATGGACAAAACTTTGGCCAAGCTCCTATAGTGAAGGAATATAATCTTGCAGGTAAAACAAATTAGCCTCTTTTCACGTTCTGAGATGACTGTCTTTTAGAAGTGTGGCACTTTCCTTTCTGTCTGGTTATTTCTATTTCTATGTGACCCGACCCAGCCTGATTTGCTGCCTATATGGTGGATCAATAAAGTATTGACCCCTCTGTAGCCAGTTTCAATCATAAGGTAGCAGTATCGAGGTATTCCATGACCACCCAATAGCTTGGAGCTGATGTGATTGATTCCTTCTTAGGAGTGGGGATAATTGATAGCTCATCAACATTCCAGGTAGGGTTGCCAAACCTCCATTAGTCTGCATTCTCAGGAAATTGAAGAAAATTCTCCAGAACACTGCTGTTGCAATGCTGTAGAAAAACAATCATTGTGACAGTTAAAAAAAAATTGTTTTATAAATGTTCTTTGAACATTTCTCTTGATCAGATAAAGAAATATGGAAAGTGGTGTGGAAAAGAGCTGTTTGGCTTTCAGCAGCTGATATAGTGGAGTGAATGTATTAGCTAAATTGGGATGAATAATACACAACAATCCCTACAAATGCTCCAAGTTCTTCTTTGTTCTCTGGGGGTCTCTGCTTTCAAACTTCTCTCAACCTTGTTGGGTGAATACCTTCACCATTTATTTGATGACCCAAGTATGTTGACAGCATGAAATAATACTTGTACATTTTATCTTTGATGCCATTCCCTTGAATTTGACCTAGGATCTTGTTCAACTTTAAAACGTGGGCTCTTTCTGTCTAATTAAAATGTCAAACATACAAAATCATAAGTGGGCTTGACAGGATAGATGGTGAGATGTTTTCACCCATGGGAGAGTCTCAAACAAATAAAGGACCGGTCATTTAAACTAAGGTGCATAAAAATTTCTTCTTGCAGAGGGTGGAGAATCTCTGGAATTCCTACAGATGGTAGAGGCTGAATCATTAGAAGTATTGAAAATGGAGGTGGATAAATATTTGATAGATTGTGGAATAGAGGACTTCGGAGAAATGGCACAGAAAAGGAGTTGAGGCCGGCATAGATCAGCCATGATTGTATTGAATGGTGGCTTGAAGGGCCTGATGGCCTACTCCAGTTTCTATTTCTTGTATTCTTGTATGTCATCTAAGAAGCAGCACACTACTTTCATTCCATTTAGTACCTGACCCATGACAACTGCAAAAGCAGCAGATGCCCCAATGCTAACATTTTATACTGGTATGTGTGCACGGATAGTAAGCAGCTTCTCGCTCTTGTTAGTTAATTCTAATTGCATCTGACAACCCTATTTCACTGAACACCTTTCCATTGGCTAAATTAGAAAACTAATCTTCACTGGTAGGCAATGTGTAAGAATCTGTTTCAATCACGTTATTTACAATTGTTGATTATCTCCACAAATCTGAATCTACTTTTTATGGCCCATTCACTGTTCTTCGCTATCTCACTTGTTCCTTCTAATCTACTCAGTTCTTGTGGCTTCTAACTGTGCATTAGGCGCTGGCCGATCCTTGCAATATGTCAGCTGAACGTTGTCCTTTATCTTGACTTTGACCTTATGATGCCTACACAGATGGAGGAGCTCCATCAATCATGACTTTTAGTTGACAGCGATTCTCTCTACCTTTTGCATTGTGATAAGACTGTGAGCAACAATCATCAACACGATACAGCAGTGATGGAAGAAATTCCCCTTCCACATTTTCTGACTGCTGTAATTGCATTATTTAGCTCTGTCTAAATGTATAACCCAGGGCTATGCACAGAGACCACAGAGAAATTATGTGATCATTTCACGTGGAACTCAGTGAAACAGGCTCATGAATTGTAATTCAAACTGTCATCAAAAGAGGATGAGAGACCTAAAAATAAGATGCAAGCAAATCAGACATATGAAAGTAATTTGTTGTTTTAAAAGCTTCTTGCAGCTAGCCTCCAGTGTTCAAGTTATCTGGTTATTCTACATAAAATACAACAACAGTTCCTGTGATTTTTGCTTGAAGTTCAGATCTTTTTCGGCTGTCTCAGTTGCAAATTTAAAATTATGCCTGGAACTAAAACATCACAATGCCATTGATCTTTCTAAAGACAGCAGGAGCAAGATTGTGGGGACAATAACAAACTCGGAGGTCGATTTCAAGATAATTGAAGCTGGGATTTGGGTTAGGATTAGGAGTAGATCTATGATTAAGGCAGAGATGTGGATTTGAGGCTAAGATGAAGTTTAGATCACAGTCAGGGCTGGCTGGTCACTGCACAATTAAACAGTTTTGCTCCTTTAGATGAAAGGGTTGGTGCTGGGTGATGGCAATATCTCTGTGAGCTGAACAACATACATTCTGCCTTGACTCATGTCTTCACTCAAGTTTTGCATTTACACAGCAACAGCATGGTGACAGTCTGACAGATCCCTATGTTCTAACAATGTTGTGATCACCTACTATCAGCTTGATACACTCCTGGGGGCTAAATGTGCACCTCCAGTATACCTAGTAAACAAGCTAAATTGGGAATTCTGTGCAGGAAGTTTTTTTTTACTCCCAAAATCAACTGACAATCTTGTGAACCTTGCTTTCAGCACTTAAAACAGAAACTTTACTTTCAGCTGTTAAACAAAATCATCTTCATACGCCTCTTAGTGGTCAACCACAAAGTAGCACAGATAGATCTGGAAACAACTGTCTTAACCTCAGCAATTGGAAGGAAAGAAAACAAAAAGAAAAAGTTACTGTACAACCAGAATTATTATCTTTACACATCTGCTTTCTGTGTCATTCCATGTTAGAGGAAAAGAAATGAATTGTAAAAAAGACCTCAGGACATGTTTCTGACTGAATGTTTGATGTTCTATCTTGAACATTTAATTTAATCTCTTTTCTTCATTGCTATCAATGCAAGCCCTGCGTAAGCCTTTTATAAGGGTGTTGTAGCTGACTTGGGTTGGTTAATACTTCAGTTTCCCTTACTGCCCAAGAACAAAGCAGGATTTCTTGATTTGGTGCTACCCACCCATCGTGAAAGCATTGCCAACGTTAGATACCTGTACAGAATCAATACCACATTCTGCCTCTCTCCATTCAATATAACCCAGCGCATTGATGTGCGTTACAAGCAATTACACATTAAAAGGATAAGGTATGTTCCTCTATTGGCTGTCCTAGTAAATTCACTTGGAATTGTGAGCCACACAAACTAGGTAAATTCAGTCTGAGTCAGCTGACCTCAGCATAGGAAACGGTCTCAGCATAAGAAATGGGCAGCTCGGTGGCACACTGGTTAGCACTACTGCTTCACAGTGCCAGGGACCCGGGTTTGATTCCTGGCTTGAATTCTCCCCATATCTGTGTGGGTTTCCTCTGGGTGTTCTAGTTTCCTCCCATAGTTCGAAAGCTACTATACAACTAGAATTACTATCTTTACACATCTGCTTTCTATGTCGTTCCATGTTAGAGCGAAGAAATAAAATGAATTGTAAAAAAAGGCCTCAGGACATGTTTCTGACTGAATGTTTTGATGTTCCATCTTGAACATTTAACTTAATCTCTTTTCTTCAGTGCTATCAATGCAAGTCGTGCGTAAGCCTTTTATAAGGGTGTTGTAACTGGGTAGGTGCATTGGCCATGCTAAATTCTCCCTCAGTGTATCTGAACAGGCATCCAAGTGTGACGACTAGGGATTTTCAGAGTTACTTCATTGCGATGTTAATGTAAGCCTACTGTGACACTAAAACTTAAGCTAGTCGAGGTGTTACATTTGTTTTTAGTGTCCGTAAATAAGGTGAGGAAATGAGCCACTCGACATCCCATCCCTAGCTATTCCAGAGAACTGGTGGAAAGATTGTTAGCATTGCACTTGATTGTGACATGAGATCATTGAATAATTGTCAAATCTCATTGAAGATTGGCCAATTGAATGAAGCATTAGAGGACAGCTGGCATCTTCAAGAAAATAAATTAACAAAAAAGAAGATTGAGGTGTAAAATTTCCTAACAATGAGACTGTCAAGTAACAGGGAAAATAACCAACCAATTAAAATAAATCAATTCAGAGAATAAACACAATCACTGACAAATGCTTTAAACCACAAACCCTTTGTGAATATTTAAATGAAACAAATTGTTGAAGGTAAAATGGAATCCAATATCAGCCAAGCTCCTCGGCCACCCTGAGCTGAGAGGATTCTGCTGCTTTGGAATGAAATACTGCAAAGTTTAATTTGCGAGGTTAAGGTATGAGCTGAACCACAATTATCCCTGAAGTAGAACAAGCAGCTGATCACTGTCACAGTTTTTAAAATCCTACAATGAGTCCTAGTTTCACCCTCCCCCAACTAACATCTTAAGTCCCATCTGGTATTGGTCTTGTTGATCCCTTCCCTTTATGTTATACAATACTAATAACTCAACTAATTAAAAAATTTAATAAAAATACATGTTAATCATAATTGTATGTGGCAAGTCTGAAATGAGCAACCTGTGGACCAAACAAGTTACATCCTCAATTCCCTTTCTTGGGAAGATCCTTATTTCGGGTTATAGTTTGGGGAAGGGGGGGGATGCAAGGGATGTGATGCTTATCAGCAGAAAGAGGTGAATGGGAAGATAAGCCATCCTCTAGTACTATTCATACTCAACTAGCTCATAGCAGCAAGAAAATTAGGACATGTGACAACCATCATTTCAGCGACAGAACGGAGGCTCAAATGAGAAGAGAAAATCAAAAGAAAACAGTAAATTTGCATTTGCAGTACTTTTGACATGTGCAAACTCAACTGAATGGAACTTCATAATCTGTTTAGAGAACTCAGCTAACATTTCACAACTATATCTTTTCTCACAAGTATTTCAGTTCTCCCTTTCTGAAATAAGGACTTCTTTCTCATATGCTAAAAGTTAAGCACTACTTTATGAGCAGTGTTGTGGAACACTGGCTTGTCATCAACAGGTTTATGTGGGAATAACTAACAGACCGTGTTTTGTTGACAGTACTTTGGTAAGAGACCACAATGATACATGAATCACATTAGGTATATCAAACAGTTTCTCTGTTAGCAGGAGTGCTACAACAATTAGAGATGGGTGGCACACATGGTGGCACAGTGGTTAGTACTGCTGCCTCACAGTGCCAGGGACCCTGGTTCGATTCCAGGCTTGGGTCACTATCTGTGTTGATTCTGCACATTCTCCACATGTCTGTGTGAGTTTCCTCTGGGTGCTCTGGTTTCCTCCCATAATCCGAAGGACTCATTGGTTTGGTGCATTGGCCATGCTAAATTCTCCCACGGTGTACCCTAACAGTCGCTGGAGTGTGACGACTAGGGGATTTTCACAGTAACTTCATTGCAGTGTTAATGTAAGCCTACTTGTGACACTAATAAATAAGCTTTAAGATGTGTATGAAAGGATTTCTCTGTTGGTGAGGGGACTGGAACAAAACATTATTCAGGTGTGTTGAGCAGAGGAAAATACCCTAAATGTATCTAAGCGTCCTTCGTATCCTCTCAATCTTCCAGAGTATATCATACATTCATAAATTACATTTGAAGTGATTATGTAGGCAAGCACAGCAGTCAATTAACCAAGGTCCAATCAATAAATGAGATAAATAACAAGTTCATTTAGTTTGGAGATATAGGTTAAGACGCAAATATGGGTCAGAAGGACTCTCTGCTCTTCTTTGAACAATGCTGTGAGATATTTTACATTCACCTGAACATCTGGACAGATCACAATTTAATGTTTCATCCAAAAGAGACTTCAACAATGCAGTAGGGTCTCAGTACTTCTGCCTACATTGGTGAGAGCTGTAGCAGTATATTGGGCTGTAACATTTCTGCAGCGTTTTGGCGCATTCTCACCATAGGTTAAGCAAGAGTAATGGACCACCCAATGAGTTGTGTTCGGATTCAAATATGACTGGTGTTTGATTTCTGTTGCTAAGTTACTATTGAAGCTGCTTGGAGCAGAATCTATAATTCCCTTTATCAGAAAAGATATTGTTGGTGGAGAAGATGTAGGTGGAGAGTTGCCTAAGCCTCAATATGGGATCCATCAGGTGGTCAGTACCCCTAATGAAAGGAAGCGAGGCAGCATTCCAACCTAAGAAAATAGAAGCAATAACCTTCTGGGTGGTTTGGTTTTAGGATATAGAGTGACTGCCTATGACACCTTCATTGCCTTTCCCTCTGATATGGTGAGCATCAGCTGTGGTTATCCAAAAGTGGAACTTCTCTAGTCTTAATACATTTAATTGGGTCAACAGTAGAGAACCCTAGTGGGAAGAGTGTGTTTTTTCTATCAAGATCAAAAGCCTCAGATATTGGAGCCCATTGTACTTTTAAAGTCTGTATTGCAACCATAAAGACTGACCAGTTGAATCATGAATTGTATTTCACTGTTGTACTGCAATTGAGACAAATACTAACCACTCTAAATAAACCTGGTTACTTGCCTTCTACTGCAAAAAAAATGCTTCCAGTTAATGATTGCTTTCAATTCTATTGGGCTTCAGTAGTTCTCATTATAAGCCTCCTGCAATTGTTGGAGAGTCATATTATCATTTCTCTGATTCCAGTTCAGTTACAGTGTACAAGATCCTCCACATGAAAGTTAGCCACATGAAAACAAATAAGGGCTTACTGATGTAACTGTATAAGACTAATCCATGCATGCATGATGGACTATATATAGTCATGAGGGATAGCACAACAGGAAGAACTGCTGACAAGTCTGAAAGTCAGATAATTAAATAATGGAATATACTAATCCAGGAAAAGAAGGAACAGTTTGTGCAGTTAATTGGAAATGAGCACTGTGAAACATTTTCTAAGTTTCCCAAAGAGATTCCTCCCCCTCTTTCAAGGAGCTGACCCCTTTTAATTTGTCTCTGAGTTAATTTGATTTTGTATAATTAGTTAGTACCCAAAAAGAAGTCCCAAAGAGATTCTTGGGGCTGCAATATGCACCTGAGAAGGTTCTGGAGAAACAAATTTGATCAATAAAGCCAAAACAAGCCAATCTGGAACCACAGCAGGTATTTGCAGAGCAGGAATTCAAACAAAAATTTTTCTTATTATATGTTTTCTATAGTTTTAGAAAAAGATGCTTACCCAGTTTAATGAGCTTAAAAATATTTATTTTGTAAATGAAGGAACCTCATTCTTTTATTAAAGAATTGTTTAAGGAATGCAGTATTGTGTCATCACCAGCTGTGTCAGCATATGCCTAATATTCTTGTAGCCTCTTGATATAAGTTTACAGATTCATAGAAAAATACAGCACAGGAGGAATCATTCCGTCTACTGTGCCTGTGCCAACTTTCTGAAATAGTTCCAATTAGTCCACACCCTGCTATTTCTCCAAAACCCTTGCAATTTCTTTCTTTTTTTAAAAAAATTCAAAGCCTTTTTAAAAGCTCTTCTTGAACCTCCTTCCACCACTCTTTCAGGCAGTGCATTCCAGAACATAACAACTCAGAGAATTTATTTCTCTTCATTGTCTCCCTAGCTTTTTGTCAATGATCTGAAATCTGTATTCTCTATTCATTAATCCTTCTGTCAGTGGAAGCAGGTTCTCCCCAATTATTCTATCAAAATATCTTAGAATGTTAACCACCACCAAATGAATCTCCCTTCAACCTTCAGAAAAGATATTTCCAACTCCCCTCATCTCTCTCTCTCTCTCTCTCTCTCAGCATAATTGAATTTTCTCACCCTTGGTACCACTCTGGTAAATCTCCTCTGCATCCTCTCCATGACTTTTTAAAGGGTGGTGCCCAGAATTGTACACAATGGGCACAAGGCAAGGTGGTAAGATCGAGCAGGAGGCAAAAAATGAGAAATGTGCCTGGATCTTCACCTCCCCTGATCACACCAGTGCTGTTTTGCTAGCAATATCGGCTTCGCACCCAGGAAGAACGCAAAGTGATTTAAATATTAATGACTTGCTTATGTCATTAACAAGTCCCAGATGTTATCATCCCAGCTCACTTACCTTAACCACCTCGCCCAACGAGAATCACAGATGGTCCTCACCAGCGGAAACCACTCGTCGTGGCCTCACCAGAGGGATTGGAGGCCATTGGTTGGGGGCAGGGCTGCAGTGCCCTTGGGAGGGAATGGGAAGTCTGCTGGGTTGGGAGTAATGGGGTTAACTCTGCCAGGGTGGGTAGGAAGGAGTTAATTCTGCCAGGAAGGCAGGGAAGAGGGGAACTCTTTCAGGGTGGGAAGGAAGGGGGCATTATGCCCAGCAGGGAGAGGGGGGGTGCTGGTAGTGGGATGGGCAATCAGGGTGGGAGAGCGGGAACTCTGCTGGTATGGCCAATGGCCAATTTGGAAAGGAAGGGAAATCTACTGGGGAGGGGGAGGCGGCAGTCATAGAGTGAGGGAGGGAACTCAGCCAGGGAGGGGTGATCGGCAGGGGTGTCCCAACGTCCGTGAAGGGTGGGGGTCCCAATGACCATGGGGCAGTTGGTGGGAGATTTTCCAGTACACTGGGAGATTTTCCAGTACACTGGGAGATTGGGTGCCTGCACAATTGTGGGTTAGAGCTCAGCAGCTGGTATCCCCAGCGAGCTCAAGCTCCGCCACTGCTGCTGGTGAGAATTCCATCCTGGCTCATCATTGCACTAAGTGCCATAAAATTGCATTTTCAAACCCACCCAAAAAACAGGTCTGAATCTCTCCTGTTTTCTCGCTCATTCAGCACTTAGAATTTTTTCAGTAGATTGCGCCCAGTAGCTGAGGTTATTCTATATAACCTCGTATCCATCACTAATATGAGGTGCATGCTCAAACAAAAGGATATCAGGAAGCATTTTTTTAAAATATTTGAATTGTGATCTAGAATGCACTGCCTGCAAAGGTGGTGAAAGCAAATTCAAAAGTGAATTAGATACATGGATATATACTTGAAGGAAGAACATTTACAAGGTTATGTCAAAAATGTAAGGGAGTGAAATTAAATGGATAGCTCTATCAATGAGTGAGCATTGGTACAATGGACCAAATGGTTTTCTTTGTGCTATATCATTCTACATTCTACATCATTTTATGAAATATTCATTACATTTAGGTGCACTATATATGGGGTCATCTCTTGCAGCTTCTGTATTTTGGAGGGTTTAATCATATTTAGTTGAGCAGGACCATGGACAATATTTATGGGGAGACTGTGAGTGAAACAGAAAATGATGGAGTTGCCTCATAGGGCCAGGCATGCAGGCCTTCTCCTGATTGTAAGGTCAAGACCACATTTACGTTTCCCACATCTATTTCTCACCTGACAATCAGCCAAATACGTGGTTTGGGGGAAGTGAACACCAGCATTAGGATTCAGCCATCAGGGAATGTTGGAGATGGTCCTTGCAAGCAGGAGGTAAGACAGGCCTTGTAAAAGTGAGCCCTCAAAAAGGCCCATTTGAGAGGGTGATCATCCATGGTGAAGTACTTTGGAGGAGATGCCAGTGACTTGTCACGTGAGTGGGAATATGTCATGTAAGTGTCATCAACTGTTAGCTGACCCTGGAACAGAAATCAGGAGGGCTGAGAAGATGTCAGCACTCAGGAGCACCATTTGGGGGTGGGGGTGGGGATTTGCACTTGGGAGATTGTGGGGGAGATCTGCACTCAGACTCATGGTACTTCTAAAGGCAGGTTACCGGTTTTGGTGGTGGCCCAAGATGTTTTAAAAAGCACTGTTATTGATCAAAGACAGATATTGTCGTGATAAGATGTACATGTACCTTTAAGGGAGCATATTTTAAACTGCTGTTAATCGTAACCACTGAAACATGTGACATAATATTCCCATGACTCTAAACTCAATCTACAGCACATTAGAAGCAAATGTGTGCACATAGTCTCTCAGTGAATATTGTATATATATGGACTTATCTTCAAATAAAGAATTTGTTATTTTACCAATCCTTGTCATACAATCGGTACATTTACACTTGAGTACAAGGTCGCAAAAGGTATTATCCATTTAAAATCCTTCCTTAATTGATTTGACAGCAACAAACTTATCACAAATTGTGATCAAACTTAATGAGGCCTTCCTAATCTACATTGTTGAGTCACCCACACAGTGATGTACTCCATATATTGCTCTTTCAATATTTATTTATTTATTACTGTCACAAGTAGGCTTACATTAACACTGCAATGAAGTTACTGTGAAAATCATCTGCTTGCCATGCTCCGGCACCTGTTGGGGTACACTGAGGGAGAATTTAGCATGGCCAATGCATCTAACCAGCATGTCTCTCTGGCTGTGGGTGGAAACTGGAGCACCCAGAGGAAATCCATGCAGAAACACGGAGAACATACAAACCTCACACACAGTGATCCATGTCAGGAATTGAACCTGCATCCCTGGTGCTATGAGGTAGCAGTGCTAACCACTGTGCCAGAAGGTGTAAGAAAGGCTCAACAGCAATTTTTGTAATGCAGTAAATGCATCTTAGTGGCCTGTAATCTCATTATTTAGGAATATCAGGACTTTGCTTTATTTACCTGTGCACATTTTTTTTTGGATCCAACTAGATTTTCACTATTTCAATAAGATGGTGTCCCACAAGCGTTTCCTGTAAGGATTTTCAAAGCGCTGCTAAATTGGTGATGTGAAAAATGAAGTTCCTGTCAGCACAATGTGTCCTTGTTTCCTTCCTGCTGGATGCAACCCATCAAAAAATGTAATTATCAATTTATGTACTTGTGCTGAGTTATCGTTGCTAACTTTCTTTCCTGAATATTAAATATTGAAGACTAGTGAACCTATTTGTCCAAGAAGCTTTTTATTCCCTTTGTTGAGAGAAGCAACATTGCTCCTCAGGAGGAAACAAAATAGAGGTTCTAAAGGCTTTGAATTATCCAGTTCACTGCCCTGTACTTAAATATGCCATTAGTTACATTATACAATGTGGGCAAGTTTTATTTTAAGAGTAACAGCACCATGAAAGCAACTTCTGAATATTTTCCAGGCTGGTGCTTTTGTTTACTTGAGAGTCAGGGCTGTACACTTCTTGCATTTTTATTAAACACCACAATACAGTTATTAAAAATAATATTTCAATGTATAATTTCACATGAATAGCAGTTATTGCATTTTTCCCTGCAGGTCAGTCTTCAGGTCAAGGAAATTGAGTCAATTTTTGTCTTAACCACTGGGCAGGAAAGGGCAGGCAGTTGCCGGGTGAAAATCATGGTACAATTGTTACTACCCTACTCCTGCTGCTGCTCCAGCCTTTGCCGGTTCGGTGAGAGTATTGAAACAGATGGCCCCGTTGCCCTCTGGAAACAGGTTCATGACTCATTAGCCCCTGAAAATTGTTAATAGATCCCTGGGGGAATGTTAAATACTGAAGGTTGGATTGTGCACCATGAATTCTCTGTCTGATTTATTTGGCATTGAATAGCCAAACTGTGGTCCTTCAAGGGTATCTCAGAGGCTGCAAATGGTATTTGTAGAGTAGGAGATTTGGGGGGGTGGTGGGGTGGTGGTGGCAATAATGCTGCTCCTGTTCCCCCAAAGGTTAACTTCCCCACTTCTTGCCTGTCACATGCTCCTCCCAAGGATTACCTCCCACTCACTCTTATTTACAATGATGGACTTGACTCCACAGTGGAGCTGTCAAATCTTCAGTGGGTTACATATCACTGCACCTTTATGGCTGGAAACTCACCAACTGTAACATCAATGCACTCAATTTTCTATGCAAGCGTGATCCATGAGCTTAGTACAGCACAAATTTTCTGCTGTTTTCAATTATCTGCAGGGATTCAACATCTGTGTCCAACAGAACAAAGAAAATTACAGCACAGGAACAGGCCCTTCAGCCCTCCAAACCTGCACCAACCACGCTGCCCAACTTAACTAATGCCCCCTACCCTTCTGGGGACCATATCCCTCCATTCCCATCCTATTCATGTACTTGTCAAGAAGCCCCTTAAAAGTCACGACTGTATCTGGCACAGTAGGACAGTGGTTAACACTGTTGCTTCACAGCTCCAGGGACCTTGGTTCAATTCCCATCTTGGGTCACTGTCTGTGTGGAGTTTGCACATTCTCCTTGTGTTTGCGTGGGTTTCCTCTGGATGCTCCGGTTTCCTCCCACAGTCCAAAGATGTGCAGGTTAGGTTCATTGGCCATGCTAAACAAAATTGCCCCTTAGAGTCCTGAGATGTGTAGGTTAGAGGGATTAGCGGGTAAGTATGTAGGGATAAGGGGACAGGGCCTGGGCAGGATTGTGGTCGGTGCAGACTTGATTGGCCAAATGGCCTCCTTCTGTACTGTAGGGTTTCTATAATTCTAAAAAAAATCCGCTTTCTCTACCTCTCCTGGCAACGAGTTCCAGACACCCACTACACTCTGCCTTTAAACCTTGCCCCTCACACATTAAACCTATGCCTCCTAGTAATTGATTCTCTGCCCCCGCACCGCCCCCCCCCCCCGCCCCCGGGAAAAAGCTTCTGACTATCCACTCTGTCCATGTCTCTTGTAATCTTGTAGACTTCTATTAGGTCTCCCCTCAACCTCCATCACTCCAGTGAGAACAGACCAAGTTTTTCCAACCTTTCCTCATAGCTAATGCCCTCCATACCAGGCAACATGCTGGTAAATCTTTTTTGTACTCTCTCCAAGGCATCCACATCCTTCTGGTAGTGTGGTGACCAGAATTGAACACTATATTCCAAGTGCAGCCCAACTAAGGTTCTATAAAGCTGCAACATGACTTGCCAATTTTTAAACTCAATATCCCAGCAGAAGAAGGCAAACATGCCATATGCCTTCTTGACTACCTTCTCCACCTGCATTGCCACTCTCAGTTACCTATGTACCTGTACACCCAGATCCCTTTGCCTATCAATACTCATAAGGGTTCTGCCATTTACTGTATATTTCCTATCTGTATTAGACCTTCCAAAATGCATTACCTCACATTTGTCCAGATTAAACTCCATCTGCCATCTCTCCGCCCAAGACTCTATATCCTGCTGTATCCTCTAATGGTCCTCATCGCTACCTGCATATCCACCAACCTTTGTGTCTCCACAAACTTACTAATCAATCCAGTTACATTTTCCTCCACATCATTTATATACATTACAAACAGCAAACTTCCAGCACTGATCCCGGAGGAACACCACTTGTCACAGCCTTCCATTCAAAAACACACCCTTCCACTACTATCCTCTGTCTTCTTTGAACTAGCCAGTTTTGTATATACCTTGCCAGCTCACCTCTGATCCCATGCAACTTCACCTTCTGCACTAGTCTGCCATGAGGGACCTTATCAAAGACCATGGAGTCCATGTAGACTACCCTCATCAATCATCTTCATCACTTCCTCGAAAAACTCGATCATGTTCATGAAACACGACCTCCCCTTCACAAAACCATGTTGCCTCTCACTAATACGTCCACTTATTTCCAAGTAGGAATAAATCCTCTCCAATAATTTCCCTACCACTGATGTAAGGCCACCGGCCTGTAATTACCTAGATTATTCTTGCTACCCTTCTTAAACAAAGGAACAAAATTGGCTATTCTCCAATCCTCTGGGACCTCAAGTTCCATCCCACCATCAGACTCACCATGGACTACTCTCCAGATTCGGTTGCACTCTTGGACACACGCATCTCCATCAAGGATGGTCACCTCAGCACTTCACTGTACCGCAAGCCCATGGATAACCTCACAATGCTCCACTTCTCCAGCTTCCACCCTAAACACGTTAAAGAAGCAATCCCCTATGGACAAGCCCTCTGTATACACAGGATCTGTTCAGATGAGAAGGATCACAACAGACACCTCCAGACGCTGAAAGATGCCCTCATAAGAACAGAATATGGCGCTCGACTCATCGATTGACAGTTCCGATGTGCCACAGCAAAAAACTGCATCAACCTCCTCAGAAGACAAACATGGGACATGGTGGACGGAGTACCCTTCGTCGTCCAGTACTTCCCCAGAGTGGAGAAGCTACGACATCTTCTCCAGAGTCTTCAACATATCATTGATGAAGACGAACATCTCACCAGTGCCATCCCCACACCCCCACTTCTTGCCTTCAGGCAACTGCACAACCTCAAACAGACCATTGTTCACAGCAAACTACCCAGCCTTCAGGAGGACAGTGACCACAATACCACACAACCCTGCCACAGCAACCTCTGCAAGACATGCCAGATCATCAACATGGATGACATCATCACACGTGAGAATACCATCCACCAGGTACACGGTACACACTCTTGCAACTCGGCCAACATTGTCTACCTAATACGTTGCAAGAAAGGATGTCCTGAAGCATGGTACATTGGGGAGACTATGCAGACGCTACAACAACGGATGAATGAACATCGCTCGACAGTCACCACGCAAGACTGTTCCTTTCCTGTCGGCGAACACTTCAGTGGTTACAGGCATTCGGCCTCTGACCTTCGGGTAAACATTCTCCAAGGCAGCCTTCACAACACGACACTTAATACGTCCACTTATTTCCAAGTAGGAATAAATCCTCTCCAATAATTTCCCTACCACTGATGTAAGGCCACCGGCCTGTAATTACCTAGATTATTCTTGCTACCCTTCTTAAACAAAGGAACAAAATTGGCTATTCTCCAATCCTCTGGGACCTCAAGTTCCATCCCACCATCAGACTCACCATGGACTACTCTCCAGATTCGGTTGCACTCTTGGACACACGCATCTCCATCCAGGATGGTCACCTCAGCACTTCACTGTACCGCAAGCCCATGGATAACCTCACAATGCTCCACTTCTCCAGCTTCCACCCTAAACACATTAAAGAAGCAATCACCTATGGACAAGCCCTCTGTATACACAGGATCTGTTCAGATGAGAAGGATCACAACAGACACCTCCAGACGCTGAAAGATGCCCTCATAAGAACAGAATATGGCGCTCGGAGTTGCTGAGCAGAGACTGATAGCCAAGTTCTGCACACATGAGGACGGTCTCAACAGGGATCTTGGGTTCATGTCGCACTATCTGTAACCCCCATGACTTGTCTGGGTTTGCAAAACCTCACTTACTGTACTGTCTGGAGACAATACGCATCTCTTTAACCTGTGCTCAATGCTCCTTCCACTCACATTGTTAGCCACTTTAAGACTTGAACATAAGAACATAAGAACATAAGAAATAGGAGCAGGAGTAGGCCATCTAGCCCTTCGAGCCTGCCCCGCCATTCAATAAGATCATGGCTGATCTGTTGTGGCTCAGTTCCACTTTCCCGCCCTCTCCCCATAACCCTTAATCCCCTCTCTTATCAAGAACCCATCAACCCGCTTCTTAAAAATATTTAGCGAGGCAGCCTCCACCACTTCAACGGGCAGAGAATTCCAGAGATTCACCACCCTTTGAGTGAAGAAGTTCCTCCTCAACTCCGTTCTAAACCGCCTCCCCTTTATCTTGAGGCTGTGCCCCCTAGTCCTACTGTCTTTTTTGAGCGGGAAGAGTCTCTCCACCTCTATCCTATCCATCCCATTCATCATCTTATACGTCTCAATGAGATCTCCCCTCATTCTTCTAAACTCTAACGAGTACAAGCCTAGTTTATTCAGCTCTCCTCATAGCTCAATCCCCTCAACTCCGGTATCAGCCTAGTAAACCTCCTCTGCACTCCCTCCAGGGCCAAAATATCCTTGCGCAGGTGCGGCGCCCAAAACTGCACACAGTACTCCAGCTGCAGCCTCACCAATGCCCTATACAGCTGCAGCAAGACCTCCCTACTTTTATATTCAATCCCCCTCGCTATGAAGGCCAGCATCCCATTCGCCTTCCTGACCACCTGAATATCAGGTTAGGTGTAAAGATTTGTATTCTAATCAGTAATCTGTAAACTGTCTGTGCTATTATATGCTCTGTCTGAGGCCAGAACTCTCCATCCACCTGACGAAGAGGGAAACTTCGAAAGCTTGTGAGTTTACTATCAAATAAATCGGTTGTTAAACCTGGTGTTGTCAGACTTCGTACTGTGTTTACCTGGTCTGACCATAGCTCCATAGCAATGCAGAAGACTTTTAACTGCCCTCAGTTTTATCAAAGCCACTGTGGAAATCTAAAATCCACAGGGATTGTGATGGTTAAAAAGGTGGTTCAACACCACAGAGTAAATTTTCCCGTTCCGCTCACCATGGGAATCAGAGCGGGCGAGCGTGGATCATGGGACAATCCGATTACCTTGGACTGGCTTTTAGGGTTTTGGAATGAGAGCTGCCATAAAATACCACCCTAGATTCTAAAGGGCAATTAGAAGTGGAGAATAAATGTTAGCTTTGCTAGTGATGCCCACATCCTGCGAATGATGAAAAAAATTTACACAATTGTTCTTGGCCTTTCAGGTAGGTTTGTCAATGATTTTCTGGGAGGGGAGGGGGATGGAATCTTATCTGTTTGCTGATAAACACAAAGACAAGGACATGAAGGCATTCAGGAGGGTGCAGAAAAGATTCATGAGAATGGTTCAAGGATGATTTCAGTTCATGGATAGATTGGTGTTCCTGTTCTCCTTGAAAATGAGAAGATTAAGATGGGATTTAACAGAGCTGTTCAAAATCATGAGCAGTCCAGGACAGAGCAGATAGGAGATAAATTTCCTGTTGGTGCAACAATCCAGAACCAGAAGAGACCAATTTAAGGCGATTGACAAAAGAAATAACAATGACACAAGGAAGATCGTTCTTTCCCAGTGAGTGAATAGGATCTGGAATTCACTGTCTGAAAGTGTGATGGAGGCAGATTCAAATGAAACCTCCAAAGAAGAATTGAATAATTATCTGAAGAGAAAAGAAATTAAAAGGTTACGGGGAAAGAAATGGGAATAGAGTGGGTCAGGGTGGCACGGTGGTACAGTGGTTAGCACTGCTGCCTCACAGTGCCAGGGACACTGGTTCAATTTCTGGTTTAGGTTAGTGCCTGAGCGGAGCTTCCACGTTCTCATATCTGTGTGAGCTTCCTCGAGATGCTCCAGTTTCCTCCCAAAATCTAACAGATGTGCTGGTTAGGTGCACCGGCCATGCTAAATTCTCCCTCAGTGTTCACAAACAGGTGCCAAAGTGTGGCGACTAGGGGATTTTCACAGTAATTTCATTGCAGTGTTAATGTAAGCCTACTTGTGACATTACTAAATAGACTTTCAAAGATGGCCTCTTTTGATTCTATGATGCAATAGGAAATAACAATTCAAAATGTTTGAAACACGGCAAGTCAATCAACACCAGAATGGGTGTGTAATTATAAATGGGACTGCAAACTGCAACACTTGTATTTAGATAGAATTTCTATCAGATAAAATGTTACGGGTACTTTAATATACATATGTATGAGATAATACATAGTAGAAAACGTAAGTGCTACATGTTCCTTTGAAAATAAGTGTCCAAATAGGCTAGAAGAACAGATTGATCTGGGTTACTGATACATGAATTATTAAAACCAAACTATACAGGTTAATAGGTTCATAAACAAAGTACTGAAGTACATTTCAAAAGGGATAGAATTGAAATGCAGTGAAGTTGCCTTAAATGTATATTGAGCAATGGTTGACCTATGTTTTGAGTAAACTGTTCCCATCTCCATATAATGAATGGACATTGAAGAAGGTACAAAGATCTTCTAGAATGATACCAGAACCAAGCAGTTACATTCATTACAAAAAAGGGACAGATTTGGGATCTCCAAGAGTAGAAAATGGAGAGATGACCTGATAAAGGTCTTCAAGTTTATGAGGGGTTTAGTCGTGTGGACATAAAGACGTTTCCACTTGTGGGTAAGACCAAAGCTAGGGGTCATTAGTACAAGATAGGTATGAATAAATCCAACAGGAAATTCTTTATGTTTTTCAGATGAGAGATTAACCCAAGGCACTATCTGCCTGTTTGGGTTGGGTGGCTGTAAAAATTCCTAAGAAAGAATGGGGGAGTTATCCCTGCTGTCCTGGACAATATTTATCTCTCCACCATCATACAAAAAAAACAGCTTATCTGGTCAACATCACATTGCTATTTAGATTTGGGATCTGCCCCCTTGTCCTACCCATGCTGGAGATTGTAGCATTTTAGGTCAGACCTGCCTTTGAGCAGAAAGCACAGGAAAAGGAAGATTCACCTGCTGCGTGCACTACAGCTTATTGCAATCTCTTCCAGCAACAGTTTAACATCCAAAGCATTTTGCCCTCTTTAATTCTGATGAAGAATCACTCAAAATGTTAACTCTGCTTCTCTCTTTACAGATGCTGCTGAGTTTCTCAGACATTCTCTGTTCTAGTTTCAAATTCCAGCATCCACAGTATCTTGCTCATATTATAGGCTATGTGGTCAGAGTAGAGTAGAATCACCAGAGTAGAAAGGGGTGGCATGGTGACATAATGGTTAGCACTTCTGCCTCTCAGCACTGTGCCAGGGACCCAGGTTAAGTTCTAGCCTTGGGTCACTGCCTGTGCAGAGTTTGCACATTTTTCTGCGTGGGTTTCCTCTGACTGCTCTCTTTCCCTCCCACACTCCAAAGGTGTACAGGTTAGGTAAATTGCTCATGTTAAACTGCCCCTTAGTGTCCAGGAGCTTAGCAAGGTTAACACATGGGGTAACAGGAAATAGGGCCTGGATGGAATTGTGGTCGATGCAGACCTGATGGGCTAAATAGCCTCCTGTACTGTAGTGATTCCATTATTTCCGATGAGCTAGCTCACCTGCTGAAGTTTTCCAGCATTTTCTGTTATGGGTGAATAAGCAGGGGGCGGGGCCGGGCGCGTGGTGCTGGGCGGGGCCTTGCTGTGATAGGCGGGGCCGACCGCGCGACGATGGGCGTGCTCCGGCGCGCGAAGGGCACGTGGCAATGGGCGGGAGACGCTGCGATGGGCGGCGCCTTGCTGTGCTGGGCGCTGCCGGTCGCGCGGTGATGGCGGAGCGCGCGATGCTGGGTGGGGCCTTGCTGTGATGCGCGCGGCGAGAGCGGGGACGCGCGGCGATGAGCAGGGAGACTCTGCGACGGGCGGGGGGGGTGGTCTGAGGGCTAGAGGTTGAAGGTCAGGCGCGTGCGCATTAATCGTAGGGTGGTGCGCAGCCGTGGACTCGTCTCCTGGGGTAAACCTGTGGTGGCTGATGAGTTAATGGAGTCTGAGGCCGGATAGTGCAGCTGGAGTGGCGGAAGGCCGCGAAGCAAATCAGTCGCTGAGCTTGGGTGAGTCCGGCAGGCAGTGCGCTGCTGCGTGGGGCAGTGTGTGGCCAAAGGTCTCCTGACTGCGGAGCTGCAGTAGTTTCCTGAAGCTGTCAGCGCAACATCTAATCACACAGTTAATAAACCTTCAGCAACTGCAATATGCTGTTAGCACTAATAGTGAGTCCAGCCAGAAGCGGTGACCAGTTAACTAGTTATCTTAGTGTGGAAGTAACTAATTGCAGTTTAATTAAAGGATTCGGATTATATACATACATGTTGTGATATGTATATCATAATAGATATTGCAGTCTAATTGAGTGGTTCGGGTGGCCTTTTGAAACAGGAAATACGCACCCATTGAGAAATTCTTCAACCCTAACGGTCACGAGTTATAACTACTGTTTGGGAACAGAAAACTGCAGTTGATCTCTGAGAAAAATCAACCTGATTTATCACTGCCTTTTCTTGATTTGATTCTAGTTTTCAACAACACTCGAATTAAAATGATGCAGAAGTACTTCACTGAAGGGCAGGTATACACTATTCCGATTATCCAGCCTGACTTGCGACGAGAGGAAGCAATTCACCAGATCAGTGATGTCCTTCAGTATCTCCAGAAAATCTCCAATGATGTTTTCACTAGGTATGATCCATAAATGACATGGGTATTGAATAACTTTGGGCAAACAAACTTTTGTGGTGGCAGCACTGCTGCCTCACAACTCCAGGGACCTGAGTTTGATTCTGGCCTTGGGTGACTGTGCAGAGTTTGCAAGTTTTCCCTGTGTCTGTGGGTTTTCTCCGGATGCTCAGATTTCTTCCCATGGTCAAAAAAAAGCTGCAGTTGGATGGATTGGCCATGCTAAATTGCCCTTCAGTATCTCAAGATATATAGGTTAGGTGGATTAGTGGAGTAAATATGTAGGGTTATAGGGTAAACCTGGGTAAGAATTGATAAAAACTTGATGAGCTGAATGTTGTCCTCCTGTACTATAAAGAATCTGATTCTTTGATTTGTGATATTGAGCAAGGAGATTACTTCACTATTTATTTGTGTTTTTTGTTTCTTGAGGTGCTAAGTATTGTGTGTCACTTGCAGGAACAGGTTAATAAACTATCTTTGAGTTGAGAATTCAATTGGCTGTTTTCATTTGTCGGCTTTTGTGTTTCAAAAGCAAGAATGGAGAATACTTTGAAATGGAGAGTTGTTGCCTTTTATGCGATGACATGTCCCAAGACATTTTAATGAGGAAATTGAGTAGTAAACAGGAAATGATCAAAATGATGGATTTAAGGAGGGTTTTAAAGACCAAGGAGGGAGTGGAAAGTCAGATGGCTTTATAGAGGGAATTTCAAAGACTGGAGCAGAGTTTACTTTAGATTTACCTCTGCAAAGAGTGCCTGCTGTATGAAATTGATTGCCAAAGCAAACAGTTGAGCCTTGTTCTCTCAGGACACAAGAGAAAGGTTAAGAATTGGAGAAAATGTTTGTCGAGGTGTGATTCAGGTATGTATCTAGATACTGAGATTACTGCATTAGATTACAACGATCTTCATTACCTTCTGTGCCTGCTGGGCACCGCAGGGGCGAGGTGTGTTAAAGACCCCGACGATCACATTTTGATTTGATGTGTTTTAAGTTTCCTTTGTACTTTTGTTTTCGTTTGGGCTGTTCCCCTTCCTTTTGGGGAGCTGCCCCTTTTACTTTGTCCTAATGTAATTTTGAGTTTGTCTACTTGGTTTGACCTGAAAGACACCCCCCCGCCCCATTGCTGAGATAGAGGGATAAAGCCTTAGAGAATGAAGATTACTGGAACTTGATAGTTTGAGTTATAAGGAGAGGTTGGATAGACTGGGACTTTTTTCCCTGGAGCGTAGGAGACTTAAGGGTGAACTTAGAGGTCTATAAAATAATGAGGGGCATAGATCAGCTAGATAGTCAACAACTTTTCCTAAAGGTAGGAGAGCCTAAAACTAGAGGGCATAGATTTAAGGTGAGGTGGGGGGGGAGAGATACAAAAGGGTCCAGAGGAGCAATTTTTTCCACAGAAGGTAGTGAATGTCTGGAACGAGCTGCCAGAGGTGGTAGTAGAGGCGAGTACAATTTTGTCTCTTAAAAGCATTTAGACAGTTTTACATGGGTAAGATGGGTACAGAGGGATATGGCCCAAATGCAGACAATTGGGACTAGCTCAGTGGTTAAAAACTGGGAGGCATGGACAAGTTGGGCCTGTTTTTATGCTGTAAACATCTGACTATGATTAGTGAATCAGCTGTGTTGGGGAACAACGTACAAGTTGAGCACAGTAGGAAATATCAGTTCATGGCAAAATATGGTTTCATTTTAGGTTGTAAAATAAAATTGAGATCAAGAAGATAGCAAGTGGATGTTAAGTTAAATTTGGAGATAATAGAGCACAGATGAGTGTTTAATTGGGAGCAGTACGTAAGTGTGGGATTGGTTCTAATTCTTGATACATTGCCCAGTACCTGTACAATAGCATTATCAGATGCAGCAATATCATTCCCCACCTCTTACCTAAATTGAATAGTCATCTTGCTGTGCCAGTGCATCAAGCGTGCCTCTATTCCAAGTGTAACAAAAATGCATCAGCTTATTCTTGGTGGATTGTATTTGATTTTAGCCCATTTTTCTCATCTTATCAATATGCCTTTGCAGCTTCAATGTGCTGTTGTAGTCTCTTTACAATTTCATGTGGTCTCCTAAAGAATTAACAGTACTATCTATTTTTGTACAATTTGCTAATTCCAACTTTGTCCTTCAAATTGTGGATATACAGAGTGGCCTCTGTGGGATGCCTCTTACCACTTCTAACTCTCAGCCCTTGCTCTGTTTTTTTTCCTTCTAACTGAATATGAATCCAGTTTCTCTCCTCCATTTAATTCCATACATCTTGAGTAGTGGCAAATATATTTCTAAAGTGGTGTTTCATCATTTAGAATATATCTCAACAGCAGGATGTCTTGTTGCAGGGTTTCCCAGAACGTGGCAAGCAATCAAACTCGCTTGCAATCCATCAATGACCGGATCAATTTAGCACAAGCTAAGATCAAGAAAATCAAAGGCAGCAAGAAAGCTACTAAAGTAAGGGCTAATTTTTCTGTGGTTTTTTTTGGTGTGTTCAATTCTTCACTGCATTTCTGCAGTGAATTTGTAAATTCTGAAAAATATCCCTTTGTGTGTTGCTATCCCTCTTTGCACAATTTAAAGACATCCAGACTTGAAATATTGGCTCTATTCTTTGTTTACAGACACAGACCTGCTGAGATTTTCCAGCATCTTCTGCTTTTGTTTCAGGTTCCAGCATCCACAGTATTTTGATTTCCTCTTTTGGGAGTGAAATTATGAAATACTTCTACATGTAAGGTATGAATGAACTCCATATCCACCTTTCCCCATTTTCCCTTCCATAAATGGTGGCAGATCAATTAATCTTTAATCTAAGATTTGATAAATTTGTTAACCGAACATATGAAAGGAATTGGGGAAATAGTGTATGGAGTTAAGTGACAAATCAGCCATGAATAGTAGAAAAACCAAATGATCTACTCTTGTTCCTTTAAGGGAAATCTTAAGTTAACCTTCAGCACCCTAGACCATGAAGTGCCACATGTGGTTTACATTTTATGGTTCTTCGTGCGCCTAGTTTCCAGTTGCAGTTTTGGCAGATTGGTGATCATTGACAGTGTATCTCCTCAGGATGGTTAAGTGCATGACTGCAAAGTCGTCTTGGGCTATGAGGCAGTGTGATGTTACTTTGCTAATACTACCCTAATAGGTTTCATATGCCTTTTGTTCTATTGTGTTCTGTGCAGGTATTTTCTAGTGCAAAATACCCTGCACCTGATAGACTTCAGGATTATGTTTCCATTTTCACTGGGGTAGATGACCCTGCTTTGCAGAAGCGTCCACGCTACAAGATTCACAGCAAGTTGAAGCCACTGGATGAAAAGGCTATGCAGGTATATGGTAACCACAGGCCCTTAAGTCCACAGCAACTCCCCTGTGAATTATGACATTTTAATTAAACAAAGTATAAACAGCCAGTTGCCATTTTGATGATCCTATTGCAAGCTGTTTAAATATCAGAAGCTGTGCAAATAGATGTGAAAAACATACAAGATCAAAATACTGATTGATACACTACAAATATTAACCTGTATACACAGTAGATTATTTTAGTGTAAGGTGAGTCAGACAAGGAAATTAATAGAACAGTGCACAATACATTCCTTAATCCCCCAACTCCTAGATTTTGTCTTCAAAGTCTTCCAGAACAATCTTTACACTGGAATTCCATTCCTTTCCCTCACCAAGTATAGGAGTTATACACCTTGTTCCTACCTTATACCTTAAATGGAATCTGGTTTTGGACAGATGTTCTACACATTCTTCTTGAACAGAAGACATAGGAGGTGGTCACATATATTCACATTGTGTAAGAAAGTAATGTGAAGCATACATTCCACCACCTTTTGCTTCTGCTAAGTCCTTACATTTTATGTTGGAAATACAAGAAGTGCATACACAGACTACAGGAAGAGGTTGCTCATATTTTTTCCCTCTACATAAGCAAGCAATCATAAGCACGTGCCCATCTGTTCCTATATTCCTTTCCCTATATTGCTTTTCTCCCCTTTTGCTGCAATCGTTTATCTAATCAAACGTTGATATGGTCTGCATCAAACGCCAACTCCAGTACTGTATTTATGAGATGGTTGTTGTTATTTCTCATCTCAGCTGGGATGTCAGTGAGGTGTTTAATGAGTTAGAGTTGGGAAGGGGAAATACCGTGGGAGTTACTGACCACTGTCCAGTGCTTAGTGGATGAGGAATGATGTTGGGTGCATGGGTTGTGCTCTGATTTCCTTCCCACAGGTCTATCTGCTGAAATTAATTGGGCGGATTGGCCATGAAAACTAGGCAGGTTGCTCATTTATTTTCTTCGACGTAAAGGATGTGTCATCAGTCAACTAAAATAAACTTTTAGTTGCCAATCTAATTAGGGCAAGAAACATTTCCAGGACGTGATCTGCAGAGTGAGCTAATAGATATATATTTTATTTGTCTTCAGGACAAGACAAAGAACTATTATCATGTGTGTTTGAATATTAAATCACGGGAGGAGAATGAGACTGAGGAAGGGTTGGGAAGCCTTCCTCGAAATATCACCTCCATCAGTTCTCTGTTACTTTTCAACACCACTGAGAATCCGTAAGTGTTATTAATCTGATTAAGAGAAAGGAAATGTTATTAGTAATATATTTGTTCCATATGTGGGTTATATAGGCACATATGTACTGGACTGTCGTTTATAACATTAATGAAGATGACATTCACGGAAAACAATTAACTTGATTCATGGCAACACTTGCAGAATACAACCTGCAGTTTATTCTTAAAAAGAGCATTTCTGCTGTGTATTGTAGGTCTGTATGTGAATTATATTTTAAAAAATTACACAGGTTTAATTGTGATATTTTAAACAATAGAAAAATCATAAATATTCTAAGCATAGGTGTTGCTTGTCCTGGCCTGTCCAAGTCAGAATCAAAATTGGTAAATAAATTGAATCAAAAAAGAAACTGGAATTGCTTTTACATTGAAGGAATAAAGTAATTGTACTTTAATTTTGGTCAGTATGAAGGCAGTTATGGTTATGATTTTTCATGGTTTTTTAGAATTTAGAATCCCTACAATGCAAAAGAAGGTCATTCGGCCCATTTGTGCCTGTACCGACGACAATCCCACCCAGGCTGTATTCCTGTAACCCCACATATTTAGCCTGCTAATCCCCTGACACTAAGGGCAATTTAGCGTGCCCAACCTGCACGTCTTTGAACTATGGGAGGAAACTGGAGCACCTGGAGAAAACTCATGCAGACACGAGGATAATTTCCTCTGGACCCTCACCAGTGGTGACCAGCACTCTATGCTTAATCCTAACTGTGGTCTGAATAGTGTTGTGTATAGCTCAAGCAGAACATGCCCTGCTGTGAACTCTGTTCTATACATCGGCCAGTAAAAGAAAATATTCCGTCTGCATATTGAAACCATCTTATCAAACTGTCCTGTTACCTTCAGGAATCAGTGGACACTCACTCTAAGATCTCTCTATTCACACATGGGGAGATCATATTAGAGAGAGGAGGGGGAGTTGGTATGGGATATTAAAAGGCCCAATGTGTCATATGTTTCAATCTTGAATGGCCAATCAACTAACCCAAAGGTGGAAACTGGAGTGTCTGGAGGAAACCCCTGTAGACACGGGGAGAACGTGCAAACTCCACACAGTCATCCGAGGCCAGAATTGAACCTGGATCTTTGGCGCTGTGAGGCACTTGTGCTAACCACTATGCCACCAAGGTCCCACTGTTCCTGCTTCTCCTTCAGACTTCTCCCCCCACTTATTTTCGGCTCTCTCCATATTCTTCCTGCAAAGTGAATCACCTAAGAACATAAGAAATAGGAGCAGGAGTAGGCCATCTAGCACTTCGAGCCTGCCCCGCTATTCAATAAGATCATGGCTGATCTGAAGTGGATCAATTCCACTTTCCCGCTTTCTCCCCATAACCCTTAATTCCCCTGTCTATCAGAAACCTATCTACCTGTGACTTAAATATATTCAGCGAGGTAGCCTCCACCACTTCAACAGGCAGAGAATTCCAGAGATTCACCACTCTTTGAGTGAAGAAGTTCCTCTTCAACTCTGATCTAAACTGCCTCCCCCGCTCCCCCCCCCACCCCCAAGCTTATCTTGTGCCCTCTAGTCCTGCTATCCTTTCTAAGCAGGAAGAATCTCTCTACCTCTACCCTATCTATCCCCTTCATTATCTTATACGTCTCTATAAGATCCCCCTTCAGCCTTCTAAACTCCAAGTACAGATCCAATCTATTTAGTCTCTCTTCATAGGCTAACCCCCTCATCTCCGGTATCAGCCTAGTGAACCTTCTCTGCACTCCCTCCAAGGCCAATATATCCTTCCGCAAGTGTGGCGACCGAAACTGCACACAGTACTCCAGCCGCGGGCTCACCAGTACCCTGTACAGTTGCAGCAAGACCTCCCTACTTCTATATTCTATTCCCCTCGCTATAAAGGCCAACATTCCATTCACCTTGATCACCTGCAGACTGGGCTTTTGCGACTTGTGCACAAGGACCCCCCAGGTCCCTCTGCACCATAGCATGCTGCAGCTTTTTGCCTTTTAAATAATAATCTCTCCTACTATTATTTCTGCCAAAGTAGATAACCTCACACTTGCTAACATTGTACTCCATCTGCCAGGTCCTCGCCCACTCGCTCAGCCTTTCCAGATCTCTCTGCAGACTTTCCACACCCTCCACGCAATTTGGTCTTCTACTCATCTTCATGTCATCAGCAAATTTCGTCACCCTACACTCAGCCCCATCCTCCAGATCATCTATATAAATGTAAACAGTTGAGGCCCCGGCACCTATCCCTGCAGCACTCCACTAGTCACCAACTGCCAACCAGAATAGCACCCATTGATACCAACTCTCTGCTTCCTATTAGACAGCCAATCCTCTATCCGTGAACCCTAACCTTCTGTAGCAACCTTTTGTGAGGCACCTTATCTAATGCCTTTTAGAAATCTTGAAACACCACATCCACCGGTTCCCCTCTGTCTACCGAACTAGTCACATTCTCATAGAAATCCAATAAATTCGTCAAACACGACTTCCCCTTAACAAATCCATGCTGTGTCTGCTTGATCAAACCACTGTTTTCTAGGTGCCTCGCTATTTCTTCTTTGATGACGGATTCAAGCATTTTTCCAACTACAGACGTTAAACTGACCGGCCTATAATTCCCTGCCTTTTTTTCTGCTACCTTTTTTAAACAGCGGCGTAACATTAGCCGTTTTCCAATCTTCTGGCACTTCCCCAGAGTCCAGCGAATTTTGATAAATAATTACTAAGGCATCTGCTATCACCTCTGCCATTTCTTTCAGAACCCTGGGATACATTCCATCTGGTCCTGGGGACTTGTCCATCTTCAGTCCCATTAGTCTATCAAGTACTACCTCTCTAGTGATAGTAATCGCATTTAGGCCCTCATCTCTTACCATCCTTCTATCTTTAATACCTCCCACTTCTGCACCTTGAACTTCATCTTTCACTTTTCTGCCCAATCCACCAATATGTCAATCTCTGAACAGAGATTTTCGGAAAGATTTCAGCCACACACAAGATTAGGAAGCAAAATAAGAGCACGTGGCATTGGGTGGAATGTACTGACATGAATTGAGAAACGGTTAACGGACAGAAAACAGAGCTTAGGTACAAATGGGTCATTTTCAGGCTGGTAGGCTGTGACTATGGCTTATCACAAGGATCAGTACGTGGGAGCCTAGCTATTCACAACCCATCTAAAGAATGATGTATGAACTTCTGTGTTCACGTTTTGAGTGGGGAAACATTATGAAAATATTTTGATATTAGCAAATGATAAATTTTTAGGTTTTGAGGCGATAATAAGAAAGAGGAGCAGGAAAAGACCACACGTTGGAAAAATACTATAGTATCTTAAGAATATCCTGGAAGAGGTATTGTGCGCTGAACTTGTAGCTTGCTTTAAAGGTGTTTTGTTTTCTATTCTTTAGATTGAAGATTTAAGGTATTGAAGCAGATCTGTTTAGTCAGTGTATGATAGTGTTCTACTCTTTCGACCTACAGCTATAAGAAGTACGTTCTTTTGGATCCATTAGCCGGAGCTGTGACAAAAACTCACAATGCACTGGAGACTGAGAAAGACGAGAAACCATTTGATGCTCCACTCTCAATCACCAAGCGGGAACAACTTGAAAGACAGGTAATTCTGGAGGATTGCATTGCTGAAGTCCAGGGCATGCGTGTTCCCTCCACTCTGTTACATGATTTTTAAAAATGATGGAGATGCAAAATGCTATTATGGAAGTGTGCTGGGAACAGTTTTGTATTATAACCCCATAAAAGGTTGTTGTGCATTTACCTGCTGCCAGTCATCCTCTGCAGACTGTCCGCATGGGTATGGAGAGATGTCCATGTGTTTTAACCTGTGATTAACTAAAACTACACACTGCCTTATTCACTTGATAAAAGGGAATTAGAGTAACCTAGTTAATTTCTGCAAGGCTCATGCGATAGTCATGTTTTTTCAGAATTAAATGTTCCTGACTGTCCAATGCTGTACATATGTTTGCAATGTCAATGCATCCACCTTCTTAGCTTTGCATTGAAACTTGTCTTAGCTCTGTTGGCTTGTCACTGACAGATTTATTTCCTTGCACTTTAAAGGGTTTAAACAAGTAGTAACACAGTCACTTAGTGTTAATGGAGAAAACTGAAGTCTAATCTTTGGTCAATTTTGGAACTCTAGCTAAACCAGTTAGGTTCCCCTTTCAGTTTCATTGAAATGAACAGATTTGAAGGAAAGTACAATCTTAAATGCCTTTCTGGGATGTTAATCTGATCTGATATCAAACTGGCGTAGAGCCAGGTGATGCACTTCGTTAGCAAACTAATTCCAAGCAAGCTGAAGCTGAATAGGAAGAATATTCATACAATATTTGTTTACCACTATTGCTACAGTGTTTTATTTTGGGATATTCTGTATGGGCTTCTGAACATAGTAATCCTTTGTTATTTCAGACAACTGAAAATTATTTCTATGTACCAGACCTGGGACAGGTCCCAGAGATTGATGTCCCTTCCTACCTACCTGATCTGCCTGGCATTGCTGATGATCTCATGTACAGTGCTGATCTGGGTCCAGGCATTGCACCCTCTGTGCCAGGAAGTAATATGCCTGAACTGCCCAGTTTCAGTACAGAACCAGTTTACACAAATGGCCCAGGTACAGTACAATAGTCTGCATTTACTATTTTGTGGTTTGTATTCTTCAGTCTCACTCCCAGTATGTCCTCATTGTCTGACGGTTGCCATATCATTAAGGGGTAAGGCAAGGAGGAGGACCCCAAGAACTGCCTTGGCCAGAACAAGGGTTTAATCCATGCATGGGAAGGTAATCTGCACAGCTGGATCCATTTGATGATTCAGCTGCATTGTGATTGCCTTCATTTATCTTGTCTTTTTTTTTATATGCCATAATGGGGGCAGTATTGAGCTGTTGTTTTTCTATTCCAGTTAAAAGTCCTGATAAATCACATGTCAAATAAATTAGTGATTTTGAAAGATCAATTAAAACACATCAAGTCTGAAATGGTGTTATTCTGCACCACATTCTAGCCAACTGATCTCACTTCCCCTGTATTGTATCGCTAACTGGAAACAACAAACATGCACATACAGAAAATGATGGTGATGGTTATTTTTGTCTTTTTAGGCCCAACAGATGCACAGCGTAAGCACACCAGAATGACTAGCCCTCCCATTTATTACAATGTCTGGAACTTCATCTGTCCTTTTCCAACAACCCCTACCCTGCCTACTTTTCTTGTATGTTCCACACCTTCTTTGATCAAGGCAGTAAAGCAGAAGATTGGCAGTGGCCAAGAAACAATCTCTTAGCTTGCCATCAGACGGCACATTAGAACTGTGCCCAAATTAAGGAGAGAAAATTGAGAAAAATGTAAATGCATTCAAATTTTATCTTTTAAAATGAAGTCACTCTATAATTATGGGTTAGTATTGCTTAATTATGCGATATAACACAGTTCAGCAGGGAGGGAAAAGGAGAACCAGAAAAAGTGTGACCCGCATTGTACCTCAGCCTGGCAAATTTTAACAGCAAACCAGTTAACAATTACCAATAGAAATAGCTCAAGATCATAATGTTCCTTCTTTGTTAGGATAGTATTCTTCAGCTTGATGCAAATTGCAGGAAAATGTATTTGTGAAGCAGTAATTAATGCTCAATCTAACATTGTCTAATTTCAGTAGTGATTGTGGAATGGCTATTACTCAAAGTCTAAACTTTAATATTCTGCATTTCAGATCAACAGAATACTAATCTCCCACTGCCGCCTGTAGACCTCCCTCCTCCAGAACTACTGGCACCAGTGAGTGTGCCTCCTCCTCCTCCTCCGCCACCACCACCACCACCTCCACCTCCAGTTGAGCCACCTTTGCAAACTAATGTTGGCAACGGTGAACCACCAGGTTTGTTTGTAAATGTGTCTACTCTTAATTGTGTCAATCAACATAGGGCTGTTGCATAAAAATACAATGTGTGGAAAATACTCAGCAGGTCAGGCTGTGGGGAGGAAGAGTTAATGTTTCAGGTTGATGATCCTTCATCAGAATTGAGACTCCGTCCAAATGTAACTTGAGCTGCTGAGTATTTCTAGCGTTTTCTGTTTTTATTTCAGATTTCAGCCTCTGCAGTATTTTGCATTTGCATTAAAATATGATTCATTCATCTCTCCTATGATGGGCACGCTTAGAGTAAACAGATGTCCAACTCCAAACATGCTGCTGTTGGGGAGCTGCCTTATGGATCAGTGCTACCATCAGCAGGAACCTAGTGGGACTGCAGATCGTCACTGGGTGAGGCGTTCAGTGCACCAAGTACAAGGAGGTTTGCGCCCAAGTGCCTTGGCCAAATTCAAAATATGTTCTCTGTTTTTGTGAATTTAAGCCTCATGAATTTGAAGGAATACCAAGGTTTCTGATGAAACTGCTTTGTTCTAAAGTACTTTCTTTTGAAAAATAAGAATCCAGTTGATCCAAAGAGGTTGCTGACTTGATTATGACTACCTTTAAAATTGTTTTCGGTGCAGTTTTAATATTGGCAAGAGAATGGCAATTTCAAAAGGAAGTTAAATGAGCATCAACAGTTATTCCACAGCAGAAGCATCATAACTTTGCTCAATGATCTGCACAAACTCAAAACAGGAGCCCCAGCTGTCTTTTTTTATTCTCCTGTTCACCCAAGAGGTTTGAGCCAGTTTTAATACTGCTCAAATCACAGGCAATCATAATAAGGAATCTTATTCATTTGTGGTTCAAATTGCAGCATGTGATGTATTATCCAATCATCATGGATCACTGTTTCTTTAACATCTCAGGCTTAAAACCCTGGAATTCCTTGATTAGCATTGTGGGGAGCACCTTCATCTGTAATGGTCTTTAAGACTAACCACTATCTTGAGAGCAACATTGGTGAACGTTAAATTTAAGTAAATGTCCAGCTTTTTTAAAAAAAAATTCAGAGGATCTGTATGTTGTTTAAAAGCCTGCCTTCTTGCCTGTCACTCATTGTCTTTGCCAAGGTTGTGGTTGCCTACTGTTTAGTCACAGAATCCCTACAGTGCAGAAGAGCCTATCAATTCTGCACTGACTCTGACAGAGCATTTTACCCACCTGTTCCCTGTAACCCCAAACTTTTGATAGAATCCCTTCAGTACAGAAGGAGGCCATTCAGCCTGTCAAGACTGCACCGACAACAATCCCCCCCCCCCCCCCATCCCTGTAACTCCACGTATTTTCCCGCTGATCCCTTGAAACTAGGGTCAATTTAGTATGGCCAATTAACCTAATCTGCACATATTTGGATGGTGGGAGGAAACCAGAGCACCCAGAGGAAACTCATGTAGACGTGAGGAGAACGTGCAAACTCCACACATTGTGATCCAAGCTAGGAATTGAACCTGGGTCCCTGGTGCAGTGAGGCAGCAGTGCTAACCACTGCTGCCCCTGTCCCTCGGCTAATCCATCTAACCTGACGCATCTTTGGATTGCTTGCCTCATCGTTTCAGAGAAAGTACAGCTCTGGATCTGGAGTTACATAGGCCAGATTCCCTTTCCTAAAGGATGATGGTGAACCATATGGATTGTTACAACACTCTAGTTTAATGGCCAGCATTACTGATACTAGTGTTTTTATTCCAGAATATAATTTATTGCATCTTAAATTCCCATTTGTTATGATAGGATTTAAACTCATGTTTTTATTACTTAAGGCCTCTGGATTATTTGTCAAGAAAAGCAAACATTTTCTACTGCACTATTTTGTGGAATATGCTGTTCGTGAAATAATTGTCAGATAAATGGTTTCAAAAAGTAATCCATTGGATGTCAAGTGCTTTATGCTCCCCAAGTATTTTGGGGAGTAAAATGCAACTTCAACGAAGATGTAAAATGGACATAATAAATATTGGATAGGATAATTATCTGACAAAAATTTTGCAGAGTTATGAGGAGAGGCTGAGGAGTGGCACTAGGTAAATTGCTCATACAGAGAGAGAGCACTGACATGATTGGTCAAGTGGCCTCATTCTGTGCTGTAACTATTCTATGATTTTAACATCTGCTGATGTTCCCTTCCATTGGAGACTGTTTTTGTGCCCTTGGCAAATGTTAATTATATCACCCATAAAATTTCTCTCCCAAATCCAAGGTCTTTGTGAAAAGCTCCTTCGTTGATTCGTGTTTTCACTTATTGTCCTTCAGAAGGTGGCATAGTGCAGGGAGCACCTCAGGAGGTTGTGAAACCCTCAAATGGAAGAGCCAGCCTACTGGAGTCAATTCGCCAGGCTGGAGGAATTGGGAAAGCCAAACTGCGCAACGCAAAGGCCATTAAAATGGAAAAGAAAAAGCAAAAAGAACAGGAACAAGGTAATTCTCCATTTAATACTTTTGTGTTTAAAATAATTGACCAGAATTAAATGATGTTTCAGAAGCTGCATAAAACCACGTTACTTTTGTATGCGATTCTAGAAGCTTTTACAAGGGCCTTTATGGTCATCTTTTCACTTTATTCTAGATTCTGGCCTACAAAGGAATCCTTAATTGTCATTGTTAAATAATGATCCTAGGGAGGAAGCAGACACTCAAATTCAGGAACAATGAGCTGTTGCCAATCTGTGGCATCAGTTTGGAAAATGATTTTATCCAAATGAAAGTACTTTGCTAGCCCGCAGCTCTGATTTTAAAAAAAATCATTAACCTGAAACGTTAACTGTTTTTCTCTCCACTGTGCTGCTTGATCTGCTGAATTTTTCCAATGGTTTCTGTTTTCATTTCCCTCCTTTGTCCTGTAAACTTGTTGATGGAACTGTGAATGCAAATTTAGATTAAAAACCTATGTAAGTACCTTCTTTCTTGATGCAACTGTGCTAATAAAGCTTTCTTGAGATGTGGGAAGAGGAGGGAGTAAAGGCCTCGTTGATCTTGACCTGTTCTATGTCTTCTAGGTGGAACAATGAAAGGAGGTGGAGATCTGATGTCTGATCTCTTCAATAAGCTGGCAATGAGGAGAAAAGGTACAAAACCCACTGATGCAGCTTAACAATTAAACAGTGACTGTAGAGTCACTTGATAAATCATGAGTGACAAAATGTCAAAGACTGACAGATTGCATCTTCACTCAGTGTTACTTTTCTTCACCTTCTGTGTAGCATTTATTTTAATGGAGGATTAAGTTTCCTCTGCTTTGTCCTAATCAGTTGCCTTGGCCTGGCTACAGTAATAACGGATAAGGTTTAGCCAAGCACGTTCACCTCTGGCGCATATCCCATTATGGTTGCTGAGTCTCGCGAGAGAGCTATAAAGGAATTTGTGCCAGCGAGATCCCATTTTGCAATGTTTCCTCATCCTGCTGATGTGATCAGTGGGTGTGAATCTGATTTGCATGGATTTAAATTAACTTAAATATATTTAACAACTTTAAGCTGTAACATCTGGCCCCTTGGAATGCTATATTCCCCCTCCTCCTCCACCCCAACATCATGATTCACAACTGCTTTTTTGAAATTGAAAACCAGTCATGTTGACCATGTTGGAAGTGCCTGGAGGCCCTGGGGATTGAGAGCCAAGACTGGCCCTGATACAATGCTGAGGATGCTGTGTTGGGCACTGAAGGGAGGGTTACACTCCTGCCTCCTGGGGATTACCAGCATGCCACTGACTGTGGGTGGAGTGCTCCTGATACCTGTGTATGTGTGGGGGGAGGTGAAAGGAACTTTATTATTTTTACAGATTGGGGTACCCTTTAAAGATGAAGCCCTGATTTCTGTGGAACCAGTCTTGCTGGCTCCCTCAGGCTCTGCCCCACCACAGTGATGGCACAAACCACATCCCCATCCCTGACTGTTTTTGACAGTGTCAGATCAGGTCAGAAAAATTAGCTTTCTGTTGAAAAATACACCAGTTTTCAATTAAGAAACTGACAGTCTTTTTTTAAATTCTGCCCAACATTTCTGCTGTAGCCAATTCACAGGCCCTTGTGACATCAAATTTTAGTATCAACTTGTAGGCATGTTTATGCTAACTCAACCAACTGAACTGGTTTGAGAATTATCTAAAATTCACTTCACATAGGTCCTCTCGCATTCAACAGAAAAAACTTTACTCTGCTGTAGCTGACAACTCGATGTTGAAACTGCAGATTAGTGTCCTGTAACTTGAGCTATGCTATAATACTGTATAATTGACTGGACTAAAACTTGTACATCTGATTTACAGGCATCTCAGGTAAAGGTCCTCAACAAGGTGAAGGTGGCAGTGCTGGAGGAGTAGCTGGTGATGTTCCTGTATCAGGTGGTGCTTTTGCTCGCATGTCTGATGCTATTCCACCCCTCCCACCTCCACAGCAGCAAACCACTGAAGATGAGGATGAGTGGGACGCATGAGATTTGCTGCCTGATTTGGCGAAGATGTCTGCATTAATGTCTGAATCCTCTGAAACCTTGAACTTTTCTTTCAGTTGTGTTAAGCCTATCTGTCAATGCCAGCTCAAGCTTGGGATGTTCCAAACAAAAAGGGAGGGGAGAAGTTTGCTTTTGTATGTGACTTTTTCTACCCAATTGGTGTATGATAGGAATCAAATTGCCCAGTTCATGTAGATACAATACCAGAGCATTTCATCTTCCTGGCATCCTAATTTGCTACAGCACTAGGCAAAGACCTCCACAATTAAGCAGCAGAATTTCCATCACAATATTTATATTCCTTAAATGGCCTCAGCTGCAACACAAACACTTAAGTGTCCAGGACATGTGTGGTGTGAGCAGAAACACTGCCTACTAATAAAAACTACTATTAAACAACATTTTTCTCCAATATTTCCTTTTTTTTCATTTAAAAGGATGTTAAATTTACTGCTGTTGTCATCCTCTGGCTGGATGACCAATTGATTTCTAGGTTTCCTTCAATGCTGCTTCACCAGTCTCAGAAAACAAATGACAATGGCACAAATTTCCTCTCCATAGCAAGAATGAAGTGAGGAAAGATGTCAGTGTGTTCCCTACTCTGCTGGCAAGAGTATGCTGCATTGCTTTGAGACACAATGGAAAATTCCTCAAGGATTACAGTTTAGCAAAATACTGAGACTGTTGTTTCTGCTTACAATTAACAAAGCTTTATATATATATATAATTTTTGCATAATTATAGCAGACCAGTAAAAGTTTAGTTTGCTTGTTGAGTGGAAGAGGCAAAGTTTTAAACATAGCTGTGCCATAACTCAATGCTTGTGAGGTTTTAAGGACATCAGAAAGTGACACTAAAGTTTCCCTGTTGTATGTCACCAGTTGAATGGTGAGCCTATAAGGAAATATCTGATTGTTCAAATAAAGTGTGAGACATCATGAAGTGTGAAATTAATGTAGAATGATCAAATTTGCATTTTGTGTCAGCAAAGTGCTTTCCTTGAGTTGTATTTTTTTGGAATAAACAGGACATTTTAAAATTAGTCACTCTATAAAGGTGGGTTGGCAGATTGTGCATACAGTAAGGAAAATCCATTCCTGCTGTATTTTAATTCTAACATTCCCATAAACAGACTGACCATTTTGAAGAATTATTGTAATTTGGCTCCTGCCATGTGCTGATTTGCATGAAAAAATTCCCATTGGATAATTTCAAGAAATCACTACAATGAGCCACATGAACCGGAAAACAAAATGCCTCCAATTTTTGGACAGCCTTGCCGAGAAAATGGCAGTAAACTTTTAAATATAGTACATTTTTGAATAGCTTGTCAGATTGGGGTGTATATATTTTATTAAAGTATGGTTTGCAATTATAGATTGTGTATTATGATTAAACAAATCTTGATCCATTCAAATCTGTGCTCCCAAATGCAGAAATGCTGTCTGTTATTATCACATTAGCCATTTTATCTGCCAGAGCTCCATGCAGTCGCTTCATATATTTACCCAATCCATGTTGTAATTCCCCCACTCCACATTTATTAAATCAGTTGCACTTTACCAACAGGAAACTGATCAATGACCATGAGGAACAGTTAATATTTTGCCATGAGCCATGTAAAATTGTAAATCTAATATAAAAACTTTTACTACTTTCTGATGTTGAGTGGAATCTTTTCTGACCTCAGTAACTCAATAGTGGATATGTTATAAATCATTGTTTTTTTGCCTTTCAAAGCTTTTGATTGTTTTTCCCCCTTCTCTGCTCTGTAAAATTGGTCAGCCCTGCAGCAGAATCATTCCCTCCCCACTCCCTTAATTTTGATTATGCTCTCTTGTGTGTCATTCATGGCTCATTTAGTCACACACTTACCTTTCTTCAGAACTTGAACATAACAATCTGGTCCTGAGTATGATACATTGTCAGAAATGTAGGCTTTCAGATGTGGCTGTTTGGAGAGTACCAGAAATTATGTTAAACAGAAGTCCCATTTGCCCTTTCAGGTGTACATGAAATATCCTATGACACTGATTTGCAGAGGATCAGTGAGTTATCCCCAGTCACAGAGATCTGTTCACTATCACATTGCTCTTCTGGAAGTTTTGCTGTGTGCAAATTAACTGCCACATTTCCTAAATTGCAAGTGACTACTCTTTAGGACATGTTTTGATGGTCAACAGTGAGAGGAGTTTTTTGATCTAACATCAATTGTCATTTGCAGTCTTTCCTCATCCCAATATTGATGCCAACATCCCATGAAATGGAACATTATTCCCATACCATTTGTTTAGCCACATGCTCACTTACCTAATTTAGCTATGCCAATTTGCAGTGTGCAGGTAATAATAGAGATATTTAATTTAGCTCTTGGTTTCCAGTACTCTCCAAACAGGCCACTTCTCTATTCTGCCCTGTGTTCTTGGTCTTAACACAGATTACAATTGAATCATCATTTTCCATACGCGTTCAAGATGTTCTGCATCCAGGACCAGGCAGGCAACATATTGTCAAAGACACTCAATTATTTGTTACAAAAAAACCATCTGTTTAATTACTGTATCCCCTAAAATTCCCATCTTGTGCTGTGCAGGACTCAAAAGCTGAGTTGGTCTTTTCTTGTCACTCAGCTTTATGTGCTTGTATGAAAGCTCCAAAGACTATATTAAAGATTAGTCAAGTAATGGTGTGAACGAGGGAGGGAGGTGAGAAATACCAGAATTTAATCTGCTCTTGTCCTCATCCGAAATCCCCCTATGTACTTTCAAACATGGGTCACTGGCAATGTATCTAATGTGGAAACTCAGGTTTGTTCTACTATAACACAGGGTGCTTAGACTAATAGCACATCCACTGCTATCCTAAGCAAAGTGGCCATGTGTGAGAAAGCTGACCACCAAGAGGTAGCAAACTATGATGTGCTTTCCCCTTCCATTACAGCAGGTTAAATCAGATGCCAGGGAAAGATTCATAAACAGCAAAAGATTAACAGCAAACCAGAAAAGTTAAAAGCACTAATGTAATATGAAAATAAAGAGTCATCTATACCTGACAGGACCTGAGTTTTTCCAGCATCTACACTATTTTTGTTTCTGTATTGGTTAAAAGCATTTAACATCCTTTCTGCAGAAATTTGATATTCCACAAAAAGAAAATTAGCTTTCCAGGACAATGAGGATATTTAACAATAATTATGGAGAAATCCTTAAAAATACCAGTATTGCTCATTTAACAAGATACAACTTTAAGGATTTTTACAGCAAGACCAACTGCCTAAGAGTACAAATTCCAAATGATTTTAATTGATTGCAGTTCAGTGGTGCCTGAAAAACTTGCCTTCTGGGGATGTGTAGAATGACAACTTCTGAATTTCTGCAACATTCTGTACACATGGAGACTCTGAAGTTGCAGTCAATTTTGGTCAAGTAACAGTGTGTTGACAGCTTCAACATCATGACCACTGATTCAGACCAATGTTTATTTGCCATTGGCAGTTTGCAATGCATCATAAATACTTAAGTACATTGTACAGAATAGTCATCATTTTTTTGGTGGCGTTCTTACTAAAAAAGTTGTTCTTCTGATATTACTTAAGTTTACAAAAAAAAGGACAACATTTGACTCCACCATTTTATTGTACATTTATCCATTGCATTGTGGCTTTAAAAATCAAAACTTCCATTTTATCAAATTAAGGAGAAGCCTTCAGCAAAGTTGGCTGTAGGCGAAGTTGAACCAATATCACAACTTATTAGTTTGCTGAAATTTCAGAAATAAGTGGAACAATACTTACTTCACTATTTGTTGTGTTGTACAGTAAGCCTGAAAATCAAGATTTTTCACCAAATTGCTACATGAAATTCAATAAAAAGATAGTCCATTCAAAGCAATTTCCCTAATTAACCCATCATCAAAAAGTCTCCATCAGCCTTTTATAACTGCAATAGGTCGCAATTTAATAGCTTTTTTGCTGATCCCTGCATCATGACAAGTATTCACAACATCAGTTACGTTCTTGTAGGATTCGGGAGCCTAGAAGGAAAAAAATGTATTCTTTAGCAGCTGACCACAATTTTTACGTTTGCATGGCTTTTTGCAATATAAATCTGCGGCGGAATCTGGGTCCTAAATGCTTTGGGCAAATATACAACGATAATCGATTTAGTTATGAACAGAACTCAATCCCAATGATTTAAGAAAAACTGTCAATGCGAGGGTCTTCATTTCCTGTACGAAAATCAAAGAAACTAATTCCAAAATACATTTACCTTACTCTGTTACACAGAAATCAAACAATAGCCACCTTCAGAGAAAGGGGAGACATAGGTAGGCTTGTCAAGCAGTCTATCAAATCAGAATTAATAGGATGGTTAGAAAAATTGTTTTAATGGTAAATTTTATGGAATATGCAGGCACTTCTGCAGCAAGGAGGAACCAGTCAACCTAGAGTCCTTCAGTGTAGTAACACTGGTAGGTAATGTTGAGCAGATCTTCCATCAGACACCGTGACTTCAAAATATGCATATCGTATCAGAGAAGGAAAAATACAAATAGTTCTTCACAGTTTCAGTTGATCTCAGTAGCAGGAAAGCGACAATTGACCTCAGCAGCTGCAATTTGACTCAAGACTCAATCAGTAATGCTTTACCAAAATGCACGTGCAGATGTAGGATGAGGAATCAATTGTGATTGGTTACGATGCACCTCTTTCTAACAGTAACTAGCCTCAAACACAAACAACAGGTTTGCCCTCCAAGGCAAATACCCTTTTAACCATAGTAATTAAGATGAAAAGTATTTTTCCATTCGCTGTCAAGTGAAAAATAACGTCTCATGGACTGGGTCTTGTTTGTCACATTTATAAATCAAGTTTGAGCTTATTAGAAATATTACATTAGAATTCTCTATGTACGGAAATTGAAGTCAAATATACACAGGATTTCTACATTTTTCTCAAGGTCATCTAACATACATAGGAAAAAAATTAACAAAGCAACTTGCTCCCACAACATTTAACCAACTTCAAAAGAAATGTTAAATAAAGAAAAGTGATGTGCAGCTCTTACTTCTTCCATGACTAGCTTGGGTGAAGCAACACGAATAGCAATTCCCTTATCTGCTAATTTGTCCAACACATCCTGGAAATCAAGATTACGTCGTGATTTTGCACGTGATAGAGCTCGCCCCTAGAAAGAAAATTTTAAAATTATATTCTAATTCCTTAATTTATAGCAACCAAATCTAATCATGTTAAAAGATTGCAAGTGACAGCTCAAATATTAAGGCTAAAGTTAATAGGGCTCTATTTCATGTCCCATTTTCACACCCATAAAAAAAAGAACATGAAATAATTTGTTAGTAAGACAAACATAAATAGTACGTCGGATCCGACCAATTATTTAATTGCTTAAGAACAACAGCCAAATTTTAATGCGTAGGCTGTCCAACATTGTGCAGTGTTTCTACACAAGTCCATATTGAATAAGCTCACTTTGAACAGACAAGGTCTGATTTCTAAGTCTGCAACTCCACTCAGCTCAGCAATATAAAGACCACCAAATGAACAACTAGAGGTAAGTACATGCTGCCATTAGCACTCATCTCTGTAAATGGACAGTAGATCACTTAAAAGACAGTTATTGAGGCACAGGATGGGTATATGGTTTGGTGGGGATGTGCAACCAAAGAACTACCAGAAGGAGTGCATATTGGTTGTTCCAGGGTTATCACCAGCAGAACAATGGGGGCATGTGATGGAGGCATGGGGCGACACAGTAGCATAATGGTTAGCACCGCTGCTTCACAGCTTCAGGGACCTGGATTCAATTCCTGGCTTGGGTTACTGTCTGTATGGAGTCTGCACATTCTCCTCGTGTCTGCGTGGGTTTCCTCTGGTTTCCCCCCAGAGTCCAAAGATGTGCAGGTTAGGTTGATTGGCCATGCTAAAATTGCTTATTGTCCTGAGATGCAGAGGTTAATGGGATTAGTGGGTAAATATGTAGGGATAAGGGGATAAATATGTAGGGGTAATGGGGTAGAGCTTGGATTGGATTGTAGTCGGTGCAGACTCAATGGGCCAAATGGCCTCTTTCTGCACTGTAGGGTTTCTACGATTCTATGATAAAAATAAAGGCAGTATCAGGGAATAATTGAGGTGCAATCTATATATACAGTGTATGCAATGGGCTGTGCCTGAAAAATATTAAAACATTCAAGGAAGTCTATCCACGTAACTTAAAACCAGAAGACAATTCAGCAACTTATTGTACTGTGAAATCTACACAAATTATATAATTCTAGGAAGGGGAATCCTTGGAAATTTAACACTCCCAGTTAAATGCTCCACTTTGTAATTCCTTACCGCTCCATGGCAGGTGGTTCCAAAAGTTTCTGTCATGCCTTGTTCAGTGCCAGTAAGGACATAGCTGCAGGTTCCCATTGTTCCACCAATTAAAACAGGTTGTCCCGTCAACTACAAGTATTAAAAACAAAGGAATTTAAACAGAACACACACACAACCGCCACAGTTGCATGAACATTCATTAGAATATTTTCTGAATGGTAATCCATATCATTTCTTTTAATCATCTGTATGTCACTATTTTGGTACGGAAATCACATGGCCAAGCTCTGATTGATCACAAGTGCCTTCAGCACATGCTTAGTAACATTATGTTTTACTGATTATCCCCTGCTCCCAATACATTCCCTCCCAGATCTAACAGCCCACATTGTCTTTCTTCAGAAGCTTCAATATGAACCAGCTGCAGTGCCTCCAAAGATATTTACAAATAAATAAGGTGCTTTACAAAGTTGAACTAGATGGCAATTAAGTATCTATAAAATGGTGATAAAATCCAAAAGTAGGAAGCAAAATGTGTGTTGAAATATATTTAAACTGCAAGCTTAACGGCAGTTACATCCCTTGAACTGTTTGTGTTATATATTATTTTATCAGCATGAGAGTGTCTAATCCCAACTACTTAATATTCTGTCAGTTCTAAATGCCACTTCAGTTTACTACACTGTTTCCAAACTAAACAAAAGATGGGATGTGCTACAGAATCCCTCAAAAGTCCTGATGCACTGACTACATGGAAACTGCACCTGCAAAGTCTGGACTTTGAATGGGTAATTCCCATGTCTAGAACCCTCCAAGAAGATCTCTAATTCTGAGTCGGAGTCTTCAGAGGGTTCTGATATAGTTACTTGGATAGTTATTGAGGAATTGTTAGAAAAAAATAGTCCTAACTCATGGATAACCATAAAGTGTAAAATCATTTTGACTCCCAGCCCAACCCTTCCTCCTACTCCCAGCCCCTGCTCTGCCCGCCAACGATCACCTTAGCTCTACTTCCAACCACTCCTCAATCCAACTACCTGATTTGGACTCCCCCCCCACCACCCCCCCCCCCTCCCCAATCCAAACTCACCTCACACTATTCATTCTTCCACCTATCAACTAACTAGCTGGCACCCTATTCACTCTACACACTTACCTTACTCATGATCATTCACTAACACAAGTTCCAAAGCTTTTCAGTGTTACTGAATGAAGACTGACCAAATGCAGCAACAAGTGCCATTTAAAGAAGATGGGGAGTGACTGAAGGGGTTGGCTAAGCTTCCTGCAATGATCTTGCCCTACAAGGAAGGCCTCCCCAAGCATGTACCCTCCCCCCAATTCTGAAGAGGCCCAGGTTAGAAGTCTGGCCAGACATGTTTAGCTCCAACACAAGATTTAGAAAGTAGGAGCAGAGGGAGAAACTGATGGTGAATGCCACTCCTAGCCACATACTTAATAAAATGTTGTAGTTTTGTTGTGGCACACCAATACTGCTCCAGCTATTAGTACTTAATGTCCAATTTAAATGTTAAATAGTTAATTCAAACTGACTCCCAACAATCTTAACATCATGCAAGTTTCTACAGTTTAGCAAATAGCCTTGAGATAACCACAAAACCTCAGCAAGACCCTATGTTCAATTCCAATAGTTCCCATACCTGATAATCAACTGGTATAAGAGGGTGGTGTGGTGGGAAGGCCCTTGTGGAACCCTTCCTGTGGATTAGCAATGTCTTCTGTTTCCCATCCACCACATGCTCCTCCACTTTGGCTATGTTGTGAGACACATCATAAATCACATGCATATCCAGATCATCCGGAGTAGTGTTGAAAACTTTGGCAAATGCCTGAAAGAGTGTATGTGGGAGGAAGAAAAAAAAAGAATTAATGCACAAGAGATACAGAGCAACAAGAAGCGAGAAAGGTAGGCAAAAGCAATTTGGGAAATGATTGTAAGACAAAGAATAAAGTGAAATAAGGACCAATAAAAAACAGAAAAGTATAAATATGAGTAAAGAGAGAGCAGGTGCACACGATACATGTTTACTTATTGTATTTATTTATTAGCCATAAGTAGGCTTACATTAACCCTCCAATTAGGCTACTGTGAAAATCCCCTAGTAGCTACAGGTGCGCAGGTTTGAGTACATGGTGGTAGAATTTAGCATGGCCAATGCACCTAACCAGCACGTCCTTTGGACTCTGGGAGAAAACAGACATGGGGAGCATGTGCAGACTCTACACAGACAGTGACCTAAGCTGGGAATCGAACCCAGGTCCCTGGTGCCGTGAGGCAGCAGTGCTAACCACTGCGCCACCCATGGGAATAAACTGGCCATGAGATAAAGACTGCACAATATGGCAAAGGAATAGAAAGTGGAAGAGAACATAAATGAGCTGTAAGAAAGTAGGACAAAGACAGATGAAAGTGAGAAATGGAAAGAAAATGGAAGGTAAATCCATGAGCAAAATAAGGTAGAAAGAGGAAATAAACTTCAGTACAATGCCAGCTATACGCTTAAAATTCCACCTTTTTAATATCATATCTTTAAATCCTCAACACTTGGCACACCAGAGAACTAAAAAGACAATTCTCTAACTTTCATTCAATACATTGTTAAGAAATGCAAATACTTCTGTAATCACAATTCAGGAACTACAGTTCCCAGTGGACCTTAGGTCTCCTGTACAGGCAGGAAAAATGGTCACACATGCACCATTCAAGTCCTTTTCCATTTTGCGTCTTCTGTGTATGCTCCATAGAGTCTGCTTTGGTCACATCTGTCACTTGCTTTGTGCAGTGCAGTGTGTCTGACCATAGTGTGCCAGTTGGTTCATACTTATCCTGAATATTAGAGCACAAGGTTGACATGGTAAATTGTATTATCTTTCCAAATTTGCGAATCCAAATCTGTAAACAGGTAGCTGGGGTGAAAGTCTTGTGAATATTCAAATCATTTTCTTGTGCTCGTATTAAGATCTTTCCAACCTTTTTTAGCTACTGTAATTCAGTTCATTTTTCTTGTAAGTTTTTTTTGTCAAAAGCTCATTAGCAAACTCCCATGCACTTGTTCAACAGCAAACCTCCATGGCTTAAAAAAAAGTTAGGATCTATCAAGCCAAATTTCATTCTGGGATCTGATTTGTCCAGTAGTAACATCAGCTGGGATCATAATGTGTTAACCTTTCCTCTGAATAGATGAACCACACAGCAATAAATCCCACTGTGCAGGAGGTTCACACTCAGGTAGACAGGGAGATTACTTAATCCATGGCTGCTTGTAAGAATCTGATAAAGTGAGTTGCCTTCAATTTGCACCTCCCATAATTATTGGATGAGATCAGGTGCTCTCTGAGGAAATCATTTGGACAAATCCATTCTCTACTAATCTGTATGTTGACACAGTACCTCTAACAGTAGTTTTTTTTTTAAATTGCTCAAGGTATGTACTTAGCATAAAGAAAAAACCTTACGTGGAAAATAAACAAATTAAGTGGTAGTCAACACACCAAGTCTGCAATATTAGATGAAACGTACAGCTCAGTGTAATCTCTACCTGTCGTGTCAGAAAGGTCATAGAGGAGCGATTCACCCATGCATAGTTTCCAGCTGCTGCCATGCCTTTGAGATAGTCCTGACCTTCTTGGGAATGGATCCTGGCACATGCCAGCTGCCTGTCATTGACAATAATGTTATCTCTTTTCATGGCTTTCTCCATCGCCACAAGGGCATCTGAAAAACAAAGCAATGCTCTGCCTCAGCCAGCAAGCATACTGGGTATATTCTATACCATTGCAATAAAGTGAAAGCTAGATTTGTTAAATCTAATCAAAAGGCATATTGTACAACATGTATGCATTTTAAAACATGCATAAATTGCTCACACTTATAAAAATAATTTGTAACGTCAGGATGCCAAAAGATATCTGGAGTACTCTGTAGTCGGAATTGGTAATTTTGCAAAGAACAGATGAGAAATGATGCTTATATCGTGTCATTGATATTGTGCATTTTTAATTTCATTAAGTGACTTCAAAAGCCGCTTCATGCAATGTTTTCTTAACAGTAAGACAGGCTATTTCACGAGTAATTGTTGTGCTGCGAGAGGACAAATTTATCTGCTACAAAAACAGTGGTTAACACTGCTGCCTCACAGCGCCAGGGACCCAGGTTCAATTCCCAGCTTGGGTCACTGTCTGTGTGGAGTTTGCATATTCTCCTCATATCGGCGTGGGTCTCCTCCAGCTGCTCTGGTTTCTTGCCACAGTCCAAGGATGTGCAGATTAGGTGCACTGGCCATGTTAAATTGCCCCTTAATGTCAGGATGTTAGCAGGGTTATTAGGTAGGGTTATGGGGATAGGGGCTGGGTGGGATTTGATGGGCAATTTCTCTTTCTGCACTGTAGAGATTCTATGAAACCTCAAGGTTTGTTTTTCCACACATATTGAAGTACTCACTAAAAAACTATCCATTATTGGGCAAAAATAAAATTACATAAATTCATTTTAAACAGAAAAAATGTATTACAATTAAGAACACGCGAGGTTAAAAGTATTATTGTGCCTTATCTGGTAGTTATCCTTAATTGTTAGTCAAAATCTTGTTGTACAGAACCACAACAGAATTGAGAGACAACATTCACTGTATAATCGGGGGGCTTCTTCAAAGGGAAAGTACTGCAATATAACCATTTGAAACAGAATGAAACATATCACTATGCACTATTATCTCATTGATCTTTATCACTTTTGCCAGCATGTTGGAGGGACAAGGGTAAAGAGGGATAGCTCCAATTGTACACAGTTTTGCATGACGTGACTTTTGGTGAGACTCTGATTGATTGTTGACATTTGGAAGTAATGTCCTTTTCTATTGCTTAGTATTTTGTAAGACTCTACAGTGAACTTGTTTTTTCAGTAGCTCCGTGTGCGATAGATAGATAAAAGCCTTGGAATAATCTAAAATAACTAAATCTGTGGTGATGTGATTGTCAATGTTTGATTTATTATCGTCACGTTTGGGATGCAGTGAAAAATATAGTTTCTTGCACACTAGACAGACAAAACCATATTGTTCATAGAGTACTTAGGGGAAAAGAAAGGAGAGGGTGCAGAATATAGTGTTACAGTCACAGCCGGGGAGCAAAGGAAGATCAGTGTTAATGTATAGTAGGTCAATTTGATTGTCTGATGGCTGCATGGGCGACGCCGTGACGGCGGTGGATGACGACAAGGATGAGATGCTCGAGGTACATGGGGTCCTTGATTATGTTGGCTGCTTTTCCAAGGCAGCAGGAAGTGTAGATGGAGTCAATGGATGGGAGGCTGATTTGTGTCATGGACTGGACTACATTCACAACTTCTGTAGTTTCTTGCGATCATAGTTAGAGCAGGAGCCATACCAAGTTGTGATACAACCAGAAAGGATGCCTTCTATGGTGCATCTGTAAAAATTGGCAAGACATCACAACAGACATGCCAAATTTCCTTAGTCTCCTGAGAAAGTAGAGATGTTGGTGGGCTTTTTTAACTATAGCATCAGCATGGAAGGATCAGAACAGGTTGACGGTGATCCGAACACCTACAAACTTGAAGCTCTCGACCATTTCCACTTCTTCACCACTGTTGTAGACTGGGGCATGTCCTCCATTACACTGTCTGAGGTCGACGTTATTTCCGTCGTTTTATTTACATTCAGGGAGAAATATTGTTGTTGCACCATTTCACCAGATTCTCTATCTCTTTCCTGTACTTTGTCTCATCACTGTTTGAGATCCAAGCCACTACAGTGGTGTCATCAGCAAACTTGAAAATGGAGTTGCAGGGGAATTTGGCCACACAGTCATAGGTGTACAAGGAATAAAGGGGCTGAGGACACAGCGGGGTACCGGTGTTGAGGATGATCGCGGAGATGGTTTTTGTTGCCTATCCTTACTGATTGCGATCTGTAGGTTAAGAAGTCCAGTCGCAGAGGGATGAGCTGAGTCCTAGGTCAAGGAGTTTGAAGATGAGTTTTGTCAGGGTAAGGCTGAGCTATAGTCAATAATAGGAGTCTGATACAAGTGTCCTTATTATCCAGGTGTTCCAGGATTGAGTGTAGAGCCAGGGAGGTGATGTCTGCTGTTGGCTTGGTGCAGCCCTAGGCAAACTGTAATGGATCCAGGCAATCTGGGAGACCAGAGTTGATGTGTGCAATGATTAACCTTTCAAGCACTTCATCCAAAGATGTGCGGGTTAGGTTGGTTGGCCATGCTAAGAAATTGCCCCTTAGTGTCCAGGGATGTATAGGTTAGAGGGATTAGTGGGTATAATATGTAGGGATATGGGGTAGGGCCTGGGTGGAATTGTGGTTGGTGCAGAATCAATGGGCCAAAGGGCCTCTTTCTGCACTGTAGGGTTCTATGATTCTACGATCATAATGCATGTCAGAGCCACCAGACATTCAAGCACGCTGCTGGGCTTTTGCTTGGTACAGGGATGATAGTGATATTCTTGAGGCAGATTGTGGATAAAGATGCATTGTGATTTTGTTGATCTCACTTTCCGAAAGGTATGCTGTTAAGGGTATTTTGCCCTTCAAAATGTTTCATTAACTGGATATCACTGATATGTTCTAATAATTTACAACAGACACTAAAAATGGGTTATTAGCTTGCTTGAAAAGAAGGGGGCCCTTTCTTGTAAGTGGAGAAACTCTTTATCATAGTCAGTCAGCAGGTGGTCCACCTGTGCTTATGGACTGTTGAAAGATATTGTGGAGATGCCAGCGTTGGACTGGGGTAAACACAGTAAGAAGTCTGTCAATGCCAGATTTAAGTCCAAGTGCTTAATGCTCTTTCCACTCACATTGTCAGCATCTTTAAGACTTGAATAGCAAGTTAGTTGTAAAGACTCGCGTTCTAATCAGTAATCTGTAAACTGTCTGTGCTGTTATATGCTCTGTCTGATGCCAGAACTCTCCATTCACCTGATGAAGGGACAAACCCCAAAAGCTTGTGAGTTTACTATCAAATAAATCGGTTGGACTTAAACCTGGTGTTATGAAAGATATTGTAACAGAGATGTGAACGCACTTGTTGCAGTTTTAAGTGTACGATTTGGGACGTCATCAGACCACAAGCTTTAGATGGATCGAAGTGATGAAGGAGCTTTCCAACAATTTTTGTTGTAATCATAACATCAGGTATGCTTTAACAAGGCTGCCCCCTCATACTACAGATTCATACTCAGCTGCTTAGATCGATAGATTTGAATGTCAACACTGGCTCAAGTAACACAGTTCCTGTTTCTAATGTTCATAGATTGGAATACTGGTGTCTAGGTGAAGCTTTGCATTGAACCCAAGAGATGTGCCATTAGAAGTAGAGACAGGAAAAGTATCTCACCTGTTGCAACCTGGTGTCCAAAGCCTCTGCTCCCACTGTGGATCATGACACACACCTGGCCCTTGTGGTCAATGCCCATTTTACGTGCGGCATAATCATTAAAGATCTCATCAACCACTTGAATCTCGGCATAATGGTTTCCGGCACCCAAAGTTCCCAGCTACAAAAAACGTATACACATTAGAATGCAACTTCTGGTGTCAATTCAATTCCAAGCAAACATTTCCTAATATTCACATTGTAACCCGTATTCATCTTTCTAAAATAATTTCCAAAGTTAACTTTGCAAACCTGAAAATGATACCCAACTGCACATCAGAAAAACAAAATAGAAAGTAAGTTTGTCCATCATTTTTCCTATCATAATGAACTTTGTGACCGAGAAAGATGAACATTGTCCACGTAAAAAAAAATCACAATATGGCTTGCATGCAAACAGCAATAATATCCATTCAAAAACTGTGAACAATGAAGTTAATAGTTATGAATCTTCATGCAAGTTCATCTTGGATAAAACTGACATGGCAGTGATGCAAGTTACTGCAGACTGCTCCTGCATGTGTTTATAGCCCAGTCACTGAGCAGATCTCATAGCTACTTTCAGTCAGGGAGGATGCATGGCACAAAAAAATTACCTGAGGCAACCCTCTCTTTTTGGCCTTTGCTGAAACCTTGGAAGGATCAGCTTGCAACATTCTGCCATATTCTTCACAGTGCTCCTTATCCTCAGCCCAGGCATAGCCTTCCCTCAGAGACCAATCCACGCCCATCTCCAAAGCTTCTTCTAAGTCTCTGCAAATAAATGTCAACAAGGTAGCAAAAGGATCAATTAAAGAAAAATTGATATAGCAAAGCAAAGATCATATACAAATAGCATTTCTTTAACAACTGGTTTTGAAATGTGTCTTCAGCTCACGTAGCAAGTATGAAGGTACGTTTAACATTGATATTTGTGAGGTTGGGCATGACTATGTTGACTGCAAAGTACTCTCAACTTTCTGCTCCTTTTAACGTGCCAGCTCGTATTCCAACAATGCTTCATATAAGCAACAGTAGTTTCATCTACAGTTAACTACTTGGATATTTCCTTCAAGCATAAAATAAATATTAGATATAGAAATATTATTCTAACAAAAATGAAGCAAGTTTGTCTTATGATCTAATATTGCTATCTTTGTTATTTTAAAAGCATTTAAAAAGACTACAATCACAGAAAGTATGGCCTAGTTTAGCCCAATACAATCTTACAGCAACAATCTGTTCAGTCTCAGGCACTTTGTTTGAAAGAGAAGCCAAGTTATGCAATTCAAATACTGAGAGATTTGTTCAAATACTACCAACATTGGCAGCTTTATGAATTTACCAGATAATAACTTTAGGTTTTTTTTTCCAAGCAGTATTAGTTTGTGCTTTTCAAACTGAGTTTGATCAGCTAGTTTTGAAAAAAGATCTGACTGCAAACACCAAGGGAACTATGCCAGATAATTTAAATAAAACAATGACATTAATATACTTATAGCACAAAACTTAGGAACTATTTAATATCCATTATAAATGAGTCCCTACAAAGTTTAACTACTATTTACTGCTACTTTTTTTGTTACTGCATAAACTTAAAGCCTAATAAAATCTATTGCAAGTGTTATTCAATCATTTTTAAAGACAGAAAGGCCTTGTGAATTACAGGATAGATCCAGTAGCTAAAGCAATCCCAAAAGAAAAAGAGTAAATTTATTATTTGGCATGGAAAGATTTGTTTGTTTATATATATAAAAGCTAGAAAATGAAACCACACTCGAGGTGGGGGGGGGGGGGGGGGGGGGGAGAGGGGGGAGGGTGGGGAGACAGAGATTCATCGATGAAAGTAGTTTGTAATATGTCATGAGAACAAGGGCCAATAAAATCACTTCTGAATAATTGCAACACTGCATTCTGTCAAACTAAACATTACCATCCAATTACCAAGTATTTCAAATAGAAATTGTTCAAATAGCTACCAACAGTAACAGCTTTATGAATTTACCAGCTAGTTGTTTCTCCCCCAGGCAATATTAGCTTGTCTCTTTTAAACCAAGTTTAATCAGCTGTTCTATACATTTAGACATTGAGAGCACAATTTCTCATCTTTTTCCTCAACATATAATTTTCTAAGTCAGAATTGATATAGTAGCATCAACACCAAACCCTCTGCGCCTCCATTAAAAAATTACATTCACATGGTGATCAATGCTAAATCACATAATTTGTAACAAAACTTCTAAGATTACCCTCTCCTGCTTCTTGCCACTAAACATAAAACTTCTACATTCCTTTTTTCCAAGTCCTTATGCAGCATCCTTACTTGGCACCCATAGGAATGACTCCCTTTGATCCAACTCCTACAGGAATGTGATCAAACATGGCCTGAGCCAACTGTTCCTTTACTGGCTGCACATCCCCTTCATCGAGATTGGTACGTAGCAAACGCACTCCACAGTTGATGTCAAAACCCACACCACCTGCAAAAGCAAAATATACTCACATAAATACATTAATTTCTTACCTCCACAATGCATCCCACCCTCGCCTCCCCCCAATTCAGGTATCTGAATGAATGCACACATTGCTCAATCCACAGAAGCCTTCATGAATGCAGAAAGGTTCTTTGCGGCAACACCAAGAAAAATGGAATTCTGACTTAGCTTTCCTATTGCAGAGATGTCCAAATGTTTGGATATGGAAAACAAAAACAGTAATTGTGCACAATCAATAATCTGAGCCCCTATAAACAAAAGATAAAACTCCTACTCAGAAAAAAAGGACCACCCCCTCTAAATTCATAAATAGCATGACAGGGGGAAGCACGGCAGCAAATGGTTAGCACTGCTGCCTCACAGCGCCAGGAACCTGGACTGGGCCACAGTCTGTATAGTTTGCACATTCTCCCCACATCTGCGTGGATTTCTTCCAGATACTCCAGTTTCCTCCCAGTCTGAAAGACATGCTGGTCAGGCACAGTGACCCAAACAAGCTCCAGAGTGTGGTGACTAGGGGAATTTCACAGTAACTTCATTGCAGTGTTAATGTAAGCGTTTCTTGTGACTAATAAATAAACTTTACGTTTAGCTCCATGCCCAAACCTGCTTAATTCCCTTCACCAAAGCCCAGAATCTTGGAAGCTTTAGCTCTTTAGAAATTCCAGATTTGGTTAAAATTCGTCAATTGAAAGACAGTCTTTTGTGTCCTGAGAATGATAAAAAGTCAAGTCCAAAGCTACTAGAGCTTGTTTTGCACATACAAGGAACAAGAACTTTGTGGGCCTGATCAAAGGTGCTCTTGGGCTGCATTTAGACACACCTTCCCTCGTGCAATATTATGGCCCTACCACAAACATGCCATCCTTTGTAAAGAAATAACTGTTATAATAACAAGGATGGTTATATTTGTGTTTTTCTTATCTAATGTAACAGAATAATACGTGAACCACTAAGAAAAAAAACTCCAGATCTTCAACTTGTCAAGTGCTCCACAACCAAATGTCGACACCAGCCCAGTCTAGCTAGTGAAAGTTTTTTTTTTTACCTGGAGATACTACAGCCTGAGGATCATTCATATCAAAGGCAGCCATGTTTCCAATTGCAAACCCATAGCCTGAATGGACATCAGGAAGACCAATGGATTTCTTTAAAAAAGTTAATAAAAACAATGTTTTAGGAACCAGAAATGATGGCTGAAACATCCACATCAAAATGTACAAGCACAAAATACCAAATCTACCAAATTCCTAAACTCGCTACCTGCAACTTTTTATATGCAACATTAAGTTCCTAAAATATGCTCTTCTGGCTGCACACAACATATACTTGCTAAATATTAATTGTGAAGAGTTTAAGTTTAAACAAGTGATCTTACATTAATGCATCATTACACAGACATTCTGTATCTGCAAATATCTAAAACTTTTGTCAAGTTTTGACGACTCATGTAGGCAGAGACCTCTGGAGGCTGGTTGCTTGGAAGGACGTTGGAAGAGACAAGCAAAAGCAAAATGAAGACCCAGAGAAAATAGAGGCAAGCGAATGTTGCACCTATCAACCTACTGCCTCCTTCTGCAGCAAATGAGCAGAGATTGCCACGCCAGAATAGGGTTCAGTCCCACCAGGCAATGCTGAATACAGTTTGGATCGTAACGGTGCAAAAGGCTGTTGCTGAAATTGCCAAGTTTCGGGCCAGGAGACAACTTTGTTGTCATGTCTGTTGTGGGTCAAGAATGCTTCAAAGTATTATTAGATCAATACTCTTCACACTATCAACATGCAACCAGCAATAACAAAAGGACCCTATATAAGGTTGTCTTTTAGTTAACTACTTATTTCTCTTCCATAATTCCCACCAGAATTGACTTTTATATTTTTTAGTTACATTTCAATCTCTGAATTCAACGTGCTATCAAATTATCTTCTCCCAAAAATCTTAGTGAACACCCCAAATCATTTGGAGGGTATATGAATACGATGGCTTTCCTAAGCATAAAACTCTAGATCATTTAATTTTTAAAAAGCAAATTCCACAGAGCAGCAATTCTTAAATGAACACTAACTCACATGAACAATCCCAGGCAATGCTGCCACATTTCCAATCTGCTTCATGGCTGGCATGAAGCCACCCACACCTAGAACAAGACAAGGATTAATTTATTTAGTTTTCATTAATTGTAAGTAATGGAATGACAAAGGAAAGAGGAACATAGCTAAATTCAGAGATAGTCCATTGATACATACATCATGCTCTAAACCACCTCTCTGACAAGACCTACATTTTAACCGAATTTGTAAATGCAGTCACAAAACATAAAGGCTACGCAACTTATCTCGGTTCAAGATAGAATCATGTAATTTCTTCCTTACATCTGGACAGCATGCACAAGTGGACTGATGATATTAAGCTGTGTCCGAATTTAAGGGCAGCACAGTGGTTAGCACTGCTGCTTCACAGTGCCAGGGGCCCAGATTCAATTCTGGTCTCAGGTGACTGATCTGTGTGGTTTGCATGTTCTCCATGTGTCTACGTGAGTTTCCACTGGTGCTCGAGTTTCCTCTCACACTCCAAAGATGTGCGGGTTAGGCAGTCGGCCATGCAAGATTGCCCCTTAGTATCAGGGGAATTAGCAGGGTAAATATGTGGGGTATGGGATAGGGCCTGGGTGGGACTGTTGTCGGTGCAGGTTTGATAGGCCGAATGACAACCTTCTGCACCACAGGACTGCTATGATTGTATGAATGCAAAGATGATCAAGCAAGCAAATTTGGATATGACAAGGGAATGGACTAATTTCTGGATGCCTTTTAAGAGCAATATAAATGTGATGTTTGATGTCTGACTGCATTGGGCAATGCCACCTACAGCACTGTACATCATTCACAGTTGTGTATTTGAGGCAACCGAAGATAATCATCAAGGCCTATAGATAAGTTGTTGAACATACACCACCAGTACTTATGAGGCTGTTACAAAGGTGAACCTAGTTTAGGGTACACAGTTAGGTCACAGAATGCAAGGCAAACTCAGGGCTAACTTGGTCTATAATATTATGCACAATCTTAGTCATTTCACTTATCAAGCTTTAGAAAAACTAATGAGAATTAAGGCTGACAAGTCCCTTGGACCTGCATGCTTTGGTGTGAAAGGAAGTGGCTGCAGAGGTGGTGAATGCATTGGTTGTAATCTTCCAAAATTTCCTAGATTTTGGAGGAGTCCCAGCGGATTGGAAAGTTGCAGATGTAACACCACTATTCAAGAATAAAAGGAGGCAAAGTAGGAAACACCAGACTAATTAGTCTAAATCTTGTCATTGAAAAAATGCTAGAAACCATTATTAAGAAAGTAGAAGCAAGACATTTAGAAAATCATAATACAATCAGACAGAAGAATGAAGGGAAATCACACTTGACAAATTTATTAGACTTCTCTGAGGATAGGGCAAGCAGGGTGGATAAAGGGGAAGAGATGTAGCATATTTAGATTTCAAAAAGGCATTTAATGAAGTGCCACATGCAAAGTGACTACACAAGATTAAGGCCCGTGTCGTTGGGGCTCTAACAATCTGACACTTACATGGTCACCCATATTGACACTAACTTTATATTTTAGATTTATGCAATCAACTGAATTTAGTACCCAGCTGCTTTGATGGGATTTGAACTCAGGTCTACAGATTATTAGTCCAGGCGTTTGCACTAACAGCCTAGTGGCATTACTGGTATACCGTCATACCTTTACAGCTTTGTCAGTGTGTATAGTCTCAAAAGCCATCATTGATCTATACTGCTATGTGAACAAGATGGCACATCTCCATTCCCTAGGCTAAATTATGACATCAGATATAACAAATGCACAAATGCTAGTTTGAGACTCGAAACTTTTAAATCTACAACTACTTAAAATCTGAGTCTTGTACTCAATTTGCATATTATAAACATCTTGCAATTTGTTCTTACCTCCCCCACGGCATGAATTTCGCAGTTCTTCAAACATCAATTTCTCCAGGGTATCATTCACGTAAAACACCCCTTCCACCTAGAATACATGAATATCAGGTCAGTCTTTGAGTTAGATCCAACAATGGTGATGGTGGTGTGGGGAGGGGGGGAGGGGGATTGGGGGGAACTGGGAGGAGGGGGATTGGGGGGAACTGGGGGCAGGGGGATTGGGGGGAACTGGGGGCAGGGGGATTGGGGGGAACTGGGGGGAGGGGGATTGGGGGGAACTGGGGGGAGGTGGATTGGGGGGAACTGGGGGGAGGTGGATTGGGGGGAACTGGGGGGAGGTGGATTGGGGGGAACTGGGGGGAGGTGGATTGGGGGGAACTGGGGGGAGGTGGATTGGGGGGAACTGGGGGGAGGTGGATTGGGGGGAACTGGGGGGAGGTGGATTGGGGGGAACTGGGGGAGGGGGATTGGGGGGAGGTGGAGGCTGCCAAGGTGGCTGCAGCTTCGGGTTTTGCTCGAAGTACTGGCCGCTCCAATCACCTGCATATTGGGCACAAAGCCCTTTTTGATCCTCCAGCAGTTCTTGTGGATTTTATCGAGGAAACCCAACTCATCATTGTAACTTCGACTCATGGCGGACACTTAGACTGTAACTGCGTATTGCCTCCGCACAGGCTCAGGCTCCAACTGTGTATGACCGCCGCACCGGCCCAGACTCCAACTGCGCATGACCGCCGCACCGGCCCAGACTCCAACTGCGCATGATCGCCGCACCGGCCCAGACTCCAACTGCGCATGACCGCAGCAGCTACGGCTCCTGGTTCGGTTCAAACAGTAAAAAGTCTCACAACACCAGTTCAACAGGTTTATTTGTAGCAAAGCCATTAGCTTTCGGAGCACTGCTCCTTTGTCAGGTGAGTGGGAGTCGAGTTCACAAATAGGGCATATAAAGATACAAACTCAATTTACAAAATAGTGATTGGAATGTGAGTCTTTACAGCTAATCAAGTCTTAAAGATACAGACAGTGTGAGTGAATAGAGCGTTAAGCACAGGTTAAAGAGATGTGTATTGTCTCCAGACAGAACAGTTAGTGAGATTTTGCAAGCACAGGCAAGTCACGGGGGTTACAGATAGTGTGACATGAACCCAAGATCCCGGCTGAGGCCGTTCTCATATGCGGAACGTGGCTATCAGTTTCTGTTCAGTGACTCTGCACTGTCGTGTGTCGTGAAGGCCGCCTTGGAGAACGCTTACCTAAAGATCAGAGGCCGAATGCCCATGCCCATGAAGCGTTCCCCAACAGGCAGAGAACACTGCTGCCTGGTGATTTTCAAGCAGTGTTCATTCATCCGTTGTCATAGCGTCTGTATGTTCTCCCCAATGTACCATGCCTCGAGACCTCCTTTCCTGTAGTGTATCAGGTAGACAACATTGGCCATGTACCTGATGGATGGTGTTCTCACATGAGATGATGGCATCTGTGTCGATGATCCGGCACGTCTTGCAGAGGTTGCTGTGGTAGGGTTGTGTGCTGTCGTGATCACTGTTCTCCTGAAGGCTAGGTAGTTTGCTGTGGACAATGGTCTGTTTGAAGGCTAGAAGTAGAGGTCTGGGGATAGCCTTGCTGAGATGTTCGTCTTCATCAATGACATGTTGAAAGCTCTGGAGAAGATGTTGTAACTTCTCCACTCCAGGGAAATACTGGACAACGAAGGGTACTCTGTCCGCCATGTCTCATTATGCCTTCTGAGAAGGTTGGTGCAGTTTTCTGCTGTGGCACATTGGAACTGTCAATCAATGAGTCAAGCGCCATATGCTATTCTTATGAGGGCATCTTTCAGCATCTGCAGGTGTCTGTTGCGATCTTCCTCATCTGAGCAGATCCTGTGTATACAGATGGCATGTGTGTAGGGGATTACTTCTTTATCGTGTTTAGGGTGGAAGGTGGAGAAGTGGAGCATCGTGAAGTTATCTGTGGGCCTGCGGTACAGTGAAGTGCTGAGGTAACCATCCTTGGTGGAGATATGTGTGTCCAAGAATGCAATTGATTCCGGAGAGTAATCCATGGTGAGCCTGATGGTGGGATGGAATTGGTTGATGTTATCATATAGTTGTTCCAGTGATTGTTCACCATGAGTCCAAAGGAAGAAAATGTCATCGATGTATCTAGTGTATAGCATTGGTTGAAGCTCCTGTGTGGTGAAGGGGTCTTTTTCGAACCTGTGCGTGAAGATGTTGGCATATTGAAGTGCGAATTTCGTCCCCATAATTGTTCCGTTTGTCTGGATGAAGAACTGATTGTTGAAGGTGAAGACATTGTAGTCCAGGATGAAGCGGATGAGTTGTAAAATTGCACCTGGGGATTGGCAGTTGGCAGCGTTGAATACCGAGGCAGTTACAGCAATGTCATCGTTGTGGGGAATGCTGGCGTAGAGCGCCGAGACATCCATTGTGATGAGGAGTGTCCCTGGTTCAACTGCTCCATGTGTGCTGAGTTTTTGTAGGAAGTCCGTAGTGTTGCAACAAAAGCTCGGGGTTCTTTCTACAATGGGTTTCAGGATGCCCATGATGTAGCTGGAGAGGTTCTCACACAGGGTCCCATTGCCTGATATGATGGGACGACCGGGTGTGTTGGCCTTGTATATCTTTGGGATAAATAGGCGGCTGCTAAACAAGGCGATTCTCTGTCTGAACCTTTCAAAACAGTGAGCAGGGCTAGAACAGGATGGTCTAACTACAAACAAAGGACAAATCTCCCATCCCCCATGAAAACACCCCAAATTGACACTTAAATAAATCTATTTAAACACGGCACTTTTAAAAAGCAAACATAATAAGAACATAAGAAATAGGAGCAGGAGTAGGCCATCTAGCCCTTCGAGCCTGCCCTGCCATTCAACAAGATCATGGCTGATCTGAAGTGGATCAGTTCCACTTTCCCACTCTCTCCCCATAACCCTTAATTCCCTTGTCTATCAAAAACCTATCTACCCGTGACTTAAATATATTTAGCGAGGTAGCCTCCACCACTTCAACGGGCAGAGAATTCCAGAGATTCACCACCCTTTGAGTGAAGAAGTTCCTCCTCAACTCCGATCTAAACTGCACCCCCCCTTATCTTGAGGCTGTGCCCTCTAGTTCTGCTATCCTTTCTAAGCGGGAAGAATCTCTCTACCTCTACCCTATCCATCCCTTTCATTACCTTATGCGTCTCTATAAGATCCCCCCTCATCCTTCTAAACTCCAACGAGTACAGACCCAGTCTGTTTAGTCTCTCTTTATAGTCCAACTCCCTCAACTCCAGTATCAGCCTAGTGAACCTCCTCTGCACTCCCTCCAAGGCCAATATATCCTTCCGCAAGTGCGGCGACCAAAACTGCACACAGTACTCCAGCTGCGGCCTCACCAATACCCTGTACAGTTGCAGCAAGACTTCCCTACTTTTATATTCTAACCCCCTCGCTATAAAGGCCAATATTCCATTTGCCTTCTTGATCACCTGCTGCACCTGCAGACTGGGTTTTTGTGACTCGTGCACAAGGACCCCCAGGTCCCTCTGCACCGTAGCATGCTGCAGCTTTTCGCGTTTTAAATAATAATCCCTCCTACTATTATTTCTGCCAAAGTGGATAACCTCACACTTGCCAACATTATGACAGGGAAGTTGAAGTGCAAATAGGAAAACAGATTCTGGAGAGATGTTTTAACAACAGAGTTGTCGTGATGGGAGACTTCAATTTCCCAAACATCGACTGGAATATCCCTAGGGTAAGGGGTTTGGATGGGGAGGAGTTTGTTAGGTGTGTTCAGGAAGGTTTCCTGACACAGTATGTGGATAAGCCTACGAGGGGAGAGGCTGTACTTGACCTGGTACTGGCGAATGAACCAGGGCAGGTGATGGATCTTTCGGTAGGAGAGCATCTTGGAAATGGTGACCATAATTCTATCTCCTTCACAATTGCGTTGGAACGAGATAGGATCAGGCAGGCTAGGAAGGTGTTTGTCTGGGGTAAGGGGAGATACGAAGAAGTCAGGAAGTTACTTGGACAAATAAACTGGAAGGAGGCGTTCTTAGGGAAAAGTACTGAAGGAAGGTGGCAGATATTCAAGGAATGTGTGTCTGGAGCTCTGAATGACAACGTTCCGATGAGACAAGGGGGTTTTGGTAGGTCGAGGGAACCGTGGTGCACAAAGGCTGTGTTGAACCTAGTCAGGAGGAAAAGGAAGGTGTACAAGAGGTTCAGGGAATTAGGAGAGGTTAAAGATCTTGAGGAGTATAAGGACTGTAGGAAGGAACTTAAAAGGGAAATTAGGAGAGCCAGAAGGGGTCATGAGAAGACCTTGGCGGGTAAGATTAAGGAGAATCCCAAGGCCTTCTATAAATATGTGAAAGGTAAAAGGATAAGAAGAGAAGGGATAGGACCTATAAAAGGTGAGGGGGGAAAGGTTTGTGTGGAACCAGAAGAAATGGCAGAGGTGCTTAATGAGTACTTCGCCTCAGTATTCACAGTGGAAGCCGATCTGGGAGATTTTGTTATGGATTTCCAGCAGATGGAAAGGATTGAGTACGTGAATATTAAGGAGGAGGATGTGTTGGAACTTTTGAATTCCATCAAGGTAGATAAGTCGCCGGGACCAGATGGGATGTACCCCAGGATACTGTGGGAGGCGAGGGAAGAGATTGCAGAGCCCCTGGCGATGATCTTTGCGTCGTCAATGGAGACAGGAGAGGTTCCGGAGGATTGGAGGATTGCGGATGTAGTTCCTATTTTCAAGAAAGGGAACAGAGATAGCCCGGGAAATTACCGACCGGTGAGTCTAACCTCAGTGGTTGGTAAGCTGATGGAGAGGCTTCTGAGGGACAAGATTTACGAACATTTGGAGAGGTTTGACATGATCAGGAATAGTCAGCATGGATTTGTCAAGGGCAGGTCGTGCCTTACGAGCCTAGTTGAGTTCTTCGATAATGTGACTGAACACATTGACGAAGGAAGTGCCGTGGACGTAGTGTACATGGACTTCAGCAAGGCGTTTGATAAGGTCCCCCATGCAAGACTTCTTGAGAAGGTGAGAGGCCATGGGATCCAAGGGCCTTTGGCCTTGTGGATCCAGAACTGGCTTGCCTGCAGAAGGCAGAGAGTGGTTGTGGATGGGGCTTTTTCTGAATGGAGGTCAGTCACCAGCGGAGTGCCTCAAGGATCTGTTCTGGGACCCTTGTTGTTTGTCATTTTCATAAATGACCTGGATGAGGAAGTGGAGGGATGGGTAAGTAAGTTCGCTGATGACACGAAGGTTGGTCGTGTTGTGGATGGTCTGGAAGGATGGCAAAAGTTGCAGCAGGACATAGATAGGATGCAGGACTGGGCGGAGAAGTGGCAGATGGACTTCAACGCAGATAAATGTGTAGTCGTCCATTTTGGCAGAACCAACGGGATGAACGAGTACACTATCAAGGGCAGAAGTCTGAGTAGTGTTGAAGAGCAGAAGGATCTTGGGGTCCGGGTCCACAGGACTCTTAAATCGGCCTCGCAGGTGGAGGAGGTGGTCAAGAAGGCGTATGGTGTACTGGCCTTCATTAATCGAGGGATTGAGTTTAGGAGTCGGGAGGTAATGCTGCAACTTTATAAGACCCTTGTCAGGCCTCATTTAGAGTATTGTGCGCAGTTCTGGTCGCCTCACTATAGGAAAGATGTAGAAGCTATTGAGAGGGTACAGAGGAGATTTACAAGGATGTTGCCTGGACTGGGAGGCATGCCTTATGAAGTTAGGTTGAGGGAGCTGGGACTCTTTTCCCTGGAGAGACGAAGGTTGAGAGGCGACCTGATAGAAGTTTACAAAATGTTGAGAGGAATAGATAGGGTGGACTCTCAGAGGCTATTTCCCCAGGTTGAAATGGTTGCTACGAGAGGACACAGATTTAAGGTGCGGGGAGGGAGGTTCAGAAGTGATGTTAGGGGTAAGTTTTTCACTCAGAGGGTGGTGAGTGAATGGAATCGGCTGCCGTCAGTGGTGGTGGAGGCGAACTCGCTGGGGTCTTTTAAAAGACTTCTGGATGAGTATATGGGGTTTAATGAGATTGAGGGTTATAGATAGGTCTGTAGGTTGGTAGGTGCTGATGTGATCGGCACAACTCGTGGGCCGAAGGGCCTGTTTGTGCTGTAGTGTTCTATGTTCTATGTTCTATTATACTCCATCTGCCAGGTCCTCACCCACTCGCTCAGCCATCCAGATCCCTCTGCAGACTTTCCACACCCTCCACGCAATTTGCTTTTCCACTCATATTCATGTCATCAGCAAATTTGTCACCCTACACTCAGCCCCCTCCTCCAGATTGTCTATATAAATGGTAAATAGCTGAGGCCCCAGCACCGATCCCTGTGGCACTCCACTAGTCACCAACTGCCAATCAGAATAGCACCCATTGATACCAACTCTCTGCTTCCTATTAGACAGCCAATCCTCTATCCATGCTAACACCTTACCCCCAACTCCGTGCACCCTAATCTTTTGTAGCAACCTTTTATGAGGCACCTTATCACCTTGGAAATCTAAAAACACCACATCCACCGGTTCCCCTCTATCTACCACACTAGTCACATCCTCATAGAAATCCAATAAATTTGTCAAACACGACTTCCCCTTAACGAATCTGTGCTGCATCTGCTCTATCAAACCATTCTTTCCTAGGTCCCTCGCTATTTATTCTTTAATGACGGATTCAAGCATTTTTCCAACTACAGACGTTAAACTAACCGGCCTATAATTCCCTGCCTTTTGTCTGCTACCTTTTTTAAACAGTGGCGTAACATTAGCCATTTTCCAATCTTCCGGCACTTCCCCGGAATCCAGCGCATTTTGGTAAATAATTACTAAAGCATCCACTATCACCTCTGCCATTTCTTTCAGAACCCTGGGATGCATTCCATCTGGTCCTGGGGACTTGTCCACCTTCAGTCCCATTAGTCTGTCGAGCACTACCTCTCTAGTGACAGTAATCGCATTCAGGCCCTCAACTCCTACCATCCTTCTATCTTTAAGATCCGGCAAACTATTTGTGTCCTCCTCTGTGAAGACCGAGGCAAAAAACTTATTTAAAGCCTCAGCCATTTCCTCATCTCCCACCGCTAAATCCCCCCTCTCATCCTCTAAGGGTCCAACATTCACTCTAGCCAGCCTCCTCTTTATATATTTGTAAAAACTTTTACTGTCCTTTTTTATATTTAGTGCTAGTTTAGCTTCATAGTCTATCTTTCCTTTCCTTATCACCTTCTTAGTCATTCTTTGTTGATTTTTAAAATTTTCTCAATCTTCTAATCGCCCACTACTTTTAGCCATTTTGAACGCATCAGCTTTTAATTTAATACTCTTCTTTATTTCCTTAGTTAACCATGGCTGGTTATCCCTTCTCCTACATTCCTTCTTTACCATCGTAATATATTTCTGCTGAGTACTGAAAAAGATCTCCTTAAAAATCCTCCACTGTTCCTCAGCCGTCCTACCAACCAATCTGCACCTTTTTAACAAACAGTTAAAATAGGTTCTATTGGTAAATTTGAAAGTGTCAAACATGGCAGTTTTTCTTCAACTGCTGTCATGTAATGTTTTATATAGAGAGTGACGCATTCTAGAGGGCCTTAGATGACTATTTGAATAGAAATAACATACAGGGTATGACGAAAAGGCAGGGGAACGAAACTAAGTCAAGATGCTCCTTTGGAGAACTGGTACAACATGATGGGCCAAATGGACTCCTTGTGCACTTTAACAGTTGTGTGAACATTAGGACCATTCTGGCCAACCGCCTGAAGTACCAACTCTTTTTCTCTCCACAGATAAAAACAAATTACTGCAGATGCTGGAATCTGAAACCAAAAAAGAAAACGCTAGAAAATCTCAGCAGATCTGGTTGCATCTATAAGGAGAGAAAAGGGCTGACATTTTGGTTCAAAACATCAGCTCTTTTCTCTCCTTAGAGATGCTGCCAAACCTGCCAAGATTTTCCAGCATTTTCTCTTTTCGTTCCTCTCCACTGATGTTGCCTTATTGCTGAGCATTTCCACTTTTTACTTACCTGCTTTTGAATTTGCAAGATTAAAGTTGATTTATTAAGTCATAAGTAGGCTTACATTAACACTGCAATGAAGTTACTGTGAAAGCATTCGGACGCCTATTTGAGTACACTGAGGGAGAATTTAGCATGGCCAATTCACCTAACCTGCACATCTTTGGACTGTGGGAGGAAACTGGAGCACCCAGAAACCCACACGGAGAGGGAGAATGTGTAAACTCCACACAGACAGTGATGCAAGCCAGGAATCAAACCCAGGTTCCTGGCACTGTGAGGCAGCAGTGCTAACCACTATGCCACTGTGCCCCCGTGCAGTGGGAAGCATTCAAGTGCAGCAGGCAGTAAAAAAGGCAAATGGCATGTTGGAATTCATTGCGAGAGGTGTCTAGTACAGGAGCAGGGATGTGCTATTATACAGGGCCTTGGTGAGGCCTCACCTAGAGTATTATGTGCAGTTTTGGTCTTCTTTTCTGAGGAAGGATGCTCTCGAGGAAGTGCTGCGAAGATTTACCAAACTGATTCCGGGGGTGGCAGGACTGATATATGAGGAGAGATTGACTAGGCCAGGATTGTTTTCGCTGAAGTTCCAACTAATAAAGATCACTCCTCAGCCTTCTACGCTCTAGAGAAAAAAGTCCTAGTCTTTCCCACCTCTCCTTCTAACTCAAACCATCAAATCCCGGTAGCATCCTAGTAAATCTTTTCTGTACCCTTTCTAGTTTAATAATACATTTTCTATAATAGGGTGACCAGAACTGTACACATTATTCCAAGTGTGGCCTTACCAATGCCTCGTACAACTTCAACTAGATGTCCTAACTCCTGTATTCAATGTTCTGACCAATGAAACCAAGTACGCCAAATGCCTTCTTCACCCCTCTGTCCACCTATGACTCCACTTCCAAGGAGCTATGAATCTGTACCCCTAGATCTCTTTGCTCTGTAACTCTCCACAATGCCCTACCATTAACTGAATAAGTCCTTGCCTGGTTCAATCTACCAAAATGCATCATCTCGCATCTAAATTAAACTCCATCTGCCATCCGTCAGCCCACTGACCCAATTGATCATGATCCCATTGCAGTCTGAGATAACCTTCTTCACTGTCCACTGTGGCACCAGTTGTGATGTCATCTGCAAACTTACTGACCAAGCTTTCTATATTCTCATCCAAATCATTAATATAAATGACAAATAACAGTGGACCCAGCACTGGAGGAGTACTGGCAATGAAGGCTCCAACATCAATTCATCACAGATAGCTCTGAGCATGCGCAAGCTGCAGGCACTCGGCTTGCCAGGCACTAGCGGATTGGCCAGTGTGGGCGCAGGCGCAGTCGATGGAGCAGATGGCCTTGCCCCGCCCCCTGCGGGCCGGGGGGCGGGGCTTGTGCTGTTGTCTGTTTGCGGGGGGGAAGTGGGCGGATAGTAACAATCACCATAGTGACCGGGACAGACTGACAGGAGGCGGTGGCGGAGGAGCAGGCATAGGCCTGGGCGCAGCGCTGCCCCTACCCTTCCCGAGAACGGTAAGTAACTCGAGTGCGGGCATTGACTAGAGCCAGGCACTGTGACCCAGCCGGGATCACGGCAGCATCAAGGCTGGCGGCCTGTGCAGTCTCCGTCCCTGGGTCTCTGCAGACTACGCAACCTCTGTGCGGATCACTACAGCCTATGCAGCCCTCCTCCCGGCTCCAGCGGCCTGTGCAGCCTCCCTCTCTGGGTCTCTGCGGTCAATGCAGCCTACCTGAACGGATCTCTGCGGCCTATGCAACCCCCCACTCCCGGCTCCAGCAGCCTGTGCAGCTTCCTTTCCTCTGGCTCGTTATGGCCTGTGAATGCGGAGAGGTTTGAGAGGGGAGCTGGCTGTGTGCAAGATTATGGGGAATAAGTCATGTAAGTGGGACGGGGAGAGCTATGACAGATTGGATGGACCGAATGGCCTCCTCCTGCACTGTAACGATCCTGTGTTCACATCTGTAACTTCAGAATCGAAAGTAAAACTGTTCACAAGAGGTTCCAGTAAATCAGGATGCTGCCCTTCTTTATGCAATGTCATTTTGTGTTGTTTCCCCCACTTGTGGATTATTATTTTTCTTCCAGCTGATTTCCATCTGATTTTGTCATCCTTGCTTAATATTTCACTCATCTCTTTTAATACCTTTTTTTATTATAATCTGGATTGCAACTGAACATGGTATTTCTGACTTTGGGGAAAATAAGTAATTTCTTAGTATGCATTCCTTCTGCTGCTACCAAAATCCAGTTCAGCAAGTCTCCCCAAGGGTGGTTGGATCCCCCAAATCACATCACAAAAATCGATTATCTGGTCATTGTCACAGAGCAGTTTGCAGGAGTTGGCTGCCATATTTCCTACATCCCAACAGCAAGTACACCTCCAAAAGATACTCCATAGGCTGCAAGATAGGTCAAAATGTTTGGAAGCAAATAGAAGACTGTTGTGCTACATGCAAAAATACTTGCATCTGTATAGCACTTTATAGGACATTTTGATAGGTCAAAAGGTTTGGAAGCAAATAGAATACTGTTGTGCTACATGCAAAAATACTTGCATCTGTATAGCACTTTATAGGACATTTTGACCTATCTTGCAGCCTATGGGGTATCTTTTGGAGGTGTACTTGCTGTTGGGATGTAGGAAATATGGCAGCCAACTCTTGCAAACTGCTCTGTGACAATGACCAGATAATCAATTTTTGTGATGTGACTTGAGGGATCGATAGTGACCAAGACGCAGGGGCTAACTCCATTGCTGTTCAAGATAGAGCAATGGGATATTTTACATTCACCTGTAAAGTAGTCAGGGCTCAGTTTAACATCTTAATTGAAAGATGGCACCTCTGACAGTACAGCGCTCCCTCTGATTTTTGGAAGCTGAATCCACAAAACACCGGAAAACTACCAACTGAGCCACAACAGAAGGTAATGACCATTGTCACTCGCTTCTTGGCTCTAGCCTAGATGTTTGCTCTTGTTCTGGGTGCCTGAGATGCATTAACTCAGGAACTGTGAATAGATCTGAACATTATAGAACCATTTTGATCCTAAAGTGTCAATGTTTTTCAAGCAAATGAAGATAGTTGAGTTAAGGACATTGTACTGAGAAACTCCGGCAGTGATGTCCTGAGATATTAACTGGTCTTCAACTGTAACTTTGCATCAAGTATGATTCCAGTCATTGAACATTTTTCTCCATGACTTGGAGCAATTGGAAATATGTTTGCTTGCGTTCTTCCTCTTTGCAGCCAAAGGTTTTTGCTGAGCTGATTCCAAAGTGCAGTCTGGAAGAAAAGCTTTAAAATCCAAATCAGCATTGATTCTTGGCTTGAATGCAATCTACAGAATAGCTTATAGACTGCTGGCGCTCCTTGGATGATAAATTGTAAACTGCTGTTGTTTGCAGCTAAAATCTTGACTTTTTATAATGAGGATAATTGGAAGATTGTGAATATTCAGCTTTCTTTTGGAGAAAGAACATTAAGGATGACTGTTGATGAAAGCAGTGAGTGGTGTCCTGACTGAGGGGCTGACTTTTAGATGAAATGTTATGATGAGTCCCTGTCTATTTGTTCAAATGAATTAAAGAAAAGGTACTAGTCAAGCTAGAGCACACTTTAGACCTCTGGAATGCAAACAGCAGGGATGTACTTCTGAGGCTGTATAAGGCTCTGGTCTGATCCCATTTGGAGTATTGAGAGCAGTTTTGGGCTCCGTATGTAAGGAAGGATGTGTTGGCCTTGAAAAGGGTCCCAAGGAGGTTCCCTGGAATGAAAGCTTGTCGCTTGGGGAATAGTTGAGGACTCTGGGTCTGTATTCATTAGAATTTAGAAGGATTGGGGGGGGGGGGGTTCTTATTGAAACTTACAGGATATTGAGAGGCTTGGAAAGAGTGGACATGGAGAGGATGTTTCCACTAGTGGGGAAAAACTAGAACCAGAAGGCACAACCTCAGGCTAAAGGGACGATCCTTTAAAACAGATGTGGAGGAATTTCTTCTGCCAGAGAGTAGTCTGTGGAACTCTTTGCTGCAAAGGCTGTCAAGGCCAGGTCATTGAGTGTCAGAGATAGATAGGTTCTTGATTAATAAGAGGATCAGGGGTTATGGGGAAAAGGCAGGAGAATGGGGATGAGAAAAATATCAGCCATGATTGAATGATGGAGCAGATTTGATGGACTGAGTGGCCTAATTCTGCTCTTATGTCTTAGAGTCGAACACCACCGCCTATACAGATTGACTAGTTATTTACCTCATTACTGTCTGTGGGACCTTGCTGTCTAATTTCATTAAAGAAGATAATTTTATTTGCAGAGAGAATTGGATCATGTTTAGGCTGCGAAAGAGGCAATTTAAATGAATGTCTTTTTTCGTAAGATAGTGGAATGTAAGAAAATGAGTGTTTCTCCAAAATTATTGGAGATCACCATTTTTCTGTGAATGGGATAGAAATCGTTCACACTTTCCAGTGACTGTGCTCCTGATTAATACATGATTTAAGAATTAATATTCCCTCTTGTGACATATTCAGAAGTCCCTTTTCTGGCTGAAAGAGGAGAGAAAGGAAACTGGCTCTCTATTCTCCTGTGTAATTGTGGCAGAAATGACCAGTCTCCATTCGCCCTGGGTGATTTCTGACCTTCTGTTTGGTACCATTCCACAGTGACATGACTAATTCAAGGAAACTGAATGTGTCAATTTTTATCAAAAGGGTCTATGAATATATGCCAAAATAATTAACCTGCCCTTCAGTTAAATTTGATCCTTTGTTGAGTATAACACTAATTTTTTCTCTAGCTCCTTTTGCACCTGCAGAAATAGCAACAGCAGTTAACAACTTCATGTTGAACCAGCTACAATGAAACTGCGTGTGCGAGTTCAAAGACAGAGGGGCTGGGTGGAGTTGGAGCAGAATGAGCCCACGCTCACTGACCTCCGTAATAAGATTACTACCTCTCTTCTCCCATCCTTAGGATACAGGTAAGTGAAGTAAAGTCGCTGCTTCTCTGATTAGCTAGTTTGATCATTTGTGCTGCTAATATGCTTTGAAATGGAACATGCTTATGGTGTGAAATTATTCATTTTACCGTATCAAAACTTTTTTAGTGCTCAGATAGAAAATTATCAACATTCTTGATAATTTTAGAACATAGACATATTTTTGGTCTGTCCTGTAACTTTTATGCTGTGTGCAGCATTCCAGAATAACTTTACACTACTAACTAGAATGGAATGTTACACATCAATGCTTTCAAAGTGTGGTTTGAACACAATAATAGAATTCACGTCTCGTTGATAGTGTTATCCAGTGCTAGGTTTTAAACACCAGAATTTAATTTTGATGTCATAGAAATCATAACTTATATCTTGTAATTTTTACTGGAAATTGTGCTTCCGCTCAGCCCATGAGAAAGCTTAGGCTGTTCTTTGAGAAGGGATATTATGCTGTGCCAAATTTCTGTTGTATTACTACTGTGTCACATGTTTGCTTTTATTATTGTCGCATGTATTAGTATACAGTGAAAAGTATTGTTTCTTGCGCACTATATAGACAAAGCATACTGTTCATAGAGATGGAAAGGAGACAGTGCAGAATGTAGTGTTACAGTCACAGCTAGGGTGTGGAGAAAAATCAACTTAATGCATGATAGGTCCTTCAAAAGTCAGGCAGCAGGGAAGAAGCTGCTGTTGAGTCAGTTATTGCGTAACCTCAGACTTTTGTATCTCCTTCCCGAAGGAAGAAGAGAGAATATCCGAGGTGCATGGAGCCCTTAATTATGTTAACTGCTTTACTGAGGCAGTGGGAAGTGTAGAGGGAGTCAATGGATGGGAGGCTGGTTTGCATGATGGATTGGGCTACATTCATGACCTTTTGTAGTTTCTTGTGGTCTTGGGCAGAGCAGGAGTCATACCAAGCTGTGATACAACCAGAAAGAGTGCTTTCTATGGTGCATTTGTAAAAGTTGGTGAAAGTCCTAGCTGACATGTCAAATTACCTTAGTCTTCTGAGAAAGTAGAGGCATTGGTGGGCTATTTTAACTATAGTGTCAGCATGGGAGTACCAGGACAGATTGTTGGTGACCTGGATACCTAAAAGCTTGAAACTTTCGACCATTTCTACTTCATCCCTGTTGATGTAGACAGGGATAGGAGCATGTTCTCCACTATGCTTCCTGAAATCGATGACAATCTCCTTTGTTCCCAAGTCTTCAGTGTGTTCCTACTGATGGATGTCAAGATTGTAGGCTATGTTATTGGCAGATTTTATCATGGAAGCTACCAACTTGCTATTTCTGTTTATCTCTTATCTGGTGTAACTCTTAGTGGTTTATTTGAAGTTGGCGATAGCCTTACAGTAGTGACACAGTGTGAATCTGTAGATGTACAAAGAATTGCAAGGAAGCTACAACATAGAACAGGCTATTTATTTTTTAAATTGCATGCTGTTAAGGTCATGGCTATTAGCAAATGCTAAGCTGTTCAGATCCCAGAAGGGAAACTTGAAACAACTAACCTCGTATTTGCAATTTCTGTGGTATGAAAAGAGGTTTTGAAATCCAGAAATGATGTCCCTGGCTGCTTGTGATGATTTTATAGCAAAGTAAATGTTTATTAAAACAATAAAAATATAAGTATTCACCGAACAGAATCCCCGCAGTGCAGAAAGAGGTCATTCGGCCCATTGAGCCAGCACTGACTCTCCTACAGAACATCTTACCCAAGACCCTCCTATCCCCTTAACGCTCATATTAACCCCACTAATCCCCCTACCCTATACATCTTGGGACACTCACCTGCACATCTAAGGATAAGTTATCTTCTGTATTGGTGACTGTTGACACTTGTCTGACATTCAGACACAGATGCAGAGGGATGCTACAACCAGAGACATCTACTAACATGAACCCACTTAACATCTTGAAGATGCGCTTCCATTGCCTTCGCCATTTGGTCGTACCCTCCAGAACAAGCCAGCTGGGGTGTATCATTGAGCAGCATGCAGCAGACCACCACAATGTGACAATACCAAAAGAATTGAACCTAGATTAAGAGGAGGACCCTGTACATCATTCTTCTGGGAGGATGATGAAGCGGACATGGCGGGCAAAGCATTGGAGGAAGAGGGTGAGACTTTCCCAGGCCTCTTGGTAATTGGCAAGCTGGCATGGCCGCAAGGACCATGTTAATTCAGCAACACTTTGCTTGAGTGCCTCTTAGCCCTGTGGTCTGCAGCTCAACTTCCATCAGGTAAATTATCCAGTGCACGCACAGCAGAATAATCCCATTGATAGCCAAAGACAGCGATTGAAGCTTCCATTACCATTGCTCATGTCACAGATCATCTGACCACACTAAACCCTGGCCTTGTCCACTCCCCTATTTAATTTTTCACAAATTTTAAAAAACCAGTCTAATCAAAATTTATCATTTATAGCAAAATAAACCAATGGTGAAACCGATAAAAAACCTGCTGTAGAAAGATAGAAAGGACTACTATAAGATTGATGTGGAGATGCCAACGTTGGACTGGGATAAGCACAGTAAGAAGTTTCACAACACCAGGTTAAAGTCCAACAGGTTTATTTGGTAGCACAAGCTTTTGGAGTGTCGCTCCTTCTTCGTGAGTGAGGAGTTGTGTTTACAAACAGGGCATATATACACACACAAACTCAAATTTACAAGATAATGGTTGGAATGTGAGTCTTTACAGGTAATCAAGTCTTAAACGTACAGATAATGTGAGTGATTAGAGGGTTAAGCACAAGTTAAAGAGATCTGTATTGTCTCCAGCCAGGACTGTGAGTGAGATTTAGCAAGCCCAGGCAAGTCGTGCGGGTTACAGATAGTGCAACATGAACCCAAGATCCCTGTTGAGGCTGTCTCGTGTGTGGAACTTGGCTATCAGTTTCTACTCAGTGATTCTGTGTCGTGTGTCATAAAGCAGCTTTAGAGAACGCTTATCTGAAAATCAGAGACCGAATGACTGACTGCTGAAGTGTTCCCTGACAGGAAGACAACACTCCTGCCTGGTGATTGCCAAGCGTCGTTCATTCATCCATTGTCGTAGCGTCTGCATGGTCTCCGCAATGTACCATGCCATTTATATATGTACCAATTTCCTAAACTAGCGTTGTGCATTCTGTAACTTTTACTAAACATCTCATTTTAGTTGTCAGACGTTGTGAAATGAGTACAGTAGACACATAACGATATGACTGAGCTGGGATTTATAGATGCACTGAATTGTACCAGGTTCTGTAATATTATTTTGAGAGGCATAAGAAATATGTTCTTTAATCTGGCAAAACAAATTGCAGTTGAATTTTGTGCATCTTTTTATTTACGCAGTTTTACAACTTTCTGCTTTGAATTTTTAAGTTCTTACCTGCTTCTGTTTTACAGTTCTGATACCAAATTCAACATCAGTTTAAATGGGAAAGATGTTCTAACCGAAGATGAGCAAACCATAAAGTCCATAGGAATAGTCTCTGGAGATTTGATCTGCTTAATGCTGCCAGATTGCTCTTCTGCCTCTGGATCATTGTCAGACTTAAGTGTTAAGGAGGAACCATCATGCTCAAATACTGCTGAGAATGGTGGGAATAGACTAGAGTCTGGTCACAAGAATGACTCTGTTGCATATCAGCAGTCTGAAGCAAATGTCCAAAATTCTTCATCTGACGAGATGTCCATGGTATTTGACGAAAACGCAGCGAGACGTCCATATGAGCCAATGCTGTGCAGTGAAGCAGTTGATGGAACTGTGCCTCATTCATTAGAAATATTGTATCGCTCTGCTGAGTGCGCCAACCCGAAGGATGCTCTGATTGTAGTGCTTCACCTCCTTATGCTGGAGGCAGGATACATTCCACAGGTAAACAATCTTGAGTAAAATGAAATTCAGTACGTGATCATACGTGCAGTGCAAAATTACAGCATTGGTACCTAAACCTCCGGAGCAGCCGATCCAATTAGAACGAGTTTGCTTTCTAATGAACAGAATCATGATTAATCCTTCCTTGTCTCTTGCCCACTCTGTTCTGTACATCTTACAGTTGTAATTTTCTTCTCTCCGCCTCGTTTTCGTTTGAATTTACCTTGTTTTGTCTCTTTTAAAATGAATCTCTGCTTTTGAGTGAGCAAATGTGAACGATATCGATGTTATTTTCTAGCAGTGTGTTTAGTCCACAAGAGGTCGAAAACTATTCTTTCGTTTTCCTTCGTTTTAAGCCAACGTAAAAGTTACAACTTCGTAATAGTCTTGTAAAAGACCCATCAGCACAATTGAAAGAGTGGGAGGATTCTCCCAGTGGCCTGGTTAACATTTATTCCAAGATTGAGACCCTCAAAAATAGCTGAATTCATCATTTATATTTTTGCTATTTGTAAATTGGCTGTCCACTTGTCTGAAACAACAGTAAATGCACTTACAGAAGCAATTAATTGGCTGAAAGTGCCTCAGGATGTTGTGAGAACATGGAAAGTGCTTTGTGATATATATTTGTTCTCTATATTTCCAGGTAAGAAATCTTTAATATAAAGAGTGATTTATCTGAGAGGCGCCATGACTGTTGATAAAACATTTAATCTTTTCTGTACTAACAACACTTCACAAACAACTGGTCAACACGGTGGCACAGTGGTTAGCACTGCTGCCTCATAGTGCCAGGGACCTGGGTTCAATCCCGGTCTCGGGTCACTGCCTGTGTGGAGTTTGCACGTTCTCCCGTGTCAGCATGGCTTTCCTCCCAGAGTCCAAAGATGAGCGGGTTAGGTGGATTGACCATGCTAAATTGACCCTGGTTTCAGGGAGATTAGTAGGGTAAATATATGGGAATAGGGCCTAGGTGGGATTGTGGGTGGGATGGGCCAAATGGCCCATCTTCTGTACTGTAGGGATGCTATGATTTTATGATTCTTTGACTAGACGAAAGCTCAATTGAGTTTACTTTTGGTGACATTAATTGTGGGAAGAATGTTGACCAGGAGATAAAAAATTCTTGCTGCTCCTGTTCAGATTTTGTGTCACTAAGTGCCCAGTGGCACAGTTAGCACAGCTGCCCTCATGGCACCAGTGACCCAAGTTTTAATTCCCGGCCTGGGTCACTGTGCGGAGTCTGCATATCCTCCCCATGGCAGTTAGAGAATTTTCACAGTAACTTCATTGCAGTGTTAATGTAAACCTACTTGTGACACTAATAAAATAGACTTAAAATTTAAACTATTGGGAGATGCAGACAGGGCAACACTGTTGACCTACTTGCAGGGCAACAATTCCAACTCTGCAGACTCTCTTCTATTGCATTTCATGCTTGGTCTAGATTGGAAACTTAAGTTTACAAGCTTCTTGTCCAATTGAACAGAGAACAACAGTCTATATACTCTAATCTTTGAAGGTAGCCAAACAAGTTGAGAAAGAACCCGAGAAAAGCAGACTAGAAAAACAAGTGTCAAGGCCTTTGAAGAAGGTGCAGAAGAACTTTATGCGTGATGAAAGAGTTCCATTATGTGCAGGGACTGAAGAGGCCTGGGTTCTCCTCCTTAGAACAGTTTTTTAAACTTGGTAAACTAGTTTTTAAACTAATAGCTAGGGAAACAGTTATAGTTTGTTGTTGAAATTAACAATCCATCTGGCAGCTTCAGCTGATGTCACCATGATTGGATCTCTCCCTCAAGCTCAGTATTTGGACGATGGCCTGAATGGGATGGCCACAGTCACGATATGAGCTGTTCTACTTATTTTCCCTGCCCTGTCCTTAAGTGGCTGAAGGTTATCCAGATTTCCCATTGAAGGTTGAAACCTAGAACTTCAACATTCAGGTCAGTTATTAGGTTGTAGTTGAGAGTGGGGAGAGGGAAGGGAGGGGATGTGAGCTGGAGGAGGAAGTAGCTGTTTAAAAAATGCACATGTGCAATAACCATGCTGAAACAGAAATGCACTAAAAAGGCCTGGGTTGCCCTCCTTAGAACAAGTTTAGTATGTTGACTCGAACAGGTCCCGGAGTGTGGCAACTATGGGAATTTCACAGTCACCTCACTGCAGTGTTAATGTAAGCCTTACTTGTGACTAATAAATAAACTTTAAACTTTTTGTTTTACAAGTAATTTATAACTCATTACCAGGTTGAAGTTGGTAATGTTTGCAGTCAACCTGGAGATGTGCTATCAAGAAATGGGGCTGTTTGTCCCATTTGTAGGATGCTCCAGTAGGAACTGTGGGATTTTGGATGAATGTGTGGAGTTTTGTTTGAGGTCCAGTGTTAATGAGAGTGCTCTGTTGCTGTCAGCCAGTGGTGGTTGTGGAAGATGTTTTCCCTGCAGATACCAGAACGTTGAATAAACATTACACAGGAAGCCACTCAAATGTCCCAGAAATAATCCTCATGACTTCCTGGAGATGGAGTCTATCATGTTTTTGTGGTGGCTTCTGAGCCAGGTTGAGCAGCAGAATTAAAAGAAGATTTGGTCGAGATGTTCAAAGTTATCAAAGGTTTTGTTTGAGTAAATAAAGAGAAACTGGTTTTAGTAGACACAGAGGCAACCGTTTTTATACAGCAAGTTGTAATCTGGAATACCGTGCCTGAATGTGGTGGAAGCAGATTTAATATAGAAGTTTCCTGTTGTATAACATGTCCTAATGGTGTTTTCATTTTAGCATGATTTGTAAATTAGGCATATTCCAGACGAACATTGCCTCCGTTTCTGTTTAAGGATGGTTACTGCACTTGCTCATTTTTTTTAAACAGCTACTTCCTCCTCTAGCTCCCATCTTCTCTCTTCTCTCTCCCCGCTCTCCTCTTCTTGCTGTTTCCCTCTCTAACTCCATCCCAAACCTCCCCTCATCGATTCCAACCCTGAGCTCCACTTGCAACTTCCTTCTCCAAAACCCTTACTTTTTCCCTTGCTATGCTTGCTTTTTCTCATCTGAGTCCTCACTGAAACTGAGGCAAAGGTGACTGGTAGGAGACTATAAGAATTTGAGAAATATTTTTTTCAAAGGCTTTTTTTAATTTAATCCAATCAAGTCCAATTCAGAGTCTCAACAAGTGAGACATTCCAGATCCAAGCTGACAAGATAGGGCTCTCACCTCCTGTCTTGGGCTTGATCTACATGATCCAAGCTGATTGGAGTAGGCATTAGCACCTCCTCCAAGGCTTGATCTCATTTGCATCTTAGCCAAAAGGCCGAGTTGCCGCTTTTAAAAATGGCTTCATGTGAAGCTAGAATATTACCTAATGACTTCAACCAAGTACAGCATGCCGATAGTACACTTGATCTTAGCCAAAAGACCAAAACCTGTTTTGAGTCACAAACGAGCAACTTGACTGCAGAATGTCCAAAGCTTGTCCACTAGGTGGAGCCATTGACTACAAAAGGTTTACTCTGATCCTTTAAAACAATCCTTTTAGTCCAGTGCAGAATTCAAACAAAGTACTATCAGTTAGTTAAATATATTTAAATTAAAATCAATCCTATATTTTTTCCACACTAGATTCAGTTTTAAGAAAATAACCCAAAAAAGAAACACAAACTTACTTATCACATCTAACAGATCTTCATGACTTTCGATGGGTTGATTAGTTCCATAAAAACATTTATTCTCTGTTCAAACAATTATCCTCAGTTAAAACATGGCTAGTTAGTGGAGTCTCCTTTGAGTTCTAAACTCTTGAGAAGCTCCAGAACATGCCCTTCCATGTGTTCATCGGCTGACATTCTTCAATTCAGCTTAATTGGTCTTGACCTTTGTGCTAATTGAATCTTGATAATGGAGAAATGGTCTGTTCAGTGTGTTTTCTTAGTCTGATTTTAGACATGTTCTTGTATAATTTGTTTTAACCTTTGGTTTTGAAGCTGGTCACTGTCCTATCTAATTATGTTACAATTTAATGCATTCTTTGCAACCATTTTGCATTTGGATTTTAACAAAGTATGTAAGAAGTCTTTGCGCTAATCTTTATCATAAAATCCCTTTAGGAACATCCTAGTAGCAACTTATGTAAATCTAATTCTGTATTAAATAAGACAGTATATAAAAGGGTTGCTTTCAGGAGACCACATCTTGACTTCTAAGGTGGCTTCCTTTGTCCGTGTTGGCTTATTGAATAAGCTTAATCTGAGATTGATTTTGGTTTCACTAAAAACAGAATCACAATTTAAGCTTGCTTATAGAGGGAAGCTGGGTGGTCAGGCAAGGGAGCGGCAAGTAGGTGGGCTGGGTGGAAAGTGGTGATTGGGAGGTGGGAATCGGAGAGCAGGATGCAAGTAGAAAGGAATAAGTAAAGAGTTAGTGAGTTACTAAGAGGAATTTTGAGACAGTTATATTCAAAGCAGTTGGTAGATTTTTAATATAAAAGTTATAGATCAAGAATGTGACACCCTCGTTTACATATTCTGTAGTAAAGTGATTTTTGTATAACACCATTTTTTTAGGAACACACTGAGAGTGCTAGTGGATGGATAGATGTAGTAATGTTCAGAAGAGAATTGGATAAATACATGAAATGAAATAAATTACAGGCGATAAGGAAAAAGCAGCAAAGATTAATTGAATAGCTCTACCAAAGCAGCACGGTGGCACAATGGTTAGCACTGCTGCCTCACAGCACCAAGGACCCAGGTTTGATTCCCGGTCGCTGACTGTGTGGAATCTGCACATTCTCCGCATGTCTATATGCGTTTCCTCTGAGTGCTCCAATTTCTTCCCACAGTCTGAAAGACATGCTGGTTAAGTGCATTGGCCATGCTAAATTCTCCCTCAGTGTTCCTGAACAGGAGCCAGAGTGTGGTGACTAGGGGATTTTCACAGTAACTTCATTGCAGTATTAATGTAAACCTACTTTTTAAAAACTTATTATTGTGACAATTTTTAAAAAAAAGTTTGGGCTTGATGGGCTGAATGGCCACTTTCCATGTTGTATCATATTCTAATAATTGTGCAATCTGACAAAATAATTTTGCTCCCTCTTTATTTTTGATGGAAACCATTGGTCTCTGTTTATCACATGTACCTTTAATATATTAAATGAGCACAGCCATGGTTCTACAGAATCTGGTTAGTTCCCAACTCATTTCCATCCTTAAGTGTTGGCTGGCTCAGGGCTTCGTGGAGGATAACTTACCCATGACCAACATAAAGGCTTTAAGGTACCCATTACAATGGGCCATTCACTACTGAGTAGTGCTTCTAGTTGTCTTTGGAATGGTAATATGTGGTGCAGCCACTGTTTGATATATTGCCAGTCCCCTGTCTTGAATATAATGTAAATGAAGATGTCAAAAGGAAACCAAGCCCTTATCTTAAGGAAGATTCACACAGGTTAGCCTCGCATGCTTCCCTGCTATACCGGATGAGGCCTCGGCGTACGTCACGTGCTAACGAGCTTAGCTAGAACGCTTTACTAGGGACTCAGAAGGGAATGAAATAACTTGCAAAAAAAATTATCCTTATGTATTTTTGTAGGGCATCCATCTGAAGGGTTCCCAAATGCCTGAGAAATGGAAGAACGAAGGTCTCTATAGACTACAATACGATCATTTTCTGTGTGAAGATGGGTCTGCTACACTCTCTTGCATCCCAATGGGAAATCTGGTTGTCGTCAATGGTAATGCATGATGGCTCTTTGGAAAGAGTAAATGTCATTCATTTGCCAGGAGTCATGTATTGTTTTATCTTATATGACCTTTAGATTGGAATATACATGTTTAGATGATCAAAATCTTGTTCTCTTTTGTTGCCAATTAGTATCCTCTTTGCTCCTTATTTAAACTATTTGCTATGAAACATTACATCTTGCTCCTTGATTCTGGTCTTGCATTTCACAACTGTTATATGCTTCAGTAAAGGCCTCTGCCCAGAGTGAGAACAGTGTGATACTGAGGAAACTGGGGTAGTTGCTCCTCCGACACACACAGCCCCTCCCAGACATTAGAATTATGTGACAGAAAGGAAGAAATGGGAGCAGAAGACATTTGGCTCATTGAGCCTGCTCCACAATTTAGTATGATCCTGGGCTTCAACTTCACTTTCCAGCCCATTTCCCATATCCCTCAATTCCCCGAAAGACCAAAAGTCTGCTATCTCCTCTTAAATATATTCAGTAACAGTGGATCTTCTGAGGTAGAGAATTCCAAAGTTTCACAGACCTCTGAGTGAAGACATTTCTCCTCATCTCAGTCCTAAATGATCAACCCTTATTCTGAAACTGTGGCCCCTTGTTCTAGATTTCCCAGCCAGGAGAAACAACATCCCAATATCCAGCCTGTCGAGCCTCTTCATAATCATGAATATTTCAATGAAATCATCCCTCATTCTTTCAAACTCTGGAGAACAGAAATTCATTTTACTCAATTGCTCAACATGGGACAACCCTCTCATCCCAGGGACCAACCTGATGAACCTTTGCTGTATCACTCCCAATGCAAGCATCTCCTTTCTTAAATATGGAGACCAACATTGTACATTATTTCCAGGCATGGTTTCACAATGGTAGCAAAATTGCTTGCTGTATTTGCATGCTAACTTTTAGATTCCTTTTTGAGTACACCCAAGTCTCTCAACATTTATAAGTTTTACGCCTTTTAAAAAAAAATCTGCTTTTCTACTCCTACAACCAAAATAAATAATCTCACTTGTCTCCATATACACCTCCATCTGCCACTTTGTTGCCCGTTCACTTAACTTATCTATATTTCTTTGAAACTTCTTTGTATCCTCCTCATGACTTGCATTCACACCTAGCTTTGAATCCTCAAAGTTTTGTCAGAGTTTCCCTTTTGTGAAGGCTTGACTTGACGTTGACTTATTCCAGTCATACTATGCTTTTCAGAGTGCACCTTTCCCAATGACTGGTGCCAGGCTAACTTGTCTGTAATTCCCCAATTTATCTCAGCCTCCTTTCTTGTATAGTGGTGTTAAATTTATTGACTTCCAATCTGCTGGAACTGTTCCATAATGAAGCAATTTTGGAAAATCATAACAAGCACATCCACTTTCTCTATAGCTATCCCTTCTAGAACTCTAGGATGTAGGCCATCAGGCTCTAATGATTTTGATGGATTTTATTCCCCTGAGTTTTTTTCATACCTTTTCTCTGCTGGTATCAATTCCTTAATTTCCTCCATCTTATTTGCCCTAAGTTACCCTTTATTTCTGATACGTAACTTGTCTTCTGTGAAGACAAGACACAAAATATTTGTTCAATGTCTCTGCAATTTCTTCATTACCATGATGATTTCTTCTGTCTATTTCTAAGCGACCTTTAGCCACTCTATTTTACAATCTGTTTTTATGATCTTGGCCACTTTACTCACATTCCATCTATCACTTTTTTAACAACTTTTGGTAGCTTTTTCCTGGTTTCTAAAACACTCCAAATCTTCAGAATTACTACTATTCTTTAACATTATAAGCGTCTTCTTTTAATCTAACGCTATCCTTAACCACTTTCAGTAAGACACAGATGACTCTTCAGATTTTTTGTTTTTCGATGGAATTATTTTTGTGAAACATTTTGAATTGTTTCTTCAAGTATTTCTGACTACTTATTTGCGTCCATATCTTTTAGACTATTATAATAATGCATGCTACAGACTTCATTAGAAACACAAAGGGTTTATTAAATTTATTAACAAGGAAATACTGTACAGAGGTTTACAGCCACAGCGGCTGCTCCAGTCCCTACGTGTCTTCTACATGCTTTCTCTATGTCTTCTGAGTGAGGGCTCCACCCCCTGGGGTGATTATCCACTCTCAATCCCGATTGGTTCCTCAAGCCATGTGACCCTTTTCTGTTATGCTGCTCTTAAAGGGACAATCACCATCACATCTATTTACTCAATCTCCCCTTGTACCTGTGTAATTGGCTTTATTTATGTTTACAATTCTTGTACAGAGATGATACCACAACATTTTATACATTAGGAAAGATTGGGTAGGTTCTGCAAAGCTAGGGCAGCAAAGCATTTTCTTTTTACAAGGAAGAACCTGTTGTAAATGGAACATCGTGAGGATTTGAGAAGTCCATATAAATACAAGTGAATTTGTGAACACTGACACAGCCAGTAACCGGCATGGAGGTCATTAACCAGTTAACCTGTTTTGACATTGTTATCTAAGGGAGAAATGTTAGACAAATCATTGGGAGAATGTTTTGTTTTGACTAGTCAAATGAAACCTTCATATACTTGAGGTCTTAGTTTGTCATTTCTGAAAACTGCACCTCCAACAATGCAGCACTCCCACTGCTGCACTGAAATGTCAGATGTGTTTAAATGTATAATAGATATAAGAAGGAAGCAGTCATTTTAATTTTTAAAATGGGATATTAACTGACCAAATGCTCAATGACCATTATATTAGTACTCCAGTATGTTGCTCTTTAAGCTTCTTGCGTAGGAGTTCTCCATCATAGTCGGCTAGTGCCAGATCTCTGTAATATACTTCAGTTTAGCAGTGAATGGAGTAACATACACTGAATGCATTGAATGTTTTCCCTTTTTCTAACAGCCACATTGAAGATAAATGAGAATGTCAAAAGTGTAAAGAAAGTACAATTGTCTCCTGCATCCTATGTTTATTTCGACAAACTGGGTAAGTTTGGTGTGGAATTTTAAACTAGGCTTTTGAATGTACCAGTCTTTATTGATAGTTATAGTAAATAATCACAGGTATGTACATCTCACGAGAATAAGCTATGTATGCACATACAAATGAGGAATAAGCCACTTGGCTCTTCAAGCCTATTCTGTCATTTATCATGGCTGATCTGACTGTAACCTAAATGCTGCATTCCCATCTACTCCCTTTTGCTTATCAAGAATCTATCTACTTTAAAATATTTAAAGACTCTGGAACTGTCTTCCTCAAAGGGCAGTGGAAGCAAGACTCATGACCCTCTGAGAGACCCTCTTGTCACTGTCTTAAAAGGGAGTCTCTTTTTTTTAATAATGACCCTAGTTGTAGATTCTCCCTTAAGAGGAAACATCCTTTCTACGTCCATCCTGTTAAGATCCTTCAGGATCTTGTATATTTCAATTGTTTATTTCGCTAAGGCAAAAATTTGAAATGAACATCCACAAGACCAGTAGCAGTGCCGGGTTGTAGAGCAGGATTTGCCATTTTGGTACTCAGTGGCAGATTTTACCATTCTTGTTTCTATCAGAACATATAGAATTTTCATGTTCTGCTAAATCAAAGTATTTTATACTCTGAATTTGCATTCATTAGGACTTGCCAAATTCAATACCAGTATGATTTAGACATCAGAGGTGAAAGGGAGTAATTGAAGCACCTAATCCCATATATATCCTTCCATGTTGGCTGGTTTGAGTGTTTCATCACTTAATCAGTTGGATTATCTGGTTCAGAAAACAATTTGCATGACCAGAAAGAAAAAGTTATTTTCATTCCACTATGGAGCTCCATTGCAGCTGTCTGACTAGCATGCGTGTTTCTGATGCTTTCGGCAGTTGTGTTATTGGCATTATCTCCTCCATGTGTGTGATATGAACGTGTATGTTTGTGATGTTCTGACCCTTTGTTCTGTGTTGTGGGAGTGTAACTATAATAGTATAATAGCACTACCTCATCAAAGTATCCGCTTCAATTAATTGAGTGGAGTAAATCAAATATGAAGGTAACTATATTTTAAGTTCTGAAATATAAAAACTAAAGAAAATTGAAATTTCCCTGCCAAACTGTATGGCAATGCACGTTTCAAAAGAAACCCTTCACCAGAACAAGTTATGTAACTTTACAAAAAGCACATTAGCAGCCTATGTCTGTTTCAGTGTGTTTGAGGTTACCTATTCTCCTTTTAGCAAGTAAAATTCTCCCCTTAATATGGGAAAATTCATCTGTACTGGGAAGATATATTTTTAAACCTCTTTGAAAAATGACTTTGTGCATAAGTAGTGTTGTCTAACCAGTTTTTTTTGAGCGATAAAGTTGTGAAAAGTTATCCATAGAGCTATAGGAATGATATGACACAGAAAGAGGTCATTGAGCCCGTCGAGTCTGTGCCGGCCAAAGTAGAGAAAAAAATACTAGTCGCTCATTTTAATTCCATTTTCCAGCACCTGGCCTGTAGCCTTGCAGGCTGCAGCACTTCAGATGCTTGTCCAGGGCCCTTTTTAAATGAATTGAGCGTTTCAACATCAACCATTAATTTAGACAATGAATTCCAAACAGCCACCACAGTCTGGGTAAAATAGTTCTACCCCATGTCTCCTTTAATCTTCCCACCAATCACCTTAAATCTATGACCCGGCTAGGGAAACAAGTCTTCCCTGTCGGCTGTCATAATTTCGTGCACACCAATTGGGTCACCCTTCAGCCTCCCCTATTCTAAGGGAAACAACCCCAGCCTAACCAATCATTCCTCATAGCTGCAATTTTCAAGTCTTGCAGCATTCTTATAATCTCTGCACTCTCCTCAGAGCAATTATGTCCTTCCTGTAGTTGGGGCACCAGATTATACACACAATTCCAGCTGTGAACTAACCAATGTTTTATACAGTTCCATCATTTCATGCCTGACCAAGAAAGGAAAGCATTCTGAATGCATTTTTTACTACCTTGTCCACCTGTTCTGACACCTTCAAGGACCTTTAGACATGCACTGCAAGGTCTCTCACTTCCTGAATCCCTCTCAGCATCTTCCCATTTATTGAGTATTGCCTTTCCTTGCTTGCCCTCCTTAAGTGCATCACCTGATACTTTTCCAGATCTAATTCCATTTCTCTGCCCATTCAATCATTGATATAATTCTGGAGTCAACAGCTGTCCTCTTCAATGTCAACTAGACAGCCAATTTTTGTGTCATTTCTCTTCTAATTTAAAATTGAAGCTCACAAACATTTCTAATTGTTTCCAAAAATGTGCTTTATCTTTGCAAGGTGGGGATGCTGCAAATGTGTATAAAGATCTACAAAAGCTCTCCTGTATGTTCAAAGATCAGCTTGTGTATCCTCTGCTTGCCAATGCCAGACAAGGTAATAAGCTTCTTAGTTTCTTTCTGTCCTCTAGACGTATCAATATATTAAGGGGGAGAGGGCTGGCAAGAGAGAAGCAATTGAAAGCTAAATAGGTTTCCTGGGAAATTTATTTTCTGAAACTGAATTGTTGAATGAATGTTAATTTCAATGGCATATGTAACTTGATGTTTTCCAATAGACCAAGTATGCTCTGATTTGCTGTGCGAAGAATCTGCCTTGCATCTTCATCAATAAACCAACACAAACAGCAAGATACAGTGGCAGTTATTTATCAGTAAATCTGAAATAAATACAGCTATCCCTTGTTCAATAAACCGACAGAAACAGCAAGCTACAGTGGCAGTTATTTATCAGTATATCTGAAATAAACACAGCTATTCCTTGTCTGTTCATACAGTGTTCTGAGCGAAAATGTACTTAACAAAATCCATTTCCCATAAGAAAATATGTAATAAGCATGATGTCAGTTTTACATTAAAGTCCTAATGGGTGAAATGGCCCAAAGATCCTCTCCATGACTCTTTCTGCTCGCTGCTTTCCACTTCTAGTTTGTCATCTCACCCACTTGCTGCTTCCCCCACCCGACCTGCACCCTTCCTCATACTGACCGCTTCTTCTGCTCCCTAACTCACTTCCTGTCTTTCGCTGTACCTCTCCTGAGTTCTTGCTTGCAGCAAGAATTCAGGAGAGGGAACCAATAGAAAGTCAGGGGAAGGAGGTGACAGTGGGAAAGTAGGGAGAGGGGCGGTGAGTGATAGGAAGATGGAGTATGCTTAGTAACTATGTTAAAATAAAAATGGAGACAACACTATTTAGGGAACTTTCCTAATTTACAAAGCACAATGAAATGTCTTATAAGAATGCATTTTAAATGAGGCTTACCTGTATCCAGAAATATTAGTTTCATGCAGTAAATTTATCTACCGTCTTTCATTTTTCTTGAATGTTAATTATTGGATTTTTTATTAATGATTTTTTTTCAGCCATGCCTAAGAAATAACTTTCTAAAAATGAAATATTTTTAACCCCTTTCAGCTTTAAACCTCCCAGATGTGTTTGGTCTTGTGGTTCTCCCACTGGAACTCAAATTGCGAATTTTCAGACTGCTCGATGTATCCTCTATTTTATCTCTCTCGGCAGTGTGCCGGGATCTTTATACAGCTACTAATGACCAACTACTTTGGAGATTTCTGTACTTGAGGGACTTCAGAGGTGAGCTAACACTGTTGCAGTTCAGGAACCGTATCATAGCAACAATTGAGCTGATGTGTGCTGGCAGCAAATTGGCTGTGTCATATTAAATAATGAATGTAATATTTGCTGCACTATCAACTGTCTATCATATTGAATTGTGACCTATATATTTCATGGAAAAGAATTAATTCTTTTTTTATGTAATTTCTGTAAATGTATTAAGTTATTGGACGTCCTGAGGTTATGTAAGAAGCTACAAAAATGCAAGTCTTTCTTTGTATGTCAATTATAAATTAAATTCTAAAAAAGCCAGTACCCAAGATGTGAAGTCTTTAGTCAAACTTTGAAGTAGAAAACTTTCCAAGTGATGTATTGGCATTTATCTATTGGTCATTCGCAAATTTAAAGTTAAAGATATCCTAATTTCTTATTTTTAAACAGATTCGCGAGCCAGCAGCCATGACTGGAAGAAAGTAAGTACAGTTTTAAACAGAATTGGCTCTGTAACTCCACAAATGTCAACAATTTTAGGTATACATGTTTGGTCAAAGTGGATTGACTGAGTAGAATTCAAATGCTTGCATTATGCATGGACTAGAGGCGAGAGACAGCAATGCAGATTCCCACTGAACTCTCAGTGGGTGATGAGGGGAAGGCTGGATTGATCTCTGTTTCACATCTACACTGTCCGCTACTCTCAGCTGAACAGTCTTAACAGTTGCTGTTCACATGTTAAGAATGGCCAGTTAGGCAATGTGCGGAAAGACTGATTGTACCTGTTCATAGTATGAGACACCATCAGAAGGAGAGAAAATTGAAGCAGAGAGACTGCTGTGATGTGTCTAGAACATAAGAGTATGGTGGTATTCAGGTGATAGGTGAGGGTAATCTTGACCAGTCTCTCAAAATTATAGTTGGATCCAGATTTTGTGAAAAAATACTTTGTAAGTGATGCAGACAGTTCTGCTGCATTATTCCAATGAGCAGTAGCTTCTGATTAGTACCAGTAATTTCCTAATTTTAATCATAATATTGGGAAGATTTATCTAACTCTCTTCCCCTTTGCATTAAAGAAGGATTGTCACCCTCCACCAGCCCAACCTACTACCCACCCTGGGAGGAGAAAGCTGAGGAAGTAGGACAGGCCATAGCACAGCTCATGACTATAATATGATAATTCAATGGAGAACAGACAATTTAACATTTTTTGTATACTTACATTTGTACAAATGTTCTAACTTCAGCATAACCATTTGTTTTTAAAGCTCTACAAAGAAAAATATGTGTCGAGGAGAAAGACTCTGCACAGAATTCCTCTCTATTTGCCACCTGCTTTGCCCGTATTTCCAGGTCAGCCTGGCCCCTTCAATCCCTTCCCATTTGAACCTCGCCATTTTTACCCACCTGGGATTATTGGAGGAGAATATGATGAGCATCCTCAGCTGCCTTACAGAGGAGATCCTGTTAATCGCTTTTTACCCGGATCAGGACCGTTGCCAGGGACATTGCCTCCATTCAGGCCTCCATTTGACCCAACTAATTCTTTGCCAGGTCAGTCAACTGAAATGCCTGGATTTCATGCCATCAGATTTCCAGGGAGGTCTACTGGAGGCAGATCAGCAAACATTAGGCGTGGCATCATTTAAGAACTCAATGAAGCTTTAGGACTTTTCTTAGATTTAGTCCTTAAAGGATGCTGAGTTACTGCGTTTCTAGTCTTTGTTAATCTTTCTTAAAAAGTCTGAAAAGCTTGCTGCTGAAACATACACTAGTTTGTATGTTAATTTGCCAATCCAAGCCTGAAAAGTTAAATAAGGAATATAAGAAATGTGGGACAGAAGGACTTAAATGAACATTTGACTCACATGGTGGAATAATTGTTGTTCTTATTTCATGCAGCGCGATAAAAGTGGGCTTTAGAATATCACAGTACCCTTTCTGAATATGTTCATATTTTTGTCTGGAGTTCTTTTCATGTAAAATTTAAATACTTTATTTGGCTAAGTGGTTGTAATGTAGGCTGGAATTTTCCGGTTGTTCACACCGGTGGGATCTTGTGGCCCCACTGAGGGCACATCCTCACAAAATACTGCACAGTGGCGAGGGGTGCATTCAATGGCAAACCCGATTTAACTAAGGTGGTTCCGGAAGATCCTAGCCAATGGCGGGCTACCGCTGCCACCAGTTGCAAAGAAAATCCACGCCATAGATTTTTACAAGATGGATTCTACTTTATTGTAGATTTGTACAAGATTGCTTAAATTTGAGTATGATTCAAAGAATCAGTTGTTTGAGAATTATTACCCTGTATAGTAAGAATTTCAATCTTGCCTGTATTTTGCTTCTAGACATTGTATCAAATTGTGGTACATGCAAAGGAGTTGCTTGCTAAAGCAAAACTTGTTTATAATACTTACTGTATAATGCACAAATAAATTGTTTCAGATGACTTTGGAATGATTCTTTCTGAAAACCTTGTTGTAAAAGTCACCATTGATACAACTTTAATAATTGTAAAGGACCTTCTTGATCAGTGAATTTGAATTTGGGATGATTTCAGAGTTTGGACCAGTCCCTGATTTATTCAGATACTTGTGCTGTATATTTGTGAAGTGAGATTCTTTTATTTGGTTCTTTTAAATTCTTCCTCTTCCTTACCCCCATTTCAAATTAATGTGTTCCACCTTCCAGTGTTGTTGCTGACTCTGCAGATATAACAGGTTAATTCTTCAGTGACTTTCTCTGACTAATTCAAATCAGGAGCTTCCCCCTGCTGGGGAGCCCAGAGCATGAAGCTGCATCTCCACAGAGGCATAGCATGCACATTGATGTACATACATCATCTGACCAGAGTGAAACAGATACATTGCAGCATCACTGTTAATACAATAGGCTGGCTTATTGGACTATGACATTTTTTATTCAACTAAATATCTGAAATTAATAATGGTGCAAAAGTTAATGTTACAGTAGCAACTACACTTAGTGCTTTGCAGTCAGTTCAATAGTTTGAGATATCTGGTGAGTGTAAAAAGTCCTGTTTAAATGCAAGTCTTTAACAGATATTAAAATCAGCTGCCAAAAGCACATCATGGGGCGGCACAGTGGTTAGCACTGCTGTCCCACAGCGCCAGGGACCTGGGTTCGATTCCCGGCTTGGGTCACTGTGTGGAGTTTGCATGTTCTCCCCCCCATGTTTGCATGGGTTTCCTCCGGGTACTCCAGTTTCCTCCTACTTTGAAAGATGAGCTGGTTAGGTGCAGTGACCTGAACAGGCGCTGGAATGCGGTAACAAGGGGAATTTCACAGTAACTTCATTTTAGTGTTAATGTAAGTCTTACTTGTGACTAATAAAGTATTTTAACTGTAATATTTTAAAATTGTATTGATATTCTTCTGTGGTGTCAAAGAAAAATGTTTACATTCCTGGTGGGAGACTTTTCATTTCTTGCTTATCTGAAGTATAATAGAAAACTGGTCCAAATGCTGGAATTTGCAATATACATTGTCAGCAGACAATGGTGCTCAGCAGAAATTTATTCCGATGGTTTAAAAAGGATCGTAGGAGGAGAGATAATCAGCCGTGGATAACGAAGGAGGTAAAGGAAAGTGTTAAAAGCGGATGCGTTTAGAGTAGCTAAGAGTAGTGGGCGAGAAGAGGATTGGGAGAGGTTTAGATGTCAACAAAGAATGACAAAGAAGTTGATAAAGAAGGGTAGGATAAACTATGAAGCTGGGCTAGCACTTAATATAAAAAAGGATAGTAAGAGTTTATATGAATATATAAAAAGGAAGAGGCTGACTAGGGTGAATGTTGGACCCTTAGAGGATGAGAGGGGGGACTTAGTGGTAGGGGATGGGGAAATGGCTGAGGCTTTGAATAACTTTTTTGTTTCGGTCTTCACGGAGGACGTGAATAATTTGCCGGGTGTTAGCGATGGAAAGATGGTAGGAGTGGAGGGCCTGAATGACATTATTGTTACTAGAGAGGCAGTGCTCGACAGACTGGATTGTGGACAAGTCCCCAGGACCGGATGGAATGCATCCAAGGGTTCTGAAAGAAATGGCGGAGGTGATAGTGGATGCCTTGGTGATTATTTTCCAAACATCGCTGGATTCCGGGGAAGTGCCGGAAGATTGGAAAACAGCTAATGTTACGCCGTTGTTTAAGAAGCGTGGCAGGCAAAAGGCAGGGAATTATAGGCCGGTTAGTTTAATGTCTGTTGTAGGTAAAATGTTAGAATCCGTGAGCAAGGAGAAAATAGTGAGGCATCTTGAGGAGAATTGTTTGATAGAGCAGACGCAGCACGGTTTCGTTAAGGGGAAGTCGTGTCTGACGAATTTATTGGAGTTCTATGAGGATGTGTCTAGGGCGGTGGATAGAGGAGAGCCGGTGGATGTGGTGTTTCTTGATTTTCAGAAGGCGTTTGATAAGGTGCCGCACAAGAGGTTATTAAAGAAGGTCAGGGGGCATGGAGTTGGGGGTAGGGTGTTAGCATGGATAGGGGATTGGCTGTCAAATAGGAGGCAGAGAGTGGGGGTCAATGGGTGCTATTCGGATTGGCGGTTGGTGACTAGTGGAGTGCCCCAGGGGTCGGTGCTGGGGCCTCAGCTATTTACCATTTATATAGATGATCTGGAGGAGGGAACCGAGTGTATGGTGTCGAAATTTGCTGATGACACCAAGATTGGTGGAACGGCAAATTGTGCAGAGGGTGTGGAGAGTCTGCAGAAGGGGGCGAATGGGCCAGGAACTGGCAAATGGAATTTAATGTTGGCAAGGGTGAAGTTGTCCACTTTGGTAGGAATAATGGTAGGAAGGACTATTACTTACATGGCAAAAAACTGCAGCATGCAACGGTGCAAAGGGACCTCGGGGTCCTTGTGCATGAGTCGCAAAAACCCAGCCTGCAGGTGCAGCAGGTGGTCAGGAAGGCGAATGGGATGCTGGCCTTCATAGCGAGGGGGATTGAATATAAAAGTAGGGAGGTCTTGCTGCAACTGTACAGGGCACTGGTGAGGCCGCAGCTGGAGTACTGTGTGCAGTTTTGGTCGCTGCACTTATGCAAGGATATTTTGGCCTTGGAGGGAGTGCAGAGGAGGTTTACTAGGCTGATACCGGAGTTGAGGGGGTTGAACTATGAGGAGAGGCTGAATAAACTAGGCTTGTACTCGTTGGAGTTTAGAAGAATGAGGGGAGATCTCATTGAGACATATAAGATGATGAATGGGATGGATAGGATAGAGGTGGAGAGGCTCTTCCCGCTCAGAAAGGATAGTAGGACTAGAGGGCACAGCCTCAAGATAAAGGCCAGGGGGGTGGTTTAGAACAGAGTTGAGGAGGAACTTCTTCACTCAAAGGGTGGTGAATCTCTGGAATTCTCTGCCCGTTGAAGTGGTGGAGGCTGCCTCACAAATATATTTAAGACGTGGGTTGATAGGTTTTTGATAGGCCAGGGGATTAAGGGTTATGGGGAGAGGGCGGGAATGTGGAACTGAGACACGACATATCAGCCATGATCTTATTGAATGGCGGGACAGGCTTGAGGGGCTAGCTGGCCTACTCCTGCTCCTATTTCTTATGTTCTTATGTAGCTGTTAAAGCTCACCCAGACTGCAGTGTATCAGCCTTGAAAGCTCCCATATTAGTTGTAGAGCTACTTAAATGCTTGAGTGAGATTTATGGCATCAATTCCAACCTCCAGTATCCTGTGGATCTTGAGTTTAATTATTAGTTGTGGGTATTAATGATTTTGTGTTTTGGATTCAACCCTGTTGAAAACAAAATTGTTGTGCTTTCATGTTATCTGTCTGGCTTGAACGTGAAGATATGGTAACTCACTGTGCTCCCCTGGTTCCATAAATCTTTAAACAAAAGGACTTTAATCTTTGATTATAATTTGCAGCCAACTTCTGTTGCTTAATACTAGAAAGATCTCATCTTGACTTCCTACTATGTGATGAATTTAGCAAATTCAGCAAAGTTGAGCAAATTTGGCCTCAGTATCTCCGATTAGTTGGGGATGGTGCTTGTGCCCTTTTTAAGTGGGAATCACTAAATGGTTATATTTGAATAGCCACTTGATTAATGTGCTAGAGGTACATATTCCCCGACGGCTGTTCCTCAGCATAAGTTACATATCGTTTGAGGAAAGTAAATTCCTTCTGAAATTACACACTCGGTTTCTAAAATCTAAATGAAAGACTATTTCTAATAGAAATTTCAGCAATTCATTAGCTGTGATTTTCTGCAATAGGATGCTTTGTAACTTTCAATATTAAAAGTGTCATCCTGCAAGACAAATTCCAGGTTGTCTTTTTCTATTAGAGGAAGAGAATGGTGGCACAGCAGGGACCTGGATTTTATTCCTGGCTTGGGTCACTATCTGTTTGGAGTCTGCACGTTCTCTGCGTCTGTGTGGGATTCCTCCCACAGCCTGAAATGCATGCTGGTTTGGTGCATTGGCCATGCTAAATTCTCCCTCCGTATACCCAAACAGGTGCTGGAGCACATGACTTTTCACAGTAACTTTATTGCAGTATTAATGTAAGCCTACTTTGACACAAATAAATGTTATATTTTTCTGAAAGGTATATTCTGCTTTAATATTCTAAAATATTAGCAAAGTTCTTAAAATCCACATTGAAGGATGGATTTTAAAAGAAGCCAAAACCTCTCAAATACTCTCAATCTATATCCTAATCAACAATGAAGTATAAGTTTGCATTCAACTGACAATCAAGTAATAGGTTTTGGTAATACAGGGAATTCGCCAGTTCATTTTGGGGTTTGGTGCTGGATATTTTTTCAGCTCTCAGCAATCCTGATCATAAGCAGAGATCACATTACTAGAACCCAGAGTGTACCGTTTTTCAGTTAAATGATGGGAACATGCACAGATCATAACAGAAAACTATGTTGTGGACCATCTACTGAAATATATCCCTGTACACTTGCTAAAGTTGACAAGTTAACCCTGATTGCCTGAGGTATTGCCAAGCACAGCTCTTCTCATGTAATACAAATTGTCATGATTGTTTCAAATTTTGGTTTCTTGCATTTGCCCTGATGAGTGTAAGTCAAAAAGCATTCGCTTTTCAGCAGTATTCAAGTTTTGTACCACTGAGTGATTGTTTGAAACATATTAAGTACTGTCACATAATTCAGCAATCTGAAAGGGAGACTGCTTAGTAGGGAAAAATCAGGATTTTTAATTTAAATGTATTTTCAAATAAAAAGGAAACTGAACAAAAATAACAATAAATAACACCTCCACAATACATGAACATAAAATTATAAGACCCCCATTTGTGTCTCATCTAAATGTAGACTTTCAACAGAGCCTCAAATGAGTTTGTGAGGTTATTTTGTGAGGCTAACTGAAAACTTGTGATAACAGATGGATCTGTATGCTCATGAGTACATGACAAATGTTTTGTGAAATGGCCCAGCTTCCTGCCTGGACCTGGTAGTGGTGCATCATTATGCAGGTTGCAAGTAAAATGTTGTGACACCTGCAAGAAATGTTGAGCGCTTGTGTGAAATAGCCGTAAACTATCTCTGCCCTTGATCTGTTGTATCGTGGCTTCATTTTGCTCATGTATTTAGACTCTGGTATTCTGCTATTCTGTGGTTTCATAGTGGGGTCTCGATTATAGATGCAGAGTTCAGTCCACTTCTGTTACAAATCATCCACCCAATGTTTCCTGATAATTGGGTGGCATGATGTAGATGTCACAGTTGCTTTTGAGGGAAAGGCTACTGCCATATAGCATGATATTCCAGTGATCAAATTTTGCTTGGAAATTAACTGAGTATCAAATAAAGGTAAAAGCATTGCTATCTACAGATGCCCTTCATATCATGCCCATGGCCCATTACTGAAAGATAACGTAAAGCCAGCAGCAACTTAAAGTTGAATATTAATGGAATCAGTATTTTAGTTCGAGGTTTACAGCAGGAAACAGGTCCTTCAGCCCAACTTGTCCATGCCATCTTTTTTTAAAACCACTAAGTTAGTCCCAGTTTTGCATCTTCCTTGATAGCCATCTTATTCATATAACTGTCTAAACGTTTTTTTAAAAGATATATTGTACCCACCTCTACTACTACCTCTCTACACACCACCCTCTGAAAAAAAAATGCCCCTCTGGACCCTTTTGTATTTCTCCTTTCTCACCTTAAACCTATGCCCTCTAGTTTTAGACTCCCCTATCTTTGGGAAAATATGTTGCCTATCTAATTGATTTATGCTCCTCATTATTTTATAGACTTTTATAAGATCACCCCGAAGCCTCCTATACTCCAGTGAGACAAAAGTCCCAGTTTATCCAGCCTCTCGTAAATCAAACCAAGTCCTGGTAGCATCCTAGTAAATCTTTTCAGCACTCTTTCTAGTTTAATATCCTTTCTATAATAGTGACCAGAACTGTACACAGTATTCCAAGTGTAGCATTACCAATGTCTTGTATTACTTCCAACAAGATGACCCAACTCCTGTATTCAATGTTCTAATATCTGTTTATCAATGCTTGCTGAGTACTACCTGTAGCATATCCAGACTACAGTTTGCTTTCCTGACCCTCTGCAGTGAAGTACTCAGACCGTCACCTCTTGTTCTAGATCCCCCCTGCCCCAGCCAGAGGAAACAGCACTGAATGGGCCAGACCCGTCCATTATTAAATATAAAACTCTGCAATAAGTTTATTCTGTTTGTCTGCCTCCATTTTCCAGGAATGGAAAATGCTGTCAAAGTTGACATCTTCATTTACTGTGAAGTAGGATTTTATCCTCATATGCTCCAAATGGATAATTTGTAATCTGTTGCGAGTCTTGGATTTGTTCTAATTCATTAAACTGAAGCTATGCTCGCAATCAGTACTGGAGGCTGAAAAGATGGTATCAACTCAGCCAAATCTGTAAACTACATTTTCTGAATGTAAATCACCATATTGGCAAGTGTACAAATTGCATCTGCTTTGACTTTCTCTGTCAATATGTTAGTCTGCATACCGCTTGCAGATGCGATTTGTTAGTGTTAGATTCAAGGTATCTGCAAACACGTTTACTTACATTCTCAAATTTGGGACAAGCCAGTGCTTCGATATCCAATGTAGATTGTTCTTGCTCGTTTTCTAGAAGTCACGCATCTCTATCTTATAATGAAACAGGGGCTGGAATTAATTAAATAAAGGTGGTGGCCCCCAGCCACCTGCAGGAACGTTGAGTGGCTAACCTAGCTCAGGCAGTTAGTTGCTGAATTCGTAGCTCCCGTCCCTCTGAGGTAAGAAATCCTTCTCCAAGAGCTACCAGCCAATTAAAGAGCTGACTGGGAGCAGTGGCTAGTGCTGGGCCTTCAACCGGCTCAGACCAGGAGAGGAATTTATTTCCTTCTATATTGGATGTCACAGTAATCATATGTTTTGATCACAAGCTTAAAAGAATTGTATTATACTAATCATGATATTAAACCATACATGGCAGGAGGTGCTCAGAATTTCCCCTTCTGAATACTATTCTGTGAATATTGCTGGAAGTGGTTAAGGCCTGGCGTTGGATGACGACAGCATCAATCTAGGCTGTGTTATCCTCTATGATTGAACATCTATTTGCGCTCACTATCTAAACTCACACAACAAGCTATTACTTTAGCAATATCCATGTAACTAATTACTTTTGGCGTTCAATCATTGTTGGCTGATGGGGAAGGAGACAATTATAAACATGTGGTTAGGAGTAGGCTGGTCAGCCCCTAAGCTTGCTCTACTATTCAACTCCAGGTTTCATCAACACCCAATAATCTTTGACTCTCTTGTTGGTCAAGAATCGGTCTATCTCTGCCTTAAAAATATCCAGTGACCCTGCCTCCAGTGCTCTCAGGAAGCTTCACAACCTTCTGAAAGAGGAAAAAACTTCTCATCTCTGTGGTTAAAGGACAACTGTACCGAGCACAAAATATTAACTTTATTTTTAAAAGAAACAAGAATCACTCTTAATTCAACATGTTACACTTACATATAGGCCAATTATAACATTCTTCCTCATCACGATTAAATTACAGTTTCACTAAATAATAGTAGAAACATGACAAATAACACATTATTAATGTAAACCAGAATCTTCATCTCAATACCATCCACAATGGGTTAATGAGGGGGTAAAAGACAGTACAATAGCTTGCACACTGGTTGCAGTATAATGGGGCATGTACTGAAACCTTGATTTGAATTCTGGGAATATGTGGAACATTTATTAAAAATCACAATGGTATAACTATTGTAGGAAAACAATTTTAATATTCCTGTTGCTCTGGCCTGCTTCCAGTGGGCACCTTTACCAATTCTGGAAAGAAATGGCAACAGTCAGTTGTGACCCTCTGCCATCTCAAATTGCAGTTTCAGTATCTAAGCTCAGTCATGCCTCCGCAGGAGGAACTAGGAGCAGGATGTCTAGACATTTCCAGGATAGGGGATGGGAGATGTTGATAATTTTAAAAATGGCAAAATTGCAAAGTAAAAGTATAATTAAGATACAGAAAATAAGCAATACAATTTTAAAAATGATAACATTTTTGTGAGAGAAGAAGAAGCTGTACCAATTTGCCTTCCTCTTTTGAGCTGGTGATTTCCAGCTGGTGTAGTGATACAAACTCCAGTAACATGTACTTCTGGAGCTCTCATCACATAACCTGTCATCATCAACCATTCCCTCTCCTACCTTTGGTCACCCAACATGTTCACCTTTATGGAGCCTTCCCTTTTTGCTAATTGAAAAGTACATTAGACTCTTCATTACCTAATTGTATGATTTTTGACTTTCAATTAGCTCTTTTGCACCTAGCATGGCTCGTAAACAATGGTGTTCAAAGAAAATTCAGGGAGCAATTTTTAAAAATTGTTCGCTTCAAGTGTCCGAGAGGTTCGGTTTTAATTATGGGAAATGGCAGGCAGCCCTGGAGATGGTAGTCTTACTGGGGGTGGTTCCAAGAGTGCTGTTTTTTCTCCATCTGTGAGTCCAGTGAGGATGAATAAGGTATTCTGCTTAATTGACAATTGCTTCTTGTTTTGGGCTGGGGAAATTGCATATGAATTGAGTCAGATTTTTGTTATGCCTCATGTTTGAACAGTCTGCAAGTCTCATTTTGTTAATGCTCACACACATTGAATGATTACTCAGAATACTGAAATCTGCTAAATGTGATTGTGGGAGATAAAGATCTTAAAATAATGCATTAAAATAGAAACAAAGCAGCACTTTGTCAGATAATCATGCAGTTTTGGCTCACCAAATGATTGAGTCTTCTGTTGTTAAGATTTGGAGAAAGAGCTTTTCTTTTTATGTACATTAGCAAAATAACAAAAATAAATGCTTCAGATGGTCCTCCGGTAGCCAAATATTGTTAATGGATCTGTGAGGCATGCTACAATAAGAAGTGCCAAATCGTATGAGAATCCCTTATGTGTTGCACAATACCTTTTTACTAACTTGGATTACTCATTGAACAAAGCCAATATTTTATGGCTTTATGTTCCACATGTGCCTATTATTATGGTTAACCTTATGCTAGAAGTTGGAAATGTTGAGCTATTTAATATCAATATATTTAGAAGGAGAAAAAGAATGAACCCACATGACAAAAAAAAGCAGGGTCTTCATACAGTCTGCCCCACAATGGCCCAGCACGATGAGAAAATTATTGTAAATCATTCTTCTAATAATTTAAGGTTAAAGATTTGGGCTGGAATTTTCCATCTGTTCTCGCTGGTGGAACTCTGCTATCCCATCGGCAGCAGATGCCTGCCCGCTGGTTTCCTGCTGGCATGGGGTGTCATCAATGGGAATTCCTACTGATGGCAACAGGGCCAGAGAATCCCGCCGCTAGCAAACAACGCTCCACCTCCCACTAGCGGGAAAGACGTGGCTGGGAAGCTGGAAAATCTCACCCTTTGAATTTTGTATTTTACTGGTTTGGGCCATTTGAAACTAATTTTCCAGGTTAAGTTCTCTTGCTCAGTGAGAACCAATGCATTTGGGACCCTGATATGGACTGTCCCTTGGTTATCTGCCCATTATTGTTAGACCTCAGGGCTGCCTCATTCTTTGTATCACAGTCCACATAAAAATGTTGCTTCCCAGGTCCACCATTGAAACAATGATAAGCATATTTAAAGCCATCTACATATGAACCTCCCCTACTTGCTTTTCTCAAGGCTTAATCAAGTCAATTGTCACCAGATAGTTAAGAATGAAGGCAGCCAATTTAAACATCTATATCCATTCATTTAGATAGTTCCTAATATCACCCACTGTAGCATTCACTTGTTTCTTAAATTATTCCAGTAATTTAGTTTCCATTAGATTTGGTGGTTTAGTTCAGAATTCAGTCACATCGTGTTAAAATTTTCTTTGTCAATCCTGTAGTAACCAGTTTATTAGGTTGAACACATTTCTCTAGACTACTCTCATCGTTTAAGTAAGACCCCGCGTTAAAATGTTTTCATGCCTTCAGTTATCCAAAAGATCAGCTCTGAAATGCTTCCTTTTTAGCCTGAACAGCCCAAGCTTCTACAGTATTTTGTCATGACTTGGACCTCCAAAATTAATACCAGTCTCATGGCACCCCCATCTGATTTCCCCTTGCTATTGAAATGTCCGGTTATAATCGGGGTTAGTCAGCAGACAAGAAAATCTGCTGGTAGTCCATTTTACAACATCACCAAATGTTAACATTAGCCCATCCAGAAAAGTGGTGTTCCATGTTATTCACAGTGTGTATCCAAATGGGAAAATGGTTTATTTCTTGTTTGAGCTGACAATCTTAGATGCTTTTTTGCACAACCTTCAAAAGAACTATGAATTTGCATGAACCAAAGGGTTTTACAGCACAAAAAGAGGCCCCATTATGTTCTCACTTGTCCTTTATTGGATTAGTCCAAAACAATCCTAGTGGGCCGATTTCTGCTCAATTCCATGGCTTCATACATATGTCCAATTTTCCTTTAAATATTCAATAGATCCGTTTCACCTCCTTGTGCTAATATGATCTAACAATTCTCTGCACAAAGACATTTTTCCTATGCTCTCACTTTTGTAGTGACAATTTAAAATTGATGGTTCCAATCAAATCATAATCTTAAAAACAATCTGCATTAAATCTTCTTTTAGCCACTTATGTGCCAGTAGAAACAGTCCTAGTATTTCACCTTGCCTCATAACTATGGATTCCCAATCCTTGTATCAGCCTGTTGGAAGCTTACATTTGCAAATAGCTTCACAGTTTGTCTCTGGGCAGGGCATGCAAACTCAGGATTGTCTTTGACCTCAAACACAGGCACAAAAAAGGAGAACGTTTTGAAAGCTAAGTTCATGCAGTCCTACTGTTTATGTCAGTAACTGGGGCAATTATTTCGGACTGATGTGATCAGATGTGATGAACTGAGTAGCAGCATCTAACTGTAGTTAAATGTGGAATGCAACCCTCCTGGCATTTGCCAACTGCATTCACTCTCCGTCCAAAGCACCCTACTACCTTCTAGAGATGATGTCAGTTAGGAAAGAAGCCTACCCTAACTTGTAGAGTCTGTCACACTAACAAAGATAGGGAGGTGGTAATCATCCGCACATTTGTGGTCCAGATCAAGGAGTTCCTTATGTGCTGTTTTACTAATTGTGGAAAAACACTGGAGGTCAGTGTTTGCCTAAAACGGTACTGGGTCATAGAAGTAATGCTTCCCCTACTTTCGTCTCCTACTTGGAGCAAAATCATCAAGGATTAGAATGAGGAAAATAAAATATCTACGATTCATATTGGAACTGAATTAGGAGGGGAATACGGAAAGTGATTCTGAACTGGATTTAAACTATGCCTGAAACTGAAATGCATGAGAACATAGAACTGACCTAAATGGATGGGTGGATAGATCGATTGGTGCGGTGATCAGGGAAAAACAATCTGTCTATTTTACATAGTGTTCCTTTAAATCCAAATAAATGATGATTCTCTGATTAACAACAGCATTCCATACGACACCTAACAAGCTGCTTTGGGAGATAAAGTGCACAGTTATTCACATCACACACACTTAACATCTGCACACACACCTGGCACAGCAGGATTTTTTTTTGCCTCTTGTCCTAGTTGGAAAACAATACCTCATTTTACAGCTTGTTATCCATAAAGTGAACTGCACTGCCCATCGATCCGTGTAAGAGTGTTTACATTACAGAATCCAGATATTTCCATCTCCAATTCCCACCATCCTTTTGAGAACAGTCTGGTAGGTGCTGTGTGTTTCCACAGTTTATCGATTTCATTGACTCACACGTGAGAATACTGTAAAAGGTTAATCAGAAAAGAGGCTGGCAAAGGACTTCCTCAGGTTCCGAATTGTCTCCGCCTTTGCTTCATCTTCAGTGGCGCCAGTACGCTGAGGGGGCTCGGTAATACTGAAACTGTTTGTCAATGATTGTGATTTGCTGAAAGAGAAATTAAATGGGGAGAAGTTTCTGTCAGCTGTAATACTTGTTATGCTGAGTATCCAAAAGAAAAACCTATTGCCCATGAAATAAAACAGCCTTCATTTTTAAAATCATCCCTATTGTTTCAATTAGGAACATCATAAATTTGAACCATTGATGATTTTACTTGTGTTCATCAAAATGATGGCGATTAGTATTAGCAAGAGGAACACTTCTCATTTCAACCATCCAATAGGTTATCACTCAATGCATCTTGATTGATTTTTACATAATTAGATACAAAAATTCCCTCTAAGCTGGTCCAACAATTTAACTTAACCCTGATCTCTGAAATACGTGTTGACTGTACTATTGACATATTTTCACTCCCCCACTGCAGATATCTTCATATCTTCAAATGAGATACTTGAAGGGCAGGACTTTTCAGCCATGCTCTCCCCAAAACTGGAAAATCCCACCTGAGGTCAACGGACCTTTGCATAGCCTGCCCCCGCCCCTCCTCCCTGCCCGCTACAATTCCCATGGTGGGCGGAATGGGACAATTCCTGCTGCAGACTTTAAGAATCTATTTTCTAAATTAATATTCCCATTACAAAGCTTCACATCACATAAGGAATTCAGACAGGAGTTTAGAAAATCTGCCTATTAATTTGGAACTCAGTACAGACAATGCATACGGTCCTGCGTTATAATTTCTATAGTTTTTTTTGCAGTTAAAGCTTCACTAATTAGCAGATTTAATTGAATTAATTCAATTGGTGGACTGACCTTTTATCTTCGTTGTACAGTGTTCACAATAGAACAAAGGAAGATATGAATAATGTACCAGAAGTTTGGAGGGAAACAAGTTTTAGAAGCAGCTGAAGGAAGTCAGTATTTGTAGAGAAATAGCTTTGGGGAAATTGATGGGATTGAAGGTGCATGAATCTCCAGAGCCTGATAATCTTCATCCCAGGATAGTTAAGGAAGTGGCCCTGGAAATAATAGATCCATTGGTGGTACTTTCCAAAATTCTTTGGACTCTGGTCTGGTTCCTACAGGTTGGAGGGTAGTTAATGTAAGACTGCTATTCAAAAAGGGAGGTAGAGGGAAAACAGGGAACTATAGACCAATGAGCTTAATGTCAGTACTGGGGAAGTTGCTGGACTCCATTATCAAGGATTTAATAGCTCAGTATTTGGAAGGCAGTAGTATAATCAGACCAAGTCAGCATGGATTTACAAAAGGGAAATCAATGTTGATGAATCTATTGGAATTTTCTGAAGATGTAACTAGTGGGGTTGACTGGGGAGAACGAGTAGATATGGTCTATTTAGACTTTCGGAAGGCTTTTGAGAAAGGTCACACACAGCAGATTACTATATAAAGTAAAAGCACATGGGATTGCAGGTAATGCCTTGAGATGGATAGAAAGCTGTTTGCAGATAGGAAGCAAAGAGCTGGCATAGATGGGTCTTTTTCCGATTAGCAGTAGTGACCAGTACGATACCACACGGATTTGTGCTAGGACTGTTCACATTATGTGTTAATGATTCAACTATTCACATTATGGCTGGGATTCTCCCAAAAGAATTCTAAGTCCCAAATCTGTGTGAAAACTGGAGTAACTCGCACCAATTTTTTTTAAGCGGGATTACGAGAATGAATCTCTGATACACTGTGCATCACAGAGTGCCCTAGCGGGAGGAGTGGTGCCTATTCCCGGTGGAGAGGTCAGCTACATAGTGCTGATTGGGCTACTGCGCTTGCGCCAATCTGTTTGTGCGGAGATCAGAGCATGCACAGTGGCCCTGCATTTCTGACCTCCTGATCAGTGGCCAGCCCTGCAATCCCCCATCTCTCGATCACTGTCCTCCTGAGCCTCCCCAAGCCAGCCCCTATGTCCCAGTTCCCTGGCCAGCCACGATCACCCCAACCCCTTGGTGTCCTTATCTGAGGAAGGATTCCTTGCTATCAAGGGAGTGCAGCAAAGGTTTACCAGGCTGATTCCTGGGATGATAAGTCTATCATATGAGGAGAGATTAAATAGGTTAGGATTATATTCACTGGAGTTTGGAAGAGTGAGAGTGGATCTCATAGAAACTTACAAAACTCGAATAGGGTTAGACAGGGTAGATTCAGAAAGAATATTCCCGATGGTGGGGGAGTCCAGGAGTAAGGGTCATAATTTGAGGATAAGGAGTACATTAGACAGGGGTTGCGGGTAGAGAGGTGGACTGGTGGTGTTGAGATGGCGGCGCGGGCTCGTTGGGCCGAAGGGCCTGTTTCCCGGGCTGATTTTGTTCTTTTTGTTTTTTTTTAAACCTTTTAGAACTGAGGTGAGGAGAAATTTCTTCACTAGAGGGTGGTGAATGTGTGGAAATCATTACCACAGAATGTAGCTTAGACCAAATTTCAAGAAGAAATTAGATATAGCTATTGCGGCTAAAGGGATCAAGAGATGTGGGGAGAAGGTGGGGAGAGGGGAATCAGGTATTGAATTTGATGATCAGCCATCATCAAAATGAGTAGCGGAGCAGGTTCGAAGTATCAAATAGCCTACTCCTGCTAGAGTTCCTATGTTTCTATGAATCCACTGTTCTTTAAACTTACTTGTGCTCGCTTTTGCCAATTATGATGCCAGTCCTTATAGGGATCACAATTGTAAGGGGTAGATATCTATTATGCATGTGAAATATCTCCAGCAGTTTGAGAGGAAGAAAAAAGTGTGCACAAAGGTGGCTAAAGTTCTGTGGTGCAATATGCTGAATCTTTAATATTTACCGTTAAATTGCTTGAACATATCACTTTTTATATTTCTAACTTGCTGGATGAACATTGGATATAAATGACAAAAGTATGATATTGCTCTGACAATAAAAGATGTGCACAAAACACTAGGAGTGGTTATTGTGGAAGGTTCATAGTCTGGTATTGCCTTAGTTTGCTACAGCTGTGACGCTAATGGGAACTATCGTTTTAAACAGTTGGGTGACAGCGGTTGGATTTCTCCAGTCTTGCACAGTCAGCTACCACTACCAGCAAGAACAGAGAATTTGGCAATCAGCCAAATCTCCATTCAGTTCTGCAGGACTGGAGAATCCCAGCCACCAGTGAGGCCACAGAATTCTGGCCAGTGTGAAAACGCACTAATGTGACATACCACAGAGAACATGACATGAATTGATAGCTACTCCCTCGTCTCAATGCTCTTACGAGGGATCACAGTGTAAGGAATGTTGGATAGGCTACCCTGAACTGTTCTTGTGTAACTCACAGTTGCGTTTTAGACAGCTCAATTGACAGAAAACTGTTACAAATTCCTTTAGTCTCCAACTTGGCTGGGAAAGAATGTGAGGTGGGATGATTGGGAGGAAAATACTGTTCAAGATATTTAACATTTATCTTTTTAAAACTGTATCTTCAGACTACAGCATATCTTTATGTTCCTTTCTCCCTCATGTATGTGTCTAGCTTCCCCTTCAATGTATCCATGCTATACACCCCAACCACATTCTCATCACTCACTGGGTAAAGAGGTTTCTCCTGAAATCCCTATTGAATTATTGAACCCCTTCATAATCTTAAAGACTTCCAACACGTTTAAGTCTTGTCTTTTCTAGAGCTCCAGCCTTTCCTAAGGTTAAATGCTCCCAGTTCTGAGATTATTCTTGAGAATCTTTGGTGCCCCTTCTCCAACACCTTTATTTCTGGTTAGGTGCACTGGCCATGCTAAATTCTCCTTCGGTGTTACTGAACAGGCGCTGGAGTGTGGCAACTAGGGGATTTTCACAGTAACTTGACTGCAATGTTAATGTAAGCCAACTTGTGAACACTAATAAATAAACTTTTAAACGTTTTACTTACTTGAGCAGTGGCTGTGGTGTTGTGCTCTGCTGCTGTGGTGTTGCTACTCCAGATCTTGGCTGTGAAAGAGCCTGGCCCTGAGCAGGGGGCCTAGATGGCTGTGCAGCGAAGGCTCCAGGCTTGTATGACTGATTAGGGGAGGTACCTGCAGATTTGATCTGCTTTGGAGAAGCTGAACCTGGAGATTTCTCCTGCTGATTTGTACTGGGCTGAGGACTCTGGGGCTGCTGACCCTGTGGAGAAGGTCTTTGGTGAGGTACTGTGTTGGAACGTTGAATCTGAGGGCTTTGGGGCTGTCGTGGGCTTCCTGCATTGAAGAAAAATAATGTAAATTTAGCAAAATCTGATTTCTTTTTCTTTCTCATCCCTTCTACAGCATTTTCTCCTAAGTGATCTCCAAATGTTCTGTGGCTTGGAATGAAGCACCTGCAGGGATTTTGAAACTTTTTGTTCAAAGACTTTTCGAAGGCAGTACAAGGAAGAACAGTTCACCAGGCAGTGTTTGTCAATACATAAAGAGTCAATAAGTAGGTGAGAACCAGACTTTCCCTGGAGTTAAGGCAAGTGCTGCGACATTTTGTCAGTCTAGAAACAACATGCATGGTTTCTGCGCACACAGGATTCAGAACATTAGTTTATGTACTATCGGTGCAAGGTGACTAATAAACAAAAAGCAATCGGATGAAATGAACATAAGTCACTAAATCAGCTGACCTCTTTTGGTTTTGTGGACACCCATCACTACCTGAGCCGCTTAATTTCCTGTAGCATTCTTTTAGCAAAAATAGAACAAAAGTAGGAAGAGGCTCTTTTATTGGTGTGTGTGTGTGTGTGTGTGTGTGTGTGTGTGTGTGTGTGTGTGTGTGTGTGTGTGTGTGTGTGTGTGTGTGTGTACGGCGGGGGGAATAGAGTGTTTTTTTTATTGATTCGTGGAACATGGGCATCTCTAGCTGGCCAGCATTTATTGACCATCCCTGGTCACCCCTGAACTGAGTGGCTTGCTAGGCCATTTCATAGGGCAGTTGAGAGTCAATCACATTGCTGTCGCTCTGGAGGCCACATAGGGACAGTAGATTTCCTTCCCTAAAATGACATTAGTGAACCAGATGGGTTTTTCCGACAATGGACATTGGTTTCATAGTCATCAGTAGATTCTTAATTCCAGATTTTTAAAATTGAATTCAAATTCCACCATCTACCATGGCAGGATTCGAACCCAAGTCCCCAGAACATTCGCTGAGTTTCTAGACTAATAATTTAGCAATAATACCATTAGGCCATCGCCTCCCCAAAAAGTTATTTTTTAGTGGCACAGACCATTTTTAGTTGCTTCGGGACCTCCAGCACTCTGAAGCTCCAGGAAGCACAGAACAACAGACAAGAGTCACTTTCTCCTTGATTTGTTTTCATGCTCAGCAGCTAGCACAGTTGACACTTGCCCTGATAATTGTGATGTTGAGTCTGGGTCCTAAAATTCTATGATCTATAATATATAGGAATTTTGTGGTGGAGAAAAATGATAGGGAAAAGGAATCTGCAGTAATGGCCAGCATCAGTTTCAACATAATACTAATTGTATCTCTCAGATATTCATTCTTCAGGTAACTATTGTCCCTCCTCACTTCTCTCATATAAAATAGATGCATGACTCATCCATTGGTGTTACTTGATGCAGCTAACATTTTTAAGCCAGGTTCCTGGAGCAAAAATTGATACACTTGTGTATTTTCTCTTCCTCTCGTCAAAGCATTAACATTGATTTTCATTGTGTAACCTGCATTAATTATTGTTGCTCTGAAAGGTTCCAGTTCTACGTACGAGTATATCTGTTCCATGACTTTCCCTGGGCCTGGTTTACTTCCTGCTGCAATTGAAGTTTTAATAAACAAAATTTCTGTAGACAAGACAAAGCAGCCCACTTGCTTGGCACCTCATCCACAAACATTCAATCCCACCACCACCAATGCACAGTAGCAGCAGTGTGTTCCATCTACAAGATATACTGCAGGAACTCACCAAGGCTTATTAGGCAGCAACCTTCCAAATGCTACTACCCAGAAGGACAAAGGCAGCAGAATAATGGGAACCTGGAGGTTCCTCGCCAAGTCACTCACTATCGCTGGGTCAAAATCCTGGAACTCCTTCCCTAACAGCGTTGTGGGTGTCCCTACAGCACTTAGCAGCAGTTCAAGAAGGCAGCTCACCACCATCTTCTCAAGGGCAATAAATTCTGTCCAAGACAGAGGCCCACATCCCCTGAATGAATAATAAATAAATCTTTTGAGGATGAGGGCTGACCTTATGGAGATTTATAAAATCATAAGGGACATAGATCAGGTGAATAGCCAAGGTCTTCTTCCCAGGGTAGGGGAATCCAAAACTTGAGGGCATAGGTTTAAGGTGAGAGGGAGAAGATTTAAAAGTGATCTGAGGGGCAACATTTTCATGCTGAGGGTGGTGCGTATATGGAACGAGCTGCCAGAAGAGGTGGTAGAGGTGGGTACAATTATACCATTTAAAAGACATTACATGAATAGAAAAGGTTTAGAGGGATATGAGCCAAATACAGGCAAATGGGATTAGCTCAGTTTAGAAAACCTGGTCGGCATGAACAAGTTGGGCCACACGGCCTGTGTCTGTGCTGTATACCTCTAGGACTCTATGGACAGAATTTTCCAGCTGTGCCCGCCTGAAGGCCAGAAAATCCCACCCGAGGTCAATGGACCTTTGCATGGTTTGCTCCCATCCACTGTGATTCCCGTGGCTTGCAGGACGGAAAAATTCCACCTTACGGATAGGATTTTACAGCCTCGCTCATCCCGAAACCATAAAATCCTGCAGGAGGTCAACGAACATTTCCATTGTCTGCCCCTCGCTCGCTCAGATTCCATGGCAGGTGGGGCAGTAAAACCCTGGTCCATGACTCTACCGGCTGTCCTCAATCAGGATGGAGAACAGGTTTAAGTGCAGAGTGAGATAAGATCACGCCTCTATCAATAACCCAGGACCTGGTATTCACAGCCCCTCACACATTCCTGATCATATCAGAAGCTGCCTTCATTTAATTAGAGATGCTGCCATGGAACCACACACACCATAAGCTGCAGATAATCGACAGACAAGTTGTGGAAGTTGTCACAACTTTTTCCAACCCAACCTACTGATATGTAATCAAGGGGAAGTAATAAGCTGTGCTGCAAGCTTCATTCTAATTTTTAAACTTTGACTACAATGGGGAAAACCCTGCCAGCCTTGGCTTTTGAAAGGTACATGCCCTCCCATTCCACGCAGCCCCATGATTTCTTGTTTAAAGGAAGTGTTCAATTTCACTGAGTGACAAAGTTCTCTCCTTGTGCAAAACACAATAAATGGCTCCTTATATGGGCATCTAGGCTTTTTGTATCAATCCCATGACAGAAACTATTTGGGTCATCGGATCAGCTCTGCCCTCATACATGAAGGGCACTGTTTTTAGACTTTGTAAAGGTTGGAAATGGAGTTGGAAAGGGCCCAAAAATACAGGCACCAGTGGGTGATCTGGCCAAAGCAGGTTTGGGGCTGACAGAGCTGTCTGGCCCTCATAAGGTGGGCAGCCAATTAGACTCATTAAAAGCCTTGTTATGGGCTGATGATGGAGGCAGATTGGGATTTTTCTGCAAGAAGCCCTTCCTTCCAACCTGTCTGTTTGGGTGGGGATGCAGCCATTGGCTGCCCTGCCAAGAATTCTCTCCTCCTCCTCCTTCTCCTCCTGCTCCCCCCAACCCCCACTGACTTGCCAATTAGTGCTTCCTGGGGATGGGTTTAGGATCCAGAAACTCCTACTTTTCACCCTTAAAGTGAAGATTCATTCCTTTTTTTTGCTCAATCTTCAGCACTGAATTGAGTTGAAAGAGTTAGAGAGCGCTGTATTGTCTGCACTCATTTAGTGAACCAGTTGGGTTTTTCCAAAAATGGTTTCATGGTCATCGTTAGATTCTTAATTCCAGATTTTTTTTATTATTGAGTTCAAATTCCACCATCTGCCTTGGCGGGATTCAAACTCAGCTCTCCAGAACGTGAGTTTCTGGATTAATAGTCTGGCAATAATACCACGAGGCCATTGTCTCCCCAAACTTGATACTATGGGAGTGATTTGACTAATCTCAAACCTGTTAGCGTAACCCAGTTCATTCTGAAATCAGCAGATGTTCACTTGAAGCCCACACCCTAAATGGAGGATGGGTAGCTGTTTACTATTACCGGCAATCTAACTGAGAGTAAGGATTATTTTATCAGGGTTGAGGGCAGTTTCACTTAAACTGAAATCTTGGCTTCACCTATCATTTAACCATATATTGAAGGCATTGTCTTAGTTCCATGCAGAGAAAATGCTGAATTGCCTTATGACTAATCCAATCCCCCATGTACATACGGACGTTACACACCTTGAGGCGGTGGACGGGCTTGGGCTGGCTGGCCCCACTGGGAAGTGGCTCCTGGCAGAGGCTGCACCTGTGGTTTTGTTGACTGAGGTTGGATCTGTTGATATAAGAGATTAAGTTGAATATAGCAATGGTGCAGTGGGTGGGCAATAGTTTAAATTGCCATTGATACCGTTCATCATTCCCTGCAGACTAAAGGCTCCTGATCAGTTCAACAAACACTCTGGGTGGGATTTTCTGGCTGCACTCGCTCCAAAATGGGAAAATCCCACCAGAGGTCAATGGATCTTTGCACTGTCTGTCCCCGCTCGCTATGATTCCCATGGTGTGTGGGACGGTAAAATTCTGTCCCCAGAGTCCATTTGTTTCCTCCCAGTAAACCAGTGAAAACCAGTCTCTTTGTTCCCTCCTAATAAAGAAGTGAATTGAAATGGAATAAATATTTGAAAACATTTACAATATCATTGCAGGGAATTTTCTGGTTATTGGAATTTTTGATCTGGCATTTGGCTGGGGGTTCTTTATGATCAACAAGATACAACATAATCTTGCATTCACAATCTGCCATCAACAAAGGAAAGCTAAAGCATTTGAATGAGGTGCAGGAGAAATGGATGCAGAGCTGGGGAGCTGGAAAAGATTTGCAGGGATGGTGATGCCAGAGAAATTTCAACACAAACAAAATCACTGCAAGTTTGAAACTTAAGCCATTGCAGTCAGCAAGGATAGGGAATGATGGTTGAGCAGGACTTCATACAAGATAGCAAACAGGCTGCTTCTTCTTCCCAGGCAGTCCCTTGGAACCAAGGATGACTTTCTTTCATTTTGGGGTTGTGGGTCTTGATGTGACTGTAAAGTCCAATGCTGGATCTGCACTCTCTGCCATAGGCAGTGTTTGATGAAGTGGATAGGTGGGATTTTGGTGTGTTCCTCCTGCTGTTTGTGCAGCCAACAATTACGGAGTTTGTGACATTATAGAGAGTGGAGGTGAGGAAGCATGAATGAGGGTCTGAATAGCAGATAGGCTTGTTGTAGGAGTGGAAGAGGACAGTGGTGGAAGTAAGTGTTTGCTGTAATTAGAAATAGTGGAATTGGAAATTTGGCTCAGAATTGAACAGAGTGCCAACACTGTGAACAGTGGAGAGGGAAAGGGATGAAGTTCATGTTGAGAGCATAGCATTTATACTGAGGCCAAAGAGAATGGCTGCAACCTTCTCAATGCCTACCTGTCAGCTTATCCAAGACTAGGGGCAGAGTTTTTCCATCCCGCCCACCACAGGATTGTAGCAGGTGGGACACGGACCATGCAAAGTTCCATTGACTTCGGGCAGGATTTTTCGGCCTTGGGGTGAGGGCAGCCGGAAAATCCCGCCCTAGATATTGGCACTGGAGGTGTCCAGAAAGGGGATGGAGAGATAGAGCTCAGTGTCACAGAATTCGTGAGGAAGCCAATCCCAAATCAACATTATCACAGACATTCACTTTTGTTCTATTCCCACTATCCCCATTTCATCTAGTTAAGAATCTTTGCAAATTCTAATGAAAGGTCACAATCTGAATCATTAACTCTGTTCATCTCTCCACAGAAACTGCCAGACTTGCTGAGTACTTCCAGCGTTTTCAAGTTTATATTTGTTTTCCACCACTGCAGTATTTTGCTTTTGAAGTAATGATGATCCTTTATAAAACATGGTGTTACCAATGCAAGGTTTAATAAGATTATTATGTTTTGGGACTGTGTCCAAAAGGTTTTGATTCCATGAACAGGGAGCAGTAGGGAAACTTTGCACTCATTCAAATTTAAATGTTGATTTTGATTTGCTAAGGAATATTCACCGAGGAGTTGAAAAGTATTTTCCTTAATTTGAAGAAATTGCTACAAAGTTACAACAGCCCAGAGGAATTTGAACAATTTCATTACAAAGGGTTTTATTAGGGAAAGTGTTAGACGTTTACTTAACCCTTTTGGATGAACAGTTTTGCCAGAGTACAAGAGGGAGCTGAGAGATAAGTGGTAGACACACTATTGTTCACCACACAAGAATGTGGCTGGGAACCTGTACTCGGGCTGAAGAAACTGAGATCATGAAGATTAAATGAGAGTGGAAAATTTGCCTCACTTTAACTAGAAGGGGCAATCTCAGCTCTCACCAGTTCAGGGATCAGAAGTTACTTGGCTGGAAAAGAAAAATAGGGAAAGCAAGATCTTGGGAGCTTAGCATCACTTTAGACTTGTTCCAGGAGAAAAGAGTGTATTGAATCAGAATTCTCCAGTGCAGAAGGAGGCCATTCAGCCCATTGAGTCTGCACCGACCACGATTCCAGCCAGACCCTATCCCCATAACCCTATGCATTTACTATAGCTAGTCCCCCCAACACTGACGGGCGATTCAGCATGGCCAATCCACCTAACACACATCTTTGGACGACTTAAGGGAGGGAGTAAAGTATAACCATGGAGAAAGATCTTTAATCACATTAAAGCATTAACAAGGATTTTTTTCTGTAGCTTATAAATTGCCTGCAAAATAGTCTTTAGTTCAGTCTATTTCAGTGAAAGTCTAAAATGTGAAATTTTATGCAATTTGTTTAAGTTGGCTACTGGCAAGTCAAATTTCTTTTTTAAAGTTATCGATCTCCATGAGGACCGTAACATTTGGGCCTTAACTGGAGTATTGGACACCACACTTTAGGAAAGATGCGAAGGCCCCAGAGAAGGTGCAGAAAAACTTTGCAAAATGGTGTTAATGGTAGATTGGAAAAGCTGGGGTTTCTCTCCTTAGAGAAGATTGAGATGTTCAAAATAATGAGTGTAGACAGAGGGTAGATAGAGAAAAACTGATCCCATTGGCAGAAAGGTCAAGAACCAGAGGACCATGGTTTTAGGTGATTGGTCAAAGAACCACCTGCAACATGAGGAAACACATCTTCATGCACTGAATGGTTAGAATTTGGAAAGTTTAACTACTGGGAAGGCAAATTCAACATGACTTTCGAAAGGGAATTGGATAAACACTATATAGAAAATAATTGCAGGGCTATTGGGAAAGGATAAAAATGTGGGACTGGGCAACTTTCTCTTACATGGACACAATGGGATGAATGGTCTCTTTCCATGCTGAAATGTTTCCATGATTTTAAGAGACGACACCTGGCATCTTCCGTGGAACCATAAACCAGCAAAGAATCCACATCATCACAGGAGGAAGGAAATAAACAAAATAGAGAATGAAAACCTGCATGCTGGTGTGTACACTAACCTGGCTCAGCGTCATTCCAGCTCTCTGCTGGCTTGCTGCAGGATTGTCCGACAGAAGCTGGTTCATTTTCCCTATGACCAGCTCGGCTATTAATTGCCTATCTTCCTCAATGTATTCACCAATCAGTGGCATGGCACTGTCCATTACCTGCAATAGAAGGAAAGATATGTTGAGAGCAATCAGCTTAATAAACATTCCACACATCACTAGGAAGCGTAACCAAAACAAGAGAAGTTTAAAACAATTCCTAAATCCAATGTAATTTTAAATGTATGTGATTTTGTAGATAATGCACACCTTTCATATCATCCCACCCTCCATTGTCATTGGGAACCAAATAACAAGGCTCAGAATTTTACTTCCTTCTAATAGAGCTGCTAAACATGAGAACTTAGTGCATCAGTTTGTACATAAACTCCCACGTTTACCATTCTATCATCAATTAAAGGCTGAATTTCATGTGGGGAAGGACCCCTGACACTCCTGCATAAATGTCAGATGCAAGTCTTCCTATGCTTGGCCAGCTCACCCCAGAGCCATGTTTTGGCCATCAACTCTTTAATCAGCCTGATGCAGGACTTCTTCACTATCCAAGAGGAATCCCTGCTTCCAACAGCTGTGCCACTGGGAGTGGTGGCCATTGCTGGTACTACAGGGAACCCTCTGAAGAAGAGCAGGAACCTCAACTGGCCCATGGGTAAGTCAAGAGCTGAGTAGATTAAGCTAATATAGGGAAGGAGTAGGCCTTTCAGCATCTTATGCCAATCCCTATTTAATCAAACAATGGCTAATCTAAACCTCCACTCCATGCAACTGAGCTTGATTCATATCTCTCGATAGCCTTACTATCAGCAAGAATCTAACTCATCACCATATTGAAAATTTCACTTGATGTGATATCCACAAGAGGAATAAAGTCCCAGACTTCTCAGAGCTTCCTGATTTTACTTCTTAGTGGCCTGGCTTGAATTTTAAGATTGTGCCCGTTTACTTCAGATTGTCCCACAAGAGGAAATCACATGACTTTTTTCTAATTCCGTTCCAGATCCCCTGAGATAATGACTAACATTCCACAAGCCTTTCTGATGATATCTTTTGTACCCGTGCACCAGCTGTAACTAATTTCTGTACATGGAAATCTGAACCTCTTCACAATTTCTTGTCTCTTGCAATTTAGAACATCTTCTGATACGTCAGAATTGGATCCAATGTGAATGACCTCAGACGTCCTGACCTTGCATTCTATTTCTATTTGCCAAGGGCCATGTCCAATCACCTAATATGTCTGCATCCTTTTGTAAATTCCCTTTCCCTGTCTCCAAAACTTCATCGTTTGTATCTTGAAGAGGAAGTCATAGCAACATGTGGTTCAGAACAAAAATGTTACAGCAATCTATAAAAGGATTCTATAAAAAGGATTTATTACTTTGGGAACCCACAATCACTAAGGTTATCAGTGCAACTGTAAAATAGAAATACTGTACAACATAGTGTGTGTGAGTACTGCTGATTTTTGAGGAATGATTTCTTGCATATTTTTCCTGGGAATTTTTTTTTGCACAGTCATTTAACTTAAAGCAGATTCTAGGTAAATAGGGTGGCACAGTGGCACAATGGCTACTACTGCTGCCTCACAGCACCTGGGGCCTAGGTTCAATTCTCAGCTTGGATCACTGGCTGTGCAGAGTTTGCACATTCTCCCCGTGTCTGCATGGGTTTCCTCCAGGTGCTCCGGTTTCCTCCCACAGTCCAGACGAGTGCTGGTTAGGTGTATTGGCCATGCTAAATGCTCGTTCAGTGTACCCAAAGAGGTGCCAGAATGTGGCGACTAGGGGATTTTCACAGTAGCTTTATTGCAGTGTTAATGTAAGCCTATTGTGACATAATGAATAAAATTAAACCTTAAATTAAATTGTCTCTTCGTCTTTGGAATGTGACACCAAATCTTCAAGTGAAATACGATATAAATATAAAGGGAGGGAATCATAAGGCAATAATTTAATAAGCAAAGTCCATTTGGTATGCGTGACAAATCGCCTCTTGAAATTCCTCCTTCTCCTGGACATATCAAAGATGTTGAACAATATTCTACATGTGTTTGAAGAGATATGTTACAGGACCTCCCCCAAGCTACTAGACCCTGTAATATTGCCGGGTGAAACTGAACTCTGACTGTCTATCATTTTACCTATAAGCAGGTAGCAGCAGGGAGAGTTTTGTCCAGGTAAATTGCTTGGCCTTAATCTACACTGTATTACTGGAATATTGGAACATCTGTGTTTGTGCCTTCAAGACTAATTAAGTGTGCATGCGTAACAGAAACTAGCCAAAGGAATACACTTCCACCACATAATTGCTGCAGAGTGATTATGAGGCGGGAAAAGTAAAACTCAGCTATCTTTACCTCTCGATGTAAAACCTTCGCTGTGATGGAAACTGCAGATAAAGACTGAACTGAATTGAACATTTGAGTCATCAGACATGTTATATTCAATGCCCACAATAACTAGTTGATAACTATGTGGATAGACCGACCGCATTGTTGTCCATTCGTTTCTACTTTAAAAGTCCTATTGCTCCTGGACTCAAGTTTTGAATTAAGCATTCTAACACATTTGATTAATTTGGCGTTCTGTGTCCCAACATCAGGTGGTTTTGGCTTCTTTATCTTCTGCAAATTATCTAGTTGTGAATGTGGGGAGTATAGTCAGTAAGTGTGGTAAATAGTAAGGAGGAAAGTCTTAGATTACAGGATGATGTAGATGGGCTGATCAGATGGGCAGAGCAGTGGCAAATGGAATTTAACCCTGAAAAGTAAGAGGTGATGAATTTTGGGAGGACTAACAGGCAAGGGAATACACAATGAACAGAGGGACCTTGGGGTACATGTCCAAAGATCTCTAAAAGCTAGAACCTGTAATATTGTCGTGTGGAACTGAACTCAAGCAGTCTATCATTTTACCCTTGAACAGGTAGCAGCAGACAGAGTTCTGTTCAGGTAAATTGATTGGCCCTAATCTACACTTTGTATTACTGAAATATTGTAATGTCTGTCTCTGTGCCTTCAAGAGTAGTTAATCTCTGTGTACAAGGACAGGTAGATAAGGTGGTTAAGAAGGCAATGGGATCCTTGCCTTTATTAGCCAAGGCATGGAATATAAGTGCAGGGAGGTTATTATGGAGTTCAATAAAACATTCATCGGGTCATAATTAGAGTACTGTGTGAAGTTGTGGTCTCCACATTTTAAGAAAGTTTGAATGCACTAGAAAGGGCGCAAAGGGGATTCACCAAGGTATTGCCTGGGTTGGAGCGTTTCGGCTATGAAGAAAGGTTGGGTTGTCTTCCTTAGAAAAGAGAAGGCTGAGGGCGGGACCTGATTGAAATAAACAATATTATGAGGGATATAGATAGGAAAAAGTAGACTAATCAATGACCGGGGACAGGGATTAAGAGGGAATTTGCGGAAAAACATTTTCATCAAGAGGATGGTGGGAATCTGGAACTCACTGCCTGAAAGGTGGTAGAGATAGCAGCCCTCACAATATTAAGAAACATTTTGATCAGCACTTGAAACACCATAGCATACAAGGCTACGGACCAAGTGCTGGGAAATGGGATTAGAATAACAGTGCTTGATGGCCAGCGCAAAGGACAGCATGGTGGCACAGTGGTTAGTGCTGCTGCCTTATAGTGCTAGGGATTTGGGTTCAATTCTGGCCTCAGGTGACTGTATAGAGTTTGCACAATCTCCCTATGTCTGCATGGGTTTCCTCCAGGTGTTCCGATTTCCTTCCACAGTCCAAAGATGTGCAGGTTAGGTGGATTGGCCACACTAAATTGACCCTTAGTGTCAGGGATGAATACATGGGGTTATGGGGATAGACCTGGTGGGATTGTTGTCAGTGCAAACTTGATAGGCTGAATGGCCTCCTGCTGCACTGTAGGGTTTCTATGATTCTATGACACAATGGGCCAAAGAGCCCCTTGCTGGGATGTAAATCTCTATGACTCTAAGCTGACATCCTAGACCTTCCACCTCTCAATGCTGGTCTTTCAGTGGATCTGGCTGAGTGGAGGTGAAAACTAACTTAACATCAGAGTTCCATTTTTATACCAAGAGCTCAAGATATCAAAACAAATAGTTGCCCAGAGAAGCAGTGACGAACCTCCACATCATACAGTTTCTGATTCCTGCAAACCTCATTTTGAGGCAGTGTTATTACCAGAACGAATATTTCTTACACACACAAGTTCAGAAACTGTCGCCCACTACCTAATGAACAAAGATGTTGCAACATACTACCCAATGGCAAATTAGACGTAATATTAGTCCTTCACGATAGTTTCTTCTGTTCTTCCAACCACTGGAGACAAACTCTGGACACAATTGTTCCTGTTACAGTTATCACCAGCTGTGCTTTACTGTCACATAATATTTCAAACACTGTGAAGAGAAAAGCTCTGTTGTATAGTTAAGTGGTGTACTATTTGACTGTGTCTCTATTATTTCTGTACTTTTGCTAAACCTGCCATGAGATGGCAGACAAGTGCCACTGTTTCCTATGGGACACATGCTGCGCATCGCCATCACAGATTTGTTATTCGTAAACTCAAGTAAACTCCCTTTAGGCCCCATCAGAAAGATGTTAATTTAATCTGACACAGAACTTGTTGGCGGACAACATCATAGCCAAGAATCAATTCTGTCCTCATTTGACATTTACATGGATTTGAAAGGTGTTTTCATACACAAATGTGAGGAAGCATTAGGGATAAGCTGCCAGTGCTTTAGAGGTTTTTTTATTAGAAGTTTATTTATTAGTGTCACAAAGTGGCTTATTTTAACACTGCAATGAAGTTACTGTGAAAATCCCCTAGTCACCACACTCTAGTGCCTGTTTAGGTACACAGAATTTAGCATGGCCAATGCATCCAACCAGCAAGTCTTTCAGACTGTGGGAGGAAACCGGAGCACCCGGAAGAAACACATGCAGACATAGGAAGAATGTGAAGACTCTGCACAGATGGTGACCCTAGCCAAGAATCAAACACCAGTCCCTGGCGCTGTGAGGCAGCAGTGCTAACAACTGTGCCACCGGAGGTTAATGTGGTACCAGGAAACAATGATATAGTGTGAATATCTGAAACATTGCTAAATAGTGAGGATGGAAGCAAATAAATATCCAAGGATATTGTAGTATTTAGAAATGACAATAGACAAAGAAAGGAGAAGGGAATGGCATTGTGGTGGAGACACCTGTATTACAAACACAAGCATTGCTGAAGAAAAGGTTTTCATCTTGCACTCATCAGGACAGTTTGTAAGAATACCAATAACAGGGGAACAACAAATTATACTGCATGAGAAGACAGCATTGATTGGTTGGCAAGTAGATGTTTGGATTTGGGGTTGTTTTCGCTGGAAAGAAGGAGGCTAAGAGGGGATCTTATTGAAACATATAAGATGATTAGAGGTTTAGATAGGGTGGATAGTGATAGCCTTTTTCCTCGGATGGAGAATGCTAGCACGAGGGGGCATGGCTTTAAATTAAGGGGTGGTAGTTATAGGACGGATGTCAGGGGTAGGTTCTTTACCCAGAGGGTGGTGAGGGATTGGAATGCCCTGCCTGCTGCGGTTGTAAATGCGCCTAGTTTGGGGGCGTTTAAGAGATCTATGGATAGGTTTATGGACGAAAAGGGATTGGTTTAGATTAGTGGGTCAGTGTTTTTTTTTAAAAAAACTGGTCGGCGCAACATCGTGGGCCGAAGGGCCTGTTCTGCGCTGTAATGTTCTATGTTCTATGTTCTATGTTGATTGGTAGAGGCATTGCCATGGAAAATTCAACAGGAAACAGTTAACTGCCAAGCTTTTGTTCAAATTCACACCAGGCAGGTCTACTCTGATTAGCCGAAGCATGCTATGGGGAATGAGCTGGGGAATGCCCTTCCCCAAAGATTTTGTTTAGTTAAAAAGGTTCAATGATGCATGGACATGCTCCTTCTGTTTCCTCAGGACGGGGCCCTGCATGTGAAATATATGTAACTTCTGGCATGCATAAGTGAGAGACACTGCAAGCTCAACTGCTAATCTTAAATTGGTTTTCAGTGGAATTCCTAGCACAATCTCAGTTGTTTAGCAACTGTTGTCTAATCATTAAATCCAATTTTAGATGTGATTCAATATTTTGAGTTTTGTAAACAAGGTCTGGTTGGACACAATCTGGACATTGCAGTTGCAAACAGCCAACAGGACTAATACAGATATAATTCTGCAATTGGTTTGAATTTGAACAGAAGCTTGGCAGTTAACTTTTCCCTGGTGCATTTTCTATGGCCTCCACTAATCAAAGTCCACTTGCCAACCAATAAGCACTCTCCTCTCATTCAGTATAAATTGTTATTTCCTTTGCTACTGGAATTCTTGCAAACTATCTTGATGAGACAGAACGGTTTGACAGCACATCCATGTTTTCAGCAATACTCAAGTTCTGTATTTCCATCTATTCATATAGACATACTGAATCCTATGGAAAGGGAAATCCTATATAATGAAATAATTCCTAATGTAAAAGAATACCAAGCTATTAATTCAGATGTTCATGGATCTTCACAAAAGGCAAATCATTTGTTGCATCAAGGGATAGGAAGAATTTGTGAGAACAGAAAATTATTTTAATGGGAGATTTCAATATAAAAATTGGGAAAACTCAATTGCTTTAGAGTCTCAAAATGGAAAATGTGCTCCACAATAGTTATATTGTCCACTATGTCAAGGAAGCAACAACCTCACTTTGAACTGGAACAAAATATTCAGTGGAATGCAGCTCGCTAGTCTAGGAGGATTAGAAATAAAGTAGCTCCCATGCTAGACAGGGCGGTTGGGGGCATTGGGGGATTGTTAATGTTTTGCAGTGGCTCTGATTGTATTCCTCTGGGTTTCACCAAAAAGAAAGCATCTTTTGTTGTTTTCTGTACAGGTTCCAGCCACCCTTTAATAACAGCTGGTTAACCAGCTCACCGCAGATACAAACAGATAGTGCATGCAGCAAATTTGCAACCAAGGTCCTGTGAAAGTCATGGTACCCATAACTGTATTCCTAGAACAAAGCTGCTGCTTGCTTCAAGCAGTTGCCATTTTGCTGTGGCAGTATGAAGGACTGAGATGGAGACAGCACACTGATGTCAAAGTGAACTGAGTTAAAATTGGTGCCCAGAGTATACTTGATTAAATAGAAAACATGTGACCCTCTAAAGTCTGGATAGTAATATCATAGTAAACAAAATTAGAAATATTTTTAAAATAGTAATGAATTGTTATTTCTATTAATAGACCAAATATCTCACCCTATGATTTATGTGAAATAAGCCACTTGTGTTGCATCCACTGTAACTTATATATCCAATGTACCCTTTCGCAGTCAATCCTAAGATGGTAGTTCTTTTCCTGTAAACACTTCTTTGTTTAAATAATTTACATGTGAAATAGTTGATCTCCAGCCGGAAGATAGGCCCACACAAGTCTCTTCACTAAAATCAACAATCACAATGTAAAAATGCATCACAAATTGACACAGGGATCATCCAACTAACCTCAATTATATAATCCTTCCCGTCTTTCCCGTGTACAGCTTTTACTGCGCAGATGTCCAGGCCACCAAACATCTCAGAACAGGCATCCACCCACGTTCGATAGCTGCAAAAGTTTCCATTGAAATGTCAGCTCTAGTGAGATCCTAGAGTTTGTGCCCTACAATCTATTGTGCACACTGCCAGCACTATAAAACTTTAAAGGAAACTATTCATTCCAATTTGCACATGTCACACGTTTGGGACAAAGTCAGCACACTTTCTCATCTTTATCATCTCTTATGCCAATATTTTATGCTTTTCCTCAAAACTCACAGCTTGGGAAGAGATGTTTTGTGTAGCATTATCCCATTGTGATGCTTCTTTCAATGTGGATGATGAATTGTGGGTGGCAGACTCTAGATACAAGCTCAGTAAGACAAAATGCCATAATATCTTTACGTCACAACATTCCTGTCTATTTTCACATTTCCACAGGAATCGGCAAACCTCAAGGGTTGGGGCTTGGCAGGGGAGTGGGGGGAGGGTGATTTTTCCAGATATGTTGGGTGCTCCATTGTGGCCAAGCTGGTTTAGGCTGCATTTGGTACAAGATGCCATCTTGTACTAGACTGAACCACACAGAGGATCATTTAGGGGATGACTGTCACTTAAACTGCCTTCTGGCTCTCATTAGGAGGCTCCATAACATTTTGGTGGCCTGAAGCTCGCTCCTAAAAGTGACTAACTGGCTGAGACTCGACCCATTGTAGAAAAGGATTTTGAATGCTACTTAAAGGTATATCACCTTTTACTGTTCACTTGTTGATGGAGGTTTGAAAAACATTTTTGAAACTTTATGAGGCTTCCTGAGTACTTTATCAAAAATGTTACTAATGCTCAGTCCACACTAATTCTGGAAATTCTTTGCCTGCATCACATAAAACAAATTAGTGCTGCGTCACTCTGCCTCTTTGGGCACTTTATGGGAGTCACCAGGAGAAAGGGGGAGAGTTTGATTATCAGCATCTCGTTAGGAATTCACCTGGCCCTAAATAAGACACACCTCTTTAAAAGTCTTGTATTTTTGGTCCTAACTAATGATTATCAGAATTTGAATTTGCCCCAGATGCTAAAACAGAAAACTCCAGGTTTGGTTTTCAAACTAGATTAGAAGCTATTACATAGAGCAGTAGAGGTGGACTCCACCTCTACTGCTCTATGTAGAGGAAATGAGGTCAGCCAGTGGAAGGCAATATGAACTTCTTTCCCCTCAGAGTATAGGAAATGGCTCCTCTTCTGAACCTTCTCCACTAGGACCTTCGAAAACCTGTGAGCCCTCCCATTCAGTCATCCTGAAACCTGTCCCTGTGTCTCAGCCAGCTCACTCCACATATTCATTGGAAGTGGGTGAGTGGAGTCCACCTCTACTGCTCTATGTAATAGCTTCTAATCTAGTTTGAAAACCAAACCTGGAGTTTTCTGTTTTAACATCTGGGGCAAATTCAAATTCTGATAATCATGAGTTAGGACCAAAAATACAAGACTTTTAAAGAGGTATTTCTTATTTTCACAGCACTCATTTAGTGCTTCTCATAACCTTACTGAGGCTGATCTTCCACCACCAATCACCCTTTATATACGTTGCATTTGAAATGCTGTTCAGCAGCTACAGACTGCAGGTCAGCCCCGCGTCTATCCACTGTCAGCCTGAGTGGAGTCAGCTGGTTTTAAACCTTCCACTGCTCCTTCCCTACAGGGCAAGCCTCCACTCACCTAATGGGAAAGCTCATATTCTATGAGACCCATGGGAGGACCTATTGAAGATCCCCCACGGCCATCATAATAGTTCTCATTTTTATACCTGCTCATGAAGAAGTAAAACAGCTGCATTCATTCAAGAGACTTCTTGGACCCAATGAAAGCTTTTTTAAAAAAATCATTCATGGGATATAAGCACTGCTGGCTGGGCCAGCATTTAGTGCCCATCCCTAATTGCATTTGAATGGGGTGGTCATTTCAGAGGACAATTAAGCATCAACCACATTGCCATGGATCTGGAGTCACATAGAATCCCTACAGTGCAGAAAGAAGCCATTCAGCCCATTGAGCCTGCAGTGACAACAATCCCACCCAGGCCCTATCCCTGTAACAGTAAATATTTGTCCTGCTAGTCCCCCTGACACTAAGGGCCAATTTGTATGACCCCTGAACATCTTTGGAGTGTGGGGGGAAACCGGAGCACCCAAAGGAAACCCATGCAGACACAGCGAGAACATGCAAACTCCACATTGACAGTGACCTGAATCCAGAATTGAAATTGAGTCCCTGGCACTACATGTAGACCAGACCAGGTAAAGCAGATGACACAAAGATGAGTGGGAAAGCAAATTGCCTGGAGGATGCAGAAAGTCTGCAGAGGGATTTGGATAGGCTAAGTGATAGGCAAGGATCTGGCAGATGGAGTATAATGTTGGCAAGTGTGAGGTTATCCACTTTGGAAGGAATAATAGTAAAATGGACTATTATTTAAATGGTGAAAAATTATAACATGCTACTGTGCAGATGAACCTGGGGGTCCTTGTGCATGAATCACAAAATCTCAGTTTGCAGGTGCAGCAGGTGATCAAGAAGGCAAATGGAGTGTTGGCTTTTATCGCGAGGAAGATGGAATATAAAAGCAGGGAGGTCTTGCTGCAACTGTATGAGATACTGGTGAGGCCATAGCTAGAATTCGGTGTGCAATTTTGGTCCCCTTATTTGAGAAAGGATGTATTAGCTTTGGAGGGAGTGCAGAGAAGGTTCACCAGGTTGATTCCGGAGATGAGGGGGCTAGCTTATGAGGAGAGATTGAGTAGACTAGGCCTGTACTCATTGGAGTTTAGAAGGCTGAAGGGAGATGTTATAGAGACATATAAGATAATAAAGTGGCTAGACAGGGTAGAAGCAGAGAGATTATTTCCACTTAGAATGGAAACAAGAACTAGAGGGCACAGCCTCAAAATAAGGGGGAATCAATTTAGAACAGAGCTGAGGAGGAACTTCTCCCAGAGAGTAGTGAATCTTTGGAATTCTCTGCCCATTGAAGTAGTGGAGGCTACCTTGTTAAATATGTTTAAGTCACAGATAGATAGATTTTGGCCAATAGGGGAATTAAGGGTTATGGGGAGCAGGCGGGGAAGTGGAACTGAACTACTATCAGATCAGCTATGATCTTATTGAATGGCGGGGCCGGCTCGAGGGGCTAGATGGCCTATTCCTGCTCCTATTTCTTATGTTCTTAAAGGGGTATCAGCGAACCAGATGTTTTTTCTCAACAATTGACAATGATTTCATGGTCATCATATGGTGATTATCATCATCTATTAAAAGATCACTTTTAATTCCAGATTTTTATGGAATTCAAGTATCACCATCTGCTAGGTGGGATTCAAACCCAATTCTCCAGAGTATTACCCTGGGACTCTGGGTTACTAGTCCAGTGATAATATCATTATGCTACCTTTTCCAAGCTCTCAGCATTTGTATCATTTTTACCTCCGAGAGGTTATTTTGGGGCATTAGGTTATGCCTCTATATTAATTCTGGTGTTAATCTGCCAAAGTGATTTGTTACCATTACAAAACTGATCCCATGACTTCCTAATATAGCCATGATGCAATGTTCCCATAATAACCCGACAGTGGCAGCAGGAGGGAGGGCTCACCTTGGGGAGTGAGCAATGGTACCCATAACTCTCAAAATGTTTACACTGTTGCTAATGGCAATAGTCCCATTGCAAGTGGTAGGTTTAAGGTGAGATCTTTTTTTCAATTACATTATTTTGAAAGGATTTGAACAATGCCAGATGTAGAGATGAGAGGTCAGCGACCTGAAATGTTAACTTTCTCCCCAGATGGTGTTTGGGTATTGCCAGTATTTCCTGGTCCCATGAAAGAGATTGTAATGTTGGAGATTAGGAAGTTAAGAGAAAACTCTTCCTCCACTCTAAAATGAAAGAAATTCCAACTGCTTTTTCCCTCTGCGGCTTGCCCCATTTCCATTATGATTTTTTGGTTTGTAAACAGTTCTTCTAATTGTGATTTGTTTGTATGGTGATCAGTAGGGCCACGATATGAAAATGCCTTATGACAATGACAGCAAATAAATAGGAGAGGATGGAACCAGAAAAGACAGCACCGTTATAGGTTTGTTACCTGGCTAATCCTGGGAGCCAGTCATTGTTAAAAATCATGAAAGGAACTCTCAAAAGGTAAAAAACAAGGACTTTTAGAGGCTGATGGTGTCAGCCTTAATAAAGGGAGGCTACATGAAATAAAGAAATAAGGATGGAGAAAGAATCATTTGAATTTCCTCTTGTGGCTTTAATTCTTTGCTGACGGCAAAGTGGCTAGCACTGCTGCCTCACAGCGCCAGGGACTCGGGTTCGATTCCCAGCTTGGGTCACGGTCTGTGTGGAGTTTGCACTTTCTCCCCGTGTCCGTGTGGGTTTTCTCCGGGTGCTCCGGTTTCCTCCCACAGTCCAAAGATGTGCAGGTTAGGTTGATTGGCCATGCTAAATTGCCCCTTAGTGTCAGGAGGATTAGCTAGGATAAATGCATGGGTGCATTTGTGGTCAGTGCAGACTTGACGGGCCAAATGGCCTCCTTCTGCACTGTAGGATTTAACTTCTTCTAGATTTTGGAATCCTCCACTGGAAAGTTTTGTCTCCAGGCCCTGGTTTATGTGGTTTATGTACTCACCGTTCCGTCATGGCCACTTGTTCCAGCATGGCAGAGCCAGTGTTTGCTTTCCAGTTTCCTGAAATGGAAGTCCTCCTGAAAGGCAGAAGTGTACAATATTGCTGACAGGATAACACTGAACATCGTTTTACAAGACAGTGGTCACCTTTCAGAGGCAGAGGGAAAATGGCAACAAACATTTGGTTCATTGATAGATTTACTTCCCGTTTTCTCTACCCAGACTTTAAGAGGGGAGCAGAACATCAGGATGTGCGCAGAGTGAATCATCGGATATGAATAGGCTGTGGTCAGTCCAGGGGAAGAGGTAGTACAGGTGCAGCTCCCCTGAAAGGGAGGCTGCATTAGAGCTCTGCGTCAGAGGAGTTAGATGACAACTTTGAGGCAATGTATTGGAAAAGGCTGATGGGCAGACACAGAGAAAAGCTTGGTGCATGGTCAGGCCATCTACAGAATCCCTGTGGGGGAGCCGTAAACGAAAATAACAATTTACTGAATGATATCCAAAAGAAGAAATTACCAACAAGGTTTTACGTTTTGTAACTGTTACTTTAACATGAATCAGAACCAACACAAATCATACACAAATTCACAGGCAAATGATACTTAAAATAAACTATTAAAAGTCGACACAAAAATACGTCAGACATGACCACAAGCATTCGCAACATTCCCCACAGACATAACACTGAGCAACAGTTCTATAATATGCTGATTGTTATTCATGCAGGGCAGGTAAGGAGTCCTATCCAACAACAGATTTCATCTTTGAGTTTTACAGGTACAGTTATCCTCACTGAGGCACACCTCTACAAACCCATTCTCCCTTGGGGTACAACAGTTCATACAGGGTGACCAGCCATCCTGGATTTTCCAGGGTTGTTCTGTAATTTGACTTGATGTCCTATGTCTTAGACATGGGCTTCCTAGGATGCTTTTCGCTCCAAGTGTCCCCCCCTGTTGTAAGGGGAGACATCTGGCCATCACTCCCCGCACTGCACATCCCCCATATTAACCCTCCTCCATCCCCGGATCCTGCCACCCAAACGAGTTCATCATTTGACCTTTGTCAAACAGAAGGCATGCTGCCCCTCCCCTATGCCAGCCTGTTGCATCACCTGGCCTCCCAATTGCATTCAGACAAGTTAGCCTGACCCAGCTCCTGCTTACCGCTCAGGCCTTTGCCATTACACACCACCTCGCACTGCTCTTTGTAAAGGGTGAGTGAGGTACCTGCTCAGACTGTCTGTTCTTGTGTAGATTGATTCTGAAAGTCTGTCTGGCTGTCCAGTGGCAACACTTAGAGGTCCAGAGCTGTTGAGTGGGTGTCCAATCTGAAGGGGAGGGTAAGGGGAGGGGGGGGGGGGAGTGGTGCTGCAAATCAGTGCGAGGGGAGTCCAGGCAGACATCCAAAATGCATTACTTCATCCTTATCAGGATTAAATTCCACCTGCCATTGCTCTGCCCAATTTACCAGGTGATCAATATCAGTCTGTAGCCTAAGACTATCCTCCTCACTCTCAGCAATTTCCAAGTGTTGCAGAGGAACCTCTGACTGAGAACATGCAACCTCAGCTTGTGGCCGTGCAGGTTCAGACTGCTGCCAGCACCCAGTGCTTAAAGGGGTTTGCGGGCCCTTTTAGCGGTCCAGCAATCTATACTCCAGATTTTTAGGATTGCTGAAGGCTCGCACACCCCAGGGAAAGGGCAGTGTCACTGTGAGGCACGTACTTGCTGTAATCTCTCAGCTTGACAGCATTTGTACTTCCATTATTGCCACAGGCCATGTTGCTGCTGCCAGATTGAGGCGGTGCAGGAGGTGAGTTGCCTGGGCCCAGGGATGCTGGCAGATGTCCTGCAAGGCCATTTGCAGCTTCCCGCACTGAAAGCCAGCAGCCTTCCTATCACCCAGTGGGGGTGGCACTGTGTAGGAATACTGTGACAGACAGGCAAAGGTAAGACAGACAGAAAGGATATGCACAAAGGGTAATTAATTGAGTTTCGTACAGTATATTGAATATTTTGCTGGATAAAGTTGGCATGTAATGGTTGGTTTGTGTTGGCCGTACTTCTGAAATAAAAAGCCAAGAGAACACTGGCATTGGGATGGTAAAGTGTGGGACTGTTGCACAAGGCAGGTGTGGGTTGTATTTGCAGGAACCAGAGTCAAATTAGCTGCTCATGATCAGCCCCTTGAAAACGTGGGTGTGGAACAGCCCCCCCTTTTTGCTTCCTCCTCTTCCTGAGGTGATCATCTAATTCATGGTGGAAGGGCTGTATCTTCATGATAGTGGGTTGTTTTTGTCTCAGTACAAACCCCCCCAACTGGGGTTGTTCACTCAACAATATTTCTCACAGCAGCATAGCTCCCACTGTGGGTGTACAGCAGATAACCCTTGTTGCCCAACAAGCACCCATGGCTTGACCAAGAAGGTTAGTGGAGGAGCAGGCGCACAGAATGAACACATCATGACTGCTGCCAGGATAGCGGACACTTACCAGCATGAAGCACTGAACACGCAAACAAATGCACATTCTGGAAGTGGCTCAGCATTGAGTTGCGATGCCTGCAAAGTCATGTCCATGCAGTTAATGGCACCCTGCACTATAGGGAAGCCCTCTTTCCTGACAAAGCCATATGCCCATTCTGCCCACTTAGCTTTGTTTAGAGAGAACAATCCCACATATTTCTTCCACACATTACTGAACTCATGTTCAGGCTGTGAGTTGTTTAAGAGGGCCAAAATAGCAGCTCTGGCATCAAATCAATGTTAGATAGTGACTGTTGACACAATTTACCTTCTCCATGTACTTCCAGAGCAGCAGTTAGTGTCCAAACAAATGCCCTCACCATGTCGAAGTTCAGCATAGACCACAGTGAAAATGAGCGCAAGAGGCGTAGATACCGTGTTTTGTATTAAAACAGCGCCCTTATCTCCAAAACTGCTGGCACCAACCTAAATATTTTACGTGTGGAATAGGAGCACAAAATGGAAGAAATACCCAGCTGGTCTGACAGCACCTGTGGAAAAAGAAACAGAGTGAACACTTCAGGTCAATGACCTGGTTTGTCTCTCCACAGAAGCTGCCAGGCCTGTTGTGTATTCCCAGCATTGGCTGATTTTTTTATTATCCTGGATTTCCAGCAACCACATTCTTTTGTTTTTGTACTTAAAGTGCAGCACATGTTGTCTGATGTGTGGTTGACTAGTCAGACAGATTTGTTTTGATTTTAAATTCCTGCTGAGGACTCTAAATAGAAACCTGCAGAATGCATCAATATTTGACTTCTGGGCAGGATTTCCTGTGTCAGAACCCAAAATGATTTGAAGTGGCGGCTGATGTTCAGGCTCCAGTCAGGTGCACACTGTAATTCAAAGACCTAAAGCTGGCGCCAATCTCAAGCAGGGAAAGATTTTTCTGATACAAAGAGACTGTTTCTGTAAGTTCCCATGATTCAGTGACATTTTGGGAACTTTGGAAAACAGCAATCTTTAAACATTATTACATTTACCAGTCAGGTACTTGGAATTGTCTTTGGAAATACACAGAATGAGCACATATTGGCTGGGGGAGCATTGTCCCGTATGGAAAAGAGGGATTTTAGCCCTGAAAATCCATACACAAAAGAAATTTCTTTCATTCCCCTTTCCCTTTTTTCTCTGGGTGTCAGAAGCACCTGGATTTGTGCCCAGAGTCTGGCAAATTCATCAACCCTTCTTTGTCACCATGGGTACCTGCTGAACTTCCCCATTCTGTTTTGTGACTTGGGAGCTGATAAATTTAACCAAGATAAAATAACAGAAAAATGGTCAAGATAATTTTGCATCTCTTCAAACCGCACAGCACTGTTCTTTAAAAAGATAGGGTGAGACTGGGCTCCAAGAACAAGAGAGCTGTCTTTGTGACAAATCAATTTGATTACCCCTACTTGTAGGAGAAACCCGACCTAAAAATACCTCATAAGAGCACAAAGGTGACACAAGCTGAGGTTGAGTAAGAAATGTCACTTATAATTCTACCAATTGACATTTTCCCCTACCTTTAGGGAATCTCTGGGTTAAACTTATAAGTTTTGTTTTAGGTTTCTTTATTAGTGTCACAAGTAGGCTTACATTAACATCACAATGAAGTTGCTGTGAAAATCCCATAGTCGCCACACTCTGGCACCTGTTCGGGTATACTGAGGAAGAATTTAGCATGGCCAATGCACTTAACCAGCACGTCTTTCGGACTGTGGGAGGAAACCGGAGCAGCCGGAGGAAACCCACGCAGACGTGGGGAGGACGGTGCAGACAGTGACCTAAGCCAGGAATCAAACCTGAGTCCCTGGCGCTGTGAGACAGCAGTGCTAACCACTGTGCCACTGTGTTGCTGCTACTTGACATATCTCCACCAAACAATCAATACGAGTCATTTAAAATGTGACATGTACTGAACATAATACATCATTTTCTCTTTCACTTCTACACACTGAAACACCAATACACCGTGCTAAATGATGGTTAACAGAGATAAAACAGCTGTATTTACATGTAAGCTTTATAATTGCTCCCGATCTTCTGAATTCTGATGTCATATTTGGAGTCAATGTAAGGCTCTGTGGTTGCATACGTTTTTGCAAGGGCCACGACACTGGCTATATCCTGGAAGTCATAATGATTTTCAACTTTTACCTGCATTAGACAAGTCCAGGCCAGCAGGAGGAAGAATAGGAAAATCAAAACAGTTAGGAGCATTATTATTAAATCATACAAAGTATCTGAAAATCTCTTGCGACCAAAAGCATTACCAATACATATGCATCCATTCCCCTGGTTCTGCTGAGCTCTGAGATTTCACCCAGCGTCCAAATCCTCAATTTCCTTCACTATGTGAAGTGGAATGTGAAAGGGTGGGAGTTTCCTGCCACACTCACCCCAAAGCCAGAAAATCCCCACCCAAGGTTAACGGACCATTGCATGCTCCATGTCCTGCCCACTATGATTCCCCTGGCAGGCAGGGTGGGAAAATTCCGTCCGGTAGAGTTTGGAACACAGGAATCCTGTCTTGGCTTTTCCTCACTATCATAGACATCATCATCATTGTCGATGAGAAATAAATTTCTCTCTCTTCAACATCCTCTGCCTGATGGATCTACTGGAAAGGGCAGCATAAACTAAAAATGAGTGAGCATTACACCCTTAGGATTAAGACAGAAATTAAGAGGAAGCTTTGGGCAATGGGCTGTTTCACACTATTTGAAGCCAGTAAACTCTGACTGCACCTTCCCTCGGGTCTTCCCATCTTCCATAGCAAGATAAGACAGTGTTCCTCTTAGCACTATGGCCAGCTCCTCAGAGTGCCAGTTCTCCCATTTTGTAGACTTTTCCAGTTCTCTGCTTTTCACATGCACTGGGCTCTAGCTTAATCTTTGACAAAAGTTAATAAATTTGTTGGCATCACAAACTGATTTAATCAATTAGCTGGTATTAGATTGTTAAAAGTGAATGAGGGGTTTTGAAATTCTTCATGCAAATGATTCTTGTTACTAGAGATGGCAATACATATTCTGTCAGACAGATAATTAATTAAGTCTTAATCACAATGCCATTTAAAAGGTGAGATGTGCTGCTGTTAGGTTTACTGACCCAATGCTCAAGGAAGAAAAGGGAGATTTATGAATGTGCGCCTTGCTGGCTCCCACCAAGCTATTAAACAATTTTCAGCAATGGGGAGAGACAGTGGTATGCGCTAAGGTGAGAATTAGACCAGAATTCCCTTACTATTGGGAATAGTGCATCTTTCACTTCATTTACAGCTTAGTAGTAGTGTGTTAAGATTGTTGAATATTCTATCACAGTTTTATTATTTTAATTTCATAGATGAATGGCTGGGGAAAAAAACAAGATGCAAAACATTTCCCACGCACAGACAAATTCAATTTGTCCAATTACCAGGATCTTAGCACAAACTGAGCAATAATGTATTCCCATTAGAGTTTATACTGATTCAGAGAGTTTACAGGAATACCAGCTCAGCAGTCCAGCAAAATTCCAAGCTTGAGGGATAACTGCCTGTCTGAAAAAGGCAGCTGGCTTCCCTTCCATATAAGTCAGGGTTTTAATGATGATTCATTTGAAAATTCATCCTTGTTTGGCTGATCAAGGTGTCCAGTGTACGAGGTTCACAACCTCGCAATGAAAGGGTGCAACAGGGCCATTAGATAGGGACATTTTATAGCATTTCTTGTTTAAAAAGATAGCTAATTTAGTGCTTTTTTCTTAATAAAACCTGGGATCAGAAATATTTGAACCTTAAAATTGAAACCAGGGTTCTAACTACATTATTAGGACCCTGATTTAGATGCAACAGAAGACAACTGCTAATTTCAGACAGGCATTTTGACCCTCAATGGTGGGCTCGGGTGGAAGTTCTGTGAAACAGTCATCAGGGTTAATGACCTTAATTTTAGGCTATTAACCACCCCACTCATGCCAATAATTTTCCCAAGTGAAAATCGGCCCCACCTGTGTATATAATGTCTGTTTCTGGGAGCTGTCTCCCCCATGGGATCTGACATTTTGTTTGGGAGGGTCTGAGGTGGACCAAACCAAACAGGCTGCAGAAACCTACAATTCACCACACACTAATCATGGCTCTATATGTTCATACCCATGCTGGAGTTGCAGAAAAGATCTTGGAAATCTACATCCTGACACCAATGTTCCTTTGTCTGTTTACGAAAAAGCCAATTGGCAATAGGGTCATGAGAACATAAGGTGAGATAAGGAAGAAAGAAAAGCTATTAATTCCAGCAAAGTTCATCTCTCTAGTACTGAAGCTGAACACTGAGCTTTTGAATGGAGTTAAAATTTGATAATTTGCCTGCTAGAGAATTTCTGTTTCACATTTATTTCATGTTGCAAAGCTTCTGCGTAACCTCAATCATTTGGCTTGTCTGGTTTTCTATATCCCAGGATTTTGCTGTTTTCAATTGTCTCACCACATTGTCTAGATGTTGCTAGACATGAGCCCATTATTCCTCCCAAATCCCTTTCGGGATGATTTAGAATGATTATGTTGCATGTTACTTCATCCAGTGTGCAACACTTTGGACATCATTTAATTCTGCTCACCATGGCAGAAACATGGTGGCCAAGCCGAATAAACTGGACATGAGGCTGTGTGTCAATCTGCTGGTGTTGCACCATTTCCCGCACTGAGTTCAGAGACAGGAAGGGGCCAATACACACAACTCATCTGCTTAACACCGATATCTCAATTAGATTCAATGATGATCCACTTGACACCAATTTCAGCCTGGGCCCACCAGAAGTTAGTGGTGGTTCAGACTCTCTTGCGTCTGTCTGTGGCTGTGTGCACTTCCTTTCCATCGACTAACTTTGTATCCAGTCCAATACTTAACTTTGATCTCTAGATTAATTTATTTTCAAGGAATCTTATCAAAAGCCTTCTATAAGTTGAAATAATTTACGTGGTATCACACTACCTATTTTATCAGTTCCATTTTCAAAGAAATCGAGATGTTTATAGAAAATGTTGATTCTATTCACTTAATTATCACTTTTGTCCATGTCCTGCTCCTTCTTATTGAATAAAATGATTTAGGTTATTTTATCTGCTATGCCAGTTCGGTTAATGAGCCTGGATAGAATGGGGGCGATTCTCCCAGCCCGCCGATCTGCTCTGGCTGGGCACCACAGCCTCTGTGAGTCTCCCAGCTGAAGATTTTTGACATAATCAGCTCCACATCAGGGCAACACAGTGACGCAGTGGTTAGCACTGCTGCCTCACATATCCAAGGACCCAGGTTCAATTCTGGCCTTGGGTCACTGATTGTGTGGAGTCTGCACATTGTCCCCAAGTCTGCTCTGTTTCCTCCCTCAGCCAAAGCTGTGCAGATTAAGTGGATTGGCCATGGTAAATTGCCCTTTAGTGCCCCAAGATTTGTGGAATAACCATGTGTGGGGTAATAGGAATAGGATAGAGGAGAGAATTGGGGTAACGTCCTCTGTCAGAGAGTCGGTGCAGGCTTGATGGGCCGAATGGCTTACTTCTGCACTGCAGGGATTCTTTGAACCCAGGTGCCTGGAGCTGTGAAAGATTAATTGGGAATAAAAAATGTAATCGAGAGATTAATCTCAATTCCTTGACAGCCCTGAAATTGTTGTTTTTATGGATTCCAAAATGTTGGAAAAAGTACAAAATAGGTATAAAACATTATAGTTTGTTAGAGTGGAGGAAAGCACATCTCCAGATGCCACCAGAATATAAACCGTTTGCCCTTGGCATTTCTCAGCTCCTTCTGGCTTTTGCTCATTAATATTTGTTTTTCTTTCCAATGTAAGTGAGAAAAAACTGTGTCTGCTCCTTAATTTCCAACAAATATGTACCCCATTGCACTTTGTGAAATTATTTCTTTGCACTCGTTACGTAAAGGCTCATACTTAACACTGCTTTTGCATTGTTAACTTTTTTGAAATTTTTGGCTGGTTAGCTGCTAGTTTCTCGATTAGCATGTACGTCTCAACATGGTTGGGATTAATCTTCCTGCCCATACATCTTAACTGGATATAAAATAAACCTGCAGGGATAGACTTTAGCCTGTTCAACCTTGATGTAAACTAGTGCCTGGGTGGAGAGGTTGGATGCCAACCATAGAGTCCATTTGATTCTCATTAAGTTAGTATAAATTAAAATATTGAGTCAATGTTTAGGCTCAAATTTCTATTCACTTCCCAGGGATTGTGGCTCATCAAGTATTTATGTTAGGCAGCTGGGATGGACAGTTTCCATGCCTCGGCACTACTTACCTTGCCCATGCCTGCATGAGCATGTCCCATCTTCACAACCACGGGAAACTTCGGAATTGTGAGCTGAAACACAAAGAAAAGCAAACTGTAAGACCGCAAGTCTTGTTAATTTTCACCCGTTAATATGCACACAACATTCTGATATTCTACTCATTTTGTTTAAAACCAATGTTTCCTCTCAGTTTCCATTTCTTCCAAGTTTGATGTGTAGTTCATCTTGCCCATATTATCGAGGAGGGCTTTAATAATAGTTCTTTACCACTTTTGTTATGATAATGTCATAGGAGTAAAATCATATGCTGAAGATGCACAGTGCAATTTTACCCCATTTTTAGAAGTTGAATTTATTTGATATCTCGTTGAGAGTTTCCTCTTGTCAATCTAATCATCATTCCCAAACTGGTCACAAGGAAGTGATTAATTTCTTTACTTCGTTTTGGAAGTACAACCGACTGGTTAGAAGTTTTGGATGGCATGGCGTAGGATAGTGTGAGCTTGGGTGTAATTTCTCCATTTACTGCATTTAGGTAAGCCATAAGCATATTCTTTTTGAAAGGATTACCAAGTCGCCATGCATAACAATCAGAGCAATTCCTCCGGGGATAAGAAGACAACAAGCCACAATATAAGGGCAAGGCATCACAAGGAGCAACAAGGGTTGGGCGTGAGACAAACAAAAAGCAGCAGAGTATGAAGAAAAAGGGACATGTTTTCTCTCTGTCCAACCCCAAAAACCTAATCGAAAAGTATGGGTAAGAATTTGAGTATTACCACTCTATGGCACAACACATACATTCAATAAACTTGTACAAGATACTTAAGGAAGATAAGGAAAGAGGGCTGATTTGGGTTGGATCAGGCAGAGCATTATAACTCAGAGCAGATAATAAAAAGCAAAACTACATACAATTTGCCATCAGCTGTGATGCCAGCTGTCTCTGCCAGGCATGCCAGCTTGTGCCTTGCTTTGGTTCACTGGAAGCAGAATGGGTAAATTACTATGTTTATTATTAGATGCCTTTTGCCCTTCAGCTTTGCTGTGCAGCTGTGGTTTGCAGTCAGAAGTTCATGTCCTGAACACAAGTATTGGGATCACAATAACAGGACAAAGTATCCAGACATGAAATCCAATATTTCAGGCTACCTTTATAGCAATCTCTTTTTTATAAGTTTGTGATTTTTCTTTCAATGTTAAAGAATGCAAATAAACTTATGAGGAGACATGACTTGAGACATTTAATGAACCCAAACATACTTGGCAGTTGACCTTAAGGAACTGTTAAAACAAGACATTGGCCAAAGCATCGAGTTGATGAACACCTTCTGTGACTGTTGTCAAATCAGTTCTCTTCCAACCAGCACCTTACCTCACTGTTATTATAATGATACTGATGTTAATTCTTGATGCTACTGTGTTCATTGATGGTTACCATATGTCTCTGCTGGCCTTTATCTCCTCCAGTTAGTCTGACAGCCTTGTCCATCAGCTCTAGTTGCTTTAACATTTTTTTTATTGTGGAAGTTTGAATTAATGACCCACTGTTTCTTTTCCCTCCCTTCTATCAAAGTGCTCGGCTATTCTCAGCATCTCCACAAGGTGATACCATTGAGTTTCATAATTCTTTATTGAGATTGTTGTGAATACAAAGCCATGTCTAGATGATTAGTCTTCAATATGCAGCAGCTCTGAAATGAGAAGGGTTGAAACTGCAGCACTATGTACTGTCCACGTACAGTATGGTGGAGTCTGGCGTATAGAAAACTAAGTGAATTCCATGGCTTGGTTGGAAGTTTATGGCTTTTCTCAAAATGAGTTTGGAGGCAGGGGAGTATTTCATTGGACAGGAGTTGCTGGGTGGGAAATGCATCATTTCCTGTGATATCGATTTAAGGGCCCCGTCCTATGCCACCACTGATATTCAACGAGCGGTGAGCAAGGGAGTCACACGTGGAAAGCCCAAAATGTCAACCCTTATTGGGTTTGCTTGAGGGCTTCTGAGGGGTTGGGAGAGGGCCCTCAATATCCAGCCCTCAGTGCCTGATCAAGGGACCTGACACTGGGAAGTGAGGAACAAGAGATAGACAGCCCCAGCCCATGCTGCTGACTCCCCTCTCCCCCGACTCATCCTTGGCCCCAAGTCTCTCACTGATCCTGTGTTAAGGTCAATGCTAGCATACGATGGGGGAATAATACATCAACTCACCTTTTACCTCACAAGCGTTACAAACTCCTTATAATTCCAGCTATATATACTCTTTTGGAGCTTGAGTCAAAGATCATCTATCCTTAACAATGCAATTAGCTTAACAATGTAATTGCCAAACTAAGCAATTACTGACATGTTGGTATCCTGGGCCACTGGTAGGTACATTGCCAGCTGTTACCATTGTTCCCAATCTTGCTTCCAGCAATGGACAGCTGCCAGTCTCTGATTACCAGCAATTCTAAAGGGGCAGATCCCCTGCATGCGGTTACATGATCCCAGGGAAGGTCCACTGTTAGCCATTCAAGTGCCTGATTAGCAGTTAATAATAGTGGACATTCCCCAATGTAGGGTTCTTGCCAGCTCGCCAGCCAATGGGCAAGACCCCATTGCCTTGACTGAATTCCACATAGATTGAAACGTAGTGAGGTCCCCTCAGGACAGTCAGCGATTCCATGCAATGGAACGTAATGCCGTTTCTCAGGGCAGTATAATATGGAGGTGCACTTTAAAAAAAAATACAAATTTAATTCTCTTTTCTCTGGCTAGAATTTTGAAAAACAACAAACTGTAATTCTGTCAAGACAATAGTGGACTGCTGGCAGCAAGAATATAATTATTTGCATTCCACTCAAGTGAGAACAGATAGCCAAAGAGTATGGGAAAACTCCATTTCCTGTTGGCTTTCACACTATCTTGAAAGTCTTCAGAAGTTTCTGAGATGAGATATCAGAATGCAATTGCCTGTTTTACAAAACAATGACTAAAGGAGACAGATCCTGAATAGACTGGGACCTTTCTCTCTGTAGCGTGGCAGGCTGAGGGGTGACCTTATAGAGATCTATAAAATAATAGTGTAGACGAGATAGGTAGTCAGTATCTTTTCCCAAAAATAGGGGGGTCTAAAACTAGAGGGCATAGGTTTAAGGTGAGAGGGGAGATATATAAAAGTGTCTAGAGCAGGACGAGGGGGCACAGCCTCAAGATAAGGAGGGGGGCAGTTTAGAACAGAGTTGAGGAGGAACTTCTTCACTCAAAGCATGGTGAATCTCTGGAATTCTCTGCCCGTTGAAGTGGTGGAGGCTACCTCACTAAATATATTTAAGTCACGGATAGATAGGTTTTTGACAGACAAGGGAATTAAGGGTTATGGGGAGAAAGCGGGAAAGTGGAACTGATCCACTTCAGATCAGCCATGATCTTATTGAATGGCAGGGCAGGCTCGAAGGGCTAGATGGCCTACTCCTGCTCCTATTTCTTATGTTCTTATGTGTCCGGGGGGCAACTTTTTCACACAGAGGGTGGTGAGTGTCTGGAACAAGCTGCCAGAAGTAGTAGAGGTGGGTACAATTTTATCTTTTAAAAAGCATTTAGATGCTTACATTGGTACAAAGGGTATAGAGGGATATGGGCCAAATGCAGGCAATTGGGATTAGTTTAGGAGTTTTTTAAAAAAAAGGATGGCATGGACAAGTTGGGCTGAAGGGCCTGTTTCCATGCTGTAAACCACTATGACTCTATGACTCTATACACAGCAGAAGGGCATTAAGGAACTCTTCTATCAAAAAATCACAAGCAGTGATCAGAATGCTGTACTGAAAATCTCAAACACCAGGTTACAGTCCAACAGGTTTATTTGGAATCGCGAGCTTTCGGAACGCTGCACACCTGATGAAGGAGCACCGCTCTGAAAGCTTGTGATTCCAGATGAACCTACTAGACTTTAACCTGGTGTTGTGAGACTTCTTACTGTGCCCACCCTAGTCCAACAGCATCTCCACATCATGAAAATCTGCAAGGAAGCTGTCTTTCTTTCCTGCTCAAGTATTACACCTGGATTTGCAAAATAGCCATCCTGAGATGAGGAACTTCCTACACATCAAGATCTTTTGGGAATAAAACATGCAGATCTGCTCCATACAACTGTACCAAGGAAGATGATTGGACAAAATGGCCACAACATGGAATCACTGTATTGAGACCAGCCAAAGGACAGTTAACCATATAATCTCTTTGATTGTTTATCTTCTTCATAAACTGTAAAACCCCATCTCTTATTAGCTTTCAACACTACCTTGAAACTCATTAGTATGATACTGCCATTTATACCAATGCGTTTGTGAGCCCAAGGAACATGAGTGACGTATGAACATTGGTTGCAATTTACCCAATTTTTGGGGAAGTAGGAACAATAAACTTAACATGATATTAGGGTTCTGAAAGAAACGGTGGAGGTGATAGTGGATGCCTTGGTGGTTATTTTCCAGACGTCACTGGATTCCGGGGAAGTGCCGGAAGATTGGAAAACGGCTAATGTTACGCCGTTGTTTAAGAAGGGTGGCAGGCAAAAGGCAGGGAATTATAGGCCGGTTAGTTTAATGTCTGTTGTAGGTAAAATGTTAGAATCCGTCATCAAGGAGGAAAGAGCGAGGCAACTTGAAGGGAATTACTTGATAGAGCAGACGCAGCAGGTTTCGTTAGGGGGAAGTCGTGTCTGACAGATTTATTGGAGTTCTATGAGGATGTGTCTGGGGCGGTGGATGGAGGGGAGCCGGTGGATGTGGTCTTTCTTGATTTTCAGGGGGCATTTGACAGGGTGCCTCACAAGAGGTTATTGCAGAAGGTAAGGGGGCATGGAGTTGGGGGTGGGGTGTTGGCGTGGATAGAGGATTGGTTGTCAAATAGGAGACAGAGAGTGGGGGTTAATGGGTGCTATTCGGATTGGCGGTTGGTGACTAGTGGAGTGCCCCAGGGGTCGGTGCTGGGGCCTCAGCTATTTACCATTTATATAGATGATCTGGAGGAGGGAACCGAGTGTATGGTGTCGAAATTTGCTGATGACAACAAGATTGGAGGAACGGCAAATTGCGCGGAGGGTGTGGAGAGTCTGCAGAAGGATCTAGATAGGCTGGGCGAATGGGCCAGGAACTGGCAAATGGAATTTAATGTTGGCAAGTGCGAGGTGGTCCACTTTGGTAGGAATAATGGTAGGAAGGACTATTACTTATGTGGCGAAAAACTGCAGCAGGCAACGGTGCAGAGGGACCTCGGGGTCCTTGTGCATGAGTCGCAAAAACCCAGCCTGCAGGTGCAGCAGGTGGTCAGGAAGGCAAATGGGATGCTGGCCTTCATAGCGAGGGGGATTGAATATAAAAGTAGGGAGGTCTTGCTGCAGCTGTATAGGGCATTGGCGAGGACGCAGCTGGAGTACTGTGTGCAGTTTTGGTCGCCGCACTTACGCAAGGATATTTTGGCCTTGGAGGGAGTGCAGAGGAGGTTTACTAGGCTGATGCCGGAGTTGAGGGGGTTGAGCTATGAGGAGAGGCTGAATAAACTAGGCTTGTACTCGTTAGAGTTTAGAAGAATGAGGGGAGATCTCATTGAGACATATAAGATGATGAATGGGATGGATAGGATAGAGGTGGAGAGACTCTTCCCGCTCAGAAAGGACAGTAGGATTAGGGGGCACAGCCTCAAGATAAAGGGGGGGCGGTTTAGAACGGAGTTGAGGAGGAACTTCTTCACTCAAAGGGTGGTGAATCTCTGGAATTCTCTGCCCATTGAAGTGGTGGAGGCTGCCTCGCTAAATATTTTTAAGACACGGGTTGATGGGTTTTTGATAAGCGAGGGGATTAAGGGTTATGGGGACAGGGCGGAATGTGGAACTGAGCCACGACAGATCAGCCATGATCTTATTGAATGGCGGGGCAGGCTCGAAGGGCTAGATGGCCTACTCCTGCTCCTATTTCTCATGTTCTTATGTTCTTATATTTGTTTAAACTCAGAAAATCTGTCTGGTTAGTTCTTTACCATTTGAAAGTCTGCATAGTGTGACTCCTGCAGTATTCATAAAGCACATCCTCTCTAAATTCACAGAAAACCCTGCTTCGATCAGGCTTGGAATGGTATGATTGGGGAGCAATTCTTATCCCTGTTCATGTGGCCATAGCAGCCATCAATGGATCCATGGGATAGAACACAATGTAGTCCCCTCAGGAGAGTCAGTGGATCCAAGGGATGGATGTTTACAAATGCTTTGTGGTCTTACAATCTGCTGTTTGTTGACTTGGCATTCCCTGTCTCATAACATCCCACGGATTATAAATCTTCCATTATTTTGGCTACTGTTTGTCCCAAGAGAAAATGCACTGATTCACACGTGCAAAAATAACTGCTTGCATCCCTGTCAAGCCCTCAGTTTAAGGAGCTACGCATTTTTGACACAGTTTTTTGCAACATTCTTAAGCGTGGAAGTTCGAATCAATGTGAATGATTTTCTTAACCAGTTCCACACAGAACATTCCCCCCCAGAAAGATAAAAGCAGCCAATTCTCCTCAAGGCGGAACCACAAAGGCACAGGGACAGAGAATGCAGAATGGATCAAAAAAAACACATCATACAGAGTGCAAGCAATATACAAACATGGAATCCTACATCTATTCATTCCAAACATTAAGGGAGAATTTATTACTGTAAGTCTGGTGGAATTAACTTCTAAACACATTCCAAATGCAATTTCTGACTTTGTCATGTATTATACAAAGGAGATCTTTTCCCCAAAATTTGCTGTGTTTGACCAACTGTCCACAGGACAGTTCCCATCAATTGCGCCCAATTTTACGATTGTGTTGCACCTGTTTTCAGTCGCAAAAGTTTGGTAAAGTTGGGTGTGAGGTGAGTAATGCAATCCATCCCTGCCACCACACCGGTTCCCTCTTTATCAAGGTCCAAAAATGGCTGCATTCAGGACCGTGCCCGATGGCCATTTAAATGGATTTGCATGCATTTAAATTGACTTAATGGGTTGCACGCCCAACTTTACCGGCACTTCCCCCTTTACTAACACGTTCGCCCATCCAGAATCGGCATGAAAAGAACATGCTCCACAGAAGTCTGAGGTGGGCGTTCCAGTTAGTGAGGGGGTAGGTGCCGAATATCCGACGGTTCTCTGCTTGAGATCAGTGGAGGAGAAGGGGGGGATCTGCTGCCACTCTGCATGTGATCAGCGGGGAAGAAGGGGAGTCCGCTGCCACTCTGCCTCTGAATAGTGGGGAAAGGGGGATTGCTCTACCTGGGATCGGTGGAGGGGGCGAGGGGAGAGAGAGGCCTCGATTGGTCTGGCCGGTGAGGGAGTGGGGGGGGGGGTGTTAAGAGGGTCAGTAATGTTGTGAGGGTGGGACAATGTCTGTGGGGGCCAGGGGAGGCATTACCTGGCCCTAGAGGGATGTGGCAAGGGAACGGCATTCTATCTTTATTTTGTGCATGTGCAGTTGGAGGTGTTGATTGGAGCTGCAGAATTTTGAACGCATTAAGCCCTGGCCACAGGCTTCTACAAAGCAATTCAGAATCGCTGATATTTTTGCAGGCAGAGCGTGTATGGGGTGCCTGAGAAAGGGTCTAAAAGTCGGATCTGAAACACTCAGTTTCAAATCTGCTCAGCACTTAGACTCAAAATGGTAAAATAAGGCCCATTGTCTCAGAGAGCTATGTGATGTTAAGGACCTAGAGGAGTGTACGGGTAGTAGGAAGGAGCTTAGAAAGGAAATTAGGAGAGCCAGAAGGGGTCATGAGAAGGCCTTGGCGGGTAAGATTAAGGAGAACCCCAAGGCATTCTACAAATACGTGAAGAGTAAAAGGATGAGATGTGAAGGAATAGGACCTATAAAAGGTGAAGGGGGAAAGGTTTGTGTGGAACTGGTAGAAATGGCAGAGGTGCTTAATGAATACCTTACCTCTGTATTCACAGTGGAAAATGATCTGGGTGGTTGTACTACAGGTTTGCGATGGACTGAAAAGATTGAACATGTGGACATTAAGAAAGAGGATGTGCTGGAACTTTTGAATTGCATCAAGATAGATTAGTCGCCAGGGCCGGATGGGATGTACCCCAGGTTACTGTGGGAGGCAAGGGGAGAGATTGCAGAACCTCTGGCGATGATCTTTACGTCGTCGATGGAGACGGGAGAGGTTCCGGAGGATTGGGCAATTGTGGATGTGGTTCCTATATTCAAGAAAGGGAACAGGGATAGCCCAGGAAATTACCGACTGGTGAGTCTAACGTCAGTGGTTGGTAAGTTGATGGACAGGATCCTGAGGGACAGGATTTATGAACGTTTAGAGAAGTTTAGTATGATCAAAAGTAGTCAGCACGGCTTTGTCAAGGGCAGATCGTGCCTTACAAGCCTGGTTGAGTTCTTTGAAAATGTGACTGAACACATTGATGAAGGAAGAGCGATGGATGTGGTTTATATGGACTTCAGCAAGGCATTCGATAAGGTCCCCCATGCAAGGCTTCTTGAGAAAGTGAGAGGGCATGGGATCCAAGGGGCTATTGCCTTATGGATCCAGAACTGGCTTGCCTGCAGAAGGCAAAGAGTTGTTGTGGATGGATCTTTTTCTGCATGGAGGTTGGTCACCAGTAGAGTGCCCCAGGGATCTGTTCTGGGACCCTTGCTGTTTGTAATTTTCATAAATGACCTGGATGAGGAAGTGGAGGGATGGGCTGGTAAGTTTGCTGACGACACAAAGGTTGGTGGTATTACAGACAGTCTGAAGGGATGTCAGAAGTTGCAGCGAGACATAGATAGGATGCAAGACTGGGCGGAGAAGTGGCAGATGGACTTCAACCCAGATAAATGTGTAGTGGTCCATTTTGGGATGAAGGAGTATAATATCAAGGGTAGGACTCTTAGCAGTGTAGGGGATCAGAAGGACCTTGGGTTCGGGGTCCATAGGACACTTAAATCGGCCTCGCAGGTGGGGGATGTGGTCAAGAAAGCATATGGCGTACTAGTCTTCATTAATCGAGGGATTGAGTTTAGGAGTCGAGAGATAATGCTGCAGCTTTATAAGACCCTAATCAGACCCCACTTGGAGTATTGTGCACAGTTCTGGTCGCCTCATTACAAGAAAGATGTGGAAGCTATTGAAAGCGTGCAGAGGAGATATACAAGGATGTTGCCTGGATTGGGCAGCATGCGTTATGAGGATAGATTGAGGGAGCTAGGTCTTTTCTCCCTGGAGAGACAAAGGATGAGAGGTGACATGATAGAGGTTTATAAGATGTTGAGAGGAATAGATCGGGTGGATTCTCAGAGGCTATTTCCCAGGGCTGAAATGGTTGCTATAGAGGACACATGTTTAAGGTGCTGGGGAGTAGGTACAGAGGAGATGTCAGGAGTAAGTTTTTCACTCAGAGGGTGGTGGGTGAGTGGAATTGGCTGCCATTGGTGGTGGTGGAGGCGAACTCGCTGGGGTCTTTTAAGAGACTTCTGGATGAGTACATGGGATATAATGGGATTGAGGGTTATAGATAGGCCTAGTAGGTAGGGATATGATCAGTGCAACTTGTGGGCCGAAGGGCTGTTTGTGCTGTAGTGTTCTATGATCTATGTTCTAAACCCCCAAGAAAGTCAAAAGCAATAAATCTAGGGGAGCATCATCACATTTTCATCCACCTCAGAGACCATTCTGATTTGGACAAAGTGAGGTAAGAGGAGAGTGATACCTACATTCACTTTTACCCCGTTAATATGGGAGGGCTATTTTCCCATGGGATTAAATGGATTAAAATATCCTAATGACTCAGATGAATATCACATTGAACAAAACAGGTATGAGTTGTGAGTCTCCAGCCTTCATTCGAATTAAAATCAGACACAGATGATTAGAAGGGCAACATTCTCAGCCACTCATTTCATTTTCCTTATCTTGGCTATTGAAATGAATCATTTTCACTGTATCCTCCATCACTACACAGTCTATTACTTATTCCTGAAAGGAATGTTAACAAGTGAATAATTGACAAGAGCCTTTCTCATCATTGCTGCTTTGTTGTTCTCAGTGACACAATTGATTGCTATCGGAGGGTTGCTTTGGCTAACAGCTTGTGATGCCCGTCTCTATCACAGAGGCTCCAGGGTGTGCAGATATAGCAGACACTACCCACTACCTTACCCTTATCCTGTGCTGTAAACAGACAGTGTAAGTTAAACAAGAGCCACATCCATTAGAGTGAGGGAACAGATGTTGCATGCTGTGCCTCTTTGATCTGTACTGTAAGTTACAACAGGACACTGCTCACTCAATCCTAAACAAACAGCTTTTTACGTCGTCATCAGATAACAAAAGTCAAAGGAAGTAAAGACATTCTTTTCTAGAAACATCCATAAAGATAATTTTCCTCTTCGTAATGTCTGTGCGCCCACTGTCTGCAAAATATTTATTGTTCCACTGACTGAATCAACTAATTTCATCACTTGCGTAAGTTCCTCATTGTTTCAACACTTTGTCTAATTGCAAGAGTGCGTGAACACACATGGTAATGCTGAATTCTCCAATAAGTCCTGATTATTGTACAAAGAGATGTTGTTTCTCTAAGTCATTCCTTCATATTGTTGTTAGTAATTTCTCTTAAACTCCAACTATAGCCTCAATGGAAAAATCAGCAAAAGCCCTAATCAACTTCTCCAGAGTTTCTGATGATCTGCATTACAGCAGAGTGCGGTAGACATTATGCCTACAGGTTGCTGGCTACAGGTATTGGGAATGGGGAAGAGTTGCTCACAATCTTTTGGCTTTCTTAACATATGCCATCAGGCCGCACTGTCCATTTAATTTGTGCTCCAAGACTAATTTAATAACAGTTAGATTTTATGACATTTATGTTCATCAAGGTAAGGGATGGTTATACAGAAATTGAAATAATTTCCATTGTGAGCAAAAAAATATAAGCACACTTCCCAAGTCCTATATATTACAGTTAGACACAAATTCTCCCATCTGGGACTAAGTGCCGTAGCAGGAGCAGGAATAGCGACCATGTCCCTCTGCAGAGGCCGATGGGAAACCCGCCATATCTTCCACTTCAACTTCATTAACGACACACCCATGGTTTAGTGCCATATTCCATGGTAGGGCATGCATATTGACGCACATCCTACAATCTTATCTGGGTGCTATATTGAAAAGGCACCCAACATCACTGACCCATTATTAAAGGAAGAAGATGAACCACCTGAAAAAGTAGATCACCAGGAACACTCGATGGAAGGTGGACCTCCTCATGACACTGAATCTGGAAGGTCCACATGAAGCACCAGGCATTGTCTGGGTGAATCCTGACCTCTGCATATCATGTTGTTTAGACATGTTCGCGACCAGCATGTTTTCCTGTTGGCATCACATAGAATCAGGCAAAAGTGGAAGATTCCACCTGGGTCTTCAACTACATCCACCTCATTTGCTTCCACTGCATCATGGTGGGCACCTGTGGAGGATCCTGTGGGCAATTCACATTGATGTAAGAACAATTTTTGGATGACCTCCAATTTCTGGAGGTCAGTGATAGCCTTTTTCCTCGGATGGGGAAAGCTAGCACGAAGGGCATAGCTTTAAATTAAGGGGTGGTAGTTATAGGACGGATGTCAGGGGTAGGTTCTTTACCCAGAGGGTGGTGAGGGATTGGAATGCCCTGCCTGCTGCAGTTGTAAATGCGCCTAGTTTGGGGGCATTTAAGAAATCCGTGGATAGGTTTATGGATGGTAAGGGTTTGGTTTAGGTTAGAGGGTCATTGTTTTTTAACTGGTCGGCTCAACATTGTGGGCCGAAGGGCCTGTTCTGCGCTGTAATGTTCTATGTTCTATGTTCTGCCCCACCACCACTGAACCCACGACCGATGCCAAGGGAGGACTTTGACCAAAGTAAAAGCCCTATCTTCCTTCATATCTCCTTCCTCTGAGATACAACTTTTCTTAATTAGCCTGAAGTCAATCGTTGTCAAAACCTAGCAGGACTATATTGGTACTTTCTACAGTGTTGCTGACACTCTCCAGAGAGATTTGTTCAGTTGCAGGTTAGATATGTGCTATATTTATTCAAGAGCTTTTATTCATTCTAGGACTGTGGCCTCTGCAAACTAGGCCAGATTTTTTTTCCCAGCTTTAATTGCTCTTGAGATAGTGGTGGGGAGTTGCCTACTTGAATTGCTGGACTCTCTTTAATGTAGGTATATCCATAGGAGGGAGTTCCATGATTTTAACCCAGTGAAGATGAAGGAACACCAATATATCTCTAAGTCAGGATGGTGAGTGACTTGGAGGGGAACTTCCGTGTGGTGTTGTTCCCATGTGTCTGCTACCCTTGTCCTTCTAGATGATAGCAATTGTGGTTTCCGCCTAAGGAGCATTGGTAAATTCCTGCAGCACATCTTAGAGGTGGTACATACTGCAGCACTGTTTGTTGTTGGTGGAGGGGTTGATTGTGGATGGGGTATCAATCTTCTTGAATGGGCAGCACAGTGGTTAGCACTGCTGCCTCACAGCTCTAGGGACACAGCTTTGATTTCAGCCTTGAGTGTGACTGTTCCTGTAGAGTTTGCATGTTTTCTCTGCGTCTGCATTCATTTCTTCTGGATGCTCTGGTTTCTTCCCACAGTCAAAAGAAGTGCAGGTTAGGTGGATTGGCCATGTTAAATTGTCTTTTAGTATCCAAAGATGTGCAGCTTAGTTGGACAGGGTTATGGGGCTGGGGCAGTGGAATGTTCCTTCAGAGGATTAGTGCAGACTCAATGGGCTGAATGCCCTCCTCCTGCACGACAGGGATTCTATGACACTCGTAGATGCTATATTGTAATGTAGATGTGTTTTAATGCAACATTCCATCACAGGGCTCTATGCTGTAAAGCTAAGTTGACCATTACTTTAACCACCGTTGTGTTAATTGTTGACATGTATTACAGTACTTTTTCAATTGAAGAAAGTGCTAAAATACATTCAAAAATATAGAAAAATACATTGGCAAAACTTCTTTCCAATGTTCAGCACTAGGAATTAAATGTACCAACATCCCTAACTGAAAAAAACATTTCCTGCTTTTGAAAGAAATAAGGAATCTGAGCATCTGCGTCTTACCATTGATTGATGGCAATCAGCTTTGTAATGCAGAAAATACCACCTGTTCTTTCAATTTCAGGTTTGAAGTTGGAAAGCTAATGCTTTCATAACTGTGGCAATTGTTAATGCTGGGCTGAGTTCCAAAGGCCAATCATCTTTTGATACAGCTGGTCAGCAGAATGACTAACAGTTTTACAAGGTTGTAATGACATTTCTGCCTTTGATGTGGTTTTGGAGTACTTGGCTGTTTGATTCACACAAATTAATTGCCATTTAAATGATTAACCTGTTCCAGTGGAGAAATTTATTTTGCAGTATCAATAGTAATGTGCTTGGATGAGACTTTTACCAGATTGTCACAGATATATTTATTTTTTACATTTAAAATAATTCCCATTGTTTTGTATGGCTCCTGGGCAATGTACATAGTGGGTGCTGAGTGAGTGGCTATGGAGGTTACTTGAGGGGGCAAGGTCTCCCCATGACGAGGCATAGAAGATATGAGGGGTCACAGAGGATCTGCCAGGAATGGGAGTATTTGTGAGGTAGGTAGGGAGTGAGGAATGAGGGATGAGGTTTTGTGAGCCTTTCAATGATATTGGGAGCTGGGCTGCTGTCTCTGCCAGCTTGCCACCATACCTACATTCTTCGCATACTCCAGCAAGATTTGCAAAATATATTGCAAACCTAAATCCTGTGTGAAAAGACCAAAGCTGTGGGCAAGCGTGTCAGGTGTTTTTAGAAGGCAAAAAAGTGCACAGGCTGTCTTTACCTGAGCCAACATGCAAATCTGCCCCTGGTTAAGTCATGTCAAGTTTTGTTATGTGGGCTCCAACTGACTATAAACTGGACTGAAATTTCACTGGCACATTGAATTTAGGTACCTTACAACCACCAGAAACCATTATCCTATCACGCTCCTGATATGTAAAGGCTATATCTATTCCACTGAAACACACAGGGATAAATTTTCCCGTCCCGCCCACCACAGGAATCGTAGCGGGCAGTGGGCGGGACCATGCAAAGATCCATTCACTTTGTGTGGGGTTTCATGGTTTTGGGGCAGCCAGAAAATGTATTTTATTTATTGTTGTCACAAATAGGCTTACATTAACACTGCAATGAAGTTAATGTGAAAATCTCCTAGTCACCACACTCCAGTGCCTGTTCGGTTACACTGAGGGAGAATTTAGCATGGCCAATGCACCTAACCAGCACACCTTTCAGACTATGGGAAGAAACTGGAGCATCCAAAGGAAACCCAGGCAGATGCAGGGAGAATGTGCAGACTTCACACAGGCAATGGCCCAAGCTGGGGATTGGACCCGGGTCCCTGGTGTTGTGAGACAGCAGTGCTAACCACTGTGCCTCGTGCCACCCACAGTTTCCCAAAAGCAAAACTGTGAGGATTCATAATATTGAGATTTTCTTTCTCCTGGGCTATGCCTGGCCCTATCTTGTACAGCAGTGTTTATGGGGAGGAGGGAAGTTAGGGTTTAGGTTGCTGGGGGGAGGGTGGGGAGGATTCTCAACAGTTTATACAAAATCAAAAGGCATTTTGACATTGATTCTCCTAAGTACTGCCTCATTCCTGGTCTATCTGATCAAGACATTTCCATTGTCGAGGGGCCAAACAGTGTAGGGCTCCACCCAGATGTAACTATTTCCCCTGACTTCTTCCCGCCTCTGCAAAGAGATGCTGCAGCTTCTTTCCGCATGACTCAATTTGGGAGACAAGCAGAACAAAATCTGAATCCACATTCCTCCACGTCAATGATTTTTTGTGCTCTGAAGTTGAGTTGGAGGTTATATTACTGTTAGTTTTTCAAAGCTGGTGAATTTAATTCTGCAGAATCTGCCCAGCATCCTGCCACCACCATGTGATCCTCCACAAACAAACAGACTCATCTTAATTAAAATTGCATGCCGATCCTACACATTCCTCAGGCAGTTAGACATCAGAATTGTTGATAGGTTTTTCCAGTAATTCATCTATGAGTAAGTGCTGATGTATTCCACTAACACAGACCCAAGTCTGGGGGCTTCCTTTCCAATCAATTTTGTTTCTGCAAAGTAGGAATGAGCTGCTTGGCACTGAGTCAACTAAGGAAAGGAGGCTGGAGAGGGGGCTTGAAATAACTTGAACATCGAAAATGCTGCTTGTTAAAGAGAAAGAGCTAACCCATTACAAGCACTCTTAAAAGGAGCATTAAATTACACAGACTTTAGATTATTGCCCACATCATTTTTCACCACCTCCTGAGCATTTTTGAGAGAGTGAGAATAACAGACCCCATCAGGAAAACTGGTTGGGAGGATAAACTGAGTCCAACTGCATGAGAGACTAGAACTAACCTCGGGCACAAGTTAATTCAGCTCTCCACCAGATTAAAGCTACAATATTGACAACACGTCAGAAGTACTTCATTGGTTGCAAGATGCTTTAGGATGTTGTGAGTTCATGAAGGGCACTATATAAATGTAAGCATTCCTGTACCTTGAACTTAGCTTTCTCACACTTGGAAAAGCCACTCAGCAAATGCGCAGTGGCCCCCCTATTGCCAGCTTCCCAGTCGCTGGTCTCCAATTACTGGCTAGCCCCGCAACTCCACTGATCACTGGCCTCCTCCACCTCCACCAACATCACCAACCCCGCCCCCGTTCCAGTTGCTGGCATCCCAGACCTCCCTCAGTCAGCCCCAATGCCCCTCCCACTCTCTGGCCAGCTCCTATTTCCTGGCCCTTGCCAACCACTCACAACCCCCCTCAGCCTGACAGCCCTGAACTCCTCCCCCCCACCCCTACAGTCCTGACACACCCCCCACCCCCCCAATGACCAACCCTAACTCCCCTGGCAGCCCTGACTACCCACCCACCCTGTTGGCCAGCCCTGATAGCATTAATCCCTCCCTCTCCCACCAATCCTCTCAGAGCGGAAGCGCGATCCCCCCCGACACTAATTGCCCCTCAAGTAGGCCACCCCCAGTAGGCCCCACCCCCTTGGTACTGCCTGATGCCCAGTGGGCAGTTTCAAGGTGTATGGTGGGCAGTGCCTGATTGCCCCTTGTGGAGTGCCAAGGTGCCAGACTGGCATTGCCCAAAGGGCACCCTGCCACCTCCAACCTCCCTGGTGAGCTTCAATGGCCTCATTTCCCTCCAGCGTGGTTGGGCACACGTTCCCCATTAGTGGGGAACAGTCATAAACACTGCTGGAGAGAACTACTGCCAGCTGGAGGGAGAAATGTTAGGGGGCCCAGAGAATACCGTCCCAGGCCCGCTAATTACACTGAAATTCCAATTTCAGTATGCTAATCAGCTCTACGCCGATTTGCAATGCAGAGCTAATGACGCTAAAACACTTAGCCTAGGAGATTGCCGACGCCCAGGCCCCCAGCGTGAATCCCACGAAACGGCTTCCATTGGTGTCTCCTGGCCTGCTGCGTTATCGGGCAGCACAGTGGCTTGGGGGAATCCTGGCCATGATATCAAAGAGTCTTTGCAAAATTTGAAGTCAATAAAGTTCAGGTAGAAAACTCTGTACAAACTTAATTAGTAAATAGGATGTCAGTTGTTGTTGTTGGAAGTCAATCATCTCGGCCTCAGGACATTGCTACAGGAGTTCTTCAGAATAGTATCCCAGGCCCAACCATTTTCAGCTGCTTCATCAATGACTTTCCATCCATCATAACATCAGAATTGGGACTATTCACTCATGCCTGTGCAGTGTGCTGTTCCGTTTTCAATTCCTGAGATAACAAAGCAATCTGTGTCCACATGCAGCAAGACCTGGACAGTATTCAGTCTTGGGCTGAGTAAAGTAACTTTTGACCCACACAAGGACCAGGCCATCACAAACTGCAATAAGGGAGAGTCTATTCATCTCCCTTTGATAATCAACAGCATTACAACCAAAATCTTGGATTCATCATTTAACAAGATCAACTATTTAAATATTGTAGCGACCAAAGCATGTCAGAGGCTACGAATTCTGTGCTGATTAATTCACCTCCTGACTTCCCAAAGCCTGCTCACCATCCACAGAGCACAAGGCAGGAGTGAGATGGAATACTCTCTGCTTGTCTGGATGAGTGCATCTCCAACAACACTCAAGAAGCTCAACACCAACCAGGACAAAGCAGCCCACTTGACTCGCACCCTATCCACTGTCTTAAACATTCACTTCCTTATCACTGGTGCACAGAGGCAGCAGTGTACTATCTAGAAGATGCATTGCAATGCACCCAGGCTCCTCTGGCAGGCAGCTTCCAAACCTGTGTCCTGTATCACCTAGCATGAGGGAAGCATGCACAACCACCTGCATGTTCCCTTCCAAGCCATATGCCACTCCTGACTTGGAATTATATTGCTATTCCTTAACTGTCACAGGTCAAATTCCTGGAACTCCATTTTCAACGGTATTCAAGTTCTGCACTACCAAGTGAGAAACCAATTTCTGATCACATAAACCGAAGGCACTGATCTTTTAAAATGAGAGAATTCTGCCTCAATGCAGAATGGATCCAGCTCCGTCCTGCAACTCAGTCCCAAAATCCATTACTATCTGGCAAAAGCACTGTGGGTGTGTCTACACCATGCAGACTGCAGCAATTCAACATCACCACCTTCCCGAGGAAATTCGGGATGGGCCATAAATGCTGACCTTGCCAGTGAAGCCCACATTCTGTGAATGAATTTTTGCATAACATACATATGCACTTCCAGCTGTGACAATGGAATGCAATCTGGAGCAGAAATGTTGGCTTAATTTCCCTTGTTCCTAGCTCAGAGGCACTGAGTTCATTAGCTAAACTTGTGATCGCCCTGATCTGTATTGCCTCCGAGTTACAAAATTCAAATGAAACAAGCCACCAAATAAATAGAACACAAATAGGATTGAGGAATGCATGGGACTACAGGTTGGACATCTCTTCACCACAGGAGCAGTAGGAGGGGAAACTCTAAGGAAGTGTGATTGTACGGCATCCCTCCTATACTTCTAGGTAGCAGATACAATGTGGTATAGGTAAAGGAGTGGTAGGAGGTTGCCTGTTCAATCACCCCCTGCATTCAGTGTACACTGACAGGCTGAAGACAATGGGAGAAAATACAATCATAGAATAGGGTCATAGAATCCCTACAGTGCAAAGGAGGCCATTCAGATCATCGTGTTTGCACCTAATAACAATCCCACCCAGGCCCTGTTCCCATAATCCCACATATTTACCCTGTTAGTTCCCTGACACTAGGATGGCCAATCAACCTAACCCGCACACCTTTGGAGTGTGAGAGGAAACTGGAGCACCTGGAGGAAACCCACGCAAACATGGGGAGAACTTGCACACTCCAGAGTGCCAGTGACCCAAGGCTAGAATTGAACCAGGTTACTGGCCTGTGAGGCAGCAATGCTAACCACTGTGCTGATAATAGAATCTTTAGTTTATTTAAAATGTAAGCATAATGTATTGCAGAAGAAGATGGGATATTTGAAACATGTTAAATCTAACATTATTATTCATTATCAAATGTTGCTTTATCCTATACTTAATCATTTGTACTGTTGTCTCAAATACAGGATACCAAACTTCAGTGTGCTGCATACTCAGTGAGTATGTAGGGACAGTTAAGTAAGCAATTTGGGAAACATTCAAACTGATGCCCACATACATAGACACTTCTCAAAAAGCCAGGCTAGACATTGAAACTTCAGTCTCAGAATGAGACTATAGTGACGATTCATCTACATTCCCCAGTTAAAGACCACATGGACACCATATGACAAGACGTCAATGCTTTCAATTCCTGCTTTTCCTCCTTTAACTTTCCCAATTATTTCCCTCACAAAGTAGCTAATCCCACGCACAGAGGTATGTAAGATAATTAATCTGATGTGGAAAGAAAATCCAGAACATTTCACATTTAATGTGGCTGTATCAGTTTAAATGAGTGAAAATCAAGAATGCTTCAATGAATTATTTCAAACCATTGACTTTGAGAAATGGTATGAAATGGGAAATATTCAAGAGAATTTTAACTCCCCCCAAAAAATGGGTAAGTTGGGGATGTTAAAATTTAGAATAGTTAAAATCCAAACCCTAGTAGCCCATTTCCTTATTTTAACAGAGGCAGGGTAACTTGATCATTTAAATATTAGAACCAGATGCTTAGATCAGAATCACAATTTCAAATTTAACTTGGGTCACCGGGTAAGCAGAACTCAGGAAACCTGGCACATAAAGGGAGATAAAGACTACTGGATCCAACAGCCTTTTTACTTATTTGCCAGATAAAGTTTACATACTTCACGCAGCTTCTGCAATTGGATATTCCACAGTCCCCCGCCTCTTAACCTTTTTGATCTCCTCTGTCACCCTTCTGATCTTTTTCCTGTCCTAATTTCCCCACTGCTCTGGACCCCAATTTCTCCCCTCCAATCTCCAATCTCCTCTCTGGCCTTCAATCTTCTCCTCATCGTTCCAATCACTGGCTACAGCCTGGTACTGAAACCTTACCTGCTCAAAAGCCAACTAGTCTCCCAGACTGGCTGGCTGCAACTAGGAAACAAAGATAGAAATTGCTAACTAGGTTGGTAGGATCTAAGGGAAACCAATTCTCTAGGATTTCTGATGGCAAGATTGCTTCTTTCTCTTCATCCATGCCACTCAAATAAGATTGGGGTCATTGAATCAGTCACCAGATTTTCCTTTTTAATGGGAGCAATAGAACAAAACACTGGACATGATATATAATGGATGGCCAATTCAATATTGTCACCATCTGCTGAAGTCAGAAGTACTACCAGGAGTGATCAACATTTGGAATGGATTTCTAAAACAAAATGCCTGCAACCAATTAAAAGCCAATTGGACTCTGTGATAAGGATGTCGGAGTCCCTGTGTGGACAATTATTATGGGCTAAAAGACCTTCTTTATCCATATCTCTCTGTGATCTAACATCTTATTCAGACAGTGGGCGGAATTTCCCCTGATATTATCATCCTGCTTTCAGTGAGGATTCGGAAAATTTCGGAATGGAAATTATCATATAAAATATTTGCTGAACTGTTTGCTGTGCTGGCAAAGACAGATTTACTCACCTGCTATTAAAATCAAACTATTAAGATTTATCTTTGAAGGATGGCTGTCTGTGCATTGATGCTGCCATAAAAATGGGGAATTTCTCAATAAATCTATCATGTTGTAGGCACAGTCTCTGACCAAAAGGGCTTGTAATCTGTCCACAATCTTTGGCTGGTCTTTTTCTGTCCATGGGGAAGATTGCTGGTTTGGCCTGGCTGTCTTTATGTTAAAAGGGGAAAAAAATTTCATCAAACACACTCAATGGTTTAGCAGTTAAAAGTACAATGTAGTACGTGGTATATTAACCATACATTCAGGAGGGTCCCAGTTTAGTTGCTGCTTTGTGCTGATTTAGATGGCTTTAGTATAGTTGGGTGCTGGCAGGGGGACAACAGTTGATCACAGCACTCCTGGGTTACAGAGGTGATTGGATTTCCCCTCTCCTGATTCCCCTCTCCTCCTTTATTCTGGAAAATGCTAAGGTATGGACTTCAGCCATGATCATAATGAATGTGGAGCAGGCTCAAAGGACTGAATGGTCTCCTCCTGCTCCTATTTTCTGTATCTGTATATTTCAAGTGAGGACAGGATCAGATCTAATTGGGAAGTACTCAGCAGTCTATCAGTGTTTATTGTTCTAGCTCTCATTTGGAAAATGGATATTTATCAAATCACAGGGATCTATAGAACTATAACTCAACGTCAACCCATACACTGAGGAGGAGGGAGAAGAAGGATAAACTCCCTATAGCTACTGATTCCATGGCCCATGCCTTCCTCCATGAGACAACTGAATTCTGAAAGAAACAATGTTTGAATTGTTTTATCTCTGCTTTCTGATAGTTACTGAAGGGCAATGATCTCTGAAAGGATTCAGGAAACCATCTTGCAGTGACAGGCTGGAAAGACTGAACTTCATTTCTCATCTTAACATTACATGCTGCTCTTGGAACTCAATGGTTGTAAGCCTGGGCACTAATTCTGAAAAAGGCAGTTAAAAAATATGTTGAACTCGTAATTTATTTTTCAAAACCGCATAGTTATGTTTCTTTCTTCCATGTAATACTCATAGGCCACACTCAGCCTCCCCACCTAAATTGTAGGTCGACTTTCCTAATTCACTCACTGAATGATGGGTGTAACCTTTTTAAAAATAAAGCCTGATGTAATTAATCTGAAAAATGTATACTTTAACACTCCTTCTCAATATTTCCTCCGCTCCTCCGAACATACTGTCACACTGGGCACATTTCCACAGAAGGAGCAATCCTTGGATATCTCCTCCAAGTGGTTAACCTCAATGTGTCACTGGAGAATAAGGCTATTCAACTACGAGGGAGGATCAAATGACAGCACAGAAAACTCTAATCCTGTCCTCATCTGACACCCACACCCACATAAGTGCCCTTTCTGACAGGGGTGACTGCTTAGTGTTCAGGAATAGGAATTCCCGTTGTTTTTAATTGTGTAACCATCCCAAAGGCACTAGGACTCATTGCTGTGACTAACTGCTACCCCAGCTGTGATCACAAAACTCAACACAGACCAGGGAGCGAACGTGGGACCTTTCTGGTTTGTGACCCTCAGTAATACATCAAGCAGTGCATTCATCAACACTGTCATCAGGAGAGACCAGAAAAGAAGCTTAAGGATTGCAACAGCCTTTTCACATTGATGAGGAACTGAACTTTCTGTGGGCTTGGGAAGGCTTACCTGCACATTTTCGTGGCTCGCAAGGTGTCCACACCCATGTGTGACTTTGAGGAATTGTTGTCATTTCAAGCAGGGGTTGGCTTCACAGAACGTTTTGTCAGCCATGATGGGGTACCTGACGGGTGGCCAGTTAGAAGTTCTGCTTCAATTCTACAACAACTCAGCTCAGCAGCCATAAAAGGCCCCCTGAGCCACACATTTCACTCCTGAATCCTCTACCCACTCTCAATGCCACTCCATGCCCCCTTCCCACATTATCTTTGCCAATCCATGCCACTTCACATCCCGTATGCTACTCTATGCTTCTGTGCCTCGATGCCTCCCCTTGTCACCTCACTCCCTCCTTGGCACTTCTCTGCCCCCATGCATCCTCTATAATTAATCACCCAGTACAATTTATGTACAGTTCTCAGGAATCATGCAATAGGAATGGGAAATATTTTAAAATCATTGGAAAACCATTAAACCTCTAAAAATCTAAGAAACATTAATTTAAATTTGCTGTCATGAATATGCCATTAAAAAATACAAGGAGAAAAATATTGCGATCTGTTAGGTGTCTATTAGGTTTGTAAACAAACAAGAAACCATATAACAGGTATTTTTCATTATTATAGGCTCAACAAAGTTTCAATATTTCTTGGATTCACAATACCACATGAGCTGAGCTGAAGCGTTTGAAACACAGCCAGGCATTCATAATAGAGCAGCAGTCTTAATCAGTCAAAATCAGCAGTCAAAATCATGGGACTTACTTTGTAACAGCAGCACTGTGGGTATACCTACAACAAATGGACTTTAGCAGTTCAAGAAGGCAGCTCACCATCAACCTCTCAAGTGCAATTAGGGATGGGCAATAAATGTTGGCCTCACCAGTGATACCCATATCCCATGAACAAATAAAAAAAAGTACTGATAGAAAAGATAAAGGAAATGATACTAGGGAAATTGTTAAAGCTGTGGGCCAATAGGTCCCTGGTGTTATGAACAAATGATAAGAAAGAAACTGGCTCCCCCTCTGTTCCTATTCCCTTGGTTGGTCACAAAAATCCTTTCCCCATGGAAACCTTTTCCCAATCCAGAAGTATTTTTATAAGGAACCAATTTAACCAGGCTTTCTTGACTCAAAGAAAGAGTGAGTTTATTAGTATCTAAAACATGAGGAAAAATAAGAAAATCACAATATACACCCACACATTCAGATCAGAGAGGAGAATGTGAGTCCATATAAAAGTTTAGAAAATATATATAAATCATTCTGTGAGGCATAGATGGTGTACGTTGCATTAAGTTGAGTGAGTTTGGTAACAATTTGGCAGATTTGCAATCTGTTGGGGACACTTATTGGCTTGTCTATGGGAAGAGGTGACCTGGTTGTCTCCGCAGGGTTATCTGAAGAAGTTGTGATGTTTCTACCCACTTGATGACTGTCTCTGCTAAAACACAATTGCCTTCAGCAAATGAGAGAGAGAGAGAGAGCAGTCCTTCTTGCTTCTTTGCTCTACTGCTTCTCATTGTTCATTAGCCAGGGCAGTCCAGTTTGTGGGTTTTGGGAAGGAGTTAGAAGCAAGTTGTATGGGGTTGGGGGACTATGAGGTTAGACGCTGTGGAGGGAAGGTCCCCAGAGGCGATGAGGTCAATGACAGTCCTGGAATCAATGGCTTGATGTTTGGTGGTGAGGCATAACACTTCTTCCTATCTCCCCCGGATCTTGACTCCATCTTAACTTTAGTTAGCCACGGTTTCTTGTTAGGGTTTTTGAGACTTAGAGGAATGTATATCTGTTATAGATTATGTAATACTTCTTTAAATATCTTGCCACAATTCGTAAATGAAGAACAATCAGTATAAATTGCTATTAAAGGGTGTGATCCATTGGAGTTGTGTGTGTGAATGAGATGCATATTTGGAGGGACAGGTCCTGTTAGTTTTCCCTACTCTTGGGTTCTTGTAAATCTCCAGTCAGTGCCTGCTGTGCAAATATACAGCAGTTAGAATAATAAAGTTATTCAGGGAAATAGCTTGTCACAAAATAACTCTAGGGTGATGATGGAAAGATGAAATTATCAAACTTCTGGGGCACATTTTGAATACATCTTACTAGTGTCAGCATTTGGACTATTTATCTAGAACCAGCTGCTCCCAGGTCAAAAGTTCAAATAAGCCACTGAACTTGACTTGTGGGTTACAAATAAACCAGGAACAAATAGCTCACCATACCGCCTGGCTGCGGTATCAGATAAAGATTTTGCTCAGTCACCTGACACCATGGCTGGAATTCTCCAGCCATTTATCCGGCGGAATCTTCCAGTCCCACCAACGTGAACGGAGGTTTCAATGGCTCGTCAGGCCCACCGTGGAGAGCCCTGGTAGCAGTGCTGGAAAATTCCGGCGTATTTGTCCAACACATTAGTCTTTTCACTCTACGTTAATATAGACAGGGACAGATTTGATTGCTTGAGACATACTACATTTTTGTGAAAGGCTATCATTCCATTAAATGCCTCCATCATTGAGGAACGCATGCAATATAAGATTTTCTCAAGAGGTGGAGAAATTGACATGGGAGCATTTATTGCCCTTTTGTAGTTTTATATTGAAGATGATCATAGGAATTCTTGTGCATCCGCGTAATCCTTGTTGTGATGGAACTCCCATGATGAGAATTCCAGGACATCTATCAAGCAAAGACCTGATGAGTAATACTGATGCATGTTCAAATCAGGATTGTATGCAGCTTAGATTTGAACTCAAGAGGTGAAAATGAACGAATGGGATTGCTGCTTGTACTTTTCAGAGGTGCAGGTCATAGAGGAGGGAGGTATTGAAGTAACTCTGGTCAGTTGATACATACTCTTTATGTCGCACATAGTGCAGCAGCACTGCATCAGAAATGGAAGTATACAGCATGTAGGACGTACAGACTTGCAAATCTCAGCAAAGTATGAGTCCAATGTATGTAAATAACAGGGAGACAACTGAAGGGAAGAAGTCCTTGGACTTCTTTGGTGTGCTTTAGGCCATCACTACAAATCTGTTTTATCATTATGTTATACCAAATAATCCCATGGGGTGGCAGTAACAGGGATATTGGAAGGGAAATGAGATAGGAGGCTATCCTACCTCACCACCCTTACATTCACATGCTACCAGTGGGAAGGGGCAGCCATTGGATGGATAGAGAATTAAAATTGAAGCCAGGGCAAGATGGCATTAAAACCTTGGATACTATCTTGGCTGGTTTCAGGTGCGATAATGGAGGAAAGTCCATTACATCGTTTCTCTGCCCTGCCACGAGTTTGCCAAAAGATATTTTGGATTTTGTTTTAAATTGCCTCGACTGACACTGGAAAAATATCCTCGTCAATAATTAAATTCAGATCACAGCTTCATTAAGTGCAAAAGCTTGTCATTTTTTTCAATACTTTGCTTTCTGGCCAGCAAATCAGGCAGCTAAATAGTTCTGAGTGCTGCGCTTCATACCTTACAGCCATGTGTTGGATTAATTAAATCCTGACTGGCAACAAGCTGCTTTTCTGTGTAATTGTTCCCAGGTTAAGCAATTGCATTATTTTTCCCCACACGATTCTCCTGGCGGTTGAACAGCACTGCGAACTGCCCTGTTTAGTGAAATAATGTCGGTCACAAACATGACGAGCCAAACCCTAAGGTTCAGAGGGAAAACAAATGCTTCACTTGTTTTTTTCTCTCTCTCTGGGAGCACTAACCTGTTTCCTTTTTCTTCCTAAAATGGAACTCTCTGATACAAAATTGCTGCTGAGTATGTGAAGGGACCTGGAATCCTGCCCAACAACTCGCGCTGATCAGAGTCTGAGCACCAACAGCTATTAACAGACAGCGTTCAGCAAGGATTCCGAGCTTCTTGCTCTGAAAGGGCCCCCAAAGGGTCTCATCCTTCTGTGGCCAGCTGCCCTAAAGAAGAACAAAAATCTCACTTTTGCAGCAAAGGATTCTCATTTGCATTATCCTTCGGTTTTATTTCTGTTTTAGCAAAGTTTGAAGACTGAGAGGGAGACCCGATTGAGGTGTACAAGAATATGAGGGACATGGACAGAGTGGATAAGGAGAAGCTGTTCCCCTTAGCAAAGGTCAGTCACGAAGGGACATAAGTTCAAGGTGAGGGCCAGGAAGTTCAGAGGGGATGTGAGGAAAAATATTTTTACCAACAGGGTGGTGACAGTCTGGAATGCATTGGCAGAGAGAGTGGTAGAGGCAGATTGTCTCACATCCTTTGAAAAGTACCTGGATGAGCACTTGGCACACCATAACATTCAGCGCTATGGCTAAGTGCTGGCAGATGAAATTAGGTGGGAGTTCAGGTATTTCTAATGTGTCGGTGCAGACTTGATGGGCCAATGGGCTTCTTTTGCACTGTATGATTCTATGATTCTAACAGTAGTTTAAGAGACAGTGAGAGGATGTGCCAGAATGGGGGTGACTAAGCCCCTTTTCTGTGTAGATTCATCTGAGATAATGTTGACTGACCTCTATCTGAACCCTCTGAATACATGCCAGGCTCTCACCAACTCTCTGACTCTTTCTGTTTAGTCTCCCATATGGCCTTATCTCCTAATTTGCTGGCTGCTACAAAAATGTCTTGGTCACAAGGACTCCTTCCATTATTTTGTTGGGATGGTATTGCTTTATCCATTATACTGTCATCCAGTCTCACTGTAACTGACCTGCTCGCTTCTTAAAACCTTTCTGGCTACCATTGTTAGATCCCCTATATACCCAATCTGAGGCCCTTTCCACCATTTTTGAATGTTTCCTCAGCTGGAACTCAATGCCCAACCCATTAGTGAAACTTGAGCTGTCCTTTCTCATTTTCCTCACTGTCCCACACCATTCACCTAATCCAAGCTCCTCACTCCTTGTCCACCATCCAGGACGTTCAGCTAAATAGTCATCCAGACTCGGTGGGCGGAATTTTATCAGCACGTCTGCCCGAGGTTTGCACAATCCTGTCCAAGGCCACCAGAGAATGCCATCCTCGAGCCTAGCCTGCCCCTGGAATTGGGACGGGCATGCTGGTAAAATTCTCGCTGCTATCTCTGTTCTCTCTCCACAGTTGCTGTCAAGCCTGTTAGATTTTCCAGCACTTTTTGTTTCTGTTTCAGATTCTAGCGTCCACAGTAATCTGTTTCTATCATGTTTTCCATGTAGTTTTTCCTGCCTGATCCACTATTGTTGCATCCCTCAAGTTACTTGATCCTTCTGGACGGTACGTATCCCAGGAACCCCCATTTTGGTTAGTTAGCCTCTAGATAAAGTAGCCCTTCAGTCCATTGCTTCAGCCTGTCTGAACCATGTGGTTCCTTTTCTATTCTCGCCGAATACTGGAGCCATGGGGTCATATCTCCTGAGCTGAATTATAGGTCACGACAGGTGAGGCAAGAGGAATTCTGTCCATGTAACCCCATTACACAAGGGGAGGCATGATGTGGAGATGCTGGTGTAGGACCAGATCAGCCCTGCTCATGCACCTTTCTGCTACAAGACTTTAATACAGAATCAGCTGTTAGATCAGTGTGCTTTCTAAATCTTGTGAATTCAGGCACCATGAAGCGGCAGAGAGAGTTAAAGATCTGAGGACAGAAAGCACAAAGCATTAGAGGACAGGTACATCAACTGCTAAGGCTTTTTGCAACATTTTGAGATCAAACGAGGAGCTGTGTAAATGTGAGTTCTTCTTTTCTCCTCAAACATGTGAGAAGTTGCAGACATGAACCACAAATAAAAAATTTCACTGTCAGTACCAAGTGTTCTGCTGTCCAGTTTGGAGAATCCGATCTTCGGAAAACTTTAAGAAGGCAAAGTAGGTGCAGGCAGGACATGAATCCAGGTATGCTTCATAGATAGTGGTATACGACCCCAGTCGCTGCATGCTTTGGTCAGCAAATGACAAGTGAATTCCAGTGCCCCTCTTAAAGATGATTGGCAGAGGGAGAGCTCTTCTTCAAGCCGCTTGAATGCATCTTGTACAGAGCAGCCCAGAGCACCACCAATGGACGTTTGAAAGTCTGTTACCTGGCAGCTTCCCAAGGGCAATTGGTGCATTACTTGGGAAGTCGGCAGCAGGAATTAATACAATTAAAAAATAATTTACTCATGATTTGAACTATTGCTAGCTGCTCCAAACTGATCCAACTGCACCATCTTCCTCGCAAATGAGGAGCAACATTCATCCCAGAAAAGAGAGAGTCCCAATTTCTTTGTGCAGTGTTGGCCTACAGTAATTAGTTCATACAAATTAATGATGCATGCTTAGACTCAGGCAAATGAAGTTTGACTGAGGATGTGTGTTCCTTAATTAGGGGCCTTAGCTTCTCTCTCTCTCTCTCTCTCTCCATGAAAGAAAAGCAAGTTGAGTAATATCATTAACATGCACACACGAGTGGGTTCTCTCTAAAGCCAGTGCCAGAAGAATTCCACATAACACACAGCTCTCATTCTCCCCCACCCCTCTCCACATGCACCATTCTCCATCCATTTTGTCTAATACTTAATTGACATTGTAACGAGAGATGCTGGATTTGCAACCAGTAACTATGGAAACAGACACATCCTAAACACACTGTGCAATCTCAACAAGAGACCAAGAGGCTCTGTGATTTTTATAAAGGGGCAGGATCTATGTTTTTAACCACGGAGAACAATGAGCTATTAAGGGCAGTTTAGGAGGGATGATGTAATGACCCTGTGATGATTTCAAGAAAAAGCTATTTAAAACACCAACTGCATCTTTTTCATTAATGGTATGTCTCAGAATTTTCTAACAGAGGGTGGACATATTACTAAAACAACAAGCATTAGCCTGAAGTGGTGCATTGGGAAATATGAATAATGGACCCAAATGCCAAGTCATGTTCTTTCCATTGAGTCAAGTGGTAAATGTCAGAAAAACAAACCACAGAATTGCCATTGGAAGTGTCCTATGTCATCCTGGATGACAGTGCTCTGTTTTTAAAAAATTATTCTTTCATGGGTTGTGGGTAAAACAAGCATTTGTTGCCCATCCCTAATTGCCCTTGAATAGACTGGCTTGCTAACCTATTTCTGAGGGGCAGTTAAGTCACATTGCTGTGGCTCTGGAGTCACATGTAGGCCAGACTACATAAGGATGGCAAATTTTCTTCCTGAACGGGCATTTGTGAACAAGATGGATTTTTTTTAATGACAATCGAGATGGTAATTTATGATTATCATTCTCCATTGCATAGGTTTTCTTCCAGGTGCTCTGGTTTCCTTGCAAGCTCCAAAGATGGAGAGGGTAAATGGATTAGCCATGCTAAATTGCCTCTTAGGGCCCGATTTTACCAAAAACTCATGCCCAAATCGCGGTAAATCCAGGCATCAGGCCTGTAATGTGATCTGCACCCGAAACCGAGCAGATTGCGCCTTTACCGACACCGGTGCGACGATTTAAATGTATTAGCATGCAGTTAAATTGACTTAATGGACCACATGCCCAACTTGACCGCTAAATCCCATTTTACTGTCTTTGAATCCAATTCGGATCCGTGCTGTTACCAACCCGCAGAATAAAAATCCGAAGCGGATTCCTATTCTGCAGGGGAGCTTCCGAAGACCATCCTCCTTGAACACCCTTTGCAGGCCCCCCCGCTAACCACCCCGGCAGACCTCCCCCCCCACCCCCGGAGGCAGACGCCCCCATCCCATGATAAGACCGTCCCCCCCGGGAGCAGGGCTGCCCTTCGGCAGAGCACACCCCCAACTGGATTGCTGCTCCCCTCCACCATCCTTCTGACCTGCACTCGTTGATGTGGAGATGTTGACTTGGGACTGGGGTAAACACAGTAAAAAGTCTCACAACACCAGGTTAAAGTCCTGTTGGAGTGGTGTTGTGAGACTTCTTACTGCACTCATTGGACAGCCTGCAGCACCTTGCTGGCCTTTCGCTGGTGTCTACCGGAGGAGCAGGACGGGCTTAGATGGATCTCTGGTTGGGGAGGGGGGCGGGCTCGGATAGATCTCTGGTTGGGAGTTGGTGGAGATTCTCCCAAGTCCATCCTCCCCCCATCCTCCACCATCCCCTCCCCAACAAGAGATCCATCTGAGCTCTCCCTTCCCCCCCCCTCAGCCAGAGATCCATCTGAACCACTCCCCTCCTCCGGCAGACGCCAGTGAAAGGCCAGAAAGGTGCTGCAGGCTCTCCAATGAGTGCAGTAAGTCTCACAACACCACTCCAACAGGACTTTAACCTGGCTTTACTGTGTTCACCCTAGTCCAACACAGCATCTCAACGAGTGCAAGTCAGAAGGATGGTGGAGGGAGAGCAGCAATCCAGGTAGGTTGGGGGTGTGCTCTGCCGAGGGGGAGGTCTGATCACGGGGGATGGCCTGCCTCCTGGGGCTGTCTGATTGCAGGAGGTGAGGCTTCCTCCTGGGACGGGGTGGGGGGCTGCCTCCCAGGGGGGTCCGATCGCGGCTCATCTGCCTCCCTCCCCCTGACCCCAGCTCTCTCTATTTTGTCTTTCGCGCCCAGGTGTGTTGTTTCAGATTTTTCGAACTGCGCATGCACAGTTCAGAGCTCCGATCATTCTGGCAGCGCTAAGCCTGAACCACAGCGCAGACCGGACTAGAGCCGTCAAAAAGCATCTGGGCAAACTGGAACGGGGATTCCGGGCTCGGATCCGTTTTACGTCCACATCCGGCACTTAGCATCCAAATGCTAAAATCTGGCCCTTAGTGTCGGGGGGATTAGCAGAGTAAATATTTGGGGTTATAGGTATTGAGCTTGGGTGGGATTGTTGTCAGTGCAGGCTTTATGGACCAAATGACCTATTTCTGTACTGTAGGGATTCTATGATTTCAATTCCAGATTTTATTAATTGAATTTAAATTCCAGCAGCTACCATATCTTTCAACTAAGCACTTGTGAGCCTTCCAAACTCAACATGGGGTTCAACAATTTGAAACCATAACCAGTACTTCTGGATAGCAGCTGGAGGTGATGATTTTAATATTGCCATATACCCCTTATTGGACCCACCTTGCTTTTCTTTTATTGTCCCATTATTATCTCCTTTTTTTGTCATTTAATTTCTCGTGCCTTTCACTTTATCACATAACTTGGGCGGAATTCTCCAGCTGCACTGGTCTAAAGGCCGGAAATTCTTCAATAGGGTTTCTGCAACCTGCCAGCTAAAATTCCAGTGGCAATTGGGATGGGAGAATTCTGGCCCTTTTTTATTCTTTTTCCCATTTTGTACTTGCTTAAAATTTGTTACCTCTCTAACTTTTTTCCCACTTTGATGAAGGCCATCAAGTTGAAATATTGAACTCTGTTTCTCCTTCACTGATTATACCTGACCTGCTGAGTATTTTCTAGTTTTATCACATGAGAGAGTAGTCTGCTGATTTGCTCCTGCCAACAGCTCTGGAATTGACTGACTTGTTCATAGAAAGAAAGTTTGTGGTGTTTTAATACTAATTGTTGGTAGATCTACAGAGGAAGAAGCTTGTTGAGGATGAGTTGGCAATTTGCAAAATACATGAGAGTGAATACCATCTCATCATTAGTGTGTCAAAGGCATTCTTCAGGAATGGATTATGAGGATCACCGCCACTCCAAGTTGCTTCCTGCCTGGATTCTAACACCTCATCAAGGTCACTATTACCTTCATACCCAATTATTCCAATGTTGCTCTGGTCCTCAAGTCATTCAACACCCTCTCTTAGCTTCAGATCCCTCAGATATTTGCTGGTCCCTCTGCTATCCAGCATGCAGTTCCACTTCATTCCTGTGCTCCCTGACCTACATTGGCTGCGGGTCCTCCAATATCTCAAACCTGTGTTGAAATCCTTTCCAGGCTTTGCTCCTCCTATTCTACGTAACCTTCTCAGAATACCGCAGAGCTCTCCATTCCATTAAATCCAGCAGTTCGTGCATCTTTAGCTTGTGGCAGGATCTTCTCCCCCTCTGCTGGGGAACATGTGGGCTGAGAGAGAGGGAGGATGTCTGCCGTTGACGAGACGGGAAGATCATGCTGGTGGGACAGGATGAGACATTTTGGTCTTCGTCTCAAAATGGGAGAATTCTGCCCAGCATGTGTACATTTATCATGCAAACTTGCTTATGTAAACTTGTCCTTCTGAAATCTTGCAATCTGTAGTTTTGGCCTTCCCCTGTAGAGACAGTGCAATACCAGCCTTGGCAGAAAGACGTAAATACAGTGTTATGAGTTAACCTTGGCTTTTCCATTATAAATGCAGATGTGAACTTATAATGGAACTATAAAAATAAAGGCAGAATGTGTCAGTTCAGGAAGGGCTTGAATTACTTCCAATTAGCCCTGTCCCCTTAACTCTGCTCCATATAACCATAGTTGGCCTCGACCCTCCTTGTGCAACACCATGGCCAAATAACTAGCAAAGAATGTCGAATAATAGTATTGTATAAAGATAATACTTCCACTGTAACCTGCAAATGTTTGAAAAAATACATATTTGCGAAACTGAACGTGGGAAACACTATAATCAATTGTAAAGTAAGCAACATTCCATTGTATCAAGCAATCATGATTTGTGTGATAATAGTCAGCTTTTTTTGCAATTTGTTACCAAAAGCAAAACAAAAAAAAAACCTGACAAAATTTGGATGTGTGGGCTCACTATTTTCAATCCTGTGGAGAAAACTGGGCCAAGGAAACTCTATAGTCATGTCGCTCTTAGAGGACATACAGACTTTGTGGACAATGACACACCGGTGGGAAATTGACTGTCTAAATGTATTAACCTCCAGAAATGTGTGCATACCACCTTTTTCTAATGAACTGCTTTACTTCCCACCCCCACCAAATGCTTGAAACAGACTAACAAAGTTCCAGCTAACATTCTCACACTCTGCTTTCTGTGGGACAGATGTCTCAGTGGGGATTAATCATCACCCACTCCTCAAATTTGCAAATATTTAATCTCATTCTTTCTGATCCCTGTTAACTTTGCTGGCTGACACAGGAGTTAAAGAGGAATGGAATGCTCCCCACCTTGCTTTCCCACCCTCAGCTTTGTCATGTACACAATGATGTCCCAAATTCCTCAGGTTAATCACAATCCGCTGAACTGAAAAGGAGTTATGGGGGCGGTGGGGGCATGTGGGTGGGTTGGTGCAATAGATGGTGGAACAACGTCGGGGCTGCTTTCAATGCCAGGGGTTTTATGCTTAATTTATTAACCATTTAGTTTAGCATTTAACACATTCTTCTCTTGCACTTGAGCTGGCTTCCTACAGATCTTTAGCTTTCACTAATACAGGGTAATTATTTTCTTTCCCTCCTTTGCTCCTAACAAGGCAGCTGTTTATCCCGGATCATTAACATCCCTTCTCCAGCCCAGATTCCCACTCCTATCACTCACTCCATTTTTGACATCACAGCCGTCTGCTACTTGTTAATTGGCTGCTACGTCGAAGGGGTGGGCAGAGCTATTATGTCACTTGTCTAATACATGGTAGGTAGTTATATTCTCTCATTCAGCAGGAGAGAGAGAGAGAGAGAGAAGAGAAAGAACAGACATCTCTAAAAATTCCCTGAAACATTAGAACAAAGTAGCATAGTTTTCTTTATTTCTGTTTGGTTTCCCCAAACTTTTGATTTGTCAAAACACCTCCTTCTCAGTTTTTTAAAAAAGAGCTTTTCAGTGAGAATGGCGATTTCTATCACAGCAGCTTTGAGCTTGCTGCTGGCTTTCAGCAGCATGCAACTCAATGAGCTATCGGAGGCATGCACTTGCATGCCAAACCATCCCCAGGACGCTTTCTGCAACTCTGACATAGGTAAGGAGCATCTCTTATTGACTTGCGGGGTGACGGTGAGTGTTGGGAGTGGAGAGCAATTGCACGGTAGGCGATCTTAAGAAAACCTCATTTTAACAGGAATGACTTTTTTTTAACCAGCACCTCAGAGAAGCATTAGCATCCCATGGCAGTTTTATGTTGGTCAGGTCAACTTAACTTTTGTCCTTTTTTTTCTTTTTTGTTATTATATTCTACCTTTATTAATGTTTCCTGTTTCAAATAAGCAGCCCTCAAGCTGTAGTTTTCTTAGATAAATTATAACTGTTATAAAATGTTCAGCATTTAATCCCAGATAGATAAAACATACAGCACTCCTGAATAGGCTGATGTTAGAAGTAAAGCAAAAAAGGTTAATTTTACTGTTCCTTACCCGATCATGTGTTGTGAGATTTCTCTTGTGTCAGCTTAACATGTAAAATTTGAGTTTAATACTTCAAACGCTCAGCAACTTTACAGCTGCACCATCTTAAACATCTACCACTCCAAAGCAGTCACTCTAACAACCTCTGCGCCAAACAGGTAAACAAATTCTCTTTAACATGGTTCAAGGGTTAAAGGATTTCCTTGCTTGCACATTGGGATTCAGTAGAGTGGAATGTTCTGGAACAATTATGCTCAACATACAAGCAATTTCTCTAATTGGCTCAATGGCCTCATGTTGACAATGTAATTGCGCACCTCTTTCCTGTTCTGTGTCAAATTAAAAGCTTTAGAAAGCAAGCAAACATACTTCAGTAAGGACTGAACATTCAGAAGCAGCACCGTGCCACACACTGAAGCAGTTTTTCAAAAAAGTAAAAACTCGTATTGTTCTCCCTTCATTACCGTCTTCCTGTCAGGTTTGCAAGCCAAGTATCTAATATTCATTGTACGGGTTTTACTTGAGTATGAAGCAGAACAAGAAAGGTACAGATATATAAATCAGAAAAAAAGATCCAAATCTGAATTTAGTAAAATATCAACAGTCTGTTCAAGAGGAGAGAGGGGTATTGGAATTTAGTTCCAACTGAAACAACAGTTCTTTAAGTCTAGAAGAATCAGGCGCAGGGTTAAGAGCTACTTAACTTCCAAAATACACAAGTGATTCCGACATGATACGATACAGAGAAGTTCCAATTGCCAGTGCTTAAGTCTCCCCTTTGTTGTTCAAAATGCAGGAAGACAATTAGTTAATCTGTCTGTTCCGGTGGTTGTGGCAGATGTTACAGAGCTTGGCCCTATGTGACGGACGGCAGGGAGTTCTCCTGGTATCTATCCAACATTCCTTCCTTGAACACCCCTAAAACAATATTAACTGACCAATCATCTCATTTGCAGTTCCTGGGATCTCACAGTTTGCAAACTGGCTTACAAAATATTAGCTTACAAAGTGATTCCACTTTTGAGGTGAGTCACAGGTTCTGGGGGTATGGTAGAACACTGTGTAAATTCAGGTTTTTCCTCCTAGTCCAGCGATCGAGAAAATCAAATATTTCAAAAATATTAAACTGTAGTATATTCTTTCTCATCCTGTTTAGCTTTATCTTGTCACACATCTGATAAAACTCAGAGAGCTGCTCATAAACTTCCATTAATTCTGTCCTTTGGAGTAGCCTCAAGACTTCTTTCGTGGCCATTTTTTGTTTCTCTTTTTAACTGCGGGAAAGCAGCTGACCTGCATTCAATTTTTCATACCAAAAACAAAATCTGAGAATGGGAACTTAAAGGAAACCTGCACCTATTCCTTCACCCAATGGCTCCATGTTGTAATGTTCCAACAGCTGCTACAAAACATTGGATATATTTTTATATGGATTGTTAAATCTCACCATCCCCAGCATAAGACCACCAGATGTAGGAGCAGAAGTAGGCCATTCGGTCCATTGAGTATGCTGGGTATTGAGTATTCAATGAGATAATGGCCGGATTTCCCCAACCTCACCCGTGACTGGGATTCTCCAGTCCCACTGCTGTGAATGGAGATCTGGTCGTGCACCAAATTCTCTGCGCTCACTGGCAGAGGTGGTGAGGCATATGACATGAGAGAATTCCGGCCATGATTGATCTGATAATCCTCAACTCCACATTTCTGCTTTATCCCCATAACCTTGATTCCCGTACTGATTAAAAACCTGTCTATCTCAGCCTTGAACATACTTAATCATTCAGTTTCTGCAGCACTCTGTGGTAAAGAATTCTTCAGATTCATTACCCTCTGAGAAAAGAAATTTCTCCTCCTCCTTGTCTTAAATGGGTGACCCCGTACTCTGAGATTCTGCCTTCTGGGCCTCGACTCTCCCACAAGGGGAAACAGCCTCTCAACCTCTCAATAAGGTCACCTCTCATTCTTCTAAACTCCAATGACTACAGGCCCAACCTACTCAACCATTCCTCATAAGAAAATCCCTCCATACCCGGGATCAACCTAGTGAACCTTCTCTAGATTGTATCCAATCCCAGAACATCTTTCCTTAGATAAGGGGACCAATACTGATCACAGTATTCCAAGTGTTTTAGCAAGACGTGCCTATTTTTATACCCCATTTCCCTTGAAATAAAGGCTAACAATCCATTTTCCTTCCCTATTACCTGCTGAACTTGCAGCATTGAGTGATGGAGCAAAGCTCAGGAAGCTTATTCCCATCATTGAGAATTGTGAAAGACCCTAATTTATAGACCTGGTTCTGATGAAAAAGACACTCTGATAGTTTAATACTGTGGCTCAGATGGAATCTGAGCAATATCTGGAACTACAAATCTGCTGATGACCATGAAACCATTGTTGGTTGTTGGAAAAACCCATCTGGTTCACTAATGTCCTTTAGTGAAGGAAATCTGCTGTCCTTTCCTGGTCTGACCCACATGTGACAGCAATATAATTGACTCTTAACTGCCTCTTGACAAGGGCATATAGGGATGGACAATAAATGCTGGGCAGCCAGCGATGCCCAAGTCCCACGAATGAATATAAAAAAACATGGTTTTTGTGTGTCATGCTATCCCATCATCAGCCCTCTGCCAATCTCCCATTCCTACCCTTTGATTCTTGCACCATTCATTCCCTGATCGGGCAGCGTGCAAAGAAATGTAAATGAGGCCCAGAAATTAAAATGGGCTGAGACTTTTAACACAAGGTGTTACCCTCCCATAACATCATGAACACTATTCATCCCAAATTAAAACTGGAACTCATTGATGAGAGGAATTTTTCTCTGCTGTTGATGAGAACAGTACAGTGTTGAGGGATCTTCAGTAATGTAAAACTTTCTTAGAAAGATCACCGCACATTGTTATTTGATCTGGTGATAAAGTCATTGTGATGAATGACAATTCTTCTTGTCCCTTTCTTTCTCAAAACAGGAACAATTCTTTTCAAATTATTTGAATACATTTTGTCCATTACTTTTTGGCATACCATTCACGGAGAAGGAAAGGAGAGATTGCAGAATGTAGTGTTACAGTCAAAGCTAAGATGTAGAGAAAGATCAACTTAATGCGAGGTGGGCCTATCCAAAAGTCTGACGGCAGCGGGGCAGAAACTGTTCTTGAGTTGGCTAGTACATGACCTCAGACTTATGTATCCTTTTCCTAATGAAAGAAGGTGGAAGAAAGAATGTCTGGGGTGTGTGGGGTATAGACGAATGGTATAGCAAAGTCACAATACTTCCTTGTTGATGGCAGAAGTGGAAAGGTATTATCATGGATACAGGTTCTCCTGGAGACACTGTGACCACTGAGGTTCTCCACCTATCACTGGGAAGCATTGGCCTTTGCTGACTGCCTGAGCAGCTGCAGCAGTGTAGCTGATCTAAGCTCTCTATGAACTTGCGGACTTGAGACACAAGTCTTAATACCCTCAAAGTCATGAGTTGATGCTCCATTTATTTTTTTTTAATTCAGTTAGTCGTAGAGACATTTCCAAAGAGCAGGAAATAAATTACACGTGCATTGGATATTTATGCCCTTCTGTGTACAGTCTGTGCTCAGAGGGAACAGACAAAGTAAGACTTCAAAATATAAATCCAGTCATACAAAGGGCCCCTTTTCAAAATGGAATCTAAGTTTATGTTACCAAATGGTTAACAATCGTAGTAACATATTATTTGTGATGTTTGTTTATTCAATATCAGTCTGCTGCCCCTTAACATTTTACATTCAAACCTCCCATGGCACAAACTCATGAACAAGGATAAAAAGTTAAGAAAAGATCAAGCTGTTCAGTGATAAATTATGCAGCAGTTACAGAAAAGCGTGAAAGTATTTCTCCCACAGACCTCCCAGTTCTGCTGTTGATGTTAACAGTCTACAAATGCCCCATATCCCACCCAGGAAACTAAAACAATTTAAATGACCCCTATCAGCATTAAAGTAGGTCAGGCTCCTAAACTCCCACTAACTTACCCGTGGATGAAATCTGTGAAGGCTCAGGGGGAGGGAATGGATTAGACGGGTTTGTGGACAGAAAAAAACAGCTTGTGGCAGATTGCAGGATTTGATGGCTAAGAGTTTGGAGCATGTATTTTGTACTCCTACATAAAGACAGACAGACAGACAGACAGGTAGGCAAGCATGACAAGATTTGGCAAGCCATACAATAGTCTGCTTTAACTGTTATGTAACTGTTCAGAGCTTCTACACAATGACCAAGAGTCATCAATTTCAAAACATCTTAATTATATTTGCTGTGAAAGTCGACATTTGACTGTCCATTTCTCTGCTCCAGAAAGCAAAATCAGGAGGTATCTGACTGAATTCTTTTCATGCCCATTTAGATTCGCGTACAGGATTTATAAATTAATGGCTGTCACAAGGGAGAAGTATGCACCACAAACTTTGTATGTTTCATGTTGTCTTGCACACTACAATTCATAATCCATTGTATTATTTGCAAAGCTGATCGCTTCTAGGAAATAATTCTGAAAACATTTCGCATGGAACACCAGAGGTTGAGTGCATTTCATAGCTGCAACACCACTCAAGAGTTAAGATGGCATTAACAAATTCAAGCTGTGTTCTCATAATTTACAATATTCCTCAACGTCGTATATTACTGTTACGCATCACATTTGCAACACATTATTGCCTGGGAACATGATTTGGCTTGTCTTACCCTCTGTGTTACAGGTGCACCCCATGCTCTCTTGTGATATACAAACACTCCGACTCCACATTGTTATTCTAGCTGTGTTTCACATCAAAATATTAGCAAAAAAATTCCATTGCACATATCGAATCCCTCTTTCCAAGGCAAAATATAAATAAAATTGCTGAATATTCTTAACAAAATAACAAGTGAAACCATTGCGGTTCAACAAGAAAGGCTGGAGAGCGAACCAACTGTTACAGTAAGCTCAGAAACTAATGTCTAACTCAGAATTTCTTCTAGTTCAGTATTGCCAAACAAGATTAATTGGCTTCGTCGGAGGTTGTGGATTTCCAAGTCAAATGACGATGTCACTTTAAAAAGTTTTTAAAGTAGTTTTCCAATCACCCTTTGGTGTTAGTTCATGTTCCCATTGGCAGAAGCCCAAAGTGTTAGAATAATCCATGTCATTTCATTCAAAATAATACTTATTGTTTGAAGGTTGGAGTACGCAATATGACTGAAAGTGAGGAAAGCTGGAGTTAGTTCTTTTTTTACAAAAAAATCTCTAATCAGCTATATGCCACGTACATTCTATGGTAGCAGCTTTGAAAAGCTACCTCTCCTGGCCCACGACTCGGGTAATCAAATCTCCAGAGTGAACCTGAGATCGATCAGCAGGCAAAATGAATAAGAACTGAATAATGGGAGAAAAGACTAGGATCAAGCAAAAAGAAACCAGCAATCAGAGATCAAAGAAAATCAAAATCAGAGCCACTTCACAAGAGACAGGAACTGAAGGAGGCAGACCAGAGCTGGATAACATTAAATCCGTTATTTTAGTTTTGGATTTCAGAAGATTGTTGTCCATCGACCTAAGTTTACTTTACTAAATCGACTTCTTATTCCAATGATGGACTGCTACATCAATAGGATTACATCTCTAACACAGCAGAATTTTTTCTTATTGACGAAGAATGCTGCTGAGCGTGACGTTTTGTCCACACAACAGTTAGAATCATACATAGAAGAGCAGGCAGAAGCCACTTGGCCCTTTGAGCCTGCTCCGCCATTCATTACGGTCATGGCTGACCGTCCAACTCAATAGCTTAATCCTGCTTTCTCCCCGTAACCTTTGATCCCATTCGCCCAAAGTGCTATATCTAGCTACCTCTTGAATACATTCAGTGTTTCAGTGCAGAAGAGGCCCTTCGGCCCATTGAGTTCATGACAACTACTCAGATGTAGGAACTCTGTCTCAGGTTAAAGTAACATTGTTGAAAATGGGAATAATTGCTTCATTCCAACTCCGATGCATTAATCAGACCTTCAAAAATTGAAACATTGTAAAAGAAGTTCAGTGAAAACTACCAGGAAACAGGTAATGGAGTTAAGTAATTGGTGCATAGAGAGAAGTGAGGAAGATCTTTGAAATGTCATATTCTTTTTGAATATGTAGTGCAGGTGAATACTTTAGCTCACTCATGAGACAGTTAGTTAAGGAACATAGAACATAGAACAGTACAGGCCCTTCGGCCCTCGATGTTGTGCCGAGCTACGTCCAAATCCAAGATCAAGCTATCCCACTCCCTATCATTCTGGTGTGCTCCATGTGCCTATCCAAGAACCGCTTGAAAGCTCCTAAAGTGTCCGACTCCATATCACAGCAGGCAGTGCGTTCCATGCCCCAACCACTCTCTGAGTGAAGAATCTAGCTTGGACATCCCTCCTATTTTCCACCATGAACCACATAGTTGTGTCCCCTAGTAACAGCTACATCCACCCGAGGAAATAGTCTCTGAATTATAAATTTTTAAAAAATTCTGAAGTAAGATGGGCCAAACAGCATCCCTTATTTGACTCCATTTTGTGATCACAGCCTGAGGGAGAACGTGTTCTGAGGAAGGTGGAGTTGCTGTATGTCATCCAACTGCACTTGCTGGTGAATTTCATTTCACCCATAAGCTGAACACCAAAATGCAATAGTCCTGCATTATGTGCTGATTTCAGTTCTTGGTGATGTAAGAGCTTGTAGTGTGGGGGGAAGCATTAATATGGATAGAACAGAGATTCCCAACCGTGTGCGTGAAGACTTCCCAAGTTTGCCATGAAGAAAGATTCAAAATGATTCAACATTCATGTAATTAAATTAAAACTAAACTTTGCCTTTAGCTCTGTGATTGGCATCTCCAAGACCTGACAAATCTTGGCCTTCCATGCATGTACTGGCTGGCAAAGAGCCGCACATGCACAGACTAGATTTTTTTAATGTTGGTCAGACCCATGAACATGACCAATGGAACTTGGAGCTGAAGACAAAGGTCCCATGAACAAAAACCGAAAACTCAAAAATGGCGCAAAGACCTGGTATAAAGGGGGGAGACAGGGTGAGGTTAAAAAGAAACAGGAAAGCAGATAGGGAAAAGGTAAAAATGAATTTTGAGTGAGGGGAAAAAGACAAAGAAAATAGGACATGTGCCTCAAACTGCTTTTATAGTATAGAGGTGTGCCATAACATGGAAAAGATTGGGAACCACTGGGACAGAGGATTGGTTAGCTAACAGCAAGCAGAGAACATAGGGAAGGATAAATAGTTCATTTTCAGGATGGAAAACCAGTGGAGTGCCACAGGGATTAATGTTGGAGCTTCAACTATTTACAATTTGCTTTAATGAACTGGATGAAAGAACAGATTGTATGGTTGTTCAATTTGCTATTGACACAGAGATAAGTGGGAAAGTAAATTCTGAAGAGGATGTAAGGAGTCTGTAAGTGAGTGGGCAAAGATTTGGCAGATGGAGATTAAGTGGGAAAATGTGAACTTGCTCACTTTGACAGGAAGAATGGAAAAGCAGCCTACAATTTAAATGAAGAGAAATTGCAGAATTCAGTGATATAGAGGGATCTGGGTATCCTGGTATGTGAATAGCAAATGATTAGGAAGACAAAGGGGGCTTTTATTGCAAAGAGAATGAAATATAAAAGTAGGAAAGTTTTTTTTGTACAGGGCATTGATGAGACCACGTCTGGAAAACCATGCACAAACTTTGTCTCTTGTATTAAAAGAAGCTCAAAGAAGGTTCATTTGACTGATTCCTGCTTTGAAGGGGTTACCTTACGAAGAAAGATTGAACAGATTGGGCTTATTTCCATTGGAGTTTAGATGAATAAAAGGTGATCTTATTGAAACATAGAAGATTCTGAAGGGGCTTGACAGGGTGGATGCCTGGAAAATCTTTCCCGTTATATGAGATACAAGAAATAGGGGGCGCTGTTTAAAAATGAGGAGTCTTCCATTTAAGACTGAGATGTGGAGAGATATTTTCTCCCAAAACATAGAAACAAAGGAACAGGAGGAGGCCATTCAGCCCATCGAGCCTGCCCTGCCATTCAAATAAATTATGGCTGATCATTTCCAGCAACACCACTTTCTCGTGCTATTTCCATGTCCTTTGGTCTTGAGAAGGTTGCAAGTCTGGAATTCTCTTCCCCAGAAGCAGTGAAGGCTGGGTCTCTGAATATTTTTAAGCTGAGTAGATAGATTCTTGATTAACCTGGGAGTCAAAGGATATAAGGGACAGACAGGAAAGTTGAGTTGAGGCTGATCAGATCAGCCATGATTTTAGCAAATGGTGCAGCGGGCTTGCAAGTTTGAAGGCTTCCAACTCGCATGGACGTAGTACATGTGTTCTGCAGCCCTGTACTATCCTGCACACAAATCTGTCCTTGTGCTGGGCCTTTTATGAAATCCTGATAGTGACTAAAAATTATGTTGCTGCTGCATGGTTATTTTGCCTGTATGTCTCACTGGAAGCATCATCAAATCTGCTCATTAACTCACCCATTCCCCACCTATTCCTTCCCATAAGTACTAATCCTTCCAAACAGTTTAGCTGATTAATTCGGCCTGCCAACTCATTTGCCGCGTGCAGTAACTTTTGTGATAGAAATGGTAGGAGAAGCAGGACTGGCAGATGCGAAGAGATATCACAGGACAGGAGGGAAAGCTAAAGGAAATGGAACCTCAACTGTGCATTCATAACCACTGGTTGTAGAACAGGATGGGTGTGAATGGTAACTTGCCCCTTCTCAATCACACAGTGAAGCCTTCCAATACTTTGTGGAGCTGGAGAGAGCATCTAGCTGATAGTGTCTGATACCCTGTGGTTTCAGTGACTCTCCACAAATCTCATTGCTTGCACTGGTACTGTAATTCCTGATAAAAAATAAGTTGTGAATTATATTGAAAATCTAATGAACTCTGAATTTAAGATACAGCAAATGAGCATTCACATGAGAGATGTTTCTGTTTTATCCATGACATTTAGAGTGTTTAAATCTTGTCAATAGTTCAGAATATCTCCATGAGAGTGTGGGTTTGTGTGATTCTCTACCTCAAGGGCTCAAAGGACAGAGTCACTACTGATTCGAGGGTCTGAGTGCTAACCCCAATACTAAGTGTCTGCAAAGACTTCACGTAAATCACCCCACTGTCCAATCTGTCCAAAACAATGACTGAGAGAGAGCAAGTGCTAATTGAAGGCAGTCAACATTAACTCCCAGCAACCTTTGGGCAAGGTCTGTACGAAATGCATCCACAGGTTCAGATTTCAAACTTGGGCCATTTTAACTCCAGTTAGCTGCTTGGCTGAAGTAGATGAAGGCAGTTAGAAGCAGCCAGTTCATGCAAAGGCTAAGGGCCATCTTAAGTATCTGGACGAGGGAAGAGTATGGACCAAGGGAAGCCTGGACTGCCTTTGAGACCTAGCTGTGCTCTCCTGGTCCCACAAAGGAAAGATTTCGACATGGAGAAACCTCTTGGTCCTTGTGAGATCTTCTGGCCTGTCTTTAACTGGCAGGACACTCACAGTGACTGCTCCTCTCAGGCCTGTCTCACATTCATCTTAGACGATGTAAAAGGATCATGGCTTAGATAAATTTGAGGCTTCTTGTAGCAGGTGCTTGCACCACGGAGCTGCAGTCAGCTGTTGAAATAGCGGTCAGTGAGATTTCAGCGGGGAGTAAGTTGAGTATTCCAATTTAAGTGGACCCTTGCTTCATTCCCAATGAGGGAGGTTAAAATCCACCTTCCTCACCCCAAATCTCACCAATTCCACACTACAAACCAATAAGGATTTAATGAAATTCAATTTTTCTCTTCCATCCTCTTTCCACGGGGAATGTGCCTTTTGTCCTTTGTTGCACTGCTACACTGTCAGTGGGCAGGGAATTGTAACACTATGAACCAGCACTCTCACACGTTGGATAGTATGGGCTTGACTACCATATAAAATTGAGAAAACTCCAATCTAACTTCACTATAATGAATGGAAAGGGTTGGTGAGCCAAGCCTGGGCTGCCTGGATAGGTGTGTGTGTGAGTATGGTCTCATCCTACACTTCAATCCAATTTGCTGAAGTTCAAGGTTGTTCAGGTGACTGAAATGGAGACATTAACATTCTGGCACATGGCCCTCTGTAACTTGTTTATTTGCCTAGTCTAAATGAGCCATGGGAAGCCAGGGCACTAAATATGAAGAATGCCCCACAGCAGGAAATGCCACACTAATCTCTCCATCCCTCTTACAGATGAGATCACTGTAACTATGCATTTTGAAATCCAGCCAGGCAGGTGGCTAGTGTAGTGCCAAATCTCTACAACTTTTTATCAGTTTAAAGAAAATACAGTGGCCGACCATAATGGTGCATCAGCTGAAGTGTGCTGAGTGCGCACCTCAAAGTTGATTACCCCACACACATGGGCATGAGGTGGGCAAAGCAAATACCAAGCACACCAGGGTGATTGCAAGAACTGCGTGTTCCTCATATTGGCAGGAACACCACTATTTCTTCAGCTTTTCTGTTTGACGCAGCAGCTGTTTAAATAGTGCTTACTTTTTGATGATGTGGAAAGATAAGACACCTACTCTATTCTGTCAAAAGATAACTGGGGTGAGTGGCATAGGTTGTTGTTGCAGCATGAATGCAAGTTCAGTTCCACACCCACCTCCACCCACTGCTTGAAACTGACCATTCCCACCACATTGCTGCATTAAGGAAAAAAGGCACATCTATCATGATCTTAAGCTTGCCAAGGCAGCAGCTGGTGAAGCCGAAGATTTGACTAAAGAAGGAGAAAAAAGATATTATTAGGTGAATTCTCAGGCCTCTTGCCTGGCTGAGATATGGGAAGCATTGCCCAAAAATGGTGGGCAATGAACTCCTGCCATATTGCAGCTGTAGCTGTGCTAACCACAACACTGCCCCTATCCCTATTGTTGGGCAAGTGGGGTGGCTCAGTCACTCAGGCACCAAGGCAACCTAGGCTAGTGAGTGGTCCTCCTTTCACTCAGTGGGCTACAAGATTGAAATCGGGCTTGCTTACTAACCATGATCCAATGAATATGATTAAATACACGCCAAATATTTCATCATGCTTTCTAAAAAAAAGCTTAATCATTTATGTGTTAATTTATCTATCAATTTCAAATGGTTTAAAAAAAAATTTACACTCTGGACACAGCTCATGGCTCTCACAGTCAATGTTGTGTGCAATCAACACTAAACTTGGCTTTTCTTTACATTCGTATCACTTCGGTCATACTGATCGGAACAAGAAATGCAGAGAAAATCAGTGGAATTCAGCAACCCTGTGCATGGGCATTGGTCAACAAAATGTTTCGAGGGCTCCACTCAGAACCCAGATTGGTCACGTGCAATCCATGGGCTGCAGGATGCCCACCACTGCGTTAGATCCATTTATAATACTAATCAGTGTACTCTGATATAGATGGGGTGCACATTGCCATTTTTAGGCTGAACTGAATAATGCATCTGCCATGTGCTGTGAGCAGGCTATGAGGCCCTAAAAAAATCAATTTCACATTGGTCTAGAACTTCCAATCTCCGGAGCATTGTAGCCCAGAGGTATTCCGGAAGATACACGGGGGGACCCTGTGGAATCTTCCATGCAAAGACTGCATGGAAATTGCCCATGAAGTTTAAACTTCCAATAGGCTTTTACCCTTCACTGGGAACCATCCGACTGAATTCGGACATTTCAGATGGTTCCAACTCTTTTCGCAAAATAGTTATTCCTGGGCAGCTATACTGTTGTCACCACCCACCTGATGCACACAGAGCACCTCCCAAAAGATGTACCATCCCTTCCTTCCCACTTTTTCACCTCAGGTGGCGGAAAAGCAGACTTGCCACTGTCACCCGCCTGCCCATGCATTATGGAGTGGGGAGCACAATATTCAGGTCAGTTGTCTTGTTAACAAACTCGATTGCCATAATTTTTTTCAAAATGACAGATGGACTTGTTGCACCTGCACACCTACTGCACTGTGGGAAACTAATGTTGACATCAGGTTTGTAACGCAATATCATCATTCAGGACTTTATCTCTGCGCAGGACGGCAGCAGTCCAGATTTGTAAATGTAAAATCCCTACCATTATTTCTTTGGGAAAGCTCTTTGTTGTCTTTGGGCCTCTGCACTGGACTTAAGCACCTCTGCTGCTAGTCATACCAACATGATAAACTTTGGATCAAAGCTAAAATAATCTCCCCACCCACACAGCTCAGGGAGGACAATAAGTTGATCCTCTGTCCACTGGAAGCTCACCTCAGCTAGGGTGGCAATACAGGTGCCACAACAGACTGCAACAAGTTCAAAGAAAATCATCCAAGCTGTTACTGAGCCATCCCTGCTGGAAATATTCCTGTGCTAATGTTAGGTGAGAACACGACCCAACTGTGATGCCCACCATTGGCAATTAAGGTACCAACAATTACTGAGACTCATGCATGAATGAAGTCTCTAAAGATCAGGGTGTTGGGAGTCCGCTCAGCGGCTGTAAAACAACAGCCAAGCAAATAGTCAATACCTTCAGGAGGGGCGAACGGGGAAAATTAGAGTGGGAAAAAGGTTTCAGCTGGCTTTCTAGCCACAAAGAAGTTTTATCCTGTGGCTATTCCAGGAGCTGAACCTGTTCCAAACTCCAAGGTGGCCGTGATGTCTATTTAATCATTCCCGGTTCTAAAAGCAGATCAAAGCATTAAATGGAGACTGTATTCAGGGAGGCAGCTGTCACCTGTCATGTACAGTACTGATCTGAAGAGTTAGCACTTAGTCTAATATATTCTATCATGTAGAGCAGTGCATCCGTTTCAGAATGAGATTGAAGGTTATCAACATCAGAGAAAAATAATTAAATGTGCAGAATCCTAAACTGTGGAAACTATGAAAATACCACACAAAACAATTGACAAACATCCATCAGGAAAGGGAGTGTGCCATCCCACCTGGTCAGTAACATAGTATTGATCATTAATTCCCCCTTAACTCCCCCTGCCGCAGTATGGAATGTTTGTTGTAAAACAAACAAAGCAAAATATCGTGCAGGCCTATTGGCAATGACCCAGGCATAGATTAGGACAAAACCCAGGCAATTTCAGCCCAGTCAGCTTTGTAAATTCCTCTTCATTAACATCTGTTGTGCAAGTTAACAGAGCTTCCTATAAACCCCTGAAGCAATATCAATAGCTGTATGTATAGCATTTATATCTGAGGTTCCGTCCATCTGTCCCATTCCATCTGTAGGACAGACCCATAAGTAATGGAGGCCTAATTGGACTTGACGCACAAAGTTCTCAACATTGACTCCAGACCCCATTTAATTTTATGGTTCCAGGTCAAGCAAGGTCGAGGAAACCACCTGCTGCTCATTACCTACAACCTTCCATTCCCTTCACCCTTAGCTGACAATCCACGACTTCTCCCATAAATGAACATCACTTGGAGGGAATACTGAGGGAAGCAAAGGCACAGAATGTACTCTTGTGGGTATTTCATGATCCACAGCCTGGATTGGCTTCCGATGGCCAAAGTCTGAAGGACTAAGCTGCCAGATTGAGTCTGTGTCACGTGGCAAGTTAACCAAAATATATTTGACTTCATCCTCATCAACCAATCTGTCTCACATGTCTCTCCACTATCGTGTTAGGAGAAGGTAGTACCTTGTCCCGGTAAGATACATATTCAGGTAAAGCTCTTTATTCAAGCAAGTTACATAAAATTAATCTTCAGCAGTAGCATAAATCAAAGTGATAGCCCATGCCCAAATTTCATTTTACATTAGATAAGAAAGCCAGGTGAATTGCAAAACGTGCTAATTTGCTATCAGCAGTTGATGCAATCATCCATGCCTGCTTCCATTTGTGAGTCAGTAGCTCTTTTACATACCTAACAAGTAAATGAACTCAAATTAACTTAGGGACAAATTAAGAGGGGCAGCCCCCTAAAAAGGAAGGGGGGACAGCCCAAACAGAAACCAAAGTCCAAAGGAAACTTAAAACATTAAATCAAAATGTGATTGTAAGGGTCTATAACACACCCCAGTCCCTGCGGTGCCCAGTGGGAGTGGAAATTTGTGAGTCAGTAACTCGAAGGAAAGCTTAAGATCATCATTGATAGAGTGCAGGGAGAGGTTAGGTTTTTTTTCTAAACGGAGAGAGTCATTAGGACATTTATGGAATTTTCTATCAGAAATCATGGAGGAAGCAAAATCCTCAATAGCTTTCCAAAGGGATGTGAGAATATTTTTGAAAAAAGAAAAATATTAAAGGGTATGGGAAAGGGCAGGGAAATGGCTCTTGCTTTCACAAGACTGCTTGTAAAGTGCTTCAACTAAATGATTAGTTACAATCTGAAAGGCCTGGAGGGGACAAGCTGCAGTGTGTATGTGCACATTTGGAGATTAATAGTATAGTATAGTATTCCTGACATAAAGTCAGTAATAAACACGCCCACAGATTACTTCATTTTTAATTTTAAGAAAAGGTTTCCATTGTAGTATGATAGAATTATTCTATTAAACGTTTAATGGACTGTGTTGCCTTCTCAACTGTTAATATCACTGAGATTGACTGTTGAGACAAAAGATTTTTGCAAGTGAACAAAACAGTTTTACTTTCTTTCACTGTTAGTTGTACATGAACTCGAGGCTATTTTTGAAGCGGCCAATCACAAACAAACAGGCCTCTCAATTCAAAAACATTGTCCATAATCAAGGCACTCGGGACTTGGGCTTCCTTGCTTGTCACCAGTGAGGACTATATCAAAATAATGAACATGGAGTTAGTGCTTCATAGGAACACTGCAGCACAAGAAAGCCCATTGCCAGTTGGCAGTGGGAGTGTGGGTACAGCAGTTATAATTGCATTACCATTTCCCACAAAAAAATACTTTACAATTCAAATTAAATCTTGTGTATATATACCAAGAGGAAAGCTTTGCCATTAATGAAACAAAGGGTTGTCAGTCCAACTTCAAGATACAATATAACTTTAAAGAGGAAACCAAGATCTCCTCCCTACCTGGATGCTAATCCTATACAGCTCACCAGAAGCACACAGTAGCCATCCAACCCCAGGAGTTACCTGCATTTCCTGTCCTATGTTATTTTAAGGGCCAAATAGAACAAGGACTACCGCTAGCATTACAGCTGAGAAAATCAGGCCTACAGCAGCTCTCTGTCCCTGCTAACTTAGGTTCAAACTTTCTAGGAGGGACCTAAAGCTCCAAAAACTACCCAAATTTATTTGAGACTGTATTAGGGTATCCAGGAGAGTGGCATTAACTGCAAAATGATGCAGGAATTCAGAATGCATCCTTCATCTTTAAGTCTTAGCAAGTCTGCCTCTCCCAGGGGAGTGCTAAAAGTGCAGTGTGCCTGGCTTTTGCACCTAGGAACATTAGATGCCTGTGGGACAAGGGCCAAGCTAATTGATCATTAACTTACTACTTGTAATTGAAACTGCCATCCATGTAAACTTCATGCAGAGGAACTTCTGACACACTGCTCAAAATCTTCAGCACTCCCTCTCTTTACATTAAGTTGCATGTGTTTGCAATTTACACTCATTCCTAAGTTTAAAGTAAAATGACTTGAGGTAGATGATTAGATTGATATATGAAGCTCAGACGCATCCAGCAGTTAACTGCTGCTAATTTGATTTAATACTTTGCTACCAAAACTGCAGGGCTTTGAATGCAAGCATGGAGATCCTTTCTCATGCTGGCATGGAAATGAAAATAAGATCAAGTGATCGACGTAGTTAAACTGTTTATTGCTGTAAACGTTCCAAATTCACCATTTATCTGGAGTCAGTCACCAGCTAATGGAATTGGTTCAAAATGATTTAAAATGTAGCTTTAGCAAAGGGCAGTGTGCTTACACACCTTTACCATATATAGTCTGTCAGAAGGAGCAAGGGAGGGAGCGAGAGAGCACAAGCACACAGAAGGTGCCTATAAAGGCAGATTACAGATTGGGTAAATAGCAGACGTGCTTCCAGTGGGGAGCTAATAGCACTGTGACCTGGTAACTAAATGAACCACAGGGAATCTTGCTTATTAGCAAAGAGGATGTAAATAAGCCTCAAAGCACTTCTGAAATTTTGTTCAACACCACTTACCGACATGAGGTTATGAAGCTTATTAGCCTTTGAAAGAAATGAATTTAGTGGCGAGGCACTTGGCTCAGTTTCAACCTCTCAGAGGAACGAACAATGCAAATTTCACCCTGTACCAAAAAGGCAGCGTTGTTCCAGCTTGCTTGCTTCAGACATTAGAGCTCTGTAGCTGCCATACACTATTCTCCGTTTTGTACAAGTGACAGGGACATTTGTATTTTCTATTTACTGGCCATTCCCCTTGTCATTCCTCACAAGGAGTTGGGGCTATGCTGTTGCAAAGGGGATGGACTATTGGAACAAAGTGCACATTTCGGATGAAACTGCTTGAAAAATATGTTTGAGTGAACTGTACTCAGAAACAGTGCAGCAAGTGTTTTTTGACCAGAGAAAAATAAGCAAATGAATAAATAAAGTTTTTCCTTGCCCAACAAAGTAATTCATTAGTTTTGTAGATGCATAAGTAAATAAGTTGGAATGTCACATGGTTGGGAAGGGTAATTCAGTGGCACCGACCCAAAAGGGAGACAGCAGCTGTGTCTGAAGTTACAATGGGCATTCTTCTGAGAGATGTCCTGGCTTCATCACCAACTACGTCCTCTGTTTTGTCCAAGTTCTTCTATGATTTTATATCAGTGCAGGAATTAGCTCACAGGATCAGCTTTAAGTATGAAATGATATTGATTCTTTTGGAATCAGCTCAGCTGAAACATAATGAGGTGAAACACTGGCATATAGACTTTCCGACAAATCAACCTTGATCAGTTTGTAACACTCTCACCTGAGTCACAAGGTGGCGTGTTCAACTCTCACCTCTTGGGCTTAAATACCCTAACCTTGAGGTCCATGGTCAGAAGATGGGATGTTAAAGATAGGTCATGCCTGCCCTCTCAGGTGGGTGTAAAAGATCCCTTGTACTATACCAAAGAAGAATGGAATTGTCCCCAGCATCCTGCCAATATTTATCCCTCAACCAGCATCACGAAAAGCAGATGTTATGTCCATTGTGTTTGCTATCCATACATTGGCTGTCATGTTTCCTACATCGGAACAGTGATTCCATTTCAAAAGTATTTCCTCGACTGGAAAGCACTTTGGAGAAGCTAGAAGTGGTAAAAGCTGCTATGTAAAATGCAAGTCTTTTTTTAAAATTCTCTGAATTTGCCCAGCTCTTAGGACAGCGGTTCCCAAACTGTGGGTCGCAATGCTTGGTGGGGTCGCATGGGGTCCTGTTTAGTGTTGTTAGATCCTTCTCCTCCAAGAGACAATGGTGGATTGGAGGTACCCAGTGCAGAGGAACTGAGGGCGGGCGGGCGGCAGGGGAGGTGGTGGTGGTGTGTGTGTGGGGTGGACAGCCCTGGGCTCACTAGATCAATTCCACTCAACAGCATAGGGTAGACTGTGAGTCCAAGTGCTCCTTAACATTTTAGCAATGAATGCTGAGTAGGCCAGGTTATTCTTGTGCAGACTTGGTGCAGAGGCCAACAGAGTGTTACTGTGTCCAGAATGCATGAAAAACTGGGATGTCAGACAGCTGAGCTGAAAAGATGAGTGGCAGCTCTGTTTCGACTCCTCTCTCTCTATTGCAGAGATTCCTTGGGGTCCGGTTTTCCAGCCGCACCCTGAAACCGGAAAATCCTGCCCAAAGTCAACGGACCTTTCCATGGTCCGCCCCTCACCTGCTACGATTCATGTAGTAGGCGGGATGGTAAAATTCACCCCCTTATCCCAGGATAGCGACTCTGCTTCAGCAATTAGACTCAAAGGACAGAAGAGGAGAGGGAATGGTGAGTGAGTGCAAGTGGAGGAAAGTTCCTAAGAAAATTAGTGTCATCGTGTGGGATTGGTATGTAGTGGGGAATGAGGGAATTTGTGACTAATGTCTGAAACAGGCACAAAGTCAGTGGAGTGAACATGCCTGTTGCTATCAATGTGAGGCCTGAGCCATTTGAGGTTTAGGCTTCATTAGCCTCTCATTGGTGAGCTGTAGGGTCCAAACAAATTGGCTGCTTCGACTGACTGGCTCATCAGGGTTGGGGAAGGTGGTCCTCAAGGAGGGATTCTGAATGGTCTGGTAGTGGGCTGGAGTCAGGGGATTAGGAGCAGCATCATTTAAATGGAAAGGTTATCCGGGCTGATGTTTTTAAGTGGCCATGTTCGGTCTTTTAGGGGGCTCACAATGCCATTTTGTATATTTGAACAGGTTTTCCAGGCAGGCAGACTCTTTGCCCATTTATAGGCTTGTTTGCAAGTTGTATCAGGCAGGTTTATGGATGGCTTGGGGCCTTTGAGATTTCTAATCACTGAGCACCCATTTGTAGGTGGAAAATGGGCACCCAGTAGTTAACAATCGCTCTCCCTACATCTGGTATCTCAGCTGATTTGTGTTTTTCGGAACATAAAGATCAACAGAGAGCTGGACTTCGACTAGATTACTATTCTGAAATAGAAATGTAATTCTCTGAGACTTTGGCAAGTGAAATTTGTCCAATTTATGTTATCAACAGATTCTACAAACAAGAAATAAATTTAAACAGATAGTGTTGTGTATGTGTGGCATTCGTTGCTGGGTCATGTTCTGGTTCTGCTCAATGCAGAGAAGTGTGAAGTGATTCATCTTGGTGGGAAGAATAAGGAAAGGCAATATAAAGGGTACAATTCTTATGAGGCTGTATAAACAGAGAGATCTATGTGCACAAATGACTGGCAGTGGTAGAGCAGGTTGAGAAAGTAGCTATATGGGATCCTGAATTTTATAAATAGAGGCACAGAGTTCAAAAGTGAAGAATTTATAGAATCATAGAATCCCTACAGTGCAGAATAAGGCCATTCAGCCCATCAAGTCTGCACCGACCACAATCCCATGCAGGCCCTATCCCCATAACTCCACCTATTTACCATAGCTAGTCCCCCTGACACTAAGAGGCAACTTGGCATGCCCAATCAACCTAGTCCTGCACATCTCTGGACCGTGGCAGGAAACCGGAATACCCAAAGGAAACCCACACAGACATTAGGAGAACGTACAAACTACACGCAGATAGTCACCTGAGGCCAGAATTGAACCCGGGTCCCTGGTGCTGTGAGGAAGCAGTGCTAGCCACTTTGCCACCCTTTTTTTAAAAATAATGAATGTTCATCAAACAACTGGAGAATTATTTACAATTCTGGGAACCATACTTAAGAAAGGACATGAGTGTTCAGAAAAGATTTACAAGAATTGCTCTGAGGATGAGAAGGTTCAGTTATGCATGCGAATGGATTGGTGAAGCTTGGATTGTTCTCCTTGGAGAAAGTTGAGAGAGAGAGTTTGGATAGAGACATTCAAAATCATGAGGTTTTTTCACTCATTCATGGGATGCCAGCTTTGCTGGCTAGGCCAGCATTCATTGCCCATCCCTAATTGCCCTTGAGAAGATAGTGAACAGCCTTCTTGTACTACTGTGGTCCATGTGATGTAGATAAACCAATAGTGCTATTAGGGAAGGAGTTCCAGGATTTTGACCCAGCAACAATCCCCAGTGAAGGAATGGTGATATATCTCCAAGTCAGAATGGTGAGTGAGTTGGAGGGGAAGTTCCAGGTGGTGGTGTTCCCATATGTCTGCTGCCCTTGTTTTTCTAAATGGTAGCAGTCGTGTGTTCTGCCAAAGGTGTCTTGTTCCTGCATGCCATCTTGTAGATCGCACACAAAACTGCAACAGTTCATCGGTGGTGGAGGAAATGAATATTGGTGGATGGAGTGCCAATCAAATGGGACATTTTGTCCTGGATGGTGCCAAGCTTCTTGTGTTGTTGGAGCAAGGGGAGAATATTCTATCACACTCCTAGCTTGTGCCACATAAATGGTGGACAGGTTCTGGGGAGTAATTAGGAGAGTTACTTGTCGCAGGATTCCTAATCTCTAACCTGCTCTTGTATCCACAGTATTTATATGGCTAGTGTAGTCCAGGTTCTGGTCAATGGCAACTCCAGGATGTTGACAGTGATGGACTTAGCTACGGCAGTGCCATTGACTGTCAATAGGTAATGGTTTGATCCTCTCTTGTTGGGGACGGTCATTGCCTGGCACCTGTGTGGCTAGGATGTTACTTGTCAGCCCGAGTCTGGATATTGCCCAGTTCTTGCTAAGTTTGGATTTGGACTGCTTCAGTATCTGAGGAATCACAGAACGTTGTGCAATCATTAGTGAACATCCCCACTTCTGACCTTGTAATGAGGTCAGGTGCTGAGTGGCCTCAGAACTCAGGACCACTCAGTGAGTAAGTTACTGCTGAGCAAGTAACTTATTGTTGACTGCACTGTTGATAACTCTTTCCATCACGCTAGAGAGTAGATAGAGAGAAACTTCCCATTAGCTGTAGGATTGAGAACCAGAGGGTACAAGGTTTAAAGTGATGGGCTAAAGAGCCAGGGGAGACAAAAGGAATCTTTTTTTTTCCACATGACAATTGGTAAGACGTGGAAAGCACTGCCCAAATGTGTGGTGGAGGATGGTAGAAGCAATGCTTTCATCAGAGAATTAGATGATTATCTGAAGGGAAAAGATCTGCAGGGCTGTGCAAAGAAGGCAGGTGAGACTAACTAGCTGAGTTGTACTGTCAGAACTGGCATGCTTACAATGGGTTAAATGGCCTCATTCTGCACTATCGCCATTCTCTCGTTCTATGAAACTGTATGTTCAGTCACACTAAAGTCGGGAACATTTATATTTGCTGCTAACAAGTAACATTGATCCTTGAAGAGCAGGGAAACCCTATCTGGAGCTGGGTCTCTGGTCCCTGTCACAGCATTGGACTACAAAATAAATTGCCAGAAATATGCATTATTTAGCACCATAGCATTGCTGAATGGTGCTGAAGCAGGTTTCAGTACCAGCCGTCTCCACATAGTGACCTTGTCAGATCAGCTATGCAATCAGACTTTGTTTCCTTTAGTCACCTTTATAATTCTTCTCAATAAAAGAAATAGCTCTGCAAGCTAAGCCAAATCCAACAAGATGAGAAACAATGTGAATTGCTGCTGGTGTTTTTCCACATTCTTACTCCATCTGGTGTACCGACCCTAGCTCTGTTATGCTACTATTATGCTTGATTGCAGGTTGGCTGGCATGGAACAACTGTCTGTTTGTGTTTGAGGGTGGGGCAGAGGTCTGCAGACTAAATACTGGGACGCTCCAGTGGAAATCACACCTCTTTCCTTGAAACAGAATGTACAGCCGAACTAACGAACTCAAGGAACAAAGCTGCTGTTAAATTGGGCTGTTTATAACGTCATCACATATTGACTTGAGGAATCGTTAGTTTCCAGGACTTCGAATTACAGGAAAGCAAAGAGACGAAGAATAAACAAAGACTAAATCAAATAGCCCAAAGGAAAGAGAGAAACAAGTGCAACAATTGCACAGTTGGAGATTTTCAATGAGGAACATGTCCTCATTTTACAGTTGCTCTTCCAACATCATGAAGTAGCTTTGTAGGTGCCTCACTGACAATTGATGGAGAGGTCGATTTTCCAGCCCCATGCATCCTGTGCAAATCATGTTATGGATAAGGAATCTCACAAGAGAGGCCACTACGTGATTTGCACTGGGGAGAACCTCTTTTGGGATTCTCCCAACGAGAAGCCGGTTGGAATCATTGCTGGTGTCCACAAACAGGGACAAAGCTTGATGGCTATGCCAGAATGGGGGGCAGGGGGGGATACTTGCAGGCCATTGGCATCCCCAGGCAGTCAGGAACATGGCTGGGCACTGGTGGTGGTGGGGGGTGGGGGGGGGCTGCTGTGATACAGGCGACTAAGGGTGGTGGGGTGGGTTTTTGATACTGGCTACTTGTGAGAGGCCTTGAAGGTTAATCGGACATCAAAGGGCACCCCAATGTCTAAGGAAAAGGCTTTGGTGGCATCTTTCAGCCCCACCTCTCTCACTCACAGCGCAAATCACACCTTTCCTCCAAAAAATGACTAAGTGGGGGAAGAATTGTGATCGGGGGTCACACTGACCAACCACCACATTTCCCACTGGAGATTTTAGTCATTTTATTGGAGAATTGTGCCAGGTGACTTTGTAATAATCTGTCAATAAGAAGTTTGAGATGTCCATCCTTTATTACCTGTTCACACAATTTATTGTTTATTCCTTTCAAGAGACAATTCCGCATTCCAAACATGAGAAGTAGGTCACCGAGCCCTTTGGGCTTGCTCTGCCATCCAATAAGATCATGATTGGTCTTCCATTACAATTCCATGTACCCACACTAATATGAATAGTAGCTTTGCTAACAGAAGCTGTTGATGTGCTTCTTCCTCTCAGCGAGTGCAGCACTTCGCACAGGTGGTGAAATTGATGAGTCTCTCTACAGGGAGTTGCCTTTCCCAGTTTTCTCTCCTCTCCTGAAGGCATGGGCTTTTGGGGTTGATTTCTACAGGTGCAGATCTCACCCACATGGCCATTCTTCCAGTCCAAGCTTACAGTCAACGTTTTATATTCTATTTGGCCAACAGGAGATTAATAGTTGTCCTGGTGTCCTATTCTCATTTCTGCATATTAAAAAGGGATCAGGAATGGAAATCCTATTTGATTTCCCCACCTCTCTAGTACTATGACCTATTTCCATACCATATTACTGCCCTGATTGAGATCACTTAACTAGACACCTTCCCAGTGAGTTTCACACTGGACTCATCAAAAAACCTAATATGTATATTTTTAATATAAATTATATATTGTATATTACATCTGTTTTCCACTTGCAAGCAATTTAAAGCAGCTAGGCTTGGCCAACATTTCTATTAATTGCTCCAATTGTACATTATAACTGAATGACTAACAATTCATTCTTTACCTTGCAGTTATCCGGGCAAAAGTAGTTGGGAAGAAGCTACTAAAGGATGGACCTTTTGGTACAATGCGCTACACCATTAAACAAATGAAGGCAAGTTACAACACAACTTAATTTGCTTAAATATCATAAAGAATCAGTGGTGTGTTGCTTTTTCACCTGTGGGAACTGAACGTGAATGTGGTACTGAGTGATAGAATAAAAGATTCCTCTTCCTTTCCACTGATTGAGACCAAAATCTGGAGAAGTCTTAAAGACTGAAAATTCACAATACAAGACAATCTGTACATTTGATGTACCAACTCACCATCACTTTCTCAAGGGCAGTTAGGTATGGGCAATAAATGCTGACCTAGCCAACAATACACACATCCCATAAATAAAAAAAAGCTCCAGCACTAATTGGCCACCTCGCTGAAACATATCACAATGATATAGAAAATAGAAGTCTCACATTTACCTGCGCTGACTTTAAGGGAAACTAATGAAGCAGGGCAGAGGTAGATTTACTCTTACCTAACCCAAGAATACTTGATATTGATACTTGGTGTGTAGACAATAAAATGTTCATTTCCTACCACAAATATACCAGTCACCTTGAAGAGAAAAGGATCATTTTTCTTTCAAAAATGTTTTTTTGAAAGGATGACAATGCTGGTTTTCATCATCCTGTGGCAGTAACGCGAGCCAATTATTTCCATTGTGAGGGTAAACCTCCCTGATAGTCAGCTGGTCTTGGCTAATGTTACACATTAAACATCTGGGGAATTATACAGAAGTTAGCTTGCATCTTATATGACAGGACATACAATACAGTAATAATCTGTGCCTCAGTCTTATTGAATAACCATGAACTTGGATGCGGGGGTGGGGAGGTGAATTGAAAAGCATTGCTGTGGGGAAGGGAAGCAAAGTAGAAAAAGAATACACAAACCACAAGACTGTAACATGTTAATGAAGAGAAGTAAATAGTTTTCCAACAATAGCTGGCAGGGCCACTTGCACAGCCAATGCTATTCTATAATCAGTCTCCAGAAACTATATGCAATGGAGCCCTGACTTCCATTCCCTCGTGTGTCAACTTCTATTTACTACATCAAGTAACGCTGAAGTCAAACCTGGGAACGCAACCTGAATGGAACCATAGTCATTGAACAGAGTCCCTAGGCACTCTGTAGCATTGCAGATTGATATCATTGTGGCACAGCCCATTCTCCTCATTTTAAGATATTAGGATTACAATTTCTCTTTTGTCCATGTCTGGATTAATGCTACGGTCAGATGCAAATCCTAATGATTCTGGTGGAACCCAAACTAAGTCCATTAGGTTACTGGTCAGTCGGTGTCCCTTAGCTGGACTATTAATGACTTCTCCCATGACTTAACTGATGCTCAGAGGAAGGTGGATTTATCTGGTCTTTTGTGGATAGGACATGGGACAGTTTCAACATTGTCAGGTAGAAGCAGAATCTAAAAAAGATAGAAAGCAAGAATCATGAGCTGTATGATATGGGTATGGTATGGGGATAGGGCCTGGTTGGGATTGTCAGTACAGACTTGATGGACCAAATGACCTCCTTCTGCATTGTAGCAATTCTATGACATGAGGGTGAATTATTCCTTTGCGTTTGGCAGATGCTGTACAGGTGTGAGGACTTTCATTGCACAAGCTGCAAAATGCTAGAATTGTTCTCTTTAACCTAGTACTGGAGGTTCTCTTTAACTTAGTACAGGAGGTGATCATCCTTAGAAATGGATCAGGAGCATCTGGTTATAAGCAAGCCTCATTCCTTGACAGATGGGAGACACACATGGGGACAGTCAGGCTGACAGCAGCATTGTGGTAAGAATAAATGGATGGCCTGTCCTGCTGCCCTCTCCTGCTGCCCTCTCATCTGTTAACATTGTCAACGGGCAGGTGTACACTCAGCTTCACCATGTATTGAGGGTGGAAATGAAATAGCTCCAGGGATTAGTCTTCCATGCAAAAAAGATCTTTGAAAAAAAAAGTTCAAGTGAAAAGAACTGCCTTAACTCAAATGATTAAATTTGATGCCTTCAGGAAATTTTACTGTCAATTTGTCTGACAGAAGCTGACACCATTTCTGAGCAGGTAGTGTCCTTGGATTTATTAACACCAAATTCTGAAATGTTGCAATAGGATGCAATTTCAAAATCATCACCAAGGCATTGGCATGTTATGTCCAGGCTTATTTCCTCCAGAAAACTGCCATTAACATCTCGGTATGAGTTTTGCACTGACTCTCACTACAGTTGTGATGTATTATTTGTGATATCGGCTGCATCATAAACCACTGCCAAGTATACGATCTTTTTATTTCTCTCAAATGAAGTCTAAATTGTGTAGCAAGTTTTAAATACAGAAGCACATTTTTAGCAACAGATCATATCCATACCATAAGCATTTCTCCATTTTATAAGCCTGATAGTGTGGCTTATTGCCAGGCCTATGAAGACATTAAGAAGCTGCTGAAAACAAACTGCCTCTCATTTTGTGTCCTCCAGGCTTATTCTGTCCCTCCAATTAAAGTTTTAGTTTAGCCTTTTCTGATATGTGGAAATCTGAAGAAAAATATATCAAAATTTAGCTATTTCATATCATCTTTCATCACTAAACTCAACTCTCCTATTTCTCATCCACATGTTGGCCTTTAGCAACATTTCTAAAAGCACACCATTACTCTGAGCTCAGTGTTATCATTTACCCTGATAACAACAAGCTTTACTTTGCCACCACTTCTGTCAACTCCTCCTGAATTATCAAACTGTTTATTGGATATCCAGACTGAAGGAGCAGAAATTTCCTCCAATTATATATTAGGAAGACTGAAGCCATTATTTTTGTTCCTTGCCCCAAACTCCATTTCCTAGCTATCAACTCCCTGCGACAGTCTGAGATTCAGTCAGTGGGACAGTTCACAACTTTGGTGTCACATTTGATGCTGAGATGAGTTTCTGAATTCGCACTCACTCCCATCAATAAAGGTCATCTATTTTAACTTTAATAACGTGGCATAACTTTGCCCCATCTCAGTGGCCCCATCTGCTCATCCACTGCTGAAAACCTCATCTATGACTTTGTTACCTCTAACTTGACTATTCCCAAGTATACCTGCCTAGTCCCCCACACTCAGTCCTCTGTAAACTTGAGTCATTTAAAACTCTGCCCATGTCTTAGCTCACAATAAGTCCCATTCTCCTCTCACTGCAGTGCTCATTGACTTGCACTGACTCCCAGTCAAGCAATGGACAAGATTCTCTGCCTCACCTCAGCCGTTTTTCTCAGCAGTGGGAGGCGATGTGCCATTTGCTGGCAGCGTGATCTTCTAATCCTGCTGCAGTCAATGGGAAATTCCGTTAAAGACACCCCACACTGCCTGGAAGCCCATAGCAGGGGGTGCATCGCCGGCAGGACAGAGAATCCTGTTGGCATGAATGGCCAGAGAATTCTAGCCAATGCCTTGGTTTTAAAACTCGTAGCCAAGTTTTCAAATCCCTCCATATCACTGCAAACTCCTCCAAGATTTCTTGCCTCCGCTGCATTCACAATTGGTGACTGTATGTTCAGTTGCTGAGGCCCCAGGTCTGGAATTTCCTTTCAGCACCCTTCCGAGCCTCCAACCTGCTTTCCACCTTTAAGGCACTTCTTTAAAACCTACTTCTTTGACCAGGCTTTTGGTCACCTGACCCAGTATCTCATAGCAGTGTTCAGTATAACCTTTTGTTTTCTCATTCTCCTGTGACGCAGCTTGGGATGTTCCATTACGGTAAAAGTGCTGCATAAATGTATTGTTGCAACTCTGAGATTGCACATAAATGCAACTCTGAGATTTGAACTCATAATCAGGTGAATTAAAAGCAAAGTAACAAACTACTTTAGCTGCCTGGATTCTGGCCCAGTTGTATCTTAAAAATAAATGGGTAATAAAGTTTCCAGTTTATCACATTTGCATTCTTTAGCTGCCTATAAATGTACCGTTGCACTTTGCTGAATAAACCATTCTACCATCAATAATAGGAATTCAGTTGAGTGAGGCCAGAATCTGTATGCTCCCATTCCAAACACAGTGCCATTTTATCATTCTTCATCCTGCTTTTATCTCAGTTTAGAATTATTTAAGGTAAATGAATCTCCTGGCAAAGAATCACCTGTATTCAAGCTTTATAACCAGTTTTAAGCTCTGTAAACAGCAAACCAGCAGTTTTTTTAAAAAAATTACAGTCATATGTATTGGAATATAGAGAAAAGTATTGTTTCTTGTGCACTATACATACAAAGCATACTGTTCAGAGCACAAAGGGGAGAAGGAAAGAGGAGAGTTCAGAATTTAGCGTTATGTCATAGCTAGGATGTAGAGAAAGATTAGGCTAATAGAAGGTAGATCCATTCAAAAGTCTGATGGCAGTAGGGAAGAAACTGTTCTCGAGTCAGTTAGTACGTGACCTCAGACTTTTGTATCTTTTTTCTGATGGAAGAAGCTGGAAGAGCTTATGCCCGGGGGTGGGTGGGGTTGCTTTTCCGAGGCAGTGGGTAGTGTAGGTGGAGTCAGTGGATGAAAGGTTGGTTTGCGTGATGGACTGAGCTATGTTCTCAACCCTTTGCAGTTTCTTGTGGTCATGGTCAGAGCAGGAGTCGTCATATCAAGCTGTGATATATCTGGAAAGACTGAATTAAATCTCTGTCCTTCTCTTGCGAAGCTTTTTGTCCTGTGTTAGGTGTCATTACTGAGATTGGCACCTCACTGTTTGGATGTAATCACTAATCCCAGGTCTTGCTTCTCTATAATGTAAATGCGATATATATGTATGCTCCTTTAAGGTAACTGATTATATTGCTATTTACAATGATTTCACTCTTCCCTAGATGTATCGAGGTTTCAACAAAATGCAACAGGTTCAGTATATCTATACAGAAGCTGCCGAGAGCCTGTGTGGTGTCCGGCTGCAGGTGAACAAATTCCAGTATCTGATCACAGGTAAGTGGTAATATTTGACAACGTTTTCACAGTATGTAACCACACAGCAGAGGATATATTTTGATTTCCAAAGCAATGTTTGAAATATATTCTTTCATAAATTGGGAAAATGTTTTGCGTTTAACTGCCATCTGGGGAGCCGTGTATTGGAGGATACAGCAGTTTGTACCAGCAAGTTATACAGGAGGTAGTGGGAAAGCAACTAACCAAGAGGTTCTTCACTGGGAAATCTCAAGTCCAGTTTGACTTCCAGGAGCCTGGTAATGTGCTCAGTGATTCAAAGTAGGAAAGATCTTGACCAGCTTTATTAATATATTTACCAAGTACAACAATGGTATGAGCACATACCTATTGATGGTGCTGTAGACCTACACATTCATATCTTAACATCAACCTGGCATCCAACCTGTGTCCTGTTGTATGACAGAAGACAGTCCCCTTGGAATAACTAAAGTAGCGAAACCACGAAAATTTCCCAACAAGGCACTGAAACTTTACGGTTAAACGGCCCAAGAACATGGAACCAAAACTAATTAGACAGATCTTTCAGAGGCTAGCATGATCATGATGGGCCAACTGGCCTCCTTCAGTGCCGAATGATTCTGTGAAATATTTTTCTTTTTATTTTACTGGCGAGGCCAATATTAATTGTCAATCCCTAATTGCCCTCTAAGGCACTGGTGAGCCCTCTCCTGTAGCTGCTGTAGCACAACCATAGTGCTGATTTTGACCCCGCAACAATGAGGATGGCAATTCCAAGCTCCGAGTCAGGATGGTGTGTGAGTTGGAGGAGAGCTTCCAAGTTGTGGTGTTCCCTTGTGTCTGCTGCCCTTTCCTTTGAGGTGGTAGAAGTCACGTGTTTGGAAGGAACCTTACTGATCTGCTTTGGTGCATCTTGATCAGGGTTTTTCCAAAGTGGGGGGGTCTCGACCCATGCGCAGGTCACCAGGTATCCTGTTTTCAAAATAAAATGTGGAATGTTCTGTGATCCTGTTCAAAAGAAAGACTGATGTTTTGTTTATGGCGTACGTTTTGTAGAAGGCAGTATGATGAGGATTTCTTGACTCAGACAATGACGTAGCCAGCATAAAGAGACAGAAATTGTATTTTTACATGTGTAGTAAATCCCATTTTGACTGCAACTGTAGCAGCAATATTACCGCCTGCCTGGTCAGTGGGTCATGAGGAGCCACCATTTTGTAAATTATGGGTTGCTGGAAATAAAGTTTGAAAAGGACTGTTATAGATGGTACTCTCTGCTACACTGTGCATCAGTGGAGGACAGAAGGAATGTTTAAGGTGGTGCATGGATGGGTGCCGATCAAGGGAGCTGCTTTGTCCTGAGTGGTGTCAAGTTTGTTGTAGGATCTGCATTTATTCAGGGAAGTGGAGAATATTCTATCACACTCCTGACGTGTGCCTTGTAGATTACAGACAGGCTTTGAGCAGTGGGGAGATAAGTTACTAGCCACAGAATTCCCAGCTTCTGACCTGCTCTTGTAGCCATAGTATTTAGGTGGCTGGCCCAGTTCAGTTTTTGGTCAATGGTAACCCCAGCATATTGATAACGCAGTTCCAGCACATACTCTGCCCTTGGAAAAATACAGAGCTGATCGTTAAAGATGATTCCAAGTATTAGGAATTTAAGCTATGTGGAAAGTCTGTGGAAAAATATTCTTGTTCTCTGAGGTGACTTAATGTTTACAAGATTAGAAAGGAAATTAATGCAGTTGATGCAAGTAGATTATTCACTTAGGGTTCAAATGTCACACAATGCAAGTTAAACATTAAAGAGTTGATTAAGAAGAGAAATCAAGCAGAATGTTTTCACCCAAAAACTGTGAACCAGTTACCAGAAAAAGCTACTGAAGCAGAAAGTATAACTGGGTTCATGAAATAATGATGGGAATTGTAGATCTGAGCTGAGAAGAGATTTGGGGGATAAAGTGAGAAGGGCAGTAAGTGAAAGTAAATTATCAACAAGGGCTGTATTTATTGTTCTTTCTCTTTGATTTGTTCCTTTGGAGGATTTGGTTCCCAGGTATCCTGCTGGATCTCTCTCCAGGACAATCCACTGGTTCCCTGCATCATGTTTTCCATAACTATCATCATAAGATGCCAGAAACACTTGTATCCAACAGACACTGAGCGTTGCCAGGACAAGCAATGTCCTTTAGAAAATGCAAAGGTCTACACCAGAGAGTACAATTTATTATGGGCTGATCAAATTTGGGTTATGTATTAATCCTTCTCACAGCAAGTTAGAGAAGTCACACAATGCTTTTTCACATCACTGCCAGTTGTTAGAATCCTGCAATTACAGTAAATTCATTCCACAAACCACCCCGCCCCAAATCACAGCACAGCTCATTAGAGAAGCAGGGAATCACCCAAGACTATTAACCCTGGGATATTCTCTGGAACCATCAATGCAGGTGAGGCAGGTGGAAATTGCCACCTCCTGTCCTACATTGATAGTTACACAAAACAAAATCTTTAACTATCTCCACCTGCTGTTTATCCATCCACCTTTTACAGAGGTTATGTATATTCTACTGTATTCACTTTAAATGTAGCATGAAGGGAAGATGGTGCTGTTAACACATGCTATTAATTTTTTTCATTCATGTACAGGAAGAGTTTATGATGGGAAAGTCTACACTGGCGTGTGTAACTTCATTGTGCCATGGGAGAGATTGACCCTGTCACAACGCAAAGGTCTTAATCATCGCTACCAGCATGGCTGTAACTGCAAGGTACATACATCCTCATGAATGTACACATTTTGTGCTCCTTAACTATTCCCATCCAGTACAGTGTAGTTATGACTGTACCTGTGTCAATTGTGAGAGAATGGATATAGGAAAGAAACAATCACTCATACAGAGTGACATATGGGAGCAATTCATTCATGCGGGAGAGGCGATGGGCTAGTGGTATTATCGCTGGACTATTAATCCAGGAAACTCAGCTAGTGTTCTGGGGATCCAGGTTCAAATCCCACCACGGCCGATGGTGGAATATGAATTCAATATTAAAAAAATGTCTGGAATTAAGAATATACTGATGAACATGAAACCATTGTTGGAAAAACCCATCTGGTTCACTAATGTACTTTAGGGAAGGAAATCTGTCATCCATAACTAGTCTGGCCTTTGATTCCAGAGCCACAGCAATATGACTGTCAACTGCCCTCCAAGGGCAACTAAGGATAGGCAATAAATGATGGCCAGCGAGCAGCACCCATGTCTCATGAATTAATACAAAAAAAAAGTTAGCTGGTTTATGATCAGTAAAGAATACTGAGGTAATACAAGCAACACCCAGTTTTATTGACTGTACCTTATCTGATATAATGCAATGTTTCCATATTATTTGGATAAGTAATGCTTCCAACTAGTGTCATGTATTAATGTTCAATGTAAGGATTTTAGAAAAACAGTTCTGTGGACTATGTGATCTCTTTGAGAAATGTATTTAATATTTCTCCATCTCATTCATATCTCCGCAGATCAAGCCTTGTTATTACCTGCCATGTTTTGTGACAGCAAAGAACGAGTGTCTCTGGACCGATATGTTGTCTGACCAGGGATACATGGGGCATCAGGCTAAGCACTATGTCTGCATCCGGCAGAAGGAAGGTTACTGCAGTTGGTACAGAGGTGCAGCGCCCCCAGACAAAACCAGGATCAATGCAACAGACCCCTGAATGGGACCTTCCTCTGTAAATAAAAATGCTGGCCAGCAAGGGCAGCCATCTTGTGTGACACAGCCATGATTTAATGCCCGTCTCCCAGCATTAGCACATCAAACACAGACTTCTAGGCCGTTTTCTTGTTTTCTAAGAATTATTCTTAAACTGCCCAGTGCTTGGGCCATTTGACTCCATGCCAATCAATGTTGCTTCAGACTTGCTCCTTGCAGTAATAAATATATTACTGAGCTTTATATATATTTTAATATTGCAGTGTCTTGTGCCATATGTAACTGCTACTGCCCTTTATGAATGTGGCACATTGGTGGGTGCCTTATCCCAAAGGTTTCAGGCAAAGATATTTTGGATCATTTTTATTATTTAAAAAAATGCTCAAATTCCTAAAACCATATGTCTGTTGTGAAAGATATCATTTATTTGGCATCAGAATGCATTTTTTAGAAAATACATAACCAAATATATTCCACGACACAACCCTGTAATCTATCTGGTGGGTGTCTGAAAGACATTTTAATCTTTCTGCTTGACATGATTTCAGATTTGGAGAAATTGCAGAAATGTGCTGCTCCACTGTCTTTTAGCCTGGATAGCCACTCTCAACGTCACTCAGCTCCTTGGATAGTAACCTCATGGGACTGGCTTGCTGCATTGACAGATCTGAAACCAGCTCCTTAATCCTAACAGCAGAATGACACTGTCCACACATTCACGGCTCTGCACTGCCAGTGGGATGAAGGGATATTGTCACTGGCTTGTTTGTGAACAATCAGTAGAAGGAAATCATCTGCCAGTGGCTGTACTCATACAGTGTCCAAATACATTTTAGAGGAGGTTTTTTTTATTAAAAGCTTACATAATTGTGATGCCCAAAACACTAGTTAAAATCTCCTTTCTGTAAAATAAAAAATAGTATTTGATGTAATGGGGGCATTCTCTTTTCTTACATTCCACTCAACACATGATGGATGGATATTTCTGTGGAGAATGTTGGAAAACCCAACACTACTGCTCTGTGGTTTCCCACCCCTTTACCAGGATCACCACCTCCCACTCTTTTCTCACTTGTTGCACCTAAATGCCAGGAGGGGAGTAGGGTCTGGGGTCCCAAAGAATTTACTGTCTTTCCACTTCTAGATTGGCAGTAAATATTGAAGAAGATGGCAAAGGTGTTTGTTAAGAAAAAAAAAGTCTCCATCCAAATTTACGTAGCGCCATTACTGTAACGTTGAAGTAAGGTGCTTCTGAGGCTGAGCAAACAAAGTAAGGGCTATAAAGGTTTCAAAGTACAAACAGCACCTGCAGAACTTCATGGAGCTGCTACCTGATCACAAAGCATGTCCTGTGCCTAAGACAATAGGAAAAGTTGTTCACACATCTGCAGAACATTTGTAATAAATTATTTGTACCACCAGTTAGAAAGCAAAGCAGCACCTTCTGATGTGAGCTAATTAGGATGTCAAATAACTATTTTGTGTCATGCAATATAAATAACTGTTATCTGGCTTTGCAGCCTCTCCACCCCCCACTCCCCCTTTACCAGAGATTAAAATTCTCAAATAGCTCCCCATATTTTCACACCAGTGACAACAGACATTCTGAAAAGAAACACCTAGAAAATTGTAGCAAAAATAAAACACCTATCTATATACAATTATTTTAAAATATGATTAACATAAGCTATATTTTATACAGTACACTTCTGTACAAGTGGGCATTTCATCCTCATGGTTAGCATATTTTATAGTTTGAAAAGTATTGTCGTGTCTGGAGTTTGGGCTCCTCAAAGCTGAATAGATAACAGAATATTGATGGGGAATAAACGAATTAAAAGCTCTTCTTTACAATTATTTCATTTGATTTATCTTTGTAAGATCAGTTGTTTCTTTTTCTGATAGTTTGCTTGGTCTGGTTAGTGGTTTGTTTAAAATGCTTGCAATGTGTCCAAGCACAGAGCAGGACTGTTGTTTGTGTTTGTGTGTGTTTATGTGTGCTTGTGAATGTTTATCTGTCCAGTAAAGACCATGGATTTAGTAGGGGAGGCAGAGAAGGGATCTGGGAAGAGAGGACAAAAACGATTAGATGAAATAAAGCTTTCTTGAAGGAATGTACTTGTCATTAAACTTACAGCATTGTTTGCAGATTTCTCTGCAGTATTTATGAATTTTATATTCCATGAATGTAAATTCTTTTCAAAAAAATAACTTTCCAGTGTCACTTTTGCGGTGTTCTCTAAATAGTAAAATTACATTATTTCTATCACAGTAACATGGTCTCCGTCTCTCTTTTTCTCATCTTTGTTGACAACTGCTTCATTTCACATCTTAACCATTCAAGAGGATCCTAAGAGACTCATGGAAAGTGAATGATTACAATGCATTCACACCCCCGCTCCCTAAAAAAAGGCGAAGGTTATGTGTACATGTGACGTTGGGGAGTGCAGGGGAGGCAATGACAATGAAATCCTGTGAGTGGTTCACGAGATGAAATTAGTCAAGGAGTATGATGCAGATTCACCTGGGGAAGAAAGGAAATAGCAGCATTCTCACCATAAATAATTATTCTGAACTTCTATACTGGGGAGGAAAAAGTCTAATCAAATGTGGAAGATTCTGATATTCATAGGAATTTCACAGTAACTTCATTGCATCATTACATACTTCATTGTATGTGTCACAGGCCTAATTGTGACACTTAATTAAGCTAAACTAAAACAAATACACATCAATGTTTTTCTTCAATGTTGACTGATGTCAGAACTACCAGCAGTTGAAAGTTATTGGTATTTATTTACTTAACCAAAGATGGCCTTCCTCATTGTGTAGAAAAGGTTCATGTTCCACATATAAACTGGAGTTACAATCATTATTCAGAGGTAGGGACAGAAATCACCTTTGTCCCTGTGAAAATGGCCACCCCTCACCATTGGCATGACTTTGAGCTGTGCATTACTGTCTGATGGGGAGTCGACAGATGAGCTGAGCAATGTAATACAAACCTGTACCAAACCTAAGCAACTTCAGCAATCACAGGTCAGGGAGAGAGTGAATATGAAGAATAAGGAGCAAAAACTAGGAGCTCCATATCCATTCCTGTAGTAATTAATTCAGTTTCTCATTCATTGAACCCAATAAGAAAAAATGGATTCAGGCTAGGTGATGCAGAGAGGTTCCTACAGAGCCACAAGTTCAGATCCAGGTTGAAGTATTTCAGCACTGAAGTGTATAGGAGTAGTTAACGAGGATTTCTGCCTTACTTTGTCTAAGGGAATGGAAGTTACTACTGCTCTTATCTTTCATATAGTGTCTAAGCAAACCCTCTAAGTTCTGCTTTTTGGAATGGCAGTAGCATATATAGATATACAGTCATTATAAGTAAAATGGGCTTTGGCTTAAAGCCTCCTCACCACTGAGACACACAGGCCTCCCAATATCCAGCCCTGTAACTTTTGCTTTGCAATAGCTTTTTCTAAAGGACTCTTCATACATGAAATAAATAATAGCCTGAACTGGCAAATGGTCTGGGATCAGCCTGTGCACAGTGCTGAACTAGATAATATGGCCTTCTGATAGGCACAATGTGCAGTGTCATTTTAATAATAAAAAAACACTCTTGTAGGGAACTAAAAACTGCAAGTTCAATCCCTGGTCTGTGGAATGCTCTAATCTTAACCAGCCAAGGTGCACTGACATTAGGAAATGGAAAAATCAGCTCTGAACAGTTTTCACTGGGTCTTAAATGCATGAGACCAGGGAAAAGGACAAGCTCCGATGCTCCTTGTGGATGTGTCAACATGTATGGAACTGGATGATTTAATGCATGTTGAATAGTAGAAAAAAACTGAACCAATAAAGTGAGTCAAAAATGATAATTTCAGAGTGAATAGACAGATATCTGAAATCGCCCCGAGGAAGCAACCGAGACTCATCAAAAGAGAAATGAAATATCACGTGCCTTTTAAATACAGTCAAGTACTGAAGTAAGCAAAGATGACATTGGGTGTGCTTTGAAAAATCTGAACAAAATCAAGATTTGGACTGAACACGTAGAAAATGACTCCCTGTTCAGGATATTTAAATGAAAGAGAAAGCTCCCCTCATCCTTCTTTATCACACACAAATACAGCTACCGCAATATTTTAAAGTCTGGAAAGCCAGCTTGGGTGATACTCACCATCTCTTTGTGGTTAGGGAAGAATGTCTGGTCGATGAGTGGGAACTTGGCTGGAGTCAAGGTTTGGGAGATCTTTATCAGCTGGGAAAACTGTAAGAGAAAAGTGTAAACAAACTCATTGCAGTCCCCATCACCTGTTCACTGTAGCTGTCTCACATCCTGAGCAAAATCTATCTCCTTAACAAGACTTTCATCCAGTTGTTCATCTTCCTGACTCTAAGGGTCAATTTACCATGGCCAATCAACCTAACACGCACATCTTGGATTCTGGGTAGAAACCAGAGCACCCGGAGGAAATCCACATAGGTACAGGGAGAACGTGCAAACTTCACACAGTCACCCAAGGTCAGAATTGAATCTGAGTTCCTGATATTGTGAGGCAGCAGTGCTAACCACTGTGTCACCATACCACCCAATTGGAATACCAATGTGCAGCAAGCAGTGATGACACGATCCAGCTCTGTCATTGGTGGAGAGCTGCCAAGTGCAGCCCAAAGAGGAAGGGAACACCTTTTTTGGATCTCAGGTGTCTCTTCGGGGCTAGGATTCTAGCTTTGACAAAGGGTCATCTAGACTCGAAATGACAGTTCTTTTCTCTCCTTACAGATGCTGCCAGGCCTGCTGAGATTTTCCAGCATTTTTCTTCTGGTTTCAGATTCCAGCATCCACAGTCATTTGCTTTTAATTTTGAGAACAGGTTGAGACTATCTGCCAAATTTAGGTGGGCCAGCATAACCTCAGAACCTGCCTTTCCTGGTGAAAAAATTGATAATTAACACATCAGCATACCAATTAAAAATGACAAAAAAAAGTGACAGCACATGTTATGAGGACACAGATTTGCAATCTGCAGCAATCAGGTCTTTTCACAGTTCCTTTTGAAAGGAATACTGCCATAGATAGTTTGTAATGTTGGAGGAGAGAAACAAGACAAAAGTGGGCAAAAGCTCTTAGCACTGGGGTGCTGCTAATTATTTGAACTGTATTGACCCCTCGCACAGCTTCTCCCAAGAGTGCAGAGAACATCAGGTTCTCTGATTCAGCTCTAGAAAGGCTGCAGGAGGAAGTGAACCAGAGGAGGAAGGTTCTCTATCACATGAACCAGTACCAAGCACCAAGAGGGGACTCTCCAGGTAACAGTTAGCCAAGGAAATCAACACTAATATTACATTTGTAGCCTCATGTACATATAGATGTTATAATCTTATAAGGTCAGAAACTGGCCGTGTCTTCCAGGAGTACACAGGCTAAAACATGGCTGTCACCTACTTTCACATGCTGCTAAAGTGTTTGATTTGTTTACAGTCAATATCTAAGAAGTAGGTTTGTGCTTACTCCCCTAGCTTTTGCCTGAAAAATTTCCTTCATTTACAATTGCTCGGGCAATAAAATGCCTCGCATGGAATCCAATCGCCCATTGCCATCAATCCTAATATGGGTTAAATGCAAAGAAGTAGCTTTTTTTAGGAAAAATGCAGTAATTAAAATTATCAGCACATTCTCTACAAAGTGGCGTGGTGGGAGAACATGATGGTAAGCAGCCCTCAGGTTTTCATTAATTTATTATTATACTGAAGTTGTTGCGGGGGTTGCGCAGTTAGCTCAGCTGGCTAAACAGCTAGCATGTGGATCAGATTAGTGTCAATAATCCAGGGTTTGAATCCCCATTCTGACTGAAGTAGATTCAGGGCCTACCTCCTGAAAATCAGTTTGTTGTGGTTTAGCTGTTAATTGTGAAGCACCTGACTCTGGTGAAGAAGGAGGATGAAGCAGTTGTGTGTGGAAAGCTGCTTTCACCAGGACAACAAATCATCCTCCAAAGCAAAATATGTTCATCTTTGTCTGCAGATTTTCAGGTAAGTGTGGGTAGGCATTGAGCACCTTTTGTGTAGCCTAGCCGATCTCTTCATACTTAACAGAAAGAGAGTTCCCAGTGATTAGAGAGTTATCAGTAATGGTGCTGGGGCATAAAATAAATCTTTTACAATGAAGGCACCTGAGAATGAAGGCACCTAGATGCCAACAGGAAAAAAACATAATTAGTTGACTAAAGTGTTAATTTTACAGTCTCCTGCCCAGTTATTATGGATTTGCATTTAAAATAAGCGTACATGTGAAGGCCACACACCAGAACAATGGGAATTACATGCGGAATTATCCTGCTCCTAAATGTATGTTTTGCCTTGTTGAAGTGCTTCTGCAGATTGGTGGGAACCATCTCCAAACCATGTTGCATTGCCATCCATGCAATTAGTGCCACAATAGCCAGCAAACAGAGGGCAAGTGGAATTCTATTCAGTTGTTTGCTTCAACATTCAGCAAGATCTCCTAGAGTTACTTTAACCTTCAGAACACTAATTCCGAAAGCAACTGATTACTTTGATATTCGCAGCACCAAGCCATAATAACATCAATAGCAACAAGCACTTGTTATCATTTCTTCAACCTTCGCAACACTGACGCTACAGAAGCCCTGAATTACTTTTCTCATCAACTATTATCTTGCACCTCCTTTGCCTTCTCCCTACATAGGACCTTTAATTTATTTGAGAATATTTATAGCGAAAACACAGTAGAGGCTGGTGCACGATGAAAGATCGGAATGTCTCTGGTGGGTCTCCATAGTGGGAAACAAATGAGTCTCTAATCTTAATAAAGAAATTCTATAAATAATTAGATATGTGTGCTCCAGGGGAAATAAAACACGTTGATAGCAAAAATTAAAAATAAATCTGCCTCCTTTCCCTTCATTATTCCAGGGTAACCACCATTCAGTGCGGCAGCCAACATTTTGTACTCTAGTGAACCAGGCGTATACCAGAGGTGGGAGTTGGTAAACTGGGCATCATCAATTGTTTTTATACCACAACCAGCGCTCATCATTCCTCCTCAGTTAACAACAATTTCAGGTGAATTCTGGCAGATGATCCCTTCTTCCTTTTGATTACTAAAAGACACTAACTATCATTAAAAGGCTTCAAGCTCTGATTCCGGCCTTGGGTGACTGTCCATGTGGAGTTTCCACATTTTCCCAGTGTTTGCACGGATTTCCTCTGGGTGCTCCAGTTTCCTCCCACACTCCAAAGATGTACTTTTTAGGTTGATTGGCTGTGCTAAGTTGCCTCTTAGTGACAGGGGGGTTAGCAGGGTAAATATATGGGTTTTATGAGGATAGGGTTTGGGTGGAATTGTTGTTGTTGCAGGCTCAATGGGCCAAATGGTCTCCTTCTGCACTGCATGGATTCTATGAATTGAACATCGTGATCTTGCCCATAGTTAACAATGCTACAGACACATCATACACACAGGCTAGGGCATAGATACACACAGAAACACAGGCATAAAGTGATAGCTACACATCTGATCAATCGAAGGCCCTTAGATGCAGAACCTGGTGAACATACTGGAACACAAAATTGAAAAGAAGTAACTGAAAAAGAAATAAAATGCTTTGGTTTGTTATTAACTTCTTAAACATTCCAGTTTTGAAATGAGCGGATTAAGCAGCTGGCTCAGACTGGTGACAGATCCTCTTTCAGCAACAATCTTGCTAAAAGCTTTGGACACACAGCAGTTACTTTGAAGTGATTTCATTGCCGTCGCACAGAAGAGCTGCCTCAGATGCCAGCAGAGAAGTTAAGGGCCTGATTTATGCTATTTATGATGTCAGAAAGTCTATCTTCTTTTAATAAAAGTAAATCCTATCCATACTGTCCCTTTCATCTCAGGGACCCCAATTTAAATTCAGCCGAGACCAGCGGGATGTCAGTCTCCAACATCCAGTGGCTATAAAAGCCCCATGCAGAATGAGTCAGGAACATCTCAATTTGTATCCATGTAACAAAAAAATCCACTATCAATAACTCTCCAAATTAGAAGTATAATTCAAAGATGCTAAGGCAATAGATGGTGTGGGAAATGAGGTATCAAACTGGAATGAATCAATCCTTTTTTACTTGGTGCCTATTGTACTGGTACAAGAGCTAACATGCACACAAGTCACACAATGACAGGTGGTGGGCAATTGTTCATCAGGATAGAATAATTAAACCTTACAGATCAGAAGAAGATCTTTTAACCAATTGTGTCAGTGTTGAATCTTTGAAAGAGGTATCCAATTACTGCTACATCTCCACTCTTACACCATAAACCAGATATATTTCCCTTTTCAGGTATATGTATCCAATTCTGTTTTGAAAGTTATTATTGAATTTGCTTTCAGCATCTTTTCAGTCAGTGTAGCCCTGATCATAACAACTCCCTATGAAAAGCTGTGTTTAGAAGATCATTGCTTAAAATAAAAGTGGCTGGCTCGGAGTTTAACAAAAGAAAGATGAAAAGGTGGAAATTATTCTCCTGAGTTTTTTCTCAGTTTGAATTTTCCACTCCACCCCTCATCCACTTCACCTCCCCCCTCACCCCCGCCACTGAATCAGTCAGTAACCTTTTACTTCACTCTTCCTCTGTCCATCTTGTCCAATTGGAGATGGATAAGCAGCCCATTCCTTAGCTCTCTCAAACTCACTCACTATAACAATCTCACTCAAAGATAACAGGGGAACGATACAGAAAGCAGCCATCTCACAATTGTTGTTGGGTTTGAACTCAGCCTAACTCCACATCACCCTTTGCCCCAGTGACATTCTGCAGTCAGGAAGTGCCATATGTTCCCAATTTTAAAGGGAAGTTGGGGAGGGAACTAGAAATGTGCAAGAGGAGGGGTCTGACCGGAAATTTAACATTGCACGAGGATGACAGAATGGCACATTTAACTTGTGCAACTCCTGAGGCAAGGATAAACATTTTCTTTTCAAATTGTGCATGTTCAGTCAGAATTGAAACCATACTTCCCCTGAAAAGTGACAGGGCTCAGAAGATTAAAGTCGTTCAGCAGCAACATACAAAATACACCCAAAACTGTTTTCTTTAAATTGCAATTGAGATTGTATTCTCCCAGGCATTTCTAATGAAACTCACTGAAAGCCAATTACAAAGGGCATGTTCTTAAGATCCTAGATGCTACTCATGCAGAACTAACCCACTACTGACTTTGAAAATAATGCAGGGATCTGTTGGCAATTAAATTTCATTACCACATGCGTAATGAGCACAGAGAGGAAACCATTCCCTTTATCCATTAGTTTCTTGCACAAATGTCATTAAGAGGTTTGTCTGCGGATATTTTCTCCATTTGCTTTCTGGTATGGGCAGCCCCACGTTCAGGCTGTCCCAGGCATTTGTTCAAACTTTTGTTAAAAAGGCAAGAACTCAAGGTTCATATAATATCATGTACAAACTCAGGGGTTCTCAAAGTGCTTCATTGTCAACAAAATATTTTTGAAGTGTAGTTACTGTTGTAATGTAGTGAACAGTAGTAGCCAGGTTGCACACAAAACATTATCCCACAAACAGCATGGAGATAAATGACCAGATAATCCTTAAAGTTTATTTATTAGTGTCACAAGTAGGCTTACATTAACACTGCAATGAAATTACTGTGAAAATTCCCTAATGGCCACACTCTAGCACCTGTTCGGGTACACTGAGGGAGAATTTAGCATGGCCAAGCTACCTAACCAGCATGTTTCAGACTATGAGACAGATGATGTGGAGATGCCATCGTTGGACTGGGGTGGGCACAGTAAAAAGTCTCACAACACCAGGTTAAAGTCCAACTGGTGTTTTGGAATCATGATTCCAAATAAACCTGTTGCATTTTAACCTGATGTTGTGAAACTTCAGACTGTGGGAGGAAATCGGAGGAAGCCCATACAGATACAGGGAGAATGTGCAGTCTCCACATGGACAGTGACCCAAGCTGGGAATCAAACCCAGGTCCCTGGCACTGTGAAGTGGCAGTGGTAAGCACTGTGCCAACTTGCCACCCCCGAAAAGCAACCATCCTTTGTGAACTATTGATTTGCACACAGCATCTGTTAAACCATACCAGTCACAGGGGCATCTTACCACACTGTCAATATACTTGTGTAAATCATTTAGAAATGTTTAAACCAAAACAATATGGAGATGTGTAATTTAATGCAGCTTGGAGTCAAGTTGAAATTCAATAGATGAAAAATAATTCCCCTAAGATCACTGGAACTTTGCTTACCCTGGACTGAATTCCCTTTTTATTCCATCTGAACTCCAATGGAATATTATTTCCATCAACATTTTAAAATACTCAACTTCAGGTCAGAAGCTGGATTTAGCATCAATAGCTAGGCTAAGCCTTGTGGTATAACCTCTCTAATTTAAGGGTGAGATGATCTTCAAGATTGTGTTCCAGTGGATTGGATGTTGCAACCTCTTGGGATTCAAAATTTGAATGAAGGCCAGGCTGATTAAATAATAGTCTCCTTCAGGCCACAGTCCTCCCTGTAGCTCAATGTAATTTTACTGAACTAGAACTCCAAATACCCAAGCCTATGCTCTGGGGACACAGGTCCAAATAGCACCATGTCAGCTGGTAGTATTTAAATTCAGTAAATTAATAAATCTGGGATTAAAAACTAGGCTCAATAATTGTAAAATCTGAAAGGATTGGTGACCACCAAGTTTAGTAACTATACAAACTGTTTATTGTAACAAATAAAGGGGCGGCCTGGTGGCACAGTGGTTAGCGCTGCTACCTCAAAACTTCCAGGGACCCGGGTTCAATTCTGGCTTTGGGACACCATCTTATGGAGTTTACACATTCTCCCCATGTCTGTGTGAGTTTCCTCCAGGTGCTCCAAAGATGTGTAGGTTAGATGGTTTAGCCCCAAGAAATCTGCGGGGTTACAGGGTGGGGGAGAGAGCCTGGGTAAGCTACTCTGTCAGAGAGTTGGTGCAGACCCAATCACCCAAAGGGATTCAATGATTAACTACATACAGGGTGTGAGAAATGTGCTTCCAGTCTCAGACTGACTGGGAAAACCCTGCGCTCGGCCCCAGAATTCACGTGCTACGTCTCGATTGGGTCATATGGCCACCGAAACCTCATCCCTAAAATGGGGCTTGCCACTACAATAATGTTAACCACAAGACTATCAGATTGTTGTTCCAAACTCATCTTGCTCATTTATACTCCTCGGGGACGGAAGTCTACTGTCTGGCCCACATGTGACTGCAAACCCACACAATGGAATTGATTTTGAAATGTTCTCACATTCTGTTGTAGAAAATCACTTTAGTTAAGTACAAAAGGAATAAAACCAGACGGACCACCTGGCACCGGCCCAGGCACCGGAAAAGACAAAGGCAGACTCTGTCGCTGCTGCAAATCCCATCTGAGTACTTGTGCCAAATATTTGGAAGAGACTTGTCAAGCGACAGCCTGACATAGTCATGCTCACAAAATCATCATTTACAGTGTTCTAGACAGCAGCATCAGCACTGGCATGATCCACCCAGCACAGACAGGAACACTGTGATACATGATTGGAAAGGCATTGCCCTGGGAGTCCTCAACATTGACTCTGGACTCCATGAAGTCTCGAGGCATCAGATAAAGCAAGGAAACCTCGTGTTAATTACCACCTACTGTCATGATTGCCCATCATTGAATACCACTTGGGAGAAGCACTTGGTGTACCAAGGGCACAGAACGTTAATTGGTTGGGGGAGCTTCAATGCTCATCACCAAGCACTGATGATACCTGCCAGGCAAGAGAACCACCATAGAATCATACAGTGCAGAAGGAGGCCATTCGGCACATCAAGTCTGCATCGATCATAATCCCACCTAGGCCCTATCCCCATAACCCCATGGATTACCCTAGCTAGTACCGCTGACACTAAGGGGCAATTTAATGGCCAATACCCCTAACCTGCACATCTTCAGACTCTGGGAGGAAACCACAGCACCTGGATGAAACCCACGCAGACACAGGGAGAACGTGCAAACTTCACACAGACACTGATCAAACTGGGAATCAAACCTATGGTTCCTGGACCATGAGGCAGGAGACCGACCTGAGCTTGTGCGCCATCAACAACAGCAGAACTGTGTTCAACCACAAGCTGCAGCCTTATGGCCCAGTAGGGTAAATGCATGGGGTTATGGAGATAGGGCCTGGGTGGGATTGTGGTCAGTGCAGACTCGATGTGCTGAATGGCCTCCTTCTACATTAGAAGAGTCTATATCCTCCCACTCCACTATTACCATCAACCTGCAGGAGCCAACCCTGGTTCACTGAAGAGTGCAGGAGGGAATGCCAATAACAACAGCAGGCATACCTAAAAATGAGGTGACAAGTCAATGAAGCAACAACACAGAACTAACAATGCCAAACAACAGAAGCAGCATGTGATAGACAGAGCATCCTCCACAAATATCCCAATCCTCAATGATGACTCAACCCAGTGCAGTAGACCTCAGCAACCATTTTCAGCTAGAATGGCTGAGTGAATGATCCATCTCGGCCTCCTCCTGAGGTCCCCAGCATCACAGATGCTAGTCTTCAGTCATTTCAATTCGCTCCACATGATACCAAAGAACAGCTAAAGGCACTGGATACTGCAAAGGCTATGGATCCTGACAACATCCTGTGAATCTTACTGAAGACCTGTGCTCCAAAACCAGCCAAATTCCTCATCAAAGTGTTTCAGTACAGCTACAGCACTGGCATCTATCCAACAACGTGCAATATCACCCAGGTATGTCCCATCTACAAAAAGTAGGACCATTCCAATCCAACAAATTACAGCCCCTCAGTCTACTCTCGAACATAAGCAGTACGATGGAAAGTGTCACCGACGGTGCTATCAAGTGGCACTTGCTTAGCAATAACTTGTTTGCTGATGCACAGTTTGGGTTCCACCAGGGCCATTTGGCTCCTGACTTCATCACAGCCTTGGTTCAAACAAGGACAAAAGAGGTGAACACTAGAGGTGAGGTGAGAGTCCCTGCCTTTGATATCAAGGCACCATTTGACTGAATGTTCCATCAAGCAGCTCTCAGAAAACAGAAGTCAATGGAATTTAGGAGAAAAACTCTCCAATGGTTGGAGTCATATTAACACAAAAGAAGATGGATGTGGTTGTTGGAGATAATTAATCTCAGCCCCAGAACATCACTGCAGGAGTAACTCAGGATCGTACCCTAGGCCCAACCATCTTCAACTGCCTTAATCAATAACCTTCCCTCCATTGTACAGTCAAAACTGGGGTTGTTCACTGATGATTGCACTATGTTCAGAACCATTCACAATTCCTCACATATAGAAGCAGACTGTGCCCATATGCACTATTCAACATTCAAGTTTGCACAGATAGGTGACAAGTTACATTCATAGGAACATAGGGAATAGGAGCAGGAGTAGGCTACTTGGTTCCTTGAGCCTGCTGTATCTTTCAACCAGAATATATAACAGAATCACAAGGTCATTCGGCCCAATGTGCTACACCGACTTTCCAATTGAACATCATGACTTGGTGCCGTTCTCCTGCCTTTTCCCCATACCCCTACACAATGTTTCTACTCAAATAATCATCCAATGTCCTCTTGAGTGCCCCAAGTGAACCCTGCACTCACCACACTTCCAAGCAATGCTTTCTAGACCTGAGGCACTCATTGTGTGAAAAAGGGAAGGTGAATAAAACTGCACACAAGCAACACACAAGTGCTTGGCAAAGCCATCCCCAACAAGAGGGAATCTAACCATCACCCCTTGACATTCAATGGAATTACCATTGTTGAATCACTCACTATCAACATCCTGGAAGGTTAAAACTACTGGGCAGCCATATAGAAACTGTGGCTAGAAGAGCAGGCCAGAGGCTAGGAATTCTTCAGAGGGTAACTTAACTCCCCAAAGCCTTTCCACCATCTACAAATCGGAGAGTGTGGTGGAATACTCTCCTCTTGCCTGTATGAGTGCAGCTCCAACAACACTCAATAAATTTGATCCCATCCAGGACAAAGCAGCCTGCTTGATCAGCACCCCATTCACTAACTGTAACATTCACTCTGTCCACCACTGATGCATGGTGGCAGCAGTGAGCACAATAAATAAGATGTACTGTGGCAACTCACCAAGGCTACTTCAATAGAACATTACTGCAACCTCTATTATGTAGAATATCAAGGGCAGCAAACCTGCATGCCTGGAAATATCACCACCTGCAAGTTTCTGTTCAAGTCACCCACTGTCCTCAATCGGAACTATATCGCTGTTCCTTCCCTGTCACTGGATTAAAATTCTTCAACTCCTTTCCTAACAGTACTGTTGATGTACCTATGTTAAACGGGCTGCTGATGTTCAAGAAGGTGACTCACCATATCCTTCTCAATGGCAACTGGGGATCAGCAAGAAATGCTGGCCTTGTCAGTGGCACTCACTTCCTATAAATGAATTTTTTAAAAAGTCAGGTCTTGGGTATCGGACAACCTGCCCGTTCCTTGCAATGCTGTTGTTTTTCCACTCGATCTTCAATACTGTTCCCATTCTCAACCTCTATGCCAGTTTCCCAGGGCTAATTTGGTTATTTCTTAAAGTGCTTACTGTGCTAGGCTATTTGTAGCACAATAAGCATTTTAGAAAAACAAATAGTTGGCTTCCCAGCTTGGTGCTAGGGAACTGGCTTAAAAGAGAGCCTGACAGAATCACAGAATTGTTTTGGTACAAGAGAGACCATTTTGTCCATCATATCTGCACCAACTTTCCCAGTGGACAACTCAGCTAGTTCCATTCCCCCCGCTTTCTATCCAAAACCCTGCACATTCCTCCTTTTCAGATACCAGACTAATATCCTTCTGAACCTCGATCCTAACTTTTCCAATCTATCTTCACAACTAAAGTTCCTCATCCAATACAGCACAGGAACAGGCCCTTTGGCCCTCCAGGCCCATCAATCCATTCTACACCCTCTCCAATGCTTCACATCCTTCATGAAGAACCGGAGGCACTACTCCAGCAGAGGCCAAACCAATGACTTATACAAATTCAGCATAACTTCCCTGTTCTTGTATACTAATCCACTACTAATAAAGCCTAGGTTATGACTGCATGCTTTATTGACTGCTCTCAATACGTCCTATCACTTTCAATGATTCCTGACAGGAGGAAAAGGGGTGTGGGGACAGCAGCTGATAGGGGGAATGAGAAAAATGGTGAAAGGGAAGGATTTTTGGAGCAGATGTGAAAGAGAAGGGGTGGGAAACATGACGGCGGTTAATTGAAGAAATACAGGGGGATAGGTTGAAAAAGGCAGGATGGAAGGCAAGAAGTGAGAGGGAGAAGGAGAATGTGGGATGAAGGGATGCAGGAGAATGTGGCAGATGAAGGGATGGTGGAAAAGGGACGAGATAGATGCTTAGAAGTTGCTCTATCAAAAGATTAACAGCTGACAATAATAAAGAAATTGCAGCTGATCAAATCATTCAAAATACTTCTGAAAATCCTCACTAACTCCGAACATAGGAGGAAATAAAGTTGATGTTACAGATTCAGGTCTGCCTCCTCACCTTCTGTGGTTCAGTCGCATCAGTCAATTCCATAAATTGTCTGAGTCTGATTTTTAATTTTTTCACGGGATGTGGGCATCACTAACTAGATATAGTAAGAACCAGGTTAAAGTCCAACAGTTTATTTGTAGCAGGCGCCACTACCTTTCAGAACTGGCTGTTCCTTCGTCAGGTGGGTGGGAGTTCTGATCAAAACAGGGCATATAAAGACACAAACTCAATTTACATGAATAATGATTCCTTCAGGAGAACAGTGACCGCGACATCACACAACCCTGCCACAGCAATGTCCGCAAGGCGTACCGGATCATTGACATGGATGCCATATCTCACATGAGAACACCATCCACCAGGTACACGGTACATACTGTTGCAACTCAGCCAACATTGTCTACCTGATACGCTGCAGGAAAGGATATCCCAAGGCATGGTACATTGGGGAGGCCATGCAGACGCTACAACAATGGATGAATGAATACTGCTCGACAATCACCAGGCAAGACTGTTCTCTTCCTGTTGGGGAACACTTCAGCGGTCACGGGCATTCGGTCTGTGATCATTGGGTAAGTGTTCTCCAAGGCGGCCTTCATGACACATGACAGTGCAGAGTCGCTGAGCAGAGACTGATAGCCAAGTTCCGCAAACATGAGGACGGCCTCAACCAGGATCTTGGGTTCATGTCACACTATCTGTAACCCCCACAACTTGCCTGGACTTGCAAAATCTCACTAATTTTCCTATCTGGAAACAATACACATCTTTTTAATCTGTGCTTAATGCTCTCTCCAGTCACATTGTCTGAACTTTAAGACTTGATTAGCTGTAAAGACTCACATTCTAATCATTATCCATGTAAATTGAGTTTGTGTCTTTATGTGCCCCGTTTATGATCAGAATTCCCACCTGACAAAGGAACGGCCAGTTCCGAAAGCTAGTGGCGTTTGCTACAAATAAACCTGTTGGACTCTAACCTGGTGTTGTGAGACTTCTTACTGTGTTTACCCCAGTCCAACGCCAGCATCTCCACATCATTTATTGTCCATCCCTAATTGCTCTTGAGAAGTTACATTTCCAAATACTGATTCAGACAGCCCTATTATTGGTTTGCACAATGACCTGTATGGTGGTCTGTGAACTGAGCTGGATAAGAACATCTTTCCTACATGTCCTCCTTTAATCCTTTGGCAGTGTGGAACAAGCAAATATTTGGCAAGGTGGGGCTTTCAATGAAACAGTAATATGAACATAGAGGGCAATGGCTTTGAGCAGGCTCAGTTCATTCAATCACCACAACTTAATATCCACAATAACAATACAATAAAAAATACAGCAGGGTTCTTGACACAGTAAGTTTCAATGTAAAGGAAGATCATTCCGAACTATTCTCGTCTGGGCTCCAACCTGCTCACAGCCATTTCCTTCTTGACTATCCCACAGCATTCTGCAAACCCTGAGACTTGGCTATGTATCTCTATTCATCGCTGCTCACATGGAGGCAAAAGATTTTCAACTTTTTATGTGAGATTCTTTTTCTAAAAAGGTAGGATATCCGATTCAAAGATCCATTTGTGACAATTGGAAGATTTAAATAGTTACAAATTTCAAAACAAAATGTTTATATTATGTAGTATACTTTGAATACTTACAGGAAGTGTTTCTTTTAAACTTATCTACAGCGGGAAATCAAAAGCAATTATTCATATAAACAGATTTATTTATGGAGTATTTTGGCAGAATCTTCCATTCTTACCAGCAGTGAGAATTGTGGCGGGCGGGGGCACTTAATGTGGCGTGAGTCAAATAACCTGTTTCCCGACCGCAGGGAAACAATTTGGAATTGTGCTCTCCTGACTTCCAAAGCGGGTTAAAGATGCTTCCAGCTGCCCGATAAGCAATGTCGGGAACTCCATTTGCACTCATTAGCATTGCATGACTGCCCATTTAAAGATCAACTCACCACGATCACATTCCACTCCAAAAATAAGTTCCCCGCCAGCGAATAATTAGAACTTTCTGATTTACAACAGGACCTACATGGCAAGCATCTGGTGACCTTCACTTCATCCATGAATTTGAGGTCATTAGACGCTACTTTCATCTTTCTTTTAAACCTGCATTGGCCCAGATTAGGTGCCAGTAGTACAAGCTGCATCGAGCCAGGCATAGGAGGCACAACCAACAGCAGTGGGAGGTGAAATGGAGGCAGGCATTGGGGAGTCCATTACGGATCAGCAAGCACTGATGAGACAGAGCCAGGACTGAGGGATCCATTACAGATCAGCAGGTAAGGCTGAGATGGAGGCAGGAAGTGGGGGGTCTATTAAGGATCAGCAGGCAAGGGAGAGGCAGATGCAGGAATTTAGGGGGTCCATTAAGGACCGGCAGGCAAGGGTGAGATGGAGACAGGAATTGGGGGATCCATTACAGATCTGCAGGCAAGAGCGAGATGGAGAAAGGGCAGCGGGGAGAGGAGGAAAGGATGTGGCAGACATTCTGTGACAATCTGATAGTTATAAGATTCCAGGAGGCTTAACATGTTGACACATTCTCACACTTGTATTGTTTTGCCTTTTCTGATGGGCTCCAGCAGTGTTTTTTGTCAGAGAGAATTTCTCTCAAAAGTTCCATGCATTCTTAGAGATCAGGGAAATCTCAATAATCACCATCTTCCCTTACGTTGGGTTCATTATTGGAATGTTCTAAAGCACGGATAAATGCCTGTTCCTGGTGATACGTAGTTGCTGTAGAACCTAAACAGCACCCCTTCTCCCACGAGCCTAGACAACTTTAAAGTCAGTGTGCGTGCAACTTACAAGTGGCAGGAACTTTAGTTGGGGCTGCACATATGTCACCCCGACAACTGTTCAGTAAAATGGGCTGAGCAGACAGGCTATTCTTTCAAGCATAGCCAGATGGCTAGCTCAACAGAGAGAAACAGCAGGAGATCACGACAGGTCCCCTCGCCAACATTGCTCAATGCAGAATGATGAGGCGCCATCTTGCTAATGTCCTTTAATTGTCATTCACACATCATAACAGTGTCCTTACTGAGAATCATAAGAACATAAGAAATAGGAGCAGGAGTAGGCCACCTAGCCCTTCGAGACTGCCCCGCCATTCAACAAGATCATGGCTGATCTGAAGTGGATCAGTTCCACTTTCCCGCTTTCTCTTAATTCCCTTATCTATCAGAAACCTATCTACCCGTGACTTAAATATATTTAGCGAGGTAGCCTCCATCACTTCAATGGGCAGAGAATTCCAGAGACTCACCACCCTTTGAGTGAAGAAGTTCCTCCTCAACTCCAATCTAAACTGCCCCCCCCCGCCTTATTTTGAGGCTGTGTCCTCTAGTTCTGCTATCCCTTCTAAGCGGGAAGAATCTCTCTACCTCTACCCTATCTAGCCCCTTCATTATCTTATATGTCTCTATAAGATCCCCCCTCAGCCTTCTAAACTCCAATGAGTACAGACCCAGTCTATTTAGTCTCTCTTCATAGTCCAACCCCCTCATCTCCAGAATCAGCCTAAATCTCTCAGCTGGACTATGGTTTGCAGAGATGCAACCACTCAGGACTCTGCCATCGTTGGGGGCTGTAAAAGTCTCTGTCCCAGGGGCCTTTGCATTCAGGCGATACCCTTATAAACTCATTTTGGACACACCAGCCAAGGTGGCATTTTTTTGCCTTTGGGATGGAAGATATGGTGGTCGCATTCAACGCTGGATATCTTTTCTGAACTGTCATTTTCGGCAAACATGACTCTGAACTCAGCAAGATGGCATTGTTTCCTGAATGGACTAAGTAGAGGCCTTAGAGAGCGGACTATGTATCACAGCAGGAGTATCCCAGTCCTCACAACAGTATAGCACACCCTGTCGCTCTGTCCTAAGTCACTGAAAACTCAGTCATGCAGAGATTTCCAACTCAAATTGAGTGCAATCCCTTTACTCAAAAACTATGGCCATCCTTGCCATTCAGCTGTGCAATTCCAATAAAAAACTCCATGTGAGCTTCAGCAAGGTGAACCCACAAGGTCATGCATGCTAACCCTTTTTGCAGGCAAGGCTAAGGTGCCATTATATCCTTGTCCAGTTTAGTGGTCATGCTTGCAGCCTTAGAATGTTTTTGGGAAGGTACTGCCCTCGATCTTTCATCAACTCCTGTACATGCATTACCAACTGGGCAAAGCAAAATAACGCACCGCTGTCTATCAAGCACAAAAAAATGCAAAATACACCGGATGCAGGAAATCTGAAATAAAGATAGAAAATGCTGGAAAAGCTCAGCAGATTAAGAAGCATCTGTGGTGAGAGAAACAGAGTTAACGTTTCAAGTCTGTATGACTAAAGAGAGGGAGGAATACAGAAAAATTAGTCAGAAAACCACCCATGGGATCCTCTTAAGACCCTAAGGTTAAAATACCCTGAGCCTGTTTGGTTGGACAGCAAGTGAGTTTCAAACTCACCCCATTAATTGGCCACCCAAAATTAAAACGGGGGCCAATCTTCCATCCAACTTGTGGATGATGAACGCACAGTCTGAAGTCACTGGAGTAAATACACCAAAAAGTGATTGAGAATGCTGTTATGAAATTGTTGCCAGTATGAGCACACAGACCACTGCAGTATCTGCATAGCAGAGATAAGCAGCTAAACTCACCATCCAAGGCTTGTTGCAAAAGTTGTAGACAGATTGAAGGGAATTGAGAGAAGGCACTCTGCCATACTGCAAGCCAATGATGAGGTTACGGTAATCCTCGCCGTGGGCCATGTTATACACATGCTGCCGAATGACAACAAAGTCTGGTTTGAAGGACCTGTAACAAGATCAGAAAGAAGCTCAGTGAAATTCACACAAATATATACAAGCCTCTCTCAAACATAAAGCACAATGAGTTTGTTTCCAACAGGAAGAAACATTGTACAGAAGTGACAGACTAATGCTCGGAGTGCTTTGTTATCACCAAAGCATTAGGAGAGGAGATCCTGAAAGGGAGGGCAAAAATATTGCAGATCAGGTGACAGTGTGAACCATTCAGGCCAAACCAGGTTATTGTAATCCCACAATACAGTGAACAATTTCCTCTCCATTAAGCTTAAGTTCACATATTACAAGTAGACTTACATGAACATTGCAATGAAGTTACTGTGAAAATCACACTCTAGCACCTGTTCGGGTACACTGAGGAAGAATTGAGCATGGCCAATGCATCTAACCAACATGTCTTTTGGACTGTGGGAGGAAATCGAAGCAGCCAGAGGAAACCCACACAGCCACAGGGAGAACATGCAGAGTCTGCACAGACAGTGACCAAGCCGAGAATTGAACCCAGATCCCTAGGCTGTGAGGCAGCAGTGCTAACCACTGTGCCACCCTTACGCGCTGGGTAAATATTAAGTATTAAGGGAAGATCACTAAGCTTTTCCCCCAAGGGACTGATTATAAGAACGCAAGATAAAAAATAGGAGCAAGCATCCTGATCCACACCGTTCAGTACCATCATAGTTCACCTTCAGCCTCAACATCACTTTTCTGCCCACTCTCCATATCTCCTGATTTCCTGAGGAGAGATCAAAAACATATTGATCTCTGTCTTCAATATTCAATGATTAAGCGTCCACAACCCTTTAGGTCAACAATTCCAAAGATTCACAGCACTCTGACTGAAAACATTTTAGTCTGCAATGATCAATTTCTTATCCTGCGGCCATGTTTTGGATTCCCCAGCCAGTGGAAAGAACCTCCCAGGATTTACCCTGTCAAACACCTTCAGAATCTTATATATTTCAATGGGATTAGCACTCATTGTTCGAAACTCCAGAGAGTACAGGCCTTGTTTAGTCAGCCTCTCATCCCAGCACAATGCCTTCATCCCTAGAACAAATCTAGCAAACTCTTGCTGTACCACTTCCAAGGCAAGTACAGTATTGTATTGCATGACAGTCTTGCAATTTAAAGAGTTTTATTCCAAATTCTAGGCCTCATCAGACATTAAACCAGGCTCTCTCATGTGGAAAAGAATCCATGCTATTATGTGATAAAGAGCAGTTCTCTCTGTGTCCTGGCTAAAATTCATCCCTCAGCCAACATCAATAAATCACATCATCTGGTCATTATCGCATTGCTGTTTCTGAGACCTTCCGGAATGATAGAATGTTAGCTAGAACTATCCATTCCATTTCCCTGTCTGATCCCTATATCCTTACATGTTCTTCCTTCTTATCTAACTTAAAACCTAATTCACTTTTAGATGTGGGGCAGAATTGTAAAACGGGTGAGAAAACGGGAGGTTTTCTCATCCATTTTTTCAGCAAGGTAATAGTTTGGGACATTGTATAGTTGTGAAAGGACTGATATAAATGTAAGCCCTTTCACCAGCAGCTTTATATCAGAGGAGTCTGCTTCATTGAGAAAGGGATAAGGGAGCTCCTTTGTCTATTACACGAGGATCTGAAGCCACAGTCATCTACCTGCATTATTACTCTTGTGGCTAAGAAAGTAACCACGCTGTGCAGTTTTTATATTGCAGAATCGTTTTTGGCAGCCATGGAGTATCTCTATAATATCAGACAGAGTGCAGAGTTGGTAACTGGCACACTTCATAGGAAAGTTGGGTGTTCATCATCTTTGGCATCAGAGCAAGGCCACCACGAGAAAGGGTGATCCAGTTTCAAGGGAATACTGGCTTTCCTAAGGAGCATGATACAATGGAGGTACTTGTGTGGCTTTGAGAGATCCAATCTAAAACCCTCCCAATTTTCTTTCCCTGAAAGTGCAGCTTGCATGTGATAACAGACATGGGGAACTAAGCATTTCCGTGGTGTGTAGGAGGGCAATATCAAAGCCTATATAAAACTTAGCTGAGCCTTAGGTATCGATTGCTCTCTCTCATTGCCCATGGATTCTATTTACTGAAAAATTGCGGCTCTTCAGGAGGTCAGAGCCGGAGGAAGAACAGCTGTCACCCATCACATTTTGTAGCTATTACTTGACGCATAAATACCATGATGGAATTTCTGCCACTTGTTGATTTTATGTTTTAATTCCAAAGTTTTAACATCATTTACCAAACAGGAAGGTTTGCCAAATACTTTCTGAAAATGATACCCACCAACTAGCACAGCTTATACAGCCACCCTCTATTATTTCTCTAGACAGCTAAACTACAACCAATTAGCCCTAATAAGATGAAACTGTTTGGAACAGCTTTCATTACAACGGTTCAAGATTTTCTGGAGAGTTTCACCATGTACCGGAAAATCTATGATATAGGGGCCATTGAACAACATTAAAGAAAGAGGAAGTTGTTAAGTAAGTGAGTCATGCCATTAATTAGGCCACAGTATACTTTACTGTAGCTTACGTGCCATTCTGCATCACTGCAGGTACTTATCATAGCCCCGTCCTATTTAAATTAATTGTGATTGCAGGTTTTCTATATATATTCAATTTTCCATACCATAATCAAGTAGATTAAAAAGTAACAGTGCTGGTGGAGTGGCAATCATGCAAGGAACTTGAATACATTTTCTGATTTAAATAACGTGCTAATCTGTTTGTTCATCAGGACTTGTTAAAAGTCAGGTTCTCAAACCCAATGCACTGTTATGCCAATAAAATGATCCTTTTTAAAAGGTTTTTGCAAACCCTGGGTGGAATTGTCCCATTTTGACACAAAGTGCAATGACGGGTCAGAAATGTGGAGTGTTTCCCACTGCTGTGACTGATGGGAAAACATGCCAAATTTTCCGATCCTTGCCTTATTAGTTATGTACCTAGGTACCTGGTTTCATGCTGTATTCAGGCCTGGATGCCGTGTAGTCCAGGTGCTATATTGAAAAGGCACCCGACATCACTGGCTCACTATTGAAGAAAGGTGAGCCTCTTGAAAATGAAGAGAAATTTCCAAGAGTGTTCTGAGACCTGAAAATGGACCTCCTAAGAATGAAAGCAGATCTACAGGAACATCCTGAGGCTGGAAGGTGGAGCCCCTCCAGGACACTTAATCTGGAATGTCCATATGCAGATACTCCCCAGACTCACTGCTGTGGAGTCCCAATATCGAGGGTTTAGTCCACCTTCCAACCTGAACTCCAGAGGCAACTCCAGGCATTCTTCAGATGAGTCCTGACATCTGCTCGCCATGTTGTTCCGAAGGTGTTCCACACCAGCCTGGTTTCCCACCAGCACCATGGGGAGTCTGGGGTGGAGGGGTGGGGGAGGGGGGAGGATGCAGCTGTCAGGCCTTCATTTGATCAATCAACAGGATGTAAATGAGGTTCACGCCACACCTGGCGGATTTTACAACCCTCCATGGTGGGCAAGGGCAGAAGATCTCGCTGTAAATTCACGCTGGCATGAAACCAATTTCTGGAACTTCTGCCATACTTCCCCCCCCTCCCAACAAACACAGGGGCATTGGAGAATTCTGTCCATACTTATGGTTCCCATTTACTATTTAAGTGATGCTAATCTGCTGCTTCACAACTTTGTTTAGTTACAGTGTTCCTGAAAAATAAATAAATGTCTTCACACTCCACACATCTGCTTTCCATTCAATACCTCACCATTCTGTATTGGCTTCAGTTTCCTCTCAGCATTTTCACAATAAATAGAAAGCCCACACATCTGCACTCCATTGTACAGCTAACTACTCACTAACATTCAGCTCTGATCACTCTGCAGGATGGGACAAGACCACAGGTGAGACCGGGGAAAGACCAGCCAACATAATAAGAACTCTGAGTGGGGTCAGCAAGAACTGGAAATCAGGCCCTGCCTGAGCTGTGAGAATACAAAGCCTGTAGTTTTTCTGAACAGGGCCTCTGACAATTGTAACCCTGCCATAAATTTCTGTAAAATGCACAATAATCCATCAACCACCCTGTATGTAGGCATTCAGACCATTGCCACATCATTTTTCAACTTCCTGCTGCAGTCTAAGATAGACATATTAACATATGCCAATTTGGGACCTAATTCCTGAGGGACCCATCTGTAAACCACCTTCATGCTGAGCAGAGTTGATGCTGTGTCTGCCCCACTCGGCAGTCCCTTCATGTAGAGCCAGGAGAAGCAGGGTTACTCCTCCAACCTCACAGTTGGTGTTTTTGCCTTTCCCAGGACTTAAACCTGAGGCAAGTGCCCTGACATCTATCACTTATAAACGTGCAAGCTGCCTGTGGGGCCAGAGAAAGAAATACTTGAATTTATACAGCACCTTTCATGACCTCTGACTGTCCCAAAGCAAGTCATCGACAGAGGAGTAGCTTTAATTGCAGTTGCTGCCATGATGTTGGAAGTTTGGCAGCCAATTTGACAACAGCAAGGTCCACAAACAGCAATGTGATAATGAACAGGTAATCTGTCTGTGTGATGTTGACTGAGGTTAAATATCAACCAGTACATGATGGATTATTGTGCATTTTACAGAGCGGAGAGAACTCCTCCACTCTAATGCTGTGAGATCTTTTGCATCCAGCTGAGAATGCAGGCAGGGCTCCAATTTAACATCTCCTCCAAAGGACAGCATTGCCAACAGTGCAGCATTCCTGCAGTACTACATGGGAGTGTTAGCCAAGTCTCTGGATTGGGGCTTGAACGCACAAGCTTCTGACTTACAAGTATGATCACTGAGATACAGCTAACTCCCAAAGTCCCAACGGGTACTAGCAGCTTACCTTAAGTATTAATGAGGTCCACGTCCAATTTTGTAACCATCTCAGACTTCTTTCTTTAGTCTGCGTGGATCAAATCTCTAGAAACGGGTCCATGTTACTCCCTACCAAAGGAGTTTAAGATGGGGGAAGAGTCACTAGAAATCATGTTAGTGACCCATTGAAATGGTGAAGCAGAGCGTGTTTAATACCTCATATTGTTAGGAAAAAACAAGTACTGATTATAATGAGTGATTCCCATGCCATATGTTGCTCTAGAATGTTAAATTTGTATAAAATATAGCTGTTTAACGATTCATATTTTCCCTGCCCTTTTTTCATACCTAAGGGTCTGTGTGAAAGATGAAGTTATCTGCCTCAGGTCACACGTGTGACAATTCTGCGCTCTTAAGAAATATATTTTAGTCATGTTTCTTGTGCAGGATCTATTCTATGTATTCAGAGTCATTTTGTCTGGATCCAGCAGGACTGCACTGTTTCTGCAGCAGCATAATCTTAATCACTGATCTTAATTGCAGCCATCTTTGTTTTAATTTGAACTAATGCGGGGTTGTTGGTTTGAGTTTTCCCCTGGGATATTGCCGAGTAGGGACTTGATTAGTTCGATTGACAGTAAGGCACATGTCTGGGTACAGCTAGGCTTTCACAAGACTCAAGGCAACCTGTTTTTTGAGATCTTTAGAGTGAGGGTGTTTTCTCTGTATCTGTTGATCTGCTTGAAGTGGAGACTGGAATCTGCCAGGAATAAGCCTCTTCCTCTGACATTCTACTGTCTAGGTACGGAGCTTTCTCTGGAAGGTGCTGCATGAAAATTAGAAGATAAGTATCTATCTGGATATCTCTCCAGAGGTGCTAAAAGGCCAGAAGTTGAGTAGCCATATAAGCCTATTAGGTTTTCGTGCTAACTGGTTCTAAAGAAGGGATTTATGTCTACGTGGGGATACTGCTAAATTGGAACACTAAAGACAGCTAGTTGTTAAGAATTATACTTTGTTATGTTAAGTATTTTAATTGGTAGAAATTATGCTAATTCTTAGGGTCTAGACTAACTTCATAAAATATCATTGAGTTTCTGATCTGGTTCTTAACACATAGGATATTACTGATATATCCTTGGGTCACAATATCATCTGACTTAATCTCATTCTTACCACTGGTCAAATAAATTGTGGAATCTTTGCTGGGGGAAAAAGCATTATCAGAATGCAAAGACTTGGAAAACAGTCACTAGTACACTGAACGTGAAGATGACCCCAATTCTAGTTTTGTCCTCCCCAAATCTCCAATGTAACACGTTGTTAATGTACAATGTCTCATTTATACACTGTTGCTTCGCTCCTCAAATTCATGCAAGACTAATATTCTATTATCCTATATGTAAAATGCCCCTATACTTCCATTGCATTTTCCATATTTTTGGAAAACCTGAGCTAAATTATAGAATCCCTACAGTGCAGAAGGAGGCCATTCAGTCCATTTGACCACAATCACACCCAGGCCCTATTCCTGTAACCCCACTTATTTATCCTGCCAATCCTCCTGACAATAGAGGCAATGTAACATGACCAGTCCACCAAACCTACATATCTTTGGACTATGGGATGAAACCAGAGCGCCTGGTGGAAACCCACGCAGACGTAGGGAGTATGTGCAAACTTCACACTGACAGTGATCTGAGGCCGGAATTGAAATCGGGTCTGTGGTGCTATGAGGTAGCAGTGCTAACCATTATGCTGCCCTAAATGTGTGAAAAACAGGGGTGAAAGAGCAAGAATGACATCAAAGAGGGAATGAAACAGAATAACTGCAATGGAGAGTGATTACCATCTGCCAGTAATGCATGTGGATTGAGAAGGCCCTCGAAGCCTGGAGCCCAAGCCTCCTGTAACACAAGGTCCACACTTTCCTTTCTCTACAGCCCACCATTTGAAGTGAGAATCTTTTGTTTAATTCAGACTCAGTTGCAGAAAGCATGCTGTTTATTTAGAATCCAGGGTACATGTCAAGGCCTAATCCCTCAAAGCTTGGAGCTGAACTGTTATTTATCTACAAACTGTACAGAACTGTTATTTATCTACAAACTGACTCATGGATATTTGCAGTGTTTCTGAGCTGTTTTGTCTATTTTGTGATCAGCGTTGTGAGGGATATCAAACATGCACAAGGTCAAGTAGGAACATGGTGAAGTCAATACAATTCAGAAAATATGTTTTCAAAGAATGGATGCCTTAATCTGGGAGACATCTAAGTAGAGCAGTAACTGAAAAGACAACACATTCATTGTTCTTTCGAAGCTTTGTATCAAGAGGATCAGTATTTGACAGCGAGGCTCACCAGTGTTGAATGCATGTCCCAACCATCTAGTTTGTGGAATTCTTCGTCTTCACATTCCTGCGAAGTGAAACAAAGTCCAGCTGCATACCCTCACACCTTGTCCTCCCTCCTCCTGACTGCCAATCTCCACACAACAATGTTATTTTGTCTCTCCTTCTGAGACCAAAATTCAGACAGAGGCTCAGTTCCATTAATGCTGGCAGCATGATCCCCAGCCTCTCACAGCTTTGCCACACAGCAACGATCAGAAGAGACAAGCCACCCTGATTTTCCCCTCCTTAATCCAGAGACACTGGCCCCTGTTCAGGGCGCCGGGGAGGGAGCAGTGGTGCAAGTTTCCAGGGATCTGTTTGAGAAAACAAAGGCATCCTGAAAATGCTGACGGCCTCTCGAATTTAACAACAAGACATCATTGACATTCTTTTCTTCTCCTTCCTCTGTTCAGATCAACAGGCTAGTGGGCGGAAAAAGACAGCAGCAGATAGCCTCAACTGGGCAACCAGCTAATATCACTGGTGAAGGACGCATCAGCACTCAGGAAGTCTGGGTGAACTTTAAAAATTGTGGCACCGAATGGAATTGAGTTGCAGGTTTTGAGGTGAAGAAGGCGGATTTGCTTGAGGGGTTTCTTCGGGTTCAGAATCTGTAGTAGGAGCATTTACCTGCTCCCTGGGAAAACTGGCCTGCCAGCAGTAAATTTATAGTACGATCTCAACTGCTCATATTATAATGAGGTAAAGTCACTTCTTACACAGCATGTGAGTGACTCTATTAATATAGCAGTAGCTATGTAAGCAGTGTCTAACACCATTTTAAATTTTTAAACCAGGCCCTCCCTGACCTCTCAGGGTAGATGGGAGGGTGGAAATCAGGATAATACAAGAGATTACCGTTCCTAATTTAATCCTGTACGGAGTTGGTTGTACTCCATATTAGTCCCTTTATATTCTGTACAGAAGCCAATTTTATATAAATAGTTAAGAGAGATTCTACTAGAAGGTCATTAGAAAAGTTACATTGAAGATTTGCAACAATGCTAAGAGGAATTAAAAATTATAGTTTTGAAGAAAGGCTTGGAAAATTAAAGACATTTATTGCAAGAGAGAATGTTAAAGAGGTTACATTAGAATTTTGCAGGATTTTGAAGAACGTGAGCTAAACAGTGAAAGCTTGTTTCCACTTGTTGGAGAATTGATATCTGGGAGTGGAGATAAACAAGATTATTACTAGAAGAATGCAGGGGAGGAAAAATAACTTTCTCTCATACTGAGAGTGATGAACATGAAATTCCTAACAATAAATATCTATCGAAGTAGAGATAATTCCGTACAATTACATAGAATGTACAGCATAGAAGCAGGCCATTTAGCCCAGCTAACCTGTACTGATGATTTTGATTTGATTTATTATTGTCATATGTATTCGGATACGGTATTTCTTGCATGCTATATGGACAAAGTATATGGTACATAACGAAGGAAAGGAGGGAGTGCAGAATGTAGTGCTACAATCATAGATAGGGTGTAGAGAAAGATCAACTTAATGCAAGATAGGTCCATTTAAAAGTCTAATGGTAGCAGGGAAGAAGCTGATCTTGAGTTGGTTGTACTCCATATTAATCTCCTTATATCCCATTAAATTAATCTCTGCTTTAAATACATCTTTCAATTCCCATTTCTCTCGCTTACTTGTCCCTTTCCTTTAGAAAGCATCTATGCTTCTTGTCTCATCATTTTCAATGGGAGAGAGTTCCACATTCTAACCAGTCTCTGAGTAAAGAAATTTCTCCTCAGTTCCAAGTTGGATTTATTAGTCACTGTCTTGTATTTATGATCCATAATTTTTGATTTTTCCACCAGTGGAAACATCCTCCACACTTACCATGTCCAACCTGTCTATAACTGTAAAAACCTCTATTAGGTCATCTTGGAGTCTCTCTGAAAGGAAAAAAGTGCAACCTGTTGAATTGTTCCTCATGGCTGCAAACTCTCAATTCCACTACCATCCTTGTGAATCAGCTTCGAAATTTCTTCAGTGCTTCTGTGTCTTCTCCATGATACGGTTACCAAGAACTGTGCACAACACTGTAAGTGATAGCCTTGGAGAGGACATAATGGGCGGGATCTTACCGGCTCGCCATGCTGTCAACTGGCGTAGGGTGAGCCAGTAAGATAGAGCGTGGGGCAAAAAATCAGGCCGATTTCTGGCCACTTGCGATCTTGCTGACACTGTTCTGCCAGCGAAATCGGTCTCACACCCAGGAAGGGCATTATTGTCCAGGCTCACTTACCTTTGTCCCCTTGCCAATCAAGGTCCTCACCGGCAAGAATCACAGATGGTCCCCACCAATGGGGACTAAATGTGATGACCTCACTGGAGAGACCCAAAGCTATTGAAGCCCTCCCGGGTGGTCGAGGGCAGAGCCGGGACCCCTTGGTAAGTGCCAGCTTGGCACTCTGGCATTGTGTACCAGGCACCGGACAGTGCCAAGGAGGCAGGACCTGAAGGGACAGAGCCATGACAGGGGGAGGCAGGGATGGTAAACTCTGTAGGGGGGTGGGAATGGAGGGGGCATGGTTGCCTAGCTGAGCGTGTTCAGGAGATAGATGGGTGCTCCCGTCAATTGGACCAGGTAATGATGGGAGAGGTAGGCACATGGAACTACAATCAAGGAGGCAACCGGCCAGGGTAGAGATCAGTTTGGGGGGGGGGGGGGGGGGGGGTGGTGGGTAACTGTGTACACAGTATACTGGGAGATCGGTGTGCCTACGCAATGGCACCCCAAGAGCTTAGCGGCCAGCCTCACAGGCACACTGAGACTCTATCTACCCCGCTATTGGCGAGATTCATATGAGGGCCTCTGTATTGCACAGTAAATTACCATTACTTAGCTTACTTAAAAAACAGGTGAGAAAACTTCCTGTTTTCTTACTCATTTTATAATTCTACCCCACATCTAAAAGTGAATTAGGTTTTAAGTTATTTAAGAAAGAAGAACATGAAAGGATATGAGGGTCAAACAGGGAAATGGAATGGATAGTTCTAGCTACCATTCTATCACCAGCACTGAGGCAATTAATCTGAAAGTTCTGACTTGCTGGAAACTTGATTCAGACAGACTAGTTTGGCCCTTAATAGATTACCTACTTACCTTTTTCTATTCATTTGTGGGATATGAGTATCACTGGCTGGGCCATCATTTATTGCCCACTAGAGTTGCCCTTGAAACTGAGTGCTAGGCTATTTCTGTGGGCAGTTGAGAGTCAGCCATATTGCTGTGGCTCTGGGACCTCAGGTAGGCCAAACCAGGTAAGGGCAGCAGATTTTCTTCCCTAAAGATCATTGTTTATGGAGCAAATCCAGCACACATATTTTGATGAAGCTTTTCTCTATCTGATACTGGTAAGGATGTTTGTAGTGTTGAGTCAGGCAGTCTCTACTTAACTTCCAGTAGGCCTTGTATTTACATTACAAAATTAATGATAGAACTAAATTCTTGTGAATAATATTGATACATTGTATGAGACAACACCAAGGCTATCCTAATAGAGGTGCTGAACAGACAACACAATAAGGGCAAAAATATGCTAGAACATTGCGCACTAAAACCTTCAGGTAAAATTTCAGAATGCCTTCCTACCAATATTTTCAGTGAGAGTACATGAGGATAAGAGTTTGGAGAGAACATTAATGTGACCCTGAGAAATTAGCGAAATGACTCAAAATTTTTTTGTTAATTGATGGGATGCAAGCATTGCTGGCTAGACTACTATTTATTGCTAATCCCTAATTGCCCTTCAGAAGGTGGTGGTGAGCTCCCTTCTTGTACCACAATCCCTGTGACATTGATTCACTCACAGTGCTGTTACAGAGGGAGTTCCAGGATTTTGAGCTTAACTTTGAGCAGCTTAACTACATCTTTTGAAACAACTTATGGATTTCTATTTTATGATTAGAGTGCAGGAAAAGAAAGAACCACCATTTATGACCACTTTTGCAATGAGATGTCTTCACTGCTTTCCTCCCTCAGTCCCTTCACCAAGTGATTTCTCACCCTCAGTGACTTCAACCTCCATCTCAACTATCATAGAGTTCATGATTCTTGGAGTTCACTGTTGTCCTATTCTCCCTCAACGGAAACTCCCCAACCTATACTACTGGCTACCCTCTTGACCTTGTCATGGAATTCTACAGTGCAGAAGGAGGCCATTCAGCCCATCAAGTCTGCACCGACCACAATCCCATCCGACTCTATCCCCATAGCTCCATGCATTTACACTAGCTCGTCCCCCTGACACCAAGGGGCAATTTAGGATGGTCAATCCATCTAAGCCACACATCTTTGAACTGTGGGAGGAAACCAGAGCCCCCGGACACAGGAAGAATGTGCAAACTCCACACAGACAGTGACCCCAGGCTGGAATTGAACCCGGGTGCCTGGCGCTGTGAAGCGGCAGTGCTAACCACTTGTGCCATCATGCCGGCCCATCTTAAGCAACTTCATTACTCTCATTATATCAATCACAGACAAAGCCATCTGTGATCGCTTGTGCATACTGCTGTCCACCCACATTCCCCTTTCCCTTCTGTCTCTGCCCCTTCCAGTTGACTTATAACTGCTCTTTTAAATCCCAGCCATCTAGTCTTTGGTCTTCCTCTCACCATAACATTTCTGCAGCCTGCAATCAGCTCAGCCACAACTTCACCTCCACCTCTGATACCTTAAATCATACTTAAAATCCACCAAGTCCAAGGGATGCAAACTTGGAAACGTATGACAGACAATTGATTTAGCCTCAAACATTAGACCCTGCTGGATCACGCACATTAAGGACAATTGTATCAAACCTTCTTCTGTCAAAGCTGCTCATGATTTCAGTATTGTCCCAGTATCTAAAGAAAGCTGAAGCTTTTTTTCTCTATTACAGTCCATCTGCTTAAACTTCTTTCCCTGCTTCCTCCATCCTCATCTCTAACAATTTCAAGGTGGTCAAAATTCATTGTCACAAACATTGCAATGATACAATCTCTGCCACTTCTCTCCCTTCCTCAAAGAACCAGGCTAAATTCTCTCCAATTTTGCCCTGGTCCTGAATTTGCATCTTTTTCTACTTTCTCTCCGATCTCCCCATTGCCCTCTCCATATTGATCTTTTAAAGGAGACTCACCTCTCTCCCTTGACACTATTCCCATTAAACTACTGACTAGTGGTTAGCATTGTTGCCTCACAGCGCCAGGAACCCGGGTTCAATTCCAGCCTCGGGTGACCATCTGTGTGGAGTTAGCACATTTTCCTCGTGTCTATGTGGGTTTCCTCCAGGTGCTCTGGTTTTCTGCCACAGTCCAGAGCTATGCACATTAGGTGCATTGGCCATGCTAAATTGCCCCTTAGTGTCCAAAGATGTGTAGGTTAGGGAGATAGCGGGGTAAATGTGTGGGTTACGGGGATAGGGCGGAGGGGGATCTTGATAAGATGCTCTGTCAGAGAGTCAGAGCAGACTAGATGGGCCGAATGACCTCCTTCTGTTCTGTTGGGATTCTATAATTCTTGACCACCCAACATTCCTTGCCGGCCACATGTTAGTTGGTATTGTTCACAATCCACTCTCCTCAGTTATTGCTCTCGTCGCCTTTAAACCTGTCATCCTCAAAAAGAACCCTAGACTCTACCATCTTCCCAAACAGCTGCCTCACCACCAAACTTCCCTTCCTCTCCAAAGTTCTGAACAAGCTGTTGCCTCATAAATCCAAGCCTATTGTTCTAGGAACATTTATCTTCTACCCCTTCCCCAATTTGGCTCTTAGCAAGTTATTAATGATATTATGTATTGTCCCTCCTCCTCCTTCTCAACTGGTCTTCAGCCTTTGACGTGGTTGGCTACACCATCCTCCTCCAACTCCGCCTACCGCTTCTATTGTTCAGCTGGCTCAGGCTGCATGCTCATAATTCAATTCTAATCTATATCTTCATTGTCAGAGAATCTTCTGCAGTGATTTCTTTTCCTACTCTCGCACTATCACCTCAGTGATGGCCCCCTTCTATTTCTCATCTGCATGCTGCCCCTCACTTAACACTGGTCATGGTATGTTTCTTTGGTTGAGTAAATGTACACTTTAATCTGGAAACATTTTCGTATCGGACCCTTGTAGAGTCATTGGGGTTTACAGCATGGAAACAGGCCCTTCGATCCAATTTGTCCATGCCACCCAGTTTTTACCATTAAGTTAGTCCCAATTGAATCATAGAATCCCTACAGTACAGAACGAGACCATTCGGCCCATTGGGTCTGTACCGACCACAATCCCACAAGGCCCTATTCCTATAACCCGACGCATTTACCCTGCTAATGCCCCTGACACTAAAGGGCAATTTAGCATGGCCAATCAGCCTAACCCACACATCTTTGGTCTGTGGGAGGAAACCGGAGCACCTGGAGGGAACCCACGTAGACACAGGGAAAAAGTGTGAACTCCACATAGATAATGGCCCAAAGCTGGAATTGAACCCGGGTCCCTGGCACTGTGAGGCAGCAGTGCTAACTACTGTGCCACCGTGCTGCATCGAATTGCCTGCATTTGGCCCATATCCCTCTATTCCAGTCTTACCATTGTAAATGTCTAAATAGTAACCTATCAATCCTAATCTGGCTTCACTTACAGTCAGTGAATAAAAGTTGCTCTAACTCCCAGCATCACCCACACTTCATCTACTTTGAAACAGAGGACTTGGGATTCATACACACATCCAGCGGATTCTGATGTCTATTTTGTAATCTAATCACCTCCCTAAATCTAAGCTGGTATGGAGCCACCTGGGCATCAGAGTCCAGAAATCAGGACTAATTCTGAAACAGGAAAAGAAAATGGGTAAATAGATCGTCATCTTAGCTCTGCAGAGTTAAAAATAAATCGCTTCTATCAAGGGTCTCAGTTGAGGGTTGTGACTGAGCCATCATCACTCAGCCAATGGAGGTGTTCACGGTATCCAGCTTGCTGGTCAGGAATATAAAACCACGTTGCAGTAAAGATATTTCTCTCCATCTGATCCGCTTTAATGCTAGTAACTCCTCACATACATTTCTTACACAGCTCACAACAAACCTAAAGCAATATTTGCTAAGACAAGTCAGCAGGAAAACCCTGGGAAGCAGTCTCGATTTTTAGGAACCAGCTTAATCAAATCCAATGCCAGTAGATCGTGTTTACTGTCATACTAGAATATATACCCTATATCATGAAAATAAAAGTGTTGGGATGAAAACATTGAATTTTAATACAGCCGCCAAAACAACACAAAGCCATGAAACAAGATGACCACACGCAGAATGGAACCTGGACATCCAGCCACCAGCGAAAACCTACAATGGCATGAATTCTTTCTTTCACCGTCTCTCACCTGTACATTGCCATGACAACGGATCATAGCCCCGAATGACTTAAGATATATTGAACTTTTAAGCAAGATATTTGTTTTCTTTAAAAAAAAGGGCAAACAAGCAAAAACTGTCTGAGACGGCAAAGTAATCACTTGCTGGAAAATTCCATTGTGGATGTGGGCCAACAGGCCAGCGAGAACAGAATGTTACGCCTTTTTCCAGACAGAGATATTTCCAAGAGATGCAATGTGTGATGACACTGTGCTATTGACATAGTTTATGTTTCTGTAGAATGTTTAAATTTCAGTCTTTTCTACAGTGTTGTGCCGTCTGCACAGTCTGTTTTTAACCCTTATATGGTGGACAAAGAATTGCGAGTTGACTTCCTGTTAGTACATTAATATTTATTCATGCACATAATTGATCTTAATCACCACACAATCAACACTAAGTTATTTGACAGAATACTAAAGTTCAAGTTCAATACTAGACCTTGATTTAACTTTTGCGTGACTGGCATGTGCCCAGGCAGATATTGGTCTTTATCTGCATGTTGGTCTCCATAGTCCTCTGCATAGTCTAGTCATTTGGTCTGGTTTGATACTCTGGCTCTGGTCTTCCTTCCACCTTTTATGTGGTGGCTCTCCTCGTACTGGTCATTGCTGGTGATAGTCACTATTGTTGTTCGTGGCAGAAAGAGAGAGAGATTCTTCCACTGTGCAGCATATTTTATCCCTCATTGGTTTTTCACCCTTCTAGGTGGTCGCTTGATTATTGCTAATCAATCAATCAGGGTTTCATCACTCTGATCGATAAAAGTCCAATCAGGTACTGCTATGCTGATTTCTGCATGTGTACCCAACGGTCAAATCTGTAGGTGCTGGAGGCATGTAGGTCACATACCTCCCTTCCAAATAAGTGGTTAAGGCACCCCTGTGTCTGGTAAATAACTCTGTTTGACCAAAAAGTGTCCATTGTCTTTGAGGTGGCCTATGTCCTGTGTATTTGGTTGTCTGAGCTGCAGCCTGTTTTATCTCTGTCATTTAATTTGCAGCCTGTCTGTTTCTGTACTTGACCAATTATCCCAGCATGCTTTGTAAATTGTCATTTTAGGTGGCCCTTAGGCAATCAGTGTTTCTGAAAACATGTAGCTCAAATGCTGGGAAAGCAGAATAATTACTCATTTTAGCCATGTAGCATTTATTTAGGAAAGGCTAATGAACTGTTATTTATAAATGGAGATTTCCCCTGGAGTTTTTTGCTTAAAGAAATAGAAAGTGGGGTTTTTGTTTCGGTATATAGGATCATGTGATACTGTGGTTAATGGGAGAAGCTAGGTATGTAGCAGAGAGTGAAACAGCTTTCTGTTCCATGTCTGACTGGGGTTGTTTCACAACAGAAGTCTGCAAACTGCTCTGAAAATCAAAATTTCTCTAAGAGCTTCAAGGCTGTTAACCTAAATTAGAACAAGTGTATTATTGATTACTAGCTATATATAAAGTGGGGAATGGTTAAGTCTATAGGAAGAATGTTGCTTATTTGGATCTGAAATAGTTGTAGGATAGAAGTCAGATTTGTTTCTTTTCATGTTTAAAGATTATTCAACTGTTAAGAGGTAAAATGTTTCATTTTGTTAGAGCTATGCTTACCATGTTATGAATAAAGCTTCTTTTGACAAAAGACCCCTTTTCTATTGGAATCACTCCTGGAACATTTATGTTAAAATAGAAAATTTATTGGACTCTGGTCTGGCTTCATAACATACCTTGGGGTTCTGGTTCAGACCATAACAAAAGCAAAAACTAAACTGTAATCTACTGTGGTTGCAGAGATAATGGAGGCTGACTACCATCTCAGCAGAAACCATCTCCAGTTAGTTACATCCCAGGCTGTGGACATGATGTGAGTTGAAAGAATGCAGTTCTGGTTGAAAGACCTTTTTTTTTGTTTTTCCCTTTCCAGGAATACACAAGAAAATTATATTAAAAAAAACAACTCTGGCATTCTAGTTCCACTGTGCTAGTGTGTGTATGAGGAGCACAACTGAAGAATATCCACTAGGCATCTCTGAAGTTGCAGATACAAATGACTCTCCCTGATTGCTGTAAGCAAGTCACAAGTCAGCAAAGCAACAGTCGAAAAGGAAACAAGACAACACTTTTCAGTTAACCTACAAAACACAGAACTGCCAAAAGAACTGCTGAACTGCCAACATCAGTATTATTGGAATCACCCAACTTAATTGCCACAGCATTTCACCATCTACTCATCACAAACAAGTCAAAGACTGATTTATATATATTTTTTAACTTTTATTTTTGGACTCTTCATTTCTAATCTGCGTGTATGTGCATTGTGTTTTTATTGTTTTCTTCTTCCGTTTTAGTAACTAACAGACTCACTCTTTCTTTGATTCAAGAAATCTTGGTTAACTAGGCTCCTTTCAAAACATAAAATGCATTTGGATTAGGAAAAGATATCTCTGAGGGAAGGGATCCTTCTTAAATTAACCTTGTTGAGACCAACTGAGGGAGTTGAATAAAGGAGGGAGCCAGTTGATTTCTCCTCACCCAGGACACAACAATTCAGGGATATCTCATCCAGAATCACAGCAAATTGGGAGACCTCACCCGGGGACCATCATAACAACATCATATACCCATCTTCTGCTAACATGCTCAAAAAAAAACTACAGAGATGAACTAACAAACAAATGGCATCAAAGTGTATTCACAAGTGAACAAATAAGCAGCCAAAAGGCAACATCATATTAGAACCAAAACAACTTTGAGAAAGGCAGTCTACAGTGCAGAGGAGGTTTACTAGGCTGATACCGGAGTTGAGGGGGTTGAGCTATGAGGAGAGGCTGAATAAACTGGGCTTGTACTCGTTAGAGTTTAGAAGAATGAGGGGAGATCTCATTGAGACGTATAAGATGATGAATGGGATGGATAGGATAGAGGTGGAAAGACTCTTCCCGCTCAAAAAAGACAGTAGGACTAGGGGGCACAGCCTCAAGATAAAAGGGGGGCGGTTTAGAACGGAGTTGAGGAGGAACTTCTTCACTCAAAGGGTGGTGAATCTCTGGAATTCTCTGCCCGTTGAAGTGGTGGAGGCTGCCTCGCTAAATATTTTTAAGACACGGGTTGATGGGTTTTTGATAGGAGAGGGGATTAAGGGTTATGGGGAGAGGGCGGGAAAGTGGAACTGAGCAGCGACAGATCAGCCATGATCTTATTGAATGGCGGGGCAGGCTTGAAGGGCTGGATGGCCTACTCCTGCTCCTATTTCTTATGTTCTTATGTACATATGCATGGGAACAGCAATAAATGGCGTGTGAACTGGGCACACAGCACAGTGATGAATAATCCTGTAGCCATCGGAGGTTTATTCAGCATCCGAATACCAGCATCAATCCAGAAGTATGCAATCTGCTGGATGGTTTTCGAAATATCTCTGATGAGCCGAGCATCTTAACAGGCAGCAAGGAACAGGACAAGGATTGCAAATCGCATGGCCAGTTAGGTTTGCTGCAAGTTGGTACAGTGGGATTGAGAGCCAACGGCAAGGGATGCAAGACTCGAGTGGGAGATAAAGACCATGGTTCTGGATCAGTATCTCCACGTTGGGGGGAAAGCTCATGATTCATCTCAAAGGCAGTGGTTGTGACAGGACCACGGGGTCCACCATAGCAGTTTGCATGCTTGACCCATTAGCTGTCACATCTGACACCACTAAAGCTGTGGACGATGTACTTAACTCAACTGGTATCTCAGGGTTTGCAGGAACAGGCTGGACAAGAAAGGGGTGTTCACCACGGGTGGTGGTAGGACCATAGCCAGAAGTGGAGCAGGATGCAGACCCAATGCAGAAGGAAGCGATCTTGTAGCATTCAGAGCTCTTGACTTTCTCAGCTGCAGTGTGGAACTGGGAGCCATTGATTTTGTGAATCATTGACAGAGGTGGCCAAGTGACTTGTTGTGATGGGTGTGAAGGTAGACCAGACCACCAACATCAACCAAGGAGAGTTTTGGCCGCATTCCTAGGAGTCCATGAATTTCTGACTGTACCGGAGAATGACCTAATGTAGGTGATATTGACTTTTAATAACCCTTTCGTCAGACAGCTGATACACCCTTATCCAATCAGAATGAATTATCACTTAATAACATCAGCAGCAAGTGAAATGCCAACTACCTCTTGAAGACCACTCAAAGGCAGGGGGAATGACAGTGTGCAGGATCATTGAGCCCATAGAAGTACAACCAAGATGTATGTGGAGAGTAGTGATAATCCTTCCAGAACATCATTGGAATGATAGAATCATACAATCCCTACAGTGCAGAAGGAAGCCATTTGGCCCATCAAGTCTGCACCAACCACAATCCCACCCAGGCCCTATCACCATAACCCATACATTTACCCTTCCTAGTTTCCTGACACTAAGGGGCAATTTAGCATGGCCAATCCACCTAACCTGTGCACCTTTGGATAATACCATTCCTTACAGGGGCAAGGGGCTCATCACGCTGAATGATAAGCAAATAATCTCGCACAATAGTAGCAACCTGGAGTTAACTCAGTTAGTTGGCCGACTGGTTAGTGATGCAGACTGATGCCAACTGCATGGATTCAATTCCTGTACCAGCTGAGGTTATCCATGTAGACCTTGCCTTCTCAACCTTGCCCCTCACCTGAGGTTAAATCACCAAAAGTCAGTTCCCTCTTAAAACGGAAGAGCAGACTTGTGATCCTTTGGGACTATGGCAACTTTCATTATGATAGGCTCTGGATAGAGAAAAAAAATGTGGTTCATCAACCAGATGTAAAGGTGATGAACCACCAGCCTGGTGGGTGGATTGACTGGGAGACTGTTTCATTGCTGTGGAAGTACAAATTGTTGCCAATGGCTCCACTGTCAATTCACCCAGATAGAAGAATGTGTCTCAGTGGGATGACTGACACATCAGTTCACAGAGTGCGCATGATTCCAAAGAGATGTCAGAAAGTTACTCAGCCTATTCTTGAGATGAACATCCATGACACTATCGCTACCACCTCAAGAGCATTAGTCATGTATTGGCAGTCGTGATTTTGCAGAAAGTGACATTTACTGAGAAAATGCTTATCTGCTCAGCCTACTTGCTCACAAAATGGACAATCCACCAGCCAGTAGTGTGAGAGAGGGGAGTTATGGAGTCTGGTCTTGTTAGGCAAACGTGAAGTGGACTAGTGTTCCTGGAAAGAGGAAGCTGCAGTGTGCAGAACCTTGGCAAGAGCAGCTACATAAATCTCATCTGGCAGTGAGTCCAATGCTTGGGAGCTGTCTGCTCTGACAGGTGCCAGGACATGTGACGTGAGCTTGGTGCCACACCTCTGCTTCACTAGGTACATTAGAATAGGGTGAATAAATTACGCTCAATGTACATGTTGTAACTTGGCTCCATCAGTCATTAACAAAGGGTATTTATTCACAGTAACAACTATATATAGAGCAATGCAGATCTGATGCTTACAGTCATGCTGCCAGGATCTAACTGCTGGGACGAGTCCAGACAAGTTGGAGTGAAACCCCAACTCAGTTCCTAACTGGCCAGCCCAGGTCATGTCACCCTTTCAGAAGATGACCCGTTAAAGGGGCCAGACACCACAGTAGAAGCTCCAGTAAGGGTGACATCTCATCGAGTCAACTGAACCCCCCCACCCCCTTTTCAGCAAGAGGTTATCCTCAAAAAAAAGATTATCAGACATTGATATCAATCCTCATGCCTCTCATCTGACAGCAATCTGAAATCAACCAGGTCTAAGAGGTGAGCACCCATGACCTAGAAACCATAAAATTAGTTGCCGGATGGTCTGCCATATTAAAGCTAATGAAGTTAATGCTTTAACTATAGAATTGTAAGATATAACAGGGCAGTAATTCGCTATCTGCCCTTGTATCAGGTTGAATAAGTTCACTTTTTGATGGAGTGAATCATGGAGATGTCCATTCTGTATCTCAATCCAGGGATGGGTTCAGGGGCAGGGGGTTCTCTTTCACTATGTGAAAATGTCACCGAGGCAGGGGGCAAAATTAAAATCAAGTGTCAAAGTGCAAATTAGGTTCTGATGTCAATGCTCAAATAAATTGACTACCTCAATCTTTCTGAAGAACCACTGCTTCAGTGCTCAATGCATGGCTGCCCTGGGTTCCGCTGCCACCGTGCTATTGGGCAGTCTTAGATCGGTTTTAAATCTACCACCTCTCAACCTATACCTGTGATCTCTTGCTCTAGATTGCCCCATAAGAGAAAACATTTGGTCTACATTTACTTTATCAATAACTTTTAAATTTTTACATACCTCAATCAGATCCCCTCTCATCCTTCTAAACTCCAGCGAGTACAAGCCCAAACTGTTTAATTTCTCCTCATACATCAACCCTTCATCCCCAGAATCAATCTGGTGAATCTCCTCTGAACTGCCCCCAATGCCACCACATCCTTCCTCAAATAAGGAGACCAAAACTGGACACAACACCCTAGATGTGGCTTCACAAAAGCATATACAACTGCAACAAAACTTCTCTGCTTTTATACTCCAGTCCCTTTGCAATAAATGCCAGCGTCCCATTTGCCTTTTTTAGTCTTCTGGAAGCTGTTGGTTGCTTGTCCCTTTGTTCCAATTCCATTAAACCCAGGAAGTGGGATTGGGTTTCAGTGTTTTTAAATTTTAAAAATCCAGCCCATCCATTTTTGGGTGTTAATATTGACCCCAGCATGAAATCACAATAGGACAATGGCGGGCAAAGACTGACCACTAACCTCACTCTTCACCAAAAACAGTGAATCTGCTTCAACACCTGCACCTACTACAGCATCAGGCAGCCTCACCAGCGCCTCTACTTTCTCAGAAGACTAAGGAAATTTGGCACGTCAGCTACAATTCTCATCAACCTTTACAGATGCACCATAGAAAGCATTTTTTCTGGTTGTATCACAGCTTGGTATGGCTCCTGCTCTGCCCAAGATCGCAAGGAACTACAAAAGGTAGTGAACGTCACCCAATCCATCACGCAAACCAGCCTCCCATCCACTGACTCTGTCTACACTTCCTGCTGCCTCAGCAAAGCAGCCAGCATAATTAAGGACCCCATGCGCCCCTGACATTCTCCCTTCTACCTTCCTCGTTCAGGAAAAAGATACAAAAGTCTGAGGTCATATACCAACCAATTCAAGAACAGCTTCTTCCCTGCTGCTGAATGGATTTACCTTGCATTTATTTGATCTTTCTCTACACCTTAGCTATGACTGTAACGTTACATTCTGCACTGTCTCGTTTCCTTCTCTATGAACGGTATGCTTTGTCGGTCTAGCGCACAAGAAACAATACTTTTCACTGTATGATAATACATGTGACAATAATAAATCAAATCAAATCAGAGCGAGATTTGTGGACATTGGTTCCGATGGAACTCCTGTTTGATAACCCATTACTGTGTTTAGAAATGAACATCATAGATCACTGTGAAGGAGTCATATATTGACTGTGTCACTCTCCACTGATGCTGATAGACCTGCTGAGTTTTTCCAGTGTTTTCTGACTTTATCTCAGCATCAACAGAATTTTGCTTTTATTTTACTGAAGATTGCTTGCCAAGCAATCCCAATGAGCGGTTTAAGAGCACATAGCTACTCAATATAAGATACTTCCTTTATATATACTTGAACACACATAGATACACACAGCCACGCACACTTATAAGTGCACACACAGTCATTTCTTCTTGGGAAATTGCTGAATGATAGGTCAACAGGTCCCTTCCGCCAACCCTCAGGAATAGCTCAGAAAAACTTCCCATTTCTCTCAGACGATCAGAACTCAGAAATACGCCCCAATTAGCAAACATGGTCTGTTTTAGGGTCTACAATCTAGACACAATTGCTACACTCCTACTCTATACGCTGCAGAATAATTACAGCCAACTCCTTGTATGGATGGGAAGCATTGGCATAGGACATCCATGGGAAGGAAAAGCTCTCCTTCATTTAGGCTGTGTGTTTTTTTTGTTGTTTTGAAAAGCAGAGCTCAGTGTTAAAAAAAGGTTACAAAATATTTGGAGAGGCAGCAGGCCGGGAGATGAACAGCGACACCATTGTTAGTGTTGGGAATAGTTACAGAGGGAGCCTTGAACTGGGTATGAGATTGGAAAGAAGATGAAGGCCTTCTTGGCAAAGACAAGTGGTTTCCGTGCCAATGCAGGAAAGTGCTGCCACACACACCCTTCTGTTCAAGATTTAAATATACTTGCAGTTCTCCCCTCCCAACAACCATAACCAACAAACATCCCTGCATACTAATCTGCCGTATTCTGAATGCCACCAAGGATTTCTACCTCTTTGAACAGAAGAGCATTTAAACACGACACTTTCCCCAATTTTAGCACCAATGTCATGAAAATCCGTAGGAAGTGGCGAGCCAGCAAGATTCTACTGGAAAAGCTGCAATTAGACTGGGACTTGGAGGCACCAGGGTGAACAATGTGGGGTGGTTTGTTGGTAACAGAATCTCTGTCTGCCTGCCTCGAACATGGTCATTGCCAATAAATATGGATCAGATCAGGCAGCAACTTGCTAGATCAGGAACTTTTGCATCCCAGGCTATTAGTAGTGCTCAGTATAGTTGGTGGACGTACACCATGTCAGACCAAGTATAGCTCCCTAATAGCCAACAGAAGTGGAGTCTTGGTAGTTTCCAACTTAATATGCACTAACCCGATGGTCACACACCACTTGCATATTTAGGGAATGTTTACCTTTGGGGAGTCTGCCAATCTAAAGAATGTGGAGAGCTTTGTTATTAACCTTGGCTCTGTGGGAACATTCTCACCACTCGATCAGAAAATCATTGATTCAATCCCAAGTTAAGCACATAATCTAGGCTGACGTTTCAGCATCATGCCGAGGGAGCACTTCATTGGTAGAGGTGCTGCTTTTCAGATGAAATGTTAAACAGAGGTTTTATCTACTTTCCCAGGTGAATTTAAAAGATTGCAATATATTATCCAGAGAAGTACAGTGGTGTTCCCCTGGTAATCTGACTCATATTTTTCCCACAATCAGCTCCAATATTAATCTCATTGCTGTGTGAGGAGCCATACTGTTTGTAAATTGGCTGCTGAATTTTCACATTAGACAATAGCGATGACTATTCACACTCATTGGCTATGAAGCACTCTGCAGTGCCCAGAGTTCATGAATGTCACTATATAAATGCAAGTTCTCTCTTTCTTTCTTGTTGGCTGATAGGGAAGCTTAAAAAAAAGGAGTGAAAAGAGCACCTGTCATTTCTCTGTGCACATCTGTATGAAGCATGTTAAAAAGATCGGCAGCACCTGTTCTTTTAAGTTTAAAGTGTGAGGGGCAAGATTTAAAGGAGATGTAGGAGACAAGTTTTTTTTACACAGAGGGTAGCGGGTGCCTGGAACTCGCTGCTGGGGGAGGTAATGGAAGCAAATGCAATGGTGACTTTTAAGGGGTGTCTTGACAGATATATGAATAGGATGGGAACAGAGGGATATGGTCCCCGGAAGGGTAGAGGGTTTTAGTTCACACGGGCTGTATGGTCAATGCAGGCTTGGAGGGCTGAAGGGCCTGTTCCTGTGTTGTAATTTTCTTTGTTCTTTTGTTCTTCACCTCAAAACCAAAGTATAGACTGTCTGGACAATCTGACAACTGTTCGTAGTGCAATGGGTGTGTTGCACATGATGCACAGGTTACCTCACAACATGTGGCAGGGTTAGATGGTTTCTTAGAGTCTCTTAACATGCTGTCACAGCATTAGATGCAGTTAGGGCCATCAGGTTTCAAAGCTACCGAGAGTGGGCTATCGCAAAGTTATTTTCCTCCTGGCACCCCTGCTCATCATCCCCAAAAGATACAAGTGCATGAACAATTCCTAATGGGAATGTCCTCATTACCAGGACTGCAATAGATAAATAGGTCAACAGTAGCGTACAGGATACACCTTCAATAAAAAATGCATTTATATAGCACTTTTCACAACCTTAGGGCATCACCACAAATTAACTTTTTTTTCAAATGCGGGTAGTATTGTTTTATAAGCAAACATGTCAGATAATTTGCACAGGAAGGTCCTGTGAAGAACAATAAACTCAACAACCAGTTCCTCTATTTTTGATGGTGTTTTTTCAGGAGGTCAGCAAAATTAAAAATAAAATCTTAACGGTTCCCCTGCAAAGAGTTTCCAGCACTTTCTAAATTAAACTGGCTGGAATTTTACTGGCTTGTGCTACCATCGATGGGCAGAGTGAGCTGGTAAAATCACATGCGAAATCAGGATCATGCCCGATTTCTTGGCACTCGCAAGTTTATGAGAGCCGGATTTCTGGTGAGGTCAGCCTCTCACCGGAAATGGGTGAGAGGCTGAATAATCTATTTAATTGTATTTAAATGTCAATTGATATCTGTTGAGTGAGCCTGGCGCTGAATCGTCTGGGCTCGCTCACCTTTATGGCCTTGGCGGAAGAGGTTCTCTCCGGCAACACCTGCTCCCCATGAACGGAGAACAGTCGTGTTGGCCTCACTGGGGAAACCAGAAGCCACTGAGGGCCCCCAGGAGGCCGAGGGCAAGTTGGGGTGCCTCTTGGCACTGCCAGCCTGGCACCAGGATAATGCTCACCAGGCGTCTTGGCACCAGGGCCTATGGGAGTGGGGCAGGCCTGCTGCTACTCTGCAACACGATCAAATCGGGGGAGAAGGAAGCAATCAGTTTGAGCGGTGGGAGGGGTCGGTATCTTGGGCAGTGTGAGCTCGCAATTGGTCACGTGGCTTCATGATGGCGGTGGGAGGGGGAGGAGAGAGCTTGTAAGGCTGCCTGTAGCAGCAGGGGCCTGACAGCTCTCTGTCTCTCTGTTAAAATTGCGCATGTGCAATAAATTAAATAAATAAGAAGTCTGCATGTGCATAATACCTCCCTCTGCAGGCTGGCTGGTGAAATAAGCCCAGCCCACTGCCTGCAACAGCTAGAAATAGTAATTGAACATATGGGCGAGACTAAGTGCATAAGACCAGGTGTGAAAACTTATCCAAAAAACAGAACAGGAACTCGCATTTCACACTAGCTGAACACTTAGAATCAATCTCATAAAATTCCAGCCACTACATCTATTAGGAAGGAGTTGTGCATTGAGGCCTGTGCCACAAGAACAACAAAAGCCTGTTTAATACATTCAGGAAATTAACCTGTGCCACCTTTGAGTAAACTTAAGGAAGAGGTGGGAAGTTTTTTAATTAATAAGAGTTTGAAGGGCTATGTTAAACGGGCAGGAAAGTGGAGTTGAGGCTGAGATTAGATCAGCCATGATCGTATTGAATGATGGAATAGGCGCGAGGGGCTGAATTGTCCACTCCTGTTCCTAGTTCATAAGATTCCTATGATTCTTATGATATATAATAGTTAACTTGTCTCACAGTTTCTACTATGTCATTATTTAGTAATTTAAAAATTGAAGGCATCAAGCGTGTAAGAGCATTCATTCCCCCACAAACATTCATTCCTGGAGGGCATCAGAAGACATAGCAAAACCTTTTCCTCCCCTTTATTACAAATTATTCCAGAAAATTGGTAAAAGGAGATCAGACCTTGATAATGAGTGATTTCATTCACGTATGGAAAGATCTTTGATTTTGAGTTTCAGCAGAGTTCCCCTACATAACTAAGCTATTCCTTAAATTTTACCATTCTAAATCTACCTCTTTCCACAATTCCTTGGTCAGTAATAATTTGCCATGAGATTCTACTTCACATGCCGTGCTCTCCTGGCTATAATTTTCCATTCCTTTCCTTATTTTGGGCCAATAAAGGATTTCTCTCCAACTAAAGCGATCCCATTGCAGATTTGGACTTAAAATATTAAACTCTTTGCTTTTTCTTTTAAAGTCACTAACTCAAACCATCTGGTCATCAAATCATACTAGTCTGCACTGTCTTTGCAACATATTTGTTAACAGAGAAACATTGTAAAAATAACTTTACAATAAACACTGCAAAAGAAGCAGCCCGATTAATTATACAATCAAAGTCAAACATATCACAAAAGAAAAGCAGACTAAGTTTTGCCACGTTTTTTTCATTTATATTGAAAGCAGATGTGTTGATAGGAGGAGAGGTTTTTGAACTTCATGCTACTGTGGCCAGTTTTGTCAGAATAAATCTAGTTTCATTCCAATGTTGCCTCAGGGTGTGGTGCCTAGGCCGTATCTTTAATTTAATGCACAGCGTTCCTCTGTCAGAGCTTGCCATCTCCAACTGAGGGATCAGATGGACAGCTAACAGCCATGGCAGAAAGTATTAGGGGCAAACCTGCACTGATATTCTAACTGGATGCCATCTAAGTGTAACTTCAGACACATTCTACATCCCAGAATACTTAGGAAGTGGCTCTAGAGATAAAGGACACATAGCTGGTCATCTTCCAATTGGGGTGGTATGATGGCACAGTGGTTAGCACTGCTGCCTCACAGTGCCAGGGACTCGGGTTCAATTCCTGGCTTGGGAATCTGTGTGGAGTTTGCACATTCTCCCCGTGTCTGCATGGGTTTCCTCTGGGTGCTCTGGTTTCCTCCCACAGTCCAAAGATGTGCAGGTTAGATGGATTGGCCATGCTAAATTGCCCTGTAGCATCAGGGGATTAGTTAGGGTAAATGGGGATAGGGCCTGGGTGCGATTGTGGTCGGTGCAGACTCAATGGGCCGAATGGCCTCCTTCTGCATTGCAGGGATTCTACGATTCTAAGAGTCTATGGACTCTGGAACAGTTCCTATAGATTGGAGGATAGCTAATGTAACCCCACCATTTAAAAAGGGAGGTAGAGAGCAAACAGGAAACTATAGGCCAGTCAGCCTGACATCAATGATGGGTTAAATTCTAGAGCCCATTATAAAAGATTTAATAGCAGAGCACTTGGAAAACAGTGGCAGGATCAGACAGAGTCGGCATGGATTTACAAAAGGGAAATCATGCTTGACAAATCAGGTGGAATTATTTGAGGTGGTAACTAGTAGAACTAATGAGGGGGGGCCAGTGGATGTAGTGTAATTGGACTTTCAGAAGGCTTTCAACAAAGTCCCACATGAGAGATTAGTCTGTAAAATTAAAACACATGGGATTGGAGATAGTGTACTGAGATGGATAGAAAACTGGTTGGCAGACAGGAAACAAAGTGTAGAAATATACAGTGTTCTTTTCAAATGGCAGGCAGAGAGTCGTGGGGTATGGCAGGGACCCCAGCTATTCACAATATATATTAATGATTTAAATGAGGAAACAAAATGTAATGGACGGGATTGTATGGCCTTGCTCGTCCTAAAACTGTTAAATCCCGCCCGATGTCAACAGACATTTCCCTTGCCCACTCTGATTCAGTGGCATGCCAGGTGATAAATTTCAGGCCAATAGCTCCAAATTTGCAGCTGACACAATGCTGGGTGGGAGGATCAACTGTGAGGAGGGTGCAGAGATCCTTCAGTGTGATTTAGACAAGTTGAGTGAGTGAGCAAAAACATGAAGGTAGATTATTATCTCAATGCCGACAGATTAAGAGAGGGGAATATGCAATAAGACCTGGGTGTCCTTGTACACCAGTCACTGAAGATAAGCATGCAGGTGCAGCAGGCAGTAAAGAAGGCAAATGATAGCAAGAGGATTCAAGTACAGGAGCATGGACACTTTGCTGCAATTATACAGTTCCCTGGTGAGACCACACCTGGAATAGCGTGTGCAATTTTGGTCTCCTTATCTGAGGAAAGATGTTCTTCCTCTAGAGTGAGTGCAGAGAAGATTTATCAGATTGATTCCTGGGATGCTGGAATTGATGTATAAGAAGAGATTGATTCGGTTGGGATTATACTCACTGGAGTTCAGAAGAATGAGGAGGGATCTCATAGAAGACTATAAAATTCTAACAGGACTAGACAGGATAGGTGCAGGAAGGATATTCCCAATGGCAGGGGAGCCCAGGCATCATGGTCTAAGGATATAGGATAAACCATTTAAAACTGAGATGAGCAATTTCTTCACCCATAAAGCGGTGAGCCTGAGGAATTCTCTATCACAGAAAACATTTAAGGCCAAAACATTGTGGGTGGTATTTTACTGCCTCGCTTGAGCAAGACTGGGAATTCTTGCCTGAGGTATTTTCGTTATACACTTCTTGCCCACTCCAATTCGGGGCGATAGAACTCCAATGAGCATCCTTTCAGGAAAGAGTTCAATATAGCTCTTGGGGTGAAAGGGATCAAAGGATAATGGGGGAAGAGGGGGAACAGGTTACTGGAGTTGGATGATAAACCATGATCATAATGAATGACAGAACAGACTCGAAGGGCTGAATGGCCTACTCCTGCTCCTTTTTTCTGTTTCTATTTCAGCCACAATTCCCACAGTGCTGTTTCCAATGGTGTAGTAAATATTTAAGGGCATGAACTTAGTTAATGGATTTTAATATATACACAGTACAATGATGTGTAATATTGTAATATGTACAGTTAGTTAATGCACCTTAGTATATACACATTATCCTGACACTCAGCATTGCGCCACGTAGCTAGTGCTTAAAATGCCAAGTTCAATTTTTACCTCTGAATTGTAAAACTATTCTGGAACACACAAATAAACTGTGGCTTTTTTTAAAATAAGAATAATTATCTGTTTGCACTCCTCTAGACTTGTGCACTGTACACAGATCATAATCTGCAATGTTTCAGTAAAACACCTGGAGCTGGGAATAGTAATGGGTGCATATTAAAACCAGTGCTGTCAGCCAGTGTGCCAGTCCCCTGGCTCCATTTGCAGAGATAGGATCAGGGAGGGCGTAGCTGCACTCCCCACCTGCAGGCAATTGCTTTCTTAAGGGTCAGTTGAAGGAGACCAGTTGGGATTTTCCCACCATGTCCTTGCAGGTGGCGGGGCCCGTTTTAGCTGTCTGCAGGAGGCATCCTGGTAGCAAGTGGCCTGTCTGCAAGAACCATCTTTTACTCTAAATTCAACTATATTTACTCTAAATTCCGACTCAAGAACAGCTTCTTCCCTGCTGCCATCAGACTTTTGAATGGACCTACCTTGCATTAAGTTGAACTTTCTCTGCACCCTAGCTATGACTGTAATACCACATTCTGCATTCTCTCATTTCCTTCTCTGTGAACGGTATGCTTTATCTATATAGCATGCAAGAAACAATACTTTTCATTGTATGCTAATATATGTGACAATAATAAACAAATCAAATCAAACTCAAAATTCAAAAAGCTGGCAGGTTTGAAGATCCTTCCTATCTGCCTGAGAATAGGAGTCACTGCAGGCACCAGGTGGCCTGAGTGCAATTTGTATTCTAAATTCAAAAAGATTGGGGAGTGGAAACTCTCATATGGAAACACCTTTTCCATCATTTACCTGCCACCATAGCTTTCAAGCTAAGTCCAATTGGCCCTCCAAATTTGAAAGCCAACCTGTTATCTTTAATTGGACGTTGAGCCCACTATCTGCTAATGAACTGACTGACCTGGAGGAAATCATGTTGACCACTGAAAGGGTACAAGGTGAAAGGATTCTGGGGGAGTTTCAGCCCAACATTATTCGACTTGAACACTACACTGCCTATAATTTGGCTCCAATTTGTACTGGCATTCAGAGAAGCTACAAGAATTGTTGATGTGAGAAACAGAATGGCACATGGAATCATTAAAAGATGCTTTTTTGAAATGTAGGTCTAAAGCACCCCTGATTGTAGTGCTGTGAATTTTACTGAAAGCTCCAAACCAACTGCCACTTCCCCCAAATTGTAAAATCCCTACAGTGCAGGAGGAGGCCATTCGGCCCATCAAGCCTGCACAAGCAACAATCTCACCCAGATCCTATCCCCGTACCCCACATATCTACCCTGTTAGTCCCCTTGGCACTAATCTAGCATGGCCAATCAACCTAACCTGCACATCTTTGGACTGTGAGGAAACCGCAGTACCCAGAGGAAACCCACGCAGACACGGGGAGCACATGCAAACTCCACACCAACAGTGACCCAAGGCCGGAATTGAACCCGGGTCCCTGGCATTATGAGGCAGCAGTGCTAACCACTGTGCTTACTTAACCTTTCTGTTCCATTTTCAAACCTTCTTTAAATATTTACTATTAATGAAATTACACTTAAACTTAAAATTTCTCAAAGTCTTCCAGTTAAAAAGCACTTCAAGCATTTAGGCCAATCGTAAAAAGAAATAAATATTCATAAATATTTTAAGATTAAGTTGCTCAGTGGTTTCTCAAAATTGTAAAAGGTTTAGCATTTAAACCCACTATCATACAATTTCACATACTAGACCCTTCCTAGTAATAAACAGGATGACTTGCAGCAGGCAAGACACAAACATTATGTGTCGTCTTGTCGAGGTTTACATAGCTCTCCTGCTGAAGTTACCGATGCTAAGCAGGAAAACTGTACTAAATCCTTGACAATATCAGTTATCACAACAGCAGGGAAAGTAAATGGTTTTTACACTTTGTGGTACCATCTGCCCAGCAGCTTCTGTGAGGGTGGTTCCTCTGTTTTTTCACAAAATGAACTGAGTTCACTATGATTATAAGAAGAGAACATTGTCCTTTGGGTAGATTGAGTAGACTAGGGATTCTTTCTTCTTTGGAGTTGCGAAAATGAGAGATGAACTCATTAAACCGTAAGAAACTTATACAGGGCTTGACACGGAAGATGGTGGGAGGGTGCTTCAATGGATGGGGACTCTAGCAGTGACTCACAATCTTAGGATAAGGAATCAACAGTTTAAGATTAGGATAAGGAAAAATATCTTCAGAGAGAACTCTGAATTCTCAAATTCTTTATGCCAGAGGACTCAGTCACAGTGTATATAGAAGGTGGAGATTTATAGGTTTTAAGGAATCTAAGGATATGAGGACAGTGAGAGAGTGACTTTGCGGCAGAATATCAGCCATTAACTGATTTAACGGTGGACCAAATTCAAGAGACCACATGACCTGCTTCTATTCTTTATACCCCATGACAGAAATATCTGTCACAGCGTCTATGCCCGAGAGATTCCATGGTTAAATTGGATAGCCCCAGAAAATAAGTGGGAGGAATCATGATGCAAAATTAACCCTTGTCCATTTAATATAATGCAGGTGCCTTTCATTTTCATGCAGTCAGTGCTAATTGTGCTGTTCACTGGCTCCAGGCATCAGCAAGAAACCTCAAATCCTAATTACCTAAGGCCAACTTGCTTCATCTTAAAGAGGAGGCCCTAGCAGCTGTCTTGGACATGATTCTGATCTGGGAAACTGTGTCAAATAGCAGCACATGGGAGTGGGCAGACCCAAGGGTTTTGGACCTTGTACTGAAGCCCTTGGTGCAGGAAGTGGTTCGGAGGAGAGATTTCCAGTATTAGCAGAGGTCAGGAGAAATGTTTCCTCTGAGCTACAGAGGTGAATGGTCACACAGTAATTGGGAATGTGCATGCCAGGAACAAACTGGACACCTACATGCAATGCTCCCTTTAGGATGCAGGCACACATTACTGCAAGTCAATCTTAGAAGAAATGCGCAACGTAATGAGCCGGGGCCGCACAGAAAACAGAAGCAAGAGGGAACATTGCCCAGAAGGCCGTCCAGACACACATTCAGGCAGAGCTGTGGAGGTCAATAGCAGGAGTCAACCCCTAAGAACCTGGATGCAGCACTGCAAGAATTTCAATGATCTTGTGTGAATGGTTAAGGTCAGTGACTGCATTCTTAGATGCCACATCCTGATCCAACATAGCCTCACACACTGTTCAAATTGCCACATCCCCATCAACACTTGCTAAAAATTTTAACGATCAGAACACATAGCTAACATTCAAAAGCTTTACTTTATCCCCACACACTAAGCACTGTTGCTAACCTCACCCTCACATCTACACCTTGTACATACTGCCAACTATTCAACCATAACAGCAACATCAGCCAGATTACAGAGCACTCACTGACACACTGCCCTCTCTCAGACCAAGCTAGTGCACAATCTGTGGCAGCAAGAGAGGGAACCAGAGGGAGACAGGCACACCTGAATGCTCTAACCTCCATACAGGAGACAATGCTGCCTATTGGATGCTCACTGCAGAGACCTTGGTCAGTGGCAAGGCTGAGACCATCAAAAGAGGATTATGCCTAATCCTCCTTCTCCCTTATTCCACACTCCACTCTGGTGTGCAGTTTCAGATGGTGCAAGTATTTACCTCTTACTCTCCTTTACACCCACTCCTGCATCATCCTTGTGCTTTTTTCCTTTCATTCGTCCCAGTGCAACCTGGCCAAGCAGCGGAGGAAGACCAAGAGTGATAATATCACTCGATTTCACATCGCAGCTTCCAATTCAGATACTGAGAGTGTGCTTATCCAAGGAAAGGTTAAGAGGTGGGATCTGCATTTAGTGAGACACTGGGCAGTGACTGCAGCCAGGACAGGGAAGACGATAGTGCAGGTGCCAGCTCACCAGAGGGTGAGTTGGAACAAAAATTCCACAACAAAGGATTCTGATGAGTATTTTGAGGAGGCATGCTAAAAAACAACACTGATGGCTATCTGCAACCGAAATACTTGGTGCATTGGTAAGCCTGCCAGAAAGCTTGTGGTAAATGTCAAGGAGCACAAAGGAATCCAGCACCAACTTGGCACAGGACTTTGTGCGGAGCCTGAAGCCAGTTCTTTTTGGTATGGAGATGACAGCAAGCACTGTCTGCAGATTTGTGGACCCAACCATAATGGCCTGTGTCGTAACCTCCATTGCAGTCCAACCCTCATCCAGCTAACATCTGAGTGCCGCAGTTGGAGATCAAACTACTGCCGTCATGGTTGTGGGGGATTCGAGTGTGTAAAGAGGCTTCAGGGTGCAAGAGCAGTTCAGCCATCTCCCCTTCTACAGAATGCTAGGGTTACTGAGACATCACCCTGGGGAGTGGCACTGGCTCTATGGGGTCTGACCATTGCCCTTGCTGTTTGCTGTTGCCCAGCCAGCCCAGACCCTGGCCACCCATGCCAAGGTGACATATTCTGCAATGAACCCAATCAACCTACAGTTGCTCATCATCCAAGATCATCAATAACCTCCCCCAGTGAAAGTTATCAATGTTACACCACCCATGCACACCTGGACAGGTATAGGCACATGGAAGTTAGGCGCTAAGGAAATGCACAAGAATGTGATTAATTGACTTTTGCATGAAATGTGGTATATTATGAATCTGGTTTGGAATGTTTATTTTGTAGTGCTTTTATTTTTGCATTAAAGTCAAATGGACACAGTGATGATCAATGACAGAGGGCAGGTAAAATGTCAGACTGTTGGTGAATGGGGTTTTGGGGTTACAGTTACTTGTCCCATTTTTAGATGAGTTCTTCATAGAGAGCCTGGACAAAAACCAGCAACAGAGCAGTGTGCCTGCAGCCAATGACACCCCACACCAAAGTCTGCAATCAGAGTGAACCATGTATTAAAACTGCTTGCCTGTCTCTAGCAAGACAGAGTAGAATTCAACAACAAGACTCAGCAACCTCCATTGTGTGACGCTGGACAGCAAACTGCAAAATGCTGCGAACGGCTCCAGCTCCAGCCTGGGAAGAGCCAGATGGATAGAAAAGTTCATTGCCTTGATCACCTTCACAGTCACAGGCAATGTGGCCCTTGCCCTGCTCTGAGATCACAGTTCTGGCTGCAGAAGCTGACAGGTTCCAGTGAGGGCTTCCTTGTCACCTGCTGAGATCCCTTCTCTTCTTCCTCCTCCTTCCAGCTCTGCTTGGACTTTGTTCATTTTCCAAGTCATAATGAATTCCAAGGGGAATGCCTACTGGGCCATCCGTATAACAGAGCAACTGGTTTATACAGAGGCTGTAAAGCCAGCAAAACCCCTTCCACACCTGCACTCCCTGTAGACTTGAATCTATTTTAGAAAGCACTGTAGGATCAGACCAACAGCCAGAAGAATTCAATCAGCAACTAAGCTATAGTGATTGGACATTCCTTTGGTAATGGTATGGTCTTCCTGCTATTGAACATGTGTTCAGCTGTGTAAGTTTACTGGCTCACTGGCTAGAATGTTGAACTCCAAACTGGCAGCCAGTGATGCCTGCTGAATGATGCCATGATCTACCTGCCGGATGTTCGCTGGGCACTGGCTAATGCCTTCCCCAGTATGAAGTTTTGCAACACCAGGTTAAAGTCCAACAGGTTCATTTGGAAGCATTGCTCCTTCATCAAGTGTTGGGTACAAACGGTGCCATTAGTGTATGCGCTTGCTCCAAACATGAACTCAATATACACATCGTGATCTCAATGTTCACAGAATCCAGTCAACCACGCACAGGGAGTAACCTTTCATCTCTTCATTCAGGGCAGGATTTGAAACCAGGTCCCAAAGCTGGAAGTTCAATGCATCACCCAGTACTCTAACAAAAAGAGTTAGCTAGCTAAAAATGAGATCTCCGATAGGTGATACTATATAGGTCTCATACCACCATCCCATACAATCCTGCCTGACTAGATGATTAAATACAGTGAGTGGAGGCCAGGATTTTCCCAAAATAAAGCAGAGAAAGAGGGAACACTTGGGTGTGCGTGCACCTGCCACAGCTAGTCAATGAGCAGTATTAACACAGGCTTCTGAATAAGTTGCTTTCCTCCCCTCCTCAGGCAGCACATTGTGCAGGAAAGGACATCAACATGAACTGGAGGAAAAAAGTGCAACATAAAATTTAAAAATATTTCATACTGTGAATAGCCTAAAAGCAGTTTTCTCCCTAATTCCCCAATTTATTGTACTCCTCTTAAAAAAAATCTCCAGAATTAGTAATAATCTTCTTCATAACAAGAGCTTGTCTTTAATCTTTAAATGGTTTGCTTTTCTTGGCTTGATTTCAGCTTCAAATAATACAGGCTGTACTTTCCAAAGGCAATCACTCAATCCCCAAGCAGTTCCCGTAGTCTAATCCAAGCCCCAAGTTCACAACCTTCTCAATGCACATCCTGTGCTGCGAGTAACCCTGACTCTGCACAGTCTTTCACCCAGCAGAGAGCAGCCTCCCAGGCAATTCTCACCACTCTTTCACAGAATACAGCATTACATTCAAATCAGTAAGATACTAACTGCAGTTAGAGACATTTCCATATGAACAGGAATAAAGTGTCTTTTTTTAAAACCTGTCTTTTGTTTCTGCTTTTCTGGGATTCCCTGGTTAATAGAATGAGCAATAATTCCCGTGGCTAATGGAAACCGTATAGGAGAAAACCCTTACTGAATGATTTCTCCCCCTTTCTTGGGGAAGTGCTTGCTCCCTACCTGTTATCACTCCACAACGAACAAACAAATTAATTTCCATTTAGGTGGCACCTTCCAGGACCTTTTTGGGCCTGTTACTGTTCTGTACTTTTCTTTGTTCTTTCAGGTTCTTTTTAAGTTAGGGCATCATGATCAGCACAGGCTTGGGGGGCCAGAGGGCCTATTCCTGTGCTGTTCGTTTCTTTGTTCTCTGACTTCAGAATGTCCCAAAGCACTTACAACCAATTAAAGACCCTTGCTTTAAATATGATCTCACAAATAAAATGAATGCATCAGGTAACCTTTCTTGGTTATTTTGGTGAGCTGTTAATATTAACCAGGACACCAACAGGACACTCCTGGTCTTCTTTGGCTTGTATCATGGAATCTTTTAGATCCACCTGATAGTCCATGGTCTTACTGATTCAACTGAAAGACAGCAGGCAGGATTTTACAGCCTTGTTCGTCCCAAAACTGGAAAATCCCATCTGAGGTCAGCGGACCTTCCCATGTTCTGCCACTCACCCGCTCTGATTCCCGTGGCAGACAGGAAGTAAAATTCCGGCCAGCATGTCCAACAGTCCCTCAGTAATAAATCAGATTATCCACTCAATTCTCACACGTGGGGCTTGAACCAACAACCCTGACTCAGGAGTGAGAATGCTTCTGCTGAGCCAATGCTGATTTGTCCACAAGTTTCCTTAAACCTGTAGACCGATACATTATGACCTTTTAATATTGGAACAGAGGTAACAAACAGAATACTTAAATCCATGCTATTAAATTACTGGCCATAATAATTCTCCCTTGTGGAATTACCAGAGCTTTTTCATTCCACTGCAGATTGTGTTACAGATGCAAATTTCAAACTTTGAATACAGGATATCCTGGTGTTTTCTACCATGGCCCTCCAAGCAATTTGGACATGTATAGTTTTTGACTCCTATAATGAACGACTTGCCTATCCTACTTACAGTGATTGAACACCTATGCCAACAGCAATCATTCAACACTTTTTTAAAATTTTCCTTAACCACATTTAGATGCATCCCCGATATCTGCAGCAGAGGTGGAGGCAACTTGTTGATTATCATGCCTTGTTGTCTGTGACGCTTTGACAGGCATCCCTTGGAGAGCATTGGCTTGCTGTGGGTCTCCTGCTCAGGGACAGGTGCATCCTCCTCAGCCTCGACACACAGAGACTCCTGGATGGGTGTCTCCAGGTGTCCCTGAACTCCTCTTCCCTTGGGTGACCGAGAGTCCCTCTCTGACTCCTTGAGAAGGGGAACGTGGAGGGAGATCGCAATACCCCAACCTGCTCGCATTCTGTTGAACTAGGGTGTCCATGGTATCCACATCAATGTGCTCACATGTCAGTGCCACTACATCAGAGAGGATGTGCACAGACCCCTCTGCCTCACATGCTACTCTGTTAAGGGCTCAGACACATCGACCTAATGTTCACCTGCATCTCGCTGATACCCCATGAGAAGGGCAAGCACACACACCACTATCTGCAACTTTCCCTCCAAGTCAGACACCATGATAACTTGGAATTGCATTGTGACCCCTTCAAGCCTGCTCCGCTGTTCATCTTGATCATTGCTGATCATCGAATTCAATATCCTGATCCCTCCTTCTCCCCATATTCCTTCATCCCTTTAGCCCCAAGAGCCATATTTCATCTCTTTCTGAAATCACAACAAAGTTTTGGCCTCAACTATTGGCTGTGGTAGTAAATTCCACACATTCAGCACCCTCTGCGTCAAGATGTTTCTCCTCACCTCAGTTCTAAAACGTTTACCTGTTATCCTCAAACTATGACTCCCTAGTTCTGGACTGCCCCGTCATTGGGAACATTCTTTCTGCCCTGTCTAACCCTGTTAAAATTTTATAAGTTTCTGAGATCACTGCTCATTCTTCTAAACTCCAGTGAAAATAATCCTAACCAACTTAGTCTCTACTCGTATGATAGACTTGCCATCCCAGCCTGGTAAACCTTTGCTGTTCTCCCTCCTGATGGTGGGGTGGTTGACTTTCCACTCACCCTGCCACAGGATTTGACATGAACTATGTGGCTGGATAATTTAGGAGCTGAACATTGCACAATACAGCAGGTTTAGTCAGTACCCTCTGTGTCTGAGTCCCTCCAACATTCTATTCCCTCCCACCCGACTGTGGGACCTAGACCTGTAGCAGAAGATTCTACCCCAGCCTGATTCACCCAATGACAGGTGTTAGCCTCTCTCACATCCCACTACCCAGCATGCTTAGCAGATTCGCAGAAAATCTGAATAGAATTATACATATGTAAATTCTCCCTTTACCCATCCAGTCTGAGATATCATCAAAATGTCAGTCTGTTAAAAAATACAGATCTTCCTCTTAGAACCTCATCCTGGAAGAGTTTCTACGTCCTGGGACTAACAGAAATCAGGCTCACTGAAGGTCTTTCATTCCATTGGCAAAGACCGTATTGCCCACTTACATATTCCATGTAGGAGGTCTTGTGGCCAAGTGAGTAGAGTCCCAGCTCAGAGCCAGATGCTCCAGGTTCAAGTCCCACCCCAGGAAAATGTGTCTGTAACACAGGCAAACAGTTTGAGTATCAGCCTGCAAAATCCTTCCAACACGCGTCAGTGGCTAGCAGTAAGAGTGGAAGCGACTCATGGTCAGCCATGCTTGATGCAGAGTGGCACTCCTCAAGCTGTAAACCTCTAGTGACAGGCCAGTGACCTCTTCCAGGAAAAACCTCACTACGGGAACAGATGAAAGTCTGCCTTATGCACCACTAGGTGTGGGAAGAGAAACAACAACAAACAACATATTCCACATCATAACCTGTTCTGCTCATCTCTATTCCTTCAGACACATTCATGTATCTGCTCTGCTGAGCTTTAGCACCCTTTGCAATCCCCTCTCACTTTGCCAACCTGGGTCTATCATACTCACACTAAACCTTGCACATTGTTAACTCTCTCATCCCTTTCAGAAGGGATTCTGCCACACACTGCCTACCTCCACTGAACCATCTCCTCACTGCTGCTCAGTGCTTGTTATCAACTCTGATGTGGAATTTCCAGCATTGGACTAGGATAGGCAGAGTAAATAGTCTCACAACACCAGTTAAAAGTCCAACAGGTTTATTTGGTAGCACGAGCTTTCGGAGCATTGCCCCTTCATCGGGTCTTCAACATTATTGAGTGACTGTGATGACAGTAATCATCCAGTAATCATCCAATTGTTAGCATGTTTACCTTTCACTGTAAGTTATTCATTTCCTCACAATAATTATTCTATTGGACCTCTAACTTTGTGTGCTTTAGTAGCAAAAAAAGTTGAGAAAAAAAGGAATTATAATCCAAGTTCCCCATTATGAAATACTACCTTATACACTTCCCCATTCATGTCAAGGATTGTTTTAAAGAGCAGTTTTTTTATCCATGTGCCAACGTTATTAGCCTTGATGTGTTCTCAGATTTAATTATATTTAAATGTTACTGGAATGTACATTCAAAGGGAAAAACAAACACATACGGGAATTTTTATTTCTTCACGATGTCCAAAGCACTTTATGACCAAGAGAGTATCTTTGAAGTGTAGCCACAGTTACAATGTGATCAACCTTTTAATGTTTACCATCATTCTGCCACATAATGACTTAGACAATTACAATGATGGCAATGAAATAAATAAATAGAAAGCACAAATGAAGACACACAGCCTCCATAAAATGTGTCAGTGATCAGTTGCCCATCCTTTATCCCCTTTCCATTAAAACAGGAAGTGACTGGATTCAAGGCAGCTTAGATTCAGGTTTTTCAATTTTAACTTCCCACCCAACATAATAGCACTCATATTGGAGCATTCAAATTAATCCAAGACTATGTTTACATACAACCTCACTGCTGAAATCCTTCCCCAGTACACTGTACCTCACTGCCTAGAATCCTTTCCCAGTGAATGTACCTCACTGCATAGAATCCTCTCCTAGTCTACTGGATCTCACTGCATTGAGTCTTTTCCCAGTGGACTGTATATCTATGCATCAAATCCTTTCACAGTGGACTGTACCTCACTACCTAGGATCATTTCCCAGCGCACTGTATCTTACTGTATAGAATCCTTTCCCAGTGCAATGTATCTCACTGCATAGAATCCTTTCCCAGTGCACTGTATCTCACTGCATTGAATCCTTTGCCAGTGCACTGTATCTCACTGCATTGAATCCTTTCCCAGTGCACTGCATGTCACTGTATAGAATCCTTTCCCAGTGTGCGTACTTCACTGCATAGAATCCTTTCCTAGTCCACTGGATCTAAGTGTACTATATATCAATGTATAGAATCCTTTCCCTGTGGTCTGTACCTCATTGCCTACAATCATTTCCCAGTGCACTGTACACACTCCATAGAATCCTTTCCCAGTGCACTGCATCTCACTGCATAGGATCATTTCCCAGTGGACTGTAGCTCACTGCATAGAATCCTTTCCCAGTGCGCTGCATTCACTGCAAAGAATCCTTTCCCAGTGCACTGTACACACTGCATAGAATCTTTTCCCAGTGCACTGTACACACTGCATAGAATCCTTTCCCAGTGCACTGCATTCACTGCATAGAATTCTCTCCCAGTGCACTGTACTTGCTGCATAGAATCCCTTCCCAGTGAACTTACTCACTGCACAGATTCCTTTCCCAGTGGACTGTACTTCACTGCACAAAATCCTCTCCCAGTGCACTGTACCTCATTGCATAGAGTCCTTTCCCAGTGGACTGTATATCATTGCATAAAATCCTTTCTCAGTGCACTGTATCTCACTGCATCAAGTCCTTTCCCAGTGCACTGTACCTCACTGCCTAGGATCCTTTCCCAGTGCACTGTATCTCACTGCATCAAGTCCTTTCCCAGTGCACTGTATCTCACTGCCTAGAATCCTTTCCCAGTGCACTGTACCTCATTGTGTAGAATCCTTTCCCAGTGCACTGTACCTCATTGTGTAGAATCCTTTCCCAGTGCACTGCATCTCATTGCATAGAATCCTTTCCCAATGTACTATACCTCACTGTATAGAATCTTTTCCCAGTGCAGTGTATCTCACCGCATAGAATCCTTTCTCAATAGACTGCATCTCACGGCACAGAATCCTTTCCCAGCTCACTGTATCTCACTGCATAGAATCCTTTCCCCGTGCACTGTACTTCACTGCATAGAATCTTTTCCCAGTGCAGTGTATCTCACTGCATAGAATCCTTTTTCAATAGACTGCATCTCAGTGCACAGAATCCTTTCCCAGAGCACTGTATTTCACTGCCTAGCATCCTTTCCCAGTGAAAATATTTCACTGCATAGAATAATTTCCCAGTGTACTGTACGTCACTGCATAGAATCCTTTCCCAGAACACTATACCTCACTGCACAGAATCCTTTCCCAGCGCACTGTATCTCACTGCCTAGAATCCTTTCCCAGTGCACTGTACTTCATAGAATATTTTCCCAGTGCATTGTACCTCACCGTATAGAATCTTTTCCCAGTGCACTGTATCTCACTGCCTAGAATCCTTTCCCAGTGCAAAGTATCCTACTGCATAGAATCATTTCCCAGTGTCCTGTGCCTCACTGCATTTAATCCTTTCCCAGTGCACTGCAACTCACTGTACAGAGCACTGTAACTACCTGGACACTGTAACTACCCTAGTGCACTGTAACTGCCTGGACACAGCCCGTTCACAGTGTTCTGTAACTCACAGCATGGTGCACTATAATAGCACTCACTGCTATACTGGTAGCAATCAAAGCATATTTGAACCATTGAATCCAATTTATTCTTTCTAACCAAGTGAATGTAGGCCAACATCTGTCCACGTTATAATTTTGATGCAAATCAGTGCGCTGTTATTTGCTTTCACTTCAAAGCTCCGTCTCAGAACTTATCGCTTTTTTTGCTTTCACCACTTCATCTGTTTCATGAGTTTTGTAATGTTACCTTCGGCATGAGAAATTCACAAAGTAACATTTCAATTCTACTGAATTCCTCACACACAAAAAGTAGTTAAATTATTTGTAATGGGTGGTGGACAGAAACGGAATTAATACAATGCAGGAGAACAAGAGGGGAAGATAAACCTGGGGGAAATACAGTCAGGTAGAAACCTAATTCAACTTTTAAAACTATTTTGAGAGATGGAATAGATGGATTGAGGGAGGAAGCTTCAGAGAGAAGGGGCAGAGTAGTGGAAGAATGGCAACTAGTAGCAAACTGGTATTGCAGGAGTGAAGAATGCAGACGGGGGGTGGATACAAAAATTATGCTATTTCACACTGCCGAAAAGACATTTTATCATTTTCCTCAGCCGTATATTGGGAGTTTTCAAACATGCACTTGTTCCAAACTTTTTCAATCACCCAGCCAAGCCTGTGACAAAACATGGAATAAAATGTGTGTCTCACTCACCAAATGAATCATCAGACCATGTCTGGACTTCTAATTGAATAGTTTTCATTTTAAAGCCACATTGTTCTTTTACTTCAGAAAGACTGCTCTTGGTCCTGATGAACCACGACCTCAGCAAAACACATTGGGCAATTCTTTGTTCTAAATGAAGGTCTAGACTACATGTACTATTACCACTTTCACATTACGTGCAAGTGCCTTGGTTCCACATAATTCAGGTTAAAACATTACATGCTCCTAACCAAAACATGCCAAATACTGACAGCATTGTCCCCACAATAGTTTCCACTTGGTTCCACCACACTGAATGATTGGTCAATCATTATTACTAACAGCAATTATGTGCAATTAGGAATTGTGCAGAGTGAACCAAGTTTGACAAATGATTGTTTTCCTGAAAGAGTGACAGTAAAAAGAAATTGTTTTGCCATAATTTTATTAATATTGTTATTTTAGGCTCTCACTATCATTCAAAGGAGCAGCAGTCAAGGCAATGAAGAAAAATCAATTTAATTCCGTTAAATATTAGAAACCATCCCATCATATTTCACAAAAACCTGCGTCATGCAGTCAATCTTTTTGGAACCCTATTTTTAGGCTCTTCCCCTTTTCTAACGAGGTACTGTTCTCTCGGTTGTCAGGTTGTTGGTAGAACACTCGCAGCTTTAAAACAAGACTCAGAGAAATGAGTTTCCATCATCCTACCTGACGACTTTAGTTCCATTCCGTATCAGCTGCATGTCGATCATACATCCCCCATTCACATAGGCGGCCAAATTCAATTCTGAGAACTCAGCCTGTGTTAATATAAGAAATAGCAATGAGTTTTACTGCACACTTTTACCATACCTGCAGAACTAATATAGGACCCACAGCTTGAAAGCAAAACATTAATTGTTACATAAATAAATGGTAATGCCTTCTCAAGAGCAACTAGGTACAGGCAATAAGTGCTGGCACTTATTGGTAAAATCTGAAATTTGGATATGCAACCTCCTTTAGTATAGGAACTTTTAATCACAATACTACCATGACGGGAGACAATAAAGTGAAATAAAAAGCAAGATACTAGGATCGCTCTCCTGCACCCTCACAGCCAGTTCAAGAGGAATAATGGCAGGGCCTTGCATTAATGTATCAAGTTGTCCTGAAATACTCTGTGAACATGACAGGGAAAGCATGAACATTAGGAGAAGGAAAAAAAGACTTGTGATAGTTTTATTACCTCATTGGCAACAGGCAGCAAATCCCTCCTTGACATGAGACAGTTCACTGGTTATTTCATGCTCACATGAAGATTCCTGCAAACCACAGCAAGCTAGTGACAATCGTCCCCTATTTTTGATTTTTTTCACATTGCTGGAACTGTTGAGAGTTAGTTTTACCAGCCGGAATATAAAAAGGAGATTGAGCTTGACTGACCTGTAACTCTGACCTAGTCACTCTTCTAAATCTCTATGACTTCTCCCCAAAGGTACTATGTTTACCAGACGGCAGCAAATTTGAATCCGAAACTGCAGCCTGCTGAGTCTCAGGGCAAAAAGCAGCTGGAATTCAACATGAAGTATTTCAAGACTGCTTATAAACCAGAAGCAGTTGGGCACGTTCAATGCCATTGGTTTCTTCTTCATTTTCCCCAAATGTAGAGATCCCTCAGCATTCTGTCCCAATGGGACACTGTGAAAACCTTTTGTTTTCACTGTCTGCCTGGCTCTAGGCTACAGGTGGCTGCAGAGCCCATCTTTACAAAAGCAGCAAATATCAGGTGCCCTTTCTCATCTTAAAAAGGAGAAAGGACATCTTTAAAAAAACAGGGAGGTGGAATGAGTCAGATATAGCACGATTGCTAGTACACATTGACACACAAACTACTCTATGTTCCATTTCCTGTATTATAAATCCTGCTGAGTCCTGTTTGTGTCACTTCTTCACAAGGTAAATAAATCCAACACTTCCCCAAGCTACATGGGTTTCATTATACCATTCTGACAGACACAGACTCGACCACTCTCCTGTAATATGTATGGCATTGATTCTTTTTTCAAATGCATACAAGGTTATGATTGCACAATTATGTGCCATATTTCTGATATGCAATGAAATAAAACAATAGCTGAAGAGAGGCTGAATAGACTGGCATTGTTTTCAGACAGAGGCTGAGGGTAGGCCCAATAGAGGTCTACAAAATTATGAGAGATATAGACAGGATGGCTAGTCAAAGGCTTTTTCCCAGGGTGGAAGTGTAGCTTAGGCACAGATTCAAGGTGAGAGGGGGACAATTTAAGGGAGATGTGCAGGAAAAGTTTTTCGCACAGAGAGTGGTGGGTGCCTGGAAAGTACTGCCAAAGGAGGGGGTGGAAACAGGCACATTGGCAACATTTAAGAGGCATCTGAATGGGTATATGAATAGGGAGGGAATAGTGGGATACGGTCTGAAGAAGGGCAGAAGATTTTTAGAACATCGTAATCAGCATGGCTTGGAAGGCCGAAGAGCCTGTTCCTGTGCTGTACCTTTCCTTGTTCTTAGTTATATCTTTAGGTTAAAACTTCAGTGTCAAACATATGCCTTGCTGATATGGTCTGCCATGACACTTGCCTCCCAAGAAATAACTGAACTAAACCTAGGCACTATTCAAGGCTTAATTTACATGTTACCCCAGAATCTCACATACTTTGATCCATCAATATCCACTGTACGCCTGTAATGGTAGAGGCATCAGCACTTAACACATCCATTTTTGGTGATGATTGATAGAAAGAAATCAAACAGAGCACTGATGATTGTAATGATTATTAAGAAAAAAACTGCACAGGGACTAGTAGAATGGATGATGGTAGGTCCCGACATGTCTTCAGGCCCCAAAGAGGACTTCATGCCCTGGGGTGATTACCCACTCTCATTACCAACTGATCATCCAAGCCAAGTGACCCTCTTCTGCTGTGTTGCTCTTAAAGGGACAATCCCCACAATGATGGATGTGCTTGCATGCGTTTGGTTTAACACTACAAATTAATAAAACAAGTTAAAAGCTTTCCATATATTGGGCCATTTCTCCTTTTGTGCAGAATGTTCATTAATCGCAGTTGCAAGTCCTGGCAGAGAAAATGTCCCACACTTTGCAAAAACATGGGTGACATTTGGCATCTGCTTACCAGCTGCTTGGCACACTGCAATGGGCAGTCTTGTTCTGACCTCAGCAAGTGATGGAGCTGCATCACTACTGGCTGCCTTCCTAACAGAACACCCATGGACATGAAGAGAGAACATTTGACCAATCTGAGTGAGGTTCAATGAAAGCTTGTGTCTCATTAGTGCTAAATACTGGGCCTAAAGTGAGAATTCTGGCTCCCTACGATACACCATATAGCTACATGGTACTATTTTAGAAATAACAACACAGATACAGATTATTTTGCCCAACTAACCCATGTTGTTGCAATCCCCAAATCAAAACAATCAAATTTACTGAATGGCTCCCCAAGTGGAGAAATTACTTATAAGATTTCACTTTTAGTAGCTTTTCCTTCAGCAAGAATCAGAGCCCGTCCAAATTACAGATGGATTCACAGGCAAATGATACTTCAAATGAAAAGGGTAAATAGCACTTTAAATAATCATAGAATCCCTACAGTGCAAAAAGAGTCCATTCAGCCCATCGGGTCTGCACTGCCTCTTTGACAGAGCATCCTACCTAGGCCCTATCCTTGTAACCTCATTATTTACTCCACTAATCCCCCATCCTGGGACACTAAGGGGCAATTTAGCATGGCTAATCTGCCTAAGCTACACATCAGAGCATTTATAGAGGTGTACCCTGTCTGTGTTAACTGCAACTGGCGACCTCGGATGGAATACGGCTGCTGGTGAGTGTGACTTGAGGGCTGAATCAATTGAGTAGGATAATGAGAGATCCTACGTATCAGAGGCTGAGTTGGAAAGTTGATGAGATTGCACGTGGTGCTACATTTGTGTGTGGAGAGATGTGGACGCTTGTGGTTATCCAAAGATGTGGAGGGCACATGTCTATAAATGCTCTCTCACTCAGGTCATGTCAGTCCTGATGGCATTGCTTTCCAAAGTTCCTTTTCAACTGACCCACAGACCAACGATATCAGGTTGCTGATCTAGCCCTCTGAGACAAATACTCAGTTCATTCACATCCCTGAGCTTTTCACCTTGCTTTTATGATTGAATTAGCTTGATCAAACATCACTTCTTCAACAGCTTCTGGAATTTTATTTTTCTTCTCACTGCCAAACAGAAGATGGACCGTCTTGTAGAGTTCAGCTTGCTCCTGAACACACCAGGAGTTTGATAAGGGTGTTCTTCCCTGCTGCACCACTTCTTTGTGTCTGCATCTACAGACTAGTTGCCTTCTGCCTCCAGCTCTCCTTAGTGCTTGCACCTCTCCTCAGTTACTGCACCTCTACTCAGTGTCCGCACCTCTACTCAGTGACTGCATCTCTCCTCAGTGTCCAAGTTTCTGCACCTCTCCACAATGTCCGCACCTCTCCTCAGTTACTGCACCTCTCCTCAGTTATTGCATCTCTCCTCAGTGTCCAAGTTTCCACAGTTCTCTTTAGTGTCCGCAGCTCTCTTTAGTGTCCACAGCTCTCATTGTGCCTGCCAGATACATAGCTCCTGGTCTTAACTTCCTTCCAGTTGATACAGTTTCCAGGTTAAGGGTTGCCAGATTACAAGAATTTTGTGTTATCCCAAGAAAATTACAATGAATCCCTTTATGATTGATACAAACTCTTAAAAGTCCCTTTTAAACTTTCTTAAAAACAAGTACAGAATCATTAGAAATTTTAAAACAATTACACATTTTCCTTACTGTGCTGCTTCTGGGTCAAAGGTTGTCACGATGTAAGTAACTCTTTTTATCATGAGAATAAAGCAGGAAAGTTTGGTATAGTACTAATGTGTAAGATGATTATTACCTAATGGCCACATGATAATGGTGCATCCCCACATTTGTGGGAAGCATTTTGTTTCACTCGTTCTTGGGATGTAAGTGCCACTGGCGATAATAGCATTTATCACACATTCCTGAGGTGATGATAAGCCATTTTCTGAACTGATACAGTCTATCTAGTGTACATATTCCGACAGTGTTAGGAAGAAAGTTCCAGAATGTTAACCTAACATTACTGAATGAATGGCAATATAGTTCCAACTCAGAATTGCACAAGACTTGGAGGGGAGCCTGCAGATGGTGATGTTCCAATTCATCTCCTGCCCTTGTTCACCTAGGTGGTAGACGTTTTGGGTTTGGAAGATGCCATCAAAAGAAACTTGGAAGGTCACTACAATGCATCTTGTTGATGGTACACACTGCTGCCACTGTGCAGGTGCAAACAGTGACTGTTAAAAGTGGTGAGTGGGGTGAGAATCATGCTTTGTCCTGGATGGTGTCAAGCATCTTTAGTGTTCTTGGCATTGCATTCATCCAACAAATGGAACATATTTCATCATGCTCCTGATTTGTGCCTTATAGATGGTGGACAGGCTTTGGGGAGTCAAGAGGTCAGTGATCCATAGCAGATTATCATAGAAACTCTACAGTGCAGAAGTAGGCCATTCAGCCCATCGGATCTGCACAGACAACAATCCCACCCCAAGCCTTATTCCCTCATCCATGCACATTTACCCTACTAATCCCTCTAACATACACATCCTGGAACACTAAGGGGCAATTTAACGTATCTCGCACATCTTTGGACTGTGGGAGGAAACCGGAGCACAGAGCATCCAGAGGAAACCCTGAGGCAACAGTGCTAACCACTATGCCACCATGCTGCCCTGATAACTGAACTCATGACCCCTGGTTTACAAGTCCAATGCTCTAACCATTGAGATATGGAGCCTTAGTGATTGGTGCAGTTAAGTTTCTGGTTAATGCTAACTCCCAGAATATTGATGGTACTGAATTCAGCAATGAAAATGCCATTGAATGCCAAACACTCGTATGACATGAATATTACTTGTCACTTACCAGCTCAAGCCTGAAGGATGTCCAATTCTGGCAGTATGGGGGCACGGACAGCTTCAGTATCTGAGTCATCGCAAATTATATTGAACATTGTGCAAGCAAACATCATCGCTTCTGACTTACATTGAAAGGAAAGTTATTGATGAAGCAGCTGAAGATGGTTGCTTTGGCATAGCATCCTGAGAAACTCCTACAGCAATGTCCCAAAACTGAAGTGACTGGCCTCAAATGACCACAACCAGCTAGGTCCAGCTGAAACCAGTGCAGGTTTTCCTCTGATTTCCACTGACTTCAGGCTTTGCTCAGGCTTCATGATGCCACAAGCAGTCAAATGTAGCCTCAATATCAAGGATAGTCGCTCTTTCAGCGTTTTTGTCCCAGTTTGCACAAGTCTATGATGAGGTCAGGAGTTATGATGATCTGGCAGAACCAGATCATCTTAAGAAGGTGGATCTGGCGGAACCAGATCATCTTCTTGAGAAGGTGAGAGGGCATGGGATCCAAGGGGCTTTGGCCTTGTGGATCCAGAACTGGCTTGCCTGCAGAAGGCAGAGAGTGGTTGTGGATGGGTCTTTTACTTCATGGAGGTCAGTCACCAGTGGAGTGCCCCAGGGATCTGTTCTAGGACCCTTGCTGTTTGTCATTTTCATAAATGACCTAGATGAGGAAGTGGAGGGATGGATTAGTAAATTCGCCGATGACACGAAGGTCGGTGGTGTTGTGGATGGTCTGGAAGGATGTCAGAAGTTGCAGCAGGACATAAATAGGATGCAGGACTGGGCGGAGAAGTAGCAGATGGACTTCAACGCGGATAAATGTGTAGTCGTCCATTTTGGCAGGACCAATGGGATGAACGAGTACACTATCAAGGGCAGGAGTCTTAGTAGTGTTGAAGAGCAGAAGGATCTTGGGGTCCGGGTCCACAGGACTCTTAAATCGGCCTTGCAGGTGGAGGATGTGGTCAAGAAGGCGTATGATGTACTGGCCTTCATTAATCGAGGGCTTGAGTTTAGGAGTCGGGAGGTAATGCTGCAACTTTATCAGACCCTTGTCAGGCCTCACTTGGAGTACTGTGCGCAGTTCTGGTCGCCTCACTATAGGAAGGACGTAGAAGCTATTGAAAGGGTACAGAGGAGATTTACAAGGATGTTGCCTGGATTGGGAGGCATGCCTTATGAAGATAGGTTGAGGGAACTGGGACTCTTCTCCCTGGAGAGACGAAGGTTGAGAGGCGACCTGATAGAAGTTTATAAAATGTTGAGAGGAATAGATAGGGTGGATTCTCAGAGGCTATTTCCCCGGGTTGAAATGGTCGCTACGAGAGGACACAGATTTAAGGTGCGGGGAGGCAAGTACAGAAGTGATGTTAGGGGTAAGTTTTTCACTCAGAGGGTGGTGAGTGAATGGAATCAGCTGCTGTCAGTGGTGGTGGAGGCGAACTCGCTGGGGTCTTTTAAAAGACTTCTGGATGAGTATATGGGATTTAGTGGGATTGGGGGTTATAGATAGGTCTATGGATTGGTAGGTGTTGATGTGATCGGCGCAACACGTGGGCCGAAGGGCCTGTTTGTGCCGTAGTGTTCTATGTTCTATGAACCAAAACTGAGCATCAATGAGCAAGTTATTGCTGTGCAGTCATGGAATGGGAAGCACTTTGGAGCCGCTACCATCACTATCCACAGCCCCAGCATGCAAAAGTAGATGTTATCACCGCAACTCAAATGGAGTAAACAATCACAGATCACCACTAGCCTCATTGGTCATATTAAATTCTCCCTCAATGTACCCAATCAGGTGCTGGAGTGTGGCAAGTAACTTCATTGCAGTGTTAACATAAGCCTACTTGTGGCTAATAGATAAACTTTAACTACCCTTGTACCATTTATGCTAACTCAGCTATTCTATCTAATTTACCCAATTATCGATCTACTCAAGGTAACACACAACCACATTCACAGTTAAACAGCTTCTATGTTTTCTCAGGGAGGGAGGCAGCTGGTTCCAGAAAATTGCCCTCAGAAAGAAAGGAAAGTGAACCTAAACTTAACAAGGATCAGACAAGTTTATGTTGCAACTCCTTTTCCTGGTGAATGCTGTATTTATGGCCAAATTCTCATGCTCAAGGACTCGGGTAGCTTTGGTCTATTGGTATTACATCCTGTAACACATCAGACTATAAATCTCTAGTTCAATCTTTAGTACATTCCTGTCTGACATCCTCTGCACTGAATCCAGTTCCCAATTCAACTCTATCGCTTACATCTCAGCAAGATTAAAAATTGTGGCAAGGGCAGTTTGCCGCAAAGATATCAGGAAAAACAGATAAGCTTTGATGGAGGTCAGGATGAACAGAAATTCACTAAAAGTTCTATTACCTGCAACCTCACCATTACTAGGGAGGTGTATTTACTTGAACTATTTGAGAACTTTCTTAAGATCAAAGAGTTTTTTCACATATTTGTTTTTTTTTACCATTACCATGTACCATGCTGTCAAAAAGAAAAATAGCATAATAGCCTATCATTGTAAAGCCATGCTTTATTAAAAATGACTTCATGTATTTGCTAGTTGGAAAACATGGATTGAATTTTATAAAGGCCAAGGAAACATTCCAATGACTGGAAACCACAGATTCAAAATGGCTGAATATTTGCACTACTGTATATGACAAATTCCACAGCCATTAAATCTGACAATCTCAAGTTGAGACGCTTACCTTGAAGGAGTGTGTATGGGATCATCCCCGACCCATTCACAAAACATCCAGGTAATCACCAGAGTGGGGACATGGATTAGATGTAATCACCTCAGACAATGAACTCTGGCTGAGGAAGAAATTTACACAACTATAATCTAACTGAGACAAAACCATCTAGCTGGAAAACATTGACCATGAACATATTTAGGTAACTGGACAGTTGGTTAGAGAAGATCATGTGACAAACCAGTTAAGTCACTTTTATGTTTTAAGAAACTGTTTTCTTCATGAGAGACAGAAGCAGAAAACGCGTTGAAGTGGCAAGACCCCTTCCTGAGCATCCCTTTCTCTCCCCATCCATCTTACAAACTCGTGCTGTAAGCAGATATTTTTTCAAGGACTCAACCCAGCACCTGTTGCCTCCAGAAGAACTGATAAATCATCCTTCTACATCTTAAAACTGCATTGACAAAAAACCACAAGAGGTACTGAGCTTTGCCTGAATCCATACAAGTTGCACAATGGTTAGCACTGCTGCCTCACAGTGCCAGGGACCCGGGTTCGATTCCAGCCTTGGGTGACTGTGTGTGTGGAGTTTGCATATTCTCCCCATGTCTGCATAGGTTTCCTCTGGGTGCTTTGGTTTCCTCCCACAGTCCAAAGATGTGTAGGTTAGATGGTTTAGCCATGAGAAATGTGTGGGATTACAGTGATATGGTGGGAGAGAGAGGCTGGGGTAAGGTACTCTATCAGAGAGGCAGTGCAGACTCGATGGGCTGAATGGCCTCCTCTGCACTGTGGGGTTTCTGTACTTGCCCTGCCACTTTCAAAGTTATCAACCTATAAGAAATACATAATTTCAGCCTTTATTGGAATCTTGAGCTACCACTAAATCTATCCTCCCACTTTGTAAATTGTGAGTGTGTTTGCATGCAAAAGTTGGAATGTTTTTATATTCAACTTAGGCTGGGTTAAATATGATAAAAACTGCCCTCTTTTCTTGTTTAAAAAACACTTGAGGAAGCTGTGTCCTTTGCAGCCACAGCATGTAAGAGTTAAACACTCACTGAATTAGTAGGTAGAAATCCTGTTATGTCAATGTGTGGGAACAGAGGTCAGCCACCCTACTCTTCCTCACCTGATCTTAACAATGAATTACTGAAGCATGGACTTTCAAAAATCATTTTGACTATCTTGGATTAATCCATGACCTTCAAGATACATTCTTCCCACATAATTCAATTCCTGGCTTGGGTCACTGTCTGTGAGGAGTTTGCACATTCTCCCCATTTCTGCGTGGGTTTCCTCCCACAGTCTGAAAGATGTGCTGGTTAGTTGCACTGACTCAAACAGTCACTGAAGTGTGGTGACTAAGGGGATGTCACAGTAACTTCATTGCAGTGTTCCTGTAAGCCTTACTTGTGACTAATAAATAAACTTTAACCTCAGGCAGGATTTTCCAGTTTCAGGGCAGGCACAGCCAGTCAATCCCACCCTATGTATATAAAGACTGGGAAAGCCTTGTGTTGTCCTTTCCAAGGATATTCCAGGCTATGGCACCCGGGGGTTGGGGGGGAGGGAAGAAAAAGAGAGAGAGAGAGAAGTAGTTGAGGTTAAGGGACAGATCAGCCATGATCCAATTGAACAGTGAATAGGTTTGAGAGGCTCAATGGCTGATCCCTCCTCCCAGACCCATTTAAATAGTATGCTCGAGTCATCTGCCCACTAAGCATGTCTACAATTCCAAATTCACTCCTCTGTTAATCCAGCCGGTGCCATCCTCATATGCTGTGGCACTATGAATGAAAAGCTGAGGCTTGCTGTACCGGAATGTCACTGTGAATTTGGTCAGAAAAAAATGAGAGGTTCAATGAAGACATTTCATTAGTTATTTTAAACAGATGTCTTTAACCAGCATCGTAATACCACATAAAAGCATTTGCCATTCAAGATAATTGAAAGGTTATAAACCAACCCAGCACATATGAGCCTCAAAATGATTTACCAAAATGATGACCATGTTGGCCGTCTGAATTCTTTTATATATTTAGCCCCAGCCTTCCTTCCACAGTGTGTTGCAACGGCTCACTAACATATCACACAAATGGGTTGGATTCCGGAAAACCTCCTGATTAAGAGTGCTAATAAAATGAGTGTCTGGCGCTCATTTAGGAACATCAGACAGGGTGTTGGCCCCACCAGGATTCATTCAGAGGGCCAGATGTCCTACATTACCAATTAGACATCTTCAATTTCACTTAATTGAAGGTTCCATCCTTTCTACCTATTTAACAGGAAAGAAACAAGCCCTACACTCTCAAACACACATGCAGCCTGAAGTCATTTACACACCCCTAGTACTAGCTTTGTACGAGTGTAAATACTTTTTTATCTATCATATCGTTTGAGGCTTAATAATCTTTCTTTTCCTACATTTCATTGTAGTTTCACATCATTGTGAAGCTACTCAGTCCAACACTCCCTGTTTGGAATAACAAATGTGAAATATGTCAGGACAGGAAAAGGCCATTTCCTATTCTCCCCGCACTGCCTCCTCCTTTCTCCTACTCATCCCTGATTTCCTAAGTGCACTTGGTTTTGATTCAGTGCCCACCAACAACTTTTTTTGCATCTCCAATGAAGGACCAATGGTTCATGTACATTCTAGATAATCAGGCAGTCTGCAGGATTTTCAATCACATACTGGATCACTGTCAAGTCTGACTTTGTGTATGCTCAATGGTCGTATGCACATACTTTCCAGGCAAGTGTAGGATGTAGGGAGGAGGAACTATCACTATAATAGAAGCTATTATTCCTATCACTCACTCAAGGCTCTGAGACCAATCATTACAAAATTCCTGATCTGGTCGAGATCATTTTGCACAGCACAGGCCAGGGATTGAGCCTGGAACATTCTGTGCATGTGTGGTTCAGTATGAGTTTGTGCATGGCCTACTTGAGAAAATTTCATCTCGTCCCTGTCCAGCTGCCCACGACCCCCAGTTACATTTTTCTCAGTTCTCTTCCTTTTCATCACTGCTCCTTTTCAACAAGCTCTTTTAGCAACATTTTGTACCCCCGCCGAGTCCAATTTTGTTCCTGTTCGTGATCCACATTTTCTGCAGGGTCGCTGGTTAACAACCAGAAGCAAGGGTTGTTTTCCTCCCCGATTACCTGGATCTCCCATAATGGTTCACCACTTGTTCCATTTGAGAACAGCTAAGTTCACCAGTATAGGTTAGTACCTTGGGACCCTGGTACTGAACCACTTGGCAATTAAAAAAGCTAAAAGCCTGCTTTTCAATTTTCTTTTGATGACTGGTGCCTAGATACCCACTATCGGGCATTAGCAGTGTCCCCTCTAAGAAACTGCAACTCTACCCTTCAAAACTCAATGACCATCCTGTTCTGGCCCAAGGAGAAATGAAATCAATCAGTGGGTGGCAAATCAGCTTACTATTCAATACTGCTTACAAAAGGGCCAGTCAACTCACTGGGTGCAATATTCCGGGACTAAGTCCCATGGCAGGGGTAGGAATGGGGAGTGCTTCCCAGTGTGGAGATGTCTGGTTACTTGTGTATATCATGCCAAGCTGGCCTAATTAATAATGCAGTTGGGGGTTTCCTGACATTTAACAGGTGGGGCAGAATGCTTGACTCGCACCTCACTGTCTTACCCTAGCTGTCGAACTCACCATCATACCCTCGCAATCATATCCAGGCACCCAGACATCAAATGATCCAACATTGAAGTCAGAATATTCACCTTCTCAGAGGGTCCTGAAGTTCGAAGTTCCACATCATAGATGTTCAACATCCCCACTGCCCCACGTGATGTTCCATGGTCTGGTTGTTGGAGGTCTACATTTTTCCGGCTGATCTCCCTGAGTTGGCCCAGAACCTCTTATAGATAAATCCAATATTGGCATGCCATGTTGGTCCATTAATGGATACAAAACAGTTTCACGCCAACCTCTGGCGGGAACAGTGATCTGCCATGGTTGGTAGGAGCGTATGTTCCTGCCGTTATTTTACACTAGCGGGAAAGGACATTTTGCCTCCGGCAACATTGTCTCCCACCTTTAAAACCATTGCGGGGAAATGTGGAAAATTCAGCCCATTGTAACGCACTGCAGAGCTGACGAGCATTGTGCTGAGATCTTACTCACCATGTTACAATCACACTCTATTGCTTTTATTTTCACTCCTCAATATGTTATTAAAATTATTCTTGCCCTTCCTTGGATGGCCCAGTAATTGGTCATAATGAGAATTCCTTCGGAAAGGTAAGCAGTTTCCAATTCAAGCACAAAAGAAACACTGTTTCTGACTGAGACAGCAATCTCTTCCATCCCCAAACATGTGGCTGGAACAGTTTTACACTATTAGCGTATAAGCACAATAGTACAACTTGCTGGGATTGTATGGGAGGCAGACAATGCAGTGTACTGAGGATAGTGTGTGGGCTTCTTCCATTTACAAAAAGATTGCTATTCTATGAAACCAGTCATGTCAGACCATGTAACTAAAGCTTACTTATTAATATTCCTTTATTTGTTAATTAAGAGTTTTGCAGATTAAGTCTTGAGGATGTGGATGATAGAGTAAGAAAGAGAGAAAATTAAAAAGAAAGTGAGAAAAAAGAGTGAAAGGAAAAGTGTTCTTACCGGGTTATGGTCAATTAAATCTCACCATAGTGGATCACACTCACGATGTATGCCATGACCAGTAAGGATATCATATTCCTAACTTTCAAATATAGACTTCAGTCAATGTGGACTTTTTGTAATTCATTTCGAAAAGTGATCACAATGTTGCCCATTTCTGTCAGCTCCAGTATGAAGCCACCATCAAACACATCTTTCCTACCCTCCCCTTTCAGTATTCCAAAGGGACTCTTCCCTCCAAAACACCTTATTATACTCCTCAGTCGCCCCTAACATACCCTACCTTCCCTGCAGCATCAACTGCGCAAGCATTGAAGTTGCAACATCTGTTACGTTCACCGCTTTCTTTCTCATCTTCCAAGAACATTCCTTCCAAGCGAAACAGCCATTTACTTAATTATATCTACTGTATCTGCTGCTCATAATGCTGTTTCTTTCACAATGGGGAGACCAAACAGACTGGGTGACAACTTTGTGGAACATCTCCGTTCAGTCCATAAGCATTGACCCTGAGCTTCTGGCATCTTGGCATTCAAATCTCCACCTCTCTCCCACTCAGACCTTTCTGTCCATAGTTGGTTGCTGCAGTGTTCCAATGAGGTTCAACTCAAGCTTGAGAAAGAACACCTCATCTTTCATCTCACACCCAACAGTCTTCAGGACTCAACATTGAGCTCAATAACTTTAGATCATAATCTCTGCCTCCACCTTGTTTTAGATAGTTTTCCTTCTCTTTTGTTTTTTGTTTTGATGAGTCAGTCTTGTCTTGTTCTTTTCTTTATCTCTTTATGTTGCATTCAGATTTTTATATGAAGCAATTTATGCCTCATTTGAACACAACTTTTGTTTCTTCACTACAACCATTGCCACTTGCTTTAGCTGCTGCTATATATCTCCCTTGCCCTCCACACTTTCACAAACCTTCTTCTTTGTTCTTCTTGCCCCCTTCCCCTTTTCCACTGACTTGAAATCTTTATGTTTCTATCTTTCTTCATCTCTTATGAAAGGTTATTAGTCTGAAATGCTAACTCTGTTTCTCTCCACTGATGCTGTCTGACCTGCTGAGATTTTCCAGCAATTTTTGTTATTATTTCATATTTCCAGCATCTGTATTTCAGATTTCCAGCATCAGAAACACGCTCATCCTCTCATATCCCCAACCCTTTCTCATTAAAAAAGACTTAAGCACTTATAGTGTACTAACTCGTACACTAGGGGGCATGCACTTAAGGTGAGAGGGGGAAAGTTCAAAGGAGATGTGCTTTTTTTTACACAGAGAGTGATAGGTGTCTGGAATGTGCTGCCAGGGGTGGTGGTGCAGGGAGATACAATAGAGGCATATAAGGAGTTTTTAGATAAGTATGTGAATAAGCATGGTGGCACAGTGGGGGTTCTGGGTGGCACGGTGGCACAATGGTTAACACTGCTGCCTCACAGCTCCATGGACCTGGGTTCAATTTCCAACTTGGGTCACTCTCTGTGTGGAGTTTGCAAGTTCTCCCCGTGACTGCATAGGTTTCCTCTGGGTGTTCCGGTTTCCTCCCACAGTCCAAAGATATGCAGGTTAGGTGGATTAGCCATTCCAAAATGCTCCTTAATGTCCCAAGATGCGTAGGTTACAGGGATTCACAGGGTAAACATGTGGGGTTGCGGGGGTAGGGCCTAGGTGGGATTGTTGCCAGCGCAGACTCGATGGGCCGAATATCCTTCTTCTGCACTGCAGGGATTCTATGATTCTGTAATAATTTGCAAGGAATAGAGCAATATGTAACAGGGGCAGGCCGAAGGGATTACTTTAATTTTGGGCCTTGTTCGGTAAGACAACGTGGACCAAAGGGCCTATTCCTGTGCAGTACTGTTCTATGTTCTAGTAACTTAATTCATCTAGGTAAGACTTAAGTTCAAACCAATGTCTGGGGATCAGTAAGGTGGCAGACAGTATTGGTATGGATCTGAGACCAGTGCCCACAGGCCAAACCAGAGGGGTAAGCATTTTTATCCTTTTCTCTTTCCCCTTAAGGTTCCTCACTTTATCAGTGCCTCTGGAGGTGGACCTAGTGAAACTGAGAACATACAAAGTGGGAAAACTGACAGGTGTTAATCCTGCAGCCAACACTCGGTGATGTAGCATACTAGCACATCACTCAACTACCACTGGATTGCCCTTCTTTACACTAATTCAACAAAGTGTCAGTCACAAAGGTCCATATTAACTGAACTAGATGTGCATTGCCATTTTCCATCTGGGCAGAAGGACAAGGCAGTCACACCAACAGGTATCGCCAGTGAATTTAGTGAAAATTGCCTCAGTTCATTTCACTTACTATATAACTGGATGGAATAGCAATCCAGTTATAATAAAACCCTGATTGTTTCAAAATCGAAAGAGCTGTGATGGATTTAAAAATCTGGTACTTTCAGTTATAATTTGAGTCTTCCTGAATCTCTAACATACGCTTATGAAAATGCCACGAGGACTGATTTTAAGCTCCCCCGTTGGCATGTTTCAAGTTGGGAGGACCATAAAATCCTGTGGGTGAACTTCCCACAGCCCATCTGCCTGACTCAACCTGTCAGGGGACGTGGGAGTCAAAAGGCAGCCCACCCTTTTGGGTCTGTTGAGCCCCTTAAGTGTCCATTCCTCAAGTAGCCAATTACCAGGCACGTACTTAATAGTCTCATTCCAAACCCGCTGGAATTTTACCTGCAGCACAGGAAGGCTCACTCCATGCAGGAAGCCGGCAGCTTTCGCTACATGGCTGGTGTCGGGGAACCGGGGAAGACGGGAATGGCAAAGAAACCACAGTTGCATCCCTCCCCCAAGTCTTCCCCACTCTTATGCACCCCCCCCATCCCCCAGCCTCTAAAGCCCAGTCCCGATCCCCCATCCCCCTCACTGAGACCCTAACCCCAGACTTACCTAGGCTCCTCAGCATAGTGATATCTATGCCTTTAGTACCAGCTGTGGCCAGCACTCACAGCTGGCATTGGGGGGCTACAGAGCTGCCCACCACCCGATTGACTGGCAACTCTCTAAGGCTGCCCTGTGGCAATTATCACAGCTTCCAGTGTTAAAGAGGGTGGCATGGTGGCATAGTGGTTAGCAGTGCTGCCTCACAGAGCCAGGGACCCAGGTTCAATTCCGGCCTCAGGTCACTGTGTGCGGAGTTTGCACATTCTCACCATGTCTGTAGGGTTTCCTCCAGGTGCTGCAGTTTCCTCCCACACTCCAAAAGATGTGTAGGCTAGGTTGATTGGACATGCTAAATTGCCCCTTAGTTTCAGGCGATTGGCAGGGTAAATATGTGAGGTTACGGGAATAGGGCCTGGGTAGAATTGTGATCTGTGCAGACTCGATGGGCTGATTGGCCTTCTTCTGCACTGTAGTGATTCAATGAAATTGCTGCAGAGCGGCTGGTGAGAATATGGGTGGGCTCCCTCCCAATCTTTTCAGCCAAGAGGGACGCATGCGCCAAAAAATCCAGCCCTTAGTTCCAGTTCAGTTACTGGAAGCTAATCGTGTGTCAACGCTATGACAGCGTAGTCGAGCCAGCATCAGGACTTCAAAGAGCCTAAACTTAAAACATTTCTTGATTTACATTACCTACAAGTCAACAAGCCACCACTGAATGTGTCTCTGTGCTTGGAGGGAGTTGAGATGCGTTTGGTGTTCACACTTTCCTTTCCTTTCAGGTTTAATGCAGCAAACCGCTCCCCCCACACCCCCCTCCCCCGATGGTCTGGGAAGCCTGTCTGCCTGATGCCTCTTGATATAACAAAACCCTTAGAGGCAGACAATGAATATGCAAAGAACCACACAGAAACACAATAAACTAAGAAGCAAGGAAATGGGTCTTGTTAGAGATTTGTTGATAAGTAAGAATCAGTTTCCGACAAGAAACACGTACAACTCAAGCCTGAAAAGAGAAACAGTAAGCACTTTGTCAAAAAGTAATCCGCCTTGATTAGAATTCTACTAACCACAGATAAAAAAAAGCTTTGTACCATGACCCACTTAAAATATCCAGCTACCCAATTTAACCGAGCCAAGGCTTCTCAAAGATAGCTACTTAAAAGTTGGCAATTTGAATATCCTGTCTGTGATGGGTGACATTTTCACTGAGCAGGAAGCATTAGATAGCTACAGCATTTCAACTGGGACAAAGCTACTGGTGGATCTCCAAATCAGGCAGTGACTAATGTTTTCCATCCAGTTATTATCCGAAGTGGTAGAGGCGGGGCAAGGGGAGGGGGAGGAGAAAAGGAAGGAAGGAAGACAAAGATAACACAAGAAATAGGAGCAGGAGGGGACCGTACAGCCCATCGAACCTGCTCCGCCATCCAATGTGATCATGGCTGATATTGGGCTCCAGCTCCATTGCATTGCCTATTCCCTGTATCGCTCATTCCCCGAGAGACCAAAAACCTATTTATCTTCAATCTTCCACTCTTCCCGCCTATCAGGGGATGAGGTGGGAGGCCACTTCGGGAATTTCTTTCAGTTGGTTACAGCTCATGGCAACTGAGTCTACAAAAAGACCTTGGAACCATTAGCAGTGAGGGATTATAAATTCCAAATGAAAGCCTGAATCTCCAATGCCTACTGAATACCTGCAGCAGATGCACTTTCTCAGCCTCCTCTGTGCTATCAGAGTGACATGGCCACCGGTCAGACACTCTGGGGGCAATTTTCCCATCTTGACAAGAGACTTGATAACTGGGATCCCTATAATGGACTTAAAGTTTACCTGGCAGTCCCAGGAAGTGGTGAGAAGAGGGATGGGTACAGACCCACTCCTGTGAGTATTTACAATTACTGCGTGAGGAAGAAGCTGCTAGTCATTCAGGAGATTCAGGACACAGGAGCGAGCTAGTGGTTCTCACCATCCTACCGTGCCCCTTTTCCACGCAATAGTGCATTTAATGTAACAAAAATATCCCACGTGACTGCACAGAGATGAAAGGCAACACTAAACAGAGAGAATTATATGAGGTGGCCAAAGTGATGGTCAGAAAGTGAAGTTTTCAGGATTATTTTGAAGGCAGAGAGAGGTAACAAGGCTAAAAAGACAATGTGTGAGCCAAGACAGTCATAGAATCCCTACAGTGCAGAAGGAGGCCATTCAGTTCATCAATCCCCCAACAACAATCTCACCCAGGCTCTATCCCTGTAACCTCACATAATCTCCCTGACACTAAGGGACAATCCCACCCAGACCTGCTCCTGTAATGCCAAGTATTTGCCTTGCTAATCCCCCTAACCTACACATTTTGGGACACAAAAAAAAATCACTATTGAGCTCACTGTCAGGACGGGATGTCTGGTAGAGGTAAAGGTAGGAAAGGTCTTGGGAAGGGCGGTGCCAAACGGCATTGGAAAGTTCTCCGCGATAATATCCAGGGAATAACTAAACCTGCAATTCGTCGGCTCGCTCGGCGTGGGGGCGTTAAGCGTATTTCAAGCCTCATCTATGAAGAAACCCGCGGAGTCCTGAAAGTTTTCTTAGAGAACATCATTTGGGACTCGGTTACCTACACCAAACACACCAAACGCAAGACCGTTACTGTCATGGATGTTGTGTACGCCCTGAAATGCCAAGGATGACCCCTCTACGGTTTTGGTGGTTGAAAACTGAAGGGAAAATATTTCACCAGGGCAGCTGTGGTGGCAGTGAACATATGATCAGGTGGGGTGTTGTCTTCCCATCTCCACCCTGATTAAGTTCACAATGAAAGGCTCAAAGATAGTCACGTGCATAATTAATGCCCACTTCAGAACCTCATCCTGTTGCTGCTGGAGTCCACCCAGGGGGATGGGGGAACTCGCCATGTGGGAAGCCTGAGAATCAAATCCTGTCAATGTTGTTTTAGGGATTTAAAGAGCCCTTCGATCAAAGGCACTTAGTGCCTGATCGAGGGACCGAATATCAGGGGAGAGGGGGCAGATTCCCAATGTCCAATCTTATTCTTTCCAGTCTTTTAATCCACCTCCACCACAGTTGGTCTAGTGAACTGGCATTCACAGCCTGGGCTTGGCAAGATCCCTCAGCTGCTGTTGCTCCTCGTTAGTACAGGTTGGCAATGATGGGACTGAGAGCCAGCTCCCCCTGCCTCCATTACCTACCTCCTCTAACCCTCCCCACTTTGTGCCCTCACTGGTGAAGACCTCGCACCTCACAGTGCTACTCGCTGTGTCCTATCAGTAATCATTGAACTCACTTGTGGCCTTAAACTTATTTGTTCTTGTATCCTTTCAAAGATCAGCTCGGTGACATCTCACAAGTAACTCCATATTCTGCAGCTCATTGATGCCGTACTTATGAAAGTTAGACAATATATCCAACTCCAGCCAGGTGGGGCCTTACAGATACAAAGGGCAGTGATTTTGCCTCTGTCATTGCATTCCCTAGGCACAGAGCATTATCGAATATTTCCCTGTGACCATTCAGGCACCGAGTAATCAGCCAGTGAAAAACATCACGAACGGCCTTCAGCCCCACAAAATCTGCACCCACAACAAAAGCCTCCTGACACCTACATTCTCTTTCCTGACAATGACCAGGACTCTGTCAGCCTCCTCGCAGCCACAGATGAGGTGAAGGCAACCTGCTCATTTGCCTCTGCTTGCATATACAGTGATTGTCCTCGATGTGGAGTTCCCATTGGGTCATCTCCACAGGTTGCTGCATCATTGAGGAGGTCATCGCTTTCACTGGACCCTGCAGGATAGATGGCCCCTCAGACAGATGGACCAAAAGTCATTGACACGGTGGTGCCCTGTGATACTCTTATCACCCTCAGTGTTACAGGTGCCATAGGGGAATACCAGCTGGGATATGACTGGCATCCCCTACAACACCATCGACGCCACTGACAGGTCAAGGCCATACAGTATGGCATGCATTCTGTGGCTGTCAGTTCCTGTATTCACTGCTGCTATATTTGGCTCTCGGAGGTTGGCCACCCCCAATGGAAGAGCTCACGCACTAAAACCCTGAGCTATGATGGACTCCTCCATTCTCAGCCCATAGTATCGTACTGCCTCTGGGAACTGCCCCCGTTTCCAGCCTTTTGCCATTCATCTTCCAAATGTGCCGCTGCAGTTCAATGAGTTAACCCAGAGCCACAGTAATGGCTTGTTCAATTGTGGCCACGCTCTCTGTCCCATCTCTGTTCCCAGCCCCAACAGCTGCTAATTCCTGCCCAGCTCTCCCTCAGTCAATTGACAGCCTAGCCCTTTGAGAACCAAGCCTTGTGACTGTTTTCCCACACCACTATCACAATCTGCTTCTCCCCGTTCCATCCACTCCCCATCCCCACCCGCTCCCCAGCACCCAGGGGAATCAGGACCCCGAGTCCCATGTCAGTAAACAATGAATTCTATGTGACATTACTCATCTTAAGCAGCCCCTGAGCAGCAGGCTTGAAGCATAACAAATGGAAACAAAAGCAGGCTGAGACACATCAGTGATGTATCATCACCATCATCCTTCAGTGCAATTGAACTTCGAAAGAATACATCTCCCCTTTACAAAACCCAGAACCCAGTATTTATCATCACAGCTCATACATACAATGGAGTGAAAATCTGCTACAGAATTCTCCTTTTCACAAACTGCCTCAACTCCAGTGGTGACAGGAAGTCAGTTTTAATATGGTTTAGTAAATTTTAGCTCAGCAAAGACGAATTCCTCACAAACCTCTTGACGATTTAGTCAATGTTATAAATCGTGGGAAAAAGGAATGATGGCAGCCTGGGGTCTCTCCTCCATTCCTGGGTCATCCAGATTGGTTTCCCAGCTCATCCTGAGCCGCTTCACTGTACAACTTGTGATAGGTTGAATATTTTTATCAATGCAGTGAGTTCTCAACCAATGACACTTCCTGCAGCAAGGGCATTTTGAGATGTGTGCAAAAGACAAGGTTTTAGTTGCACACATAGAAAAGTAGTATCATACATACCTGTTCTAACCGGATCTCATAGTCATCTAGGACCTTCTTGCCACGGAAGTATTTGGACCTGGATAGAAAAATGAAAAGAAAGTCATGCACAAAAATCACAATCTCACACGTGGCAACGCTCTACAAATCTCCTGTAAATCGAATCCATCTTTACCTCATCTACGTGCACCTTTATGAAAAATACTGGCCCATGCACATATTCAATGGTAGCAATATGCAGAATTTCCACCCTTCCCTGCTCAATCTCTCACCAAGACCATCCTTGCCCAGCCAACAGCAGAAAATGCAAACCGTAAAATCAACAGCATCTTGCATTGATGTAGTGCCTTTAATATCCCAAGGTTTTTCACAGAATAGCATAGTTAACAACGACTGCAGGAAGGAAGTGAAGGATGCACAGGAGTTGAAAGAACACAGTTCTTGGAGAGTTCTAGGGTTATATGAAATTATGGCGATGAAGAGGGCTGAGGCATAAAGAGATTTAAACACAAAAATAAAAAAAACTACCTTGACTGGCAGCCCATCTCTGATCACCAGTATACAGTGACAGCTTTCTGGATGCTATTGACACCGAGGGATAGTGTGGAAAAGTGTCTTTGAGGTAGATGATCAGTCATGATCTTAGTGAATGGTGAAATAGGCTTGATAGGCTGAATGGCCTGCTCCTGCTCCTATATTCCTACAAAAGCAGCGGATGCATGGAAACACTGACAGCTGCAAGTTGCCCTCTAAGCCATGCACCATTCCTTCATCGTCATTTGCTTTGTCTTTGTTTCTGGAAGGATTTAAAGTGATTTATTGAGAAAAGATAAAACAACATCAGGTTCAACCTTTAAAATTATAATTATAATCCTGTTCATTCACCTCTTGCAGGAATTCAAGTGAAACAGAACAGATCCATTTTAAACATTATCATTTCTTCCAGAAATATTTTGAATATACCATGATGCCTAAGAAATATTAATATTTATTATGATATAATAAATCATCTGAAGCATCTTGATTAGGTTTCATTCTATTATTGGATGTATGTTTGATAATCGGTGTCCCCTCGGCATGTGACTAGGTGCTAGTGTCCTGGATTACTCTGTCTGAATCTTATTCTGTGATCGGTTTGTGGGGTGGGGGAACAGTTTCTGTGATGAGGCCAGTTGGCAGCATGAACTGAGGTGATTCTGTTCCCTCTGTGTGCATCAGGAAGTGTTTACACTCCTTCAACAGAAGCAGCATCCCAGCTGCGACAGTGGAGTGCCCTTTAACAGAAGCCAGGCTCCCAGCTCCCGAATTCACATGTTTGGGCTGCACTTGGATTAAAATTCTTGACAGGACTTCACCAGCAATGGAGGCAAACGTGCCAAGAATGAAGGAAAACACATTGGAATTCTGGGCATGTCCACTCTGAGCTTGTTTACCACAATGGCAGTGACAACAACAAAGGCAGTTACTTAGAATTGTAAGCATGCACAAGGCCTCTCTGTGACCAATGCTCAGTGCTCTGAAAGGATACGAGAACAGACATGTAAAATGAAGTCACCACGCAGCCGAGCAAGGCCTTTTTTTAAAAAATTATTTTTGGATCAATATTTGTGCTGATCAGGTTGGAGATCTCAATGGTAAGCAATTGAAAGCTTTATAATGATTTATCCCAAAGCCAGCATCAGGCATTCCCAGGTATGTACAGTACGGTCTGTGTACACAGTAGAACATCCTGTGCTCTGACAATAGGCAGAGGCACCCTCTCTGCCAACTCCCCATATATGCATATTTACTGCATATTTGAACCAAGAAATCGCCGTCTGTTCTCTGGTTTTATATCTCAGGGGTCAGGTAATTCAGAAATATCATCCTTTTGGATGATGCAGAAATCTGAGGTCACTAGGTGAATGTGAGTCCTCGATGGCTTGAAGTTGAAGAACAGGTACATTTCCCCAGACAACATTTCCCCCTTAATTCTAATCACCATGGGGAGATTAATTGTTGCAGCCTGTCCGACGTTTCTCTCAGAAAATACCTACAAAATAGTGCTTCTATTTTGAAACCATTCATCGTGCAGAAATTCTGAGATATTTCTGAGCCACACGATATGCATTTATCCAAGTGCCAGTTTTTATTTAAATATTGAGAGCAGTGGATCCTTACCCACCAGGAACTAGTTCGAATCTACTCAGGGCACAGGAAACTTTTTTCCGTCTAATTAGCCAGGCTGGATTTTGACCAAGATGCCAGAGGTGAAAGGTCAATGTCTAACCCACTGTGTTGCTCACAGTCTCCTTTCTATTCAGCATGCTTATGATCAATGTGACACTCATTGCACAGAATTCCCCCGAATTGTTGTGGTCATTGTGTTTCACGATTGCCTATTACTGGACATAAAGCAGTTAAAATGTCCTTGCATAGCTATTGCCAACAAATGACTTATTCAATTAAGAATATTATAGAGTAACTTTATAGACTAACATACCTCCACTTCAATGAATGTTCAAAATTTAGCTTTAATTTCTTCCCATCACTTCTAAGTTTAGTTTATTTATTTAGTGTCACAAATAGGCTTATATTAACACTGCAATGAAGTTACTGTGAAAATCCCCAAGTCGCCACACACCAGCACTTGTTCGGATACACTGAGGAAGAATTTAGCATGGCCAATGCACCTGATCAGCACGTCTTTCAGACTGTAGGAGGAAATCGGAGCACCCGGAGGAAATCTACGCAGACAGGGGGAGAATATGCAAACTCCACACAGACAGTGACCCAAGCCAGGAATTGAACCTGGGTCTCTGGCATTGTGAGGCAGCAGTGCTAATCACTCTGCCAACATTTTTAAATGATTTGTTTCTTCCCCCAGCCCCCAAAAAATTCAACTATTAAAATGATTAGAATCCTTGAGATAAGAAATGTATTTCAAATAAGAATTTTTAAATAACTTGAGTTCACCCGGCCTTATTCAATCTTCATTTGTTTTCTCCTCAGTTTCCCCACACCGTGTTAACTATTTCTCTGCCCCGTCCCACTGAATCTCAGCTTTTCTAACCTCTGCCCCACCATGCCTTCGCTACTCTGACCAACTGGCCTGAGCAACCCCTGCTAGCTGGAATGAGCATCCCCACCCTATTTCTAGCCTTGCTGAAAATCCCTTGTCCTTGGCAAGCTGCAGACTAATTCATACTTCAATGCCAGTTCAATTAGACAGTTTGTATTTCTGGCTGAATCTCTGGTTCAGAAAATAAATAGTGACACATATACAAAGGCTGACATACCAATCTGCATTAGTGATCCAGTGTATAATCCAGGCACCCTGCAGAACTGAAGGATTTTTATCCTGTCAGAAGTTACATTTTTCACACGTTGAACCGAGGGCCCCGATTTACCTCAGGTGAGAGCAAAAGACCACAGCAATTTTCAAAGAGAAGGAAGGGAGTTCTCCCTGGTGTCCTTGGCATTTCCATGAATTGGTACATGTCATAGAATCCCTGCAGTGCAGAAGGAGGCCATTTGGCCCATCAGGTACCGACCACGATCCGACCCTGGTTCTATTCCCTTAACGTCACACATTTATTCTGCTAATCCCCCTGGCAATAGGGTCAATTTAGCATGGCCAATCAACCTAACCCACATATCTTTGGGCTGTGGGAAGAAACGAGGGCACCTAGAGGAAATCCACGCAGACACAGGGAGAACGTGCAAACTCCACAGAGTGGGAAGAGTGACCTGAGGTTGGAATTGAACCTGGTCCCTGTGAGGCAGCAATGCTAACCGCTGTGCCACCGTGTCACCCAAAGTGAGAGGGAACATGTGTTCTATTCAAGTCCAATAAGGTAGCTTCTCTAATCCATATCACTCCTCCTTCACAATAGCTGGTGTTGGGGATGTTAGCTGGCTGATCATTCTGACTGAGATCCTACTGCTCAGCCAGCATGGAGGCCAATACAATTAATGGTTTGAGGAAAATATTTGTTGGGCAAGGTTGAATCCGGAACTTTACAAGGTGGTCAAAGAAATAGATACAGTGGCACTGCACTCCTTCTGAAGGGACAGTAGTAATCAGGGGTGGATTTACAATGAAACACACTGTGCATGGGCTTGGGGCCCTGCCCAACATGGTTTATCCCACTGCCGGCCAGCCGTCCTGTTGTACTGTAGGACCCGGTACCGGAACACTCAGAGTCAGCACATCAACATGGCCAGACAGTTAGCGGGACATCCAATCAAAGGCTGATTACTCCCTGCTTCTGATAGGCTCAAACTTGTGAGATTAGTAATCAGCCTGTAATTGGATGAAAACCAAAGAGCGGGAAGATAAGTAACGGTTGGCAGCAGGTGTGAGAGAGAGCACGAGGTGAGGCAGCCGGACACAAGGACACAGTGTGGTGTGGGGAAGGTAAGGACTGCGCCAGCAGCTGGGTGGATACTGTCACCCCACCCACCACATCACCTCTCCCACTGTCTCCACCCAGCGTGAGGTGCACAAGGCCCCGAGGCAAATGACAGGGACACAGTGTGGGGAAGATGAGGATGGCACCAACTGCAGAACCAAAATCTTCCCCTCAACAGCCCTTTCCAGGCCAGCAGCAGGTATGCAACTTCCTGTGGTGAGGGAGAGGCACAGCAGCCATGACAAGCACACAGTGTGGATGAGGCAAGCTGTCTCGAGGACCCCAAGCAAGTGAGGTGAGAATGGGAGGGGGTGAGGAGAGGGAAAGTGTCTCAGGGGAATGGATTACAGGGAGGAGAGCATGTGAAGGGATGCAGACGGGAAGTGTGTGTGAGGGGGTTGTGAGGAGAGACAGGATGTGTGAGGGGGTTGTGGGGAGAGAGAAGGTGTGTGAGGTGGTGTGGGGAGAGAGAAAGTGTGTGAGGGGGCATGGGGAGGGGGAGAGTGTGTGTGTGAGGGTGTTTGGGAAGGGGAAGGGTGTGTGAGGGTGTGTGGGGAGGGGGAGTGTGTGTGAGGAAGGTGTATTGAGAGGGAGAGTGAGAGTGTGTGAGGGGGCATGGGGAGAGGGAGTGCGTGTGGGTAGAGTGTGTGAGGGGGTGTGGTGAGGGGGAGTGTGTGTGAGGGGGTTTGTGGGGATAGGGAGGGTGTGTGAGGGGGCATGGGGAGGCGGAGTGTGTTTGTGTGTGAGCAGGCGTGGGGAGGGGGAGTGTGTGTGTGGAAGGAGTGTGAGGAGAGGGAGGGTTTATGAGCAAAGAATGGGGAGGGGCAGTGTGTGAGGGGGCAATGGAGAGGGGAAGTATGTGTGAGGAGGGAATGGGGAGAAGGAGTGTGTGAGGGGACAATGGAGAGGGGAAGTATGTGTGAGGAGGGAATGGGGAGAAGGAGTGTGTGAGGGGACAATGGAGAGGGGAAGTATGTGTATGGGGGGAATGGGGAAGGGCAGTGTGTGTGAGGGGATGTGTTGGCAGGGGGAGTGTATGTGAGGGGGGAATGGGGAGGGAGAGCAGAATAAGTGTTGCTTGTCACTGACAAGAGGTAAGCTTGGATTTCAGCAAACCAATTATTCATACAGGTATGCTTTTACAATGGAAAAGCAGTGATCGATTTGTGTATTTTTGTGCCTTCCAGCTTTGTGTTCTACTCCATTCTTCAAGATACAAAGCCAATGTTCAGAATGGACCAGGCAAACCCAAATCCATTCCGTTCTTGCTTCAAAAACCAAATTCCAATTCCAATTGGATTCAATTCATGGTCTCCAGAAGGGAAACAAACAAGATCCAAGCTACAGGGCAAAGGTGACGGGGGACGGGTGAGGTTGGGTGTGGGGGGAAAGGCTGAGGCAGGGGGTTGTGGGGGTGAGGTTGGGGGAATGGGGAGTGAAGTTCCAGTGGAGGGGTGGGGGTGTGGTTGCAGTTCGGGGGTGGGTTTGAGGTTGATGGGAGAGGTGAAGTTTGTGGGGGTGTGAAGGTGAGGTTTGTGGGGGTGTGAGGGTGAGGTTGCAGTGGGGGATTGGGGTGAGGTTGCAGTGAGGGGGTGAGGGTAAGGTTTTGGGGGGCATGGGGGTAAGGTTGGGGCAGTGTAGGGGTGAGGTTTGGGATGGGGGAAAGGTTGAGGTTGGGGGAGTGGAGGGGTGAGGTTGGGGGGGGTGGTTGGGGGTATGGTTTGGAGCGATGTGAGGGTGAGGTTTGGGGGGTAAGGTTTGGGGGGTGGCGGTGAGGTATGAGGACGTGGGGTGAGGTTTTGGAGGGATGTGGGTGAGGTTTGGGGGGGGTGAGATTTGTGCAGTTTGGGGGTGAGATTGCAGCCTGGGATGAGGAGTGTGGTTTGGAGGGTGTGGGGGTGAGGTTTGCGGGGTGAGGGTGTTAGGTTTGGGGGATGAGGTTTGAGGGGTGTGGGGGTGAGGTTTGGGGGGTGTGGGAGGTGAGGTGTAGGGAGTGAGGTTTGGGGGAGTGTGAGGATGAGGTTGCAGCCCAGGATGTGGGAGGATGTGAGGGTGAGGTTTGGGGGTTGTGGGGGTGAGATTTGGGCGGTGTGGGGGTGAGGTTTGGGCGGTGGATGTGAGCATGAGATTGGAGGGGGTGGGGTGAGGTCTGGGGAAGTGTGAGGGCAGTAAAAAGTCTGACAACACCAGGTTTTAGTCCAACCTATTTATTTGATAATGTACTCACAAGCTTTCGGGGTTAACCCCTTCGTCAGGTGAATGGAGAGTTCTGGCCTCAGACAGAGCATATAATGCACAGACAGTTTAGAGATTACTGATTAGAATGCGAATCCTTACACCTAACCTGCTGTTCAAGACCTGAAGTGGCTGATAATGTGAGTGGAAGGAGCACTGATCACAGTTTAAAGAGATGTGTATTGTCTCCAAACAGTACAGTAAGTGAGGTTTTGCAAACCCAGGCAAGTCAGTCTGAGGGTGCAGTTTGGGCGGTGTGGGGATGAGATTGCGGCCCGGGGTGTGTGGGGTGGGTATTGCGGGGGGTACAGAATCGAAGGAGAGCTCAGGGCTCCACTGACTGTAAATCTGCCTGCCGCTGATAGTGAGATGGGCTCACACTCCAGTGAAATGTTTGCGTACAGTGATCACAAATCATTTATACAGTGTAGTAAGGCCATCTGTTGGCACAAACAAAGTACTACATGAACAAGTTCAATGAATTGATTCTCACCTGCTATGCTTGCAAAGTAACAGATCAGACAATTTATTTATCCATAAGATATATGAGACCACGCTGGGAGTGAAGGGAGAGGTGCCCCTTCAGTGGTTTAGTCAGTCTATCATATAGCCATTTGGGACAAGTGTATCGTTCTGCATTCTTGTTAAGATAGCATCTCTGCAGCCTTCCCATGGTGTTCCGCTTCCCACAGGAAAAGCAGGTGAAGGCTAACCCGAGGCAGGCAGGGACCCAAATCAAATAGCATTATATTCAAGTTCAGTGAACTATATAAACAACAGATAATTCTGAACCCTGGGAAGATTTGGTTTCATCCTTCAAATAAGCAGACATGCAAGTCAGCCTTTGAAACCCGATGAAAACTAAAACTTATTTTTATAAAGCACAAGAAAAGCTTTCAACTTCCTAACTCAATTATTTGATAATTAAAATTAGGGATGGTGAGGCCATTCTGCATTCAATGCAATAAAGTTGCCATTTTTATAAATAGTTAATTCATGGTCCAAGTTTACTCCAAACCAAGATGAATAAGGTTAGTTATCATTTTGATGACAAGAGCATCGATGCATATTGGTCCTTAATGGTGATCCTCAGCCCAAGGAATGGTGACAGCACAATAAAGTGACCTAATAGGGTTGTTGCAATGGCAGGAATTGTGACTGAATGAGGTCAATCTGTAATTTCACCAGCAAACCAAATATACACTGAACGGTTTAAAAAGGACTTTAGAAAAACAGGTAAAGACACTGACTAAAGATGGCTGCCACAAGTCACAATACAAACACTGCAATGTGAACCCAGTTAACTTTTTAAAAAATGTACAGCCACATTCCAATGTAGTATGAAAAAAGAATCATTTTCTAATCCAGACAACTATCATTGTCTAAGAGAGTCATTAAAATACAAAATGCCCTGGATATTGAAACAATGGCTGCCACACACAGACCCACCCAAGCCCCCATGCAAATACACATTGGATGAGGTAAAACAGAGCAGATCCTGAAGGGAGACTTTTGCAACAGGCTTCACAAGAGGGAAAGGCTGAAGAATGCTCTCTCTCGGAACAAATTAATTAATGAGTTTGAGAAATTGAAATACCACAAATCTATCAACAAACCAAAATTCCGTAAGAATTATAACATCTTCTATCTACATCATGCATCTAAGAAACCAGATAACCAAAATCAGCCACAATGTTTAACAACCTATACCTGAAAGACAATCAAAGAGCACATCTGTAAATCCATTTACTTTTTTAGTGGACTCTAACTTCCTTATTTCTGACACCTGTGTGAGAGAGACATGGGGCAGGATTTTACAGCCTTGTTCGAGTGAGAGCAGAAATTCACACCTGAGGTCAATGGACATTTCCATTGTCCGCCCTCTCCAGCTCTGATTCTGTGTTGGGCAAGGCAGTGAAATTCCAGCGCTAATGTTTTTATTATTTTTCTCAGGTTTAGTGGCCAACAAATTTGTTCTTCCTTTACCTGAAGAAAACAAGCTATTAGGTTTATTAAGAGAAGATCAGCTGGTGTCATCAATTACTTCTGCAGGGGTGCAGAGGCGGCATTTCTTGTTAGCATGTACTGTTATGTGTTCCAGCATTTTCAAGGACAGAAATATCAAATATGGATGTGCTCAGCCAGTTAGCCTTGCCACAGACAGTAGCATCACCGCAGGCCCCATAAGAGATAGTGCTGGCACTGCACTCGATAGAGACTTGGTAAACAAACAAGAATGTGAACAGAAAGTGATCCAGTATTATTGCAAGTGAAGAAGATGATGGTGCAAGGGTGGCAATACAATATCTCAGAGCTACTTAAACCTTACCAACAAAGAAAAACGGAGATAACATGTAATAATAACAGGGCACTGTTGCAGAAAAGCCTATCGTGTACACCTCCAGGGCCCAATCAGAGTGAAGGTATTCTCAGATTGCGAAAGAAGAGTTGGCCGTCGTACTTTGTGTGAAAAAGTTCCATCTACGGTCAGTGTTTTTTAGTAGTTACTGACTATAAACCCTTACCAGGGCTTTTTAAAGAGGACAAGGCAATCCCCGCCATTGCTTCCGCTCTGTTAGGGCTGGGAACAGGGCCTGCGTTGAGATGCTCTGTCAGAGAGTTGGTGCAGATTCTTTGGGTTGGATGGCCTTCTTCTGCACTGTAAGCAATGGATATAGTGCTGAACATGTTATTAGTGGCCAAGGATATCCCCTGGAACAGCATCCTCAAACCCAGATAACTGATGCATTGAATCATCTTCCATTGCCTACAAGCCTGGCTCCTTCACCAGCATTGAAAGAGGCTGTGGTAACGCTGAACTGGTTGGAGACCTTGCCAGCATCAACTAGGCTGATTAAGGCCTGGACCCAAAATGATCCAACCTTATCCAAAATAAGGTACATGATACTATGTGGTGGATTCCAAGGATGACCTTCCAAAGAGATGAAACCCTACCTCATTAAGAATGCTGAACTTAGTGTCAAAGACAGGATCATTCATTTGGGGCTCCCAAATAATTGTTCTGCCCCCAGGACAACTTCTAATATTAGTGGAATTACATAATGATCATACAGGAGTATCAAAGATGAAAATGCTAGCTAGGAGTTACATCTGGTGGCCTGGACTTGACTCTGACATCACAGACTTGTTAAAGCGATGTGACCTGTGCCAGGAAGATCTAAAACTTCCACCTTCAGCTTGCCTACACCCATGGGAGTGACAGGCCATGGGTGCATGTACATGTGGACATTGCAGGCCCTTTATATGTTCCATCTTTTTAATCATGGTGGAAGCACACTCCAAGTGGTTGGAGGTGCACTGTATAGATTCCAAGACATCTCAGGCCACGATTGAGAAATTACAGCAAAGCTTCAGTACACATGGAATACTGGAATTCCCAGTTTCCAATAATGATAAGGCTTCTACTTGTGATGATTTCCAGATCTTTGTGTTCTTCAATGGAATTCGACACTTCCAAACAGCACCTTATCCCTTGTTCTCAAATGGACTGACAGAATGGGGGGTTTAATCCTTCATAGAACATAGAACACTACAGCACAAACAGGCCCTTTGGTCCACAAGTTGCGCCAATCATATCCATACCTACCAGGCCTATCTATAACTCTCAATCCCATTAAATACCATGTACTCATCCAGAAGTCTCTTAAAAGACCCCAACGAGTTCGCCTCTACCACCACTGACGGCAGCCGATTCCACTCACTCACCACCCTCTGAGTGAAAAACTTACCCCTGACATCTCCTCTGTACCTGCTCCCCAGCACCTTAAACCTGTGTCCTCTCGTAGCGACCATTTCAGCCATGGGAATTAGCCTCCGACAATCCTCCCTATCTATACCTCTCAACATCTTATAAACCTCTATCAGGTCACCTCTCAACCTTTGTCTCTCCAGGGAGAAAAGACCTAGCTCCCTCAACCTATCCTCATAAGGCATGCCATCCAATCCAGGCAACATCCTTGTAAATCTCCTCTGCACCCTTTCAATAGCTTCCACATCTTTCTTGTAGTGAGGTGACCAGAACTGCGCACAGTTCTTCAAATATAGTATGAAAAAACAACCAGCAACATCCATGGAGATTAAACTGGCAAGATTTCTGTTCGATTACAGGGCCATACCACACATAACAGGTGTTGCTCCTGTGCTATTAATGGGATAATGGCTTCGTAACAGAATAAGCCTGCTATTCCCAAAAGTGGCAGGGAGGATGGAGTGCCAACAAGAAAACCAAATAAGAAAATAACAATTCTGCAAATACAGAAAGAACTTTTGCAATAAGTGATCTGGCTCATGTTAGGTCCTTGAGATTGTTATGGAGAAAATGGAACCAGTATCTTACAAGGTCAAAGTTCAGGGTAAAACTTTAAGAGAAACACCTGGACCATCTCAGAGCCAGGGAATTAATGCCTGAGTGGGCCTCAACACTAGCCATGAGGATGGCAGCAGCCAGTGCCAGCCCTCAGCTCAAAGCTGACTCCACTTTAGCCCCTTGGATAGTGAAGGTTTGGACTCGGAGATGGAGACAGTAGAAGTGGGCCTCCAGGCTGAAGCAGAACCTGAGGATGGACCTGCAACAGTAACTCAGCAATGCTCCTCTGTTGAGTTTGTACCACCTGACCCAGCCCCCCTTAAACGTACCACAAACCAACAGCCATGTGACGGAAAGGACCTTCTTGCACTAGGGTTGCTGGGAGAGACACAGACCAAAGTGGGGGAGGAACGTTATGATGACTATGAAGGTTAAGGCAGATTATCAATAGACCTCCCCATAGGCTTCATGGAGTACTAGCTTGCTTACTGAATGAGTGAAGGTGCGCACAATGATAACGTTGTAGGTCCTGAGGTGTAGACTGTCTAGCTGTAAGCCATGGGTGCAGTTTTTCTCCTTGCTGCACAATAAACAGTGTTTGGTGACAGGAAACTGGCCTTTGCCTGAATTGCTATAATACAGAAAAACTACTTCCACTGGTGAGCAAATCCAGAATAAGGGGACATAACCTTAAATTGAACGCTGGGCCAGATAGGAGCACAATCAGGAAGCATTATTTTTTATACAAAGTGTGGTAGAAATCTGGAATTCTCCTCCAGTGTTGGGCGAGTTCAATTCTCAAGACAGATTTCAGTAAATTTTTGTTCAGAATGGGTATCAGGAATAAATAGAGTTAAGCTGCAGATCAGCTTTGCAGAATGGGTTTAAGGGAAAGAATGACCTATTCCTGTTTTTAAATTATGCTGGTAGCAGCTAATGGAAAGGTTCTGCTTTTTTATATGTCCATGCTTTACAACAGCACATGGAATACATACACTCCAGCCAGGATTTTTTGATTACAAGCACAGACTGCTCCATTAAACACGCAATAAATAGTTCCTTAAAGACCTACTTTGCTCCACACATGGATTCTTCCCTAGCTTTCTTTCAGCTCCTGAACAAAGTGATTATTTACTGTTAAAAGTATTTATTTTGTTCTATCATATAACTATGATTGTTTGAATAAGCTGCCTTCACCATCTGAGAGTCTTTGCTGCAGCTTTAAATAAACTTAAGTCTTGTATGGCTTAGAACAATTAAACAAGTCATTTTTGGGCAGATTCATTTCCTCTGATGGCTCATGCGACAGGGTCCACGGTGGCACAGTGTTTAGCACTGCTGCCTGACAGCTTCAGGGACTTGCGTTCAATTCCTGGGTCACTGTCTGTGCGGAGTTTGTATGTTCTCCCCATTTCTGCATGGGCTTCCTCCAGATACGCCAGTTTCCTCCCATAGTCCAAAGATGTGTGGGTTAGGTGGATTGGCCATGCTCAATTGCCCCTTAGTGTTCCAGGATGCACAGGTCAGAGGGATTAGTGGGGTAAATATGTGGGGTTACAGGATGGAGTTTAGGTGGGGTTGTTGGTGTGGACTCATTGGGCCAAATGGCCTCCTTCTGCACTGTAGGGTTTCTATGATCCCAGGAACTTGCCATGTGACCTTGGTATTAGGAATAGAATGAGAATATGATCCAGGTTCTAGGCACAGGACTGCTGCTTGTGCTCTGTAGCAGACTGAAAACATGCCTGGCAAACACATTAAGAACACCGCCACCTTCTGGCATTTTATTCCTGCAGTGAGATTTTTGTTAGGATTCAACTTCAGTTCCTGTACATGAGTGAATAAAGTGGAATTTGTGAAGAAAGTTTGCTCAGTTACTCATTAAATATGTGATTTGTAACTCTGAGCTTCAGCTTCAGTCTATTTAAGTGAATGTTAAAATTTCTGTCTACAGGCAAAAATAAGTTGCAACATTTTTAAAAGAACTCATAGCCTTTTAACTTATTTTAAATAGGGCATTTCATTCCTGGGCTGGGATCTTCGCTGCCCCACCCACCACCCCCCAACAGTAGATTTCCAATTTTTCAGTTCCGCCCAGGTCAATGGTCATTTGTGTTGCCCACCAGCTATGCCACTGGGGAAACCGTCACAGGACTAGATTCCACCGGTGGGAAGGGCTGGAAGACCAATTTGTTAAGAAAAAAATTCTTAAATTTTTAAGCAATCTGTTCTCACTAACAGTAGATATAACTGGAGAATATCTGCCTTGTATGTAAAGAGTTGTTACATGAAGAAATTGTGATAAATGTCAATATGTGATTTGAAATTCCACAGTACCAAAAGTGCTCTTATCAAAGTCACAAATGACATCTTCTCAATGACTATGACAAAGGTAAACTTTCCCTCTGTGTCCTTACTGAACTCTCTGTGCCCTTTGATACAGTTGACCATTCCATCCTCTTCCAACGTGTCTCTACCATCATCCGTTGGGTGGGACTGTTCTCACCTGGTTTCAGTGGTTTCTAACTAACCGGACCACTGCATTAATAATAACGGCTTCTCTTGCTGCTCCCGCACCATTCTCTCTGATGCGCCCCAATAACATATCCCTGATTTCTCCCTCACCAAGGCAGAGAATGGGGATGAAGCGGTCTTTCTCAGGATGGCAGCTGGTGACTAATACTGTGCCTCAGGGATCAGTGCTGGGACAAGAACTTTTCACGATACACAGTAACGATTTGGAGAAAGGAACTGAAGGCACTGTTGCTAAGTTTGCAGAAAATACAAAGATATGTAGAGGGACATATAGTATTAAGAAAGTGGAGGGGCGGGGCTGAAGAAGGACTTGGACAGGTTCGGAGAGTGGGCAAAGTGGCAGATGGAACACAATGTGGGAAAGTGTGAGATTATGCACTTTGGAAGGAGGAATGGAGGCTCTTAACTTACTTAACTGTCTTCTATGCAGAACCTTGTCAAAAGCCTGAAAATCTAAATAAATCACATCCACTGGTTCTCCTTTATCTAACTTCTTTGTTACCTCCTCAAAGAACTTTAACAGACTTGTCAGACATGACCTCCCCTTGACAAAGCCATGCTGACTCAGTCCTATTTATCATGCACTTCAGAGTACTCTGCGATTTCATCTTTAATAATGGACTTTAAAATCTTGCCAATGACCAAAGTCAGGCTAATTGGCCTATAATTTCCTGTCTGCTGCCTCTCTCCCTTGGTGACAATAAGACTATAAGACATAGGAGCAGAATTAGGCCACTCAACCCATTGAGTCTGCTCTGCCATTCAATCATGGCTGATATTTTTCTCATCCCCGTTCTCCTGCCTTTTCCCCATAACCCCGATCCCCTTATTAATCAAGAACCTATCAATCGCTGTCTTAAAGACACTCAATGGCCTGACCTCCACAGCCTTCTGCAGCAAAGAGTTCTACAGATTCACCACTCATAGGCTGAAGAAATTCCTCCTCATCTCTGTTTCAAATGGTCATCCCTTTAGCCTGAGGTTGTGCCCTCTGATTCTAGTTTTTCCTACTTCACGTCCACTCTATCCAGGCCTCACAGTATCATGTAAGTTTCAATAAGATCCTCTCTCATCCTTCCTAAACTCCAATGAGTACAGACACAGAGTCCTCAACCATTCCTCATATAACTAGCTCTTCATTCCAGGGATCATTCTTGTGTACCTCTTCTGGATCCTTTCCAAGACTAAAACATCCCTCCTTAGATAATGGGCCCAAAACAGCTCACAATACTCCAAATGGAGTTGGACCAGAGCCTTATACAGCCTCAGAAAAACATCCCTGTTTTTGTATTCTAGCCTTCTCTACATTAATGCTAACATTGCATTTGCCTTCCTAACCGCCGACTGAATCTGCGCGTTAACCTGAAGAGAATCTTGAACAATGACTCCCAAGTCCCTTTGTGTGTCTGATTTCCTAAGCATTTTCCCATTTAGAAAATAGTCTATGACTCCATTCCTCCTTCCAAAATGCATAATCTCACACTTTTCCATACTGTATTCCATTTGCCACTTCTTTACCCACTCTCCTAAGCTGTCCAAATCCTTCTGGAGCCTTCTTGCTTCCTCAATACTATCTGTCCCTCTATATATTTTTGTATCATCTGCAAACTTAGCAACAGTTCCTTCTGTTCCTTCCTCCAAATCATTAATGTGTATTGTGGAAAGTTGTGGTCCCAGCACTGATCACTGAGGCACACCATTAGTCACCAGCTGCCATCCTGAGAAAGACCCCTTTATCCCCACTCTCTGCCTTCTGCCAGTCAGCCAATCCTCTATCCATGCCAGGATCTTACTCTTAACACCCTGAGCTCCTAACTTACTTAACAGTCTTCTATGCGGAATCTTGTCAAAGGCCTTCTGGAAATTTAAATAAATCACGTCCACTGGTTCTCCTTTATCTAACTTCCTTGTTACCTCCTCAAAAGAACTCTAACAAATTTGTCAGACATGACTGCCCCTTGACAAAGCCGTGCTGACTCAGTCCTATTTTGTAATGCACTTCAGAGTACTCTGAGATCTCATCTTTAATAATGGACTCTAAAATCTTGCCAATGACCGAAGTCAGGCTAACTGGCCTATAATTTCCCATCTGCTGCCTTCCTTCCTTCTTAAACAGTGGTGTTATATTTGCTATTTTCCAGTCATCAAGCGCTCTCCCTGTCTCCAGTGATTCCTGAAAGATCATGACCAATGCCTCCACAATTTCCTCAGTTATCTCTTTTAGAACCTGGGGTGTAGTCCATCTAGTCCACGTGATTTGTCCACCTCCAAACCTTTCAGTTTCCCAGAGTTTCAGTGACATCATCTGAAAATGCGCATGTACTCTGTTAATGCCCAGCTCTATCTCACCACTATCTCTCCTGACTCCTCCACTTTTACCAATTAATCGGAGTGTTTATCCGACAGCCAGTACTGAAGAAGCATAAATTCCTCCAACTAAAGAAGAACTGTGAGGTGCAGAAGTTGAGAGAGGTAGTGTCATTATTGGCTAATGCAAGCACCTCCTTTGCTCTGCTGGTCAGCAGTGGATCTGGTTGCAGGAGGTAAACCTTTGTTGTCTCAGACACTACTCCTGGGTCGAGCTGGGTGTAGAAGTGCTTTCTGAATACCCTTAGTGGACTCAACTTCCATTAAGAGTTTGCCTCCTCATCCTGCTGCACATCGCTTCTTCTCTTTGTTGCCTGTGCTCTATGTTTGTACTGTGACGCTAGTGTGTCTTTAAGAAATGCTTTTTTTTAATCATGTTCTCTGTACATTGTAAGTATTTTTTCATTGTGGCATTAGTTGCCTGGTTAGAAGTCCTTTTTATTGCTGCTTCAATGGTTTAAATGAGGTTTTATTTATTTTTACTCTGGGCTTCATACAGTGTCAAGGATTTTATGACTTTTTTGAATTGTTAGGGGAAGATGACTGACAAGTCAAAGTCATGTGGTTCCTCCACAGAGGAATCCAAGGATTCACTTTCAGTTTTGGGTCAGAGTCAGCAACTGTCCTGGTTTTCAAGTTGCAGACAGATTTTCTCTCTCACTCTCCTGGTATTATAAATTCTGCTGGCTAGCTGGAAGCAAGTCGTCTTGCCTTCTTGGAGTGAAAATTATTCTGTTGGTGGTTTGCTAGCCAGTATCTATAGTGTCTCTGTCTCTTGAAGTGGTTTGCTGGGAAAACCTATTGATATTATCTCTACCTCAAAGTTTGCTGAAAGTTACAAGGCTGGGAAGTCAGTGTTTCAATTCTCCAACCAAAGGACCAAGTTCCAGCATGACACAAGCATCCTTATTTTCTATGCGAAACCTGTGGCAGGTGTTTGTTTACAGGGATGTTTGTTTGGTTGGAACATTTCATATAGCTTTATACAATATCATGGTTGTTTTGTTTCTTGTTTGTAATTGGCAAAAGTTATTTCTATTTGTTAACAGTATTCTTAAATAAATTTGGTTTGATAAAAGCTCCCGAGTGGGTCATTTGAATCATACCAGAAATGAAACATCTCATACTTATCCCTAGCCAAGCTCAAATTGCAAAACTTAAGATCCAGGCAGACTTCATAAAACACGTTGGAGTTTCTGACCTAGATTATAACAGTGCAGCAGGTCAAGAGGACAACAACCATAGCTCTAATAAATAAGCAAAAACTATTTGCTAGGTGTTCAAAAACCACTCAAATCAAAGGTCTGTTTTCTGATTCAAACCATTTTATGGACTCATCCAACAACATAGTGCTTCCACCAACTTTGTAACAGTTCCTCACTTAGAAGTTTCATAGAGGTCCATAAGAGCAATGGAGGCTGCTTGTGCAGCTATTGACATGGTCAGCTAGAGGTAATTAAGAGGCAGCGTTAACAGGACCTGTGAGATCCAGAATAGTCAATCTTGCGGCAATCAGCATTAGACGCTGACTAGTATCATGATCTGCCCATGCTGCAGGCGTCCTGGAAGTAAATTCAATTATAGCTTTCAGAAGAATATTGGATAATTATCTAAAGAGATAACATTTATTATAGGGCTGCAAGGAAAAGGCAGGGGAGTGAGGTGAGTTGGGTTCTTGCAGAGAGCCAGAACAGACACTATGAGCTGAATAGTCTCCTTCTGCACTGTACCCATTCTATGATTCTATATCAAAGACTGATATTTCTTTTGGCTTATGTCTCAACATGATATATCATTATTCATAAATACTGTAAAATCTAGACAAAGTGAGGGCTTCAGCCAAGCAGTGAGCTTTCCCTGGGTTACAGATGTGATAGGTAACAGATTGGTTCCATTTGGTAGGAATGTAGCAGGTCATTTATTTTCAAATTTTAATCAGGTTAATGCAAGCTTATATCGTTCTGAAATTCATGAAATGCATTTTTCAGAGGCCCATAAGGAATTGCCAGGAGTATGGTCTAAACAAGAAAAATTGTTTTAATATCTTCTGTCAGCTCTTGTTTCTATGGAAATCTGCATCCTGGGAACTGCAATATGGTAATCATCTGTGACTACAACTTCCAGTGTTTGTATAGCAGAGTTTCCAGAGAGAGCCCAGAGGAGCTCTGTGCAATCATACTGTTCCAACAGTAATTATCTTTGCAATAAATCACCGTCACATCATATTCAACTAATGGCTTCAAAACAAAAGTATCTCCACGAAGCACCAATAGGCGGTGGGGCTCTTGACATTGGTGGAGATACAGTGACTCCATAGGTAGCAGGCTGGGAAACGTTATCATCAGGAAAATTCAGTCCTGTTATTGATTTGAACTGTGGGGAAATATAACAGGTCAGTAGGGGAAGGCTATAAAGTCGGAATATGGTCACTGGACTAGCAGTTCAGAGTCCAGTAGTAAGAGGAGGGTGTGGTGTAATGTTATAGTCACTGGACTAACAGTCTTGTAGTCCTAGTGGACTGGTAGTGCAGTGAGCCACGGTAGTGCCCTGGGGACCTGGGTTCCCACCATGGCAGATAGTGAAATTTGAATTCAGTGAAAAATCTGAAATCGGAAGTCTAAGGGGGCAAGTCTTCCAGTCCACTGCAGTTCTTTAGTGGTGCAGCAGGGTCGGGTGACATTAGCGGTGGCCATTTTGAGGAATCACACAGAGCGTCACGGTCTCTGCATGTCTCCCAAGGTAAGTTTTTTGGCCTCATCATACTCCACTCTGGAAATTGACACGGATGTGATTATCATATGGAAACATCATTCTAATTGACATTTCCATATGATTAGTGGGTCCGGGATGGAACTCTCCAGGCCCGTTAGTGTCTCCACCCCACCACTTGAAGTAGTTCCCTCCAGCAGCATTTACGACTGCTCCCCACTAACAGGGAACAGGCACCCAACCCTGCTGGAGGAATCAGAGGCCATTAAGACCCCCCACCCTTCCAGGAGGTAGAAATAAGGTAGGTGCCCCTTAGGCAGTGCCAGAGTGGGGCAAACTGGCAATGTTCACTGGGCACCTTGGCACCGGGCACCAGGCACCAGGCAGTGCCAAGGGGGCAAGGCGATTAATGGTGGGAGGACTTGCTGCAACTCTGCAAGTGGGATCGCTGGGAGAGGGAGGGAGGGAGGGCTATCGAGGCTGGCCTGCAGGGGGTGAGGAGGGCGTGGAAAATCAATGCTGGCTGGGGCTGGTTGGGTTTTATGCAGATACCAATTCTAATTGTGGCAGTGCTACAATCATGGGAAAAAAACAATATATGGTGTAAACTACAAGTCGAACGGAGGAAACGTATCTTTAGTATTGGTTTAGTGCTGGCATAATTCATAACTGTCTACAGACAGCAGCTTCCGATTGACTTTGAGCACTTCAATGTGAAAATTTATAAGTACTTCCACATTTAGGCTGGTTGCATTGACTTCTGCAGATTTATTGATCTCGACTACCATACTCTAAATTGCTAGAATATGACCGCACACAATTCTCTTGGACCAATGCGGGACAGAACTCTGTTGATTTTGATGGACATATTTTCTCTCTCAAGACAAATGCTGACACTGCAAGACACTCTTGAAGAAGTCTTCAATGACCCTTGCATGAGACTCTAGTTTTCTTCTGCTATTAACCAACGGCTACCTTTCAGAAGATGGGAGAGCAATCAATAAAAACAACTCATTAGTGACAGAAGTTGCACTGACTGCATTTTCGTACCCTTCAGGATAATTTAGTAGAGAGGCACAGAGAAAGGTGTGTCACACCAGACACAAAGATCCTGCTGCACTCTTTCGTTGATATTGGGGAAATTAAGAAAGTAAATTTTATGATGCAGTCAAGCTTTTTGTTTTCAACATCTCTCAGTTTCTTGGCGTACTGGAAACCTGCCTTTGAATGCACAGAAGTTATCTAGTGGGCCTTGTTGAGAAGTATACTAGTGTGGGTATGTATAAAGCAGCCTTATCACTTGCTACACAAGGATTCACACCCTAAGTTTGGTGGACGAGAGTCACTGCTTTGATGAATGGGCAAATGCAAAGCCAATAATCTCCCTTCACATGTCTGGAACACTTAAAGCACATGTTTCTGAAAGGTGATGGAATGCTTTTCTTAAAGAGACAGACAAAAAGATAGTAGAATACTCGGATCATTTTGTGTTTGCTAAGCATCCTATTTTCTATTGAACAAGCCTTTTCAGTAATAAACACGGTTTGGCCAGTTCAAAAATAACACCTCAATGTTTCTATCCTGAAGGTTAATTTGTTTATGTAAGTGAATTTTGACCTGAACAGTACTGCATTATACAACAAGCTGACCCTTTGAAAAATTATCTCAAGCAAGAATATAGTCCACAAGAAACATTGCACTGTGAAGAACAGCAGAATAAAGACAGGCCAGGCACTTGTAAAGAGCAGTTACCACATTGGAGTCATTGATTATGCTTTAGAAAAATCTGTCTTTTTTCTTTTCTTCAGATATATATATAGTGCTTTCTCCTTTCAATAAAGTTATCTTTCTTCCTTTCAATGTATTTTTCACTTTTCTTATATTATCAATTATGATTATTATATTATTCATTTTCAATATTCAATTGAATTGGGAGTTAACGCAGTATTTGTCCCACTCACTCATTCCTGTTACGTCCAGAGTATGGCTCTGAACCAAAGTGAAACTCTGAAAGGAAATTTGATGACTCCTTAAATTCCCTGTCAGGGCACTGTTAAGAACTGAACAGCTGTTGAAGAACTGTCAAGGTATCAAAGTTATCCAGGAAGTGTCAAAGCTGTCAAGGAACTGTCTAAGGATAGTTGGTAAGTTGGCATGGAAGAAGTAAGAACAATGGATGGTGAGTGGGGGACATGGGTTGCCATAGTGGATATGGGGGCCAGCAGGATGAGTAAATTGGCATGGAGGTATAAGGGTCATAGGGTGGGTGAGTTGGCATAGGGCATAAGGGGGATCATAATTGTTGGCCATGGATAGGTTGGCATGGATAGGACAAAAGGGGTGTAGGGAGTGAGGGGTGAGCGATGGGGGAATGATTTTTGTTTTAAATACAGTTCTGGGGTACAGAGGCAGATCTTGCACCCAGCCCGCCTTCGCACCCAGTAGCCTGCACATTAGCTCTGAAGTCACCTCTTAAAAATTCCGACTGTGAGTGGACACTTTTAAAGGCCAGATTTGCTGGGATGGGAAATTTCCTGCCTCAGTTCACCCAACCTGGGCCAAAATTCTGGGCCATGGTCTCCTGAATGGCCACACACACACACACACACACACACACACACACACACACACACACACACACACACACCTGGAATTTTGCTGAGTTGAGCCAACTTAGCAACTGTTTAATAATGGCAGACAAGTTGGGATTCCAGTCTCCATTCCTATGTCCAGCATTTTTTTGTCACTGCAGGATAAGGGTGTGGGTAGTTCACCTGCATGCACACCTCCCACTCTTGCCTACTCTATATAGGGTGGGCAGTTAGATTTAGTAGAATCAGGCTCAGTCAGTATGTGGGCATGATTCATGGTCACTCAGAAGTGGTGTAAACCATGGGGGATTCCAGCCCCTGTGAGGGACCACAAAGAAAGGCAGCCACCTGTTCCTGGAATTCTTCTTTGAACTACAAAAAGTGATATGTTTGTACTGCAATGATCAGGATCTCTCTGTGATAAACTCAAATCATTTCAATGCCCAAAAAGAAGAAAGATCTTCAGCAGAATTCTGCTCAAGAAAAATATAGCCCCAACTGTTAGAAATCATAGAAGAATCACAGAAACCCTACAGTGCAGAAAGAGGCCATCTGGCCCATCGAGTCTGCACCGACCACAATCCCACCCATTCCCTACCTCCATACCCCTACACATTTACCCGCTAATCCCTCTGGCCTACACAGCTCAGAACACTAAGGGGCAATTTTAGCATGGCCAATCAACCTAACCCACACAACTTTGGACTGCTTTAATTGACCGGGCATCTGGTGTAGCTTAGAAAAAAAAGTCTGAACTTTACATTTCAAGAGATTCCATTGTTTACATTTCCCAGGGTTCGTTCTTATAGATACATCAGTTATGAATGCTTAAGTTTTTTTTAAAGTTTATTTATTAGTGTCACAAGTCGGTGAACATTAACACTGCAGTGAAGTTACTGCACAAATCCCCTACTCGACACACTCCAGCACCTATTTGGGTACACTAAGGGAGAATTTGCACCTAACCAACATGTTTTTCGGACTGTGGGAGGAAACTGGAGCACCCAGAGGAAACCCTTGCAGACATCGCGGCAGCGGGGGGGGGACATGCAGACTCCACACAGACAGTGACTCAAGCCAGGGATTGAACCTAGGTCCCTGGCATTGTGTGGTAGCAGTGCTAACCACTGTGCCTCCATGCCACTTTTAGCTTGGCTGAGTTTCATAAGGTCCAGAATCACTGAACTCAGAAGGGGCTCTGTTTGCATTTTTATTGGAGGTTTTAAGGGTGTATCATACAATTAGTAAAATAGATGTTCTTACCACAGATTGATCATTTGGGGGATTTCCATTTTAATGGCTTTATGATTAAGTTTTTTCAGTAGTGTGTTTGAGTGAGGGATCTACTAGACTGTTAAAGGTTCAATATTTTCCTCATCTCCATTTCAAATATATGGATCCTGAGGTATGCCCACAGTGAATAATGGGTAAGTGGGTTATCCAAGATATATGGAGGACATGGGGAATACGAGAGGTCATGGAGGAGGCATGGAGAGTAAGAGAGAGCATGCAAATCTATCAGTGAGCATGGGATGTATGAGGGAGCAGGTGAATATAAGGGAGCATGAAGAGGACAGGGGGAGCACATATGGGCACAGGAAATACGAGGAGCATGGGGCATATGAGAGGTCATGAGGAATTATAGGGGTGGATGGGCAGAGGGTTTAAAGGCCTAACATGCATCATTAAAACTAGGCCAATGTTTCAGATTTCCCTGCAAGCCTTGCCATCTGCTCGCCTCCATAGCTCCCTCAGGGCTGCCTCTGGAAGTACATAAGAACATCAGAACTAGGAGCAGGAGTAGGCCATCTGGATCTTTCAGCCTGTTCTGCCATTCAATAAGATCATGGCTGATCTGTTCATGGACTCAGCTCCACTTACCTGCCTGCTCACCATAACCCTTAATTCCTTTACAGTTCAAAGATTTATCTATCCTTGCCTTAAAACGTTCAATGAGGTATCCTCAACTGCTTCACTGGGCAGGGAATTCCGCAGATTCACAATACTTTGAGTGAAGAAGTTCCTCCTCAACTCAGTCCTAAACCTGTTCTCCCTTATTCTGAGGCCATGTCCTCTAGTTTTGGTTTCACCTGCCAGTGGAAACAACTCCCTGCTTCTATCTTATCTATTCCCTTCATCGTCTTATATGTTTCTATAAGGTCTCCCCTCATTCTTCTCAATTCCAGTGAGTATAGCCCCCGTCTACTCAGTCCCTCCTCTTAAGTCAACCCTCTCAACTCCGGAATCAACCTAGTGAATCTGCTCTGTGCCCCCTCCGGTGCCAGTATATCCTTTCTCAGGTAGCGGGCCTGACTTCATCTTCTTCCTCCCCCCTCCCCCACCCACCTCCATGAAGTGAAAATCCCCTTTTTAAAGCAGATGAGACTGCCAGGTCAGGATATTTCCTGACTTGACCTTCCAGTATCCTCTACGGAAATCCAATCAACACTCTGTCATACAATCAATGCTGCATTTTTGTCCCTGCTAAGTTAATGCTTTTACAGGTCTGGGCTCATGGGCAAGCATACATAACAAAAGATCATCGACCGGAAACATTAACTTTGTTTCTCTCCACAGATGCTGCTTAACCTGCTGGGGCTTTTGGGCATTTTCTGTTTTTATTTCACATTTCCAGCATTGACAGTATTTTGTTTTTGGACATAAAGTAACTCTGCTGAGATCCAATGAGCAAAAAAAAGGCAAACATGTAACACCACACAAAAGAGAAAATGTATTAACCTGTGAATAGAATGGGAGGTGCTCTTAAAGAGCAGAAATGCTTGTAAATTCCACCCAGAACGATACGTCTGAGATAATATGGCTTACTGGTCCAATTTCAATCACTTCCCCCACACCACCACCCCTCTATCATAAAATCAAACCCACAAATTCAGAATATTAAAAGATGGGATCTAACCCAGTGCCTGCAGTATCTCCCTTCCAGCCAAAACCTTTCTGTACCAATCACTAACCCAACAATGAACCATGCCAACAAACACCTACCAGTCAGTGTGTGGGTCGTCTATCACCAAGAGGATCTTCGGCTTGCGTACGACAGGGACAGTGGGTCCAGCCGGGGGTGCAGTGCCCGTTTGTTCCACTAGTCCGGCAGCTGCTGCCGTTGTCTGCTTGACCGCGTTGGAGATAGAGCTGAGGATAGCGGAGCCTGCAGAGGGAGCCGGCGGCTGGCGCCGCTCAGTGGCAGGGGACACCGGCGAACTGGTCGAACTGTCGGGACGCTGCAAGTCCATCATGTAACCGTTTGGTAAATTGGCCACAAAACTGCTGTCTGAGAGGCGTCTCCGTAAGTAATTCATCTTCCTGAGAAATGCAAAGAGTTTTCTGAGGATCTGGGTGAGAGGTCAAGAGTTCAATACGTCTACGATGGAAACCCAGCAGGTTTCAAACTCCGAAGTATCTTGGTGGTTGTTCTTGATTTCTTTATAGTTAGTTGGATACAGGGAAGTTGTAGCTAGCAGGTAGATGTCGGAACCTGAAGGCCCCTGAAGACAAACGGTCAGCTGTTGGATTGGAATCTTCTCTGTGACACTCCCAGGTATCTATCCTGTGGAGATCAAGACATTTCACGTCAATCAGTGAGACAGGATTTACTGGCACTGACGAACCAACCCAACAATGTTAACTGTTAATCAGTAATGTTGGCCCTAGCTCTGGATACAATGAAGTTCAAATTAACTATCAAGGGGAAATGTAATATTGCCAGATTCAACTAATATTGTAAAGACTGTCAATGCCATAACTACAAAAGGTACATGGCTACTACTACCATCATGGCGAATTGTTGACATCAAATATCCCATCATGACAATGTGGGGTCAGGCCAGAAAAAAATGAAACACCTTTCTCCCTCCCTGTGGCCCAAGTGGTGGGGTGAACCATAAGACCAGAAGACATTGGATCAGAATTAGGCCACTTGGCCCATCAAATCTGCTCCACCATTCAAACATGGCTGATATTCTTCTCATCCCCATTCTCCTGCCTTTTCCCCATAACCCCTGATCCCTTTATTAATCAAGAACCTATCTATCTCTGTCTTAAAGACACTCAATGACCTGGCCTCCACAGCCTTCTGCAGCATAGATTCACCGACCTCTGGCTGAAGAAATTCTTCCTCATCTCTGTTTTAAAGGATTATCTCTTTAGTTTGAGGTTGTGCCCTCGGGTTTTCCTACTAGTGGAAACATCCTCTCCACATCCACTCTATCCAGGCCTCACAGTATCCTGTAAGTTTCAATAAGATTCAGATGAAGACTGTCCCATCGGAACAGATCCTTTCTTCCCCAATACTGATGCCAGTGTCTATCCTCCCACCCCCTCTTCCGCTCATCATAACCCTTAATTCCTCTACTGTTCAAAAATTTATCTATTCTTGCCTTAAAAACATTCAATGAAGTAGCCTCAACTGCTTCACCGGGTAGGGAATTCCACTGATTCACAACCCTTTGTGTGAAGGAGTTCCTCCTCAACTCCGTTCTAAATCTGCTTTGCCTTATTTTGAGACTGTGCCCTCTAGTTATAGTTTCAACTAGAGGAACTATTCAGTTCCTCTGCCATTGTTTTGTTTCCTATTATTACTTCTCCAGCCTCACTTTTCAGTGGTCCAATGGTTATTTTTGCCTTTCTCTTACCATTTATATAATGAAAAAGCTCTTCCTATCTTCTTTTACATCACAAACTAGCTTACACTCATATTCCATCTTCTTCCCCCTTATTGCTCTTTTATTTATCCTCTGCTCATTTTTAAAGGCTTCCCACTAATCCTTGCCACTTTGTATGCTTTTTCTTTTGCTTTTATGCTGCCCTTGCCTTCCTTTGTCAGCCATGGATGCCTCGTCCTCCGCTTAGCATGTATCTAGGGACGAATTTCTGTTATGCCTCCCAAATAACTCTCAAAAACTCCTGCCACTGCTGTTCCACTATCTTCCCTGCTAGGCTTCCTTTCTAATTAACTCTGGCTAGCTCCTCCCTCATGCCTTTGTAGTTCCCTTTATTTAATTGTAATCCCGTTACATCCGATTCCAGCTTCTCCCTCTCAAACTGCAGGGTAAATTCTGTCATATTGTGGTCACTACTCCCTAAGGGTTCCTTCACCTTAAGTTCCCTAATCAAGTCTGCCTCATTACACATCACCAAATCCAGAATTTCCTGTTCCCTAATAAGCTGTCACAAGCTGCTCCAAAAAACCATCTGTTAGACATTCCACAAATTCCTTTTCTTGGGATCCATTACCTACCTGATTTTCCCAATGCACCTGCATGTTGAAGTCCCCCATGATTATTGTAATATTGCCTTTTTTATATGTCTTTTCTATCTCCTGATTTATTTCCTGCCCCACATCCTGCCTACTGCTAGCGGGCCTGTACACAACCCCCATCAGTGTCTTTTTGCCTTTGCAATTCCTCAACTCTATCCACAGAGATTCTATGCCTTCTGATCCTATTTCATTTCTTGCTATCAATTTAATCTCATTCCTTACTAACAATGCAACTCTGCAATCTTTGCCCATCTGCCTGTCCTTTCGATAGGACACATATCCTTGGATATTTAGATCTCAACCCCTGATCCCCTTGCAGTCATGTCTCTGTGATGCCCACAACATCATACTGGCCAATTTCAATAAGCGCAACAAGCTCATTTACCTTGTTTCGTTTACTGCGTGCATTTAGGAACAACACCCTCACTCTTGCATTAACCACCTCTCTTCTCAAACTTATCACATTTTTTGCTCTGTCTGTGGTTAGATTCCTGCCATCTTCTATACTCTCTGTTCTATTACGTGGTCTGGAATTTACTAACCTCTCCTGAGCCCTCAACTCCAATAACCTGCACTTCTACCCTCTCCTTTAACTTTGATCTTCTAGTGCTCCATACAAATGAATCCTCCCCCTCGTTATTTAGCTTAAAGCCCTAGTTATACGATTTGCCAGGACTCTGGTCCTAGCATGATTCAGATGAAGACTGTCCCATCGGAACAGATCCCTTCTTCCCCAATACTGGTGCCAGTGTCCCATGAATTCAAACCCATTCCTCCCACACCAATCTTTGAGCTACACATTTAGCTCTTTAATCTTATCAACCCTGTGCCAATTAGCTCATGGCTCAGGTAGTAATCCAGAGATTGCTACCTTTTTGGTTCTGCTTTTTAATTTAGCTCCTTGCTGTTCATACTCCCTTAGCAGAACCTTTGTCCCTGTTCTACCTAAGTCATTGGTACCTATGTGCATCAGTGACAACTGGGTCTTTATCCTCCCACTCCAAGTTCCTTTGCAGCCCAGATGAGATATCACGAACCCAAACACCAGGCAGGCAACACACCTTCGGGATTCTCAATCCTGGTAACAGAGAACAGTGTCAATGCCCCTAACTATCTATCCCCAATTAGGACTACATTTCTTTTTTCTCCCCCCACTCGAACGGGTCCCTGTACCATGGTGTCGTGGTGAGTTTGCTCATCCTCCCTGCGTTACCCATTCTCATCCACACAGGCAGCAAGAATCTCGAATCTGTTGTTCAAGTTCAGGGACTGAGCTCCTGCAAGCCTACTTCCTGGATCCCTCTACCTGCCTGGTGCTCTGAAACAAGCTTTCACTGTCTGGCCATTTGTCCAGGAAGCCAAGAAATACAAGGAGTGACTACTACAGGGAAAATAAATGAATGTGGTATTCATCCATTCAGCAGATGACTAGCATTCTGCTGTTTATTCTTACCACAGATACAGCATACATCTAGAGTATTCACTGCTTGAAGCTTGTGCCACTATGAGTGTATTTTGTACACCCAATAGAGTTGGGAGGTTGGTGGCAGAAGCAATGGAGGCCAGCTACTGCAATATGCTCTGGCAGCCCTACTAGCCAGCACTGGGAAGCAACTGTCTGGCTCCTTATAAAAGTGGATCAGTTCATTTACTGTGGCATCACTGACTTCAGGAGTTCAGGATAAGACACAAACACAAGTCTGTACATGAGCCCCATTTCAACACAACACCCCCTCTTCTGGCCTCTAAGTGAATCCCAAGGCAGATTTCAAGGATGCTCCTGACTTTGAAGCCTTCTGCCCTTGGCATTGTTTCTTTTAATGGAAGGGAAACTCACAATTGGGGCGGCCCAGTGGCACAGTGGTTAGCACTGCTGCCTCACAGCTCCAGGGACCCGGGTTCAATTCCCAACTTGGGTCACTGTCTGCGTGGAGTTTGCACATTCTTAAAACTGGGTTTCCTCCGGGTGCTCCAGTTTCCTCCCATAGTCCAAAGATGTGCAGGCTAGGTTGATTGGACATGTTAAATTAACCCTTAGTGTCCCGGGATTATTAGATAGGTTAGAGGGATTAGCAGGGTAACCAAGCAGGGATAGGACCTGGGTGGGATTTTTGTCAGTGCAGATTTGATGGGCCGAATGGCCTCCTCCTGCAATGTAGAGATTTTATCTGTGTTAAATTTGTATACAGTTCTGGCTTATTCTGTGAGCCGTCAGTGCACTGGCAGCCAATTCCTGACAGCAGGAGTGTGCCAGAATGCCTGTAGGATTTCGGAGAATGTGTGGCTTCTCCTCTGCAGGGATCTATCTGACTTACTCTTCTTGATGTGGTTATTTTCATGGCTCAAGCAACCACTCACTGCAGGCCTTCTGTCAGGGCCTCACACTGGGGCTGTCAGGCAGAAGTCACAGTGTAGCTACAGGTTTGAGAGCTGTCCAAAGAGGGAAATCTAAATTAAATAATCCCATTACATTAACTAAAGTTGGCAATGACATTATCGATTCACTTTCTTCATGAAACAATGTGCTGCATTTTACCTTCCCCCATTAGGTGTTTTCAGCGGGGGAGGGGGAGCACTTAAATAAGAACTCAAATAATAATATGCCAACCCCCTCCAGCATCCCACCCACCCTGAACTCATCGTCCACCATACTTAAATAAATAATTATGGGTCAACCGGACTTGTTCACAAGCCAACCGATCCCAATAATACATTGCCTGTGCCATCATATCATTGGCATGGATAGTCTGGTGAGATTAGATGGGTCACTTTGTAAAAATTTCTTCAAAAGGATGTGAGGAATGGGGGGGGGGTACTATTTTCTGGGGTGCCCTTTGTGGATTTGAGGGGCAGCAACATAATGCCCACTTGTTCCATAGAACACACCTCCACCCCATTGTGAATGGCATCCAAAGTCATCAGGTCCCATAATACACTGTGCAAAACAAAAATCAATCCCAATCACAGAGAAGGTTTTAGTCAGCCAATAGTCTGGACTTTAAAAATGTAGCTCAGATTGAAAAACAATTAATTCTGTTGGATGATTGGCCCAGGCATAAGTAACGGACATGACTGTCTGAGGGGGCCTTGCTGTTTGGAAATTGGCTGCCACACTTACCCACAGAACAATTCCAAATGGAATTGAAAAATGACTAAATGCCTGTAAAGTGCTTTGAGTGGCCTTGGATATATGCAAGGATCAATATAAATGAAAATCCTTTCTTTCTTTGGCTTGATTTCTCTGTTACTGAGAAGCTGCAAATGCAATACTCCATTCCCAATTATGTGGCTGAATGGTTCTGTAGTCAATAGAAACTTACGGTCAATAAAATTTATATTAAATGAAAAAACCCCAAGGATTTCATTAAACACTGCCAAATCATACCATTAACTGATTGCCAACTCCTTTTGTTCAAATGCATTATAAAAATGAAGGCAACTTAATGAAAGCACCTTCAGTGTTACTAAGCCTGATGCTGAACTCTTCATATTGATTCTATACATGGAAAATTGAGTGGAAGTTAGCTATAAAGTGCACAACTTAGTCAGACATAGAGAAAGTAATCATGCGTCCCAAATTAAAGGCCCTTTTATTTAGTTTTACATTCTGGGTTGAACCAGAGTTTTAGCGTGTGGATTCACTCAGGTTAAAGCAAGCAGGGTGAAACTTGGTATTTAAAAAAGACATTGCAACCTTTGAAGTGAAAATTATCACAGCAGAGAGTTTTGTTTATCAAATGGAAACTGATTAGCAGGCAAGGTCTTGACATTAACTTGGTTGTTTCAACCTAGAAAGAAGATGGAACATTTCAATAACGGCGAATGCAATAACTGTGTAACTGTAGAAGGCCAGCGGCTTCCCAATAAGTGATACTGTCCAGCTATATCACAACTTTGTTCCGGATTCTGTGTAACCTGTCCAAACTAATTCATGGGGGATGAGCCTGGAAACCCACCCTTTCTTAAACATTCGAAACCAATTTCAAACTGCTCTCTTATACAGTATTTTTTTTATTCATTCATGGGACTAGACCATTCATTTGTATCCCTCTATTCCCAGTCTGTTCATGTGGCTATCTAGATAAATCTTAAATGATCCCAGCGTGTCCACCTCGACCACTTTGCTTGGCAGTGCATTCCAGGCCCCCACCACCCTCTGTGTAAAATATGTCCCCCTGACATCTCTGTTGAACCTTGCCCCCCTCACCTTGAACTTGTGACCCCTTGTGTTTGTCACCTCCAACCTGGGAAAAAGCTTCCCACTGTTCACTCTATCTATGCCCTTCATAATTTTATACACCTCTATTAGGTCACCCCTCATCCTCTGTCTTTCCAGGGAGAACAACCCCAGTTTGCCCAATCTTTCCTCATAGCTAAGACCCTCCATACCAGGCAACATCCTGGTAAACCTTTTCTGTACTCTCTCCAAAGCCTCCATGTCCTTCTGGTAGTGTGGCGACCAGAACTGGACGCAGTATTCCAAATCTGGCCTAACCAACGTTCTATATAGCTGTAACATCACATGCCAACTTTTATACTCTATGTCCCGTCCAATAAAGGCAAGCATGCCATATGCTTTCTTCACCACCGTCTCCACCTGTGCTGCCACCTTTAGGGATCTGTGAACTTGCACTCCCAGGTCCCTCTGTGTGTCTATACTCCTGATGGTTCTGCCATTTATTGTATAGCTCCCCCCTACATTAGATCTACCGAAATGCATCACTTCGCATTCATCTGGATTAAATTCCATCTGCCATTTCTCCACCCAATTTTCCAGCCTATATCCTGCTGTATTCTCTGACAATGTTCATCACTATCCACAAGTCCAGCAATCTTTGTGTCGTCCACAAACTTACTTTCTTTAAAATCGTTAAATCGTTATTTGATCTTTAAATCGTCCATCAAATTTTCCATCCTGCTGGTAGCGATTCTCACTACAGACAGGGCAGGAAAATTTATCCTCAAGGAGGACACCTGATAAGTGAATGAGTAGGTGGTTCTCCTATTCTACCACTCTAGATATGACCATAATGTTTTTGTGAATTTAGAGAGAATGTCCTTTTAGCAATACTGCAGGAGTCTCATTATTTACAGTTTCAGATTGTAAACAATTAGACCGGTTTCCTTATGTTAAGCAAAGAACAAAGGTAAGTTTATTGAAACTATTTCGCTGAACTAAAAAAAAGAGGTAAATCGCAACCATATATGTCATATGCCTGGGCCTGCTCACGCACTAGTACAGATGATAGAAAAGGAAATGGCTTGAGGATGTTTTACAGTTTGTGAAGATAAATCAAAGGATTATACAGTTAGCTAATCTTTGGCTGCTCTTAATGCAGTGATTCCATGTTACAGACATTTTGTTCAGTTGGCTTCCCAAAAGATCAGTTTGTATTAGATTTCTCTTCTCAGAATGGTTACTTTGCAAACCCTGGCACAATATTTCAAAGAGAGAGAAAGGGGCAAGCAGCTTTTACAGTTATCAAAATCTTGCTGTCATTTACAATGGTGGGATCTTATGTTCCTGTCGAAAGTAGACGCCTGCCGTGGGTTTCCCAGTGGCAAGGGGTGCAGTCAATAGGAAACCCCATAGATGATGGCGGGACCATAAGATCCCAGTAAGTGGTGCATGACAAGTTAATCCCCAGTGGCATTAACACAGCATTCTGACCTCACCTTGTTTCATAACACAAACATGTAAAGTATTCTGATGGCTGCATATTCCAGAGACATTTGATCAGTTCATGCCTCTGCAGTCATTGTTTTAGAACAGGTAATTGCATTTTCATGTGTCATTCAGAAACATTTTCAAAGGATAGTGTAAAGCCAAAAGGAGGTGGATCTTTCACACTCTCCAGGGGATTATTTTTCTTTCCATCTCACTTGCTGGAATGCAAGCTGTATATTGTGGCTGCTCGGCCTTCAAAATGGAGAGTTTCCGTTTTTTTCAGAAATGGGCGGCATGGGGGCACAGTGGTTAACACTGCTACCTCACAGCTCCAGGGACCCAGGTTCATTTTCCAGTTTGAGTCACTGCCTGTGTGGAGTTTGTACATTTTCCCTGTGTCTGCATGAGTTTCCTCTGGGCACTCCGGTTTCTTCCCACAGTCCAGAGATGTGTGGGTTAGCTGCATTGGCCATGCTAAATTATTCCTTAGTGTCCCTGGATGCATAGGTAAGAGGGACTATCAGGCTAAGGATGTGGAGCTACAGGGAATAAACCTAGGTGGGATTGCTATTGGTTCAGCCTCATTCTGCTTTGTAGCTGTAGATTATAAAAGATCAGAAAAGGAAAAATTAGAAACTATCATTTTTTAAAATCCTCATGAAGAATTCTGAATTGTTCCTCGTTAACTGATGCTGATTATTGTAATATATTAATTCTCTTGTGTTTCAATAATACAACTCTTACTTAAATAGAGTTACATTGAACAGACTGTCTAAAGGGACTTCAAATATATTAGAAAGGTAATAGCTGAGTAACCATAGTAATGTCATCACTTGAATACATAAACAATATTCTGACTAAGCTGCATGGATACGACCACACACAGTCGAATGCTACCATACAGTCCTTGTCCTTTTAGAAATAAATGCTATGTGTGGCCACACACAATTTAATGGGACTGCATTCATTTAAAGACAGCACTGTACATAAACCAGGCTGCAGATTGACTTCAGATATATTTACATGGTTCTGCCACCCACCAAGTAGTATGAACGTTCATAGTCTCTCCGCCTTCTCCTCTCTTATATTATTATGCCGGAGAAACACACATAAAAATGAAGAAATCCAACAGTTACATTTTAGGATAAGATTTTTTCTGGGTACTATGTCCTAACTGGAGAGAAATGATGGCCTAAGACTGTCATTTCACCTGTATTTAAATACGGTAGCACTGCTGCTTCACAGCACTAGGGAGCTGAGTTCAATTCCTGGCTTGAGTCAGTCTCTGTAAGGAATCTGCATGTTCTCCCCATGTCTGCATGCGTTTCCTCCCATTGTCCAAAAGATGCGTTGATTAGGTGCATTGGCCATGTTAAATTCTCCCTCAGTGTATCCAAACAGGCGCCAGATTGTGGCGACTAGGTGATTTTCACAGTAACTTCATTGCTTGTTAATGTAAGCCTACTTGTGACTAATAAATAAATAAATATTGGTTAATAGCTTTGTTGCTAGGAAAGTTACATTTGAACTGCGAGTGAATATGGAGAGTTTCAATCCTGTTCTTCAAAAGGGAGAAGTCCAGACTAGAACAATGCTGCTAATAATCCAGAAATTAATGAGTAAACTACAGGTCACTGCTGTGATCATCCCAGAAGAAATATCAGAGGGGCAAAGGGTCTTTAAAAAAGCTCAGAGAGCACATTTGTTTGCTAGTCTTCCAAATATGGGACATGAGGAAAATTGGGTAGTGAAGAATTATTTTCCTTCTGGCACAGAGAGAGGCAGTGCCTCATGGACATGTCAGATAATCAATGATGAGAACATGGGGCAGGGCAGTGGAGACAGGCATTCATCTGGGAATTGGCAACCACACATGCAATTATAGACAAGTTATGTAGATGTTGTTTGAAATGACATCCACTGTGGGATGTGAAATATAAATATTTCATAAAGATTGCGTGGGTGATTTACAAGGAAGAAAAAGCTATGCCATCTTCCTAAGAGATTCATGAATTTGTTTTCAAGAGTTTTAATTGCCAAGTTTTTCAGACTGTAAATTTGCTGATCACACTCATATTCACTATAATGATGTGCTAGAATATGGGAATGTTTATACTCTATGGATCACACATCCTTCTCTGCATCCCCTGAATAATCCCTAGTACACTACACACTTAATACAATCTATCAGTGTGAATGATGGCAGGTCTGTGACAACGAGCAGCAATTAATCAGCAAGAGCAACAAGACAAAGATTTGTGTCTCTGTTCAGAGAAGGTTGCTTTGCTGTCCACCTATTTGATAGCCACGAGCACACGTTGAGCTATGGCTCAGTGTAAAACTCCCCAGCTAATTGCTCATAACATTGCAAAATTGCTTTGCCATCAACCAGATTACCTCACCCTCTCCACCCGCACTTTATTCCAGTCATTCTGAGTATTGAATCTTTGGTGCTGAAATAGAAGTTTTATTGCATTTAATAAATGCAGTGACAAGAGTGGGGAGGATTCACAGCAGCTATCCAGAAGGCAGCAGTCAGAATTATTTAAGATTTATCCTCAAGGTGTGGACGTGGGGAAGCAATGAGCGAGAGGGAAATTTTCCATCATATCGGCAAAGACTAAATTACAGATCAAAACCAAAATGTCACCAAAGCCCAGATCAAGCTATAAATTATCCATTTTGCATCAAAAGGGAGTACCATTCATGAGGAATGGGTGCCTGGAAAAAATTCCAACTTCCAATGGGATTTCTCTTTTATTGAATCAATGGATTAAATCTCATGGGCCCACCCCCAGTGATTTCACAAGGTGCATATCTTACAAGTGCCCTTCCCACTGGGGGCCGTCAGGCCAAAAATAACAATTATTTCATGGTCAGAATGTCTGAATCTTTTGTAACTCTGAGACAAGATTTTCCATTTTCAATCGGGTCCCTGGCAGTCGGGACCAAATCTTGGTCCCAATCCTGCAACATGCCGAGAGCAACATCCCAACATTTACTTTTGCAGAACTGGCCAATTATTGATCAGAAGACATTCTTGCTTACCCAAGTAAGGACAGCCAGTAGGCTCCTGGAGCAGGACAGCCAGTATAAGGTCCTTCAGCAATGACACTGTTAACCACCATCTGAGATCAAGAGAAAGAATCTCTCAGAATTGAGGCACTGAAGTAACTCCTCAGAGGCTGGTATCTCTTCCCCAGATTCCTTTTATTTCCAAACTAATCTCAACTCCTAAGAGTGCTTCAGATACAAAGTTAGAGTCTGGAGTGTCAGTAGCCCTGACAGTCCTCATATATATATATATATATATATATGTGTGTGTATATACATACACACACATGTATAATATATTTATGAGACTCTCTGATTGGGCAGTCAAACATTACCTCAATCGGGGAGCTCATACTCCAAGACTTCATTGAGGTCATCACAGGTTCGCCTAAATGTAACTTAAATAAGGCCAGAGCTGTCTGACTATGATTGTGGAGGGGCAAATCCATCCACTGGACAGACAACGGCTGTGACCTAATAGTGGTGATGGTTTTGGCTGTTATGTGGGAAATTCCTATTGGCACAACATAAGGGCCCCACCTGCTGGGCGCCATGGGGACTAGAGAGTATTATTAGCCCCTTTGATCACATTTTGATTTGATATTTTAAGTTTTCTTTCTAATTTGTCCTTTGTTTCCGGTGGTTCCCCTCCTTTTAGAAGTTGCCCCTTTTAATTTGTCCCTTCGTTATTTGATTTAGTTTATTTGTTTGGCCAAAAAGAGCGATAGGGATTCCCAATAGACCTCTTAATAGATCTCAAATGGCTACCCACCACTTGCGAGCAGACAGCCAATCCATCCCTGCCTACCTCCCTCAGTTCTCACTCCCATCGGCCTCCACAGTTTTAAAGGCTATTCTATTGCAAAGTAGTTAGGATGCACAGAAGGCCAGTAACTTCAAATCATCACTAAAAGGGTATGGAGAAAGGTTAAGTTCCATTGATTTTTGCAGAGGGCTGTTGTAACATGGGAAGTTTTATCACAGGAAATAGTTGAGGCAGAGACGAGAGCATCGGTTGAAGGAAATTTGAACAAGGTTTGAAGCAGAAGAAATTACAGCATAAATTGGAGACAACAGGGCTGTGAGTTGTTCTAACAAGGTTGACAGAATCTTGGCAGGACTGAATGACTTTGTTCTGAGCCAAAACCCTCTATGGTTCTCTATTTATCTTGTAGAGCATACTGACTCTAACAAAGATATTTTATTTCACCTGGTCATCCACATAGTGACACCTGTTAAAATTCATAATGGAACTCAATGGATAGTCAACATCTTTTTCCAAAGGTAGGGGAGTCTAAAACTAGAGGGCATAGGCTTAAGGTGAGAGGGAAGAGATACAAGAGGGGCCAGAGGGGCAATTTTCTCATTCAGAAGGTGTAAGTGCCTGGAACGAACTGCCAAAGGCAGCAGTAGAGGTGGGTACAGTGCCTTTTAAAAAACATTTGGACAGTTACATGGATAAGATGGGTATAGAGGGATATAGGCCAAATGTGGGCAATTAGGACTAGCTTAGTGGTAAAAACTGGGCAGCATGGGCAAGTTGGGCTGAAGGGCCTGTTTCCATGTTGCAAACCTCTATGGCTCCCAGTGCCTCTGAAACAAACCATCAAGAAATTCATACCAGTGGGATTTCTGTTTGCCTGATATGGAAATTGAACTTTCCCCATTGACGTACTTCCACTTGCACATGATCAGTGAATTTAGGCACAAAATGGCAAGAACTAATACATGAGTATTGCTGCAGTTTAATGAGCTGAAGCCACACTACTGCCCAATAGAGCATTACCAAGCTTCTTTTTTGCTTATGCAGTTCTCTAGTACCTCTGCTGTCAGGATACTGGTTTGCAGCCTCATATAGAACTAAGTCTAAAATCGGTGTTGTAACCCTTTCAACCTTTCCTGAAATCAGTACTCAAAACTACTCCCAACTATACAACTGCACTTGCTCCCGAAATTAGTATTACCCAGCTCAACTTTCCTTTATGGGCCTTTGAGATTTTGTTTCAAGTTTCAATTGCCAGGCGTGCCATTTTGAAGCAACTTTAAAAGGTTGGCAAAATGGTAACATTTGTGCCTTGAAGTCTGGGCTCAGAGGGCAGAATCTCACAGTAAGGGATCGCCATTTAATACAGAGATGAGGAGGAATTTCCTCTCTCAGAGGGGAGTGAATCTGTGGAATTTTTTTCTCCAAGAGACCTGTAGAGATTGGGTCGTTAAATATGTTCAAGGCTGAGATAGATTTTTAATCAGTAAGGTAATCAAGGGTTATGGGGGAATGATGGGAAAATGGAGTTGAGGCTAATCATTTCAGATCAGTCATGATCTCATTGAGTGACAGAGCAGATTCAAGGGGCTGAATGGCTCACTTCTGCTTCTCCGCCTTGAGATCTAAATCAGGAAGCCATGAGTTCAATCTGCTTTCCAGAGACTTAAGCACATAATCTAAATTGACATTTCAGCACAGTGCAAAGGAAGTGCACCATTCCAGCTTTGTCTTTCAGAAGCCAAATTAAACTGTCTGCCTCTTCAAGTGGCTGGAAAGAAATCCCATCATTCTATTTGAAGATAAAAAACACACACATGAATTCTCCCAATTCCTGGCTTACATTTGTCCAACAAACAACATTGTCACATCAGGCTAACTAGTCTTTCATTCATCTGCTATTTGTCAGATGCTGCTGTATGAATACTGACTGATTTCTGCTTTTGCCTGTATAATGAGCGACTGCTCTTCAAACTAATTTATTGGCTGTGAGGCACTTCAGTGTATCCCCAAGGTGTGAAAAGACATTTTGAAATGCAAGTTCTATCTTACCCTCCCCCTCGGAGGCTGGTTTCACAAACTGGCTCTTACATAACTGACAAATGAACTTCCTCTAGTTACACAGGAAGTATTGGAAGCCCCAGGTGAGCCGTGAAACACATCATAAACACATTGCCACTCTCCTCCTGGCCACAGTTTAGGTGTGCACCACACCGAATGTCTGCCAGCTACTTCCATAACCTTTCTTTTTGGAAAGTGGTCAGAAATAACATGTGACACAGGAATACACGTACATACTGTATATTCCACGGGTTACAAAAAAAGAGTAAAGAGGCATCTAACTAACTTTCTAACAGGCTCGCCTTCCCTAGTTCAATTAACCCTTCAAAACTGAACTGGTTGTAAGAGACAGTAAGAGCCAGTGCTTAGGATTTTGTGCAGATTGTTGTAATATACCTTTAAGAGATACCAGCATGACATCAGTAGAAGGGAAGTATGTCATGTGACCCAGTCTTGATTTCATTTTTGCTTTGGAGCAGAACACACCCACACGACTCTACTGGTAGCCTATTCCTGAATCCTAACTTTGCTTGGTGAAAGGAGCTGCAAGTGTCGACTATATTTTATTTAAAACCTGCCTTGGGACTCGGGCTGCAAGAGAGCCTATTGCTATCTGATTGAGGACTTGCTACTACTGGGGCTTGGAGCCTGCAAGGCCACCTGGGATGAAGGATCGCATGCAGCAATTCCATACAAACAAAGATTGCACCAGTTCATAAACTCCCAAGAAACCTGCCTTTTTTATGGTTTGGTGGGGTGTGTGGACCATGTTTTACACTACACTCCCTTTTTAGTTTATTAAAAAACCTTCTGTGACAGTTTTTATTTGCACTTGCCCCACTCTCCTGATCTAAAAGGCATCAAGTGTGGAGAGGTGCCAGGAATGAGGAGAACCTCCTCGTGAATTTGCTCCTGGGCCTGGCCAAGCTCATCATTAACAAGCCCAGGCAGCGGGCGGCCGAGGGGGTCATCCAACCTGACTGCCTACCCCTCTACAATAGGGAGGGAGCATGCGGTGTCCATGGGCACCACCGAGGCCTTCCACGCCCATTGGGCATCACAGGGAGCAGGGTGCATTATCAACCCTCTTAAATCACCTTTTAGCTTGATGTTTTAAGTTTCCTTTGTGACTTGTCTTTGTTTTGGGTGGATCTCTTTTAAGGGGCTTGCCCTTTTATTTTGTCCCTCAGTTTATTTCATTTCATTTCATTTGGTTTACTCAAGAGTAGGAGAGTAAGGTGTCAGGGCTGCCCCATGTCTGGCCATGTCCATCTTGTGGTACCGGCTCGTCACTTTGACTCTTCCTCCAGTGTGTGTCACAGAAGATGGTCATTGACCACATCACTGCTGAGGCTCCGAATCTTCCGCTTGCGAGTGGAATGCCTCTGCACCCAAACAAAAACATTCCACCTTCATATTCTGCAGTTTACCCGCCTTTTAGACAATGTGCCCTGGTGACATATTTCTTCTGCCAGATGCATAGCCTGAATTATGATGTGCAGCTCCTGTTAATAGACCGGAGGGGTCTTTGTAACACTTTACAACCATTACCCATCTTTTATCAGGATCTGATCAAACTCTGGCACACGATCTCCTCGCGCTGCAGTTCTGCCCAGCAGGAGTAGTGGCTGTAATCAGGGAGCTGCTGCTCGGGAATCTGCACCTACACCACTACATCTTCAGGTGGCTGCCAGAGTGGAGGCCTGTGGTTGCTGCAGTGACCAGAATCAGGAGATGCTGAGTGGCAGAGGAGTGGTGACTCCTTTTGAACTGACGCATTGAGCACCGATGGGCATCCAGCTCACAGCAATGCCATTCAATGCCTTAAAATGGTGCTGCTTAGCCCCAATGACACATGCGGTCTTGAGGATGCAACAGATTCCCGACGGATTTCTGAGAGGCAGAATGTCACATTGGCCCCCCCGGTCTAGAACGCTCCCTCGGGTGCTGGTGCCGCACAATCTGAGTTGTCTCATGGAAATGCCCTCCGTGACCTTTAACATGGCAGGGCAGGGCTTGCTGTACAAACTCCTGCTGCACACTTGTTACTTCCTTACTTTCACCTCCCCCTCCCAAACCCCACCCCTGAGCCAGGAGCCCCCTGGCCCTGGCCCCCAGTGAAAACCCAGCAGAAGGCTCCCTACACGGGAGTCCTCCCCTTACCATTGGGATTGACTGTCTGCCCCTCTTCCAATGACAAGCAGAGAGGGTGTAGCATGCAGCGTCCCCATAGACTGTTGATTCACAGGACTCAACATGCATGTGTCTTTTGCAGCCTTGCGGAGTCCGTGGACTACACATGAATTGTCCTAGGCTGCAGCCCCTTTTTAATTTTCTGAAGAATGTTATTTTCTTTTCAGCCCCACGCTCCCAGTTGCTGCTCCTGGGCCTAGCCAAGCTGGCCATTAACGGGTCCAAGAAGTGGATGATTAAGTGGATCATCTGTCTTGACTGTCTGCCCCTCTTCCAATGACTATGTTTGGCACCAGGTGTCCCTGGACAAGGAGCAAGCGGAATTTTGCAGCACTATTGAGGCATTCCACGCCCGATGGGCACAGCGGGGACTGGGGTTTTATCAATCCCTTCTATCACATTTTGTTTTTGCTGTTTTGAGTTTTGTTTGAGAATCCATTTACTTTGATATAGTATCCGTTTAAGGGCTGCATTTTAATTTACCCTTCCATTCATTGATTTTGTTTATCTGGCTAATTAAAAGAAGCACGACTCTGTCCTCAAGCTTCATATCGATATGTATAACTGTTCTCCTATGCCTCATCCTACTAAATGAACTCACATGTTTACCCAATCTTTAGCGCATAATTGATGCTATATCTTAATAATAACACAATTATTCCAGGATGATGATTCCTCCAATGTTCAATAACCAATAAAACAATCTTTTGTTGATTACCCCAAGAATTATCAATGAATAGGGACAGCTAGCTGACTCTGAAATCTTCCTGCTGTTTGTAGCTACAGTAACTCACATCAGTAAATAGTGGCATTGATGTCCAGAGTTTGTCTGTCATAATACCCACTGAGAAACCTGTTTCTGACAGTGTAGGGTTGTTGGAAATCAGAAATATCCAACTGAAACAAAATCCAATTTACCATGTTAGAGTAGGAGATTCTCCTCCCTGTCATCCAACCTAGGCCGTGGGGCGGCATGGTGGCACAGCGCAGGGACCCAGGTTCACTTCCTGCCTTGGGTCACTGTCTGTGTGGAGTTTGCATGTTCTCCCCATGTCTGAGTGGGTTTCCTCCGGTTTCCTCCGACAGTCTGAAAGACGTGCTGGTTAGGTGGATTGGCCATGCTAAATTCTCCCTCAGTGAACCTGAGTGTGTTAATGGAAGCCTACTTGGGACACTAATAAATAAACTTTAAAACAATCAGAATCAAGACATTTTCACTCTGTCTGCACAGCTTGACTTCAGCTGCCTGCTGACAAAACGTCATCAAAATAAATTTGGGATGTCACCAACCATACTCTTTGCTGGTAACAGGGAATGAAATGGGAATACCAAAGAAGGGAATAGAATAGAACATCTTCAGTCCACTTAACTCTCCCAATGATCCAGCTGGCAAAGCCAATGAATAATAGAGTACACCAGAACAGCAAGTTCCCAGATTTACTCCCTTGCCTATACTGAATTTGTCATCTCTGGAAGAATTATTGAAACAACATCAGGGAGCTTAATTAACAGACCCAATTATAATGATCAATAAGTCTTGTTTATCTTGATTCAGCATCCTTATACTGCCAGATGGAATAAGTCTTTTTATTGGATCATGCCAGCAGCCCACATGGTATAAACAAAACTGCTTCAAATGGACTAAACTGTCATTTGCAACCAATGGTTTTCTAAGACTGGTGATTTTCCAGTCAAAAAATACTTCATAACAATTTGGAAAAGCAAATACAACTAAAACATTTCCTTTCATTCGGAAATCTTGATAGGCGGCATGGTGGCACAGTAGTGCTGCATCACAACTCTAGGGACCCAAGTTTGGATGCCGGTCTATGTGGAGTTTGCTTGTTCTCCCAGTGTCTGCATGCGTTTCCTTCCACTGTCCAAAGACGTGTTGGCTCAGTGGATTGGCCATGGTAAATGTGTGGGGTCACGGGGATAGGGGATGGGAGTGAGCCTGGGTAGGATGTTATTTCAGAGAGTCGCTGCAGACTCAATGGGCCAAATGACCTCCTCCTGCACTGTAGGGATTCCATGAAAAGCGAGCAAAGATGAATCAGCAAGGAGTTCTGAAAATTAATTATCTACAATGAGGCCAAGAATGCAGAGTGTCCCTAGGACTTCTGAGTTCCAAGGTGTGAAAGATGATGCTGAGCCATTGTATTAAACCACAGCATTCTTATCGCATAGTACTAAATTACTGAGAGTTTTCTGGGGCTAAAGGATGGGTTAAATGGTGCCAGCAGCTTTGAAAGAGTCATGTGCCACTTTAAAGTTTTCCTGCTCATGAAGAGGTCGACAAGTTGCTCCTGGAAAGTGTCCCAGGACAGCATTGCAGGGGTTCCTAGACCCAACCATCTTTAGCTGTTTCATCAATGACCTTTCCTCAATCAAGTGGAGATGTTCACTGATAATTGCACAACATTAAGCACTATTCTCAACTCCTCAAATACTGAAAAAGTCCATACCCATATGCAACAAGGCTACACAATATTGGGGCTGACAAGTGACAAGGAATATTCGCACCAAGCAATGACCATCTCCAACAAGACAGAATCCAACATTTCCCTTTGACATTCAATGGCATTACCATCACTGAATCCTCCACTATAAACATTCTGGCGTGCACATTGACCAGAAACTGAACTGGGCCAGCCATATCAATACTTTGGCTGTCAGGGCAGGTCAGAGGCTGGGAATTCTGCAGAGAGTAATTCACCACCTGACTCCTCGGAGCCTGTCCACCATCTACAAGGCACGTCAGGAGTGTGATGGAAGACTCTCCACTTGCCTTGAAGGGTGCAGCTCCAACAACACTCAAGAAGCTTGACACCATCATAGACAAGAGGCCTGCTTGATAGGCACCTCATCCACCAGTGTCAATGTTCATTCCCACTGCTCCATGCACAGTGGCAGCAGTGTGTACCATCTACATGGTGCAGTACAGTAACTCACCAAGGCTCTTTCATCAGAACCTTCCAAACCCATGATCTCTACCACCTAGAAGGATAAGGGCAGCAGGTGCTTGTGAATCCCATCACCTGGAAGATGCCCTCCAAGCCACACACCATCCTGACTTGGAAGTATGTTGCCGTTCCTTCATACTAGGTCAAAATCCTGCAGTTCCCTCCCTAACAGTACTGTGAGTGTATGTGGACCACAGAGGCTCAAGGAGGCAGCTCATCACCAACTTTCAGGACAAATATAGATGGGTAATTGATGCTGGCATAGCCAGTGATGCTCACACCCTGTGAATGAATTAAAAACACAATCGGAGAATTCAATGAAACAACGTTGTAGGTACAGTTAGAAGTGACCCTCAAGAAAAAGGTAATCCTTTATAGATTGGAGGACCATCATCCAGGCATTTCTATGTTTTAGCAAAGCACTATGGCATGCTGTCATGGCGATGTGTTTTGCCTGTGGCTCACTAACTGTAGTAATAATCACCAAGCTTGCTGCAAGTACAGGGAGAGTACGTGCATGCTCTGTTCATCGGCTCAGGATGGCTGTCAACCTGGTGTTATAAACCCATGTTTTTAATCAGAAAATGACTTTATTTATTGAGTGGTCTGAAACCACAGGATAAAAAGACTGGCAGCAGCATTTTTTTTTACAGTGGCTGAAACAGCAGTCCTAAAATTGGCTGAAGATTTACATGATGTCACCTTGCGAACTGTAAAGCTTTCAGAACAAAGATGTGCTTTTAGAAGCGGACCACCAGAAGAATCAGTTTAAATGACTGCCAATGGCTCATCCCTTGAACTATTCCTGGATATCCAGACAGAACCTGTTTATTCAGGGGGGTGCGGACCAATCAGTTAAACTCAACCCTTTGGACAATGGATTCATTGAGAGGGAGAATCCATCAACCATTTAATCTGATCACTTCAGGCAATGGACCCCAGCTGAGGAGAGTCTCCACCCTGGGTCATTCAGAAATGACACTACAGTAAGTAGTTAATACATTAAACCAAAGAGATTCTGACTTTAGAGGAAACAGCAGAGATCATGAGGGGCTGCATAATAGCACAGTAATGAGCACTGCTGCTTCACAGCTTCAGGGACCTGGGTTCGATTCCTGGCTGTGTGGAGTTTGCACATTCCCCTCGTGTCTGCGTGGGTTTCCTCCCACAGTCCAAAAGATGTGCGGGTAGGTTGATTGGCCATGCTAAAATTGCCCTTAGTGTCCTGAGATGTGCAGATTAGAGGGATTAGTGGGTAAAGGTGTAGGGATGTGGACGTAGGGCCTGGGTGGGATGATAGTGGGTGCAGACTTGATGGGCCGAATGGCCTCTTTCTGTACTGTAGGGATTCTATGAATATCCTATGAATCATCCATCAAGACTTTAAATAATCTGTGCGCCAAATCCAGGAAAAATCACAGAGAAGAGCACGAGACCACCCAATATATCAAGCTACAGCATCCATCAAGACTTTCCTTTGGCACTCTTAAATAATTTAACCACTGCCCCCTTTGAATGTCTGTCTCTCCCCCTCTTCAATGCAATTCAATTTTTTAATCAGGAATTATTAAGAACTATAAATCCTACTTCCTTTCCTTTTAATACTTACAAGAAAACCTGCGTGTCTTTTGCAGTCATAGCACTGAAACAGTTAAATTCTTACTAAATTAACAAGCAAAATCTTTTAAAGCAGCAACTTCTACAATCAGAGTTGTGGAAAGAGAGGGGAGCCTTCTACCACTTCTCCACCTGGGCATAACACCAGGCAAAGGTGGCAAACTAACTTCCCTGCAACCCTTCATTTCTATCTGCCTGCAGGACAAAGGCCAGAAGAAAATAGATGCTAGCACATGCAGACTGGAGCAATATCGCCCAGCACTATAAACTTGACTTCTTCTAAGGAAAGGGCCCAATAGAATCTCCACCTCAGATAGATATTCAATTACCCCAGCTGGGCAGGTGTAGATGAATCTGTTCACAGTAAAGACTCACATCTAGATAATGGCCACCTTGACATGCATGTCAGAATGGATCCAGGGCTGTAAAACATTAAGTCCGTCATGAATAATGATAGTAAGAATTTTCACAACACCAGGTTGAAGTCCAACAGGTTTATTTGGTAGCACAAGCCACTGGCTTTCAGAGCTCTGCTCCTTCATCAGGTGAGTGGAAGTTCTGTTCACAAGCAGGGCATATAAAGACACAAACTCAATTTACAAAATAATGGTTGGAATGCAGTCTTTACAGCTTATCAAGTCTTAAAGGTACAGACAATGTGAGTGGAGAGAGGGTTAAGCACAGGTTAAAGAGATGTGTATTGTCTCCAGCCTGGACAGTTGGTGAGATTTTGCAAGCCCAGGCAAGTTGTGGGGGTTACAGATAGTGTGACATGAATCCAAGATCCCAGTTGAGGCCGTCCTCATGTGTGCAGAGCTTGGCTATCAGTCTCTGCTCAGCGACTCTGCGCTGTCATGTGTCGTGAAGGCTGCTTTGGAGAACGCTTACCCGAAGATCAGAGGCCGAATGCCTGTGACCGCTGAAGTGTACATTGGAGAGACCATGCAGATGCTATGACAACGGATGAATGAACACCGTTCGACAATCACCAGGCAAGAGTGTTCTCTTCCTGTTGGGGAACACTTCAGCGGTCATGGGCATTCGGTCTCTGATCTTCGGGTAAGCGTTCTCCAAGGCAGCCTTCAGAACACACGACAGCGCAGAGTCGCTAAGTAGAGACTGATAGCCACATTCCGCACACATAAGGATGGCCTCAACCAGGATCTTGGATTCATGTCACAGTATCTGTAACCCCCACAACTTGCCTAAGCTTGCAAAATCTCACCAACTGTCCTGTCTGGAGACAATATGTATCTTTTTAACGCATGCTTAACCCTCTCTCCATTCACATTGTCTGTACCTTTAAGACTTGATTACCTGTAAAGACTCACATTCCAACCATTATTTTGTAAATTGAGTTTGTGTCTTTATATGTCCTGTTTGTAAACACAACTCCCACTCACCTGATGAAGGGGCAGCGCTCCAAAAGCTAGTGGCTTGTGCTACCAAATAAACCTTTTGGGCTTTAACCTGGTGTTGTGAGAATTCTTACTGTGTTTACCCCAGTCCAACGCCGACATCTCCACATCACGAATAATGATCTCAGGGGAGGAAGGGAGAACACTGCTGATAAAAGGAGGAAGGAAAAACACTATCAATCCATTTAGAACCACTTGATTAATGCTGCAACATTCAAACAGTAGTTATTTACCTCACTGCCGCAACATTTTTCCTACTCAACGCATGACAAGTGCCTTGAGCAAAATTCACCAATAAAGCAGAAGGGGAAAAGTACTCATTGAAACAAAATGGGAGATTACTATCAAAGAATGTTTCAATAAAATCAAATAAGGCTCCGGGTGGAGTTCTCCCATCTGGGGACCAAGTCTCACGGCAGGTGCAGGAACGTGGTGTGTTTCACGCTGCGGAGGCTGGCAGGAAAACATGCCAAATCTTTCGGCTCCGACCTCATTAATTAGGTAACCAAATGCTTCACCAAATCCTTCATAGTGGGGCATGTCTGCTGGTGTGTTGTCTTCCCTCCTATCCAGGCGCCATATTGAAATGCCACCAACATCAGTGACGTACTAATACAGAAAGAAGGTTGACTTCCTGAAAATGAAAGTGGATCTCCAGGAAGATTCTGAGACTGGAAATAAACTCCTTCCAGAACACCAAACCAGGAAGATCCAGCCAAGGGCAATTCCCCCATCCATTGCTGTGCTGTTCTGAGGTCCAGGTTTTCAAGTGGCTTTCATCGTGACTCCAGAGGCAGCCCAGGAATTGTTCAGGCGAGTCCAAACATTTGCATGCTATGTGGTTTCAGATGTTTTGCACTGACGTGTTTACCCATAGGCGCCATGGAGAATTGCGCTTGGGTGGTTGAGCCTTCATCTGCATCAGCAGGATGGGAATGAGTTTCATGGCAGCCTCCATGGGTTTCCTGATCCGCTGTGCCAGGCACCAGCAGAAGATCCTGCAGGAAATTCACAGTCATGATAGTGATGTTTGGGTCTTGCATTGAACCCACTAGCAGGGGCTTGTGAGAATTCTACTTTCAATGGCCACTCATCAAGCAACAATTAAGTCATTTACTTGTCTTTTCCATTGCCACAGAGGAAAGAATATTTAAAGATAAATGTGGCCTCTATACATCCAATCCATCAAATAAAGGTACAATTTTTTATTACTCCCGTCCTAAACTTATCTTGCAACATAATCGACTAAAAACATTTCAATACATAACCATTCTTCATCATGGATCTTTGGCAAATGTTATTACTTATTCAGCACAAGGATGAATAGGCTGCTTCCTAACAATCCTGCATTTCCAACTTTAACTCCATTAGTCACTGGATAATTTATTCCTATCCACAGTGCATCTTGACAGCATAGTTAAAAGGATGAGTGGATAAAGCATTAATGTATTTAGCTACTGACTGTTACAGTAGTAAATCTACTAGTGTACTAAAAACCATTGTTCTATATCACCAAGAAAATATGATGCACAACCTTTTAGCCTCATTAGTAGTAGAATATTCGAATTATTTTAAAAATACTACAGTCCACACTGCAATGTGTGCAGTTCACTCAGGTTAGTTGCTTGTGCTGGTCTTTAAGGCACAGTGACGCAGTGGTTAACACTGCTGCCTCACAATGCCAGGGACCCGAGTTCGATTCCCGACTTGGTCACTGTCTGCGTGGAGTTCTCCCCATGTCTGTGTATGTTTCCTCTGGGTGCTCCGGTTTTCTCCCGCAGTCCGCAAGATGTGCTGATTAGGTACATTAGCCATGCTAAATTCTCCCTCAGTGTACCTGAACAGGCACCGGAATGTGGTAATTAGGGCATTTTCACAATAACTTCATTACTTGTGACACTATTAAATAAACTAAGTATATAATGTAACATACAGCCAAAGGTTTACTGCATGGAAGCAGGCCCTTTGGCCCAACTTGTCCATGCCGCCCAGATTTTGCCACTAAGCTAATTCCAATTGCCTGCGTTTGATTCATATCCCTCTATACAAATCTTTTCCATGTAACTGTCTAAATGTTTTTTAAGAGACAAAATTGTACCCGCCTCTACTACCACCTCTGGCAGCTTGTTCCAGACACTCACCAACCTTTGTGTGAACAAATTGCCTCTCTGGGCCCTTTTGTACGTCTTCCCTCTCACCTTAAATCTATGCCCTCTATTTTTAAACTCTAAGATTTTGACTATCTACCTTATCTATGCCCTTCATTATTTTATAGACCTCTATAAGATCACCCCTAAGTCTCCTATGCACCAGGAGAAAAAAGTGTCTATCTAGCCTCTCCTTAAAACTCAAACCATCAAGTCCTGGTAGCATCCTAGTAAATCTTTTCTGCACTCTTTCTAGTTTAATAATATCCTTTCTATAATAGGACGACCAGAACTGTATACAGTTTTCTAGGTGTGGTCTTACCAACACTTTGTACAACCTCAATGAGACGTCTCAACGCCAGTATTCAATGTTCTGACCAATGAAACCAACCATGTTGAATGCTTCTTCACCACTCTGTCCATCTATGACTCCACTTTCAGGCACTATGAGCCTATACCCCTAGATTTCCTTGTTGTATAACTCTCCCCAACGCCCTACCATTAACTGAACAAGTCCTGCCCTGGTTTGATCCACTAAAATGCATCACCTCGCACTTATCTAAATTAAACTCCATCTGCCATTCATCAGCCCACTGGCCCAATTGATCAAGATCCCATTGCAATCCAAGATAACTTCTTCATCAAATAGCTGGAGTTAGTCATGGAGTTTACTCATTAGGTTAGATCCAACTTGCCTCCTGCAACTTGGGAAATATGCGACTGAAAACAAAATCATTAACAAAATAAGAAAAAATGGTCTTGTAAAATGGGTACAACTTTATTCCAGTTCCACACACAATTTTACAAAATACATAAAAGGGAAAATCCTGAGGCATTTCAGAGGTTTAATTGAAAAACTGGTGGAAGAGATGGGTTTTAAAGGAATAAAAGAAATTGAGATGTTTGGGAGGAAGACAACAGTCCTCTCCAGATCGAGATTACCCTGAATAAGGAAAAAAATGTTCTCCGTCGCTATGAAGTGTAAAGCTCTTATTGAGTTAATTAATAACTAAACATTTAAAATTTTAGACATTCAAATGAGGTTAGCCCTGAAAATCTGCAGTCCTTCAGGTGCAGCCTTGCCATAAGTTGGTTAAGAAGCTGGTTGAAGAATCATAAGTAGGCTGGGGCTTGGTTATGTCAGGCTCCAGCTGACAGAACTGTCTGCATGTCAGCTGCTCAACTCACTGGAGATAAGGCAGCCACAAAACTAATGACTTGTTTGTCATCTCAGTCTGCCATGCGACGAAACAAAGAATGACTCATCCTAAAATAACACAGGAGCTCCGTGGCACTGGGTTACTTGTACTGCACTGCATAATTACCACACACCCACATGCTGCCAATACAGTGAGAGCCATATTGTGCTTTGCTTTTCTGCAGGACAGGCCATTATTTTCCTGATACGTTAGAGCTGTGGCCGCAGTCCTGAACCCTTCTGTGTCGTCATTGCACCAGGAAAGAGACATCACCACCCAAGTACACCGGTGCCAGAATATTCTAGAACAAGCCTATCAACAACTAGATCTGTGCTTTTACACATCAAAAACTTTCTTAACCTGCAAGATAAACATGAAGCAACAATCAATATTCTACAGAGTTGCATTGCAAGGGTTGGAAAGTGAACCAATGTCACTTACTCCCAATGTAAAAGTGAAGAAAATTAAATATATTGATTTAAGTCAGGATTTTCACTACAGAGAAGTTCTTTGTCATGGTGAAAATTGCAGAAAATCCCAAGTTCCACCCCTGAATCAGTATTTTCTATCTCCATGGGAGTGAGGACTGGAGTCGAGCTGGGATTCATGCATGTGTGGTTTAGGGGGGCAGTTGGAGATTTAAATGGGATTTTGATAGGCCAGGAGTATGAAACTCTTCATGTGCAGATTAAACCAAGTAAACGTTAGGCAGAAGTTATTGGATTTATTTGGATAGCCAGGGTACGCTTTTGGAGAGAAGACTTATTAGAATTTAGAAAATTAATTGGAACTGTCAAAGCTGTCAAGGGATCTAGCTCTGCTGGGCATTAAATTTTAAGAAGCGTGTCACTCTGTCTGTTGACCTCAGTCTGAGGTGTATCATTATAGGATTTGTGCTGCCTGACTAATTTTATAACCAAACATTATCACAGTGGGGTTGTTAGTAGTCTGATTGACAACTCCTGATAGTTATAGAATAGAAATGTTTGTTTTCAAAAGACATCAGCTGAAGGAATTTCAATGTATTGAAAAGTCTTTTTCTTAAATCAATGAGAGTATTTTTAAAAACGGTGACATCAACAGATACATAACTTTATTTTATGTCAGCGTGGCCCCTGAGGTTTGACCATGATGAATACTAGATGGATTAGCATGCAGGAGATAAAGGCAAAGGGTAGTGGGTGGGATCATGGGATGGCAAAAAATGGCAATAAGTCAGCATAGAAGCAATAAATGGCTCTGGGGATGAATGAAAGACGTGGTTTAGCATTTGGGGAAAAAGGAATCATGGATGTTGAGATGAGGGGTATAGAAGATCATAGGATGTGGATGGGCCCCTGAAGTGGCATGAATGGGGAAGGGGAGGAGGGGGTGTAATCGTTGCACAAGTGATGTTTGTTCATTTTTTAAATAAATCCAACATAGTGCCAGGACACCGAGGTAGGCTTGCAGCCCAGCCCACCCACCTCCACATATGGCATCCTCTGCACTCAGTAGAAACATAGGAATTTGGAACAGGAGGTGGCAAATACAGCCCTTCGAGCCTGCTGTGACATTCAATCAGATCATGGCTGATCTCTCCCTGGTCTCAAATCCACCTCCCTGCTTGTTTCCCATTTATTTTGTTAGAAAATAAAATTTCCTTTTTTGAAAAAAGGCACACAAACAATAAACATCCAAATTATCAGAAAAAAATGAAACTTCTCAAGTTAAGTAAGAATATTATATTCAATACTGATATTGTACTCCAGTCTCCACCACGAGACCTCGAGTACCAGTACCATTAAGTGCTTCTACTCCAGGGACAATCAGATGGAGACGTGGCACAGAATCAGCCAGAGTGAACATCCCACTGGCCACATTAAAGCAAGACATGTGGATGTGCCATGCCACCTTGACCAGGCTCAGGAGCCGATCCATTTATGGCATTTTTTGCCATCCTGTGACGCCACCCACTACCCTTTGCCTTTATCTCCTGCATACCAATTCATCTAGTATTCACCATGGACAAACCTCAGGGGCAATGCTGACATAAAATAAAGTTGTGTGTCTGTTGATGATGTCACCGTTTTTTAAAAATACTCTCATTGATTTTGGAAAAAGACTATTCAATACACTGAAATTCCTTCAACTGATGTCTTTTGAAAACCTAGCCCCAGCCTCCCTCCAACCCCTTCCCTCACCAGGGGACCAAAGAGCATGGACCAGGCGTCCTCTAAATGTTTAATTGTCCTCTTTGCCATTAGAATACACAGATGATCAGGAACCTCGAAAATACTGCAATGGCGGTTGCTATGACCCTCAGATGAACTATAAAAGCTCACAAGAAATATAATTGTCCAGAGCATGACTCGAGAATGATAGCTCGTGTCAGCTTACCTGTTCACAATCTGTTTTGTCCACAATCACTTTCAATGACTGAAAGCTGTTGTGCCTCAGCAACGTGACTATGTTTCGCAACTAGTTTGGTTCACTTTAAAAAGGTCATCCCTCGTGTCTGAACATTCACATTGATATCAGAAGAAGATGTGAAGTAAAGGGACACCAATTACGTGCACGAGGGCCTCCCTCATGAAAATTCACTCTGAACTGCTACTCAGAATACCCAGTAAATTAGCTGGAGCACTACGAGAGGGGTCCAAGTTTCACATCAGTAGATCCTCCTCCCTAGTTCCTGATGGACTATGGATTGGTGCAGCAAGAGAATAAATGACTTGACTAGTGGAGGGATGGAAAATACTCAACAGGCTGATTTGCTGATCGATTGTTCTGTTTCAGGCTCTATCATAAAGGGCATAAAGCATTAATAAATTGGTCTCAACATCAGCAACCTAATATGCATTAGCTTTTTAATGCAGCGTTTTACAGAAGCTGAAACGCAGCTCTCAGCAGTCATAAACTATGAAAGCCAGATGTGTCTGTTTACTCAGGAAGACACCTGGCAGCAAGCCTGTTGACAAACACCTTCAATCTCAGTTGCTCGGGGAGCCAGGCTTTTAAAGGTTGATCACCATTAAATCAGTCAGGCAGTAGCAAGCTTCAAATGGAAGGTGTTGGCTAATGAAGCCAATTCTGTGCCGGTAATGCTCACTCAAAGCAGCACAAGCCTCAATCAAACTGGCACAGCACCTGCAGCTCGCACATGCCGAGTGTTCTTTGCAATAACTGTTCTCTCTGCAAGGCAAATTGATACAAGTGAAAGATAATAGGTCAGAGGACCCTTTCCCAAGAAATCCCACAGGTACTTGGTAGTACAGGTGGCTCACCTGTGACAAGTCAAACTCAGTGGCATCAGCACATGGCAAGAAGGATTTTTATGATTTTTTTTTCCACGGCTGTAATCCAGCTTGAGACTGCATCCGAGGAAGTACATGCTGGGGCTTTCCATCCTACAAGGGAAATAGATAACGTGGGTAGGTGGAGAAGGTGGGAGATCCAAGCATTAGCAAGATTGAAGAGGCAGAGATGCCCCAATGGGAAGTGTGGTGAAGAGACCTGTTTGCGGAGTCCACCTTCAGTCAGGATAGTCCAAGTGGTGACAGGAATTAAAGGTTCATCCCTTGGACACCACTCTGAGCAACAGAAGTGAAAAGCATGGCAGAATTAAAACATGGTATGCTTTTTTAAGCATTGTCTTTTGAACACTTTTGCTTATTAGCCTTTAGGTTGAAGCTAGGACAAAATCTGGCTGGGTGTAAAGCTTGGAGCTAACTGGTCATGTAATGAAACCTCCAGAATAAGATCAGAGTTGGTAATGGTCATCCAGCTCCTTCAATTCCACGCTGGTTTCTTCTGCACATAAACTATTGCTTCACTTTCTAATTCAGTGTTACTATTCAGTTTAAAATGGAGAATTGCTGGTCTGAAGAAAAAATGTATTTATGTCAAATATATGTAAAATGTGCTTCTGGGCCTAGGTTCCTAATTCTAATACTTCCTACAATTCGATGCTTAACACTGGGTGACTGATATTGATCTTCTAGTCCATGGTAATATCCTTGTTACAGTTCACAAAGAAATAAAGTTTAAAGTTTATTTATTAGTCACAAGTAGGCTTACATTAACGCTGCAATGAAGTTACTGTGAAAATCGCTACACTCTGGCGCCTGTTCGGGTACTGAGGGAGAACTTAGCATGGCCAGTCTACCAAACCAACACGTCTTTCGGACTGTGGGAGGAAACCAGAGCACCTGGAGGAAATCCACGCAGACATAGGAAGAACATGCAAACGCCACATAGACAGTGACCCAAGCTGAGAATCGAACCTGGGTTCCTGGCACTGTGAGACAGCAGTGCTAAACACTGTGTCACCATGCCGTCCATATAATGTTCCATTGATAATATTAACATACTGCATGAACGATCATTCACCCGTTACTGTGCTGTTCAGCAGGGCTGCTTTATGTCGAGGACATTGCCATTTGTGTCTACCATTTTACAGTTCACACTCTTGTACTCTATTGATATTACATTGCCCATATGAATTCAGCTGTGGGCATTGATGGAACAAGGTGAAGTTGTTCTCTATGGAGGAGAGGTTTGGGAGGAAATTTAATGGAGGTGTTCAAAATCACCAGGTGTTTGGTCAGAGCTGATAGAGAGAAACTGTTCCCACTGCGAAGAAGTTCGAGAACCGGACGGCACAGATTGCAGATGAATAGAAAAAGTACTATCAAACATTTTAATACAGTGAGTACTGGGTGGCACAGTGGTTAGCACTACTGCCTCAGCACCAGGCATTCGGGTTTGATTCCTGGCTGGGGTGACTGTGTAGAGTTTGCCCGTGTCTGCATGGGTTTCCTCCCACAGTCCAAAAATGTGTGGGTTGAATGGCCATGCTAAGTTGCTTCTTAGTGTTAGCAGGATTAGTAGAGTAAATATGTGGGGTTATGGGGATAGGACTTGGATGGGATTGTTGTTGGTGCAGACTTGTTGGGCCAAATGGTCTCCTTCTGCACAGTAGGGATTCTATGATTTTTAGGATCTGAATTACACTGAGAGTGTGGCAAAATTCAATTATAGATTTCAAATTGGAATTGAATAATCACTGAAGAGAAAGAATTGCAAGATGACAGAGAAACAATGGCGAGGTGGGGTGAGCTAAGTTACTCTTAGCAGGCCAGCGTGGACAGGACAGGTTCAGCAGTCAGTGTGTTGTAACTATGCTACATCTACGAATACAGCACTGATTGTTGAATGAATGTATTTTTGATTACTTGTTGAATTCAGTTTTATTGTTGGTTATTGAATGAAAGATGAATTGTTTATCTTTGAAATGAGATTAACTCATCCATCCATCTCCTTGTCCCCTCCACTCAATAAGTCATGGTTGGTGGAACATCAGAGGGTAAAGAAATGACTGCTTCTCCAATGCTCAGAGATTAGCTGCTGGAATCTTTGCTGGGCATCATACAACAATTTGCACATGTCGCAGTGAAGCCTCTTTCCTTTGTTAACTATGACTAGATTTTCCTGTGGTACTTCAAGTCAGGTGAGATCTACTGAAGTGTGCCTGCCCCCTGGGAAAGCCTGCAAGGTTGTGGAAGGTGATGATTTTGCCCCAGTTGGTCATATTTGTCAATCTGATATGTCCTTCTGAACAGACCATCTGTCCCCTATAGACTACAGGCCCTCACAGCTACTGGCTGATATAGTAGCGAGCTCCAGTGAATGACTGGATAGAGAAAGCACTCACAGTAGTTGAGTGTCATGGTCATCTTTCATTCTACTGCTCAGAGATTGCAGGATGTAAACCACAACAACTTCTCTTCCTTCAGCATTTTGTACAGGTTACAAAAGCTTTTCTGGTGAAGTGGCATCTACTCTCATAGCTCCTCAGATAACTCTGGACAGCAATATTCAAGATGTTGTTAACAGAAGCTAAAAGAAATAGAGAAAGTAGTTCAAACTATAGAGAAGAAGTGCAAAGTTTAAATTGAAGAGAATCAATCATTCTAGTGCCATAAATTCCATTCCTACCAAAGCCCAATTTCACCTCATTTTCTTGTAACAGTGAATATGCAGAGTTAACCAGTAGCAATCCTGGACATTTGGAATTATGGCTATTTTGACTGAAGGCTGAGCTAAAATAACAAGTACTTTTGCAGGGCTGTGATGTAGCTGTTCAAAAATCCCAGGAAATTACAGAGTGCTTAGTGCTATAATTTCTTCAGCTTTTACACCAAAAACAGCCTTGAGATGAAATCACAAATGCTTTGGAGAATCAATACAACACAGCGTGAGGTTATTTGGCCTAACTTGCCTGGCTGGCAATTAGGTAGGGCTGTCCAAATAGTCCCATTTACTGCTCTTTTCCCCCACAGTCTGCCACTTTATTTCTCCAAGTATTTATCCAATTATTTTTTGAATCTTATTGTTGTATCTGCACTCTCTCGTTTCCTTCTCTACGAATGGTATGCTTTGTCTGTATAGCGGACAGGAAATAATATTTTCACTGTATGCTAATACGTGACAATAATAAATCAAAATCATTTCACTACTGCCGTGCTTGCTTTTTCCTATAATTTGCTCCTCCAGCTATCTCACTATTTTTTCTTTTTAGTCAGTCCCTCAGAATCAAGGATGACTTGTTCCCACGTTAATGATAAGTTCTCATATTCCTTGGAACAGAAACAAAATTCTCTTCTGCAGATATCAGGAATCCCTCACCACTTTCCCTTGCCTCAGTCAAAATTGAACTTCCCCATTTCAACAATGTCAACAAAACGAAGTAGATTGTCATCAACTTTGGGATGTGTAAAGGAGAATAAGCCCCTGTCTACATCAATAGGGACGAAGTAGAAAAGGATTGAGGCTTAGGTGTCCAGATTAGCAACAACCTGTCCTGGTCCCCCCATGCCGATACCTACTTTTCCAGAAGATTAAGGAAATTTGGCATGTCAGCTACGACTCTCACCAACTTTTACAGATGCACCATAGAAAGCATTCTTTCCAGTTGTAGCACAGCGTGGTATGTCTCCCACTCTGCCCAAGACTGCAAGGAACTACAAACGGTCATGAATGCAACCCAATCCATCACACAAACTAGCCTCCCATCCGTTAACAGTCTACACTTCCCACTGCCTCAGCAAAGCAGCCGGCATAATTAAGAACCCCATGCACCTGGACATTCTCTCTTCCACCTTCTTCCTTTGGGGAAGAAGATACAGAAGTCTGAGGTCATGTACCAACCAACTCAAGAACAGCTTCTTCCCTGCTGCTGTCAGACTTTTGAATGGACTTAACCTGCATTAAGTTGATTTTTCTCTATGCTTTAGCTATGACCATAAATTACATTCTGCACTGTCTCATTTCCTTCTCTATGAACGGTATGCTTTGTCTGTATTGCGCACAAGAAATAATACTTTTCACTGTATGTTAATACTTGACAATAATAAATCAAATCAAAATCATTTCACTACTGTCATGCTTGCTTTTTCCTGTAATTTGCTCCTCCAGCTATCTCACTATTTTTTCTTTTTATGCAGTCCCTCAGAATCGAGGATGACTTGTTCCCACATTAATGATGAGTTCTCAGGTGACTGAGGGGTCCAATGCACAGCCTACAGTCACTGTCACAGGTGAGGTAGACAGTGGTTGGAGGAGCAGGTTGGGTGGGATGCCCGGGTTACCACACACTCCTTTCACTATTGTGCTTAGCTTGAATTTGTTCTCAGTGATGAAACTCAAGGTGCTCAGTTTCTTGCCGGATGCTTTTCCTCCATTTTGGACAGCCTTGGGCCCGGGATTCTCAGGTGTCAGTGGAGATGTTGCACTTTTTGAAGATTTTGACAGTGTTTCCTGGAGCTCCGAGTAAAGCACTTATTTTGGGAATCTCGTGTCAGGGATGCTGGCAATGTGGCCCATCCAGTGGAGCTGATCGAGTGCGGTCAATACTTTTGTGCTGAGGATGTTGGCCTCAGCGACCACACTGACATTGCTGCACCTATACTGCCAATGGGTTTGCAGGATCTTGCAGAAGCAGGGCTGTTGGTACTTCTCCAGGATTTAAAGATATCTGTTGTACATTGTCCACTTCTCTGATCCACATAGGTGGTCAGATGTCACTACTACTTCAAACATTTTCTTCCACAGGTGGCCAAGGCAGTGCTGGCACACTGAAGGTAGTGTTGAACCTTGTCGTCAACGTCTTGTTGACAGGGGCCTCCCAAGGCATGGAAAATGGTCCACATTGCGGATTTTGAGAACCGGGGGTTGGGGAGTTTGTGTGTGTGTGCGCGCGCGCGTACACACACGCGCACGGTGGGGACAGAATTGTTAGTGGAAGCTGGTTGTTAGAGGGCCTTTGTTTTACAGATGTTCAGTTTAAGGCCCATGTTCTTGTAAGCCTCGTTAAAAAGTGTTGATGATAACTTGCAGTTCAGCCTTTGAATGTGCACAGATGCAAGCAATGTTTGCATAGGTGTTGTTCAATGACAGAGGATAGGATGACCTTGGATCTGGCCAGTAGGCATGGAGGTTGGACAGATTCCCGTTTGTTCTGTGGTTTAGCTCCATTCCAGCGAGGAGCTTGCTGAGGGGGAGATGGAGTCACTACAGCAAGGAAGAATGAGAACAACATCAGTGCGATTACACAACCTTGCCTGACCCCAGTCCAAATTGGGTCTGTGGTGCATCTATTGATCAGGATCACAGTTTGAGTGTCATTGCTTCTCGGTCCTTTGGCTAAGATCAAGCATCAGATTAAGTTTGAGATGGATTGCAATGCCTGACCTTGACAGCTTGGACCTTGTTTGTCTGTCTTGTGACAACCATGTATTGGTTCAATTTGAATTTGACTTTTGCAGCAAGCAAGGTGATGGATTCAGACTTGGACAGTCCACTGAGCATTGGCTTTGTAATTTTAAGAATGGAGTAAAAATTTAAAAACTAAAAAAAAATGTTTGTATGTCATTGTACAGCAGGTGAAGGGTGGTGACAAACTTCTGGGGCGACCAAAATGGAGGATGAGCTCCATAATCTCTCAGTTGACAGTGTCAAAGGCATGTGTGAGGTCAAAGAAGGCCATGTGTGAGGGTTGGTGTTGTTCCCTGTATTCCTCCTCATGTGGTTATTATGCAGTAGTGGGTTAGCACTGTTGCCTCACTGTGGCAGAGACCTGGGTTCAATTCAGGCCTTGGGTGACTGTGGAGTTTGCATATTCTCCGTGTCTGCATGCATTTCCTCCGGGTGCTCTGGTTTCTTCCTACAGTCCAAAGATGTGCAGGTTAGGTTAATTGGCCATGCTAAATTACCCCTTAATGTCCCAAGATGTATTGGTTAGGGGTATTAATGGAGTAATTATGTGGGGTTATAGGGATAGAGCTTGGGTGGGGTGCTCTTTCAGAACCAGTGCAGACTGAATGGGCCAAATGGCCTCCTTCTGCACTGTAGGGATTCTATAATTCTATATCCATTGTGTCCCTTAGTGAGCAGAATCTGCATTGGGAATCTGGGAGGAATTCTTCAGTCACAGAGCGAAGGTGATTAAGGGCTCTTGCAATGACCTTCCCTGTGGGAAATTCCTTTGTAGTTACTGCAGTCACAATAGTCACCTTTCTTGAAGATGGTCAAGATTACAGCATCTGAGATCCCCTGGCATGTTCTCCTTCTTCCAAGAAAGGGAAATGAGATCATGTATTCGCACCAATAGTACTGCACTGCCTGGTGCTTCAGCAGGGATTCCATCTGCTCCTGATGCCTTATTGCTTTTTGGCTGTCAGCCTTTTCTACCTCATGCTGGATTGGGGTTGTGCTGAGATGGTGGTGGATAATATGCTGTGGTAAGGAGTCGCAGACACTCATGAAGATGGAATCTTGGTTAAGGAGGAATTTGAGGTATTCCTTCCAGCAGGCACTGGCTGCCCTCCATTCTTGGCCAGCAATGAGGTGGTCCTAACTACACTAAAGAAATCTTGTCAATCATGGTTGTTGGCTAACTGTTAGGTCTCCTACACTTTCTCCACCCAGCACCTGTTTTGTTAGGTGGCAGGTTTTTTAATTGGATCTCTGCCTTCAGCTGTCTATAGATCTGCTGTTTGCTCTAGAGTTGGGTTGCTATTCCAGGTTCAGAACAGCCTCGCACTTATGGATTATCAACTGCTGGATCTCCTGGTCATTCCTGAAACTAGGTGTTTCCAGGTCGAGTGACTGGGTGTCTCTTTGCAGGTGCTGATTATAGAGGCCTTGAGGGCAGAGCAGGAGCTGTGACCACTGTGTCTCAGGGCGACTAGAAGACACCAGTTTGGCAGTGAGATGCTCCCTTAAGATCTTTGAGTGCCTCCATGTTGATTTTTCTGCAGCATTGTTTCTGTTGCTATTGATGCTTTACAGCTGTGTTGATATTGTTCATAGAGTGAATTGGATGCTGGTTCATCCAGCAGTCATCAGCTCCTGTCATGGGATGGGTCATACATACATCCTTATGGTCCTTTGCTGAGACACTGTCATAGTCTGGGGCAAGGGTGTTGCCATGAAGTCTTGTACTTATTTCTCTGACAGAGCAAGGAGTTGGTTATGAAAAGGCCATATTCGAGGTATTTTGTCAAGAGCAGGGTACCATTAGTATTGGATTTCCCTACCCCCCCTCACTGCCAATACATCTCTCCATCGATTTGTGTTCTTTCCACCTCTGGTGTTGAAGTCACCGAGGATGATCAGCTGGTTGTCCGTTCAAGACTGGAGTAAAATTCCTCTTTCAACTCATGTATAGTTGCCAGCGTTGGGGCATATGTGCTGAGGATTGTGGAGTACTGGTTCTGAGCTAGGGTGAGCTGAAGGGTCATGGGTATCACTATTTATATAGCAGGGATTCTCAACCAGGGGTTCAAAAGGCATTTCTCAGGTATCCAACAAAAATAAGATTCAGTCTGATACTGTTCCTTACCCAGTTCCACTTCACATCGCCGATTCTCAGTGACATCCTTTCTCCTCCTTTTCATTTCTCTCATTTTACTGGGGCCACCACAATGCTGGATAATCATCCACCTTCATGTCTCCCTTCAGTCATCCATTCCTCTGCCAATCCTGCTGTTAAGTCTCTCACTATCACATCTTCCATCTGCTATTAGGCCTCCTTCCTAGCATTCCCATCTCCATCACTCACTATACCTTATTTCCTCCCTTTCTCTCCACAACGTCTGACCACATCATTCAAATCTTTTCTCAGCTACTTTATTCATGCTTCTACAATTATCACTGACCCTTTGATGTACTGGTTCTTGATTTTGTCCTTTCTCGTTGTTCACAGAATTACTGAATTGTTACAGCACAGAAGGAGGCCATTCAGCCCATCATGTCACACTGGCTCTCCAAACAAGCACAATGACTTAGTGTCATTCTCCTGCTTTTTCCCCCCAACCCTGCACACTTCCAGTCAAATAACCTTCTAATTCCCTCTCGAATGCTTCGATTGAACTAGCTTACATCACACCTCTAAGCAGTACATTCCAGACCTGAATCACGCAGTGCATGAAAAAGGCTTCTTTTCACATCATATTTGCTTCTTTCACAAATCACTTTAAATCAGTGCCCTCTCACTCTTGATTTTACAGGCAGGAGCAGTTTCTCTTTATTTACTCTGCCTAGCCCCTCCCTCATGATTTTGAATATCTTTATCAAGTCTCCTTTTGCCTTCTTCTCTCCAAGGCGAACATTTCCAACCTATCATAACTGAAGTTTTTCATCCCTGGAACCATTCGTGTAAACCTCTTCTGCACTCACTTCAATGTTTCACATTCTTCCTCTAGTGTCCAACACCCAGAATTGTATTCTGACTGAGGTCTAATTAGTGTCTTGTATAAGTTCAGCATAACCTTCTTGCTCTTGTACTTTATCCCCCTATTAATGAAGCTTAGAATACACTTTATTAACTGCTCTCTCTACCTGTCAATTTCAATGATCTATGCATATAAACACTCAGGTCCCTCTGCTCCTGCATCTCCTTTAAGAATTTTACCCCTTATGTATCATCTCTCCATAGTCTTCCTATCAAAGTGCATCACCTCACTTCTCTACATTGAACTTCATTTGCCACATATCTGCCAAATCCATCAATTTGTCTATGTCCTTCTGAAGTTCTACACTGTCCTCCTCACAGTTTACAATACTTTCAGGTTTTGTCATCCGCAAACTTTGATGTTGTCCCCTGTTCACAAGATCTAAATCATTATTTCTTCATTTACACTTTGTTACCTCCTCAAAAAAATTCCAACAAGTTAGGTAAACATGATTTCTCTTTAGAATTCCATTCTGGCTCTTCTTAATCAAGCTACATTGTCCATGCAACTACCAATTCTATTCCAAATTGTTACTGAATTCTCCCCAACAGCAATGTTAAACTGATCAGGCTATAATTGCTGAGGCTATCATTGGATCCTTTTTTTTGGACATTTTGCAATTGTCCAATCCTTCAGCATCTTCCCCCAAGTTAGTCCACACATCCATCTCAGTATCCATATCTCACTCATATCTAGTCTTTGTTCCTCTCTTCTTGAAGTTTGCCAAGTTTCTGCACTATATAACAAGGCCAGTCCCACAACCATCTTGTGGATTCCTCCTTTCAGTTTCAGCAATACTTTCCTGCTCATTAACACTCCAGTCCAGCTATGTGCTTTGTGCCCTTATTTATAGTGGGAGGGTGGAACTGTGGGAAATGAGCTCAATGCAACCAATTAAGATTGAGGGTGAAGACAGTACAGCCTATTAGAAGTCATGAATGTCACAGCACACTGCAGTGTAGAGTGGTTAGTCCAGTTGGCTAGACAGCTGGTTTGTGACGCAGAGCGACCCTAACAGCAAGGGTTCAATTCCTCATGAGATTATTCATGAAGGCCTGACTTCACAGCTTTGCCCCTTGCCTGTGGTCATTTGGAAACATGGCAACATTACCTTTTACTGCAGTGTGACACGGACAAGCTCACATACCCAGACCCAGATTGCCTGCAGTGCATTTGCAACATGTCTGTGGACATGTGCAAGTGAATGGGACCTCTCATCCTAGACTGAGATGGGCAAGAAAAAAGGCAGCCATCTGCATCAAACATGGCAACCCGTACATATTGGATAAAATAATGACCCCAACCCAGATACTGACTTTCACAGGATATATTAAACCAAGGCCCTTGCTTCTTATGAAGTGGAAGCAAAAGATCCCATGCCACTATCTCAGAGGAGCAGAGGAGTTAGCCCCAGCATCCTGGCTAATATTATCCATCGATCAACATCATACAACTAGATTATGTGGTTATTATCTGTGCACAAATTGGCTGCCATGTTTTCTACATTACAATAGTGCATTTACTTCAATAATAATTCATTAGCTCAAAAGTGCTTGGCGATGTCCTGTCATTCACAGAAAGCACCGTATAAATGAATATGTTTCTTTGCAGCTAAGAGCTAAGCACAGGAACCATTACAGAGTCTGGCACAGGCAACAAGAGACAAAACAAGGATGAATTAATCTGTCTTTAAAGTACCCAGCAGAACGTATACAAATCGATGCAGCCGCTAGAAATACTGATGGGGAATTAAAGGATGATCTTTAAAATCAGTTCAACGTCTTTGTATCACTTTCATTTCCTGTTAATACCAAAATGATTTCAAATCAATGGCCATTGGAAAGTAAACTGAATAAATACTGAAATGTTTCAAATTGATTGAAGGAGCACAAAACTGGTTGCCAGCTTCATAAATCACGAAAGAGCTTCCTGTATGAGTCACTGTGACTGCTGGTTGTAACTGTACCAAAAGATTAAAAATCAACTATGTCCTGTGTGAATCTTGAAACCTTTTATTCTAACAGTTTTTTTTAAAAGTTATATTGAATAAGCCTTAATATCTTTATCAACATCTCTGCTTGGGTTGGGTTCTGAGCAGGTTTGGTAACATGCAGCTCTTTCTGTGATATGTTATCTATAATTTTATGATGAAAGCTGAGACAAATATCCCAGAACATTTTCCCACCATGCCACAAACTCAAATTTCCCAGTTGCAGTATGCCAGAATTTTTCTGCAATCCCTTCATTGGAACACCGTGGGACTAATCGAGTCTATTGAACTGATTTAGTGCTAATGATTGCACCCCTTGGACCCTTCCACAGGATCATGGTAATCACAAGATGAGATAGGCCATTTGGCCCAGCTTCATTCAACTGTCCAGAAAATAAAACAAAAGTACTTAATCCTTGTTTACTTGTACAACCAGAACTTAGACAGAAAAAGCACTTGCGTTATTTTGCAGGGGACCTGAGATATTTTCACAACACAGAAGAGAAGCCTTAGAAGCAAAATGGTTGCAAACCCCTGGCCTACACTATCCGCCCAGTAGCCTAGCAGCCTGTCAACTGTTACTTAATTATAAAGAAATAGATTCTCGTTTGACCCTTCATTCCTCTCCAGTGTTAGAATAATGTCTTTTGATCAATACTGTTATTCCCAAAGGTGATTCAGTTCCTAATTCTACCCTTCTTCAAGCCAAGTCTGTTATTGCCGCTGTAGTCATAATTCCATGTAACGTCTACTAGTAGTTCAACAATCTTATTTACTTTGCCACATGCACTCCAAATCCATTTTAGGCTGCCTCACATTTGTTTCCTATCTGAACTATACTCCAGTATAATTTCCCTTAGCAGGGTAAACAGGCAGGTTAACAGGAGTTACAGGCTGGGCCTGGGAGGGATCATTATCAATGAAGTCCTCCTTGCATCTTGTTTCGCCTCTCTAACCTTTTATCCTGGTGTCCTTGCTGTCAAATTATTTTAAACCCTTTCCACAACACTAACCTTCCCCAAGGATACCGGTGCCTGTTCAGTTGCAATGCTGTAATGATTTCAATGAGGCTTCTTGGAGTATGAGCTCCCTGATTGAGGAAATGATTGCTTGCCCAATCAGGGAGTCTTGCCAGTATATATATTGAGGAGCATCAGGGCTACTGACACCCCAGATTCTGACTTTGTACCTGATGCACTCTTAGGAGTTTGTAAATAAAGGGAATCTGGTGAAGGGAGTTATTTTAAGTGCAATCCATCCTACTTGGACAAATCACTCCTGCCACAGAATTGTCCCAAAGCTTTACATTGTTAGGCAATTCCTGCTCAGCTAATAAAATATAATTGAGAAATTACTCTTCCTTTCCTCTATTCTAAGCCTGTTAATCGTGTGAATAAACAAAATCACAGAATTTTACAGTGCATAAGAAGGCCACTGTGCCACCAGGGCAGCACGGTGTCACAGTGGTCAGTACTGCTTATAGTGCCAGGGACCCGGTTAGATTCCTGGCTTGGGTGATTGTCTGTGTGGCGCTTGCATGTTCTCCCTGTGTCTGCATGGGTTTCTCTGGGTGCCACAGTTTTCTCCCACACTCCAAAAATGTGCGAGTTAGGTGGATTGGCCATGGTAAACTGTCCATTAATATCAGGGGGATTAGCAGGGTAAATATACAGAGTTACAGGCTGGGCCTGGGTGGGATCATTATCAGTGAAGGCTCGATGGGCCGAATAGCCTCCTTCGGCACTGTAGTGATTCTAGAATTCTATGTGTCTGCACACTTTCTCCATCGAATATCATGGCTTAGTGCCATTCCTTTGCACAATGTTTCCATTCAAGTAATCATCTAATGCCCACTTGAATGTCTCAGTTGAATCTGCCTCCACTACATTTCCAGGCAGTGCATTCCAGACCCAAAGTACTCATGGTGTGAAACATTGCTCATCGCTTCACAATCTTTATTTTCTGCAAAAAATGCTTTATTCAGAGACGCTCCTCGTAAGTGAGAGCACCGAGTCCTGCTCCGTATCCTTGTGGCTCTGCTCTGCACCAACTCCAACATATCAGGTATTTTGAATGTAAAAATGTACAGAATATCCCTGACATTAACTATCTAATGTTCAGATAATAACATATTATCAGCTTAATCGATAATTATTGACTACTTCAAACTGACTGGATGCAGTATTTCACCCATTTATCGAGGATGGTGTCAAACAGAATCCATCCTTAAAATGAAATAAGCTTTTTTACTGTTTGAATTTAAAATTTATACCTAGTCTTAGGATGAGAGGTAGCAAATTTAGGAGTTATGGGGAAACTACTTCTCCCAAAGGGTTGTGAATCTGTGGAGTTCGCTAGCCAGAAAGTGAGGTGGATGCTAGGACAATGAGTAAGCTTAAGGAAAAGTTACATAGATTTTTAACTGCTAATGGTTTGAAGGGTGATGAGGCGAAGACAGGAAAATGGGGATGAGGAGCCCCATGATCGAATGGCGGAGCAGACTCGATGGACCAAATGGCCTAATTCTGCTTCTATATCTTATGAACTTATATCACTATCCTGAGTATCAAGTTGAACTTTGAAAAGCAGATCCTTTCAGTTGTTCAGGGTATAGGTTTGCACACTGCCAACTGTCATTGCTTTCTTCCTTGTTCATTTGTAATCGGATGAAAGGTTAAACTCACAGGGCGTCTAACTATTTTAATCTGTTCTGTTATAATGCACAGCAGTATATCAAACATATTTTGTAGCCACTCCTCTCTTCAAGGAGAGCTGAACCAAACTGAAAATATCACCTTAATTCCTTACTTACATATTTCACTGTTTGACAGTTCCTTATTGGTTGTGAATTCTGGAGCACTTGTTTCCACACTGATTTTTTTTAAACTACGCAGAAAAAAAATACACAATTCAAATTGCCAATGCAGATTTGATTTTTACAGGTGAATAATGAACATTTCAATTCTTCCGGGACCCATGATCAAGGAAAAAACAAAAAATGTTGGAACAACATAAGCATCAGTTAGCATCTATAAAGGTAAGATCCAGGATATGGCAAATGTATTATTTTAAAAGATGCCGATGATCTGCTGCATATTTGCTGTTAATTTTCCCCTTACATTTCTGATTTACTGCATTCAATTTTTGTTTTCAATTTTTGTCGTTATTTTCCTGTAAATGGTCAGCTTCCTTCATCCCCTCCCTTTGTCACTTGGGCTGCTGTAGGTGATCCTGCTGTGTGGTTTCTAACAGCTCGTAGGTGATTGCCATTAAAATGGGTCCAAGTGTTCAAGAAAGAAGAAAGCACCTGCCTTTATAAAGCATCTTTACATGCAAAAGTGCATTATAGGCAAATTGCAGTTTCCCTTGTAATAGGAAAATGTAGCAGCTGATTTATGAACAACCAGGTTCCTGACTGAGGTTAATAAACACATTTATTTTCAAATAGAGGGTCAATTATGGACAGCGAGTTTATCTTTTCTTCACTAGTGCAAAGGGATCATACACGCCAATCTAGAAATCTGACACAGCTCAACCAATAGCTTTAAAGCATACAAACATCCAAATTTGGAGGAGGAGTAGGCCACTCGGCCTCTCAAGCCTGCTTCACCACTCAATAAGATCATGGTTAAGCTGGTCGTGGCCTCAATTCCACATTCCTGAATGCCCCCTATAACCTTTGTTCCAGCTTCCAAAAAGCTGAATGCTCAAATACAGGCAAAAGCAAGCAGTTGCACATAATAACTTAAACATCAAGATGTACATGACTTTCCTTCACTTGTACTGGAGCAAAAAAAATAAGCACATGAAACATTGAAAGGACAAATTCAAATCTCAAAGAGGGGATAATATTGATGGGACATTCCTTGTAGATTTGAGAGTATAACCCTCCCGCAAAATATTCAGCTAAGTTTTCAGCATTTTAAGTCTATCTCTGTGTTGTCTATTCTCCACCTTCAGTCTTGCTGCTCTTCTTATTGAATCTCTGTCTCCTTTGGTTATCTATTCACTTTCTACTGTATTCTCTCTCAGTCCTGCTCAGGTCGAGTTGGCAAAGTACCAATTAGGCTCCCATTTAGAATCATAGAATCCCTATAATGCAGAAGGAGTCAATTCAGCCCATTGAGTTTGCATGGACCACAATCCCACACAGGCCCTATCCCTATAACCCCATGCATTTACTCTATTTAGTCCCCTGACACTAAAGGGCAACTTAGATGGCCAATCCACCTAACCCTCACATCTTTGGGCTGTGGGAGGAAACCGGAGCACCCGGAGGAAACCCGAACACACAGGGAGAATGTTGAAACTCCACACTGGAGTGACCCAAGCCGGGATTTGCACCTGGGTCTCTAATCCGCACCCCTGGTGTTGTGAGGCAGCAGTGATAACCACTGTGCTATCATGTCACCCACAAAGTTGATTTATTAGTGTCACAAGTAGGCTTACAATAATACAGCAAAAGTTACTTTGAAAATCTCTTAGTCGCCACACTCCAGCGCCTGTTCAGGTACACCTAGGGAGAATTTGCACCTAACCAGTACATCTTTCGGACTATGGGACGAAACTGGAGCACCCGGAGAAAGTCCACTCAGACAAAAACACATGCAAACTCCGCACAGACAGTGACCCAAGCCAGGAATCGAACCCAGGAATCTGGAGCCATGAGGCAGAGTGTTAACCACTGTGTCATCGGTATTTCTTCCATCCTGACTGAGCACTAATGGCTGTGATTGCCATCCTTATAAATGTTCATCAAAACTCTTTGTGTGAGTTTCTACCTACAGTTTACAGAGATAATCACCCTGGTCGACAGTGTGGAGGCAGGACCTGCTTGTGCTTGAGACTGGCAGAAGATGGGGGCTTAATTGTACTAACCAAGCTCCCAAGTGGCTGACTGTCAGCTTCAGGCACTAATGGTTGGCATGTATGTGAATTGCGATTAAATTCCTGGGTTTTTTTGATATGAAGAAAATAGACACCTCAAGTATTATCACATTTGTCACGTAAGGGAAAAAGCTCCACAATCCATTAAACCTCAGCACCACTTTTCTACCCCAGAGTCTCACCGCCTCATTTAACAACCACAAGTTAGGCAGACTTGCACGTTCTGAGTGAACAGCTCCCTATTGAAAATGTTGGCAAGCAGCTGGAAATCCCGTCCTACCCCAGCAGCAATGTGAAGCCTCGGAGTTCTTTCACCAGGTTTCTGGAGCAAGGCTGATGGGCCCGGCAGAAACGCGGTTTGGAATCTTTTACCTGCATTAATAGCACGAATGACATGTTCTCCAGTCAAAGCCGCCCAGGAACAAATTGCCACCACAAAGCACAGGGAATATCGATTCGGAATTCTCCGACTGACTTCATTTCCCCAAACGCTCTGCTTACTTGTTTTGAATTTTTTTGTAAAAGGCAATGTTGTTATGGTAACCTGCCTTGCACGATACAGCAGCACTCAAATAAAACAGAAGATGTTGCAACATCAACAACACCTAGTGGTACCAGTTTCTGTTTCCTCCTTCCGCACACACCCCTCCCCCGCACACGCTATTCCCCCACCTCTTAAAGTGCAGTGATTGTGCTAGAACAGTGATCTACAAGCCCAATCTTTGCAAATCTAGTGTGTTGAGACACTTTTAACAATGGAGGGAGGAAAGCAGCATGACCCAGTCCTCATCCGATGCCCACACAATAGTTATCAGTGTGAGTCACCGAATAATGGCCAAACATAGGATCATCCTCGTCCTTAACTGACAAGGTGAATTGTAAAATACCCCTATCGATGTCTCAACTGAGATTAACGAATTCAACAAAGCCTTCAGATGAAAATTACAATTGCACACAAATCACTCCCTTTGCGGCACCATCCAGAGAATAAGCTGCAAAGAGGGCCAAGCATAACCCCAGCAGAAACTAACTAGCTGTAAAGAATTAGACATAGTCTGCGAGGGTCCATAGGCATCTCTCCCTCTCTCAGATGGAGACAATTAGCTAGATAGTTTGAGGTGCATCACTCCACATCAAGCATGGGGCAAGCCAGGAGGCCGGTTCCATGTCTTCCCCAGCGGAAACAGAGGAACTGAACCCATGCTGTTGGCACTATTCTGAGCCACACAATAACCATTTAACCAACTGAGCTAACCTGCCCCGAACAAGGCATATGTTGTTTATTAAGTTTATTTATTAGTCACAAGTAAGGTTTACGTTAACACTGCAATAAAGTTACCGTGAAATTCCCCTAATCGCCACATTCCGTCGCCTGTTCGGGTCAATGCACGTCTTTAAGACTGTGGGAGGAAACCAGAGCACCCGGGGGTAACCCATGCAGACATGGGGAGAATGTGCAAACTCCACACAGACAGCAGCCCAAGCTGGGAATCAAACCCAGGTCCCCAGCGCTGTGAGACAGCAATGCTAAGCCACTGTGCCACCATGCCGCCCTACATAAAAGCCAAGACAACATGGGAAGAAAGCATCTAAAACGGCACAAGAAAAGAATATCAGAAATCAGCCTGTCATGCAGGTAGAGAATCTCTCATTTGCTCTGCTGCACAACTAAACAATATTCAAACATTTCTACCCACAACTGGTTGATTCTGTGCTCCTTGCTTTGCAGCACCATCCAGAGAATAAGCTGGTACAATGGGCCTGATGTACTGATATTACGTTGCACTTATTCATATCTGATCCAACTTCTCTGGAGAATGCGATCTCTGCCCAAATAAAATCTTTGACCATTTTAATGATAAAGTGTGCAACTGGTCACAATTACAATACAACCCCCATCACCATATTCCTCCTGCTAACTTGAAGCAAAAATTTGAAAAGAATCTATTGGGTCTACTGGTGATACCAGTCTATTCCCTATTACAGCAGCAAAGCCTGACTGACCACACCACCAGCTGTTTCACTGTGTAATCCCACCTCTGGCACCCAGATAAGTACAACTTCTAGCCACAAGTCACCCAATGTGTGAGAATGTTTTGCTTGTATTGTATAGACAATGTTTTCCTAATGTTTCCTGGCAATTTGTGTGTGCTGACATCACAAATGGGAAAATAGTGGGAGTGTTTAATACTGTGAGTGCGTACACTGAAAATTACCCATCTTTAAACAGAAATCAATTCTGAAGCATGCATTGCAGTATCAGAAATGTACTATATTCATGATACTGGAATCAACAGCGTACTTGAGTTTCTGCTGAACTTCGTGTGTTCAGTTGTGGACGCACTCATGGTTTGCCACTGCAGTAAGAACTTGGCACTACCATGGGAACTTGCTTCCTTTGATACCCTGACCTGCCACTTCTCCCGAGGAAAAGTAGGAAACTGACAGCATAAACTACTATCAGGTCTTTCTCATGTCCTTTCGGTGGCCAACCGAGGAAAACCATTTCCGGAGACTTGGGGCAGATTGTTTTCAGCCGCTCCTGCCGGTGGGATTTTCCGGTCCCACCGAAGTCAGTAGACTTTCGAACGGCTCGCCACATTTTCCGGCTTTCCGTCCCCGCAACCGCGACGGGGTTGTAAATTTCCACCCTTGGGAAATGGGCTTCCTGCCAGATCTCTATGCAAGGAGATTCCAGAGAGATTAGAGAAAATACATGCCGAATAAAAATGAAGTGGATGCGTCCTGAATAAAAATTGGATAATCGGAGGCTAAATCTCTGTGGGCTGTCTCTTTCTGTATGGGGACTGATAATGTGAAGTCAACATAGACTAGATTAATTTTTGAAAAATCATTTTGCCGGGATTACAATTTGATATGCACTGAAGTTTCCCTCATCTCACTGTAATAACAAGCATCCTGTAATATACCTGAACAACTGTAACAGGTTGGAGTACATGTGGCAAGAGCAGCTGAACAAAGACAAAATCCAAAGTGCAAACAGTCAGGAGTTCCTTCAAATCATTTGCTTTTTGTGTAATCCCCACAAAGAATACACTGTTCAAAAATAGAATATTATTAAAAAGAAATATTTTGGAGGGGGAGTACAGCCCATTCAGGAGGCGCTTCTCTCTCTCTGTTCCATCAACCTGTCTTAATTTCCTAAAGATGCCGTCAGCAGGACAATATTGCCGCATCTTATTAATCCCCATCAAGCTGTCATGTACAGTCTCGTATAGATTACAATGCTTATAAATGACAAGGAGACAGAAACAATGCAACCTCTCACCACCGCACTCACCCCCAGCCGCCCACACACATAGACACACAGACAGCAGCACATCGCTCACTCTCTCCTCTCCAAGCCATGGCTCTGAAATTGGACATTGAGCATCAATAAACGAGCTGGGGGAACCCAGCAGCAACGAGACAATCATATCTTCTCTCCCACCTCCCCAAATCATTTCAGAAATTAGACAGCTTCCTGCCACACCACTCCTAAAAACAAGCAGTGTTAATCTCTTCCAGCGAGTTCACCTCCATCCTCTCTTACGCATGCAATACAAACAAATCAATCCATAGCAAAGCAGAGAAACCCATTAAAATCAAACAGCCTCAGTGAAAACATTAGGTAACACGAAACCGCATGCTTCACGTAAACCCTTAAGAATATGTACAGTAAGGTTTAAAAAGAAAACCCTCCAAAGAAAATAAATTGGACTGATATGCAGCAGCAGGATACATAATAATCAAAGGAAGCCCTCGACTCATGACCTGTGATGCTGATGCTATTGTCTTCATACCTCACCTCTGCACTACAGTAGTCTCCCCGTGCCGGTCAATGAAATGAAAGGGATAATGTGCTGGGACCCTCCTCCTTGTGCACCTCTCTCTACAAGCTCTTACACACTGCTTGCTTGCTATCTCTCTCTCTCTCTCTATCCGTCCCCCGCCCCCAGTGCAAACTGGGAGCCTGCAGAGTGACTTCATTTCTTCCCCTCCCTTTCAATCTATTGACCAATTGCAACATGTACTGAATTAAATGATGCTTCCCTCCCTGTAGTCGCATTATGTACTAGACAAACATGTATTATTCAGAAAGACAACCTGGGCAATTTGCATGGGTCTCACTAGCAATCATTTAACTATCGGAAGAAAAACATGAAAGCATCACCTTCTTACTTGCTGTCCAGCAATGTTGACCTGACACCTGCAGCTGCCCTCATCCCAAGTCAGATTTGCTATCACTACAAATCGCTTTAAAATATAAAACACAAGGTCACAGATTTATTTCGGATTGTGTCCTCTGCTTTTCTTTTGGTGACTCATCCACTGTCCATCTCCCTCCGTTTACCCATTATTCTTCTCCTTTGAAATTTTGAACTGCTGCTCAGTACAGACAAGTTGTGTTTTGCCTCATTCTTCAACAAGGTTAGTTTCGTCTTTTCATGGCCATTTAAAGAATTGACCCTCTGCAGTTTGTTGTAACATGACATTTGGTGCTTCAGAATGCTTTGCTGTTCCATCATCTCCAATGATCAATTTATATCCTCCCATATTTGTATTTGTCCTCTGTCTCAAAGTTTTTCTGCCTCACCATATCCGACCCCCTATTTGCTCCTATGTACCAACCTGCCTAAAAACTCTGATTGCACTTCAAAACAATTTTTATCTGAAGCACTTTCTGATGTAAGCACCTTGAAGAAATGCACTTTCTTTCTTCATTGTCACCAGTTCATGCACCCCAATGGGTGACACAGTGGCGAAGTGGTTAGTACTGCTGCCTCACAGCACCAGGGACCGAGTTTCAATTCCGGTTCTTGGGTGAGTGCCTGTGTGAAGTATGCACATTCTCCCCGTGTCTGCATGGGTTTCCTCCGGGTGGTCCGCTTTCCTTCAAAGATGTGTGGATTAGGTTGATTGGCCATGCTAAATTAACCTTAGTGTCAGGAGGATGTGGAGTTACAGGAATAAGGGCCTGGGTGGGATTGTAGTCCATGCAGACTTGATGGGATGAATGGTCTCATTATGTACTGTAGGGATTTGATGAACTCAAATTTTTACTCTCTTGGAATAATACTACCACTATTTACAACTTATATTGTCACCACATTTTACATTCTAATGGTGCCAATTAATATTACCTATTGTTCAGAACTATTGCCACTTTTACATACTATTCACAGTCGTACCATTGGAACACTGTTTGCAGACTTGTAAATGCTGGAATTTTCCACCCCACTCCCTATGCCACCCTCATTCACATAGCTGCATGGAAGTCAATGGCAATATTTCATGGTTCGCCTGTCCCAACACCAAGCACTCACGCAGTGGGGATCAACTTTGACACCACTGGAAGATCCTCCTTGCAAGAAGGGCTGGAAAATCCCATTCAGATTCAGAATCCATGACAAATTTGAGCATAAGCTAAATTGACCTTTTAGTGTAGAATTGAGAGAATGCGGCATTTCAGACAAAACATTAAGTCAAAGACTTATATACCACTCAGGGGAAAGTAAAAGGTTCCACAGCACTACCTGAAAAAAACAGGGGAGTTCTCCTGGTCTTCTTGCCAACACCACTTAAGCAGGTCAACTTGTCATTTATCTCATTACTGCTTGTGAGACATTGTTGTTGGTGAACTGTGAACTCAGAGCGGGGAAGCAATGGGCTCATGGTCTTATTGTTGGACCATTAATCCAGAAACTCATCTAATGTTCTGGGGACCTGGATTCAAATCCCTACACGGCAGATGGTGGAATTTGAATTCAATCAAAAATATCTGGAACTAAGATTCCACTGTTGACCATGCAACCATTGTTGATTGTTGGAAAAACCACCCGGTTCAGTAATATCCTTTAGGAAAGGAAATCTGCCATCCTTATCTGATCTGGCCTACATGTGACTCCAGATCCATAGCAATGTGATTGACTCTCAACTGTCCTCTGAACAAGGGCAAAGAGGGATGGGCAATAGATGCTGGCCAGCCAGTGATGCCCATATCCCACAAATGAACAAAAAAAATTGTAGAATCTCTGCAGTGCAGAATGAGGTCATTTAGCCCATCAACTCTCCAAAAACCCATCTTATCCAGGCTTACCCCATATATCTCTGAACACTGAGAGCAATTTAGCATGGCCAATTCATCTAATCTGCACATCTTTGGACATGTTAAATGAAGAAGCTTGTTTCGCAGAATGGCAGTTGAAAATTTGGTGTATGTGGGAACTCGGTGCAGGGGGAGAAGATGGTGTTTGGTGCTTTAAGGCATGGAGTCAATACTAAATAGACAAATAATCAGAGTAAAAAAGAAGGAATTTGAGAAACAATGGGATAGTGAAACCCATCACCTCCAATTTCTGTGCCAGGTGGGAAACCCAGGATCTTTCATGTGCCCTGAATAATAGCAAATGCTGTATGCTCAGGGTTTACATGCAGCTGGAGTGGTTGAGTCAGACACTCATCACATTTAAAATTTACTTGGAAAACAGCATGCACTTGAAGTGTTGCAACCACATGGAGGAAAAGTAGGAAAGGCAGATTAAAGTTAGGAACTTCTTTTGGTTGATAACGACATAGTGAGCCAGTGACCTGTGACTATGTCATACCTTTTGTAATATGTACCCGAACTGTCTCCTCTTTGCAGGCCTCCCGTTGTTCACTTATTGCTTTAGCTGCAATCTTTAATTCCAATCCATCTAGCCCACAAGACTAAGATCCCTTTTTAACTCATTGAAATCAGCTCCTTCAGTTGAACATTTACACATCTGATTTTCATGTGATAGCATGTAGGTGAGAAAGGCAAAGGGGCCAAGGATAAATCTCTGGCAGGAGATTGCAGTTTCCAGAGATGGTGAACATGGGAAAAATGTTTGGAGACATACTGGGTGGGATTTTATAGCCTCGCTCATCCCAAAACTGTAAAAGCCCACCCAAGGTCAATGGACCTTCCCATTGACCGCCCCTCACTCGCTCTGATTCCCATGGCGGATGGGGGCAGTAAAATTTCAGTCACTGTCTGCATTTAGATAGTTGGGAAGGGAATCAAGCAAGCAGAGAATCACACAGTTGCACAATGGAGAAGAAGCACTGGAGATGAATGGCATGGACAGTCATATCAAACATTGCATAAAGATGGACAATGTGCAATAGCCACAGAGAACATCATCCCTGACATTGGCTGAGGCGGGTTTCATTATTTTGTAAAAGGCTGGAACTGGAATGGATGGATTGACACTTTACAACACTATTAATTCATGTTTCCTCATTCACTACAGCCAATTTGTACTTATCATATTTGTAGGTCTTACTGTCACTAAGACATACTACATGTTTTTATTTTCTACCTTCACAAATTCACACTACCCACGTTTGGCTGACTGAGCCAGCTGCTCTCGAAACTCACATTAATGCCCTTATTTTCCAAATTGTCACAAATTTTCTCTGCAGCAGTCACATTAACCGCTTCAGATTCGCTAAATTTTGAACCAAACGGATAAATTTATAGTCTCAGGAATGATCCACCATGTCAATGCATTAGCAAATAGCATCAATTCACCTACCTCAGTTTCTAAACCTGATAATGTACGTTGCAAGTTGTGTTACCATGACAACACCACACCTCCCAGAAGCTACAGACGACAGATTTGTAAAGCCAACGACTTCAACACTAAATTATTCAAAGCTATAATGCTTCAACAATATGGAGTGTGACTGACTCACCATTTAAACGCAAGTCTCACTGTATTACCATCAAGCAGCTCGAGCCTCATAAAAGGCAAGGCCAGTGGTCATAAGCTGTCTGGCAATTTTATCCCTGCGACATCCGTACTGAGCTTTGGTGAAAGCTGTACTATATTCACCATAGCACAAGCTAAATGAGGTCTTCACTTGGTTTATACATTCATGCAATATTACTTTTTTCATACAGATAACTAATAAAATTTTATTCTACCAGAGCAATGTCTTTTGATATTGTACATCTCTAAGCTAATTTGGAATTTCTGTCTCTTTTCACTTCACTATGAATCTGCAGAATCTAAGTGACTGAATTTCATAGTCACATTTGGTGATATCAGTATCTCAATTGGTTTCTAAATTAAAATTGTTTAATCCTCAAAGCCTTCCAGTTAGTTCTGAGCTACTAGGTAATTCTATGACATTTTATTATGTTTACTTGAACCAGGTATAGCATGGCACAATGGTCAGCACTGCTGCCTCACAGCACCAGGAACCTAGGTCTGTCTGTGTGGAGTTTGCACGTTCTCCCTGTGTCTGCATGAGAATTATCTGAGTACTCCAGTTTCCTCCCACAATCCAAAGACATGCAGGTTAGGATGATTGGCCATGCTAAATAGCCCCTTAGATATAGAGGTCAGGTGGATTAGCAGGTAAAAACATGGGATTACAGGGCAAGCCTGAGTAAGAATCGGTGCAGATTTGATGGGCCGAATGACCTTCTTCTGCATTGTTGAGATTCTATGATACTTCTATGATTTGTGACTTTTTTTGTCTAGACATGGTGGCACAGTGGTTAGCACTGCCACCTCACAGTGCCAGGGACCCGGGTTCAATTTCGGCCTCTGGTCACTATCTGTGTGGAGTTTGCACATTCTCCCTGTGTCTGCGTGGGTGGGTTTCCTCTGGGTTCTCTGATTTCCTTCCACAGTCCAAAGATGTGTGAGTTAGGTTGATTGGCTTTGCTAAATTGACCCTAGTGTCAGGGGATTAGCAAGGTAAATTTGTGAGGTTACGGGAATAGGGCCAGGGTCAGATTGTGGTCAGTGCAGACTTGATGGGCCGAATGGCCTCCTTCTACACTGTAGGATTCTATGATACTTTAATACTCCAGTGCATTATTTCTTCTTCTGAATCAGCAAAACCACTTGGTCATTTCACTTTCCCACCTTTACTAGCGATTCCTATCAATTCTGGTTGAAAATAATACCAACTCTTGTTTATATTTCAAGTGAACAGCTTAATTCTCTGTTTGATTAGCCCTATTCAAGTTCCACTTGTCCCAGGAGTATCCAGTTATCAACAAGGTCCAATCACCCTGTCTTAGCTTTCATGTCTATTTAGTATTGAAGTTATTTAAGTCTCCCCATCCATTCATTGCACTTAAATAACATTCAGCAAAATAAGCCTTTCTGATTTTGTCTCCTTCAGCTTCAAAAGACTCAAATCTCACTAATTTTAGCTATAGGCAAAGAACTAGCAGAGCACATACAAGTCAGGAGCGGAAGTAGGCTATTCAGTCCCTCGAGCCTGATCCACAATTTGATACGTTTATGGCTAATCTGATTGGCCTCAGCTCCACTTTCCTGCTACTCTTTGACTTCCTTGTCAATCAAAACTCTATCTAGTCAGCCTTAAAGAAAATCAATGATCCTACGTCCACTGCTCTCTGGAGAAGAGAATTATATAGACCAATGACTCTCAGTAAAATATTCTCTTTGTCCTCAGCTTAAACAGGAGACCCCTTATTTGTAAACGCTGTCCTTAGTTCTGATCTCTCCCACCAGGTGAAACATCCCCTCTGCACTCACCCTGTCAAGTACCCTCAGGGTCTTATATGCTTCAATAATATCACCTCTCATTCTTCTAAAGTCTAATGGACATGGGCCCAACTTTTCCGACCTTTCCTCATGAGATTTTTTCATAAAATAGGGCAGCACGGTGGCACAAGGATTAGCCCAGGGACCCGTGTTCAATTCTGGCTTTGGGTAACTGCCTGTTCTCCCCATGTCTGCAAGATTTCCCCCAGGTGCTCCAGTTTCCTCCCACAGCCCAAAGACATGCAGGTTAGGTGTCTTGGCTATGCTAAATTGCCCCACAGTATCCAAAGATACTGTGGGGCAATTTAGGGGAACTAGCAAGGTAAAAGTGGGGTTATAAGGAAATGGCCTGGGATCATTTGTTGGAGAGTTAATGCAAACTCATTGAGCTGAATGACCTCCTTCTGCAGTGTAGGGATTCTATGATTCTATGATATATCCCTTGCAATAAAGAATAACATTCCATTAGGCTTCCTAATCATGTGTTGTATCTGTATACAGATGTTTTGTGATTTATGTACTAGGCCAACCAGATCCCTCTGTCCCACAGTCTTCCTCCATTTAATTAATATACTGCTTTTCTATTCTTTCTGCCAAAGTGGACATCCCGCACCATACTTGGGGTTGGATCCCCAGGGTGGGTGAATTCTCTGCCCAGGTGCCCCTCTGCTGTTGCCAGACTGCACAGGAAGTGTTCTCCAAGGAACCCAAGGCCTGGAGGCAAGGAATTGACCCACGATGTGGCTTTGATTTGATTTATTATTGTTACATGTATTAGTATACAGTGGAAGGTATTGTTTCTTGCACACTATACAGACAAAGCATACTGTACATAGAGAAAGAGAGAGTGCAGAATGTAGTGTTACAGTCATAACTAGGGTGTAGAGAAAGATCAACTTAATGCGAGGGAGGTCCATTCAAAAGTCTGATGACAGCAGGAAAGAAGCTGTTCTTGAATTGGTTGGAATGCGTCTTCAGACTTTTGTATCTTTTTTCTGACAGAAGAAGGTGAAAGAGAGTGTGTTAGGAATGCGTGAGGTCCTTGATTATGCTGGCTGCTTTTCCACGACAGCAGGAAATGTGGACGGAGTCAATGGATGGGAGGCTGGTTTGAGTGATGGACTGGGCTTCATTCACGACCCTTTGTAGTTTCTTATGGTCTTGGACAGAGCAGGAGCCATACCAAGCTGTGATACAACCAGAAAGAATGTTTTCTATTGTGTATCTGTAAAAGTTGGTGAGGGTTGTAGCTGACATGCCAAATTTCCCTAGTCTTCTGAGAAAGTAAAGTAGAGACATTGGTGGGCTTTCTTAACTATAGTCTCAGCATGGGGGCATCAGGACAAGTTGTTGGTGATCTGGACACCTAAAATCTTGAAGCTCTCTTGTCAGAGAGCTTGAGGGGCTCTTGTGGATTGCTCTATAAGGGAGCACGTGGAGCTGTGAGCAGCATTGTACTTCTGCTCATCATGAATTTGAGGATGACACACCAGTGTCATCAGGCCAGTACATTAGTGGGTAGCCCTTATCCCCCAGCAACCATCCCAGCAGACCTTCTTGCCCCTCACAGATCCCAAGAAATTGGGAGTGACTGAGGATGTAAGAGTAATGCAACTCCCAAAATAACATGGACACATACGCAGGATGTGCTAGTGATGGTCACACATTGATTGTACATTGAAGAATGTTCACTTTTATGGTTTGTAAACAGTAGGGGCTGCTGCCAGGGAGACCATATAGCCAAATGGATGCAGTCTCTTTCACCTTCTTCTGGAGAAGCCTGAGATAATTGCAAAAGTGGTGAATCTTTGAGCCTGACTATTTTCATTCAGAGCAAACCTGACATAATGATGGGTCTTCATGTAAAGGGCGTCGGTCATTTCCTTTATGCAGCAATGCATTACAGACTGAGAGGTGCTGCACAGGTCCTCTGTTGATCATTGGAAATGCCCAGAGGCAAAGACATTGAGTGCTGCCTCACCTTCAAAGCCACTGACAGTGGGAAGCCTCCAACCCGATGTGGCATTAGGTCTTCATGATCCATGTGGCATATGTGATCTATGATGTTTCAGGACAATCGCAGGCAAGCCTATCATTCGTTTATAAATAGTAAATCACAGGCATGATAAGTAGCCTGCATTTTTTGGGTCTCTCTTCCTTATCTTCCTCCTCATGCTCTGGCTCTCCTTGGCCATCCTCCCCAGGTGGCACCTCCTGCTGGAGCTACATATGGTGATGCATCTCCCTCCTTTGCCTCCTCCATTGAAGGAGTACTCTGAGAAACACAGCATGCCCTGGACGCATTTATCCCTTTGCCTTCTCTCTGGAATGAAACCTCAAAGACAACAATGGGTTAAAGAGGCAGAAAGGCAAGCTCTGGTTCAGAAACAGATTTTGGTGCCTTGCATTGTGCCTGATACAGCCTTAACCCCAAGACATTAGCACACAGTGAGGTAAGTAATGCTCCAGTCTACAAGTGTGACATCGGGAGCCCTCCGTGGATGATAAGGTGGTATACCAATCAATGCACTGTCAGTTGTTCATGGTCAATGAGTGGAAGCCATTTGGCCAGTGACAAATGGCATTCATTGTGAACCCATGACTGCCCATTATTGATGAGATGCTAGATATGAAGCAGCTGTATCTTCACTGTTGCCTTCGTTCTCCAGGGCTACATTCCTACCCTATACTCTGCCAATATTGATATTTTGCAGTGAAGCTATTGAGTTCCATCTATAATTTTAACAGTGCTGAAGGATAGGATTGGCTTTCAGTTGCTTCCTGGGCTTTAAGGTCTCTCTCCTTTTTTGCTGATCTGGAGCCCTCCTTCCCCTTTGGGTCCTTTGAGGTTGTCCTTCCCCCTGCACTTGCACAACCCTCCTTTCCCAGGGCTTCATCAGCCCAACCATCACCTCGCACGCCACGCCTTGTCGAACTTTGAATCGGCTCAAATGGCAGTAGGTCCATGAGTCCCACAGCAGATTGCTGGCCAGCCAGGCAACGTTGGCATGGAGCCAGAGGGTGCAAACGACTATGCCCCAGCAATGTGATATTGAGCTCAGCAGGAGCAGTGCACCACTATGGCTAGAATGTTATTTATGTTGCACTCACTTTGAAGCATCAATCGAATGAGGTCTTATGCGTGCCATTCATATTCAAGTGGCTTTGAGCTTGACACGATTTCCTGTCGGAGTGATGCAAGATTGGAAGGTGTGGGGAGATTCCAGTAAGCAGCTGTTTTAATGAGTATACATGAGATGCACATAGATGCAAATTGTGTTCACATGAGCAGGGAATCGAAAGACCAGCCTGCTATTAACCCACCGCTGAGAGAATTGCAGCCCATTTTTAAACTGGCAGGTTTCCGACTCTTTCACTCCTGTGAGATTCTCCGCTTCCTCCTGTCACCCAGCCTGCCCTGGAGAGTGGGGAAGATGGGAGAATTCTACCAATAATAGTGAGATTTTGGAATCCCATTCTAAAAAAAGATATTGCAGAAGGGATAAAGGTGCAACATTGATTCACCAAAATGATTCCAGGGAAGAGATGATGAGGATTATAATGACAGATGTGAAATATTGAGTATTCATGGTATTTATTCGAGCAGAGTAGTTAAAAGAGGATCAATAAATGTGTTCAAGTTTTTAAAATGGTTTAAGGTAAATAGCACAAAATTATTTCCACTGATCAATAAATCATCATAAAGAATGTCTGACTTGAGAATTTAGGATTAGTTGTACAAGTATAAAAGAGGGGAGATTGTTTGCCATGTAGGCAGTTGTTAATAAATTTAAAATGCATTACCACAAGTGGATATTGAAGATAAGATTAGTGCAACATTTAAGGGAAGTTAAATAAAATCTAAAAGGGTCTGGGGAAAGAGTAGGGAAATCAGATTAGAGGACAGCTGATACTGCTACAGTTACAATAGACAAGCTCAGTTTGGCAATCACCTAGGCACGTCTTGGAGTCCCCAGGGATTTAAGATTAATCTCCTAGGCACAATGTGAGCAGCCTCGGAGAAAAATCATAAGAGGATTAAAAAAGGCTCTTCTCCCATTTTTCTTTATTAATTTCATTCATTGGTTACAAAAGTATCGAAGAGAGGAAAGAATCCATTTGATTGGGTGAGACCATTAGAGATTGAAGGACATTTGATGATGTCTCCTGAAACACATCCAACCACAGTCCACAACCCTGAGGTCAACAGCATTCTTCAACTAAGAGAAACTATAATTGTTTAAAATACCCTACATTACAGGTGAAGTATACATTATATCTCCAAAGGTCACCAAAACCTCTATTAATACCTGTAAATTGAACCATGGTTTATGTAGGAATAATAACAAGATTACATGAAAACTCAGTGGAAAGATATTCTTTCTTTATTATGGATGCTGATAAGGTTATTGTTTCTGTACTGCACCCTCAGGACAAAAGAATGTGGAGTTGTAACGCATTGGGTTGGATGCAAACAATAAAACAGGTTCACTGAATCTCTGTTAACAGTACAAAGGTTTGATTAGACTGAGGCAAACCCTGTGAGGCAGCCTGTGCCTCATGAACTATACATGTGACTAGGCTCTTAAAGTGACCACACAACAACCCCAAATATATAACAATTATGCCTTTAATATTTTGCAGGATAATAAAACCAACAAATTTATAACCTGCTGTGCTACTGTCTCATCTGGAAACCCATTCCTTCCACACTGCGAGAAACCCCCAACCCTAACTACTCTCCTTTCTCCTAGTTGATTAAGGGAAGCATATCTCTCCTCTACATATTTTGTTTCTCAGATACTTTCATTGCCAGATATTTATGGAAGGATCATCATTGTTCCCATACAATGGCGCAATCCACTCACTGACACACTTGATTTTGTTTTGGTAAATTCCCTGCCTAACACCCACTTTGGGACTACATCAAAAACATTACTTTGTATCCCCTGCTTTTCATTTCTCACTCGAATCATGTATCCTTACATTAGATCCAAGCACATAATATACCCCCTACATGGATAACCGCCCCCATTGGTCACTTCTGCTTGCTTCTAACCTCTCCTCAGTATGAATTTCTCTAGCTTGGTAGACTGCTCACTATCTTGTAGGAATTTGAACCATAGAGGTTCACAGCAGAGGAGGCTGTTCTATTTATGTTATTGTTACTTTGCTAGAGCAATCCAAAGCCAGCTACATTGCCTGGCTCCTTCACCATAGTCTCAGTTTTAAATGTTTTTCAAACCACAGGGAATGCAGTGGTTCAAGAAGGTGAGTCAATACCACCTTCTCAAGGGCAAATAGGGATAGGCAATAAAGTGCAGACCATTGATTACCACACCCTGTGAAACAGTTTAAAAAATAATCAATTCTACCTTATAAGGTGCAATAGAATCTACCTCACCCATTGTTCTTGTTCGTCCATCGTCATCGATGAGGACCTTGATACCATTAGTCATTTTGAGGCTGGTTGTGGTGTGTCCGAAGATGATTGATCAGGTCACTTCGGGCACGGAATGTCCTGCCACATATTGGACAGACTTGTGTCAACACTGTAGTTGTTGCGCTGGTGGCTCTGGACTTGCACAGCTTGCATTTAAGTTGTGCTTTAGCAATACACCTTGCTTCGTAAGCTTGACAGTTTTTGTGGATGAGGCAGCGCCAAGTAGAGTGGTTTTGTGCCAGCGTTTCCTAGGTGGTCGTGTCTATGTCAAGCGACTTCAGGGAGGCCTTGAGTGTGTCTTTGAAATGTTTCTTCTGCCCTCCATGTGAGTGTCTTCCAGCAGAGAGTTCCCCAAAAAGGAGCTGCTTGGGTATGCGCTCATCTGACATACGGATAACATGACCTGCCCATCAGGTCTGCGCTCTCATCAGCAGTGTGGACTGATGGTAGACTTTCTCTAGAGAGAACTTCAGTGTCTGGTACTTTGTCTTGCCATCTCACGCGCAATATTCTGCGAAGACAAGTCATGTGGAAATGACTGAGCTGGCTTGCATGCCTCCAATACACAGTCCACGTTTCACAGGCATACAGGAGGGTAGTGAGTACTGCGGTACTGTAGACCTTCAGTTTTGTTGCTGGACTGATTCCTCAACGCCCCCCCCATACAGTGGAGCGCAGTCTACTGAAAGCAGAACTTGCCTTTGCTATTTTGCAGTTAACTTCTGTATCAATAGTCACTGCTTGGGAGGGTGCTGCCAAGATAAGTGAACCGCCCACTGCCTGTAGTTTCAGCCCTTTGATTGTGATTATGGGTTCTGTGCACGGTGCAAGAGGAGCAGACTGGTGCATGACTTTGGTCTTTTTGATGTTGATGGTGAGTCCAAAGTTATCACAAGCCATGGAAAATTTGACCATACTGACTTGCATCTCTGGCTCTGAGCCAGTATGTGATGTGGAGATGCCGGCGTTGGACTGGGGTAAACACAGTAAGAAGTCTCACAACACCAGGTTAAAGTCCAACAAGTTTATTTGATAGTAAACCCACAAGCTTTTGGAACGTTGTTCCTCTGTCAGGTGTTTCTGATCAGAACTTTCCACTCACCTGACAAAGGAACAGTGTTCCGAAAGCTTGTGGGTTTATTATCAAATAAACTTGTTGGACTTTAACCTGGTGTTCTGAGCCAGTATACAGGGCACAGTCATTGGCAACGAGGAAGTCTCTCAGAACAGTCTCCTTCACTTCGGTAATAGTTTGAGGTCTCCTCAGGTTGAAGAGCTTCCCATCCACTCTGTACTTGAGGCTGATTCCAACAACACTGTCCTGGAAGGCATCATTCAGCATGGCAGCAAATATCATGCTGAGCAGTGTGGGTGCAAGCACACAGCCCTGTTTGATGCCATTGGTGACTGGGAATGCCTCAGAGGATTCTCTGCCATCCAGTACTCTGGCCATCATGCCATTATGGAATTGGCACACCATCTGAATGAATTTGGGGAGGGGGGCAGCCAAACTTTGATATGATCCTCCACAGGCCTTGTCGGCTTACACTGTTGAAGGCTTTCGCGAGGTCAGCAAAGGGGCCAAACCTCACCCATTCCCTACGGCAAAGCGTTCCACACTCTATGACTCTATGCATAAAGAATTGCAATTTAACCCCTTTCTCTTCCTTCTCCACAAATAATTTCAAATTTATGATCTCTTGACACAGGGAGCCAAAAGAATTGTTATTTATTCACTGCAAAAAAGTCTATCATGGTCTTACAAACCTCTATTAAATCCCATCTTAATCCTCTCTGTTCCCTTGGAAATAGTCAAAATATCTCAACTTGCTGCTCATAATACTAAAGGCTGGCAACATCTCCATGAACCTAAACTGGATGTTCTGAATGGTTTTAATGTTCTATCTGGGTGCCCTCTCCCTAACCTTTGGGGGAAGGCAGGATCAGGAGGTTGATTTTGATGATCAGTCATGATCAAAGTGAATGGCAGAGCAGCTTCAAAGGGCTAAAAGTAGATGTGGAGCGGATGCTTCTTCTTGTGAGGCATTCTAGGACAAGAAGTCATAGTCTTAGGATCAAGGGTAGCAAATTTAAAACAGAGTTGAGAAGAAACTGCTTCTCCCAAAGGTTCGTGAAGTGCGGTGGATGCTGGGACAATGAGTAAACTTAAGGGGGAATTGGACAGATTTTTAATTCGTAATGGATTGAAGGGTTATGGGGAGAGGACAGGAAAATGGAGATGAGGAGCATATCAACCATGATCAAATGACAGAGTGGACTTAATGGGCCAAATGGCCTAATTCTACTCCTATATGTTAAGAATGGCCTACTCCAGCCTCTAGCTTTTATGTTTCTATAATGGGATATCTGACATGGCACAAAGCACTCCAAAGTTTGCCTTCTGTGTAAATTCATTACTTATTCATTACTTATTCATTACTTATAGCGAGGGGGATTGAATATAAAAGTAGGGAGGTCTTGCTGCAGCTGTATAGGGCATTGGTGAGGCCGCAGCTGGAGTACTGTGTGCAGTTTTGGGCGCCGCACCTGCGCAAGGATATTTTGGCCCTGGAGGGAGTGCAGAGGAGGTTTACTAGGCTGATACCGGAGTTGAGGGGATTGAGCTATGAGGAGAGGCTGAATAAACTAGGCTTGTACTCGTTAGAGTTTAGAAGAATGAGGGGAGATCTCATTGAGACGTATAAGATGATGAATGGGATGGATAGGATAGAGGTGGAGAGACTCTTCCCGCTCAAAAAAGACAGTAGGACTAGGGGGCACAGCCTCAAGATAAAGGGGAGGCGGTTTAGAACGGAGTTGAGGAGGAACTTCTTCACTCAAAGGGTGGTGAATCTCTGGAATTCTCTGCCCGTTGAAGTGGTGGAGGCTGCCTCGCTAAATATTTTTAAGAAGCGGGTTGATGGGTTCTTGATAAGAGAGGGGATTAAGGGTTATGGGGAGAGGGCGGGAAAGTGGAACTGAGCCACAACAGATCAGCCATGATCTTATTGAATGGCGGGGCAGGCTCGAAGGGCTAGATGGCCTACTCCTGCTCCTATTTCTTATGTTCTTATGTTGATCTTTACTCTTATGCCCCTATTCATAAAACCTAAATTTCTATTGGATGTTTTGTGGCTTCTGTAATTTTCTGTAATTACACTTTAGAGAATTATAATTTGAACTGTCAGGTTTTGTTGTTCATCCACAGCCTTCAAATGTGTCACATTGAATATACACTCAGAATTGTTGCAGTTCTCCACATCTGTCTCACTGCACAGTTTGGTAGCTCGCAATGTACATCGCCACTCCTCTTGCCTGATGCTGCCCTATAGATGCTGTCTTAATGCGACCATGTTCCTGCCCCTACCCAGGACATAGGTGTTATATGCATGTGATAGAATCCAGCAGTGAGCTGTGTCCCCACCTCCTTATTCCCCATTCTGTCTCTCCAGCAAATTCTATAACCAGCAATATTAAGTATCGAATTCTATCCAAGTTTAAATCCATTAAAGTCACTAAATTATATTCTCTGTAATTAATCATGCTTAAAATTCTCAATTTTGTTTGGAATGGTTGTGCATGTTAACTTCAATTTTCTGCCTCATTGATCTAGCTGGTTTTCCTGGATCTCATTTACTTTTATGACTTCTTCCTCTTCTACAATAGTGGTTTTATTTCTTATTGACTTGTAGCCTGTTCTATTCCCTTTCCCCTTGCTAATTTTATCATTAAGTTCAGCTAAGCCTTCTGCTTCTACTCCTGAAGCTTTAACAACCCCACAAAGCTATTCCATCATACCTGCTGCATTGATTTAAATTCTCTCCCACTGCTCTCTGTATCTGCTCTGCAAAAATGTTGGTGCTATTCTAGCTTAGGTACAGGCTGTTTATTCTTCTCTTAGAATCACAGAATGATACAACACAGAGGAGGCCATTCAATCCCTTGTGCCTGTGTCAGCGGCATGGTGGCACAGTTGTTAGCACTGCTGCCTCACAGCACCAAGAACTGGGTTTGATTCCCAGCTTCAGTCATTGTCTATACAGAGTTTCTATGTTCTCCTTGTGTCTGCATGGGTTTCTTCCAGGTGATCCAGTTTCCTCCCACACTCCAAAGATGTGCTGGTTAGGTGCTTTGACCATGCTAAATTCTCTCTTAGCAGAGCCGAACAGGCACCGGAGTATGACGACTAGGGGATTTTCACAGTAACTTCATTGTACTGTTGATGTAAGCTGACTTGTGACTAATAAATAAACTTTATTTTTCTTTACTTTAGCTTTTGGTAGAACTATTCGATAAGTTCCCTGTTCTTTCCCCATAACTCTGTCATTTGTTTCCTTTGCAGCATTTATCCAACTCACTTCTGAACATTACCATTGAATCTGTCTACTCTCTCACAGTACGTTTTTGATCATAACAAGTCACTGCGTAAAACAATGTTTCCTTTATTCACATCTCTTTCTTTTACCTATCACCTTAAATCTGTCTCCTCTGGTTACCAGCTATTCCATCACAGGAAACAGTTTCCTCTTAGGTATTCTTATCAAAACCTTGAAGATACTCCTTATCCCTTAGTACCATTTCAATAAATCTCTTCTACAAATTATTCAGATTCCTTACATCCTTCCTGAAAGGTAATGCACAGAATTGAACACAATACTCTAGCTGATGAAGGCCTGAACAATTGTTATGAAGGCAAGATTTTGTAAGAACTGTGTCTTTAATTCACGATAGAATGGGCTAGTGAAGAGAGACATGTGGTGTGTTCCAAGTTCTACCCTGCAAAATCCTGGATGCCTTTGTTACCATGGGGACAAGGCCCCTTGGCTGAGACTGAGAGCAAGATACAAAATATTCACACCTATTTAAAAATTCTTTCGTGGCATGTGGGTGGCACTGGCAAGGCCAGCTTTGGCTTCCTATCCCTAGTTGCCTTTAAGAAGACAATCTTGCCTTTAAGAACCATTTTCTTGAATCACTGAAGTCCATTTGGTGTAGCTATGTCCTCAATATCGTTACAAAGGCAGTTCCACAATTTTGACCCAGTATCTGTGAAAGAACAACAATGTAGTTCCAAATTAGGATGTTGTGTAAGAACATTATAAGAACATAAGAACATAAGAAATAGGAGCAGGAGTAGGCCATCTAGCCCCTCGAGCCTGCCCCGCCATTCAATAAGATCATGGCTGATCTGTCGTGGCTCACTTGGAGGGTAACTCGCAGGTGGTGCCCTTGTCTTTCTAGGTGGTAAAAAACACGGGTTTGGAAGATGCTGTCAAAGGAACCTGAGTGAGTTGCTGCTATGCACCTAGTAGATAGTACATACTGCTGCCACTGTGTTTGACTGGTGGAGAAAGTGATAGGTGCTAATCAAGCGGCCTGCTATTTCACAAATGGTGTCAAGCTGCTTGACAGTTGTTCAAGCCACGCCAATCCAGAGAAATGGAGAATATTCATTAGAATGCTGACTTGTGCCTTGGAGATGGTAGACAGGTTTTCGGGAGTCAGGTGGTGAGTTACTTGCCTTAGAATTACCAGATTGTGATCTGCTACTTTAACCACAGCATTGATATGGCTAGTACAGTTCCGTTTCTGGCCAATGGTAATGCCTGGATGTTGAGAGTCAGGGATTCAGTGATGGAAATATTGTCAAATGTCAAGCGGAGTTGGTTTGATTCTCTCTTGTTGGATCTAATCATTGCCTGGCACTTGTGTGGCATAAATGTTTGGTGTTTTTTTATTAGCCTAAGCCTGAACACTGCTCTGGTCTTGCTGCATAAAGACAGGGCTATTTCAGCATCTAAAATGTTGTAAATGGTACTGAACATTTTGCAATCATAAGCAAACATCATTCATCAGACTTTATGATGGAGGGAAGGTCATTGATGAAATAGCTGAAGATGGTTGAGCCTAGAACACCACCCTGAGGGGCTCTTGCAGAGAAATCTCAACCATCTTCCTTTCTACTAGGTATGACTCCATGTTTGGATGATATATATCTGTAATGATGTCAGGAACTGAGTGACCCTGGTCTTACCCAAACTGTGCATCAGTAAGCAGGTTATTACTGAGTAAGTGCCCCTTGATAGTACTATTGATGACCCTTTCATCGTTTCACTGATGATTAAGAGTAGATTGATGAGGCAGTAATTGGCTGGGTTGGATTTGTCCTGTTTCTTGTGTGCAGTAAAAAGTCTGACAACACCAGGTTTTAGTCCAACTGATTTATTTGATAGTAAACGCACAAGCTTTCGGGTTAGTCCCTTCGTCAGGTGACGAAGGGACTAACCCGAAAGCTTGTGCATTTACTATCAAATAAATCAGTTGGACTAAAACCTGGTGTTGTCAGACTTTTTACTGTGTTTACCCCAGTCCAACGCCGGCACATCCACATCTTGTGTGTAGGACATACCTAGGCAATTTTCCACAGTGCTGGGTAGATGCCAGTGTTGTAGCTATACTGGAACAGCTTGGTTAGGGGCATGACAAGTTCTAGAACATAAGAACATAAGAAATAGGAGCAGGAGTAGGCCATCCAGCCCTTCGAGCCTGCCCCGCCATTCAATAAGATCATGGCTGATCTGAAGTGGATCAGTTCCACTTTCCCGCCCTCTCCCCATAACCCTTAATCCCCTCTCCTATCAAAAACCCATCAACCCGCGTCTTAAAAATATTTAGCGAGGCAGCCTCCACCACTTCAACGGGCAGAGAATTCCAGAGATTCACCACCCTTTGAGTGAAGAAGTTCCTCCTCAACTCCGTTCTAAACCACCCCCCTTTTATCTTGAGGCTGTGCCCCCTAGTCCTACTGTCTTTTTTGAGCGGGAAGAGTCTTTCCACCTCTATCCTATCCATCCCATTCATCATCTTATACGTCTCAAAGAGATCTCCCCTCATTCTTCTAAACTCTAACGAGTACAAGCCCAGTTTATTCAGCCTCTCCTCATAGCTCAACCCCCTCAACTCCGGTATCAGCCTAGTAAACCTCCTCTGCACTCCCTCCAAGGCCAAAATATCTTTGCGCAGGTGCGGCGCCCAAAACTGCACACAGTACTCCAGCTGCGGCCTCACCAATGCCCTATACAGCTGCAGCAAGACCTCCCTACTTTTATATTCAATCCCCCTCGCTATGAAGTTCTGGAGCATAAGTCTTCAGTACTATTGCTAGAATGTTGTCAGGGCTCAGAGCCTTTGCAGAATCCAGTGCCTTCAACTGTTTCTTAATATCATGTGGAATCAAATTAGCTGCAGACTGGCATCTGTGATTCTGGGGAACTCAGGAGGAGGCTGAGTTGGATCATCGACTTGGCACTTGTAGCTGAAGGTGGCTGCAAATGTTTCAGCCTTATCTTTTGCTTGATGTTATGCTGTTTGGCATGCAAGTGGTCGTGTGTTATAACTTGACCAAGTTGACACCTCATTTTTAGGTGTGTCTGGTATTGCTACTGGCATGCCCACCTGCACAGTTCATTGAAATAAGATTGATCCCTTTGGTGGCAACGGTAGCGTGGAGGTCATGCTGGGCCATGAGAATACAGATCGTGATTGGGTACAAGAATGTTGCAGCTCATGGCCCACAGCACCTCATGGTTGGCCAGTGTTGAGTTTATAGATCTGCTGAAAATCTATCTCATTTAGCAAAGCAGTAGTGCCACACAACACAATGGATGGTGTCCTCATGTGAAGATAGGATTCTGTTTCCACAAGGACTGTGCCGTGATCACTGTGAATGATACTGTCATGGACAGATGCGTTTGCGGTGAGGAAATTGGTGAGGACGAGATCAAGTAGGTTTTCCTGTTGTTGCTTCCATCACCACCTGTTGCAGGCCCAGTCTAGCAGTCATGCTCTTTAGGACATAACCACCACGTATGGCGCCATCCACCAAGGCCACTCCCAATCTCCTCTTCCTGTGATCCCTCAGCTACATCCCCACAGGTCGAGGAGAGTGGCACTGCCACACAGCAGGATCCAGAAGCGGGCTGGGGCCTCCAGCTCTCGGCTTTCCAAAGGACGCCCACCAAGGTCATCACTGACCACAGAACACAGCAGTCAGCAGGCCACCTCCACCTCCACTGTGGATGTCGAGGATGCACCAAGACATAGTGGCAGAGTGAGGAAAGTCAAGAAGATCAAGTTGCACAATGTGGGCATGGGTGCGATTCACTTGTGTGTAATGTTCACCAATGTAAATACACTCATAATCGTGTCTCCTTGTTATGATGAGATGTGTTTGTGCCACTCAGACGAGAAACCTTGGAACCTACACAAAGTATACAGCAAGTGACCCTCTGATGATGGGTGATTGTCCTGTCCCAAAATCATAGCCCAAATCAATGGTGCCTTTCATATTTATGTTCCAAGCATTCCCACTGGGACCAAAACCCACACTTAACTGGCCTCCTACATTCCTCCTGCCTTCTCAGATCCCAGGATTACCTTTACAACATGTATAATCGACTCTTCTCAGCAAAGTATTACCTTCAACTATAATCTCGCTGAACTGCAAACGACATCTTTGTCTAAATTGTTCCCTCTGTTTTCTCTCTGCTGTATTTTCTGGGATCTTATCCTGTTCCACAATGTTGCACAGTGTCTAGTATTTGTTCATTTATGTAATCTCTTGATTAGTTGCACAGGATGTTCCATTTCCTGGCTGCTTTTGGTGATATCCCATTGACTTGACTTTCCTCAGCACCTGTCACCATATCGTGATGATGCTTTTACCAATTGTCCTGCTTTTCAACTCCAATCCCTAAAGATTGGGGATGCATGTCTTGGGGTTGAATGATGATTAGCAGTTTTTATATCTCTTCATCCGTCGACTGTGGGGTTACGGGAATAGGACCTGGTTGGGAATGTGGCCGGTGCACATTCAATGGGCTGAATGCCCTCTTTCTGCACTATAGGAATTCTACAATTCTACTCTATCTGTCTGGTTTCTTGTGAAAATTACACAGCAAATACAACTCAAGATTTCCACTAGAGTTACATTTCCCTTGTCTTTTGTTCAATTTCTCCCAATTCCACTTCTAGTTTTATTTTTTTCTCATGCATTGCCTTTCTCGTTTAATTCTAATAGCTGTTTCTTGCCAGAGGGTTCACTTTTTAACAGATTTCTTCAGCTGGGTGTTGCCCTTTTTAACAGAGTTTTTTTGCGATTTTTTACTGCAATGCAAAAAATAAGTTTTGGAGCATACTGTTAGAAAGTTCTCATTTTTACGTTTTAATTCCAAGCATATTTTGATCTGAGAGCCTTGGTGTATAATATTAATACACCCCTGTAACTGTCATCAGGTCTCACAGTATCAAATTAGCTTGCAACAGCTGCTAACTTAGTTCTATTCAGTCAAACTAGCATTTCCAATGAAATTTTAATGTTCTGTCACAGCATATTGTGCAAATAGGATGGGTCACTACCTTTACCTTTTTCAACAAAACAATGTATTAGGGAACGTGTCAACCTTCTAATAAAATGCACACACTCTGTAATCAACAGGGCAGACATATGAAAAATATGACAAAAGTGTGAGTTTTAAGGGGAGTCTTGACAAATACATGAATAGGGTGGGAATAGAGGGATATGGTCCCTGGAAGAGTGGGAGGGTTTTAGTTCAGTCAGGCAGCATGGTTGGTGCAGGTTTGGAGGGCCATAGGACTTCTTCTTGTGCTGTAATAGTCTTTGTTCTTTGATGATGCTGCATTTACTTGGACCTGCAAGTTAACCATTTTACAATTAAATCAAAAAGACCCCATCCAAGACTTGGGTTCCATCCAAAGTTACTGTGGGATTCAAAAAATATCTTACCTCTACAATCTTTTTTGTTCTTATGAGGTTCCTGTAGTGATCCCCTTGTGTTTAAAGGATTTTTTTATTTATTGGTGTCACAGTCAGCTTACATTCACACTGCAATGAAATTATTGTGAAAATCCACTAGTTGCCACACGCCTGCACCTGTTTGGGTACACTGAGGAAGAATTTAGCATGGCCAATGCACCTGACCAGCACGTCTTTCAGACTATGGGAGGAAACTGGAGCATCCGGAGGAAACCCATGCAGACACAGAGAGAACATGCAGGCTCTGCATAGACAGTGACTCTAGTGGAAATCGAACCTGGGTCCCTGACACTGTGAGGCAGCAGTGCTGATCACTATGCTACCGTGCCGCCCCACAGTAAACAACATGTAAAACACATGTGGAACAACAGTTAAAACATTTTTAAAGAATGTCATTGTCTGTCCTTCAAAATAGGGAAATATGCATGACACCTCCTCTGGTCAGCAGTTTGAGGAAATCACAGTAGGGCAGTAGCTACCAGACTGATCTCTAGGTCAGAGTGTTGAGTTATGAGGAAATGTGGGAGAAACTTGGGATCTTTCTTGCTTTGAAAGGTAGAAAATGAGAGGTGACATGAAGTACTTCAGAGAGTAGACAGAGTGGAACAGGTGAATACAGAACATTACCATTAAAATTCAACCTTCCTCTCAATACTTCTAAATGTTTATACTAAAAGACAGTTTTTATAAGCAAACCTGTCTCTCCCAGGAGCATGAACATGTACTCATTAGATTTAATGGGACATTGTCACAGGTCTCATATCTATCCTATTTGCACAATTTAAAGTATTGGAGATGAAGAACAACATTCCTACAACACAGTGCTACTTTAAAGGCAGTGAATATCATAGAATCATAAGTACAGAAGGAGGCTATTCAGCCCATTGAGCCTGCACTAACAATCCCACCCAGGCGCTATCCCCGTGACTCCATGCACTTACCGTGTTAATCCCCCTGACCCTAAGAGGCAATTTATTATGGCCAATCCACCTAACCCATATATCTTTGGACTGTGGGAGGAAACTGGAACACCCAGAGGAAACCCACACAAACACAGGGAGAACGTGCAAACTTAACAGACAGTGACCCAAGCCGGGAATCGAACCCGGATCCCTGGAGCTGTGAGGCAGTACTGCTAACCATTGTGCCACCATGCCGCCCGAATACCACGCTGTCAGATAATTATGTTCAGGTGAAACTATCATGTATACTCACAGCATTGCATATGAAATGCAGGAACAAATCAGGCAGCAGTCGCTTGTAAACTAAAGCAGTAAACTCAACAGAAAACAAAATATTGTGTATTTCTTTGGTCCAAATGATCTTTATGTATCAGCAGCTTAAGTCAAAACTGTGGATTTTTTTGTTGTTGCTTGTTTTATGGTTTTATATTCTGATATCTTTCTACTGTCCCTCACAAAAATAAGTCTTATTCATTAATTGGCCCCCAATTAAAACATTGTAAACGCACTTTTAAAAAACACTCTAAGGGGGGTCATATGATGTGGACTAGCTGAGTTTTCGTGAGTTCTGGCGCCACTCACCTTTTAATCCTGATGCACAAGCTTTAATTAGTCGATCCATATAATACTGGAAGATCCTGATTCACTATTTTTATCAAATTAAGTTGAAGAAATCCTTGTTTGTGTGATACGGGTCAGAGATGATGTGGGTGGGGTCTGGTTCAACATCGCTGGTGAGCAGGTCCATTCTGGGATGTGCTACTGGTGGCTAGATGAAGACTGCTTTTATGAATGAAAACGTGGAAGACATATTCTGCTCCCTGGCACAGATTATGAGTGCTCACAATGACGAACTGTGAGATATCCTTCATAGAACAAATGGTTCAGAGATGATGATCTTTCAGTCCAGAGAGAGGTTTCCTTGGTGATGGCTCACCTCTGATCCTGGGAAATCCTGTTGCATGGTACACCCAACATCCTGTTTAAGGGAATATGGCTGGATGAGGACTGCCCATGAGCGAGTCATCACGGGAGGAGCTGCTGCGATGAGATACCCAGCTGATTTCAAGGGCTGACTGTCATGTTTTCACAATCTCACTTGGGGGGGGGGGGGTAGCAGCGGGCTGGCCATTTTGTTTCCTGGATGTTCTTTGGCAATTCAGTAATGGCTTCAGTAGTTGTTGGCTTGTGGTCCTACAGTTCATCCTTGATCCTGAGCTTTGTTCCCTTGTGATGTTGCTCTGAATGATGTGATGTTGTGTTTTGTGTCCTTGCTGGTGTGCTGTCTGGCCAGGAGGCAATCCTTTTTGTTTGTTGGGGAGTGCTCTGAGTGGGTTGTGTCTTTTGGGGTGGGTGGGGGGGCGCAGTCATGCAAATCATATTTGGTTGGATTGTTTTGCATGCTATAATCCTTGCAATGGCACAGAGGAGTACATTCTTTTGTAGTATCCTTTATTCTGGTTATAGTAACGATGAGTAGTGCCACATCAGGGTGGTAGGTGGACAGATAGATGTAGAAGAGGTTGGTAAGTCCTCATTTTAGGTGAGGAAAGCCCCCCATTTGGACAATTGGTGTTGCGTTTTTCTTTGTTTTTTTTGTTCGTTATTCTGTGTCTAAGAAATCCTGTGCTCATCCCAGGGTGGTGCAGACAGACTAAATATCCTGGAGTGGACTGGACTTACTTACATTGCCATTGGCGCTTCTGGTTGGTTGGAGTGTGGAGGAAGGTGTGTGGTGGTGCATGTCCAAGCACAGTTGATAGGTTGTTGAGTTTCTATTTTGTTGCCCTGTGAAAAATGGTGCACAATGTTTTTATGACCTTATCCTGTTGTCTTGTTTGTCCACACTCCTCCTATTATTCTTTCAATATCCGTAAATCAGGAGGCGCAGCCTGCAACAGTGGGGATTATGATGTCTGATTTTTAAAATTATTTGTATTGATTTTTGCTGCTCTTCTCCACGTATATATGTGAAACAATGATTGTGCTTTACTGTGCTGAATTCTGGGAATTTGTTGCGCGTCGTACTGAATATAAAGTTGAAAATTGTCAATAAAAACATTATTGAAAAAACACTTTAAAACTTTCTTGCCGTTTTCCTATTTCAAGAAGGGATTTTCTGGAAAATTATTGAGTGAATCTGCTTTTGTTACTTGAGACATAGGATTAAGAGTGTTGAAATTCAACACTGATATGGGGGGCAGAGGGGGAGCGATTCTCTCAGCCCACTGCGTTGCTCTAGCGGAGACTGTATAGCGGGCTTCCCGCTGGGCGTCATGGCCTCCGCGCGTCTCCAACTGCTGGATTTCCAGCGTCATCAGCTCCGCGCCAAAATTCAGCGCAAAGCTCCACAAATTATTTAAATCAGTATTTACATCTTATGGGCCGGCCCGGAGACTGTCTCTGAGCCCGCTAACATCTCATCCCCTCCCAACAGGAGTGTTTCACTCCAGCAGGGTGTACAAGAGCTGCCCACTGGAGGCCCAGCCCTACAGAGTGAAGGAGGGGCCATGGAGGCTCCCCCTAGAGATTAGGGGGGGTAAGGAGGGTGTCCCCTGGGTGCGATCATTGGAGGTGGGGAGAGTCCCATTGCCACTGTGCACTTCAGATTGGTGACAGAGGGAAGGTGAACAGCGATTGGGGCTGCCCATGGGAGTAGGGGGAGGGGATTGGTTGAAGCAGGCCAGGGGCGTGGTGGGGGTGGCCCGGATAAGTCTGGGAGGGCAGAGATCAGGTTTGGAGGGGGAGGGGGGGGGGCCAGTGTCATAGGACCAGTGATGCGAGGCTACTATGCATGTGCCGCTCTAGGCACTCACAGACCGATGCATGCACAGTGGCCCACTCAGTGCTATAGTGCCAGCCTCTCCAGCCCTGCCTGTGGATTTTCAGCACGATTCACACTAGGGCTCGCAGTAATGCACAGAGTGTGGGAGATTCATTTTGAAAGCCCTGCTCCAGTTTTTACACAAATTCGGCACTTAGAATTTTTCGGGGACAATTCCACCGAGGACTTTTTATTCCCTACTTTATGAAAACTGTCCATCTAAGGTCCCCATCCATAGTCTCTGAGATCCTCAGCTGTTCTGCTTGATGTTATGTGTGAGCAGGTCTGTATGGCTGGTGTTCTGATTTATCCATCACCCTTGTGCATAGAATGTTTACAGACGGTCAAGTTGTGTTAGCATCAAGCACTCACAAATCAGATCCAACTTGTCAGATGAATTGTAAACAAAAAATGCTCATCATGTCCTCAAGAGTGCATCACAGGAATGTTGCAATGTTGGTTTCTGACACTAGTCACAATTTGGGACTTCCACTGATAATAACCAATGTTGTAATTAGCAGGTGTCAGATTTTCTAATGACAAAGACAACAGTAAGGCTTTTCTACTCTCCCTGCACCTCCACGGTGGAATTTGTGGATGCAGAGGCGGAATGTTCCTGTTCTCTCAAAATCAATGGCCGTTTGCAATGTTCGTTGGACAGGTCACCAGAATACCTGCCATGAGGGAAGGGGGAGGGAATCCCAGCCAATGTCCCCATAGAATGCAGAAGGAGACTGTTCAGCCCTTCCTACCTGAGTCTGATGCATAGTATCATATTCATTCTGATAAGTTGGTTCAGTGCCGCTCACTGTGAAGTGTGTCTTTGCAAGAGACATTTAGATAGCCTAGTCACTCTCCCTGTTCCTTTACCGTGGGTTTATCTGTATACATTGGAATAGCAGAGGGAAAAAGAAAAAGATAACAACGAGCATCTGCATTTATATGTTGCTTTATCATCCTCACACACCAAATTAATTTCTGGAGTGTTATTTTTATAGACAATTAGAAAGTGGATCACACCACCAATAATCAGGAGTGGGTCAGGTGAACTGCAATTAAATAATGACCTTCTGCACTGTCACACTAAACAATGTTAAAAGGTTGCAGTTCTGAATACAAAACGTGTTGCCTGTAAAATGAACCTATTAAAATATTGATTAGCAGCTAAATTATACATTACAGCTGAACAGCTCTCCAATATTATGTCAACCCCTGCTTTCACATTTCATAAGAAGTTCATGATCTCCATTCATTGCAGATCTACAAGAGTGTTTGAATATCTGATAGGGTACAGTGGGAAATTAATTCATCAATGATGTACAAAAATATAGTCCATCATTCCCAATGGTTAACTATTGCCATACAATTAAGATTACCAACCTTTGTCTATCTATTCAAGATTGGGCATTTGGCATAAATAAAATGATGACTGATTGTGCATTCGCTTCGTTTTGTGAGAAATAATGGGGGGGGGGGAAAGCAAACTATTTAGATATCAAAGTTAATTATCTCAAAAGGAATCCAAATAGCTTTGTAATCATGGCTCGTTTTGTAGATTAGGCAAATGCTCTTGGCACAGAGAACAATTTGTATCTGAAAACTTCCTTCATGCAAGAAATATTACAGGGTTGTGTGATACGTCATTTTTATAGTTAAAGAAACATTACACTGGCCAGTATGCACATTAAAGACACAGTTCCTCAAATTACAGAGTTTCAATCCAAGCATTTTCTTGTTCTGGGGGATGTTATGTCTTGCCAGTCCTTCTCATTGTCAGACTGATAATTCCCAGTGGACTATGATTCTTCAGATATTTTCTGAAAGGATAATGCCTTCAGAATAGTCCACATCTTGACACTTCATCCCAATGCATTTTTAAAACAAAGTCATTAAGCTTATTAAAGAAAGCATGAAAAGGAAGGTCTATCAATTCGAGTTGTGCAAATTGGTTTCACCCTATTGGCACTTTAGCAGATCTGGCAAAAATCTGAAATGAACTGAGAACAAATGGCTCTTTCTGCACAAATGTATTCAAACTATGTCACTCTTCCTCAGTCCCATCCTTTATTTTCACATCTATATGTTTGTAGAATCTCCAAGCCTTCAGGTTGCATTTTTTCAATATGGTCCCAAGGTGCTTCCCCGGACCTACCTCATAAGTGTCTGGAAAGTCAGCTCCCTGTTCTCGTTCGTACATAGCGTGCATTGTTTGTTCCCATTTTACAGGCGATACCAGCTGTTTCACTAAGAGTTGCTGAATGTGCTTGCTGTTCATATATTTTTTGGCATCTACATTAGAGTAGACAGATATCAGTGGTTTCTCAATGCTGATTCTCTTCAAGACTTCCTGGAGCGGCTGACTTGCTGATGCCATAAGGCTCGTGTGAAAAGCACCGCTAACCGGCAGCAGTTTTGTCCGCAGAAAGTGAAACTTCCGGGAATTCTGTTGCAAATATTTGAGAGCCTGTGTCAAAATGAAAGCAGTTTTTGAATGTTGTCACTGCAAAGTACTTTCAGACTATTAATAACAGTCAAAATGATGATTTCAAAGATTAATATTATTGGAAGTTGGTAGGTCATCTGGTCTGAGTGGACTAGGCCAGGTTGTTGAAAGTAGCAAAGGTAGAAACAGCAGAGCCAATGGTTACAATCTTTCAATCCACTTTAGCTACAGTGTGGTGCAAAGGAGTGGAGCATTACTATTGTTAAATCACCATTCAAGAAAAGGGCAAAGGGAAAAATCAAAGGCTCACAGGCGAGTCAGCCAAACATTGGTGGTGGGAAGTTATTGGAAATTATCATGGACAAAATAAACTTTCAGTTGTGTAGGCATGGTTTATCAAGTAGAGCCTGGACTTATAAAGGACAAATTGTGTATGACTAACTTTATTGAATTCTTTTATGAAATTACAAGAGAAGGTTAATCAGGATTGTGTAGTCGGTGTTGTATATGTGGACTTTCAAAGGTATTCAACAAGGTGCCACATGATTGTTAAGAAGATGGAAGGATTAAGGGGAAAGTGGTGAACGTGGATTGGGTCAGGGAGCACAGGGTAGAGATGACTGGTTGCTTTGCAGACATAGAGATAGCTTGCAATTATGTTTCCAAAGGGTTAGTTTTGGGACCATTACTCTTTTTAATTTTTACAAAGAACATAGGGTGGAATTTTATGGTCTAATCGCAGCAGGGATGGGGCAGTAAAACGCGGCAAGCCATACAAACATATGTTAACTTCAGCAGAACTGGAAAATCTTATCTGAGAGAAGGGCTGTAAAACTCTGTCCACAGACTTGGACATGCAAACCAACATTAAACAAAAATGATACAAAATCTTGCAGCATGGTAAAGCATGACAAGGAAAGGCTTCAGAATGGTGAAATAGGGAGAAGCATGGGAATGCAATAAATGACACAGCTTTGAAATGTGCAGATGAGAAGAGTAACTTTGATGCCCATGAAGACAAATCCTTAAAGGTGGAAGGGCAAATTTGAGGATCACAAACAGAAGAGTAGAACACAAAAGCACATAGATCACATTAAAACTTTCTAAGCCAGTGGTTAGGTCTTAGCTGGAGTATTGCGGGCAATTCTAGGCATCACATTTCATTCCGATGGAAAGGCCTTAGATAGGGATGTAGCAAAGGCTTACCAGCCTGAGGAACTTCAATTCTGAGGACAGGTTGGAAAAATTAGGAGTGTTTTCCTTGGAATAGAGAAAGCTAGGAGGTGACCTAACATAGGTTTTCACAATGAGAGGTTTTGATGGGGTGCCCAGAGAAAAACACAATTATCTCCAGTGAATTGACCAGAGGTCATAGATTCCAAATCATTGGAATAGGATCAGAAGGAGAGCTGAGGAGAAGTGTTATTATTCAGACAATTGTCAGGATCTGGAATGCTGTACCTGAAAAGATGGAGACGCTGATTTCAGGAAGTTGGACAATGCTTGAAGATGAGAAATTTACAAGATTATGGAATCAAGGATGCGTGTGGGACTCAGAATGACTGCTCTTTCAAAGAGATAGCACAGGCTTGCTAGCTGAATGAACTCCTCCTATGCAATATGTTTATATGATAGTAAGCACCCATCTACACACTTATGGGCAATGCATTTAAATCCAGGGGGGTCATCCACCAATCCCCTCAAACTAGTAAATAGACGTATGAAGTTGTGCAGCAGAAGAGCAGAAATGGGCAATCAGAGCCGACCATTATCTTTTCTATATCTACTGTCCATGGTTAGTTTTAGGTCCGTTTACTCATTTTAAATTTTACAAAGAACATAGGGTGGAATTTTATGGCCTAATTGCAGCAGGGGCAGGGCTGTAAAATATGGCAAGCTGTACAAACATATGTTAACTTCAGCGATAGTAGAAAATCTTATCTGTGAGAAAACGTGCGCATTCCACTGGCAGCCATCAAATTCAGGAGCTGAGCCTAATGTTCCTTTTTCTCTCACCATGGTCAAGCTCAGCTAACTCAGCACTGGTCACAGTGAACATGGGAGTAGTCTGCTCTGCCTGTTTGTATTGCTCCCTACAAACTCAAGGTCACATTAAATGTATAATTCATCTCTATTATGCATTTTGAGTGAACAATGAAACTGAATAGATGAAGAGCAGTAGCATCAGGAAAGGAACTCCTGATTTTGATTCTGAAGATATCTGATCGTCCTGGTAAAATACAGGAACAATTATTCTACACTTAGAAACAGAGGGCTAAAATGGTATGGTCCTCTCTACGTCCTGAGTGGGCCACATTGTAAGCTCCCCTGCCAGTGGGTTTGAAGGCAGAGTGACTCCTAAAATGCAATTCACACTACCTACCTGACCACCCCTGGCCTGTCTGAAACTTCTAATAACCTAACAGAACGCTCACTTAAACACACATTACAGTGAAAAAACATACTCATTCAAAGAATCCATTCACAAAATTTCAAACAAATTCAATCAGAGGCAATTGCGTTTGTTGACTTCTCCCAGGGTTTCTTTGCTATATGGCAGGTGTCCTGCGTGAATATATAAAGGAGAAATGTGCATTTCCCTGGCGCCTGTCATGAGCTCAGGTCATTCCAGAGCAGTAAATGAGGAACTTTCCAAGTGCAACTATTGTTGTTGCTCTATCAAGCAGAGCCCTATGCTTTGAACAGATAAGACAAAATCAGGTCTCAACTCAGCTCAACTCCATGAAAATTCAGACCTCCCTTTGAACAAGACTAATACACTTGTTAAGAACAAAACATTATTAAGCCTTTTTGATTTTGCCAATGTATTTTTAAATTTATCTTTTTATGGTCATGTAGTGGAAATTTGTACGATAATACTTTTACAAACAATGGTGCCTTGGTTAACACCATTTTTACATTTCTTTGGACGGTATGAAATAATTTTGCTTCCATGTGTGTTATAATATAACCAATGGTAACATGATGTGAGGGTCAGCTGGCCAGTATAAATAGAAAGCAGATGGTGATTGGGGGGAGCTTTTGTGGCCCAGGGTGTGGCCCAAGTGGCGGTGCAATGAAGTTTCTTTATTAAACCTCTACTTTGATTTATTTTGGGAAGTTAGTTCTTTTATTGCTTGCTACTGGAGTATCCTTTTTTTGCCAGATAAACATGTAGACTGGTTGGATTTTTTAAATTTGTGGATGTGGATTTACTGGCAAGGCCATTACACATTACCATCTTCTCAGTTGGGAATGGGCAGTGAGCTACTTTCATGAACTGCTTCAGTCCATGTGCAGACACTCACTCACTGTAGGTACACCCACTGTACCTTTTCCTGCGGCAGTTTGATACAAATGAGTTCCTGTTTTAGTCATCTTAGAGGGTAGTTAAGAATCAACCACGTTACTGTGAACATGGAGTCATGTATAGGTGAGGCCAGTTAAGATTGGCAGATTTCCCTCCCTGATGGAAGGGCATTAGTGATCCAGATAGGTTGTTTTGCAATAACTGTTATTAATTAATTAAATTTTACTTTTACCCAGCTGCTGTGATGGAGTTTGAACTCATGTCCAGGCCTACTGTCTCCCTGATTGGGAAGGTCATTGTCCCTCTGCTAGATTAGTAAAGTTGGCCCACTCAGTAAGGAGAAAGTGTCTTGCCCCTGCACCATTCAAAGGCTGTAACTGATAAACTTTTGGTCTTAAACCTACACTGGCATTGGAGGAGAAAAGGCCTTTTGGGGCATGAATTCAGTATTGAATCAATTTAATTTCCACGAGATTCCTCAACAAGAAAGAATTTTCCCATCTTTCTATGGCTCACCTGTAAATGTCCGGCAATCACTCGCCCATTGGGAAAGAGATAGTTAGCCATTTCACACACAGGGTCCTCCACTCCCAATGACTTGCAATGTTCCTGAGCTTCCAGGCAAGCATGCTTGAATCTGGATTCTGCCTTCCCCACCACAGATAACATGCCAGTGGGAATGGATTCTGATGCCTCCTGCATTGCCTCTGCACGAACTTTCACTGCATACAGAGCTGTTGTGGAAAATTGCATCAGTGAATAGTGTTTAATCTCTGTAATCTTTCATTTTCATTTCAAGTATGTTATCTGGCTGATTTCAAAAGTACATTTAATCAATCTTCAACACAGAGGACTTTTGTAAAGTGGATCTAAATGCATCAGGAGTCGTAGAAGAGAACTGGTATTTCAAATATCGAAAGGAGCAGCAAAAAAAAATACAAAAATGGAATTGAGGGCCCCAAATATAATAAATGCAGTAAGGATAGAAAAAGGGAGATTGGAAAGATTAAAAGGGAGTGCCAGTGAGAAATGCCATTATTATAATCTTAAAATAGTGTCATGGACAGGATATAATCAGTGTGTTTTATATGCAAGAGAGCGTGGCTTTTTTTTAACCCTGGAACCTGTATTCCAATTACACAATTCAGCAGCAAGTTGCCGTGAATTTAAAGACAAAGATTATTTATCCTCACACACTTACCCCAAATTAATGCAGCATGACACACTCAGTTTCATGCATACACGCACGCAAAGATTGGATACAGATAAAGATAGTGTCCTTCTACAGATTACAGTTCATTCAGTCTTGGATTTAAAATTTCCTATCTTCCAAGCGCTGGCTTGTGCTTTCTTGATGATTTAAAGTTGAAATGACAGCCTTGTAAAGCAAAGGGGTCAAAGCAGGTATCATAGAATCCCTACAGTGCAAGTGCAGGCCACTCGGCCCATCGAGTCTGCACCAACTCTCCAAAAGAGCATCTCACACAGACCTGATCCCCATCACCCCACTTTTTTACCCCACTAATCCCCCAACCTATACATCTTACAGTGTATTATTAGTGTCACAAGTAGGCTTACATTAACACTGCAATGAAATTACTATGAAAATCCTCTAGTCGTCGCTTCCAGCGCCTATTCGGGCACACTGAGGGAGAATTTAGCATGGCCAAAGCACCTAACCAGCACATCTTTCGGACTGTGGAAGGAAACCGGAGCACCCTCAGGAAGCCCATGCAGACACGGGGAGAACATGCAGACTCCGCACAGACAGTGACCCAAGTCAGGAATTGAACCCAGGTCTCTGGTGCTATGAGGTAGCAATGCTAACCACTGTGTCACCGTGCTGGCCCAAGTTGTGAGATTCCTTATAATTAAATATTTAGGAGGCTGGTTTCTGGGTGAACTTGGAAACAGGGACAGTTTCACTATTTTGTCTACCTGATGATTTGCAGCTAGTTTCAGAGTCTGGTTCTCAGCTTTGATAATGATTGACAGTTCAGATGGATCTGCTGGGTCCTGTGCTAATATGGGTGCAGTCCTGAAACCAGCTTAAATCACTGGACCATTGAGTTAACACTTCTGAGGTTCACCAGTCCAGTTTGGATGGGGCGGGGGGCAGGGGAGGGGGGGGGGGGGGGGGGAGAGTCATTGTGATACAAGGGAAAATTGATAGTGGCCATTGAGTTTCCATCTTTCCTTTTTTGTGGTATGAAACATGGAGACAGGCAATCTGGAAATTCCAGTGATTAGCGGATAGCCCATTCTTAAACAACAGGAATGTGCATTCTACAGATGGCTGTGAGGTATCCTCACATCCAGGGTAGATTTGATACTCCCGTGATCCAAAAGCTATCTTAACGGCTTGCTTGTGTCCAATTTCTAAACTGGAAGTTCATAATATGATATGCCTGTACTAGTCATGACAGCAGTCAAAATCCAAGTAAGGCTATTTTTCAAGATATTAAATAAATCATTGCCTCAGATTTTAAAGGCGGTGAACCATCAAAAATGGACGCAAAACAAGTTGTGGAGACTAATACTTAAAGAGAACTGGTCATATTAAAATTACTCAAACTAAATGTTGCCAAATCAGACAGAGATAATAGTTTGTACCAAAGATCCTGATGTACCTCGGCGAACAATAGTGCGTGATCTAACAATTATGCTCCAAAATTCTAACCTTGAATCTACATAGTGTCTCTCGTGAACTCAGGATACCACAAAGCATATCATATTTGTGAAGGACTTGGTATGATGTAGTTATTGCTGCCATGTTGGTAAATGCAAGAGCCAATTTCTGCACAAAAAGGTCTCCAAAACATTAATTAGATAATTGCAGAATTAAAACATTGCTGGAGGGACAAAGATTAGCTAAAACACTGCCAGAGCCTCTTCATTCTTGATTAGTGTTATAGAATTTATTCACACACATCTGAAAGGGAAGGTGGCACCATTAAGCTATTATCCTAGTACTGCACTGGGGGATCAACATGGATTGTTTGCTCAATTGCTGAGGCAGGCCTTGAACTGACAAGCTCTGGACTCAAGAGGTGAACACGCTACCATGAAGCCAAAACATTGGACTATTTGTGGCAAATCTAATTTGTCTCTTCAAAATAAAATGACAACAATAAGATAGGAAATAAAAAGACTTGCATTTATAGAGCATCTTTAACAAGAACAGGAAGGCGCAAAGCAGTACAGAGCCAACAAGGTGCTTTTTGAAGTGCAGTCACTGTCATAATGTCAGAAATGCAGCAGCCAATTTGGTGCACAGCAAGTTCCCACAAGCAGCAATTGGTGATAATCTACTTTTGTGATATTGATTAAGGAATATTTTCTGCTCATCTTTGCAATAGTGTTATGGGATCTTTTAATTTAACTGAGAGGGCAGACAGGTTTAGGGTTTCATGCTAAAGAAGAGACCTCTGACAGTGCAGCACTCCCTCAGTACAGCACTGGAGTGGAGGCTTTGATCTTGGTGCTGGAAAGACTTGCACCACAACCTTCTGACTTAGAATTGAGAGTGTTACCAACTGAGGCATGGCTGACGATTTTCCCATCCCGCCCAGTGCTAGGCGGTAGTGGAGAATCCAGCGGAAGCCGAAATGTCAGAAACACTGCTGGCAAAAAAACAGTTTGCAATTCTCCCAATGGCAGTTAATGGTGGGTAGGTTTAAAGTTTAAAAGCTTCTAAAGTTTATTTATTAGTGTCACAAGTCGGCTTACATTAGCATCGCAATGAAGTTGCTGTGAAAATTGTGACTAGTACGGTAGACAGAGGGGAACCGGTGGATGTGGTGTTCTTAGATTTCCAAAAGGCGTTTGATAAGGTGCCTCATAAAAGGTCGCTACAGAAGGTTAGGGTGCACGGAGTTGGGGGTAAGGTGTTAGCATGGATAGAGGATTGGCTGTCTAATAGAAAGCAGAGAGTTGGTATCATTGGGTGCTATTCTGGTTGGCGGTTGGTGACTAGTGGAGTGCTGCAGGGATCAGTGCTGGGGCCTCAACTATTTACCATTTATATAGATGATCTAGAGGAGGGGGCTGAGTGTAGAGTGACGAAATTTGCTGATGACACGAAGATGAGTGGTAAAGCAAATTGTGTGGAGGGTGTGGAAAGTCTGCAGAGAGATCTGGAAAGGCTGAGCAAGTGGGCGAGGACCTGGCAGATGGAGTATAATGTTAGCAAGTGTGAGGTTATCCACTTTGGCAGAAATAATAGTAGGAGGGATTATTATTTAAAAGGCAAAAAGCTGCAGCATGCTATGGTGCAGAGGACACGGGGCTCCTTGTGCATGAGTCACAAAAACCCAGTCTGCAGGTGCAGCAGATCAAGAAGGCGAATGGAATGTTGGCCTTTATAGCGAGGGGGATAGAATATAAAAGCAGGGAGGTCTTGCTGCAACTGTACAGGGTACTGGTGAGGCCGCAGCTGGAGTACTGTGTACAGTTTTGGTCGCCGCACTTACGCAAGGATATTTCAGCCTTGGAGGAAGTGCAGAGGAGGTTCACTTGGCTGATACCAGAGATGAGGGGGTTGGACGATGAAGTGAGACTAAATAGACTAGGTCTGTACTCATTGGAGTTGAGAAGGATGAGGGGGGATCTTATAGAGACGTATAAGATAATGAAGGGGATGGATAGGGTAGAGGTAGAGAGATTCTTCCCGCTTAGAAAGGATAGCAGGACTAGAGGGCACAGCCTCAAGATAAGGGCGGGGGCAGGGTGGCGGTTTAGATCATAGTTGAGGAGGAACTTCTTCACTCAAAGGGTGGTGAATCTCTGGAATTCTCTGCCCGTTGAAGTGGTGGAGGCTACCTCACTAAAAATATTTAAGTCACGGGTAGATAGGTTTTTGATAGACAGGGGAATTAAGGGTTATGGGGAGAAAGTGGGAAAGTGGAACTGATCCACTTCAGATCAGCCATGATCTTATTGAATGGCGGGGCAGGCTCGAAGGGCTAGATAGCCAACTCCTGCTCCTATTTCTTATGTTCTTATGTAAAATTCTCTAGTTGCCACACTTGGCATCTGTTCAGATAAAGTAAGGGAGAATTTAGCGTGGCCAATGCACCTAACCACCTAACGTCTTTCAGTCTGTGGGAGGAAACCACAGCACCCAGAGGAAACCCACGCAGACACACGGAGAATGTGCAAACGCCACACAAATAGTGAACCAAGCCAGGAATCAAACCCAGTGCTAACCATTGTGTCACTATGCCAATCCAGTTCTCCCGCTGCCTGAAGGCATGAACACTATTTGTATTCACTTGCATCACACTAATGCTCATTAAAACAGCTGATTGTCTAACCCTTGTCAGGCCTTGCAATCTTGTGTCACAGCAACAGGAACTCATGTCGGTGTCAAACCTGTTTGAAAAAGAGCAACATGCACAGGATGGAGCTCAGTTCACTCGAGACTTCGAAAAGAGTGCAATACAGACTATCTGCCATTGCATTATGCCACTCCTGTTGCACTGAACACCACTCTGCTGGGTCAGACCAGTTTGTGCCCACTAGCTCCACGCCAAGCTGGTGCTTATGGACAGCACTGTGCTATGGGACCAATGGACCCTTCACTCCAATGATCCACAGTTTGGCCTGGAGTGGGGTATGAAGTGGCTGGCAGAGAGCTGATGGGGACAATGTGAAAGGGGAGGGGGGCTGTGCAAGAGTAGGGGTGGAAGGGCGAGAGGGCACAATAGCAGGCAGAGGGGCAAGGAGGTGGATGAAGATGACAGACAATGGAAGGCAAAGGAAAGACCGAGGGGCAGGAAGCTGGACCCCGACAAGGCTGCGTGAGACGCTCACAAACAAGGGAATCAAAGGGATACTGCATCATTTACTGGAAGGGGATATACAAGGATTCCAGATGCAGTGGGTAGGGTCCAAGTGGGGCATTGGCACAATTCAGGTGATGCGCTCGGGGAGAGAGTGACAGAATCAAGGTATGGACCTTCTTTTTGAGGCTGCTAGCCTTTTGTCTTTGGGTTGCAGACATCCTGCAGGCTGGTGGAGACAGGTGAGCTTGGGAGGGTGATACGAGTGCGCTGGACTGGTGTTTGAATATGGTGCCAAGACCTTCAAACCTACCAACTGAGGGTGGATGAACAAATCAGCTGCTGGCCCACAGATCAGGCGGGAACTCATTTGTGCATTATTAATGAGGTTACAAGGGCAGAATCCGATGTGGGATCCTACTATTCTGGCCAGCGGGAAAGGCACCGCGAGAGCCGCCCATCGCCGCACTTAGTCTCAAAACTAGAGAATTCTGCCCAATATCATAGGGTAATTCAGTAAAAATTCAGTAAACCAATACAGTCTATAACATAGAATAAAATTACTAGCCATTTGTAGAAATGAGAGCTGAACAGAGCTAGTTAGAGCAGACTTCTGAAAATAAAAAGGATTTAGCTTCACCAACCATAGAAATCCTTGAAGAAATTTAGAGTTAATAAACAAAATGCAATGGTTGTGGTTTATATAAGTTTTCAGAAACTTTGATAAGGCACTATATAAAAGATGTAGGCAAAAATCAAACACACAGAATCCTCCCACCCCCACCCCCCCTCCCCCGACACACCTCTGAATTATCCCTTGGTGTTGAAGGGCCTGGTATGCATCTCCAGCTTATCCATTTTCATATATATTTACAATATTTGCTGTATTAGATCGCATTTATAAAACATACCAAGAATCTTCTGGCAGATCCTCTCTTTAGAAATGCACCACGAACAGAGTTTTCATTCTATCTTTCTTAACCTCACCTTCAGCAAAGTCCATAGCTCCTGCAAAGACCAGGGCAGCAAACTCTCCCACACTGAATCCCGCAGCTCCAACACACTTCTCGATGGCCTATATACACACACAAAGCAAAAGGGTGGGAATCACTTAGCAACATTAAAAACAAGTCTTCTTAGTAGATGGTTTAGTGCGAGCTGCATAGCTACACAGTCTAAATTTAATGACTATTTCTTACATATTGCAAAGCGGGATGGTGATCGCTGTCAGTGGCAAGAGTTAACAAGTATTTGCTTTAAATAAGGGCACAAGTAATAAAATAGAAATAATCGTTAGGTAGTACAGAACTTTGAGTATTGCTCAAAAAGAAACATAGAAACGTAGAAACCCTGGAGTGCAGAAGGAGGCCATTTGGTCCATCTCAGACAGATATATCTGACCCAGGTCCTATGCCCTGCCTGTCCCTGAAACCCTGCATATTTACCATGGCTAATCCATCTAACATACACATCATGGGACACTAAGGACAATTTTAGCATGGCCAGTCCACCTGACCTGCACATCTTTGGACTATGGGAGGAAACTGGAGCAGACATGGAGAGAATGTGCAAACTCCACAATCACCCAAGGCTGGAATTGAACCTGGTGCTGTGAGGCAGCAGTGTTAACCACTGTGCCACATGTTGAAGCTTTCTGGCTTGCACTCATTAGGGCATTTTGCAAGAATGCCAGTGTAAGGGGAAAACAACAATTCATACTTTACGATATGATAATGCTGATTGATTGGCAAGATTGGTAGAGGGGTTGCCATGGAGAATGCATCAGTTGATGGTGATTGACAGATAACTGCCAAGCGTTGTTTGAAATTTACACCAGGCAGTTTGACTCTGAATGCTGGAGTCAATGCTCTGGGGAATGAACCACCAAACAGCTGTCACTACCCCTTTTATCGATATTCTTGCAAAACGTCCTGATGAGTATAAGATGAAAAGTTTTGTCATGTCTCTTTTTTAAATCAATATACTGTAAATTACTGCAAAACAAAAGGAAATAAATAAAAGTAAATTAATATTTTGATACACTCCTGTCCCTCCAGTGTCCACAGTAAGAAGTCTCACAACACCAGGTTAAAGTCCAACAGATTTATTTGGTAAGAAACGCCACTAGCTTTCAGGGCGCTGCACCTTTGTCAGGTAAGTGGGGAGTTCTGATCACAAACAGGGCATATAAAGGCACACACTCATTTGACAGAATATTGATTAGAATGCAAGTCTTCACAGCTAATCACATTTTAAAGGTGCAGACAATGTGAGTGGAGACAGAATTAAGCATAGGTTAAAGAAGTGTGTATTGTCTCCTGATAGGACAGTAAGTGAGATGTTGCAAGCCCAGGCAAGTCATGGGGGGGTAACAAATAGTGTGACATGAACCCAAGATCCCGGTTGAGGCCGTCCTCCTGTGTGCAGAATCTCTGCTCAGCGACTCTGCGCTGTCGTGTGCCGTGAAGGCCGACTTGGAGAACGTTTACCTGAAGACCAGAGGCTGAATGCCTGTGACTGCTGAAGAAGTGTTTGCCAACAGGAAGTGAACAGTCTTGCCTGGTGATTGTCGAGCGGTGTTCATTCATCCGTTGTTGTAGCATCTGCATGGTCTCCCCAATGTACCATGCCTCAGGACATCCTTTCCTGCAGCGTATTAGGTAGACAACGTTGGCTAAGTTGCAAGAGTACGTATTGCGTACTTGGTGGATGGTGTTCTCACGTGAGATGATGGCATCCATGTCAATGATCCGGCATGTCTTGCAGAGGTTGCTGTGGCAGGGTTGTAAGGTGTCATGTTTACTGTTCTCCTGAAGTCTGGGTAGTTTGCTGCCGACAATGATCTGTTTGAGATTGTGCGGTTGTTTGAAGGCAAGAAGTGGGGATGGCCTTTGCGAGATGTTCATCTTCATCAATGACATGTTGAAGACTCCGGAGAAGATGTTGTAGCTTCTCCGCTCCGGGGAAGTACTGGACAATGAAGGATACTCTGTCCGCCATATCCCGTGTTTGTCTTCTGAGGAGGTCAGTGCGGTTTTTCGTTGTGGCACGTTAGAACTGTCGACCGATGAGTCGAGCACCACATCCTGTTCTTATGAGGGCACCTTTCAGCGTCTGGAGGTGTCTATTGCGATCCTCCTCATCTGAGCAGATCCTGTGTATATGGAGGGCTTGTCCGTAGGGGATGGCTTTTTAACGTGGTTAGGGTGGAAGCTGAAGAAGTGGAGCATCGTGAGGTTATCCGTGGGCTTGTGGTACAATGAAGTGCTGAGGTGACCTTCCTTAATGGAGATGCATGTGTCCAAGAATGCAACCGATTCCGGAGAGCAGTCCATGGTGAGTCTGATGGTGGGATCGAACTTGTTGATGTCATCATATAGTTGTTTCAGTGATTGTTCACCATGAGTCCAAAGGAAGAAAATGTCATTGATGTACCTAGTGTATAGCATCGGTCGAAGGTCCTGTGCGATGAAGAAGTCTTGTTCGAGCCTTTGCATGAAGATGTTGGCATATTGAGCTGCGAATTTGGTCCCCATGACTGTTCTGTGTGTCTGGATGAAGAACTGGTTGTTCAAGGTGAAGACATTGTGGTCCAGGATGAAGTGGATGAGTTGTAAAATTGCATCTGGAAACTGGCAGTTGTCAGTGTTGAGCACTGAGGCAGTTGCAGCAATGCCGTCGTCATGAGGGATGCTGGTGTAGAGTGCCGAGACATCCAGTGTGACGAGGAGTGCTCCTGGTTCAACTGTTCCACATGTACTGAGTTTCTGTAGGAAGTCCGTAATGTCGCGACAAAAGTTGGGGATTCTTTGTACAATGGGTTTCAGGATGCTCTCGATGTAACCAAAGGGGTTCTCGCACAGGGTCCCATTGCTCAATATGATGGGACATTGTCTGCACCTTTAAGACTAGCTGTAAAGACTCGCATTCTAATCAGTATTCTGTAAACTGAAGATGTGCCTTTATATGCCGTTTGTGATCAGAACTCCCCACTCACCTGATGAAGGAGCAGCACTCTGGAAGCTAGTAGCATTTGTTACCAAATAAACCAGTTGGACTTTAACCTGGTGTTGTGAGACTTCTTACCGTGTTTACCCCAGTCCAACACCAGCATCTCCACATCATGACCTCCAGTGTCCACCAGACGTGGAAGATCTCAGGCATACCATCACTAAAATTAACCAGAAACAATCTCTCCCTCCAGTCAGAAGTCAACCCAAACTATTATCTGCTTAAGTAGCACTGAGTCGTATGGACCATCAACAACCCAGGATTAATCTTCAGTTCTGTGCTTCATTAACAATCTCAGCGAAGGCTGAAATATTACGACTGGCTACAGTGATTCACACTACGAGCTGGAGTTCATGCTTCTGATGGATCTCCAATAATCTTTGCTGAAAGGCAAACTTGTGGCACGAGTGTGGCTGGTCAGGCTTAGCTCTGATATTCGTCACCATCAAATAGTCTGGATGGTACTCACAATCTAGACTTGTATATGTACAGAGCCATTTCAACCAACACTTGAGGAACCATGTGGGATTATACCAGGTAGGGACTCTGCTGGCTGCCTGGGCAACAGATCAGAGAGCTGCAGCTAAGACCAGGGGAAGCCAAACATTCCTCTTCATCTGAAGACAGTGAGCTGCTGATCTCTGCCAGAATAGCATAATGTAGGAAAAGGGACAGCCATATGGTAGACTGAATACTGAGCGGCATTTTTAAAAATCCCAATGTCACCCATGCACATATTCATGCCACCATCGGAAAATATATCCCAATTGGACAGGAAGGATGAAGGCCACAATCTTGTATGTTCTGCCTCTAATATGCCTGCTCCTGACCTGAATCCTATTGCTGTACATCCATAACTTTTATTCATATTGCACCTTTATGTAATAAAACATTCTGAACAACGTTTTCACTGAGGTGTGTGGCTGCACAGCAATCTGGAATGTGTTGAAATAAGCAGACTACAAATATCAGCAAACTCAACTGAAGGACAAGGTTCAGCAGCAAATGCAAACCGCAAAAGAATGAAAGAGCAGAGGGGAAAGTACATCTGTGACTGGAAAGCAGCAAGTGTGAGGCAGAGGGAATCTGTGACTAGAGAGGCTGCAAGTGAGAGACAGAGGGAATTTGGAGAGGCAACAAGTGTGAGACAGAAGAAATCTGTCTGGAGGAGCAGTGAGCACAGGAGAGTGGGAATCTGTAACGGGATAGTTGAGAGCTTTGGAATGGGGAGGAGTTGCTGTGTCCAGAAGTAATAATGTGGGTATGCCGGCATTGGACTGGCGTAAACACAGTAAAAAGTCTGACAACACCAGGTTTTAGTCCAACCTATTTATTTGATAATATACTCACTAGCTTTCGGGGTTACCCCCTTCGTCAGGTGAATCCTGACGAATCACCTGACGAAGGGGGTAACCCCCGAAAGCTAGTGAGTATATTATCAAATAAATAGGTTGGACTAAAACCTGGTGTTGTCAGACTTTTTACTGTTTTCCAGAAGTAATATACATGCAGCCAAAACACTTCAGGTGAGGAGCCAGACAAGTCCTCAGAGCCCCGGGAATCACTGAGCTGCAGATCCCTTGAGGTTCATCATCCAACACCTATGGAAAGGGAAGATACTTCGGAAAATTTCTAGGTAGCCTGTTGACCCGCAAGAGTGGGTGGATTTAAGCTGAATGAAAGCAATGGTACCCGGTGTTTGGTTACCAGCTCTGAGTTAGAATGAGCTATGGGAGCACTCCCCATTGATCACGGGGCACAGCCTGAATCAAATGGCCAAAAAAAGCTCACAGCAACTAAATGTAATAAACCCAGTGGGCACAGCACATCACATCAAAGACACACTGGAGATTTATAAAGGGATTTAGTCTCTATGAACGGCTAATGCTTTCTGATGGGCAGCATTAGAATGCAGTTTGGATTATTGATCATTTATGTATGTAACAAGGTTAATGACAACTACCTTTACCACTGAGTGCACCACATAAACGAGCCTGGAAACTAGAATTTGCTCGGTTAATACAGAGGTGAAGCAGACAACCTTGCTGATGGAGCAAATCAGATGTTTGGCTCCAGATCAAGCAGATTGGCAGATTTGTAAATGATGTGGGCACCAAAGACAATGGGTGCCCACCACAAACTCTATTTCCAAGCAATCAACTTCATCCCTTTCCCTGCCCACTGTCTGAGGCTGAACCACATCATTTACAAATCTGCCCAAACACAATGGCTTCAGTTTTCCTAACATTTAACTGAAGGTTATTTCTGCTCATCCAAAACTTGAAGTCAGAAAAAAACTGATAAACAGCGTAACAGGTTAGATAGTGGAGGGGTTGAGAGAGGCAATGCTGAGGTCACCCACGATAACATGATTACTACCTTAAATTTATACATGGGCTGTAAGTGTCACCAAAAAGGCCAGCATTTGTTGCTCCAATTGTTCTTGTAAAAGTTTTTGTGAACTACTGCTTTTCTATGTGGTGTACATACATGTATGTACACCACAACTCCTTGGGAAGGGAGTTCTTTTAATCCGACTAAGTAATAATGAAATAACAGCGATATAGTTCCAAGTCAGGATGGTTTGGAGGGAAATTTACATGTGGAAGTGTTCCCATGCATCAGCTACTCTTATCCTTCTACATGTTAGAGGTTTAGGAAGGTGCTTTCAAAGGATTGGTGAGTTGTTGCAGTGCATCTGGTGAATTGTACACATTGCCATTGCTGTGTATCAGTAGTGGTGAGAGGGAATGTTTCTGATTCTTGATGTGGTTGGAACTGCACACATCCAGGCAAGTGGGGAATATTCCAGCACACTCCTGACTTGTGCCTTGTAGATGGTGGAGAGGTTCTGGGGAGTCAGGAGTTACTCTGCAGACCTGCTCTTGTAGTTATATGGCTAGTCCAGTTCAGTTTTTGATGGATGCCTTCCTGCAAATGTTACTTTGAGAGTGGAAAGGTACAATATCTGTGTGAAAATAAGGATGAAGTGTTTCTCTGGATTAGAAATGTGTGTTATTGGTTAAAGTTTATTTATTAGTGTCACAACGAGGCTTACGTTAATACTGCAATGAAGGTACTGTGAAAATCCCTGGTTTCTTTGTAAGGTGCAAGGAGTGGTTTAGGGTAAAGCAGAACAGGGATTTGAAAAAGACTAACACAGGTTGTACTTACTTCAGGGTTTTGATGTTGGAGCCTTTCCACCGCAGCCAAGGACATGACAAAGACTGCCGGCTGGCAGTGAATGGTTTTATTTAACTGTTCCTGCGGCCCATTCACACACAGAGACAGCAGATCATAGCCCAGGACCTGCTGGGCTGCTGCGAAGATTTGCCTGACTTTCTGGTATTTCTGGAGGCCTTTGCCCATCCCCACAAACTGGCTGCCCTGGCCGGGGAACAGGAGCAGGGAGCTGTCCCGGGGAGGCCTCCTCCTGCTCGGCTCTATCACCCGGGGAGTTTCACTTCTGTCCGCTAGGAGCTGCCCGATGTCCGGGGTAGGGCCGGGGGGTGCGTGCGGACAGCGCAGGGCGGAAAGCTGCCTGCAGCCAGCGGCATTCAGAGCCCGGGCTTGGAGCCAATGTGTCAGCCTGCAACCCGGCACAGCCAGGTTCATGGTGCCGGGGGATGAGGGAGCTGCTCTCTGCACCCACACCCAGGGACGGGGAGCTGCTCTCTGCACCCACCCTCGGGCACAGGGAGCCCCCTCTCTGCACCCACACCCAGGGACGGGGAGCTGCTCTCTGCACTCACCCTCGGGCACAGGGAGCCCCCTCTTTCTCAGCAGAGAAGTTGGGGGGGGGGTGGGGTGAGGAGGTGAGGATCCTGTCCTTGTCCTCAATCCTCAGACAGATAGGTAGAGTGACAGAGTGTCAGTCAGTGGGTCAGAGTCAGTCAGTCTGCCCCCAGACAATCACATCTGTTCACAGACACACCAACAACATGTTTCTGCCTGTAACTAACGAGTGTCACACTCCTGTGCACACAGGAAAGCCAAGGTTGCTGCAACTCAGTTCCTAGACACAAATACAGTTTTCAAAACATCAAAACTTGCAGAAGTTCCCAAACTTTAACATCCCGCCAATCCCTTTCATGAAAATGCCAAATTTCATGTGAACCCCGCTTATAAATAAATATTTTCCAGCAGTTGTCAGCATTATGAGAACCAATTATCAAATAATTGGCAATAATGTTTTTTCTTATGACACTATTGCACACTATTAATAATTGCTATTTTTAATTACTATTTATTATAACTTCACACCACACCACTGAGATTAATTTGTTGTCTATCCTTACACTTTTGTTCGTGGATGTATCATTTGCAATTTTCCAGTCCAATGGTACCACTCTTGTATGTAAGGATGATTGGAAGACTGTGGTCAGTGCCTCTGCAATTTTCAATCTTACATCCCTCAGTATCCTCAGATGTTTATCCATTCCTGGTAACTTATCAACTTGAAGTATAGCCAGTCTCTCTAATGCCTCTTAACTTTAGCTCATCCAGTATCTCAACCACCACCTCTTTCACTATGATTTTGGAGCATCTTCTTTTCGTAAAGGCAGATATAAAGGGATCTCTACTACTGTGTATAAATTCCCTTTTTAAAATCCCTAATCAGCCCCTTCTTTTATAATACATGCATTTTTATTTCTTGAGATGAGAGTTGCTGGCTGGATCAGTGTTTATTTTCCATTTTAATTGCCCTTAAAAAGGTGTAGTGGGCCTTCAGCAGTTCAGCAGGGATACCAGCATTTCCTGTAGCAGTCTGATATAACTGAGCGCTTGCCACACAATTTCAGAGAGCAATAGCCCTGTAGGCCTAGCATCTAGTGTAGGCCAGTCCAGGTAAGGATGGCATATTTTCTCTATACCAAAATTCCATACCCCATCATCACACCCCCCCCCACCATTCCATACGCCATTCCTGTACTTCCCCTGCCTCTTCACCCCACTCTAGCCCCAGAACCCCCTGCCCCAATCTTTACACATATCTAGTGGAGTCACTTTTGTGTCAGCTTTCAGTCTTTTCTTGTACTTCTTCATTGCTTCTCTTATTTCTTATGTCACTGCCATACTTCAGCTCCAAATTATCTGGAACAAATCCATTCTCACCTCACTGAAGTTGGTCTTTCCTAATTAAATATTTTTATTTGGCATCATTCCTAGTCCTTTTCCACTATGCTAAACCTTATACCATGATCAAAGTTCTCTCAAAATTCCCTGATACTCGATCCATTTGACCCAGAGCCAGATCCAGTAATGTCCCTCCTTCCTCACTGATCTAAAAATTTCTTCTGAACACAATTCAAAAACTTTTTTTCTCTCTTTAGCTTTTACACGATTACTAACCCAGTTTTATTTTAGATCATTAAAGTCTCCCAAAGTAACAGTTTTCATTCACGCTATTTTTTACATTTACTCCATTACACCTTTCTCACCAGTTGGGTAATGGACAGAATACACCAGTATCTAACCAAATAGACATGTCTTTGTATTTTCCAGATACTGGTTAACAATTCTAATTTTTCTTTTCATTACCAATTATTTTAACATTTAATCAGATTTCATGAAAATAGGCACTGAATAAGCACACATCAGCAAACTTTTAACATCGACAATTTTTACCAATCAAATAAGACTGCTTTCCCCCCAGCACTGAGGCTGCCTTTGGCACTGGGGACAATGTTATTTGTAACACTCTGCGTCCTCACTTCCGGAGGAAGTGGACCCTGGAAACCGCGTTCCATTCAGAGCAATCGGAGAGGGCGGGGCTGTCCATGGTGACTGACAGGTGGAGGGGGCGGAGCTGACATTGTGATTGGCAACAGTAGGGGGCGGAGCTGATCATGGTGATTGACAACTAGAGGAGGCGGTGTTGACTGTGGTGATTGGCAGGTGGAGGGGCGGAGCATATGGTGATTGACAGTCGCTGTGAGGCAGGGACTCGGTGCGGGATCAGAGCCCATAATTGGAGTTGTGGGGACTGCAGGAAGATCTTAGCAGCAGGGTGCAGGTGAAGGGCAATAGTGTTTCACATCTCCGGTAAGAGCACTGACACTGAAATCCTGCTTTTAGCCATTTATTCACTTGCTTAAACACATCACGTCTTATTTTACTCTTAAATTAAATCTGATTTAAATCAGTTTGTGTAAGTGGACCACAGAGTTCCCCCACTTCTCCAATGAGTAACAGAAGGTTAAAATGTTCCCTAATTCGCGCTATGTGGGAAATTAATTGATCTTTTGGATTCTTCGATTTTTTTGGACTTTTGCCCAATTGTTGAAGTTGCATAACTTTTCTCAGAGTGACCTGTGGTTGGTCAACAGCGGCTGTTTTGTAAGAGATTTGTTTGGACCTTTATAACTTATACAGGGAAAGTTTGCCCTTCACTGTCTGAATTGGAGTCACTTCAACCTGTGGGACAGAGAACTTACATGTTTGGGAATACTTCTGTGGTTTGGTGGAATAAGTATGAAATCAGTGTTATAACAGTATGAATTATTTCAGGCTGGGTGGTTTTGGTAATATTTCTAATTCTGCTATTGAATACATTCTAGTACAAGATTTCACAGCTGGAACACCAGTTCTGGAAGCTGGAATACCTGTCCTTCCTTAATTCTTTAAAGAAATTTTAAAAATCACACAAGGGACAGACTTTTAACATATGTTCCATGTCTTATAGTAACTATTCCTTGCCCCTCATTTTAATGGTTTCCCCTAGTTACACCAGATCCGTCATTAGAAATACTTCATTCACTCGTATCATTTAACTTTTGTAATTTAAAAAGAAATCTGAATCAGATGCTCCCTATATGTACACAAAATAAACTCCAGCACAGACCTGTTGAGCTGAATGGCTTTGTTCCTGCACCATGTCCAATGATCTCACCAGTGAACACAAAACCAAGGCATTACCTACTTCCACGGCTTACTGCACTCTTACTGGGTATCATTTTATTTGCCTTCCATCAGGGATAACAAGAAGGTTCTCAATGAGGGGCAGGAGACCCACTGCACAGTAATTAAGTAACATAATTCACTGAAAATTTGGAAAATTGTGCAAGTTACAAAGTTGCATAATGTTTCTCTGATCTGCGACTGAACTGCAACAATTCTATATGGTGGCATAATGCAGGATTAATTTGAGTGACAGATGTAAGAAGGAAGATCACAAGAGTGTATGTGCTGGTAGAATGAATCCAAACCATGCTTCACGTCCCCCTGCTGAAATCATGAAGATTGAAGCCTATGTAATTAGCTATTCAAGCAAATATTGCAGCTTCACTGAAAACATAAAAAACAAAAATTACAAATGTTTGGTTTTGAATTTAAGAAACCACAATGTTTGTAGAAAAGTCACTTGGTTGCTGAGGGAAGCAAAGGTGGAAATTGCTGAGGCTCTGTCCACTATCTTCCACACATCCTCAGAGGATTAAAGGTTTGCAAATGTTACATCCATGTTCAGAAAAGGGGAGCAGGGTAAACCTGGCAGCTACAGGCCTGATAGCCTAACTCTGACAGTGGGCAACATTTAGAGACATTAATGTGGAACAGAAATAACTGGGTTAGTAAATGAAAGCAAGCACAAATTTGTCAAATCATGCTTTTCCTCTGGAGAGAGAATAGTATATTAATTATTAGTATAATAATATATTAATTCCTCTGGAGAGAATAGTCAATGTTTCGAGTCTGGATGATCCTTTGTCAGAGCCTGGACATCCAGATTGGAAACATTGGCTGTAATCTCTCTCCACAGATACTGTCAGACCTGCTGAGGTTTTCCAGCATTTTCTGTTTTTGTTTCACGTTTGACTCAGCTGATTGATGGAGAAGGGTGATCAGAGTAGGGTGGTTGACGCTGTGTAAATGAGCTTTCAAAAGGTGGCTGATAATGTATCACATAATGCGCTGATACAAAAAAATGAAATTAATACATATGCAGAGTTTGGCAGAAATTGCTTCTAGTGGCAAAAGAGTTGGACACAGGTTTAAGGTAATCGGCAAAACATCAGAGGGTTATTATTTTCCGAGTGAGTTCTGATCTGGAATACATTGCTTGAAAATGTGGTGAAAGCAGATTCAAGAAGGACTTTCAAAAGAAAATTGGATAAATATTTGGTGATAAAAATTGCAGGGCCATGGGTGAAGAGCTGGGAGTGTGACTGAGTTAATAGCTCTTTCAGCAAATAGTGGCCTCCTATTCTCTGAAAGGTTTCGATTAAAGATGTGTGTGGTACTTTTTCACTTAGATTAACACGTTTAAAATATTCTGCCTGTTACTGGGAATTCCTCAGTGTGTCACTGTATCAATGGCTTAAAATGTTCACTTAATTCACACTAACTCAGTTATGCATTGACTGAAAATTGTGCAATTTATTATGTTACGTCGCTTCTTACAGAGTGATGTGATTGGTCATCATGAGCTGCACCTTTCCTGTTTTGGTAACATAGTTTAATTGCAATTCTGCTGTTTTATTTAACTGAAGTAATCAATTCAAAATACTATTTAACTGATTCAGTTTGATTGGTTTGGCTAGATATATTATTTACCCTTCTCTATCACACTGATAAGTGTGTATAGCCTGGGCCATAGCATTCAACACAGCAGCACTTTAGCCACTGAATGGGGACCTGTATTGGAGAGTTAAGTTAGCAAGTCCTTGATCTTGCAATATCAGAGTAACGTGAACATTTCCCATGGATCAACTTCTGGAAATGACAAAGGCACTTGATAATTTTGGGTCCTATTAAGAGTATTATACATCACTTATACTTACTATTATACTGTATTTCTTAAGATAAAGATTATTTCTTTCCCTTGCTCAACAGTAGCCTTCTCTTCTGAAGATTTCAGAACCTTGCTAAAGTTCAGTTCTGATATGACGGTTTCTCAGATTATCCCGCAAGGGTCAGTGCTACATCCACAACAGTCCACAATCTATATTAGTGATTTAAATGTTGTGGGGAATTTTCAAAAGTGGCCAATTTATGTCTAAAAGCTTAGATTCTATTCAAAAACTCACAAAAGGCAAAGTCTCTGTTCAAAAGATGTAACAAAATGTATTTAAAAACACAAAAAATCATAAAGGAACAAACAAAACATAAACATATGGCTGTTCCGGAGACCATCAAAGGTCAGCTCAGCTTCAGAGTTGTAAAACCTCTCCAAAGATCTGAGGTACTCAGCTAAAATACAGAACGATTATAGTTTTTTGTTGCCTGTAAATTACACACCTCATTAGCTTAGAATTGATTTTCAGTTAATAATCATTCATCAATACACACCTTCTCAATTCCTCTGGCCATTCACAATTTGCCACTCAGCATAATGCTTTTTACTAGTCTGTTTAATATGGATATCACCCTTTATTTTGGCAAATTTAACTTCCTGGTTGCTAGGCACCCACAGACGCTCTCCATGAGCCAACATTAACTTTCCCACCAGCACATTGCCAGATGAATAGATGCGTAAACCTTGGGCCTAGGTACCTATCCATTCTATGCCTAGACAGTGAATGCCATTATTCATAAAGTTACAACATTGTGTTCCACATATGCAAGATTGCTAATTCCTTTATCTGCTATCTAAGGGATATTCACCCAATGGTTCTAACCTTCTGACCTAAACCATTGCACATTGTGGTGTCTTGTTCCTGGCCAAAGTGAACAATATATTAAAATACATTCAATACTTTGATATCTATATTTTAAAGTCATATTCATTTGTTTTAATACTATTACTACATTCACACATAAGCAAACTGTTCATACTAACTTGTTATAAAGAATTATTTAACCCTTTTTCACTATCCTGTAGTCCTAGAAGACTACATCTGCCTGTGAATCCAATGAGCTGATTGAAATTCCCTTCTACGGGGATCTATAGTGGAGAGGTTAGTTAGCAAGTCCCTTGCCTCACAATGTCAAAGTAATGTGAACATTTCCCATTGAAAGTTGTGTCAATTTTCTAAGATCTTATTAAACTAGAAAGAGTGTAGAAAAGACCTACTGGGTGCTACTGTGACTTGATAAGTCATAAGGAGAGGCTGGATAGACTGGGACTTTTATCCCTGGAGTGTAGGAGGCTTAGGGGTAATTTTATAGAGGTCTGTAAAATATGAAGGGCATAGATAAGATAGACAGTCAACATCTTTTCCCAAAGTAGGGAAGACAAAAACTAGAGGGCATAAGTTTAAGGTGAGAGGGGAAAGATACAAAAGGGTCCAGAGGGGCAATTTTTTCACGCAGAGGGTGTTGTGTCTGGAACAAGCTGCCAGAGGTAGTATTAGAAGGCAAGTACAATTTTGTCTTTTAAAAAGCATTTAGAGTACATGGGTAAGATGGGTATAGAGGGGATATAGGCCAAAGGCAGGCAATTGGGACTAGCTTAATAGTTTAAAAAGGGTGACATGGACAAGTTGGACTGAAGGGCCTTTTTCCATGCTGTAAACTCTATGACTCTGATCGCTCTCTGGTGGCAAGGGGAAGGGGAGTGAGGCCAGATCGTTGTCTGGTGTGGGGGAGGGAGGAGAAGGCGAGTCAGATGTTCCGATGGGGGGGAAGGAGGGTAGTGAGGCCAGACCATTCTTGGGGGGAGGGGGGGAATGAGTGAGACCAGATTGTTATGGGGGGGGGAGGTGTGGAGGAGGAGGGAGAAGGGTAAGATGCATCTCAGGTGGGGAGGGCAGATGGGTCTCTGATGGGGGGGTTGATATATCTCTGGTTGGGGGGGATGCTGGGGGGTCTGTTGCCACTCTGCAGGCGATCGGTGGGGGGGAGGGGGCAGGGGTGGCGTAGATAAGAGGGACAGCGATGTGTGTGGGGCCCATCGCTCCCGCTTGTCGCCCTGAGCCGTTTTGTCTGCTTTCTGCAGCCCGGGAGTGATCTGACATGGGCACGCTTTCTCAAATTTTTTTCTAACTGCGCATGTGCAGTTCAGAGCTCCAATCATTTTGGCCATGCTAAACCCAGTCCACAGCGTGAATCGGACTGGAGATGGCTGAGTGTGTTATGGGGTGCCTGAAAGAGATTTCTAAATCAGATCTGCATTACGCCCAGATTCAGCACTTAGAATGAAGATGGTAAAATTCGGCCCAATGGGTGCAAAATATTAACAAAATAATTTTGATTAAGCATTAATGTAAATTCATCTGACGTTTAATCTTGCCTTTATGTCTCGTTTGCCCAGGATATCACCTGTGAAAATCGTTTTGTCCCGTTTAGACCAGCAATATGCCATCAACTTGGGTACACGCATTTGGTTTCACTCTATTGCCAAATGCAGGAGGAATTTTTGGTATTCGTACAACCCAGAAAGAAATCACTGGCTGGTATGCAACTCTCAAAAAGCCATCTTGGTGCCCGCCTGACTGGATGTTTGGTCCTGTGTGGACAACATTATACACTGGTATGGGGTAGGTAACTGTTCAATTCTGTGTTGTACCTGCTTCCAATACTCTTTTATAAAGTAAGTTCCGTTTAAAAATTGAGAAGTTTCTCCTATTGCCTGTTGCTGCATCTGATGTTCATGAGTAATAGTTAACTGAGCTGAAACTCGCAGTTCACAGAAATTCTACAGTGCAGAAGGAGGCCATTCAGCCCATCGAGTCTACATCGACAACAATCCCACCCAGGCCCTACCCCTGTCACCCCACATGTTTACCCCACTAATCCCTCTAACCGACACATCCCGGGACAGTAAGGAGCAACTTAGCATGGCCAGTCAACCGAACCTACACATCTTTGAGTGTTAACAGGAGCACCCGGAGGAAACCCAAGCAGGCACGGACAGAATGTGCAAACTCCGCACAGTCACCCAAGCTGGGAATAGAACCCAACTGTGAGGCAGCAGTGCTTGTCACTGTGCCACCCTAGTTTCTTATTGTAGTAAGAAAATGTATGGTGTGTGTTTGTGCTTTCCTTGTTAATGCTGATACATCTGTGGAATTAACTATCCCAGAGTATTGTGGCTGGCAGGCCTTTGAGTAAATTTAAGTAAAAGGTGGGCAGATTTTTAATTAGGAAGGGATTAAAGAGCTATGGTGAACGGTCAGGAAAGTGGAGTTGAAGCCGAGATGAGAGCAGCCATGATTGTATTGAATGGCAGAGCAGGCTCGAGAGGTTTAATTATGGCCCTGCTTTAAGTGCAGACATATTGAGAGTACTTGAATTTAACTTTCATTGGCAAAATAGGAGGCCACCTCGTGTCTAATTTACAGATTGCACTCACTGAGGGAACTCCAGGACACTAACTTTAAACTACTGACCTTTCAGTGCAGTTCAAAGTTACAAACGTGCATTCTTGTTAGTGATCTCTGACCACAATCTCTCACATTGTGTACGTATGATGTGCACACACAAACTTAGAAATATTATGAAACAGTCCAAACATGTGATTCTTCTTCCCAATCTAATTGATTTGTGAAAAGAACCCTTAGCTGCCTTAGCTAAATGGTAATATCCTCAGTCACAAAGTTATGGGTTCAAGCTCCTCTTCAGAGACTTGAGCACATCATCCAGAACTAGGAGCAGGAGTAGGCAATTCAGTCCCTCGAGCTTGCTCCGCCATTCAATGCAATCATGGCTGATCTAATCTTGGCCTCAACTCCATTTACCTACCCATTCACCATAGTCTTTCAAACGCTTTCCATCTTTTGTATGAGTCTTCCCTCTCAAGAGGACGTAAGAGATTTCAAGGCAGTATTTCAGAGAAGCACAGTGGAGTACTCTGTAATTGCTGGCCAATATTCACCCTTGGTGAACACCTAACACCAAATTATCTGATCATTGTCACATTGCTGCTTGTGGGGCTTTGTTGTATGCAGTGATGGTAGCACATTTCTGTAGAACCTTTAAAATAATAAAACATCCCAAGGAGCTTCACAGCGGTACGATCAGTCAAAATGTAACACTGAGCCACGTGACATATTAGGGCAGATGAAACTTCAAGATTGATCAAAGAGGTAGATTTTGAGGAGCATCCTAAATGGAAGGGAGAGATGTGAAGAGGTTTAAGGAAGGAATTACAGAGGTTAGGGCAGTGTGGTTAAGATCAGAATTGAACAAGAAGCCAGAATTGGAGGAGTGCAGGTATCCTGGAGAGTTGTAGGGGCTGGCAGAGGTTACAGAAATAGAGGGGCCATAGAAAGGTTTAAAAGAAAAGGATTAGAATCTTTAACATTTCCCTGCAGAACAACTTGATTGCAATTCCAAAGGACTTCAGTATCTGTGAAATGCTTTGGATATCCTGAAGTTGTCAAAGGCCCTATAAAAATCCAAATTCTTTCTTCCTGTCTGAAAGAGATGAAGACCTGTACCATTTCCCAGATTATTCATTTTTAAGAGCGTTGGCTGTTTGACTCTCACACAGGTTGGCAGATAGAGTATTTTAAAGAAGCAGATTTTATGGCCTGTGGAGATGAGGAAATGCTAACATCACCCAAGTCACAGCATTTAATTGCAGCCTACATGATGTACAATTCTGTAGGTCATCTTGTTCCTGGGAACAGAGGAAACAAATAAGCACCAAAGAAGGGGTGTATTTTTTCCATTCTGCTATGTAAAATGACTAATCTATTTGCAATGGTAGAGTTATTTACTTGAAGGATACTTCAATTTCAAATTCTAACGCTAAACATGTACTCTGAGGATCAGCAAAAGTGTCTGGCTGTAAAGTTATCAATGTACGTGAAATTATTTTGATGTATTGAATTTTTAGGTTAATACTGAATCTTGCATTGGTTTGCACCAGTCAGTTAAATCCTACAAGTCCCGTAATTGTAGTAGTTTCAGTATTGGATACATGGATGTGAAGTCCTTTGAACATTTTTCATTTCTTAGTAATATCGATCTGAGAAATTGTACAATTGGTGAGCATTTATTGAAAGGAAATAGGAACTGAGTAGGCCATTTAGCGCTTTGGGTCTTCTCTGCTATTCAGAGGTCATGGCTGATCTGATTGTGGTCTGAATTTTACTCTCCGGTCTCTCCCCCCCCCCCCCCCCCCCCCCCATCCCTAAACCATGCAACCCCTTTGCCCAACAAAAATCTGTCTAATTCGGTCATGGTTAAACCCTATGGCTCAGCCTTCGGTATTTTCTGGAGAGGAAAGTTCCACAGACTAATGACCCTCAGAAAAAAGTTGTCCTAATTTCCATCTTGAAAGGGTGCCTCTTATTTTTAAAGTATGTCCTGTATTTCTCATTCTCTCCACAAGAGGAAACATCCTGCCAAGTCCCCTCAGGACCTTGTATGGCTTCAGTAAGATTACCTTTCATTCTTCTTAACTCCAGTGGGTAATTACACCTAACCTGTACAACCCTTTATCCCAGGAATGAGTCAAGTGAACTTTCTATGAACTGCAATGATATCCTTCTTCAAATAAAGGAGACCAAAACTGTACACATTACTCACCAATGCCCTGAAAAACTACAGTAAAACTTGCCTACTTCTATATTAATATACTTTTATTGCAATAAACACCAGAATTTCATTTGCCTTCTATACCTGCATACTGACTTTTGTGATTTATGCACCAGGACATCCACATCCCTTTCTGCCACCAATTTCTCTGCATTTAAATACCATGCTGCTTTTCTATTCTTCCTGTTGAAGTGGTCACATTCCTATTTTCCCACTTTATACTCTAGCTGAATAACTTTACTCACTTAACCTATCGATATCTCTTTAGAGACTCTGTACCCCCTCTTGACAACTTCATTTCCTACCTATCTTGATGTTATTGGCAAATTTAGCTGCCGTACTTGCCTTCATCCACGTCATTGATACAGATCATGAATAGTTGTGGCTCCAGCACTGATGCTTGTGTCACTTCACCTGGTACATTTTTGCCAACCCAAAAAATGATTCCTTTTAGCAGTTTTTTTATATGTGCTAATGTGTTTTCCCCCATACCATGTGCATTCTGTATAAGAACTTTTGATGTGATACCTTATTAAAGGCAATGTGGAAATCCAAATACAGCATATTTTCAGGTATGTCCCTTATCTACCTTGTTTGTTACTTCCTTAACAAACTGTAATAAATTAGTTGAAGGTTTTCACAAAACAATGTTGACTCCAAGTATGATTTTTTTAAATGTATTCTGCTATAACTTCTTCAGATAAATTCTAGCAATTTCCTAATGACATCTGTTAGACTAACTAGTCTATTGTCTCCTGCTTTCTTTCTGCCTCCTTTCTTGAATAAAGATGTTACTTTTGCCATTTTCCAATCTGCTGGGATTCTTCCAGAATCTAAGGGATTCTGATATATTGCCACTGATCCCTCTGCTTTCTCTGTAGCCACTTCTTATAAGATTCTAGGATGCAGGTCATTACAGGGGATCCATCAGCCTTTTGGTCTAATAGTTTCCTCAGCACCTTTACTCTCGTCATGATGATTGTCTTAAGTTCTTCCCTCCCTTTCTCTTCTTCATTTTCAAGTATCTTCAGAAAGTTTGCTAAGTCTTCTACAATGCAGATAGACATAAGCACCTGAATTTTTTACCGCCTTGCCCATCACAGGAATCAGAGCAGGTGAGGGGCAGACAATGGAAAGATCTCAGGTGGGATTTTACGGTTTTGCTACAAGCAAGTCCACAAAACCCCGCACAGGATCTGTTTAACACTTTGTCATCTCTTTGTGTTTTCCATTATTAGTTCTCCAGACTCACTCTGTAAAGGATCGCTCACTTTACTTTTTACTTATACTTGTAAAAACTCCTTTTTCTCATACTCTTGATTTCTCCCTCTAAATTTTTTTTGTTATTCTTTGCTGGTTCTTAAAATCTTTCCAGTCTTCTAACCTACCAGTATTCTTCACAGAATTGTACAGTGTTTCTTTCAATTTGATGTGATCCTTACCTTCCTTATTCAGCCATGGATGATACACCCTTATTAAAGAGTCTTTCTTTCTCACTGGGATAGATAGATAAATCTTTGCTGAGGGTTATTAACTATCTTCTTAAAAGATCTGCCACTGTATTACTACAGGCTTGCCATTTAACCTAGTTTCCCAGTTCACTTTAATCAGTTCTGTTTCGTATGTTTATTTGAGTTTAAAACAATAGTCCTAGACTCACACTTCTCACCTTCAATCTGAATGTGAAATTTTATTACGTAATGATCGCTGTCATCTAGAGGCACCTTCACCAAGAGGTTATTGAACATTACCAGGTCTGGAACAGCCAGCTGCCTGGTTGGTGCTAGAACATATTGCTCTAAGAAATTGTCCTGAATACATTCCATATCACTTGGCCATTTAGCATAGGATCAAGCCCAAGATCAGGTGTAATGCCTGTTCTTACCAGCTTGGATCTAGTAGCTCTCTATTGTGGGACCATGAATTAGATTAAATTTGATTTGAATTGAAGGAAAAAGATGGATTAAGGCTTGCCCTGTCCACTCTGCAGATTGGCTTTGTAACTGAGAAATAAATTAATATTTGTTAAAAACGTTCGATTTACCTTAGTTGCTACTGTTTGCAGTAGGAAAACCAATAACTGATTGATATAAGGATGTGTAAATGTTCTGGACTGAATTAACCAATTGTTTTTAATCTCCTTATATCAGACAGGAAATATGTGGATTCACAAATTGTCAAAATGTTAATCTCAGTTCAACAATGGGTCAGCATAAACTTTTTTTTGCAAAAAAGTAGATTTTATTCACAGGTTATCTGAAAGAACATTACACAACATTCCAAAAAGGTCATCACAGACACTGCAGTAACAGTCAGGTCCTTTACATACATCACGTTGTACTCTGAGGTGCATCAATCCAGTCAAAGACATGTCACAGATATTTCAAAATGGTTCTTACAAATAATGCAAAAGTATTTAAAGGTTACCTATATAGAGCAATTTGCACTCCAAGGTGCTGCTGTACAACTGAGATTATGTATTATTCACTGTATCTATTCAGTGAGTCATTCAGCCTAAGGGTGTTCTGCTCCCCTCAGTTCACTGTGGTTGAAAGGCTTTAGACAGCGACCTTTTTCCTTTGCATCTCTGCAGCGGCTACCCCAAACTTTAGTGCATCCCTCAGCACATAGTCATAGGTTTTTTTAAATGGGCCAGTCTGCAACATTCAGTCAGAATAACTCTTTGTACTGGAAGATCAACAGGTTTTGGGCAGATGAAGGAGCATCTTAACAATAAGGCAATATGCTGTCACTGAATTGTCAGTTAAATGATGCACACTAATGAAACCCCTACCCTCTTTGGCTCAGACCTCAAGGTGAATGTATGCATCCTTTTGAAGGCTATTCCGCCAGAATAGATGCAGGGAGTCCTGGCTGACAGTAGAATGATTCAATCATAGGCCCTTTTTCCTTGGGAAAATGATATTGGACTGCATGACAATCCAGTCAACACGAGGCACAGCTAACATGCTGTTTGGCAGACCTGTCTAATGGACATTATCCTCCTCGGGGGAAATTCTCCCATCCCATCATGCTAATTTTTTAACACAGCGGGCAGGGAGAAGCGCATGTCAGCCGATTTACAGAACTTGCGCATGTGTTCCCGCTGGGCGCGCATCTTCCCGCGATGGATATTGTGCGCATCTGAGCTGCTCTGGAAACTGGCGGGAACACCAGGTAACTACTTTGCACCTGTTTTTGATCTTATTTTAATGTGATTAATGGTCCTGGGACTGAATGCTTCAGGCCCACTAGCATCTCCCAACCCGATTGGAGTATTTCACTTCAGCAGGGTTCAGACTAGCTCTCCATTTTTGGGGAACTAACAGGACGAGCCTGCTGAGTGAAGGGGGAACAAGTGGGGCCCTGAGAGGTCGGGTAGCGGTAGGTTGGTGCGCCTTTTGCATGGGCACCTGGCAGTGCCAGTCTATGCCCCTTGGCACTGCCCATACCCAGGGGCACCTTGGCACTGCCCATAGGGCAGGGCCTGGAGGCGATCAGTGAGGGTGGGGGTCCTGCTGCCACTCTGCCAGTGCTATCAACGTGGGCTGGGGATGGGGGAGTCTGCCTCCCAGGCAGGGGGGTGGGTGGAAGAGCAGCACTGCGAGGGTCTCGGGCTGGCCAGCGATTGAGTTGGCCAGTGAACTGCAAGCTGAGAGTTCAGGGGCACTGCACATGCGCAGAGTTCAAGAACTGTTAGACTCCGGCTTGAATAGGCCCCGCCCCCCCACGAGCTTTTAATGATATTCATGATTGTGACCAGTGCAGTGTACAGAATCTGGGAGATTATTATCTGAAAAACAAAACAGTGAGATTTACAACAGTTTTCCCACAAATTTGACACTTAGAACTTTTTTGGGAGAATCAGGGCCCTTGTTTCTGCAGTTTCTAACTGGGTTGTAATATGGCGCATTATGTTGTAATCAAGCAGATGACAACCTAATTGTTCAAAATCATTCATGATCCTGATCATTGTCATGTACCACCACTCTTATTTTGGACTAATTTTATTGTGTTCTATTGTCCTCAGCTATGGCTCCTACCTGGTGTGGAAGGAATTGGGTGGATTCACTGATAAAGCATTGATCCCACTTGGTTTGTATGGAACACAGCTTATTCTCAATTGGGCATGGACTCCTATTTTCTTTGGGGCACACAAGATTGGATTGGTAGGTATTATAGATGCTATAAGCAAGAAGCGATTGTGTAGTGAGCACTGTAATACTAGCAACTATTTAACTAGTTTTCCTTGTTAGCTTTCTTCTTTTTTGGAAGGTATTGACTTCCTGCCAGGGTTACAATCTCAATTGATGTGTTAACTGACAAGAAGATTTCAGAATGGAACAAGGCTCAAAAGACCACAGCTTTTACATTTTCATAAAAAGTGGTGGAATAGCCTCACGGGACCTAATTAGTTTTAACAACAAGGAAAAAGATATTTACTAAGCATGAAAAATATTGGAATATAATACAATGCTCCTTTACTCTCCCCTTAGCTTAACAATTGCACACAGATTACTAAGCATAAGACATTGGAGCAGAATCAGGCCACTTGGCCCAGCAAGTCTGTTCCACCATTCAATCGTGGCTGATATGTTTCTCATCCCCATTCTCCTGCCTTTTCCCCACAATCCCTGATCCCCTTATTAATCAGGAACCTATCTCTGTCTTAAAGACACTCAATATCTTAATTTACAGTGGTCTCAATAACGCAAAGTCCCTTTAAACACACAAAATAGCTGTAATCAAATACACTCTCCACTCTGAACCTTAGGTGAACATCTATGGAGTTTTCCTCAGAATCCCTCCAGAAGATAGTCTCATGAGAGTTTCCAAACACCATTCTGAAAAACACCTTTTAAAATCTTCTTTCACAATAATGGTTTCCACAAGTAATTTGCATTCTGAAATCTAGTCCAGGTTTTCCACTTGATTCTTTTAAAGAAAGCTTCTGTTTCACCTTTAGCAGTGATTAATAGGATTTCTTTGTCTATACAAACTGCCACATTTGCTTTAACTCGATTCCCAGACTCTATATTAAAATGGTATCAAACGTTTGATTTACCCCTGAAGTCTGTTTTCCTACTTTAAATCTGATTGTTGCAATAATCTCTAACTCAAAATATTTTGTTTACTTGTCCTTGAATTTGTCTGAACAATAACCTGTTCTCTATTCTCTTAACTTCAGTCATGTTAAGACATTCTATCTGTCTCAATTTCCCTGGTTATCTGAATTATAACTGGTTTTTTGGGAAGCCTGCCTCTTTGCAGCTCTCACCCTGGCCAGTCTTTCTTCTTGAGCTGAGAGATGTTCACTCCCTGGTGTCCTTCTTCAATTGCCAGCAAATTCGGAAAAATCCTTCCTACCTTAATGGGCCTCCATTTACTAAACAATGCCCTCATACTTCTTCTCACTTACTCTTCATATTGTAACCTTCTCCTAAGCACAATAGAAACATAGTTGGAACTTAGCCAGCACCCACACATACAAACACCTTTGTCCAGCATGAATCTAACTACAGGTCTTACCCTTCCATGGAAACAAGTTAAACACACTAAAAACGATATCTTATTTCTAATGTTCACAATACAAATATAAATCCCTTAAAACTACCTTTTTTCCCCTAACACCATGGACATTTTTCATACACTGATACCTTGCTCAGATCTGAATGTATTGCAGAGCTTTGATAGTGTTGGTAGGATATTTGATAGCTGGGAGCATCATAGTTAAACCCAAACTAGTTCATCTTAGGGACATAGAGGGTGATTGGAGCACCCACTACTCTCAACAGTTAACAGAGATTAGAGAATCTTCCTACTCTGTGTGATTGAGCACTATCAGTTAAGTTCTGAGATGCTTCTCCATATTTTACTTACTAAGAAACATGCATTGAATTAGTGACTGGTCTTTCATCCTCACGCTTCTGCCCCTATCAAGGATAGCTTGCAAGTTGTCACCATTTTTTTAATTGGCTGTAAGGCAACTGAAGTTAAGGGTAGTCTATGTTGTTGTATTATTTTAATCACAAATTAGAATTGTCACATTGTCATAGGGCTCACCGTCAACCCTCCCTCCAAACTGAACAAGAGTAAAAACCAAAGTAGTTTACTTGAACTCAGCTAATTGTCAGACGGAGACACACATGGATAACTGTGGGTATAATGTTATAGTTAACCCACTGTTGTGTAGCTTGTTAGAACAAAGGCCTGTACCACCATTACTGGCTTCAGCTTTTCAACTGCGCATTCTGCAAAGATGGAAAACAAACATGCTGCAAGTACCAAAGTTCAAGCTACACAAAATATTAAAAATAATAGAAACCCTACAGTGCAGAAAGAGGCCACTGGGCCCATCGAGTCTCCACCAACCACAATCCCACCCAGGCCCTACCCCCATATATTTACCAGCTGATCCCTCTAACAGACGCATCTCAGGACACTAAGGGGCAATTTTAGCATGGCCAATCAACTAACCCACACGTCTTTGGACTGTGGGAGGAAACTGGAGCACCCAGAGGAAACCCACGCAGACACGAGGAGAATGTGCAAACTCCACACAGACAGTGACCCAAACCGGGAATTGAACCCAGGTCCCTGGAGCTGTGAAGCAGCAGTGCTAACTACTGTGCTGCCCAGTCCCTGTACACCTAGCAATTGTAATATCAATAAACTGTTGTCATGAAATTTTCCTCAGATTTGAAAAAATCTGCTTTGTTTCCTGAGGTAAAAGGATACATACCAATTTTGTAAAAAATAACAAAACTTTGTTAGAAAACTTTATTGGCAGTCTAAGAATAAAACAAATATGCTTAAAATGGTGGCCAGTTAATCTTAAAAAAAACTATTGTTCTTGATGCTCCCGACTTTGAAAGTGGACCAGTGCTAATATTGGATTGCAGGCTTTGTGTCAAGACACTTCATTAAAATCTTCTGTCTCTCTGATGTTTTCCATCACTACTCCGAATGGATGGTACATCCACTTGGTACATTGGAGATGGTGGAGCAGTTTCGTGGAACTTGAGAGCAGACAAGATAGTTCAGTGGAACAGCGTGTGGTAGTTGTGAACTGTTTGTCTTTGTGTTGTATCATCCCATGTAATTTTACATCTGGAACTAAGTTACAAAGAATAGTTTGGTCTCAAAGCAATGCATTATATTGCTGCAGCCACTTTCTTGACCATATTGTTGTTGTTGCAGGCTTTTGCTGATGTACTGTGCATTTATGGCACAGCAGTAGCTACGGCTGTGACCTGGTATCCCATCAACAGAACAGCTGCTTATTTAATGGTGCCTTACATCGCCTGGTTGACTTTGGCTTCTGCTCTTAACTACCGCATTTGGAGGGACAACATGGTTAAGGAAGATTAGAGCTGCTCATTTCTCTGAAACATCTTGGATTCAGCCTGCCTAATCAATCATGTGCTCCCATTCCTAATATGTAGAGAATTCAAACTCCAAATTAAAACTTGTGGCTTATATCCATTTCTCATTTGTTTTGGTGTGTATGATAGCATCTCCCAAAAAGAAAATCATCAAATAACAGAAACTGCAACCGGAAGGGAGTCTTTAAACTTTGAGTTCTGAAAACCCTGGGCTAGATTTAATGTGGGCCATTGTGGTGGGAAACATGGTGGCTAGCACCACTGCATCATGGGAGAAGTACCACTTCAGTCTCTTGGCAGTGGTAAAACCTCCCCCAATTAAGTCAGTGGGTGGAAGGGGCTGAAATAGGAATACCGCTCACAGGCAGCATGTTAATTAAACTCATTAATTTGACACCCGTTATCCCAGAGACCAACACAGTTTGATTGTGGTTCAGGGATTAACTGCAAGCTGCATGACTTCCTCATGTCCTCAGAAGGCCACCCAGTTTGCCAGTGGCCTCCCAGAGGATCCCTTGTAGTCAGGTACTCTGATCAAGAAACCTGGCACTGAGCAAGGAGAACTGTAGAAGCCAACCCCTACCATTGCCTCTGCCCCCCCTTACTCCTTCATTCTCTCATGTTCCTCAACCCACCTTCACTCAGCTTTGGTCTGGGGAAATATGATAATCCTGACCCTCTGGATGGTGTAAATAATGATTTACTTAACTAAATTTGTTTGCAGAAGCTAATCATTTTAATTAACATATTGCATCCCTGAATGACATCTTTGGGCTTTCTGTATAAATGGTTGCACGCAATAGAGGCCTTGGATGACTAGCTTTCTGATTCAGGCTCATGGAATCAGTTGTTCCCCTGCTCTACTTCTGGCATACAGTGGTTATGTTGGCACCTCTTGAGTAACATTGTAGCTTTTAAATGTTTTAAATGTTACCTTAAAAGTTGTTCACACACAAACTAAAACAATGCTATTGTTTCTAAAAGGCTCAGATACTTTTCTGCCATTGTGTCGATGTTGAATCAGTCCTTCATTAACAGCAGGATAAGAGTCATTGCACTCCATATGTAATCAGAATGGTTCAGTGACACAATAGGATAAAGTGGAATAGTCATTGAATAGTGATTCAGTTTGCAACTAAAGACTGATTTTCATTTAGCCTAGGGCCAGAGTTTGAAGAGTTTTTAGATCTGCTCTCTTTTTCTTTGCCATCCACATCTCTCTGGGTCAGATCAGATCTTTGAATATAAATCACGAATCAGAGTTAGCTTTTATAGCTCAAAACCCCAACTTGCTTTTACATAACACCTTTAACACAGTAAAAAACCTCCCAAGACACTTCCCAGAAGTATCATCCGATAAAGCCACACAATGCGATATTATGCTGTGGCAGGGCTTTTGAATGTGCAGTTTATAACAACACAAAAATTAAAATGAAGAGCTAGAGGTGGATGTTTCATATAAGCAGATTATGGAAAGTGCAATACTGAGGTAAAATGGATTTTGTCTATTTATCACAATAAATATTTGTGTAGAAGTCAACCTCACAGCCTTGAGCCTAACAAAACCCACATCATTTCATATACCTCAATTAAAAGTTAATCTTAGTTTTTCAAGGGTTGAACTGTGTTGTGATTATTAATTTCTTGCCAGTAATTAGTACGGTTCACTCATTTAAAGGCACAACGTGAACCTTTAGATTTTCCTTCTGTCAATTCCAGCAGCAATCCTCCAGCCAATTAACAAAACTGATGTGTACTGCGTGGTCTATAATGGTGCTTTCAAAACAAAAAATATAAACACAGTTCAATTTAAAATGAAAGTTGTAGCATTCACTAAGAGACGTCTAATAATAGCACAGTAGATGAGGAAGATCCATATGGTGATATACAACCAGGCTATTGAGATGAATTGTTCAATAATTCAGATAGTGATTAGAGCGAGCTGAAGGAATGCAATGTTAAGTTTTATAGTTAATTCATTATGTATATATTGTAATACATTGGATAAATAACAATGTTATAAAATAATGTTAGATAATTCATGTTAATTATTTCTTTTTTACCTTATGCCATTGCAGTGGTCTTCTTTGGATTTCATTTGGCCCAAATCAAGCATGCATGTCAACCCTCAAAATCATTACCTGGGTAAAATGCATGCTTCTTAGTCTGAAAAATTGGCCACAAAAATTAGGCTTTTACGTGAGTACATATGTTAACATCACCTACATCCAGCATTGAAGTTCTGAATCAAATTCAACTGCAAAGTCTTGGATCAACAGCTGGGAGCACAGGATTGATATCAGAAATCTATGTTGTCTGCATTGGCTGCACTTTTTCCCAAATTGCGTTAGTGTTAGATGAAGGATGTTCTAATAAGTTACTCCTTACAATAATAGGGTTCACACCATTACAAGAAGATTTTCAAATCAATTAAACATATGACTATTATTGGCAATAATTAAACGTTTGGTTAGATACATGGAGGCAAAACCCTGCAAGTACACCAGAGAAGTAACACATATTAACACAGGGTGGCATGGTAGCACAGTGGTTAGCACTGCTGCCTCACAAAGCCAGGGACGTGGGCTTGATTCTGGCCTTGGGTCACTGTCTGTGTGGAGTTTGTACGTTCTCTCCTTGTCTGTATGGGTTTCCTCCCACAGTCCAAAGGTGTGCAGGTTAGCTTGATTGGCTGTGCTAAAATTTCCCCTTAGTGTCCAAAGATGACTGGATTAGGTGGATTGGCAATGCTAAATCACCCCTTAGTGTCAGGGAGACTCGCTAGGGTAAATGTATGTAGATATGGGGATAGGGCCTGGGTGGATTTGTGGACAGTGAAACTTAATGGACTGAATGGCCTCTTTCAGTACTGAAGGGATTCTATGATTTGAGTCTGTGGATTTTCAAGATTGGGAACACTGAGCACCTACTCTTTTATATATTTTATTTCAACAACACTTCATATCCCTTACCAACAACTTCAGTTTCACACATCCTAATTGATTTAGTGGTCAAATCTTTAGACTGAGGACAGTTACAGAAATTGGGGAACTTCTAGCCTTTGTAAAGCTGCTACTTTCCATCACCCTGGTCTGTATCCCTTTGACAGATATAACCTTCCAAGGTTGCCTTTATGTGCAGCTCTTCATGTCTGATCGATATAACTTTCTCCTACCACCCACATTTCACTACCATAAAAATGTCACAAATCTCCTTTGTCCCTCTGAGTCTGAAAGACAAATAACCTATAAAATGCCATGTTGTTCAGACACATATTCTCAGCGCTCACTCTGAAGGACCTGTTACCAGTTAGTCACAAGACCAGCTTACATCAAAATGACAAACCGCTGTTGAGATCAGCTACAATGGAAAGGTTATTGATACAGTTAACAAAGAAATTAGAGAGATATCAATTGCTGTTCCTTCTGACTAACCATCTCCTCATAGTATTACCTACCAGAGTTGAATATTATATATCTTATATAACCAAAGATGGTTAATGAAGTTTTATATCACCTCAATATCACAACAGTACAAACATAACTCAGAATCATGTTGCTTACAAGTCAGCCAGCAAGACAGCTGCTTCTAACCAGATGGTTGAGTGCAGCTCTCAGGGCACTCTGTCATTCCAATCTACCATCTACAGTTGGGATTGATTGCTCTCTGACCTTGCCTAAGTTGCATAGCAGCTGTGCATTCTGTCTTCGAGAGGAGAGTGAAAAAATAAAATCTTCACTGCTTGGTAACTCACCCATATCATTATAGGTCGAATTAATCACAGACAATTCCATACAACACTACCCAGTGCATTTACCCCAGAGGGAGGAACTATGGTCTGATCTCGTGTCACCTCGTGATTGGATTAGATTATCACCTAACAATCAATTTTATGTCAGTTGAGAGCTGTCTTAGAACACAGACATAGAACATAGGACAGTACAGCACAGGAACAGGCCTTTCAGCCCACAATGTTGTGCTGAACATGATACCAAATTAAACAAATCCCATCTGCCTGTGCTTGGTCGATATCCTTCAATAACTTTCATATTCATGTGCTTATTTAAATGCCCCTATCGCATCTGCCTGCATTACCATCCCTGGCAGCGTGTTCCCCTGACCACTCTCTGTGTAAAACAACTTGCCCTCACATCTTCTTTAAACTTTCCCCTTCTTACTTAAGTGCCTCCCTCCCTAGTATTTGACATTTCAACTCTGGGAAAAGGATTCTGACTGTCAATCTTAGCTACATCTCTCATAATTTTATAGACTTCTATCAGGTCTCCTCAGTGTCCAACCTCTCCTTATAATTCAAGCGCTCTGATCCAGGCAGCATTCTGGTAAACTTCTTCAGTTTTCTGGGTGCCTACATCTCTATCGTACTACCAGATAACACATCTGTTGTAACCAGAGATCACCTTGACAATAATGTAATGGATTATTGGGAAAGCGCATGTAAAAAGTGTCCAATCAGCCAAATCATATTGAATGGATGAGCTTAAAAGAAAGATTATACAGTTGGGATAGAAAGGGGAAAATAATTGGTAAATTAGTAAAATGGAAGAAGATGGGTCCCTAGGTAGAGTAGGTATGTGCTCACATATACTCAAGAGGGGTGGAAGTCACCTTGTTAGAAAGTTACATAGAGGGGATAATGTTCGAGATGGTTTGATCGAGGTCTTTAAAATGATAAATGGATTCGGCAGTGCAAAGGTGGAGAGAATATTTCCATTTGTGGGAAAATCAAATCTGGGGGCCATTAATACAAAGTAAGGCACAAATAAATCTGTTAGGGAAATAAGAAGACCTTTTCTTGCAAAAGAGTGCTTAGAATGTGGACCATACTGGTGCAAGAAATGGCTGAGGCTAATAGATTAGATAGGTGCCTGTAAATGGAAAATAGACAGGTACAAGAGTTAATGCAGGGTTACATCCTAGCTCTGACTGACTTTGTCATTCATCTGTTTCTGTGATTCATTTAAATTCCTTTCAATCCAAACTAATTTCTGTCCTAATAGCCTTTCAACATTCAGGAGTTTTAATAAGGGAATGAAAAAGATTCTGTTCTTTCAAAGTGAACCGACTGGCCACATCAAAAAAACATTTTTGGCATTTGTTTTTTTTAAACTAGCTATTTGGTGCAGAGAGTGGGGCTGAGGCAAGCTACGCAAAATAAATCCCATGATTCAATCAAACCTGATGGATTTTTCAAAGTAGACCATCTAGTTTACGTCAGGAATTTTGAGTTTGACCACTGTGGTTACCTGGGAGAATCGTAGTGAGAGGACCTGTGAGGGAGAGAAGCATGTGGTCCACATAGGAAGGGGAGAAACTGCAGCCCTGACAGCAAAACAAAAGGATCAGTGATTACTTCTATTGTTTCTTCATCAGAGCCTGAATTGAGCGAACTGATTGTTTTAGAAGAGGTCCCCTCTAGCTACTTCAGAGGAAGCTGGAGAACCTGTCTGCACTAACGCACCTTCTGAGATTTCTAAACATAGAAACTAGAAATAGGAGCCTGCTCTGCCATTCATTATGATCGTGGCTGATCATCAAATTCAATATCCTGATCCCACCTTCCTCCCATATCCCTTGATCCCTTTAGCCCCAAGAGCTGTATCTAATTTTGTTTTGAAATCACACAATATTTTGGCCTCAACTACTTCCTGTGGTAGTGAATTCTTTCTTGCTCTCTGGATGAAGAAATTTCTCCTCACTTCAGTTTTAAAAGGTTTACCCTTTATCCTCAAACTATGACCCTTAGGTCTGGACACCAACTCCTCCCCCTCATCACCCCATCGGTAACATTCTTTCTGAGCAACTATGTTAGGTTAATGTCACCACTACCCCACCAACGGTAGAACCTGTCAGAGAACTGAGGCATCCACAAGGCCTCAGAAGTCACCTGATGGACTGACTTTATAAAAGACCGTGCCATATCACCACCTCCCCCCCAACCCCCATTGTAGCTCAGCCCAGTTTTACTCACATCTGTTCAATAAATCACCTTAGTATTTTAAGCAGCCTCCTTTTGATACCTCATGCACTAGCCATCCAGAATGGCAGCAACAATGCACAATACAGTCTTCAATAGAAATGTTGCATTTGAAAGCACAGTAGTAAAACATAGATAATCTAATTTTTAAAAGAAAGATTTGCATTTATATAGTGTCTTTCAATCTCAGAGGATGGCACAAAGAACCTGACAATCAATTATATGCTTTTTTTGAGGGGTACTGTAAGGAACTGTGTCAGAATTATCTGTTATTATCCTGTTACATACAGAATATTGAGGGACTTAGGGGAGTGGCACGGGGAGGGGAGGGGTGGTTGGTAGCGTGGCCACTTTAAGGAGCAGTTGTTCATGGGTAACATGGTAGTAGGCCCCAGGCAGTCTATGTTAATGAAATATGTCAATTTGGCCAATGGGAGAAAGTGCCTGAAGGTCCGAGGTACCCTCAATTTGAGCTTGGAAGTCAAGAGTGAAGAAGGTCTGTGTTGTAGCTGTTGTGCCTGTATACAGTTTTACTCACATCTGTTCAATAAATCACCTTAATATTTTAAGCAGCCTCCTTTTGATACCTCATGCACTAGCCACCCAGAATGGCAGCAACAATGCACAATAGTCTTCAATAGAAATGTTGAATTTGAAAGCACAGTAGTAAAACATAGATAATCTAATTTTTAAAAGAAAGATTTGCATTTATATAGAGTCTTTCAATTTCAGGATGGCACAAAGAACCTGACAATCAATTATATGCTTTTTTTGAGGGGTACTGTGAGGAACTATGTCAGCCAATTTGCAAACAGTAAATCCCCACACTGCAATGTGATAATGAACAGATAATCTGTTTTTTGTGATCTTGACTGAGGGATAAAGATTTGCTGGGGCACAGCAGGTAACTCATCTTTGGATACCATTGGACCTTTACTTTCACCTGAGCGACACAGTGATTTGCACTGCTGCATCACAGTGCCAGGGATCTGGGTTCAATTCCAGCTTCAGATGATTCAGTTTGCATTTTTCTCCCTGTGTCGATGTGGGTTTCCTCTGGGTGCTCCAGTTTCCTCCCACAGTCCAAAGATGCAGGTGAGGTGGATTGGCCATGCTAAATACATGGGGTTATGGGGATGGCGTGGGAAGGAGAGCTGGGTAAAATGCTCTTTCAGAGAGGCAGTGCAGACTTGATGGGCCAAATAGCGTCCTTTGGCACTGTCAGGATTCTATGGAGAGAACAAATAGGGTTTAATATCTCATTTGGAAGATGGTATCGACCAACAATGCAACTTTCCCACAAATACTGCAGTTGGATGTCAGCCTTGATGTTTTGTGTGTAAGTTCTGAAATAGGACTAGAACCCATAGCTTTCTGACTCTGAGTTCTGAGTGCTACCAACAGAGCCACAGATGACAATAGACCATTAAATTATTACATACCACATCATTACTTTTCTTTCCTTCTCAGTATCCTCCCTCTCTCTTTCCTTAGAACCTCCTGTGCCATCCTCCATTTCCTAGCAGAAGGTATTATCAGGAAATTGGTTTGCCCGCCCCCGTTAATGTTATACAAGGAGACATTCGAGTATATCCGGAGGTGACTGTGTTCTAATCACTCCTCTGGGAAAGACAACGGCTTCAAGAATTCAACATATGGAGAATGTGACCCTTTGCCCTCAATCTTTGCCACTCTATGTTGAAATAAATTACTGGTTTTAAGAAGTAAACTGAAGGGTTTTAGTATAAGTGGCAAATACATAGCATTGTGTTCTATGCAAATCAATACTTGCCAATGGAACTTTAGACACATGCTGTGCGTCACTGGCTTGCCAACCTTACCATTGCTGTTATTCAAAGAAGTGCCATACATCAACAGGAGTGCCGTGACGTTATCCAACACTAGAATGAATTACTAGTCACTATTTCACACTGAGCCATGACCTCATATTAAGACCGGTATGTTTTATCTCTTGTTTTAACGGAAGAGACAGCTCGTGTTCTTAAATAACAAACAAATAAATGACAATGCATGATGTCAGACTGCAGTGTTAATTAATCACTATCAGCAGAAAATATATATGTCTTTGTTTCAGATTAACCATTTGATCAGTCAGTTTCTGATTCGTTTCTCCATCTACATTAACAAACACATTTTCTGTGCACGATTAACTATTACTTGGATATATTTGTAAATCAGCCGTTACTGTTTGTACCTTACAAACAGTGCTGGAAAAGGAAAGTGTTTACATTCAAAAGGAGCAGTGATCTTTTCACTCGTTCCATATGCTCCAGGCACATCTTGTATCCTGGAGAACCACATGTGAAACTGCAGGGGCTGAAGCTCCACGCCCCGGAGCAGCTGGTGTGGCTGTGCTGTATCCATGAAGCTGGGAGCCAAATGGGCTAGCCCATCTCTGGATGTCATCACCCCACAGCTTAAAGAAATACAGACAGAGGGGACACTATTCACCCACTGTGAGGAGCAGGCAGGTGGGAAGGAGATCCCTGAGTGCATCTCACTCTCCAGCCAGTTCTGAATACTGATGAACGTGAATGTTCCTCTGGGAAGTCACCACAGCTGGCTCTGCTGTACTGGCGACCAGGAGGGATAGGCAGCAGCGATTGAGGACTCTCTAATTTAGGTGAACAGAGGTGCTTCTGCAGCTGTAGAGGGCGTGACTCCAAGCTGGGATAGTACCTTCCTGGTGCTAGAGTCAAGGATACCACTGAGCAGGTGCAGTAAGCGCTGAATGGGGGACTGTGAATAGCCAGAGGTTGGGGTCCATATTTATACCAATAATAAAGGCTTAAAGAAATGTGAGATTTTAGAGAACGAGGAAGGGCAGCGTAGTGGCACTATGGTTAGCACTGCTGCCTCACAGTGCCAGGGATCCAGGTTCAATTCCAGCCTCGGGTCAGTGTCTGTGTGGAGTTTGCACATTCTCCCCGTGTCTGCGTGGGTTTCCTCCAGGTGCTCTGGTTTCCTCCCACAGTCCAAAGATGTGCAAATTAGATTGATTGGCCATGGGAAATTGACTCTAGTTTCAGGGGGATTAGCAGGGTAAATATGTGGGGTTAGTGGAATAGGGCCTGAATAGGATTGCAGTCAATGGAGACTTGATGGGCCGAATGGCTTCCTTCTGCATTGTAGGGATTCAATGAAAATTAGAAGCTGAACATCAAAGATAGGAATCCCTGGATTATTGAGTCACCCGAAGAATATAGAGATGGGAGAATTAAGCATGTGAATGCATAGCTGGAGTGATGGTGGACAGGGAGAGATTTAAATTCTTGGTACGTTGGCATGGTAGTGTGCACCTGTACTGCAGGATAGAGCTTGAATTTCTCCCCTCACTATCTGCATTCCTCTGCTTTACCTGGAGCATCACAATGCACCGCCTGTTGTTCTCTAGCTCCAACACACTAATGGAATCTATCACTCTGGTGGTGGACATTGACACCCCCTCTCCCCCTCCCTGCCACACTCCTCCCCCACCCTGCCACACCCCCCAAGCCCACTGTTTTGACATGGCATTATATAGGTGATCATTATATCATGAGGTTTAGATTAGATTGGAAAAAGACAAGGAACAACCTGGTATAAAAGACACTCACTAAGGGAGAATTTAGCGTGGGCAATGTACAAGAGGAGACAGTTCAAATTCATTTCAACAAGAAGGAAAGGTATACCAGACAGTGAGAGAGAGTGAGTGTGAGAAACTGTGAGTGAGAGAGAGTATGTGAGTGTAATACAATGTGAGTGCAAGCGTGAGAGAATGTGTATGTAACAGAATATGAGTGAGAGTTGTGTGAGTGTACAAGAATGTGTGAGAGGGTGTGAGAGTGTAACAGAATGTGAGTATGAGTGTAACAGAATGCGAGTGAGAGTTGTGTGAGTGTATCAGAATGTGTGAGAGAGTGTGAGAGTGTAACAGAATGTGAGTGTAAGAGAATGAGAGTGTAAGTGGGAGAGTGTGTGTGAATGTAACAGAATGTGAGTGTGTGAGTGAAACAATGTGAGTGCGAGAGTGTGTGAGTATAACAGAATGTGAGTGCGAGTGCGACAGTGTGTGAGTGTAACAGAATGTGAGTGTGAGAGACGTGTGAGTGTACCAGAATGTGTGAGAGAGTGTGACAGTGTAATAGAACGTGAGTGCGAGTGGATGTAACTGAACTTGAGTGCGAGAGTGTGTGAGTGTAACAGAATATGAGTGTAAGTGTGTGTGAGTGTGAACACCGAAGATGGAAGTGAACCGGATACACACACACCACACCAACAGGCTGGTCAGTGTGGATATACGCGCATATACACATGAACAGTAAATGGGGCAGATGATTGAGCGGGAGACTTTACACTGCTTTTCGCCGGTGGGTTTTCCCTGTTTAAAAATCAAGATCTCCGTTCACATCGATTTGAATATGCATATCATTATTCCCCCCGCCCCATGCTAAACTGTCCATTCTCATCAGTACACCCTCATGACAGGTTCATCACAATGTGCACCTGGAGATCTGCATCTTGCTTACCTTGCATTACGCATCGCTCATAGACATTAGTGCCAGGCTTTGCAAGCAGCATCACTGTCAGGGGCTGGTCATAGGCAAGTCTCTACTGAGAAGAGCAATGGTAGACAAGGTGGCTTTTCATGTGCTGTGGGGCTAGGGCTCAACTGGGGTAGGGGGTTACCCCATGTGTATTGGGGGTGGGGGCACATGATTAACTGTACAATTAACCTCAAGATGGGGCAGAGGGTGAGCCCTTGGTTCAACCCCTTGTTGCAGCACGGAACTTCCTCAGGACGATGGAGAACTCCAGACTAATAGGGAAACGACCAAGCTTCAGAAGTATCTTGCAATTGTGGTTCTGTATGGCCTTGGGCCCATCTTAAATAATCTAATTTCCTGACTAAACACTAACACTCATGTTTATTCCAAAGGGTGTGGCATTCGAGTGCAGTGAATGAGGATTGCAGCATCTGGGCTAAAAGCAGGAGGAAGGAGAAAATTGTATGGAGGCACCATGACAGCCAAAGGTAAGAGCAACATCGTCAGTGCCAAGGCCAGCAGGATGAAGAGATGTCATGCGTAGGTGCCTTGTGAGACCCAGAGTGTGTAAACATGTCCAAACTGCACATGAGTGAGAACAGTGTCGCTAATGTCTCCACATGCCCAGAGATCTGGTGACTTACGTCTGCTACATTAACCAGGTGCCACAAGGTCTGGGTGGGCATCCTCTGCTGGTGGCTGGGAAAGTAACAGCCAATCGTGCAGACAAGATGGGAGAACATCTCTGTCTCAATGTTACATACTCTACATTGAACATGACCTGACCTGCAAAGTATGTAAATGACGTGCCTTCCATTAACACACTGCAGACTTCTTTCTGCCTTGTAGATTGTGGACAGGTTTTGTGGAGTCAAGAGGCGAGTTACTCACTGTGGTTTCCTAGCCTCTGACCAGTTTTTGTAGCCACAGTACTTATACAGTTAGTGCAGTTCAGTTTCTGGTTAATGGTAATGCCAGAATGTTGATGGTGGAGTTTCAGCGATGATAATGCCATTGAATGTCAAAGGACAATGGTTAGTTTCTCCCTTGTTGGAGATGGTCATTGCCTGTGTGGTATGAATGTTATTTGCCACTAATCAGCCCAAGCTTGGATGTTGTCCAAGTCTAGTTGCATTTGGATATCGACTGCTTCAGTATCTGAGGAGTTGTGAAAGAGGCTGAACATTGTGCAATCAATGATCATCTGCACTTCTGTCCTTATGATGGAACAAATATCATTGATGAAGCAACTGAGGTGGTTGGGCCTAGGACACTACCCTGAGGAACTCCTGCAGTGATTGACCTCCAACGATCACAACTATCTTCCTTTGTGCCAGGTACGGCTCCAACCAATGGAGGGTTTGCCCCTCGATTCCCATTTTTCCTTGGGCTCCTTGGAACCACACTCGTTCAGGAAGGCAGCACCTCCGGCATCTCTCCTCCGGCAGTCAGCTCTTTTGTCCATGTTTGAATCAAGGTTGTAATGAAGTCAGCAGCTGAGTGACCCTGGCAAAACCCAAACTGGGTGTCACTGAGCAGGTTATTGTTGAGCAGGTGCTGCTTGATAGCACTGTTGATGACCCCTTCCATCACTTTACCAATGATCAAGAATAGACTGATGGGGCAGTAATTAGCTGGGTTAGATTTGTCCTGCTTTTTGAATACAGGACATACCTGGGCAATTTTGCACATCGCTGGGTAGATGCCAGTGTTGTAGCTGTACTGGAAGAGCTTGGCTAGGGCTCTGGCAAGTTCTGGAGCACAAATCTTCTATTATATTGCCAGAATATTGTTAGGGCCCATAGCCTTTGCAGTCTCCAGTATGTTCAGTAGCTCCGTGATATCAGAGTGAATCAAATTGGCTGAAGACTGACATCTGTGATGCTGGGGACCTCCAGAAGAAGCTGAGATGGATCCTTCACTCAGGATTTCTGGCTGAAGATTGTTGCAAATGCTTCAGCCTTATCTTTGGGTTTAGAAACAAGCAAAGCAACAGGAACCATGATTTCTCACCCTGGTCCCGGTGGAAAGCAATGATAATCTCCAACAAGAATGTAACATAGAACATAAGAATATAAGAACTAGGAGCAGGTGTACTCCATCTGGCCTCTTGAGCCTGCTCCACCATTGAATAAGATCATGGCTGATCTTTTAGTGGACTCAGCTCCATTTAGCTGCCCGTTCTACATCGCCTTTAATTCCGTTGCTGTTCAAAAAATTATGTATCTTTGCCTTAAAAACATTCAATGGGGTATAGCCTCAATTGCTTCACCGGGCATAGAATTTCACAGATTCACAACCCTTTGTGTGAAGAGGTTCCTCCTCAACTCAGTCCTAAACGTGCTCCCCCTTATTTTGCGGCTATGCTCCCTAGTTCTAGTTTCACCTGCCAATGAAAACTATCACTTCTTGACTCTCAATGGCATTTCCATCACTGAATTTCCCATTATCAACACCCTGGGGTCACCAGGTACTGAACAGGACTAACTATTTTGGGTGGATTTGTACCCATGTTTGCTGCAAGTGCAAATGGTGACTCGGACGCAAAATCTCGTTAGAACCGGAAAACAAGAGTCTCATTGGCAAGATCTCATCCCTGGCCCCTGCTAATGATGTAATCAGGTTCCTGCCCAGGAAGGTCCAGAACCTTGTTTCCATATATTTAAATATAACCAGCAGGCTTCCCCATCATATTGTTCCCCCACATTGGGAACTCCCTCTTGATGACATGATGTCATGTCGGTGAGGTTTACAACTGTTTTTTGAAAACATGAACCGGTTGAGGAATTCTCACTTGGACACACCGGTAAAAGTAGCAATGGGGGGGGTGGTGAGTGTGACATGGTCAAGTTATGCCAAACCGTCATCTTTCTGAAATTTGCTCATCAGTCCCTCAAATGACAATCTGGAATGTGGCCCCTCCAGACACAAGGGTTGGACAAGCCAAACTTGGGGGTAGACAGCAAAGTGGAGTTGAGGCCACAATCAGATTAGCCATGATCCTATTAAATGTGGAGCAGGCTAGAGGGGCTGATTGGGCTCCTGCTCCTAATTCATCTGTTCATATGTGTGAATGCTTGCAATAATGTCCTGGGACTGAGATAATTGGCATCCAACAACCACAATCATTTTTCTTTGTGGTAGGTATGAATCCAATCAGTCCAGGGTTTCACCTCCCAATACCCATTATCTTCAGATTTTCTAAGGCTACTTGATTCCACTCAAGTCAAATGCTGCCTTGATGTCCGGGAGCAATCACTCCCACCTCTGGAATGTAGCTCTTTGTCCATGTTTGGACCAAGGCTATAATGGGGTCTGCAGCCAAGTGATCCTGGCTGAAACAAAATGCAGTAATGTTGAAAAAATGATCGGTAAATACCATCTGAGGCAGAACCATGGATTGGCGTGATATATGGCATGATATGTGCTGTCCACTCAGCTCGCAGATGTTGTGGCCAGAGCAATCTTGACTGGTGGAGTTTTAGCCACCAGTGTAAGGGCATTCAACCAGCATTGCGCGTTCTGCAATGGCAAGGGGAATCTTGTTCTGTGGGCTTACTTTAATTATCCTGTTCAACATCCCAAATACAGGAAGGAACACGTATCGATGTTTTGAAAGTACAATTATTTAAAACTGAGCAGTTCCTGGGATGATGCAACTTGTGGTTAAAACTTTGGGAAAAGTTAATTGCAGCAGTGCCAAAGAAAATTTCGACATGTGGAATTAGCTATGAATCGAAATGCGATTCATATTTATTCTTGTACTGGATGTAATTCACCAAAATTTGACTTTTGTAGACTCTTTAATGAGAATCTCTTTGAATAATGATTGTAATGTTTAGATTTTTGAAACAAGATGCAAAAGGTAAAACATTTCCTAATATTCAGGTCGCTAAATTTTCAACATTGTTATTCATGATATAAATTCAGATTAATTCTGATGCAATACTTTATTAGTTTAATCCTGTGGCACAAACAGGATAAAAGCAGTGTGAATGACTCAGCAGTTTTAAAAAATGTTAATATGCATGCTTGTGTGATTCTCAGGTTATTGCTATTTAATTCATTTCACAGGATCTTCTAACCACTGCGTACCTTTACTGATTAAGAATGAACTGAATGCTAAAATTGAGGCACTGTAGGAGATGTTTCCAATAAATCATACAAAATCCTGAGAAGACTTGACAGGGTGGACCCCGAAAAAAATGTTTCTCCACGTGGGAAGGGTTAAAACTCTATGGCTCAGTTTAAAAGTAAGGAGCCTGTCACTTAAAGACAGGGATGAAGAAAATCTATTTCTGGTCTTGCTAGCGATGTCTACATGTTATAAAGAATGAATTTTAAAAAGTAGTTGATACAAAGTAAGTAATAACTACGGAATGAAAATACCAGGAAAACATAGCGAATACAGTATTGCACTTGTCCTATTACAATAATGTCTCTGAATTCCCTTTCTCAGACACACCACTTCATCATCGCTGTCCCGATGTTGATTTCTCTGTGTGAAGAAGGAAGATTTTTCCAAAATTTATGTCTTGAATTTTACATGTTCAAGAAAAGGTACATTGGTATATTCACTGTTTTAGCATTTATTGGGGCGGCACAGTGGTTTACACTGCTGTCTCAGTGCCAGGGACCAGGGTTTGAATCCTGGCCTGGGTAAGTGTCTGTGCAGACTCTGCATGTTCTCCCTGGGTCTGAGTGGGTTTTCTCCAGGTGCTTTGGTTTCCTCCCACAGTCTGAAAGATGTGCTGGTTAGGTGCATTGGCCATACTAAATTGTCCCTCAGTGTACCTGAACAGGAGCCTGAGTGACTAGGGGATTTTCACAGTAATTTAATTGCAGTGTTAATGTGAACCTACTTGTGACACTAATAAATAAATAAGCTTTATTGCCCATTCCTAACTGCCCTCAAGATGGTGGTGGTGAGCTACCTTCTTAAACTGCTGGAGTCGATGATCATGTCACACTCAGACAATATGATACTTGCAAATATTAAAGATTTTAAATTGAGTACCTTTGCTTCAATTCGGTAATAATTGTGATGGAACTCCAAAGCCAAATTCTGGGAGATTTTTATGGAGGAGAAACTGGAAGAGGATAGTGCTGAGGCAATGCAGAAATGAGGTAAGTAACTGAATCTGCACTGATGACTGACACCAGTCATTTGGTATATACTGCTATGTCATTGTACATTGTTATATCACTACATACTGTATTGTTCTAGAACATAAGAAATAGGAGCAGGAGTAGGCCATCTAGCCCTTCGAGCCTGCCCCGCCATTCAATAAGATCATGGCTGATCTGAAGTGGATCAGTTCCATTTTCCCGCCTTCTCCCCATAACCCTTAATCCCCTTGCCTATCAAAAACCTATCTACCCGCGTCTTAAATATATTTAGCGAGGCAGCTTCCACCACTTCAACGGGCAGAGAATTCCAGAGATTCACTACCCTTTGAGTGAAGAAGTTCCTCCTCAACTCCGTTCTAAACTGCTCCCCCCTTATCTTGAGGCTGTACCCTCTAATCCTGCTGTCCTTTCTGAGCGGGAAGAGCCTCTCCACCTCTATCCTATCTATCCCATTCATCATCTTATACGTTTCAATGAGATCTCCCCTCATTCTTCTAAACTCTAACGAGTACAAGCCTAGTTTATTCAGCCTCTCCTCATAGTTCAACCCCCTCAACTCCAATATCAGCCTAGTAAACCTCCTCTGCACTCCCTCCAAGGCCAAAATATCCTTGCGTAAGTACGGCGACCAAAACTGCACACAGTACTCCAGCTGCGGCCTCACCAGTGCCCTATACAGCTGCAGCAAGACCTCCCTACTTTTATATTCAATCCCCCTCGCTATGAAGGCCAGCATCCCATTCGCCTTCCTGACCACCTGCTGCACCTGCAAGCTGGGTTTTTGCGACTCATGCACAAGGACCCCGAGGTCCCTCTGCACCGTCGCCTGCTGCAGTTTTTCGCCATGTAAGTAATAGTCCTTCCTACCATTATTCCTACCAAAGTGGACAACTTCACACTTGCCAACATTAAATTCCATTTGCCAGTTCCTGGCCCATTCACCCAGCCTATCTAGATCCTTCTGCAGACTTTCCATACCCTCCGCACAATTTGCCGTTCCACCAATCTTGGTGTCATCAGCAAATTTCAACACCATATACTCGGTTCCCTCCTCCAGATCATCTATATAAATGGTAAATAGCTGAGGCCCCAGCACTGACCCCTGGGGCACTCCACTAGTCACCAACCGCCAATCCGAATAGCACCCATTGACCCCCACTCTCTGCCTCCTATTTGACAACCAATCCCCTATCCACGCTAACACCCTACCCCCAACTCCATGCCCCCTAACCTTCTGTAATAGTTCCCCTTTCCACCTGGGTGCCATTATCTTGAAAATGGAGTTTCTTCAGGAAACATCATCCATTCTCTGGAATCATAGTCCTCAATTCCCAATAACTGTGACAACAATTTTTCTAATATTTTGCTGTTATTTTTGTCTCCATTCCTAGGAATCAAGAATGATTGAGGATTGAAAATCTTCACTCCAGGAGGAAGAAGAACTCCTGTTTATGATTCTGAAACAACGTTTTATTAATGTTTCTTAATGATATTAATGATAGTGTCATCTTATTTTTCAGAATTGTGTGCCTCCTCCTTGAATGGCCAGATAGTCAGAGTTATAGTCAGAGTCATAATCATTGAACCATAGTGGTTTACAGTATGGAAACAGGCCCTTTGGCCCAACTTGTCCAAGAAGCCTTTTTTTTAAACCACTAAGCTAGTCCCAATTGCACACATTTGGCCAATATCCCTCTATACACATTTAACTGTCTAAATCTTTTTCAAAGACAAAATCGTACCTGTCTCTACTGCTACTTCTGGCAGTTTGTTCCAGACACTCACCACCCTCTGTGTGAAAAAAAAACCCTCTGGACTCTTTGTATCTCTCCCTTTTCACCTTAAACCTATGCCCTCTAGTTTTAGACTCCCTTAGCTTTGGGAAAAGATATTACTGTCGAGCTGATCTATGCCACTCATTATTTTATAGACATCTATAAGATCACCCCTCAGCCTTCTACGCTCCAGGGAAAAAAAATCCCAGTCTATCCAGCCTCTCCTTATAACTCAAATCATCAAGTCCCAATAGCATCCTAGAAAATCTTTTCTGCACTCTTTCTAGTTTAATAATATCCTTTCTATAATAGGGTGACCAGAACTGTACACAGTCTTCCAAGCGTGGCCTCACCAATGTCTTCTAAAACTTCAACAAGATGTCCTAACTCCGGTATTCAATGTTCTGACCAATGAAATCAAGCATGCCGAATGCCTTCTTCACCACTCTGTCCACTTGTGACTCCACTTCCAAGGAGCTATGAACCTGTATTCATAGATCTCTTTGTTCTATAACTCTCCCCAATGCTCTACCATTAACTGAGTAAGTCCTGCCCTGGTTTGAACTACCAAAATGCATTACCTCATATTTATCCAAGTTAAACTCCATCTGCCATTTGTCAGCCCACTGGCCCAATTGATCAAGATTCCATTGCAATCCTAGATTTTTCACTGTCCACTATGCCACGAATCCTGGTGACATCTGCAAACTTACTAACCATGCCTACTAAATTCTCATCCAAATCATTAATATAAATGACACGTAACAGTGGACCCAGTGCCAATCCCTGAGGCACACTGTTGGTCATAGGTCTCCAGTTTGAAAAACAACCCTTTGGCTTTTGTCATCAAGCCAATTTTGTATCTGTTTTGCCACCTCACCCTGGATCCCATGAGATTTAACCTTATGCAACAACCTACCATGCGGTACCTTGTCAAAGACCTTGCTAAATGCCATGTAGACAACATCAATTGCACTGTCCTTATCTATCTGCCTTGGTTACCCCTTCAAAAAAAGCTCAATCAAATTTGTGAGGCATGATCTTCCACTCTCAAAGCCATGCTGATCGTCCCTAGTCAGTCCTTGCGTGTCTAAATGCCTATAGATCCGGTCTCTCAAAATATCTTCCAACAACTTACCCACTACAGATGTGAGGCTCACTAGCCTGTAATTCCCAGGCATTTCCCTGCAGCCCTTTATAAACAAAGGCACAACATTTGTCACCCTCCAATCTTCAAGCACCTTATCTGTGGCTGTCGATGATTTAAATAACTATGCTAGGGGACCTGCAATTTTCTCCCTAGCCTCCCACAATGTCTTCAGGTACACTTCATCAGGTCCTGGGGATTTATCTACCTTGATGCCTTTAAGACTTCCAGCACCACCTCCTCTGTTATATGTACACTCCTCAAGACATTACTACTTATTTCCCCAAGTTCCCTAACATCCATGCTTTTCTCAACAGCTAATATTGATGAGAAATATTCATTTAGGATCTCACCCATCCCTTGTGGATCTGCACATAGATTACCTTGTAGATTCTTAAGAGGCAGCAGGGAAGAAGCTGTTCCTGAGTTGGTTGGTACGTGACTTCAGACTTTTATATCTTTTTCCTGATGGAAGAAGGTGAAAGAGGCAATGTCCGGAGTGTGTGGGTTCCTTAATTATGCGGGCTGCTTTGCTGAGGCAGCGGAAAGTGTAGACAGATTCAGTGGATGGGAGGCTGGTTTGCATGATGGATCGGGCTACATTCATGACCTTTTGTAATTCCTTGTTGTCTTGGGCAGAGCAAAAGCCATACCAAGCCGTGTAATAATGCCCTTGCAGGGCCTATCTTGCAACTTCAGATCTCTTTCTGCCTGCCCAAATTGGGATCCCGATAGATGGACTGTGTGACGTCAGGACAGCGACAAATTGATGTTTCCTGGTGAATGAAGGAGTATGTCAATGTGTGCGCCCTTATCCTTCAGCAATGAGAGTGATACAACCTGCCTCTGGGAAACAAAGGAAGGCATATCTTGGAATACTTCCATAACAAATACTTATGTCCAAAATATCTATTGTATCCTGGTTATTTCAGTATAAATTTCTCCCGAGTTTGTCATATTCATCCTTTGATGACCTACATAAGAACTAGGAGCAGGAGTAGGCCATCTGGGCCTTCAAGCTTGCTGTGCCATTCAAGAAGATCATGGCTGATCTTTTTGTGGACTCAGCTCCACTTATTCACCTGCTCACCATAACCCTTAACTCCTTTACTGTTCAAAAATTTATCCATCCTCACCGTAAAAACATTCAAGGAGGTAGCCTCAACTGCTTCACTGGGCAGGGAATTCCACAGATTCATAACACTTTGGATGGAGAAGTTCCTCCTCAACTCAGTCCTAAACCTGCTTCCCCTTATTTTGAAGCCATGCTCCCTAGTTCTGGTTGAGGCAAATTTTCCCACTCTGCCTGCCACAGAAATCGTAGCAGGCTAGGGGCAGACCATGGAAAGGCCCGTTGACCTCAAGAGGGATTTTTTTGGTTTTGGGGTGAGCGCGACTCAAAACTCCCACCCTCATCTCCACCTTTATTCTCATTTTTCCCCTTCAATAATAATTGTTTAATTTGGAAATTGTCCAATTGTGTTGACTAAAACTTGGCTGAAAAACACTTGATCATCATCATTCAATTAGCCATTGGAAAAAAAGACTTCACCAAAAGAACTCCAGTTTTCAAACCCAAGTGTGTTCCAGATACTGGTATGTAAAAGCTTGTCTTGGTGCTTAAAAAAAAATCAGCAATTGGAGTTAAACAATATAATAACAAACTGGAAATTTCAAGCTAAAACATTGATTTGATTCTTTGAATGAATCAATTCAACCAGGAGTAACAGAATGTACACTGCATAAATAATAAATTTGAAGATCATTGTTGGGTGGGTTTGCCATTAAAAATCCAGACAAACAGCATGTCTGTCTGAAGAAAGACTGCTATAACAATTCGAAACTACTGATGTTTCAATTGGAGAGTTCATTACTTTCAATTCTATTCAAAATCTTAAGGCATATACATCCCTTCCAAAAATCTCAAAACCTCTCACCACAGCTTTAGCTACATTTTTGTGCCATCTTCATGTTAACGTTTAACAATGAATTCCCTTGATTTGATCGCATTCCTGTCTTTGTTCAATAGGTGGTGGCACATGAAACATCTCAGCACTCAAACCACAAAATCACAAGTGACCAAAAACATTTGCCCATCAATGCATCCACCAGAGAGATTATAATCCTTCCTCCAACATTTTTGGCATGGGATTATTTCTTAAATGACTCCAGAGTTGTTGCTTTCACTGCTCTGTTTCAGAAGTTTATTAACGTGCTGATCACTCTCTACAAGAAGAAGAATTTCCTGGTTATTTCCTCTAAATGTACCATGTTTCTAGTTTGAACCAGTTCTATTCTTGAAGTTTAAAGTAATATACCGGGTTTGCCTTTAACAATTTAATACAAGTCGCTTTCAGATGCTTGCTTTCTATGCTGTAAATTCCAGCTTTTCCTCATACTCCCAACCCCTGACAATACACTGCCTCCAAAGCTTAAATGTTCCCCTTATTACATGATCACTAGAACTGGTGACAATTTTCAAGTGTAGTTTCACCAGACTTGATAAATCTTGACTATTTCCTCCTTTGATTTGCATTACACGGTTTTGGCTGTTGTAGCTCTACAGCCTGTTGGTTTTTTCATTAATGCTCTGCTTTGGTTTAGCATGTTCAGTACTGAGATTTGCAAAGACGTCTAGATCTCATTCAGCATCATCCTTAGTTATTTCAACAGCAGTTTCTTTGTATTAGCATACATTTGTATTAGCACGTACACTGAAAAGTATTGTTTCTTGCACGCTATACAGAGCATACCATTCATAGAGAAGGAAACAAGAGTGTAGAATATAGTGTTACAGTCATAGTTTTCGAAGCATAAAATGAGAGTAAAAGAATTAGAAGGTATGCTGGACACAGCTTGCAGCATCTTGGATTTCTATACCTACCAATGTTACTATTGAATTAAAGGGAATTAAATACAAAAGGTCATGCTTCAGTTGTGCAGAGCACTAACTAGATCATACTTGGAGTACTGTGTACAGTATTATTTATCTCCTTATTTCAGGGAGGATGTAAGTGTGTTGGAAGCAGTTCAGGGAAGGTTTACTAAATTAATGCCTGGAATAGATGGGTTGTTTTACGAGGAAAGGTAGGATAGGCTAGGCTCGTGTCTGCTGGAGATGAAAAGAGTAAGAGGCAGCTTGTTTGAAACATATAAGAGCCTGAGGGATCTTGATAGGGTGGATATAGAAAGGATGTTTCCTCTTGCGGAAGAATCTAGAAGTAGGGGGTCACCATTTAAAAATAAGGAGTCACCCATTTCAAATGGAAACGAAGTGAAACATTTTCTCTGCGAGGGTCGTGAGTCTTTGGAACTCTGTTTTACGAAACAGTAAGAAGTCTTACATGTGAGGTTAAAGTTCAACAGGTTTATTTGGTTTCACGAGCTTTCAGACCACTGCTGTTACTGCGAGACTTCTTGCTGTGCGCACTCCAGTCCAACACCAACATTCTCACATTATGTTCCTGGAAAGGTGGTGGAAGCAGCATCTTTGAGTATTTTTAAGGCAGAGCTGGATAGATTCTCGGTAAATAAGGGGATTATCAGGGATAGGTGGGATACAGATTTTGGGTTACTATCAGATCAGCCATGATCTTATTGAATAACAGAGCAAGTTGAAGGGTTGAATGGACTACTCCTGCTCCTTGTTCTTATGTATACCAACTTACATATCTTGTCCAACTCATTCTCTGATTTCTAAGCTGCCTCTTCTACTGCCATTATACTTTCTAGTTTAATGCCATCTGTTTATTTGGCCACTTTGAGTTTCTAAATGAGATACAACAGTGATTCCATGTTTGAGACATCCTACTATTATGATCATAACTTTTCTAATGAATATCATATCTTTCCCATCCTACAGTTCATTATCCATTCCTGGGGCTTATATGGAACTTTGTCAAAAGCCTTTTGTAAGTTGAGGCACCTCACGTCATTGGTATCCCACAGTGTCACTGGGTTGTCATTTTCTCAGAATGTTGAGAATCCTAATTAGGCCTCCAGAATTCATCCTGATGTTTTTGACTGGGTTATTGCTGTACAGATACTTTTTACTTACTGCTGATAATTGATCCTATTATTTTATATGGAATGGAAGTAAGGTGGAGGATCTGTAGTCATTTGTATTTATTTATTACCCATGAAGAATAATGGGTGCCACAATCTCTTTCAAATCTTTATGTACCTTCCTAGTGCGCAATGACTTGCACACAATGAATGTCGCACTCTCAAACATTCCACCTCTTTCCTCCCTAATCAGCTGCCATTTTGCTTATCCCAGATAATTAATATGTTCACCCTTCCTATATTTTTCAATATTTTTAAATAGTCTCATACCTGATATCAAGTACGATCATCACAGCATAAGACATCACTTCATGAGTTCATTGGAAAATAGCTTATTTCTTCATCAATGTTCATCCATCGGTCAAAAAGTCTGGAATGGCACTGTTATTTGGTAATTTCAAAGTGTTCAGCTTTATTCACAGCTCCTATGATAATAAAACAGCAGATAACCAGCTTCCAGCAAGGCCTGGATAAAATTCGCATTTGGCTGGGGGCAGTGGCAGGCAACATTTGCTGCACTCATTATAAAAATTATTTTGCAAGGAAAATCCCAGGAATCTGTTCTTGACCATCAATTGCAGCATCAGCCTCCATCATTAACACTTGAACGATCTCAATGACCATTCATATTAATACTAGCACATTGTGATATGTGACTTACCTCCTTCATCAGCTTGGATGAGATTAGGAGTGTTATGGAATACACGTCTGGAAGGGTGCAGCTTCAACAACAATGAAGAAGTTGGACATCATTCAGTATGATGTGGGGATGCTGACATTGGACTGGGGTGGGCACAGTAAGAAGTTTCACAATAGCAGGTTAAAGTCCAACAGGTTTATTTGGAGTCAGAAGCTTTCAGAGTGCTGCTCTCTCTTTAACCTGGTATTGAGAGACTTCTTACTGCATCATTCAGGATGGAGCACTTTCCTTGATAGTGCTGTTATCACCGGCTTCTATATCCACTCCCACCAGCAGTAACCTGAGGCTATAGCACACATGTTGTACATGACACACTGCAGCAACTAACCGAGGTTACTTCAAAAGTGCCTCCTCTCTTCTTTGATTTTTATCACCAAGAAGAGCAAAAATGGTAATGTGGGAATACCATCAACTCCAACTTTCCCTCTAGGTTACATACCTTCCTATTTGAGCACATCTTACAAGTCATTCCTCATCTCTGGGTTAGAATCTGAGGATTCCCTACCTAGCACTGTGATGGGAGTACCGTCAACAAAGGATCTTGATGGTTTAAGAAGGGCTGCCACCATCCTGTCAGGGCAAGTTGGGATGTGCTATAAATGGAGCCATACCAGTATCACCCACAACTTAAAAGGTCTTGATGTAAATTTAAACCCTTGGCCTTCCAACTCTAACATGAGTGACCACAAAGCCAAATCAGGCGCTTGTTCATGAGCCCATCTTTATTTCAATATGAAGTCTTGCGTCTTTTTATTTATCTGCTACATGGGTGGTGCGCTGACAAACATTGTTGCCTCAGAGCTTCAGGGACCCAGGTTCGATTCCGGCCTTGGGTAATCATCTGTGATGAGTTTGCATATTCTCCCATGTCTGTTTGATTTCCTCCAGGTGCTCCACTTTCCTCCCTCACTCCAAAGATGTGCACATTAGGTGGATTAGCCATGCTAAATTGCCCCTTACTGTCCCAAAATGTGTAGATTAGGGAGATTAATGGGGCAAATGTGTGGGGTTATATGGATGGGGCCTGGATAAGATACTCAGTCAGAGAGTCGTTGCAGGTTTGATGGGCTGAATGGCCTCTTTCTGCACTGCAGGGATTCAATAATTCTAAATTATCCTTATTCCAATGATACTGATTTAGGCCTTCAATATAAAAGTCTAGCAGGCATTTAACAAAGGAAATCAAAAGGTAACTGTAACAGCTTACTTCCTCCTGGCTGTGCCTTCTGGGACACCAATAATTTTCAGAACCTCTCAAGTTATGCTCTGCCAATTATCAACTCATTCCTTCCTGGGAGTCGATCGGGGAGTATCTATTCCTGCAACAGTGATAAATCACTCCACAGAGTCCCGAAACAGAAGCTGGGATATTCTGCTCCTGGCTGATTGTTATACCAACATGAATGAGATAGCGATAACCAAAAATGGATGGGACTCTTCCATTTCACCGGATCATCATCATTGTTACACCCCATTATTCTCAGCAGCCAAAAGAGGTGGACATCCATACGTGTCTTGTTAAATCACTTCCATCCCATGGGTGCTAGTTTATGTTCTCACCAATACAAAATGCCATCCACAGTTGTTAGGTGTTAAAGTTGGAAGATAACTAAAAGAAGTTACTAGCAGGAATTGTTCTGGTATTTGTGATTAGCAGTACATAAACAAATTCAAAAAGGTGTCACTATACACCGTAGTGAGAAAATCATTTCCCTACTTAGGAAGCTGAGCTACCACCCAACAGTAGACAATGTTTGAAGAGGGGTGAGAAATTAGTTTTAATAACCAAAATATTCAAAATTAAAAAAACCTTTATTTCCAAAAATCATGATTATACACAACTTAGCAATTTCACAGAAATCATTAACCCTTCATCCCAGTAACTTTAAAGACAACAACTATACTGCACAGATACAGTTAAAACAAATTCTACAGTTACACAAGGTCCACACCCTTAGAAAGAGCATTGATCAAAAGTGTCCCGTTATCACTAATCATTCATCTCAATAATTCAAGTACCCAAAATAAAAGGAAAATACTGAAGATGCTGGAAACCTGAAATTAAAACGGAAAGTCCTGGAAATACTTAGCAGGTCTGCAGTATTTGGAGAGAGAAAGAGTGTTAATGTTTCAAGTCAAATATGACCTCTTCAGAAAATATTTGCCTCCAAATATCAACTCTGTTTCTCTCTTCACAGATGCTGCCAGATCCGCTGAATTATTTCCAGCACTCACCATTTTTTATTTCGGTAGCCAAAATGTGTTTGAAAAGTACCTAATTTTCTCACATCTACCTTCATAGAAAAATAAATTCTGGTGAGTTTTGTGAGGTACTTGGTTACAAACAGAGTGCAGCAAAAAATGCCCGTGTATCCTGCAGACTCGAGTATAAATATAGGTGCACAGTTAATTTGCATTTAAAGTACTAAGTTACTTCCATACAGGAAAGAATAAAAGAGACCCAGTCTGCATTAATCCATAACTTAAACAACTTAGCAAACCGTTCTGTCTGAAATATTTTTAGTTTTGTACTTCAGAAATAAACCTGATGAAAAGTGAAGAAGTTATTCCAAGATTGCAATATTTCATTCCGTGGCCCTATGCAAAAGAAAAACAGCTGAAATGACTCCCTTCATTGCAGTTTATGTACACGTACTCAAAAGATGATCCTGCATCTAAAATAAAGCTAAATCACACATGTGTAACTTAGCTGTTATGCACAACCATATGTAGAAATCCTAAGGCATCAATATGGCCCAACTAGTAGCAAACAAAAAAATATATACTGGATTCACTAAATATATAGGTGGATGTAAACTATTAAAAAAGTGTTAAAATGGAAACAGTAGCAATAATATTTACCTTGGAAATATATGCACACGCACAAAGAAAACTCATATGCTCAACCTTACCAACTGAATTGGTAATAAAACTCATTGAACAGAATGAATCTGATCTTGTTTATGTTAAATGGTTCCCAGAGTACCAATATCTTAAAACATGGCCATTAATTTACCCCCTTCCCAAAATGAGATGGTTACTAAACTGGCGAATCTAGCTCATCCTAGAATCTCGATGTACAACATTTGAATTCTTTCCATTGAAAGGCGTAACTTCCAAGCTGTCAGCAAGTCCTTAGTGTACGACAATAAAACTGATTATTCAGGTAGGTTCATGAGGTGTCTGGGGCGAACCAAAATCAAACTGTGCCTTCCTATAACCTTATACCATAACACAGTGCCATACAGTGGGTAAGGTTTGAGCACAGCACAATCCCAAACAATGTTACCATCGCTTTAATCTAGCGCAGTTTCCTTATGGAAAAAAATTCCAGCTTTTTTTTGCTTTATTGTAAGATAGCATAACTCCGGTTTTAGACCCCAACATATCAGGATCATTACATAAAAAAAATAAAACATTTTGTTTGGAAATTTTCACCACTTACAAACTTTAGTGTTGAGAAAGGTTCTCTGTAATATTTTTCCTGGGTTGAAGATCATAAAACCATTGCTTATTTGCCTGAGTAATTACAGCAGCAATTCCATTGTCTTCAGATACATTTTACCCAAGACAGCACAGGGGGCTGTATTCCATTTGTTAACGGATGGGGCAATTCAATCCTATGACTGGATAAAGTGCATGACAGCCAGATGTCCTACAGTCACTGTTACTACGTTTTCACTTGTTTCCTATTCCACATTCCACGTTTGGAGTGGTAGAAATGAAAGAAGTTCCTCATGTATAATCGCTCCACTTCCAATCCAGCTTGGAAAATCCTGGGAATATCAAAAGATATGCTTAAGTTTGTGAAAATCATCAAGCTGATTTTTTTCATTTAAGTGAGCATAGAGATTTTGTTGCCGAAATAATGTTTGCAAAACAAGACACACAATGTTAGAAAATAATCAAAACAGCAGCAAAAGTAAATCCATGCCCAGATAACAAGTATGGAAATTATACACAGGGATTCATCACTGAAATAGAATGCATAAATTTCTGAAAGGAATTCTTCTCTGATTAAAAGATAATAATAAAAGCTGGCTAAAAATGTAATATAACATTTTAAAATTAACTAAACCAGCACAGTGATCAAAACAAAAGGCCAAAATATCCCATTCATCTTTCCTATCCCTAATATCCAATGGTGATTAAGGAAGGGTTTAGATAGTTTACAAAAAAATTCATCTTTTTCTTGATGGGATCCAAGGTAAAAATATTAGCTTTCCTTTATGGTTTATTGAGTACATTTCTAATGTGGGGTTTAACCACACAGATTGTGCAGGGTCCCATGCTTAGTCCCCGATATTTGAAGCAGTCAATTTGAACTGAGATCATTTTGCCACTGACACCCTGTTTCAGAGAGGGAAACAGAACCAAGCTTTCTTCTCATAATCATTATCCAATGAGCATTAAGAGAACATGCATGTGAGGATGTTGTAGAAGAAGGTCGTTACAATTAGCTACCAGAGCTCCCACATTCAGTGATTAATTTCATCAGCTTTCCATAAGACGGGAGTGGGCCAATTTGCTCCTCAAACTTGTCTACCATTCAATGAGATCATGGCTGATTTGTGTTCTCATTCTATTCCCCATTTTGCCCCATTTTCCTTAACATATTTTGTTAACAGAAATCTATGGGCTGGCACGATGGCAGTGGTTAGCACTGCTGCCTCACAGCCGTTTGATTCCTGGCTTGGGTCAGTGTGGAGCCTGCACAATCTCTCCCGTGTCTGCGTGGGTTTCCTGCAGTGCTCCAGTTTCCTCCCACATGCTAGTTAGGTGCATTAGCCACGCTAAATTCTCCTTCATGTACCTGAACAGGTGCCAGAATGTGGCGACCAGGAGATTTTTTAACAGTAACTTAATTGGAGAGTTAATGCAAGCCTACATGTGACACTAATAAACTTTATCAATCTTAAATTTGAAATCAACTGAAAGATAATTCCACATTCCTGTTTATGCGTAGAAGAATTTCCCAATTCATTAAAGGTCTGACTCTAATTTTTAGGCTATGCCATCTAATCCCAAACTCCCCAACCAGTGGAAATGTTTTCTCCATACCTACCTAGTGGTTTCTCTTAATATCTTGCAAACTTCTGATTAAATTGTACTGTAATCTTTTAATTCCCAGAGTGAACAACTCCAGGTTAGTATTAGATGGTAAGAGAGGAGAATTGAAAATAAAATGAAAGGAGAAATATGAACTTAAAACCACGGTTCTTTGTTGCCAATTCTTACAAACACTCAGGCCCAAATTTAATGGGCTTCAAATCTGTTACCTATCGAGTAGTTCCCAGTCTTCTCCCCCCCAACGGTCACGGAATTCTTTTGTATTCATCCCACCAATCTTGTCAAGATCCGATTTGTAGATTCCAAGCAAGCCAAATCCATTCATTTCCCAGTATCCTAGAGGTTGTAAGTGAATGAAATATTATTTGCCATTTGCCTGAAATTACCTTAGCGGCTGTACGCAGGGACAAAAGATCAGGAAGTAATAAATCAAACCCTCTCGAGCAGTCTTGGTTGCCTGATTTTGTTATCTCAGGACTTCTCAACCCTCATGCTTCTGAGCTCACCTCTCCCATGTTATAAAAATCTCACTGACCTCATGCTGCACAGGTATTTTTTCAGTTACCCATTTCATATATTTCATGCCTGGTGATTAAAATGTCTCATAATTAGGAAACCTTCCAAGATTTATTAGCTAGTACTTGATGACAAATCAAACACCAGAGGTTGACGTATTTCATTACTTTCAGGAATAAATAGTAAAACCAAAATTCAAAGTCTTCATATTACCTCAATTTCTATTGAGGTAGTATAAATCTCAATATAAACTGAGGTTTATATTACCTCAATATAATTGCAGCTTTATTAGTGATACAACTCCACTTCCTCAATGCTCCTTGGACCTCAATGAACTCGATAAGGAAAGTTTTACATCATCGCTCTGTGAGCATTGTTTTTTGGTGCTACAGATTAAACTTGGGGTTCTATTGTTATCTGGCATTTATTGTGTATGTTAACAACAATTGTTTGTATTCTTTGCAAGTTTGTTATCTCCCACTGAAATTGCTCTCTTTACGTAAAGAGAGAACATTTTCCATAACCTCACTGTGTGACAATCTGTGCTTTCAGCCTGTACAAAACAGGAATGGGCCATGAATGGCAGCCTTGCATACATCCCATGAATAAAAACATGTTAAAAATATCCCAGCCCTCATTCAAATGATGAGAAAAGCATGGCACCAAAATCTCAAATGGGTGAACTTATCAGATACTTCACATGGACGAGGAAAGCATCAGATACCCCAGGTGGGTGAATAAAGGATCGGGCATTCAAACATCTGCTGAAAAAAATGCCGTTGTTCTTCATGTAAATGTTGACTGATCTTCTCATTTCCAATGCGTGCACTGTTGCAGGAGTTTGCGTTTTTAGCTTCCTGTAAATTTTGATAAGTCATTTGTGAACTTGCAGCACATGCATTCTAGGGAACATGTTTCACAATGAGTTGCCAGAACAAGCCTCCTGTCCATGGGTTATTGGAGTGGCTACCTGCAGATGACTATCTGGTGGCCTCAGCACAGCTGGATTCTAGCATATCTGCATTTCCTGTGGCAGAGGGCAGATCCATGGGAGGAGGAACTGGTGGGCGGTACGGGAATTGGGATGCAATGTGTCTGGTCAACTGACAACATCAACATACACTTCCTTCAAAAGGCAAACTGGGGCTTATCCAGAAGTTAGGATCTCACTGTCTCGGGGGCGAGTTGATAGGGCTATAGTTGAAGTTGATAAAGAAGGGTAGGATAAACTATGAAGCTGGGCTAGCGCTTAATATGAAAAAGGATAGCAAGAGTTTTTATAAATACATAAAAAGGAAGAGGCTGGCTAGGGTGAATGTTGGACCCTTAGAGGGTGAGAGGGGGGAGTTAGTGGTAGGGGATGGGGAAATGGCTGAGGCCCTGAATAACTTTTTTGTTTCGGTCTTCACGGAGGAGGACGTGAATAATTTGCCAGGTGTTAGCGATGGAAAGATGGTAGGGGTGGAGGGCCTGAATGACATTATTGTTACTAGAGAGGCGGTGCTCTAGAGAGGAGGGACTGATTGTGGACAAGTCCCCAGGACCGGATGGAATGCATCCAAGGGTTCTGAAGGAAATGGCAGAGGTGGCCTTGGTGATTATTTTCCAAACCTCGCTGGGTTCTGGGGAAGTGCTGGAAGATTGGAAAACAGCTAATGTTATGCCGTTGTTTAAGAAGGGTGGCAGGCAAAAGTCGGGGAATTATAGGCCGGTTAGTTTAACGTCTGTTGTAGGAAAAATGTTAGAATCCGTGATCAAGGAGAAAATAGTGAGGCATCTTGAGGAGAATTGTTTGGTAGAGCAGACGCAGCACGGTTTCGTTAAGGGGAAGTCGTGTCTGACAAATTTATTGGAGTTCTATGAGGATGTGTCTAGGGCGGTGGTTAGAGGAGAGCCGGTGGATGTGGTGTTTCTTGATTTTCAGAAGGCGTTTGGCAAGGTGCCTCACAAGAGGTTATTACAGAAGGTCAGGGGACATGGAGTTGGGGGTAGGGTGTTAGCGTGGATAGAGGATTGGTTGTCAAATAGGAGGCAGAGAGTGGGGGTCAATGGGTGCTATTCGGATTGGAGGTTGGTGACTAGTGGAGTGCCCCAGGGGTCGGTGCTGGGGCCTCAGCTATTCACCATTTATATAGATGATCTGGAGGAGGGAACCGAGTGTATGGTGTTGAAATTTGCTGATGACACCAAGATTGGTGGAACGGCAAGTTGTGCGGAGGGTGTGGAGAGTCTGCAGAAGGATCTAGATAGGCTGGGCGAATGGGCCAGGAACTGGCAAATGGAATTTAATGTTGGCAAATGTGAGGTTGTCCACTTTGGTAGGAAGAATGGTAGGAAGGACTATTACTTACATGGCGCAAAACTGCAGCATGCGACGGTGCAGAGGGACCTCGGGGTCCTTGTGCATGAGTCGCAAAAACCCAGCCTGCAGGTGCAGCAGGTGGTCAGGAAGGCAAATGGGATGCTGGCCTTCATAGCGAGGGGGATTGAATATAAAAGTAGGGCGGTCTTGCTGCAGCTGTATAGGGCACTGGTGAGGCCGCAGCTGGAGTACTGTGTGAAGTTTTGGTCGCCGCACTTACGCAAGGATATTTTGGCCTTGGAGGGAGTGCAGAGGAGGTTTACTAGGTTGATTCCGGAGTTGAGGGGGTTGAACTATGAGGAGAGGCTGAATAAACTAGGCTTGTACTTGTTAGAGTTTAGAAGAATGAGGGGAGATCTCATTGAGACGTATAAGATGTTGAATGGGATGGATAGGATAGAGGTGGAGAGGCTCTTCCTGCTCAGAAAGGACAGTACGACTAGAGGGCACAGCCTCAAGATAAAGGGGGGGGGGGGCGGTTTAGAACGAAGTTGAGGAGGAACTTCTTCACTCAAAGGGTGGTGAATCTCTGGAATTCTCCGCCCGTTGAAGTGGTGGAGGCTGCCTCGCTAAATATTGTTAAGACACGGGTTGATGGGTTTTTGATAAGCGAGGGGATTAAGGGTTATGGGGAGAGGGCAGGAATGTGGAACTGAGCCACGACAGATCAGCCATGATCTTACTGAATGGCGGGGCAGGCTCGAGGGGCTAGATGGCCTACTCCTGCTCCTATTTCTTATGTTCTTATATCCATGTGCTGCCAACTGTCTCTAGGTGCACCCTTGTTGTAAAACAGGTCACCTTTTCAGACATAAGACTACTGTTGATAACTTCCAATTGCAGCCCATGTTCCAGTCACCTCACTATACTGCATATGGATTGTGGGCATGTGCTGATTTAAGAATGGATGCCACCATATTTCATTCAGGCAAAAAAAGTATTACTTCTCGTCTACATATTGGTAAGATCTTCTTGAGGATCCATGGGGGATGTGTGCGTGTCTGGGTATTTGTGTGCACATGCGTGAGTGGGTGGGTGTGCCACAAGGGTTCCCACTTGAGAACCACTAGCCGCAATCTTCTGATCCCACCAAAATCAACAGTTTTTGAACAGTCTGCCTCATTTTTCAGACCCTCCCCCATAGCGACAGGGCCAGGAAATTCCACTCTGTGTTATAGAGTTATACAGCGTGGAAACAGACCAACTTGTCCATGGTGTCCTTTTTTTAAAACCCCAAAATTAGTCCCAATTGCCCGCATTTGGCCCATATCCCTCTATACCCATCTTACACATGTAACAGTCTAAATGCTTTTTAGAAGACAAAATTGTACCTGCCCCTACTACTACCTCTGGTAGCTCGTTCCAGACAGTCACCACCGTGTGAAAAAATTGCCCCTCTGGACCCTTTCGTATTTCTTCCTTCTCACCGTAAACCTATGCCCTCTAGTTTTAGACTCCCCTATCTTTGGGAAGAGCTATTGACTATCTAGCTGATCTCTCTGTGTTACCTGAACCAGATACATATGATCAAACACACACATCCTTGAAGTTAACAGTCAACAAGCTGAAGATTCAGAAAAGAGGATGATGCAGTTTGTCAAAATGAAAACAACTGCTTCTGTTAAATCCGTAGCTTCTCAACTCCTAAAGAATAAATATTCACTATTTTTCTTCGAGAGATTAAAGTTAAGAGAACACACCAAAATAACCCACAAAATCCCGATTAATTTCACACTAATAACTTCAGCTACTTATTGTAGTCACTTACCGTCAGGTTCCTGTGGAGGACAGCCACAGTTCAACCTCATTACTATTGGGGCAAATGCCATCTTTCCCTCCACACAATGCTTTCTGATGCTATCTATGATACCTGGAGGAAAGTATATGTGCAAATCGCACAGGAAAACAATGCTGTGATCATCCTGAAATGAAGAATAAGGAAGGTATCAAGAAACATTGATAATTTCAGCATCACCGCAACCCTGCTATGCAAAGTCAGTTACTAGGTTGTCCTGGGCGTGTTACTGTTTCTGTAATTTTGACGTACAGCTCCTTCACTCCTAGTGCAGTCAATACATGTTGGAAATTTGGGTGCAAAGGTCAACAAAATGTTCCATCCATTAAAATTCCTGATTTAAATTCCCATTACATGGAACTATGAGTGCTAATTTGTAAAAATGTACCACACACTGCACCTAATGTAGGGGAACACTGGTGACATTATCCCAAACATTTTAGTAAAGTCCAAACATTGATATAAGGAATTGTCATGAGGATATGTATTAAGCTACCTTTTCCGGCAATTTTTTCCAGGAAAGTACACTTGGCAACAAACAGAAGGCAGGATTTTCTGGCCCTTCCTGCTGGTGGCAGGTTTACTCTGGTGATGGAACAAGCAGACCACACAAAATGCCAAAGACATCAGAGGGACTGGAAAATCCCACCGGCCAGTGGTGAGCCATCTCCACCATCAGAAAACACACTGCGAGGGTGAGGGCAGAAAATCCCAGCCAGAGATCTTGGGCGAGCTTATCTGGTCTCTCAGCTTTACGTTTCCCGCTGGCAGGAGGTGGTGCATTGTTGGCTAGTGGCAGGATTCTCTGGTCCCGCCACTCTCAATGGGAATTCCCATCGACATCACCCCACACCGGCAGGAAATCTGCGGGTGGGGCCATGCTGCCAGCAGGACTGGAGAACCCCTCTGGCATAAACAGTCGGAGAATTCTGATCCTCGGGTTTCTGGGAGAAGAAACGTTTTCAGCTATTGAGGACGATGAAGTGACAATGTTTATATGTATGTTGAGTGATGCAAAGTGATGAACTCAAGGCGTATTACATAAGAAAGGCTTTGGCATGTCGATCACAATGTAAGAATAGATGAAGTTATTGATGTTAGTGTTTCTCCCCGAGGCAGAATGGACTGTGGCTTCATTTTGTGACCTTCACAAAATTTCAGTTTCGTGTTAATGATTTTCCTTTTCAATGCTGAAACCTTTGCATGGGTCAATGATGAACTAGAGATTCTTTTCAGCTAGTGAGCAGGAGCTGCCTAAGAGTGGTTTGATGTTTCTCTCCTGATTTTGCCTCTCCTCTTCCCTGTGAGTTCACATCCAGCAGTTGAACACCTGAAAAGCTCTGTTTCTTTGATCCTTACATGGCAGATTTTATAAACAAACACCTTGTCTTGTGTTGGAGGGAGGAAAGTGGAGACGGCAGGGAGCAGTGCTCAACATGCTGTATTGGTACCGTCTGACTGTCCAGCATTGGAAATGAGTATCAGTCCCATCGTGTATTTGTGTCGCTAAAAATACAACCTTCACGGGTGATTAATTCCTCTTTCTCATCCCTGTAGGCAAGTGCCTAATCTTTGCTCAATACTTCCCCATGTCAGCAACCCTGAGAGTCATAAATCAAAGTGTGGGGAAACAGCGAGCCCAAATACTCATCCCATCATGCTTATTTCCATGCATTCCAGACCAATTTGCTGCTACTGTGCCGTTCTCAAAATCTAATTTTAGTTAAGTCACCAGTAATGATGAATAACACCAGGTTGACAACTACTTAAGGAAAAAATATTGGTATTGCATTTTCTTTTATGTTAAAAGTTTGCACACCGTCCACAAAATCTTATTTCCTCTGTCACAATTCTGAATCACACTTTTTATTCCAACACTTACTATTGAAACTTTGGGCTAGATTTTCAAGGAATCATTAGCATTCTGGAGCCATTTCAAAACGGTACCTGATTCCTGGATTCTCAAGCTCATTCTCAGCAACCTGATTCTCACTGGAGCAGGATAAGGAATCTGCACCCTATACCCACACCTTGGTCAGCTGCACTGTGAGGGTAGGCACCCACTAACACCCTGTAATCTTCGTGCCATCGGGCCAGCTTCTCCATGGTTCCTCACAGAAGCGATGAGCCATCATCTGGATTCAGGAACGTATTGAAAAGGAAAGGTCCAACGATTGTACCCATGCCCCCTCCATGCCAAATCACGCTCCCCATCCATCCAGATAGGTCCTCATATGTTCCATGCCAACCTGTGGCTCCCACCCAGCCCCACCCATATCCCTTTTACCAACTCATAATGCTTCCATACCCATTCACCTAGCATGCTCTCTGTACAGAACCAAACTTAAAGTAACAATGGCAAGTGTGGAACTGCTTAAGAAACACCCATTCTTATTTGTCTGTTGCTACACACTACAAAAGTATCAACTAGACTGTTAAAACTTTCAATAACAGAAGTTATAAGCATGTGACACCTCCGTATCTTGTGCAAATACACACTGTACCATTACAAAAGAGATCACAGAAAAAATATATGATGTCATAAAGCTGTCCATCAAGCAAAGTTCTCCTTTTTCTGCACCTGTATCAACAAAGTTCTCCTTTTATGGGAACCTGGGTCTCAGTCAAGCCTTGGCACATGAATTAGAGGATAGCTTAGAGGGAGGAGATGGATAGGGTGAGATATTGGGGACAAATGGTCAGCAGCCAGGGGAGGGGAAAAGAGTGTTACTGGTACCAATTCCCCACAGGGTGAAATTTCTACATGAGTTCTGCTACACAGAACTGAAATGATCATCTTAACCGAGCAGGCTACAGAATAAGACTGATGTGTGCGTATGTGCAATGAAATGCTTGATGCATTGGCAGAACTACCAGAAAGGCAGGAGCAGGGAGGAGTCTGGAACTAACTTTGCACAGGGCTTTATGTAAAAAGCTTGTAGCCCATCCTTTCTAGTGTGGAATTAGTGGCCACCTCCATGGTACAACTGTAGATCCAAACATGACGCACCATCAGATGGCTGATAACTCAACTCTCATTACTGAACACAGAGGCCACTCAATATGTACGCTGCAATGGAGATTCAGGTGTTTGTCAAGCCAGCTCAGGCTGCTCACATGAAAGCTCAGCTTGCTGCCTTCACAGCTATGAATATCAGTGTGCAAAGAGACTTGCAGCGTCTCACTGCTGTCCAGCAATCTGGCCAGCTGCTGGGATCGATCAACCGGCTGAGCCTCTCTCAGGATGACTGAATTTGTCCAAACACCTTCACCAATGCTTCTGCTGTTGTCCGTTGGTGATCCAGCAAGTCTGCTGCTGTTCATGCCAAGAATGTGCTGTTTGAAGCCAAACCTTCTTGGGCCTGAGCTGATTGAGGTCACCTGCAAGGCTGTCTGCACTCTCTCCATTGAAAAGTCAGCAGCCTTCAACTAGCCATACAGCAGCCACAGGAGTATCACCTCAGTGTGGGACAGACTAAGGGACATGAAATACAGGTACTAAGGGCATGCACAGGGTGTAGTTAGTGCTGGAATTGAACGTGACAAGGATTCATTATGCTTGTTTAGTTATAGCTCTTATTTTTGCATTGTGGTCAAGCAGACCCTATGATGGTCTTTGGAGTTGTGTTTAATGGTATCTCGATCAACTCAGTTGTTCACGGATAAAGCATCCTGAAAAAGACCTCCTAGATTTCCTCCTCCTTTTGCTTGTCATGTCATTGGTTGCATACCCTGATGACAGTGATGTTGTACACCATGCAGCAAATCACTATGAATCTTGGAACCTGTTCTACTGAGGACTGCAGGGCTCCTCCTGAGCAGTTCAGGCAGCAGAAGCGTGTTCCGCAAGCCGGTGGTCTTCTTGATCACATTGCTTGATGCAGCACAGCTTTCACTGTACATATACTGGAGATGCGCACATGGATTGTGCACCAGAGTCACCAGCTTTGTTGTCAGTGGACAGTGCTTGTCACCTAGCGGCCAACCTTTGGTTTATTTAGGTAGTTAAAATACGGACGGCATGGTGGACTGCCACAGACTGAAGGCACCATGGCTGCTGCCAAGACGTCAGGCATTGAACTGACTGCTTCATTGCTGATGCTCACTGATGGATAATGAGTTAATGGAAACTAATGGTTACATTACAGAATTGACACACGGTACTCATAAGTTGACATACGTGCAGTCAGTGTCTCCTGTACATTGAGGAATCCTGCTGTCTTCTCACTGCCACTGCAGTGTTCACTAGAATGAAATGTGGTCAGCATCCGAACAGAAAGCATCAATGACCTCCCTTACACAACAGGGGATGGCAAATGTCAGGATGGTGCCATTATCTCCAGCTCAGCCTGGAATTAAGGTTCATGGGCAAGGACATCTTCCCAGTCACCACTGATACAGTCTTCACACTGCACTGAGGTTGCAGCTATGGCTGTAGCAGGTGGCAGATTTCAGCATGGACTTCTGTATTGAAGAGTAGACATTTGACTCATTTTTGTTCGACACTAAGGCCAGGGAGACGGTGAACCATTTAAATTTTCATTCCCACTGACCCCCACCCCCACTGCAGCAGGCAGCCGGTGAACCATTTAAATTTCCATTCACATCAGCAGGACTGGAAGACCCTGCCAGCATGAAGGGCTGGAAAATTCTGGCCTAAGATTCAGGTAGGGGAACACTGCTTCCTGAACAACCTGGGCAGATAAATCCCTCTTCCTTTAACTGCCTATCTTGCTCTGTGTGCTTAGTGCTTGTTCACCCAGTCAAGAGAAATTCCAAGGGGAATATTGCATTCATGTCTGGGAGAAACTAATTTATACAGAAGCCTTGAAGGCAGGAACAAATTCTTCCGCACCTGCTGCACCATTCCCTAAAGACTTCAGCAATTCTAAAGAATTTTTAAAAGCACCGAACACTTGTACAATCATAGTAAGGTGGTAGAAATCAATCAGCAGCTAACATGAAAGTAGTTAATGATCCCTTCAAATTGTCCTGATGAGAGAGAAGGGATCCTTCCTGCTGTGAAATATATGTTCAACCATGCACAAGTGTGAGAGAGAGAGAGAGAGAGAGAGAGAGAGAGAGAGAGAGCACACACAAGACAGTGGGAGTGAGAGAGAGAGAGGAGAGAGCAAATGGAGCATTGAGCTCCAAAACGGCAGCACAAGCATCAAATCGGCAAATACAACATACGTGGGAACATGTATCACTTCTGCCCCTCCAGACCTCTAAGACCAGTCGCACTGGTGGAATTTTACGATGATGGAATCTTTTCCAAGCCAGTCCCAATACAAATCAATTGTCAGCCTTTCAGCAATGCTGCTATTATAGTACATCTCTCATGCAACTCTCTGCTACTTAACTTGTCCAGTACATGCCTTAACAAGTTTGTATCCTTTGCTTCTTCGTGTTTTCCATTTATTAAAAAATTATGTTCGAGCACAAGCTAGAAATATGAAATGACTTTACAATGACCTGTGCAGTGTTTCTTGTCACTCCTCTGCTTCCATTAGCTGTCGCTCATACAATCTCCACCTTTGTCCTGCTTCAATTCACAATTGTCTATCAATTTGCCCCAGGATCTTATTCGGGCAAGGCCCTGGTCTAATATGGCCTCAATGCCATCATCAGCTCATGAGCCAGCCCAAGACAGTCTTCTGTCTTTGTCAGCCTGGACGCAGGCTCCAGCTCTGGCCAGGTTGTGATCTAATTTGACCCTGCCCTCTTTGTCAGCCCAGCCCCTCTCCTGTTATCTCTATCTTTCATTATTGTTTCATGTTATGGATCCCCGCCATCACTTCTGTTGTGGATCTTTCTCTTCCTAACCCTTGCGGTGCTTCTCCCTCAACTCTGTTGTTCCTGTTGTGAATTCCCCACTCCCATTATGGATCTTCCTAATCCCACAGCAGCAGAGTTCTGTTGTGCTCTGTTTTAAAGCGAGCTGACATCACATTTCTCTGGAGCGACGGCATTACAAATATGAAGACAAGTGACAGTTATTGATAACTGTTTGTAACATCACAGGACATCAACAGGCTTGAATTAAACTTTCAAAATTACTTCAGGGTGGGCACACCCAGTTTTGCCAAAGCAAAACCCTGAAAGCCCTGGAGAAAAATAGTATTTTATTGGTATTTTTAACCCAAATGTTTTTTCATTGTTCATTCAGCCAATGCCAACATAGAAAATAAATTGATATCAATCTAATTCAATGGCTAACAAAGAAAAGTAACCTATTTAAGAGTCAGCTCCATGAAAATCAATTCCTGCATAATCCATTGATGTGGACCTAGTTATCCTGAAAATAATCGCTGAAAACATACGGATCTAGATTATCACAAATGATCCCTGATAAACTCATTGTTTGATCTGAAATGTTTTGCTTACATCAGAATTTCTAGAAAGCATAAGTAATCATCAACTTATTACTACATTCCATTCAATGATGTTCTCACTCATCCAATGCAGATGGAGGGCAGTGGTAGGGAGATAAACATGGAGAAGTTTTTTTTTCATTCATTCATGGGACATGGACATTGCTGGCTGACCAGCATTTATTGCCCATCCTTAGTTGCCCGTGGGCAGTTGCGAGTCAATCACATTGCTGTGGTTCTGGAGTCACTTGTAGGCCAGACCAGGTAAGGACAGCAGATTTCCTTCCCTAAAGGACATTAGTGAACCAGATGGGTTTTTCTGATAATCAGCAATGATTTTATGGTCATCAATAGATTCTTAATTCCAGATTTTTTTAATGAAATTCAAATTCCACCATCTGCCACCGCGGGACCTGAATGGATTAACAGTCAAGCGATAATACCACTAGGCCATCGCCTTCCCAAGTAGCAGGTGATAGAGAGCACGTCAGGCAGCAATTGAAAGAAAGAAAACATAAATTTTTACTTAAAGTGATTTGACCTCTGAAATGTCTTGCATTGTTGGTGAAATCTGACAATGAATGGGTACTTCCTAATGTGTTATGCACACTACTTTAGTGAGAAAGTTGATGAATATTTTATACAGATTACCCCAGCATTTTGCTCAGTTTGGGGAATTCAGATTCAGTGGCTCTGGAATAGATGTTCAGATCAAGCACATATTTATCTGCTATTAAGCAAACTTCAGTAATAACACCTCCAACATTGTGATAAATGTGAACTAAATTATTCTTCCTTACCTTAATTACATCTATTCCAGCCTGCAGACCAGCTGAGCGCTCAAAATTCCCCTCAAGTTTCACATATTGGTACCTGTTCACAAAGCACGAACTGGGGTCAAGCACTGTGCACATCTTGCTCATCTACACATTTGTTCCGGGGGAAAAAGAGCATCTTTACTGCTGTTCTGAGGTGAGCAATGACAGGACTGGACAATGGAACACTTTTTCACTTTATGTACACATCATTAAAAACAAGTACATTTTAAGATTAGTTACTAATCAACTGTAGAGCAAAACTCTAGCCCTCAACTTCCGGACAAGTGGCAATTGAATCGAAATGCCACTACACTCCCAGCTTCTTACCTTAAAATGAAGCCAATTATAACTGCCACCCACACCCTCAGCCGAATCAGGCTGGGTGGGATCACTCAAGTGTATTCAGTTCCCAAGGCCTACAGTTGAGGGCCGTTCAGTCAAAGGTAAATAAGTGGCAGTCCCTTTTTAATAGCACAAGCTGCCATATAACAGGGCAATTTTAAAGTTTGTTTATTTATTTGTGTCACAAGTAGGCTTACATTAACACTGCAATTAAGTTACCGTGAAAATCCCCTTGTCGCCACACTCCAGCGTCTGTTTGGATTCACTGAGGGAGAATTCAGCATGGCCGATGCACCTAACCAGCACGTCTTTCAGACTGTGGGAGGAAACCAGAGCACCAGGAGGAAACCCATGCAGACATGTGGAGAACATGCAGGATCCATACAGACAGTGGCTCAAGCCGGGAGGCAGCAGTGCTAAACGCATAAATTTAAAGGTCCAACCACTTTAATAAGCAAGGGAGAATGTAGATGTATAATTTAAGTGGGCAGGATTGGGGGGCGGGGGGGGGGGGGGGGGGGAGGTGGTGGTGTTTAGTAGTGGCTAGGTTAGGCCTGAAGGGAAAATTTGTGCCACCTGTGATGTGGCAGGGGGAGGTGCAGTGGGAAGTCCTTTGGGGATTGGGTCAGTGCTACAGTTACCCAGAAGCCGGAAGTGGTTTTAGTTCAAACTTTTCTTGAATAGCAATTGCTGTTTGACAGTCAGAACCAACCAAAGTTTGGGGTTTTAATTCCATTTTCAGATGGTACCCAGCTCAAGGCAATTGCCCAAAGCAACTCTGAACTTATGGAGGGAGGGTATCTTTGGGGTACCTTCCCAGCCCTACCCCAGATAATCTGCCCTAGAACTCAGAAGTTATAGGCCACTGTATCTTCACCCCAACCTCTAAGATATGCTCAATGATGCATGTAAGGGTTTTTACCCCCCAACTTGTGATACATGCTAGACTTCTGGGAATGAGATTAGCATCTTAACACTGAACTGAATCAAAATCACATAGTTGTGCCAAGTAGCAACTCAACCCACCCAGATTTGTATAGGGCCTTAGAACTAGTAAAGGAGGAGGAGCTCTATTGCATAAGCATTACCTGCATCAAACCTGGGTTCCAAAGGTGAATAGACAAAGTTGTGGTCCACTGTTCCACTGAATTCCCATTTACTGGGGATATTTGGAGATTACAATACGTGAGAAGCCTAAAAATGTACAACTGTCACTTTTGGTTAATGCTATAGCCATGGGGAAGCAAATAGCCATAAAAGAAAGGCATTATAAACCCTAGACCTGAAGACTATTCTGTAAAAGTGGTACAGTGACTTCCATAGTTGAGCTGTTACTGTTAAATGTAATCAGAGTCAATGTTTGTAGACTATAAAGTGGTTCTCTGTTTACATGACAGCCAAATAAAGACAATATTAGTTCCATATGGCCATAGTCATACAATGAACATACAGACTGCTGGGTTAGTTTTTATATCCCTGTTCTAACATTATTGCAAATGTTCATTATTTTGTTATTAAGTTTTTGAAGGGAGGGGAGGAGAAAGTTGCAGCTACCTGGTCAGCATGCTATGTTTCAGGGCTTTTTCAACATCCATGTCTGTACTGCTGTAATCAGTGATGATGATATTGAAGTACTCATCTCCAGTAGCTCTGTACAACTCTTCCATGTCAAAGATGAATTGCTGCACCCACCGAGCTTGATTTTTCACTGCGGGGACGAATGCAGACATTATTGCAAACACCACGTACTTAGTGGGAAAAATCACTAAGTCCAATAACTGCACACATATTCACTTTTCAACCTCCAATATCCCTTCCCACTGACAAACCATTTTTATCCTCTTTTACTGATCTCCACGGCTATTAAACAATTGAACTCTTTCGTCACTTAACATAGATCTAGATCTAAAAAAGTAGTACTGAAACCAACAGTGGAACTGAATACCTGCATTGCCAAGATAATGAGATACTTCAGCAGGAATATTTGAAAAATGATATAACAACCAATTTGCTCTGTTACCTGGCTTTTAAACTTTCCTTGTGTCAGAAACTAATCTTCAACAAAGGCAAGAAAATGCCTGCTCAATAGCTCTGTTAACTACAATCGACTGTTGAGAGATCAAATGCAATTCTAAAAAGTTAACTCCAATTCTAAGCCAAAAAAGATCAAGTTTATATTGTTCCATAAAGATTGGATGCAATTCTAATCCTTATTCTGTACAATACTGCTTCTTTTGATGCAGAAATTAAACATTAATGGTTATTAGTTTAGCAATTTGGACAGGAAGGAAAGGAATGGAACAGCAAGAGCATTGGGGACATATAACCATACCATTCAAGAAACAGTAAATAATTTGTGGTACTGATTGGGTAGCAAATCAAATTGGTACAGTTTGCACAATTCAACAGGATGCTGGTATATAATTCAATAAAACAATTGTACGCATGTGGCATGATAGAATGTTCAGTCAAGTTGGTTAATGGCTGATTGATAGTGATTAGTATTGATTGCAGCAATATTATTAGCATTATTTAAAGTTGAAAGGCACATTCCTCCCTTGCACCTGAAATAAATAATTTGAATAGAGCTAACTGTCCGACATGTTGCGAAACAAAGCTGTACAAGAATGCAATGCTAGTTAGGGCAATCTATTCTCAATATTAATTAATGAATAGGTGCATCTCTATGTGATAAGTCTAAACCAAAGGTAACAGCTTGATAACCTTTAACTAAATTATTTAATATATTGGTTATTTCAAAATCTAATGAGTTGCTAAGAGCCATAGTCCTCATTTTGATTTTTGAAAATTGCTATCAGAGCCCTCTGATATCCCCCTCCCTCCCACGTAGACGTCACTATCCGTCTTTACCTGGAACTATGAAGTGTACCACTGCATTGTGTTGCCAGCTGAATCCGGTTGGTGTGCACAGCATAATCTTTTCTTGATTTTCTCTAAGTTGTCGACCTCTGCGCCTGAAAACATTTCTCATCTTCCGTTCATCATCACCATCCATATAATAACCATTTCTGTTGAGGCCATAAATGTACTTCGATAATCGCACAATTGTTTTTTTATTCACCAGTAGTGCAAGCTCCAGGAGATAGCGGCTTCCATGTATGCGATCAAGGCGCTTTTCAATACTGATTAATTGATGAAGTGTGTATATTCTGTCACCAAATAAATAAATAATTCTTAGAATGAACATAAGGAGATTGTTTCATTTCATTTACTTGTGGAATACTTGTGTTATCCATCTTTCACCTTATTGTATTGTTAGCTTATGTTTTAGCTTAAGCACCCCTTCCAGCAAGTTGAACACACAAGATGTCAACTCTTTGGATGGAACAGTTTCCATATTCAGAAACTTAATCATAACCAGGGCAAAACAGCCCAATGTTTCCAATTCCCATGCTAGCAACCTCACCAAGTTATACTATCAGAGAACTCTGAAGCATTATTGGTTAAACAAATCCTATTAAAAATACAACATTAACAAATTACATTTTGTTCATGTGGATTGGATTGTCATGTGGATGCTGCAATGACGCAGGTACATAGGCGGTCACCTGTCTGTAGCTCTCCCCAGTATGTGGGTAAATGCACAGCATGCAAGAGCTACTCAAAGCATTCAATAAGCCCTTATGGCTCTTAATTCTTGGTCGCCAGTCATTGGAACCCAGCACCTTTACAGTTCCCTTTTAGCCAAAGACAAGGAAATATTTACATTTATTTAGCACTTTTCATGACCACCAAACCTCTCAAAACACCTCATATCAACGTAATAGAAGAAACATGACAGCCTCTTTGCATACAGCAAACTCCCTCAAACAGCTATCTAACCAGGACCAAATAATCTTTTTTTTTATGTTTATTGAGGTTTAGATGTTGGGCAGCACAGCAGGGATGGGTCAGATAGCTTCTTTCTGCACTGTAGGGATACTATGGTTCTATAACTCCCCTGCTTTTCATTGCAATAATGCCATGGGATCTTTTACATCCACCTGATCAGGAAGATGGGGCTTTAAGATTTAATGTCTTTTGCAAAAGATGGCCTTTCCAAGAGTGCAGTATTTCCTCAGCAGTGAGGTGTCAGCCTTCATTAGTGAGTGCAGAGCCTGGATTGGGATTTGAACCTAGAACCTCATGACTCAGCTGTGGCTTAGTGGTATCACTTTCGCCTTTGAGTCATTCTTTTGTAGTTCTCTCATAAATCTATATTCTTTATAGTTGGGCTGCCAGTCAATTTTATCATCTGGCCTGTAAGGTCTAACAGCCTTTTCAGTTTCAGGTTTGAGCCATTCATTCATGGAGCCCCAGCCTATGATATATCCCAGTAAATAAATGGATCACTATGACACCCTCACTCCCACCGCCCCACCCTTGAATACTAGATAATTTTTTCAGATGACAATTAATGAAGGTACCATTTTGCCATTATACAAGTAGAGTTGTACACAATCATAGATTATCTCAGTTCATCAGCTGAAAAACTGTGTTATTGTACTTGAGATGTCTGAAACTGAAACTGGGCTACAAGCAAAGAAATTTATAGGTTTTCTGGGGCATATCTTGGGAGATTCCCTCTTGAATAGTTGTAATATTTTTCATATAATATTCAGCCATTATCACATTTTGATGTGAAAAAGAATGCACATGATCACTTACCCTTTATGCTTCTCATTCAGCTTTTTGATATACATTTCTGCTACATCTAGAGCCTCCTGTTCTTTCATCAGCAGGTTTCCAGACACATTGCATCGAAGATCAATCCAGTCTGACCGTAACGCATTGAAGTCCATATTGTTTACTGTGAAAGTCTGTTCCCAACTAACTGCTTTGTCGTACGCATGTTGGTAAGAGGTCATATCCTCTGGCATTTCATCTTCATCCTCCTCTTCCATTGTCTGCTTACTGTTAGTTACCATGTCCATTGAAGAGATATGTCTCCACTTCTCCGCCTTGCCCCTGTCCTCTCGCAGCTTTTCTTTGATCTGACCTTTTGACCTTCCAAATACCGCAACTTTTCTCTGTTCGGCATAGTCATCTTCTTTCTGTGGTCCCTGCTCATTTGCAGGTGATTGCATTTTGTCCAATTGCCCTTCCCCTTTAACTGGCAGCTCTTTCTTCATGGACAGAAAATGCATGGGGATGACTGGTCCTGGATTCTCAACACCATTGTACATTTCATTACTTTGACTGTGATTAGATTTGTTTGAGTCTTTGATTTGTTTTTGGGCCTGAAGGTCTTCCCCTGGCAGCTTGGATGGTGACTCCAATTCTTTATGACTCATTAACAAATTTGTTCTCCTTTTACGCTCTTTGTTCAGAGAGGTATTATTATTCCTGTTCATTTTCTGTTCTAACAGAGTAATTGGTTGCTGAGTATATGTTGTCTTCTTTGGTTTTTGAGCAATCTTTTCTCCTTGTTTCACTAACCTATGGATTTGATTTTCAGGAAATTGAACTCCACCAACATTTTTGTCACTATCTAGATTTTTTCTCTGAGAAACATCCGGGGCAGTAATGCTGTCGGGTCTAGCCACCTGCCTCACAAAGGATTTTGATGGCTGTTTTTCTAAGTCATGATCTGATGCTGCAAGGTTCTTTTTTGAAAACGTGCGAGGGGCCTTGGCAGTTTTCTGACTCAGAGAGAGGGTACTCCTCATACTTTCTGCAACAGAGGCAGTTTCGCTGTTCTTGCCTTGCCTGAGCACTCTCTCAGTTAGTCTAGAATCTAGAGACTTAATAAGATCAAATACATTATTGCTAGATTTGTATTCTTCAACATGAAACAACTTTCTTTTCCTTTTAAAAGCATAGTCATCATAGTCGTCTCCATAATCTTTCACGGTGACCATTTGCTGTCTCCCATTCGACTTTGCAAAGTGTTTGGCCTCCAGAATATTTGGTGCATATTTTTTTTCACTCCCAACTTCCTCGAATTGCTTTTGTTTCTGCTCCTGGAATGCAGCGTTTGGAACCACAGGTTGTGGGAACTGGTCTTCATCTTCATAATCATATTCTTCGTCTTCCATTTCAGCATTGCCTCCCAGCTCTTCCCCTTTATTACTCATCCGCTTATTTGGTTTCTCTGCAAAAATCAGCAACAGCAGCACATTTCATTCAACTCATTGCGTCCTGTAATGACGGTTTCCATTTATTTTTAAAGGCAACCATAAATTGACTTACTAATTCAACTCTTAACCGTGGCAAGGACAATGGTTTTTATGTTCTGAAGCTGTCAATCAAGACTACGTTCTAAAGGAGGATTTCAGTGCACAGTGACAAATTTCAGGTTTTTGATGACCATGAAATAGTAGCAGGAGGAGGCCAATCAGCCCTTCAAGCCTGCTCCACCATTCGTTATGTTCAAGGCTGTTCATCCACTTTCAATAGCCTGATCCTACCTTCCCCCCTATATCCTTTGATCCCTTTCGCCCCATATCTAACTGTTTCTTGAAAGCATACAATATTTTGGCCTCAACCACTTTGAGGTAGCAAATTCCACAGGTAGACCACTCTCTGGGTGAAGAAATTTCTCCTCTTCTCTGTCCTAAACAGTCTATTCTATATCCCCAGACTGTGACCCCTGGTTCTGGGCACCCCCACCAGCAAAAACATCCTTGTTGCATCTACCCTGTCTAGTCCTGTTCAATTTTATAGGCTTCTGAGATTCCCCGCCCCCCAATCTTCTGAACTCCAGTGAATACAATCCTAACTGACTCAATCTCTCCTCATACGTCAGTCCTGTCACCCCAGGAATCAGTCTGGTAAACCTTTGCTGCACTCCCTTTGGAGCAAAAACATCCTTCCTCAGATAAGGAGGCCAAAACTGCACACAATATTCCAGGTGTAGCCTCACCAAGGCCCTGTATAATTGCAGCAAGGCATTCCTGCTCCTGCACTCAAATCCTCTCACTGTGAAGGCCAACATGCCATTTGTCTTTTTTATTGCCTGCTCCACCTGCATGTTTACCTTCAGTGACCGGTGTATGAAGACACCCTGGCCATACTGCACATTTGCCACTCTTAATATATGGCCAGATAGTAATCTGCCTTCCTGTTTTTGTTACCAAAGTGGCTAGTCTCACATTTATCCAAATTATACTGCATCTGCCAATCATTTGCCCACTCAATCACTTGTCCAAATCACACAGAAGGATCTCTGCATCCTTCCCACAGCTCATCCTTCCACCCAGCTTTGTGTCATCTGCAAATTTGGAAATTACATTTAGCTCCCTCATCTAAATCATCAATATATATTGTGAATAGCATGGGTCTCAGCACTGATCCCTGCAGTACCCCATTAGTCACTGCCTGCCATTTGGAAAAAGACCCATTTATTCTTAATCTTTGTTCCCTCTTTGCCAACCAGTTTTCTGTTCATCTCAATAATTTATCCCTAACCCCATGTGCTTTAATATTACATGTTAATCTCTTACATGGGACGTTGTTGAAAGCCTTCTGAAAGTCCAAATAAAACACAACCGTTGGCTCCGTCTCATCAACTCTATTAGTTAAATCCTCAAAGGATTCCAGTAGATTTGTCAAACATGACTTCCCTTTCATAAATCCATGCTGACTCTGTCCAATCCTGCCATTATTTTCCAAATGTTTTGCTATTAAGTCTTTGAGAATTTTCCCTACTGCAGATGGCAGGGTCTATAATTTCCTGTTTTCTCTCTACCTCCCTTTTTAAAGGAACGATAATTGACCCTCGCCTTAATAAAATGAATCCCCCTTTTATCAATTACATCCTTCAATATCCAATCAAAATATAGACGATCATGGTAAATTATTAGTGGACACTAGTGTAAGAATGTTGGAACATTGTTACTTCATTAGAAAAGGACTGGTTTGTCAAAGAGGGTCGATGTGGGTAATGTGCTGTGTGTGGAGTTCCAAAAGGCATTTGATAAAATACCATAGAATAGGTTTCTTACTAAAGTTGCCACCAATGAAATAAAACGGACAGTAACAGCATGGACAGAAGATAGAGACTATTGGTGGAACAGGTGCCTTTCAGGCTGAAGGAAAGCAGAGGGCAGAATTCTTCCATTCTGGGACAGGAATGTGGAGGTCAGTGTGAAACATGCCACATTCTCCAACCCCAACCTCATTCATTATGCAGTTGGATGTTTTGCGCTGTATTCCATGGTGGGGCAGGAATATGCTCCTGATGGTACATAGTCTGCCAATCATATTGAAAAGGCACCCAACATCACTGGCAGACTACTAAAGGAGGAAGATGGACCTCCTGAAAATGAAGGTGAAAATGGGCCTCCGGGAGATTCTGAGATCGGAAGATGGGATTTCTGAGAAAGAAGATGGATCTTCAGCAACAATTCTGAATTCCAGGACAGCGAGCCTGGAAGATACACCTGCAGATGCTCCCTGACCCACTGTTGTGGTGTCTGGGGTCCAGGGTTGCAGATGGCCTCTAGAGGCAGCTCAGACATTGTGTTAAGATCAATAATAGCACATGGTGAGGAATAACACTGCAGTTCATTCTACATATAGACTTACAAACTCCTTGTGGACTGAGGTGAGGAGAAATTTCTTCATCCAGAGAACGGTGAATTTGTGAATTCACTACCACAGAAAGTAGTTGAGGCCAAAATGTTGTGTAGTTTCAAGAAGAAATTAGTCATAGCTCTTGGAGCTAAAGGGATCAAGAGTTATGGAGAGAAGGTAATACATATTTATATAAATATTCAGGATATTGAATGTGATGATCAGCTGAATGGCTTACTCCTGCTTCTAGTTTCTAAGTTCCAAATATGTTTTGTGGGAAATCAGGTGTGGTGGAAGATTCTGGTTATGTGGAACGCAAGTTAGTTTCATGCTGGCCCCTGATGGGTTTTCTGACCTGCCATGGCAGGTGCCAGTAGAAGATCTGCCAAGAAATTCATGCTGCCAGGAAACCAATTTCTGGGCTGCCCGCCATATTCTTCCTCCCATGCCCACCATCAAACCCAACTGCAGGGGCTTGAGAGAACTAAACCCATACACAGAGAGGCTCTCTAGGAGTCAGCAAAAGTTCAAAGTTTTTCTTGAGGGTTTAGACTTAAATGTACAAAGCATCATGTAAAAATCTACAGATGTCACAAAATTTTGAAGTATAGTTAACAGTGAGGAGCATGGCAACAGACTTTGAGAGGGCACAGACTAGTGAAGTGAGTGGGCATATGCCAGATAATATTTAATGCAGAGAAGTATAAAGTATTACATTTCAGTATAAAGGAGGGAGAGATAATATAAAGAGTATAAACTTTAAACGAGGTGCAGGAACAAAGAGACCTGCAGGCACGTTTGCACAAGTTATTGCAGGTGGCAGGGCAGGCTGAAATGCACTTTAAAAAGGGGCACAGAATCCTAGGGTTTATAAACAGAGAAACAGACTAGAAAAGCAAATACTCTTCAGCTTGCCAGCTCTTGGTCTCTTCTTTATCATCATATCAAGGATGGACAAGACCATTTCTGAACACTTTGATGAATTCCTCACCATTCACATCCTCCTCTCTTCTTGCAACCTCCTCTACCTTTGCCTCCTGGGGAAAAAAAATCTTCCACTCAGTTCCACTCCTTCAAGCTTCAAGCTTTCTATCCTTTGATCACAACAATTATGCTGTTGTTAGTCTGCTCAATCTCACCCGGACTCAATCACAGCCTCATTCATATCCTCAATCATGCTCTCACTCACAGCCTCAATCCACCCTCTAATGAAAGCCTATGATTTATTACCTCCACATTTGGCAATTCCAGTGTTCTCCTATTTGGTCTCAATCTTACACTCTTCATAGATATCAACTCACCCAGAACCATGTTGTGGTATCCAAACCCACCCCCAAGTTCCGCTCACTCATCACCCACTGATCTACAGTGCCTCACAGTCACCAACACATCAAATGTTCAAATCCTTGTTAGCCTTCCCGCACATATTCCTCCACTGACAGATGCGCATTTAAGTTATTCATGCCCTAGGCGCTGCAATTTCAATCTTAAACTTCTCTGTCCTCATTAAAAACCCTCCTTAAAGTCTCTCTCTTTGATCAAGCTCTTAGGTCACCCAGCCGAACATTTGTTTTAGCTATTGTGTCTGATTGTACAACTGTAAAGTGCCTTGTCTGATGTTAAAGTGCACGGGCAGAATCCTACGGCCGTTCATGCTGGTGGGATTTTCTGGACCAGCTGCAGTGAATGGGGATTTGACTGAGTGCCAAATTTTCTGTCCTTGCTGGCAGCAGAAGTGGGGGATGAATGGTCAGTAAGATCACTTCCCACCCCATCCCCCTCCCATATAAATACAACATGTTGTTACACAAAAATAACGTAACTCGGTAAGTAGCAGAAATAAATAGCTTGTCTCGGAAGTTGTGGATTTGAGTCCACTGCAGGATGTGAGCACAAATATCATGACTGACATTCCTGTACAGTTGAAAGTGCCGCCACTTGGACACAACATTAAACTGATGCCCCTCTTAAGTGGATGTAACTTCAAAGAAAAGCCAGGGAGTTATCCACAGTGCCCACGTCCATATTTATCCCTTAATCAACATCACTAAAACAGATTATTGGGTTATTATCACACTGCTGTTCACAGGAACTTGATGCAGACTAGCTGGCTACCAGGTTTCCAACATTACAACAAGGACTATATTTCAGAAAGTATTTCATTGGCTGTCATTGAAGGATATAACCGACAAAAATTGATTTTATTAAGGCAAAGGTCAATTATCGTTCCTTTAAGTGCTTTGAGATGCCAGATGGTTGTGAAAGACATTATAAGAATGCAAGTTGTACTTTAATCACTGCAGGAATTACTGCCAGCACTGGATTTCAAAAGAGGTCCAAGGACTTCAGGAGGCTGTGAAGCAAGCTTTCTGGTTCATAATTCAGAATGTATCCAGCGATTAGATGTTTTTGATGGAAATTTCACTTACTGTAAAATTATTTCTGTGGGCCTTTATCTTTTGCTGGTTGTAGATTCACAAGTGACCGAGAAAAGTAATGGGAATCATTAAGGACTGTTGAGTAAAATAACCATGTCAATGTCACATGCAGCACACTGAGTCACAGACCAAACAATATAGGGTTACCTTCACCTACTCCTATCCTGAAAGGATTTTCAAATTTTTCTTTATTTGGTTTTTGTGGTGTATCCATTTTCATGTATCTATAGAATCCAAATCTGTCAGGTAAACAACCAGGGATTATAATATTAGAACATAAGTTGTCAAGTGAATCTTAATGATATTATTACAAGATAGATAGTTTTTCCTCATCACATTTGGAACATGCAACTGTTATTTTGAAACCATTTTATTAGTCATTTAATTTAATTTTTCCAATTCTTTCATTTTTCACAGAACTCATTTGTGTCTGCACTAGCTCTATAAATGAACCTCACTTAGTGCCATTCCCCACAACCGTGCACATTCTTCCATTTCAGATCACAACCTCATTCCCTTTTGATGATTGTTGTATATCATGTATACATTATTTGCTTCGAACATAAATCAGAGTCCAGGTCCCTCCTCAGATCATTTACAATTTGTCTCGTTATGGACTCCGCTCAACCCACTTGAACTCCCAAAAGAAGAAAATCCAACTGGGGAACCATCCAAGAGATTGCTAAGATAGGCTGTGAAATTTCTCCCAACCCCAGAAGGTAAAAACATGAATGATTCTCAAATGTAATCCCAAGGCCTTAAGACAGCTTCTGGGGACAGGAGGAAGGAAAAATAAAGAAATCAGAATGTGCATTCATCCATGCAATACTCCACTTAATGCAATACCCAAATTGCTGATTAATTTTCATCACATTAATTGCCAACTATGCTTTCATTATACTTAGTGTAATATTGTATAATCTTACCTATCTAAGTAATAGGCATTCTCATAATAAAAGCATTTGTTTTCTGACTCCATGTGAGTTAGCCTTGTGTAATCATTAGGGTACACGTAAGTCAGGTGAACCTAAAATTTAAAAACATTAAAACGTTATTTCATAGAATTTATAGCATGGAAACAAATCATTCTGCGCAACTATACCACCCTTCTTCACTTAACCTTATCCAAATCTCTATTACTTTCTCTGCTTCTCCTTAAATGCAGCTCTGCAATTCGACTTAACTGCACCTTGTAGAACATGCTGCCACATTATAACCACTAGGAGATGAGAAAGAGAAATACTGTAGATGTTGAGATTCTGAAATAAAGACAGAAACTGCTGATATTCTCAGCAAGTTGGCAAGAGCAAAGGAAGAACCAGAGCCTATGGTTCGCCCAGTCAAAAGAGAGTGACTCTTTTGGACCGAATATTAATGAGGCAAAGTTGAATGTTATGGCTCTAAATGGCAAAGGAAGAGTCAAGATCGGGAGAACTAATATTGTGGAAGTGGACAAATTCATGTATCTTGACTTAATAACAGCAAAGTTACATCCAAAAATGAAATCCAGGTTAGATTAGCTACAGCAAGAGGCGTAACCAGCAATTTCAAGTAGGGTCTCGAAAACCAAATTTATCAGCATGAAACGGACAAATCATCTGTGGCACTTGGTGTGGAATGTTGCATTTTATGGATGCAGGAATGGGACCCTGAAGAGAGGATGAGAGAAGGATGAAGCTTTTAAAATGTAGGTATGGACAAAAAGACAAATGAGTGATGGGTGAGAATAAGAGTAGAAAGTTGAGGGATCAAAGGAGTGGCTAAGTCCAAAGGGGGAAAAAATAGACAAATATAGACATCAAGAAAAAAAACTCTGATAGCCTTGTCCTGGCAACAATTGAAGGAGGATTGAAGGTAGAAACAGAAGAGGAAAGAAATTGGATGGGTGGACAACATTGAGATGTGGACTGAGGGAAGGTTGAGGAAAGCTAGAGAAGACAATCAATGGCAATGGCCCCACCATGGTTATGGTGAAAATGAACAATCGAGGCAGCTTTATTCAAACAAATTGCACTGACAAAGATGCCACAATAGACCTCAATGTTCTCACCGTGGAAAATAAAAGCTCAGTTAAAGTTCCTGTCCTGTTCATTGTCCATAGCTACCAGTTAGAAAGCATAAATGTACACATAGCTGTTGGGTAGCAAGAGACTCACTCTGGACTATTATGATTTCATTGTCAAATAGTCTAGCAAAAACTGCTAGATCTATTTGTGGTGACAACTTCCATCCATAAGCACCAAAACGTAAAAGGTGACACAAAGTAGAAAGCAGCAATCTTTACATGGGCCACAGAGACACAGGCAGAGACTGCAAGAGACAGCCAAAAAAAAGTTTCTTGCTAACCCTTTTCTGTCATTTATTTCTGTTTCTGCATTTATATTTAGTCTGTTTTTCTTTTACCCTTCAAAGCTAGCTACTTGGGCTGTGAAATTTCCAAGGGTTTCATCGTGGTGATGGACTCGGTCAGCTGCAATCTCAAAACAATTTATTTTCTCTCCGAGATTCCAGTAAGAAAAGTATCAGAGTGTATAAATTCTTGACAGCAAGATTCTCTGATGGTAGGGCTAGAAATAATGATGTTCTGTTCAATACCCCGATCAAATTTGGCAGGCTTCATCAGTTGTGAAGAATGGGTACTGAGATGATCCACACCAGTGTTATCAGTAACTTGCTAAGTATCACCCAGCACAAGTCATAGACTACAGAAAGGTTGGACAGTAAAAAATGGAGGGCGCAACAGCTAGCACTGCTGCCTCTCAGCCCCGGGGACCCGGGTTCAATTCTGGCCTTGGGTGACTGTCTGTGGGGTTTGCACGTTCTCCGAGAGTCTATGTAGGTTTCCTCCAGGTGTTCTGGTTTCCTCCCACAGTCCAGGGATGTGCTAGTTAAGTTATTGGCCATGCTAAATTGACATTAATGTCGGGATATTGGCGGGGTAAACGTGTGGGGTTGCAGGAATAGGGCCTGGGTGGGATTGTTATCTGGGCAGACTTGATGGGCCGAATGGCCTCCTTCTGCACTTAAGGGAGTCTTCTCAATGTTTAACTAGGACTGTGTGATGACACTAGTTGCTGCAATACAGAGAATGTAGTGTTACTTTGGATAGGTGAGGTAAATACCCTCCATCTGTAGCTTGTGAATCTTGCAACTTAAGATTTGTCATTTAAGAAATAATTTGTGGATGTTAATACACAAGTTGGCCACAAGGCGGGAGTGGTTTGTTTTGTAGTCAGCTATCCCATTAATGTGAATGAATTTCCACTGAAGCTGCAGTCACAGACTGCTGCAATAAGTACAAAAGCTTATTTGACCATGGTAGTTGCTGTCTGAAACAAAGATTTGGTGAAAACAGTCAAAATTTGATCTCATCAGTGACAGCAAAATACATCAGATGCTGGAGATTTGAAATTTAAAAAAAAAGAGCTGGAAAAACTCAGCAGGTCTTACAGCATCTGTGGAGAGTGAAACAGAGTTAATGTTTCAAGTCTTTTAAATGACTGTTGTTTCTGAATTTGAACAACAACTCTTTCAGAGACTTTGTACATCTGGCCAAGTTTTCTTGAGGATTTTCACATTTTCGAATGCATTTTTCCAGTGACCTTCATCATTAAGGGTGACACAGTGGTTAGCACTGCTGCCTCACAGTGCCAGAGACCCGGATTCAATTCCAGCCTCGGGTGACTGTGCGGTGTTTTCACATTCTCCCTGTGTCTGCATGGGTTTCCTCAGGGTGATCCTGTTTCCCCCCACATTCCAAAGATGTGCAAGTTAGCTAGATTGGCCACGCCAAATTTACCCTTAGTGTCAGGGGGCTTAGCAAGGTAAATACGTGGGGTTACGGGAATAGGACTTAGGTGGGATTGTTGTTGGTGCAGTCTTGATGGGCCAAATGGCCTGCTTCTGCACTGTAGGGATTCTATGATTAATTTATCTTATGTAAACCAGCAATAATCACCAAGTTCATGCGCTGAACGCTTATGACTCTTATTTAGATGAATGAGCAACATCACAGTCAATCTTTTTCAACACCTTTATTGCTTTGATTGTTTTAATGGAGTTGGCACAGTATCTCATGACTCAGTCATTGCCTCAAACAATTCATCATAAAAACAAGTCAGTTGTTTTTCAGGTGGGAAACAAGAATTCTGCAGGAGAGTGGTGTGATCGGCTAAATCATCATGTTATTTTGATTGAATACACAGTTTGCTGAAAAATACGAAAACAGATTTGGGACAAAACACTTCACTGAGAGAACCCTGCCCACATGTTGCGAAAACCAAGGTCACATTATCACAGTGCGGTACCTACCCCCTCTAATAAAATTGTTTATCTAGTTCAACAATACACCAGATATGCCAAGAGAAGATAATGTCTTAACGAGGGCAGGACAAAGCACACAGCTGAAAGGTCCATTCCACCTTGTGCTAAGCGCGCAGACAATGATTTTATTTGTGGACCAAGAGTAAAAGTAATACATGAGGACAGGTTAGCTCTGAAGCCACACTGATAAGATCATGGAAACGCTCTGATGGTTTTCTTTTGCTTAAGCCCTGCAAAATTGGCATTTAGGTTATGATCTGCAGATACTGGGACATGGGTTTGATTTCTGATTGTCATGGTGCTTGGCATTTTCCACTCAGAAAAGGAGTCAGAGGGCCAGGTTTTAAAAACTGAGCCCCTTCACCAACACAGCCAGCTGCTCCTTCACCATTGAGAGTTTGAGATACCCACTGAAGAGTGCTGTGCAGGATCTTGATGCAGCTGATCAGAGCGCTGGCAGAACTGTCAAAACTGTCCCTCTAAAATTTGGCACTTTGAGTTGTAGCTTCTGATTACTTGGACATTTGAGTGAACTTCACTTTCTACTATTTTGGCAGAGATACTAAGTCATTAATGCTCATATGCCTCCTCTAAGGAAAGGGAGCACAGGGTTGGACTTAATACTGAAAATCGATTTGACTGTCTTGACAGTTCTGGAATTGGTACCTCTCAAATGCCAATTCAGAAAAACGCTTGGTTGGGAGTTAAGTATCCCTAATACAAGAGATAGCACCATGGATGCTGGAAATCTGAAATCAAACCCAAAACTCAGCAGGTCAGGCAGCATCTATGGAAACAGAAAGAAGAATTGATTGCTGGAATTCTTGCGGCTGGGATTCTCCTGTCTCACTATAGGTGAATGGAGATTTGGCAAAGTGCCAAATTCTGTTCTTGCTGGCGGTGCATACAATGTCAGAGAATTCCAGCAACATTCAGTGCCGGAGTTGTAAAGTGGCTTTGGCCTTAAACATTAAGCAGGATTTTTCGGCCTCTGTGAGGGTAAGTATGGAAGCAAGTAGGAACAAAAATGAACATTGCCAGCTGATCTGTCAGTTCGAGATCACCATCTGATCTCTGGTGATTTTGCTTAGGATGGAAGGGTGTGGGAGTGGGAAAGTGGCTCCTCCAGAAACTGGCCAACTGATCTTGTTAACAAGCTGAGCAAATGTCACTTTGCAATTTTAGCTAGAAGCACACAGGTTACACAATGATTCAGATGAAAGTCCATCTATTGAACAAAGCGATTCCTTGAAGAGGTGTTTATTCATCCCTCTACGTGACATCAAGATGGAGCCACAGTGACACTACAACCAAAGCCACCTGCTGAGAAGAACCATCATCAAGCAGGCCATCAGACTTCTGAAGTCCAGTTCCAGTGCACAGTGGCAGCAGTGTGTACCATCTACAAGATGGAATGCAGCAATTCACCAAAGTTCCATAACAGCACATTCCAAACCCACACACTAATAGCTAGAAGTACAAGGGCAACAGACACATGGAAACACCACCACCTGCAAATTCCATTCTAAGTCACACACCATCAGGCCTGGAATTATGTTGCTCGTTTACTGTCATTGGATCAAAATCCTGCAACCCCCGTCGCAATAGCACTATGAGTGTATTTACACCACTTGAACTGCAGTGGCTCAAGAAGACAGCTCACCATTTCCACCTTCTCAAAGGCCCTTTGGAATGGGTGACAAATGGTGGCCTAGCCAGCAAATCCTATATTCCATAATAGAACAAAAGATTGATGGCAGCATTTTGTGGAAAAAGCGGCTTTAGGTAAGTGTTTGAAGGTATAGATAGGGCACTCCACTTGCAGTCCAACCATAAACCAGACACCAGCCTCCCATAACAAGATGATATTTCCTGTTCAGTGTGTTACTATGGCTCCTACAAATGCCAACATAACAGGCTTACTGTGACCACTTCAAAAGAAAAAGAAAGAAAATGGAAAGACAAGAACTTGGGCATGATAATGCCACACCATTCTTTGAAGATGCAGATGGGTGTCACCCAATACCTCACCAAATGGCCAAATATGAATCTTTCAGTAATATTGTCCAGCAGATGAGCCACTGCAATAATGGCAAATTTGTCTTTCCATGTGTTTCAGTGGATGCTAAAAGAGCTCACGGCTAGAATATTCCAGCATCTGGATCAATAATTCTCCTTCAACCAGTATCAAAAAAAAAATCAACCATTATCCAGCTCATGTCTGTTTGTTGGGATCTAGCTGCGCACAGAAAAATCACTTTGACCAAATTAACAGTCATTACCGTGTATACAAAACATTTTCAGAAGTTTCCGAGAGCCAAGATTAGACAGTACAAATGTATGCTGTCCTTTTGTTTGGCTACCACATTGTAATTCCAGCCAGAAGTTGTGTTTGCAATTGTAGTGTAGAGGCAGGCTGATCATAGTTGAAAAGTCCTATCAGTATTCGCTGCCTAGATTTGTACACAGTCACTAGAGTGAGGAACCAGAAGACTGAATGCCTGTGAAATCATACAACATCTTCAACATGCTGTATAGGACTGCAGCATCTGACATGTGCTGAAATTCTGTGATAGGATTTGGAGTCATGACCTTTTGGCTTGGGGACCAGCTGACTGCCAAAGAATCAATTAGATAAAATGAGAAAAGAATGATTTTCCCCTTCCTAGTCTGGTGAGCTGAGATCAATGAGTTATAGAACTGCAGTGTGAAGAGTTCTGCACCAAACATATATGGTGGGATTTCCCCCCAAAATGGCAAAGTATCAGGTTTCTCCCCAGAAACTCAGTCTTACACTTCAGATCTTCTGACACGTTAAAGCAGAGGAGATGCACTTTGAGCCATTATTCTGGAGGGGTCTGATACAGTAAGAAGTCTGACAACACCAGGTTTAAGTCCAACCGATTTATTTAATAGTAATACCAGGTTTAACCTGGTGTTGTCAGACTTCTTTCTGTGTTTACCCCAGTCCAACACCAGCATCTCCACATCAGGGATCTGATACAGCCAACAAGGCTGGTTCCACAAAGATTGGAGCATCCTTTTCAAACGGCATTTCAATTTCAAATTAATGTTAGAGGCCCCCTCCCCCGAACATGGGCATCAGAATCCCTGGCAGAGGGAACACCCCTAACCCTCCATCTCTGAGGAGCAGCCTATAAAGAAATCATGCAATTTTTACCTCAGTTCCAACCAGAACATCCTGCTCTCTGCCCAATGGTCAATGCAAGTTCAAATTTGAAATTATCAGTTTGTAATGAATTACAGGCACTTTGTGATCAACATGAATTAAGTTGGCAGAGTAAAATAACTTTAATCTCATCAGTGTGGGCTGTAACGTGCATTCTTCACTGCAGTTTCTGCTGAGATTATTCAAGTCCACATGAGCCTTGCCAGCACTTTAGCTGGATAACAAGTGTTCTGACAGTAGAAGCAGCAGTGCCAACAATGACTACCTTAGCACCCTTCTGGATCATTTCCCAGTGCCCCACAGGTGTCAAACCACTAAATTTTTCAGATGGTGACTGTATACAATACTCTGTACTGCAGCACGATGTTAAGTTGCTTAGGAAAATTTTGATGTAAGATTGTATAAGACTCATCATTTTGTGTCAATGGTCAAGCACGCAGAACACGTGAATAGATGAATAAAGACCGGAGCCGCTGGATAATTTTGAAGCCAATCATCTGACATTGCAGGGAATAAATGTTTAAAAAAAAACAGCACTTCTGCGCTGCTTTGAAGTATTGCCACAGAACTGAAAGCCAACACTCTGAGGATTAAAAGCAGTTTTTTTCCTTGATCAGTTCTGATTCATGCAGATGCATTCTCGATAAAATGTAGCAGCTTTATCATTTACAATTAGAATACATTAAAGGTTTAAACTACTTTATTACAGAAGCCAATATAGCAGCTTTTAAATAAATATCACTGTTCAGTTCAGCAACGTTTTATAATTATATATTATGCTGGCTAGATTACCCTAGTAATCCAAAGGTCTGGTTACTTAATTCATAATCTGGATTTGTGAGCTTAGATCCCAGCATAGCAGTTGGTGAATTTGAATTCAGTTAATTAAATGGAAGGCAAAAAGCTGATATTAGTAATGGGATCATGAAGCTAACGGTCATAAAAATCCACACGAACTCTAACAGTTCAAGGTGGTGATACACCACCACTTTCTCAAAGGTACATGGGAACAGCAATAAATCCTGGCCTTGCCAACAATGCCCACGTCCATGAACCATTTTTTAAAAAATGGCATTTGATTAATCTGTTTAACATCTCAAGAGTAAAATACCCTCCTGAAGGTTTTTGACTACATGCACTTGGCCTGATTAGAGAAAGGAGGGATGAACAGGCTGACAAAATCGCAGCTTAACAAAGGAACCGGCTGGTACCATAGAGAACAATATTGCTGGTCATTTACATGACAACAATATCCAGAAATAATGCAAAAAATCGTTGCCAGTCCAGCAGTCAGAAACTAAAAACTGTCTTGTATTTGTTCAATTTTGAGTTTTGGCTTGGAGGGTAATGTATAAAAATGAATAAAAGCCCAGATGTGTTCTCTTGTTCAGACAACTGATTGCAGCTGTTTTTACGGCATTGCCCAATATTGCAGCCTGCTCTTCCAACGTAAGTTATATAATTTGCCTTAATGTTCTTATGTTGGGAAAGAAAATAAATCAGCCCAGTTTTAATTCCTGAAGGAAAGGTGCAATGAGAAATTCAAGTTTAACTATGATGCCTAAAAAGGGTGAATAACTTGCAAACACTGTAAGCTCCAACATTTTCACAGAATCATAGAATCTCTACAGTGCAGAAGGAGGTCATTTGGCCTATTGAGTCTCACCAACCATAATCCCACCCAGGCCCTATTCCCATAGCCCCACATATTTAGCCTATAAATCCCCCTGACACTAGGGTCAATTTAACATGGCCAGTCAATCTAACCCGCACATCTTTGTCTACTTGGACAATGTACTGGAGGGGATTCTGCTTCTGCAGAGTTATGTTGCAACGTAAGTCACTGCTTTCAGGTGAGCAAATAGGGGTGGAAAAAAAAAACAAATGGAAAAATGACACACCAGTTCAGGAAAAAGTTTCTGTTTGACAATTCACAGTTCTATATTTCAGCTGATCGAATGTTTGTATCAGTTTAGCAGCTGGCATGTGTGTATGTGAACATATACACACATGTAAACATGAGTAATGAGTGTGCATACACCCTGTGTTATTTAGACTGCTCAGGATGCCTGTTTACATTGTTAATGCTGAAATTAATTCTGGATCTCTTTCAGAATTCTCATTTAAACCACAGTTATGTAGCAAGATTTGTTTTAAGCTGGCAAGCTGTTCTGAATTGAAGTCAGGTCTTGAATAATTGGATTCCAAACTGGATATTACCAGTTTGATCTGAATGCACTGTTTTGACTTCAGTAATTCCCAGCACACCCGTCAGAATATAACTCAGTAACAGCCTGATGAGCAAACTGGCTTCAGACTCATCTGCAATTTAAACAGCACAGTGATCAATAACAAATTAATTCTGTATTAATCTGATCTGAAGCTAATCGCGCTAGAAAGAAACGCAACTGAATGGTTAGCATTGCTGACCTAGTACACCATCATTAATTCTGCCTAAAGAAACAGGAGAAGGCACTTACAAACTGTAATCCCTGGTAACGGAGCAGCGGGAACCCCTTAATGATATAGCTGGGTTTGTAGACACAGTCAGGCAGCACTTGGTGCACATGAGACTCATCAATTAGAGGTACTGAAACAAGAATTAACACAGAAAAAGTGAGGCAGATGTTATACAAAAGGCTCTAGGCTAATCTCTACTGAAAACAGAGTTAGGATCATATTTGGTTAAGTCATCTTTGCTTTTCTCTCCCATAATCTGAGGTTCACTCTTTTTACATCATCAGTAAAAAAATCTTGTATCTGTAGACTTGAAATATAAAAACCGAATGCTCATTTCTTCTTTTAAAATTTAAATCCATGTGCTTAATTGTGACGCACAAGAGACTTGACCAGGACTGAAAACACACAAGATAAAGAAATGAGCTAACTGGAAACAGTCAAGTAGCTTTTAACCTCTCTGATCGGGGAACACACTGGTGGTTTGTAACACAAATGCTGCAAACTAATAACAGAACCACGAACCACCTGTAGGTTGGTTATGGCTTCAATCATATTCAAGTATTTACTGTAACAAACAAAGGGTAGAAGTTGTGTATAACATTTAGTGTTTCTATTTTGTTGTATCATTGGTACATACTTACACTAAAACTTGATATGCCTAAGAAAGGCCATCATCGATTGTACTCCATATTTGGAAAGGTCTCAAATGAGACACATTAGAAAAGCATTTTAATTTGTATTTCCATAAAGAACGATCAGCCCCCAGATAAGCCAGCAGTGAGCACCTCCTGTGCTCAGATAAGTATAAACAGTACAGAATGATCATTTGGCTGAAGGTGCTTTTTAACATACTTATTTGAAATTTGGCTTTGCTTATGTAAAAAATCCTTATTTAGAAAATATTTTGAACACATTGGAAAAATAACCTGTTAACATTATGGAAAACAGTTTTTGATGTTGGAGTCTACATTTAGTAAATATGTATTATATCTTAACAGAAAAAAACTGATTTACATTTAGACATGATCTTTACAAATGTATGAGATTAAAGTTACACTTAAAACCATTTCTGTGCTCCCAAGTAGTTGCATGTTTGTGTGTGATACAAGCCAATCCCAATTGATACGAGTGATTATAATCCACTTCTGATCATGGTTTGATGACTCCTGTTGGAAATCACACATGTATGGACATCTTGCAATGACTGCACTGCGAGTGAATATGACAATCCTCACAAATAAACAACCCACTGAACTCATTGCCCACTGCAAGATTAGTAACTGCCACATGATACCTACACCACATAGACTGGAGTGGTTGGAGAAGGCCACGCACCATCACTTTCTCAAGGGCAATTTGGGATGGGCAACAAATGCTATCCCAATCAGCAAAGCCTACATCCCATGAATGAATACGAAATATATATATTTTGGACTACAAATGTCCTTGGAAGTGCATCCCAGGAATGGATGGGAGAAAATGGAAACTAAAACTGCTTCCCAGCAGGTTCAGAGACTTCACTTTCATAAAAACGCATTTGGTAAACATTTTCTCATTTGGCTGCAACTGCACAATCAAATGATTAAACTGCATTAAATGAATCATCATACTGCATCATTTGTGCATGCTATCATTGTAAAGCAAATGATATCTGCTTTACTCTTTCATCAACTAAAATGGTTTTTACTATTAGGGCACTAGCAAATCTTTACCAATGTACCTCAATCTAGAGACTGTTTTCTAAATGTCGGACTTTCCGCTCTGGGGGATGGAGGGAGATCGGGCCTGCTGATCCTGTTATCTACAATTCACCAACCATAGATAAAAACTGGGATGGATCATGGTTTTACTCAGTACATGATGGGAATATGACTGTGCACAAATTTCAAGGACACTGGCATTGGCAAAACTGCAGAAATGTTACCATTTTAACTGTTGTAACAAGCTAAGACAGACAATTGGGATTAGTCGAAATATAACGCTACTCGTTCCTTAAGGTAGGTGCAAATTGTAGATAACTTGTGAGATTAGAGGACTTTTATCTGTACTAAGGGGCATATGTAAACATCGCAACCATTTTGGAATGTCTGCTTTTAAAGGTGGTTTAGGTGCTTCCCATCAGCTGTTACGAATCACCAGACAACACCACGACAACTTACCTGCCTTTAGAACAACAACATTCAAAGAGAAATCTTACACTGGAAAAAGCTGTCGCGAGGGTCATACTTCAGCATTTCTGCTGGATGGTCTCTGTGTGGGCTTGTGTAACCGTAATTCTTTTTATGGCTTGCTATGGACTGTGGAATGTGCTGTACCTCGTTTAGTTTTATCAATGACTCGTCTGGAATGTAAAGAGAAGTTTTTTTCTGAAAAAGTAACTTAAAAAGCTTTCAGTTCTTCATTATTTAAACATTAAAATAACATACTAACAGTTGTAAGTCCAGCTCGCTGCCATTTATTAAACAGCATCAAAATTCTCTTCAAATGTTAACTCTGCAATTGATAACAATAAGAGAACAAGGAAATGGCCTGTGTAGACATGACCATGTAAAATAACGAAGCAATACAACGTTCATTAGCAATAAAACTATCGTGCTCCATTTTAAGAATTTGTTTCAACTCTCAGTCAAAAGTTAAACAGTTACTTCCTTTTGTATGAAACCAAAGAAATTCCGACAATGAAAAAAAGTCACAATTTCTTTTTTATAGATCTCAAAGACACATTTTCATTTCCTTTATATAACTTCTGCTTCTTTGCTGCATTCCTTACATCCTCTATTGATTTCAATAATCTATAATAATACTAAAACTTACAATAAATAATTAGACTTACAAATGTAGGCAAAATGTGTAACTTACTAACATAAAGTGAAATATATTTCGAATCAATAATGCTGAATTTATGGCCAGTATTGTGGAGTCGCCACTAAGGGAAAGAAAACAAGAATAAATGTGATCATTATACTGGTGACAAATGGCAAGTTGACCTTTCATTTCACTTTCCAAATGCTCCAGGTGGACCAGCCTGCCTCTGCATACCAGAAAACTGCAGAGTCTGTGGATTTTCCTACTTTTTCACCTCAGGGTACTGACTTATCTTTGTACAGTGAATCCCTGCTTTAAGTTGTCTCATTCAGCATTGTTTTGCTTTAACATTGCAATATAATGGGGCCCGTACACACACTTAGCACCAGCACCTCTGCTTTGGTGTCAATTTTTTGTTAAGAATATTTATACAAGTGGTATTCACTACCCTGTCCCATCTGGTTCACTAATGTCCTTTAAGAAAGGAAATCTGCTGCCCTCGCCTGCTCTGGCCTACATGTGGCTCCAGACCCACAGCAGTATGGTTGACTCTCAAATGCCCACTGAAATGGAAGGCAGTTTGGGATGGGCAATAATTCGGGGACCCAGCCAGTGACACCCACATCCCGTAATATAAAATTTTTAAAAAATTCCTTCCCACATGCTGTCTCTGCTGCTCGCTGTTTGTCTCTCAGACCCTCCAGGTCGTCGCTTTCCCTGCATTCCGATGCTCCGGCTTGTCCCGTCTAACGCTTGTGCTTCCCTTTCCAATGCTCCCACTTGCAGATATTCTTATTCCGTTGCTCACTTCCTCCCTCTCACAAGCACATAGCAAAGGTACGGGAGAAGGAACTGACAAGAGTGAGAATCGGGGAGGGGAGGGGGACAGCGGGAGGGTCGGGGAGGGTTGTAATGTAAAAATCTGATACCCTCAATGTTGTTTCACTTAAAGTTGCACTCTCCAGGGACACAGCAACATTAAGAACATAAGAACTAGGAGCAGGAGTAGGCCATCTAGCCCTTCGAGCCAGCCCCGCCATTCAGTAAGATCATGGCTGATCTGAAGCGGCTCAGTTCCACTTTCCCGCTTTCTCCCCATAACCCTTAATCCCCTTGCCTACCAAAAACCTATCAACCCGCGTCTTAAATATATTTAGCGAGGTAAATGCTTCAACGGGCAGAGAATTCCAGAGATTCACCACCCTTTGAGTGAAGAAGTTCCTCCTCAAGTCTGTTCTAAACTGCACCCCCCTTATCTTGAGGCTGTGCCCTCTAGTCCTGCTGTCTTTTCTGAGCGGGAAGAACCTCTCCACCTCTACCCTATCCATCCCTTTCATCATCTTATATGTCTCAATAAGATCCCCCCTCATCCTTCTAAACTCTAACAAGTACAAGCCCAGTCTATTCAGCCTCTCTTCGTAGCTCAACCCCCTCAACTCCGGTATCAGCCTAGTGAACCTCCTCTGCTCTCCCTCCAAGGCCAAAATATCCTTGCGTAAGTGTGGCGACCAAAACTGCACACAGTACTCCAGCTGCGGCCTCACCAGTGCCCTATACAGTTGCAGCAAGACCTCCCTACTTTTATATTCAATCCCCCTCGCTATGAAGGCCAGCATCCCATTTGCCTTCCTGATCACCTGCTGCACCTGTAGGCTGGGTTTTTGTGACTCATGCATAAGGACCCCCAGGTCCCTCTGCACCGTAGCATGCTGCAGCTTTTCGCCCTGTAAGTAGTAGTCCTTCCAACTATTATTCCTGCCAAAGTGGATAACTTCACACTTGCCAACATTGTATTCCATCTGCCAGGTCCTCGCCCACTCGCTCAGCCTATCTAGATCCCTCTGCAGACTTTCTATACCCTCCGCACAATTTGCTTTTCCACTTATCTTTGTGTCATCAGCAAATTTCGACACCTTACACTCAGCCCTCCTCTGGAATGTCTATATAAACAGTAAATAGCTGAGGCCCCAGCACCGATCCCTGCGGCACTCCACTAGTCATCAACTGCCAATCCGAATAGCACCGACACCCACTCTCTGCTTCCTATTTGACAGCCAATCCTCTATCCATGCTAACACCTTACCCCCAACTCCATGCCCCCTAACCTTCTGTAACAACCTTTTGTGCGGCACCTTATCAAACGCCTTCTGAAAATCGAGAAACACCACATCCACCGGTTCCCCTCCATCCACCGCACTAGACACATCCTCATAGAATTCCAATAAATTCGTCAGACACGACTTCCCCTTAACGAATCCGTGCTGCGTCTGCTCTATCAAACAATTCTTCTCAAGGTGCCTCGCTATTTCTTCTTTGATGACGGATTCAAGCATTTTTCCTACAACAGACGTTAAACTAACTGGCCTATAATTCCCCGCCTTTTGCCTGCTACCCTTTTTAAACAGCGGCGTAAAATTAGCCGTTGAGAATGGTGATGTAATTAGAAAAGAAAATTAAGTGAGGAATTATTGTATAATACCTCCCCACAGGTTATAAAGTGGCGTTCCTGTACGCAGACGTTTCAGTATCGCCTTATACCTTCACTCTCTATATTTGCTCCAATAAAGTGAGCTGGCCACAAAAGCTTCTGAACAATAACTGACTCTCCAAAGCCTGAATACCATCCACAAGGCACAAGTCAGGAGTGTAATGGAATACTCTCCACTTGCCTAGGAAGAGTGCAACTCCAACAACACTCAACAAGTTCAACACCATCCAGGACGAAGCAGCTCACTCGACTGGCACCCCATCCAGCAACATTCATTCCATCCACCACCTGTGTATAGTGGCAGCCAATGTACACTATCTACAAGCTGCACTGCAGCAACTCAAAGGCTTCGTCAACAGCATATTCCAAACCTGTGATCTCTACCACCTAGAAGGCACATGGGTCATTGATGCAAGGGAACACCATGAAATTCCCTTCAAGGAATACATTATTCCGACTTGGAAATATATCGCTGTTCCTTACTGTAGCTGGCGCAAAATCCTGGAACTACCATCTGAATAGCACTGAAGGTGATCCTGCAGCACATGGATTGCTGTGGTTCAAGTAGGCAGCTCACCATCATTTTCTCAAGGACAATTACAGATGGGCAATAAATGCTGGCCCAGCCAGTGATGCCCCATCCCATAAATGAATCTTTAAAAAGCCTGTGAAGCCAGGCTCCTGGTATGAATTTTCTTTTCTAATTATATCACCATTCTCGAACATCAACAGGTGTCTGACATTTCTGTAACAAATCATACACATTTTAAAACAATTATAAAGAAACAGCCCTAATGCCAATGGTGTCTTGACAAATGTGGGAGTTAAATTATTAGTTCTGGGTCTCAGTATCAGTTCCTCCCAGAAGTCGCCCTGGTTGAGTTCAGAAAATCACAGCACACTTTAACAACAGTCAATCATACACCCAAAACAAGTGACTTAAATAGCATCCCCTCACACGAATCCTGATGTAGGATGCAGGAATCCCCACTTTCTTCCCTCCTTTATCAAGGCCCATTGTGACCCAGCGCCGGAGCAAGGCAACTTCTTGCAAGCTGTCCCCAGCATACTTTCTAATTCTATCTTTTACTCTCGTTCTATGCTTCTAAAATTTTATTCTAACTCTTTCAAGCTCTCTAACAATGATCTTTGTCTACACACTAGCTATGACTGTAACACTACATTCTGTACTCACTCGTTTCCATCTCTATCAATGGTATGCTTTGTCCATATAGCATGCAAGAAATAATACTTTTCACTGTATACTAATACATGTGACAATAATAAATCAAATCAAAATCAAGCCATTCAACCAAACTAACAGCCCTGAGGGGTCCACTACAGCTTCTCCCAGCAACCTTACACAAGGGAAAGGTACAAATGCAAAATCCCCATGTGTGTCTACACTCTCTTGATTGGGGGCTTCACTCTAATGCGATAAGCATTAGCACTGAAACATGCTTGCCTCTGAAAATCCAACTGGAAGCTCCAAGTGTTCCCTTCAAAGTGAAATATCTGAACTCCTACAATGGAGCACAAAGAATTATTCTTTCTGAAAAGCTAAGGAGGTGCTCTTGCACAAATAGGAAGAGCAAAAGCTATTCCCAACAAACATCACTACTTTCCCCAGTGAGATCGTGATGTGGAGATGCTGACATTGGACTGGGGTGGGCTCAGTAAGAAGTCTCTCAGCACCAGGATAAAGTCTAACAGGTTTATTTGGTAGTGTGAGCTTTCAGAGCACTGCTCCTTTGTCAGGTAAGTGGGGAATTCAAAATCCTTGCAGCAAATAAAGCCTTTGACGACATCAAACTCTCCTCTGAGCACTTATTAAGTAATTGATGATACATCCTGCATGCTCAAAATCCTGACGGACACCATCCTAGCCAATAGATAATGGCAAATCCTGCATGTTCAAAGTCCCAAGACACCATCCTAGCCAGCAGTTGTTTCCTATAAAGCAGGAACATACTAGTCCTGTTGCCCAGGGAACAACTTTGCCACCGACAAGTAGGTGGCAACAACATCCCTAAGAGGGAGGAAAAAAAAAAATCACATCCAGAAACCATCTCAAAGGCAGAAGAGAGCATTAAATTGTCACCACTATTACCAGCTCAATACACACTCCCAAAATGGAACAATCAGTAACTAACTCTGGAATGACATCTCAAGAAATTACACATTGCTGATGGTCAACAAAACCAACAGAAGGTAACATCCTCTTCCAGGACAGACCAAAGTATATCATTAACAGACAGCTAACTGAGGTATATGAGATGCCAACGGGGATTGACAGGGTAGAAGTAGAGAGGATGTTCCCTCTTGTAGGGCAATCTGGAACGAGAGGTCATAGTTTTAGATTAAGCAGTAGCAGGTTTAAAAGATTAGAGGAGATATTACTTCTCTCAAAGGATTGTGAATCTGTGGAATTCGCTACCTCAGAATGTAGTGGATGTCGGAATATTGAGTAAATCTGAGGAGATAGACAGATTTTTAATTAGTAATGGGTTAGAGAATTATGGAGAATAGGCAGAAAAGCAGAGTTGAGGCCAAGACAAGATCAGCCATGATTATATTGAATGGTAGAGCAGGTTTGAGAGGCTGAATTGCCTATTCCTGCTCCTAGTAATTATATCAGCCAAGTAAAAAGGACCCAAGCCAAAACATCAGATGAGAAATTGAATTGATGACTTCCCTACATAAGTGCCAGATGCTGTTCAGCCAATGCCATGAACCGAGTAGTTCTGTGGCAGTGAAAAGCTTAATATTGACAATCTGGATCTCAGTCCCTGACACAGGAATTGAAAGAAGGCATTCAAACATCCCACTAGTCATCGAGTAGGTCTGGGCACATTGCCAAATCTGGCACAGCTGGCAAAAAAAAGCCAAAATTAATCCCACTAAACCCTACCATCAAACTTTTGAGGGGATGTTTATCACATGGGATGCAAAATTGAGTATTGAAGGGAGTGGAAATAAGAGGGAAGAAAACCTATCTCAAGCACATTTCTATGGGCAAAGTATAAATGCAAATATATATACACTAACAATGCAACAAACTCTAGGAAGAGAGGCATGGCTCAGCAAGGATCAGATAACACCCCTGCCTGGAACTGCATAACAAGACATAGGAACCAGCCAAGTACCTGTGTAAACAACTTCAACCCCCACAGTGGCAAACTAATCATAGGGAAGGAAATCCAAAACCATCTGAAAAACAGCGGGTAAGCAGAGAATTTGTGGAGGCAGCCACATCATTCTCAGTGAACCTGCTGAATTCAGAGAGGATGGGGTGGGTCAAACATCGACATTTTATGTTCACCAGCGAGGAATGGAATGACTATGTTGATGAACGTAGATCCTCTCTTCATTCTGTAAGTAACTCTCTCAGTAGAGGAGGATTAGTCCTTCAGTTAAATCATAAAAAAATGGGATGGTTGACTACAACGCTCACTGCGTACATCCCCAGATATGAACTCCCCGACATTTCCCACAGTAAAATTAACTCACTTACGTCTCACATATAAAGCACAGTTTAGAAACTGTGCTTCCACCCTCACTGTGGCAGGCTTCCAGTATTTGTTGCAAATGAATTTGATTTCTAATCATCTGGAAGTTTTTTAGTTCATATTGCTATATTTCAACCTTATCCGCACAAAGCGATTACTTAATAACATAAATGTACAATGGAGAATTCTGATTAACAGCCATGTTTACATGGGCATTTTATGAATCCCAAACATTTCATTTCATATAATCAGTTAAGCAGCAAACTGTGCAGTACTGTATAAACCCTAATTCTGTATCAAATTCAAATGATTGCAGATATTAAAACACTCCTTTTGTATTGAGCAAAGAACTATCATGAATCAGAATGTAGTAGGCATTGATTTTTAAAAGTTGAGAGAAAGACTGAATAACAAACACTTACTGCAACTTCTACATGATCCGTTCCCTGGCCATTTTGCTTGTGTAGTACTTCAAAATAATATTTCCTGGAGGATAACAAGCTACAGATGGGAAATAAAAATGAATGCATGCCACATGTCAAGAATAAAGGCACTGACAAACAATAACTGTTCTCAATACTAGTGCTTTGTGTGTTAATCCCTTACAGTTATACAGTAATTAATGACCAACTTCTTTAGAAAATCACAACATAGGGATCTTTTTCTTCTATTGAAGACTATGACTTGAGTTGGGCTAAGCTCCATGACATCGACCCGAGTAGCTGTTTGCAATCTGAACCTGGACACTGTGGCTGGAATTCTCCAATGTCATAAACCCCTGGGTCATACAGTACTCAGCCAAATCTCCATTCACTGCAGCAGGAGCAGAGAATCCCAGCCATGGGCAAGGTCAGAGAATTCTGGCCAATGTGTCAGCAGGTTATGAATTCACAGTTAAAACGTACAAAAAGACACTGTTAGAACTGTCCGGTTATTCTTTGCAGAGTTTGCTAATTCCATCAACTACTTATAGCATAACGCTCCTCACATCTCCATCATTTTGTAATTTCACGTTGCTTTCCCAAATTTTATCATGTCCCCTTCCAACTCCACTAAAAAAAACGTTAGCCTTCACAACTCAACATCATTTCTTTTTGTGTGCTTGTTATTGAAGGCAATGAGACAATGATAATGGAGCAGAAATAGGTGGAGGGGCACTGTGGACAGTGCTGTAAATTAAAGGAACACAAGAATAAATGAAATAAGACAGAATACATCATTGGCTCCTTGAACCTGCTTTGCCTTTCAATAACATCATAGTTGATCTGATCATGATGTCAATCCCACTGTCCTGCCTGCATCCCCCCGCAACCCTTGAATTCCTTGCAGATCAAAAGCCTGTCAAACTCGGCCTCAAATGTATTCAATGAGGCAGCCTCCACTGCATTCTGGGACACAGAATTCCAAAGATCAACTACCCTCTGAGAAAAAATCCTCCTTATTTCAGTCTTAAATGGGTGACCCCTTACTCTGAAACCACGTCCATTCATTCCAGATACCTCCAGGAGGGGAACCATGCTCTCAGCATTTACCTGGTCATGCCCCCTCAATCTTTACAACATAGAAGGAAGCCATTCAGCCCATTGAGTCTGCACCAGCTCTCTGAAACAGCATTCTAACAAATCCACTCCCTTGTCTTATCCCCATAACCTTGCACATTCTCTCTTTTCAGATAGAAATCCAATTCCCTTTTGAATACCTCAATCGAACTTGCCTCCACTACTCTCTCAGGAAGCTCATTCTAGGCTCCATCCACTCACTGGGTGAAAAATTGTTTCCTCACATCACTTTTAATGCTTTTGCCCATTGAATCTGCACCCTCCAGTTCTTGATGCTCTCATGAGTGGGAATAGTTTCTCACTGTTTACCCTGTCCATACTCCTCTATACCTTGAATATCTCTATCAAGTTTTCTCTCAACCTTCTTTTCTCCCAGGAAAACAGTCCTAACCAGTGCCTTTTAAAAGTTCAACATGACCTTCTTACTCTTGTACTCAATGCCTCATTAATAAAGCCTCAGAAGTAATATGCATTTTTTTTATTGCTGTCTCAACTGTCCTGTCATCTTCAATGGCTTTTGTACATAAAACACCAAGATCCCTCTATTCCGGCACCTCTTTTAGAATTTCTACCTTTGTTTTATATTGTCTGTCCATTATACTTCCTGCCAAAAATGAAGCACCTCACACTTCTCTGCATTGAGCTTCACCTACTGCTTGTCAGCAGCATATGTTCCCATATGATCACTTCTCATTCTTATGAGCTCAAATGATTGTAGGCCCAATCTGTTCAACCTTTCCTTATAATACAACCGTTTCATCCCAAGAGTCAAGAAAAAGTGAACCTTCTCTGCACCGCTCAAATACAAGTGTATTTCTCTATAAACAAGGGGATCAAAACTCTATGCAATACTCTCAGGGTGGCCTCATCAAAGTGCTGTACATTTGAAACAAGACTTCTCTACTTTTTTTTACCCCAATCACTTGTAGTAAAGAATACCATCTCATCTGTCTTCCCTTTACTCACTATACCTGAGTGCTAACATTTTGGTGATTCATGTACGAAGACATCAAGATCCCTCTGTTACACAAAGCCATTTAAATAATATTCTGTTTTTCTATCCTTCTGACCAAACTAAATAGAACAGCAGAGGTGGAGTGGGTGGGTGGCTTAGAGAAGATTTAGATTTTCAGCTGGAAGAGAAGGATTTTGTTCTGGGGGGTGTGGGTAGACTATTTTTTAGAATAATATAAATCAAGTATTTCTTTTTGTTAAATGGGCAAATGATGATGTTGCTACTGGTTTGTTCTTTTTTTCCTTGTGTAGATATTCCCTCTTTATTCATTTCTCCTTCCATCATAAGGTCGGAAATGGGGATGACCGCTGATGATTGAACAGTGTTTAGCATCATTTGCGATTCCTCAGATACTGAAGCATTCCATGTCCAGATGCAACAAGATCTGGACAATATCCAGGCTTGGGCTGACAAGTTGCAAATAACATTTATACCACACATGTGCCAGGCAATGACCATCTCCAACAAGAGAATCTAACCATCACCCCTTGATATTCAATGACATAACCATCGCCAAATCTCCCCCATCAACATGCAAGAGATTACCACTGAAAAGAAACAGAACTGAACTAGTCTTCAACATGTTGTAGCTACAGGAGGAGGTCAGAGGCTAGGAATACTGCGCTGAGTAACTCAAAGAAAATTAAAGCAAAAAGTAAAGTTAATGTAAAAAGTAAACTATTTTATTAGTCACAAGTAAGGCTTACATTAACACCGCAATGTAGTTACTATGAAATTCCCCTCACTTCCTGACGGTGCATCATCTACAAGGCACAATATTACCTGCCATTCACTCACAATCAAAAACCTGGAGCATCCTTCCTAACAGCCCCGTGGGTGCACTTACACCACATGGCTTTCAACAGTCAAGGCGGCAACTCACACCTTTGCACGGGCAGTTAGGGATGAGCAATGAATGCTGGCCTAGCTAACACGTCTACACTCCACAAATGAATATAAAAACTCTTTTTGTGCAATTTCCACACTTCCTTTCTTCAGTTCAGTAGCAATTCTAATATGTGCTAGCTGGGAGATGGAACTGGTGGGTGCAGCAGACAAATTTTGATCAGCCAGAACAGATCTGACCAGGGGTGCAGTGCCAGGTTTTGGTGACAGCTACTGACGTTGCAGGGTGGTTGCATGATTCTCATTCTGTAATGTGTGATGGCATAGTTGCACACCCACACAACCTACAGCAGAAAAAACAGGTCAAAATGTAGGATGGCACAATTGTTAGCAATGCTGCCTTACAGCACCAGGGACTTGGATTCTTGGCTTGGGTCAGTCTGTGTGGAGGCTGCATGTTCTCCATGTATCTGTGTGGGTTTCCTCCCAATGTTCTGGTTTCCTCCCACAGTCCAAAGATGTGTTGGTTAGGTGCACTGGCCATGCTAAATTCTCCCTCAATGTACCCAAACAGATGCCGGAGTGTGACAGCTAGGGGATTTTCAGTAATTTCATTGCAGTGTACTGTAAGCCTATTTGTGGCACTAATAAATTTTAAAAAATCAAGGGGTCAGGTGGCACAGACCAGGCCAGTGTGTATACAAACACATTTTTTAGAAAATATGAAGTTCACATGCAGGAGATTCTGGCTTACTCTGCTCATCATCATTAAATATCTGTGCTAACTTTGGATATATGCACCATTTCGGCAGATCATTTATCAAGTTTTGCCAATTTTCATCATTAAAGCTGTGCTGTCTGATAGAATTATGAGCAGTAGACAGGCACTGAGATGATATTAAATATTAGCATATCATTACATTTGCCATTGATTCCTGGTTAAAAGCTTGTACAGAATGAGATCTGAAAGAATCTTAAGTGCTTTAGAAGTCTATAGTAAAGCAATTTATGTGGATGAACTTAATGTTTGTCATGGGGGAAACCAATTCTTGGCTCTCTCTATAATAACTAATCAGGCCGCTATTTTGTGACCAGCTATAAATAGCACTTAAAGCAGCTTTAACCACTTAGTCACTACCTAAACAGGTTACACAATATGGTTTCAAAACTGGAAAGATGCTATGCTTAATAGCTTTAATCATAAAGAGCAAAAAAAAAGTGCGGTAAGTTTAAAAAAAACGCAGAAAATGCTGAAAACATTCAACGCCAAAATGAGAGCAGACACATCAATGCTTCCATTATAAATCCTTTGTTAAGGTTATCCCCAAGAGACATTAAAAATAGTAAACTACTTCATCTGTACAGCATGCTGTAAAGCACAGTCATTTTACATAGTGCATTTACAGTTACTTTCTACCCTTCTCTCCATTATTATGCCTTGTACAACCATGTTTTTGTGTTATCAATTTCAAACAAGAGGCAGGATATTCCATTCTGCAGACTAAGGGGGGAATTTTCCCATCATGCCCACCACTCAAATCATAGCTGGCAGGGAACAAGCCATGCAAAGGTCCGTGGACCTCAGGAGGGATTTTCCGGTTTTGGCGCAAGCGCAAGTGTGATGGTGAGTGGAAAGTCAATGTGATTCCTACTATGTGATAACTGCACAATCTTTCACTTTTCAGTTCATTAACTGTGCATCAGGGAGGAACTTGGCAAATTTCCTGGGATGCAGGCAGCGATTCACCCACTCCACCTTACCTTATGGGGTCGAAGGCTCCATATTGAAATGGCATCCAGACAGACATTCGCTCAGCGCAGGTGTGCTATGCACACAAAATCCGTGGCCTCTAAAAGATTAAAACCCTCAGCATCATGCTTCACAAGACCTCCCTGGGGATCCTCCTCCAGGCCTATCCAGGAAAAGTGGGAGGTCCCCTTTCCTCAGGATGAGAATAGTAGGTTCTCCCACTTGACCATGGCAACTTGGACGGAGGTCATTGGTGAGGTCAGTGCCCATTGGAAACAAAAAGGGACTTTCCTGCAGTGCCAAAAGATGATGAATGATCTGCTCCGCTCTACCAAGGTAAGTGAAACTTCAACTCTCTCCAAACTCAGACTCTCATTAGGGCATCAGGCAGCCTAAGAGTCACATGGATGTCACACATGACTAAGTGGAGGCAATGGCTTAGTGGTATTATCGTTAGACTATTAATCCAGAAACTCAACTAATGTTCTGAGGACCTGGGTTTGAAGCTCACCACGGCATATTGGAACATGAGTTTTAAAAAAATCTGGACTTAAGAATCAATTGATGGTCATGAAATCATTGTCGATTTCCAGAAAAGCCCATCTGGTTTATTAATGTCCTTTAGGGAAGGAAATCTGCCATCTTTGCCTGGTCTGGCCTATATGCAACTCCAGCGCCACAACAGTGTGATTGACTCTCAACTGCCGTTAGGCAACTAGGGATGGGGAATAATTGCTGGCCAACCAGCGATGCCCATGTCTCACAAATGAAAGAAAAAGCAGATGGGGCATCAGCACTGAAATGTCTGCCAGCCACTTTCAGATCCCAACTCATTTAAGATCCTGAACAAACAGCGTCTTCATCCCTTACTGGGGAGGACTCAGCACACAACAGGCCTTTTGAAATGCTCTTTCATCCGTAGAGATCACAATCGATCGGTTTTTATGCAAGACAAGCTGCCTTGTGATTAAAGGGAGAGAACCAAGACCAAAAGGAGGAATGTGGAGTTAAGGACACTCTGCCACAATAAGGAATGGGCTGCAGAGCTAGTTGGAGAAAGTAGAGATCATTCCTGCGCAGAAAGTGAGATCAGCTTCCCCAAACAAGTCTATGGGTGCATCCAGTACAGACCATCAACAAGCATACAATGGGCACAATCTTCCCAAACAAATTCTAAGTGTCTTCATCATGAAATTCTAAGTCTGAAAACCAAATTGAGCCCATTGAGACCACCACTATGACACTACCTCCACAGCAGGTGGCGAGTTAAAATTTGGGAAATATTTATTAGGCCCATTAACAATAACCAAATAAAGAGAGTGAGAATTTGCAGGTTGCTGATCTTAGGGTAAGTGCTGGGATCTGGCTGCAGTGATTTCCGATGCTGACCAACACAGTGGTTGAAATGTATCTCATGACTTATGGTTAGAACATAGAACATTACAGCTCAGTACAGGCCCTTCGGCCCTTGATGTTGCGCCGATCAGTGGAACCAATCTAATGGCCCTCTAACCTAAACTATTCCAATATTATGCACATGTCTATCCAATGACCATTTGAATGCCCTTAAAGTTGCTGAGTCCACTACTGCTGCAGGCAGGGCATCCCACACCCTTACTACCCTGAGTAAAGAGCCTACCTTGACTGATAAGCCCATTGGTCCATTTCTGTACTCTAACATTTTATGATTTTTGTGGCAAACCATGCTTACAAGTCCTGTACCCTGATACTGAGTAGGTATTGAGAATATTGACTCTCTCATCTCCTGCAATTATTTTCTTTCTTCCACTTTTTCTCCAATCTCTCTGCACTATGAACTATTGAGAGATGAGATAGCAGGTGAATTACCTGTAACATGGCTAAATGCCGATACTATTCAAAAGTTATGTGAAGCATGTATAGCGTAATAAATGTCAAACATGACACTGCATTGGCAATGCCCATGGTTGGTAATGGGCTGACAGCAAGCTTTCTACATCTTTGAGATTGAAGGTATGAATTTGTGTCCCATATGGCGAAAGCATTTTTACTTCATCAGTCCACTAAATGTACAGGCCTGGAAAATGTCACTCCAGTTCATCTCAATAATCTCATTTTCTAGAAAACATTGTATTCTATGACATCAACCTTATTTATCCATCATCTGTTTTCGAAGTACTTATCCAACTCTATCTGGATTTTAGTATGCAATCAACTGCCATTTCCTCCATTAGCAAAATATCCAATACATTCACTGTCCTCTCTGTAAAAATATTGGCCGGGATTCTCTAAACCTAAGTGCCCAACAGGCAGGAAAATGGGAGCATTTCCTACCTGTTTTTTGGATGTACTTACCTAAATGGATCTCCGACACGCTGAACAATACAGGGTGCCATAGTGTGATTCATACTGGTAAATGATGAGCAGGGCTTATTCCTGCCTGAGAGGCTGGCAGCATAGTGCTGAATGGGCCACTGTGCATTTGCCAATCTGTCAGTGCAGAGATAGGCACATGCCCACTGGCTCACCCTACCGCCAGCCTCCTGATTGCTGGCCTCCAATTGCTGCCTTCCCCAGAATCCCAGCCCTGATCACTGGCTAACCCAAACCCCACCCTGGGCCAGCCCTGATCCCCTCCGCAACGATGACCAGACCCAAGCTCCACCCACCCCCCACGACCCTCCTCCCTACTTCACATTGATCCCACTTGCAGAGTGGCAGTGTCCCCCTCACGCACAACCACCCCACCCCCCCCCCCCCCCCCCCCCCCACCAATCAGCTCCCCAATAGCCCTTGTCCTGTCGATATGCCCAGCCTCCTTAGCACTGTCCAATGCCCACAGGGCAATGCCAGGGTGCCAGGCTAGCACTGCCAGGCTGTCACTGTCCACAGCAGGTGGCTCCAATTTCCTGGGGTGGGCCTCAATTGCCTCGGTCCCCACCAGTGGGGGGAGGACTATCGTTCCGGGTCCGCTGATCATCAATTTCATTGATATTGCCAAATCATAATCAGCTCCGCACCAATTTCTGGCACGGAGCTGATTGTGCTTTTAAAAAAAAAAGCACCTGGGAGACTCGTAACCATCCAGACATTTGTCACAAACTTTGCAAAAGGATCCTGCTGTTTTCTCCCGGCCCACTGCACTGCTTGAGCAGCACAGCAGGCAAGGAGGATCCTGGCCATGAAATCTAAACTGTTTCTTTATAATTCCTTTTTGGTAATGATCTTTTATGCAATTTAGTACCATGTTAAACACAGTTATGGTTTTTACATTTATCTTTTACAATCTTGAATGCTTCTTCAAGAATACCCCTGGATCTTCTCTGAACATGCCCAATTACTATAACCTCCCCTCACAATGCCTTATCCCAGATGTCAACTGAGCATATTCGAGTCTCTGCAATGGGCCAATATGCCTCACGTCGTACACTGGCTAGAATTGACACGGTGCTTCAAGGTAGGACCTGATTAAGATAGCGATATGCATTATCAACAGCAATGTCAACAATACTGACACATACGTGAACCAAGACAATTCATTTCGAAAAAAGCAAGTTTCCTCACCTTTGATTAGGCTGCCAGCATGGTCTATCCTTCAAATATTCAGTGCAATACTCCAGAGTGTCCAGTTCAGCAATGTGGGTTTGTGTGTTTTCAAGACCCCAAAAATGCAAACAATAGTGACGAGGAGCTCAAACTCGACTGTCACTGTTGGGACTGATTCCCAACTGGAGCTCTCAAATTACACTTTATGATTCGTGGGCAAGTTGACTTAATTAGGAGTTATGTTTATTTTCATTTAAAGGGCAGGAACAACAAATGTCATTCAATCTTAATAAAAATTCGAATCATCTTTCCATCTCAGCATTTTAACTGTAGCATTTTTACAGTTTATAAAAGGATGACACTGTAAATGAACCTATATTGGCAAAAGCCAATCACTTTACCACAGTAAAGAGTAATAGTTCACATTAATATCTTAATATGCAATCTCTGTAAAAGGAATTAGCTGCCTTGTTTCTGAATAAAGAATATTCTCACACAAAAACTATAGGAAAAAAAAGATTTAGCCAATTCAATAACAATACACCTACTGTGTGGGCTTGGAGACTTGACTTTGAAACTTTCCAAATTCTCCTGGGGCTGTCCATTCCTTCCCAGTCTACATTGAAAAACAGGAGAAGGTTAACTTTAGTTTGCTGGCAGCCACATTATTTCAATGTGAATGCAGGACTAATATATGCAATTCTTGCTTCACTGAACTCAAGGGAAGTGCACACTGTTTAGAATTTCCTGATTTGCAGAGGGAACTTAGCTACAATGTTAGACTGCAGAAGCTGGGGATGTTCTCCCTGGAGCAAAGGAGGTTGAAGAAAGATCGGCTAAAAGGTGTACACAACTGTGATGAGTTTAGATAAGGTATGCGAAAAAAAAGCTGTTCCTATTAGCTGATGGCTCAAGGTCTAGGGGACACAGATTTAACATTTTGGGCAGGAGAAGCAGCAGAAAAAGTGTGAAGAACATTTTATCCAGAGAGCAATAATGACCTTGAATTTGCTGACAAGAGTGGTGGAAATGGAGACAACCAATGCTTTCAAAAGAAAGCTGAATAAGCACTTGAGGGCAATAAACTTGCAGGACGACTGCAATGGCAGTGGTGGACAGGGATTAATCATTCTACAGAGGGCCAGCATACCAATCATTGGCCAAATGGCCTCCTGCTCTGCTATAATGACTCCGTGATGAAATATCTCCTGATTGCCATGGTCCCCTGCATTGTGTCCTATGGAGCCTACTCTAACGTCAAGACCTTTTCATCGATTTAACAAATAACCTTCCAGCATCAATTAGATTGTTATTTCCTATTTTTAAACTACAAATTTGATTTGCATTGTTAAACTTTATTCTGCAGTTCTTAACTTTGTACTGTTGTGCTTCTATTCATCTTATTCATGAAAACATAGCTAATAAGTTAAGCTAACAGTAACTGTTGCAGGCTAGTTTGGGGCAATGCTTATTTATAATTTATTAGTGTCACAATAGGCTTACATTAACACTGCAATGAAGTAACTGTGAAAATCCCTTAGTTGCCACACTCCGGCGCCTGTTCAGGTACACCGAGGGAGAATTTAGTATGGACAATGCACTTAATCAGCATGTCTTTCACACCGTGGGAGGAAACCGGAGCACCCGGGGGAAACCCACTCAGACACAGGGAGAATGTGCAGACTCTGCACAGACAGTGTCTCAAGCTGGGAATCAAAGCCAGGTCCGTGGCACTGTGAGGCAGCAGTGCTAACCATTGTGTCAACGTGCCGCAGGTTAACGTGTGAAGGCGAGAGCAATACTTCTTCCCCTTTTGCTGGTCTTCGTGTTTTGTGTAAAAGGAGGGTATTTTTCACAAATGAATCTTCCTGTGAACAGGTTTTACATTATAGCTTCTCCACAGCATTTTCAGCACAGCAAACACAGCAGCAGAGGCCATTTTGTGAAGAAACTGGGCATTTATCATCTCCTGTGCTGCAGGTGGATTAAAGCACAGCGTGTGTGGATACCACTTCCCGATACCAGTTTTACCAATGCATCTCAAGTGTTAGTGGGCTCTACGTGTAAACCAACTTAGAACAACTTCTTCCCTGCTGCTGTCAGACTTTTGAATGCACTTGCCTTGCATTAAATTGACTTTTCTCTACACCCTAGCTATGACTGTAACACTACATTCTGCACTTTCTCCTTTCCTTCTCTATGAACGGTATGTTTTGTCTGCAGAGCTTGCAACAATACCTTTCACCCTATGTTAATACCTTTGACAATAATAAATTAAACTTTTAAAAAATGCATAGGCCATTAAGGCACCAGTAAATCTAAAATTAGACAGCTCAATTTCATTTTGTGCCTAGGGTAAAACAAGTCCTTAATCCAGACCTTGGAACATATATATTGATATTATACCTTTCCAACTCTAGCCAGGAGTGTGATATTTGAAGGGTTGTCATTTGTACTCAGCCAGAACTCAGAATTATCATCAGAGGCCACTGCAAACTGAAATTCACCTGAAACACAGCATAATAATTAATTAGCTTTCTAGAAACCTACTAACCCAAGTATTATTCCAGTTCTTCCTTGAAGCTATTCTTTTTTACTAAATATGAAAACATGGGTGGAATCAACTCTCAATGCACACATTGTTGAACTGGCAGAACAGGTTGAGAAGGCAGTTAATGAGGCATTCAGCATCTCAAGCTTCATTAACAGAGGCATGAAGTACAAACAAAGAAGTTAAATTAAACCTGTATAAAATACTGGTTCAGTCTCAACCAGAGTATAGCATCCAGTACTGGATACCACATTTTAGGAAGACGTGAAAGCATTAGAGAAGGTACACAAAAAAATTTGGGGAAAATGATTCTAGCATTCAGGGAATTCAGTTACACAAATACACTAGAGAAGCTGGGTCTGTTCTCCTTGAAGAGGAAGTTGAGAGATTTGAGAGTTATTCAAAATCATGAGATGTCTGGACAGAGTAATAGGGAGAAACTGTTCCCTTTAGTGGAAGGGTTCAGAAGCAGAGGGCACAGATTTAAGAAAATATGCAATCAAAGCATGAGGAGAAGCATTTTAATGCAGTGTGTTGCTAAGATCTGGAATGCACTGCCTGAAGGTATGTTGAGGGAGGGTCAATCAAGGCATTCAAAGGGGAATATGGTTATTATCTGAAAAAGGAAGATGTGCAGGGACATGGGGAAAGGGGGATTTGACATTCGTGTCATGCTTTCACAGGGAGCTAATGGATTGAATGGCCCTTTCTGTACTGTAACTATTCTCTGATTCTCTGGCACCTTCCAAATTGTTAGCCAAGTTTCAACATCAAACTTTACATATGAACATTTCCACGTGGCTTTTTTGGGGTCAGGTGCAAAATGCACATGCACCTCTTCCAAGGTTGGGGTCCCCCTGTGAGGATCACAGGAATATTGCGCTTCCTCCCATACACTATTTCCAAGAGCTGGTGCATGCTTTGAAAGCTTTTAAAAAAAAAATCACCACATTGAAGAATTGATGACCATTAGGGAAGCTTGCTGAGGAGTCAATAACATTCTGAAAGGTAAGTGTGAAATGATTCCACACCTTCAAATGTCCCTATTATATGCTATCTTGTAATGTAAATGCGTATTTTAAATCTGTCTTTGATCTTACAGCTCTGTCTTGCAAAGGGAAGTTGACCGTTACATTGACCACCTTTATGTAAGTGCAGGCATGCTCTACAATACTGTTTCACATTGGAGAACGTACTATAAGACATTCAAAACTATCGAAAAATGTGTCATATTTGACACGGGGATTTAAATTTAACGGCAGCTAAAATGGTGAAAGCAGCCCTGTTTTTGAATGGTTAAAGAAAAAGAAATCACAACATCAGCTTCCTTCAATTGATCGATAGGCAATCTGCTTTGAAATGGAGAAGTCACCAAACATTCTTTCAACTTCAGTCTATTGCGGTTTCAATAATGTTTGATAACTGTGGCCATAATGAGCATTTGGTTTCTTTCCAAAAGTTAATGGTCAGTTTTGAGAGTTTGTAGTAACATTCTCAGCCTTTGATGTGATTCAGAGCGTATAGTTGTTTGTTTACAAAACTTAATGGCAACTTTTTAAAAATTCATTTTATAGGGTATCATTGGCCACATCACCATTTTTGGCCCATCCCTAGGTGCCTTTGAGAGTGTGATGATTTTTCTTGAATAGCTGCAGCACCTGAGATATACATACACCCACAGTGCTGTTAGAGAGCAAGTTCTAGTATTCTGATCAGCAACAGTGAAGGAATAACAATATATATCCAAGTCAGGATGGTGAGTGACTTGCAGGGGAATCTGCAGGTAGTAGTATTCCCAGGCACTTGCTGCTCTTGTCCTTCTAGACGATAGTGCTTGTGGGTTTGGTAAAGATGTTGCCTAAGGAACTTTGGTGAGTTCCTGCGGTGCCTCTTATAGATAGTACACAAAGCTGCCACTGTTGGTCAGTGATGAAGGGATTGAATATTTGTGGAAAGGTTGGAATTACACTGATCCAGGAAAGTGGACAGTATTCCATTACACTCCTGATTTGTGTCTTGTAGATGTGGACAGGCTTTGGGGAGTTAGGAGGTGAATTACTTGCCACAGGATTCCAAACCTTTGACCTTCTCTGGTAGCCACAGTATTTATATAGTTAGTCTTGTTCAGTTTCTGGTAAATGGTAACCCTCAGGATGTTGATAATGTGGGATTCAGCAATGGCAATGCCAATGAATGTCAAAGAACGATGGTTCAATCCTCTCTTGTTGGAGATGATCATTGCCTGGTACTTACGTGCGAGAATGTTACATGCAACTTGTCAGTCCAAGCCTGGATATTGTCCCGGTCTTGTTGCATTTAGACATGGTCTGCTACAGAAGGTGAGGAGTTGCAAATGATACTGAACATTGTGCAGTCATCACCAAACATCCCCACTTCTGACCTTATGATGGAAGGAAGGTCATTGATGAAGCAGCTGAAGATGGTTGGGCCTAGGACACCACGCTGAAGAACTCCTGCAGTGATGTCCTGGGGCTGAGATGATTGGCCTCCAATCATCACAACCATCTTCTCTGTGCCAGGTATGATTCCATCCAGCAGAGAATTTTCTCCCTGGTTCTCACTGACTCCAGTTTTGCTAGAGTGCCTTGATGCCACACTTTGTCAGATGTGGCCTGATGTCAAGGGCAGTCACTCTCACCTCACCTCTCGCATTCAACTCTTATGTCCATGTTTGAAATAAAGACCATAATGAGGTCAGCTAAGTGACCCTGGTGAACCCACACTGAGCGTACGTGAGCAGATATTGCTGAGTAAGTGCTGCTTCGGAATGCTATTGATGACTCCTTCCATCACTTTACTGATGATTGAGAGTAGGCTGATAGGGCGGTAATTGGATAGGTTACATTTGTCCTGTTTCTTAGAGATACCTGGGCAATTGTCCACATTGCTGGGTACATGCCAGTATTGTAGTTGTACAAGACCAACTTGGCCAGGGGCACAGAAAGAGGTTCTGGAGCACACATCTTTAGCACTCTTGCTGTAATATTGTCAGGGCCCATAGCCTTTGCAGTATCTTCAGTCATATCTTGACATCACATGAAGTGAATTGAATTGCCTGAAGGCAGACATCTGTGGTGCTGGGGACCTCCAGAGGTGACCAAGATGGGCTATCCACTTGGCAGTCCCGGCAAACAATTTTTGCAAATGCTTCAGCTTTATATTTTGCACTGATGTGCTGAGCTCATTTATCATTGAGGATTGGGATATTTGTGGAGCTCCACATCTTCCTCCTCCAGTGAGTTGTTTAATTGTCCACCACCATTCACAGCTGGACGTGGCAGGATTGCAGAGTTTATTGGCTGTGGGAGTTTGTCTCCACAAGGACTGTGCACTGGTCATTCCTACCAATACTGTGATGGACAGATACATCGGCAGCATCCAGATTGGTGAGAATGAGGTCAAGTATGATTTTCCTTCTTGTTGGTACCCTCATCATCTGCCGCAGTCCCAGTCTAGCAGCTGTGGGATGGCATGGTGGCACAGTGATTAGCACTGCTGCCTCATAGTGCCAGGGACCCTGGTTTGATTCCCGGCTTGGGTCCGTGTGTGTGGAGTTTGCATGTTTTCCCCATGTCTGCGTGGGTTTCCTCCACAGTCTGAAGGATGTGCTGGTTAGGTGCACGGGCCATGCGAAATTCTACCTCAGTGTACTCGAACAGGTGCCGGAGTGTGGCGACTAGGACTTTTCACAGTAACTTCATTGCACAAGCCTACTTGTGACTCAATAAATAAACTTAAAACTATGTCTTTTATAACCTGGTAAGAAGTCTCACAATACCAGGTTTAAGTCCAACAGATGTATTTGGTAGCAAAAGCCACCAGCTTTCGGAGCGCTGCTCCTTCGTTAGGCAAATGACGAAGGAGCTGCCATATCTGATGAAGGAGCAGTGCTCTGAAAGCTAGTAGCTTTTACTACCAAATAAACCTGTTGGACTTTAACCTGATGTTTTGAGGCTTCTTATTGTGTTTACCCCAGTCCAATGCTGGCATCTCCACATCATGACTTTACAATCTGGCCAGCTCAGTCTACCAAGCCATTCTTTGTGATGGACATTGAAGTCCGCCACCCAGAGTACATTCTGAACCCTTGCCACCCACAATACTTCGGCCAAGTGATATTTAACATGGAGGAGCACTGATTCATCAATTATGGGTATGTGGTAGTCAGAAGGTTTACTTGCCTATGTTTAACCTGGTGCCATCAGATTTCATAAGGTCCAGAGTTGATGTTGAGGACTCCCAGGGCAACTCCCTCCCAATTGTAAACCACCGTGCTGCCATCTCCGCCGATGACACAGGACATACCCAGAAATGGTGATGGTGGTGTCTGGGACATTATCTGTAAGGTATGATTTTGTCATAACAACAACAGGCTGTTGCTTGACTAGTCTGTGAAACAGCTCTCCCAATTTTGGCAAAGGCCCCCAGTTGTCAGTCAGGGGGAACACTGCAGGGTCGATAGGGCTGGGTTTGCCGTTGTTGCTTCTAGTGCCTAGGTTGGTGTCGGGTGGTCTATTCAGTTTCATTCCATTTGAAGCAGTTGAATACAACTGAATTGGTTGAATACAATTGCTTGGTTTGCTCTGCCATTTCAGAGGGATTTAAGATTCAGGCACATAGCTGTGGGTCTGGAGTCATGTGTAGGCCAGACCTGTCTCCTTTCACATGATGCTGCTCACTCTAATCATTGTGGGATGGTTTTGTTTTTATCATACCATGGAGACAGAAGACTCTTCAGATTGTACCTATCACACACTGAATTGCTTTTCTTTTGAAGTGTGGTGGCTATTTTTATCTGGACAAACACACTAGTGACTCTTGGCCAGCAATGTCTCTCAAAGAGATGCCTGTTTGAAACAGAGAAAAATCAATCGATTTGTTTACAGATCCAGCTGGATTGAAATAAATTTAATATCAATTTCAAAAAAAAATCTCTGCAAACAAACGTAACCACAAAGGTTACAATGAAGAGAAACCTGGACTATCTTTCAAGGATACCACTAACCCATAATTAGCTGGAATTTCTTTTTATGCAATACAAATTTCACATCCATGGTTTCCAATTCCATGAGTTAAACTATATTGCACCAATAACCAAGTAAAACTTTCAAGTGACAGCAAGGAATCTTCTATGTTTTCTGCTTTAGGCTTTTTTAAACAGAGATTTCAGCATCATGCTATTTTGTCTCAGATTGTCATTTGAGTTCAGAATGTGTATCATTCCAGTCATAAAAAGATCACCAATAGATATTCAATTTAATGAATTAACCAATTAAAAAGAGATTAGGTAATACATTAGTAAATATTTTTGATTTTAGTTAAAGCAGAAGATAAAGAACTGTACAAGTTTATTGAAGGACAGTCACGTTCTCAGTCAAGTGTGAGTCACTTGTAGTTCAGTACACTCTATTAGGTCCATTTTCATCCATAAAAATAAAATGCTTTATTCACATATTCTGTACCCTTTGTCCATAAAATTAATGGTAATTTTTTCCTCTCTAATCATATTTTTCACCAAGTGCATCCTGAGCAATCTAAGAGGGTAAGAAGTCTCACAATACCAGGTTAATGGCCAACAAGTTTATTTGATAGTAAACCCACTAGCTTTTGGGGTTTGCCCCTTCGTCAGGTGAGTGAGTGAGGTGAGCAAACCCTGAAAGCTAGTGGGTTTACTACCAAATAAACTTGTTAGACTTTAACCTGGTGTTGTGAGACTTCTTACTGTGTTTACCCCAGTCCAATGCCAGCATCTCCACATCAATCTAAGAGGGGCAGGGGTTTGGCTGTCAATGCTTCCACAGCCCACCTCATGAGGCAGGTATATTTGCTGAAATATATTTCACATCCAGCATGACAGATTATGCAGCAGCCTCCCCCTCAGCTCTCAACCCCCTGCCCCTCCCCCACAACCTTTCCAAGACTGTACTGAATCCAAGCAATGCTTGCCCTACAGTCAGAGGATTTCAATAGCTGCAGGTTAAGAGCGAAGCCCCTTATACTGCTGTGATATTCACCATAGAAGCTCAAATGGCAATCAGACAATCTTACAATCGTGTGTTCTGGCCCTTTAAGAAGCAGATTAATGGAAGTCCAAAACTGATCCCTGTACATTCTTTCATTTAAAAGCAATTCACTTTCTGCACACTGCAAGTGGTAAAGCAGTCCATGTATAATTTTCATGTATAAAAAGATGCCGGTTGCAGGAAATTAGTTAGTTATTATGGTGGTAGGGGTGAGAATGATTAAAATGAAAAGAGAAACTGACTTACTATCTGCATTTGGATGGATATAGCCGAATATTCTGAGCCCGTAGTGAGTCCATCTTGGTGCCACCGCCAACTTCTTGACCACAGTTCGTGTCTAGAAAAATTTTATTGATCTCAAAGAAAGCAGCAACCAGATAATATTTAGCGTATTTTAATTTCTCCCATAATATCTTAATTTCTTCCGTATACAAATACCTTAATTCAAATGAAGATCTTAATCTCTCCCATGTACAAAGATCTTAATCTCTCCCACGTACAAAGATCTTAATCTCTCCCACGTACAAAGATCTTAATCTCTCCCACGTACAAAGATCTTAATCTCTCCCACAAAGACCTTAACTTCTCCTGCAAACAAATATTTTAGTTTGTCCCATTTACAACTTTACAAAAACAGAATATTAATCAAGTACAGTGGCTTGTGTGAGTCAGTGTTGCTAGCATGTTATTTGTAAAAACAACAGATAGATCTGCAGTGCCCTAAATAGCTTCACATTCTGAATTAGTCAATAGGACAATATCCACGTGACCTTGTCATTTCAATTGATTTTGACTTCATTCCGTCATCTTGTCGACCAAAATTAAAGCAACTAAACGATTCCAATGAATTAAAAAGAGATACCTGTGATTAATTCCCTGCAAACACCATCCCACCCAAACCGACATGGGACTTTTCTTGTTTCCTCCCCACTCTCCCACCCGGGTATTTTTCTTCTGCGCTTTTTGTTACCTAGGAAGAGGGTAGGCTACTCAGCCAGTGTGGCGGTAGCAGACTCAATTGAGACCTTAAAAAAACTGTATAATTATCTGCAGCAAAAAGAGCTTGCAGGACCCACAGAATAAAAGGGGGAGAAGGTCTAGGGAAGTTACACTTTCAGAGAGCTGGCATAGACAAGATGGGCCAAATGGCCACCCTCTGTACTCTATCTATTCTATCATCCTGTGAAATAAAATGTTCCTATCCATATAAACTAGTATGTAAACTGAAATCAGATGTCAAAATAAGAACACCTCGTATAATAGATAATAAATACCTGGGCCAGTCAGAACTATCAAGATACACACTGTGGAACTGCTTCAAACAAATTAAGATACAAGACTTAGGGAAGTTGCACGCTTTCAGGCCATTCCTTGAAACAGCAAATGGATTTTTTTCAGATTTAATAATTTTTTTATTGAACAGGCATATTGCTATAGGTAAAGTGGTTAGCAGCAAGCTTTATTGTTTACAGGACATCAAGTTCTTTCTTGAGTCAACAGTTCAACAGGGTAAGTATGTTATATTGTACTATATGCATGCAGTGTAAATTATTAAATCATATACATATTTACTCAAAATTTTATGCACACATTCATTTACTATAGGACAACAGAATGGAAACTTAGAGCTTTGTTGCTGCAATTTATTTTAAACTTTATTCATTCACATGATGTGTGCATAATTGGCAAGGCTAGCATTCATTGTCCATTCCTTTTGCTCTTGGTAAGGTGGTAGCAAGCTGCCCTCTTAAACACTACAGCTCATGTGAAGGTACTCCCACTGTGCTGTTAGGTAGAGAATGCCTGGACAGCATTTTAATCCAATGACAGAGGAGAGTTGATATATTTCTGAAAGGATGGTGAGTGATTTGCTACCCTGTTCTCAACTGCAGGGGATGAGGGTTGGCAAGTGCTATTGAAGGAGTTTTGGATAATTGCTATAGTTTTTTTTATATATGGTACACAGCAGTCAGGTTGTGTCAGTGGTGAAGGGAATCAATGGCTCAGATTTTGCTGTCCCAAATGTGGCAAACTCTGAGGTGTTTGCCGCTGACCATCAGAACACCACCACAACTTCTTGCAGCCAAAAAGTGGAAGGTGCAATGTGACTCAGTGGGTTCCAAAGGAGCTTCCGATGGTGGCTTTACCGGGTCACTTTGAAAGGCAGCAAGGACTCTTATTTCATCAATTTGGGCTGATCTTACATAACCAGCGTGGGATTAAGGGTTATGGGGAGATGGCGGGAATGTGGAACTGAGCCACGACAGATCAGCCATGATCTTATTGAATGGCGGGGCAGGCTCGAAGGGCTAGATGGCCTACTCCTGCTCCTATTTCTTATGTTCTTATGTTATTTAACATACATTTGTTTAGAGTTGTAATTAACCAGCATAAAAGTCCGCTCAAGAGCACATCCGCAAGTTTAGCCACCTGTTTAACAATCTCATTTCGGGGTAATTAATGCACAAGTTGTAATGGCTAAATAGAAATTTATTATTGATCATTATTAATTCTGTGGTAAGTGCATCACCCCATGACTCCTCAAATTCCATCTGCAGTTTACAAGGCATAAGTCAGAGTTTGATGGCAAACTCTCCATTTGTTCGGATCAGTGCAGCACTAACCACATGAAAAAAGTCCATTATTAATCACAGAAAATTAAATAATTATCAATATATTTTAGAACAACAGAAGCAAATGAGATAAATACATTAATTGATTATTTTAGAAATAAAGCACAAAAACAAATCGATATAATTTGATATTATTTAACAAATGTTAACAATAAATTAAAACTTCCTTGTTCTGTTGTCTTCAACTTGAAATTATTTCAGAATAATTTGGAGAACATTTTTAATATTAAATTGTTTTAATTGAAAGGTTAGCAAAATATGCACTCACACTTCAGTGCATTCAATGAACAGTCAGCTGAACACTTGTATCTGATGTGAATAAAATTTAATTTTAATATTGTGGAGTCAATGATCAAATGGGAGGTTAAGTTGAACTGAATAGATTTCCAACGATGCTCTGGATCACAAGGAGTTGGTTTGCAGGTGCAGCAGCATGCTGCAATTTTTTACCATTTAAACAATATGTCCATTTTGCTATTATTCCTACCAAATGGAGATCCTCACATTTACCAACATTGTACTCCATCTGCCATACCCTTGCCAACTCATTTGGACTATCTATATCCCTTTGCAAACTTTCAGTGTCCTCTGCACACTTTGCTCTGCCACTCAAGTTAGTGTCATCTGCAAATTTTGACACACTACACTTGGTCCCCAACTCCAAATCATCTATGTAAATCGTAAACAATTGTAGTCCCAGTACTGATCCCTGAGACACACTACTAGCCACTGATTGTCAATCAGAAAAACACCCATTTAGCCCCATTCTTTGCTTTGTTAGTTAACCAATCCTCTATCTATGCCAATAGATTACCTGTAACACCACGCACCTTTATCTTATGCAGCAGTCTTTGGTGCGGCACCTTGTCAAATGCCTTCTGGAAATCCAGACACACCACATCCACAAGTTCCCCATTGTCCACTGTGCATGTAATGTTCTCTAAGAATTCCACCAAATTAGTCAAACATGATCTGCCCTTCATGAACCCATGCTGCATCATACCAATGGGACAATGTATATCCAGATGTCTTGCTGTTTCTTCCTTGATGATAGATTCAAGCATTTTCCCTACTACAGAAGTTAAGCTAACCAGCCTATAGTTACCTGCCTTTTGTCTGCCTCCTTTTTTAAACAATGGTGTCACATTTGCTGTTTTCCAATCTGCAGGAACCACCCAAGAGCCCAGCAAATCTCAGTAAATTACTACTAGTGCATTTGCTATTTCCCCCGCCATCTCTTTTCTTACCCTGGGATGCATGCCATCAGGGCCAGAAGACCTGTCAAGCTTTAGCCCCATTAGCTTGCCCAATACTACCTCTTTGGTGATGATAATAGTTTCTAGGTCCTCAGCTGCCATAGCCTCCCTGTCATCAATTTTTGGCATGTTATTTGTGTCTTCCGCTGTGAAGACCAACACAAAATACCTGTTCAATGCTTCAGCCATTTTCTCATTTCCAGTTATTACAGTCCCCTTCTCATTCCCCTAAAGGATGAATGTTTACTTTAACCGCTCTTTTTCATTTTATATATGTGTAGAAACTTTTGCTATCTGTTTTTATGTTCTGAGCTAGTTTACTCTCATAATTCATCTTACTTTTCTTTATAGCTTTTCTCGTGACTTTCCGTTGACAGGGCTATCAGAGCTGCCCCTTAATGTCCCAAGATGTGTAGGTTAGGGGGATTCGCACGGTAACTATGTGGGGTTATGTAGATAGGACCGGGGTAAGATGCTCTGTTGGAGGGTTGGTGCAGATTTGATGGGCCGAATGGCCTCTTTCTGCAGTGGAAGGATTCTATTATTCTATGATCTTTGATGTGCAGGTCCCTGTTAATGTCCTTCCCCGTTAATCCAAACATCCATTTCAGCTCATTAGTATCCAGCCATTGTGCCTGCCTTCTTAATATTGTCCAAGTTTCTGTACTATATAGCAACTACTGATTCTCCTATCTACTGTACTAGTTACATCCTCAAAAACACTAAATCTGTCAGACACAATTTGACTTTCGCAAAACCATGTTGACTTTGTCTGATCATACGATATATAAATGCATCGTTAAGATTTCCTTCATAACAGATTCCAGCATTTTTCCGATAACTGATGTCATGCTAACTGGTCTGTAGTTCTGCATTTCTTGCTCCTTCCTTTCTTAAAAAAGTGTTACATTTGCTAACTTGTGTGTCTAAAATGTAATCCCTGAAACTACTTTTTTGGCAGGTCAGGCTGGGAGATGCACATGCCAGCCACTTCTACTCTATTTCCTCATAGCTCTCTGGGTGAGGTTCCGTCAGGGAGTCCCAGCCCCGCAGGGTGGGAGGGAGCCTCAAGGGCTCCTGCTCCCCCTCCACAGCACTTTGCATTAGCATTGTCTTGCTGTGGGGTCGGGGACTCGACTGAGTGCTGGTGTTCCGGGGTATGGGAGGAGTGTACCATGTGCTGAGACTGCTAACCAGATGAAGCAGCTGCTGCTCCAGGCCAGGGGTGCAGAGGTTCAGGCGTGGGCTGCACAGAATCTGCTGTCACTGGGCACACGTGTGTGTTGATTTGCAGTCTGTCCCTGCCCTGTGACACAGACCAGCAACACATGCCTGTAACGGATGCTGCAATTGTACACACAGCAATGGCTCAAGGATGTGCATTGCCCATGGCTGCACACAGACCTGCATAATCTGTGCCAGCATTTATCATCATGGGAATCTCACACAACCCTAATCGGGCCATGCATGGCACCATGGATTGTGTGATGTTGCCAGCTCCCGCAAGTAGGGGTTCTGGGCTTATGCAGCCAATGAGAATAAACCGTCATTCTACGCTCTTTCCAAACCCCACTGTACAGATGGATCTTGGTTTGCTCGGTCTGGAGCTGGCCACATTGGTGGCAGCAGGGGCAGTTCAGGAGGACAAGGCGGCAGTTCAGGAGGTGGTGGGTGTGGAGAGACCATTGCAGGATCAGCCACTACCAGACCCTCAGGAAGGAGGGCAGGGGGCTGCTGCTGAGGGCCAGGAGGTGGGTGAGCAGACTCTTGAGAGGGTGCACAGAAGGCAGAGGGTGCTGAGAGCAAGGAGTACAATATTAGCAAGTGTGAGGTATCCACTTTGGCAGGAATATTAGTAGGAGGGATTACTATTTAAAGGGCGAAAAGCTGCAGCATGCTATGGTGCAGAGGGACCTGGGGGTCCTTGTGCATGAGTCGCAAAAACCCAGTCTGCAGGTACAGCAGGTGATCAAGAAGGCGAATGGGATGCTGGCCTTTATAGTGAGGGGGATAGAATATAAAAGCAGGGAGGTCTTGCTGCAACTGTACAGGGTACTGGTGAGGCCGCTGCTGGAGTACTGTGTGCAGTTTTGGTCGCCGCACTTGCGCATGGATATTTTGGCCTTGGAGGGAGCACAGAGGAGGTTCACTAAGCTGATACCGGAGATGAGGGGGTTAAACTATGAAGAGAGACTGAATAGACTGGGTCTGTACTCGGAGTTTAGAAGGACGAGGGGGGATCTTATAGAGACATATAAGATAATGAAAGGGATGGATAGGGTAGACGTAGAGAGATTCTTCCCGCTCAGAAAGGACAGCAGGACTAGAGGGCACAGCCTCAAGATAAGGGGGTGCAGTTTAGAACGGAGTTGAGGAGGAACTTCTTCACTCAAAGGGTGGTGAATCACTGGAATTCTCTGCCCGTTGAAGTGGTGGAGGCTACCTTGCTGAATATATTTAAATCACAGGTAGATAGGTTTTTGACAGACAGGGGAATTAAGGGTTTATGGGGAGAAAGCGGAAAAGTGGAACTGATCCACTTCAGATCAGCCATGATCTTATTAAATGGCGGGGCAGGCTCGAAGGGCTAGATGGCCTACTCCTGCTCCTATTTCTTATGTTCTTAGGTACAATCCCTGCAATTCCTTCGAGGCCCTCTTGGAGGAGATGTGCCATCTGTCCAAGACCATGGTGCGACACACTTGTGAGGTGCTCTCGCACCTGACACCCTGGGGGAGCAGTTGCCACATGCTCCCTTTGGATGTGAAGGTGACGGCTGCCCTGAATTTATATGCCTCCAGATCATTCCGGGCTCCCAGTGGCAACCTAGCTAGGATCTCCCATGCCTCTGTGCAAAGAAGTGTGCGACAGGTCACAGATGCCCTGTATGCCCAGGCAGGGCAGTACACAAATTTTGATGTGGGCCATGTGGAACAGGAGGCCCGGGCTCTCGGCTTTGCATCCATCGCTGGGATCCTGAATGTGCAGGTGCAATGGATGGCATGCACATTGCCTTGTGGGGCCCCCCATGCAGGGCCAGAGCAATTTTTGAACAGGAAGGGGTTCCATTCCTTGTACGTCCAAACTGTCCGCGACCATCAAATGAAGGTCATGCAGATTGATGCACGCCATCCAGGGAGTGTCCATGACAACTTTGTACTCTGGCAGTCGGACATCCCTGGGCTCTTTGAAGACCAGGCTCCCGGGATAGATTCTGGGCAAAAGGAGTTACCTGCTAAGGTGTTGGCTGATGACGCCTGTGCGGAGGCCCAAGACCGAGGGCGGAGACCCATGCAGTCACCCAGCGCACCGTTGAACATAAGAACATAAGAAATAGGAGCAGGAGTAGGCCATCTAGCCCTTCGAGCCTGCCCCGCCATTCAATAAGATCATGGCTGATCTGTCGTGGCTCAGTTCCACTTTCCCGCCCTCTCCCCATAACCCTTAATCCCTTCTCTTATCAAAAACCCATCAACCCGCTTCTTAAAAATATTTAGCGAGGCAGCCTCCACCACTTCAACGGGCAGAGAATTCCAGAGATTCACCACCCTTTGAGTGAAGAAGTTCCTCCTCAACTCCGTTCTAAACCGCCTCCCCTTTATCTTGAGGCTGTGCCCCCTAGTCCTACTGTCTTTTTTGAGCGGGAAGAGTCTCTCCACCTCTATCCTATCCATCCCATTCATCATCTTATACATCTCAATGAGATCTCCCCTCATTCTTCTAAACTCTAACGAGTACAAGCCTAGTTTATTCAGCCTCTCCTCATAGCTCAATCCCCTCAACTCCGGTATCAGCCTAGTAAACCTCCTCTGCACTCCCTCCAGGGCCAAAATATCCTTGCGCAGGTGCGGCGCCCAAAACTGCACACAGTACTCCAGCTGCGGCCTCACCAATGCCCTATACAGCTGCAGCAAGACCTCCCTACTTTTATATTCAATCCCCCTCGCTATGAAGGCCAGCATCCCATTCGCCTTCCTGACCACCTGCTGCACCTGCAAGCTGGGCTTTTGCGATTCATGCACAAGGACCCCGAGGTCCCTCTGCACCGTCGCCTGCTGCAGTTTTTCGCCACGTAAGTAATAGTCCTTCCTACCATTCTTCCTACCAAAGTGGACCACCTCACACTTGCCAACATTAAATTCCATTTGCCATTTCCTGGCCCATTCGCCCAGCCTATCTAGATCCTTCTGCAGACTCTCCACACCCTCCGCACAATTTGCCGTTCCCCCAATCTTGGTGTCATCAGCAAATTTCGACACCCTGCACTCGGTTCCCTCCTCCAGATCATCTATATAAATGGTAAATAGCTGAGGCCCCAGCACCGACCCCTGGGGCACCCCACTAGTCACCATCCGCCAATCCGAATAGCACCCATTGACCCCCACTCTCTGCCTCCTATTTGACAACCAATCCTCTATCCACGCTAACACCCTACCCCCAACTCCATGTCCCCTGACCTTCTGCAATAACCTCTTGTGAGGTACCTTGTCAAACGCCTTCTGAAAATCCAGAAAGACCACATCCACCGGCTCTCCTCTATCCACTGCCCTAGACACATCCTCATAGAACTCCAGTAAATTTGTCAGACACGACTTCCCTTTAATGAAACCGTGTTGCGTCCGCCCTATCAAGCAATTCCCTTCAAGATGCCTCGCAATTTCCTGCTTAATGACGGATTCTAACATTTTACCTACCACAGACGTTAAACTAACCGGCCTATAATTCCCCGCCTTTTGCCTGGCACCCTTCTTAAACAACGGCGTAACATTAGCCGTTTTCCAATCTTCCGGCACTTCCCCGGAATCCAGCGACGTCTGGAAAATAACCACCAAGGCATCCACTATCACCTCCGCCATTTCTTTCAGAACCCTCGGATGCATTCCATCCGGTCCTGGGGACTTGTCCACAATCAGCCCCTCCAGTCTGTCGAGCACCACCTCTCTAGTAACAGTAATGTCATTAAGACCCTCCATTCCTACCACCTTTCCATCGCTAACACCCGGCAAATTATTCACGTCCTCCTCCGTGAAGACAGAAACAAAAAAGTTATTCAAGACCTTCGCCATATCCCCATCCCCTACCACTAGCTCCCCTTTCTCATCCTCTAAAGGACCAACGTTCACCCTAGCCAGCCTCTTCCTTTTTATATATTTATAAAAACTCTTGCTATCCTTTTTTATATTAAGTGCTAGCCCAGCCTCATAGCTTCTCCTACCCTCCTTTATCAACTTCTTTGTCAATCTTTGTTGACATTTAAACCTTTCCCAATCCTCTTCTCGCCCACTGCTCTTAGCTACTCTAAATTCCTCCGCTTTTAATTTAACACTTTCCTTCACCTCCTTCGTTATCCACGGCTTATTACCTCTCTTCCTACTGTCCTTTTTAACCATCGGAATAAATTTCTGCTGAGCACCAAGAAAGATCTCCTTAAAGATCCTCCACTGCTCCTCAGCAGACCTACCTTCCAACGCGCTCCCCCAGTCCACATTCGCCAATTCTTCTCTCATCCTACCATATTCCCCTCTATTCAAACAAAGGACGCGTGTCCGGGAACCCACTTTCTCCTCCTCCATCTGCACCAGAAACTCCACCATACAATGATCACTCTCTCCAAGAGGATCCTTCACCGCAAGGTCCCTAATTCTACCCGCCTCATTACATAGCACCAGATCCAAGATAGCTTGCTCCCTCGTCGGCTCCAACACACACTGTTCAAGGAAATTATCCCGGCAGCATTCCAAGAACTCCTCCTCGAGCCCACCTCGTCCAACATGGGTCGACCAATCAATATGCAGATTGAAATCTCCCATAACTACTGCCGTCCCATTCCTGCACGCGCACGCCGCACTTATTTGCGTGTTAACAGCCCGCCCCACCTCCAGATCATTATTCGGGGGCCTATAGACGACACCCACCAGCGTCTTCCTCCCTTTGCTGTTCCTAATCTCCACCCACAACGATTCCACGTTCTGCTCTTTGGCTCCGATATCATCCCTTGCTACCACCTTGATACTATCCTTAATCAGCAGAGCTACGCCACCCCCTCTTTCCTCCTGCCTATCCTTCCTAAACACTTGATAGCCCTGTACATTCATCTCCCAGTCCCTGTCACCTTGCAGCCACGTCTCTGTAATGGCCACCAGATCGTATCCATTTGTGTCGATCTGCGCCACCAGCTCATCCACTTTATTCCGAATGCTTCGTGCATTCAGATAAAGCGCTTTCATCCCAGCCTTCACCTGGACCCTATTTGCCGTAACGCCACCAATTGGGACATCCTCGGCCTCTTCCCTTACCTGTACCCTATCCTTAACTTTAGACCTCGTAGCGTCACCTACCCTCGCACCCTCCCCCCCCCTAATTAGTTTAAAGCCCTGTCTACAGTCCTCTTTACTCGATTCGCCAATACTCTGGTCCCAGCACGATTCAGACCAACCCCATCCCGCCCGAACAAGTCCCACCTACCCCAATACTGGTGCCAATGCCCCATAAATTCGAACCCATTCCTCCCACACCAATCCCTGAGCCACCCATTCACTTCCTTTATCCTGTCAACCCTACGCCCGTCTGCACTCAGTTCAGGCAGTTGAGCGGTGCATTAGCCCGCTGAAGATGCTGTTCCGCTGCTTGGAGCGAGGGCCACCTTGATTGCAGCCCGCTTCACCTCGCTGGTGCTGGGGGAGGGGGGGGGGGGGGGGGGTGTGTGTGTGTAAAACCACCCCACATCCCAGGAGCAAGTGCAGCTGCTATTCCCCCTCCAAACCGACCTGGGCCCTCAAACCACCACATCACCCTTCCCCAGCCTCTGGCATCCCACCACCCTGTCCCCAGAAACATCTGACCCTATGAATGTGCCTGGGCTAGCAATGGTTGCGAGTCCTGGTTGAAGGCTGGATGATGATGACAACTCGCTGGAGTGCACACTGGGATTCTGCCCCTAGTGCAACTCAAGTTTGGCCCCTAACTCCAAATGCACGCTGCCACCCTGGCCCATGTAGCTGTAAAGATTGGGGATACAGGTTTTTTGGCCAGGGGGGTGGGGGGCGCACTTGCACCAAGGATCTGGGGAGGGTAGGGCAGGCATTCTGAAACATGGGCTGAGTTTGCAAGACTCAACCAACAGCACCTTTATTTTGGGAGTCGGGAACATTGAGCTGTGGGGGTGTGGCAGCTGGAGAAAATTAGTCACAACGTGATGTGTAATCAACAGTTTATTGTGCTTTTAACATTAATGATTACCAAACTCTGACTAATGCTGACCTTCATCCGTGTCCTCTTAGTGAACTACGACTTTGTGCTGTCTACTGCTTCTTCTCGGTGCTATCCCAGCATGCATATCGGAGGTGGAGGTGTCCAGCTGTGCTGCACGCCCTGTTGCCTGCAATGCCCTTGGCGGTTGTCTCCTGGGTGGCCGGGATCTGGAGGGCCCTGGCTGACTTGCGGAGTGCCACCCTGTTCATCTCACCAGCCCTGATATGCCCCAGTGTGAACAAAGGGGGGGGGAATTGGAGGTTTCTGGGCATCCGGAATCCCCTGGGTGGAAGACCCCACATGGACTAAAGCCCTTCTTCGTCCCTTAGGATGCCAGAGGCCCCAGGGTAGCTGGACTGAGCTCCAGAAGTTCCAGCATTACCTGGCTCTGCCAGTCCTGGAGGCCTCGATGCGTCTGCCCCATGATGTACGATCCCTCACTCCTGGTCCATTGAGACTCGGCCAAGTTCCTCTGTTACAGCATTCTGTGGGCAAGCCAGGCTCGAAAACCCCTCAGCAGTAGCCCTCTGAGCCTGGGCTAAGTTGTCGAGGCTGACAGTCACAGCCCACTGTCTCTCCAGAATGCCAGTGAGAGTCCCAGCTATGGCCAGCAGTGTCACCCACATACCCCCGACACCCATGGCCATCGAACGCTGTGCCTCCTGGATGCTGGAAACACAGTCGCCCTTGGCCCGTTGTGTCTCCAGGATGGCCTGAACCCTGTCACCCATGAGAACAGACCCTTGAGCCAGACCTTCCACTGCAGTCGCCACCTTTGCAGTGTTGGCCTGGTTTACATGCTGTGTCAGCACCACTTCCTGCAACAACACTCTGTTGAATGTCCCTAAACAGCCTTACAGTCACAGCATGGTTGCTGACAGCCCTTCCACAACTCCCTGGGTTTCCTGGTGCATCTCCACCAACCTTGGGAGGAACAAACCCAGAGGCTCAGCAGCTGGCTTGGGGACAGCTGAATCCTGGCCTCGGGCAGACCTCAGACACTGCCTGCCAGGGCACGGTGTCAAGCTCCTGACATTCACCACTTCTGCCATCTTCTCCCACAATGCTGTGGCAGGTGCACCCCTTGGCCAGGGAAGATCCGCTCACACCTCTCCTCCACAGCATCTAGCAGGTGCTCCTGGTCGGCCTCTGAAAATCTGGGAGCAGGTTTCCACACAGATATCTTTAAGGCGTGACTGGCTGTGTGTCCATTCCTGCAGCTAATATAATTATTAGGGGAGTGCAGGTGCAGTGAGTGTGGCCAGTCAGGGGCCTGTTGGCAACAAATACTTGTGAAAGAATTTGAAGGCTGCATTCAGTTGAGTATCATGCATCCCTCAGGGTGCTGATTGGCTGCCATTCTATAGGCTGCTGTGTCAGGGCTGGGGGGGTCAATATTCAGGGCTCCTAATCGATTGGCTGCTGTGTCCAGGGTGGTGCAATACTCAAAAGCTCCAGCTCAAGAGATCACAAACTACCAGCACAACACTAGTTCTCTGCAGGGCAGCAGTGAGGACAGTATGTTCTAGGGATGGAGGGATTGGGTACCCGCATTACCTGGATCCATGGGGGCACGAGGTAAGCAGGCAGGCATGTCTGCATGTGGGGGGAGATGGTGAGGAGGCAGTGATGAGGCCAGCAATGTGTGTGGAGGGGCTGTGCAGGCCAGGTCTTTGGTTCAAATAACCAACACCACCCCCCCCCGCCCCAGGTTTTTAATGATATTCACGATTGTGACCTCTGCAGTGCACAGAGTGGGGATATTCAAGTGTGAAGCTGAACTGAGAAAACAGTCGTGATCTTGAACAGTCTTCCTGTCAATTCAGCGCTTTTGGGAGAATCGCCCCCTAGATTTCCCAAGCACTGTTTTCTTCAGTTAAGAATGCATAAAAGCATAAACACTCTCATGCATCTAAACACTTATACAATTGTAACAATCAACCTAACTTTAAAGGATACAGCATTATGATCAATCACTGTAGTTAAAACACACCTGTCTCATAATACAATGTCTAACTATTGAAACTGGGTTCAGGTTTTTTTGTACTGGGACCAAAATTTAGTTGCTGTTCATGACGCCTTTGAGTGCCATGAATCATGCATACTTACAAAATAGGCTAGACTCCAAAACTATTGCTGGGGACGTTGGAACTGCCCAGATTTGCAATGGAGCCAGCAAGGGTGAAAGTCACGCGGAAAAGCTACCTACACCCTATCCCTCATTGGCAAAAAATTGCCAGAAACAGGAATGGGGGCAGGAATTCCGGAACCAGGTCCTGCCTGTCATTGTTAAAGGGCCCCTGAGTTGGCTTAATTCAGTGAAAATACAGGTCCAAAAGGTTGACTTCTCTCAGTGTGGCAAACAGTGCCATTTTGCCAATGACCGCAAAGTGCACACCATTGTCTAATGCAGTGAATGGGGTGGTGATCCAGCAGGCTGTTTTGTCCTGGATGAGTTAAGCTTCTTTCGCGCTGTCAGTACTGAAGTCACCCAAGCAAATGCAGAGTTTCCTATTATACGTCTAGCTCATGCCTCGGGAGACGGCCACAAGTCCTTGAGGAGTCAAGAGGTTATACACTCACCACAGAATTCTCAGCCTATAACCTGCTGGATACAATCCTTGATGGCATTACAGCTTTTTAAGATACTCAACTCTTCATATAAGCTTAATAATTTCACCCCCACCTAAATATAATTGCAATTGCATAATTTACTACAATAAGCTGTTTACACATTATATCTTGAATTGATGCAAAATAATTTCAATCTACTTTCGTGTAAATTTGCTGATCTAAGGACACTTCTTACTTTAACAAGTGAAACAAGATCACTTTTAGTTACTGGTGATATTCCAAAAAATTACTGGTGCTATTCCAAAATTAAAACAGTCCCCAAGCAACTTTTCACACATTTGAAATGTTTAAATATGCCCTTCACTAACGTTACATCTTAACCAGCATTGGCATAAAACGCACACAGTCCTGTTTGCCTGACTGAAAAGTAATGTGGAGCCAACAGCAAAACTTGGGCCCGTACTAGTATCAATATAGAGTCAAGGAAGAAATTGCAACAAACAATGATTAACTCGAAACGATTCCAACTATTCCAACTGACTGCAAACATAATGATTTATCCCGACGTTTTCACAACAGCTTAACCCCACAGCAGATACTCACATGTGGAAAGAGAGGGAAGTGAATATTTTTCCTGAGCTGATCAATAGAGCCACCACACCAGTCTTCAAATATATGCAAATTTGCTTGACCCATGAACTGTACAAGAGAGACAAATTAAATGCATTGATTAGTGCATCATACAGTGTTCATACTTTTAAGATCTTGGGATTGAGCTATGAGGAGAGGCTGAATAAACTAGGCTTGTACTCGTTAGAGTTTAGAAGAATGAGGGGAGATCTCATTGAGACGTATAAGATGATGAATGGGATGGATAGGATAGAGGTGGAGAGACTCTTCCCGCTCAAAAAAGACAGTAGGACTAGGGGGCACAGCCTCAAGATAAAGGGGAGGCGGTTTAGAACGGAGTTGAGGAGGAACTTCTTCACTCAAAGGGTGGTGAATCTCTGGAATTCTCTGCCCGTTGAAGTGGTGGAGGCTGCCTCGCTAAATATTTTTAAGAAGCGGGTTGATGGGTTCTTGATAAGAGAGGGGATTAAGGGTTATGGGGAGAGGGCGGGAAAGTGGAACTGAGCCACGTCAGATCAGCCATGATCTTATTGAATGGCGGGGCAGGCTCGAAGGGCTAGATGGCCTACTCCTGCTCCTATTTCTTATGTTCTTATGTTCTTACGTATCTCTAGCTATGGCACTCTGCTTAACTTCCATACAGCTCCAAAAGAATGCTGTATTTAGAACATAAGAATTAGGAGCAGGAATAGACCATCCAGCCCTTCAAGCCTGCTCCACCATTTGATAAGATCGTGGCTGATCTTTTTGTGGACTCAGCTCTACACACCCGCCCACTCACCATAATCTTTAATTCCTTTACTGTTCAAAAACGTATCTATCCTTGCCTTAAAAGCATTCAATTACGTAGCCTCAATTGCCTCACCGGGCAGGGAATTCCAAAGATTCACAATGCTTTGGGTGAAGAGGTTCCTCCTCAACTCAGTATTAATTCTGCTCCCTCTTATTTTGAGGCCATGCCTCCTTGTTCTAGTTTCACCTACCAGTGGAAACAACTTCCCTGCTTCTATCTTATCTATTCCCTTTGTAAGCTTATACATTTCTATAAGATCTCCCCTCATTCTTCTGAATTCCAATGAGTATAGTCCCAGTCTACTCAGTTTCTCCTCATAAACCAACCCTCTCAACTCCAGAATCAACTTGGTGAATCTCCTCTGTACTCCCTCCAGTGCCAGTATATCCTTTCTCAAGTAAGGATTGTTAGAGAGACTACCTTTGATAAATTGTGGTCCAATGTACCTGTTCACAAGGATGTAAAAGAGCAAGTACACAGTTCTCTCAATGTCCTGGTTAATATTCTTCCCTCAACCAACCCATTAATTGGCCGTTCACCTTAGTGCCCTTTGTGGTTCATTGCCATGGGGAAATCGGGTGCTGCATTAACCTATGTAACAGCAATGGCTAAATCTTGAAAGTAATTTATCATCTACAAAATGACAATGCGAGATTGCGAAAGGTACATAAATAGAAGTTTGACTGATTTAATATAAAGAAATGTGTTTGCTTCCCTAATTAAACATTATAGATACAATGGCTGGTTCATTCTGGCTTTCTAATGCACCACAGTCACAGAGTCAGAGGATGCACTTCATGGCTTCGGTGAAAGTCACTGTGATGCCAAGAGGGTTGAAAATTGGACAGGATCTAACAGGAGCTTTGTTAGCGAGGGTCATCGAGATGGAAAACGCCAACTTTTAAAGGACAAGTTGGAAATGGACAGCAAGTATGAGGGAAGGGAAGAGAATGTAATGGTTTTTTAAAGTGACAGTGTTTGAATGAAAGAAAGACCTGTTGTTACCAGTTAGCATTGTGGCCAAGGAAAGGAATTGCGTGATCAGGAGATATCTATGGCATAGATCCTGACAGCAAGTGGTGCACCTTGTGTATGAGACAGCTTTGGAGCGAGTGGAGAGAAAGTTTCAGGATTAGAATGTGATTTAGGCTGGATACCAGAAGAACAACACATGATGGTCTTGAATTATGATATGAATGTAGCCATGAACATCACCACTGCTCACACTTGGTGCCCTGGTAAATCACCAAGAAATGTAAACATCTGCAATCATTTTTAGTGAACAAAATGTTGTTAAACTATTACACAACATAACGGAATTGTTGAATAAATCTATCTCCAAGGTTGTCTCACTATGGAATCTCAACTTTGGGCCATCTGGACATTGGCTGAGGTAAGTCCAGGATCTGGGGTGGGAGGTGAAGGGGAGGATTCATTTCTTTCTTTCTTATGCTAGCGAATGAAAATAAATCAGTACAGATCGGAATAAAAACAAGGCTAGTTGAGTATCACTGGACTCAGCACGTCAGTTACAATATTACCTTGGCTGGAAACTTAGCCATAGATCAAAAGGAGGAAAATGTATGTTGAGGGAAAGTGGAAGATGAAGGAGAGAAAGAATAATCAAGATAACATGGAAAGAATCTGGAAATTAGTAAATATTACTTCTGTATAGGGGATACAATTTCAACATTTACAGAGACAGTACAAAATTTGGTAGTGCACCAGGGTCAATCAGCCCCTGACCTCATTACAGCCTTGGCTCAAACATGGACAAAAGAGTTGAATGCCGGAGGTGAGGTGAGAGTGACTGCCCTTGCCATCAAGGCAACATTTGACCAAGTGTGGCATCAAGGAGCCCCAGGAGAAACAAAAAGAATGTTGGAAACACTCAGTAGATCCAGCAGCATCCACAGAGAGAAACAGGGTGCTTCAGGTCGATATTCAGTTCTGATGGAAGATTGTTCATCTGAAACATCTGTTCCTCTCTCCACAGATGCTATCAGACCAGCTGAGTATTTCCAGCACTTTCCACTTCTCCTTCAGATTTCCAACATGTGCAATATTTTGCTCTTGTAGAAGGTTCCAACTCACTGGGAAATACCACCTACATCTGAGAGTGCTGTTTTGCTGGATGCCAATGCACGCTAACCACAAAATAATCTTTAAGGTTTGGAAACACTTCTAAATCACTTGAAATCATGCTCAAGCTTGCAGCTTTGCCACAAATGCTGATTTAATTATTCTAATAACATTAGTATGTATTCAGTGAAAAAACTTGGTCAATGATCTTGCTGCTAGGATGAGGAAGCTGAATTTGGGAAATTTATGGATGCCAGTTCACCAACTAAGAAGTGTTGAGGTCAGTCAATACTCAGCTGTGTCGGTGCTTATTTTCTTCATGTATGACATCTGGGTGAGAGATTTGTGCTCTTCCTAGTTCAAGCTTGGAGGCAGGAGGCGTACGTACTTAAAAAGGTGGTATATCCAAACCCCACCAATTTCATGCCTCCACCCATGTTAAATTCTGAACAGGAAGGCCCTATCGTTGGCCTTCCCAACACACTGCCAATTGAGGCTCTTAAATAGTCAATTAAGGGCCACTTAAAGCTGCTGCTGGGATTATCTTAACTGTTGGTGGGACTGTCACCATGCAACATGCATGATAGCTGCCACCCTGTGCGCAACTTTCACCTGCAAGGTAGGGTGGATTTCTTCATCAAAGACCCTCAGTGCCTGACCGAAGTACTGGACATCCAGAAGTGGGAAGAAATGCTGAGACCCACCCCCAGGCTTTTGCTTCCAAACCCCCTGCACCCTCCTCCTGCAAAACTCAACCCCTCTGGGGAGTGTTCTCCTGGCAACAGCCACAACTTCCTCCGTGATGCTGTTGAGTCCAAGAGTTGCTAGCCTGTGATTGGTCAGCAGCTCTTGCTGGCGAGGTCAAAACCTCTGGAGTTTTGATTCCAGGGTAGAGGTCACTGCTAGCCACACCACTGCCCGTTTGATGTGCAGTTCTTCAGAAAAGAGACAGCATGGATCTCTTCCAGTGGGCAAGACTCCCGATACCTCAACAAGATTCTGCCCATCCAGAACACAGTAATGGCAGCTTAATTAAATGTTCAGAACTCGTTATCGGGGCATATATTCACAGAAAAAGAGATTCGAAAAGTCACCTTTAGTTGTTCCCACTGGGCTGTCTGCACATGCGAGGACAAAATCACCTCTCTCGCTCTGTTAAATCTCTCCTGAAAGTGGGGGGGTGGGGGAGGATAAAGAGATGAGGAATGGAGATTTTGGAAAATTTACACCAAGAATGAAATAAAATGCTTTGACTGTTCCAACATTTTACAAGAATGGCCGTCTAGCAATGAAATGTGATTTCTTTCTATTCTTCAATTAGAAGAGCTCAAAATAACGCACACCCACTATTCCAATGCTTGCAAGACAGTCAGTTTTGCTGTGCCTATTTTCCAGCAAACCTGAGTTGACCTCACAGTTTCCATTCACTAACACATTTTATTATTGAACCTCAGCTGCCAAGCCCCATCATGAATTGCTTCTTTATTTCTGCAATATTCCACACACATTATTACATCACTGCACTTGCACTCAGTGCAAGAAACCCTACACTGATGGACTGTTGTTTAAAAAAAAACAACTGTGATGGACTTCTGCCAAATTGTCTCTGCTGGTGACTCCCTGGAGGCTTTTTACAATCAGCATAAGGTCTTCCAACGTGTAACTGAGAAACCCTGCTGCAAACAAATCATAAAAGGCACACAACCGAAAAAAAAACAAAATCAGCATTTGTCTTCAATGACTAACAGGTTTTCCTCCCCCCTTCCGATTTTAGTTGAAATATATATTGAGAACTGTACCGAAATATGACCTAGTATGTAATCTCCTGACACAGCAGCTAAATATTCTCAAGCAGCAGCAGTCTAGTTTTCAAAGCTCCAATGCAGGCTGTTTTGTTCTTCAAAGATCACAGAATCTATAAACTGTTTATGGCAAACAACTACAGTCAGTGACAGTTGGTATTCCTATATATGACTCAAGTTAAGTGCAGCTGGTTATTTGAAACCCTTGCACTTGCCACTATTCATCATCTGAGGTTAGTAAGAATTTCTGCTCCATGCTTTCAATGGAAAGGACCTGCTCATTTTACTGCAACTGTAGATTGTGTCTAAAATGAGTGCTGCATGGGCTAAGTCCCCTATTAGCAAGTATTTCTATTAGATTCTGTTAACAGCTGCAGCTCAAACAGAAACTAAATAAAAATCTCTGGTCAGAAACCAATGATGAAATGAATAATACATTGTTCAAATTGCTAAATCTTCCATAAAACTAGAAAGCAGAGCTTTTTTTTCTGGAAAACAAAAGGTGAGATTTTAAAGAGAATGTCACATTAGGTGCCATTAGGAGATTCAGAACAGAGAGAAAATTACCACTTTAGCACAGCGGGAATATTGCAATAGTTGTAAAATTGAATTGCACTGAGCAGTTCAGCCCATTTTTGACACAGAGCAAGCAGAACAGCTGTTGATGGGAGGGAGGAGGCAGGAAAACACATTAACTAGTAATTCTATAGTGTTCTAGAAGATGTGGGAATTGTGTCTCAAGGAGTGTGTTCAAAATTTATATATGGTCAATACATCAGCTGAGGCAATCCCACTGTCGGGAAGTGGGGGTGGGGAAGAATGTAATTTTAGTGAAATTCCCACTATAGATTAGAATTTTCTTAATTCACTCATTTTGGCAAAAAATGTGACTATAAAGAAGAGAATGCCTTCTTATATTCACATTTAATATTTTGAAAAAATGAATGAAGGAGCACATTAGAAAGGCTTATGTTAACGACAGCAGTGTTTATAGGCATTGTTTCATTAAGGTTAGCGTAGGGTGTAAATGCTGCAAATAGTTTTAGATATTGGCCAATAACCGGAAGAACCACACAAGCCTGAACGTTACACTGCCCTTTTCAATTTCATAAGTTTATTCATTGGAAGACCTGGAGTTTTGTACTTTGAATAAACCAATGCAAGTCCAGCTTGCATCAGGTTTCAGAACAACAGATCTGGTTTTTGTGTGCCTTTGCTGGGCATATTTTTGGTGATGTGGAGGGCACATTAAATAGAGCAGACGCCAACCGCACCACCTTCCCACTCAGCCCTAGATCACAGACAAGTGTCAAAATCAGCAAGCTGTCTGCCATATTTAAATAGAGGGTCACTGCGGGAGCAGGAAGGAAGGGGTAGTAGTGACTTCAGGGCTCCCCTTTGCGCATCATGGCCCTCTCCACCCTCCCCTCCTTCCCCACTCCGCAAGTCATCATGAAGGCAACTCACTCCACAGTCATAAAGCTCTGCAGATGGGCCAAACAGCGACAGTGGGATTTGTACCCTCAGAAACTGCTGTCCAATCCAATTGGCTGGCAGCACCATCAATCCCAGTGGCACCACAAGCACACTAGTGGGCACTGTCAGGGCTGCAGAAGAAGGCCTGCAGTCTTCTGATAACAGGTGAGTTCAGGGTCTTCAGTAAGTTAGAGCGCAGGGGGGAAAGGAGTCGTTGTGGTTGAAGTGGTGGGTAAGACAGAAGCAGGTTCCATCATAGAGAGTGTAATTCCCCAATCTGCAAAAGGCAGATCCCCCTTCCCTGCCCCCCTCACACTGTCCATTGAAGAATATTTTAAAAACTGGGGTCAACCATTCCCATCATTTTATGCCAACTGTTTTATGGCATGGGTAGCATATTATTGGAGTCAATTGGCTTGGCAATAAGCCTAATTGACCATCGATGATCAATTTAAGTATGGTGAGTGGCTGCTGATTCCAGTGCCTGCCCATCCTTACCCCCGGCCCTGATTTACAGGTGTAAGCTTGGATGTGAAATGGATACCTGCACACACCCCACCCCACCCAGCAGGAGCTGTTTTGTATATACTGTACAGTACATGGGATGGATGAAGTAGACCCCAAAAATTAATACCTCAGTGGCTTCATATTTCAGTATATGTATTGTGCCTTCCTTGAGCACGAACTATCGCAAATATATCATAGCCAATATAATACTTTTTAAAGTATAGTTGCTGTAATTTAGGAAATGTGATGGCTAATTTTGCATTGAAAGCTCTAACAAACAGCATGATAATGTTCAAATTATCTGTTTTGGATTTTAAGGGATAAACATTAGCCAAGGCACTGGGATTAACTCCTATACTCTTCAAAATAGTTATATAATGGGCGGGAAAGTGGAACTGAGCCACAACAGATCAGCCATGATCTTATTGAATGGCGGGGCAGGCTCGAAGGGCTAGATGGCCTACTCCTGCTCCTATTTCTTATGTTCTTATGTTCTTATAATTGTTAGTGCACACCTATGAGCACAGATAACATTCCTACCTTTCTTTGTGTAATCAGCAGATTTAGCCACCATATCTTTGTCCTAAGTTAATTTGAGTTTGTCTATTTGATTGGCGTCAAAAAGAGACACCTTTGTTTCTTCCATCCAAGTAATTAATATAAATTATAAGAAAAAGTTGAGGCCCCAGCACTGATCTCTGGCATGCACTTACCCATTTATGCCTCCTTTGTTTTCTCTTAGCTAGCCAATCTTCTATCCACATTGATATTTTACCCACTACAGCATTCGCTTTTATTTCCTGCAACAGAATGTAGAACACTACAGCACAAACAGGCCCTTCGGCCCACAAGTTGCGCCGATCATATTCATACCTACTAGGCCTATCTATATCTCTCAATCCCATTAAATCCCATGTACTCATCCAGAAGTCTCTTAAAAGACCCCAGCGAGTTCGCCTCTACTGCCACCAACAGCAGCCGATTCCACTCACTCACCACCCTCTGAGTGAAAAACTTACCCCTGAAATCTCCTGTGTACCTACTCCCAGCACCTTAAACCTGTGTCCTCTCGTAGTGACCATTTCAGCCATGGGAAATAGTCTCTGAGAATCCACCCTACCTATACCTCTCAACATCTTATAAACCTCTATCAGGTCACCTCTCAATCTTCGTCTCTCCAGGGAGAAGAGACCTAGCTCCCTCAATCTATCCTCATAAGGCATGCCTCCCAATCCAGGCAACATCCTTGTAAATCTCCTCTGCACCATCTCAATAGCTTCCACATCCTTCCTGTAGTGAGGCGACCAGAACTGCGCACAGTACTCCAAGTGGGGTCTGACAAGGGTCTTATAAAGACCCTTACGTTCTGACTCCTAAACTCAATCCCTCGATTAATGAAGGCTAGCACACCGTACGCCTTCTTGACCACATCCTCCACCTGTGAGGCCGATGTAAGAGTCCTATGGACCCAGACCCCAAGGTCCTCCTTCTCCTCAACACTGCTAAGAGTCCTACCCTTGATACTGTACTCCTTCATCGCATTGGACCTGCCAAAATGGACCACTACACATTTATCCGCGCTGAAGTCCATCTGCCACTTCTCCGCCCAGTCTTGCATCCTATCGATGTCTAGCTGCAACTTCTGACATCCCTCCAGACTATCCACAACACCACCAACCTTCGTGTCATTGACAAACTTACCAACCCATCCCTCCACTTCCTCATCAGGTCATTTATGAAAATGACAAACAGCAGGGGTCCTAGAACAGATCCTTGGGGCACTCCACTGGTGACTGACCTCCATGCAGAAAAAGACCCATCCACAACCACTCTCTGCCTTCTGCAGGCAAGCCAGTTCTGGATCCACAAGGCCAAAGCCTCTTGGATCCCATGCCCTCTCACCTTTCCAGGAAGTCTTGCATGGAGGATCTTATCAAACGCCTTGCTGAAGTCCATGTAAACCACATCGACTGCTCTTCCTTCGTCAATGTGTTCAGTCACATTTTCAAAGAACTCAACTAGGATCGTAAGGCACAACCTGCCCTTGACAAAGCCATGCTGACTATTTCTGATCATACTAAACTTCCCTAAATGTTCATAAATCCTGTTCCTCAGTATCCACTCCATCAACTTACCAACCACTGAGGTCCTGCTGAATAAACTAGGCTTGTACTCGTTAGAGTTTAGAAGAATGAGAGGAGATCTCATTGAGACATATAAGATGATGAATGGGATGGATAGGATAGAGGTGGAGAGACTCTTCCCGCTCAGAAAGGACAGTAGGACTAGGGGGCACAGCCTCAAGAAAAAGGGGGGGGTGGTTTAGAACGAAGTTGAGGAGGAACTTCTTCACTCAAAGGGTGGTGAATCTCTGGAATTCTCTGCTCGTTGAAGTGGTGGAGGCTGCCTCGCTAAATATTTTTAAGACACGGGTTGATGGGTTTTTGATAAGAGAGGGGATTAAGGGTTATGGGGAGAGGGCAGGAATGTGGAACGGAGCCATGACAGATCAGCCATGATCTTATTGAATGGTGGGGCAGGCTCAAAGGGCTAGATGGCCTACTCCTGCTCCTATTTCTTATGTTCAACCCCACCCCCCCGCCAAAAATGCACCCAATGGGGGAATGTAAAATGAATAAAATGCAGGCCGAGCCTGTTATTTTAGCCAACATCTACTGTCACATGGATGGCATCATCTTCATTCTGAAGTTAAACAGTCAGCAATAAATAGGTGAAAAAACAATGACTCCACTGTATTCAGTAGGTCTAAGACTAGAAACTACTTCAATAGCACCTTAGATTAATTTCAGGCAAGTTGACATCCATCAGAATTCCTTTAGTACTGTCCCATTGGCTAGGTGCATAAATTTATCATCTAGTGTGATATCACACAGAACACAAGGCTGTAGTTAATCAGACTGAGTTGGCTATCAATGGAGTTTCACTAATCTTCCTGTATTGAGAGAGGAATAACCAAGGTCACCATTGCTAATTGTTATGAATTAACCTGCTGAAATATTTCTGGGTGTGGAAAAATATATGAATAAACTACAACCCAGGTATGCAAATAAAGAGTGATCCTAATCGGCAGTTAGGAAGGCAAATACAATGTTAGTATTCATGTTGAGACGGCTAGAATACAAGAGCAGGAATGTATTTCTGGAGCTATAAAAGGCTCTGGTCAGACCCCATTTGGAGTACTGTGAGCAGTTTTGGGCCCCATATCTAAGGAAGGATGTGCTGGCCCTGGAAAAGGTCTAGAGGAGGTTCACCAAGAATGAAGAGCTGGTCAAATGAGGAATGTCTGAGAACGCTGAGTCTGTACTCGGAGTTTAGAAGGATGGGGGGTATCTTATTGAAACTTAAAGAATACTGCGAGACATGGATAGAATGCTTCCACTAATAGGAAAAACTAGAATCAAAGGGCACAACCTCAGATTAAAGAGATGATCCTTACAGAGATGAGGAGGAATTTTTTCAGCCAGAGACTGACAAATCTGTGGAACTTCTTGCCACAGAAGACCATGGAGGCCAGGTCATTGAGTGTCTTTAAGACAGAGATAGATAGATTCTTGATTAATAAATGGATTAGGGATTATGGGGAAAAGGCAGGAAAAACGGGGATGAGAAAAATATCAGCCATGATTGAACGGTTGAGCAGACTGGACGGGTTGAATGGACTAACATCTATATGTCTATAATGTCTCCTATGTCTTATGGTCTAATATTTCATGTCAGCTCAGTGTAAGACAGCTTTAGAACACACCAAAAACCGAAGTACGCTCATTGGTCTGAAGCCAGGTTCAGATGGTAGGACTCCTACAATTTCCTTCAGTGTCCTTGAATAAAGGAAGGTATTGAACTCAGCTTCTTCGTACTGGCAGCGTACCTTGATGACAATTTAACGGTGCCACACAGCACCAGGATCGGACCAGGTTTAAAGTTCTACATAATGCAACGTCTGCTGAGCTCATTGTGTGAGGAAAGATCATGTGCATAAGGTGCAGGAGCATGGCTGATGCTGGTGGAACTGTTCCCAGTCTCAAGAATGGCATGGGACACTGAGTCAATTCCCAGTTAGCATTCTCTTTTCCTGTACACTGGAGGAGCAGCAATGCAAAACAGGGGAAAGGAGATTGAAGCTGCCTTCGAAAATAATGGATTCCACGAGGGAGCAGTCCAGTCTAGACCACCTTTCTCAGGAAATTTACCGACCATGCAGGTCTTGGAGATCTCAGTGCAGAACACTGCATGATAAAAACACGCTTCACAAAATGTCCCAGCTTTTAAATGAAGACCAGTCATATGGATGGCATCATCTGTCACAAGCCACAACCATCTGCCACTGAATTCTCTCAAGCACTCAGGCCCATGTAGAATTAGTCTGGGTGTTAGACAGACATACACTCATCTAATTAATGACACTATTTTTAAAGGGAATTGAGGAATTCATTTATTTTCTCATGACAGCAAACTGGCAGCGTGGTGGCACTATATAGTTTTATCATGGTACTGGTTGGAATGTTAAAATGCTGTCCTTACCTCTAGGCCAGAAGCTATAGGTTCAAGTCCCACTCCAGGACTTGTCAACCATGGATGTGGTTCATCAGGCTGGAAATAATGTGATCAACTTTGGTCCACTTATTTAAGGAAAGATATGCTAGCATTGGAAGCAGTCCAGAGAAGGCTCACTAGGTTACCCGGATATGGAAGGTTTATTTATGAGGAAAGGCTGATTAATATCATAGAATCTTACAGTGTAGAAGGAGGCCATTCAGCCCATCGAGTCTGCACCGATTACAATCCTGCACAGGCCCTATCCCCATAACCCCATGCATTTACCCTAGCTAGTTCCCCGATACTAAGGATCAACTTGGCATGGCCCATCCACCCAACTTGTGCATCTTTCAACTGTGGGAGGAAACCGAGCACCCGAGGAAAGCCGCACAGATGCAGGGAGGATATGCAAACTTCACGCAGACAGTGACCCAAGCTGGAAATCAAATCCAGGTCCCTGGCGCTGTGAGCCAGCAGTACTAACTACTGTGCCAACATGCTGTTCCCCGTGGGTTGTATCCGTATTCACTGGAGTTAAGAAGAATGAGAAGTAACGTTATTGAGCTACACAGGGTTCTTAAGGGGCTTGACAGGATAGATACCGAGAGTTGTTTCCCCTTGTGGGAGAGTCTAGGACCAGGGTACAGAATCTCAGTGATGGGTCGCTCATTTAAAACAGAGATGAGAAGGAATGTCTTCTCTCAGAAGGTAGTGAATCTGTGAAGTTCTTTACCACACAGAGTGCTGTAGAGACTAGGTCATTAAGTATGTTCAATGCCGAGATAGACCAATTTTTAATTAGTAAGACAGTAGAGGGTTATGGGGATAAAGTAGGAAAATGGAGTTGAGGATTCTCTCAGATCAGACGTGACTGAATGGCACAGCAGACCTGATGGGCTGAACGGCCTACTACTGCTCTAATGGCTAATGGTCTTACAATCAGCCTGGGAATCCACCACCTCCCACACTTCTCCAAAGGGGAAAAAGGTGAGCATGAAGATACTCTAAAAAATAAAGTTGTGTTGGCTTTTCTAGAATTTTACTTTATTTGTTTATGGGATGCAGCTATCACCGGCTTGGGCAGCATTTATTGCTCATCCTCAATTGGCCTTGAGAAGGTGAGGGTAAGCCGCCTTCTTGACCTGCTGCAGTCGCCAAGGTGTTGGTACATCCACAGTGCTGCTAGGGAGGAAGTTCCAGGATTCTGATATTTTTTGACGCAGTGACAGTGAAGGAACAGAGAAATGGCAGGTGTGCTCATTGTAACCGAGCTCTGTAGCTAACCGCTCTGAACTTTCAGAATGGGAAAGGTCCAGTCACTGAACTCTCAGAATGTGTAACCAGTGAGAAAGATTTCTCCACACCAATGTCAGATTTGCTGGACATGCTCACAATGCCTTCACCCTGGAGGTTCAGCTGCTCTGATCTGTTCAAATGAAATGGATCTTGGCACGTGGGGGACAAGCAACATCCCCTCCAGTTACTTTGTTTTGCATGGGATCTTTACAATGTGCTGCAAAACTGTGTGTGCTCGATAACTTAAAGGGGGGTTGGACAGATGACCTGTGGGCTATGAGAGAACTTCACACAGCTTAGAGGGATGAGATATATTCCTTTCTTCCAGGGATACTGATCTATCTCTGAGTTACAAAAAGAGAAAGAGAGAACAGAGGATTAAAATAATGAGGCACTCACTTCTACAAGACTTGTTATTTGAATTTGAGTGAAATCTAGCGGTCTTGGGGTGGGGCAAGGAGGTGGCAAGGCAGGGAGAGAGCTGGCATTGTCTCGATTCATCAAGAAGGCTCTGTTAGCTAAACAAAGTGGTAGTTGATCTGCTTGGCAAAGCTTACCATCGAAAGTGGCCAGGACGTGCCGATTCCTGGGGAGCTGGCTCCAACTCTTTGGGGGCAAAGAAACATCCAGTGGAACATGACAACTTTGTTACTCAACAGGACTCCTTAGTGCTGGCTGAAGTGGGGAATTTGAATGCAACTAATGAATGAAATCCATTTACCTATCTCTACACCATGCAATTACTTCATTTTCTTTGCCTTAAAGTCAAGTGCAATTCCCTCAATGGAACACATATCACCGCACCATCATTAGTTCTCTCATGTGCAATATTCTTTCTCCTGGCAAATGTTTTTTTTAAACTTTAATTATACTGAGTTCAGGCGACAAAAGCTCACAGTATGGATGTCTCTTACACAGTTGCTGGCCAGGTAACTGGTTTAAAATCTGCTGGGAGAATCCTGTTCACATGAAGGGTGGATTCTGAGGCTGTTGCAAACAAATTATTTTTACAAGAGAAGATAGTAATTAGTATTGGCAAATGAAGTGTTAGTGAACCTCTGCTGTGTGAAGGAAGTCGCAAGCAGTAAAAATTAGGACTGCATCGTATCATGTGCAGGGGAGGCTACCTCCTCAGCATGGCCTGAGACACTTTTTCACATTTCTGCCCCAAAGACCCCAACAATCTTTTTCTCCTTTGCTGATTTCTGGCTGTAAGTATCTAAAGGCTGCATCCACCAACATTGTGTGCTGCTTTTCTGGTAACAACCGGTCCCCAGGCAAGGTCCCCAAATCCATTTTGTGGGAACTATCAAAGCACAAACCCCAATTTCTTAAATTCCAGATGGGATATCCCAAACTGTTTTCCTTCTGGGTGAGGAGGGATTAACTGGCTTTCTTTACTTGATTCGACCAACCGAGGGGTTTGAAGAAAGATTCCCTCCCTTCATGGATACTTTTCTCAGCTGGGAAAGGCATTTATATTTGAAAAGGAACCAATTTATCCAGGTTCTCTTCAGTTTAAAAAAAAGTTTATTGGCTACTAAATAAAAGAAAACAATAAAATGTAAATACGTGTGCACTAATTAGAAATTAGAGGCGTGTTCAAAAATAATTTCAAAAATAGATGTACGAGCCAGTCTTTGACCTATTGATGAGAAGTAGTTGGTGAAACATTGCAGCCATTTGAGATTCATGATTCTGGTAGTATTGACTTCAGCAGTCAAATAAGAAAGGGGGGGAGGTAGCGGTGGGGAGTACTCTACTGTCTTTTCTTGTTTGTGTCACACACTGACGCACCTAGCATTAGTCCATGCTTGACCATCTTTACAGCTGGCTTTTATATCCTATTTCTGTGTATTCCTGGAAAGGGAGAACCACAACAGGTCCAAGTCATAATTTACAGGATACCATTCCTGCTGAGATGTTAATCAGCTTCCATTATCTCCACAGGATATTAGTCAGTTGCTTCTTCCTGCGCCAGAGAGAGTGCACAAGGCCCCAGAGTGAGAGTGGGCGAGGCCCTGGTGAGAGAGTGGGTGAGGCCCCAAGGCTGTATGGAGGCGTGGGAGGAGTGTTTGGAGGGAGGAGAATGTTTGAAGTGAGGGAGGAGAGTTTTGATTGGAGAGGGAAAGTGAGTGTGCAGAGGATAGAGTTAGGATGCAAGGAGGGAGAACGGAGAGTCTAGGGGGAGAAAGAGCTGGAGGGGAGAGAGTATGGAAACTGGAGATTTGATATTCTTGTGATTTTATTCTGATGAGTGCAAGATGAAAGGCTTCAATAGCATGTCTCTTTTTTCAGCAATACTAAGCAAAAATCTGCTAGAATCAATAAATAAAGTTCTCTTTTGCTGAGTAACTACACTCTTTACCCTATTCTGGGTAGGCATAACCATTCCCCTGGGGACACTGATAGCTTAGTGACTGTGGTGCCATATAAGTTTCAGTATGTCAGAATGCTCAGAAAGGAGTTCAAAAAGAAATCAGGACTTACAATTAAGAACATGACATAGGATTCATTGAATCCTAGAAAGGTTACATTCTAGAAGGAGCTCAAATCGGCCATTGTTTCTATGTTAGCCCTCTGAAAGAGAAACCACTTTCCCCAAAGCCCCACAAACCTTTTTACCTTCAGCCACTTATCCAATTGTCTTTTGACAGCCCCAATTGTATCTGCCTCCACCAGATACACTGAATATATTCTCACGTGCAGACATCAACTTATATCTTGGATTACTACATTGTTGCATGGCCTAAGGTGTCAAAAATTGACAGTGTTTTATGCTCAACATCTTTGATTTACCATCCACATTTACATCATTTGGGCATATCATTCTTCAAGCTATCCATTCTATTTATACCAAGACTCATCTCACCTCAGAGCTCCACACTTCTGCAAAATTCAATTCATCACTTCCTTGCTGATGGCTGCTGTCAAGATCCTGAAACAAACGCACAAACACTCATCGTAGATTCCATAATCTCAAAATTCTATACAACATATTGTATCTTGCATGGTGTTGCTCCAATGGTGGATTCGCAATGAAACAGGGGCCTCACCAACACTGGAGGGGTGGAGTTACAGGACCAGTCAGCTGGCTTGATTAATATTTCAAAAAGCAGTGAAGCTGTCACCCAATCACAGGAAGATTCCTCCCTTCACCTGCTGCTGATAGGCTCAAACTCAGCAGCAAGTGCAGAGGTGAACCAGACTGTGATTGGATGAGAAAAAGATTTGGTGGGATGGTGCACAGAGAAAAGTCAAAGGGCTACGGGGGAACTGAACCCCAGCAGCTGGTGGGGGAGAAGCTCTGAGCACCATTCGGGGGGAAAAGCGCCAAGCACCAAAAAAAAAGCACAGAGCACCATCTGGGGGAGGGAAGCAGTTTGATGGATGAGGAGGGTGAGGGGGACATGGGCAGGGTGACGCCATGTTGTAGGAGATCCATGGTCAGGAACACAATTTCACACAAATGGTAAGCTTGGATTTCAGCAAAACAAGTATCGACACAGGCATGTTTCTACAGGTGAACAAGCATTTATCAATGTGGCTTCTGCCTTTGCACTCCAGGGCAGTGAGGCAAGTGTGTGCAGGGTACGGAGGGAGTGGTGTGGGGCTGGTGGGGAATGGGAAGGGGGATGGTAAGTGAAGGTGAGCGCAGGGCCCCCACTGACTGTAAATCCATTCCTGCATTGCTCACAGCTATTTCAGGCTCATTTCAATGCAGCTGCAACTCCAATACCCTAGGCTACTGTCAGTTCTATGTTTAGGAGGCAGCGATGGCCTAGTGGTTTTATCACCAGACTATTAATCCAGAAACTCAGTTAATATTCTGGAGGCCCAGGTTCAAACCTCACCATGGCAGATGATGATGTATGAATTCAATAAAAAATATCTAGAATTAAGAACCTATTGATGACCATGAAACCACTGCCAATTGTCAGAAAAACCCATCTGGTTCACTAATGTCCTTTAGGGAAGGAAATCTGTCATCCTTACCCATCTGGCCTACATGTGACTCCAGAGCCACAGCAATGTGGTTCACTCCCAACTGTCCTTGAGCAATTAGGGATGGGCAATAAGTGCTGGCCAGTCAGTGATGCCCATGTCCCATAAATGGATTAAAATAAAATCAGTTTAAGGAATAGAACAAGACTACAGTTTAGGCAAGTCTTTTTTTTAAATCTCACACAAAAACAGAAAACGTTGGAAAATTACAGCAGACTTGACAGTATTTTTGGGTAGAGAATAGAGCCAATGTTGAGTCTAAATGACCCTTGTCAGAGCTAGTCTTTTTTATGGTTTCCTTTACGCTTTTAGTATTTATTGTCATATGAATTGTTATTTATGAACTTTCAGTTTGAATGCAACATGTTCATGAGCACTAAATGTTTGCCACAGGATAGCTGGATCCTACTCCTTATCCGGTAGTGGATACAAATAGATGTTTGACAACTAAGCAAATCCTGTTCCTCTGTGTCAATTACTCAGATCACGAAAATGTAATTCAAAGACAGACATTCCTATTTAAAATGAGGTCCATATACCTTGCGAGATTTATAATCTGTCCCTTCAAGTTTCTCACATTACTGCCTATGGTAAATCAGAAGATGTGATGTTTCAGGAGGACAGTGGATTATGAATGTGACACTCCATTAATGATATCCAGATACCAGACAGCATTCCAAATTGGATTCTCCTTTGGACAATCACCCTTATTTGGGCAGCTCTGAGGCAGAAATGTGGAACAGCGTAATTCACTGTTACAACCTCACTGCAAGAAACAGCCACTAAATATTTTAACTTCAAAGGCTAATCAGTCCTGACTGCTCACTTGTCAGCGACCTCAGGCAAGGCTAGGGGAGGTGGGGTCTGCTTCCTCATAATCTAGACATAGCAACACTGGCAACTTTCTGCTCACGACGTGGAGATGCCAGTGTTGGACTGGGGTAAACTCAGTAAAAAAACTCACAACACCAGGTTAAAGTCCAACAGTTTTATTTGGCAGCAAAAGCCACTAGCTTTCAGAGTGCTGCTCCTTCATCGGGCAAGTGAACTTTCAGCTCCCCAGGCCTAGAATACCTGACGATAAAATCTCACCCCTGCTACCTTCCGCAGGAGTTCACCTGTTATCCTGACGGCAATTTACATCCCACCCCATGCGGATGTGAACATCATGCTGGAAAAAATATACAGAACTACAAATGGCCTTGAAGTGAAACATCCCTTGGTCATCATGGCCGGGGATCAGGCCAAGCTCAAGAGCATACTACCAAGTCACCACTAACACATCTCTTGTTCCACCAGAAATCCAAACATCCTAGACCACTGGTACACAAATATCAAACATGCCTACCACTCTATCACCCGCCCACACTATGGCAAATCAGACCACAAGGCTGTGCTTCTGCTCCTGGCTTACAAGCAAAAACTGAAGTGAGAGAATCCATCAAAGAAAGTCATACAATGTTGCATTGGAGGAATTGGATAATCTCCTACGGGACTGCTTGGAGTCAGTGGACGGGTTAGTATTTAAAACTCTGCAACCAGCCTGAACAAGTACGCCACTACAGTAACTGACTTCATTAGTATGGTGTGTAGAAGACTGTGTGCTAAAGAAGCAAATCCACATGTTTACCAACTGGATACCATGGATGAACAGGCATACCCACTGCTTGCTGAAGTCCAGGTCTGAGGCATTGAAGTCAGGCGACCGTGACCTGTACATGAATGCCAGATACGATCTATGGAGATCCATCAAAGATACCAAAAGACAATACCGGACCAAGCTAGAGTCCCAGGCTAGCCACAAAGACCCCCGCCGACTATGGCAAGGTCTGCAAGATACAACAGGTTACAAGATGGAGGCATATAAAATCGTCATTCCAATGCATCTCTCCCTGATGAGCTCCATGCATTTTATGCCCGTTTTGAATCATAGAATCATCATCATAGAACCCTACAGTGCAGAAAGAGGCCCTTCAGCCCATCAAGTCTGCATCGAACACAAGCCCACCCAGGCCCTACCCCCAAATCCCCACATATTATACCCATTAATCCCTCTAACCTATGCATCCCTGGACACTAAGGGGTAATTTTAGCATGGCCAATCAACCTAACCTGCACATCTTTGGAATGGGAGGAAACCAGAATACCGGAGGAAACCCATGAAGACACAGGGAGAATGTGCAAACTCCACACAGCCAGTGACCCAAGCCTGGAATCGACCCCAGGACCCTGGAGCTGTGAAGCAGCCATGCTAACCACTGTGCTACCGTGCCACCCAGGTACCATGTAATATGTCTGTGAAAGCATGCCCTCCACCCTGGAAGGCGTGGATGAACCTGTATCTGGGGTCACCATTGCCGACGTCAGAGTAACTTTCTTGAAAGTCAATCCACGGAAAGCGAATGACCCGGATGGGGTACCCGGACAAGCACTCAGAACCTGCGCCGATCAGTTGGCGAAGGGCATTTGCAGATATCTTCAACTTCTCTTTACAACAATCCGAGGTCCTATCTGCTTTAAGAGCATAACCATCATCCTGATACCTAAGAAAAACCAAGTAGCATTCTTCAATGGCTATCGTCCTGTGGGTCTGATATCGATCATTATGAAGATCTCCAAAAGGCTAGTCATGGCATGAATCAATTCCAGCCTCCTGGACTATCTGGATCCACTACAGTTTGTCCACCATCACAACAGGTCCACCGCAGATGCCATTTCCCTGGCACTCAACCCTGGAATGCCTAGATAACAGAAGACACCTATGTCGGACTCCTATTTATTTACTACAACTCAGCCTTCAACACCATTATTCCCACAAAACTCATCTCCAAATTCTGTGGCCTGGGCCTCAGCTCCTCCCTCTGTGACTGGACCCTAAACTTCCTAATTCACAAACCACAATCAGTAAGGATAGGCAACAACACCTCCTCCATGATCATCCTCAACACCAGTGCCCCACAAGGCTGTGTTCTCAGCCCCCTACTATACTCCTTATACACCTATGACAGCATAGCCAAATTTCCCTCCAATTTGATTTTTAAGTTTGCTGACAACACCACTGTACTGGGATAGGTCTCAAACAAAGATGAGAGAGAATCCCATGAACTGATGCAGCGACAATAATCTCTCCCTCTGTCAACAAAACGAGGAGATTGTCATCAACTTCAGGAAGCGTAAAGGAGAACATGCCCCTGTCCACATCAACAGGACAAAGTAAAAAGAGTTGGCAGCTTCAAGTTTTTAGGTGCCCAGATCACCAACAACCCATCCTGGTCCCCCCATGCCAACACTATAGTTAAGAAAGCCCACCAACAACACCTCTACCTTTTCAGAAGGCTAAGGAAATTTGGCATGTCAGCTACGACTCTCACCAAACTGCTACAGATGCACCATAGAAAGCATTCTTTCTGGTTGTATCACAGCTTGGTATGGCTCCTATTCTGCCCAAGACCGCAAGAAACTACACAAGGCATAGCCTAACCCATCACGCAAACCAGCGTCCCACCCATTGACGCGGTCCACGCTTCTTGCTGCCTCAGCAGAACATCCAGCATAATTAAGGATACCACGCATCCCGGACATTCTCTCTTCCATCTTCTTTTGTCAGGAAAAAGATATAAAAGTCTGAGGTCACATACCAACTGACTCAAGAATAGCTTCTTTCCTGCTGCCATCAGATTTTTGAAAGGATTTACCTTGCATTAAGGTGATCTTTCTCTACACCCTAGCTATGACTGTAACACTACATTCTGCACTCTCTCCTTTCCTTCTCTATGAACGGTATGCTTTATATAGCATGCAAGAAACAATACTTCTCACTGCATGCTAATGCATGTGACAATAAATCAAAGTAAAGTAAATGGAGGCAGGTGGAGGGCTACAATCCTGCAATTTCTCCTAACACTCTCTGAAACAGAGGGTGAGGAAGCACTGCTGTTACATCACATGGACTACAGCGGTTCAAGTAAACAACTCATTGCCACCAGGGCAATAAGGGATGAGCCATAAATGCTGGCCTCATACCCCATGAAAGAATAAAATAAACAAGTGATGTGAGCCGTACAGCACTATCCCTGAAGCAGGCATCGCATCGGGATGTTGAAGTTTTTTTCACATCTGCAGAACGCAACTGGGACATTAATTTTGTCACTAAGCATTCTGGTGTTACACTTAAAAAATACTTGATGTTTTAAATGGGCACTGGATTAGTTTAGATCTTGGACTGGGGACACTGAATTCCTTTCTTACAAAGAGGTTGCTACAGAAGAATTTAGTACGGAGCATCATAGAAGATACTTGCTTCCAACTCAGCAAGGCCGACTTCTCAGAGTTTACAAACCCAGATGTCTTAATGAGCTTTCCATGCTGTTCAGATTACTCTTCATTAGAAGCTATTGGAGGGGAGGAAGTGGGGGCAGCCAGCTGAATTACAATGCATTTCAATATCAAACACAGTATTATCTGCAGCAGCGAAAATGACCACTGGATCTTTCTAGAATGCAGATTACCACCATATGAAGATAGTCACTGATGTTTTATTGGTGAGCCTCACAGCTCACTGTCTTCTCAGCCAAACAAAGGGAGCAGACAAATTCAAAGCAGACTGGCGACATTCCCAAAAGAGCTGGCAGGAACACAAGCCCTTCAAATCATGATGCAACGATCCCACCAATTTGATGAATAGAAAAGGCTTTCATTCTATCAGCATTAAGTTACTTTATGATGCAAATTTACTATTCTTGCATGTTAATGCCCATTATCCAAGAAGCTATCATGAGGCTTTTGTCATGCAACAATTCACCACACAAAAAACTTGATTATCTAAAATCAAGCATCAGGCTGGTTAACTGATAATCAAGGGTATCATCAGTAGCCGTGACTGACCCCTTCAGTATTCAGTATGGTGGGAGAGAAAGTTAAATGAGATCAATGGAACAACAGGAAGTATGAAGGGGCAGATTCTTCACCTTTGGAAGTGTTGCAGAGTGCAGGGAACTCCTCCCATCTATCCATCATTTGGACCTAGAGCCCACACAAAATTGATGCACCAGACTTGCCAACTCCACTATTACATATGTTGAGAGACAAACATTTAAAAAGTCAAGAGATTTGGTATGAAAAACTGGAGTTTTTATTTGCAAATATAAACCAATATAGACTGCCTGTTAGTCTGTAAGTCACATTGATAGTTTATTTCACTTCTAACTTGTCAGAGGGCTCTGAACAAAAGCTATATTATTGAATCTAAAATGTGTTACAAAACCTTATCGAAGCATTCTACACATCATCCCCACACACATTAAAGGAGAAGCTGTCCTGTTAATTCAAAGGTTAGGTGGATTGACCATGCTAAATTTTTCTTCAGTGTACCCGGACAGGCACTTGAGTGTGGCGTCTAGGGGATTTTCATAGTAACTTCATTGCAGTATAAATGTAAGCCTACTTATGACTAATAAATAAACTTTACTTTTACTTTATATTAATTGTGTTAATTGCATGTGGTGGTGTGCATTAAGTGTAGATTCAGTTAAACCCCTATAGATATACAGATATGTTGAATGGTTGTTGGGATTAGGAGTTGTATACTTGTAATTTGTAACCACAAGTACGTATAAAAGCATGTTAGCTCAGTTGACTGGAAGGCTGGTTTGTGATGCAGAGCAATGCCAACAGCGTGGGTTCAATTTCCACTGGTTGAGGTCATTCATGATGGCCTGCCTTCTCAACCTTGCCCATTGCCTGCTGTGTGGTGATTCTCAAGATAAATCATCACCAAAGGGGAGAGCAGCTTATGGTGGTCTTTGACTATCGCAACTTTACCTCTACCTTTTACCTTTATATTCCTATTAAAGACAGTGAAGGGATGGAGGACAGAGGTCAAAGGTTTAAAGTAGCTGGCAAAAGAAGCAGTGGCGATACGAGAAAAGAAATTTTCATGCAGCGAATAGTTATGGTCTGGAATGCGAGGCAGATTCAATCAAAGCATTCAAACGGCAATTAGACTATTATTTTGACAGGATGAGAGGTTTGCAAGTTGAAGGTAGGAGAATAGTACTAAGGGAATTGCTTTTCCAGAGAGCTGTTGGAGACACAATGGACTGAATGGCCTCCTTCTGCACAGTAACAGATGCCATTGATCCAGGATGTTAAAAACCTGTTTAAATAAGTTTAAAGCACTTTTGTAGTAAGAACTTACCTTGTAGAACTGTTTAAATCATTTAAAAGCATTTTTGCAGGCTTTTTGTATCTACCGCTTTAAGAATTCCAAGGGAGTGGATAGCAGCGAGTTGTGGGGGAGCAGGCTTTAAAACAGCGCCAGGTTTAAAAGGAGGCCTGGTGTAGACAGCAGGCAGCGGAGTGAGAGGGAAGCAGAGTGAGCTACTAGGGCTTAGGAGCAAAAGGGCCAGGTAAGTTCGTGTTGAAATTTTCAATATTACTACAGTGAATAATGGAGGGGCATGTGATGTGTTGTTTCTGCATGATGTGGGAGCTGGTGGACCCCAGGGTCCTTCCCAGTGACCATGTCTGCAGTAAGTGCAGGTTGCTGGAGGATCTCCAGCTCAAGGTAGATGAGCTGGCCTCTGAGCTACAGACACTGAGGCTCATCAGAGGGAGAGAGGGTGCCATTGTCAATGGGGTGCAAGTGACATCCACCCCCCCTAGACTGGCTAACTCTAAGGGTCAGGAACAAGAGGGGGCTGCTGAGAGAAGGAAGGAGGGTGGGCAGCGGAGGAAGGAGGGTGGGCAGCGGAGGAAGGAGGGTGGGCAGCGGAGGATGCAGGAGGGTGGGGAGCGGATGCCTCAGCCTCTCAATCTGCATAACAGGTTTGAGGTTCTTGTTTCCAGTCTGGACGAGAACGAAGGAGGTGAGGTTGGTGAGCAAACTGCACACAGTACGGTGATGCAGACGCAGGACATAGGCAAAGAGAAGGTGAAAAGGAGCGTAGTAGTAATTGGAGATAGTGGGGTTAAGGGTATTGACACTGTCCTTCGTCACAATGACAAAGTGCACAGAAGGGTGTGTTGTCTGCCTGGTGCTCGGGTACAGGATGTCACATCTGGGTTGCAGAGGAACCTGGAGTGGGAGGGTGAGAATCCAGTCGTTGTAGTACATGTGGGTGCCAACGACGTAGGCAAAATGCGAACTGAGGATCTGAGGAGGGAGTATGAAAAGCTGGGAATGGAATTAAAAAGTAGAACCGACAAGGTGGTTATCTCTGGGCTACTGCCTGAACCGAGTGCAGATGGGCGTAGGGTTGATAAGATTAAGGAAGTGAATGGGTGGCTCAGGGATTGGTGTGGGAGGAATGGGTTTGAATTTATGGGGCATTGACATCAGTATTGGGGTACGTGGGACCTGTTCAGGTGGGATGGGGTTGGTCTGAACCATGCTGGGACCAGAGTCCTGGCGAATCGTGTAAATAGGACTGTAGACAAGGCTTTAAACTAACGGGGGGGGGGGGGGGGGGGGGGGGGGGGGGGGGGGCGGCGGGCGGTGGTGGCGGCGGCGGCGGGCGGGCTGCACGTGCACACGCGTGAGGGTAGGTGACATTACGGGGTCTAAAGTTAAGGATAGGGTACAGGTAAGGGAAGAGGCCGAGGATGTCCCAATAATAAAGGGAGTAGGGGGCGTGAGTATGGTTGGTGGCGTTCTGGCAAATAGGGTCCAGGTGAAGGCTGGGATGAAGGCACTTTATCTGAATGCACAAAGCATTCGGAATAAAGTGGATGAGCTGGTGGCGCAGATCAGCACAAATGAATATGATCTGGTGGCCATTACAGAGACGTGGCTGCAAGGTGACAGGGACTGGGAGCTGAATGTACAGGGGTATCAAGTGTTTAGGAAGGATAGGCGGGAGGGAAAAGTGGGGGGCGTAGCTCTGCTGATTAAGGATAGCATCAGGGTGGTAGCAAGGGATGATACAGGAACCAAAGAGCAGAAAGTGGAATCATTGTGGGTAGAGATTAGGAACAGCAAAGGGAGGAAGACGCTGGTGGGTGTCGTCTATAGGCCCCCGAATAATGATCTGGAGGTGGGGCGGGCCGTTAACACACAAATAAGTGCGACGTGCAGGAATGGAACGGCAATAATTATGGGAGATTTCAATCTGCATATTGATTGGTCGACCCACGTTGGACGCGGTGGACTCGAGGAGTTGTTCTTGGAATGCTGCCGGGATAGTTTCCTTGAACAGTGTGTGTTGGAGCCGACGAGGGAGCGAGCTATCTTGGATCTGGTGCTATGTAATGAGGCGGGTAGAATTAGGGACCTTGCGGTGAAGGGTCCTCTTGGAGAGAGTGATCATTGTATGGTGGAGTTTCTGGTGCAGATGGAGGAGGAGAAAGTGGGTTCCCGGACACGCGTCCTTTGTTTGAACAGAGGGGAGTACGGTAGGATGAGAGAAGAATTGGCGAATGTTGACTGGGGGAGCGCGTTGGAAGGTAGGTCTGCTGAGGAGCAGTGGAGGATCTTTAAGGAGATCTTTCTTGGTGCTCAGCAGAAATTTATTCCGATGGTTAAAAAGGACCGTAGGAGGGGAGGTAATAAGCCATGGATAACGAAGGAGGTGAAGGAAAGTGTTAAATTAAAAGCAGAGGCGTTTAGAGTAGCTAAGAGTAGTGGGCGAGAAGAGGATTGGGAGAGGTTTAAATGTCAACAAAGATTGACAAAGAAGTTGATAAAGAAGGCTAGGAGAAACTATGAAGCTGGGCTAGCGCTTAATATAAAAAAGGATAGCAAGAGTTTTTATAAGTATATAAAAAGGAAGAGGCTGGCTAGGGTGAATGTTGGACCCTTAGAGGATGAGAGGGGGGATTTAGTGGTAGGGGATGGGGAAATGGCTGAGGTCTTGAATAACTTTTTTGTTTCGGTCTTCACGGAGGAGGACGTGAATAATTTGCCGGGTGTTAGCGATGGAAAGGTGGTAGGACTGGAGGGTCTCAATGACATTATTGTTACTAGAGAGGCGGTGCTCGACAGACTGGAGGGGCTGATTGTGGACAAGTCCCCAGGACCGGACGGAATACATCCGAGGGCTCTGAAAGAAATGGCGGAGGTGATAGTGGATGCCTTGGTGGTTATTATCCAAACGTCGCTGGATTCGGGGGAAGTGCCGGAAGATTGGAAAGCGGCTAATGTTACGCCGTTGTTTAAGAAAGGTGCCAGGCAAAAGACAGGGAATTATAGGCCGATTAGTTTAACGTCTGTTGTAGGTAAAATGTTAGAATCCGTCATCAAGGCGGAAATAGCGAGGCATCTTGAGGGGAATTGCTTGATAGAGCAGACGCAGCACGGTTTCGTTAAGGGGAAGTCGTGTCTGACAAATTTATTGGAGTTCTATGAGGATGTGTCTAGGGCGGTGGATAGAAGAGAGCTGGTGGATGTGGTCTTTCTTGATTTTCAGAAGGCGTTTGACAAGGTGCCTCACAAGAGGTTATTGCAGAAGGTAAGGTGGCATGGAGTTGGGGGTAGGGTGTTAGCATGGATAGAGGATTGGTTGTCAAATAGGAGGCAGAGAGTGGGGGTTAATGGGTGCTATTCGGATTGGCGGTTGGTGACTAGTGGAGTGCCCCAGGGGTCGCTGCTGGGGCCTCAGCTATTTACCATTTATATAGATGATCTGGAGGAGGGAACCGAGTGTATGGTGTCGAAATTTGCTGATGACACCAAGATTGGTGGAACGGCAAATTGTGCGGAGGGTGTGGAGAGTCTGCAGAAGGATCTAGATAGGCTGGGCGAATGGGCCAGGAACTGGCAAATGTGAGGTGGTCCACTTTGGTAGGAATAATGGTAGGAAGGACTATTACTTACGTGGCGAAAAACTGCAGCAGGCGACGGTGCAGAGGGACCTCGGGGTCCTTGTGCATGAGTCGCAAAAACCCAGCCTGCAGGTGCAGCAGGTGGTCAGGAAGGCGAATGGGATGCTGGCCTTCATAGCAAGGGGGATTGAATATAAAAGTAGGAAGGTCTTGCTGCAGCTGTATAGGGCATTCGTGAGGCCGCAACTGGAGTACTGTGTGCAGTTTTGGTCGCCGCACTTACGCAAGGATATTTTGGCCTTGGAGGGAGTGCAGAGGAGGTTTACTAGGCTGATTCCGGAGTTGGGGGGGTTGAGCTATGAGGAGAGGCTGAATAAACTAGGCTTGTACTCGTTAGAGTTTAGAAGAATGAGGGGAGATCTCATTGAGACGTATAAGATGATGAATGGGATGGATAGGATAGAGGTGGAGAGACTCTTCTCGCTCAGAAAGGACAGTAGGACTAGAGGGCACAGCTTCAAGATAAAGGGGGGGCGGTTTAGAACGGAGTTGAGGAGGAACTTCTTCACTCAAAGGGTGGTGAATCTCTGGAATTCTCTGCCCGTTGAAGTGGTGGAGGCTGCCTCGCTAAATCTTTTTAAGACGCGGGTTGATGGGTTTTTGATAAGCGAGGGGATTAAGGATTATGGGGAGAGGGCGGGAATGTGGAACTGAGCCACGACAGAGCAGCCATGATCTTATTGAATGGCGGGGCAGGCTCGAAGGGCTAGATGGCCTACTCCTGCTCCTATTTCTTATGTTCTTATGTGTGAATTTTTGATGTTATCACTTCCTACTAGAAAGGAAAGTCAGATGTAAAATATTTTGAGCTTTTATTTAGACACTGGTAAAATTTTGGATCTTCTGTTAAGAGTTTCTGGATGGAATTTCCAAGAAAGATAATCTGTTAAATGTCTGTGAGACGTGGTCAGACTTTGATAGATTTTGGAAAATGGATGATCATTCCTCAGAGGAACATAACCTTTTTAAAGCCTGTATAAAATTTGATGCAATTCAACTTGAAGGGATCCCTGGGACAATACTAGTGTTTAATTAGATTGTACTAAGGATCAGCTTCTGATCCTACTAGTGTTTATTTCATAGAGATGTGGAGCCCATTGGATATGATGTCTACTGCCTGGGAAAAAATTCCTGGGGAAATGTTTGGTGCAAAATTCTAAGGTCACACAAAGATGAGGGGAATCAATGATTAACAAATTTCTGAATGGTCTAGATAATGGGCACTGGTGTCAATACATTGGAAGCACAAAAGACAGACAGAATTAAAATGAAAGCGCCTTTAACAGATCTGGTTATTACAGCAGAAACACAGTAAAAAGTCTGACAACACCAGGTTTTAGTCCAACCTATTTATTTGATAATATACTCGCAAGCTTTCGAGGGGTTACCCTCTTCGTCAAACCTGGTGTTGTCAGACTTTTTACTGTGTTTACACCAGTCCAACGCCGGCATACCCACATTATTACAGCAGAAGACAGAATTGGAAGAGCAATAATAAGCAAATGAATCTCAGGTATGCCCAAGGACAGTGAATAGGTGCTTCAGGCATGACTCAAAGTATAATTACATGATGAACAGAGAGAAAATGACATGACACAGAAAATTCTGAGGAAGAGTGTGAAAATAATGAAGAATCCAACCAAATTATACAGGTCACAAGGAATGTTTTGTGATGAAATATAGATTAATTCCATGGAATATAGTTATTGTTAGGTAGAATATAGATAATAGGTCAAACTCATATAATTAGGCTATTACATTTTAATTAATCCAAATGAATTGAATAAAGGGAACAGAAAAGAGCTCAAGTGTTTTACCAAGAGACCTCTGCATACGAAGGTACATTTCTGAATTTGACCTACACTATCTGGAACAATAATGTTGGTAGAATTTACTAGAATTTCTTACAAACCTTTTTTCAGATAGAAGGCCTCATACAGACCATTACAAAGAATACAACAGATAGCAAGGACAATGATGATCTTTAGCTAAGCATGTTAAACAGGTATCATAACATACCAAGGTCAACCTTGTCTGCAAAGAGACAACACTGACGTTTTTTTTTTAATTTAAAAGGAGAATTCACAAAATCCAGAATGAGATTGTACATCTCATGAACTTTCAATTAATTTAAAATCATCAGTCAATTTAAACTGAATAATCCACTCTTGTGATAATCACCTATAACTGAACAAAAAAGGGTTTTTGGATTATCCAATTGAAAATAATCTAAAATCAGCCTTGTGTTAAAGTTTAAAAAACATTTTATAAAAATACAGATTATGAAAGTAAGAAACAAGTGAAATTAGAGTTGTTATTAGAACACATTGCAAACACTTATTGATTTGATTTATTGTTAAAATTATTGCTTCTTGCGTGCTATTAGACAAAACATACCTGTTCATTGAGCAAATAGGGGAGAAGGAAAGGAATAGGTGCAGAATATGGTGTTGCAACTACAACTAGGGTGGAAAGAAAGATCAGCTTGATATATGATAGAACCATTTAAAAGTCTGATGACAGCAGGGAAGAAGCTGCTCGAGTCTGTCAGTTCGTCTTTTCAGCCTTTGCATCTTTTTCCCGATGGAAAAAGGTGGAAGACACTATATCCAGGATGTGTGGGGTCCTTGATTATGCTGGCTGCTTTCCCAAGGGAGCGAGAAGTGTAGATGGAATCAATGGCTAGGCAGCTGATTTGCATGGTGGACTGGGCTATGTCCACACCCCTTTGTAGCTTCTTGCAGTCTTAGTCAGAGAAGCGGCCATACCAAGCTGTGATAGAATTGGATAGGATGCTTTCTATGGTGCATTTGTAAAAATTGGTGTTAGTCATAGTGGATGTGCCAAATTTCCTCAGCCTTCTTAGAAAGTAGAGGCGTTGATGAACTTTCTTGACTGTAGCGTGGCATGGAGGGTCCAGGACATATTGTTGGTGATCAAAACACTAGGAAATTGAAGTTCACGACTATCACCACTTCATCACCATTGATGTAGTAGACAGGGACATGTCCTCACTGCCGTTCTTGTCTTTGGTCATGGTCATAAGTTAGCAAGTGGCAGTGGTGGAGGGATTGAATGTTTGTGGAAGGGGTAGCAATCAAGCAGGCTGCTTTGTCCTAAATGGTATCCAGCTTCTTGAATGTTGCTGGAGCTGCACTCATCCAGGCAAGTGGAGAGTATTCCATTACAGTCCTGACTTTTGCCTTGTGTTTGACAGACAGGCTTTGGGGGTAGGGGTGTATGTGTGTAGGGATGCGAGTTATTCACCACAGGATTCCTAGCTTTTGACCTGCTCTGGTAGGCACTGTATTCATATGGCTAGTCCAGTTCAGTTACTGGTCAAAGATAACACCCAGGCTGACGAAAGCAGGGGATTCAGCAATGATAATGCCATTGAATGTCATGGGGTGATGGTTAGATCCTCTCTTGTTGGAGATGTTCATTGCACCTGTGTGACATGAATGTTACTGGCCACTTATCAGCCCAAGCTTGGATACTATACATGTTTTGCTGCTTTTGGTTATGGACTGCTTCAGTATCTGAGTGTCGCGTATGGTACTGAACATTGTACAGCGAACATCCCTACTTCTGATCTTATGATGGAAGGAGGTCATTAATGAAGCAGCTAAAGATGGTATTAATTCCATGAAAAATAGCTGAAGGAAGCCATCCTATCGGTATTTATGCGGTCTCTGGTAAGATACCTATTCTGTTGACTAAACCTTCGTTAAAAGGTCACAAATGAAACTTGGCATAGAGCATAAGGCACCTTTGATAGATCAGTGAATCTTCAGTTTATCCAGTTAGAACATTAGCATATCCTCTTAACAAAACCTGATGTTTCTCACCAGTATTAGACATGTAGTAATGACAATAAGTGAGAAACAAAAGGAAATTGTCATTGTTGTATTGTATACACTTCATCAACCACACAAAAGAGATTACTGAGGTGTGTAAAATCTGTAAACAAAAAGTATAGGAAGAGGCTGCCTCTTCCCACTGTTAGTCTTCCATTGGTAAACAATATTAACAAGGTTGTTGTCACCGGGAGTTAAAATATGGGACAAAGACAAATATTTTCATTCTGCATTTTGTAGATTTGGTAACTAGATTTACTCTTTCTTCAGGGGTAAATAATGTCAAGAAAATATTGCCAAAAATAACTGGAGAAATGGGTAGGGATTGAACTGGAGCACCAACGTAGTTTGATAGGATTTGCTAATGACAAGTTCAAAGACAAATGCCAACACATGAGCATCGTGGTTATGAATACCACAACTGAAGGTCCTTTTGGTGATGGACACTGTGAAAGGAATCATACAGTAATCAATGAAATGCTGCATTAATCTTAAGCTGATCGAACTGACTGCAAACAAAGACTGCCAATTCATGCAAAGCTTTACTCCAGAACGTTCAAACATATACTCCTCATCCATGCGTCCATGGACAAAATCCCAAATTACCTTTTGTGCTGTGAGATCGTTCACCTGCTCTAGCAGGTACAACAATTAGTTCCATTATTTCTAAATGTTTAATGCTCTACATGCAGGATGGTGGACTTTCATCAAGACAGATCTCAGCGAAATTTCAGAGAGGCATCACATAAAACCATCTGAGACACAATTTAATTCAGGAAATTTGGTGTATTATATGTGGAATAACCCTGGTAAGATAATAGGTCACAATGGTCAGACAGTACCCAAACGTGACAATCAACTGTTATGGCTCATCCCTCATATTAATCAGAATTTCAACATCTTGAACTCTTGAGTAACAGACAGAAACGTTGTACAAGTACTGATAGAGAATCAATGACTATTGCATCAGAAAACGATCACATACAGGAGAAAGACTCTCTATAGCACAAGGAGTCGAACTCACAGACATAGACCCAGCAAACATAAAATGTAAGCAGAGGTCATGGCTTGAAAAGATTATGCAGTAAAAAAAAAGAGCAGCACAATCTCTGTTTGGAACTAAATGCAGAAATTCCTCATATCCTGAGCTTTTGGTGGCTGTCAATAACTTGAATTTAGAATAATGAGGGATCAAACATTAGGGAATTAGATGGCTGGAGAGAACTATTTATTCTGAGTTACCAAATTAGGAACCAGCAGCTTTGCATTATAGATGGATTTATAGTGAAAACGTCCTTGCAGATGAGGCCTAAAAGGCTGAAGCAAGGGGCTTTAAAGATATAGATATCAGAACGGGTGCTCTCACAGCTAGATAAATAGTTTTAAAAATGGCCACATGTGCATGGGAGTGTAGACCAAACAATATAAACACTGCATTTCATGAGGGTGATATTTTTCAGAGAAATGTGTTTCTGAAACAACCCAAATAGACAGCATATGCAGAAGGATAATGAAATTAATGGTGTCTGCGATCTGAATTACAGTTGCAGGGTGCAATAATCTTCGGTGAAATCTGCTTTGCTGAGAATTGTTCATATTCAACAATAAAGCAGATCCCTGTAAAAGTCTCTTTGAACATCAATATTTACAAGTTTATAAGAGTAGAGTGGAATGTAACTTTGGGAATCAGGTTTTTAAACATGGTGGTTTAAGTATTAAACAGGGTGGGTCTGAAAGAACTTTAAATCTACAATCCTACTTGAGAGCATTACTTCCATCCCAGTTAATCATACCAGGACATCACAAAAAGTTGTTACATCTAAACAAAGTAACTGCAAAACATGACTGGTCAGTTGAACCGGGTGGGCATTAAAATGAGGCCCAGTGCAAGTTTTGACGTGTTGGAATTAAGTACTATTATTTTATTTATTGTCACGTATTGGGATACAGTGAAAAGTATTGTTTCTTGCACATTATGCACGTAAAACATATTGTTGATACAGTACACAGCAGAGAAGGAAAGAAGGTGTAGAATACAGTGTTGCAGTTACAGATAGGGTATGGAGAAAAAGATCAGCTTAGTATATGACAGGCCCATTCAAAAGGCTGACAGCAGCAGCGAAGAAGCTGTTCTTAAACCTGTTGCTACATTTTCTCATACATCTGTATCTTTTTCCGGATGGAAGAAGGTGAAAGAGAATATGTCTGGTGTGTGTTGAGTCCTTGACTATGCTGGCTGCTTTTCTGAGGCAGCAGGAAGCGTAGACGGAGTCAATGAATGGGAGGCTGGTTTGCGTGATGGACTTGGCAACATTCACAACCCTTTGTAGTTTCTTGCTATTTTGTTGTGCAGGAGCCATACCAAGCTGTGATAGTATCCTTTCCCATTGTTTCTATGGTGCATTGGTAAACATTGTTGAGAGTTACAGCTGATGCAGTGAGAATTTCCTCAGTCTCCTGGGGGGAGATTATTGTCGTTGCACCAGTGTACCAGATTCTCTGTTCTCTTTTCTGCACTCTCTACAGGTACATAGATTTAGAAAATACTTTTAAGGGAAAAGAAAATATATTTAAAAATCTAGAGAAATGCATCTTAAAGCTTCCATCCATAGATGATCCAAAGAGCTTAAAAGCTACAATTTTTGGCAATGCTTCACATGCATTCTGGATGCGTATTCTAGTTCTGGCTGATTTCATAATATTTCTTAGATGAGAATGGGAATATTGTCCTTTAACTTGGCATGCTAACAAAAATGGTTGCTAGAAGTAGTTTAGCTGCTGAAATGCTGGCTCTTATGGAGGCAGTTAATAAAGAATCAGTAAGATTCCCACACAAGGCACATCCTAAAGATTGTGCACCAATTTATTATGTACAATAATAAACCAGAAAATGCAGATCTGGCAGCATTTGTGAAGAGAGAATCAGAGTTAACACTCCAAGTGCAAAGTGACTCTTTCAATGCTGAATAAGTCAGATTGGACTCAGTGTTGGGCAGGTTTTTCCAACTGCGGCACTGGTGGGCATCAGTGCAGGCAGGACAGGGAAATTCGGAGAGTTATTAAAAGTCAATGGCTCACCTTGTGGTGAGGTAGGAAAATCCTGGCTGTTAACTGCTTTTCCCTCTGGACAGATACTGCCAGACCTGCTGAGTATTTTTAGCACTTTCTGCTTATATTCCAGATCTCCAGCCTCTGTGGTATTTTACTTTTAGTTGAATGTTATGTAGATAATTGCTCATGAAAAGCATGAGTAACAAAAAAAAATTATGGCTAGAGACCATTGTCTTGAAGCAAATGCCGGAGAGATAATAAATCTCAAAAAATAAATGGATGCATTCAACTCATCATCTGTTGGATTTTTATTATGGAGAGCATGTATGAAGAACTTGTTGGGGATCCTGATCTCACAATGCAATGCTTTGTACAGAATATGGAGGTTTTTGATTTGTTTTGAACGAACTCTATTTTTAGTCTAAAGAGAGAGACAGGGTCTGTTACTTCTATATTTATTGTATGCAGGTGATGGGTGCTAAACAGAGAGTCACTTGCACTCCTATAATAGTCTAAAAGTGGGTTGTTGAGTTGGGTTGGTTGTTTGTAATGTGTAACTCTGCAAGTAGAAATATGTGAAGGTTGACTCCAATTCTAACATTGCCAATGGCTTTCTGGAATAGAACACACCTCCTCACTCCAATAGAATAACATAGCATTGGAGAAGGCCATTCAGTTCAGCCTATCTGTGCCAGTTCTTTGACAGGCCTATCCAATTAGTCCAATTTGATATTTATCCAATTCCCTTTTGAAGGGAATCTGTTCCCATTGCCCTTTCAGGAAATGAATTCCAGATCATGATTATAATCCATGCTGGAGAAAAATATGCTGATGTGATAAATTAAACAAAGTGGAATGAGGTTTATGTGGAACACAAACACTGGCCTGAATCAGATGAGCCAAATGGCATATTTCTGGGTTTTAAGTTCTAGGTAATTATGCCCCTTTCATACCTAAATGTTCCATATGTGGGGGCACTTGCTGTTCAAATCCTTTCATTTTGCACAGAAATGGTAAAAATTCCAATTCCTAAATGGATCTGAGTTACCACAAATTAATTGTTCTATTTAACCATCAAGTGAGAACTGTAATTCTGTTTTCTTCTCCACCGTTGTATTTAATGGGAAAGAAAGTCTAAAGACGGATATATTCAAACTGCCTGATCCACATCAATTCTGATTCAGCTTCCTCAACTGATTCAAATCCAAGCTTGCCACGAACAAAGCAGCTGTGTGATGTATGGAACTGAACTGGTGAGAAATAACTGGAGTGTATTGGCAAAGTGTTTTTACTCTATAGGAGTTGATCATGGAAATGCCAAACACGAGAATATTGTTTATATCGTCCCCTCACAATCAATCCCCACCTTCTGCAGAACTCCCATTTTCAAATCCTTCTAATCAGGTTTTTATCTCTGCCAAAACACTGTCACAAAATGACTACAAATAATCCCTCATCTTTTCCAACCTATTTGTAGCCTTTAGCATGACTGACCACAACATCCTCCAAAGCCTCTCCAGTCATTCACTTGGGAGGGTCTGTCCACCATCAGTGTCACCACTGGAAGAGCAGACATTTCCTCCAGCCAAATATTAATCTTTCAGACCCCAACCTAATCTCTGCTCACCAACCTGTGAATCCATTCCTCACCTTGGCAACTGTCTGAACCACAATGTCATAACTTTGATGTCGCATTTGACCAGAATGACCACACATCCAAGATGTCACTAAGGCCATATATTTCAGCCTCCGTAACATCACCCGCCTTCACTCCTGCCTCAGTTCATACACTACCGAAATCCTCATTTTTGCTCTGTTAGGTCTAGATTTGGTTATTTTAAAATCACACACATGGCTACTTTCTACAATCTTTAAACTTAAGCTAATCCAACACTCTGCTGCCTCATTCGCATCTTGCACAAATTCCTGTTCTCCCCTGTGCTTGTGGCTGCACACTGAATCCTGGTTGAGCAATGCCTTGATTTGAAAATTCTCACCCTTGTTTTCAAATCCCTCCATGCCCCATTCCTCCTCATCTCTAATCTCCTTCAAGCTTTACAAACCTCAATCTACACCTCTAATTCTGGCCTCACAACCATCCCCAATTTTGAGTCCACGCCCACGGCTGCATCTTCAACAGCCAACACCAAAACTCTGGAATTTTCTCCCTAAACTTCTCTAATGGCTTTGGATCTTGATCGTCTGCCCTATTATCCAGGGGCTTGGTGTTGAAATTTGTTTCATAACGACCCTCTGAAGCATGTTAAAGGCGCTGTACAAATAAAAGTTGCTACAGTCATGGGGAATTTCACAAGGATATTTAAAAGCAATGGAATATCTGTTGACTCTCTAAGGCAAGTCACTCTTTATTGAATGACAAGGGTAATTAAATGCAAAATTATCCTCATGGTAAGTGATTAGGAAAATCTTTTTTGCACGGAGTTGTTAAGAAAACACGGAATGTTGCGTTGCAGGGGATAGCTGATCAACAAAGTCTTGTGGGGAATTTGGATGAATATTTAAAGCAAAGAAAGATAGTGAGCTATGGTGAAAAACAGTCAGATTAGTTGCAGATTGCTGTCTAGTATAATGGGCCAAATGACCTGGTTTTGTGCTATAAATCCCCTTGTCCAGCAGGCTGTTTATAAAGCTCTTTTAGAGCAGAAGCAGAAATTATCAGCATGATAATGGGTAATCTAGACCAGTCATTGGAAATTCCACCATTGGAAAAATTTTAATCCAACTTCAAGTACTGGAAACTCAATATGAAAAGTCAACATAAGTTTTCTTTATTTGTAAATAGTATAAAGTGCAACAGCCCTTGGATACTTTTAGCACAAGTGTAACTTCTTAACTTCATGAGTCATGCAACACTCAGCAAGTGGCCTGCAACATTGTATTGGCGATGGGCCAATCATATTGATGTAACAGTGGAACAGCGACAAATATTGGCAAGTGTTCCAGGCACAGCCTTGGCTCAGTGGTCCCACGCTTGTCATGCAGAATGTCTTGCGTTTAAACCTTACTACAGACATGAGCGCATAAATAGTGCCTAACTATTCAGAGCAGCAAAAAGGGCACAACAGAATTCAGTAACAGAATGTAGGCACATGACGCAATGCCTGCACTGATTGCCCATTTGCAATTGCCCTTGGAGATGGTGGATGGTAAGCTGCCTTCTTGAAACAGCACAGTCCATGTGGTGTAGGTACATCTCCTTGAAGTTATTGGATTGAGTAATTCCTACAAGTATGACTGCTCAACTGTATGCCAAAGGTTGAGGGAAAAATCAAAAGTTGAAAAGAACAATTTTAAACACAAATCAAAGTCCAGCAGTGGTTTAAATGTTTGATTTGTTGACCATTACTTCTTGAACCTGACATGTGATTGTATAATTAATCTCATTCTATAATCCATCAGAAAATAAACTCAGTTGCAGTTCAAGATACTGTCCTTCAGAATTTTTAAAGTTATAGAAAAGGTTGGTAGTTTCATACTGATATTGAACATGATGGTAGATATGCCTTCAAAACAATGAAAGAGGAATCTGGTACCACAGTTGAATACATATCACACACTACTACATACAGCCCTTACAGATAATTAGTTGTAATCTTCTTTCACCTTCTTCACTCAATGGCAAACAGCAGCAGGAGTTAAGAGAAGAGGAATTGGCATATGGATCAGAATTTTCAATACACTTAATGCTCCTGCTTTTGAGCATTAGTGCTAAGACAGGAAGGTTTCCTCAATGTGCTGGTAATTACATAGGATGAAAGTACTAATAAAAATCATTCTGGACACAACATCCCTAAACATAGTGGCACAGCCCAGATAATTTATTACTAATTGGTATAAAATCTACCTTTTATCAATTATAGCTCACCTGGCAGCACTCTTGCCTCTGAGGCAGAAGGTTCAAATCCTATTCAGAGCTATGGCATTTTTTTGTGCTACTGAAGTAGTGCTGGATTGTCAGAGACATTGTTAAACTGACTTTTCAGGTAGGCACAAAAGCTCCCAAGGCACTATTTTGAAGAACAGGGGAGCCATACCTCATGAACTGGATAATATTTCTCTTCATATGACTGTTTCCACCTCAAAAAAAATACTTTATTGGTTAAGTACTTCAGGGGGTACTGAGGTTTTTGAAAAGTGATATATAATGCAAGTCTTCCTTCTCATTTGTTCACAATGATATGTGTTGAATGTTCACTAAATCCCTTTCTTAGTTGCAGAAACTGTCTGTTGGCACTCAGTCTTTTCTTACCCACATCATTGGTTTCAAAGTGGACCACATTGTCCCCATACAAAATGTTTTGTTCCCATAGTTATCCTATATCCTGGTCTCAGGGAGAAATGCTCTGTACACAATATTATCCTACAGCTTAGCACCAGGAAGGCAAGACGTCATTTGGGATTCATGTGGTTGCAGCAACAATTATCTAGCCCCTGATCCAGTCCAGGTGGGATGCACTTTAGGTTGCAGACGATAACCAAAGTGCTGATTGAAACCACTGCCTTTCAAATCTTGCTCAGATTTGGGAATGCTGCCTGATGCCCAGAGAAGGCAATTTTTTTTTTAAAACTGTAAAACACTGCAATGAAGTAAGTGTGAAAATCCCCTAGTCGCCACACTCCAACTCCTGTTCGGGCACACTGAGGGAGAATTTACCATAGCCAATGCATCTCACCATCTTTCAGACTATGGGAGGAAACTCATGCAGACACAGAGAGAAATGTGCAGACTCTGCACAGTGACCCAAGCCGGGAAGCAAACCTGGGTCCCTGGCACTGTGAAGCAGCAGTGCTAATGACTATGCCACCCATCTCAAAATGAAGCATTAGTCTTATAAACCAGGCTACCACTAACCAGACTATCACAGACCAGACTAACATCAGCACTGGGAAAAAGAACATAAGAAATAGGAGGAGTAGGCCATCTAGCCCTTCGAGCCTGCCCCGCTATTCAATAAGATCATGGCTGATCTGTTGCGGCTCAGTTCCACCTTCCCGCCCTCTCCCCATAACCCTTAATCCCCTCTCTTATCAAAAACCCATCAACCCACGTCTTAAAAATATTTAGCGAGGCAGCCTCCACCACTTCAACGGGCAGAGAATTCCAGAGATTCACCACCCTTTGAGTGAAGAAGTTCCTCCTCAACTCCGTTCTAAACCGCCCCCCCTTTATCTTGAGGCTGTGCCCCCTAGTCCTAATGTCTTTTTTGAGCAGGAAGAGTCTCTCCACCTCTATCCTATCCATCCCATTCATCATCTTATACATCTCAATGAGATCTCCCCTCATTCTTCTAAACTATAACGAGTACAAGCCTAGTTTATTCAGCCTCTCCTCATAGCTCAACCCCCTCAACTCCGGTATCAGCCTAGTAAACCTCCTCTGCACTCCCTCCGAGGCCAAAATATCTTTGCGCAGGTGCGGCGCCCAAAACTGCACACAGTACTCCAGCTGCGGCCTCACCAATGCCCTATACAGCTGCAGCAAGACCTCCCTACTTTTATATTCAATTCCCCTCGCTATGAAGGCCAGCATCCCATTCGCCTTCCTGACCACCTGCTGCACCTGCAAGCTGGGTTTTTGCGACTCATGCACAAGGACCCCGAGGTCCCTCTGCACCGCCGCCTGCTGCAGTTTTTCGCCACGTAAGTAATAGTCCTTCCTACCATTCTTCCTACCAAAGTGGACCACCTCACACTTGCCAACATTAAATTCCATTTGCCATTTCCTGGCCCATTCGCCCAGCCTATCTAGATCCTTCTGCAGACTCTCCACACCCTCCGCACAATTTGCCGTTCCCCCAATCTTGGTGTCATCCGCAAATTTCGACACCCTACACTCGGTTCCCTCCTCCAGATCATCTATATAAATGGTAAAAAGCTGAGGCCCCAGCACCGACCCCTGGGGCACTCCACTAGTCACCATAAAGCAACAAGAGACCATGCATCAAGACAAAATTAATATCTATTTGGAGAAGGATAAAGTTAAATAAGAGCATGTATTCATAAAATTGGTGAAGGTGGCAGGGCAAGTTGATAAACCAATAAGAAAGCATATAGGATTTTGTATTCAATGTTTAAATTTGCAAAGCTTTAGAAAAAAATCACTGGTTGGAGAAAAGTGTACCATTCTGGGCACCAAACTTCAAAGTATGCAACGTCCTTGGACAGTGTACAGCTTTTTCAACAAACGGGCAATGGCATGAGGGACCTAATCACCACCTCCCATCCTGTAAAGTTCTGACTCTTATGCATTAGTGACTTTGCACTGTTTTATGCAAGGACAACACTAATTAAGCTCACTATTTACTACTGGATTTTGTGGCATGTCAGGCAAATGTATACTAACCATATATTATAGAAAAACATAGATCCTATCATTTATACTTTTACAATACAGAGCCAGAAAATACATCTGCTCATTGTTAGTGCCTAGCTTTGCAATAGCTAGTTGATAGGATATTAATCATTTGAAGATGGGATTGTGCTTTCTAAATAAAGCAGAAAAGTAGAAAAGATATTTATTTCAAGCAGCATAGAAGCACTTGGTCATGTTGAGTTGCAGCAAAGCTGCCTAATCTACTTATGCCTCAAAAATACTAGTGGTACTGATTAATTGGCTGAGGTTGGTATGTCACATCCATTAGATGCAACTTGCTTCTGGCAAAGGGTGTATTAAGAGCCACAAACGTGCAAAACTCTTGGTTACGTGGGCTAGAAATTATACATTGGTGTATTTTGAGTGGAGACCTGAATTTTCCACTTCCCTGGGGATAGAAAAACTTTACATCCCTAAACCATACGGCAGGAAAGTGGGAGGGCAACTCATCAGATGCCCCCTTCTGACTGGGGTTGCCCTTTGGCATGTCAGCTACAACTCACCAACTTTTTCAGATGCACCATTAGAAAGCATTTGTTGATTTTGATTTAGATTTATTATTGTCATATGTACTTACACTGAAAAGTATTGCTTCTGGCACGCTATACAAACATACCGTTCATAGAGAAGGAAATGAGTGTGCACAGAATGTGTTACAGTCATAGCTAGGGTATAGAGAAAGATCAACTTAATGCAAGGCAAGTCCATTCAAAAGTCTGACAGCAACAGGAAAGAAGCTGTTCGAGTCAGTTGATACATGACCTTTTGACCTTTTGTATCTTTTTCCCAAAGGAAGGTGGAAGAGAACGTCTGGGGTGCGTAGGGTCCTTAATTACGTTGGCTGCTTTGCTGAGGCAGCAGAAAGTGTAGCCAGAGTCAGACTCAATAAACAGGAGGCTGGTTTGGGTGATGGATTGGGCTACATTCACGACCTTTTGTAGATTCTTGCAGTCTTAGTATGGCCCCTGCTCTGCCCAAGCTGTGATAACGACCAGAAAGAATGCTTTCTATGGTGCATCTGTAAAAGTTGGTGAGAGTTGTAGCTGACATGCCAAATTTCCTTAGTCTAAGTAGAGGCACTAGTGAGCTTTTTTTAACTACAGTGTCAGCATGGAGGTATCAGGACAGGTTCTTGGTGATCCATATACCTAAAAACTTGAAGCTCTTGACCCTTTCTGCTTCATCCCCATTGATTTAGACAGGGGCACATTCTCCTTTACGCTTCCTGAAATCAATAACAACTTCCTTCGTTCAAAGACCCCATGCACCCCAGATATGCTCACTTCCACCTTCTTCCTTCAGGAAAAAGATACAAAAGTCTGAGATCACATACCAATCGACTCAAAAACAGCTTCTTCCCTGTTGCTGTCAGACTTTTAAATGGACTTGCCTTGCATTAAGTTGATCTTTCTCTAGACCATAGCTAGGACTTTAACACTACATTCTGCACGCTCTCCTCATTTCCTTCTCTATGAAGAGTATGTTTTGTCTGTATGGCATGCAAGAAACAATACTTTTCACTATTATATTGTCATATAATGACAATTTGTTATTATGTGACAATAATAAATCAAAATCAAAGACAATGTCTCTGAACCTCCACCCCACCCCTGGGGTTGCGGATTGTCGAGCACACACTCTAAATATTCAGCACCCCTCCCCCCCCGAGTTTCATTTTATTTTGTTGTATTGTGCGACAATTTAATCACCTCTTTCTAATAATACTCCCATGTAATACTTAAACAAGAACCTTCTGAAAGTCCATCAGTTGTCCCTCATTTAGAGAATGACATCTACTCAGTCATAAGTTGTTCATGTGACTGAACAGTCCATTCTGAACCTACAGATCTTTGAGCACATGGGGCATATGTTCCTTGAGGCTGTAGGAGCAGAGTACAGTGCTTTACTTTCCTTCCTTCTCTGCCGCCACACTGTCATTATTAAGACACCATGACTCAGTGTGGTGCAGCCTAATGAACAAGTTGTCATCAATTTGAATGATGGATGACAAGCTTATAGCAAACATCAATGTCAATGCTGCCATGCTTCAAGAAGAGCTTCACAGCACATTTGCAACATTTTCTTCGTTATCTCCTGAAATGCATTCAAGATCCGAGTAAACGGAACCTTGTGATGTAGAGATCTGCCGTTGGACTGGGGTAAACACAGTAAGAAGTCTCACAACACCAGGTTTTAAGTCCAACCAGTTTATTTATAGTAATCCCACAAGCTTTTGGAAACATGTTCCTTCGTCAGGTGTGTAAACGGGACCTGGCAGGGGAGATGTTTTTTGGCTATCAAGACACAATGTGCAGTCCAATGTAATTGACTGTGAAGAAACGTTGGTTTAATGCTTGGAGAACTGGCTTCAGAAAGCCTTTGTTCAACAGTTCTCCCCTTGAATCTGGAATTTCAGAGACATTGCTGATGTACTTTCTCACAGATACACAAGCTCACAGTGAAGACAACTGCTCTGCATACCAGGGCTTCCATAGATTAGCAAAAGTCTTTTGTCAAACATTTACTGCCATAAGTTATAGCAAGCTGGGATGACACAGTTGATTCAGTGTCAAATCTCCTAGTCAATGGTGACCTTTTGGGAGAGGTAATTTTCAAATTTTGGGAAGTGTTCAATATATCCACGAAGTCCATATGCTCATCAACACTCACTCATTTATCAAAAAATTCAAATCAAGTTAGGCAAACACTATTTGGCTTTTCAAAAACTGTGGCAGTTTTCATCATAAACCCAGCAGCGACAACAGCCAGTTAATGTCTTTTTGTTAAATAGGAGTGTAACATTTGTAATCCTCCATTCCTCTAGCACTATCCACAATGTGGAAAAAGATGCAAGTTCTAAACAGAGCCTCAAATTTCCACCTTAATCTTCCTCACTAACCAAGAATGTTACATTTCCAGATTAGCTGATCTTTCTATTTTGGGCGCTTAAGCTTCTCCACTTTATTTTTACATAGTCAATAAATATCATTCCTGTCTCTGCCTTCACTGCTATATTGGTAGCATCCTCTTTGCACAGTGAAAAAAGATTCAAGTTACTCAATGCTATCTCATTTATATCTTCTGCTGCCACAGGATCTGAAACTGGCCCCATCCTTTTGTTTTTCTTTCATTATTTGCATGTTTGAGTTTTGGATTCCCTTTCATGTTAGCCACTAAATCTGATCTCGTACACTTTCTTTTCCCCCCCTGCCGTGAATTCTTTTTGAAGATCTCCTTTGTGCTTTGTTCATTCAATTTGGTTCTCTGGGTTATGAACTTTATAATTGTCACAAAGAATTCAAAGCTATACTGGACAACTTATTTCCCCACAGTCAAAGTTAAAACTGTAGCTCGTTAATCCAGCAACTAGTTACTACAGTAAAATACTGCATCAAGAAATCTAGTTCTAAGCATTGTGGGGGGAGGGCAAGGGGGACATACGTTTGACAGGGTTGGAAAGAAGTTCCAGGAAAAGAAATGTCACAAAAAAGGATTTTAACAAAAAGGACGCAAAGTTTAAATTGAAGGTTTTGTGGAATGGGAGCCACATTTTGATCAGGGAGTAGGATAAGATTATGAACAGCAATCTTGAATAAGCTGAAGTTTAAAGAGCATGGGAATAACTGAGTCAAGAGGTGACAAATGCACGATGTTTTCAGAAAATAGGCTCAGACAGCAGATGTTTCAGAGGTGAAGCAGAAGTAGGAGATGGTCTTCACAATGAAGAGAAGATGAGATAAATTAGGACACAATCCCCAAAACAAGTTCTGGCATATACCAGTGCAACCAGGTCCAATATCTTTCATTGCTTTTTCCAACTGACAACTTCAAAAGAAAGCTAGAATTGCTTTAGGGTAAGAGTGCAAGAGATGGGAAGAGGTCTGATTGCTCTGATTTACAGTTAAATCGTTTACAAGTGAAACGAAGTGCAATTGTGGAACTCACTGCCCCATAAGGCAATGGAGTCTGAATCATTAAATGTTTTCAAGGAGACAAATATATTTCTGACTTTATAAAATGGGTTAAAGAGATATGGGAAATAGGTAGGGAGGTGGATTTGAGATCAGGAAGATAGTGGAGCAGGCTCAATGAGCTGAATTGCCTACTTCTGCTCCTAATTCCCATATGAGATTGTCCTATTAAACTGGACAATGGAAACAAGATGTGGTCAAAGGCTGCAGGCAAACTGAGGATGTACCATGATCACATTTTCTTTGTGAGATGTCATGTATAACTTTCATGACTAACTCAATGCTTCAAGGGAAGAAACCCAAGAACAAACAGACATTCAAACATGAGGTTTCAGAAAGGTGGGAATGAATTTAGGAAATTATAACAACTGGACACGGCAGGAAACTTGGCAATGGCACAGTAGTTTACAAGGTCAGAGGTAAAGAGTGTTTGGTTTTTATTAAGGACAAGATCACAGTGGTGGCCTTGAAACATGTAAAATGTCAGCTAGAGAAGGGAAGTGGAAATGGGGTCAGGAGTTCCAGCTTGCTTAAAAGATGATCACTCAGAAGATGCAACAGGAGATTGGAGAGAATTAGAGCAGAAGACAAAAATCACAGATAGGGGTGCAAAGGGAATGGAGCAGGGGAAAATATCAAAACTCAATTTACAAAATTGTGAGAATAATCTATTGGGAGTAACTGGAGTAAGAAAGTTTAGACATAAGTTTGCATACTTGAGTAGTATAAAGCTCAAACTGTTTAACCAAATCCATTTTGCCTCGGACAAGCACATTTAAATTAAGTCAATGAACATAGTACCGTTTCTGTGATCCCAGAACAACAGATATCAATAAGAAGAAATTCCTATCATTCATCACCCTTTATTCTTTACACAGTTTCTTGTGAAACATTTGAGTACATTTGTCCTGATTTTGCAGTGGTGAATTAACAACACTTGCCATTCATTATTCTTCTAGCTTCCCACAGTTTGAGTTTTTGAATAGAAAGACACAATGATTGCCTATCTGCATCGATATGGTGCCCTGCGCAAGAAACTCAGAACCGGTGTGAATAAGGCATGCAGCAGCGTTCTCTCCTCCAACTGAACTAAAGGACCTTCAAGTCCAAACCAGGAATTGAGTGTTAGAATATTTAATTCAATGTAGAATGTCATATTATGTATCTTGTGTTCCCAGCTGGGAGTGTAAGGTCCCAGAATGGAATGCTGGCTCAAAAAAAGGCCATAACTAACTTTTTTTTGAAACATGGATGAACTGAGTGACAGGGCTGTCTATTAGGTTTATAGACAAGGAATAAAACATTTATTAAACATGATACATTTTAAAATAATACAATTCAGTCCAGTACACCATTACAAAAATACACAGACTTTAAGGATAACACAGGTTACAAAATAAATTTTATACCACATTGTTGTAAGTATGTGGTCTGTGTGAACTGCAGTCAGGCACACCCCATTCTGAAATTAAGTGGCAGACACCACCCAAAACATTGTTTTTTTTCATCAAATCCCCTCTGATGCTCATCACACTGAACCAACTGGTCTCACTAGAACTCCAGCTTCCACACAAATGTTTCCAAACTTCACTCATGAATACACACTATAGAATCTTCTCCCAAACATTCTCTCTTGGATTCCTTCATCAGGGATCCATTTCCAGGATTTCAGTCTCCCTCTACCTTGGATTGTCACATGCATTCAAGTTTCCACACAGTATTTCAGGTATTCAGCTACGCCCATGGAACACCACTGCTTTACAAGCTATACTAAGTATTTAGGACAACTTCAGATATCTGGTTTCATGCTAGCCAAGTTCCCCAGAGCTGCACTTCTCAGCTCTGTCTTTAATTGATAGCCTCTCTGTCCTTTCTTTAACTTCAATGATCCTTGTTCAATTGCCAGTTTCTTTGTCTCTTTGACTTCAGTCTTCCTGGCACTTCTCTTTTCATTTTCTGGTACTAGAATTATCTGTTCTTTAGCTTTTGGGACTTGCTTTCTTGCCCTTTTACTCCATTGATTTGCCTCTCTGCTTCTGGCAGTTTTTGAGAGACCTATTTCCTCTCCAATTGCTACAGGGTTGAGTTTAAAAACTAAACTCAAAAATTCTTTCTAACCTAAAGTGGCCCCTAGTTGCTAAGCAACAGTTTTGTCTTGCTTTATCACTCAATTACTTTCATATCATAAATCACAATGCAGGCACAGTCTGAAATGAAACACAATCTTTGCAAGGATTACAGTTCTGAGTGTACCTTAAGTACACAGTGCAGTGCAGTTTGTTGATCAGCAGGACAAGTTGGACAGAAACATCGACATTTCTGTTTTACTGCACGTGTGGTAATGGACGTTGCTCTCCAATTTACTTCATAGTAGGGTCACCATAATTTCAACTGCAACTTTGGATCAATATGTTTAGCCAATATGATTGGAATTACCCAAGCATTACTTTAAAAATCATGATCTTCAAAGACTTGCAAAGTAATGGCAACACATTAGATTTCCCAATGGCCAAAGCAGTTCTCAGATTGTAATTGAGATCAGCACACGACAAATGGCTTGACATTGTAAATAGGAAAGCAGTTTTATCACATACTCACTATGTAAAAGTTTGAAAATATAACAAATAGGTGATTTGTCAGAAGGTATGTGACTTATTACCAAAAAAAAAGTTGAAATAAAATGACATTTTAAATTCAGACATCGACATCTATTGGGACTCTCCACTTGAATGAAGGGTGCTAATAAACGGTTATACTCCTAAGAGGATAATAACCTGTCTTCACACTTTACAAAATGTTGACTGATTTGATCAATGTACTGCCAACAATCCTTGCTTTTATCTTAAGACTCCATCCCTTCTTCCCATTAAACAGCCAGTGCACTGTCCTACAGCAACAAATGTACCCAATTTGAAATGTGGGATTTTGCAGGGAGATGGTTAAGAAAGGATACAACCATCTCCCTTTCAAAGGGAGTGTGTTGAAAATATGATCATCTAGGTTAAAATTGAGAAAACAAGCAGACAAAATAACTGTACATGAAACATCTCCATTCTCAAATTTGCATGACATCAAATGTCTGTCAGTAATTGTTTGAGCAAATATCCCAACTTTTGTTCATGCTCCCTGGTTTTACTTCACCTATAAGCAAAAAGAAATCCATCAAGAACCAAATTTGAAGTGAACCATCGTAAGTCAGATAGATACTAAAAGTATATAAACTTCATTCTTCAAAGTATGATTGAATCCTTATCCATTAGAGCTAACCAGAGAGACTGATGCAAATGACTAAGTAGTAGTATCTTTGTATGTTACCTGTTCTAATTATAAAGAGTCTTTTTGATATTCTTTCTTGGGATGTGAGCTTCACTAGCTAGGCCAGCATTTGTGCCCATCCCTAACTGGCCTTGAATCAAGTGGCTTGGCACACTATTTCAGAGGGCACTGAAGAGTCAAGAAAATGGCTGTGGATCTGGAATCACATGTAGGCCAGACCAGGTAAGGGTGACAGATTGGTGAACCTGATGAGTTTTTAAGAGGATAATTGACAATGGTTTCATGGTCAGCATTACTGAAACTAGCTTTTTAATTCCAGATTATTAAATTTAAATTCTACCAGCTGCCAATGTGGGATCTGAACCCTTGTCCCCAGAGCATTAAGATTTTTACACTGTATGCCATCATTAGATTGAAATCATTTTTTTCAGAAAGACAACAGTATATGAATTAGTCAGAATATGGAGCTAATACAATAATTGTAGCTTAAAGTCATTACAGCCACTGTCCATTAAAACAGGCATTGCTCACGAAGCATAAAGTGAAACCAGACAGGAGAAACTACTATCATCCAACAGGAAGTTGATTTTACTTGCAAATTCTAAAGTGATCAACTTCGCTAACAAGATAATTCCACTACTACTTTACAGGTAGTAAGGCTGGAGAGAAAGACAAAGATCAACAAACACATTCCAGTAAAATATACTTTACCCAAGTACATATCAAAATTTAACATTACATAAAGTGCAAAACAGATCAGTTTCTTTCCATACAATATGAGGCACTTGAAAAGCCAAAGGATGATCACAATTACAAGCTATAGTTACAGTATTCATTTCTTGTCAAACATACAATCCTAAATAGTTTACACCATTTCCAGCTCTTGGCAGGAGGACCTTAGTGGAATTTTGGTTGTCTGACAGTTGCCTACAAAACTAAGCACCACCAGTAATGCAGAAGAGGAGTTCCATCAAACCTTCCACTTGCCATGTTATGGTGAAAAATCAGAAGAATGGAAGCAAAAAAAAAAACACTCCAGTGAAACATGTTAAAGTTTATTCATTAGTCACAAGTAGGCTTACATTAACACTGCAATGAAGTTACCTAGAAAATCCCCTAGTCACCACGCTCCTGTATTTGTTCAGGTACATCGAGGGAGAACTTAACATGGCCAATGCACCTAACCAGCACTTCATTCAGACTGTGGGAGGAAACCAGAGCACCCAGAGGAAACCCACACAGCCAAGGGGAGAATGTGCAGACTCTGCACTGAGTGACCCAATCCAAAAATCAAACTCGGGTCCCTGGCATTGTAAGGCAGCAGTGCTAATCACTGTGCCACCGTGCATCTGATCACACAGTGTTCTTTGTAATGAATACAATAAGAGAGTTTCTTGCTAGCTGATAAGACACATTCTGATTCCTATGCATTAATCTGACACTTGCATCAATGCCAGGCATACACAGAAAAGAAACATTTCCCAGAAGATATCACACAACTAGAATCAAAAACTTAAATAGCACAGGCAGATTTGTAAAAGGATAAAAAAGTGTTTGTATTTCCGGTTGTTAACCTGTCATAAACATACTGAAATAATAATACTCTTTTCTCTACCAATGCTGTTTGAGCTGTTGAGTATTTCCAGAGATTAGCACTTTTTACTTCAGATTTCCAACATTTACATCAACTGTATTTAAATATACAGGCCTGCCAAATATTTCTCCATGAGACAAACAGTAAACAAACTAGATTTTACACCACTTTGGCAAAAGGATTACATAGGATATACGGCACAGTATATTATCCAGCGTAATCAGTCCATGTCAATGTTTATAGTCCACATGAACATCCTTCCATCTTTTCATAGTTAAATCTACCATCAGAATCTTCTATTTCCTTCTCCATGCGTTTGTCTAGTTTCCCCTCAAATGCATTTGTTTAATCTCTTCAATGACTCCATGTGATGGTTAGTTCCAAATCCTTCTACTTAAGAGTAAGACCTGAGAGAATTGATAGGCAGTGATCTGGGTGTACAGGTACTCAGGTCACAAAGTGGCAATGCAGGCAAAGGTAGTCAAGAAGGTATACGGCATGCTTGCCTTCATTGACTGGGGCACTGAGTTTAAAAATTGGCAAGTCATGTTGCAGCTTTATAGAATCTTAGTTAGGCCGCACTAGGAATATAGTGTTCAATTCTGGTTGCCACACTACCAGAAGGATGTGGAGGCTTTAGAGAAGGTACAGAAAAGATTTGCTTCTCCTCATAGCCAATGCCTGCTATGGAGGGCATTAGCTATGAACAGAGGTTGGAGAAATTTGGTTTGTTCTCACTGGAACAACTGAGGTTGAGGGCTGACCTGATAGAAGTCTACATGATGATGACAGGCATGGACAGAGAAGCTTTTTCCCAGGGTGGAAGAATCAGTTATTAGGGGGCACAGGTTTAAGGTGCAAGGGGCAAGGTTTAAAAAAAAAAGGAGATACACGAGGCACTTTTTTTTTAACAGAAGTAGTGGGTGCCTGGAACTCTGTCAGGGGAGACAGATAGAGACTTTTAAGGGGCGTTTTGACAAATACATGAATAGGATGGGTAAAGAGGAACATGGGTCCCTGGAAGTTTTAGTTAAGTCGGGCACAATGACTGGTGCAGGTTTGGAGAGCCGAAGGGCCTGATCCTGGGCTGTAATTTTTTGTTCTTTGAGGGTGAAGTTTCTTTTGAATTCCTTATTGGATTTCTAGACATCTAGGTAAGCTGCTCCCCACAAGATCTGATGATCGAGTTTCACATGCACACCACTTAAAACCTCAATACAGGAAATACTACAGCAAAAAGACCATAAAGTTCTAGATGGACATTGGTCACTAGAATCAATCTTAGAATCACTACGCTGCAGAAAGAGGCCTTTGGCTCATCAACCCGGACAGTAATCCCACCCAGACCATATCCCCATAACAGCATGCTTTTATCCTGCTAATCCCCCTGACACCAAGGGGAAATTTAGCATAGCCAATCAATCAACAACATCTTTGGAGTGTGGGCAGAAACTCATTCAGATACAGGGAGAACATGCAAATCCACACTGACAGTCACCGAAGTCTGGAATCGATCCCAGGTCTCTGGCATGCAAGACAGCAGTGCTAACCACCATGCTGCCCAAAACGATTAATATTTTGACACTCAAAGTGACAATACTGAGACACAAAAATCTCAGATACTATTTTATTGTCAGAGAATAAAACAAAGTTCTCAGCAGGGACAAGTGCAAATTGCAGTTCCAAAGATAATACTTTGAACACAATTATTACTGACAGGAGTGTGATGCAAATTCTCAGTACAAAGTACAACCATTAGTCTGTAGCATGCCGCCATCATTCAGGACATCAAAAGTCTGCAAGATTCGGACCAGAGAAGAAGTTCAATTCACTGGGACAATGGAAAATAAAACCATGAGAAAACATGATCTGTCACTAGCACCTCAGTTCCAAAGTACCACAATCTCCCTTGGCTAATCTTAGAAGCTGATCAGCAACATGTTTTCCTCTGGTTTTATGTCAGCTAAATATTAATCAACCAGCAATGAAGTAGGTGTTACCAGTACCAAGGGGGAAGGGAAACAGTAAATTAGTTTCCAGAAGACCAACTGTTCCCTTTGGTAATACCATTCTAAAGTGGAAACGCTACACGCATATGCAGGACAAAGGACTGATGTGTACATGTGGAGGTGAGAAGAGAACCGATATCACATGATGCCAACACTGAAACCATACATTCTCACATTAATAGTCACCACATCATGGAAAGGTAGGATGTCTAGCATACCCAGACATACTGAAGGACATTATAACCCATGCAACAGCAACACAAAAAAAGAGAGAACACCAACTTAAAGCAAAATTAAAAAAACTAGCTTTAATTGCTCTCTGGAGATAAGCCATGTCTTCTGCCTGACAATTTTCCATAGCGGTGCTTTGAATTCAGAAGATCATCCTGTAAAGGATGGGAAGCCACATCCCATTTATTCGATGCTTCAGAATGCTATTTTTAGACTGACTCCCAACATGAAAGCCAGTGAGCAATATTTCTACTCATTTACTGGCTCCCTGGAATTGCAGTCACTGGTCTAAAGAAGAAACTTATGACAAAACCTAAACCAAGTAAGAAAATTCCCCAGTGGTAAAATGTACCATCAGATTGCTGTTTCATTTTGTTCATCAGAATGTATAATGTGGAATTCAATGTGTTCTGTGCAGATTTAGATCAACTGAGCTGCACTGTCAAATGTACCTTTAAGTCTCCAGGAAAACAGAAGGATAGGGAAGTAAGTTAAAAGGCGGCAGCTGGATGAAAGCTACTGTGTAGACACTGATGAGGATTCGTTAATAGGTAAAAATCGAGTCGCTTGGATACTGGTATCACCATTGCCTGTCAATAATTAAACTGGAAGAACAAAGGAAAGGGAACAGTGCAACAAAATCCCAATTGGTTAATTACGGTAACTCATTGGGTGGAATTTTCCCATCCTGCCCACCATGGGAAGCATAACAGGACAGGACAATGCAAAAGGTCTGCTGACCTCAGGCAGAATATTTCTGTCTTGGGGCAACTGCAGCTGGAAAATCCTGCTAAACGCAGAACCGGCCTACAACCAAAGATACAGGCAACTCCACAAGATCACCTGAAATTTCTAAAAGTTTTCGTGATCAAGGAAAATTAAGTCAAATGCTTCATACACAGCTACAAGATCAAAGCTGCTCATAAATAAATAGAAACAGTAGACCACATGGCTCCTTGAACCTGCTTCACCATTCGATATGATCTAGTTAATCCTTGGCCTCAACTCCACTTTTACACCCATAGCCTAAATCTCATGATTCCCTGCAACTGCAATAATCTCTCTCAGCCTTGAATATATTCAAATGATGGCACATCCACAAAACTCCAGTAAAAGAATTCCAATGATTCACAACCTTTAAGTGAAGGCATTTCTCATTTGTCCTAAATGACCAATCTCCCCACACATTTGGATGGGATTTTCTGGCTCTGCGCATACTGCCTTTTTCCACTGTAAATCAATGGACTATTGACTAGACTGCATAGCAGGGCCCACCTTTAGGGGGTGGAAAAATCCGAGCATGGCACCTCTTGGTTCCTCTGCCAGAAGAGACAACCACTGTCTATACTTGAGAAACATGCCAGAGGCTTGCAGCAATACTAGGGGCATGTTGGAGCATGTGGATGTCAGATCTAAGTCCTGATTGATAGATTGTTTGAATGCAGGTTAAAGTTTATTAATTAGTCACAAGTAAGGCTTACATTAACACTGCAATGAAGTTACTGTGAAATTCCCCTTGTCACCACAGTACAGCACCTGTTCTAGTCAAATGCACCTAAAATAGCAAATAGCATCTAATACGTCTTTCAGAATGTTGGAGGAAATTGGAGCACCCAGGGGAAACCCACGCAGACACAGAGACAGCTTGCAAATTCTACACAGTGACCCAAGCTGGGAATTGAACCTGGGTCCTTGGTGGTGGAAAGCAGCAATGCTAATCACCTGTGCTACCATGCTGCCCAATAGTTATGGATGAATGGTGAATGCAGTAGTGTTCGTGCAGTTAATAGATATGGCACTTGAAGATGCATTTACAGAGCTTGTTTATAAGTGAGGCCAATGAACTTCACTGCATCCAGGTCCTTGAATCCTAAACACTGACCTCCAAGGCTATCTGCTCACTCAGCTTCCTGGCACGTATCTGGTCAGTCTCCTGCAGACACAAGATACCTCTTGTACCAAGGCCTCCAGTGCAACATGTGAAAAAGATGGAGCATGTCTCTCCCATGTTGAGCCATTCTTCAATGTTTTCCAGATCAGATGCACTGAGCAATTGCCAACATGTGCTGCAATCACAATGGCCCTCCTCTAAGCTGCACCAGCAAATTACAGTATTAGGCACTGGATTTGTCCAGACAAACAAAAAAGGCACAAACTCTGGCAGCACAAACTTGGTGCATTGTCTGCACCACAGTTAATGGGTATGGATTTAAAATCGCACATCATGATCCCTACAATACTATGAGGCTCTCAAAGTTAGCAGCTACCCTCTTTTCAGGCTTGAAGTAGCTTAATGGTTTTACCCTCTAATGGCTATGTAACTTAATTGGAAACAGTGAAACAATCTGTAACACAATTACATCTTTAATTACCATGGGCTTACCTCATTGCCTGCCTCCTCCTTTCTTTGGTTATAGTACTCCAAGTCCCGATCAACACCAGGCACTTTGTTGTGTTGCACATGGGATTGTTTCTTCCAGTTTCTGAATTCTGAAGAGAGATATATGAATCAGTACAAGTTTGTACGAACATAGCAAAGCACAAGAAATTAAAAAGAACCTTTAGATAGCACAATTGTTAGCACTGCTGCTTCATAGCATCAGGGACCCTGGGTTCAATCTGGCCTTGGGTCACCATCTGTCTGGAGTCTGTATGTTCTCCCCATGTCTGCATGGGTTTCCTCCATATGCTCCAGTTTCCTTCCATAGTCCCAAGATGTGCAGGATGCATGGATTAGCCATGCTAAATTGTCCCTTAGTGTCAGGGAGATAGTAGGGTGAACACGTGGGGGAGAGGGGGTCTGGGTAGGATTGTTGTTAATGCATGCCCAATAGGCCAAATGGCCTCTTTTTGTACTGTGGGGATTCTATTCCCTATGTCATCAGATCACTTTCCTCGGACAGACAATAGGGATGTTGAAATTAGAAATGTGTTGCTGACAGATAGAGGAAGAATACAACAGCTTCAAATGGCCGATGTATCCAACCTTATTTTGAAGGTTACAATTTCTTTTCCCTTGAATCATCTTGCTCAGCAGGTTACTCGAAACATTTATCAGAGAAGGTTTTCATGCTTCAGGTCAGAGATCTTTCATTAGATTCAAAATTTGTTGGAAGTGGTAATAGAATTTAAACAAGTAAATGGGAGAAGATTAAAGAAAACAAAAATGGATGGTCTGAGATAGATCGGAAGGCAGGAGGGGTTGTGTCCAGAAGAGGTGCGAATGGCAGAATGATGAACTGAAAAAGGGGGTGCTGTTCCTCAAGGTTACCTTTCACCTCATTGGAACACTGCAGTAAGCCACAGGTAAAGACGTCAATGAGGGATGGAGTGTGGAACAAGTGTCAATAGGGGACAGTGACCTTAAGGTTCAGATTAAATGATGGAAACGAACAAGAAGCAATTACTTGGGGGAGGCCCAATTCCAAATGGGCAAGAACAGACCCGAACTGGATAAATTGCAATCCAAGATTCCCACAATCTGTAATGGTCAGCCTTTAACAAGAAATATTTTAGATGCAGTGGAGATACATTCCCAAAAAGGGTAGGACAAACAAAGTTCCCTGGATGACATAAGAGCTAGACACTAAGTTGAAGCAAACAATGGGTGCCTACGTGTGGCAGGTTGATAATGAGAACACACCAGGCTGGAGAGGTGAAAAGAAAAATAGGAGTAGCAAGGAGAGACTGACAGCTAACATAAAAAAGGGAATCCAGAAGTCTTTAATGGGCATAGAAATAGTAGAAGATTGATAAAACGAAAAGCAAGACTGAAAAGGGAAGCTTTGTATAGAGATAGAGGACATTGCTGAAATACTAAATAACTACTTTGCATCCATTCTTAACAATGGAGTTGCCACTGCCAAAGATACTTGATCACAAACTTGAGAAAAATCACCAGGACCAGAAGAGATACACCTAAGAGAATGGAGGGAAGCAAGGGTGGAAATTGCAAAGATGTTGGCCATAATTGTCCAATCCTCTTTAGGTACAAGGGTAATACCTGTGGACAGGAGACTTGCAGAAGTTACATTCTTGCTCAAAAGGGGCATAAAAGGTCAGCTCAACAACACAGTTTAACCTCTGATGGGAAAGCTTTGAGAAACAGTCAAAACAAAATTAATCCCCATTTCGATAAATATGAATGAAGGAAAACCACAGATTTGTTGAAAACAAGTGAGTATTCAATCAATCTGATTTTTACTTAATTGAAAAGCTTAAGAAACCATATGAGAGTAATGGAGCTTGTGATATGCCTCGACCTCCAAAACTTGCAGATGAGACTAAAACTGGAAGCATTCTGACCTGTAAGGAAGATACCAGTAGTCTTCAGGAAGACAAGCAAGCTTGTAGAAGGAGCAGGCACAAAGCTGATGTATTTTGGTAGAAAGAACAATAGGCAATGTAAAATAAAGGGCATCATTCTACAGAGGATGCAGAAGCAAATGGATCTGGGGAATATTTACACATTGCTGAAATACCTTCCACTTACCATTATGTCAGCAACTTCTGTATCATCAGGCTATTTACAAAAGATTTTACACTGACCACCATAGATTGCTCGCAATAAGTTAGCAGCCTATGCAAAGGCATTTCTCAGAGACCTCTGACTTACATTTTAACTTCATTAGATATTGTACCCATGTGAAGCATTCTTAATGGTGTAATTCAACTATATTTCTGGCAAATAAATTTATTACTTCAGACTACTTCCCTCTCTTTTGATTTGGTCATACACTTTCAGCATAATCATAAGCATCTTTAATTGTACTCAATTTCAGTTCTATTTGCACTTCTAATTTCATACTGAACTTTGTAGATAATTTGACAAGCCTCTCAAAAGTTCCGGTAATCATACAAAGCAGACAGGGAAATATTAACTGGCCTGTTAAAATCTGTCCAACCCAGTGCGACCTAAAAGACCAAACCCCCTCCCTCAGCAAACAATCTCCTGGGAAAGCCAAGAGAAATCATCTCAGGCTAATTCAGATTTTTTAAAAATTGGAACACCCTCACCTACCTTCAAAAGGCAAGCACGTTCTCATCATCTTTCACTCCCTTGGGTTTTGCATATAATTTTCTATTTAATTAAGCTATTCTTTGCTTCGTTTGGAGATGCTGTAACCATGTTAGAGTGCAGACTAATTTCCAGGGTATAGTACATATGTGGCTTCTATATTATTTCTACATCTCACCCAAAATGGAAATGTATCAAATTAGCAATAGTTACAATGAATAAAGGATCCCGTAAGGGCTCTACAGAAAAACAATGTCTACAGGGCCTCATTAAATGAGATCAATCTCTCCAGCAAGACAAATTTGGCCACAAATCTATGGTACTGTTAAATTAGACGACAAAAGAGCAGCAGTTGTCCTCCTCAAACTGTGCGCTCTACTGGTGCTGCTTACCAACTGGTATGTAGCAGCCAAGGTTTACCTGGAACAAGTGCCTCCAAGAGTTAGGTCTGTTTGCTGCTCACCAGATGCCTAATTTGGGAACAACCCTCAGGTGAGGTGGGATTAAACAATTTGGGCTTATACTTGCTGGAGTTTAGAAGGATGGAAAGGTGTTCTGATCAAGGTATACAAAATACTAAAAAGGGATTGATAAAGTAAATGTAGACCAAAATGTTTTCCCTTGGGGACAATCTAGAACAAGAGGTCACAGGCATAAAAACTGAGACAAGGAGAAACTACTTCTTGCAGAGGGTGGTGAATTTGTGGATCTCACTGCCCCGAGTGTGGTAGAATCTAAAATCATTGAATGGTCTCAAGAAGAGGATAGATATATTTCTGATTTTTAAAACGGGTTAAAGGGATATGGGGAACAGGTAGGGAGGTAGACGTAAATTCAAGACCATGATCAGCCATGTTCTGACTGAATAGTGGAGCAGGCTCGAAGGGCTGAAATTGCCTACTTCTGCTTCTAATTCCTATGTTCCTATCCTACGGAACATCAGCATTAAAACAGATCAATACCGCAGGCAAACAACTGTGGTGATTAACCAGGACCCAGCATATATAGTGTCTTAAAGCAGCCCTGCCTCACCAGAAGTCCACTGCAACACCTCAACACCCATGATGCCAATAATAACAACATGTGGACAAGTGCTGGGACTCTAGCGTCAGGGAAGATGTGGAGAGTTAGCATCTTCCAGTTCTGTTTACTTCAAATGTTTCTGCTAAACCCAATTGCTCAGCACAGGACTACAAAATGAAGCTACCTGGACAATCAATCGAAGAATTCACATTCAGTAAACAGAGTTCCTACTGAAATCGAGAAGTGCAGTAGCCAATCTGGATACAGGGTCCCTCAGACAAAACTGTTATTCTAGTGTTATTTGATGGATAAATGTAGGCCAAAAAACAGTAGCAGTGTATCCCTTTTCATCTTGGAGACATGCTGTGGATCTTTTACATTCACCAAAAGCAGCACTCCATTCTGATTTAACATCTCAACCTGAAAGACAGCATCTCCAAAAATGCAACATTCCTTCAGCACTTCAATGAAGAATCAGTCTAGACCATCTGTTCAAGTCTCTGAAGTAAAGTTCAAAACCTTTTGACTCACTAAGTGAGCCAAGACTGGAACTGTAAGCAGAGAATACTGACAGCCAATCTAAAAAAAAGTGACCTTGGCATGGTCAGCGAGTCACTAACTGATACCCTAATAGGAACAGTGGAGAATCCTGGCATTAGGACTGCTCTCAACTCCTAGCTCGTCACAAAAACTGGGAGAAACTGAATCAAAGCATCAACTAGACAAAACTTCAGCGAACAATTGGGAAAGTAAAATTTCTCAACCCTGTTCTGAATAGTAGGGTTTCCCTCGTAACAAACATTGGGCAGAAATTTCCCATCATGCCCAAAACAGGTGGGAAAACCTGGAGACAGGCCAAAAATCAGATTCACACCAGCATGTAAACTATTTGCAAATCTCCCAACAATTCTAAGGTAGGTGGTGGCCTTCGAGGCCACTGGCAGGAGATGGCCTCCCAATGCACAGGATGTTAGGTCCTCCTGAAGAACAATGCGATTTAACTAGAGCTTGGGACAGGCACAGACATTTCAAACAACTCCCTTGCTCATTTGAGAGTCGGAGTGTCTTCTTCAGTGGACTCTTGGTCTCACAAATCACCTCCGTAGTCTATCCTACTGATCCATGTCTTATCCTTTGACAACTCCCAAGGGGAGACATTGCCAGTAATCCTTCATGGCTGCTGAACTGCCCTCACATTGTTCCCTTTTTCCTCACGATCAAAGCACATTAAGCACACACTTCCAATAAAGATCTCCATAACATCACAGAAGCGAACTTCGGTGAGGTGAATATCATCTGAAAGCTAATCTGAGGGACAACAATAGAATGGGAGAATGACTAAACCTTGCAATAAGAGGATTCATTTATGTACATAATCACAATGCCTTCAGCTGACTGAGCAATTCACAGAAATATCAAACATATTAACAAAGGTGCCAGATTTGAGAGTGTTTGTTACCCGTAACTCAAGTGATGTCAATATTTCTTCATTTTCCTAACATTACCACTACACCTGGATGCATCACCGACATCTGCAGCAAAAGGTGGTAGTAGCCTGCTGACTGCTGTATCCTGATATCTGGGATGATCTTGGTAGATGTCCTCTAGTGGCCTGAAATCTGGAAAGTCCCAGCCTGAAAAGAGTCTCTAACTCAAGGGCAGATGGGACTTTTGAGTGGCTAGACAGCCTTGAAGTGTCTTGAGTGGAGGCCCCCAGGTGTCAAATTGATGCACATCTTCCCTGTGGGTGCCCAATGGACTTGAGAATGGACACTTGGAGGGTGGTTATGGTGCCCTGCACCCCTCCACTTACCCACTAATGGTTCCCACCACATGGCCATGGAGTCCAAGACTAAGTACAAATTCGGCAAAACCTGCCAGACCAAGGTCTCCATGGTGACTGGGATGTTGGAGCCATGACATCAGATAGAACAAAGTCCATCCTTCGCTCTAATCTATCCAGTGAGTCACATCTGCCTGTTTTTCCACCGCTTATTACATCTCCAGCAACAAGTATTTGCAAACTGTTTGCAAATACCTCATCATCTGACTCCGACTCCTTGATCTTGAGGACTCCTTCAAGTTCCAGAGATCTGGATTATCCCTCCCTCTAAATCCTGTACAGATATGTCAATAAAAGGTACTCCCCAGAGTGATTCCAAGCCTAATCTAGAGCTGCGCCCACTGAGGTGCATGCCTCTGCCCTAGTGGAGGGTACAGGTTAATACAATGATGACTCTTCTTTGGTGTCTTCCTCCTCCAAGCTGGTCTAGGGCCTATGTTGGCCCGCCACCTGTGCCTAGTACTGCTGGTGCCTATAAAAGTGAGATGATAGCTTTAGTTCATGAGCAGGCATAACACAAAAATACATGTCACCTTGTGATAAGCCAATCTCCCCTTCCCCACAGGAGCAATCTCTGTCCTTGCCAGCCAGCCTAGTGTCATCCTCCTCTAATTTGACATGGGATGTAATGTTAATCATCCCTCTTCCGACGTGGGCCAGCTTGGGCTGGTTAAGAATAAAAGGTAGCAATGGTGATGAGAAAGGATGGATCAGGTGTTTGAAAATGGGGAGGGCATGATAGTTCTCCTTAGCAAAAGGGAGGTGGATGAACCGTGCACAGCATGATGAACGAGATGCTGGCGATGTAAAGTGGTAATGTACCCCCAACTAATGTTGGGCGAGACCCAAGAGTGCATGATACCACAATGAGAATTTAATATTGAAATCAGCTAAACATTCACTTACCCTGGCAGAGTGGATGAGATCCTTCATCTTCTTTCTGCACTGAATAATGCTCTAAGTGCGGGTTCCAGCCAGGCTGACCTACTCTGCCAAGGCCTCCCAAGCCAGAGGATGATGCTGGTGTGCTTCAAGCCATTTCTGGGGTAAAGGACATCCCTATGCTAACGTACTGTTCTTACCAAGGCCTGGGCAGCATTGTGGCAAAAGTGCAGCCACCTCATTCTGCATGGCAGCCATCTCGGTCAGTCTCCTGGAGACATCTGGGCTGGAGATAGTGAAATATATACACTCAGCTGGCATTTAAATATAGTGCCCAGTCCCTCAGCCTTGTTGGGTAGCAGCAGAGAGGATGAATCACTTCCTGTGAACTGGTCTATCCACTCTGCCATGCGACTCAAGGAGATACTCAACTGTGCATAATTAACTGGGTTCCATTCCAACCAGTAGGAGAAACGCTGACCAGCCTGACACTGCACTGTGCTTTATAAAAAATGAAAGATCCCACCCACATGAGAAAATTCCAAAATATTTGCCAGATGAAAAATGACCATGTTCAAAGCAGTTCAAACACACTGTGCACTGCAGCATCACAGATTCAGAAAGGATGTCATTCCAAAGATTGCCTCCATGTTGCCTATGTCAATCCAAGTCACATGGAATTGGACAGTAACTGGAAAACTGCATCCACTCACAACCCAAGCTACTGTGATCTTTTGAGCAAGTAATGAAGAAGATAATGTACTGAACAAATTGATACAGGATTACAATTAAGGAAAAGCAAAAGACATGTCACAGAGGGGATGACAGTAGATGTCCCTGGTAGTCACCTAAGCTGAGCGGTTTTCAGAAATGCTGAAATTTTTTTTTCACAAGTGATTCACAAAGCACACATACTCCAATGAGATCACAAACTAACCACCTATCAGTCTGGAGAAGGTCATTTATTACTTCCAAATCACCAAAGTGCAATGATATTTTCAATTCTGGCTAAGCCAAGTTCAAGAATTTTCCAGCCCTGGCCTGGAAAACTTAATCAACTTCGCTTCCAGTTTCCACCCAGCACGGTAGCACAGTGGTTAGCACTGCTGCTTCACAGCTCCAGAGACCAGGGTTCGATTCCCAGCTTGGGTCACTGTCTGCATGGGTTTCCTCCCACGGTCCAAAGACGTGTGGGTTAGGTTGATTGGCCATGCTAAAAATTGCCCTTAGTGTCCTGAGATGCGTAGGTTAGAGGGATTAGTGGGTAAATATGGAGGGTCCCATTCGCCTTCCTGACCACCTGCTGCACCTGCAGGCTGGGTTTTTGCGACTCATGCACAAGGACCCCGAGGTCCCTCTGCACCGTCGCCTGCTGCAGTTTTTCGCCACGTAAGTAATAGTCCTTCCTACCATTCTTCCTACCAAAGTGGACCACCTCACACTTGCCAACATTAAATTCCATTTGCCATTTCCTGGCCCATTCGCCCAGCCTATCTAGATCCTTCTGCAGACTCTCCACACCCTCCGCACAATTTGCCTTTCCCCCAATCTTGGTGTCATCAGCAAATTTCGACACCCTACACTCGGTTCCCTCCTCCAGATCATCTATATAAATGGTAAATAGCTGAGGCCCCAGCACCGACCCCTGGGGCACCCCACTAGTCACCAACTGCCAATCCGAATAGCACCCATTGACCCCCACTCTCTGCCTCCTATTTGACAACCAATCCTCTATCCACGCTAACACCCTACCCCCAACTCCATGTCCTCTGACCTTCTGCAGTAACCTCTTGTGAGGTACCTTATCAAACGCCTTCATAGCAAGGGGGATTGAATATAAAAGTAGGGAGGTCTTGCTGCAGCTGTATAGGGCATTGGTGAGGCCGCAGCTGGAGTACTGTGTGCAGTTTTGGGCGCCGCACCTGCGCAAGGATATTTTGGCCTTGGAGGGAGTGCAGAGGAGGTTTACTAGGCTGATACCGGAGTTGAGGGGGTTGAGCTATGAGGAGAGGCTGAATAAACTAGGCTTGTACTCGTTAGAGTTTAGAAGAATGAGGGGAGATCTCATTGAGACGTATAAGATGATGAATGGGATGGATAGGATAGAGGTGGAAAGACTCTTCCCGCTCAAAAAAGACAGTAGGACTAGGGGGCACAGCCTCAAGATAAAGGGGGGGCGGTTCAGAACGGAGTTGAGGAGGAACTTCTTCACTCAAAGGGTGGTGAATCTCTGGAATTCTCTGCCCGTTGAAGTGGTGGAGGCTGCCTCGCTAAATATTTTTAAGAAGCGGGTTGATGGGTTTTTGATAAGAGAGGGGATTAAGGGTTATGGGGAGAGGGCGGGAAAGTGGAACTGAGCCACGACAGATCAGCCACGACAGATCAGCCATGATCTTATTGAATGGCGGGGCAGGCTCGAAGGGCCAGATGGCCTACTCCTGCTCCTATTTCTTATGTTCTTATGTTCTTATGATATGGGGGTAGGATTGTGGTCGGTGCAGACTCAATGGACCGAATGGCCCCTCTCTGTATTGTAGGATTTCTATGATCGATTCCATCCCTGCATCACCTTCACCTGGTCCATCTCAGACATTTCCCTTCCTTGACCTTTCGGTCTCCATTTTCGGCAATAGACTATCTACCATTATCCATTACAAGCCTACTGACTCCCACAGCTAACTAGACTACAGTTCTGCACACCCTACATCCTTTCTCAGCTCCTTTGCCGCTGTCACATTTGTTCCAATGATGCCACTTTCCAAAGAGGTGCTTCTAATATATGCTCCTTTTTCATCAACTGTGGATTCCCGCCTACAGTTGTCAACAGGGCCCTCAACAGCATGCAGTTCATCGCCTGTGCCATGACCCTCACCGCCTCTCCCCCAGGACAAGGATAGAGTCCCCTCTGTTCTCACGTTTCACCCTACCAGCCTCCACATGCAATGCATAATCCTCCACCACTTTTGCCAACTCCAGCATGATGCCACCACCAAACACATCTTCCCTTCACTCCCTCTATCAGCATTCCATGGAGACCATTCCCTCCAGGATAACCTAGTCCACTCCTTCACTATAACACCTCTCCCACTACTCATGTCACATTCCCATTAAACTGAAGGTGGTATAACACCTGTCCCTTTATCTCTTCCATGCCGACCATCCAAGGTCCAAAACACTCATTCCAAGTTAAGCAGCATTTCACTTGCACTTTTTAATTTGTCTATTGTATTTGCTGCTCCCAACGTGGTCACCTCTATCATCAGAGAGATCAAGCATAGACTGGGTGATTGTTTTGCTGAGCACCTTCGGTCTGTGCACAATCCCTGACCTTCCTGTTGCCTGCCATTTTAACACGATCCTGCTCCCATGCCCACATGTCTGTCCTTGGACTGCTGCAAATGTTCCAGTGAAGCTCAACGCAAACTGGAGGAACAGCATCTCATCTTCCGGCTAGAAACAATTACAGCCTTCAAGTCTGATATCGGATTCAATAAATTCAGATGATTAGCTCTATCCCACTTTGACCTCTTTATTTTCATTATATTTAACTGTTTGCTCCCTTTAATTTCTTTACAGTCTTTATTTTTCTCCCCCTTTTCCCCCTCCCCTCATCTCCATCTGTCATAGCTTACCCTCGGATTTCAGTTTCTCTGCTGTTTGGTCATTCATTTCTTTTATTCTCTCTATGGGCTGCCATTAGCAGCCTTTCCCCTTGCTTCTATGATTCATCGTTCATTCCTTCACCCCATAGTATAAATATCCCCCACTTTCTATGCCTTTTAGCTTTGACAAAGGGTCATCTGGACTTGAAGCGTCAGCTCTTTTCTTTCCTTACAGACGCTGCCAGACCTGCTGAGACTTTACAGCATTTTCTCTTTTGGTTTCAGATTCCAGCATGCACAATAATTTGCCTTTTCTAAAAAAAAAATCTGAGGACTCCAAAGAGTGAAAGTGTTAAATGTTGGTATTCAAGGATTTGGATGTACTAGTACAAGGAACACAAAGTTAAAATGCAGGTACAGCAACAAATAGGAGTGCAAATAGCATGTTGGCATTTATTACAAGGGGATTGCCATGTAAGAATGAACAAGTCTCATTAAAATTGAACAGGAGACAACACCTTGAACACTGTGCAATTTTGGCCTCAATATTTAAAGAATGTTACAATTGCACTGCAGTACAGCAAAGACTCACTAGATTGGTCCTGCGATGAGAGCGTGAATAAACTGGGTCTGCATTCTGAATAAACTAGAAAAATGAGAGGTGGTCTTCTTATTGAAACATTCAAGAATATGAAGGTATTTGACAAGGTCTGAGACATTGTGCCCATGTTCTAGATTCCCAGCCAGTGGAAACAGTTTCACAATAGAAAGGGGCCAATTGTTTAGGACTGAGATGAAGGGAAATTTCTTCAAAAGGATTGAGAGGCTTTAAATAATCCCAACTGTGAGAATTCTAAGGCTGAGGTAGGTAGATTTTTGGTCCATCGGAGAATGAAGCAATGAGGGGAGTGGGCAGGAAAGTGAAGTTGAAGCCCAAAATCAGCAATGATCATACTGAGCGGCGGAGCATGCACTTGTTCCTACTGCCTACATTTTCAGGATGGCTTGCAACACTCTGCAAGGTACCAATAGAAAAGTAAAGATTAAACAATGATCAGCAATACACATAGTGGAAGGACAAAGCCCACCTCAGTGCATTTGCAATTCTGCAGGTCTGCAACAGTTAACAGACCGCTGTAACATTCAGTGAGAGGTTTACAGTACAGGGGTCAACTGGACTGAACAGATAGCTGCAAATTCAAAAATATGCGCAAAGGTAATAAATCCTGGGCCATGCTTACTTGGGCAAAGTTACCAGAATGAAAAGGCCTATTTTCCACTATTGCCCATTATGAAATCAAATCACCAAAACATTATTCATTTACTTTTACTGTAGTATAGAAATCATTTTAGTGTCAGCTGTAATAATCCTGAAAGGTTGGATACGACTCCCCTCAGCTCAAAAGAGGAAAGAGATGAATTTACTAGTGAGGTAAAATTGAAACAAGAGCTGCAGTATTGCAAGACAAAGTGTTTGATATGTTCATATTAATCCTGTTTTCCATTTCATCTGGAATCAGTTCATTATCTGGTACTGACATGGGTCTTCTCTATGATTCTCACATCTATAACATTAATGGAATTGAATTTGAGAGTAGCATCCCAGCCTCTGAGCCAGCAGCTCAGGGTTCCAAGCCAGGATTTGACAGCCGTAGAGAGCATATTCACAGCAGGCCCCAACCTGCAAATCCTTCCAATTCATTTCTGGTAGGAAGTAAGAGCAGGTCAGCCATGCTCAACGTAGAGTGGCACCCCTCAAGATATAGCCTCTGACCTCAGGCTAGAAACCCATTCCGGGGAAAAGAAAGCAACAGAAACAGAAGTAGTGTGCTGTGTCTGTCTCATGCATCTCTAGACTCAGCAATAGAAATGAGAGACATTACACAAAGAAGATAATGTGAAAACTGCAAGGCTTCAAGTTCTAAAATATCTTAATTCTTGGTGATGCCGAGTTATTTTTAGAGAGAGGACTTTTAAGATTGTGAGCGATCACTGGAAAATTTCTCAGGTCAGATTCAAATGGACAGAGTATGATCAGGGCATTAAAAAAATTCACTTTCACTATCAAACAAGTTGCAACAAATTGAAAGTACTAAAATAGACGAGGATCTCATATTTTATGGAAACCTCAATTAACAGGTCGCAGGCCCGATATCAACCAAATGTCCTTAAAGAAAGAGATCATGAGGTTTTACAAATTAATTGCCCACTTAGTTCACCAGGGAAAAGAAAATGTCCTTTTAGGATAGGCAGTTGCCCATGCAGTCCCAATTTTCAAAATGGATATCAAGAAATTGCCATTGTATTACAGGTCCATTCATTTCAGTTATAGGCAAGATGCTCAAAGGAATCATTAGAGATACTCAATATTATCAAGTTACCAAAGGGACCATTATGGACACTTGTGCACCTTCTGGAAAAGACAGTTGTATTATTGTCAAATTTTCCCACGGAGGTCATGATGTTAGTGATGAGGATGGTCAGATAGAAAACTGGATTTCTAGAAAACCGGTCTCTAAGCAGATCCATTGGTAGTAATTCTCTGCCTATAGATGTGTACTGTATTCTTTATTTGGAATAACAGATGCAGCGGACGTGGTTGTTGTTCTGCCTGTTGTCTTGGAAAAAAAAGTTTCCAGGAAGAGACACTTGCAACCCCAAAAAGCTAAGGAGGATTTACAAGATTAAAACGTGTGGGAATTAGTGCGGAGCTGCTAAAACAGGTCAAGATCAAGCAATAGTTGAGGGTAGTGCAGTAGATATTGTACAAATGGAATTTCAAAATGCATTTGTGAATGTACCACAGGGTAGACTTGTTAGCATAAGTGTAGCCATTGGAATTAACACAATAGTGATTGCATGGATACAAAACTAGCTAAAAGACAAAAAGCCTAATGTTGAATGTGTTTATCAGATTGCAGGGAAATGTGTAGTGCTGTACCCACAGGACAGGAGGTTCCCAAAACATGGGTTCTGACTTGGAGTCACAGCATTAGCTTTTTGGGGTTGCAAGCGTCTCTTCCTGGAAACTGATGTATGCTTGAGGAAAGAAATTACAGAGCTGAGTGAAGATCAGGCTTTTTCCAAAAAAGACAACAGGCAGAACAACATCCATGTCTGCTGCATCTGTTATTCCAAATAAAGAATACAGTACACATCTATAGGCAGAGAATTACTGCCAATGGATCTGCTTAGAGACCGGTTTCTAGTGGACTGATGTTAAAGCTGTTGCTTTTTTGATGACATGGATTCACGTGCTGGGGATTTGATCAAGTTTACAGGTGATTTAAACATTTGTACAAGTCTTAGGACAAAACTATCACAAGCATTTCTTAATGTTTTGCAGCAATGGGCCCACATATTAAAATTTTATTTAACTTGGTAGTTAAATGTCATGCCTGCAAACAGGACTATTGCTAAATACTTTTACATAGAATGGAACTAAAGCCTTAAATGAAGGGAAAAGATCTGTTATCATAGTTCACAATTCTTAGAATCACAATGAATGTCAAAATTTACAGTAGACTTTACATTAACCCAACTAATCCATGCTGGTGTCTATCCTCCACACACATCTCCTTCTACTCCATCTAACCCTATTCCTTTCCCCTTCATGCACTAATCTAGGATACCCTGAAATACATGTTGATTTGTCCCAACTGCTGCACGTTATAGGATCACAGATTCAAATAATACAGAAAAGGCCTTTCAGCATCTCTGCATCTGCACTGACAAAACTACATTATATCTATATTACTTGATCCATAGTTTTGGATGTTATGACATTAAGTGCTCATCCTTAAGGTTATGCAGTTTCTCACCTTTACTACCCTTCCATAGTTCAAATTCTCCATATCAGGCAATATGCTGGTGAATCTCCTCTATACTCCCTCTATTGCAATTAGTACAGCTATTAGCACACGCAAAAGTGCTGCTCAATTCTAGAATCACAGCTAACAGCAGATATTTTATTTGGGGATTGCAGGCATGGGTTTATAAATAGTGGATTATGTTACTCAGCCTATTGAACTTTGATCCATTGCACATTAACTTTGGGAATTCCATCTTGCTTTCAATGCAGTAACAAAATCCCTATATGGTAACGATGCTATCTTTTATCTCAGTTGAAACAGCTCAGCAATTTATGGCTTCTGTTGTATTGAATTGACTCGATTTATACTACCGGCCAGATTTTGAACAATGAACTATGTTTTTCAAGTTGTAAAGAGATTTGCAATAATATCAGTCTAAGCGTAGGAAAAAGGTTAACACTGGCCAACAATGCTGAAGACTCACTGACGTGTGCACACAGTAACATAGTCCAATCATGGCACAACCTTTAGTGGTTACTTTATTCAGTTGTTGGGCTTTGAGCCGCAGGACCACTTACTCTAGAGCATTATATCTTGCTTGTACACAAATCATTCCATGTCAGCAAGCTCCACATTCTAATCATTCTCTCTTTAAAGATGCTTTTCCTACTGGATTCGCTGGTTTGTTATTTACCTAGTGTTACACTATTTCATTCTAAACTTAAGCTGGTTGTACCATGAATTTCTTGGCCGAAAGTATGGATAATTGCCCCATTTTCAGGTCCCATTGAACCAATTTTAATTTGGTGACAAGGTTTTAGGAGCAAAACATTTAGGTTGGGATTCAAGTTTCTTTTGAAAAAGGTAACAGCAGCATCTGGTTTGGGAAACTTTGGTAAATCACGAGCAGTCCAAACATCGGAGGTGGGTGCAGAATGCCAGGAGTACACTGGTGGCCATGATAGTGTGCGCTCTTACCAGGCACACACACTACCGTGGCAAGAGTCAGACCCTAGAGTGATTACAGTTCAAAGTGGAGGTTTGTTTATTGTGTTGCCACGATGGTGATAAAAAGGTATTCATGCACACATAGGATTATAATGGCTATTTTAGATGTATCTGAAAGAGCCAGTTAGTCTCAAAACATCTCAAGAGATTGCTTTGAAACCAGCCTGTAAACCAGGGCAGTTTCAATTATTCCCCAGGTCAAAGAACCCAAAGCAATTGTAAACTCGGTTTCTTGATTGGGCCAGTAAAATGGCCATTATTTCCATTATAAAAATAAATTATTCATGCAAGTCCCAGAATCAAAGGGCTGTTTTAAACGAACTTCCAACAGTAACATTGCCTTGAAGTTGGGCTATGCATGGAGATATTCTGGGTGGAGTTCATATCTGTGTATTTTTCTCGTAACAGGCAGAGTCAGCTTGGAAAACTATGAGAAGTTTCTACATCTGCCAAGTCACAACAAGGAGTGCAGAGGGATTGGGGTGTCATTGAATTGCAGTCACTTCAGCAGAAATTACAAGTGGGGCTCACCTTTGGAATGAAAAATCCCCCAAGTGTATGAGGAAGTGGGATGGTCAGAAATCACCTGCTAAGGGCAGTGCGAGAGAGACTGGAATCCTCACAGACAGCAAGCACTAGAAGCCTAAGTGCCACAATGGGAAACTGAAGAGTTATGTAACTTTCCAAGAACTGCAAATACTCCAGTTTGGGCTCAGATGTGAAGAAACACAAGTGAGCCAGCCCGCCCCAGGGTCTGCTTGGAAGGCATCCTCCCCCATCGACACCCTTTCCTGCCAATCACACAAAGAGCTGTTAAGTAACATGGTGGCAGGTAGGGTCAGCAGGATTTTTTTCTGGGGGGTGGGAGTCACATCCCCGACTGATGGGGCAGATGGAATCAGACAGGGACCCCTTCCCCTATTCTGGTGCAACAACAGACAAGTCCACAGGCCTTTCTTCAATTTGGCCCCACAGAGAATCTGATTCTTAACTCTTAACTTTCACGTAACACCACCAACCACCTCCCCAAGTCCTACCAATCTCAGATTCAGCATTTCCAATTTAGCAGCCCCACCCACACAGCCTCCATTGCTGAGCAAATCACAGCTAGGCCAGGAATACACGATGACAGCCGCCATCACAACTTACATTTACCAAGCACCTCAGTGAGCAACCCAAGTCTTTTATCACATGGTGAAGCAAAAAAAAAGATTGAACTTGGGAGGCATGTGGACGTATCAGACAAGCAAACAAAAATTCAGTTGAAGGTGGTTGTTTTTAGGGAGAGGCCGAGAGGGAAGAGGTGTCAGAGACATGGAAGGGAGTGTAGGAGCTAGAGGTCAGAGATAGGGAGGGTGTACATGAGCTGGAGGAGGTTACAAATGATTATAAAACTTGTGCATTGCCAGAAAACAGAAACGTGAGAATTAATTATCACTAGATTTAACCACTAATTAAAATTCATACCAGCTTCATTAATATTGAATGATCCAGGCTTCTCCCAGTCTGTCTACACAGGAACCAAAAAGTTGCCTCCTCATCCCTACTCTGGAGGGAAATTTCCTCCTTAAACTTTTCTATCTCAATAATGTGAAGAAACAGACATAGAAAGCAATGTTCTAGAACTTTCCATGTCTGTTTCTTCACATTTTTGAGATAGAAAAGTTTAAGGAGGAAATTTCCCTCCAGAGTAGGGATGAGGAGGCAACTTTGGTTCATGTGTAGAGAGACTGGGAGAAGCCTGGATCATTCTCCTCGGAGGGGAGAAGGTTAAGGGGGAGATTTAATCAAGGCAGCATTCAAAATCACGTAAAGGAGGGGGTTTGGATGCAGTAAATGAGGAGAAAGTGTTTCCCACTGGCAGGAGAGGGGGTAACTAGAGGGGACACAGATTGTAAAGAATCGGGAAAAGAACCAGAAGGAGAATTTTGATTGAAACACAGCAAGTTGTTGTGATCTGGAAGGCGTTGCCTGAAAGAATGGCAGAACAGATTCAATAGGAGTTTTCAAAAAGTGGGGGGGGGGGGGGGGGGGGGGGGTGGTGGTGGAGGAGACTGGAGAAATACTGGAAGTGGGAAAATTTGCAGAGGCCTTGTCAGGGTGGCAGTGGTTAGCACAACTGCCTCACACTACCAGAGACCTGGGTTCGATCTGCACACATTCTCCCTGTGTCACGTGTGGGTTTCCTTTGGCTGCTCAAATTTCCTCCCACACTAAAATGGCATGTAGATTAGATGGATTGGCCATGCTAAATTGCTCCGTAGGTGTCTAAAGATGTCTAGGTTAGGGGAATTGACCATGCTAAATTGTCCAGGAGGTTTAGCAGGGTAAATGTGGGATTACCAGAATAGGGCCTCGGTGGGATTGTTGTTAGTGCAGGCTTGACAGGCTGAATGGCCTCTTTCTGCACTGTAGGGATTCTCTGATTCTAGACTATAATACATAAGGGAATTTTTTGACGGAAATAAAAATTACAAGTGTGTTCCTTTGTTTTATTTATTCTTTTGAGGGACATGGGCATCATTGGCTAGGCCAGCATTTGTTGCCAATCCCCAATTGCCCATGAGCTGGTGATGGTGGCAAGCCGACACTCCAATCGCTGCAGTCCATGTGGTATGGGTACACCTACCATTCTGTTAAAAATGGAATTTTCCAGCTTTCAATTATAAGGGCTTACAAAATAGTTTTAAATGAATAGCACTTGCTTTCTTTAATTCTTATGCAGCCTTTTTTGTTTAAAATGTTAGTAACGGAGTTTGACTTTCTTTAAAAAGGTTGCGAGGAATGCTGCAGAATACAGATCATTCACTGGACAAATTAGACAATCTGCACGATACGGGTGGGAAAGTGAAAGTGGAAAGGAAACAAGTTTTTTTTTAAAAAAAGTCATTTGATGGATGTGCAGTAAAACTGCCCAAATAGTTTCCTTCTTCTGTATCTAGTGATCAGCAAAAAAAAAACTGATTTTCCCCAAAAATCACCATATGCACTGATTGCCAATTCTCCAAGACTGTCCTGGAATCCAGATAGCAAAGGTTAATCTCGAGAACATTGATATATGAGCAGACAAGGGGGAAAATTATAAAGTCAATAACAAGGGCTGGGAATTTTATGGCTCTGCCCACCAAGGGATTCGGAGTGAGGAGTGGACCATGGAACGCTCTTGTTGATCTTGGGCGAGATTTTACCATTTTGCGACAAGTAAAAGCCATAAAAATGCCGCCCAAAGTGCTTTTGGGAAGAAATTCCTTGAATGCATTATGAAATATTAGAATGGAGATGAAAAGGATGTTTTGGGTGGTTGGGAAAAACTTGTATTTATGTAACACTTTCCACAAACATCCCAAGCACTTTAAATTTTGAAACAGCAGCCAATGTTATAATCAAGAAATCAGACAGCCAACGTACGCTCAGCAAACACCCACAAACAGCAATATAACGGACCCGACAGTCTGCTTTTTTGTGTAACGTTGACCAAAGGATAAATACGGACCAGGACAGTAGGGTAAATTCTCCCTTTCACCGAAATACTGCCCTGGGATCTATAGCATCCACCTCAGCAGACAGATGGAGCGTACTTCTTTTTTCCAAATGACAGCCACTTCCGACAGTGCAGCACTCCCTCAGTACCACACTGGATTGGTCAGTCACGACTTGCATGCTCAATTCAGAAGACAGAGATTATCCAGCCAGGTAATGAAGTCTACTAGATGTTACATGCGTCTCAGTTGTACTGAAGCACCTTGGAATGCAACTTTTTCTATGTGGACAACCTTTAAAATAACTTTGCAATGTTTGCATGACAACTGTAAAAGGTCTGAAACGTTTCCTATACTGAAGCATCTCAGAATGTTACTGACATGTTCAAGCTCTTTATTCTTGCTTTTTGTGGGATGGCCATTTTGGAATGATTGTAATGTTCTGAGACTTATAAATAAAGTATATTTTTGGAAAAAAAAGTAAAGTCAACTGGCATTAAGCGATTGGTTGGCAGACATTCCTTCAACCTATGGCAAGAAATGACTGGGGGACTATGCATCTCAAGAGAAAACCATTTTATCTTTGTCTAAAGACAATGGTTAGGCCACATTTTTTTTTAAAAAAGTACTGTGCCCGTTTTTATCATGTTTTATGACAGGGAATACGAAGATTTTGTAAAAGGGTCAGAGGAGCGCCGGATGATGAATTTTCAGTTTATAAAAAAAACTTTCAGTTAACCCCCCCTTGAGAGCAGCAATGTAACAAATTATTTTAAATCAATATTCTGGGGAGGACCAGCGTCAGATTTTGTTGTTATGTAATGGTGAATCAGTTTAGATATTAGACAGTTCTTCATTTCTCAGAATAGAAGACCCACGGAACATGTTGCTGGCTTATCTGTTGCTGATAGCTTGTAAGGAAAGTTCACCAGCTCTGGATCAGTATAGATAGAATGAGGCGATGAAACAGAAGGCGATAACAAGACTGCATAAGGTGTACACTTACAGTGAAACATTGGCCACTGTTGCTGTATTGCAGCAAAGATACATAATCTCTGGAAGCAAAAGAAATGGCAATCCAATAAAGGCATTTGAACTCCTGCACTCAATAGTCTGACTCTCAAAAGCAAGGTCGGTGGGCCCTGGGAACCAATAAGAAATAATGTTAAAGCACAGGCCTTTTTTCTTTAAAAATATTATATTCCAACTCTCAACTCACTAGAAAGCTTGCAATTTCAACCAAAACAGAGCCAACTGCTTAAAAGTGCAAAGCCACTTGCCAAGATAAGAAAATCAACACTAAAGCATGAAGAGACATTTCCTATAATTTAGACATCTATCAAAACTCCTATCTGTTTAAGAAAAGAGACATCAAAAATGCAAGATGGATAGTCAAACAATGGCTGCCACCAAGACACATCCAAAAACCTCAAATACACAATGGGTGAAATATTTCAAGGCAAGTGTGCCAGCCACTAAAAAAAGAGACAGCAAGTGACACAGATAAAATCAAGAAACTCTTAAGCAGAGGAAGCAAGCTGGAGATTGCTTGCTCCCCCTCCCTTTTGGATTAAGTGTGTTGCCTGGTTCAAGAAGCCAACTGTACCAGAAACCTCCCAACAAATTTTCCCAAACAATGGGAAAATGGTTGGAGTACCTAGTGCACAGATTTCAGTTGTTTGGGGGGGGGGGGGGCAGTCATTTCAATTCCTGGACATCCCTGCAGGAGTTCCTCAGCTCAACCTTTTCAGTTGCTTCAAAATGACCACCCTTCCATTATTATGTCAAAAGTGGGGACGTTCACAGCTGACTGCACAATGTTTAGCATCATGTATGACTCCTCAGATGCTAAAAGCAGTTCATGTCAAAATGTAGCAAGACAATGTCCAGGTTTGTGCTCACAAGTGGCAAGTAACATTCATGCATCACAAGTGCCAGGCAACGACCGTCTCCGACAAGAGAGAATCTAATCATCACCCCTTTATGTTATAATCACTTAATCCCCCACCATCAACGTCCTGGGAGTTACTGTTGACCAGAAACAGGACTAGATTAGTCACACAGTAGCAACAAGGTCAATAGGTCTGCAGTCAGTAACTCATCTCAACTCCCCAAGCCACAAAAATCAAGAATGTGATGGAATTCTCTACATTTGCTTGGATTGGCTTGACACCACCCAGGATAAAGTAGCCCACTTGATTGGCACCACATCCACTCCCTCCACCACTGATACACAGCTGGAACTCACCAAAATTCTTTTGACAACAAGCACCTTCCAAATCCATGACCTTTACCATCTAAAAAGGCAGCTGCATAGGAGCAACACCATAACACCACCTGTAGGTTCCCTACCAAGTCACTCATTACCCTGACTTGGAAATATACTGCTATTCCTTCATTGTTGCTAGGTCAAAGTCCTAGAACTGCCTCCCTAACAGCACTGTGGGTGTACCTGTACCACTTTTTTTTTTAAATTCATTCATGATGCATGGAAATTACTGCTGGCCAGCATTATTCTCAAGAACTAAATGCAAGAGTAAAATATTGTGGATGCTGAAAACCTGAAATAAATACAGAAAATTTCCATGCTGTAAACCTCTGACTCTATTGCCAACAATTGGGACTAGCTTAGTGGTTTCAAAAAAAAAAATGGCATAAACAAGTTGGGCCAAAAGGCCTGTTTCCACGCTGTAAACTTCTATGAAACACTGTACTCAGCAAGTCTGACAGTGGCTGAGAAAGAAACAGATTTTATGCCAAGGCCTTTCAACAGACCTGGAAAAAGTTAAGGGTTGTACAGGTTTTAAGCAACTACAAAGACAGGGCAGTGAGTGTCGTCTGATGGGACCAAGGAAAAGATCCCCTTTGTCTTCACATCTCGTGGCACAACACTGCCATCAAACACAGCTGCTACGCCACACACCTTTCTGAAGTGACTGACCCCTCTACAACACCCAGCTCCAACTCCTCAATCATCAACACTCCTCCCCACGTGCCCATTGTTAATGTCAAATGCTTCAAAGTAACCCGATCTCAACGTGCAGAAGTCCCAGGGAAAGATTTTGATTTCCCACATCAGTCTGCTTGGTGGTAACAATCAGGTTGCCCATCTAGTCCAAAGCTAAACATAGAGGTGAAATTAAGCTGACTAAAAATGCTCTCCTCCTCTTCCCTCCATTTGATTCAATTATTCTAACGCTGCTAGACCTAAAAAAAAGAGTAATTGTGTACAAAATGTTAAAAAAGGTCCTCAATCCACATTTATAATGAAATTGTCTTTGTAAACTTATTGCACAACATAATTATCTTCCCTCTGCAAAGATTTGCTAAGATTTCTGATGGAAAGTTCACAAAAGCAGTTTCTGCTTAAAATACAGACAGGAATTTATAATACTAATATAAAACTAAAGGCTAGAATATCTGGCTTCAAAAAGGGCAGAGTTATTTATGTACCTTGGCCCTGCTCTGTAACCCCACTTCTCCAAAGGTTCAAGCTTGGCGCTATGCTTTGGACATCAACTAATGTAGGTATCAGTTTCACCTTTGTAATTCATAAAAGCATAGTTTCCGTCACAGAATCTCTCCAAATTCACCATTCCCATAGACAGTGGGCAATTTTTGGAGATGCATGTTATTTTCCTTCTATCCTACTGTGCAGAACTAGCAACTTTTATCTCAAACCTCCACCTATTTGTTGCCTTCTTAAGGGAATATTTAATTTTAATTACTGCATTTTACTCTGAATTTGTATGGTGAAGTCTAGTAAATTTCCTAAGAGGCTTTTGTGACAGACACAACCAGGACCTTTTAGAACACCAAAATCCACAAGCTAAGACTTCAAAGGCTATTAATTCTGTGCTCTTGGGGTTATCTGCTCCAACATTGGTGGCTGTGCCTTCAGCTACCTGGGCCAGAACCACCAAATTCCTTCTCTAAAGCTCTCTACCTCCTTGAAACTTTACAACACTAAAAGCATCTTAGCCATTCCATAATATTAAAAGGAAATATGTATACGAGTTGATAGCATTGCTGTGCATTATGAATTGATATGGAAGGCCCAAATTTTCAACCTCCAGTTCATGTTGGTGATTTAGTAAATCTTAGCTGGGTTGGACAGGCATTTGTCTTGGGAGTGGGAAATGTTAGCCAAGGATCTTGTTCCCAATTGCTATTTCAAGACCATGGAATGTGCACGCACGGGTGCTCCAACATAGGAGAGGATTAAACTGGGATACGATACTCCCATCAACATCAAGCCACAGATACTATTTAAACTCTCAATGTGAGGTTTCTAACAATTAGTGATGGTAGTGCTTTGACAAAAGTGACATTGGCTGCAAACATCAGGGTCTTGGCGTTTAACTGGCACATAGAAATGGATACAATGCAAAAGGTGCCCATTCAGCAACCACTGCCCATCCTCCCTCCATGCATGTCCATGCTGGCCATAATTCACAATGTCACTCCACTGCCTTTTATGCACAAGCCTTGCAAATTTTTAATTTTCAGATAATTATCCAATTCCTTCTGAAAAACCTCAACTGACCTGCCATTATCACACGATGGTACATTCTAGACCCTTACTGCTTGAAAAGATTCCTCGCATTGACATTGCTTTTTTAGCCAGTGACCATAAACCTGTGGCCTCCGATTCTTGATGGGAACAGTTCCTCTCTACCTACTCTATCCAGACCCCAGAATGATTTTCAGTTCCTCTATAAAGTCTCTTTTCCCCGAGTACAGCCACAGTTTCGCCAATCTACGCAAAATTTACTCATCTTTGCAACAACTCTTGTGAATCGTCTCTGGAATCTCTCAAATACCTTTGAATTCTTCCTAAAGTGAGGCATCCAGAACTGGGCACAATACAGCTACTTCAATTGAGGCTGAAGCACTGTTTCATACAGGATGAACATACTTTCTTGTTCTTGTACTCAATGCTCCCATTTATAAAGCCTAGGATTTAACTTTGCTTTTAGTCACTCTCAACCTGTCAGCAACCTTAAATGGTTTATGCATATATACCCAGGTTCCTCTGATTCTGCAACCCCAGCTGTATGTTCTATTTTATCTTATTGCATTCTTCCAATCAAAATAATTCGCTTCACACTTTTCTGCATTAAATTTCATCCATCATTTATCCACCCATGCACCAGCCCCTTGAAGTTTGACATGATCCTCCTTGTGATTCACAAAGCTTCCAAGTTTCTTGTCGTCTACAAATTTTGATTGTGCCCTAGGGTCTCAACATCGATTACTGGTCAAGACAGAAGTCAAAAGGGACAAAGAAATGGAATCTGAACACTGAACTTAAAGAAAAAGGGCAGAGAAAGGCTGCCAGTTAAATACAGAGCTGAAAAGACGTAGACGTGGTGAAGTTGGTTAGCAAGAAGTCAAATATCTGAAGTAATCCCAAAGTTGATGACACCTTAATACAGCTTTTGGAACAATTCTGTTAGTTTGGCTGGGTGCCCAAGAGATTGTGTGGAAGCTTGAATGCACACGGCCACACAAAAGGGGAGACTGAAGTGCAGAAAACCCCACCCCATTTGTTTTTGCAACATTACATCATTTACTGAAGTTTTAACCCTCTCATACAGGAACACAAAATTAAAAACTTAAACTTTATTTCTAATACCCACAATAGAAACAAACTGTTAAAACCAGCTCTAATTCCTTTCACATCCACTATAAACCGTTCAAGTCCAAAAAACTATTCGCCAGTACTCTGGACACAGCCAATTTTGCCATTTCACTAACGTGCAATGACGTTAACAATTTTCAGAACAATTGATTTCAAGGGCAGATTTTTGTTTTCAAAGCAAGTATGGGCAGTTGGTGCCCATGCACTGGCATGGAAGACCAGTACCCAGTGCCAAAGGAACATGAACAACCTCATTTCGGGCAGCAAGGGCGAGTGTTCATCCCATCCTGGCATCAGTCCCGTCCGTCACATCTGGAATGCTCATGTCAATCCACTTCCCAACACTCCATGTCCTTCCAGCACCTGACCACCTAGTATCTGCCTCCAAACCCCCTGGAACCTCCGGTCAAAACCCCTGCCTGCCAAGGCATGGCCTTAACAACACCCGACTGTCCCCATCCCCAACACCTTGTGCCCTTCTAGCCAACATTGGGGCGATCCCTCCTCTCCTTCCCCTGCCCAAACACGTACATTTAATTTTATATTTAGCAGTAGGGAATCAATGTAATTCTAATAACATCTACATCACATTTGAACATTTCCTGCTCATCAACTTTGCACGTTCATAACTGATGTTCCATTGCATTCCAAACAGATCAATGTAACAAAATTGCTGGTGCACAGATTAAGTGAATCAGGGATTTTATTTGTCAAATAGTCTAGTTGCATTCATGCTAAAAGTTGTCATTACTAAAAACAAACAAGCTTGCAGAGACTCCTCACCTCCTACCCCCATGTCAATCTACACAAATAAGCAAACATGGATATGACTGATGCCACCAATAATGAACAAGCTGGTAAAGTGAATAAAAAGCTGATGAAGCAAATACAATCACAGAGTAGTTGCTGCTTTTTTAAAGCAAAGCAAACTTGGATAGAAACGGCTTTTAAAACAAAAATGACAAATACAAGAAACTTGGTTGAAGTCCAGTTACTGTCCCCACATCTACACCACACCCAAATTGAAGATATAACTGAAGAACATTTGCTGTTCAATTTAACGTCTTATGGACTGGAGCAAAAATGTGAAAAATGTTTAATAAAAATACAAGTGTGATACACAAGATGAATAATGAAGCCTTCAACCTGCTGGCAATACAAAGAATAATGTAAAATTATGCCTTGTTCTGAAGTTACCATTCATCGTTTTTTAAAATTAAAATTAATCATTCATTTTCCCTGTGGAGATCGGGCAACAATCCAAAACGTCATCTCGATTTGATTTCTCCCCACAATCTTAGATGATCTTTCCTACAATACACAAAGCAAGCATTGTATATTTCACTTGGTCTCTCAACTCCTTTGGAGATTTATGATCATGTTCTCAATACCATTGGACAGCACAGTTCACAGAAATAGACTTATCATAAAAGAGGCCAAACCATGTGCAGGGACTGCAACTCAACAGGTGGAGCTTAGTGAAAACTGAATCATTGACATTAAGTACTCATTTGCCTGTATGGTCTATATGCTGGAGTTTCAAACTTCTGGTTGTGCCAAGTTGTGACTAGTTGAGCATTACAAGCTCACATCACCAAACACTACAGATAACAAACCCACAGTGGCTTTCTGTCTAAATAGAAAGGGTTTTTGTCTTATTAGAACAAGACCTTCAGCATATATAAAAAAACAACCTGGATGTCATTGTGATGAGATTATGGAGGAGAGCGCCAAGGTGGTGTGCAGTAATTTTGCATTAATTGGCTTATTTGTGAAGTGTATTCTGAACTCTAACCTGTCCAATCATTTGAAAGCTGTAATTACTTCAGAGTAGCAGACAGCCCAGATGCATTAGTGTGCACTGCCAAAGAGTGATGGAAGTAGTGTCCTCCTTCAGTTTCCCACATAATGAATCTCTGATCTCAGCCAGCTTGAGAGCCAGAGCATCTGTACTTTTTCCATTTCTGTCTGCACAATAAAACACTCAGCACAACATTCATTAACTTCACTCCTACTGCTTCAAAAACATAACACCTGTCATTCCGCATAAATACCAAGCCATTTTATTTCTCAACAATATTCTCAAGCATTTCCTGAAATTTTTGATTGGTATTTAAATAAATCTGTAGACATACATACTTTGAAATAAGTTTGAAGATAGCCTTTGTGCGCTCAAAAAAAATGAGCAAGATTCGTAATCAATTCCCACCTTGCCCAAAACCAGGTGTTCACTTCTTCAGAGAGAGATTATACATTGTGAGCAGACTAACACCTGGAAGACTTTGTACTTTTGTTTGCGAAGCAGTGAAACACTCCGTACTGAATAGTGAAACAGACCGGAAAATAAGCAAACCACAGGCAATGGATCCAATTAGGGGAGAAATATTCATTTTCTCCTAGTTTGGTCATGTTGCATAATTACCAAGCTCTCACACTTAACTCAGCTCATCAGCCCTGCTTTAATGATGTATAATTCCAAGACATTCTGCCAGGCATTTCTGCAATGTTCATTTCTTATGCTTACTCCACAAGGACATTTGCTACTTAACTGTTGTACAGTTGAGATCATTAACGATATGCAAAAATCAAAACAGTCCCATGTAAAAACTGATCAATAATGGATTGACTGTAATGAGAATGAGCTGGTCAATGCTACAATATTGAAAGACACACAGGGAATTCATTATATAACAGAAAGAAGCTATTTATCCAAGCTTTTCTTTAAAAATCTGTCTTCTCATTTCAGCAGCACTCAAAATAGCTGGTCTATAGACCAAATACAAAGCTTTTACAGAGGGAGATATTTATTTTAAAACTACTGTATATACTTGAGATTACTGGGTAACAGCCAGGAAATGCAACGTAATAGGAAATGCATGAAGCAGTTAGTTACTTTAGTAGTATTAACCAATATTAAAAATGGACATTACAACTGTTTAATATCCATCTGCTGTCAAACAAATGGTTTTCTTTGTTTCTTTTTGGATAGTTTACATTTAACAATTACATGCTGCTACTGAAAGCTCAAACTGCATTCAATCTTTATTTCAGTAAGGATTTTGTTCATTTGCTTAGTGTAATGAAATTAGTAAAGTCTCCTCTAGTGAGGATACCCATTCTCCAGCCAATATGCAGCGCTCAATACTAACGAGAGTGATGGTTCATGTGGGGAGTGGAGGCAGATCCAGGTTCGTGGCGCTACGCGTGGCTCAGCTGCAGGGTGGGGAAGTTACAAGAAAGTCTAGAAGCGCAATACTGATCAGCAATTCCATAGTTAGGGGGACAGACAAGTGTTTCCACAGCTGCAGCAAATCCAGGAGGATGCCAGGGTCCAGCATGTCTCCGAGCGGCTGTGAAGCACACTCGGGGGTGGGGGGGGGGGCACGGCGGCAGCGGGCGGGCGGTGATGAACAGCCAGCAGTCATGATCCACATCAATACCAACAATATAAATAGAACCAGGGCTGTGGTCCTGCAGTCAGAATATTTAGAGAGCTGGGTAGAAAATTAGCAAGCAGGACGTCAAACATAACGATCTCCAGGTTACTCTCAGCACCATGTACAAGTATAGAAACAGGCAGATAAGAGATGAATATGCATCATAGAATCATAGAACCCTACGGTGCAGAAAGAGGCCCTTTGGCCCATCGAGTCTGCATGACCACAATCCCACCCAGGCCCTACCCCCATATCGCAACACATTTTACCCTCTAACCTACGCATCTCAGGACACTAAGGGGCAACTTTAGCATAGCCAATCAACCTAACCCGCACATCTTTGGACTGTGGGAGGAAACTGGAGCACCTGGAGGAAACCCATGCAGACACGAGGAGAATGTGCAAACTCCACACAGTGACCCGAGCCAGGAATCGAACCCAGGTTCCTGGAGCTGTGAAGCAGCAGTGCTAACCACTGTGTTACTGTGCCGCCAGAAAGATGGTGCAGGAGGAAGTGTTTTAGACTGGCTCAATGAAATGGGTCTTGTACAAGATGGACAGGTCGCGTCTGAACAGGGATGGGGCTAAGCTCCTTGTAGGACATTTTGCTATTGCTGTTGGGAGAGTTTAAACCAATTCCACAGGGATATGGGAATAGGATAAAACATCAAGGAGGGATACCAAAAAGGTGCACGGAATATTCGGAGAAACTAGAGTAGAGAACTGCAAGTTAATAACGGGAAGAGTCTAAATCAGTTACAACACATGGAGTACGGTAAATAAGATTGGTGAGTTACAGGCACAGATTGCCCTGTGGAATCGTGATGTCATGGCTATAAGAGAGTAATTGCAGTGCTGGAGAAAAGGGTGCTCCAGAAGGATCAAGGATAATATCAATTTGGCTAGAGCTACAGGGGAAAAAAAAATGCAATTATATTGTTCAGTGCAGTCTGCAGGCCACTAGGTTGCAGAGGAACAAATCTGCAAAGACTTAGCAGTATCTTTCTTTGTAAAGACACATGCAAAGCAATCACTTAGTTCCTGGGCCTTGCCCCCTGCCAAGTCTATAATTGGGCCTCAAATTGATTGACACAGCTTTTGAGTTGGACATATTTTCTTTGCAAAACGTGATGTGGTTCTGTATTATCTATTTTGTTACCTCTAGGACCTTTTCAGTACAAGGGAATCACATTTCTCCTCCCACATATCTGCTAACAGATCTATGGAGCGGGCTAAATAAACTACAGCTGCATGTTCCCAGCTAACCCTCTCTAGCACTTACTAAATGTAAAAAGATTTGATAAGCTAAGATTGTGATTTTGTTTGGAGTTTTTTTTGACAATTTTCCTACACAAGCTTAGGAATAGGAAATGCTTTTTAATATTAAGTCTTAAAAGCATAGTTTGGGATTTTCCAGCTGTGACCAGAGAGAGGTAACATAGGGCACACTGGCAGTCAGAGAATCAAAATGCTGCAAGCTCATCTGAATGCACATGAGCTCAGTAAGAAATTACATACAATTCAATAAGATGGCCTGTGTGATAGGTATTTTATTTTTTCCTCATGTGATTTGGACTAGTAAATCTGATCATAAACACTCTTCCAAATGTTGATGTTGTGGAAATCAATTCATTCCAATCCACACTACAAAATGTTTGATCACATCATCATTAAAAAATAGCTACTTTAGGTGCCAAATGGACACTATTGTTACACCCCAGGTTGCTGCAATACAAGACATTATGAATCAGCTTCACAAAAGACACTCAGAAGGATTACAGCAGTGACTGACTGCGCTGTTTGTGGAAAGTTTCCAGTGACAGACCTGAATTTGAAGTAGCCACATTCATTCTTTTATTTGGCTGTGGACTTGAACCAAAAAGGTCTGATTCAGGAATCGTGAGCACCTTTCCTTTTTTACCCCCAAATTATTTATGATATTTTAAGCATTTATCACAAGAAACATCATAGAATTATCTCTAAAAGATGAGGTTGGGGTGTTGGAAAATACAGTGCTTTGTCCAATTGGTCAACACTACAGAAAGAATGTGCAAACTGGTGGTTGTTTAGTGATGGCAGAGTAGAGGATAAGGATAAGTGGAACAGTTTTTTGAATGGAATAATATTTAAGAATGCACTTAGTGGCAGCACTTTGCACGCTAGGTGTGGGTTCAGGTTTGACTCCACTGGAGTGTGCATGATCTAGACTGATATTCAGGTGTGAGGGAGTGCTGCACTCTCACCAGAGACACAGAACATTTTTGAAACCAGAGTGTGGTCAGAATGTGGAATCACAGTGACTGTATTTTAATATTAATTCGAGGGGGCTGAGACGAACAGTACAGATACATTTAGCCCAAAGGCAGATAAGCATTTTTAAAAATTCTCTCATGCGACATCTGCATTGCTGACTTGACCACCAATTTTATGAAAAGAAAAATCGCTCAAAATTCAATTACATGGACAAATGTGAATTACATAAGGAAGGCCCAATGGCAAATCATATCGACTGAAGGTTGGTGAGGTGGACTTCCAAAAGACATTTGGTAAAGTGTCACGTAACAGCCTTTCAGCGAAGTTTGCGCACAGTTTGAGTTCATGAAATTAGGGACACTGGCAGCATGGATACAAATGACAGGAAATGGTGACAAGTGGTCGTTCTTCCAGGCTCTTCTTAGACGTAATGATCCACAATTCGGTATCCAGAACACAACTTCTGTCCACAGTGATGGAAGGGGTCATTAAAGCGCCATCAAGCAGAACTTACTTTGCAACAACCTGCTCACTGAAACTCAAAGATCATTCAGCTCCTGACCTCATTACAGGCTTGGTCCAACAATGGATGAAAGAGCTGATTTCAATAGGTGAGATAGCAAAATGAGGCAAAGAGCCCCAGCAAAACGGGAATCAGGGGAAGATCCTCCAATGGTTGGAGGAGTCAGCTGCTTCATCAATGACTTCCCTTCCATCACAAAAGGGAGGAAGTGGGGAGGTTCACTACTGATTGCACAATGCTCAGTATCATTCCCCACTCCTGATACCAAAGCAGTGCATGTCCATACACTACAAGTACTGGACAACACTCAGACTTGGGCTGATAAGTGACAAGTAGCATTTGAGTCACACAAGTACCAGGCAATGACTATCTCCAACAAGAGAGAAGCTGTCCAGCACCTCTACATTCAATGGCAGTACCATTGCTGAATCCCCACTACCAACATCCTGGGGCTACCATTGACCAAAAACTGAACTGACCAGCCATATAAATACTGTGGCTACAAGAAAAGATCAAAAGCTAGAAAGTCTATGGCTAATCACCTCCTGAGGACTCCAAGTTTGTCCATTGTCTACAAGACACAAGTCAGCAGTGCCATGGAATAGACTAATTGCCTGGGTGTGTACAGCTCCAACAATGCTCAAGAAGTTCGACACTATCTGGGGCAAAACAGTCTGTTGGACTGGTACCCCATCCCCTCTGTTCAAAATTCACTCCCTCCATCATCAATGCACAGTAGCAGCAGCATGCGCCCATCTACAAGATGCACAACAGCAACCCACTAAGTGTCCCTTCTGTAGAACCTTACAAACCAGAAACTCCATCACCTACAAGAACAAAGGCAAAGCTCCACAGGAACTCCTACCACCTGGAAGTTCTCCTCCAAATTACACCAATCCTGATTTGGAGACTATATTGCCTTTGTTTCATCGTTGCTGGGGCAAACTCCTGGAATTCCCTCCCCAACACTGTGCACTGCAGCAGTTCAAAACTTCAACTCACCAACTCTGCCAGAGCAAGTTTAGATGCTGGCCTAGCCAGTGATGACCACATCCTATGGAAAAGATTAACATTTTCAATTTTTTTGGATGACAAAACCTGGAAGTATTTTGAAATAAGAAGAGTAAGTGTACAAATTCAAGGAGGACATAAGTAACTTTGGTGAAACGGGCAGACAAGTGGCAGATTAAATTTAATGCAGAAGAAGTGTGAAGTGATACATTTTAGGATTAATAATAAGAGGCAATACAACTCTAAAGGGAATGCAGGAACAGAGGAACCTGGGATCACATGTGCACAAATCAAAAGGTAGCAGGTCAGGTTGAGGAAGCAATTAATAAAGCAAATGAGATCCTAAGCTTTATAAAACAGGGGTACAAAAGTACAAAAACCATGTCACGATAAACCTGTGTAAAAGGCTAGTTTGGCCTCAGTTGGAGTAGTGTTCAATTTCTGGCACCACAGTTTAGGAAATACATGAAGTCCTAAGAGTCGGTGTAAAAAAGGATTCACAAGAATGGTTCCAGCAACGAAGTTGGGGAAGCTGGGATTGTTCTCCTTGGAGGAGAGAAAATGTGAAGGCGATTTAATAAGAATGCTCAGAATTATTGGGCCTGGATAAAGTGGTTAGTGAGGAATTGTTTCCATAAATTGAAAACGAGAGAAACCCAATTTAAGATGGGTTGGCAAAAAAAAAAGCAAAAAGATGATGTTTAAATGCACCGAATGGTCTGGATCTGCCTGAGGGGTGTAAGCAAATTCAATTGTAGATTTCAAGAGAACTGGACAATTAACTGAACAAGAAAGGGATGCTGGGTCACTGAACAAAAGCAGTGGGCGGAATGCGACAGTGAGCTGCTCTTCTAGAGAGCTGACATCAGGTAGGACAGGTAAAATGGCCTTTTGTGCTCTAGGATTCTATGAAGTGCCTATACACTCATTTCAAAGTCTGTCTAATGAGACTGAAATGCAGCAAGGGAATCACTTGTCAAGTGACTAGGCATGGAAACAATGGTCAATGGCCTGAATTATGCTGTGGAAATAAATGGTAAAATGAAATTTGTCACATTTTATTTATATGAAGAGCAGACAAATTCTGATGACCACACAAGCACAGCTAATGAGAAAACCCAAAGCATCGTCCAAGATGTAATTTTTTTTTTGAAAAATTGCATCTTTTCATTTGGGTCACATTCAAAGACGTTGAACGGCATGGGGATGCTACATTTACCTCCGAAACAGAAACAACCCGTTAGAAAAGGTTTAAAGGCTTGTCCAATCTAGTATAGGTAGTCTAACAGTATGGTCAGTCTTCATTACTTGACTTTTACAAATCAGGTGCCTCATCCTTTACAAGTGAAATAAATAAAAGATTTAAAATGTTTTCTTGGTCTTCTTGCTTATCCAATCTCCACTGAGACATTGTAGAAATTATCTCTAATGTGTAGTCAGATTCATTTTCAACCACATTTGCATTAAGTCAGAGTTGCTTTGTCCTTTCTACTCTAAAGTAATAGAAAAGATTCTCTTTCTCCAACAGTTTGTCCAGACAGAATACGAGTCATACATTTTTATAACTCCTCTAACAATTCTTTCAGCCAAAGGGTAGCAAGGCAGCATGATCAGGTCTCGTTTTTAAAAGGACTCAGATAGATGGCTATCAATCTAGATATTTTAACAAAAAGAAGGACAAAAGATTCTCTCATTCTTGTTCATTCATCCCCCTCCTCTTATGCTAAGAAATGATTAAGAATAGTCCTTCAAACACTGCCTTGCAGGATCAGCCCAAAGGATTCAAAAGCTGGCCTAAAAAACCTTTGAATTACTATCTTCATTGATACAAGTATATATAATGATCCATTCAAAACAGTTAACAATGGGGAACTTCAAATGAAATATTTCAAAACATCCAACCTTATAATGGACCAAATAGGATGCCATCAGAAAGTGGAATGCCACTAAACAAGGCAGAATTGTGGGTCTCGTCAAACTAAGCAAAACGGATGGAAGGAGGGGACAGTTACTTCTCCATTTGTTTAGGCAACAGTATGGATTTCAGTGGGGTCAGTGAAATGGAATGAATAGAAAACTTTATTCTCTGCTGCAACCACATTCCAATGCACACTACATACTGGCACATTTGTCAACTGAAACCCCAGCAAACCAGACTGGGCCCCAAAATACCTCAGGCAAATGGTTGATATAGATATTATTCCTTAATTTAGTTACAGTTGTGAAATTTGATTCCTTATTTTCTGTAGCTAAATATTTAATAAAACAGAAATCAAAATTCCTTAAAGGCATTTAAAACTAGGATACGCATGCCAGGTTCAGTAGAGTCACGTGTAGGCCAAACAGAATATAGCATGGTCTGTAACATGTTCCACCCAAAAACTCTGATGTAAACAGTGACAAGATTATTTTTCCTCATGATAGTTCTTTTGGAAAAGAAAACTTAGCCAGCTCTTACTTTAAATACACAGCACCTATTAGGATCTAGCAATAGTAAAAGGCAACAGTTAAGCATCCCATCAACTTCAGGTGAAGACGTTTTTCAAAACAGAGGGCAAAACCAGAAGTCAATTTCAAAAGCCAGCAAACCAAGGCCATTAGCTCTTAACCAGCAAATCTGCATTGGGAATATAAATAGAAAATGCTGGATAAACTCAGCAGCTGTAGAGAGAAACGGTTAACGTTGAGTCTAAATGACCCTTCTACAGTATTGGAAATGCTTTGAGAGAGAATTCTTTCAAGGTAGGATAGAAAATATGTTTCCAAAGTAAGATGGTTTTGCGAACAATGGCCGGAATTTTACTGCCCCACAAAATCAGGAGTGGTCAAGAGGCAGATCATGGGAAGGTCCATCGACCTCAGGCAGGATTTTATGGTTTTGGGATGAGTGAGGCTTCAGGACAAACCATGAAATCCTGCCCTATGACTTAGAAAACACCTCATATTCAAACAAAATCATCAGATTTGGCAATCAAGTTAAACAGGTCTGTGCAAGAAATAATAGCATCAATGTAAACACTGGAACAATTTTTGGAGACAAAGATAAAGAAGGTTGTTGGGTTTGGACAACAGAAAACTATTTTTGCATCTGTTTATACTCAACTGCAGTTGAGAGTCTTGGACATTACCAACGTAGGGCAGAGTTCCAGTCTGATTGCTCCAGCAACATTTTGGTTCAAATGAGGGAATCTATTCACATTAATCATTGTCTTCAGGGGATAAATCACAGAGCAGAAAAGAGATCAAGAACCTGATGCAAGGATTTAGGTTTGTTTAAAAAGAAAAATATGAAAGATAATCACATTTTCAACTGCTGTTGTCTCTCCTGCAACATCTGGTGTCTAGGGATGCAACTGATGCCAGAAGTTTGCAATTGTGCTGCACAGTATAAGTAACTGGCCCTGCTCCAATACTCTGGTGTGGATGTTCCCTGATCTGCAAGTACTTTCCAACATTTTCATCTTTGTTTCCGATTTCCAACATCAACAATTTCTTGTTGTTCTTCCAATAATCTGCCTGGATTTTGGCTTTTACCCTATATTTTCCTTGCTAAAGCAAACCAAAGCAAGTCACATGCTCGTGGCAGATGATCACAACCAAGTGACTAGCCTCCATATTTAAAATAGACTTTGAGAAGTGGGTTACGCCAGTGTCGCGGGGGGGGGGGGGGGGGGGGGGGGGGGGGGGGGGAATGTTTTAGCTCAGTTGGCTGGATGACTGGTTTGTGATGTGGAGCAACACCAACATGCAGGCTGAGGTTATCCAAGAACGCCCCACCTTCTCCTCAACCTTGTCCCTCACGTTAAATCATGGGGAAGTGATGGCCTAGTAGTATTATTGCTAGACTATTAATCCAGAAACTCAGTTAAATGTTCTAAGGACCCAAGATCAAAACCTGCCATGGCAAATGGGGAAATTTCAATTCAATAAAAATATATCTGAATTAAGAATGTACTGATAGCCATTGACAGTCAGAAAAACCCATCTGGTTCACTAATGTCCTTTAGGCAAGGAAATCTGCCAGCCTTACCTGGTCTGGTCTACATACGACTCCAGAGCCACAGCAATGTGGTTGATTCTCAACTAACTAGCGATGGGCAATAAACGCTAGCAATGTCCATGTCCCACGAATGAATTAAAAACCACTAACCAGCTCGGAGGGGAAAATAAGACGATATGGAAGATAAGAGCTTTGGATGGATGACAAGATGCAGGCCTCTCTTGTTTTTACACATGACACTGCTATTTTCCTGGTGCAAGCAAATTGCAGTCTTACTGCCAACACTGCACAGAGTGAACTGGGGCCCTTCTGGTTTCCAAGAGTCTGCATTCTAACGAGTGACTCATTTGGCCATTAGAAAACATCTGGTACCAAGTTCAAAGACAACTCAACGTTTCAGTCATTGACCAAGTTGTAGGTTTTGAATGCTGTTCTTTATGGTGTCAAATGGGGACAGAGAGGACCTGAATCCGAGAAGCTCTTTTTCATGACTAAAAGAATAAAAGCCTTGTTTTTGCCAAAGTGTTCAAAAATAATCCTCTGACTTTTGTGAAAATACCTGCTTGAAAAGGCACCTGGTTTCAATCATTTATAAAGCCAAGATAATCCAAGGAATGAACATCCTTGTATTAAGTGGTATTTTGGAAATTAAGCCAGTTTGCTTAGTTGCTGTATCCACAGATAAGACATTGGATATCGTGGAAACAGTGCACTGGGAATAGATATTTTAAATAGCCTTAGTTTTAATTAAACTATAATTTTGTTTGGATGAGAAAAGCAATATTACTCTAATCACTCTTCATGGCCCTTTGAATACATTAACTCATATGAAAAACAGAACAGTGAGTGTCAAATGGATAAACGTTCATGTTATACAGCTATGAATTATACCTAAAAAATGTTGAATACATAAGTGTTCATTGTCCTTTGTCCAAGTTGTAGCATGCATACAGCAAAACCCAGAAAACATTTAGGCTTGGGTTGATGCATAGTGCTGATATTACTTACCACTTAAATCTGAGGTCACGTACCAACTGACACAAGAACAGTTTCTTCCCTGCTGCCAGGCTTTTGAATGGACCTACCCTGCATTAAGTTGATCTTTCTCTACACCCAAGCTATAAATCTCTATGAATGGTATGTTGTCTGTATAATGCACAAGAAACAAAACTTTATATTGTATGTTAATACATGTGACAATAATAAATCAAAAGACAATGAGTAAGAAGAGAGAATTAACTAGCTCACACTGACAGTTAAGAGTATTATCAAGCTCCCCATTATTAATATTCTAGGTATCATCTTTGAACAAAAACTTAACTGGACCATAAGAGCAGACCAGAGATTGGGAATTCTGAAGTAACTTATCTCTTGGCTTCCCAACCCCTGTCCACCATTTACAAATTACAAGTCAGGAATGTAATGGAATATTCTCCACTCACTTAGGAGAGTGCCTCCCCAACAAGAGACTCGACACCATCCAGGAAAAAGCAGCTCACCTATTATGGCATCCCATACGCCAACTTATCTTTCACTCCCTCCACCACTGGTGCGCAATGGCTGGAATGTGTACCATCTACAAGATGCACAGTTACAAGTCACCATCAACAGTACCTTTCAAACCTGTACCACCAAGAACAAAGAGCTGCAGATATTATGGAACACCATCACCAGCAGCCTCCCTAGCAGGACAGTGTCTGTGCTGTAAAGAACTGAGGAAAACCAAGATAAAAAACACAAAACTGGGACAAAATAAAGAAATGGGATCAAAGGGGAACTGATAAGTACAGCTGTCTGAAGGGGTGTCTTTGATATGAAAATTAGTGTAATAGTAGGAAGTGTTGACCCAAATTACTGAGGAAAGCAATGGTGTAAAAAGATTACTTCAAAGTGAAGAGATAAGAGAGTAATTCCACGAATATAATAAAACCTGGTCAATGGAGTGGATAACAAAGGGAAAAAAGGATACATCCACAGCAAAGATAACTGGAGATGATAATAGAGAAGCAGCTACCATCATAGCCACACCCAGCTGCAGAAAGCAGGCTTGCCCAAAAACAAGTTGTTGCTAAAAGACCAGTGTTTAAAATCAAAACTCTAACACAGAAGTATCTTTGCGCTGAAACTGAAGAAGATTTTCCCAAACCTGGAAACTAACCTACATGATAATTATCTGCTGGATTTAGCTCAGGGTTATATAATATTGGATGTTGCTTGGGAGAAAGGAACATTTCTCAGAAAACACAGGCAGTTGTGAGCAAGGGGTAACTTCATACGATACTATGTGCGCATAGCTAATACTGATGTATTGAGTTGCCTCCCGTTGCCCACTTACCTGCATTGGAAGAGATTGTGATGACTGCACTTTGAGGCCTGTCAGTATCAGTAAGGCAAATTAAGGCCTGGATTCCAAAAGATCCAACCTTATCCAAAATAAGGTACACAATCCTATACAGTGGATTCCAAGGGCAACCCTCCATAGGAACGAAACCCTACCTCAATAAGAAAGCTGAATTTAAGTGTCAAGGACAGGATCACTTTTTGAACAAATTGTTCCACCCCCAGGATAACATCCAATGTTAACATTATAATGGAATCCAGAAGTATCAAAAATGAAGATGCTAGCTAGGAGCTACATCTGATGGCCCGATCTCGATTCTGATATCGTAAGCCTGGTGAAGCAATGTGTGCGCCAGGAAAGTCAGAACCTCCCACCCTTAGCTTCCCGATACCTATGGGAATGGCCTGGCAGGCCATGGATGCATGTACATGTGGACTTTGCGAGCCCCTTTATGGGCTCATGTTTTTAATCTTGGTGGATGCATAATCCAAGTGGTTGGAGATGCACTGCATGGGTTCCATGATGTCTTAGGCTACGATCGAGAAATTATGGCAAAGCTTTAATACACATGAAATACCAGAAGTCCTGGATTCTGATAATGGCACAGCCTTTACTAGTGAAGATTTCCAGAATGCTCTTTCTTCAATGGTACCCGACACATCTGAACAGCACCTTATCAAACGGACAGAATGATCAGTACAAACCTTCAAACATGGTATGAAAAACTGCTAGCATCCATGGAGATTAAAAACTGGCAAGATTTGTGTCGATTACAGCGTTACACCACACAAGGTGGCGTTGCTCCAGTGGAGCTGTTAATGCAATGATGGCTTCATACCTGACTGAGCCCATTATTCCCAAACTTGGCAGAGGGGGTGGAGTTCTGACAAGAACAAACTACGATTTGGCAAGGACAGAAATTACTTCTCTAACATGTGATCCATTTCATATGATGAACTTTAGCGATAGTCCCAGATGGGTCTCAGGCATCATCAGGCAGAAAACGGGACCAGTATTTTACACGGTCAAAGTTCAGTTTAAAACCTTAAAAGGTCACTTGAACCATCTCAGAATCAGGAGTTTCTGCTCGAGCAGATCCTACCACCTGCCATGGAGATGGTCACTGCCAGTGCTGGCCCTCAGCTTGAAGCTGACTCCAAGTTAGCCCCCTCCAGATAATGAAGGTACAGACTTGGAGGTGGAGGCTGAATTTGTGGCCTCCAGACTGATGAGGAATCTGAGGAGGAACCCTCATTGGTAACCCTGCAACAAACCCACTGGAAGAGAAGGTCCTCTGTTTGGTTTACACCACCTGACCCAGCCCCGCCTTCGATGGACCACCGACTGAGTACCAAAGCAGCAGAAAGGACTGCTTCGCAGAGGGGCTAATGGGCAATATGCAAATCTCAGGGGGAGGAATGTTATGATGGCCATGGAGGATCATCAATAGATTTCCCTGGAACACGACAGAGTACGAGCTGCCTTACTGAGCAAACGGAGTCTCACCCAATGGGAAGTGGTCAGCGAAGCTTTTTAACCTATTACTCCACCCAGACCATTGTGGTAGGTCCTGGAGTGAAGACTATCTGACTATAAGCCTCAGGTGTGGCCATTTTCTTTAGTGCACAATAAAGGATATTGGTGATGGGAACCTAGCATTTGGCTGAATTACTAGGGTCTGACATTGCAGGAAGCATTAGGAAACATCAATCTCCATGATATCATTGCAAGAGTGCCCTGCCTGGGGACAGGACCCATATTGTGCGTTACAGCCTGCAAATAATGCTGCGACTAATCTGATGGAAGTTAATCTCCTGGTAGTTTCAAATAATAAAGGTGAAGAAGACTGTGTTGATTAGTCAATTATACTCATATGTGATAGAGTCAGCTGTTGAGAATCTATTTCCAAGAAAAGCATGTTTTAAAATATGGAAAGAACATTATGGACAGTCTCCTGAGTTTATTTTTCAAAATAGGTTATAAGTCAGTGACTAACCTGCTTTTTCCAAGAAATCACATGTCCAGCACAACACCTGGGGAGATGAGTTATTTTGTTTGCTGGGTTAATTTTATAAAAACTGCAGTTGTCAGGCGTTGGGTTCCAACTTTTTGGCAGAACACCTGGCATGGGAGAAGTTCTGGCTGAACATTTTTTTTTAAAACTCAGTGCGTGTCTAGGAAGGAGCTTCTCACAATTATGAGAAGCCCAAGTTGAGATTTAAAAGCTGAGGTTCCAGGGATTGGTTCTTAGTATGGGTTAAACACTAAGTGAAGTCCATCATCAGAAGTCAATGTGATGCCACAGGTACTTGGTTAGTCAAAACTTTTTTTTTAAAAAGACTTGGATAGTTGGAAAGGAGACCTTTAGTAAATCTTTAGTTGAACTCGACAAGCTGATCCAGAGTAAAGGTAACACAACAGCCCAAAGTGAAGGGAAGGAATTTCTAGAATGTTGTATTAAAAAGGAAATTCTAATGAGGAAGTGGATATCCCCTCACAGACCTGCAGGTAAAGAGTGGACAGTTGTTCATTAGATGGTGGTAGAATCCAAATATCATAAAAAAGGGACATTATGGAGAGCGCACAAAATTCTTGTGGCAGGACATGTGGGGGATACAGAAAACTCAGGTGCAGTTAAACCACTATTTTTACTGGCCAAGCTTCACAAGGACATGGTGCTGTTTTGTAAAATACAGCACACCAGATGGTGTAAAAATCACAACTTACAATCGAATTGGCACCCCCAATTCCCACACCTGTTTTGGGAGAAATCACTTAGTACGGTGCAAGTAGACTGTATGGGACCATCATCAAAAATGAAAGTGGGACACCAGTATATCCTATTACAGAAATAACAAATCGATTTCAAGAGGCCATCACTTTGAGAACAATTACAACTAGGGGCACGGTAGCAAAGTGAACCCAGTTCTTTACTGAATACGGTGGAGATTAAGGTCCCAATTTTATGTCCAAAAATCTTTCAAAACATAATGAGTAGCTTTAGGTATAAAGTCCACGGCATGTCATCCAGTCACAGGGAGCTTTAGAGAGACACTATCAAATTCTCAATGGATTACAGCATGTCACATTTTATCCCCATGTTTGGGGCAAAGGACTGGTCTCTCTTAAATTTGCTACCCAAGATTCACCAAATGAATCTGCCAGTTTTAGTCCTTCTAAAGTAATTTGTGGACACGAGATAAGAGATCCCTCGAAAGTAATCAAAGAAAAGATTTATTTTTAGAAGAAAGATGAATCCTCTATATTAGATTGTGTGTCAATATGAGGCCCAGTTCACAGGATCCTGCAAAGAGACTCAATATGGGACAGTCAGATTCTATTTAGAAAGCTTAAATCAATGAGAAAAACAGACTCCTAACCAATCCCTCATTTAGGGGACTGTATTAACGGGGCTGACAATGCCACATTCCTTATCAAGATAACCTTTCAATAAATCTATGGCAAGTACTTTTAATATCATGAGCTGAGGAGATATTGGCTTTTGTCACACTGAATGGACTATACCAATGCCAAGTAATGCCATTCTGGCTAAACTGTGCTCCAGCCACTGGGTAATGAATCAAATTATAACTAGTGTTCCTAGCTATGTGATATACCTGGATGATGTATTGATCAGTCGTGGGTAATCTGTGGTCTGGAGGCCCGTGAGACATTTTGTGACTATTTCCCACAAACACAGTTGCTACATTTTGCCCACATATGCACATAACACAATGGCAAGTGAGGCATATGCTGACTGCACACAACATTGGCTGACAGAGCTGTTTCCAAGGAACTCTACAGTGCAAGTAGCAACCATTCAGGCCATTGAGTCTGCACTGACTCTAAAAGAGCATCTTAGCTAGGCCCACCACCTCCAACCCTATTCATAATCCTAACACATTTACCACAGCTAATCCACACGTCTTTGTTCCAAAAAGTCTAAATATTTATTTTGTGTTTACCATTTGAATTTGACAACAGTTCTATTAACATATGACTTAAGTATTTTCTACAACTCGTTATGAAATATCCAAAGTGTATTAAATGTATTTAATCTTATTCATGGGGTCATAGTTAGTGAACAAGCCTGATTTTGATCTTGCAGCCCACTGAGATGAAGGTGGGCCATACATGTGGCTCACTCACTAGCCTAGGGTATCAAGTGCCATCATTGTTCTGACAGACTTGGGTGTAGAAGGTGCTGTTTAAAAGATCCTCAAGTTCCTGTAGGCATCTCACAGATGTACACTCTGCTGTCACTGTGCATCCACAGTGGATGGACTGGATGTTTGAGGATTGGGTGCCAATAATGCGGGTTGCTTTTTCCTGAATAGTGTCAAGCATCATGACTGCTGTTGGTGTACCCATCCAGACAAGTGGAGGGTATTCCATCACACTCATGACTTGTGCCTTGTAGATGGTGGACATTTGATAAGGTGCCACATCAAAGATTATTAGGGAAAATTAAAGCTCATATTGTAGGAGATAACATATTGGCATGAATAGAAGAGTGGTTAGATAACAGGAAACAGTTGGCATAAATGGGACTTTTTCCTGATTGGCGGAATGATCCCTGTAGCGCACAATGCTGGGATTTCAACTCATCTAATTACAATTTATCAAAATAAAAGGGACCAAAAGTGTTGATGACACAAAGATGGGTAGGAAAGTAAATTGTGAAGAGGGCTTTAGGAGGTCACAAAGGGCCATAGGTTAAGTGAGCAAAGATCTGGAAAATGGAGTATAACAGGGACTAATGTGAAATTTTGACAAGAATAAAACCAAGATTATCTGAATGTTGAGAGATTGCAGAGCTTAGATGCAGAGGGATCTGGGTGTCCTAACGTATGACTCACAAGAGGACAGTAAGTAATTGGGAAAAAAAAATAATACAATGCTATCATTTATTGTGAGGGGAATGGATTACAAAAAAAGTGGCAAAGGTATGCTTCAGTTGTACAGGACACTAGGGAGACCACATCTGGAGTAGTGTGTATAGTATTGGTTTTCTTTTGTAAGGGTGTAAACACACAAGTAAACCTTCTCTGAACTGCTAGACTACTACCTGGAATGGGGTGGTTGTTTTAAGGAAAGGTTAGGCAGGTTATTGCTGTATATGTTGAAGTTTAGAAAAGTAAGAAGTGACTTGATTGAAAAGTCCCTCAGAGGTATTGACAGGGTGGATGTGGAGAGGATGTTTCCTCTTGCTGAAGAATCTAAACTATGAGTCACTGTTTAAAAAGAAGTGGTCACCCATTTAAGACAGAGGTGAGGAGATGAGTTCTCTGAGGGTTGAGTGTATTTGGAAGCCTTTCTCAAAAAGCAGCTGGAGCTTAGTCTTTGAATATTTTTAAAGGTACAGCAGATAGATTCTTGAAATAACAAGATGAAAAGGTCATCAAGGGTAGGGAGGAGTTACAATTACATTAGCCATGACTGTCTTGAATGGAGGAGTGGGTTGATTGGGCCGAGTAACCTACTCCTGCCCCAAACATGTATGTTTGGAAATCATTAATCTAACTTATAAAAGTGATCCTTGCGGGACTCCACTTTGCACCTTCTGGCTACCTTTCACCCCTACACATTGCAAGTGATTTATCTTGTAGTCAGCTGGCTAAATGTTTTGCAGTTTGAATCCAAATTAAGGCCTGAACTCACATGCAGCCAAGTAGAGTCAGATGCCACAAAAAGTTTCAATTCTGCTTCTCTTCAGAGTCAATGGGACCTTGACAATGATTTGCACTTCATGAAAGCAATTTTCAATTGTTGACTACGCATATTACACCTGATAAACTAGTTTCTAGCAACCGGTGTGTGCTTGAGTAACCCACTAGCCTGGAACAGGCTACGTACACCATCTGTAGGAACCAGATTACAAATTTTTAGGTACCATGGGGCCAGGGCAAGCAGAACGCCAACTTTTTCAAAGAATAACCCCCCCCCCCCCCCCCCAGGAATCGCTCACTCCTCAACCCAAACAGTTTAATGTAGGAGGTGGACAATTTCCCACCCACAGCTCATCAGAGACATTTAAACTGCAGTGCAGCAAACGTGTTTGCACAAACTGTAACCAATTTTGTTTTTGAAGTCAGTAAAGATTATGATGCACACACCAAGGATTCATCAAAATCAATAACAACAATAATAATAATAAAGAGTAAACAATGTGCAGATTTGGCAGGAACAAGGGAAAGAGAAACAGAGTTAACATGGAGTCCAATATGACGCTCCAGAATACATCAAAAGCAAGTGTGCCAATTGTCCAGTTTTGGCAATTATTCTTCAAGAAAGGGGATGAATCCAACTGTGGAATTTGCGGAGGCATCTCAGTTTTCCATTGAAGGAAAGATCATTACAAGAATCCTTCTGAATCAACTTATTCCACTTGAAGAGCTGCCCCTCAAAAAGTGTGGGGGTTTTGGCCATCAGGAAGCATGGCCGACAATTTTTACAGCTCACTGACCAACAGAAAAATTTCAAACATCAATTCCACTACATAGTGTTCTTTTGACTTGGCAACCAGCTTGTGGAAACTATACAGATTATGTTCTTGGTCCCCACTTCAGAAATAGGAAAGCCCTTAGTGACACTCAAACTCAAAGGGGTTATCAAAAATGTATCCAAGAGTACAATTCAGACTGAGGATGAGGTTTGAGGCAAAACCAAGATTACGTTCTATGAACATATAGACTAGAGTGGATGCTTTGTACCATATGCCAGTGGCAAGGTCAGAACAAGGTAATGGAGGCCTCTTATTAAGAGAGGATTTGTATTGACAACAACCATCGCTGCCAGCAACAAGGCTGAGATCAATAGATCAATAAAGTGGACTGAATGTTAGATCAGCCATGATCTTATTAAGATGGTGGAGCAGGCTCGAGGAATGATTGGCCCACTCTTGTCCTATTTCTTATGGTCTTAATCAGTGACTGAATGAAACCAGAAATACACAAATCTAATGAAGATGCTCAGCTCAGAGTGCTCCAAAGGATACCCAACATATGTGCCACATTATCCTATTCTATCCTAATGTCATAAACAGAGGGGGCACAACATAGTTGACCATTAACACATCTATGGCAAGACAGTGGTCATTCCAAAGGAGTTCCGAGATACTAATATAAAACAACAGTTGCACCAATACATTTGGGTATTACTAAATGTTGGGTCAGAGCAAAATATTCTGTTTGGTGGCTAAGTCTCTCAAAATCATTGGCAGGAGGCAGGTCATCTCTTCCAATGGAGTAGCAAAGGATAACTATTGATGACATTTTCCTTTCCATCAAGGCCATGGGAACATGTGATGGACTCTTTCAAACACAAAAGTGAAATGGTCTTGACTGTTGTAGACTATTACTCCAAATGGACAAAACTCAGGCAGCTTCAGGTCACACTTTCGAAGTAATCATTGAAAGAGAACATTATGGTATCCCCAACCTTGAAATCTAATATTGGGCCATAGTTTTCCAATGAATACTAAAGAGTTCGCAGCATTGAATGGATTTGGCAATATTACCAGCTAATGTTGAAGCTGAAAGAAGAGCTCCTCACAGATAATGGACGACAACTCACTACTCTCCCACACATTAATGCCGTGTGTGCAAGCTGATAACTTGGACAAAGGACAGCAGATGAACATCATTCCAGTCAGATGTGGTTCAATGACAAATATCACAAAACATGCAACGTGTCTTAATTCCAACCAGGAGAGCCAGTGTAGATCCAAGAACAAAGGATTGAACAAAGTCTTGCAGTCCTAGCTCATCCAGATAATGGAATGGTGAGGCCAAACAGATAGGCCACACAGCAACAACCTCTGAATCAAATCAGGCATCTACACCAGTGATGCCCAAATGCACCGCAACACATTGGTGTTCTCTGAAGGCCCCCTGCTAGACACATGGATCTGATCAAGGTTAAAAACAAACCAAATCATGCATACTCTATTCCTAGCCAGTGCATGCACAGGAGATCCAGTGTTCCTTGGGATTTGGAAAAAACAAACAATCACTGAACTGAAGGCAAAGGCAATGTGAGCCTGCACAAAAAGTGAAAACTCAAAAAAGGGCATGAAGACCATGGGAGAGTTGAGGGGTGAAAAAAAAACAGGAGCAATGACAGGGTAAAGTAAAAAAAAAATGAAGTTGCCAGTAAGAAGATGGAGGTGCAAAACAGGAGCCAATAAAGCTGAGGAAAAGGGGAACAGGTTTCAATAAGAAAAAGGAATGCAAGGAACACCTTCCTTAAAGGGGACTCAGGAGAAGCCCTGATAGGTGAAGAGACTTCAAAAGAAGCCCCGAAGAAGGAATGGAAGGTTGATAACTCCATGCTGTGGCGCAGTCTATGAAGATATACTTGCAAGTTGATGATGAAGAGCATTTACCAAGCATGTGACCGTGGTTTTCTACCCAGAAACTCAGAAGCATCATTTCAATTCAAAACACCATTTATCACCACCACCAAGCAAGGATATACACTCTTCAAGCTTAGAGAACAAAACTCAAAAGTAAAATCAACATATGACACCGTGCATGGCTTTCACATAATGCACATTTGACTTGCCAGATAGCTTCTTTGATTTCACTACGATCTCAGCTACACAGCACTGCTGAAACCCTAATGTTGCCACCATGCAAAAGTATTGAGTGTAATGTTGACAGCTGGTGCTGCCAAAGCAAACAAAGTTTCTCTTTGTTGATGACACGAAGATGAGTGGAAAAGCAAATTGCATGGAGGGTGTGGAAAGTCTGCAGAGGGATCTGGATAGGCTAAGCGAGTGGACAAGGACCTGGCAAATGGAGTATAGTGTTAGCAAGTGTGAAGTTATCCACTTTGGCAGAAATAATAGTAGGAGGGATTACTATCTAAAGGGCGAAAAGCTGCAGCATGCTACGGTGCAGAGGGACCTTGTGCATGAGTCGCAAAAACCCAGTCTGCAGGTGATCAAGGCGAATGGAATGCTGGCCTTTATAGCGAGGGAAATAGAATATAAAAGCAGATCTTGCTGCAACCGTACAGGATACTGGTGAGGCCGCAGCTGGGAGTACTGTGTGCAGTTTTGGTCACCGCATTTGCACAAGGATATATTGGCCTTAGAGGGAGTGCAGAAGAGGTTCACTAGGCTGATACCGGAGGTGAGGGGGTTGGACTATGAAGAGAGACTAAATAGACTGGGTCTGTACTTGGGAGTTTAGAAGAATGAGGGGGGGGATCTTAGAGACGTACAAGATAATGAAAGGGATGGATAGGGTAGAGGTAGAGAGAGTCTTCCCGCTTAGAAAGGATAGCAGGACTAGAGGGAACAGCCTCGGGGGGGGGGGGGGGGGGGGGGACACGGTTGAGCAGTTTAGATTGGAGTTGAGGAGGAACTTCTTCACCCAAAAAGGGTGGTGAATCTCTGGAATTCTCTGCCCGTTGAAGTGGTGGAGGCTACCTCACTAAATATATTTAAGTCACAGGTAGATAGGTTTTTGACAGACAAGGGAATTAAGGGTTATGGGGAGAAAGCGGGAAAGTGGAACTGATCCACTTCAGATCAGCCATGATCTTATTGAATGGTGGGGGCAGGCTCGAAGGGCCTAGTTGGCCTACTCCTGCTCCTAGTTATGTTCTTACCGATAATACAATCAAAATGTCATTGACAAAATATCAGTCAATATTGAACAGGTACTTCAGGAAGAATTAGAGGTAAATGGAAAGTTTGCCTGCAGATTGAGGACTCCACAGATACAAGTGGACACTGCCAGCTTTTAGCCATGAATGTCAAGTACGTTGATGTGGATGCTAGCAGAGAGAATTTCTTCTTTTTCAAAGAATTGCCCAGTCAGGCAGCCAAAGGGGAAATAACTGCTCAACTAAGAAACAAAATGGACAAAAGCGATAATATCTGCATTGATGGAGCAGCTTCCAAGACAGAACAGTCAGAGGATTTGAGCATAAGGTGAGAGAACAGAATCCTGATATCCAGCTCAGCAACAGTATCCTGTACCATGAAGCCCTTGTTGCAGAAACAATATAGCAATATTAAAACCAAATAATGAAAACCGTGAATTATGTGAAGTCATATCTTTTGAAATTGTGCTGGTTGACTTGTGCGAAGAGTTGGGAACCAATGAGGGTTTACTCTCACACACAGAAGTTTTTGCTATCTTGGGGAAAGGTCCCCTCTGTGTTTGTGAGCTCCGTAACACACATGGCATGAATTGCCACACAAAGATTCAACATGCGATGATTCTTGCTGTGCTAAGCTTGCACATATTTCAGATAACGTTCTGCTCGGATGGCTGAATGTAAAATACAGAGGGAAAATAAGAACATTCTGACTGCCACAGATAAACTTCAAGGCTTCAGATCAAAACTGGCCCTTTGGCAGGAAAAAAAGTGGCAAGTGGGTAGATTGAGATGTTTGAGCTGGCATCAGCAAATCCGGCTGGCAAAACTATACTCAACCTCATCTACACACATCTTAAAACACTACAAAAGCAGCTTGAATCCTCTCCATGAGAATGGAAGATGGAGTGGGTTCGTGATCCATTTGGTTCATTTTCTTTTGAATTATAAAAATCATTATCATTACAAGAACAACAGGAATTCAGAGAGCCTTGGATGGATTGTACACTGAAGTTGCCTCTGGACACAGTTTTGTTGCTTATGATACAAGAATATCCGCATCTATTTCAGATTGCGCTTATAGCTGTATTCTTGCTATTTCTCTCAACCTACCTGGACAAGTTGGCATTCTCAACACTGATTTATCAAAAAAAAAGGAGCATCTGGCAGTGAAGTCAGATCTACGATTTGCCCTGTCACCAGTTTCCCCCTGGATTAAAAGACTCTGCTTTCAGAGACAGGCCCAAGTGTCACACTGATGTTATCAATAAGATGCTGTTCACTATTTTCTTCTTTCTAAAAAACTGAAAACAATTGAAATCTTTAATGGGAAACACATTTAAATTGCGTAGTTTTCAATAAAAAAATTGCATTTGACATGCAACTGGCTTTCATTGTGATCTGATTAAGGTAATGGAAATTGTATCAGATGGTGGCTTGACATGTTTTTAGAAGATTTGAGATCAAAGGCTTTTGCTAGAGTGAAGTACAGTTGATGAAAATAGGTGCGCCTCTATTATTTTGTGTAAAGGTATATGGTGACAAAACAAATTGGGAACTGCTGATTTACACAGTAGATTATAACGAAGTCCAGATGATAACCAAACTGGTAACCCTGCATCTTCTACAAATTCTTCAGCCCAGTTGAGTCTGAGAGATCACATGCAGGAATCAAATCCCCAATCCCCTCCAAAGGAGCATAGGATCCATGAAACCAGAGTGGTTGTCTCAGTACAGAGAAATTATAGTCGGAGTCTTGGGAGCAGGGGGTTGGAGTGCAGAGGTAGGAGTGCAGAATAATGGGGAGAATCAGAGACTTGAGGGAGGGAGGGCAGAAGTGGGGAGGGAGATGTATAAAAGAGATTAACTTTAACTGATATGCCAATGACAGTATTCACCATCACAGGGAGTGATACAATGGCCAGAATTTTACCAGCCTGCCCACCATGGGAATCAGAGCAGGCCAGGGTTGGACAATAGAAAGGTCTGTTGACCTCAAAAGGGATTTTACAGTTTCAGAATGAGCAAAGCCATAAAATCCCACATTAAATATCTCATGCTCTCTTTACTATGAGCATCCTACCACAAGTTTGCACAAAAGGTGCCAATAAAGTTAACATTTTCCTTACTTCAGCAGACTAAATATTGTGTTAACACAAAAATATTAACACCATCACCAGTGACCAACTTCCACCTCCAACCTCACCAATTCTTCTCAAAGTGCATTGATGGCTCACACTTTACTCTAACAAGTTTTATTGTCCTAACTAGAATCAGCGTCCGAGAGATTTTCTGAAAATCCACACATCATCAAGTTAAGAGCACCTTAGTTTTTGGCGGTAGTCAGAATATCCACCACTGCTTTTGCTTCACAGTACATTACAGACAATTTATTATAAGCCAGTGCAGCCAAGACAAATCACTTTTCCAGGATTCATATAATGACTACAAAAACTTTAATGAGGTTACTGTCTGTATCAACCTGGCTCAGTTGGTAACATTCTCCCTTCAGTGGAAGGAAATGGATTTCAAATCCCCACTCCAGGGTTTGGGCCCCATTATCTAGGCTGTCATTCCTGTGTAATATTTGAGAAAATGCTGCACTGTGGTGGTCTTTAATGAGAAATATTAACATGCAGACAAGTGTAAAAGCTCCCATAATGCTAGTCACAGGAGAGTAGAAAATGTTTCTTCTGTCCTGTTCAATTCTCCTTCAACCATATAAACCAAAGATAGATAAGCTTCTCAACTGCCCAAACTGCTTTTAGTGGGGACCTCACTGTATGCATACAAAACAGTAGTTAAACTTCAGACAAAAATGGACATGAAAAAGCACTCTGGGACTTCCAAAACAGCAATAACAATCTTTTGTGCTTGCAAGTTTATTCTGTTGCAGCAACTAGTATTGAATATGCATCATACTGGCATTTATCACAACCAGCCATTACCTCATTAAATTGTCAGCACTCTAAAAACCATGAACAGACATTAGTTACATGCCCCACAAACAATTTCTTCTGTACCCACAGCATAATAGAACTGAAAACAATAATTTATGAAATACAACAGCTTCACCTGGTCCCAGAATATATTCTCATTAAAAAAAAATCAGAATTCTGTCTATGCACTGTTTGATCTTTCCCTTTCACAGCCCCAACTGTGTCCAAGGATTGGAAGAGCACAAACATCTCAGAAGAACATAAGAAATAGGAGCAGGAATAGGCCATCTAGCCCTTCGAGCCTGCCCCGCCATTCAATAAGATCATGGCTGATCTGTCGTGGCTCAGTTCCACATTCCCGCCCTCTCCCCATAACCCTTAATCCCCTCGCTTATCAAAAACCCAAGTTTAAGAGCTGGAGGAGATACTGGCATAGTGAAGGTCAAGGTAATGGAGGGATTTACAAACAAGGCTGAGAATTAAAAATTGAGGCAACGCTCAGCTGGAAGCAAGCACAGCAGTAATGGGCGAACAGATCTTGGTGCGCGTTAGGATACAAACAGCAGAGTTTAAGTTTAAGTTTAAAGAGACAAGCCAGAAATGGACTAGAATAGTCAAGTTTAGAGATACCAAAGGTGTGGATCAGGGTAGCAGATGAGCTGAGGCAGGGAGTTAATAGGTTGAAATTTCAGAAACAGAAGTAGGTGGTCGCAGCAATGGCCCAGATACGTGGTCAGAAGCTGAGAGAAGGGAAGTGAGACCAAGACCATGAGAAATCAGTGATGGAGATTGTGGCAGTGACTGAAGGCAATGGCTTTGATCGTCACAACATTTAGTTTGAGGAAGTGTCTGCATGCCCAGCTCAGCTTGTATCTTGGGAAATTTTGCATAAAGTAACAATCTTTCCAGAACCAGAATAAGATTGCAAAAATTTTTCATCATGACTTCATAAAGTCCCAAAGCACTATCAGTCAAAGTAGTCACTGGTGATATAGGGAACATGGCGGCCAACATGCACCCAGCAAACAGCAGTGAAATAATGAGCTAATCTGAACATAGTTTCCACTATAAGAGATCAAATTTTAGATGTGGTGACATGATTCAGAATCTTTTCACCAGTTACTTTAATTTTTGAGGATTTTAACAAGAGGCGTAAAGAAAAACAAGGAGTCACAGACAGAAGGTAATTAATTCATTAATAAGCTAACTTTGATCTTGTTTGCTGATGTTGGTTAAATTGTAAATGTCAACAACTTGCGTCCAGAATTGATAAACAATCTACTCCCAGAGTAAGTTGCATTTCAGTGATCAACCACCAGCAAATTCAAATTCCTCCTCAATTCAGAGGAGTCATCCTTATTGAAATTTGGTGTGCAACTTGCAGGGTGTCAGATGTCTTAATGCATCTTAAAATCTCAAGATCTGCCTACATAAAAAAATGTTTATTTTATAAACCGGTTACTCTAAAATTTACTGATTTCTTAAATTGATCAGATAAAAGTTCACAGCAAATAAAAATGCATACTATGTCATAGAATATTAAGTTCTATGGCAAAATAAGTAATAGCATGCAGACTTTTGGCTGGCACAGAACATGCTCTCATTAAAAGCAAAGATTAAAAACTTTCTCAATGACTAATGCACAGCCAACTGGCTCTAACAGATTCTGGATTCCTGAAATCAAGAGATCTTTACTTAGCAAGCAGTTGTCAATATTGCTTAGTGGAATCAATGAAGACAGTAATAAAGTAGTCACTGACATTACCACCACTGCATTCACTGAGCTCCTCCTGTATAACATCCTCAGTTAATCAATGCTGGCTGTTGTTATATTGATACAACCAATGTAAAGCAACAAAGTCATCTTGACCTGATACCCAAACATCATAAAGCCAAACAGTGCAAAAAAAAACCTCTGCAACTCCAGTTCATAAATCTGTTGGATCCCCAGTAACTTTTAATACTTTGACTGGAACTATTTTTTGTTAAAAGTAGGAGTACGCCCACAGCTTTCTCCAAACATTAAGGATTATTTGTCAAGGATGTAGAACTCTGCATGGCAAATCACACAAAGCTTTACTGTTGCTGCTTCTTAGTGGTGGTCAGATTTGTGCGCAATATAACAGGATGCCGACAGCAGCTTAACTCCAGGCTATCAATTCAAATGGACTCATCAGACTTTGGTCCCATTAGTTACTACATTATTCCCACTCTCCAATCTCATAACTGTTCCAGACTGCAGTTAAGATTTTTTTTGGGATTGAAATTGATTCAGGAGTGCAGAAAGGAGCAGGCAGTGTGCTCTGTAGGAATGTACAAACAGCAAAAGAAAAACATTTCCACTTGTATTGGGCTGTAATTCTCACCGCAATTGAAGTGCAAACAATGGGAGCATATTTGTTACATGCCTGGATGTTCTGCCCTGAGGCAAAGTTACTCATAAGTTCCACATAATAATGGGAACCAAGGAAATGGGCTTTGAACGAGTGTTTAGCATTCACGGTAAAAGACACAAAGTATCACAATAGTAGAACGCCAAACGTGGATGTTGAGGATGTTCCTGTCCTAGGAGAATCTAAAAGCTAAGGAGGCGCAGTTTAAAAATAAGAAGTCTCATTTGAGACTAGGGTGAGGAGACATTTCTTCTGGGAGAATCATTGGACTTTGAAGTTCAATATACTCAAGGTTAAGTTGAAGAGACTTTTTATCAACAGTGGGGTTAGGGGTCATGGGCATAGGCAACCATCCCCCCCTTCCCTCCAATACTGATGGTAATTACATTGAATGAGTCCTCTACTATCAACACCCTGTGGGTTACCATTGACCAGAAACTGAACTCGACTAGCTATTTAAATACTGTGGCTACCAAAGGAGGTCAAAAGCTAGAAATCCTCCAGTAAGTAGTTCACCTCCTGACTCCTCAAAGCCTGAACATCTACAAGGCACAAGTCGGGAGTGTAATGGAATACTCTCCACTTACCTGGATGAATGCAGCTCCAACAACATTCAAGGAGCTTGACAACACCATCCAGGACAAAGTAGCCTGCTTGATTGCTACTCTTTCCACAAACATTCACTCCCTCCACCACTGACAGTGACAGTCATTATACTGTCTACAAGATTGTACTGCAGCAATTCAAAGTTCCTTAGGCAACATCTTCCAAATCAACACTCATTACTATATAGAAGGACTAGAGCAGCAGGTACTGGGAACACCACCATCTGGAGGCTCCCCTCCAAGTCACTCATCATCATGATTTAGAAATATACCACCGTTTCTTCATTGTCTCTGGGTCAAAACCTTGGAAATCCCTCCCTAACACCACAGTGGTGTATCGACTCCTTAGGGACTGCAGCAGTTCAATAGCCAGTTCACAACTGCCTTCTGAAGGGCAATAAATATTGGTCTAGCCTGCAATACCCACATCACAAGTTAATTTTTAAAAATTAAACCAGATCTGGCTGTGATTTCATTAGCAGTTTATCAGCTCTGCACAAAATTCCAGATGCAAGCCGATAGCACAGCAGAAATTCTTATTTTGCTAGAACTGATTACATGATTGCTATATGTACTATACTTGAAGCATTGTTACAAGGATGCTCAATGATGTAAACATTGTTTACATGCAACTTTCTTTATGAAGTTATCTGACTATTGAAATTGGAAAAAAAAATGCACTGTTACTTTTCATGTAATGGATTGAGGTGGCAACATTGAAAGGAATCACCAGGACTAGACTGTGATTGACAAACATTCATTTCACTATTAAAGAAAAATGATTGTTCTTGTCTATCATATTCCTACAACTCCCTAAACAAAAATTTAGTAAGATTATAAAAGAGCGTGTTTGTTTTTGGCTTCAAGACATAATTTAGTGGTGGCAAAACGAGGTACAACATGGAGCTGTCTAAGAAATCAGACAAAGAAAATGAACTTAATCACAGGCTTATAAGACATATGTAACAGACAATTAAGCCAAGAGCAGAAAATAGCTTAACGTACAGCTCAAAATCTAATGTTGATGATGCTGTTGGTGGCAGGTAAGAGAAAAGACTCAAAAGGTGCCAAAAAAAATTAAGCGTTCCTTTCATCATTTTAGAAAATATATTTGTCTCCAAGCTGTCCTTTGATCACTGTTTTTAATATAAAACTGTTTCTATGCAGAAATTGGGCAAGATTCTCCCATCCCGCTGCTATGAATGAAGATTTGGCTAACCACCAAATTCTCCATCCTCTCTGACAGCAGCAGCAAGACGTGAATGGCCAGAGACTTCCATAAAATGAAAACTTTTTTAAAAAAATAAAAGCTGAGTTGGTTTGATGTATTTAGTGAGTTGAATGTGTGCCTTTCTGGGTTATAGGCTTTATCCAGCTAAGGTTTGGCTTTAACTGAGCTACGCAAGATGAATTTGGTTTGGTGGATTTCTCTCCTTTGGGTATAAACCCATAGCATCAAACTTCCTCTTATTCAGCACTAATTCAAAAAAAAGACAATTAAATCATACTTGAGATCTCAAAGCAGTTTAGAACCAATAAAGTACTTTTGCTGTGCAGTCACCATTCTAAAATGTAAGAAACATGGCAGCCAATTGGCACAAAGCAAAGCAAACTCCAACAAACAATAAAATGATATGTCCAGATATTCTGCTTCTGTGATTTTAGAAATGAATGTGCTGAGCCCCTACTGATGTTAAATCAAGAGAGCTGATGCAGGAAGTCAGAAAATCCTTAAGGGGTACCTTTCTGAAGCTAATTTTTGTTTTATTAATTTGTGGGATATGGGTGTCGCTGGCTGACCAGCATTTATTGCCCATCGAGGACAGTTGAGAGCCAATCACACTGCTGTGGCTCTGGAGTCACACATAGACCAGACTGGGTAAGGACAGCAGATTTCCTTCCCTAAAAAAGGACATTAATGAACCTGATGGGTTTTTTCAACAATGGTTTCACAGTCATCAGTAGATTCTTAATTGCAGACTTTTTTTTTAAAATCATTGAATCCAAATTTCACCGTCTGCCATGGTGGGATTAGAACATGGGTCTCCAGAACATGAGCTGAGTTTCTGGATTAATAATCTAGTGATAATACCACTGGGCCATCATCTCACCTTATGCCAAGGCATATTGTTAGAGTGCAGCAGAGAAAGATTTACTTGATGCCAAACTCTTATTCTGCCCAGCTAGTGACTGATACTGAATTTGTGTTTTATATTCCAGTGTTAGCATTTTTCACCCGGATAGACACAAGAGTCACAAAAATATTTCTAAAAGAAGGCAAGGTCCAAAAAAAAAAAACCACTAGTTTCAAACCTTCAGTGCTAAATGTTAATCAATGTTAGCACTTGGGCTACACTGGTTGTAATTGTGTGTGTGGTGCCAAAGGCACGGAGTATTAAAAGGTGAGTATTGCTGGAAAGCTAACAGTCAAGTTAAGTCACCAAACACCATCTTATTCTCCCCGCATTCAGCATTGCAAAAGAAACTAGTCCTTTATATCACCCTGATCAATTCTTCAATCAGCTCCCCCCAACACTTCTTACCCTTTCGAGCAAAGTGCAGGAGATGTAACACCAGCCCTTTTACCCCCTCCCTTCCCAGTGTCCAGGGCTGCAAACAATCCTTCAGAATTAAAGGAAGATGAATTTGTACTTTAAACCAAGTTTATTTATTTATTGGCTGCACACAATGCAGTCCAGTTCACAGCACTGGCTGAGCAGTTTAGTACACAGTATTGGCTACTCACAATGCAGTCTCCTCCACGCTGAAGAGACCAAAGGGAATTGAGCAATTGCTCTGGAGAAGACAGACATCGGCTCACTTCAGAAGCATGACCCTGATTTTCCAGTTGCCTATCATTTTAATATCCACCTCTCTGGCCTTGGCCACCTATAATGTTCTAATGGAGCTCAATAAACAGCAATTCATCTCTACAGATTTCCAGATTCCATGGGCAGGATTGTCCGATATGCCTACCTCGTAAATTCCTGCCAGTGGTCAATGGAACTTTATATGGTCCACCAAATTTTCTACCCCACCCTATTATTCCTGTAGCAGGCAGGACCAAAAAAATTCACCTGAATGATTTCAACAAATTCCACATCATTATATTTCTGAATAATAGCACCAATAATGTTTCTGCTTTTATCATGCTCAACTTCTTTACACCCATCTTTTGTTACCACCCTGCTTTTGCCTTGCACCACAATCCCTTCTGTCACATCACTCCTAACTTCCACCCTGTTGCAGACCTTCCTTGTCCACCAGTTCTCCACTTGAAAATATTAGAGGTAAACCAGTTCTGACAAAAAAGGACATCAACCCAAAAAGTCACTTCAATTTCTCTCTCCACAGGCCTACTGCGTATTTCCAGCATCTTAAAAATTTGTATCAGCATCTTCCAAAAGTTAAAATATCATGTATGTAATGAATTACTTCAAACAGCAGTGACTTATCCAAGTAAACAGCCTGAGCACACAAAAATCAATAAATTGAAGGCTAAGCAATCAGTTGTTAGCAGCATTGACTGAGGGACAAATGCTGGCCATTCTTCACTGCCTTCTTTCAAATACTGATCTTGAATCTTTGATCTACATCTAAAACACAAGATTTCAATTTGGCATTTCATATGAAAAACAGCATTCCCCCACACGTAGCAGTGAGTACTCCTTCAACGTGACATCCAAACTCACATACACCAATCCTGAACCCAAATCCACAAGCTCCATGAGGTAAGGGTAACACCAGCTACGCAAAGATGACACCATGTATAGATAATACTCAAATCGCACATATACTGTAGCTCAATAAAAACATCTCACTCACAGTGCCTTCAGCTTCTCTAAGCCGATTTTGCTTTGAATATTTTTGTTATGAACCGTTTTTACACAAGTCTCCACGTTTCACAGTAACAGGATGAAATCGATTCAAATAGAAACAGATTCTAACTTATGTACAACACATTTAAGAACTTGTCAAGAGAAGTGTCATTCAACAAACATGGGCAAAAGGGGGAGAAGGTGTTCCCCAAATAAACTTGCATATACCTTTCAACCAGTTTCTTTCAATTATTCATTCATATGAGGTGGGCATTGCTGGCAATGCCAACATTTTTTGCTCATCCCTCACTGCCCAAAGTGGCAGTGGTAGTAAACCACTGGGAGTCCTTGCAGTGTGGGCCCACATACAATGCTACTGGGGGGAGTGGGAAGAGAGAAAGCTCCAGGGTTTTCACCCAGCGACAGTGAAGGAACGACGATATAATTTCATGACAGCGTGGTGGGTGACTTGGAAGAGAACTTGCAGCATACAGCATTCCCGTGTTGTTGCTACCCTTTCCTTCTGAGTGGTGCTGTCAAAGGAGGTATGGCATGTTGCTGTATATTCTTATTAGGTGGAACAACACTGTTGCCATGGTGCTTCTTTGATGCTCATCTCCTAGCTCATTTTAATACAATATAAGATATTTATAATAGTACCTATAACATAAATCAAATGTCCCAAGGTGCTTCACGGGATCACTATAAATCAAATATGAAACTGAGCCACAAAATGTGGTATCAGGACAGGTGACCATTAGCTTGGTCGAAGAGGGAGATTTTAAGAAACATCTCAAAGAAAGAAACAGATGTTTAGCGAGAGAAGTCCAGAGGTTAAGGCCAACAAGAGATACGGATGGGTGAGATCTCAGATTTACAAAGGTGGAAATCAAGATGCTGTTTGATTTGGAGTCAGCACAGGTCATCAGAAGTGAATCACCGGGCTCAGGCATATCATTCAAATCCCAATGAACGAAGTTGAAGGCACCTTGTGCTACACGTGGTCATTACAGCTCCCTGGGACTAGCCAGTGAATCGTAAAGGCTTTCACTCTCCGAATCTGCAATTGGTCTGCAACCACAGGCAGAGAATCATGCATCTCTGTGCTTGCTGCCCAGTGAGCTCTGAGGAATCATCCTTTTCAGACAGCTCACACGTTCCCCACCTTCTTAAGGCCACAGCTCAGGCTGACAGCTGGATACCAGGTGACAGCAATCCCTTCTGGATCTGGTTGATGAGACCAGTGAGACGTCCTCAGCACAGCGGAAGACTGGTACAATGCAGCTCATGCCTCCAAGGGCTTTGAGCTCATCTAAACATTCCAATTATCTTTTCCGAGAACACAGTCCTGGACAATGCCCTATACAATGCACAGAAGAGAGGACCAGCTGAACCTGCAAACTCAATGTCACCCCACAGATTGGGGAGCACAAAGCTGGATAGAACCTTAGAATCTGTATAGTGCAGAAGGCATTCAGTTCATCAAGTATGTACCAACTCTCCAAAAGTGTTTAACTGTAACCCTACCAATTTACCATGACTAGTCCACCTAATTTGCAGATTTTGGACTGAAACAGAAAACCAGGGCACCCAGAGGAGAACATGCAAACACCACACAGTCACCCAAGGCCAGAATTGAACCCAAGTTCCTGGCGTTGTGAGGCAGTGTTAACCACTGTGCTGCCCTAAATATTCAAGAAGAGTGAATGAAAGGTCACAATTTCTTCAACAATTAAGAAATATGCTCATCCCAACACCCACCCCTCCTACCCCCCTGTAACTATCAATGGATGTCAATCATGAGGCAAGCTTGACTAAGCTATTCCCAAATCACAATAATACATACAGAATCAAGTGAAACTAATGTGCAATTTTTGCAAGTGACATTTAGATCAAGGACATCCATACTGCCTTTGTGCTCTCAGTAACGTTAATGTTAATAGCAATGGAGTTGAGCAGGAAAGTTATGACTATAAAGAGTCATATTTGACCAGGGGACTCTTATCATCCACCCATATCTGCTGCATGGTTCAGCAGTGGAAAGTCTCCCCTACCAAATAATCACACGTGTCTCTTGGGTCTGCCATGTGGGAACCAGCAAAAAGGAAGAAAATATCACCCACCTCCAGGTTCACTGTCAGGAGTAGCACACCACCAGATAAAATACTGTTCCACATGTTAAACTGATTTGATTTCTCTCCATTTCAACTTCATGTGTGCTGAACATCAAAAGTCATTCACTCAAACACCAAGGTTTTGCTCTTTCCAACCCTGCTGCCTCATCACCCATCCCTCCCCCCGCCCCCACTCTCCCCCCAGCAGGGAAAAGAAACTAATATGAAATGGAACCCAAAGATTTTCTACTGGCATATAAATTCTACAAGGGTAAGAGGAATTAGCCAATTAAGAGACCTAAAAGGGGATCTACACCTGGAGACCTCACTCTGGATCCCTGAGATTTAATATTATGCAACCACCTGCCATGTGGTAGCTTGTTGCATAATATATATTAGTATACAGCAAAAAGTATTCTTTCTTGCACACAAAGGATATCATACATAGAGAAGGAAAGAAGAGAGCCAGTGACAGCATGGACGTGAAGTTGGCTGAATAACTTGAAACAACAGTATTGAAAGTTTTTTTGGACTGGAGGAAGGTATAGTGGTGTTCACCAGGACAACTGCTTTTCTCAATATATATATGCACATTAATGATCTAGAACTGGTTGTGCAAGACAATTTCAAAATCTGCAGATATCACAAAACTTAGATGTGTTGCACACTGTGAGAAGGATAGGCAAAAACTTCAAAGGGAAATAGCACTCTGGTGAAATGGGTGGACAAGGCTCAGATGGAATTTAATGCAAAGTCTTGTGAAGTGCTTCATTTTGTTTAGAAGAATGAGGAGCAGCAATAGAAAATAAAGAATGCAATTCTAAAGGGAACATGGGAACGAAAAGAACGGGGTGGTGGGGGGGGGGGGGGGGGGGGGGGGGGAGAATTTGTGCATAAACTGTTGAAGGTGTTAAGGAGGTATACAGAATCCTGAGCTTAATAAATAGAGGCAAAGTACATAAGCAAGGACATAATGACAAACCTTTATAAAATAATTGGAGTAACGTGTCCAATTTTGGCACCACACTTTTAAGGTGACTGGCAAACGAACCAAAGATAGCACAAGGAAAAAAAACTTTTAAAAAATGCAGCAAATGGTTTGGATTTGGAATGCACTGCTTGTGCGCGCGTACTGGAGGCAAAAAGGACATTTGAAAGGGGATTTTTATAAGCACCTGCAGGTAAACAAATTTACAGAGCTATTGGGGGAAAGCAGAGGAACGAGTGGAGTTGCTCCTGTAGAGAGGTAGCATGGGTGTGACAATCCAAATGGCTTGCTTCTGTGATTTAAACCGCCTCTCAATATATGAAACAAATTTAAGTTAGTTCCTAACCAATATACTAAATATTTATGTAGATTCCAAAATACAACTAGGAGTTTGCTTTTGGTGACAACCTCAAGCATTGAAAATATTTTAAAAACTAAATTTAGAAATACTCCTCACAACAAAAGAGCTGCAATCTCAAAGTTTGTTATATTTTGGCAACCCAGATAACTGATTCCCAGTAGTATTTTTGCCAAATGATTTTTTTTTCCATGGATGTGCTTAAAGACTGAACTGGCTGGTTGCTAAAAGCATTGCCAGTCAAGCCTAGGCCTGCCCTCCCGCAAAAAAACTAGATTCAAGAGATTCCAGCAGGTATTGTTTTAACTTTACACACAGTGGATGTTTTTACATCATGTGTAGCTGCTCCATTTAACTGTTTCACTCTTAACCTGGGGTTAAAGTACTATGTAATTGCTTAAATTTCTTTGTGTGCTGCTTGCATTCAATTGAAAAAAAGTGGGAGAGAATTGAATAGATTTTTCCTCCCCCCAATTTACAATGAATGTCAAGGAATACACATTTTAGGGCTAGATTTCCCTCCTTCCCAAAGTGGAAGACAGCTATTTCTTGGGTATGTTGCAAACCTACCAGAGAAAAGCATTATCAAATCAAAATCCTGATTGACTGTAAAAGCCCAACCAAAAACTGGTCAGCTTATGAGTGGAGCTTGCACAGCACATGCTGCATGCAATTATTCCAGACCTTCAGCAAGGCTCATATGGGCCAGAAAAAATAACTTTTTCTCACTCCACAGATGCTGCCAGACTGCTGAAATTATCCTGCATCCTCTTTTTACGTTCACGAAAACGTGGGTTGAATAGGAAAGGCCAGAATGGATTTCCGAAGGGAAACTGTGTTTAAGTAATAGGAGCTTTTTTCATTTGGACAGGTATTGGAAAGAGTCAATGAGGGTAATATTGTTGATGTGTACAGGAACTGTCAGAAGGCAGTTGACACAGTGTCGCACAATAGACTTGAGAGAAAAGGTGTAGCTCATGGAATAAAGGCACAGGAGCAATATGGATTCAAAACTGGCCAAATAGTAAGAAACAGAGCAATGGTCAATGGCTACTTATCTGGCTGGAGGAGGGTTTTAGTGGTATTCCCCACAGGCAAGTAGAGTCTCTTTAGAACCCCTATAGTTCAGAAGGAGGCCATTCAGCCCATCAAGTCTGCACTGACTCAGCATCCCACCCAGGCCTAAACTCCACCCTATCTCTGTAACCCTACATATTCACCCTAGCTAATCCACCTAATTTACACACCTTGGGACACTAATGGGCAATTTAGCCTGGCCAACCCACCTAACAGCACATCTTTGGACTGTGGGAGGAAACTGTGAAGATGATGGTGTAGAACTTCAGAAGGGCATAGACAAGTTGTTGGGTTGGCAGATAGGCAGCAGCTGCAGTTCAATGCAGAGAAATGTGAGATGATGCATTCTGGTAGGAAGAACAGAGGGGCAATATAAAATGAAGAGAGTACATTTTTTAAGAGGTGCAGGAGCAGAGGTACCTGGGAGTACATGAGCACAGATAATTGAAAGTGGCAGGACAGGTGGACAGCAGCTAATAAAGCATTTAGAATTCTGAACTTCATTGATGGCAGCATTGAATACAAGAGCAAGGAGGTTATGCTGAACTTATACAACACACTTAGGCTTCAGCTGGAATATTATGTACAGTTTTGGATGCCACACTATATGAAGGATTTGAACGTATTGGATAGAATGCATAAGAGTCTTACAAGAATGGTTCCAATGATAAAAACAACTTCAGTTATGAGGATAGATTGGCGAGAAGACAGCTATGAGGAGATTTGATAGAGATGTTCAAAATCATTCAGGGCCTGCGCAGAGTAGATGTGTTGCTGAACGAGAGGGCACAAATTTAATACGATTTACAGGAGCAACACTGATGTGAGAAAACTTCTAGAATGTGTCGCCTGGAAGTGTGGTGGAGACAGATTCAAGAGGGTATGAGATTGTTTCTAGTCTAATAGACATGTGCAGGGGTACGGAGGAAAGGCAGGAGAATAGTACTAAGTTACTGTCCTCTTTGGCCAGCCGGTGCAGACACGATGGGCCGAAAGGCCTCATCCTGCGTTGTAGCAATTCAATCAAACTGTTTAACCCGAAACACACACACACACTCCTGCCTGAGCTGCTGAGTAGATATCACATTTCTGCAAAACTTAGTCTGAGTAGATGCAGCGTTTCCCTGTTTTTATTTCAGGTTTCCAGCATCCACAGGATTTTGGCACTTGAACAAAACTAATCGGAGAGTTTTAGCTTGTGACACAAACGTGGAGTGATCAGTGACAAGAAAGAAAAGCGCTTTTTTAATTCCTCCTCTCCCCCCCCCCCCCGACTTTAAGTCGAAAAACAGACAAACCCATTCTGTGGAGCGATTTATCGAATTGACAACATAATAGAGAAATTGATAACAAATTAGCCATCCACCTGGGAGTTAGTTATCTCCACAGGGCTACGTGCATCGTACAGGAGACAGCAGCAACAACGTGGACACTAAGTAACTAGAGATAGTTCACTGTTAACCAACTGGGACCCTTCAGCAAAACCCCTCTCTTACAATAACTAAAAGCAAACTACTTCTGATAAATAAATAACATTTGAGTCCTTTAGAAAACCTTATTTCCTCCACCCAAGAAAATTAGTGACAAGGATTATGTCCAGGTGTGCAATTTAAGATGGCTACTTTTAAAATAAAATGTGACGGTCACATTATTGTGGAAAACAATACGAGTCGTTTAATGTTCCTGCAGTCTTACCGCGATGGGGTTTGAACGCGCCTCGTCTCCACTCACTGGAAGCGACGAACTCCAGGTAAGCAGCCCAAACTCCCAGCCCCAGGATCACCACAAACACCAAAACGTTGAAATGTTTCCGAATCTTCTTGACGGGGAAGAGGGGCATCATCTTTGCCCGAGTGAGATTTGTATAGATAGATTTAAATAAATAGGTATAAATTAACTCCCTCCCCTGCTTTTTGTTCGCCGCCCGAGCTGCTGTTGCTCAGTCTGAGCTCCAACTCATTGTAACAAAGTGACTGCCCGCATGGAGGGAGGGAGGGACAGAGAGAGGGAGCAGTTCCTCTCCTCCCCTCCCCTCACACTCACTACCCAGGCACTTATTCACATCCCCATCCCGCTGCACTTTTTTTTAATGTGTTGCTTCTGTCTTCACACTGGGTGTAATACTTTCTTTCACGAGAAGAAATGGGTTTGAGGGTATCCCCCCCCAAACCCTGAGCACCTCCCTCAATAATAGCAACGTCTTTCACTACTTCGCGCAGCCTGAAGGTGGAGAGAGAGAGCGAATCAGCGCTAACCCTTCCCTCATTTAAAAAGGTAATGTCCCTATCTCCACTTAAAGCACTTTCCGCTAAAAATCAGCGTCCCTAGGTCCCTAAAACTCAGGTTCACCACATTAACTCTCTCATCTTTTACAGCCATCGCTTTGAACCCCCTCCCGTTACCTTAGTTACTCAATTGTTTCATTAAACACCTATCATTTAACTTTATTACGGCGCTTTTAATTGTAATAAAACTCTAAATCGAAAGTAACACATTCACGCTGATTTATTTCTACTCCCCATTGGTTTTTCATGATCAATCATTTTTTGCAGTTTCATTTGCGGTGGGTCCCACCTCGTCCTGATAATTTCAGTGATTCGATTATTCTTAATGGTTTGGAGCACTTAGTATTCAGTTTTTTAAAAGCCCGCAACAACGTTATTTACATATCAAAAATTCTGAATTCATGTTAAACAATCCGAAAGTCATGCAAGTTACATGCATTAGCCATGCTAAATTCTCCCTCACCCGAACAGGCGCCGGAGTGTAGCGACTAGGGAATTTTCACAGTAACTGCATTGCAATGTTACTATAAGCCGACCTGTGACCCTAATAAAATAAACTTTAAACCGCCCATTGAGAATGTTGCAATTAGTGATGAAACCAAATGAGAAAATGCTGGAAAATTCCAGCAGGCCTAGCAGCATCTGTAAGAGAAAAGAGCTGATGTTTCACACCTAGATGACCCTCGACAAAGCTGACAATAATTGATAGTGATTATTACAATTAGTGATGATCCTTCCCAGTGGTCAAGCTTGACTGCATTTCTCCATTCATTCAAAGCCCCCAACCGCAAAGTCACCACAAAAAGGCATTACCAAGATGAATGTGTGTGTATACATACATTTCTAAATGTGTCCTCCCAACCCTTCCTCAATCTATTATGATATTACTACACTATGACCTGCTAAATGGTTTGTTCACTTGTGCCTTTAATGCCTTCATCTAAAAATCAGTCACTAAAGCCATTACTCAATTAGATACAACTCACTGCCACTTCTCTTCCTAGTAAAAAGTCTGACAACACCAGGTTTCAGTCCAACCGATTTATTTGATAGTAAATTCACTAGCTTTTGGGTTAGCCCCTTCGTCAGGTGAATGGAGAGTTCTGGCCTTTACATTATCTGTAAACTGTCTGTGCTTGATATGCTCTGTCTGAGGCCAGAACTCTCCATTCACCTGACAAAGGGGCTAACCCGAAAGCTAGTGAATTTACTATCAAATAAATCGGTTGGACTGAAACCTGGTGTTGTCAGACTTTTTACTGTGTTTACCCCAGTCCAACGCCGGCATATCCACATCATGACTTCTCTTCCTGGAATGCCTACCCGAAGAAATACTGCTCTTCTCTCTGACAGGATTTCTGTATGTCTCTCCCCACCTGTTCACCTTCACTGCTTTCCATTTCTCTCTTAATGTTGGACAAGGTATTAATGATTCATTTTTCATTCCCTCACCCAACAATATAAATAACTCCCACTTTCTATGCCTTTTAGCTTTGACAAAGGGTCGATTGGACTCAAATTGTCAGCTCTTTTCTTTCCTTACAGATGCTACCAGACCTGCAGAGATCTTCCAGCATTTTCTCTCTTGGTTACAGTTCCCAACTGGAGACTCTTATGCTCGGCACACAACTGATCCTGTCAATCATTACTAAACGTGGATTGATTATGACAACCACTGTTGTGCTGTCCTTTCACAACCAAATCTTTCTACCAGGGTCAACCTAAAAAGAATAATCAATAGCTCATCATCTTTAACAAACCATCTCCTCTTGCCCCTTTCCCACCTTATTTCTAATGCCAAACACAAAGATTGAGTCAGTTCATAAATATCCTCTGCTGCTTCCTTCCAGGGCCCAGTTATCTATATATGCTTCACTCCATGTCTTTGGGAGGACTACCTCAGCCACATGAAATAAGCAATTCAGGAAATGTGTGTCAGGATTTTCCCTGCTATGGATGAGGGGGAAATATGGCCAGAGTTTCCACAGCATGATTTAACTCCCTGTTAGATAGTTAAAATGTTTGACACGAGCTGCCTGCTCCCACCTGGCTGCCCGTGTCAAATGTCTTATTGTGTAGGCAGTCTATTATCAGGATCAATTGACATGATAATAAGCTTAATTGATCCTTGATTTTTCATTTAAATATAGCAGGCAGGTACCAAAATCAACATTCCACTGTTCCCTTATATTAGGAGAGGGGGTGGGGGGGAAGCAGCTGATGGGTGGGAAGGCATGTAGCATAACGTGGATGCCCAGCCTATTTTACATGGCTCCATCTGTGGAACATGCCTGCCCAGGGCACATAAAATTCAGTCCATTGTTCATTTGAGTTTTCATTTAGTCGATTGCAAATTGCCACTTTGAATTTTTTGCAGGCTTGTAATTTCAGAAATAAATGATGTGTATGAAGGTTATAAAGCTTACTCAGTTACTAAACACCTTTGGTTTCTGTGCTGGTGATTGCAATGTCTAAATAGCACTATGTCATGTAGAATAGGATCATTATTCAATTGTGGGTCTGTATAGTGTTAAATCATCTCAAGTGCAGTGGGGGAATGCTTAGTCTAATCTCATCATTCCTGTGCTATGGAGAAGAGTAATGTAACCTCATCCAGGAGAGCAGGAACAATGAGACAACTGGTAATACTGATAATATCATTCCTCAACATTTATATTTGGTAAATAGGTCATACATTGGTTTTTTAAATTCATTTTTGGGATGTGAAAGTCACTGGCATGAGCCCCCCTAATTGTTCATCCCCAGAGAAGGTAATGGTAATATGGTTGAATACCAAGGGAAAATTATTAAATTCTCTCTTGTTGGAGACAGTCTTTGCCTGGCACTTATGTAGCATGAATGTTATTTGCTACTCATCCACTTTTGGTTGTTGTCCAGATCTTGCTTCACGTGGGCATGGATTGCTTCAGTGTCTGGGGAGTCACGATTGGTACTGAACACTGTGCAATGATCAGCCTTCTCTGCTTCTGAACAAATGGTAGAATGATCGAGGGAAGGTCATTGATAAAACAGCTGAAGACAGTTAGAACACTTCCCTGAGAAACTTCTGCAGTGATGTTCTGGGACTGCGATGATTGACTTCCAACAATCACAACCACTTGTCTTTGTGCTAAGTATGACACCAAACAGAGGACAGTTTCAGCTTAGTTTGCACTGATTCAGTTTTGCTTTGGCCCTCAGTGCCACGTTTGGCCAAATGGTGCCTTGATATCAAGGACAGTCACTTTCATCTCATCCCTTGACTTAATCTCAAGTTTGAAGCAAAGCTGTAATGAAACTTGGAACTGACTATTTACAGGATGGGTAGATAAATTATCTCCAGTTGGATTTTACAATGTTTTAAAGCTCAACTATTCTCTATCATATCTGTAAGTGCAGCTGATAAGGCTGATGTATCTGCATGGTCTTGATCAAATATACATCACAGACTCTCATATTTGTTACAGCACCAAAGGAAACCATTCAGCCCATCATATCTGTGCCAGCTCTTCATATGAGCAATTCGCCTGGTGCCACCCGTCAGCCTTCTTCCTGTAGTCCTGCAGATTCTTTTTCATAAAATAATCCAATTCCCTCTTGAAAGTGTGAACAGAGAAAAAACAGCTACAACAATGATTTAACAATAATAATAGCAAAGTAGCTTTAAGATGGCAATTCTGGCTGAGAGTTAAGCATGCTGGGAATTTTGGTCAATTTATAGATTAAAACCAGATGCAAGTCATAAAGAAGCCCTCGTCTGGGAGCTGTGATCCAAAGCTTCCTACATTGGCCAGATAAGGGAAGTTGTCACTAACTGAGACATTGTGGCTTTGATTTTTATGGCTGCTATGTATGAGACATGTCAAATGAACTAAGTGTAATGGATTCCTTCAAAAGTAATTTCATTGGATGTTCGAGCCCTGTGTTTGGTTTCCAGGTACACAATTGGCTGAATGACAGAATCTTCCAGAAAAAGTGGAGAATTGTGGATAAAAGACATGTGGGTCCTTTTGTTTGACAGCAATAACTTGAAGAGACCAACCATTACAAAAGGCTTGTACCCTGAAGGATGCTTCAGAGAGGAGAAGATAGATTCTATATCTAGGATATTTCTTGGTCAAGGTTTTCCTAAATTCAGTAGTATTGATTTTCAGTTAAAGTGCAGTTTAATAAAGTTCAGTTGAAAGTTGATCCTTAGTAAAGAGTTAATGAGTTGTAACTGTTTATGTTTGAGTTGATACTAGAGTTGTTCAATAAAGAAATAATTGAATTACTGTCTTTGTTTGTCTCATTAAACTGGAATGCTTGGAAGGTATTTAAATTAAAACTGTGTAACAAAAGCTTCAGTTGAATCTGCCTCCACCACACTCTCAGGCTTGCATTCCAAATACTAACCACTCTGCTTAAAAACATTTCTCCTCATGTCTCCATTGCTTCATTTGGCAATTATCTTAAATCTGTGCCACTGCCTTCTCAATTGTTCCACTGATGGGAACATTTTTTCTCTGCCTATTGGGTCCAGATTCATGATTTGGAATACTTCTATCAGACTTTCCAGAAGAAGAGAAGGCTGAGAGATGACCATCCCAACTTCTCCAATCTATCAATGTAACTGAAGCTGCTGATCAAGTTCATAGTCAGATCTGCAGTTACTCCTGGGTACAGTTACTCATTCACAGCATAGAGCAAGTGAAAAGATGAGCCAGAGAGAGTAACCACTGGGAGTGTTTTGGTTACAGAACAGTGTGTCTTAAAGAAGTCCATGTAGTCTTCTGTAGGTTAACTGTAAGTCTTAATTTACTACTAGAATTATTTACACTGTTGTATATTCATGTTTGTTCCTAGTTGGAACAAGGTCACTTTATGAGTCTGGTCACATGACATATTGACCACATCCTTGGCTATTTGCATGGGCAAATAGATAGTCTATCCATAAAGCCTATGCTTTAAAAATACCACAAAGGAAACTGATGATGAGGCGGTTGGAACCAGGCTGGAAGACTCCTCAGAGAGATTAAAAGAAATAGAAAGTTATTAATCTGTACTTCAGCCATCCAGTAGGATTGAGAAGATTAAAACATCACTACATTGATGGTACAACGCCAAATATCGGCAGCAGCCGTCGATTTAAACAAAGATTTCAGAAAAAATAACGCCAAAAAGAAGCACATCATATGCTTTGCCTGGAAAGATCTGGAACAGTACAGGGCACATTATGACTAAAACAAATACCCTGCAACAGTAATTTAGAACTGGGGATGTTTCAAAACTTGGGAGGAAACAGGCTGATTTCAGGGTTACCTTCTTTGAAAGAAAAAGAATAGAATGGAATTCCTGCATTGCAGAAGGAGGCCATTCAGCCCATCGAGCCTACACCAACAACAATCCCACCCAGACCCTACCTCTGCTAACCTCCCTGAAACCAAGGGTCAATTTAGTGTGAACAATCCATCTGACCTGCACATCTTTGAAGTTTGTGGGAGGAAACCCACAGAAACATGAGGATAATATGCAAACTCCACACAGAGAGTGAACAAAGTCGGAATTGAACCCGGTGCTCTAAGACAGCAGTGCTAACCACTGTGCCACCATGCTGCTTGAAACAAGGTGGTCCAAAAAGCTTTGTGGCACATCTGCTTCTACAAGCTCTTTCCGTAGAAAAATGGCGGGAGGTTTTGGTGCCATGGGACCATATGATGGGAGCGGTGGAGATTGTACATTGAACAGTACAGCACAGCACAGGCCCTTCAGCCCTCAATGTTGTGCTGAGCTATGTCTAAAAACCAAGATCAAGCTATCCCACTCCCTATAATTCTGGTGTGCTCCATGTGCCTATCCAATAACCGCTTGAAAGTTCCTAAAGTGTCCAACTCCACTATCACAGCAGGCCGTCTATTCCACACCCCAACCACTCTCTGAGTGAAGAATCTACCTCGGACATCCCTCCTATATCTCCCACCATGAACCTTATAGTTATGCCTCCTAGTAATAGCTACATCCACCCAAGGAAATAATCTCTGCACATCCACTCTATCTATCCCCCTCATCATCTTATAAACCCCTATTAAGTCGCCTCTCATCCTCCTCCGCTTTAAAGAGAAAAGCCCCAGCTCCCTCAACTTTTCCTCATAAGACCTACCCTCCAAACCAGACAGCATCCTGGTAAATCTCCTCTGCACTCTCCAATGCTTCCATATCCTTCTTATAGCGAGGTGACCAGAATTGAACACAATATTCCAAATGTGGTCTCACCAATGTCCGATATCGTTGCAGCATAACCCCATGGCTCTTAAACTCAAACCCCCTGTTAATAAACGCTAACACACTATAAGCCTTCTTCACGGCTCTATCCACTTGAGTGGTAACCTTCAGAGATCTGTGGGTATGAACCCCAAGATCTCTCTGTTCCTCCACATTCCTCAGAACCCTGCCGTTGACCCTGTAATCTGCATTCAAATTTGTCCTACCAAAATGAATCACCTCACACTCATCAGGGTTAAACTCCATCTGCCACTTTTCAGCCCAGCTCTGCATCCTACCAATGTCTCTTTGCAGCCTGCAAGAGCCCTCCACCTCATCCACTATGCCACCAATCTTGGTGTCATCAGGAAATTTACTAACCCATCCTTCAGCCTCCTCTTCCAAGTCATTGATAAAAATCACAAATAGCACAGGACCCAGCACTGACCCCTGTGGTACACTGCTGGTAACAGGCCTCCAGTCTGAAAATTTTCCCTCTACCACCACCCTCTGTCTTCTATGAGACAGCCAGTTACTTAACCAATCAGCCAAATTTCCTTCTATCCCACACCTCTTTATCTTCTTTGTGAGCCTACCTTGGGGAATCTTATCAAACGCCTTACTAAAATCCATCAACATCAACTGCTCTACCGTCATCTACACAGTTACCTCCTCAAAGAGTTCAATCAAATTTGTGAGGCAGGACTTACCCCTCACAAAACCGTGCTGACTATCCCGGATTAATATGCATCTTTCCAAATGGTCATAAATCCTATCTCTTGCGACTCTTTCCATTAACTTACCGACCACCAAATTAAGACTAACTGGCCTATAATTACGAGGGTCATTCCTATTTCCTTTCTTGAAGAGAGGAACAACATTCGCCTCTCTCCAGTCCTCTAGCACAATCCCTCTGGACAGTGAGGACCCAAAGCTCAAAGCTAAAGACTCCGCAATCTCATCCCTTCTAGCCCAGGGACTTATCGACCCTCAGGTTTTTCAAAATTGCTAATACATCTTCCCTCAGAACATCTACCGCCTCCATCCTATCAGCCTGTATCACGCACTGATCCTCAAAAATATGGCCTCTCTCCTTAGTGAACACTGAAGAAAAGTATCCATTCAATGCCTCACCTATCTCTTCTGACTCCATGCACAAGTTCCCACTACTATCCTTGACTAGCCCTAACCTACCTTGGTCATTCTTTTATTTCTCACATAAGAGTAAAAAGCCTTCAGGTTTTCCTTTATCCGCCAAGGACTTCTCATACCCCCTCCTAGCTCTTCTAAGCCCTTTCTTTAGCTCATTCTTAGCTACCCTTGTAACCCTCAAGCGACCCGACTGAACCTTATTTTTTCATCCTTACATACACTTCCTTTTCTCTCTTAACAAGACATTCAAACTCCTTTGTGAACCATGGTTCCCTCACTCGGCCATTTTCTCCCTGCCTGCCAGGGACATATCTATCAAAGACATGTAGTATACGTTCCTTGAAGAAGCTCCACTTTTTGTTTGTACACTGGAAGGTTCAAATACTTTGTCCAAGTGAACAAAATTGCAGCGGACATAGTAGTTCCAATTTTCCTGAGCATCAAGGGGAGTAACATTTAGCCTCCTGTGAAGCCTGATGCAGCCAGAAAAACAAGGCCCGAAGACCTGTGATGAGATTGTGGAGATATTGCAAGGCTACTTCTCACCTAAACCTTTGGTCATCGCTGAGAGATTCAGTTTCCATAAACATAACCAACAAGAAGGTGAAACAATTACACAGTGATAACTGCTTTAAAGAAATTAGCTCAATATTGTGAATTTGGGGATGTCATGAACAACACCATTAGAAACACACAAGTATGTGAGTTAAGAAGTAAAACTATGCAGAAAAGGCAGTTAGCAGAAAGCAACTTAAATCTGAAGAGTGCTTTAGAAGTCACAATTTCTGTGGAACCAGCAGCTAAAGAAGCCCAAAATTAACCTTAGCGCTAAAATCCATAAGGTGTCAGCTGAATCACGATATAGGTTGGAAATTACCATCAATGTGCAAAATCTGGGCACGCAGCAACTGATTGCTGGTGCAAAGATGCAAAATGCAGGAATTGCGGTAAAAAGGGGCAGATCAAACGTGCGCATTGGAGAAAGAAACAACAAGTTCCAGACAAGAATTGTAAAAAACAAAAAGCAAGTGTATCAAATTGAAAACCACATAGAAGGAAAAGGATCCACGGGATACAAAAAGAGCATTAAAAAAAAGGACCAGAGTCTCAATCAGAGGACAAACTGTTGTCGAACATACTGGCCATTGCGGGTGCAACAAGTTGTTACTGAGTCACTCCTTTACTGGATGGACAACCAGTGAAAATGGATTTTGATTTGATTTGTTTTTATCACATGTATTAGTATACGGTGAAAAGTATTGTTTCTTGCGCACTATACAGACAAAGCATACCATTCATAGAGAAGGAAACGAGAGAGTGCAGAATGTAGTGTTTCAGTCATAGTTAGGGTGGAGAGAAAGATCAACTTAATGCAAGGTAAGTCCATTCAAATTCTGATTGTAGCAGGGAAGAAGGTGTTCTTGAGTCGGTTGGTACGAGACCTCAAACTTTTGTATCTTTTTCCTGATGGAAGAAGTGGAAGAGGGAATGTCCAGGGTGCATTGGGTTGTTAATTATGCTGGCTGCTTTGCCACGGCAGCGGGAAGTGTATACAGAATCAATGGATGGGAGGCTGGTTTGATGGATTGGGCTACATTCACGACCTTTTGCAGTTTATTGTAGTCTTGGGCAGAGCAGGAGCCGTACCAAGCTATGATACAATCAAAAAGAATGCTTTCTGTGGTGCATCTATAAAAGTTGGTGAGAATCGTAGCTGACATGCCAAATTTCCTTAGTCTTCTGAGAAAGTAAAGATGTTGGTGGGCTTTCTTAACTATAGTGTCAGCTGGGGGGGGGATCCAGGACATTTTCTTGGTGGTCTGGACATCTAAAAACCGGAAGCTTTCTACCATTTCTACTTCGTCCCTGTTGATGTAGACAGGGGAATGTTCTCTGCTACACTTCCTGAAGGGAAGTGACAATCTCCTTCATTTTGTTGACATTGAGGGAGAGATTATTGTCATCACACCAGTTGGGGCATCAGAGCAGCAGCTTAGTTGGTACCAGAAACTGTTTACTAAGAGAAACTATGACATATTTCCTTTAAACCCTCAAAGATAATACTAAAAACTGGGAAAGTAGTTGCGTTGAGGATTCGTATCGATGTAAACGTGCAGGGAAACGGACAGACCACAGACTTGACTTTGCACATTGTTAAAGATACCTATCCAGCCCTAATGGGGAACCTGCTGAAGAGAATCAAGCTAGACTGTGCTGAGGTGAATCTCATGTTGAAGCCCAAAGCAGGTCAACTGAATGTTGTAAAGAAACATGCCTTTGTCTTTAATGGAGAGCTGGGAACAATGAAAGAGAGCTCAGTCAAGCAAAAGATTAAGGACAAAAGCCAAGCAAGATGCTTAGTGGCTAGGCCAGTGACATACAGCATCAGGCCTAAGGTCAAGGCAGGATTAGAGAGGCTGGTCTAGACGGGATCCTCGAACCCACTAATATAAGTGATTGGACCACGCCAATAGTACCTGTGATGAAGAAAGACAGATCAGTACACATATGTGGCAATTTTCAAGTCACTATCAATCCAGTACTCTCTGCTGAGCAGTGCCTTGTGCCTTTAATTGAAGATTTATTTGCTGGGTTTTTTGGAGGCCAGCATTTCAGTAAAGTTGACTTATTCAAGCCTATCTCCAGATAAATGTGGAACCAGATTCACAACAATACTTGACAATCGTGACACATAAGGGGCTAATCAGATATAAAAGACTTCCACTTGGCATTATGTCTGCACATGCATTGTTCCAATGTGCCATGGATCAAATTCTAAGTGGACTAGAAGGAGTCCAGTGATACTTAGACAATATCTTGGTTACTGGAAATAATGAAGCAGAACATCTTCAAAATTTAGATGCTACACTCCAGAGATGAAGATTACAGACTACCAATACAGAAAGATAAATGTGAAATCTTCTATTGAATGCCTGGGGCACACCATTGATGTAAAGGGATTGCACAAATCATTTTCAAAAGTAAAAGACACCTGCACCTCAAAATGTAAATCAAATTGGATTGTTTTTGGGCTTATTAGACTATTGTGGAAGATTTGACCCTAATCTGGCAAGTATTCTCAAGACTTTACACATCTTACACAAGGGGAATTAGCTTAAATGGTAGACCGCTCACTTAGCATGCGAGAGGTAGCAGGATTGATGCCATATTCTCCAAAATGTTTTGGGTGGCACGGTGGTACAGTGGTTGGCACTGCTGCTTCACAGCACTGGGAACCTGGGTTCGCTTCCTGGCTTAGATAATTGTATGTGCAGAGTTTGCACGTTCTCCCTGTGTCTGCTTGGGTTTCCTTTGGGTGGTCCAGTTTCCTCCCACAGTCTGAAAGACGTGCTGGTTAGGCGCATTGGCCTTGCTAAATTCTCCCTCAGTGTACCTGAACGAGTGCCAGAATGTGGCAACTAGGATATTTTCACAGTAACTTCATTGCAATGTTAATGTAAGCCTATTTGTGACAATAATAAATAAATAATCTTATTGTGTCAAAACAGGAAATGGGCGATTAGTGTGAGAAGGTCTTCATACAGGCTAAGGAGGCATTATTAAAGTCAAAGGTACTGACACACTTTGATCCAAATTTACCTTTGCAACTGGCTTGTGACACATCAGCTTGGGAGCAGTGGTTTCTCATATAAAGCCCAATGGTGTGGAGAAGCCAGTAATATTTGCACCAAGGTTCTTGAACAAAGCAGAAGTGAACCATGCACAGATAGAGAAGGATGCTCTTGGCATCATTTTCATGATCAAAGGTTTTTGTCATTACCTATATGGAATGAAGTTTACTAAGGGATCATCAATCACTGACAATGATACTCGCATTACAAGCCTGTGTTCTATCTCTAGCAGTCAGCTAATGCAGGAGATGGGCATTGCTGCTGTCAGCACATACGTACACAAAATATCACCGATCAAATCTCTAAGGAAACGTTGATTAACTTTATCTAATGAGTCGCCAATGAATAATTTGAGTGGTAATATCTTCTATTTCAAAGAAGTTGATAACAATCCTGTAACCAAAGAATAAGTTAAGAAGTATACTAGAAATTATCCATTACTCTTAGAAGTTATGGTCATTGTACTTTGTGGCAAGGCTACGGAAGTAAACCCAGAGTTGAAGCCAGATGTTACCCGAAGACTTAAGCTATCTGTACAGGTTAGTTGTCTCCTCTGGGGAATGAGGATCATCATTCCGCCATTGTTGAGGTAACATATCCTAGCCCAACTTCATGAATGAAGGTCATTGCAGGGTAGGAAGAATGAAGGAAAACTGAAATCATCAGCTCAAGTTCTTAGCAGAAATTTAACATTGAATGACAAAGCACAATTCACTTCTTACATGGTAGCTTACCATGTAGCTAAAGAGAAAATGCCCCACACTGTTGCAGAGAGATTAATTTTCTCTGCAACAGTCATTAGACATGGCCTACGGTCCTAGATGAGAGGTCGGCTGAAAATGTGAAATACATCCCGCTTATTCACAACAGGGTGGTTTGCCGAATTAGTGATATTGCTGAGAATTTAGAAGTACAGCTTATTTCTCATTTAAAGTTAGCACGTGAGTTCTCAATACAGCTGGATGAAAGCTTGCTTACATTAGATATATTTGTCACAATGTATTTATTGAGAATATGATGTGTTGTTTGACATTACCGACCAACATGACTAGCGCACAGATCTTTGAAGTGTTGAATAGCTATGTGATTGGAAAGTGCTCAACTGGGTTAATTGCAGAGGAATCACAAGTGATGGGGCAGCCAACATGACTGGGAAAAAACAGCGGAGTTATAATAAGGATTAAGGAAGCAGCTGGTCAGGACATTTTCTGGAATCATTGCTTCATTCACCACGAGGCATTGGCATCAAAAGGAATTCCATCTGATCTTGAAGCGGTGTTGACAGGAACTGTGAAAGTCGTGATTTTAATTAAACACAGCAAACTCAACATCAGGCTTTCCGAGGCTCTGTGTTCTGAAGTGGGACCAAACACGGACATTTATTATTCCCAGCAGAGGTACGTTGTCTGTCAAGGCAGGTGTCGGTTTCTTGGCAGAGTTTACAAACTGAGGTATGAAATCCCCACTTTTCTCCTTGAGAAATTGGTCCCTTTGGCTGATTTGTTTGATAATGAAAGTTGGATGCTAAATCAGCCTGATCTTGCAGACATCTTTTCAATTCTGAACAAACTGAACTCAAGTTTGCAGGAAAAGCAAGATGATTGTTTTTAGCACTGAGAACAAATAGATGCTTTCCAAAAGTCATCGATAGTTTGGCAAGTGCAAGTAAAAAGCCCAAACTACTACTTGTTCCCCACATTGCTATGGCACATTGAAGAAAACAGCATTAGTAAGAGAACTGTCAATAGACTGACAAACTATCTTCAGTCACACTTGGCACGCTAATCAACATCTTTTTTCCCTATGTTCCAGAGGAAAAGTTGCAGATTCTGTGAGAGAAGAGATGGATGAAAAATCTCTTTGACTTTGAAACCCCAGAGTCAGTTATTAACTTACAGCTGAATCCAAATGAGGAGAATGGGCTGTTGCACATGACCCATGACAGCATGTTAAAAACATGCCACAAGTCCACGTGGTTGTCATCATTCTGGATTAGCACCTCATAGAAGTATCCAGCACTGAGAAAAACAGGCATCTTATTGCTATTGCTCTTCATGATGACCTACATCTTCGAGGTTGGATTTTCCCTTCCCATAAAGGTGAATGCTGTACAAGGAACCAGCTGAACTCTACACCTGATAGGCCTGTTACCCCCTCATCCTATTAACCTGATTAGAGTGAGATCACAAGGACCAAGCAAGCTTATCTGTCACATTAAAGGTAGGTAAACATGATGTGGAGCTCCAAGGTCGATGAGTCGGCAAAAGTGAATCCTAGAGAAAAAAGTCTTGAGAAACACTAGTCTAAACAACTAAACCAATTGCTGATGACCTATAGGAATGACCTATAACACATTCGATAACACAGAGATCTCAGGCATTACTCATGATAAAATGTCAATTTGATTTGCTGAAGCCACCTAAGACAAGAGAAATTGTTGAGAGGAACTATCAAAGTCATGTCTTGTGATGTGAGAACAGGGCTAAACACTGTGTTTTTCAAAAAGATTAGGAAGTATTGTCAAGGAACTATATCAGCAGTGAGAAGTGGATACCTGGTATTGTATTAGCACAGACAGGACCAGTCTCCTACAGTGTACAAACTTGGGATGATGTAGTATGGAGATGACATGCAGACAAACTTTTAACAACTAGAACTAGTTTGTCAAAGACAGAGTCAACCAAGAATCCACAACAAACTATGCCAAGTGAAAACCTAGACATTGCTGAGAATGTGACAACATCAGAAATAACTGGAAGGCAGTATCTCAGCTGAGGACACTTCAACAGTGAGTAAACCTCCAATCCTATGACGATTCTGGAAGAGACAACCACAGACGACGTCCAAACTCAACCAGAAACACCAGAGGTTGCAGTCAGCACAAAAAAGCAGATGCCTGAGGTTTGCTGACAACCACACAGGAATCAACATTCTCCGAAATGTCTAACTTATTGACTTAATAAACTAGCTAACTTAATAAACACTTGTTGTGTTATTCATTGTAAATCTTGATTGTTAACATTATCTTGTATTTCACTGCAGGAAGCTCTGAGGTAAAGAAGTAGAAATGTAATGTGTATTCATGTTTGTTTCTGTTGAAACAAGGTCACTTTAAGAGTCCGATCAGGTGACATATTGATGGCATCATCAGCTGTTTGCATAGGCAAACAGGCTGTCTATCCTAACAGCCTGTACAGTACATATTTCTAATAAAGCTCTTTTTTGTTTGTATCTTGCGGTCTGTAAGCCTATCCTTTAAAAATACAATGTATACGTATACAGTAAAGGGGACAGGATAGGAGCTACCTCCATGTTTGGGTCAATACATGTCTCTGCTCAACACCATACAGACCTTAGGTCATGCCCTTACTTACATATTATGTGAGCAGCCCTGTACTCAGTCCCATGTTAGCCCTATTGTGCTGGACCCTTATACTACACCTCTGTCCAGACCTTTATCCAATGTCTTTGGAGTTATATTACTTCATGTCTAACTTTGCTATCAGTCCTATACATTGCTGTTTCTACACTATCATTATTACCTAAACATTATCATTATATTATCACAATGACTAAATTATCATTACCCCATCTCCCTCCGTCTCAAGTAGTCCCTGAATTTAAAGGTTCGGGCAGTCTGGAGATCTTATCCCCCTTCCATATCTCATTTGCCATTCTGATGAAGTAGGATGTTCTGTCGTTGTTGGTTCTTCATGTTGGTCTGGAGGATAAGCAAATGAGAAAAAGTAATATACCCTGTTTCCCAGGTTTGGTTCTTTAGGCTGCCTGCCTGGCCTTCTGACCATCCTGAGAATTCTAGTTTTCAGAGAAGAAATGCTCAATCTTTTTACCATTTGGCTACCCAAGGTTGCACAGACTTACTCTTTTTTACACCCTGATGATAAATTATTCCATCATTGTAGCTCTGCTTTACTGATGGTATAGATTGACATGGGCCTCATTCTATTACACTGGTTGGAGACACAGTCTGTACCTCTCAGGAATGTATTAGACTATGTTATCAAAGTCCTGGTTATTTATGACTGGTAAATGCTGTGAATGAGAACAGATTCTGACATCAGGTTATGTGAGATCCTAGCAACCAGTTTTCTTATATAGGTAAGGGTCACCAGTCAAGCTGTGAGTTACAACTGGAAACTTCAGCATTTGCTGTCTTTAAACTTTCATTTGTTTAAATCACTAAGAACAAGATTCAATCCCCACTCCATCTCTTCTAGATTGCTCTTTGGCTGAAATGTTAACACAACCCCTGCTGGGATACTTGGCCTCAAAATCACCTGTAGTAAAATCAGCCACCTGGAAATTGTTTTCCTGAAGTTAGCTGTTTGATTTACTGGTCACACCTGGTGCCATTGAGGCCCAGCACATTAATGTAAGTGGTTTTAATAGGTCTTATAACAATGGCACCTCAGCCAGTATGGTTTTAGAATACCAATTTATGTGCTGAAGTCCACAAGCAAACCACAACTTTCTAATTTACCTTTGATCAGATATACTCGCAAAATTATCTACACATTTTCTCTTTCAAATTTTGGATAGTTTGAGATGAAGTAATTCCAGCACCATCTTTGTGTGTAGTGTATGATTACTACTCATAAATTGTACTCCGTAATTCATAAACAAATCCTCTTAAACTTGCTTTTGATATTGAGTTAACAAAGAACAACCAGCATGGGAAACAGGCCCTTCGGCCCAACGAGCCCGCGCCGCCGCATCAGTTGAGGATGTACATTGTCAGTATTATTTTCCTTGCTTTATAATTTATCAAAGTATCAAGTTTCAGTGAAGAATTATCATTCCACCTTGGATCAATCACATAACAAAATGATGTTGATATAAAATGCAGTGATTCCCTAAAACGCTGAAAATTAGTAATTTTAGATTTCTTCATCCAGATGGTGGTGAATACATGGAATTCACCCACACAGAAAGTAATTGAGGCCAAAACATTGTGTGATTTCAAGATAAAATCAGATATAGCTCTGGGGCTAGAGGAATCAAGAGATATGGGGGGAAGAGGGAGCAGGATATTGAATTTGATGATCAGCCATAATTATAATGAATGGCAGAGCAGGATCGAAGGATTGAATGGCCTACTTCTGCTTCTAGTTTCTATGTTTCTAAGATAAAGACAGCTATATAATGTCATACATGTGAGGAAAGCACATTTAGAAACCTAAAAGTTGACTCTTTCAAACCATGCGTCTTCTTTGGAGTTGGACATTTATTTATTTTTTAAGTATTGAAGATGACATCCGAAATTTTAGAAATCCCTTTAAAAGGTGATACAATAATCAGCAATGATCTGAATTCCCCTTCATATCTTTCTCTACACTCTAAAGCAGTCAGTAACATGGGCAGGCCAGCAATTCTCTGAAATAGGATAATAGCAATACTAGAAATGTAATTTGCACTTGGAGATAGGCAAAAGCCACTGTTTTGCACCTTGATATTCTGTTCTATTTCATACTGTTAATAGCAAAGGTTCACATGTCGCACATGCCTGAGGCTATCCAGGCCAAAATTTTGCATATAAAGTTAGCATTTGCTTACGGTGGAATTGAAAATCTTTCTAATTTATATAAAACATGTGAGAACAAAGGAGTGCACTCAGGAGTCTCACATATCTTCTGGGACTTGTATTTTACTTCCACAGTTTAACATATATCAAGCAATTGCTTACAAGGTTACTCTCCAAGTCATCCATTATTCTCATTATAATTGGTTAGAAAAATATACTTTGCACGTTAATTTCTCTTCATGAAACCATTTTGTAATTTTCAGTTCTAAATGCCCTGAGCATAATTATGCTAATTTTAATGTTACAAATTATGCATATGGACAAAGTGTCTTGTTGGCCAAAAGTCATTAAGAATATGCAAACCATTTTCATAACGCCCTTACGATATAGCTAAAATGTAGCTCCAGTTAAAGCCAGATATTCTACAGAGAGCATTTGAGCCAAAGTGTAAATAAACAGCTTTTGCAACTGTGAAATGTACAATAAATGAATTTCCATGATTAACTTACAATTATACATGGCCAAATGTACATATTAGATAAATACAATATATAAGATCAACATTGCTTCTAAAAAGGGCTAATCGCTCTTTCTAATGGAATAGGAATATGACCTGGGGAGATGTAGCTTCATGCAATTATCAGTTTGTGGATGAGTTTTCTCCAGCCAGGATCAGAAACCATTAGAAAAGGTAATTTAATAGAAGCATGAAATTTGAGGTTCTGGCAAAGATTTTGAATTGAAGTGTAATATTAATGGAATTGATTATGGAAATGTTAATGAACAATACAGCAAATTGAGGCTGATGGGAGAAATGCTTTCCAGTCAGTGAGAGCAGGGAGTACACTGATTTACTGTAGAAATCTCAGAATCCCTCTGTTTTCTGCTACTTTAGTTTCCTTGCTTTTTTGTTGAAGCAAACTGCTTTCATTTATCAAAAGTAGGGATTTTTGCTGCCCTTAAAGAAACAATTTCACTGTTTCTGGTCGTGTAGTGAATGCTTCCAATTATACCTTGGTTCATTTCACACAACCCAAATCACTTACAGTTACTGGTGGGAAAATGGCTATAAACTGCTGAGCATTGTCTCACATCATCCACGCAGCTGACAAGGTGCTTAGCTGGTATACAAATGATAATATAGTTCATTTAACTGTGGAAATTGTGTAAAAATCTGATTGGTCAAAATGTTTGTGAACTTGGGTTTACTAATCAGGTTGTGGATGTTCTTCTGGACTCATTATTGAAATGCTGGGTCAAATGTTTGATTTGATTTGATTTGATTTGATTTGATTTATTATTGTCACATGTATTGGGATACAGTGAAAAGGTATTGTTTCTCACATGCTTTACAGACAAAGCATACCTGTCATAGAGAAGGAAATGAGAGAATGCAGAATGTAGTATTACTGTCATAGCGAGGGTGGAGAGAAAGATCAACTTAATGCAAAGTAGGTCCATTCAAAAGTCTGAAGGCAGCAGGGAAGAAGGTTGGTACATGACTTCAGACTTTTGTATCTTTTTCCTGATGATAGAAGATGGAAGAGAGAATGTCCAGGATACGTGTAGGAGGGCTGAGAACACAGCCTTGTGGGGCACCGGTGTTGAAGATGATCATGGAGGAGCTGAAGCATTGGTGCATAAACATTTCTAGCAATCACAGATTTAGGAGAGGGTGATGTTTACTGCCAGATCACCCTTCATCTTTGTCTCCAGACCTGACATAACCCTCTGTGCTGATATGCAATTATTAGTCCAATACAAAATATGAACCTTCAGGAAAGCCTATAATCTGTGCAATGGTCATAATCAACTTCCTTCCGCTAATTTGGACATAAGTATTTCACCAAAAACTTTAAAATTATACCTATAATGTCAAATTAGCCAGTCATTGTTTGCAAAGGCTAAATGTGTGTAGCAGATAAAGTTGTGTCATTCCTGTCAATTATCAATGAAGGTACTCACCAATTCCAATTGGGCTACTCTCATTCATTACAAGGTCCTACGTATGTTGCACACTATCTCTTCACAGAGAAAAATAAATTGCATTTATGTAGTACCTCAACATTCCAAAGAATAGGTTACTTTTGAACATGTTTGGGAAAATGAAGTATCCTCACCTTTCAAATATGATTATCATAGAATCCTTACAGTGCAGAAGGAATCCATTAGGCCCATTGAGACTTCACTGAGCAGCCTACACCGTAAGTCCACATATTTCCTGCAAGTTCTCCTATTCCACACATCCTGGGGCACTAAGGAGCGTGGCTAATCCACCTAACCTGCACATATTTGGACTACAGGAGGAAACCGGAGTACCCAGAGACACGGGGAAAGCATGCAAACTCTGTACAGCAAGTCACCCAAGACCGGAATTGAATCCAGATCCCTGGTACAATGAGGCAGCAGTGCTACCGCATCGCCCACCATGTGGTTCTGGCCTTCTTTGCATGCCTAAACGTTGGCTACTCCCACCATTGCTCCGTAACTGGGCTTACCATCACATGCAGTGCCTTAGCATTAAGTAATCATTTCTCCGATAGATTGAAGACACTTCCTTCAATGTTAAATATTTGGCGTTTGGATTGCTATACTGATTAACTGCTCATTCTCGGCTTGAAAAGCATCTGGAAAAAAGCAGAATTTTCAGCTTGTGACAGAGAGAGAAATTTATGATTCATTTCAAAACTGCCAGAATTAAATTGCAAGATGATTTCTCTTGAAAAAAATCCCAGAGAACCTCACATAAATATCTGGACAGCAATTTCAACAGCCTTCCAAACCAAGCTTATCATTCTTTTCAAAGGACAGCAAGTATTTTATATGTTAACCACAGTTCATGCTAATCAGCAGATAGTGGTCTCAATTCATGACAGATTACATGTACAAATAGGGAAGACTAATTTAATTTCTCTTACTGCTAAAGCATTGAGGGAAATGTGTGGAGGAAGATAACAGTGCCTAGACATTAACACTCTGCCTCAAAGGGCAAGGGAATTGTTTGTCTAGCAATTTTGCTTGCTTCTGAAATTACTGTTGAGAAAGGAACTCTGTTAGGGGTCTAGAACCTAGCTCAGAGTCGTTTGGGACATCTGGGTTGTGAACATCTGATTCAGCCTGACATATTGGACAGGTAAAGATTTGGAGGGGTAATCTTGTTAAAAATTCTAAGTCCAGAACAAGCAAATGGGAGAGTTTCGGATCCCTTTATTCAGTGAGTCCAAATGTCCAATCTTATACATTCTGTGCAGGAAAAGTCCTGAAATCCATTTCTCAGGAGTGGGCGGGATTTAAATCGCCAAAAAGCTGACTGATAGCAGCAGAGGGCACAGTCGCACAAGTGCAAGGTTTGCCCTTGAGATCTGTCACACAGCCTCTTCTAGATAAAGCTGCCAGGCCTCCGTGGCCTAAACCCAGCACCCGGCCATGTGCTGCCAGGGAGACCTAGGACCATTCACGACCCTCACCCCCAGATGTACCTATTGCCCCCGTCCCCAAGGCTGAATGAGCTGGATATCCAGTGCCAGTGAGATCGCGAGAAATGTAATAGCCAGCTGTCAAATAATTTAACTGGGAGCTTACCCTCAGCTCCTTCAGTCAAACCAACAATCCAGACATTTTTTTCTCCAGTCTCAGTTCTCCAGATCATCAAGGAATTCTGACATATGAAGCAGCTGCTTTTCCAAGGATCGTAAGCGAGTCTCAACTGAGGAAGTTTCATTTTCAACAGGAACAATTCTTTCCTCCACTTCATCAAATATTTTGTCCGTACTCTGCAATTTTATATTAGTCCGAAGATATGCAGGTTAGTTGGATTGGCCATGGTAAATTGTCCCTTGGTATCCCAAGATGTGTCGGTTAGCATGAGTAGCTGGGTAAATGCATGAGGTTACAGGGATAGGGCAGGGGGTTGGTCCTAGGTAAGATGTTCAGTAGGAGAGTCAGTGCAAATTTAATGGGCCGATAGCCTCCTTCTGCGTTGTAAGAACATAAGAAATAGGAGCAGGAGTAGGCCATCTAGCCCTTCGAGCTTGCCCTGCCATTCAATAAGATCATGGCTGATCTGAAGTGGATCAGTTCCACTTTCCCGCTTTCTCCCCATAACCCTTAATTCCCTTGTCTATCAAAAACCTATCTACCCGTGTCTTAAATATATTTAGCGAGGTAGCCTCCACCACTTCAACGGGCAGAGAATTCCAGGGATTCACCACCCTTTGAGTGAAGAAGTTCCTCCTCAATTCTGATCTAAACTGCCCCCCACTTATCTTGAGGCGGTGTCCTCTAGTCCTGCTATCCTTTCTAAGCGGGAAGGATCTCTCCACCTCTCCCTATCCATCCCCTTCATTATCTTTTACATCCTATGATTCTATAAACACTCATATTTTGTGCAAATGAACCAAGTTTCTCATCAGTTAGATTAATAATATTAGCAGTCATTAGTTGTAATACCTTCAAAAGTCTGTTTGTTCACTAAGTTGCCATGATGAGGAGTTGGCTCCACCTCAGTTTCATCTGACTGCTCTCCTTCTGTCAGTGATTTTCTTAATATTTCTCAGCATTTTGTCACCAATGTTTATCCAGAAATTTCCCAGGGGCATTCCTGGACTAGGTAAATATGAGTTGCGTAAGTATGATAAAGGAAAGGATTATGGGCTGAGTAGCACACTACTGGGAGGAAGCTGATGCATTGGAAAGGGTGCATATGAGATTTAACATGATGTTGCCTTGTTTGGAGGATATGGACTACAAAGAAAGGTTGAATGAATTTGGATTGTTTTTATTGGAGTATCGGAGGATGAGGGGGAACCTGAGAGAGGAAATGATGAAGGTTATGACAGGCTTGGATAGAGTGGATACTTAAAGTCTTTTTCCCAGAGTCGAAGGGTCAATTACTCAGGGACATAGATAAAAAGTGAGAGGGGGAAAGTTTAAAAGAGGTATCAGGAGTAAGTTTTTCACACAGAGGGGGGTAAATGCCTGGAATGTGCTGCCAGAGGAGATGGTGGAAGCAGGTTCTATAACAAAGTTCAAGAGACATCTGGATACATACATGAATAGGCAGGAAAAAGAGTGATATACGTGTAAAGGCAAGAAAATATTAGATTAGAGAGGCGTTATTATTGGCACAGACTTGGTGGGCCGAAACGCCTGTTTCTATGCTATGATATTCTTTGTTCTTTGTTCACCAGAGCTCAAGGAAACACAGCCATTCCTATGCTTGCATCACACAAACCCAATTGCTAATATTTTAGATGGTAATGTAGAGACCAGATCAGCAAGTGAGTCATCAAAGACAACCTGTTCTGTGGCTGCAGGTCAGTAAGAAATGGTGAAATTCAGTAACCACTTCCTTGGTGAAATTTTAACTCCATTGGACACTGCTCCTGGCTAAGGTTGCAGGTAGGAGATGGGCTCCTTCAGTGCCCTTGTTGGGTAGGACCTCCTATTGAGATCTCTCCTTCTCCCTCTATAAATGGCCTCTCCTGTCTGCTGTCTGTGGCCCATATCCCTGTCAGCCAAGGCGAACTGCAACTATAACCCCATTAGTGAAGCAGGCTTTCTGCTGACAAACTCTTCTGGCCTCCCTGACAAAATCCAATACCACTCCCTTCTGGCTCCCACAACCTTTTCAACCTCCTCCAACAAAACTGAACACAGCTGTTTTACCCTGCATAAACAAATTAAATGTTAAAAGCACCACATTGAAAGTGCCAGGTGATCTCTTTAACTAACGCCACTGGCTGACCGGTCCTTCATGCAGCTGAACGCACGTTCAGCAGAGATGTCAGGTGTTTCTTGTGTATTGGTGCAGACCTGATGGGACGAAAGGCCTCTTCTGCATTGCATGACTGTATAATTCTAATGCCTGTGTGAATAGTGCTACAGAACCAAATTTTGGTTCTGAAGCCTAGATGTTTGCAAACATATTTATTTAAACACAAAAGGGCTGAAACTTAACTGCCAAAAATGGATAGGTTGGAGTTAGGGTTAGGGTCATGATAGAGGTTAGAATGCAAAAGCTGTGTTTATTTGTACTGCAACAATAGAGGAAGCTCTTACTGCACTTATACAGATGCCGGGTCACTCACAGAAAGTAAAAGATGTTTTTAAGTGCAGCTGGTGTCTTATCGTTTGCAACTGGATAGACAGCCTAAATTAAATTCTAGGAAATAAACTGATTGGAATTAATCATTAAAATAAATTAATAATAAATTAAAACATCATTGTCCAATGTGAAGTGTAAGAAAATGACTCTGGCATTAAGAATTTCATTACCTATCAAATAAGTTAGCAGGGCTGTGCAGGAATTGAAATTTGTGTAACACTCCTATCCCTGCCACTGACTGGAAAGCTGTCAGGATAAGATGTGCTGTCGCTTACAGTGTGGATTGGGGTTGCATGAACAACTTCTTAAAAATTCATTTGTGGGACGTGGGCATCACTAGCTGGCCAGCATTTATTGCCCATCCCTAGTTGCCCTTGGAGGCAGTTGAGAGTCAACCACATTGTTATGGCTCTGGAATCACATGTAGGCCAGACCAGATAAGGACTGCAGATTTCCTTCCCTAAAGGGCATTAGTGAACCAGATGGGTTTTTTCTAACAATCGACAATGGTATCATAGTCATCAGATATTCCAGATATTTTTTATTGAATTCAAATTCCACCATTTGCTGGGGTGGGATTCAATCCTAGGTTCTTAGACCATTAGCTGAGTTTCTGGATTAATAGTCCAACGATAATACCACTAGGCCATCACCTGCTTTTCCAGCCAAAAGTAGGAGTGACAATGCAATGCAAAACGTATTGCCAGGAACCAAACCTCATACGTCCTTTTCTAAAGGAGGAGAGACAAGAAAACTGCTCATGGGAAATGCAATTTTAATTAAAGATTAAAATGAGGTTACATTATAATAATGATGCCTTCATTCTAATAAACGTTCTAGTGTTTATCACAAGTGGATGCGTTTCCTGCTTCTTGGAAAAGTTGGCAGCTTCAGAAAGGTGAGAGAGGCTAAATCTATGAGGGAATAAAGACTTTTAGTCCATGCTTATGGGCCAGGAGGAACAAGGCTGTTTTTCCCAGACCCAACAAGCCCACCAGGAAAATACAAACATACAAATTAGAAGCAGGGGTAGGCTAATCCCTGCCTCATTGACTTGGCTGCTTCCCCATAACACCAGAACATCAACTCCCAGCGTCAAGATATTTTGAGCCATCTTGGCTTACTTCTTCACAATTGCAAACACTTCCTGGTCGCCACTGGGACCCCAATCCCCTGAACCACTATGGGACTTGCCTCCCAGTATCAGGAGTCCTTAGACCACTATCCAAACTTGTCACAACTCCCCTACCACAGTTCCTTCCCATCACTCCGTTATGTTTAGGGTCTCCCAAGCCATTAATGACATCTTGCACAACCATTGCACAATCCAGACATGTCACCTCCCCCCACCACATCCCCTCAATGATCATTTGCATTCCTCAATCCACTAGCTTCACCAACCTGCTCTCATAGGCTTTGGCCTCGTGCAGCTGGCTTTCCACCTAAAGTCCATCAGGCTGCCTATAGGCAGGGGCTTTGAAGGTAAAAAAAAACTCCAAAGTGACCCCCACAGTTAAGTTGTGCTGGACTTTGGGGAAAACCTGTGTTTCCGGGTTCTCCCCCTCACAAAAGCCTTTAGGGAAGGAACTTACCTCCATACTGAAATACACACCAAAGGCACAGAGAGGTCTTTCATAGCTTCCTGAGCCAATTATAGATAAACATGCATTGTCATTAAGTCAATATGGCATTCCTTCTATTGATGAATTATGATAATTTGTGTTAATGAGTTAGGACAGGCAATCTGAATGATGAAGTGACAGGCCAAATCTTTTGATCTGTAAGCTGCCTTCAATGACAAGCATACGCATGCAAATATATTACTCTAGTTAGGTATTAATTCCTCCTGTGACATTTTTACTCTTTCCTGGAATGTACATTTTGGAAGTTTAACATGTTGCACTTAACTCTATTGACAGTGGCTCCTCTGTTGCATTTTAATATGACCGAGAAACCTTGCACTGCAGAATGAGGTCATTCAGCCCATCGTGTCTGCACTGACTCTCCAACAGTATCCTTCCAAGACATTATCCCATAACCACACACATGTACCCAACTAATCTCCTGAATTTATACATCTTTGGACACAAAGGGACAATTTACCATGGCCAATCCACCTAACCTTCCACCTAAAGTAAGGAAGGAAACCAGAGCACACGGGGGAAACCCATGCAGACTCCAGAGACAGTGATCCAAGGCCAGAATCAAACCCGGGTCCCTGGCACTGTGAGGCAGTGCCAGGCTAACTACTGTGCCACCGTGCCTTTCTATTTAATAATATTTTCCCCCAGCCAAGGTATTGGCAACACTCATTTTTCACATTGCATTTTAATCCTCAGTGCTACCTTATTACTAACCTCAGTAATTTACCACAAAAAAGCACCCCCCCGCCCCCCACACACACACACACATTTGCTGCAGCAATGTTTGAGTCTAATTCCACCAACTTCCTGGCAATTCATCTTCAGATGTGAGGCCAGATGTCAGGTATTAGCAGAGAGTTCAACAATGGGGATGGGTGTGGTTGTGAGTTCTCCCAGGCAAGGCCAGGTAGATTTATGTGTATATAGGAAGTTAAATCCCCAAAATGTAATATTGGATCAGGAGCTCAAATTCCCCCCCACCACATTTTGAGTTTCACCTGAGTAGAACTGAAGGTGAGTTAAGTAATTAAAAACTCAAATGGTTCATTAAATTATGTCTGAGCCAAGGATTCTGGCTTTTACAGCCAGTGGGTCTATTTCCTGAGCGGTGTGAAACTCACCAGCTTGCTGAAGTTTGTGCACAGCAGGGAAAAGTACTTTAGTGAAATGGACAGGCTGGGAAGGCTTTGATCGCTGAAACTGAAGAGCTTCAGCCATGTTCAGGTGAGAGTTAGCTGCTCCTTTTCAGGGAGTGCTCTCCACTGCATCTCAGCTGATTGCCAACTTCTTGGAAGTCGCTTCTACTTTACTCATCATCAGCTGTACTTCCTTCACTATAGCATAAGAACAACTGATGAGGCTTTACTTTATACGATGGCATAGTGGTTAGCACTGCTGCCTCACAGCACCAGGGAACCAGGTTCAATTCTCAGCTTGGGCCACTGTCTGTGTGGAGTTTGCATATTCTTCCCGTGTCTGCATGGATTTCTTCTGGATGCTCCAGTTTCCTCCCACAGTCTGAAGAACATGCTGGTTAGATCATTAGCCATGCTAAATTCTCCCTCAGTGTACCTGAACAGATGCTTAGAATGTGACGACTAGGGGATTTTCACTGTAACTTCATTGCAGTGTAAGCCTACTTGTGAAAGCAAGCATCAGGTTTAATGAGCTTTTGTGGATTGGTAATGAATGCGAATGGTATTGATGCCATTAGTTAGCAGGATATCCAACCTGCCATTCACCCACAATGGGAGTTTTTATGCTTGCAGAATTCAGATTTTTTGCCTCCAGCTAGATTCTCTGCTCCTGTGCACTGTGAATCAGCAGGATAGGAAAATTCTGTTCAGTGTACCATTCCACACAGCCTCTCTGATTAGTCAGGGAACCCAGAGGCAGGACACTAATGCCATGACTCAGTTACGTACCCTTGGCAAAACCCACTCCAGCTGTCAAAGGCTTCCTGACCCTCTAATGATCCTGCTGTTACAACAGGAACCAAGTTCAGAAAACTCCAGCCATTGTGTCTCACTTCTCTGGCCCTTAAAACCAAGGTTTAAAAATCATTCCATTTACATTGCCATGCCCTTCACAATGGGTGTTGAAGTGGTCATGGATTGACATGGGATTTTGCAGCTGGGAAACTGTCCTTACAAAGCCATTATCTGGACTGCCACTGACACAGGGTGCAGCCAAACCATGCAAGGATGTCAGGTTCAGTACGATTTTTCTTATACTTGTTTTTGAATACATTATCCAAAACATTTGTGTCTTGGTTTCCTGCTCTTCTTGGAGTTTTACATGTTTTCTTCCCAATCTTTTCGAGAACTCCATGATGGAATCTTCCCAATCTGGTTTATGCCCCGGCCACAGCATTGAATTCAAAATCACAAAAGAAATCCATTGTCCCTCCTCATCCTTCCCAACTTCTCTATAGTCTTTGGCACAGTTCACAGTTCATCTCTCCTCCACTGTTCCTCTGGTAACACTTTCACCTAGTCAATTGTGGCCAGACATCTCCAGCTATGGCTTCTCTTACCTCATGATGTGGGTATGCCGGCGTTGGACTGGCATAAACACAGTAAAAAGTCTGACAACACCAGGTTTTAGTCCAACCTATTTATTTGATAATATACTCACAAGCTTTCGGGGTTAGCCCCTTCGTCAGGTGAATGGAGAGTTCTGGCCTCGGACAGAGCATATAAAGCACAGACAGTTTAGAGATTACTGATTAGAATGCGAATCCTTACACCTAACCTGCTGTTCAAGACCTGAAGTGGCTGATAATGTGAGTGGAAGGAGCACTGATCACAGTTTAAAGAGATGTGTATTGTCTCCAGACAGTACAGTGAGTGAGGTTTTGCAAACCCAGGCAAGTCACGGGGGTTACAGATAGTGCGACATGAACCCAAGATCCCTGTTGAGACCGTCCTCGTGTGTGCGGAACTCCGTATACACAGGATTTGCTCAGATGAGGAGGATCATGACAGACACCTCCAGACCCTGAAAGATGCCCTCATAAGAACAGGATATGGTGCTCGACTGATAGATCGGCAGTTCCGATGCGCCACAGCGAAAAACCGCACCGATCTCCTCAGAAGGCAAACACAGGACACAGTGGACAGAGTACCCTTCGTCGTCCAGTACTTCCCCGGAGCGGAGAAGCTACGACATCTTCTCCGGAGTCTTCAACATATCATTGATGAAGACGAACATCTCACCAGGGCTATCCCCACACCCCCACTTCTTGCTTTCAGACAACCACACAACCTCAAACAGACCATTGTTCGCAGCAAACTACCCAGCCTTCAGGAGAACAGTGACCACAATACCACACAACCCTGCCACAGCAACCTCTGCAAGACATGCCGGATCATCGACATGGATACCATCATCACACGTGAGAATACCATCCACCAGGTACATGGTAAATACTCTTGCAACTCGGCCAACATTGTCTACCTGATACGTTGCAAGAAAGGATGTCCCGAAGCATGGTACACTGGGGAGCCCATGCAGACGCTACGACAACGGATGAATGAACATCGCTCGACAGTCACCAGGCAAGACTGTTCCCTTCCTGTTGGCGAACATTTCAGTGGTCACGGGCATTCAGCCTCTGACCTTCGGGTAAGCATTCTCCAAGGCAGCCTTCACGACACACGACAGCGCAGAGTCGCTGAGCAGAGACTGATAGCCAAGTTCCGCACACATGAGGACGGTCTCAACAGGGATCTTGGGTTCATGTCGCACTATCTGTAACCCCCGTGACTTGCCTGGGTTTGCAAAACCTCACTTACTGTGCTGTCTGGAGACAATACACATCTCTTTAAACTGTGATCAGTGCTCCTTCCACTCACATTGTCAGCCACTTCAGGTCTTGAACAGCAGGTTAGGTGTAAGGATTCGCATTCTAATCAGTAATCTCTAAACTGTCTGTGCTTTATATGCTCTGTCTGAGGCCAGAACTCCCCATTCACCTGACGAAGGGGCTAACCCCGAAAGCTTGTGAGTATATTATCAAATAAATAGGTTGGACTAAAACCTGGTGTTGTCAGACTTTCTCTTACCTCACCCACACTGTTTGCATTGCTGTTCCTTAGAACTTATCTCTGGCCATTTCTGTTATTCAACTGTGTGCTGACCTTCATCAGATTTATCTGAAGACATGTCATGAGGTTCCACATGGACACTGACAACACCCAGCTCGACCTAACACTCCTCCCTCAACGCTCCCCCTGCCTCTGTGTTACTTAACAGACCACCTCCTCAACATAACCCCTTCCTCTGAGTTACCTAACTGAGTTACCTAACACTCCTCTTGCATCTGTGTTACCTAACAGACCACCTCTTTCAACACTCCCCCTGCTCTGAGTTACTTAACAGACCACCTCTCTTAACACTCCTCTTGCCTCTGTGTTACCGAACAGACCACCTCTCTCAACACTCTTCTTGCCTCTGTGTTATCTAACAGACCACCTCCTCAACACTCCTCTGCCTCTGTGTTATCTAACAGACCACCTCTCTCAACATAGCCCCCTGCCTCTGTATTACCTACAGACCACCTCTCTCAACGCTCCCCCTGCCTCTGTGTCATCTAACAGACCACCCCTGTCAACACACCCCCTGCCTCTGCGTTACCTAACAGACCACCTCTCTCAACATGTGGAGACCCTGGAGAGAGTGGAGAGGAGGTTTACCAGGATGTTGCCTGGTATGGAAGGACTGGGTTATGAGGAAAGATTGAGCAAATTGGGGCTGTTTTCCCTTGAAAGACGGCGACTGAGGGGAGATCTAATAGAGGTATATAAGATTATGAAGGGTATAGATAGAGTAAATAGTGGTAAGCTTTTTCCTATGTTAGAAACGCACAGTACGATGGGCCATGGGCTTAGAGTGAAGGGGGAGAGGTATAACACGGATGTTAGAGGGAGGTTTTTCATACAGAGGGTAGTGGGGGTATGGAATGCTCTGCCAAGCAAGGTGGTGGAGGCAGGTACGTTGGAGTTGTTTAAGAGTTACTTAGACAGGCACATGAGTGGGTTGGAGATGGAGGGATATAGGATATTGTTTTAAATAAGGTTCAGTAGCCTTGGGATGTCCCTGGTAATGTATAAGGATGTGGAATGATACTAATGTTTTTCTCTTTTAATTCACAGGTTTTAAGTCAGTCCGCCTTGTTGTCCAACGAGGGGCATACATGCGATGGGTCGTATTGGGGCTGCTCTTGGATGTTCGAGAATAGCCTAGTGCTTCACGTCGTTAGTGTACGCTTAAACTGGACCAGATGCTGGGCAACACGACAGCTCAGTGACTATCACTGTTTGCTGTGCAGACACATGGATTTGGGCCAGTGTCTGTGGGAGTTTGCGCATTTTCCCCGTGCTTGTGTGGGTTTTTTCCGGATGCTCCGGTTTCCTCCCACACCCCAAAGATGTGCTATTAGGCCGATTGGAGGTAATAAATTGTCCCTAAATTAGTTTTCCCTCAATGTGGAATGCCATAAGCATAGGTAAGGGTCATGGGTGGAGGGGGGACTGGTAATGTTAAATTGGCGGCGTTGACTCGTTGGGCCGAAGGGCCTGTTTCCCAGGCTTTTTTTTGTTCTTTGTTCTTTGTTCAACACACCCCCTGCCTCTGTGCTACCTAACAGTCCACCTCCTCAACACAACCTCTTCCTCTGTTACCTAACAGACCACCTCTCTCAAGCACCCCCTGCCTCTGTGCTACCTAACAGACCACCTCTGTCAGTACAACCCCTACCTCTGTGTTGTCAGCCAACTTCTCTAACATTCAGTGATGGTGACCCTTAATATCACCCAAGTAAACATTGGGAAGACTGAAGATATTGCCTTTGATCTTCACCACAAACATGCTTCCTCCCCACCTATTCCAAACTCATCCCATACATAGGCTGAACTCGACTAGCCATCAGTATCCTGCGTATACCCTGCTGCTCTTGTTTTAAGCCAGCTGGAAGCCTGTGTTGTAACTTCACTTGGTTATCTTATGGTTCTATTATGTATCTGTGAGTGATAGGATAGACTGGTAAAGAAAGGATCAAGTAGATTTCTGCCTAGATTGATCCCTTCCTTCTTGGCACGAGCCCATCAATGGACATGTTGATGAGCCATGACAGATTACATTCTGTGCCCCTGCTTCTTCCAATGTTTTGGGGGAAGGCGATGGCCTAGTGGTATTATTGCTAGACTATTAATCCAGAAACTCGGTTAATGTTCTGGGGACCTGGGTTCAGATCATGCCACGGCAGATGGTGGAATTTGAATTGAATAAAAAAATCTGGAATTAAGAATCTATTGAAAGCCATGAAACCATTATCAATTGTCGGAAAAACCCATCTGGTTCACTAATATCCCTTAAGAAAGGAAATCTGCCATCCTTACCTGGTCTGGCCTATATGTGATTCCAGAACCACAGCAAAGTGGTTGACTCTGAATTGCCCTCTAAGGGCAACTAGGGATGGGCAATAAATGCTGGCCAGCCAGCGATGCCCATATCCCACAAATGAATAAAGAAAAAGTGGAATGATGTTCAGCATAGTGACAGACACATTCATCAGTTGAGGGGACTGTTTTGGGGCAATTTGCATTGTTTCTTTACTGTTGTCAAGCAACAAGATAGTTCTTGAGCAGGATCAACTGAGCTCAAATTGAGTATTGTATTGATATGATGCTTGCGCTGTTGCCAAGAGATCCATCCAATACTTGTTTTTTGATTCTGTGTTCATCCATTCCCAGACCACTTTAGACCATAATGATGCATTGTGAGTCAACGATATCTTGTAGGATTGGAATCACATTGGAATCAGCCAGAGTGGCTGTACTCAATTCAGTTTCACAATTAGTCTCGATAGAAATTGAACTCACCTGCTCTGGAAAAGTTCTAGTCTAGTACCACAACATTACGCCATCTGAAATTATATTGCAAAGTTCAGATGGAAATTCATAATAATTGATGAGAGAAGTGGTATGAAAAATACATTAATGTATAATTCCCAGACTTGGATGTAACCTGATGGACTGTAAGGTCTTTTCTGGTTTTCTACATTCGTATACTTCTCAAAGTGAAAGATTTTCAAAAATTTCTGTTGTCATGATCTTCTTCAAAATTTAGATTATTTTTTAGAATGAGTTGAATAACATTGCAAAAAAATTAATTTCAATCTGAATAGTAGTGTCTCATTAAAGAGCGGCATGGCGGCACTGTGGTTAGCACTGCTGCTTCACAGTGTCAGGGACCTGGGTTCGATTCCTGGCCTCGGGTCACTGTTCATGTAGAATTTGCACATTCTTCCCATGTCTGCATGGGTTTCCACAGAGTGCTCTGGTTTCCTCCCACAGTCCAAAGACGTGCGGGTTAGGTGGATTGGCCATGGGAAATTGTCCCTTAGTGTTGGAGAAGCTGGCGAGGGTAGGTGCACGGGGTTGTGGGAATAGGGCCTGGGCGGGATTGTGGTTGGTGCAGCTTCGATGGGCTGTGTGGCCTCCTTCCGCAATGTAGGATTCTAAGAGCAGTGTTAAAGTTCTGATTTGATTTTTGATTTGATTTATTATTGTCACATGTATTGTACACAGTGAAAAGTACTGTTTCTTGTGAATTATACAGACAAAGCATACCATTCATACAGAAGGAAATGAGAGACTGCAGAATTTAGTGTTACAGTCATAGCTAGGCTGCAGAGAAAGATCAACTTAATGCGAGGTAGGTCCATTCAAAAGTCTGATGGCAGCAGGGAAGAAGCTGTTCTTGAGTCGGTTGATATGTGATCTCAGACTTTTGTATCTTTTTCCCGACAGGAGAAGGTGGAAGAGGGAATGTCCAAGACGCGTGAGGTCCTTAATTATGCTGACTGCTTTGCCAAGGCAGCAGGAGGTGTAGACAGAGTCAATGGCTGGGAAGTGGGTTTGCGTGATGGATTGGGCTGCATTCACGACCTTTTTTAGTTCCTTGAAACCTTGGGCAGAGCAGGAGCCATACCAAGCTTGTGCATCTGTAAAAGCTGGTGAGTTGTATGGACATGCCAAATTTTCTGCTTTATCTGTCCCAGAGCTACCATGTCACCCATGTAGTATTGGATAGTATTATTCTTTTACTATTTAATGTTTTATTGTTCAATCTATCCTGTATATATTTTCTTTTGGGGCTATGCCTTAATATTTTAGCTATTACCCAAGGGTCTGTAAGTTCATTTACAAATATGTTGAATGGGTTTGAACCCTTATCTTTTGCTTTCTAATAGATTGGCAACGTTGGTTTCAACTTAGCTTTATGATCGATTCCAGCTTCCATCAGTCAGCATTTTCTATTCTCCAGAAAACACAATGCAGAGGAGGATTTAATCCACCTTTCCAAAAATACCTTATCAGCGTTTCCAACTCCTTCAATCAGACATGATGTGCAGTTGTCAGTTATTGGGAGTGAAATGTAGACTCTATGTCTGTAAATAGAAGGGACCTCAGCACTTTTGTTATCTGAAATTCTTGATAGCTCTGGGACAGATAAAGCAGACATTCCTTTGGTATCAAGTTCTGCTGACATCTGGTTCATGCTCAGGTTGCTTTTAAAAAAAAAGCCTGATTATTAATGCTCATTTTATGAAGAAACAGAATTTGCATTAATATAGAACTTTATCCTAGCAATCAGAAACATTTCAAATAAATTCACACTTAATGAATTATCTGTAACGCTGTCACAAATATGGAGTTATATTGCCACACAGTAACATTCAAAAATCATAAGATAAAGGCCAAATACTGCGGATGCTGGAAACTGAAATAAAAACAAAAAATGCTGGAAAAACTCAGCAGGCCTGGATGACTCTTTGAAGGGTCATCCAAACTCAAAATGATGGCTCTATTCTCTCTCCACAGATGCAGTCAGATCTGCTGAGATTTTCCAACATTTTCTACTTCTGTTTCAAAAATCATAAGTCTGGTTAAAGCTATATGTTATAGTGATGACATATAATGATATATGTTAATGTGCCATCCTTCTGTTCCAGCACCTGGAATCTTAACCTGTTCAGTTGTTCAAAATTCTCTCCAACACTAATAATACTTCATGAATATGTTTATTCCTTTTTGTCCCATGACATTCTAAATCATATTACACAGTAATATGTTTCCAGGTAGCCAGTTATATTATTATACAGCTGTCAACTGAATTTAAGTGCCTCCCTTTTAAAAATAGATTTTCTAATCAAAGTTATGGGCAGCACGTTGGCACAGTGGTTAGCACTGTTGCCTCACAGTGCCAGGGACCCGATTCAATTGTGGCCTTGGAAATTCCTCTGTGTGGAAGTTGCACCTTATCCCCGTAAGTTGATTGGCCATGTTAAATAGACCCTAGTGTCAGGGGATTAACAGGGTAAATATGTGGGGTTATGGGAATGGGGCAGCGATGTGATTGTGATCAGTGTAGACTCAATGGGCCAAATGGCCTCCTTCTGCACTGTAAGGATTCTATGAATCTGTGGAAAGATATCTCTGAGTTGGACATCAAGTACTGAGATCACTTCTACCAGATTTCTAGCTTGCCTTCACTCCATTAACATTTGTTGATTCTTGTTATATTATTCCAATTAGTCAGTACTTGTTCATTTTTTCGCCTTTGAGGAGGTGAATTTCACACAGCTGTGATTTCAGTAGCCAGATTGCAATAAGTAGCCTCCAGCTAGGATACAATTAATTGCATAAATCATTAGCAGCAAAATTCTACCCCAGGAAATATCCGCTGATTAAACAAATTGATTTATACATTCCCGTCAGGAATGTTTTTATTGTTGTAATGTAACAAACAAGGAGAAATATTTCCCCTTCAACATTTCAACTAATTTCCATGGGGTCTCAGTTTATTCCTTAACACATGCCTCTTCAAATCAATCAGCAAATTGGAGAGAAAGCTGAATTATTGGATTGCAGTCAACTTTTCTGTGATAAGTGATCCAGCTGTTTATTACACCTGTACTTACCTACAGGCTTTCTATTGAGGTTTGCAATGGAGAGTACTATGGATTAGAAAGCTGAAAAGCAAGTGACGTTCAAGTTGGAGTGGTACTAATTGAGTGGCTATGGGGAATGGTAGGTGGCAAACATCTGGAGTCTGTATGAACAAGGCAAGCAATTGTGTATTGATTTAACCAATCAGTTTGAAGAATTATTAATGAGCAGTGGACAGTCTGAACCAGGAGATGTCTAGTAGAATATTAAATGCAATGTCAAATCAGATCTAGATAGTGAAATAAAGATTGGATTACGAGCAGGAGAAGAGAAGCAAGGAGGCACAGTGGTTAGCACTGTTGCCTCGCAGTGCCATGGATCCGGTTCGATTCCTGGCTTGGGTCACTGTCTGCGTGGAGTTTGCACATTCTTCCCATGTCTGCGTGGGTTTCCTCCAGGTGTTCCAGTTTCCCCCCACAGTCCAAAGATGTGCGGGTTAGGTGGATTGGCCATGCTACATTGCCCCTTAGTGTCAGGGGGACTAGCTGGGATAAATGCATGAGGTTATGGGAATAAGGCCTGGGTGGGATTGTGGTTGGTGCAGACTTGATGGTCCTCCTTCTGCACTGTAGGATTCTATTATAAATTTTTAAAAACTTCAACAATAATTAAAATCTGAAGGAATGAGACTCCATCCTTGTAAATGTTTGTTTTCAATTGCAGAGAGGTTGTTTGACAGAAATTAAAATTTAACACGCAGCTAAATGGATACTTACATAAGCATGGACAAACCCTAACTTTTACTAACAAGTTTATTTCCTATTTCTGAGCAACTGCACAGAAATTATATTTGGACAGTAAGTCAGTGAGATACCATTTATAGTGCAGATTTTGGAGGCATTGTACCTCTCAGACAGTAACTTCTATACTGTGTTTAACTGAACAAGTGTGATTGCTGACCAACCAGGGAACAAAGTAAAATTCACATTTCACATTGAAAGTTTGGTTGTACATGCATGCTTTCTTTCTCTACTTGCATTTTCGGGATCTGATGGTTTTAGAGAACTGTTCACATAAAACTGTAAGCAAAGATAACAATAACATGTGATTTCAACCTTTCTAATGTTAGAGCTCAAAGACCTTGGTCTATATTTTTGTTATATATATATATATACTTCATCATGTCTAATTTATAGGATTTTAAAAACTGGACAAAGATTTTAAAATGGCTGAAGCTATGGTTGCTATGACTCGAACAAAAGGAACTTACAGGCATTCAGACAAGTTGATGCCTCATTATCTCTGCAGTGATGCTAACTGCCCAGTGAGCTGCAGCAAACCAATCTGCAAGGGAATTATTCAAAGGCCATTTACACTTCTTAAGATTGTCTGTCTGCTAAGACAAAGGACCTTGACACCTTCTTCTAGAAATCTTAATGGTTGAAACATTAACCAACTCAAGAATCCAGACTAAGGCTGGGATTTTCAGGTCCTCCTGCGGTGAAGTTTCTTGTGGCAGATGCAGTGAGCCATTGGCTACCGGCAGGATGGTCTTGCCACATTTGTGGCTTATTGCATGGCTCGCCGGCCCTGCCACAAGCGCACCCACCGTGCAGATCAGCTTTGGCGGGACTAGAACGTCCTATCAGAGGGAGGGGCTGGAAAATTCCGTCCTAAGGAAAATATATCCTTTGTCATAACCAAAGTGGAGAAGTCGGAGTTACCTAACCCTCCACCACAACCCCCACCCAACCCCTTGAAGCTGGTAGAACCTGTAATGTTGTCCTGTGGAGCTACGAAGCTCAGTCTGCCATTTTCTGTCAACCAAGCGGGAGCTGAGGATAAAGGCTCTGCCCACATTTGAATGTTTGCTCCCATCCATTGGATTTTCTGTACCATCCCTGACAAAACTAATTGACCCCTGCTCACTTTATCATGGAAGTTATTTTGACTGGAAAGTGGATTATCCAGCATCAGCTTCAAGCTGCTGACCTCTGTGAAATAACACACCACTGGACTTTTCATTCCAGACTTTGGACTTGTGTGAAACAATAAATTATATTTCTATCATGATCTTAGTCCTGTACAACTTTCTTTTTTTAATCCCTTTTTTTAACTGTATGAATGCAAAAAGGAAGCTATATATTGTGATTCCTACATGTTTGAGTGTGTGTGAATAAACTAACCCTCTAAGTTTACCCCAAATGCAAAAATTAGGCTATGTTACAACTCCTCCATGTTTGAATGTGTGAATAAACTAACCCTCTGAAATTACTCTGTTTAACTGTATGAGTTAAAAAAATGAGGTTATATATTGCGACTCTTAAGTGTATTGATACTTAAGAGTATTGATAGGCAAAGGGATCTGGGTGTACAGATATACAGGTCACTGAAAGTGACACACAGGTGGAGAAGGTAGTCCAGAGGGCATATGGCATGTTTGCCTTCATCGGCTGGGGCATTGAGTTTAAAAATTGGCAAGTCATGTTGCAGCTTTGTAGAATCTTAGTTAGGCCGCACTTGGCATATAGTGTTCAATTCTGGTCGCCACACTACCAGAAAGATATGGAGGTTTTGGGCAGGGTACAGAAAAAGATTTACCACGATGTTGCCTGGTATGCAGTGCATTAGCTATGAGGAGAGGTTGGGGAAAATTGTTTTGTTTTCACTGGGATGACAGAGGTTGAGGGGTGACCTGATAGAAGTCTACAAGATTATGAGGCCAGAATGGATAGCCAGAAGCTTTTTCCCAGGGTGGAAGAGTCAATTACCGGGGGTGCAGGTTTAAGGTGTGAGGGGCAAAGTTTAAAGGAGATGTACGAGGCAAGTTTTTTTACACAGAGGATGGTGGATGCCTAGAACTCACTGCCGGGGGAGGTAGTGGAAGCAGATGCGACAATGAATTTAAGTGGCGTCTGGACAAATACATGAATGGGATAGGAATAGAGGGATATGGTCCCTGGAAGGGTAGGAGATTTCAGTTCAGTCGGGCAGCGTGGTCAGTGCAGGCTTAGAGAGCCAAAGGGCCTGTTACTGTGCTGTAATTCTCTTGGTTCTTCCTTTGTTCTTTGTTCTTCTATGTTTGAGTGTGTGTGAATAAACAAACCCTATAAGTTTGCTCTGTTCAACTATATGAATGCCAAAAGGAGGCTATGTTGCAACTCCTCCATGTTTGAGTGTGTATAAATAAACTAATCTTTTGTCGTGTTATTAATAAAAATTACGTTACATCAGAACTGAAGGGTTGGGAAATATACCACCGCTTAGAAAGGGAAATCAAATCTAAAACACAAATCTAAAATCAAATCTAAAATCTAAATCAAATCTAAAAAATCTAAAACAAATCTAATAAAATCTAAAATCTAAAAATCTAAAATCTGTTTATGCACGTATACCACATACTGTAGCATTTGTTATTGAAGAGAAAATGTGAGCTTTAGTCATGGTCTGAAATTATGCTCCGTATTAAGTCAAGAACAACATGGAAAGTGAAGAAGGAGCAGTTCATTGAGCTTGCCTGGAATTTCATTGGATCAATATAGAAGATGAAAGAAGGGAGGTCAGCATGAGAGTGGGGTCTGGAATGTTAAGAAGGAGGGAGGGAGAAACAGCAGCAAATATGATTGCAAGCTCTCTAAGGAACCATATTTGCAGTATGCTCCTTGTAAGTCAAACCTCAAGTAATTGGGAACATAGCAAAATACAGGGCTGGAAAAGATGAATACTTGGGAATAATTCCAAGGCAGTTAAATCATCCATGGCTTTATTTAGTTAATATTATGAAAAGAAAGCTTCTAAAGTCTAGTTGTGGAAAAAGAAATAAAATATTTGGAGATGCAAGAAATGAGAGCTTGCAAGTTTGTATGCCTCAGAAGCATTCTGTATTATATTTACCAATGGAGCGATTTGGGGAGTTTAATCAGGATGCTTTATGTTACCCACTAACCTAAGGCATGGCTGAGATGCCTCTGCAGTCCGTTTGATCAATCCAAACATATCTTATTCAAATATCTACCTAATTTCCTCCTGTCTTCTACATAACCACGCTCCAGGTAAAATATCTACCCTCTTCTCAGCATCATTCTGTTTCCCCCCTCATTCTAGCATTGTGGCAATTTGCAACATATTCCTGGACTTAAACACCAACAATCTCCCAAACGACAAAACAAAACTAAAATACTGCATGCGGATGCTGGAAATCTGAAATAAAAATAGAAAATGCTGGAAAAGTGCAGCAGGTTTGGCAGCACCCATGGAGGGAGAAATAGCTTTAACAGGCAGTATTTTACAGCCCTGCTTGAGTGAGACTGGAAAATCCCGTCCGAGATCAATGGACATTTCTGTTGTCTGCCTCTCGCCCGCTCCAATTCTGTGATGGGCGGGGTGGTAGAATTCCGGTGCACATTTTGTGTCCATGACTATTCTCCATTCTGAAGCCATATGACCCAAAATGTGAATTCTGTTTTTCTTTCCACAGATGCTGCCGGACCTGCTGAATTTTTCTGTGTTCATTAGTCTACCCTCCCCCCCTCAAACAACAGCAGACAGAAGAGGGTCGGGAGGGGCAGTTTAAATGAACAAAACATATTCACAGACCTGCAGGGCAATGCCTCAATGCCATTTTCACAGCGATGGGTTTTGTAGCATTTGAGTTTCCTGTCATGGAGAGCTGGAACGCTTCATTAACATATTTAAATTGCCTTCCAAGCATGCCGTTTGGAAGCCTGATCTAAAATTCACTGCAGCTGTATGGGTTTTCCAGGTGTCAGGAATACTGGCACTGAAGGAGTGGCAGGAATCCCACACTTTTCCAACACTCCTTGGGTCAGAATGGAAGAGGAGTGCTCCCTTTGACCCTTCAAAGTGACTTTCAACCTCCTCCAACCCCATTTGCAATCTTTTTCTCTCTCCCTCGTGTAGCCAAAATGGGCTAGCTAAAATGGTGTTTTGTAAAGCACTCTGGGACAATTGGGCAAGAAGCTAAACCAACAGGCTAGTTTAAAGACAGACAGAGACAAACAGGCTGCAACCCTGACGACTGAATAAACAGGATATGGGTCATCTCCAGGATGAAAGAGACTTTCTGGTCACACTGGGTTGTGTGCCAGACATAGGGGCACCATGAACCCTTATTTAGGAGGAAGGTAAGTGACCTATGTGCCTCCAGCACCTACAGACATGGCTGCTGGGGACACTCCCTGGGATCGGTGTGGGAGCACCTGATTGGACTCTTATCAATCAGGGTGATCAAGTCCTGATCGACTGATCGGCAATGGCCAAAAAGGGGCGTGAAACCAAACGGGGCATAAAGGGTGCTGCGCAACCAGGAATCTCTCTCTCTCTTTCTGACCCCATGAGCAAGCTACAACAATGGTGAACAGCGCCAGCATGTGGAGAGCCACCACACGAAGGAAGGAAAGAAAGAAGATCAGAGTCAGAGAGCCAGACCAGACCAAGGGACCAGACTACACAGACAACTACCAAGACCAGCGCAGAGATAAAGGCCAATATCTGCTTGGGTACTTGCCAGTCACACAAAGTTAAGTCAAGGTCTTGTATTGTGCCTGAATTCTAGTGTTTTCTGTAAGAAACTTATTCTTGGTTGGGTGGGTGATTATTGATTGTGTGGGTTTAAATAAATATTGTTTGTACTAATAAGACGTCTACTCAAAGTTATTTGTCCACCGTATAAGGGTTAAAACAGACTGATTTTACAACACTTGCTAATTAGTTATGCCACTCTCCCCAACAATATCCGAAGTTCACGGATCACATTCAAAGTTTGTACTGTGCACGTATACCTCCTGCCCTCGCTCGCCACAATGGCCAATCATGTCTCCTACTCACTGCTGTAGGCCGTCCTAAAGGATCCTCAGCCATTGCCTGGTGTCATTGGTTTTCTTCCTGACAGTGGTTTGGCTGATGAATATGAAACGAATCCCAAGAATAGTCTTCTTGTTCCTTGCTGGAACATTCAACTATTTTTGGTCTCCCCCACCTCCCAGAAATATTGTGGCTTTAGGTTTTGTTGTCAGCTAAATGGCAAAATTGAATGTAATTTTGGTGTTAAACACTAACAGAGAAAAATTCAGTATAGATCGCACAGTTACTAGACTTGGCTGATCTGTGGGGAAGGAGAAAGTGGGGTCAATTTTGAATTGCACACTGTCCCAAAAATGTAGAGGCCTTCATAACTTCGAAGCCTAGGCCTCTTTTGAGTGTGGCACATGAGCTCCCAGACAGAGCTGATTTGGTGCAGTTTGGCAGATTGGTCCAGGGTCAGGATGGGGCCAGAGCACCCACCAATAAAGGCAACTTCAAGTCAGTCATGGAAGTTGGGGGCTCTGAGGATAGCTGCAGCTCAGATTGCCTGACATTGTAATGAAAATAATTCAACACTTATCTTTGGTGGAACTGGTGGAGTATGCACGGTGCGGGCTCCAATCAGTTCTGGCCTAAAATGGTCTGACATTAGACCCCAAATTCAAAACTGGGGAGGCGATGGCCTAGTTGTATTATCGCTGGACTATTAATCCAGAAACTCAGTTAATGTGCTGGGGAATGGTGGAATTTGAATTCAGTAAAAAATATCTGGAGTTAAGAATCTACTGATAGCCATGAAATCACTGTCAATTGTCGGAAAAACCCATCTGGTTCACTAATGTCGTTTAGCGAAGGAAATCTGCCGTCCTTGCCTATTCTGGCTTACATGTGATTCCAGAGCCACTGCAATGTGGTTGGCTCTGAACTGGGCAATTAGGGATGGGCAATAAATGTTGGCTAGCCAAAGCTGCCCATATCCCATGAATTAATTAATATTGAAAGGGCCTATAATCTGAAATAGGGGAGTGCTTAGACACCCGGCATTGGATCCTTTCAAAACAGAGACAGCAGCATTTTTGGTACCAACTGAGTGTCTGACTCTTGTGATTCATTAATACCTGGCAAAAGACATAGAAAATCGATAAGGTAATTGCTGTGTATGTAAATACTATTTGAATACCTAATAGATTTCCCATGGTGGTGAGAGATGTTATAGATCGAGGGTCCCACCTGCACCTTTCACATTAAAGTCTTATTTCTAAGATGCATCACATTTACAATAAGATGTAAATTTGGAATAGGCTAAAAGAATCTTACTGAGTTACTGCATGAAACTGAATACCCTCCCCCATGATGGCGGGAGGGTGCTGGGTTGGTGCTGCCCACTCTGATTAAGTTAATGGGGGGAAGATAGTGCAGCCCACAGATAGCATTAAAATAGTGCGGTTACTTAATGTTCATGACCTAATGTTGTTTTCACAGAATTGCCAGCATTGCATCATTGGATACCGTATGGCAAATGGGAATCACAACTAAAAATAAACAAAAGAATGACTTGCATTTACATGGCGTCTTTCATAACCACCAGACATTGTAAATCGCTTTACAACCAACTGTTGTAACGTAGAAAACTTGTGGTTTTGAATTTTCTTAGGACTAAAATGAAGGAAAAGATTTAGTTCATGTATTCTGTGCCACACTACTTATTACACATGCTTAATACTTCACTCTTAAGTGGAAACTTTAAGTCTATATTTTTGAACTCTCTCCCAAATATTGAAAGGATTAAATAGCGTGAGGAGAGGTTTCCAAAGTGCATCTGCACATTAACCATCAAGTCACTGAGCAAAGGGCCTTTCTCTCTCTTCATTAGCTCACAGGATATGGGTGTTGCTGACAAGGCAACACTTATTACCCAGTTACTTTCTCGAGAAGCTGGCAATGAGCTTCTTGAGTACAATACCAAGTTATTTCATAGGCATTTGAGTCAACCACAGCTTTTGGATCTGGTGTCATGTATAAGCCGTACAGGATCTGAATGACAGATTTCTTTCCCTAAAGAATGTTAGTGAACAATATGGGTTTTGATGGTAATCTGGCAGTTTTCAGGCTCATGATTATTGATATTGAGTTTTTAATTCCAGCTTTACTTAATTAATTACATTTTAAGTACAACAGCTTCTGTGATGGGATTTGAACTCATGGACTCGAGAGCATTAGTCCAGGCCTCTGGGTCCAGCATGTTTAGTCAGAGTGAATAAAATGTCATCGTTTTAACTGTTCTTGACCTTTTATTTCTTTACTGTCTTTCTTTATTTTTCCTCCCCTCCACTCTTTCCCCTTTTTTTATCCCCCCTTTCCTTACCTTTTCTCCCCCTTTGCTTCCCCTTCCCCCTTTTTCTCAGTTTCTCACCCAAGTCCCTCCTCCCCATCTTCTTCTGTAAGAAGTCTCACAACACCAGGTTAAAGTCCAGGTGACTCACCTGATGAAGGAGCAGTGCTCCAAAAGCTTGTGATACCAAATAAACCTGTTGGACTTTAACCTGGTGTTGTGAGACTTCTTACTGTGCCCACCCCAATCCAACGCTGGCATCTCCACATCATGGCTACCATCTTCACCTGTCACAGCTCACCCTCTGTTTTCAGTTTCTCTGTCGTTTGGCCTTTATTCTCCCTATAGACTGCCACTGGCGGCCTTTCCCATTGTTTTCGTGACTATGCCTCATCTTTCATTCCCTCTCCCTGCAGGACAAATATCTCCCACTTTCTTTGCCTTTTTGCTTTGACAGAAGTTCGTCTGGACTCGAAGCATCAGCTCTTTTCTCTCCTTGCAGATGTGCCAAACCTGCTGAGATTCTCCAGCATTTTCTCTTTTGGTAATCATCCACATCCATCCTTATTTTCTTCTAAGTGTTTCCCCAGTGGAGGGAGTGCGATGGTTTGTGACAGCTTTTCAATGTTTGTGAGTAACGATAGGGGTTCAAAAAGTTTGAGCCTGTTTGAAAATCAGGCAAAGTAATGTAAATTTGGATTTGAACATTTTGTGTCCCCGAGAAGGTCCATTATTTTAATCCAAACAGCTCACAAAGCCAACAAAAGTTATGTGGTCTTCTGTTCCAAGGTTATTTTCAGAAGTGGTGAAGAAGCCTGTGGTATTTTATAGTATGTGGCTGCCACCTAGTGGCATAATTTAAAATAGGTGCCTCCGAAATCAGATTTGTACACAAGTCCATAAAGTCGAAGGTGAGAAAGTCAGAGGTACATGCTTGCAACATCTGTGTAAATTAGAAGAGCGTTTGGGATGAGAGGTAAGTAAATTGTGAGAGGGAGCACTGGGGATGAGAATGCTGTCACCTTCAATACTGATTCATTCCTACTGCTGGTGACAGCAATGGGCATCCCAGTAGTACCCAGTATCTCCTCCTTGGGGTTAAGGCCGTTCCCATCCAACTAGCTCCTTCTGTCTCTGGTTGTATGCTACCTGGTCCTGCAAATGAAACAGAAGTGCATCAGCAAGAGTTATACAATCTAGTTGGTTGATATGGCTGGGGCACAGTAGTTGGCACTGCTCCCTCACAGTGCCAGAGATCCAGGCTCAATTCCAGCCTCCCATCACTGTCTTCATGGAGTTTGCATGTTCTCCCCATTTCTGCGTGGGTTTCCTCGGGGTGCTCTGGTTTCCTCCAAAGATGTGTGGTTTCGGCAGATTGGCCATGCTAAATTGCCTCATAACGTCAGGGGTCTAGCAGGATGAATGTGTGGGGTTATGAGGATAGGACCTGGGTGGGATTGTTGTCAGTGCAGGCTCGATGGACTAAATGGCCTCTTTCTGCACTGTAGGGACTCTATGACGCGATGATTCATGGTTGTGTAGCTGGCTGGCATACAGACTGTGAAATGTGGGTGTCAGGTTTGTAGCAGTGCTATGCATGAGAGGGTGAGTTGAAGCTTGGATATTTGGTTTGAATCCTGAGATTATGAGTGATGGGGGTGTGGTGGAGATTTGAAGAGTGGCTGAGGCATTGGTTAAGTAGACTGAATGAATTAGTTGTTGAACTTCCTGTAGGACCACATGCAGGTCCTAAGGTTTTGATTCCTCAAAGACTATCTGCTCTCTCTGCCTTCAGAATGTGAGTCTGGGGAGCCTCTTGATCTATTCTTTCCCAATTCCTCCATCAAGACCTGCAGTTTTCCCCCAGTCAGAACTGCTTCCTGCATGATTGATAGCATCTCCCCAAGCCACAATGCACCTCCAATTCACAAACTGCAGGTTAACTTCAAGCAGGACAGACCAGCTTTAAGTGGTGTTAGTAAGTTACAATATTGGGCTCATTGCTGATATGTGCATCAATGAGCAATATAGTTAATATTGGCTGCATGCAACAATCAGTGAAATGAATAAGCAGCAAGAAGTTTTCTGGGGCATCTGCATATTCCCCAAAACACATCTCCATCCTGTCCTTCATCCTCTGAGAGGGAATGCCCCCAGTTGCCTCAGTCTCTCTCAAGTCCTCAGCAAAGTGTTAATCATCATGTATCACCTTTTCTAAACTTGTGTGAGATACTACTGAGGTATGTGTATCTGCACTGGTTATGTGTGTATGTGACTGATGTAATGATGCCAACTCAGCTGCTTCTTCCTCCATTGCTAGGTAAATCTTCCAGTCTCCCATAAATCATTACAACAGGGTCTTCAATCTGAGTTATGCATGATGAACAATATGATTAGCTTTTGCTCTGCTTTGCATGCGAAACTGGCAACTCCAACTTTTGGTTTCTGTCCCCTCACACCTTAGTTGCAGATCATTCAAACCAACTGCAGATTTTCTGCAATTGAAGCTTGATTGAAAGATATAAGATTCTGAGTGGTAGATGTGGGCATGATGTTCCCTCTTGTGGGAGAATCCTATAACTAAGAGGTCACTGTTTAAAATAAGGAGTCACTCATTTAAAATGGAGATGAAAGTTTCAGGAGGGCAAAAGAATCATGGCAATTGCTTGGGAATCCAGTGCATTCCTGCATAAAGATCATTCTGTGGTTGAACACTAGCCATGCTAATATCACTGTAATTGACCAGTTAACATACTGAAATTCACAACCCTCTTTTCCCAAAGGAGGTGGGTTCCTCTCATGCAACATAACGCAATCCAACTAAATGTAAAAGTTGGCTGGTTGTAATAGGTTTCCTGACGAGCTTTCAATTTACTAGTTTGAACCTTCCCTTCCACATGCCCCTCACTCAGCACCTGCTGTCCTCCAGATATTAAAATTCAGCACCACCAGTTCACTGCCAATTCCAACAAACTGGATGAGAAATTGGCACATATCATTTTGTAGGTGAGAATTGTACGTTAGAGGCTGAGCTTCACCATGAGGCATGAGATTCAATTACTTAAATAGGCAAATCATTCATACAGTGGGATTGACTCAAAACCGGAAAACCCTGCCCGATTTTCAACAGACCCGGCTTGCTACAATTCCCATGGTGGGCAGGATGGGAAAATGCCCCCCGTCATTTAATTTGGGAAGCACAGCTACGTTTGGGCCAATAAAACGCCGTATGAAAGTTGGAATCGTTTGAAATAACCAAACATATTCATTTGCTGGATCTCACAACTAGCACACCCATCACAAGCCGGAGAAACCTTGTGAAACCGGCACCTTTGATATAAATATCCCACAGATCCAATTATTCTCACAAGGAATGACTTCATAAGGCTTTTCTGACTTATGCCAGCCACAGGCAGTGAAATTGAGCAGTCAGGATACGGTGAATACTCTCATTGCACTGAATTACGCTATATTTTGTATCAAGCTGCAGCTTCGCTGAGCTGAGCAAGTAGGAGTATGGCAACCATAAACAACCATTTGTTCAATTTCACAGCTCAAAACCGGCAAAAATCAGAGGCATTTATGAAAATTGATTTTAGGTGAAAATTATGCAATTTTAGGAAATCTATACATTTGGCTTTTTACATTTTCTTACTGCTACTTTCTTACTTACAAGGGCAATGTAGGAAGCTGTGTATTTCTGTGTTTGTAGACATGTGGATGCATACACATGTGTATAACAGGGAGGCCAGAAGTATTCAGACACAGTTATGATGAAGATACCTGCAATTTATGTGTAGTTACTGAGGCAACTGTAGCGTTTATCAAATCCACCTTAGTCATCTATAGAATTACTTCACATGTGAACTGCTTCATCCAATCTGACTGCATATCTAATTTTAAATGGTTTCTCCTTTGAGTGCGGAATTCCAAGTTCCAGCTCACTACCCAGTGACTCTATTCATATGAATGACTTCATCCAATACAGAATGTTGTGATGCAGACGTTAAGCTCTTATCAATTTGAGTTATGCTTGTTTGGCCTGTCTGTGGCTTCATAGTAATAAACAAGTCTCCAAGTCAAAGGTTTATGTTTCAATTCCCAAACTATAAACCTGAACTCAAAATCTAGGCTGACGCTTTGCTTTGGAGGCACACCAGGTGAGATGTTAAATCAAGACTTCACCTGGTTTTTCAGGTGGATGTAAAAGATTCTATGGCACAATTTCAGAGACAAACAAGGCAGTTCTTCCTGGTCAAAATTTATCACTCAGCCAGCACCCTTAAAAGGAGAGTGTACGGCCATTACTATATTGCTGTTTACTGGAGCTTGCTGTACATAAATTGTCTGCCATGCTTCCTACATTACATCAGTAACCACATTTCAAAATACTTTATTAGCTGAAAAGTTCTAGTTTCTATGTCCTTTGCCTGCACATTATTTAAGTTCACCTCGTGTGAGAAAAGAATCACTCTCAAGACATTTCATTGCTGGATAACAATGAACTACACCCAATGCTTTGATTTTATACAGATCATCTATTGAACTGAAGACAGCTGACAAATTAATTAATCATTGATCAAGACTACTTATTTTTTTAATTAATGACCAGCATTTATAGCCCATCCCTCGTTGCCCTTAGAGGGCAGTTGAGAATCAATCACATTGCTGTGGCTCTGGGGTCACACGTAAGCCAGGCCAGGTAAGGATGGCAGATTTCCTTCCCTAAGGGACATCAGTGAACCAGATGGTTTCATGGTCATCAGTAGATTCTTAATTCCAGATATTTTGTATTGAATCCAAAATCCACCCTCTGCTGTAGTGGGATTCAAAATGTGGGTATGCCAGCGTTGGACTGGCGTAAACACAGTAAAAAGTCTGACAACACCAGGTTTTAGTCCAACCTATTTATTTGATAATATACTCACAAGCTTTTGAGGGGACTGCCTCTTCGTCAGGTGAATGGAGAGTTCTGGCCTCAGACAGAGCATATAAAGCACAGACAGTTTAGAGATTACTGATTAGAATGCGAATCCTTACACCTAACCTGCTGTTCAAGACCTGAAGTGGCTGATAATGTGAGTGGAAGGAGCACTGATCACAGTTTAAAGAGATGTGTATTGTCTCCAGACAGTACAGTGAGTGAGGTTTTGCAAACCCAGGCAAGTCACGGGGGTTACAGATAGTGCGACATGAACCCAAGATCCCTGTTGAGACCGTCCTCATGTGTGCGGAACTTGGTAAGCATTCTCCAAGGCGGCCTTCACGACACACGACAGCGCAGAGTCGCTGAACAGAGACTGATAGCCAAGTTCCGCACACATGAGGACGGTCTCAACAGGGATCTTGGGTTCATGTCGCACTATCTGTAACCCCCGTGACTTGCCTGGGTTTGCAAAACCTCACTCACTGTACTGTCTGGAGACAATACACATCTCTTTAAACTGTGATCAGTGCTCCTTCCACTCACATTATCAGCCACTTCAGGTCTTGAACAGCAGGTTAGGTGTAAGGATTCGCATTCTAAATCAGTAATCTCTAAACTGTCTGTGCTTTATATGCTCTGTCTGAGGCCAGAACTCTCCATTCACCTGACGAAGAGGCAGTCCCCTCGAAAGCTTGTGAGTATATTATCAAATAAATAGGTTGGACTAAAACCTGGTGTTGTCAGACTTTTTAGTGGGATTCAAACCCAGGTCTCCAGAACATTAGCTGAGTTTCTGGATTAATAGCCTAGCGGTAATACCACTAGGCCATCACTTCTCCATTTATCTGTTGAAAGCTGACTTTCTCTCACGGGCATTTTCTAATCTATTCTATCAGAGTTTTGAAATTCCAAATGCAGCAAAATACAATAAAAAGAATAGGTCATGTCTGAATGCAATACATTAAGGGGACTGTACAATTGGAAAGCCAATACTCTCAACAGAATTGCTGCCAGTAACGAATACATTGACAACAGTTGCAATCTGCCTCTTTGTAATTCCTGTATTTACACAACCATTTCTGTAAACCTGTTGCTTCCTATAAATATCTAACTGGGGAAAGTTGGCTTCATTACAGCTGCTACTTTAAGTGTGATGTGTAGGAATCCTGCTTTAACAGAACTTATCACCTCTCAAGCCAAGGTTTTCACATTTCAAGCTGATTGTGTTTGGCGGCCAATCTGCTTTTGTCACCTGTTTGTCAGATTTATGCGGGCAAGGAGAAAAGAAGTCAAATTTCCAGGCTCAACATAAATCAATTCTGTAATCTGTTGTTGCCAGAGTAAGTGAATGTTCAAAACAGTGTGAAGAAATCACGGATTCATCAACGTAAGAGTCAGCCTTTACAGTTCTCTGGTTTCTAGAATTCTGAAATAATCATGAAAATCCTGAAGGACTAGGAGCAAAATAAGAATTGGACCAGGAAATAGAAAGCATGAAAAGAATAGTCAGTGTTAATTAGTCACTGCTTTCATGGTTTAATCATAGAAGAATTTAGATGATCTCACTCGATAGCTGTCTGTTAAAAGCTAATGATCTTACGAAAGAATGCAGCATGGAGTGTTTTGAAACATTGAGTGGGAATTCTGAGATGCTGCAAAGTGAGGCACATACTCCAATTCAATTTTCAAGTTCACTGACGGCACCACTGTAGTGGTCAGATCTCAAACAGTGATGAGACAGAATACAGGAATGAGGTAGAGAATCTGGTGAACTGATGCAGCAACAGTAATCCCTCCATCAATGTCAACAAAACGAAGGAGATTGTCATCAGTTTCAAGAAGCGTAAAGGAGACCATGCCCCTGTCTACATCAACGGGAGTGAAGTAGAAAGGGTTAAGAGCTTCAAGTTTTTAGGTATCCAGATCACCAACAACCTGTCCTGGTTCCACCCCCCCCCCCATACCAACACTATAGTTAAGAAAGCCCACCAATACCTCTACTTTCTCAGAAGACTAAGGAAATTTGGCATGTTAGCTGTGACTCTCACCAACTTTTACAGATGCACCATAGAAAGCATTCTTTCTGGTTGTATCACAGCTTGATATGGCTCCTGCTCTGCCCAAGACCGCAAGGAACTACAAAAGGTCATAAATGTGGTCCAATCCATCACGCAAATGAGAATCCCATCCATTGACTCTGTCTACACTTCCCGCTGCCTCGGCAAAGCAGCCAGCATAATTAAGAAGCTCATGCATCCCGGACATTCTCTGTTCCACCTTCTTTCGTTGGGAAAAAGATACAAAAGTCTGAGGTCACGCACCAACCAACTCAAGAACAGCTTCTTCCCTGCTGTCAGACTTTTGAATGGACTTACCTTGCTTTAAGTTGATCTTTCTCTACACCCTAGCTATGATTGTAACACTACATTCTGCGTGCTCTTGCTTCCTTTTCTATGAATGGTATGCTTTGTCTATATAGTGCACAAGAAACAATATTTTTCACTGTTTGTTAGTACATAAGATAATAATAAATCAAATCAAATCAAATCAAATACTTATTTACGTTCACTGCAGAGGAATGTACTGAGGAAGTTTTTTTTTAAGCAATTTATCCACCCAACTGCATTTACTATTTTGACAAGTCAGGACTTCTCCCATTCACCCTGCCTACTAAAACTACACAACACAAGGGAGAACAGGCGAGGGGAAAAGGCAAAAATAATGCTGGATTCTTCCTGTCCTAATCAAATGAGCTTGGACAAGGTGAAACCTTTCCTAATTGGGGCAAATGGAAAATCAAGCTCCATAAAAAATGTGAAAACCTTTGCAACTGATTATGAAAGTACAAAAGTTGTTTGGAAGATTTAGGGATGTAGCCACATCATTAAATGATAAGTTGAGAAATCTGCACTAGATGGAGAATGCCACTTGCTGTGCCTCTTAATACTAACAATTTCAACTTTAAATTGGACTTTGATGTCACCATTTCCATCATGCTGTCCCTGGATTAGAGCATCTTTCATAGCATGAAGCAACACAAGAAGCCAATCCTGCACAAGATAGTTTCTGCTTTACATTCAGCTGAGGACTGGCATTTTGTAAGTCATAGAAACAAAGAAACTAGAAGCAGGAGTAGGCCATTTGACCCTTCGAGCCTGCTCCACCATTTATTTTGATCATGGCTAGTCATCAAATTCAATATCCTGATCCTCCCTTCTTCCCATATCCCTTGGCCTCAACCACATTTAGTGGTAGTGAATTTCACACATTCACCAAACTCCTTGTGAAGAAATTTCTCCTCATCTCAGTTCTAAAAGGTTTACCCCTTATCCTCAAACTATGACACCTAGTTCTGGACTCCCCCACCATTGGGAACATTCTTTCTGAATCTACCCTGTGTAACCCTGTTAGAAATTTATAAGTTTCCATGAGATCCCCTCTCAGTCTTCTAAACTCCAGTCATGAACAATTGCTTGATACTTTGTACTTATCTAGTATAGCTTAGAATGCAGTGACTCCCATTATAAAAGTAGCTGCTTTAGAAGTTGTGGTTTGACGTCTGGCATGGAAGGATAAAGGTTAAAAGGTGATGAGGTTAACATTGGAATTCCCAGTCACTCTAAGTGAAGTAGAATTCGATCCGAGTGTTTTTATGAACAGTGAGCATGACACCAGCGATTGATGCAGAAATAGATTCTTTTCTGAAATAACAGCTGCAGTGATGTCAGTAAAATTGTGGCAGAGTTGGAAATTGATGAAGTAGAGAAATAAATTCTGCACTGATTCACTGAATGAAACAACAGTGAAAGATTTGACAAATTAGACACACTGGAAGGGAAAGTGCAGAGATTGATGACAATGAATTTTCACCCAAAGAATCACCCCATTGATGTCATGAAAAACCTTACAGGGAATTAAGTCTTTCATTCATTTTTATAATGCTATGCTGTATTCACATTGTTTCAAGATGTCATCATCTTTAGAATATTTTCTTTTATATATAGAGCGTTTGGAAGACTTCCATAAAATTTAGAAAAACAAAGATAGTTGTGCATCAAACCAGCCCTGATTTATGTTTGGACTGAAATGCAATCATGTACTAGGTCCTGTCTACAGTGACCTCTGTCACTGACATCACTGTAAGTAACCATTTTACATTCAATCCTAATAGAGTACAATAAGTATTGTACTGACTGAGCTCATAACACAGTGTCAGCAGTGGAGCTGAGATTGAGTTTGAAGGACTGTATTGAAGCATTACCAATAAAAGAAAAACATAAGTGTTCAGAGCCACAGGATGCCACTGAAAAGGAAAAGCAAATGAAGAAAGCAGGCTGCAGTTAGATCATTGGGTGAGTCACCGTGGCTGTGAATTTTACTTTCCCAGCTCCTGTCAGAATAAAAGGCAATACGTAGCAGAACTGGCAGTTTTTTTTCTCACTTGCTGTGGCAAAACTATGAGATTGCGACAGATTAAATTAACAAGCTACTGAGTAGCAGAGAACCAAGGAGGAACTTCTTAAAGTTCTGGTGTTGGCTCCCCAAGAGATTCCTGCCAGTTTGCCAATGAGATTGTTGTGAATCTTCCATTTAGCTGAGACTTTTCACATAGGATAGATTCAGAAAGAGTGGTGGGGGAGTTCAGAGCTAAAGGTCATAGTTTGAGGATAAGGGGTAAACCTTTTAGAACTGAGATGAGGAGAAATTTGGACTTTTTGAATGTCAGCTTGTGGTTGAAAATGGCACCAAGATGGATGAGTGGAGGATGGTGTTTGATGTGGCTGCTGTTTACTTACAGGTCAAGAACTCTGTGACTTCTTGCATTGTCAAGATGCACGATATGGTTTTGGCAGCACTTGGTTTGAGGCTCTAGTTTTGACAGTAGTCAGAAAGTTTACTAAGGTCATCATTCAGAGCACTGTTAATGTCCTTGAAATCTCTCATTTGGTAAGCACAGCAGATATCATCGGTGTAGATGAACCTGTGGCTGCGTGTGCTGGTGGGGTCACCTATGTACAGAATGGACAGAGTGGTGGCATGATGACATGATGATTAGCACTGCCTGCCTCACAGTGCCAGAGACCTGAGTTTGATTCCAGCCACGTGTGACTGTCCATGTGGAGTTTGCACATTCTTCCTGTGTCTGCATGGGTTTCCCCCGGGTGCTCCAGTTTCCTCCTACAGTCCAAAGACATGCTGGTTAGGTAGATTGACCATGTTGAATTCTCCCTTTGTGTCCCAAGGTATGTAGGTTAGGGGGATTCGCAGGGCAAATGCGTGGGGCTGCAGGATGGGGAGTGGGTGGGCCTAGGTAAGACGCTCTGTTGGTGAGTCAGTTGATGGGCCAAATGGCCTTCTCCCACATTGTAGGGATTCTATAGTACTCATTCATGAGGTAGATTATTTTGCTGCCTCTTCCATGTACTGGCTTTGGGCTCCATATGGACTGTTTTGAAGAAGAGAAGCAATGGTGTCAACAAACCAGGGTAGTAGGACCCTAGAAAGCTTGACCAGTAGGCCTTTGTGCTGAGCAGTGTTGTAAGACTCCAGTTTCCAGGTGCTTTTGAAAGCCATCTTCAATGTGGGTGTCAAGAGCAAGTACCTGGTCTTTTGTGCCAAGCTCCTTTCAGAATCCAGCTTGGTCTATGGATAGTATATTCTCCTGGTTGGTTGGATATGGTACAGGATGATCCTCTCTGGCAGTTACTAATACATGGATAGAAGAAAAATCGGTCTGTAACTGGAAGTTTCTTTAGGATGCCTGCCAGGCTTGTGGAATGCAATAATCATAGCTTTCCGCCAAACTTTTAGCATTTGCTTCTTGTGGGTGATTCAAGTCTGGAATACAGAATCTTTTTGTCACCACAGGGTCAAAGTGCTTAAGAAATTCAGTGCAGATTTAATCATAACCCACAGCTTTGCCACGTTTCAGTTTGCTGATTGGATCTCATCTCTTAATGGCTTTGACTGTTTGGACTCCATTGACTTTGGTGGAAATGGAAGATCCTGCCTGCGGAAGGGGATGTAAAATTCCCCCCCTCCAGTTAGCAATGAGGGTACCGTGCACCAAGCCAGCAGCTGCTGGGGATTCTGTAACAACCATTGCTGTGTCAGAAATGACAGTGAATTTTCCAGTAAGTTATAACATTTTCCTTTGGACCCAGGAGGATCAGGAATGCTCACATAACTCATAATTTTGCAGATGAGCCAATATTTGATTCCTTCTAGTCTACAGCTCTGGATGCAGAGGCACAATAGGCAGCAATGACACAAATCCAACTAATATTAATGAAGTCCAAGTTCCAATTTGAGTTGGCCTCGGGCATCCAGAGGATGGGCCATAACTCATTTTTATATTGTGTTTCAATCAAGTTCTATTCTTTTTAAGTTTAAAGTTAAAGTGTAAAGTTTATTTATTAGTGTCACAAGTAGGCTTACATTAACACTGCATTGAAGTTACTGTGAAACTCCCCTGGTCGTCACACTCTCCCTTAGTGCACCTGAACGCTTCAGTGTACCTGAGAATTTAGAATGACTAAGGCATGAACCAACATGTCTTTCAGACTGTGTGAGGAAACCAGAGGACCAGAGGAAACCCATGCAGACGCAAGGAGAACATGCAGACTCCACACAGACAATGACTCAAGCTGGGAATTGAACCTGGATCCCTGATGCTGTGAGGCAGCAGTGCTAACCATTATACTACTGTATCACTCCAAGCCAATTATCAGTGAAAGGCAGAACGTTTGCACATGATGAAGCTTTTATCTGCTCATTCTTGTGATGTGAAGTGAAACATTAAGTGTATAAGAAAAACCAAATGGAACCATTCAATCATCCACTTAAGGTGGACAATCCTAATGTAAGCTAGAACAGAATTGGCAAGCATTGCAGTCACCTTTCAGGTGTAAAACTCGTTATAATGTCACATTTAACAGTAGAACAGCTTGTGCTCAATCTGCACACACAGGCAGGCCACTGCGATAAATGTATCAGGCACTCTGTTAAGCCAATCCATGTGGCTGTGCCAAACAGGAATTAGGCCATTGGCGTAGAATTGTGGTCTGCTGCCAAGTGGGGGGCACACCATTGGTTATGCACCTGAGAAGAGTTCATTACTAATTACTACTCTCTTGTTCCAAAGAATTGAATTAATTGAATAAATTGTCAGTGAAAGGCAGAACATATGCACAAGATGAAGCTTTTATCTGCTCATCTGCTGGAAGTCAATGGGAACCTGCTATTTTGAGGCCTGTTGTGTATAATGGAGCAATGTGGAAAGGAAGGTGATATGAATAAAGCTTGTTCCATCCTGTTTAACCTCTGACCTTGTGACATCCATTCCAACTCCACACAATTCAATTCTTGTATTTGGGAACAGTGACCATTGCTAATTCATTCCAAGATCTGAATATGCATATGAAAATATCTTAGACAACTATATCTGATAGTGTTGAATGTGCAGTTGTGGCAAATACAAAGTAGACACTGTAATGATTTAGATACTTGTGAGCAGATAAAATCAGATGAATAAATAATGCAGTCTGTTTTAGAGTTGGCTGATTATCAATTACAAACTGAGCTGGGCTGGCCCAGTGCTGCCAAAGGGGATTTCTTTCATCTGTGTGGAAGTCAAGGGCATTTGAATAATGGATGTCTGTGCATGTGATTGATGCTCAGCATGAAACTAAGCAGTTAAAAGGGCCAGCTCTGAAATGATATTAATTTACGACAAGTCTGGAAATGGGATGGACATTACCATAAATATAACATAGGTGACAATTTTATCAGACACCATGTAAGAAGCCAGCCGATGTTACAGTATTCCAGATCCCATAAAGGAAGCCTGGAATGTCAGTTCTTAACTGTATTTTGCAATTTTGTATCAGTTGAGGAAAGATTGAATTTCAACGAAGAACCATGGTGGCTAATCAATGGTTAGCACTGCTGCCTCACAATGCCAGGGACCCAGGTTCAATTCTGGCCTTTGGTCACTGTCTGTGTGGAAGTTTGCATGTTCTCCCCATGTCTGCATTGGTTTCTTTGAGGTGCTCCAGTTTCCTCCCACACTCCAAAGATGTGCGGGTTAGGTTGATGGGCTATGTGAAATTAACCCTAGTATCGGGGATTAGCAGGGTAAATATGTGGAGTTATGAGAGTAGGGCCTGGGTGGGATTGTGGTTGGTGCAGACTTGATGGGTCAAATGGCCTTTTCCTGCACTGTAGGGATTCTATAAATGTTCCAATCTTGTAATAAGTTTAAACAAAAATAAATGTTTATTGAACAGTAAAACACACAACTAAAAACATGCACTTAACTACCTTAATGGCCATGTACAAAACTTTTAAATTGATCCAATTACTTAATCCTTCCATTTTCCTCACCTCAGAGTTAAACTTTCCCAAAAAACATCCCAGAGGTTTCAAAACTAAGCAAAATCCAGCAATAGTTTCTACACCTGGCACCTGTTCCTCCTGTGAGATTGCTTCCAGCTTAGAATACAGACAAAATGGCCGCTCAAATATGATTTCTCCAGGCACTTGCTGGTTTGGAATAAACACAGCTTCTTACTGTGTGTGGCTGTGAGCCTGGAACTGCTTTCTGTGTAAGATGAACTCTGCTACTGATATACTACTTTCCTTTTGAACTTTTTTCTTTTCTGAACTAACTTTCTTCAAAGTCCCTCTTAATTAAGAGCTTTTATTTCTTTTTTGCCTTTCTTCATTTTTCTTCCTCCCGTACTCTTTTCCTCTACTTTATCCCCCTTCCCTTACATTTTCTCCCCCTTTGCTTCCCCTTTTTAAAATTTTACCTCTGTACACCCCTCCTGCACCCCCACCCCTCCACCCTGCCCACACCCCTCACCGCCCCACAACCCCCACCCCCTCACCCCACCAGCCCTCCCACCCCCCACTCCACTCACACCCCCCACCCCCCACTTCTCCCCCTGCCCCCCCCCACTCCTCCCAACCCCCACTCCCTCCAACTCCCCCACTCCCCACACTCTCCCCCCACACTCCTCTCCCTACACTCACCCCACACACTCACCCCCCACATACTCATTCCCCACACACTCACCCCCCACACTACCCCCCCACTCCCCCTCCCACACTCCCCACCACACCCCCCGACCCCCTGCCAAAATCTTCATCTGTCACAGCTTACCCTCTCATTTTAGCTTCTGTGCTTCAGCTTCTCTGTCATTTGACCATTCACATTCTTTATTCTTTTTGGACAGCCATTAGCAGTCTTTTTCCCTGGTTTCTGGGCTGTGACTCATCCTTCATTCCTGCACCATATATATAAATAACTCCCACTTTCTATGCCTTTCAGCTTTGACAAAAGGTCATCTGGACTCAAAACATCAGCTCTTTTCTCTCCTTACAGATGCTGCCAGACCTGCTGAGATTTTCCAGCATTTTCTCTTTTGGTTCCCTCTTAGTTACATGAGCATACTCTTTCAGAATGTAAGTGTGAACTTCACCCTCACCTTACCTTTTGAACTCTTACCATCTTTGCTTTACTCCTGAAATTCTGTGCCCCATTGTGATCCACTTGCCTTACATTGTTGCTAGGTTAATCGCTATATCAAATACCTCAGTTCTTTCACCTCAGCCAACCTGTCATCCTAACCAATTTCCATTTAAAAATAGTTTGCTCACCTTTGATCAGAATACATTCCTAATTACTAGGTTTCTCAAATTTCATCTTATCACAACTTCTTAATAAGTGAGCAAAAGGTTGAAGGTAATGGTAAGGTGTCTCAAAATTTGATGTGTATTTGAGTTATTAATAATTTTGCTCATTGTTTAGGGTGATTGAAAGTAAATGTCAGACACACAATGGTTGCTACTGTCCTACTTGGAGTCTTCTTGAAGAGAGATGCTTTTTCTGACCTTGTCAATTGTGGCAATTTCAGTTTCTAACCCTACAGATTAATTGTAGATACAGTGTGACAACTAAATTAATCACAATTTCTGCAACTTTACTTGTACTTTAGATGACTATCCAATTCTACAATTTTAAGAAGTGCTGAATTTATTTACAAATCCCAATCTTCAGTCACTATTCCACTCAGTTCCAACAGGCAGCACTTCTGTTTGTCTCCTGCTGTTTGAGGAATGGCTTATTCATACAGAAGCAATGGTTGTATGAAATATCATACCCACTCTTAACAGCTAATGTTGAGTTCTGTAATGCTTTATGCCTTTTATTTAACACAAAGTCAACCACAGCTCAGCCCAGATGAGTAAACTAGGCAAAGGCTAGGGCTGAAGCTGGAATTATTTCATTCTGTACTGTCCAATATAAACCTCAGTGTATTTAATCACTGACTCATTAGCTTTTATCAGGGTTCATGTCCCAATTATGCAAATAATCAGGAGGATAAATTGTGTGAGCATGGGCCAATTAATCTAACAGCAGTTGGGAAAAATCCAATTAGTGAGTATTTAGCGATGCATGAGAATTTCAAAAATTACAAAAACATTGCAAAAAGCAAGTTGTGATTTACAGAGATACTGATTAAGTTTGAAGAGTTGACCAATTGGATAAGTAAAGGGAATGTAGTGGATGCAATGCAGGCAAATTTTCAGTAGACATTCAACAAGATGTCTCATTAAAGGCTTGTAACAAAAGTTCAGGCATAAATCTAGCAGCATGGTTAGAAAATTAGTTCATGAACAAAAGGTTTAATCTGTGTTATTCCAATTGCATAAGGATTGGAATTTATATCCAACATCTGATGGATCAGCCCTGGCTCCTTTTTTGTTGCCAGTATGTACAGACAATTTACATTTGGGCATACAGAGCGCGGCATTTAACTTTGCCAACAGTGCTAAAGTTAAGAGTTCAGCATTATAAAGGGCATTGTGAAAGACTTTGCACAATATAAACCTGTTGGCCCATTAGACCATAAGACATAGGAGCAGAAATAAGCCACTTGGCCCATTGAGTCTGCTCCGCCATTCAATCATGGCTGACATTTTTCTCATCCCCATTCTCCTGCCTTTTCCCCATAACACCTAATCCCCTTATTAATCAAGAACCTATCTATCTCTGCCTTAAAGACACTCAATGACCTGGTCTCTACTGCCTTCTGCAGCAAAGTGTTCCACGGATTCACCACTCTCTGGCTGAAGAAATTCCTCCTCATCTCTGTTTTAAAGGATCATCTCTTTATCCTGAGGTTGTGCCCTCTAATTCTAGTTTTTCCTACTAGTGGAAACATCCTCTCCCCATCCATTCTATCCAGGCCTCGAAGTATCCTGCAAGTTTCAATAAAATCCCTCCTCATCATTCTAAACGCCAATGAATACAGACCCAGAGTCCTCAACCGTTCCTCATACGGTAAGTTCTTCATTCCATGGATCATTCTTATGAACTTCCCCTGGACTTTTTCCAAGGCCAGCACATCCTTCCTTTAATATGGGGCCCAAAACTGCTCTAATACTTCAACTGGGATCTGACCAGACCCTTATACAGTCTCAGAAGTACATCCCTGCTCTTGTATTCCAGCTCTCTCGACATGAATATTAACATTGCATTTGCCTTTCTAACTGCTGACTGAACCTGCACATTAACCTTAAGAGGAGTTGATGCATTTCAATGTAGAGAAGTGTTAGACAATGTAGTTTAAGAGGAATAACAAGAAATAGGAATATACATTTAATGGAAGCATGCTGAAGAGTATGGGTGAAAAAAGAGATTGGGGCCTCCAAAACCTAATTCATTGAATATGTGACTGCAAAAAGGGGAAGCCATTAGAAAGACAAACAGCCATTGCTATTCAGGGCAGACAATAAGGGAGTAAAGAGATGATGATAGTGAGAATAATATTAGGAAGATGTGCTGAAAGACTGAGGTGAGGTAGACAGAATGGGAGGAAATTTGTATGGACAATAAACATCAGTACAGAATAGTTAGGCTGATTGGCCTGTTTCTATGCTGTATATTTTACATAAATTTGTACAAGCCTATGGTTGGCTCACAGTTGAAGTACTGAGTTCAGTTCTGGATGCCACTTAATGGAAGAGACATTAAAGCTTTAGAAACTATATAATGTAGGTTCACAAGGATGATACTAGGATGAAAACCTACAGCTCTTAGTCCCTGTATTTTGGGCCATTTCTATTTGAATATGGAAGGTTAAGAGGAAATTCATTGGAGGTTTCTAAAATTCAATAAGGTGAAATGGTTATGTCTATTTTGTTTCATTGGGTGTAACAAATGGTCATGTACTTAACTTTGCCACTATGTTAATGAGAAGAGAAGTTAGTACAAATTCCTTCCAAAGAATGCGTTGCCACATGGAGTAATTGGGTCAATGATAAGTGCATCTTTAGCACTGCTGCCTCACAGCGCCAGAGACCCAGGTTCAATTCCCGGCTTGGGACACTATGCGGAGTTTGCATGTTCTCCCTGTATCTGCATGTGTTTCCTCCAGATGCTCCGGTTTCCTCCCGGTCTGAAAGATGTGCTGGTTAGGTGCATTGACCCAAACAGGTGCCGAAGTGTGGCAACCAGGGGAATTTCACAGTAATTTCATTGCAGTGTTAGTATAAGCCTTACTTGTGACTAATAAATAAATAAACAAACTCTAAACTTTAAACTTAAACTTTTGAAATTATGAGGAGAAAACAGGCTAGTGAGATTAATTTTGGATTGTTATAGTAAAAAGATAGTTTTTACACAATAGGTTCCCTAAGTAGGGTAAACATTTGTGCTTCTATGACTTCACAGATCATTGATCAAACACAAATCAATTATCAACATTGAAATTGATTTTCTTGCGAAGAAGATGAACAAGCTTCATTTCTTTCCTTTTGAATAAACTGATAGGAACTTTTCTTTTACTGTCTGTTGGATTCTCTAGGGTAGAAGATATGGGTGGAGGACTTGTCCCTGTCTACATCAACAGGGATGAAGTGTAAATGGTTGAGAGCTTCAAGTTTCAAGGTGTCCAGATCACCCACAATCTGTCCTGATCCTTCTGTGCTGATGCTACAGTTAAAAAAGCCCATCAATACCCTAACTTTCTCAGGAGGCTTAGGAAATTCGGATTGTCCACTACGACTCCCATGAATTTTTACCTATGTACCATAGGAAGCATTATTCTTTCTGGGTGTATCACAGCTTGGTATGACTCCTGCTCTGACCAAGACTGCAAGAAACTACCAAAATAGACATAACCATTTCAGTCCATCACCAAACCAGCATCCCTTCCATTGACTCCATCTACACTTCCCGCAACCTCGGAAAAGCAGCCAGCATAATCAATGATCTTTCATGATTTTTCTTTACATCCTAACTGTGACTGCAAAACTATACTCGGCACCCTCTCCTTTACTTCTCCCCTATGTACTCTATGAATGGTATGTTTTGTCTGTATCATGAGCAAAAAAGAAATACTTTCACACAATATCTAATATATGCAGCAATAATAAATCAGAACAAACTGAGAAAATAACTGCAAAATATTACACTGAATTCTAGCTGAAAATTGTCAACGAATAAGCATAAGAATCTCAAGGCAAAAAGAAAATATGTCAAAAGACTATGTAATTCTTACCATCCACTGCACTATTAATACTAACTACTGATATATTTCTTCAGAATATGACCTATATCTGAAAACTGAAGATCTGTATGAACCATCTGAAATAAATAATTTAAACTTACATTAGAAGATCTACATACATGCCCGTTAATTCAAAAGTGTATACTACAGAAACTTATGACAAAGCACCTGTACTGGGAGACAAAGCACCTTCTAATGACTCAATTCCACAGGAAGCGGTCCCTGTGGAAACATTCATTCTGCCAGCTAGCTGTGTTTGTCAGGACAAAAAAGCATCTGCTAAAGGATCCTGGAGGGAGCGTTTCCATAGTTTCAATAATATGTGTTACAAATACATCCACCATAAAATTGATTTTGACAGTAATTCACCAAGAGCTGACACTGTTTTATTGTTGAGGGAAGAAATCAGAGTAGCCTTAGATCTGTGTTTGCGGGTATATCAAAGTGTACAGCATATTCTTTTCAGGAGACTTTGATTGAGGTAAATAGGGAAGAAGTAATGTAAGGTACCCAAAGGAAGCTTGAACATGTTGTAGAAGGGGAGTATTTTAGAAAGACAGGCATCAAAACAAAACATCAATGGCAGTACTAAGTATCCTAAATCACAATACAACAGCTAACTACAAAAAAAAACTGGAAAGACTCCATGCGGTCGCTGCAAGAAAGGATGACAAACATTAAAAGAGAAATAAACTGAAAACGTTCAGAGAGCACTACAGGTTATAAAGAAAGCAGGGAAGAAATTAAGGATGAAATGCATAGAAAAGCTTAACCAAAATAAATTTAATGGCATAGGGCAAGAACAATTTTAAGAACTGTTGGAAAAATACAAGTATATGGTAAGACAAATTGGCAGATCACAAAAGCTGAATTAACAAAATAACAAATCATTTTTCCAAACATAGCCAGTAATACCCACAGATATTGAGGGAAGAAATCAGAATGGCCTTAGATCTGTGTTTGTGGGTATATCAAAGTGTACAGCATATTCTTTTCAGGAGGCTTTGACAGAGATAAATAGGAAAGAAGTAATGTAAGGTACCCAAAGAAAGCTTGGACATGTTGAGATGATGAAATCTTAGTGCCCAATAGGGCCAATATGATCCATTGTTTAATTAATAAAGAATCACTTTTCATCAGATAATGTAGACCAGGCCATGGAAAGCTACCTCACCTTGTCCAAGATAATAGAATCACAGGGCACAGCTTATACCTGCAAGATGGTGAGGTAAGGGTGAGTGAGGCGGAGCGGGGTAGGCGATCTCAAATTCAGAACTAATCTTGGAAAGAAGTCAATCTATGGAAGAGGCTCTCTCAGGCCATAGTGCAAGTTATTAGTATCCATTCAATTACAAGACCAAGTGCCTTCAGAAAATAATACGATAGCCTTGATCTTCTGAGCAGTGACAATGATGGTCAGATTTCCACTGCTTGAAAATTCCCCCAATTCGACGCTGCTGCACATTTCTTCCAGGACTTTATGACCCTGGCTTTCACAGAGATGTGCAGCTCAACGTCCCTCAGTGAAGAGTGGAGCAGTGTTGGGAGAAAGTTAGACACATCCTCTTTTTTACAGCATTGGCTGCCCTATGATTAAGTTTAAAGATCCAATCATTGAATTTGAGTGAGTGGGTGAATTGGTAGGTAGTTGGGGTTGGGGGGAGGTGGGGGGTGGTACATGAGTGAGTGGCTAGTCAAGTCATGGTGTTACTAAGGTCATGTAAGGGGATAGTTGGCTGTTGGGAAGGTGTAGTAGGGTAGCTGGGGGTATATATGGTAGTTGGTGGTCAGGGGTAACTTGGGGTTAGATTGGGAGTGAGTCAGGTGGTTAGGGGGTTAGATCAGTTTGGGGGTTAGTCAGATGGTCAGATAGTTGGGTGGATGAAGGGGGATAGTTGGGTCAGGTTAGAAGGGGCTTATCAGGACTGTCAGGACATAGTTAGCTCTAGTCGAGGGCAGGGGATATTTGGGTGGGGGAGAGTAATCAAGTAGGAGGAAGTTGCTGGGATTGTAATTAGGAAGTTGGCGGGGTGATAGGGGTTCAGTTGTGGAGTTACTCAGGTATTTGACTGTGGATCGGTCAGCTCAATTGGCTGACAGCTGGTTTGTGATGTCAGCAGCGCAGGTTCGATTCCCAGGGTGACTGAGGTTATTCATGAAGGCCCTGCCTTTTTGACCTTGCCCCTCACCTGAGGTGTGGTGATCCTCAGGTTAAATCACCACTAGTTAGTTCCTCACTCAAAGAGGAGAGGAGCCCTTGGCTGTCTGGGATTATGGTGAGTTTACCTATACTGTTGTTTACTCTGACTGGTTAATAATTTCATTACCTTCTCCTGGGATAGTGAAATGTGAAGCAGTTGGATTTTATTCTTTTTCCATCTAGCATTTCCTATCTCCCTCAATGTTTCCCTACAAATAAACAAAAGTAATTGCATTAACTTGGACAGAAAACATTTACCTTTGCTTCCAAATACAGGACTCTTATACTGCCAGCCATGTGAAAGTATTGCCAGGATGCATAATAATGTGCAAACTTATTTATTTCCTTCAGCTTTTTTACCAAGAAGAATATGACAGTGTTGTTTAAATTATTTGTTTGTTGCAGACGCAGTTAGGGAATCAAACTTTGAAGGTCCACAAACTTGGCTTGGTCTGATTGAATCTAGCAAAGTAAGTATTAGTTGTAAAAACAGAAAATGCTGGAAATACTCAGCATGTCAGGCAACATCCAATGCTAGCTATTTGTTCTCCTCTTCTTGCTTTGACACTTTTCATCCCACTTAGCAGCCCATTCTTTATGCTTTCTGGGATGGGGGACACGTTTGTGAAATAGAGGATAAAGTAAACATATCCAATATATCTGAAAGTGTGAGGTTCATTTTTACTTTGGTTAATCAGTAGAGGCTGCCAGCTGTCTACTCATTCCAGCTGCAAACAGGCTGGAGCCATTCTGATGCTGAATCTCATTTTAATGGAAGCAGCAAGTTGTGGGCGCTCTACGGACAAGCCATTAAATTCAGGCCAGCCCAATATCGGGTGGCCCAGATGCCGGCAGCAAGATAAATCTCAGGTGTGGGCAAGGGGTGAAAACGGAAAGTGTTGTGATCACAGAATGAGCAGATGGGCAAAGGAGCCTGAGGCAGAAGGGGTCCAATCATTCCTGTGTGCCTGGAATTGTGGTCCTGTTCCTTCTGGCCCAAAGGTAAAACTCACCATATCCAGGCATCTCTATAGTCACGTTTACAATAAAAACGTCTACCAACTGAAAGGTAAACATTTTGACTGCCCGTGTGGTCAGATTGTGTGAAAATAGCAGCTGGACATCCCACTAATCCAGCTGGACTAATCCTGGTGTTTTGTTTATATGGAGGCTAAAAATTTATTCTTTGGTGTCCTTGACGCTGGTGCATTTCAGATGCTGGCATTCCACAAAATGGATGACTGCGGCCTAGGAATTGCTCAGTGTGCATACACCAGAAGTACTTCAGTGCTGAAGAAACACTGAAGGCCCAGAAAATATACAATGTTTCATGTTGTGTCTGGAGAACCTGCACTAGTGTCCCGGGTCTCCTTGCAACACACATAGCAGAAACATGTACACTTCCACATTCTGTCTAGATTCTCCACAGTTCACAAAACCGCTGATGAAATGTCGCTAACAGAAGCTGCCTGACCTGCTGAGTATTTCTAGCATTTTTTGTTTTTATTTCAGATTCCCTGCAACTGGAGTAGTTAACTTTTATTCATGGAACTATTGATGGCTCATAGGGCAAGGCAGGTTTTTACCCCAGATGCTTCCTTCTTCCTGTGCATAAATTGGTTTCATGCAGCATGTCTATAAGAACAGGATGGAGTTTCCTCAAAACAGCATTCTCCAGACCCAATGAAGAGGTGAAAACTACACGTTCAGTCTCTAGTGTTGTCCAAGCATTTCCTGGCCTGTATTTGGAGCATATGTATGTAGAATAAGGGTATCTGGCATAGCACAGGTTAATGTGGGACTGAAGAATGGTACCACCTGCAGTGTGATACAACCTGAGACCAGGGTCAACTGTGGACTGGACAGGGACCTGTTATGCACGGAATTAGCTCATAGCCTGGGTTATACCCTGTATATATCATGGTTTATCAATAAACATGTTCAATCGAATAAGCCTCAGAACTTCATCATGAGATCTACTGAACAGAACATACAACAGTATGGATTTAGAGTTACAATAATAGCAAGGTCAAAAGCTGAATTCCTAGCCTCTCAAGCCTATAATTGTGCTCCTACAGAGCAGAGTATTGCTCACTTCCAAAAAAAGGTACATTTTTCATTTTAGTATCGCCAATAATATTTCTTGCATTCAGTCAATTTCCCTCGCAATAGCAGTGAGTAGTAGCAGCATCCTGTAAGATCATTAGCACTCTGATATTTTGTCCCTTAGAGCGTATTCTGCTGAATGTTGAAACTGCAATTAATTAATTAAATGTGCTAACCTTCCATCGTAGTGCAAAGTTAGCACCAGGCATGATAGAGATATGTAGCACCCAAAGCATGAGAGAGACACATAGCACCCAAAGCATTACAAAGACACATAACACCTAAAGCATGTCAGAGACACATAGCACCCAAAGCATAACAGAGACAGGTAGCACCCAAAGAACAGCAGCCCTGTAGCCCCACTTCCAGCAATGCATGATCAGTCTTCCACTAGAGGATTTATCTTTCTAAATAATCTTGCAGTCTCCAGTGTGATAAAATATTTCTGATCTAATGCAGGAGGGACACATCTTTTGGAAAGATGGAACAAAAATGGATACGTGGCATGGTAGAAAGATGAACCTTCCGACCTGACCTGACTATAAACCGTGTGGTACTCGACAGTAAAAGTATGTCTTTCAGTGAATGTGATTTTATCTTGGTTTTTCACAGTTTATATTTACAATACTCTCTTTGAATATTTATTTTTCTGGAAATGGAGCTGTAAGTACGAAGTTCTATCATAAAAACAGCTCCACTGCCATCATGTGAAAAGAGAGACATCTTCCACCCCACTCCTACCCCTTCCTAAATTAATTTTTAAAAATCTCCTCTACCAGGGGTTTACAGACTTGAAGTGGGATGAGCAATACATGTATCTTTTCCTGCCCATGAGTTTTCATGCTTGTATGTTCCTGATTGATAGGGGAACTGATATCCATTTATCATTATCGCTCAGTGCGTTGAGAAAAATGGACTCGTACCTATGCTTGATTTACTTATGACCTTATAGATTATAACATGTTTGCTTTTGATATAAAACAAAATGAGGAATGTGTTTGTTTCCATTTGATGTGCCCAATAGAGTCTGCACTTCCATTTTTTTAACTCAAATTTCATTAATTCTGAAACCATCACAATCCCCAATACAAATAAATACTGACATTTGTGTGCAATAACTGGCTGCATGTTTTTCCAGCACTCTCTGGGACCTTCCATCAAAGGCTTGTTATTTAATTGAGCTGACTTCCAATTAGAGTGTAATTATCCCAAAAAATATCCATGGGTGCGATCTTATCAGCTCACTGTGCCAAGACTGTGTGTAAGGCCAAAAATCTGATTCACGCCCAGCGCAGATTGCTTTTTCGCTGCACGCAATTTTCTCGGCCCTGTTTTGCTGGTGAGATTGGCTTTGCACCCAGCTGCAGAATTCTGACATGCAGAGAGATTTAAGTGTTAAAGTGCATGAGTCACAACAGTTGGCACGCAGTTACAGCAAGTAATTACAATGGCTTAAGGAATGCTATCCTTTATTAAGAGAGGAATTGAACATAAAAGTAAAAATGTTATGCTTCAGTTATTCACAATATTCTTGAGACTACTCTCAATGTCGTGTGCAGTGTTGATCTCCTTATTTAAGGAAGGATATAAATGTGGTGGATTAGAAGAGGTTTACAGGATTGATATCAGGAATGAGTAGATTGTCTTATGGGGATAGGTTGAACAGGTTAGGCTTGTTTCCATTGGCGTTTGGAAGAGTGAAGGGTGGCCTGATTGAAGTATATCATCCTGAACAGTCTTGACAAAGTGACATGGAAAGGATGTTTCCTCTTGTGGGTGAGTCCAGAACTATGTCTTGTATGCATCTACGCTTTGCAAATTTCAAGCATCACAAGAATTTTCCCTTTAACAGTGTGTAGTTAGTCTGTAAATATCTGCGCATGATCTTTCATGTAAAAGTCTGCTTTCAGAGCAGTTAGCATGACACCAAATTTAATATCAATCATCGATCTTGTGGTTATAAGACTATAAACAAAAAATGCATTTTTTTAGAACGCATAACCTTAATGTACATAATTTTAGGGTTAGTGAACACATCCTTGAGGCTGTAAGGAACCAAGAATCTGCCTATTAAAGTAAACTAAGATGTAGAAAACAAAGTATTCTGACTAATAAGGACAGAAATATTCAGTAAAACATCACACAAAAGTGATTTATAATGCGCCAAAATACAAGAAACCAGTTTTAAGATCTAAGCCACTCTCTTGGCCATGTTGCTCCCATGCAAATACAGGGGGTGGATCCTGACAGAAATTCATCCTTGAAATTAATTGTTTACATATTTACAGCAGCCATACACAAACCAAGAAAACTGTCCATTGAGCTGCTCCAAATCTTGCCCCTTGAAACGAGTACTTTGTGACTGCCCTGGGCAGAGTGACAAGCTGTGCCTTTGCCCTTGAAGATTTACCCTTTGAAGTACACTGTCCTTCTCATCTGGGGGGAAGTAGGAGAGTGGCTGGTGTTGGAAACAGAAATATCAGGCACAATACTGGACAGCACAGAGGGGGCCTTCATGCCTGTTTCACCTCTCCTTTTCCTGAGTTGATGGAACATGTCGCTGATGTTTTGTGTAAAACATATGTTCCATTTCCCAATAATCAACATGTTTTATCTTGATCAACATAACGTCACCTCGAAATGAAAATACAGAAAAACCCAATTAATTTCTTTATGTCAAGTTTTACTTCATTTGAATTTTTATTCAATTTTTAAGTTGGAATATATTTCATTAAGACATCTGTCTGGATATTGGTGAATTTTTTCCAGCAGCTTCCACTGAATTAACATGGTTGTTGGGTGCAATATTGATATTTCCACCGACGGTCCCTGTAATGGAAGATGATAAAGACAAGTGTTCATTATTGATAGACCAGCAATGCATTGCAGCCATATCAGGCTGCTCAAAATATCCCTTCACTCCTGTTGCTCTGGTCTGGATTTTCAGGTAGTATAGTGACAGTCTTGTAAGTAAAACAGTTAAGAGAAACTCTCCATCAAAATTTCCATGCCTAAAAGTGGCTGTTACAGTTGGTCACCCCCTCCAGTGACCCCACTGTGGTCCTTCTCACCATCTAGAAGCACCCTACATCACACTTGAATGATTTATGAGCCTTGTCCTGTGTGACCTCCCCCCCATCCTCTCTGCACTTCTGTCCACTAACTACCCCAGAAAATCATCCCCATTATAAAAGGGGGAATTGCTCCGCCTGTTATTGAGGTCACCAGTGGGAAGATGGAGAAGGTGAAAGGTCTCTATTCTGAAGCTGCAGTTTCTAAAGAGCTTTTAAAGAAACCTTGTGAAATGTACTGAGGGTTTAAGGAACATTCCTCACAGCCAGTTAATAGATTTTGCTGTGGAGATTTTATTGTTTCTGTAGAAGTGAAGGGTGCAAGCCAAGAGAGTGCAGTGATTGGTAACACCTAACCCAGAGGTATATGTGCCATTGGGCTAAACAGTAAAAAAAAATGTAGAGCCAATATTATATTTCACTGTGAGAAAACCATGTTGTACCAGACTAAAGACCATCATCTGCAACATCATAGACATGTATATTGTACTTTGTTTGCAGAACTCTCTACAGTCATGTTCTGGTCTAAATATTGGCCTGCTTTCCATAAATATTAAAACAAATGGTCAGAGTTTAGGTTAAACTGTCTGATCTATATAGCTGGCCTGTTGGTACCACAGTAGAATTATCCCCAAATCACTGTGTTCTCAGCCACCAGCATGGTGAAACTTTAGAGGCTTCTGTCCTGGTATCATTGACTTTAGTTGTCGTTAGTCAATGTTCTGTGCATAAAAAGAGACTCAAAGTAAAATGTAATAAGCAGCAGGTTACTTACTCACGATAGTTGTCATGGTAACTGGATACACCCACCAGGTACGAGGAGTTTGGAACATCCCAACTGAAGTACTCATCAAAAAGATTGAGATAGTCTGTCCAGAAACAGTCTTTATTGCAGCTATTGTTGACTCGACAACAGTAAAATTTCCACCTGAGAATGATAAAGCAGCGAAGCAGTGAACATGACAATCATTTCAGACACAATACTGGAAATTTAGATCCAGTAACAATTTTTTTTATTCATTCATGAAATATGGGCATCACTTGCTGGCCAGCATTTATTGCCCATCTCTGGTTGCCCTTGTTCAGAGGGCAGTTGAGAATCAACCACATTGCTGTGGAGTCACATGTAGGCCAGATCAGGTAGGGATGGCAGATTTCCTTCCCTAAAGGACATTAGTAAACCAGATGGGTTTTTCCAAAAACCGACAATGGTTTCAAGGTTATTGATACATGCTTAATTTCAGATTTTTTTATTGAATTCAAATTCCACCATTTGCTGTGGCGGGATTTGAACCTGGGTCCCCGGAACATTAGCTTAATAAACATTAGATTAATAGTCTAGCAATTATACCGCAAGACCATTGCCTCCCCGTGATAATATGATAACATAAAAAAAATGAACAATCTAAAATAGCTGAGAGTGTGTTCATTTGTCAAAAAAGCACCAAGGATGTTGGGGATGTTGGAGAGTGGGTGAATAAATGCTACTTCATTGCCAAGAGCAGGGTGGGTAGAGCTGAAGTCCTGGATTGCTCACTGAGCAGTGTGGAGTTGGAAGTGACAGACCTCCCTTTAAGAGGGAGCAGGATGAAGGTACCTTCAGTTGTATAATAATATATTACATCTATTCCCACAATCACTGGCGCTCCCAGGGGGTAAGTATTCACTCTTTTCAGGTGTAGAATGCACCACAGCACATCCCCATTCCACTTTGCATACCTGCCCAGAGCTACATTCAAAATCCCAAGTGGCCAAAGTAGATTAAACCCAATTGCCAGAAAGCCAGGGGCCAACTGTCACCTAAATTCTGACTGAATGTAGAGGTGTATCCCAGGAGGTAAGTCATACTGAGACCACAACAGCTAGGTAAACAGCACTTACACAGAGATGAAGGCAGAAGTCATATTTTATTGTATAAATGACTTTGTTTTGACAAGCAGACACATTCTGATGGACAGGATTCCACCATTACACACCGGTCCTCGTAGCTTGCCCTCAACAATGATGACTTCTTACAGGGGTTTCAAAGGCTGTTAACTCCCCAAACCTGGCACCCTTTCAGGTACATTTAGGCTGCAGATTTTCTTTTCTAAGTATTTAGTCAGTGACACTAAGCTGAATTTCCATTTCAAAGTGGGAAACCGCTGCCAGGACTCTTTCTGAACCTGCCCCAGGGTGACATAGATACTGATTAGGATTTTCACTGGGTGTGCATCCTTAGCTGGCTTACAGATTGATTCTCTGTACAATTAACAATAGGTACTGGAATCCAGGTGGACAATCAGAAACCTTGCAGCTTGAGAGGAGCAGCAGGTTGCAAAGGAAGATGAATAACAGAGGGGGCTGCTTCAATATGGAGGTGTCTTCACTCAAACTGATTTTTTACATTGATAAATGGATTCAGCATAGCCAGGTCACCACAGTGTGTTGGGCATTTGGGGAGGGGAAGGACTCATCACAGGGCACCCATGGCTGCTTCTGTACCCAGGCACACAGGGACTCTAGGCAGGCCTAGACCACTCGAGCCCCTTCCTAGCTCTCCTCCCCCCACTCTGCCACTGTGTGTGCACCTCTAGGCACTTAAACTGCCACTGTGGGATTCTGAAGCCAATTGGAAAATTACATTCTGCCTCAGTAACCTGATCAGCTATCACCCTCCTTACCCCCACTGGGTATGTGTGGATATAGCTGTCAGCCCCTGTTACACCACCCTAAAAATGTTCCAGGGGCCGGATGAAGCTGGGAAGCTGGCATGCTGAGAATTTTCAGCCTCGCATAACTCTGATCCATCTTGTGCTTGAGCTCAGAGAAGCTGAAAGGTAAATACTGGTAGCAGCTCCAAATTCAAGCTTATAAAGTTCGTGAAGAGCCAGTTATCCTGCTGACTCGTTACAGGTCTCAAAACATAAAGGCAGCCCAGAAATATGGCAGCTCTAATGTGGCTGTCTGAAACCAAAACAATATGAAGCAATCTCTTTTAGGTTCTCTGTCCCACCTGGAAAATTCTAAGTAGCCTGAAACCGGTAACTTAAAGCCACCGTTATACTGTGTTGATGTGTGCTGATGCTTTAAATGTAATCATTCAGTGATAAATTTATCAACTGCATTTAATTTTAGATAACAGTACCCCGTAATGAAAGCAGTGGCAAAGTGACATGTAGGTGAATGCAGTCCAAACCAAGACTCTGCTTTATCCCAATCTCAAGAGAGAGGAAGACGAGAGGGATCAGATAGGTTTTGGGAGGGTAGATGTCTAGGTGAAGTTTCCATTTGTTGAGAAGCCCAAGACTAGGGGCAGTAAATATAAAATAGTCGCCAATACATCCAACATGAGAGTGAGGAGGAAGCTTGTTTATCCAAAGAATAATTAGCACGTGGGACACTCAGATAGTTGAGATTTAAGAGGGAGAACGGTAGGATACACTGTTAGAGTTAGATGTAAAGGGGTGAGAGGAGATTCCAGTAGATGGTCGGGCCAAATAGTCTGATACTTAGCTGTAAATTTTGTATAATAGTATAAATGTGATTCACTGACACCAGAATTTTTGAAGGAAATTATTTTTCTTAAATATTTTTGTCAATCGACCTTTCTATTATGTTCAATATTTTTCATACTTCAGTCTAGATTTAAACATAGTCACTGAGTGAATACATTTGTAACATCAACATAACACAGAAGCTGTAGTATAAGGTGCTGAGAAAGAAATAAACATTGGCTTTGTTTGCATTAACAAACGGAGGATATTATGCCTAATTATTTCAAAACATATCCAGATATTAGCCTCTCATACAAACAATGCTATTAGTTTCCAGTTACCTCCTGTCCTCATAATAGTTGCTGTGATAAGACTCGACACCAGTAATAATAGAGTCAAATGGGCAGGTGAAGCTAAACTCTTCATCCATGTCGTTCACATAGTTAGTCCATGCACAAGCTGGCAACGTGTTGAATGTTGTCCTACATTTGAAATCCCACAAGCGATCCTCATGGTAACTGTGATGTTGACTAAACAGAAAACACAAAAATTATTTTCAGGACAACTACAAGTGTTAGAATTTGGATGGGTCTGTGAATTTGCCAACTGTTTTTATTCAAAAATGTGTCTTCAAACTGAAAGACTAACTCAGAGGATGATCATCTCCTCCCTCTGATAGTTATAAAGAAGCTAACTAAATCAATGAAGGCAGCATTAACCCACAAAGATCATGGTTCCACATCACAGTCAACCTGCACATAGTCAGACATCTTGTTCATTTCTACATCCAAAACAAGAGGTGAACAAAGATGATCTGGCGACACTCCTTGTAGTTGCTGAATATTATAGGAAGTCCAAAGAGGAAATATATGAATATTAAAAACGCTCTGTGATATATCCCTATGGACCTAATAGATCCCCCCTCAGATGGTGCAGTGATCTTAGTACACTTACCTGCTAACTGAAGCAATTGTATTAAATGTGGGACAAGTAAAAAGCACTATGTCATCAAACTCATTCACCCAACGATTATCTGAAATAGAGCACAATCATTGAACAAGTTTAACTTTCACCAGCCATTCAATATTACAAGGACGAATGGAATATACCTCAGGGTACTGACCATCCCTACAAGTGTAGAATACTAGTGCAGCACCCTTCAGGGGAAGTGCGAACCTCACGGGGACCGAATGCTATGGTTCTCTTTGGGGCCTCTATCAAATAATGACACTAAATGCGACCCACTAATTTGCATCAGTATCTGAGACTAGGATTCACTAGAAAGGTCTCCCACTCAAAACATTAATATGTCTGTTCATATATTGACCAGGCCATCACATTAATGTCAACATTTTTGGTTTAATTACAAAGAAATGAGGTGTCCCTAGCCTGTATACTTATGATGTCGTTCATTTTACACTCATTGCTTAAATGATTCAGGTCAGAATGAGGCATGCATAAGACCACAGAAAGGGAGAGAGGTTGGAAGAGGTGGGGAGAAATTGAAAGGATGGAGTGGGCAGGGAAGGAGAGTTGGAATGAAGGGAGAGAGAGGAGAAAAAGAAAGAGAGATGGAAGAATGGTGGGAAGATTTCCAAACAGTTTACGAGTTGTCACTAACCATTAAATATTCCTCACATCCCAGAAAGTGAATCTTAATCTAAGGTGGTGATTATAAGTTATGAATGAGTGAAGAGTGTTGATGGGATTCAAGCTGGTTAGTCAAGCTGAAACCATGGCACAGAGCTTTTCTATATTGAGAAAGTTTATTGGCTTGCTCAGAAGTACAGCTATCCTATGACACAACCCAGTGTGTCTCAACTATTACCCATTCATACTCTCCCGATTAGAACAAAAGAACTTCAATAAATTAAACACAAATGACAGTGTAGCCTGATGGGTATCCATGAAGGCACCAGCAAAGCCTGATGGTTATGACAGCTATCTCTGTAAGAGGCTAAGGACTGTGGGAGCAGCAAGGCTACACTGGGGTCTACAGTGAAGATGTGGAGATGCCAGCGTTGGACAGTGAAGAACAGACACAGGAGCTGATTGGACAGTGGCTACTGCTATGGGCTTTGTTCCGATGTCTCCGAGTCCTGGACTCTGGGGGTCTTGTTGCGATGGTTAGTCCTGCAAATGATTGAATATAGATTCCTATCTGTCATGCTCCTGAGAGAGACACAACTCCGAGCATTCTTAGAAGCATAGAATTCATAATGCAGAAGGACAGTGATTGATTAGCGCCTGTTCTATGAATATGTGACTGGAAACATGATCAGTGGGAGCAGGATCTCCATAGGGAGAAACAAAGGGATTTCTGGAATGACAACCTACATGTCTACCCATTGCAAGAAGACCTCTGAGTCTGGGACTTGGAGACATTGGAACAAAGAGGAAGTCTGATCGCCTTGCCTCACCACCGACAGTATCTAAATACAGATTGCGAGTTTGGATATTTTGTGAAGCTTTTGAATATGATGTGTATATCAAAGTAAATCAGAGATTAGGTACTTCGAATACAACAATGCAAGACAAAGGTTGAATATTGTGCATGTAATGAAGTTTGATATTTTATGTTCTAAAGTCTGTGTAGTAGAGTTTGATACTTTTGTGGTAATTTGGTACGAGTACAATAATGGAGTTTGTTATACAATAATTTGAGAGTTTGAGTGTCTTTGTCCAGGGTGTCAGTTGACCTAAGTTTGAGAGCAACAACTTGCTGTGACAGTTCCTGGTATGGCACTGTAACTAAAACAGAAGATCAAAAAGAAACTTAATAAACAAAAGCAACATGTCAGACGCAGCCCCAACAGCACCCACCAGTTGCAGAAGGTCTGAAGCACTTGTGGAAACCACATGCTCCCACTCCAAGGCCACCCACCAACAATGTATCCACAGTAGAGGGCTGACAGTCGGGATAGACAACCCTTTCGACCGCCAGCTGCCTGCACCTGTTAATGGCAAATTTTGCTCGTCCCAGGAGGAGGCTTACAGGGAGTTCCTAATACAATGTTTGCGTGGATAGGCTACCAGTGTGTGGTGTTTATCTACTAAGGTACAATATTCATATTCTATTTTGAATATTAAGATTTATGGGACTTACCAGGATGTCGGATCTCATTGGGTGTTTGTGCTACAAAAGATAACATTATTGAGAATATATTAGTTAGATGCAAATCTCTTAATCATTTCACAAGTATCATGTGTTGAAAAATTACAAACCATGTATCATGAGGTTTCCTCTCATGCATAGCAAACTCTGGGCTGCAAACAGAATGTAAGGTTTGTCTGCAGTGATTATTTTATATCTCAACATTCAGTTGTGTGTCCTCAGGGACAGTTGTAATCACAATATCATTGTGTGTTTGTTATCCAAATCCCAACTTTTAAAAGGAAATGTTATTCCTTTCTCAAAGTTACAAAGACAATGTGGAAAGGGTAAGCCCTTAATCCCTCTCCTTGCTTGCTCCGAAAGTCAAATCAAACAGAAGCCAAACCACACAAGAGATATACTAGATCCAAGCTGACAAGAACAGATACTACACCTGATTCCAAACTTGATCCTATGCTTGATCTTAACCTAAAGATGAGAGTCCAGATCCTAAGTTTCAATCTTCAATAGTAAATTGAAGTTTTACTGAAAGATGTTCTTGGTATAAGAACTCACATCCCTCCCAGTCTGTGTAACTTCTCAGTGTACCTGTTATCCTCATCAATGAATATTAAAGGGATTAAATCACAGACTATTGGGTCCTCTTTGTACAAAGCAAGCATTTGATTTACGGTGTGTTTTTCCTGCCTTGATGAGGATGTAACTTCTATTTCTCCCTTTGATAAAGCTTACCCGAATCCTACAAAAACTATACCTATAAAGTCAAACAGCTGAAATAAATGTACAGCCTGGGCAACAACATATGGAAGAGACACTCACACTGATGCTGGAGAGATATACACTGGAGATCTTGTGGGGCCCAGAATAATAAGAAGAGGTCTCACAATACCAGGTTAAAGTCCAACAGGTTTATTTGGTAGCACGAGCTTTTGGAGAACTGCTGGACATCCTGTTCTTAGCTTTGATATCCAACACATATCCCTATCAGCTGCCTTAATAAACACACCATGTGAACCTGAGTTTCAAAATTCCATTAACTACAGCTGCTGCGAAGAAAATCTGGAGAAAGATAGAACAGCAGGTGATTTTGTCAAGGAACAGGAATTTCTACCCTAGTCTGATCCAGCCAGAAACAGATAAACTGTCCGAAGTCACGCATTTCATTAACCATACGGCCCACTCACCTGATGAATGAGCAGCACTCTGAAAGCTTGTGATATCAAATAAACCTGCCAGGTTTTAATACAACTAAAACAGATAAAACTCTCCTGTCTCAAATGACTTCAAGCCTTCTGCATAATATTAGATTAGGGAGCTCCATTCCAGATCCCGTGAGCAACTCGCCCACAAACCAACAATTACATACAGCTCTTTACATTTCCAAACAGACATTTATTGGCACTAAGGTAGTAATTTTATTGAAAGAAGCCACCAGATTGGCTGGTTAGGTTATGAAACTGTTACACTGCATTAGTAAAACTATTTCTTTTCCATTTACCTGGAGTCTCTCCATGGATTCCAGCAATGAGGATGAGAAGAAGACCAAGTGTCCTCATTGCACCTGATTAAAAGGCTGACTCTGAAAGCAGAACAGAGGAGAAGGATCTTGTACTTGTGGCTTTTATATCCAAACACATATCCCTATCAGCTGCCTTAACAACATACCATGTGAACCTAAGTTTCAAAATTCCATTAACTACAGCTGCTGCTGAGAAAATCTGGCAAAGATAGAACAGCAGGTGATTTTCTGAGGGAACAGGAATTTGTACCCAAGTCTGACCCAGCCAGACACAGATACAGTGTCCTAAGTTGTACATTTCACTAACCATACAGCCCAGAAACAGGCATTAGTGCTCTCCTCCATGGGTAGTTTACATTATTTTCCTTGAGGTTTGAAGTCAACTTTATCCTCATTTAGATGAAGGATGCCAATGTTGGGGAATGAAACACTTTCAGCTTTTTAATCCAATCTCAGTAGTAAACACTCCTAGATTAGATTGAAGATGCACAATATAATTTGCACCATAATGTCCTCCAACAGTTCAAGATTGGACCAGGTACATTTTTTCACATTCAGTGCAAATGTTCATACTGTGAATTGAAATATTACTTTATATGTGAAAGAAGATGAGACATTGATACACTGACTGAAGAATGAACCTTTTCATTGTTAAGATTTGCAATATGGACTCCCACCAACTGCTCCTGCACCAATGATAAATGTTGGGCAGCATGGTGGCACGATGGTTAGCACTGCTGCCTCACAGCGCCAGGGACCTGAGTTTGATTCCCAGCTTGGGTCCCTGTCTATGCGGAGTTTGCATGTTCTTCCCGTGACTGCGTGCGTTTCCTCCAGGTGCTTTGGTTTCCTCCCACATTCTGAAAGATTTGCTGATTAGATGCATTGACCCAAATAAGTGCCGGACTGTGGTGACTAGGAGAATATCACAGTAACTTCATTTCATTGTTAATGTATTCATACTTGTGACTAATAAATAAACTTTAAAAAATAATACTCTGTATTGGTTAAACTACAAACTACAAGGAAATCAGAAGGAAAAGTTGGAAAAACAAATATGATTTCTCAAAATTGGAACACTCTGATTACCATAAACTTTGTACTCAGATTACAAACTGTGAACTTCTAATAGACTAACGTTCTAAATATATGGACCTGATATCATAGGTAGAAATTCTGAGTGACATTGAATCTTAAAAAGACTCAAACAACATTGAATAACTAGTTGACTGGTTAATTCAATTATACTAAAGAGTGATTATAAAAGTTGTATCCCTTTCTTTGTTTTACTTCTTACATGCCTCTTGGGATGGGGAGGAACCTCAGTTGAGCCGGGGGCAGAAGAGAATAGACTTGTATATTCAAAGTTCTGTCAGAACTTTATCTTGTATACAATATATTAGTATTAAACTATTCCTTGTTGAAGCCACAAGTTGCCTTTAAATATACTACATTGGCGACGAGGAAAAATATATCAGTTGTCAGGAGATCCCAGTGTGCAATTAGAGGGGGAAACAATCTTAAAGTGTCTTTCATGGCAAAGGTTGGACTAATTGACCCAGAGAGCTGGGGGGAATATATCAAAAACTTGTGTTATTTCTTCATGGCTAATGAGATCACAGAAGGGGAAAAAATGAAAAGTGATACTACTCACAATCTGTGGTCCATACCTATAGCCCAGTGAGGAGTTTAACATCACCTGATGTTCCAGCTAGTGAAATTGGTCAAAGATCATTTTAACCTGCAACCTTCAATCATAATGTTAAGGTATGCGTTTCATTCTGTTGTGAGGGAGCCAGGGGAAGCTACCTCCCAGTCCGTGGCCGGATTGAGAGGCACTGCAAGTTCAGCCCAACTTTGGGGGAGATGTTTAGAGTCCATTTGGTTTGTGGGATCAACAGCCTGACAATACAGAAAAACTGCTGGCTGAGACTAAAATCTATTTGGAAGAAAAAAACCGCAGAATGGCCCAGGTGACTGAATATACTGAGCACTGAATGAACTACAAGATGTGCCCAACAAAGTGAATCATTTATGGTAGGAAACAGCTGCTGAGAAGAACAGCCTGGGTGAGGGTGCAGCAGAGTCCAAGAGAGGCAGTACGGCACCCGAGGTGGAAATTTGCTCTTGACACTGAGAGAACACTTCCAGGAAACTTGCTGATGCAGGAAGTATGCATGTTTCTGTTGCAACAAGGAAAGACCATTTACAGAAGGAAGCAGGTAGGATTGAACTCACAAAAAAAAACAATGGTTAGTTTAACTCCGTTAAAGCAACTAGCTGAGGGATTCAAAACTTATATTTTAAACCAGATTCAACTCAAGGCCACCTATACAAATAACCTTGTTGGTCACTTGCAGATCTCTTAAAATGGAGGTTGACATAGGAGCCACAGCCACTGTCATAGGGGAACAAGCATTCAAATACCTCCAGAAAGGACTGCAATACTTCAGGTTGAATAATTCAGAGAGTATTTTCTCTACCCATACAGGAGGGACACTGAAGACAGGAAGGTCAGCTATAGTAACGATATCCTACAAAAACTAAATCTGTTCTAGTGACTGATAGTTACAGATCTTGTCTCATGGGTCGAGACAGTCTGAAACAGATAAAATTAGACTGGTTTGCGATATTGAATATTCAGGATGGAGATTTTCAAGAGCTACCATGTAGGTATTCTGATGTTTTCCAGAAGGAAATGGGACAAACAAAAAGGGGCTAAAACCAAAATTTATCTGAATCCTGAGATAATGCCTAAATTTTTTCGAGCTATCCAGTGCCTTATGCACTCCATCATAAAGCAGAATTGGAGGTAGGAAGATTGGAAGAATTGGGTGTCACAAAATCTGTACAGTTCTCAGAATGGGCTGCACCCATAGTCCACAATTTGAAGCCAGATCACACTGGAAGAATCTGTGGGGATTATAAATTAACTGTAAACTGAGGAGCTCATACAGATAGATCCCCTATTCCAAGAATGAAGGACCTCTAAGTAAAGTTAGCAGGGGGTCTTAAGTACACCAGGTTAGATCTCAGTCATGCCTACCAGCAGCTGGAGTTGGAAGAAGAATCCGAGAGGCTGGATACTATCAACACCCACAAAGGGTTATACCAGTACACACATTTACACTTTGGAGTCTCATTGGCCTGTGCCATTTTCCAGTGTACAATGGAAAGTTTATTACAGGGCATTTGCAAAGTAGCAGTGTTCCTGGATGATGCCTTAATTACTGGAGCATACCCTGAGGAGCACAGGGCAAACCTCAAAAAGGTCCTAAAAGAAGCAGGTGTCTGTTTAAAACAAGAGAAATGCACTTTCCAGGCAGATGAAGTTATATTCCTGGGTTTCAGGGTAGACGCTAAAATCTTAAATCATTTGGAGGACATGATTAAAGCCATAAAGGAAATACCGCAGTCTAAGTTATGTCAGAATTAAAATCATTCCTTGAGATGGTGAATTATTACAGCAGATCCCTACAAAACATATCTACAACTTTAGCCCCATGTAACCAGCTGTGAAAAAAGCATCAGCACTGGAAATGGTGAGAGGCACAAACAGGGACATTTGCTGTAAGGCAAGTCTTATAGTCATCAACACCATTTGTACATTTTGATCAGTCAAACCATTGATAGTTACCAATGATACCTCACCATGTGGAGGGGGAAATGGAATAATATAAGTTTCGGATCCCTTGTTGGATTCCTCAGCCATTGTACTTTTTTAATCCATTTGCATCAGGACCTTATCAGATGCTGAGAAGAGGTATTCTCAAATTGACAGAGTGTCTGGTGGTAAATTATGCAATGAAGAAGGTTCATATATATGGTAGACACTAGCATCAGATATGACAATATCATGCCTTTAAGAAGTGTAGTTGTGTCTTGTTTCTTGTGAAAGGTATGTTTAAAAATTAATTCTGGCTTACAGTACCTATCTGCCTGCTCCAGGCAGCTCACTTGCTGAGAATGCAGAAGCATAATTGATCCCAGATACTGGGGTGTTTGTTCTAATCTGGAACTGCCTACAAACCCGCTTGGATTCAGTATTTGCAGATTTGGCAGGGAGTATCGAGGCAAGGCAAGCCTCTCAGAAAGAAAACCGTGACTCAAGGCAAAGAGTTTTCCATGTTGATGATTTAATTATGGTGAACTTTGGTGATGGATTGACATGGGTGGCAAGGCAAAATTGTAGAAAGAACAGGAGCAGTCTCGTACATTGTAAAAGTGCAAGGTCAACATATGAAAAGAATGAGGATCGTCTGAGGAAGAAATTTGGGCCTGATCCAGGGAGTGTGTGGCAGCTACAGATACAGGGATACCTACGGTTAATGTGGCGCCTAGGTAACCAGCAGTTTCAGAAGCCAAGGAGGAAGAAGCTACAGAGGACGATGTCAATCTGTAGTTAATGTCACTCTAATAGTCAAAAAGGGAGGTTGAGAGAAAAAAGGGAATTATCGACCAGTAAGCCTAACTTGTGTAGTGGGGAAAATTGTCAAATCTATTATCAAGGACTTTAAAGGGGAACATTTAGAAAACAGTGGCAGGATCAGACAGAGTCATCATGGATATATGAAGGGGAAATCATGCTTGACTGTTGGAATTCTTTGAAGATGTAATTAATAGAGTTGACAAGGGGGACCCAGTTGATGTGGTATCTTTGGCCTTCAGAAAGCATTTGACAAAGTCCCACATAAGAGATTATCATGCAAGGTTAAAGGATTGGGGGAGATGTATTGAGATGGATAGAAAACTGGTTGGCAGAGAAAAAACAAAGAGTAGGAATTAATGGGTCTTTTTCAAATTGGCAGGTAACAACTAGTGGGGTCCCACAGGGATCGGTGCTGGGACCCCAGCTATTCTCAGCACATAATGATTTGAATGAGGGAACAAAATGTAACATCTTGAAGTTTGTAGATGATACCAAATTGGGTGCGAGGGTGAACCGTGACAAGGATGCATAGATCTTTCAGCGTGATCTGGACAGGTTGAGTAAGTGGGCAAATCAATGGCAGATGCAATATAATTTGGATAAATGTGAGATTATTCACTTTGGAAGCAAAATCAAGAAGGTAGATTACTATCTGAAAGGCTGTAAAACACAATAAGCATAAAGATTTTAAAGAAGCGTTCCCAAATCAGATATCACCTTTGGTCAATAAACAAAAATATCTTGAGGCCCAAATACAGAAAAGGTTAAAAGCAGAGCAAAACTCCATTAATGCTGACCTACATATCGAGAGTGAAAGTTTGTTCACTGTACTGCCAGTTTCCATGTATTTTATCATTTAACAATTAATAATTCAAAGTAGATGGGTTAGCATAATTTTCCCGATAAAGGCAGCTGTCTGGGCTGATCAGGAAGGTGTTAGAGTTGGGAATGTATCATTTGTGAAGATGGGACAACAAGGCCAATCCTGCCCTTCCTGAAACACACACGTTTACTTTTCAGAGGGGAATATTAATCAGCAGTCCTAAATGGGAACCTTGGCTGATCTGTTTGTCATCTAGTTCAGGGTTGTGTAAGTCAGCTTTAGTGTCCCAACTGCAACCATAGTTGTGATCAGCAAAATGATCACAAAAACAGGGAACAAACCCAAGAGTTTGCTGTTTTGCTCAGAAATGTACCATGGTTTAACTCAGTTAGCTGGATAGCTAGTTTGTGATGCAGAGTGACACCAACAGTGTGGGTTCAATATCCATACAGGCCGAGATTATTCATAAACGCCCTGCCTTCTCTACCTTGTCCCTCACCCGAGATGCGGTTAAATCACCACTATTGTTACCTGGGACTATGGTGATTTTACCTTTAACTGCACCAGATGTGGAAATTTTTGACTGAATCCAAATGGAAATTTGAGAGAACTATTTTTGGTGAAAGTACCAGAAAGTAGGATATGAATGATTCACTTAGAAATGCAAGACAAACAGAACCTCACTGAACAGAGCCAACAATAGACACAACTTAGCCAAGCAGCACTGGCAGACAGAAGGGCTGATCTTGTGTCACCCAAAACTGTATCAAAACAACTCCCTAACTTGGGAAAATTATGAATCAAATTCATCTCAGAAAAAGGTTTGTAAAATCATTTCAGTACTATTTTCATTATTTGAGGCAATTCCATAATGTTGGAAGAAAATCTTTAGCAAGAATAAAGATTATATAATCATTTAGCAACTGCATCAGGCCCTCGTGATCATAATGGCCTTGTACCCGTTCGTTCTGTGAGTAAATTCATTAATCACCCGCTCCTTTGCTGAATGTTTAGTTTAATGATAAAGTTATATCGATTGTGCAGTAATTTTAAACTTGAACAGCTTCATTGGAGCCAACTAAGATAAGCAAAGCTTTACAGCATCTGCTTGCAGTAAATTGATCCTTTTTAACTCTTGTGCATTCTACACATACACAGTCAGTCATTAAGGTATTCAAATTTCACAATAAGAGAAGTGAATGAATAGCCACCTTTAAGCAGTAATTTAGGTACACTCAGTATATGAATACCGTGGTTTTACAGGATGCAAGTGTGAAACAACTATGGATGGGATTTTCCAGTCCTGCCCATCCCTGGACTGGAAAATCTCACTTAAGGTCAATAGTCTTTATTTGTCCATTCTCCAACTCACCATGATGACTTCTGTGGTGAGCAGGACAGAAAGATTTAGGTCAATGTATAAATGTTGCTTCAGAACGTAATTTGTGAGCACATTTGGATCTCAGAAACTGCTGATGACATGTTGTAACCTCCATTTCTCATTTTGCTTTTAAAAAATCTTTTCAAAAGATGTTTTTATTCATTCATGGAATGTGGACATTGTTGATTCAGTTGGAATTAATTGTCCATCCCTAATTGCCCTTGAGAAAGTAATGGTGCACTGCCTACTTTAACTGCTTCAGTTTGTGTGGTGTAGGTAAGCCCACAGTGCTGTTAGAAAGAGAGTTACAGGATGTTGACCCAGCAACAGTGAAGGAATAATGATATATTTCCAAGTCAGAATGATGAGTGACTTGGTGGGGAATTTCCAGGTGATGGTGATCCTATGTATCTGCTACCCTTGTCCTGGATGATACTACAGTAAAAAGTCTGACAACACAAGGTTTTAGTCCAACCGATTTATTTGATAGTAAACGCACAAGCTTTCGAGGTTTCCCTCTTCGTCAGGTGAATGGAGAGTTCTGGCCTCAGACAGAGCATATAAAGCACAGACAGTTTAGAGATTACTGATTAGAATGAGAATCTTTACACCTAACCTGCTGTTCAAGTCCTAAAGTGGCTGACAATGTGTGTGGAAGGAGCACTGATCATGGATTTGGAAGGTGCTGTCAAAGCAGCCTTGGTGAGTTCCTGCAGTACATCTTGTAATTGCTACATACTATTGTCATTGTGTATTGGTAGTGGAGGGCAGTTGTTCCCAACTATTGTGCCATGGTGTGTCATGAGAAGGGTGTAAGTATGCCATGGCCATTGGCACTCCCATGCATACACCCTTGCATCAAGCCACCAGACAAGCATCAACCATCACCCTTTGACACTGTGATACCACTTATTTTTCTCCAGACACAGAAACTTCTCTCCAAAGGAATATCTGAATGTCAAAAGGGAGAGATGGTTGTAATTTGTGTTGTGAGGCTGCAGGCTTTTGTTCAGGAGCTGGTTTTGACTTTACCTGGGTGTAAGGGGTAGCTGGAGAAACAGGGTCCTAGCAAGCACTGGAGTTGATAGGACCGGCCAATGTTTTTGCTGTGGAGTCTGCCCTGACGTGCATTTGCGCCTTGGTCAGCCCCAGGTTGGGGAGGGGATTAGCAGAGGCCACAAGCAAAGCCTTGCTTCATGTTGGATCATTGGCTGCTATGCCTGTACATTGGTCTCCTCATATGGCTCATCTGAATCCTCAACCTCTCAGGTTCATCCGTTTCAACATTCTCTCATCCGAGGAGATGTCTAGCTCCTCCATGTCTCTCTGTAGCAACACATTCCCCCTTTATAGTGTTAGATTGTGCAGGGTGCAGGAAGAACACAATGATGCAGCACGTTATCTATGATGATATCTGACCTATCCAAACATCTTAAAAGCATCTTTCGGAGGCCAAGACATTGCTCTGTTAAGGACCTGGTGGCTGAATGTGCAACACAGTATCTCTCCTCTGGTGCACTCGTATCTCCACAGTGTACCCATTGGAAGTTTCAATTTTGCACATTGGCCCACTGCTAGGTCTCAAAGTTCATCACCAATTCAACTGAATATCAAGGCCATTAAAAAACCTCAGGTAGAGGAAGAGAAATATGTCTACTGTTTGGGGAGTCTAAGACTTTGGGGCATTGTTAAAAAATTTGAGTCATACTTTTCAGGAGTGAAATTCTGAAACACTTCCCCATGTAAGGTGTGGGAGCAGTTTGAATAACAAAGGATTCTAGATCAATTGTTAATTTTAAATCTGAGCTAATATGTTAACCATTGGAATTCAGATGCGGAGTATAGGTTGGTACATGGAGTTGAGTCATCCCACCCCAACGCCCCCCCTCATCCCAATCCTCCACTTACTTTATTTTCAGATCCACACTACTGCCTGATCAGCCACAGCACATCATTTGTGAAGCAAGAAAACATCCTCCCTCCTATCAGCATCCTGGGGATTACTATTGACCAGAAACTGAACTGGACTAGACGTATAAACACTGTGGTTACCAGAGAAGAAGCGACCCCACAGTTATAACTCCCCTCCTGACTCCCAACACATGTCCACTATTTACAAGGCACAAGTCAGATGTGTGATGGAAAACTCTCCACATGGCTGGATGATGCAGCTCCAACAACACTCAGGAAGCTCTGATGTAATCCAGAACAAAGCAACCAGCTTCATTAACATTCCTTCCAGGAACATTCATTCCCTCCACCACCAATGTACAGTAGCAGCAGTGCATATCATCTACAGAATGCACTGCAGAAAACCATCAAGGCTCCTTAGACAGCACCTTGCAAATTCATGAGCAATACCATCTATCAGGACAAAGGCAGCAGATGTATCAGTACGCCATGCCTAGAAGCTCCCCTCCAAGTCACACATCATCCTGATTTAGAAATGTATCCCTGTTCTTTTGTTGTCGCTGGATCAAAATCCTACAACTCTGTCACTAACCGCACTGTGGGTGTACCTACACCACACATGGGCTGCATCAGTTCAAGAAAATAATTCACCACCACCTTCTCAAGGTCAATAGATGCTGGCCTAGCCAGCAATGCCCAGATGCCATAAATGAATAACAAAAAAGGACAGCCCCAGGTGTCAGGAAGCCGCCATACACGCATTTAATCCCCTCCACGCCCCTCCAATTCCCCCCTTCATCCCCCATTCTCTGGCCTTTATTCCCAACTTCCTCTTCATCTCCCATGCCATCTTCTTCATCCCAACTCTGTAAATTCACACCTGTATAATCCTAATGTTATTTGCATATTTTTATTGAAAAACATGACTAGTCACCATGGTCACTGCGAATCAAGGGTGTAAAAAGTTGATAGAGCCACTCAGAAACTAACCTCCCCAGAAAAGTGCATATTTTGTCAAAGGAAAATCACACAAAAAGATTGAGGATACCTCACTCACATACTGATTAAGCAAATTTTGTGCACGTGTATAGGAAATCTTCTTGTTATGGCATGTTGAACACAAAAAAACAGTGAAAACTAGTTCAGCTGCAGCAGACCTGGCGACAGCTATGCCTTGATACCCAGAGTTTGAATGAATACTGAGCTGACCTAATACTTCCAGAGGGTGCAGGTCTCAAACAGCTCTCAGACCAGGGAGACAAGGACAGATACAGAGGAAGTTCGGCTTTGCAGCACCAATGAAAACTCCAAGAAGAAGCTAAACTTTTGACCGAAGAGGAATTCGGCAGTGAAGGGGATTGGATTATATCCAGTTATAAATGAAGGAGAGCTGGGAGAAAGGGTGACTGGAGATTGGGGAAACAACCCCACACAAACCAGGAAAACCACCCGTAGAGCTGCCCCGAATCTTGCCCCTTGAAATGAGTACTTTGTGACTGCCCTGGGGAGAGTGACAAGCTGTGCCTTTGGCTTGAAGATTTACCCTTTGGAGTACACTGTCCTCATCTGGGGGGAAGTAGGAGGGTGGCTAGTGTTGGAAACAGAAACATCAGGCACAATACTGGAAAGCACAGAGGGGGCCTTCATGCCTGTTTCGCCTCTCCTTTTCCTGAGTTGACAGAACATGTCGCTGATGTTTTGTGTAAAACATATGTTCCATTTCCTAACCATTAACATGTTTTATCTTGTTTAACATTACGGTCACCCCAAAATGAAAATACAGAAAACCAAATTACTTTATCTATGTCAGGTTTTACTTCTTTTGAATTTTTATTCAATTTTTAATTTGGAATATATTTCATTATGACGTCTATCTGGCCATTGGTGAATGTTTTTCCAGCAGTCTCTGCTGAATTAACACTGTTGCATGGTGCAATATTGATACCTCCATCGACGGTCCCTGGAATGGAAAATGATAAAAAAAAGCGGTCATTATTGATAGGACCAGCAATGCATTGCAGCCATATCAGGCTGCTCTCCATATCCCTTCACCCCTGGCTTACAGGTAGTCCAGTCTCTCAGCTGACGAAGGAGCAGCGCTCTGAAAGCTCGTGATTCCAAATAAATCTGTTGGACTTTAACCTGGCGTTGTGAGTCTTCTTACAAGGTAGTACAGAGGCAGTCTTATAAGTAAAGTATTTAAGAGAGTCTCCCAATCAAAATTTCCATTTCCTTATAAAAGTGGCTGTCGCCCCCATCCCCCCCGCCCCCCAGCGACCCCAGTGTCACCCTACTCAGTCTGCTAGAAGCACCACATGTCACATTTAAATGATTTTTGGGTCTTGTCCTGTGTGACCTCCCCCACCTCCGTCTCTGCACTTCTGTCTATAACTACCCCAGAAAATCACCACCATTATAAAAAGGGGAATTGCTCGGCCTGTTATTGAGTTTACCAGTGGGAAGGTGGAGAAGGTGAAAGGTCTCTATCCTGAAGCTGCAGTTTCTAAGCTTTAAAAGGAACCTTGTGAAATGTGCTGAGGGTTTAAGGAACGTTCTGTTTCCATCATTATGAGATGCTTCGAAAGGTTAGTCATGGCACGAATCAATCCCAGCCTCCCGGACTACCTGGATCCACTACAGTTTGCCTATTGCCACAACAGGCCCACAGCAGACGCCATCTCCCTGGCCCTGCACTCAACCCTGGACCACCTAGATAACAAAGACGCCTATGTCAGACTCCTAATTATTGACTACAGCTCAGCCTTCAACACTATTATTCCTACGAAACTTATCTCCAAACTCCGTGGCCTGGGCCTGGGCCTGGACTCCTCCCTCTGCGACTGGATCCTGAATTTCATAACTCACAGACCACAGTCAGTAAGGATAGGCAACACATCTTCCACGGTCATCCTCAACACCAGTGCCCCACAAAGCTGTGTTCTCAGCCCCCTACTATACTTCTTATACACCTATGAGTGTGTGGTCAAACTCCCCTCTAACTCGATTTTCAAGTTTGCTGATGACATCACCATAGTGGGTTGGATCTCAAATAATGACGCGACAGAGTACAGGAATGAGATAGAGAATCTGGTGAACTGGTGTGGCAACAATAATCTCTCCCCCAATGTCAACAAAATGATGGAGATAGTCATCGACTTCAGGAAGGTAGAGGAGAGCATGTCTCTGTCTACGTTAATGGGGCGAAGTAGAAATGGTCAAAAACTTCAAGGTTTTGGGGTCCAGATCACCAACAACCTGACCTGGGTCCCCTCATTGCTGACACTATAGTTAAGAAAGCCCACCAATACCTCTACTTTCTCAGAAGACTAAGGAAATTTGTTTCGTCAGTTACAACTCTCACCAACTTTTAAGGATGCATGACAGAAAGCATTCTCTCTGGTTGTATCACAGCTTGATATGGCTCTTGCTCTGCCCAAGACCGCAAGAAACTACAAAAGGTCGTGAATGTAACCCAATCCTTCATGTAAACCAGCCTCCCATCCATTGACTCTGTCTACACTTCCCACTGCCTTGGCAAAGTAGCTAGTAATTATGGACCCCACGCACCCCGGACATGCCTTCCTCTTGTCAGGAGAAGGATACAAAAGTTTGAAGTCATGTACCAACCAACTCAAGAACATCTTCTTCCCTGTTGACGTCAGACTTTTCAATGAACCTATCACGCATTTAGTTGATCTTTCTCTACACCCTATCTATGACTGTGTCACTACATTAGGAATAATGGTAGGAAGGATTATTACTTACGTTGAGAAAAACTGCAGAAGGCGACGGTGCAGAGGGACCTCGGGGTCCTTGTGCATGAGTCGCAAAAACCCAGCTTGCAGGTGCAGCTGGTGGTCAGGAAGGCGAATGGGATGCTGGCCTTCATCGCGAAGGGGATTGAATATAAAAGTAGGGAGGTCTTGCTGCAGCTATATAGGGCATTGGTGAGGCCGCAGCTGGAGTACTGTGTGCAGTTTTGGGCGCCGTACTTACGCAAGGATATTTTGGCCTTGGAGGGAGTGCAGAGGAGGTTTACTAGGCTGATACCAGAGTTGAGGGGGTTGAGCTATGAGGAGAGGCTGAATAAACTAGGCTTGTACTCGTTAGAGTTTAGAAGAATGAGGGGAGATCTCATTGAGATGTATAAGATGATGAATGGGATGGATAGGATAGAGGTGGAGAGACTCTTCCCGCTCAGAAAGGACAGTAGGACTAGGGGGCACAGCCTCAAGATAAAGGGGGGGCAGTTTAGAATGGAGTTGAGGAGGAACTTCTTCACTCAAAGGGTGGTGAATCTCTGGAATTCTCTGCCCGTTGAAGTGGTGGAGGCTACCTCGCTAAATATTTTTAAGACGCGGGTTGCTGGGTTTTTGATAAGAGAGGGGATTAAGGGTTATGGGGAGAGGGCGGGAATGTGGAGCTGAGCCAAGACAGATCAGCCATGATCTTATTGAATGGCGGGGCAGGCTCGAAGGGCTAGTTGGCCTACTCCTGCTCCTATTTCTTATGTTCTTATGTTCTTATTCTGCACTCTCTTGTTTCCTTCTCTATGAACAGTATGTTTTGGCTATATAGCACACAAGAAACAATACTTTTCACTGTATATTAGTACGTGACAATAATAAATCAAATCAAATCAAACCAAACATTCCCCACAGCCAATTAATAGATTTTGCTTTGGAGATTTTATTGCTTGTGTAGAAGTGAAGGGTGCAAGCCAAGAGAATACAGTGATTGGTAACACTTGATCCACAGGTATCTGTACCATGGGGCCTACAGACACTAAAAACAATAAGAAAACATGTAGAGGCAATATCATATTTAATTATGAGAAAGTTATGTTGAATCTAGATTAGAGACCATCATCTACAAATCACAGCCATGTACACTCTACTTCCGTTACAAAATTCTCTGTAATCATGTTCTGGTCTAAATAGTGGTCTCCTTTCCATAAATATTAAAACAAGTGGTCAGATTTTAGATTAAACTATATGATCTCTATGACTGACCGGTTGGTACCACAGTATAATTTCCCTAAATCACTGTGTTGCCAGCAACCAGCATGATGAATGAAACTCTGGAGTATCTGTCCTGGTATCATTGACTCTAGTTGTCGTTAGTCAACCTACTGCGCGCAAAAAGAGAAATAAAAATTTTAATAAGCAACAAGTTACTTACTCATGATGGTTGTTATGGTAACTGGATACACCAGTAAGGTAGAAAGAGTCAGGAACTATCCATTTGAAGTAACCATCAAAACCATTGAGATAGCTTGTCCATTGACAGTAACTTTTGCAGACGTTTTTCGCTTGGCAGCAGTAATATTTCCACCTGAGAATGATAAAGCAGTGAAACAGTGAAAGCTACAATCATTTCAGACACAATACTGGAGTTCTAGATCCAGTAACAATATGGTGACATAAAGAAAATAGGTGAACAATCTAAAATAGTTGAGAGTGTGTTTATTTGTCAAAAAAAGTACTGGAGAGCTGGGGGGGTAGGAGGGAGTGGGTGGCAGTTGGGTGGGGAGGGTGATATGTGTGGAGAGTTGGACAAAGTTGGAGATGACAGCATCACCCTTTAAGAGGAAGCAGGATGAAGGTTCCTTCATTTGTATAATAATATAATGCGGCTGGGGCTCTCCCAAAATATTCTAACTCCCCAATTCACATGAAAACTGGAGTAACTGTCGCTGCTTTTTTTGAGTGGGATTTTCAGATTAAATCTCCCTCACTTTGAGCACTGCAGAGTTCCTAGACGGATTCCCTCTAAAAATCATCAGGGGGCAGGTCCTATTCCCACTGGAAACGTCAGCAGCATAGTGCTGGGTGGACCACTGCGCATAGGCCAATCTGTCAGTGTGGAGATCAGCACATGCACAGTGGCCTCACACTGCCAGCCTCCCGATCACTGGCCAGCCCTGCAACCCCCTCATTGCTGCCCTTGCTGACCTCTCTCCCCAGCCCTCGATCGCTGATCTCCCGGACCTCCCCGGCCAGCCCCGATCTCCTGATTCCAACCTCCCCGCCCCCCCCACCCCCCCAAGCAGTCCCAACCCTCACCACCACCCCAACAATGTTGATCCCAACATCACCCCAGTAGTGTAAACATTATTCTGCCCTGCCACCCCCCCCCCCCCCCCCACCACTGGCAGCCCCAACCTCCCACCCCACCAGGATGACCAGCCCTGATCACTATCCTCCATCCCTCTGCCACTGACCAGCAATCCCGATTGCAGAGAGATAGAAGTGGTAGTGGTGGTGAGCAGTTGTCCACCCCGCTTGGAGTGAATCACCCCCAGCGGCAGGGGTGGGGGCATGTGGAGACACTCGTGGTGCTGAAGACTTCAGTCCCTGACCCATTAATGAAATGCAAATGCCAATTATAGTATTACTCTGAAAAATGTTGCCGCAGAGATGCATGGATGCTGTGGCGGCCAGCGGGAAGTTTGGAAAATGGCCTCTGCTGATGTTTCCTGGGAGAATCGTCCCCTACATTTCTTTCAGCCTGCAGCTCCAACAGTTTGCTCAGTAGCACTTCCCTGATGATTGCATTTTTCCTGATTTCCTCCCTTGCTTCCAAATCCTGATTTACAGCTATTTTGGGATGTTACTAGTATCCTTTAGAGTGAAGCCCGATGCAAGATACCTGTTCAATCAATTTGTCATCTCCTTACTTTCCAGTTGTATCACAGCTTGGTATGGCTCCTGCTCTGTCCAAGACCACAAGAAACTACAAAGTGTCATGAATGAAGATCAGTCTATCACGTCAACCAGCCTCCCATCCATTGACTCCATCTACACTCCCACTGCCGCAGAAAAGCAGACATCATAATTAAGGACTCCACGCACCCCTGACATTACCTCTCATCCACCTTCTTCAGTCAGGAGAAAGATACAAAAGTCTGAGACCATGTACCAACCTACTCGAGAACACCTTCTTCCCTGCTGCCATCAAGCTTTTGGTGGACCTACTGTATATTAAGTTGATCTTTCTCTACACTCCACCTATGACTGCAACATTACATTCTACACCCTCTCCTTTTGCTTCATCTGTTCATGGGCAAGAATTTTCACTGTATCCCAATACATGTGACAATAATCAAATCAAATCAAATGGTTAGGCGGATTAGGTTTAGGAAATATATAGAGTTACATGGATAGGGTGGGGGATGAGCCTGAGAAGGATGCTCTTTTGGAGAGTTGGTGCTCAATGGGCTGAGTGGCCCCCTTCTGCACTGTAGGGATTCTATGATTCTAAGTTTCATTTGCTAACATGAATTAAAAAGCCAACATTAAACTGGTTTTTCAATAGTTTGAAATTGCAATTAGATTGCAGGTTCTGTGTTGTGTATCTATGTTACAAATGTAATCATTTAGTCATACTCTATGTATAAATCTAGACCAAAGTGCACAATATATTGAAAATAACAGAGAGGCTGGTCAAAGAAAATAATATTTTAGAAACACAACCATATGTCAGACTCTGATGGCAACAAAACACATTTATGGCATTTACATCATCAAAACAGACCATTTACCCCAATGGGTCCAAATTGATGTGTACGCAAGCCTCCTGCCACCCATCTTCATCTGACTGTATCAGCATTTCCTCCTTCCTCCCTCACATTGTCTCTCCTGAAATGCATCAGGTTACTATTTGCCTCAGTCAGTTAACTTCCCATTCTAATCAGTCTTACAATAAACAAGATCCTCCACAATTTCCTATTGGATTTGTTAATGATTATTTTACTTCCATTAAATTTAGCTTAAGATAAGTGGAAACCCACTTGTACATTTACTCTAGCAAAATCTTTCAGAATCTTTAAGAGCTCTCTGGAATCACCCCTTAGCTTTCTCTTTTCTTGGAATTCATATTATGTAGGGTCTGAATTAGAATGCTTGCTCATAATTACATGATGCATAAATCCAGGCAAGGTTGGAGGCCGGAATTGATTTGTGCCACGACTAACCTTTTGAAGCACTTCATAATAATGAATGTCAGAGCCAATGGACTAGAGTCATCAAGACACACTGCCTGGCTTTTCTTTGGTACCGATGATCATCTTCTTGAAGCAGATAGGGACTTCAGATTGGTGTAAAAAGAGGTTAAAGGTGTCTGTAAATATCCTCACCAGCTCATCCACACAGGATCTGAGTGCTCATCCGGGTTCCCCAACCAGGCCAGTCGCTTTCTGTGGTTGACTTTTGAGAAGGCTGATCTGACATCTGCAGTAGTGACCTCCGATATGGGTTCGGCTGAGGCTGGCAGAGTGGAGGGTGTGCTGTCACTGATCTCTTGTTCAAAACAGGTATAGAATGCACTGAACTCCTCGGGGAAGGGTGAATTGGTGCCAGTGATCCTACATACCTTCATCTTGTAGTTTGTTATATCTTGCAGACCTTGCCATAGTCAGTGGGAGTCCATATGGCTAGCCTGGGACTCTAGCTTGGTCCAGTACTGTCTTTTGGCATTTTTGATAGATCTCAGTAGGTCACATCTGGATATCTTATATAGGTCAGGATCACCTGACTTGAACGCCTCAGACCTGGACTTCAGTAAGCAGTGAATCTACCCATCTTTGGACACTAAGGGGCAATTTAACATGGCCAATCCATCTAACCTGTACAACTTTGGACTGGCACATTATAATTAAACAAAAGGTATTAAACTTCCATACAAATAGAGCATCATGGTGGTACAGTGGTTAGCCAGCCTGGGTCACTTCTGTAAGGAGTCTGCACATTCTCCCCATGACTGCATGGGTTTCCTCCAGGAGCCCTGGTTTCCTCCCACAGTCCAAAAGTCATGTTGTTTAGGTGCACTGGCAATGTTAAATTCTCCCTCAGTGTGTCCGAATAGGCGCTGGAGTGTGGCGACTAGGGGATAATCAAAGTAACTTCACTGCACTGTTAATGCAAGCCTACTTGTGACAATAAATAAATAAATTTAACCAATGCTTTAGATTTCAAATTACCTCCTATCCTCATGATGATTGTTGTGATAAGACGCCATACCACTAATAAAGGAGTCAAAAGGGCAGGTGAAGGAAAACTCTCCATCGAAGTCGTTCACATAGTTGGTCCAGTCACACGTTGGCCACTCACTGAATGTATCCTTGCATTCAAAATCCCACTGGCGATCCTCATGGTGATTGTTATGTTGACTGGAACAAAATACACAAAATGCATTTTCAGGACAACTAATGTCAAAAGAAGTTTGATGGATGTGTGAGCTTACCTTTATGCTTAAATTAAACTTCAGACTCAGAGGATGATGGCCTTCTCCCTCTGTTATATAGACACTAACTAAATTGAGCTAAGGCAGAATTAACCCAAAGATTATGATTCCACAACACAGTCAACCTGTGTGTAACTTATACACCCTGTTTGTCTCCATATCTCTTTGTCATTCTGGAATATCAAAGGACAGTTCACAGAGGAAATGTGGCTTTTTTTTTGAAGCTAACAGGTCCTTTCCAGATTATTATGCAGTGATCTTTAGCCACTTACCTGACAATTCTATAAATTGTCTGACGGGTCAAGCATCTAAAATTGATGTTATTATCAAAGCCATTCACCCAACGTTTATCTGAAATATAGCACAGTTATTAACCACAAATGACTTTCTAATGCACATAAACTTAGAGAACAGGTGGAACAGTATTTCACTGACTACCAGCACAAAGTGAGGAATACAGGTTCAGCACCCTGATCATTATCTTCCTGTGTATTGTGAAGCTGTTTGATGATAAGCATGGGTTTTACTGGGATCCCCATACAACCCTTAATTATTACTTAGACTTGCATGTGAAAAATTATTATCTGTGGCAGGGATAATATTAAATTATACAGTGGATAGACTGCTAAGGTAAAATATTCATATTCTCTTTTGGATATTAAAGATTAATGGGAACTTACCAGGAGTTTGGACCTCGTTGACTTTTTGTGCTAGAAAAGATAAGATTATTGAGGATATATTAGATGGAATCTGTTGTAGATTCTTAACTCTGACACAAATATCATATATTGAAAATTTACAAATCCTATTTAGTGAGGTTTCATCTCATGGTTTGCAACTTCTCAGCTACAAACAGAATGCAAGATTTGTTTGCAGGGATTATTTTATATCTCAATATATAAAGTTGTATGTGATTAGTACTTGGACAGTTATGGCCACGATTTGGTTGTGCGTTTGTTACCCAAGTGTGAACTTGAAATCTTCAACAGCAAGTTGAAGTTTTACTGAAAGATGTTCCTGGTATAAGAACTCACATCCCTCCCAGTCTGTGTAACTTCTCAGTGTACCTGTTATCCTCATCAATGAGTAGTAAAGGTATTAAATCACAGACTATTGGGTCCTCTTTGTACAAAGCAAGCATTTGATTTACAATGTGTTTTTCCTGCTTTGATGAGGATCTAACCTCTATTTCTCCCTTTGATAAAATTTACCTGAATCCTACAAAAACTGCACTTATGAAGTCACACAGCTGAAATAAACACACAGCCCAGGCAACAACATACAGAAGAGACAGTCACACTGATGCTGGAGTGGTATACACTGGAGATCTTGTGGGGCCTAGGTTTTAATAGATCTAAAACAGATAAAACTCTCCTATTTCAATTGACTTCAAGCATTGTGCATAATATTAGCTTAAGGAGACCCAATCCAGTTCCCATGAGCAACTCACCCACAAATCAACAATTACAAATAGCTCTTCATATTCCCAAATAGATATTTATTGGCACTAAAGTAGTAATTTTATTGAAAGAAGCCACCAGATTGGATGGTTAAGTTATAAATGTTACAATGGATTAGTAAAACTATTTCTTTTCCATTTACCTGGAGTCTGTCCATGGATTCCAGCAATGAGGACAAAAAGAAGACCAAGTGTTCTCATTGTTCCTGATCAAAGGGCTGACTGAAAGCAGAACAGAGGAGAAGGATCTTGTACTTGTGGCTTTTATATCCAAACACATATCCCTATCAGCTGCCTTAACAACATACCATGTGAACCTGAGTTTCAAAATTCCATTAACTACAGCTGCTGCTGAGAAAATCTGGCAAAGATAGAACAGCAGGTGATTTTCTGAGGGAACAGGAATTTGTACCCAAGTCTGACCCAGCCAGGAATAGATAAACTGTCCTAGATCACGCATTTCACTAACCATACGGCTCAGAAACAGGCATTAATTCTCTCCCCCATGGATAGTTTACATTCTTTTCCTTGGAGTCAACTTTATCCTCATTCAGGTAAAGGATGCCAATGTTGGGGAATGAAACACTTTCAGCTTTTTGATCCAACGTCAGTAGTAAGCACTCCTCGATGAGATTAAAGATGTACAATATAAACCATGGTTGACATCACTTGTACATTTTGATCAACCAAAGCATTGGTAATTGCCTGTGAAACATCACCATGTGGAGTGGGAACCACAAAATGTCAGACAGGATAGAGAGACCAATCACATTTGCATCAAGACTTTATCAGACACTGAGAAGAAATATTCTCAAATCGACAAAGAGAGTCTGGTGGTAAAATATGCAGTGAAGAAGTTTCATGCATATGGTAGACACTTCACTGTAGCAACAGATATGATAACACCATTCCTTTAAGGAATGTATTTGTGTCATGTTTCTTGTGAAAGGTATGTTTAAAATTTAACTCTGGTTTACGGCACCAATTTGTCTGCTCCAGTCAGCCCACATGCTGAGAATGTAGAAGCATAATTGATCCTAGATATTGGGGTGTTTGTTTTAATCTGGCACCACCTATGAACCCACTTGGATTCAGTATTTCCAGATTTGGCAGGGAGTATCGAGGCAAGGCAAGCCTCTCAAGGCAAGCCTTTGACTCAAGACAAAGAGTTTTCCAGGTTGATGATTTAGTTATGGCCAAGAACTTTGCTGATGGACTGATATGCGTAGCAGGCAACATTGTAGAAAGAACAGGAACAGTCTCATACATTGCAGAAGTACAAGGTCACCGTATATAAAAGCAGGTGGGATCATTTGGGGAAGAAAGCTGGGCCTGATCCAGGGAGCGTCCTGCAGTGTATGGCAGCTACGGATACAGGGATGTGTTTGATTAATGTGGAGCCTAGGTAACCAGTGGTTTCAGAAGCCAAGGAGGAAGAAGCTACTGAGAAAAATGTCGATCCCGGATTGATGAGTTTGTCTTTTGCATCTGCCTGCCTGGATTTGATGCTCGCTGAAGGACCCAGTACAGATATGAAACGTTTCTCCACGGTCCTAAAGTCCCAGACTGATTGACTTTGTGAACTGATCTTTTTCCTTAGGTGTCCTTAATGTGTTATTGTATCTCCTTGCCTAACTATAATCATGTTTCTTTTGTTTTCAATCATAGGTGGACTCAAATGTTAGGGCAAAAGGAGTGTGGTAATGTAGCCCCTTTAAAAGGGTGATCCTTTGCTGGCCACGTGATTGGGCTGGATCCTCTGGAGAGGCTGTGTGGGAAGCTGAGCCATTTGGGAAAAAGTGCGTGCATCTTGGGACAGGGAGGAACCTCAGTCAGACCCGGAGAGGAGAGGAGAAGAGAACAGGCTTGTGTATCAGTTCTGTCAGACCTTTATCATATATACATAAGACATTAGTTAATAAACTGTTCCTTACTGAAGCCACAACAAGTCTCCTTCAAATTTACTATAACCTGTCTCTAAATGGTTCCACTTCCACCAAACAAGTTGAACACAGTGCTGATGGATAATACGCTCTCAGCTCAGTTGCATACAGGGTAAAGCTCCTGCTATGTGGTTCCTTCAAGTATTCTATCTGGTTCACTAATGCCCTGTAGGGAAAGAAATTTGCCATCCTTACCTGGCCTATATCTGACTCCAGACCTACAGCAATATGGTTGACACTGAAATACCTTCTGAAATGGCCTAGCAAGTTACTCAATTCAAGAATAATTGGGGATGGACAATATATGCTGGCTATGCCAGTGACATGTGCTTCCCATGGAAATATAATAAAAATAAAGACTTTTAAAAAGTGTTCCCAAGTCAGATATCACCTTTGGTCAATAAACAAAAATATCTTGAGGCCCAAATACAGAAAAGGTTAAAAGCAGAGCAAAACTCCATTAATGCTGACCTACATATCGAGAGTGAAAGTTTGTTCACTGTACTGCCAGTTTCCATGTATTTTATCATTTAACAATTAATAATTCAAAGTAGATGGGTTAGCATAATTTTCCCGATAAAGGCAGCTGTCTGGGCTGATCAGGAAGGTGTTAGAATTGGGAATGTATCATTTGTGAAGATGGGACAACAAGGCCAATCCTGCCCTTCCTGAAACACACACGTTTACTTTTCAGAGGGGAATATTAATCAGCAGTCCTAAATGGGAACCTTGGCTGATCTGTTTGTCATCTAGTTCAGGGTTGTGTAAGTCAGCTTTAGTGTCCCAACTGCAACCATAGTTGTGATCAGCAAAATGATCACAAAAACAGGGAACAAACCCAAGAGTTTGCTGTTTTGCTCAGAAATGTACCATGGTTTAACTCAGTTAGCTGGATAGCTAGTTTGTGATGCAGAGTGACACCAACAGTGTGGGTTCAATATCCATACAGGCCGAGATTATTCATAAACGCCCTGCCTTCTCTACCTTGTCCCTCACCCGAGATGCGTTTAAATCACCACTATTGTTACCTGGGACTATGGTGATTTTACCTTTAACTGCACCAGATGTGGAAATTTTTGACTGAATCCAAATGGAAATTTGAGAGAACTATTTTTGGTGAAAGTACCAGAAAGTAGGATATGAATGATTCACTTAGAAATGCAAGACAAACAGAACCTCACTGAACAGAGCCAACAATAGACACAACTTAGCCAAGCAGCACTGGCAGACAGAAGGGCTGATCTTGTGTCACCCAAAACTGTATCAAAACAACTCCCTAACTTGGGAAAATTATGAATCAAATTCATCTCAGAAAAAGGTTTGTAAAATCATTTCAGTACTATTTTCATTATTTGAGGCAATTCCATAATGTTGGAAGAAAATCTTTAGCAAGAATAAAGATTATATAATCATTTAGCAGCTGCATCAGGCCCTCGTGATCATAATGGCCTTGTACCCGTTCGTTCTGTGAGTAAATTCATTAATCACCCGCTCCTTTGCTGAATGTTTAGTTTAATGATAAAGTTATATCGATTGTGCAGTAATTTTAAACTTGAACAGCTTCATTGGAGTGAACAATGATAAGCAAAGCTTTACAATGTCTGCTTGGAATAAATTGATCCTTTTTACCCCTTGTGAATTCTACACATGCACAGTCACAGTAAGAAGTCTCACAACACCAGGTTAAAGTCCAACAGGTTTATTTGGAATCACAAGCTTTTGGAGTACTGCTCCTTTATCAGGTGAGTGAGTGAGTGTGACTCACCTGATGAAGTAGCAGCGCTCCACAAGCCTGTGATTCCAAATAAACTTGTTAGACTTTAACCTGCTGTTGTGAGACTTCTTAATGTGCCCACCATAGTCCAACACTGGCATCTCCACATCATGGCATACACAGTCAGACACTGATGTATTCAAGTTCCCAGTAAGAGATGCGACCAAACAGCCACCTTTACTCAGTGACTAGGGTTCACTTTGTGATCTATACATACTTAGGTAAAATGTGGTCTACTCTGTGTATAAATACTAATATATAAACATGGAAAATAGGAGCAGAAGTAGGCCATTTCTCTCCTCGAGCCTGCTCTGCCATTCAATAAAATCATAGCTGATATGTTTCGTGTTAAATTCCACATTCTCATCTATTTCCAATAACCCTGATTCCTTGCCTAACAAAAACCTATCTATCTCTACCTTAAAAGTATCCAATGACCCCGTCTCCACTACCTCCTGAGGCAAAATTGCACAACCCTCAGAGAAAAAATTCTCCTCATCTCTGTCCTAAAAAGGAGGCCTCTAGTTTTAAAATAATGCCCCCTAGTTCTGGGCATATAGAATCATAAAATCCCTACAGTGCAGAAGGAGGCCATTTGGCCCATTAAGTCTGCACCGTCTTTCTGACAGAGAACATTACCCAAGCCCCTACCCCCCACCCTCCCAGTAACCCCATGCATTTATCCCCCTAACCTCCCCAACCTACACATCTTGCGACACACAGGGGCAATTTACCATGAGCAATCTACCTAACCTGTACATCTGTGGATTGTGGAAGGAAACTGAAGGGAACGCACACAGACATGGGGATAACATGCAAACTCCACTCAGATAGTCACCCAAGGCCAGAATTGTACTCAGGTCCTCCCTGACGCTGTGAGGCAGCAATACGAACCAGTGTGCCACCGTGCCATCCCAAATGCCAAGACCATTCAGGATCTTATATACTTCAATCAAGTCACTTGTCATTCTTCTAAGCTCCAGTGAAAACAGGTCCGGTCTGTCTAACCTTTCCTCATAAGACAATATGCTCATGCCAGGTGTCAATCCTCTGAACTGCCTTCAACACACTTACATCCTTCCTTAAATTAGATCAAAATTGCACACACTATTTGAGATGTGGTCTCATCAATATCCTGCATAACTAAGTCATAACACCTTTTATGTTCAATTCCTCTTGTAATAAGGGGTAACATTCCATAAGCCACCTTGATTACTTGCTGTAGCTGCATGCTAACTTCTTGTGATTCATTGACCTAAATCCCTCTGCACCTCAGCATTCTGCAGCTGTTCTTCATTTATTATTTTGGCTAAATTGAACAACTTCACATTTTCCCACAATATACTCCACCTGCCAGATTTTTGTCCACTCACTCAACTGATATATATCTGCTTGCAACCACTTTATGTCTTCTTCATAACACACTTTCCTATCTGTTTTTATGTCATCTGTAAATTTAGCAAGCATGTCTTCATTCCCCTCATCTAAGTCATTTATTTGAATTTTAAAAGGCTGAGATCTCAGAATGGCCATGGTGGGACTCCAGTTGTCGCATCCTGACAATAGAGATGGCACAGCTGCACAGTGGTTAGCATTGCTGCCTTACAGTGCCAGGGACCTGGGTTCAATTCCAGCCTTGGTTGACTGTGTGGAGTTTGCATGTTCTTCCCATGTCCACGTGGGTTTCCTCCGGATGCTCCGGTTTCCTCCCACATTCCAAAGACGTGCGGGTCAGATGGATTGGCCATGATAAATTGCCCCTTAGTGTCCAAAGATATGTAGGTTAGGTGGAATGGCCATGTTAAATTGCCCCTTACTATCCCAAGATGTGTAGGCTAGGGGGATTCATGGGGTAAATATGTGGGATTACGGGAATAAGGTATGGATGTGAACCTGGATAAGATGCTGTCAGAGAGTTGGTGCAAACTCAATGGGCCAATTGCCCTCCTTCTGCACTGTAGGGATCTATGAATCAGCCATGAACCCATTTATGCACACATTTTGATAAGAGGCCATTCAGCCCATCGAGTCTGCACAGGCCACAATTCCACCTAGGGCCTATTCCTCTAACCCCACATATTTACCCTGCTAAACCCCTTGACACTATGGTCAATTTAGCATGGCCAATCAACCTAACCCGCACATCTTTGAACTGTGGGAGGAAACCAAGTGCCCAGAAGAAACTCATGCAGTCACGGGGAGAATGTGCAAACTCCACTCAGACAGCGACTTGAGGCTGGAATTGAACTCAGGTCCCTGGTGCTGTGAGGCAGAAGTGCTAACCATGGTCACCTGTGTATTTTGTGTTCTGCTAACTAGCCAATCTTTATCTATGCCAGTATGTTACACCCTAACTGAACTTCAATAACCTTTGAGTAGGTATCTTATCAAATGCCTTCTGGAAATCCAAATACAATACATAAGAACATAAGAACATAAGAAATAGGAGCAGGAGTAGGCCATCTAGCCCTTCGAGCCTGCCCCGCCATTCAATAAGATCATGGCTGATCTGTTGTGGCTCAGTTCCACTTTCCCGCCCTCTCCCCATAACCCTTAATCCCCTCTCTTATCAAGAACCCATCAACCCGCTTCTTAAAAATATTTAGCGAGGCAGCCTCCACCACTTCAACGGGCAGAGAATTCCAGAGATTCACCACCCTTTGAGTGAAGAAGTTCCTCCTCAACTCCGTTCTAAACCGCCTCCCCTTTATCTTGAGGCTGTGCCCCCTAGTCCTACTGTCTTTTTTGAGCGGGAAGAGTCTCTCCACCTCTATCCTATCCATCCCATTCATCATCTTATACGTCTCAATGAGATCTCCCCTCATTCTTCTAAACTCTAACGAGTACAAGCCTAGTTTATTCAGCCTCTCCTCATAGCTCAATCCCCTCAACTCCGGTATCAGCCTAGTAAACCTCCTCTGCACTCCCTCCAGGGCCAAAATATCCTTGCGCAGGTGCGGCGCCCAAAACTGCACACAGTACTCCAGCTGCGGCCTCACCAATGCCCTATACAGCTGCAGCAAGACCTCCCTACTTTTATATTCAATCCCCCTCATTTGAGTTCTTTCCTACTCTTTCTGTATTCCTGCAGTGCTTTATCTGTTTTACTGCCTGGATCTTATGTATGCCTCTTTTTTCTTTTTGATTAGACCCACAATTTCCCTGGTTATCCATGGCTATCGAATCCTACCTTTCCTGTCCTTTGTTTTTACAGGCACATGCCTGTCCTGCATTCTTATCAACTGCTCCTTAAAAGACTCCCACGTGCTAAATGTGGATTTACCCTTGAACAGCTTCTCCCAGTCAACAGCCACCAAATCCTGCCTAATCCAGCTGTAGGTAGCCTTCCCCCAATTCAGCACGGTACCCATAGGACAACACTCATCCTTTTCTATGACTATTCAGAAGTTTACAGAATTATGGTCACTGTTTGCCACACGTTCTCCACAGCACATGGTACCCTTTCACAGAATTCCAATAAATTGGTTAAACATGGTCTTCCTTTCATACAATCATGCTGACTCTTCCTGATTACCTTGTGTTTCCCTAAGTACCCAGCTACAACCTCTCTAATTTGGAAAACTAACAACAATTCATCTACCCCATCTTTAAAGATTCCCAGGACGAAATCCATCAGGACCTGGAGACTTGTCAGCCCACAGCTCTATCAGTTTACTCAGTAAAACTTCCCTCATGATTGTAATTTCACAAAGTTCCACTCTCCCTTCCACCTCTTGATTTTATAACTGTTACTGGAATGTTTTTTGTATCCTTTATAGTGAAAGGCATGCAAAATAATTGTTAATGTCATCCACAATTTCCTCAGTATCTACTATCGACTCCTCATTGACACTCTTTAAAGGACCAACATTCACTTTACTTATTCTTTTCCTTTTTAAATTCCTGTAGAAACACTTGCTATCTGTTTATGTTTGTAGCAGCTTCTGCTCACACTTTAATTTCTTTTTCCTGATTAAACTTTTAGTCATTCTCTGCCATTCTTTATATTTTGATCAACCAATCATCTTTGTGCTTCTAAATTACTTAATTTCTTCTGCTAAGCACGGATTTTTTCTTTATAGTTGGAATATACTTTGACTATTCTGAAATATCCTCTTTAATGTCTTCCACTGCTTCTCTATTGATGTATCCCCTACTCTAGCATTCCAGTTCATTATAGCTAGCTGTTTTCATACCCACACAGTTGCCATTACTTATGTTTAAAATAATAGTCTGAGACCCATTCTTTTCCCTTTCATGGATGTCAAATTCAATCATATTATTGTGCTGCTACCCCAGGGTGCCTTCACTCTGAGGTCATTACTTAATTCTAAAACATTACACAATACCAACCATAATATAACTTTCTCTCTCATCCAAGTTCATCTCTAACAATTGCACCAATACCATCCTTGATCAACAGTACTATTTCTGAACATTTAGCTAACTTCCCATTCTTATTGAGTGTCACATATCCCTCAATGATTAGGACCCAATCCTTCTCATTCTACCACCATATCTCCATAATGGCTACATCTACTCCCTCCCCCACCTACTCCCTCCTTCCCCTCCCCTTTAGTTTAAGGTTGTGCCACTTCCCTAGTTATGCGATCCGTAAGAACACTCATTCCATCCCAATTCCAATACAGATGCCCCAATGATACAGTCTTCATTTCCCCCATTACAGGTGCTATAGCCCATCGAGTTGAAACCCATTTCTCCCACTTCAGTCTTTGAGCCACACATTTATCTCTTTAATCTTATTTGCACTATGCCAATTTGCTTATGACTCAGATAACAATCCAGAAATGATTATTTTTGAAGTTCTGCTTCTTAAATTACTTTGCAGGCTATGCAGAACTTCTTTCCTCACTCTGCGTAGGGTTGGTATCAACATAAACGACAATGACCAGATCCCCCAGCTTCCATTGCAAGTTCCACTCCAGCCCTGAGCATTTCTCAAACCCTGGCACCATGCTGGCTGCACGGCCTTCCTGATTCACTTTTTGCTGCACCTAATAATGTCTATCCCCTTCACTGAAATGGCCCCTTCTGCCACTTCATTCCTATTCCACCCCCTCAACCAAAATTTGAACAGTTTCCTATGCCATCTTTATACGCGTGGTAAAACAGGTGACCCTTTGTTAAGAGGTGTGACCACATTTTGGAACAAAGTATACAGATATTTCTCCCCCTTACGTTGCCCAGTATCTACAGTTCAGCTTCTAGATCAATAATCCTGATTTGGGAATCCTCCAGTTGCTCACACTTTCAACCGGAGTGTTTGTCATGGATCGCCTTGGTGTCCAAACATTCTACAGCTGCAGCATAACACCTGCCCTGCCATTGCAGCTTACATTATTTAGTTAACTTAATTAACTTAGAATAATTCACATTTATACCACACCTCTTTCCACTGTGCACCAAATTCCCATGTGAAGATAATTCGCTACTCAGTTTAAAGTTTAGCTTTTTAAAGTTGTCACAAGTAGGCTTATATTAATGCTGCAATGAAGTTGCTGTGAAGATCCCTTACTTACCATACTCCAGTGCCTGTTTGGGTGCATTGAGGGAAAAATTAGCATGGCCAATGCACCTAAGTAGCCCATCTTTTGGACTGCAGGACGAAACCAAAGCACTCAAGGAAGCCCACACAGCCATGGAAAATGTACAGATGCCTCACAGACAGCGACCCAAGCTGAGAATCAAACCCAGATAGATCTCTGGCACTGTGAGGCAGCAGTGCTAACTGCTGTGCCACCCCATCTAGTCGTGTGGTTTGAAAACTTTTTTTTATAAGCCAGTTTAACTTCCTGCTACACTGATCAACAACGAACATCGAAACCAACTGCTTTCAAGTAATTGACAAATAACTGCCCCTCTCTATTAACATTCCAGCTTAATTTACTTTAAGTAATTTAGGTATACTCAGCACGTGAATACTGTGTTGTTACAGGATGCAAATCCATGAATATATAATGTGTATAGACAATGCATATGTACAATGTATTGTTTGCTCAGAACATGGTTAGTTTGTGAACCTGTTTGCATCCCGGAGACAATGACTTATTCTCCACTTATTGTTTTTTGAAAATCTTTTTAGAAGACCAAGTTTTCAGTGCCAGTGCTCAGTCATCAACATGATAAAGTCAGAGTACAACAAAGTAATGCCAACTGACAGAAATCCATTCCACTCAAACCTTCCGCAATTGCAATCGAACTTGAGAACCAAAAGTAAACAGGGAAAAAATACAACAATTCCATGTTACATTCACCCTGCAGTAAAAACTAATTGATACAGGTACTTGATGTCTCCTCTAGTCCTTTCTGATCTTAATTGGGTTTCAACATTACACCAAATTATTCTTGTGATGACACACACAAATAGATCCTGTAAGTGGAAAATTTGTTTCAGGCCCCAGTGGATGGAGACCTAGTTAAAGCTATAAAGCAGTGAGAATTTTAAAATCTTTTATTAGTTTACAACTTTGGTCCCTGTTGCTGTATACCATAACTTAAACTTGCCTGGAGATGGTAGTAGTTGAGTGTTGATTGGGTATAATTTTTATGGACCAATATATGTGGATTCTTCACACCTTCCACCGAAGGTGGGGAATTTTTAATTCTAGTTAGGTGCCACTGATATCAAAGAAGCAGCCTCATCAGTGAGATCACTATGGCTTTTTCTCTGTGTTGAAATTGTACAGAAGGAAAAACAGCAGTTTGCTATCATAGCTGACCAGAGCTCTGGCTACAATAATTCAGAGTTATCAAATTCATTTCACACCCTTACCTCAAAGTTTTCATTAGCTGTTGGTCTTTCAAGACCTATTTACCTCCCTCTGTCTTAATCACCTACCATTAAATTCTCATTTATGCTTCCCTTGCAGAAAGTTCTCATCCACCCTCACCATCTCCTGGTTTAACAAATTTTAACAAATTGATGGCTCATCTCTCTTGTCTATATATAAACCCACCGCCCTAGACACTCACTTTACGTGTGGTCCTGCTGAACCGCGTCTTCATGATCCATATTTCCAGTCCTGACGAAGAGTTATATCCTAAGCAATGCCTGCTCTCTCCATAGATGCTGACTGACATGGGCATATGTTTCCAGTTATGTTTCCCAGCATTTTCTCTTTGCTCATCAGCAAACAGGCACGGGGGATTTTCTTTCAGCATCCTAATCCTACCTGAAATTGGACAAGGTTATGGTGGAAGCAGTAGGAAAATGGAGTGGAGTTTGAGACCTGTCATTGCTTCACATCTGTAGGATCTCCTTTCCCTTTCTCAGTCCACTGCTGCCCATGCTTTGCCCATCTGCCACAAAAAGTAGTAGCAGGGGTGGGGGGACAGAACTGTAGATTATTTATTCCATCCGCATTACTGTCACTTTTCAGAGCTTCTATGCATGAATGTGGTAACAAGTTTCAGGAAGTGGTGCCAACAGCCATGAAGGGTCTCCAGAGAGGAAGATGGCCTTAGCAGTCTCCTCATTTTTCTACTGCACACCCAATACTTTCAAGGCCCTTCAGCTCAACTTGTCTATGCTGCCCTTTTTTTTTAAACTCCTAAGCTAATCCCATTGCCCACATTTGACCCATATCCCTCTATACCCATCGTACCCATGTAAATATCTAAATGCTTTTAAAAAGACAAAATTGTATCTGCCTCTACTACGGCCTCTGGCAGCTTGTTCCAGACACCATCCTGTGTGTGAAAAAGTTGCCCCTCTGGACACTTTTGTATCTCTTCCCTTTCACCTTAAACTTATGCCCTCTAGTTTTTGACTCCCCTACCTTTGGGAAAACATATTGACTATCTACCTTGTCTATGCCCCTCATTATTTTATAGACCTCTATAAGGTCACCCCTCAGCCTCCTATGCTCTAGATAAAAAAGTCCCAGTCTATCTAGCATCTCCTTATAACTCAATCCAACAAGTCCTGGTAGTATCCTAATAAATCTTTTCTGCACTCTTTCTGGTTTAATAATATCCTTTCTATAATTGGGTGACCAGAGTTGCACACAGTATTCCAAGTGTGGCCTTACCAATGTCTTGTACAACCTCAACAAGACATTCCAACTCCTATATTCAACGTTCTGACCGATGAAACCAACCACACCGAATGCTTTCTTCACCACTCTGTCCACATGTGACTCCACTTTCAAGGAGCTATGAACATATACCCCTAGATCTCTTTGTTCTGTAACTCTTCACAACGCCCTACCATTAATTGAGTAAGTCCTGCCCTGGTTCAATCTACCAAAATGCGTTACCTTGCATTTGTCCAAATTAAACTCCATCTGCCATTCATCAGCCCACTGGTCCAATTGATCAAGATCCCATTGCAATTGGAGATAACTTTCTTCACTGTCCACTATGCCAATCTTGATGTCATCTGCAAATTTACTAACCATGCCTCCTATATTCTCATCCAATCATTAATATAAATGACAAATAACAGTGGACCCAGTACTGAGGCACACCGTTGGTCACAGGCCTCCAGTTTGAAAAACAACTCTCTACAACCACCCTCTGGCTTCTGTCAAGAAGTCAATTTTGTATCCATTTAGATACCTCACCCTGAATCCTGTGACACTTAATGTTATGCAACAACCTACCATGCAGTACCTTGTCAAAGGCCTTGCTATAAGTCCATGTAGACAACATCGAAAGGAAACAATGAAAGAGATATGTAGAGAAATTAAAGAAAAGTGCAGGAGTAACACAGAATAATGGGAAATTTTAGTTGGTCAAAAATTGTCGAGTAAAAGTAAAAGGCAACAAAGAATTACTTTCTAGATTTAGTTGAGTAAGAAAAGCAGTTCTAGGAATCAAATGGGGCAGTAGATAGAGTCTCTAGGACATAGATATTAGATTCAATACATATAAGAAAAGTTAAAGGTATTTGACAACAAAAATGCCTATTTTCATTAGATAAAAATGGAATTGGCAGGTAAAATGAAAATCTTTCAGATAAGGTAATAAATATATAAACAATGGGAAAAGTATAAAGGAATTAATGGATGTAGAAAGTAGACAGGATACATCATCATATGATGATTACACAGCTAAAGCTGGAGTTTCTGGAACGAATAGAAAACAGAATTAAAAGCATACAACAAGTGCAACAGGAAACTGAGCAGAACGTAGAAGAGAAATGAAAACATTCGGGAAGCCAAGGGTACATTTGAAAAAAAAACTGGAAGACAATAGAAATGGAAAGAATTTCACAATACAATTTCCATTTTGTATATCCCATTTCACCAGTACTGTAACAATATATGTCATGAAATAGCAAGAAACAGAATGTACTTGTCACAATTCCCACCCTTCTCTTACACACAGGCAAAAGGCGGGGAATTATAGGCCGGTTAGTTTAACGTCTGTGGTAGGTAAAATGTTAGAATCCGTCATTAAGGAGGAAATTGCGAGGCATCTTGAAGGGAATTGCTTGATAGGGCGGACGCAACACGGTTTCATTAAAGGGAAGTCGTGTCTGACAAATTTACTGGAGTTCTATGAGGATGTGTCTAGGGCAGTGGATAGAGGAGAGCCGGTGGATGTGGTCTTTCTGGATTTTCAGAAGGCGTTTGACAAGGTACCTCACAAGAGGTTATTGCAGAAGGTCAGGGGACATGGAGTTGGGGGTAGGGTGTTAGCGTGGATAGAGGATTGGTTGTCAAATAGGAGGCAGAGAGTCGGGGTCAATGGGTGCTATTCGGATTGGCGGTTGGTGACTAGTGGGGTGCCCCAGGGGTCGGTGCTGGGGCCTCAGCTATTTACCATTTATATAGATGATCTGGAGGAGGGAACCGAGTGCAGGGTGTCGAAATTTGCTGATGACACCAAGATTGGGGGAAAGGCAAATTGTGCGGAGGGTGTGGAGAGTCTGCAGAAGGATCTAGGTAGGCTGGGCGAATGGGCCAGGAAATGGCAAATGGAATTTAATGTTGGCAAGTGTGAGGTGGTCCACTTTGGTAGGAAGAATGGTAGGAAGGACTATTACTTACGTGGCGAAAAACTGCAGCAGGCGACGGTGCAGAGGGACCTCGGGGTCCTTGTGCATGAGTCGCAAAAACCCAGCTTGCAGGTGCAGCAGGTGGTCAGGAAGGCGAATGGGATGCTGGCCTTCATAGCGAGGGGGATTGAATATAAAAGTAGGGAGGTCTTGCTGCAGCTGTATAGGGCACTGGTGAGGCCGCAGCTGGAGTACTGTGTGCAGTTTTGGGCGCCGCACCTGCGCAAGGATATTTTGGCCCTGGAGGGAGTGCAGAGGAGGTTTACTAGGCTGATACCGGAGTTGAGGGGATTGAGCTATGAGGAGAGGCTGAATAAACTAGGCTTGTACTCGTTAGAGTTTAGAAGAATGAGGGGAGATCTCATTGAGATGTATAAGATGATGAATGGGATGGATAGGATAGAGGTGGAGAGACTCTTCCCGCTCAAAAAAGACAGTAGGACTAGGGGGCACAGCCTCAAGATAAAGGGGAGGCGGTTTAGAACGGAGTTGAGGAGGAACTTCTTCACTCAAAGGGTGGTGAATCTCTGGAATTCTCTGCCCGTTGAAGTGGTGGAGGCTGCCTCGCTAAATATTTTTAAGAAGCGGGTTGATGGGTTCTTGATAAGAGAGGGGATTAAGGGTTATGGGGAGAGGGCGGGAAAGTGGAACTGAGCCACAACAGATCAGCCATGATCTTATTGAATGGCGGGGCAGGCTCGAAGGGCCAGATGGCCTACTCCTGCTCCTATTTCTTATGTTCTTATGTTCTTATGTTCTTTCAATCTCTTCAATCCACCAAGGATTGAGAACCAGGCAGCTCTGATAGGAGGGACAAATGAAAATAACTCATCAGTAAAAGAAATATTTTATTTAGCACCTTTTACAACCTCAGCACGTCCAAAAGCAGTTTACAATCAATGAAGTGCTTTAGAAGTGTAGTTACTGCTATAATATATGGAACACAGCAGTCATATTGCACACGGGAAGATCCCACAAACAGCAATGAAATAATGATCAGATTATCTATTCTGGGGATGTTACTTGAGGGATGCACATTGATGAGGGCACCAAGGAGAATTTCCCTTGTTATTCTTCAAAATTGAATACTTAATTCTGTTTTGAGCAAAAGTAAATGTAGATAAATACTGATCAAGAAAACAAAGCACGCAAGGTTAACTGAATGCTTTAGTCCAGAAACAGCCATGGCTTTTGGGTGCTTGTAGTGTGTGGGAACCATCATATTTTGACTGTGAATTCTTGAAACTTGACTGTCTCAGAAATTCTTTCAAGCCAGCGTGCTATCTCCAATCCATCTCAAAACAGCATGCAGCCAAAACTCCAATGCATTGTCTTCAAATCACAAGGACAGCATCATTTGTAAGCTCAGGGAATGACACTATTGCCTTTCAGGATCCTTTGGAGCCACATCCACAGCTGCTGGAGGCATTTTTGTGTTTGATGGACTGGAAAATCATCAAGCCCCAAGGAAATTTTAAACGTAAGCAACCACCTTAAGGAATGGATAAATTTGCCCATGCAAGGCCTGGGATATTAATTGAAATCTGCAAGTCATAGATGATAAAAGGATGTAATGAAAACGTCCCTGGGGTAGCAAGACAGAGGGTGGAAGTCATGACGCTCCTTTCCACCAGTGAAATTTACAACAGGATTTAGAAGAGGAAATCCCAGCAGAACCAAACTCTTCACAAAGTTCTGCCTGCAAATCCATTCTCTTTGGTACTGAGCCAGAATCTTTGTTCCTATCCTACATCTCATCCTTCACTCTGATTCTTTCCATCACATCATCTCCTGAATAAATTTTATTCTCATGTACTTTCCCAGTGATAGAAAGAAGGGTAAGATCAAAGAGCACAAAGAAATTAGGAAATCTATTTAAATAGATCTATTTCTGGTGTTCTAATCTATGAATCTTATAATTAAAAATTAGACAGTTTAGAAATTCTAACCGTTTCTCTCTCTCCACATATGCTACAACATGAGTATTTCCAGCATTTCCCATTTTTAATTACTAGCTAGATATTGACTAAGCTAAATATTTAGAAGTTATTAAAATTGATTAATATCCTGTCTGCTAATATCATAGTACACGTATGCATCAATGGGGATGAAGTAGAAATGGTCAAGAGCTTCAAGTTTTTAGATGTCCAGATCACCAACCACTTGTCCTGGTCCATCCATGCATATGCTATAATTAAGAAAACCCACCAATGCCTCTACTTTCTCAAGAGGCTAAGGAAATTTGACATGTCCACTACACCTCTCAGCAACTTTGATAGATGCACTGTAGAAACCATTCTTTCCGGTTGCATTAGCTTGTTATGGCTCCTGCTCTGTCCAAGGCCACAAGAAACTACAAAGGGTTGTGAACGAAGCCCAGACCATCATTCAAACCAGTTTCGCATCCATTGACACTGTCTACGCTTCCTGCTGCCTCAGAAATGCAGCCAGCATAAACAAGGACCCCTTGCACCGAGGACATACTCTCTTCCATCTTCTCTCATTGGGAAAAGATACAAAAGTCTGAAGACAAGTCCCAACTGACTGAAAAACAGTTTCTTCCCTGCTGCCTCCAGATTTTTGAATGGACCTATCTAGCATTAAGTTGATCTTTCTCTACACATGACAATAATAAATTAAAGCAAATCAAATCAATGCATTTTGCATAATTTGGAGGTTTAATAGATTTCCTACAAACTGATCTTTATAAACAAAAATGACAGACAAGAAACATGCTAGCAATAAAGGATTGGATGGGTTTGAAAACATATCATAATGGTCAAACTTCAATCAATGCCACAGCTTAGAGGTATGAGTAAACCATATGCCTGTTCTTGATAGGGATTTATTAAGCTATTGAACATTTGTATGTATGAGACATGGCAATTCTCTGATGGCGTGTAGCTTAAAGGTGTTAAAAGTGTCCATTTGTAAAATAAATCGAACATAATGAATTTCTAAATTCTTGATTGTCTCTTTTCTTTTTAAATGCTACTTTTCTCCTGCACTTTCAGGTGCATTTGTATAATTCACAATTGCCTGGCTAAAGAGTCAAAGCTTCTGAGTAGCTACTAAAGGATTAGCAATGGCGTCAGGCATGGAATTATTGGGTCTTATTTCAATTCTACAAGTAGTTGGGTTCTGAAGAGTTAAAAGCTTGTATATTGCATCTTGCCTCTTTCTCCCAGAAAGCTTGCCTGACATTAGGGATTGGATGTGTAGGCAATCAGGAAAAGCAATTTTTAGAAGCTGTTTGGGTGGTAAACTGGTGGAATGGATTGCACATTTATTGTAGAACGTATGGATTTTAACATTTTTTTTACTTTTTGGTATACTGTCCAATTGAAAAATCCTTTTGAAAGAAAATTCAAAAGCATTGTTGTACAAACTATACATATCATTGATATACTAGTTTAAAAAATATTGCATTTTAACTGTGAAAACAGCAATCATTTCAACGAGATTAAATGACAATAATTGCATTATAAATGAAAAGGGATTGTCTTCACATCAAGTGGAAAATCAATTACTCTTCAAATTCACAATAAAAACACATGGCTTTTGATTGGCTTTTGCTTAGTTTATCAACCATACTTTTCATAGTCGGTGTACATCAGAACATCCACAGGATGTCTTCCTTTATGATACAGATATAAACTACTGTAAACTACCACCGCAGCTGGCATATTGAGGTGTGCAAGTATGGATGTGATGTAGATATCATAAAGGCAATAAAAATTATCCATCATTGTGGCAAAATAGATTTAAACATTTTACTGAAGCTATCTGGCTAAGAATCAAAGCTTAAGTATTGATAGAAATGGCCAGGATTTAAAAAACAAAATCCTGCATGTATCAGATATAGAAAACTGCATTCACTTTAATTGCCACAAAATCCTAAATTATATAAATTAAGAATACAGATTCTGGGATGTGCCACCTAGTGCTGACAGACAGAAGAATGTGAAAAAAACAGGTTGGACTGCATCAGAGAAACAATATAAACTGGAGCATATCATGGTGAGAACACAAGCTGAAGAAGATTACATTACATACACACAAATTGGAGCTCATCATATAGGAAAAATACATTGGTTGTAGCAAATTGTAGAAACAACACAGGTTGAAGCATGCCATGGAACAAAACAAGCTGGAGCATGTTACAGCAAGAACACTAAGGCCAGTATTTGTCAAAGCAGGGCAAAACACAGGCGTTTGAGGAGCCCACATTATAAAATGAGATCAGAGAGGCATTTCATTAATGTCTCATAACTAGTAAGACATTTTTTGCCCTTGAAACGCAATCCCTTTAGTTCATGGGAATGACTTTACTTTTAAGCTGATATAAGGTAACAAAACACAATAATGCACAGCACGTGCCATGATTTAGCTACATGAATTTCCTTCTGTGTGATGGTTGAATACCAACTTGTAACTACTTCTTGGAGAGATATCTCTTAATACTTCCTTGGTCCTGAGCTGTGTTGACAACTGCTGGTCAGAGCCAAGGAAGAAATAGATATTCTGGTGATACTACAAACTGAATGAGAATGGCATATGCCCCCAGTGTGCATAGTATAGTGTCTCAGAAGAAGAATTTCACGGTCAATCTAGGATTCCAAACAAAATTTTCCCATCCTGATTTTCTCTGATCAGCAGTTTTGAAAGATAAAACAATAAAGACAAAATTAACTTTAAAAATACATACAGAAGTTATATTTAGGATTACCTGGCAACCTGGGTGTCTTCTATAAATCAATATTTTAAATGTTACAAGAATGGAATTTTGTATTTCTCCTACCTAAATATTTTAACAGTTAAAATCACCACTAGTTCTTCATGAAGTTAAGGCTCTTTAAAGCTCCATTTAATTGAATATGGCCTCTTTATTTGAAAGCCCAGGGACAAAACATACCTAAATAATGTTGTGTAGTTACTTTGCTGATTTAATAAAGAAATGCACTACCTATTGTACCACAACGATGTTTCAACTAGAACTTGCATTGATATAGTGCATTTAACATGGACAAATTCCCAAGGTGCTCAGATGCAAAGAAGAAAACTCTGGATTCTGCCAGGACAACTGACCTCGGCTAATGCAGCAGTAGGGTTCCATGGTTGCTGTCAGCTAGGGTTGTTGACCTGCTGACCATCTGGCAACACTGCTGGAAGTGCCTCTCTGTGGATATTGGATAAGGACCAAATTAGATAGTAAATATTATTAAATTGAACCTATCTATCTAGGTGCAACATGAAAAATGGCCAATTGCATCTGGCGGCCACCCCAATCTTTGGAACTTTGTTCTAGCATAAGCCTTCAAAAAGGTGGGACAAAGAGAAAAAAATTGGAGCAAATACAACATTGTGTAAAGTAAAACAATACAGGCTTCAAGCTTGTCATTATTTCAGCCATACATTTGTGACATAATTTAAAGAGGAATCCCTTCTCGTTCTACCTACTATTTAATTTGCATTCTAGTTTTGAATAGTTCACCTATTATCTCTATGGGCAAATGTGAACAGTGATCACTTGCGTACTGCAATTTGGCAGAGTATCTTATTCAAGTACAACAGTGTAAAATATGGTCCATTAAAAGCATGATCAGCTTGCCATGATTGCTAGGCCACTTGGGGAATCTAGTTCTGACATGGAGAATTTTTATTCTTTTTCCATTTTTGACTTAAATCAATTCCATAGTGGATCTGTTTGCATGATTACCACAAAACGAGCACAATACAATAAATATGTCCCTTTTGTTTTCGTTGTCTTTAAAAAGTGGAGACCTGCATCCACCGTTGTCCTCATTCACATGCCAATTTACTGTCGAAACTGGACAATCCTATTGCAAAGGCCTGTAGTGCACACATTGGATAATTGTAGTCCATTGTGAAAACATCTTCTGCCACTCGTCCAAACTGCATCACAATGTAGTCAGCTGGTGAGGAAAGTAGGGAAAACACTGTTTGTGAGACAACTGCCTTCTTTGCATTTCTTATTACAATCTTCTGTACTCCAGCTGTAACAGCAAAACTAAATTGACTAACTTAGCAGAAACATCAAAAGACATGATCAAGTCTAGGGTTAAAAAATAACAATGTTCTGTGATAATACTTTTCTGATTCAATGAGGAAATGCCACAACCATGTTTCAACAAGAACTTGCACTGATATACTGCATTTAACATGGACAAATTTCCAAGGTGCTCAGATGCAAAGAAGAAAACTCTGGATTCTGCTACGACAATTGATCTTAGCTAATGCACCAATGAGGGTTCCATGATTGCTGTCAGCTATGACTGTGTGACCTGCTCACCATCTGGCAACACTGCTGAAAGTTCCTCTCTGTGGATATTGGATAAGGACTATGTTAAGTTGGTTCGATTTATTAGTACTTACTATCTAGGTCAACATGAGAAATGGCCAAGTGCACCTTGCGGCCACCTCAATCTTTGGAACTCTGCTCTAGCATAAGGCTTCAAACAGGTGGGATAAATAGAAAAAGGGTTTTTTCAAAGTTACTGTTAACCATGTGCCAACTACCCTCAGATCAGCATAATGGTTTGTAAGTTAGTCTGAGTAAAAATAAATGCAATGTTATAGATTGAAAGAAATGCCCAACCCAGTGTGCTGCTTATTACAAATCCACAACTTGAGACCACAAAGGAATTTACAACATTTGACAGACTGCATAGCAAACTGGCAGTGGGGTCAGCACCACAGACCTCCAACGTGGCAAGTAACTGTTAGGTTGAGGCAGGGATAACTGGAATACAAAAGGAATGGGAACAAATGTCGATTTTTCTCTTGTCATTAACATAAACTGTAGTTACCCCATTACCACCTCAGAGATAAATTAAATCAACACAAACCGCCAATAGAAAACAGGCTCTTCTGGTTTGTTTAACTTGGTCACACACTACTTTTACTGAACTACCAAAACATTTAACTTGTGTTGTCCTCTAACCAACACCTGCAATCAATATTATTATTAATGACAGACTGCAATCACCACTACTTGATCTGGGTATTATATAGATCCTTCACCAGGGATAAGCCAAATAGCAATAATGATATTGCAAGTCCTTTCAAGTTTAGGTATGAAATTCTGCATAACTTTCAATATTCATAACTTCATGACTTATTGATTTCCATGTGGCTTTTGCAGTCAAATATAACTGTGTTATAAGCATCATATTGATAGCTAGAAAATATCTCATTTACGGAGTACACTTATACATTAAGATAGGATGGCACAATTGGGTCAAGATTTGCCAATTGTTTATTAAACACAGTGACCGGAACCAGATAGAATCACATCATTGCATTACCTGTGTAACAACACTGAGAATAAAAAGACACATAGTGTTTGGGGAAAGAGCTGTTACACTAATGTAGGAGCGAGGTGCTGGGTCCTGCACCTAATGACAGTTGGTGCAAAATATTTCATGCACAAGGCGAAAATAAGATCGAGCTTTTACTGAATAGGTGTAATTCTTCTTTATTGGGCTAGCAGGTGGAAAATCAATGAATGAATGAAGATTGGTCACAGGGAATCTGATGTAGAGAGAAAGAGAGACAGATAGATAGAGATAAACAGATTAATAGAGTTTACACACGAGAAGGGGTGGGGGGAAGATACATTCAGAATAAACCAAAAAAGGAAAAACAATAAGTCAAAAGTGGAACAATGAGCAGTTAGAAAAGGAACAAAACCTGAAGTAAATCTCGGAGAATCCAAGTGTAGGCACGTAATTTCAGTAAAGTAGTAATGAAAAGTAGAAACAATCTCACAGGCATTTTACATGTGACTCCAGATCCAACACAGGTGACTCTTTCCTGTCCTCTGAAATGGATACTTAAAGGATAATTAGGGATGGGCAACAAATGCTGGCCTTGCCAGTGACACCCACATTCCATGAATGAATTTTTAAAAAAATCTGGTGAAGCTGCAACACAGAATTATTTGCATGCCAAACAGTATGAGCAGCAAGCAAAAGACGGAGCTAAGTGATCCCAAAACCAATGGATAAGCTCTGCAATCCTGTCATTTCCAGTCATGAACGGTGGAGGACAATCAAACAACTCACTGTAGGAGGAGGCTGCACAAATAACCCCATCCTCAATAATGGAGGAGCCGAGAAAATCAGTGCAAAAGATAAGGCATCTTTAGCCAAAGTTCCAAGCGGACGACGCATTTCAACATCCTCCAGAGGTCCCCTCCCCCACACCACTGCTCAACTCAATTCACTTCACAGGAACAGTAGGCGAATCAAAAAATATTTTACTTCAGCACTGACCCAGAATGGGTTCAGAATGCACCACTGTAATCCAATTTTGATGCAAAATGGCATTGTGAAGGCGCAACAAAGGGAAGTGTTGATAAAATTATCCCAACATACACAAGATGAATTTCGTATTCAGATCTCTCACAATGAACTGCAAGTCTAAGTTTGAGATTAAATACTTACGATCATTGTCATGAACAATCTGAAAGTTCTTGACAGATGCCTGAGTAACTCTTCCATGGAAATTCAGTACATAGGACTGTGTGTCATCATTCCAAACAGGCACCTTGTTGTGCAGCTCAATGAGATTTTCCATATTTCTGTTCTGCCACATTAATAGCAAACTTTCGTGCTCCTGTTTGAAAGCAATAGTAATCACTGCAGAAAATGGCAACATATTCAGCACAGAGAGAATTCAGATGAGGCAAAACAGAACAGTAATTATTAAACAGCCAGTTGTAAAAACAGTTGCAAATTTGGTACACAGAACATGAGAATGGAATTAAATTACAACTTCAGTGTTTTAAGTATTCAATTGCTGTTTCATAGAATTATAGAATCCCTACAGTGAAGAAAGCCACCATACGGCCCATCGAGTCTGTACCGACCACAATCCCACCCAAGCTCTATTCCCATAACCCCCATATTTACTCTGCTAATCCCTCTAACCCACACATCCCAGGATACTAAGGGGCAATTTAGCATGGCTGACACACCTAACCTGCACATCTTTGGACTGTGGGAGGAAACCAGAGCACCCAAAGGAAACCCACACAAACATGGAGAGAATGTGCCAACTCCGCACAGACAGTGACCCAAGCCAAAAATTGAACGCAGGTCCCTGGAGCTGTGAGGCAGCAGTGCTAATCACTGTGTCACCATGCCGTCCATTATTAAAATTTTGTTTTGAATTTATAGATTTTCATTGTACAGTAGGGAATGACACTGATAGAACACGAACCATTATAAAGACTTTCACCCTCATCCTCAGAGAAATTATACTAGTATGCAAAATGCCTTAATTCCGATGTAAAAATTACACCTGAAGGTACAGTTTTGATGTCCTCCATATGGTCTCTAAATTTGATACGTATTCTTTATACAAGTCACAGAAAAGCCAAACCTTCAAACCATTCCTTCACCTTCAAAATGTCTTTCCTCCTGGAAAGAGGTTAGGCAACTCGCGCCTTAGCCACAATCTCTAATAAGCCAATCTTAGCATTTCAGTAATTTCCCAAACAATTTGGATTGGGATATAATTGGCCTGCCTGGCACTGGTTGGCTTGCCATAAGAGAAGTGCCATGTTACAATATGTCATGAACTTAGTACTTGTGACTAATAAATAAACTTTATTTACTACTTCAGATAATCAAATTTTTAAAGTCAATATAAAGTCAATATTTTGTATGATTAAAACAGAACCAAAGGCTTCAAAAGATGACTGCTTTGTTGTGTATATTGGTGTTTGCAGGATTGAGGCTAGGTGGTCACGAAGGTTCAAGAATCTAAGGCGCATTAATAAGGAGATGGTTCTAACAGGCTACAAGCCTACTCTGCACAGTTACCCACGCAAAACATCAATGACGTCACATCCAATGACATTGTGTACATTAACTTAAAGGTGTCTTGTTCAGCTTCAATGCAGCTGGTAAGGAATCACTATAAATACGCAACAGATTCCTTTTTTGGATTGAAACCATTTTGCTGTCTCAAGAAAAAACAAATGAAGATTTGAGATAGTTGAATTAATGCTATTCCTGAAAGTAATTCAAAGGGAATCCAGCCAGGTCAGGGGTCAGGAGCACTGACCTTGGCAGGGATGGGGGGCATGCCACAACAGGGCAAAAGCATGCAACGTGTCAATTGGGGTTGCCAAAGAATTTTGAGTAGATTGGTTGGTTGTGCAAGTGTGTGTGCATGGAATGGTCATGTGCAAGTGTGTGCACAGAATGAGTGGATATACATGCATGCTGGTTGAGTGGGACTCTAAGGACAGTCATTGGAATTTAGAAGAGAGTTAATCTTATTGAAACATTCAGGTTAAGGGACTTGACAGGGTAGATGCTGACAAGATACTTCCCCTCATGGGAGAGTCTAGGACTAGACGATATAGTCTCAAAATAAAGGCATGCCAATTTAAGACTGAAATAAGGAGGAATTTCTTCTCTCAAAGGGTTGAGCGTCTTTGGAAATCCTTGCCAAAGGGAGGCAGAGACCTTCAGTACATTTAAGGCTGAGCGGTAGTTTTTGTTTTAATCAGTATGGGAATCAAGGGTTACGGGGAAAGGGCAGGAAAGTGGATGTGAGGAATGTCAGATCAACCATGATATTATTGAACAGAGCATGCTCGAGAAGCCAACTGGATGACAACTGTTCCAATTCCTTATGCTCTTATGGACTGCACGTCTGACAAATGTGTGTGTGCGCATGTATCTGTCTCATGCTCAAGTCTCAGAATTCATTGCCCTGCAACCATAACTATTTCTCTCTCCATAAATGCTAGCTGGCCTGCTGTGTATTTATTTACGTTTTTTATTTCAGGTTCCCAGTATTTGCAGTACTTTGCTTCTGTATTAATATCAAATAATTCTAAATTAAGGTTGCCAATGACTCTTCAAACTCTTGCCCTATCAGAAATTCATACACATTCTTGATTCAAATTCAAATAAATCACTGCTTTCACCTGTGGAACCTAATTTTACATTCCGATTCTACCTTCCATAGATTTTAAATATATTTTTAGAGTACTTGTTTTCTTACAGCAATATTAATTACTTAACATGCCAACAGCTCCTTGAAACCCTGGTATGACTATGTATAATTTGATTTTAAAGACCACTTAACCACGGAGATCCACTTTTTTTTTTAATGACTTACATTGCGAGGTCTGATGGGCACCCGTTCATGATTCATGCTCATCCCTGGAATGACAACAGTCATTTTCCGTGGCCCTTTAAAGCCAAGGACATTGGTCTCCTAGAAAGAATGAAACATGTGACTGATTCTATTAATAATTCATGGTAATCTTATTCATAGGTGCAGAATTCTCATTCTTATCACTGGGGAAATTTAAAATCAAATGTAATTTGCCAATGACTCCAGTAACTACTCATCTTCCTGAGAAACAAAAGTCATCTTAAAAGTGTATGTTTTTGAAGAGGGTCTGCAGGTTCAGCAAACTTCTGCCCAAGATGCCAGCAGAGAATAATGATGGATGTGAACATATTGAGGAGTAATGCCGAATGTATCAGTGTAGTACCTACAGGAAATTATTGGGCAAGAGCTCGTTATCCACTGTAATTGTCCTTATACTGAACTAACATTGTGCCTTTGAATATACATCATTCACTATAATTATTTTTATGCCAGTGTGGTTACCCCCAGTCTGAATATATCTGTAGCAACAAGACTTTTCCTTCTTTTTTGTGCTCTAGGTGAGGGATGTTGTACTGCAAAAAGGAGAATGTTCTGCTTCAGTCAATTGGTGCTAGATTCATGGATCTACTGGCAACCCAATGGCTTTCTGTGCAGCGTTACACGTATATTGTACTGCCAGCTGGTGACAAACCAGAAGCTGCTTCATACTGAGGATTTATACTTGATTTAAATTTAAAATCCTTACACTTCATTATTAAGGCTGGACTGACTTTCTAACTAGGCTTTAAGAGCTAAAAAAAATTGTAATTAACCAGTTACACCATCTAGTTTTACATTCATTATTTCCTATTTGTTCACGAGATATGGGCATCACTTACCCATCCCCAATTGCCTTCAACAGATTGTGGTGAACCACCTTGTGTACCAGCTGAATGGCTTGCTAGGCCATTTCAGAGAGCAATTAAGAGTAAACCATGTTTATGTGAATCTGGATTCACATACAGGGTCAGGCTAAATAAGGATGGAAGCTTACCTTGCCTAAAGGTCACTTGGGTTATCAGATCTATTTTTGTGACAACCTGGTCATTTCATTGTCACCATTATGTAACTACATTCAGAAATTGATAGCAGAGTAACTAGCCATCACTACCAACATTCTGTGTAAAATTTTGATGGCGTGCACAATGCTTTTTTTATGAAGTTACACAGCCACCCATGTGCATAGCCTGGCAGCTTCATAGCCTGTAACACTTCCTCGTCACTGTTGTTTCCACACAGCTGTACCTTCTCCATGAGGCAACAAGACCGAAAGAGAATTGTATATGGTCCGCAACATCATTAAACATATATTTTGACAATCTTTCAGTTACTGTTTATTGGGCTGTCCAAATTAGGCACTGCAGACTTTAGAATGGTGAAATATCCACTGCTGTAATACTTACATAGCAAATTGCTGCTAACTCCTGTCTAGTATTGGCTTCATCAAGCAACCCAACCGCTTTTGCAGGATTTACTCCATTATCGTAGATTGTAAATTTAGTCCCCATTAAATTTGACCTGATGAAAAGAAAATGTAACACAAGATTAACAAAATATTAAGGCACAAGTGATCAAATAGTTGGAAATGCACAGACATAAGAAGTTTTGTCTATTTGCTTCCACCACTAAAAAGTGAACAATTATATAAAAGTAACATGCAATAAGATACTGCCAGTGACATTTTCAATCTTTTATGCAATGCTCTGTAATGCCCATTTAAAAATCATTGTGAATCACAGATACCAGCCTGTCCTTGCTCTGTGGCGAGACACCCTAGTTTCATATCAGTCATCTGAAATCAGATGTTTTTATGGCCAAGTATTTACAGCACAGAAACAGGTAAATTAGGCCAATAGGTCCACAATGGTGCAGGAATAGCAAAATGAATCAAAACTCTACTCAAGGAACTCCAAATCTGTAGTCAAGACCAGACAACTCATGCTTTCTCTATTAATATTTCTTTTTCCTGCTTTACCTTGTTTGAAATGAAGACTTTGATGGTTTAGAAGGGAATGATTTTGATCCAGATATCTAATCATTGGATACGTCTTAAACCAGAATGCCAAGATACATTAGTAAAAATAAATTGAAATACAGGAAAATTAATGGGAAATGAATTAAGCTTTTAATGTGACATTCAAGGCTCCATTCTACAATTTTAAATAGCCCTTGAAATTCTCAATTACTTTGAATTCAGATCATACTGATTCACAACATTAATAAGAATTCTTCCTGGTTTCAGGTTCTATTGAGAACCTGTTCACCACCAAAGGATGCAACAAATTTTTGGAGGGATCCAACAGAATTTGTACCCTCATTGCTACTTACTTGCAAAGGTTAACGATCAAAATATTGATTACTGGCCATTCAAACATTTGTATCCAGCACTTTGATTAACAACTAGGCGAATTGCTCATTCGGAACGCCAGCGCAGACAGACACGATGGGCTGAATATTCTATGATTTGCTGAGAAGGTTTTTGTTGCAAAGGGACAACAGGCTCCCTGCCAAAATCAATAACATGTTTAACAGGATTTGTCACAACAATTCTTATATTTTTGGAATCCAAGGGTGCTTTAAGATGCTGCCATTCAACAACCCAAAGACCTATTTACAGAAGGATATTGTCTTGATTAACGACTGTACTGCACCTTGTCCTTGCAGCCAATGGAATGAAATCAGCCTTGCTGAGGGTTACCTGCTACTCGTGTCTTTAGTTAATAAAGGTGAAGGATGTTGGTGCTATGCAATGGAACACCTATCCACTCCTAATGTCAGAAACACACCAGGTGAGGTGCAGATTAATAAAAGTTTATATTTCTCCAACAAACCTTTCCAAGACAGGTGACAAAAGAAACCTATTTTAATTCAGCTGAAGAATGTCAGTTTAGCCAACCAATAGGACAGCTTACAGATATCAGTGGAACATTGCTATTTCCATTACTGGGTTAAGATTACTAATTGCACCTATTTTACTATATACAGGTTCTGAGAAACTGTTTTAGACTCCCTATCAAATAAACTTTCTTCCATCAATGTGGCCCAAATCTCTGAGGAAAAGGACATTGCAAAACTTCAATGCATCACCAAAACCTTAAAAGGTCTATCCAAAATGAAAGCTGAGACTGGAATTCATACCTGCTCAGTCATTCCTCAATGTGTTTTCTTTAAATAGGCTAGTTTTTTTAAGATAAATTGAAGTCATCAGTGACCAATGTATATACCACAAAACCCCAGTGTACTGATGGACCAATGAAAGTCATATAACATATTAACGTAACTCAGCAATATTAATCATGGTCAGTGCACAGGCCACAAACCCCTTTACAAGATTGTACAAGACTTTATAAATGATCATTTGTAGTTTACTTTCCCATCAAAAGATACCAACCTTAATTTCCCTACATAGCTGTCGGCTTCTCTTGACAAGTCTGTTGCATCAACGGATATCAGATAATTGGAAGTTTTGCTCTTTTTCCTTTTTCTTCCAGCTAACAAAAATAGCTGTGTAAAATAAAGTAATAACATTTTCAGAGTTCTCCTCTCATCACAGCTAGTTCCTCCACTCTATCATTTGCCAGACAGAACAACAACCCAGTAGGAAATGCATTTTCTCTTCAAAGCTTTCAGTTATTCAATGTGTTTATCCAGCTGTACGATAAACACTGCTGCAAAATAGGCATACTAATGGCAGTCAAGATTAATCTTCCAAGTATGCATTACTGTCAGCTGAGGTCTCAAGGGAAACATATTTGGGAAAATTATCTCTCCCCAAACCCAAATCAGCTTCAAGACAGGACCAGTGCCTTCCCCATCCCACCCAAGTCAAATGCAGAGTAAAGTTTTCTCATCTACACTATCAAAATTATTAGGGAATTTGATCATGCTCAAATTGGTCTGTTAAAAAACTGAATTGCAATGTTAACCCACGATGTCTGTACTATTCCAGATACTGTATGAACATAAGCTTTGGATACAAACAAAACAATACACCTGCAATGTCAAATTGTTGCAACCTTTGACCCAGAGGCAGTGACAGTAAGGAAACTTTTTAATTATGTTTAGGGAATGTATAATTGTTCTTAAAAATATTTGAAAGCTACTTTTAAGAGTTTGTAACATATGCAAAAGGACCAACTATAAATTTCTGGATGATAAATATGGGCCCATGTGACTTGGAAGCAGAACCAACAAGAAGGCAGCTGAAATATGGAGACTGTGTGGCAAACAGGATAAAGAGGAGCAGAAAACAGAAGAACCAGAGTGTGGTATTGAGAAGTTGAATATAGGGAAGATTGCATGGGTAGAACCCCAATTATGTGGAAGTTGCTGCTTATGGAGAATCAGCTAAACTCTCAAAGAGAAGGAACTGGAATTCACCTTAGCAGAATTGATCAGTTGGAACTGGGATTGTATAGGTGTTTCCCTTTTTTCCCCCATGATGGCCTCATTTAATGTTTGAAATTGATGCAATCCCAGAATGTGAGCAATGGGAAAGAGTTGTTGAGCAGAGTCACAATCCATGGTTTGGAAACTCCTGGTCTAGAAGGTTCGTGAGATAGTTTCTGTGGTGTCTGCTATTCCATGTGTAACTTATAATTCGCACCAAGTGTGATTTTCCTGTTAATTGATATTTTTCCTAATCATTTAAGATCCTCCTCTAACATTTCTGTCTTATCAGGCAAAATAAGATGACAATTTAATCACCCTCTTTTAAAAGTTCTCAGATTCCTCCAAAGAGTGTGCTAAAATTTGATTTGAAACACTGGTAAACATTAATACTATTGAAGCTTGTGAATTTATATTTTATGCTTTTGCCATCAGCTACAGATGTGAGTTGCCTCACCTTTTTTCCGTCGTCCCGTTCAAGATGCATGAAATAGGTTGGGTAGAGACCTCGATCCATTCCCTTCTTGTCCCGTGTTATCCTGCATTTGACAGTTATTCCCCGAGGGGCAGGCCTCAGTGCGAACTCCTCCAAACTGTCAATCTCAATCAAGCTTAAGCCAGAGCTAGGAGAAGGAACTGAGGCAGCAGCTGATTCCTATAAATGAGAAGTGGAGAACTAAATATAATCAATCTGTCAAATCTGTGTAGCACTGCTTGGGCTGAGTCCAGAAGCTCTGAAAGCAAAAGCAGGATCACTACTGGAAATTTCGGTTGATCGTGAATTGTCCTGCTCGTTACAGCAATTAACCCAACTCTTTAGTGACCCATTCTTCTGATTGCTCCAAACAAGTCTTGAGCTACTAAAGCAGAACACTTATTTCCCTCATTAGGAGTTCAGAGACTTATTACTAATTTCTTCAAAGCAATTTTCTTTTACCCACACCTGATATTTCTAATTTATTGGATTATGCTATGGTTCCAGTATCCTTTTGATATCTTGATTAAGCAAGCATTCTTAAGGTCAAACTAAATAAAACAAACTCAAATTAAATCAGCACAAAGTAAAAGGGGCAGCTCCCCGAAAGGAAGGGGAATAGCCCGAACAAAAACAAAGTACAAAGGAAACTTAAAAATGTCAAATTAAAATGTGATTATTAGGGTCAATAATGCACTCCAGCCCCTGTGGTGTCCAACAGGTGCAGAAGGCGTCAACTGCACCCGTGGACACAGCACGCTCCCTCTCCATGGACACCTGGCCACGAACATAGCCACGGTAGAGGAGCAGACAGTCAGGATGGACGGTCCCCTCGATCACCTGCTGTCTAGACCTGTAAATGGCACGTTTCGCCAGGCCCAGAAGCAGGTTCACGAGGAGGTTGCCATCCCAACCCTCTCCTCTGCACACCAGATGTCCGTAGATCAGAAGCATGGGACTGAAGTTGAAAAAAAAAATGAGTGTTGGAATAAAGATGGTAGACAATTCAGACAAACAGGACATCACAACGGAGTCCCAAACTCTGTTTAACCAATCTGCACCGAAGGACTTTCAAGCAGTCATGTTTGAAAATGGAAGTGAAAAAGCTGGCAGATTTTCTCTCCGCTTTAGGCTGGGAACTGAGAAAAAAATGTAGCATCTCATCTCGGGGTGGGGGGTGCAGTAAAAACTGAAAATTAAACCAGAGACATCTGATGTCTACGGCTGAGTAATACACTGCATGTGGCCATCATCTTCTTGACCATCACAAAATTAAGAGTATCTATTATCAAATAATGGCAAATTTGCATTGTTGGGCTGTACTCACTGAAACAATGTTGAGACAAGAGATAAATTTACCATTTGAAAACTATGCTGAAAAGGAGCACAGGTGAATGAATCAAAGATATAGTGAGTGACCCTATCTCTAATAACTCAACTCCGAATCCAGCTCCCAGTAGAGGTGCAAAATTGGTGAATTTAACCATTCACTAGGCTATTGAAAACTGTTTCTGAACTCGAGCAGCAGCTTGGGGAAGTACCTCTCTCAGTTCATCTGTATGCAAAAAAATTATTTTACTTTATATTAAAACAATTCTCTATCTTCTTTTTTCCTCAGTGAAAATTGCTGGCCTTTGTTGAGAAATTGCTAAAGAACTGAGTTGGGCCATTAGTTACATGACACAGAGAACATACTTATATCCTCAAGACTAAATTGTCTAAACCTTTTTCATACAGGGCCCTATGTTATTGTCCTGATAGTCAGTTGATGAAGGAAGAAACTAGAACCAGTCTTTATCTGGAATACAGTCAGTCACAGAATGAAACATTACAGTGAAACATCTTCTGACTCCATTCCTGAATCAGTAAATGTCTCTTTATGTGCTCAAGTAACCATCCAGTCAATGCACTCCACATATACGTGCTCAACCTCAAGTAATACAAATAACACTAATAGCCAGAAGGGATGCTTACAATCCAACCCCTGGATTTTAATTTAAGTCCTGTGAGCAAAAAGTATGATCTAATATTTTGAACATTTCTTTCAGGAAGGTATTTTCTTTTGCCCACTTACTTAGGTCAGTGCTTTCTTCCAGGACAACGTCTGGCATTTCAAAGCACTGGTGCTTTTTGACAGCTTTACAACAGAGCATAGAAAAATACCAGTCACACCTTTCTTCCTGTTTGGTTACAAAATGAACCCAGCAGCAGCCCAGAAACATCTCCCCTCACATCAATGCCTCCACCAGGCAAATTCCTGCACTTTTGTTGACACAGTTATACAAAAGTGCAGATTTTAATTTCACTTCAGAGCTAAAAGCCTATCTGTAATATGCACAGCAGCATATCACAGAATGAAGAAATTTGACTTTATGCCCACATAGACCATAGTGAATTCTAAGCCACATTGTCAGAGAAGTTGCTGACAGGATGTTGTAAACTTCTGAGAATGGGAAAAAAAGATATTTTTATATAAATAGAAGAATGAAGGATGAAAATTAGATTGATAATTACAAAATAATCCAGCAAGAGGCCTAGGAGTTGTGACCTTTGTGTGTTCAATTTCGGAAACATTCTAATGCAATGTAGAGAAAGTACTAATAACATCTTGGACTATTTTGAGCAGCATCACATAATTGTTTTACCGCTTTCTCTCCCTGAAGGGACTACAGTACTTCTTTAAAGTCAAACTTCTTCAGCATAATTAATCGCTTACCTTGTTTGATTGCTTGCTGGTGGCAGACAAGGGCCTGACATTTTCGTAACTCTGTGAGCTTGAAGTATTGTCATTCTCCTCATCTGCTTCTTCAAAGTTCATGCTTCCAGAGATTCCTGTATTTATAAGTAGTTTATTTACCCCATATTTAAAGGTTTCAAAAATGTATACTTTTTTAAAATTGGAATTTCTGCACAAAAAAAAATTAACAGACAGTGAATGCCAGTAGGCTATTTGACCACATAGACATCACTGTCTCTCACAATTAGAGAAATCAATACAAAAAGGGATATATGGATTTTGACATCACTTAAGTCTGAGGGAAAAACAAAAAGTAAAGATTGCATTTGGAATGGGGAATAGGAAAAGTTTAGAATCGTGGAACAGAACCATAGAATCCCTACTGTGCAAAAAGAGGCCATTTGAGCCATTAAGTCTGCACCATCATTGAAAGTGGCATCTCATGTGGCAATTAGAAAAAGCTAACTAGAACACTTAGCTTTATGGAGTGGTATGGAATATATGATTTGAGGTTAATCTATATAAAACCTTAGTAAGATGACTTCAACGAGTTTGGAGGTGGTTGTGGAATTTAATTGGGTGGGAAGGTGATGGTCAGGCCCTGTTGCCTTGTTCCCCTTTAGCCTAATTAACCCTGGGGTGCAAATGCTCATGGATGGCCTTTGCCTTCCGGTGCCAATTGAGGCCCATAAGTGGCAATTAACGTCTAAGTGTTCCCTGCGCACCACCGCTCCCCCCCCCCCCCCCCCGGACCCCTTACCATCAGTGATATTCAATCAATGGCAGGTGGTGGGAATCTCCAAGTGGGAAGCCCAGAAAGGAAACCGGGTTCTCGGGAGTGGGTCCCTCATTCAAAGGCACACTAAATGTTCGAGGGACCTGGTGTTGGGAATGGGCAGGCCCACTGTGAACCATCCCCTGCCCTTGCTGCCAACTACTTTCCACAGCCCCTTTCCCACAATCCCATCCTGCCCTCACACATCTGTGGCCTGCATCTCTCATTGATCCCAAGCCTCAACGCTGGGTGTACTGCCAGCAGCAGCTACCACTCCCTCTGGCACTGCCCACAAAGCCTCCACTTGGTGTTATCTCTCATGGGCAGGACTTCCACTGCCAAAGTTCTATGTCCCAAGGAAGACCCATCACTGTCCACTTAAGTGCCTAGTGAGTACTTAATGCAATAATTATTTCCAAAAGGTGGTGGTGCAGGGTTCTTGCCAGCTGTCCAGCCAGTAGGTGAGATCCCATCACCTGCACTGTATACAATCAAATATGTGAGAATCCTGTCCATTTTTGGACTCCATGCTATACAAATGTTGAGGCAATACAGAAGATACAACCCAAAAATTGTTACTAAGAGGAAACTACAAATACAAAGATAGAGATGAGAAATTGTGGCAGTTTTTGTAGAACAGAAGAGATCAAGGGGCATTCTGATAAAGTTGTCTAAATTTATGAATGGATAGACTGAGTCATTCTAAACAATCAGTAATTTGCCAATTCTAACAGTGGTTGTTGGATATATTACAATTGGAACGTGCTACATTCACTCGAGTGTAGACAGAATCTTGGGTTAAGCTCCCATTCAAAACACAGCCCCCTCTGACAGTCCAACACTTCAACATCATACTTCAGGGTTGAGCTGGAATTAGGTACTCCTCTGATTGGAGGAAAGACACGTGACTACTCAGCCAATATAAAAGTAGAAAATGTAAAGATATAATCAATAATAAAGTACAACAGTTATCTATCCCATCCTCTATTTAGCGTATTCACATTGGCATTGTTTCTTTTAACTGAATATAATCTAAATAGAGACAAACAAGATTGGTGAACCATCCTACCTCTTTGTTCCAATACTTCCTGGATGTCTGGTTTTGATGCAGAATCCAGGACTGATTCTACTTCATTACAAGCTGTCATGGATTGTCCAACTGAAAGGATTTGGATTTTAGTGCTAACTTCCTGTACCTCATTGTTAATGAAGGCTCCTGGCCCATCAATACCTGCGGCAGAAAAACCATTTTTTTTAAGTAATTCACAATAATGCCTGTCTCATTAATAATAATACTGATATTACCTTGCCAGTGACATTCACATCCCAAGAATGAGTTTTGTAAATTCACATGTTCAAAATCCTGAGGGGATAGGCAAAGTAGATAGGGAGAAAATGTTCCCACTCATAAAAGAATCAAGAGCGAGAGCGCACAGATTTTTAAACATGAAATACAAATATCAGGTTGTATTGTCTTATGATACAGAGAGGAGGGAGGACAGTATAAAAAAAATGATCTTTGCAAAAAAAAAATCAACTTGTGTATAACGTCCTCTCCAAATATATGCATACACAAGCTGTTTTTTTTAATAAATAGAAACAAAAATGGGAATTTGGGCTAATGAAATAAGATTTTTAAAAATGAAAATAGAAAACAACAGGCCATATACAGTGGTGTGTGTGTGAGTTGTAATTTCTCTAAATACGCTAAGAATGGTAGCCAAATCTTGTAAAATTTTGTAGTAAAGCCTTCTAGCGTGCACCTTATTTTTTTCTAATTTTAATAAAATTTAACACATCTTCAATCAAGTGGGAATGGGATGGAGGAGCACATGGCAAGGCCAATATATGCAGGGGCCTGGTGACACATGTCACAGAATCAATCGATACCTTGATATTCAGTCAGTGGAAGCTTGGCTGGAATTCCTCCCCACCACCCTGGCCATCACAGGTGAAAGGGTGGACCATGATAAGGTCTGTTGACCTCGGGCAGGATTTTACGCTTTTGGGACAAGAGAGGCTGTAAAATCCCAGCCCTTGTTCATGCCACATTTACTGCAGATGGATGAGGAACAAATATGATATAATTCTGCATCCCAAGTCTCATCTGTGAATTTGTCACCTAACTCTTGCTCCCATAAGGTCTTACAGTTGATAATAAAGGACTACCATCAAGGAGGAAGGGGTACAAAATGATGATTCTAAGCGCAACCAGACAGGGGCATCCAGTTGAGTGTCTGCCTGTAACCAATATACGACAGCTCTAAAGTTGGCAACCCAGTAACAGAATTGGAAATTGGGTAAACCCATGCCTCCCAAAAATTTTGGTCTTTGCAAAACTGTTCTGCAAAATCTTGGGATCTTTCTATTCCAAATGGAGTCTGAAAAGAAACGATCAGGTTTATGAAAAATGATTTAGGGGTAAAAATTGGGATATACTGAAAAAGGCATGAAAATTTGGTGAGGGAATTCATTTTGATAGGGTTAATGTGACCTGCTAGGGACAGTGGGAAATGGTCAAATTTGTCTATTACATGCACTCCCAGATAGGTAAATTGATTAAAGGAGATCTTAAAAGATACTGCATGCAATGGAAAGTTGCTGCATTCAAAGAAAATAAATTGCTGCTAATAACCTGAAATACGATCAAATTCCTCAAGAGTAGACAAAGCAATAGGTAAAGACATGGCAGGGTCAGTAATATAAAGGAGAAGGCCTTCTGCATAAAATGAGACCCGCTGTTCAGTGAACCATCTCACCCCTTTGTATTCCCGTCATGCATTGACCATCACAAAGTGCAATAGTGATAGGCTCAATGTTATACCAAATACTTGAGGAAAAAGGTGGCCCCCTCGCTTGGCAGCTCAACAAAAAGGGAAATATTCAGAATGGGTATTATTTGTTTTGGTCGATAACCATGTAACCCAAGACATGAAGTATGACAAATCCAAATTTCTCCAAACCATAAAAAAAGGTAGCTTCACTCGACATAATCAAAGGCCTTGTTGCCATCTAAAGAAGTTAAAATCTCTGAGGGTTTTGTGGTTGAGGAGTTATACATACCATCAAAGAGTTGCCAAATGTTAAAAAATGAGATAAATCCAGTCTGGTCAGGAGAAATAATGGAAGGAGAAATAGACTCTAAACCATAGTTAATATTTTACCTATTAGTCTAAGAACAACATTGAGCAATGAAATTGATCTTAAAAAGAGGTAGCGCTAATATCTATAACAACATGTATTTGGACCGACAGAAAGTCATCATCCGGGCGCACGTGTATTAAATCACTGAAGAAACATGATTCAGCTTTGCCATCTAGTAGTAAATCCATTATTAAAGAGTGGTCAGAAATAATTGTAGCATTATATGAACAGGAATGGACAGCAGAAAGAAGCTTATTATTTAAGAAAAAATAATGAATAAGTGTATATGTATGATAAACAGGGAGGAGGAGGAGTACTCCCTGTTAGTTGGATTGAAGAAACACCACAGGTCTGAGACTGCATTCTCCTGAAGGAATTATTTAATCATCTCTGCAGATTTTGAAGCCTGTCTTAGGGTTCGAAAGAGGCATTGTGATTCAAATGGTTAATCAATATATTAATTAGTAATGGATTCAGTTTGTCTGAGAATTTTTTTAAATAAAACTCAATCGGATATCCATCTCATCTTGGACATTTTCCACGTTGCATGGCTCTACCTGCCTTAGTAATTTCCACTACGATGAAAGGCTCCTCTAAGCAACTCATTGAGTCGGGATCAATAGTGGGAACATTCAAATTTCTCAAAGGCTGATGTGTCAGTAAGATGTTCAGATTTGTATAAGGTAACATAATATTCTTTAAACGGGTTGTTTAAAGCTGAGAATCAACTGATATGCCTGCAGGGGTTTGAATCTGCGTAATTAAAAAAGAGTCGAGGATGACTGACTGAGTTGGTAGGCCAACAATTTATTTGCTTTGTCACCATGTTCATAATGTACATGTCATGATTTAAATAGCTTCTCCTCAGCTTGATGTGTAGATATGATATCAAAGTCAGCTTTTAATAGGAAATGCTCCTTATTTACAGTTGGAGATGGATTAGTGGTATATATGTTGTCCAAATGAATATTTTCTGATGGTTCAGTTTTTTTTTTAACTCCTTTTTTCTTTCATAGGTAGCTAGGGTATGATCTGCCTTCTTACATAAGCCTTCAAGGATTTCCATAGAACAGAGATGAAGATATCAGGGGTAGCGTTAATAGCTATAACAGCATGCATCTGGGCTGACAGAAAGTTCAAAATCATCATCTAACAGCTTACATGTATTAAATCACTGGGGAAACATGATTCAGCTCTGCCACCTAGGAGTAAATCCATTGTTAGAGAAGGGTGGTCAGAAATAATTATAACATTATATGAACAGGAACAGACAGCAGGAAGAAGTTTATTATCTAAGAAAAAAAATCAATAAGTGTATACGTATGATGAACAGGGGAGAAGAAGGAGTACTTCCTGCTAGTTGGGTTGAAGAAACGCCAATGGTCTGAGACTACGTTTTCCTGAAGGAATAATTTAATCATCTCAGCAGACTTTGAAGGTCTGTTGGTTTTAGTAGAGGAACGGTGAAGGGTGTGATTCACCCAGCGATTAAAATTGGTCCCTAATATAAGTAAATATGAGCCCACATCCAGTAGGATGATAAAAATGAGCAAAATTAATATTCATTGTCCCAATTAGGGGCATGTACATTAGCAATTAAGGGAGTGTTATATATCCTATCCGTAATGATATATCAACCATTCATACCAACCACATTTGAAGCTACAAAAGGCAAGGACTTGTGCAATAAAATTGCTGCTCCCTTTCTTTTCTGAGAGAAGTTGAATGATAAAGTTGGCCCACGCACTCTTTACAAGTCTAAAGTGATCCGAGACTATAAAGTGGGTTTCCAGGAGAAAACCTTATGCATACAGATCTTAGAGATGCTTCTTGCACTTGATGAGGTGATTCAACCCCAAAACATTCCAGCTGACAAACCTAAGAGCGCATCCCTCAAACTTTTAGATTGAGTCGTATTTTCTTAGCGAGAAACAATATCTTCAGCCATTATGATGGGTAGGGGGAGTAGGTATTGTAAAGATAATATGACACATGCTAAGGGGTGTTATAATGTCAAATAACTTTTATAAAACATTAGACAACCAAACATGACAAAATGAAGAGACAATAGAAATACTAAAAACACACTCCCCACCCCTCAAAGCATCTCTCCAAACAAGATGCATGCAGACTCAGCTCTCCTAACTTCTACATAACACTCCTCACAAACCGTAGCATATCTACTAAGCCCCTTTGTTAACATATATTAAGTGACATTAATACATCAAACAGAAGAGGGGCATACTAACAATATGTTAACATATGCCTCAGTTTCCTATGTACCCTGTTCGTCAATACTCCTTGGAAAATAGAAGTTACTGTTCTGCTGCCCATATCTTTGGAATGGCTATTCAACTTTATCGTGCAGTTGAAGGTTGCAGCAGCTTATGGGTGTTCAAACGAGTGCTTGGCTCCACTTGATGGAGTGTGTGTCGTGAAGGCTGCCTTGATTTGGCCTCTGATCTTCGGGTAAGCGCTCTTCATGACATACGACAACACAGAGTCGCTGAGCTATAAGTTCTGCACACACGATGACGGCCTCAACTGGGATCTTGGGTTCATGCTGTAACCTCCACAACTTGCCTGGGCTTGCAAAATCTCACTAACTGGGGACAATACACATCTCTTTAACCTGTGCTTACTCCTCTCTCCACTCATGGTGTCTGTACCTTTAAGACTTGATTACTTGTAAAGACCTGCATTCCAACCATTATTTTATGAATTGAGTTTGTGTCTTTATATGCTCTGTTTGTGAACAGAACTCCCAGTTACCTGATGAAGGGGCAGTGCTCCAAAAGCTAGAAGTTTGTGCTAGCAAATAAACTTGTTGGACTTTAATCTGGTGTTGAGAGACTTCTTGCTGTAAAGACAGTTTGAACAGCTCACATTTTGTGATAATTAGAAAATGCCAATTCTATGGGTTTAAATGCTAACCTGGCTCGCCTTTATCCCTTTTGGTGTCTCTGTCCAAATTACCATTTTCTTGCAAGCTTTTCGATATGTCTGGCTGTAAAGGTTTTTCAGGAAGCTGTGCCTCAATTGATTTCTTTCTATCTCCTTCAGCTAATATAACTTAATGCAAAGAGAAAATTTGAGGATGTCATTCTTAAAATTCCTTTCCTTACCTTTTTGTTATGAGACAACATAATGGCAGCAGAAAATACTGACCCCCCTCCAAAATAATTCACGTGGTTAGCACTAATAACAATAATCTACAAACCACTTCTAAGTGAAAGACAGGTGGAGGAAGAAATACACAAACGATTTAGGGAAACAAGTGAAAAAACCGAATAGTCTTTGTGGATTTCAACTATCCCAAAATCAATTGGCAGAAAAAGGTGGGTAAAGGGGATAAAGGAATTAAGTTCCAACTGTGTGTGCAGAACTCCTCTTTAATTCAATATGTAAGAAGACTTGTAAGGGAGGATTTGTCACTGGATCTAATGAAATAGAATTAAATCAGAACAGATAAAAGAATTAGACTAAAGGGGGCATCTAGGCAATAGTGGCCATAATATATTTTAAGACTTGAGAACTGAGAATAGCATACATCTTCCATACCCTTCTATAAATTGTGGCTGCAGATGTTTGACCAAGACAAGAAGGTCAACAAGTCATTGTGTATAGAGCAGCTGTCGTCACCATGCTTCTGAACCTCATAGGCCTGGACTGTCTATCACTGACATTTAAGAGCACTAGCTAAATTACATCTGCAATGCCTCTGCCATTCCATCTGGATTCAATGGAAGGACTGTCAAACAAACACTCATGGCCAGTTCTACAAGCGTTCAGAGGCAAGCCCCCCACAAAATCTTCTTTCTCAGGAGATTAAGGAAATACGGCATGTCTGCTACGACTCTCACCAGTTTTTGTTTTTACAGATGCACCATAGAAAGCATCCTTTCTGGATATATCACAACTTAGAATGGCTCCCTTTCTGACCAAGGCTACAATAAACTACAAGGGGTCAAGAACAAAGAGCAGTCGATCATGCAAACCAGCCTCCCATCCATTGAATCCATCTATATTTTGCACCACTTTGGAAAAGCAGCCAGCATTATCAAGAACTCCATGCACCGCAGACATGCTCTTTTCCACCTTCTTCCATCAGAAAAAGATAGAAAAGTCTGAGATCATGTACCAACTGACTCAAGAACAGTTTCTTTCCTACTGCCATCAGACTTGTGAATGGACTTACCATATATTAAGATCCTTCTCTACACCCTATCTATAACTGTAACACTACATTCTGCACCCTCTCTTTTCCTTCTCCCGTATGTTTTCTATGAGCTATATACTTTGTACAGCATACAAGAACCAACACTTTTCATTCTATACCAATACATACTACAATAATAAATCAAATCAACTTTTATGGATACTGTGTCCTCATGGCTGTAAATTGCTTCCCCTGCCAGCTTTTCTCTCAAAAAGCTGTTATCCCAGGGAAAGACAAGAATAATGATTCACAGACACTCTGAAGTTCCCTTTGTAGTGTTGCGACATTGACCTTAATGAATGTGTGGAGCTGGCTGTCAATTGTTCAAAATGGTGGCAACTTGTCCATCAAGCTGCTGAATCCCACTAGTTTAATGATGAGGCAGAGTGGTAGCAGAGAAGGAAAGAAAGGATGCAAATCCTGCATTCCAGATCCCACTAACTCGTGGGACACCTTGCTCCATGTTCCCAAAGATATGCAAGAACCAATCCATTCCGTCACACGATGACCGATGGCAATCCCAAATAGACGTTATCCTGAAATTGATGGACAGCAAACGACAATGACGAGGCATGAGAAAAACCAAGACAATAGATTGAAGAGCAGAGGGACCTCGGGGTCCTTGTGCATGAGTCGCAAAAACCCAGCCTGCAGGTGCAGCAGGTGGTCAGGAAGGCGAATGGGATGCTGGCCTTCATAGCGAAGGGGATTGAATATAAAAGTAGGGAGGTCTTGCTGCAGCTGTATAGGGCATTGGTGAGGCCGCAGCTGGAGTACTGTGTGCAGTTTTGGGCGCCGCACCTGCGCAAGGATATTTTGGCCTTGGAGGGAGTGCAGAGGAGGTTTACTAGGCTGATACCGGAGTTGAGGGGGTTGAGCTATGAGGAGAGGCTGAATAAACTAGGCTTGTACTCGTTAGAGTTTAGAAGAATGAGGGGAGATCTCATTGAGACGTATAAGATGATGAATGGGATGGATAGGATAGAGGTGGAAAGACTCTTCCCGCTCAAAAAAGACAGTAGGACTAGGGGGCACAGCCTCAAGATAAAGGGGGGGCGGTTCAGAACGGAGTTGAGGAGGAACTTCTTCACTCAAAGGGTGGTGAATCTCTGGAATTCTCTGCCCGTTGAAGTGGTGGAGGCTGCCTCGCTAAATATTTTTAAGAAGCGGGTTGATGGGTTTTTGATAAGAGAAGGGATTAAGGGTTATGGGGAGAGGGCGGGAAAGTGGAACTGAGCCACGACAGATCAGCCATGATCTTATTGAATGGCGGGGCAGGCTCGAAGGGCCAGATGGCCTACTTCTGCTCCTATTTCTTATGTTCTTATGTTCTTAGAAGTTGATTTTGAGGGCGTGCAAACAGAACTTGGGAAAATAAAATGGGCAACAATATTAGCAAATAAGAAAATAGAAAAGCAATGGGAAATATTTAAAATGATATTCATAGTCCAGAAAAATATATTCCACTATGAAAAAAAACAAATATTAACAACACACCATGGATAAATAAAGACTTAATGGAAAAATTGAGAGCAAGAGGCATACCATCAAGCACTTGGACAGCAAGGGATTGCAGGACAAGGGAGAAGAAGAAGAAGGTGGGAGAGAAGTCAAAGAATAGTTGGGAAGACAATGAGGAGCCATGAAATCAAACCAAGGAACATCCAACAAACACTATAAAATATTTTACAGGCACACAAATAAAAAAGCAAGCTCTAAATACAAAGAGAAACAGTAAGTAGTCTCACAATACAAGGTTAGAGGCTAACAGGTTTATTTGGTAGCACGAGCTTTTGGAGCGTTAACCCTTCATCGGGTGACACTCACCTGATGAAGGGACAACTCTCCAAAAACTCGTGCTGTCAAATAAACCTGTTGGACTCTAACCCGGTGTTGAGAGACTACTTACTGTGCCTACCCCAGTCCACTGTGGGCACCCCTACATCATGGCTACAAAGAGAAAGAGTAGAGAAGATAAAAATCATAGCTAACACAAAAGCAAAATTTGATAAATGCTTTGCTGTGGTATTTAGTAGGGGCATTAGGCGAATGACGTCTTAAGGAAAAAATATGCACGCAATTAACATTTCAAACTCAGGGAGGATCAACCCCCTTGTCGGATAGATTGCATCTTCACATTTTAAAATAATCTAGAGAAGAGATATCAAAGTCACTTGTACACATTTTAACTCAGTAATAAAAGAAGTGGTGCCAGTTACAGGCAGATACCTAACGACTGATGGACTGATATGCCCCCAAAACATGAAAAAAAAATCAAACTATGCAAATCAAACTTAATTATTTTTTGCTAATTTAAAAAATGAACTTTGTTGAATCAAAGGATGGCTCCCTGATGTTTAGAATTGCATTACACGGATTGTACTGGAAACATGCACTGACATTTCGATGGTGGAATCTCACACCGGGGACTGTTGGGATCTTTCTCAAAAAAGTAATTATTGAAGCTAAACAGATGCCATGTGCATCTTTATAAGCTTACCCTCTAGCAGAGTCCAAGTCTACCTTGACATTAGCTACCTGGAACAGGATCATCAATATCGATAATAATTTTTTTCAGATGCTAACAACAGGGACATTACAAGCCACAAAACAAAAGCAAGGTCTTGACACCAGATAACCATTCCTTTATGAAATTACATCCTTCATCAAATCCTTTATAACACAAGCAACCATTTTGAAATCCCTATATAATGGTTGAGAACTCAGAAGCAGGGCCGTCTGCTGATTTACCTCCAATTTGCAAATATCTAACAGCAGGACTCTAGGCTCACTAAGTGGTCTGCAACAAGTCCACCTCAATATCTGCTTATCTGGAAGCCACTGGCCCCCGCCTGTCATGTGTAACAAGTTTCTGGATAACAATCTCATTGTACAAGACATTGATAAGACCACACTTGGAATACTGTGTATAGTTCTGGTCACTATTATAGAAAGGATATTATTAAACTAGAAAGAGCAGAGAAAGATTTACTATGATGCTACCGGGACTTGATGGTTTGAGTTATAATAAGAGGCTAGATAGACTGAAATTTTTTTCTGTGGAGCGTAGGAGGCTTAGGGGTGATCTTATAGAGGTTTTTAAAATAATGGAGGGGCATGGGTAAGGTAAATAGTCAACATCTTTTCCCAAAAGTAGGGGAGTCTAAAACTAGAGGGCATAAGTTTAAGGTGAGAGGGGAGAGATACAAAAGGGTCCAGAGGGGCACTTTTTTCACTTAGGAGGGTGGTGAGTGTCTGGTACTACTGCCTCTGGCAGCACGCAGAGGCGGTGCAATTTTGTCTTTTAAAAAGCATTTAGACAGTTACATGGGTAAGATGGTATAGAGGGATATGGGCCAAATGCAGTTAATTGGGACTAACTTAATGGTAAAATCTGGGTGTCATGGACAAAATGGGCCAAAGGGCCTGTTTCCATGCTGTAAGCCTCTATGACTCTTTGCACTGCATCACTATTAACTTTAAAGGAACTGAAACTTCTCTGGATTTGGATTTTGAGGACTCTGGCAATCACAATGAAATGTGTTTTCTCCCCCTACTGTTAAATTGTTCATAGTAAAACCTTCCTTCCTATTCCTTTACTGTATTCTTGTGTGTGTGTGTGTGTGTGTGTGTGCACGCGTGCGCACATGGTGCACACTGAGTGCAAGATGCACAGCGTGACAGCGTGTGTGAAGTAGCTGATTATTCCTCTCTTCTCCCCCGCAAACTGGGTTTGAGTATGTGAATAAATTACATTTGATTCAATTGCAAGTTGTTCTAAAAATTGATTACACAAACAAAGTGTTTTACAATAAACACCACTGCCTATTTTTAAAACAGAAAACACCTTAGCGAGAGAATAAAAGAATTTAGTTTTACCTCTCTCTTCTGTCCATAACAATACTTATATTCAAGAAGGGAGACGGGACATGTTCAGGAATCTATAGACAAGTTAACATAATATTGGTGGTAACAAAAATATCAAAGAATACCCATTAGGAGAAAATAACATCCAGAAACCAAATATATAACAATTAATGTTCAACATGAATTTCAGAAGGGAAAGTCTTGCCTGATGAACCTTGCAGAACTCTTTGAAGGGGTAAGAAAGACAATTGACAAGGATAATGCAACAGACATAATTCATCCAGTGAATTATGGAAATGTTGTGGTAAGGTGCAGGATAACAGAGTCACGCATAATGTCAGGACATGGAGAATCCGGAGATAAGTAGAAGATTGGCTAAAAGACTTAAACCAGAAAGAAGAAGTCAAGAGTAACTATTCAGAGCAGTTAAAGATAAAAATGGGGCCTATCATGCATTACTACTTGGAACACTAATGATCATGTTTTATTTTAATGATTTAGACTTCGAAATCAAAATCAGAATTTCTAATCAAAAACCAAAGAGTCATATTCGACTCAAAATATTGGCTCACAACTTCCTGGTTTCCCAGCGTTAGGTGGTGCCCCAATGATACACTGGGAAATTCCTCTAGGTAGGTGGTTCCCACACAAGGGTTTAGCTGGCAATTGCCCAGAAGTGCTGACTTCCTCTGGACAATTGCTGGGAACCATCTAACACAAGCCATTTAAGTCGCTAACTTTGGATGGTTTTGTCACTTTAACCCTGGTAATTACTCTGAAAGTTAGAATAGGAAAAAAAAATTAACTCCAGAGTAACTACCTAGACCAAGCCTTGCACAAGCCACCTTGCACGGACACGACCCCTTCAAGGGACTCACCACAGTCCCCCTTCTTTAAGTCTAATCTGCACCCCCCCATTCTTTCAGTCTAATCTGCACCAACCCACCCTCCTCCCACAACACACACCTCCCACCACCCCCTACATCCTGGAATCTTACTAAGCATCGTTGGCATTTTAGTTTTGTTTGATCAATTACCTAAACTGATCTAAAAAACCTTCCAAAAGCTCTCAATTAATCTGTTCCCACTCAATATCAGTGTGTCACACAATGTAACTGCAACATTCGTGTCACTTGACATTTCAGTTCCCATTCCTACTCCCACATTGTACAAGTCCAAAAACAATGTTCCATGAAGCCAAGAACAGCATTTCAGCCTTCCATTGGGTACTATGGAGCTTTTTTTGATTAATATCGGCTCCAATAACTTCTGATCTTAACTACAGCTTCCAAGTTCTCTTTAGCAGAAAATGTTGACAAAGTTAATAACTTTTCTCCTAGCAACAGATGGAATAAGATAGATTTCACTTTTTACAGTCTCCTGGTATTGTAACAATAAATCAAATCAGATGGTGTTTTGGGTGAGCACCTTCTATAGAAATACCATGCTGTCAGACATCATCTGATTAGATTCATTACGGTCACGTGTATTAGTATACAGTGAAAAATATTGTTTCTTGCATGCTATACAAACAAAGCAAACTATTCATAAAGGAAAGAAGAGAGTGCAGAATGTAGTATTACAGTCATAGCTAGGGTGTAGAGAAAGGTCAACTTAGTGCAAGGTAGATCCATTCAAAAGTCTGATGGCAGCAGGGAAGAAGCTGTTGTTGAGTCAAGCGACGTCAACATACATTCTTCACCCCTCGGATTCCTGGGATGTTATAGCCTTAGCTGCTACCCAAATATTCTGTCTGTCCATTTTCAATTTCTCAAGGGCAATTAGGGATGGGCAATAAATACTGGCTTTGCATCCCATTAATGAATAAATTTTCAAAAAAATCTTGCATCATCTAACACTTGCTTCATGTTTCTACACCTCATAAATATTTTAATTTCCTCTCATCATGACTCTTAACATTCCAAGGTTGTTAAAAATTCAGCAGATCACTTTTTTCACAAGTATTTTCCTCCTTCGCTTTTAAGTCCTTCTTGAAAGTCAATCATCTGTAATGCTTGCCTATTTTAATGAAGGATTCAAACTATGCTTATCTTTGGTGTACTATTTATAAATTCTGAGAGAAACATTAAAGCAGATTGTTTATACTTTTGAAATCACATTGCAATGAGTGTGTAGGGAACCAGATTTTAACAGTTTAAATTTCATGATAATTAGAAACTACCAACTCCATGGTCTTAAAGCTAACCTGGCTCGCCTTTGTCCCTTTCGATGCTTCTGTCCAATTTGATACCTTCTCGCAAATGTTTCAGCTTGTCTGGTCGTAATGATTTCTCAGAAGGTTGTGCCTCGTCAGATTTCTTTCTATCACCTTCCGCTAATATAAATTAACAAAGGAAACAGAATATTTTACATAGTCTTTCACAACATGTTCCCTCATGTTTTATCAATTTAGCTCAAGCACATCAAAATGCATGTGGACAAATTTATCCACATCTGGAGATAATTTTCCCATCTTCCTAAATGGACCTTACAAGATTTACTCAGCATACTATTTCTTGCAAAATCATAAATCCTGTAAACATCAATACTAAGTTTTTGAAGTTTTTGTTAGCCAGCATCAGTATCATAAATGCACGGAAATAACTTGCTACATATATTAGCCCTGATTAATAGCAGAACAAGGTGCACATCACTGAACATTCACAATGTTTAACTGTTGTTTCGACAATCACCAAGCTGATCTAAAACCTGTCAAAGAATCAACTATCAATTAGCCCTGCACCTGAGTAGCACAGGCCTAGGAAAAACTTACTTTGACTTGCTTGGACAGGGCTTTGCAGTAGCCTGAGGTGCAGTGGTTTTCTGGGCCCTAGTTTGTGATTCACCTCACATAATAGACAAATGGCATGGATTAAGTGGTAAAGTAATTGGATTAAGTCTGGAATCCTGGAGGAGTTTAAACAACATTTAGATGAGTGCTGTTAGGCACTTAAATTATTAAATGTTAGGATTCTGAAGTGTTTTAGAGTGAAAAAGAACTCAGACAAGTTCTTTAGAGTGGGTTTTACCTTGTTACAATGAATGTGAGGTTTTAAGTCATCCCTTTAATTCAAGGTAAAATAGTGAAGAGAGTAGGGTCCTGCTTGACAACAAATCTGTGTGACCTGTTTACCAGGGAGATGGTTGTGGTGGGGTGTCCATGTTTCTGAAGAGAGAGAGAAGTCTCACAGAGATAGTGCTGCAGCTGGTGTGGCCAGAGAGAAAAAGCTGCAGGTCCTTTGCAAGCAAGTAGGCAGTATGCAGGAGAGAACAAGGTTTAAATGAGTTAATTGGGACTAGAGTGGTTGTTGAGCAGCAATTATGATTTAGTACGTGTTCAAATCTAGTTATGCCTCGTCCAACAAGGTGTAACTTCTGCCAGGATTTTTAATGGTGAGAATAACATGAAAACTAAAAATTCACATAAATTCAGAGATATCTAAAAATTCTCAGAGATAGAAATAATCAAAAGTGTCCCTGAGGAGGAGAAGGGAATCACTGATAACTTTTAGATTTCTACGTACTAACTGCAGTTTCACAGATTAATGATGGGAAATGTAGACAGTTCAATGTCATGACAACCATAAAATCCTGATCATTGTGTTTATCCAGTTTCCATATTCCTTTATCCCCCTTTCTTACTCCAGCAACTGGAGAATTTAAATTCAATATGTTAATTAAATCTGGAATTTAAAAAAATTGCTAGTCACAATAATGGTAACGATGATGGTATTGTAAAATCCAATCTGGTTCACTAATGGTCTTTGGAGAGGAAATATGCCATCCCTACCTGGTCTGGCCTATATTATGGTTCCAGATCCACAGAAATGTGGTTGATTTTTAACTGGCCTAACAAATCTTTCAGTTGTATCACACTACTACTACAAAAAAAAAAATCAGCAAATAATAAAACTGAACAGACGTTGGTACCAGATACTACAAAAGGCAGGTTTAGTCCATTTGATTCTGCGAATTTCATCAGACTAACATTTGGATATTTTCAACCAAAATTTGGAGAGCTGTCCTACAGGCTACTCAAGGCATCATAATCACATCTTTCAGCCAATGGAAACCACAAGGAATGTTTTCACTAAGGGTATCAGGACATAGAATTATTCTGGGCAAGAGAACTTCAATGTCCACTACCACCACGTAAACCACTGAGCTGGCCAAGCCCTGAAAACATTTTCACCAAACCATTGCAGACGATGAAATTACGAACGAAATTCTCTGCCCATTGAAGTGATGGAGGCTACCTTGCTGAATATATTTAAGTCACGGGTAGATAGGTTTCTGATAGACAAGGGAATTAAAGGTTATGGGGAGAAAGCGGGAAAGTGGAACTGATCCACTTCAGATCAGCCATGATCTTATTGAATGGCGGGGCAGGCTCGAAGGGCTAGATGGCCTACTCCTGCTCCTATTTCTTATGTTCTTATAAAAAATCTGCTTGACTGCGTCCTCAACAATCTATCTTTTGCAGATTAATGTATTGGTAAAACTGACCAGTGGAAAGTCCTTGGACGTGCCAAGTACTGTCTTTACATCAAGAATACACCCCAAAGAGGTGCTATTAGGCTGATTGGTTTACCAAATTGACACTATTCTCCCCTGAATCTGGCTAAGTTAGGGGTTCCACTTGCAGACATGCAGGGCAGGGTAGGTGTAGGAGGATGCGGCGGCGCGGGTTCGTTGGGCCGAATGGCCTGTTTCCTGTGCTGGGTTGTTCTTTGTTTTGTTTTTAATACTCTAACATGTTGTGTGGCACTATAATTATGCTAAGCAGCATAGATTTAGAATTGAGCCAACAGCTTAAAACTGAGCTTCCATGAGACACCATATGCCCTCAGCAGCAGCAGAATTGTATCCCACCACAATCTGCAACCCCAAGGCTTGGTATATTGTTCATTACCATCTCCATTACCATCAAACCAGGGGACCAACACAATTCTGATGCAGTAGTGTAGGGGAGCATGCCAGGACCAACACGAAACACACCTAAAAATTAGATGCCAATCAAAGCATGCACATTAAACAACAGAAGTAGCATGTAATGGGAAGAGCTACACAATCCCATAACTGTCCCATTGATCAGATCAAAGATCTGGCAACAATGGACTGAAAGGATGAGGAATGCCTGCCTTGCACCCTACCATAAAAACCTTGTTCACGTTGTGACTGTACAACCACACATGAACAGGCACAACACTAAGGCTTGCTAAACCCTCTTCTCCATACTTGACAATGGATCATGCCAAGAAGCAGACCAAAACCTCAAATTGGTTGTGATTGTCTCTGCAACTGTTTCTTAGTCATAGATAAATCTGAATTCATTTAATGTATGAGCACAGCTATTTACAGATATACAACATGTATTACTGAGTCTAAACCATGAGCATTCTCTGGACTCAGTCATGTGACTCTTTCATACATCATCATGTGGGTGATACTGTTTCTCCAGTCCCTTCCATTAATTTTCAGCCCTGGACATCGTTAATATGACACAAGAGAGAGTGGGAATGGGACAGAGAAGGAAAAAATTTAAACATGATGCAAAGGAAAATATATACATAATGTCGCATGTACACTATCAAGTCCCAGCAAAGCAATTCTACAGGAAACTGGAGATGCAACAGCACAGGCTGATTGCAAGGAAAACATAGGCAGACACTGTGTTTAAGACAAGCTAAGTAGCTAAAAGCCATCAGAAGCAGTGAAGGGAGATAATGCTCTCGACATCAGGTACAGTTAAACTAGAACATCAATGGACACAGAAGTTTGTACTTCTAGTGGAGTATCATTCTTTCGAAACAAAGCTCTCCTTGCCCAATGACACTGTAGACCATTAGAGGAAGTGTTCAAAGAAGGTTGTAAGGAAAGCACCAACAATTACAGATCATTCAGCTTATCAGCAGATGAACTTCAATGCAGAAGTGCGAGGTGATGCATTTTCGTACAAAAAAAACGTGGAAAAACAGCATTAAGAGGTGGTACAGGAACAAACAGAGGGACTTAGGTGTACACGCGCAATGATCATTGAAGCTGGCAAGATAGTGGAGAGAACAATTAATAAAGAATTTAGTATCCTGGCCTTTATTACTAGGCGCATAGAGTATACAGTACAAGAGCAAGGAAATTATGCCGAGTTTATACAAAAGATGAGTTAGAACTCAGTTGGAGTACTGTACTCCAAGGATTTGAACACATTGGAGCGAAGGCAGAACAGGTATGCAAAAATGGTACCAGAGATGAGAAACTTCAGTTATGCTGATGAATTGAAGAGGTTTTCCTTGGAGAGAAGACAGCTAAGAGGTGATTTGATAGAGATGTTCAAAATCATAAGGGGACTGGACAGAATTGATAGGGAGAAACTGTTCTCACTCATCAACCAATCAAGAAGGAGAAGGCACAGATTTGAAGTGATTTTTAATAGTAGCAACTGTGATGGGGAAAAGCTTTTTAAACACAGCAAATGGGAAGCATTGCCCTAGATCAAAATCTTTTAATTCACTTTCTGCAGTATGCAAAGAAGTTACACGTAAAAAGCACCCTGTTTTATGCTACTTGCACCATCTCAATATCGGTAGCAGTCTCCCTTTTGAATCAAGAGGTCGAGTACAAATTCAGACACAAACACAAAAATCTGAGTCATCAATCCAGTGCGTCACTGAAGGAATGTTGCATTGTCAGAGGTGCTATCTTTTGGGTGAGATGTTGAACAAAGGCCTCTCAGCTGGATGTAAAAAATTCTATGACAATCCTATGTTTTGCCCTGGCTGATACTTATCCATAATCAACATCAATAGAAAATAAAAGAGATTACTGGTCATTATTACATTGCTGTTTGTGGAAAGTTGCTGTTAACAAATCAACTGTTGTCTTTCCTACCTTACAACTACACTTCAACAATACTTAATTGATTATAAAGGGTTTTGGCACATCCAGAGTTGATGAGAGATGCAATGTAAATGCAAATTTCTCGTCATCTTAAAGATAGAAACAAATCATTTGCAGTTAATATAAAGCTACACTGCCTGGGTGCTGAACCACATGCAGCACCATTCTACAGAAGTCAATGCTGCTTTACTAAATTGCTAAACCAGCACACTGCATTATGACCAAATTTATTGTACTAATAAAATTACCATGCACATGCATTATGGTATTTGTCTTTTCAAATTTACAGAGGCTTTATCAGCCTGACAAAATGAGCAATTATGAAAATGATCAACCACGCAAAAGAACCAACAATTTATTTACTGAATTAACCTGCCAATTCTGAGACAGTGGACAGAAAATAACACCTATCTTGGAAGTAAAAGTGATGTTAAGTGAGGTCTTGATCCTCTTGGATATGGAAATTAACAGCCTCAATTAAATCTCAGTTCCCGAAAAAGATTGAAATGAAATTTGGGTAGAATTTTCAAGAAATCAAAACAACATTTAACAAAAATCAACTTTTTACCTTGGTTAGGACTTTAAAACTTCCCAACGACCAAGAGGTGTTGTTAATACAAATGTGCAACAGCCAGCCCCACATTGGTAAACACATATACTTCACCTGTACAAATGATCCCTTCTCAGTTGGCAAGCATGGGATGCTTGCAATCATGTTACTGAATGTTAAACTGAGTAATGCAAACATTTAATGTACCATACAGAACAAGAAGAAACACCACAACAGCTTGCATTTATTTAGTGCCTTTTATGCAGACTGTTATTTAAAACACACATACATACCATCTAATATTCTGTTACTGGTAATATTGTTGTGGGATTCTACTAATAGTGATTGCTCCTCGCATCGTTTTGGCTTCAATCTCCGTGGCTTGGCTTCAAGGTTGGGCTGAACCATGAGAAGTTCCTGTCGTTTCTTCCTTTGCTTCTGTTCCAGTAGTGCACGCTGGAGAAATAAAATTAAATCAATTTGTTATGAAATAAGGCTTTAAAACATGAGAAAGAGGAAAAGTTAGTTAAATAAAAATCAATATATTTTAGGAAACATGATATTTTAGGAAATAGAACCTTAATTACAAATTCAGCAAATTGTTTTGGAAACTTTCAATAATAGAATCGCAGTATAGTCACAGCACAGAAAATAATCATTTGACCTGTCATACTATGCTGTCTCCCTGCAAGAGCAAATACTACTTCCCTGCTGTTTCTGGTAGCACTACAAATTCTCTCTCCTTCAATGCTTATCCAGTTCACTTCTAAAGCTACAACTGAATTCGCCCCCAAACCTTCTTGGGCAGCACATTCCTATTTACTCGCTATTTAAAAAGATTTTCTCACCGTTGATTTAAGGAAAACAGCAAAAGAACCAATTTAGTTTTTGGCCCTTCCGCAACAGTTTCATCCCATCTGTCTAGGCCCCTCAGCATTTTGAACAACTCTTACATTTCCTTTGACCTTTTTCTTCTCCAATGATCAGCTTGAATTCTTTCCTGAGGAAATCTTTGAGTAGGAAAATTAATATCTGTTTCACATTAAAGGAGGAAGTCATGGTTCCCAACGTTTCAATCAATTTGAATCACTCCACACAACATTTAGAAGTTGAGCACATTGAAAGGTTACAGTCTTCAGCAACATTCCAACTATACTGCTGAAAACCTGTGCTTCAGAACTAACATCTAGCCAACTGTTTCTGTACTTCTTATAAGCACCAATCAAGTAAACAAACTCAAATTAACTTAGGGACAAATTAAAAGGGGCAGCCCCCCAAAAAGGAAGGGGAGATGGCCCGAACAGAAACCAAAGTCAAAAGGAAACTTAAAACATTAAATCAAAATGTGATTGTTGGGGTCTATAATGCACCCCAGTCCCTGCGGTGCCCAGTGGGCACGGAAGGCGTCAACTGCACCCGTGGACACCGCATGTTCCCTCTCCAGGGACAGCTGGCTGCAAATGTAGCCACGGTAGAGGGGCAGTCGGGATGGACGGCCCCAATCGCCTGCTGCCTGGACCTACTGATGGCATGTCTTGCTAGGCCGCCAACTGTTTCTGTACAACTACTGGCATCCAGCCAATTAAGCAGAAAATTGCTCAGCTATAATGCTGTACACACAAAAAAGGGACAAATCCCATGTGGCAATTATTGCCTCCTTAGTCTACTCTCAATCTTCAATGAAATTATGCAAGGCATCATTGACAGTGATTAAGTGGCACTTATTCACTTCACCAATGGTCAATTTGCACTGTCAAGACCACTAAACTCCAGCCTTCATTACAACCTTGGTATAAACGTGGACAGGAGAGCTGAATACCAGAAGCAAGGTGAAAAAAAAGTGAATACGCTTGATACCTATGCAGCATTTGATGAAGTATGACAACAAGGTAAAACTTAGGCAATGGGCATCATGAGGAAAGTTCCCACTGAATCATTAGTCTACTCCAAAAAAACCAGTTGATGAAGTATGGAGTCAATCATTACTTAGTCTTGTATTTATTTACAGAGTGATACATTACACCTTGTAACTCAACCATACAATAATTTCAATAAGTGATACCCCAATTAATATCCTCAACCTGCATAAAGTTAAATACAATTAAATGAGTGGCTAACAAGGTTGGCAGATAATGTGGGAAAGTGTGTGAGGTTATTAAACTTGGTCAGGAGAATAGAAAAGTAAAATATTTTTACACAATGAACACAAAAAGTTAGCATTTAGGTACAAGCAAATGGCACGTTGGCCTTTGCTGCAAGGGTCTTGGAGTACGTGGATAAAGAAGTCTTGCTGCACTTGTATGGGGGTTTGGTGAGATCATACCTGGAATACTTTGTGCAGTTTTGGTCACCATATTCAAGAAAGAATAGGCTTGAATTGGAGGTAGTATAGTGAAGGTTCATTAGATTGGTCCTTGGAATAAGAGGGTTGTCTTACGATGAAAGGCTGAATAAATTGGGTCTATTCAATTTAGGAGTTTGAGGGGTAATCTCATTGAAATAGTCAAAATTGTGAAGGCACTTGACATGATAGATATTGAAATGTCATTTCCTAGATCATTTAGGACTGAGATGAGGAAATATTTCTTCAAAGTGTTCTGAATCATTGTAATTTTCTGCCCTAGAGAATCAGGTATGCTCCATCATTTAATATATTTAAGACTTACATACAAAACAGCTTACATACAAAATTTCTATTATAAACATTTACTTAGGCAGTTTCAGTTAAAAAGAATTTAATTTTATATACCACTTTTTACTTTCAAGATGTCCAAAAGTTCTTGGCAGCTAATGAACTCCTTCTGAAATGTATTGTAGGAAAATATATTATCCAAAGCTGTGCTACAGAGTTCCACAAATAGCCAAATTGATAAATGTCCAATTCACTATTTTAATGATGATTTAAGGATAAATATTGACCAAGACACCCAGAAAATGCCCTGCTCTTCTTTGACTATTCCAGTGACATCTCTTATGTGCACCTGACAGCAGACATCTCTTTTGAAATGCACTGCCTCGGGTAGTGAAGCTTTACTTATGTGCTCCGGTGTCTGACGTGGAGCTCGAACCCACAAATCTAACCCAAGAGGCAAATGTGTAATTACTGAGCCAAGATTAACACAATTGTAAATCTATTCCTAATATTAAAAAAGCTGTGCAGACTTAGTGTTGTTATACTTTTGTATTGATTATTTTCCTTATTGTATGTTCTTATGGTCACATTTCTAATGCAAACTTGGTAACAACACACGATACTTGTATGATCAGGCCACAGGGTGGAGCCATATTATACCTTAAACCAAAACATGCTTGAAGTGCATTCTGAAAAAATGTACTTTTAAAAGATATGAATAAAACTAAAGGATAGTTTTTATATTCTATACTTTATGGTTAAGCCTGGAAATCCCATTAGTGTTTTTTGAAAATTTTGCTGAATCTGCGTTTCACCACAAAGCCAACCTATTCTCACTGAGGTGAATGCATTACTTCAAACAATGTCTGATGAAAGCTCTTCAGAGCTGAAACATAATTTCATCAGCTTTGTATTGCAGCCCGAGTGACTATTACATATTTGTTTAGTTATATAAAGCTGTACTTTTGCTTAAGGCACAAGACAAACAAGATGGTAAGAAAGCAGGCCTATGCAAGAATACTTGACACCATAGGCAAACCTTCAGCCCTGTGTCCTCCCCACCCAATTAACTTCCAAAAATGAATACTGCGTATTAGAATGAATAAAAATTCTGCATTTATAATTATACACTGCAGCTTAGAATCAATACATTCAAGATTCAGTTGGCTGCAGTGTTGCAGGAATGAGGGCAGCTGTATTTTCTAAAAGCATATATCCCTCACTTACAATTTTAAATATTATTAAGTCTATCATAGACCCACGTACAAAGATCTGTGCATGGGATCCTCGTAAACCAAGAGAATGGTCAAGAACGTCACCATGACAATTCCAGACTAGCTTCCCATTCTGGAACACAGCGAGCCTGGATCCTCCAGAGCGACAGCTGGCCCAGTGCAAATTCCCACCTCTACCCCACTCTGGGTTTCAACTCATCGCTTGCGTCTTTTTTCCCAGTCAGCTTCTTGTCTTCAGCATTACGAAGGATACTAAATGATTTGTCAAGCAAAGTGATGGGCGACAATGCTGTCTCCTGCACATCAGCAGCAGAACAGCCAGAATATCTGCTCATCAACCTCAGTCCCTTCCTTCCCACCCATGCTACTCCTTCAATATATCTTCTCTCACTGGAGAAGCAATAAAATTGGTAAAGAGGGAACCTGCAACTGGAGGGACAGTCTGCATGGGAGAGACAGAATCCATGTTTATTGGAGCAACTCTGATTTACCTGCACTCACTATTTCTCCCATCATTGTTCAGCATTCTGTTTCGACTCCCAGCAACAGTCAGTTTAACTGATAGTTAATATATTTTTTAAAAACTGACAGCTGCTGAGAGCGAGGAAGACCTGACATCCCCAATTTTTAAAAAAATGTTTGCTGAAAACCAGAAAGCTGTCCAGTGACTGACAGTTCACATTTCTTCTTTCAAAGCTGGTTCTGGTCTGAAGGCTAGAAAGAAAGATGCCAATGGCAGATTTCTGAAACCCCAATGTCTATAACAAAGATGCTTCAGATCACATTTCAGTGCAGTGGTTTGATACGATCACAGTGGTAGTCCTGTTTGAAGAAAGCTGAAAAGAACAGATGTGGGACCTGATAGCATTAGGTGATCTTTGGGCTTGGGAATAGTGTGAGATATTGTTTAAGGAACTAGGAGTAATAGTAGTAGTCTCTTTCCTGTAATAGAATAATGGGAAAAGAACAATTTGGATTTAACAGAAACATTAATCACCATCAGTGATCATTATCAAAGAAGCAGCTACAATACTTTCATCATGCATAATGCCCATGATGTTCACACATTATTTGAAGAAACAATAGTGGGTAGATGTTGGTCAGCAAAACATGCCTATACTCTGCACAAGAAAAATATCTCAGAAACGTCCTAATATCTGAAGAGTATCTGAGCTTGAACATTTTTTTTTGCTGCTCCTTACGCCTTCAAAATGTTACAGACAATGAAAAAGTCTACCTAAAAGACAATGGTTGTACAGCTCCCAGTTAAGAAAGCACAATACTCATTAGACCTCCACAAGAAATGGATAACGGACAGGCAGCAAAAACAAAAGGAATAAACATGTCACTTTCAAATTGGCAGGCTGAAAGTGCTGGGTTGATCAGAGCTGGGGCCTCAACTATTTACAATCTATATTAATGTCTTAGATGAATAGGTAGGAATTAAAGTTTGCTGTTGATACAAGGCTAGGTGGAGATATAAGTTGTGAAGCTGCAAAGAGAGAAAGACAGGTTGTGAATGGGCACCACAATAGTGAATGCAGTATAATGTGAAGAATTCTCAAGTTTTTCACTTTGATCAGTAAGAATACAAAAGCAGAATTTTTGGTTCGAAATTGGTGACCATTGTGCAGTTTTGGTTTCCTTTTTAAGGAAGGATAAACTTGCATCGAAGGCAGTACAGGCTGGGATAAGTTGTTCTCCAATGAGATGATAAGTCAGTTGGGACTATGCTCTCTGGAATTGGGTAATCATAGGTAAAGTCATTCAAACATGCAAGATTCTGAAGGGATTTGACAGGGTAGATGCACAAGATATTTCCATTGACTAGGGAATCTAAAACTTAGGGATATAGTCTGAGGATAATGGGATGATCATTTAGAACCAAGATGAGGAGAATCAAAAGCAACCAGCATGATCCATTCGTCTATATAGCAAACAAACTGGTCCTGCCACAAATTCTCCTCTTAAAATGGTAAGCTGTAATCCTTTAGCAGCTGCTACCTCGAGCTTTTATGTAGCCAAATATACTTCAGTCCAATATGACTCAGTTCTGAAGAAGATTGGACTTGAAATGTTAACTTGGTATCCATTTCCACAGATGCTGCCAGACCTGCTTAGCTTTTACAGCACTTTGATTTTATTTCAGGTTTCCAGCATCTGCAGTAATTTGCTTTTACTATGCTACAGTCCAAGCTCCTCTTGCAAGGTAATATAGTCAAATTAAATAAATACATTTCCATTGTAAAAGCTGGCAAGATCTGCTATGAAGCAAATGTCTTTGTCCATGGGATTCATTGTCCCATATTTTTCTGTCAAAATAATAATCAGGACTACAAAATTATAATACATGTTCCTATTTATTTTGAGAGAATTAACGTCAAGTAAACTATCTCCACTTTAAAATAATGCAGCTAAGACAGTAAAATCTTTTTTATCTGGCATGCACTAAGAATGGTGGTGCCAGTTAATCAATAATGCTAGTTAACAGAGAGTTCAATTTATCAATGGAATATAGTGCATTACTTGGAGCGTGACAAAGATGCAAATACTTGGAAAATTGAGAACAGTATTCTTTATACTTCTAATCTTCAACAATGCATTAAAACATAATTTAAGTATAAAACAATGCAGTGCAGAACTACAGGCTCTAAACAACATTGGAATTGCTTCTGGTTGATAGAATGATGATTTATATTGGGGGAACATTAGAAATATAGATTAGTAGTGTGGTAATATAATCAGAGCCTAATTTTAAGGCTGATTAAATTGGATATCCTAAATTAAACTATTGGCCATATTAAAATCAAACAGTCAAACCTCGGGCAGGCCATTTATACAAATACACAAACATGTCTGGGCCTGGCCCATCAAAGATCATTGCACTCTACTGAGATGAGCTCATCGTACCCCATTGAAATGCACCAGCCTATTGTTAGAAGCCCAGATCGAGTCAGACTTTCCATCACCTCGAGTTCCTGTAGTCACCTTATCTGGTAGTAGGTTACATGTAAGCAACAGCCTGGAGATGGACACTTGGGGGTGGGCTCCAGCATCCTGTCAGGCAGACAGCAAGAAAGCCATTCATTGGAACCCCCTCCTGGGGGCTCACTGGCCTGAAACCAGAGAAATTTCTGGAAAGGTAGGCAGGCAGGGGGATAAAGGTACACATCTCAGACACATCAAGAGCGAAGACTTGACGAGGGAAGTGACCTTGACGATTCAGAAGACTGACCAGAAAAAAAAAGATTGACCAAAGGAAGGAAGAAGCTGCCATCGAGACTCACCCTCATGACGACAGACCAGAGGGACTCAGAGAATTGAGCCTGCAGTCCATCTTTGTGGGTAGTATACTTGAATCTGGGGTATCCTCTTGTTTTATGTGACTAATTTAAGGGTTAATAGTGTTATTATTAATAAACTATTGAACCTTTACTTGTCTTTGTCCACCTTGCAAATAAGGGCACTGGGGTAAAATCTTGGAGTAAGCAAACTGGTCGAAAGCATCTGAGAATTAACAGTTACAATAGTAAAGAATTCCACTAGGTAGAGTGCCAGATAATAGAGTTTACTGCATTTTGATGTGATGGAAATAAACCAATGAGGACAAGAATAAATCAGAGCTCATTTTGGAACAGGTCAACTCTCCTCAGTCTTCAAGGTTTTTATATTTGTTTCAAAATTGGTTTTGAAATTATAACCATGGATGGTGGTGTGAAGTGAACACTACAGAATTAGCCAATTACCCTTTGATTGGCCTAATGAAAGGAAAAAAACTGAGCTTTGGTGTAAAATAGGTAATTAACTCAAAACTGCCTAACGCTATTGTTCAAAGTTAAACTTTATCCTCTACCCTATGCTCCCAGTCTTTTAATGTCCTATCACTCAACAAATGCTTCATTTTAATTTTTGCTCCCACTGTTAAGTCTTGATTCCTCAACATTAATTTTAAATCAGACATACCAAGTTTACTCATCTGTCTACCTAGTTTACTAGTCTATACCCTCCTGATGTTGCTGGTAGTTTTCTTCACAGTTTTCTGTAATTTGATGTGATGGAAACAAACCAATGAGGATAAGTGGCAAATTGCCCAGATATGTCCTGCATGCAAAAAGCAGGAGAAATCCAATCCAGCCAAGTACCGCCCAGTCTACACTTGAGCAGTAAAGTGATGGAAGAGCTCATTGACAATGCTATCAAGAGCACCCACTCAGCAATAACCTGCTCAAGTGACTCCCAATGTGGGTTTTGCCAGGTCACTCTGCTCCTCACCTCATTACATACAGCAATACAACATTGGACAAAAGAGTTGACTTCTAGACCTCATTCAACTGTGGTGTCAAGGGGACCTAGTAAAACTGGAATCAATGGGTATCAGGGGGCAAACACTCCACTGGTTGGAGTCATATCTGGCGCATAGGAAGATGACTGGGGTAGTGGAGGGTCAGTGATCTTAGCTCCAGGACGTCTCTACAGAAGTCCCTCAGGGTAATGTCTTAGACCCAACCATCTTCAGCTGTTTCATCAAGTACCTTCCCTCCATCATAAGGTCAGAAATGGGGACGGTTGACATTGATTACAAAATGTTCACGACTCCTCAGGTACTGATGCAGTCCACGTTCAAGTGCAACAAGACCTGGACAATATCCAGGCTTGGATTGACGAATGGCAAGTAATGCTCACGCCACACAAATGTTAGGCAATGACCATCTCCAATAAGATACATTCTAATCACCACCCCTTGATGTTCAATGCTGTTACCACCACTGAATCCCCCGTTGTCAACATCTTTAGGCTTATCATTGACCAAAAACTCAACTGGACTCACCACATAAACACTGACTACAAGAGCAGGTCAGACGCTAGGAATACTGTGACTCCCCAAAGCTATCCACTTTATACAAGGCACAAATCAGGAGTGTGATGGAATACTCCCCACTTGCTTGCATGGCTGCAGTTCCAACACTCAAAAAACTTGACACCATCCACGACAAAGCAGCCCACTTGATTGGCACTACATCCACTCCCTCCACCAACCAATGCTCAGTCACAGCAGTGTGTACTATCCACAAGATGCACTGCAGCAATTCACAGATCCTTAGACAGCACCTCCCAAACCCATGACCACTTCCATCTCGAAGAACAAAAGGCAGCAGATATATGGGAACACTACCACGTGCAAGCTCCCCTCCAAGTCATTCACCATCCTAACTTGGAAATATATCACTGTTCCTCACAGTTGCTGGGTTCAAAATCCTGGAATTCCTTCCCTAGTGGCATTATGGATAATGACACACAGCAACCAATTGTTTACAAGTTCTTTGTCTCTGTCTTCAAATGCTTGTTAGTTCTTATACGTTTTTGATACCATAATCATAACAACATACAGCTTAACTAACTGTGCTAATGAGTCTGAAAACGCATAATCATTTCTTCAAGGGTTTACCAATTTCAATTAAATTTAAAATATAAAACTAGTCAGCTACGCACATGCAAGCAGCAGGGTTTCCTTGACAACAGGACATCTCATTCATGATATTTAGTCATGCAGTTGTTGAACTGCAAGTTTCCATGGATACTCAGGAGAATCAGTGGACATCAGCCTCAAAGAATCATGCACAAGCATTAGATTTACTTTCCCATCACGTCATCAAAAAGGGGAGAAGACTGTCTCTATTTTGTTTGTAATCTCAAGACCTGTTCTTTTTTTTTGATTGAGGTTATGTTCTTGTTGTGGAGTGTTGAGTAAGCTTGAGCATTGAGTAATGCTATTCCAACTCCAAAACACCTAGAATTTTAAGTGCTCATTACAATCTCTGCAGATTAATCTAAAACCTTCCTGCCAATGATGTAAAGTCTATTTGTCATAAGTAATAAAGAGAGATGTCTAATGCTGGACTCTGGTATTGACACCAAAGCGGATTCTGAGGATCTAACTAGAAAAGGTTAATACTGTAGACTATTTATTCATTAATCAACTGTTTGGGAGGGAAAGGTTTGAAAACTGCTGCAGTCAGTCCCTCAAGCTGAGTTTGGTCCAGAGGCTCTGGATTGTGTGTTGATATATAGTAGGCAGCACTGTGGCACAGTGGGCAGCACAGTGGCTAGCACTGCTGCCTCTCTGCACCTAGCAATGCTGTCTCACAGCACCAGGGCTTGGGTCATTGTGTGTATAAAGCCTGCACGTTCTCCCCATGTTGCGTGGGTTTCCCCCAGGTGCTCCGACTTCCTCCCACAGTCTGAAAAAGATGCTGGTTAGGTGCATTGGCCATGCTAAATTCTCCTTCAGTGTACCCAAACAGCTGCTGGAGAATGGCAATTAGGGGATTTTCACAATAACTTCACCGCATTGTTAACGTAAGCCTACTTGTGACACTGAAAATAAATAATAAATGCTGAGTGTAGGTGCCCTTCCCTCATACTAATACTCTTGTAATGCTTTTAAAGTTTTTGGTTTGCACACATTCAGTCTCTCTCTTGCTGACATTGACAATGGTATGTATTGTGCTAGGTGACCAACCTTACAGAAACACCCTTTGATTTGTTCAGACATTGGTTTTAAACCAGTCCTGTAAAGGGAGGGGTGGGTGGGGGGAGTTTAAAATAACCTGAGACTAAAAGACGAGCAATTAGTGTGAATACATTATAGAGAAGTCACAAAGTGTCTGGAATATATTTTATAGAAAGGTATTGTTTGCACAATACAGCCACTGTTAAAGAATTTAAACACGTAACTTTGAAAATGTATTATATTCTGTATTAAAAGCATACACCTCGACTAATGACACACTGCTCTAAGGCACGAGGGGATGTTGTCAAGTGAAGAGAACCACTTTCTTCAGATCAATGCAGCTACTGAGTGAACGGAGAAAGCAATTCTTATCAGGATCTCTGGATGCTCCTAAATGAATAGGATGTTCACTAAGCCAAGGACAGTATTAGAAATTTCAGACAGGCCAACGAATAGATCATACGTTATACCAGGTAACAGCTGTCTAGTAAGCATCAAGGGAGACTGAGAGAAAGACTCGAAGTCCATGAACTTATGTATTTCCATGCTAAATGTTATTGGCCAAAGTAAATAATCCATACTAATAATGATTGCTTCGTGCCTGGCTTGGATGGGAGAAGAATGAGCAATGATTTTTGCAAATTGTACAATTGTAATATGGGGTTATATAATTTCAGAGTGATTTGGAACTGCCTCAAATCTCTCTCCTTTGCATGTTGGCCTGGAAAATAAAGAAATGTTAGATTTCTCTCTGTGCGAGTCTTTGTGTTAGCTGAGCTGTAATTAAGTGAAGACCAGCTTAATGCTTAGTCTCACAAAAAAGTACCAACAAATTAGAATTAGGGCTGCCAACATTAATGCTGCAGGTGTCCCTTTGCAATAAGTGTTCAGGTTCTACAATTTTACAGTGATTGTCCATGGCGTGCCATTGTAACAGAATAGAGCTTTCCAACGAAAGCAATCTGTAATTATTACCAGTTTTGGAACTAAGTGCACATGATCTGTTTAAGCTCTCTCGATAGATGTCTCTCGATATAGGTTTGCCATAATCATTGAAAAAGGAGAATATTTTGGCAAATACTTCCTTCTTAAAATCAGCAAGCTAACAGCTTTTTTTACACCAACATCTTGTATGTTTTCCTATTCAGTTTTAAAAGTGATCAGATCATCACTAACTGTACATTTTGTTAGCAAGTGTGACGGAATGAAACAATGGGCACTGTCCAAATGGGTACTAATGATAGGGAGCTAACCTGGGGTTAATTACGCCATCTCTGCTGACCAGCTCCCCCCTCATATGTCAGCTACATGAATTCCTCCAAACCAATTCCTCCAGTAATGTCATCAGTAATCAGTATTCAAACATGAAGACTTGCAACCAAAAATAAGGATCAACCTTAAAAACTGTGCAGGTCCTGCAGTATCACTTTGCATATGCAGTGGATATTTCAAAATCCAGAATGTCACAGCACTGTTGTTCTTTTTTAAAAATGATCCTTCAAATACTGACTCTTAATCATTTGGTGAATATAATAAACAGCCAGTCAGTTTATACTATTGATATTTTTGGACAATTTCACTGCATTTGCGATTGCTTTGTTTAATTATTTTTGTTTTCTTGTAATTGGTAAAACATGCTTTCTGTATCATTATGACCAAGCATGCCGACTGACCCAAAGAAACAATTTTCAAGATTCAATCTGAAACAAACAAAAACAAACTTCAACTTCAATGCTTTATGGAAGCCTCCCTGAGTTCTCAATGTGCTGGTGAAAGAGTTAATGCGTATATAAATATGAAAAGGTTCTGAATAGAATGGCTTACCTTTTCAAGCGACATCCTTCGTCAGAACAATAGAGTAGTGACAAACAAGCTAAAAACTGCCACTGTGCAGTGAGACTAATAAATTCATTTAGATTTCTACCGCAGGAATAATTATTTCTACACATTTAGCATCACATAGGCCGAAAGAGCATTGTTATTATCCACCCCTTGTCTACCACCATCAGCTCCACAGACCACCATCATATGCAAAAGAATATTTGAGTCAATTCAGTGTGATGCTGCCTAGTACAGGCAGTCTTCTTCTATATCTAACCACATCAGCTACAGCACAGAGTAGGAAAGGGTGAGAGCTGGAACATTCCATTTGAATTCAGAAGGGGTGGTATTAAATACATAGCCCACTCCATTCCCTTCAATACAGCATTATATTTCTGCTTTCAGAAACACAAAAAAAAACAAATTAAAGCATGTGTTGTCTTCAGATATGAAGATTTCCTTATTTCCACAGGACAAAAGCTGAGGCTGAGATTGGAAATCTTTAGAAGGCTCTAAAGTAATTTGCCTTTCAAGGGTGAGCAGTTGTTATTTAAGCAAACTGAAGTGTTATTTGCTGAATTGTGAAAGACACTCAATTTCTTCATAAACATTATGTTGCCAGAGATATTGTTGGACCCTAATCCATCAAATGATTAAACAATGCTGCTTTCAAAATTGAACCGTGTTCTTGGCTATATTAAACAAATTACTACTGTCGTGGACTTAGACAAATGAAAAATGTTCCAGTCAACAGAAAAAAAATCAAATGGCATTACTGAGCAATGAAAACTGTTAATCCAATTAAACTTATAGAGTACAAGATCAAAATGTCTTTTTAAACTGGAACTACAGTATTTTTCAAGGAATTGTACGCAAGATTAAGTTTATGAAAGGGTTAAAAATTTAACTCAAATAAAATACAGCTAAAAGCCTTCAGTGAGAAATGCACTTTATTTCCACAGACACAGAGAGACAGATAAGAGATCTTGAAAGGCTTAAGATGATAACATGCCCAGCTGCATTTTAATTTTCAGGGATTCTCACTCAAACAAAAAAGCGTCATATAAAGCCTGTATGTTATTCGTAAAGCAACAGAGTTTCTTTATATTGGAAACACAGGTAAAACAACTAACTAGAATCATCATAGAATCCCCACAATGCCGAAGAAGGCCATTCATCCCATCAAGTCTGCACCAACTCTGACAGAGCATTTTACGCAGGCCCTATCTCCATAATCTCACGTCAACCCCACTAATCCCCCTAACCGCCACATGTTTGGACACTAAGGGGCAATTTAGCATGGCCAATCCAGCTAACTTGCACATCTTTGGATCAGATCTGCAATATCCATGAAGAAGTCAGATCTCCACAGTTATAGGGTTGAGGCCTCATCAGATTTCCCCCTAAACTGAGTTAGGGAAAACAAAAGTTAGGCTTTATACTTTGGATTGTAAATATAAAATTAGTTTGTTAGCTGTTTGGATGTCTTAAGTTTTTCATTGTTAAGTGGGTATAAGATTTAAAGTCAGTACTTCTAAATGAATTTATCTTGTATACACGTTATATTATTGTTTTAAGAACTACAATGCAATCTAAATTTTAAACTTGTAACAACTTGGTATAGTAACCATTAAAAAGGTGTAGGTTCAATCTGTAAACGTCATAAATCTTTTAAATCTTCTAGAATTCTTAAAGGGTTCTATAATTTTTCAGAGAATGGTCTCAGGAATAACGGATCTGTTACAATATGTGTCGTTTCTTCTCAAAAGAATTTTGTTTAATTTGAAATTCGCAAAAGAAAGGCCATTATTTTAAGACCAAATTGTTATTTAGCAAACCTGACTAAACTTTTCTGATCATTTACAATTTATTTTATGGTTGAGGTTTAAATCTAGCAATAACTTCAACAGGAAGTATTACCATTGTCAGGAGTTGGGCAAAGCTAACAGAGCTCAACAGTGTCACCTGAGTCATTTCTAGTCATTAGTTGATTGGTTCGCTATTTTATGCTGCTGTGCAGCATACTTCATAATTATGCAATCTTTTATATTGGGGCTTATGGAAGGAAAGAAGGTATAAAATAATCCCCATTTTCAAGTCCTTTCAATCTCTATTTTACCTGTTTCCTCTCTAGCTCGCACATATACTTTGAATCATAGAGTGAGCGGGTCTGTGCCGGCTCTTTGAAGCAGCTTCCCAATTAGTGACACTCCCATATTCTTCACCCTTATGTAATTTCTTCCCTTTCTAGTATTGTTCCAATTCTCTTTTGAAATAACCTATTGATATGGCTCCCACTATCCTGTCAAGCCACATAGTCCAGATTGTGTAAAATAAAATTGCATGTCGCTTTTGTTCTTTCACCAAAAAGCAATGTCTCCTCTGGTTACTAATCTTTCCTTATTTAGTCTCTTAAAACTGTTCATGATATTCAACAATACTTTCGCATCCCCCTTATTGTTTGTCAGACTGTTCAGAGGAGAACATCCCAGTCTTTTTAAGTTAATTTATGGGAATTAGTAGCTAGACCAGCATTTATTGTCCATCCTTAATTTCCCTTGAGAAACTGACAGCAAGCCACCTTCTTGAACTGCTGCATTCTATTTAGTCCCAACGACAGTGAAGGAATGGTAATAAAATTCAGAGTCATAATCGTGTGTGACTTGGAGGAGATCTTGCAGCTAGTGATGCTCCCATGAATCTGCTGCCCTTATCCTTCTGGGTGGTAGAGATTGTGAGTTTGGAAGGTAGTGTCAAAGAGTTTTGGTGAGCTGCTCCAGTACATCTTACAGATGGTACACACTGCTTCTACTGTATGTCAGTGGTGGATGGAGTGAATATTTAATTTGGTGAATGGAGTATGAATCAAATGGGCTGCTTTATCCTGAAGGGTATTGAGCTTCCTGAGTGTTGTTGCAATTGCACTCATCCAGGTACATGAAAAGTATTCCATCATACTCCTGACTTGTATCTGGTGGAAGGCTTTGGGGAGTCTGGAGGCGAGTTATTCTCCACACAATCCCCAGCCTTTGATCTGCTCCTGTAGCCACAGTATTTACATGGCTATTCCAATTCAGTTTCTGGTCAATGGTAACCCTCGTGACATTGATAGTTGGGGATTCAGCGATTGTGAGGTCTTGAATATCAAGGGAAATGGTTGGATTTTTTTCTGTTGAAGATGGTCATTACCTGACTCTTGGGTGAGGCATGACTGTTACCTGCCACTTATCAGCCCAAGCCTTGCTGCACATGGACTGCTTCAAAAATCGTAAAAAGTGCTGAATAAGGAGAACAAACTAGTCTCTCTACATAAATGTGGCACAATGCCAAAAAAATGCTTTGTTGCGCCCTAAGGCCTTGACATCCTTCCTATAGTGAACTGAACACAATATTCTAAAAAAGGCCTAACAAGTATTCTATAGCTTCCTTACTTTGCATTCCATACCTCAATTTAATATGCAAAGGATCTCAGGGTATACTTTTCTTTAAAAAAGTATTTTCAACTTATCTCACTATCTTCAAAGGTTTCTGTACATACAGTTGCAACTCCTCCATCTTTCTCCCCCCCACACCCAGGTCTCTCTTTTTGCAACTCCTTCAAAACTGTACCATTTGGTTATTTTGCCTCTCATTCCTCCCATCAAAATGTGTCAGATCATATCTCAGAGCATTAAATTTCATCTGTCATATCCCTGCCCATTTCACCAGTTCAGATACAGAGTAGATACGTTCCCATGAGGGAGAAAGGAAGGGCATCTAAACAGGATGAGAATGTCACAGCAAAGGAAGGGGTCATAGAGACGTTGGATATGTCAAAAATACAGAGGACTGCCGGTGCTCAAGTAGAAATGTCTCTTTTATTGATCAAGGTATCCTCATTTTGCTTTCAGACACTTCAAAATTCCCCAACTCTCTAATATCCTCCCCTTCATCAAAAATAATTGTAAATTATTTAAATTTCACTGCTATTTTTGATCAAAGGTGAGAATTGTCTCTAATTTTCAAGTTTTCTTTGCTACTGTGGTAGCAAAATACCTTATTACTTTAAAATATCATCCATTCTCATCTTTGCTTTTCCTATTCTTGTTTATTATATTACAATTCATATATCCATAATTATTATTTTAGTCATTTTGAATGCTCTTTAATTTTTGTTGGTTTATAACCTTTATTTGTACTTTTTCTTTTAAAATCAGTTGCTTTCTACCTAATAGATTTATTTGCTAACTTCACAATTCTTTTAACAAAACTTTTCACTGTTGTTCTGAAGTCCTGTGTGTCAACTTCTCCTTCTAACACTGCAATGTATTTAGCAATTTAGTTTATTTTGAATACAGGTATAACTGATATTTGCAATATATGAAATATTGAACATGAAACTTCCTCACATCAGTGGATTATTTTGCTTAAAAGAGAATAATGCCTCAGTATTCTAGCCTACTGTCTTCAGCAAAACCTGTTCTCACAGTTGTACTGTTGTTTAGAAACTAGTTATCAATGGCTTTAGAAGAGAGAAATGATCAAATATTTCATTACATTTCAATTCACTTGATAGAAATTGCTTTTTTTCACTTCTTAGAACAAGTGGAAATTTTTAGCCCAGCATATTTCAACTAATTTTCCAATTTTCCCTCAGATCCAACCATAATTATAAAAGTCTTTAAAACAGATCACATATGTTTGCACAGCTAATTGAAATAACTGAACAGAATGTTTTCCTACCCTAGTCAATGCAACCAATGTCTGGAAATACAGGCTGATAATAGAGGCTTGACATAAAATAAAATCAATTGGTCAGCAAAGGTTTGCTCCCCCTACAAGAATTTTATACCTGCTTCTCCAGTTTCTGCTGTCGGAGACTAATATTTTCATCTTCAAGGACACTAAAAGAGAAAGAAAACCTAGTTACTGGCCATACAAAATACAGCAAATTAGTGAAAAACTGTTAGGCAAAACATTTGATAACATAATGTTTCAATTCAAATCTATTGTAGATGGCACCTTGGGTTCAACAGCTTCAGTTGCTCCCTTAAGCAATCTGAACATTTTATTTTTATGGAAGTTGGCCCGAACCACTTTATACTGACATGGTGACATAAGCTGCAAAACAACAAATCTATTTCCCCATGGGACTTAATCCTGACATTAGCGCTGTTCACACAAGTCATCATTCGAAAGGTGGAGTGAGAAAACACTTGGTGAAATGTGGCCTAATACAAATAATTAAACTGCTTCATTTCACATTCCATGAACAGGAAGCAATAGATCTGCCACATTCTATGTTTTTGATATTAATGGATCATTTTACTTGATATGAATAAATTATCTTCATTGCATTCACACCTACAGCCTCGAGAATTCTATCTTCCTTGCAGCTCTTTTCTTTGGACACTGCCTTTACGGGGATCTCACTCTTCATTGAGGGGGACTAAAAGGTTTGTCAACACCAGTGCTTTTTCAATTATCCAGAGAAGTGAAACTATCTCCAATTAACATACCGTTAGGTTCCTGGACCAGAATCCCAAGGTATATTATTACGAAGCTAGACTAGGCCCCAACATTGGGATAAATGTGAGGATAGGATGCTTCACTCCGGGAGTAATTTCACTGACAAATTAAAGATCTTTTATAGTAAAGCAAAATTTAAATAATACAATTGGACCTGCCTTATATTAAGCTGATCTTTCTCTACATCCTAGCTGTGACTGTAACACCAAGTTCTGTACCCTTTCCTTTTCTTCTCCCCCATGTACTCTATGAACAGTATGTTTTGTCTGTATGGCATGCAAGAAACAATATTTTTAACTGTATCCCAATGCATGTGACAGTAATAAATCAAATCAAAAAACAAATGAAGTTGCTTGACTATTAACAGTTGAACAATATTTAAAAACGAAAGCAAACAACTTTAATTTTTAAACGCTGTTTCAGTTCTAAATAAGTAACATTTCTCTTACAGACATACAATGCCACTTTAAATATAGTTGATACTCATAAATATACTTGCTATAAGTTTAGACAGTCTTAAAAGTTTTCAGAGAGAGAATGAGTTTCAGCAGCTTGCAGAAAACCTCCATCTTCAAGCAATTCAAAGCCAAAACGCAACTGTTTCTTTCCTACAAACTTAGCGTCTTACATTAACCACATCATCACATGACCCTGTCTAGCTAAATCCACATTCTATTTCTTTAATCAAAAACCCTCAGGGGATTTTTTTTTGTAAATTAAAGTGCAGTAGCTCTTTCTCATAGTAAACACTACATGGCTAAAATGAGAAATTATCCTGGTCTCCCAACATCTGAGCTAAAATGTTTAACAGACACTCCAGGGACCTACAGAAAATGCTGACTTCTAAACATTTCCTTCAACGTAAAAAATAAATTTATGGTAAGAGCACACAATCATCATAACATTAACAATTAATGTATGCGTATTGTCCAGGTATTTTTTCATAGTTCTGCCTAAAAAAACTTGTCATTACAAAATTGATCTGAACACCTTGATACTTTTGACAGCTTCAGATTAGGGTAAAGCAATGAGGTTTGAAAGAATAATTTCATAATTCATGATTAGAATTCTACTACAATGAAATGGTGTGAGATCAGCTTTAGACCATGTAAAAGGTACACACTAAAGAGGGAAAATTTATCAGACAAAAGTCAGATGATCAAAAGCTTGGTCAGAGTCAAATTTCAATGGGTGTCTAAAACAGAAATAGACAGAAGTGCAAAAGAAATCATCTAGACATGAGAATTGGCAATTTAAGATTGGCTTTTCTGTATCAATACATATTAAATCTACAGTAGAACATGCCGAAGCATTATCTCCAACAATATTAGCATCAACCAAACTTATACATCTATAATTATTAAAAATATTTGTTCATGGGATCTGGGCATTGTTAGACAGGCCAGCAGTCATTGCCCATCCCCAAGTGCCCTGAGAAGCTGGTAGGGAACCCCCTTCTTGAATCATGGCAGTCTATGTGGTGTCCATACACCCATTGTGATGTTAGGGAGGTAGCTCCAGGATTTGATCCAATGACAGTGAAGGAACAATGATATATTTCCAAGAATGGTAAATGGCTTGGGGGAGAGCTTGCAGGTACTGGGGTTCGCATGCCTCTGCTGTCCTTGTCCTTTTTGGTGGTAGAGGTCACTGGTTTGGAAGGTGGAGAGAGGCCTAATGAATAGATGCAGTGCATCTTGTATACACTGCTTACTGCTGCCACTGTGCAGAGTGAATTATTAAAGCAGCAGATGAGATGCCAATCAAATGGGTTGCTTTGTCCTGAATATTTCTTGAGTGTTGCAACTATCCTTGCTGAGTATTCCATCACACATCACACTGTTGATATGTGCCTTCTATATGATGGATAGGATTTGGAAGTTAGGGAGTGAGTTATTTGCTACAGAATTTCCAGCTTCTGACCTGTTCTTGTTGCCACATTTAAGTGGCTGGTCCAATTAAAATTCTGGTCAATGGTAACCCTCAGCATGTTAATAGTGGCAGATTCAGTGGTGGTAATGCCACTCAAGGAGAAATGGTTACATTCACTCTCTTGTTGGGATAGTCATTGCCTGGCACTTCTGCAGTACAGATGTTGCTTGTCAATTATCAGCCCAAACCTGAATGCTGTCCAGGTCTTGCTGCATACGAACACTGACTGCTGCAGTAACCGAGAAGTCACTGAACACTGCACAATCAGCGAAGGAGGGAAGATAATTGATGAAGCAGCTGAAGATGGTTTGACCAAGGACAATATCACGAGGAACTCCTACAGTGATGTCCCAGAACTGAGGTGATTGATCTCTAACAAGTGCAAACATCTTCTTTTGTGCTAAATATGACTCCTACCCCGACTTCACTTTTGCTTCATCCAACGCTCAGTCAGAAGCTGCCCTGATGTCAAAGGCAGTCACTCTCACCACACCTCTGAAGTTCAGCTTTTTGTCTTTACATCCAAGGTGGTAATAATGAGGTCAGGAGTCAGGTGGCCCTGGCAGAAATTACTTTAACCTGGTGTTGTGAGACTTCTTATTAGAAATGAAACTCAGCATCTGAGTAGGCTGTTGCTGTGTTTAAGTGCAGCTTGACAGTACTCCTAACAACACCTTCCATCACTTTGCTAATGATCGAGAGTAGGCTGAATATTTGGTTTATTGTACTATCACAAAGCTATCAAGTTCTTCCTCTTCTACACTCTTCCCTGCCTAAAAATCAAATGTTTCCAGTGTTGATTCTTCATACTGTGTTAAATGGCTCAAGCCTGCTGGACTGTGACTGAGTGTTTCTCTCACTGGTTTAAAAACAAACAGAAAACACGTTGAACCAAATGCTGAAGGTACAGGAGGTGTCCAGCTTAGAATTTCCCTTGTGTGAATGCAAGCATTGGAGTTGGATCTAACATTTTACTGGTAACTTGCTGAAACAACATGCAATAGTGTGATATATAAAATCTCTCTCTTTGGCCACAAGGTAAACATTAAAACGTATCTTAGGGACACAAGTTAACCTCAGCAAGACTCCACAAGAAGCACCTTCCAAGCCCACAACTAAGGGACTGAGTGTGTGCGGGGATGATAGAGCACGAGTATGCCTTACTCCTACTCTCAGGTTTATCACTCATCACCATATGCCAACAGCGTGAGTAAATGTGCAGCTTGAGACTGAAACTGAGCCTGGCACATGCTCTCTCTCTTTCTCTCACACACACTGGCCAATTTTATTAATTACTCTTTTGCTGACAATAATTTGTTGCTGTGACAATGCTTCATTTTTGCACCACAATTTCTTTTAATAAAATGTAGAAGCTAGCTTCATCATTGACTTATGAAACATCAACTATATACCATGTATCAATATTCATCATTGTATGATAACCAGCCACCTGAAAGTCCAGTTTAACAAATTCCAATCTAACCCCATGGCTTGGCTTTATGTAGTAGCCAATTATGTGGGACAATGTCAAATGCCTTCTGGCAACATCACGGCCTTTCCCCTATCCACTAGGCCTGCCTTGACCTCAAAAAAAAATTAGCAAAGTATAAACTTCCATTTATAAAATCATACTGACTGACTTAGCTTGTGATCCTCAAAACACTCCTTCATGTTATCTTTTATAATCCTTTCAAACACTTTCCCAACAATGAAGCCTATGTAATTTGATGTCATGCCTTCAGAACTTTACAATGAAAGATGTCACAGCCACGGGCTTTACTAGCCTGAGCTTCAACAATCTCCCGAATATGTTCTGTCCTCCATAATTTTAAGTTTTTTCAGTCTATGTTCATATTTAAACTGTTTCAATTCTGGCATTTCAATTTAAACTGCGTATAATTATTTGGGAGGTGGTGGCCTAGTGGTATTATCACTAGACAATTAATCCAGAAACTCAGATAATGTTCTGGATTCCTCATTCGAATCCAGCCATGGCAGATGGTGGAATTTGAATGCAGTTAAAAAAAAAATCTGGAATTAAGAATCTACTAATGACTATTGTCAATTGTCAGAAAAACCCATCTCGCTGACTAGTGTCCTTTAGAGAAGGAAATCTGCCATTCTTACTTGGCCTGACCTATATGAGACTCCAGACAGCAATGTGGTTGACTCTCAACAAACAAAAACACTGAAACCAAAGGGAAGCATTATAGTAATAAATATCAGGATTTTAAAAACCTTTTTAGTTTTTTTGTCATAGTCTGTTACTCCACCTATTTACCAGTCTCAAGCACTGCATTGTAACAAAGAAACATTGCTTTCACCACCTGTGGAGGGATACAGTCTGCCCATGTTTCAATAGTTGACTTAAAAATAATGATGATTGAAATCTTACAGAATAGGTCAGAAAAATGTACAAACAATAATAAGTATACTTAGAAAAGTAAAATCATTTCCACAAACAGTTACATGAAGAAAGCTTCCAATTCTAATTCTCAGACATTTATATCAGCAACAGCCATCACTACTATAATGATGCAATAATCATAACGGTGACAAATTTCTCTTAACAATATACAGCAACTGTGCTTTCATTATGCAGAGCAATCCCAGCATTTAGAATCAGCCTGGAATCCAAATACTACCTCATGTACTGTACATTCAAAAGTTGGAAATATTACAAGTAATGTTCTGTATGCATTAAAGCAGGGTATCCATTCAAATAGCACCCACTGGAATCAGGATATTGAATTTGATAATCAGCCAGATCAAAATGAATTATGGAACAGGCTCAAAGGGCTGTATGGTCTACTCCTGGTTTTAGTTTCTATACTTCTTTCATGACCTCAGGCAGTCACAAAGTGCTTTCCTGCCAATTAAGAACTTCCGAAGTAATCAAAACAAAGCTGGCAACGTGTACATAGCAAAGTCCCAAAAACAGATCATCCGATTATCTAGGATAGCTCCACTTGCTCTTCATCAATTTTTTATATCCGAGAATATTCTAGGATGTAAGCCAATAGGTTGTGAGGATTTGCTGGTTTTTAATCCCTTAATGATCCCCAATACTTTTTCTAATGCTGATTTGAATTACTTCAAACTCATTAGCCCCGTGGTTAACATATAAGATGATTAGAGGTTTAGACAGGGTGGATAGTGATAGCCTTTTTCCTAGGATGGAGAAAGCTAGCACGAGGGGGCACGGCTTTAAATTAAGGGGGGGGTAGTTATAGGACTGATGTCAGGGGTAGGTTCTTTACCCAGAGGGTGGTGAGAGACTGGAATGCCCTGCCAGCTGCAGTTGTAAATGCGCCTAGTTTGGGGGCGTTTAAGAGATCTGTGGATAGGTTTATGGACGAAATGGGATTGGTTTAGATTAGTGGGTTAGTGTTGTTTTTTTTTAAAAGCTGGTCGGCGCAACATCGTGGGCCGAAGGGCCTGTTCTGCGCTGTAATGTTCTATGTTCTGTTTTCTAGTATAGTTTGTGACTTCTACTGAGAAGACTGATATAAAATATCCATTCAATATCTCCGCCATTTCCTCATTCTCCACTTCTCCGGTTTCTGTCTCTAAGGAAGCAATATATATTTCAGTTATTCTCCATATTATGTACTTGTAAAAGCTCCATCAGTTTTTATATTCCTGACTAGTTTATCCTCATTCTTGTCTTTCTTTTCCAATCAACTTTTTGGTTGCCTTTTGATGGTTTCTAAAACTCTCCCAATCCTCAGGCTTGGTATTTGTTCTTTGAGCTTTTTTTTAATGTTATACTATTCTTAAGTTCCTTGATAGATCACAGATGGGTTATTGGTGCTGAGTTTTCACTTTTTTAATTGAAGGCATTTTTGTTGAACTTCCGAATCATTTCTTTAAATATTTCCCACTGAATTCTTCACTTAACAAACACGTGATTGCAGTAATTTCTGGAAGGGAAAGGGAGGGAAGGAAGGAGGAAAATAAACTGAAGGATTGCCAAACCAAACCGTTTTTATTAACTTCATATAACCATTGCAGCCATCTCAGTGAAAATAGAGTTGAGATTCATGAGAAGTGGGAGTAGGTTTGTGGGTGAGATCCTTACAAGAAACCAGGAAATAGTGACTTCCAGGGAGGAAGATCTGAAGACAGACAAATAAGTATTAAATGCTGTGTTTGGTTCAACACATTCCTAGCACTTACTAGCTAGTGACCTTGAAAAACCTTACAAGCATTGTCAGATAGAACTAAATAAGCCTCAACAGTGTCTGCTGGGAGAAGCACAGCTGCAAAACATTGCATGAGCTGGCAATACAGACATGCTGCAAACACACTAAGAATGTGAGAAATCACAGCTGGAATTATCTTGTTGAGCCCACCATGGGAACTGTAGGAGGTGGGGGGTGGGCAGACCATGCAAAGGTTCATTAACCTTGGGTAGGATTCTCAGTTTTGAGAAAGAAGCGTGGCCGTAGAACCCTGCCCAGCACTTCTGACTTCAATAATTACATACAAGAGAAAGGGACATTCCACCCAAGTGCTGGCTCAGGCAAGAAAAGTAGAGCGCAGCTCACCAGCTGCAGTGCCAGATTTTCTCGGCACATCATGCAGCACTTGGATGAAAAATAATCGTGAGGCATGGCTCACACCGTCACCCAGAAAACCCAGTAAAGGGCACTCCAATCTCCAATGGAAAAGACAAAGTACCCTCACCCCTACTCCCCCAAACATTCAAATGGGTGCAGATTTCCTGGCCCACTGCACTACTCAAGCAACACAAGGGGCCGGGAAATATCAGTGGGGGGCCTGGAGCAAGAGTCACGATTGGCACCCAGCCAATCAAGACTTTCCCAGGCCCTTTAAGCGTAACCAGCCTTGCACCAGAAATCACCACAAGACTGATTACAATATAGAAATCATCATTTCCATGTCATTAACAGCATTGTCCAGGCTCGCTAATAGCGCAGGAGACCATTCAGCCCATCGAGTCTGCACTGACCACAATCCCACTCAGATCCCATCCCTGTAACCCCTTATTTTTACAGTCCTAATCTCCCTGACATGAAGGGACAAAACGGGGAGACGTTCCCACCAAGTGGGGATTAAAGCAGATCCCCATCAATGGGAACAAAGCATGATCATCCCTGAGACCCTTGGAAGGTGCCAGCTTGCCAGTAATTACATACAAGAGAAAGGGACATTCCATCCAAGTGCTGGCTCAGGCAAGAAAAGCAGAACGCAGCTCACCAGCTGCAGTGCCAGATTTTCTCGGCACATCGTGCAGTGCTTGGATGAAAAATAATCGTGCCAGAGCTCTGTGTACCTGCTGCACATTCTGCATTAGGGATCAGTGGGGTTGGGAGGCAAGACGGCAATCAGGGCTGGCTGGGGGGCTGTGGGAAGGGGGGAATCTCCCCACTGACAGATCGTCATATGCATAGTGGCATGTTCAGTACACTGATGCCAGCCTCTCAGGTGGGATTAGGACCCACCCCACCTTACCAACGTGAAGCGCCCTACAGCACTGCGTGACACAAATCGATTCTACTAAGTACACCCAAGAGACAGGCAGGCAAATCTCCTGTTTTCTGGAAAAGGTGTCAAAACTGTGCACGTTGTCAAATGCAGGGTTAGGGTGCAACAAAGTTTTTTCGTTCAAGGCAGAAATGCCAGCTATACTGCCTATCCAGATAAAAAGCAACAGTTCCTCAATTCAATTGAACAGGTGTATTCCAGCATTTCCACAAAGGAGTGCACAGGTGAAATGATACAATTTGAGACACCACCTATAATACTGCACTCTCAACATACAAGAAGAGTGGGATAATGCTGACTGGTTCAAAACTAACATCACTGACAGAACTGATATTAAAGCAAAACATTCTGCTCTCATTAATTACAAGAGAAATTTCAGCTAAATGACTAAATTCACTAAGAACCGGTTGCAGTAAAGTCCAACTGACTTCTAGTGCACCAATGACTACTGATTACAACTTTCCCAGAATATCTAGATGTCCTCTGACATAGAGAATTGCAGAGGATGAATGAAAGAATCAAATAAGATATCTAACAGCAAAAAATATGAACAATTGGAGAGATTATGTGGAACACTACCTTTGAGTTTAATTCCAAGGAAAACACTCGATCACTGAGGAAGATCTGGACAAGCTTGCCTGTCATGGTAGAGCTAAACACAACCCACAATGGAGGGGTTTACAAAAGCTATGGGCAAAAGCTCCAGAAACTGACACTATACCACCTGGAACACATCAAGCATGGGAAACTGGCACTCCTGCAGCATCTGCACAAACTTCTGTCTCTTCTGGAGAGAGGGGCAGTGCCCTGGGATATCACTATTGCAAAGATTGTGACCCCACAAGAACACGAGTTATCAAACTATGCAACAACTATCAAGGCCCTTTCTTGTTGCGCTTTGTAGGAAAAGTATTTACCTATTTTGACCTTGTCAGAAACAAGAGTGGAATAATGCTGACTGGTTCAAGGCTAATGTCACTCTGATGGAACTGGTCATTAAAGCTAAGCACTCTGCTCTTGTTAATTACAAGAGAAATCTGAGCTAGAAGACCAAGTACTGGTCAGAGTAAAGCCCGACAGACTGCTACAAGGCCCTGAAATTATGTTGTGGATTCTTGGCATATGCGCACTTAGGGTGTTAATCTTAAATTCCTCTTTTTACTCGAAAAGAGTGTTATTAAATAATTTTATAACATTAGGAACAGCGGTAGACTATTTAGTCCCTTTAGCCTGCCCCTGCGCTCAATTAGATTGTGGCTGTTCACCTCAACTCAATTTTTCTCGTCTTAATTTACTTTCAGAGTTTTTAATACTTGTGCTAAAGTAGCAAAAAGTGAGGGTGAATGCATCTACCCAAAACCCTGCTGTGGTTTCAGAACTGGAAAATCTACCAATTGTCATGATCTTCTCAGTCCAGCAGCTGCAAGAGAAATGCCATGAAGACCATGATTACTGTCGTTAATCTCATCAAGACATTCAAACATATGAGCAGAAGTGATTATTTAAGTTGCTGGAAAAAATTGGCTGTCCACCAGAGCAGTCTTGTGTGATCACCTCTTTCCATGACAAGATGATGGGGCAACTGCAGAATGCTTTGAGATCTTAAGTGGTGTCAAGCAAGGTTGCATTCTGGGGCTGACACTGGTCTGTCATATGCCTTCTGTCCATCTACAGAGATTACCAGAAATAATAGAAAGCTGTTCACCTTACTCACCCAAGAACAAAAACAAAGGTGCACCAAATCCTGACCAGAGTGTTGCTCTACACTGCTGAGGCTGCACTAGCATACATGTTTCTTCACACCAAGGAACACCTTCAGCAAAATGGACAGACACTCTCTTGTTTGTAAATAGCATCAGCATCGACAATGTGATGGTGCAGGTTGTTAATTACTTCACATATTTATGCTCCACATCCATCAGCAACCTAAAACTTGATGCTGAAATCAACACAGACATTGTAAAAATGGACCTATGCCCAAGCTGATTAAGAATGTGGAGCAACAGCCGCCTGAGAACACCAAAACATGGAGTCTATTAAGCCCAAGTCCTTAGCATACTTTTCTATAGTGTTGAGATATACACTAGGCAGGAGAAAAGACTGAACAGTTTTCATTTTCGCCATCTCAGATGAATCCTCAGCTTCAGGTAACATGTCAAAATCACCATGCGGAGGTCCTGGAGCATGCTATTTCAATCAGCATCCACATTACTAAACCAGCAATGTCTGTGCTGATCTAGGAGATTCCCCCCTCATTCTTCTGAATTCCAGTGAAAACAATCCTTACCGATTCAATCTCTCCTCATATGTCAGTTCCGCCATCCCAGGAATCAGTCTGGTAAACCTTCTCTACACTCCCTCGAGAGCAAGCACATCCTTCCTCAGATCAGGAGACCAAAACTGCACAATACTCCAGGTGTACCTCACCAAAGCCTTGTTCAACTGCATTAAGACATCCCTGCTCCTATATTCAAATCATCTCGCTATGAAGGCAAACACACCATTTGCCTTTTTACTACCTGTTGAACCTGCATGCTTACCTTCAATGGCTGATGTACAAGTACATCCAGATCTCACTGGCCATAAATTAGGAGGGGAATGTGCATTCAGATAATAATCTGCCTTCCTGTTTTTGCTACCAAAGTGGATAACCTCACATTTATTCAGATTATACTGTATCTGCAATCATTTGCCTACTCACAACAACTTGTCCAAATCAAACTGAAGGATCTCTGCATCCTCCTCACCATCTCATCCAGATTTGTGTCATCTGCAAATCTGGAGATATTACATTTAATTTGCTCATTTTATATATAGTGAATAGCTGGGGTCCCAGCATTGATCCCAACAGTACTCCACAAGTCACTGTCTGCCATTTGGAAAAAGATCTGTTTATTGCTACTTTGTTTCCTGTCTGTCAACAGTTTTCTATCCCCCTCAATACATTAGCCTGTAAAATTAAAGAACATCAGTTCGGAGGTAATCTTTTGAGAGATTTTAACAAAAGCCTTCTGAAAGTGCAAATAAACCACATCCACTGGCTCCCCCTCAATGCTACTGTATCACTTGTCCTCCAGATAGCTCTGCTAACTGTTTTGGCTCCAGTCAGTTATCAGCCACTAATAATTATTGGAGATTATGCTGGGGGTAATAGTTGCCTTCTTAAATGAACAATAGCTCAGTATGTGATGTGATGACCTTAGTCTTTAAGATGTCTATCAAGTGGTAATTGCACAAGTTCACTGCTATTGATGCTCAATTAGAAACAGAAGAGAGATCTTTGCTACAACATAAATAATATGGTCCTCACAGCTATGTTAATGCTGTTAAAAATCTAAGTTATTTAGGGGTTTTGGCTTTTCATCTGCTGAAAATCTGGCCCAGACAGTGCATGTTGCATTACTATGGCACACATAGCAATTTAAGGAGTGTGGTTTGGCAGAAATGCAGTGGGTGACATCTCCAGAGCCAATACTTGGCAAGAAAAAAGTGGGAGACTTCTGGAGCACTCTCAAATTCAGGAGGAACTTTTGTTTTAAACAGACAAAAGTGTATTTTACTGAAAATAGAAATTAATTGGTGAAAAAAGCCTATAAAACTTATCTCACTGCATATAACATTTCCTCTTATGATCTCCAACAAGATGGTGATATAAACTACAGAACTGTTAGATGTAACAAATGAACAAGTGAATGTGCAGTGTGTAGTATTTCTACAGATTCTTTTTAACTATGGCTCTAATTCAAGCAAAGCTAAGGAGACAGTACTTGCTTAATTTTAATAATACTGTCAGTACTGTAACTAATTTGCAAAAATTGAGAAATGATCCGTGGAGCTCCACAGGTTCATCTCCACACAAACTACGGAACAAAAATACAAGGGGTAATGAGCTATACGAATACTGCTTTGGTACTTATATGTAACACTGTTCAATTTCACCCCGTCACAGCTCAGCTGCTGATAAAATCCTCATCTATGCCTTCATTACCTCTAGTTTGATTATGTCAATGAAATACTGACTGACCTCACACACTAAATGCAATTATCTTGAAATCATTTGAAACTCTGCTGCCCACATCTTAACTCACAGCTACTTGTCCATTCCTCTATTTCAACTGTGCTCACAGGCCTACTATTTGACAGAAGCTAATAAATTGATTTTAAAATTCTCATTATTGTTTTCAACGTCCTCGCCCCTCCCTATATCAATAATCTCCTCCAATGCCCCAACACTTGGTGAGATACTTACACTCCTCCAATTCTGGCTTATTAGGCAAAATAGAAATGTATGTCTGAAGAGGACAGAGTCTGCAAAGAAGTTAAACATGTGGACAAGACAGATGGAATCATAATGTGATGGAGTGTGAGATTCTTCACTTTGATTGTAATACAAAACTAGATTTTAAAAAAGTGTGAACCTTGATAATTGGAAAGACTTGGGTGTGGTCATGCAAGGGAGTCAAAACAATTTATTGCAAGAGTACTGGGGTACAGGAAGAAAGTCTTGCTACAATTGTACAAGTTGTTTGGCAAAACTACACACTTGGAATATTGTATGTTACGGGGATAGGACAGGACCTGGGTGGAATTGTTGTCAGTGTAAGCTCGATGGGCCAAATGGCCTCTTTTTGCACTGTACATTATGATTCTATGTAGTTTTGGTCTTGCATTTAAGGACGAATATACTTGCACTGGAGGTGGTAAAACAAAGATTTCACTAGATTGATCCCAGGTATAAGAGGATTGTCTTATCGTGGAAGACGGAGTAAATTGTCCCTATATTCTCCCCAGATTAGAACAATGAGAGGTGATCTCATAAATCATACAAAATTCAAGAGTCTGACAGGGTTAACACAATTTTTTCTGCTGGCTTAGGAATCTAAAACACAGGGATAGAGTGTCAATCATTTAAGACTAAGATGAGAACAAATTACTTCACTTAAAAAGTTGTGAATCTTTCAAATTCTCTACTCTAAAATAATTGTGGATGATCCATTGTTGATTATATTTAAGGCTGAGATAGACATATTCTTGGTCAGAGAATCAAAAGGTATTGGGAATGGGCTGGAAAGTGGAGTTAAAGCCCAAGATCAGCCATGATCACACTGCATAGCGGAACAGGTTCAGCAGGGCAAAAGGAATAAAACAATACACTGATAGGTTTAGATGGTAGGGCAGAAAGAGACTTGTGTGGAGAATAAACACTGGCAAAGAACAGCTGTGCCAAATGGTGTCTGGGCTGTAATTTTATACAATGTAATTCACACAAAGAGTGATCATAAGCATTAACTTCCACGTGTGGTCTCAACATTGAAAGCTGCTTCATGACTTCACAAAGTATCAGAGCTTCAAAAACCATTATTACATCAGTTGTTATTATAAATACCAAACATTGTTTTTTGATATCAAGTGAAATGCCTTAATTTCTTGTACAGTCCAGGTTATGGCATCACAATAACTTGGTATTACTAGGGATATATGTGTGATGTAAAAGGTTTGTAACAATAAAAATGACATAATAAACACTTAATGGATAGAACAGAAATATTACAAATGGAAGCACATCGTCCTCTAACCACCACCGCTTAAGTAGTCAGATCCAGTTTAATTTGGCAGATGGAAATTAAATATAAATAGCCCACAGTTATTACAAAAACTCCATCTGAAAGTTTCTCCAGTTGTTTATCCCTGAAAACAAAACTAAATTCATAAATAGTTCAATTTTATTTCTACAACGTGGGTAACTAAATCTTAAACACGAACAATAGAGCTACAATTCGCAACAAAACCTCGAAGATTAGCCGCTGAGTCATAACATTATCAACTTTATCATGAGCCAATGGGATACAGTTGTTTAACATTCCATTCATAGCAGCATTTAGAGAAAGTGTCCAAAGGAAACACATTTATAAAACGAGCGGACATTCAGCGCCAGACACCCAGAATTAATTCATAGTTTTGGATCAAGAACTCATATCCACCCATAAATCAACAGAAGACTGTACTAGTCAAAAGAACTCCACATTACAAAAATGCCTAAGATTTTCAAAACTATTCAAACTAAGGTATGTTGCAAATTGATTTATTAATAACGTGTTTTATAAAGGTCATCAAAGCAACAAGAGACAACACAAGTGCTGCAAAGTCTTGTGCAAATTAAGTTTATGTAGTAAAGTAACACGGAAAGAAAACTGAACATAAAAGTCCCGTCTTTCCAGTTTGTTGCACTAAATTTTTGCACCGATAATTTTTGTTTAAAAGATCAGAAATGGGAAAGGAAATCGGGTCGGCAGCATAAGAAGATTTTGTGCCAAAATCGCCGCGCCTCCTGATGTGTACGAGTGGCAAACAGCCCCGAATATTGCACACAGTGGAAAATCCACACATTAACGACAAATGTTTGTCCAAAACCTAGTGGGGGGAGTGCAGACATCCGATTAAAGTTATGCTAGACACACCGGCGGGGATACTGCGGGGCTCAGAGTGCTCAGTAAAGCAGCCATTGCCCCTATCCCCAAGCCCACCCTCACCCTCCCGGCCGCTCTTCCTCTACCTGACGCTGTAATAGGACATCTCTGGGCGCCCGTTGCTATGGTGCTGGCGGCCCCGCTGCTGCCTCCCGCTCCCCGCTCCGTCACTCAACTCGCCCTCGCTCCAGCGGCCCGGGCCCCCTTAGCAACGCACCCTCCAACAAAAACCATTCCCATTGGTCCCCCCTCCCTCCTCACGTCATCCCATTCAGCCCTCTGATCAAAGTCCCGGTCTGAAGCTGCTCTCCTGAGGATTCACCGCTGCCAGATTTCCCTCCTCCCCCAAAGTCTGGGAACTCATCCCACTCACTGGGTGATACAGTTAACGGACAATGAGTTCAGGAGTATCTGCATGCCTGTGGGCGGCTCCCCTCTGGCCTGGCTGCGGACAGAATTTCAGACTGCACTGCTGCATTGGAGACACTGGCAGCAGCTTTGAGACAATGCACAGGCTGTCTGACTGCTCCAGTCGATTTGGTAAATGTTACGAACAATTATCCATCTTTACAAAGTGGTTTCTGGTGGACTAGCTCATTTAAAGATAATGCTCCATTGTTCTGGATGTGTAAGAGTGGCAATCAGCCCCGCGTATATTGCACATAATGGAAAATCCACACATTAACACCCATACACCCAACCGCATCTATCCCACGGAACTCGTTCATAGTTCTAACACTTGTAAACCCAAGGCACTATAAACCAAGTTTCGTAGAATCCCTACGGTGCAGGAGGCTATTCGGCCCATCGGGTCTGCACTGATAGCAATGCTACCCAGGGCCCATCCCTGTAACCCCACGTTATTTATCTCCTAACCTCCCTGCCACTAAACCCATGCAGGCAAGGGGAGAACGTGCAAACTCCAGTCACCCAAGGCCACATTAAACTTGGATTCCTGTGAAGCAGTAGTGCTAACCACTGTGCCACCATGCTGTCTAAATTTATGCAACTCATTCTCACATACTAAGCCTGGATACACTGGACATGGGGAAGAGGTTTCCATTAGTAGGAGGGACTAGGATCCAAAGGCATAACCTCAGAGCAAAGGGAAACAATAACGAGGAGGAATTTCTCAGGCAGAGGGTGATGAATCTCTGGAATTCACTGCCACAGAAGGTTGTGGTCATCAAGTCATTGAGTGTATTCAGACAGAGAGATAAAAGTTAAAGTTTATTTATTAGTCACAAGTAGGCTTACACTCAACAAAATGAAGTTACTGTGAAAATCCCGTAGTCGCCACATTCTGGCACCTGTTCAGGTACACTGAGGGAGAATTTATTATGGCCAATTCATCTAATCTGCACATCTGTGGAGTGTGGGAGGAAAACCACAGACACGGAAAACATGCAAACTCTGCACAGACAGTGACCCAATCTGGGGATTAAGCCCAGGTCCCGGGTGCTGTGAGGCAGCAGTGCTATAACCACTGTGCCGCCCCAATAGATAAGTTTTCTGGCTTGACTGGATGGCTGGTTCAAACTGCATCTTTTTCCCAGCCCAGAGCTATTTTTGAGAGATCTTCCTTGCACAAGCCAACCGCAAAGCTCCCCACTAACTCGCAAATACATTCTCTTCCACTGTCCTCCCTCCTCCCACCCCTTTCACCTCAGGTTCCAATGTTCTCACACCTCTTTGAAACTCAAATCTTTTCTAATTATGAAATCTTTCCTATTTCTATTTTATCTCTTTCAGGACAATAAAATATAATGAACTCTCTTCTGTTTATCCTTCTGTAAGCTACAATGTTTCTTGTCACCACTGACTTTCCTTTGATATTCAAACAAACTCTCAACTTACCTAAACATTTAAATGTCTGATCCAACCTATTTACTTGTACCTCAAACCCAACATCTTATTACAAGTGCACAAACCAGCATCTGTATCCTTTCATTTCTTAAACATCTCTTGTAACTTTCCTCAGCTTGATTAAATCAATCACACACACACACGCTGACTTCTTCATAAGCACACACTATTCCCCCCAAAGGTATTTTGAAACATCCAGTCTCACAGTGATTAACCAAAAGATGAAGCACTGTTCCCTAATTTTCTGTTGAGCTCCATTGGAACACTGCATGAAGCCAAGGGAAGGCATTTGGAATGCTGGCTTTTATTTCAAGAGTTGCTGAAACCATACAAGGTAGCAGTGAGACCATATTTAGAATGCAGTGTACACTTCTGGTTCCCTTATTTAAAGAGAGATATTATCTTGAAGGCAACACAGAGGTTTACTAGGATGATCCAGGTATGGAGGGGCTGCCATGTAAGGAAAGATTAAACAGGTTGGGGCTATACTCCTTGGCATTCAGAAGAACGCGAGTTGATTGAAACACATAAAATGCTTAGAGGGGTATACAGGGTAAATGTTGGGAGGATATTTCCAATTATGGGTTAGGACCAGAGGACATAGTCATGTAATAAGGTGGTGCTCATTTAAGATGGATTTGACAAAGAATTTCTTTTCTCAAAAGAGTGCTGAATCCTAGGAATTTTTTACCCCAGGATGCTGGGGAGGCCAAGCTTTTGAACCTTTTCAAAGCTAAGAACAATATGTTTTTAATCATTAGGGGAAGAATTACAGATATGAAGCATGGAAATGGACTTAGTGAGAGATCAGGAATGATATTAAATTGCAGAGTAGACTTGAAGGGATAGATGCTGTAGTCCTGTTCCTATTTCTATGGCTTAAGGACAGAGAGAGCATGAGAGCAAGGTGGAGAATTAAATGACGCTTGGGGTTATGCTTGTGGACTGAACAAAGGTGGACTGCAAAAATCACCCAATCTATATTTGGTTCCTCCTTATAGAGCAAACAGAGAGACCAGGAAATACAGTATATTAAATTGAAGGAAGTGCACATAAAACATTGTTTAGGACCTTGGATGTTGAGTAGATAGGAGTTAAAATGGCAGGTTGCATTTCCACTTACATGGAAAGGTATTTGAGAATCGGAAAGAGTATCACAGAGTGAACAATCCCTTCAGAATTCTGAGAGGATGAAAAGATGTGTTTAGTTACAACGTGGGGGTGGGGGTGGAGAAAGATGGCAGCAGTAGAAATGGCAGGGCTTTGATTTATTGAATACATAAGCTAGTAAGTGGAAGATGAGCTCAAAAAAAAAACATATTGGTTCTGAGGGGGAGAGGAAAGGAGAGAGGAAAGTGTGGGAAAAGGGACTGACAGGATCACAGGCTATGTCAATCATGAAAAAAGAAATCCTCAGTTGATGAAAAAGGAAGATCAATCAGAAGGGCTGGTATGGAAAGTTGCTGTGCTGAGGCACCGTATGGAAGCAGTTCTCAGGGAGATATTTATGAAGTTCATGTCAAGCTCACTCACTTCCCAGCAAGCAGTTTAGGAATGTTATATGCTGATAGAAAATATTATATGTAGAGGTGTGATAGTTTATTTCATACTTGAGTCAAAATCGCTGGAAATTAGCACCTTTCAATAAATCACAATTTATTTCTATAAAATCTGGGTCAAACCAGCCTGAATGGCTGAGTGCATTTATCAAGTAAATGGCTGAGCCAAACATACAAGACCTAAATTCAATATTTCGCTCACTAAGCTATGATAGAAGTTACTGCTTTGGCCTCAGCATACCTATTAGAGAAATGAAAAATTGCCAGAGTGTCTGAACCTGACTGCTTCCTGGCTAACTGCCCACCTAACTCCCTCCTTAAGCTTGAGCTTATGCAAATATTCTGCTGATCATGTCCTAATTCATACCAAGTCCCACTCACCCATTTTGTTGGCCTACTTTGGCTTTTGTTTGGCAATGTTCCAACTCTCAGCTGTGTGTTCAAATCCTTTCATGGCCTCACCCCTCCACATCTGACTTCTTCCAGCCCTGTGGCTCAGAGTTCTACACCTTAAAGGACAATATATGCCAGTCTAGCCAGCAATGCCTACAACAAATAAATAAAGGATTTTTAAAAAATGTTAACACTCCTTCAATTCTAGTTTCTTGCACATCCCTGATTTCCTTCATGCCAACACTACTTTCAGCTGCCTACGTTTCTAGCTCCGAAATGTAGTCTCAACCTCTCTGCCTTTCTTTCCAAATTGATCCTTAAGACCTGCCTATTTGACCAAACCTTTGGTCACCTTTCCTAATCGCTGAAGCTCAGTGTCAAAGTTTGTTTGAAAACACTCCTGTGAAGCTCCTTGGGATATTTTGCTATGTCACTGGCTCTGTAAATGCAAATTGTTTGTGTTGGAGACATTACAATGATACAGTTTAGGCTTTCATTGATATTTCTCTTAAATAGCTGCTGATACTCAACATCAAGGCTCACACTTCAAAACTATTTAAGTCAAAGTGCTGAAAGCAATTGGCTTACTTTACCACATGGAATCATACCATGGAAGGAACAAGAGTCAAGAGAGAAGAACATTGACAAGTAAGTTTTTTTTTTAAGAATTGCACTGAAATAAATGAGTATTTTCCATTATTAATCCTACACATTCTTCTCAATAAGAATTGGAGAAAATCTTTGGCCAACAGGAATTTCCTAATCCTTTGTTGCAGAGTGTTTAAACTCTCATCCTTGTGGGTCATAGCTGTGTATCATGGCCCAACTATAATGGTTAAATCCACACAAATCAGTATACTTCTAAAGTTGCAAATCCAGGTGTTCCGTTTTAGCATTTATCCACCAGCACGGCAGCAGCACTAAAAACCACCAACACCTCCAGGGGTACTAATTCAGAAAACAAACCAAGATATCAGGAGTCTACATTCAAATAGGGCTGTTGTGATGTGGATTAAGGTTCAGATACAGTGGCCATAGATTGGATATGCTGATTTATTGGGTTCTGTTGCAACTCCTCATTTCACTTTTGCTACACACTAGATATTACTTGTTCTCTAGATGAACAATGACATGTCAGGATACTTAAAAGACAAGAATTTAAAATATGGGAACTAGGTTGACAGATCAATTGATAATTTTTCAACTCCCTATTTGTGAATAGAGCCTTGAGAGAAATTCACAATGTTGAAGTTATACTTAAACCTCTGTTCCGCCTGGATTTTTTTTTGTACTTTTTCATTTTAGCTGAGGAAAAGGGAGAGAGATGTGTGTCCGAGGACAAACTTGCCAAAATATTCCCAAATTATAGTCGTAATTCCAATTTTAAAAGAACATAAAACTACACCAGTATAACATTTCTATCTCTCCAATCAGTCAACCACTGACATGATTCAAATTGTCAATTTATTGCCACCTTTGCAAGTATTTTTATATTGTGACCTACAATCATTAGGAATGATTTGAAATTGACAAATCTATGTGATAGAATTTTTATACTTTGCAAATAGAAGTGACTTTTATGCTAAAAATATGGAATAAAATGAAAAATGTTTTGGATCCATAGAAAGGTGATCATTTGAAATACATCACTAATAAAGATATACAACACAGGATGTTGCAGACATGAGCAATTGCAATGATCTTTCAGAGTGCCACATCTGAGGCATTTAAAATGGGAGTCTGGTCCTAATGTTGCATTGACAAGGGGATACTAAAGTAAGGGATTGAGATTTTATATTTTGAACCTGATGCTTGTCAAACTACTGCAGGTCTGGATAAGCTGCTTTGACAGCCATAGGTTACAGGGTGATGCTTCTACAAAAGCCCAATACCCAGATAATCATAATACCGATGGTAACATTTAAAATGAACAGGTCACAATTTGTATTACTGATTTCTTTCAAGTGTCTCCTTATGTACCAACAAGCACATCGCTACTGGTTAATTTTCCACAATGTTTCAGGTACTGCATAATGTCTGGCCGTCTTCGCCAGGTTGCTTTGAGTCCATATTCATGCTCTGGAGTGTCTTGTACCCAAACGTCAGGAGTCAGGGATTCTTTAGAAGAGTCATTGTTTACTCCAGAGGATGTATCCAAGCTGTCCTCTGGTCTACCACAGGAAGGAATCATGTTGTTAATGTCAGATTCCCTGTCTCTTAATCTATCAGTACTTTTTCTCATGCTAGTCACTGGAAGTAAGCCATCAATTGTGGGAGTGCTAACTTGTGGCAGGATGAATACCTCATCAAATGATTGAGTAAAGTGATCAGAAAGGGAGATCTCCTTATCACCAGGGTTTGCACTAGTTTGGCGGTTGACACAATACAATGGAGAACTGAAACTGGAGCATTTCACAGATCTGTGGGGTATATTCCGTTCTGTACTCATGGCACAGTTTATTTTACCAACCAAGATGCCCTTTGCCACAGACTCTCGCCTACATTTGAGCTTCTGACCCACAGCATCTGAATTCTGAGCCCTTGCAACGGAATTGTCATCTCTACCTCCTTGGTAGGTGCTTTCCATACCTGAAGTGTTACTTGTTGGCATATTGTTACTTGTTACATCACTGCCCAAAATGGTCAAGGGGACATAGTTAACATATGCTTTTCTCACAGCTCCAGGTTTTGGTGCAAGACTCTGCTTCTTTTTACTATTCTTATGTTTTGCTGTGCTGTCATTGGTATTATTTTTGCGTTGTCCTCGTCTTGGTCTTTGAATTGTTGTGTCTGAAAATTCAAACTGTGGCAACACCTGCAAGGACAGGAAAAGAGGAAAAGGATTTGTATTTAAATAGCACCTTTCTTGACTATGAACATCTCAAAACACTTTACAGCCTAGGAAATAGAATAGCCAATTTACACACAGCAAGCTTCCACAAACAACACGCCAATGACCAGACAGTGTGGCTGAGGGATTAATATTGGCCAGGACACTGAATAACTTCCCTGCTCTTCGTCAAACTCGTGCCACCTAGTGTCCACCTAAGGGGACAGATGTGGTTTTGATTTAATGTTTCATTTGACTGACAACACCTAACATTACAGTACCCCCTCACTATTGCACTGAAGTGCAGCCTTGATTTATGCGCTCAAGTTCTAGAGGCTTGAACTCAACCATTGGTTCAGATGAGAGTTCTATCGGCAGAGTCATGGCCAACAGAAGAAATATAATAGATGTCAGATTACACAAACTATCAAGAAAGTTTCCACCTTCCTTACTTCACAACATGAATATTAACGAAGAACGATGAACTACTTGTGCTTCAGAGTATAAACCTTGGAATGATTGATTAACACTTCAAAGTGTTGCTGCTTTGAAAAAAACCCAAGTGAAGCTTGAAATATGCATACTTATGGAAATGTATTTTAGGAGGAAAATGTAGAATTTTGTTACATTTTATCCATGGGAAATACACATTTACTTTATAACTCTGAAAGGAAAACCATTTACTCAATTTCCAGTATTCTTTCATTAAATTCAGCTGTGGAGCAGCATGTTTCTACACATGTATAGCTAACAATGTGGATCTGACCACAAAGTCACAGAAATTGAGTGCTTGGAGCCTGTGACAATTATAAAAGCTCTTTCACAATCTAACAATGCAAATTTACATTCTGAAGGCTTTTAAAATTGCATAGGAGATCTTACTGTATAATAGTAGAAGATGGTAGTATATTCTTATACTAAAAATATTGAGAAACACAAAACAACACACCCAAGTGAATGAAGACTGCTGGTCAACTGGCACACAGGATGCCTGGCGTGGGTTTACGGCAGATGGTAGAGGCACCACTTGTTTGCACTTTCCTACGTTTTGTGGACTCTTCAGAAACAGCAGAGGGGGCTTCTTGGATTGGCTGGACTTCTTCTTGCGGGGCATCAAGCACCCAACATCTTGGCCTTGGAATTCATTGGAATAGAATTTTAAAAAACATCATTAAGTAAATAATACTGGTTTCCTTTAATAGCACAGTGGACAAATGACATGAAAAATATACAAGATCAAGAATGGCTGCAGTTTTGAACCCTGATCACTGCTGAATTTTCGACTAATGGGGGTGCTAGCTTTTAGAATAATTTCAGCAGAATTGGACCTGTGCTGTTGGCATTGCTCTACATTAAAAACTGGCTGCTCAGCCAGAGGGAGCACATGGTGTCCACCTGTGAACAATGGAGTGGAAACTGGCATCACCACTCCTGGAAATGTCATCTAGTGATTCAGCTTCTTCTTAAAATGTTTTATTTTGTTACAGTATATTAGTGGAGTCCCCTTCAAAAGTAGCTCTTAGTTCCACTTTATGGGTAACCTTCAAATCGGATAACAAAGAACAACACAGCACGGGAAACAGGCCCTTCGGCCCAATGAGCCCGTGCTGCCATTTTAACAATGTGAGTTCCCTCTTCCACCCATGACCCCCGTCTACGCTTATGGCACCCCACTTTGGAAACCAGATTGAGGGGAGACTAATTTAGGGACAATTTGTTACACCAATCAGCCTAAGAGCTGAATAAAAAGGGAGATATAGTTGTTGAGATTAGGAGGTGCATGTTTGTAACGTGTGACTCTAAACAATTGCTTAGAGAAATGACTCCAGTACTTTCCTTCAGCTAACTTTCTGGAATAATGCTTTACCCCAGAACTACAATTTAGGACCTTCATAAATGTACAGTGAAATAATATGCTCCACTTTCACAGCAGCTCTCTGTCAGACAGAAAAATGACAATCCTGACAGCACAGCACAGTAACAAAATTATTTCAATAATTTCAACTTCCAATGCGACTTCCACAAAAAGGGCGATATATGAAATATTTAGATTCAAATAAGTTTAGATAAAAATTGCATTTATCTAGCAGCTCGTTGTATGTATAAAGAACTGTCACATAAAACAAACTACTCTTTGGAATATTTGGCAGCCATTTCCATAAAATCTAACAGTGGCCTAAAAGACTCGAGGGAGTGAATTACATACTCCTGATTTTCTTATGAAGACAAGATAGATGGGGACATTGTCTTACAAGAGGATAAATTTGTTGGGTCTCAGGCTTTTTGTGATAAAACGCCCTTTATCCTAATTAGTTCAAGAACAGTTTAGCAATGAGAATCATTTTGGCAGTAAGAATATAAAAGCGTACTATTTAAATGGTGAGAGAATGCAGAGATGTCTGGGAGTCCCAGTGCATGAATCGCTAAAAGTTGGTATGTGGGTACAACAAGTAACTAGGAAAGCTACTAGCATATTATCACATATTGCAAGGGAAAATCAAATACAAAAATAGGAAGCTTATGCTTCAGTCATGCAGAGTATTGGTGAGACCACATCTGGAGTACTGTGTACAGATTGATCTCCTTATATAAACTAGTTAAAAGCATTTCATAGAAGGTTTACTAGATTAATATCTGGAATGGGTGGGTTGTCTCATGAGGAACGGTTGGAGAGGCTAAATTTGTATCCACTGGCGTTCAGAAGAGTAAGAGGGGACTTGATTGTAACATAGATCTTTAGGGGGTCACTGTTTAAAAATAAGAGATAGCCCATTTAAGACCGATGAGGAGAATATTTTCCCTGAGGGTCATTAGTCTTTAGCAGTGTCGTTGAATATTAAGACAGAGGTAGATAGATTCAAGGGGGCGAAAGGTTACTGGAGATAGGTGGTAATGCAAAGTTGTGGTTACAATCAGATAAGCCATGATCTTATTGACTACTGGAGCAGGCTGAACAGCTGGATGGCCTGCTCCTGCTCCTAATTTGTATGGTTGCATTTAATCTTGAAGCTGAGGCCTCTTGGCAATTACAGAAGATGATTCTATTTGGAATATAAAATACAAAACAGAGAGGTTTCTTCCCTTTTAGGTGTAGAGTGCAACTTTAAGTTTTATAACTTTGAACAATGTAAAGCCAATATAAATTACTTTTGTCTACAGAACTTGAGTTTATGATTATTTTAAAAATGCTATATTCAATAAGATTGACAAACCAAATGGATTTAAGGAAAAAATTAAGAGATTGTCTTAAGAGCAGTGATTCCATCTGTTATAATTCAGGTTAGAAACTCCAAAGTGTTCAGTGGAGCCCATCTAGATCAGTTTTGCATCTTGAATTTGGCTAGGATAATTAGATGTTTCACTTAAGTATGATTCAAATGACTCACTAGGGAGCTTTTCTCAAATGAAAATTAAAGAATATTGTTAACACATAGTAAGAAAATTAGCAAGAACTTTTACAAACAATGATAATGTATAATCCTTAACCAAGATATTTACAATGTTCCAATCAAACCAATCCCATAGACAAAAGACCCTTTTAACAAGTTTAATAGAGCTCAGACTAATGCTCATGTGATACTGGAAATTGAGTCTTTTGGTTGGAGAATTGAAAACTCTCAGTCTTGGTTCATTCAGAACAGGTTTGAAGACAAGACAGCTTTCCAAAACACCAGAGACACTCTGGTCGAGCCCCCCCCACAGCAGCAGATTTTTCATTCTTCAACAGAATTTCCAAAGCAAGAAAAGTAGGGAGAGACACTGGGACTTATTTTTACTTGCTGTCCCTTCTAAAACCAAAACTTAAACCTGCAGCTCCAAACTGAAAATGGAAACACTGTCCAAAAACACACAACCATTCTCCTATCAGCACAGGATTGTAAAACTAATCCCAGAGTGTAAGCAAATAACTCCATTTAAGTAGCAGTAAAAGGACACCTTCAGTCAAGCCAGCAACAATGACATCACTGAAGCTGTGAGCTGCAGAAATCATGCTTTTTTAAAAAAACCTTTCTTAAAGCTACACCAACTATGCCTCAACAATATCAGTTTCTTATCAGAATAAGATTTTTTTATTTACCTGTCTTTTAAATTAGTGTATGTCTCTTCAAAAATTCAGATGTATCCTGATGGATGACAACATCAATATCCTCCCTAGTTGACATTCCAAGCATTCTGCTGCATCAAAAATAAGAAATGTTTTTAAAATCATAATGCTCCAAACTCTGAATTTCATATGCTACATAACAGTAAAATAATTTTAAGGATATGCTATCTCACAACTTACAATCCACCTAAATCTTGCAGGAGGCCCCACAATCTCAAATGACTCAACAATTTAGGCTTATTAAATACCACAACTCTGCTTCCCTGAATGCATTCTACCAAATAGTTGGAGGTTAGGTAGTTCACTTGTATGTACAGTTTCATGTTCCTTTTTGCCTGAACTGTGTTGTATTAAGTTGCTCTGCTACTCCTAATTCAGTTGCCCTCAGTATTATGTTATACTATCCTGGGGAGAGAGTGACATGATATATTACATGTTGTACCTCCCAATGCATTTTAACATTACAACACAGTGCAAACAATGAATGATCTGTATAGTAGTCAAATCACATTATTTTATATTACATAGAATTATCTCATTGAGGCAAATAACAAATGCATTTAATGAAACACTAGTTAAGGACATGAGCGAGGCACTAGACAGATGTGCTGATAGGAGTACACATGGTGGAGCAAAAGGAGATTTATATAGAGCATAAACACCAATTGGGCGGAATGATCGGTTTCTATAAACCTTGTGTTTAAGGAAAAAATCTTCATCCAGTAGCCATCCCGTGTTTTTCTGATCTTAGTAGCAGACTGCTGGCCTATGTAACAAGCCAGGCTGTGCCCACTAACCTTCCTGTTCCAGAGGCACAGTATTTCTGATCTGACTAGTTACACTGTTTAGGATGTTGTTTTTCCTGAGTAGCAGTACAAACTATTCCCTACCAGCCCTGCTGCCTGTCGCGGGCTATCATCCCTCCCATCCCCTTTCACATACTCTTTACCTGCTGCTCCTATCACAGTGCCTCAATGGCGCCTGGCTGCTTCAAACTGTCCCGCTCTCTGACCTGGCCCCGCCCATTGCCTTCATTCCACTGCTCCTATTGGTCAGTTCTGTTCCGCTGCTCCTATTGGTCGGATCTGTTCCGCTGCTAGTATTCGTCGGATCTCTTCCGCGCCTCCTAATTGGCTGAGAAATTCCGTTCCGCCGTTTCTATTGGCTGAGTCGCTACTCGGTAACGTTTCCAATTGGCGCGCCCCGTGTTCTAACGGCTCCAGGAGTTCTGAACTCGCTGATTGGTTGCGTATACCCCACCTGACCCACACGCCGCCTTTGGATTGGTCCGCAGTGACAGAACGCTGGAGATTCAAAAAAAAATCCAACTGGCTACAAACTGTAACAAAAAAAACCCGCAACGGCGGGGGCAAATTCCGGGGATCAGAGAGAGAGCCAAACCCCCGGGGCCGGAGATCAGAGAGAGAGAGAGAGAGAGTAAACCCCCAGGGCCCGGGCGAAAGGACAGGCAGAGACAGCGAGGGAATCCCGGGCTTCACATTGACCAGGGGCCGGCGGCTGAGGGAAGTTCTGACTGGGTCACTGATCCCTGTCCTGGGTCCGGATGCAGCCGTGAAGCGGGAGTGGGAGCTGGATCCGCCGTGCGGAGCCCGGTAATATGCAGGTGAGTGTGTACCCGGGGCGGCCTGTCCCGGGATGTCGGATTAGCTTCAGGGGAGGAAATTAACTGTAACAACGGTCCCAGGTTCCAGAGCCCACTATCAGCCCCCACCGGCCGTTTGTTCACTGTGGCCAGCTACCCACTGCTGCTTTATTGTTAACGAATGTTTATCCAGTTGTTGCTTAGTCATTAAGAGAGCATCGAGAATACATTGGACCCCCCAATTTGAACCTCACCCCTCTTCAACCCTGCAGCCCACGTCCTGTCTCCCACATAATACAACCTTATTTCCACTTTGATCAGTTGTATTGGTGGTGTCTTCATGTCGGAGACAATATGAGCTGAACGCACTGGGTGAACGACAGTGCCCTCTTATTGTTCCTTTCAAAATGGAGAGCATGATAACACAGTGGTTAGCACTGCTGCCTCACAGCGCCAGGAATCCGGCTTCAGTTCCAGCTTTGGGTGACTGTGGAGTTTGTACATTCCCCCTGTGTCTGAGTTTCCTCCGGGTGCTCTGGTTACCACCTACACTGGGTTAGGTTGATTGGCCATGCTAAGTTGCCCCTTAGTGTTAGGGTAGATACATGGGGTAATGGGGATAGGGCCTGGGTGGGATTGTTGCCGGCCTAGGCTCAGTGGACTTCCTTCTGCTGTGTAGGGATTCAATGATTCTAGGAAAATACATTAGACGTTCTGGATATGAAACATCCCTGTCTTGATTGACGTCCTCTATCCTATTGACGTTACCTATCCCTCGGTATATCCCTCACTTTTAAATCATTGTCCGCATCTTCTGTCTGCAGTTCTTAACTTCCTTTTGTTGCTGACTCTGGTCCATTGTACGTTTCTGTGCTCCCTTCATCATTAGTGGCTCCTGCAATCCGGAGTTATCTTCCTGAATCTCCAACCTGTCACCAATTTCTTCATCTTTAAAGGCTTCCTCAAAGGTTACATTTTTCACAGTAAGTTTGGTCACCACCCCTAATTTCTGTCCTTTGAAGCTTTGGATATTTATTGTTTGACAACAAATTTCCAGACATTTTTAAAAAATACCTGTTTATGATGAGATGGAACAGAGTACTGATTGTTGAATTGTTAGCTTGACATCAATAATAGGGTGGATGTTTGAGGGAATTCTTAGGAGTGTAACAATGACTACATAGACAGAGAAGGCCATGTCATTGACACTCAACCTGATTTCCCAAGAAGCCTCTTCATGAATTTCATGAATCTAATTGTATTTTTCAATTATAGAGGGAATTCCAGTACATGTTATGTGCTTGAACATTAAAAAAGCTTTTGATAAGACACTACGTGAAAGACTTTGTTTTCTGGTCAAATCTTCTGGAATTAGTAGTTATCTAGTACGCTCGATTGAAAACTGCCTGAAAGCCTTATGGCAGGATGTTGAATGTACTTGGAGACCAGTCACTGGTTGTGTGACACAGAGATGATATTATCACCATTGCCATTTTATGCTTTCATTAATAATCAAAATGTAGGTGATGGGGGGCCAATATGGATAAGAGTTAGGACTGAAGAGAGTATTGAACTGGTACAAATAGATTTAGACATACTGGGCTCCCTGCTCTTCACTTGCTTCGATCTTATTCTAAAATGTAGATAATACTCACCTGAAATCTGACCTGCACCAAACACATGCAGGAATTATACTCTGCTTACTCACTTCACACACCTATGAGTTAGAGAGAAAATACTGATTATTTCATTAAAATATTTCATTTTTGGTGCTAATGAATATTCCTGTTTAGCTATTTAGTTTAATGATTGGCATTTGATTCTGCCTTATTTTAACATTATTTCTGATTATGTGGAGAGTTCCTGATTGAATTCTAATGTTGCAGGCACTGTATGGTTGAAGAAGCTCTAGTTGCAATAATAATGAAAGCCAGTCCAAGGAGGCCTTTGATTCTGAAACGGAGGAAACGTCCCCTGACCTTCAGTAATCCGGCAGACCCAAAGGAAAATGCTGCTGAGGACAAGAATGATCCGAGCAAACTCAAATCTGCGTCCAGAGATTTTGGCACAGCCAACACTTGTCCAAGGAAAGATGACATGGAAAGCTCACAAAAGCGCACAGCTATGGAGACTCAAAAGTTCCCCGAGAGGATTCGGATTGTAAACCACCCATCAATGCCCAACACCCAAGTTGTGTTAATTCCAAAAAATGCTGACCTTCAAAGCATCATAGCAGCACTCACAGCAAAGGGAAAGGAGAGTGGTTCTAATGGGCCCAAGAAATTTATTCTTTTGAGCAGTAATGCAACTTCTTCCTCTCGTCAGAGTCAATCTTTGGGAAGTAATGATCCTTGTGCAACACGAGGAAGTTTTCCTACACTACTGGAGAGAAGCCAAAAGTCGACGGAGTTCCGGGAAGAGTCAAACTTAACAATTGCTAACCCAAGTGGCACAGTGGCAGTAGCAGACTTTGCAAGTAGTGTCAGCATCAAGAAAGAGGATGATTTCTCAGTACAAATCCCTCAGACACTGGTATCTTCAGCTCTGTATGATCAAGAGACTGGTACAGGTAAGAAACGGTCCCTTGTGACATTATAATACTGCAGAAGGAGACTAGACATATATATTCTGTGAGGAAGTGTGTGCATATTATTTCCAGCAAATTAGATTAATAATTGTGATGTACTTAGTGTTCAAATGTGGATGTCCTGAAATAATCATAGAGACAATTCTGACAGTTCAAGTCTAGCTGCTGACAAAAGACCAAAACAGCATGAACTTGCTCTTTATTCTGAGTTTTTGAGTGATTAGAGACAAATTGATTTCCTCTGAAAATGGTTAGAAACCACTTGAATTCCTCTTGCACTTAATGTTGTTATCTGAACTCCCACAAACTCCAATCAGTAACTCCAGTTTAAACTTAGATGCTATCTTTTTCAATGTGTTCAAAGTGGCAAACCAGTTTTCCGAAGCGGTTCAGGATTATACAGAGGAAATTCCTGCTGTGGTGGATGACTCCACAGCTGTAATGAAAGTCACGAGCACCAGTCCTCGAACAAACAAAAGCTAAATTCCCACTTTGAACAGAAACGGGTTGTAACCTCTTTAAACATTGTTGTCTTTAAAAATGCTTACTGATTTGAAGCATGTACATACCTATTTTCAGTAGCAACCTAGTTCAACAGTTGGAGACTACTCTGATATCATTGTTTAATCTAAGATAAGCCTTTACAACAGAATGCAAGAAAGTCTCCAATGTTTAACATTTTATGGAAGAAGAAATATTTTGCTTCTCTATCACCCCTCTTTTTTTTCCCATCTCCTTGAGCACCAGAATGCACAAAACAACAAGTCCCACTGATCGTCACTGCTTCCAACCAGGCACCCACATGTCTGTATTTATCAACTTCATAGAGTGAAGAGGAGATCAAATAGTGGTGTTCAAACTTGTACTTTTTTCGTGAGATACTGTGGATGTTGGCATGCCTCAACATCCTTCCAAAAACCAGAGTTAACTTATAGAACCACTTGCATGAATCTGGGTGGGTCACCAATTTGAAATGTCACCTTCTGATGCGAAGAAATTCCTGTTTGAAATTCCCGTGCATCTTTGGAACATAGTCTGTATCTTACAGGCTGTGACACTGATTTCGCTGGCAGAACAGGGCCAGTAACGTTGCAAGAGCTAAGAAACTGGGCGTGAGCCTAATTTTTCACCTGTCGCCCGATCTTACTGGCTCACCACGCTGATCGACCAGCGTGGCAAACCAGTAAGATCATTCCTGATGTCTGCTGCTTATTAATAAATTTTCTGCTTTTCCTTTACCTCTCTGAATCTCATTATCTTTTCTGCTAACAAACCGCACAAAACACACTGCACTTATTCTCTGCCCAATGCACGCTCTCCCCTGGGGCAATGAAGGTCAGAAGTTTGAAGGGCAGGAACCAGTCGATGGTTTATATTCATGGGATGCAAACATCACTGTCAATGCCAATACTTGCTGCCCATTTTTAATTGCCCATGAGAACTTGGTGGTGAGCTATCACCTTGAACTACTGCAGCCCTGTGGTGTAGGTACATAGTTGTTAGGAAAGGAGGTCTAGCTTTTGACAGTAAAAGATGGACAAGTCACAATTATGAGTGTTGAAGGGAATTTGGAGGTGATAGTGTTCCCAAGCACCTGCTGCCCTTGACCTCCTTGGTGGAAAAGATTTTGGACTTGGAAGATGTTGACAAAGGCAGCAAGTTGCTACAATGCATCTTGTTTGTATATAGTACACACTGCTGCCACTGCACACTAATGGAGGGGGTGAATGTTTAAGGTGGTGGCTTGGGTACTGATCAAACGGGCTGTCTTGTCTTGGATGGTGTTGAGCTTCTTGAGTGTTGGGGTTGCACTTGTCAGTGTAAGTGGAGAGTGTTAGATCATTCCATCACACACCTGTCTTTGAAATGATGGATTAGCTTTGGGGAGTCAGGAGGTGAGTTACTCACTGCAGAATGGCCAGCTTCTGATCTGCTCTTGAAGCCACACAGGTCATTTAAGTTTCTGGTCAATGATAACACCCAGAAAGTTGATAGTGGCGGATTGAGTAATGGTAATTCCATAGGTTTTAAGAGGAGATGGCTAAAATCTCTGTTGTTGAAGGTAATCATTGCTCACCACTTGTGTGGCACAATGCTGCTTATCAGCCCAAGCCAGAATATGATCCAAGTCTTAACGCATTTCAACATAGACTACTTCAGTACTTGAGGAGATGCAATTAAATGGTAATTATCAGCAAACATCCCACCTCTGACCTTATGATGGATGGAAGATCATTATGAAACAGCTGAAGATGGTTGGGCCTATGATAGAACCCTGAGGAATTTCTGCAGCAATGTCTTTTGGCCTCCAAAACCACAGCCATTTACCAGCATCTCAAATTCAAGTCCTGCTTATTGAACCCTTTGTAACATTCAATGTGGTGCAAAACTCTGCAAGCAATGGGTGTTAATTGAGCTGGATGACTCCATGTGCTATGGAGCTTAAGAGGGTGATGTAGTTATGCAGTAGCCCTTAATTAGAAATGTTACCAGCAATCCCATTATATACATCTAATTGTGGTTGTGTTATTTTAGTATGGGAAATAGTTTGAGCGCTGCAGTAGCTTTCACCAGTCAAACTAAGTTCGTTCAAAACTGAGTTTTTTTGCGCAGTCAAAGGGAAAGCTATATTTTTCTGGTGAACTGCAACCAATTAAAATGGGCAACTGGCTATATTTGAATTGTGGCTTAAAATATAGATGGAATGGAGTGGATAAAAGCAAGAATGTAATAGGTCCTGATGACAGAATCTAACCACAAGAAAGATGCCTCAAAGTGACCTACAGTGGCTGATCTACGTCAGGCAAGTTTCTACTTTTTATGCAAAAAGCTCTTATTATTTCCTTCTCTTAGCTTCTACAGTTTCTGAACGTCTTCTCCTGGATGACAGCCTGACCAACATTCAGTGGCTGGGTAAGATGAGCACAGATAGCCTAGGTGCTTGCAGCGTGAAGGATGAAACTGAGAAAGAAAACCAAGAGCCTCCAACAGAAGGTGCCACTGTAAGTGCTGCTCATCCTGGCTCGGTGTTCAATTCTGAGGCATTCCAAAAGCTGCATCACTTTTGAAGTATTTACCCATTTGATAATTTTAGTTTACGTGCACATATTCATAGAGAGCAATTAACAATCTGGGGACGCATTGGGGTCAAGAATAATTATTTAGTAAGTGGATAGAATGACTATAGAGGGAGGAGGAGGCAAACTGCATAAAAGGGATGAGTTTGGAAAGGGAGAGTGATGGGACTGGACTGTAGTGAACGAGTGCCGGTCAGGAAGATTTGAGGACAGCAGATGCAATGACGTTGAAAGAAGAGATGAATATTTAATGCAGCAAGTTCTGTGACTTGTATTTAGCTTTGTTTTGATTCCTTAGTGTTTCAGAATGGCTCGTATAGGAAGTTAAATATTTATTTTTTACAGTCACTTTTGGTTGGCTTAAGTAAGTTTAGGGAATGTAGAGTTAACTTGTATATAACTAATATAGACTATCTGCTTGGGGCAGTGTAAGAGAAGACTTACTATGAATCTTTCCTTGCCTTAACTGTCCTGGGACTGACCTGACCAACATTAGAATTCAATTATTTAAAAGACCTTGGCCGGAATTTTACCACCATGGGAATTGGAGCGGGCGAGGGGCAGACAATGGTAGATCTGTTGACCTCAGGTGGGATTTTACGGTTTTGGCATAAGCGAAGCTGTAAAATTCCACCCCTCCCCACCCCCGCTGTGTGTGAATCTGATGTATTGGTCCAAAATATATGCTTGTTTGGCTGTGTTTTACAATATCCTCGGTATTTTGGTATTGTTTCCATTTTCTGTGATGGATGCTCTCCTTATTGCAGGCAGAGTCAGTTCATGAACGACCTCCATACTCTTACATGGCTATGATACAGTTTGCGATAAACAGTACTCAGAGCAAGAGGATGACCCTAAAAGAAATCTACACTTGGATTGAGGATCATTTCCCTTATTTCAAACATGTGGCCAAACCAGGTTGGAAGGTAAGATGAAAGTATTTAAATTGGTAGTGCTTTGGAGGAGGAACAGTGGCATTATCACTGGACTAATAATCAAGAGATCCAGGGTCTGGGGGAACCCAGGTTTGATTTCAACTGAGACAAATGGTGAAATTTGAATTCAAATTTTGGAATTAAAAGCCTAATGCCAACTAATGAAACAACTGTCGATTATCAAAAAAAAACCTCGTTGACTAATGTCCTTCAGGGAAGGAAATCTACTACCCTTACTCGGTCTGTCCTACATGTGACTCCAGAGTCACAGCAATGTGATTGACTTGTAACACTGCCCTCTGAAATGGCCTTGCAAGCAGCTCAGCACAAGAGCAATTAGGGATAGGCAATAAATGCTGGTCCGGCCAGTAACGCCAACATCCAATGATTTAAAAAAATGAACAGTGGAGTGGAGGGTCATAAGTTCAGTCACCACTCCTGAAATCTCTTAGTAGTTCCTGACAAGTTGTGTCAGGTAGACACTGCAGAACATCTTATACCAGCTTTGAGAAAAAGGAGCATGGGATGTTCTACCTTGGTGCAGAGCTGAGGACTGGCGAACAAACCTTTGAGAACAAGAGCAGGAGTATCCTTAATTCCCTTAGAATCGAAACGTGCTTTGATTCAGGCGTGAATAAACTCTTGAGCAATCATCACATTGACAATCCTCTGGGGTAGAGAATTCCTCACATTCAGAACCCTCTGAATGGCAGACATTTCTCCAGGCATCTCTATTTTGAGACTAGAGGCGTTATAGACTCTCTAGCCAGGGAAAACAGGCTCACAGCTTCTACCCCACAAAGACCTCTCAGAATACCCATATATTCAATAAAATCACCTTTCATTCTTGATTCCAGAAATATCGGTCCATTCTGTTATCTCTTTCTCATAAGATAACCTTCTCACTGCAGAAATCAACCCAACAAATTTTCAATGCGGTCCCTCCAAGGTTTCCTTGGGTACAGAAACCAAACTGTACACAACACTACAGTTTTGGTCTTGCCAAAGTAGGGCAGCATGGTGGCACAGTGGTTAGTGCTGCTGCCTTACAGCACCAAAGACCTGGGTTCCATTCCGGTCTTGGGTGATTGTGCAGAGTGTGCATGTACTCCCCATGTTTGTGTGAGTTTCCTGCAGGTACTCAGGTTTTGCCTCTCAGTCCAAAGGTGTGCAGGTTATGTAGATTGTGCACTAATCATGGACAGAGTTACAGGGATAGGATGGGGGAGTGGGCCCAGGCAGAGTGCAGAGGGTCAGTGCAGACTCAATCTGCTGTAGAGATTCTATGGTTCTAAAACCATGTACAATCTCACTAAAACTCTTCAACTCAAATAGACTTGCAATAAAGGCCAATGTTTTATTTGCCTTCTTAATTACTCGTTGTCCTACAAGTTAACTTGTGTTTCATGTACAAGGATGCCTATAGACCTCTGAACACTAATGTTTAATCGTTTCTCGTTTAAAAATAATTTGTTTTTCAACTCTTCCTACCAGATTGATTTATTACAAACATTATTACATTTAATAAGCAACAAGGCATGCTGGATTTAATCCACGCATTTAACCAAAAATAATTTATAAGCTGGGTGGATGTTCATTATGATAGTAAGCATATATTGTCAACCTCCTGTGCAAAACTGTGTCGCCACTAGTACTTTGTTGGATTTCCGGGTGAGTAATTTCAGAGTGGTAATCTATCTCCATTTCCACTCCATTGGAAGTTACAGCCCACTATATATGCCATTTCAAGAGCAGATTTTTCCCTCCATTTGGCAGTTCTGACAATCCTGGAGGTTTCCCTGTTAACAATAAAAAAATTCAAGGAGCGTCTTTCTTTAATGCCAAATTCTGTTCACTCTCATGTGAAGCACTCTGGGACAGTTCACTATGTCATGGTGCTACTTAAATGCAAGTTTTTTTTGTTGCCAATGCTTCTCATTTCTGCTTTGTTAACTTAAAATGCTGATTATCATCATAATTAACTCCTTCTCCCTGCCTCAGAATTCTATAAGGCACAACCTATCTCTACATGATATGTTCATACGTCAAACTTCTCACAATGGCAAAATCTCACACTGGACAATCCGTGCTGAAGCCAACCGCTTCCTGACATTGGATCAGGTTGTTAAGGTGCGTTTATTGTTTATTTTAAAAAACACTACTTTGTTTGTGCAGATTTGTAGTTTCCTGTCAGGAGCTGGATAAGCATCTGGCTAATCACGATATTGAGAAGTGTAAGAAAAACAGAAAATGTTGGAAAATCTTAGAGTGCTGATGAACAGTCATCCAAACTCAAAACGTTAGCTTTATTCTCTCTCCACAGATGCTGTTAGACCTGCTGAGATTTTTCCAGCATTATCTGTTTTTGTTTCAAATTCCAGCATCCGCAATCCGCAATAAGTTGCTTTTATCTTGAGAAGTGTAAGAGTTAATCAAGACAGTTCAATTCACAATTACAATATGGAACAATCTGGAATCTGTGTTTCTGAGGTCAAGGAAATGCCTAATCATTTCATTTTGATACATTGTAATGTTAGGGTGATGTCAGGAGTTTTTCTCAATTATCTGGAGAACAGGGAAAAGCTCCTTTTGAAATTACCTGAAATTAATAATAAAACAAATGTCAAAATCCAGGATAGACGAAAAGTGCTTGTCATTGCTAAATTTACTGACTCCATTGTCACTGAGGTATGCTTACCTGTCTTTACTCAGGTAAATGACATCTTTATAACCAGGTTTGTTTTGATTGTGTCTTCCAACTCTGGCTTCTTCAAGAATCAGGAATGGCACACAATTGTTTTAAATTATGTATGCTTTATGTTAATTAGACCTGCAATGTTAATTATTCTGTGCAGTTGGTAACTAGGCCAATCCATCTGTGTTCATGTTATATCAGCTGTTCCTCCATATTTCCAAGATTTAAATATTCCAGATTTGCTATGAATGTAGTTTTGCATGAATATTTTGTGATAGAAGCAGGCTAACATGCAGAATGAATGATGTCTTTGTGGCTCTCTGCAAGAGCAACTTGGCTAGTACCACACCCCAATACTTTCCCGATTGCCCTGCAATTATTTTCCTTTCAAGTGCTTACCTAATTCCGTCTCAAAAGACATGATTGAATCTTTCTCCATCACACTCTCAGGCAGTGGTTTGCAGATGCTAGCCAATCACTGCATGAAATAGGTTTTACCTTATATCACCATTGATTCTTTTGCCAATCACCTTAAGTTGGTGATTGGCTGGTTCTTGATCCTTGGGCAACAGAAACAGTTTGTGCCCATTGACTGCCCAGACCCTGTGATTTTGAACAACATAATCAAATCTCCTCTTAACCCTCTCTTTAAGGAAAACAACCCCAGTTTGTCCAATCTGTCCAAACAGTTGAAGTCTCTTATCTCTGCAACCATTCTCCTGAACCTTTATAGCATTTGCCTACAACATTAACAGTGAGTGTGCTTCAAAGTAAATTAAGTGACTGTGAGGGGTTATCTTGAGGACTTGGAAGATATATGCATCAGCTATTTTCAATGCTCATTATAGAAGGGGGCTGTTGAGTGACATGCTGCATTCATTGAGCTCAGTAAAATGGCCAGTTGCTGGGAAGCACCTCGTTGCAGTAGGATGTCCGCTTTAAAATTTATATATGTATTTTAACCTTCAACACTTCTCGTTCTTGGTCGACATTTCATGCAGTCATCGGATTACAGCTCACCTGACCTGACTCATTGGATCCAAGCAGTACCTGTGCTGGTCTGTCAACAAGTAAGACCCATGTGCTATTGGTGGCACCTTGTCACCTCTTTGTGCTGATTTTTATTTAGGTGGGCCATGGAAGGGAAGGCATTACTTTTGATGTTATATGCTGGGATATCAATAACCTCAGCTCTTATTTCTCTTTGATAAAATTCAGTACTTAAAACAAGTATGCATTAATTAATTTACTTGTAGACAGTGGGCTCTGTGTTCTATTGCTGCTGTGAACTGTGCTTACCCATACTATGGGTGGATGATTTTATTTTAATCGGGTTGTTTTACTTCTGCCTTTCGACTCTGGCTTCTCTGGAAAACAGGAATGACATATGATTATATCAGGACCAAAGGGTCAGGTATACAAATGAGTGAGGGAGAATTAAGAGAAAGAAAATGAACAGGAAAGAATGGTGATATTAAAAACTGAGGGAAAAAGGGAAACAATGGGTTAAAAACCCAAAAAACAAATGGGTTCAGGAAATATAATCTCGTGAAAGTGACTGTGTGTGTGAATCACAGAAGGAAAAATAACATGAAGCAAGGAAAAATATTTGGAACATTTCCTTGGGTTATTTTTTATATGTTAAAAGCAAATATATTGGCATGTGAATGTTTAGTAAATTATTGCCTATTCATGTCGTGTCAAAAAAATTAAAATAAATTGACCAGTGACATCTAAATCGTGGATTCAAATACAATTTTGTCTTGACTGACATCCATTTTAATAGTTTAAAAAGGGTTTCTGCATTATGCATCTTATCTTATTATGCCTCTGCATGTTTATTAATCTTGCATTTATGAAAACTTTTTTAATCTGTTCAATTTTAGCAACAAAAGCGTACTGGTAACACTGAGCTGCCAAAGAATAACGTAGCTATCAGCACAGGTACGTGAAAAGGTCCACTTAACTTTGAAGTGCTTCGATTTTAATGTGTTTTTACGAGTTAACATCCAGAAAGTGCAGTCACTTGCTAATGTTAGGCATGTTTAATAATATCACTGAGGGAGACTGGGAGTTGGGTTTCTGTTTGTTCAACGCAATGTCACTTGGGCAGGAAATGGTAGTCGCAGCGTCACAGATTGAATCTGGTTCATTCGGTAATGAACTGAATTGTTTTTATTTAACCTCCTATTATCTGGCTTTGCCACACCCTCAGGCCAAACATTTTCAGATGTCAGGAGCTTTACCCCACAATCTGGGATGTGTTCCCCACTGACTTCAACAAGCCTGCCTCATGGTTACACTCTTAATGAGTATTGATTGGCAGCAGGTGAGATTTCCCACCTTGTGGAGCTGCTAGCCAATCAGATGGGCAGACAGCTCTCCGACCCACTTGGGTCAGTGGGGAACACATCCCAGATTGTGGGTCAAGCCCCTGACATCTGAAAATGTTAGGCCTGAGGGTGTGGGAAAGCCAGATAATAGGAGGTTAAATAAAAACAATTTGGTTAATTACCGAGTGAACCAGATTCAATCTGTGACGCTGCGACTGGCATTCTGCAATGGCTGGAAGAGGCACTGCCGCAACATACCTGGGACTAAGTGCTAGATCATGGAGGCCAGAGAAGTGGCAGGTGTCCGATGAAGGGTAGGGGACTCTTGGGGAAGTTGGCAGTGGAGCGATTGGGGAATCGTTAAATGGGCCAGGAGAATGTCCAGAGGTACCCGGTTGTTGAGGAAGGGCGCCCACCCGAGCTCGAGGATTTCATAGGCTCTTCTAGGTGGCTACTAAAGGGCTTTAATTGGGACAAGCGCTAGCTTCCTGTCTGAGGCCCAGCTTGCCCTATCATAAAATTGCTTCCAGGTCAGGCAGACAGGATTTTGATTTGATTTAATTTATTATTGTCACACGTATTAGTATACAATGAAAAGTATCGTTTCTTGAGCGCTATATAAACAAAGCATACTGTACTGTTCATAGAGGGGAAAAGGGAGGAGAGGAAGTGGCATTGTGGTCATGTCTCTGGACATGACCTGGAAAGCTGGGCTCACATCCCACCATGGCAGATGAAAGTTGAATTTAATAAAAACCTAGAAGTTAAAAAAGCCTAATGATAACCATAAAACCATTGTCATAAAACCCAACTGGTTCAGTGATGTCATTTAGACAAAGAATTCGCCATCCTTACCTGGCCTGGCCTACGTGCAACTCCAGATCCACAGTAATGTGGCTGACACTTAAATGGCTAGCAAGTCACTTAGTTCAAGGATATTTAGGGATAGGCAATAAATACCCATCAGCCCAGTTTGTCAGAATCCAACACCCCTCCCCACCTCCCCAAACCAGCCAGGGTGATGTAAAATTCAGGTCCCAGTGTAGGGCTAAAATACTACAGAATAGATCAACCTATCTTAAGGAGTGTTTGTTTACCGGAAGAGGAGTCAAGTTGACATTATAAATTTCTCTAGAATTGAATGATGGCTGATTTCCTCATTAATTCAATATTTGGTTCCTAAACCTCTGACATAACCTCAACCCACCATTTTGATATAGATTCAGTACAAATGTGTATGGTTACTTTGGTGTAAACCATGTCCACATCCCAATGCTGCAATCTGCAACTTCCATACCAAACAGTGGAAAAATGGGAAATTCTGACATTAAAATCTGTTTTGGAGAATACCTTTAATCCTCTTGAAGGGAGCTCAGCAACAAGACCATTTGTAATAATTAAAGGGAGGGTATTCACTTGGATCATTCCTTCATTCTAAACATTGACGAAACACAAAAACTTGTGTTCTGTCATCTGTGTTAACCTCTTCTGTATTGGCCAGAGACAGCCTGGAAGCTGCATCAAACTTCTGTTGTGACAACCTGAATAAACAAGATGAGTACTGACTGCAGAGGTATCAGCAAACAACATCGGCCTGTTTCTTAGAATCCGCCAGCAATATTCTGAAGTGATAGGATTGTCCATCTTGATTTTGGAGTTGAGGATGTGTAAATTGGTGACAACCTCGGGTGTGGGAGCAAATAGCAAAGCAGGGCACAGCTGTGTGAAAGAGGTGAATTTTTAATCAAAGTGGATGAAGTCATTAGTTGAGAAGGAGACTATCTTAATTATTTTATTTCAATTATTAGTGTATTCTCTATCTAGCTCAATAATTGTCTCCAGCCTTATTCTATGATGATAGAGCTAAATTAGGTTGAATTCCATAAGAAAGAAAAAGGATGTTAGTTGTTATCAAATTCTAGAGGGGAGGTGGTGAGTTACACTTCAATAAGCCAGCTGGATAAACTGTTTTCTTGGCACAGAAGTTAATTTGAGAAAAATGAAGCCACTGTTGCCACGGACTGACTCCTACCTGGTGCCCATTCAACTACCAGTCACCTCCTCCCTCATCCTACAGCCGTCTCCTCACATCACCATGCCAACAATCCAGGGGCATCCTTCCTCAGCCACCAGCAGCAGCAGTGAGCTGGCCAGGAAGCGCAAGCGTGTTCGGATTGCACCAAAGGTGAGATTTTTCCTTTAATGTGGTTCACATGGGATACAGTCCTCAAATAATCAATATGTTAACTTTAGGCAGTCCAAGGTACCCATGAATGCAGCCTTCCAATACCTCCTGACATCAGTGTATCTGGTTCTAATGCTATGATGCATACCAGTGAGAAACTTAAAACTTTCCAAAAATGTAAAACATTCTGTAGCCAGCCCAGAAATTTCTGTATAAAATCTGTACTTGAAGGATGCCACACACATCTAGGCTCAAATAACATTGATAAAATGCTTGACCTCTTCCAGTTTGTTCTACCAGCCTTTGGATTATGTTGTATTATTGCAGTGTGTAGCTGTAATGATGGCCTGTCTGTGATCCTCTGTGTGAAGAACAATCTGCTCAGAAATGTGGATTTGCTAGCCCGTAATAAAACAGTAGTACTGTAACCTTCAGATTAATGAGGCATAATTTTTCTTTGTTTTCTCTCTGCTCATCCCAAACTGATCAGCTGTCTGAGATTCAGGAACCAGCATGAGGGAAATTGAGCGTGCACATGCATCCCACTTGTGCTCAGTAAACTCTGGATTGGTACTTAGCCACAATCCTGACATCTTATCAATTACATATAAGAATGTGATTGTGCACCACTGATTAGTTTCAACATACTGTTCTTGCTTCTCCTAATTTCCAGTTCTTTGTCAAACCCTTCGTCCTGATTAAGGACTGTAAAAGTTTTTTAAAATGTGCCTTCACGTGAGTTTCTCACTTATTTTGTTGAATTTTGGTTTCAGTTTTGGCACTGTCAGGTGTTCTAATCATGTTGCCACAGTTATGGCATGAGGGTCTCTGTCTGGCCATGATGGCCACAGTGTTGAAACATTGTGACTTTCTACTGTTTAGAAGACAAAAAGCAAAATAGAAAATGGGAGCTGGGTTAGCTCTTTTGGCCCTTTGAGCTTGTTCTGTCATTTAAGAAGATATAACTGATCTTCTACCTCAACTTCACCTTACCAAATCATCCCTTTATCCCTTAATACGAAATTCTATTGATCTCTTTCTTGAATGTACTTAAGAACTGAGCTTCCACAGCTCTTGGAGATAGAGAATTCCAAAGATTGACAACCCTTTGAATGAAGAAATTTCTCCTCGCCTCAGTCCTAAGTAGCCAACTTCCCCCCAGCATGGCCTAGATTCCTCAATGGATTTTCTCACCATCAACCTGTATCAGAATTTTGTAAGTTTCAATTAGATCACCTTTCATTCTTCTGCATTCCCGGGAAGGTAGGCCTAATCTACTCATTATCTTCTCACGACAAGCCTCTCTTACCAGAAATTAGTGTAAGGAACTTTGGTTGCACTCTGTCCAGGGTAGGTATGCCCTTCCTTGGATAAGGAGACCAAACTGCAGTATTCTAGGTGTGGCCTCACCAATGCACTTTATATGACCTCCATAGTGCAGAGGTGAATCATGCAAGGGTTTTGTGACTTGAAAGGAAATATATAATGCTCTCTCAAATGCCAAGTCCTATCCTTTAAGACAATTGTCTTTTCATAAAACAAAGAAAGATTATTCTAATCCTTTCAATGTAGTTCAGTTTTTATGTGACAGAGAAATGGCCATAAGGTTGATACAGATTAGTGAGGCAATTTGGTCAATTTAGAACTTCCATTTTGAAAATATTCCGTAATCCCTCCACTCCCAACATTTTTTTGTTTCATGATTCACCTTCAGTGTTCAGAAGTCTATATTCAAAGAATTCATCACAGATTTACATGAAAAGCTCTTTGTGACATCTCTATAAAATTGTCCCTTTATCAGTTTCAGCTAATGCCCGAGTTCAACCTTCTGAACATACCACAAAGTACTACTCTGGACTAACTTTATACATTGTAATATTGTGTATATTTCCATAATGTGAAACTATCATTTAAAGACACCTGAGACTGAGGGAAAAGCGAGAATTAACTGAGTGGCTGATCCAGAGGTTTGAATTCCTTTCTAATTTTTTAAAAAAGAGGAAAGTGCATTTCTAGATCCAAAGGGCAAAAATTTGGTTGTTTAGTTGAATGAATGAAATACTCTCTAGCTCAGATCAGTTAGAGGTTGCTGCTGAATGACAATGCCAGAATGGTATGATGTTTGCTTGTTCACAGTTATTAGGCTGACATTTCACTAGCCTGCTATATAGGGAAATACGGTGAAAGCTAGATGTTTCCTCACACAGTAGGGTGGACCTTGGCTTTATCTGATTGTGTAAATTGGGTGCTAGTGAATGGGCAGCTTGTTTTATATCTCTCCCAATTTTTATTGAAACCACTGTCCAAATGCTGCTGACTCATTATCACCTGTTTTGTACAGTGCCTCAAAGAATGTGTACATTGAGAGGAAGAGGGAAAATCAGATCAACATCCTCCAGCTGCAGCTGTAGCTCATAGATGGGTCAGAGAATGGTTAGAATGGAGAACTTGCTATCAGGAGTAGTTGAGGTGACTAGCATAGATACATTTACATAGAAGCTAGATGACTATATGAAGAGAATAGGGATAGAAGGCTATAGCATAGAAGGGGGCTTGTGTGGAGCACAGACACCAACATTGACTTGTTGATCAGAATGTAGTACCATGGAAAGGGCCTAGAAAGTCATTGGCTTCTTAGGGAACAGAGATAGCATTAGATTTAATCAGATAGTCACAGAATCTTCAGCATTTGCTTTTCTTCCTACCCTAGTCTATCCTCTGAAATCTCCCAAGGGTTTATCCTTGGCCCTCTCCACATGCTGTCCTATGATCACAGGCAAAGGGTCAGTTTCTACGTGTATGCTAGTGTATCTCTCAACTATGTTTCTTTCAACCACTTCACTGCTTCTGTGCCATCAGACTGAATGCCTGACATGTAGTCTAAACTGAGCTGCAATTTCCTCCAATTAAACATTAGGACAGAACCTAAGAACATAAGAAATAGGAGCAGGAGTAGGCCATCTAGCCCTTCGAGCCTGCCCCGCCATTCAATAAGATCATGGCAGATCTGAAGTGGATCAGTTCCACTTTCTCGCTTTCTCCCCATAACCCTTAATTCCCTTGTCTATCAGAAACCTATCTACCCGTGACTTAAACATATTTAGCGAGGTAGCCTCCACCACTTCAACGGGCAGAGAATTCCAGAGATTCACTACCCTTTGAGTGAAGTTCCTCCTCAACTCCGATCTAAACTGCGCCCGCTGCCCCCCCCCCCCCCCCAATCTTGAGGCTGTGCCCTCTAGTCCTGCTATCCTTTCTAAGCGGGAAGAATCTCTCTACCCTATCCATCCCCTTCATTATCTTATACGTCTCTATAAGATCCCCCCTCATCCTTCTAAACTCCAACGAGTACAGACCCAGTCTATTTAGTCTCTCTTCGTAGTCCAACCCCTTCATATCCAGTATCAGACTAGTGAACCTCCTCTGCACTCCCTCCAAGGCCAAAATATCCTTGCACAAGTGCGGCAACCAAAACTGCACACAGTACTCCAGCTGCAGCCTCACCAGTACCCTGTACAGTTACAGCAAGACCTCCCTGCTTTTATATTCTATCCCCCTCGCTGTAATGGCCAGCATTCCATTCGCCTTCTTTATCACCTGCTGCACCTGCAGACTGGGTTTTTGCGACTCATGCACAAGAACCCCCAGGTCCCTCTGCATCGTAGCGTGCTGCAGCTTTTCGCCCTTTAAATAGTAATCCGTCCTACTATTATTTCTGCCAAAGTGGATAACTTCACACTTGCTAACATTATACTCCATCTGCCAGGTCCTCGCCCACTCGCTCAGCCTATCCAGATCCCTCTGCAGACTTTCCACACCCTCCACGCAATTTGCTTTTCCACTCATCTTTGTGTCATCAGCAAATTTCATCACCCTATACTCAGCCCCCTCCTCCAGATCATCTATATAAATGGTAAATAGCTGAGGCCCCCGCACCAATCCCTGCGGCACTCCACTAGTCACCAACTGCCAATCAGAATAGCACCCATTAATACCAACTCTCTGCTTCCTATTAGACAACCAATCCTCTATCCACGCTAACACCTTACTCCCAACTCCGTGCACCCTAACCTTCTGTAGCAACTTTTTATGAGGCACCTTATCAAACGCCTTTTGAAAATCTAGAAACACCACATCCACCGGTTCCCCTCTGTCTACTGCACTAGTCACATCCTCATAGAAAGCCAATAAATTCGTCAAACACGACTTCCCCTTAACGAATCCGTGCTGCGTCTGCTGTATCAAACCATCCCTTTCTAGGTGCCTCGCTATTTCTTCTTTGATGACGGATTCAAGCATTTTTCCAACTACAGACGTTAAACTAACTGGCCTATAATTCCCTGCCTTTTGTCTGCTACTTTTTTTAAACAGTGGCGTAACATTCGCCGTTTTCCAATCTTCCTTAGTGTTTGGTCCCACCACAAGAATCTGCCATTAATTTCATTCCACCTGTCTAACCAGACTATTCACAACCATGATATCCTCTTTGATCCTGAACTGAGTTTCCAACCCAATGTCCTTGTTATCACAAATTGACTTGCACCTCTATGATATTACCTACCACAACCTATCTGCTTTGTCCATGCCTTTGTTTCTTCTGAACTTGATTATTCCAGTGTCCTTAATTATTCTAATCTCCTTGAACTTGCCATTTCTCCAGTGCTGGTCTTATGCTGTGCTATTTCTGTCTGCCTCGACCATTGGTAGCTGCTGTTATGATCTTGATTTTTTTGTTTGGAAATCCAAAAACCTGAACATTCACTAAAAGAATGAAACCACAAAGTTCATGGTTTTAAACAAAAGAATTTTACTACACAAAAATCAGAGAAGATGAATAATAATAATTGCACTGTTAAACAGTTATTTAACATCAAAAATATTAAAAATATATTGAATACAGATACATATTACCTAAACTAAACTTCTAAACATAACTTTCCTTCTGTGCCCATTTGACTTTAACTCAACTTGATAAGATGATTTGATAATTTAAGTCAGATACCAACTAAAAAAATTGGAGGGTTAGCCACTTTGAGTCCTATTTCAAAGATTCAAACATGGGTTAAAATTTCTTGAGCCTTACACTTAGTTCTGGCAAGGTTGTCTTTTTAAACTCTTCCAACCATCCCACAGTTATAAACTCTGTGGTCAACACAGGTTTCACTAACATCTTAAGCATGACTTTGGGTCAGAACTCCCCTGGTTCTAATGTTCCTCACTCAAACTCTGCAAGCTTGTTCTAAACTAAAACCGTGCTTGAGACCAGGATCACTTAGGAACTTACTTCATAATTAACTTCCTGTTGGCCTTTTGCTGGACTATTATTTATGATTAGTTACTGGAAGGAACTTGGTTTTTACAAGAAATCTTCAAGAGAAACCTAGCTCACAAAGGGACCATCACCTGAATATAGAAGATGTTTCTTTGCTCCAAAAGCACAGGGGCCATCACACTGTGCTTTCAACCACCTAACTCCTACCCAATAAAATTCTATCTCTCTTCCTCCTGCTGCTTGTTGAAAGACTCACCTTAAAACCAAATTTATGGTATCCATCCTGTCCTTTCTACCCAACCCTTCACATCTGGGTCAGCATTCACTCTTATCTGATCACTTCTCTTAAAAACAGTTTAGAAAAACAAAATGTTATTGTTAAGAAGATTGTAATACTTTCCTTCAACATCAATGTCTTCAAAGTATTTGGTTTGATTGTTTTTGTTTCAGGTACCAAGTGAGATTGCGAGTTATAATCATCCTGCGACCTCAGTAAAGAACTCTGAGAAACCACAGCTGATTCAAGCAATCCCTCCAGTTGCTGACGTGCATGAAAATAGTGTAACAGCAAAACTTGGTGAGGTGTCCAGGGAGAACAGTTCCAGGCGAAAACAGAGGCATGTTCTTCAGCCTGTTGAGGAGCCAGTAATCCTGTTCCCAGAAACCAGTGAGCCTGCAGCAGAGACTGGATTAGATTTGGGTTTTGTATCTGACTTCCAGGAATCCAGAACCATGGAGCAATGCTCAGATTTTGCCAGCACCAGCATAGATTATAACTTCAAAACACCCATTAAAGAAAAGCCCCGCGATCAGCCTGCTTCCTCCACCCCTAGCAAAGGTACCACTGGAGGCTCTCCAGTCACTGTAGCAAACAGCTGGAAGATTGCACTGACCCCTTTGAAAAAAGATGACAGCTTGTTTGAATTCAGTCCTGTGAGGACACCATGTGGTTCCTTTTTAACACCCTTGCGTAATAACACAGGATACCTGAGTTTAAGTAGTACACCTTTTAAAGACTTTGCTCTCTTTGAATCACCGCGTGAGCTCTTGAACTCACCGGTTAAGGATCTTGTACCTGACACAAGCTCCTCCCCTCTTTCAGAGGACAATTCGAGAAGGTGTTCCCGAGAACTGCAGGTAAATGCAAACTGTAATACCAAAGCAAATAGGTCTTTGACTGAAGGCTTGGTCTTGGACACTTTGAACGACAGTCTTAGTAAAATATTACTGGACATTAGCTTCACCGGCCTGGAGGATGAGGACTATGAACTTGGGAATATGAGCTGGTCAACACTAATCCCAGAACTGAGATAGATCAGTTTGTGGGGTGTGGTGGGGGAAGGGAGTCTTGCTGCTTAAATTATTTTTTTTCTTGATATTTCAAGTTCAAGCTGATACAAATATTAAGGCACAATTAGAAAAATCCGGACTAAGCCCTTGAACAAAATTCCAGGTTGTTTTTGAAATCATTAATTCCTAGTGTTTGTATCTTGTAGGTACTTAGTTCCTTGCCCACCTGAACTATGCTTACTGTAACTAGATTAATCACTGTTCATTGTTATTCATGTATAATCTTTTGCACGTGTCTGTGTGAGCCTGCCATACAGGGTATTGATTTGATATTGTGTGTGTGTATACGTGTGCCCACTATGTTTGATGCTGCTTTGCCTTCCTGTACACAGGACAATAGGCCATGATTAAAAGGCCTCAAGACTTCCCCAGCACTTCATTTCTGACTATTTTCATCGGATTCCTTGATTCTGACTATAGATTTTCTTAATTCTTGGTGTCTTCTCAGGGGATGACAGAAACTTTTGTATATTGTGCTAGTAAATTTATATTTTTTTTTAAATGTAAAGAGAACAACATGAAGAGGAATGGAAGCCTTGTAATGCATAGGAAGGGATGGGGGAGAATGGCTTTCTTGGTTTCAGTGATTGTCTGATCTTAACTGAAGTTTGTTGTAAGGTTTGAGATAATGCAGGCCAGTTGTAATTGATCAGTATCAGTATAAATTGTCTGTTTTTGATGTACCTCAGAGATTGACATTAATCGTTGCAGTGTCCTGTAGCCAGCAGTGCTCAATTCCAGCCCCAGAGATTTTACTACATTAGACAGAAAATGCTAGGAATTAGTTAATGATTTGGGTGTGGAACTGCCAAACAGGTGTATTTTCCAGATTTTTTTATTTCAGATTTTTAATTTTTTGCAGTTTGTTTTCTCTTCTTAAACTAGTTTCCAAAGAGCAAAGAAAATTTAGTGTCTATATCAGCTTTCAACTTTTGATGAATAAATCACTAGACCAAGCCCACCACTTCCTGACCAGTAAAACCAATTTGCTCTGTGCACTGCTATATAGCATGCAAATAATCTTGTTACAATATTTTGGAGCAGAGATTTGAATGTGCACCGACTTGAGTTTAGCGTTTTAAACGTATGATGTATTCCAGAATAAACGTGGTATTGGTACTGAATGTGAACAGTCCCTTCCTGTAATATATTTTAACAAATAGAGTAACAGAATACTATGATGCAGCTCTACACAATAACAACTAGAAATGCTCTTGAAGATTTTGAGATGTGGACTGATATCTGCATAATGCTGGGGCTTTGGCCTGAACCTTCTGCTTCCAAACCACCTGACCTTGGCCAGTAGAAAAATTCTGCATCTCAACGAAGGCACTTCACTGTTTGAACACCAGCATATCCCTCACCTCAGCCTCTCTTAGCCTGTAGCAACTGATGCCCATTGCGTGAGGAACAGTAGGAGGTTTATATCACAGACCAGATCAATGGCTTGGCACCCTGACACAGGAATGCAGCTCCTTGGGACACACCAATAGCACTACCCTTGTCAGCTATTTTCTGTATGGTTGGCAAAAATGTATCATTCTTGGATTTAAAATCAGTGATTGATTCAACAACAGTTACCATTTGCAGAACTGAATTCCAAACTTCTACCGCAGTTAATTTTTCCTCATTTCACTTCTGAATTTTAGACTATGCCCCCTGACCTAGATTCTGGACCCACCCCCACACCTCCAACCAGCAGAAATAGTTTCTCTGTTTCCTTAGTATCTTGAAAACATCAAATTACCGTTTTAAATTCCAGGTAATTCAGGTAATGGTTTTCAGTATCTTTCTGGTAAATTTATGCTACATCCCGTAAGTCAAATATATCACTTCTAAGGCGTGATGGTCAGAACTTTTCACAGGATACTGAACTGTAATGCAGCTAGAACTTTGGAGAACTGACACATCCCATATCCTAGAACATTCTTTTTGTCCTTCTGATTTCCTTTCCAATTCTCCTCTGCACTTTTTGCCCTTAGCTTGATTCTCTATTGTTTTATGAACTTGATGCCGATCGTAAATCTCTTCTGTTACGTTTTAATCACAACTTGTTTAGCCATAACTTTGGATGCCTTTCCTTTCTCCCTCATGGGAGTGTGTCTTGTCTATGCCACTTTCTTGAAAGCATTCCATTGCTCATTTACTGTTTTACCATCCAATATTTGATTCCAGTCACCTGAGCCAACTTGTTGAAATTAGTCCTTTTTGAGTTGTCTACCTGATTCACAAGCAAAATACTGCGAAGGGTGGTAATTGGAAATAACAGGAGAAAATGCTCAGCAGGACTGGCAGCATCTGTGGAGGGAGGAACCGATTTAACAGGCAGCGCTTTACCAATATTGTCGACATCCAGACATAAGCCAGAAATGTATGTCTGTGATCTGTATAGGCAGCCAGTGAGATCTTCCTCCTGACTTTGTGGTTGATAACTAAGTAGCTGCTGTGGCACAATTAGGGAAATAATGACTCAGTGTCACCACCACATGGTGACCACTGTGGAGGCATGCAGGTGCCCTGCAGCATTGAAAAGATACACTACAAATATTAAAGATAAATGTTCAAGTGAAGAGAAGGCCCACCCCCACCCCCACCCCCACCCCTCCCCTGGAAATCATGGTGACTGTCTCTTAAGGTCCTCTAACCATCCCCACTGGACTGTCTCTGGGAAGCCGCCTACAATCAACCTGCAGCGCCTCCACACAGTGGGAGGCCAACAGCCTGGTAAATGGGCTTTCAAGAGGGTATTTACATATTTAAGTTGACTTCCCACCTCCTTCTGGTGAGGAATGGGTCTGCCAGAGCACCCCGTGGTTTTTACCGGCTCCCTCACTTTGCTCCTGCTTCATGCCAGCCAGCAAAATTCTTCCCAACCTTTCCAACCCAGAACCTTCCCTCAGCTTCTTCTGTACACGGTACAGGAATTACCTTCTTACATTGATCTTATTTTCTCCGTAACTTGTATTAGGAAAGTGTAAGTAACCAACCATCACAATTCTAATTTTATCTTATCTGAAATTTGCTGCAGATTTGCTCCTCCAGCTCTTTCCCACTATTTGATGTTCTACAGTGGAATCCCAACTCTTATTAACCAAATAGATTCTGTCATTAAACCGTCTAGCACATCACCTTTTTCTAAGATTTAATGGTATCTATTATTAATACTGTTTTGAACTTCTCATATTCTTCCCCATTCCTCCTGAATACAATGTAGCTAGAATGTGAAATTCCCCTTCATGGTCTTACGGCACACCGTTTGGCACTGCTGCCTCACAGTGCCAGGGACTGGGTTAAATTCCAGCCTTGGGTGACTGTGGAGTTTGCACATTGTGTGTCTGAGTGGGTTTCTTCTGGATGCTCTGGTTTCCTTCCACAGTCCAAAGATGTGCTGGTTAGGTGGATTGGGCATGCAAACTTGCCCCTTTAGTGTCTAAAGATGTGTAGGATACATGGATTAGCCATGGTAAATGTGTGGAGTTACAGGGATAGGACAAAGGGAAGGGCCTGGGTGGGATGTTCTTTCAAAGAGAGGGTGTAGAATTGAGGAGAATTGGTGTCTTTCTACACTGTAGGGATTCTATGGCAATTGAGAGAAGCCTCCATTATTATCAGACATCACAGCCCTATCTGACCAGTTCTGCATGCATGCAGCTCACCAATGCTCTCTCACTGTAATCCTGCCTTAGTTTGCTTTGCATTTGCCTCCTGGCTCCTCCTTTTCCTAAGTACACTTTATTCTAATGTTGTTTGTCTCTCCCATTCCTCTATACACCTCATTTCTTTTTCATTGATGCTGGTTCCCCTCTTCTTGCCCATGTAGTTTATAGCTTCTCCTACAGCACAAGATAACAGGACATTAATCTTGGCCTAGATCAGATACAATCTGTCCATGGTATACATAATTCCTCTTGTCCTGGAACTGGCCCTACTGCCCCAGCAATCTGAATCCCTCCCTCTTGCACCATTTCACTGTAGCCCCTATACTCACCATTGCATAGGATTAATTTTGTTTGTCCCCTAAAATGTTATCTGCAATCCTTTTGTAGTTACGTTCTGATCTGATTGAAGTCTTTAGAGCAAGATTTGAGTGAGATTTACCCTTTATTTGATCAAAATATTCAAATATGCTCTTGGGAGTAAAATTTTTTTTTAAAAGCTCCACCCATCCCCTTCTGTTGCTTAGTTTAAATGTCAGGGCAGGTATCTTTTGTTACTGTTGTACAATATGCTCCTTGAAGATGGACAAGACATTTTCACTTGCATTCCCTCCTTCTGAGGAAGCATGAATCAGTGCAGCAAGAGGCAGCTTAAAATCCCAGGAAAGAAGTTTTCACTGCACCACCAGTAGTGGGAGTGTTTACTGAAGATCGAAGCAGTTGGCCTCTGCATTTTCTCATGGTCAATCCTGTGAAAACATTTTCCTCAGCAATGGGCACATGCCGAAGTTTCTGTGCAGCAAAGACAAGGAACCTGCTGTGCAATGAAACAATGGACTGTGCTGCATCATTAAAATGCTTAACCAGTCAACTGGTTAAAGGGAGCATTTAGCTTATTGCCAAAGTGATTCAATTAAAACCGATACTCATAAAAATAATTTATTAATATAGAATAAGAAGGAAATGCAAAGTAAACTTTGCATTTTATATAATGCAGGAGAGTTTATAAACTGCATTTTATATAATGCAGATGAGTTAATAAACATTGCATTTTCTTGTCATTCCATGTGTCATGTGCTCTTCCGATGCAATGTTCTTGCATTAATTTTCATTGTGGTACGTTGAAGACAGTGACATCACGATCAAAGCCACTTTGAAATAGTGCAATTGGTTGCATTGACTGACTGACAAGGTTATTGGCTGCTTTGTGCTCCCCATTGCTGCCATACGTCATAAACTGCAAGAGTTGACTCTGTGTAACCAATAGAAAATGTATATTTGAAGGGCAGTGTTGATTTTGTGTGTGTGTGTGTATTTTTTTAATGAGTGTTATCTGCTCCAGCTTTACATCCCAACGAGTAACGTTTCAGTGTACTACTGAAACTACTTTCTCTGAGTCCATACAGACCCAAATATGCAACAGCTATAAGTTTGGCAGTTAAACATCCCCACAGCTGAGTCAATGGATCATGCAAAAGCAACAATAGTTGTAAATTATGAACAATACAGTTTTTTCAGCTTGCAGTATATGTAAATATTTCATACTAACCTACTTGTAAATGCTCCAGATTCTTTTAATGCACCTTAATAAAAAGAACACAATCTGTGCCTCAGACATGTAAAATAAATATAAGCAGACTGATCTAATCTCTAATTGGTAAAAAAGGCTGCTGTACAGAGATGGAATGTCAATAAAAAAAATGACTTTATCTGAATTGTGGCAACGAGTCGGTATGTTCTGTAGCTATATTGTATTGTGCATGTTTTATATCACACAGCTATTCATTATTTTTATTTTCCAGTATAGGCTGGTTGTCTGTGATGAGGATTGAACCTCTGTCACCTGGAATAATATTGTTATAAATTAGAACAGAGAGAGAGACCCATAAAACATTTGTGGTACCATTAATATTTTTATTGCAATTGTTATGGTTCAGGTTAGAAACTCCAAAGGATTTTATGGAGATCACCTGAACCATAAGTTTTGCAACTAGAATGTGGCTTAATGAGCATGATACGTTTCATTTCAGGTATGATTCAACAATCTGCTAAAGAGCTGTTATCAAACAAAGTTTACTTAAGAATATAGTTAACATGTATAGAAAAAAAATTAGCAATACCTTTTACAAACAAAAAAAGAAAAAAAAACAACCACAGTAATATATTAACCCTTAATTGAATATTAAAGTTGTTCCAACAAACCAAAACTTTTCATAGACAAAACTCTTCACAGGTTTAACACAGCATTGATTAAGATCTCACTTGACTTGAAATGAGTTTTTGAAGTGGAGTGCCCCAGGGGTCGGTGCTGGGGCCTCAGCTATTTACCATTTATATAGATGATCTGGAGGAGGGAACCGAGTGTATGGTGTCGAAATTTGCTGATGACACCAAGATTGGTGGAATGGCAAATTGCGCGGAGGGTGTGGAGAGTCTGCAGAAGGATCTAGATAGGCTGGGCAAACGGGCCAGGAACTGGCAAATGGAATTTAATATTGGCAAGTGCGAGGTGGTCCACTTTGGTAGGAATAATGGTAGGAAGGACTATTACTTATGTGGCGAAAAACTGCAGCAGGCGACGGTGCAGAGGGACCTCGGGGTCCTTGTGCATGAGTCGCAAAAACCCAGCTTGCAGGTGCAGCAGGTGGTCAGGAAGGCTAATGGGATGCTGGCCTTCATAGCGAGGGGGATTGAATATAAAAGTAGGGAGGTCTTGCTGCAGCTGTATAGGGCATTGGTGAGGCCACAGCTGGAGTACTGTGTGCAGTTTTGGGCGCCGCACTTACGCAAGGATATTTTGGCCTTGGAGGGAGTGCAGAGGAGGTTTACTAGGCTGATACCGGAGATGAGGGGGTTGAGCTATGAGGAGAGGCTGAATAAACTAGGCTTGTACTCGTTAGAGTTTAGAAGAATGAGGGGAGATCTCATTGAGATGTATAAGATGATGAATGGGATGGATAGGATAGAGGTGGAGAGACTCTTCCCGCTCAGAAAGGACAGTAGGACTAGGGGGCACAGCCTCAAGATAAAGGGGGTGCGGTTTAGAACGGAGTTGAGGAGGAACTTCTTCACTCAAAGGGTGGTGAATCTCTGGAATTCTCTGCCCGTTGAAGTGGTGGAGGTAGCCTCGCTAAATATTTTTAAGACGCGGGTTGATGGGTTTTTGATAAGCGAGGGGATTAAGGGTTATGGGGAGAGGGCGGGAATGTGGAACTGAGCCATGACAGATCAGCCATGATCTTATTGAATGGCAGGGCAGGCTCGAAGGGCTAGATGGCCTACTCCTGCTCCTATTTCTTATGTTCTTAAGCCTGCACTTTTCTTCCGGAAGGCAAAACATTACCTTGAGATAACCAGCAGAATTTCTAAATAGAACAGGGAGACAGAGAGACTTCAGCTTTTTTCTTGCTTGATGCCCCTGCTAAACTAAACAACCTAAACTGCAGCCTCAGAACTTCTAAAACTGAAACCTTAAACTCAAAAATACTGTCCAAAAATACATGACCTTCTCTCCTAACAATGCAGGATTATAAAGCTAATCCCAGAGTAAACACAGATAACACCATTTAAACCACTTAAGAAGAAATACAAGGACAATCCCAGCCAAATTGGCAACAATGACATCACTGAAGCTGTGAGCTAAGAAACCAATGAAACTGAGATGCAGAAATCATGATTTTTGGAAAACACCTTTCTTAAAGGTACATAAGAACATAAGAAATAGGAGCAGGAGTAGGCCATCTGGCCCTTCGAGCCTGCCCCGCCATTCAATAAGATCATGGCTGATCTGTCATGGCTCAGTTCCACTTTCCGGCCCTCTCCCCATAACCCTTAATCCCCTCTCTTATCAAAAACCCATCAACCCGCTTCTTGAAAATATTTAGCGAGGCAGCCTCCACCACTTCAACGGGTAGAGAATTCCAGAGATTCACCACCCTTTGAGTGAAGAAGTTCCTCCTCAACTCCGTTCTAAAATGCCCCCCCTTTATCTTGAGGCTGTGCCCCCTAGTCCTACTGTCTTTTTTGAGCGGGAAGAGTCTCTCCACCTCTATCCTATCCATCCCATTCATCATCTTATACGTCTCAATGAGATCTCCCCTCATTCTTCTAAACTCTAACGAGTACAAGCCTAGTTCATTCAGCCTCTCCTCATAGCTCAACCCCCTCAACTCCGGCATCAGCCTAGTAAACCTCCTCTGCACTCCCTCCAAGGCCAAAATATCCTTGCGCAGGTGCGGTGCCCAAAACTGCACACAGTACTCCAGCTGCGGCCTCACCAATGCCCTATACAGCTGCAGCAAGACCTCCCTACTTTTATATTCAATCCCCTTCGCTATGAAGGCCAGCATCCCATTAGCCTTCCTGACCACCTGCTGCACCTGCAAGCTGGGTTTTTGCGACTCATGCACAAGGACCCCAAGGTCCCTCTGCACCGTCGCCTGCTGCAGTTTTTCTCCACGTAAGTAATAGTCCTTCCTACCATTCTTCCTTCCAAAGTGGACCACCTCACACTTGCCAACATTAAATTCCATTTGCCATTTCCTGGCCCATTCGCCCAGCCTATCTAGATCCTTCTGCAGACTCTCCACACCCTCACTAATGTCACACAACAGTACTTCTTTAAATACAGAATTCTTGGGGTTTTTTTCACTTAGAACTTTACCTGTATCAATCACACCCCTCATGGAAATAATTTCTCCAGCCAGAGTTAGCACATGACTGTAAAATCTCAAACATTTGTCACTGGGGATTCAACATAGCTTAATATTGGGCAGGGACAAGTTTATTCATATGAACAGTGAGACCCAGTAGTACAATTGTAGATTTTGGGTGATCTTACTGGCTCATCCCACCAATCGATCAGTGTGGCAAGCCGGTAGGATTGTGCGAAAGGTGAAAAACCAGGATTATGCCTGGTTTCTCGCCTCTCGATGCTGCCAGCACTGTGAAACCAGTGCGATCAGCTACGGGTATTAAATTATTATATTTAAATCTCGCGGTGGAGGTTGTTACCAGTGAGGATCACATATGGTCCCTAGCAACAGGAACCTGTTGTGATGGCCTCGCCAATGGGACCAGAGGCTATTGAAGTCCCTGGGTGGTCTGGTTCAGGTCGGGGCAATGATCCTTTGGCAGTGCCAGCCTGGCACTGCCCACCAGACAGTGGCAGAGGGAGGGGCATAAGGGGATGGAGCAGGGCTTAAGGGGAGGTGGGCTGTACACTCTGCAAGGTTCGCATCAACTTAGGGATGTGGGGATTGTGATCAGGTGGGGTGGGGGTGTCGTGATTAGGGGGGTGCGCATGTGATGTCTGGGGGGTGTTGGGGAGACTGAGATATCTCCCAGTGTATTAACTGAGTACTTTTGTAAACAGTGAGTGTACTGGGAGATCAGCAGTTGCATAAATGGTGCTCTCTAGCACTCAAGCAGCCTGCTTCCCAGCATGGATGGACTCCATCCACTCCCTCTACTGACGTGAATCACCTTTCGCCTAATTTTTCTTTAAGTAGCATTAGGTCGCGTCAGAGAGTTCACCAATAAAATGGGTGCAATATTCTCCAGTTTTCACGCTCATTTCGTACTTAGAATTTTTGCTCTTAAGATCACCCCCTTTGTCTTTCTAGACTTTGTTTAAATCCAGAGAAACTGTGGTGAAGGTTGGGTGATTATAGGTCTATCACTATAGTATTGCATTTTGTGTTCCATACACTATAGGTAAGATTGCATTGATCCCAGTAGGTCTAGAGATAATACATCCCCAGATACCATCTATATTCCTGTGTCCGTAACAGAATAGGATTGCATGTCTCAAGTCACACCTTAACTTCTGTTTGTGTTGCCGTTGCCATCATCTACCACTAGTAGCCACAAGTGCATCATTCACATGCCTCTGCAAATACCAGGCTTCAGTTGTCAAATCAAACCATTGACACTTTATCCTGGTTCCCCTCTTCCTGCCCATGTAATTTATACCCTCTCCAACAGCATGTTCACCTTTCTGCGAGGATATTAATCCTGGCCTGATCAGATGCAACCTATCCATGCTATGTATGTTCCTCCTGTCCCAGAATTGCCCCACTTCCCCAGGAGTCTGAATCCCTCCCTCTTGCATCATTTCACAGCAGCTCCTTTACTCATTGCATAACATTGATTTTGCCTGTCTCTTAAAAATATCAGCAATGCTTTTTTGGTTACATTCTAATTAAGTATGTAGAGCAAGGTTTGAGTGGGATTTATCCATATTTGACCGCAATATCTCAATATGCTATTGGAGTAAATTTTTTTAAACTCCACTTGCTTAGTTTAAATGTCAGCTATATCACTGTGACATCATAAACCTCCAGCAAAGTCAGATCTACTGGTCACTTAGCAACATTATTGTGGTGTTTTTCATTGCCAAGGAGACCTAACATGATGAAAGACTAAATAAAGTGTAATCATGCTGCGGACAGGAAGTGAAAGCTCGCCAAAGACAAACAGATTGAAAGAGAACATTTACCACATGGTAATTTTTATACTCCTTTACTGAATTTCTCATTATCTTACAAGAGGATAAGACATGAGCTTTACAGTCTACTTAGGCTCCAAGTGGACACCAAGCAGGGCTACTTAAAGTGAAATGCAAGCCATGACAGTGACAGATGTCTTACTGACTAAATAATGGACAGGGTTTGACAGTGTACATATATGCACTAGTGTGAACAATAGACATTGTGTGATAGTGTCTGTGCAAAAGACAGTTCTAAGCCATCCCATAACAAACAGATCAGATCAAAACTCTGCAGTCCTGCTATATCTAGTCATGAAAGGTGATGGACAATTAAACAGCTAATGGGAGAGTGCAAAGCCTTTGCAATTGTCTTCAGCTGGAAGTGCTGGGTGGATGACCCTTCTCAGCCTTCTCCTGAGTTCCTCAGCATCTCAGATACCAATTAGATTCACTTCATGTGATATCAAGAAATGACTGGAGCACTGGATAAAGCAAAGACTGTGGGCCACAGCTGAATGTAGCACTGATGGATTGTGTTCCAGAGTTAGCTGTGTCTTCAGCCAAATTGTTCCCATATAGCTCACTGACATCCACCCAACAAGATAAAAAATTGACTGGGTATGTCTTGTCCACAAGAGATAGGACAAATCCATGCTGACTAATTATAGCCAAATCAGTTTATTCTCAATCATTATCAAAGTGATGACTGGGATTGTTGATATTGCTATCAAACAGGACTTACTCAGCAATAATCTGCTCATAGTACTCAATTTGCTTTCTGCCAGGACCACTCAGCTCTAGACCTCATTGCGTCCTGGTCCAAGCATGGACAAAAGAGCTAATCTCCAGAGGTGGGGTGATAGTGACTGTTTTTGAGATTAAGACAGCATTTGACCAAGTATTGCATCAAGGAGCTCTAGCAAAACTGAAGTAAACGGGAATCAGGGGAAGTCTCTCCCCTGATGGAATTAGCCCAGTCACCAAGAAAGATAAGTATGGTTGTTGGCAGCCAATCATCTCAGCAGGATATCACTGCAGGATTCCCTCAGGGCAGTATCCAAGGCCCAACTACTTTCGGCTGTTTCATCAATGACCGTCAGCCATCAAAAGGTCAAAAGTTCACTGATGAGTGTTTGTTTCTATTCAGGAGTCCTCGGATAATGAAGCAATTCATGCTGTCATGCACCAAGACCCGAACAATAGTCAGGCTTATGTGGATTGGTGGCTAGTAACATTCACACCACGCAAATCTGGGTAACGGCCATCTCAAAAAAGAGAGAGTCTAAGTAACTTTCCTTGACAATTCACAGGATTATTACTATCAATATTCTAGGGATCACCTTGGCCAAGAACTTAACTGGACCAGGCAAATAAATATTGTGGCTACAAGAGCAGTTTAAAGGCTGGGAATTTTGTGGTGAGGAGCTAACCCCTGACACAAAGATTTTCACCTCCCTACAGGGCAATTTACAGAATGCACTAGCAATCCACCAGATTTATTTCAACTGCACCTTCTCTACTTTGGGACCAATGCCATCAAGAAGGACAACGTCAGCAACATTGCAGAAATACCATCACCCTCCAAGTTCCCTTCCACATTCCACTCAGATATAACCTGGATATATCCATTCCTTTATCATTGCTAGGGAAGTATGTTGAAATGGCTAAGTTAATGCTAGCATCAGCACTATCATCATAAGGGTTACAATGGTTTAAGAAAATCCAACACCACCTTCACAGGCAACAAAGGATGGGAAATAAACATGGTCTTGCTAGAATTGCTTATATGGCAAGAACAGATATAAAAAGGTCGCTCGAATCATCAGGAAAGTGATGACAGTCTGAGCGTCCTTCAGAAACAGTTATTTCATCATAATAAAGATCCTACTCCTGTTCGTTATTAGTTTCAAAACTGAGGATCTGCTCTCTTGACGGCAATGAGAAGATACATCAGAAAACTTACAGCTACAGGTAATCATCTGGGGCTGACAAAATTGAGTACGAGTCCAGCAAGGACATGGTAGTGTCAGAGGTATAGTATAACTATATTTCACTTGGTAGGAGAATTTGTTGAGTACAGCTGTTTTAAATTTCATTATTTTTAAAATTCATTCAGGGGATGTGGGCGTCACTGGCTAGGCCAGCATTTATTTCCCATCCCAATTGCCCTCGATAAGATGGTGCTGAGCTGCCTTCTTGAACCTCTGCAGTCTCTGTGGTGTGTATAGCTGTTAGAGTTCCAAGATTCTTAGTCAGTGACAGTAAAGGAACAGCAATATATTTCAAATTAGGGTGTAAGTGGCTTGGAGGGAAACAGTCAGATAGCAGTGTTCCCGTGCACCTGTTAGATGGCAGTGGTTGTAGGTTTGTTAGATGCTGTCTATGGAGCATTGGTGAGTTCCTGCAGTGCACCTTTGTAGATAGCATACACTGCTGCTACTATGCATCGGTGGTGGAGGGAGTGAATGACCATGAATGGAGAGTCAATCAAGCAGTCTGGTTTGTCCTGGATAGTTTCAAACTTTTTCAATGTTGTTGCAGCTGCACTCATTCAGGTAAAGAGAGAATATTCCATCAAACTCCTGACATACATCTTGTAGATGGTGGACAGGCTTTGGGGAGTCAGGAGGTGAGTTACTAACAGCATGATTTCTTGCCTCTGACTTACCTAATCACGGTATTTATATGGCCAGTCCAGTTAAGTTTCTGGTCAGTGGTGACCCGCATTTGTCAATGGTGACTCCCATCATTTTCAGAATGTTGGTAATGAGGGATTCATTGATGATAACACCAGAGACAATGGTTAGATTCTCTCTTGCTGACAGTGGTCATTGTCTGGCACTTGAATGGTGCGAATGTTACTTGTCACTTGTCAGCCCCAGACTTGGATATTGTCCAGCTCTTGATGCATTTGGACATGAAATGTTTCAGTGTCTGAGCAGTTGAGAACAATGCTGAAAACTGTGCAATCATCAGCAACCATTCCCACTTCTAACCTGATGAACCCCTGCAGTGATGTTCTGGAATTGAGATGATTGACTTCTAACAATCATAACTAACTTTGTGATAGGTATGACTCCATCAGAGAGGTTTCTCCCTTTTCTAGGGTTCCTTGATGCCACACTCAATTAACTGATGCCTTGATGTCAAGGGCAGTCACTCTCACCTCATCTCTGGAATTGAACTCTTTTTTGCATATTTGAACCGAGCCTGTAATGAGGTCAGGAATTGAGTGACCCTGGCAGAACACAGACTGCGCATCAGTAAGCAGGTTATTGCTGCGTAAGTGCTACTTGATATCACCATTATTGACCCCTTCCATCATTTTACTGATGATTGAGAGTAGCCTGATGGGGTGGTTATTGATTGATTGCATTTGCCTTTTTTGCATATGGGATATACCTGGGCAATTTTCCACATAACCGGGTAGATGCCAGTGCTGTAGCTGTGCTGGAACAGCTTGGATATGATTAGCAGCTTTTATTGTTCCCTGTTTTTAAATATGAATTGAAAATTTCAAAATTGAGATTGCAGGTATTAACAGTTATAGAGCCAAAGATAGTGGGTGGAATTAAGATACAGCTCAATGATAATCTAATTCAATGGCAGAACTGGCTCAACAGGTTATCCAGATGTGCTTAGAGTCTTACAGTGCTGAAAGAAACCATTTGGCTCATTGAATCTGCACCGACCACAATCCCACACAGGCCCTAACCCCACAGCCATATGCATTTATCCTATCTAGTCCCCCTGACACTAAGGGGCAATTTCACATGGCCAATCCACCTTACCCACACATCTTTGGACTGTGGGAGGAAACTGGAGCACCCAAAGGAAACCCACACAGATGCAGGGAGAACATGCAGACTCCACACAGGCAGTGATCTTAGCCAGGATTCGAATCCGGGTCTCTGGCACTGTGAGGCAGCAACGCTAACCATTGTACCATTATGCTGCCATCTGACCAGGGAGGCGGAACTGCTCTCAACGGTATGAGGTGTAAAGTTAGTGAAGGCCTAAATATCTGCCAATTTAAGTGTTTTGGAGATAATTTGGGGAATGGTCATAAACAGGATGGGATTTCCAGCCATTCTTGCCTCAAGGCCAGACCTTTGCACGGTCCACCAAATTTCCTGTTCCACCTGCTATGATTCCCATGGCAGATGGGATGGGAAAATTCCAGCCTAAGTGTGTGCTGACTTAATAAGACAAACCTGTTTGAAAACCTAATTGTAGCATGTTGTTTTGGAGCTTATTGATGATCAACACAATTTGAAGATTCATGGGGGTGGGGCTGAGCTAGACCCCTGCACACTTAGCACTTGATCACTGGTTTGAAGTAATTTTGCTGAAGTAGTCACCGCCATGCATCCACAGTTTGGATCCGGGACCCAGAGAAGGGCACACAGACTCTTAGACGTGGCATTGGAAATTAAGTTGGAGGCAGTATAGGGAAGGATGGATGTCCTTTTTACTTACTGTGGAGACAATGGCAATGGCCCAGTGATGTTATCATGGGACTATTAATCCAGACACTCAACTAATGTTCTGGGACCCGGGTTCAAATCTCACCATGGCAGATGGTGGAATTTGAATTCAATAAAAAATATCTGGAATTAAGGATCTATTGTTGACGATGAAATCATGGTCAATTGTCAGAAAAACCCATCTGATTCATGAATGTCCTTTAGGGAAGGAAATCTGCCATCTTACCTTGTCTGGCCTACATGTGACTCCAGAGTCACAGCAATGTGGTTGACTCTCAACTGCCCTCAGAAATGTGTTCACTCACTTGATGAAGTGGCAGCGCTCCAAAAGGTCATGATACCAAATAAATCTGTTGGACTCTAACCTGGTGCTGTGAGACTTCTTACTGAGCCCACCTCAGTCCAATGCTAGCATCTCCACATCATGGCCCTCTGAAATGGTCTAGCGAGCCATTCAGTTCAAGGACGAGGAGGGACGGGAAAAAATGATGGCCAGTCAGCAATGCCAATTTCCCACGAATGAACAAAAAAAGACTACAGATAAGACAGTTAATGTTAATGGGAGGGATTGCCCAGGACAGAACAGCTGGAAGCCATAGACCAATGGCTCCAGTGCCTCAAGAAGTGTAATGATACAACATGAATGGTCAAAGTAAGAGCCCATCCCATCAGCACCTACTGCTCAATAACTGCACTGCCAGCAATATCACAATCTCAATACCAGTGTTAAGCCTCTCAGTTGCAGTCCAGTATGAAAGATGATGCAAGTCCAGCTTCTTCACAAACTCACTATTTTCTGATTCAACTCCACATACACATCCAACACCCAGTGCCACTTGTCCAGTAAGTACGGTCTAAAGTGAAAGGTTCAGCTAACCCATTCCTAACAACCAGAGGTGGGCAAGCTGCTGATTCCCATTTGCCTAGTTTTCCTACCGCTAATAGTGAAGTGAAATGCACATTAAGCAAGCATATGTAAAATAAGGTGTGAGCTGATTGCATACAATGACTGTGAGAGTCATACATTCAATCAAAGTGCTGCAGTGGTCCAATTGGCACGTCCTGCAGACTCTAGGTATGTAAGTACAGTTAGCCAAATTAGCCTATTCCAGACTGTCTCGGCTATGACAACAGTGGATGTGGGAGGTTGTGTTTTTTATTTCACTTTCATACTTTAAGTAAGGTTAGTATAAATATTCCTTTTATTTTTACCATTTGAAGTTGATGACAGTTCTATTATATGAATGATAACACATTTTCTATAACTCATTATGAAATATTTGTGAATTAAATGTTAACCTTATTCATGGGATAATGGTTAATGCACACACCCGACTTCAATCTTGTGGCCCACTGAGATGAAAGGGGGGCCACTCATACAGCCCATTCACTAGCCTAAACTGCCCATCACTGCTCAGCACACTGCAACCACCATCAAATTGTACACTGACATTTACACAAACATTACTGCGTTCTTCAGAAGCACTACACATACTTCAGACATATCTCACAGCTTATCAACCACCTGTGGAATACACACAAATACATTAATTCACAACCGCTACTCCTTCTTTTCCAGGACAAGGTAGCACATATCAGATGCCAACAGAGCCTGAGCAGTGAATGGCAAGCATTACTACATAATAGCACTCCCAATGAATAGGCAGTGTTGGCAGTGATAGGAAGGTGAGTGGGTGAGTGACACCACAGGCAGAGTGCATGAATGAGCATTCACACTAGATGTACACCTGGGCCCCTTATGGGATCAGTGCACAATGAGTTTATACATGAGTAGTATGGCATGGTTTGTGCACGTGAGCTTAAGGCAAGGGTATCTTCTTAAGATTAAGATTAGTGGAATGTATGAAAATCACTCATTTGCGTCACTGATGGTCTGGAAAATGTTAGGTCATTTGTGTTTATAGCATCACAGTGTGGCACAGTGGCACCAGGGATCTGGGTTCAATTCATGGCTTGGATCACTGTCTGTGTGAAGTTTACACATTCTCCCCTTGTTAATACATGTGACAATAATAAATCAAATCAAATCAAAATCAAATCAAATGTCTGCATGGTTTCCTCCGGGTGCTCCAGTTTCCTCCCATGTCTGAAAGATGTGCTGGTTAGGTGCATTGACATGAATAGGTGCCAGAGTGTGGCAATTAGGGCAATTTCACAGTAGCTTCATTGCAGTAATGTAAGCCTTACTTGTGACTAATAAAAAAATTAACTATAAACTATAAACAAAACAAAGAGTTGAAAATCAAGAATGTCAGCCTACAAGCTCTGGGTCACTGACACGGACTGTAGTGCATTTACTACTGACCTTAATGAGAAAGTTAAGCATCTATTCTGAAGTTTGATGTTAAACACAAGTTGACAAAGAATTATTTCCAATTGATGCAGCTCCAACTTTCCTCCTGGGAGAGACCTAATCAACATGCTGTACCAGTTTCAAAAATATTTGCAGGTCCAGGCGGAGAATTTCTGTTGGAAGATAAGCCTGTAAGATTCAGCGGCTTTCATCCCAAGGCACAACATAGACATGTCCTTCGTCCACCCTCCCACAAAGATGTGATGGAAGAATTCTTCCAAAGATTGCATGCATCTCTGCAGAAGCAATGCCCCTCTCTAAATCATCTCAATTGGCTGGACATTGGAAAGTTTAATCCCATCTTCTCTAACAGGCCGGACAGAGAGGTTGATAGTAATGTCTGGAGATGTTATGTTTCCCAAGATTCCAAACACTGTTCTACTGCAGGACGAGCACGTGTTTCCAAGCTGCTTGCTTCAGCGTATCCAATTGCCATTCCACCCCCTTCAAAAATGGGGGAAAATACTTGGCTGCGATTTCTGTCCGGTGGCAATTTTTACATTGATTTACAAGGGAAGAAGAAAGCAATTACATTGTTGGAAAAAGAGCTGGAACATAACAAGAAGCTGAAGCTGAAGAGTGAAAGCCGAATGCCTCCACTTGACAGTCATGGGAACATTCTCCATCCAGAACACAAGAAAGGGTAAGAGATGTTCAATATTGCTTGCCAATGTTTTCTAAAACAAGTTTCTTTCTTGTATTTTTGCCTCTTCTGCATTTTTCTAACACTAACACTTCTGCAAGCTATGGAATCAGAAACTCAGAGGCGTGGTCCAGTGGTGGGTTGGCAAAGTGGCACTGGTGCCTCACAGAGCCAGGGACCTGTGTTCGATTCTCAGCTTGGGTCACTGTCTGTGCAGAGTCTGCATGTCTGCATGGGTTTCTTCTGGGTGCTCCGGTTTCCTCCCATAGTCTGAATGACGTGCTGGTTAAGTGCATTGGCTATGCTAAATTCTCCTTCAGTGTACCTGAAGGATTATGTACCTTTAAGGGTTATGGGGAGAAAGCGGGAAAGTGGAACTGCTCCACGACAGATCAGCCATGATCTTATTGAATGGCGGGGCAGGCTCGAGGGGCTAGATGGCCTACTCCTGCTCCTATTTCTTATGTTCTTATGAACAGGCGCCAGAGTGTGGCAACTAGGGGATTTTCACAGTAACTTCATTGTTGTGTTAATGTAAGCCTACCTGTGACACTAATAAGTAAACTTTAAACATTTTAATTTTAAGAATTGTACTGGAAAATTAAGGCCATTCAAAATTGAGTCTGCACCAGCTCATTCAAACAGCAATCCAGTTAGTTCCATACCCTTGTTCTTTCTTTCATACACCTGCAATTCTTTTCTCCTTCAAGTATTTATCCAGTTCTCTTTTGAAGTCAGCTACTAAATTATATTCACTATCCTATCACTCAATGCATTCTAATCCTAACTAGACATTACACAAGAATGTTTTTTCCTCAGTCTTTTGCCTTTCAGTTATTGGAAATAGTTTCCCTTTATCTAAACCATTTGTAACTGAAAACATCTTTATGCAGGTCTCCTCTTTAAGCTTCTCTTTGCCAAAGGACATTAACCTCGGCTTCACTAGTCTACTCCCATGACTGTAATCCCTTATTTCTGGAACCTTCCTAGTAAAACTGTCCCATATCTTCCCAAAGTCTTCATGCCCATTCTAAAATTAGGTGTCCAGAATTCAACACAATATGCAGCTGGAACCATACATTTGTCTTAAATATTCATAGAATCATAAAATCTCTACAGTGTAGAAAGAAGGCATTCAGCCCATCAAGCCTGCATTGACAACAATCCTATCCAGGCTCTATCCCCCTAACCCCTATGTATTTATACTGCTAATCTTCTTTACACTAAGGGGCAATTTAGGATGGTCAATCAACCTAACCCGTATGTCTTTGCACTGTGGGAGGAAACCGGAGCAGCTGAAGGAACCCACGCAGATATGGGGGGAGCTTGCAAACTCTGCACAGAAAGTCAGCCGAGATCGGAATCGAACCCAGGTCCCTGGCACTGTGAGGCAGCAGTGCTAACCTTTGTGCTGGCCCAGAGATATGTTTATACCCCCTGATTTTTGTACTTTTGCTCTTATTTATAAAGCCCAGGATTGCCTATGCTCTATCAACTACTTTATTAATCTATCCTGCCACTTTCAAACACCCCCAACTCTCTCCATTCATGCTTCCTCTTCAAAATTATATAATTTAGCATTTATGATTTCTCCTCCTTCTGACCAAAATATATGAGCTCATACTTATCACGGATGTTGAATTCCATCTGCCATTTTCCTGCTCATTTCGCCAGCTTATTCCCTTGGGTTCTATCTCTATCGTCCCATCTCCAGCTGTCTTGACTCTTGTCTTGTCAGTGGATCCAGATGGGATTTGGGGAGAGAGAGTGAGGCTGACACTGTGCAACTCTCCCACACTTTGATTCAAATCAAGCGCTAGTCTTGACAACATCATCATCATCATCCTGTTCAACCTTTGAAGTCCTGTGGCGATGGGTGTGTGATGAAGCAGCATGTGCAGGTACATTGGGAGCTGTAGTCACGGACCTGCACACAGGCTGCTCAGGTCTAATGGTCATTTTCCGCTGACTGAAGCAGCAGTGAAACTCAACATCTACCTGGGCAACTGAGCAGTCCTCTTCAGGAACGCACTGCTCATCTCCATAGAATGAGGAAGCGGCTAGAAAAGGTGCCCTAAACTTTGACAGCTTCACTACACCCTGGCCAGTTTAGCACGGCTGGCAGGGATCCCATCTTGCGGTTGAACAAACAAAACAAAACACAAGGTGACACCGCTCACCACTGGCATTTGGAACGTGCGCATGCTTTTGGACAACCCTACAGCAGACAGACCAGAAAGAAGAACAGCCTTAGTTGCCAGAGAGTTTGCAAGATACAACATTGACATTGCAGCCCTGAGCGAAACTCATCTTGCCAACGTAGGTCAGCTGACTGAAACTGGAGCTGGATACACTTTTTTCTGGGGCAGTCATGGCAGCAATGAGCATCGTGATGCTGGATGTTGAATTTGCTGTCAGGACTCACCTTGTTCCGAAACTTGATAGTCTCCCCAAGGGTGTGAACGACTGGCTTATGACATTACAGCTTCCACTACAGAACAGAAGTCAAGCCACCCTGACCAGCGCCTATGCCCCCACAATGAACGACCCGGGCAAGATGAAAGACAAGTTCTATGAAGAACTGGACACCCTACTATCAGCAGTGAGCAGTACCAACAAGCTGATCTTGCTTAGCAACTTCAATGCAAGGGTAGGCAATCTGGCAGGGAGTCATTGGGAGGCATGGAGTGGGCAAGTGTAACAGTAATGGCCTACTTTTAATGAAGACCTGTGCAGCACATGACCTCCTCATCACCAATGCAACCTTCCTTCTGCCTACCCGTAACAAGACCTCCTGGATGCATCCCCGCTCTAAGTAGTGACATCTTATCGACAATGTCATTGTCAGGAGAAAAGACAGGCAGGATGTCAGAGTAACCGAGGCCATGTGTGGTGCTGACCGCCGGACAGATCACAGGCTCATTGTCTCCAAAATGAGGCTCCGCATCAGACCTAAGAGGCAACCACAAGGAAGCAAGGTTATGGCAAGAATCAACGTGACCAAGCTAAAGAACCCCAGCATAGCTTCAGCACTGGCTGAAGACTTAGAAACCAAGCTTGCTGACCTACACCTCGCAGGCAGCGCTGAGGATGACTGGGAACGCTTCAGGCATGCTGTCCATTCATCTGCACTGAAGATGCTTGGACCCTCCACCCGGAAGCAGCAGGACTAGTTCGATGAGAGTGATGAGGAAATGCAGGCTTTACTTGTTGAAAAGCACCGTCTTCATTGCTCCTGTCAGAACGACCCATCATCAGCTGCCAAAAAAAAATACCTTTATCAGTACTCGCAGCACAGTCCAGAATAAACAGCGTAAAATGCAGGATGCCTGGCCACAGGGATACACTGACAGAAACAACTTGAAATGGTTCTATGAAGCCCTCAACACTCTCTACGGACGTCAATTTCTTGGGAGCTCCTCCCTCCTGAGCACAGATGATACAACTCTGATTACAGAGATGGCTCAGATCCTGCAGAGATGGGCTGAACACTTTGAAGCCGTCCTCAACCGACCGTCATCTATTAACGATGAGGTGATAGACAGGATTCCCCAGGTCGATATCAACAGCGCCAAGGATGACCCATTGGTAGTAGCCGAAGTCACAAAAGCTGTCAGCCAGCTATCCAGTGGCAAAGCCCTAGGGGCAGATGCCATACCTGCAGAGATCTACAAAGCTGCTGGTCCTGTACTAATCAAGAAGCTCACCAAGTTGTTCCAGTCCTTTTGAAAGCATGGATCCATTCCTCAGGAACTTAAAGATGCTTCCATCGAACACCTCTACAAGCGGAAGGGCAATCAGCAACTATGCGACAATCATCGAGGAATCTCACCGCTCTGCATCGCAGGAAAAACCCTCGCAAGAGTCCTGCTAAATTGTTTGGTCACTCATCTGGAGCTGGGCCTGCTTCCAGAGTCACAGTGTGGCTTCCACAAAGGTCGCGGGACTATTCACATGATTTTTGCTGTGCATTTCAGGAGAAGTGTCAGGAGCAGAATCATGAGCTCTACACAACCTTTTTTGACTTCGTGAAAGCCTGCCACACTGTCAGCTGACAAGGCCTGTGGAGGATCATGTCCACCCCAAATTCATTCAGATTGTACACAGTTCCATGATGGCATGATGGCCAAAGTACTGGATGGCGGAGAATCCTCTGAGGCATTTCCAGTCACCAATGGCGTCAAACAGGGCTGTGTTCTCGCACCCACACTGTTCAGCACGATGTTTACTGCCATGTTGAATGATGCCTTCCAGGACAGTGTTACTGGAGTGAGCCTCAAGAGACTTCCTCTTTGCCAATGACTGCGGCCTGTATACTGGCTCAGAATGTGGAGATGCTGGCATTGGACTGGGGTAAACACAGTAAGAAATCTCACAACACCAGGTTAAAGTTCAACAGGTTTATTTGATAGCAAATGCCACTAGCTTACTTGCATAGTAATCAGTATTCTGTAAACTGTGTGTGCCTTTATATGCTCTGTTTGTGATCAGAACTCCCACTCACCTGACGAAGGGCAAGCCCCGAAAGCTAGTGGCGCTTACTACCAAATAAACCTGTTGGATTTTAACCTGGTGTTGTGAGATTTCTTACTGGCTCAGAGCCAGAGATGCAAGCCAGTATGGACAGATTTTCCACAGCTTATGACAACTTTGGACTCACCATCAACATTAAAAAGACCAAAGTCAGGCACCAGCCTGCTCCTCATGCACCGTACACAGAACCCATAATCACAATCAAAGGGCAGAAACTACAGGCAGTGGACCAGTTCACTTATCTTGGCAGCACCCTCTCCCGATCAGTAACTATTGATACAGAAGTTAGCTGCAGAATAGCAAAGGCAAGTTCTGCTTTTGGTAGACTGTATGGGGCGACGTTGAGGAATCAGCCCAGCAACAAAACTGATGGTCTACAGCGCCATGGTACTCACTACGCTCCTGTATGCCTGTGAAACATGGACTGTGTATCGAAGGCATGCAAGACAGCTCAATCATTTCCACATGACTTGTCTTCGCAGAATATTATGCATCTGATGGCAAGACGAAGTACCAGACACTGAAGTTCTCTCTAGAGAAAGTCTACCATCAGTCCACACACTGCTGATGAGAGCGCAGACCCGATGGGCAGGTCATGTTATCCGTATGTCAGATGAGCGCATACCCAAGCAGCTCCTTTTTGGGGAACTGTCTGCTAGAAGACACTCACATGGAGGGCAGAAGAAATGTTACAAAGATACACTCAAGGCCTCCCTGAAATCGACTGATGTAGACACGACCACCTTGGAAATGTTGGCACAAAACTGCTCTACCTGGCGCTGCCTCATCCACTAGGACTGTCAAGCTTACGAAGCAAGGTGCATTGTTGAAGCACAACTTAAGCGCAAGTCCAGAGCCACCAGCACAACCACTACAGTGCCTACACAAGTCTGTCCAATATGTGCCAGGACATTCTGTGCCCGAATTGGCCTGATCAGTCATCTTCCGATATACCGCATCCAGTCTCAAAATAACTAATGGTGTTGAGGTCCTCATTGGTGACGATGGACGAACAACAACAACAATCTTTATCGTCCCCACTGATGACTGCACCTTCAAGTCCTATGTCATCTGAAAATGTGGACATTGTGCCCTATAGTTCCAAGTCTAAGACATTCAAGGATCTCAGAAATAGCTGTGAACTTGTACTGAACTTGTGGGGGATGCTATTGTCTACCACTCTCTAGTTTGAGAAACAGCCACCATCACAACCTTCTGTTTCCTGTCCTTAGTCAATTTTATATCCTTGCTGCCTTTTTGTCCCTTCTATCCCACGGGCTTCAGTTTTGTTAAGAATCCTACCCTTTGATACCTTAGCAAGCAGCTTTTGAAAGTCCTGTACCTAAGATCTCTTACCCTCTCTTTCACCTCATCAAAAAGCTCAAGTTAGTCAAACACAATTTTCCCTTAATAAATATATATCTGGCTCTCCTTTATTCATCTATTCTTGTCCAAGTGGCTGTTAATTCTCTCCTGATTATTGTTCCTAAAACCATTCCCACCACTGACCAGCTTCAGTTGACTGGTTTATCCTTGCCCCTTTTAATTAATGAGGGTGTAACCTTTGCAGTCCTTCAGTACTCTTACAGTGCTCCTCTAAAAGCAGCATTGGAAAATTATTGCCAACGCCTTGGCAATTTCTGCTCAGCAATGTAAAATGTGCCCCATCTACACCAGGTGATTTCTCTACTTAAAGTAATGCCAAATACCTTATCTCTATCTATGTTTATTTCATCCAATCCCCTGACAATCTCCTTGTTTACCGTTCCTTTGGCAAAGTCCTCATTTTGTTCTTGGACCATGCCTTCTGCCTCCACAATGGATCTCTACATTTGGCCCCTAATCTGCTCAATGGGCTGATTTTATAGGAGAAGTAATGCCCACTGGTGAGATGTGGTGGGAAATGCAAGGGCTGGCTGAGCTAATCAGGCACTGGAGTTGGCACCGCTGTGAGAATTAAATCCCGAGTGGGGAAGAAATTCCACCCCGGCAGCTCTACATGACAGGGAGTCATGGCTGCTGCAATAATCCAGAGAGCAACACTGGATTGCTGGAGACAGCTGAGTGTGAGCGTGTTGGGATTCACAGAGAGGGGCTTGCGGAGGAAGGTCAGATGCAAGGCGGTTCGCAGTGGGCACTCTCCATCCTGCTCACAGCATCTTTGATTGAGCACTAAGTCTTTGAAAGAGGGACAGTACTCACTGCGCCCCCACTCCCCGTAATTAGACAGGGTTTGCTGTGTGACCTTTGGAAACAAAAGAAACCCAAGAAGGTTAGACACAATCCCTTGGTCAGTACTAAATCCCAGTGGGATCAGGGATAATGGTTAGTTTTCCTGCTAGAGGGAATGGGATGCACGGCCGGCCCACTTGCTGCCTAGCCCACTCCAACAGGCTCCATTAAATCCCAAGAAAAATAATTTTTACGTTGTGTATAGTAGCAGCAAATCAAAAGTGTGAGTTATTTACTTGTTCTGGCATGCATTTTGTGGCAGATCTTCGTGCAGCTTTCATATTTGCTTGATAGAGCAGACGCAGCACGGTTTCATTAAAGGGAAGTCGTGTCTGACAAATTTACTGGGGTTCTATGAGGATGTGTCTAGGGCGGTCGATAGAGGAGAGCCGGTGGATGTGGTCTTTCTGGATTTTCAGAAGGCGTTTGACAAAGTACCTCATAAGAGGTTATTGCACAAGGTCAGGGGACTTGGAGTTGGGGGTAGGGTGTTAGCGTGGATAGAGGATTGGTTGTCAAATAGGAGGCAGAGAGTGGGGGTCAACGGGTGCTATTCGGATTGGCGGATGGTGACTAGTGGAGTGCCCCAGGGGTCGGTGCTGGGGCCTCAGCTATTTACCATTTATATAGAAGATCTGGAGGAGGGAACCGAGTGTAGGGTGTCGAAATTTGCGGATGACACCAAGATTGGGGGAACGGCAAATTGTGCGGAGGGTGTGGAGAGTCTGCAGAAGGATCTAGATAGGCTGGGCGAATGGGCCAGGAAATGGCAAATGGAATTTAATGTTGGCAAGTGTGAGATGGTCCACTTTGGTAGGAAGAATGGTAGGAAGGACTATTACTTACGTGGCGAAAAACTGCAGCAGGCGACGGTGCAGAGGGACCTCGGGGTCCTTGTGCATGAGTCGCAAAAACCCAGCTTGCAGGTGCAGCAGGTGGTCAGGAAGGCAAATGGGATGCTGGCCTTCATAGCGAAGGGGATTGAATATAAAAGTAGGGAGGTCTTGCTGCAGCTGTATAGGGCATTGGTGAGGCCGCAGCTGGAGTACTGTGTGCAGTTTTGGGCGCCGCACCTTTGCAAAGATATTTTGGCCCTGGAGGGAGTGCAGAGGAGGTTTACTAGGCTGATACCGGAGTTGAGGGGGTTGAGCTATGAGGAGAGGCTGAATAAACTAGGCTTGTACTCGTTGGAGTTTAGAAGAATGAGGGGAGATCTCATTGAGACGTATAAGATGATGAATGGGATGGATAGGATAGAGGTGGAGAGACTCTTCCCTCTCAAGAAAGACACTAGGACTAGGGGGCACAGCCTCAAGATAAAGGGGGGGCGTTTTAGAACGGAGTTGAGGAGGAACTTCTTCACTCAAAGGGTGGTGAATCTCTGGAATTCTCTACCCATTGAAGTGGTGGAGGCTGCCTCGCTAAATATTTTCAAGAAGCGGGTTGATGGGTTTTTGATAAGAGAGGGGATTAAGGGTTATGGGGAGAGGGCCGGAAAGTGGAACTGAGCCACGACAGATCAGCCATGATCTTATTGAATGGCGGGGCAGGCTCGAAGGGCCAGATGGCCTACTCCTGCTCCTATTTCTTATGTTCTTATGTTCTTATATTACCTTCTATCAATGCTCTAATACTTAAATTGCAGTTTATCTACACTAGCCATGCTCACTGACAGACTTCTGCTCTATCATCTGTGGTCAGAATGATTCTCATGCACATTCCTATAAATACCTCAACAGATTAAATTTACTCTGTGAGTGATACTTTAATTGAATCATTTTAGTAAGTAATCTAGTGATTCAGCACCATCTTCTTAAGGAAAATTAGCGGTGGGCAAATAATACTGGCCTAGCCAATGACACCCACATCCTGTGAAAGAATAAAGAAAAAAGTAATACAAATAATAATTAATTCCTCTTTACTCCTAGCCATGGCTTTAACAAAGAAATGGCCCTTCCCACCCAGTGGGATATTACAGTTCCACCATGTAAACAGCAATGTAAGCGTCCCACCATTTTCTCCAGTGGAAGGCACATCATAAAGGGGCCATAAATCCTGGCCATGGAGTAAGTGAACTTGGACAGGACCCAGAGGTGAGCATGGGTATGGTAGTGCCTAATTAGCCTGCATTCATTGCTTCTGATGCACATAGCATACAAACTTTATTCTGTCTGCATGCCTAATCCACCTAACCTGCACATCTTTGGACTGTGGGAGGAAACCGGAGCACCTGGAGGAAGCCCATGCTGAAAGCGTGCAGGTCACTGTCACACAGACAGTGACCTGAGGCCAAAATTGAACCTGGGTCCCTGGCATTGTGAGGTAACAGTGCTACCACTGTGCCACCATGCCGAAGCATTGATGAATAAAGTTATAATGGAATACTTGATTTGGGGTTTACTTTTTTCAGGTTAAAAGAGTTCAAAAGATCAGTTTGTTATTGTAGGAATTTGAAGCTGATAGCCAGATGATAGCAAGACGTCTCTGCCTACTGTCCCTTCTCCTCTTGAGTTGACAGAGATCTGATGGCAAAGGCTGCGCCTTCACAATTGCCATATTCTGGAGGATGGAGCAGATGAATCAGGATACATGCTCTCGTGTGTACTGGAGGGCCCCTCTAGAGTGGTTCAAGTAGCAGATCATTCAGAATGATGATGTTCCTCATTGGAGTATGGCTGTCCATGTGGGAGCTCTGCACGCCTCTGCTCAATTGGTGGAGAAGAGCCAGTGAGCCACCTATAGAGCTGGTCAGCCTTGTCGCCAGTCAGCTACTTGCTTGAAGATGGAAGGAAGGGTGGTGGGATGGCACAGGAAAATTGCATTATGACTGTGCCAGGAAAATGGGCATTCACTCCATGATGTTCAATGCACAGTCACACACCAGCTGCATGTTGAGGGCATGTATATACATCTCTGCGCTGAGATTTGGCATCCACAGAACATTGAGCATGCAGCCAACAGTTCCCGGTATATTAGGAAACCCAATAGTTACCTGGCAGCTCCTCCTGATTCTCTATTCTTAAAGGGCATACTGGGTTGTCCCTCCATTTTGGATACAAAACCTACATTCCCAGAATGGTGATGCACAGTGAACTGAGAGATGCTGATAATGTTATTGGCTCCAACCGGGAAGGATTCTGAGGCTTAATAATTGAGACTTTCAGTAACTTTGATGACAACAGCACTGTCCTCATCCTGCTCCATGGCTGTAGCTCTGACTGCGAGAAAGGACACAGTTCAGTGGCCACCTCCTTGCTGAGGCATAAACACCTGAGTTACTTACTCCAAGCTAGAGATTGGAGAAGAGCTCTCTATTGATCCAAGCTGAATATGACCATCTCTTGTGAGGTTTCAGTTTCGTTGCACACAGAGTTTCCCTTCACTGCTGTCCCCTCTCCCTCTCCCTATCACGCTGCAACCAAGCCTCTGCTCCCAAGATTGAAAGCAAGTTTTCTGCCTAGTGGAGGAATTCATTCCACTCCTCGCAAAGGCCCAGCACCACTCCCTTTGAAGTTAAAGGGCTTGTGCAAGCTCCTCACCACAGTGTTTTGCTAGTGCAGAGGTCATGGAAATCAGAAGAGATATCTGGGACCTTCATGTCATTAAATTTGTGCCTGTTTTGCAACATATCTGACTATCTGAAAAGCAGTGTTAACATCTCAGGTTGATGGTCTTCCATCAGAATGAATTGAAACATTGACCGGAATCTTCCATTCTGGAGTCTAAGTTTGATGATGGGTGTGGAAGTGGGAGTGATTGCCACAGGGGGAGGTGGGACAGCTGATAACGTGATATTCCATTGTTCAATTCAAACTGCATCCACGAGGAGTTCACTGATTCTTGTGGTAGGCAGGAAGTCAGTGTCCCTATCATTACCTCTTGGAATTGGAGGTCTGGGCGCCATATTTAAAAGGCACACAGTCAACTTTCTCATATTTCACTGGCAGGGAACTAAACTTGGGGGTGGGAACTGAATTCTGATCAGCTGGCCTTTTAATCAGCATGCATGACATACTAATGCATGAAAAATAAAGTCCCAAGAACAGAATTCCAAAAGTTCACCCTGCTGTCAGGAAATTCATTTTTGGCCACACAGCAAATTAGGCTGTCCCACCCACCAATATCCCACCGCTGGTGGGGCTGGAAGATTCTGCCCATTAACTCTGTTTCTCTCTCTGCAGCTGCTGCCTGACCTGCTGAGTATTTCCAGCATTTTCTGTTCTTATCTCAGGTTTCCACTTTCTGCGTGCAGTATTTTGTTCTGGACTATGCATCAAAGTGCTTCATTAATTGTCAAGCACTTTGGTAGCTTTTGAGGTTGTGAAAAGCATTATGCTAAAGAGGTTTTTTTTATAATGCTCCTGTCTGCCGCTACAGAATAATGAATATATTACTTGTGTTATTGCAGAATAAGCCAGATGCTTCTGATAAAAACCCAAGACTGAAACTGAAAGGAAAAAATGCATCTCAGGGTTTCACACTCTGGGCATATTAAGTTTTTCCTTAAACCTCTTCCACCTTATTCTTTTTTGGTTGATATTGGTAGATAATTTTTCATGAGCAAAACTCACGTACCAGACCACATGGGCGTGAGGAATACAAAATAATAATAATGTTTATTCTAACATAGCAAGACAGAGATAAATGGGTTCTTGATTGGTAAGGGGTAAAAAGTGGGAGAATGGGGTTGAGAAACTTATTTGCAATGATTGAATGGCAGAGCAGGCTCAATGCGCTGAATGAGCTAATTATGTTCCTATATCTTATGGTATTATGGCCTATTCATGCAAAGTCCTCGAAATTCTGCAAAATTGAGAAGGATCCACTGAGTTATAATGAATTCTCCTAAAATCTATATATGTAGACTTCTATGAAACTAGCAGGGACCTCTTGACTTCCACGACCTCAAAGATAGCTCCAGATCAAGCTGATCTTTTTGTTCAATCCTCAAGTAGGTACAGTTCTGACACGCTTGGAACGTTTTCTCTTAAAGAAACCTAATATGTACAAACCTACAATGCCATAAATCTATAATACACCTGAAGGAGTGGGAGCAGTTCAAAAAAATGTATTGTCTTTCTGGCTCCCAGGTGTTTACATTTCAGATACGATTAACTTTGCAGAGACGTAATGCCATTTCATGCCTGCATTTTGATCACAGAAACAGAGAAACTAGAAGCAGGAGTAGGCATTCGGCCCTTTGAGACTGCTCCACCATTTATTATGATCATGGCTGATTATCAAATTCAATATCCTGATCCCCCCCTTCCCCCTATATCCCTTGATCCCTCTAGCCCCAAGTGCTATATCTCATTTCTTCTTGAAATCACATGCTTTTGCCTCAGCTACTTTCTGTGGCTGCACAGCATTGCACCATTCTCTGGGTGAAGAAATTTCTCCTCACCTCCGTTCTAAATGATTTGCCCCTTATCCTCAAACTATGACCCCTAATTCTGGATTTCCCCACTTTTGGGAATATTCTTTCTGAATCAATCCTGATATGGAGATGCCGGCGTTGGACTTGGGTGAGCACAGTAAGAAGTCTCACAACACCAACTGATGTTGTGAGACTTCTTACTGAATCTACCCTGTTAGAATTTCTATGAAATTCCCTCTCACTCTTCTCAACGCCAGTGACGATGAACACTAAATAGATTTGCAGCACGGTTATTAATATGTTATTGTTTCTTACAGGTACCCTCCCAGTACTCCACGGTTGCCACCTGGCTGCATCATTTCTGATACAAAGTGTTCCAGAGCAGCTACCTGCAGCATAAAGAACCAGAAAGCTGCTTCAGATACCATTTCCCTGTGCAGCTGCCCATTTGACATCTGACTGCAGGGAAGTAGGAAAAGTAGGGAAAATAATTTGGCTCTTTACTTGCTAGAACACAACTTACTGGTGGTGAAAACTTTCTACTTCTGGATTTTGTTGGAGGTACCTCCAATGTTAAGGGAGTAGTTGATACTGGAATGTTAATACAGCAGTGAACTTGATCAAAGAAATAAGCCTGATCTTGTGCTTAAGACATTTATAGGACTCATTTGCCCTCAAACTTTTCCCTTGTCTGTCTTGCTTAGCCTGATATGAACAGGTTTTACCAGGCCACAGATTGGGACACAGAGATAACAGTGACTGTATTGCTTGAACAGGCTAACTTGGGTGCAGACATTCCAACATTACTTGTGAGGTTTAAGTTCTGCAAAGTTGTGAAGAATCCAGCAAATAACGAAATCGCTTAAAATCTATTTTTGTAAGAGTGTGATATTTATTAGGACCCTTTGACTTTTGGAAAGCTAAAGGAAAGTTACTCTGGTTCAAGCTGTGTTTATTTACTGTTAAGTTTACTTTTCATGTCAATAGAAGAAATTTAGCTCGCCTGATGACTCAGTTAGGAAATAAAACAGTGGAACTTAAAAATGTGTCATACATGTTTTCAGAATTCTTCCTCTGAAGCAGACCACTTTTCTAAAATTGGTGTCCATTTCACTCCTAATGCATCTCTTCCTTATTTGATTTGATTTGATTTATTATTGTCACGTGTATTGACATACAATGAAAACTATTGTTTCTTGCATGCTATACAGACAAAATATACTGTTCATAGAGAAGGAAATGAGAGAGTGCAGAAATGTAGTGTTACAGTCATAGCTAGGGTGTAGAAAAAGATCAACTTAATGCAAGGTAAGTCCATTCAAAAGTCTGACAGCAACAAGGAAAAAGCTGTTCTTAGTCAACTGGTCCATGACCTCAGACTTTTGTATCTGTTTCCTGAAGGAAGAAAGTAGAAAAGAGAACGTTCGGGGTGCATGGTGTTCTTAATTATGCTGGCTGCTTTATCGAGGCAGCAGGAAGTATAGACAGAGTCAATGGGAATCTGGTTTGCATGATAGATTAGGCTACATTCAAGACCTTTCGTAGTTCTTTGCGGTCTTGGGTAGAGCAGGAGCCATACCAAGCTGTGATACAACCAGAAAGAATGCTTTCTGTCATGCATCTGTAAAAGTTAGTGAGAGTCGTAATTGACATGCCAAATTTCCTTAGTCTTCTAAGAAAGTAGAGGCGTTGGTGGGCTTTCTTAACTCTAGTGTCAGCATGGGAGGACAAGGACAGGTTGTTGGTGATCTGGACACCTAAATACTTGAAGCTCTCAATCCTTTCTACTTCGCCCCCATTGATGTAGACAGGGGCATGTTCTCCTTTACTCTTCTTGAAGTCAATGACAATCTCCTTCATTTTGTTGACATTGAGGAAGAGATTATTGTTGCCATACCAGTTCACCAGATTCTCTTTCTCATTCCTGTAGTCTGTCTTGTCATTGTTTGAGATTTGACTCACTACAACAGTGTCGTCAGCAAACTTGAAAATCGAATTGGAGGGGAATTAGGCCACAGAGTCACAGGTGTATAAGGAGTATAGTAGGGGGCTGAGAACACAGCCTGTGGGGCACCAGTGTTGAGGATGATAGTGGAGGGGGTGTTGTTGCCTTTCCTTACTGATTGTGACCTGTAAGTTAGGAAGTTCAGGATCCAGTTGCAAAAGGAGGTGCCGAAGCCCAGGCCACAGAGTTTGGAGATGAATAATTGTGCTGAAGGCTGAGATGTAGTTAATAAATAGGAATTTGACATAGGTGTTCTTGTTATCTAGGTGTCCCAGGGTTGAATGCAGAGTCAGGGAAATGGCTGCTGTGGACCTGTTGCGGCAGTAGGCAAACTGTAGTGGATCCAGGTGTTCAGGGAGGCTGGTAATTGATTCGTGCCATGACTAACCTTTCGAAACACTTCATAATGATGGATGTCAGAGCCACCGGCCGATTGTCATTAAGGCACGCTGCTTGGTTTTTCTTAAGTACCGGGATGATTGTCATCGTCTTGAAGCAGTTAGGGACCTCAGATTATTGTAAAGAGAGATTGAAGATGTCTGTGAGTGCCCCCGCCAGCTGATCCACGCAGGATTTGAATGCTTGTCCGAAAACCCCATCCGGGCCAGCCAATTTCTGTGGGTTGACCTTCAAGAAAGATGCATTGACATCTGCAATGATGACCCCAGATACAGGTTCACCCAGGGCTTTCAGGGTGGAGGGCATGCTCTTGTTGACCTCTTGCTCAAAACAGGTGTAGAATGCACTGAGCTCATTAGGGAGCTGGCGATTTTGCATGCCTTCATCTTGTAGTCTGTTGTATCTTGCAGATCTTGCCACAGTTGGCAGGAGTTGGTGTGGCTACCCTGAGACTCTAACCCACCCAGTACAGAAACAATCAGGAAGCTGCTTTCTGACATAGCACCTCCATCAAAAAGTGTCTCTGTTTTCACCAGCTAGGATGCTTTTGCTCTTGAAGTTTCTTGTCCAGAGTTGCTAAACATGGGTTGCTAGACTGGCCCTATTGCTCCCAGATGAAGAGTGCCTGGAACGGCAGCTACAAAGGCGAAAAAGCAAGCTGAAAGGGGGTGAAAGAGGCTTTAATGCATGTAGTTTACAATAACAACTTATATTTATGTTGTATCCTTAAATCCCCCACATAGAACATAGCTTGTGGAAAAGCAAAATTGTACACCAGACAGTGTAAGGAATAACAACCTTGATCGAAAAGGTATGTTTTAAGAAGCATCCTAAATAAGGAAAGAGAAGAAAAAAGAAAGATTTTGTGAAGGAGTTCCAGAGCTTTGTGCCCAGTCAACTGAGGGCACAGCCACCATTTGCAAAGCGATTTAAATCAGGGAGGTCAAGAGGCCAGAATTAGATATCTGAAAGGGTAGTGGGACAGTAGGAAATTAGAGATAGGAAGGGGTGAGACGATGGACAGATTTGAAAACAAGGGGAATTTTAAGATCAAGGCACTGCTTAACCAGCAACCAAAATGTAAATCAGAAGGCACAGAGATGACAAGTGAATGGGACTTGGTGCAAGTTAGGATAAGAGCAGCAGAGTTTTGAATGAGTTCTAGTTTACGGAGGGTGGAGTTTGGAAAGCCAGCTGCAGCACATTGGAATGATCGAACCTGACAATAACAAAGGCACAGTTGAAGGTTTCAGCAGCAGAGGAGCTGAGGCAAGTTTAGGCTTAAACAATGTCACTTAGATAGGTACCATCAGTGATGGCATTATGCTCACTAAATGTCCAGTTTATCCAGGGAGGGAGATTGAGTCATTCACTAGGAAATGGCGTTTGTCGCATAGACTGAAGACATTATTAGCTTTAATCTTCCAAGACTAACTTTAACAAGACAGGCTACTACTTTTCATAAATCTCTAATTATAATTAGAACTCAATGGAGTGTCCAGAAATTTGTTGATTTTTTTTTAATCAGTGCCCCATTTGTCCACTCTGGCATTGTGTACTCTTTGGAAGAGGAAGAGAAGCAGAAGGAGAAGGAGGCCACTGAAAGGTGCAAGGAGTCATTGATTGCACCCATGTACCAATCAAGAAAGGTATCAGCAAGGCAGCTAGGGTTACTTATAAACCACAAGTGGTATTGCTCCATCAATGTGCAGATAGTGTGCATCCACTAATAATGAATAATACAGGTTTGTGCAAAATACCAAGGGAGTAGCCATAACTCATACATCCTCAGGCACTCCCGGGTGACAGGGATGTTCAAGGGATGCATTGGATGGATTAAATGAAAAAGGCTTTGACATCCTTTTAGTCAAACTTGGCAGTGCTTGAATAGATTTAAACATATCCCCACTAGCCTTTGACTAAAATGGTTAACTCTTCCTCATCACTTTCCTCAAGTGCTGTCTTTATCTCCACCATTTTAAGTCAATGTTTTGATTTCAGTTCCAGTTTTTGATGTTCAAATGCCCTCTCTCATTCCTTTCAATGTGCCATTGTCTCTCTATCTCTATTTCCTTTTTCGTTGCCATTGTGCCTTTCTCTCTCTTCCCCCCTTCTTTGCCATTGCCCTTCTCTCTCTTTCCTCTTGCTCTAATTCAGGCTGCCTCATTTATAATCAAAGTCAACCGATTCCAATGCTTCAGACTGTGTCTCTGGCGAATTTAAATGCTGCGTAATGATTGAAATTATCTTTGCCTTCATAGCCTTTTCAGGTAAAGTCAACTGCAGCTTGTTTGCCAACTCCAAAAGGTTGGGTTTAACTTCTCCTGGTAAGCCACTCCAAGTGACCTATTCCGCACACAAGGAAACCTTTAGCCACTGAAAGAGCCATTTTTCACAAATCACTTCCGATTTAAACTAACCAAACGCAAGAGCTGAAATAAAGCCATTCTCCTCACACTCACTGTCTTTAAATTCAATAATCCCAAACCAAACAAGAAATTGTACATTTTGATTCTGGCAAGAGCCCCCAGTTTTAGATAGAGTCCTGGTTTAGAACCCCAGGTATATCATAAAGCCAGACAAGACCCCAACAATTTTCCTATTTTGGGATAAATGTAAGCATCAGATGCTTCACTCCAGGAGTAATTTCACTGACAAATTAGAGATCTTTTATAATAAAACAAGCTTCATTTAATAACACAGTTTAAGTATAACTCTAACAAATGAAGCAGCTTAACTATTAACAGTTGAACAATATTTTAGGATTAAAGGGAATAATTTTAATTTCAAACTTATCACTGTTTCAGCTCCAAACAAGCAACATTTCTCATAAAAGCTTACAATGCCACTTTGCAACCATAAATATACTTGCTATAATGAGTTTAGACAGTCTTGAAGCTTTTAGAGAGAAATAATTTCAGCAGCTTGCAGAAAACGCTTATCTTCAAACAATTCTCAGCTGGAATTGTTATTCTGCTGCAGGAGTACTCCTCCCATTAGCCACACTATCACATGATTATGCCTACCTAAATTCAATTTCCATTCATCAAAACTCCCAGGAGAAATTGTCATTTATAAATAAAAATCCATTAGCTCCATCCTAAGTGAATGCTGCATGGATAAACTGAGCAATTAACCTACTCTCCCACATCTGAGCTAAATATTTTCCAAACACACCAACTGCCTGTAGAATAGAGCAGAAAAAGTAAGCAGTTGCTTTAACAATAAAAAAAATGAAGTCACATGGGATCTGCGATGGATACAGAATTGGCTTTGTCATAGAAGTGGAGATGCCACGTTGGACTGGGATAGGCACAGTAAGAAGTCTCACAAACTGGAGCCAGAGAAGACAGAGAGTAGCGGTGGAAGGATGTTTTTCTGACTAGAGATCTGTGACCAGTGGTGTACTGCAGGGATCAGTGCTGGGAGCCCGGTTGTTTGTAATATATATATGAGTAATTTGAAAGAGAATGTAGGTGGCCGCAGGTGCAAATGACAAAAACATCCAGGCTTACCCACTTGTGACCAATGTGGGGTTTTCTTGACTCTTTTCCAAATGCTGCAAACATCAGGTGCTTCCCCCTTGCCCCCAGCTATGGTAGAGACAGACTCCGAAGACTCCTTGGCTGGGATGTTACTCAGTGTTTGAACCTTGCATTTTTGAACATTTACATGTTCTGATGCATGAAAGCTTTCAAAGCCACTAACCATCAGTGATTCATTCCTGAAAGCTTTTTCATCTTGCACACTCCCCTCCCACATCCTCTTAACAATTTTTTAAAAAAATCATTTGCAGGATGTGGATGTTGCTGGCTAGGCCAGCATCTATTTCTTATCCCTTCAGACATTAGTAGTGAGCTGCCTTCTTGAACTGCTGCTGTCCATGTGGTGTAGGTGCGCCCACAGTGCTGTTAGGGAGAGAGCTCCATGATTTTGACCCAGTGATATTGAAGGAATGACGAGATATTTCCAAATCAGGTTGGTGTGTGGATTGAAGAGGCATCTGTAGGTTGTGCTGTTCCAGGTATCTGCTGCACTTGTCCATCAAGATGGCAACAGTCATTTGTAAAGCTGCTCCCTTGCAATCTTACCACCCTGGGACCTACCTCCTACCCTGTTTTAACCAATGGCCGGGCACCAGTCATTGGCAGCCCAATGCAGCGCCTCTGCCTCAATGGAAGTTAATAAATTTGGCAAGACACCTCCGGTTTTGTTGCCTGCCCTGACATTGTACATTCCCTTCTTCTGCAATTTAAGAGGGACACTTTAATGATGATCACTCTGTGGCACAATCATTTCTTTACTTATATGGCCAATATGAATTCCATCAGCAACACACTTTATTTCAACTTTCTGTCAACTAACTGGTGTGGAATTTCATACCCCTACCACCCCTTCACAAGGCCTATTGCCATGCAGAGTGGTATGTGTACTTCATGCTATCTTACACATCTGGGCATCACACAAGAATGGAGCCAGCACATGGCCTTCCATATATGCCCACCTCCAGAATGGTGGCACATTCACTCTTGCAGATTTCAGAAAATTATTGAGTCATTTGTGCCACTGAATCCAGCTTCGCTGGATTAACTCAAGGCACTTCCACTGCAAACTCCAACCAGGCTGATCAGACTGGGAGGCCTCCACTTGGGTCAGCAGGCCTGAGGACTTCCTGCCCATCAATTAATGCCTGGAGGAGGGCTCACAGGGAATCATCATCAAACTTTGTGGCCATCCTCGAAATTTTATCCTCTCCATCTCCTGTTTCTCTTCTCGGCCATCTGTGATGAGACATAGAGAATTAACAGCCAGATGTTCAATATCTCCCTAAACACTTAATATTCAGCAGGGTAATGGCTCAGTTGCGTTCCACTGCTGTTTCTTCCCTGGTAAAGGTACTGATGTTTCCCGGCTATAAGAACAGTCAGGATCAATTATCCTCTTTCAGTACATTCAAATTCACCAACATAACATTCTGATTTGCAGAACCTATGTTTCCCGGTGCACCTGACACAGTCCCATGCTAGGGGTCCCTTTATTCAGTGATTTCCTATGGATCACAGTGTGCCCCCTCTGTGTAACTTTGTTACCTTCATTTGTTGATTGGGCACAGTGCCCACCAATTTGTGAAACTGCTGGTTGGCCCCTCACTGAGCTGCCATTAATCAGACGACTCCCAATTACTTTCACAGGTGGGATGTCAATCCATTGACTTCCAGTCAGATTCCTGCCCACCATCAAGCTAAATAGAATTCAGCCCAATGAGGCACAATTATAGGGTTGGAAAGGAGGCAACACTACAAGAACAACAAATTGGATTTCCACACTTAAATGATCAAAATATGATCCCAACTAAACAATAATTCAGGGTTAACATTCTGTATACACCTCACTGATATAAAATGAGCAAATGGCTGATTAATGACCAGGCCTGATTTGTAATTGTTCTTAACAAAAGCTTGGTGGTTTTTACATTTATGTTACAGTGTAGTTTACGTGCAATGAGTAATTATATCCTTCTACATTGAACATCTTGCATCCATTTCCACTTGTGTATTTATGTATTTATACAAAGCAACACTTCTCTGCAGTTTTAGCAATTGCTGCAGCATTCTAAGTCACAGCTGAGGCTTCTTTAGCCATCCCCATAATGCTACAATAAATCAGACGAGGAGGATCTAAGCATTTACACCACAATCATAACTCAGATGGTACATTCACTTCCGTCAATATTGAAAGACCCATCATTACAGGGTATAGCATTGTCTTGCTCCTGTCCAGCTGGATATATCAGAGCAGGCAGGCCATTTGGCTCCTCTACTACCATTAGCTGCAGGCTGACTTACAGACAACCTCCGGAAATGGGAAGAGTCTTCCAACATGAACACATGATTCTCTGCGGCATGGTTATTCCAGACCATGAAGGCAACATGTGCCAGAGCAAACAATTTGTAGTTATACCTAAATCAGACAAGGAAGTGAAAGCATTAAATAAAAATAAACTGCAAATACTGGAAATCAGGAGTTATAAATAAAATATGGTGGAAATGTGCAGGTGTCACTCAGCATCTTTATTCAGAAAAGACAAGTTAACAATTTGGTAATACGCCACTCACCAAAACTGAAAACCAAAAGATAAACAAATATTAGAAAGGAAGCAAACTACCGTGGATACTACAAAGCTGAATTTTAAACAGAAAATGCTAGAAATACTCACAATAAATCAGACAAGGTCCACAGTGGCAACTGTGGAGGTAAAACCAGAATTAACAGGCAGAATTTTCTCAGGCCCGCGGAGGCAGGTTAGGAGGTGGGACCATGAGCAAAGTTGTAAAGTAATGGTCCTGGCTGGCCACCTGACATGTTCCCCACCTCCCAGCGAACCTGTTGGGGATGGAGTCAACACGGCAAGGGCTAATCGCCTGGCAACAGATCACATCCAAGTCAGCCTATTTTCAGTTGCCTGATTTTCCGAATGGCAACAGGGAACCCTGAAACAGTCAGCACTTAACTGGAGGTGGTATCCTGGGGGCAATCAATGCCTTTTCTCATTCACACCTGCATGGATCTGTCAGGGATACAATGCCCACAGGTGCAAACACAAGCCTGACAGTAACTTCGGTGTATGTTATTTAATTTTTTTCCAATGCTGCAGAAAATGCCTCCATTTGAAAGAACTGTCTCCTGCCTTGCTCAGCAATGCCCACATGCCCTGCTTAGCAAGGCTTCCTGCTTTTCTAATCACCCACCCTCACTAATTGACTTGGTAGAGTCACTTCCGATGTTCTGCTGTGGCTGCATCTGGGTTACCAAACCAGAACTGAGGTCAATGTCTGGATTGTGGCTCAACTGAATAAATTAAGCCTTACATTTCAGGCCAATGACCCTTTACCAGAGTCCTTTATTTTATTGAATCAGAGAATGATAGGAGCACGGGAGGCCACTTGGGCCATTATGTCTTTGCAAGAGTAACTCGCTAGTCCACTTACAGCTTTTTCTCCATAGCCTTGTCATATTTTGCTCTTCAGATAATTACCTAATTCTTTGTTGAAAGCCATGACTGAATCTGCCTCCACCTCTCTCTCAGATCCTATCACTTGTAGGAGTGAGCTTACCAAAAAAATTCTCTAAGTCCAGAATGAGTGTGAAAACCAGAGAGTTTCCGATCTGTTTTTTCAATGAGGCCAACAGTAGGATTTAATGGCATTCAGCGCAATAAAAAAGCCTTGATCTGTTTTTCGTCAGTAGGACAAGTGGGTGGGGCCTCGATCACCGAAAAGCTGGCTGATAGCAGTAGAGGGTGTAATTGCACATGTGCAGGTCTCTGTGCTTTGAGAGCAGCAGAGACCTGTCAGTGCCTCTGCTGCGTTCAATCATCTTCAAAGGCCCAGACCTGACCCCACTACCGTAGGGCCAAGTGGCTGATTGCGAGCCCCTCTCACCTGGAATGATTACGAGTCCCCCCACACCCGGACTGATTGCAGCTAAACCCAACAGCTCCCCCCCCCCCCAATTCCAACTGATCGCTGTGTCGTGTATACAGGCATCCCACCCCCCCGCCATCGAATGGCACATCTCCAGTCTGTCCTCACCCTGAGTAGGCCTTGTCCCTCTCAGACCATGCTCACTGACACTGCCTGGTGCCCAACGGGCAGAGCCAGGTTGCCAGGCTGGCAATGCCAGTTTGGCACTGCCCAACAGGCATCTCACTTGTCCCCAACCTCCCAGGGGGTCTCAATGGTTTCCAGTTCCATGACGTATGGCTCCTGGCGAGGCCACAGAGGCAAGTGAACCTGGACGATAGCATCCCAGGCTCACTAATTCCATTTAAATTACTTTTCACATATATTTAAATAATATATTCAGCCAATCGCGTTGGATATCTGGTGCCAGTAAGATCGTGAGAGGCCAAAAATAGGGGGCAGACTTGATTTCTTGGCTGTCTCGTGATCTTACTGGCTTGCCCTGCCCATTAGCAGGCGCAATGGTTAGATCAGCCCGTTGGGTAAAACCATTTATCTCATGTCGCCTTTGGTTCTTTTGTCAATCACCTTAAATCAGTGTCATCTGATTTTCAATCTATCTGCAAATGAAACATTTTCTCCCCATCTATTCTATCCAGATCCCTCATGATTTTTAATACAGTATCAAATCACCCTTCAATCTTTTCTTCTCCAAGGAAAATAGCCTTAACTTCTCCAGTCTAATCATGTAAGTGAAACCTCTCATTGCTGGAATCATTTTCATAATTTTTTTTGCAACCTTTCTAAAACGTTTACATCTTTCCTGGTGTGGCGTCCCGTATCGGATACAATACTCCAACTGAGGTTGAGTTTTAGAAAGATTCACCTTAACTTCCTTGCTTTTGTACTTGGTGCCTCTATAAATAGATACTTTGGTCAATGAATACATTCAGGACTGGGTCAGACAGATTTTACATCTACAAGGTGGACGTGGGTTATAGCTGTACCATAGCTTGGCGTAGCTGCAGCTCTGACAAGAAACTACATAGGGTTGTGGACACAGCCCAGTCCACCATGCAGACTTCTGAATACTTTATTAACCGTTTGCTCAACCTGTTCTATCACCTTTAATACTGTCAGCATCCTCTGCTTCCACGTTCCCCTTTGAAGTGTGTCCTTTCCTGTATATTGCCTCTTTTTCTTTTTCCTATTGGAATGAAGCACTTTACACTTCAATGCATTAAATTTCATCTGCCATTTGTCTGTCCATTCCGCCGGTTTATGTCCTCTCAAAATATCGCCTCAGCTTACAATATTCCCAACTTGTAAATCATCTGAAAATGTTGAAATTCTGCCCTGGACACCGAAGTCTTGATCAATAACATACTTAGTCCTTGTACCAATGCCTGGGGAATCCCAATATATACCTTCCTTCAGATCAATAAGCAAGTATTTATCAATACTCCCTAATTCCTGTCACTTGGTCAACGTCATATCTGTGCAGCCCCCAGAGTATCTTCCATATGGGGGTGGTCTGCTGTGTGCTCCACAACCTGGTGCAGCAGCAGGATGTTCCTGAAGGACCAGGTGGATGTCCCTGTGAAAGGGGTGGACCAAGAGGGTGTGAAGGATGAGGCTGAAGAAGAATTGGATGATGGGGGGACTGGAGCTAGGAGGATTAGCTAGGAGGATCAGGGAGACCCTCATCGCCGTCCAGCAGCTCTCAGCTCCCCCCTGCCCCCCCAAGGTTCTCATTGACATCACACGAGGGTGATAGGCCTGGGTTGGCCGTGCCAGAGGGCGACGTGGGCAGGCAACAGGTGATGATGTCTTGCCGTGAGGTAAGCTATGATGCTGCCCTGGTGCTGCCAATGTCTGAAGTCTGCCAAAGTGGGGTCACCAGCCTGTTGAATGGGATGGTGCTGTCAGGGGAGGTAGGATGGGCTGGAACTATTTTCTATTACGCAAAGGAAGCTGAGGGGGGCGCATGGGTCGAGGTGCAAGGGTTTATGAAGGGTGTGGGTGGGGTGTGTAGGAAGCAGATTTTCTCCCTGGTGGGAGCTATCACAAAGGGGGAACAGTTTTAGGGTGTGGAACAGGGGTCTCAAGGGGATCTATAGGGACAGTCTGCGCTAAGCACGTGTGGGAGTCTGGAACTCACTGCCTGGGACAGCAGTGGGGTTGGTGAACATGATATTTCTATATATGGGGCTGAGTACTCGGAGAACTGTGGCATCCAGGGATATGGTACAAGTGCTGGGAGATGGGATTATGTGACATCAGTGGTAGTTACTGTTGGTACTGACTTGGTTAACTGAAGGACCTCTCCCATCCTGTACGATACTCCATGCCTCTGTGGGTGTGGGTACAAAGCTCTTTGTGAGAGATGGGTCACAGGCAGAGGAGTCATGGCTGGGGAGTGAAATAATCTTTATTTGTTATTGTTAAGAGTGCAATCTATCCCCAACTACAGTGTCTACCTTCACCCATGCCCATTTGGTGACCTGACAATTTCTTCATTTTCTGTGGCATGCCACTACATCTAAGTGACTCCCCAGGATGTACATTGGAAATGGAGGTTCTGTGACCTGTGTCATTTGATGCCCTTGACAAGCATCCTCTGGAGAACCAGGGCCACCAACATTTGGGTGTCACAGATGCGGCTATGGCACCTAGTTCAGACATCGGCCCAACTTGAAAGGGCTGGAAGAAGGTCTCCTTCCTGTATATAGCCATCACCAGCATCCCCACCTCCCATATCTACTTCCAGACACCACTACAAATAAATGAATCCTCTCCCATGAGGCTTCCACTGGGGTCCATCCCGGCATAGGTTGACGCTGCCAGGTTGGCAGTGGTGGTTCCAACCTGGCAGTGCCAACCTGTGCCAAGGGGCAACACCGGGGGCATTGCCAGGACACTGCCTGGTCATGTCCCTCAAGCCAGGACTATTTATGGCCACTGTTGTGTCCTCAGTTGTAAACCGTGCCGACAGGCGACTACATGGTGGGCGGTTAATATAGGGTGAGAGGGGGTTAATGACATGCAAATATATTAAAATGAATTATGGGCGTGAACTTAATTACGTCCCAGTGAGGGGGTGGCAAAAATAGGAAGTCATGATTTACTGACAAGATCCACAACTTTCAGGGTTTCACCAAATCTTGAGCCTCTGCCACCATTCATGTGGATGGCAATTGTGGGCTCAAGATCACCCCAGTAATTTATAAGGCCTTCATTATGTCAATTGGCACACAGCATGCAACCTCCAACACAGCTTGTAATCCTTAACATACCATGATGCTAAAGCATGTGTGAAGATTTCATAAAAGAGTAAAAAAAGATGAAAAGAAAACATACCCTAAACAAAATAACAGCAAATCAAGAATCCATTGACAATGTTTTAATATTTATAAAGGATATTGACTGTGTCATCAGTTAAAATTCCTGTCCAACTTTAAAGGTGTTGGTTTTACCATCCAGAGGGTATCTCTAGATTCAGAATGCATCCAGGCAGAGGGATCTGGGTGTCAATGTTCATGAATCACAGGAAGTCGGTATGCAAGTGCAGCATGTGATTAAAAAGGCAAATGGAATTTTGGCATTTATTGCAAAGGGAGTGGAGTATAGAAGTAGAGAAGTGGTGTTACAATTGTATAGGGATTTAGTGAGACCACACCTGGAGTATTTTGTCCAGTTTTGGTCTATTTATTTGTGGGAGGATATGGAGGTAATTCAGAGGAGATTCGCCAGATTGATTCTGGGGATGAAGGGTTGATGTATGAGGAGAGATTAAACAGTTTGGGCTTGTACTCGCTGGAGTTTAGAAGGAAGAGAGGGGATCTGATTGAGGTATGTAAAAATTTAAAAGGGATTGATGAAGTAAATGTAGACCAAATGTTTTCTCTTATGGGATAATCTGGAGCAAGAGGTCAGAGGTATAGGTTGCGAGGCAGTAGATTTAAAACTGAGATGAGGAGGAACTACATCTTGTAGGGGGTGGTGAATTTGTGGAACTCGCTGCCCCATAGCATGGTGGAGTCTGAATCATTGAATGATTTCAAGACGGAGTTAGATATATTTCTAATTAAAAATGAAGGAGGATAAGGAGAACATATGGGAGGTGGATTTGAGATCAGGGAAAGATCAGCAATGAACTGATTGAATGGAAGATCAGGCTTGAAGGGCTGAGTTTGTCATCTTCTGTTCCTAATTCCTATGTTTCCTATTTTCTTATAATAAGAACATAAGAAATAGGAGCAGGAGTAGGCCATCTAGCCCTTCGAGCCTGCCCCGCCATTCAATAAGATCATGGCTGATCTGACGTGGCTCAGTTCCACATTCCCGCCCTCTCCCCATAACCCTTAATCCCCTCGCTTATCAAAAACCCATCAACCCGCGTCTTAAAAATATTTAGCGAGGCAGCCTCCACCACTTCAACGGGCAGAGAATTCCAGAGATTCACCACCCTTTGAGTGAAGAAGTTCCTCCTCAACTTCGTTCTAAACCGCCCCCCCTTTATCTTGAGGCTGTGCCCCCTAGTCCTACTGTCCTTTCTGAGCGGGAAGAGTCTCTCCACCTCTATCCTATCCATCCCATTCATAATCTTATACGTCTCAATGAGATCTCCCCTCATTCTTCTAAACTCTAACGAGTACAAGCCTAATTTATTCAGCCTCTCCTCATAGCTCAACCCCCTCAACTCTGGCATCAGCCTAGTAAACCTCCTCTGCACTCCCTCCAAGGCCAAAATATCCTTGCATAAGTACGGCGCCCAAAACTGCACACAGTACTCCAGCTGCGGCCTCACCAATGCCCTACACAGCCGCAGCAAGACCTCCCTACTTTTATATTCAATCCCCCTCGCTATGAAGGCCAGCATCCCATTCGCCTTCCTGACCACCTGCTGCACCTGCAAGCTGGGTTATAGCAATGAACTCAGTGTTTTTGGCCTTTCACCTCTGTGACCTTGGTTCAGACCAGGCCCAGACTGATGAGATGTAAAGGTCAATATTGGGACACTGAAGCTGTAGCAGCAAAGTCTTATAAAGTTGGCTCTATGTAAACTCTGTTGATTAGGGATCTAAGGGAATTTACACATGGAGGCTGGGGAAATGGCTGAGGGATTAAATTAATAATTTGCATCTATCTTTACCAAGGAGGTAGATGCTACATAGGATATGGTGACAGATGAAGAAACTCTGTCACTAGAAGAGTTGAAAATCGATAAGTAGGAAACGTTGAATAGACTGTTGATTAAAGTTGACAAGGCACCAGGACTGGATGAGATGTAGCCAAGGATATTGAAGGAAATGAGAATGGAAATTGCAGGAGCATTGGCCATAACCTTTCAGTCTTCTCTAGACTGAGGGGAAGTGCCAGAGGATTGGAAAGTTGAAAAAAAGAATAAGCACAGCATTTACAAATCAGCCCATTGAACTTCAGTGGTGGAGATACTTCTAGAAACAATTATTTGGGATAGAATTAGTAGTCACAAGAAAAAATGTGGATTGATTAGGAAGAGACAGCATGGATTGCTAAAGCAAATATCTTGATTAACTAATTCATGGGAGCGTTTTGAAGAAGATAACAACAAGGATCGATGAAAGTAATGCTGCTGATTTGGGATAGTGGACTTCCAAATGGCATTTGATTCAATGACAAAAGGCTTATGTGAAAAGGTATAGCTCATGGAGTAAAGGGGAGCGTAGCATATGGATACAAAATTGGTTGAATATTGCGAAGCAGAGCGTAAAATGGTCAATTGATATTTTTCAGTTTGGAAGAAGGTTTGTAGTGGAGTTCCCCAAGGGTCAGTATTGGGGTCCTTGTTTTTTCTGATGTATGTTATTGATCTAGATTTTGGTGTTCAGAGGACAATTTCAAAATTTATGGATCATACTCTATTCCTTGCAACATAACAGAATGAGGGGTGAACTTATTGAGATGTATAAAATCATGAGGTGGATTGATAGGTGGCATTGGGGATGACCTTACCAGAAAGATCCTAAATCCAGGACAGGTGTGAAAATGTGAGAGTTTCAGATCTGTATTGGATGAGTTCAAATCTGCTATCTTATCCACTTAGAATGAGAAAACAGCATTAACAGTTTCTCGCCTGTAAGGGGAGGGGACAGGGTTTAAGTCACCCAAACACTGGCTGAGAGCAGCAGAGGTTGCCACTGCACATGTGCAGGCTGCTAGCAGAGGTCGGTCACTCAACTTCTGTTGCTGTCAGCCAACCTCAGAAACAGTAACCCCCAGCTACCATGGAGACCCACAACCAACCACAATCCCCACAGCCATCCAACCAATTAGACCCCACAACGCCCCCACACCCAGACTGATCCCCTCAATGATTGGCCACCTGACCCCCCCAACTATTGGTTGACCAACCTCCCCCCATGATTGCTGGCCCAACCGCCTGTCCACATGAACACTCATCCCCCTCCTCTTCCCACCAATCCCCAGTGCAGAGTGGCAGCGGGTTCCCCCGCCTTCCTCATACTGATCGCATTGCAGAGCTTACAGTGGGTCCCCTCAGCTACTGACCACCCACCCCCGGTCTCACCCTGCCCCTCCCTCAGTTTTTTTTTGTTTACTTTATTCCAATCCAATCAAGTCAAATTAAAGCCAATTCAGAGTCCCAACAAGTTGGGACATTCCCGATCCATCGCCTGTCTTGGGCTTGATCTACATGATCCAAGCTGATTGGAGTAGGTGTAGCTCCTCCCCCAAGGCTTGACCTAATTTGCATCTTAGCCAAAAGGCAGAGATGCCGCTTTAAAAAATTGCTGCAAATGAAGCTAAATTGTAACCTAATGACTTCAACCAAGCACAGCATGTCGATACTACACTTGATCTTAGCCAAAAGACCGAGAAGCGATGGCCCCAACTCCCTGGTGAGCAGTGCCAAAGGGGGCAGGCTGGCACTGCCAGGATGCCAGGCTAGCACTGCCTGAGGGACAGCCCTTACCCTTGATATCCCCAGGGGGATCTCAATTGCCTCTGGTTCCACCAGTGAGGTCATCACAACTGGTCCCCATTGCTGGGGACGCATTGTGATCCTCTCTGGAGAAAATCCCTCCCAGCAACGCCACAAAGGCAATAGTGGCCCAGGCTCATTAATTCAATTCTAACTAGATGCAAATTTAATTTAAATGAATTACTCTGCCTCGTGTCAGAAATGGGTGTGAGGCTGATTATGCCAGATATCCAGTGGGTATGATCACGAGAAGCGAGAAATCGGGCATGAACCTGATTTCTTGGTTCTTGTGCCACCTTACCAGCTTGCCCCATGCACCGGCTAGTGCGACGTAATGGTAAGATCGCCCCCATACGCTTTCTCCCAGGAAAAGTGAATTGAAAACTAGAGGGCATATATTTAAGGTGAAAGGGGAAATACTTAAAAGGGACTTAAGGGCAACGTCTTCACGCAGACAGTGATGCGTGTATGGAATGAGCTGCCAGGGAAAGTGGCTGAGACAAGTTCAATGGCAACATTTAAAAAGCATTTAGGTTAGTACAAGGATGGGAAAAAATTAGAGGAGTATGGGCCAAACGCAGGCAATTGGATAGGTTGGGAGGGCACCATGGTTGGCATTGACCACTTGGGCTGAAGGGCCTATTTCCATGCAATATTGCTCTATGACTCTATATGAAACTTTGAAGCATTATGAACTGTGAGGATAGTATAGAACTTTAAAAGGACATAGACAAGTTGATGGAGAGAGCAGATAGGTGCCAGGTGAAGCTGGATGCAGAGAAGTGTGAGGTGATTCAATTTGGTAGGAAGAACATAGAAAGACTATTGAAAGTAAGGGGTACTACACTAAAGGAGAGTAGGAGCAGTGTTGCAGAGCTATTGGCTCTCAGCATTTAGCTTTGTTCCATTCAAGTAGCCAGACAAGGTTTTAGAATTTTAAAGTAGCTGTTTATTACTAGCTATGGCAAGGATAGCTGGTAGCAAGCCAAAGCCCCTAATTACAGAATTGTACAAACAAATATTTGATTACAAGTAATAAATATATACCAATCAGAGTGTGTACAGTTGTACAGGAGTTATCTAAGTCCACTCACAACTACCAATTAGGATTACATCATGTATAGGATACAAATGTTACAGACCAATATACACATATTCTTAATTATAATATCCAATCAGTATAAAGGCTGGAATATGCTAGCTGATCTGACTTATCATCATTACAAGTTGTCCTTAACATCCCAACTTGTATCTGAGTTTGTAGATGTCAATTATCTCTCCCATGTCCATTTAATGAATTCCCTCAGACTAAGGGCCTTTGTTAGATAAACAAATTTATATTCTGGGATTGTGTCCCTTGTAACTAGGCTTTGACACTTATCTGGGTTTGCTTTAATAAGGACCTGTGGTTTTTCTCATAGCAGCTCATGTGATTTTTAAACTTGTGTGATTATTAACCTTTCAAGCTGTGAGCTCTGGTGCATATGTGCATAGCTCATTGAAGGTGGCAGGACATGTGGAGAGAGCAGTTAATAAAGTATATAATATTCTGGGCTTTAATAATAGGACACAGAATGCCTAGAGGTTATGCTGAACTTATACAAGAGTGGCCTAGCCAGTTGGATTTGACGGGTCACTCCAGGCTGTTCAAACAAAGATTTAATTTTGCAGGGCTGGGAGAAGAATTAATTTTACACTAGCTCCAAAAACATCTGACAACCACCAATCTCCAACCCTCCAGTCCCCTTTCCTCCTTGGGAATTAACTCCCCACCCACTTTTAACCTGCCTACACTATCTAGGTTTCACAAGTTCCTCCTAATGGCAAATTCGTCCAATCGACAAATGTTAATGATGCCTAATCGCGAAAATGTTTTGGGTTCCTGACAACTTTCATTGAGTTACTGGCAGGCTCACTCTGTCTGTTCCCCATGAAGTATTACCTGATTCCTGGTGGAACATATTGAGTCAACCTTCTTCCTTGTCTGATCCACAGCATCACCCTTTGGCTCAGACATTCACAGCACTGTTGAGTATGTGGGACAGATTTTCTTCATACATTCATAGGTTTTCAATCTGCACATTACAAAGATGGCATCAGGTTTCTTTCTCCATCCAGCTACCTAAGTAGCCCTGAATGACTCTCCTTTTACATCATAGTAGCTCTCTTCAAAAGTACACTTCATATATTAATAGATAAGTAGTTAACCATATATTCATGGTAATATTTAACCAAGATGAAGGAAGCTGTTTTAGCATTAACAGGTGGCTTTCTCCAACCATTTCATTTTCTGTACTTTGTATTCTGTGTTAACTACATAGACTGATTTTGTATTAGAAATCATTAATGAAACATTATTATGAAATAAAGAACATCAGTTCAGTTACAATTTGTGAATCAACATCCTGGGGCTTATCACTAATCAGAAACTGAACTGGACTATCTATATAAATACAATGACTACCAGAGCAGGTCTAAAACTAGGAATTCTGCAGCAAGTAACTAACCCCCTGAATTCCCAAAGCCTGTTCACCATCTACAAGGCACAAGTTAGGAGTATAATGGAATACTCTCCACTTGTCTGGATGGGTGCGGCTCCAACAACACACAAGAAGTTTGACATTGTCCAGGACAAAGCAGCCTCCTTGATTGCTACCCCTTTCACAAACATTCAATCCCTCCACCACTGATAAACAGTGGCAGCCATGTGTACCATTTACAAGATGCACTGCAGGAACTGACCAAAGGTTCCCTCAGGCAGCACCTTCCAAACCCACAGCCAGTGGACAAGAGCAGCAGATACTGGAAACTCTATTATCTGGTGGTTCCCATCCAAGTCACTCACCATCCTGACTTGGGAATATATTGTCATTCCTTCACTGTCACTAGGTCAAATTCCTGGATTTCCCTCCTTAGCAGCACCATGAGTGTACCTACACTTCAGTATACAATAGCAGTTCAAGACGGCAGCTGATCATCACCTTCTGAAGGGCAACTAGAGATGGGTAATAAATGCTAGCCTTGCCAACAACATCCATATCTTGTAAATGAATTTTAAAAATGAATGTAATTAAAAGTCTGGATTTTTATTTTACATTTTAAAATTAATACCATATAAACTTGAACACTTCTTTAAAAAATGTAGAGCTAGCAGTAACTGTTCAGACAGCGGAATCTTTCTAACTTTCAATAAGCTATAGGACACCATCGCCTATTTGAGATTTGGCGATAAGACTCATTGTGAACAATCTTATTAAGATTAGTAAAGAATGTATTGTCTTCCATGGATGTCCCTTTGAACCAAGGTGTTATCATTTAGAATATGCAATTAAGGGCCAACTAAATAAACCTAACAAAGCTAGAACCAATCATTGTTAACAGTAGCCTGATCTGCCATGGTGTAATGCCCATCAAACGGATGAAAATAGAGGTCCTGTAGAGGTTCATTGCTTATCAATATATGAAGAATTTTGCGTACTAACTACATGTCATTCTCCACAAGCAGATTCAAGATCTAGGCCAGAGACATGAGACAGAATGACTGCGACCAATATTTCAATAGATTCCACAACCAGCTAATGTTATAAATGTCCGTATCTAAAGTCAGTAAGTATAACTTTTTTAAAATAAACTCTCTAAAAATTACCCAAAGAGTTCTGTTGTTTGCTTTAACTGGTTAAGTCTTGTATGAGCAATAATAAATTGAAGTGAGTTAATTCAAAACTGATTTGCAAGCAGACTGAAATTGATTTGAAAGAGCAATAGAAATTGTTATATTAAATCGTTACACCTCCACCATGTTTGTTACACCAATCACTAAAGTCATAAATCAATCACTCGGAGCTGATATTGTTCCAGTCAGTCAATTCACAGAATCATAGAAATGATCAGCATGGAAGCCAGCCAACAAAGCAGCCATCCAACCTGATCCCATTTTCCAGCTCTTGGTCCATTGCCTTGTAGGTTTTGTTGCTTCAAATATTCATCCAATTACTTTTTAATTCCTTAAATATGGATTTTTTTGAAGCATCTGGTGTGTGACATTGTTCATTTCCCTCTAGTTCATAGACAGACTACTGATCCATCCATCCCATTATCCCTAGGGAATCTTGTTCCTCCATCACCAATTACAGTCAGATAGTTCAATTTATTATTTCTTAACATTCCAACATATCCAACAATAATATTTGGTAGGCATGAAGTTTTTTTTAATAAAAGTTTCAGCACACAGATAAAATTTTTTGAATAATCTTTTCTGCCAAAGAATATATTAAAGTATCAAACCTAAGGACATGTGGACCAAAATCTTGATGGAAGCAGTACAATTCCTGCGATTTTGGTATGATTTCACCATTCCTTTCCCATTAACACAGAATTTGTCCATTATAAAACCAAGTGGTGTACAGATATTTGAATATTGCTAAGATATCCTATAATTTTGAAAAGTATTACTTGAGTGGGTTTAATTAATAGCTAAAAAAATTGTAGTTCACCAATGACATTTGTACATTTTATCATTTTGCATCTTTCACAGCCACTTAAGTTGTGGTTTATGAAGAATACAGTGAGTGTAAAAAATACAAGAGGTAGTTTTGCTTCTGTGTGTAGTCTTAATCTATTGGTTAGATATTGAACAATTTAAATAAATTTAGTGAAAAAATTGTGCTTGATTATAATGAGTCTAATGTGAGACCAGCTTAGTAACAAATAAGACTGACTGTGTTGCCAGGCCTTATTGATAAGCTAGTTGCTTGTTTATTGCTTTGACTCCTTGCTACTCCATATATCTAGTCTTCGACAGAGTTTTGCATTAAGATCAGATAATATTTCCTCTAAACGTCCTCTATGTCCTTATCACTGAGTGTATGATCTTGTTTTAGGACATTAGACTTTTCTTCAGCTGCTTTGTGTGACTTTCCATACAAAGAACAAGATGTTTTAAGTTGGACTTTCTGGCCATCTTGTGTTGAAGAATTACTATTTTCACTATTCAAATTCTCTTCCAATCTGTGTGCGAACCAGTTCTTTACAGCTGGGGTGACTCTGGCTTTTTGGAGCCATTTTGGATTTTGAGTTACCCCAGCACACTCAGGTACTAATGCACTATTAGCTAACCTATCAGACTCTTCCCCTGAATTGACTCTTGTTTTCTTGTCCATTTTATTTTGCATTTGTTTGTTTGCCAATTCTGGGACAATATTTTGAAGATCTTTCTTCAGTTCTGGCTCTTGTTCCTTCAATTTTGCTTGGATCTCCTTGGGTTCCTTTGATTTTTTTGCAAGCCATTCTTTGAATGGTAGTCTATGTATGAGATATGTCCCTCTTCTGCAATTGCCAATGTCCAGTTCTTTGGTCAGAGATGCGTTGTCCAAACTTGGTGGATCTCCTTTTGTAACTTTGAAAGATGTTGATTTTGAAAAAGATTTTTCTTTAATGTGTTGATGTGTTAATTTAATCTTTTGCACTTTCTTCCTGTTTGATTTCTGAGACTCTCGGCCATTATGTGAGTCTTGAACCAGTGTTGCCTCCACCATATATGAATTCATCACTTGATCTTTAGGTAAAACAAAAGGTGGTTTTGAAGTCTCAGATTTGGATTTCCCTAGAACAAGAACTCTTTTCTTGTTCATCTCCAACTTTTCTTCAGTTATTTGTTTTTCAGTCTTTAAGATATTAGCTGGGCTTTGGCTAACAGCTTTTTTGACTGAGTTTACTGCCAGATGTGATGTCTTTGTATTTTGTGCATTTGCATCTGCACTGTATGGAATTATACAATCATTAAGTTTCACGTTCTTCTGTGAGTTGTTACTGAATTTTTTCTCCATCCATATTTTAACCTTTTCTTCAGACTCTCTTTGCCTCTTTTGATGATCAATTGCTTGCCTTTTGCGTTTTGCTCTTTCCAAGCACTTTTGCTTCCTCTTTGCTTCTCTCTCTCTCTTCAGTAACACATTTTTTTGATGGATCCACTCCTTCACAACTTTATTGTTTGAGTTTTCCAGATGACTGTCAGTTGGGACAAAGATTTTCTTTAGCAGAATATTTTCACTCTGCTGTTTATTTTGTGCTCGCATTTTCATTTTCCATTTTTGAATGTGCCGAATGGACACATTTACAGCTGGGACTCGATTGGAATAGAGAATTCGTAGACCGAATGGCTTCATCATCGCAATGATAAATCTGGGCTTTTCAAACATCTTTTCATTACTTTGCAATGTTTTACTTTTGTTTGTTATGTGTTTATTTCCCCTTTTAACTACACTAACTTTAATTTGAAAATGTGGATATTGAGAACACTGGTTTTCAGCTTCTTCAATGTCTTCATTCTTCCCACATTGGGATACTTCAAAATGATCAATATCAATTGCTTTGGAAAATCCTTTCAGGTTTAAGGAAGTCAAATTATTCTTCTCAAATCTATGAGGCTTCTTCCATGATGTTCGTTTAGGCAATTGTCTTGGTTCTTTCAGCACATCAGCCGGCCTCATTTCTTCAGTCTTGATGAGTAACTTTTCTGTTCTTTTCCTAATGGCGTTCTCCTCCATTTTCACTCTACTTTTATTCCCATTCTTTGTCTTCGCCATTTCTCTGGATAGTTAAAACTTTTTCCAGAAGAATTAACTCTTTAGACTATGTTCAAATACTCCTGGTGGGGTTCACATTTTGGTTTAACAGTAACCTGACTCATGGAAAAATGTCTGTTTCTTGCTGATGGCATGCTAATTATGATCAACCATAAATTCATTTCTTGGTATCCAATCATCCGAGAAAAACTCAGTGTGATGAAACCTACGAATGAACCACAACAAAGAATTAAACCATTGGGAAATTTACATAATCGCTTCAATTAGCAATTGTTATATAATCTGATAATATGTTTCTGGTTTTATTACAATACAAGACTTTGTGTTCTGGAATAAATTCACATTCTCATAATGTATTATCTGTTCAAAATATTTTCCATCAATTAAAACTTGATTATTGTAATATACTAACTATGTTCATTTGTACATATCTCCAGGAAATCTACTGATTTATTTGCAGCGATTACATCAAAATCTTCTTGGCTTCAGTGAGAATACCATAATATGTTTCCTTTAGTTGTGTTCTGGTTTAATATAAAGAGCAACAGAAGTAATAACATTACCCCATCAGCTATTGAGTGTACTTTATATTTAAAAATACTATAAATAATAGAAGTGTAAAATAAAAACAGAAAATATAGAAATGCATAGCAGTTAAAGAACATTTGGGGTGGCACGGTGGCACAATAGTTAGCACTACTGCCTCACAGCGCCAATGACCAGGGTTCAATTCCGGCCTCAGGTCACTGACTGTGTGGAGTTTGCACATTCTCCCTACATCTTTGTAGGTTTCCTCTGGGTGCTCCAGTTTTTTCCCACATTCCAAAGATGTGCAGGTTAGGTTGATTGGCCATGCTAAAATTGACCCTAGTGTCAGGGGGATTACTACAGTAAATATGTGGGGTTATGGGAATAGGGCCTGCGAGGGATTGTGGTCAGTGCAGATGCGATGGGCTGAGTGGCCTTTTTTTGAACTGAAGGATTCTATGAATCTATTCAATGAACATTTTAAAAAGAAAGTGATTTCTTAATGGACACACTTAGCAACATTCCTAGCATTTATCATCACTATTTTCATTCCCTTTGTCTTTTTGTCTACGAATCATAGAATCATACAGTGCAGAAGAGGCCTTTCGGCCTATCGTGTCCACACCAATTCATTAGAAACACCTGAACTCCTACCTAATCCCATCTGCCAGCACTTAGTCCATAGCCCTGAATGTTATGATGCGCCAAATGCTCATCCAGATACTTATTAAAGGGTGTGAGACAGCCCACCTCTACCATCCCACTAGGCAGTGCATTCCAATACCATCCTCTGGTTGAAAATGTTTTCAGTCACATCCCACCCTAAACATTCTGCCCCCCACCTTGAATCTATGTCCCTTTGTGACTGACTCTTCAACTAAACTGCTCCCTATCCACTCTGTCCATGTCCCTCATAATCTCAGTCACCTCGATCAGGTCACCCCTCAGTCTTCTCTGCTCTAATGAAAACAACCCAAGCCTACACAGTCTCTCTTCATAACTTAAATTTTCCATCCCAGGCAGCATCCTGGTGGATCTCCTCTGCACTCCCTCCAGTGCAATCACATCCTTCTGATAATATGGTGACCAGAACTGTACATTGTACTCTTGCTGTGTTCTATGCAACTCCAACATGATTTCCCTGCTTTTGTAATCCATGCCTCAATTGATAAAGGCAAGTGTCCCAAATGCCTTTTCACCATTCTACTAACATGCCTTTCTGCTTTCAGAGATCTGTGGACAAACTACCAAGGTCCCTTTGTTCCACAGAACTTCCTAGTGTCCTACCATTCATTGAGTACTTTCTTGTCCAATTACTTCATCCAAAGTATATCATCTCACATTTTTCAGGATTGAATTCCATCTGCCACTTATCTGTCTATTTGACCAACCCATCTATATCTTCTTGTATCACAAGATACTCCCTCCGCCTGTAAACCACATGTTCACCCATCCAATCTCTGTGTCATCTATGCCATCCCTATTAATTACAGCCAACCACCCCCCCCACCACTTACTCTCATGGTCTCAATCTTGTCCTATTTTCCTTGTCTTCAGCTCTAATGAACGGTGACCCTGACTCAAAACGTTGGCTCTGTTCTCTTTTCACAGATGCTGTCGGACCTGATAAGTTTTTCCAGCAGTTTCAGTTTTTTTTCAGATTCCAGCATTCACAGTATTTTGCCTTCCTCTGGACTGCTTCCAATGACCTTCAGCAAAACCCTTAACGGTGATCCACTTAAACTGTTCAACACTCCATCCATGGAAATGGTGTCAGGGCCCCCAGCATTGGTTTGGACCTTCTCTCAAAATCTATACACCCTTGTTGAAGAATCCACAAAAAGCCTAGTGAAGATTTACACTTGAGTTTTACTGAGCCTGGTGGGAAAGCAAGTAATGCAACATCCAAGTGAAACAAACCAATTTAGTTTGAGTTCAGTTCAATTCAAATTGACTATTTATACCTGTATAAAGTATTTGGAAGGAAGGACAGAACAAGGGTATTGGGCAGAGTATGGCATTTGTTTCTCCCATACTGATTCACCAATCTCAGTTTGTTGGATAATGTGGAGGTTAGCCAGGAGTCCATGACTCTGGAAGCACTGCAGTGAACCTTCCATCAGACAGTTGGCCTAACTGGAAGTTTGATGGGTGAAAGCCTAGAAACAGGTTGGCAGAGGTTTGGAAGGGAGTCAGGATCAGATGCACAAATAGCTAGGAAGTGGAATATCAGGGAAATTTTCAAAAGAGAAGCACTGATACTTAACAACAATAAAAATGATTCCCTGGAAATTAATTCTGAAAATATCAAAAAGCTAAGGCAAATGCCTCCTAGTCTATGATTCATTTAATTGTAATTATAGAAATATCCATAAGTTAGCTCTTCATCATTGCTGATTACAAAGAAGCCCTAAAAATAACTTGTATTGAAAGAAAATTCATTGTAATGAATGTTTGTCATTGCAGTGGAATATAAAACTGTAAAAGGAAGTAGCTGCTTGGAGCATTACTATCTAACCATTATAGTTTTCCCACTGTCTGTTCAAAAACTATAAGCTACTTAATACCGCAATGTAGTTGAATAGTTTTTAAGGGTTACTGATAAGTCTGAAAGTAACTTACTGAATTATTCCAAAGACCCTTCCTCTTCTGTTTATTGCAGTGCTTCCTGCGCAACTACGGTAACAGATTTGAAGTTTTATTTCCGCATTCTTTCACAAATCTAATTTAAAGTTTAAACATTGTTGATCATATGTGGCTTTGAGCTGTTGCTAGGCTGTGTGTAAGCAATTAACTGATTGCCATGGAGGCAAGAGTTGTTTACCAAGTTTCCTTAAAAGATTAAAATCGCCATTAAAAAAATGTTTTTAGTAAAACTTTGTTTCATTGTGCTATTTGCACATGCCATTATTATGACAAAAAGTTAACTTTCCTCGCAAAAACCGTTAAAATAAATCATACCTGCTCTTTTGGCTTGATTACCCTAAGCTTTTGTTTTAACATGTTCCATACAACAGAATCTTTTTAGAACACGGTGGGAGTGACTGCTATTATGTCCGCAAAGATGCCAGGTAATCTGCATTCCCAAAGTCCCACAAAAATTGGAGATTAAATGACCAATCTGTTTTTAAGTAGGACTGGTTCAAATAAAAATGTTGACTCGGATAGCTGACATTTCTCAATCAGTGCATGAGACTTTAGGAGTTTTTAAACACCCAGCTGAACTATTGTAACAAGTAGACATGATCTTGCGTTAATATCTCATTCAAAAGTTGTAACATGCAACAAACACAATCCACCATTCCTTCCATATGAACATAAGAACATAAGAACATAAGAAATAGGAGCAGGAGTAGGCCATCTGGCCCTTCGAGCCTGCCCCGCCATTCAATAAGATCATGGCTGATCTGTCGTGGCTCAGTTCCACATTCCCGCCCTCTCCCCATAACCCTTAATCCCCTCGCTTATCAAAAACCCATCAACCCGCTTCTTAAAAATATTTAGCGAGGCAGCCTCCACCACTTCAACGGGCAGAGAATTCCAGAGATTCACCACCCTTTGAGTGAAGAAGTTCCTCCTCAACTCCGTTCTAAACCGCCCCCCCTTTATCTTGAGGCTGTGCCCCCTAGTCCTACTGTCTTTTTTGAGCGGGAAGAGTCTCTCCACCTCTATCCTATCCATCCCATTCATCATCTTATACGTCTCAATGAGATCTCCCCTCATTCTTCTAAACTCTAACGAGTACAAGCCTAGTTTATTCAGCCTCTCCTCATAGCTCAACCCCCTCAACTCCGGTATCAGCCTAGTAAACCTCCTCTGCACTCCCTCCAAGGCCAAAATATCCTTGCGCAGGTGCGGCACCCAAAACTGCACACAGTACTCCAGCTGCGGCCTCACCAATGCCCTATACAGCTGCAGCAAGACCTCCCTACTTTTATATTCAATCCCCCTCGCGATGAAGGCCAGCATCCCATTCGCCTTCCTGACCACCTGCTGCACCTGCAAGCTGGGTTTTTGCGACTCATGCACAAGGACCCCGAGGTCCCTCTGCACCGTCGCCTGCTGCAGTTTTTCGCCACGTAAGTAATAGTCCTTCCTACCATTCTTCCTACCAAAGTGGACCACCTCACACTTGCCAACATTAAATTCCATTTGCCATTTCCTGGCCCATTCGCCCAGCCTATCTAGATCCTTCTGCAGACTCTCCACACCCTCCGCACAATTTGCCTTTCCCCCAATCTTGGTGTCATCAGCAAATTTCGACACCCTACACTCGGTTCCCTCCTCCAGATCATCTATATAAATGGTAAATAAATGGTAAATAGGTAAATATGGCGCTACAGGATCAGCCGAGATTGCGCATTCATAGCTTGGTGTGGACCTTCATTGCAAAATTTGTTGGCCAGTAAGCAAAAGGTGATTGGCCCAACCAAGTCAATCCCTTACAAAGGCAAAATATTTCAGATGCTGGAAATTTGAAATAAAGTGGGGAAACTGCCAATGGCCTTGAAAGGTGACCTCAACCTACTCTGATCCCAGAAGGCCTGGCTTCAGATTGCACCACCTCAGAACAGACTGGCTGGCTGACAGGCAACAGCAGCACTACTGGCAGAATGGCACTGGCGGAGCATGAGTGCTTCATCCTGAGAGAGGAAAGTAGGTTCCATGCGGCCACTACCACCCCTCGGGTTGAGATCTGTCACTTTAACAGACTGTTGGATTGCTGTGACACCCTGCAAGCTCTTTTGAACAAGGATATTTATGATGACAACTGAACCTTGCAGGACATCAAGCTAACTTAGCATGACTTTGGTTTACGTTTCCACTGTAGCACTCAAACTTTTGGTGGTAGTTGCTTGTGCTGCAATGGAAAATGAAGCATCGAGCATTATAGTTGGGTCTGCAAGTGTGATGAAAGAGTTGAACTCAATGTTGAGCCCAGAAGGTTGCATAGTGTAAGTTGAAACGTGAGCTGTTGTTCCTCGAGTTTGCATTTAACTTCGTTGGATGCAATAGCAAGTCAAAGACAGAAAGGTCAGAGTGGAAGCAAAGTGAAAACTGAAATGACAAGAGACAGGAAGCTCAAGATCACACTTGCAGACTGAATGGAAATGTTTCACAAAGTGGTCACCCAATCTGCGTAAGGTCTCCCAATGTAAAGGAGATCACCTCATGAGCAGAGAATACAGCATACTAAATAGAAAGAAGAACAAGTAAATTGCTGTCCCATTTGAAAGGAACATTTTTGTGATGGGTGGTGAGAACAAAGGAGATAAAAGGGGTAGGTGCTGCATCTCCTCTGTTTACATGGAAAGGTGCCCCAGGAAAAATAAGAAAGTGACTGAAGAGTGGACCAGGATGTCAGATGAAATGCTCTCTTCAGATTGCTGAATAGGAGGGCAGGGAGAAGTGCTGTTGGTGGTAGCATCGCACTGGAACCGGCAGAGATGGCAGAGAATGATCAGTTGAATATGGCAGCTGGGTGGAAGATGAGGATAAGGGGAATCTTATCTTGACTCTGGGAGGGAGGGCAACAATAGAAGAGTGTGAAACATATCGGTTGCAGAGGAAGACCCTGTTGACACACTGGAAATGATTCCTCAACTGATGAAAAAGGGAGACATAGTAGGAGCGCTAGTGTGGAAGATTGCATTATCCCAACAGATGAAACTGAGATGGAGAAACTGAGAGAATGGGAAGAGTCCTTACAATAAGTGGGATATGAGGAAGTATAGCCCAGCCTTTTGCGGACAAATCTTTTGTTTCTTACCACTTCTATTGCACCATGAAAACATTTGTTAGTTAACCTCTCCTTTGTTCCACCCTATCACAGACATTCCTTTTTCTCACCCCCGCCCCCCACTCCCCTGCCTCCAAAATCTATCGATTTCTATCTTTCCTCAGTCTGATGAAAAGCCAACAACCTGAAACATGGGCAGAATTTTATGAGGTGCACCGCTGATGGAAGGGCCTCTGAGGAGGACCACATTCAGCCTTGAAGACAAACATAGGAGAATCTGTAGAGCTGCCTGAAGCACTGATAAGACATGCGTGGACAAAAAAGGAGTGCATTCATGTCTAGGATGGACATGCATTGCTTCTTCCATGGAGAGGTTAGCAACAATCATGGAGAGGCAGATCCAAGAGACCATTCAATAGATGCCAGGGGTAGAATCTTCCCTAAATTTGTCAGCGTCAGTTTCATTTCGAAAACCAATGTTTACCTCAGTGCACAGAGAATCTGGTGGCATGGTTTGGGCCAGAAGTGCTGACAAGGCGATTCCACACAGATCAGGGTGCCATCTTTAAAGGATGCCCTGCTCTGTATAACTCTCATGGACACGGAAGACCTGCTCCCCAAAAACATTATGGTAGTGCTCAGCAAAAGTATATACCAGCAATAAGGAAGGACTGTAGAAAAAGAGATAATCAGCCATGGATATCTAAGACAATAAAGGAAAGCATCAAATTGAAAGAAAATGCATACAAAGTGGCAATGATTAGTGGGAAACTAAGGATTGGGAAATCTTTAGAGGTCAACAGAAAGCCACAAAAAAATCTATAAAGAAAAGTAAAGTGGATTATGAGAGTAAACTAGTTCAGAATATAAAAACAGAAAGCAAAAGTTTCTACAAATATATAAAATAAAAAAGACTGGATAAAGTAAACATTGGTCCTTCAGAGGAAGGGAGGGAGGATTTAATAACTGGAAATGAGAAAATGGCTGAGGTATTTTGCGCTGGTCTTCACACTGGAAGGCACAAATAACACACCAAAAATTGATGACAGAAAAGCTATGGCAGGTGAAAACCTAGAAACCATCATTATCACGAAAGAGGTAGTGTTGGGCAAGCTAATGGGGCTAACGGTAGACCAGTCTCCTGGCCCTGATGGAATGCATCCCAGGGTATTAAAAGAGATGGCAGGAAAAATAGCTAATGCACTAGTGGTAATTATCAAAATTTGCTGGACTCTGGGGTGATTTCCACAGATTGGAAAACAGCAAATGTGATGCCACTATTTAAAAAAGGAGGTAGACAAAAGGCAGGTAACTATAGGCCAGTTGGCTTAACTTCTGTAATAGGGAAAATGCTTGAATCTATCATCAAGGAAGAAATAGCGAGACATCTGGATATAAATTGTCCCATTGGTAAGACGCAGCATGGGTTCACGAAGGGCAGGTCATGTTTGACTAATTTGGTGGAATTCTTTGAGAACATAACATGTGCAGTGGACAATGGGGAACCTGTGGATGTGGTAATATTTGGATTTCCAGAAGGCATTTGACAAGATGCCACACCAAAGACTGCTGCATAAGATAAAGGTGCACAGTGTTACGGGTAATGGGGCCAATTTTGCCATTGTGTCGTGCCCATTTTCCGGTGCAAAAACCCTCTCAACTCCGGAATCAACCTAGTGAATCTCCTCTGCCCCCCCCCCCCCCACCCCCTCCCCCCCCAATGCCAGTATATCCTTTCTTAAGTAAGGCTTGACACTGCTACTTCTACCCTCAATGTAACTTCCCACCCAACCTGCGTGATGTCATGCCGGCATGAATTGGTACTGGTTTTTAAAATGCAAACCAGTCGTGATGACCAAGCCAAGTATAGACCCGGGTGGTGTAGGCCATGCTCAGGTGGTACCTTGGAATTGCCCTCTGGCACCCTGGCATTGCCAACCTGGCAGTGCCAATCTGCAGTGCCAGGACAGGCCCTCTGGAGAGCCCCATGGGATGTTCCCCATATGTGTGTTGTTAGGGGGTCCCTTACTGCTTGTGCGGTTGTGGGGGAGTCAGGAAGAAGTGCTCTGATGCCTGTGGAGAGTAAGGGAAGGGTGATACGGAGGGCCTTGATGCCTGTATGCTGAGGGGCTGTTGCCATAAGAACATAAGAACTAGGAACAGGAGTAGGCCATTTGGCTCCTCGAGCCTGCTCCACAATTCAATAAGATCATGGCTGATCTTTTTGTGAACTCAGCTCCACTTACCCGCCCACTCACCATAGCCCTTAATTCCTTTACTGTTCAAAAATGTATCTTTTCTTGCCTTAAGAACATTCAAAGAGGTATCCTCAACTGCTTCACTGGGCAGGGAATTCCACAGATTCACACCCTTTGTGTGAACAAGTTCCTCCTCAACTCAGTCCTAAATCTGCTCCCCCTTATATTGAAGCCATGCCCCCAAGTTCTAGTTTCACCTGCCAGTGAAAACAACTTCTTATTTATTCCCTTCATAATCTTAAATGTTTCTATACGATCTCCCCTCATTCTTCTGAATTTCATTGGGTATAGCCCCAGTCTACTCAGTCTCTCCTCATAAGCCAGGTTGCCAGGTTGTGCAATGCACATAATACCACAATGATATGTGAGACTCTTGCTCTTCATAGTGTAGAGGTTCCCCCAGATCAGCAAAGGAAACAGAAATGTCTCTATGGCTTACTCTATTTTGGCCTTTGTGCAGCCATGGCTGGCATTGTATTTCTTCTTAGTCTCTCTGTGCAGGTTACATAGAACATAGAACCCTACAGAAACAGGCCCTTCAGCCCATCGAGTCTGCACCGACCACAATCCCACCCAGGCCTCATCCCCATATCCCTACACATAGGTACCTGGCATCATCAGCAAAGTCCAGAGAAGGTAACTCTGTGTCATTTCAGTTTGAGACAGGACCAAGTGTTGCACCTTTGAGTAATAAAGCATATAGGTGTCAGGGCTGCTGCCTGGAAATTGCGTGCACGCCTACATATTGCACTTCCTGTGTTGCATACAAGCTGCATGTTGAGTGAATAAAAAAAAGATTTTCCTCTTTGTGAATGCTGCCGGCCAGCCTGATGGTGCTTTGATTGGCAGGTGGGTGCAGTCAACTGAGGAGTCTACAGCATGCTGCTCTGCTTCAATGTACATCCCTTCTAGAGCTTATGGATGCAACAGGGCTGGGTTGAAGATTCCCATTCTGATATCTCTCTCCCTTTACTTACAGACAGATTTCAAGGTGTGTTTCCCTCTGCTCCTCAGATGTACACTGCCACTTTAAAATGTTGTCCCTCAGTTTCTCAGATCTGAAATTTCTGTACGAAATCAAAGGTTATGGGGAGAAAGCAGAATTAAGCTATTGAGTTGGATGATCAGCCATGATTGTGATGAACGGCAGAGCAGGCTTGAAGGGCCAAATGGCCTCCTCTTTCTCCTATTTTGTATGTTTCTATGAAACTCTGCCACTCAGTCCCTTAGGTCTGCCCTCTTCTACCCTAAAGATGTTTGCACAGATTGTACCTCTGCCCTAAAATTCAATCTTCTGGAAGTCAGATCCACTCTCACAGTGAGTCAACAAAGGCATTTGAAAATGGTCAGGTTTCACTGGTTGGGTTCCTGGACACAGTAAAAAGTCTGACAACACCAGGTTTTAGTCCAACCTATTTATTTGATAATATACTCGCAAGCTTTCGGGTTAGCCCCTTCGTCAGGTGAATGGAGAGTTCTGGCCTCAGACAGAGCATATAAAGCACAGACAGTTTAGAGATTACTGATTAGAATGCGAATCCCCACACCCAACCCGCCGCTCAAGACCCGAAGAGGGGCAGCGCGGGGTCGCTGGGCGGAGGCTGGTGGCTGGGTTCCGCTCGCGTGGGGGCGGTCTCGGCGGGGGTCTTGGGTTCATGTCGCGCTGTCTGTGGCCCCCGTGGCTTGCCTTGGTTTGCAGGGCCTCGCTTGCTGTGCTGTCTGGAGACGGTGCACGTCTCTTTGGACTGTGGTCGGTGCTCCTTCCACTCACGTTGTCGGCCGCTTCGGGTCTTGAGCGGCGGGTTGGGTGTGGGGATTCGCATTCTAATCAGTAATCTCTAAACTGTGCTTTATATGCTCTGTCTGAGGCCAGAACTCTCCATTCACCTGACGAAGGGGCTAACCCGAAAGCTTGCGAGTATATTATCAAATAAATAGGTTGGACTAAAACCTGGTGTTGTCAGACTTTTTACTGTGTTTACGCCAGTCCAACGCCGGCATACCCACATCATGGGTTCCTGGAGGCATAGGAGACCTACGTGAATTGCTTTAAATCTGCCTCCATTTAGTCCCAGTGAGATTCATGCAAATGTGTTAAGTGGGTCGTTAGTAAACTTAGTATACCCTCAAGTTGACAGCAGGTGACTTTGCTGCATCACTTCCTTCCCGCTATGCACCTAACACATTTTTCCAGCTGCCGGGAATGGGATGGGAGTCTTCCCAAGTATTCGCCAGGCCCTCCGCCATTTTGTCTGCTCCAGCGGCCTTCACTAAATTCCACACAATTGCAGTAACACCAGCAGCAAATGACTTATAAGCAGCTGATGGTCCTTTAAAATAATGCTGGTGGGGGGAGGGGAGCCTTCACGCTGATTAATTCATGCTCAGTGGTGCAAGGTTAAGAGCTAGAGGGCATTGTTTGATGCATGAAACTTCAAAATGGCAGCACCGACATCCAATCAGTATTGCACACTGATTAACATTACGATCTGCTTACTCTGCATACCTCCAGCAGACATGAACTGTATACATGCTAATGCCTTTCTCAAGCTGACATCAATCGTGTTTCACATCACAAGTGTGTTGCATAGTATTTTGGATCACTAGGAATCCACACTTGTCCACATTTTCTCATGTTGAGTTTCTTTAAAAAATTACCTTGGTAAGTTTCAGAACGTCACCACTCACAAGTCAAATAATCACATTTCTAAACATTCACTGCACACACCAAGAATGGAAGCAAGATGAGTAATTTTTTAAAACAACTTGGCTTACAAAATAAAAGACAAATCTATTCAGGTCACACTCACTGTCTCTCTGTTTGGGCTAATGAAATGAGTTATGCTCTGAAATCCCAGCTTGTGTGGACAACTCTAAACAGCCCTGAATGTAATCAAGTACAGCAGTAACTTACATTTCCTTCTATTAACTTGCATAGCGAATACCAACTCAAGCAAAGTGTTCAACAATTAGCCTTACATCAGGAGGGCAAACACTGAAGGATCAGGCTCATAATACATTTACAGAATTCCTTCTATTAAACAAAGATTAACAGCCTTTGGAACAAGGCAGCTTGGAAAATGCTGATAAAAACCATGTTGATTTATTTTAAAACTTGTGTTGTCACCAGGAAATCAATTGTATATGTCCACTTGAAGTGAATATAGGTTAGTAATAACTTGTATCCTTCTAGAATGGAGGGAGATATTATCCTACACACTAATAACGTGAAATATTAATACCTACATATCAATGATGATATCAGGAATGTCGAAACAATATGACACAAATTATGAACATCACCCCAAGGAGAATATTATGACACTAATTAAACTATTTATTCATGTGCACATGTTTCCCTACTTCCTGAAGAATCTGATGTTGGCATCCTTTCTCTAGTACTTCGACCAGCAGCCATAATTCATGAGCGAGCCTCAATGGAAAATGTTGCAAACAGTTCAACTTCAGGGAAGTACAACAATCAAGCTGCATCCTATTTTCAATTAATATTCATACAGACATGTTCAGCATGATTTATAGATAATGAACCATAACAATAACTCTGAAAATAATTGGTGGAAGGATTAGAGAGGAGATGACAAAACGTTTTCCACCAGAAGGTGCTAGGGACACAGAACTTTTTGCCTGAAAGGGTAATAGCAGCAGAAACTCTCACCAGAATTCAAAACGTACTTTTTGTTTTGATTTGATTTGATTTATCATTGTCACAGTGAAAAGTATTGTTTCTTGTGCACTGTACAGACAAACCATCCCGTTCATAGAGGAGACAGTGCAGAATGTAGTGTTACCAAACAGCTAGGGTATAGAGAAAGATCAACTTCATGCATGGTAAGTCCATTCAACAGTCTGATAGCAGCAGGAAAGAAGCTGTTCTTGAGTCAGTTGGTATGTGACCTCAGACTTCTGCATCCTTTTCCTGATGAAAGAAGGTGGAAGAGAGTATGTCCAGGGTGCGTGGGCTCCTTGATAATGCTGGCTGCTTTTCTGGGAAGTGTAAACTGAATCAGTGGATGGGAGGTTGGTTTGCATGATGGACTGGGCTTTGTTCATGACCCTTTGCAGTTTCTTGCAGTCTTGGGCAGAGCAGGAGACATATCAAGCTATGATACAACCAGAAAGTTGCATTCTATGGTGCATCTGTAGAAATTGGTGAGAGTCCTAGCACACTTGCCAAACTTCCTTTGCCTCCTAAAAAGGTATTGGTGGGCTTTCTTAACTATAGTGTTGGCACAGAGGGACCAGGGCAGGTTGTTGGTGACTTGGACATCTAGAAATTTGGATGTCTACTTGAAGAATACTGACCTAATGCAGAAAGGTGGGATTAGGCTGAGGAGATCCTCCTTCACAAGCATGGGCACAATGGGCCAAATTACTTCTTTCTGTGTCATAAATGTTGTATGATTTATATGCTCGCATTGCAGGTGGTGTTATGCAGATATAATTCTTGCTGCTGATGGTGTTATTCCTGCTAACTGTGGCGTTATTCCCACTCTGGTGGTGGTGCTAGTAAGTACTTCTGGTATTGGTCCTCCTGTTCCTTATCCATCGTCCAAAGTAAAGCTGTATAAACTGCTCCCACGCTGCTGTGAAGTTGGCTGCTAGAAAGTGCAGATCAAAGTCAAAAAGTCCAAGATAGCAAAATTTTTCCTCCAAAGAGTCACCTGAAAGGCATGAAAGGACACTCTCAGTGCAAGTCCTGTGAGCAAAAGGCTTTTCCTGAGGTAAGGAAGAACAGCTTTCCTTAATTAACATGTAACAGTTGCCAATCTCATGTCCCCATTAGCCGATGCTGTGCTTTCCTCAGCTTATTGCTCCTGGTAAGTTTCAGGCAACCCAAGATATCTGTGTGCTGGCAGTTAAATCCAGAATGCAATGTTAAATTTCCAGTCAATTGCCCATTTACACACTCAGATCACTGTCTGACTACCCACAGATGTTTCCCGTATGTCTCCAATAGAGCACCAGCTCAATGCACCAACTGAAAGAAGTTGGCTCTTCCCAGCATCCCATCCCCCAACCCCATCACTCCACCAAGGGTTTTTCCTATTTAATATGACTCAGCATCCCGACTTGGAAACATATTGCTGCCGTTCCTTCGCAGTCATTGGATCAAAATCCTAGAATTCCCTTCCTAATGACATTGTGGGTCAACTCACAGCATATGGACTGCAACAATTCAAGAAAACAGCTCATCACCATCTTCTCAGAGGCAATAAGTGATGGGCAATAAATGCCAGCCAGTGATGCCCATGTCCCATGAATAAATTTCAAAAAAGCTATTCACTTGATAAATTATCTCGGCAGATTTTCCAAATATTTCTTCTCGGTGAACATCAGATATCAGTGATTGGAAAATCAGGAAGAAATCCAATATCCTAGTTTCTCTGTCCTTATTTAAGATGCTGTTCTTTTCCAGATGATGTAGAAAGCGGTCTGTTCAAATGAACCAGGAGTGTCATAATGACATTTTAATAGACTCATTATTCTGATTCCATTCATCCAAATATGTTCAGTGTTAGGGAGAGAATTTAAAGAGGCTAACTTCAACATTGACGATATCAGTTCAACATTTCTGGCCCTCCCACAAGAGACCTTCTTTTGGCTTCCACATCTGCCATGAATTAAAAGCCTTCTTTACATAGTTCATTTATGTACCATGATCCCAATATCTTTCACCTGTCTCTGTACACTACTCACCGGTTTAAAACTAATTCAAAACCTTTGGATACACAATTCCTGCATGCACTATCACATTAATGAACCCCTTTACTGTATGTAACCCACTACAGTGGTCCAGCTTGTTGTTTTGCCTTGTGACAGGAGTACGTGAAGCGATTGGTTTCTGTGTTGCAGGTAGCTTATGTCGCAAGTAACCTCTGAGATAGTACTGCTGCGAATTGCATCTCCTCGTCAGTGCATGGACAGCCTGGACCTGCACTTCTGCTAGCAAGTGTGGAGGCAATGGTGGGGACTGGTGGGATGGCGCACATGTGTTAATATCCATTTCAACCACATCATCATTCAGGCCCATTCCTGCCACTTCGTGAGCAGACAGCAATGGCTCAACATGACCAATGATATTTAAGAATGCAAATCTACTGGTGGTAATGATCAGCTAAACCATGTAAAATCTGTTTGCAATCTATCTCCAATCCATCAGAAAAAACCAGGGAAGTGGTTTTGAGTATCCAGGAAGAAACACAGACTATCGTTCAGGTCTTTAAGCAGTTGTGCTTGGAGCGATACACTGAAATACAGACTGCAGCAGTGCAACTATCTGTTAATGACTGTGTGTGCTGCTAGTGGACACCTCCACCTGATTTATCAACAGCAGCACACTATCTGGTTTGGCAACTAACTGTTTAAAAGCAGAATTGTTTAAAAGTAGAAATCACAACCTTTGTGCCTCAATTAGAGGCTTTATAATCATGGGACATTTTACTACATTGAAGGCACTTTGTAAATACAAGCTGTTTTAATTGACTCTCCAGTCACTAATGACTCCAACTTTGTCTGCTAACTGCAGCCCTGCCTGGTCATTCATGCTCAACTTGTCACCCAATGTACCCACTTCTGGCTCCATTACTTCCTGTTGTGCATATCTCTCACTGGCACTTGGAAAGGATCCATGCTAGGAAGTGATAGAAGAATAGAATCATTAAATTCCTACAGAGCAGAAGGAGGCCATTTGGCCAAATGAGCCTGCACTGGCAACAATCCCACCCAGGCCTCATCCCTAAACCCCATGTATTTACCCTTCTAGTCCCCCTGACAGTAAGGGTCAATCAACCTAAACCCGCACATCTTTGGACTATGGGAGGAACCAGAGCACCATGCAGATATGGGGAGAACGTGCAAGCTCCACACAGACCAAGTGACCTGAGGCCGGAATTGGACCCAGGTCCCTGGCGCTGTGAGTCAGCGGTGCTAACCACAGTGCCACCTTGATAGGTTAAGGAACTTGACCTCCTAAGGATTTTATATTTTTTTTAAAGGAGGAAAAGAAGTTGCAGTGGTTCACACATAAATAGAATTTGTATTATAACTTACGGTGAGGGAATGGCATGAGGGTTTCATGGTTTGCTGACAGTTAATATAGCACAAATGGATGAAAAAAAGAAAATCTCATGTTCCTGATGAAACAACAGCTGGCATGTTTACAGCTGGGCATCTTGGGAGATGATGGACTGCAGCCAGGGTGTATGTCACTGCTGGATTGAATGTGATCTGTTGTGGCTGTAGAGGTTGATTTGTTAGTGGCAGTCCCTTGCGCAGCTGCACAGGCCTCCTTTGGGTGAAGGTCAACTGATATTTTTTCCTTCCAGTGGGTTTTCTTTTCTAACATCTCATCATTTCTTTTGTCCTCTGCTTTTCTCATGCCTTTCCTGCTTCCCTACCTCCAGGCACCCCAGTCGGCAGCACAAACTTCCCATGCATTGACTACAATCCTTGGAAATTGAAGTCTCACTTGCAGACTTGTGCAACCAATCAATCTTGTGCCAATAGCTAGCTTTCCATAGAGCATGTCTTGGGGGATGCAGCTGTGATCAGTTTGGTTCATGTGATCCAGACAATGAACTTGCCACTTTCTCAAGAGGGAAAACATGCAGGGGATCACTGCAAGCTGGTGTACTTCCATATTTAGCATTCTATCTTATCAAGAAATGATCAACTGAGGCAGCAGAGGTGGAAACAGTTCAGCTGCTTTTCTTGGCTTGCATAAGTTGTCCATGCCTCACTACTGTAAAGGAAGAAGCTGAGAACACAGCCAGGTGCACATGGAGTTTTGTCTTTTTGGGCAAATTCGCTGTTGGCCCACACAAGACATCCCAACTTTGACATGACAGTTATGGCCTCAGCAATCCTAGTGCTAATTTCAGCATTAAGGGGCAGGTCACTGGTAATTGTTGTTTCAATCTATGTGAAGCTGTTGATGACCACCAGAGTGAGATTATCAATGTAAGTGGAAGGTGGGTCTACATCCAGGTCCATAATTTTGGTCTTTCTGATGCTAATGGTTAGTCCAAACTCCTTGCAGGCCTGGGAGAACCAAACTACAAGTTCTTGCAAATGAATTTCACTGTGGGATGCTAAAAACTCATTGACTAGGACTTTACACACTTTGGTCTTAGAGGGTAATCTTGCCAAATTGAATAGCTTTTTGTCAGCTCTGGCATATCTTCATTTGAGTCACCATAAGCATACAATTGCAGCATGGAGGAACATATGTCAAATAAAGTTGGTGCTAGGACACAGTCTTGTTTTGTCCTGCTGCTGATCTAGAAAACCTAAAATGAAATGATGAAATGGCATGTTCTTGTGGAGAAAAGAATTGACACCCTGGAGTTCAGGTGGGCAACTTATTTTCTGCAGCAGTTTAAAGACTCTGTCTCTGCTGACAAGATTGAAGGCCTTGGTGAATTCAATGAAGGCAATGTCAGGTAGGCTGTGCTGTTCATTGCACTTCTCCTGTAATTGCCAAAGTGAGAAAATCATGCCCACTGTCAATCTGACTGCTCTGAAGCCACACTGAGACTCAAGGTGCATGCATGATTCCAGGGACTGCAGTCTGGTCACGGCAACATATGCAAAGACTTCCCTCACAATATTTATACAAGGGGATGTCTCAGTAACTATAACAGTTACTGCAATCCCCTTTGTTTTCGTACACTTTGCATCACATATGTGCTACAATCTTTGATGTTCCTACTGGACAAGTCAGATCCGAGAATGAAACCCCGCTTGACAGACCCTAACTTTTATTTTTTGTTCAGATATGTGGATGAACTTGTAATTAAAGAATAAACATTTATTAAACAAGAAAAAATTAATTACAAGACATTACTTCGCCAGCTATACCTTTACAGATATATGCAGATATGTAAGGAAAACACAAATTAAAAAATCTATTTTATACCCTAATGTTCTCTGTAAGCATACAGTCCATGTAAATTAATAGATGACCCAAGATTAGACACACCACACATTGAAACCAAGTGACAGATGCTGCCTAACACAAGCCCTACGAATTTCTCATTAAGTATCTCCATATGCTTGTCACACTGTGAGTTCACTGGAACTCTGACCTTCACGTAAGGATTACAAACTCCACTCCTGAAGAATAGATTGGAATCTTCTCCCAAATGCTATCTCTCAGATGTCTTCACCAAGGATCATTCTCCAGGATTTCAACCTTTTGGTATTTCTCTGCACTGGATCATCACATGCATTCAAGTTTCCACACAATCTCTAGGGTACCCAGCCATGCCAATAGAACAACACTGTTTCACAGGCTGTATTAAGGCGTCACCAATTGTTTGATCACTTCAGATCCTGGCTTCTCATAAGTCTACATCCCCAGATCTCCACCCTGAAGCTCTATCTTTAACTTGTGCTATCTTTAATTCTTTTTAGGCCTTCGACTTTGCTGCACAGAGCCATTTTTCCAGATTTCTGCTCTTTTGTTGCTTTGACTTCCCAGACTTCCTGGAAATCTCTTCTGTCCCATTGCCTGGTTTTTGGGACCTTTTCTTTTAGATTCTGGGAATTGTTTTGTGTCCCTCTGTATTGTCCTATCTATATTGGTAGTGCCTGTGGAATGCTCTTGCCTCTGGGTTACCTGGTTTCAAACTGACTCAAATGCTCTTGCTATCTCAGTGTAGCCTGTTATTGCTAGGCAGCAGCCTAGTTTTTAAATCCTTTGTTTATTTGAACATCCTAAAACCCTCATTACAATGCAGGCCCCTAAATAAACCTACAGACTTGGAGGCATCTTTCTTTTCCTGAGGTGAAAACTGAAGTTTTAACCCTTTCTTAGCACATAAATGCAGATATAAATTATTAACCCTAACCTTAACAAAATCCATTTGCTAACATATGTCATGAAGCACAAGTTTTTTCTTCCAGCAGAGACACAACATTTCATGGAAATGTAATAGCAGTGCTGGCTCTCCACGTTTGGTGATGTCAGGTGGAGTGCACTGCTTCCTGGGTCTTTACTACAGGGGGTAATGGTCAATGGCCTTGATAAGCTCAACTATGTTGGGCTCGTATCCAGCTTCTCCATGACAGGGAAGTCTGAAATTGCACTGAGAGCCTCTTCAGTTACATTTTCCATTGCTTTGAGTTTTCCATTGCTTTGAGCTGAATGTTCCACCCAGCTTTCCATCTGCTTGCTAGGTTCAGTAACAATGATCCCTGATTTTGTCTTCAAGGCAGCTGATTTGATTGCTGTAAGGCCATTGCTTTCTTGATTCTTTCATACATCCCTCTAGCATCTTCTGATTCAACAGCAGATTGTATGTTGCTTCAGAGTTTCAACCAGTATTGATTGGCGCAGTGCCAAGCAGGCTGCTGAGATTTAATTTTGGCAGCTCTGAGAGTATCTAGAGTTTGTTTGCTTGTGACTTATTTGTAGTTCTTGAAGGCTCTCCTCTTGGTAGCAGAAGCCTACTGCATTTCAGTCCAATAAGTGTCACATCAATCAGCATTCCCATGATCTCTTTTCCCAGAAGCAATGAGTGCAGGGTTGTGGGTGATGTTGTGCAGGTGACGCCACTTTGGCACCCCACTCTGGCATTGGGCGTTGTTGTCTTAAAAAGCCAAATTGAGGATGTTGAGGAATTCCTGGGTCCTTTCTGGGTCGGTGAAATGGCAAGTGTTGTTCCAAGGCTGACTTTTCTATGGTAGTTTCCTTGGCTGAAGCCTGATCTTGCTAGACAACACTGTGATAGCTACAATCAATGAGGATGCTGTTGATGGTGGTATATCTGGTGATTATGAGATCTAATTGACATGATTTTGGATGTTTCCAGAACACCTTGAGACAAGCCTTAGTTTGGAAGCAGCTATTTGTCACACAGAGGCCATAGTATCAGCAAAGCTCCAGTAAGCTGCATCCATTTTCATTTATCTTGCTGATGCCCTTGTGAGCCATGCATATTGGCCAAGCTATGTAGTCAGTACCCACCCTTGTATTGAAGTCCCCTAGGAGGTACAGTCCTACAGTCAATTCTGTTGATGGACTGATAGAGTTGATCTTTGGCAGCTGGGGTGGAAGTGAGTTTGGGGGCATGGTTACACAATCATGGTTTGACTGGGCCGTGGTTTGCTGACAAGCAAAGTGTAAGAAGCCTTTCTGAGCCTTCTGTGAGGGGTTCAATAGTGTGAAGAGTGGATTTTTTTTTTGCAAAACCATTCTGTGCTTGCATATTGCCTTTTGAATTTTCCTTCACCAGAAAAGTGTATAAGGGATCCATTTTGAGTAAGCCTAGTTTCACCATACTGAACCTTGTAAGTTCTTTGTTGATCACAGCTACCTTTTGTGCATCACCAACCTGCAGAGGGTCATCAATAAGGCCAGGGTGCATGGTCCTTACATTCTAGGTTACAGTACAAAGAACTGGTGTCTTCCATGTTGAGTTTGTCTTGCCAGGTACATAGATTTGAAACCTGCTTATTGAGGGGTTTCTCACTAAACTTCCAGCAGCTAGTGAAGCCAGCAGGCTGTGGTGAGACAGCAACTAATTGGGGGCTGTCCAGCTTGAGGTGGGCAGTAACTGTCCAATAAGATGCACTGATCTCTCCAACCATCATAAATGACTCCCTTGTCCTCTAAGTAGTGGGTTTGGAAGAGGCTGTCAAAAGAGCCTTCGTGTTTTGTTGCAGTGCATCTTATAGATGATACACATTGCTGCCACTGTGCATCAGTAGTAGAGGGAGCCAATATTTAAGGGGGTGGATGGGGTAAAAATCAAGGAGGCTGCTTTGTCCTGGATGGTGCTGAGCTTCTTAAGTGTTGTTGGAACTGCACTCTTCCAGACAAGTGGTGAGAACCATATCACTTGTATGTTGACTTGTATATTGCACCTTGGACAGGTTTTGAGGAGTCAGAAGATGAGTTACTTATCGCCTTGCCACAGAATTCCCAGTTGCTGATCTGTTCTTGAGGTTACAATATTTATATGGCTGGACCAATTCAGTTTTTGGTCAGTGGTAGAGCATTCAGTGATGGTAATGCCATTGAATGTCAAGAGGAATTAGTTAGATTGTCTTATTGGAGAGAGTCAGTCCTTGGCACTCTTGTGGCACAAACTTTATTTACTGCTATCAGCCCAAGTCGAAATGTTGTTCAAGTTTTGCTACATGTAGACACAACTGCTTCAGTATCTGAGGAGTCAAAAATGTTGCAGAACATTGTTCACTCATCAGCGAACATCCCCACTTTTGACCTTAGAACATAGAACATAGAACATAGAACACTACAGCACAAACAGGCCCTTCGGCCCACAAGTTGCGCCGATCACATCACCTACCAACCTACAGACCTATCTATAACCCTCAATCTCATTAAACCCCATATACTCATCCAGAAGTCTTTTAAAAGACCCCAGCGAGTTCGCCTCCACCACCACTGACGGCAGCCGATTCCATTCACTCACCACCCTCTGAGTGAAAAACTTACCCCTAACATCACTTCTGAACCTCCCTCCCCGCACCTTAAATCTGTGTCCTCTCGTAGCGACCATTTCAAACCGGGGAAATAGCCTCTGAGAGTCCACCCTATCTATTCCTCTCAACATTTTGTAAACTTCTATCAGGTCGCCTCTCAACCTTCGTCTCTCCAGGGAAAAGAGTCCCAGCTCCCTCAACCTAACTTCATAAGGCATGCCTCCCAGTCCAGGCAACATCCTTGTAAATCTCCTCTGCACCCTTTCAATAGCTTCTACATCTTTCCTATAGTGAGGCGACCAGAACTGCGCACAATACTCCAAATGAGGCCTGACAAGGGTCTTATAAAGTTCCAGCATTACCTCCCGACTCCTAAACTCAATCCCTCGATTAATGAAGGCCAGTACACCATACGCCTTCTTGACCACCTCCTCCACCTGCGAGGCCGATTTAAGAGTCCTGTGGACCCGGACCCCAAGATCCTTCTGCTCCTCAACACTACTCAGACTTCTGCCCTTAATAGTGTACTCGTTCATCCCGTTGGTTCTGCCAAAATGGACGACAACACATTTATCCGCGTTGAAGTCCATCTGCCACTTCTCCGCCCAGTCCTGCATCCTATCTATGTCCTGCTGCAACTTTTGCCATCCTTCCAGATCATCCACAACACCACCGACCTTCGTGTCATCAGCGAACTTACTTACCCATCCCTCCACTTCCTCATCCAGGTCATTTATGAAAATGACAAACAACAAGGGTCCCAGAACAGATCCTTGAGGCACTCCGCTGGTGACTGACCTCCATTCAGAAAAAGCCCCATCCACAACCACTCTCTGCCTTCTGCAGGCAAGCCAGTTCTGGATCCACAAGGCCAAAGGCCCTTGGATCCCATGCCCTCTCACCTTCTCAAGAAGTCTTGCATGGGGGACCTTATCAAACGCCTTGCTGAAGTCCATGTACACTACGTCCACGGCACTTCCTTCGTCAATGTGTTCAGTCACATTATCGAAGAACTCAACTAGGCTTGTAAGGCACGACCTGCCCTTGACAAATCCATGCTGACTATTCCTGATCATGTCAAACCTCTCCAAATGTTCGTAAATCTTGTCCCTCAGAAGCCTCTCCATCAGCTTACCAACCACTGAGGTCAGACTCACCGGTCGGTAATTTCCCGGGCTATCTCTGTTCCCTTTCTTAAAAATAGGAACTACATCCGCAATCCTCCAATCCTCTGGAACCTCTCCCGTCTCCATTGACGACGCAAAGATCATCGCCAGGGGCTCTGCAATCTCTTCCCTCGCCTCCCACAGTATCCTGGGGTACATCCCATCTGGTCCCGGCGACTTATCTACCTTGATAGAATTCAAAAGTTCCAACACATCCTCCTCCTTAATATTCACGTACTCAATCCTTTCCATCTGCTGCAAATCCATAACAAAATCTCCCAGATCGGCTTCCACCGTGAATACTGAGGCGAAGTACTCGTTAAGCACCTCCGCCATTTCTTCTGGTTCCACACAAACCTTTCCCCCCTCACCTTTTATCGGTCCTATCCCTTCTCTTCTTATCCTTTTACCTTTCACATATTTATAGAAGGCCTTGGGATTCTCCTTAATCTTACTCGCCAAGGTCTTCTCATGACCCCTTCTGGCTCTCCTAATTTCCCTTTTAAGTTCCCTCCTACAGTCCTTATACTCCTCAAGATCTTTAACATCTCCTAATTCCCTGAACCTCTTGTACACCTTCCTTTTCTTCCTGACTAGGTTCAACACATCCTTTGTGCACCACGGTTCCCTCGACCCACCAAAACCCCCTCGTCTCATCGGAACGTTGTCATTCAGAGCTCCAGACACACATTCCTTGAATATCTGCCACCTTCCTTCGGTACTTTTCCCTAAGAACGCCTCCTTCCAGTTTATTTGTCCAAGTAACTTCCTGACTTCTTCGTATCTCCCCTTACCCCAGACAAACACCTTCCTAGCCTGCCTGATCCTATCTCGTTCCAACGCAATTGTGAAGGAGATAGAATTATGGTCACCATATCCAAGATGCTCTCCTACCGAAAGATCCATCACCTGCCCTGGTTCATTCGCCAGTACCAGGTCAAGTACAGCCTCTCCCCTCGTAGGCTTGTCCACATACTGCGTCAGGAAACCCTCCTGAACACACCTAACAAACTCCTCCCCATCTATACCCCTTACCCTAGGGATATTCCAGTCGATGTTTGGGAAATTGAAGTCTCCCATCACGACAACTCTGTTATTAAAACATCTCTCCAGAATCTGTTTCCCTATTTGCACTTCAACTTCCCTGTCACTATTGGGCGGCCTATAGATTACACCCAGCAAAGTTTTTGACCCTTTGCTGTTCCTAACTTCCACCCACAGAGATTCTGTAGACAATCCCTCCACGACATCCTCTTTCTCTGTAGCCATGACACTATCCCTGATCAACAGTGCCACGCCACCACCCCTTCTGCCACCCTCCCTGTCCTTCCTGAAGCACCTGAAGCCTGGCACCTGAAGTACCCAGTCCTGTCCCTGAGACATCCAAGTCTCCGTAATGGCCACCACATCACAATCCCAAACAGCTATCCACGCCCTAAGCTCATCTACCTTATTCACTATACTCCTTGCATTAAAATATATACACTTCAGCCCCTCAGTCTGGGCATTTCCCATCTCCACCACCTGTCTAACCTCCCTCGCATACTGCCTGCGGTCCTCCCCTACCTGGGAGCGAACCTCCTCCGTCCCAGTTTCCCCAACACAGTTCCCTCCCCCCATCCTTTCTAGTTTAAAGTCCCCCCGGTAGCCTTAGCCAGTCTTCCCGCCAAGATACTAGTCCCCCTGGTATTTAAGTGCCACCCGTCCCTACTATAGAGGTCCCACCTACCCCTAAAGAGGTCCCAGTGATCTAGGAACCGAAATCCCTGCCCTCTACACCAGTCCCTCAGCCACGCATTCACCCTCCACCTCATTTCATTTCTTCCCTCATTCTCCCTTGGCACAGGCAGCAATCCTGAGATTACTACCTTCGCTTTTCTCTTCCTCAGCTGCCTACCCAGTTCCCTATAGTCCTTTTTCACAAGTGCCTCCCTCTTCTTACCTACATCAGTAGTACCTATATGTACTACTACCTCCGGTTCCTCACCCTCCCCTTTCAGGATGTCTGGGACCCGCCCAGAGACATCCTGGATCCCAGCCCCAGGGAGACAAACCACCATCCGCGACTCCCTTCTACGTCCACAAAAACGCCTGTCTGCGCCCCTCACTGTGGAGTCCCCTATTAATACTACCTTTCTGCTTCCCTTTTTGATTTTTTGGCTCACTGGCTCAGCTCCAGAGAGCTGGCCATCGCTTCCTCCCTCAGATGAGCTGTCCCCCCCAGTAGTACTCAGGCCGGAGTACTTATTTTGAAGGGGGACATCCACCGGAGTGCTCCCCATCACCCGTGTTTTCCCCTTCCTAATGGTAACCCAAGTGCCCTCATCCCGTTGCCCTGGTGTGACTACCTGCTGGTAGCTCCTTTCTATAACGTCCTCACTCTCCCTAACTAGCCGAAGGTCCTCGAGCTGCATTTGCAGCTCCTTAACCTGGTTTCGTAGGGCCTGCAACTCCACACACCGAGCACAGGTGTGGATGTCTGGCAGGCCAGGAGCCTCCAAGACCTCCCACATGTTGCATTGGCAACAACATACAGGTCTCACACTCATATTTACCCCTTATAGCAACCCAAAGGAAAAAAAAACTTACAACTTACCTTATCTCTTTGGCCCTGTGAGCCAAAGCACTTACAGCACACACAAATACAAAAGCAGTCTTACCAGCTCTCAGACAGAGCCCCTCTCTCTCTCTCTCTTTTTTTTAGGTTAGGGGAGGGGGGAGGGCTGGGATACTCTACCCGTGTAGAGTATCGGGAAACCCCTCCGGTCTAATTTATAGTCGGGTAAAAAAAAAACGCGACCCGAGTGCCCTCGCAACTACTTCCGGGGTCAAACCGGGGTCAAACTTAAAAAAAACAATCAAAAAAAAAACCCACTAAAAAATAAAGTTAGTTTCTAAAAGAAAAAGTCGCTTTTACTCACCCACAGCTCTCCACTCTCAAATCGCAGCCTCTCTTCAATGCTCCCACGGAACAATGAACCTTCTGACAGAGGGAAGATCATTGATGAGGCAGCTGAAGATGGTTGGGCTAGGACTCCTGCAGTGGTTTTCAGGCACAGAAATGATTGACCTCTAACAACCACAGCCATCTTGCTTTTTGATGGATATGACTCTGACTAATAAAGAGTTTCCCCCCGATTCTCATGGACATCCGTCTTGCTAGGTTTCCTTGTGCCACACTTGTTCAAATATGGCCTTGATGTTAAGGTTAGTCACTTTCACCTCACTTCTGAGTTCAGCTCTTTTGTCCATGATTGGACCAAGGCTGTAATGTGATCAGAAACTGAGTGGCCCTTCCAAAATTCAAACTGAGTTTCAGTTTATTGTTGAGTAAGTACTGCTTGATAGCACTGTTGTGACCGTTCCATCAGTTTGCTGATGATCAAGAGTAGGCTGAATGATTGGTACTTGGTTGAGTTGGATTTGTCCTGTTTTTTGTGAACAAGGCATACCTAGGTAATTTTCCAGTTCCAGATAGATATCAGTGTTACAGCTGTATGGGAACAGCTTGGCTAGTTCTGGAGCACAAGTCTTCAGTACTATTGCCGGAATATTATAAGGGCCCATAGTCTTTGCAGTATCCAGTGCTTTTGGCTGCTTTATTATCTCATGTGGAGTGAATTGAATTGGCTGAAAACTGGAATCTGTGATGCTGGGGAACTCAGGAGGAGGGCGAGATATGAAGTTTCTACTGTGTGAATGCAAGTAATGCAAGTTACTTCCAGGTGAAGACAGGCGGAGAGGATTGCCAAGAAAATGATGAAGCCTTGGCAGCATTGATTGTGATCTAATGAGTTACTTTTCACAGCTTGAGGGAGAGTTAAGTATAAGTGATAGACATGCTTAGTGCAATGGACCCTTGAAGGGTGTTTCTCCCAGCCCACTGCACTGCTCTAGCAGTGCAACAGGCCAGGAGCCATCAACAGAGGTTGTTTTGTGGGCTTCCTGCTGGATGCCACGGCCTCTGCATGTCTCCATGACCAAGATTTTGAGTAATTAGCTCTGTGCCAGAAATTGGCAGAGTTGATTTCAATATTCTAATTGCATTTTGCATTTGATTTGCAGGCCCAAGACTGAAGTTGCCGGACCCATTAGCATCTCCACTCAGCCAGGAGTGGTTCACTCCAGTGGGGTTTACAACCGCTCCCCACTAACAGGGAACAGGTGGCCTGAGCTCACTGGAGTGAAGAGAGGCCATTGAAATCCACACCCATCCCCCTGGGAGGCCAGGGGTCGGGGGTGCCTTCAGGCAATGCCAGCCGGGCCCCTTTGGCTGCTGGGGGAGGGGAGATCAGGGCTGGCCGGTGAAGGGTTGGGGGGGCAGTAGGGGGGACATCAGGGCTGGCCCAAATGGGGCTGGGGAAGGGAGTGGTCGGAGGGCCAGTGATGGGTGTTGTGGGTCTGACCAGCAATCGAGAAGCCAACAATGCGGGTCCAGTGTGCACGCGCCAGTTTTGGCTCTGATAGATCAGTGCAAGTGCACTGGCCCGCTCAGTACTAGGCTGCCGACCCTTCCAGCGGGTATAGGTCCGCTCCCGATTATCATAGGGAATCCCGACGGCATTCTGCAATGCTCAGAAATTCAATTTGAAAATCCCCTAAAATAATCGGCAGAAGTCACTCCTATTTTCACACAAATTGGGGACTTAGAGCTTTTTTGGGAGAATCCTGGCCATAATTTGTGGGTCTATTGACCTTTTAGGGTAATTTTCATCTGACATTGTTTGATCAAGTGGGCTGGCAGCGTTGCCACTCACTGCCCTAACCAATCTTCTGCCATTATCCCCAGCAGCTCTCCTTTGGATTCTGCACTACTCCATGCCAAGCTTGCTCCTTGCATCAGTATTTTCACTGCCCTCTGAGGAAACTGGATGTATTTTATTCTCCTGCAGATGCTTCAGCCATTCTTCAATTTCAGACATTCTTTTCCAAACACAAATGATAATCATAATGCCTGCGCCTTTATATTGTTGCAAGATTTTTAAGGTCAGTGCTTATCATGCCAGTAGGCATGAAGCAAACTCTATCTTCCTTCTGCTTGGCTACAAGGAGCCTAAACCTTGGCAGTTATGTCATCGGGTGTGCTCCAACACTATGTAAATGTACAGAGACTAAGCACATTTTTTCTAGTCTTAATTGCATATTGGTGCCTGTACATTAGCCAAGTAAATACTGTAAGACAGTACTGCTGCTATTGCTCCAATAAATATCATTATTACACTTACCACAAGTACATATATTAAACATATATAATTTGTGTATTTTTATATTACCAAATGTTTACATTTAATAAATACTTTATATATTGTTTAACTGCATGTTTGAATTACCAAATTTTACACAATTGTATATTACAAATTATATATTACTTAGTTATTTTAATAATTTATGTATACTATGTAACTAAAAGAAAAAAACACTAAAAGAACTAACATTTCCAGTTTATCATGTACCAATGTGTGATATACAATGAAATATTATTCAGCACTCTACCGATTGGAATTCTCTATTAACCAAAAATTCCATGGTCGGGTCTGTCGGTCTGGTTTTTGATTGGAGATGTCCCTTATCCCAAATTCTCGTCCCCTGTCAGTCCCACTTTCAATTATGCACTAATAATTGTCAAACTCACATGAAGCTGTTTTTGGTGGCTTGCACTAGCTCCAGTCTCAGCCTCCCACAGTTCTGCAGCACCATGTTCCCTCAGCACCACTCACTAGGTTCACTCACTTCTGCACCTCTTGCAAGCTCTCAACATGGGTATCACTATGAGATGATCCGGGAACTTTCCGACTGAATGAAAACATGGGACACACATTACATCTTAGATAATCAGGCACCTCCCATTCCTGGAACTTGCCGGAAAATAGAATATTAGAAATTACTGTATATTAGAAATGTAAAGAGAGACATTAATAAGGTCACAGTTAACAATACTGAAGAAAATCATGAGGAATTGAGAAAGTTTGGTGCAGTTGAAAATGGACATTAAGAGGGCTAAAAGAGATAATGAGAAAAAGCAGAGTGGATAACAAAGGAAATAATAAAGAAGATTAGAAATATGTAGAAAGTGGGGAAAAAGAGGATACACCTACTCATGAATGAAGGAGGGAGCCTAATTATAGAGGACAAAGTTATGGAAAAGACATTAGATAAATATTATGTATTGATTTTTACAAATAATGTCAGAGTGCAGATGTATTAAAGGAGAATACGAAACATTGTTAGAGATAACTGCTGCAAAAAAAGTAATTCTAAACAAATTAACATGATTTAAGATAAACCCACCTCAGGGGTTTGTAGAATGTAAAATCTTGTTCAATGAGGTCTATTGAAGGTAGTCAGAGAAGAATTAGCTTCTTGTCACAAATATTCAACCTTGCTTAAGCACACAAATTGTGACAAGGGATTGGACAGTCATCATAACTTTGTTCAGAACAGATGGGTAAATTATTGTTAATAGGCCAATTAGGCCAATAGGCCAATTCTGGACAAGCTTTTTAGAATCCATATTTGAGGTAAAGTTTGTTCAGACTTAGAAATGCATGGGCATGGGTTAGCTAAGAGCGACCAGCATAGATTTGTTAAAGACAAGCTGCATTTAACAAAGAGAATTTAAAGAAAAAACTGATTGATAGAATGCATATATCAGGATTGAACTATACGCATAGACTGGAGAAGTAATATACCCCAAGAGTCCCTGTTGGACCCACTTCTGCTTTCAGTATATAATTGATGCTTTCAACTTACGTATAGGGAACACAATCTCATAATCATCTGACACTCAAAAGTAGGAGGTATGGCACATAGTGAGTAGGACTGATGTCATAAACAGGTGGCAGATACAATTTATTATGAAGATGTGTGATGTAGTACACTTGGGAGGATTACTCTGAAGATGTGGATGAACAAAGAGACCCAAGGTTCAAATATACAATTTCCTGAAAAATGGAGTGCAGATCAATAAAGCCACAATAAAAGTTAACAGCCTTAGTTTTGGAATAAGCAAACAAGGGTGAATAAATAATGATACATCTATGCGACTGAGTAGTTAAGCCACAGTTACAGTGTATGATTTGATGTACTGCATCATAGAAATGTATTAATGCATTAGTGAAAGGAAACTGTAGTAATAAAAATAAATTTGAGAAGAACACTTCTGCTGGAGTGCACAAGGCTGACAGGAGACTTAATAAACACTTAATATTATAAAGGGTTTTGAGACAGTGAGTAAGCAAGGACTATTTCCTCTGGTTGGAAAGTCAATTACAATATGCCATTAATTCATTATTAAAACAACAAAGAGAGAGATTGGGAATACTTTTCCAAGCAACATATAGATCCATTTGAAGTAGAGACAGTTACAACTTTTCAGGGAGTGTTGGGCTAGGGGGTGGGTTGGCTCAGTTCACTGGATGGCTGGTTCATGATGTGGAGTCATGCCAACAATATGGATTCAGTTCCCATACCAGCTGAGGTTATTCTTGCAAGCCTTGTCTTCTCAACCTTCCCTGGGGTGTGGTACCCTCAGGTTAAATCAACACCGTTCAGTTCTCTCTCATAAAGGGGAGATTAGACTCTAGGACTTGCAATAGGGGAAGATGGGACCAAAGGCTGACAAGTCCTTGGACCTGATTGCTAATATTTTAAAAAATTTGTTCACTGGAAGTGGGCATTGCTAGCTAGGTCAGCATATATTACTCATTCCTAATCTCCCTTGAGAAGGTAATAGTGAATTGCCTCTTGAACTGCTGCAGTCCATGTGGTGTAGGTACACTGGAGTGTTGTTAGGCTACCTTAGAATATTAAAGGAAGTGACTGTAGAGACAGTGAAACATTGGCTACAATCTTCAAAAATTTCCTAAATTGTGGAAAGGACCTAATGGATTGGAAAGTCACACATCTAACCCCACTATTCAAGAAAGCGGGGAACAGTAAGCAGCAAATGAAAGGCCAGTTAATTTGACAATCTATCATTGGGAAAATGCTGGAATCCTTACTAAGCAGGTAGTAGCAGGACGTCAATAAAATTTTAATACAATCAGGCAGAGTCAAAATGGCTTTGCATAAGGAAGGTCATATTTGATAGATTTATTGGAGTAGTTTGAAAATATAACAAGAAAGATGGATAAACAATGTAGTACATTTGGATTTTCAAATGACATTGATTAGGTGCCACATAAAATGTCACAACAGAAGAACTCATGGTGCTAGGAGTGATATATTAGTATTGATAGAGAATTGGCCAACAAACAGGAAACAGAGAGTCAGGAAAAATAGATCATTTTCAAGTAGACAAACTGTGAATGGTGGAGTGTGCTGTTGGGTTTCAGTGCTGGGACTTCAACTATATAAGGTTTACACAAATAATTAGGATAAAGAGACCAACTGTACTGTAGTTCTATGATTGTTACCAAGTCTCTGTTCCAATTCTATGTTATTATTGATTCGAAGAATAATACAGTTTAAGAAGTTATTTGGCTTTATGTTATCTCTCTGGTAGAGCTATCCAGTTAGTACCACCACCCTGTTCCTTCCTCATTGCCCTGCAAATCTTTTCCAAGTACTTATTCATTTCCATTTTGAAAGTTCAATCAATGATCTAGAGTCTATTATAAAAGATGCTATAATAGGATGCTTAGAAAATATTAATGGGATTAGACAAAGTCAACATGGTTTATGAAAGGATAGTCATGTTTGACAAACCCATTGGAGTTTTTTGAGGATGCAATTAGTAAAATAGATAAGGGTGAACCAATGGATGTGGTGTATTTGGATTTTCAGAAAGCCTTTGATAAACTCTCACTTAAAAGATTAGTGAGCAAAATTAAAGCACATGGGATTAGAGGTAATGTATTGGCTTGGATTGAGAATTGATTGGCAGACAGGAAACAGAGAATAGGATTAAATGGGACATTTTCAAAGTGGCAGGTTGTAACTGGTGGAGATCCAGAGGGATCAGTGTTTGGGCCTTAGATATTCAAAATGTATATATCAATGATTTGGATGAGGGAATCAAGAGCAATTCCAAGTTTGCTGACAACACAAAACATGGTGGAAATGTGAATGGTGAGGAAGATGTTAAGAGGCATTAAGGTGATTTTGACAAGTTGAATGAGTGGAAAATATTGACATACAAAGGAACCTGAGTATCCTAGTACATCAGCCACTGAAAGTAAGCATGCAAGTATAGCAAGCAATTAGGAAGGCAAATGGTAAGTCGGCCTTCATTGAGTACAGGATGTCTTACTGTAGCAGTACAGGGCTTTGGTGAGAGTATTATGTGAAGCTTTGGTCTCCTTACCTAAAAGAGAATATATTTCCCTAAGAGGGAGCACAGTGGAGATTCAACAGACTAACTCCTGGGATGGCAGGATGGAAATATGGGGAGAGATTGGATCAACTGGGCCTATTTTCACTGGAATTTAGAAGAATGAGAGGGGATCTAATTGAAACATAAAATTCTGACAGGGTTGGACAGACTGGATGCAGAAATGTTATTTTTTCAGGCTGGATGGCCTAGAGCAAGAGGTCTCATAATATGAGGTAAGCCATTAGGACTGAGATGAGAAATTTCTTCATTTAGAAGGCGGTGAGCCTGTGGAATTCTCAACCACAGAAGGCTATGGAGGAAAAATCACTGAATATATTTAAGAAGAAAATAAATAGATTTCTAGACTCTATAGGTGTCAATGGGCATGGGAAGAGCGCTGAATTATGGTGCTGAGGTAGAGGATCAGCCGTAACCATGTTAAATGGCAGAGCAGGCTCAAAAGGCCGAATGGCCTGCACCTGTTCTTATTTTCTCTGTTCCTGAGTAATCTGTTTCTGCTACACATTCAGGCAGTACATTCCAGATCACATCTTGTGTTAGAAAATGGTCTCCTCAGGCAGCCTCAAATTCTTTTGCCAATCACTTTAAATCTGTGCCCTCTAATAACCATCTCCCACTGAAAACAATTTCTTCTTATTTACTACATTAAATCTGTTAATTGTTTTACACACACCTATCAAATCTTCTTTGGATCGTCTCTGTTCTGAGGAGGACAAACCCAGTTCCTCTTTCTACAACTGCAGTCCTTCATACCTTGCATCATTCTGCATCCTCTCCAAAGGCCTTCACGTTATTCAGAAATTACTAAGTGTGGTGCCAGAAGTTAAAGGAATGCATTGCTAAGATCTGGCTGTTTTTTAAAAAAAAGTTAAATTCATTGATCTCATGACTATGCGTTCAAACAAAGCTAATTCCTAATGTAGAATAGCCGTTTCAGTTGATGTGAAGCTCCCTCAAGGACAGACCATCTACTTGGGAACCATATGGCATTGCAAACGACCGCACGAGCGGTAACTGTCACGTAGTCTGTTTACCAAAAGTGCTTTTAACAGTCGACAACGAGCTGGTTTCTCTGTCTGTAAGACCAAACATATTAAATTGTATTTGCGTTTCAATGGCACCGAGTCTGATGCCACTGATGGCAAAAGGCAACTAGATTTATATGGGATTCATTGAACGAAAACACTTCCAAGTATTAGAATAGGAATAGCAGAAAGGGGGATGGAAGGATCTGAACAACATCTTCGCTCACAATGTAACAACTCTATTTAAACCATGAATAAAATGTATAGCTTTTCAGCATTTGCGGCGGAATGAAATCGGTTACAAAATCACAGTTTAACAAATCACATTAGACCCAAACACCGGAACTGCCAGCAGATTTGTCCATACTGATCCTAGGAGGGAATCATTCTAAATACTGGAGATTTACTATAATACATTGCCAGGCTGCATTGTTACGTGAGGTAATTTCAATAACAGAGTCGATATTTTCTGAAATCCGGTTCTTGTCTCTTCGGAGTAAAATTGGGCAGAGAAAACCTTCCACTATAGCAAATTCAAAACCAACTGGAAACAATTAACCAACAATCTGGATGAAAAATAAGAAAGAATTACTTTGGGGTTTTAATTATTTATTGGGATTTCTGTGGTTCTTTTTTGGTAAGGTTTGTCAGCACTAATTCCACCTGGATTTAAAAGACACAGATTCATTGGAAATCATTATTCGACCCATTCAGAGTGGAAATCTGAAATCAGTACTAATCAATAGGCGTTGGGGTAAGGCCGGTGACTTTCCCATCTCCTCCTCTCACCTCTCAGTATTTTTCACTTTCTGCTGTCTATATTCCTGCAGGTTTCCTCTGCTTTTTCGTTTTATTATTTCTGGAAAATGTGTTGCCTGTGACGTACGTTGCAGGCAGACACCCCGGAGGGGGGGAAAAAAGCCCAGAGCCAGCGAGCTGCAGAGGAGCAAAGTGCTCGCGGAGAGGATTAGGACAGGGCAGCAACAACACGGAAGCACTCATACACCGTGGAGGCAGGAGAAATCAAATGCAGCAGCAATGTCCGATCTCAAGAAAAACGAAATGGAAATCAGGGACAAAGCTATCCTTCATCAGCAGAGGCGGCTGAAGCAAGCTACGCAATTCATCCACAAAGATTCGGCAGATTTGCTCCCCTTGGACGGGCTGAAAAGGTTGGGAACATCGAAAGATCTGGTGAGTCGCCCTTTCTGCTGGCAGCAGTGTCTGCAGCGGGCAGCGGTTCTAACGAGGATAGATACTTATAATCAATACAGGTTTGATGTGAACTCCTCAATAGTTTAGGAGTGTTTATATGAATGAATAGATGTATGATCGTGGATGTATGCTCGTGCATGTATATTTACGAGTTTCTATGTTTCCTTTTATATTCGTATATTTTATATGCATATTTGCTTACATCCATTACAAGTTACAAATTGGGAGTGTATTATGTATAATTAGTATTAGTTTATGATTCCACTTGTATTTGTCCAGCTATTTATCTGTAGGCAGAAGCGGAGACTGTACTTGTCACTATTGGAGAGGATACCTGTTAAAATTAAATAAAATTCTGGCTTATTGCATAAAGGATGCGGGGTTCATACGGTGAGTGGGAATCGTGCATTATCCAAGAATGCTGGAGCCTTTATAGTCGCAGCTTTAATAGAAAAATTATTATACCAAACTGAGTCAGTATATGTGTCAAAAGTGGGGAAAAGTAATGAAATCAAATGGAGACAGGTGGATGAGTAAGGAAAAAGATAGGACCAGAGGTACAGATGCAGAAAGACAAGGAGGAGCTAGAGGAAAATGTAGGTAGGAAGTGAGAAGTAGAAGGAAAGAAATAAACATGCAAGTGAAAAAGGAGCACAGATAGGAGGAAGAGAGCACGAAAGCTGCTGGAAGAGACTCAGAGAAGGAGAAATGAAGATATGCATGGGAATAAAGGTGAGAGAACAGATGGGATGGAATCACATAATACAAAAAGAGGCCATTCGACCCACTATGCCTGTGTCAGAAATTTGAAACAACTATCCAATTATTCCCACTCCCATTGTCCTGCAATGTTTTTTGGGGTATTTATCCAATTCCTTTTTGAAAATTACTATTGAATCTGCTCCCACTACCCTTTCATACAGTGCATTCCAGGTCACAAGAATTTGCTGATTAAAAAAAACATTCTCCTCAGCTCCCCTCTGGTTCTTTGTAGAAAAAACATTCAGGAACAAATAATAGAATTAGGAGATAGGAATAAATGAGAGAAAGGAATAGGCAAGAACTGAGAGAAAGAAACAGGAACAAAGAGGGAGAAATGGCAAAAAACAAATACACAAACAGAAAGAAACAACTGAAGGAGAGAGAAACAGAGGAGAAATGAACAGAAACCTCAATTTTATCTCAACATCCCCCAGCATGAACAGAATGTGGAGGGGTGGTCACAACTCATTCTTGTTTCCACTCATGCCATTTTAATGTGAGACACCCTCCATGTGTGCATGGGCTTCCTCCAGGTGCTCCGGTTTCCTTGCACAGTCCAAACGATGTGCAGGTTATTTAGCACTGGTCATGCTAAATTTTCCCTTAGTGTCCTGGGATATGTAGGTTAGAGAGATTAGTGGGGTAAATATGTGGGGTTATGGGATAGGACCTATGGGATTGTTGTCAGTGCAGACTCGATGGGCTAAATGGTCTCCTTTTGCACTGTAGGGATTCTAGGATCCCATCAGTGCAGAGGTAGCAGGCGCCCGTTGGTGATTAAAATTGGAAAATTGTAGCCTGATGATGTCACTGAAATTTGCTGATGACACCAAGATTGGTGGAACGGCAAATTGCGCGGAGGGTGTGGAGAGTCTGCAGAAGGATCTAGATAGGCTGGGCGAATGGGCCAGGAACTGGCAAATGGAATTTAATGTTGGCAAATGCGAGGTGGTCCACTTTGGTAGGAATAAAGGTAGGAAGGATTATTACTTACGTGGAGAAAAACTGCAGCAGGCGACGGTGCAGAGGGACCTCGGGGTCCTTGTGCATGAGTCGCAAAAACCCAGCTTGCAGGTGCAGCAGGTGGTCAGGAAGGCAAATGGGATGCTGGCCTTCATAGCGAGGGGGATTGAATATAAAAGTAGGGAGGTCTTGTTGCGGCTATATAGGGCATTGGTGAGGCCGCAGCTGGAGTACTGTGTGCAGTTTTGGGCGCCGTACTTACGCAAGGATATTTTGGTCTTGGAGGGAGTGCAGAGAAGGTTTACTAGGCTGATACCGGAGTTGAGGGGGTTGAGCTATGAGGAGAGGCTGAATAAACTAGGCTTGTACTCGTTAGAGTTTAGAAGAATGAGGGGAGATCTCATTGAGACATATAAGATGATGAATGGGATGGATAGGATAGAGGTGGAGAGACTCTTCCCGCTCAGAAAGGACAGTAGGACTAGGGGGCACAGCCTCAAGATAAAGGGGGGGGCGGTTTAGAACGGAGTTGAGGAAGAACTTCTTCACTCAAAGGGTGGTGAATCTCTGGAATTCTCTGCCCGTTGAAGTGGTGGAGGCTACCTCGCTAAATAATTTTAAGACGCGGGTTGATGGGTTTTTGATAAGAGAGGGGATTAGGGGTTAGGGGGAGAGGGCGGGAATGTGGAACTGAGCCACGACAGATCAGCCATGATCTTATTGAATGGCAGGGCAGGCTCGAAGGGCCAGATGGCCTACTCCTGCTCCTATTTCTTATGTTCTTATGTTCTTATTACAATTCTACCAGCCAGGCTCTACATGGCACTAAATGCACCAACACCAGCAAACAAAGTCAGATCCAAAGAGGTGCAGGAAGTTTTGGGTTACATTGAATTTGGAATTCTTCATTGAGTTTGGAGGATTAAGTTTTCTTCCTTAGCTTCTTGGCCCCTCTTTTCAAATTTGTAGAATCATGGCTAGAAACAGAGATAGAGAGAAGAAAAGTGATGGAAAAATGGAAGTTCAGTTAGAGAAAAAGAGGATAATTCACAAAATAAGAGAGATAAGTTGAAAGACGTGGGATAGATAGAAAATGGTAGAAGGGTGAGAAACATGCTGCAGTTGATGGCTCATTCTCTGACTCATTTTCTATTTAGTCAGAGATTCTATCCATTCTAACAATTTAATATCAATCATCTTCTTGAATCATTATTCACCTATCCCCTCTTTTGCTGAAGATTTTACTGTACATTCATCAACTTCTTTCAGATCACATGGGCGTGCAATTCCTCCATTCCTTTCATTGTGCTTTGGTGCTATACCTTCTGACTGCCTTTTACTGAGATAAATGGAAACCTTATTTCCTTCAATTCTTCAGACATGAAGGATAAATGTTATGAGGCAGGGATCTTGGCAGGGTGCTTTTGCTTAAAGGGAGCACTGATCAAAGAATCAAATGTTGACGTCAACGCTCTCATTTCAAATGTTTTGAATTTTCTGGTGATTTAAAATAAATTAGCATAAAATCAGATACATCACAGATGGAAGAACGGGGTATGGAAGTCATTGTGCCTGATGTGTCATGCTCCCATTGAAACATTTGCTGTGTAGTTCCTTCGCCTCTTTTGCAAATCTAACCAATGTCTACCAGTCTCAGGTTGATAGCTTCAACCCCAGGCCTTCTTTGTCTTCATCTTGATTATCTAACCAATATTTTAAGAGCAGCAAGTTACTTTTCAGTGGTTGAACAGGAGCTGTATAGGACTATAAAGTATAAAAATACAAGATTAGCCAAACATAAATGAATTGTAAAAGGATCATTTTATGAAATTGTTACCTTAATGCAATGCTCTGCCCTTGGAGGGGCATATTAAGATAAGCATTACCAGAGGAACCCATGAAAAAAGCATTAGCCTAGTAACAGTTCATGGAGGAAATGTCTGTCATTTGACATTTTATCACTCTGGAGAAATTAGGTGCTACAGAGACATAATGCAGCTTGGGAAGGTACATTCATTTTTGACTCAGTGAACAAATTAATACAATTCCTTCACATGTCCCCGCAGCAGCTAATCATGCGTACCAAATCAGTGAACAAATGTCGTATGCTGCATTTTCATTTGTTGCCAGGAGGCCAATGCAAGTCAGCATTTACAGAACATAGAACTAGGAGATCTTTCCTTCCTCTCTTTATTATTTCCCTCATCCAGAATATATGAAACAGGCAATGGCCCAGAGATTCAATGACACAGCTCCCATTTTGTATGTGCAAAACAGGCACCTCAATATCCAAATTGGCAGGTGGGGCATGCAAGCTTATTACCAGCCAGAAGTGCATCAGCCATCATGTTGGTTTGGGCCACTCCTTGGGTATTAAGAGCACACAGCAAGTTATTAAAACTTAAAAATAAAGTACTCAAATTCGGGTCCTGCACTTGTACAAGGACCCTTTTCATTATTCATAGAATCATAGATTCTACAGCGCAGAAGGAGGCCTTTTGGCCCATCGAGCCTGCAGCGACAATAATCACACCGTGGTTATTGGTATTGGGCTGACACTTCAGTGCAGTATTGAGGTTGTGCTGCACTGCCAAAGGTACAAACTTCCAAATGAAAGGTTAACTCAAGTCTCTATATGCCCTTTCAGGTGGACGCAAATGATCCCATGAAACCTTTAATAGAACAGTGGGGACACTTTCAAGTGTCCTGATTAATATGTATCCCTCAACCAACATCCCTTAAAAAAATCTGGTAATTATCATATTGATGTTTGTGGGACCTTGCTCTGTGTAAATTGGCTGACATGCATCTTTACACTGTAACCTTTTTACTTGATTTATCCTCCACATTGGGATTGAGCTTTACACTGATGCACCTTAAGTTGTGCTCCAACCAGTATGTGTGGGTGCTGTGTTACACCAATTGCAACCTCACCTACGTCTAGTTTAAACACTGCACACCATTCTACCTATCTTGATAACCAACAACTCAATCACTTTGTTGAAGTGACATTCATCCAGAAAGGTCCTCCTATTCTAGAAGATATCACATTTCTTGGGAAACTGAAATGCTGACTCCTTATATCAAAGCCTGACCTATACAGTAGTCTGCCTCATTACCCTCTGTTTTCACAAACACATGGCATAAATAGTGTTTCAGAAAATAATGCAATGGAGTTCCTTCCATTAAGCTTCCTTCCCAATGCCCTAAATTTAACAGAAAAGATTATTGATCACTTTCTAGCTGCATAATTATAAATGATTCACAATTTAGTATAAAATTTGACTTTTAGTCCAAGTGTGCCCTCAAAGCCACCATCCATGACCGACTTCATGGCTTCTTTATATGATATCTGTTGCCAAAACCGTTGTTAAAAGTCTCTATTAACTGATATACTTTCCAAATAATCATATAGCACATTTATAATAATTCCCAAAGCACTCTGCTCCTGCTCAGCTCAAATGGTTGACATCCTGTAGTAACAATTTACATGATTGGAGGAGATAGTGAGAGCTACGTTAGGATCAAAACTGTAAATGGCAGCTGAGGGCCTAAATAGGTCAGAATGATTGGGTTGCTGATGAAGGTTGCCAGAAAGCTGTCCTGAATTGATTTGTGAAATTGGTCACTCCAAAAGTGAGCACAATCTTTGGCTGTAATTCATTTTGGTTTGCAGATGCCTGGAATGAGTTACAACTGAAGCTGAAGCTACCTAATTTTATTACTGTGGATTCCTTTTGCTGGGGTGTTAAGGCTCTGTTGACTGATATTTTTACTGTCAATTGTTTTTTACTGTTAATTTGCATCTTATTGTTGTTGGTGTTTATATGAGTTACATTGTGTAATTTCTCTTGCTAGCCATGCCATTATTATAAATGAGAATTGATTTCTACTTGACTCACCTGACTAAATAAACGTAAATAAATAGCTAAATTGATCTTTGGTCTATCATAATATCATCAGCTTTCTCCTAAAATTCTTGGCAACTCCTTGGTCAATGGAGGACCTGGAGGAGGCCAAAATGCCATCATTTCTGAAACTGGCAGGAATCACATAAGAACATAAAAACATAAGAAATAGGAGCAGGAGTAGGCCATCTAGCCCTTCGAGCCTGCCCCGCCATTCAATAAGATCATGGCTGATCTGAAGTGGATCAGTTCCACTTTCCCGCTTTCTCCCCATAACCCTTAATTCCCCTATCAAAAACCTATCTACCCGTGACTTAAATATATTTAGCGAGGTAGCCTCCACCATTTCAACGGGCAGAGAATTCCAGAGATTCACCACCCTTTGAGTGAAGAAGTTCCTCCTCAACTCTGATCTAAACTGCACCCCCCTTATCTTGAGGCTGTGTCCTCTAGTCCTGCTATCCTTTCTAAGCAGGAAGAATCTCTCTACCTCTACCCTATCCATCTCCTTCATTGTCTTATATGTCCCTATAAGATCTCCCCTCAGCCTTCTAAACTCCAACGAGTACAGACCCAGTCTATTTAGTCTCTCTTCATAGCGCAACCCCCTCATCTCCGGTATCAGTCTAGTGAACCTCCTCTGCACTCCCTCCAAGGCCAATATATCCTTCCGCAAGTGTGGTGTCCAAAACTGCACACAGTACTCCAGCTGCAGCCTCACCAGTACCCTGTACAGTTGCAGCAAGACCTCCTTGCTTTTATAGTCTATCCCCCTCGCTATGAAGGCCTACATTCCATTCGCCTTCTTGATCACCTGCTGCACCTGCAGACTGGGTTTTTGCGGCTCGTGCACAAGGACCCCCAGGTCCCTCTGCACCGTAGCATGCTGCAGCTTTTTGCCTTTTAAATAATAATCCCTCCTACTATTATTTCTGCCAAAGTGGATAACCTCACACTTGCTAACATTGTACTCCATCTGCCAGGTCCTCGCCCACTCGCTTAGCCTATCCAGATCTCTCTGCAGACTTTCCACACCCTCCACGCAATTTGCTTTTCCTCTCATCTTTGTGTCATCAGGAAATTTCGTCACCCTACACTCAGCTCCCTCCTCCAGATCATCTATATAAATGGTAAATAGTTGAGGCCCCAGCACCGATCCCTGGGGCACTCCACTAGTCACCAACCGCCAACCAGAATAGCACCCATTGATACCAACTCTCTGCCTCCTATTAGACAGCCAATCCTCTATCCACGCTAACACCTTACCCCCAACTCCATGCACCCCAACCTTCTGTAGCAACTTTTTATAAAGCACCTTATCAAACGCCTTTTGGAAATCAATATAGCATCATTAAATATTTAAAAAATATGATAATTTGACTCTCCTTTTCTGACCTTTGCTCAGGAAACTGAGTCCTCTGGGGAAGAAAAGCAAGGAAATTCAATCCTTAAATTGACTTCCTCCTGAGAAGTCATTAGTCTACTTGATATAACTCTTGGTCTCTCTATATGTACTGCTACTGTAGAGGACAGCTTCTAAAAAGAGATCTGAATTCCCAATGACTGACACATAGGGCAGTATTTTTGAGCCTTTCCCACCAGCAGGATCATCTAGTTCTGCGAAGGTGACTGATCTGCAGCCAGTTCCCTGATGGTGTAACTGCTGAGCAACACAAATGGCCATGTATTTATGGGATGTGGGCGTCGCTGGCTGGACCAGCATTTATTGCCCATCCCTAGTGGGAAATGTCTCTTCTTGGTTCAGCAAAGAAATGATTTTAACTGCATCCACAAAGGTTTCTGCACTCTTGCTTCTTGTATGCTAGTAGATCTGGCCTTCAGGCTGCTCGGTGGAATCTGCCTGGCTGTTTCCTTGAGTGTTGGCAATTATACTATTTTCCCCATTGATTGTTCTCTCTTGTGTATTTGCTGTCAGTCCCCTCAACTTTTGCAGCTCTAAAAAATTAACTAACATATGCTTTCCTTGATGTTCCATCATCTAAGTCATGACAATATATTCTTCTGGTCTGTCTAAAGCTGTTAATCTTGCTTCTGAGAAACTCACATCCTGTGAAATGCCTTTTGAAATGCTGGTGGCTTCTACCTGTTTTATTACATTCTTGGTATTGCTTGTTACCAGGCATATTCGTGACATGTCGCCCCTTTTTAAAAATGAAATGTCTTAATTTGAAAACATTTCATTTCTCAACCTTATTCTTATTTGTGCTATCTTGTTAAACATTACAAAATTCCAGAGCATGCATTAACATTGAGGATACCCACTCTTCTCAGAAATCTCTTCTACACCTGGGATAATGTGTGCACAATGACATTTTCCCTCCTGGCCACATGAAAGCTTTTTAAGTTGAATGGCTGCAACAGCAAACTCCATTGGAATTACCTGGTGTTCCAGTCTTGGAATTTTTCCAGAAACTTTGAAGAGTTATAGTCTGTGTATACAGTTGTCTCTGCTGGGTTGCTGGCAACATAAATCTCAAAACGTTGTAGTGCAAGTACCAGGCTTAAATCTCTTTCTCAGTGGCCAATTTTGATTTCATTGGAAAATATCCCACTGGTTATTCAAGGCTAAATTTCTCTTTTTGCAGTAACACATATCCTATATCAATGTCACTAGTATCCACCACCTGTTTGAATTGCTTGTCGTTGCTAATGCTGAGTTTGTCATCAGCACAGTTTTTAAATGATTGAATGCTATTTGATAGCCCACTGTCCAGATAAAGTGCTTGTTCTTCTTTAAGAGCTCTGTGAGTGGTGCTACCAGACTGCTAAAATTTGCAATGAACTTGCAATAGAATTTGCTCATGTCCAGAAATCTTAGAATTTTTAAAATTTGAGTGGTGGGTTCCAGAAAACCCCAAATGGCCTACACTTTTCCATCTCATGGGACCATTTGGCCTTATCCCACTATGTATTCCGGGTATGAAATTTGAGCCTTAGCAAATTTGCTTTTGGCTAAATTTCTCATAAAATTGGCTTGTTCTAAGCAGTCAGTTTCTTTGAATGACATAAATGCTGTTTCCAACTCTAGCTGAACAACACCAAGTCATCAATGTACAGTGACTCAATCCTCAAATCACTTGTTTCATGAGTGGCTGAAAGGCCACTGGGGTGCTTTTCATACCAAACAGCATAACTTTGAACTGACAAAGTCCTTGTGTCATCACAAACACAGAGATCTCCTTTGCCTTCTCAGACAAAGGTACTTGCCAATAGTCCTTTAGTGATGAATTGCGACCGTCGAATGCTTTTGATGCAATCTTCCAAACATGAAATAGGAAACAAATCCCTCTTGGCTACAGCATTCACTTACCATTAATACATGCACAGTCTTTGGCTTCCATCCGACTTGGGCACCAGGACAAAAGGGGAGCTCTAATCACAAGAATTTAATTCAACAAGATCATTTTGGAGCATATACTCAATTTCCTTCCGTACTTGTGACAACTTAGCTAGACTTATCCAATATGGATGCTTTCGATTGGAGCGGTGTGCCCCACATCTGCTTCATGCATCACTAACGCCATTTTATCTAGTTTATTTCTGCAAATGCATCTATAGGCCTGCACTAACTCTTTCAGTTCTCTCCGTCTCTTATCTGGGAGATGACTTAACCACTGGTTTAAATTTTCCAGTACTACCTCATTTCCCAAATGAATTTTAGGGAAGTCACTGGCATAATTTTCACCTTCATCTTCTTCCTACTTTGTGACTAACTAGACCTCGTGCTTGTTCTCATGTCTATCCCAATATTTTTTTAACAGGTTCATATATCACACACTGTGTGATTTTCATCTTTCTGGAGTGCATATCAGGTAGTTTACCTTCTTCAATTTCCTTCCTCTAATGATATGGCCTGCTGAATCTAACTTTCAAAGGGTCTCCTGACACAGGTACTAACACAAGCACTCTCTCTCCTGTTGTAAAATTATGAGGTTGGGCCTTCCTATAAACTGTAGCTTTTATTCCCTGCTGAACTGTCTTTAAATGTTTTCTCATCACCTTGCAGGCGCCATTCAATTGTTCCTTGAAATTTGAGGTGCAACCTAAAAGTGTCGTAGTTAGTAACTTTTCCCAAATTAATTTCAGTGGTCTTCTGACCTCACGCCTGTAGACCAATTCAAACAGACTAAATTTGGTGGACTCATTTGCTACATCCCTAATTGCAAATAATAAAAATGGAATCCCCTTGTCCCAATTATGAAGGTAATCTTGGCTGTGAGCTCTCACCATTTTTTTCAGAGTTTGGTGCCATCTGTCTAGGGCTCCCTGGGCTGATGAGTTGTATTGTCTGATCTCCACGTTTTCATGACCTGCTTGAATAGCCCTAACATAAAATTGGTGTGTCTGAATCTTCTTTGGCAAATCGTATCTAGTAAAGAATTTGATTAACTTCTCCCCTATTCTCCTGGCTGTAATGCTTCTAAAGGGACTAAAAGAGAAAATGCTAGAAATCTCAGCAGGTCTGACAGCATCTGTAAGGAGAGAAAAGAGCTGACGTTTCAAGTCCAGATGACCCCTTGTCAAAGTTCTGATTCTCAACTTATGGCTTAAGGGAATCGGATGGCTATATCCATGATAGTTAGCAAATATTGATTCCCACTTCAGGTTCTCGACAATGGCCCTCCACAGTCGATTAGGACCCTTGTAAATGATTTGTCAAATGCTAGAATAGGGACTAATGGTGCAGGCTTGATTACCGTTTGCAGTTTCCCTATTATCTGACAGAGGTGACAGGTTTGACAAAAGGAGACTATATCCTTGTGTAGTCCGGGTCAATAAAACTGTCTTGGGTTTTTTTTATTCCGAGATGTCTCCCTATGGAATCTTATGAGCTATCCTCAGAATCTCCTTCCTATACTGCCCATTTGTTCTCTGCACTAACATGTGGTGATCACCATTTTCTCATTAATATGTTCCCCTGTACATAGTGACAAGTGGGAATGCAGTGAGCTTCCAGTTCTAAGTACGCAGTCTGATAGTGTTGTTTTAATTTTGAATCACTCTGATGTAATTCAATTAACATCTTTGAATTGAGCATACCAGTCTTGTTCTCTGTGTCAGTCTCATTCTCAGTTGGCTTGCTAAAGATGGTATCGGGTAACCTTTGCCATCTTAGCAGGCTCATCCACCTGAAAACATGCTGGTGCTGTTGAGAACCATGCAGTTTTTCACCAGAATCTGCCATTTTTTGGTAAGACTTTGCCCACTTTCTCTCTTCATTCTTCCTTTTTCACCTGGGTGTTTGTTATTTTCTACTCTGTTCGAAGCTGCCTCTTCATGTGAACCTTTTGTACAGTTTGTGCCACGAATTTTAATGTTTGAATCTGATAATTTATGTGGCATTTTTGCTGCTAAATTTGTTGAGGTTCTTCAGTTTGAATTTAACTTCATCTCACATGTTTACCCAAGCCATTAGGAACAAACAATCTTTGTTCCACGGGAACAACAATACCCAGAGCACGGCATGTTCAAATGGTAATGTACTTCCCTCTGTGTGACAGCAGCAATTAATGTGCAATGTCAGAAAAAAATTCCAAGCAAGTTCTACAAAATGAAAACTGGAGGCTGATTGATCAGGTGGATAAAGTGAGGAAGGCAGAAAGGCAATTTAGTGGGAGAAGGGTTTACTTGTGGAAAGCAAAGATGACAAGGGAAACTCTGAAAATAGACAAAAAGCTGAAGAAAAGTGAAAAAAAAACAAGAAGAAGAAAACAGAGACACAGTCAGACACCTCCAGCAACTTTGAGAGAAAGGTGGGGAATGATAGAGAAGCCTCCAAATAGATGAGACAAACAGATAGAAACAACATGGAGAGGAAGTCAATCTGAGAGAAAGGATGGAGAGATAGACAGGTTCATTATATATACTTTCCATGCAAGAGAACCAGCCCTTCTAATTACAGCAATCCTTGTGAACATCCTCCATGAACACATTTCAGTAATCTGTGACCTGTACATATAATCCTGCTGACAGAAGCTCTGCACAGTAAAAACAGTATGCAAATTATATTTACCTATTAAATTCTTACCTTGAGCGTTATAATAGACTGAGAATTTTTATGTTTAGGGTAGCAATTTTAAATAGATTGATAGATTAAAAGACAAACCTTGCTTAAAAATTGTGACCCCACATTTTCACCACTGGTATTATGTCACATTTTCACCAATGTGAGATGGGTTTAACCACCAATGATCTGTAGAGGTGTTTGCACTAGAGTTTCCTAGATCATAGCATTGGCATATCCATCAGATGATTACTTGATACAAATCACAAGCAAAATAGGTGTAAGGGGCCCTGATTTTAATGTGGGGTGAGCTGGTTTATGGAGGAACTTGCTGAGTAACAATTTGGCATGTTCAAGTCCAGGGAGACTTCAGGTGCAAAGTCTGGATCAGTAGCACTGCCTTCAATGATACAAGTGAAGCCAAATGTCCCTCTGGGGTGCAGGTTACATTGGCAATGGTTTCTGGCATGATCTACACAGCACACCGCCTTGAAAACAGGGTGTTCCCTCTGAGAATCTGAACTTGGTGATATTGTGACATTACATATCTCTACCAGTTGATTGGATTCCTACTTTCCAAATTTGGGCTAAGCATGGCCATTCAATAAACTTTCATGTTACTCAACAAAGATTAAGCATTCAGCTGTAAGAGGGGTTCATTACTAATGTTAATTAAAGAGTCAGGCGTCCAACTTGCACGCAAGATAATTTTGAAGAATTTCTGTTATTGCAAAGTGTCTGAAAGTACTCTGAAGTGTTTTTGGAGGTATTGTATTGAGTACCTGGGTTTGGCAGGGACTATTGCTGCATCCTCATAGGGAGGGCACAGGAGTAAGTGATCTGACCATAGAAAAGCTGCAACAGGTAGATGGATGACATACCTCTGGGTCTGACAGAGGACAGATCAGATACTATGGAGAGGACAAATTCCACATGATTCCCTCTGCAGCCTTGGAGTTGGACTTGTTCATGCCTGTCGGAAGTGACAAGAAGCAAGCGGTCTGACAGATCAATCAATGCACCAGCATCTCAGTGTGCATGCCCATCGGCATTTTCTACATGCAGCTCTCACCTGAGTGCTCTGAAGCAGAACTCTACTGGGACTTCCAGCTCTGGGGAACTGGCACACAAACCACTGACTACTGAGACCACGTGCAGATCCCAACTCTGTACCACCTTGTAAGGTTACTGCAGTGCCTGCATCTGAGCTCGTGATTGTGAGTGTCAGATCAAATGATGGAGTCTCATCATCAGTGCTGGGTCATTGCACTCTCTCTCTCTCCACCTCAAGGGCTGCTGTGAGTGAACAGATAATGAGAAAGGGAAAGTTGGGTGAAGGAAGGGGTGTGTGATAGAGTGTAAAGCTCGAGTCCATGGTTAATCAGAAAAAAAACAAGAGAAATAAAATCACATGAAAGTTCTTTGCAACAATGTATCTTATAGGAACCCTTGGGGTGGCACAGTGGTTAGCACTGCTGCCTCACAGTGCCAGGGACCCAGGTTCCATCCCTGGTTTGGGTCACTGTCTGTGTGGAGTTTGCACATTCTCCCCATTTCTGTGTGAGTTTCCTCTGGGTGCTCCGGTTTCTTCCCACAATCTGAAAGACGTGCTGCTGCCAAACAGGTGCCAGAATATGGTAACTAGGGGAATTTCACAATAACTTCATTGCAGTGTTAATGTAGGCATTACTTTGACACTAATAAATAAACTTTAAAACTTCTAACCCTCCCTGTTAATTAATGTTCTCCCTATTTAGTAAGGAATCATGAAAGTTTGATGAAAATAGCTGATACCATAATTTTTTGAAATACATTTTGCTGTCTGAAAGAATCCATGCACTTTTTGAAGCTAATTTTTTGTAGCTAATATTTATGAGAATTAACTTTCCCACATATAAATTGACTAGCACCAGACCGAATCAGCAAGTATCATGGATCATTACATTAAGTAAAGAAGAACTATCATTGTGGGGATTTAATTTTACAAAATATTTCTGGGTTTTTGGATATCTTGTGTAATCATGTATTTTTAGGCAGAACCAATGTCCTAATTGATGCATTGTAATTAAATGCTTTTAATCATTATTTTCTCAATATCCAATTGATAAAGACCTGCCACGTGTCGACTAAGTCCTCCATCATGGCTTAACATCTAACAAGGTACTTGACTGAGATGCTTGTAAACTGTGCCTGAAAAATAATTTCCCAACAAAAAAATGCTTTCTAGAGAGGAGTGAAATGGGGATGTTTCTTCATTTTTTCTGCAGAAGGTGTTCTGTGTATGGTGCTTCAGCCTCATGTTCCAATCAGTATTACCATTCACTCTTAAACCAAATCAGTTATTCCATTTATCTGAATTGTTCCTAGTCATTTTGGGCAAATAGATGTTGATCAGATGCAGGGTTAAAAACTACATTGTCGCATGAAACACTTCCACATCAGATACAAGTTGGATATGGAGGAAAGCTTTTCATCTTCTACAATAATATAAAAGCTCAAATTTACTGCCAGCATTTAATATAATGTTTGTGGTAAATGTACAATAATGGCAACTAATACCAGGAATGGGCTAGACTGCAGCTGAAGTATATTGCTTTCTTCCATCCACTTAAAAATTACCATATGAAGAATTTTTAGGTTGAGGGATAAAGCACTCAATTTTCACTAAAGGCCTATTCAACTGGCACTTAACAGAGACTGATTACCACTTAAATACATTGCTTGTTTGATGCTTTCATCCTATTCAAATGGAACAGACATTGCTGAAGGTACAGATTGCAGATATGCTGCTGTGAATTTTCTTTTCAAACTCCTAAGCATTTTCTACCCTATAAGGATGATATTCTGTGCTCAATTAGCACTTGAATTGGCAGAGGACTTCAAAAAAAAGGCAGCATCAAGTTCCGTTGTTCTGATATACAGTAAATTTACTATAGCAAACCCAGTTATCTAGTAGTGTCAGTACAGATGTGCCTTAGGATGCTGAAAAAAGGAAGCAGTAACAAACTTGTGCTATCTCCCTCAGGAAAATCCTCATATGACATGTTACAGAGGCATGGCATTACAAGCAGCAGAAGAGACAAAACCTTCAATTTTATCATGTCAGGTTCCTTCAGACTAGTACTGAGGCCATCTTCAGTGTTTGCCTGTTTGCTTTCCTTGGATGTATCAAAGAACTTACAGATGAATTATTCAGTAAGGCCAACAGCTTCATCAACTTTTTCTACTAACAGAACCAAAGAAATACTTTTTGGAATTTCTGGTTTTATCAGAATCTAGAGGCTCGTCAATTAAACATATTTTGCAATTAGGATCTCTCGATCATACATAAAAAAGGCAATAGGAGTAGGTCATACAGCTCTATGGGTCCACTCTGACATTTATTATAATCATGGCTGATTATCAAATTCAACATCTTGATCCTGTCTTGCCCCATATCTCCTGATCCATTTAGCTCCAAGAGCTATATCTAATTTGTTCTTGAAATCACATGTTTTGGCCTCAACTGCCTTCTGTAGTAGTGAGTTTCATACATTTACCTCTCGCTGGGCAAAGAAATTTCTCCTCAGTTCTAAAAGGTTTGCCCCTTATCCTCAAATTATGATGAGTTCGGGACTCCCCCACCATCGGGAACATTCTTTCTGATTCTACCCTGTCTAATCCCTGTTAGAATTTTATAAGTTCTTGGAGCTAAATGGATCAAGAGCTATGGGGCAAGGCAGGATCAAGATATTGAATTTGATAATCAGCCATGGCCATAATAAATGGCAGAATGGACCCATGGGGCCGAATGACCTACTCCTGCTTCCTTTTTTATGTATGTTCGAGAGGTCCTAATTGCAAAATGGATTTAATTGACGAGCCTCTAGATTCTGATAAAACCAGAAATTCCAAACTCCAATGAATATAATCCTAACTGATTTAGTCTCTCCTCATATGACAACCTGCCATTCCAGGAATCAGCCTGGCAAACCTTCACTGCACTCCCTTGATAGCAACAACATCCTTCCTTAGACAAGGACACTAAAACTGCACACAATACTCCAGGTGTGGCCTGTACCAATTGCAGTAAAACATCCCTATTTCTATATTCAAACTCTGTGCACTTACTTTCAGTGACTGGTGCACGAGGACACCAATGACTCGTTGAGTATCTACCTGTCTCAATTTACACCCATTCAATAATAATCTGTCTTCCTATTTTTTCTACGGAAGTGGATAACCTCACACTTATCCACATTATACTGATTCTGCATTGCATCCGCCCATTCACCCAGCCTGTCCAAATCATACTGAAGCATTTCTACATCCTCCTCACAGCTCACCGTCCCACCCAACTTTGCATTATCTGCTAAATTCTCCCTCAGTGTGCCCAAACAGGCAATGGAGTATGGTGACTCGGGGATTTTCACAGTAACTTCATTGCAGTGTAAGCCTACTTGTGACACTAATAAATAAACTTAAACTGCAAATTTGGAGATAATATATTTAGTTCTCTTGTCTGAATCAATATATAAGGTGAACAGTTGGGGATCGTAGCACAGACCCCTCCAGTACCCTACTAGTCGCTGCCTGCCAAGCAGAAAAAGACCCATTTATTCCAATCTTTTGCTTCATGTCTACTAACCAGCTTTCTATCCATCTCAAGACGTCTTCTCTGATTCTCATCTGCTGCATACGCTATAAATGTATCCTTCAGCACAGTTACTGTGTCATGGCAAAGGGAGAAAGTGAAGATAGCAATGAGAACTTAGTAGCATCTTAAAAATTAAGCACAAGGCTGGAAATTAGTGTTGCTGATAATAGCAGCCAGATGCTTAATATTTTCATACACTCTTTTTCTGTCCACTGAGGTGTTTTATCTATTTAAGTAAGTAGTATATTGAAAGGTTTAAAGGGTTCCAAACATTCAAAGATATTACAGTATGAACTGATATTTTGGACAGCTTGAGGTTTGCAGGGAATATACCCCCTCGTGGAGATACAAATGGATATTTAATATATTTTTTATGCCACGGATATGAAGAAAAGAATCATAATACTTACCACCTTTTTAAAACTCTCCTCCTGTCCTTTATGAATCAAATTACCAATGATTTTGAGTTTGAGGTAGTTTGATCTTGCAATGCTGGAGAGAGTTCAACAGTGGATTTCTTTTATGCATATACTGTTTTGTTTTATTTTCTGTTTTTCCACACAGCAACCTCACAACATTGTTCAAAGACGATTACTTGAGAGCAACATCACAAAATTGCATGGGGATCCAAGGTCTGTGACTCAATCACCACTTGCTGACGAGGTGAAGTCCAGCGTAAATAAGGATACTGCATGTTCACAGCAATGGGACACACTCAATATCTACTGCAAGGTATGTAAAGTTGCATTGCCGTGTAACGTAATAATGTTCTCTGTCTAATAATCCTGCAGTCATTATTGCTACACTGTTTAGAGTATCTCAAAGAAAACAAAATGATAAAACAGAGTAACTTGAAAATATTTATAACATTTGATCACCTTGATCAAAACAAAAAATTTAAAATTCATTGTGTGTACTTTATTGGGAGTTCAGATCATACGTGTAGAAGACATAGTTCAATTTGCTGAACAAGTGCAGTATAAGAACAGAATTTGATGTGGGAGGTGGGGGAACCCATCATCCATTGTGAAATCTGATGGCTTTCTCACTGACCTCAATCTCTGGGAGCCCCGAAGTAATAAAGTCCCTAACTGAACTCTGCCAGCAATGTTCCAGCCTTCCCTGAGGTCATTAAATCAGTGCACTTCCTACTGTGAGACAGATAGCCTACCTTTGAGAGCTGCTGGCCAATCAGAGGCTGGCAGCTTTGCAGGAATGGCAGCGCTAGTTAGAGCACTGGCCACTGCTGGTCTTATGCAGATGATTGGCTTTAGATCCTCTGGAGACAGGTAAGTGGGGTAGAATGTATACAGCAAATGTATGGCTGAGAAATGGCTATCTGCAGGCATTCCCCCCTGCCCCTTCCTGTTGCAAGGTCACTTGGTTGAGTGCTACTGAATAAGGGACTCTCCCCCACCTCTCCAGAGAAGACCACAGGCAAACCCAGTAGAGCATGACAAGTTTCCTGCCCACCACTGGTTGAATACCAGCAGCAGAAGGATGAGGCACTTCAGGGGCTCAAATGCGTTCCAGACAAGAAGTCCTCAAGCCTTGCCTGGGATTTAATTGGAGATGGGGAGTCAGTAGGATCTTCACCCACCACACCTTCTCATTGTCACGGACAGGAGAGGGTCAATTTAAACTATCCTGATTTACCACTCAATACCTGGCCATAAACAGAAAGTTTTTTTTTAATTCTGATTTTCCTCTTTATAAATGGTGGTGTATTTTCCCCAACCCTTGAATTTGGATTGTCCAATCCACAATGAATAGCTTACACAGTAAAATTGAAGCAAGGTGAAAAAAAAGGTCAGTCTATTTTCACACACACATGCAAGAGGGATTTCACAATGTCCACCCTTCTTGCACTCACATAACAAAGGGGGATACGAAAAAAACGAAGAGGGTTCAGGGCACAATTACAACTAGATCCAAGTTAGGGTTTTACATGTGTCCAGAATCAGAAGTCTACTGGAAAGCTTCTCCCAAACAGGGGTTCACTGATTATATGGTCATCCATCTTTTCCAAGTGATACTTCAATGATGGGAGAAGGCACATAGATCAAGGTCAAATAGTAACTAACCATAAGGTCCCAGGACAGTACAATTAAAGAAAACCAGTTGGCCCAAGTCTCGGTCATGTGATACTTTTTGGTGGTTTCGGGTTGTTAAACAAGGCTGTCTTGTTGAGATCATTGTGTTAAAACAGTTAATGTTTAAGCCATTAGCACCATTATTGGAGATTAGGATCTGCAAAGGGTTATCTGTGTTCAAGTTGGCTGGAGCAGACTAACTATCTGATGGACCATTGTGTTGGCTGGGTTGGAATGTTTATGCTATACAAGGAGTGTTACATTCCAGATTGGTGTTTGCCTTTGTTGACTTTGAAACTTCTGGAATCTAGCATGTGACCAGCTGGAGCCATCTTGTCAGCTCAAACATTGTCCATTTTGAAAAAAAAACTTAATAATTTCTTCACTTTCTGGAATGTGACACCACCCAAACACACACCCATGCTTCCCTGGATTCCAAACTCATGTCTAGTTGGTAACTGGAAAGGCACCTCAAACAGGACAATGCCCTCTCAGCCACTTTTTAGAAACTTTAATTGAACAAAACACAGAACATATCTAGGCCACCACTTTGGAAGTTTTGGAGTGGTATGGTTGGGGGTTGTCTTTGACTGTACCCCCATCCAGGCAAGCAGGGAGATGCCTGAAGTTGGGTGTCCACCTTCAGGAAAATCCCAATCAGCCTCAATTACTGACCTCTAACAATAAGCTGAATTGCCTTCTTGCCTTGCCACAGGTCCTTCTGAGCTCCAAACGTGGGTTGGGCTGATATTAGGAAGACTGTCAGGAAGCCTGAACATCACCTGGCCTCATAATTTACAAGCCTCGCCTGGCTCCTGACATCAGCAGGCCCAAAAGTTAGATTCAGGGTTCTAAACTAGTGTTTGTCAGAAAACGAAAGTTGGTCTGAAAATGTTGGTGTTTGCTCAATCAGATTGTGAATTAATTGATTTGAGCTCAGTGGAGTTACCTTCCAGGCTAGTATTGTGAAACTCTGCTTCCAGGCTTTGGAATTAACAAAAAGAACATAAGAACATAAGAAATAGGAGCAGGAGTAGGCCATCTAGCCCTTCGAGCCTGCCCCGCCATTCAATAAGATCATGGCTGATCTGTCGTGGCTCAGTTCCACATTCCCGCCCTCTCCCCATAACCCTTAATCCCCTCGCTTATCAAAAACCCATCAACCTGCATCTTAAAAATATTTAGCGAGGCAGCCTCCACCACTTCAACAGGCAGAGAATTCCAGAGATTCACCACCCTTTGAGTGAAGAAGTTCCTCCTCAACTCCATTCTGAACCACCCCCCCCTTTATCTTGAGGCTGTGCCCCCTAGTCCTACTGTCCTTTCTGAGCAGGAAGAGTCTCTCCACCTCTATCCTATCCATCCCATTCATCATATATGTCTCAATGAGATCTCCCCTCATTCTTCTAAACTCTAACGAGTACAAGCCTAGTTTATTCAGCCTCTCCTCATAGCTCAACCCCCTCAACTCTGGTATCAGCCTAGTAAACCTCCTCTGCACTCCCTCCAAGGCCAAAATATCCTTGCGTAAGTACGGCGCCCAAAACTGCACACAGTACTCCAGCTGTGGCCTCACCAATGCCCTATACAGCTGCAGCAAGACCTCCCTACTTTTATATTCAATCCCCCTCGCTATGAAGGCCAGCATCCCATTAGCCTTCCTGACCACCTGCTGCACCTGCAGGCTGGGTTTTTGCGACTCATGCACAAGGACCCCGAGGTCCCTCTGCACCGTCGCCTGCTGCAGTTTTTCACCACGTAAGTAATAGTCCTTCCTACCATTATTCCTACCAAAGTGGACCACCTCGCAAATGCCAACATTAAATTCCATTTGCCAGTTCCTGGCCCATTCGCCCAGCCTATCTAGATCCTTCTGCAGACTCTCCACACCGTCCAGAGAAATAAATTCTTATGTTTAGGGTCAGTAACATCTAATACTGGCTGCAAAATAGACAGTTCATGGTCTAAACTGGGAAGTAAGATGTAGCAGGTTGGTTTTCCCTGCTGGAAGCTCATCCAATAGGATAGCATAACATGTTTTCTTTTTGTGTTGTTAGGGCAAGCATTGTGGAAATTGTTTGAGAATTATTTGTTCAATTGTTTGTATAGTGCAAAATAAACCAGCTTCTTGATTTATCATCTGCCTTTACCAGTGTTTGTCATTTTTGTATGTTAAATGATTGAATGATACATGTATAAATTTGCAGAATCAATTTTAAATGTTATGGGGAACGTGTCTCTTATGTACCCCAATGAAAACGTATAAGTCAACTACAAAGCACAAATGTGTGAGACCCATTTACAGAATCAGTTGGCCACACTGAATTTGAGAAAGTTGCAAGGATACTGTTGAAAGGTAGTGTTGTAAAGACGGTTGGAGGTAACCTGGAGTCACAGGTGCAGAAAACTACTGAATTATTTAAACTGTTCAGGAGAAAATTATTGATGACAACAGTGAAACAGCTGGTGACAATGGGTTGGAATTTTAACCTGGGGAAACAGGTTTAGGTTCAGATGTAGGATTAAATCTGGCAAAAATACAAGGATGCTGGGAAACTGGCTCCAACTCATTAATGCCTAGATTTAACTTGAGTGGGTTGACTTATTGCAACCTTGGGAGAGAAGGGCTACCTATTAACATTTGGCAAACACTCAACTGAAGCAATATTTCAATGTAGTTATTGTCGTTTCCTTGGCTTCCTGAAACGCATCAGTGAAAGCAAAACACGAATAAATGTCAATTGATAACTAAACACATAGTACTCACAAAGAATTGTTTATTGTATTTTTGTTATGTGTTTACTTTCTCTAAGGGCTTCCATTCAATCGATGTGCAGCCAGTGCACATCCACAAATATAATTCAGCAGGTGTTCGCAAGATTCCTAGGGAACTTCCATAATTCTTTCATCCTACAGAAGTCTAAATTTCCTAATCTTTTCAAATCTGCAAGAACGGCTTAAGGGGTTAGTGCAAAAACAGATCCTACTTCAAACTTAACAGATGACAGCTGAAAACCATGACCAATGATGCTGAACAGCACCACTTGATTATCAGGTGTGTGACTGCTCAAGCCATTGGGCATGCTGAGAATGTGCTTCAGGTGCTTAGGCAATTCTGGAGGCATCTTTCAGCCAACGCCTCCAAATGTTTATGATGTGCTGCCTACTGTGCTCAGTTTGGACCAGCAAAAGGAACAAGAAGCAGAGCATGGATCATTTGGGGACATTTCCAAGTAAGAAGAGGAAAACAAGATAGCTGAGGAGAAAAGTGATGAAGGCTCACATGGCTACCCAGAATGCCAAGGATACCTTCATTAAAGTACAATTCACTTAGGTTGCATTAGGGAAACAATTACAGAATTATGCAATAGCTACTCCTTTCATATCCTCCCCCAGCAATGCCATTGATGCAGAGCAATCCTGCAGACATATTCTTGCACATCAATTAATGTCTATTCATCCATTATCAAACAAGTGAAAAGGTGACATGCCACTCAGAAACCAAGAATGGACAAGAGTGGAAAATGATACAAATTAATATTACTTATATAATTCAACTGAAGAATGGAAATTTCACAACTGAACATTTTCTCATACACTCTTACATAGATTTACTATTCCTCTTCCCACCAATTCAACATAGTGCAGAAGTGGAGGTAGACTGCTCAGATCCTAGCTTGACTGCTGAGATCTCTTAGTCAATGACCTCTGGATTTTGGAGCCCATGTGGTCCCACTATAGACTGGTCCACTTGCTCTTGTGCCGCGGCATACTTTGCCAACAGGACACATGGTAGCATGTCAGATACTGGCTAAGGGGATGTGGGTGGTGGGGGGTGTTGTGAAAAAGAATGGGTCAATTAATAAATCTGGAATTGAAAGCAAGTGTTAGTAATGCTCACCATGAAGCTACCTCTCCAGAGATGCTGCCAGACCTGCTGATCTTTTCCAGCATTTAAGAGGTGGCATGGTGGCACAGTGGTTAGCACTGCTGCCTCACAGGGACCCGGGTTCATTCCTGTGCTTGGATGACTGTGTGAAGTTTGCACGTTCTCCTTGTGTCTGTGTGGGGATTTCTTCTGGTTTCCTCACACATTCCAAAGATGTGTATTTGTGGATTGGTCATGTTAAATTGTTCCTTAGTATCCTTGTTGCCCCTTCTAACATGGTGCCCAGATATGGACGTAATATTCCAGCTGAGATTTTGTCAGTTTTACAAATATTTAGCCTAACAGCATTTTATACCTTTATTAATAAAACCACTGTTTATTATTTAAAATAGTTGAATTTATATAGCACCTTTTACAACTTCAGGAAATCTTAAAGCACTTTATAACTAATGAAGTACTTCTTTGAATTGTGAGTCATGTTGTAATGGAGAAAATATTTTATAAATATTTGAGGCAAAAATTGTCAGTGGAACTGCAGCATTTGGTGCTAGACTTAAATTTAATCGTGTTGATATGAAATATAAAATTCCATATGCAGATCATAAGATGAATGAAGAGATATTTGCAATTGAAGAGCAAAAAGCACTTTAAAACATGACATTTAGAAAAGAAAATGTCACTATATCAGCCATATGATCAGAACTGAAAAGCTATAGCAGTTTGGAAGGCAAAGTGGCAGGCAGCAAAAAACAGGGGTTAATCTAGGCTAGTTGGATGACCAAGTGGTTGCAGATGAGTTACAGTGGATGTGAGGATGGTGCAAGACAGACACATGTGATATATCACAACAGCATAGCATTGTGAAATGTCTCTTATTTTTAAATTGTCTTTAAAGTCATACTTTAAGTGTTTGTAAATTTCAGTTACTGAAAGAAAAATGACGATGAAATAAGATAAAGGAAAGTGAAATACCATTCTGAAGCATTAAATGTTCTATAACTCAAATAGTTATGGAAACTGTAGGACAGAGGATGAACACAATGTTTATCATTATGGCTATGGAATACAGATAAGGCCAAAATCAGAAAGCAGTTTATAACAATCATACTTGTCATTCTAAATTAGACTTTCAAGAAAAGTGAGAAGAACGATGATTGTTAACTTCTGGATAATAGACTTCAAAGGGATGAGGAAAAATCTACCAATGAACAAGCATGCACTATCAGATGGGATTGTAGATAGCGTAAAGGAAGAAATTAGAAGATTATCTAATATGCACCACCAGTGCTGTTACAACTAACTGCCAGCATTTTTTAAATATTGAATTCAAAGTTCGCAAGACAATTTTATATCAAACAGTTAATGCTTGAAAAGCGCAAAATTTTAATAAATCATATAGACAGAAAAATAAGACATATAACATGTTCTTTTTATTTCCTCTTTCAGTAACTTATGTCCCTTATTTCCTCAGTGCTGTGACCAAGAGATCAAAGTCACCATCAACACAGGCTGCCAACAGAACACAATCTCCACCAGTTGCTTAAACAGAATAGGGTAAGATATCAGTTAGCAGGTGAACCACTCTCATTTAAATTAGGGAAGGATTTTTAGAGACAAGCAATCTGAAGATCTGTGGCCTGATAGAGCTGGTGCTGTTTGTTTCATAAGACACGAGATGCCAATTAAGTCATTTTAACCAATTGCTATCAGCTGGCTGTTAGCTAATTGAAATGCTTGTACTAGAACCTCTATTAATAATTAATCTAATAATCATTATGTTATAGACTGCATTGCAAGCTTGCTGGACTTTTCTGACGTATCATGTTTTAGACTGCTTCAATCAAAGATATTCTGAAGCAAGATGATGAAGTAGGAAACCAGTTGCCAATCTTTTACTTAATATTAGATTTACTTACATAAAGCGATAATATACATGTCTGTCTCCTCCTTCACCAACGCCACATGTCTCAGAACTCTTCCTTATATATCTTCTCTAAGGTAGTCTCTTGGAATCAAGGATCGCCCTCTTCTATTTCAGTTTGATGGGTTCTGGATGGCTGATAAGTCCAATATTTCTGCCATATGCAGAGCAGGTGTTGTTTGAAGGGTTGGGTACATGAGTTGTTTGGAGGTTTATGCACTTCATCTGCCTTTGTCTCTGCATGTTCATGATAAAAATCTCTCAATCTATTCAGTGCTTGCTTGCCTAAATGAGCCTTCTCCATTTTGACTGTCTGCAAGCCACAGACTCTCATGAGTCAGCAGTGATCCTTGATTTTTTTCAAGGATGCTTTAAGGACACCCGTGAAGCATTTCTGCTGTCCTTCTTGGAGGCTCCTGCAATGACTGAATTCAGAATAGAGCAGTTGCTTCAGGAAGCTGGTGTCAGATATACAAACAGCATGTCCTGCCCAGGGGAGCTGGTTTTGAGTAATTAGTTCAAGTTGATTTGGGAAAGGATGCTGTTCTTGAACCACTTCTCTTCCCACAGATACGGAGAATCTTGTGATGGTCTTATCGTCTAATCTTGTGAAGGCATCGCCGGTAATAATTCTCTAATGCTTCAGAGGTGCCTGCCATAGGTAGCCCAAGTTTCCAAAGCGTGCAGGACCATGGGGATCACTGCCGTCAAGTATATCATGAGCTTAGTCACGGATTTGAGATCTTAGTCCTGAAAGACTCTTTTCCATAGTATGCCGCTTAGCACACTGAAAGCAATGATCATTATTATATCTGCTTTCATCGAGTGGCAGCTCCCAAGATATGGAAAATAATCCACGTTCTTTATATGCCTCTAGCTATTTAATCAATGCCCTTCACCCATGTATTCTTAACCTTAATAATACAATTGATATACTGTTAACAGATTCCCCTCTTTTTTTAAAATTGAAACACATTACACACAAGAAATATTTCAAAACAAATTGCAGGAAAAATAAATAAATGATTTTCCATATTTAGTACACAACATCTTGATACAAGATGACCCCCTTATCCTTCTTTATTTAAAGGCCCCCAAAGTTTGACTTTGAATGTTAAGTTCACCTTTAATCATATTTTTAACAAATTGCTCACATTCCACAGAACTCCCCATAGAAAATCATCAACCTGCATAATAAAAATGCCTCTCCACAAGCTGCCCCAGGCCTTCTTAAAGTGCTGCTCGTTATAGTTGTACTTTGTAACCTTGAAACAAGATGGTCTTCACAAGTGACGATCCATGTCCTTGACTTATAATGCAGGATTATAAAGAAACAATTGGGAACTGGTGTCCACAAAGCTCTGTGCCCAGCATATAGATGTATAATTGATTAAAGTGCTTGATTATACTGAAACAAAGCACAATTAAAATGCCCGAGTTTCCCTTTGTGGTATCAGTAGAACATTGCTGGACCTGCTTTCTGAATCTACTTTTAGTAAGACAGACTTAACTGACAATACCATAACTTCAATGTATTATTCAGTCCATTCATTTGTTTAATTTCCACAGCTTCCTTTCTGCATTGCTTGCCTCTTTATATATTTTCAAAAACACTTCTCTCTGGATTTTTTCTCTGCAAAAATGTGTTTTTTATATTCATGGACCTACATTCCCACAAATATGTGGCCAGCAAAGCCAAGAACATTTTCAGGATTACTTTTCGCCACTGTGGGATATCCACTATAACATACTGATCTCTAAGTTTCTCTTCAAATCCCCAAGCCTTTAGTGTCACTTTAGCCTTATGTCCCATCTGCAAGGGCATTTTTGATACATACTGAGCTATTTGATAAGGTAGACTGTCCCCTATCTGGTACTTAAAAGGAGACTTTCAACTCTTTGTTTTGCCTCTCTTATTAACTTATCTTCTATTGGCATCTACCATAACTTTGCAATCATAAGGGCTTCTACATCTACTAGTGAGCCTAGATTGGTAATCCTTCTTCCATTTCATAATTTAGGGCAACTACTTGCTCTTCTATGTCTTCCTGGATTGCTAGTACAGGATCTCTCCCTCTCAAGATCAGAGATTCTGTTGTCCATATGTGGACATTTCCTAGTGCAAGAATCACTCCCAGGTGCAAGAGTCACTCTCAAATTCCAAGCACACTCACACTGCATTATCTTGCTTTCCACTGTTTCACCCCATCTTGCCAGTTCATAGATCTTGCCTTTTGCCCATCATCTTGGACATTTAGCCATTATTTGAACTTGTACTTTTTCTCTCCCTACCGTAGTCACATCCCTGCATTGATTGGACCTCTCTAGTATTTAGTATATAGTATCTAGTATATACATACGGTACCTTTGTTTTTTCATGGGGTGTTCTCTGAGGCTAACAGCAGTTGGTTCTTCAGTTGTGGTGCTTTGCACTGCTTTTTGGGAGTTCTGATCAGCTAATCCTGCTGTCTAGTGGGAGATCTAAGCAGCTTGCCCTCACATAGGTTTCAGTAGCTCCTTAAATGTTATTTCCCATTGATTTCTCCATGATCTCACACAGTCTCTTTCAAGGTGGTGCCAGAGTATGGAGACTTCTTGCCAGCTATCCCCAACATACCCTCTAATTCTATCTTTTACTCTCATTCTATGCTTTTAAAACTCTACTCTAACTCATATAAACTGTCCAACAATGCTACTACAATACTACATTCTGCACCATCTCCTTTCCTTCTCTATTTATGCTTTGTCTGTATAGCACAAGAAATGATTCTTTTCACTGTATACCAACACATATGACAATAATAAATCAAATCAAATTAAATGCTTTCTCCTGGAATTGATTAAATTCATTTTTTAATTTTAGCTCTTAAGATTTAAAAGTAAACTCACCCTATCTCTACTTTAATTCCTTACTTTTTTGTTGAATTATAAGAGCTAAAGAAAAGTAAACTCAACCTATTTTTACTTCCTGACACCTTTTTTTACAAGGTGGAGATAGTGGCCCAATGGTACTGTCACTGGACTAGTAATTCAAAGGCTCAGAGCATTGTTCTGGGAACCCGGGTTCAAATTACACCAGCTTTCATGATAGAATTCAATAAAAATCTGAATTAAAATTCTAATGATGACCAGTGTTGATTGTTGTAAAAATCCAACTCTATCACTAATATCCTTTAGAGAAGGAAATCTGCCATTCTTGTCTGGCCTATATGTGACTCAAGACACACAGCAATATGCTTGACTCTTAAAATGCCACTCAAGCCACTCAGTTCATGGGCAATTAGGAAGGGACAATAAAGCTACACCCACTTCCTATTAATTAATCGATAAAAAAAGTTCAAATTTACTCCTGTTAATGCTCTGTGTGAGTAACTGTCCTTCTTGGCTTCTTACTATATAAAATCCAGTTATTTTTGTTAGCTTTGAGTCTCACAGTCACCCTTACTCCAATTATCTAACATTGCTCTGGGGACTCGGATTCAAATCCCACCATGGAAGATGGTGGAATTTGAATTCAATAAAAATCTGAATATTCACAACAATTTACACCCTAGTACATAAATAAAATTACAATGGTGTTACCAAAAAAGTACAATTTCTTTGTTTTCTTGACATGATTGCCATTCTGTCCCTTATCCAGTACATTTTGTTTCTCATCACCAACAAACATGGGTATGTGAGTGATAGGGTGCCTCATCTCTTTCTGTTAATTACTCAGACCCTGAAAATTTGTAATCAATGCCAATTAACTGAGACAAATGGACCTTAATAACTTAATCATCATGTTGGAAAAGCACTGACTTTACCATCCCCATCTCCTTACCACAACCTTTCCACTTTTTCTGACCCTCTCTTTCATAACCTCAGGATTAAAATTTAAAAATGGATGGTCTTTTGCAATGCCTTAGACCTATCCAAATTTTCTCTTGAGACTTCTACCTTGATGAATGCCCTGCTTCCTGCAGGTAAGCATTCAAGTGTGCAATAAAATGAAATTAATTGCAGTCCCTTCTAGGGTTGGGGGCTATCATGCACCACAGAAGATATTTTGAATTCCTCCCATAAGTAAATTGATAAGGACTGTAGCCTCCAAGAACCCCAATCATTTGAAATGATTTTTTGCGTGAACTGCCCATGCTAGGACAGTTGTTTACTTGCAGTTTAGTTGATGGGCTACATTATCTCATCAATTACCCCTTGATCCCTTTTAGAGTCCATTGCTATTTAGCTGACATTCCCAATCTGGTCCCCATCTATTTTGCCATTACTTTATTTATAATCATCCTTTCTCCTTACCATGTATCACTACAGAAAGACTGAATTTGGTTGCCATATCTATACAATATAAAATGAAAATGTGTTTTTGTATTGTAAATTTATATCTTTAATTACTTCCTCATTAAAGTCTTGTACCAATGGTCGACATACCAATGTGGCAGCATCCTCCAGTACTTTTTAGATATGGGTACATTTTTCAATAATCTTTTCCATGTGACTTGTGTACTTATCATTAACCACACTTGTGTCCTTTAGTGGGATTTTTAGTCTGTGACAAGGGTGAGCAGATTGCCTTTGTAACGTTAAGACAATTTGCTACTTTTCCTCAAATTATGATCACCGGAAGGTATTGACATTTCTTTAACATTAGGAAAACTATATTTTGTTACGAGGATGAAATTATGTCCTGATTGGGTGAGCTGTAGATCTACTGATTTTCCAAATATAATTGCTTTTTTGTGTCCCATGTCAGCTTTATTTGTGCCTTTTCATGGAAGGTTTGCTTAGCAACAGTCATATCTCACAAGAGACTACAACTATACAAAGGAAGTGGCTTACTCCAGTTATTTTACATGGAAACACCAGTTACCTCAAATGTGTTGTCATCCCCAAATGTTAAATAAGTAGTACTTCCATACTCTCTGACTTTATTTTGATCCTCACTACAGAGTGAATCTAAACAACATTTTAACTGATTTGTTCCAAGTATTGTTGAGATGTAATCACTATCTGTCACAGCAAAATGAATCTGTGACTAATACATTTATTAACTGACTTAAGTCTCTTGTGACTAGTACAATTTCATTAGATCGATCATTATCATTATCGTCAACCATGGAATCCTCTGTATCATGCGTCGCTGTGTCTTTTTGCTGTTCCACTTTGGGCAGTTCATCACATTATGATACTTTGAGTCACATCTGAGGAACTTGTTAAAAGTTCTTGGGTATTCCTGGGGTTTATTTGCCTATTAATGCTACTCCAATTCTTCATCTGCTCAAACTGCTAAAATTTGTCTTCACCCTCATTCCTTTTGTATGTCACTCTTCTGTTGTAATGATACCTGTGCTACATATCTGAACAACCTTGAAATGCCACAATTATTGAATCCTCCACCCTTTGAAACATGGCAGAATTTCCCATTTACACCATCGGGACAGCTGGAAATAACTGCTTCTCCAGGAATTTTTTAAAAGCAGCAGACATTTGATCTAAAAAGATATATTTTTTGAATGCCAGTTATGATCCACAGACAATGTTTTAGTATAATCAACAATTTAAATGTGAACACTGAATAAGGAATCTCCAAACTGAATTTCTGAAATCTTTTTATACAGTCTGTTGAAGTTCACGGTATATTGCTCTATGGAATGACAGTCCATCTTTCGAAACCTATCAAAGTCTGACCATGCCTTGTAGGCATCTAATAGATTATCTTCCTCGTAACTTTTATCCATAAGGCTAGAAGATCCACACTTTCATCAGTATCCTACTGACAGGCATAGAATTATTCAAAGGGTCAAGTTTATGTGAAACTCGCTTTCCCGGAGAATAGAGGCAGGGACATTGAACATTTTTAAGGCAAAGGTAGATAGATCCTTGACTAACAAGGGTATCAAAGGATTTTGGAGATAGACAGGAAAACGGTGTTAAGGCCACAGTCAGATCAGCCATGATCTTATCGAATGGCGACGCAGGCTCCAAAGGCCAAATGTTTCTGATTTTCCCTTAGCCAGAAATAGACAATGCTTTGGCAAGGATGTAATCTGTATACACATATCCACTTCATTTGTCCACTCGTCAAAAGATTCGGGTTCAAAGAAAATTGGGAGGTGATAATATCCTGACAGTTTACATGTGTTTCCAGCCATGCTTCACAATAGTAATTCAGATTACAATCTTCACAAAATCATAAATTTTTTTACAGAGCCTGTATCCCTACACATTCATCCCTTGCAGATAACAAACCATCCAATTCTTCTTGACTGCCTCAATTGAACCTGTCTCCAACACAGTCAGGTATTGTGTTCCTGATAGTAACCACTCTCTGCATAAATATATTTTTTCATGTTGCCCTTGCTTCTTTTGCCAATTACCTCAAATCTGTGCCCTCTTAGTCTTGATTCTTCCATCAATGGAAACAGTTTTCCCTATCTACTTTGTCTAGACCTCTCAGGATTTTGCTCAACTTTCACTTCTGCTATGCAAATAGTCCCAACTTCTCTAATCTATCTGTGTAACTGATGTCTGTATGAAAAACAATCTTTGTAACTAGCTTATGCTACCCTGTGAATTATTTCTGAAATCAGGTGGTGAAGTAGGAAACCAAATGCCAATCTTTTACTTATTCCTACAGAAGCTAATATATGCTTGCCTCCTCTCTAATCAACTTGCAGAAGTTTATCTTTATATGCTCTTTTTGAAACCAATAAAATAAATATACTAATTAATATAACAGCCCTGAAAGGCGCACAACAACTACTGTTGGTTTTGGAACATCAATCTTTCATCTAACGAACATGTTAACCAATTGCACCACAGGTTCAAGTCTCTCTTTGTGTGCTCACAGTACTTAATGAATCAATGCTCTTCACCCTTTGTATCCTTAACCATGATAATAGTATTAACAGAAAATAACAGAAGAAGGGAAAAAAAAACTTGCTATGACTACGTAAGAACATAAGAAATAGGAGCAGGAGTAGGCCATCTAGCCCTTTGAGCCTGCTCCGTCATTCAACAAGACCATGGCTAACTTGAAGTGGATCAGTTCCACTTTCCCACTTTTACCCCATAACCCTTAATTCCCTTGTCTATCAGAAACTTATCTACCCATTGACTTAAATATATTCAGCGAGGTAGCCTCCACCACTTCAATGGGCAGAGAATTCCAAAGACTCACTACCCTTTGAGTGAAGAAGTTCCTCCTCAACTCTGATCTAAACTGCACCCCCCCCCCCCCTTATTTTGAGGTTTAATACATTCACCACCTTTTGTAGTTTCTGGCGGCCTTAGGCAGAGCAAGAACCATACCAAGCTATGATACAATCAGAAAGAATGCTTTCTGTGATGCAAGTGTAAAAGTTGGTGAGAGTCATAGCTGACGTGCCAAATTTCTTTGGTCTTCTGAGAAAGGAGAGGCGTTGGTGAGCTTTTTTAACTATAATGTCGACATGGGGGGATCAGGACAGGTTGTTGGTGATGTGGACAGCTAAAAACTTGAATCTTTCATTTTAACTAATGTTAAGATGTGACTGTTGAGCTCAATCTATCCCTAAGGAAGCTTAATTCACAAAACAACAATGTTTGAAAATGTAGATTAATACTGCCAATGATTTGAACCAGCATGGTGTTGACAATGAAAGGTAACTGAACATTCCAATGATGTGGAGATGCTGGCGTTGGACTCAGGTAGGCACACTCACCTGATGAAGGAGCAGTGCTTCAAAGCTTGTGATTCCAAATAAACCTGTTGGACTTTAACCTGGTAGTGTGAGACTTCTTACTGAACATTCCATTAATTGTTTTATAGATATTATTTCCTCAAGTATTAATTTAAATGCAGCATAGTTATTGCCAGGTTAGGCAAATGGCTTTACTCTTGGGTGAGATGAGGTAGCGGAATACCAGTTTGACTAAAAGACGACAATACAACAAAACTGATTTGAGATAAACAAAACAGGAAACTGCAGAGAAGGGAAGCCCTGCCCTAGGCTAAAGGCCAACATGCAGATGTTCAGTTTCTTTTAGGCAACTATATCGAGAAAGGTCCTTCTGAGTGAGATAGTCACCAATTGAATCATGGCTTTCACTATGTACAGGGTGCAAAAGGAAATCAAATGAAATAAATGAGTTTCAATTACAACTGGTACTCATGTTCTGTGAATCAGCTTAACTGTTCACAGTTGGCCTTGTTTCACTAAGTCTACTCGAATCATCTTTGGAGAAATTGAAGAAACATTCATGCAAAGGACACAATATTTGGCCAGATGGGATGCATGTTATGACAAGGACACAAAGAGACTGCAAAGATATATAGAGGGAAATGAGTGTTAAATGAGTGGACAACATGGTGGTGAATGGTGTATACTGTGAGGATATTCATTTTGGTAGTAAGAATAGAAAAGCAGAATATTTTTAAAAGGTTGAAACTTTTAAATGTTAATGTTCAAAGGGACTTGAGCACACTTGTACAAGGAGCACAAAGCTGGCATGCAAATGCAATTAGAGTAATTAGAGTATTACGCTCAGAATGCTTACGGGAGTACCTGGTGTCACTTGACTTGAGAGGAACTTACAGCCGACAGAATAAGCCAAGACACTGAATTTTTAACCAAAGCATTAGCAAGCACTATAGACGTGGATGAATTTACAGCTGGTCTCTTCCGCATCTACAAGTAGGTGCTTGAGGATGGTATTACCCAGACTATTACTCTAGGTATAAACAGATCAGACTATATGTTTGACAAAGGCCTGGATCACAACACTTCCTTGAACCAAATAAATTAATACCATTGCTGCCAGTTACGCTGTGCTGGCGGAGCGAGTCCCAGATGTACATTGGCACATCATTAACTTCTGGGGAAAAACTAATGAAGAAGCTAAGATCCTGACTAACAATGCCATAAAAGGCATTGCTGAAGGAGTTGCAAAAGCCTGCCAACTGTATGGGCATCATATGCAATGGTTCGTTGATGTAAGGATTCAGATCATTGATGTATAGAACACATGAGGTTTCAAATTTCATGTGGTCAGTTGAGTTAGATTTGCATCAATAGAAATCAGTTGTGCTTGCCAACAATCTGGAGAGCTGTTTGCAATGGAATTTCCCGTATCAGCTCATTTCCACTTCCATTGGAGTAGTCATTGATGTAAATTTCATATAAAATGGGGGTGATGTGTGATGTGCTGGGATGCTTTGAAATTAGATTACAATTGTTAATAAGCCAGTGCTGGCTGAATAATGTGGCAGCAGCTGGTCAGGAGGAACATTCTTGGTTCAGTGAGTGGACTGTCAGCCAACTTGTTAGTCAGTTTGTCTCCTGACTGTCACTTTACAAGAATGTTGATAAACAGATGAACCAGAAACAGGCAAGAAAGGCAGCAGGCTGTGATGCACAGGAAGTAATGCTGCAATTGTTTTGGGTTGTTCATGATGCTGACAAAATGGTATTTATGATCAATACTCCCATGGGAATCATACTGACTTTCCTGCCTTCTATTGCATATTATTACTTGATTTTCTACTTTTCAGCTCATTAATTATGCATGTGAGGAGTTTGTCAAATCCCGTGACCGTCTGGCCAGTGATTTCTCTACCCTATTGCTAACTCCTGGAGTCAAAGGTGCTGGTGCGTTCACTCACTGTAGGCCAGCTTTGTGAACATATATATTCCAATACCAACCAAATATACCAAACCCTCTACTAATGCATCAGTGAGGCTTCCTTGGTGATACTCCTCCAGATTGCCCAGGAAAGATCAGAGGTCCTCCTTCCAAAGAATGAAGCAGGAGGTCCACCCACCTGAGCACACAGACTTGGGAGGAGGTCACCAGGCAGGTCAACATCAGTGACAAGCAAATTAATGATCTGATGCACTTTGCCAGTGTAGTGAACTTTCTCTGCACTGCAAGCTCATGCTCTCATAAGGGCGTAAGGCAGCCTAAAGATTATTCCACAGAAATGTCACACTACCAACAGGTAGAACATGAGCAGTAAATGTCTGCCATCTCACATGTGATCTTGCACAAATGGCATTTTCATCCCTTAATCAGGAAGGTTCAGCATCTTTCTGAATTGTTCTTTGACTGCTTAGTCAATCCATCTGCCTTTATGCAGGACAAAGTTGCCTTTGATCAGCAGGAGCCAAATCTAGAGAGGACACCCGAGACTGAGGGCACTGTCATCCCATAGACAGCAGGCTGCAGAGCTGGCTGACAAAGACAGAGATCATTCCTGCATGAAAGAGCCCCTTAGTGTCAGGGGTACTAGCTAAGGTAAATATATGGCAAGAGGGCCTGGTGGGCTTGCGGTCAGTGCAGACTCAGTGGGCCGGATAGTCTCCTTCTGCACTGGAGGATTCTATTATTCTATGATGCTTCACAAAGATGATATTGAACTCCCTTAACCCCTAACAAGCCTGTGAGGATCCATACAGTATACATTGGGCACATATGGACATGACTGTGAGTGATCCATAATGTAGGAGCCTACCTAGACAATCACTAATTACCTATTTTCTCTATACCAGCCACCAGCAAGGAAAGGTGGCAGAAAAGCTCCATCAAGCACCTCAGCCCCAGCCTCCAGACTACCTCCAATGAGGATACTGAAGAACCTTCAAATAAAGATTCTTCACTGCGTTCAGCTGCACCCTACACCAGCACAGATATATACACCTTGGTGGGTTCTAGTTTTAAGAGGAGACTTGAGTTCATTATTCAGTGATCGCGTCACAGGCAGGTGTCAACGCTGAGGAATTAACAGCTGAGGTCACTGACATTCAGGGACAGCTGGAGTCCAGGCCCTTGCAGAGTCTGGGTTTGTGGATGAGCCTCTGGAATTGGCTTGAAGAGAAATGTTGGAAATGCAGAGACAAGCAGAGGCATTCAGCAGATTCAAATGAAAGCTGAGGAGTCCGTCCATGTTCTATCTTATGTTGTAGCTCTGAGATACAAGCGCATCAAAGTCTCCAATGGGATGGGTTGCAGCCACTTTGGATACCCAGAACATGCAGTTCCTGCAGGCTTTGCTCCTTGTTAGGGGAGTTCAATCTTGCCTTTCATCACTCTAGCCATGGGTGCATTCCAGTAGTGGCTAGGTGTGAAGGGGTGGGCATCTCGAGGGTCTTCAAGCACCTATAGGAAGGAGGAATGCCAGCCAAAGGCATCCACCCAGGTCTCACCAAGGGTATCCTGCAATTCCAAATCACCTCTGCCCATGACTTGATCAACTCCAGGTCACGCAGAGGTGATCAAGTCATAGGCACCGGCCCTGGAGCAGGAGACTTTTAGCAAGCCAGACCATCCCAGCCTCTGGCCTCCAGAGGGTGCCTGCTAAAGTCATCTCAGCCGACAGAGCATAGTAGTCAGCAGACTGCCTCCAACTCTGCTGTGGATTTTGGGCTGCATCTATATGTAGTGGTAGAGTTGGGAAAATTAGAGAAGTTTTGAATGCACAGTGATGACATTGATATTTGTTCACTATATATAACTTCATCAAAGGAAATATATTTCACATTTATCCCTCTCCAAGCCTCAGTTATTGAATAGCTAATCAATGCGATGCAAGGTCCCACGTTCATTCAAGGTTATGACGCTGAGTGATGGAAGCTGGTTTCATTCTGTGAGTTTGAAATATCTGCTGGATGGGAATGAGTGTGTGTGATGTCAGAGATGTATGCTCATCCTGATGGTGCTGCCTACTTATCTGTGTGGATCTTATTTTGTTCCTGAACAGCAGCCTATTGTTGCTTTACGGAATTCCTCTGTGAAGTCACAGAGCGTCAAGTGATACGGAATTCATTGCACGATTGAGCACTCATTGTCTTAGGGTTCATAGAAAGGTCTTTGCGAAATGGGCAATGTCAAGGATTTTAATGGTATGGAATGGTATATACATCTGCTGAGTGCTTATCAGTATCTATGAAGAGGAGAAATTATCGTTGACTCCTGTATCAAAAGTGACTAGGCCATGCCTCTCCCAGATGCCAAGGCAATGCAGGATGCAAGCTTTGCAGGCTGCCAATGAATGCAGGGTGCTGAGTATTTGTCAATAGCGACATGATGATCCCGCTGAACCACTCTCAATGAGGACAATGCTAACATGACTCACAGCTTCGCATCCACGCTGACATGTAACACATCATTACGTCCTGATGTCCAATGGCATCTTAGGGCTTGGTATCAAGATGCGGCTTTGTATTAATCATGTATGAAAGCTAGCATTTGGAGAGGTGGTGATGTCCAGATGGAGCTTTATCTTGAGATGGTCAAGTGCTAATCATCGACAAATGGTTTTCCTCCTACAGCTGCCTTGCTAAGCTTCTGCCACACTGGTATAAGTGCATCTATGCAGCATTTCAGTCGCTTGAAGATTGCCATGGCCACTGATCTGTCGGCGGCTTGGTTGAAAAGACTGCACCATGTGTAGTTGTTTAAGATTGTGTGCTGGTGGAATGCTTATCCCAATCCATAGCAGCCACATGGTCCCTAGGCTAATGCATATACCAAGAATGATCCCATTGTTAGGGTTGAAGGTGACTTATGACTTATGCTTTCTCTGTTTTGAGATTGATGACCTATTGTGATATGTTGAAGATAACAATGAATGTGTTGTTGTCTCCCCTGCACCGAAGTGTGAAGGGAACCGCACTCATTAACAACTTGTCTTCATTGTATTTCTTCTAGAATCTTGTAGTTATGAGGTTATCATGGGTCCGTCTGCTGCACCGTGCCCATGCATTGGCCTCGTGGCTTACTTGAATCCTCACCCTCTGCAGATTCATCCCCCTCAATGTCCTCCTCATCCAAAGAGATGTGTAGCTCCTCCATGTCTCTCTGTGGTACAATATCCACTTTTTGCAGCATTAGGTTGTGTAGCACACAACAAACATCAGTGATGCAGGACACCCTCTGTGGTGAGTACTGGAAAGCTCTGCCTGATCAGTCTAAACATCTGAAATACATGGCTATGAGGCCAATTGTCTGCTGTATGAAGAACCTTGTAGTTGAATGTGCAGCAATGTATCTCTCCTCAGGTGTACTCTGTGGATAATGATTGGGGGTGAGTGGCCATGTCTTAACAGGTCTTACTAATCACCGAGGAGCCAACTCTCAAAGTGCTGAGCTCCCTCAAATATCTCTGGCACTTGGGAAAGACTCAAAATGAAGGAGTTGTCTGAGCTCCCTGGGTACCTGGCATAAATATGCACAATCTGCTTCATGATCACAAATCAGAAAGTGAAATCCCTTTCTATTAATGAGTTTCACAGGCTACCATCAGGGAGCTCGCAAGGTCATATGTGCAATCGATTGTGCAGATACTTACAAAAAGCCTGAAGTAGCAGCAAATCTCACAGCTCTGGCAGCCTGGCTTGCTTCATCCATGTGTAACTGCACATAATGGTGAGCTATCGAAAAGGGCATTGGTCACCTCCTTGATGCATCTGTGGGTTGCTGATTGTGAGATTCTGCAAAGGGCCCCAGTGGATCTGCAAGCAAAAAAGCTCCAAGTCTGTGAAGTGTGTTTCTCATGGAGAATTTAGCAAATAATAGCTACCACATCCCTATGGGCAGCAGGGTAGCACAGTGGTTAGCACTGCTGCTTCACAGCCCCAGGAACCTGGGTTTGATTCCCAGCTTGGGTCACTGTCTGTGTGGAGTTTGCATATTCTCCTCGTGTCTACGTGAGTTTCCTCCGGGTGCTCCGGTTTCCTCCCACAGTCCAAAGACGTGCAGGTTAGGTTGATTAGCCATGCCAAAATTGCCCCTTAGAGAGAGTCCTGAGATGCGTAGATTAGAGGGATTAGCAGGTAAATATGTAGGGATATGGAGGTAGGGCTGGGTGAAATTGTGGTCAGTGGAGACTTGATGGGCCGAATGGCCTCCTTCTGCACTGTAGGGTTTCTATGATTCTATAGACAAGCAAAGAGTCTGTGGCACTATATTCTGCTGATCTGACCCATGGTTGTGTCAAACATCTTTGTGGATTTGGCTCCTCCTCATCAGCATCTGGGTCTTCCTCAAGCCCTGCTGGGTCTTGTTCCTCAGGGGAACAGCCTATCCTGAACTGTGCCAATTAGCAAAGGTCCTTCTTCTTCTCATTCAAATTAGTGCCTGTAGCCCGCATTCTCTACTGTTCCTCATTTCTGTGAACAAAAACAACTGAGCAATCAGTGGTCGTCCCCATTGAATTGTCTTCCTCCATATACACGACAGCAATGCATTCTCCAGCCCTTGACTTTCCCTGAGTCTACACATCACATACCAAGGCCACCTCTTGCAGGATGATACCATCGTAGTGGATGACAGGTGGCTGATCTTTCTCTCCAGATGTTATTGCACATTCACGAGTGTCTTAGTTTGTGCCAAAAGACCCAACTTTTAGGAGCCACAGTCAACCTTGTGTTGCTTGTCGTGATATCAACTATAAGTATCCAGTCCTTGCACTTATGTCCTTACAGCAAACATAAGAATACAAGAGCTAGGGTAAGTCAACTCAGCCCTCGAGCTTGCTCCGTCATGGCTGATTTTGTCTCAGTCTCAACTCCACTTTCCTGCTTGCTCTCCATAACCCTTCATCCAATTACTAATTCAAAATCTGTCTATCTCCTCCTTAAACTTAATGTTGCGGCATGCACCATACTGTGATGAAGTGAATTCCACAGATTCATAACCCTTTGGAAGAAGTAATTTCTCCTCGTCTCTGTTTTAAATCTGCTATCCCTTATCTTAAAGGTTCATTCTAGATTGTCCTATGAAAGAAAATATACTCTCTATGTCTACTCTGTCAATCCCCTTCAGCATCTTTTATGCTTCAATTCGATCTCCCTTCATTTTTCTGATCTCCAAAGGGTATAGGTCTAAATTGCCCACCTTCTTTTAATATAAGAAACCCCTCACCTCTGGAATCAATCTAGTGAACATAAAAACATAAGAGCTATGAGCAGGGTAGACAATTCAGCCCTCCTATGTCGTTCCTTCCCTCCCATTCTTCCTCAAGTAAGGGGACCAAGACTGCACAATTCTCCAAATGCGGTCTTATATTGTTGCAGCAACACTTCCCTATTTTTATATATTTTTGTACTCTATTCCTTTTGGAACAAAAGCCAAAATTCCATTTGCCTTCCTTATTACCTACATACTAGTTTTCTGCAATTCATGCGTGAGAACACCCTGCTCTCTCTGTACCCAGGCTCGCTGAAGTTTTTCTCAATTCAGACAATCAGTTGCCTTTCTATTTTTCTGACCAAAATAGATAACCTCACACTTAGTCACATTAAACTCCATCAGCCAAATTTTGGCTCACACACCTAACCTATCCATATTTATTTGTAAATTGCTTATTACTTACTATTCCACCTATTTTAGTATAAGAACATAAGAACATAAGAAATAGGAGCAGGAGTAGGCCATCTAGCCCTTCGAGCCTGCCCCGCCATTCAATAAGATCATGGCTGATCTGTCGTGGCTCAGTTCCACATTCCCGCCCTCTCCCCATAACCCTTAATCCCCTCTCTTATCAAAAACCCATCAACCCGCGTCTTAAAAATATTTAGCAAGGTAGCCTCCACCACTTCAACGGGCAGAGAATTCCAGAGATTCACCACTGAGTGAAGAAGTTCCTCCTCAACTCTGTTCTAAACCGCACCCCCTTTATCTTGAGGCTGTGCCCCCTAGTCCTGCTATCCTTTCTGAGCGGGAAGAGTCTCTCCACCTCTATCCTATCCATCCCATTCATCATCTTATACGTCTCAATGAGATCTCCCCTCATTCTTCTAAACTCTAACGAGTACAAGCCTAATTTATTCAGCCTCTCCTCATAGCTCAACCCCCTCAACTCCGGCATCAGCCTAGTAAACCTCCTCTGCACTCCCTCCAAGGCCAAAATATCCTTGCGTAAGTACGGCGCCCAAAACTGCACACAGTACTCCAGCTGCGGCCTCACCAATGCCCTATACAGCCGCAGCAAGGCCTCCCTACTTTTATATTCAATCCCCCTCGCGATGAAGGCCAGCATCCCATTCGCCTTCCTGACCACCTGCTGCACCTGCAGGCTGGGTTTTTGCGACTCATGCACAAGGACCCCGGGGTCCTTCTGCACCGTCGCCTGCTGCAGTTTTTCTCCACGTAAGTAATAATCCTTCCTACCATTATTCCTACCGAAGTGGACCACCTCGCACTTGCCAACATTAAATTCCATTTGCCATTTCCTGGCCCATTCGCCCAGCCTATCTAGATCCTTCTGTAGACTCTCCCCACCCTCCGCACAATTTGCCTTTCCACCAATTTTGGTGTCATCAGCAAATTTCAACACCCTACACTCGGTTCCCTCCTCCAGATCATCTATATAAATGGTAAATAGCTGAGGCCCCAGCACCGACCCCTGGGGCACTCCACTAGTCACCATCCGCCAATCCGAATAGCACCCATTGACCCCCACTCTCTGCATCATCTGTATCATCTGCAAATTTAGCTATAGTACCTTCTAGACCTGCATCCAAGTCATTAATACTTGGATGCACCCTACTAGTTAAATCTCATCAATCAGGAAAAGATCCATTTATTCCAACTCTCGGCTTTCTGTTGGTCAGTTGGTCTTATATCCAAGCTAATAAATTATCCCTAACCCCATGTGATCCTAGCTTGTGTATTAATCTTTTGTGCAGCACCTTATCAAAAGCCTTCAGGAAATCCAGATATACTACATCTCCAGGATCCCCATTATCCACTTTGTTTGTCATATCTTCAAAGAACTCTAGCAAATTAGTCAAAGACGATTATCCTTCATAAAATTATGCTGACTCTAGGATGGATTGCGTTTTGACTTTCCAATTGTCCTGTTATTACTTCCTTAATTATGGATTCTAATAATTTCCCAATGACAGATGTTAAACCATAGTTTTCTACTTTCTGCCTCCCTCCCTTTTTTGAAAAAGGGCATTAGAGTTTTCCTGATCCACTGGAATTTTTCCCGCATTTAGGAAATTTTGGAATATTATAACCAATTGATCCGCTATCTCCACTGTCACTGCCTTTAAGACCCTGTGATGTTGGCCATCAGGCCCTGGGAACTTGTCTGCCTTCAATCCCAATAGTTGTTCAGCACTTTTTCCAAATGCCTTCCTTTCTATTACCTCTGCATTACCTGTTATTATTGGGACAGTATTAGTGTCCTCCACCATGAAAACTGAGGCAAAATACTGATTTATTTACTGTTTCTATGTTCCCCACTATTAATTCTCCAGTTTCATCCTCCAAGGGTCCAACATTCTCTTTAGCTACTCTCTTCCCTTTTGTACACTTATATTGACTTTTGCTATGCTTTTGTATATTTTGTGCTAATTTTCTTTTATAAGTTACCTTTACTCATAACCCTTAAAAGTTTCTGAATTTTTCAGCCTGTAACTGGTCTTTCAAGTGGCCCATGCAAGCATAGTGCTTTGAATGCCATAGCCAATGCACAGGAGCCATGGAGACTTGTAGGGCTCAGGCTGTCTCTGTGCAGTAAGTACAGCCATTGATTCTTGTAGCCTGCAGCTATTCAGACATGCCCCTGTAAGGATCAAATGTGAATCAAGACTATAGGAACTGCAGTACCTAAAGTTAAAGTCCACCCAAAGATTTAAACTTATTCAAAACCCATCCACTTAAGAGTTAAAATTAGGCCCAGAATCTCACCATCCTTCTCAGTAAATCTGCCAAAAAGTTTTGTGTTACCACAGGATTGCAGACCAATGCTGCAAAAGGTTCAATGACCTAACCATGACAAACAATGTACCACGCCCACTACTCACTTTTTGGCCTATGGCATTCTGGATATCTGAAAGTAACAGCTGGACTACAATCCCTCCCAATGCACGCTGGCTAAAGTGGACGATGGGGGACAGAGGTGCAGTGGCAATGGCATAGGCACTAGCTAAATTTTTTTTTGTTTACTTTATTCCAATCCAATCAAGTCAAATTAAAGCCAATTCAGAGTCCCAACAAGTTGGGACATTCCCAATCCACGCTGACAAGACAGGGCTCTCACCTCCTGTCTTGGGCTTGATCTACATGATCCAAGCTGATTGGAGTAGGTGTAGTTCCTCCTCCAAGGCTTGACCTAATTTGCATCTTAGCCAAAAGGCCGAGATGCTGCTTTAAAAAATTGCTTCAAAAGAAGCTGAAGTGTAACCTCATGACTTTAACAAATGCAGCATGTCAATACTACACTTTTTTTCCCCAAAAATATACTTTATTCATAAAAATCTCAAATAAACTATTGCAAATCTACATGGCTTTGAATTGCAAACAACGCAGAATCAAAACATTTTTACAGATTTATACAAATTACAATCATTACATTTCAATACTTAAAACTATATACATGCCTCAATAAATTACTGCGTGCCGTTATTGCTCAGATTGGCACACAATTACACAGGTCGAGGGTATTCTGCAGTTTCCAGGCCCTTGGCCTGCCTCCGTTAAAAGGCCTTACAGTGTGGCCTTTCCCCATTGTGCCTTTGCAGCGGCTGCCCCAAGCTTCAGCGCGTCCCTCAGCACGTAGTCCTGGACCTTGGAATGTGCCAGTCTGCAACACTCGGTCGAGGACAGTTCTTTCAGCTGGAAGATCAGCAAGTTTCGGGCAGACCAAAGTGCATCCTTCACCGAGTTGATGACCTTCCAGCAGCAGTTGATATTTGTCTCGGTGTGCGTCCCCGGAAACAGCCCGTAGAGCACAGAGTCCTGCGTCACCAAGCTGCTCGGGACAAACCTCAACAAATACCACTGCATCTCACTCCAGACCTTCTTTGCAAAGGCACATTCCACAAGGAGATGTGCAACCGTCTCATCAGCCCCGCAGCCGCTTCGAGGGCAGCGTGCAGTGCTGTTGAGACCTCGAGCGTGCATAAAGGATCTGACGGGGAGTGCCCTTCTCACCACCAGCCAAGCCAGATCTTGGTGCTTGTTTGTCAGTTCTGGTGATGAGGCGTCCTGCCAGATGACATGATACTACATTTGATTTAACTATTCATTTCCCCCAAATTAATTTACTTCAATGCGCAACCCATTCTTCCAATTTCATATGGTGATGCCATCACATCTTATTCAACATATTCATACAATTTGGCATACATTCCTCAAATGCTAATCTTCACCCAATTTGCTGCATCTTCTTGCCAGAGGAAATGGTGCGGACTATCCTATGAGAATCAGGTAATGGATCACTTGGCAAGGCAACTCATTCTTCTCATGTGAAATAAGGGTATAGTGACAGATTAGTGAAGAATTAAGTAGTGTTTTCAAAGATGTGGGAGGCCTGAATCACAGAATTTGAAAGAGCCAATGGAGTGAAAGGTAGATGTTAATGGGTTAAGGCTGAATAGCAGGCTGCTCATGGCTTTGAAAGTGTGGACATAGAACCTGCCTGAAAAGAAGGATTCTCAAGAAACATCATATCTATTTGGAGACACTGAGGTTAGTTTCTGGAGATGTGCAACAACTGACAATTTTGGCTCTTAGGCCTGTATCATTTAATTGCAGTTAGGAAATTCTTTATTCCCAACATCACTGGGACGTGTTGCAGCTTCATTGAAATTGGCAATATATGAATTTGGCCTAGTCCCCATTTTGCAGCTGAAAGGATGCTGCAAAATGGTCTTTTTCTTTCTGTTGTGACTTTGCTATAAAAATGATCTGGCTGGCATGAACTTGGCTGTATTAATTCTTTGAAAACACATATTTCACAAGTCCAACCGGCAGTAAATTTGTTTACATTTAATGATTCCACATTTATGCATTTTTTAGGATTTAAAATCTGGGGAAGAGGCTCAGCATTTCAAATACATTAGTGCAGTTTGGGAACTGATGTTCAAACGTTAACAGCCCATTAATAGGGGCATGATTGTCACTGTAAAATGTAAATTGGCTGTATAATGAATGTGGCTACAAGAAGATATGATGGAACATATCCTGTAGTTATTTCTTTTGATATCATTTCTTGTGATTCATAAACTAATGTATTTTGACCTATGACCAATTTCTTCAGTTTAAAGGAATTGCTGACAGCAGAAAGTGAAGACTGTGGAGATAACAGATTCACACGTAATTCAAACACACCAGAACGGGTGGAGAAATTAGAAATCATGTTGGGAAAAGAAAAAGTAGAGTGTTCGGCTCTGGTAGTAGGTGAGAACCTCACTATATCTTTTCAATGAACTGTGGAAGATTTTTTAATTTGAAATAATCCTATTTACTCCAGTTGAGGGAAGAAGCTTGTGACCTGTTCTGGTAACAAGTGATTATATTTTCCAGTTGAATTATGTTGGAGCAAATTATTGTCTTAAGTAATGAAAACTCAGGTTAGCTGTTAAGGGATTCCAGAGTATAACTCTAGATCCCTGGATTTGACCATTCTAATGCATTCCTGGCTGGTCTCCCTCATTCTATCTCTCATAAACTTAAGACCACCCAAAATTCTGCAGCCCATGGTCTAACTCACACTAAATCTCCTTTTACCCATCAGCCCTGTGCTTGCACTCATGGACATCCCCCTGGTTAAGCAACATCTTGATTTTAAAATCCTCATTCTTGTCATCTCCTCCATGATCTCACCCCTCCCTGTTTTATGATCCCCTCCAGCCCCACAGTTCTCCAAACATATCTCCACTCCTCTAATCCTAGCCTTGTGGACACCTTTGATTTTACTTGCTCTACCATTGGTGGTTGTCCCTGCAGCTGTTTGGGCCCTAAGCTCTGGAATTTCATGCCTAAAACTCCTCACTACTCTCTAATTGCTTTCCTCCTTTGAGCCTCCCCATTCACTACCTTTCTCATCTACCTCTAGGCAAAATTTTCTGCTCCCGTTGCATCGGCCAGGTCTGGCACCAGGAGCGGAAAATATCACGAGAATTCCAAAATCAAATTTTATGTCAACATAAACGTATAATGTGATTGTCCCTTTCCCCGTCAATGATGGGGTGTGTTTCCCAATGTTAAGCATCAGGAGCATCATTGTAATAAATGAACATAAGATTATGAATTATCTCCCCAATCGAAAAATGCATCCATGGTGGCATACAGGGACCTTTAAAAATGGAGCTTGTGTTTCTAAGTTGCTGGTGGGGCAGGCAAAGCAGAGGTTGCCTGGCCAGTGATATGTCGTTGTACCCAGTCCTTCTAATGCTGCACTGTATGACAGGGAAAACCACCATTGCCATTGGTGTCTTCAACATTGCTGGAATAATGAGTGAAGAAACAAATTTGGAGCAAAGGGAAATCCTTCCATTGGCAGTAGAATTCCAGGTCTGAACCCTTCACAGTCCTGGAGTTGACAAGTACTACAAGCCACTAAATTAGGCATTATTACTACCTATGACAACATTCTCCTTGAGTTCCTAAAACACTTTGGCCACTCCTGGTTGGCTCAATTCTTTACAAGGGTCATTTGCAAGGGAAGACTGGCAACACCCTGGTGTCATTGGCCTCCAAAAAACAGGCAAGGACCTAAAATTACCCACACAACTAGCAATTATTCCTAGTATCTGTATACTTCAAGGTAGTAGAATGTCTATGATCTACAACAGATCAAGCCAGAAGTGGGAAACATCCTGAATGTGGACCAAGCAGACTTTCAGCAAAGAAGAAGCGCATGTGATAAGGTCCTGGCATTAACCACTTTTAATTTAAAATTACTTTATAAGAAATCGGAAAACTGGGGCAATTTTCTGGACCTTGCTGCTGCATAAAATACAGTCCAGCACATTGGTCTGTTCATCAAATTATCAAGTGCACATGGATGACAAGACTAGCGCCCGGGGAAAGGGGTCTGTCTTAGCCACAATGTTGTTCAACCTATACATCAGTTACCTATACCTATCCTACTCCCGCAGGTTTATCTGTGCAGATGATATCTGTGGCAACATACAGACTCAGACTTTCCCTAAGCCCAGACTTAACTGCTACTCATCCAGGTTACTTTTGCAAATGTCAGTCAGAACTGGTGTTTTAAAGGCTGCACTCTAATTTTGCCAGTGGACTCTCCAATAGATGTGCAAATGCATGACCAAAGCAGTGGAAATGGCTCTGCAATGCATTGGCAGGTACAACTCACCTCACATTCGCACAAATGTAACTCAAGTTTAGAGATCATTTTAATCCCAAAGGTTTTAGGAAAGTTGGTGATGTGTAGTTAAATTCAAATGAGAATTTGAGAAATAAATGTGAAAGTGTTGGTTACAGCATCTTTCTGTAATTTTAACATCCTCCAATAATATTTATCTTTGCAGTTGTTAAAGAATGAGATCCAAACTAGTTCCGAGCTAAAGTATATATTTATATTTTAAGTCAGGCCTAAGGCCTTTTTTGAAGTGAAATTCTTCATCTTGATGAGAGTGGGTGAATGTAATGTAAATACCTCCAGGTCTGATGATATGAAATGAAGTTTATATTTAAAAGGGACAACTGACTCTTAGTCATGTCTTTGTAAATGATCTCTTGTCAGGTCAAAATTGGTTTGATTCATTTCTCAGTTTGATACTTTAAGGAAATGACACTGATGCTATGCAATTCTGCAGGGCTGACAGAAATGGGTTGTGCTAGCATCATCTAGCTTTTGAGGGCAAAAACAACAAAAATGTAAACATGGAGAACTGGCCAAAAATAAAAATAATGCATGAAGCAAAACCGTTAATTGAAAATGAACAAAATATCTGCAATGGAAATATTTTTTAAAAAGCCTACTTGAGCAAACAATATCAAAGAACAAAGAATAAAGAAAATTACAGCACAGGAACAGCACCGACCATGCTGCCCAACTTAATTAAAGCCCCCTACCCTTCCAGGGACCATATCCCTCCATTCCCATCCTATTCATGTATTTGTCCAGACGCTCCTTAAAAGTCACTACCGTATCCGCTTCCACTATCTCTCTCAGCAATGAGTTCCAGGTACCCACCACTCTCTGTGTACACCTCCTTTAAACCTTGCCCCTCGCACCTTAAACCTATGCCACCTAGTATTTGCACTCTGGGAAAAAGTTTCTGACTACCTACTCTGTCCATGCCTCCCATGATCTTGTAGACTTCTATCAGGTCGCCCCTCAACCTCCGTCGTTCCAGTGAGAACAAACCAAGTTTCTCCAACCTCTCCTCATAGCTGATGCCCTCCATACCAGGCAACATTCTGGTAAATCTTTTCTGTACCCTCTCCAAAGCTTCCACATTCTTCTGGTAGTGTGGCAACCAGAATTGAGCACTCTATTCCAAGTGCCTAACTAAACTCCATCTGCTACCTCTCCGCCCAACTGATCTATATCCTGCTGTGTCATCTGATGGTCCTCATCACTAACTGCAAATCCACCAACCTTTGTGTCATCCGCAAATTTGATAATCAATCCAGTTACATTTTCCTCCAAATCATTTATATATATTCCAAGCAGCAAAGGTCCCAGCACTGATTCCTGAGGAACACCACTTGTCACAGTCCTCCACTTAGAAATGCATCCTTCCACTGCAACCCTCTGTCTTCTTTGATTGAGCCAGTTTTGTATCCACCTTGCCAGCTCACCTCTGATCCCATGCAACTTCACCTTCTGCACCAGTCTGCCATGAGGGACCTTCTCAAAGGCCTTAGTGAAGTCCATATAGACAACATCCAGTGCTCTACTCTCATCAATCATTTTCATCACTTCCTCGAAAAACTCGATCAAGTTAGTGAGACAAGACCTCCCCTTCACAAAACCACATTGGAAATAAGTGGATGTATTAGTGAGAGACAAAGTGGGAAATTTCCTTGTGGAATTCCTCACAGACACAATGTTAATTGGTTGGAGTACGACATTTCTATGCTTAGAAATAAAAGATTGCAACCCGATATTTAAAAAGCTGCAGATGTCAATAGAACTAATCACAGTCTCATTATTTACCATAAATAGGGAGAAAATTATGAAAGAATTCTCAAGCACAATTGCTTGCATATAAACACTAATGCACAAGGGCTCCTTAATTAATAGAAAAGAGCCAAAGTTTTAAAGTTTATTTATTAGTGTCACAAGTAGGCTTACATTAACACTGCAATGTAGTTACACTGAGAGTCCCCTAGTTGCCACAGTCTGGCACCTGTTCGGGTACATTAACGGAGAATTTAGCATGGCCAGTGCATCTAACGAGCATGTCTTTCGACTGTGGGACAAAACTGGAGCATCCAGAGGAAACCCATGGAGAACATGCAGACTCTGCACAGTCAGTGACCAGGCTGGGAATCAAACCCAGGCCCCTGGCACTATGAGACAGCAGTGCTAACCACTGTGCCACCATGTCATGGACTGTAAGTAAAATAGACTGATGAGTAAGTAGTCAGAAAATATATGTGCAAGGTTGATTCAAGCCCTTCTGAAATGAACGATTTTCAAATTTACTTATCAAATGGCAAAACTGAGAGTTTTTACCAGATTCATCCCTTTTCACAACTCTGTGGCCTTTTTACGGCGTGTGCTGGTGCCTAGGTAAGATAGGTGGTGAGATAATCCTTCATCTCTGCCAAACTGTAACTGGTTGATAATACACACGGTTGCTTCAAGGGAAGATTATGTTCAGATTTTATCCATTGTAGCTGCGGTTTTGGGAGAATATGTGCACTCAGTGTACCTGAATTTTGCAATACCAACTCATTTCATCACCAATTAACACCAAATTCCCATATAGTTCTGTACAATTCCAACCTGTAATGAGAAACCTTTCAAACGTCTGGTCTTCCAAAGCTTATGTTCCTGCCAATTGCTGAAGAATTTGAAGACCATTTTTACTGGTTAAAAGGTGGAACAATGTTTTACCTCAATGTTTTTGTGCTTCACTGTTCAGTTGTAACCTGGAAAGCCGTTGCTAAATGGTCTGAATTTGTTTTGTCCTACTTTTGGGAAATATGACACTGTTGTGCATTTCTTTTGTAGATAATGAGACATGTGAATTTTCCCTTGGTCTTCAAACACTCCTGTCTCTCAAAGTAAGAAATATGTCTCTAATTTTATTTGCAGCAGTTTCTCTTTTACTTTCAAGCTTTTTCCGTTTCTCTCCATCTATCTAACTTTTTTGTTTCCATCGCTCCAGTCTGCTATTGAAGCGATCAGACCCAGAGTTGGTGTGGCATAGACTTAAAGGGGTAGACATTCAACCTCAATGTGCCTATTTTATTGGCTTAAAATGGATGCAACATGATCCATTTCTGGGACAATATCTCACACCCATAGGATACCTGAAGCACATCAAAATGCGCTGAATGAATTTTATTATTGAAGTGCTGGCTATCTCAAACCACATTCAAATCTCTTCATTCTGTTTTCAGCCCACAGCATTAATGAAATTGGTGAAAGTCAAATATATTGGCCGGGATTCTCCCAAAAAAATTCTAAGTCTCCAACATGTGGGAAAATGGGAGTAAATGCTGCTGGGTTTTTCAGCGTGATTTCCAGAATAAGTGTGACACTGCATCACAGAGTGACTAGCAGGATTCATTCTGGAAATCTGTGGGCAGAGTCTATTCCCGCCTGAGATGCTGGCAGCATAGTGCTGAGTGGGCTACTGTGCATGTGGCAATCTGTCAGCACAGATATCAGCGCATGTACAGTTGCCCTCCCATTGCCAGCCTCCCGATTGCTGGCCAACCTGATTACTGGCTAGCTCCACAACCCCACCGTTGTTGGCCTTCCAATCCCTCCACCCCTCAATCACAGGCCTCCCAAATCCCCCCCTGACCAGTTACACCTCCCGGAACCCCTTCTGACAGTCCCGACCTCTCCACACCCAAATGGTGAGCTCCGATTGCCCTCTTCCCTCCCTTTACCAGCGATCCCAATGCAGAGTGGCAGCAGGTCCCTCCAACTCCCCTCCCCACCGATTGCCCCCAATATACCATGCCCTCAATAGGTTCCACTCCCTTGGCACTGCCTGACACCTGGTGGGCAGTGCAAGCTGCCCCTTGGGCAATGCCAGTTTGACCCTTGAGCAGTGCATTGCCCAAGGGGTACCGCACTTACCCCTGACCTTCCTAAGTGACCTCAATGGCCCCTCTTCCCTCCAATGGGGTCAGGCCATCTGTTCCCCATTAGTGGGGAGCAGGAGTAAATCCCACTGGAGTCAACCACTCCTGGCGGTGGGGCGAGATGCTAGCAGGCCTGGAGACTAAAGTCCTGGACCTGCTAGTCAAATGCAAATGTTAATTTCAATATTGAAATCAGCTCCATCCAATTTCTGGCATGGAGCTGATTACACTGAAAATCTTAGTGCCGGAGACTTGCAGAGGCAATGATGCTTAGTGGGAAGCCCGCGAAACAGCCCCTGCTAATGTCACCCGTCCCACAGACTGGGAGAATCGCCCCCATCCTTTGTCAATGCAATGTTAGCATATTGTCCTTATCTGTCCATCTCAATTTCTCTATCGTATTCAGTATAGATGATCACCCCAATTTTCTAAACCATTGGCAGGCTATAATCCTCTTCTGTGGTGTGGCTCCATTGAAACTCGAAAGGAGAATCAGCCACGTACATCCTAACCTAGAAAACCGGTAAAAGCTTAAGAAAATGTCAGAGTCATTTGACTCTGAATGCGAGTATAAAATTACTTGTATTGAATCAGCTGCTGTTATACTTCTGTGCTGATTTTGCTGATATTGAAGTTAATGGAAATTATAATAATGAAAAATTTATAATGGGCAATGATTTGATTGCCATCATTCAAAGCTGTTTACACTTGTCCTGCCTCAATTAACTGATACTTTACTTCCAATTTCCCACTTCATGGCATTGCCTAACCACCCTCCCACCTCCTGCTGTTTCCCCTCCACTCTAACTAATACTGGCACTCTAATTTCCATTTCTCTGAATTAATACTGGCATGTGCTTTCCGGTCAACATTCTAAAGCATATTCCTAGTTTCTTTTCAAAGTGCCACTCTAAACCTTTGCCCTTTCCTCATTCTTCATATAATGCTATATATACTGCTTTATATTCTCTGAATATCCCGAAGCATTTCATAATTAATTACTGCATCTTTGCTGTTATTTAGAGAAACACATCGGCCACAGAAGTATGAACAATGAATGAATGACCTGTTAATGTGGTGTTTTTTGCTGGTGTTGTTTGAGAGAACATTATTGGCTAGTATAATGGAAACACTACTTTTCATCATGCCATGAGATCTTTCTTGTCTACCTGGACAGGCAGATAGGGCAATGATTTGGCATTTCATGCTAAAAAAAGAATTTTCAACATTGCAACACTCTCTCAATAATTTTGAGACTTGAACCCACAATCAAGAATCCTACCAACTGAGCTAAGCCAACAACATAATCACCATGTTTAAACCCCTGTCATCTGCAACCTATCCATACTTAATACTGCTCTCCTACTGCCATCCTTGCTAACCTTCTAGCTCCCTCTGAAAACTAAATTCATATTTATCTTTGTTCCTGCCATGTTTCTGTTTCTTAACACTGCATGCTTACCCAGGTAATGGGAAACTGGGAATGTGCTTTAGAATGTTGACCAGAAAGCACATGCCAATTCTAAAATTCTTGCATCAACTTTCACCAATCTTGATTGAATGGCCTCCACAAACCATTCATCTTTTTTCTTCAAAAGCCCCCACAATATTAATCTTTTTACCAAACTTTCATTTGCCTTTACGAATGGTTCTCCTACCAATGCTTGTTGTCCATTTTCAGCTCTGAGGGTTATTTTATGATGTTAAAGTTGGCAAATAATGCAATTTCCTCTTGCCATTACTAATAACAACTCAACAATTCAGTTGTTTTCACAATATTGGCCACTTACCATTTAAAAATAAATTTGTGTTTCTTACCAACAGTGTGTGATTGACTTGGAAAGGGGAGCACTGCTTCTGGGGAAGTCAGAAACACAAATACCATTCATAACTGAGCCAGAAGAGGAAGAGGAGGAAGAGAATGATGAAGAGGAAGAGAAAGAATGAAAAAGGACACCAGAGTCTAGTGTTTTGAACAAAAATGCTCACATGACAGATTGTGACACCATGAGGTTACTGGTCTCTTTCTTTTTCTGACCCCTTTGTGACTCTGTAATCTTTGGCTTGTCTCACTTAAAGGTGTAAGCTGGCGGAAATGAGGAGAGGATAGTTAAATAAACTGTCTCTCCTTTCCTACCAACATTCTTTCAAACCACCAAAAGATTGTTCCACTTTAGGTTTCTAACTAGTGTTGGGAATACTTTCATTCTTTTTTGCTGCTCCCAGGCTTGTGTACTGTGACATGAAATACATTTGCGTTTTATAACATAGTTTCAGTAACAGGTAACAAAAATTAAATTTTAGCAGTGGGTCATTCAAAAGGTTATTTCCTCTGACGGTTATTTTGGGTTGCCTAGTCTAATCATATTATTGATTCCAAATATTACAACAGCCTACCTGGGTTTTTGAGAAATAGATGATCTGATATGAGCAGAAAGCCCTGACAGAAGCATTTCCTATAATGGAAATAATCAAAAGCAAATGAGGATGTATTTTTGAATTGAAACAACTATTTCTATACTACAGAGATTTGCATCAATTAAGCTTTAATTAAGAAAGAATAGAGTGAAAGGTTTCCTGTAAAAATTTCTATTTACAACAAAAGAAACTTCCAATGCTCAGGTGTAACACCATTTCTTCAATTGGCATTGCAATACCTGCAGCCTGTCAAAAACTTGAGAGATATTGTATGCTGTTTCAGCATCACAATATTATCCAGTTCATCATCAAGTTAACAATCAAGAACTTTCCTTTGTTCAAAGTTCAGATTGACAGATAGAAATTTTCTGTTTCTATAAACTTAAATTGCAGCCAGTTTCACGTGAGCAGAGCTCCAACAAATAAACTTATTCAAGTTCATTGCCACAATAAGTAATTCCAATGAACTAAATCCTTTTTCATTCATTCACATTGTTTAGAATTCCAAATCTGGCTCCATTAATTCCCTTCTTAGGATACCAGTGGCCAAATATTTTGCTAATAGTGCATTGTATTCCAAAAGACATAATCTTATCCCATTTGCTTCCATTGTTAAAAAGAATCATCTATATGTATTTACCTTTACATTCATCATTCTGACTTCAACAAACACAGGACAAAAGAAGCCCAGCCAGGAACATGCTTAGCGGGACTTTCCAGACTCGCTTGCTCCAAAACTGGAAAATCAATCCCGAGATCAATGGACCTTTCCATGGTCCACCCCTCAACCACTCCAATTCCTGTAGCATGCAGGACAGTAAAATTCTCCATTACGTTTCTGTGCAGCACAGTAGTAGGGATTTTCCCTAGTATTGACAGGAAATAGCGGCACTGAAGCTCCCAATGGCAATGGAAGCTTTCTCCATCATATAATGCAGCACTTTTTTTTAAAAAAGGTTCAAGTCATTGGCTCCACAATATATCATCAGCCTCCAATTCGTCCACCCTGACAGCAACTTAAAAGTACAAGATTTGGGATGCCATTTTTAAAGGCCGCTCCAGAACACAAGCTGCAAACCAGTTCATTTTAGAATCCCTTTGGTAGTGCCTGGGCAGTACCCTTCTTCCACTGAGCATTGCACTCATCTGAGCTCCCTTGGGAGGTCTGCTCACTAGATGCACACCTTTGGCGATCTAGTTGTGATCCATACCATTATGTCATCACCCCACTATGAATGGTTTTTCTCACAGTGGGGGTTGATTCCAGTCAATTCATTTATTATAATATTTCTGACATTGAATGTCCGGAAATGCATCCTGTCACCGATGGAGGGAGGAGTCAATCACACCACACATTTACGCCAACATAAAACATGACTTTGCAGTTCTCACGATATTTTTCACTCTCATTACTGAACCTGCCCAACAGGAGTGGAAAATCCTGGCCAGTGTCTCACTTTGTCCACATGAAAAACAGTACAAAACATTCCAACCTTTCTACATTTCTTTCCATATTACCGAAGATTGCAATCAATGTTAGAGCTATTACCAACAAATACAGATTTTTTTAGTACTATATTTTTATTGTTATACAGTTTTTTTTGTCTCCTTTACTCGAGTGTTCCTGGATGACATGGTGTTGAAGCCTGCTGTGGTTAATTCAGCTGTTAGGAGCTGTGCAACTGGTTGACTTCTGGGTGATTCTCCTCTGAATAAAGTCTGATTTCAACTTGGGCTTAACCCTGTGATGCCAATATAAGAAGTTAAAGTGAGGCAGGGGGTTATGTTGCAGACCTGTATTCCATCACTTTGCAGCCTAGTGTTTTGGTGGCAACTCAAGTTCCCAATATGGAGATCAGAAATTAAAAGGTTCTTATTAACATTTACATAAACAGCATGTGGAACTTGCAACACTCAAAACAGAAATATATGTTAGTAGTGTAGACTAATACTGTAGCTACATATACCTTAATAGTCTGAGTTTTATTTTATATGCAATGCTTATATACCATTTATTCTAGCAGAGGTCAATATTTAAGTTTGTCATCTTCCCTATAAATGGGGCAGTGTCTCCCTTTGTTTTCAGAGCGAAACCCTAATTTGTGTTACAAACAGCTCTTGTTCTTATTGGGCTATCAAAACTATCAATAACTCCCATGAAGCTTCACTGTCTAAAATGGCTATTTTTCTGAAAAAACAAAATACAGCACTTCCCACTACCTCTATAACCTTTGTTTATTTTGTACAATAAATATTGGAAAGCAAAAAACTAGAACGTGACTTGTGGGGGTGGGGGAGGATGGGGTAGTATGTCCAAACTATTTATCACTCAGTAAATTGATTTTATGATAGCAAATATTAAAATTGGGAAAATCAAAACCATTCAGATTGTGGCAAACCAATACTCTTGCCACTTGAGTTTGGAGGCACTGCGTGGTGTTTAATTCTGGTTTGGGTAGTGTGTCTTACTTTGCAATACTACACAAGGTTAATGTTATTCACTCCTGAATGCTCTACTGCACACTGCATTCTTTTAGAGCAGACATTCCAGCATTATGCACTCATCAGCTAATAACGTTTATTGACCAATGTCTTCCCAGCAGTATTGTATGTTACCTTGTTATTCTGGTGTGCACTTTATTGTTCACAATAAATTGGTGTTGTCAAACAGCAGAGAGTAATTAAGCTTCTGTTTTTCGACTTTAACCATCTCACCAGTTTGCATAGGAATTAACTTACATTATATGGTTTTTGGAATTTAATAACACAGGATATATTGTACAAATATACAAAGAGGTGTACAAAAAAATCAGAAATATTGTGTTGTATTGGGGCAGGTAGATAAGTATAAAAACACATTCAGATTTGTTCAGCACTGTCTCAACAGTAGCAGACAAATCAACTGGAGTGATTCACAGCACACCTCAGTTTCTTACTGGGAGCATCAGCAATCCAGAAATTAAGCAGTATTTATGGTGATGTCTGCTGAGTTTTGTGCACAAGTCTCAGAACTGTGGGAGATGGGATTGGATTCAGTACTAACTGGAAATTTCAACTGCTAACTTCACCACTGGCCATACAAATGGAGGTACCAAAAGTTGGGTCCAGTGAATCTTTGTTAGATCTACAGTCAGCCATGTATGAACAAATGGGCTAATTCAGCCAGCAGTCTTTTCAAGCTTCCATAAGCTAACAGTTGTTCTTTTACTGCTAACATTCTACTGAGCACACTGCATCATATTTTTATCACTGTATTTGCTTGTTCTTTTGCCAGATCTTAGTCTGGTTTACTAAAAAGGATGCATTTGACAGTAGAAAATGTGTAGTTAATTTTCATTTCCGTTAAATCGAATTTTTCAATTTTTTTCTCCTCAGTAAGATGATGCTGAATCTCTGCCAATACTGCTCAGTAACCAGCCACTCAGGAGTGAAGCTCAGATTGACTCACTTATACTTTTTCTTTGCTCTTCTGAGGAAGTGATTTGCTCAGATTGAGAACTCAGTATGAAACAAATCACAGGCAAAGATCCAAGTCTTACATTCTGTACCGTACTACTGAGTCCTCCCTTTCCTGGAGCAGATTTTCCTGTCCTCGCTCATGGAGCAATTGGGTCATCTATTGCACTGAATATAAGAATCCATTAGGGGACAAATTTGACATCCATTTATTTAAACAATAACATTTTAGTGGGTTCCATTGGGGTCATAGAGTCAAAGCAGTACAGCACGGAAACAGTCCCTTCAGCCCAACTAGTCCATGCTGACTTCCCAGCTAGTCCCAAATTGCCTGCGATTGACCCATATCCTTCTATTCCTTTCCCATCCATGTATTTATCCTAATGCTTTTTAAATGTTGCTATTGAACCTGTCCCAATCACTTTCTCTGGCAGCTCATTCCATATACGCACACTCTCTGCATGAAGAAGTTGCCCCTCCGTTCCCTTTTGAATCTTTCCCCTCTCACCTCACGTCAATGTCGCCTAGTTTTCAATTCCCCTATCCTAGGATGAACACACAGTATCTTTTTCCTATCTATGCACCTCATGATTTTCTACACCTCAATAAGTTCCCCTCATTCTTCTACATTCCAAGGAATAAAGCCCTAATCTGATCGCTCCCTATAATTCAAATCCACTAATCCTGGCAACACCCTTATTAATCTTCTTTGCACTCTTTTCATTTATCAATGTTGTTCCTATAATAGGATGATCAAAATTGTACACAGGATATTTTCCTCCCTTCCTACTTTGCCTGCAATCGTCCAGATGATCAAACAGCCCCAGGTGCGAGAAAAATCACATAGAAGATCCACCACCTGTTTTTTATTGTTTGGAAATATGTCAAAAGCACAGAGTGAGGTCAAGCACCGTGAGAATGCTCGAGCCAGAACTAGCTGCAATAAAGAACAGATTGAACAGATATGCATGGATAATATACAGGAAATAATGACCACTGGGTCATTAATGAAATAATGACCCAGGGGAAATAATGATCAACTGGGCAGTAAGATAGATGTGATCGAATTAATATGAAATGGAGGAACACAAATGAAAATGAACAAGGAAGAGTCTAAGGGTTAACAGGAAGAAGTCTGCTACCTCTGGGATTAGAGCATTGAATTATACTCATGGTTTTGAGGCCAATTGAATTCTTAAATCAGGGACAGCCTTTCAGCAAGAGCATGTTGCCTGATTGTTTGATGTTACAGAAAATTGCCAGTGCAATATTAATTGCAACAGATGTCTAATGTGACCTGAAACCACTACAAATTCGATGCACTATACCAATAATGTTGACGTAATATGGCCCAAAATTTTACTTGGTCAGTAAGTGAGAGTTCCGAGGTTAGGCTGATGGGTCGTAAAATTGAGGTGGCTTGCACCTTCGCGTTCTGTGGGGTGAGGGTGGGCGGGTTGGGTGAGACATGACATCATAGTGAAAAGAGCATTACGTCACTGGAAGAGAATTGAAGGTGAGTGCGGGACCCCACAAAGTACAAGTCCATCACTGCTACTGGGTTAAAATAGTGAAAGAAGTTGTATTTAACTGATTACAAGCTTAGATTTGCTAACCTTTATGGATTGTAGGTAGAAAAAAAAACTGACCAAGATAAGGGTTCCAATATTTTGAATCTTGGAAAATAATGATTTGGAGTGAATCAAGTGCAGATAAGAAATATTTGGAGACACTTTTTCCTGGCCCATTCCACTCCTCAAGCATTCATTTTCTTGTGTACAGTGCATTTGTAATGGCGGAGGATCCTACATGCACAAAAACTAAACATCATGGCTTAAATTGTTTTACGCCCTGTCTTCCTCACTGCAGTGGTATAAAGTGATTGCCAAAAGGAATTGCTGAATACAACTTTAACTATAATCATCCCAAGAAATCACTTCTAACAAGTTGTTTTTATATATCAATGTGACAGCTAATGTAGCATTTCTAATAACAAGTCAGAGGCTACAAAGGGACTATCTTATTAACTAGATTAAGGTGTAGCGATGGAGTTAGGATCTAAAAAAAATTGGAAATATCTTTGTAAGAGATCTTCTGTGTGATGGTGCTATTGTTTGGTTCCAGGGAAAAATAGAGGGAGTAAACATTGTACACTCAGTCTATTTCAATCATCTGTGTTTTTCATGGCTAGATGAACAAGCATCGAGATGGGAGTAGCCTGAGGGACAAAAAGAGCTATTTACTAAATCATGGAGCATTCTGGAAACAACATCTCTCTCACTCGGAGGCATTGTGAGTTTAAGAAAATACAATTTTAATCCATTAACAGTTGGCTACAATGTATCTGGGTGTATAAGTGTAAATTACCATTGGTAGTTTTTGATCATTTCCTAATGGATACAGATATTTCCATTTTTGTCAAAATAAACTTCCACACAGTTCTGTTACTAAATATCATAAGTAATTATTTCTAAACCAGGATGTGCCAGAGGGTTAGTAAATTACCACAAAATTAAAGTACAATATTAATACAAGTAAAGACTATATTATAAGACTAGATTCAAAATGAGTCAGTAAAACAGCTGAAAATTATGACATATGCTGTAGTAAACAGAAAGCAGAAACAGGCTCATGGCTAGATGCAGAGTATATTTTGTCAATGGGGTCACTGGGATATAAGTTCTTGGTAATGGTTGAAGCTAAAATATGGCAATTTGTCTATCCTATCAGTCAGATGAACTGAATAAGAATGCAGGCTGGCAAATTCACCACAGAACTAATTGAAATCTATAAATACGTCAGCCATGGATATGCCTTACTTATCAAAACTTTTTTTTTAGTGATTGGGATTAGAGATTCAGGCATGATTAGGTCCCATGTATCAAGCCCTGACTGCATGCAACCAATGAACTGCATTTTCCTATCATATTGTAGCATATGTGTGTTTCATTTTATATAATTTATGCAGATTGTTAGCTGCCTTGGCCCTTAACTCTGGAATTTCCTCACTAAACCACTCTGCACTTGCTAAGACCAGCATGGGCACAACCTGATTTTCACAGAGTCATGAAGACTCTGAAAATTTCAAAATTACATGAAGTTCCACCCTATTTCCGTCAGATCCTAATTTCACTTGTAGGAAAAAGGAGATCAGTGTGATTCACACGAGGGAAACCCAAACTCATCACTGTCATTTGAACTCAGTTCAAGTTCAGACAGACCCCATTCTGGCAACTGTAATGTGCTCAGCGTACAACACAGGAATCACAACTTTATGGAGTAGATTTAAAGATTTTTGAAGGTGAATGATGTCTGTATAACTGTGATACAAAAAGAAAAAAAATAGGCTGTGTCAGGAAGAATAACATTTCACTAAGGGCTCATCATAAATGCTTGGCTGATTTCCAAAAGCTGTAAGTATCCCAATCCATGGTCTCTTATACCTCCATGTCAACTCATGTCAACTTACCTAGCATCCAGTCTGGATGGACCTCAAAAGCCATGTGGAGATGAAAAAAATTCTAAAAATCTAATAATGATTTCATTATACAAACTCCATAGTTCAAAATACTCCCATTCATTTGTTTAAAATCTCAATTGCTTAATCTCCTATTAGAATAAACAAACATCTATTCTGGCTCTGACAAAGAGTCTAGACTTGAAAACGCTCCACAAATGCTGTCAGACCTGCTGAGATTTTCCAGCATTTTCTGTTTTTGTTTCAGATTGCAGCATCTGCTCCAGCATCGGTAATTTGCTTTTATAAACATCTATTCATATCCAATGCTGGCCATTAGGATACTGAGTACTGAGGTGATATGGTTAGAAGGGCCACACAAGTAGGTATGGGGTTATAGATGGTGTGTGGGGGGTGGGGGGGGGGGGGGTGTCATGACTTAGCATGGTGTAAAGGGCCATGGGTGTGGGGGTGGGGGGTGGGGGAAGATAGAGGGGTGAGGTTCTAAAATCTTATTACACAACTGGGATGAAGTCCAGAGAAATGAAATGAGCCTCTTGCATCATTCCACCTCGGCACACTGTGTCCCAGTGGCTGCCTATGTTCTGCTTCTAGATTCGGCGGGTCTGAATGTATCCTGCATTTACCCCTTGGAACAAAAAACACCCCAATTGAGGCCTTTTTTCTGAGGCAGGTGTGGTGAGCCAGGAAGTTTCCTGATTTGGTATCAAGCTTATGGTCATCCGCCTTAATATCCTTTTATATGGCCCAGTGTCAAATTTTGTATGATAACGTTCCTGTGAAGCACCCCAAATTGTTTTATTATATTAATGGAGTTTCATGAATACAAGTAGTTGTTGTCGTTCTAAAATATGGTTTAAAATGGAAATTTCGTTTGAGAAATTTGCCTTGCAATAGCTGCAGTATGAGCCAGCCTTCATTATGACAGTTGAAGTCAAGTTTGTTATTTAAACTATTAAAAATCATAGGGAACGAAGGATTAGTATATAAAAGGCACATATTCCAGCTATTCTGGATATTAGAATAGGTTTCATACATCACTCAAGCTTGGAGGTTCTTTTTCATGCAATATCAATGTTCAAAACATGGCCTTGAAGTTCAGATGCAAAACTAAGCATAGTTTTCTGCATCAGGATTTCTGCTGTATATTTTTGGGCTGTGAAATATCTTAGCGTTAACTGCTGAGTACCTCTGGAACTTCTCCAAATCTGTTTGTTGTCTGGGCAATCATCAGAATCAATTGTATCTTACATCTGTCCTTGTCGTAGTTATCTCCAGGTGTAATCAGTTGTTGTGCTATCTAATATTTAATGAACTTATGTAAAAACAACATAACCACCTCTGCCCTGCCCTGTTCTCTTTGGGGAGACAATCAACTCTTACCCCGAATGCTACCTGACATGTTGAGGGTTTCTAAAATGTAATGATTTTACTTCAAATTTCCAGCATATTGCCACATAAAAAGGGTTGAATAGCGAACATGTAATTCCCTCCAGGTGTTATAGATATAATGCTATGGTAACACTGGAAGACTGGTTTCACATATCAGATTAATTGAAATATGACCTGCAAACGCAGTGGGATATATTTTTTGTATGGGTCTTGGATTGGGCAACATATTATTAACATTCAATCATTTTTGTGTTGCCTGATTTTACAGATTATTAGCTTCATTTACAAAGTATGGGCAATCTTCTTTCCTGAAAAATATTGGTATAATTTCTGCCTTAATATGACAATTGAACCCCCCCCCTTAGCAGGAGTAGCTATCTTAATTTGTGTAATTTTATACAGAACAAAAATATATGTGATAATTAATAAGCAAATAAAGACCAACAGAATTATGATATCAAACATAATACAGACATGAAGACTAAGTAGTCCTACTCCACAACTCTACATTCAGCTAACTATTTTTGAAGGACTTGCTGTTTTAGTGACAGCCTGATGCAGTCTGCATGCAGGACTGCACAATTTAATATTGGCTTCGAACAGGTATTAGATTCCATATTTGCACAGACAAAAGGTTGAACACTTGTTTAGGCACAGGTTAGATATTCCCTGTTGGCACATTTACCAGTGTGACAGGTGACACGCTTCAGCACCACATTGCAGGTCAGCATGTCACCTTCTGTATTAGACACTTAGGGCCCGATTTTACCATTGTGTCACGCCTGTTTTCAGGTCCAAAAACTTGGTAAAGTCATACGTGAGGCGATTAGCGTGATCCGCACCTGCATCCGCACAGATGCCCACTTTACCAAGGCCCAAAAATGGCCATGATCCGAACTGCGCCCAAAACAGGTGCAACCACAATTTAAATGCATTTGCATGTATTTAAATTGAAGTAATGGACTGCCCAACTTTACCAGCATTTTCCCGTTTACCATTACGATCACACGCCCAGCTTCCGCATGAAACAGACATGCTTGGTAAAGGTCTGTTTTGGGCGCTCCAGCTTCCGAAGAGGTAAAGTTCAGAGCTTCCAATGGCTCTCCGACACAGATCGGTGGTGGGAAGTGTGGGGGGAGGGAGGCGGGCCACATCATTCTCTGGTGAAGGGGGAAAGGAGGCCCGATCGTTCTCTGGTGGGGGGAGGCCTGATAATTTTGTGGTGGGGGAGGGAGGTGGGTCAGATCATTCTCTGGTGAAGGGGGAGAAGGGAGGCCCGATCATTCTTTGGTGGGGGAGGAGACCAAATCACTCTGTGGTGATGGTGGGTTTTTGGGGGTGGAGGGGGGAGGGGCAGATTGTTCTTTGGTTTAACCTGGTGTTGTGAGATTGCTTACCCATGGAGGAAAAGGGTGGGGAGGCCAGATGGATTTCTGGTGTTTGGCGGGGGTGGGGGACATGGACAGTGGGGGACAGCTGCCATTCTATGGACCATTGGTGGGGGACAAAACTGCCAGAGATTTATGATCAGTTTGGGGAATGTCTATGGGGGCCATCGCTCCCACTTTTTACTCCCGGGCCACTTTATCCACTTTTTGCATCCCTGGAGCAACGTGACAGGGGCACGTTTCTCAAATTTTTTTCCACAAAGCTCTGATCCTTGCTGCAATGTTTCAGGTGCGATAAGCCCTGCCAATGCGCAATTCAGACAAAGTGCGTACGGAGGTGCCTGAGAGCAATTTTCCAAGTCAGATCTGAATTGCGCCCAGATTCAGCACTTAGAATCAAAATGGTAAAATCAGGCCCTTAGACATCCATTTTATCCCTGTCAAGCAGATGCAGTACAAAGTGCTTTGGGCCTATAAGACAGAAGATGTCATTCTTCAATGAATGCAAAGCATAAGAGCTGGAGTAGGCCATTCAGTTCATTGACCTGTTCTGTCATTCAATTAGATCATGGCTGATCATCTACATCCATTCCATTTTCCCATGCTATCCCATCCCATAGCCTTTGATCTCCATTTATTTATTTCTGTCCTCAACATGCTCAATAATACAGCTCTCTGGGATAAGGAATTTCAAAGATTCACCGTCATCTGAGTGAAGAAATTCCTCCTCATCTCAGTCTTTAAAGACGAGCCCCTGATTGTGAGACCGCAATGCACAGTCTTAGCAAAACTTAGTTCTACAAAATTGGTGGGGGGAGACAGGAGGGAAGCCAAATCACAGGTCTGAATTGCACTGTGGGCAGGGCTTATTGCACCTGAAACACTGCAGCAGGGATCAGAGCTTTGAACTATACATGTGCAGTGGAAAAAAATTCGAAAAATGCACCCCTGTCACATCGCAAGAAGTGGATAAAGTGGCCCAGGAGCAACGATCCCTACAGACATCGCCTCACCCCGATAACATAACTGTCCCCCTTATCCACCCACCCCCTACTACTCAGGCCAATAGCAACACTCTGCTCCCCATCCCTAGCAAAAGCAGATGTAAAAGAGATGCTGGATCCAATGCTTGGATATATTTTCTATTTTAAGTATATTTTTGAGAGAATGAGTAATTTCAATCTTATTTTTAAATTACTCATGGGAAAGACATCAAATAAGCAGAGCATGACAACACAGCTATTTTAACCAACGGTCATGTGAACACAATTGGAAATAGAAACAAATGCATCAATATGATCCTAATTTACCAAGTGCTATGATTATGGCTCCAACACTACATAATGTTATCACTCTTCTATTATTTCACACTGCAAGGTAGATTTTTTCGCAATGGAGCCTCAATCACCAAATGAAAATTCAACAGATCAGTGGCGACCCTGAAGAAAAATGCTAATCAGAAAGAGATCAACCTTGTGGCTCTTCACTAAGACACTGCCATAATGTGACTGTTTCTTTTACATCATGGTGTTCAAAATTATGTTATGGTGTTCAAAATTAATCACACCTAATGATTTATAATATACTGGCTTAGCCATCTAATTAAGCATTCTATTCACATTGGTTATTGCTGCTCCACGGTGATCCGTTTTATTGTGATGCTTTAGTTCAGTACGCACATTGGTTTTCACTCTACCTTTCTGGATCCTCTCCCTATCCAGAAAATGCAGCTCTCAAATACAAGGTTCTGTAAGCATCACCTGCTCTCAATTCACTGTGAAGCTAGTCCTGGTTTACACATCACTTGACACTAAGGGGCAATATAGCATGACCGATCCACCCAACCTGCACATCTTTGGATTGTCGGAGGAATCTGGAACACCCGGAGGAAACCCACGCAGACACGGGGAGAATGTACAAACTCCACAGAGACATTCACCTGAGGCCAGAATTGAACACAGGTCCCTGGAGCTGCAAGGCAGCAGTGCTAATCACTGCACGACAATGCCACCCTTAAAGAGGCCTGAATTTCTAACATTGATGGATTCCTTTCTTAAATTAAGACAGAGGTACACAGTTACAATTGTAGAAATAACAATAACGAATTTCAGATTCTTCACTGTAATGTTGCAAGACATTACTCTTCTGGAACATCCAGTAGTTTTTCTGTGCAGACATTCCTCTTAGTGAAGCAATCTTTTCTTTACACTTTTTGTAGAACGTACTTTATTCCACAAAGATTGGTTATCTATGTGACATTCTATTGGTAATATTTGTCTAGAATCTTCAATCCAGCATTTTCTCCAAGACCTTGAACAAATAGAAATGCTATATCAACAGCAACGAGAACAAGAGTTTCAGTAGCTCTTGTGCTCTTCAAAACTCTGTTTTCTTTGACCCCCAGGGGGAATTTTTCCCAGTCTCTCCCGCAAAGAAATAATCCACCTGCACTGGAAAATCCATCTCCAAAGTTTGCATACGAGCGATCTCGAAAAACGATTAACTTCATGTTATTGGGATTATTCAAATCTGGGAACTTCAGCATACAATTTACTATTTTTAGTTTTTTAAAATTTTATTCACTCTTAAGATGTCCTCCACCTTGGGAATTTTCATGACAGGACATCAAAACTTGCATCTGGTCTTGCTTGTGTGCCTAATCAAGCAGTCCGATGAGACTCCTCAGCTGTGCCATTTTATCTTCGATAGTAGCTTCATCGTTCTGTCTGGATCTGGTATGGCTAATTGTGATGAAACTGACATTGTCCAAGTAGGACTACTGATGTAGAATTACATCTGACTCACCCTGATTAATCTCTAAAACCGCATAGTTGAAGGCTTCAGAAACCTGACTGCCAATGTTAAATTTCTCCCATTTTGATTAATAACATTTTCTTCAAGTCATTAGTGCCTCCCCATAAAAAAAAACCAACATGCACCATAAAGATGCTCAGGAATTTTGTCTTAGCATGCCAACAGAACATGATTGGGTCCGCCTTCTGTTGTGAACACCCTAATTTTAACTGCCTTTACTGAAAAATACATTTGAGAAGCATCATTTAACCCACATATATTTATTTAATTTCTAGAGCTTCCCTTCTTTTCCTGATGCTTCCTCCAGAGTTTTCAAAAATACCTCCCTCTTGTGCAGGTTACCCTGAAGGAAAACTGCTTTGATATCTATAGAATTCCAAGTGATTAAATAGCTAAAAGAACCTTCAAAATCACCTTTCCAGCAATGGGTGAGTCTACTCTGATCTCTACATCCCTCAAGCATTCCTCAAATCCCCTAGTTACCAATCTAGCCTTGGCCTTATAGGGTCCACCTGATGGGACTTTTCTGTACAAATTCATCTGTATAATTCAGCAGGTTGTCCTCTATCATCAATTTTTGAATTCTTTACAGCTCTATAATTCTTAGTTTAGCCTCTTTTATCGCCCTATCTTCTAGTCTATTAGTAGTTACAAACACATTCCCATCAAAGGGACTTCTATCCTCGTCCTTTGTCCGACTGAGAAGGCTCTTCATTTCCATGCTACACTGTCACTTCCCTTTTTTCTCTTGTTGTGACCTCCCTGGGCTACTTCTATCAGATTGTCTATTATAGATCCTTTCTAATGTACATATCTCTTCCTCTTCCTAAACATAGCTCAAGTTAGAGTACTGATTTGGGAGCTATGTTTTCTTATTTTCCTCTCTGGTATTCCTTGCTGCTAATCCATGGCCTCACTTCTTGTCCCTTATCTTGGGCACTTAGTCAATTTTTATATTTACCCATAGATTTCCCTGCTTGTTCCATTCGCATGGCCTCCCTCCAGTCATCTCAACACTTGGGAACCTACTTTTGGCAACTGATCCTTGCATGAGATTAGTTTTCCAACGTACTTCATGATCATGTATTTCCTGGGCTCTCAAATCCTGTTCCTCTGGCTCCAAATTGTAGAACTGGTGGATAAGCAAAACATAGGGTGCCACATTATCACCCCCTTTGTCCATGTTCTCCGAGTTTGAAAGTTCATAACTCAGCCCTATTACCTGTGAAGAATGTGCTTTTATAGTTTGATTCTCATATTGTCTTATCATTTTCCTGTCACATCCAATAATTTTTCCTTGATCTCTCCATTTCCTAAGTCATTCTCTCTTATAATAAAAACCAGGTTACCAGAACAGAATATTCCCCAGGCCACCTGGGGAATATGAATACAGATTCATATTCTTCATCTGTAACTGCATCTGTAATGCCTTAAGATAAGGCATTAATATTTTAAAGCTCTCCTAATTATTTCAGCTTTGATAAAACGCATTTCTGCCAGCATATTGCACATTTAAGTGAGTGGCAAAAGTAGAGCAACTAGTCATTACTTCAGCGCTAGAGGATTGTCATATAGTACTGAAGGCAATTTTGAATTCTGGCAGTATACAAATTGGTATGGACTGTATCCCCAATCAACTGTCAGGAGTTTTTCACAAGTACTATCTATACCAGTGCCATTTATGACTTGCAGCCTGGTTGATCTGCCAGTATTTAGTGTAACATTTCATCAATTATGGCATGGTTTATTTTGCACAAGCCATTGCTGAATGGACTTTCTGCAGTGGTGTGCATGACCATAATATTTAAGTTCTCACATATCACTAAACTCTACATTCAAAATTCACCTCCATTATCTACTAAGAATTTTCTGGTGATCCAAGGCATGTTTTGATCCACTTCTGCATAATTCATCCACTTTTGTCCATGTTGTTTAATACTGTAGATATGCAGAACCTGGTTGCCATATCTACAAAATATAATAGATAAATACTCTGCTTCTTGTCCTACACCTTCTGGTCCATGGCTACCACCTAATTAAATTCCAGGCCTAATGGGACACCTACAACTGGGTGCAGTGGTATCTTCTGATATTTAAAACATGTATAATTCAGAGATGTGATCTGTTCTACAAAGGATTCATATTCTTCATCTGTAACTCTGGCATCCATCAACAGGAGCTTTAACTTTTGTGATGAGGGATGGGCAAATTGTTTATGCAATTTCCAGATAACTCTCTTCTGGTTAGCTACACTCTTAGCTCCAGAGGTTAACAATACTTCCTGAACTTCTTGATGGGAAACTCCTGCCTTCCTCAACAGAATACAATATTGTCCAGATCCAGTGAACTGTAAGTTCATCGCTTTGCCAAAGACAAATGCTTTGTCATTCTCCATGTCCAAACACATCTTTGCTTTTTTAATCAAGGGCTAACAAGCAATAACGGTATGTAATTCTGAATCACATCAGTGCTAAGTGACACATTCCTCCAATTTCATAGACTCCAAACAGTACAGGAGGAGGCTATTCGGCCCATTGAGTCTGTCACAAACACAATACCGCTCTGCCCCTAATCCCATAACTCCATATATTTATCCTGCTAACCCCCCCGACACTAGGGTCAATATAGCATGGCCAATCAACCTAACCCTCACACATCTTTAGAATCTGGGAGAAAACTACAGCACCCGCAGGAAATACATGCAGTCATGGGGAGAATGTGCAAACTCCACACTATGACCCAAGGCCGGAATTGAACACAAGTCCCTGGCGCTGAAAGGCAGCAGTGCTAACCACTGTGCCACCCCAACATTCCACATGGGAGGAACACTCTCTTTAAAGATGCTAATATGTTTTTGTCCATGAATCGAAAGCAGATCATTATTTCATATTCCTTGACTCTTTTTCACCTGCTTTGTCAAGCATTTCCAAATAACAACTTAGCCAATTGACTTCACACACTGTTCAGTTACAGGTACTACTTAGTACAGCACAATTGAATGAATCGGCAATCAAGAAACTCATGAGCCAATTTAAGTTTTTTGTCACTAGTAAAATACTTCCTTGCCTCTCATCTTTATAGTTTATCATCATCAGAACCATGCTTCAAATACTTGATTGATAATTTTTGGATAGTTCCCTATGTAGTGATATTTAGAGTCAAGACAGAAACACCTAGTAATTCTTCCCCTTGTATTTCTGGGATTAATTTACTGTTGTCTATCACCCCAATCTTTTCATCTTGATCTATAAATCTATTAAAAATACAACCCACCTTAGGATGTCTTCAAGCAATTCCTTCTTATACAAGTCCCTGCGATTAAGCCTCCCCTTGATTTTGAGGGTCAGTAGTCATAGAGTCCTCCGTTCTCTTACCAAGAACTTTCAACATCGTTCACCAAAATAGCTAGAAATGATTGTTTCTCCAAAAATATTTTTAGAATAGTGGTCATTTGTTCAAAAAGAGGATACACAGTACAAAATTAAACACCTGTCAAAACCAAATGACTGACTATGTGATATTTTTGTGCAGTCTAATAATTTGAACTTGCTGCAACTGTACAGGGTACTGGTGAGGCCGCAGCTGGAGTATTGTGTGCAGTTTTGGTTGCCACACTTGCGCAAGGATATTTTGGCCTTGGAGGGAGTGCAGAGGAAGTTCGCTAGGTTGATACCGGAGATGAGGGGGTTGGACTATGAAAAGAGACTAAATAGACAAGGTCTGTACTCGTTGGAGTTTAGAAGGATGAGGGGGGATCTTATAGAGAAGTATAAGATAATGAAGTAGAGAGATTCTTCCCGCTTAGAAAGGATAGCAGGACTACAGACACAGTCTCGGGGGCGGGGGGGGGGGGGGTGCAGTTTAGATCAGAGTTGAGGAGGAACTTCTTCACTCAAAGGGTGGTGAGTCTCTGGGATTCTCTGCCCGTTGAAGTGGTGGAAGCTACCTCGCTAAATATATTTAAGTCACGGGTAGATAGGTTTTTGATAGACAGGGGAATTAAGGGTTATGGGGTGAAAGCGGGAAAGTGGAACTGATCCACTTCAGATCAGCCATGATCTTATTGAATGGCAGGGCTGGCTCAAAGGGCTAGATGGCCTACTCCTGCTCCTATTTCTTATGTTCTTATGAACACAAGTACAGATTCCAGAATTTCTAGATCAAATTTCTTCACTCTTGTGTGTAACCTCTCATCCATGACATATTCTTCTATGAACTGATTGTCCACCTTCTTAAATTGATCAAATATTGACCATGCCTGGTAGGCTTCTAACAATGCATCTTTTTGTAAATTCCCTCCACAAATTGGAGTGGAATCAGCAATCCCTATTCAGTATGTAAATCAGTTACAGTCAATTCCAAAAACTTTATTTCCAATCTTACTTGTTTCTGGTAAAGAGAAGGCCAAAGCCATACACCTTAGCTGAAGAAGTGATCTGAGTTTACATCGCCTCCTTGTTCTCCTATTGTTCATATGATTCCAATTCTAAAAAGACTGGTGGAGAATCATTGTTTCTGATCTTGCAGTATGATTCAGCCATTTCACCTTAAAAGCCACTGGGAGCTTTACTTTGGTCAGAAACAGGGATTGCTTCTGGTTTTCTTCATCTTCCCGCCTTAAGATAGAGGTCAATCCCCTGTGTACATGTTAAACAGGTGAATACCCATTTCCCTAATTAGGCAAGCAGAAGACATTTTGACGATTCACAACAGTTTTATTGTGGTACTTTGGTTCAATACATACACTGGTTTCCGCTCTACATTCTGAAACCTCTCCCTCTCCAGAAGCAGCTCTACATATAACCTTCAATGACCATCACATGCTCTCAATTCAAGGTGTTTCTTCCCTCAGTCCACATTTGGAAAAATGATCCATTTGGAGATATATACCATTTTTTTAATCCATCAATAGCGTCTTTTTTTCTCACAGGCCTTGATTCTAGCAACATTTTTCTCTGCAGATACACAGTTCAGTTATCTCACTCAAGGAACTTCTGAAATGACTAGATTCTCAATTACTACTTTCAACACTTAATTATCCTAATGGATACTACTTAGGCAGTATGGAGATAAGGCAAGATTCGAGATGAGTTGATGTGTGTCTGCTATCATAATGAAAGGAGAGAGAGCCAGGTTGGGGGAGGAGATCCATTTTAGCACATTCACTATATTCCTAAGTGCATCTAAATGCTTTGTGGTTCATTAAAACTGCTTTGGAAGCTTTACTTCTTCCTCCTCTCATATACACTATGTTAGAGCATAGTCTATCCATGGCACTCACAAAATGCGCTAAGTTCAGGAAGAAACAAACAGTGTTACAGTCTTCACTTTTATGATTCTATAGACAACACAAATTCATTTCTCCTAGTATTCTCTCACAAAAGGTTGACAAAGATAATGATAAAGGCTATAACCATGAAGGATTTAGTTTTATTTTTGCACACTATGTTAAAACATTCTTTTAAATCCCCATGCTTTTTTTGCACATTGATTAGACAGGGGAATAAATATGGTTGTTATCACACAATCAATACACTATAGTTCAGAGATAGTTATTGATTGTTCGCCCGTAAGTCTTCGGATGCCTCAAAATGAGGTGTAGCCTGTTCTGTTGGCTTCCCAACCTAGATAATAAAAACTTACATTCTTTGCTTTTTCCCCCCAAATAGTTTGAGGTCGATCAGGTAGTTCCAGTTTAACAAAGTCTACGTTATTTATTCCTCCTTGTGGTCATGTCCCGAAGTTGGTCAGGGAAGTACAGTGTCTCATGTATCAGGGTTTGGACGGCACTACTGTTATTTATATCTGAAATACATAAGAGACAGAAGAATTAATAATTTCTGATATAATTTCTTTAATTTGCTTCTCATACTGTTTCAGAAAGACAGCCATTTCAAAATGACAATGATCAATTTTTTGGTCATATAATTCTAGGCTGCTAGATTAAAATCGGATATCAACATAAACCCCACCCAACACTGTAAATCCATAAACAAGTTTCTGGACCAACATTCAAGGAAGCAAAAATTGTCCAATGATTAGCCCCAATATTACAAGATGAGTGGGAAAGCAAATTGCATGGAGGACGCAAAAAGTCTGCAGAGAGATTTGGATAGGCTGAGTGAGTGGGCGAAGATCGGGCAGATGGAATATAACATTGGCAAGTGTGAGGTTATCCACTTTGGAAGGAATAATAGTAAAATGGACTATTATTTAAATGGTGATAAATTACAACATGCTACTCTGCAGAGGGACCTGGGGGTCTTTGTGCATGAATCACAAAAACTCAGTTTGCAGGTGCAGCAGGTGGTCAAGAAGGTAAATGGAATGTTGGCCTTTATCGCGAGGTGGATGGAATAAAAGCAGGGAGGTCTTGCTGCAATTGTACAAGGTACTGGTGAGGCCGCAACTAGTGTACTGTGTGCAATTTTGGTCTCCTTATTTGCGAAAGGATATATTGGCTTTGGAGGGAGTGCAGAGAAGGTTCACCAGGTTGATACCGGATATGGGGGGGTTAGCTTATGAGGAGAGATTGAGTAGATTGGGCCTGTACTCATTGGAGTTTAGAAGGCTGAGGGGTGATCTTATAGAGACATATAAGACAATGAAGGGGCTAGAAAGGGTAGAGGCAGAGAGATTCTTTTCACTTAGAAAGGAAACAAGAACTAGAGGACACAGCCTCAAAATGAGGGAGAGTCAGTTTAGAACAGAGTCGAAGAGGAACTTCTTCTCTCAGAGGGTAGTGAATCTCTGGAATTCTCTGTCCATTGAAGCTGTGGAGGCTACCTTGTTGAATATGTTTAAGTCACAGGTAGATAGATTTCTGATCAATAAGGGAATTAAGGGTTATGGGGAGCAGGCGGGTAAGTGGAACTGAACCACTTTCAGATCAGCCACGATCTTATCGAATGGCAGGGCAGGCTCGAAGGGCTAGATGGCCTACTCCTGCTCCTATTTCTTATGTTCTTATATCTTCCGTGTTCCCCAAAATTAATTAATCACTGGGAATTTGAGAGGATAGATGCCTATCCAATTGGAATTTGCATAATCCTGTGCATTCCTTGGATAAAGACACATGGAAGACAGGTACTAAGGGAATGAGCAAAGTGATTTGTTGACCTTTGTAAACAATATGGTATGCTTTGATTTCTAAATGTGGTTTGGAATGTTTATTTTGAATGGGCTTTTATTTTGCATTATAGCCATATAGCGGACAATACAGAAGAAAGACAAGTTGTAAGATAGTTGAGAAGAGGAATGGGATGATGTGCACTGGAATCTCAGTCGGATGAGTTGTTCATGGCCAACCTGGCCAGAAAGAGATTGTCTCTTCCCTTCCTCCTCCAGTTTCTTATGCCACAGATAGTGGACCATGTATTTTGATATCTAGTCTGTCATGTACTTCCAGCCTCCTCCAGAACACTGAAAGCATTATTTCACCACCCATTTTTTTCATTTCATGTAGCAGCATGGCTTTCATTGAATGCATGTCTTTGACATGTGCCTGAGCTCTGCAATGGAGTCATCATGCATATCATCAGCAGATAGCGCAGTAGCCCCACTTTGATTTGTTGTGATAGCTCAAATATGGATGATACAGCACTTGAATGCATGTCTTTGACATGTGCCTGAGCTCCGCAATGGAGTCATCATGCATATCAGCAGCAGATTGCGAGTTGATTTGTTGTGATAGCTCAAATATGGATGATACAGCAATTACAAATGAAGGTATGACGACTGTTGCCAGGATACTTGGCACTGACTTGTAAGATTCACCGAGTATTGTTGCACACTACCTGGACATTGAGGGAATAGAATCCCTTCCAACTGCAACAAATTGATGTATCTCTAACCAAAGGCATTATGTATCATGCTGATGGCTGCAATCTTCCCCAAGCTACATGATGGCTCCATCTGTTGCTTTCTGCCAAGAGTGAAATGTAGATAGCTCTCTTTTCAGAAAGAAGGTCAAGGATATCCCTTAAGCAACTATGACAACAAATTGTTAGATGTTGCAAATATCTCCAGCTCCACCTCATAACAAACTCAGTACGTAAAAATTCATTGCCACGATCATCTTTATTGATAATACAGTCCTCACTCTACTGCGCAGTCACAGTTGAGACTACAGCGGTTGGCATACTTCAGTGAGAATGTCCTTACTGAAGCACATTCATTTCACACACAACATTCCTTGCTGAGATTCAAGTAGAAGAATTGCTTTTGAGAAGTGCTTTCAGAGCACCTTGGGCAGATGTGGTCTCCTTCTGAGACTCCTTCTCCCACTCCTCCTTTCTAGAGATTTGTCCTGTTCTGTGCTGCGTGTGCTCATCCTTTGAATCATGCCTTATTCCAAGGGGAATACCCTGGAATGCATGCATGAATTTCTGGGAGCAACCGGTTAGTGCAGAAGCCTTGATATAAGAACCAAGTCTTTCAACATGTCAAAACACTTCTTATAGACTTTACCAACTTTAAGGAACTTTAGAAACCACAAAACATTTCAATTGTAGCAATAGCTTGTATAAATCAATCAACAACTAATAGGAAAGTAATTGATGATCCCCTGAAATGGTCCTGGTTGAAATTCTGCCTGAGTGTTCAGTCATGTGTGATTAGCAGAGGATGTGAACTGGACAGGTGAATTTCAAAAAGGCAGCACTGGCATGAAATTGACATTATACACTAATTGTCATCATGATCTGCCTACTCTGCATACCCCTGGCTCTCACCAGTATGGTATCCAGCACCAAAATTGAGTATGCATGCTTCAGATGCTGATTTAGACCTCAAAAAGGGGGCAATGCAGGTCCAAATTTTGCACCTTAAAAGTTGTTTCTTTTTGTGCTTTATGAAGCAACTCTTAATTAATTCCTGCTGTCATGCTACTTTCTTCAAAATGAGAGGAAGATTTTCTGATTATATACAACTAGTTATGCTTCTCTTGCATCAAGCTGTTTTTTTTGGAAAATCTCACTTTTTCAATGTTGGTTGGTGGAAGAAAATGGGCCTGTAATTTTCCAATAAATTGTCCCACAGAATTTGAGGTTTTGCCAGTTGTGCACAGTCTGCTCATCTCTAAGATAGGTGAAGCTATCTAATGACCAACCTTAGGCCTAATTGGGCTTGGTTATCCTGGTTCCCTCTAACAGTGGCTACTATCTTAATATCACTAGGCCATTCCCATAACTGACACCCTAATTTGACTCTTAGCTTCAGTCCTCTGAAAGACTAATAAGTTCTCCAGTTAACAGGATGAATCCTAATCTCTGCAGGTAGAAATATTCTACAGTGGTAAAACCTGCAATAACTTTGTCAAGTGCTTTTAAAGCATCTTACAAGAACAACGTGCAAACTACAAATCAAGTTCGGGTCTCGTCCATTACTTGCCTGAAAACAAGTTACCTATACCCAAGTTTGTCTATTCATTTCTCCTTGCCAATCTTAATCCTCAGCCTGGTCAATCTTCAATAAGATGTGGGGTATTGAGAGAGTAGAAAAGACACAGAAGAGGATCACAAGATTAATATCTAGCTCACAACAACCGACCAAGATAGGTTCAAGACTTGGGTCTGCATACTTAAGAAAAGCATAGACTGAGGGATGATGGGACTGAGTTAATGAAACATTTTGACTGAATTGATTAGAATGGACCAGGAGTCAGGTTTAAGACAAGTAAGGGAAGAACTAGTTTGGACATCAGGGGCGGGATTTTAAAGCCTCACTCAAGTAAGACTAGAAATTCCCGCCTGAGGTCAATGGACTTTTCCATTGTCCACCCTTCACTGTGGCGGCGGGGTGGTAAAATTCCGATGCAGGTGTTTCATCCTTTTTTGGACAATAGTGGTCCAATGGAACAGGTTACTGGCCCTACACTGAACACTGCAACACTGTATTCCTTGGAGACCACGAGTTCTCAGATTATACCTCCCCTGGTGAAGTTGGAAAACATAGTTGGATGGAATGAATAAGATGCTATACCATTTACTTGAACAAGAGAAGAAACATTGATACCTTATACGGGGAATTTGCTTTTTATCTGTTCATGGGATATTTAGTGGCTAGGCCAGCATTTATTTCCCAGCCCTAACTGCCCCTGAGAGGGTTGTGGTGAGCTGCCTTCTTGAACTGCTGGATCCACGAGTTGTAGGAATACCCACAGTGCTGTCAGGAAGGGAGTTACAGGTTTGTAGCCTAGTGAGGGCGAAGGAAGGTAATATTTTTCCAAGTGATAATGGTGTGAGACTTGGGAGAGGAACTTGCAGGTGATGATGTTTCCATACATCTGTCGCCTTTGACCTTTGAGGTGGTAGAGATCATGGGTTTGGAAGATGCAGTTGAAGGACCCTTGGTGAGTTGCTACAGTTCATTTTATAGATGGTACACATTGCTGCCACCATGCTTCAGTTGTGAAGAGAATGAATGTTTAAGCTACTGAATGGGGCGACAATTAAGGAGTCTCTTTTGTCCTGAATCAGTATATCAAAGCAGAAACTGGGTCTCTATCTCTCCCTCCCTCCCTCTCTCTACAACCAGAACTGAAGAAAGTCGCTAATCCCATGGAACAGATACTGCTCCAAGGATCTTGACCAGAGAGAGCACAACAGGGTGAACATTCTATTTGGGGCCTGCAGAATACTCAGCCCAGTGCCATGTCGAGAGTTGCCTCGCATCTCTTGACAAAATCTGAGGCAATTTTGGGGGTTTAACAACCAAGAGTAAGAGGACCCGGATTGGCTTATTTCCGTGAAGTCCAAGTGGAAGTACTGTTTGACATTAGCCACATGAGAACGTTTAGCATCGGTTGTGCCCTATTTAGATTCATTGCATGTAATAAACATACTCTTCCTATTAAAAGTTCAAACCTACGTTGAATGTATTATTCATCATCGTTCAGGGTGGTTCATAAATATATGTCCAGGCCTTTGACCATACATGAGTGAGTTTGGTCGTGACCACTAAGGCTGAACAACCCTCACATGACCAGAAACACCCTAGATCGCATGTTGGTTTCCTCGCCACCTGCTGAAGACCCAGTCTAGCATCTATGTCCTTTAAGACTCAGCCAGCTCAGTCAGTCATGGTGCTGTCAAGTCACTCTTGGTGATGGACATTCTGAGCTTCCATACTTGCTCCAAGAGTTCAACATAGATGAATACTGATTCATCAACTGAGGGGGACGATATGGGTAATCAGCAGCAGATTTCATTGCTCATGTTTGACCTGACGCCATGAGATTTCATGGAGTCCAGAATTGATATTGAAGAATCTCAGGGCAACTCCCTCTGAGCTGTATACCACTGTGCCACCACTCTGGTAGGTCTGTCCTGTTGACAGGACACCACACACACAGGATTGGTGATAGTGTTCTCTGGAACATTGTCTGCAAGGTATGCTTTCACGAATACAATTATGTCAGTCTGTGGGGCAGCTCTTCCAATTTTTTGGCACAAGACCACAGTTGCTCCGAAAAAGGACTTTCTAAAGGTTCAACATATAGCCAGGTTTTAATTCAATGTAAAAATTAAAGCACAGTGGCAAGATAACACATTAATGTCTGTTTCTCAAGACTGTTGAATGGCAAAGAGCCTCTTAACCACTACAGCTTGCATCTTAACACTTTCACAATGCTGGACAATTTAATAGTCACTTATGTTTTAGGGACAGACCTTACAATGAATCACTGCATTAATAATATACTTACCGTACAGCATTTAATTATAACATTCAAAGTTGACAACATCTTTTAAATCTACTTCTCAAAAGGTTCCAGCTTCTACATCAGGTTTCCCCCAGCGTTCACAAACTGACTGGCCTGGTGTGCTTTGCTGAACCATCAGGAACCCATCAACTTCGTTTCAGATCTTAAACTCAGGGAAATTCAATATTGAGGCAGATACTTAAAAGACCGAACCTGACGTGACATTGGGTTGCAAACTGCCATGTTTCCCATGACAGTCAGTCAAAATTGCAACCCGCAGCAATCAACTGGGAAGTTTAAAATTTACAGAATTTTCATTTTCACCTGCCAAACACAGATTTGCTCAGCATCAGCATGACAAAATTTGGCCCTTGAAACTCACCTAATGGCCTAAATGTTCTGGTCCCGACAGCTGCGGGAATCATCACAGTGGAACAGAGAATTCAACGGATAAGTAAAAGGTCCGTTGACCTCGGATGAGTATTTCTTGTCTTAGGGCAGATGGGACTGGAAAACCCCAACCACTGTATGAACCCTCACTCAGCATTCTTCAAAATGCAGTTAAATTCATGTTATATTTAATACAAGACTAGAATTTAATCCTGTAGTTGGTTAGTGGAAAATAATGCTGCCTAAATAATAAATTTGTACCCAATGAGGTACAGATACAGGAAAAGTTGGTGCTCACTTGAGAGAAACTGGCATTGGAATGACAAGCATTCAATGCACCAAATACTGAAAACAAGATTGCATTTGATTTGACATTTTTTGGTAGGGACAGAATTGATTAAATATGTGATTTCACATTAATTGGGCTGCAAGCTGTGGACAACAATTCCAAATTAGAGTAAAAGGGCAGGTAATTTACTTAAAATAGAAAGCTGTACATCCTTTGCCTAAATGATTGTAACAGGAAAGGTCCTACAGTATTTCACTGTGAATTGACAGGGATAGGCTATGCACAGTGTATTGAATACAAGCAGCTCACAACTTAATTATCTTTGAGGATGAAACAGCCTAGGTCTGAGCTTCATTACCTTCTTTAAGTACAACCCAAATGGGTGAAGTAATCCACAAAAGTTTACATTAACACTGCAATGAAGTTACTATGAAAATCTCCTAAGTCAAATATTGAATTAGTTTAAAGGTGTATTGTACACAACAGAATCATTGTATTCTTTTTAACGCAAGTTGCCATCACTAATATAGTAATGTTGGACTGTCCTAGCAGCAGTATGATTTTCGCTCTAAATAAGTATAACGTTTAAGTTAGAATGGGCTGCGATAAGCCTCAGAGCAAACTCCCCCACCCCATATCGCACCATGGCAATGGCTATGACCGCACTCCCACCTCCACGTACACACCCCCAGGCTGGTGCTCAGTGGTACTGGCCTTCCCATTTCCTTTCATTACTGCTATGCTTGAACCACTCGTTTATAGAGCAGTAATGATATGTGCCGGCGTGACATCTCGCCGGAGAGGCGACAAGCATCGGGGGTGGGTGGGAAAGCAGCCGTGCTGACCTTGCTAATGATACTGAAATCCAATCAAATTCATGCTGATAAGTTTTGCACAGTAGCAGTTAACATCATTCAAAAGGGCCCGGGAAGATAGCAAACCATTACGCGCCAGGCATGAATTGGACTTTTTGCCTCGCACACTATTTTCTCAGCTCACCTTGCTGATCGATGGGCGTGGTGAGGTGGTAAGATTGCATCTGCTATGTCTAAACAATTTGATGATACTTTTGCTGCATCATGTTAAGGTGGTTTTAACTTGATCATCAGTGTATTTTCTAAAGGAACATCAGTTCAGAGCTTAGTTTGGTGATCAAACATTTAGAAATGTTGTTTTTACTGAAAGTTTTAAGAGTTATTTTTCTCTTTCTCCCTCAAACACTATGTACACCAGCACTATAATTTAAAAGATTCTCAAGGGAAACAAACATGGGCACAGCTGGGTTCTCACTTAAAAGAGGTAAATGTCAGACAACAGATTTGTTCCCACAGTCAATATTTTTAGACGAGACTGCAATTTCTCATGTTATTGCGATTCTACCAATTTAGTAAAACCTCCAGAGACTGCCTGAAATCTTACATGCCCCTGTTATGACTTTATACCAACTCTTCCTTTTCACCGCCACCCTTAACAAAATTCTTATGAACATTTTTTTTGCTGCTGCTAAAATTGTTCTGGTCTTTGAGGAAAAAAAAGAGACAACTTTTCCTTCCCGACAGAGAGTGTCTGCCAGTTGCCTATATCTACAGAGAAAGGGCTGCAGATATGAAACCCCAGCATCAATACATCAAGCTGCAAAGAGGGGGGTGCTTAATGGGTTTCCCAATGCAGATTGCCAGGTTATGGCTGGCCAAAATTGAGCCACCACAACTGATAGCAAGGTAAATGCTGGGTTTGAGGAAGTCCCAGGGTGATAGCAGCTCAGGTACTCAGATTCAGCCTACAGAAGCATTCCTGCTGTCCCCCCCTGCCCCTTCCCCACCACCTCAGATCTCACAAAATATAGGAGGGAATTCCCCCATCCCGCCGCACTAATTTTCTAATGCAGTAGCATGGGAGAATCTCATGGCTGGGCATGTGCAGGATTCGCGCATACATATCCGCAGTGGGTGCATCTCTTTATTTAAATCCAATTTTAATGTAATTAGCAGGCCCAGGACTGAAGTCTCTGGGCCCACTAGCATCTCCTGCCCCATATCTCTAGAGGCCATTAAGGCCCCCCTCTGGAGGTTGGGAGCAAGGGGATAGTGCCCCTTGGCCAGTGCCAACCTGGCACTGCCCACCAGGCAATGCCAAGGGGACAGGACTTGAGGGGTGGAGCCAGAATATGGGCAGGGCAATCAATTGCAGGAGGAACTGCTGCGCACTCTGCAACAGGGACCGGTGGGGAGGAGAGGGAAGACCTGCACATTTGCCACTGCACCCTCTGCTATCAACAGCTGGCTTTTGGGTGATTTAAGCCTTGCCTACTCCCCCTACAGGCACAAAATGGTTTCCAGCATTTGTTCTTGCACTGAGTGCATAAGATTCAACATTTCGACTCACCAAAAAAATGGATCCGAAACTCTTCTGTTTTAACTCTCGTTCTGAACTTAAGATTGCCCCCTATAGCTTTAACTGGCCACTTTTTGTACCAGGGAGGTTGAATGGCAATTTTTAACATTTATTACTGTTAAAAGGGCATTTCTTTAGTTGATAATTAAACTCACCTTTCTGTGAAGAGCTAAATGGCAATAATGTGCAACTGCGGCAATTTCGTGAAACTCATGGAGAGAATATCATTTATGCCAAATTAACGGCAGAGTGGAACAAATTGTTCAGCAACTTGTGGAAATTTGCAACTCATGGGTATCTTTTCCTCATCACAAATTACTGGCTGATTTTCACAATAATAATGGTGTGCTTTGTTCAAATGTTGACTTTTTTTGGAAAATTCCAGCCCTTTGTGATTTGTTCAAATATGTTTCTGACTGGTAGCTTTTGAATTAAGGGATTTGAATAAATGTGTTCAATCTGAAGTCTTTGAAGAATGGCTGTCTGAATAATGTCTTTGAAAACAATATCAGCCAGGCAGCTTTTGAAGTTGGGACGGTAAGGATATAAATTAGCCAGCTTTAGTGCTGAGTTTGCTAATCATATTATTTTGTACTAAATAAGGGATGGGTAAAGATTAGTAAACACTGCAACCTTGATGTTTCTGATGGTGTTTCGATATTATTTTATTGTTCTAATCATTTTTGCCCAAATTTGAAACAAAATCTTGTATCAGAATTATTCAACTGCCTCTGGAAGAAATGAGGAAACAGCTTAGAAGAAGCACATAAAATTTTAATTATTTTAAGTCCACTACAGTGCTATTAACCAGAAATCAAAGCAAGTGAATACATTCTCAAGGCCATAGAGATAACAATTCACCAATTAAGATAGTTTGGAACTCAGGAGAGTGGGGGAGAGGAGAGATGATTTCACAGAGTTGTATGGCTGGGAATTGTTACAGAGATAGGAAGAAATCAGTCCATAGAGTTAAACGCAGAAGTGATTGTTTTCTAATTTAAGGAATTGGAGGATCAGAAATACAGCAGAGGGTTAATGATGATTGTGAATTGGTGTGGGATAGAGTAAGGCAACAGAGAGTTGTACATGCTTAAATTTATGGAGATTACAGGAAGATGCAAGGCAAGAGAGCCGTGGAATAGCCAACTCTGACAAAGGCACAAATAAAGATTTCAGAAGCAAAGAGGCCAATGCAGGGACAGAGGCAGATAATGTCACAGAGGTGGAAGTGGGTAGTCTGATAGAGAGGATATTGTGTTTGAAGTTCAGTGTAGAGTGGAATAGGATATGGAAGTTGATATATATTTAGTTCAACCTGAGACCAGCTTGGGGGGTGGGGGGGGGGCGGTGTGTGTGTGGTGATGTTGGTGGTGGTGCTAGAGATCCTATACAAATTCAAACTGATGTATCGATAATTGCATAATCAATAATGGCAGTAATTAAACACTGGCACCATGTGATATCATTGTGACGTGTGATATCATTGTGACGTGTGATATCATTGTGACGTGTGATATCATTGTGACGTGTGATATCATTGTGACGTGTGATATCATTGTGACGTGACTTGCAAACAAGAAAGACAGAAATTTTTGAAAGAAAGAATTGGCTAATTGTGAAACAACTCTTTTTGCACTGATTTAATATACTGTGCATATCAACAAAGCAATAGTCCTTTCCACCATATCCAAAGGCTAACACAGAAATACTCACCCACAGATGTTCCTTGCAGTAGGTTCTGGAATTCATCTGTTTCCAACACCTTCAAGATATTGGTTGATTCCATTCTCTCCAGTTCCACCCTCCAGTACACATAGATTTTGTGATTGAAGCTGACGTACACCAGACAGGGACTATTCCGACCATTTTTGCATGCATATATGCCTAGACGCAGAAGAACAGGTGACAGTAAATTGTAGAGAGTGAAAGCCTGTTAATCAAAGAAACTTGCTTCATTGTGCATGAGCAATCTTCCTCTTTCCATTCAGGCAGACTATTCCAAACTCAGTAAGATTTTGAACTACTGTCAATATGGGTTGATACAGTAAAAGGCAACTTCTGTCAGACATTTGCGATTTTACTAACAGCCCAAGTAGAATTTATATTTGCACGGCATCATTATAAAAAAACTTACTAAATGATTGGAGAGGTAAATTTTGAGAAGGTTTTTGATGCTAAGGGTTCTTTGGAGGTAAACAGATAATGAAGATCTAAGAAAAGGTGAAGCACAAGTTAAGCTTCTCAAACTTGGCAAAATGGAAGAATGAAAAACGGCAAAAGTCCAACTGGGCATCACATCTTAGGAAGGAGGATAAAACAGAAAATGCTGGAAATACTGGCAGTATCTGTGGAGAGAGAGAAACGGTGTTAACATTTCAGGTCTATGACTTTTATCCTGAAACAGACAGATGAAAACACAAAACACAAAAATCTGTTTGAGGCCCACTTTGCAAAACTAATGCAGATGAATAAACTAGGCTCGTACTCGTTAGAGTTTAGAAGAATGAGGGGAGATCTCATTGAGATGTATAAGATGATGAATGGGATGGATAGGATAGAGGTGGAGAGACTCTTCCCGCTCAAAAAAGACAGGACTAGGGGGCACAGCCTCAAGATAAAGGGGGGGCGGTTTAGAATGGAGTTGAGGAGGAACTTCTTCACTCAAAGGGTGGTGAATCTCTGGAATTCTCTGCCCGTTGAAGTGGTGGAGGCTGCCTCGCTAAATATTTTTAAGACGCGGGTTGATGGGTTTTTGATAAGAGAGGGGATTAAGGGTTATGGGGAGGGGGCGGGAAAGTGGAACTGAGCCATGACAGATCAGCCATGATCTTATTGAATGGCGGGGCAGGCTCGAAGGGCTAGATGGCCTACTCCTGCTCCTATTTCTTATGTTCTTATGAATGGCAAGTTTGATTTATTTTTTACTTCCTTATTGTGAAGCTGGAAGTGTAGGACTGCTCCCCCAGCTTCACATTAAATCTGCAGATTACAGGCCAGAATTCACCTTCCCAATTGCCTCCCTCTCCCACCATCCCCATGGACTTTTATTATGACTAGAACATCCACTGCCACCTGGGACCAGAGAGTTTCTTCTGGGCCATAACTGGCACTTAAAGCTCACCGATAATAAGTTAGTAGGGCTGGCAGACCCATTTACTGTGGTTCTGTCACTAGCTTCATCAAGCAGGAGTCGCAAATGCTGCACTGGGATTGCACTGCTAATTTGGTTCTGAAAACTGCTTACATTGCTGAAATTAGTACCAGTGATAAGTGGAGACAAGGAGATATTGGATGAGCAATGGGTCATTGCTTATTTTGAGTGTACAAGTTAGCAATGGGCTGCCAATTCTGGCTGCAAGCACATGATTTCCAAGATGCACCAGCTGTCAAATTGTACCTCAAATAGGATACATCCATAGGATGCATATTGTAAATTGTTATTATCTTTCTGTATAGTAAAGTTTTGACAGAATCCATCCTTTAATTTAAAGTTTCAAATGTTGGAGTACTCTCTCACTTTCATCATAACCATTTATTCATTTCAAGCTGGAAAGCTTGAGCTGTTAAGCTTCAAGAGCCTGGCAGCCAATCTTAATTGGACAGTAAACCTGTCTCAAGTCCAAATTAGTGAATGTTTTCCCCAGGGGAGTGGGTCCAGCACCCAAAAACAGTTCCGACCCCTGATTCCTGTCCCCAGAGGAAAATTCAATCCTAAATGTTGCAATACATGACAGTTCCTGTTGTTCTCCTATAATTACTATTTAAACAAAAAACTGCAACAAAAAAAATGCAGAAAACAGGAAGAGGAAGCTGAAGCTAAAATCAGTTATATAAACAGAGAGCAAATATACTACAGATTTCAGAAATCTGATGCAAAAGCGAAGTGTTTTCAAAAAAATGTTCCGTACCTGAAATGTTAACTTATCGGTTCTCTCCACCGTTACTGAGTGGTTCTAGAAATTGCATTTGTTAAAGTCAACAATGATTTGTTTCTAAAATTGGATTTGATATCCCTTTCACAGAAATTTATGGCCTCAGCAGGGCCAGGACCAGAAAATGCGGCAAGCGATTCAAAATTCCATTGACTTTGACAAGACCAGAAATCCCACTGACAGGAGGGGCATGAAATACCATCCTATAAATTAACAGTTACTCGACACTTACCAGCACAAAATGCACTGACGTTCTCATCAAACTGAAATCGGACAACAGACCTATTTTGGTCAATAATGTACGTTTGACCATCCCAAGCACAGGCCACTACTTCCTCTCGTCCATCACCCTGAAGAAAGTGCAGATGACAATTATGCATTTCTCAATATACCCGCCACAAGCCAGCCAGGCATGCCTACTTTCAATAACATCTGTGTTGTATTAGTAATAACACCTTCATCACAATCAGTTCTAGATCATTATTTCTTTACCTATACCAATATGGCAGGTAGCGTGCTTCAAGCTAATAACTAGCATGTTATTTCTGCCCATTATACTGAAGGCTTACAACCCTATTTAGCGCCATTGTATTTATTGAACACAATCACTAACATGTATAGAAGCCTTGTCATTCTAATGGACAAGTTATATGAATAGATTCAGGAAATAGCTTGGTACTTTGTGATACTTTGATGTTGAAAGAAAGCAGTTTCAAAATAGGGTTATGATAATACTCACTGTAACATCTAACTTTTCCAAGGCAAAGAGCTGATGATCCACTTGAACAGACCACAGGAGTTTGTCTGACCCATCCATCAGCTTTAGAGTACCTGTGCAAAGAGACAAGAGAGTTTTACTCAGTTTTATTGATTAACAGGATTCCAAATAGGTATGTATTAAACCTTTAGAAGAAAAAAATCCAACTAAGAAACCTACAGGAGAAAAGAAAATATTCTCAAAACACCAGAAATTAGTATTTTTCTGTTAGCGCCAGATTAACATATATAAGTTTTCATTTTAATTTTTCCACAACTTTTGGTATAGTAGTTAAGTTATTGCACCTTCATAATTTCATGACAAGGCATTCCTAAGGTTATCTAGTGATAGCTGTAACCAAAGAGAAACAAATCAACTGTTACTTTGCCTTTCCTCCCTTGTTAGATATGTTACTGCCACAGCTTGGGGGTGACTGCTGCCAATGCAAGAAGGTAAAGATAGAAACACCCTCTGAAGTGATACAAAAAGGTTAAAAAAAAGTGTTGCCACGATAGGCAGACCATCAGTGTAAAGGACGTACGACTCCACAAAATGCCACCCATGGCTCCAAGAGGCACGGTAGCAAAGTGGTTAGCACTGCTGCTTCACAGCTCCAGGGACCTGGGTTCGATTCCCAGCTTGGGTCACTGTCTGTGTGGAGTTTGCACATTTTCCTCGTGTCTGCATGGTTTGCCTCTGAGTGTTCTGGTTTCCTCCCACAGTCTAAAGATGTATGAGTTAGGTTGATTGGCCATGCTAAAATTGCCCCTTAGTGTCCTGAGATGTGTAGGTGGAGGGATTAGCAGGTAAATGTGTAGGGATATGGGGGTAGGGCCCGGGTGGTCAGTGCAGACTCAATGGGCTAGATGGCCTCTTTCTGCACCGCAGGGTTTCTATGATTCTATATATGAGATTCAAAGGAAGACTTTTGGACCCCAACAGGAGATCCGTCCACCACTGGGAAGATCCTGTTAGCATCACAAGTTTGACTGCTTAATCAAACCCGGTTATCTGCCACCATTGCCAAGCAGGTAGTCGGTGCCGGCATTCTAACACACGATTCTCTAATTTTAATCCTGGAGTCGCTCCAAAGGGATTGGGAAAATTCTGCCTATAAACTCTATTTCTCTCTCCTTAGATGGTACTTGGCCTTCTAAATATTTCCAGCATTTCCTGTTTGCATTTTAGGATTCCAGCCATCTTTATTTATTTAAATGATAACAATATTTTTTATTTAATCATTGGCTTCAGCAGCATTTAAGTAATTGATTATCTCTGCTTTTTTCTAAACTTAAGTTATGGGCTCTGGGACCATGCATTCAGTTCCATTGTTGTTTAATACAGCCATATTGCTCCAAACAATTAGCCAGCATTCACTGGATGCTTGTGCCAAAAGAATCAATATATATATGATGGACAGTACCATTTGTACTAAGTTATGGCATGAGTGACACCTTTACTAGCGTCACTTAAAAACCTGCTGGGGTCGTCTAGAAAGCTCTGCAATAAAACCTGCCAAATAAATGAGAATTCCATGTTCTTAGCTCCACTAGAATCAATGGCAATGTTCAATTTGGTTTGATCAATGTTGAAATGTAGACTAAACAAACAGCAACAGCAATCTGGCAGAAATGTGATTCGTTGCTGTAAAGTTGATTTCCCTTAAACAAATATGACTTTTTATTGAGCATTGTTGATTTATTTAACTAATACAACAACACTTTTGTGAACATACCAGTTGGCCAGAAAGTTTCTTTTTAAAGGGAATTGAATTTTGGAAAATTATTTATTTGGAGCAATTCAATGATCTGTAGTTCATTAACAGCATCAATCACAAATTTTCACATTGCGTATCAATGCAAGTACATCTTTTGGAATTCACTTAATAAATTAATTTAATTAATTCACAACAAATTGAATAGTCATAGTGTATCTTGTTGAGGGAATAAATATAAAATTGGTCTATTTAAAGAATTATGATGACTATTAAAGACCACACCATGGCCTGGCCCTACCTTTCCACTACAGAACACAACTTTAAAATTCAAAACAGTGACTAACATTTGAAATGATTTTCAATTTGGAAGCTACTAATTGGTTCGAGTATCTGCAGCAGCACATTATGCCTTCATTAAACCTGGAAATAACGTTAGAAATTAAAATTAACAGATGTGTCAAATTCACAAAACAAAACTCACAATTCAAACATATACTCCCATAAACTAGAATAAAAAGTGGATGAATAATGTGATACTATTCAAGTGATCAAAGTTGGAATAACAAGCATTTGTCAATGGTCATTCGTGGTACACTTTTAAATCATTACTGGCCTGACTGAGGCCTATTCTAATGAGATCTCCAATAAATTATGACAAAGTCATCACTGGAGAATTGGAGCATCCAACGGTCTAAAAGTGCTCAGAATCAAATACACTGAATGCTGGACTCAATTTTCAATTCAAAAATACCACAGGAGCTTTGTGTAACATTAAAAATATCATATAACACACATTTTGTCCAAGGAACATGTTATAGGGATTGAAAATCCCCAACATCACTTCCAGAGAGATTTTTTCATACTTCCTCCTCAGAAGGAAGTTCATTTTCTCCTTTGGTGTCTTTGGGCGGGATCTTGAGCTCACATCCTCCATATGCAAAATCTCTGGCAGGAATGCAAAATCTACACATCACTGGTGACATAATCAGCGTGTAATGGGAGTGGACATGACTTAATAGATCTTAATAAATTTAAATATAGTTATCTAATCCCCTTGCCAAATTATCCTCCCTCACTAAATATTCATTCCTTGCCAACATAACATCTCATGGCCAAATGTAAACCTGTCAAGAGGACTCTTTGGGGGTAGGGGGATGTGTGGGGAAGAAGGGCAAAGCATTGTCCCTGGGGGTGAGGGACAAAGCCAGGCAATGCCCTGGCACTTTCATGGGCAGGCCCTTGGGGGAGCCTTATTCTAATTGTGGTTGTGGGGGGAGGAGTAAGCAGGTGCTGAGGGAGGATGTAAATGCCAGCAATGATCATTGGGTTGGGGGAGTTAAGCTTTGTGTTCCAATCGGGGTGCCCTTTAAAGATAATGCCCTGATTTCAATGCAGCTGGTCTTATCGGCTCTCAGAATCCCTGATGCATCAGAATGACAGCGTAAACCACACACAGACTAAAAAGCTCAAAATTTGGAGAGAAAACAGGTCAGTAGAGCTGAAGAGACTCATCCAGTTTTCTCACCAGAATTATTTATAGTTATAAATACCAAACAGAATAAATAACAAACTATTTTTTCAGGATTCTAGAAAGAATCATAGCAAGTTACGGAACAAAAGATCGATCCACTTGGTGTGCCTCAGCCAGTTCTTTGAAAGAGCTGTCCAACTTAATTTCACACTCCAGTTTGTACCCTATCGTCCTAAAGTAGATGTCCAACTGCCTTTTGACAGTTCCAATGGAACCTGATGCTACAAACCTTCAAATAATATGTTCCAGGCCTCAGTGTGTGAAAAGAATCTAATTTCCCTGAAAAGGTTAAGTACGATTTTCTTTTTTTGTACTCACTGCACCTACTTACAAAGCCAAGTTTCCCATATCATTTCTAAAACATCTTATCAACTTGTCTTGCTTTCTTTATCCTCCAGTTCCTGCACTTATTCCCTGGTCCCTCTTAAAAATGTACAATTTTGATTACAATGTATTTCCATGTTATTCCTTCCAAAGTGCATCCACCATTTCACACTTACCCAAATTAAATTCCATCCCTTTTCACTCATATATGTCCTCCTGACTTTTGCTACATCCTGAATATTTTCTATGTTGCAAAGTTTTGAATCATTTGCAAACTTCAAAATTAACTTCAATTTTATTCACTCTTTGATGCCATAGTCAAATGCTGTTTTGATTTCAAGGACTGTCTCACCACTGAAATTCAGCTCTTTCGTATTTGTCTGAACAAAGTCTGTAATGCAATTTGAAGCAGAGTGGCCCTGGCAGAATCCAAACTCAGCTTTTCTGAGCATATTATTACTGAGTAAGTGCCACTTGACATTACTGCTAAGACACCTTCCATTACTCTGCTGATAATTGAGTGTCTACTGATGGATAAAGTGATAACTGGCTGGATTGCATTTGTCCTGACGTCGTGGAGAGGGACGTGCTTGGGCAATTTTTCACAATTTGTCAGGTAGATGCCAAAGCTGTAGATGTAATGGAAGAGCTTGGTTAGGGGCATAGTTAGGTTGGAATATGCTTTCACTACCAAAACCAGGATGGTGACAGGCCCAAGTTACCACTGTTCCTTTAATCACATGTGTTTCTATTTTTCAAGTAGATCATTCTCAAGGTATTTTTATCAAACATTTTTTGCAAGTCTGTCTGTAGGCCGACTGCACTTGCCTTCATCAAACTTCTCTGTTCTTTAACAAAAAGGTTTCTCAATTATGATTTGCCTTTAACAAGTTCATGATAACTATTCCTTATTAACCACATACATCTCCAAGTGAGAATTAATTTTGTCCTTGACAATGATTTTTCAGAATTCTCCCATCATTGACATTAGACTAACTGATACAGTTACCAGATGTCTCTCTCTTCCTTGAGTAGCTTGGTTACATTTGAAATCCTCCAGTCCTCTGGCAGCAAACTCACAATCAAGAGGACTAAAAGATTGTAGTCACAGAGTTTCTGCTTTTTCCAGCCTTGCTTCATTTAACAAACTGGAATGCAGTCCATTTAGAAAACAGAAGTGTCTTAAATATTATAAAATCAAGCTAACTAAAACAAGGAACTTTTCCAAAGTAAATTCAAACTAGGAATATACACAATGAGTAAATAGCAACCTCAACACCAGTGCTTCCCAAGGCTGTCTCCTCAGCCCCTTACTATACTCCTTATACATTTATGATTGTGTGGCCAAATTCCGCTCCAACTCCATTTTCAAGTTTGCTGATGACACCACCATAGTAAGTCAGGTTTCAGACAACAACAAGATAAGAGTACAGGAAAAAGATAAAGAATCTGGTGAAATGGTGCAACGACAATAGTCTCTCCCTCATTATCAGTAAAACGAAGGTGATACTCATCAACTTCAGGAAGTATAATGGAGGATATGCCCCTGTCTACGTCAAAGGGGATGAGCAGAAATGGTCGAGAGCTTCATGTTTCTAGGTGCCCAGGTCATCAACAACCTGTCCTGGTCCCTCTACACTGACACTATAGTTAAGAAAGCTAACCACTGCCTCTACTTTCTCAGTAGGGTATGGAAATTTGGCATATCCGCAATGACTCTCACCAATCTTTACTGAAGCAACCATAGAAAGAATCCTTTCTGGATGTGTCACAGCTTGGTATGATTCCTGCTCTGACCAAGACCGCAAGAAACTACAAAGGGCTGTGAGCGTTACCCAGTCCATAATGCAAGCCAGCCTCCCATTCATTGATTCTGTCTACACTTCCGGTTGCCTCGGCAAAGCAGTCAGCATAATCAAGGATCCCACACGCCCCAGAAATACTCACTTCACCTCTTCTACTGGGAAAAAGATACAAAGGTCTGAGATAATGTATCAACTGACTCAACAACAGCTTCCCTGATGCTAATCAGCCTTTTGAATGGCCTTATATTGTTGATTTTTCTCTACATCCTAGCTATGCCTATAACACTATGTCCTGCACCCACTTTTTTTCTTCTCCCCTATATATGAATGATATGCTTTGTCTGCATAGCATGCAAGAAACAGTATTTTTCACTATATACCAATACATGTGAAATAATAAATCAAATGATAGTTAGAATAATCTTTGGTTTTTAAAGTGGTTCTGTTAATGATACTTTACTCAGCAGAATGAAGCTCTTAGTCATATGTTTGAAACAACTGTGCCTGCTCATTTGCTTCTTGACGTACATTATTATTGCTTTAAAATCCAACTGCATTTGATTTACAATGAACTAGTTTTTAATGTTCTCAGAATTGATCTGAGATCAACCAGATTAGCAGCATCAATATTAGATGTCAGATGTGTTCTGCTGGGATTCACTTGACTGATATCATAAAAAATGTAGGCAATAGAGGCTGTCATTTGGATTCTATAACATAGGAATTCAAACACTGGACACATATGACAAGAGTGGAAGTAATCACAGATTTGTCTGGGTATCGTCAGAGTGAGGTCAAAACATCACATTCAAATAACCTGTAAGGTGTCCATGTCCTTTCATTTTCATTTTGATTGCTTGGACCATGTCTAATACATAGCAACAATTATGAGACATAAAATGGGATGCATTCCAGTTTCAGCATTGTCCATCATACAACAATCCTTTCTTCTATAAAAGCATGATACGTCATCACCCTCTCTGTAATTACTGTTCCATCGGCTCCTGACTACAAAAAGTGGTAATTGAACTAATTGAGACACTTAAATTGAGCAATTAATTGCAGTCCACAACATTAATGTTCATATAAAAGAAGAGTGCTGTGTGAAGCCAGGAAATGCACAACCAAGTAGCTCATTGAAGTCAAGGGGGATGTCAAAATAAGCTTGCAGCCTGCTGTGTCATCCAAGAAAGGAGTTTGCCCCTGCTGCTCTGACAGTCTTAATTATCTAACAGCTACACAAGCAGACTTTGGATGACAGGCAAAGGAAAAAAGACCTTTTTAAAAAAGTTAAAAATATACCAGTAATTAGCCACAACTGTACACACAAAAAAGCTCTTCACGGCTTCAAGGTTGCTTGAATTGAAATAAATAAGTTGGAACAATTCTTCCTTATAATTTGCTAAATTATAAAAAGTAAAACTGAATCGTTAAAATTATTCTCTGTAGGTCTTTAAAAAAATCCAAACTTTCAGCTTTTTTGACAAACAAAGTATACTAATTTTACAAATACTCACATTTGCATGAGTCCAGAATTTGCACCATTGTAGACGCTATCAAAATTCCCAATCCAATCTTCTCTCCCAGAAATTCAAAATTTTCCTAGAATTTCTTCAATTACTGATATCAGGTTTTAATAATTCTTCTGTGTTGCAAGAACACTTCTGAATAATACATTATGCACACATATGCTGTCTGAAGTTTAGGTGCTAACAGGAGATTTTTTTCTGATCTCAGTCCCTGTTCCTTTTTCCCCATTATTCATTGGTTGTACTCCATCAGCAGGTGATTATGAAGGAATGAAACACTTTGTTAATGTTAATTTTTATCACATAGTGCTTCTGAACATTAAACATTTAGACCTAATATTAGATAATACAAAATTTGTATCCTGGAAAAAAGCCTTCCAGCTTCTACATAGGTTACAATCTATGTTAAAATATAAATTACAGCAGCAGCCGGCCACCATGTCAGCAGTTGGAACAGATACACAGACAGCCTGCAGAAGCATAATGGATTAAGCAGGTTCTTTCTCCTTAGGCCAATATCAGTGTTAGCTTTTGGATGACCACCTGGAAATAGCATCCTTCCCAGTTATAGAGGTGAGCTCTGTCCCTTGTTGCAGAATTATTGGGTTGATTTTAAAATTTCCCAACTGATGACTATCTTGAACATCACCTGATGGGTAAACGTTTGTTGAGACATGATCATGAAAACTGAGTGGCACTTGGAAGAAAACTGGGCCTGCCAAATGAAGACACAGAGCGTGTGCTGGTGCTAATTGTAATGTCCTAACTATGTTAGGGGCTGTGGGTTTTAAATGTAAAGAAAATATGTGGTTTACATACACAGATTCAAACTAACACACAACATATTGGAAGATATGGGATGAGATTCCCCAGCCTCCCAGCTGTGTGTTTCCCACTGGTGGGAGGTGGCACATTATTTGTTAGGGGTGGGATTCTCTGGTGCCACTGCTGTCAATGGGAATTTCCACTGACGTCATCCTACACTGGCGGGAAACCCACAGGCGGGGGTGCGCTGCTGGTGGAACAAGAGAATCCCGCCGGTGTGAACAGCCGGAGAATTCTGGCCTAGTTCTCTACACAAAGTACAAACTAAAACTTAAAGGAGGAGCCTATGCAACACCTCAAATGACATCATCATCAAATCATGTGGTCAGCTCTTAAAGCAATCATACAACGACTTAAATATATAACATCTTCTCCCTTTACTTCTGTGGTCATTACAACAAATTACTATGCTGCTATACATAGTATCAATAATACTTTATAGACACAGTACTATGCATCATTAATCATTATATACAGTCAATAAAAAAGTCAATCAGAAGGATTATTCCTCTTTGGTTGTATGTGACATTCTGGAATTTGGCTGTCCTTGACCCTAGAAGTATGATTAGAAACTTCGGTAGACATTTACTCTCTTGGAACTAATCCTGTCTTATTCTCACCTAGTACAGCAGCAGGGACACAATCATCAGGCCACCAGATTCAACTAAGTCTGTTGCACAACACTAGGGACTAAAGTAGTTGGTACTTCCGGACATGATTCTGAGAAATCATTCTGAGATGACAACAACTGGTCAGCATGGCACTGCCGAACAAGTTCATCTTTGGCTTGAACCATGCAGAAAATTGAATCTGTTTTTGCCAGAACTATGGCTGGTACCCATTTTTCACTTGTGGCATAATTACAGCTAATGCTCGAGCTCCTTGTTGAAATGAGCGTTGTTTTTCTCTCATTTCTCATCCAATAACTTGGGATTATTGTTTATGTCTTACTATCTTTGAAGTTTCTGGAGGTAATAACAAATCTACTTTCTCTTTAAAAGCAGGTGATCTTTGGGTAGTTGCATGAGTGGTGTTTCAATAAGATGCCGAAAAGATATTCACATGATGTATGAATTTGAAGCTTTTAAAGAACGTTTCAAGGATTGTATGAATCTTTTAGCTAATCCATTGGTTGACAGATGATGAGGTGTAATTTACTTTGAGATAATCCTCAAACTTTTGTGAAGTAACCTGGGAACCACTGTTGCTAACAATTTGTTCCGGTTTACCATGTCTGGCAAAAATTGTCAAGTTTTTCAATGGTTTGTTCAGATGTAGTAGATCTCATGATAACAGCGTCTGGCCATTTTGAATGTGCATCAATTATGACTAAGAACACGTAACCCTCAAACAGATCATCAAAATCTACATGCAATTGTTGCCAAGGCAAATGTGTAAAGGAGACAACGCTGGTGTATTTCTTATGCACAGGTTACCTTGATTTTATAACTGCATGTCTCAGCTGATGGAGGAACAACGCTCCGAAAGCTCATGTTACAAAATAAACCTGTTGGACTTTAACCTGGTGTTATGAGCCTTCTCACTGTGCCTACCCCAGTCCAACACTGGCAATTCCACATCATATCTTCTCATGACTCGCAAATTCACAATGTTGTGTTAGCCATTATAAGGTTGCCACAACCTGAGCAATGCTTTCGCCTTCCATTTAATTCCTTCAGTGGAATCTGAACCATTCTACAATGATCAATGGCTTTGGAGAATAATGCTCTTCAAGGATCTTTGTTAAGTCATCATAAATTTTGATTCCTGGCTTTGCTGGATGAACCAAGTTCAGGAGCAAATTGAAGGTCTTACTTCCTATTGTAATGAGAAAAACTGGTACAAGTAATTCATTTGTAATTTTATTCACTTGTACAAAGTACTGAAAATGCTTTGTGCAAGAACTCCATGATTCATTTTCTTCATTGAAAGAACTATAGATCCTATCTGACCCACCATTTCTCTTGTAGTCATGAGCAACTCAAGACTGCTCAGTATATACATTTTTTTTTACTGTGTTCCCAGTACTGTCCAATTTTTCCTGAAGATCAATGACTTGAAGTATTTTTTTTCGAGCGATCACAGTTGTACAGTGAAGCATTCCACTTTTCAAATGTGTTATATACTGCCTGGAACTTCACCCTTCTCTGATCTGAAATACCCTCTCTTTTAGAACCTCACAGAGCTTTTTTCTTACTTTATCTTCCTTTGGGCACTTCGTTCTTTAATCCTGTTATAGCTTCTTCCCAGTCTTCTAATATTCGAAGTGTGAGGGCCCAAAATGCTTTTTCTTCTATTAAGATCTTTTCTTAATGTAACAAAATCTCAACTTGTCTCCAATTTTCTTTACGATGTCCTAAATATATTAGGGGTTCTAGGTTTAAGACAGAACAGATGTGGGGTGGGATTTTACAGCTGTACTCAACCTGAGACCAGAAAAATTCTGTCCAAAGTCAACAATTTCATTGTCTGCCCCTTGCCTGTTCCGATTCCGTGGCGGGCGAGGCGATAGAATTCCAGCAGTAGTTTGCACATGTAATAGGTTTATTGAAAGAGATGGGGGGCAATTTTCCCAGCCACTGCGCTGCTCAAATAGCACAACAGGCTGGGAGAATTAGCCTGTACTGGGATTCGCAACTGGTGTCCAGCTGATCATGAGTCTCCCAGGCCCTTTTTTTTATGTAATCAGCCTCGCACCAGAAATCAGCACAAGGCTACTCAGAATACGGAAATTCAAATTTCCATGTCATGAGCAAGCCCGCGACGGTATTCTCTGGGCTTGCTAATGTCTTCTCCCACTATCGCCCCCGTTCCCACCAGTGAAGGTTAAAGCTGGTCCCCATCAATGGGGATCAGGCATGATCACCCACCTTTGGGAACAGGGCAATTGAAGACTTCCCAGGAGATCAGGAGAGAGGACTGCCCCTTGGGCAGTGCCAACCTGGTACCACCAATCTGGCACCCTGGCACTGTCCACTGGGCACCAGGATGTCGAACTGAAACTAAACGCAGCAGCTTGTGAAACACCCCAAATGACAACACCATCAAATTTTGTGATCAGCTCTTAAAACAATCATACAACCACTTAACTTATATAGTACTAATAACTTCCTTTACAAATTATTTATTTCTCTCAGGCTGATTATTGAAGTCTCTGAATCTGGGTCAGAAAATCTGATTACGTCAGCTGCAAGCTAAATAAAATTATTATCGAAATATGGTTATATCTGGAAATTTTTAAGTTTGTCAAAAAACAAACTGAATGTTAACTATTACTATGAAGTGATTCTAAGAGTCCTTAGAATCACAGAATAACAGCACAGAAACCCATTTGATCCATCTAGTCTGTGCTTGCTCTGTGAAAGTATCAAATTAGTCCCACTTTCCTGTTCTTCTAACAATCTTTCCCCTTCAAGTACTTATTCAATTCTCTATGAATGTTTTTATTAAAATTGTTGCCACCACCCATCTGGCAATGCATTCTCAATCATAACTCTATGTAAAAGCTTTATTCCTCAATTAGCCTTTGATTCTTTTGTCAATTAGCATAAATCTTTGCCTGGTTGCTGACTCTAAGGACACTGGAAACATAGTAAAACACAGAAATATAGGAAACAGAAGGAGTAGGCATTTTAGCCCTTCAAATCTGACCTGCTAATCAACATTATCATGGCTGATCCTCTGTCTTAACACCATACCCCTGCACTCTTCCTGTTTCCTTTGACACCTTTAGAGTGTAGAAATCTATCTAATTATTTCTTAAGTATATTCAGTAACTTGGCCTCCAGAGCCTTCTGTGGTGGAGAATTCCACAGGTTCACTACCCTCTGAATGAAGAAATATCTCATCTCAGTCCTAAATGGCATGCCCCATATCCTGAGACTGTGACCCTTTGCTCTAGACCCCGCAGCCAGAGGAACATCCCTACATTTTGAAATATTGTTCATGCACATTAACCCTATTTTTTTTCAAGATAGGGAAAAATTCTGTTAGTTGTATCATGTGTATGTGGTGGCTTTTAACTGCGGGTTCCTTTGAGGTCTATAAATCAATACATATCGAAACTGCAGTTGTTGGCTTGTAATGTGTAACTTTATATATAAATTGGCTTCAGTTCTATTTTACACCAGCAAATATCCTGGAAGGCAGCAATAGTTTACCATTTATTTTTAACTTACATTTTATTTTGTTAAATATAATAACTTTATACTTTGTTGAACCCATGTATAAATCATCAACAGTAATGCCAAACTAAAAGTTATTATAGGTCCTTACCATCCAATGTACAAAGAGCAAATAAGCCAGACTTGGACACATCATCACAGGAACCTGTAAACAAAAAGGAAAATGTTTTTTTTTCACTTGTTTATACTGAATACTCGTTTTTTTTCCATCCTTCCTGACGGAATGTCTCACTTAATTATGTTGTTGCAGTCAGGAATTGAGCATGGTATAACTTATGCGGGTATAATCTGCATCATTCCACTTTGGAGGATTAATGAGGTACACAAACCCAAAACCATTCTTTGCATACAGAATCTGTTGGTCGTTTTTCAGCAGCTCCTCAAATTAGTAAGACTGAGGTTAGCACGTAGCTATACCAAATTTCATGATAAAGCATGCACTCCTGCCAAAATTGTTAATCATTTATTCTTGTGATGACGAGTATAAACTAATTGATTAGGGAGCATATTTAAAATTTCAATTGGATTTACCCATTTTAATACTTAATATATAAAGACTTATTTAATTACATTATGAAATGTTTTACTGGGAACAGTTATCAATATTTTCTTATGCCTATACCTTCTTCAAGGCTTTCATTGTATAATTAGAAAGAAAGGCTTATTCACATTAAACACTGTGTGGCACAGTCCTTAACAAAATGAAACTTCCACACAAATATCATGTTTATAGATTTCTTATACAGCCTGCTACATTTTCTTGCCACTAATTTGAATGAAAGGAAAAAGACGGCCTTTTCAGTGTGTGATCCTTCCTGCACTTTATCCAGACACCACCTAATGTCAGATGAAAATCTAACTCTATAACCACAATTCTCTAGACTTTAGAGTAATATATGGCCCTTAAAGGAAAAACCATGGTTGGCAGCTAAATATCACAACAACACTTCAAACTGCAGATTACATATGAGCAGAGCTATGAAAGATCTGCTAATTCACAAATACTTCCTAAAGTGTATTCTAGTATGGTCATATCACATTGGCTGACTGCACCCTGTCTGTAGTTCATGTAAGATGTGACTGAATGAGATCAGTCAAATTGAGATGCAAACATCTAAAACCCAAACAAATTCCATACCCCTGCCCCAACATGACTCAATTCTCTGAATTATCAAAGCCTTCATGCCAATTTTGTTTGTTCAATACTGTATATTACTATCTTAATGCGGCTCTTCTTGAAGCACGAAGTCAAATCAAGTACATGAATTGTTTTGCACTAATCATATTGGCTTGCTATAAAATAATAAGATAAATTCCTTTTGGTCAACTTACTACATCCATTCATAGACATTTATAATCCTGACCCAACTTCTTATACTGTTGAGTTTAAATTGTATTCTAACTTCCTATAAAATACCTTATGAAAACCAGCACTTTCCTGTTTTGTTTTAACTGTACACTTTTCTTAATGTATCTTACCCTGCTTTGTACTTCCTTGTCCTATTTTCTAAGCAACATGCTCAGAAAAAATAGCAAATATATAAAATCAACTCAAGTAGTACTCTTTATCATAGAATCTCTACAGTGCAGAAAGAGGCCCATCATGTCTGCACCGTTCACAATCCTACCCACCCCATAAGCCCATTTATTTACTCTTCACTTCCCTGACACTAGGATCAATTCAGCATAGCCAATTAACCTAACCCGCACATCTTTGGACTGTGGGAGAAAACTGGAGCACCTGGAGGAAACCCACGCAGACACGGGGAGAATGTGCAAACTCCACACAGACAGTGACCTAAGGCCGGAATTGAACCCGGGTCGCTGGTGCTGTGAGGCAACAGTGCTAACCACTGTGCCACCCTGTTCAAGGCATGACTTTCCAGATAAGGCACTGTACGGGGGTGTTTGGGATCAGGTTCTAGTGAAGATAAATGATCCAATTGCATAACTGAAGAAAAGCAGAGATTTCTCCCAAAGTTCCAAACAATTTTCATCAGTCAACCAAACCAATGATACAGATTAACTGGCCCTTCAATTGCTGATAGGTGAACAATGCTGAATGCAAACTCACTGAAGCATTTACCTACAAAACATAAACATCTACACTTCTAAAGTAGTTCATTAACTATATTACTATACAGCCTTGGGCCAACCTCGAGATGTGAATTCCAATTGTAATTCCAAGTTTAAATACCAATCACAATTTAGTGGAATTTTCTGTCGAATAGCTATCATTAGACAAGAAATAAATGCAAGTGAAGACAGTCATTTTCATTTACTGAATTTGGACAACTTAATGGACTCCAAATGAGGCTGTTCAAAGATAAATCTTTGTTGCGGAACAGCTCCAAGAAAGTGATAATGGTACAAACAAAATTGCAAAAAGACATTCACGTTGCAAACCTGAAAGCTTGTGAATTTTTTCTTTTAGCAATTTGGCAGAATTATTCCAGGGCATGTCCTACACATAAATTCTGCACGACTTGAGACAGGTGCCAAGCTGCTTCAAAATGCCAGCAGAAACAGTCACTATATCACAACACTCAGAAAATTAAAGGAAGATTATCATTTTGTAGACACCAAGTGCTTTTTCCAACTTGAAGTACTGCAAATTCTTTACCACAATATCTGGAAGACTCAAATGGATTATTGATGCGTGCAACAAAGAGCATATAAAGTAGGGAGGTCTTGCTGCAGCTGTATAGGGCATTGGTGAGGCCGCAACTGGAGTACTGTGTGCAGTTTTGGGCGCCGCACCTGCGCAAGGATATTTTGGCCCTGGAGGGAGTGCAGAGGAGGTTTACTAGGCTGATACCGGAGTTGAGGGGATTGAGCTATGAGGAGAGGCTGAATAAACTAGGCTTGTACTCGTTAGAGTTTAGAAGAATGAGGGGAGATCTCATTGAGACGTATAAGATGATGAATGGGGTGGATAGGATAGAGGTGGAGAGACTCTTCCCGCTCAAAAAAGACAGTAGGACTAGGGGGCACAGCCTCAAGATAAAGGGGAGGCGGTTTAGAACGGAGTTGAGGAGGAACTTCTTCACTCAAAGGGTGGTGAATCTCTGGAATTCTCTGCCCGTTGAAGTGGTGGAGGCTGCCTCGCTAAATATTTTTAAGAAGCGGGTTGATGGGTTCTTGATAAGAGAGGGGATTAAGGGTTATGGGGAGAGGGCGGGAAAGTGGAACTGAGCCACAACAGATCAGCCATGATCTTATTGAATGGCGGGGCAGGCTCGAAGGGCTAGATGGCCTACTCCTGCTCCTATTTCTTATGTTCTTATGTTCTTATGTTCATTTAAAATCTGATTGAGCAAATCAGATGAATCGCATGCAAAATGATTAATGCCCGAGAGTGAGTTACAGATTTAAATCTAAATGGTTCAATCAACGGGTAAAATCATGACACATTACAGAAAAACGTTAGGTTCAAATAACTACAATCAGTTTTGGGAGTACAGCAATAGGAACACACCATACACTCTTTTCAAAAAATGGGATGTCCTGCTGTAGGGTTTATCCCTTCTTATAATCACATGTCTACTGGCAGGACAGTGGTTAGCACTGCTGCCTCACAGTGCAAAGGACCTGGGTTCGAGTCCCGACTTGCATCACTGTGCAGAGTTTGCAGTTCTCCCCATGTATGCATGGGTTTCCTCTCACAGTCCAAAGATGTGCAGGTTAAGTTGATTGGCCATGCTAAATTGTCCCTTAATGTCAGGGTGACAAGCTAGGGTAAATACATGGGATTATGGGAATAGGGTCTGGATGGGATTGTGGTCGATGCAGACTCAATGGGTTGAAAGGCCTCCTTCTGCATTGTAGGATTCTAGGAGTTGACATACCTGTACACCATGATTGTATATTAACTAACAAAAATGAGCTAACTTTATCAATGCACACTACATATTATAGATAATATTCAGATACAAGGTGGCCAGCCCAAATTATTGTTCATAGAACAAAGAACGAAGAACAAAGAACAAAAAACAGCCCGGGAAACAGGCCCTTCAGCCCAATGAGCCCGCGCCGCCATCTCAACACCACCAGTCCCCCTCTCCACCCACAACCCTTGTCTAATGTTTTATGGCCATCCAGATTGAGGGAAACTGATTTAGGGACAACTTATTCCTGCCAATCAGCCTAACAGCACATCTTTGGGGTGTGGGAGGAAACCGGAGCACCCGGAGAAAACCCACGCAAGCACAGGGAGAATGCACAAACTCCCACAGACACCGGCCCAAATCCATGTGTCTGCACAGCAATCAGCGATAGTCACTGAGCTGTCGTCTTGCCCAGTATCTGGTCCAGTTTAGGCACACACTAACGACATGAAGCACCAGGCCAATCTCGAACAACCAAGAGCAGCCCCAGTACGACCCATCGCATGTATGCCCCTCGTTGGACACAAGGCGGACCGACTTAAAACCTGTGAATGAAAAGGGGAAAAAAAATTACTACTTAAGATTTATTAAGAACATAACAAAAATAGGAACATCAGTAGGCCTTTCAGCCCTTGCACCCTATCTCATTTAATACTATTATAGCCGATACTCCAGCTCAACTCCACATTAGAACAGAAGAAATAGCCAATTCAGTGGACACTTGTGCCAACTGCACAAAGTAGAAGATAAGGCAGCTTGAAGTCTTTGCACTTCAATCTTAGTTTCATAGTTGGTGAAGGTTTTCAAGGATTCACACACTTACCTCTGTTGATACTGCCAATTAAATGTGTGGAAACATTTTTATTGTGAATCCGGCCCGAAGTCTGATGAAGAATAACGTCCCGGATCAGACCCTCACTGTACAGAAGAAAAAAGAAAATGTGGGTTCTGAAAAGAGAATTAACAATATAAACATGGTTCTGGGATGAAAACCCCTGACTTAAACAACAATTTTTCACTCTTGGTGATTTACATATGCTTAGAACAATATTTGCTCAACTGAGCATTTTAATTTTCCAATACTCAACAGAGTAGCTGAGCCACATTGCCAAAGAAAGTACAGATTCAATTCCCAAGTTGTTCTGAATTAACTAAGCTAAGCTAGAACAGTGGATGAAACATCAATACTGGCCTTTGTACTACTCAGTTAGGAAGGAGAAATCAACTAAATTCCTATTTCTGATCATTGTATAGGTTTTTTTTATGCACACATATTGGGATGAGGAAAGAAGCAGAAAAGGCTGCAATTTGCCCCACAGTCCAATAAATTTCTAAAATTCATTATTCTATACCTATATTAATATGATCACAGAGGCAAGGATCCAAACTTATCTCTGGCTAGAGAACTATGCCAACAAATGCTGCTTCTTTCCTTGGAGATCCACCATAGTAAGGAAGTGAACAAACTGAAGTGAAAGAATTAGACACATGATAGATCTGAAAACAGGGAAAGATATGGGCAATTGGCAAAAGAGATAAGAATTAATGAAAGTCATATTTGCTTCACAATTCACATCCTAAATACAGCCAATTGTGACCCAAAGAGAAAATACTAGAAAATCTCAGCAGGTCTGGCAGCATCTGTAAGGAGAGAAAAGAGCTGACGTTTCGAGTCCAGATGACTCTTTGTCGCAGCCAACTGTGGTTGCTTTTACTGCCAAATTACATCAGATTAACCAGCACATCCCACCAAAAGAAATGACTGATAAACAAAAGGAGTAGTTAAGGAAAAAAGTCATGAGAGGTAGAAAATAGGAAAATAGCCAATGCAAAGACAAAGTGGTGCAAACCATGAGAGATTGACCAGCAATAAATCAACAACAGAATTTATTGAGCACCTTTACTGCCCCAAGGTGCTTCATGAAATGTAATCAGACAAAATTCAACATTGAGCCAAAGATGATGTCAAAAGGGGTTACTAAAAATTTGGATTTTAAGGAGAATCTTACAGAAAAAAAGGGAGATTGAGAGAGAGAGGAAAGGAAGGAGGCAAGAGTTTAGGAATGAATACAATAGAGGCAGCTCAAAACCATGACTACCAATAATGGGGCAATGCAAAGGAGGGTGCAAAAGAAATCAGAAAAGTCTTTTGTGAAGGGAGGATGAATAAATATGAAGAAAGGAAAATAAGATATGTTGACAGAGTCAGGTGAAGTGGGCAGGAAACTCATGTGGAACATAAACACCAGTTTGGGTGCCAAGTGGTTAACTTTGCTGCTTCACAATGCCAGGGACCCGGGTTTGATTCCGGCCTTGGGTGACTGCATGGACTTTGCATCTTGCCCCCTTGTCTGTGTGGGTTTCCTCCAGGTGCTCTGGTTTCCTCCCATCATCCAAAGATATGCAGGTTAGGTGGATTGGCCAAGGTAAATATGTGGGGTTATAGGGATAGGGTGGGCAGGTGAGCCTCAGTAAAATGGTCTTTGGAGAGTTGGCACAAACTTGATGGACCAAATGGCCTCCTTCTGCACTGTAGGGACTCTATTCTATTGATCAAGATCAGTCTGCCTTGTATCTGTAATCCCTTTTCCTCATGGGATTTTACATAAACAAGACAAACAGAGAAAGACCACTTTGGCCATCAAGATGATTCTATTCAGTCATGTTGCATAGTTGCAACATGACATCACAATGCTCTCCACCACCAATGAACATGTAATAGGGGTTAAAATCGTCAGAATTCCTCTCTGACCTCTGCAAAGGTCCCATCTGTTTGTTCTTTCCTGACAATTGGAGCCTCTCAATTTTGGTAATCATTATAAATCTGGCCTACACTTTCTACAGAGCTTCAACATCTTTTAGTAATTTGAAGACCACAACTGCATGCAATTCTGTACATCCCCATCTTGAGTTTCCTCATTAAGTGTCATCCAGCAGGGAAGCAGCGAGTGGGAGAAAACAGGCAAGCAGGAGGGAGTGACAAGTAGGGACAAGTAGGCAAGAAAGGGCAAGAATTGAGGAGTGGGTGAATAGGGGAAGTCAGTGAGTAGAAGGGGTGGGTGAATGGGGGGTGCACTTGGGCATATGGGAGTGTGAGTAACTGGGGGGGGTAGTGGGGCCAGTGGGCGACGGGAGGGGGGAGTGGCGACGGTGAGGCAGACTGGGCAAATGGGGGGGGGAGTGAGCAAATGGGAGGGAGTGAGTGATTAGTGGGCGGATATAGAGGCATGGGGAGAGGAAGTCTTCGAAAGAGTTGGCCTGTGGGACAGCTGGTGAGCGTGAGGTAAATAAAAGAATTAGCATATTTCTTATATATTTTTTAATGTATTATATATTTTTAAATATTTAATTTACAAATATAGGAATTTAAGAATGCATAGTATTTAATGCTTTTTCTGATGAGAACGGTCTTACAAAACGTAGCTACAAACTTAAATTTGTTGTAATGGGAAAATGTGATTCACTTAAAGATGTTTCACTTAAACTTTTCAGGAACACAGCGTGAAACACGAGTGTGGTTTGGCTAAAATTCTATGAACAAATGATCTCCTTGTTTTTGTATTCTATCCCTCCAGGTTCAAAGGGCCAAATTGTATACTCCTGATTCTAAGTTTTATGTATGAATCATGTACTCCAGTATTTTGTTTGCAATCTTTATTGCCTCATTAACTGGTATTGCTACTTTAGGATTCATGCATCTGCATTTCCAAATTTATTTGCTCCTCTGCCCTATTTAGTTTCTTACCTTCCAAAGAATAAAGTATTCTCCTTATTTTCCTACCAAAATGAGCAACTCACACTTTGCTAAACTGAATTTCAGTTACTATTTCTCCGGCTCCTCTGCAAACCTGCTGTGCCTTTCTGTATTTTGGTGAAGTTCTCCCCATCATTACTTATTATCCCTGTGGGACACAATTTCTTGCTTTTCCATCAGACTGAGAAAATTCCTCTAATTCCTACATCATGTTTATTGTTTTACAGTCATCTTTCAATTCATTTTGCTGCCTGACCTTGACCCTGTCAGACTCTTAAATTTATCATGAAACTCTGTTTTGGCAATCTATCAAAGGCCTTTTGAAAATCTACATATACTATATCAGTTGTTTCTCTTTCAATCCCTTTACTTTCTTTTTCAGATAATTCAATACAATTGCTAAAACATGATATTCTCCATTATTAGGTGTTTTGTCATCTCATCCTTTCACAAAGATTTTAGCATATTTCCAAACACCAACATTAAGCTAACAATTCCCTGAATTAGCTCTGTCTCCAGTTTTGAAGATAGGAATTTGCCATCCATCAGTGTTTGGCATTCTCTCTCTCCTTCTGTTCAATGTTTACACGTAGATACTAATGCTGCTGCTATCTCGTCCTGGCTTTTTGAATATCTGCAGGAGTCTATCTGAGCCTAATTCTTTCTGCACTCTCTTCTAGTCTCTTACTACACTCTAATGTACCTCTCTCTCAGCATCTCAGCCTCTATCTCAGTTCCCTCTCCTAATTATAGAATATTATTGTTCCAAATGAAGTCATGTAACTTATTTTCCAAAGATCTTTTGTAGTTGAATGAATTTTCCTACAAAATTATCATCTATTCATTTTACAACTTTTTGCAGCCTTTCCACGCTCTCCTCTGGAGTCAGGCTGGTCGAAAGCCTTGGCTTCTTCCTTGTCTAAAAACACAAGAACCTAACAACTTCTAATATTTGTATGTTCGTTTTTTCCTTCATACTTTTTCTTTGCCTCTTGTTCCCTCTCCCCTATCCTCAAATTCTTCTAAGTGGGCAGGTGGAGACTATTCCCAAACATTCAACTTCTCTTCCTGTGTTGCAACAGTGACTACACTTCAAAAGTCCTTAATTGATCATAAAGCGATTTGGGATGTAAATGCCATAGAAATGCAAGTCTTTCTTTCTTTGTGATGACAACCTTCTTGGGCAATCTGCTGGCTTCCTCATAACAGGTTCATCACCACAAAATATCAATGCGTAATCTCAAGTACATGCCTGCTCCTTAATCCTACATGCTGCATTTCAGGGGTTTTTTTTCAAATCAGTTGAAGTTTATATATTAATGTCACAAGTAGGTTTAAATCAACACTGCAATGAAGTTACTGTGAAAATCCCCCGGTTGCCACACTCTGGCACCTGTTTGGGTACTGTAAGGGAGAATTTAGCATGGCCAATGCACCTAAGCAGCACATCTTTTGGACTGTGGGAGGAAACCGGAGTGCCTGGAGGAAACCCACTCTGACACAGGAGAACATGCAGACTCCGCACAGACAGTGACCCAAGCTGGGAATTGAACCTAGGTCTCTGGCATTGTGAGGCAATGGTGCTAACCACTGTGCCAGCAAATCATTCATTTATTCTATAAGTAAACCAATACTAAAACCACCAAACACAATTAAGAATTTAAGAAATGTCATTCTACGCAACTGGAAATAAATCAAACATCACAAGGTCAAAATCAGAGACTAAACTAACTTCCCTCTCTGCACACTTGTGCAAATAACCTCAGAATATCCAGAAAGTCATCGTGTGCGCATCTACGTGTATCTGATTTTGCATGTCATTTTAATCTCTAAAGTTACTACATTTTTCCAATAACATTAGAGATTAAATCCCAAATCTATACCAGTTATTAATCCTAAATCTATGCCAGTTGATGTGAATAGTTAACTGAATTTTAAAACATATCTTTATTATTTCTGGTGGACAGTAATATTCAATCCCAAAAGACCTCATGATATTAATAGTACTTCCACGGCATGCTGTGGCTGTTGAACGTTACTGCAATTTCGTAGCTGCTGTTGGTTGAGGCTGTGTGCACAGGATAGAGCAAATAGTGATGCTTGAAGATCAACTCTCATTCCTGATTTCCAATCAGACTACCACTGCTAAACTAAAATTAGAGACCGCTCCACAGAAAAGATGCATAAAGAGGAGATAATAAAATAAACAGTAGGAAGGAGATCTGAGATTTAAATATTGCAGCACAGAAGGTGCAGCATACATTCTTCATCAGCTGTCAGTCCCTAGTGTTTTCAGTTCCATCTGATTTTTGCCCACTTTCATTCTTGATCCAATTTGTGATTAGGTCAATGCTTACACAAGAAAAAGAACCTGCTTTCTTAGTACCCATCAATTCTTCAAAAAATTCAAAAGTACTTCACAGCCACTAAATTATTTTGACACACACTAGAGTGTTGATTTTGTGAAGGTAAGCATGACAATAAATTTCAGCATGAAGGTCCCACAAACAGTCCAAGAATACCTGAAATCCTGAGCTGCTAAAGGTAAAACTTTCAGGTGAAGAATCCGTTCGAGGGCACAGATATTAAAGGCTAGTATTTTCAGGCCATATTTGCACAATCTTTGTGATCTATAACTTCTTCGGCAATCAACGTCAGATTGTCATTCCATGCTCAATTAATTACACTAAATTTTCTCCATACCTACCTTGCCCAACTTTCTCACTCGGACCAGGCGAGATCCAGACTGTGTAACTGTATTTAAGGCTCAGCACTGAAGTCCAGTTCTGTCAAAGTGAACGACATGCCCCCTTTATTACAGCATTAGCTGCTGTAAACCAGTTAAGTTTAAAGGTCCCATTGAAACTGACAGGCCAGGGAAATGGAAAACGTCCCAAGGTTAATGGCTGGGGTTTGGCAGAGCAGGAGGGATTGAACCTTGTTAGCTAGACCTCTAGCAGTGAATCTCAGGTGGTGGGGGTGAAAGCCAGTCCCAGGGAAGGGGAATGGTCTTGTGCGGGTGGGGTAGAATCTTATTGGGAGGGGGGGCGTTATTTGTTTATGTGGGGCATATCATGGAGTATCAAAGCTGTGGCTGGAGTCACATGCAAGAGTGGTCTGGGCCTTTACAATAGTTATTCAGAAGTTAGAAGAGGTTTCAATTCTTCCAACTTTTTCTGAGTAACTATTAGTGTAGCTCTGTTGGAACCATCCGAAGTTTTCAATTTAACTTGCAGGCCAATTGTCCAGGGAAGATTGCACATCTGGATAACTGCCATGTAAATCCTCATCCCAATTTTAAACTCTTTTCTCCTCACCTTCTGGCCCTTAGATACCAACTGGATCCAGAAAGTTGAAAATATGAAAAGAACCCCCTACCCAACTGACCATGCAGCAAGTATAAAAATGAAAGGTCCTCTCAAAATTGGAGTCGATTGGCCCTTTAATTGAATTGATAGTCTCTTTAATTGATGACAGGAGCACTTCCAACACTCGTGCACCTGCCTCACATGATCTTGCGATGATGTCACAGAACTCCTGTGCTCCCCGGTTCTAGGCAATCTACTCGACAGGCACCCACAATTGGGTGCCACTCAGCCTCAGGCCTCTCTCCAGGTTTCTGTTCCATTCATTTATCCCCACCATCCTTCACCAGTGTATTTAGTGAGGGCGCACGAGTGCCTGCGTGAGGGATGAGTTGAGCATGTGAGAGATGGGGTGAACATGTGAGTGTGTGTGTGCGTGTGATGGGATGAATGTGTTTGTGAGTGTGTGTTGGCAGGGAGTGGTAAGAGTGATTGTGAAGGGAGGATGAGTGTATTCATACGTGTGAAAGTGGGGAATGGAAAATGTATATGTGTGTGTGCATGCTTTCTCATTGGGATAAATCTTTGCAGTGAGTTATTTAATATCATCTTAAAAAACTTTCACTGAACCTCAACTGTCCTATCTTTTAACCTAGTTTCCCAATTCACTTTAGCTAGATCTGCTTTCATATCCTTATAACGCTCCTAACTTGACATAACAAAAACAAACCAAAACAATTAAAAAACTGAATAAACCAAAGCAAATTACCTTCTCGCTAGGAAGGCTTTCCTATTGCAAAATGTTGTTGTGCCTAAGACAAGAGACTAATCAAAACACAAGGCAAAGAGCCTCACTTCATTTTCATGAACAAATAAATTAAACGAGGCTTGAACACAGAAACAGCTTCCTGATCCCCCAACATTGCCTAATTGGTAAAATACCAGAAAGCACAATTACTGCATTTTATCAATGCTCAAGTGTAGCACCAGGCATCCCCCACATCTCTCTATAACAATTGATAAATCTTCCTGCTGATAACTCTTCCTCCTAGATAATGTGGAGGCCTAATGAGATTAAGAAGTATCATTGTGAATTCACTGTTGAAATTGTTGTTATAAAGTGATCTGTATGTTCTTTGGAATTTTACCTGTTAGAGGCTCCAGATGGATCTCTTTTTGGTGTCCTTTCCTGGTCCGATCTCCAGGTACAGAGTAGAACTGCATATCCACAGCCTGGCTGTGAGACCATTAGTTCTGGGGTCCCATCAGGGCCTGGATTCACCGTCAGACTGTCTACCTATTGCAACAAAATAGAAATCATAAGGATCAAACAAGACCAGCAGTGCTCAGGTATAGAGTCAGATATCCCCCAAACCTGTATTTAACAGCACATGACTTTCTCTGCTGACAAACTTCTTCCTTCGAGGTAAATGATATGCCAAAGTAATTTTGCAATATCCCCCACAGTCCCCTTTTTCCTTAGCCAGGAGAGCAAATCACGAGGGAGGCGCTGCCGTGCCTGATCAGTGAACCACAAAAATCTGTCATGGTATTTAAATCTTTTCATGGTCTGGATTTTATAACACTGTAACCTCTCCCAGCTTTCTAGCACCTCATGCCAAGAACTCACTCATCTTTTACTCATGCCCCACTTACCTGCACTCCACAATTAGTAATCATGCCTTCAGCTGGCTGGACCCCTCACTCTGGAGCCTCCCCAGCTCTTCGTTTTTGCTGTTTCTGGGACTGAGTTGTGGAAATTGGGGGCTACTTTTCCTACTTTTCAGCAGCGATTACACTTCTAAAGTATTCCATCACCTGTAAAGTTCTTTGGATGACTTGAGCATGTGAAAAGCACAACATTCAGGCGAGGGGGATTGAATATAAAAGTAGGGAGGTCTTGCTGCAGCTGTATAGGGCATTGGTGAGGCCGCAGCTGGAGTACTGTGTGCAGTTTTGGGCGCCGCACCTGCGCAAGGATATTTTGGCCCTGGAGGGAGTGCAGAGGAGGTTTACTAGGCTGATACCGGAGTTGAGGGGATTGAGCTATGAGGAGAGGCTGAATAAACTAGGCTTGTACTCGTTAGAGTTTAGAAGAATGAGGGGAGATCTCATTGAGACTTATAAGATGATGAATGGGATGGATAGGATAGAGGTGGAGAGACTCTTCCCGCTCAAAAAAGACAGTAGGACTAGGGGGCACAGCCTCAAGATAAAGGGGAGGCGGTTTAGAACGGAGTTGAGGAGGAACTTCTTCACTCAAAGGGTGGTGAATCTCTGGAATTCTCTGCCCATTGAAGTGGTGGAGGTTGCCTCGCTAAATATTTTTAAGAAGCGGGTTGATGGGTTCTTGATAAGAGAGGGGATTAAGGGTTATGGGGAGAGGGCGGGAAAGTGGAACTGAGCCACGACAGATCAGCCATGATCTTATTGAATGGCGGGGCAGGCTCGAAGGGCTAGATGGCCTACTCCTGCTCCTATTTCTTATGTTCTTATGTTCTTAAATCTTTTTTTACAATTTTCCTTAAAACACTTCTTAATATCTCCTTTGTAGATTAAACATCTGTGTTTTTATTACATGTAAAGCACTTTGGGACATTCATCTACAAAATGAAATAATCAACCTTCATCTCAGGGTTACTGACCCATACCTGTCCTTCCAGAAGCCACTTTTTCAGTAGCACCAGCTGTCCAGAACTATCAACAGAAGAATCTTCCCAACGGAATGCTCTCACTACCCGGTCAGTGTAACCTACCACCATTTCACACTTTCCATCTCCATCTGCATGAAGAAGCCATCAAAATTATCATTTTAGTGTATTTATTGTCCATAATTTCAAACTTATAAATAGAATTTACATTTTGCTTATCTAGATATAACTTGAATAGTTAAGAGCAAGGCGTAGAAAGCCTCACCATGCACTGCCCCTGCTGATCAAAGATTATGAGGGAAAACAGGATCAGGCTATTAGCCATGATCATAATGAATGGTGGAAAAGACTTGAAGGGCCAAACGGCCTGCTCCTATTTTCTTTGTTTCCATGCTTTGAGTGGATGATCCTCACTCATCTGGGGAAGATGGCCCTTTTTCATCCTATGGCTCCTCTCCAAATCCATTGAGATTAGCAATTTATGTAGAAGAATTTGGGGTATAAACATGTGAGCCATCACATAACCAACTAGTTGTCCTATTTTTAAATGTTAATCCATATCCCATTTACTGCGGCTATATAGGATCGTTGTTTTCAACTGGTCACATTATTAACTCAGTTTTTGCCAAACCTGTAACTATAAAGTCAGGGTCACAAGTATTCAGTGTATCTCAGTCTTGTACCAGTAAGACTGTATGTGGTGAAACCACTGTTCCCAAACAGAATTGCGAGCTTTCAGAGTGTTGCTCCTTCATCATTCACTTGTTGAAAGAGCAGCTCTCCCAAAGCTCATGATTCCAAATAAACCTGTTGAACTTTAACCTCGTGTTGACAGACTTCTTACTGTGCCCACCCCAGTCCAACACCGGCATCTCCACATCATGCCCGAGATGAATGAATAATTTTGCATCACACCTGGGATCCCACTGCTTAAATATCTGGGAATGGTTCCATGCCATAACTTGCATGTAACTACCCTTCCCTGATTGCATTTTGCTGAAGAGATCGCACTACTTTTATCAGGAGATGCTGCTATGTTTTTGGTTGCATTCTGTTTGCTGAATTTTGCAGGGACCTTTTTTTAAATAAACCCTGCAAACTTGGTGCAGGGTACAGTATTTAAATAGACTCCACCTGCTAAGTAAAGAGAGCTGCAGGCCCTGCATGACGTCCCACCCTAATATCCAACGTAATGTGTGACACAGTGCAATCATTAGCTAGCAAAAGAGCACAAATAGACACATGGGACAGGATTTTTGCCCTTTTTCCTTCCAGTCCCATCAAAGGCAGTGTCGTTTCCCCCTCCTACTCTGTGGCAGGATCCCCAGCAGCACAACTGGTGACGTACACAAATGGCCATTGATTTCAGCAGGGCAGAAAGAACCATGCGCAGGCAGGCGATGCAAGGGAGGACCAGAAAATTCCAGTTATAAGTAATCTACAAAGAAGATTTTTTTGATCCTTGATTCTAAAGGTTAAGGTACTTAATTAGAAACAACTTAAAGCAGTCTCCACTTTTTAATTACGTAACATCGGAGCATTATGCCGTTGTAATACTTTGTTCATCAAAAAAAAGCATAGAACATAGGAAATATGTTCAGAAGAAAAATGCAACCAAAATACTTATGCAAAATGAATCAAAACATAATTTTGAAATTCCAGGTACAATATAAAATCAGAAGCACTGGCAAGATCTAGTGTCGTCCACAACAGGCAGGCAAGCCTACATGTTAATAATACTGTCTATTTCTGTTCATTCAAATATCGTATTTAGTGAAAAGGCTTAGAAAATTTAGTAAAATAGCATAGGAGACAAGAAGGTAGGAAAAAGGGTGAGCGAGACACAAAAGCATTGGTGGGGAGCAAAGTAGGCAAGGGCGGGATGTGAAGGCAGGGGCGAAGGAGATGAAGTGGGCAAAAATAGCATGTGATGCATAAAAAAGTGAGGGCAAAAAGGGCAAGGGGCAAGATGGGCGAGGAGGCAAGAAAAGGGCGGCATGGTGGCACAGTGGTTAGCATTACTGTTACAGATTCGTTAAGGGGAAGTCGTGTCCGACAAATTTATTGGAACTCTATGAGGATGTGTCTAGTGTGGTGGATAGAGGGGAACTGGTGGATGTGGTGTTTCTCGATTTTCAGAAGGCACTTGATAAGGTGCCGCACAAAAGGTTGTTACAGAAGATTAGGGAGCATAGAGTTGGCGGTAAGGTGCTAGCGTGGATAGGGGATTGGCTGTCAAATAGGAGGCAGAGAGTGGGTGTCAATGGGTGCTATTCGGATTGGCAGTCGGTGACTAGTGGAGTGCCCCAGGGGTCGGTGCTGGGGCCTCAGCTATTTACCATTTATATAGATGATCTGGAGGAGGGAGCCGAGTGTAAGGTGTCAAAATTTGCTGATGACACAAAGATAAGTGGAACGGCAAATTGTGCGGAGGGTGTGGAAAGTCTGCAGAAGGATCTAGATAGGCTGAGCGAGTGGGCGAGGACCTGGCAGATGGAATACAATGTTGGCAAGTGTGAGGTCATCCACTTTGGTAGGAATAATAGTAGGAAGGACTACTACTTACAGGGCGAAAAGCTGCAGCATGCTACGGTGCAGAGGGACATGGGGGTCCTTGTGCATGAGTCGCAAAAACCCAGCCTACAGGTGCAGCAGGTGGTCAGGAAGGCAAATGGGATGTTGGCCTTCATAGCAAGGGGGATTGAATATAAAAGTAGGGAGGTCTTGCTGCAACTGTACAGGGCACTGGTGAGGCCGCAGCTGGAGTACTGTGTGCAGTTTTGGTCGCCGCACTTGCGCAAGGATATTTTGGCCTTGGAGGGAGTGCAGAGGAGGTTCACTAGGCTGATACCGGAGTTGAGGGGGTTGAGCTATGAGGAGAGGCCGAATAGACTGGGCTTGTACTTGTTAGAGTTTAGAAGGATGAGAGGGGATCTTATTGAGACGTATAAGATGATGAAAGGGATGGATAGGGTAGAGGTGGAGAGGATAGAGGTGAAAGGATAGCAGGACTAGAGGGCACAGCCTCAAGATGGGGGGGGGCAGTTTAGATCGGAGTTGAGGAGGAACTTCTTCGCTCAAAGGGTAGTGAGTCTCTGGAATTCTCTGCCCGTTGAAGTGGTGGAGGCTACCTCGCTAAATATATTTAAGATGCGGGTAGATAGGTTTTTGGTAGGCAAGGGGATTAAGGGTTATGGGGAGAAAGTGGGAAAGTGGAACTAAGCCACTTCAGATCATCCATGATCTTATTGAATGGCGGGGCAGGCTCGAGGGGCTAGATGGCCTACTCCTGCTCCTATTTCTTATGTTCAAGTTCAATTCTGGCCTTGGGTGACTGTGTGACATTTTCATGATATCCCCGTGTCGGCGTGGGTTTCTCCAGCTGCTCCAGTTTCCTCCCATAGACCAAAGATGTGCAGGTTAGGGGGATAAATTGTTCCTTAGTATCCAAAGATGTGTAGGTTAGGATGATGAATGGGGTAAATATGTGGGGTTATGGGGATAGGGCCTGGGTGGGATGCTCGGTTGGAGTTGGCGCAGATTCGATGGACCAAACGGTCTCCCTCCACACTGCAGTGATTCTATAATTTTATGAAAGGCGAGAGGGCAAATAAGATGAAGAGAGAAGTTGCGGGGTTACAAAAATCAATGAGGGCACGGAACGTGAAACAGGCAAAAAAGGCAAGCAAGCAGGAACAAAGAAAGGGATCGGGGATGAAGAACAGGGTGAAGTGAGGGAAGGCGGTGAAGCGGGGCAAGGTAGCGAGGCAGTGAGACTAGTGAGGCTGGGGAAGGGAATGATCACCGAGCTTTGCAGACAAGTAGTGGGAGAGAGCGCATCCTGAGACAGACATTGTCAGAGTGAATGTGGGTATTGCGAATTTGGAGCACAGTGGGATTGGATGCAGAGGTGAAAAAGGCAACTCTTCTGTTGCCATCGCCATCACTATAGAAGGAGTATTAGACAAACTAATGGGGCTAAAGACATTAAGTACCCTGGCCCTGATGGCTTGCATCCTAGGATCCTAAAAGAAGTAGCTACAGAGATAGTGGATGCATTAGTTATAATTTTCCAAAAATCCTTGGATTCTAAAGAAGTACCAGAGGGTTGGAAAACTGCCAATATCATTCCTTATTCAAAAAAGGGAGAGAAGGAGAAAGTGGGTAATTATAGGCCAATTAGCCTAACATCTATAGTTAGGAAAATGTTGGAATTAATTATTAGGAAGGAATAGCAGCACATTTGGAAAATCATCATCTAATCAAGCAGAGTCAGCATGGCTTCATGAAAAAAAATCATGTCTAATTTATTAAAGTTTTTCAAGGGAGTCTCCCACCAGGGTGGATAGAGGGGAAGTGGTAGATGTATTGTATTTGGATTTCCAGAAGACGTTTGACAAGGTACCCTCACAAAAGGCTAAATTTAAGGTAGGAACCATGGTGTTAAAGGTAGTATACTGGCATGGATGGAGAATAAGCTAATGGGCAGGAAACAACAAATAAGGATTCTTTTTTCAGGTTGATGACCTGTAATCAGTGCAGTTCCACAGGGATCACTGCTAGGACCGCAACTGTTTACAATATATATTAATGATTTGGCTGAAGGATGCAAATATACTGTAGGTAAATTTGCAAACCAACACTATAATAGGTGGAAAGGCACGTTGCAAGAGGGATATAAACAGTTTACAAAGACAGATTGCTAGGTTAGAATCATAGAAATCATAAAACCCTACAGTGCAGAAAGAGGCCATTTGGCCCATCGAGTCTGCACCGACCACAATCCCACCCAGGCCCTACCCCCATATCCCGACATATTTATCCACTAATCCCTCTAACCTTCCCATCTCAGGACACTAAAGGGCAATTTGAGCAAGGCCAATCAACCTAACATGCACATCTTTGGACTGTGGGAGGAAACCGGTGCACCCGGAGGAAACCCACACAGATACGAGGCGAATGTGCAAATTCCACACAGACAGTGACCCAAGCTGGGACTCAAACCCAGGTCTCTGGAGCTGTGAAGCAGCAGTGCTAACCATGTGCTACTGTGCCACCCCTGGGCAAAAAGTTGGCAAATGGAGTATAATGTGGGAAAAAGTAAAATTTTTCATTTTGGGAGAACAAAACATGAGTATTATTTAAATGGAGAAAAACTGCAACACAAAGGGACTTGAAGGTACTTGTGAAGAAAACACAGAAAACTAGCACACAGTTGCAGCAGCTAATCAGGAAGGCTACTGGAATGTTGGCTTTCATTTCAAGGGGGTGACAGTACAAGAGTATGGAAATTTTGCTGCAACTGTACAAGTACTGGTGAGACCACATCTGGAGTATTGCAAGCAGTTTTGGTCTCCTTATTTAAGGAAAGATATTATTTCTTTAGAAGCAGTTCAGATTCACTAGGATGATCCCCATTATGGATGGATTGTCTTATGAGGAAAGCTTAAACAGGGTGGGAGTCCACTCATTGGATTTTAGAAGAGTAAAAGGTGATCTCACTAAAACATACATGTTTAATGGGCTTGACAGGGTAAACGCTGAGAGGATATTGCCGCTCACAGGAGAGCCTGGGACCCCAGGGCATAATCTCAGAATGAAGGAATGCCAATTTAACACTAGGATGAGGAGGAATTTCTTCTTTCATTGAGAGTCTTTGGAATTCATTGCCACAGAGAGCTGTGGGGACAGAGTCCTTGTGTATATTTAAGAGGGGGGCGAGGCAGGAGAAGAAAGCAAGGCAGGGGAGGGGGCAAGGTGAGGGAAGGGAGCAAAGCAGCGGAGAAAGCAAGGGGTACAGTTGGGTAGAGGAGTATAGGTAGCCAGTACCAAAGAACATTTGATGAACAATAAACAAGTGCAAATGCAAAATGCAACAGAAGCCCAGTATCTTTTTTGCTCATTGGATCTGTGATATTGTTGAAGACAAACACATACTGAGATCTGAAACAATTATTTTACAAGTCTGCTAAATGGGAAATCTTTATTATATTAACAAACAAGTTGTTGTAAGCTGTAATCATTTCCAAATAGGTACAGTTCATTTGCAGCCAAAGCAGCATATGTCATCTTTGAACAATCCAACACATCTTATTTAAACCTCTAATTTCAAACCCTTCTATCTCAGCCCCCACCCCTACCACCGAACCAACATATTCCATCAACTCACCTATATCACTAATGAGCATCACTTTCGTGTTAGCAGGGATGTGCTGTGTGAAAAATGCTTTCTGTTCATCGCCAAATAGGAAGTCATGATGACTGGAAGTCTCTGACTTAATTGATATGCCACTTAGATCAAAGATATGGAACCAACCCTCAGCACCCACAGCTACAACAAAATTCTAGAGCGTGATAAAGAAAAATATAATATTTTATTAGAAATGCAGTGATTAATCATCACCCTTAAAAATGCAGTGCAAGCAAGTGCAGGAATTATTAATAATACAACTCTAAGGTTTGCCAACCAGTGACACGCTTGAAGAAATAAACTAAAATAACAGAATCACCACAGACCAATTCCCAAACAAACAGACTTAGATTTTCCTGCACTTTAACAGGCATTTCAGGCAGTGGGGCAGCCACTGGACAAGATTATCTCAGTGAGGTACAAAGTCAAATTATTGCACATAAACCACTACCAAAAATTTCCTCTGCTGTGCTGTGCTTAACCAACAATGCCAGACATTTGCAAATAACAGCAAATGAGCTTTGCCTCACAGCTGTATTGCACTTCCCTCCTTCTTCTCCCATTCAGGCAGTTAAGAACATGTATGTGAACCAAGCATTTATGCAAGCTGGGCACAAAGAAGGAGGCCATGCAACCCAACCAACCCACGTCAGTATGTCTGCTCCACTTGAACTTCCTCCCGTCCTTCCTCAGCTAAATTTATCAGCCTTACCTTTGGTACTCTCTTCTCTCGCATATTCCTGTCTAGCCTCCCCTTAAATGCATCTAGACGATTTATTTCAATCTCTCCCTTGGTAACAAGTTCCACATTCCCACCACTTTTTGGGTGAAGCTTTTCAGTATTCCTTACAGTATTTCATGGCAGCTATCTTTTACTGATGGCTTCTAGTTATGCTCTTCCCCACAAGTGGATACATTCTCTCTGCATCCATTCTATCCAAACCTTCCATAATTTTAAAGACTTTAAATATTAGGTCAATGCTCAGCCTTCTGTTTTCAAGAGAAAGAAATCTAGCCTGCTCATCCTCTCCTGATAGCTACAGTAAAATCTCAATAAGTCAAATCCCAGGGGTTCTGCCCACAAATTTGTTTAACCAGAGCTTTTTGATAGACAAGAAAGCCCCAATCCCAAGTGAATGCCTCTTTATGTAATTCAATTTGCCAATAAACACAGTCTATGTCAAAAATAACAGATTCGTATACCAAACAAAAGCACAATAAAAAGTGGCAAAAATGTGCAAATGTTTTTATTAATTTGTTCACATCTTACAATGGCCTGACCTTATAAAAGACTGGAGTTTTGCATTGATAAATGTGGGGAGTTAGCTCCTGAAAAGCTCTGCAATGTTTTTCTGCTTAGCATTCTGTCTTGGAACATGCATGATGCAATTTACCACACCATCAATGCAGTTAAACATGTTTTAGGTGTTTTTCTACAATGGCTAGGGAAACAGACGGATGGGCACTCATCAGGCTATTTAGAGTCATCAAGTTCACAGTTTAGCCATACTTGCATGGTTTTTCACAAGGAAATCTCAATGTCAAATTATGACTTGCTCAGCGCTCCTCTGTTTCATGCTCATGTGGTCTAACTCAGCTTTGATTGGTCGACACGGTCATATGACAAGCTTTTAAACAAGTTTGGCTAATCCAGAAGTACGAGTGTGGAGTTTCAACATTTCATGGGCATAAAATTTGCTATTCTGCCAATATTAGTTGACAATATTGACATAGCTAGAATTTCAGGACATCAGCATTTGACGCATCGAGATTTTATTGAATGCCCCCATCTTTCTGATATCATCCTTATAAACCGTTTTCATACCCTTTCCAATGTCTCTGTATCCTTTTTATAAAATGGCAACCAAAATTGTGCACAATACTCCAGGTGTGATCTAATTAAGGTTCAACACAAGTTTAACATAACTTTTCACTTTTTAATTTTATCAATCTAGAAATAAATCCTCATCCTTGGCTTGCTTTATTTATGGCTTTGATAACCAATGTCACTACTTTTTAGTGATTTGTATATTTTTTCTTCCAGATCCATTTGTTTCTCTACCCAATTTAGATTCTTATTTTCAAAGGCATACACAACTACCATTTTTCACCAAAATAAAGAACCTCATATTTATCCATGCTGAACTTCATCCTACAGTTATTTGCCCAGTGTACATTAACAAACATTCTCCTATAATTTATTGCAGTCACCAGTATTGACAATCACTCAATTTTCATGTCATCTGCAAATTTTGAAATTTTTCTTTGATTCGAAAGTCTAATAAATCATTAATGTAAATTGTGAACAAAAAGGGCACCAACATAACTATGACCAGCACTGATATAACTATCCCAAACAATGGCATAACTAACATTGGTATAGTTAGCACCAGATAATGACATAATCATATTGGACATCAGAATAACTAGAACCAAGTACACCATATTGAATTGGGAACCATTTTACCTATCACCAGGCACTGCCGTAACCTACAATGTGGAAGCAAATAACCAAGCCTGAGTAATTAGGCATTGCTGTGACTGGTGCTAAGTAGCCAGCATTGATCAAGCAGCATGGGGAATTATCAAGGGGTTGAATTCCTCGGTATTGTGCAGATGAAAATATCCTGGATGGTTGGTAAATTGCTGGCTCAGTACCACTGCTGGAATATTGTCAGGGTCCACAGCCTTTTCAGTATCCAGTAGCTTCAAACATTTCTTGATATCATGTGGAGTGAATCGAATCGGCTGAAAACCGTGATGCTGGGGACCTCCAGAAAAGACACTTCTGGCTGAAATTTTGCAAGTGCTTCAGCCTTTTCTTTTGCATTGATGTGCTGGGCTTCTCTAAAATTGAGGATGGGGATAGTTAGGGAACGCCCTCCTTCCACGGGTTGTTTAATTGTCCACCACCATTTACGGTTGGATGTGGCAGGAATGCAGAACTTAGATCTGAACCACTACCTGTGGAATCACTTACTGTTATGCTGTTTGGCACAAAGGTAGTATGTTGTAGTTTCACCAGGTTGACACCTCATTTTTAGGTATGCCTGTGCTGCTCCTGGACTGTCCTCTTGCACTCTTCATTGAACCAGGCTGAGTGCTAATGGTACAGTGGAGGACACTTCAGGCCACATGGTTACAAATTGTGGTCGAATACAATTCTGCTGGTTGCTGATGGCCCACATCACTTAATGGGTGCCAAGACTTGAGTTGTTAGGTCAGTTTGAAATCAATGCCATTTAGCATGGTGGCAGAGCTACACAACACAAAGGAGGATATTCTCAATTTGAGGCACAACTTCTCTCCACAAGGACTTTGCACAAGAATGTGGCAATCAACAGGAGGTTTCATTGCTCATGTCTGATCTGATGCCACAACACTATGTGAGGCCAGAGGTGATGTTGAGAACTTCCAGGGCAACTCCCACCCAACTGTATACCACTGTGCCACTAACTCTGCTGTGTCTGTCCTAGTGGTGAGAAAGGGCATACCCAGGAATGGTGATGGTAATGTCTGGGACATTGTCTGTAAGGTATGATTCCATGAGGATGACTATGTCAGGCTGTTGCTTAATAATTTTGGCACAATCCTCCAGATGATAGTAAGGAGGATTGTGCAGGGTTGACACAGTTGGGTTTGCTGTTGTCATTTCCAGTGTCCAGATTGATGCTGGGTGGTCTGTCCAGTTTCATTGCTTTTTATTGATTTTTTTAGTGGTTTGTAACAACTGAGTGGCTTGCTAGGCAATTTCAGAAGGCATTAAGAATCAACAACAGTATTGTAGATCTGGAGTCACACATAAACCAAACCAGGTGAGGACAACAGATTTCTTTCCCTAAAGGAAGGACATTGATAAATTAGATGGGTTTTTATGACAGTCAACAGTGGTTTTATGGTCAATGTTAGACTTTTGATTCCATTAATTTTGCTGAATTCAAATCAGAGTCCTCAGATTTTCCACCCAGTCACCTACAGAATTGCCCTTCGCCTTACCAAGATCAATTAAAAATGCACACAGCATAATATCTTGCAAAAGAACATGGAAAACTGCACCAGGCTTCATTTAACTGCATGGTAATATTTAACTAAAGTTCTGTTTAATTTTCACCATGGGCACTTCTGGCCCAACTAGAAGATCAGAAGACAGATTTCACAGTGCCTGTTTCACTCCTGTTCATGGCATTCAGAAAATGTTTCCTTGTACATAAACCATTTTTCTGTTTCCTTCACACGGAACAGAGTCAGAGTTCCAAACTTGTGCCAGTTTCAGAAATTATCTCATCTGTTTCTGGGAGTATGGGGAATGTGGCTACTAAGTTGTCATTGCACAAGGGAAGGTCCGGACTGGGAAGAAGCAGAAGTCAAAACATGCAGCTCTGAATATGTTAATCAAAACATAACTCCCCTGTGTCACATGTACTTACTGATCATTACTCAGTTGTAATTCTGACAGCATTTCCTTGCTTGAATTTAGCATTGAACGTCAGCAGAGGTGCTTCAAGGACAGCAGCAGCTAGAGTTAGGATGATGGCAGAGGTAGCAACAGCACTCAAACTCAGAGAATACCAGAAAGGAAAGCTCAGGACTCGACTCAAATGTACAATGGAGCAACATGAGAGCTACTGACAAACTGCACATTCACAGAGAATGAGAAAGGGATATCGTGGGACATAATGCTCGTGTACTTAAGAAGGGAACAACGGAAAGTTAAGTCAGAGATGGATAGTTAATTTGGAGATTGAACGAAACGCTGCTTCTCCTGGGCAGAGAAACGTTGGTGCAGGAGTACTAACCTCTGTGAATTAATGTGTTTAATATTCTTTCAAAAAATATAATTTTATGCATTTGTTATAAATTTAGTTATCAGATGGTGGATATAATTTAGTGGATAGCAACATAGCTGTTAAACAATTTTTAAAAACTACCGATCAATCTATTCAAAATCTCATAATTGCTCATTTGCAGCAATTTAATAAAGGAAGTGATTAATACTTCATTTTGAGTTGTTGCAATATTGGCTAAAAGCCAAACTTAGGTAGAAAATAAAATACTAATCAGTGGTGTATGCATAATACATTGTTTTTTGGGTTATTCTCAGTCTCTTTATATTTTGATATTTATGCTAATCTTGATTTTTTTCCTATGACTACATCTTGAGGTGTGGCACCTTAAGGTACGACCACTACCCTGGAAGTGCAATAGTCTTGAGCGCACCACACACAAGACTTTTATATATAGAGAAATAGATCACTTTCCCTTTGAAAGTCACCTTACATAGAAATAAAAGTTTAAATGAAAAGTTGATCTGAAACACTAACTCAGTTTCACTTCGACAGATGTTGCCTGCCCCTCTCAATGTTTCCATCATTTCAGTTTTTATTTCAAAAGTTTATGATTTATTCCATTTTGTTATTACAGAAATCATTTTTCCTGCTATCTTCATCTCTAAGATCTACTGTAGATCTGAAAATTACATTTTCTCAAAGAAACTATCAACAATTCATTTAGAACTTTAATGCATATGATACCATACCTTCCCTTTGTTGCAGATATCTCCTACACCAACACAAGTTACCTACAAATAAAAATAAGGGAGCTGAGCAGATGAAGCAACATTTTTACCCAACAATATTAATTTTACACTGTATATTCAGTTAGCAAGCCTAAATTATTTCTCTATTATAGGCAATGAGAAATTTTATTGGAATCTAATTTCTCAATTATAATGTCTATGGTAACAGCCCTAAATCTACCAATTTAATCTCATAAGCGTAGCACGTGAAAAACTGTACAAGTGACTTTAAGAATAAAACAAATGTCTTATGAAGAAAATCTGCAATTGATGAGTTCACTTCTATTTGAAAGAGAAGGAAACTACTCATAAGCACCAAAGAGTAGAAGTATAAGCACCAAGTGTGAGGGAACTTATCCGCAGTTTCAATTAACTACACCAGCAAACAAATTAATTTAGTAACCCTGAAGCCAAGATATTAAGTGGGTACTCAAAACTGAGAATTTAAATATAGAAAATATACCACAGATTAAAACATTACACATCTGAAGTTGCTTTTTATATTCACTTTTGCTTTTCCGTTAAAGAGAGAATTCTTCCATTACAGGTGTATTTGAAACACTACAAGACAACAATGATTACGCTTTAAGTTCTCATCTTTCAATTTAGTGAGAAAAAAGACCAAGAAGAAAAAGGAAGAAAGAGCTTGTGTTTATATAATCTCATTACTTCTGAGGATGTCTCAATGTACTTTACATCTAATGAGATACTTCTGAGTAGTCACTGTCATGTCAGTGATATGCCAATCAATTTGTACACAATATCTCACAAACTGCAACTTAAAATGAATTAACTCCTTTTAATGGCAAGAGTGTTGGTCAGGGCACAAGAAACATTCTTTGGCATCAACATTTCAAATTTGTTCACAGGATCTTTTACATCCATAAGCAAACAGAACTTTATCTGAAAGAGTCAGCCCGTGGTGAGGAAAGAAGAAGAAAACTAACATTTTTTCTGTTGAAAAATGATGACCATGACTGGGAATAGGGACGATAAGAACAAATATGAGAGGAATAAAATCATAAGACTAACAGCTCCAAAATGATCCATCTTATTTAAAAAAAAACACTAAGAGGAATGAACCAGGCACCCACTCTGGTCCAGCTAATGCCCATTTTTGATCAACCTATCCCTTAGTTTCTTTCTGAAAATGCCTCATACTAGCTAGAATTTATCATGGTAGGACAGTGAATACAAGCTCTCTGCAGCAAATTACTGCTCTCTTGTCTCTCCACAAGTTCAGGACAGGGATTTGATCCCTGATCTTTTGCCATTTCTAGGCAATAACCCACTTTCCACTATTCTTAGCCTAGAAGAAAACAGTAAAGAAAATAACTGAAATATCTTTCTTATTTCAGACTTTCAAATTTCCTATTCTTTTGGCACTTGAATGTGCTGTAAAACTGTATGAATATGAGGGGGAAAAAGATGAGAAGACAAATCAGCCTGTTTTAGTAACAAAGGCCCACAGAAAACACAGAGACTTAATACATACCATCCCTATGCAAGATCGGGTAATCCATGGCTTGCAGTCATCATTCTTATACACGTATAGTTTCCCATTGGTATCCCCAACCACAAGCTCATTCAACTGTAATAGAAGCAAAAGAAAATTAAAGCAATCAATTGTTGATTTATTGGCAATGGATTCCATTCATTAAAGCTTTTACTTTAGGTTCAAAGTCAGTTTTTGGAGGATTCAAGAACAATATGCTATCAGTCTAATTTAGAACTGGATGTATAATGCTTTATTTGATGGTCAATCTATCTTAAAGTTGTGCTTCAGTTGTGACTCTCAGTTTGAAACACTACACTAAGTAGTAGGGGTTCAGTCTGTTATTGTACAGTTACTTTACAAGAGGTGTTAGCCTGCCACTGAGACAGATTTCAGTAAATCTGGGTTTCCATCATCACTGGTACAGTTCCTGTAAAAAGATAGATACTGGGCTGTCATTGGTGCTGTTCCAAACTAAAGGGGATCTCAATTTGTCATTAGTACAGTTCCTGTAAGTGGAAATAGGCCACATCTTCTCACTGATACATTTTCACTAATAAAAATATGGACCCACTCTCTCAGTGCTACAGTTCCTGTCAATACAGAGAGGATCTCAGCTTGTCAGTGGCACGGTTCTTGTAACTACAAGAACTCCCAGCCTGGCCCTGGTACAGTAGCTTTAAACAAAAAGTTAAAGCTTAACACCAATGTAGCCATGTCAGTGACACTATTCTTGTAAATAAGGGTGGATCCTGGCTGTAAAACTGGTTTATTTTCCACAGGTAATGTCAGTCCCAACCTGTGCTTGGTACAGATCACTGGTAAATAAAATAGCCACAGCCTCATACTGGAACAATTTTGTTAAATCCCACATAGTTCCTATCAATACAGAGAGAACTTCAGTTTGTCACCGATACAGTTCCTGTAAAAAGAGAGAATATTGGGAAGGCATTTTTATATTTTCTCTGAACGGGATGAGTTTTGGCCTGTCCCTTGTACTAATTTCTGAAAATTTATGGCTGGGATCACACCTATCACAGAGTTTTCACATAATATGAGCAGATGCTGAGCTTTCACGACTGCAGTTACCAACCAGTCACTGTGATAAGGCCCAGGCTTGTCACTAGCACAATTCTTATAGGTCAGACTCCCAAACCTATTCCTAGTAGTTCCCGCTATTAGAAATCCCCACCTGAAACTGCCACAGTTGCTGTAAATATTATGCATCTGCCCCACTGTCACAGTTCCTGCAGATAAAAGTACCACTTACAGACTCCAGCCTTGTCATTGGTGCAGTCCCTGTTAACAGTGGGGATCCCAGCCTGTTATTGATACAATTCCTATTAACAATGGGGGTCCCAGCCTGTCATTGATACCATTCCTGTTAACAGTGGGGGTCCCAGCCCGTCATTGATACAATTCCTATTAACAATGGGGGTCCCAGCCTATCATCGATACCATTCCTGTTAACAGTGGGGGTCCCAGCCTGTCATGATACCGTTCCTGTTAACAATCGGGGTCCCAGCCTGTCTTTGATGCAGTTCCTGTTAACAGTGGGGGCCATGATGTGGTGTTAACCTGGTGTTGTGAGGCTTCTTACAGTGGAGGCCCCAGCCTGTTACTGTTACCGTTTAGAGGAGGTTCCAGCTTGCCATTGGTACTGTCTCTGTTAACACTGGGGGCATCGCCAGCATCTCCACATCAGCACTGGGGTCCCAGTCTGTCATTAGTACAGTTCTTCTTAATAGTGGGGGTTCTGGTCTGTCATTGGTATGATTCCTGCTAACACTTTGGGGGGGGGGGGGGGGGAGACAGAGATACTGCCCTATCATTGGTATCGTTCCTGTTAACAGTGGGAGGTCCTGCCCTATCAGTGATACAGTTCCTGTTAACATTTGGAGGGGGCGGGGTCCCAGCCTGTCCTGTAGTTAAATCCTGTACACTGCCCAGGGCACTTTTCCAGGCTGTATGTGGAAATCAGGATAGGGAACCATTTACCCCGTCATTGTCGGTGTCTCCCAGGCAAATAGCCTGTGTGAACAGGTTTCCGCTGAAATCCAGCGCCACTCTCTCCACGTAACTGACCGACCTCATGGCGCCGACGCTGAACCGGCTGCGACTCGCGCCCGACGCTCGCGCTCAGCAACCGGTGGCAGCTACCGTTCGGGTCGTCTCCATAGTTACAGCCAGTGCTCGCGCGACATCGTCACTGTTTCTTTGCGACGCTGCAGCCGGCAGCGGGAATTACGGCAGGCGGCAAAAGCAGTGTAGATGGAAATGAGATTGGACAGGTTAGGAATTGCAGAGAGGAATAAATTGAAAGGGAATTGTGTGTAATGAAGGAGATGGTGGTTTTGTGCTCAGAGAGAATAAAGAGCACCTTAGTGGTCAGCCAACTTGGATAACAATTGTCCTTGGCTACTTGGGGAGGAAAGTCTTTAAAGGCCTGGGGTTAATCAGGAACAAAGTCCAGTGAATGGTTAGGAATGTATCCTGAGTGAATTGTCACTTCCCCATCCCGTGGTTCGGGGAAGAATAACTATGCTACAAATCGGAATTAAAAACAAAATCAGCGGTTCTGTGGCATCTGTGGAAAGGGTCAGAGTTAATAGCTTCCAGGGGGAGAACGGGAACACCCAAACAAGGATTGCGTGGCAATTGCCCGGGAAGTTCAAACTTCCTTTAAGAAATTGCCCCGAAAATGCGATTTAAATCGCAAACTTCGGGTGGTTCCAACTGTCAGACAGCAAAATAATTTCCCAAAAAAAGTTTCTTTCAAAATTAAAACAACTTCTTCCTCCTGGGTAAGTATACACTATCCGCACACCTTCCCATGGAACGACATGCTTTACAAGGTGGATATTTGATATCATTCAGGACGACCAAGTAATCCATACTTAATGTTTCTGCAGTGCCAAAGTGTGCTACAAGAACTCGAATTTATACATCACATTTCATAACTTGATGACCAAAACACTTGACAACCTTTGAAGTCTAGACACTTTTAATGTAAGGAAATGCAGCAGCCAATTTTGCTTGGTTCCATAACAAATAGCCAGATAAAACAAACGATAATATATTATTCCCCGCATTCTAGAATGGTCCATCAGACTACAAAGTATCAAATGTAGCCTCTCTATCCAAGAAGGGAGGGAGGGAGACAGTTTGACATCTGCCATGGGGAAGGTGTTGGAATCAATCAGAGACTGGGAACACAAAGCAAGTGTGGAATACAAAGAAGTAGAAAGAAACTTAAGCAAGGAGTAAGCAGGGGTCACAAAAAATCATTGGCCAGCAGGATTAAGGAAAATCCAAAGGCTTTTTAATACATATATAAAGAGTAAGAGGGTAGCCAGGGAGGGGGTTGACCCACTCAAGGACAGGGAAGGGAATCTGCATGGAGTCAGAGGAAATGGCCGAGATACTAAATGAATACTTTGCGTCAATATTCACCAAAGAGAAGGACTTGGTGGATGATGAATCTGGTAAAGGGTGTCCAGATAGTTTGATTCATGTTGAGATTAAAAAGGATGAGGTATTGGGGTTGTTGAGAAACATCAAGGTAGACAAGTCCTCAGGTCCTGATGGGATATACCCAGAATACTGAGAAGCAAGGGAGGAAATTGCTGGGGCCTTGAGAGAAATTTTTGTCTCCTTACTGGCTGCAGGGGAGGGCCAGAGGATTGGAGAATAACCAATGTTGTTCCTTTGTTTAAGAAGGGTAGCAAGAATAATCCGGGTAATTACAGGCCCATGAGCAGTATGTCAGTGGTAGGGAAATTATTGGAGAGGATTCTTCAAGACATGATTCACTCCCACTTGAAAATAAGTGGACATATTAGTGAGAGGTTTTGTAAAGGGGAGGTTATGCCTCATTAACTTGTTTCAGTTTTTTGAGGAAGTGATGAAGATGATCGATGAGGGTAGGGCAGTGGATGTTGTCTATATGGACTTCAGTAAGGCCTTCGACAAGATCCCTTATAGCAGACTAGTATAGAAGGTGAAGTCGCATGGATCAGGGGTGAGCTGGCAAGGTGGATACAGTACTGGCTCGGTCATTGAAGACAGGGTAGCAGTGGAAGGGTGTGTTTCTGAATGGAGGGTTGTGACAAGTGGCGTTCCTCAGGGATCAGTGCTGGGACGTTTGCTGTTTGTAATATATATAAATGATTTGGAGGAAAATGTAACTGGTTTAATTAGTAAGTTTGTGGATAACACAAAGGTTGGTGGATTTACAGATAGCGATGAGGACCACCAGAGGATACAGCAGGATATAGATTGGTTGGAGGCTTGGGCGGAGAGATGGCAGGGGGAGTTTAATCCAGCCAAATGTGAGGTAATGCATTTTGGAAGATCTAATACAGATAGGAAATATACAGTAAATGGCAGACCCTTTAAGAGTATTGATAGGCAGAGGGATCTGGATGTACAGGTACACAGGTCACTGAAAGTGGCAATGCAGGTAGAGAAGCTTGTCAAGATGGCATACGGCATGTTTGCCTTCACCAGCTGGGGCATTGTTTAAAAATTGGCGAGTCATGTTGCAGCTTTATAGAACTTCAGTTAGGCTGCACGGAATATAGTGTGGCAACCAGAATTGAACACAACAGAAAGATGTGGCTTTAGAGACAGTACAGAAAAGATTTACCAGGATGTTACCTGGTATAAAGGACATTAGCTATGAGGAGACATTGGAGAAACTCAGTTTGTTCTCACTGGAATGATGAAGGTTGAGAGGCGACCTAATAGAAATCTACGAGATTATGAGGGGCATAAATAGACTGGATCATCGGAAGCTTTTTTCCAAGGGTGGAAGAGTCAGTTACTAGGGTGCATATGTTTAAGGTGCGAGGGGCAAGGTTTAAAGGAGATGTATGAGGGAAGTTTTTTAGACTGAGGGTTGTGGATGCCTGGAACTCGCTGCCAGAGGTAGTGGAAGCAGATACAATAGTGAGTTTTAAGGATCATCTATACCAATACATGAAGAGGATGGGAATAGAGAGATATGGTACCCTGAAGGGTAGGGGGTTTTAGTTCAGACAGGCAGCATGGTCAGTGCAGGCTTGGAGGACCGAAGGGCCTGTTCCTGTGCTGTAGTTTTCTTTGTTCTTTATTCTGTTGCAGCTGGCCTTGGAATGAGATAGTGAACGCAACTGCAGAACACCTATAGGATATGCAGAATATTATGTAAGCCTACTTATGACAAGTAAGCTTTACAAAGCATACCGTATGTACAAAATGGTGGTTAGCACTGCTGTCGATTCCCACTGTGTTGAGTTTTCCCTGTGTTTGCATGGGTTTGCTCTGGATGCTCCAGTTTCCTTCTACAGTCTGAAAGACATGCTGGTTAGGTGCATTGACCCAAACAGGGGTCGGAATGTGGCGACTAGGGGAATTTCGCAGTGACTTAATTGCAGTGTCAATGTAAGCGTTACGTGTGACGAATAAATAAACTTTTTTTTTAAAAGAGAGGGTGCGGAATGTAATGTTAAAGGGCGGTGAGAAAGATTAACTTAATAGTAAAAGCAAGGATGCTGTAATCTGAAACAGAAGATGCTGGAAGATCTCAGCAGGTCTGACAGCGAGTGTGGGGGGAGAATGGCGCCAGCTAGGTGCGTTCAAAAGATTGAGTCAGGTTGGACTGGGTTTGGAGACGAAGGAGTCAAGGTGGCAGGTAGACCGGGCCGGTTGAATCCGCAGTGGAGAATTTTCTAGAGGCAGGATGGGGGGAGAGAGAGAGAGAGAGAGAGCCATGTGCTGGAGGCAGGCGGGTGGTTGGTTGGGCAGGTGGGCGGACCTCTCGCAGCTTTTCTCTGGAAAGTTCTCTGACCCGCCTCCCATTATCACTCTGGCAAACGGCCGCCAGTTTGGGTAACGCTCTGGTTGAGCGTGCGAATCGCCGCCGTCCCAGTCAAAGCTTCTCGGGTGGAAAGCAAAGTGTTTTGAGCTGAAGGATGACTGCGGGAGAGGAGAAAACCGAGCAGCAGCAGCAGATCCCCATCGAGGGGGAAGATATCAGCTCCAAGAAAGATGGAGGAGTCCTAAAGGTAAGAGGCGGAATAAGCAGCCAGCAGTCTTGCTCGCTGCTCCCCCCCCCAAAAAAATACTGAGGTGGAATCAGTGTTAACTCACCAGCTTTGGCCATAATAAATATCTGGATGCGATTATTTATTTATTTTTTTAAGAAATGGACGCCTAGCGGCGGGCTGCCTATCTCGAGGGTCACTATATCTAACACGAGGTGTCTGAAGTGTTTTCAACTAAACCATGAAAGCGTGAGCTACATTTCTGGCCAGTGTTTCTAAAATGGTCGATTCAATCGGCTGCCTCACCTCCAGATATTGACCAGATTCATGATAACCGGCCTTACACTCCGGTTTGCTGGCGGCTTTCCGTCTGCCCTTCGAGCTGGTTCAGTGGCAGCAAAATGTCACTGCGGGATGTGCCCCAGTGGATTGCCCTGGGTTCAGTGAGAGTTACCCCTCCTTCCCCCCCACCCCCACCTTGCCCTCCCCTTGCCTCCCCACCCCCCACCTTGCCCTCCCCACCCCCCACCTTGCCCTCCCCTTGCCTCCCCACCCCCCCCACCCCCCATCTTGCCCCCCCCACCCCCCATCTTGCCCTCCCCTTGCCCCCCCATCTTGCCCTCCCCTTGCCCCCCCATCTTGCCCTCCCCTTGCCCCCCCATCTTGCCCTCCCCTTGCCCCCCCATCTTGCCCTCCCCTTGCCCCCCCATCTTGCCCTCCCCTTGCCCCCCCATCTTGCCCTCCCCTTGCCCCCCCATCTTGCCCTCCCCTTGCCCCCCCATCTTGCCCTCCCCTTGCCCCCCCACCCCCCATCTTGCCCCCCACCCCCCACCTTGCCCCTCCCCTTCCCCCCTCTCTTCTTTCCCCCCACTTCCCGTGTGTCACACACCGCAAAACTCTGCCCCAGAAAACAACCATTAATGTCTTAAACCTTTCCCCTCCCGTCTGAATCCCTAGATTCCTTTGAAATGGATTTGCCATCCTCCACTCATTATACCTTACCTCAGACTGGAAGGGTTTTCCTAAACATAGTGAAACTGAACACGTTTCAACACAGTGGTGGATTTTGGAAACACAAATGGTGAAAACCAGTTAGTCTGCATTATACCAGGTAATAATCGTTGTTAACGTCACCTATCCATCAAGTTCGTGACAGTTAAGGGAAGGAGTGGCCCTCAGTAAGTTGTGAGAACCAGTCACAAGCCTGACATCTTTGCATTGTGATCTCCTTGCATTTTAAGTTGAAAATTAAGAACTTCATTTTACCTGCTACTCCATGTGCCCATCCAAAGCAATATGCTGTTAGAAGAAATTGTTTCCCATTCCACCTACCAGCACTGGTTGCGTTTTAGCCTAAAACTTCATTTGTACTGTCCAACCGATCCCCATCTCACAACAGAAAAGGTTTGAACCAATTTATAACAAAATTTGCTATTTTCTTCAGACAGATCTATATATCCATGCATTACTCAAGAATTCAGAGCCATAGTCCTCTTTATACTGAGTTTCTGAATTAATTATGTTGTAGAAAAATACCCTTTTAAAATCCTATATTTCAGAATCAGGCTATTTGGTTTATCAGGTCTTTTCCTGTGATCTACATGAAACTCCTAATCCCAGTCTTGCTCACTTCTGTTATGCATAAATATTGTCTGTCTTTCTTTACTTAGCAGATTGCCTTTATTAAAATGAACTCTACTTCAATAACTTTCTCTCCATTTAGATCTTGTGGTTTTTTTAAATGTTATTGTTACATTTATTGCTAGTTTGATTGTAGATCTTTAAGATTATGCTAGTTCCTCAGCTTATCCTAAAGCTGAGAAGTCTACCAGCTCAAGTCACGATCTATCTATAATCTATAGAGCTGTAGAGTTTTACAGCACTAAAAGATCCCTCAGTCCATTGTATTTGCACCAGCTGTCAGGCACCTATCTGTTCTAATCCATTTTCCCACATTTTGGTCTGTAACGTTGCATGCTATGTCATTTCAGTGCTCATCTAAGTGTTTCTTAAATGTTGAGGGTTTTTGCCTCTATCGCCCTTTCAGCCCAGTTTCCCACCACCACCACCCCCAGGTGCAAAAGTTTTTCCTCAAATCCTCTCTCAACCTCCTGCCTTTACCTTAAATCTATCCACTAAGGAGAAAAATTTATTACCCTACAATCTTCATAATTTTGTACACCTCAATCAGATTTCCCACACAGCCTTCTCTGCTCTGAGGAAAATCCAGTCTTTTAGCTGAAATGCCCTGGCCCAGACAACATCCTGGTGAATCTCCTGCTCACGCTATCTCGTGCAGTCGCATCCTTCCTACAATGGCAACCAAAACTGCATACGTTACTCTAGCTATTGCCATTTTATATAGCTCCATCATGACCTCTAGGATGAAAGCAAATTACTGCAGATGCTGGAAAATCTCAACAGATCTGACAGCATCTGTGGCGTGAGAACAGTTTTGCATCTGGATACTCCCTGGAGATTAATTCTGATGCTCAGAAATTTTTCCAATAATTTCCCTACCACTGATATTAGACTCACTGGCCTGTAATTACCTGGTTTATCCCTACGTCCCTTCATGAATAATGGTACCACGTTAGATGAGCTCCAGTCCTCTGGCACCTCATTCTAAATCATATCTTCTAGTGTTTCGTAAATGACCTAAAACAAGAAATGGGGAAGAAAAAAAACATCCAAAGCTCAATGTGCAAAAATTTAATGGGTGTAAATGGGTAAAAGGTACAGAACCAAGTGGTACAGTGAGTTGGTTTCTTTCTATCTTTGCTCTTTTTGGTTCCAGCTTAACAGTTTGATAGGTGTGTGGATCCTATGCAAAATGAGTTTGGTGCTCTGAACCAACCACGTTCAGAGCAAAGTCCCACAATGCAAAACCAGCTGTAATTCTGCAAGATTTGATAATTCTTCAAGGATTGCTATTCTAAGCCAGAAGGTCAGCTGGTAGGATAGAGCTAGAACCTACCTTTTTATAAACTATTATTTATAGATCACACATTACCCCCTAACCCAATAACCATATTCTTAGTGCATGTCTAGTTTTGGGGCAGAATGTGACTGCCTACCTCTGCATACAATTAAACACAAGTCATTGTTACTTGTGTATATATATTGATAATGAGCAATGGAAATGGTACAGTGAGTTGTGATTAAGGCATGTAGTTATGCTGGATGCAGCTGTGGGCATTTAAAACTTTAATGTGTTCTGTTCCTAAAGATTGACATCTTTCTTTGACAAGCTCAAATCAATCAGAATTTTTACCTTAAAAGCGACTTCCTATAAGGTATGCATGATATAAAGTGGGGAGATAGTGGCATAGTGGTATTGTCGCTGAACTAGTAATCCAGAGACTCCGGATAATGCTGTGAGGACCTGTGTTTGAATTCCACTATGGCAGATGGTGGAATTTTAATTCAGTAAAAATCTGCAATTGAAAGTCTAATGATGACCATGAAACCATTGTTGATCTTTCACTAATGCCCTATTAGAGGAAAAAAATCTGTCTCCCTTACCTGAGCTAGTCTACATATGATTCCTAGATTCACACAGCAATGTAGTTGACTCTTAAGTGCCCTCAGGGGTGGGCAATAAATGAAAGCCCCCAGTAATGGACCATAAATGTAGGCCCAGCCAATGACACCCACATTCCATCAGCAAATAAAAAAAAACAAGTTATTATAGAGAATAATAGGATGAGACCCACATTCCTTGAACAAATAAAAAATGTTATGATGAAGAATAATAGGAGTATGAGAAAATAAACAGCAATCAGGCGTACTAGATTTTCATAGTTAAAATTCTGTGACTTTTCACTTAGTTAAGGATCTTATATATGGGGGATCTTATAGAGACGTATAAGATAATGAAAGGGATGGATAGGGTAGAGGTAGAGAGATTCTTCCTGCGTAGAAAGGATAGCAGGACTAGAGGGAACAGCCTCAAGATAAGGGGGGGGGGGGACAGTTTAGATCGGAGTTGAGGAGGAACTTCTTCACTGAAAGGGTGGTGAATCTCTGGAATTCTCTGCCCGTTGAAGTGGTGGAGGCTACCTCGCTAAATATATTTAAGTCACGGGTAGATAAATTTTTGACAGACAAGGGAATTAAGGGTTATGGGGAGAGAGCGGGAGAGTGGAACTCATCCACTTCAGATCAGCCATGATCTTATTGAATGGCAGGGCAGGCTTGAAGGGCTAGGTGGCCTACTCCTGCTCCTATTTCTTATGTTCTTATTCAGTTATTTTTAACTGCATGAGTTCTATGCTGAATCCTAAAAATATGTTTAACCGTTAATCTTGTCTGCCTGTCTTACAGCTGATAAAAAAGGATGGCACTGGTGATGAGATTCCAATGACAGGAGATAAGGTCTCTGTCCACTATACTGGGGTGCTGTTAGATGGAACTAAATTTGACTCTAGTAGGGACCGAGATGACTATTTCACATTTGACCTTGGCAAAGGTAAGGTGCTTTTGATTCATTGTGTTCTTTGAATTTTGCTGCCTCTAAAACAGCAAATTCAGAAGTTTTCTCAACTTCTGCTCCATCACTAACTTCTTCAGGAATGCGTTGGAAAGCCTGTTTACTCCATGTTCATTCAAAATCAACACCAGAGACAGATGGAGATAACTAGTTTTTTTACTGAATGTCATTTCAGTTTTTGCTTAGAGGGAGAATACTTACGTAGTGGCTATTCAGCCTTTTCAGAATTGGATGCTGCATTTTGTTTCAATTATGATTGTTGATTTTGGTTACAACTTGAATCATGTTCAATTCTTGATTAATGTTGCACCAAGCAGGAGAATGTCATGTAGAAACATTGAAACCTCAATGGGCAGGCAAGTCATTCGAATATTCTTCATATATTTAAAGAATATATGTTGCAGACTAGGTATAGGTCAAATGCAAACTTGTTAGTTCCTTTATTTAACCTTTACTGTAGTTGATCTAGATGCTCTTGATGGGTAATAGCATTCTAACAGCATTAGGTTTGAAGGAGCTTTGAACTCCAACGGAAGGAATATTGATTCGGCAGAATAAGCACTTTGTGACCACCAAGTTTCATAGCATGAGTTAGAAGTAGGTACAAAGTCTGCTGTCAGCTTTCCCATTAAGCACTCTATGGACTACTGCATTCAACATCAGAGTAAATCTTCTTACATCCTACCCAATTATTAAGGCACAGCACAAGCTGGACATGAGGGAAGTCACACTCCAACCCTACTCCAGTAATGCCCATCAATCTTTCCTCAGAAATGCTCACCAGTGACGTTTATCATTCTTTTTGTATTAGCTTAGAATTGCCGGCAATATTATTATACCGTGCTCAGAATATTGAGTCATTTCAGTCGGGATCCTTACAACGTCAGAGACATTGCCAGGCTGATTAGATGATGATACAGTGTTCTTATTTAAGTGCAGATAGTGTTAGAATCCACTGACTCATCCAACTCCCCAAGACAGTTTACTTTTTACGTGTAATATTCTATTGTATCTACTAAAGTGGGAGCCAATTGGCATTGATATTGATTTTCATGTTGACGTGAAATTAGTTCCCCTGAGTAAGCGAATACTTCTTTGTTTCTGTTGAGGTAATCACACATTGACAACGGCACTAAAATATCAACTTTCTTTGAACAGGGCAAGTTATTAAAGCATGGGACATTGCTGTGGCCACCATGAAGATCAATGAAGTCTGTCAGATCATCTGTAAGCCAGAATATGCCTATGGCTCTGCAGGCAGCCCGCCAAAAATCCCACCCAATGCTACTCTCGTGTTTGAGGTACCTACTTTTTAAAATTACTTCTCTCCCTTTCAACAGGGTCCATATCTAAATGTCTGTACCCTGTTTATTGCTAATTGTTGAAAATCTGACTCTTTTCCTGTTCACATTTGTAAGTTTATTTGTAGAAGTTGTGAACTACCTTGAATCATATGAAGCATTATTAAGTGATTTAGCTGAGGGAAATCTCATCACAGGGCAAGCCAATTGCTGTGTACTGTATTGACACTTAAACAAGACTACTGTACAAGGCTTATTAGTGAATATATAATATTCAGAAATTGGAATTTTATTATATTTATAGCACAATGCCCCATACATTCAAGTCCAGGAATAGGCAAGGTAGAGAGGATCAGAGAATCTGATGTGAAGAATAAGTCCTGAATTGTTATAAATTCTCCATGAAAGTGACGTGCTACGTGGTGATATTGACACAATTTCCATTATTCCTATCACTTTGAAGATTGAACTTTTTGAAATCAAAGCAGAAGATCTGACGGAGGATGAAGATGGTGGAATTACTCGCCGTATCCAAAAGAAGGGAGAGAGTTACTCTAAACCCAATGAGGGAGCATCAGTTGAGAGTAAGATGCTACTGTTTTACCCATATAATGTTTTGCTACTGTTGTTTTCAGAGTAATTACTTGCAAGACATGTCAGCAGGCCAGCTACTATATGTAAGGGTAGAGAGGCCAAGCCTGAAGACCACGCTGATCTGATTTGCTGCTGTGCGTGCACCAAGTCAGAACCAGCAGCCTGACCCACGTTTTCTCTAACTCACTTTTTGCCAAGGTAAATCCTAGAATTGTGGGATGGGAGAGTGCAAGATTAGCAACTTGCAGTGCAGGGATATTGTGGGTGAAGGGGAAAGATCTTGAATTTGGTGGCGAGCAGGGGAATAGTGCAGGGATGAGGTGAGTCATGACTTCAGTAGGGTGAGGCAAAGATGGTAAGGAACCTGGAGGTTGTTAAGAAACTAGGGAGAATTGAGAGATTAATGTAAACAAAATGATACAATTTGAAAAGGTTACACATCATGGGAAACCTTCAAGTGTACATGAACCAATCTGTCAAGGTGACACAACATGCAGAGTTGGCTGTTAGGAAGCTTGCAGGATCCTTGGCTTTTCTGATAGAAAGATATTTTTAAAAAAAAGTGAAAGTAGGCTAAACCTTTATAAATGCTTGTTAAACTTAAGTTGATACTGGCCTGTTCTAGACACCACATTTTAGGGAGGCGATCAAATCCTTGGAGAGAATGCAGAGAAACTTTATTAGAATAGTAAAGTCCTGGGTTATATGCAGAGACTTGTGAAACTGGGTTTGTTCTTAAAGTGAAAATGTATTCTGTGTTCTTACCACCATATGTTACATTGCATTTACATTTTATTGTGGGAAATAACTACTTCAGTGCTCCCCTGGTAAGAACCTCATTTTCCACCTTCAATGAATGTGAAGTCATCTACAAACTGCTGCACATATCTTAACTTGCAGTAAGTCCTGTTTTTCATCACCTCGGTGCTTGCTCATTGGTCACAAGTGCAGCAAAGCCTCAATTTTCAAGTCCCCCTCATGCTGAAATTTCTCCATCCCTTGTTCCTCCATGAACCAGGAGCACTGTCAGTGCTCCAGGCCCAGGAATGTGAGTGCAGTCCCCCAGAAGTAATGTTAGCACTGTGTGCTTATATAGACAGCCTGACAATGATCTGATCAAATTACACATTGAATTATTCTAACGGGCAGGATGAAATGATCCATTCCAGACAAACTGTTCAGTCTCCTTGGAATACTAGTGGGCACACTGTCAGAATTCCAGTCCAACACCTTTCTCCCTTCCTTAGGCAGTCCCTTGGACTTGCTTTGTGCCTTCCCAAATTAACCTTTTCCAGTTTGCTCCCATGAGTTGAGGATGGGGAGAGGGTCTAGTGTTTGATATTTTCAGGAATACTTTGAGGATATTCCTAAAGTGTTTGGCCTGGGATAGTCTTGCCACTATTGCGCACTGAGCAGACGCACCACCTTCAACCTGACAAACCTTTGATCTTTTTACCCCATCTTACCCACTTACCTTATCTACCCTAAATCCTTATTTCACCCACCTACCTATTCACTCATTCATTCACTTGGCCTTTCACACTGGAAATTTAAACTTGTCATCTGGAAGCTGATGGGTTTTGTATTTTTTCCCAACAGGCTTTCCAATGGACAATGTATTCTGCATTTCTATGAAGCAGAGCTAGAAAAACCCAGTGAGAAATGCAGAGTAGCATCTGGGAGTGGAAAAGCTTGAGCAGAGCAGCACTCCAATAACGACTGCTACTTTGTGAAAGATCCAAGCCGGTGTATACCCGCAACATTTTTATTAGATGATTAGATGTTGTATCGAGCAAAGTAACATTTTCTAGATGTTGCTAGATTTTTTTTGAGAAACTTAGCAAAACGTTTGCTAGTTCATTTAGAACTCAGACTTAAAATAACAAGTACAAACATTCGGGTACAAATGACATGGATGAAATGGAAAGTTAGCAATCTTGGAACAAAGTAGTCCTATAGTGTGTATGTATAGTCAGCTGCTATTCTTTTAAACCTCCCCTTTCTTTTATTTCAGTCCACTTGGAAGGAAAATATCAGGGTACAACCTTTGACAGTCGTGATGTGTCATTTATCATTGGAGATGGTGAAGAATATAATATTCCTCCAGGAATTGAGAAGGCATTACAAGAAATGGAAAAGGGAGAAGAGGCTATTATATCACTAAAGCCAAAGTAAGTTTAAATAAAGTGCCCTTAGAGACAACTTATATACTCCTGTCTGAAGCAATAGCTAAGCATTTTTATTAGGCAACGTAGATGAAGGGCCAAGATTGTTGGCCCCTCAAGGTTGAAAAACATAGTAAAGAAGACAAGGTGAACGAATAAATAATTAGAAACATTTTTAAAAACCTGTTGAAAGCAAATAGAATGAAAGACTAAAGGGAATAGTTTCCTGAGAAGACTATATCCAAGGAGGAGACAGTTTGAGTTTTTTTAACATGCTGAAGATGCAAGAATGGCAAAATGTGCAGAGTAATAATGTTCTATGAAGAATGAGGGAAGTTCAAAGACGTGCAGGTTAGGTGGATTGGCCATGGTAAATGCATGGGATTATGGGGAATAGGGTGGGGGTTATGGGCCTGGGTAAGATGCTCTTCCAGAGCATTGCTGCAGACTTGATGGGCCAAATGGACTCCTTCTGCACTGTAGGGCTTCTATGGTTCTGAAAATAGATGACCATAGATATACAATTGGTATCACCAAAATAGTGTGACCCTGGATGGAACACGGATTGACTACTGGTGAGTAAGTGCTGCTGGGTAGTATTATTGACAACACCTTCCCAATACCTGGAACAAGACACTTGGAATTCCATTTGAGAATCGAAATGGATTCAAAAATGGCCCAGGGCAGGGTGTCAACGTGGTGTAAGCACAGGAGTGACTTTGTTGACACGGGTTCTGGTGCCATTCATCTTGGTGCACAATCCATAATTATTTGATCCTGGTGTCTATAATCTGTGTTAAGATCCTGGTTAAAATTTGGTGACAAAACAAGGTTTGATTGAGGCAGTTGAAAATGGCTGGGTTGGGATCCTGTTTGCAGTGGTGGTTTCACTGGTCAGTGGGCCTACACGTATGGCAACAAGTTGATGGCTGCCATTATGAGCAGAGTGAAGATGGTTTCAGCTCTTCAGCACACATGAAGAGAACGGATGAAGCAGAGAAGAGAATCCTGTCAGCCGAGAGGGCAGTTTGCTTGGTGGAGGCTCACCTTCAGTCCATGGAAATCCTGTTGCGTGGCATGTTGAGCATCCTGGTTGATTCAGGGAGATGAGGCTGGAAAAGGAATATCTGCACCTGGCCTCCCAAGGGGAGCTGAGGGTGAATTCCCAGCTGAATTTCTGAACTGGCTGCTACCTGTATTAAAATAGGCAGTCAATAGCTAGCATGTCCTAAAGGTACTGTTAATGAGATTTCATCTTGCTGAGAAACTCCTTAGTTGATACAAGGTGGTACTTGTATCTGAAAGACAGACCGATAAACTCTGACTTTGAAGAATTGGAAGAAACAAATTTACAATTCATCAAATGGAATTGAGAAGATTGAAGTACTCCAGCCATTTATTGCACTGCTAAAAAAATGGAAATTGCATGCCTTGGTGATTTGAATCCTACATTGAAGCTAGAATTGTTAATCCTACTGAATTGAAGAATCAGAGATCCTGAGGGTTGTAAGTTGTTATAAGGTATCAGTGGTTTACATAAAAACAGCCCAGACACGAGTAATTATGTGAGGAGCAAGGATTATTAATGAATAGAACTTCAGAATATGGCATTTGTGGATTATTTTGAATGTTTCTTTGACCTTGTGTTTTTCATGTAGATATGGATTTGGAGAATCTGGAAACTCAACATTGAACGTCCCACCAAGTGCAAACCTGGTGTATGAAGTTGTATTGAAAAACTTTGAAAAGGTAAGGTGCAGCCAGATTACTGCTGATGTTGTGCCATCAGCTATTCTACTGTACATCTGCTTTGAAGCTCAATTCTGTCACTGTAACTGACATTAATGACCAATTAATTTTGTTCTAGACTGTATACAACAAGGTTGTTGTGAGGAGAATGGGCCAAACAAATGATTATCATTAAAAGCTCTAATGTATATTGGAAATATATATTAATGATTTGGAAGTGGGAACTAAATGTATTATCTTCAAATCTGTAGAAGAGTGAGATGTGAGGAGGATGCAGAGATACTCCAGTGTGATTTAGACAGGCTGTGTGGGTATTTGCATGGCAGATGCAGTATAATATGGATAAACGTGAGGTTATCCACTTTGGTAATAATAGGTAGTTTCAGTTACTTGGATGGGTGTAAATTGAGAGTGGTGGATAGTCAGCAAGACATTTGTGTCTTTGTGCATTAGTCACTGAAACTCTTCTATTATTGTTACCAAAATGGATAACCTCACGTTTATCCATATTATACTGCATCTGCCATACATACACCCACACAGCCTGTCTAAATCACACTGGAGTATCTCTGCATCCTCCTCACATCTCACCCTTCCACCCAACTTTGTATCTTCTGCAAATTTGCAGGTATAGCAACAGGTAAAGACAAATGATATGTTGGCCTTCATTGTAAGGGGATTTGAGTATAGGAATGGGGATTTTCTTATTCATATGTGGGACATGGGCATCACTGGCTGCCCAGCATTTATTACCCATTCCTAGTTGCCTTTGAAGGGCAGTTGAGAGTCAACCACATTGCTGTGGCTCTGGAGTCACATGTAGGCCAGACCAGGTAAGGATGGCAGATTTCCTTCCCTAAAGGACATTAGTGAATCAAATGGGATGTTTCACTGCGATTGTATAGGGCATTGATGAGGCCCCACCTGGAGTATTGTACCAGTTTTGGTGTCCTGAGGAAGGAAATCCTTGCTATAGAGGGAGTACAGTGAAGATTTACCAGGCTGATTCTTGGGAATGTCATGTGAGCAGAGACTAAGTCGGTTAGGATTATATTCAGTGGAGTTCAAAAAAGTGAGAGGGGATCTCAGAGAAACTTAAAATTCTAACAGGATTAGACAGGGTGGAAAGAATGTTCCCATTGGTGGGAAAGTCTAGAATTAGGGGTCAGAGTTTGAGGATAAGGGATAAACCTTTTAGAATTGAGATGAGAGAAATCTCTTCACCCAGAGGGTGGTGAATGTGTGGAATTCACTACCACAGAAAGTAGTTGAGGTCGAATGTTGGTTGATTTCTAGAAGAAAGTAAATATGGTTCTTGGGGCAAAAAGGATCAAGGGATATGGGGGCGGGGAGGGGGATTGGGATATTGAATCTGATGATTGGCCGTGATCTAAATGAAGGGCAGAGCAGGCTCGAAGAGCCAAATGGGCTACTGCTGCTTCTAGTTTCAGTGAAACGTTGGGACCAACCATCTTTGAAAAGTTTCAGCTTCTAATGGATGGAGTAGTGGTTAGTCAAGGTTTAATCATTTGTGGTAAACTATTTGTCAGGAGGGGGTCGCTGCCTATTCTGTTTTTGCCTAATAATGATTTTTGTGCACCTTGCAGCAAAGATCACTAGGAAATAGAAATCCTAGGGGTATGTGTTTTTTTTTCCATAGCTCATTCCTATTGGAGTAGGTCTATAATTCCATCATCATTCAGCTTCAAATTGTTAACTCTTTCTCCACAGATGCTGCCAGACCTGCTGAGTTTTTCCTACGTCTTTTATTAGTTTTCAAGTTCCAGCATCTACAGAGTTTTGCTTTTGTTTTAGATCTATGACTGGTTGCCCTGTACTAATCATTAAACTGAGTATAAATGATTTTTACATTTTATCAGGCAAAAGAGTCTTGGGAAATGAACATTGATGAGAAACTGGAGCAATGTCTCATTGTCAAAGAGAAGGGAACGTTGTATTTCAAGGTAATGCAATTAGAGCTAAATTGATTATCTGTGTCTTATTCAACATAAAAAGCCAATGTATCCTGGTTGACAGAAATATGAAGTCCAGCTGCTTTTTCCTGGGTAATAGTGTGTAGATTTACATGCTGATCTGCCATTGCTGTTAACGTATGTGATTAGTCAGCACAGTATTTGTGACTTACAGGTCTCGGCTACCACTGTAGTTACAGTCACTTACTCATAATTTGGAGCCAATGTCACTGATCACCTTTGAACCAATAGCTTGTGCTAACATGATTAAGATTTGTACAGGAAAGAGTGCTGTCTCTGGGATGATTTTACAGAATGAGAGAGTATAAGTAGTTTAGTTAGAGCTGGAATAGACCATTCTTCACCTTGAGCCTATTTCACCATTCGGTATGATCATACGAACCAAGAACAAGAGTAGGTAACTCAACCCCTTGAGCCTGCTCTGCCATTGAATAAGATCGTAGCTAATCTGATGGTAACCTCCTGCCTGCACCTGATAACCTTTCACCCCCTTGCTTATCAAGAATCCACCTGCCTTAAAAATTATCCCAGCTGATGTCACGACTGGATAGTCCGGTCCCAGAGTGAAACCCAGCTCAGTAGACTTTTATCTTTTGTTTAACAACACGGATGAACAGGGTCACAGGACTGCCAATGAATTTCTAACAAAAGGATAAAACCTTTTATTAGGAAGAAAAGATTGACTATAATACACTACCTCTTCACCCTAACTATACCTTTACAAGTTGCAAAGTTTATTTATATACTCTAATGTTCACAGTAAATACATAAGCCATGTAAACACATAAGTGAAAAATGGTAAGACATATAGAATCCCTGCAGCGCAGAAGGAGGCCATTCAGTCTATTGAGTCTGCACCTACAACAATCCCACCTAGGCTCCATTCCTGTAACCCTGTATATTTACCCTGCTAATCCCTCTAATCTACACGTCCCAGGATGCTAAGAGGCAATTTAGCATGACCAGTCAACCTAACCTGCACATCTTTGGACTAAGAACATAAGAAATAGGAGCAGGAGTAGGCCATCTAGCCCTTCAAGCCTGCCCCGCCATTCAATAAGATCATGGCTGATCTGTCGTGGCTCAGTTCCACTTTCCCGCCCTCTCCCCATAACCCTTAATCCCCTCTCTTATCAAGAACCCATCAACCCGCTTCTTAAAAATATTTAGCGAGGCAGCCGCCACCACTTCAACGGGCAGAGAATTCCAGAGATTCACCACCCTTTGAGTGAAGAAGTTCCTCCTCAACTCCGTTCTAAACCACCTCCCCCTTATCTTGAGGCTGTGCCCCCTAGTCCTACTGTCTTTTTTGAGCGGGAAGAGTCTCTCCACCTCTATCCTATCCATCCCATTCATCATCTTATACGTCTCAATGAGATCTCCCCTCATTCTTCTAAACTCTAACGAGTACAAGCCTAGTTTATTCAGCCTCTCCTCATAGCTCAATCCCCTCAACTCCGGTATCAGCCTAGTAAACCTCCTCTGCACTCCCTCCAGGGCCAAAATATCCTTGCGCAGGTGCGGCACCCAAAACTGCACACAGTACTCCAGCTGCGGCCTCACCAATGCCCTATACAGCTGCAGCAAGACCTCCCTACTTTTATATTCAATCCCCCTCGCTATGAAGGCCAGCATCCCATTAGCCTCCTGACCACCTGCTGCACCTGCAAGCTGGGTTTTTGCGACTCATGCACAAGGACCCCGAGGTCCCTCTGCACCGTCGCCTGCTGCAGTTTTTCGCCACACAAGTAATAGTCCTTCTTACCATCCTTCCTACCAAAGTGGACCACCTCACACTTGCCAACATTAAATTCCATTTGCCATTTCCTGGCCCATTCGCCCAGCCTATCTAGATCCTTCTGCAGACTCTCCACACCCTCCGCACAATTTGCCTTTCCCCCAATCTTGGTGTCATCAGCAAATTTCGACACCCTGCACTCGGTTCCCTCCTCCAGATCATCTATATAAATGGTAAATAGCTGAGGCCCCAGCACCGACCCCTGGGGCACCCCACTAGTCACCAACCGCCAATCCGAATAGCACCCATTGACCCCCACTCTCTGCCTCCTATTTGACAACCAATCCTCTATCCACGCTAACACCCTACCCCCAACTCCATGTCCCCTGACCTTCTGCAATAACCTCTTGTGAGGTACCTTGTCAAACGCCTTCTGAAAATCCAGAAAGACCACATCCACCGGCTCTCCTCTATCCACTGCCCTAGACACATCCTCATAGAACTCCAGTAAATTTGTCAGACACGACTTCCCTTTAATGAAACCGTGTTGCGTCTGCCCTATCAAGCAATTCCCTTCAAGATGCCTCGCAATTTCCTCCTTAATGACGGATTCTAACATTTTACCTACCACAGACGTTAAACTAACCGGCCTATAATTCCCCGCCTTTTGCCTGGCACCCTTCTTAAACAACGGCGTAACATTAGCCGTTTTCCAATCTTCCGGCACTTCCCCGGAATCCAGCGACGTCTGGAAAATAACCACCAAGGCATCCACTATAACCTCTGCCATTTCTTTCAGAACCCTCGGATGCATTCCATCCGGTCCTGGGGACTTGTCCACAATCAGCCCCTCCAGTCTGTCAAGCACCACCTCTCTAGTAACAGTAATGTCATTAAGACCCTCCAGTCCTACCACCTTTCCATCGCTAACACCCGGCAAATTATTCACGTCCTCCTCCGTGAAGACAGAAACAAAAAAGTTATTCAAGACCTTAGCCATTTCCCCATCCCCTACCACTAGGTACCCTTTCTCATCCTCTAAAGGACCAACGTTCACCCTAGCCAGCCTCTTCCTTTTTATATATTTATAAAAATTCTTGCTATCCTTTTTTATATTAAGTGCTAGCCCAGCTTCATAGCTTCTCCTACCCTCCTTTATCAACTTCTTTGTCAGTCTTTGTTGACATTTAAACCTTTCCCAATCCTCTTCTCGCCCACTGCTCTTAGCTACTCTAAATTCCTCCGCTTTTAATTTAACACTTTCCTTCACCTCCTTCGTTATCCACGGCTTATTACCTCTCCTCCTACTGTCCTTTTTGACCATCGGAATAAATTTCTGCTGAGCACCAAGAAAGATCTCCTTAAAGATCCTCCACTGCTCCTCAGCAGACCTACCTTCCAACGCGCTCCCCCAGTCCACATTCGCCAATTCTTCTCTCATCCTACCGTACTCCCCCTCTATTCAAACAAAGGACGCGTGCCCGGGAACCCACTTTCTCCTCCTCCATCTGCAACAGAAACTCCACCATGCAATGATCACTCTCTCCAAGAGGATCCTTCACCGCAAGGTCCCTAATTCTACCCGCCTCATTGTGGGACAAAACCAGATCTCCTGGAGAAAACCCATGCCAGACACAGGGAGAATGTGCAGTCTCCACTCACTGACCCAAGCCAGAAATCTCTGAAACCAAATGATAGATGCCCCCCAAAACAATTTGAAGATTTGTCAATTTTCCCCAGATACTTGTCGCACTGTGAGCAAACTGGTCTCATTGGAACTCTGCCTTTCTCACATAGGTTTCCAAACATTGCTCCCTCTCTGATGCTTTCACAAAGGATCTGCCTTCAGACTTTGAACCTCCTTTTGGTGTTCCCCTGCCCTGCATATTCATGTGCATTCAAACCTTCGCGTTATCTTTCGGACACCCAGTCACACCAAACAGAATACTATTACTTTACAGGCTAACCTTAAGGTGTCTGGCTTCTCGTGAGCTGTTATTTCCAGATCTGCACTTTGCAGCTCTGTCTTTAACTGGGAGCCTCTTTCTCTTTGTGCCTGACCTCATTGAACAGAATCTGTTGTCCAGATATGTTATTTGTTCCTTCTGGATTCTGGGACATTATGTTCTTTAACTTCTGTCCCTCTGCATTGTCCTAGCAGTTTCTGTACAAAGCTTCTTGTTTCTCAGTTACCTGTGCCAACTGAACTCAATTGCTTCTGCTTTTCAACGTGAGCTTCTGGTTGCTAAACAGCTTAGTTTTTTAAATTTTTTTTGCGTCAGAAGGCCTCCATTGGAATGCAGGCAAAAAACTTCAATCAAAGACTGGCAGGTACCTTTGTTTAACATGAAACTAAACTGAAGTTTTAGCCCTTCGCGTGCAAATACAGAAACATATTAAGCTTAAACTTATAGGCATACCTTATTTCAAACACGCAGTCTTAAACTATCCATATTTGCTAGCTAACCCCTTATTTTTAAATAGTACTCCTAGCTCTAGGTTCTCCCACAGGTGGGTACAAGCCTGCCTTGTCCAATCTTTCCTCATAAGACAATTCCTGGTATTAGTCTAATAAGCCTTCTCTGAACTGTTTCCAATGCATTTACATCTTAAATAAGGAGACCAATACTGTACACAATACGCCGCATCCAGATCAATGCCCTGTATAACTGAAACAAAACCTCCCTGCTTTTGTATTCAATTCTCTTTGCAGTAATGATAACATAAAGTCATAGAGTTTTGACAGCACCGAAAAATCCATTGTATCTGCACTGGCCATCAAGCTCCTATCTATTCTAAATTCATTTCCAGCACTTGTCTGAAGCCTTGCATGCTATGGTGTTTCAAGTGCTCATCCGAATGCTTCTTAGATGTTGAGGGATCCTGCTTCTACTGCCTTTTCAGGCAAAGAGTTCCAGATTTGCAGCAGCCTCTGGGTTACTGTTCTTCCTCAAATACCCTCTAAATCTCCTGTCCATTACCTTAAATCTATCCCCCTGGTTATTGACCCCTATACTAAGGGGAAGCAATTTTGTACACCTCAATCAGGTAGCCCCTCAGCCTTCTCTGCTCTAAGGAAAACAACCCCAGCCTAGCCAGCTCTTCATAGCTGAAACATCATGGTGAATCTCATCTGTACCCTTTCTAATGCAGTCACATCCTTTAGTGTGGCGACTAGAACTGCACACAGTACTCTAGTCATAGCCTATCGAGTGTTTTATACAGCTCGATCATAAGCCCCCTGCTATTCTATGTGGCACGGCAGTGGTTAGCACTGCTGCTTCACAGTGCCAAGGACCCGGTTTTGATTTCTGGCTTGGGTCACTGTCTGTGTGGAGTTTGTATGTTCTTCCTGTGTCCACGTGGGTTTCCTCTGGGTGCGCCATTTTTCTCCCACAGTCCAAAGACGTGCAGGTTAGGTGAATTGGCCATGCTAAATTCTCCCTCAGTGTATCTGAACAGGTGCCGGAGTGTGGCGACTAAGAGGTTTTCACAGAACTTCATTGCAGTGTGAATGTAAGCCTATTTGTGACTATAAACTTTATAAACGCAAGTATCCCATATTCTTTCTTAACCACCTTGTATACCTATCCTGCTTCCTTCAGTGCACTCTGTACTTCCTAGAAACCTACCATTCATTGTGTATGCCCTTGTGTTGTTGTTCCTCCCAAAATGCAAGACCTCTCACTTCAAGGTTAAAATCCAGTTGTCACTGCTCTGCCCAACTATATTACCCAATAATCTGAAGGCTTTTTTCCTTTATTTATCACATCACCAATTCTATAAGCTTTCCTAATTACCTACTATACTTGCATACAAGCCTTTTGTGAATTATGCGATAGGAGATGCAAATCCCTCTGAATTTGTGTGTCTCAGCTTCATATTTGCTCAACACCCCTTCCCCTTGATTCCCGAGAGACCAAAAATCTGACTCCCACAGCCTTAAATATATTCAACAATGAAGCATATCTCAAATAAGAATCCTTAAGATTCACAAATCTTTGAAAAGTGAAGGCATTTCTCATCTGAGTCCTAACTGATCAGCGCTCTCAATTGTCCAGAGATTGTTTTCCTCCATGTTCCTGATTCCCAAGTTGGGAAAATTACATCTCAGTGGAAAGCCCCTTCAGAATCTTGCGTGTTTTAATGCAATCGTCATTCATTCTTGTAAATGCCAGAGTATAACCCTAATTTACTTAGCGACTCATTGCGAGACAGTCTTCATCCCAGGAACCAATCTAGTGAATCTTTGCTGTCATCTTCAATGCAAGTATATTCTCCCTTAAATATGGGACCATATTCCAGGTGTGGTCTTACCTAAAGCTCTGTGCAATTGTTGCAATGATTTCCTCCTTATACTCCAGTCTCTTTGCAATATAAGGCCCACTTGCCATTTGCTGCCTTTGTTGTATGCTGTAGCTGCATGCTGACTTCCTAAGTTCCTTGTACAAGTATACTCAAATCCCTCTGAATATCGACATAGGTTTCATGGCATTTGAAAAATATTCAGCTTTGATAAATTCACAATTTGCTATGTTATACTCAATCTACCATCATATTGCCCACTCACTTGACCTGTCTATATCTTTGCAGCCTCAGCATCCTCCTCAAGCGTAAGTTTATTAGTGTCACAAGTAGGCTTATATTAATGCTGCAATGAAATTACTGTGAAAATCCCCGAGTCACCACACTCAAGCACCTGCTCAGATACACTGAGGGAGAATTTAGCATGGCCAATGCACCTAATCAAGTGCGTCTTTCAGACTGGGAGGAAACAGGAGCCATGATGTGGATATGCCAGCGTTGAACTGGGGTAAACACGGTAAAAAGTCTGACAACACCAGGTTGAAGTCCAACCGATTTATTTGATAGTAAACTTAAAAAAAAAGTGAGTTTACTATCAAATAAATCGGTTGGACTTAAACCTGGTGTTGTCAGACGTTTTACTGTGGAAACAGGAGCACCAGAGGAAACCCACGCAGAGACTCTGCACAGGCAGTCACCCAAGTCCAAAATCAAACCTGGGTCCCTGGCGCTGTGAGGCAGAGTGCTAATCACTGTGCCACAGTTCCACTGGTTATGTTGCAAACTTAGATACGTTATTTTTGATTTCTCCAGCTAAGTCATTAATATAGATTGTAAATGGCTGAGGCTCCAATACTGATCCTAATGAGGCTCTACTAGGCATAGCATGCCAACTTGAAAATGTGCCATTTATTCCTGCCCTTCCTGACTGTTAACCAATCCTCTATCTTTGCCAATATATCAGCCCAAATTTATAATACCTTGTAAATTAACCTTTAATGCTCACCTTATTGAATATGTTTTGGAAATATCAACATCTAATTCACACGTATCCCATTGATGACATCCTCAAAAACAATTGTCAAACAGGATTTCTTTAAGTAAAGCCAATTTGATTTGGTCAGATTATAGAATAAGTATGTTAAGACTTCCCCCACAATGTAATCTTACATTTTCCTGTCATCTGATGTCAGGCCAGTTGGCCCCTAGTTCTCTGTTTCCTCTTCCCAGCTTTTTGTAATACTGGTGTTTTAATTTCTAGTCTGTTGGAACCATTCTAGAATCTCTAGGGAATTTTGGGAAACTATCATCAGCACATCCACTCTATCCATGGCAACCTATTTTAAAACTCTAGAATGTAGGCAATCAGGTCTGGGGATTTGTCAGATTTTAGTCCCCTGAGCTTTTCCATTGCTTTTGTTTTGCTCATACTAATTGCCCTAAGTTAATGTTCCCTCATTTTCTGGTTTAAAATTTGTTTTGTACTGTGAAGACCAAATAAATATTTAATATCTACCTCTGCCATATCCCCCAGACTTGATATCATTCTTTCCAATATTATAAGCCTTTTTTTAATGTAGTGCAATCCTTAACTTCCCTACTAAGCCAGGGATGGATCTTTCTTGCTGAGTTTTATTTCTTAATGGAACATGATTTTGTTGAATATTCGGAATTATTTATTTATGTTTCCCACTGTTTAACAAACAAAGAACAACACAGCACAGGAAACAGGCTGTTCGGCCCAACAAGCCCACGCCACCATTATAACATTCAGTGAATGCCTCATTCCAATCTTCCTCCTACCTACGACCTAGGATTCCACAATAAAGGTGTGCAAATTTACAGAAATATGTGTGCCAGATTGAGGGAGGTCTAACTTAGGGACAATTTGTTAACACCAATCAACCTAAAAGCACATTTTTGGGGTTTGGGAGGAAACCGGAGCACCTGGAGAAAACCCACGCAAGCACGGGGAGAACGTGCAAACTCCCACAGACACCGACCCAAGTCCACGTATCTGCACAGCAAACAGTGATGGTCACTGAGCTGTCGTGTTGCCCGTCAGTTGGTCTGGTTTAAGCGTACACTGACAACATGAAGCACTCGGCAACTCTCGAAGCAACATGCAAGAGCAGCCCTCGCACGACCCACCGCGTGTATGCCCCTTGTTGGCCAACAAGGCGGACCGAATCACCTGTGGATGTAAAAACAAAAGACATCAATAAACATACACAGCTTATACAGACATAAGAACATAAGAAATAGGAGCAGGAGTAGGCCATCTAGCCCCTTGAGCCTGCCCCACCATTCAATAAGATCATGGCTGATCTGTCATGGCTCAGTTCCGCATTCCCGCCCTCTCCCCATAACCCTTAATCCCCTCTCTTATCAAAAACCCATCAACCCGCGTCTTAACAATATTTAGCAAGGTAGCCTCCACCACTTCAACGGGCAGAGAATTCCAGAGATTCACCACCCTTTGAGTGAAGAAGTTCTTCCTCAACTCCGTTCTAAACTGCCCCCCCCTTTATCTTGAGGCTGTGCCCCCTAGTCCTACTGTCCTTTCTGAGCAGGAAGAGTCTCTCCACCTCTATCCTAGACATCCCATTCATCATCTTATACATCTCAATGAAATCTCCCCTCATTCTTCTAAACTCTAACGAGTACAAGCCTAGTTTATTCAGCCTCTCCTCATAGCTCAACCCCCTCAACTCCGGCATCAGCCTAGTAAACCTGCTCTGCACTCCCTCCAAGGCCAAAATATCCTTGCGTAAGTACGGCGCCCAAAACTGCACACAGTACTCCAGCTGCGGCCTCACCAATGCCCTATACAGCCGCAGCAAGACCTCCCTACTTTTATATTCAATCCCCCTCGCTATGAAGGCCAGCATCCCATTAGCCTTCCTGACCACCTGCTGCACCTGCAAGCTGGGTTTTTGCGACTCATGCACAAGGACCCCGAGGTCCCTTTGCACCGTCACCTGCTGCAGTTTTTCGCCACGTAAGTAATAATCCTTCCTACCATTATTCCTACCAAAGTGGACCACCTCGCACTTGCCAACATTAAATTCCATTTGCCAGCTCCTGGCCCATTCGCCCAGCCTATCTAGATCTTACTGTAGACTCTCCACACCCTCCGCACAATTTGCCGTTCCACCAATCTTGGTGTCATCGGCAAATTTTGACACCATGCACTCGGTTCCCTCCTCCAGATCATCTATATAAATGGTAAATAGCTGAGGCCCCAGCACCGACCCCTGGGGCACTCCACTAGTCACCAACCGCCAATCCGAATAGCACCCATTGACCCCCACTCTCTGCCTCCTATTTGACAACCAATCCTCTATCCACGCTAACACCCTACCCCCAACTCCATGTCCCCTGACCTTCTGCAATAACCTCTTGTGAGGTACCTTGTCAAACGCCTTCTGAAAATCAAGGAAGACCATATCCACCGGCTCTCCTCTATCCACCGCCCTAGACACATCCTCATAGAACTCCAGTAAATTTGTCAGGCACGACTTCCCTTTAACGAAACCGTGCTGTGTCTGCTCTATCAAGCAATTCCCCTCAAGATGCCTCGCTAATTCCTCCTTGATGACGGATTCTAACGTTTTACCTACAACCGACGTTAAACTAACCGGCCGATAATTCCCTGCCTTTTGCCTGGCACCCTTCTTAAACAATGGCGTAACATTAGCCGTTTTCCAATCTTCCGGCACTTCCCCGGAATCCAGCGACGTCTGGAAAATAACCACCAAGGCATCCACTATCACCTCCGCCGTTTCTTTCAGAACATTCGCGGAAGATCCCCAGAAGCTCAAACGTAAGACAGGTGAGCCATACAATATGTTGGACGGCCCATAGGAATCTGTTGATTCCCAGGAATGTCCTGAGGCTCTTGATCCTTATTTAGAACAGTCTTTTGACTCCTCCATCTCTAGTCTGCTCATGTGTCTACCTAGGTAAGCCTTAAACAACTCTAGCGTGCCTGCCTCCACCACGCTACTTGGCAGTGCATTCCAGGCTCCCATAACCCTCTACGTGAAAAACCTCCCTCTAACATCTGAATTATACCTCTCTCCTCTCACCCTAAACCCGTGGCCCCTTGTGATTTTTGTATCCAACCAGGGGAAAAGCTTCCCACTGTTCACTATATCTATACCCTTAATATACACATCTATTAGATCTCCCCTCATTCTCCGTCTTTCCAGGGAGAACAGCCCCAATTTGCCCGATCTCTCCTCATAGCTAAGACCTTCCATACTAGGCAGCATCCTGGTAAACCTCCTCTGCACTCTCTCCAGGGTCTCCATGTTCTTCCGGTAGTACGGCAACCAGAACTGGATGGAGTACTCCAAATGCGGTCTAACCAACGTTCTATACAACTGCAACATTAGACGCCAGCTTTTATACTCTATACCCCTTCCTATAAAGGCAAGAATACCATAAGCCTTCTTCGCCACCTTCTCCACCTGTACTGACACCTTCAAGGACTTGTGTACTTGCACACCTGGGTCCCTCTGTGTTTCTATACTCTTAATAGTCCTACCATTTATCATATAACTCCCCTCTACATTATTTCTTCCAAAATGCATCACCTCGCATTTATCTGTATAAATGTTTGTTGTCATACCTTTTAGTCTATTTACACAGTTAACCTTGACCAACACTTCCATCACACCACTGTAATTGACTTTGTTTCGGTCTGGAGTACGTCACAATACAGAATTAGACATTAGGATCACGTTTTCTCAAGGGATCTTTCACCATGAGTTTACTAATTAATGCATGAAACGAGATGAAACAATTTCCAGAAAACTCCCAAAAACATTCTACAAACTCACCTTTAAACCATTTTTGTCTACTTAGTTGATCTAGTCTAAAGACTAAAGTCCCGACAATGATTGTGTTACCTTTGTTCCAACATTCAATAAATGTTCTGTCTACCAGTGTAATTAATGTTAGGGGTCCATTAACTTCTGTCATTTTCTGATCCTTGTTCCTAACCTCCATTCATATTGATCCATATCCCGAATCCGAGCCCAGATCTTTTTTCACCACTATCCTAATGTGATCCTTTGCTATCGAGACTACTGTTGCTTTTCCATTCAGTCTTGTCTTTTTGAAATATTATGCACTTTAGAATATGTATTTATCTCTATATGCCGTCAGTTCATTATTAAGGCAAATGTTTTGTGCATTCAGATAAAGTGGCTTTGAGTTTTGTTTTGCCTGTGCAGTAATTTTATTCCCTATGCCCTATTAACTGCTTTCTCAATCAGTATGTTTTTAGGACAACAAAGAAAATGATGTTGAATCTAGTTCCAGAAAATTAGATAGGATAAGTGTGGAATGCAGGAACGCACCACAGCGTCATTATCTTTGATATAAAAATTAAAAAGGAGAGACAACAATCAGAGACAAATGAATTTTGCCATTTTCGATTAAATAAAAAGGAAAGAGCACGTACCTTCACGTTATCTCAACATTAATACAATTACTTAAATGTTCCATAAGAATTCTTCTGCCCTGCAAAAAATCTTTTAATAAGAGCCTCCAAATCACAGGAGGCTTCAGGCCAAATTCATATCCAACGACCTGCTTTGAAAACTCACATTTTGACAACTTTGACAAATTAGATCACTGCAGTAGAAATGATCCAGAGCATTTTAAACGAACCAACAAATAATCTAAACCCACAACATGCTAAAAGAAAAAGTCAATTTGCTCCATCTCCCAGTATTAATAGAACCTCTCAGAATTCCAGGATTCAGATCCGCATCTTCACTAAAAGCTAATCCATTCTTCCTTGGGCATACCATTGTCTGTGAGCCGCCACCCACGTGCCTTTGATCATGTGTGCGCTTTTTGACATTCACTCACACAGAAAACCTGGTAGGCCAATACAGTCCTTCCTCTGCCCATCTCCATGAGTGAATCATGTGCCTCCTGTACACAGCTGGTATTGTTCATTAGATGTCTTCTACACCTCGCATTCTTTTCAAGGCCAAATAAAATGTGAAACTGGGATTTGTGAACTTAATATGATCATGAACACAAAAGAAAATAGTTGAGCTTATTTAACTTGAATACTGTATTAACGTTTGCCCCACACATTATCCTTTCCATCTTTCATGTGCAATGTAATCTGTTGATACTTGATAAGTGATTTAATAGCTATCTGTTAAAGTAAGAAATGCACCTAAACAGTAATTTAAAAATGTTTACCCAAATACTTGTACTGATTTTTCTGAATAATCATGAAATGTAAAATAAATGTTAGCTGTCAGAATTGGCAAAACAGTGACGATTAGAGTAGAGTGGAAAGTTGCTAGAATCTTAAGTTGCTGAGAATTATGTTATTCTTCCTTATAACTACAAGCTTCATGTAACCTTTTGTTGCCAGGGGGGCAAGTATAAGCAGGCCACCATCCACTACAAGAAAATTGTATCTTGGCTAGAACATGAGAGCGGACTAACTGAAGAAAACCTAAAACAATCCAATGCATTAAGGCTAGCAGCCCATCTCAACCTTGCCATGTGCTACATCAAAATGGATGAGAATTTGCAAGCTGTAGAGAATTGTGAAAAGGTGAGGAACTTTTTAATTCCTAATGTACAAATCATCAATTGTAAACATCAGTGACATATAAGTTCTCTTAATTCAGTTAATGTATCACTTTTGATGCAGAAATAAGTTTCCAAATTTAGAAAGACCTTGGCTATAATCCATGATGAGTGCCATGTTGAATAAACGCATAGAACTGCATTTGGCATCCGGCCTATAAAGTGTAAAGGAGTTCCTGTTCCTGATTGCCAGTCAATGGCACTTGCTAGAAATTGGCTTTGATTTTCAGATGAGATGTTCATAAGGCTTGTATCTTTCATGCTGTTACTCTCCAAATTCACAAATATTGATACCTTGGCACATCTATCAGTTATTGCCTTATGAAGACTGGGGAGAAACATTGGGAGCTCAAGAAAGCATACTGTTAAGTAGAATGGCACAAGGTAGTCTTCAAACCATAACAAAACTGCCCATAGCTTGACAATGTCAGTTTGCTTTGATAAATGTTTGAGTCGTGAAAGCTTATATTGTGCATAAAATGTGACTAGTGGTGCACCACAGGAATCTGGGAGTCTCAACCATTTTTATTAAAAATTTGGATGATGGAATTGTCAAATTATATTCAAGTAATGACGCTGAGGTAACATTTACGTATAAGCAGTGTAGGCGAAAGCGTAAACTTGCAATGAGACAATACTTAAGTGAGAGGGCAAAACTATGGCAAATGAATTTTGGCAAAGGCAAGTGTGAGGTCACCTGTTTTAGCCTTGAAAAGAAAGGTGAAAAGTACTTACTAAATATGAAAATCTACAGACATTGGAAGTTTAAAAGTGTCTTGAGGATTTATGTACATTGACTATGAAAATAGCTAACCAGGTATAGAACTTAATCAAAGGCAAAATGAATGCTGGGCTTAAATGTAGAGGACTAAGCTACAGTAGGAGATGTTAGGGAAGGAGTTGAAATCCTGTTTCAGCTATACAGAGCTCTGCGTAGACCATATACCCTGGAGTTCTTTGCATTACACCTTAACAAGGATATATACCCTTTGTGGGAGTGCTGTCTAGATTTAAAATGGTACCCAGACTCCAAATGTTAACCTGCAAGGAGCCACTCTTAAAAATGAAGTTAGAAAACACTTCTATGCACAAATGATGGTAGCAATGGAACTTTATTCTGAAAAAAAGCTGTTGATGCCTGGTCAATACTAAATTTTAAAACAGAGGTTGATCAAAGTCTTGCTAACCAGAGATAGGGCAAAGGTGGATTGATATATGCAGATAGGTAAGGGATCAGCACATTTTCACTAAATGGTTGAGCAGGCTCAAGAGGCTAACTGGCCTACTCCTAATCCTGTTTTCGTACCTGATTTGTGATTGCTTTCTGGGATAAGAGGGTGAGGATGTTTCTAAACTTCTGCTTTTATTTCAGGCATTGGAGCTAGATGCAACCAATGAAAAGGCCCTTTTTAGAATGGGTGAGGCCAGACTCGCAATGAATGATTATGAACTGGCAAAAGAAAACTTCCAAAAGGTTCTGCAGCTTTACCCCAACAAGGCAGCCAAAGTCCAGATTGGAATCTGCCAGAAAAAAATAAGAGAGCAGTTGGACCTGGAGAAAAAGATCTATGCTAAAATGTTCCCAAAATTTGCAGATACCAGTGCCAATGTAAGTATTGGAGCTAACAAATATTGAATCTTTTAAGCGCAAGAACTGTAGAAACTGGAAAAGATAGTTAAACCAGGAAACCGCCCCTTAATAAGGGTGGCAAAGTGGTTAGCACTGCTGTCTCACAGGGACCTAACTTGTGTCTCTGTCTATGTGGAGTTTGCAAATTCTCCCTGTGTTTGTGTGGGTTTCCTTGGTGTTCCGGTTTCCCACAGTCCAAATATGTGCAGGTTAGGCGGATTGGCTATGCTAAATTGCTCTTTAGCATTGGGGGACTAGTTAGGGTAAATGTATGGGGATAGGGTCTGGGTGGGCTTATGGTCAGTGAGATTTGACGGGCCAAGTGGGCCCCTCTGCACTGTAGGATTTTCTGATTCTTATTAATTGATCGCATCTAAATGCCCCTTAAACAAATTAATACAGTATGCTTCAGTGGCAACTTTTAACATCATACATTTGTATTACCCTTTAGATGGAGAGAAGATCCATCTAATTCTTTCATGTTTTTATCCTGCTTCACCACTATAATGAACAATTTGCCTAGATCACTCAAGTTATGTTTGTAATCTCAAATTATTAGGGTACTTCCATTTATTTTTAAATTAAAACTGTCCAACCAGTATATTTTCTCAACGTAAACTCCTAATATCAAGAATCACCTTTTGTTGCTTGTCTGTGGGTCACCTTGCAGTAAATTTCTTATGATTAGGTCAGAACTACTCAATAGTTCACATGAGGTCCGCCTAATGCCTTCACCAAAATCTTTGATTCTGACTGTATTTATCATTATTTATTCTGCTTTCTATTTGGGTATAAATTTTCTAAAATTTAAAATTTTACTCCCATGTAATTAATAAAAAAAAACTATTAAATGAAGTATTGATTCCAAGCTTCAGTCCCTGAGCAATCCCATTTATTTTTCCAATGTGAACATTTCCCATATATGGCAACATTTAAGTTTGCTAGCACCATATTTGGGATTACCAGATGAAATGGCTGTTTATTTGATTTTAGGGTTTTTAAGCAGTTTGCCATTTGCACCTTAAGCTTTGTATCATTTTCCAAGAAAGAAAATGAGAAAATGTTACATTGTACAGTCTTGAGTAATTAAAACAGACTGTGCCCCGAGGTCACCTAAGATGGAACGTTAACTTCTACTTTTTAAAAAATTTTAATTCTGCTAAACGTGCTTTTATTCTTCACACCAGAAATAGAGATTTTCACAAGAATGAGAAACCCAACATTTAATTGGGGCACGTTATTTTAAGTTTGCACAATATTTATCAGTTGAAACATTAGTTTTAAAATTTTGTCTGGAGGGGCAGAGATGTTATTCTGAAAACTGGAAGTCTTAACTATTAATTACCTGCTCAAGTGTGACTTCTCATTTTAGTCAGCAGTTGATTATATGGAATGTTGCCTGCTGTTTCAATGATATAATATTGTACCATTTAGACAGGAGAGTCCCATGTTTAATCCCTAGTTGATACCGAGTTTTCTGGCCTTGGTTTAGTTGCATCAGTTGGTATTCAAGTCCCTGAATTAGTCTGAATTCCCACTACTAAATGCAACTTTAGTGATCCTTTCTAGAAAGCGGGGTCAAAATTTGACTGCTGTAATGTGCCCAACCACATTTAACATCCACTTGAACTGTATAAAAGTTATAATTTGGATATCAAGAAGCAAAGTGTGAATTTGTACACCAACGTAAGTCATAAATGAGGGAAAACATTTAGGAAGGCAAAAAAAAGGGAGCAGTAAGGTATAGCCATTAAGTTGTATATTTTTCCTGAGAAGATGTCAGTCATTAGGTATGCATTGGAGGAGATGACCAAATCAAGTAATATTAAAACCTTCTAACAAAAGGCAGTATCTTGTCACCTCGCTGTTCCCAGCGATCAATGTGATAAGCTGGAAAAAGTGTGCAAATCAGTTTGCTATCTTACCAGATCCTTTTTAATGGCACAAAGCTTATTAGCATGAATTTGACTCTATTCTATATCATTAGTGAGTTCAGCATGCATACCGTCTGCTTCCTGAAGTTTCCCACCTCTCTGGCATGATGTCATGCCAGCATAATTCGCTACTGCTCTAAGTGTGGTTCACATGCAGCAGTAGCGAAGGAGAGCAAAAAAGTGAGTACCACTGAGCACCACCCCCTGGAGTGCAAGGTGGGAGAGGGTCTCAGCTGCTGCCATAGTGCAGGATGGAGTGGGAACTTGCATGGGTGCTGGGATTGAGCAGGGCTCATGCCAGTCTGGGGGGTCCATGGGTTGGCGGTCGCCACTGGCTTGGGGCTTGTGTTGCTTGCATTCCCCCATGCCCTCTGGGTGACCCTACAACTACTTAACCTTGACTACACCTTAATGCTCCTCCAGAATGCACAACAGAACTGGAGGTGATCAGCTGTGTTCTGCACCATGTGGCATGTGATGGCCTTGGCAGGCATTCCCTAGCAAGCCCCAGATGACTTTCAGTTCTCAGGGATACCACCTGTTCAGCTTCCTCTCTGCCTGTGAGATGCACCGTGTCAGGAAGGGGGGATTTGGAAGGGTTGGGGACCAGGGTCTCCTGGGTAAAAGGCTCTGCATGGGTTTCAGCCCTCCTTCCTGCCTCGGGGGTTTGTTCCTCCGTGACACTCCAACATGAGACAGCTGGACAGTTCTGGAGGCTCAGCTGTGTCTGTGCAAGTCCTCGGTGATGTCCAAACTACGGAGCTCCTCAGCCATGGTCCTCTGAGGCTAGATGTGGAGGTGCTGATGTTGGACTGGGGTAAGCACAGTAAGAAGTCTCAACACCAGGTTAAAGTCTAACAGGTGAGCGATTGAAGGGATGGTGCTCCAAAAGGTAGTGGCTTGTGCTACCAAATAAACCTGTTGGACTTTAACCTGGTGTTGTGAGACTCCTTACTGTCCTATGAGACCAGGTCATGCCTTGAACCCTGCTACCCATGACTACCACTTCCTGCTGGAGGCGCTCCACTGCGATCACCACCCTTGCAGTGTTGGCCTGGGTGAAACACAACAATGGCACTGCCTCCTGCACCTAAAGGTTATGGGACTCCTCCAGGCAGCCTCTCAGTTGCCGGAATGTTGCTGACAGCCCCTCCTGCAATCCCCTGCTCTGTTTCTGTATCTCCAGCAGCTTTGGGAGAACTGATCCCAGCGACTCAGCACCTGGCTGGGAGCCAGCAGTTTCCTTGGCTTGGGGAGACTTCCGTCTTCTCAATCCCTCGGATGTTCCCATCTCCTCCTGATGTGCATATGCAACTGGGGCTCACAGAATGTGCCCCAGAATCCTCACTATTAATGTATTTGCACTGGTGGATGGTGCACGTGATGCCAACTGGTTGGTGCTTTTCTCGGAGGTTTCTTTGGGGCGTTCCTCCAAGACTTTTTCCTCAGACTTTCCATTCAGGGTGTCGACTGGGGTCACAAGGGAGATGCTGCCTCCTGTCACACCAGTCTCATCGGGGTCATCTGCAACAGAAGACACATGGCTCAGTGCAAGAGAGGGACAAGTATCTTGGCGCATTGCAGCTTACTTCTACACGGTGTCCAGTAGCCGACCCAATTATCCCCTCTCAAACCGTGGAGCTGCTCTACAACGTGCTATCATCTTGATATGACTGACTTGAGTGCTTAACTGCAGCCCCCTTTGTTAAAGGTGCACAGCTGTGGCCATTTTGGACGAATCACTCACCTAGAGCCTCCATGCTGGCATGATTCGCATGGCGGCTCTTTCATTGCACCAAGTGTCGAAAGATTGTGATACAGAGTGTGCCAGAGAGACTGGTGCAGAAAACATGCTGTTGCAACCTGACTGTTGATATTCCATTTACACAGTTAATGTTGTAGTGTTAAACTGGCCGGGCACCAAAGTTGTCATTTTGATGGGAGAAATCCCATGTGCACCAGTAGTCACAATGTGGGCTGAATGCACATGCAATTGTTTCCAGGTGCCTAACTGGTTAGTATCAGGAGACACAATAAACAATTTTTTCTAAAATAATTTTCAAACTATATTTTAACAGAAAGAAGTTCTCAAAACAAAATCTGAAAAGGAATCTGCTGCAGTGATAACAGAGGAAGAAGAGAATAAGGAGAATCTAGATGAAGGTGGCAAAGGAGAACCCATGGAAACGGAAACTACTCTCAAGTCTCAGGAATTGGATGCTACAGCATGAGTGATGTGGAGTTTGAAGCTGCATTACTTGTTTGATTTATTTTTTAAAGCTTTGTTATAGTACAGTATCCTGTGTATTATTAATGCACCAGTAAAGAGTTTTACTTACTTACTCACCTGAGTCACACAAGCTATTTAAAAAAGAAATGATCACATGCTGGAATTGCTGAGTTTCTAAGTGACACTGGATTGGCCGCAGTCTATTTAGTTTTCATGTCCTGCCTGTGGCATTGTGACATTGTTAGATGACAAATGAGATGAGCCCAGTCTTGAACAAGTAGGAAATAAAACTGGAATAAGCAATTGGTAGCTCCATGAATTATTCTGACTTGAAAAACAATTCACTTTTATGGAATGTATTCATTCCTCCTTCTGCATCTTTCCAGTGATGGTGTCATCTCCTCCCTCCTGCCTCAATACAGATATACATTGCTTTTTTAATGAATGATCTACTGTATTTTTTTTCCAATTACAGGATGTACCTGAGAATTGACAGATCAATGATCTGTTCCTGGAATTTGGATAAAGGTGTATTGTTGGTGCTGTTACTGCTGTGCTACTGAGATACTGTTTTTTTTAAGCAAAGAACTTCGTTTTGATGCTTGTAACTTGTGTATAAGTATCATAAGGTAATAACAGCATTATTGTAGACTTACTGTATTCCACAGAATGGCACCTTTTCATTTTTACGTATTGATAATTGATTGTTACTTGTTCTTCATCAAAAGACAAAGTGGAAGAGATGGTTTTGTATTACATAAAATCTCTGGCATAGAAAGACCACTCAGTCCAACTGGTCAGTGCTACTGCTTATGCCTCTCACCTTCCCCAACTTTCTCAAAGCCTATTAGCATCTCTGTTCATTTCTCCCTCATGTTTTTATCTAGTTTCCCCCTAATGCAGCTATTCAATGTGGCATTAAGTGCCACACTTCAACCACTTTTTAATATATATTGGATTGCCCATAAGTAGAAAAATGCTCTCTGGGTCCACCTGCTGGACCTCTTCATTTTTAAAAAAAATTCTATTATGATCTTTCGGCCTTCACTTTTCTCAGAGAGCCCCATTTGTGTCTTCCTTTTTTTTTGAGACATTTGACTTCTTGTTTGATTCTTGTAAATCTTTCTTGCACCCCATCAATTATGCACTTCTAGCCACACTTGGTGAATGTTTGAAACCCCCACCCCCCACCGTGGATTCTGAAGGGGAGAAGTGAGTGATCTTGCATAAAGAAGATTCCCTCTGCATTTCACCTGCCCCAATCTTGTAGCAAGTGTAAGTAGCTCTACCTAATAAGGCCAGGTGACCACCTCACTCCTGCCACTTAGTGCCAGACAACTTCCTGCAGTGTCTCCAAGCCACTGCAGCACTCTGCCTGGAGAGCTGCCAGGCAATCAGATTGACCAGCAGCTCTGAAAGGTGCAGGTTTCTCCCAGGTGAGGGGTGGAAGTCCCAATCAACGCTCATCCAAATGTAATTTGACATTGGCTGTTTGAATCGGGGGGCATGTGAGCCCCCAATTCAGTTTTTGGCAATTTATAAGTAACACCTTGAGGTATTGTCTACTACCCTCTTTGGAATTGACATGGTTTGAATAGTTTTGCTTGCAGCTGCCCTATGTGAACAAACCCCCATCCCCAACTCCCTTCATTAACCAGATTTGTGCAACTCATTTGATTTAATATTACAACACTCTAGTACACCAAAAAATACACATTATTTCCAACTTATCGAAAATCAGTGTTCTCCTGCTTTGATTTATTTTGTGACTTCTTTGGATCTCAGACTTTCCTTATTTATAACTGTCTGGATGCTTTTCACAAATTCAATCTAATACAAAGCTCGTACTCAAGCACCTGAATTGATTTCTAAAAATTTCCCATCTGTAAATCAAAGACAGTATTACTTAAGTTGTACAGTTATTTCATAACTTTAAGCTAGTTTAATGTCAACAACATTTTAAGAGCAAAATTATATAATGAGTAAAAGTAAATTGCCTACTTTGCATAGGTTAAAATTACCCCTAATGTAAAACTTGAGATTTTATTTCTGGCTTTGGAATTTATTTGATTTCAATTCTTTAGCATTTTCTGTTCAAAATCAAACTTAAAGAACCCTAGTTCATTAAAAATGCACAAAGCAGTGTAAATTCTATAATTTGCTATGTGTTGATAACTTATTGCAGCTTTTGTCTTGCTACTAAGTCACAAAAGCTTATGTGCTTTGCATCAGGACACACTTTACTGGGCCATTATTTCAAGTATACAGAAAGGGGCTGTGATTCCAGTTCTATGCAACACAGTAACATATGTCTTAAGTGCTTGACCTTCTGGTGGAAAAATAGTGTACAATTTGCATCCAGTACTTTGTTTTCCAGCTTGATTTATAACCAAAAGGTGATTGTATGTATGTAAATACTTTTTGTTTTGTTTGAGGGCAGCATAGGAGTAAAACTAATAAAAAAAATTCAGAAACTTAATACTTCACAATGTTTGTATATTTTGTCTATATATATATATATACATTTAAAATATGGATGTAATTGAAATGTAATTTTGAAAACTTGAGTCACTTTTGTTCTAAGGTTGCCACACAGCAAAGCAACTTTTTTATGTACAGGAAAACAGTATTTGTCCCAGACCTGGTCAGCCAGTTATCTGAAATGTTGACCCGAATTCATCTCTGCAGAAGTTATTCTTTCTCAGGTGATTTTTTATTACTTATTATTTCATGTCTAATTATTTAGTAGACTATTATTGCCCATTTTTATAATTGAAGCTGTTTAGCTTTTGCATGGGCATATGAAAATAATTCTCTGACAAGATGGTGCTTTCATGGGACTTCAGGGTTTGACAGCAGTGAAACTTGATGTTGGATTTTCCTCGGAGGTATGCTCCGCTGATGAGGTGAAGGAGGAGTTCTGGTTGCTGTTTAATGGCAGTGACCCAGATTCTTTTCCTAGGTCAGAGTGTGTACACAGACATCTTTGCAACCACTGCTTGGGAAAATGCGATGGCACTCTTAACTAATTGTAGCACCTCTGCTCACCATTCCCAAGGTCATGGGTAGGCTTGAAAGTTGAGCATGTTCCTGGATCCCATCTCTTATCATTTACATGCAAAAGGGCAGGTGAGCTGTCATCCATCTTGCTTATTGGGGTGTAAAGTGGAAATTGTGAAATAGGAATGTGGCAGGAGGAGACCTTTGTCAAAGTCTCAACTTCCAAGTTTGACTTTAACACAAACGCACACTAACACAAGATACTTAACCAACAGATGGTCTTTTTTTTATTATTTGCCAGCAAGGGGAGGGTGCTTGAGGCAAAGGGTCAAAACACTACTCCACTGGACGAAGAAAATCATTGTGGTTTATACAATTCTACAGCTTACATTAGCTGGACATAATCCAATCAAAAGGGTTACAAATGGCATAAATATTGATCCATTAGAATGAAATACTGAACATCCCTGGGCTGTGAGATCACAGTACCTTGTGGGACATCAATATATCACCATCAAGCCTTGTGAACTATTCTTGAGCCCCTTATCTCAATACTTCTCTTAGACATCTTTATCCAATGTCTCTTATTTTGACAGCAGCATCACAAAGCTTTATTAAAACAGTCTCAAATGTGACTGCTTCAATTGATAAAGCCATTAGTATTTTATGGCCTTATTAGTGAAATTAATTGAATCTCTAAGGAATGTGGTCAAATCAACATGCTTTGAGATGTTCCTTGGTTATAGTCCATTTTGTTAAGTCTGTTCATTGTCAGTATAAATGAAACATGTTTAAATATTGTCACAAGTAGGCTTACATTAACACTGCAATGAAGTTACTGTGAAAATCCCCATGTAGCAATATACATATGTATATCCCCTATGTATACATATATGTGGACTAATTACTGTAAAGCAAATAATTGTTTCAAAGTATTAAAACACCAAAATACATCTGCTGAAAACTTGCTCACCATTGATTAAAAGTAAATCCTACATCCAAGTTGATTAAACAAAAACCTTGCAGAGCCTGGCAATCTTATGATAGTCCTTTCCTATCTTTCTACACTTTGTCTAACTTCCTATTCTGGGTATATAGCAAATGAAAATCCAGCTCGGGCCTCCATTTTAGAGGAATTGCTGTTCATGGTATGGTTGCTGCTAAAGTTAATGTTTTATTTACCTCAACTGGAGGGTCATGAATATACTTCACAATTGTTTTACTAGCTTATGCTAACTTCATAGCTTCTGACTGCCACTAGTGGTTTACACAAATGCAATGGAATTCCTGGTAAACGTCTTTCTTGCTTTAATGTGCTAAACAGTTTTATTAAAGCCAGTCAATGATTTTTGCCTGGCATAGAAACTTCAGCATAGAAGAACACTGGCAAACCAACCAGTGATGGATTTGAATTTATAATCATCTGCTGTAATCTGCAGTTTTCTGTATTTTTTTTTAATGGTTTTCTGAGTTAATGTATGAGATCTCAATACAATTCATTGCACTGAAGCTATTTTTCCAGTAGTTAAACTTGAAAGTATATTGTGGGATACTGGTAGATAAATGCTTATCATTATTATCAAAAATGACACTTCTATTTCATTGGAGACGTAAGTAGATTTTTATCTTGTTGGCTGCACATAAAGCTAACATTTAAAAATTGGCCAATGAATGTGAATCTTTTTTCATTTAAAATAACCATTTAAGATATTTTTGCATCCAGGTGACAAATTAAAAATGTCTCAACACAAATATTCTTAAATTACGTCTTCACTGATAATGGTGAGAGGGCTTTAGTACATGCAGTAGGATTTTTTATTTGCTAATATCTAGATTGCTTTGGTACTTGGTAAAGGAAAAGAGAGAGAATTTGATGGGCCATGGCTCCAGCACTTGTACTGCAAAGTGAATAATTTGCTCTTGTGGTGCTGTGGGCTGTTTACTTCTGTCAGCTACTGGACATGTTACACATCAAATAAAAGGAAAACATTAATTTTTTCATGCTTGTTGGTTGTGAGCTTCAAAAACTAGCAAAATCTGGCAACTCAAAATAATTGCAATAATTTATTTTAAACTGTGTATTATCAAAATCACTTCATTTTAAAGAGTGAAATACCTAAAATGCAAATCTCAAAGTGCAAGCTTCTCCCTTACGGTTTATTGCAGTTCACTCAGGAGTCTGAGTTGCTGTGGAAACATGCATTTTAATAAGCATGCGGTAGTCTCCTACATCTATACCTGTCACTTGCTGTATATATTTTCTATTCCTAGATGGCAGCCTTGTCCACATCCTAATTTTGACTATGTCTTATGAGGCTGTGAAATATTTTATGCTCTCATTTTATGGGCATTTAAAGACTCAATGGGCAATTTGGATCTGGTTGCTTCTGTTTTTGGGTCAGTTTGAAACAGTTTATATGTGACAATTAGTCCCCAGAAGGTAACTAAACTACCATTGTGAATTTGATCTAACACCATATCCTCCACTTAAACTGTGACTAGCACTGAATAACTATATTCATTGAACCAAGCCTTATTAGTAAACTTAATGATCTCTATGTTACTGCTGCAAAACATCTCAGTAGGAAAATGTGGACCTCACAGTAATCCAGCATATAATGAAAATGAGAGCTTTGGGTGTTAAAAGTCAGATGGTGTTTTTTTTAAATCTTGAAACATAATGGAGTTGTGTAAAAGCCTTTGTGCATAAATGGGAAGATAGAAATAAGGGATTAAGAATATGGGAGAAATTTGAACAATCTGAGAAGAATGTACATTTATAGAACATCCATTTCATGATATTTTGATGCCACCTGAGCATGATATACATCCACTTCATGAACATGCACTTCATGCTCAGGTGGCATCAAAATAAGCAAATTGTCCTGATCTCAGCAGAGGGAAACCAAGGCGGTATGAGCTATTACACTTACTGGTAAAAAGGAGTTTCAAATAGTAGTTTCTGTAGCTAAACTTTCTTCAGCAATGTACCTACAAAGATCTGTTTTTCCCACTGGTTCTGACAAGATATGACCCTGAACGACTTCAACGGCCTTTTCCTGAGCAAGTTTGGTTATTCTGTATTGACCATAGAGGAGGAGCAGCAAACGATTGACCAATAAAGCCGCAGCATTGAAGGACAATACTCTCCCCATGGAACATATAAGGAATATGTCCCATGGCCATTATAACTAGGGACCTTGATACTTGTCCTTTTGTCTTCCCAAGATAATCATTCTGAGCATGGTGTTTTGCCAGTACCTTGACTTGTCTGGAAGCACAGAAAAGCTGTCCTATTGTTCCATAAAGACCCTTACCAGTCCTGAGTGGAGATGAGAATTTTTTTTTAGAAGCATTAAACTTCATCACATTTAAAAATTACTTGGACGTGCACTTGAACTAATGTAACCTATAGGTCTATAGACCAAGAACAGAGACATGAGATCAGACAGGATCAGATGATACAGGCATGTTGTGTTACAATGATTTGATATATGTGGCCCTAGATGTCAATGTTGTCTATCATTCAATTGTGTATTGTAGCTTGAATGTATGCCTTGAAATATCACATTATATCTTATCAACAAGTAATAATATTGTACAAGGGTATGATACTACCAAACATAAATGTAAAAAATATTGGCAACTTTGTTATGTGCAATCTTAAATTCCTTAACATATATCACTTTCTGCATCTGTTCCTAGGTCCTGTGCACATAGTACACGGTGTGGAGCCTGATTACCACTTCATACCAAGCATGGTTCACTTGTATAGTCTAAAAGGCAGTCCAGAGTCTCATGTATGACATCACTCCTTTCAGCTCACGTAACAGGATGTCCACTTCATCAGCCATCAGACATGAGGATGTTGCCCTGTCACTTGTCACAGCTTTACCTAACTTAATTCTTTTCCTTTTGCTCTTTTATCTTCCTAAACATTTTTGGTAAACTATTTGAATTAAATTATGAAATTTTATTATAGAATGTATTTCACCATATGCTTGTTCAGCAATTTACCTTTCAGTAGTTTTGGTAATAGTATGCAAGGACCATAGTCCTTTTCACATCTCATACCACCCCCAACCCCTTAGTCAACAATGTGATCTCTGGCTCAATTAGAGTTCTTCACTGCACAGAATCTTCAACCGATGCTATACACTAGATACATCGATGACGTTTTCTTCCTTTGGCCTCATGGAGAACAATCACTGAAACAACTATATGAGGACATCAACAAGTTCCATCCCACCATCAGACTCACCATGGACTATTCCCCAGAATCAGTTGCATTCTTGGACACACGCATCTCCATCAAGGACGGTCATCTCAGCACGTCACTGTACCGCAAGCCCACAGACAATCTCACAATGCTCCACTTCTCTGCTTCCACCCTAAACATGTTAAAGAAGCCATCCCCTATGGACAAGCCCTCCGTATACATAGGATTTGCTCAGATGAGGAAGATCGTGACAGACACCTCCAGACGCTGAAAGATGCCCTCATAAGAACAGGATATGGCGCTCGACTTGAATTAACAGTTCCAATGCGCCACAGCAAAAAAACGCACGGGACAAGGTGGACAGAGTACCCTTCGTCGTCCAGTACTTCCCCGGAGCGGAGAAGCTACGACATCTCCGGAGTCTTCAACATATCATTGATGAAGACGAACATCTTGCCAGGGCCATCCCCACACCCCCTTCTTGCTTTCAGACAACCACGCAACCTCAAACAGACCATTGTTCGCAGCAAACTACCCAGCCTCCAGGAAAACAGTGACCACAACACCACACAACCCTGCCACAGCAACCTCTGCAAGACATGCCGGATCATCAACGTGGATGACATCATCACACGTGAGAATACCATGCACCAGGTACACGGAAAATACTTTTGCAGCACAGCCAACGTTGTCTACCTGATACGTTGCAAGAAAGGATGTCCCGAAGCATGGTACATTGGGGAGACCATGCAGACGCTATGACAACGGATGAATGAACATCGCTCGACAATCACCAGGCAAGACTGTTCCCTTCCTGTTGGCGAACACTTCAGTGGTCACGGGCATTCAGCCTCTGACCTTCGGGTAAGCATTCTCCAAGGCGGCCTTCACGACACACGACAGCGCAGAGTCACTGAGCAGAGACTGATAGCCAAGTTCCGCACACATGAGGACGGTCTCAACAAGGATCTTGGGTTCATGTCGCACTATCTGTAACCCCCGTGACTTGCCTGGGTTTGCAAAATCTCACTTACTGTACTGTCTGGAGACAATACACATCTCTTTAACCTGTGATCAGTGCTCCTTCCACTCACATTGTCGACCACTTTAAGATTTGAACAGCAGGTTAGGTGTAAAGGTTCGCATTCTAATCAGTAATCTGTAAACTGTCTGTGCTTTATATGCTCTGTCTGAGGCCAGAAGTCTTCATTCACCTGACGAAAGGACTAACCTGAAAGCTAGTGAGTGTACTATCAAATAAATCAGTTGGACTTAAACCTGGTGTTGTCAGACTTTTTAGTCAATTAGCAATGCCAGGAGAAATGTACCAGTAATGTCCCTACAATACGCATGTTAAAAGTTTAGATCAATAGATTATTAGGTAAAAGTATCCAGGGATTGAAGAAGTGCAGGGTAAATGGAGCTGTGCTAAAATTAGTTGTAATTTACTATACTACTGAACAGGCTTGAAGGGCCGAATAGTCAACTACTGATCCCATATTTCTATATTCCTCTTTAAATAAACTTTTCCCTTGATCTGATTAGCTTGAAGTTGCACTTTGACTTCATTTTATAAATACCAAGACAGTAAAGGCTATGATTACACTTGTTTATATCAGATTTTCAAAAGGTCCTTTAAACCCAGTACTGTTTGAACAAGCATTCCTACAGCAACAGCCAAGAGAACGTTAAGTGGAAATCTGAAAGGGTTCAAAAAAAAACAAGACATAGCTGTTTAAATTGTACATTTTGTTGTGAATTGAAGAAGGTGACTAGCTTCACTGGGCTATGGTGGTCATGATGGTTGATAGCAAACGCTTAAAGAGAACTTCAATTATTTTCACTGCAGTGACTTTAAATGAGATTAGTTCAACTAAAGATACTTATCAGCTATAAAATTCCTGTCTTTCAGCCTGTTCACATATTTCTTTAATAACAGGGCTTCCTGGTAAGCTCTGTTCTCTTTACAATGCCCTTGAACACCAAGAACACTAGTGTAATCTTTTGCAGGATCTTAACAACATTGTGAATATAACATTCAAACATAAGATTTTGGAAAGCTTCCTTTTTGCCTGTTCCTCAGTCTAGCTGACAACACATAATACTTGGAGAGTCAGTCAATCAGCAAAATGGTCATTTCTTACTGTTTCTCATTTCTTCCCCTTCTCAGTGTCCCACTCAAGATGTTAGGAATGGGACCAGGCTCACGGAGCATTTACTGCTCCTGCAGCTAACATGAGTGAAGCAAGATGCTTCTCTGATTTTACCCTCATGTCCTGTTGGTTCTTCTCTCCTATTTCTACAAGGAGAGCGTCTGCAGAGAAAAACTAGTTAAGTTCAATTTTCAATTTCATCTCCACCGGACACAGGAAGTACCTACCCATTTCTGACTTCCATAAAAATGAGGCAGTGATGATATGTGTTAAGCTATGGTCCATTATCAGCTGAAACACTATCTGCAGAAGACTGTCTCATATGGCTCATAGTAATGTTAATGCTTTGCCAGTGGCATTCTTTTAATGTAGATGTTAGACCCTTCAACCAAGAGGTGCTACCTCCTCCCTTATATAGTCTATAGAATGTTCAGAGGAGCAGCAGAAAAGGAAATAAGAGAAGCAAACAGCAAGTATGAGACTGGTAACTAACATAAAAAGGAATCAAAAAGACTTTTGTAGACATACAAATATTAAATTGTACTAAGAGGAAGAGTGGGGGCCAATTACCAACTTAAAAGGGATGTACGCATAAGGGCAGAGGCTCTGCTGATGTACTCAATGGGTACTCTGGTTATGTTTTTACCAAGGAAAAAATGCTGTCCAAGTCATAGTGCAGGACGAGTAATTAAAGATGGGCTAACAGTTGAGAGGAGGCATTAGAAAGGCTGATTGTAATTAAGGTTCATAAGGCACAAGCACGATTGGGATATATCACCATTTCGAGAGCAATTAGGGATGGGCAATAAATGCTAGCCTAGCCAGTGATGCCCATATCCCATAAATGAATTTAACAAAACACACAAGGATGCTGAGGGGAGTGAGGATATAAATTGTGGAGGCACTAGCCATAATCTTCCAATCCTCTTTGGAGATAAGGGTGATGCCAGAGGAATGGAGAATTACCAATGTTACATCCTTGTTTAAAAAAAGGTGTAAGGATAAATCCAGCAATTACATCCAATCAGATTAAATACTGCTAGGAAAGATTTTAGAAATGGGTGATGACTTGGGGCAAAATTAACCATTACTTGGGCAAAAATGGATTAATTAAGGAAAGCTAGCTCAAATTTGTTAAAGGCAAGTCTTGTTTAACTAACTTCATTAAGCTTTTTGATGATGTAACAGAATTTAATGAGGGTAATCTAGTTAATGTGGTGTATGTGGACTTATAAAAAGCATTGTCAGCAAAGTTAAGGCTCGTGGAATAGAAAAGGGACTAAATAGCATGGATACAAAGTTGGCTAACTAACAGAAAACAGAGTATTGGTAAATGGTTGCTTTTCAGAATGGAGGAATGTTTACAGTGGTCTTCTCCAGAGGTCATTATTCGGGCTGCCACTTTTCTTGAACTGTATTAATGACCTTCAAGAATCAACTTTGAAATTTGCAGATGACATAACACTACAAAATATTGTGCAAAGGGAGGAGATAGTAATAGATTTCAAGAGAAATATAGAACATAGAACATAGAACATAGAACATTACAGCGCAGAACAGGCCCTTCGGCCCACGATGTTGCGCCGACCAGTTACAAAAACAATGACCCACTAGCCTATACCAATCCCTTTTCGTCCATAAACCTATCCAGAGATCTCTTAAACGCCCCCAAACTAGACGCATCTACAACTGCAGCAGGCAGGGCATTCCAATCCCTCACCACCCGCTGGGTAAAGAACCTACCCCTGACATCCGTCCTGTAGCTACCCCCCCTTAATTTAAAGTCATGCCCCCTCGTGCTAGCTTTCTCCATCCGAGGAAAAAGGCTATCACTATCCACCCTATCTAAACCCCTAATCATCTTATATGTTTCAATAAGATCCCCTCTTAGCCGCCTTCTTCCCAACGAAAACAACCCTAGATCCCTCAGTCTCTCCTCATAGGACCTCCCCACCATACCAGGCAACATCCTAGTAAACCTCCTCTGCACCCTCTCCAACGCCTCCACATCCTTCTTGTAATGCGGGGACCAGAACTGCACACAGTACTCCAAGTGCGGCCGCACTAGAGTAGTGTACAGTTGCAACATTACACTGCGACTCCTAAATTCAATCCCCCTACCAATAAACGCCAAGACACCGTACGCCTTCTTGACAACCTTATCTACTTGATTCCCAACTTTCAGGGATCTATGTACACACACACCTAGATCCCTCTGTTCATCCACACTATTCAAAGTCCTCCCGTTAGCCCTATACTCGACACATCTGTTGCTCCTACCAAAGTGAATTACCTCACACTTCTCCGCATTAAATTCCATCCGCCACCTCTCGGCCCAGCTCTGCAACCTATCTAAGTCTCCCTGCAGACTATGACACCCTTCCTCACAATCTACCACACCTCCAACTTTGGTGTCATCAGCAAATTTACTAATCCACCCAACTATACCCTCATCCAGATCATTAATAAAAATTACAAACAACAGTGGCCCCAAAACAGATCCCTGAGGCACACCACTCGTAACTGCACTCCATGATGAATATTTACCATCCACCACCACCCTCTGTCTCCTATCTGATAGCCAATTCCTGATCCAACTTCCTAGATTACCCACAATCCCATACATCTGCATTTTCTGCAGAAGCCTACCATGGTGAACCTTATCGAACGCCTTACTAAAATCCATGTATACCACGTCAACTGCCTTACCCCCATCCACCTCTTTGGTCACCTTCTCAAAAAACTCAATAAGGTTAGTAAGGCACGACCTACCTGCTACAAAACCATGCTGACTATTTCTAATCAATTCATTACACTCCAAATAACTATAAATCCTATCCCTAATAATTTTTTCTAAAACCTTGCCCACAACAGAAGTAAGACTCACCGGTCTATAATTCCCGGCAAAGTCTCTGTTCCCCTTCTTAAACAATGGGACAACATTCGCTATCCTCCAATCCTCCGGGACTACACCAGAGACCAATGACGACCTGAAGATCTGAGCCAGAGGCTCTGCAATCACCTCTCTAGCCTCCCAGAGAATCCTAGGGTAGATCCCATCCGGACCAGGGGACTTATCTATTTTCAGCCCCTCAAGAATTTCCAGCACATCCTCTTTATCAACTGTAATACTTTCTATTTTACACCCCTGCAACCCAATGTCCTCCTCAGCTATATTCATGTCCCCCTGCGTGAACACCGAAGAGAAATATTGGTTCAATACTTCTCCAATCTCCTCCGGTTCCACACACAACTTCCCCCTGCTGTCTGTAACTGGCCCTAATCTTGCCCTGACCAACCTTCTGTTCTTGACATACTTATAGAACGCCTTAGGATTCTCCTTAATCCTATCAGCCAAAGTCTTCTCATGTCCTCTTTTAGCCCTTCTCAACTCACTCTTCAACTCCCTCCTAGCCAATCTAAAGCTTTCTAGTGCACTATCTGAGCCCTCCAATCTCATCCGAACATAAGCCTCCTTTTTCTTTTTAACCATCGACTCAACTCTTTTAGTGCACCACGGTTCCCTAGATCTACCAAATCCACCATGCCTGACAGGGACATACCTATCAAGGACTCGCAGTAGCTGCTCCTTGAAAAAATTCCACATTTCAGATGTTCCCAGTCCCTGTAATCCCCTAATCCAATCCATGCTTCCTAATTCACTCCTGATAGCCTCATAATCGCCCTTACCCCAGCTAAAATTGCTGACCCGAGGTTCACGCCTATCTCTTCCCATCACTAAGGTGAACGTAACCGAATTGTGGTCACTATCACCAAAATGCACACCAACTTCCAAGTCTAGCACCTGGTCTGGCTCATTTCCCAGCACCAAATCCAATATAGCCTCACCTCTAGTTGGCCTGTCTACATACTGAGACAAAAAACCTTCCTGCACGCTTTGTACAAACACTGACCCCTCTAGCGAGCTAGAACTATAGCAACTCCAATCAATATTCGTAAAGTTAAAGTCCCCCATAACAATTACCCTATTACTTTCACTCCTAACCAGGATTGTCTCCGCAATCCTTTCCTCAACCTCTCTAGAACTTTTAGGAGGTCTATAAAAGACTCCCAACAGGGTGACCTCTCCTCTCCTATTTCTAATCTCCGCCCATACTACCTCAACTGACAAGTCCTCATCAAACTTTCTCTCCGACTAATTTACCCGCTAATCCCTCTAAACTACACATTCCAGGACACTAAGGGGCAATTTTAGCATGGCCAATCAACCTAACCCATACATCTTTGGACTGTGGGAGGAAACCGGAGCACCCGGAGGAAACCCACACAGACACAAGGAGAATGTGCAAACTCCACACAGACAGTGACCCGAACCGGGAATTAAACCCAGGTACCTGGAGCTGTGAAGCAGCAGTGCTAACCCACTGTGCCACCATGCCGTCCATGTTTGTGTGTTGATTGATTAGGGATAACTCCCCTACTAGTCTAAATATAATACTGATGGGATAGGCATGTAAGTGGTAGATGACATTTAATGCAAAGAAATATGAAGTGATTATGATGAAATAATGTGCTCACTTCTGGGCACCACACTTTAGGAAGGATGTGAACGCATTAGAAAGGGTCCAGAAAAGATTTTTATAATGGTTCCAGGAATGAGGTACTTCAGTTACGAGAACAGATTGGGTATCCTGGGGTTATATTCCTTAGGGAAAAGAGAAGATTGAGTGAAGATTTGATTAAGTGTTGAAAATCATGACTGGTCTAAACAGAATAGAAAGAGGGAACCACAGAGGACACAGATTAAAGGTGATTGGCAAAGGAAAAAATGTGACATGAGAGAACTTTTTTTTAACCTAGTGAATGATTAGCATCTGGAATGCACTGCAAGAGAATGTGATGGACACAAAATCAATTGTGGTTTTCAACAGGGTATTCATCCTGAAAAAAACATGAATTAAGGACAAATGGCAGAGGAGTGGAACCAGCTGAGTTGCTCTTGCAGTGAACTAGCATTGACTCAATGGGCTTTTACAATATTGTAACATAAGATCACTACAATGCAAAAGGAGGCCATTTAGCTCATCAAGTCTGCGCCAACTCTTCAAAAGAGCATCTTACCCAGGCCAAACCTCCAGCCCTATCCCTGTAACCCAGTACACTTACAATGGCTAATCCATCTAACCTACACTAAAGTAGGCCAATCCACCTAACTTGCACATCTTTAGACTGTGAGCAGAAACCAGAGCACTCAGAGGAAACCCACACAGACACAGGGAGAACATACAAACTCCACACAGACAGTCACTCAAGGCTAGAATCAAACCCAGGTCCCTGGCATTGTGAGGTGGCACTGTGCCACTGTGCTGCCCATTACCCAAAGCTTTAACCATTCTATGATTCCTTGATAAAGAGTCTGTTTACTTTCAAAATTCTGAAAGGTTTGGATTTCATGATTGCCATTCCACCCACCCTTCCCTGGCTAATAGATTCCTCTCAGGGGAAGAACTGGAGACAGGATTTCTGCACTTCAGGGACAGGAAGTCCCACATCAGTGAGCTGCTGACCAATCGGGTGGCCACTGCTTAGACTATAGGCAGTCCCCGATGGAGATCATTGCTGAAGCCAGACACCAAGGTAAACAGGAGAAGTGGATGGGGTTTAGGGCCTTCCCTGGGATCAAGCTGGCAGGGATAGGGATGCTGGGAGCTGGTTTTGAGATGCCTGATGGGAAGGGTCAAGGGGCATGTATGTACGAGGGGTGCTTCCAAATGGTACAGGAAACCCACAAGTGTTTCCCCCACCTTGCCAGACATCAGCCAATGCATAGTGCTGCAGGCTTTCTCAAATGGCAATGGTAAGGTGCTGCTTGCTGTGGACAAAATAGAGTCAGGAGTGGAATGAGGGCCTTAAGTAATGATTAATTGGTCACTTAAGGAATGTGATAGGCCCAAGTGTACACGGGCTGCAACTGCAACTTCCTCAACCCCCTGTAAAATTAGATACAAGTCAGGTGGGCAGGTGGGTAGGAAACTTGCTGGCAGAGAGAGCATAAATTCCAGCCATAGATTAAAAGTAAATCAAATTGGAATAATGAAGGATGCTACTTTCCGCCTCTCTCAAACTTCAACATGAAGATAGACGTTTAGGCTAGATTTTCAATTGACAGTGCAGGTGAACATTGAAAATCTCCTTTCAGAAGGCGTCATTGCATTCCAACACTTCTAGAACACAAAGCGATTTTCAAAGGAGGAGCTGGAAACCTATACATCTCCAATAACTGGTTGCTGAGCTCAGTGTTGAGCTGATTACAAGGCTTCAGAAGAGCACTTTGAAATGTTCAATTGGAAAGCATGGGGACAACATATTGTCTGAGACATGTAAGGGTGCAGCTTTTATAAGTCCACAGCACGGAGCTGTCAGGCTATTGGATTCACTGGTCAGTGTATTTAAGGAATAGGAAATAATGCTCAGCTGTTCAATCATAATTACTGCTACTAAAGCTGAAATGTTTGCTTTTGTGAACAGTGAGCTGTATGTTTCTCGAAACAGATGTGAGGTTGCTGCCCAAAGGTTGGCAGAAGTAATTTTGATAAAAGAAGAAGTGTTAGCTTTTTAAAAAAAATCATTTATGGGATTTGGGTGTCACTGGCTGGCTAACTTGCTGGAGTCACCCACATTGCTGTGGATCTGGAGTCACATAGTCCAGACAGATAAGAACGGCAGATTTCCTTCCCTAAAAGACATTGGTTAACCCGATAGGTTTTACAACAATAGGTTCATGGTCATCATTAGACCCTTTAATTCCAGATTTTAACTGAATTCAGATGTTACCATCTGTCATTGGGGGATTTGAACCTAGATCCCCAAATCCTGTCCTGGCTCTCTGAATTACTAGTCGAGTGACAATACCACTGTACCATTGCCTCCCACTGAGGTGGAGAATGGAGATGGGAAAAGGATACTCTGACATTGGGCAGAGGAGTGAGGAGAAGCTTCCACTGATGCATCTTTCTGGTCAGGAGGGCACAAGAATAGGACAGCACTGCCCAAGACATTGGGGTACTCCTCAAGAGTCAGTTCCCTACATATTACAGAGCTGTAGGAGGTTACTCTTATCCAAACAGTTGGCCTCAGATATTTGCATTCCAAACCACAATGCTCCCATGGCAGTTCCCTATCTGCACCCATCAAGGTCAGTCTGACACTGAATTTTTATGTATCTGGGTCACTCCAAGGATCAACTGTGAACCTGGTTAGCATCTTGCAGCAGGTAACTCATCATGCCATTAAAATGGTCACAGATGCCCTATTCTGGAGGGTGGAGAAACATTCATTTTGAGATAGATGGGCCAGTACAGGCAACAAGAGCATTGGGCTTTGCTACTTTCAATGGATTCCCTCACTTTCAAGGGACATTGATTGAACTCATGTAGGTATTAAGGTACCAACAGATTAGTCAGCCAGATTGCTGAGCAGAGCTTCCACTCACTAATATCTATCTGGTCTGTGATCACATGAATCACGTTTTGCAGGTCTGCACCCTTTAAGGTGCGACACCTCTACAGGCCAACATCCAGACTCCATGAGTGGCTGCTGGGGAATAAAAGTTATCCTCTAAAGAGGTGGCTTCTGTTACCTGTCCAGATCCCTGACATAATGCAGAGAGATACTGCAACCAGAGCCATCTACTAAAACATGTCTGCACTGATTATTGGCATCTTGAATATGCATTTTCAATGCCTTTAGTTGTAATGGTTGCCTCCAGTACCAGGCAGCAGGGGTCTCTTGTATTGTGCTCATCTGCTGCTTGCAGCACAACATGACAATAGAAAGAGGCCTAGAGCTGGATCAAGAGAAGGACTTGGAATGGAAGACAGGGCAGAGAGGAAAGAGAAGGAAAAAGTGTGTGCTCCAAAGGTGCCTGGTGCCCAGGCATTGGAGGAAGATCACTGAGACAGTCCCTGGCCTCAAAGCGATCAACAGGGTGGCATTACAGCAGGACCTTGCTGATTCAGCAACACTTCACTCAAATGCCTCCAAATGCTAGTGAAAGGGAGAAATCATCCTACAACGGGACATCTGAATAATTTCATTGTCAACTAAAAATATTGAGAATAGGGTTTCCATTGACACCACTGCCCTACAGAACAGACCATGGCTCAGACACCATCTGTCCCCAGCCCTAAACTCCACTTCCTTTCAGACATTGAGTGTTAATAACACATTTGATTGAGAACATAAGCAATTATCATTACGTGAAAAGGAAATGAAGAAGCAAATTGTAAAACTATAACCCAGGTGTCCCATCGAGTGCAAAATGTGGTGGGGTGCCTTGTGCTCACACCAACTCCTACAAGAGTCCAGCTGTGGCTGAGAATGAGGTTGGGACAGTCTGTTTCATTTTCTCTGCATCTGACTGAGATATACTTGGCTTCCACCCTCATCATGGAGGTGTCGATGAGGGTTCCTCCACTGGCTGCTGTGCCTGTGCCATTACAGGGGCAGCCTCTGCCACAGGGCTTTGCAGCACAGATGGTTTCTGAGTTGGAAGGGCTGAGGAGGCAAGGGATGACTCCTGTGTTTCCTGAGGGGTGGCCTCTTCATCTGCCTCTTAATTGCCTCAGCCCATTCATGCTGTCCTTGACAAGTGGCTAGTCCCAGCTAGCACCCTCTCCATGGATCTCTGTGCCATCAGTGACACTGAGCACTCCACGTCACTCTTCCTGTACATGTCTGTGCACTGCTCCTGTACCCAGGTGCAGGTTCATTTGTCCAAGCAGATGGCCACTTTCTGTGCAGATACTCACTCATCAAATCCCTGAGCAATGACGGTGCACATGTACTGCAAGAACTCCTCCATTGACTGCCTGTAGCTCTGCAGGACCTTCAAATATACAATATTCAGGGACTTATCCACCTCTGATTCTGCGGATAGACTCTTGTTGTTTGTGATACCCAAAGCCAGATTCCTCTTCCTGTGGGGCATGGATAATTGTCAGTCCTCCATCCTCTGAAGGAGGCTGGTTACAGCTGACTCTGCCTCATTCTCCTGCTGTTCAGTCTGTGCTTCCTGTTCTAATTTGTGGCCCCAGGTATGTGTGGCAGCGCTGGTGCATCCTGTGGAAGTCTGATTTAATGGTGCCAGCTCTGTGGAGTCTGTCCCCACCGAGGAGGTCAGCAACATCTATTCCATTTTGCCCTCTGCTTGTTGCTGGCGACACAAGAGGAAAGGTATTGAAGAGACGAGAGCACTACAAACCCCATTGATGAAAGCAGTCAAATAGCCAAGGGTGCATTAGGCAGGAGTTTCCTCCATTCTCTTCATCTGAAGATAGAATTATCAAATTCTGTATGAAGCTCTGTCACACCATCACTAGTGGCCTAGTACCTGCACACTATCCAGTACCACTACCTCCATTATGGTCCAAATGTCAAGGTCTGCCGCCACAGCACTACCCATCTGAAAATGTTCTTGCTAGCATGCACACTCTCTTTTTTTACAGTGTGAGGAGACAATTATTTATCAGGAGTCTGCCCTCCTTCACCTTTTTCAGCAAGACACTCATATCAGAAGTTGCCCGTGGTGCGAGAGAGGCATCGCAGAACCTTGGTGCCACCCATAGACACTTGTCCATGCCAGCTTTGATCCATTGCACACACTGCTGCACCTCATCAGTGAATGGCAAGCCCACGCATGGCTGGCGTTTGTCTTTTGAAGGGACCCTTGGTTCCTGGGTTCTGCATCCAGGCTGCTCCCAGTACCACTAATGGCTCACTGAACCTGGCAAAGTACTAGATAGATTACTGAATTTTCAACACTGGGTTGAACAATGGAGGAGAAGCATTGGTCACTGCTCACTGAGCCTGGCCAATTAAGTTCTAAATATAAGAGAATCACATCGCGTCACTGATGCTGAAGTGACAAAGGGCCAAGACTCTGAAATGATCAGAATGTGCAGTTCCTAACCCCAGATTGAAAATCTAGGCCACTCTCCTTCTTTTCTTTCTCTCCTATTTTTGTCTCTCTGAACCCATACTCTCTCTGTCTCGCCCTGTATTCAATTATAATAATAGAGTGCAAAGCATAAACTACAAGAGTTGAGCAATCAGAGCAATTACAATTTTTTCATACTCACAGGAACACACATAACTATCTCAGAATAAAAAGCTCACCGCTTGAAAGTTCTTTCTTCCAATTAGTAAATTGTATCACTGTAGTGGTTTGTGATAAAGGTTGACTTTGACTTTCAAGCAACTGAATGGCAGATGGCACTGATTGGCTCTTCATTTCAACAGCAAAGAGGTCCCCACAATTTTGAGACCCTGGCCTGACCTCAGTTAAATTTAGCAGACCAACTATAAGGCGCAAGAAAGGTAATCGATGCTCACCAGGTTGAGATTGAAGATTGGGCTGCAGCATCTCCTGCAACTCTGGGACTCGCAGAAGTAATTTGACTCCTACCTTTGGCAACCCTTATTGGAGCTATCGCTTGTGGTACTGTCAGAATATGCATGGTATGTGACCATTTCTATTTATGTCTTCAGACCCCAATTTCCTTAATGGGATGCTGGCCTTCATAGCGAGGGGGATTGAATATAAAAGTAGGGAGGTCTTGCTGCAGCTGTATAGGGCATTGGTGAGGCCGCAGCTGGAGTACTGTGTGCAGTTTTGGGCGCTGCACCTGCGCAAAGATATTTTGGCCTTGGAGGGAGTGCAGAGGAGGTTTACTAGGCTGATACCGGAGTTGAGGGGGTTGAGCGATGAGGAGAGGCTGAATAAACTGGGCTTGTACTCGTTAGAGTTTAGAAGAATGAGGGGAGATCTCATTGAGACGTATAAGATGATGAATGGGATGGATAGGATAGAGGTGGAAAGACTCTTCCCGCTCAAAAAAGACAGTAGGACTAGGGGGCACAGCCTCAAGATAAAAGTGGGGCGGTTTAGAACGGAGTTGAGGAGGAACTTCTTCACTCAAAGAGTGGTGAATCTCTGGAATTCTCTGCCCGTTGAAGTGGTGGAAGCTGCCTCGCTAAATATTTTTAAGACGCGGGTTGATGGGTTTTTGATAGGAGAGGGGATTAAGGGTTATGGGGAGAAAGCGGGAAAGTGGAACTGAGCAGCGACAGATCAGCTATGATCTTATTGAATGGCGGGGCAGGCTCGAAGGGCTGGATGGCCTACTCCTGCTCCTATTTCTTATGTTCTTATGTTGTAAAGATTTATAGAGGCCCAAAGTCTGAAACAGACAACGACTATAGGCCTGACAGTGGATGGCTTTCAAAACGGCGCTTACCATGTCATCAGTGCTAACACGTGATAGGCTACAGTATTTGAACCAAGCAAGGGGCAGTTCCCCAACTCAACAGAGGTGGAAAAACATTAGTCAGCCATGTCAAAGGCTTCAGACAGGCTGAAGAAGGATGAAGAGAAATAGTTTACCATGAACGCTGTCAGATTGAATGTTATTTGTAACATTGATAAGATTGTTTTTATACTGTGACAGGAGCAGGAACCTGAGGGGAGGGATTCAAACACGAATTTGCAGGAATGAGACTGAAGAAACAGGAACTGTGTCTCATGGGCAAGCTGAGATCAGAGTGGCAATGGGGCAGGCTAGGGGAGGTGGGGAGGAAAGTAGAGAACGATGCAAATTTAGGTTTGCCTTTGCTGTTCACCCACGTCTCAGGAATATTTTTCTTTGCTTATTAATGGTTATTTTCAGCTGATTTCCTTTAGGATATTGTATGTTGCAAAGTAATCCACTAGAATTGATCTCCTGGGTGTTAGAAGAAGCGTGTGGTAAGGGCAAATCTTGCTCTCCCTTCTTTTTTATACGCTCGAGGGTTCAGTGAAGGACTCTTCAATATCATCTGCTGTTTGGAGTCATTAGCAACTTAGTCTCTTGTCCTATATATGGGATAAAAACAGTGGTGGACAATTAAAATAGAACAGCTAATATGCTTTACCTGAGGGACTTACACTGCTGTACCAAATTTCACCCGTATAGTTATTTTGCTTGTTGAAAAACCTGTCAGGTGGCATCGGATGAGAAACGCAGATTGTGGAAAGATCTCTCTGGCGATAACTTTGACTTGCCTTACATTTTGGTGGTCCAAAGACACGCTCTTGAAAACTTTAAGGTAAGCATCCAAAATCACCCTGATTAATTGAATTCTTCCTCCTGAAAAGACTGACGTGCACCTACACGCTATGAGTGATATTTTGTCTGATTGCAGTGAAGTAGTGCTTCAAGGGAACTGTTAAGTGTGTTTACACTCTTGGGTGAACAATGCCTGGGCATGGTTGCTGCTGGAGTTGGCCAAGTATCAACCATTCCGATAGCTTATCTTGCAAGTACATTGATGCAGCACCACCAGTACTGGTCTGTATACATGTAGGAACAGGACAGAAAGGTGGAGACAGAATCTCTTCCTCTCGGTTAGACAGGGAGAGCATGTTTGCTTTCGGAAAAGAGAACAAACACGAAGCAAAGCAATGAAAAATTGCTGAAGAACGGCAAGCAACACTGAAACAGGGCTATACTCCACCTAAAAGCATTTTTAAATATGAGAAGGCTTCACTGAATTTAGAAAACCACGTTATCTAACACACAAAATACTGAGAACTTTCAGTAGGTTAGTTATCATCTATGGAGAAAACCTATGGATTAATAGGTTATTTAATTGTCTATTATAATTTTGTCTTTTAAAAAACATTTAGACAGTTACATGGGTAGGAAGTGTATAGAGGCATATAGTCCAAATGCGGGCAATTGGGACTAGCTTAGTGGTTAAAAAAGGGCAGCGTGGACAAGTTGGGGTGAAGAGCCTGTTTCCATGCTGTAAACCTCTATGATTATAGGTACAGATTTACATTTATACAGCACTTCCACAATCTCAGAATGTTTCAAAAGTGCTTTTGAACCAATGAAATACTTTTGAATAATGGTCGCTATTGCAGGAGGTGAGATAGACTATTTACACACAACAGGGTCCTACTGCCAGCAATGTGATTGTAACCAAATCGTCTGTATCAATGGTTTTGGCTGGAGGATAAAAACAAATTATTTCCATTGGACGCCTTGATGTCAATTGATGCTAATCAGGGCTTCTCCTCCACTATAAGCTGACCAAGCTTTTTTTTAATTCATTCCTGAGACATAGGCATGGCTGGCTGGCCACTATTTATTACTCATACCTGGTCACCCTTGAACTGAGTGGCTTGCTAGTTCATTTCAGAGGACACTTGGAAGTCAATCATGTGGCTGAGGCTCTGGAGTTACATTAGGCCAGACCAGGTAAGGACGGCAGATTTCCTTCCCCTAAAGGACATTAGTGAACCAGATAGGTTTTTCAGGCAGTCAACAGTGGTTTCATGGTCATCAGTTTTATTTCCAGATATTTTTTATTGAATTCAAATTCCACCATCCGCCATGGCATGATTTGAGCCCAGGCCCCAGAACGTTAGCTAAGTTTTTGGATTAATAGGCCAGCTTTAATACCACTAGGCCAGTGCCTCCCCAATTGTTTTGAGTTTTCATTTTAAATCTTCCCCCTCTCAAATATCACAAATTGTACAGAATAAAATAGCAGCTTGTGTGACAGAACACCATAAAAATGAAAAAGGGAACCTGAAGCAATAGCCAGTGGTTATGATCTGGAATCACTGCAGAAGAGGCCATTTGGCCCATCGAGTCTGCACCAACTCTTTGTCAGTGCATCTTACCCAGGCCCCTGGCTCTGTCCTATCACTGTAACACCTAGATGGCTAATCCGTCTATTCTAAGGGATAATTTAGCATGGCCAATCCACCTAACCTGTACATCTTTGGAATGTGGGAGGAAATGAGAGAAAACTTACCCAGACACAGGGAGAATGTGCAAACTCCACACAGACAGTCAACCAAGGCTGGAATTGAACCTGGGTCCCTGGAGCTTTGACACATCAATGCTAACCACTGTGCCACCATGCCACCCCATGTCAACTTGTAATACAATATGGTGACAACATGATTGTGACTGGGCCTAACAGTTAAAAATAGCATCTAGACGCAGAGCTGCCTGGAGATATCCTATAACACTAGTAATAGAAATGCCTTACTTATGTTCCATGGATTAGATATTATTAACTACTCTCCGGAATTGGTTGCACTCTTGGACATACGCATCTCCATCAAGGATGATCACCTCAGCCTTACTTTCAGCTAACTCGCTGTACCGCAAGCCCATGGATAACCTCACAATGCTCCACTTCTCCAGCTTCCACCCTAAACATGTTAAAGAAGCCATCCCCTACGGACAAGCCCTCCATATACACAGGATCTGCTCAGATGAGGAGGATCATGACAGACACCTCCAGACGCTGAAAGATGCCCTCATAAGAACAGGATATGGCGCTAGTCTCATCGATCGACAGTTCTGACATGCCACAGCGAAAAACCGCACCGACCTCAGAAAACAAACGCGGGACCGGCAGACAGAGTATCCTTTGTTATCCAATACATCCCCGGAGCGGAGAAGCTATGACATCTTCTCCAGAGCCTTCAACATGTCATTGATGAAGACGAACATCTCACCAAGACCATCCCACACCCCACTTCTTGCCTTCAAACAACTGCACAGCCTCAAACAGACCGTTGTTCGCAGCAAATTACCCAGCTTTCAGGAGAACCACGACACCACACAACCCTGCCACAACCTCTGCAAGACGTGCCAGATCATCGACACAGATGCCATCATCTCACGTGGGAACACCATCCACCAGGTACACGTACATACACTTCCAACTCGACCAATGTTGTCTACCTGATATACTGCAGGAAAGAATGTCCCGAGGCATGGTACACTGGGGAGACCATGCAGACACTATGACAACGGATGAATGAACGCTGCTCGACAATCACCAGGCAAGAGCGTTCTCTTTCTGTTGGGGAACACTTTAGCGGTCACAGGCATTCAGCCTCTGATCTTCAGGTAAACATTCTCCAAGGTGGCCTTCACAGCACACGACAGTGCAAAGTCGCTGAGCACAGACTGATAGCCAAGTTCTGCACGCATAAGGATAGCCCCAACTGGGATCTTGGGTTCATGTCACACCATCTGTAGCCCCCACGACTTGCCTGGGTTTGCAAAATCTCACTAACTGTCCTGGCTGGAGGCAATACACATCTCTTTAACCTGTGCTTAATCCTCTCTCCATTCACAATTTCTGTACCTTTAAGACTTGATTACCTGAAAAGACTCACATTCCAACCATTATTTTGTAAATTGAGTTTGTGTCTTTATATGCCCTGATTGTGAACAGAACTCCCACTCACCTGATGAAGGGGCAGTGCTCCGAAAGCTAATGGCTCGTGCTACCAAATAAACCTGTTGGACTTTAACCTGGTGTTGTGAGACTCCTTACTGTGCTTACCTCAGTCCAACGCTGACTTCTCCAAATCCTTAGATATTATTTCTCAGGTTATATGGAGTCCTAGAAATATGCTTCAGAGAATGCCAAGTCATAGCAGTGACGTGCCTGATATGTGGAATCTATTGATTGTCCAATGTGTTGAAAAACTACTTAATTTCCAAAATGGCAATGAGTATACTGATCACCATAAAATTTGTGATGCATTATATGCTTTATTTCATATTCATTACAGACAACTTTTGATTTGAATGAATTACAAATTGAGATTCATTATGGCTGTACATCTTTGCTGCAAATCGGGCTTAAGATCCCGATAATCTTTCCCAAAGATTTCCCACAAACCACACCCTCTCTCTACTGGAGTTCAGTCTCTGCTCTTTGTTTTGACTTCTTTTGAAGGTTTTAGTAACATTTCAAAATAAAGTCTGGAAGCCATAATCAAAGCCTCTTACAGGTTTAAAGAAAGGACTTTGATGTAAGCTGCTTAATGCTCCCAGCCCTCTCACTGACATTCAAAGATGTATGGCTTACTCTAGTAATGACAAGATTGCAAGCCTGATTAAAAAGCATAAAGCACAGATTGTAGCTGTACAAACAATCACACAAATTGAAAAAATCCCTCAACCAAGGATATTGGGGAGCCACCAAGAAATACTGGATTGGTTGCACTTAGACGGATGCCGCTGGGAACCCTAATGGAGGTTCAATAGGAAGGATTGAATCTATTACATTTTATGATTATTTTAATAATTATTTTATCATCATTATTTGCAGCTGACAAATGGAATTGGACTTGCTCCTTAATAGAAAGGAGCTCAGAGAAATCAGTGGGAAAATCGATAGCTGCAAACTGAAGAGACCAGCCAAGAGAGGGGTAGATAACAACCTCAACAATAAAGTCAACCCTGGGAATCCACAGCTTACACTGTGAGAAGTCTGGGAGAATTGCTAAAAGAACCCAGTGCACTCTAAAGGAAACTGATCCATGATCAATATTGAAAGGGGCATTGAGGATGGTCAATATGAAAAAAATAAAACAACTGTTAGATAACTGGAGATGGGTGTGCAGTATATCATATAGGCAGCTGAGGTTCGTATGTGTTAAACAGTGAAGCATGGGAGGCTGGCCAGGAGTGCCTTAGAATAATTGAGTCTGGGGATGTCAAAGGCAAGGATTAAGGTTTCAAAAGCAATAGGCTGTGGTAGAAGTCGAGGAGTCCAACTGAAATGGTATTAAACAAGTCAAGCCTTGAGGTAATGAAAGTATGGGTGAGGGTTTCAGCGGCAGAAGGAGAAAGGATAGAAGCATGCAGCATTGTAGTGTTGCAACTGTTTTGGTAATGGAGGAAAAAATATGTATTTTCACATTGGGAATGATGCTGATAAGGGTAAATTTTTATCCATCTCTAATTGCTCAAAGAGATGATAGTGGACCTTGTTCTGGAACTGCTGCAATCTTTGTAGTTATGGAGCTCCCACAAGCTGAGCTCAGGGTCAAGCAAGGCACCAATGCTCCTCAGATCCAGGCTCAGCTTGAGGAGGCAGCTAAAGGTTAGTGGACTGGGGGGCCTGATCCTCTGAGCTGCAGATGGAATATCTGGTGTATGATTGGCTCATTCAGGAATTGACAACAGATACGCAACTTATTTGGTAACATTGTACAGTATGATTTCCAGGTCAATCTAACAATATTGCTGCTTGATGACAATATACGGTGCACTTTAGCAACTGAAATATTTGAAATCTAATATAAATTAGATATATCAACACAATTCCATTAATTCAGATTGATAGCTTTCAAAGCAGAATAATTATGACCTTTGATATTACATAATTGTCAATGGGGAAATTTAATTTTGACTTGTGACCTATACTATTTAGTCTCCTGCATACATACATGTACACATACACATTCATACATGGTACATGTTCCCTTTCATTGGCAGACAAGCACAGAGGAAAAGAAGGAACTGGCTCACTCCTGTGCCAGATAACCATTATTGTAAATTCTATGCAATGTATGCCAGCTGTGCCTCATTTGCTGGTGCCCTCTTATTCACAGGGCTTTAGGTTCAAGTCTAACTCCAGTATTTGAGCATAAATATCAAGGCTGACACTCGGTATGGTATTAATAGAGTGCTGCATTGTTAGAGGTGCAGTCCTTTCCAATAGACATTAAACTGAAGGCCTGTGCATTCTTGCCAAGTGAATATAAAGTTAAAGCTTAAATTTTACTTATTAGTCACAAGTAAGGCTTACATAAACACTGCAATGAAGTTACTGTGAAAAATCCCATGCTACTATTTCAAAGAAGAGCAGAGGAGTTATCCCGGGTATCCTGTCCAATGTTTATCTTTTAATCACATCACTAAAACAAAAATATCTCATCATTATATTGCTGTTCGTGGGAGTTTGCTGTGTGCAAATTGATTGTTGCATTTTGTACATTACAATAATGATGTAGACTTCATTGTCAGTATTGTAGACTGTGCTTGTGAAAGTCACGATATAAATGTATGTCTTCCCTCTGACAACAATGGTAAAGATATAAAGACAGAATGCATTGCTGCTAATTATCTAAAATAATATAAATCAAAATTTACAATGAGGAATTGCTGGTTTACAAGTAGAAATACTGATGCTGCACCTTTAAAATGATTTATCTGTTCATTGAATGAAGCAATCACCCCTATGCCTCTACCTACTGCACGAGATTAGAGATAGACCAGTACTAGATCATATCAACTCCCTGTGCACACTTTCTGATATGTGCCAAAGTGAGCTCATCAGCTGAATGATCAGAGGTGGGTGATGCAGCATGTGTGCCCTGGATTCTGCATGAAATGAGGTTGACATATTTTCAATTTGGTTCACATTGGTATGAAGACAAATTATAAATTAAGGGATTGGAGTGCAACCAGATAAACTGTGACCCTTTAGTGCAGCCCCTTTAGACACTGAACATGGTGAGTGCTGTCCATCAGACCTGCAACCATTTGAAAATAACAACTTGCACTTCTACCTAGTGCCAAAGTTTAGTGATGAGTCATGTAACCATCAAGGTGAAATATGGCATTGCTGCAGCATGAAACTTTTCACTTTTGCGCTGAGCAAAAGTAGCATCCAGCTCACCTAGAGAATCATAGAATCCCTACAGTGTAGAAGGAAGTCATTCGGCCCATCAAACCTGCACCGAGAACAATCCTACCCAGGCCCTATCCCCATAACCCCACATATTTATCCTAGCTAGTCCCCCTGACTCTAAGAGGCAATTTAGCATGGGCAACCCACCCAACATCTTTGGGAGGAGACCCAGAGGAAACCCTTGCAGTCATGGGCAGAATGTGCAAACTCCAAACAGTCACCCTGGCTGGAATTGAACTTGGGTCCTTGACACCATGAGGCAACAGTGTTTGCCACCATGCCACTCTAATGCTGTACTAACACCAGGTAAATTCCTCCATTTTTAAGCATAAACATTTTGTGTGCAGCAAGACTAAGAGCACTGCACAAAATTATCTCGTAAAAATTTCTAGGGAAAAAAAAACTATCAGGTCAAACAAGGTTGCCTTGTGATTAATGGCCACTCTTCAAGAAGAGGAATCTGAGACTCTACTGCACAGCAGAAGAGGAAAATTGGCAAGATAAAAGGTAATACAACTAAATTAAACCAATTTTCAATGTAATTGCAAAATTTCCCACCACTAGAAACAAATGAATTCTGCATTTTTGTCTATGGGTAATATACCTGTTAGAAAGCTGTATCATTACATTGTTATTTTTGATGGTAATTGATTCTCTCAGGTTCCAATGAATGGGAATGCTTTACATGCTTCAGTCACCTGTTAAGCAGCTGAACTTTCAAGGGTAACATCTGCTTTAGGTAAATGACATGAAACACTTTCTTATATTATAACTTGTAGTTACAGTTTCATCAGATCCTTTGTGCAAGATGAAGAAGGACTCATTAAGAGTTACTATATCATTAAGAGGAAATGCACATATTATCAGGACATCCAATTTAGGATTTTTTTTAAACTTGAGAAGAGATTGTAATTAGAGATGTAATTGAACCCTGAGCCTAGACTTGGCCTTTGAATTTTTGTTTGTTCTACCAAGAAACTTTTCACAAAACTTTCATATTGAGTCAGAGGTGTGGGAATGCCCCTCAGTTCCACAGTACTACTGATGGCCGCTGTCAGTTCTGCAATCACTTTAACATTCTTCTCCCACCCTGTGGTTGACCAAAAGCTGGTGGTCAGCTTATGCCAGCAAAGCAGACAGACTAAGTTTGATCTATAAGAGAAGGAGCAGTGCAAGGGAAATTGAGTTGTTGAACCGGGAGTTGCAAAGAGGTTATAGAAGACAGGAGCCATGAGGGTGAGGTCAGGAGGTCTTGGGTCACAGTGTGATTGGGCAGGCCAGGAAGCAGTAGTATCAAGTCCAGCAACCACATAAAGGTCACGTGGATAGAACTGAGTATAAATTACAAGCCAGACCTCTAGAGCAGGTGGGTTTACCGGGTAGGACATTAAGTATGATCCAAACTGGGCAAGAGTATTCATGTTAAATGAGGTTGGAAGATAGCCACAAGCCTCGATGGCATGTCTTGCAAATGAATTAAACCATTGACAGTCATCTTTTTCCTGTGTTGCTGATAATGGTATCAATGCACACAATTTTCACCATTTGTGACTCCTCACATAGTGAAGCAGTCCTGTGCCCACATGCAGCATGACCTGAACAACATTCAGGCTTAGGCTGATAAGTGACAAATAATATTCATGCCACATAAGTGCCAGGCATTGACAATCTCCAACAAGAGAGAATCCAACCATCTCCTCTTGACATTCAATAGCATTACCATCACTGAGTCCCTCACCACCAATATCTTAGGGGTTACCACTGACCAGAAACTGAACAGTAGACACAAGAACAAGTCAGAGGCTGGGAACTCTGCAGAGAGTAACTCACCTCTTGACTCCTCAAAGCCTATCCGCAATCTAAAAAGTACAAGCCAGAATTGCGCTGAAATAGTTTTTATTTGTCTGGCTAAGTGCAGCTTGAACACTTAAGAAGCTTAACACCAGCCAGAACAAAGCAGCCCACTTGATTGGCACCCCACCCATCACCTCCAACATCCACTACCTCCACAGACACACGGTATGTACCATTCACAAGATGTACTGCAGCAAGGATCCTTTGACCAATGCCTTTTAAACCCGCAATCTCTACCAACGGCAGTAGATATATGAGAACACCATCACCTGCAAGTTCCTGTCCAAGTCACTCACCATTCTGACTTCAAAATATATTACTGTGCCTTCACTGTCACTCAATCAAAATCGTGGAACTCCTTCCTGAAACAGCATGGTGAGTGTACCTATATCACATGGACTGCAGTGTTCAAGAAGGCAGCTCACCACCATTTTCTCAAGGACAATTAGGGGCGGGTAATAAAAATACTGGCCTATCCAACAATGCCCAAATCCTTTGAAAAATAAATGAAAGACCCATTGTCTCCACTAAAGGCCCATTTTATGTGATTTAAAAAGCTTGAAAATTGTGAGAGCATGTGCTCATACTTTTAACATGGATGTATTCCCAATAGGTAAGCCTGCATGCCAAAGGGTTGTCATGTTATAAGGCTGAGCAGTGCAGATTGTAATGATTTATTATTATTACATATATAAGTATACATATATAAGTATACAATGAAAAGTATTGTTTCTTGCGTGCTATACAAAGCATACTGTTCATAGAGAAGGAAATGAGAGACTGCAGAATGTAGTGTTACAGTCATAGCTAGGGTGTAGAGAAAGATCAACTTAATGTGTGGTAGGTCCATTCAAAAGTCTGATGGCAGCAGGGAAGAAACTGTTCTTGTATCAGTTGGTACGTAACCTCAGACTATTGTATCTTTTTCCTGACAGAAGAAGGTGGAAGAATGTATGTCCAGGGTATCTGGAGTCCTTAATTATGCTGGCTGCTTCACTGAGGGAGCAAAGTCAATGGATGGCAGGCTGATTTGTATGATGGATTGGGCTACATTCACAACCTTTTGTAGTTTCTTGCGATAATAGAGTTTAGAAGAATGAGGGGAGATCTCATTGAGACGTATAAGATGATGAATGGGATGGATAGGATAGAGGTGGAAAGACTCTTCCCGCTCAAAAAAGACAGTAGGACTAGGGGGCACAGCCTCAAGATAAAGGGGGGGCGGTTCAGAACGGAGTTGAGGAGGAACTTCTTCACTCAAAGGGTGGTGAATCTCTGGAATTCTCTGCCCGTTGAAGTGGTGGAGGCTGCCTCGCTAAATATTTTTAAGAAGCGGGTTGATGGGTTCTTGATAAGAGAGGGGATTAAGGGTTATGGGGAGAGGGCGGGAAAGTGGAACTGAGCCACGACAGATCAGCCATGATCTTATTGAATGGCGGGGCAGGCTCGAAGGGCCAGATGGCCTACTCCTGCTCCTATTTCTTATGTTCTTATGTTCTTATGTTCTTAAAACAAATCAAATCTTGGACCAGAACAGGGGAAATAGGGCTGGCCCTGACATATCCAGGGAGGCCAGCAATCGGGGATGGGGGGTATTTAGAATTTTTTGGGAGAATCCCAGCCTCTGTGTTTCGATTCCCACCAAAGGACTTAGTCCTCAGATCGGATAATTTTACCCAGCGTACGTATTGTGGTTTTTGTTTAATCAGAATCCTGAGCCAAGATTGGAGTAATACATGCCAACCATCAACATTTGCTGGTGATTTTAATGTTTTGGGGGCTCCCTAAGCTAGCCAATAGCAAATAACTCACAGTGAACAAGCTCCTCTCAATCTGGGTTTGCGACCTATGTGTACTATAGGTGGGAACTTCTGTAAAGTGAGGCCACAATGCTGATAATTAGAATGGGGAATACTCTTGAAAGGAAACAAGGCTGTAAGTTAACCACTAGACTGAGATGTGGGCAAGGGGAAATGGGCAACAGAAGAAGAGAACAGGTTTGGATAGCAGTGAAGGAGGAGGGAGAAGAAAGTATATCAGTGAAAGAGAGGAGAATGGACAATAGTGAAAGAATAGGGGGAGGATGGACTGTGGTAAATGAGTGAAAGGAAATGGATGGAAATAGATTTTATAATAACATTTTCAAATTTTCCTTTTTTAAAAATCAGAATTTAATAATTATGAAGAAACAATAAGCATAAAGTGAAGCAGAACACATAACTTTAGTGATGAAATCCAGTATGTTTCTGAACCCCCAAATCCTGATCGATTTATTCCTTAAGATTTTCTTCTTTCATCCTTTACAACTCCTCATTCTCGATAACAAATTTATACATTCATTCTAACCTAGCACCCCCAATTCTCTGGAGCTTTCCCCATTCTTCTACCCATGTTTTCCAAGTTAACCTTACCTATAAGATTCATGTCAACTCTCTTGCTTCCATTTTCACTCCTAACTTCAGTGGAGGTCTGATTTTATTTCAGAATTCCAGCATTCACAATATTTTATGGTTGTCCTTTTTCTAGTTTCTTTGCTAGCTGATATTGCCTACGACTTGAGCACCTCAATTTGACTAACCCTGTTTCTTAAAACCTTTATTTCAGCAACATCAGATAATGGCTCCCTGCTGTACTCACAAGAGACATACAGTACTGTGCCCCAGAACATTCCCTCTTCTCATTCTTACCTTTGTCCCTCTCCAGCATGTTAATGAGTCCCTGAACAAGTTTAGCAGCCAGTTAATTGGATGTGCGTGGGTTGTTGGTTCCCCCACTCCTGCCATTGCTTCGAAAATTCCAGTCCATCCTGGAAGCTTCAGAAGACTGAAATGCCATCTGGGAGCACCATTTCAAAATGTGCCCACACCCAGCCTTGCCCTCACAAGCTCACTGCATCCTGCCTATGCTCTGGTATCATCTATTATCTCCATCACTCCTCTGAACCCATCAACTGCCTCTGCACTGTTAGACTAGTTATCTGATTCATAATTTCCTTTCGCTCAAGAGAAAGAATTGAGTCATCATCTTCTTCCCCACTACAAGTTCTGCTCTCTTGCATCAACTCCATCCTCCCCCCCATTTTGGACACTAGTCTCACTCAGATCAAAATCGAGGCAGTATTCAAAATGCCATTTCTTTTCTTATACAAAGGCTACATTTCATATGTTTGAATCTACCTTAGTTCCTTCAGTACTTAAACCCTGCTATTCACCATAATGACTCAGGAAGCCTGACTGGAAAGGGACATAGTTTATCAAGGTAAAATAAAACCACTACTGTGGTGTACACACACTAGTACCTGCCTGGCACTACCATTCAGCAGGCCCAGTCTGGTTGTTGTTGCTGTTTGAAATGCAATGGTGAAGTTGTAATTGTTTTATACAAACAAAAACATAATATTATTTCCTCAAAAGTTTTATTTCTGCACTATACAATAGTCTAGAATTTCATTAGATCTGGCTTTGTGAAGAAGGGCTGTTTTGTGTAAACATGCTGTTCAGTATCTGCATCATATCTGGACCTCAGTCATGAACAAAGTTTCTGTTTCTCTCCTCCCTCCTCTTCTAGACTTCTTATATATGGTTATTGCTTTGAGGAAAGTGAGAGAAATAATTGAGCTTCCAGTTGAAAATGTCACTGCGCACAATCTCTAAAACAATATCCATTGCTTGCACATCAAGCTGTTGTCCAAAATTGTCTTTGTTATGTTCGACTTTATGAATTTTATATTTAAAAGCTACGTGAGACTCTTGCACGTTCTGCCTGCCTGTTGCGATCTGTTTACCTGCCAATCTGCAGAGATGCATTGATTTGATGACAAAGTGTTAATGATGCATGAATGAGGAATGTATTACAAACTGCAGGTCAGAAATAGTCACTGCATGGAAGAGATGTATAGCTTGTCCCAAAAAAAGCTCTGGCCATCTGTAGCGGGTGACTGTACGTTAAATGGGTTGAATCTGTTGCTAGTTGGTTAGCTGCTTAGCTCACCAAGATCACTGAAGGGTGAAGAGGATTTAGACTCTCCATCACTATTGCCTTCTCTTCTTGGTGCAGAACAGGGAAGCTTATGAATCTCCACAGCCCTCGGAGACAGTGACCCTCTCTCCTTAGTCTCTGAAGGATTCAGTAACTCCTGAAGGTGTTTGATGTAGCTGATAGCAGCCCTTAAGGTCTCCACTTTGCTCAGTCTTTTGTCTGCAAAATCTTCCGGGAGATGCTCCCTGAGACGTGCATAGCCTTCATTGACATAGCGCACCCTCTGCCGTTCCCTTTCATTACGTTTCCTGATAAAAGCTGGCTCAAAGGAATAATCATAGATGCCTAAGTGACTATGAAAAGGTAGGTAAGACAGCCTGTTGGCATATCCTTCACAATATGTGCCATCCAGATATGCAGGATCAACAGGAAAAGATAATGGCAAACCCTCTGCAAAGGGCATCGCGAGGCAGTCATGTACCCTAGCCATGGGCATCCCAATGGGTCTTGGGTAAGGAATTCTTTCCAGTGATGATCCTCGCTGATTGCCATCCATTTCAGATTTCCTCCCACACCTCAAAGATGTACTGTTAGGCTGAGTGGCAGGAATAAATTGTCCCTAAATCAGTTTCCCTCAATCTGGATGGCCATAAAACATTAGACAGGGGTTGTGGGTAGAGAGGTGGACTGGTGGTGTTGAGATGGCGGTGTGGGCTCGTTGGGCCAAAGGGCCTGTTTCCCAGGCTGATTTTTGTTCTTTGTTCTTAAGTACCTGCAGCTCACTTCCAACTTTATGGCAATTTGCCGTCAACAGTTGTTTAAAAGGTTCAAATGTCAATTTTCCTCGTTTGAACTTCTCAAATACACCTCATGTTACATTAGTCTCTTTCAAACTTCAGAAAAAAGATCGATAAACATTAAATGGCACAGAAGCTGTTCTGTGTGTCCTTGATGGAGTAGTCTGTCTGAAATAAAAATGCAAGGAGTGTAAGTTATAGCAAGAAAAACTTAAATTAGCTTGCTCTGAGTTTATGTCAGTACTTAACTTTTCACAGCATTTGTTGCCATCATGAACATATTATAGCAAACAATGTTTTAACATTTTAGTAGAAATAACACTTATTTTGTTTGTTACATTTAAGACCAAATAAATTAAACTTGGTGGTTACTGAGAATTAAAGATCTGGTCTAATTATCCTGGGGCAGTAACCATGACTTACTGTGTTGCCTAGCAACCCAAGGTCTAGAAGGTTGCTCCTTACACTATGCTTGTAAGGAGATGTTTTGAATAAATATTATTTATTCACCTGTTCTCAATTGCAAAATTGGAGGGAAATTTAACTCTTCCCTACCCAGCAGAAATAGGGAGAGGGGGAGGAAGAGAGAGAGACGATGGGGAGGGGTAGAAAGGAGGAGGGAAATGGGGTGGTCAGTTCAAATTAATCTGGAAACTTACCTGCTGGCTAAGGACACCCATGCAAAGCAAATGGGGTCCTTGTTTTAATATGCAGAATGAGTCCAGATGACACAGTTTGGATCCGACTACAACATTAACCACTGGATGACCTACCCTGGGAAGCCAAACTGCTTGGAACAGGAACCATCGTTAGAAAGGGTCAAGCAAGTTAGGATTTTTTTCCAGTTTTTTTTCTGTAGTACAGGAAGGAAATGAGTGCAAAGATGAACCTCATGAGGAAACTTTGAACAACCCTGCTCTGGGCCTCCATTTCCATCCAACCTTCACTACTCTCCCCAAAAGTTATGATCACCTTCGCACCACCCCCCCCCCCCCTTCCTTCACCTGATGCCAGGTACCATTGCCTATGGATCCCAGGCTTCTTGCCACCCAAAATGCCATTCTTGTTTGCTGGTCTCCTTGGTGTTCCCATTGAGTTCCGCTACAAATTTGTCCTGTAGAACATTAAAATCTACTTAGCCTCCCCATTGTGCTCCTGGACAGTCAGACATTCACGAGGTAACATTCACACCCAGGAGTTCAAATAGGATCCAACATCTTTGCACAATGTGAAAAATAATTCATACTGATAATGTTGTTCTAAAGCTGCTTTAAATCACCATTCTGCATTAAGACTGGATGATCTACTGTTCACCCTCACTGCTAATTATTTAGTAATTAAGCATTTAATTGCATTCAGGTGGTGGGCATTAACTGGGGTTTCACCTGTGCTCCTATAGATAACAGCAGATTGAAACTGTCATTGATGGATTTGGAAGTTTTGCTCTTAATGTGTATAAATGGCTCATAAAGTGTGTGAAAAATATGATACCAGGTCTACCCTTCACTGCCTGGCTTTCAGGAATAGACACTCACCAACTTGAACAAATATACTTTCAAGAATACTCCAGATCACCAAATTTTCTATAAGTTAAAACGAAAGTAATTTGTTACCTTATTAACTCACACAGGTGAGACAGAGGCTGAGACTGTATCAAGAAAAAGATTATTCAAAGCGAGAGATTGGTAAACGAGAGATATTGAAACACTGAAATCCAAGGAGAGGTGTGATTTGTAGTTGATTTTGATTGGACATATATTTGTTCAGTCTGGGACTCTTTCCCTTGTATCACTGTTTAAATTTCAATTTGCCAATACTGCAAAAAGGATATGGTGTCAATCAGCGTAATGGGTTAAATATTTTATCTTTTGGGTTTACTGAACGTGCATATTCAGGAATGGAAGAGATCAAAATGTCTCTATGCCTCTGCATTAAAATGAATGGGATTAGAAATAAATCTTAACAAATAAATGGAGTAAAATGAGAAATGTAACACAATGAAATGCATTGAATTGAAGGTAGACATCAGAGGGACAAGATGAGAAAGAGGAAATTGTATTTAATCTGAACTCAAGTACTCAGGAAACAAAGGGAATGAAATAAATACTTATTGAATATCACAAAGGAGAAAGAAAGTAAAATGTGACAGTGTCTCTGATTAGGAAATTTATTCCAACTATTGCAACTTTGGAAAAAAATTCAATATTGAGTTTATACTAAAAAAAACAAGCTTCAGAATTAAATAATAGCACAATCCATCGGCAGAATTCAGCAATGGAAAACAAGAATCAGAAAAGAACGAAAAAGGGAGAGAACTAGAAAGAAAAGGTTGGAAAAAAACAAGGTTGCATAAATAAAAGAGAAGTTTGACGAGAAAAGCACTACACCCAGGAATTTTACTTCCAATTGCTGTGATTGATTTTGTGTGCAATTTTTCTTACCTCTGGCTCTAAGATTTTCTGGTCATTTTTACTGTTTGCCTCATTCCCTGTAGCCTTCCTAAGGGAAACGGGAACACAGTCTTTGATTTCTTAGAGCCTGGAAAATTTTCAAAAGTCTTCCCAGTGTTTGAGCAGCTTTATAAGTTCCTGGTCCAAAGAGTTGAGGAAAGCTTTGCAAGCAGCAGAGAGCTTCTTCCTCTGTTCTGCAAGGTATACCAAAGACTGTTTCAGGCTCCTGTGTTTTGGAATCAGATAATTCCACTCAGATCAAAGAGCAGCACAGATTCTTCAGAGCCCTGCCTCCTCCCACCCAGACACTTGAAAAATGTTTGAATAGTGGTGATTGAAATAACTTCACTACAGCATAGATCAGTGATCAGATTTCAGTTTTACAGAGTGTATATAGCAGAAGAGGTGGGTAAATGAGAAGGAAGCTGCAAAAATCAGACTCGCAGTCAAAAATATAGAGCTGTAGTAATACAAAGACAAATGTATGAAAACATATACATGGTGATGGATGGGAGAGATGGATAGAAAAAAGATAACACCACAGATAAACACAGATGCAAACATTAATAAAGATAGATACAAAGTGGTAGCTAAAGTGAAAGGTGGAAGGCTAGGCAGATTGGTAGAAAAATGTTCAGTAGACAGATTATGATGATGAGGATAGTAGTTTGTTAGAATATTAGCTGATTACACTCCAGTTTTTTTTCATGATTTTTTGCAGCGCCATGGACGTTGTGGCGGTCAACTCTGTGTTGAACATCAGTTGGTGTGTCCCAGAAGCACCACTCTGACATGTCCGTGTCTGCTGCATTTGTCGCAGGAGACAACAGTAGCCTGAGAAGGTACACGATTCACTGGTCTCTGGTTTCTCTGGGCCCTCAACCAGGTGAGTTTTTCATTTCTGCTCCCCCCTTCCAATATCCTTCAAAACAGTCAGTGTCCAAAGGTCACAGCTGTCAGTGACTATCTCCCAGTTGTCAGTGTCAATGTCTCGTCTTCATATTTCACTGCAGGTGTTCTCATAGCAGAGAAATAAATATCCAGGAGGTCATGATCTGGTGTCCAACTCACCAGACAGGAGGGCATGCAGCTGTCACCCATTGGATGAACGTGGTTGAGTAGCACAGATGTTGTTGGTTTAGCAGTGAGTGGACGCTGATGGAATTACCATACTCCAGGACCTCTGATAACTGCGTCCTGTCAAAAGATACAAAGGATATGTCTGAGACGGTGAAGGTAGAAACTGTTTACCTTCTTCCTCCCTCTAGCATATATTGTTCAGCTCTCATTGCTAAGGATGCAGTCTTGGAAACTGGTAATTTGCGGCCCTCAGTCAGGTTCTGTTGTTCCAAATTCTCTTACTTAGCATGGACATAACAGCTGCAGCTTTTGCAATATGTGAGTTGATTTCAGCATCAAGTGACAGATTGTTGTTGAGCTTAGATATGTGAAGCTGTCCACAACTTCCAACTGTCACATTGTCAATGTTGATTGATGGTACAGCAACATCCTGGATCAGGACATTTATCCTCCTGATGCTGATAACCAAACCAAACCTTTTAGAAGGTATGATAGAGTCTGTCCATTTGCTGCTGAAAAGGTTCCTCGGGATGGAATGGTAGTGTGACATTGTCAGTGAAAGGCATCTCTCTGATGAGGACTTTCTCTTGGATCTCAGATGAGCAAAGCGGAACAGCTTCCTGTCAGTTCTGGTGTATAAGCAGATATCCTCTGTGGATGACCTGAAGGCACAGGACAGCAGCCAAGAGACGAATACACCAAAGAGTACCAGTGCCAGAACCAGTGCCCTGTTTGACCCACTGCTAATCTCAAAGGCTTTTGAAGTTGCAGTCTATGGGAGAAGTTGCACTCTATGTGTCCTGGCAAGCAACATGAAAACCACAGCACCTTCATTTAATGATAGTCATGAGCATTTTTTCTTCAATGTCAAGCATTAGTTTTACTGAGTGAAGCACTGCTGCCTCTTGAGGTTGTTCTCTGAGATCATGGCAGTATCTACATTGCTAAAGTGTGACTGGGATCAAGATTTCCCCCATGAGCGATCCTGAAATTTAAAATCTCTGGCCAGTTGTTTCTTAGTTTCTGCAACTTTGGTGCAACACAGAGGGAGTAGGTACCACAGTATTGACAGCCCAACATATTTTAGAATTCTTTCTTTTTGATATAAAATGAGCATTATATCACAACAGTACCTTTAAGTTCAGTAACAAATAAGCTGTGAAATTCTACATTGTTCATTATTTCAGAGATGAGTGTCATTGGCAGCAGCACTGTATTCTAAAAAGTTCATCTGTCTAACAGGTCTCCCAAAATTACAAGGAAAAAATATCCTCCCTTTATATAAAACAATTGCCACAATCTGGGCTCCATTGTAGAATAAGTGATCACAATTTATTAAAGCTGCCCTGAATTTGTTACAGTTATACATAATGAACATTCTAAAAACTATAGATTCCTGAAATTCTATGACTCACATTCTGCAAGTCTAGCAGTCCAGCATTTCCACTTAGCGGACCCCCCGACACTCCCCCATCAGAAATTCCAGAGGCAACTAATTAGAATACTGCCCAATGGGATAAAGATACAACCAAATCAGTTATATCAGGAGGCTCAGAAACGTATGGGAGAATAAAAGACATGCTTGTTCAACTGGTGTATCTGCATTTAAACCAGAAAAAAAAGTGATCAGAAAGCTCTAGAAATGAGCAATTGGGAGCTTAATTTAAATGTAACAACTGCTGTGAGTCCAGAAAACCCAGCAGTGAAAGGAAGGCAGGAGCAGCTGTTTCAAGAGAATAAGTGCCTTTTACGGCCCTTCTTGTGGGTCAAAAGCAGCAAGAATGTTCCATTCAGCTTCCCTGGAATGTTTTCTACCTCCACCTTGTCTATCATGGTCTAACTCGCCCCCCCCACCCCATCGCTAAGATTATTGATCTTCCTCCTCACTGACCCCTAATCTTTTGCTCCTTTCATTTTCACAATTGCTGGGACAGTCAGCAAGCATTTGTCACTTATGGCTTTCTTTCACTTGCACCCAGCAGCTAACCAGCTTGGATGTTAAATTTAATAAGAAGCTCCCCATCCCTGTTTGGCTGGATTTATTCTGCAATACTGTGCTCGCCCACTTCGTCCCTGAAAAATATCAGGGCTTTTGCATGAGCTCTCTAACCACCACAGCTATCCCCTTGGGCATTTGGACAATTTTAATGGCTTCACAATGTAAGGAAAAGTGATGGCCACAGGCTGCTGTGCCTCTATATTGAAAACATGATAGATTAATATTAATCCTAAACATGCAGTATAAATTTAAGACAATATACATTTGATCAAAATGTACAGACTCCTTCACGTCAAGCAATTAAGCAATATCCTTGGAGAATCCTGCCAAGTGTAAGCTTTTTGATGGTTCATTTTCTCTGTGGGAACTCCATATTATAAGTCATAGGAGCTCTCCAGTAAGTGAATAAACAAATCTGTGACTGAAAGTAACAGCTATTCAGATCTCACGTAGGAGAAGATTGAATGGGATCAGCAAGCTACAGGGTGAGAAACAGGAATGAACTTAGCAGCAGAAGATAACTGAGATACCGTTGTTTGCTTTAGAAGAGGCAACAAAGGAAGGAGATGTGGGAGTCCCTGCTTCCACATTTAATTTGTAAGGGACAAGTTTTTATTGATGTCAAAAACCTTTTTGTTTGATATTCATACTCTGGGGAGATTATTATATAGACAGAGCAGTGAAGAAATGATGGTTATTGGGAAATTCACTGTATTTCTCTCTTTTACTTTTTACAAAGTTGGAAGAAAGAAAGTAGCTGCCTCCAATGTCAAATGGACCTCACTTCCATTGCTGAGGTTGGCTCGAAAACAGTTGTTTCTTCTTTCATGGCAAACACTTCTACGTGTTGGAATCACACAGTTTCTTCTTCCAACTCATTAATTGCAAGGTTAACACTGAAAAAAATGACCTTCCTTTCTTTTGCAGATTTGAACTTTAAAAGCCCCAGCTTGGCTTCATCCTCACTTGTGGTATCTTAGTGAACATTTACTTGCCTGTACAACATTCACCACACTGCAAAGATAATTCATTGGATGCAAAGCGCTTTGCAAGTCCTGAGAATATGGCCAAACAACGCAAGCTCTTTCTTTGCTTCCCCAGTAACTTCAGCATTCCTGATATTTTCTCAGCCTAGTCAACCAGCGTCCGTTGACCCAGGGATAGGGAAGGGATTCACTTCTGGGGATAGGCAGCAGGGGGAGGCAGTGGGTCGGCGCAGGCGCAGTGGGGCCGTGTGGCGAAGGCGTGGATGTGCGGCTGCGCAGAGTGTCAGGTCAGTGACAAACAATCGGGGGAAAGACAACAAAAAGGAGCAAAGTGAGTGGAGAGAGTGAGGAGCCTGAGGCTGGCACATGAGCACAGGGCAGCTAACACAGAGCAGCCAACACAGGGCAGCCAGCCAGGCCTGTCCCGGCTCCCAGCATTGGTCAGGCTGATAGGGGCCGCTCACACTGAGCATCACTGCAGAGCCGGCCTGAGGCATTGTGAACCCAGTTAAAGAGGCAGCTACCCTGACATCCCCACTGAGAGAGTGCCCCACACACACACACCCCTACTCTGTGTTAGCTTCACTGTACTGATGTGCCCCGCTTGCTGCAGCACCCACTAGGTACCTGGCCTGTTCCTGCACTTTGCAGGGTGCCCAGCCCCATAGGGTGCCTGGGCTGTTCCTGTGCCTCGCAGGGTGCCCAGGCTGTTCCTGCATCTCACAGGGTGCCTGGGTTGTTCCTGTACCCTGCAGGGTGCCCAGCCCCACAGGGTGCCCGGGCTGTTCCTGCATCCCACAGGGTGCCTGGCCTGTTCCTACACCTTGCCTGGTGCCTGGTTTTGCATCCCACAGGGTTGCCTGGCCTGTGCCTGTGCCTTGTAGGGTACCTGACCTGGTCCTGCACCCTGTATGGTGCCAGCCTGTGCCAGCACCCACTGGATGTCTGGTCTCTATCTGCATTTACTCTGTGCCCAGCCTGTGCTTGCACCAGCTTCATGCAGACATGAATCCTCGTCACACAATCCACGTCTGATAAGATTAATTGGCCAGGGTGGAATTGAACTTTTTTTTGAGCAGGACATGCAGCTCCTCAAAATTCTTTCTGCTCCACAGACTGAGAGCCAATGGTAAATATTAATATATTGGATTTGGTAGTTGTATCCTTAAGGGTTGTTTGTGCATTTGTTCTGGATTTCCTGTTAGGTATTCAGTGGGTTTTGTTGGTGTAAGCTTGTTGGGTAATTATGACATATTCTGAGAAAGATATGCTGGTGTATGACCTTAGTAGGATTCATATGTGCTGGTTCTGGGCTGCAGACATGTAGATCTGTGCTGGATTGGTACCAGTATTGTGTGGGATTACATAAGGGCTAGTGTAGGCAGATATATACCAAATGGATTTGTATTGTAACTGGGCTATTGGGGGTATATTTGTGTGGAGGTCCATATCCTGTCTTTCTCCTGATTTTCCTTTGCCTTCCACAGTAGGAATAGATGGATATTTCAGGAGAGAAAACCTTCTGGGATAGAATAAACCAGGAGACACCTTAAGGTAAATTTTTGCTTTTGTCTTAGAAATGTGTGATTACTATTTGAGGAAACCAATTTTTCTTCTCTACAGTACAGTACCTGGATGTTTTTCTTTATTTGGTGTTTCTATTGGTTGTTCGGTGAGGAGTGAGTAAATAAGGAAGAGTGTAAAATGACAATGGTTGCAAGGGTGGCACTTTTATTTTGAAAAGCCTTGGAGTTAGGCCGTAGAGCTAGTGCCATCAACTCATTTGGCTTCAGCTCTCTAATCCCAGAATGAAGTAAATTATGCTGTTCAGAGGCACAGAGTCAGGATCATTAACAGGACAGGGTGATTTCTCCAGAGCTTACATAGTCAGATCTCTGACTCTGTAAATGAATGTAGGATTTTAAATCCAGTTCCCTGCTGGATTTGTGGGGTGGCAGTGGCCATCATATGAAGTTGCACTCATCAGTGAATGCCCTTGGAGATATTAAATTAATGTATTTTCTTTATTGTGGTGAAATGTCTTTTGTTACATTGTATGTACTTTGAAATTTTTGTTGAAATGAACTGCGTTTGAGATTGCTACACTGGCTGTTAATCTCAGGCCACATCAACAATTAGTAACACAAACATTGTGTATTTTGCAGCATGAATGACATCAACCTGAGCTCTGTGGGGATGGATCAGCTGAGTGTTTCATCTGTTAGCAGCAGCTTACCTGTTACAGGAAGTCACTTAGGAATGGGTTCACCCACTCACAACCCTCTCCCAGCTCCAGGTATGAAAAGCTGATATAAACTGGAAGAGTTCAGTGTGCAAAAACTGATATTCCCTGTCACTGATCAGCCAGCAGACTGCATGTTCCCTACTGATCAATCACCCACCAAACTCAAGTGCCAGTTACACTTTATTTCCTTTGGATTATTACTTCTTGCAAGTGTGTATTTTCTCCTTTATTTTTCTCAATCTATTTGCCTCATGGAATACATAATAACTCTTTGCTGTACCCGCCAGCTCCAGACTGGATTAACAACATTCTTGAATATTAACATTATTTTCACTGAAGGTTTGTTTGCTGCTTTGAGCTTATATCATTCCATACCAGACATGGCCAAACCTTAAGCCCACATACAATAACCTCCAGAAATTCTAGAGCTGCAAGACACGGACAAACTTTACAGATACATTTTTATTACTGTTGCACACACTTCTGTGAGGAAAGCTACGGTTTTTCCCTCTCATATCTTCTAGGCTTCCTTCACACACAATTCAGATCATGGCAGAAGAAAATGTGTTTCATTGGCACACTTCAGAGCTAGCACATACTCACTGATCAACTGACTTTGGTAATCTTGCTCTTCCAATGTGGAAAATCAGTCAGGAGATTTTTTTTAAAGTATTTTACTTGATAAAATGTTGTAACCAACTACTGAACAACAAATTCGAATCAGGGTACCTGTGTTCCAACACAGTAGGTTCTTGCATTCATGTATTGTATTAAACTATTTCCTCACTTTCCAGGCTGAGAGTTGAAGGGCCACCAGCAAGAGGATGGGTTAGGGAACTACTAACATGACTGAGGGTCATGTGATTCTACATAAGGCCAACGGGAAACTGTGAAAAATCTTGCTATGATGCTGGAACGTATCGTTGATCTTATTAAAAAAACTCCTCCCTCTCTTCTCCCAGCAGCCTACTCTGCAGTTTGCTCTTTCTGTGAAGCTATTGGTTGCTGAGGCTGCATCTGGCTGTTTACTTCCCACCATTATGTGATTTAACGGGTTTGACAGGACAAGGAATGAGCCACATTCTTGTCAAAGAGCTGCATGGGGCCACCCCTGTTTGATGGTCTGAAATCTATTCTCAGTTTATAACGTTTTACCTGTAAAATTGTTGCGTCTTAGGCACTCTCGTTAATTTTACTTGCACTTGGCTTTTATTGAAGTTTCAACTGATGTTTCATAATACCTCAGAATGCTTCTTTCTCGAGAGATCTTGGTACTTGAATACACAGTGCCTCCGTATCCCTTAGAGTTGGAGTGCAAATTTTACTAAGTCAATGTCTCTGAAACTCTGCTTTAGTGGGCCCAAAGAACTGTAGGCAGAAATTTGTTCAATTTGAAATTAACTCGCAAGGTCGCCCCATCATTCTTCCTTGTGGAATGTGCATCTTTGTCACAAATTGAAAGACCAACAATCTATCTGAAAAAAGGGAATGGGCCAAATGTCAATCATGTGCCTTGGAAACACATTTTTCAACAGAAGTTTTGGCAACAGGTCCTAGTAGCACCAAAGTTCATAGAATAGGATGTTACTCCCTTAGCCTTCATTTCAGCAATTTATTGGGAAGCTTTAAGAATTGCAAATACTAATAAAACTTGAGTTGCAAACTGGCCATGGAGAGTCACTTCAAAAAGATCATGATCCAAAGACAGGGTTTGTTGTTACTTAATGCTGTACAGGTATTTCATATAGCATTGGTGTTGTGGGAAGGGCTTTCATGATATGTGGGAGCTGAGAACTGCTTAGTCAATTTAGATGTGGAGATGCCGGCATTGGACTTGGGTAAACGCAGTAGGAAGTCTCACAACACCAGATTAAAGTCCAGCAGGTTTATTTGGTAGCAAACGCCACTAGCTTTCGGAGCGCTGCTCCTTCGTCAGGTGAGTCTTTAGATCATGATCTTTTTTGAAGTGACTCTCCATGGCCATTTTGCAACTCAAGCTTTATCAGTCCTTGCAATTTTTAGAGCTTCCTAACACCTGATGAAGGAGCAGTGCTCCAAAAATTAGTGGCGTTTGCTACCAAATAATCCTGTTTGACTTTAACTTGGTGTTGTGAGACTTCTTACTGTAGTCATTTTAGCCCAGAGAGCAATAGGTGTGCGAACTGACAACAACAACCTCTTGCATTTATGTAACACCTTTAACATAATAAACATTTTGAGGCAAAATTTGACACTGAATAAAGAGATATTAAAGCAGATGGTCAACAAAATAGGTTTGAAAGAATGCCTTTAAAAAAATGGAGAGGTTTAGGGGAGGAATTCCACAGTTAGGGCGTAGAGTGGGATACTCAAGAGACTGATAGCTGATGAATTGAGATGGAGGTTAAATTAACAAGATTGAGAAGTCACTCACTTGACACAGGCTTTAGGGAAGAAAGCAGTGAAGAGATCTCAGTGAGAAATGTGGCATGACACTTGATGGACAGTTAGGAATAAGGAGTTAAAAGAGAGGCAAAAAGAGTGGATCAGGGTGAGACGCTTAAAGTATTAGAGGAGTAAGGATAAAGTGAATAACAAACTACATTTGAAGAAACGCAGAAAATTAGCCCAGATGCTTGTAGATAATTTGATTTCGTCAGGTTTCACAATTTATGGAGTTTTGATGCATTGTAACCAGGATGTTTTGTCTTCTAAGTAATTTTAGTGCCAGGTAATTGCCAAAAAATTCATGCAATGCCTCACTGCTGTAAATACCATACCTGTATTATGTGAAATCATAATCAGGGTCACTGATATGCAATAACTGAACATGTCAAATTCATTTTTATTTTTGTAATACAGGTTTGGCAGTCTTACTGGCATTTAAGGATCCAATTGTTTGATTTCACCCTCCTCCCCACCAAAACCATAAATTGGCAGCCTTGATGATAGTACACTATCAGACTGTGCATTTGCTATTCGCAAGTATAGCGTTTTGTGATGTTATTGGAAGGGTTAGCAATTAGTCTGTGCCTATTCAAGCAAAACATGCTGCACAGAAAGTTTGGAAAACATTTAATATTCGTGTGCTCATTTTCATTAATTTCTTGGTGTTATGCTGCAGGAATGCCAGTGGCAATACCGAATCTTAGTCCTTCCTTAGGCTCCCTCCCATCAGCCCTGTCATTAATGCTTCCAATGAGCATTGGAGAACGTGGAGTAATGTGCAGCATTCCAGAGCGAAATTATACTCTACCGCCTCCTCCATATTCACACTTGGAGAACAGTTACTTTCGGCACATTCTGCCAGGTAAGTAAAGATCAGCAGCAGGAGGGAAACAATGTAGCGTTTGCTTTCTTTTAAGCATCGTGTCAGAAATATAGAGGTGATTCTCAGGAAAGTGCTGAATTGGTGGGAAAACTGTTCTAGATCACGACTGTTTTGTCAGTTCAGCTTCACACTCAAATCTCCCCACTCTGTGCAATGCAGAGGTCCCAATTGGAAATTTCATTAAAAACCTGGGGGGAGGGGAGTGGGGTCCTATTCACACCAGAATCTGAAAGCTCTAGATCTCTGTTATCTGTCAGTCTCGCCCTTTGTTGGCCAGCTGCACCGCTGGCCAGCCCAGGATCCTCGCAGTGCTGTCCCTCCAGCCTCTCCCCTTAGCCTCCCCCCTTTCCCCAATAGCCCGATCGCAGCTCCCTCAACAATTCCTGGGCCAGTCCTCACCACCGTCCCCCCACCCCCACCACCACCATCCTAGAATGCCCAGATGTCCAGCCCACCCCCCCCAGTAGTAACGATCCTCTCCTCACCCTGTCAGACCACCCCCCCAACCCCCCAGACCACTCCAATTGCTGCCCTCCCTCCATTCCAGACCGATCCCCATGCAGAGTGGCAGCTGAACCCCCACTCTAGGCTCCCCCCACAATAGTCCCACCACCCCCTTGGCACTGCCCAATGTCCGGTGGGAAGACCAAGGTGCCACCACGGGATGGGCGGTGCCAGGGGCACAGGCTGGCACTGCCAGGGTGCCCATGCCGATGGGGCACGACCCCCTGCCACCTAACCTTCTGGGGGGCCCTAAGTGCCCTCCCTCCCTTCATACCAGTGGGGTCTTCTGCTAGTTCCCCAAATGTGGGAAGCCATTCTAAACACCGCTGGAATGAAGTACTCCTGGCAATGCGCATCTCCCACCCCGACTTGCCAGAAAAGTTGTGGGTCGGGATGGGAGAATCACGACCATATTGTGCATTCCAACAACTGCCAGGCATACATGCTTCCCAATCTATCAGTCCTGCTCCCTCGTGTATCCCATGTCTGCTTCTTCTAGGTTCCTCAGTGTCTGCCTCAATCCCTTGTATGACAGTCTCTGTTATTTCAAAGGTTTTTTTAAGAAGTTTATTTATTAGTCACAAGTAGTACATTAACACTGCAATTAAGTTACTGTGAAAATCACCTAGTCGCCACAGTGGGTACACTGAGGGAGAATTTAGCATGGCCAGTGCACCTAACCAGTGCGTCTTTCGGACTGTGGGAGGAAACCAGAGCACCTGGAAACATGCAGACATGGGAAGAATATGCAGATTCTACAGAGGCAGTCACCCAAGCCAGGAATCGAACCCGGGTCCCTGGCACTGTGATGCAGCTGTGCTAACCACAGTGACACTGTGCTGTCCTCTGTTAACCTTCCATCTCTCTCTATTGCTGACTTCACATTTCCTTCATGTGTCTGTACTACCTTATTCAAATTACCTCGATCTGTCTGTGCTCTCTGCATGTGTCTGCGATGCTTCCTTCATGTTCCCGTCATGTATCCGTGCTGCCTCCACATTCCAGTCACGTTTCTGTACTGGTTCCATGTTCCCTCATGTGTCCATGCTGCCTCCATGTGCCTTTCATGTGTTTGTGAACCATAGAACCATAGAAAATTACAGCTCAGAAACAGGCCTTTTGGCCCATCTTGTCTGTGCTGAACCATTTTTTGCCTAGTCCTACTGACCTGCACTTGGACCATATCCCTCCACACGCCTCTCATCCACGAACCCGTCCAAGTTTTTCTTAAATGTTAAAAGTGTCCCCGCATTTATCACTTAATCCGACAGCTCATTCCACACTCCCACTACTCTCTGTGTGAAGAATCCCCCCTAATATTCCCTTTAGACTTTTCTCCTTTCACCCTTAACCCATGCCCTCTGGTTTTTTTCTCCTCTAGCCTCAGTGGAAAAAGCCTACTTGCATTCACTCTATCTATATCCTTCAAAATCTTATATACCTCTATCAAAGCTCCCCTCATTCTTCTACGCTCCAGGGAATAAAGTCCTAACCTATTCAATCTCTCTCTGTAACGTAGCTTCTCAAGTCCCGGCAACATCCTTGTGAACCTTCTCTGCACTCTTTCAACCTTATTTACATCCTTCCTGTAACTAGGTGACCAAAACTGTACACAGTACTCTAAATTCGGCCTCACTAATGCCTTATATAACCTCACCATAACACTCCAACTTTTATACTCGATATTCCAAATTTGTAAAGGCCAGTGTACCAAAAGCACTCTTCACGACCTTATCCATCTGTGACATCACTTTTAAGGAATTCTGTACCTGTATTCCCAGATCCCTCTTGTCAACTGCATTCTTCAGAGTCCTACCATTTACTTGTACGTTCTACTTTGGTTTGTCATTCCAAAGTGTGATACCTCACACTTGTCTGCGTTAAATTCCATTTGCCATTTTTCAGCCCATTTTTCTAGTTGGTCCAAATCCCTCTGCAAGCTTTGAAAACCTTCCTCACTGTCCACTACACCTCCAATCTTTGTATCATCAGCAAATTTGCTGATCCAGTTTACCACATTATCATCCAGATCATTGATATAGATGACAAATAACAACGGACCCAACACCGATCCCTGCGGCACAACAATCATCACAGGCCTCCACTCAGAGAAGCAATCCTCCACAACCACTCTCTGGCTTCTTCCATTGAGCCAGTGTCTAATCCAATTTACTACCTCCCCACGTATACCTAGCGACTGAACCTTTGTTACTAACCTCCCATGAGGGACCTTATCAAAGGCCTTGCTGAAATCCAGGTAGACGATGTCCACTGCCTTCCCTTCATCCACTTTCCTGGTAACCTCCTCGAAAAATTCTAATAGATTGGTCAAACGTGACTTACCACGCACAAAGCCATGTTGACTCTCCCTAATAAGTCCCTGTCTATCCAAATATTTGTAGATCCTATCCCTTATCACACCTTCCAATAACTTGCCCACCACTGACGTCAAATTTACTGGCCTATAATTTCCTGGATTTCTTTTGGAATCTTTTTTAAACAATGGAACAACATGAGCCACCCTCCAATCATCCGGCACCTCCCCTGTGAATACTGACATTTTAAATATGTCTGCCAGGGCCCCTGCAAGTTCAACACTTGCCTCCCTCAAGGTCTGTGGGAATACCCTGTCCGGTCCTGGGGATTTATCCACTCTGATTTGCCTCAAGACAGCCAGCACTTCCTCCCCTGTGATCTGTAAAGGTTCCATGACCTCCCTACCTGTTTGCCCTATTTCTGTAGACTCCGTGTCCATTTCCTCAGTAAATACGGATGCAAAAAACCCATTCAGTATCTCCCCCATCTCTTTTGGTTCCATACACAGTCTACCACTCTGGTCTGCAAGAGGACCAATTTTATCCCTCACTATCCTTTTGCTCCTTACATACCTATAGAAGCTCATTGGATTTTCCTGCTCTCTGTCTGCCAAAGCAACTTCATGTCTTCTTTTAGCCCTCCTGATTTCCCTCTTAAGTAGCTGTCTCCACGTTTCCTTCATATGTCCATGCTGCCTCCATGTTCCAGTCCTGTGTCCATGCTGCCTCCATGTTCCCATCTTGTGTCCTTGCTGCCTCCATGTTTCCATCACGTGTGTCCCTGCTGCCCTGTCTGCACTGTTGTTGTTTGGGACTTCTAGAGAGGACATTCCAATTCTTTTCCCTTTCAGATGGATGACTGAATTGCTGACCTGCCATATATTTTCATCTGTAATTCCAATTCATCTGTTTTTCCTTCTCACAATGTTGTTTATGGAATCAAATGTGTTCTGATTAAACTTCTCAGTTGCCACAGTCTTTTCATTATTGTCAATGATAGTTACTACTTTGTTTTCTATTCCTAATCTCTAAGCAAACCACAATTCCTCCAATGGAAAAATAAACAGACTATTTGTTCCTGTGTCTCATTATTGGCCACCATGAGGGCTGTGACAGCAGTCTGGCAAGATCTCCAATCCTGGAGGGGAGGCATGGACTCCACAGTTCACATCTTTATCATGGTAATGCTGGGATTGAGAATGTGGTGTCCAGAAACAGTCTGTTACGTCTTTGAACACCATGAAACCTTTAACAAGCTGGGTCACTGGTCTTTTTTTAATTATGCATAATGTTATTTGCTACAAATATATTTGATTTATTTAAGTAATCTTTAAAACACTTGCACAACATTTGGGCAGTTGAACAACAAAAATTCAAATCCTTTTCCACTGTGCATAGTCACATCCCCAGATTAAAAATTCTGGTTTCTGCCCAGGAAATGGAGTTGCTTCTCCCCATTCCACTCTTTTATTCCTTCTTGTACCATACATCAAAAAAAAAATCATGATTTGATGTGAAGTAAAGATAATATTTCTTGATTTACATTTGTTATTTCCTGCAGGTATTTTGTCTTACTTGGCTGACAGACCACCTCCCCAGTACATCCATTCCAGTGCTATCAGCGTGGACGGCAGTCCTGCACTACCGGTATCTGGCAACCAGCCGACTCTTGACCATTATGAACCAAGTGGTGCAGTGGGCTTGGAGTCCAGCATCGTCTCAATAGACTCGAGACAAGTAGGCAGCCATGACTCCCAGAGTCTGCATCAGAGCAACAACCAGGAGGTCCCATTGGATGCCAACATCTCCATGGAAACGGTTTCTCGAGTAAATAGTCCCATCTCTACAGAAGGGATGGGTGAAGATTTGACCTTGAATGGCGTCACAGGAGAGCCACAAGCATTGCCCTCTGGCTCCAGAAACCATGAAACAATAACTGTGGACACAGTGGGGAATAATTTGGAGGCAGAGGCAGTAGTAGGGCAGAACACAGTGATTCCAATTCATGCCAACGCCATAGAGTTGCCAGTTGTTATGGAACCAGAACCAATGACTGGTCGAGTAAGCAACTTGCCAGAGAATACTCTGAGTGACTCTATCCATGCTGCTGCAATGAACTCGAACCCAGTAGGAGTGGCACTTTCTTCCTCTCACTCATTGCCTTCACTTGAGCCAGTCTCGCTTCATGGGTCCAGCGTGGGACTGGACACTGTCTCCGTTTCAACCATTACAACGGAGGTTTCCATGGGTACCAATCGGGTGGATGGGTCCTCAGAAAACCTTTCATTCGTGTCAGGATCTCTGCAGATGGAGGACTCCAGCTCTAACAAAGAGAATCTCACAGATTCCTTTACGATCTGTAAGTAGTAATTTTTGTTAACATTAGTATTTGAAGAATAAAATCTGAATTCACTTTTGAATCCTGGATGCAAGAATACTTGTTATTTTAAACTACAGCAGCCATTTTCTAATGTCAGCATCCTCTGGTGGTATCAATTTTGTTAATATTGGGAATGGAACACTATTTTCCTTTTTACAGATGGTGTTCACATCCAGTTCTCCAAGGTGAGGGACAGCGTGGATGTAGGTGCATGTCCAAACATGGTACCTTTTAATTCCTGAAGCAGAAGAGTATTCCCTTGTGTAACATTTAATCTTTTAACCTCAATTAATCAGAGTCAACTTGCCTTTTTTGAATTTAAACAAAAGCTGTCTTCTTGGCCTTTCAATCGTCATGCTAATTTGCGTAGAATTATGAAGGATGTATTGTCAGATTGAAATTGTCCAAACATTTACCCTTAAGGAGTGGATATTTTCATCTTAGTTTTCTCTGCTGGATTCCAACATCACTCACACAGGCAACAGGGAAATTGTTGAACCCACTGCATTAGTCTTTGTATTTTCATTGTAATATAAATGGTGACTGAAATTGCACATTGTATTTCTGTTTGATATCTTTTAATCTAGTAGTTACATTGGTGGGGTTAATTCTTTGATGGCTTGTTTTGTTTCAACTTAAGGAAATCCAATATCTGTTAGTTTATACAGCTAGTTCTCAAAAATTGTCCCAGACTAGTAACTCATAGTCATGATACCCATGTCCCCGTTGTATGACAATCTTGCTTTAAATTTGGATATGTTTCATCAATCGCAGCAAATATTTTCGAATAGTACTTAAACTACTTTTACGTTACAACCTGGGTCTTAGCAGAGACTGCGCTAAGTACAACATTCTCCTGGAGGCTTTAGACCATAAGATATAGGAGCAGAATTATGCCACTTGGCCCACTGAGTCTGCTCTGCCATTCAATCATGGCTGTCATTTTTCTCATCCCCAATCTCCTGCTTTTCCCCATATCTCCTGATTCTGTTATTAATCAAGAACCTATCTATCCCTGTCTTAAAGACAGTCAATGACTTGGCCTTCACAACTTTCTGGTGCAAAGAGTTTCACAGATTCACCACTCTCTGGCTGAAGAAATTCCTCCTCATCTTTGTTTTAAAGTATTGTCACTTTAGCCTGAGGTTGTGTCCTCTAGTTTTTCCTCCTATAAATTTTTGTAAATTCTGTAAATTGACCATGTTCTGGAGTTTGCCATTCTGCTGAAGTGCGGGTCGGGTGACGTTTTGACCACCATCAGGAAGCAGCCTATGTAATGGCCTGAGGCAGCCAGAAAAACTTTGTTTAATAAGTTGATCTTTGTGGCCTTAAAAAAAAGTGTCTGGTCCATTCATCTTTGACAGCTACCAGCTGTACAAGACCTGGGAGCTGGCAGCTGAGAACTAACATAAAAGCAGCTTTAACAGTCACTGATAAAAATATACCACTGTTGATATTGAAGTTTTGTTTTTCCCTGTTCTTCAGGGTGTACTCTGTGTGACCGGGCTTATCCTACTGACTGTCCTGAGCACGGAGCTGTAACTTTCATTCCGGACACACCAGTCAGCAGCCGAGCCAGACTGTCGATCCCTAGACAGCTAAGCCTTAGGCAGTCTGTCACGGGAGAAGATGTTGGTATGCAGGAAGTTTCATCTCATTATATGTTCTGCCTGTTTATAAAAGGAAGTTGTCATCTTATGGATTCTTTTGAGAACTTTCTGGAATTTCTGGAATAGCTGAGATTGGAAATTAATTGCATTGGCTGCTATGGAACAAACTAAACTGCAGCAGATGAGCTTTTTTTTATTGTTATAGTCTTTGTGATGTTTCCGTCCATCTGCTTATTTTTGGGAGTATATTTTAATTTTAGTGGAGATTTATAGACATCCTCCATAAAGTGTAATTTTAAAATGTATTTTCTTTAGCCACATTCGACATGCCCCAAATCTATTTATCCTTTCTCCAGACTCCAAACTTCTCTTCCAATTCCAGCTGGTTTGCGCTTCCATCCAAATCACCCAAATTCAACTGCTCCTTCCCTCCACCCTGCACCAGACTCGGGTAATCTGTGCTTTCTTCTGCACCCCTTAACCATTCTGGTGCGTCCTCCTAACTCTGCATTCCTCTCACCCAGCCAACCTGCACCTCACCCCAGCAGCAACAGACAAATCTAGTGGCACCATTAATAATGTTTGGTCACACGGATTGCCTCAGAGCACTGAGTGCATCTGTTTACTGAGACTGGCCCAGCTTCATTGGCTCTGATGTCTGACAGGTGTATGGAGTCAAGAAACAATTCCTGTACGCACCTGTTTTGGACCTCTGATTGGAGAAGAAATTAACTTGTTGGAAGTCGCCGATTGGTCAAACAAAAGCAACACTAATATCTGGAAGGTTAGTGTGACAGAAATATACTGTAAAACCAAACTTTGTACTTAATGTTTTTGATTGTATCCTAATACTGTAATACTAAAAGACAGAAAAATGAAGGGTCACTGACATAGCATTGTCTGATGTTAGCCTCTGCCAATAAATAGCTAATTGGGAATGCAGATGTAACCGACTGACTTTATGATTAGTAAACATTGGGCGGCACAGTGGTTATCACTGTGTCTCTCAGTACCTGGGACCCAGGTTTAATTCCTGGCTTGGGTCACTGTCTGTGCGGAGTCTGCACATTCTCCTCGTGTGGGTTTCCTCCAGGTGCTCTGGTTTCCTCCCACAGTCTGAGAGACGTGCTGGTTAGATGCATTGACCATGCTAAATTCTCCCTCAGTGTACCCAAACAGGCACTGGAGTGTGGCAACTAGGGGATTTTCATAGTAACTTCATTGCAGTATTAATGTAAACCTGCTGTGACACTTTAAACTTTAGAAAAATAAGTAATAGATACTATAGCTGGCACGTGACCTCAATACTCATATAAACAAGGCACATACTATATCTTACATACTTAGTGAATTAGTTAGGAAAGAGGGTCAGAGAGATCAGGCATGCTAGTTGACCCATCATTGAATATGCCGACTCATTGCAGAGCAGTGATTAACAAAGAAAACAGAATGCTAAATCCATGGCCAGATTAGCAGAATGCAAATCTGCAAAAGTTATCTTGAAACTGTGTTGTGTTCCTGTCAGACCAACTGTGTAAGCATTGCATTCATTTCATGAATTGAGGTATGTTGGAAACAAAAAGACCATAAATCCTATCCCAGAGGACAGACGTGTGGAAAGATTTGAACAATTTTGACCCTCTTTGAAAAGAAATGAGAATGAGCTATATGGAAGTGCTTAAGATAATAAACGGATTAGGAAAGGTTAACCCAAAGCACTACTTCAAGTTATGGTACAGAGACTAGGGCACTTTGTTAAATCAGACCACAAGGCTGTGCTCCTGCTCCCAGCTTACAAGCAAAAACTGAAAAGAGAGAATCTGATAAAGAAAGTCAAAGTCATGCAATGATGGTCTGAGGAATTGGATGATCTATGGGACTGTTTTGAGTCAATAGACTGGTCAATATTTAAGAACTCCGTGACCAATCTGAATGAGTATGCCACTACAGTAATAGTCATCATTAGTAAGTGCATAAGAGACTGTGTGCCAAAAAGCAAATCCAGTTTCCCAACCGGAAATCATGGATGAACAGGGATAGCTGCTTGCTGAAATCCAGGTCTGAAGTGTTCAAGTCAGACCTACTCAAGAAATCCAGATACGATCTATGGAAAACCACCTGAGATGCGAAGAGACTGTTTAACCTCTCTTTATGCTGACCTGAGGTCCTTACTTCCTTCAAGAAGATGACCATCATCCCGATCCCAATGAAAAGCCAGGCCTTAAATTATTACTGTCTGGTGTCCATCCTTATAAAATGCTTTGAAAGGTTATTTGTGGCAAGGATCAATTCCAGCCTCCCAAATTGTCAGGATCCACTACAGTTGACCTATTGCCACAACAGGTTTACAGCGGATGCCATCACCCTGGTCCTATACTCAACCCTGGAACACCTGGATAACAAAGACCTTTAGGTCAGACTCCTATTTATTCACTACAGCTCAGCCTTCAGCACCATTATTCATACAAAATGTATCTCCAAACTCTGTGGCCTAGGGCTTGGCTCCTCTGTCTGTGACTAGACCCTAAACTTCCTAATCTAAAGACTGCAATCAGTAAGGATAGGCAACAACACCTCCACAATTGTCCACAATATTTCAGATGTGGCTTAACCTGAGCTCTATACTGGTTCAATCTAACTTCCCTGCTTTTGTACTCAGTACATTTATTTATGAAGATCACTTTATCCCTTCTGCCAAAATTTATCACCTAATTTCTCTGTATTAAATTCTGCCTGTCACTTGTCTGCCCATTCTGCTAGTTATCAATGTCTTCTTGCAACCACTAAATATTCTATCCAATGGTGTAATTTTCTTTGTTTTTTAATCTAGATATTTCATAATTATGTTTTGGAGTTCCTAATAGTAACAGCAGATGAGAACATCTGTAACTGGATGATGTTTGTGCATAGAGCTAGGTGAGTCAACTTCTGTAGTGTCCTAACTATGTAAGGGTTTGGGTTTTTGCACAAAAAGAAATGTGGTTTGCACACATAGATACAACTAACAACAGATTAATTGAAGAGCTGTTCTCTGTGCTGTGCGGAGTACCAAAATTGCAAGTAAAACAGGAGTCTGTGACAACACCCTAATGACATCACCGTCAAATCATGTGATTAGGTCTTAATGCAACCGTCCACCCATTTAAATACATAACAATTTCCACTAGATATATGGAATGTGGGGAAGCGAGCAATACAGATCACACAAATGGTAAAATACTGATTGAAAGACTACAACATGCTTATGTAGAACCCATGAATTTGACAATTCCTACTCATCCCAGTGTACAATTCTCAACCCAGAGCCATGCAAATCTGGTATAAAAACATGTTGCATTTCTAAAACAAAATGGTGTAACTGGATGTTCTGGGCAAACATTCTCCAACTTGACACCTGGGTGCACGAATACAAGAAAGCAATGTGATAATCTGCTTTTAATGTCAATTGATGAATAAATATTGGCTAGGGTACTAGAAATAACTCCAAGCTCTTTTTTGAAGCAGTCTGTGGGGATTTTTTTTTACATCCACCCAAACAGCCAAGTGAGGCCTTGGTTTAATGTCTTGTCCAAAAAATAGCATCCCCAATGATGCAGCACTTCCTCAGTAATGCATTGGAGTGACATCCTTGATGTTTGTGCCCAACCTTGGAATGGTTTCGAACCCAGGACCTTGTGACTCAGAGGTGAGAGTGCTATCAACTGAGCCTGTCACTGAATGCTTTGGATAAGTGCCAGTGCCAAAAGTGGTGTATGGCATCACCAAACTTGAAAGCGAATATGATAAAATAGGAAGCAGTGATTAAGTTAAATGCTGAAAAGATTCGGGATCCTCGGATGGTTTTCAAAAAGATCAGCAGCATTTAATGGAACAGATTCAGTCGATGTAAGAGGAATTGTACAGTATACTCCTGATAATTAATGTTGCTCAGTGCTAAATCTACCATTGCAGCAATTTCTAGCCCATTATGTACAAAAAGCCCTAAGGACTGAATTTTTTTGTTCCCCCATCCCCCTTTCCCCATAAGCAGCGAGTGCCACGCCTGTAGTTCAACTGGCATTTTACCAGTGGCAGGGAGCCAACTGCCGTTAGGTTAGATTCTCTGTATGGTGAAAGAACTGTTGAGTAGAATTGGAGCCTGAGTCGCATGGTCATTTATCTGGCATTTTACCTCTGGGTCATATTGAAAATCAGGCTGATGGGATAAATGCTTCCTTTTCCATGAGCTATGAAGATCATTGTGAAGCATGTTTGGGGCAGTTTCAGCTCCATCTCTGGTGGATAATTAATGTAAGATAACGGAAGTAGGATCATATTGGTGTGAAGAGAGTACTCTCTAGGGGTCGTGGTTAATGTAATGGAATACTTCCCACCCTGTACTCGCCCTGAGTGTGCAGAATTGTGCACTGCAGAATACTCTTGCATTTCACTGATGCTTTATTGGGCTGGGAATATTTGATGGGGCCAGGGCAGAGGAGGCTTCAGGTGTACCTGAGCTGTGAATGTTTGACACTGATGTGAGGAGCAGAAAATATTACATTCCCAGAGCACATGCCCTTTGTCACTGTGCATAATTCTCCATAATGTGCTGATATATTTGCATAGTTACATACCTCTTACAGAAAGTTTTAAATAATTTTTCACTATTAGTTGGTTCCTTCTCCCATTCATTTCCTTCTTTCATGTGGTGCAGTCACTTAATACAAGCACTTGTTGATTGTAGCTGGCCTTGAGGATGACATTTTTATTCCTGATGCTACAATTGTTCCGGAAGCATTGACTTTGTGAATCTTACATTTGGTTCTTTTTATTTGTATTCAATGTAAGCCTTACCTCAGTGATGGAAGAATCACTCCAGGTCTTGAACACATAATCTAGGTTGCCAGTGTGGCTATTAGTAAGGAAGCGCTGTATTCTGGTTGAGAATTTAAACTGAGGCCCAATGTGACCTTGAATGGATGTAAAGGATTTCTGAACTATTTGAAGAAGATGGGGGAATTCTCCAAGTGTACAATGCCACACTCCACATCACTAAAACAGAACGTCCATGGAGAATTCTCTCAACTAGCCTGTGGTGGGTTTGGTTTTGGGAAGACATGGTGAATCTGGCAAGAGCCAAAAAGTCCGAAATCCTCTGGCATAAAATCTTGCTGTAATTCTCTCAATGGCAGGTTATGGTGGATCACACTTCCCGTTGTCAGGTGATGCAAATTCCTTTTGTATTTCATGAGTCCTGATTGAACAGCTGCCCGTTGGCATCCTGTCAGGCATTCCAATCTTACATTACACCAACGGGAATTTATATTGGCATCAAACTCGATTGCAAATGAGTGCTGTGCACAGAGTGTTCCTCAGTTTGCCAAAAACTTTGGGGAGAGTGTAACAACGTTCTGTCATTGTGCTGCGCTGCTGCTGATGCACCTTTCACCACCCTATTGGGGTAGACCAGATCCTTCCTTCATCTCCATGTCGAGCTGGTCTTCATGGACAGTACCACGCTGCCGGACCCATAGATTCTCCAGCGTCAGAATCAGATCAGTACAGTGCCTGGGATAGGGGTGTGCGGGGACAGTGGGGGGGTGGTCTCCTTGTCCCTGATGCCACACATCAGTACTTACCTGGACAGCATTGTGTTGTGGGACTTGCACAGCCACCCCAAAAGTTTGACTGGCCTGGGGGAGGTTTTCTGGATGAAGATGGGGGAGGGAGGGCGGTCAAAGGGATACCGTATTGTTTACTGGAAGGGAATACATGAAGACTCCAGGTATGGTGGTTGGAGCTCCAAGTAGGGAATGGGCAGGTGATAGGTTTGGGGGGGGTGATGATTAAATCAAGGAATGGCCTTCTTTTTGAGGCTGCTATCCTTTTCCCTATGGGTTACTGACATCCTGCATGATCTGGTGAAGACAAGTGGACTGGAGAAAGTGAGATGATGTGCTGGACTTGTATTTAAATATAGCGCCAAGACCTTTGAAACCGTTGGCTTAGATGGTGGCCGGACAAATCAGCTGCTGGCCCACCAGGAGTTCGGAGAGGAACTCCACTGTGCAGAATTAATCAGGTTCCAAATGCAAAATTTGGCGTGGGATCCTGCCATTTTGGTTGGTGCTACCTGCCACCATATTTTGCCTCAAGATGGGAGAATTCTGCCCCTGGTTGTTTACTTCACTGCTGCTTATGAGACCTTGCAATGTGCAAATTAGCTATTGTATTTCTCTATGTTAGTATCCTTCAGTGCCAATCTTAAATGGAATGTTGCTTATCTATAGCTTGTTTTCCCTCTGTGTGTCCCATGCCTGATTACTGTGTGCTTGTACATGCATGCAGAGAATCAGATTGCCACTTAATACTCCCCCAAAATAATTTGACAATAATTTGTAATTTACTCAAGTCCTCAATCCATTACTTGAATAATTGAATTTGCATATCAAGCCTTGTCCTGTAATAACTTTTGACATCAATACTTTTAACCATGTAATTTATTACGGGATTCCTGATGAAATCTAGAAAAGGAAAATGCAGAGGTCTAGGTTTCCAATCATGCCCAGTATCATTGGTAATTGTTTGTAATAAAATTTCCCTTTCATTCCAAGATGACCTCAATAAATCCTTACATCATAAGAAGTAGGAGCAGGGGTCAGCCATTTGGCTAATTGAGCCCGCTCCACCATTTGGTAAGATGATGCTTGATCTGATTATGGACATAACTGCATTTTCCTGCCTGCAGGGGGCATAACATTTACTACCCCCCCCCCCTCCCCAGCCCTGTAGACAAAAAAAACTGTAAAATTCAGCTGTGAATATATTCAATGGCCCAGCTTCCATTCCAAGACTAATGACCCTCCGAGAGAATAAGTTCCAAGACTAATGACCCTCCGAGAGAATAAATCCCTCTGCATCTCTATCTTCTATAGAAGAGCCTTATTTTGAAACAGTCCCCTCTAGTTCTAATGTCCCATGAAAGGAAACATCCTGTCAGTCCACCTCAAAATCTTGTATGTTTCATTAAATAACTCCCATGAGTATAGGCCCAACCTGCTGAATCTTTCCCCATGGCACAATCCCTTCATCCCAGGAATTAGACTAAGAGTTATTTCTGAATTGTTTCCAATGCATGTTTATCCAGCTACAAGTAAGAAAGGCAAATTTGACCAAGATAAACAGTTACTTGCATGGGGAGGCAGATGCATATTCCACAAGAACAGTCACAAGGTTCAGTTTCAAAGGAGTAATTAATTGGAAGCCTGTTTGAGGAGGTTGGGCTCAACTTGCTTCCAACTCCTAGGTTTCTTTCTGTCACATCTCTGAGCCTCCCGCTGATGTGCTACTCAAAACAGACAAAAATATAATGCCTCCTTATTCTGCCAGTGCCAAGAAAGCAAAAAGCTTGGCATAGTGAATAAGAGGGATTTTAAAAATGAAACGTTTTTAGTCTGTTTAGTCTGTTATTTCCTCTAGGACGCGGGAGGAGCAAAACCTGGTGGCCTATCCTCACAATGGGAAGATTTATTTCTGTACATCCCGGGAGGTGCCTCCTGACCACGAGTTACTGTTTTATTACACCAGGGATTACGCAAGGCAACTTGGTAAGTGGACTGGGTCAGTTTTACCATTCATTTGTTCTAGATTTACTTAATTACTCTGGATAGTTCAAGAAGCAATAGCCAAACCTCAAGCATTTGTGCAGCTATTTAATACCAGCTTATTCCAATCTAAAGGAATTTTTGGTATTACGCATAGATAGCAGTAGTTATTACCCATACTCAACAGCAGATGTGAAATCTCTCCATTAGGTACCCCATTGGGCTTCTAGTACAATGTAATAATTCTGCACGGAACATGGATATATACTTGGGCAGCGAGCATGCAAGTGTTTTAGGAGCCATTTTTCTGTTTACTGGTCAAAATCTTTATGTATAGGAACTAGGAGCCATATTTCAAAATCTCTAGACCAAAGACTGAAATTAGAAACAATGTGGTTATTTCTTATTATGTTTAGAAATATTTACTGTTTATTCCTTTTTATTTGTTCATCTTTAATTATCCTCCAATTCAATTTATATAACAGCTGGGAAATTCTATTTAGCAAGGATTGCAAAGTCTGCAACACGATTCTGTTGTTATCACTGTACGTAGCCATACAGTTTGGCATCGCTAGGAATTAGAAGTTGGCATTATGTCTTCAAAGTTTTGAGTTTTTTGATGTTTACTTGGGCAATAGGACTTATGTAATTTCTGAAAATGTATGCTGCTGTACAAAAGTCCCTGTTGTCCATGATCTACTACTTTGTGAAATTCACGGGAGTGTCGTGGGGGTATAGGGTAGATATTTGGAGTTATGTTATTTCCTCTTTTATTTGTTCAAAGCTATGATAGGGCCCCTAATTAAGATGGTTGTAAGAGTAAAAAGAAAATTATTTTTATTCCTTTCTCTAAAGTTTTGGTGGATGGAGTGAAATTTGGAAAAAAGGATGTGGTCTGCTTCAGTGGAATGAATTGAAAAGCAGAAAATTATTTAATTGGAGAAACTGAATGCTGCAGTAGAGGGATCTAAGTGTCCTGTACAAAATGTTAGCACGCAAGTAATTAGGAAGGCAAATGGAATATTGATCTGCATTACAATGAACAGGGAGTATAAAACTAGGCAAGTCTTACTACAGCTAAGACCACAAAATTCCTGAAATTTTGGTGGTCTTATTTGAGGAGGAATATACTTATAATAGAGGCAGTTGAGTGTATTAGATAATTCCTGGAATGAAAGGGTTGTCTTATGAAGAAATGTCGAGCAGGTTGGTCTTACGCTCGTTTGAGTTTAGAGAAATGAGAAGTGAAATACATTAGACTCTGAAAGACAGGATAGATGCAAAGAGGATGTTGTTCTTCGGGAGGGAACTCAGAGGTAGGGGGGCACAGTTTCAAAATAAGGGGTTTCCCATTAAAGATGGAGATGAGGAGGAATTTCTTCTCTCAGCTGGTTGTTAATCTTTGGAATTATCAACTTCAGAGAGCAGTGGAAGCTGACTCATTGAATATTTATTCAAGGCTGGGTGAGATAGATTATTGATCTACAAATGATTTGAGTGTTATGGGGGTCAGGAAGGAAAGGAAGGCCACAATGAAATCAACCATGGTCTTACTAAGTGACAGAGCAAGCATGAAGGGCCAAATGGCCTACTACTGCTTCTTATTACAAAAACACGTCTCTTTATAGCTCTGTACCAGATGTAGAGGAGTGGAATATGTACATATGTGCATTTATTTTGTTGAAGGAGTTCCAGAACATCCAGATGTGCACATGTGTCACTGTGGGAAAGCATACGGCACATACAGTGAGCTGAAGTCGCATCTGAGCAGCCATGGACAGAGCCGAGAAAGGAAATGGAAGTGCTCCATTTGCCCAAGAGCATTCACCTCCTCTACCAAACTGAATGTTCACATGATGGGGCACATGGGGATGAAACCACACAAGTGTGAGTTCTGTAGTAAGGCATTCAGTGATCCCAGCAACCTGCGAACTCACCTCAAAATCCACACAGGTAGGTCTACTATTCTCAGCTTCAGCTAAATTTACCACCAGTCATTGCAACTGATCAAGGACATTTATTTACAATAAACATTTTTTCCTGTAATTTACCCTGCACCCAGAGCAAGGATAATACCGGAAGCAAAAAAATAGTTTTCCTATTTCAGTGAATGTTTTTCACCACATAAAACTGGCGAACTTCCATCTGGGCCTTATTCATTGAAACTTCACAGCTTGGAATAATTAACTTTGTTACATAGATAAATCTCTAAACCCAACCTCTGTAGTTAGCACAGAATATTACCAGGAATCAGGTGCCAAATAATGAAAGCAGATCATCTGGTTATCACATTACTTTTTGTGGGTGCAAATTGCCCACCTTGTTTCCTAGGTTATGACAATGACTACATTGTTGGCTGTAAAGAGGTGTGAACATTCTGTGGTCATGAAAGGTGCTATACAAATATATCCTTTTATATCTAGCTAATTTGAGCATATAATCTATGATAATGGTTCCAATGAATGTTGAAAGTCCAACAATTTACCCTCAACTAATACCACCAAACAAAAGACTGAGCATCGGTCTCATTACTTTGTATTCTGCTGTACTGCCTGGATTTTTAAAATTTATTCATTCGTGGGATGTCAGTATCAATAGCAAGATCAGCATTTATTGGCATCCTAATTGCCCATGAGAAGGTGATGATGTGGTCCATGTGGTATGGGTACACGCACAGTGCTGTTAAGGATTTCCAGGATTTTGACCCAGGAACTGAATGAACAGCAACATATTTCCAAGTCACAATGGTGTGTGCCTTGGAAAGAAATTTGCGGGTGATGGTGTCTCCATGAATCTGCTGTCCTTTGAGGTGTTTGGAAGGTGCTGCCAGAGGAGCCTTGATGAGTTGTTGCAGTGCGTCTTGTAGATGGTACACACTGCAGCCGCTGTGGGGGTGGATGGATTACCAATCAAGTGGGGTTGCTTTGTCTTAGATGATGTCAAGCTTCATGAGTGTTGTAGGAGTTGCATTGATCCAGGCGAGTGGAGAATATTCCATCATATTCCTGACTTGTTCCTTATAGATAGTTGACAGGCTTTGGGAAGTCAGGAAGTGAGTTACTCTCCACAGAATTCCTGGCATCTGACCTGCTGTCATATCCACAGTATTTATATGGTTGTTCCAGTCAGTTTCTGTTCAGTGGTAACCCACAGGATTTTGATAGTTGGTGAATTCAGCAATGGTAATGTCACTGGATGTCACGGGTTAGATTCTTATTGGAGTGGGTCATTGCCTGGTATGTGTGTGGCACAATGTTACTTGCCACTTATCATCCCAAGTCTGAATGTTATCCAGGTCTTGCTGCATATACAGACTGCTTCAGTATCTCAGGAGTTGTGAATAGTGTTGAACATTGTTTACTGATGATTGCACATCCACATTTCTGATCGTACCTTGGAGGGAACCACATTTGCCCACATAGCAATAATTAATCGTTGAAGTATTTGCTTCTGAAAAATGCTATAAGGTGCTGCAAAAACAGCTTGCATTTATGTGATGCCTTTAATGTGAAAAAGACCCTTCTGAGATTTGTGAAGACGTAAATGTCTAACCGTAAGGGCAGAATGACATAAACATTTAGTCTAACTGATGGATTTAAAGAAAAAATGAAGTTGTGTGTGGTGAGGGTTAAGGAAGGAAGTTTCAGAGCAAGTGGTTGCAGTGTGGAGATGGGAGCTGGTAGATTTGTATGACTGGAAAAGGTTTTAGTGATGGAGGGGATAAGTCCAGGAAGGGATTTAAACACAAGGATGAGAATTTTAAATTGCAGGCATTGGGGATGTAGAAGCCATTACAGGTCACCAAGACCATTCACTGGGCAAGTGGGAAATGTAGGATAGGTTAATTATGGCACATTTGGTATGAGTTGAAGTTGAAAGTCTTTGGTACACAGATGGCCAGCTATTAGAGTAGCCGAGTCCAGGGGTGACCGAGGCATGACTCAAAGTTTCAGGAAGTAAATATAAGTTTACCCTTCCTTTGAACTGAAACATAAGAAAAGTAATGGGATATTAACAAAAATAAATGTAAGTGGCTTATATCCTGAATAACTAACTAAAATATATTTCATCTATTTACATTCACTTCCAGGTCAAAAGAATTACCGCTGTGAAATGTGTGACAAGTCTTTTACCCAGAAGGCTCACCTGGCTTCCCACATGATAATCCACACCGGAGAGAAGAACCTGAAATGTGATTATTGTGAGAAGATGTTCATGCGGCGGCAGGATCTCCGGCAGCATGTGCTGACCCACACACAGTAAGTCACCTATTAGCTGGTTGAAATGTGGTTCTTCTTCCCTGTTAGTTTTGAGCATTTGGTAAGGGTATTTGCAGAATCTAGTGTATCAATTATATATAAACTGAATCAATACATACTCTCTAGAACAGTGTTTCCCAAACTTTTCCACCCACAAAACTCTTTTGACCTTCCAAGAGTACTGACAGAATTATAAATTATTCTTATTATGCTGAAGCGTTATTAGTTGTTTTTGAACAATAGGCATAAACATACAAAATCAAATTGAGAAAAGCCTTTTCCATTTCTGACATGTATACATGAACCATAATTATTATTTTTTAAACTTCTTCAGCAAATAGTTAAATCTTACCTTTTTTGCAAATATACTGGGCGGAGTGTTGCCACTTCATTTGCTTACAAACTTGTCTAATATTAGAAGTGCTGCTGAAGAACTGGATTCTCATATTAGACACGCACACAGATTCACACCCAAAAGAAGCACACACACCCATAGCTCTTGTCCCATACCCCGAGTCAGCCTGCCCTACCCTTGATTTGTCTTCCCCTCCCGCCTCGTGGCTGTGGCCTACCTCGCTCCATTTGCTCCACCTTCACTCTCACCCTGGCCTTTCAGTACTGTCTTTGTTGGCTGTTTCCTGCTCATCCAATCAGAAGCTAGCTTCTCAGTGCCTTGGCTGCTGATAGGCTGTCTAATGCATCTATCAGTAGCCAGTGCAGTGTGAAGTCTATCTTTGATTAGACAAGCTGGAAAGACAGCTTCTTTCAAAATAAAAACTGCCACATCTACGGTGGAACCCCTGGATGAATCCTACAGAATTTCTGGGTTCCACAGGGCAGTTTATACTGTTAACCAGCGGTGCACAATTTATACTTTTCTTGAAAGTAGCAAAAGCTCCTGGGAAAATATATTATGATCCTCTTAGTCACTATATTTCAAAACAAATGCTTAATATTTTACACTGAGAAATTACTAAATACAATTTTGTTCTATGTGTGTAGTGTTACTTTGAAACATGAGCTTCTCGCACCATCACATTTGTAATTTCTGGATTTATTGCATTATTATTTGGGCATGTTACAAAATTGCAAGTCTTACAATTAACTAGATATCTGCCAATTAACATACACTTCCCAATACAATATAATTATTGAGCTAATATTAATTAACTGTAGCTGAATCAATTATCTATGGTTACATTTTAAAAGATGACAAGTCACATATTCATTGAACTCAATAACAATCCTGTGTGTCAAAGGCTTTTAAGAAGTAGCATAAACAGCAAAAACTTGTTAATTTACACCATACTATCAGCAGTGTGGGATTGGTCATGTAATTTTTCCCACGCTCCTAGTCCATAGAATAATAGAATCCCTACAGTATAGAAGGAAGGCATTCAGCACATCAAGTCTGCACTGATCACAATCCCATCCAGGCCCTATTCCCGTAACCCCACATATTTACCCTGCTAATCCCTAGACACTGGGGTCAATTTAGCATGACCAATCAACCTAACCCACTCATCTTTGAACTGTGAGAGGAAACCAGAGAACCCAGAGGAAACCTACGCAGACTTGGGGAGAATGTGCAAACTCCACACAGACAGTGACCTGAAACCGGAATTGAACCCGGGTACCTGGCACTATGAGGCAGCAGTGCTAACCACTGTGCCTTCCAGTCAGTAATATTTGTATAGTTAGACAATAATTTACCATGAGATGTTCATAAGAAGATTTCACATTTATTAACATACATCTTCAAAATGTTGCAAACAGACTCGTCTAAACTTTAAATAATTATTTCCCTTCAGTATTTACCAAGGAGATAGAACAGGTGGACATGACATTGAATGCTGAGTTGAGTAATGAGATGAATGCATTTAAAATTAAGCAGCTTCGATTGTTGGGCCTAGCACTCAACCCTGAGGATCCCCTGCTGTGATACTCTGGATTGAAATATTGGCCTCCAACAACCACAACCGTCTTTTTCTGTGCACGGTATGATTCCAATCAAAGAAATGTGCCCCCCCGCCCCCCCCCCAAATCCCATTGATTTTAATCTTGCTAGGGCCCCTTGATGTCACACACTGTCAAATGCTGCCTTAATGTTGAGGGCAGCTCTTTTGTCTATGTTGGGACTGAGGCTGCAAAGAGTTAATGCCAGAAATGCATGGGATACATATCAGGAAAGGATTACAGGCTGGCTATCTTTTTTGCTTGAAAAAAGGCTGAAGGGTGATCTGATTTTAAAATCATCTATTATGAATAGTTTTAATAGAGTGGATACAAAGAGTGGATGTAGACTCAATGTTTCCTCTTGCAGGGATGAGCATAACTCGAATATATCAATACCAGATAGTCACAAGTAGAACTTGCTACCACAGGAACTGGCTGAAGGGAATACTGTAAATGGATTTGAGGGAGATGGCAGATTAAATGAAAAAAATGGAGGAATAGCTTGTTTCTCTACTTCTTTATCCTGTGTAATGTAATTCTGTTTGTTCTACAAGTAGCAATGAGATGAACACACAATGTTTTTGATGTTGCTAGAAGAGTCTTGCTCTTCCTTGAGTAGTGCCATGAATTATTTCAGCCAAAAGACACCAGTTGGGATTTAGCGATGTTCCTTCAGTGCTGCACAGAGATGTCAATCTAGATTATATGATCATGCCACTGGAATGCGGCTTGAACACACACTAAGGCAAGAATACTGTCACTGAGCCCACACTGACACCTGCACTAGGTTCACCTCAAAAGGATTAAAATCAGTGTCAACTGATTTCTTGACAGGGGTAGGTAGATCAGCCCTAAACGTAATGACAGAATTATTGCTCACTCATGCAGGTTGCTATAGATTTCAATCATGGGGAAAACTCTACAAGTAGGTTAGCTTAAATAATATTGTTAATGGGTATTTTAGGTCATCATTGAAGATTAGGGGTGGAGGAACTTTGATTTTACATATAACCATATATGGTATCTACTAAAAAGAGTGCAAATTAAAAAGCATCCTTTTTAAAGAATTGTTTTTATATGTTTTTGTGCAGAGAACGACAAATCAAGTGTCCAAATTGTGACAAGCTCTTCTGGAGGACCACTCACTTAAAGAAACATCTCAACTCACATGAAGGAAGGAGGGATTTCATTTGTGAGAAATGCTCAAAAGCATACTTGACAAAATATCACTTGACTAGACATTTAAAGATTTGTAAAGGTTCCAAGACATGCCTGCCTATGCAAGATCTGGAGGAAGAGGAAGTAGATAGTGAGGATGAAGAACTGTTGCAATCTAGTGCTGGGACTTGCCAGTTGAACAATGAAGATTACACCACAGAAGACAGTGCTCAGTAGTAGTAATTGCAAATTACTTCAGTGGTTGTCTAACAAGAGCAAAGCACATGGGGCTGAAAACTTAAGCAAGAACTTGTTCATGGACCAAATGCAGTTTTCATCGTCTGAGTTAATGGGTGCCATCTGAAAGGTTACAGAATTCTAAATGATTGGCATTAAGAGTCTGAAGTCCATCTTCCCTGAACTAAAAAGTGCACCTAATGCAGAACTGAAGACAGTGCAGCATGAAGCAAGAGTGGATGAGCAGAGCAGCAATGTAGCAGTAAAGTTTGTATCAAGCAGTCTGTTACTGCTGAATATGAAACAGATTATAAATGGTCAGATTCTAAAATAAGTTCTCAAACAAGGTCAATTCTTTGATTATGTATATGTGTCCAGATGAGTGTCTTCTCATTTCTATATAGAATCATTGAAACATTTTTGAGATTGACCAGTAAGATTACTGCCCTGAGTGAACCCACAGATGCCAGCTTTCAAGAGATTTTGCATTCTCTGCCACATGGACAAAGAGAGTAGTTACTTGCTGTCCTGTGGTTATTGCTGCTGTGGGATTTGGAGCATAGCTCCTTGCAGCCCATTAATGGAGATATCAAGGATAAATGAAGGGCTTGTATATTCAAGTTAAATCAGCACAATTTACTGTTTTAACCCAGTGAAGGACAAATATGTGCCAGTATCACAGTCAATATCTTGTATAGGAGCTGATTCTCTGTCTTAATATTTTAGAAATTAACTGTTCACTGTAAAAGAGCTTTCCATATGCACACTAGAAGATAAATATTACATGGCATGTGAAGCAGTCCCACACTTTTCTAACTGTAACTGAACAGTGAGAAGCTTCAGGAGATTGTAAATCTCAATTTGTGGAGCTGCCTCATAATTATTTAGTTCTTGTGACTGTGTAATGGCTTAAGACAAAATGCATGCTTATCAATAGGTAGGCAGTGGATGGGCAGGCAGAAAGGTTGTTAGCCAAAAGAGAAAACACTGGAAAATCTCAGCAGGTCTGACAGCATCTGTAAGGAGAGAAAAGAGCTGATGTTGCGAGGCCAGATGACCCTTTGTCAAAGCAACCTAATCCTAACTTTGACAAAGGGTATCTGGACTCGCAACATCAGCTCTTTTCTCTCCTTACAGGTGCTGCCAGACCTGCTGAGATTTTCCAGCATTTTCTCAGACTCCAGCATGCACAGTAATTTGCTTTTATCTGGATTGTTAGCCAAACTGGACATAATAGCCTATGCAGTTGTGTAATATATTGTAAATTTTTCTGTAATATATTTTCCTTTATGCTCCATTCAAACTAATATATGAATTGGAATGTAGCATTGTTTTTATGTTAAAGGCAAAATAAATAATCTTGTTTCAACATTTTGCCTTCCAAAACTGATCTACAAAAAAGCCAAATAAACCAGTTTCTGGTACCAGAAGTCTTTTTTTCTTGGTATTTCTTTCAAAATTAGCTGGTCAAACAAAGTTGCTAACCATGTGGGGAACCATGCAGACTGTGAATCTATGTAGGCTGAACTGTCATACAAATCCTTTCAGCAGTGGGCTTTATACAATTGTACTTGTATAAGATATGGTGATTGCTCCCAGAGAGTTCACAGCTAAAAGTGTTCCATTCAAAATCAGTAATAATGATGAAGTTTGGCCTTTAAGTGAAAATGTAGTGGGGACAAGTGGTTATTCTCCTAAACTCAAAACTCAAGTTGCTAAACTCAAATGCTTTAGGTGATTAGGAAAAGTATTCAAGCTTGATGCACTGGAAGATATTTTATCCTGCAAAAATATTTTTTAGCAATTGTATTATAGTTTGGGCAGAAATGTCTCCCCTGGATTCCAATCTAAGCCTTATTGATGGAAAGCTCCTTTGGATAACGGTGATCATTTCTGGAGAGCATAAGATCAGGGCACTAAACTGTAATGTCTAAGATCATGTAATGTCTATAATTGGAACTAGAAGTACAGATCACATCCCTTTAAGCTGGTGTATTCACACAAACGTGATGGTTGATGTAAGAGCTGTCAAGACTTGCAGACCAGACCTCCTGTCCAGCTGGCTGGTATCCTCAAGTTACCAGGCTACCCACCAACCTGAGTCAGTGGGTAGCTTGGCCTATGACAGCAAGAAGACCAGGATCAACTTCAGCATTGGGAGCAAGTAAAATGGCCAAAAAATAATTTAATAAAGCACTCCTTTTACAGCCTCCCACTACCAGCAAAAGGGCTGTAGAAAGATTTGTCAAGTTTATTTAACTGAGCACTTGCCTTAGTGTTGAGCAATTCTTTGCTCAACAATCACCATTTTTGGTTCCCTGTCATCAGATGAGTGATTTTCTCTCAGCCTAGTAAGTGCTTCTGAATTCTTCCTATCACATTAATACTGCTATGACATTGGGTTCAGGTGATTTCTAAACTATTACCTCTTTTTAAGACGATATGAAACAAACAGGCAATTGAAGTGATTGGGCTTGTATTCAGATAGTTACAATATTGAAGGTGAGTTTGACATTCAAGGCAGTAAGATTTATTCTGTATGCAAGTGCTTCTTGAAAGACATATTGTAAAACTTTTACACATTCCGACATTTTAGTTTACCCCTCCCCCCATTTATTAAAAATGGTTACCTAGTTTTACTACTGTTCTTAAAGCCATAACCAATACAGCATTAATTACCATAATCTGAGTTAAAATTAAATGAACTCCTACCTCCCTAATTACATGGAAAGTTATTTTGTTGGGTAAAACAATAGTTAATTGAAAATATTCACTGTAGTAATAAAGGTAAAGTCACATAGTTCCAAATAACTGGAGGCTGCTCTCTTTTAAAGGGGGAAGAGCTAACTGGTGGTGATTATAATATGGAGGTACCAGCGTTGGACTTGGGTAAACACAGTTAGAAGTCTCACAACACCAGGTTAAAGTCCAACAGGTTTATTTGGTTGCACAAGCCACTAGCTTTCGAAACTAGCTGTTCCTTCGTCAGGTAGCCCATCTGACGAAGGAAGAGCCAGTTCTGAAAGCTAGTGGCGTTTGCTACAAACAAACCTGTTGTACTTCAACCTGGTGTTGCGAGACTTCTTACTGGTGGTGGTTATAACTAGAGGATCACCCCACGTCAGGTGAAAGGCAAGCCTTCGTGAATAACCTCAGTTGGTACAGGAACTGAATCCATGCTGGTGGCCTTGCTCTACGTCACAAACCAGCTGCCCAGCCAACTGAGCTAAACCAGCTCCCAAGACAGTTATGCAATTGGTGTATGCTTTATTAAGTAATAGTTCTAGTTAAGTGAATTCCTACTTTTAATGGCCAGAGGTATAGAATAAATCACTAGGGAGAGCACTAAACAAGTTTCCAATTGCATCTCCTGCTGCCCCAACATCCAGACCAAAAGCAAAGAATTAACCAAAGTAATTATCAGAGAGCACTAATTTTGACATAGTACATAGGACTGCTTTGTACAGTGCCAAAATCACAACTAAAAATCCAAGGAAAGAAATTGCACAAAGGATGATCGTTCAGGTAATATATATATTTATTACAATTTATTTTACAATAAGGTGGTTTCTCCAAGTTCAGATAAATTTCCCCAGAAATGTCCACAAAGGAATCACTGTGGAAGAAAAATACAAACCAATGTTAAAGCATTCAAGTTTTAAGAACTACAAATATTTACAAGAAAAATCTCCTGTTGCTTAATGGCTCAGCAGGTAAGTGACTGTTTAATGCATTACTGGGACATGCAGATCAGAAAGATTCAGGGTTTGATTCCTACCACGGCTATTAGCTCAGTTCTACACTTTTGCTAGGTGGGGCAACTGGAAAGGAAAAAAACAAAAGAGATTGGCAGTGACTTTGCTCTTTGCTGGAAGATGTTCATCTGAATGCAGGGTGAGGACAGGATCAAACTTCATGGTGGGCTCATCACAATTAAATAGACTTCTGTCACTCAGACAGGAATAATGATACTGCAGAACTGACTCCCAGGGAAACAAACCCTTGCATCAGTTATCACCGCAAGAAGTCTCACAACACCAGGTTAAAGTCCAACAGGTTTATTTGGTAGCAAAAGCCACTAGCTTTTGGAGTGTTGCTCCTTTGTCAGGTAAGTGGAGTTCTGTTCACAAACAAGGCATATACAGACAAACTCAATTTACAAAATAATGGTTGGAACGTGAATATTTACAGGTAATCAAGTCTTATAGATACAGATGTGAGTGGACAATGTCAGTTATCACTGACAGGATATACAACAAAATAATATGGATAAAAACCTACAGTACTTATGAGTCTCAATCTCCTAGAAATAACAACACACAAGGCCAATTGCCAAGATAACACTGACATTAAAGGAAGGTAGGTGACTAATTTATTGAATAGTGGAAGACTATCTGACAAAACAGTCGGATTTTGCTTAAAATGACAAAGGATGCTCCTGCGTGGAAGTATCTGTGCTTGTCATTAAGGGCAATGGTTCTAGCATATGATTACTCTAGTCAATGAGGGCTCTCTTAGAAGCTCCTAAAAATCTCTCGGCTTTTGGCCACCTGCCATAATACCATCTTATGTGGCTTGGTATCAAATTTTGCTTTATAATATTCCTGTGAAATTTTATGTTAAAGAAACTATATAAACACAAGTGGTTGTTGCAGGTACTTTGCCAACTCTGCAAGTACAGACTGTAGATCCATTATACTCACCATTTCAGGAAAGCTATTCAGGTTACTCTTCATCAATTGGAGGGATACCAAGCTCCTCATCAGTCCATTTGGAGGGATCAGGATAAGGAAAATGACCCTGTTATAAAATGTTAGTTATTACTAAATGGAGCAGGATGCAATACCTTAAACATAATCTTCTCTCAAAATCATACATCCAGAAAGAAAGGGTAGATTGTTGTTACACCTTGTTTACTTCTACTGTAATCATAGACAAATAATTAAAGATCAACAGAAAACAAAACTAAACGCTGAAAATGTAAGCTTTTTTGTAATCTTTTAAAACAGACAACATTTCAGGAATATTTTGCTCTCTAGAAACAGGCAATGGTGACTGTGTACTTTTATTTATGTGCACATTATTTACTTTATATGGATCAAAAACAGAAAATGCTGGATAATCTCAGCAGTTCTGACAGCAACTGTGGAAAGAGAACAGAACTCACGTTTCAAATATGGATGACTCATCAGAGCAAAGAGTCATCCAGACCTGAAATGTTAACTGTGTTTCTCTCTCCACAGATGCTGTCAGACCTCCTGAGATTTTCCAATATTTTCTGTTTTTGTTTGATTCCAGTGTTTATATTTCATAAAATGTATAGATGTATTCAGTCAGAACTGTGGGAAGCTAGCTGTTTTAATTTTTATAACATTTTGTACAGTGTATTTGTATTAACATTTACTCACGGGATGAATTATGCTGAGGTCTCAGGTTTTACTTGTGTTGGGACATCTTACAATGTTACAACATGCCGAGACCAGCACATACATTCAGAGCACTGTGATCAACTAACCTTGGCAGCGACCACTAACTTGTGTACAGTGTATGATCAGACATCAGAACCAATTACTGTTGGCCACCTCTGCAACTGTGTTTAATTAACCAATGAACATGAATAGTTCTCTGAAATAATGTATAATAACGACTAAGAAAGAGAATAATAAGACAGAAGGAACTCCTAATAAATCGTACGATTGTTCCAGACCACGAGGTGTCAGTGAATTCTTGAACCTAACAGAACTCTGCTTTCAACAGTCTCTACTTTTATCCCTCTGATAAGGCATGGAGGCATCTATTCCTTTATCTAAAGTAGTTTTGGCTGTAATTTTGTGCCACTTGTTGAATGTGAACTGTGTCAAGAGGTAGGATCAAATGGAATTTTAAGTCTACCAAAACTTCAAATTTCTCTCAATTTCTACATCAGAATGACAAATACTACCATAATGAGAAGATTATTGAACTCTACTGCATGTGTCCTAGCTGGCACCAGGTCTCGTTTGCCCATCACTTCTATGCACTCTGGCCTACACTGGCTCCTGCTTCAACAATGCCTCAATTTGAAAACAATATATATTTTTAAAAATCCTTAATAATCTAACCCCTTCCCATCACTGTAAACTCTTCCAGCTTCACAAGCCTCAGATCTCTACGTTCCTCCAAATCTGGCCTTTTGCACCTTCCTAATTTTAACTTCCCAACTGGCAACAGTATCACCAGGCCAAAGGGTTGGATTCTCTCACTTTGAGACCCATCTTGTTGACCAAACTTTTGATCATCTGTCCGAACAAGTCCTGACATGGTTCAGTGTCAAGGGTTGTTTAATAGCTCTCCTGTGATTCACATGTTTTCCTGCAATAACAATGATATATAAATACAAGTTGTTGTTTGAATTGAATAATATAGCTCTGAAGATGACCTTGATAGTCCGTCTATACTACTGGTTCTTTTGAACAGCACTTCAGTTAGTCTCAATCTCCCACTCTTTCCTCATATCCCTGCAATTCTCTTCTCTTTTGAGTATTTATCAAATTCCCTTCAGAATGTTACTATTGATTCTAGATCTACCACGCTCTCAGCCGGTACTTTCCAAATCCTAGTCATTCTGGCTAAGTCTGTGCCCTCATGTCATCAACACTTATGCAATAGGAAACAGATTCTCTTCATTTATTCTATCTAATCCCTCATAACTTTGTACAGATCTATCAAATTTCTTCTTAACCTTCTTTGTTCTCAAAAAGAAAATCCCCAGCTTCTCCAATTTATCCCTGTAACTGAAGCCCCTTATTCCTAGAACAAATTCAGGTAAAGCTCTTCTGTATCCTCTCCAAAACTTTAGTGTCCTTCATAAAATGTAACACACAGAATTGAACACAATACTTCAGCTGGGGCCTGAGCCAGTGTTTTACGCAAGTTTAGTCCAAGGTCTGAAATGCTTTCTTAACTGTTTTGTTAACATTGAAGGTGGCAGGACATACTATGTGCACCAACACCCCAGGGGTCTCTGTTTTGCACCCTTTTAAAACTTGTATTGTCACTCTAATATACAAAACAAAACTTCAACATAGTGTGGAAGAAAAAACAATCCCCAACTGAATAAGTTAGGAGCTCAGATGTCTTCCATTTGCTTTGAATATCCTTAAATTGATAATGAGTTACAGTACTAGTTAGACATACAGTCTGGAATAACATTGAAGTACTAGAACTGAGAAAATAAATTTTTACAGAACCATCCCTTAAACAATTGGCAAATTGATGGTGAATATTAAGAGCCAGGCAAGGTTTAATTCTTCATCTTTTCCTAAGATGTGAAATGAAAATCAGAACACTAGAAGTTCACTAAGTACTCACAAAGACTGCATCAGGATCATGCCATAGGTGCCAGAAAATCCAGAACCACATAAAAGCACTGAGAAACTCCGACTGCAGTACTTGATTTTTGGTCAATTGTGGATACTGTCGATATTGAGGTTCAATGTGGGGCCCACCACCAGCTCTGGAAAAGGAGGGAGTAAGACAGGCATATGTTAGAAAATGTATATTGTCATGGATTGAAACGTAATTAATTAACATTCTGAGGAAGGGCAATAAACCCAAGTAAAATTTCCAAGGAATGATCAAATTTCATCAAACCACAGGAGAACCTCAATTATGTTCTTAGTCACCATAAAGGTGGGGAATCCTTTGGCAGATAATCGAGGCTGCAGAGCAGTGCAAAAGATTACACCAACCAAACATTCAGGGTACAATAATGTCTCTAAGACAGCTTTCTTTTCGAATATTTTAAGCTGACAAAAGATTTGAAAAGCAACAACAGACAAGAAAGGCTACAAGGGCCTTTCTGCTCACCTGAACAGGCCAATCAGCTCACGTTTCACTGATCCCTGCAGTATTGTCTGCCACCACCCACGTAAATTCAAAGGAGTAAAGTGAATTCAAATCAAGAGTAAAACTGAAGGGAATATTCCAGGACTTCAGTTTATTATTGTAACCGATACAATTTCAGAGCAGCATGTTGGCATAGTGGTTGGCACTGCTCTCTCACAGCATCACTGCACGACTATCTGCCATTTAACTAGCCTATTTTCTTTAATAGGCCATTCAAACAAGTTATTCAATATTCATAAACGTCCAAGAAAATAAACAAAATACTGGTTTGGTCTAAGTTGTACTTAACCTTGCATCTGGAATTCTGTTCTGGCCTTCCTATCAAAGGAAAATTGTACAATTATTAAAAGGGAATCTAGAGGAAATCTACATTATTGATTTCTGATCTACTAGGAAAGCGGATCAATCCTGTGGCATTATCTTCTGCAGAACAGTGAGGGAGTGGTGGTGGAAGCAGGAAATTGGGGGCGGCCTGATTTTCAAAAGAGACCATATGATTTTCTCAGATGTGAAGATTTTACACTCAGGGAAGTTCTTTAACATCTGGTACAGAATCCAATCACAAGGTGGACAAGAGTTCAATGTTAAAGAAGTGCAATTTAATAGGGTGACCAATTTGTGGAATGAACAGTTAGGATGATGAAACAAATTTACACGGAGTTTATTTTTAAAGGACCTGGATTCATCCATTAATAAAGTGGGTCCAAGGCCATCAATTCTAGAATTAGGAAGGAAAATGATCAATGGTTAGAAGGACCAATGGCCTCTTATGCTAAGCAATGCTGTGCTGTATCACATTTCTTATAACAACAGTGACTACACCAATTTCATTAACTGAAAAATGCATAGGAACATCCTGAGGTGGCAAAAGACACTATGTAAATGCAAGTTTTTATTTTGCTCGAAATGCCCTTACAAAATTATACTTTATCCATAAAATTTGCAAAAGTACATTTTGTAAATGCCAATCTGAACTGTATGTAAGCTGAAACCTCTCCCCTTCGTCCAGGGGTCAATAACCTGGGGGCATAGATTTAAGGTAAGGAGCAGGAAATTTACAAGGGATTTGATGGAAATCTTTTTCATCCAGAGGGTGGTGGGAATCTGGTACTGTCTGCCCTGAGAGGGTGGCCATGATGTGGAGATGCCAGATGTGGATTCAGCAAGAAGTGAGTCATCTATGAAGGGACAATGGTCCAAAAGTTTGTGATCCCAAATAAATCTGTTGGACTTTAACCGTGTGTTGTGCGACTTCTTACTGAAAGGGTAGTGGGGGCAAGAACCCTCAGAACATTTTAAGAAGCATTTAGATGAGCACTTGAAACATCATGGCATATAAGGCTACAGACCAAGTGCTGGAAAACTGGATTAGAATAGATGGTTGGCACAAACATGGACCAAAAGGTACTCTTTGTGCTGTAAAGCTCTACAACTCTGACATACAATTCAATTTTTTTTTCAATCCAGTGCATGGAATTGAAATGCCATTCCACATAATTACAATCTATATTTACAATGGACATTGCACATCATATTTTCTGGTAAATGGAGCCTGGAGAGGTTTTCCAAAGGTTCCAGACCCATGGTGTATTATTTTGGAAAGGTTTCAAACTGTGATATTGCCCCAATAGTCTTTGCAGCAACTGCACTTGTGTATCCCTCAGTACACAGTCCTGGACCTTGAAAACATCAGACTGAAACCCTCAATCATGGGCTGCTCTTTGCAGTGAACATGGCACATTTCAGGCAGACCAAAGAGTGTGTTAAGTTGATGCTGTGCACCCCTGACAATACAGCATAGAGCAGTGTCCTGCATTACAAAACAGCCCAGGATGAAACACAACTAAAGCTACTATGTATCTGCAAGGGCACATTACAGAAGGAATTGGGCAACAATCTTCCCCACTGCTGCCACAAGGACAACATATAATACTGCTGAGGTTCCAGATGTCATCAGGATCTGACAGGGAAGGTATTTCTTACCAACAGCCCAAATTACATTTGAGAGTTCTGTCATAGCCTTTTAATCTGTTCACTGAACCATCCAACATGATCTGGTCAGCACAGTGGTTAGCACCCAGGATCCGACTTCAATTCCAGCCTTGGGTCACTGCCTGTGTAGAATTTACCCATTCTTCACATGTCTGAGAGGGTTCAGCTGGGTTTCCTGCCACAGTTCAAAAACATGCAGCCAAAAGAGAAAATGCTGGGAAATCTCAGGAGGTCTGGCAAGTAATGTCAGCAGGCCTTTGACTAAGAGCCATATGGACTGGAAACATGAGCTCTTTTCTCTCCTTACAGATGCTGTCAGACATGCTGAGATTTCCCACATCTTCTCTTTTGGTTTCAGATTCCAGCATCCACAGTAATTTGCTTTTATTCATAGATGTGCGAGTTAGGTTGATTGGCTATGCCAAATTGATCCTAGTGTCAGCAGGTTTAGTAGGACAAATATGGTGGGGTTACAAGAATAGGATCTGGGTGGGATTGTGGTCAATACAGATTCAATGGGCCGAAAGGCCTCCTTCTGCAAGGTAGGGATTCAATGATCCACATCTCATTTACCTACAGGGCCCTGAGACCATCATGTCTCTCTTACACTGCTCATCACAGGAGTTCTGCACAAACTTTTCTACAAGAGACAAATGCTCCAACTGAATGAAGGGTTCTGTGACCATATGGCCCGACCCACCCTGTACAACACATCCCGAAAATCGGGAGCTTATGCAGCTATAATAAAGTCGCAGACCCTTACCAGAATTCCCACCTCTCTTACTCACACCTCCCCCTCGTCACTGGTGACCTGTTTGCATCCACTCGGTGCAGCTGGAGAGCTGACACTCACCTCCTTACCGGAACTTTCCCTGAACTGCGGCCCTGCAGTAACCGGGAGCCGCTCCGCAGCACCAACCGCAGCGCCCTGACAGAGGACATCGCGTCCGCTCCCCCAACCCTCGCCCGTCACTGCACCATATCGCAGTAACAACAGCCCCTATTGGATAACAGCAGCCCGGCAGCAACAGCGTCTCTCATTGGGTTATAGTCAGTAACGGGGACCTCGATTGGACGAGATTTGGCGACCCGCTTCTAGCCCGTCAAGGGGGGGCGGGGCCCGCTGGTGGGGCGGGGGGGGTTGCTGATGGGCGGTGCTTATTGGTGGGCGGCTTGTTGATGGGGCGGGGTTTGTTGCAGTGGGCTTGTTATTATGGGGTTTGTTGTTAGGGGCGTGGCTTGTTGCTAGAGGTTGTTTCTAGGGCGTGGCTTGTTGCTAGGGACAAGGCTTCTCACCACTTACATTCATATTCTGGAAGATAGAGTTGAGGGCATGGTTCTATATTTGCAGATGATACAAAGATGTGTAGAGAGGCAGGTAGTGTTGTGGAAGTTGGGAGGCTGCAGAACGACCTGGACAGGTTAGGAGACTGGGCAAAGAAGCAGCAGGTGGAATACAATGTGGAAAAATGTGAGGTTATGCAATTCGATAGGAAGAATAGAGGCGTAGACTATTTTCTAAATAATCCAAAGCACAAAGGAACTTGGCAGTCCTTGTTCAAGATTCTCTTTAGGTTAACGTGCAGGTGCAGTCAGAACGAAGGGAGGCAAATGCATTCATGTCGAGAGGACTAGAATACAAAAACTGGGATGCGTTTCTGTATAAGGCTGTGGTCAGACCCCATTTGGAGTATTGCGAAAAGTTTTGGGCTCCAGACCTTAGGAAGATGTGCTGGCCTTGGAGGGGGTCCAGAGGAGGTTCACAAGAATGATCCCAGGAATGAAGGGTTTATCATATGAGGAGTGGCTGAGGAGTCTGGTCCTTAGAAGGATGAGGGGGGATCCAATTGAAACTTACAGAAAACTGAGAGGCTTAAATAAAGTGGAGCTGCAGAGGATGTTTCCACTAGTGGGAGAGACTAGAATTCGAGACTAGAATTCTCAGAGTGAAGTGATGCTTCCTTAAAACTGAGATGAGGAATTTCTTTAGCCAGAGGGCGGTGAATCTGTGGAACTCATTGCCACAGGGCTGTGGAGGCCAGGCCTTTGAGTGTCTTTAAGACAGAGATAGTTAGGTTCTTGATCAATAAGGAGATCAAGGGTTATTGGAAGCAGGCAAGATGGGCCAAATTGCCTAATTCTACTCCTATATCTTATGGTTTTATGGGCTTGTTGCTAGGGCAGAGCTTGTTGCTAAGCGGCTTGTTGCCAGGGGTGCGGCAGCTCCTATGTCTGAAGCCTCTATTCTGAATGAAAACAGAAGATGTTGGAAACACTGAGCAGCTCCGGCAGGTCTGCAGGGAGAGAGAGTTAAGTGTGGAATATAATCTTACTCACTGTGGTGTCTGCAGGGTTGGACACTTAGTTTCATGATCAGGGCTGGGATCTGGTAGAATTCTGACATTAAATTTCTATGTGACATTTGGTACTTTTTATCCCATTTACTAAACTGTAGCTCCAGGTAGCATTAATTTTAAGTAAGAGTAACATTTGTTTCCTTGTATTTATATAACACGTTGAGTTCTGATGAAGGGTCATCCAAACTTGAAACATTGGCTCTATTCTCTCTCCACAGATGCTGTCAGACCTGCTGAGATTTTCCAGCATTTTCTGCTTTGCTATGACAGTTTAAATGATGTTTTGCAGTTAAATCTGTGACTCCCGAGAGTTGATCGTTCAGCCTAAGATGTGATACCATTCCCAATTCATTAGCCATTGAAGCAGTCTGAAGCAGCAAGACCTAGACAACATTCAGACTTGGGCTAATAAGTGGCAAGTAAAGTACAAGTGCCAGGCAATGACAATCCCAAGCAACAGAGAATCTAACATTTCCCCTTGACATTTAATGGGATTACCATCGCTGAATCCCCCACTGTCAACATCCTGAGGGTTTCCATTAACCAGAAACCAAACTGGACCTGTATATAAATGCTGTGGCTACAAACGCAGGTCACAGACTGGGAATTCTGTAGAGAGCAACTCAACTCCTGACTCTCTAAGGCCTGTCCACCATCTACAAGGCACAAGTCAAGAGTGTGCTGGAATATTTTTCACTTGTCCGGATGACAGCAGCTCCAACAACAATCAACAAGCTGATACCACCCAGTGCAAAGCAGCCCACTTGATTGGTATCCCATTCACCATCTTAAACATTCACTCCCTCTACCACCAAAGCACATTGTCAAGTGTAGGAAGTTTATACAACAACTAATGCAGCAACTCACCAAGGTTCCCTCAATGGCACCTTCCAAACTCATGACCACAACCACCCAGAAGGTCAAAGGCAGCAGGCACATGTGAACACCTTCAAATCACACACCTTTGTGACTTGGGAACTATATTACCCTTCCTTCACTATCACAAGATCCAAATTCAAGAACTCTCTTCCTAACAGCACTGTGAATTTACCAGAACCAGATGGACTAACGGTTCAAGAAGGGGGCTCACTACTACCTTCTCAAGGGCAATTAGGAACAGACAACAAATACTGACCTTGCCAGCAATTCCCACATTACCTGAAAGCATTAAAATAAATAGCTGAAAGTGTACCTGAATCAAGCCATCATGACATCTATGGCAGCTAATTAAGTGGTAGATTCGACTTCTTTTCTGAAATGGCAGGTACATCATCAGGGCAGCACAGTGGCATAGTGCTTAACGCTGCTACCTCACAGCACCAGGGATGTGGGTTTGATTCCCGGCTTGTGTCTGTGTGGAGTTTGCACGTTCTCCCCATGTCTGCATGGGTTTCCACCGGGTACTCTATTTCCTCCCACAGTCCAAAGATGTTAGGTGGATTGGTTATGCTAAATTGCCCCTTAGTGTCAGGGGGACTAGCTAGGGTAAATACAGGGAGTTATAGGGATAAGGCCTGGGTCATCCAAATGGTCTCCTTCTGCACTGTAGGATTCTATGAATTGCCTCTAGGAATCATGATCTCCCTCTTTAAGCTCCAGTCCTCACTGCTGGGCAATGTTGTGCAAAGGCACAGCAAACGGCAGGTTGCGTCTAGATCTGCACAAGCGCCTGAATTGTATCTCCAGCGTCCTGATGATATGTTTAATTAAAATCATGTTATATACGTACTGGAATGATTTTGCCTTAACATATAGTGAAATAAAAGTTGGATGAGACCACTTGTAACATTAATAGTTCATCCATTCAATCACTGAAGTTTATTTGCTCACCTTGTGATTTTAAACAAAATAGTAACTTACAGTGGTGCAGGAAGCAACCTGATTGTTTAGTTGGAGAATGATAAGGCACAGATAGTGAGAGTAATTTAAAACTACCTCTGTGGTGACAGATTGGTACATTCCACTTGTATGTGGTCTCCCAGGTAACAACAGAAACACAAACTCATTACGGGGAGGTTTAAGGATAGAAATCAAGAGAAGAGAATAGACACAGAGAGTTACTGTACTTAATGTCTAGAAATAAAAATGGAATTATAGGAAGAGTAAAAACGGAGTAACAAAAAGATGCAGAGTAAAGTACAAACTAGTTGGCAAGTTACAAACAGGCAGGTAATTTGAAATAGATCCATGCAATTACAATGAGATGAGCACAAATAAATAAACATTCACGTAGAAGAGATGTGCATGCAAAATTATTCACATAGAAAGAGACACTAAATGGAACATTGCAGACACACAGGTATTCAAACATACAGGAATAACCAAAACAAAAGCAAGGCACACATATTCAGAATTGTGGACCGAGAGAAACTCGTTGTAATAGAAAGTAAAACGTACAGAGAGAGACATAAACATTAGGAAAAAAGCTGAGAGGGTAATTTTACTTATTGAGAACTATCCAATCCAGAGAGGTGAAGGCACACCCTCATACAGGCCCAAGCCGAATACTGGACAGAACAAGTCTGCATAAGGTAAGAAGCAATCCAAACATTAAAAGGAAAAAGATTGCGGACTCTTGCGGAGAGTCCCTTTTCACTGTGAAATACTGTACTTGAAGATTCTTCAATGTCTGTAATGGGAGCATTTTTACATTTACATAAATGCACCTTAATTTAGAATGGTTATGAAATAATGCTTCCTTAGCTTATTACCCCTTACCTGCCCTGTGGATGTTTGGGATAGTTTAGGTCATTGATGCTGGTGCCAGTCTTTATTCAACTTTATTCAACAGCACTTGCATGGAGTTGCCTTTCAAACAGCCCTTTCCTCAATACTTCAATCTTTGTGTCCCAGATGCAGGCTTATTCCCTGGAAGAGGCCAAAGGTGATTCCTTGTAACTTCAATTTGAGCTCAGGCTTTTTGTTGGAAATTTGGGTATTGAACCCCCATTAGGTAGCCATTTCTGTCTTTGTCTCTACACTGAAATACATCCACCCTCACCACCAATGACTTTCTCCTTTTTGAAGATGCTCCTGTGTGCTGGGTTGTGGTTCTGCAGGCACTGGCTACTCTCTGGAACCTTCTCCAAATGATCATTGTTTTCAATGTAATGTTTATTAAGATTTTCCAGACAAGAACACAAAATGTAAATATCAAGTTGCATTAATGTGTTGTGGTAAATAGAGGAGAGAGAACAGAATAAAGTCAATGATCATAGAAAAGAATGAACTTGTGTACATCATACATTAAAGAGAAAAATCCACCAACAAATACATAAACAAACAGGCCACAAAAAACATGCATGCTGGTCTTTGTAGTAAACAAACAGAAATAAAATGGGAATTTGGGCTAATGAAATAAGACTTCTTCAAATGAAAATAGAAAACAACAAGGAATTTACTGGTGTGAGTTTATTACAGAATGCAAAGTAAAACCACTACCTAGATGTACACACACTAACTAGTCGCTGTCTGGGACAATCATTCAGCAAGCTCAGTCCTGGGCCTGCCTTATAAAATGAGTTCCCACTGGGCAGATCACTGCCTGTTACCAGGGAAACTCATACTTAACGAGCTCCACAGGGAGACCAATCAGTGATTCCCCATCGACCTCATGGGGCTATCACAGTAATATTTATCACAAGCTAGGATTTAAATTCTAATTTGTATTACTCACAAATTATACATTGTAAATGTTAATAAAAGCAATACTGTGGAAATTGAAGATTTTGTTGAATATTGGCATAGACATGGTGGGCTAAAGGGCCTGTTTCTGTGCTATATGACTCTATCTACTATGAAGAGTGCACAGTTCAGGTGAATGCTGTGCTTTAGAGACCATAGATTTCAAATCAGGGCAGTAGTCAGCAATAATGAGGTCAAAAATTGATAGCAGCAGGTTTGAAGGGGACAGTACCTGAGAAGTGGGAGGTGTTATTGGTAAGCATGCTTTGGTAAGCGTGCAAGGAAGCTATGCATGGAATTCAGGCAGCTTGGTGGGAGTAAGGCTGAGGGTGCAGGTGGTCTCATAGACAAAATGAACATGGAGAAGGCATGAGGAGAGAAATTAGAGAAAGATGAAAGTTCAGAGCTAGGTCAACAGGAAATCTTAAGGAAGTTTGTTCCTGTGGGATAGGGGAAAGAAAGGAATTGATAAGAGACAGCTGATTGGCTGGTGTCAATCTTATTGAAGATGAGGGGACAAGGGTGAGGGATTGAAGAAGACGGTTTGCAATAGAGGAGACTTTAGAATCAGCATGATGTTATTGGTTATAGTATTTTGGAGGGCATAGATTAATTTTAATTAAAATACTTTGGAAGTACAAAATTGTCATTGCGTGGAATAATTTGGAAATGAGATTTTAGACATCATGAAAGGGTTTGTGTTTTACTGAGTTCCAGAGCTTAAGTTCTTAACACTTTATTGGACCTCAGGAAGTTGAACTGGAAGACAAATTTGATATATAATTAATTGGATGTTTTTCATTTCAGGGTGTCATTATGCCAGTATGGTGTCCTTTGCTCTTTGCTGGGAATTCATCACTTCTCTTCAGAGATATTAAAGACAAGAATGTAACCTTTGTTCTGGATCTATCTGAGAGTATGCACTCCAAGCTAGATGCAGTGAAACACTACCTGATCCAGACCCTGTACACGTGGACACACACAGTGAATGACTGCAAATTCAATATTATTGTCTTTTCTGGCAAGGTACAAGTTGCTTCCTTTGTGTTTTACTCTCACTTTCTTCTTGCCTTTTTCTTTAGCTTGAATAAGATTTTGTTCTTCATCTTAATGGGCCCTGTTCTTTCATTATAGCCACAACTTTCTATTTGAACAGAATATTCTTGATTATTTTTCTTTATGTTATTGTCAGTTACTTTCAGCCTCTTTTTTTAGCCTTTCTACTCACTTTTGTATTTGATTTTCTTCTGTATTCTTGGCTCCAGGTTTGTTATGTACTCTTTTCTAAAACTTCTCAGAATCTTGCAGCACAGAAAGAGGCCATTTGATCCATTGTGCTTGAGCTGGCCCTTTGGAAGTATTATCCAAGTATTCTGCTCTTTCTCATTAACATTTTTCCTCTTCAAATTTTCACTTTAATTTTAATTTTTGATTCTCTGCTCATTCAAGTAACCCTAGCTTTTTTCTGCACTAACTTTCTCCTGTAAATGTATCGAGTTTGAACAATAATCATGTCTCCTTTTAACACTTTCCATTATTTGCATATGCAATGTCCCTATTTTTACTTTCTAGTTTATCTAGACGAGATCAGAAGGAGATAGATGGTGGCATAGCGGTAATGTCACTGAACTAGTTATCAAGAGGTCCGGGCTAATGCTCTGGGGACATAAGCTCAAATGCCATAATGGCAGCTGGTGAAATTTAAATTCAATTTTAAAAACGTATGGAATATAAAAACTAAGGGCACAATCTTCCCAAAGTTTGTTTAATTTGGCACAAAAACTGGAGTGAATCCCACTGGCCCTGTCAGCACAATCTAGCCCAGAATTGTTAGACACTTGGGGAAAAATACGTTTTTGACATAGGAGGGGCCATATTCAGAAAAGCTTCCAAAGTGTCAACCCTAATCCTGGACCTCCTGGATCCATGTTGCAATGAGGGCGGCTCTAAGCCTCCTGTCCATGCGCATGGGTACACTAAGGACTCTTTCAGGAGTGACTTGAGATTTCTTCATCGCACCTGGATGCTCACATTTGGACCGTGAGATGGGTGTTGGGAAAGGGAGGAACTATTGGGTCCTTTAATGCTGGAGCAAACCACATTGATTTGGGTCTGTAGTGACAACTAGACCAGATGAAGTAAGGGCGACATATTTCCTTCTCTAAACCACATTAGTGAACCAAATGGGTTTTTATGATAATCTGGTAGTTGTTTCACTGCCACCATTACTGGCATTATTCAAAATTTATCTTATTAACTGAATTAAAATTGTCTAGCATGTGTGGGAGCAGACAAGGATACAGTCCACCTCATGCTGGCCCACTGTTGCAGTAAGCTGATGGTCTTTGGGTTCACACTGAGTAGTTTCCTGGGTCCATGTCTCCACGATGATTGCCCACCATATACGTGTGTTATGGTCCCCAAAGACATCAATCAATTTTAAAAAGACATTTCAATTCCCAGTGACCAATTTAAAGGAATTGTACAAGATTTCAAGTTTTAAGACTTCTACAGCAACAAACTGAAACGCTTTTTAAAATGTTTTAAAATTAATTTACGAGATGTGGGCATTGCTGGCTATGCCTGCATTTAGTGTCCATCCCTAGTTGCCCTTGAGAAGAAGGTGGTTAGCTGCCATCTTGAAGTGTTGTGGTTTATACGATGTAGGGACACCCACCTTGCTGTTTGGAAGGTATTTCCAAGATTTTGAACCAGCAACAGTGAAGGAATGGTGATATATTTCCAGGTCAGGATGGTGAGTGACTTGGAGGGGAACCTCCAGGTGGCGGCACCAGGTATCTGCTGCTCTTGTCCTTCTTGGAGGTAGAGTTTGTAACTTTGGAAGATGCTGCCTGAGGAGCCTTAGTGAGTTCCTGCAGTGCATCATACAGATGGTACACAAAGCTTTCACTGTTCGTCAGTGGTGGAGGATGTGGAGGTTTGGGGTACCAATCAAACCGGCTGCTTCTTGAATGTTGGGGGCAAGTGAAAAGTTATCCAGGCAAGTGAAAAACATTCCATTACACTCCTAAATTGCGTATTGTAAATAGTTCACAGGCTTTGGGGGGTCCGGAGGTGAGTTACTTGCCACGTGATTCCTTGCCTCTGACCTGCTCTGGTAGCCATAGTATTTACATGGCTTATCCAGCTCAGCTTTCAGTTACTAGTAACCCCCTGGATGTTGATAGTGGGGGATTCAGTAATTCAGTGATGGTAATTCCATTGAATGTCAAGGGGTGATAGTTAGATCCTCTCTTAGAATCATAGAATCCTACAGTGCAGAAGGAGGCCATTCGACTCATTGAGTCTGCACTGACAACAATCTCACCCAGGCTCTGTCTCCATAACCCATGCATTTACCCTAGCTAACCCCCCAGACACTAAGGGGCAAGTTAGCATGGCCAATCCATTCATCACATACATCTTTAGACTGTGGGAGGAAACTGGAGCACCCAGAGGAAACCCATGCATGGGGAGAATGTGCAAACTCCACACAGACAGTGACTTAAGCCAGGATTTGAACCCTGGACCCTGACGTTGTGAGTCAGCAGTGACAACTACTGTGTCACCATATGACAGTCATCGCCTGGCATTTGTGTGGCACAAATGTTACTTGCCACTTGTCAGCCCAAGCCTGGATATTTTCCAGGTCTTGTTGCATTTGGACATGGGCTGCTTCGATATATGAGAAGTTGAAAATTGTGCTGAACATTGTGTAGTCGTCATCAAACATCCCCACTTCAGTCCTTGTGATAGAAGGTAGATCATTGCTGAAGCAGCTGAAGATAGTTGGGCCTAGGACACTATTCTGAGGAATTCCTGCAGTGATGTCCAGGAGCTGAGATTACTGACCCCCAATCACAAAACCAACTTCCTTTGTAACTCTAACCAATGGGGTGCGTTCCTATTTCCCACTGATTCCAGTGGCTCTATTAGCTCCTTGGTGCTACACTCGGTCAAATGCTACCTTGATGTCAAGGGCAGTCAGCCTCACCTTCTCTCTGGAGTTCAGCTCTTTGTCCTTGCTTGAATAAAGGGTGTGATGAGGGCAGGAGCTGAGGCGGAACCCAAACTGAGTGCCAGGTGAGCAGGCTGTTTTTTCCTTTTTATTGCCCATCCCTAATTGCCCGGACTGCTCCTTGTTCCCATGAAATCTGTCCCTTCAAGCCTCACACTCTTAGGTATGGTTGGTAATGCAGAGAGAAATAGACAGATTTCTATGACAAACACATACATGCACTATATTCCTGATGACTTCTGATTCCAAATCAAGTCCTACAGTTTTCTTAGCTAATGTTCACACTCTGGACCACTGTTATGTGACTGCTGTCTTATATGTTGGTCATTGATGATAATGTGCCTTCTTAACAAAATTTCATTCATAAATTTCATATGTTAAAATATGTCAGTGTTGAGTATTTTCAGCATATGTGTCAGGCTGTGCTTACCACCGCCTGTTCATAATATAGTTAAATTAATATTAAGCCACGCTGATTCTTTTATTCTGTTACTTTTATGCTAGGTATTTACTCCATTGTCTCTGAGGTTGTCCAGCTGTAATGTCCCACGTACTGGGTAGAGCCAATCCCATTCTGCCCCAATGTAAAACCTCCATAGGTTACGAAGCTGCACAATTTCTTATGATTCTGATGAGTGACTAAACGGATATTTATTTGTTTACTGTTCACTAGGTTGCAAAATACTGTGACAGCTTGATTGATTGCACACCTCAGGCAGTAGAGAAAACTATCCCATGGATCAAATCTCTGGAATGCAAAACTGGTAGAAACATGCAACATGCTTTAGCTGTTGCATTTGATGATCCTGCCAGTGATGCTGTTTACCTAATAACAGATGGGATACCTGACATCAACCCTCAGGAAATCTACACTCTGTTGACATTTGCAGCCATGGGTCGACCAGTACACACACTTTATGTGATGGGAGATTGCAGCAAGCCTGAAACTCATGGCTTCTTAGAAAAACTATCATGGCAAACAGGGGCTTATTTTCAAGCAGCAAGTCTCAACAGAAGTGGATCAGTGGAACAAGTGGGTGTCAAAATGTCTAAAATGACGTTATTTACTGACTGTTTGTGATTTGCAGGACTGTCTTTACTGTCTACAACAGCAGCCCTACAACATCTGCCCACAATAAGGGACATGTTAAAGAATATAGTTCCTTTCCAAAAAATATAAATGGACAGCATCCATTTAAGACCTATGTTTTGCAGTGAAATATAACATTTGAAGAAAGTTTAAATTATTTTGGATTTTACTTATTCTCCAAATATTTATTTTATTTGTGTCACAAGTAGGCTTACATTAACACTGCAATGAAGTTACTGTGAAAATATCACTGCAACAGTACTAGAAACAAAAAGTTAAATATATTTAAATTCAGAACTTTTATTCAATACATCCCTTCACACAGCAATAAGAGTTCTAGAATTTCCCACTCTTACGTTAATCATTTTTCTGCTGATTGTTATTGAGATATAAATGGTATAGACACTTAAAATACATTGCAACCATTAAACAATGATGGTCATTTGTCATAGATATGCAATGGCCAAAATGAGCAAATCAACCAAAGAGAGGTGACTAAAGTCTTGGCTATTGAAATGACTACTAACATGACTTTTAAAATTATTATGCCCGTCTTTCATTGTCATATCTAATCCACTGACAGACTTTCCTATATTTGAGTCCACCTGCGGCAAAGATATATAACTTTTCATCTCCTCACTGCAGCTCCCAATTGCTCTTTCTGACTTCACCTAATCACTTGTAAACTTTCTACCTTGTCGCTGAGCCAGGCTCATGCCTTTTCTCCTCTTATCCACTTATCAACATGTCTTTATCAGTGGCACCCTGCAACGTGCCCTCCACCCTTGCTCATTGCCCTAAGATTCATCTCCCAGTTCTGCACTTCTACACCAGCAACCCTTGCATTGGTCAACATAAGCAACTCCACGAGGAATCCACCTGTGCGTGTGTGTATAAGTGTGTCTGTATTATGTATAAAATATATAAATCTAGTGGGGAAGGTAGAGAAAGCGCTCTATCTTTTGCAGTAGATATTTCTTGATGCTAATGTTTGAGACAACATTGAGAATTTAATTGTGAGGATCTCAAAGTATTAAAATACATTTTAACAAATATTTTTAAAGAATAAATTGTGAAAGGAATTAATACAAAACTCATTAACATCAGCCCTGGAAATGTTGTACTGTTTTATCTTTTTGCAGCTTATCCCAGTCTACCAACTCAATTATTCTGACCTGAAGAAACCATGCTACTCAGAGCTAAAGTACTGCAATATGACTGCAGCATTGAATAGAGGTCCCTACAGCCCTATTAGACAGTTACATGGAGCTGTATGTTTCAGGTATGTTGTTTTGAGGAGCAAAATGGTATTTATGTTCTGCACAGCTGATATGTATGTTTTCAGCTAGGACATTTGGTCGCTGTCAAAGTTTGGACAAAATGTTGATCATCATCATCCATAACAACAGCTTGCGTTTATATAGCACCTTTAATGTGATAAAATGTCCTCAGAGGCTTCCCAATAGCAAAAATCAGACAAACATTTACAATGAGCCACATAAGGACATATTAGGACAGGTGATCAACAGCATAGTCAAAGAGGTAGGTTTTAAGAGGTGAAAGAAAAAGAGGTAGAGACCAGAGAGGTGTAGGAAGGGAATTCTAGAAATTAGGACAGTTTTCAAGTGAACAGTATGAGGTTTAGACCCCAAATGTTTAACTGTTAAAGGCCCTAAGCTAAGCTGAGGCCTTCAAAAGGACATCTTTGGGGTGCCAAAGACAGTTTAAACTCATCATGGGTCATCTGATGCTGCAGTGATGGCCTCACTGTAACACCACTAGAATTTGCTGCCTTTGTACAATTAGTCATTTTTAGAATAGAACTCTGCTTGCAATCCAGACTTGATTACTCTATTGGGTTAGGGTTGTGGTGGATAAGGAGGGTGGGCAGAAATCTTGCTGTGCCAGTTATCAACACTGAAGAGGAAAACCCGTTCCTATAGGAGAGGGAAATCATTTACATTGCAAATATCTGCACTGAACAAAAAACTAGAATGTTCAAACATTCTGGCTACACATAAAATGTTGAACAAAGATTTTTTCAGCGGGTCTTTTACTATCTGCTATGTATCCGGTATATCTGACATATATCCTTTGTGTCTGTCTGACTTACACAGCTATCTTCCGTACTGCTGGAGTACATTGCACCCCAGAGGTATGAAGGCTATAACAAAAGGAGATTTAATTGATTCCAGTGCTGGAGAGCTCATAAGGGGAGCTCGTGTATTGGCTCAAAAGAAGGATAATGGATATTATTATCTGGGAAGACTTGGCCAAGAAGTTGAGGTGATTATGCGTTTGTATATATCTCCACCTCAATCATCATCAACGTCCCTGAAATTACAGCACTTTCCTCAGATCTAGGTCTTTTACGAAGATGAACCACTCCTTCATTCTCACCTGTTCTTGAGACGCAGGAAGTTCAGACCCTTCCCAGACAGATGAAGTGCCATTTCCTTCTCAGTCACTTTTGCTCCAGTAGATTCTCCATCAGATTAGAATTGTAAGTAATAGGTCCATGGTGCAAAAATGCAGTATGACACTAACTCAATCTACCTACTTAGAAGATCACAGTCGATTGTTGGGAAAAGGTTTATCATGCTCTCAATCTCAGATCAATTGTAGATATTTCAGTGTAGTGAAAACTCCACATTGTAGATGCTCAATGTTGCTTGTGATTTGCAAATGCTTTACTGCAAAATGACAGAAACAACCTTTACTTTTTAAAATTCTCTTTATTTTGAATTGAATGTCAGCATTTAGTACCCCAGACTGGACACATGAAAAAGCTTCTTCTGCACTATTCCAAAAGCCTGAATATTTGTGATGTTTCTGCCCTTGTAAAGAAAAATCCAAACACTCTGCAGAGAAATGCACGTTGGATAATTTATCTAGCAAAAATAGCTGTTCAACATCAAAGTCCCATGCAGTTTCAAGCAATTGCTGCATTTGTGCATTAATTACAGAATGTTTGGACTTAACAGTACAAGGCCCTTTATAATGATGAGATTTCTGTTCCTCCACTTAACCATTTCAGCCCAGAAAGGGAATTATAGAAATTGTGAAGTCTCATTCCTGTGAGTAGTGAATTGTTAGGAGATTTAAGCTTCTAATTTGCACTTTTTTCAATCATCTACCTGCCACATGTAATTCTACATGGCCTTTTTATGATTGCCTTTAATATGTTTTTGACAAGTAAAAATTTGTATTATACTGTTTACTAATCTTGAATTGATTGCTGATTGTGATCAGTCCTCAGAACAATGCTACACATACATAGAACATAGAACATAGAACACTACAGCACAAACAGGCCCTTCGGCCCACGAGTTGCGCCGATCACATCAACACCTACCAATCCATAGACCTATCTATAACCCCCAATCCCATTAAATCCCATATACTCATCCAGAAGTCTTTTAAAAGACCCCAGCGAGTTCGCCTCCACCACCACTGACGGCAGCCGATTCCATTCACTCACCACCCTCTGAGTGAAAAACTTACCCCTAACATCACTTCTGTACTTGCCTCCCCGCACCTTAAATCTGTGTCCTCTCGTAGCGACCATTTCAACCCGGGGAAATAGCCTCTGAGAATCCACCCTATCTATTCCTCTCAACATTTTATAAACTTCTATCAGGTCGCCTCTCAACCTTCGTCTCTCCAGGGAGAAGAGTCCCAGTTCCCTCAACCTATCTTCATAAGGCATGCCTCCCAGTCCAGGCAACATCCTTGTAAATCTCCTCTGTACCCTTTCAATTGGCCTACTAGATTTGACTGTCATGTGAGCTGTTGATAATGTACATCTACCTTTTTGTTAAACTAGTGAATAGAGGAAAAGACCAAAATAATGACTGTACATGAGTAAGGATGCAAAGAATTTAAAAATGGTCACTTCGTCCATTCTGACAGACTGATGTCTACCATATATTGACTCTGTCTAAACTTCTCAATCTCATAAAAAAGTTTAAAAATATTGGTGAGCCAACCATTCCTAAATCCAAAGTGAGGTATATTAAATGATGTCTTTAAATTGCATGTTGCCTGAGAAACTATTATATTTAGGGATATCCAGGTCGATTTTTGGTGCAATTCGACACGGGTAAGAAGACAAAACGAAAAGCCCAATGTTGCTTGCAGGAAACTGCCCTCCATGATATAATACACTACGAAGATGCCAGAAGGCATGCCATTGGACCTGGATGCAAAGTCTTGGCACCACAGGAAGTTGGCATGGACCGGTACGGCCCAGGGACAGTGTTACAGGGAAGAGAACAACGAGGATTAAATTCAGGTACTGAATTTCAACAAAACACAGAAGCAATATATATGAGAGGAAGTTTTCGAGTGGGTGACCTTTTAATTTCAGCATTATTTTAAGGCAAATACTCATCCATTTAAACTAAAGAGCTCACATATTATCAACCATCGAAAAATATCCCCACACCAGGCATTAAAACTGCTACTAGAATGAATGTGAGAATAAATGCTTGTGTTTGAAGTTTATTTGTTAGTTTCACAAATAGGCTTACAATAACACTGTAATGAAGTTACTGTGAAAATCGCCTAGTCACCACACTCTGCTGCCTGTTTGGGTACATTGAGGGAGAATCTAGCATGGCCAATGCATGTAACCAGCACGTCTTTTGAACTGTGGGAGAAAACCAGAGCACCCGGAGGAAACCCATGCAGGCACAAGGAGAAAGTGCAGGCTCTGCACAGACAATGACCCAAGCTGGGAATCAAACATGGGTTCTTGGCGCTGTGAAGCAGTAGTGCTAACCACTGTGCCACCATGCCACCCTGCCACCCCATTGTGTGTGTAGTAATGATGCTGAAAAAGATTTCTTAGCAGAAATGTGTATGAGATAGCCTAATACCTGCTCAGTTTGGGTCAGGCTGAGACTTAGAGCTGCATGACATTGTGCTTCAGATGTTTTCAATTCGTCAACATAATCTTCTGGCTTGCAGAACAAGTTGGAAGATTTTGACTTTTTTGTGATACAATAAAATGGGTAACAGCAAATCAGCAACCTGTTTTACATCTCTCCACTGAATTCTTTCTGGAGGTGAAATTGGTCTTCAGCATCATAAAAAAAAGCTCCTTGTGAATTGTCACCCAGCTTACATTAACATTCTTTTCCAGCAAAGTTACATCAGCAACAGAAGGTTAGCTATGTCTGGCAATGAATAACTGCTCCTTCAACTCTATGTGCACTTTCTTCTTCATACTCAAACTCAGTGAATCACCTCCTGCTTTCACTAACTAAACCTTCTCTGGGTTGGTGCTATGGAGAGCTCCCTTCTTGAACCACTACAGTCCATGTGGTGTAGGTACACCCAAGGTGCTGTTAATGAGGGTGTTCCAGCATTTTGACCCAGCAGCAGTGAGGGATGGCAATATAGCTCTAAGTCAGGATGGCATGTGTCTTGGAGAGGGACTTTCAGGTGGTAGTATTCCCATGCATCTACTCTCCTTGTCCTTCTAGGCAGTAGAGGTTGCAGGTTTGGAAGGTGCTGTTGAGAGAGTTTTGGGAGTTGCTACAGTGTACCTTGTAGATGGTGCACACTGCTGCATTGGTGGTGGGGGAGTGAATGTTTAAGGTGGCGGATGGGATGCCAATCAAGCAGGCTGCTTTGTGCTGGATGGTGTTGCGTTTCCTGAGTGTTGGATTGGCATATCCAGGCAATAGAGAGTATGCTATCGCACTCCTGATTTGGACAGGCTTTGGGGATGTCAGGAGGTGAGTTACTTGCTGCAGAATTCCCAGCTTCTGACTTGTAATATTTGTATGGCTGGTCCAGTTCAGTTTCTGGTTAATGGTAACCCTAACAATGTTGATAGTGCAGGATTCAACGGTGATAATGATATTGAATGTTAAGGGGAGATGGTTAAATTCTCTCTTGTTGGAGATAGTCATTGCCTACCACTTGCGTGACACAGATGTTACTTGCTATTTATCAGCTCACGTCTGTTGTCCAGGCCTTGCTGCCTATGGGCACGAATGGCTTCAGTATATGAGGAGTCATAAATGGTGCTGAAAATTGTACAGTCAACAGTGAACATCCCCACTTCTTCCCTTATGATGGAAGGAAGGTCACTGACGAAGCAGCTGAAGATGGTTGGGCTGGGACACTACCCTGCAGAATTCCTGCAGTGATACCCTACGACTGAGATGATCAACCTCCAACAACCACAACCATCTTCCTTTGCGCTAGGTATGACTCCAACTAGTAGAGAATTCGTCTTCCCTCACCCCATCAATTTTCCAGTTTTGATAGGGTTACTTGATGCCACACTCAGTCCAATGCTGTCAAGGGCAGTCACTCTCACCTCACTGTGAGTTCCACTCTTTTGTCCTTATTGTAATAAGCTGTAATAAAGTCAAGAGCTGAGTGGTTCTGGACTAACCCAAAGTAAGTATCATTGAGCAGTTATTCCTGTTTAAGTGCTACTTGATTTTTGATGATGACGCCATGACTTTGCCGATGATCGAGAGCGGACTGATGGGTGGTAAATTGGCCAGATTTGTCCTGCTTTTTTTAGACAAGACATACGTGAGCAATTTTCTACTTTGCCAGATTGATATAAGTGTTGTAGTTGTACTAAAACAGCTTAGCTAGGAGCATGGCTAGTTCTGGAACACAAGTCTTTAGTACTCTTGACAAAGCCCATATCCTTTGCAGTATCCAGTACCTTCAGCCGTTTCTTGGTATCACATGGAGTGAATTGAATTGGCTGAAGACAGGCATCTGTGATGGTGGGGGCTACAGGACGAGGCTGAGATAGATCATCCACTAGGCAAGATGCTGGGATTATGTGGTGTACATTATCCTTTTGGAGTCTCTCTGAGAAAGAATATAGCTTTTGCTACTGGTAAGACATCACTTTAAATTAGATTTGTATTTCATGCTCGTATGAGACACAGTTTCTCATTGTTTCAATGAATGAACTAGCGAGGATATAGATAGAGTTAGAAAGAATAATGAATAAAACATGGTTCTAGTTCTGAGCACCTTCCCCTGCTCCACTCCCTTGATTGCTTCCTAGCTGACAACTTGAAAGGCTACCTGAGATGAAAAGGTGTTTTTTCTTGATGCATTAGAATTCTTGCTGCCTGTCACATGTGGCATTTTCATGCATGTATGTAGAACATTGGTATCATGGACCAGAAAAAGATGTGCATCATCTAATCCAGTTCTAATCTATGCAGCATGCAGGCAGCTTGGGTTAGCAGTATGACTGTTATTTATATTTTGCCACATTTGATAGACCACAGGACAAATACACTGGCATTTCCAGAGTATAGAGCAGGCAGCAAAATCATGGGTACTTGTATTCTTCTGGAAGGTCAGTGAGGAGTTTCCAAAGCACTGTTCATTCTCATGATGCAGTTCTAAATGTCCAGTGAATAACTGATAATATAATTTAAGACAATATTGTAAAATTTGGTAAAATGTAGTGGTACACACATTGGCTGACATTTGGATGTCTTTATGAAGAAGATGGCAAACCCCAGCTACAATATACCCGCAGTCTCACTTAGGCACAGCAGCATATTTATTGCCAGATATTTGTGTCTGAGATAGCAGACCTGATATATTGCATACCATTGACATCTCACAGTATATCTTACCCTCAGTCATTTTACTATTCATCCCAGTCCTCCTCAGATAGCTACAGTACCTTAAAGCATTGAATCCAGTCCACATAATGGGCAAAATTTGCAGCATGCTTGTAGCATTTGCCTTTGCAGAGATGAGCCTTGTATGAGCTTTGCAACACACTTTTTTTTGTTCATTCATGGATGTGGGCACCGTTGGTCATTAAACTTTTAATTCAGCTTTCACCGTGTGCTTTGGTGGGATTCAAACCCATGTCCCTAGAGCATTAGCCCAAGTCTCTGGATTACTAGTCCAGTAATAATACCACTATGCCACTGCCACACATTCCCACCTCCCAACCATCCACCGACCGCATCCCCCCCCCGACCCCGACTACCCCTCCCCCCAATGTAGGATGTTGGTGAACTTTCCCTTTAATTAATATAAAACTGCACTTTGTGCTTGGAATTTTACTGCCCCATGATGGGAACCAGAGCAGGCAAAGGGTGGACCATGGATTGACATCGGGCAGGATTTTCTGGTTTCAGGGTGATCGAGGCCAAAAAATCCCACCCAGTATTTCTAATCGCATGGTACAGAATTATCATTGCTTCCTTGCTTTTGCATTCCAACTTCTCTATGCTTCCCTTTGGGCCTAGAATTATAGAATTTTTTTAATACAATTACAGAATCTCTACAGTGCAAAAGGAGGCCATTTGACCCATCGAGTCTGCTCTGATTCTCCAACGGAGCATCTTAACCAGGCCTACTCCCTTCCCTATCCCCATAGCCCCATGCATTTATCCCACTAATCCCCTAACCTACATATCTTGGGACACTAAGGGGCAATTTGGCATGGCCAAACCATCTAACCCGTACGCCTTTGGACTGTGGGAGGAAACCGGAGCACCCGGAGGAAACCCACGCAGACACAGGAAGAACGTGTAAACTCCACACAGTCACCGAAGGCTGGAATCAAACCCAGATCCCTGGTGCTGTGAGGCAGTAGTGCTAACCACCATGCTGCCCTCACCTCTCTATTCATCCTGCCTTTAACTTTACCATTAATATTATTCACTTTCAATGCTCAATGATGTATTTGCTTAGCTAAACTGTTGCAAATTCAAAGGAGGCTTAATCAGTAAAAAGGAAAGAAAATTCATTCTAATTTTGAATTTTGTTTTCAGATCATGACTATGAAGCCTTGATTGTAAACTTCTGGAACGGCAGAACGGAGAAGGTTCCTCCCGGAATAGCAATATGGATCCCTGTGCTCCTGAGTGAGCGAATCATTTTGGAGCTCCAAATGACCATCACAGCTAAACAGAAGCTTCTGGAAACTTACCCTGATTATCCACAGATTGTGCCGCCTGGGTATCGAAGATCACAGAGTAGCATTGATGTATTTCAGTCAGTATGTCAGTTCAGGGTTGCTTGTGAATGCCGAGGCCTTCATTCTCATTGTGGCCAAGTATTGTGCTGGATCCCTGACAATCCAGCAAGTTACTTGGGTCCAGACGTATTGTGTCCTGCCGGGTCTGGTGTCTCTAGAAACGGGCTTGAAGGTGAAAAGATCCCTGGGACAATTCTGAGTAGTCAGGATCTGAGTCAGAATGTAATGGAACAGCTCACTCAACATGATCTGCCTTTTCAGTCAAATACACTAATGAAAGAAAAGAGACTTAAACCTGTCGAGTTTGATGGGAGAATAAGCAAGACTTCAATTGAGAGAATTACTGACAAGAAGACATTAAAGTGTAAATCTGCTAATGTGGTTGATATGAACAGAACTAAGTCCACAACTATCAGCAGAGCTTTAAACACAGACTGTGGTCTGTTTAAACATCATCAGAGCACAAAAGACAAGATGAAAGAAAAGGATATGTGGAAATATGGGGGAAGGATCCCCTCAGCTCCTCTTCAGAAGAAATCTGGTGAGAAATGTTTTCTGTTGTGAGCCCAATACATTTTGTTTGTACCTACTGCCCATAGCATACCTAGAAAGAATGCTAGATATTGGCTAAGTTTATGATAATGTTTGGCAGATCTGTTGACATATGCTTCCCTCACAGTTAGATCTAGAATTGTGACTGTAGCATTGAATTTCTAATACTATACCACTATAAAGAGGGGAGGCAATGGCCTAGTGGTATTATCACTGGACCATTAATCCAGAAACTCAGCTAATATTCTGAGGACCCGGGTTCAAATCCTGCCACAGAACATGGTAGAATTTGAATTCAATAAAAGATATCTGGAATTAAGAATCTACTGGTGACAATGAAATCACTGTCAATTGTTGGAAAAGCTCATCTGTTTCACTAATGTCCTTTAGGGAAGGCAATCTGCCGTTGATATCTGGTCTGGCCTACATGTGACTCCAGAGCCACAGCAATGTGGTTGGCTCTCAACTGCCCTTGGGCAATTAGGGATGATCTAGGGACAACTGGGTCCCACAAATGAATTTAAAAAATTAGCATTGAACAATCCACTCTGCTATACAAGGGAAATTTTCATCTGCCTGTTGAGTTGTACGAACTGTGTGAATTTGTGAAAGGTGCAGTAGTGGGACAAAGTTTTTAAAAAATTCAATGCTGATCTTGTCCCAGGGACCTGTCCAATGCTCTCAAATAGGCCTGGATTAAGGCAGCTGGTGCTTTCACCTGAAACAGGTAGGAGCCTAATGCATATGTGTAAATGAGGGTCCTTTACAGGGGTTTTAAGACCAGATGTCACCTACATCTGTTTCCTTCTTAAGAATCTCTTACCATTTCCAGCCGCCAGGTTTGGCCTTGCATTCTCTCCAGTTCTAGGTTCTGCAATTTTGAGAAGTAAATCAGCATTCCCTGGTTCCCAGTTCAATCCCATTCTAGTTAAATTGGCCAAATCTTGAGTTCAACCATCTCCACAACCACCTCCCCCACTCCAAGACAATGCACATAAAGCCAAACCTAATCCTGATACTGAACATTCTCATTAGATTCTTCTTGCTCCTAATTAAAGACAGTATGATTAGCACTGGTAGCTTGCTTTGATTACAATATTATAATGAGACCTAAATACAAAAGCAGATCAGTACTCCTGCTGATGTTATCAGGTGGGCAGAGTGGCTGCTCTGCCTGATGTGCCACGTAAGAAAACTGACCCATGATTTGGGTTTAAAATCCAATGGTGGATGTTTGAGAGAAACATTAAAAGCAAGGTGGCTTTCTCAGATATTGAAGGCAGAAATCAATAATGGAAAATAACAGATACAAAAGACTAAAAATTCAGTAAGGATTTTAAATGGTGCAGCAGGATTTACATCTGCCACTTTGACTCCAACCCCAATCTCAAAGAAAGGGTCATTTAAATATTTAGTTGAGTGGCTGTCACCTGTGGAAGGATAACAGAAGCACATACCCTACTTTTCTGTCTTAGACTTAAGATGGCATTATACTATCCAATAGTATCCTGAGGACAAAGATGCAAGTTTGAAAAATAACTTTGTTACCAATTTACAACCACTGCCCCCGCCAATCTACCACCAAAACTGCATTATGATTTGCCCCCAGAAGTTTGGAAATTTTAAAAACTCAGTTTATCATAGAATCCCTACAGTGCAAAAGAAGGCCATTCAGCCCATCAAGTCTGCACCGACAACAGGTCTAGGTGATGGATCTGCTCAAGATTAAAGGAAGACTTAAATCATTTTACTGGGAAAGGGTGCAAGGCATTCATACATGTAGATAATATGAAGGACAGCCTAAGAGTCTCCCAAGTCCCATGGAAATGCTATGTCAGATCATAAAAGGGTATACTTTGAACTGATTCCAGGATAGGGTAGACTTGAAGCCTAGAAAATAGCTCAACAGCATTTCTACCTGGATATAAGACACATGTGATTCACATTGTCATGAAGAAGGGTGCAGAGGAAGCCATTGTGAAAATCAAATTACAGCTTTCCTACAATATCAGTGAATGTCATTGAGAGGTGGGTTAGTCTGCCAGGGTGCGAGAGAGAGAACAGCTATCACTATGATTCACCGTGCAGGAATGCAGGCAGGACCTCACATTCTGATTGAAAAGAGCAAGTTCATCAGAAATTAAAACAATGCTGGAAATTTTGCTAGCTTTAGCTAGAAGGAGAAGTCTCCAGGAAAACTCGTACCAAGACAGTTCTGAAGTTGAAGGTTTCCATGTTGAGAAAGGAAAAGATCAAAAATAAACCTTCAAGAGCTAAGAATTCTTTTGGACTAGTTCCAGGAAAATTGAATTTGTGCTGAAAGAAGTGTGATGTATATGTTGTGTTGTTTTTCAGTTGTCATAAAAGTTCTGTCTATAGTTTAAATTAAGTTTATTTATCAGTGTGACAAGTAGGCTTACAAGTTGCCTTTCAAAGTGTTTAGTCAATATTGCTTTTAGTCTTTGTGTTACAGCAAATGTTTTTAAAAGTAAAATCTCGTCATGTCATCCATTCAATTACTAAAAAATTATTTTTAAAAGTTATCGATTTCGCTGTGTGGGTTGTAAGTTTCCAATTGATCCCCAATTTATCTATTTTTTTCTCTACAAGTTCTTGCAAGGAACAAGGGCAGAGGAAAGAGGGGGTATTTCTTCTAATCTCTGACCTCATTTTAAGCTTGTGAATTTTGTATTTGTGTTTTTTAGATTCATGGTTATTTTGTTCCAGAAATGATTTAAGCTTTTGCTCTTTTTTCTCAGCATTGACTCAAGATCAAGCTTGATGGACAAAGTCAGATTATGAAGAAAACAGAGAAGTGGCAAAAACAATATGAAGACCAGAAAAAGAAGCAGGAGAAACATTTGTTTAAAAAACTAAACATGGCCAGTAAAGACAAAAGTTACAACTTTACCCTATGAATACTGTGATATGATCATTGCTGCACTTTTCACATCTTAAACAAAGTTAGGCCAATCATTTAAAAAGACACAGGAATGTGCAGGATTGGAAATGATCATTGCTGTCCATCAGGCAACTAGTAGCTAGTATCGTGTGCCTTAATACCTGATATCCTGTCCATTGGTCAAATATTTTTCCATGGTTCTAATGGGGCTGGATTTGCCTACTTTAATGCAGTATTGCAGCAGGGTGGAACTTCTGCCTGCTATTCTGATGCCACGGTAACCTAATGTATTTTCTCAGCTGAGGAAGCTATTGAATATACAGGGTGGCCTCCAGGAAGAATCCCTGCCATAAGAAGAGCTCAGCTGTTACCAACAAAAGAAGATAGCAGAAACAGCAACCGAGAACTTTAGAAAGCTACAAAGGGAAAATTTACTTCTCTTCCATTGACAGTCGTCATTTTAGTCAACTTGACAAATTCAGATCTCAGCCTTCACTAAGACACACACCTTATTGTGTCAATGTTTCAGTCATTTGTAATAACAATTTGCCACTCTGCATCCCGAATCATGGTAGGCACCTCATTTTGGCAATGCGTACCTGATCTATCCATGATAAAAATACCCTCCTCTTGAAAGAGTCACCTCACCTGGGCTACAGTTTCATTTTTGCAAGCAGCCACCTGTAGTCACTCTGAAGAATGAGTATTGGAGAGTTAGCTGACAACAATGGGCATTTCAGCCAATTCTGGCATTCTGACCTGGGTAGCTACAAACACTACTTTCCAGCAGCATTAGTTGGATATTAATAATGTCCAGAAACACTGGGTATTTGTCTCCTTATCTCAATAACAGCCAACTTAGCAAAGCCAGATATCTAACCAGCAACCTTCCTGACGTTTACTTATTGAGCCAGCAGAAGAGTGTCAGTTAATCTTTATTAATTTTGTAGACAAGCTACATATTCTGAATGTGGAGGAAGCCACTTTTAGTTCTGAAAACAAAAAAAGCAGTTTTAAAATTAATTTTTCTTAATATCTGAATTTGTGAGCGATCATAATGAGTTTCATACTGTATCATAAAATTTTGGGTAAGATCAGAAGACAGTTGATGATCAAGTGCATTCTGTATGCCTAAATTTAATCGTGCATTTCCTTGGGGTGGCACAGTAATAGCACTGTTGCTTCGCAGCACCAGAGACTTGGGTTCGATTCCTGGCTTGGGTCACTGTCTGTGTGGCGTTTGCGCATTCTCCATGTGTCCGAGTGGGTTTCCTCTCACAATCTGAAAGATGTGCTGATTAGACGCACTCTCCCAAACAAGCATCGGACTGTGGCGACTCAGGGAATTTCACACTAACTTCATTGCAGTGTTAACATAAGCCTTACTTGTGACTAATAAATAAACTTTACTCCTTCATGGCTTGTGTATTTTTTCTAATGACCACATAAATATCATGAATCAGTTATACTGTTCTGAGTGTTTCCTGCATCAATCTATTATAATAAAATAAATGGGATCTTCACATTTTGAACATCATCATTAGCCAATGATAATGATAGGGTTCAGTAGTGTAATGGTTGTGGTACTGGATCAGCCAAAGTAACAATTCTGAGTTCAAATTTCCACTTTGTCAAGTTGTGAAATTTGATTCGACAACATGGTAGTATCCAAGCTGACAGAGAAAAATTAAAACAGTGGGTTATTGTTAAAACCATGAGTTCTCTAATAGTCACAGATGCACATTACATGATTGGCTTGCCATGGTAGCCATTCAGTTATAAAAATTATCATTGTAGAAGAAAGCCCAACATCTTTTAAGAGTAAATAATAGGTAATAAATACATCTTTACCAGTGTCACCCATGTCCAGAAAACAATTTTTTAAAAAATTGCCAGTGTCATTTTCTAGGAATTGCATTAATAGTTATGGCCTTGTGACTCTTCACGTTTGTGGCATTTTTATACAATTTTGTAGGGCAGTAGTAACCTGTCCTCAGTTTTATTCAGAGTGATTGTAGTGTTTATTGTTAAACATGTGATTAATTTTGATAGTTTGACAGAGCTCTGAACAAATGCTGGTTACTGCAGATCGTGTAAGTATATGTTATCAGTGAATTTTCACTGTAGTCAGGAGTAGCAATAGCTTCCAGAAAATTCCATTGCAGTCAATAGAGCTGGCTGTCAAATGCTGTGTATAATCGATGACTAATCCAATATTGCCCATTTTATGCCACCATCCAAAAATAATTCTGCACTCGCATTCCCTCAAATCCCAAAAAAATTCAATTCAGGAGGCAGATTACAAAACTGCTATTCTCAACAGAGAAGTAACAGGGGTAGAAACAAAACTGTCACCTTGACAAGTATTGTAGTAGTGACAGGCATTGATACATCATTGTAAACTTGAATTTATTCTAAACACTGATCTGTGAATCTCTTGCTAATAATGATAGTTATTTGGGAGAGCATAATGCATATTTTTTAAATTAAATAATATATTTTTAAGCATAACCAGGACCCTGCAAAGCTCCTGTGTGCATCTGCTGCTGAGAATGTCAATAGTAAGAATTGATTTATATTTTAGAACCACCTTAATTTCACGATAACCATATCCCAAACTAGAATTGGATATCCCATTATAGCATAGCCATAAACATAAGTTGTTGTGTACCTGACTATTCATTGGAATGTAACAAGCAAAGCTTAATGTCAGCTCAGCTTAGAAATAGTCAATGGTCATGTCAGGCATGGCCTCAGTGATCTTGCCTAGAATGGACAGTGGTCTTGTCCGGCATGGGCTCGGTGATCTTGTCTAGAATGGACAGTGGTCTTATCCGGCATGGGCTCGGTGATCTTGTCTAGAATGGACAGTGGTCTTGTCCAGCGTGGGCTCAGTGATCTTGTCTAGAATGGACAGTGGTCTTGTCTGGAGTTATGTAAGTGACAGAAGCTCCGCTACTAACAAAATCAGTGGAAACTCCAAATTTAGATGGGACCTGACATTTTCATGATAAATTTTGTAGCTATTTTGCCAAACTGCTGTCAGAGATAGAGCAAAGTCTGTTGAAATGGCAAGCAGTTTTGGATTCAAAATTTAAAATCATGTTTCCATTAATCTGTACATATCTCAGGCTGTTAACAATTACTGATATTTGTGTTCTGACTTCAGATTTATTCTGATTCAACAGGATCCAAACCTTCAAAACTATAACAGAATTACCTAGTGAATAAGAGGCTTTAGTGGAGACCTGCAAAACATTTGCAGTCAAATTAGTAGGTATATTGCAACAGCATAACAGGATTTTTAATTTATCCTGAGTTGAAAAGGCAGGTTTAAGTTTGATGGGCTCAACGCTATTTGAAGAAAAATCACTTTTTTTGAAATCTGCCTGTTATAATTTCAACATCTACCATTGAAGAAAACATCTTCCTAACTATCAATCTCGTCCCATGGCAAAGTCCTTGTTCAGGATTCAAGTTCCGTAGCAATGATGAAACTGCTGGTCCCTTGAATCTAAGTTTGTTTGTTGGCATGCTCATGGGAGTTAGACTATGTAGAGCCTCTAGAACGTATAGACTGTTATCATCCTTTCAATCTCCAGAATTAATGCTAACGTGTTCTTTTAGTTCACCGAACAGCTTTCCGAAAACATTTCCATTCAAATTGAGTGAATCTTCATTTTTAGCACAAAACTTATCTCTCAACAGGTACACTACTAAATAATTGCCCCTGCCATTTTAATCAATTCCCTTTGGAAGATGGAGAGACAAACAGAAGGTAATTATGAGCTTTTCCAAGGGGAATTCAAGCCTCAGATGACAGAAGTGGGATGGGAAACAGACGCTGTAGTGAGTTGGGCTAAGAATGCTGGAGGAACATGCAGGAAGAAACAAAAAGTGGAATGTTGCATGACAAGCAGATTAAATAAATGGAGACAGTATTGATCCTGCTGACTGTAGGTGGTCTTTGGAAGTAGGAAATGTTATGTATGAAATAATCATTGCTTTTTAAAGCCTTTGCTGCATATAGAGATAGACACACATACACAGACTGAGTGAATCTCAAAACATATGAAAGAGTACAATTATTTTAACTCGCCCACAAAATGAGGGTTAAAAATACAGACTCTTGTCAGAGTTGTGCAACTCCAATCTTTGGTGATACCCAAATTGTTGTAAGCTCCTTTTCAGATCTCCAACCCTGCAAATCTAATCAAGCTTCCCCACTCAAAATGTTGCCCAGAATCCTCCATAACTCTGAGTCTCAGCTGTGGCTCAGTGGATAGCACAATCACTTGAGTTAGAAGATCATGGCTTCAAGTCTCACTCTAGAGATGTATAATTCAGTGCAATACTGAGCGAATGCTGCACCATTGGAGATGATGTTTTTCAGTTGAGATGTTAAACTGAGGCCCCTTTTGCCCTCTCAGGTGGACATAAAACATCCCATGGCACTACTTTGAAGAATAGGGGATTTATCCCTGATGTCTGGCCAATCAACACCTTAAAAATAGATTATCCGGTCATTACCACATTGCTGTTTGTGTGAGCTTGCGGTGTGCAAATTAGTTGCTGCGTTTTCTGCATTATAACAGTGATTTCACTTCTAATGTCTTCTTGTTTGGCAGTCCCTCAGGGTGGAGGATGACTTCAAAAGTACTTCACTGACTGTAAAGTATTTTGGGACATCCTGAGATCATGAAAGGTTCACTGTATGCAACCATTCCTTTCTTTTTCTTTCATATGTAATAGAAGGCACAATACGGTTGAACTCAAGAGACAGGGAATCTGTTGGGTTGTCACATTTTATTAATTTATGGTACAGTATTTGTGCACAGTACTAACTTTTTAACCCTCTCCACTTTGTTCTAATTACATAGACTTAAGTAATTGAAAATAACATTTGTTCAGTCTGTCAGTGCAATGGGATAAAATCAATATATCCAGGAACTCCGTGCACATTCACACATTTAATCATGATTTTTGCTCACAGTTTCACAAGTGCTTAAAACATGGAGATACATTATGAATTATTCTACAAATGCACTATTACTGGCCTTCGCATCAGCCTGTAGTTAAATAAATTAGTAAATCCCTGCTATCACGACGATCGAACATTGAATTGATGTAGAACTCAGGTAGATGTATTCCCTCCTTCCCATTGTAAGGGTGGGCAAAAATGGAATGCTACAGACAGCTATGACTGCCATTACAAACCTGTGGTGTTTTTCAGCAGCAAAGGTCTGGCCACTTCCAGCAAGTCCAACCTAGGATTCAGAGAACGACTTAGGTCCTCCAAGACCATGAAGGCAAAGATGACGGAGGCAAAGTTACTTTGCACCTTGACCTAGTGTTGACAAACATAAAACTGCAGTTATACTTCAATCACTCAAAACCAAAGAGCTACACATTTAACCAAGTCCAGAATTCCACCCTACCTTGTGTATAAGGAGTGTCTCCAAAACCTGAGACAGTAAGCTTGCAATATGGAGCTGGGAAGATAAGAGGAAAAGTATTTAAAATGAGATTAGCTAACACAGACATACCTCTAGGCAATGAACAATTCTTTCCTCCTCCCTCATCAACTGGTAGCATCAGCCCACCTACCATTCTCTCTGACAGTAATCTCATCAGCTAAAACATAAGAAACATAAGAACATAAGAAATAGGAGCAGGAGTAGGCTATCTAGCCCTTCGAGCCTGCCCCGCCATTCAATAAGATCATGGCTGATCTGTCGTGGCTCAGTTCCACATTCCCGCCCTGTCCTCATAACCCTTAATCCCCTCTCTTATCAAAAACCCATCAACCCGCATCTTAAAAATATTTAGCGAGGTAGCCTCCACCACTTCAACAGGCAGAGAATTCCAGAGATTCACCACCCTTTGAGTGAAGAAGTTCTTCCTCAACTCCGTTCTAAACCGCCCCCCCTTTATCTTGAGGCTGTGCCCCCTAGTCCTACTGTCCTTTCTGAGCGGGAAGAGTCTCTCCACCTCTATCCTATCCATCCCATTCATCATCTTATACGTCTCAATGAGATCTCCCCTCATTCTTCTAAACTCTAACGAGTACAAGCCTAGTTTATTCAGCCTCTCCTCATAGCTCAACCCCCTCAACTCCGGAATCAGCCTAGTAAACCTCCTCTGTACTCCCTCCAAGGCCAAAATATCCTTGCGTAAGTACGGCGCCCAAAACTGCACACAGTACTCCAGCTGCGGCCTTACCAATGCCCTATACAGCCGCAGCAAGACCTCCCTACTTTTATATTCAATCCCCCTTGCTATGAAGGCCAGCATCCCATTCGCCTTCCTGACCACATGCTGCACCTGCAAGCTGGGTTTTTGCGACTCATGCACAAGGACCCCGAGGTCCCTCTGCACTGTCGCCTGCTGCAGTTTTTCGCCACGTAAGTAATAATCCTTCCTAGCATTGTTCCTACCAAAGTGGACCACCTCGCACTTGCCAACATTAAATTCCATTTGCCAGTTCCTGGCCCATTCGCCCAGCCTATCTAGATCCTTCTGTAGACTCTCCACACTCTCCGCGCAATTTGCCGTTCCACCAATCTTGGTGTCATCAGCAAATTTTGACACCAAACACTCGGTTCCCTCCTCCAGATCATCTATATAAATGGTAAATAGCTGAGGCCCCAGCACTGGCCCCTGGGGCACTCCACTAGTCACCATCCGCCAATCCGAATAGCACCCATTTACCCCAACTCTCTGCCTCCTATTTGACAACCAATCCTCTATCCATGCTAACGCCCTACCCCCAACTCCATGTCCCCTGACCTTCTGCAATAACCTCTTGTGAGGTACCTTGTCAAATGCCTTCTGAAAATCAAGAAAGACCACATCCACCGGCTCTCCTCTATCCACCGCCCTAGACACATCCTCATAGAACTCCACTAAATTTGTCAGACACGACTTCCCCTTATCGAAACCGTGCTGTGTCTGCTCTATCAAGCAATTCCCCTCAAGATGCCTCGCTATTTCCTCCTTGATGACGGATTCTAACATTTTACCTACAACAGACGTTAACTAACTGGCCTATAACTCCCTGCCTTTTGCCTGGCACCCTTCTTAAACAACGGCGTAACATTAGCCGTTTTCCAATCTTCCGGCACTTCCCCGGAATCAAAAATACACAACTGCAGTATTCCATGCAGCCACTTGACTCTGGGACAATTTAGTAGGAATTAGCATTATTACTAGAAACACATTATTTAGAGAAACTGAATAAGCTTTATGATCTGGCATTGCCTGCTCCACAATGCTGCATTATATCATTATGGCCTCACATTCCTTAACTAAGGGATGTTAGTGTACTAATACCTCTCCCAGGGAACCTGTCTTCATCTTGGCTTCACTGAAGAGCTTTTCTATTTCTGACTTAAACAATTGTATGTCCCGGCATTCACTGGTTCTGGCCTGGGTCAGCAGTAGTTCTGCAACCTGTTCACCCTGGAAATAAAAAACACAGAATTACACATTCTGAAGCTGGAAATCCAGATAAATTTGATAAACCTGTTTTAGCCTGCATGCAGTTTGAGCACCTCACCCCCAACCAACCATGGCCCCTCCAGCTTTGCGAATGAAGAAAATGGAAGCATGGCTAAAAACCAAATGAACAGGGAACTGTATTGGACTGAACGGACCAAAAAGGAAAATCAAGGAATACACAGTACTGAACAGTCACCATGTGTTACAATGTCAATTATGCAAGCCAACTGTTAAATTTTTAACACTGGAATTAATTCAATGACTTCCATATTCAAATTGCTGAATGATGCTAAACTCATACAGGGAAATAGCACTAAGTTTGACAAAATCAGTTAATCTCAGCAACAAAAAGCATTTGATTTTGACTGCGCCAAAAAAGGTCAGTGTGAGGCCCACAGTGCCACCCAGAGCAGAATACCTCAATCCTGTCACCTCTTCCTGTAATGTCATTCTAGTAAGCAAAAGGCAGATGAATTTACGCCTTTCTGCTGGCTGGAACACAATGCCACATATTGCTCAAATTAGAGCTCAAGCTAGTAATTTTGGCCACAGCACGCCACCTCACAAAGCCATGTCTCATGGTTTGCTAACCAAGTAATAGTTCTATGTCAAATATTTGCAGAAGGAAACAGTGAAAATTCCAGTTGCCAAGTGGGTCAAAATGATAAATTATTTGTCCTATTTAGAACTTAAAATTGTCAGCTAGATTAAATTAGGATAAAAAGAAACACAAGCCACGTGACCTACATTGTCAGATAAAACGTAGCATATCCCTTGCCTGGTCTTTTGAGGATAGGATAGTGTACATAGTGGGAGAAGAATTTACAGATTCCTACCTGCCCTTCAATTACAGCAGTGAAGATAGCCTTGAAATTATGCCAGTCAGCTGGCTGGAGTTCAGTAACAATGCCAGTATCTAGAAGAATAAGCTTTAATGGACATTGGGATGGACGCACATTAACAATGAGTGTATCACATAAGTCTACAATGGTTGTCTTGTCATCATTTTGTAGGCTGAATTGATCAATCCCTTGGATGAGGATATTTCCAGGGTGAAGGTCTCCATGAATAAAGTTATCCACAAACACCTATGAAAAGACAAACAGATCAAAAGACAAATATATTAACAGGCAGCAATGTCACAATAACACAAAGATGAAAACAAAGGGATTCTTTTTGAGAATCATTCATTTGGTATACTTTGGGAAAAGATTTCTATTGCAATATGAGTTGATAGAAGCCACCTTTCATGCCACAGCACTAGGGGGAGCACTTCCTGCATACAGACAGGTGCAGTGTCACTGCCTGTTTAAAGTGAGAGATGCCTTTAGGTGCAGCCCTGCTTTGTCAGTGAACATTAGGAATTATGCATTTTTTTGCAAGCTGATGTCTCCTTTATAATAAAGTTAGTTAGTGGAAAAAATTGCAACGAATTTAAAATGTTATTCAAATAGTGAATACAAGATTGTCTGGGAGTGATAGCTATGTGTTTTCCCCAAACAGCCAATTAGTCTCCTTAAAGTGGAGTCTCACCACTGTAACATCAATTTAAAAAAATTAAAAGAAAAGTGCATTCCCCAACATAGGGCTTGACACCATGATCCTAGGATCAAGAATCCTGTTATATACCAACTAAACTAGTCAGGCTGTACAGGAAGTGCCTGCTCAAAGCCTTTCCAACTTGCTCATTTGTTTAAAGACACAGTATGTCTTTATTTATAAAACATCAAAATTTCAGTTAAATTGGCCTTGTTACAGTGGTAAACTGGCCTAGGAGTGAAATGGCATGTACTCTTCATCTTGGTGGGAAAATCTGAACATATTTTCTTTGACTAACCATGGACAATACTAAGGAAGACAGACAGGTATATAATTACATGTATTATATACATGCATATAGATAGATAAGCAGTTTTGTCTGCTCTCTCGCATGAATCAAATAGACTAATAAAGGTCCCAGCTGAACTCCAGTTTGCACATCTGTTCCTGCTGTCTTTCCAGTCAGTGACAGAAGTTACAGTATGACAGTTATTGAACCATAAACTTCTCAAGTCTCTGGACCATGTGCTCCCTCAGGTTTCTAACCTCTCACTGACTACATCTGCCAATTTCCACCTGTTGTTGATCATAATCGCCATATCGACTCCCCTCGAGTCCTAACTGCCCCGTGCCACTCCACTACTTCCTTCATCACATTTGCACAACACTTGCTTCCCATGCCATTCCTAACTAAGCTTATACACTTTCTTTGCCTACCTTACCCTGTACTGCTTCATCCCCAGCCTCAACCCCCATTTATCTGCGCTTGTTTCCACCACATCTCCTCACTCATCCCCATCCTTTATCACCCCATTTCCCTCTTATCACTGCACGCCTGCATCCCTTCGCCCATTTCTCCTCTCCTGTCCCCAATGGCATGGTGGCACAACAGTTGGCCTCACAGTGCCAGGGACCCTGGTTCAATTCCAGCCTCACGTGACTGTCTGAAGAAACTTTGCACATTCTCCCCGTATCTGTGTGGGTTTCTTCCGGGTGCTCCAGTTTCCTCCCACACTCCAATGTGCAGGTTAGGTGGATTGGCCATGTTAAATTGCCCCTTAGTGTCAGGAAGATTAGCAGGATAATACATGGGATTACAGGGATAGGGACTGGGTGAGATTGTTGTTGGTGCAGGCTTGATGGGCCAAGTGGCCACTTTCTGCACTGTAGGGATTCTATGAACCCCATCTCCACTGAACGTTTCCTTTTGCTCACTCCCTTTTTCTCACTGTCCTATTCCTCCTTGCTCACTCCCTCTTCAACTATCCTTCATTCCAATTATTCTCTTACTAATACATCTGTTTGGCCTGAATAATCTCCTGGACAAACAGGAGATTGCCCAGTTTGAATACAATGGAATTTGACTTATTCTTGTAAGTCAGGGGCTCAGGTGTTATCCACTGAACATCATAAGTGCCTCCTTTTGCATCAAATCCTTGGCTCACCGTAAACAAGACCGTAAGAGACATTGTAGTAATATATTAAAACTCAGAGCTTGTTTGTTTTGAGTTTATCGTAATTTTGACACCTAGTACATTGGTTACAATCAGTAACATTTAACTCCTCAGTCTATTAGAATCAATGATGATAATGACGACGGTAATATCTGCTGTTCTTACTTCCTCCAGCTGATGGTGCTATAACCGGGTTGAGAGAGGAAATGAAGCAGTTATAGATAAGGGGGTAGCAAAGAAAGAAGGCTGAGGAAATGCATGGGAAGCAATGGGGAAATGATGTGGAATAATAGATCAAGGAAGTATCTGATACTTTTGCTTGAACGGCACCCTCCGGCTGGTACAACAAACACAGCTAAAGAAACATATTGTTTCCTCTGACTAACCATGGACAATACTGAGGAAGACAAACAGGTGTATAATTACACGTATTATACACATACATATAGATGAATAGGGATATTTGTCTGCTCTCTCCAAACAGACTAAAAAAGGTCCCAGCTGAACTCCAGTCTGTACTAGGGTTCTGCTGGATGGAAATGTTCAGTTGGTCTTATTGCCCCTAAGCGAGGGAAAGAAAGGAGAATCAATCAAGGCGATCCTTCCTGGATAATGCTTGCATATGAATGTCACGCACAGACTTTGTGATACCATAGTTAAATAACCTGCCAACACTCATTGTCCAGCCTCATACACAAAGAATGGCAAGGTACTCAGCATGAGTTAGCACTTTTATGTCAGGGTAAAATCTCATGTTTGGAAAATGTTTATTTTGTTACTACCAATGGACGCAACTTCCAGCACAACCTTGTTTTCTCATTTGCAATTGCCATCTGGTTCAATCAGCAAATATTTCCCACATTGGTTGGTGACTAGTGGAGTGCCGCAGGGATCGGTGCTGGGGCCTCAACTATTTACCATTTATATAGATAATCTGGAGGAGGGAGCTGAGTGTAGGGTGACGAAATTTGCTGATGACACCAAGATGAGTGGAAAAGCAAATTGCATGGAGGGTGTGGAAAGTCTGCAGAGAGATCTGGATAGGCTGAGCGAGTGGGCGAGGACCTGGCAGATGGAGTATAATGTTAGCAAGTGTGAGGCTATCCAATTTGGCAGAAATAGTAGTAGGAGGGATTATTATTTAAAAGACGAAAAGCTGCAGCATGCTACAGTGCAGAGGGAACTGGGGGTCCTTGTGCACGAGTTGCAAAAAACCAGTCTGCAGGTGCAGCAGGTGATCAAGAAGGCGAATGGAATGTTGGCCTTTATAGCGAGGGGGATAGAATATAAAAGTAGGGAGGTCTTGCTGCAACTGCATAGGGTACTGATGAGGCCGCAGCTGGAGTACCGTGTGCAGTTTTGGTCGCCACACTTGCGGAAGGATATATTGGCCTTGGAGGGAATGCAGAGGAGGTTCACTAGGCTGGTACCGGAGATGAGAGGGTTGGACTATGAAGAGAGACTAAATAGACTGGGTCTGTACTTGTTGGAGTTTAGAAGGGTGAGGGGGGATCTTATAGAGACGTATAAGATAATAAAGGAGATGGATAGGGTAGAGGTAGAGAGATTCTTCTCACTTAGAAAGAATAATGGGACTAGAAGACACAGCCTCAAGATGGGGGGGGGAAGAGAGCAGTTTAGATCAGAGTTGAGGAGGATCTTCTTCACTCAAAGGGTGGTGAATCTCTGGAATGCTCTGCCCGTTGAAGTGGTGGAGGCTACCTCGCTAAATATATTTAAGTCATGGGTAGATAGGTTTTTGATAGACGGGGGAATTAAAGGTTATGGGGAGAAAGCGGGAAAGTCGAACTGATCCACTTCAGATCAGCCATGATCTTATTGAATGGCGGGGTAGGCTCAAAGGGCTAGATGGCCTACTCCTATTTCTTATGTTCTTATGTACATTCTCCTGTGCATGGGGACCATTTACATAACACGGACTGCCACATTAAATGTTTGGTTGACCCTCCCTTTCTCGTGTCTTTTTCAGTCCCATGTCCATTTGCCCCCAAGTTACCATCTTCAGCAGCATCTCCACCCCGACTCTTGCCAACCTCTGTTTCAATGTTTTAGGTACATCCTTTGTCAAGTACATCGAGATGGGTTCACTCTCCTACAACACAGAAGAATTAATGTCACATGACCTTTCATCATAGCATCCAGTGGCATTTAATTCAACGTCGAAAGTTTTTAAGAGTTTTGTATCCAGACTCCAGAATATCGGTTTACCAACCGAACAGTTTTGTTCTGTAGGAGATACTGGGCAAACGTTAGTATCACGCAAAACTTACACATTCCCAGAACAAATGCAGAAAGATGTGAAATGTTGTAGTAACCATGCTCTCTGGCTGAGCGTGCATACTCCAAAGATACTTCTGCTTTACACGTTTGGAGGTAAAGAAGAAATATTCCTGCTAGTTTAAACATCACAGTCGCCCGTCCATTGGACAATGCACAAGATCACAAGACAACCATTCAGCTCATTTGGGTGAAGGATTACCAGATTGTCTTTCTGGGCTGCATGGTTCACAACACAGACCACATGCAGTTTAAACCTATGCCCATATTAATTTTCATATATTTCACATTCTTGACACTGAATTAGGATATATCTGCCAGTGAGGTAAGAGTGCAAGGAACAACCCATCATTGATTTAGGTGCAAAGCAGAGAACCCTTTCAGACCATTTTAATCTCAGCGCAGTCCTGATCCAAAGCCCATGCGCATCTTCTCCCTTTTTGAATACTGAGTCCACATTCATTGCACTAAGTGGTATTCTGCTGGTTTCACAAGTGTTACTCCCATGTACTTATCTTTTAGTTAGGCCCAAAAAACTCTGACCAAGAATCCCACCATTTCTGCGAAGATTTTAACAACCTGGATCATGTTTCTTTTACTTATTCCAGTGAGAAACTGCTGTAACTCGACCCATTTTCTACTATGCATGAAAGGCCAACAGGCCCATATTACATAGACTGATGTTTTAAACATGCAAAGGAAGAATCTGAATACCTGGGCAATTTTTCATCTTTACCGAACAGGGGGCAGACTGTAATTCCCCCATACATTATAAGCAGCTCCACTCTTAAGTCTATTGAAAACAATCATAGTGGAAAGATGTTCCAAAATGACAAGTGATCCACTCCTCTATGTTACCGACCATGCAGTAAAGATGAAAACTCCAGCTTTCAGAGCTGGGTTGTGTTCAATACATTTTGCAACATTTTCCTTAACCCTTTCCATACCCTACCTCACACTTCCATTGCTGCCTCAAGTGTACTCCATCTATGCATTAGGCAATATTTATCTTCATTGCTCCAAGTTTCTTACTGGCCTGTATGTATTGTCCATGGACGCAAATGCATCTGCTTCCATATCACTTAGTTGGCTGAGAATATTATGGATGTAGTCCATTCTAAAAGCTGTTAAAAGATAATTATTTAGAAGCTCTGTTCTGCAATTAAGTTCACCAGCCTTATCAATGAGACAAAAAATTTATATTTTCCAGCAGTATGTGCTGGGATTTATAATTTTCCTCTTTTTCAGAATGCATTAAGTACAAGTACCATCACTATTAGGACCTCTTAAATGGTTGAGTATAACTATTTCATTTGAATTATATTAGTTCAACATATTCGATTTCTTTCTTTTGGAGAACAGATTATTAAGAGGTCATTTTAACCTTACCAGTTCTGTGACATGTGTAAAATGAGAACTTATATAATGTCAAACTCCTGCTTGCAAAGCTGAGAATCCTCAGGTAAGATTAGATTTTTTGACTATACATACCTCTGTAGTCCTTTAATAATCTTCCTAATTAGATACTTTTAAAACTTTAACAAGATACATGTCTTTATTTAGTACTTTATCATTCCAAGTCATCTCAAAGGACTTTTGCATAAATAATTTATTTTATAGTAGTCACCATGTGCTGTTGAATGTTACTTCACATATGGATCAGCTGTCAAGAATTCTTCCAACCTCAAGCTTTCATCAAGTGTTAATTTTGTAGTCCTGAAATTGCAAATTAATTGCCATTCATTATTATGAGCGACAGTAGATGTGGGACTGGATAAATAGATTGCATACTTCATTCCCACACCACGTGTTACAGCTAGCAATGAATTTGTTATATTTCCTTTACTGAGTTACTTTCTATATAATGTGATCAACTCAAGCTTTCCCTCTTTTCCTGTCGTTAAATTCTCATCTACTTAACCTTTCAGGGATTAAGAACTCAATGAAAACCAAATTCAAACCATGTTTTCCCTGTTCCAGCACTGCACATTTTAGCAACAAAGTGTAGATTAAAAAAATACCTCAAAGGTTTCAACCAGAACTGTTCTTGTGACAAACGGCCTGAGAGGTATTGGAAACTTGACAGATTCCATATCCCGAAAATTCTCTCGGAATCTCTCCAAATTCTTTGCCTCGTATCTCAAATCGATCTGTGGGGTAATGCCACCAGAAACATTGATTAGTTTAGACACGAACCGTATGAGGTATAGTACTAGAACAAAGCGATTTCTCATTAATTCTGTTTCTGAGTGGATTCCAAATCAAAAAATACTTACTAACCTGAGACAAATCGTAAGGATCAGAGGGAGAAATATTTTAAATTCCATAAAAGGAAATAACATGGAGATACATATCGAAAGCAAGTGCTAATCCTGTCACTGTTACTTTGAGATTCTGTCTTCCAATTGTAAATGTTCCATCAACTATCACAAACTGCAGTCAATCACAAAGTAGTAAGGCATTTACAAAAGGAACGGGCAAAACACTTAATCCAACAACTGAAATTCTTCAAGTGCTTCAGGTTAAGGGATAGGTCCTCAACCCATGGTTGGGTCTCTCTAAGAATAAAATGACCATACAGTTAGCTATATGATTCAAATCAGCATTTTACTCTGAATTATTTCTGACTTTGTTAACAGGGTTCAATGTTTACAACATGTTGCCTTTTCAGTTGGGGAAGGAATGCAAGGTGGCAGCACAAACCAAGTTTGCTAAATGTTTGCGTGATCTGGTTGGTCACATGCCACTTTAACATTGGTATTTATTGGGCAATTTGAGATTGTTAAACTGTCAAAAAAATGTAAATATTTGCTTTGCTCAGTTTTCTGCAGTTTAATTGTTCATCATTTTGATGATTTGACGCATTCACGGTTATGATATATGTTATTATTTAACTTCCATGCCAGCAACTGCTAATTTTTAACCACTAATATATACTGATTTATATCACTTTTAGCCACATGGCATTTAAAAAATGGAATATGACAGATAGGTGTTTTTTCCTAAGCGGCCTTTGAAGATCAGTTGAGTTGCAAATGGAACAAAAAAGAACACCGCCATTAACACACTCTCCTGCCTCTTTGCTTACAGATTTGAAAAAGATCCTGGTCAGAACTCAGATGGAGTTAACTTGTGTCCTCACCAGTCGTGTCATGAGCCTTTCAAACTCTCCCACTACTTCAGTCCACCTCAGCCACTTCAGGCCTGGCAGAAGATCGAGAACCCAGCTTGATGCTTTTATCAGCAGTAGATCCATTTTGACTCGATGGGCTATTCCAGGATGCATCACCTACAAAACAGAAACAATTGTGAACCTCTAGGTTGTAGAATGGCCTCACACACTGCTTTGCTCTGCAGCCAGATATTATAAACAACCCAAATATCATGAGATCTCTCTCTGAAAACTGTAAGTGATCTCAAAAAGAGCATTTGGATCAGCTTGAAGAACTCAGTCAAGGTTACAGAAATGCCAAAAATTCAGCATTAACTGACACTGAAGTTCAGTCCAACTCAATGACAGCTATCATGGGGAGTGAAATGGTAGATTCATGCTAGATATTCTATTGATATTGAGCAATAAGACACATTGATCCTATGGGGTTGCTGGAGCATTGCCCTGCATTCTTACTGTTGCAATACCCAATTTGAGATCTGCTTGTGAGGCGAGGTATGAGTTTTATTTTATATCTAATTATTTGATGCAGACATTGTGTGCAAAACATGTGAAACTTTTTCTTTCTTTCCATGAACTTCCCTCTACTCAATTACAAAATACAAACGTTATTTACGTCGCACAGTTTGTAGTCTGTAGGAATTATAATACCTTGATAGCCACTGGAATGAGAGGATGCTGCAGTGCTGTTGACTCAGGGTGAAGTGTTGCTTTTCCATTCTCCGGTTCTGGTATTCCAATGAATTCCTCAGCAGGTTCAGATCCATTTTGGGGATCATGATGGCCATCTTCATTGGTCTGATCTGGAAAATCATTCTGTTTTTTACCAAACATGTGATGAAATATCCCTTGAAGCCCAAATACCTCCCAGGCTTCAAATTGATCCTCTTTTTCAAAGCTTTCTGCAAATTTCTGAAATTCAGAGTTATTGCTGTTCTTTGGATTACTATAAGCTCTATAGACCTGAGCAATGCAACCCGATCTGATGGGTTCCTTATTTTCAAACTGAAATATGTTCTTCCAGCCCTCTCCAAAGGCTCTTTTCATACTATATTCAGTGTAACCCCAAGAATGCGGTGCGACATGGACATGAAGTCTGGAGAGCTTATCACAGAACTCTGCTGAGAAGAGGTCTCTTCTGGTGCTGAACCACTGACCCAGTTTAATGAAAGTAGGGCCTGCAGCCTCCATGGATTTCAATAGCAGATCACACCAAAGCAAAGTCAAATTGGAGGATGCAAAACAAATTGGATACAGCAGCAACAAAGGCCCAAACCTTAGCAGCAGGATCACAGCTCGGACAGCCACATGAACAGTGAAATGTAGCTTCCAGAATAGATCTTTCAAAAATGAGCGTGCAGCCCTTGAATTTGGCTGGTGTAGCACTTTTGCCTCCATGGTGACCATCTTCTGGGACTTTGCAACTGATGAAGCTCCAAGACCGAGACAAGCAAGAGTGAGCTTTGGTAACTTCTTCAACCTGAAAGATGCTTTCAATGCAGGACTGTCTGACATCAAGACAGTGGCTCTCAACATTGGTCTGAACATTGCTGGAGGTATCCTACAAATGAAGAGAAAGGTCGCCATCCTTTAGGAACTATGTAACCCAACAAGATTTATATTGAGGCTGGAATGCCAACAAGTACTATTTGTTGTTCCCGATTTCCATATGGTCCAATGCAGCTCTGCAAATTGTTATTGTATCATGGAATCCAGCGTTTAAAACACCAAGCTGCAGCCTCAACTCTTCCAGCAGCCAATCCATTCATTCCCAAGAGATAAGAAAGGTGATTCACCAGATGAGGAAGGCTTCAGCGAGACGTGCTGGTGATATTCCGCCTGAATGAATCCAACAGCGAAGCTGCTCTTGGATAATGCACCGGTAACGAGGCCAGGAGGCCTGTGTGTTACCAGCAGCTTAGCGACCCGCTCCCTCAGGCCGGGAGCTATGATTGTGCTCCAGTCTGAATGCACACTGCCTCACTGTCCCCCTGGTATTACTGACCCTCCATCATAAACACTCCCCCACACACCGACCATCACCCCAACACCAGAGATTGCGCTACTGCGCACGCGCACTCAGCTGATCCGCCTCGCCCTTTCCTCCTATTGGTCAAAATCTCCAGTCCACACCCCTGTCTCTCCCTATTGGTCTAAATGTCCAGTCTCCGCCCCGCCGCTCCCTATTGGTCAAGATGTCCAGTCCCACCCTCTTTCTCCTATTGGTCCAAATTTCCGGTCCCCGCCCCTGCCTCTTCCTATTGGCCCACATTTCCAGTCCCCGCCCCTGTCTCTATTGGTCAGAGTGTCCACCTTTTCCGCCCCTTTCTCTTCCTATTGGTCCAAATGTCTAGTTTCCCTGCTCCTTGTCGCCCATTGGTCCCCAAGATCCACCGCCCGCCCCTCCTGATTTAAATATCCAGATCTCGCTTGCTATTGGTCCCTGTGATTAGACCCCGCCCTCCTCCTATTCTATTGGTCCTTGTGATCAGGCCCCTCATCCTGCCTCCCATTATTGGTAAAAAGTCTGACAACACCAGGTTTTAGTCCAACCGATTTATTTGATAGCAAACGCACAAGTTTTCGAGGTTTCCCTCTTCGACGAAAACCTGGTGTTGTCAGACTTTTTACTGTGTTTACCCCAGTCCAACGCCGGCACATCCACATCATCCCATTATTGGTCCCAGAGGAGGTGAGGTGGGACTTGTTGTGCGGCTCATGTCGCGGAGACGGCAGCAGCTGCTTTGGGCGCGTTGTCCCCCCCTAACCCCAGGCCACCCCCCCGTCACACACACATACACACTGTGGGGGTCTCTGCTCCCCCTCCCACAGGCTGGGGAGGGGGATATCTGCTGCACCACTGCCCACCCCCCCCCCCCCCCCCCCACCCCCGGTCCCCCACAGGCTGGGGAAGGAGGCCTCTGCTCTCTCCCCACGCAGGCTGTGCAAGGGAGTTGCTGCTCCCTCCATTCCCCCCTCCAAGCTGGGGAAGGTGGTCTCTGCTCGTCCCCCCCTCCCCCAGGCTTGGGAAGGGGGGGGGGGGGGTTCTCTGCTCCCCCCAACATTGGCTGAGGATAGGGGATCTCTGCTCAGGTACCAACTGAGATTTTGATTCTTTTATAAGCGTGAATATATATAGCAAAGTTTAATAGTTGTTAATGCATTCGTTGTTACTGCTCAGTGTGTTACTGAACACTGTGAATCCTTCCGTATGCATTGTAACACTGGCCATTTCTGAGTGTGCCTTGGGGTAAAGGGTCTTATTGATTTGTTGTTAATAGATAAAGACTTGTTCATTAAGAGGTCAGTGTTTCTAAAACTAAAAGCGGGAAAGGAGCAGCTGTTACAATAGGAAGATGAAGAGCTTGCTTTGATAAACTCTCAGCATTTGCTGAATGGGTTAAGGAAACAGATGGTGAGTGAAATAGTGACAAGGAAAAGACTCAAAATCATCAGAAGAATTGGGACCACTGACCTCCAAATCAATATTTGACTGTATTTGTAAGGGTACAGCTCTAGAAATGTTCCCAATGTTGCTGAGTGACATGTTGATGGTTTAATAAAGAAATCACATTAGATCTCATGTATGTTGCAATATATGTTTTATATTTCCTACATTTGAACAGTTGCTAACATTTTAAAATTACTTAATGGGTTGTAAAACACTTTAGGATGTCGTGGATTTGTAAAATGTGCTACAGAAAATTCAAGATCTTTAAAAATTAATTGACCTGCCTCCAGAAATCAAAACTAAACCTACTACTTGCCTGTAGCAGGATTAGGTTAGATAAGTGGATCAAGGAGAGGGTAGGTGAGGGGATGATACAGGAACCCTCACTTTCCCCCTACCTTGTCCTTTTCCTTTCTTTTCCCCTCTCTTAGGTATTATTGATGTATTCTATTTAATGAGTTAACTGGAAAGTCAGCATCCAGGTCAGGTCAGGTGCCTGTTAGGTTTAAGAGTCTGAAAATGAAACCAACTGCATTCATCTAATAGTACTTTTCAAATTCCATGCATTTGAAGTGACCCAGAAGCATTTGCATTTCACCACAGGTCAGATAAAGTTCTATAATTTTCCAGTACCTCATTCAGCAGTATTTTTACTCCTTTGAGCTATTATGTGAGATCATAGTGCCTACAGTGTAAAAGGAGGCCATTTGGCCCATCAAATGAGTCTGCACTGACAACAATCCCCATAACCCCACACATTTACCCCACTAATCCCTCTAGCCTGCACATCCCGGGACACTAAGGGGCAATTGAGCATGGCCAATCAACCTAACTCACACGTCTTTGGACTGTGGGAAGAAACCAGAGCACCTGGACGAAACCCGTGCAGACGGGGAGAACATGCAAACTCCACAGAGACAATGACCTAAGCTGGGAATGCAACCCAGGCCCCTGGAGATGTGAGGCAGCAGTGCTAACCATGGTGCCACCCTGCTGCCCTTAAATTTTACCCTTTATTTTCAAACTGTGACCCCCTTGTTTTGGACTCCCCCATCATTGGGAACATTCTTTCTGAATCTACCCTGTCTAACCCTGTAAGAATTTTATGAGTTTATATGAGATTATTGTTGTTTGAGTCCTTGTCTTAAAAATTTTTCAGACCTTTTTAACTTGGACCACTCCTTTTCAATTTTTTTGTGTTTGGTCACTTCCATCCCTGCAGTTGGCAACTTGTAGTTTATGTCCAGTCACAATATGATCCGTGACTACTATCCCTAAGTCTACAATTTGGCTTGTTTGGATTTAGTTCCAGGGCACCTTGCAAGCTAGCCAATGCCATGTGGCCACACTCTTTACCTGCTTCTACTGGAGAAGGTCTCCAACATGAGATCTTTCAAAAGCCTACAACATGCTTTCAGGATTCCTTCCTTAGTGAGCCTTATACACAACCCCCTGGATGCTGTTGCTGCCAGGCATCACAATTTTTTCTTTCATCTGCTAAAACTATTAATTACTCTCCCCTATATAAAAGCAAAATACTGTGGATGCTGGAATCGGAAACAAAAATAGAAAATGCTGGAAAATCTCAGCAGGTCTGACATATTTGTGGGGAGAGAATAGAGCCAATGTTTCAAATCTAAATGACCCTTCATCAGCTTCTAACATGCACTTCAGCCCACATATTGTATAGTCAAAACTATCATCCTTGTGTCGCCACAGAAAGCAAGCCTCCGTACTGGACTCCGAGAAACTGTGCTGGGGAATTTCAAGTCAGTCCCCATATCACTAACTTTTATTCCCCAGTCATTCACTGCCACGCCTCAGTCAGGCACCTACCTGGATGTGTGAACGTCCCTTCAGGTTTTCCAAACCGCAGTGAGGACCCCATGTGCCAAGACTGTTCCTTAAATATACCAGATCTCTCATTCCACTGTTCAGCAGATGGAATGAGAGGCATTGTGGCAGTCTCAAGATTTTGTTTCACCAGCAGGTCAGCCTGTCTAGCTATGTCCCGAATGTCCCTTCCTTTGCTGCACACATGCTCACCTGCTGCAAGGTACGCACCATTCAAAAAATTTACAACATCCACAATGTCGAACACTACCTCCAGGTTGTTACAAATATATGAACTAGGAGCAGGTCACTCGAATCTGCTCCGCCATTCAATAAGATCATGGGTGACCCTGTAGTAATCTCAACTCAACTCCATATTCTCACCTACTCCGATAACCTTTCACCCCCCCCCCCCCCCCCACTGCTTACCAAGAATCTAATTACCTCTGTCTTAAAAATATTCAAAGACACAGTTTCCACTGTCTTTTGAGGAAGAGAGTTCCAAAGACTCATGCCCCGCTGAGAGATTTATTTCATCTATCTTGAATAGGTAATCCTTTCCATTGCCTGGAATAGTTTACTTGCCATTTGGTACAGTTAGCCTTTTGCCACCATCACGTCATCAACTCAAATCAGTCCCCCAGCAATAATTCCATGCTTTCGACAAGGATGCTTCCATTGAAAGGGTCAAAGCTAGCTGCCATACTTGTGCTAACCTCAGATGAATCCGCACACTGTCATTCTCCTTTCTTCAAGTGACCCTTCCGGGGTGGTTGGCATCTCATTTGCTGCTGATGAACGACAATTCATGTTGGTTAGATGAGAGAGTGCCATTTTCAGCATTGTCAATGAACAACCTGGCACCCTAAGGGATGTTCTCCTATAGTTGTGCATTGGGTTTTGTCCACTAGGTGGTTCCCTAGTTGTTATATTGACTGATCTTACCCGAGGGTTTTCTACCTTGTTAAGAGACCAGCTGATTCAGTATACTGCATTGCCATTGAGCTCAATTGATTGAAAAACCCAACAAGAACCCGTTAGCAGAGAAGGCAGGATAGGAACTTCAAAGTCAAGAACCATATGCTTGCCTACAACACCTTCGGCCTCGTCCATTACCACTGCAAGATTCAACTTTCGCATTTGTTCCCAAGACCTTGTTCACCAATGTGAATCTTCTATCTAATACCAGGTTCATTGAGATGCACTGGGTGCGATCTTACCACCTTGCTGGGCCCATTGATCAGCATGGCGAGCTGGGAAAATAGCATGAGCCAACAAGGGCGGGACTTTCTGGCTGCACTCGCTTCAAAACTGGAAGTTCCCTCCTGAGGGCAACGGACGTTTGCATGGTCTGATACCAACATCCCCCTCCCCGCCGCTTGCTACGATTCCCATGGTGGGTGGGACAGGAAAATTCCCCCACAAAAAAACTGATTCGCAACCAGTGCAAATCGGATTGCTATCTTCCCGGCCTCTTTCTTTTGCCAAGAACGGCTTCGTACCCAGAAAGGTTGCGAAGCTTATTAGCATCAGAGTGCATGGATTATCATCTCGTTAGTAAGTCTAGCATGGCTCCTTTGCCCTCCGTGCAAGTTTCACACCTCTCCAGCGAGACGGCACATCAACTCAAATCACCACTGGTCTCCACCAGCGAAGACTGTCAAAGGACGTGTCGGAAGATTGTGGTGCGGAGTTTGCTGAAAAGGCTGACGTGGAGGACTCCCATTTTCTTGCTGTTGTGACACTTAGAATTATTTTGGGAAAATTTTGCATAACATGTTTCCACGTTTGCAAAGTTATATTCTTGTTTCTTGCATTTGTGACATTGCAGTCTTTGGGCACCTCACTTGAGATTTCACTTTGATGGGAAGAAACTGCTTTTACATATTCACTTTGATTTTTTTTTGCATTGTTATTTAATTCAGGAAGAAATGTGATGTGCAGGAGGAGAAAAATGCCATTTATGTTATCACCTTCTTGTGGCTGGGGTGTGGTCATTTTCTGTTGCTTATTGTACAATTTTCATTTTTGTGCTCATATTAAAGCTGGATGTTTTAATCTAAATATTGTTAAAATTGTGATCTACTTTACGTGCCAAACCAAAAAGTAAACACACCTTACTAAATTAGATATTAGGCCAGATGAGAGAGAGGTAAGGGGACGCATCTTGGGAGGAAAAGGGTTTGAGGTTGCAAGTATCTGCTCAGTGTGACTATGAATCTTTGCAACTCACAATAATAGCTGCGGTAGAACTTAGGAGCAGGACTTGGCCATTCAGCCCATCAAGCCTGTTCTGTAATTCAGTAAGATGATGGCTGGTCTGGTTGTGTATCAGCTCCATTTTGCCCTCAGTCCCCCATGGCCCTTGTCTGTCAAAACTCTGTCTAACTTGGCCTTCAATAAGTTCTCAACTGCTTTCTGGGGAAGGAAATGTCACAGATTAACTTTTGAGAGAGAGAAATTCTCCTCACCTCCATCTAAAATGGTAAATATTTTGGGACGATTCTCCCATCCAGCTGTGTTGCTTTTTTAGCGCAGCGGGCCGGGAGACTTGAGTGACGGACGATTTGCGTGATTTGCATTGAGCATCAGGGTCTCTGCACATCTCCCAGCAACAGATTTCCAGCACCGTCAGCTGGAAAACAGCACGGAGCTATCTAATGTATACAGCCTCTAATCTGAATCTAATTTAAATCCCATTAGCGGGCCCGGGACTGAAATCTCCGGGCCCACTAGCCTCTCCTCTCCAGTGCGGTTTACTATAGTTGCAAGGAGCTGGCGGCCCAGCCCCACTGAAGTGATGGGGGGCAGTCGAGGCCCCCCAGAGGGCCACTGCACATGCTCCGATCTCGGTGTTGACTGATTGGCGCACGCGCAGTGTTCTGCTCTGTGCGCTGATTTCAGCCTCTCCAGTGATTGCTGGAGTGATTCTCCCATTGCCTCTTCCACTGGAGTGATTCACGCTGAGGCACTCTGCAATGCACAGAGTGTGGGAGATTCACTTAGACTCCTGCTGAAAAAGACAGCGTGATTTACTCCAGTTTTTACACAAATTCAATACTTAGAACTTTTTGGGTGAATCCCACCCCTTATTCTTAAACTGTGTGCACTGGTTCTAGTCCCTTCCACAAGAAGAAATATTTTCCAGGAACCAAATCCATCAGATAGATTAATTAAATGTGGATCAGCATCTCAAAACTTCTGGCCATAATAACAAAAATATTTTAACATAGGAAGCAAACTAAGATAGGACCAGAAATAGGCTTTTAAGCTGGTCAAACCTGTTTTGCCTTTCAACACGGTTGATCTGTACCTCACCTCTACTTACCCTCTTTTGTTTTATGTCCCTTGTTTGCTTAACCTGACGGAAATAGATCGATCTGTCTTTTCAAATGACTAAGTATCCACACCCTCTTGAAAGGATTAGTCCCACGTTAACACTGCCTCAAGCATGAAATAAATGCTTCCTCGTTTTACTCCAACATAGTCTAGCTCCAGTTTTAAAATGACAGTTTTTTCTGGATTATCCCAAATAGTTTCTTTGAGGTCTCAATTTTAACTACCCTGCCTGGTGGTAATCAGGTTAAAATGAAAGGTGTAACTTTCACCCTCTGATCCATTTTCCTTCTCTCCATATCCTGATGTTAACCTACTCTTTGAGCAGGCAAAGTGACAGGATTTATTAAATATACCCAATCAGCTATTTTAATTGAGAGCTGATCAGGAGAGCAGTGACAGCAAACTAGGCCCAGAAAAGTAATTATTTTTTGTTACATTAACTGAGATGTCCTTGTGGATCCAGAGGAGTAAGTCTCAGGGTGGGACTTTTAAAGGAAGGATGCTTTTGGAGCGCTAACCCTTGAGACAGATGTTGAGAACAGTACAAAACATTGAAGTTTGGTTGGTGAATTCCACGAGATGCATGCTGTGTTACATTTTGCAACTCTGGGAATAGTGATGCACCCATGAGAGTAAAGGCTTCTCATGAATGTTTGGGCTGCTTCTACAGGTGACCTAGATGGTACAGTGTACAGCCCCTTTAAATAAACATGAAGACCACCATAGGTACCACCATCGCTGTTTTTAGTGGGTATAAATCTCATTTCATTTTACTTGAGGTAGCCACAGTGCTTGTCGATCACCCTTCTCCACCTCCTCCTGTCAGTCACCCATTCCTCTCCAATCCTGCTGCATTTAAGGACCTTTCCATCTGGTTTCAGGCCTTCTTCTTCCTGCCAGTTTCATATTTATTGCTCACTTCACCATCTCTCGCACGGCAAGAGATGACCACATCATGTCAGCGCCTTCTCAGCTACCTTCTCTGATGCTTTGCAATCATCATGACGTACTGGTTTCTGACTTGTCCTTTCCAGTCACTCCACACTTATCACTTTAGTGGGTAAAAAGCTTACAAAGCATCAACAACTTAGTTTTATATGGCACCTTGAACATAGTAAAATGTGTACATATTCCGATTATATGATTAAAGTTCCATAGGACCTACTTCCTTATGTCAGCTGTGGCTTTTAAGGCCTAGGCAACATTTTCTCTTTAGTGCCCCAATAGCATGCCTGGTGTGGTCCTTTAATATTTCAATATAGCCCAACAGGAAGATTGAGCACTGAGATTGTGTTCTTGCCACAATGCATTTCCAGCCTGCTTCACCCAGATTGCTCTTAGTTTGCACCTGGACAGGAATACCTACTCCGAGGCCGCCAAATAACATCCATACATGGCAATCAGTCAGTGTTCAATTGAGATTCAGGGAGAAATGGCTTCACTTTTCTCTGGCCGAGATCTTTACTTTCTTGAAGAGATTGATAGATTTGTGAGATCCGCGATTGTACTAGTTAAACGCACTGCAGAAGGAGGTAACTTTAATGGATTAAATCCCCTTCCCCTCACTTTAATTTATTGTATGGAAACTCCTCCTGTACTCTCAATTGTGGGTTTGATGCAGCCCAAACTGATTAAATGTAAGGTTCCTACATATATCTCAGCTTTAAGAATACAATGGGGAAATGACTTCCACTCTCTCGAGTTCCACTATACACAACTGTCAGTCACTTTGAGGCAGAAATGCCGCAGGGTGACTGGAATCGGAGATTGATTGTCACAGTGGGGCATTCAGGGTCCAGACTAGAGCTGGGAAAATAATTTCTGGGAAGACTGGACGGGATTTTACTCTGACGTTGACTGAGCTCCCCTGACCTGGGAGTGTTTAATGCTAACACCTAGGGTGACGAAGTCCCCGCAAGCACTGACATCCTTCACTTGATGTGTGCCAAAACCAGCACCTCCGTCTGGAGCAAGTCACGTAGCGCCTAGCTCAGCAGGGTAAGTCATGCGGACTTCCTGCCTGGAGCAAGGTGCCTGCGAGAGGTCCAAAACAGGGTCACGGCTCAAGTTCTGTTCTGGCGAGTGGAGAGGGCTATGTTCGGGAATCAAGTGTCTTATGATTAAACTTTGAACTTGGGAATATCTTGAAAGCTAATGGAACTTTTTAATTTTTTTTAAATTTCCTCTTTTTGATCACCTTCTTTGGGTTAAATGTGTGATATTTTTTGAAACATCTGATTAAAATTGTCTTACTCTTAATTTCTTTTGAAAGTTATAAATATTGATACAATTTAGAGCAAGCTACCCCCAGTGGTAGTTATTCCCTGATATATACAATTTTGGATTGTAGTGTGGGTTTGTAGCCAGAATTGAAGCTAAATAGTGAAAGCTGCAACAATGAACTGTAGTGGTTAGTCCACGCCCTCTATCGCAGGTTGGTTTCAGTTTGATTAATCATATGGCTTATTTACATATAACTGATCCGTGTTGCGCAATGAAAAAAGTTCCGTGGAAATATTGAAATTTCCCTGGTACTTGCTGATACAATCGCACGGGAAACGGGGCAAGTCCGGGCTCACTGTATAACGCAAACACTGTCATCTAGTTTGGAAAAGCGTTCCCAACTCTCTCCCGCAAAATAATCAGCCGTGTCTGAACAGATGCTGTGACGTTCAAGATTATTTACTGGTTTTCCCAGTTCGCTGACAGCCATTGAGATCTTCTTTCATCTTTTGAATTTAGAAAGAAAGACGTCATTCTTTTATTCGTTCAAGGGATGTGGGTGTGGCTGGCTGGGCCAGCATTTACTGCCCCTATGAGGGCATTTAAGAGTCAACTGCAGTGCTGTGGGTCTGGAGTCACACGTAGGCCAGATCAGCAAATTTCCTTCCCTAAAGGACATTGGTGAATAAGATGGCATTATAGACTTAGTTATTAGACTTTTAATTCCAGATTTTTATTGATTTCAAATTCAAATGTCACCGTCTGCCATGCTGGGATTCGATCCCCAGTCCCCAGAGCACCCTGGGCCTCTGGATTACTAGTCTAGTGATAATACCACTACAGCCCTATGTCACCTTTCAATTCTCAGAGCATTCCAATGCATTTTTTTACTTTTTACCCCATCCTTAAAGTTACAAAACCAATGCTCAGAATGGACCAGGCAAACCCAAATCCATACCTTGCTTGCTTCAAAAAACAAATTCCAATTGAAACTAATTCATGATCGTCACCAGACAGACAAACAAGATCCAAGTTGACAAGATAAAGCATTGCACCCTATCTTGGGCTTGATCTGATGCTTGATTTTAGTCAAAAGCCAAGGAAGTACTTTTTAAGTGTAGCTATTATTGTGAAAACTTGGAGTACAGTGGTAATGTGTCTGCTTCTGAAGTAGGAACTCCAGCTTTAAGTTCCATTCCTGGACTTGATGGCTAGGAAGGTTCATTCATAACATGGCATAACATGATTATCAACCAGCAAAATCTTTTCAGTATGTCTATAGCAGATGGTAAGAGTCTTAAAGTTTATTTATTAGTGTTACAAGTACACTTACATTAATACTGCAATGAAGTTACTGTGAAAATCCCCCTATTTGCCACACTCTGACACCTGTTCAGATACACTGAGGGAGAATTTAGCACGGCGAAGGCCACTAACCAGCATGTCTTTCTGATTGTGGGAGGACACCGGAGCACCTGGTGGAAACCCACGCAGATAACATGCAGATAGTGACCCAAGCCAGGATTCGAGCCCAGGTGCCTGGCGTTATGAAGCAGCAATACTAACCGCCGTGCTGCCCTAGGAAGAGTCTCCAGGTTAACCAAGTCCTGCAGGGGTGGGGAATACTGACACAGGATGGAATATTTGAGTGTACTGAAATAACTTCATTCTTCAGTGTATGACTTACTGCAAGTAAGAGATTGGCTCCAAGAAGTAGTCTATATCGTAGCATGGCATTGAGAGTATCGTCCCATTGTTCCCACAATATTCCTGGGAAATTTGTTAACTTGGTGTGGATATACTTTCATTTTCGGAGAGTCTGCTTTCTTCACACTGAGTCGGATTTGTGGTGTGGTTTGGTGTTATCTTGGCTTTATGTTTCTATTTAGCGTAAGAGGGGGAAGTACACAATATCAAACAGAAAAGGCTGAAAAATACACAGGTCACACAGTTCTGATGAAAGATAATCGACCTAAAATGTTAAACTATTTTTTCTTCTTCCTCGCCGATGCTGCCTGACCTGCTGAGTATTTCCAACCCTTTTCCGTTTTGCTTTCAATTTCTCGCAACCTTCCGGAGTGTTTATTCTTGTGCTTGAAATCAAACTGTCTACTGGACCACTTCTTGGTTCAAAAAGTCGAAAAAGAGAGGGACAGAAAATTGTGAACTATGGTAATCTGGCATTAACCCATGGCAAGCGGCAACACGTCCTGTGTTTACAGATTTTGGAAAGGAATCACCGTTTCAAATTCCCCATTTATCTATCTGGGGTGGTGGGGGCAGGAATATATGAGTATTAAATAAGTGACAAAATTCCACTGTTCTACTAAGAAGTTGCCAATCACTAAAGCAGGTTTTTTTTGGCCATAGGCAACAGCTATATGTTATTGAACAATGTATGTGACAACATTACAGAATAGCTACAAAAACATTTTAAAAAATTAACATCTAAATACTGCACTATTTATAAACACAGCCTCTTGGCATTTTCAGAATCACAGACGGACCTTCTTCTCAATATTAGCATATTCTTAGTCGCAACTTCTTCAGCCTGGCTCTGATTCCATTTTAAGCGAGGTACCATATAACTCGTCCTTTTGCGTGTGTGTTGCATGTTTTAAAGTCCATTGTTTTGCATTTTTCAGAAAAGAGTGCCTGCTGTATTTACGTTCAGATGAAATGTCAGCAGTTTTGTGCTGCGGCGTCGTTGCCCCTTTAATAGGACGTTTGATGTGGCTGAAACTGGAGAATCTGTGTTTATTGTAGTCTTTGCCCAGTTAGAGTTGGAGAGGGGACAGCGGTTGCTATGGGGACAAGACTGCTCTGAGGCAGCTGGTGATTAGTTCAATGGAAAGAAGTCAAGGGAGGTCAGAGGAGGGAGGTGTGGGAATAGGGAGGCAGCAGTATAGCAGAGAGACGTCAGAGCCAGTAAGCTGGGGGCCAGTGAAGAGAGGGAGGGAGGAGAAGGATGATAGAGAAAGACAATCCCCCCCAAAAAACCAGGAACTGAAACAAAGCAAACGGAGTAAAAGAAGCATCCCGTTACTGCCTGGGGTTGTGGAGTGTGCTAGTGAAGTTCCTCGGCTGTAAGGAAGCCAAAGACAGACTCGATCTTTTCCCCCTCTCCCCAAGTGAAGTTTTCTTTCTTCCCCCAAAAGGAGATACAGACAAATGCTGCCTAATTGGGTTATTTGTTGCAGGAATGAGGCTGCAAGCAAGAGAGCTTCACCAACAGCTAGAGTCGGCGAGGTAGGAAATTCCACAAATTAACTTCTATCTTCCTCTCCTGTTTGGGATTCTGATTGAAGTCTGACAAAAGGCAGAGCTGATTTTCAAAGAAAGTCTGTGCTCCAGTCAGAGGGCTGGGGGTAGGGAGAAACGCACCATGTGAACATTGCGCTTGAGACCCTACGCTTCAGGCTAAACATACTTCCTTCCAGATCCCATCTCATATTCTCTATCGATTCTATGTTTGTGGACGTGTTATTTTTAATCATCTGAATTTTTCAGTAACCGGCTAAATATTTATGGATGACCTACCCCCTAACCCAGGCTTCCTGTGGAATACGTGTCTGTTATCTGTAGAACTGTTCTATTAAGTTAACCCCTTGCTCACTACAATGCTGGCTGCTCTTAATCCTGCTCTCTTGAGAAGTTACTGGTGCTCGTTTATGATTATAAACTGAAGTTCCTCTCTTTTACCCCAGAGGTTCTCGCCGTCTCTTAAGTTCCCCTCCCGAAGGGCTACTGTGCACCATTCCTCAGAGGAAGCCTGGCAAACTGCTCCCAGGCTACTTGCAGTGTCTTCCCATGGGGAACAGGAAACTAAGGGCTACAGGAAAGTGGCCTGATGTGACATGCGGCGTGCTTTTCTCCTCTGTCTCTCCACTGGCAGTGGAGGGACAACTCCCACACAGCCGGTATTTGAAAAGCGAACACCTCGTTGTAAGTGAGTTAGCGAGGGAATCTCAGGCATGAGCCCCGGAGCAGCACCGCACTGCCTTTATTTGATATTCAGGGTCACTGCATCTTACATTTCGTGTCTTGTTGATGCAGGGACCAGTCCATCCGCTGCTTTAGAGATTACACACAAAGAAAGATAATGAGCGAGACTTGAAGTATTAAGATGAACACCTGCCATTGGGACAATGAAAATATCAAACTAAACAAGGGTCTCAGGCTTCAAAGACTTTCCCATATTGGCATTTTTGGCTCCAGCTCTTAAAGAAGTGGAGTTATCAAACAGTTTATCCTGATACAGGGTACTGTAGTAGCTTCAGACTTGTACAATGCTTACCAAACTGGTAAGCAATCATTGCATTCCAGAGCTATGACTGTAGCACTACATTCTGCACTTGTTTCCTTCTCTATGAATGGTATGTTTTGTCTGTATAGCACAAGAAACAATACTTTTCACTGTATACTAATACATGTGACAATAATAAAGCAAATCAAATCAGAATGGTATTGAGGATCCTGGGCAGGTCACTCGAATGATTGTTGTCATTTGAAGCAGTTAAGAACAAAGAAAATTACAGCACAGGAACTGGCTGTTAGGCCCTCCAAGTCTGCACCAACCATGCTGCCCAACTTAACTAAAACCTTTACGCTTCCAGGGACCATGTCCCTCGATTCCTATCTCATTCATGTAATTGTCAAGATGCCCCTTAAAAGTCACTACTGTATCCGTTTCCACTACCTCCCCCAGCGACGCGTTCCAGGCACCCACCACTCTGTGTAAAAAATCTGCCTCGTACATCTCTTTTAAACCTTGCCCCTCCCACCTTAAACCTATGCTCCCTAGTAATTGAATGAAACCAGAGCACCCGGAGGAATTCCACACAGTCACAGGGAGAATGTGCAGGTTCTGCAGTGACCCAAGCCGGGAATTGAACCTGGGTCCGTGGTGCTGTGAGGCAGCAGTGCTAACCATAAAACCATAGATCATTACAGCACAGAAACAGCCTTTTGGCCCTTCCTGGCTGTGCTGAACCATTTTTCTGCCTAGTCCCACTGACCTGCACCTGGACCATATTTCTCCACACCCCTGTCATACATGTACCAGTCCAAGTTTTTCTTAAATGTTAAAAGTGAGCCCGCTTTCACCACTTCATCTGGCAGCTCATTCCACACTCCCGCCACTCTCTGCATGAAGAAGCCCCCCCTCCAATATTCCCTTTAAACTTTTTCCCCGTTAACTCTTAACCCATGTCCTCTAGTTTTTTTCTCCCCTAGCCTCAGTGGAAAAAACCTGCTTGTATTCATTCTGTCTATACCCTTCATAATTTTATACACCTCTATCAAATCTCCCCTCTGTGCTATCAAACCACCAAACAGACAGCTGAAGAGCTAAATAAAATATTTCAAAATAGGGTGAATTAAAATGTTGGTGGGAAGTTTAATATTTGGGATTCTGTTAATGCAGGGTTAAAGCTTTATTTTGTAGGCTTCTTAAAAATACTTTTATGGTGAGACTTTCTCTAGTGATCTGCCTGATTTGTGTACAGTATATGAATTATTCACCTTAGTCTGTCAAAGAGCTCTAGCTAAAGAATTTATTTTTAGGCTGCAACTTTCTGTGGCAATATTTGGCAAGTGTTTGACGTAGAGATGGTAATTACTTTGAGGTATGTCAATGCCTTGTAATAAAGTCACTACTTACGCAAAACAAAGATCAGATCAGTTCTTCTGGCTCCTTGGTGATGTTCCAAATGCGTGAGATTTGAAGTTACAACTACTGTGGTTCTTTACCTCATTTTTTTTCTGACGTTTTGTGCATATTGCTATTTATGGATCCAAAAAAATTCAATGGAATTTGTGTCCACACCAACAATCAATAGGCTCTTTCTAGGTGAGTGCTTGCTGTTGTAGTAATCTCTCAATAATTTATGCGCTAGACAGAATTCCATCTGCTCATTATGCATTTAAGTGTTTGAGAGTAAATGAAAATAGACTGGAAACCTGTTTATTTTAGTTACATACTGTATATGACCTTAGTGTTTTGGACAGCTTTTAAAGTGGGTGCTTCCAAATCTATTTAAAGAGAAAGTCACTAATAAGGTAGTTTTAAAGAGAGAGTTTTTGCCAGCTTTCCAGGAAGTAGTCTCTGCCTTTTAAAGGGAGAGTGTTTCTCAGCATTGACTTATTGCAGGATTTTTTATAGGTGGTCCCTTAAAATTGGAATCTCCCTTTAAAAGTGTATTTTCCCTCATAGCATTCAAAGCTATGATTCAGTAAAACATCTCTGCACTTGATTTTAAAGTTGTTTATTTAGGTGTCGGTGGCAATCCCAGGAAACTTATTAAAATGAGATATTCAACCTTGTGGTGCAAGAAGCTGATATTTGTCTAGCAAAATAACCCAATTATGCAGTTTGCTCAGCTCCTTAGACTGTCAGGCTCAGCAATTCCCTCAAAGCCATTCTAAAGATGATTTTGAAACTTTTTGTGTATCCTGAAATGAAACTGACCTTCACACCACTCAAGTTTCTGATAGCTGTCTTTGTGCATTGGAGAAGGTGAGAAATACACAAAATGATCTTGAATGCAAGCATGTAGCTTTTTAAATTTAACCTACCCAGTCAAAATATGGTGTATTCAAGTCCACTCTAGACCATTAGCATGTAATATGAGTGGTCATTTCACTGAAGTATTGGGGGAGTGCTCCATTCTTGGTTCAGAGCTTAAACGAAGCCTTTGCTTATTTGTTTAGGTGGATGGAAAAAATAGACCATGCCATTATTTGAGAGTGGAGTGACAATTCTTGTTTCAGACTATACCATCAAATCAATTGGATCAGTAGGTGATTCAACACCATTTCTGTTTATGGGACGTACAAATTATCTGTCATCTTCGGTTGCAAAACTGTTATCCTCAGTTTCCCCTCCTTATTGAAAATGGCCATGCATTGCATGCGTCGAGTCACTTGTTCTGTGTTCTAATGTGGCTGTGGAACCCAAATGCAGACCTGCATAATTTTTCACAATGTGGGCAAAGATTAATTGTTTGATTTTGTTTGGGACTGTCCCATTATTTAGCTTGCGTTTTGTCCTTTGTCGTTTGAAGGAAGCAACACCACTCCCCATGTATTACTTTCTTGTTCATTTTTCTCCCATTCTGTGGTGGACATGCCACATTTCCTGGAGTTTGACTTCAAGGTTCCTTCAATGTTAATCTCAGCCTATCTTGTGTTGAAGTTTAAGATTTGAATACATTACCACCTTAGTGATTTTATCATCAGCGATACATTCCACAGGTCCTTTCCATCTGAACTGAGTTCTAATGATGAGTGCTTCAATTCCAAACAATCCTGCTCTTTGAAGAACCTTAGTGTTGGGCATTTTGTCCTCCCATTTCATGTCCATGGTAATCCGAATGCATCTCATTCGGAACCTATCCAAGTACTTAATAAATCTGGAGAAGGTATCCGTCTCTCACAGGCATATAGGAGGATAGGTACGGCTACAGATTTGTACACAGCAAATTTAGTTGTGAGCTTGATACTTCATTTGTGGCATAGTCTTTTAAGTAAATGGGTAAATACTGAACTTGTTTTGGCAATTCTAGTTGGCATCTCATTGTAAATTTCTGGAGACTGATTCCAAGATACGCAAAGTTATCTACAACATTTGGGATTGTGTAAATTGGTGGCTATAGCAGGTGGGGTATCATTAGAGTTTGGTGTTGGTTGGTGGAATATGTCTTATCTTCCTCAAATTGATGGTTAGCCCTTAATCATCAGACCCTTTTGAAAAGCAGTCCACGATTCACTGAAGGCTATGTCCACTGTATGCCGTGGGCACAATTATCGGCAAACAGCAATTCCGGTATTATCATCTCTGGAATCTTAGCTGACAATTCCAGTTGTCTCTGATTGAAATGATTGCCATTTGAACTGATCTGGATGTATATTCCATTATCCTTTCCATCAAATGCTTCAGAAAGCAGAGCAGCATATACCATGACTCAATTTCAAGAAGTCATTTATTGTAATGATATAAGTGCCACTTCTTTTCTTTCTGTTTAATAAGTGATTGAAGATTACCTGGATGTCATATCAATTGCTTCTAAATCAATCTTTGAATTTTGCAAAGTGTCCTACAAGGAAGAGTCTCACAGTTTGGTTGTCTCCCAAAGCTATGTCATTTTCTTGTCTTGTGCTTCAGATTCCTCCTTGTTACGTGTATAGACCTGACTTGAACAGGATATACACTGCAGGAAGTATTTCTATTTCTCACAAGGTTGCCTTTGATTAATTGCATGTGATAGGTGTCAATCTAACTCTAGCTTGGTTTAACCAACAGAATGATATCTAACTGGCTGGCATGTGGGGGTTTGGAGGGGGTGGGGGTGACCCATTCTCTTCCCACTGCATGGTTTGGAGACCTTGATAGACTATGTTGGGATCATTTTTACCTAAAAACTTTTCATCAGAGGCATACAGTCTAAATTGTGAAAGTACTACAGACAACTGGCAGAGATTCGTGTTTTCTATTATTTTTTGGCTTTCAGCCTTAAGTTCCTGGTCTGTTGGTAGGGTTTGGGAAATTGTGGGATGCTGTACTGCTTTCAAGGACAGCACGGTGGCATAGTGGTTAGCACTGTTGCCTCACAGCGCCAGAGGCCCGGGTTCAATTCTGATCTCGGGCCACCGTCTGTGTGGAGTTTGCACCTTCTCCCCATGTCTGCATAGGTTTCCTCCGGGCACTCCAGTTTCCTTGCAAACTCCAAACATGTACGGAGGTTAGGTTGATTGGCCATGCTAAATTGATTCCTAGTGTCAGTGAGATTAGCGGGGTAAATATTAGGAGTTATGGGATTGGGGCCTGGGTGGGATTGTTGTCGGTGTAAGCTCGATGGGTTGAATGACTTCCTTTTGCATTGTAGGGATTCTATGATTCAGTTCTATGATTCAATGCATGCCTCAAGTTAAAAAAGAGGTCTTTATTCACCCAGTAGCATACTATTCCAGTTGTGTCTTGCTTAAAGTTGTGTTTTGGCAAATTGGGAGCAGGGGCTTTGGGGTTCATTGAAAGCTGAAGGTAATGAGATACAACCTGCACCATAATGGGCACTGGCAGTCCTCAAAGTAGATCTTGGTCTCTGTGCAGCTGATGAACCCAGCCAATATTTTCTCACTAAAGTGAATCCAGAGCATCATCATGATTTTACATTAATGCTGAAAAGTGTCATGATAATACTCAGATCTGATATCTTCATTGCTGTTCAGAAAAGTTAAAAGTGATGTCTACATTTGCAAAAATCTAATCTCTTTCATATCCCTGGGAAAAAAGGCAAAACTGTGTGGAAATATATGTCTATGTAACAGAGAAAGGGTTAATTCCAGCTGTTATTTTATGCTTCAGTTAAGTGCACAGGATGGGAAAATGATGTCACTTTTAAAGCAAGGGATGACTGCTGGGGCCCATTGCAACATCACTGAGGGTGAATGTTGTGTTTAATCTCACTGCAGAGGATCGAGAACTAGGATGAATTCACTGAGAATGAAGAAATGTTTCTGTTATGGCTGGAAGTGGCTCCTTGCTTAAAGCATACGGCAGATCACAAGCTCAGCTCAATCCTGAACTTTGTGAATCTGTGAGTGACATATTCAAACCCTTCTGTAATCTGACTCTTATTAGATAGGGGTGGGGTCCTCTATTCAACCACATTCCTCAGCCAGCTTTCCCTCTGCTCTCTTGCAGTAATATTTTTGATTTGCTCCTTGTTGGAGGAACGCAGTTTATCTGATGCCTTTTATCTTCGTTGCAGCTTTTGAAATGTGCCAGAGTACTGCTTCAGGAAAAAAAATGGAAAGATAGGAATTCAAGCGCTCATTTAGATGAGGATGTCGTTGCCAGGGTAACATCTGGCTTATGACAATAGGATCAGTTGTATCGTGGCACCATCTTGTTCCGACTAGTATCCAACCCAAAACAATTAATCTTTGCTTAAAAATAAATGGTTTAAGTTTTGCAGCAGTACCGTAGTGACTGAGAAAACAGCATATTTTCCAGTGAGAGGGGTAACTATTTCTATTCATTTGTGTTACTAAGCACTTACCTAAACATTGATCTAGATAGTGATTTGTCCTCAGAAGTTCAAATTGTTTCCATGCAAAGACAAGAGGTAAATATTTTTTGCTGTGCAGTCAAATGCCTGACTGGCTGCTGTGGTTCAAATGTGGACAGAAGAAGTGAGGTGAGAGTGACTGTCCTTGACATTAAAGCAACATTTGACTGAGTATGGCACCAAGGAGCCTGAGCAAAATTGAAGTCAATGAGAATTGAGTGGCAAAATCTCCATTAGTTGGAATCATACCTTGTACAAAGAAAGATGGTTGTAGCTGTTGGGGGCCAATCATCTCAGCCCTTGGACATTGCTGCAGGAGTTCCTCAGAGTAGCATCCTAAACACAACCATCTTCAGCTGCATCATCAGTAACTTTTCCCCCCTTCATAAGACCAGAAGTGGGGATGCTCACTGATAATTACAGTGTTAACTACCTTTCACAACTCCCCTCAGAACCTCCAATGAACTAGTGGGATTTGGACTACAGGATTTGCTTCCTTTGCTTTCCATCTCTGCTGCCACTCTGCTTTGTCATCGAGAAGTTGTGACTCAAAATGTGCTTTAGCTTGATGGACAAGTTGTTGGGCGGCAGCAGTTAGCACTGCTGCCTCACAGCGCCAGGGACTCGGGTTCGATTCCCAGCTTGGGTCACTGTCTGTGTGAAATTTGCACACTCCCCGTGTCTGCCTGGTTTCCTCTGGGTGCTCCGGTTTCCTCCCACAGTCCGAAAGGCGTGCTGGTTAGGTGCATTGACCCAAACAGGCACTGGAGTGTGACGACTAGGGGAATTTGACAGTAACTTCATTGCAGTGTTAATATAAGCCTTACTTGTGACCAATAAATAAACTTCACTTTACTTGGTACCAAGCTCCACCCAGATATTAAGATGAATGCATTTAAGAGTGTCTTTGAAATGTGTTCTTTATCTTCCCTTTGAGAGTTGAGAGAACAGGACCTGGTGAGGGAGACACTTTCAAACAAGAAAGTTAATTTATCAGGAGCATTGCCTGAATGTATGTGGAACGGACTCCAAAAAGAACTCTGGTGTTTGTTTAATGGTCCACCCACTGAATTTGAAGGTAAGATTTGAAGATATTATGGATGGAATCTTCCTAGTGCTCTTATGTGTTGTTGTACACAAAATAGGTCTCATTATGACAGAGGGGTGTGATGGTGACAACTGCTCTGCAGACTCGGACTTTGCTGACTTCTGGAGGACTTTGTTGTTAAAAACATGGCTTGTACAAGGCTCAGTCGGCATAGCTGATCTCCCCATCAAACTGTCTCCTTTTGAGAGAGCTGGCTATGAAAGTATGGGGAGTGTTCAACATAGGGCAGAGTCTCATCTGTAACATGTATGGCAGGGGGAATATTTGGTTGGCCAGGTGAGAGTTGATTGTACGTTTCCTTTTGGCGACACTCAGGGATTGCCAAGTAATCACTGATTTAATGTAGAAAATGTGGCAGGCAATTTGCACACAGAACTTGGAAGAATCATGTATCGAGACACTATAGGTAGAGCTCAGAAACAAGAAAGCGGCAGTCAATATGATGGGGGTGTACTACAGGACTCCCAGCAGCCCACGGGAAATTGAGGAACGGATATGTAAGCAGATTCTCGACAGATGTAGAAATAATAGGGTTGCTGCAGTGGGAGACTTTAATTTTTCTCATATTGACTGGAAATCCCTTAGGGCTAGAGGTCCAGATGGTGAGGAATTTGTTAAGTGTGTCCAGGAAGGTTTTTTGGAACAATATGTAGATAGTCCAGATAGAGAGGAGGCTATACTAGACTTGGTACTTGGGAATGAGCCCAGCCAGGTCATCAAAGTTGCGATGGGGGAACGTGAGGTGAACAGTGACCACAATTCCATAAATTTTTGAATACTCAGAAAATGACAAGTGTTGTCCTAGGGTTAAGGTGCTAAACTGGGGGAAGGCTAACTACATCCGGATTAGGCAGGACGTGGAGGCTGTTGTTTCGGAGAGGCCGTTTGAGGGTAAATCCACATCTGGCATGTGGGAGTCTTTTAAGGAGCAGTTGATCAGAATGCAGGACAAGCACGTGTCTGTGAAAAGGAAAGGCAGGAAAGCTAGGATTTAGGAACCATGGATGACCAGGGAAATTGCGAGTCTAGTTAGAAAGGAAAAGGATGAATACATAAGGTCTAGGTGACTAAAAACTGATGAAGCACTTGAAGAATACAAGGAAAGTAGAAAAGAATTCAAACAGGGAGTTGGGAGGGCAAAAAGGGGTCGTGGAAAGTCCTTGGCAGGCAGGATCAAGGACAATCCCAAGGCATTTTATACACATATTAAGAACAAGAGGGTAGTTAGAGACAGAGATGGCCCACTCAAGGACAAAGGAGGGAAATTATGTGTAGAACCAAAGGAAGTGGGCGAGATCACGTTTGTTTTTTCCTGTGGGAGTTCAGAGAAGAATCTCCCACACTTTGTGTGCTGCAGATGACACCAGCGTGAATATCATTAAATTTCAAGGGATGGGACCCCTTTCAGAGGCTGAAATCAGTGTGCTGAGCGGGCCACGGCGCATGCGCCAAACTGTCACTGAAAGATCAGCACATGAGCAGTGGCCCTGCGCTGATGGCCTCCTGATTGCTGGCCAGCTCGATCACTGCAACACTGGCCCTCTGTCCCCCAGGGCCCATTTGCTGGCCCACCGACCATTCCTGGGCACCCCCCTCTCCCCCGCCCGGCTCCCTGTGATCTCCAGCCACTCCATGCCACCTCCTCCCCCACCCCCGCACACCCTACCCCACAGTACTGAATGCCCCAGTATGCTGACCGCCCCCTTGGCTGACACACCTCCCCCCTCCCCCAGCACATCCGGATCGCTGACCCCCCTGCTTTCCCTACTGATCCCTATGCAGAACGGCAACAGGGCACCTTCCCCATCAGGCCCCATGCCCTATGGGCACTGTGAAGGTGTCATTGGGCATTGGCATATTGCCCCTTAGGCAATGCTGGGGGCACAGGCTGGCACTGCCAGGGTTCCAATGCCCAGGGGGCATGCCCCCACTGCCCAGCCCTCAGAGGGGCCCAGGTTGTCTTATCTTCACTCCAGCTCCCTGAAAGCGGACTGAAATGCTCTGGCGGGGTGGGAAATGCTAGCAGGCCTGGAGACTTCAGTCCCAGGCCCATTAATCATGTAAATGGTCTTTGTGCCTGCCCACCAATTTCCAGCACAGAGCAAACACCACCAGAAACCCAGTGCTGAGAGATGCAGGCAGGGCTGGAATGCTCGCACGAACTCCGCAAATGAGCCACCATGAGAATCTCCCTGTCCACTGTGTTGAAAATTAGCACAGCAGGATGGGAGAATTTTGGCCACTGTGTCCAATTCTGATCGGAACACTACCAGAATGAAGTGGAGGCTTTGGAGGGAGTAGAGAAAAGGTTTACCAGGATGCTGCCTGGTATGGAGGATATTAGTTATGAGGGGAGATTGAATCAACTGGGATCATTCTCCCTGGAAAGACAAAGGCAAGCGGTGATCTGATAGAAGTTTATAAAATTATGAGGGGCGTAGATAAGGTGAACAATTGAAAGCTTTTTCCCAGGTCAGAAATGACAATTACAAGGGGCACAAGTTCAAGGTAGGGGGGAGGGGAAGGGTTTAGTAGAGATGCGTGGGGGCAGTTTTTTATACACAGGCTTATGGGGCTCCAGAATGCACTGCCAAGTGAGGTCGTCGAGACAGACATGTTAGTGACATTTAAGGCTTATCCGAATAGACACATGAAGAGGCAGGGAATAGAGGGATATAGACAGCTGGTCTGGATAGGACAACATGATTGGCGCAGGCTTGGTGGGCTGACGGGCTTGTCCCGTGCCGTACTGTCCTTTGTTCTTTGTTCCACAAAAAGCAATGAAATTACAACCAGATAATCTATGATCCAAACAGAAAGTGCTGGAAAAGCCAAGCAGGTCTGGCAGCATCTGTGGAGAAAGAACCAGAGTTAACGTTTCAAGTCTAGCATTCTTCCGAAGAAGAGTCAAATGTGCTGTGTTTTTTTCCAGATCTCCAAATACGAGATAACCTGTGTTTTTGTTTTGTTTATGGGATGTAGGCATCGTTGTCCAGGCCAGCATTTATTGCTCATCCCTAGTTGCCTTTGAAAAGCTGGTGGTGAGCTGCCTTCCTGAACCACTGCAATCTATGTGGTGCAGGTACACCCACAGTGCTGTTAGGGAAGGAGTTCCAGGATTTTGATCCAGCGACAGTGAAGGGACTGCGATATATTCTCAAGTCTGGGCGGTGAATGACTTGAAGGGAAACTTCCAGGTGGTGGTGTTCCCAGGTACCTGCTGCTCTTGTCCTAGATGGTAGTGATTGTGGATTTGGAAAGTGCTGCCTAAGGAACCTTTGGTGAGTTCTTGCAGTGCATCTTGTGGATGGTCCAAACGGCTGTTTGTTGGTGGTGGAGGGATTCTTTCTGGTGATGTTGATTTTGTGGGAAGAATAATGGCTGGGACGCCAGTGGTGACACCCTGACTTATGCTTTGCTCTCCTTTGGAGAAAAAAGTGCTTTAGTTCACCTGAAAGGGCAAACAGGTTCTTAGCTTAATCTCTTATCTGGAAGACAGTATTTCAGATATTGAGAGAATGCTGCACTACAACACTGGAGTGTCAGTCCATATTTTTGCATTTAAGTCCCTGCATTGGGTATTAAACTCCTAACCTGCTGACTCTGAAATGAGAGTGCTAACCATTGAGCCACAACTGAGTAGATCCTTAGTCCTGATGCAATGTTGGATTCTGGGTGTCAGAACTGCTTGCAAGTATATTACCTAGATCTCCTTTGGGCATGGCCAGGTTGCAAAGTATAAATTCAGATTGCCAGCATTATGGACGGGACCCATTGTCCTCAATAAGTAGATCAGAAGTAACCTTGAGAGCTGCTGTGTTGGATGCTAACTCTGGGGAAGACATTCCCAGATCTTTGCTGCATCACAGTGGCATCACATTGATCCAGTTTTCAGATCACAAAGTGAACACCTTTTGTGTAAACTCATAGACACAATGGTCCACCCAGTGTGTTGACAATTGTAGCTTTGCAAGTTGGGAGAGTGTCCACAGTAAATTCCATTGTTGGCTGAAAGGCCCATTCTGTCAAACTTTCACTATGGACTAGGTCTCTCAGAATTTCAGGTCTGGCATAGTCTTCTCTTTTTAGGACTGGTTTAGGGGTATTGAGCAAGTGGAGCCATATCCAGTACAGGGTAAGGGTGTTGGGAAAGTAGGTTATGGAAGGTCAAACTTGGAGGTCAACAAAGAAAACATTTGGAGCAGTTGCACCTGGGGTGCTGAAGGTATAAACATGGAGGTGAAGTCAGGGTTGATAGCAAAACAAACTGGATTTTACTCCCGAATACTGAGACATTGGTAAGCTTGGGCCTATGTCATAGAAGTTATTCAGTAATGCTCTCAAGAACATAATAGAATAAGAGAAAGAGTAAATTTATGTGGTCTGTCAAACCTGTTACTCTTCATCAAAAAACTGATGAAACTTGCTTTAAGTTGAATGCAAACTCCGAGATCACCCACTTTCCTTTTATTTATGGCAGGATAAGGAAAGAAAATTATATCTATTCCTTTTCCCATTTCATTGCCCCACAAATCACACAGGGAGGGATTTTATGGCCTCAGTCATCCTGAAATTGTAAAATCCCGCACGAGGTCTTTAGACCTTCCCATTGTTCACCCTTCACCTGCTCCAATTGCTGTGATGGGTGGGGCGGTAAAATTCTGGCGACTGTGTCTTTTTTTTTCCTAGAAATGATGGCACAGAAGTTAGCACTGCTGCCTCACAGCACCAGGAACTAGGGTTCAATTCCAGCCTTGGGTGACTTCTGTGTGGAGTTTGCACGTTCTCCCCATGTCTCTGTGGGTTTTCTCCAAAGATGTGTGGGCTAGGTTGATTGGCCATGCTAAATTGACCCTAGTCAGGAAGATTAGCAGGGTTACAGGCTAGGGCCTGAATGGGACTGATGTTGGTGTAGGTTTTATGGGCTGAATGGCCTCCTTGTACACCGTAGAGATTCTATGATTCTATCAGTATTCCATCACACCCCTGATTTCTGCATTGTAGATGGTGCACAGGCTTTGGGAAGTCAGGAGGTGAGTTACCCATTGCAGAGTTCCCAATCGCTCACCTACTCTTGTAGCCACAGTATTTGTTTGGCTGGTTCAGTTCAGCTTCTGGTCACTGATAACCTCCAGGTTGTTGGTACTGGGTGATTTGATGATGGTAATGCCATTGGATATCAAGGGGAGTTGGTGAGATTCTCTCTTGTTGGAAATGCATTGCCTGGCCCAGGCCTGAATGTTGTCCAAGTCTTGCTGCATATGGACATGGACTACTTCGGCTTTGCTCCACTTTTCATACTATCAACCATCCCTTGATTCTCTCAGTATCCAGAAAGGCACTGTTCTCTGCCTTGAATGTACTCAATGAATGGCCATCTACAGGTCTCTGGAATAGAGAATTCCAAAGTTTCACAACCCTATAAATAAAGAAATTTCTTCTTATCTCAGACCTAAAAGGTGTCCCCTTATTCTGAGACTGTGACCATAGTTCTAGTCTCCCCAGCCATTGGAAGCATCCACTCAGTTAAGCCCCTTAAGAACATTAAATTTCAATGAGATCATGTCTCATTCTTCAAAGCTCCGTAGAATTTAGGCCTGGTGTACTCTGTCTCTCCTCCACAGACCAATCTCCTCAGCCAGATATTAAACCTGCTTTGTGCTCTCTCGAATGCAAGTGTATCCATCCTAAGGTATGGAGAACTAAACATGTCTCACAAAAGTCTTTAGCAAATCTTTGCATTTGTACATTTCAATAGTGGCATGGTGGCACAGTGGCACATTGCCAGAGACCCTGGTTCAAAGCTGGCCTTGGATAACTGCCTGTGTGGAGTTTGCACACTCTCCCTGCATCTGTGTGGGTTTTGTCCGGGTGCTCCAGTTTCCTCCCATATTCAAAAGTTGTGTGGGTCAGGTTGATTGACCAAGGTAAATTTCTCTTTAGTGAGGATAGGAGTCCAAGCTCACTACTCTCACCTCCATCCTAATAATACCTTGAGGGCAGGCTAGACATTATTCCATCTAACCCTGGACCATTCATTTATATTTCACTAAAACCAGTCTTCAAGAGATCTCACTGCTTCTCCCTAATCCAACAACCCTAAATCAGATGATCTGCCAGAAAGCGATCCCATTAAACAGGCAGCATACCTCTAAAAGTGACGGGGGATTGCAGCATAAAAGTGGGGTTACGGGGATAGAGCCTGGGTGGGTTTGTTGTCAGTGCAGGCTTGATGGGCCAAATGGCCTCCTTCTGTATTGTAGTGACACTATGAATAAAAGCTTTTGCAATTTCTGTCTCTTGCTAGTTTACTCTTAGGTTCTATTTTCTCTTTATTAGTTTTTGGTCCTGGGGCAATTCTAACTATTGTTAACTCAGTGGATCTGATGGAAGTGCAAGCACCTATTCTGAAAGCTCCAATATAGTGCTGTTGGTTCCATTCAGCCTGTCTATTGTGGATGGTAATGTGACTGGCAAGACAGACTAACATACACTTTTACACACTGATGACCAAATTCCTGAGAAGCAATTCTTGAGAAATGAATTTACTGTTTCTATCTTTCATTTCTCTCCTGTTAAGTGTAGCATTCACTGAAGATTCTCATCCACACTGATATCAAGTTGTGCTTGTTTGGTCAAATGCCAGGCTTGCAGATGTTAGCCTGTCCCCTCTTGCAGACCAGATTCTTACACAACAAGTAACGGGTTGTCAGCTGGGGGCTTTTGAGTCCTTTTATCCTCCTCATTTGACAAGTAACTTGAATTAACTTGTCTTGAAGGAGGAATTAAAACAATTTCTTGCTACACCGCTGCTCCCCATATCCATCAAGTGCAACAGTGCACATATACTTGAATGGCCATTCACTCGCACTGGACAAAAGTACCAAAAGAGAGACCTCATTGCACCACAGTATCTGCCATTAATCTTGTGAGCAGAAAATCTACAATTTGCTTGCCTATTTCATTAATTAGGTAATTCTACTCATTAATTTATTACCTCCTGGACAGTTTCCATTCTAGTCCTCGTTCTGATTGTGCATTCCTCAATACTGAATGTACATGTGAGCTCCCAAGTCTCTACTCAGTGTTATTCTGCTGCAGGCTATTAGGGAGTGAATGAGATTTGTTCTGTCTTTTTTCCACTTGATTTCCACTGGCAGCTGTCTCTAATAAGCACAGCTAAAGTTGCGAACTTGCCATATTTTCGGTGCAGGGCTACATTCTGACAATACGAGTCACAGCATGTGGATCTAATGCATTGCCCCACCCTTGTGTGAGGTGGAAAGATTTTGACGGTTAAATTGCTAATGGTGGCTGAATCAAATCCATATCCAGATTTTGATTCTTAGAACCCTGTCCCTTTGGCAGGGATGCTGCCTCTTTAATGGGATCACTTTCTGGCAGACTATCTGATTTAGGGCAGGATTACGGAGAAGCAATGGGATCGTTTAAAGACTGGTTAAATGATGGTCCAGGTCTAGATGGAATAATGTCTAGCCTGCCCTCATTTTTGGGATGGGGGTATGAATAGTAGGCTTGGAGTCCTTTCCAGATCATATATCACTGGATTATCTGAAGCTGTTGCCATTCTTCAGCTTGTGGTTTTGTTGAACACTATTGCATTCATTAGCTCTGTTTGCAAGAGTGAGAGTCCAGAGCTATGGAAAGACTATCAAGAGTTCCTCAGAGACTTCCAGTTACAGGCTGGCCCTGGTAGAGGGTTAAACAGGCTGCCTAGCTGTCCACTCTATTGTATTTAGATAGACATCTGCCTTGAAGAGAGTCAGAGATGTAAATATATAATTTCAATCAAGGATCAATTCCCAAAAGGTTAAGGAATATTGACATCACAAGTAAATGCTCAGGAGTTGTTTTGTTGTGATTATTAATTTGAAGTTTTTCTATCAAAGTAATCTGTCAGCTTGCTTTGGTTTGGTGAAGATTCAAGGATGAGTTTCTTCATCTAGAGCATGTGGGTATGAAAAGAAGAAATTCTTACTGATAATTTGAATAGAAAATTCAGCTTGAACCCACATGAGAGAGTTCCATTTTGCAGACACGCTAACTTCTTTTCCTGGAACGTTTTGGTTCATACTATTGATGAAAGACCTAATCAGCTCCTGATCTCACTCTTCCCGTTGGATAGTAGTTTGGAAAGGGGCAGTTATCAAGTGAAGGAAATGAGAGAAAAGTCTACTTGAAACATTCAGTAAGTGTTGGTCTTTTCCTTCTGGTCAGAATGTGCCCAACAGTAACAGCAGCATGAGGCATTGCAGTGGTGAGTGGTGTGGAAACACTCCAAGTGTAAAATTCTGGCTTTGATTTTCCAATTAATTTAAATCAGATTAGTCTTAGTCACAGAACCATAATCCTGACTGGCTTCAGACTGAGACCTAGAAACCACAATAATTATGTACTACAGGAGTTCAGACGAACCACACTTGGAGTTGTGTAATCTATGCCAGACATTTGTCAGCTTTTGGTCAGCTTTATAAGGATGAAAACTAATTGGTCCTGTCCTCTTGTGGACTTGGTGCACCCACAAAATGTGTATTATAGTAATAAGATGCGAGACTGTTCAGCTTGAAGAGTATGATCCTGCTGCATATGTAACTGTCAGCTAAAAAGGTACAACCATGTAATGCAGATTCAGAAATTTCTCTATAAAGTTGCCCCATGAAAATTGTACAAATTGGGTGAAAACTGTATCTAATATACCTGCCTGTCTCTGTACAGACCGTGTCAGTTTGGTGTTTTTGACAAGACCAGCTTGTACAAGCCAAGTCAGGATAATGTTTATAAAAGGATTAATGGGTGGCATGGTGGCACAGTAGTTAGCACTGCTGCCTCACAGCACCAGGGATCCGAGTTTGATTCCTGGCTTGGGTCACTGTCTGTGTGGAGTTTGTATGTTCTCCTCGTGTCTGCGTGGATTTCCTCTGGACGCTCTGGTTTTCTCCCACAAGTCCAAAGTTGTGCAGGTAAGATGGATTGGCTGTGCTAAATTGCCTCTTAATATTAGGAAGACTAGCTTGGATAAATGCATGGGTTTATAGGGACAGAGCCTGGGGAGGATTGTGGTCGATGTGGACCTGATGGGCCAAATGGTCTTCTTCTGCACTGTACAGATTCTGTGATTGATAATCGGAGAATGGACTGTGCCAGGAAGAAAAGTAAGACTTTGTGTTAATATTTACCATTGTATTAACATTCAGAAGTGATCGCTGCATCAAAACCTTAAGACATTTTGAAAGCTGTGATAAGATGCTATACATTGTAGGTGCAAAGTATTTTAGTCTTATGGTGCGCATGAATGAAAGTGTTGGAGACTGTGGTGGATTACAATGTCTATTCATTACGTAACCCCATATTTAATAAAATAATTAATTTCTCAATCCGGATTGGAAATTAACTGGTTACTCTGTGGCATGGCTGCAGCCACAGTCTTAATGGGAAAGCATCAGATAGGGCTAACTTACAGGTGAACTTCCTAATTCATTCAAATTTCTGCACAAACATTTTTTGTGGATGTAATGAATTTGGGTCTGCCATTGGTATCTTTAAGGAGTCTGAATGTGTAACTTTTATAGGCATTGACACACACTGCTCTTTATCTATTTGCAGCATAGATCAGAGAGGTAACAGGAATATTTCTGTGATCAGCACTAGGTATTCATGTCCTTTACCTGTGTACTTTCTTCAACCTCTCTGAAAGTTAGACTGAACAAACACTTGGTGAGGCAAGGCTAAATATGAATGTGCCGAAGAAGCATGTCAGCTGAAGAGTTGCCAGATTCAGCAGCTAGGTGTTTTTCTGTCACTGAATGTGGAGCAGGACTGTTTCCCTGTCCTCTCAGCTAAACCTGCCCATGATCAGCTGACACACTCCCAGCTGTGTCTCCCCAATCAGACTCATAGAATCCCCACAGTGCCCATTTGGCCCATCGAGTCTGTATCAAATCTCCGAAAGAGCATCTTACCCAGGCCCATACCCCCTGCCCTATCCCCATAACCCCGTACGTTCACCATGGCTAATCCACCTAATCTGCATATCAATGGATTGTGGGAGGAAACCGGAACACTCGGGAGAAACCCACTGAGACAACGGGAGAAACTCCACACACATTGTCACCCAAAGCCGGAATTGAACCCAGGTCCCTGGCGCTGTGAAGCAGCAGTGTTAAAACCAGTGAGCCACTATGCTGCCCCCTTTCCTTCCTGCTTGGCAGCGATCATTCCCAGCAGACACTGGCTGTGGCCAATCACAAGATTTCCGGCTCAGCAGCTGGCCAGAGAAATGGAATAAAATCATTTGAATTAGCTCCTACCATTAAATTTGACAGGATCTCCATGTTTCCCAACTGCGGTCAGGCATTCTCCCTCCCTTATAAATAATGAGGTCCATATTCCTTTGAACTTATTGATTAACAGTTCACATCTCTGTATCCTTTCCTAATGTGTCTGGCACTCTCATTGCTGGGTGGTCCACAGCAAAGGCACTTAATGTTTCTATCTAAGTTGTAATTTGATTGCCCTTTTTCTACCCTCTTTATACTTCTCCTGTCCTTTTTTAGTTTTATTTACTTATCTCAAGAATTCCTTTTGAACTTGTGTCTATGTGATATGACTTTCTAATTATTACTTCCCATGGCAGAAGTTTTACCTCGTTTGAGCAGACATCTACTTGACCCAACTTGGATGGCACAGTGACACAGTGTGCATTACTGCCTCAAAGTGCCAGGGACCTGGGTTCAATTTTGTCTACGGGTAACTGTGTTTGTGGAGTTTGCACGTTCTCTTTGTGTCAGTGTGGGTTTCCTCCGGGTGCTCTGATTTTCTCCCACAGTCCAAAGATGTGCGGGTTAGGTTGATTGGCCATGCTAAATTGCCCCTTGATGTCAGGGAGATAGCAGGGTAAATACGTGGGGTTACAGGGATAGGGCCAGGGTGGGTTTGTTGTCAATGCATGCTCAATAGGTTAAATGACCTCTCTCTGCACTGTAGGGATTCTGTGATTTTATGAGAAAATCACAGGAGATATTGCAGGTATGCATCCTGGTGCACCGATACGATATTTCACTTGGCTAGTGCACACAGCAGTCGGAGAAACAACCAGCAACATTTAGTGGGCAATTAAGTCCATCAAGGAGTCAACTGAAAGCAATTTTAGTGACCCATCCATTTTTGGCCAATGGGCCAATCGGCCTTCATGTTTTTGCTACAACCTCAATCCAGGTGGGATGATATATCCAGAGTGAAATATGATCAGAAAGGATGTCTGGGGGCTGAGAATTTTTGAGGTGCTGCATTGGCACAGTTTTCCTGCAACTTTTAAAATCTGTACAGTTTTGCAGTTTTAATTTTTACCTTTTAATTTTAAGTTGGTCTTGCTTTGATAAGTTTGTTCTACCTATAGACATTTAAAAAGTCTTTACCTTTATTTGTTCCCTTTTACCTCATGCACTCACTTGTGTGTTATGTGCTCTCTCAGGAACTCTGGGTTGTGCTTTGCCATTCTCATGACTTTGGAATGTTTAACTTACCAATCTGGGTTTCCCCCACCTGGTGAAGTTGATCTCGTTCCTTAATCTTCAGTAAGATGTTAAACAGACTTTGGCATTCCTCCAGCTCAAAGTATTTAGAGAAACTTCAGACCCTTGGGAAGTCTCTGAGGTCACAACCATGCTGTTGACCAGACACCCAAAGGCAACCCTCCAAGTTCTCTTCCTACTGCAAGCACAAATATGTATCCATACAACTTTTCATAATGACAGGAGCCTAGAAATGGGATTGCACTGTTCCCATTTTACACCTGTACAATGGGTTCCTGAGAATCCAATACTGTTGTCAGCATGCGTGTGTTTATTCCACTTTTGGGACTATGAAAGATGCAGTTTGCTTGTTGAATTCCAATGAGACTGAAAGGTTGATTTGTTGTGAACCTGCTGCCAACAATAGGATCTTGCATTGATTTTTAAAAAATTAATTTTATTCCTTTCTCAAGGTTACAAAGCCAAAGTGCAGAGTGAACAGGGCAAGCCCTTAATCCATCTCTGTGCCTGCTCCAAAAAAAATTCAGATTCAATGTAATTCATGGTCCCCACAAGACAAACATACTGGGTGGAATTTTTTGACCACGCTTGCCCCAAAACCAGAAAATCCCACCCCAGATTAATGTATGTTTGTTTGCATGGTCGCCACCCCCCCACCCGCTACGCTTCCCATGGCAGGTGGGACGGGAAAATTTCCCCCCACTAGAATCAAGCTTCATGATCATGGTTTCACCCCCGTCAGATTAGTATTCAAACACAAATCAATTTCTAGGCCATTTGTCTCTTATCCTGAACAAGTGAATCATGAAAAAATGCACAGTTTGGGGAATGGGAAGTTGTTTAATACATTGGATGTGTAAAATGAATCTCATAATCTGCTTCTTACTCCTACTCCATCTGACCTGGAAATGCTTGAGTGCAAAGAAAGCTTTGACCTGTTTAGAGAGAGCTGTTCTTGGTACATATATGCATTAATTCACCTGGAACTCCTATGGCTAATGAGCTTTCCTATGCATCTCTCTAATTTGTGTACTACTGAACTTGGTAATTGTGGGGCAGTATAAAATGATCATCACACTTCACCTAATCTGGGAGAGTTTAATATTGACACTTGGATGCCAAGTGTAGGAGATTGTTCTATTTCTCATCAATGATTGGCTCTTCTTTGGCAGTCCCTCAGGGTTGAGGAGGACTTGCTTCCACTCCAGGGAGGTGGGCTCTGCGGTGGCTGAATAGCCCAATCCTGGGGCTGCAGAGTCTGCTACAGGTTGGACAGGGAGTGTTTGATGAGGTGAATGGGTGGAACACTCTGTTTTCTGTGTTCTCCTTCCGCTGTTTATGCTCGGCCTCCACATGCTCCACCCAGTGGTGCTTGTTTTGGTGGGGATGTCTCATTTATTTAGAGAAGTTTTTGGAGAGTCCTTGTAATGTTTCCTCTGCTGTCTCAGTGATCGCATGCCACTGTGGAGCTTGGATGTAGAGCATTTGTTTTGGGAGTCTGAATTCAGCAAGGGGACATTGTGGCCCCCCCATTGCAGCTGGTCGAGTGTGACCTGTGCTTTATTAGCCTAGGAGAAGAAGCTCATATTGATATGCTCATTCTGCCAGGGGATTTGTAGGATTTTGTAGAGGCAATGTTGGTGATGTCTCTCCAGGGAGTTGAGGTGTCGGTTGTACATGGTCCATATTTCTGATGCACACAGGAGCACTGTTCTGTAGGCCATGAACTTAGTGCTGGATTTGAGGTCTCGGTCTGTTTCTCAAGTATCCAAAGACTGCACTGGCACAGTGGAGTCAATGCTGGATTTCACCTTCAATGTCTGCCCCTCCTGAGTGGAGGCTCCTGTGGTATGGGCAATTATCCATCTTGTCCAGGGGCTCACCGTGGATCTTGATGGTCAGGAAGCAGTTTTGGGTGGCAGGAGTGGGCTGGAAGAGAACCTTTGTTTTCCAGATGTTTTGTCTGATGCCCATTCTCTCATAAGCCTCAATGAATGCATCAACAATGGTTTGTAGTTCAGCCTCTGAATGTGTGAACACACAAGCGTCATCTGTGTACTGCAGCTTGATGACAGAACTTGGGATGGCCTTGGCTCTGGCTTGGAGGCATAGGGGGTTGAACAGTATCTCGCTTGTCCAGTCAGTTAGCTCCAGTTCAGCAGGAAGCTTCACGGTGATGGGGTGGAGTGTTACTGCGAGAGAGATGGAGAAGAGCTTTGGTGTGATAACCCAGACCTGTCTGACCCCCGTTTGCACACATATTGGGTTTGTGGTGGTTCCATTGGTGAGGATACGGCTTACATGTCACTGTAGAGCAGGCAGAGAATGGTGATGAAATTCTCCAGCAGCTGAATTTGAGGAGGATGTTCCACACTCCCTCATGGTTGACAGCGTCAAAAGTTTTTGCAAGGTTGAAGAAGGCCATATACAGAAGCTAATGCTGCTCCCTGCACTTTTCCTGTATCTGTTGCACGTTAATGATCATGTCTGTTGTTCCTCATGATGGGTAGAAGCTCAAGGAGGAGTCACTAGGAGGAGGTGGTTCAGGAGGATTTTCATGATGATTTTTCCCATGGCAGAGAGTAGGGAAATCCCTCTGTAATTCCCACAGTCGGACATATCTCCTCCCTTGAAGATGATCACAATTAAGGCAAGCTAGGGTTGTGATGAGATGGTGGTGAGTAGCGTGTTGTGGGATGGTGTTGAGGTTACTTGCGTGGATGGCTGAATCTTTGTTGAGGAGGTCCTCCAAGTGCTTCCAGCATTGCCTTTCTGCCTTTGATGAGCTCCTCTCCATTTTTGACTGTGGGTGGTGGGTCCCTGGATACTCGGACTATAGATGGTTTTAATTGTGCTGTAAAAGTCACACACATTGTGGTTTTGGGAAATTTGCTGTGTCCCTTGTGCTCTTTCCACCCACCATCTGTTCCTTAGGTCACGGATTCTTTGTTGCATCTCAGTCTTCAGTCACCTGTAAGTGTGTTTCCTCTCACCTGGATTTTGGTGGAGCTGCCAGTTCAAGACTGCTTTGCGTTTGCATTCAAGGTGATCCTGGATCTCCTGATCATTCTTATCAAATCAGGCTTGGTGTTTGATGCCCAGGAGGTGAGCGTCTCCTTGCAAGTGCTGACAATGGTCTCTTTAAGGTGGACTAGGTCATGTGGATACTCTGAGGCTCTGGCTCATTGGTCATCACCAGATGGGATGCCAACTGAATAGCTCTTTCTCCTCAGGGTCATTGAGTCCAGTGACTTTGAGTCTCCTGCAGCAGAGACTTTTCTGCCTCGGCTTTTGGGGCCAGGGTGATGGAAATGGTAGATCAGATTAGTTAGTGGTCAGTTCAGCAGTCTTTGGCTCTGGTTTTGGCAGGTATGATGTGGACATCTTTGTGGTCTATTGCTTGGACAATGATATAGTCTATTGGGTGGCAGTGCTTGGAGTCTGTTGCCATGAGGTGTCCTGCTTGTCCTTCTGGTGGAACAGGACATTTGCAATGACCAGGTCATATTCTAGACAGTTTGTCAAGAGGAGGATAACTCTATTGGCATTTGTTTTCCCCACTCCTTCACTGCCTAAGACGCCTTTCCAAAGAGTTGCACCCCTCCTGACTCTACCATTGAAGCCATTGAGGAGAATCAGCTTGTCTCTCTTCAGGATGTGGGACAGCAATTGGTTGAGGCTGGAGCTGAGTGCCTGTATTGTCCTGTCTGTTGCGCCCTGGTTGGGGCGTGAGCGCTGATGGCTGTGATGTGCTGCTTCAGGGGCAGAGTGAGCTATAGGGTTGTGAGGCATTTGCTCATCCCACGGAGGGGGAAAGGTTTTTAACAGCAATGCCGACCCCATAGAGACGACGTTCTTCTTCTAGTTTGTCTTTCCAGAGGAAGGAGCATCTGCCGTCTTGTAACCATTTACGAATAATGATTTACTCCTTTGGTGAATCCAAGCTTACAAAACCGTATTTTGAAACTCAATTCAGGAACTGTCAGCCTCTCTCAGCACAGTCAGACAGAACTGCTGTCATTTTACCGGCAAGCTCGCCCCGGAATCAGGGCTGGCAAGGCTGGCAGAATGGCATTCCCATTGGCCTTGGGCAGGATTTTAGAACTGCGAGCGGGCAAGGTGGTAAAATTCCAGTAAATCGCTCTCCCATGCAATACTGACTGACTAATGACGTAAATACGATAAATCTGAATACGTGGGTGGAACTTAAGTGACCTAATCGCTTCAAGTGACCCACTCTCCCCTCACCCTCCACCAACAACAACAGATTCACCATTTAGTACAATAGAAGTCAGCACACTTAATAAAAGAGCTTTAGATGTCAGATGAGGTGGCCTGTGACTGAGTCACATGTTTAGCATTTCATAATATAGAATGATGCGCTGTTCAGTATTGTACAGTGTTCGTGTATCCACTCCTCCCTGTTTGGCCCAGTGTCAAATCAAGGGGTGAAGGTGAGGAAATGGGAGGGAGAAAAGACAAATCACGCCAAAATTATGATGAGTTAATCAAAGGTATTTTTGTAAAAACTGGCTTATATGGCCTTGGGAATCGCACTAAGTGCATGACTATAGAACTGATTGGGCACAAGGGCTGTGCTGTATGACCAATATTCCATGGCTTATTTAATGAAAAAAATTACACTCTTTGTGGAGATTTTCCCCCATTTGTGAGGGGAATTTGCAGGATATTTTGGGTGCATTTCGCTGTTTTCTGTTGTCACTCAAGTGCCATTAATTCACTCTTTCTTGCACTGCTGCAGAGAGGATTGAACATGGTTGCATTTGTGGGAAGAAATTTCTGATCTTACAAGAATACCCTGAATCCTCCTGCCCGCAGCAGGGTTCAGTCCTTAAGTGACAGCAGCAGGTAAAAGTGGAGCCAAGAATGGTGCTGATTTTTTTCTTTGTTTGTCCACGAACACAAATAGGCACTAACCTAAAGTGACAACTGCAGATGTTTAGCATGTGTGGGGCAGGAATTGCTGCAAGTAATTTATTGAAAGAAAAGTAAAACCTACAGTTCCGCATGCATATAGCTCTGGACTTGTGTCCAAGCTCATTCCTGCTTAATGTGTAGGATGTAGTTGGGATCATGTTGTGAAATCTCTTTTTATGCATACTCCCCTAGTGAACACTCATCATTACACTAAAGGTTCCCAGTGTGAATCTGTACAAAACAGTGATTTGTAGAGACCACTATAAACTTTTCAGGTTTTTGAAGAAATTAACTAGATTTGTAAGGATCAGTACAAGTGCCCTGGAATGTTGACATCAGCCTATACTAGTGTACTGAACGTAAGGTTTCCTACCACCAGTTTGCGCTGAGGTTTTGGGTCTGCCTACCTTTTTAGTTCATTACTATATGTAACCCTACACTCACACACGGGGCATTGTCCTCTGTTTCATTCCGGGGCCTGTCTCCCTAGCACAAATAAAGATATCCCACAGGTCACATTCTTAACACTGGTTTTCAAACAGGGTAGCCAGATGGCCTCTCCTGGCTCACATGCCAGAGCTCGTGCTTTTGTTCCAGCGGACAATGGGTTATTCCTGGCAATGTTTAGCACTGGAGACTGACTGCACACTGACTTACTGGCTCGCTCCCTGAAGATTTACATACTATAGACAAGAATCCTGGCTCTTTCTTCAGCTGCCTTTCTGTGGGCCTGGCCTTCTGCCAACCTCCTTGAGAGTAATTTTGAGGCCTGCTTGAGTTACTTCATGCATTTACATCATCCCCTAGGGAGTGAGACTGCCTAACTAAAAGCAAAAAACTTAATTAGATGGCGGAGTGTGCATTCCTAAACTTGTCGGTGCTTTTCTTTAGCAATCCTCATTGATCCACTCATATCATGTAATAAGTGTTTTCCCTGTAATTATCAATTTTAAGATTAGCAGCTATTTGTTGCCTTTTAATACAATGAAGTTTACATTGAAATGTCATCAGTTTTATCACATTCTCTGATGTAACGTGGTGTGCTGAGGTGTCACTGATTAGTTTGGTGTTGAAAGTTTACCTGGATTATTGATGAAATTGGCTGAAATACAAGAAAATGTGATGACACGCAAAGCGTAAAGGCTTGAAATCTCAAAAACCATATGCTGAATGTGAACTAAAGTCTGTTGACGTCAAACAAAAAAAACCAATTAATATTTTGAGTGATTCATCTCAGCAGAATTGAGGATTGGTTCCACTTGAAATAGCTATCTGGCTTTCTCTTTGTTTTAAAAGTTTATTTGTTAGTGTCACAAGTAGGCTTACATTAACACTGCAATGAAGTTACTGTGAAAATCCCCTAGTCGCCACACTCCGGCACCTGTTTGGGGACACAGAGGAAGAATTTAGCATGGCCAATCCACCTAACCGGCACATCTTTTGGACTGTAGGAGGAAACCTGAGCACCTGGAGGAATCCCATGCAGACACAGGGAGAATGTACAGAATCTACACAGACAGTGACCCAAGCTGGGGATTGAACCTGGGTCCCTGGCACTGTGAGGCAGCAGTGCTAACCACTGTGCTACTGTTTATGTTTTCTGTTTTTACATTGAAATGACTTGTTGCAAAATATTTGTTTTACAATTTTAGATGGCGTCACTGACTGGCTCAGGAAGGAGTGGTGGGGATGGAATGGCCTTGAATAGTTCTCCACCTCCCCCTTCAGAGTGGAAACACAGGTGCTGCTCTGTTACTCAAAGTGCTATGCAGATGGTCTGTGGAGCGTTATTGTTATAACACTAGAGTTTTCCTTTCACCTTTTCATTTGGGTTAAGCAGCGGAGAATATTCTTGTAGAGCTGTTGACAATGACGTCATCACACTGGGATCCTGCTGTCACTGACTGTGTTTAATAACCCCTAACCTGCAGCAATACTGGTTTTAAAAATCTTGTTGTTGGTTCCAGATTCCATTCCACCACTCTGTATTTAAATTAAAGACAGTGTGGCTTAGAAATGCAATGTTCCCACGCCTGTGTCTCCTCTGCAAAACAGACATCTAAACATCCAGTGTGATAGATGAGGTGTGCACACTCATGATGGAATAGTAGTGCCCGCTATTGGTGAAGGCACAAAAGGGCCATTAAAGGAGACAGTACCTGAAACATGTCACAGACCCTTTGCAAATAGAAATCAGCAAACTCAAACCTGTTTGAGGCTCCCTCTGCATAGTTGGCCAGGACACAGCTGATGGTGCTCAGCAAAACATGCTCTGCACACAACCTAACCAGCATCCCTTAAAGGAACCAGTGGAGAAAGGTATGCTTTTAAATTAATGTGAAAGTGGAGCCAAGAGCTCCTCCCAGCTCCACTACAGAGTGAAACACTGTAATCAGCCTCCAACAGAGCTGATTTCTATCCACACCTGTCCCCTGGGGTGTCTGAATGCCACTCTAGCATCCCCAAATTCTATTCACTGGTGATATAGAAAATTAGCACCCGGCTGAAGGTTATGCCTGTAGCTAGTCATCAGTTTCTGTTGGACAACACACTGATCCAGGCTGCAGTACTGAGGAAGGATTAGGAATGCTGGAAGTGCCATCTTTTTGATGAGATGTTTAAACTGTACAGATAGAAAGTAATGATCCAACAGTGCCATGAGGCACTGTTATTTGGATGTTGTGGCCAAGATTCCTTTCTCAAAACAATTCCTGCAAAAAGTGAATCACATTTATCTGTGCTGTATGCGGGATCTTTCTGCCTACAAAATTGTGCTGTGTTTGCAAACATAATGAAATTATTAATTTTATGTGTAGTATCTGTGGATACTTAAGAAGTGATCAGTATTTTGTAAATGTAAACCATTTACATGTTTAGTTTGTGTAGAGGAGTATAATGCAAGAGTGAAATTAACAAGGAAGTTACAGAGGGTGTGAAAAGATATTGACATGTAAGAATCAAGGAAAACGCCAAGATATTTTATAAATACATAAAGAACAAGAGAACAACTAGAAAAGAGTAGGACTTATTGGAGACAAAAAAGATAACCTGTATGTACAGGTGGAAGATGTGGATATAGTTCTTTTTGAATGTTTTGTGCCAGTCTTAACCAAAAAAGGACAATGCAGATGTTATAGTTAAGGAGGAGTGGGAGATATTGGATGGGATAAACATAGTGAAAGTGAAAATATTAATGTGTTTAACATTTTTGAAAGATAAATTACCAGGGCCAGTTGTAAGGTAAGGGAGGCAAAAGAATAAATAGTGGAGGTTCTGATTGTCATTTTCCAATCTTCTTTGCCTAGGACTGAACCATTGTTTAAAAAAAGATTTAAGGGCTGGACTGCGTACTGAGAGGCTGGTTAGCTTAACATTCATGATGGGCAAGACATTGGATCAAAATTCTGAGCAACAATTTTTTTTTCCCTTTTCATTCACAGGTTATAAGTCGGTCCGCCTTGTGTCCAACGAGGGGCATACACGCGATGGGTCGTACTGGGGCTGCTCGTGGTTGTTCGAGATTGGCCTAGTGCTTCATGTCGTTAGTGTGTGCCTAAACTGGACCAGATACTGGGCAAGACGACAGCTCAGTGACTATCGCTGATTGCTGTGCAGACACGTGGATTTGGGCCGGTGTCTGTGGGAGTTTGCGCATTCTCCCCGTGCTTGCGTGGGTTTTCTCCGGGTGCTCCAGTTTCCTCCCACACCCTAAAGATGTATTGTTAGGCTGATTGGCAGGAATAAATTGTCCCTAAATCAGGTTCCCTCAATCTGGATGGCCATAAAACATTAGACAAGGGTTGTGGGTGGAGAGGGGGACTGGTGGTGTAGAGGTGGCGGCACGGGCTCGTTGGGCCGAAGGGCCTGTTTCCCAGGCTGTTTTTGTTCTTTGTAGTATTAATCGCCATTTGAAAAAGGATAGATTAATCAAGGCTAGTCAGGAATTTGTTGAGGGAAGGTCGTGTCTGACTAACCTGATTGGATTTTTTGAGGACGTAACAAGGAGGATCATAGAAGGTCGTAGTTGATGTGGTTTACATGCGTTTTGGTAACATCTTTGACAAGGCAAGGCAGATTAGTCAGTAAAGTAAAAGGCCATGGTTTGCAGAGGAAAGTGGCAAGTTGAATCCAAAATTTGCTCAGTGGCAGGAAACTCTGATTAGTAGTTGACTGGTGTTTTTGTGACTAGGAGCTTTCCAGTACGGTAGGAAGGATTATTTCCCTTAACAGAGAGTTCAATAACTGTGGCATAGATTTAAAGTAATTGGCAGTGGAATTAGTGGTTTTTTTGAAGCGAAATATTTTTCATTCAGAGGGTTTGTGGGGATCTGGAACTCATTTCCCGAAAGGGTGGTTGGGGGATGGTGGGGGGGGGGAGGGGGGAAGGGATGGGTGGTGCAGGAGAGTGGTGGTTGGGGAGGGTAGAGGTAAAAACCCTTGTTGAATTTAAAAAGTGCAGTAACATTTCTACATTTCTATTATCTGGCATATTGCAAATGAATTCCACATTTTCTTCCAACCAGAAGTCTCCTGATATCCAATCAGTGAGTAGCTGGGTGATTTAAGGTCTCACAGGAGGTGCAGGAGTGAGTGAATCTAGTGAACGACACCAAGGGAACATAGTGCTTTAGAACAGTGGGAGATGGAAACCAAGGCAAGGCTGAGAACAACTGGCCATGAGTTTCACAATTTGCAATTCTGTGAGAGTGGGACTGACTGAGAGCGATGAACGTAACCACTTGGCAACACGTATTAGCGCCAGATTCTGAGAGATGAGAGATATATCCAGTCAAAAGACAGAGCTTGCACAACAATTCCAGTTAAGCGACCGTGCCGGTTGGCACAATAGTAGATAGATGAAATTTTACGATACTTTGTTATGTACATGGATGTTCCTTAACCTACAAGTATAGGAACCAAGAGCTGGAAAGAAGGATTAGATGGGCCAGCATAGATACAATGGGCTGAAAGGTTTTCTTCTGTACAGTAAATTTCAGATTCTCTAATTCAAAATTAATTTATTATATCAGCATATATCAGAATGGATGTATGTTGTATACACGTTTTCATAGTTATAACAATAGTAGGGGGGTGGGTGGGTAATCGTCCAGTGCAGGCACCTTGCCAGTCAATGGCAATGTATGTCTATCAGCTCCAATGGGAAGGAAGTCTTGATCCTTGATATCAGCAGTGATCTGCTGTGAAAGCCCGAGCCCCTTGATACATAGACTGCGTAGAGGCAAAAGGCATCACGTGTCAGCACAGGCTTGCTGGGCCAAAGGGCCTGTTCCTGTGCTATATTGTTCTTTGTAGCTGCTCCCACATGTCAAGGGAACTGTTTCTGTACCTGTATATATAGAGGATCAAACCTTCTTGGAGCTGGATTCCTGCGTCCAATCTTTCTGCCCTGTGGAGACACATGTGGCCGAGGAGAAGGCAGCTGATTTGATGTTGCTTCAGTTGCTGCTGGCGCTGTTGTTGTTGATTTGTTTTCTCTTCTCTTGCTGTGCCTTGGGGAGATGGTGCTGTCATGGTAATGACACTGGATTAGCAATCCAGATGCCCAGATTAACACTCTGGGGATAGTGGAATTTAAATTCAGTTAATTGATCTGAATTGCAATCTAGCCTCAGTAACCTAGCCTTTGTGGGCGGCCCGGTGACAGCTCCAGTAACCCTTGTTCGATTCCCTGCTTAGCTTATTGTCTGCGAGGAGTTTGCACGTTCTCCCTGTGTCTGCGTGAGTTTCCTCTGGCTGCTCCACTTTCCTCCCACACTCTGAAGATCGATTATCTGCATTAAGTTGATTATCCATGCTAAATTGCCCCTTAATGTCAGGGAGATTAGCAGGGGTTACATGGGGTTGCGGGGATAGAGCCTGGGTAGGATTGTAGTTGGTGCAGGCTCAGTGGGCCAGATGGCCTTCCTCTGCATTGTAGAGATTCCATGATTCGATGATAATGGTGAGTAGGAATTTAAATTTGATTAATTAATCTGGAATTGAAATCTACCCTCGGTAATGGTGACTATGAAACTATCATCAATTTGGTTTGGTTCACTAATGTCCTTCAGGGAAGGAAATCTGCCGTCCTTACCTATGTGTGACTCCAGACCCGCAGCAATGTGTTTGACACTCAACTGCCCTCTGAGATAACTGTGCAAGCCATAAAGTTCAAGGACAATTAGGGATGGCAACAAATGCTGGCTCAGCCACCGACACTCACATCCCATGAAAGAATGAAGAGAAAAACCTTGCATCTGTGGTCAAGAACTGCTCTCATACGATGGTGAAGGCTGGCAGCAGAGAACTGCATCTCAAGGTAAATGAAGTGCAAGAGAGATGAAGAGACTTCAAGAAGTTGGCGATCCCCTGCCGAGGAATGTGGTGAGAACAACCTATCATCTGGCCATTGCTGAAGTTCCTCAGTTCCACTGAATAAATACTTCCCAGCGTGTTAGTTTCACTGAAGAAGCACTCCCCACTGTTTCACTTTCCTTGGTGAGCCTGGCAAGTTACTAGCAGTCGAGTAATAGGTCCTCTGAGGATTAAAGCCAGAATGCAGTGTGAAAGAGACACTTAATTACTTGCTGCAAAATACGATTGGTTTCTGTCAGTTGTGTAGGGATTCCCCCCTTGCCTTTAAACCTGGCTGGATGACATATTGAGATCCCAATATAATGTCACTTTGATTGGATTTAACTCCTCATGCAAGCCCAAACCTACCTCCCTTGCCTGTCAGAATTCTCCCAAAATGTTATTTGAAGATGTAGCGAAGGGGTTTCCTGTAGAAATCTGTACATGAGTCTCTATGGAGATACAGTTCGGATTATCCAAAGGAATAGTTTTCTTGCTGGAATCTTCTCCCATTTCTTCCTTCTTGAAAGAGTTGTCTCTTTACAAGGCTAGAGTTTCAGGATTGCTGGTAAAACTGTTGGTGTCTTACTTGGGCACCATTATTTACGTATGAACCATGAGTGACAGCACGGTGGCACAGTGGTTAGCACTGCTGCATCACAGCACCAGGGATTCGGATTCAATTCCAGCCTTGGGTCACTGTCTATGTGGAGTTTGCATATTCTCCCCATGTCTGTGTGGGTTTCTTCCAGGTGCTCTGGTTTTGTCTTTCAGTCCAAAGATGTGCACATTATGTTGATTGGCTATGCTAAATTGACCCTTAGTGCCAGGGGAACTAACAGGGTAAATAAGTGGGGTTACAGGGAGAGGGTCTGTTGGGATTGTGATTGTTGCAGACTTGATGGGCCAAATGGCCTCTGTCTGCACTGTAGGGATTCTTTGATTCTATTATATATACCGTGCCTTATTGCCACTTGTGTCATAGGTGGAATAAAATTAAAAATCTAATAATGAATGATCAGCAAGGATTTCAAAAGGGTAAATTTTGGGCAGCACGGTGGCACAATGGTTAGCACTGCTGCCTCACAGCACCAGGGACCTGTGTTCAATATCTGCCTCGGGTCACTGTCTGTGTGAAGTTTGCACTTTCCCCCGTGCGTACTCCGGTTTCCTCCCACAGTCCAAAGACGTTAGGTGAATTGGCCATGCTAAATTGCCCTTTAGTATCAGGGGAACTAGCAGGGTAAATACATAGGATTAATGGGATAGGGCTTGGGTGGAATTGTTCTTGGTGCAGGCTCGATGGACTGAATGGCCTCATTCTGCGCTGTAGTGTTTCCATTCTATGATTCAGTGAGAGTCTGGGCGGGTGAATCAGCTGAGAGTATCTCAGCCATCCATAACCTTATAATTCTCCAATATCTATATACACTTCCAGGAGGAGTTACGAGATAACGATGAGGGGTGGGAATTTTATCTTTTGTAATCCAGTACCTAGTACAACCTTTGCATTCTCGTTTCCACAACACCACTCCTCACCACCCCAAAACCCACCAAACCTTTGCCGCCTCTCTTCCCCCTTTCATGTGGCTGAACTTACCATTCCTCAGGATTAAAGTAGTGGCGTTCTCAGCTCGTCACGACTACTGGGCGACCTTAATAATGTTTCTCTAGAGATACAATGGGAAATCCCTAAATGATTCTCCAGCGGTACAGGAGGGGGTCTTCATGAATGTTTCTATGGCACAGAATGAGTTTTCCTTCTTGCACAAGTGTTCCTAAGTATTAAAGTATTTAAATATTCTTTAGCGAAAATATAGTTTTCCTACTCTGAGGTTAAATGTGTAGAGAATCTATATTCAGTCCTGCATGGATTGCTCAGACGTTGCACCCTACAAATAACACTGAATGTACAAAACAAACTAAAGAAAGTCTAACTACCCAGAATAACCCAGCGTGTGATTGTCAGGAGAATTTTCTTGACCAAATTTAGTCATAAAATAACTCATCTCCTTGTGTGTTTAATTTAGTTAATGGGGTACAAGTGAAAGAATAAGCCAGGAAGAAAGTTAAAAATTTTCCTAGTTCTGGGCACAGTGCCAAAGTTGAAATGTAGAGTGTCTGGAAAAATAGAATGCTGAGTATTTCACATATTTTGTTAAGGCTTCTTTGTTTGACAGACAATGGTGTCTTCCTGTTATTTTATTTCCATTGCATTGCTATGGCAATGTACTAATCCATTCAGGTATATTGTAGGGGAGTGAAAAAATGTCAGCGGTCTCCTTGGTAGGGCTTAACAACAGTAGGAACATTCTCCCTTGTAAGGTGTCCATGTGACTAGACAGGGTCTGCGATGCAACATGCAATCTCTGTGTATCTTCTCCAAGGCTTAGTTTATGTGGTGAATCCACCTTGAGCAAGGAGTATACAGCAGGAGGCATTTAGTTACAACCTTTGGTAAATGTGGCTGGGGGTGTCGGGTTAGGAGGCAAAGAAACATACCTTTCCACAGGATCAGAATTCTGGAACCCCCAGTGTTTCCGACACAAGAATTTGAGACATGGTTGCATTGGAACGCAGGCAGATTCCCAGTCAACCTCTGACTGTCCCTAAGACAATTGCCCAAATCTTCTGATCAAGAATGGAACACCTATTTCATAACCTTGACCAGACAGAAACATGCCCAGTTGCCTTCCTCTGATTTTTCTGGGCTACTCTCCAATGGAGGATCCTTCCAAACTGACTCAGCACAAGAAACCTTGGAGATATCAGTGAAGGCGATAGGTGCAGAAGGCACAACCACCAGCAGCCATATTCTGGAAAATAGAGTTTAATTGTCCCAAAGCTTTTTTGAAAAGCTACAGAGAGAAGCTGGGTGCATAAAGGGGTAGGATGGATGAGGTAAGTGGGAAAAGGTTTAGATTTGGTTAGGTAGTTGGGTGAGGGTTAAGGGATTATGTGGGAAAGATAAATGGTTGAAGGAGGATTAAGGTATTGATATTGGGTTGAGAGTTCGGGAGTTAGTGAAAGGTCAGGGGTGAGGCTTATGAGGTTAGGGGAGTAATTGGGGTTTCAGGGGGAGTTGGTGTGGTCAGGTCGAGTTGTGGTGGGTGTGGAGGGGCTGGTTGGGGGAGGTCAGTTGCACAGTCATCCAGAAGTTAGACTAGAATCTTGGGTAACTACGCACTTAAGTAAGTTGGAACTATTTAAAGTCTCTGACCCAGACTTGGAGACTTCCAAGAGGTCCAATAGTGCAACTTAAGGAGTATGTCCAGCCTAACTGTCCGGAGACTTGAAGATCTGGGCTAACGTAATGGAACCCCAAGTTTGTCACATATGACATGGTAGTGCAAAACTCTGATTAATGTAATGCACAGTGAAGCCTAATGATCAACCTGCGATAATGCTAACATTAACCAGTAAATGGAATTGTGAATGTGATCTGCAGCTCCTGTGGTACTATTTACTACTCGCCATTTACCTATTTTGGCTGTTACTCACCTTTTATATGCACCTGATATTCCTTGGAGAGAATTCCAAACTGCTGCTGATGATGCAGCCAGAGAGTAAACCCTGAGTGTGGAGAAAAATGTGTGCATACAACACGCTAACTCCTAACGAAAGTATTTCTACTCAGAGGCATGGCACAAGCAGAGGTAACAAGCTAGAATTTTCCTTTTGAGTTAGAAATCATTTCCTAATGTTTGATCCACCTCCCAAGTGCTGGTGCCTGCCCATTCTGACATTATGGTGGAGTGGTGGGAGTGGGCTGGAGTTAAGACTGCCATTTCTGAAAGCAAGCCCAAGGTAGGAATGGAAATGGATGGGTTAGACCACCTGCCTCTATTCATTGGCCCATTTTTGTGCATGACTAACATCTCTCCACCTCTCCATGCCCCAGCTTCACCCTCATGCTCCCTTTGTTACCCCTATGTTCTCTTCATTACCCCCATACTCACTTAACCAGTATCCATTATGGACAGAACTCATGAGTTCTGTAAGAACATTGGGAAATCTTTGAGGTGTTCACGAAACTGCCAAAACAAACAAACAGCAATTTAAAGACCTAAACAAAGCTTACAATCCTCTTGACACCTGTTCAACATTCCCCACTGAGCTTCATCTATTAGTGGGATTTGCAGCTCACCAAGTATTTACAATGAGATTCCATGGCACAACTGTGTCAACAAAACTTTAGAGCTGAATATGTAAAATCCTTTGAAGCAATGAGATAACTGAATCAAAGTCTCAACAGATAGCTGAACTGTCAATCAAAAAAGCCAATCATCTGCTCAGCTATTTTAAAAGCTCAACAGATGGCCGGACTATGCGTGAAGATTGAAAATAAAGCACAGGGTCCATAAAATCCTACATGTAGAAGAGCACTTTATCCAGTGGATAACCTATTCAAATTCATCTGAACACTTTCACAATGCTGGTCAATTTATTTGTCACTTATCTTTTGGCAACAAACCTCATTACCAATCATTGCATTAAAACATACTTGAATTATCATACAGCACCTCCTTATGACATACAACATCTTTTAAACCTATCTGTTGGAAGATTCCAGATTGTAAAACAGGCTTTCTCTTCTTTCAGCACCCCTCATAACTGACATGGTCCACAGCTTTCAATATCCCATGAAATACAAAATTGTAGTAGGCATCCCACTTTTTCTGCACCATCAGAATGTCAGTCGGTGTAAAGGAGGTTGCAGTTTCTGAGTTCCAATCCCCTTTGCCTCTTTCCTGCCCACTTGGTATTGGTTAAAGTCAGCAAAATCCAAAATCTAGCCCAACATGTAAAATAAATCAGTTAGTCTGATGTGAGGGTCAGTGCAATACAATGATCAGTGTGTATGATGGCCACTGAAGCTTAATGGTCAAATACCCTGTTCATTGGGGTTTTTTTAACCATTGAACTCGTACTTTATCAGAGGCTTATTTTCCTGTCTGGCGCAGTTAAAATTATAAATATGCTGCTAAATGAGCGTTCATTTTACGCCTGGTTAAGAAGATTTATGAATATTTTGTTGATTTTTTTGAGCAATGAGTACTCATATCTGATTAAAATAAATTACTCAAAATATTTATGAAGGCAGCAGCATGAGTAGTTGTGGGATTAGGAATTGCATCGGCAGAATCATGGGCTTGAATATTCTCTCCTGGGCTGGGAACGCGGATTGAGACATTCTGCAGCTCTGTAAACCCTTCCCGGGAAAGTGTCCCTAAGAAGGTTGGGTTTTTGGGGAGAGGGGTCATTGCGGGTGCCCTGGAAAGTGGCTGCTGGATGAGGGGTGGGCTGGGTAAAAGGTTGCACTGTCACCTTGCCAAGATTATGAAAATAAACAATAAAACAATGAAGAGCTCTTACCACCCTCCTACCCACATCCCACCCTGGACTCTTTGTGCTCTATCCATGCTAACATGTCTCCCCACTCATCCCCATGGCCTTTCATTGCCCCAGTGCCAACTTAATGCCAACTCAAGCCAACTCCTGTCCCCACCCAACACCATTTGCCTTTGCGTCTACCGTACCAATTTACCCAGTGTCCACAATATGCAGATCTCAGGACCCATGCTGAGATTAAATAAAGTATCTCTTGATTAATTCACTATTTTGAAAAATAACAACCATTGATAAAAATCCTTCACTCCATTTAAATTCCTTTAATCCTTTTGGAAACAAACTTTTGTATTCATAACCCTGCTTCAAGAGTGGGCTGTACTGTGGCACAGTGGTTAGCATAGCTGCCTCACAATGCTAGGGACCCAGTTCAATTCTAGCCTCAGATCAATCTGTATGGAGTTTGAATGTTTTCCCTGTGTCTGTGAGGGTTTCCTCTGGGAGCGTCGGTTTCTTCCCACACTCCAAAGATCTGCAGGTTAGGCTGATTGAGCATGCTAAATTACCCCTTAGCGTCAGAGAGACTAGTAGGATAAATGGGGATTATGGGGATAGAGCCTGAGAGGGACTGTTGTTGGCGCAATGGGAAAATGGCTTCCTTCTGCATTGCAGGGATTATATGTAATAGTTTATAACTACATGGAACTGTCAATCAAACTGAAATGACAGGCACCCTGCTGTGATAATGAAAGGTTGTAAAAGTAGTCATGCAGCTCTAATCCCATAATGATAATTCTTGGGTTTATGCCCACAGACAGATTGAAATAATTTTTTTTAAGTACTGAAAATGTCAAGTTCTTTTGACACTTCCAATGGATCTGACAATTCCAGTGAGTTTATGCACATTCGTGTTGAATTTTAACAATCCCAAAGAGCAGCTTTCCTGTCCCAGAAGTGCTCAGGACCACATCCAAAAGGATACTATAAAGAACAAAGAAAGAACAAAGAACAAAAACAGCCCGGGAAACAGGCCCTTCGGCCCAACGAGCCTGCGCCACCATTTTAACATTACCAGTCCCACCTGGAGTGTGGGAGGAAACCGGAGCACCCGGAGAAAACCCATGCAAGCACGGGGAGAATGCATAAACTCCCACAGACATTGGCCCAAATCCATGTGTCTGCACAGCAAACAGTGATAGTCACTGAGTTGTCGTGTTGCCCAACATTTTTCTTGTGGTCTTAGTCAGAGCAGGAGCCATACCAAGCTGTGATACAACCAGAAAGAATGCTTTCTATGGTGCATCTGTAAAAGTTGGTGAGAGTTGTAGCTGACATGCCAAATTTCCTTAGTCTTCTGAGAATGTAGAGGTGTTGGTGGGCTTTCTTAACTATAGTACACTGCCTTTCTAACCCAGTATTAACAATCCCACTGCCTTCCTAATCCAGTATTAACAATCCCACTGCCTTCCTTATCCAGTATTAACAATCCCACTGCCTTCCTAATCCAGTATTAACAATCCCACTGCCTTTCTAATCCAGTATTAACAATCCCGCTGCCTTCCTAATCCAGTATTAACAATCCCACTGCCTTCCTAATCCAGTGTTAACAATCCCGCTGCCTTTCTAACCCAGTATTAACAATCCCGCTGCCTTTCTAACCCAGTATTAACAATCCCACTGCCTTTCTAACCCAGTATTAACAATCCCACTGCCTTTCTAATCCAGTATTAACAATCCCACTGCCTTCCTAATCCAGTATTAACAATCCCACTGCCTTTCTAATCCAGTATTAACAATCCCACTGCCTTTCTAATCCAGTATTAACAATCCCACTGCCTTCCTAACCCAGTATTAACAATCCCACTGCCTTCCTAATCCAGTATTAACAATCCCACTGCCTTTCTAACCCAGTATTAACAATCCCACTGCCTTTCTAATCCAGTATTAACAATCCCACTGCCTTCCTAATCCAGTATTAACAATCCCACTGCCTTCCTAATCCGGTATTAACAATCCCACTGCCTTCCTAATCCAGTATTAACAATCCCACTGCCTTCCTAATCCGGTATTAACAATCCCACTGCCTTCCTAATCCAGTATTAACAATCCCACTGCCTTTCTAATCCAGTATTAACAATCCCACTGCCTTTCTAATCCAGTATTAACAATCCCACTGCCTTCCTAATCCAGTATTAACAATCCCACTGCCTTTCTAACCCAGTATTAACAATCCCACTGCCTTCCTAATCCGGTATTAACAATCCCGCTGCCTTCCTAATCCGGTATTAACAATCCCGCTGCCTCCCTTATCCAGTGTTAACAATCCCGCTGCCTTCCTAATCCAGTATTAACAATCCCACTGCCTTCCTAACCCAGTATTAACAATCCCACTGCCTTCCTAACCCAGTATTAACAATCCCACTGCCTTCCTAATCCAGTATTAACAATCCCACTGCCTTCCTAACCCAGTATTAAGAACAAAGAACCTCTCCAAAAGCCCTGGCACCTTTAGGTCATCTCCTACTTGGTCCAAATGTGCATCTCCTGTTTTAGACATACCCCAACTAGCCAAAATCAGATCTGACTGAGGCAGATGGACATGCACTTCAACATGTACAGCTGCTGCCGTGAAACCAGATGCATAAATTAGAACCCAGCCCTATTCCAAGCCTGTGAAGATAGCAGGAGCTGTGTTCAGAGGTATGACTTCCAGATCTGGGCCTTTGCCACCATTTTCACAAAGGCAGAGAGCATCTGTGTGAAAATTCAGGCCATGATCATTAACCCAGGGACATGCCGGAATATAGAGTGTATCCTCCTGGATCTCTGATTCAGTTATTTGTTCTGAATATTAATAGTGAAAATTATCTCGGCAGCCAAAATCTCAATTGTGAACCTATCACAATCATGCCTAATTGTGTTCTCACCTGAAATATTATGCATACATTTCCCAGAAGGGGGGTCAGTTTACAGCAGTCAGGGTTAGCTTCCTGAATGATGTTACATTCCTTATCTCAGAGCTGTTGAAAGCAATGTTAGACCCCAAGATCCAGTTGAACTAGGTTAACCCGGCATAGACCAAGGATCATACCTGGGGCCTTGGCAGTGCATTGTATGGAAAATTATAATGTACTTACTGGAAAGCCTTCATCCTTCTTTGTGCAGACAATTCCATTGCAAATCAGTTTTTCAGTGTAGCCATTCAGGATGGAGGACAGTTAATTGCTGGAACCAGGGACTCACTTACACTTTTTGCTTATTCTTAGTGACCAGCTTTATGGGAGGAGCTGTTTCAAAGTGTGGTACATAGGAACAGGGATAGATTGCTTAGCCCCTTGAATCTATTCTGTGGAACAAAGTTCTTGATCCTTACATAATGCATCTCTGCAAGAAATGTTAATTGCAGCATCATATGGCTTATCTATCAATGATCATCATAACAGTAAAATGTGCTTTATAACCTCACAGAGGAATCGGACAACGTGTGGAAGCAAAGCACACTGTAGAAATGGTGCATGGACATTTGTCACTGCCTCTGGAACACTCTAGATTAGAATGTGTGGTTTCTAATGTATCTAATGGCAGACTTGATGGGCCAAAGTGCCCCTTCTGCAATGTATGATTCTGTGATTCTATGGAACAAAGAGTTGTTGGATAGGGAATGGGTATGGGAAATCTTGTTCACTCCCTTCCATCCAACCCATTATTGCAATTAGTTAAACCATATTTATCACAAGATTATTAATAATGGCCATAGTAATCATAGGCCTGACTGAGTTATTATATTTTATACCCTTTCACAGGTGAAGGAACATGCCTTTTACCAACACAATGACATCCAATAAGACAACGGTGTTAAGCTGGACAACAACCACCTGTAACTCAAAGTCCACTGACTGGTGAGCAAAATCTGCCATTGAACCACATAGAGCTGGGGCCATCTCAGTTTAGTGACTTGCATGTCTTATAAATGGGATTATGTCATAAGACAGTGAGGTGTCAGACCACAATTGTTAAAATGTTGTATGCTGAAAAATTGATGAAATCTCAGTTACTGTAACCACTGGGGATGAAACTTGTCCTGGTTGATAAAATAGGCTGTAGGGACTAGTTAGGTTGTTTCACCCTCTACTGCTTAAAACCGCTGTGGAAAAGATATTTGAGCGAGGTGTGAAAAAGATTGAGCAAGGAGGGAATATGACTCATTTTACTTAGCACTAAAAGTTAAAATTACCTCCATTGAGTTCATGGGTTATGGCTGAAATCTCTGGCATTATTTGCAAGCAAGTTAATTAAGAAATTGTACTTTGTAGCTTCAGTTATTTCTGCTCCTGCAGAGCTAACCAATGCGTTGTAAGTGGCTATTTCTTTATGCAGTTTGTTTAGATGTCACGAAGAGTTTGCATGGAAGGGTTCATGATTTTGGATGTGTGCATGTATATAAAAACTACATTCTGGATATCCACTGGCAGATTTCCTGTGATATCATCCATAATGAGTCAGGAATTAGGGTGTTTTGGAGAAGGGAAGTTGGTGGGGAGGTCAATGGTTTGAATGATGGAATTTGAAAAGAAGTTTGCAATAGTTTCTAAATTATTTTGACGAATAAATTATTAGTGTCTTCCTTAGTGCACCCAGATGGTAAAACCATTGAGAATATATTGGAGAGTGAGGTTTCAAATCTCGAGATTTTCCAGTCAGTATTATTTTTAGGCCCATGTGAACCATTCCTTTCAGGTGGGAAAATACCAGGTTGAGACCACTCAGTTTAGTCATTGTTTGCATAAATAATGACATTCCCTTGGAGCATAGTGTATTTATGTGCACTTGTGTGTTAATTATATTGCTAGAAAGTCTTCGTGGCATTGTCACTAAGTTGAATTATGTTATTTTTTATACGGACACCAGTTGTATCCTGAGTAATGCACAATGTTGAGGTGCTAATTGTTGGTAAATACAAATTCTGATCATCAGCAGTTTAATTCTTCTACGATCAGAGAATTTAACAAATTGCAGAGTGTCAGCTCCAAGTCCACCATACCCTGTAACTTTTATTTTGCTTTGCCATTATTTTAAGATTGTTTTACATCTGTAGCAGTGTATCACATATAATGGAATGTTTAGTGTACCATTTCTTTGTATAGGTAATATATAAGTCAAAAAATACAAAAACATTATATTCATATTATTATTGAATAATAGAAGGTCTCCTATGATGTAGATAGATTTATAGAATCCCCACAATACAGAAGGAAGCCATTGAGCCTATTGAGACTGTACTGACCACATCCTACCCCGGCCCTACACCCGTAACCTCACATATTTACCCTTCTAATCCTCCTGACATGAGGGTCAATTTAGCGTGGCCAATCAACCTAACACACATATCCTTGAACTGTGGGAGGAAACCAGAGCTCCCAGAGGAAACCCATGCAGACACAGGGAGAATGTGTGAACTCCACACAGACAGTGAATTGAGGCTGGAATTGAACTGGTGCTGGTGCTGTGAGGCAGCAGTGCTAACCACTGTGTCGCCCAAAAGTACCTGTATTATAGTATAGCAATCTGGTATGACGTTGGAATGTTGAATATACTGTACACATTTCATTCAGTCATACTAGTTTCCTCCCACAATCTGAAAGACATGTACAAAGTCCATGGCCTGGAGTGCATTTTCTAATGTTTACTTCAAGAATATTTTGAGATCTCTTATGGACACTTGAGGCAAGATTTTGTGAACACAGATGGGCACAAATCCCATAATAGCCACTAAATCTCACGAGAGCACCGTAACGAGATAGTGAGGTCTCATTTAGAGTCATGGAGGTTTACAGCATGGAAATATGCCCTTCAGCCCAACTATGTTCTTTGAGATCTTCCCCAACCTCCCCGCCGGCAATGTAATCACGTTCACGTCCAGAAAGGGCATGAACCTGATTTGCATGAAATTAAATCAATTTAAATATTATTAACAGGCTCAATACGACATTGTCCAGCCCCATCGAATGCTCCCCCCTGATGATGTAACGTCATGCCGGCACAGTTCTCTACTGGTTTTTGAAAACAAGATGATCACACTGGGGTGCTGAACTGCCTGGAGGCCTGGGGGTTAAGGCCGAGGCTGGGCATTGCCGGTGACATGATGACATCAGGGCGGGGATGGGTGGGTGAGGAAAGAAGGGCTGAGTGGCCCCCAATACTTCCATGATTGATGGGTGTCAAAACGAAGCTTGTGGGAAGGGGGTCCTTCATGGCCGTGGAAGGGTGGGAAAGAGTCTACTGTTTTGGCAAAAGGGCGCTCCGTTCTCTGTGGAACTGGCCTTGCTGCCTCCGTCAGGCCCCGCTCAGCCAGAGTGATGCGCAAACCATGCCCCGAGTTTTGTTTGACAATATCTGGAGATCTGATGAGAACATCTACTCTGTTTGTGGAGAGAAGCATACTGGTTTTCAGTCAGAACCTGATACTTTGCAATTTGTTGGAAAATTCCACCCTTCTATTCTTGCTTGCTAATCAATATTGGCTAGAATTTGTGACTTGACACTTGTCCCTTATTTTAGTTTCTAGCCAAGAGTTAATTTTATACACATTCTACTTTTCCTTCTGTCTTAGTTAAACTAAAACAACTTTCCAATATCAAACAATTATTTCATGTGCCACAATTTTCTCAGACTAGCAACTCCTTTTGTAATTTGTTTTATATCCATTCCCACTTGACACATATATCTGACATGCTTAAATTAACACTGCAATGAAATTTCATGTGAAAATCTTCAAGTTGCTATACTCCAGTGTCTGGGTACACTGAGGGAGAATTTAGCATGACCAATGCACCTAACTAGCACATCTTTCAGATTGTGGTGGGAAACCAGTCTGACTAAATTAAATGTGTACAGTACAATCAACATTCCAACGTCATACCAGATTGCTATGCTATAATGCAAGTACTTTTGGGCAGCACAGTGGTTAGCACTGCTGCCTCACAACACCAGGGACCTGAATTCAATTCCAGCCTCGAGTTACTGTCTGTGTGGAGTTCGCACATTCTCCCTGTATCTGTGTGGGTTTCCTCTGGGAGTTCTGGTTTCCCCCCACAGTTCAAAGATGTGCGTGTTATATTGATTGGCCAAGCTAAATTGACCCTCGTGTCAGGAGGATTAGAAGGGTAAATATGGGGGGGGTGTTACGGGGATAGGGCCTGGGTAGGATGTGGTTGGTACAGTCTCGATGAGCTGAATGGCCTCCTTCTCACATTATTAATCAGTGCAGGGAACAGAATCCTCACCCAGATTTCCTTGCTGTTATAAATAGTGGTGTATTTGCTGTGGAAGGAAGAGACAAGTGTTCTCTGGTTGATTATCACAAACCTTTTTTTGGTGAATGATTTTTGTAACCAAATTAATCAGAAATGATAATTCGGATCTGGTTCTAGAAGCTCAGCCAATGGGGAAGGTAACTGGAGTGGCATTAGAATTTGGGACACGATCAGTTGCAACCCTGATGTGATTGACTGAAGGAATCATAGAATCCCTACGGTGCAGAAGGAGACCATTCAGCCCATCGAGCCTGTGCTGATAACAGTCTCACCCAGGCCCTAATCCCATAAACCCATGTATTTACCTGGCTAATTCCCCTGACACTAAGGGGCAATTTAGCAAGGCCAATCCACCTTTCCTACACATGTTTGGAACACAGGAGGAAACCCACGTAGACATGGGGAGAACATGCAAACTTCACACAGTTACTTGAGACCGGAATTGAACCAGAGCCCCTGGCACTATAAGGCAGCAGCACTAACCGCTGTGTCACTGTGCTGCCCCAATCACCTAATTATTAGATTGGTTAAAAGGATGCTGGAATCACACAATCCTCTTTTCAATGTATGTAATTTTATTGTTAGATGTGTAACAAAGCTGAATCCACTGGCAACAACAGGTGTGTTCTACCCATCAGAGAATGTGTTATTATTTTAAATAAATAGGCCCAAATCATCCCAGCATCGAAATAATTCCAGTCGACACTAATCACTGGAAAAAATACATGTTTGCCTGCTAGCACTTCTTACTTCCAAACTTCTGATGCTGTATGTTCCCTAAAGCCTCCATCTTACGAAACCAGGCAGGCCTCAACACCGTGCAACAGACGTCAAGCCGTGCCCCCTTCTTTATGGTGCTAGCTGTCGTATCCTGGGAAGTAAGTCTGACTGTCCCAAAGCTTGTGTTAATTTTGCTATTTCCAGCTGTTTCACAGTAGAAAATGGACTTTTCAGTATCTGCAATTATTAAATATCCTGTGGCTGGCATTTCTAAATCACATTATTCTTTGATTGAACAGGCTGAGACTGAGGGGAAAAATCGTAGGCTTCAGATTGCCTGGAGCTATGAACCCTCAAATCTGCTCAGCCTCGCACTACTGACAGTGCTAATATTCCTGTACTGTCCAAGGTGCAGGATGGGGTAAACACTGTGTGGGAGGGAGGTGGGTGGAGGAGTGGTTGAACATTGTTGTGGTTTCTTTAGTGCTTTGACAACCCAGCTGATCTACTTGAGGTTTCCCTGATTTTATACCTGCTATGAAAAAGAACTATTATGTAAATCTGTATAAAGGAAGCAAGGTGCAGACAGACCACTTCTGTGCAGTTCTGGCCAATCACTGAACAATCCGGGCAGAATGAAATGGCAATCGGAAGTATAAACTTCCCACCTAAGTATCCGGGATATGCTGATGTCGGGAATTCTGAGGGGTCATAGAAACCCTACAGTGCAGAAGGAGGCCATTTGACCCATCAGGTCTATTTCGACAACAATCCCACCCCAGGCCCTATCCCCATTACCCCACATATTTATCCTGCTAATCCCGTTAACCTATGCATCCCAGGACACTAAGGGACAATTTAGCATGGCCAATACACCTAACCCGCATATCTTTGGAGTCTGGGAGGAAACTGGAGCACCCAGAGGAAACCCATGCAGACATGGGGAGAATGTGCAAACTCCACACAGCCAGTCACCCAAGCCAGGAATTGATCCCAAGTTTCTGGAGTTGTAAGGCAGCAGTGCTAACCACTGTGTCATTGTACTGCCCATGTAACCTTTGGGGTATCTCCAGTCTCTGACTATCTACAGACTGGAAGCTGTGGACCAATACTTCAAGGAGTTGTAGGCTTTAAAATGTTTAAAGATATGATATTCAGTGAAATGTACCTTTCGACTTCATGCCTTCATTAATCCAGGAATTTTCAGCAGATTTGGGGCCTTTTAGAAACAGGGAACATCAGAGGTGAAAAATAAATCAAAGTTTTTACGGAAATTGGAGAAAAAATAATTATGCTTTCAAAAAAGACCTGTGTGTAAAATGTTTCTGATTATTCTTTGTATGTATGAGTGTAAAAGGTGAAAGTATTGCACTAGGATTTCCTACAGTAGTCCAACAGATTCCTTGCCAATTAAGGCAAAATTATAGAATCATTGAATTCCTACAGTACAAAAGGAGGCCTTTCAGCCTATCAAGCCTGCACCAACAACAATCCCATTCATGCTCTATCCCTTAGCCCCATGTATTTACCCTTCTAATCACCCTGAAACTAAGGGGCAATTTAGCAAGGCCAATCCACCTTTCCTGTGCATCTTTGGATTGTGGGAGGAAACTAGAGCACCCAGAGGAAACCCACGGAGACACAGGAAGAACTTGCAAACTCCACACAGACCCAAGGCCAGAATCAAATCCGGTACTGTGAGGCAGCAATGCTAACCACTGTGCCACTGTGGAATAAATAGAAAAAACAGTGATTATTGGCAGATTATCAAATGCTGGAAACTAATGGGGGAAGGAGGAATGTCTGTAAAATTTGAAATCTTAGAACCCTACATGTCTTCCACAGCTGGCTTTCCCACAGGCTGCCTCTCATTCTGTTTATTAATCTTCAATCTCATGTTAAAGTTGTATTGGAGTTTGCTTATCAAACCCCTTTCTCATGTGGGTGTTTATCATTGAACAACTTCAACTCTTGAACAGTGCAGTTTGCTCCGAGAGTTGGGCATTTCTATGTTTGGATTGGATGTATATTTCCTTCAATATCAGCAGAAGTTTGCTGATTGAAAATCTGAATTTCTGTTTTTGTTGATGTACCCATCTGCAGAAATCACCATGGAAACATGATCCCCACACAAACACTGAGATTACCAGAGCAGTCATTATCTGTACACATCAAGTTTCAGGAACACATCTGGCTGTGTGTTTTTTTTAACCACCTACTGTCCCTTTTTGCAATTTATCATCTTTTTCCACCCTTCTCAATCAGTTGCATAACTAATTACATGACTGAGAAAGTGGCATTTGCGGTTGTAAATGTGGCAGTATGTTACAAGAGCATTTAAGTTAAATTGTTAAGTTAGTAATGTGATTGCCTGGGGCTGTCCAAACCTCCTTGCAGAGGTTGTTGGCATCTCTGAGATATTCAGTGAGGTACTGTTTATTCAAAGTGTTTAGCTTAAGTAGAGATCTCCTCAGATCAATCAGTGACCTTTCAGGCTAACCACACAATATGGCTGTGGTTTAGGACCCACATTTAGAGAAATATGCAGCAAAGATCTGAGAAACAGCTGTATTTTCATTCAGTCCTATTCAGTACACTCTGTTGTTTTGCTTTTTGTTAAAATGTCTAAAGTCATCCATATTTCAGTCCTTTGCCCAGTCTGCCATTTTTGAATGCAGCGTTACAGCGAGTAATAGTGGTCTGTGATATTCATCCCAACTTTCCAATCCAATCCCAAGGGCTAGCTTTGTTCCCTACAATGTCTGTTTCAGCGCCTTTCTGAGAGTAGCGATCTGATTCAGCCTTTGCTCGAGTTGGATTGCCGTCAAACTTTTTTGAAGTAACAGGAGAAAGTGAATGTGGTGCCTTATTTGAGAGAGCACTGCAGCAGTAAAAGCTGTTTAAAAATATATAAATCATTAAAATTGTAGGCCTGCTGAGCAATTTATTGATTTTATATAGATATATGACTGAGGTCAAGTTGACTTTTCCCTCCAGAGAGCTCTTACTATCCAGTGATCCAGTTCAAACTCATTGACAGGTTCTGGTTGCAGAGTCTCGTTCTTCATTTCTTTGTACTTGCTGAGCTAAACTCTAGGCAAGTTTGCAGTGGAATGGGTGTAACATGCACGGACAGGAATGTGATGAGGGGCAAACTGATTAATTTAACAAACTGAATCCAGCATTGAAACCAAAGAACTTGCTCAGGAGCAGGGAAATGCGAGGGACCGAATGGAGCACTTTGTGACATTCTCTTCTGGGGAAATCTGACAATCTGGTCACATCTGACTTTAATTCAGGGCTATGACAGGTGAGTAAAGAATAGAAAATCATGAGCGTGCAGGTAGCCAGTGCTATTTATACAGCTTATCGGCTGCACCTCTGTTGGGAGGAGGTCAGGGGGCAGTCTCTGCTGCCACTTAAAGACAATCTAAGCCTCCTTATTGGATGGTTGCAGACAGGAAGGAGAAAGAAGATGAAATAGTTTTAGATTGGATACCGAGGTTTTCTGATGCCTCTTTTTAGAGGTCTTATTCCAGCCTGCGGTTGGAAGGAGGGAGATCCCTGGTCGGTCTTGTCCCTGATATGGAAATGCCGGCGTTGGACTGCAGTAAACACAGTAAGAAGTCTCACAACATCAGGTTAAAGTCCAGCAGATTTATTTGGCAGCACTAGCTTTTGGAGCCTGAAGAAGGAGGTTGAGGCTCCGAAAGCTTGTGCTGCCAAATAAATCTGTTGGACTTTAACCTGGTGTTGTGAGATTTCCTGCCGGCCTTGTCCCACCAGCAGAGTTGGTGGCGTAACGGTTTTGTCAGGAGAGAGTGGGTCTTGGAGTGTGTGACATTGACTCCAGACCCCATGAAGCCTCACAGCATTCAGTCGTAAACAAGCAACAAATTCTTCCAAATAAAGGGTGTGACTATGAGTACCAACAAAGGCCCTAGTTGTTTCTGTCTTTTTGTGGGATATGTGGAACATTGTTCCGGTTCTACTTGGGCTTCCTCCCACAATTGTTTTTCCACTACGTTGATGACTGTATTGGTGTCGCTTCCTTTTCTCATCCGGAAATGAAAATTTCATCAATTTTGCTTTCAATTTCTTTTCTAAAGGTTTATTTATTAGTGCCAGAACTGCAATGAAGTGGCTATGAAAATCCCCTAGTAGCCACACTCTGGCGCCTGTTCAGGTACACTGAGGGAGAATTTAGCGTGGCAGTGCACCTAACCAGCACGTCTTGTGGACTGTGGGAGGAAATTGGAGCACCTGGAGGAAACCCACGCAGACACAGGCAGAGTGGGCAGACTCCGCACTGACAGTAACCCAAGCCGGGAATCGAACCTGGGTCCCTGGCGCTGTGAGGCGGCAATGCTAACAACTGTGCTACTGTTCTGCCCCACCCTTCCCCCTTCTCTCACCTTTACACAGTCCATCTATGGCATCTTCCTTCCTTGGCCTCTCTTGTCTCCATTTCTGGGATATTATCTACTAATATTCATCACAAGCCCATCGACTCCCACAGCTATCTCAACTACACTTTTTTACATCCTGCTTCCTTCCAACTGCTACTACATCCCTGCTGCATCTGTTCTGATGATGTTACCTTCCACCTTGACACTTCGACATACATTTTCCTTTTTTTGTATTCATTCGTGGGGCATGGGCATTGCTGGCTGGCCAGCATTATTGCCCATCCCTAGTTACCCTTAAGAAGGTGGTGGTGAGCTGCCTTCTTGAATTCCTGAGTCCATGTGTTGAGGATTGACCCACAATGCTGTTAGGGAGGGAATTTAAGGATTTTGACCCAGCAACTGCGGAAGAATGGCGGTATATTTCCAAGTCGGGATGGTGAGTGGCTTGCAGGTGGTGGTGTTCCCATGTATCTGTTGCCCTTGTTCTTCGAGAAGGAAATGATCGTGGGTTTGGAAGATACTGTCTAAGGATCTTTGATGAATTTCTGCAGTGCATCTTGTAGATAGTACACACTGCATCGGTGTTGAAGGGAATGGATTTTTGTGGATGTGGTGCCGATCAACTGGGCTGCTTTGTCTTGGATAGTGTCAAGCTTCTTGAGTATTGTTGGAGTTGCAAGTGGGGAGTATTCTATCACATCCCTGCCTTGGTGGGCAGACTTTGGGGAGTCAGGAGGTGAGTTACTCGCTGCAGTATTCCTAGCCCCTGACCTGCTCTTACAGCCACTGTGTTTATGTGGTGAGTCCAGTTGAGTTTCTGGTCAATGGTAACCCCAAGGCTGTTGACAGTGGGGGATTCAGAATGGTAACACCATTGAATGTCAAGGGGTGGTGGTTAGAGTGTCTTCTATTGGTGATGGTCATTGCCTGACATTTGTGTGGTGCAAATGGTACATGCAACTTGTCAGCCCAAGCCTGGATATTGTCCAGATCTCGTAGCATTTGAACATGAACAGCTTCAGTACCTGAGGAGTCACAAATGGTGCTGAACATTGCAATCATCGGAGAACATGCCCACTTCTGACCTTTTGATGGAGGGAAGGTGATTGATGAAGCAGCTAAAGATTGTTGGGCTGAGGACACTATCCTGAGGGACTCCTCCTGAGATGTTCTGGAGCTGAGATGACTGACCCTCCACAACACGGCCATCTTCCTATGTACCAGGATGACTCCAACCAGCGGAGAGTTTGCCCCGATACCCATTGATTCCGGTTTTGCTCGGGCTCCTTGATGCCACATTCAGTCAAATGCGACCTTGATGTCAAGGGCTGTCATTCTCACTTCACCTCTGGAATTCAGCTTTTTTTGTCCATGTTTGAACCAAGGTTGTAAGGAGGTCAGGAGCTGAGTGACCCTGGCAAAAGCCAAACTGGGTAAAGCTGAGCAGGTTATTGCTGAGCAGGTCCTGCTTGATAGCACTGTTGATGACCCCTTCCATCACTTCACTGATGATCGAGAGTAGACTGATTGGGTGGTAATTAGCTGGGCTGGATTTGTCTTGTTTTTTGTGTACAGGACATATATGGGCAATTTTCCACATTGTCAGGTAGATGCCAGTGGTGTAACAGCACTGGAAGAGCTTGGCCAGGGGAGTGGCAAGTTCCGGAGCACAAGTCTTCAGTACTATTGCAGAAATGTTACCAGGACCCATTGCCTTTGCAATATCCATTACTTCCAACTGTTTCTTGATATCATGTGGAGTGAATCGAATTGGTTGGAGACTGGCATCACTGGAGGAGGCTGAGATGGATCATCCACTCGGCACTTCTGACTGAAGATTGCTGCGAATACTTCAGCCATCTTTTGCACTGATGTTTTGGGTTCTCCATCATTGAGGATTGGGATATTTGTGGAGCCTCCTCCTCCAGCAAGTTGTTTAATTGTCAGCCACCATTCACGACTGGGTGTGGTAGAACTGCGGATATGTCTGGTTGATTGTGGGGTCACTTAGCTCTATCGCTTTTTGCCATTTGGCATGCAAGTCAATCTGTTTGGTAGCTTCATCAGGTTGACACCTCATTTTTAGGTATGTCTGCTGCTGCTCTTGGCATGTCCTCCTGCACTCTCCATTGATCCTCTTCTGAAATGAAGATTCCCACCCTGTCCCACAACTGTGGTTGACAGGGCGCTCAGCCATGCCCAATCTAGTTCCAATTCCACCAACTCCAGCATGATGTCATCACTAAACATATCATCCCCTTCCCCCCCTCCATCAGCATCCCAAAGGGAGTATTCTTGTTGTAACACCCTGGTCCACTCCTCTATCATGCCCAACACCACCTCCCCTTCCCACGGCACGCAATCGCAGGAGGTGTAACACCTGCCCCTTTACCCCTTTTCTCCCCCCTATCCAAAGCCCCAAACACTCCTCCCAGATAAAGCAGTGATTTACTTTACTTCTTTCAAGTTAGTCTACTGTATTCATTGCTCACAATGCAGTCTCCTCTACCCTGGGGAGACAAAATGCAGAACGGGTGACCACTTTGCGGAACACTCTGCTCAGTCCACAAAGAACCTTCCAGATGCTTGCTGTTTCTATTCTCCATCTTGCTCTTGTGCTCACATTCCTGTCCTCTGCTGCTGCAGTATTCCAGAGGAACAGCATCTCATCCTCTGCTTGGGCACTTTACAGCCTTGTGGATTCAGCATTGAATTCAACAACTTATGGCCATGAACTCTGTCCTCCATTCTGAATTTCCTTTTCCCCAAATGCCAGTTTGTATTTTGTTTTTATGTTTTTGCTTTCAGACAGTGCTGACCTTTATTCTGGTATTAACACATATTCTGGACCAATGCTTTGTATCTTTACCACTACCATTACCATTCTCTTTGCCTGTTTTTCAATGACATATTTAATCTCCCAGCTCTCTAAACTATTCCTGATGTTCCCTTTCATTCCACTTGATGTCCCTCACCCATTTTTTTGAACACTATCACTTTCCTACATCTCTTTAGTTCTGAAGAAGAGTCATACCATTAACTCTGTTTCTCTCTCCACAGATTGCTGCCAGACCTGCTGAGTTTATCAAGCACTTTCTGCTTTTATTTCAGGCAAAACCTCTCTATACTTACTGGGGAGCCCTAACCAAAATAGTGCGCACTGCATGGCTAAGACTGGGCCATATATATATATATGAATTTAAATAACCGAATAGAAAGAACAAAGCAAAGTACGTTGCAGGAACAGGCCTTTCTGCCCTCCGAGCCTGTGCCAGTCATGATACCTGAACGACATCAAAAATACCTACTGCCTTTACTTGGCCTGTATCCCTCTATTCCCTCCCTATTTATGTACCCATTTTGTAAGATTCCCTTCAAGAATTTACCAGAGGATTTATTGTACTTCTCAGCTGTAGCCCCAGAGATTACCAACCTGAATGATGCTACAGAGATTTGCAGTGTCTCAAGCAGGAACTGATTGACTTGCACTACTGTGTGCCTCTGTGTTCTGGCCTGTCCTCTCTTTGTTTAAATGCTGGGAAGGTCATCAGGATCCTGCAAAGAGAGTATAAAAAGAGCACCCTAACTGCACTTTCCCACAGTGCTTATGTTTTCCGTTGAGGCTTGCCAGCTGTGTGTGTAGCTCTTCAGTATTGCTACACCATCCGTGAACGGGAGTTTTATTGCTCCATTTTTCATATCTCACATCTAGTACACATATTGCAAGACAAATGAATTGCATTTTAATGAAGGTTCACTAGAAATAACTAGCCCAAGGTTCACTCAGATTGCTTCGGTCAAGAAAGAGATTGTGAGGCCTTGCACTATTTCTGCATTACCACATTGTAATGGAATGATACAAAAAGAGGACTCTACTGTCTAAAATGTCATCCATGTTCAATTGCAGCTGGACTCAGTAAAACATTCTGATGCATTGAGAATGGGGGAGGAGGGGCAATTCTGATGAAATATAATTAAAATTATTCCAATGCATTGAACAGTTGGCGACTGATGTGAAACACAACTACCGACACAGATCAAATGGGCTGATGGCCAGTTCCTGTGCTGCAAATTTGATGTAAGCATCATCAGGTAGAAGGTAGATCCTCTTAGATTGTTCAGGTAGGAGGCCTGAGTTTCTACATTCTGAAGCCTATAATGCTGTATGCTTTACTAACAGTAAGAAGTCTCACAACACCAGGTTAAAGTCCAACAGGTTTATTTGATTGTAAACCCACAAATCCCGAAAACTTGTACTATCAAATAAACCTGTTGGACTTTAACCTGGTGTTGTGAGACTTCTTACTGTGTTTACCCCAGTCCAACGCCGGCATCTCCACATCATGCTTTATTAACCACATTCTCATCCTGTCCTATCACCTTCAATGAACAATACACAAATACAGTCAGGTCCCGCCATTAGACTTGTACCTTTTATTTCATATTGTCTCTCTCTATTTGTCCTACCAAAATATACCACTTTGCACTTATTTGCACTAGATTTCACCAGCCACTTGTCTGCCCATTCCACTTACCTCTTTGTCATTTTGAAGTTCAACACTATCCTCCTCAATTCACAATGCTTCAATGTTTTGTCTCATCCACAAATATTAAAGGTCTTGTTCATGTGGAATCATACAACACAGAAGGAGACCATTTGGCCCATCAAGTCTGCACTGACCACAATCCCACCAAAGCCCTATCCCCATAAGCTCATGCATTTACATTAGCTGGTCCCCCTGACACTAGGGGCAATTTAGCATGGCCAACCCACCTAACCTGCACATCTTTGGACTGTGGGAGGAAACTGAAGCACCTAGAGGAAATTCACGCAGACACGGGGAGAATGTGCAAACTCCACATAGACAGTGACCCAAGCTGGGAATCGAACCCAGGTCCCTGGCGCTGTGAGGAAGCAATGCTAACCACTGTGCCACCTTGCCACCCAATATTCATGTATTCATGTATATGCAATACCTTTTCAGATTATTAACCCCCAGTCCTGTGGATACCATTTCACAACTTTAGACACCATTGTCTCTAATCAGCAGCATACACAGATGTAAACAGAGGATCTGGTTCAGAATAGGGAGGTTAACCAACACTCGGGGTGGTGACTTCTGCAATGCTCTAAGAATAGGGTTAACAAGTGAAACAAGAAAGTTTGGAGATCTGTACCTTCAAAAGGTCCACTAAGGACTGCCACATGTGCTTCTGTAAGAGCCAGCATCCATTCGATACTATTGTGATTTATAATGGACATCTTTTTATCTTCCAGGATCAGAACAGATGGTAAGAAGTTTGTTTTGATTGTTGAAGAGCCACAGAGGTTAGAATCTGAAAGTATTGGTAATCCACACCAGAATTCCACAAAAAAGAGTTCAACGAAAGTCCTGATTGGTACACAGGGAGTTGACAGCACAGAGGTAAAGTGTCCCTTAAAGCCAATTAATAGCTGCTTTTCAAAGTCACGACCAGCTAGCAGTGAGCAGAAAATGTTGAATCAAAAATTGGGCACTAACAATCCAAGCCTGGACATCAACAGTGTCACAGAAAATGAACTCTCCATGCAGAAACCATTAAAGAATACCTCCAGCCAAAGATTTTCCCCCAATAAAACAAGCCTCATAATTAGGAATCCAAGCATCAAGCAAAAGATTTCAGAATGGGAGGGTAAGAAGGAACCAGTGTTTTCAGCAGAGAAAGAAAAATTGGAAAGTAAAGAGGCAAAAGAACTCGATAACAAGTCAGACCTGGTGAAATGGGTTGAAGGAAATGTCATTAAAAAGACTGAATGTAAACACTCAAAAGTTTGGGATTTGGATAGCAAAGATGCTGGGAAAGAAAATGAATACAAAGTAGATGATGGGAAGGCCAGGACCTTGGAGACTGAAAGCAGATTGTCTGGGGGCAAGCAGAATGAAATGATAACGTCTGATGTGACGCAGCAAGTTGGCAGGAAAGCAAAAGAGGTTGCCTGTACTAAATTTGCCACAACACAGTCCTTGAAAAGAGACAGAACAACTGTGTTGAATCATATCAAGAAGCTGGAAGAAAAGGCAAAGGAAGATTCCTTATCAAGCCAGCTCAAACTGCCTGGTGATTACTACACTCCTCAAAGACTTCAAGAAGCACTGGCAGCCCAGGGGGCGTCAACCTCCAAGGAGAAAAAGGATGGCAGCTGTAGCTCTGAGCTGAAGCGCAAGCACATCCAGTCCAATTCGGACTCTGAAGCAAGTGAGCTGAGCTTTGGGAATCTAGACAAGGTGAAGGTCTCCTGGGCAAGCTGTAAAATTAGAAATGTGGAGAACATCTACTCAGAACCGGGAATCCTGGACCAGGAGCTTACAGTGAATCCCGTGCCCAAACCTAGGAGGACTTTTGAATATGGGACAGAAAAAATGGCAGGCGTATGTGCGTTAAGGAAAAGCACCCGGCAATTGCCAGAATTACCAGCCATCCCCCCACCTCTCCCTTTGTCACCTCCCCCTACAGTCGGTACAGGGGCACTAAATGGGAAACCACGGACAAGCAATAAGGATAACCGGTAAGCAGGCATCTTCTGCCGTTGGGAAGGTTAGTCCTGGTGGAATACTAGAAACTATAAAGCCTCAATCTAGAGACCTCTGACATACATGTGTAGAAGTAAACTACAATAATGTGAGCAGAACATTGGAGTCCTTGCAGATGTGGCAAGCTTAGGTTCCTGCTTAAATTCTTCCAATTATTAAACTCCTATGCTTAGGTATGATATGGAGATGCCAGTGTTGGATGTGGTGGACAAGATGAGAGGTCACACAACACCAGGTTAAAGTCCAACAGGTTTATTTGAAATCATAAGCTTTCGGAGCACCTCGCTCCACTTCACCTGACGAAGGAGCAGCACTCTGAATGCTTGTGATTTCAGATAAACCTGTTGGATTATAACCTGGGAAACCAGATGTACAAACAAGTAGAGGGAAGAATATTTCCCAAGATGGTAGGCCTTTGTGGATCTTTTCGTTTCTAGTTTTCCATCAATGTTGATCAAGGACTGAGATGATGCATTAGGTGGGAGGGGCCAATCAAGGGAAGGGGGAAAATATAAAGAGTTCATTCTCAAAATTAAAGCTATAGGTTACCCCACATTCCCTTTCGAACTTTGGTTCAAATGTACACAGATTAATTGGATAGAAGTGACCACTGTCCATCATCTGGAATAGTCCCAAGTAAATTGAATTCAGACAATTTCTATCTAGTTCCTGGCGACTTCACAGCACATTAGTAGGCCTAATCTGCCAGCATTTGGGATGAAGGTGTACCTACACAATATCAACTGCGGCAATTCTAGAACGCAACTCACAACCTTCTTGAGGGCAATTAGGGATGAACTAGCCTTTCTAATGACACTCCCATCCCATGGAAGAATACATTTTTAAAAATTGATATTTTTGTTTAAAAGTCCTACAGGATAATAAGTTTGGGAAACATTGAGCAACAAAGATTGTTTTGCATCTAACCTATGACCTGACAATACTTGACGTCACAATATTGAATTCACAGAGTCATAGAATGGCGCAGTACAGAAAGAGGCTGTTCCTTCCATTGAGCCTGGACTAGCTTTTTGGCAAAGCTATCTACTTAGCCCATTCCTCTTGCTTTATTTTCCATTGATGTATTTATCCAATTTCCTTTGGAAAGTTACCACTGCATCTGCTTCCACCATCCTTTCAGGCATTGCATTCTAGATCATAACAACCTGTGTTTAAAAAAAAAAATTGCTTCATCATGCCTCTGGTTCTTTTGCAAACTTAAAACTCCGATTTCTGACCCCACAGCTACTGGAAACAGTTTCTCCTTATTAACTACATCAAACCCTTAATGGTTTTGAACACCCCAAGGACACGCCCCACTTAGCCACCTCTGCGTTAAGGAAACAGCTTCAATTTCTCCAAATAAAAGCCTTAGTACCATTCTAACAAATTTAATTTCCACTTTCCCTATGGCCATGGCATCCTTCTGAAGTTTGATGCCCAGAATTGAGCACAGTACTCAATCTGAGGCCTACCCGGTGTTTTATGAAAGTTTAACATAACTTAATTTGCTTCCTTCATCTCCGCTTCTGTATATAAAATCCATGAATCCATGTGCTTTTTGACAGATTTCTCAACATATTCTGTTGCCTGCAGAGATATTCTATACATGTATCCCCAGGTATCTCTGTTTCTTTAATATTGTACCATTTATTTTTATTGTCTCTGCTCATTCTTCTTGCCAAAATGTATCAGTTCATATGGTTATATGTTATAATCCAGTTGGTGTTATAACTGGAGGGGAAAATCTCAGAATGGAACGCTGACTAAAAAGTATGTAACTTTTACTTTCTTGTCAAACTAGAAGGAACAGAAGCAGAGGAATGCTTATTAATTTATTAATTTACATGATAAAAAACATTTATTGCACATAAAAAATGGATTATAATACAATACTCCTTAATTCTCCCTTTATTCTATCAAATACATACAGGTTTTAATTTAGCACATATTACAAAGTAACTTTGAAGCTATAGTTGTCTCACTAACACACAAACTCCCTTTTAAACACACGAATTGCTATGGTCAAATACACTCTCCAATCTGAACTCACATTAGTGTAAATGGTTTTCTTCTCAGAATCCCTCCAGATGATTGTCATGTGAGAGCTTTCAAATCCACTCTCAAAACCACAGTTTAAAATCCTCTGTCATAATAATTCTTTCCCTTAGCGATTTGCATTTTGAAATTCATAGAAACAGAGATGATAAGAGCATAAGGAGCCCATTTGGTCCTTTCGTCACGATCATGGTTGATCGTTCAACTCAATAGCCTAATCCTGTTTTCTCCCATATCACTTTTGATCCCATTTGCCCCAATGCTATATCTAGCTGCCTTTTGTGTACATTCAATGTTCTGGCATCAACTGCTTCCTATGGTATGAATTCCACAGGTTCACTACTCGTTGGGTGAAGAAATGTCTCCTCATCTCTGTCCTAAATGGTCTACCCCGAATCCTCAGACAGTGACCCTTGGTTCTGAACTCCCCCACCATCGAGAACATCCTCCCTGCATTTACCCTGTTTAGTCCTATTAGAATTTTGTACATCTCTATGAGATCCCCCCTCATTCATCTGAACTTCAGCGAAAACAATCCTAACCCAGTCAATCTCTCCTCATACATCAGTCCCAGAATCAACCTGGTAAACCTTTGCTGCAATCCCTTGACAGCAAGAACATCCTTCCTCAGAAAAGGAGACCAAAACTGCACACAGTATTCCAGATCTGGTCTCACCAAGGCCTTGTATAATTAGAACAACACATCCCTGCTCCTGTACTTGAAACCTCTCACAATGAAGGCCAACGTACCATTTGCCTTTTTTACTGCTTGCTGCACCTACATGCTTACCTTCAGTGACTGGTGCACAAGGACACTCAGGTCCTGCTACACACTCCCCTCTCCCAATTTACAGCCATTCACATAGTAATCTGCCTTCTTGTTTTTGCGTCCAAAGTGAATAACTTCACATTTATCCAAATTATACTGCATCTGCCATTGATTTGCCCACTCACCCAACCTGCCCAGATCATGCTGAAGGATCTCTGTATCCTCCCACCCAGCTTGGTATCATCTGCAAACTTTGAGGTCCAATCCAGGTTTTACAACTGACTCTTTTAAACGAAGCTTCCACTCCATCTTTAACAGTGTACCCAGTCCAGGATTTAACACCATTTTCTTTGTGGTTCCTTTGTGTTAACTGACTTCCACTGTTAGCCAAACTCTGATATCCAACCAGTATTCTTCCCAATTATTTTAAAATATTTTTCATGGACTATGGTAAGACATTTTGAACTTTAAGATTGATTCCTTCTCAGCTTTGCTTGTGATGCCCACGAACAATACAGAACAGAATCATAGAATCCCTAAAGTGCAAAGGAGGCCATTTGGCCCATTGAGCCTGCACCAATAACAATCCTACCCAAGCTCTATCCCCATAACCCCAGGTATTTATTCTGCTAGTCCCCTTGATACTAAGGGGGAATTTTGTAGTATAGCCAATCAACCTAACCTGCACATCTTTTGATTGTGGGAGGAAACTGGTGCACCCAGAGGAAATCTGTGCAGATATGGGGAGAACATGGATAGAGTGGACATGGAGAAGATGTTTCTACGAGTCGGGAAAACTCAGACGAAAGGGACAGTTCTTTAAAACAGAGATGAAGAGGAGTTTCTTCAGCCAGAGAGTGGTGAATCTTTGGAACTTTTTGCTGCAGAAGGCTGTGGAGGCCAGGTCATTGAGTGTCTTTAAGACAGAGATAGATAGGTTCTTGATTAATAAAGGGGATCAGGGGTTATGGGGAAAAGGCAGGAGAATGGGGATGAGAAAAATATCAGCCAAGAATGGATGAAGGAGCAGACTCAATGGGCTAAGCCTAATTCTGCTCCTATGTATCTTAACATGCAAATATGTAGTCAGCCGAGGTTGGAATTGAACCTGTGTCCCTGGCATTGTGAGGCAGCAGTACTTACCACTGTACTACTGGGCCGCCCTGTTTTATTTCCAGGTTTCTAGAGCTAATCTTCTTTTAGTTTTTTCTGAAACATGCTTTTTTGTACATTTACCCTATTGTGCAACAGTTTCTGCTTCGAGCAGAGTTAAGGAATGTTCCCTGTCCGACTTTCCATCTGCAACTGCTTTTAGCAGAGCTGTGCAAGTTGTCTTCGTGCTCTCTCCTGATCTCCAACTACTTTAGCTTCCAGTTAAACTAAGAACAAAGGAAACTCTGTCTCCCTGGGGAATTGTCTCCCCCAGTGACAACACCCTGCTGGTTTAATTATTCTACATGCTATTACCCCTTCTGAGCACACTAGAATCACAGTTGGAACTTAACCAACCCCCACACATGCAAACACCTTTGTCCAGCATGAATCTGATTTCAAGTACCTTCGAGGCACAGAAACATTGAATTAAACCTACCTAAAACTGTACCTAATTGCTAATGTTTACACATAAAAATATAAATCCCTTAAAACCACCTCTGGTTTCCTAACATATAGAAACATAGAAGTATCTGTGTCAAATTTATTTTACCATGTGATTGCCCATTTCACCAGTTTGTATGTTTTCTCCCCAATCAAGCTGGCTATATACTCAAGTTGTTTATATATAACAAAAAGAGTAGCATTCCTAATACCAAGTCCTAGGGATCATCACTGTATACTTGCTCAGTCTGAAAAACAACCATTCACCATTTGCTCCTTTGCCAATTGCATATCCACTATGCTATTGTCCTTTAGTTCCATGGCTTGGATGTTGATAGCAAGTTTAGCTCTGATATTTTGCCATATTCTTTAGAAGTTTCTGTAGAAAACACCAGTTGTGATACTTTCATCCACCGTCTCTGTTATTTCATCAATTTCATCCTGTATCTAACTCACAAGTATATCTACTCTGGGATTGTTTAATACCACCATTAAATTCTTAAATTGGAAAATATTGCATCCCACGTCCCGATGAATATAAAATTCACCTTTTTAAAAAGTATATATATTTAGTAGCTTCAGAGAATAATGCATTATCCAATATGGGAATTAAAGCTGTCATCTATTTTTATTGATACAGTCGGAAATCCTTTGAGTTTGAAGATGTGAAAGACTTTCAGAGGCTGCAATCTCCCAATTTCTGCAGAAATGGCCAAGTGGATTGGTATGCCCAGTCAAAGTTAGCACTGAACTACACTTTATCAGAAGAGAACATATACGAGGATATCCTGGGTAAGTCTCAGGACTGGGTACCACATTCTCTGGTATGCGGTCTGTCAGCCTGATTTCTAGTATGATCCAAAGTGTCTTGAATTCATGTAGTGGACAAGAGCGCTGTGAGAGAAAAGACAGTATCAAGTCATAACAGGAATTGGTAACCATGATGTAGAGTTGCCGGCATTGGATGGGGTAGGCACAATAAGTAGTCTCAACAGTCTCAGGTTAAAGTCCAACAGGTTTATTTGGTAGGACAATCTTTTGGATGTTGCCCCTTCATCGGACTCACCTGATGAAGGGACAATGCTTCGAAAGCTCATGCTACCAAATAAATCTGTTGGACTTTAACCTGGTGTTGTGAGACAACTTACAGGAATTGGTAAGGCAAATCAAAATGCAAATGCCATGTCAACAAAGCCCACAATATGTGGGGTTTTCCGTCAAATTTATGATTTTTTAAAAAATGATAAATACAATTGGAACATTAATTTTAGACAGGCAGATTTGGCAATAATTTTCACCTATTTTACCTTCAGATAATTTTTTAGACAGAATGGGAATATAATCTTTTAAACTGCTTCACACACAGAATTGTCTTATGTTATTTTGAATCAACGCTTTTCTCAGCATCCAGTATGTCCTTCTAAAAACAGCAGATTTAAATGATGTTATATTCATCAATTCTAAGTTGGTCACAGTGTGAACAGCACGGAAGATGTCATTTCTGGTGATGTCTAAAGGGATCATCAGCTGCTGTCTAGATAAATCATTAGTTAGTTGATTTAGATTGCCACTGTGCAGATTTTGAGCTTTTTGGGTGTCTTGGCTGTTGGAATGAACAGCAATCATTTGTGGAAATTAATTTGGTGCATTAGCAGAAAGTTTTGACCTAGGATTATGGAAATTTTCTGATTAGATTTGATGCAATTGGCACAAACTGGGAGAGAAGCAGGGTAGAATCCAGGGAACAGCAGCTTCAAAGAGAGGAGGGGAGCTCTCAGAAGCCATACACACCCAGAGCTCTCACCTGCAGTTCACCAAGGAGCAGTGTGTAGTCATAGATCTCTTCCATCCGCTGCAGTATCTATTGCATCCCAGCACAAAGCTACATACATCCTAGCCTATAGCTGCCACAGTCACTATGGCCCTCATAGTTTGTGTCTCTGGTCATTCCTCGCCAGAGGAATGATAGCACATCAGCTGTATTTACTGCATTATAGACACACACTTTTCCAATAATTTTATGTCTTTTCCCCTACATATGCCACAAAGCTGAGCAATGGAATTTGTTACTTCTGTCCTGTAAGGTTAAGCTATGGTGTGAGCTTGCCCTCCAATAAGCTACCTCCTGAACCATCCAGTCCTTGCTGCTGCACATTTGTATGCTGAGAGCTTTAACCGATCCTAGCCCTCTAAGAGAGGGACAAGTCAGGAATGTAATGAAATACTCTCCACTTGCCTAGATGAGTGCAGCTCCAACAACATTCATGAAACTTGACAGCATCCAGGACAAAGCAGTTTGATTGTTACCCCTTCCACAAACATTCAATCCCTCCACCATCAATGCACAATCCTGTGTACCGTCTACATGATGCACTACAGGAACTCATCGTGGTTCCTTAGGCACCATATTCTAAACCCACCTAGAAGGACAAGAGTAGCAGATATCTGGGAGCAACAGCACCTGGAAGTTCCCTCCAAGTTACTCACCACCTTGACTTGGAAATCTATCCTTGATTCTTCACTGTCACTGAGGGTCAAAATCCTGGAATTCCCTTGCTAACAGCATTATGGGTGTACCTACACCTTAGAAACTGCAGCGGTTCAAGAAGGCAGCTTGTCACCACCTGCTCGAGGGCAACTAAGGATGGGCAATAAAAGCTGGTCTCACCAGCGACCATCCACTTCTGGAAAATGAATTTTTTAAAAAGTTGCAGGATTTCAGCTTCTGAACTGGTACTTGCAATCATAAGAGTGATGGGACATCATAAGCTGGAGATTCTTCCTTCTATATTGTCTGAGATTACATCAGGATTTGAAATGCGGGAATAAAGAGAATTTTTAGTAGCCAGAGACAATGGTACATTTTGCCAAACATAGTTAAGTATACCAGACTGGGATGTAGATTACTGAGATAGTTAAGTATACCAGACTGGGATGTAGATTACTGAGATAGTTAAGTATACCAGACTGGGATGTAGATTACTGAGATAGTTAAGTATACCAGACTGGGATGTAGATTACTGAGATGGATAGCTAGGCAAAAAGAGGAATGAATGGTTAGAGAACTAAGCACCCTGTATCATTTTGGAAACACGAATCCTGTGCAAATTTTCATGTATCATTTGTCATTTTATTGGAATTTATATCAAGTAGCAAAGTGCAAAAGGCAGTTTGGGGAATGCAGAACATCCACACCAAGATGCCACAAGAAAATACGAAGAAATTACATTTACAACTTTTTTCCAGGGTTTCTGCAGCTCCTCAGATTATGACGGTTAATCAGGAAAACCCCCGTAGATACTAATACTGTTAGTACTTGCAACAGAAGAATTACTTTGAAATATGAAGAGCTGTGTAATGTACGAGTGAGTTTGACAATGCCACATTTTTTGCTTAGAGATAATTTGCAAGTTAACAACAAAGGCCAGAACTTTAGAAAGTATAAATGTAAGGTAGTTTGAAGGGAAAGAATTACAAGTTTCTGACAGAGTTATGAGAAGGGTAAATGATTAATATGTTTTCTGGTATTATTTCTGTTGCTATCACAGATGTTCCCAAAGAAAACCCTTATGAAGACATAGAATCTTCCGACAGACACTCGTTGGGAAAGCGGTGTGTCCAAGTACATCCTTCATCGACTGGGTCCACCCCAAAACCAGGGTCTCCATCAGAGATTAGGCCCGAGACTCCTACAAAGGTAGCAGGAATAGGATAAATTTTCATCTTTACCGTTTGAGCAGGAATCTCGTAAACAAATTTGTTGTTTATTATAGAACCTGCCCAATTTTCATTCCATCAATTGTTGACTTGATAGGTGTTGGGCATTTGCAGACTGGTGGGTCTAGTCGGCTTATTCTTGGCATCCTGCCAAAGGAAAGTGTTCTATTATAGCATTCATTCAGCAGACTGAAGGACATCAAATTAATACTGGCCAATCAAGTGAATCAAGATTCTGACAGTCAAGACTAGCATTGGAGTTTTGGCATTTGGTTTAGAAATCCAGTACTATGTAACCAGAGCTAGAGACTCCTTGGAAGTCCAATGCTCTTACTGAACTAGAACTATTTAATTGGGTGACGTTACCATTAGAGCTAAATGAACTTCACTGCCATTCTGTTGAACGTATCGGGTAAGGATTTAACTTCTAGAACTGTCTGAGTATCATTGCTTCAATTCTTTTTTGGCAGGATTTGATCAGAATTGTCCAATGCTGGAATCACTAATTCCAGGCGTCATGTATTTTTATTAAAGTGCTGGTTGGTTTTTTTTGTGTGGGTTTGGGGTTAGACAGGATTTGGAGATTGCCTAATCGCTCAAAAATATACTGCTCAAGCCCATTGTCCAATTAACCAGAGCTACTTATTTACAGCAAATAATTATGTATTTGGACCTCCACATGAGATCAAAGCGTCTGGTCTCTTCAAGGTTTCTTTCACTACTCAGTCACGTGATCTGACATTGTCCGATGTTAACCCTTTACGCTGGTCAGTGGTAACTTGGTCAGCTCTACTCATTCTACTGTATTTGTAAAGGTTACTCTGGAGATCTATTCTGTCTTCACAGCTTCCATTGAAGACTCCCTCCCTCTTTCGACATTCCTCAGAGAGGAGGAGTTTCAAATTGTTGGATCTGAGAAAAATCAATAAAGATGGGATAAGTTCGCCACCAAAAGCCAGCCCACCGTCCACCCCGAGCAGTCCAGATGACACACTGAGCTTGGCAGGAGATTCACAACTATTAAAGAGAAGGAAAAAAATCCCCAAGGTACATTTCTGCCCACGGGAGGTTATTTTTTAATTAGTTCGCTAATAATCACCTGACCTTGTCTGCTGCAGTCAGTGAGAAAAAAAAGAAAACAATGCAATTGTAGCTCAGTGGAGACTGGGATAGGGTGGCTGTCCTTATCATGGGCAGTCAAATATGATCCAAAAATGCCCACAGCCATCCCTGTGCAACTAGATGAACTGAGCCCAAGTGAAAGCTCCTTGAACACAGAGCAGCAATTGATGTGCAATGTTAACCCCTTAACCGTAGATCATCACTGATTCCTCACTCCTGTCTAATGCAGGTGGTGTTGAAAATTAATGCAATCTACGAGGCCAGAAGGGGTAAAAAGAAAGTGAAGAGGATCACCCAGTCTTCTGAAACCAGCACAGGAAGAGGTACTGTTTAAAGTTTATTTATTCGTCACAAATATGCTTACGTTCACACTGCATTGCAGTTACTGTGAAAATCCCCTAGTTATCACACTCCAGTGCCTGTTCAGGTACACTGACGGAGAATTTAGCACAGCCGATGCATCTAATCGGCACGTCTTTCGGACTGTGGAAGGAAACTGGAGCACCTGGAGAAACCCACATACACGGAGAGAACATGCAATTGGTATCAAACTATGGTACAGTGCATTGTTATGGAGTAGCATTTAGCTTTAGGGTTAGACCTAATAATAGACTACCAAGATCATTTTAAATTTGATAAGTGGACTTAGCTGGAATATATATACTATAATACGCGCACACACAGTGCCTTGTGCACATTTGTGTTAGAGGGAATCTTGTTACCTATTGGAAGTTCTAACTATTTCACTATTGAAGAATTTCCATTAAAATGGTGACGAGCTAAATTTAACTGATGAGGTGACTTAACCTGCAGGATATTCAAAAGCTGGTGGATGCGGTTTAGAGCTAGAGCAACTATTATGGAAAAGGGTGATACCTACATTACACTTCACCCAACAATAGACATTTAGACAATTCGCAGATCAGGTGTTGGAATTCCTCCTACATTCAAACTCTGCAGAAATTGGTCTCTGAGAACACACTCTGGCTGGTCAGGCTTAAAGGAACCACTGATCAGAAAGTTATACCTAGCCCACTGATAGTGCCAGTGAAGCATATCTTGTTATTTTTCCTAATACAGGAACATTATAAAATAAGCGATAATCGCCATCCTTGTATGGTTTACAAACTAAACATGTTTGTCGATTTATACTTGGCCTCATCTCGCATAAGTGTTTTATTGAGGCCGCCTTTTGGAAGATCGGAGAAAAACTGAAAATCCAGTTTATATAACAAAGGATTTTGTTCCTTTAACTCCCGGGTGTTATTAAAGAATTAACAAGATGTTCAGCAATGATGGTAAATTTCTGATTATTAGGGATGTAGTATCTGATGGGAAAAGTTAGTGCAGCTGAATCTGAGAAAATATTTAATCTAAACCTGTACTGCCTTAGTTACAAATTAGCAAAAAAGTATTCTTTAACACAGCATCTTGTGTCAATCTAGTTACAGATGAAAACAGTGAAACTGATAGCGAGACTGAAGAGAAGCTTAAAGGTAAGTATGTTCTATACAAATTGTTCGTGAATCATAAAATGTATTTAATAGGCTTGATTCTGTTGTCTTCTATTACCTCTTGCCTGGGATTAAAGAGCATATCAAATAAAATATTGTGCTCTGGTTGCCCAAGTTGAAGTGACTGTAGGGGTACAGGTTCTTTACCTTTGCACAGGTGTCAAAATCCGGATAGACGGAAAAGGTTGCATTTAACTGCCCTTTTCTTTGTTGCCTCCACAAGTTTTGGAACAGAGGATTTATGAGAGGTTGTAGACCATTCGATCCTACAATCTTCCTCTGACATTCAATAAGATCATGGCTGATCAGAAGCTGGTCTCAACTCCATTTTCCTGTCTGCTCGTCTATCGAAAATCTAACTCCATCCTTGAGAAGATCCAATGACCCGACTTCCACTGGTTTCTGGGGAAGTGAATTCCCAAGCCTAATGAGAAAGAGAAAAATAAATCCTCATCCCTGTCTTAAAAGGGAGATCTCTTATTTTTAAACTGTGTCCCCTAGTTCTAGTCTCCCCACAAGAAGAAACATCCACCCCATCAAGGTCCTTTGTGTTTCAATAAGATCACCTCTCATTCTTCTAAGCCCTACATTCTAGGAATGAGGCAAGTGAACTTTCCCTGAACTGCTTCTAATGCATTTATATCCTTTTTCAAATATGGAGACCAAAACTGTACAGAGTATTCCAAATGTGGCTTAGCAAGGCCCTATATAGCCGCAGTAAAACTTTCCTACTTTTATATAACATTCCCCTTGTAAAAAATGCCAACATTCCATTTGCCTTCCTAATCACTTGTTGTACCTGAATACTTACTTCTTGTGAATCATGCACCAGGATACCCAGATCTTTTTGTACCATAGAATTCTGCAGTTTTTCGCCAGTGAAACAGAATACTGCTTTTCTATTCTTCTTACTAAAGCAGACAAGTTCACATTTTCCCACTTACACTCCATCTACCAAATTGTTTGCCCACTCAACCCATCTATATCCCTTCATACACTGTTTACCTCAATTTCCTACCTATTTTGGTGACATTGGCAAGTTTAGCTACCATATATTTGGTTCCCTCATCAAAGATAATTGAGGCCCAGCACCAATCCCTATGTCACTCCACTAGTTACAGCTCGTCAAATTAAAAATGGCCTACTTATCCCCTATTTCTGCTTTCTGTTAGCTATGATGTGGAGATGCCGGTGTTGGGGTAAGCAGAGTAAGGAGTCTCACAACACCAGGTTAAAGTCCAACAGGTTTATTTGGTAGCACAAGCCACAAGCTTTTGGAGTGCTGCTCCTTCATCAGGTGAGTAAGAGCTCTGTTCACAAACAGAACATATAAAGACACAAACTTAATTTATAAAATTTGTTTTTTTGTGTCCTGTTTGTGAACAGAATTCCCACTCACCTGATGAAGGAGCAGCACTCTGAAAGCTTGTGGCTTGTGCTACCAAATAAACCTGTTGGACTTTAACCTGGTGTTGTGAGACTTCTTACTGTTAGCTAACCAATCCTGTTGTCCCCTATTTAGTGTGGCAGCCTTTAATCTGACACATTATCAAGTGCCTGTTGGAAATCCAGGTACACCACATTAACACTGTTTGTTATTTCCTCACAACTCTAATAAATTAGTTAATCATGATTTCCTTTTCATAAAATCATGTTGACTCTGCCTGATTCCATTATGGCTTTCTAAAATATCCTGCTATAATTTCGTTAATAATGGATTCTAGTATTTTCCCAATGATAGATATCAGGCTAAGTGGCCTATAGTTTCCTGCTTTCTGTCTCCTTCCTTTCTTGAATAAAGTTGAGAATTGCTGGAAGACATGGAGCTAGGCCAATAAGAGATACAGGGGCGAATGCTTCTGTTCCTCCTGCCACAGGAGTCATAGTGGGTGAGGGACAGACCATGGAAAGGTCGGTTGACCTTGGGCAGGATTTTCTGGTGTTGGGGTCAGCGCAGCTGGAAAATCCCACCCAAAGACTCATTGCACCAATGTCGCTGCCTTCTTGTGCTTCAGAATCATTAGCTTACTGCTCCAGTCCAGAGTGCCCAGATAAACATGATAGACCTGGAACCAATTGAACGTAGAGTGGCTACAGGGAACCCAGAGATGGATTGAAGATTCAGTGATCTTTTTCAATTACAGCCGTTGCTAGATGCACAAGTTTAGCATACAAAATTCTGCATTCACGTGGCTCCTTCAATGTAAAACAATGTTCTAACGTGCTTACATGGATTCAGTGAAAAATGTAGATGTCAGGCCAAAGAAAGAGATAATATGAAGAGTGGTCAGAAACCTCAAAGGGGTTTGAAGGATGGTCTTATAAGAAGAGAGGTATATGGATGTAGAGCTGTTTAGGGAGGTAGTTTCAGAGCAGAGGTCGGAGGTAGTTGAAGGCATGGCTACAAAGGAGAAGAGACCAACTGCTTAAGAAGCCTGAGGTAGAGGAATGATGTGTTTTTTATTTATTTTAAATTTGAGAGTTGCAGGTCATTCAGCAATATAAAATCGAAGTACTGAATAAGAGCAGCTGGTCCATCTCCCCGTCATGTGAATGAGCATCACAACTCCCACTGCTCCCACCCACCAACAACTGTGTAATCTTCTAGAAACAAATAACAGATGCATTAAACTCCACCACAGCTAAAGGGGAAAGGTCATTCTGAGAACTCACTCTTCAACACCCTCCCCTTTGACACCTGTAGATAATCAAAATGAGTTCTAGGATATAATTCTAACTACAAAATACATCACGCAACATCCTACTTACCTTCAGATTGTAAGCTAACCGCACTCGCTGCACGTGACCTGATTATTTATTCCAGAAACCAATAACCAGGGACAAAAGTAAAAAGCTCCTGACATCTAGGTTAGTTTTCTGAAAAGTTAGCATATTGTAGAATCATAGAATGACAAAGCCTGAACAAGTTCTTTGACAGAGGTATCCAATTGGACCCATTCCCTGCTCTTTCCCAATTGCACTGTGATTTTCCCTCCAAGTATTTACTCAACTCACTTTCGACAATTTAAGAAGCACTTAAATCTCCAAGTATAGTAGGCTATGGAACAAGCGCTGGCAAATGGAATTAGTATAGAATAGTATTTGATGGTTGGCATAGACATGGTGGGCCGAAGGGTCTGTTTCATGCTGTATGACTCAGGCAGCGCATTCCAGATCATAGGGTGGATTCTCAGAGGCTATTTCCCCGGGTTGAAATGGTCGCTACGAGAGGACACAGGTTTAAGGTGCGGGGAGGAAAGTACAGGAGTGATGTTAGGGGTAAGTTTTTCACTCAGAGGGTGGTGAGTGAATGGAATCGGCTGCCGTCAGTGGTGGTGGAGGCGAACTCGCTGGGGTCTTTTAAAAGACTTCTGGATGAGTATATGGGGTTTTATGGGATTGGGGGTTATAGATAGGAGTTGATGTGATCGGCGCAACTCGTGGGCCGAAGGGCCTGTTTGTGCTGTAGTGTTCTATGTTCTATAACAAGTTACTATGCTTAAAAAATAATGTTCTCCCATACCACTGCTAATTCTTTTGCTATTCACCTTAGATCTGTGTCGTCTAAACCTTCTGCCACAGGAAACTGTTCTTATTTATACTCAGAACTGTTTAGAACTTTGAACACCTGTTAAATTTGCTCTGAACTTTCTAAGGACAGCAATGCTGGCTTTTCCAGTCTCGACATAACTGAGGTCCCTTTGACATTATTTATGTCCCCAGTTCTTGATGACTTATCTAGACTATCCAAATGCACATGCATTCCAGGATGGCACGGTGGCACAATGGTTAGCATTGCTGCCTCACAGCGCCAGGGACCCAGGTTTGATTCCTGGCTTGCGTCACTGTCTGTACAGAGTTTACACTTTCTCCCCGTGTCTGCATTGGTTTCCTCTGGGTGATCCAATTTCTTGCACAATCCAAAGATGTGCAGGTTAGGTGGATTGGCCATGCTAAAATGCTAAATTGCCCTGTAGTGTCAGGGGACTAGTGAGGGTAAATGTATGGGGTTATGGAGATAGGGCCTGGGTAGAATTGAATTCATAGAATCCCTACAGTGCAGAAGGAGGCTATTTAGCCATTGAGTGTGCACCAACAACAATCCCACCCAGGCTCTCTTCCCGTAACCCCTCATTTTCACCCTGCTAATCCCCCTGATACTTGGGTCAAATTTGCATGACCAATCAACCTAACCTGCACATTTTTGGATTGTGGTTGATGCAGATTTGATGGGCCGAATGGCCTCCTTCTGCACTGTATCCTTAATTATTCTAAATACTTACATATATCTCCTCGAAGTCTTTTGTTTTAGAGAGTAAAAAGAAGCAGTTCTCTTAAGTCCATACTGATAACTAAAAATTTTAAACCAGGTATCAATCCTCTACTCCAAATAAAAGACTAGCTGACATGCTCATCTGTCTTGAGACATCCTCACAAAGACATGTAGCTGATCTACAACTGTTGTGTGCTGTCTATCATCCAACTGCACCTAGGTTGACCACTCTTTCTACTGCCCTCTACTTTACCCCATGGAAGAGATCTGTGCAGCTTTTCAATTCTGTAGAAATAGCTGAAACATTGACATTTTCTTTTCTGGCTCTCACTTTGTAGACTTTTTTCTCCTGCAATTTCAAAGAACTTCTTCATTTGTCTAATGGTCTGTGTGATCATATGTCTTTGCATCCACATTTCAGAAACCCCTATTCAATCTAGAATCCTCTGGCATAAGAAATTCCTGTGTTCCTGGTTCTAAATGTGAATCAGTGAACTCTGGCTCTGCAGCTTCCTGTCAGTTCCTGGGTAGGTGGTGAATACAGGAAAATCTACTCTTGAGTTTGGTAAATCCAGGTGATTTAAAAATCTGACCCAGGTGAGTAAACTGAGCAGGTCAAACCACCTTTCAGTAATGGGTTTGCACATACAAATAGATACTGCAGTTGAGTTTCAACAGAATAATAAAATGCCTTTGTTTAAATAATGACTGATATTTCATTTTAGTTATTAAGATTGGTTATTACTTAATACGTCATTTGATTCAAATACATTAATTTCTCCTCCTCCCCTATTCATAGCTCATAGCCAGCGCCTTGTGTTGGTCAAGTCCATGCTGAAACAAAGGGGTCGCTATCGGACTTTGGAGAGGGATCTCATTGAATTCCAAGAATGGCAATTATTTGAATTCTTTGTGGTGGTTGCTCTCCACATGAAGAAGGGAACCAGTGTGTATGTCCCTGAGGTTACCCAACAGTTCCCCCTGAAGGTAAGAAAATGCTGAACTTGAGAGACCCTTTCTCCCTCTGCTCCAATGGGTTGGGGTGGTGAACAAGTTTCCAGCTTTGAAGAGAAAATTCCTGGAATTTCTGATGTGATTTCAGAAGGTGGGGGGAGGGTAATCATTGACTCAGCATTTCCACACATTGAAAAGGAAGGGAAGTCTGAGGAAGTTTCATTTCCTTCAAGTCCTCCCATTGTCTCTTGAACTATATAACTCTAAGAGTATTCTAATTTTCTTCAGACATCCATCATTTCAAACTTCCTTTCCTCATGATGTATTCAAGAGACTGCTTTCCTGAATGCTCCTGTTTCACCATGTTAACTTCATTGCAGTCAGGGAGCTGATCCGAAACCATCCGATATACAAAACCAGCCTATCAATTGAAAATGCTGCTTGTTTTGCTAGAGCTAGGTATCTTTAGATTGGCTCCCAGACAGATCAGCAGTTGTGATTTACATTCTAGTGACACTGATTTGGTCAGTAGTATCAGTGGAGCTGTTTTAGAGGTGGGAAATCCAAACCGGCATGACTAGCTATTATGATCCTTATTATCATATACCTTCAACATGGGACACTGGTGCACATTGAACAAGAAGTACGCCGTAGAAACTCAAATACTGTGTAAGCAAATACTTACCTCTGAATTCATGCTGTGGGAAAATTAAAAATTTATGGTTAGATTCCCTGGTGTGAGTTGATTGATCCCATTTCTAATCGATCAGTAATTTTGTGGGACTGGAGATGTGATATTGATCTGCGTTTCCCAGAAGTTAATATAATGTTCCCCAGGCTAAATAAAGGAGTGAGGGTGTATTTTATACGGAGAGGGAAGGTGCCATTTTCCTAAATATCAGCAAAGGCCGATGGAGGACAGAAAAAGCAGCATTGAGGCTGCTGGCACCAATGGTAGCTTTCTCAGCCACATTGTTTGAGACGCTGAGAAACAAACAGCAAGGGGTGGGTCCCACAATGTCTCACTGGTGGAGGCTGCACTGCCAGCTACTTAGTTTATCAAAGTTCGGGGCACTGTTTTCAAAGGCCGTTGTGGTACACACACACTGGGCCCAATTTTACCATTGCATCGCACCTGTTTACGGGCACAAAAACATGGTAAAGTCAGCTAGGAGGCCATTGACACGATCCACACCTGCGTCTGCGCAGATGGCCACTTTACCGAGACCGGGAATGGCCGCGATCCGATTCACACCTGAAATGGGCACAATGGCATTTAAATGCATTTGCATTTAAATTGAATTAATGAACTGCCTGCCCAACGTCATCAACATTTCCCCCTTTACTACCGCGTTCGCCAATCCGGAATTGCGCCTCAATGGACATGCTGAATAAAAGTCTGTTTCAGGCACTCCAGCTGCTGAAAAGGTGAGTTCAGTGCTTCCAATGGCTCTCTGCCTCAGACTGGTGGTGGGGGGTGGGGGGGGCAGATCATTCTCTGGTGCGGGGGGAGGGAGGAGGGATCATTGTCTGGTTGAGAATGGGGGGAAGAGCAGATCGTTGTCTGATTGGGAGGGGGGAGTGAGGCCAGATCATTCTCTGTGGGGGGTGGGGAGGGGGGGTGGTGGGTAGTGAAGCCAGATCATTCTCTGAGGCCACATCATCCCCTGGGGGGGGAGGGGGAGAAGGCCAGATGGATCTCTAGGGGATATAAGGGGAGGAGGCAGGTAAGATGTATCTCCAGTTGGGGTGGGTGGGGATGGGGGGGCAGGGTGGTCCACTGTCACTCTGTGGAGGGAAGGGGGCAGGGAATCACGATTGGTCTCAGTAGCAGTGGGGGGGGGCGGGGTGGATAAGGAGGACAGTGATGTGTGTGGGGGCCATTGCTCCTGGGCTGCTTTCATTCTCTGCTTTCTGTGGCCCGGGAGCGATCTGACACGGACACGCTTTTTCAATGTTTCTTCTAGCTGCACACGCGCAATTCAGAGTTCTGATCGTTTCGGCCGTGCTAAACCCCGCCCACAGCGCAATTCGGAGCCACGATATTTTTTTCCAGGCTAAATGCTAATGGGGGCGCCTGAAAGCAGATTTCCAAGTCGGATCTGAATTGTGCCCAGATTCAGCACTTAGAATGAAAATGGCACCATCAAGCCCGCTATGTCACTCACCTGAGCTCCTCTGGGAGGTCTGCTCGCCTTGGGAGACCAGTTGGCTTTCACATTTGTCTTCCCTCACACCAAAGTGAATGGACTTACTTGGGAGATGATTCAGGCATGGAGGTCTGATTATAATGAGTTAACGTATAAAAATGATGTATAAATATGTCAATGTATAAAACATTTTTACATTTCCATGAAATGCAATTTGGACATCTCGTGAGATTTTCCACTCCTGTCACTGAACCCACCTGGCAAAAAAGGGAGCAGAAAGTCCCAGCTGAAGTATGAAATATCATGCATAATATGGAAAGTAAAGTGAGGTTCAGTCTAGATATGTATTTGAAATAGATTAAGCAGTGCATGTCAGTCATGGTGCATTGAGTGAAGTGTCTGAATGTAGCACAGTGAATAATATGATCTTTTTCCCTATGGTTCAGCTGGACAAACCATTTAAATTCATGCGAGAAACAGAAGATCAGTTAAAAGTCATCCCACAGTTCTGTTTCCCTGATGCCAGAGACTGGGCTCCCATTTCTGAATTTGCCAGGTATGTATTTTAATAGATTATTTTCAATCATACCTCTTCTCAACTACTGGATGGGTGGAACAATTGTGGGTGGATTGTGATTGAATTGATGCCTGATAATGGTTGAATGATCATCTTCTTTGAGTTTAATGAGTTTTCCTATGTTTGTAAAGTCATTATATTTTTATAAATTTTCATCTGTGCTGGATACAAAATAGTGTCATGGAGAATTAAATATTGTTGTCTGAAGGTATGCAAGATGCATTGGGTATCTTGTGAAAAGAATGGTTTATTATAAGGATGCAGACTATAGAATTTTACCGCACGGATGGAAGTAATTGGCTCTTTTGTGTTTGTGTTAGCACATTGATAAGAATTGCACTGAGTAGCATTTTCCATGTCCTCAGAACATCCCAGATCATTTCACAACCCAATAAAGTACAACTGAAGTCTAGTGACTGTTGTAAAAACACTGCAACTAATTTGCACACTGTTAAGTTCTGAAGAATGGCAATGATATAGATGACTAGACAATCTGCTTCTGTGGTGCTGCCTGAAGAATAAATGTTGGGGAAGACAGCAGGAACTTCCCTTGTCCCCTCACCCCGTAACTCTTGGAACATATGGGGTGGGATTTTACAGCCTCACTCAGGCGAGACTGGAAATTCTTGCCCGAGGTCAACAGAGATTTCCGTTGTCGGATCCTCGGCGTGACTATTCCGTGGTAGGCGAAGTGGTAGAGTTCCGACCATGATCTTTTACATTACCTGAGAGCAAGCAAGGCCTCAGTTTAGCAGCTCGTCTGAAGGATATCGCCCCTGATGATGAAGCACACCCTCAGTACTACACTGAAGTGTCAGCTTAGATGATCTGCTCAAGTGTCTTGAGGATTGCCTGAAGCAGTAACCTTCTGACTCTCTTGAGGCACAAGTGCTGCCACTGAGTAAAGCTGACACTATTTCCAGCCCACTTGGTTGAGATACGGTTTCATGTGACCAATAAAATGATGCAGTCTCACTGTGGGCATACGTTATTTTACAGGGAGTGTTGTGTACCAATGTTGAGTATGTTAAATGTAATGATGCACTATCACTGACTCTGTCAGTGAACACAAATATCATTCATTAACAAGAAATATACGGCACTTACCTGGTTGCAGCTAGCAACCAAAATGTTCCTTTTCCGAAGAGGATGATTCTCTGGTCCTCCAGGCTAGGTGACCCTGATTCTGCTGTGTTGCCCCTAAAGGGACAATCACCACATTCGATAAGACATTTTTTTCCTGATTGCTCTATTGGAATTTAAGCCTTGAGTAAGGTTTAAAGTTTATTTATTAATGTCAGAGATAGGCTTGTTTTAACACTGCAATGAAGTTACTGTGAAAATCCCCTAGTCGCCACACTCCAGCACTTGTTCAGGGACACTGAGAGAGAATTCAACATTGCTAATGTACCTAATCAATACATCTTTCAGACTGTGGGAGGAAAACAGAGCACCCAGAGGAAACCCACACAGACACAGGGAGAATGTGCAAACTCCACACAGACAGTGACCCAAGCCGGGAATCAAACCCGGGTCCCTGGCGCTGTGAGGTAGCAGTGCTAACCACTGTGCCATCAGGCCACCCAAGTGTGTTGACTGTTCCATTTCTGTCAAGGGGCCATATATGATGGAGTCCAGTTGCAGTACTTGATGCAAGTTTTTTCCAGGGCTAGTGTTTACATTAGGACAGTATATTCTAATAAATATTCCTTGTCTTCCACTGTAATAGTGAAACTTTTTCTTTTGTCCTGACTGGAGAAGATGGGAGCAGACGATTTGGGTATTGCCGCCGTTTACTGGTAAGATTATCTTTAAGACTCTATTGAAATTAAAATGATCTTTCAATCTAGTCCCTTGTGCAATGACAATGTGACATGGTTATAACAGGTTAAAAGTTTCATCTTCTCTTCTTCCTTTTAGCCCACGGGGAAGGGGAAACGGTTGCCTGAGGTTTACTGTATCGTTAGCCGGCTGGGCTGTTTTAACCTCTTCTCCAAGGTACAGTTACCGATCAATGATAATCAGGAGCTGCCTAAAACTGAGGCCATAGATTAAGAAATCAATGGATGGAATTCTCCGGCCATGCTGGTCTAAAAGCTGGAAATTCCCACCTGACTGTCAATGGGGTTTCTCATTGCCCGCAACCTGCCCTCTAAAATTCCAGTGGCATGTGGGATGGAAGAATTCTGGCCAACATTTTGTCAATCCCTTTGCTTTTGGACTTTGCCTCACTCATCTGAAAACCATTGCAAAGGAACCAGTGTTCAGCTGGGAACTGTGAAATGATTTATATTGATCTTTCCCACACTCATGCTTTAAAAGTATCTGGGAAATTCCAAGTACCTCTCTCAACATCATCAACCCAAGAACAGTTTTTCCTGTGAAGTCATTTGCTGAGTTACTCTTTTTGAGCATACTTTATGGTGAAGCAGACACATCTTCCTTCTTTGTTCATGGCTAGGATTTTCCAATGCCACTGCCAGTGAATGGAGCTTGGCTGGAATGCCAATTCCCCTGATCTCATTCACACCATGGCCGAGACTGGAGAATCCCCACCCTTCAAGTTTGTCTTTTAGTGTGCCTGCCTCATGATGGGCGGCACAGTAGCACAGTGGTTAGCACTGCTGCTTCACAGCTCCAGGGTCCTGGGTTTGATTCCGGGCTCGGGTCACTGTGTGGAGTTTGCACATTCTCCTTGTGTCTGCATGGATTTCCTCTGGGTACTCCGGTTTCCTCCTACAGTCCAAAGATGTGCGGGTTAGGTTGATTGGCCATGCTAAGAAGTTGCCCCTTAGCGTCCAGGGATATGTAGGTTAGAGGGATTAGCGGGTATAATATGTGGGGGTATGGGGGTAGAGCCTGGGTGGGATTGTGTTCAGTGCAGACTTGATGGGCCGAAGGACCTCTTTCTGCACTGTAGGTTCTATGGTTCACAATACTGCAGACAATGAGGGCTGCGTGTTCATTATGTTTGTATTATTGTCCTTATTTTGTATTGTAAGAACCTGCACTCACTGCAGCCTAACACCAGCTTCCAGTGTGATTCATTCCAACTATTTATTACTCAGTGAAACTCTGACGACCTACCCACAGTTGATTGGATAGTTAATCCAACTGGACTGAGCGATACCAATCTATCATCTGTGATGCAAACCCCTTGTACCCTCTTTCACCCAGCTTAATCCTCACTTCTTATCCCGCCAAACAAGTGTAAATAACAACTCAGTGGCATTTGAGTGAGCTTTCTCTTGTTGTCAAATTAGAGCAGTTACACTTTGAACTATATTTAGTCTGTCACGTTGTAATTGTTTATAGCCTTTTATATCTGACTTGAATAACACAGATTATTTACTCCCATCTATCATTTGCAGCAATGTGTTTCATAATTTGCTTTTCACCAGAAAATAGGTATTAGTGTAGAAATATTAAACAGCCTTATCACTGAGGCAATGATTTTAAGAGGAGCTCCAAGCATGGAATATTTGACAGAATGTTACGGCTCTTTGTGCTTCTTTCTAACTTATGCCCATGGATGTTAAGTCAAGTCTGGCTTTTTCTTTCCTCTGTGAGACAGAAGACTAATACTGTTTGTGTTATTTGCTGCTCTTCTGCAGGTCCTGGATGAGGTGGAGAAGCGGCGAGTGATTTCCCCAGCTCTCGTTCAGCCGTTCATGAGAAGCATTATGGAAGCTCCTTTTCCTGCCCCAGGGAGAACCATCACTGTTAGAAACTTTCTTCCGGGATCAGGGAATGAAGTAAGGGAAAAGCTCAGATCTTCCTTTATACTTCCTGATGTTGAGGATATTAAAGTTTAAAGTATTTTTCTTAGTGTCGTAAGTAGGCCTACATTAACACTGCAATGAAGTTACTGTGAAATTCCCCGAGTCGTCACACTCTGGCGCCTGTTTGGGTACCTTATTTATCCCTAATTTACACATGTGAATAGAGACAAAAAATAGGAATTGAAACTGGATGCAAGCCGAGATGGAAAACAGACCGAATGGCTTTTGCCACCTGTTTATGACGCATTCGATTACATTTCTGTTGAAGTAAATGGAATTGAATTTCAGGCAGGATGAATACTGGGCAGCCAATGAAATACCACCTCCTGTTTCACATTTCACCAAGATCCAATTTCACCCCTCAATGTTTCCTTTTCACCAGGCCTTCTTTAACTTTTTTATTTTTTTTATTGTTAATATTTACTTAAACAGTATAATAAATGGTTTAATCTTTTGTGGCAGGCACTTTGTGCCCCACAGAATCTTTTGACACACTTCAAAGCAAAGATTGTCCAAATCCCATTAGAACAATGCAGTTTCTGCAGACTTGAGTAGCTTTAACATAATTTTTGCTGTGTAATACAAGACCCAGAAATATACTAATCTCCTGTTTTCAGGTCATATATGAGGATTTGAGAATACAAGAGGTACCGTATTCTATATCTAGAGAAGCATGTGATGAAGTAAATGGATAACATTGTAATACTGCTTTGCTCTTTGCATCCATTAACAAAAAGTTCCTCATTGTTATCAGAGTTGAAATAAAGATGTTGTCAAAGTACAAAGCCACTTTCAGAAACTGTTTGAGCTGTGCAGATATAATAACTATGACAGTGGTTGACAATCCACTTCCTATCCCTGGTAGAAAAACTTAGGATTTTGCCACATCAAATCACTCCATCTAGAGTATCTGTGCTAGTTGAAAAGAATCTATCTAGTCTGAACCCATTGTCCAGCTCTTTGTCTATATTTTTGTAGGTGACAATACTTCAGGTGCCTAATCAAGTGCTTTATAAGTGAATTGAGGCTTTCTGCCTCTAGTACCCTTTCAGGCAAAGAGTTCCAAACCCCAAACACTCTCTGGATGGGGAAAGAAAATCTGTTGAACACCCCTCCAAATGTTTCTATGAATTACATTAAATCTGTGACACTTGGTTATTGATCTCTCTGCTAAGAGGAATAGGTTAATTCCACCAACACTATCCAGCTCCCTTGTAATTTTATACAGCTCATTTATATTTCATCTCAGCCTCCTCTGTTCCAGAGAAAACAACCCCAGCCTATCCTCAGCCTAAAATTCACTAGTCCTACAACGTCCTCACCAAACTCCTCTGCATCCACTCTGGCAGATCAAATCCTGTAATGTGATCGGAGCTATGTGCCATACTAAGCCTTAACAAATGTTTTATACAATTCTAGCATATCTCCAGTCTTACTTTCTATGATGTGTCATATATTATACGAAATATATAATGGATAATATTTGAAGCAAGTTATTCCTGGCTGTTCCATTAACAGAACTGGCCGAAAATGTCTATTTACAGTTGGTGGCATCTTTGCTTCTGATGAAATGGTTTGACAAGTGCCTTCTTCTGCAGGTGATCCAGCTGTGCAGGCCTTTGGATTCTCGTCTGGAGCATGTGGACTTTGAGTGTCTCTTTTTGTCACTGACCGTCCGCCAGTTGATTAAAGTCTTTGCTTCTCTTCTGCTAGAAAGGAGGGTGATTTTCACAGCAGATAAACTCAGGTGACTAAGAGTCATTGCTGTTGTTTACAATGAATTATAGGAGACAAAAAACTCAGACAACTAGGAATTAAGGAGATTCTGAGACCAGCTGTCAGTAGCTGAATACATATCTTACAATATTCCTAAATGCACCCAAATCACATCACTTGTAATGTTAAATAATCTGATATATAAGGAGCAGTGGATAATTGTTACATAGAATCATAGAATTCTACAGTGCAGAAAGAGACCATTCAGCCCATCAAGTCTGCACCGATTCTCCGACAGAACATCCCAGTCAAACCCATCCATGCTGCCCTATCTCTTTGACCCTGCTTATTTAACCTGCTAATCTCTCTGATCTGCACATCTTTGAACACTAAGGGGCAATTTACCACAGCCAATCCACCCAATCTGCACATCTTTGGACCGTTGGTGGAAACCAGAGCACCTAAAGGAAACCCACATGGGAAATGTGCAAACTCCACCTAATGCTGGAATTGAACCTGGGTCCGTGGTCCTGTGAGGCAGCAGTGCTAACCACTGTGCCACTGTACAGAATATGTATACATATTGTATATTAGACATCTTGTGTATATATTCACTATAGGAATGTGGTGAGGACTGTAGGAGACCTTGCATATGTTGCTATCCTAAGGGACAACCTTGTATATATTATAACCACAAAGGCCACTGATACATGGACAAACAGACCAGATATGAAATCAGTTAGAATCTTCATGTATCCTAGCCTCAGTCACTTAGAGGTTGGAAAGGATTGACCCCTGTCATCATGTTTCCATGGCAGCCATCTGAGAGTGCATAACAAACCACAGATTGTCTATGGGCCTCGCTATGATCAGCCCTCCTTGCATATGTCTGTGAAGTTGCCAGATGCAACAGCGTGAACTGCACTGCTCCAAATGCACCAAGGGAGCCACAAATACAGGTGATAGATTCTACCAATTGACCCACAACATGCTGCACAGTTGCCTGCATATGTGCTTTGCATTACGTTTTTATTTTGAAAGTTAAGGATCTGTGAGATACGGGTCTCCGGGTTCTTCCCTCAGGGTTGGGACTAAGATGATTCATTCTCCTTCCCACTCATGCTGTCTACATCACCCTATGTTTCTGGCTGGATATTGCTGGGGTGCAGATAGAGAGGATGATGGCAGTACTGTAATGCAGTTGCAGTGAAGGAGTCAGCTCCTTCTCTGATTCTTCTTCCAATGCAACTAGAAGAGGAATAGAATGTGAGACTGGGTTGTTAAGAATTAGAGTTTACATGATAAAGCTTTTGGGAATGTTTGCTGAAGAGTATTGCAAATTGGGCGAAAAAGGGAACAACAGAATATCACCCAGATCAGCAGTAGTGTCTGCCATCTCACAACTCTGTTTCTGATTCCCCTGTGATGCTTCTTTTCCCTTGAGCTCCAATCTTTCTTCCTGAGAGTGAAGGTGAAGATGGAGATATGTCCCTGATTGTTTCTAATTGTAATGAGTTATGCTGTTCCCACAAAAAGAAAAAAACAAAGGGACCAAAATAGCCTTAGTAACTCATGAGCTGCAATAAAACCCAAGTGCCTGCATGAGTCCTGGAATGAGAGCACTAAAAACTGAATAAACAAACAGTAATATTAAATGTGATTACATAGAAAGCTGTGAATGAAGGAGCATTTGCGATGTGGAAGCTGGGGTGTAAACTCTCGACATTTTAACACAGTGAGAGGCAGGTCATTGTAAGTGGCAGGACATTCTCCTCATAGCTTGTCACTCCAAAACCATAATGTTATTTATCTTGATTAGTGACATGTATAGTTAGGACAATCCATTTGTAGCAGATGAGGCTGTCTTCTCTTGATTTGGTAATGTCATTAAACATTTCTGTTGTATGGAGTGTTGGTGATTCAAATACTAGGATTGACACTGACTGTCCTGGTGACCTCCTACTTATTCACCTCTACTCTCTTTGAATTCTCAATCAGTGAGTGCCAAACGTTCTCTTGTAGGAACACTTTGACGCCTGCATTGATAAAACAGGGAAAGCATCGGATACTCTATTCCCAGATTTGTCTATTATTTCCAACCATCGAACTTCTTAATTTGCAATAAATAGATTGTTGTTTATGACTGGACGTGACTACTGGAGGATTTTAGGGTCACCGTGAACTCCAGTGTTTAACATTTTTTTAGAATTTTGGAATTTAACCCATTGACAAGCGAGGAGCAAATGTCAATATAATCGGGAGAGTGCAGGTCCCATCTCATTATACTTCAAGCAGCCACTGAGGCACTGAGGAAAATCTGGTTAATTAAACAAAACAACACCAACAAAGGGAAGAATATGAAAGGGTAGTGAGTGGGTCGTTAAGCTACTCACTTGACGTGATATTACTGCTTGGAATTCAAGTAGTGAAATCCTGCATTGAGAAAATCATTCAGGCGATCTATTCCATGTGATAATGATATGTCCAAGAGCTGAACTGGTGCCTGTGACACCATCAGAGCTCCTAAACTACATATTGTTGGATAAAATGCTCCATCATCCATTAACCATCGCTGGATGATAAACTGAATTGCAGAGTCCATTTTCAAAATTGTAATTTACTCTGGTGGTTTGTGAGATCATTTGAGCCTTTAATTAGATTACTGCCTTTGTAATTGACTGGCCACTCCAAACTGTCACCCACTATCAGAATGAATTTGACCAGCTCGGTTGGAAGTCAATAGGTTGGAGGTTTTCCTGAATGATTTGCTTTTCAACAATGTAGGGAAATATGGGCTAATTCAATTGGCTAGAAAGTCAGCTACTGTTGGCCGTACATATCACTAGTAGCCAATGTTTAGAAAGAGCATTGTGTCCAGGACCACCAACGATCTATCTCCCAACTCCAGCACAGGAAATAATGCAGCACAAGCTTGAAAAATCACTGATTTCCGATAAACCATTTGATCCTGGTAACGCCAGGAAGAATAAAACCAGATGACTTTCGTTTTACCTTGGAGGGCCGAAAAGGGAGTTATGTGTAAAGGATTTGCTTTTTTTAACCGTTTCTGTCCATATCTCAGTTTGTAAATTAATTTTTGGACTCCAACGCGTGGTGTTGACGGATGTAATGGGCCCATTCCCATTCCCTAGCCATGGTTTCACAGTGCACTTATGATTGTTATGTGAACAAATATTTTTTAAAACAATCAGTTTATAGAATATTATCGAAGGAGATTTGTGTCCAAGGTGAAGAAGAATTGTGAATCAGTTATGATTCTGGTGGAGCAGGCTGGAGAGGCTGAGTGGTCTCTTCCTACTCCATACCTGTATTTTTTTTTAACCAATTTAAGGGAATTTCCAGAAATGTGAGTTTTAATTGCACATTTCATTCCTTTTAAGCCCCAGATTTTTTTGAAATTCTGCTGGTTGGTTGTGTTGTTTTGTGTGATGATCATTGATGTGTCAGACATTCCAGCCTCAATTTAGTTCTTAGAGAGTCTGGAAGGAATGCTGTTATATCTGTTTCTTTTGCATCACTATGGAAACATCATCAGGGCTCCAGAGGGAACTTGCTGTCCAGTTGGGTTCATTTCAAATCGGTTTTGCTTTACTCTATAAGTGGTGATGCTAAAAGAGTCTGGCTGCAGCCTGGAAGACCTGAAACTTAGATTGGAAATCTTTTCTGTAAGATGCTGCCCATGGCACATGAATGCGGGACAATCAGATGCCAGTTTACTATCAGAATGTCCTCTCTCTGGCAACTCAATCTAATGTAGTCTGAAGTTTGTTTTTAAAAATATCTTAAGCCATTGGAGAAAATATCAGGCTAAAGGCATGTAGCCAGTTGGTTAGAGGGAAGGCGAAATGTAGGATTAGCACAAGAGTTGATGATAGTGCTGGCAAAGATACATTATCATGCTTTCAAGATACAAGTATTAAGGAAGAAAGTATACAATACTGAGAGAAGCAAACACACTGCTACTACACTCTCTTCAAATTGGAATTTTTCTCCAAAGCAGTGGCAGGAAAGGAGAGGTTTCCAATCTGTAATTAATCTTTCCTATCTGTTGTTTCATTTCAGTATATTGTCCATTGAAAATGAAACAACTCCTGCTGAGCTCTCTCTCTTTTTTTGGAAGCTACATTTAGGATAGAGGCAAGGTATAGTGGGAAATGTAGCTTTCTCCCCCAAATACAGTTTATATTCCCTAAAGTCTGCAATGTGCTTGATCAACAATTAGTAAAGCCTCCAAAGGGACCGAGAGGGCTTGTGTCCAACTGAGTGGTCTTCATATTTGTAACACAGCTTGCAAGCCTAAAGTTGCATGTGGATCCAACTTCCAATCATAAATGTGCTTTACTCAAATGGATTCCAGTTGAATTAGCACGTTATCATGCACATGTCCATTTTCTCAAAGTTCATCACGTCTTTTAATTACGTGCATTACGCTTGTACCAGTGGGTGGGATCTTGTGCCCTCCCCATATGAGTCTGGTGGTTATTTAATCAGGAGGGAGGGTAATGGATGGGGACCCTTCTCACCTCCACTCCTATTAAATCCATGGAGGGAAGGCCCATTTTTAGCTTCCTTACCTTGCTGCCAATTGAGGATCTTGTAGGTGATAAATCTCCATGTAAGAGACTCATTCTGCTGTTGCTGGTATTAACCCAGCAGGGGGCTCACCATGCAGGCAGCATGGCAAACACACCCATGTGGGGGAGAGAGGCTTCCTCATCGTCAGGCATTGAGTTCCTGATTAAAGGATTGGGTATTAGAAAGCAGAGGCTCACTGAGAGCCATCTCTTGCTCTTGATGGATTCCCCCCACCCCGTGACACCCTTTAGACTTTAAGACTATAGGACGTAGGAACAGAGTAGGCCATTCAGCCCCTTGATTCAGCTCTGCCATTCAATGAGAACATGACTGATCTAATATAATAATCCCTACTCTACTTTCCTGTCTTTTCCTCATAACCCTTGATCCCTTGCTAATTAAAGATCTAACTATCTCAGCCTTCAACATATTCAATGACCCAGCCTCTTCACTCTCTGATATACAGAATTCCACAGATTTACTACCTCTGACAGAAGAAATTCTTTTTCATCTCTGCCTTAAATGGATGACCCTTACTCTGAGATTATGCCATCTGGTTCTAGACTCTCTCACAAGGGGAAACAACCTCTCAGCATCTTCTACCATCACTCACCTGTAGTCTGGGATCCCCAACAGTCCTAGGACTCGGGGGATGTCATACCAGCAGCTGTCACTGACCCCCTGGTGTCACTGCTGTTCAATAGAGCTGGCTGCCTCTGATTTGGGAGGCAGCTCTCAGCGGGTGGAACTTCTGCTCCTGGGGTCCGCTATCCCGGGGGAAGATCCGGCATCCGCACCTTGACAGCCTATGAATGTCTGAATGGAACATGATGTAACAAGTCTTCCTGGAGAGTGGTGAGACAAGGCTTTAGCTGACTTTTTAGCCCCTTGGTAATCTCTACAATATTCTGCCCTGCAGTACTGAATTCCATTGTGATCATCTTCTCTGGGGTCAACTGATTCAGCAGAGACCAGATATCAAACTTTTGTTACCTTTAACAATGCAGGTTGATCAGTGACCTCACCTTCTATCCATCTGCAAGAACTGGCTGTGGAGAAATCGATCTTGGTTCTGGTACCCACAGCAATCAATCTAAACCTACGGCAATTGGGAGATTTTCTTTCAAATTTGATAGTGTGCGGCTGTTTTCCTTCCTGGAACATCTGCAGAAATAATCAAATGAGGATGAATACTGGAAACTAGAATGTTAAAAAAAATGCTGAAAATGAAATGAAGCATGGAACTAGAATCGTGATCTCAGAATAAAATAAATGACAGAAATAAGGACTTGGATGTTTACAGCAGAGAAATAGGCCATTTTGCTGGACTTTTACACGTGTTTGTGCTCCACATATACCACCTCCCACCTTGTTTCATCTTGCCTTATCAACCTAACCATTTTATTTATTTCTTCCTCATGTATTTAACACTTTAAATGTATCTAAACTATTCATCTCCGTCACTCCATGTGGTAGCACCTTCCACATTCTAACTACACTGAATAAAGGAATCTTTCCTGAATTTCTTATTGGATGTATTAATGACTATCTTGTATTTATGGTCATTGCCATGGACATAAATCAAAACATTTTCTCTGTCATCCCTATTGAAGCCCTCCATGATTTTAAGAATCTTTATTAGGTAGCCCCTCAGTCTTTTCTAGGGAAGAACACCAGCCTTTTTAGCAATCATAGAATCATGCAGTGTAGAAAAGGCCCTTCGACCCATTGAGTCTGCACTGACACATGAGAAGCACCTGACTCCCACCTAATCCCATGCAAGCGGCATTGATAATTACTTTTGGATATGGATGTTAGTGTTTCTCACAAAAGAGGGCTTTGTAGCACTGAGAATTGAGTGCAGTCCTCCAATTTGTGGCAAGCTGATGTTTGTTTCACTGGCCACACAAGATGGTGGGACAAAAGTGTGTTAACATCTTGTGCTCAAATGTAATACTCCCACATATGAGGCGGGCTGAGGCAGGGGTGGGATACAAAATCAATGAGTGAAGCTATGTGCCCTGCTGTGTGATTCCCATTCTGTGACTCTGCAGTTTCTAGAGGTTAAATGACTGGAAACAGGATACTCTCCAGTGTTTTCATCAGGATGTGGTACCGAGGAGGGCATAGTCAGCTGTTGGAGAGAGGAGAAGTGATCAAAAAGTAGACAAAAAGAGGAAGAATTGCAACTAATACAAATAAAAGTAATTTGGAAAAGGAAAATGCATAAAATGTGTGGACCAGAATAGATAATTAATAGACAGAAGGATAGTTGTACAGCCTGCAAAAATACCGTGGATAACATAAGTCACCACAACTTCCAAATTTACATTTGTTGTGGCTTCTTTCCCCATCCCCACAACCCCAGTATTACTTGCAGACTTTGAGGGAGGGGCTACTATTTTAAGCCAAACTCCTTTATGCCCTACACCTTTTGGGTTTAAATTCCTGTGCAGGCTGATTGAGCTCAGAGAGAGGCCAGGGAGTCTCGTTCTGCCAAATCCTGTTCACTCTTTGCAAATTCTGAGGTTCCAGAATCTAATGGGAAACAGCTGTTCCAATATTTTGGCTGTCCATCATCCCGAGGCCCTATCACATAAACACTGCATAAAACTCAGTCTTTCACTGGGAACCCTGCCCACTTCTAATGACGCATTTAAATGAAAAGAGTGAAAGAAGAGGAAAAACAGCATGGAACCTTCTGCAACGGCAGCGAGTGCTGTGGATCAAAGGAGCCTACTCCACTCTGCATCACCTGTGAGCTCATTACAGGAGAATGGCAATTTAGAAGTTTCACATCATAAACAGAGCAAAGTGGGATGTCAGATTATTGTACTTACTACAGCATTTCGGATGTTATATTTCAATATATATACACTGTTCAAATCATTACATAAACAGCATACTGATGTGAAAACATTATTCCTTTGATTTTTTTTCCCATATCTCACTCCAAAATATTAAATCTTCCTCCAAAATGACAAAAACCCAAATCTTGCATGAACTGTTACTTAAGTATCAATTTTTTGCATGTCAGCAAATTTTCTTTACATCATTTTGTGTGAATTTCTGTGCCCTTTAAGTTGATGGATTTAATGTCAGGGAATGGAACACTTCCCATTTTAGATAAACTGTGAACATCAAGTACTTATAACTATGGTTAAAAGCAATTAAATCTTTATCTACTTTGCCCAAATAATGCCTGTCAAACACAACCAGGGGAATTGTTTCACTGTACCTGTGAGACATTTTTAACTTTTCCACACTCGTCATCTCCTGACCTCAAGAGTAGCCAATTTGTGCCAAATTTGAGGCCCTTATCCAATGGGATCTGGGCTGGAATGATCTAAACTCACTCACGTTGTGTGATTACAACCAGCAGATACACAACTTACATTGACCAACTGGATTTGAATGCAGAATTCATTGTAAAGACTCCTGTGTTTCTACTATTGCTGGAGTTGATTTGGATTTCCAATGATTTCTTTACATTTATTCGGTTCTCAGTAATGTTAGTTTACAGCTTATGATCAGCATTACCAGACTATTAACTGAAATTAATTATCATGAATACAAGTGGATACTCATTTCAGAGTAAAGTTAAAAAGATCTATTTTGTAATAGTTTTCACCCCTAGACAGATCACAGTACAGTACTGGAACATGGGAACTTTTTGCTGGAATGCAGGTTTTGTGCTCAACTGGGTTGAAAAGCAATTGCTTGGAGACCCGGTAACATTGAATGCAAAGTTTCTAACCGGTGCCTTGTTCTTCCTCTTGCAGTACGCTTTCCAAGTGCTGCCATGCAGTAATGGCGCTTCTATATCCTTTTGCCTGGCAGCACACCTACATCCCTGTACTACCTCCATCCATGATTGATATAGCCTGCTCTCCCACCCCATTTTTGATAGGACTTCTCTCCAGTTCCTTGCCCAAGTTGAGGGATCTACCACTTGAAGAGGTAAGGAGTAGTGCTTCATAGATTGAAGGCACATAGGAATGAAAAAGGGGCAAAATGTGTACTTAAGGGATAATGGCTACATAACCGAAGAAGATCTTGGAGTTTTAGTTAACTTGCATTCAATATGTCCAACCAGTATGCAGCAGCTGTAAACAAAGCCAGTATAATGTTGAATTATATAGTCAACAGTAGGAAACCATACAGAAGCAGCTAAATTATATAATGTTGTGGTCAAACTCCTGAATTCCCATCCCAAGAGGTAGATTTGGAAGCAGGCATGTCTGGAAAATTGGAGTGCTGAGCACCATGCCTGTTTCTCAATGCGTTCCTGCCTACCAAATATTTTGGCAGAGGCCTCTTCTCAAGGGCTGTCGCAACCCACTCAAAGGTGGTGGATAAACAATTGAGGTAGTTAAATGCCACTTGAGAGCTTATTGTAGAGTTAAAATGGATTTTAGAGGAGAAATGTGCTGGAGGAGTAGCAAATCCCTGGAGTTGAGGTGGTGATAGAAGGAACTGTTTAGAAAAGCTATCTATTTGGCTGGCCTTTTCCTTTCACTCTGTAGAAACAGGACACTCCTGCCGCCACCACTGCCTCTGACAGCACTTCCAGGGGTCTGTCAACACATCATGAGGCTTCCCTGCCACTCCGCTGCTTTCTGGCCTCTGCCATCACCCAGGATACTGGTGACCACAATCATGGCTATTGAGTATCCTTTAAATTGGACCCCCACAACGTCTACATCCAACCTGCTCAATGTACCTATAGCCCTTAATTGGACAGCGAATGTATCAGTGGGTTACTTATTGGCCATCCCTATCAATATATCATTGGAGTCGGCAGCAACGTGGAGGGGTTTAGGACTCGGAAATGGTCCTAATATCAGGATCCTGCTCCTGGAATGAAAATTCAGTCCTTTGTGTCCAGTTCTGATCATTGAGTTCCATTATTGAAGGTAATGCAGACTCATGAGGCTGATCACTACTGTCAGGTGTTGAAGCTGAGCAGGAAAATTAGAGAAACTTGAACCTGGTTTCTGCTTCTATTGCTCTTTCAGGCAGAGAGTTCCAGATCCCCACCACTTTATGAGTGAAAACATTTTGCCTCAACTACCCTCAAATTATTCCACCAATTGATTTAAATTTATGTTCCCCTAGTTATTGTGTTTTCTGCTAAGGGAAATTGATCCTTCCAATCTACTCCTCATAATTTTATACAGCTCAATTACATCTCCCCTTGTCTGCATTTTCTCCAAATAGAGCAGCCTCAGCCCATCCAAATTTTTCTTTCACAACTAAATTCTCCATTCCTGGCAACATCCATGTAAATCTCCTAGGTATTTTATCTATTGTGATCTTTATAATGCGACTAAAACAGGACACAGCCCTGTACCTGTGGTCTGACTAGTGTTATACAACTGCGGCATAACCTCCCCGTTTTTATAATTAATTATATTTATTTAAAGTAACTTGCTCAGGAAGGAGGAGGAGACACAGGTGTAAACTATTACAAGACAAATGTAAGACCGACATCAGGAAATTCTTTCTCAGGATACTCACAGGTCAGTGAGGAACTGCAGAGACTGTAACAATGAGAAAAAGTCTGAAATCATTTAAGGACCAATTAGATACAGGGAGACTGTTTAAGTTGAAGGATTGAATGGCTTCTTTCATTTCTAATTATTTTGTGAATCCTGGGTTTGCAGTTGCTTGGAAGTACAGACTTGGTGTTTAATGACATAATCTTTGCCTAAAGCCAAGCACACAGTTGGGGATGGGAATTTTAACTCATCCCAGAATGCTTTAACAGGCTGATAATGACTCTCAAAAACCATTAAAAGCCTCATGAAGCAAACAATGAGATATCTTGGGAAGTTGGTAGTTCAAAAAAAAAGCAGTATTCTTCAGCCAGGAGGGCTGGTGATGTTAGTTGCAAATTAGTTGTATCTAGCAGAGGAGAGAATTGACCTCTCACTCCTTAAGGCGTTATGTAAACTGATGCTTATTTCTCGTATGCTATGGCCAAGTTAGTTCTGCTGACTGGTAATAGAGAAATTCTGTCTGAAAGGTGAGTCAAAAGGTGATGCTTTTTTTTTGTTTTCCATTTTCAGGTGTTGGTGGTGAATCTTGGGGCTAACAAGTTTCTCAGACAGGTGAGTACCACATTTGTTTGAGGTTTTGCACAGAGCCGGGATGAAATGATCACTGTTAACTGTGACACTGATTGCAAATGGCTGTGTAAGTGTATAGAGGAAATTGAATGTGACATATTGGAAACACCATCCACATCCCAAGACTGAGGATGAGTAAGAAATTCAAAAGAAGGGATGAAGTGTTCTGTTAATCTTTTCCTTTGTACCTCCCTCAGTGTTGGGATGTGGATTATGACTTTGTGTAAATCCTGTAAAACAAGCAATAGCAAATTTGCATTCAAGCCAACATATATAAAAATGCCAACTCTCAATGTTTGATATCAATGCACAGAGTCAGAGTCTGCTCCGCTAAGCAGATTTGGAGATTGGTGTATTTTTATAGCACCTTACTCATCTTCAGAACATCCCAAAGCACTTAACAACCAATGAAGTATATTAGAATTAGTCACTGTTAATTTGTTGGCAAATGTGGCAGCTAATTTACACAGAGAAAGATGTTTCAAAAAACAATGATATAAATGACCATTTAACCTGTTTTTTTTTGCATTGGTTAAGAAATAAGTACTGGCCAAAACATCAGGTGAACTTTATTCAATAGTGTTACAGCAATTTATAATAATCCTGAAAGATGCAACAATGCAACCTTTTCTATGTACTGCACAAGCCAGGTGTTATTGCTAGTAGCCTTGTCATGGTCTTTTCAACAGCACAAACTTGCATAGTAACTGCTGCAAATCTTTGCTCTTCTGGTCACTCACTGCTTATTTCTGTCTTTGTGTTAGGTGGATGATGAGGATTCCATTCTGCCACGTAAGCTGCAAGTGGCACTAGAGCATGTCTTAGAGATGCGGAATGAGTTGGCCACTCAAGAGGAGGAGGATACTCTCCTGGATAGTAAGTGCATAAAAGACTCAGACAATCTTTCTTCTAATGTATTTGCAGTCATCAAAACGCTGCCTGAATGCAAAAAGAGTGAGAATGGACAGTAAAAGCATAAACTGAAATAAAAAGACACAGTCTGCTGGCACAGGCAATGAGGCATCAACTTGTCAATCAGGTGATTGCAAGGTTTGATCCCAAAATATTGACCTAGATCTTCCAAGGAGTGGCAGTTGGCTGTGTAGTTGACAGTGAAGCACGTTGCTGTTGGCTCCTGAATGATATCAATGGTTGGTTGAGTGGGTGGAAAAGTATCAGAAAGAATTCAATCCAGAAAAGTGTGACGTAATTCATTTAGGGAGAGCACACAAAGCAAAGGAATACTCAATAAATGGGAGGATATTGGGAGGCACAGAGGAAGTGAGAGACCTTGAAGTATTTTTCCATTGGTCTCTGAAGGTAGCAGGACAGGTGGATAAGGCGTTAAAGAAAGTAAATGGAATACTATCTTTTACTGGATGAGGTACTGACTACGAAAGCAGAAATGATAGAACTGTATAAAACACTGGTTTGGCCGCAGCTGGAATTTTGTGTTCAGTTCTGATTAGCACCTTAAGGGAAGGACATAATTGCTTTGGAGAGAGTACAGAGGAGAGTTACAAGAATGTTGCCAGGACTTGAGAATTGCAGTTATGAGGAAAGATTGGATAGGCTGAAGTTGTTTTTGTTGGAACTGAGAGGCTGAAGGGTGAGCGAATTGAGGTATACAAAATTTATGAGGGCCTAGATAAGAGTAGACAGGGATACCCTGTTTTCCCCTAGCTGAGGGGTCAATTACCAGGGGCACAGAGTTAAGGGATTGGTTGAAGGATTACAGGGTGCATGAGGAAAAACTCCTTGACCCAGAGGGTGGCGGGTGTTTGGAATTCACTGCCTGGTTTGGTGATGAAGGCAGAAACCCTCAACTCATTTCAAAGGTAACTGAATCTGCACCTGAAGTGTTGTAACCTGGGAAGGCTTCAGACCACGTGGAATTGGAAGGGGCAGCTAGCTTTTTAATGTTTTAGCCAATAAAGACATTATGAACTCTTTCTGTGTCACAAATTTTCTATTGTTCTATCATCACCCAAACCACTTTTCCTTTTACCAATTATCTTAAATCTGTGTAATCTTTGATTCCTGACCTTTCTGCCAGTGAACTAGTTTCTCACCATCGACCCTATCAAAACCCTTCGTAATTTTGAACACTTCTATGAAATCTTCTCTTAGGCTTCTTTGCTCTAAGGAGAACAATTTCAGTTTCTCATATCTTTTAACATACCTGAATTCCTCAACACTGATATAGCTACACCCTCTCCAAGGCCTTGATATTCTTTCTAAAGAGTGCTGCCCGGCAATGGACACTACCCCAGCTCAGCTCTAACCATTGTTGCAATTCCTGTTAAAATACACAAAATAATCATCAATGTAATTCTTCACTGATTTTTTTTTTAGTAAACATGGGACCCAGATTAGCATTCCTTACAATGACTTTATGCAAAGTCCCTTGCATTTTCACCAAGAAGTCTTCTCCTTGTTTTCCTGTAATGGTTTCAGAAGAACTGGTGAACTGGGAGCATGCTCCTTCAGATACATTTCTTTGAACAGGAACAAAGGAAATAATGTTGTCAATCAAACATACAGTTAGACGTAGAGAATATTTGCATTATCTATCTCATATCAGACCAAATCCATTTATCATCTGATTGCATGTTTATTTCTGTAGCTCTAATGATGACTGTAAACTTATTTTAATTTGACTGGGACATATGCAGAGCAAATCAAACCATTACTTGCTGATATTAGTCCATTGACTTTGCAATTAAATGTTATTAACACCTACTGGAGTCATCCTTGCTGGTTGTCTCTGGGAATAGACAAACTGGTAAATGAACTACACAGCTTTAAGACTATTTATTTCTTAAATGAACTTTTTAACCTCAAAAACACTGAGCAAAATTACATCATGAACAAAATACTGTGTTTTGTTCCATGGTTCTCTTCGCCCTCAGCTTCCTCATATGTTGCAGGCATACCGGGGTGAAGGACACATCTGACCCTGTATAATGTTGTTAGCTGACTGCTGGAATAACAAAGGCACTTTTTCTGAGCTTTTGTCTCCTACTTACTAAAATGTTTGATGGTAGTAGTCTCAAATAGTCACTCAGCAAAACTTCAAATAGCATTGTTGTTAAAATAGTTCTTTCCTGTTTGTGTAAGTAGAATATTTCAACTAAGGGGCAGCACAGTGGCACAGTGGGCAACACTGCTGCCTCACAGCTGCAGAGTCTGTACGTATTCCTGTGTATACGTGGGTTTACTCCGAATGCTCCGGTTTCCTCCAGTCCAAAGATGTGCTGGTTAGGTGCACTGGCCATCCTAAATTGCCCTTGGTGTCCCAGGAGGGAAGTTTCATCACAGTTAGTGAGTTAGATCTGGGAAAGGAAAAAGTAAGGGTTCTGGGAAAATAAAGTATCCACTTAAGGGACAAACTAAGCACAAATGTGGTGTGAGATTGTTGGACATGTTAAAAGTCAAATGGCAATATTGTCTGTAGGTTAAAGCACAAGTTGAGTGATGAGTCAATATTGCTTTTTATTTATTAGTTACATTAAAAGTCTTAAAACTTGAAATCTTATTGTGAAATTTCAGTCAGTCACTGGAAATTCAAATATCTTTTCTGACGTTACCAGTCTCTACAGTGATTGTAACAATGGTAAAATGTATATAAATACTTAAACATGTATAAATACGACATTGTTCTTGTGGACTCATCTAGATCTCCCTAATATAACATACATTGAGTTGCCTGTCTATTTCTCTTTATAGATCCTAGCTCGCTTAATACCGTGGTGTCAGAGACTTTTGTCCGCTTCTTTGTGGAGATAGTTGGTCATTACTCCTTATACATGACTGCCAGTGAGAAAGATGAAAGAATTTTCCTGTGGGAGGCATTTCGTAAGTCTTTCACATCAAAAAGCGTCCGACGGTTTCTGGAAGTTTTCATGGAAACGCAGATGTTTGGGGGATTCATTCAAGATCGAGAGCTAAGGAAGCTTGGGGTGAAAGGTGAGGACTTGGATCATGATACTGGCTCTTCCTTCCTCTTCTCTCTCCCCAGCACTGCTGGACTCATTCACAAATTCTGTCAGTTAATCAAGCCACATGCAAGAACAAACAATGTGATTAAAACATTCAAATTCTTGTCCTGTGGAAACATTTCATCAAACATACACAAACCCTCATCCAGACTAATATCTGGAATAAAGCAGTTTCTCTGTTACTAAGAATGGGACATTTAGTATTGAGAGATACTTGGGAAGGGGGTGAATGATGTTCACCTCCCTGCTGTAAATTTTCACCCAGCAATCCCCATCTCCTTTGCTTTGAGCTGAAGGACAGTGAGCCATTCATCAGATGACCAGCCGTAAGGCATAAGCCCAGACAATATGCTGGCAGAAGTATTTCAGGTGGGAGGAGATTTGGTAGTGACAAGATATATAAATGATGTGTGGCACTGTGAGACACTGCCCATTAACTGGAAGACTGGACTGATTCTACCTTTATTCCGTTTCTGAAGAAAGTTGACTTGAAAAACTACACCAATGATAGAACAATTAGTTGATCTCCCACACTAGTAAAATCTTGCTTCAATCACCTTGGACCAGAGCCAGAAAAAGATAGTGAGATTGTTGATAGGCAAGTTGGATTTCGATGTGGAAGATCACTAATCTTGGAATTATAACACCTCACCTTAACCTAGCTTTCAGTTATCAAACTTTATCTGTGATACGTCATAAATGTCCATGAGGGAAGCAGAGAAGCAAGATAACGTAGAAGAAAGTGGATGCACTGCAGTACTTACATGGAGACGCACTCCTGCAAAGATTCATCCCTAGTGTGTCAAATCTGCAGGCAGTATTGAATACACTAACTCATTTGTATCCATCCTACAATAACTATTTTTTGTTATTCACAGGATTATTTGAGATTAGAGCACAGGACTATCTTGAAACTCTCCCTGGGAGTGAACAAAGAGGGATGAACCGATTTCTTAGAGGCTTAGGTAATATTTGTTCATTTGCTTATGGTGGGGGGGGGGGGGCTTCATCAAAAGGTCTCAGATCAGTTTCTATCAACCATTTATGATCTTCATGTTATCTTTGTAGTTTAGCTCCTGGCTATTTTGTCAATAAGTCAATGCTAGTTCATTCATTTCCTGCACAACTAGACATAAGCTTTTTCCTGTGCTTTTGATGTTTTTGTGCAAATATTCAGACTTCCAATATTGTGAAAGTTGATCAAATATTTGTCTATTTCTAGGTAGTAAAATGAAATTCCTTCACAAGAAGTGAACAACCTTTGGAAGACATCTTAATGGGAAAGCAAGCTGAATCTAGCACAGTCACTTTTTCTTTGATTTGTGATTGTCAATACAGCATTACCCGTTGGAGATAAAGGAAGACTATTACTTCAAAGCTGTGTTCACTAATGTGAAAGACTCAAGGGGAAATAAAACCCGTTCCATTGAATATTTATTATTTAGACTTGTACGAAGTCCACCTGGTCTCTACCTGGCTTTCAGTTGTCATTGGATAAACTTTATTTGTGGGATGTCAGTGGAAGAGAGGTGGAGAAACAAGGAGGATATACCATACACAACCTTCAAACTGTACTACAGATGTTGTGCAGATATGAAACATGCTGGAAAATGGGGGAAAGATAAAGGTAGCATTGGTAAATTTGTGAATTCATACAGAAACACTTTCTACTCGGTTTTGAACTCTACTGTTAATACTCAGGAGCCACAAACTTTGTCCTGTCCAATTTAAAACGACATAGACACCAGGAGCTATGGAAAAATCAGCCATCCTCTGTAACATATTATCAGCTGAAAGAACACTACGTTTGGGATTGTAAACACGAATTTACCCTCAGGAGGTTGGTTTGATCCACAAAATTGATGTCAGTTGAGTGCAGTTTTGCACTGTACGTGTACATTTGTGCTGGTCAGTAACAGAGGATATGGCAGCGGAAAGATTGTTCCAATGCCTGCTTAGTGACGGGAGTGATACAGCCCAGAACTCCATGTACAAGTGTACAAAACTCAAACTCCAGAATCACTCGACTGTGTCAATGTGCTGTGTACATTGTCTGAACTGTAAGTTTTTGTAGCATTCCAAATTGAATTATTGTCAACAGCGGTAAATTGGTGGAAAATTGTATTTTGTGGAGCTGTTGGCTTGGGAGAGTAAGGAAGTCATACCTTGAATTTCCAACTCATTTCACTTCGAATAAGCTCTCGCTGACAGCTTTTAATGACTATATGTCCATACTTGAAGTAATTGTAAATATGGAAATATCACTGGTGCCCAACTTGCAGTTTAAATAAACCAAGTGCATAGCCCAGAGTTTATCATTGCTTAGTAACTGCCAATTTTACTTAGCTGGTTACTTAAGTGCCATTATACACATAGCAAGATGAAGGAGTTTCTTGGTGTAATGGTCTTAATCTGGTCTGTGTACGGATCATTGGATTGTGATTCTCTTAAGTAGGAAACTGCTATGGATTTTTTAATGACAAGTTTATATTGTGGACTACAGAGTCCAAAAGGATCAAAGTTTGCAACAAAGCATGAAGAGCTGGCTTACAACATTTGGCTTACAACAATTGCTCTCCTCTATTCATGCCTGGAATAGAGGAGAGCAATTGTCACTTTGGCCACAACTTGTAATCTCTAAAATGTGGAAATATAATAGGAATGGTTGTGCCATACAATGGTCTGAGAAATCAGCTGTACTCATCAAAGCTTAGATGTTGCTGGCATATTTGGACTGACAACCAGTATAATGAGACAGTACAGTACAAAGTAAGCAATATTGTCTCAGAATCTTAACAATAGGCAGCGGGCAGACAAGTTGAACCATAAATGTAGCTATTGGGTAAAAGGGCACTGATGTTCAAACCACTATAAAGTAGCTTTTGGCAAGGGTGTTGTACTCTAGGTTATCATAGACAAATTATATTACCAGCATGATCACTAAGTGGCTCTTAGTTTACATATTCCTTGTAAAAAGAAATTAAGATGATGCTAGTTTTTTTAGAAGCACTCCAGCTGCTTATTGACATTAAATAATAAGTTTGATATTTATTATGGGCCTGCACAGCTTTAGTTAGCAGTGAAAATAGCCTCTGAAAATCAGTCCTTGGGCATTAAGGACGACAGAGTTTCACATTTGCCCAATCATAGTTCTCGCTCTCATCCTTTTATTACTTGTCATCCTCAGCAGAGGGTTGTCTTGGGAGTGGCTGTTATTAGCCATTGCTACTCTTTAACTGGCCCTTAGAAATTACAAGACAATGTAACTTGGGGGCAGGATGTTACTCTACTAATCCTCCTCCCCTCCAGGACCAGCTGAGATTAGGAACACTGCATGGGGATGTGCAAATATAAACCCCATTCTGATCATTTTAGGACTGTACATTAGTGGGTCACTATGCTTCGTTACTAGGTACAGTGCATGTTTGTGATCAGAGAATCAGCAAGAGTTATATGGTCAGTTGTCTCCATTAGGTACGAGGTTAATTTTAAAAATAGGCTTGCAGAAAAAATATTTCCTCAAACTGGCTTTTTAATAAGAGACTTTATTAGAAAACATGCTGTTAAATCCTAACCTTGAGTACTACGCAGTCATAGAATCCCTACAGTACAGGAGGCAGCCTTTCAACCCATGGAGCCTGCACCGACAACAATCCCACATAGGCCCTATTCCCATAATCCTATGTATTTACCCTGCTAGGCCCCCCCAGTACTAAGGGGCAATTTGATCGGCAATCAACCTAATCCACACAGCTCTGGACTCTGGGAGGAAACCAGAGCACCCGGAGGAAACCCACACAGACACTGAGAGAACATGCAAACTCCACATAGACAGTGATCAGAGGCCTGAACTGAACCTAGGTCCCTGGCGCTGTGAGGCAGCAGTGCTAACCACTGTGACCCTTGATTAGAACCAGATACTTTATTGCTGAATGAGTTCATTACATGAACAGGTGGAGTGCAATGAAGTGAAAGATAAAAAGGAACGACAACAGTAATAGGGTGGCCAGGTGAAGAGATAAAGAAAAAGAACAGAGCTCTAGCCTGAGAGTCAGAAGTTGCCTAAATCAAATGATCAAAAAGTGTACATATACAAGCCCCATAATATGTTGTTCACATGAAATACAAGAATAATGTTTTGTCCAATTACTGGGAATGGAATTTCAGAACACAATTCAAAACAAATGGAGTCCACTAAGACATGTTCCCTGTCAACCCTTATTGTTCCTATACCTATAGAGTGTAACACTATAAAACCCAAGATCTTTCCATGTAACTTAAAGAAAATTCTATTTATTTCAGTGATTTGATTAACCAAAATCTGTTTTGTTGTATTTTGTCTGATTAATTTTGCTGGGTATGGCCAATAAACATTTTTTAAATGCATCAAATGAAAAAGCAAATCTCAACAAGCAAGAGTTGCTCATAACCTCAATACTTTTCAAAGTATTTCACACCTAATAAAGTACTTTCTTGAAATGTGGTTACTGTTGTAGAATGGAAAAACCAGTAGCCAGTTAGCACACCGCAAGGTTCTATAAACACTGTGATAAATGGCTACACAATCTGTTTTAATGGTGTTGATGCTGGAATAAAAGGTGGCCAGGACAAAAAAGCGCTTTGCAACAAAAATAATTACTTGTCCCCCAAGATACACTGGAAATGTCAAAAACGGCATTAAATTTTGGAATCGTTAATAGCATCAAGGTTGGATAATTTGTCATCAGAAAACAAGGCAGGAAATAAATAAGGTTTTTTTTAAATTTATGATTATGTAGCACATCCTTTCCAGTGGAAAAAGGTCACTGATGCCTTGCATACTTTTAGCAATGTATTGACCTGGACCAGTTTCCTTTTTCTCCATCCTTCCCCTGATCAGGGGTTTGGGTTCTCCACCATCTTTCTCTTCATGGCTAAATCATGGGGTCACTTAAAGTCTGGAGAAGCTTGCTGTACTATAGAGCTCTCCCTGAAACAGGTCATGAAATTTCCAATGGTCTGCACAACTAGGTAAGCACTCAGTTTCACTGCCCACTGCCTAGAGTGGTCAGGCTGATTCGAATGGGATCAGCACACCTGGCAAGACAGCCAGCACATGCATGTATATAGCTGAAACAAAAAACTTTTGAAACACTACAGCATGGAAAGACATTTATCATGAGGGGATCTACATTCTTGCTGTAATTGTTTTTGACCTTGTCTCTAGCATTTTGATCACGTTTTAAGCTGCTGAGTTTTTTTACATTTATCTAACAAAATACATTTCCCACCCACTCTTGCAAAACTGCAACCTCCTTAGAACAAATAATCGGGAAGGGAGAACTGGGAGACAAATTTGTTCCTCTTCATTCAAGTATCGCAGCAGTCACAAAGATGTCAGTAAGTTGTAGGTTGACATATAAACAAACATACTCTGCCATCATCACTCTGAGTCAACTGCTTTAAGGAAGACTGTAATTAAACTTGTGAACTGGGTAACTTGCAAAAGTCAAACCTGGAAGGTAAAAGTTATTTTTTGCTTTTGTTATTCCTTAAATGGACAAAATCTCCTGCATAGCAGTGCTGATTTTGGTGAAGGATCCTCATTCTAAAATATGAGAATGAAGTCTGCCTCTATAAGGTTTTTTAAAAATCAGATTGCAAGAACAATCAATGCTGCTAAGGAAATGTGATTGAATGAGAACACAACTTACTGTGTAAAATAAATGGAGCAGAAAATATATTACAATTGGCAACTCGATGTTAATGCAAACAGTTAATGGTATTTAGCGGAAACATCAGCTCAGCATCTATCCTGTCAAAACCGCTCAAATCTTGTATATTGCAATAAAGTCACCATTCATTCTTCTTAACACCAATGACAAAAGAGCTAGCCTTTTGTCATAGGACAACCCCTCCATCTCAGGAATCAGCCTAGTGAACCTTCTCTTAACTGCTTGCAACATGTGTCTAACACCACACATCTGCGTTTGTTTTGTCTGGGTGCTCCACTTTCTTCCCACATTCCAAAGATGTGGGGGTTCAGTTGATTAGCCATGCTAAATTGCCCTAAGTGTCAGGGAGATTAGCACAGTAAATATGTGGCGAACGTGTGGGGTTACGGGGATAGGACGTGGGTGGGAATTGTTGATGCAGGCTTGATGAGCTGAATGGCCTCCTCCTGCACTGTAAGGATTCTGTACTTATATTCCTCCTTCAGGAGTCCAAACCTTAGATATGATCTCACCAATACCTTGTATAACTGTAGCCAATCTTCCCTACATTTTGTATGCCACCCCCCTTACAAAATTGGCCAACATTCAATCTGCTTTCCTAATAACTTGCTATACTTGCATCTTAACATTTTGCAATTAATGTACAGCGTTACCCAGATTCTTCTGTAACACAGCATTCTGTAGTCTCCATTTAATTTTTTTTCCTTTCTGCCATTATATCTTAACCTATTTTTCTTTGCATACTTGCTTTCCTATCTATTTGGTCTGGTAGCACAGTGGTTAGCGCTGCTGCCTCACAGCACCAGGGACCCAGGTTCAATTCCAGCTTTGGGTGACAGTCTGTGTGGAGTTTGCACATTTTTCCTGTGTCTACTCCCACAGAGTCCCAAGATTTGTAGATTAGGTGGGTTGGCCATGCTAAATTGCCCCTTGCTTTCCAAAAAACGTTAGGCGAATTAGCCACGGTAAATGCACAGGATTATGGGGATAGGGTGGAGGGGAGGGCCTGGGAAGGATCCTCTTTTGGAGTTATTGCAGACACGATGGGCCTCATTCTGCACTCTACGGATTCTATGGTTCTTTCTTTGTATTGTCAATAAATTTGGCTACAACACAGTCGGTCCCTTTATCCAAGTTATTATTATAGATTGTGGTAATTTACTAGTTAGTCTGTCAACCTGATAATGACTCATTTATTCTGATACTCTATTTCCCGTTAGTTAGCCAATCCTTTATCCACACTAACGTATCACCCCAACACTATGAGTGCTTATCTTGAACTGAATGTGGCACCTTATCAGATGCCTTTTGGAACTCCAAATACACTATTTCCACTGTTTCCCCTTTATCCATCCTGTTTGAACACTAGCAAAATGTCAAAATACAACATTCCTTTTCACAAAATCATGCTGACTTTGTCTGATTTAGTAAATTACAATACAATGCTCTACTACTATCTCAGTAATGGATTCTAGCATTTTCCCAATGGCAGCTGTTAAATTTACTGGCCTATAATTTCCTGCTTCCAGTCTCCCTCTTTTGTTGATTAAAGGTGTTATGTTTGTGGGTTTCCAGTCTGCTGGGACCTTTCTAGAATCTAGGGATTTTTGGACAATTAAAACCAAGGCATCCTCTATGTCTTCAGCCACCTCTTTTTAAGACCCTAGGATCCAGATCATTAGGTCCAAGGACCTGTTAGCCTTTAATCCAGTTAAATTTCCCAGGACTTTGTCCTGTTGTGATTGCTTTAATTTCCTCCCTCTCTTGCCTCTTGATTTCTACATTCTTGAGATTTTTTTTGAGTCTTCTACTGTGGACTGATACAAAATATTTATTCAAAGTCTGTTATTCCCTTGTTTCCCACCATTAATTTCCCCAGTCTCATCATCTAAGGAATCAATTTAGCTACTCTCTTTTTACGTAGGATGAGAAACTAGGATTTAATTTGCCATTGGATAGTCCTTGTGTATTCCCACTATTGTCTCCAAGCTACAGAAACTCGCAGAGTTGTGTAATTAATTGGCCAGCTCTCTTTCCAATAGCGAATTAATATTTTGAACCTTCAAGACCCACCAGAATTGCAAAGCTGCTACTGAATGTTGTCAAAAGTGCTGCTTTGGATACATGATATAAAAAAAATTTGCCAGAAAATACTAATAATACCCAAAGTGTTACCTCCTTTTAGTTTGAAGAGATGTGTTCACTTTCAGAAAGATGACCAGCCAACAGCAAGAATAAGGAAAACCACAGTTTCCCTGTGGAATCAAATTTTGAATCAATAATCCAGTATGTGGTTTGGATCGACTTTGAATCTTCAATTGTATTTGGAGATGAAACAATTGAAAGATAGTTTATATTTCTGTTTAAAATTTTCCTAGCCACACAACTTTCAACCTAAAGGTCTCCTAATCTGGCTGTTAGGCTGACTGCAAAAATGCTTCTTGCATCCCTCCCTGGACAGAATGATTGAACATTAACTTGTACCAGCTTACAAAATTGCAACATTATTTTTCTCCATTACATTCATATAAATTACAATAAAACAAACATTAACTGGTGCAATGTTCAGCTATCACTTAGCCTGTTCAAGTGGATGTAAAAGATCACGAAGAAAATCAATCGGTTCTAACCCACATTCACGAGGCACTGCCGAAACAGGTCTTTGTTTATGGAACCTTGTATGCAATTTGACTCCCATATTTGTCTACAAAAACAACAGATTACTTTTCCAGAATAAGTAATTGTCTACAAGGTGCTTCAGGTCATTCTGAAAACTTGAACAGTTCCTTTTAACTTTCATTTGGACGGGTATTATAGCAGTGAGCTCTTTACACAGGCACCAGAGAATGGATCACTGATTGATCACAGTTCCTGCTTTCAGAGCCTAGCTTCAGTTGGCTTTCCAACATAGTATAAGTCAGTTCTGGAGAGACTGGAGTAATTCATCACTTCAAGGAGTTGGAATGAAAGACAAACTAAAATTAGCAAAAAACACATCTGATCCTGGAAAACTGAACTGTGGACAAACAGCACCAATAGCATCTTTTGGGGGAAAAGATCTTCAAGATAATGCCACAATTTCAGGTAACAGTGGGCAGTTTAGTTGGGGAATGCAGCAGATTAATGGTACAGACATGCGCAAGTTTTTTGCTCTCCATTGGTATCTTCTCATACCCTGAACTCCAACTTCTTCATGTCTGGGAAGTCCAAGAATGTCGAATGAAAAAGGTGGTTTCCGCAATATAGATTCAGCCATGTTTGAAAGAGTAACAGAAGAATATTTATGGATGCATTAAACAGGTAAAGGTCGGCTTGCCAGCTGAGAGCTATTAAATTGAATGTTGTGTGTCTGGAATTACTGCATCTGTTGCTTTTTGATAGAATCACAGAAAAACCTGAGTTTTCGAGGGAGCAGTTTCACATCAACAGAAACAGCCTCATAGTCTTCATTATCTATACTGAAGAAACCTTCTGTTCCCTGAGGGGAGAAAGAGAGAGAGCGAGAAAGGAAATAGTGCATTAGTTATTCAGGTTGGATCCAATCTTCTATGAAAGAAATTGGCAGGTTCTGGGTATGTAACCAAATACTTCCCAAATCACAATATTATCTGTACAGAACAGCCATCCAGAAGTGACTATTATTGAATAAAAATTTATCAAACCCCAGAATGTTTTCAACTTTTCTTTGTGAAGGTGATGGTTTTCCTTCAGGACGTTACCAATTACCCTTTGATGCCCAATTGACAGTGGAGATATTGCAAAAAGGCAACATAAATCTGATGTAAGTACTGGCAGTTGAATTTCAACCTGCAAGAAGTCAGTAGAATGTGAAAGCTCATTAGGGCATGAAATTGAGGTGTTGATGGGCAGGATTTCCTCCCTGACCTCTTTAAGGTAATAGCAAAGAGTTTAAACTATTGAGAGTTTAGATTACACAAGCTACAATTAAGTGAGAAAGAATTGAGTTCAGGAATCCCTCATAGCCTAAAGGTGAGACCTTACCTGGGGTAGCTGCAGCTTACAGAAACTGGCTTGGAAAATTTGACTGCCTTCGGGACACAAGAGTGGATCAGTTAACTTCTGACTCCTGTTAACGGTCAAACAAGAAGTTGTGGATTAGCCAAAATACTACCAGATACAGAGTTCATGATAATGTGCTGCAAGTATAATGGCCATTTTTTTTTATTATTTATTCACTTATGAGATGTGGTCATCACTAGCTATGTAATACGTACATAATGAGTCAGCCTCTACAGCTCTCTGTGGTAAAGAATTCCACAGATTCACTACCCTCAGATGAAATTCCTCCCAATCTCTGTCTTAGTTGGTGCAACCCCTTACTCTGAGATTATATCCGCTGGTCCTAAACTGTCCAACAGGAAAAACAACCTTTCAGCATCCATGCTGTCAAGCCCCCTTGAGAATCCTAGATGTCTCAATGAGTTCATCTCTCATTCTTCTAAACTCCAATGAGTAGAAGCCCAATCTACTTAACCTTTTTCATAAGAAAACACCTCAGTTACTATCGTCTATTGGTTGTCAAATAGGAGGCAGAGAGTGGGGGTCAATGGGTGCTATTCAGATTGGCGGATGGTGACTAGTGGGGTGCCCCAGGGGTCGGTGCTGGGGCCTCAGCTATTTACCATTTATATAGATGATCTGGAGGAGGGAACCGAGTGCAGGGTGTCGAAATTTGCTGATGACACCAAGATTGGGGGAACGGCAAATTGTGCGGAGGGTGTGGAGAGTCTGCAGAAGGATCTAGATAGGCTGGGCGAATGGGCCAGGAAATGGCAAATGGAATTTAATGTTGGCAAGTGTGAGGTGGTCCACTTTGGTAGGAAGAATGGTAGGAAGGACTATTACTTACGTGGCGAAAAACTGCAGCAGGCGACGGTGCAGAGGGACCTCGGGGTCCTTGTGCATGAATCGCAAAAACCCAGCTTGCAGGTGCAGCAGGTGGTCAGGAAGGCGAATGGGATGCTGGCCTTCATAGCGAGGGGGATTGAATATAAAAGTAGGGAGGTCTTGCTGCAGCTGTATAGGGCATTGGTGAGGCCGCAGCTGGAGTACTGTGTGCAGTTTTGGGCGCCGCACCTGCGCAAGGATATTTTGGCCCTGGAGGGAGTGCAGAGGAGGTTTACTAGGCTGATACCGGAGTTGAGGGGATTGAGCTATGAGGAGAGGCTGAATAAACTAGGCTTGTACTCGTTAGAGTTTAGAAGAATGAGGGGAGATCTCATTGAGACGTATAAGATGATGAATGGGATGGATAGGATAGAGGTGGAGAGACTCTTCCCGCTCAAAAAAGACAGTAGGACTAGGGGGCACAGCCTCAAGATAAAGGGGAGGCGGTTTAGAACGGAGTTGAGGAGGAACTTCTTCACTCAAAGGGTGGTGAATCTCTGGAATTCTCTGCCCGTTGAAGTGGTGGAGGCTGCCTCGCTAAATATTTTTAAGAAGCGGGTTGATGGGTTTTTGATAAGAGAAGGGATTAAGGGTTATGGGGAGAGGGCGGGAAAGTGGAACTGAGCCGCGACAGATCAGCCATGATCTTATTGAATGGCGGGGCAGGCTCGAAGGGCTAGATGGCCTACTCCTGCTCCTATTTCTTATGTTCTTATGTTCTTATGTTCTTATGTCTCATAAAGAAAGATGCATGTTGTATTTTCCAATTTTCCCTTTCATTTTGGAGCTGTGTGGCTTGCCTTGCATCTTTCCAATCACTGACTGAGACATCTTTCTAGATATTCATGGCCTTTCTATAGGTTCACTTTGAATAAATTAATATCTCTAATAACAAAATATGAAACTTCACATGAATGGATGGCACAGTGGTTAGCATTGCTGCCTCACAATACCAGGGACCCAGATCTGATTCCAGTCCTGGATGAGTGTGTGGAGTTTGCATGTTCTCCCCATATCCGGGTAAGGGTGCTCTGGTTTCCTCCCACAAGCCAAAGATGTGAAGGTTAGGTGGATGGGCCATAGCAAATGCAGGATGTTATAATGCAGAGGGAGGGCCTGAGTGGGATGCTCTTTCCAAGAGTTGGTGCAGATTCGTGGGCCGGATGGCCTCTTTCGGCACTGTAGGGATTCTATGAAATGTCAACATTGCATCCCAATGCCTTCAGACTATTCAATCCATTGAATATTTCTTTAAGCGTTAAACATTTGATCCTTTTCTGCAACTCTCTTCTTGCTTCCATCAGCCTAATAAACGCTGAACTTGTTTGAAGATTTTCACTCAAAATATTCATGTTAAATTTTCAGATACTAACTGACCTATTTTATATTTCCCACCCTCCTTTCAGATTCCTATTATATTCACTGTTTTCTTTCTGTTCCAGCTGTCACCGTGTCTACAGAATAGGTTCTATTTAAAACAGTGCTTATTTAATTATTGAAAAACACAAGTACCAACTAATTCCTGATCAATGATTGTTCTGGAAGCACAAACAATAAAAGAAAGGCCAATTGAAAGCTTACACCATTGCTAACTACCTGTATAAACATTCAGCTACTCTTTGTCTAATGTCATATTTATTCTTGGATGTGCAGCGAGCAAGTTGATAACATCATTCAGGATGAACTGGCAAATGGAAGATGATTTACTTTTACTGTTAACTTTCAAGAGCCTAATCTCCATCACTGTTCTTAAGTTGTGGGGGAAAAAAAAGTGTCTCAAAGTGTATGCAGCAATAATTAGCCTGGGGCACAGAGCCTTTGATTTCCACCTCACACTTTCCACAGTGTCTTGGCTTTTCAGATAGAAGAACTGGAAGCCAGGCTAACATACAGTGTTTACATTTGAAATTTTGGATTTTAAAGTATGAATGTTACAGGATGTGAGTATCACTAGCAAGGCCAACATTTAATGCCCAAATCTAGTTGACTATGAGAAGATGGCGGACCTGGGTTCTTGAACTACTGCAATCCTCAAGGTATAGATAGACTCACGGTGCTGTTAGGGAGTTCCAGAATTTTAACCCAGTGACAGTGGAGGAATGGCGATATATTTCCAAGTCAGGATGGTGAGTGACGTGGAGGGAGCTTCTAGATATCAGTTGCTCTTGTCCTTCTAGATGGTAGTGGCTGTGGGTTTGAAAGGTGCTGTCAAAGAAGCTTTGGTGAGCTCCTGCAGTGCATCTTGTAGGCTACCATTGTTCGCTGATGGTGGAGTCTCTGAATGCCTGTGGAAGTGATACCAATCAAGCAGGTTGTTCTATCCTGGAGCTTCTTCAGTGTTGTTGACATTGCACTCATCCAGGCAACTGGAGAGTATTCTATCACACTGCTGACTTGTGTCTTGCAGATAGTGGACAGGCTTTGGAAAGTCAGGAGGCAAATTACCACCACAGGATTCCCAGCCTCTGACCTGCTCTTGCAGCCGCAGTTTTTTTTATGACTGGTCCAGTTCAGTTTCTGGTCAATGGTAATCCCCAGGATTCAGCAATGGAAATGACATTGAATAGCAAAGAGCAATGATTAGATCCTCTCTTGTTGGAGATGGTTATTGCCCGACACTTGTGTGGTGTGAGTGCTACTCAGTCCCCACATCAGTCAATGCAGATAAAACTGAGCTCTGGAATGAATACAGGAATGGAAGGAGCATTTTTTATTTTAAGAATGCATCTCATTTTATGTATTTTTTTAATTAATATACTTGTTTTAGGGTGAAACTGGAGTTGCTAACAACAATGGCAAGACAGCAACACTTCTAACATCTCTCCCAGAACTCCGAAACAGCAAATTATTTAACAAATACAGTGGAGACATGAGACACCTACCCTGTAGCTACAAACTGCCCCTTGCTGATTGTGTCTGGTTCTATACAAATATTCATGGCATCTTCTGTACGCTGTAGAAAAATGGAAAAAGCATTTAGCAGGGTCTTCTATAGCACTCTTGAACTACTTACTCAGAATTTCAATATTAACTCCACTGCATTTTTAACAAACAAGGGTGAATGTGGCTTGAATGCAAAGCTGGATGTGCACATTTTTCATATTAGATGATAAATGAGAAAAAGGGATTCAAAGCTTCCAATGCAATGAAATGCTGTTTGTACAAAGACCACTAGTAGCAATGGAGTATAGTTAGTAGGGAGGTGAGAATACATTGTGCGTTTGATTTCCTCTTCGCCCATTTCTGGTTCCAGCCAAGAGAAGATACTTTCCACAGGAAACAAAGGCAAATCAAACGTCAAACGTCTATTCCATTACAAGATTAAACAGCAGCATTGATAAAAGCATTAAGTCAAACCATGAATGCAATTCTTAGTATACCTACTGACTTGGGTAACAGTTTTCTCCCCATAGGCATACATCATCTCTACATTCATACAGCCAAATCTCTGAATGTGATTATTTTTGTGGAAAGTAAAATAGTCCTAACGGAGTTTGTGGCCATTACAAACAGTAAGTGTTCTCACCTTGAGATCTACGTGCCTGTTGAGTGTGCTGATGGTCACTTCCACTGCTGATTTCTGTACTTCTTCCCAGTGCTCTGGTTCCACTGGCATTAACATCACTGCAGTCAGAATAGGAAACCCAATGAAAATTCTCTACACCATTTTCCAAAGACAAACCACTTACAAGCAAAACCATTCCATCCTCCTCCATGTTGCCTGAGCTGACCGATTCTAAACCCAGAGAAAGCACAACACTCAACCAAATACCGTCAATCATTTGATTTCCCCCACTTTTTTTGTAAGAAGTGGAAATAATTGGATCAATTTTCTATCATTTCATATTGCTATCCAGTCTTCATCTGCTTGTCCTGGCTCCTGCAACAGCAAGCGTGGACAGTCTGTTCACAAGTTACTGCCCCTCATAACAGACCACCAGGAAATGGCACAAAGTGGTAAGGCACAACCTTACCATTGAGTTTTTCATTTCATCACATGGGGAAAATGCCACTCCTTCCTGCCTGGCTTAGCGCAGATGCGGAGCAAAGAGAAACAGGGCTCAAATCCAGTTTTTGACTATTCAGTGGTGCTGACAATTAGTGTCTACTGTTGGATTTTCACAATATGCTAACATTCATGTGCTATCTTGGAACTTCACCCTATAGCATCCATATCCCTGTAATATGACTGCCTTTCTAATATGATAATACTGTGATGCTAAATCAGGATTAGAGTTATAGCTGATGGAATTTAAATGGTATTTTTCACACTCTGCTTTGCAAATTATCACAGCCGATGTGGTGGTGGGGGGTTACAAGTTACTCAGGTTGTCTGTGGTTTCTTACTATTAGGGTGGGGTGGGGAGGGAATGAGGGAGAGACTGCTTGCCAGTGGCAGTAGGGCATATGCGTGTGTGAAGGTGTACTTGGAGTGTATGTATATGTTGGATAAGGGGGAAGATGAGAATCCCTAAAAGTATACAGGAGTCAAGATGGCAGAACGACAGCAGGACCTGGGACAGTATGAGTATTAGTCAGGGTAAGGAGGAAGAATCTTGGCACTATCACAGCTGTCCCAAACCTCTCTACAGCTTTTAATTTCCAAATTTACTGGGCTCAACATGCAAGCTAGAGAATGTGTGCACGATAATGTACGTGTGAGAAACAGCGAGAGCACGCGTGAGAAACAGCGAGAGCACGCGTGAGAAACAGCGAGAGCACGCGTGAGAAACAGCGAGAGCACGCGTGAGAAACAGCGAGAGCACGCGTGAGAAACAGCGAGAGCACGCGTGAGAAACAGCGAGAGCACGCGTGAGAAACAGCGAGAGCACGCGTGAGAAACAGCGAGAGCACGCGTGAGAAACAGCGAGAGCACGCGTGAGAAACAGCGAGAGCACGCGTGAGAAACAGCGAGAGCACGCGTGAGAAACAGCGAGAGCACGCGTGAGAAACAGCGAGAGCACGCGTGAGAAACAGCGAGAGCACGCGTGAGAAACAGCGAGAGCACGCGTGAGAAACAGCGAGAGCACGCGTGAGAAACAGCGAGAGCACGCGTGAGAAACAGCGAGAGCACGCGTGAGAAACAGCGAGAGCACGCGTGAGAAACAGCGAGAGCACGCGTGAGAAACAGCGAGAGCACGCGTGAGAAACAGCGAGAGCACGCGTGAGAAACAGCGAGAGCACGCGTGAGAAACAGCGAGAGCACACGTGAGAAACAGCGAGAGCACACGTGAGAAACAGCGAGAGCACGCGTGAGAAACAGCGAGAGCACGCGTGAGAAACAGCGAGAGCACGCGTGTATGTGTGCATATGCGTGTGTGTGAGAGAGAGACAGAGTGTGTGTGTGTGTGTGTGTGTGTGTATATAGCACTGTTGCGCTAAGGAACTGGGTTCAATTCTGGCGTTGATTCTGCCTGTGTGGGGTTTGCACATTTTCCCTGTGTCTGTCTGGGTTTCTTCCACATGCTCCAGTTTCTTCCCTCAATCCAAAGATGCGCGGGTTAGGCTGATTGGCAATGCTGAATTGACGCAAGTATCAGGAGATTAATGGTAAATGTATGGGGTTAAGGAAATAGGGCCTGGGTTGGATTGTGGATGGGCTGAATGGGCTCCTTCTGCACTGCAGGGATTCTACGAGAGATTGTGAGGAAAAAGAGAACAAGAGTGAGCGAGTGAGTGAATAAGCGCGAGTGCGCGTGCACATGCTCGGTTCACTTCCAGTCTCAGAGTTCTCACTCACCCACGGCCCCACACACACACACAAAATCACACAGTTGGGTGTGGGTGAAGGTGAATGAGTGAGCACCTAAGACTGGGAGTGAGTTGGACGCACACATGCACTCTCTCACATTTACTCTAATGGCCATATTTATTAATAATTCATTTCTTAAATGATCAATTTATTTCTTTGAGTTGTTTTTTTGCTGTTCGGCAATTGTTTCTTTTCTTCAGACCTCAACTTTATTTTGAAATTCACATTTGATGTTGTGCCAAATCTTATCTTTCTGAAATTTGCCCCTCAAGTGAGAAAAAAAAACTGAAATGTGGCACTTCATGCAAAAAATTTGGACAATGCGATGCTAGAGCTGCAAATCCAAATGGGAAAAATTATTTTTAATAAGTGTTCCTCCTCAAAGGAAGGATGGACAGCACCTACACTTCCATCCCAAACTACATAAGACAACAATACGTTGAAGTGGTGGAGGCTACCTCGCTAAATATTTTTAAGATGCGGGTTGATGGGTTTTTGATAAGCGAGGGGATTAAGGGTTATGGGGAGAGGGCGGGAATGTGGAACTGAGCCACGACAGATCAGCCATGATCTTATTGAATGGCGGGGCAGGCTCGAAGGGCTAGATGGCCTACTCCTGCTCCTATTTCTTATGTTCTTAAAACAGAAGGCGACGGCCTAGTCTTATTATCGCTAGATTATTAATCCAGAAACTCAGTTAATGTTCTGGGGACCCGGCTTCAAATCCTGCCACGGCAAATGACTAAATTTGAATTAAATAAAACAATCTGGAATTAAGAAGCTACTGATTCATAAAATCATTACTGATTGCCAGAAAAAAACCATTGGATTCACTAATGTCCTTTAAGGAAGGAAATCTGCCGTCCTTAACTGGTCTAGCCTACATGGGACTCCAGAGCCATAGCAACGTGGTTGACTTTCAACTGCCCTCAGGTATTTAGGGATGGGCAATAAATGCTGGCCGGCCAGTGACTCCCATATCCCACAAAAAAGAAAGGAGCAATAAGATTTAAAGCATTCAAACACTTTACCCTCTTTGGGAGTTGCCCAGTATAATTCAAGTCTCCTTAATATCCGATGCCACAGATTGGGCCGTGGTTGTTTTTCTTTTAATTTTTCTGGTGGTCTTTCTGTGGGGCCAAGGTATGCGATGGAGGTCTGGTGGGTTGGTGGCCATTCCTAGATAGTGAACACAGACATACAGCTTGCAAATAACGATGGCGGGATTTGGTTGAGATTAGAAGCCATTACAGCATTGTGGTCTCAAGAAACCTGATCAAAAACTTCAAATACAGTTAAATAAACAGTAACTTGCATTTATATAACACCTTTTACAACAGTAAATCATCCCAAGGTGCTTTATAATAGTATAATCAGATAGAAATTGACAATGAGCCAAAAGTTAGAGATTTTAGGACTGGTGACCTAACGCTTGGTCAAAGAAATTGGTTTTGAGCAGCACCTTTAAGGAAAGAAATGTGGAGGAAAAAAAGGTTCAGATGTGGAATTTTTGATTTCAGAGCTTAGGCAGCTGAAGGTATGATCACTTTTGATGCTGCAAAGGAAGTGAGAGGGACACACAAGATACTAGGGTTGGAGAAACACAGAAGACACAAAAGGTTGTGGAGCTCAAGCAGTTTAATTAAATAGGAAGAGGTGAGGTCATGGAAGGATTTACACACATTTACTACAATGTTGACTGGTATTATTAAACTGCCTCCATATAATCAGATGTATTTCCTTTTTTTAAGCAGGCATCGCTTTAGCTGTTCTTTTATCGACCCATCAGATTCAGGCAGAGTAAGATAGAAATTCAGGAAAATCTCTGTTATCTGGCATGCTTCAGGAATGGAATGTGACGGTTAATCAAGTATGCCAGTGAACCAAGATGCAAAGTTTTCATCCCATCAGAAGTGCCAGGGTGATCGCATGGTTGTTGAGGTCTCACAGGAGGCAGGGAGTGAGCAAATTAAATGAGTGGCACCAAGGGATCATGGTACTGGTGTGAAGTCAAGTCGATGAAAATTACTACCCGTGAGTTTGACATCTCCAGTCAAAAATATTATCAACTCCATAATTCCAGTTAATAGAAAATACCAGTTGGTAAGAATGCTGGACATTAGAGATTTTACTGGAATTTGTTCCAATCTGCACCAGTCAAGTTTAAACACCACTCATCCCAGTTAAGGCAGCAATCAAGAGAATAATGGGTGAGCTGGTTCTTTTGGTCTAGGTTCCGAGTCAGGGGACAAAGAGCTGTGTGCAGTCTCATTAATGTAAATCCATGAAAAAATGCCTTAAGAATATAATTTTACCAAGTGTGCAAGATGTGCAATAACACCATCTGAACCCAAGCAGTGGGAGGATTGAAACTTCTCTACACTACAAACAAGCACTCACCTTAAATACACTCAATAGATGACATGCCTTGTCTTTAAGAGGACCAAGATACCAAAACCTGCAGAAAGAATGACATTGAGGCAGCAAGTTATGAAATATCAACACTAAGCAAGACAGCAGGAAGCAGGCTACAGTGGAGTAGAAGCATTCACTCTTCCATTATATTTATATGGCATCTTTCAAGACCTCTGCATGTCCCAGAGCATTTCTTTGAATACTTGTGAAAATTGTGGTCATTGTAAATGCAGAAAATAAATGCTTTTTTTTTGTAAATGTGTAAATGAAGAATTTGTTTTTGGTTCTATTTTAATTTTAACTACTGTCTTGTGGAATCTCCATCTAGGCAACAGTTTCAAAATAAAGGGTCTCCCGGGCAGCACGGTAACACAATGGTTAGCACAGCTGCCTCACAGTGCCAGGGACCTGGATTTGATTCCCACCTTGGGTTCTTCCCGTGTCTGTGTGGTTTCCTCCAGGTGCTCTGGTTTCCTCCCACAGTCCGAAAGACATGCTGATTAGCAGTATTGGCCATGCTAAATTTTCCCTCAGTGTGCCTGAACAGGCGCCAGAGAGTGGTGACTAAGGAATTTTCATAGTGACTTCATTGCAGTGTTAATGTAAGCCTACTTATGACATGAATAAATAAACTTTAAAAGACCGAGATGAGGAGGAACTGTTTCTCTCAGAGGGTCACTAGTGTTTGGAATCCTCTTCTCCAGCGAGCAGTGGGGGTTGGCTCACTGATTATGTACAAGGTTGAGTTGGACAGATTTTTGACCAACAAGGGAATATTGTGATGGGAAGGCAGCACAGTGGAGTCAGGGCCACAGCCAGACCAGCAATGACTTTAGTGACTGGAGCAGGTTCAAGGAGCTAAGTGGCGTGTTCCTGCTCCTATTTCTTACACTATGTTCTTTTCTTCCATGCAATACCAGGTTGCTAGGCCAAGAGATTAACTTGTGAAGAATCTGCCTGACACTTTGTCAGCTGCCTTTCTGACAACTAACCACTGCAGCTCTATGCATAATATTCACATAGTTGCACCATTCATATGTGGAATTGGTCCTCTTTCAATTGGCTCCTCATCCTTCTGGCAGGGCTGAGATGATGCAATTTGTGGAATCATGGTTGTGAAATACGTACAATCAATATAAGGCTAATTGATTTTGCCATGAGTGTCTGGCTGCTCTTTTTTGTTTATACAAACTGATTGTATCACTTATGTTCAAAAAGACAGGCTGCAGATGCCAATGACAAATGTCAGCACCAGAATAAGTCAACTGCCGATTGCGAGTAGTAAAGATATTTTGGCATTATTATAGATAAAGAGGATATTTCTGAATGCTATAGATGTGGTCATTTCCAGTCTGGGATTTTTTTATGATTTAGGATGAAGCATACAGTGTCAAGCCCTGTCTCTTATATTATTCTTTTTAAAGTGCCTCTGACACTTTTCCCTTACTTGGTGAGTTTAGCAGCTGCGTCCCTGTACGCTCCCCATCGCAGCCCAGAGACTGCAAACACCGGACGGTCTTTATCACCCTAAAAGTAAAATAGGAGATGTTAGCTTTAGAACAGGGATTGCACAGATACCCTTTACAACAAACACCTATCAACAGTACTAAGAAGTTGAGAAGGGGAGGGTGGAAGAAGGTGGGCGGGGGGGGGGAGGGAGGGTGGAAGAAGGCGGGGGAGGGGGGAATGAGGCAGGGGAAGGTGGGGCGAGGTGGCAGAGCAGAGGGGGGGAGGCGGAGTGGAGGGAAGGGGGAGGGGGGAGGTGGAGAGGGGAGGCGGAGGCGGAGGCGGAGCGCAGAGGTGGAGTGGAGAAGGCGGAGCACGGAGGGGGGAGGCAGAGTGGGGGCAAAGGGGAGGCAGGGTGGGGGAGTAGAAGGTGGAGGGAGTAGAGAGGGAGGAGAAGGGGAGAGGGAGGAGGACTAAAGGAGCGACAAGGGAGAAGAGAGACGAACAGTAACAGCAGAAGGAAGAAGGGGAAAATAGGGTTAAGAACCATTTGAACAGTACTGTTCAAACCCATATCCAGATGAGTCATTGTAATGCATACTATGTTCCCCATACCATGTTCCCCTTCATAAGGCTTCCTTTGATAGATCCAGTGCATCATCCCATTCACCATCCCTGATTGATTGAGGACCTGGAAGTGGGATGCTGAAGTTGTGGCTCAGTTAAAAAACCTCAGCAAAACCTGCACTGGCTGTCAACCTGGTTCCCAACCCACTAATTGTCCCACAATTTCAGCAGGAACTAAGCTCAGAAAATTCCAGCTTCTGATTAAATTTTTTTGTGGTAAACCCATTTTTAGTTGTGATAATGAAACTGTATCACATATACAGTATCAAGGAAAGCCTCAATATAAAATAAAAAACATTTTAAAATGCGACCCGATTATGCAATTCATGGCCAATATTATGCTCAGTGCTATGCAAAGAAGTTTGAGTAGAAAAACAAGCAAAAAGAGATGAAAATTAATGCAATTTTTAAAGTGATTTGTCACCAGATTGTTGATTGTATTAAAAGCAGATATTACTGTCCAAAATGTAACTTTACTCCAGAGCTTCAAGATTTTTCTCTGAGAATAATTTAATCTGCCCAATCCTGGTTTAGCACATGTTGGTGTCTATATCCATATATATATATTAAAACATATAATAAAAAACTTGTTTCTTAAGTTGAGTCTGGGCCTTGCGTTTTCCAGTTGCTATGAACAAATTTTAACCAAGAGGTACAATCCAGGAGCTAGAATTGTCACCTCGTTTCTGCAGAACAACAATATCATTGAGCAACATGATATTCCATACTTGTGTTTGCAAAGGGCTCAGCCCTGAGGGGATGTCCACATGGTGCCCCCTCATTAACCCCCTACACTGCTGCCAGAAATGATCAGCCAGCCAGGCTTGGAGCATGACATGTGACCATTTGGTATTTAGATAATTAGAGACTCAACAGTGGGAGAAACCTCCTTGGACAAACAATAGTTTCAGCTCAAACTGCAAATCATGGAAAGTAAAGGAAAATATACATTTTAACCTTGGAGAAGATGGAAAACAAAGGAAGGCTTTTGGAAATAGGAGTAAAATAATAAACAAAGTACTAGAAATTGTGAACTAAAAATATTACAAGGCAAATAACTGGTAGTGAAAATTAGAGCTTTTGAGGAAGAACAAAAATTTGTATATTAAATCTTTTCTGTAAAATCTGGTAGATATAAATTGTTACATTTATTTTTGAAGCTTCTTTCAGTAGCAGTGTAATTTTTTTAACCTCAAAACAGTCACATATGTTAACAAAGTTTGCTGTGTGATGGCAATACATGAACTGCTATCATATCTAGGTTCAGCATTATCACCCAGTAAACGTCACTCTAGATCCTGGGCTACCCATTCATTCTGCCAAGGGGAATTGCGGTATGATTGTTTTCCAGAGCAGTGTACTGGTGGCTGGTGGGTGTAAACTGCGAGTGTACTGATTTTTTTCAATTGCATTGCTGGTTCGCGGGTTTTTTTTGCATTTTGTGCTTTCCGTAGCTGGTCCTAGGCGCAAGGGCAGTTGGGAAGGGAGCGCGGGAGTACAAAAATAAGGCCACAGTAGACAGCGGGCAGCGGAGTGAGGCGGGTGCTGAGTGAGTACTGCAAGGGCTTTGGCTCACAGGGCTTAGGCAAGGTGAGATACTGGTCAAATTTCTCTAACTGTGTCCATAAGTTTAAGGGTGGTCAAATAAATGGCAGGGTCCATGGGGAGGCGTGTCAGCTGTGTAAGGTGCAACATGTGGGAGTTCCTGGAGACACAGCATCTCCGGAGAGTCCACATCTGCACCAAATGTCTGGAGTTGCAGCGTTTGAGGGCCTGGGTTAGGCAACTGGAGTTGAGGCTGGAGGATTTATTTTTAGTCAGGGAGAATGAGGCGCTAATGAATAGGAACCACGTTCAAGAGGGGATCCCAGAGCCTAGGAGAGGGGATGGGTGGGTTACAGTTAGGAAGGGGAAAAAAAAGAGTAATGTTCCAAAGGCTACCCCAGGAGTAGTCTCTCAAGATATCAGGGGTAAGGCACCAACTGAGGTGGAAAGGGCACGAGGGGAAGAGCAGAATGCCTCAGAGGGAAGGAAGGGGGCTGGATGTGAGATAGTGGTGGGGTATGGGAGGGTTAGAGGAATTGATAGGCGTTTCTGTGGGCAAAAGCGGGACTCCAGGATGGTAGTCTGCCTCCCTGGAGCAGGGGTACAGGATGTGTCGGAGAGGGTAGAGGGAATCTTGAAGGGCCAAGGGACCAAGGCGGATGTAATTATACATGTAGGTGAGAAGGACGTAGGAAGGAAGAGTAGGGGGGAAATACGTTGGCAGTTCAGGGAGTTGGGAGCCAGGCTGAAGTGCAGGGCCTCCAGGGTGGCGAAACTGGGCTGCTGCCAGTGCCCAGTAATAGCAGGGATAAAAATAATGAGATCCTGCAGCTGAATGCATGGCTGAGGGATTGGTGCAGGACAGAGGGTTTTAGTTTTGTAGACCATCGGGAAGTCTTTGCAAAGGAAGGGCACTTGTATAAGAAGGATAGGGAGCATTTAAATGGGAAGGGTACACATATTTTAGCTGGGAGGTTGGCTGGAGTGTTTCAGCAGGGTTTAAACTAATAAGGAGGGGGGTGGGGAGGAGAGAGACAGCTCAGGCACTGGGAGTGGGAGTGAGTTGGAGGTCAGGGTAAGTCTAGATGATAGGAAAATCTCCCAGGAGAAGGAGGATCCGAGTGGGCCTGAGGGTCTTCGGTGCATCTGTTTTAATGCGAGGAGTGTGACGGGTAAGACGGATGAACTTAGGGCCTTGATGTTCGCGAGGAATTTAGATGTGGTGGCAGTGACAGAGACGTGGTTAGAGGAGGGGCAGGACTGGCAGCTAAGTATTCCAGGGTATAAGTGTTTTAGGCGTGATAGGGGAGGGTTGAAGAGGGGGAGTGGTGCTCTTAGTTAGGGAGCAGATCACAGCGGTGCAGAGGGAGGATAACATGGGGGGGTTGGGAATTGAGTCCCTGTGGGTGGAGTTGAGGAATAGGAAGGGGGCCATTACTATGCTAGGAGTGTACTATAGGCCGCCCGACAGCCCGCGGGCAGTGGAAGAGGGTATATGTAGGGACATTTTGGACAAGTGTAGGAAGAACACTTGTCCCACTTGTTGTAGTGGGAGATTTTAATCTCCCACTACAACATTTTAATCTCCCTGGGGTGGATTGGAAGGTGCCTAGAGCTGGGGGGTTGGACGGGGAGGAATTCGTAAGATGTGTATTGGAAGGATCCTTGCAGCAGTATGTAGATAGCCCAACTAGAGGGGGCTGTACTGGATTTAGTTCTGGGCAATGAGCCGGGTCAGGTGGTTGAGGTTGCGGTAGGCGAACATGTGGCTAATAGTGACCACAACTCCGTCTACCTTAGGATACAAATGGAAAAAGATGAGAGCTGTCCTAAGGGGAGGGTGCTAAATTGGGGGAAGGCTAGATACAGCCGGATTAGGCAGGAGCTTAGGGATACAGACTGGGATAGAGTGTTGGAAGGCAAGACCACGTTAGGCATGTGGGAGTCTTTCAAGGGAAAACTGCAATGGGCGCAGGAAAGGCATGTGCCGGTTAGGAGAAAGGATGGGAAAGGTAGGATTAGGGAACCGTGGATTACTAGAGATATTGAAGACCTGGTTAGGAAGAAACAAGAGGCGTATGTCAGGTCTAAGCAGCTGGGAACGGAGAGAGCGTTGGAGGAATACAGAGAGAAGGAGGGATCTTAAAAGGGGAGTTAGGAGAGCAAAGAGGGGGCATGAGATGGCTTTGGCAGGTAGGGTTAAGGAGAATCCAAAGGCATTTTACTCCTATCTTAAGAGCAAAAGGGTGGCTAGGGGTAAAATCGGTCCTCTCAGGGACAGACGTGGGGAATTGTGCTTACAGGCAGAGGGAATGGGGGAGATCCTGAATAAATACTTTGCGTCGGTATTCATGAAGGAGAGGGGCTTGATGTCTGGTATGGTGATCGAGGGAGCAGTAGACCAATTGAAAGATCTATCGATTACGAGGGAAGTAGTGTTAGGGCTTTTAGGTAGCATTAAAACCAATAAATCTCCGGGGCCCTATGGCATTTATCCTAGGCCGCTTAGGGAGGCGAGGGATGAGATTGCTGGGCCTCTGACGCAAATCTTTGTCTCTTCTTTGGACACAGGTGAGGTCCCAGAGGACTGGAGGATAGCGAACGTGGTACCGTTGTTTAAAAAGGGTAGGAGGGATAGCCCGGGTAACTATAGGCCAGTGAGTTTAACGTCAGTGGTAGGCAAGTTGATGGAGAGGATTCTTAGGGATAGGATGTATAAGCACTTAGAGCGTTGCAATCTGATTAAGGATACGCAGCATGGCTTTGTAAAGGGGAAGTCTTGCCTTACGAATCCGGTAGAATTCTTTGAGGAAGTGACAAAAACAGTCGATGAAGGACGAGCCGTTGATGTCGTCTATATGGATTTCAGTAAGGCGTTTGACAAAGTCCCTCATGGTAGGTTGGTAGAGAAGATTAAAGCTCATGGGATATGTGGCCAGGTATCTAGATGGGTAGAGAACTGGCTTGCAAAGAGGAGTCAGAGAGTAGTAGTGGAGGGTCCTTTTCTAGCTGGAGGTCTGTCACTAGTGGTGTGCTGCAGGGCTCAGTACTGGGACCTCTTCTCTTTGTAGTGTATATAAATGATTTGGAAGAGGGAGTAGGTGGTGTGATCAGCAAATTTGCTGATGACACCAACATGGCTGGATTGGCAGGCAGTGAGGAGCAGTGTCTGGCAATACAACGGGATATTGATAGGCTGGTTGATTGGGCAGATACATGGCAAATGGAGTTTAATCCGGATAAATGTGAGGTGATGCATTTTGGCTGGAATAATGTAGGGGGGAGTTATATGATAAAGGGTAAGCCCATAAGGAGTATAGAACTGCAGCGAGACCTGGGGGTGCGAGTGCACAAGTCTTTGAAGGTGGCAGTACAAGTGGAGAGTGTGGTGAAGAAAGCCTATGGTATGTTAGCCTTTATAGGAAGGGGTATAGAATATAAGAGCTGGAATCTAATGTTAATAAAAACATAATAAGAAATAGGAGCAGGAGTAGGCCATCTAGCCCTTCGAGCCTGCCCCGCCATTCAATAAGATCATGGCTGATCTGTCGTGGCTCAGTTCCACCTTCCCGCTTTCTCCCCATAACCCTTAATCCCCTCTCTTATCAAAAACCCATCAACCCGCGTCTTAAAAATATTTAGCGAGGCAGCCTCCACCACTTCAACGGGCAGAGAATTCCAGAGATTCACCACCCTTTGAGTGAAGAAGTTCCTCCTCAACTCCGTTCTAAACCGCCCCCCTTTTATCTTGAGGCTGTGCCCCCTAGTCCTACTGTCTTTTTTGAGCGGGAAGAGTCTCTCCACCTCTATCCTATCCATCCCATTCATCATCTTATAAGTCTCAATGAGATCTCCCCTCATTCTTCTAAACTCTAACGAGTACAAGCCCAGTTTATTCAGCCTCTCCTCATAGCTCAACCCCCTCAACTCTGGTATCAGCCTAGTAAACCTCCTCTGCACTCCCTCCAAGGCCAAAATATCTTTGCGCAGGTGCGGTGCCCAAAACTGCACACAGTACTCCAGCTGCAGCCTCACCAATGCCCTATACAGCTGCAGCAAGACCTCCCTACTTTTATATTCAATCCCCCTCGCTATGAAGGCCAGCATCCCATTCACCTTCCTGACCACATGCTGCACCTGCAAGCTGGGTTTTTGTGACTCATGCACAAGGACCCCGAGGTCCCTCTGCACCGTCGCCTGCTGCAGTTTTTCGCCACGTAAGTAATAGTCCTTCCTACCATTATTCCTACCAAAGTGGACCACCTCACACTTGCCAACATTAAATTCCATTTGCCATTTCCTGGCCCATTCGCCCAGCCTATCTAGATCCTTCTGCAGACTCTCCACACCCTCCGCACAATTTGCCGTCCCCCCTATCTTGGTGTCATCAGCAAATTTCGACACCCTACACTCGGTTCCCTCCTCCAGATCATCTATATAAATGGTAAAAAGCTGAGGCCCCAGCACCGACCCCTGGGGCACTCCACTAGTCACCATCCGCCAATCCGAATAGCACCCGTTGACCCCCACTCTCTGCCTCCTATTTGACAACCAATCCTCTATCCACGCTAACACCCTACCCCCAACTCCATGTCCCTCGACCTTCTGCAATAACCTCTTGTGAGGTACTTTGTCAAACGCCTTCTGAAAATCTAGAAAGACCACATCCACCGCCCTAGACACATCCTCATAGAACTCCAGTAAATTTGTCAGACATGACTTCCCTTTAATGAAACCGTGCTGCGTCTGCTCTATCAAGCAATTCCCTTCAAGATGTCTCGCAATTTCCTCCTTAATGACAGATTCTAACATTTTACCCACCACAGACGTTAAACTAACTGGCCTATAATTCCCCGCCTTTTACCTGGCACCCTTCTTAAACAACGGCGTAACATTAGCCGTTTTCCAATCATCCGGCACTTCCCCGGAATCCAGCGACGTCTGGAAAATAACCACCAAGGCATCCACTATCACCTCCGCCATTTCTTTCAGAACCCTCGGATGCATTCCATCCGGTCCTGGGGACTTGTCCACAATCAGCCCCTCCAGTCTGTCGAGCACCGCCTCTCTAGTAACAGTAATGTCATTAAGACCCTCCAGTCCTACCACCTTTCCGTCGCAGTTGTACAGAATGTTGGTTAGGCCGCATTTAGAGTACTGCGTCCAGTTCTGGTTGCCTTACTACTGGAAGGACGTGGAGACTCTGGAGAGAGTGCAGAGGAAGTTTACCAGGATGTTGCCTGGTATGGAAGGACTTGGGTATGAGGAAAGATTGAAGAAATTGGGGCTCTTTTCCCTTAAAAGACAGCGACTGAGGGGGGATCTAATAGAGGTATATAAGATTATGAAGGGTATAGATAGAGTAAACAGAGGTAAGCTATTTCCTATGATACAGACACGTAGGACAAGGGGTCATGGACTTAAGGTGAGGGGGGAGAGGTATAACACAGATATTAGAGGGAGGTTTTTCACACAGAGGGTAGTGGGGGTATGGAATGCTCTGCCAAGTAAGGTGGTGGAGGCAAACACGCTAGAGTTGTTTAAGAGTAACTTAGACAGGCACATGACTGGGTTGGAGATGGGTGGATATAGGAGATTGTTTTAAATAAGGGTCATTAGCATTGGGGTGTCCCTGGTAAGGTAAATGGATATGGTACAATAACAATGTTTTTTTCCTTTTCATTCACAGGTTTTAAGTCGGTCTGCCTTGTGTCCAGCGAGGGGCATACACGCGATGGGTCGTACTTGGACTGCTCTTGGTTGTTCGAGATTGGCCTAGTGCTTCATGTCGTTAGTGTGTGCCTAAACTGGACCAGATACTGGGCAAGACAACAGCTCAGTGACTATCACTGTTTGCTGTGCAGACACATAGATTTGGGCCGGTGTCTGTGGGAGTTTGCGCATTCTCCCCGTGCTTGCGTGGGTTTTCTCCGGGTGCTCCGGTTTCCTCCCACACCCCAAACATGTGCTGTTAGGCTGACTGGCAGTAATAAATTGTCCCTAAATCAGTTTCCCTCAATCTGGATGGCCATAAAACATTAGACAAGGGTCATGGGTGGAGAGGGGGACTGGTGGTGTTGAGATGGTGGTGCGGGCTCGTTAGGCCGAAGGGCCTGTTTCCCGGGCTGTTTTTGTTCTTTGTTCTTTATCCTTTATCTTTTTCCAAACTGCCTTAAAACAGAAGGATAAACCCTGAGGCAATTCCAGCTACTGGAGTTTATTCTGTAAGATTATACAAGTGTGGGAATCACTGGGAAATACTTCTTACCTTTATTTCCAGAATGTCCAAGGGAACAGTCTCTCCTTTCACAATAGAAAGTGTGGCATTTAAGATGTGTCTGCAACACACAGCATTGAAAAATATGACTAGGCTGCAGTGGAGGCTGGGCTAAACTGCAGCAATTAAAATGTGATTTTCAACATAACGTATTTCAAACAAATGCTCAGGATGCAAATAATTCTGAAGTCCTGCAATAGTGTATTTGGTCAATGCATTGTGAAGCAAAGCCACAGAGGAATGAATCAGATATAAATTCCTAACCACAGTCAGCTAACTGATCTCAGCCTGAATGATAAGGGTTTATAATTGGTCTTCATGCTTAAGCAGGGAAAGGTAGATAACAAAAAACAAATTTAGCATTGTCCCCTCCAGGTTGCCACCTAGTCTCTCCTATTAACAGTATGGACATCAGGTTAAAAAAAAACCTCATCAGCTATGATGCTGCCCACCTTTTAGTAACTTGTCAATATGGTGTATAACTCGTATGTGAAAAGTGAATCCTTAACGAGCTGCTGGAAAATGGGTAGTACCTAAAAGGTGCAAATGGGATCAAAAATTATGGGGAGAAAGCAGGATTAGGCTATTGAGTTGGACGATTAGCCATGATCGTGATGAATGCCAGAGCAGGCTCAAAGGGCCGAAGGACCTCCTCCTATCTTCTATGTTTCTAAAAACCCATGTCATGAGACATTTTCACCCACAGGAAACCAAGAAGAAAGCTGATTATCTGCACATTCACTTTTCATGTAAGAATGTATATTAGTTCATTACAGCCAAACCATCTCCTTATCAAAGTACTTCAGAATTTTAGCTGTCACTAACCTGGCCTGTTCTTTGTTGGTGGGATACAGAACCTGGCTGAAGGAGTTCATCTGTCCCAGTGGAATGAATCCTATAGGGATCTTGCTAAAGACAGCCTAAAAAGAACAGAAACACTGGACATATAAAAAGATAGTTTTTTTTAAATTTCCTTTGATCAGAACAAATATGAGTGTTTTTATGATTACAAAGTTTTGTGATTAGCCAAGGTCACTGAATAACATTTTCCCTTTCCTACTCGAATCCAATACCATACCCCTGAAAATGGCAAACATCTACATGGGCTCATAGTTAAAACATTTAGAACATGAATATGCTTCTGTACTTTAAAAAGGTGAGTACATGTTTTTAAAAACACAGCCACATTCTACTGTGTTTTTCAAAAAAATAGAAATGTACTGTTCTCCTTCCATTTACACTAGATCTTGGTTCAAGGCTAGCAGAAGCAATGTCATCACTAAAATATGTCAATAAATTCCGAACACTGCTGTAGAAATGAAAAAAAGATTTTTCAAAATAAAAGCCTGCCAATAAAACTGTGTTTGACACAAATATATTAGTCACATCAGTAAACTATCAAAGGAAAGGGCAATTACACCAGTTGAAGTAATATGGTTGGCTTGGATCATGAACTGTGACACGAAATGCTCACCTCATCCTCTCGCCGAAGAAGCCCTGTTATTACCTAATGTCAAAAGAGAAAAAAGTGAAAACACCATCCAAATCAGTACTTCTAAACAAGGCCAGGGAAAGAAATCATATACCTGAGTGCTTCTCTCAATCCCTGGGCTACAGATCACAATATGTAACAAATGTACATTATTGAATTTAAATAAATTTGTCAACTCTTCTCAAATTTGAATTTCTTTGCACAAAAATCAATTTTATTACCATTGAATATGCTCTGGTAAACTTTTATATACACATATTGTATACATTAAATGGTAATGAACGAAAGCATCAAAATACCCTGCATCAGATTCATTTTCGTGCTATCAAAAGTCTTGATGCAAATCATTTGAACAGCTAAATCTTTCACTTCATATTCTTTGACTGAAAAGTCAGTGAATGACAATCCATCTGTCATTTGTAATCTTTCAGTAAGGAGGTCTTATGGCACAATGGGTAGCATTCCTAACTTCAAGGTCAGATAAGGCATGTTTATAACACGGCCAAACAGGTTTATTATTGGCCTGTATATTCATCCAATGCACCTGATGGCAGATGATAAAAGCAGAAGAATCTTCTGGTCAATAATACCACAGAAGACAACAGCAAACCCCAATACTTTGTCAAGCATAATCTTGATCAATACAATGATGCCACACTTGGTCAAATGCTGCTTTGCCGTCACTGTCCACCTCACCTTTGGAGTTTAGCTCCTTTGTCCATGTTTGAGCGAAGGTTGAAATGAGGTCAGGAGTTTAGTGAGCCTGGTGGAACCCAAACTGATTGTCAATGAGCAGGTTATTGCTGAGCAAGTGCTGTTTGATAGTGCTGTTGCTGACATTTTCCATCACCTTACTGATGATGGACAGTAAGCTGGTGCAGCGATAATTAACTGGGTTGGAGTTGTCCTGCTGCTTATGTACAGGTCATACCTTGCCAGATTAATGTCAGGAGAATTAACAAAAGACACATGTCATCCTGGAAATATCCAATGTGCAAATCTACATGAGACTTTAGCAGCAAAATCAAAGTAATTGCATGCAGATCAACCACTGTGATTATAATCAAACGTTGACTGCAAACATCTGCCATTGTTACTCCATACTCAGCCATGAGCAGGTGCTCCCCTTGTCACATGCATCATCCTCAGTTTGGAGGGCAGCGACTGTCATTCTGCTCTAACTCAGGGTGATTCGTCCATAATTGTTTTTTGATCTCCCCTTGGCTCAGCTCTACAAAAGCTTAGCTATTCATCCTTTATGGAATCAATTATGCCTCCTACCTCTCCCAGGCATAATACAGTGATTTGCCCAAGTATTACATTTTCACGAGTTAAGACTTACTATGAAATTATTTTCAGTCAGTCTTGCAACTTCCCTTCTTGTCACCCGTGTGTCATCTCAGTCGGTAAGTTTTATTGCTAAATGCCATATGGATGCATATGTGCAAAGCTCCAACACCAAAGTTAGGCCATACCTCTTGTAAGGTGCCATCCCCTCCAGCAACAACAATCATATCAGTGTCTTCCATCAGTTCCAACAACTTTTTTGCTTGGCCCTCATAATCAGTCTGTAATAGGAGCAGGGACAAGATCAAGATAAGGGTTGTACAGAGCAACTCATACACGTAAGACAACCACAAGCTAAGAAAACCCAAACATGCACCATATTTCACTGCATTTTAAACAAAATCCCCAAACATTATTAACTCCAGTCAAGCAAACAAATTATACTTGAGACAGGAACTCAGACATCTTGAGGCTTATGCAGGAACAATTCAACAATATAAGATCTGAGGGAGAAAAGTAAGTAAAAGGAAGTAATCAGAAGGGATATCAAACGCAGAGCTGAAAGACCTCGGTGAGCCCAATGAGGATAAAAAAACAGAATGTAAAAGAATGCACTTCGCAAGAGGAGTTTGTAAATCATGGAAGAAAATACGCCTTCTGGTTTAGTCACTTCCAGAGATTGAGAAATCGTAGAACACCAGTTCTTTCTCATCTTATTTCCAAGTCACCCTTTTTCATTTATCATCTGACGCTTCAAAATTCGGAAATGTTTTTGACAAGCTACTACAATTCTTATTCAAATGTGACTCAGATCTTGTATTGTTGAATCTTTTATGTATAATCTGTTTGTCTCTCTGTCTTTTACGCATAATTTGTTGTAAATTCACACTGAGGGATAGAAGTGCTGATCCAGGGGAATGCACAGACAGATTGACAACACTAATCTACGAGGAGAGCACTGGCTGACAGACACATCAAAAGTAAACAGAAGCAGTTGTGGAGAAGAAAAAGCTTGCTTCAAGGACCAGCTCGCTTTCAGCATTGGCTGAAGCGTCAGGGACCAAAGCTTCATAAAAAGGTTGTTTAAAAATGTTTACTGAGCATCAAGCATTAATGCATTAACTGGAAACTGTCACACAATATACTGTAAATGTTTGCACAGGTGTTGCAAAAAGTTCACAACAAGTGTACGGCAACTTTACTGATGCCTATACAATAGAATAGAACTTTATTGTCCATGTAAAAGAGAAAATTTGTCTTTGGCTTCACCTCCAGTAGAACATATAATCACACACGTTATTAGTTTAAAATCGGTGAATATTTCATGATGCTGACATCCATACATTTTTACATATATAACATACATCCACACCACGGGCAGCATGGTGGCACAGTGGTTAGCAATGCTGCATCACAGCACCAGGTATCTGGGTTTAATTCCAGCCTCAGGTGACCGTGTGGAGTTTGCATGTTCTCACCCTACCTGTGTGGCTTTCCTCCAGGTGCTTTGCTTTCCTTCCATAGCCCAAATATGTGTGGGTTAGGTTGATGGCCATGGTAAATTGCCCCATAGTGTGAGGGGAAATGGCAGGGTAAATACATGAGGTTAAGGGAATAGAGCCTTGATGGGATTGTAGTCAGTGCAGACTTGATGGGCCAAATGACCTCCTTCTGCACTGTAGGGATTCTACGATTCTATGACCATTACACATTAATACTGTGCCATTAAAGCACATTTAAATAAATAAAAACAACAGGATGAGTTTACATTATGCTATTTAGTAAGATTATAGCATTGGAAACAAAAGACGTCTCGAGCAGATTTTTCCTAGTAATAGGCATTCTAAAGCACTGGTCCTGAGCCTTTCAAATTAAGGATATAAAGGGTGAGAGGGATCACTGATGAGGGCTTGAGCTTTTCTCTTAACCATGCTGTTAAATAGGATACCGAGCTGTGTCTGCAGGCTACCAATAATTTTACCTGCAGTGTTGACAATTCTTTTACACAGGTTAACATTCAACGTGGCAGTCTGGAATGTTAGGATGCTCTCTACTCAGACTTCTGTATACCCTGTCGAAAACATCTCAACACATTCTAAACCCTTTCAGTTTTCTAATTATAAACAAATGCTGGTGAGCCTTTTTAAAAGTACAGTCAGTGTTCCCTGCGAAGCTTAGCTTCTGGTCTGTACGTGTTCCCACATACTTGAAACACTCTACAACCACTACCAGTTGGTCATTAAGATACAGAGGTTCACACATATGCAAGCCATTGTTATATAAAAGTAGCTCTTTGGTCTTATCAACGTTGATCTGCAGAGCATTCAACTGACATCATTCCTTACGAGTGGCAGTATGTTCAAAGTAATTTTCTCCATTGTCATTTTATCTTTTAAAAGTAGTCCCACCAAACCATATCATCGGCATACTTTAATCAATAAGTATTAGTTCCTTTGATTCTCATCTCATTGTGGATGTGAAAAATAACAGATGTCAGGACACAGCCCTGAGGAGCAACTGAGTTTACAATAAGTTCATCAGATAAAAAGCCATTTATAAGAACATGTTGAGGGTGGTGCAGTAAGAAAATCCCTGATCCAGTAGATTAGGCTTCCATTAACATTCAAAGTAAACAACATTTGTAACAGAATGTGAATTTTCATTGTGTTGAATGCTGAACTCAAACCAATAAATAAAACACACAAAAGATTTTGGCAGTTGGAGGCGATTAGTTATCAGCTTCACTAGAGAAAGGGTAGAATTCTCAATTCCCTCATGTGCTTTATAGATAAATTGTAGGGGATTAAGGTAATCTGAAACAAACAAGGTGAGGTGGTTACTAATGATTCTCTGAACAGTTGTGACAAAGGTCCCAAGGCCAGTTGAAGAATGCACAGTAACCAAGGAAATGCTTAATGGAAACAAAGAGTAATGTTTCACATATTAAAAGTAGTCTTAACGTGTGCGTAGAATGTTCTTCAAAAGATATGGGAGCATGGTTCATCGGGCATACAAAACACTATTGGTGATTTCTTTGAAAGACCTAAAGCATTTAGATGTAGGTGAATGCATACTTGTGGAGTGAACAGAAAAATGTAGACAATTCTGTCATTGCAGTGGGAACAATTCCAACTTGCATATAAAAGATTGACTGCACTGCCAAAGCTGCTCTCTGATTTTATTCTGCCATATCTTCAGATTTCCCTACTCCTGTCATGATCCCCTTGTGTAACTGGACCTTCTTTCTCCAAGGCTTTTACAAAAAAACTGTGCGGCTTATTGAAGATGATCACAGCCACTGTAACTTTCATTATAGTGCAGAACAGCTTTAGACATGTGAAATGCTGCTTCAATGCACCATATTTTTCACTTGGCACTTTAGTCTTTTGGACTTAACGAGTTCAATAATTTTAGATGGTAACCTCTGCCCCTACTTTGTTTCAGTTTTTCTCTCCTTTCTCTCTTATATACTTGATGCTGCTTTCAAATGGCAGCTTGGCGGGGCAGGCTCGAAGGGCCAGATGGCCTACTCCTGCTCCTATTTCTTATGTTCTTATGTTCTTATTCAGGATCCTGCAATTCAATCTCCTCTGGACACGTTTGTTTATTTACCTGTCCCATCACAACTCCCTTTGGCCCTGCACAATGAACCTTTTGTCATTTAAGCTCTCCTATTCTCCAGCCTATCATGCCCAGCTCTGATGAAAGGTCACTGACCAGATATGTTAACTCACTTCCTCTCCTCTCAGATGCTGCTAGACGTTCTGGGAATGCCAGCATTTTCTGTTTCAATTTCTAACATCCACAATATTTTGCTTTTGAATATTCAAACAATGGAACCCTATCTGGCTCACATAGGCAATGACAATGTACATGGGAGTGTACAGGTACAATCAGTGATTCCCTGGGCCAATTAGAAACCACTCCTTTAAAACTTACTGAGCAGCAATATTTATTTTGCATCACAACCATAATCTAACCATTGCAAATTAAAATTCCACAGCATCTCTTCTTAACAAGCCTTCTCTCTAAGGAGCAAAAATGTTGATCATATTTCAATATCTAACTTAATACAAATACTTTTTTTTAGATTAATCAAATGATTGAACTAAATGTCATTATTTTCATCCATTTGATTGCACAATATTAGAAAACCTAAATTGATTTACTTAAGAGTGTGAATCAGCTTTATTTGCCATGCTATAAAATTTACTTTGCATTTCATGGTGGAAGTCACAAGTGGGTGTCACTTCACTCTAGGTTTCTGCCTCTCCAAATACAGCCTTTACTTAATCTGGTTCTTTTGACTGAATCCTCACCTTAACCACTGTTACATCAAGTCCAGCAAGATGTAAAATTGGTGCCGCATTCTTTTCAAAGAGATTTCTTGCTTTTCTGAAAGAATTAAACATAAATTGTTAAGAGTTCAGGGCAGTTTCAAGCCCTACTTTCAAATGATGTGCCAACAACCGAGTTGCAGGCGCTTTTACCAAATTTATCAAGAATGTTCTAGTGATTCATACATAATGATAAAACGAGTGAGAACCAGATACTAATTTCCTGTTCAGTTTGCTGGTACTTCTCTCCAATCTGTCATTGACAGTGCATTCACACTACGTACTCAGCTTGGCTTCCACTTGAAGAAAGAGCATTTATATAATATCTTTGCAATTCCAGCAAGTTCCAATATGTGAGACTCTCCTCTGCGCAAATTAGCTTGCCTGGTTTCCAACATTACAACAGCAACTGCACCTCAAAAGTGCTTAACTGACTGTGAAGTTAAGTTGTGAATGACACTATATAAATGCAAGTCTTTCTTTCTTTATCTGGCATAGCACATCCATCCTGATGCCGATGTAACATATTTAAATAATCAAGCCTTGAATACATTTCAAAAATTAGTCTGAATTTTCCTCCAAGTTTCTATCTCTGACTCATTGTGCTGTAAATATGATTAGGCGCCAGAGGGATTACATTTTGCTACTTTTGCATCTGATGTAGAGAAGGTCACACAGTTTAAATTTTCTAGCTAAAAACATGAAGTATATGTTGTTGGAGCTGGTAAAATCATTTTACATATGAATAGAAGATTTAAAACATTCCATATCCATAATAGGCCGAACTAAAATAATATTGGTATAGCGATAAAGCATTGTTTTTTGTTTCCACGTTGATGATAAATGCTGAAAAAATTCATTTATAATATGCAATATCTCTTACTGGGCATTTGCCCACACACTCAGCTTGTCCAAATCACAGCATCCTTCTGACAGCTCACCCTCCCACCCAGCTTTGCGTCATCTGAAAATTTGGAGATATTACGGTTAGTTCCTTCATCTAAATCACTTATATTGTGAATAGCTGGTGTCCCAACACTGATCCCTGCAATACCCCACTGCTCAGTGCCTGCCATTTGGAAAAAGGAACAGTGCCATCCTTTAATATAAAACAAAAAAGCTGTCACGATTAGACAAAAGAAAATAGGAGCAGGAATAGGTTATTTGGCCCTTTAAACCTGCTCCGCCATTATGAACATGGCTCTTCATTCAATTCATTAACCTGCTTCTGTCTTTCCCCCATATCCTTTGATCCCTTTAACCCCAAGAGGTATATCTAACTCTTCCTTGAAAACATACAATATTTTGGCCTCTGCTGCTTTCTATGGTAGAGAATTCCATAGGCTTACTTCTCTGAGTGAAGAAGTTTCTCCTCATCTCAGTCCTTAATGGTTTATCCAATGTCCTCGGACTGTGACCCCAGTTCTCGACTTCTCCACCATTGGGAACATTCTTGCTGTATCTACTCTGTCTAGTCCAGTTGGTTATGAGACTTTCCCTCATTCTTTTAAACTCTAGTGAATATAATCCTAACCGACTCAATCTCTCCCTGTATGTCAGTACTGCCATCCCAAGAATCAGTTTGGTAACCTTTGCTACACTCCCTCCATAGCAAGAGCATTCTCAGATAAGGAGACCAAAACTGCACACACTATTCCAGGTGTGGGCTAATCAAGGCCAGCAAGACAACCATATTCCTGTACTCAAATCCACTCGGCATGAAGGTCAACATACTATTTGCCTTCTTCACCGCCTGCTGCACCTGCATATTTACTTTCAGCAACTGTGTACAAGTACACCCAGGTCTCATTGCACATGCCCCTCTCACAATCTAAAGCCATTCAGATAATAATCTGCCTTCCTGTTTTTGCTACCAAAGTCAATAAACTCACATTTATCCACATTATACAGTATCTGCCATGCTTTTGCCCACACACACAGATTGTTCAAATCACAGCATCCTTCTGACAGTTCACCCTCCCACCCAACTTTGTGTCTTCTGAAAATTTGGAGATACTACGTTTAGTTCCCTCATCTAAATCATTTATATTGTGAATAGCGGCATCCCAACACTGATTCCTGCAGTACCCCACTGGTCACTGCCTGCCATTTGGAAAAAGACCAGTTCATTTCTACTCATTGTTTCCTATCTGCCAACCAGTTTTCTATCCTTCTCAATACTCTACAGTCCCATGCGCTTTAATTTTACATGATAATTTACATCCCAACCTCTTATATGGGACTTTGTCGAAAATATTCTGAAAATCCAAATAAACCACATCCACTGGCTCCCCGTTCATAAACTTTATTCATTACCTCCTCAAAGAATTCCAGTACATTTGTCAAGCATTTGTAAATCCATGTTGACTCTGCCCGATCCTGCTACGATTTTCCAAATGCTCTGCTATTAAATCTTTTGTAATACACTCTAGAATTTTCCCCACTACTGACATCAAGCTGGCTGATTTATATCTTCCTGTTTTCTCTTACCTCCCTTTTTAAATAGTGGACTTATATTAGCTACCCCCCAATCCGTAGGAACTGCTCTGGAATTTAGAGAATCTTGAAAGATGACAACCAAAGCATCCAATATTTCTTGGGCCACTTCCTTAGGTGCTCTGGATGTAAATTGTCAGCTCCTGGGATTTATCAGCCTTCATTTAATTTCATCAATTTTCTCAACACCATAATATTAATTCCTTTAGTTCCTCTCTCTCACTAAACCTTGTGTTCCCTAACATTTCTGGTACACTATTTTTGTCCTCCTTTGAACCAAACATGTATTTAGTTGGTCAACCATTTCTTTGTTCACCATTGTATATTTCCCTGTTTCTGACTGCAAGAAATCTACAATTGTCTTCCCCAATCATTTTCTCACCACATACTTATAGAATATTTTAATCAATTTATTTCCCTTATATGCCTCTTTCTTGGATCTAATACTATTTCCAATTTCTCTTGAAAACCATAGTTTGGCCATCTTTCCCATTTTATTATTGCACCAGACAGGAATGAACAATTGCTGCGTTCATCCATGTGCTTTTTGAATGTTTGTCATTACCTATCCACCATTATCCCTTTAAGTAACACTCCCCAATCCATCACAGCCTCATATTACTGCAGTTCCTTTATTCCTCAGAAAAATCTCACCCTTTGCAAGCAGCAGGATTGAGAAAGACAGTAGCTTTCTTCACCTTTGAGTTGATCGGTTGAAGCTGGTTTCCATATTCCTGAACAAAAACACAAACTGTTGATCAGAGAAAGCAAATTTACTTCAGAAAGAAAAGTAAAAATGAATCACAGAATTAGCAGGATTATGAGATAATCGGGTTCACGCAGCATTCTGTCACTATGGGGCATGGGTAGCCCTGATCAACAGATTGTACAGATTTAAAACAAAGTGAGTCCGCAGGGGATTTAAACTCAGTTTCTAAATGATCAGATGCTTCAATGCACACATCCACCTAAAAAATATCAGTCTTGCGTAAGAGAAGTCTATACATAATTGAATTGGGAAATAGAAGTTATGCACTGGGAGTGCGGGGGGTTCTATTCTGTGGCTGGAACTGAGATTCATGTTCTTGAATTATAGTCAAAGCACTTTCACTCAGCATCTGACACATACTGCGCTTGACAGTGAAATGATTTGGTGGGAAATCAACTGGGAGTTTTACTCTACATCCAACCCAGGTCTTGCCTGACATTCGAGTGCTTAATGCTGATAATGAAGTTAAAAAATGTTCCATTAATAATAATACACTTCTTCACAAAAGCAACCACAAAATGCATCCAGTAATGCAAGTTGCAATTCTAACCAGTAAAATTAAATTTAACTCATATGGTTTGATTTATTAAAAATTATGTTTAGGAAAAGTGCCCAATCCCTTGATTGAGGATGAGGCACTTGGAATTTATATTAGTAAAGTCAGCAAATCTTGCAAGTTTAAAAAACCCTCAAAATTAGGATAACAGTTATATCAACTCATAAAGCAAGTTACAGCCTTGATAATGTTTCCAAAGTTTAAACATCGCAAATGAGCAGCTTACTTTTATTTAACTTTCAGGGTTTAAGTTTCCATTATGATCAACAGCTGCCACAATAATGGTAGCCGGGTGTTCCATACATGTCACACAAGAGGAATGTTACACGAAGTTTACAATAGTTGAAGAAACATAGAACCTGGAAGCACATTGTATTTTATAAAAATGCAATATCCTGCACGTGTTTACATATAGGATAACAACAGTGGTGCACTGAGGTCACACAGAACTAGAATGCCCGGAAGTGTTAAAATTAGCATTTAACACAAAACAAATCAGCATTGAAATTAAATGCATATTTTTAGTTCCGAGACACCCTAAAGACCCCAACTGGAGCCAGCAGAACACTCTAAATATTTAGACTCAACTGTCACTCCAGACAGCAAACTCCCAGGACTCAAGAAAAACTCTGCAGTCCTTCCAAGCCACTGGTAATCCCAAGATACAGAGCCATAGAAAAACAAGTCACCAACGTCAGACTAATGAAATACTGCCTGTTCTATACTCACAGATGGCAGCCCCGTCAATTTTCTCAGCTTAAAGCTTATGGAAATGTACAGAAAGCTACTGAAACGTTCCTGGAAATGCCATGTTTATGGTGCTGACACAGCTATATAGAATCATAAAATCCTACAATGCAGGAGGCCTGTAATAGAAGCCACACAATATCCATTGGGAAAGACTGCAAACGATAATTTGGGCAGTCTCTACAGCAGCTGCCCAATCGCAATGCCAGGTTTATATCCAGGATACAAACTGAACGTTTGCTCTAATGCCTCCGTGCTTGCAAAGAGGATTTGGGTTAATTACAGTGGCTGACAAGAAACTGTCCAATAATTCGAGTTTGCCTTACCTGTGCTTCCTGACAGGCTGCCCTGCGCAAGAGATTGTCCCTGAATCATATACAGAAAGAGATGTCAAGACATCATATTGAACTGCAGACATTCTTACTGTAAAAATTATTAATAATGAACTTTAACAAACTGCTCAGTGAAATTGAAATTGCCCCACCAGACTTCATATTTCATTCTAATCTTACTTGGATTTTATTCTTTGACCAAAATGAATTAGTTTTCTCAATTAACTTTGTTCATTTCTATCATAATGCCTTCTTGAGAATGCAACATTACACACAAAAAAGAAAATAGCCCTGCATCAGCAATCACAATAACCTTGATACCTGCAGTAACTAACATAGGATTACAAAGATACATGCATAGCAACAGTCCATGTTGGTATTTATGCTCCACCTGAACCTCCTCCCATCTTCTTTCATCTAAATCTACCACTGAGACAATCTAGAACAAGAGATCATAGCTTTAGGATAAGGGATAGCAGATTTAAAACAGAGATGAGGAGAAACTACTTCTTTCAAAGGTTCATGAACCGGTGGGGCAGGATTTTCCAGCTGTGCTCACCCCAAAGATGGAAATTTCCACCAGAGATCAACACACCTTTGCATGTTCCCTCCTCTACGATTCCCGTGGTGGTTGGATGGGAATATTCTGCCTGTGGAATTCACCCCAGAGTGCGATGGATGCCAGGACATTGAGTAAATTTGAGGGGGTAAACAGATTTTGAATTAGAAATTATCGTATTGAATGGCAGAGCAGGCTCAAGGGGCTGAATTTCCTACTTCTGCTCCTAATTTTTATGTTTGCCCAGCTTCTCTTTAAATGCATTAATGCTATATGTTTCAATCACTCCCTCTGAGAGCGAGTTCCACATTTTCATCACACTTTGTGTAAATGTTCTGTATTGGATTGTTTGGTGAGTATCTTGGATTGATGGCCTCTGGTTGTGTTCTTCCCCACAACTTCTCTCCACATCAAAACCTTTCATAATTTTAAAGACCTCTGTTAGGTTACCCTTCAAACTTATTTTTTCAACATCCAGTTTGTCAACCCTTTCCTAATAATATACTATGTATATGCCCACTTGTTTCTGGTATAATTATTATAAATCTTTACTGCACCCTTTCCAGCGCCTCTAGATCTCTTTTTATGATAGAGTGATCAGAACTGCATGCAGTACTCTCGAATGTGATTTAACAAAGGCTTACCATATTCTGCCTGATATTCAATTCTATCCCACAAAAAAATAAAGTGGTGTTTGGTTTGATTTTTTAAAAAATAATAGCCTCGCTAATCTGTAGCAGAACTTTGGATGAGATTCTTTCATTCCTCTATCCCACCTAGACTTGCACCTTCCAAGTAGTAAGTGACCTCCCTATTTTCTAACAAAATGCATTACCTCACATTTATCTGTATTGTACTTCATTCACTAAATATTTGCCCATTCTGCATGTTTATTAAATTCTTTTGTCCTTTGTTGCAGACTTCCTCAGTATTGACTATCTCCCCCTGTAATTTAGTGTCACCCACAAATTTAGAAATTCTATTTTTGATTCCAAAGTCCAAATCATTAATGAAAATTGTGAACAGTAACAGTCCCAGCATTAATCCTTGTGAAACACCATTCCTACCTTCTGCTGCTATAAATAATTACCCTCTACACACACTGGCTGCCTTCTTTCTTTGAATTCAACTAGCAGTTCATCCTGCAACTTGTCGTCTGACACCACATTCTTTAACATTATTCATTAGTCTATTATGGGACACCTTATCAAAGACTTCTTGAAAATTTGTCTTAATTCAGGAGCCAAGGAGTAAACAACACTGATCCAGTAACATTAATTTTGCACTGTAAGTTTAAGTGTCACATTACTGAAAGAAAGCACACACAATTCCATAAAGAATAGTGGCAGTTTAGAAGATTGGACAGAATGTAAAACACAGCAAGGGATGATTAAATAAAAAAAGGAAGAAAATAGAGTACAAGAGAAAGCTAGCTATAAATATATAAACAGATAGTAAGAGTTTCTATGGGTATTTAAGAGATGGTGTGGGGATTTGGAGAGGAATTTGCTGGTGATACTGTAAAGTGGTCCTCTACAGAGGGAGTCTGGGGAATTAATAATGGAAAATAAGGAAATGGTAGATTAATTGAACAGATGTTTTGTATGTCTTTATTGTACAGGCTACAGATAACATTCCAGAAATAAGTGTGCATCAGGAGGTGAAAGAGAGGAACTTGAAACAACCACAATCACCAGGGAAAGAGTATTTATAAAATTATTAGAAGTAAAAGCGGACACATCCCAGGTCCTGATGGACTTCATCCTAGGATCGTAAAAGAAAGGGCTGATGAGATGGTAGCTGCACTGATTTTAATTTTTTGATATTCCCTATATTCTGGAAGGTCCCATTAGATTGGAAATAACAAATATAACTCCTCTATTTAGGTGTCAGGAAACTACATAGTTTAACATCTGTCACAAGGAAAATGCTAGAATTTATTATTAAGGAGGGCATTTACAAAATCTCAATACAATCACGCAAAATCAACACGTGTTCTCCAAAAGTCAGTTTTGGGTTCATTGCTCTTGAATTTTAATAAACAACCTCAGCTCAGATGCACGAAAGAATATTATACAATTTGCAAATTAAACAAAACTTGGAACATAGTAGAGAGTAATGATAGTTAGAGACATTAGGATGACTGACATGAAAGTGAAATAAGCTGCATCGCGTTAGATGGAGGTCACTGTAGAGAAGTGTGAAGCGAGTAATTTTGGGAGGACAAATGTGGAAAACTAATATATTATAAATGGCTTAATTTTAAAAAGCATAGGCAAGCAGAAAAACCTTGGTGCCCAAATACACAAACCCTCCAAGGTTGGAGGGCAAATTGAAATGCAGTTAAAAACATTGTACGGGTTTATAAACATAGAGACATAAAATATAAAAGCAAAGTGATTGGGCTAGAACTTGATAGATCATTGGTTAGGCCGCCTCTGGAATACTGTGGACAATTCTGGCACCACATTTTAGAAAAAAATGTAACAGCCGTAGAAAGAACACAGATAAGGGCTACCAGGATATTACTGAGAACGAAGGCTTCAGATACAGAATCCTACAGTGCAGAAGGAAGCTATTCAGTCCATTGAGTCTGCACCAACCACAATGCCACCCAGGCCCTATCCCCATACATTTACCATAACTGTCCCCCTGACACTGAAGGGCAATTTAGCATGGCAAATCCACAAATCCGCACATCTTTGGACTGTGGGGTTAGCAGTATCAGAGAAGGTTAGCAGGGTAAGTATGTGGGGTTACAGGAATAGGGCCTGAGTGGGATTGTGGTTGGTGCAGACTCAATGGGCAGAATGGCTTCCTTCTGCACTGTAGGGATTCTATGATCTTGGAATGGCTCCAGTGCAGATATAACATAATTCCAGATTTTATAGATTTAAATGAGGATAAACTTGGGTAATATCCTCTTCACTTTTGAAGGTTGAGGGTGATTTGATTGATACATTTAAATTGAAAAAAAAACTTAATGAACAGAGACAACGTAAAGAAGGTAATCACTCTGGTTGGATGGGGAAGCCAGAAGGGGGCAATTCTTAAAATCACAGCTAATTGTTAAAGAATTAAATTGGAAAACACTTCTAAACACAAAGCGTGGTGGAACTTATGGGATTTTCTACTCCAAAAGGCCATGGATTCAAACGAAACTTGGAAGATTAATGTCAATTGGTAAGAGTAAGGTTTACTTGATCAAAGCTAAGTGCAGTTAAGGCATTGAGCAGCCACAACTTAATTGAATAACAGAACAGGTTGAAAGGCCTATTGCGTTTCCTGTATCTCCTTTGCCCATTCCCAAATACTGATTGCCTCAGGGGACTTAAAGCAACAACCTCGTCACAATATTCTTCCATGTCAACATGCACCTCGGCCAAATCACTGCTCCATGCTGCAACCCTGAGCAAATTACCAGACCACCAAAAGACAACGTGTCAATTGGCTACATTCCTGTCTATATCTGCTTGTTATGATTTGTTGCCAAAAAGATGTCCCAATAAATACCACCAGTTAAAGGATCATTTGAGCTCTCAGTATTGCTTCTCCCCTATTTACAGGGTCATTTCTAAATCTGTATTGCTGCTGCCCCAGTTTTGGGTCATTGCTAACTCCGTATTGTTGATTCCCTAGTTACAGGGTCATTTCTAACTCTGTATTGCTGCTATCCCAGTTACAGGGTCATTTCTAACTCTATATTGTTGCTGCCTCAGTTACAGGGTCAAATCTAACTCTGTATTTTTGCTGCCTCAGTTCAGGGTCATTTCTAACTCTCTATTGTTGATTCCCCAGTTACAGGATCATTACTAACTCTGTATCACTGATATCCCAGTTACAGGGTCATTGCTAACTCCGTATTGTTGATTCCCCAGTTACAGGGTCATTGCTAACTCTGTATTGTTGATTCCCCAGTTACAGGGTTATTGCTAATTCTGTATTGTTGATTCCGTTATAGAGTCATTGCTAACTCTGTATTTTTGCTGCCCCAGTTACAGGGTCATTTCTAACTCTGTATTGCTGATTCCCCAGTTACAGAGTCTTTGCTAACTCTGTATTGCTGCTGCTGCTACAATACCGATATCGTTTGTGCAGCCAGTTGACTCCCCAGCTCAGTGCGCAAACCCCGGCCGCAGTCTTCTTCCAGTGATTCCGCACAGTCCTCAGCAGCTTTGCCATATTCCTGACTCCAGACGCCCAACTTCACTCAGAATTAGTCAGGTTTGTCCCACTCCGGAAATGAAACTTCCGTCTGTTCACATGGATACCGGGTCCGTGTGTAAAGCTGTCCGGCCAACAACAACCCGCTTTACACCCAGTTCCACAGAGCAATCCCACAGCAAATCCTGGCCCATTAGAAGATGCAACAAACCATCCACAATTTCACCCATGGATTAACTGCAAACCCACAGCCTAGCATGAATTTGTTTAAAAATGAGTACAACGCTTAAATATCTTGAGCCACCATAATGTGCACCTGAAAACCTTGTTCAATATCTTTACCAGAATCATCAGTATTTTTTCAAAGACAGCTATAATAAATAAAAACAGAAATGCTGAAAAGACTCAGCAGGCAGGCAGCTTCCTTGGAGAGAAAAACAAAGAAGAAGTCATATATGAAAGCAAATTACTGCAGATTTAAGCTTGCTCAAATTATCCAACATTCCTCTGTTATCACATACAAAATTACAGTTTTCTGGACAAAGAACATCCACTTTCAGATACTTTCTGCTGATTATCACATACTGCCTTGACCTTCATCTCTGTTGAACATCAATTGGAAGAAGCACTGAAGTGGAAAGGATGCAGAATGTGTTGTGTTGGATGTCCATCACCAAGAATGGCATAACTACTGGTCAAGCTGGCCGAGTCCTAAAGGACTTAGCTCCTAGACTGAGCCTGTGGCAGGTAGTGAGGCAGCCATCAAGAGGGAAAAGTCTACTTGACCTTGACTTCATCAATCTACCAGCCGCAAGTGCATCCGTCCATGACAGTATCAGTAGGAGTGACCGTCACACAGTCCTTGTGGAGTCGAAGGCCTGTCTTCACAATGAGGATATCTCCATTGTGTTATGTGGCATTACCACCATGCTTAACAAGGTAGATTATGAACAGATCTAGCAACTCAAGACTAGGCAACCAAAGAGCACTATGGGCCATCAACAGTAACAGAATTGTACAGAACCACAATCTGTAACCTCATGGCCCAACATGTCCCCTACTTTAACATTACCATCAAATCAAGGGATCATTACTGATTCAATGAGTGGCAGAAGAAGCAGCTGGCAAATCTAAAAATGAGGTATCGACCTGCTGAAGCTACGACATAGGCTTTTGTGTGCCAAACACTGTAAAAAGAATATAGTAGGAAGTAAGCAATCCCACAACCAATAAATCAGATCTATCCTCTTCAGTCCTGCCACATGCAGTTGTGAAGGAAGGTGGGCAATTAAACAACTAACTGAAGGGGGAGGTTCCACACATAACCCCAGCCACAGTGATGGGGGAAATAAGTGCAACAGTGCAACAGACAAGACTGAAGCATTTGCAACCATCTTCAGCTGAAGATGCCAAGTTAATGAACCATTTCAGCCTCTTCCTGAAATCCCCAGCATCACCCAGATGCCAATTTGATTCAATCCATGCATTATCAAGAAACAGCGCAAGGCATTGGATACTGCAAAGGCTAGTGGCCCTGACAAAATTTCAGCAATAGTATTGAAGATGTTATGATCCCAGCTGATGTTACTACTGGATAAGTCAGATTCTGAAATGGAACATGGCTTGATAGATTCTGGCGCCCACTTCTAACTGAACCAAAACTACTTTTCTGATTCTCTCAGTGTCAGGACATCTCTACAGGAGGGCCTCAGGATAATGTCCTAGGCCCACTCATCTTCAGCTGCTTCATCAATGACCTTTTCTCCATCAGAAGGTCAGAAGTGGAGTGTTCACTGCTGATTGCACAACATTCAGCACCATTCACAGCTCCTCAGATACTGAAGCGGTACGCATCCATTTGCAGCAAGACCGAGACAACATTCAGGCTTGGACTGATATATACCAAGTTACATTTCTGTCACATAAGTGCTAGGCAATAACCATCTCCATCAAGAGAGAACTCAATCATCTCCCCTTGGCGTTCAATGGCATTACCCTCCCTGAATCCCCCACTAACAACATCCTAAGGGTTACCATTGATCAGAAACTGAGCTGGACCAGCCATATAAAAACTGTGGCTACAGTGGCAGGTCAGAGGCTAGGGATTCTGCAGCAAATAACAGAAAGGATTTTTTAAAAACAAAGCTCTCCAAGCTGGTACCACAGCAGACACACTTGCTTTGTTTGCTTGGAACAATGACTTTTTTCTTTATTAGGCTGTTAAATATAAAATGCTTTCGTTGAGTTTGGCTATGCTTTATTAAATGGAGTTACACTGGAGATAAATGAAGTACAATAACAAAGAATAAGAACATGCCCTTCTGCCCTCCAAGTGTGCGCCAATCACGATGTCTGCCTAAACGAAAACTGTATGCATTTATGAAGTCCGTATGCTTCCATTCCCACCCTTTTCATGTATTCATCTAAATGCCCCTTAAATGCCGCTATCTACTGTGGAAGAGGAGACTGAGCTCAGCAGGTGTCGGCCAGGGGACCAGGAAAATTAACATATCAGCAGCACCCTCACTGAAGACTGGCTGTCTCTGCACATACATGAAATAGATAGCGCAGACAAAAGTGGATGTTTCACTATATCTATCAACAGGACACAGCTGAATGTCCTTGCTAACAGCATCAAAACTCTACTAAAGAAATGATTATGTATCCATTGTGTAAATGGACATTCCTCCTGTCTACCACTAAAGATTATGACATTACAAACAGGACGTGATTAAGCAGCTATTGTCTCGGGCCTATCTTTTTGTATCATATGTAAATAATTTACCAGTGTGCATGACTAGAAACAATTATATTTATTAGAAGTTGTAAGAAATGCCCTATAAAAAAAGCTGACTGTATACAATTGGTAGCTACAATGTGGAGATGCTGGCATTAGACTGGGGTGGGCACAATAAGAAGTCTCACAACACCAGATTAAAGTTTATTTGGTATCACAAGCTTTCGGAGTGCTGCTCCTTCATCAAGTGAGTGCACTTTAACCTGGTGTTGTGAGACTTCTTACTGTGTACACAACTGAACAGAGCAGACTGGAGATGTTTTAGGAATTCTCCAGTTCTGCTCTCCTTATCAATAAGAAGGCAGTAAAGGATCGGTCACTTGTGAATGCTGTGTCCGAATATCTTTCAAGTACCAACAGTACCTGTTCCCACACCTCCCCGGGCAGTATGTTGCAGACATTCACCACCCCCTGTATAAAATACTTGCCTCACACATCTACTCTAAGCTTTTCTCTGCACACCTTAAATGTGTTTCCCCTAGTACTTGACTTTTATACCTAGGAAAGAGCATCTGGCTATCCACTCTGTCCATGCCACTCATAATCTTGTAAACCTTAATCATAGGTCGCCCCTCAACCTCTATTGTTCCACTGAAAATATTAAGATAAACTCTTTGGGTGTGGAATGCAAAAGCCTGTAAAACCTTATTAAGTCTTGGCTGATCACGGCATTTCCCTCCATGTTCCAAGCTGGTAACTCTGGTTAAATCCTGTTAAATGTTAGTTCTGTTATGCAGTCTTCTGGAGAAAGGCACTGCTTAGTACATCAATATTCCAGAAAGTACTAAGCTCTATGCTGTGTGTTAAATGATCTTGGCCAGGACAGCTTTTGCTGCATTACCATCAGATGTACCACATCTCTCCAACATCGGCAGAAAATGTATAAATGTGTGGACCAGAGATTGAGGTAGACCTGAATAGTCTTAAATGCAGTTCTGATTCACAGCTGACTGATAATAAACAGCATTCCTTCTTGGTTCACTCAAAATATTTCCAAATTTACATTTCTCACGTATGCCAATGAAAGGCACTTCAAAAGGGCAGCAGTAGTGGTGAGCACTGCTGCCTCACAGTGGCAGGGACCCAGGTTCAATTCCCGGCTTGGGTCAATATCTGTACAGCATCTGCATGTTCTCCACATGTCTGCATGGGTTTCCTCTGCGTGCTCCAGTTTCCTTCCACAGTCAAAAGACCTGCTGGTTAAGTGCATTGGCCATACTAAATTCTCTCTCTGTGTACCCGAACAGGCCCTGGAGTGTGGCAACTTGGGTATTTTCACGGTGACTTCATTGCAGTGTTAATGTAAGCCTACTTGTGACATTAATAAATAAACTAAAGACTTTAAACTTTAAAACAAAATGTGTGTAATTAACACAAGGCAGTTTTCTTGGCGTGGCAATCAGCATCAATTACTGTGGTGAAATTTCTTCCGTGCCTGTTGCACCCAACCTTTCAGTTCAGGCTAGATGTAATCCAGGCAGCGCGCAGTGCCTGATGCCCAACGTTGAAGTGCAGGAGAGGCGAATTGAAGGAGAAAACATCCCTTTTTTTTTAACGGCACCACCTACCATAAATCAGGTAAGCTTCAATGTCCATTGAAATTGACAAACCAGGGAACTGAGTATCAAAGACCAGTGGACAGGATCTGCGGGGTGGGTGATCAGGTCGGTGATTGGGTTGATCCAACATAGACGGTCGGATCTCCAGGGGGAAGGTTCAGGTTGGGCCTACGGGGAAGGGAGGGATGGAGTTGGGGGAATCCCAATAAGCAGTCAAGGTGGTGGGGAATTCCTTAGGAGGATTAGTTGAGGAGGGAGGGAATCCCCCAGGGGGTCAGGGGTGTGTTTGGGGGGAAGGGGGAAACAGGTGGGATTCGTGTGGGGGGCTGGTCAGTGTCTGTACAATGATTACCCAAAAGTTGGAAAATGTTTTAATTCTTTTTCTGGGTAATCGTTTTGTGTAACACAGCTGGAACCATCTGAAGTTTGCATATAAATCGTATTTTCAATTGTTCCCAGCACAAGGCAATCGCGCAGAGGAAATTAGCATTTCTGGGCAATTGCCGTGCAAATCTTTGCCTTTGAACTTCAAAGAAAGATTCCCCAGCACAATTTTGGGGCACTCACCAAATTTGACACTGGAAAGCTTGGAAGTTACAGCCCATTACTTTTGAGTTGATTTCAGTTGCGTGCCTGCTTTACCTCCAATCCTTTGGCATTTGACTTACTGGCACATGTTCTTAGACCAGCAGATGCTCCTGTTGGTTCAAAAAGTGAACTTTTTAAATAAGGTTTCCTCTTGCCCTCACAGGTATTTCTATTGTCCATGACATATTTGCTGTTATCATTAATGGCATTGCTGCCACCGTATCCTTTTTCATTGGTCAGGAATTTTAGCCTGAAAAAATAGGACATTTATCCCTCTAATTACATATTTGATTTATTGATAAAGCATACCATATAGAGAAGGAAAGGAGACAATGCAGAATGTAGTGTCACAGTCATGGCTAGGATGTAGAGGAAGATCAACTTAATGTGAGGTAGGTCAATTCAAAAGTCTGATGGCAGCAGGGAAGAAGCTGTTTTTGAGTCGGTAAGTACGTGTGCCCAGACTTTTATATCTTTTTTCCTGACGGGGAAGGTGGCAGAGAGAATGTCAGGGGTGCATGGGATCCTTGATTATTCTGGCTGCTTTTCCAAGGCAGCGGGAAGTGTAGGCAGTGTTAATGGGTGGGAGGCTGGTTTGAGTGATGGTCTGGACTTTGTTCACAACCTTTTGTAACTTCTTGTGGTCTTGGACAGAGCAGGAGCTCTACCAAGCTGTGATACAACTAGAAAGAATGCTTTCTTTGCTGCATCTGTAAATGTTGGTGAGAGTCATAGAGGACATGCCAAATTTCCTTAGTCTCCTGAGAAAATAGAGGCATTGATGGGCTTTCTTAACTATAGTGTCAGCATGGGGGGACCAGGACAAGTTGTTGGTGATCTTGACACCCAAAAACTTGAAATTCTCAACCATTTCTACTTCATCCCCATTGATGCAGACAGGGTAGAACGGAGTTGAGGAGGAACTTCTTCACTCAAAGGGTGGTGAATCTCTGGAATTCTCTGCCCGTTGAAGTGGTGGAGGCTGCCTCGCTAAATATTTTTAAGAAGCGGGTTGATGGGTTCTTGATAAGAGAGGGGATTAAGGGTTATGGGGAGAGGGCGGGAAAGTGGAACTGAGCCACAACAGATCAGCCATGATCTTATTGAATGGCGGGGCAGGCTCGAAGGGCTAGATGGCCTACTCCTGCTCCTATTTCTTATGTTCTTATGTTCCACTACGCTTCCTGAAGTTAATGACTTTCTCCTTAATTTTGTTGACATTGAGGGAGAGATTATTGTTATCGCACCAGTTCACCAGGTTCTCTATCTCTTTCCTGTACTCCATCTTGTCATTTGAGATCCAAGCCACAACGGCGATATCATCAGAAAAATTGAAAATCGAATTGGAGGGGAATTTGGCCAGTCATAGGTGTATAAGGATTATAGTAAAGGTCTGAGGATGTAGCCTTGTAGGGCAACGGTGTTGAGGAATGATCGTGGAGGAGGTATTGTTGTCTGTCCTTACTGATTGCAGTCTGTGGTTAGGAAGTTCAGGATCCAATCACAGAGCGGGGAGTTTTAGGAACAGTGGTGTTGAAGACTGAGCTGTAGTCAATAAATAGATTGCTCTGATATCTGCAAATGGGGACTTTGGATACAGGTTTGTCCAATGCTTTCAAATTGGAGGGCATGCTTTCGCTGACCTCTTGCTCAAAATGGGCATAGGATGCATTGAGCTCATTGAAGGGTGTATTTATGCAGGCAATTTTCTACATGCTAAGGACCTACAGTTGTATCTTAATGCCTTTACCACTTTGCCAATATGGCAAGTGGTCGACATCCAATACAGAATATATGTGTCCACACTGCCCCTCATATTGGGTACTTTGTAACTGAAAATCAGAAGAAATATGGCAGGTGTCTTAATTATTATTACCAGTTTTACAATCAGTGTCAAAAATACCCCCATTTGTGCCAGTCTTGTACCTTCCTTCTTTAGGTTCCCAGATACTATTATTATGTGACGCTATCCATTATACATTATTGTCCCTCATTGTTCTCCCAAACCATGGATGCTCCCATTTCCTCTCCTCCTTCCCTCCCCTTACCCTGACTCTCCTTCCCCTCCCCAAACAGTCCTGTCCCCCACCTGTTCCCCCACTGTCTCCTCCCCTCCCCCAACTTCCTCTCCCTCCACTTCCCTCTCCCACTCCCCACACGCCACATCCCTCTCCCCCCACTTCCCCTCCTACCTCATTTCCTCTTGGTCTTAACTTCTCTCTTCCCTATTTCTCCCTCCCCCACTTCCCCCTCCCCCGTACCCCTCCCCTCACTTCCCCACCGCCCGCTTGCTCCCCTTCCTTTGCCCCCAACTCCCCCTCCGCCCTTCTCTCCCCCCCCCCCTTCCCCGTCTCCCGCCCTTTTCAGCCGCCCCCCTCCCATTGGTCGCCGAGTTGCTACCCGGAGCACGGCGCCGCCTCCTATTGGCCCAAAATGATAAACTGGAACGTAGGGTGTCAAAAGCGATCAGGGGAAGATGTGAGTGAGAGAAACAGCGAGAGGAGAGAGAGAGAGAGGGTGAAAGAGAAAAACAGCGAGAGAGAAAAAAACAAGCGAGATAGAAGGTGAGAAAAAGAGATAAAAGCAGCAAGAGTGAGAGAAGGTGAGAGTGAGAGAAAAACACCAACAAAGTGTGAGAGAGGATGAGAACAACCGGAGTGAGGTGAGAGTGAGACAGAAAGACAGGAAGAGGACTGGACTGGACTGTCTCATCGAAACTATGCGAACAAAAACGCTTGCTGGACTTGCTGCCTGATATATATGACAGGGGTTGTCCTCATGGCTCTGTATATGTAGAGGCTGCCCGAGAAAACACATAAGTGATGTCCCTTAATATCCTTTCTTATCTGCGACTGGTTATGGACAGCATGAATTCGCCAAATGGGTGAAATGTTATAACACGTTTTGAGCAAGTTTTCTACAAACACAGTGAAGAGTTCCTTCACATTTGAGAAGACGATACAGGGCTTGCAAATAGATAACAATGCCATGTCCATTTGCTTATTTGACATTGCTAGTTTATTGAACAATGTTCTGTTTCAGGAACGATGTGGAGACGCCGGCGTTCTGAACAACGCCGACATCTCCACATCATGACGACCATCGACACCGCAAACTGCCAGTTCCAAATGGAGAGGATCTCCAAGAAGATCACGCATTGACACAGAAATGAACACCGCTCGACAATCACCAGGCAAGAGTGTTTCCTTCCTGGAGGGGATCAGTTCAGCAGTCATGGGCATTTCTTCTACTTGTTCTCATCCTCTCTCACACTTCATGTTTTTTTCTCTCACTGTCATCTTCTCTCACTCTTGCTGCTTTTCTCTCTTTTTCTCACATTCTCTCTGTCATTCTTTCTGACATTTAAGTGGACCTATACAACATAAACATTATGGATATAATGAGCATATCAAACTCAAGCAAAAGTGACAAGCAAATCATTCACTTCCAAAGATGCCTGTGTTCTGTTAATGGAACAGTCCAACTCTGCCAGTTCTTTGGGTAAGCGTTCTCCAAGGTGGCCTTCACAACACACGACAGCACAGAGTCGCTGAGCAGAGATTGACAGCCAAGTTCCACACACATGAAGACAGCCTTAGCCCAGATCTTGGGTTCATGTCACACTATCTGTAACCCCCATGACTTGCCTGGACTTGCAAAATCTCACTAACTGTCCTGTCTGGAGACGATACACATCTCTTTAACCTGTGCTTAATGCTCTCTCCACTCACATTGTCTGTACCTTTAAGACTTGATTACCTGTAAAGACTTGCATTCCAATCATTATTTTGTAAATTGAGTTTGTGTCTTTATATGCCCTGTTTGTGAATAGAACTCCCACTCACCTGACGAAGGGGCAGCAAGCACTCCGAAAGTTAGTGGATTTTGCTACCAAATAAACCTGTTGGACTTTAACCTGGTGTTGTGAGACTTCTTACTACTTAAGGAAGCCATAGATATTTGCACTGCAGCACTATATCATGTGACCTAGACCCACCACTATTGCGTGAATCAGTATTCATTGAATTTATGAACTCGGCAACTTGCACAGTTTAGTTCAGTTCTAATGACACTATGTATGTGCATGGGATCCCCTCTCGGGCAAATTCTCGCAAACGTCTTCGTTGGGTTCCATGAGAAACATGTGGAATCCCCACAGTTCAGAAAGAGGCCATTTGGCCCATCAAGTCTGCACTGACCACAATCCCACCCCGGCCCTATTCCCGTAACCCCACATATCTAGCCTGCTAATCCCTTGACACTAGGTCAATTTAGCATGGCCAATCAACCTACACATAATAACCTGCACATTTTTGGACTGTAGAAGGAAACCGGAGCACCTGGGGGAAACCCATGCAAACACAGGGGAAATGTACAAACACCATACAGAATGTGACCCGAGGCTGGAATTGAACCCAGGTCCCTGGTGCTGTGAGGCAGCAGTACTAACTACCATGCCACCCATGTCTTCAATGGAATGACATCTAACCCCTTGAATATTTCTGATGTTTGGAAGATACCTTTGCTATATCTAAATCAGTGATTGCACGTAATAATTTCCTTACGTGGCTTAATGAGTCCTATCCTGTGCTTAAATTCACCTTTGAAATTAAGTAGTCAAATTAACTCCCTTTCCTTAACATATTGGTTGAGAAATCTGTTAGGGAGTTCATTACCACCTACCTTCACTGGTCGGTATCCCTGCAGAAATTTTACAGTTCCACATACTGTAAGATTGGTTTTATCAGCAACTTTGTAAATTTGTTTAAACTGTTGTTTTTCCCTGATATGGGTATTCTTGCGAAGTGTCCTGATGAGTACAAGATGAAAAGTTTTTTTTTCAGCAATACTCATGTTCTTTGAAAGCAAAGTTCCCCGGCATTGTCATTTAGGCCATTCTGCATTTGAATGTACAGTTGACACTTGCCAAAAATTGAATTCCAACATCTGACTGGCGTGAAGACAGAGATGATACCTGGATTTCTAGAAGGTCTTTAATAATAACAGGCAGGGTGTGTGGGTTCTGGAACAAGGAAGCAGAATGGATTAAAAGATACTAGAAATGTAAACACAAGTTGATTTTCTTAGGTGCAGGCCAGTCCCAGAGGGCTTCAAAACTAGTTTGCCATTCGTGGCACTGGCAATTTTTGCTGGCAAGGTATAAGTGACCATGCCTGAAATTCAGATCTGGCCTATCATTGCAGGGATAGGCATCTCATTGAGATTTCTTTATTCAAGACCCCTCAGGAATCTACGGGTCTCAAGAAACAGATGCCTGGCCATCTGTTTCGGTTGATACAATTGCCAGATGACTTTATCATGGATGGATGACTGAGCTCTAAGACTCACCAACAGATTAGCTGAGAAGTGTTCTGTTTACTCAGGCTGAAGTAGGGAGTGCTAACTTTGATTCATATATCTATGAGGTTATAATAAATTATTATTTCTTGTATCTGTTTCTTTCAATGCCTGTCTCTTCATTTGAACAAGATTGAGGTGTGAAGTGATATAAACCTTCTGCTGTTGAAACTCTGAATGGCAGTGTCTGATTGATATTTTTATCAGGTTATAACAGCAACAATATTTTTCAAAGCAGAGTTCTGAATATTTTTTAATAAAAATTTCAATATTTGCCATTGCCGTATGGCTCATTGGTTCTGTATGTAATACACTCTGGCTGAGCACACATCAGGGTCATGGTAGGAGAAACGAACGGGCTGTGGGATGAGGGCTAAAGGATCCAATACAACTGGGACAAAGTCCCAGAGAGCTGAGGCAGACTGTCTAACCAGCCCATCTCAGCACTCACATGCTTCCATGGCCGCATCTGACTGCTTCCAGGGTCAGCAGGCCTGACTCAAACTCACCCCCGCCTCATCAGAGTGAAAATAGTTCATGTGGGAGCTTTTTCTATGGAGCCAGGTTTCCTGAGTTGGGAAATTTTTGCTCTTGAGCTCCCCATCTCATTTGCAAAAATCCAGTCCAAGGCATCAAAGTACTGGAGTTCATTTTTTGAGGATAGCACTCAAAATCAGGGAGATCATATTAAATGTATATAGAACCTGTGAAAGACCAGAATTGGAATACCATGTGAAGTTCAAGTCTCCATACCACAAGAAAAGATATTGAAGCACTGAAGAAAACACAAGAATGCTAAACAGAGATGTTACCAGAATTAAGAGAGTGCAGCTATTGTGGAAGCTTGACCATTCTTTTTATTTTTCAACTCTTCTCCCTGAAAACAGATTAAGAGATCTCATAGATGGAGCTAATATTATGAATGGGTCTAATAGGGTGAAATGGTTAAAAGCTGTTTGCTCACATAGTGAGTTCAGAACGAAAAGAGGCAAGAATGAAAGGCACTGCTGCACGGGGGAGAAGGCAGTGTGGGGAGGAGGGTTGAAGTTGAAGCAGAAAGCTTTGTTTGCATTTAATGAGAAGCTTGGTGAGGGAGGAGGAAATAGAGAGATAGGGACAAGGTGGAAGAAGCTAAATTTTTAAATTTGTTTACGGGATGTTGGTATCGCTGACTAGACCAGCATTAATTGCCCATCCCTAACTGCCCTTGAGAAGCTGGTGGTCAGTTGCAGTCCCTGTGGTGTAGCTACACCCACAGTACTGTTTGGGATGGAATTCCATGATTTTGACCCAAAGACAGTAAAGGAATGGCAAAATATTTACAAGTCACGGCGATATATGGCATGGAGAGGAACTTCCAGGTGGTGTTTTTCTCACATGTCTACCGCCTTTAGGAGTCGGGAGGTAATGCTGCAACTTTATAGGACCCTTGTCAGACCCCACTTGGAGTACTGTGCACAGTTCTGGTCGCCTCACTACAGGAAGGATGTGGAAGCTATTGAGAGGGTGCAGAGGAGATTTACAAGGATGTTGCCTGGATTGGGAGACATGCATTATGAAGATAGGTTGAGGGAGCTAGGTCTCTTCTCCCTGGAGAGACGAAGGTTGAGAGACGACCTGATAGAGGTTTATAAAATGTTGAGAGGAATAGATAGGGTGGATTCTCGGAGGCTACTTCCCAGGACTGAAATGGTCACTACGAGAGGACACAGGTTTAAGGTGCAGAGAAGCAAGTACAGAGGAGATGTTAGGGGTAAGTTTTTCACTCAGAGAGTGGTGAGTGAGTGGAATCGGCTGCCATCGGTGGTGGTAGAGGTGAACTCGCTGGGGTCTTTTAAAAGACTTCCGGATGAGTATGTGGGAACTAATGGCATTGGAAGTTACAATTAGTTCTATGGCTTGGTAGGTATAGATGTGATCGGCGCAACTTGTGTGCCGAAGGGCCTGTTTGTGTTGTAGTGTTCTATGTTCTATGATTATCCTTCTAGATGGCAGCAGTTATGGGTTTGGAAGGTGCTGCCTAAGAAACCATGGTGAATTAAAGCAGGAAAAACTAGTAGGGATTATTTATACATGCATTGCCCAGTTGGATTAAATGGCTTGTTTTTGTTCTTTAGATTCTCAGGCAAGATATGTCGATTGAACCAATTACTTCTCATGCTCTATAATCAATGAAAAGCGATAATGGATTCTAATGAATAAGTTAAAAATGGGATCTAATTAAGAAGTGCCTTCAATCCATGAAATACCATGTTTCAGAAGAGAATGTTTTAAGCGGCTAATAGCTATGTTATGCATGTTTAACGGTTTACAATGCTATGTAATTCCAGGGTTTCAGATCTAAATGGAGAGTTCTGGAGAGTGCACCAGTCCTTACACAGACGCTAGTCCTAGTTTTTTGGCGATGTTGCAGGAAGTGGAACCTCGGGTGGCTCGCCGTCGCCTTTCTCAAGCCCGACATCGTGCAAAGCTGGCAGGTCTTTTCAATCACCTACGAGACACAGTGTGTCCTCAGTCCAAGAGGACCAAAAGGACCACTTCAAAAGTAAGACGGGTTTGAGAAATAGTTCAAAAGGAAAATGCTGTAGAAGCTGGGAATCTGAAAAAATGACAGAAAATGCTGGGGAAGCCCCACAGCTGAGGCAGTCTGCAGAGCGAAAAACAGAGTTAACATTTCAGACTGATGACCTTTTCTAAGAATTGCATTTTCTGTTTTAAATTGAGCAATAGTCGCTTGTCACCTGAAACTGTAGCGGGTTATCTACAGGATAAGAGGGTCTCAAGAGTATTTTCAAGGATAACCCTTTTTTATCATGTATCAACATAGAATTATATGGAGTGAAATCTTGTTTATATTACAGATATCAGATTTACATATGTATGATCGTCATGCATATTGTGTAATATGTTGTATTTTATATTTCAGGGTAAGAGATGGAATAGGGTTAATTTTGAACATGTTATGAGAAAAGTTATTTTGGTATGGATTTTTACCATGATGGAGTCATGGGCATATTGCATTTTTGGGAGCAGGAATGGGGGCGTCTCACATTTTATGTTTGGCGCAGTTTACGGAGGCAGCTGGCCGTTTACATTTTTAGGTTTTGGTAGTTCAGGGCTGTCAAGCTCATTGGAACTGTCTACAGAGCTATCAAAATCAACTATTGAAAGTGTCAAGGGGAACTGTCAAACTGTCAATCATTTGGAGGCAGAGAGTGGGGGTCAACGGGTGCTATTCGGATTGGCGGATGGTGACTAGTGGAGTGCCCCAGGGGTCGGTGCTGGGGCCTCAGCTTTTTACCATTTATATAGATGATCTGGAGGAGGGAACCGAGTGTAGGGTGTCGAAATTTGCTGATGACACCAAGTTTGGGGGAACGGCAAATTGTGCGGAGGGTGTGGAGAGTCTGCAGAAGGATCTAGATAGGCTGGGCGAATGGGCCAGGAAATGGCAAATGGAATTTAATGTTGGCAAGTGTGAGGTGGTCCACTTTGGTAGGAATAATGGTAGGAAGGACTATTACTTACATGGCGAAAAACTGCAGCAGGCGACGGTGCAGAGGGACCTCGGGGTCCTTGTGCATGAGTCGCAAAAACCCAGCTTGCAGGTGCAGCATGTGGTCAGGAAGGCGAATGGGATGCTGGCCTTCATAGCGAGGGGGATTGAATATAAAAGTAGGGAGGTCTTGCTGCAGCTGTATAGGGCATTGGTGAGGCCGCAGCTGGAGTACTGTGTGCAGTTTTGGGCGCCGCACCTGCGCAAAGATATTTTGGCCTTGGAGGGAGTGCAGAGGAGGTTTACTAGGCTGATACCAGAGTTGAGGGGGTTGAGCTATGAGGAGAGGCTGAATAAACTAGGCTTGTACTCGTTAGAGTTTAGAAGAATGAGGGGAGATCTCATTGAGACGTATAAGATGATAAATGGGATGGATAGGATAGAGGTGGAGAGACTCTTCCCGCTCAAAAAAGACAGTAGGACTAGGGGGCACAGCCTCAGGATAAAGGGGGTGCGGTTTAGAACGGAGTTGAGGAGGAACTTCTTCACTCAAAGGGTGGTGAATCTCTGGAATTCTCTGCCCGTTGAAGTGGTGGAGGCTACCTCGCTAAATATTTTTAAGACGCGGGTAGATGGGTTTTTGATAAGAGAGGGGATTAAGGGTTATGGGGAGAGGGCGGGAAAGTGGAACTGAGCCACGACAGATCAGCCATGATCTTATTGAATGGCGGGGCAGGCTCGAAGGGCTAGATGGCCTACTCCTGCTCCTATTTCTTATGTTCTTATGTTCTTATTTAAAAAAATGATTGCTTGTGATTTCACTCTGCGTATTGAGAGTTTCCATCGCTGGATTTTTGCTGCTTGACTGATTTTACAATCATCTATTAGTACAACAGGTGCCAACTATTTTGCAATTTGATTGACAGATACAAGTGATAATTGACTCTTTGAAGTGGGACTATGAATTCCAGTGGTATTTGTTATTAGGGATTGTGCACTTGAATTAAATATTTATTGTTATACGGCTTTATGGGCAGCAACAATATGAAGACAGATTATTACTTGAATGGGTGTAAATTGAGAGAGGTGGATACTCAGCAAGACCTTGGTGTCCTTGTGCATCAGTCGCTGAAAGTAAGCGCGCAGGTACAGTAGGCAGTAAAGAAAACAATTGGTATGTTAGCCTACACAATGAGAGGATTTAAGTATAGGGATAAGAATGTTTTGCTGCAATTATATAGGGCATTGGTGAGGCCTGGAGTATTGTGTGCAGTTTAGGTGTCCTTATTTGAGAAAGGATGCCCTGACCATAGAGGGAGTACAGAGGTTTATCAGGCTGATTCTTGGGATGGTAGGCCTGTCATATGAGGAGGGACTAAATTGGTTAGGATTATATTCACTGCAGTTTAAAAGAATGAGAGGGGACCACATAGAAACTTATAAAATTCTAACAGGGTTAGACAGGGTGGATTAAGAAAGAATGTTCTCAATGCTGGGGGAATCCAGAACTAGGGGTCATAGTTTGCGGACCTTATAGAACTGAGGTAAGGAGAAATTTCTTCATCCAGAGTGTGGTGAATGTATGGAATTCACTACTACAGTAGTTGAGGCTAAAACATTGTCTGATTTCAAGAAGAAATTAAATATAACGGGCTGAAGGGATCAAGGGATATGGGGGGAAGGTTAGGAAGATTAGAATGTTGAATTTGATGATCAAAGTGAATGGCGGAGCAGGCTTGAAGGGCCAAATGGCCTACTCTTCCTTCTAGTTTCTATGTTTATTTAATTGAAGGAATATAAATGCAGTAAATGGTTTTTTAATGAACGAGGGTTTTTTTTTCAAATATAGTCATGTCTGCAATTGACATTTAAAACTTCATTTTATAGAACTTTATTTTACCTCTTCTCTGCTTGGAGCCTGAAGTCTGTCCAGGATAGATACTGGTTGAGTTAGCATGGCAGGTGTAAGAGAAAAGGATGGTGAGTGAGAGGAATGGGGTGACATGGATCGGCATGAGTTGGCACTAAGTTCACATAGGGACTACAAAGGATCCCTGAGGGATAGAGGTGCATGCATCGCAAGGTATGAGGAGTGCGTACAGAGCATGAAAAAGCATGGGCTGGCATGGTTGGAGCATGGGACGTGTTTGGAGTGGAGTGATGAGAGCTGAAGGGATGTTGAAAATGATTTTGGACACAGTGCCGGAGGTCCAAGGCAGGCCTTCCGTCCAGCCTGCACTCACCAGCCTCTTCAGTTCTCCAGGGCCCCGACTTCTAATCCAGCCTGTCCCTGGACTGAAAATCTATTGTCTGGGCAGCCATTTTTAAAAGCCGGGTTTGTGTAGCTGGGAATTCTTCTGAGTCTGTTCCTCCGACATGCAGGCAAAAATCCAGACCTTTATCTACTTTTCACTAACTTCGTGCTAGTAAGGTCTGCTATCTCCCTCTGTTTTAAGGGTAATAGGAATAGACAAACTTCAGGCAAGACAGAATTGCCCTCCTCTTCCTGGAGTGCACTATACAGGAGTTGACATAAACAATTTAGTATGAGATGGTCCCTTTTACTCTGAACAAAAAACATTATTTTATCAGCAATGATAACGCAGAATTAAATGACTTTTCATTGTTACAGCAAAAGCTAAACTTTTGCTATTAATTATATTTAACTTGAAGTGGCAGGTACTGCGTAAGGCAAAGAACTTCATCCTGGATTTAGAAAGAAAGCTAGAGAATTTGCTGAAACTCAAAGGTTAGTATTACAGGATTATTATAATAATTGTTTCTATTTCTAAATTCAGCCAAACAACAGCAAGCAAAAAGGTTAGTCACCAGGTTCTGATAACTGCAGTGTGTCTAATTGGATATGTCAAGTTCAGTTTGGATTAAAGGCTGCTGTCCAGTTACAGAAGCAGATAGAGGATTAAGTGGAGGAGCAAAGGGATTTAGGGTTACACGTACACAAATCACACGGATTGTAAAAATAGCATACTAGGCACTATGATTCGTTTGTGATTGATATAATTGGAAAGTAGAGAAGTTACCTCAAACCAGTTATGAATGTTGGTTAGAACTCACTCAAGTACTTTTCATCAATCTCAACTCTACGTTATATAAAGGACATAAAGGCACCAGAGAGGGTGAAAAAAAGATTCACAAGGATGATAACAGAACTGAAACTGAATAGCCTGGCTTCTTTTCTGTAGAAGAGAGAAGGCTGTAGCATGACCTAATGAAGGATTTTAAAATGATGGGGTCTAATAGGATAGACATAAAGGGTGGATTTGTCCCAGAATCTTTCAGCCTGTCAGCATGTAGCTCTCCAGCAACACTGACGAGTTTTCTCTCCAGATCCTGGGGCATTTACAGCATCACTCTGGTGGGGTGAGACCCGATTGAGCCAGAAAGTCCATTGGGGGGCCATTAATCAGGGCGTCCTTCAAGATGGCACCTTGAACTGCGCAAAGAAAAAACTGCCCACCCGCTACTTTGTTGAACCCCCTCCACAATGATCGGGGTAGGATGTGCACAACAGTCCCCCAACCAAAGGCATTGGGACTCTCTTCAGCCACACAAGCACCAGAGTGACCCCTCCCTAGAGATATCAGCAAAATCCCCCATAGACACTGGGGCAATGCCTCACTCCATAAGCATTGGGACACTATCCCCTACTATGGGTAAGTGGAACCCTCTCCTTCTCAATGTGGCCCAGCCATAGCAATACCAATCTGGAAGGGACATGGCACTGCAAGATATGTTGAGAGCAGAAGTAGCAGCGTCAATGCCGCTAATGAGATTATAATACATGCAAATCAGGCTTCTGTGTCCTTCCTGATCATGAACCTGATTGTGTCGTCGGAGAGAGGAGCAGGGAGGATCAGAAACCAAAGTCTCACCAGGGCAAATACCATTTTTAGCCTCTTGTGAGATGTAGCACCCATTATGGGATTTGTGGCCACAGCTAGCACAGCCAAAGCAGATGTTTCCTCTAGCGGGAGCAACCAAAACTGAAGGCCATAAATTATAAAGTAGTCACCAGTAAATCCAATAGAAAATTCGGAAGAAACGTCTTTACCAAAGAATGATAAAAATGTGAAATCCTCTCCCACAAAAAGTAGTTAAAGCAATTAGTGTGGAAGGGATAGCAAAATAAGCATTTGAGGGAGAAAGGAATAGAAGGGGAGACACGATATCAGAGTGGTTAGCACCGCTGCCTCACAGTGTCAGGAACCCTGGTTCGACTCCTGCCTCGGGTGGCTGCGTGGAGTTTGCATGTTCTCCCTGTGTGTGCGTAGGTTTCCTCCCACAGTCCAAAGATGTGCAGGTTCGCCATGATAAATTGCCTCTTAGTGTCAGGGGGATTAGCAGGGTAAATACGTGGGATTACGGAGATAGGGCCTGGATGGGATTATTGTTGGTATAGGCCTGAGGGGCCAAATGGCCTCCTTCTACACTGTAGGGATTCTACGATTCTCAGATATGCTAATAGCGTTAGATGAAGGAGGGTGGGAGAAGGCTCGTGTGGACATAAACATCGGTGCAGACCAGTTGGGCTGAATTACCTATTTCTGCTGCACGGTTTCTGAAATTCTACCAACCCACCTGCCACGGAATCGAGGCAGGCGAGGAGTGGACGACGGAAATGTCCATTGACCTTGGGCAGGGATTTCCAATTTTGCTCGGCGAGGCCATAAAATCCCACCCAGTATGTGTGCTGCGAGTTAGATATTCATAGTAGGAAGTCCGGTTGCAAGAAAATTGCACTTTTAAGTATTAACGGGTATGTTTAGCTCCATTCTGCTTCCTCACTGAGGAAAAAGCAGTAAGTATTTTGTTCCATGCCTTCAGTATAACACAAGGTGTTTTATCAGTTTACCCAGCCAGCTGCACTTCAGTTTGCCAATGTCCTAAACTGTTCACGCCTCTGGTTTTGTGGCATTCTTATGAAGCGATTTGAATGCATCTTTTCAATTCATTCTTATAAATTTATGGGAACATTTGTTCAATAGCAGTTCAAATTGTAGCTGAATGATACTGCTATGATCCACACAAATCTGATTAATCTTTCTAATGTCTTGCAAAATGACAGAAGCATATCATTTGGAAGATGGCCATCCATCAAACTTGGAAGAAATAAAAGAACAATACATCAATTACTACAAGGAGCATTGGTACAGTATGGCACACAACACAGTTGTACTGATTACAGGAATAACTGCTTCAGTATGAACACCAAAATAATGCCTTTTTTCCCTCATGGGGTCATCTTTCCGGGCTAATTCTTTGAATCATCACGTGAATTATCATCCAGAGAAGAGTACGGCATCGTGGATGGACAGCCTTTTGACCTTGTCCTTCTAGCATGTTTCATTCATTTTGTCTCATTACAAGAAGCCCATTTTATTGTCAGCACATAATGAAAGCTTCATCTCTACTTTTTGCCACTCTCACGTTTAACGATAGTTGTAACCATACCTTTAAACATTGCACAATCTCTGCTAATTTTTATTTGTTATTTTGAGTGTCCACGTTTAGAAGGCACTCATTAACTTTCAGTTTGAAAACAGACTTTTGGTACTTTCACATTTAATTGGGTGATTAAAGCCTGTGTTTACTTTTACGTTGTAATGATGTTGTATCAGTCAATTCCTCCTTGGTTGCAGAGTTATTCTTAAATAGGGAGATCAGACTGATGACATAATTTAACCAGTGACCTGGACAAGGAAGCCATTTTGGTTTCCCTGCCAATTAAAGTTAGTCAAGAAAGGCACAAAGAGATAAGTTTTAAGTTTTAAAAAATGTTTTCACATTCCTTTGAGTCCAGAGGAAAAGGAGTGCTCCTCCAGGCTTCACAAGGAGAATTTAGACCCAGTTTCTCCAGGTGCCCTTCCCCAGATCCCCAGCTTAACCATCCGTGCCATCCCTGCTGCAGTTTTACCAGTGATGGGGAAGGTATCGAATGGCCAGATCACTTGTGGGCCAATTAAGGTCTTTAAGTGGCCAGTTAACATTTGTCTAAGGGCTTCATCCCGTCGCTACTGTGACAGAAGATGCTGCTGCCAAATCTCCAGGTTGAGGACTGGTGGCCCAGCAAGGGGAGGGGGTAGGTATTGTCTCCTTTTTGTCTCATGGAGGCCTCCCACAAGGTATAACACTCTCCTTAACCTTTCCCTAGCTCCATGCCCTGAGCTCCACAGCCCCCGACTACTCTCGTTGCTCCTGCCGGCCTGGCCTCTGCAAGGCCCATGGACTTAACAGTGTCTGGGCTCCATAGCTTCTCTTCAGGCAGCTGGCTGTGTCCCAGCAGTGGTCACTGGTCCTGGTGTCACTGTAGGGACAAGGAACTGCCAGCCATTTGTATTGCCAGCAGCTCTTGGAGGCTGGACTTCCTGTCTAATGAGTGTGGAAGACCTACATCAAACCAATTAATGGCCTATCGAGTGTTAAATGGTCATGGGTGAAGCTGGCAAGGGCGGGCTTGACCCAACTTCTACACAGGGACGTAACTGGAATGCACCATTAATAAATTTCTACTTAGTATAAAGGTCAATGAAACCTCAGAAGTTTAAAGTTAAGGATAGAGTGCAAGGATGGGAAAGCAGACACTTTGGAACCATAAATCCAGTTTAAATTCTTCAAATATATGAATTTTAGTAAAAGTAGAACTGAAAACAATTTCATTCAAAACTGTAATTCTGATTTTAAATTACCAAATTGCACCATTTGGGGAAATTGCATCCCTGAATTCCAGTATTTTAGTTTTCTTAACTTTTCCCCTTTGCTTACATCCATAACACGTTTTTCTTACCTTCATAGTGACTTGGCATCAGCAAACCTACCCGATAAGACAAGAGTGGCCCTTTGGCAGTGGCTGAGAGAGTACCGAGGTCATCCTGCAGAAAGTGATCTGAAACCAGTTTGTCCCCAGTCTCCTGTAAAATCTTCAGCAGATCTCATAGAGTTTGAAGGGTTAGTTTTGCACACGTCACGATACTGTGGGGTGGAAAGTAGATTAAGGTTAGCAAAGACACTATTTGCAAGTTTGTTCAAATAGTCTTTCTCCTCTCTTTGCCCTCCCTGCCTAATTATTTCCTGTTTTCCAAATAAATCAGCAATGCTTCAACAGCAAACTCCTAATAGGATAAGAAAAGGGTTCTGTATCTGTTGCTGGACAAACATCCCTTTTGAGCAGAATAAGTGCAGATTCTCTGAGGCAAATGGGCTGACAGGTCAGATATTAGCAGTTTGAAAGTTAGCTAGAGAGTACAAATCAATTATTTTTGCAGACTATGCTTTCCCTACATTTCCAAACTCTGAATTTCTACTGGTGTAACCAATGCAATGACATAATGTTCGGGTACAAACTTGATTAGAATCTGCACTTATTCTGTTCAAAAGGGATATGTTTGTCAAATGCCCCTTATCTGTGTAATTGTATAACCTATTTCATGTTATTTGAGTCCTTGGAGCAATGTCATTTTATTCATTATTTGTATCTTTGTGCTTTCTCTGTTATTCTAGAAACTGCACAAGAGGAATGTGCCATCTGCTTTTTCTCAATTTCTTTCAGTGGATGTATTCTTGTCTTGCTAATAATGCTGGTTCCCAAAGATCATAAGGGTGGGAACACCTTGTGGGGCATTGAACGGGGAAACCCTATCTTCTGGCAGTGCCAGAAGTCTGATTAGCAGTGCAGCATGTCACAAGAATTTGAGCGTTTTAAATGCAACTTAAGGGTTGAAAAGATACCACTGTGCTGCAGAGTGGTTCTGTTTTAACAAGTTATTTTTGGACCAAAGACATTGATATATATATGATATTTACGATGCAGAATTCCTAATATTATTCTTGTGTCATGCATACTTCTGCACTGTAGGGATTCTGTTCTAAATAGAAATACAACGTCAGTGTCTGGTATTTGCCTCACAGAAAGAAATGTAAGAATGAGATGCTGAAGCATGCCAAGTTTCCTAACTTTCAAATTCTTTTGAAATGTCCTCTCCTGTATTTTTCTGTCTGGCAGGTACCTGAATTTTTACAAAGAAACGGTGGACCTTTTAGTGGAGAACCGGATAGTGTCCATGGACCAGATCACCCTTCCCATTGTATCAAAAGCAATTTCACACCTCTGGCAAGAAATGTCTGGGGAGAAGAAAGCAGCAATCTTCAAAAAATGCTCTTCTTTGTCCCCAGAAGAAGAAATCACCTTGCAGATACCTATGCAGATGGACTGCACTATGAGAGACAGAGCTTTAGACAGCCAGGGAGCGAGTGGCTCTTCAGAATCAAATCATGATGAGGTACCTTAGTCAGAAATTTCTATACAAGGCTAATTAAAATTTTAAAATAGTCTACTTAATAGGCAAATAAAATGCAGAAGATTTATTTCCTTTTCTGCAGGAAATTTGATGCTAAAGATTATAAATGACAAAATCCATAATGTATGAGACAGGTCCACTGACACATACAGTCCTACTCCCTGTTAAGGATGCTGTGTGGGAAAATAACCATGGCCACTTAAGTAACTTAGTAGCACTGAGTGATGTTATGCTATTTTATTTTTAAAAATAATCTCTTACTCCCTTTTTAGCTGTGGCTGCCCCCACTCTGCCCTCCCCAACCCTTTCCCTGAACAGTCTTTGTCATTCCCACTGTTTTGAGTGACTAGGAGGAAACCAGTTACTGAATTTTCCATTCCTTGTGACTTTTCATTGAACCTTCCCAATCTGAACTCTAATCGAATATTAATAGCCTGCTGCCATCCTAAGTGAGCCAGCTGCAGGTGCTTTCAGTTAAATAACCATATTCTGGTTAACATGAGGACATTGCTGTGTGTAAAGATTTTTCTCAATAACTCATTTCATCTGTGTTTTTCTAGCCTGTTCCCCTGCTATATATACACCATCAGGCAATTATATAGGCATGTACGACTAGTTAATCTAAAACTCAGTTTGTCAACTCACATTTACATACAAAAGGGTTTCCCACCAGGACTTTGCCAGATTAAAAAATTGATTTTTATGTCCTCTGGTCCTGGTGTGGGACTTGAACCCAAAGCCATCTGAGTTAGAGGTCAGCGAGTTACCAACTGAGCAACAGCTGACACATGATCCTTTGAGATAGTTGGATCCTTTTCATGGTGTTATTGAACTGGACAGACATACATCTGAATCCATGATTATCTGGTGTCAGTTAAGTTGATCAAGGAAATTAGCTGTTATATTGTCCTTTTGTGTCCAAGTAAAATGGAATTCTGATATAATTTAGCAAATTCTGATACCCTCTCAGAGGCAGCTAGATATGGGTGTTAAATTGCCCACATCTCATGAATATTTTTTAAAAATCTTTGGAGACTTCCTCGCTCATTTGTTTTTGTTACAAGACCCATGGCACGTTAACCAGTCCACAGTCATTCACGATGTCGTTGTAACCAGTCTTTTATTGAAAATCCCTAGTACTATTAGGATGTGTTAATCCCTTATAGCACTGCAGATGTATCTACACGTCAGGGCCTGTAGAGAATCAAGCAGGCAGCTCATCACCATCTTCGTAAGGGCAATTAGGGATGAGCAATAAACACTGGCTTAACCAGTGATGCCCAACCTCCCCCCCATAAAAGAAATTTTAAAAATGCATCCTTTCGTTTGATTCCCAACTTTGCAGTATTCAAGGATGACTCCATTAAGTTTGCTTAGAATGTCTGCTGCAGAATGGATTAGAGGGCCAGATATTTTTAAAGTAATCATTTTGTGTTCCACGTGTAACACAGATACCTGTCTTGTTCCCTCCCTTTTGCAGATGCTTTTTGAAGATGCATTTGATTTAGCATCAGGATTCTTGGTAAAACCAGACCTGAATATACGAACAGGAATAAAGCGGGAAAGCAGGTAGCAAATTTTTGTCTCTGCCCTTAGGGCTCCTATTTTACCATTTTGATTCTAAGTGCTGGGCAGACTTGAATCTGGGGTGTTGCAGATCCGACTTTTCGACCTGTTCTCCAGCTCCCCCATACGTACTGTGCCTGAAAGAATATCAGCGATTCTGAATCACGTTGCACAAGCCTGTGGATGGAGCTTAACGTGTCTGAAACACTGCAGCTCTGAGCTTCCAACTGTGCATGACACAAAAAAAAGAGAATGCTGCTCCCCTACCACATCGCACCCGGGCTTGATAATGCCTCCCCCGGTTTCTACAAACATTGCCCCACCCTACAACATTACTGACACCCTTGTCCCGCTACCCAGACCGAATTGCGCCCCTCCTCTCCCAAATGATTTCAGGGAGAGTAGCAGCGTATCCCCCTTCACCCTCACTCATCTCAGGCAGAGTTGCAGTGAACCTTCCTTCCCCCTCACTCATCTCAGGCAGACAGATCCACCCTGCCCCCTTCACCCTACAGATATCAAGCAGGGTGACCACCCTCACCCCCACCCTGGACTGTCCCACACAAGGTCCCCATCTCCTCCAGACTCCGATGGCTGTGTGACACCTCCATCTCTCTCCCCTGTCCCCAGTCATTGAGACCAAGAGACTATCAGAGAGACAATGCAGACACTACGACAACGGATGAATGAACACCGCTCGACAATCACCAGGCAAGAGCGTTCTCTTCCTATTGGGGAACACTTCAGTGGTCACAAGCATTCGGCCTCTGATCTTCGAGTAAGTGTTCTCCATGGAGGCCTTCACAACACACTGATAGCCAAGTTCTGCACTTGAGGATGGCCTCAACCGGGATCTTGGGTTCATGTCATACTAGCTGTAACCGCCACGACTTGCCTGTGCTTGCAAAATCTCACTAACTGTCCTGGCTGGAGACAATACACATCTCTTTAACCTGTGCTTAACCCTCTCTCCGTTCATGTTGTCTGTACCTTTAAGACTTGATTACCTGTAAAGACTCACATTCCAACCATTATTTTGTAAACTGACTTTGTGTCTTTATATGCCCTGTTTGTGAACAGAAATCCCACTCACCTGGTGAAGGGGCAGTGTTCTGAAAGCTAGTGGCCTGTGCTGCCAAACAAACCTATTGGACTTTAACTTGGTGTGAGACTTTTTACTGTGTTTACCCCAGTCCAACGCCCACATCTCCACATCATGCCAATCATTGAGGCACTCATCCACCATCTGCCCCACCTCCTCCCCATCAGCACAACTGCAAGTGCTCACTTGTCTTCTCCTCAGTGCTAACAAGCAAACTGCTTGTAATTTGCTGGAATGCTTTGCCAAACTGCCTGTAGCTGATCTGTCCTAACGAGGGGCAGCTCCATTAAAAACTCAAGAATGGTAGGCAGGCATTTTTGCACAACATGTGTACACAACCAGCACCTTCCCCCCCGCCCCGATTCTCTGAGGGTGACCTGGTGAGGCTACTGAATGCAGCAGAAGCGAGGCGGGACACCCTCTTCCCCCCAGCATGACCCAGACTGGGGGGGCTGATGGAATTGCAGCCTGGGAGGCAGTCACCGCCTTCGGTCAATGCCAGGACCCTGGCCCTGAGAACCAGGAAGTAGTGCTGGAAAAATGTCAATGATCTCATCTGTACAGCAAGGGTGAGTGCTGAACCCCATCTAGTATCTTCCCCCAGGTCCTCCCATCCCCAGCATCCTGCATGTTTCCTGCTCCTGACCCCCAAGCACCTCTTTTCTTTCCTTGCCCCCCAATGTGCCCCACTCTGCTTGCCCTCTAAGGGCCACCTCCTGACACTTTGCAGAAGTCACGCCACCATTTCTTTCATGGCTCTGTCTCCACTGGAGAAGACCGAGCACAACACCTGTGAGAGAGTGAAGAACAGGGAGTGGTGAGCCAGACCTCCAGATCCTCACCCCTTTTAGGAAGGGGTGCTCGAGCTCTCCAGAGGAGGGGAGATGCAGGCTGTCAGCGACAGTATGGTTGGGCTGCCGTCAAGACACGAGCATCTATTATTCCTTCAGTCACTTTGAGGCAACTTCTTGGGGGCATGAGCTTCAGGTGCGAAGGGCAAGGTTTAAAGGAGATGTATGAGGCATGTTTATTTGCACAGAAAGGGTAGTGGGTGCCTGGAACTCGCTGCCGGGGGAGGTCGCGGATGCAGATACAATAGTGACCTTTAAGGGGCATCTCTACAGCTATATGAATGGGATGGGAATAGAGGCATATGGTCCCCGGAACAGTAGAGGGTTACAAATCAGATGGGCAGTCTGGTAGCTACAGGCTTGGCGGGCCAAAGGGCCTGTTCCTATGATGTAATTTTCTTGGTCCTTCGTTCTGTGTTCATTGGAGACATGTGAATCATGCCTTTGGTATCCCGGATTCCTCTTCCTCCTGAACACTTAACCTTGTGTCCTGTGTAGCAGGGACAGATCTGGTTGCCCCGGGGCCTTCTGGACTACAGGCCCCTGCCCCAGCTCCTGCTCATACTGGTCCAGACAGCTTGAACGAGTCCTCGGAGGATATAGGTGAAGGAACCTGGGAGGATGGCACCATTTTCGTGTCAGCTGCCACCTCACTACTCACCATCCCAGAAACTGACACGTCGGTGGCTCCAATTAGTGTTGAGGCTTCCGAGTCACTCTCTGGTGAGCACAACACATCTAATAATATGCATTGAGTGGAGGAGGGAATGTCCAAGGCCTCTGGCATGCGGGGGTCCACCAGAGGTGAGAACCCAGCTGGCCCCAGGCTATATGCTGGTCCTCTGAGATCACTTCTCCCTCAGTTGCTGGAGATGCAGCAACAGAGTGAAGAAATGCCGGAGGGGCTGACGGCCACACTAGACCAACTGCGAGGCTGTTGGGAGAAGTCCCAAAACTTTCAGGTGGACCAGCTATTGCCTGTCTTGCGTGCTTCCCAGGCCAACACTGCACGGGTAGCATCTATAGTGGAAAGCCTGGGCCAGGAGATCTTCACCGCAAGTGGCAGGCTCCAAGCGATGGCCGAGTCACAGCAGGCCACAGCTGAGGGATGAACAGGCTTCTCCAGATTCTGCATGGCTGAGAGGCTCGAGAGCTTACAGGAGACCCAGCCGACAGCGCTGAGACACAGCAGGCTATGATAGCAGCTATTGTGAATATGGCCCAGTTTCAGAGAGCTATGGCTGAGGACTTGCAGAGCGCGGCCCAGGCTCAGAGGGCACTTGTTGCAGCCATTGAGAGGTGGCCCCCGACTCAAGTGGCTATTGCAGAAGGCTCCACCACCTGGGGTAGGACACAGATGATCCTCCAGGACTGGCAGTGCCGGATGATGCCGGAGCTTCTGGAGCTCACTGCAGAAGCACCGCCTTCCCATGGAGTGACTCAGGAACCCTAAGGGAGGAGGAAGGGCTCAAGGCCTATGCTGGGGTCTTCCAGCCAGGAGACTGTAGCTGTGGCTACACTTTCTAACTCCCACTCCTGACATCAGGGCATCTTGGGACAGTGAGATGGAGAGGGTGTCATGGAAACATCCAGACACCAGGGCCCTCAAGGTCCAGGCGCTCCAGAGAACACCTACCATGCACATCACAGGCCACGGGACATGTTACACAGCTGGCCCCCTCCACCTCCAATGTACATTCTGGGGAGTCACTGAGATGTAGTGGTAGGCCACATAAGGTTAGGAAATTGTAGTTGCACTGAGATGGCATGGGTGAAGGACTGCACTAGTTAGAAAGATATTTAATCACCGTAACATTTTCTTTTCACAAGTTTTTGTGCTAGAACGTCTTATTTAAACATCTTCACTGTAAATAAATGTTTTTTCGCCACCCACCTGTGACTAATTTGTGTCGATTATGAATCCTCTTCCATTGATGATCACTGGAGGGATGCTTCATGTTGATGTCAGTTGGGGAGGGCCATCAATGCTGTGTCACTGAGAAAAGGGAAGCATTGGTTCCCCTGAACCCACGAGCGATTCCTTCCTGTCCCCCTCCCCGCCTGTCCCAGGGCTCTGTATGGGGGTTTCAGATCCCTTACCCACTACACAGACGTGAGCCCAGTTGTTAGCATGCATGCGGAGCTCAGGTAGGAGTCAGACTAGTTTTACCAGGGCATCACCATCATGGTGCTTAGCGAGTCATCATCACCCTCCTACCTGCCAAAGAAACTTGCTAACACAGTGTACCTGGCCCCACCACTCTGGTGTGACAATGTGCAGAATATAAAAGGAATTTGGTGGCGGGGGGGGAATGGAACCCACAGACACAAACCCCTAGCGAGTGAACCACCTGGTGATCGGGGACTCCCTTGCCGCCATCGTATGCCTCATTTGGGCTGCCAGCCCTCAAGCACCTGGTGCTCTTCCTCATCTTCCTCCTCCGCCTCTTCTTCCTCTTCCTGCTGGTCATCCTCTCCAGTGAGGTCACCTCGCTGCAGAGCCAGATTGTGCAAGGCACAGCACATGATGACTATGTGGGAACAGATCACGGGGTTGTATTGGAGGGCCCTGCCAGATCGGTCCAGGCACTGGAATCGCATCTTGAGGAGCCCAGTGCAGCTCTCCACTATTGTGTGGGTGGCTACATAGAGCTCATTATTAGCAGGTCTCCACCCCAGACATGGGCCTCTGCACAGACGTCATCAGTCGTGTCTGAAGTAGGTAATTCGTATCACCCAGGAACCAACCCTGCAGCCTGGACTCCCCCTCGATTGGTTCCGGGATGCCTGAGCTCCTGACAATAAAGCTGCCATGCTCGCTGCCTGGATGTCTGGCGTAGACATGCATGATGGTCATACTGTGGTTGCACACTAGTTGAACATTCAGGAACTGGAACACCTTCCTATTTACAATTCTTCATGTAGGGCGACATGTGTGCAGTCGATCACCACCTGCACATTAGGCATCCCTGCAATGGTTGTGAACCTTTCAGTCTGGGCTTCCTGCTGTGCCTGGTCCAGGTTGAAGTTGACGAACTGGCCAGCCCGGGCATACAGGGCTTCTGGGACCTGCCTCACACAGGTATGCACGACAGATTGGGAGATGCCACAGACATATCTGCTCAGGAGCTAGAAAGAACCAGTTGCGTTGGAGTTTAGAGCGGCCGTCAACTTGACAGCCACCAAGAGTGGGTGCCCCCTCCCCCCTCCACCTCTAGGTGCCAGATCCTGCAACAGGTTGCACAGGTGTTGCACAGTCTCCTTTTGGAGTCGGAGACGTCAGTGGCACATGGTGTCTGACATCTGCTCGATGCATGGAATTGCCAGGGTCTCTGCTTCCTCCTTCTCCTACGCTAGCACCCCCCCCCCACCCAAGGCGAATGACGGCCACCCCTTGCCACTAGTGTTCGTCTCCCTCTGGTCCTGAAATTGGTAAAGCCAGGGCCTCCCGTGCCCACAACTCTTCCTCCAACTCCTCCTACTCAGCTCCAGCAGCAACCATAAGAACAGCAAGATCAATTGGTTGCTTAGAAAAAGCCATGTTGTCACTTTGGAGGGTTGGGGGGATGGAGAGGAGCACATGTAGAGGTTAGGGAACGCTGCTTGCCCCTAGCACATCCACAGTCACAGCTCTGCCCCGCCACAATTCCCCCAGCCACATGCTCCCCACAATCACAGCACCCCAATTCCCCCAGCCACATGCTCCCCACAATCACAGCACCCCCAATTCCCCCAGCCACATGCTCCCCACGATCACAGCACCCCAATTCCCCCAGCCACATGCTCCCCACGATAACAGCACCCCCAATTCCCCCAGCCACAGGCTCCCCACAATAACAGCACCCCCAATTCCCCCAGCCACATGCTCCCTGCAGTCACAGCCCCCCAATTCCCCAGCCACATGGTCCCCACAATCACAGCTCCTTGCAAAGTTGAGAGGTTGCAGCAGTGCTATTTGCAAGGGCTTTGTGCATATCTTTCAGTGAACTGAGTGCACTAGGACCCAGCAGCACTGCAATACCTGACATCAGTGCTGAGACCTGGGTCCGTGCTGTAAATTGGAGATCCTGCAGAGCAACAGCCTCCCCCGCCCCCTCCACTCACAGCGCTGCCACTGACCTGAGACAGAGAATGGCCGCAACAACAGGACACCCGTGAGTAGCAGTGAGCTATCGAATGCCATGCACTTACCTCCACACGAACCCTCGCTGATGGAGCACTGGGATCGGATTTTTATTGAGCATGTCTGTTTCGCGCCAATTCCCGATTGGCAACTGTGATGGTAGAAGGGGAAGTGCTGGTAAAGTTGGGCGTCTAGCTCATTCATTCCATTTAAATGCATTTAAATACATTTAAATTGCAGTCGTGCCCATTTCAGGTGCGGTCCTGATCATGGCCATTTTTAACCATTGGTAAAGGGGGAACTGGCGCGGAGGCGGTTATGGATCGTGCTACTCACCTCACACCCGACTTTACCAACTTTTTGTGCCCAAAAATGGGTGCAACTTGATGGTGAAATCAGGCCCTTTGTTGTCATGTTAACAATTTTAATGGCATGGAAAGCAGGAAAAAATAAATCTTGATCATATTTTGTGGCAACCAGCATAACTTCATTTGGTATATTTGTGTGGATATCGTTCAGAATTCCTTCATCCCTCTACATGTTTTGGGTTCTTCAATTTACTGCTCTTGGGGACATCTAAATGTATGTGGAATCTGCATTCCATTATGAACAGGAATTTATCTTTATTGGCTGATACTCAGTAATATTACTCAGTAATGTTACTGTATCAGTTATAACAGGCTGTATCAATTATAACCTCTGTCAGGTGCACTGGACTACTGTCATTTTACTCAAATGACCACTTTACAGCAATGAGGCCATATGCAAGTCAGTAAACTACCTTTCTGTCATCCCTCACCTGTGTCTGGGTCCCTCAGTGGCTAGTGGCAGACCAAAGTGCTGCTCCTAATGAAACTGAGGAAGCTGAGACACGGATTCCAGAGAAGAGGCCTGGTGAAACAAGTTCAGTTGAAGCTACCTCAACACTCGAACCTCAACTGGTTGAGCTGCCCAGTGAAAGAGAAAGGCAGACTAGTTTTTTATAGACTGTTAAAAATGTTCATTATTGTTATCATTTTGGAAATTGTATAAGTTATTTATGTATTGTACACTAAGGGATTTAAAGGGGATGGGATGTAGTAGCTGGCCTCTTTAAGGGGTGGATATTGGAATGGTCATGTGACCTGATCAGCCAATGGGAAATGAGCGTAGGAATCTTGGTGCAGAGCGTGGACTTTAGCAGCCAGAACTGATCCTAGAGCTGGAAGTGTTAACATCATGGAAGTCCTGAATATATTATCTGCGTGCTAATATAATGTTATAGGTTGTTATACTAGCTATTGGTTGCCAATCCTTTCTAAGACAAAATCCTCAGATTACAGAGGCTTCTAATGAAACCATGAGTGAGACTTAATTTTACTTTGAAGTTGCATCTCATGATAAATTTGAGAGTTGCCTTGTCTGAGTACAGGCTGAGAAGCTGGGAGATGTAAAACTGTGGTGCTACACTGTCAGCACTACTGGGAAGGAGAGTGTGAATTCAACATGGCAGACTTTTTAAAGAACTTGGGTGTAGGTGATCAGAAGGATTTCTAGTGGGAGCAAGTGAAGAGGGCACTTAGTAGAAAAGTAAAAGTAACGTATATTTTTTAGTCACAAGTAAGGTTTACATTAACACTGCAATGAAGTTACTGTGAAATTCCCTTAGACTGCATTGCCTCTGTCACTCTGTGTAACTCAATGTTATTACAATTAGGCAGCATTTCCTTAAGGTTTTTTCCCTGCCTGGTTCATGCTTTGTAACTGCAAAGCTGAAAAAAAAATCTAATTTTCAAGAGCTTCTGCTTCACTGAGGAGGCTCTAGGGCAATCCACATCCAACAACCTGCTCTGAAAACTCGGCTCACATTTTGACAGCTGTGACAAATTCCACCACAGCAGCTGAAACAATCCACAACATTCTAAAAGTCAATGAACCCAATCTCAATGTTAACAGATCCCTTAAAAAAATTCCAGGATCTGAATGGAGATCTGCGTCTTCATCAAGAACTAATTAGCTCTTCCTTGGACCATACCATATCCATGTACTAAATTTTGTTAAAATTAATTCATTAATTTTTCAGATATAAGGATGGATTTAATGCCATGGGAACCATGGTGGCTAGGACCACTTAATAATGGGTGAGATCCACATCAGTCTCCCTGTGGTGGGAAACCATCCTACAATTAAATTGGAGAGCAGAAGGGACTGACAAGGGATTCTCAGTGTCAGTTGTGGGATATCATTTATGCTCATTAATGAGGCAATTGATGTCTGTTATCCCATTGTAATTTAATGGCCTCACACCATCATTGGTCCGCCCAGTAAAATCTGTTGGGTTTGTTAACATCCTCGGAGATGATTCTCTCACTATCAGGCACCCTGTGCTGAATTAAGGGACCAGGTAGTTGGGCAGGGGATGGCTACTGAAATACACCACCTCCTGTCTCCTCCCTGCTCCCATGACTACATCCTACAATCCCCACCCTACCTTCACTCACTTGTATGTGTATTGGGTGGGGGGTGGGGGGGGTGTGTGCGGTGTCCGGTCCCTGTATGATTCTGGGCCTCTGTTGGGCGCAATGCTGCCACAGCCGTTGCTCCTGCTGGTACTGATGGCATGAGGAGCTTTCATCTTCTGATTGGCTGGCATCTCATGCCCACCAGTGGCCTCAACCTTGCGCAAGACCTGACAGCTGCCAGATAAAGTCCACAGGGCCTCCCCCACTGAACTGACGCGTTCCTTGCTGGTTGACCAACGTGTGGGCAAATCCACCCCGCCCAACCACTTGACAAAATCTCAACATATCATTTACAGACAAACGGACTAATAATCAGGGGCAAAAGTGTTATCTCTGCCCACCTTCAGTGGCAGAGATAAAGGGTGACAAGAATGTAAAAATGGGAAATAAAATTTTTGTAGACATGAATTTGTGCAAATATAAAAGTTTTAATATTTTATAAATACAGTACTTTATTTGGTAGGAGAAGCACTATCTTGTGTTTGTAGTAAAAATAATATTGGACACATAATAATTGATGTACTGATCCCTCTGTTTTATTTCCTATGGGATTGAATTAATAGCTCCATCTTCACTCATTGCTCCTCTGAAAATCCAGAAGAGACATGCAGTTTATACAAACAGATAATTAACTTTGTGATGGCTCGATCTGGTACAATCACACTTCACTCACAGGTAAGAGTTCAATATTATGTAAAACACTGCAGCTGAGTTCTGAGTTTGAGTTCAGATATAAGTGGAAATCTAAATTTCCCTACCAGATAATTCACTTAAATATATATTTTATTACTAACAAGATTGGAGTAAGTGCTTTGCTTGCAGTTAGTTTCTTTTTAATATTATTCTTCCATATTTTCTCCTCCCCTTTTGCTGAGTTGAGAGTGACTGTCCTTGACATCAAGGCAGCATTGGACCATTTGTCAGCATCAAGGAGTGCAGACAAAATTGAAGTCATTGGGAATCAGGAGAAAAAAAGCTTTCACTGGTTGGAGTCATGCCTAGCAAAAAGGAAGATGGTTGTGATTGTTGGAAGTCAATCATCTCAGCCCTGGAGATCGCTGCAGGAGTTCCTCAGGGTGGTATCATAAGCCCAATCATCTTCAGCTGCTTCATCAGTGACCTTCCTCTGTCTTGAAATCAGAGGTTAGGATGTTCACTGAAGATTGAAGGTTCACTGAAAGTTCATTACCATTCAAGACTCGGCTGATAAGTGGCAAGTGCCAGGCAATGAAAAACTCCAAAAAGAAATAATTCAGCCATCTCCCTTTGACATTCAATGGCATTACCATTGCTGAATCCCCCACTATCAACATTCTGGCAGTTACCATTGACTAGAAGTTGAACTGGACCACCCATGTAAATACTGTGGTTACAAAAGTGGGACAAAGACTGGGAATTCTGTGGCAGGTAACTCACTTCCTGACTCTCCAAAGCATATTCACCATGTTCAGGGCGCAGGTCAGGAATGTGAATAATACGTTCCACTTGCCTGAATGAATGCAGCTCCATCAAAACTCAAGAAACTTAACACCATCCAGGACAAAGCTCCCTGCTTAATTTCCACTTCATCAACCACCTTCCCTCTTTCAATTACCAAGGCACAGTGGCAGCCGTGTGTACTATGTCCAAGATAAACTACAGCAACTCATCAAGGCTCCTCTGACAGCATCTTCCGAACCCACGACCTCCACCACCCAGAGGACCAGGGCAGCAAATGCTTGGGCATATCACTACCTGCAAGTTCCCTGCAGATCACACACCATCCAGACTATGAACTGAATTTTACAGGATGGGTGTGTATCTTGCAAACCAGCCTTCTTTAAAAAAGGCTCACCCACAATGATGTTACACTACAAATGGTCTTAATAACCAGAGGGCTGAATTTTGCATGCCTCTGTGTGCGGGCACCCATCTCACAACCTTCCTACCCACCCTCAAGCTCTTCCCTATAGTAAAGGATGGGGGGGGTGGTGTTGTGGGCAGGAGTGGGAAGCCCATTTTTAAAAACTTAAAGAGTTTAAAGGCAGGAAGGAAGGGGGGTTCACTCAGTGGGAGCTGCCCTTGGACAATTTTGGGGTGGCCCTTCTTCACACCCGCTCCCACCCCAAACCTACTCCTCCCAATCGGATTGACCAAAGGTTCCTCACACAAAAGTGTGAGGTCTTACTCATTAATCAGCCCCCATGGCGCTTTATGGCTGTGAGCAAGTAGACACCACACTGACAAGGTTTCCAGGGTAGGGACAGGCATTGCCACTGAACCGCCCACCCCCCCTCCCCGCCCACATCTATTTTATACCCAGAAAGAGGGCCTTCCATCCCTCCATTAAATGAAGTCCCACCTTCAAGAACTGTGAACAGCTCTTGCAGTCCGAGGAGAACCAGCATTCAGTAGCGGTTGGTGCTGGGAAGCCCTCGCGGAGGACACAGGCTGGAATTATACGCTGGTGAGATTTTACAGTCCCGCTGACATCAGTGTACTATTGAATAACTCGCCACATTTTGTGGTCCCACCCTTGCCATGTCAGAGCTGCAATTCCGTTCATAATGGAGTGAGGTAAATCTGTGTACTTTGAGTATGGAGAGATTGGACACTGTAAGGAGGATGGTGAGGGTTGTGGGGGACAGGTTTTTAAGGCTGAGGTTGAGATACACTGGAGGGTATATGATCTTAGGTGAGGGTGCCGCCATTGTGCACAATGCACCCCCTAAAGCATGTAAACCCCTAGCCCCTGAACAGTAGATGGGAAATGTGAAGTTGAGTTTGAAATCTAATCAGCCACCATTTTACTGATTGGTGGAACAGACTTGAAGGGCTGAGTGGCTTATACCAAAAAGCTCCTAATTCACAACCACAGCAATAGTTGACTTTCAGCTGTCCTCTGAACAAGGACAAGTAGGGATGGCAATAAATGCTGGCCAGCCAGCGACACCCATGTCCCACGTAATGAATAAAATACAAAATTGTATGTTGCTTCCTGAGCCTTCCACCGCTCAGTGGATTAGGGCAGCGGAGGCAGACTGATGCTCTTAATTAGCATTAATTGGGCTAGTGGGCACATGATCCCCTGCCCCACTGGTGAGCACATATCCCCCCCACCCCCCGCTGGGTCACATACCCCTGCCCCACCTAACTGGTGGGTACATACCCCCCTGCCACCCCCCTCATTGCCTGTATTATGAGGGCCTGGTCAGGAGTGGATGGGAGGCCAGTGGGGTTTGTGGGGTGGGCCGCCCACTTGTTGCGTTTTATATGTCCCCCACGGAAAACATGTCCAACATGGGACTGTAAAATCCAGCTCTCTATGACCATTCCTTCACTGGACCCCCTTCCCTATGTGTTTACTTACACCACATGGACTGCGACGATTTAAGGTGACCACCACCACTTTTTCAATGACAATTGACATGGCCAACAATTGCTGGCCTCATGCTCCAAGCAAGAATAAAAAAGCACTGAGGCCTGTGACAAATGGTGGCAGACGTGAATGGGGAAGGGGTATACATATTTCACAGTGTTGACTGTGATCTTTCTCGTGCCTGGTATCCATGTGTACACATTTTCAAGCAGTGGTCACTGGACAGTAATCTGGATCAGAAACTTTGCTGTTAATTCCTGTCCTAAGGTTGGCATTGAGGCCAATTGGAATAGGCCTCTGCATTTGAAATCAATTAGTTCATTTGTCATTGTCGTCAGGTGGTATAGGTAGCTGTTGTCTTCCAAACTTAGCAATCATAGCAACAGTGGGTGACCTCTGTTAGAGTTCTGGTTAAGCTGGTCTTTAATGTTGTCTAGCTAATTCTTTCACCGTCAACATCTTGCATTTCTTCCTTTAACGCAACTTGCTGCTGCTGGGATGCACTTCCACACTTCAGCATGGATATTTCTTCAGTACAGACCAGAATATCAGCACCCATACCTTCTGATGTGTGTGATTGTGAATCACTGTTAGATCTATCCTAACCTTCCCAGCGCGCACACACACGGACAAATCCCAATTCCCTATGCCTGTCAGTGTGGTTTCAGTAATTTGTTCGGTGAGCAGCGAATCCTGCCTGGTACTTGCTGTTAGCTATGAGACTTGCTCAATGTAAGATCTTACTTCAATCATTGAAAACAGCAGAACATCGCATCAGAAAGTGTTTTAAGTTTAAAATATCAAACATTTATTTCCAAAAGTGAACACGCGTGTACATGAGCCATCCTGTGATCTATCTGCTAAATAAACAGAATATTACCCAAGCAATGGGCTAAACCTTAGCCCGCAGTGTTTCTTGTCATTTGTCACTATTAGGGGGACCAAATTAATCTGATATGTCTTGGAGAGTTGAACAGCGATGTACTGCAGCTGCCGAAAATGTAATACATAAACACAAGGTGCTGGGTGTGTCTCAATAGGTCAGGCAACTTGGGTGGAAAGAAACAGATTTAATGTTTCATGTTGATGATCTGAAATTTCAACAGGGCTGGAAAATGTTCCAGATGTAACATGTTTTAAATGAATGCAGATGGAGGGGAAAGCTGGGTGGTCGAGGGGACAGCAAATGGAAAAGTCCAAGTGTAGAAAGCAGGAGTGATCACAACACAGAATCACAGAATTGTTACAGCACAGGAGGCAGCCATTCATTAAATGACAATGATGGGATGATGGCGCAAGGAAAAATGGAATAAGAGAAGAAAAGGTGAGTGATGAAAGGCTGTAAATACAATGGCAGAGTCATTTATGTTTCACTCATTCATGGGACATGGACATCACTGGTTGGCCAGCATTAATTGCCCTAGGACAATTGAGAGTCAACCACATTGCTGTAGATCTGGAGTCACATGTTGGCCAGACCAGGTAAGTGTGGCAGATTTCCTTCCCTCAAGGACATTAATGAACTAGATTAGTTTTTCCAACAATTGACCATGGCTTCATGGTCATCAGTAGATTCTTAATTCCAGATATTTTTTATTGAATTCAAATCCCACCATCTGCCGTGGCAGGATTCGAACCCGGGTCCCCCAGGTTGTTAGTTGAGTTTCTGGATTAACAATCTAACAACAGCAATTGCAGTCTGAAAGAATGGGGTGGAGGTGCCAGTGTTGGATTGGAGTAAACACAGTAAAAAGTTTCACAGCACTAAGTTAAAGTCCAACAGGTTTATTTGGTAGCACGAGCCACTCGCTTTCAGAACGCTGCCCCTTCATCAGGTGAGTGGGAGTTATGTTCAGAAACAGGACATATAAAGACACAAACTCAATTTACAAAATAATGGTTGGAATGTGAGTCTTTCCAGTTAGTCAAGTCTTAAAGGTACAGACAATGTGAGTGGAGAGAGGATTAAGCACGGGTTAAAGAGGTGTGTGTTGTCTCCAGCCAGGACAGTTAGTGAGATTTTGCAAGCCCAGGCAAGTTGTGGAGATTACAGATAGCGTGACATGAACCCAAGATCCAGGTTGAGGCCGTCCTCATGTGTGCAGAACTTGGCTATTAAAGAACGGGAGCATTTGTTCCAGTCTGAAACTGTTGAACTCAGCATTGACTGTTGGAGGTTGTAAAGTGCCTAATTGAAAGGTGAGGTGCCTGTTGAACATCATTGGAACAGAGTGGGGATGACGAGGACAGTCAAGATAGAGTGGGAATGGAGCAGAGAATTAAAATTAGGCTGTCAAAAGTTCAGGGTCACACGTGGACTGAATGTAGTGTCCACATAAAGATCACCCCATCAGCATTTGATCTCCCCAGTGTAGAGGAGATTGCATTGTGTGCAATGCATAAAATACATTAAATTGAAAGAAGTGCAAGTAAATAATCTTTCGTCTGTTAGGGGTGTTGAGATTCTGGACAATGCAGGTGTGACATCTTTCATGGGAGGGGAGGGGATGTTCAGGGTGATGAAAGAATGGATTAGGATTTTACGTTACTTTACGTTACTGAAAAGGGAAATTCAGACTGGCTATTTCTCTTTCAGGAATTCAGTATAATTAGTTCCTTCTCTGAAAAACATTATTTTCTGGGCACAATTGTAACTGCCAAAGGGAGCGCGGTTATGGAATCCAGCTGATAATAGCCAGCTGCATGGGGCTCACAAGGTTCGACAAAGTGAAAGCATGGCAGCTATTCAATGCACAATGAAACTGGCAGGTTGGGAAGTCTTTAAAAAATGAAATCAAAGCTTGTGGCCAGTCTCAATGAAACACGTATGCTTTCAGGATTTATTCTGAAATCATGAGTTCATGGCTTCAAAGGTGTTTTCCAACAGTTTAAGTCATTTCACCTACCTTGGACTTTACTCATCTTGCTCATAATTCAGTTCATTAATGAACAAAATCAACCAGAGATAATAATAAGATCGCTTGTCCTTAGGATAATCCCAATGCAGGAATCCTAACTCCAAAGAAGCATTTGGAGAGGTGGTACCAGAGAGCAAGTTTCTTGCTGGCAATCTGAAAAATCTGGTCTTTTATACAGCAACAGCTTTAAAGTTCAGGCTTTGCTGAACGCCTGTGGTCTAAATAGGTGAAGAGGCCACGCAGATGGCAGGCAACGACCAACTCCAACAGGGATGAGCAATAAACTCTGGCCTAGCCAGTGACGCCCTCATCACATGAAAGAATCAATGAAGAATAAGAATGCTTAACCACATCCCTTTGACATTCAATGGCATTACTATTATCAAATTCCCCAAAATCAACATCCTGGACAAGGAGATGGGGCATGATTCATCATTGAACAGAAACTTAACTGGACTAACCACATAAATATTCTGGCCAAAAGATCAAGAGAGAAACTGGGTGTTCTGCAGAGAGAAATCGACAGCCTGACTCTTGAAAGTGGGAGGACTTTTTGGGGGTTTTTGCTACCTAGCAGGGGTTAAGGACAAGCTTTGCCGGAGATACTTATGTCCATCTTCAGGAGCAGATTTCTGCACATTATACAAGCATGCTTTATTCATAATGTTGAGTTCATTTGTTTCATTGATTTTGCATGATTTACCACAATAACAGCTGGAGTTACACACATGGAGATGGTTCATATGTCAGCAACAAAATAATTTTTAAATTGTGTAAAATAAAATCACTCGCAGTTTGTAAGGTAAAAAAGTGTTGGAACAGAGCCTATTAGAACCAAAGAACTTAGAATTTTTGATAGACATTAGTCCCATTTACCTATCTTTGCCCTTTTTTAGTCAATCGCCAACATTTAATTGATTCTTGACCTACTTATGCTTGCTTGAATGGGCTTTTAAATTCATTTGTCACACAGAACAGCCTTTTTAACATCCCTTCTTATCCTAAGTAATGGATTTAAGTTCATGTTTGCAGCATTTGAATAGCTTGTTTGAATTGATTCTTAAAGTTTTGAAGACTCTTGCAAAAAAATTTAACCTTGCCTTGTAATTTAACTATCTGTAATCTAGAATAAGGTGCAAGGCTCAGCACAGTCAATATCAACAATGTCCCCCCCAGCCCCAGTGATTAGGTGAATTGCCAACATTTCGGAACAGGGTCTGACCTGTGACAATATGTGGCAATAACGCAACTGCTTTTCATTGATACTCTATATCTCTGCTAACAACCCCTTTTCCATAGTTATGATCTGTGTATTCAAGTTAGTTTTGGGACAGTTTCTTCCACAACCTTTAACCAATCTCAGATTCAGTCTGCTGTCTTCAGCAATGGCCAGTGCCTTTCCTTCACCTTGTTTAGAGCTGGTTTGGGGGAGGGGGGCTGGTGGTGGGGGTGGAGAACCAAAGAATTGTAGAAGAACATTACTGCATCTTCATGTGTGACCATTTATTTTTCTGAATGTTCCAGGCCCCAGAAAAATAGATACTGCCCCTACAGGTGCACTTTATTTATTGAAACAAATGCTGTTTGGAGAATGACTGTTCCAGCCTCTGCCATTGCAGGGGATTCAGGACTATCTAAGAGCCTACTTTGTGGATAATGTGAAATACTCTCCACTTGCCTGGATGAGTACAGCTCCAACAGCACTCAAGAAGCTTGACACCATCCAAGACAAAACAGCCCACTTGACTGGCACCACTTACAAACATTCAATCCCTCCACCATTGATATACAATGGCAGCTGTGTGTGTCATCTACAAGATGCATTGCAGAAACTCACCAAGGTTCCTTGGACAGCAGTCTTTAAACCCCAAATCTCTACCACCTAGAAGGACAAGGGCAGCACATCCACAGGAACACCACCACCAGGAAGTTCCTCTTCAAGCCACACACCATCCTGCTTCAGAATTGTTTTCCTGTTCCTTCACTGTCACTGGGTCAAAATCCTGGAATTCCCTCTCTAACAGTAACGTGGGTCTACCTACACCACATGAAACCACAGTAATTCAAGAAGACAGCTCACCACCACTTCCTGAAGGGCAATTAGGGATGGGCAATAAATGCTGGTCTAGCCAGCGACACCCACATCCTATGAATGAATAAAAATAAATGTTGCTTGCAGCTCCCAGGTACAGTTCAGTCATTCACTCATTGTTTTTATTGATTAATTTCATCATTTTGGTTCCCAGATCCATTCTGGGTTCTACTGCCTGTAATGGAGAACATGAGCACAGGGAATGTGAACAACATCCCCTGTGCTGCTGTGAATGTTGTGAGAAAATCACTGGTTAACCATCCAGAAGGTTGTTGTTTTAGGCAGTGTGACCAGATGTGATGGACTGAGCAGATTGTCCTTCCCGCTCAGAAAGGACAGTAGGACTAGGGGGCACAGCCTCAAGATAAAGGTGGGGGGGGGCGGTTTAGAACGGAGTTGAGGAGGAACTTTTTCACTCAAAGGGTGGTGAATCTCTGGAATTCTCTGCCCGTTGAAGTGGCGGAGGCTACCTCACTAAATATTTTTAAGACGCAGGTTGATGGGTTTTTGATGAGAGAGGGGATTAAGGGTTATGGGGAGAGGGCGGGAATGTGGAACTGAGCCACGACAGATCAGCCATGATCTTATTGAATGGCGGGGCAGGCTTGAAGGGCTTGACGGCCTACTCCTGCTCCTATTTCTTATGTTCTTATGTTCTTTCGGTACTAAATGACTTCACACTTCTGTTTGCAGGAGAGTTCCCCCAATGTCGATGACGAGACAGTTCTGCTGCGATGCACAGAAACATTTGATGATGATCTGTAACTAAAGGAGCACCTGCAAACAAATTCTGACATAACCAGAGGTGTACAAAGCAAATGATTAACTCATTATAAAATCTAGTATCTAGCACACTGAAAAGCAGGTTGACAAAAGTTGCTGTTGCGACCTTTAACTCAATTTCTTGCTGAGTTTTATCATAGAAAGAGCAGGGCCCAAACAAGTTATATTTAACACAGTCAAGATTAATCAAAATCTAGTCAATTCAATTAATTATTGTTATTTATTTTGTGCAAGGGAAAGAATTTCAGACTAGAATTTTTCTACACAAGGACAGCAGTCCATTGATTGCTGTAGAGGTGATTGGCAGTATTTTGGGTTATCACATTAAGTTGCATTGCTTGCAGCTAACTACAATGTAATGTAGAAGTGAAAATGTTTTACTTAAGAAGTTTTTTAAGTTTTACTGATGATTAATAATCTGATATAAAGTTACTGTGCTTAAGTCAACCTGCACTTTAAGAGTATAATTTTGTTTAATTAAAGCCTCTTATAACTAGACTTGTCTACATTAGCTTAGAACAAGCAACATAACTGCAATACTCTGACAACAAGAGGAGAGCAACTTGTTTAAAGTTTTCTGTGTAAATGAAACAATAAAACAGAATTGTTACCCGTAATTCAGTGTGTTTAAAAATATTTTCTAGACTAAGAATTTACACTCTGAAGTAAAGAATACTGTATATATTTTAATTTTAACCTTGTGTTTATATTAATATTGTAATTGTTATTTATTTGTGAACATTTCCTACATTTCCACACTCAAAGAGCTTCCATCTTTTCTCCATACAGAGTACTTTAGGAGCTTCTTTACTCTTGTCTCTCACCATGGTTTGTCTTCTGGTGAACCAATAATTTTCTGACACTTTGCCCAAGCGTACATTATTTGTATGTGAGCACTGATGGTGAGTATTGAGGAGTTATTCATTGCTGACTCCAGTCTTATCTTCTCCCAACATTTACACTCACATTAATTTTCAACCTTGGCTACAGGACCAGTCAACCCAGGCTAAGGATTGAAAATGGAACACTCCAGTCTGTTTGGCTTAGCCTGACTTAGCAGCCTGATGCCCTCATCCACTAGCAATGTATTTGAAATTGTATTTTGGATTATCATCTTAAAAAAGGAACAGTGTGCAGGGTTACAGGGAAAATGCGGAGAATGGCACTAGCTACATTACTCATTGGGAGACCCAATGCAGACCTGATGGGCTGAATGGCCTCTGACTGAGCTGTAATGATTCTGTGAAATGTTTCCTCTTAGTATTTACATTAGGTGCCTTCCCATTTGAAATTGTAAATGAACATGAAAGAGGAAATAGTTTATATCCACAATTTGTCTGTCTCTCAAACACTATAGTAGAACCATAGAAAATTACAGCTCAGAAACAGGCCTTTTGGTCCTTCTTGTCTGTGCTGAACCATTTTTTGCCTAGTCCCAATGACCTGCACTTGAACCACATCCCTCCACACCCCTCTCATCCATGAACCCATCCAAGCTTTTCTTAAATGTTAAAAGTGACCCCACATTTACGACTTTATCCGGCAGCTCATTCCACATTCCCACCACTCTGCGTGAAGAAGCCCCCCCCCCCCCTAATATTCCCATTAAACTTTTCTCCTTTCACCCTTAACCCATGCTCTCTGGTTTTTTTTCTCCCCTAGCCTCAGTGGAAAAAGCCTGCTTGCATTCATTCCATCTATACCCATCAAAATCTTATACACCTCTATCAAATCTATCCTCATTCTTCTATGTGCCAGGGAATAAAGTCCTAACCTATTCAATCTCTCTCTGTAACATTTCTTCAATCTCTCTGTAACATTTCTTTTTGCTAAATTGAGTGGATATTGATATGAAATCAAAAGTTTTCATTGAAAACTAACAGTCTGGAAAAAAGATGTTACAGTTTAAATTTGGAGTCAAGCACCCAGTTTGTCTTCTGCTTCCTGGCAATACTAAAATATAACAGGCTGCAACTGTGGGTGAAGCAGGGGAATTATCCAAAGGGAAGAATTTGATTTGATTTGATTTATTATTGTCACATTAGTATAGAGTGAGAAATATTGTTTCTTGTGCACTATACAGATAAAACACACTGTATACCAAAACGTTGCCCATCACTTTTAAAGAAGTGGATTCTTGTGTCAGCTTCTGCCCATTGCAGATATTTAGCAAATCTCCCCCTGAAATGCAGCCCCTTGCTGAGGGTCAAATAAGAAAAAGGAAATTATCCCAATAGATTTAGAAAACATATATAACAGGACCATGTTCTTTGCAGTTTTCATGGTCATAGATATTTTATTTTTAAACTCCTGTTAAGAATCTTGTTGAGTGATGAGTTTTTACATCACCAGAGTAGAGAAATATATTGCTATTGTGGCTTTGGTTAACATAAAATTTGACTTCTATTATACCAACCACTGTACGTAGTAATATCATTGAGCCCCTGTGGCTGGCTTTTGAGATGACTATGTAATTGCAGGGCGTCACCATGGTGTAGGATATTTCTATTTCCAAATAGGTTGATGATTAGACAAATTAATAAATTACCCTTAAGGAGCTGACTATCACACCAGCATCTTTCCTAAGCGATGTTATCAATAATAAGGAGGGGGGTAGATGATCTTGTTTTGTTGATGAGTATCTGCATGCAAATTGAGTGTGTGCTCAGTGAAGCTATTCAGCAAAAATTAACACCCGGACTTCCAATTTACCTTTTGGAAAGGCAGTGATGAGGGTCCACAGTTTGTTTATTTTTTTAAGTGTTCCACTGCTCTCTCTGGAAGAAGCATTAGTCTTCCATGGAATTTAAATGGAAGAGGATGGTCGAAAAATATCTTTTAACTCAAGCCACCAACCAGGGTTCCCCCCCACCCACCCCGCCCTGCCGTTGATGGTTGTATTTTGATTGCCCACATTAAAATAACAGAATGTGACTGCCTAAATATTTTAAATGATGGGGAGATGCCAGTGTTGGACTTGGGTAAGCACAGTAAGAAGTCTCATAACAACAGGTTAAAGTCCAACAGGTTTATTTGGTAGCAGAAGCTTTCGGAGCGCTGCTCCTTCATCAGGTGAGTAAGGACTTGTGAACTTGACAAGTCCTCACTCACCTGATGAAGGAGCAGCGCTCTGAAAGCTTCCGCTACCAAATAAACCTGTTGGACTTTAACCTGATGTTGTGAGACATTTTACTGTAAATATTTGAACCCATGGATAGAGAACATCAGAAACAACTGACTGTTTTACTCTCTTAGAGGGTTTTAACCAGGATCATTGACCCTCAAAAGTTTTGAAACATAACTCACGCCATTTCATGGCAACTAAGAAGAAATAAATTACCACAGCTTGTTAAGATCTTTTTTGACTGCTTACTCATCTCTTGTACTGAGAAATGTTATTGCAGTTCTCTTGAATATACATTTTCTGATCTTAACTTTGTTTTTAAACCAGTTTTAAATTAAAACATCACTTTTTCAGTTCCAGTGCCCAATCTGTCATTGTGAAACTTGTGGATTGTAATACTCTGCATTCTGCAATTAAATGACATTACTGTTTATTTTACATCATTTGCATTCTAAGCTTTTCTTCCTGCATTCAAAGCTGACCCAGATGGTTTGGATATAAGTCCCTTCTTTCTGATTTCAGAGGGTTAGGAGTTAGAATGAGCCTGAAAGGCAAGAGGTTGGAAAATCACTGGAGTGGGGGTGCTGAAGGAGTAGTTACGTGGGTATCTGCAGGAAGGGCAGAGACCTGGTACAAAAGCAGAATATAAAACCTGCTGTTCCTTAAAGTGCCAATTGCAATATTGGAGGAAGTAGACAAACTGGAAAAGAAGGAACATAGGAACAGGAATAAGCTATTCAGCCTGCTCCACCAATCAATACAATATGGCACTTCAATGCCTTTTACCCACACTATCCCCATAACCCTTTATGTTATTGTTAATCAGATATCTATCAATCTCCACCTTAAATACACTCAATGACTGAGTTTCCACAGCCCTCTGGGGTAGAGAATTCCAAAGATTCACAACACTCTATAAAGAAATTTCTCCTCATCTCGGTGCTAAGTACATTCCTCTTATTTTGAAGTTGTGCTCCCTGGTTCTAGACTCCCCAACCAAGGATGAAAACCAAATGGCATAAACAATCAAGGATGATCTCAGGACAAAGGCCAAATACTCTAAATCTGAAATATTGTCCATGTTTGGACTAAGACTGTAATGACGTCAGGATCTTCTTTTCAACATTGAATAGGGACAAAGGGGGTTTTGAAATTAAAGAGCAGATAGAGAGTGACATGCATCTCCAGTCAAAAAGCCACAAAGCATTGTAGCTGGAACTGCAACCCCAGCCTTCCATCCTTTGACTCTGTCAACACTTCCTGCTGTCTCAGCAAAGTAGCCAGCATAATTAAGGACTCCATGCACCCCGGACATTCTCTCTTCCGCCTTCTTCCTTCAGGAAAAAGATACAAAAGTCTGAGGTCACCTACCAACCAACTCAAGAACAGCTTCTTCCCTGCTGCTGTCAGAATTTTGAATGGACTTACTTTGCATTAAGTTGATCTTTTCTACACCCTAGCTATGACTGTAAGACTACATTCTGCATTCTCTTGTTTCCTTCTCTATGAATGGTATGTTTTGTCTGTATAGCCTGCAAGAAACAATATTTTTCACTGTATGTTAATACATGTGACAATAATAAATCAAATCAAATTTGAGAACACAGATGCTCCGAGGGACATGGAACAAGTTAAGAGAACAAAGGCAAAGGTGCCAGATAGGAGGTTATTGATTCCCTTGGCTGTAGTTTTATGGCGAATTTAAATGGGGACCAGGGAAATTCCCAAATTGGCACAGAGTGATGTCTCACTTAGTTACAAAACCACCAGGAGGTACAGTGTGAGTTGACCACCAGAGGGCAGCAGTGTTCTAAAAGACACAGCACCTACTACCCAACTGACTAGCAGAGGGATCCCAACCAGATTGGATCCCAACCAGGTGGGATTCCACATCCACTCACCTTAATGCAGAATTGTGAAGCAACCTGACAGGGCTGTCCACTGCATTTAAAATGATGCATAGCAAACCACCAGGCTATAGCCCAGGGATCCAGACAGAGGGATACATATATTTTGTCAAAGCCAGAGTGGAGTGGTGGGAATCATGTGACATGAACCCTTAGCTGGTGAAACCACAATATTGCACTGTGAAGTTGCATCTACCAAGCAGCAGCACAGTCTGAATTCCTCTCCCCATTTACACTGTTTTAAGTGGAACTTTTGTATCATCACTTACAAGATCGATTCATCTATCCGTGCCTATTTCATTGTGGAAGCCGACCCTACTGGAAAAGCGACTTGTCCAGCATCAGTTTCAGCTTGCTAACCTCTGTGAAGGAATACACTGTTGGATTCTGTGAAACTCTGTGGTCTTTCTCTATCTTTCACTGTCTTGAGTGCACAGAGAGCTACATAGTAACCCTCTCCTGTGTTTTAAATGTGTGCAAATAAACTAACCCTCTGAGTTTAAAGTTTTAAAGTTTTAAAGTTTATTTATTAATGTTGCAAGTTGGCTTACATTAACACCACAGTGAATTTGCTATGAAAATCCCCTAGTTGCTTTACACAGGCACCCTGTTCAGGTATACTGAGGGAGAATTTAGCATGGCCAATGCACCTAACCACACATCTTTCAGACTCTGTACCACCGTGCTGCCTGTTCGTCCCATTTTGCTGTGGACCTATTAATAAAAATTTGATCACACAAAAACTGAGGGGTTGGGAAACAGCATTACTTATAAAGGGGGAAGAAAATCAAAACGGTGGCATTTGGGGGAGGAAGGAGAGAAGCCACCAGGACTGCTTAATTTGCATCCCACCACCCCCCACCCCCCCTTGTCCATAACGTTGCTGGAATGTTGTCAGTATATAGTGCCTTCAGCTGCTTCTTGATATCATGTGAAGTGACTTGAACTGGCTGAAGACTGGGATCTCAGCAGCAGACCAAGATGGATCATCCAATTGCTACTTCTGTCTAAAGATGGCTGAAAATGCTTCAACTTTGTGTCTTGCACTGTTATACTGGGTTCCTCCATCATTGAGGATGGGGATTTGCAAAACCTCCTGTCCCAGGGAGTTGTTTAATTGTCTATCACAACCGGGAAGTTACGGCCAGTAAGTTTGACGCCGGTGGTTGGCAAGTTATTGGAAGGTGTGATAAGGGATAGGATCTACAAATATTTAGATAGACAGGGACTTACTAGGGAGAGTCATCATGGCTTTGCGTGTGGTAGGTCATGTTTGACCAATCTATTAGAGTTTTTTGAGGACGTTACCAGGAAAGTGGATGAAGGGAAGGTGGTGGATGTTGTCTACCTGGATTTCAGCAAGGCCTTTGACAAGGTCCCTCATGGGAGGTTAGCTAGGAAGGTTCAGTCGCTAGGTATAGACGGGGAGGTTGTAAATTGGATTAGACACTGGCTCAATGGAAGAAGCCAGAGAGTGGTTGTGGAGGATTACTTCTCTGAGTGGAGTGCCGCAGGGATCGGTGTTGGGTCCGTTGTTATTTGTCATCTAAATCAATGATCTGGATGATAATGTGGTAAATGGGATCAGCAAATTTGCTGATGATACAAAGATTGGAGGTGTAGTGGACAGTGAGGAAGGTTTTCAAAGCTTGCAGAGGGACTTGGACCAACTAGGAAAATGGGCTGAGAAATGGCAAATGGAATTTAACGCAGGCAAGTGTAAGGTATTGCACTTTGGTAGGACAAACCAAAGTAGAATGTACAGGCTAAATGGTAGGACTCTGAAGAGTGTAGTTGAACAGAGCGATCGGGGAATACAGGTACAGAATTCCTTAAAAGCGTTGTCACAGGTGGATAGGGTCGTAAAGAGTGCTTTTGGTATGTTGGCCTTTATAAGTTGGAGTATTGAGTACAAAAGTTGGAGTGTTATGGTAAGGTTATATAAGGCATTGGTGAGGCCAAATTTAGAGTATTGTGTACTGTTTTGGTCACATAGTTACAGGAAGGATGTAAATAAGATTGAAAGAGTGCAGAGAAGGTTCACAAGGATGTTGCCGGGACTTGAGAAGCTACGTTACAGAGAGAGATTGAATAGGTTAGGACTTTATTCCCTGGAGCGTAGAAGAATGAGGGGAGCTTTGATAGAGGTGTATAAGATTTTGAAGGATATAGATAGAGTGAATGCAAGTAGGCTTTTTCCACTGAGGCTAGAGGAGAAAAAAACCAGAGGGCATGGGTTAAGGGTGAAAGGAGAAAAGTTTAAAGGGAATATTAGGGGGGATTCTTCACACAGAGAGTGGTGGGAGTGTGGAATGAGCTGCCGGATAAAGTGGTAAATGCGGAGTCACTTTTAACATTTAAGATAAACTTGGACGGGTTCATGGATGAGAGGCGTGTGGAGGGATATGGTCCAAGTGCAGGTCAGTGGGACTAGGCAAAAAATGGTTCGGCACAGACAAGAAGGGCCAAAAGACCTTTTTCTGAGCTGTAATTTTCTATGTTTCTATTGTTCTATGGATGTGGTAGGACTGCAGAGTTTAAATTTAATCCATTAGTTGTGGGATTTTATAGCTCTATTACTTGCTGTTTGGTATTTGGTAAGCAAGCAGTACCGTGTTGTAACTTCATCAAGTTAATACCTATTATTGGTTATGCCTAGTGCTGCTCCAGGCATGACCTCCTGCAATCTTTTTGAAGCAGGGTTGATCCCTGGCTTGGTGGTAATGGTAGTGTGGGGAATATACCAAGAGGGTACAGATCGTGGTTGTATATGATTCTGCTGATACTATTGGCCAATAGTGCCTCATGGTTGCAAGAACTATTTTAAATCTGTCTCATTTAACATGGTGGTACTGCCACACAACACAATAGAGAGAATCCTCAAAGTGAAGTTGGACTTTGACTCCACACAATTATGTGGTTGTCATTCCTAACTATACTTTCACAGGTGGCAGGCATTTTGGTGAGGATGAGGTCAAGTTGTTGGTTACTTCACTGCCTACTGCAGTCCCAGTCTAGCATCTATGCCCTTTAGCACCCGATCAGCTCAGTCGGCAGTTGTGCTTCCAGTGGTGCTTGCAATGGACATTAAAGTCCCCCACCTAGAGTACATTCAGCATCCTTGCCACCATCAGTGTTTCCTCCAAGTGATGTTCAACATGGAGAAGTATTGATTCATCAGCTGAGGGGGGAATGGTACTTGGTAATTAGCGAGTGATTTCCTCATCCATGTTTCCTTGTCCATGTTCCTGTTGCCATGAGACTTCCTGGGGGCTAAAGTCAATGTTGAGAACTCCCAGGGCAATCTCTCCCAACTGTATATCACTGTGCTACCACCTCTGCCATGTCTGCCCTGCCAGTGACACAGGACATACCCAGGATTTGTGGTGATGGTGTCAGGACATTATTTGTAAGATATGATTCTGTGAGAATGATAACATCAGACTGTTGCTTGACTAGTCTGTGAGACAGCTATCCCAATTTTGGCACAGGAGGACTTTGCAGTGTTGACAGGGCTGGATTTGCAGTTGTTTCTGGAATCTAGGTCGATGCTAGGTGGTCCATCCGGTTGCATTCCTTTTTACAGACTTTGCAGCAGTTTGGTACCAACTGAGTTGCTTGCTAGGTCAACCATGTTGCTGTGAGTCTGGAGTCAGATGTAGGCCAGACCAGGTAAGGATGGCAGGTTTCCTTCTCAAAAGGGCATTAGTGAATCATATGGGTTTTCACAACAATCAACAATGGTTTCATGGTCGCTATGACTGAGACTAACTTCTTATTCCAGTTTAATGAGCTGAATTTAAATTCTACCTACTGCCATTGTGGGATTTGAGACCTGAGCATTAGCCTGAGTTTCTAGTTTACCAGTTTGGATACATTACCAATCTGCCACTGCCTCCCTGAAAATTGGTTCATTGATTATATACAGTGGGTGACTGGGCATGTAAATGCCATAGCTTGGAATGGGGAGCATATAAGAGGCTCTAGGAGTTGTTTGGGGGGCCATTTTTTGGCATGGGTACCATGAGCTACCATAGGGGTTGATTGGGGGATTTACTTTGGCATGAGGAACCAAAGGGGACGTTTTGGGGATATAGCTTTGCAGGGGGATATGATGTGCCAAGGGGGTTCTTTCAGGAGCATACCTTGGCAGCAGGGCATGTCAGGCCATGGGGATTGGTTGGGGGGGTAATGTCTTGGTATGGGACTATTTAATTTACCTTTCAAATGATTCATTCATGGAGCTGGCATTTTCCTGTCTCACTCACGGTGGGAATTGTCACAAGTGGGATGGAAAATTTGAGGAAACAGACAAAAGTTCCGGGCAGCAATTTCTTTCCCACAGTGGGGAGACTGGAAAATCTTGGCCTGTGGTATGTAACACCTCTGAGATGTCGAGAACCATGACTGCTTGCCAAATTGGTCTGTCTCTGTGAGAATTGTGAAAGACTTGGCCACATACATCACTGCAATGGGACTGGGCAGATTGGGAGTGCAGGGTGCAGGCTCATGACCATCTCTCACCCTTGAAAGACACTCCTAAAAATCAGGAACTCCAGGAATGGCGTTGGAAATCCTGGAATCAGGACCCATCTGCCATTTTTAATGGATTCCCAAGCCATCGAGACTTGACAAAAATCCGGGTGAAGTTTTTATTATTGTTATTCACAACAGGAATTGTACTGGCAGAAAATACACTGTCATGATGTGGGTATGCCGGCGTTGGACTGGCGTAAACACAGTAAAAAGTCTGACAACACCAGGTTTTAGTCCAACCGATTTATCAAATAAATCGGTTGGACTAAAACCTGGTGTTGTCAGACTTTTTACAGAAAATACACTGCCAGCTTTCAGATAAAATGGAAGTTGGATTCTGCCACCCGTTTAGACCCCACTCATGTTAAGTGGCATTTAGACTTTGAAATGTTCACCTTAACGATGTTATAAAATTACTTCAGCGTTACACGAACCATAAATAAATTAAGTGGCAGCATGCGGCCGAGATTGTTATCTGTTCTGTTGGATCTGAGAGAAACACTGAGGAAACCTGTGCAATAAGTCATCATTCTTACAACATATAAAAAGTTTGAAAAACTTCATTCAAGGTTAGCAAACCCTCATTCTGCTATTTGAATGATAACAAATTGAGCATATATACAACTTATTATAATTAAATAATTACTGCAATTTCCTTATCATAATTGACAATATCAGGATCATCAGTTTTCAAAGGGCCCACTTTGTTTCTGACCACCCTCCTTGTCCAAGTATATACTTAAAACATTTTGTGTTGATCTTGACATCCCTTGCAAATTGATTTTCATACATTTTGTGGTCCTTACTCCATGTTTGTCACCCTTTGTCGCACTTTGTCTAATTCACAATTACCTGGGTATATGATGGTTTTTGCATTTTGTCTGTTTTCATTTTGGTTTTAAGTTATCTCTTATCCCTAGGGTGGCCTAAGGTTTTTTTTTGTAAAGTACAACTTTTAGACCTTACAGGAACAGGAATTGTACTGGCAGAAAATACACTGCCAGCTTTCAGATAAAATGGAAGTTGGATCTGCCACCCGTTTGGACCCCACCCATGTCAAGTGGCATTTAGACTTTGAAATTTCACCCTAATGTATTATAAAAATACTTCAGTGTGACACAAACCATAAATAAATTAAGTGGCACCTTGCTACTGAGATTGTCATCTGTTCTGTTGGATCTGAGAGAAACACTGAGGAAACCTGTGCAATAAGTCATCATTCTTACAACATATAAGAAGTTTGAAAAATTTCACTCAAGGTTAGCAAACCCTCATTCTGCTATTTGAATGATAACAAATTGAGGCATATTTACAACTTATTATAATTAAATTATTACTGCAATTAAGATAATCTAAAAATTAAAGTGCAATCAGATATGAAATTATTATAATACTTCCGTTTTATAACTATATTAACCCCAGTTGATGATATGTGTGAAAATATAGCACAGCAAAAGGCTTCAAGTCTTCAGTCGCTGGCAGATGGACACATCCAACTCTTCATAAAAAATGTCCCAAAATTATCCATAAAGTGAAAGATGGAATGTTTTATCCCTGCCAGCAAACACCTGTTCAATGCTTTATCTCCAACAAAATGAATAAGACCCTGAAGAGAGCCAGGAACTTATATTTTATTCAATAAGAATTGCACAGACTTTATATCCTTTTTTTATGGCAAACCCACAGCTTCATGTTTATTATTAGATTTTTAAAACTGAATTTAAATCCTTTATAATCCTTTATAATCAGAATGGAATATAACTTATTCAGTTACCAAATCAGTGATATATCCCCAACCCTTCTGGCAGAAAAAGATGAGTGTAAGTTATTTCCCAGCATTCCCAGAAATTCAGCAACAATTTAGCGTGTGTTTGATGGCTGCAGGTATTCAGACTAAACAAAATTAAACCATAGAAACATAGAATCCCTACAGTCCAGGAAAGGCCATTTGACCCATCAAATCTGCACTGCCTGTCTGACAGAGTATCTTTGCCAGGCCCTCTCCCCTATCCTATAACCCCTCACATTTACCATGGCTAATCCATCTAATCCAGACATCTTGGGACACTAAGGGACAATTCATCATAGCCAATCTACCTAACTTGCACATCTTTGGACTGTGGGAGCACCACCCATAGGAAACCCATGCAGACAAAGGGGAGCAACTTTTCCCATTCTGCTCACCATGGAAATCGTAGCAGGTGAAGGATGGACTGTGCAAACGTCCACTGGCTTCTGGTTTTGGGATGACTGCGGTTGAAAATCCCATCCAGAGAGAACATATAAACTCCACGCAGACAGCTTAGCTGGTCTCAATGAATGTGGCTACAGGGTTACTACAGATAGGCAGCATTCTTTCTGCTGAACGCCATCTAGGGATTCCCACTGGAAAGTGTGAGGATTGAAGGCTGTAATGTAGTCTGCGTTATACAGTTACACACAGAGAAGAATTAGGACCAATGGAGCAGGGGGGAGGGAGAATTGGCAAATTCGTATTAAGTCAAAACCATAAGACCAGAAGACGATAAGACCATAAGACATAGGAGCAGAATTAGGCCACTTAGCCAATCAAATCTGCTCTGCCATTCAATCATGGCTGATATTTTTCTTATCCCCGTTCTCATGCCTTTTCCCCATAACCCCTGATCCCCTTATTAATCAAGAACCTATCTATCTCTGACTTTAAGACACTCAATGACCTGGCCTTCACAGCCTTCTGCGGCAAAGATTTCTACAAACTCACCACTCTGTGGCTGAAGAATTCCTCCTCATCTCTGTTTTAATGGATCATCCATTTAGCCTGAGGTTTTAGTTTTTCCTATTAGTGGAAACATCCTCTATACGCCCACTTTATCCAGGCCTCGTGGTATCCTGTAAGTTTCAATAAAATCCCTCCTCATCCTTCTAAACTTCAACGAATATGGACCCAGGGTCCTCAACCATTCCTCATACGACAAGCTCTCCAGAGATCATTCTTGTGAACCTCCTCTGGACCCTTTCCAAGTAACAAGTCTCACAACACCAAGTTAAAGTCCAACAGTTTATTTGGTAGCACAAGCCACAAGTTTTCAGAGCGCTGCTCCTTCATCAGGTGAGTGGGAGTTCTGTTCACAAGCAGGGCATATAAAGACACAAACTCAACTTACAAAATAATGGTTGGAATGCGAGTCTTTACAGGTAATCAAGTCTTAAAGGTACAGACAATGTGAGTGGCGAGAAGGTTAAGCACAGATTTAAGAGATGTGTATTGACTCTGGCCAGGACAGATAGTGAGATAACATCTTCATGCACAGATTCGAACAAGACTTCTTCACTGCACAGGACCTTCAACCACTGCTATACATTAGATACATCAATGACATTTTCTTCCTTTGGACTCATGGTGAATGATCACTGAACTAACTATATGATGACATCAACAAGTTCCATTCCACCATCAAATCACCATGGACTGCTCTCCGGAATCGGTTGCATTCTTAGACACATGCATCTCCATCAAGGGCAGTCAACTCAGCACTTCACTGTACCGCAAGTCCACGGATAACCTCACGATGCTCCACTTCTCCAGCTTCCACCCTAAACATGTTAAAGAAGCCATCCCTTCCAGACAAGACGTCCATATACACAGGATCTGCTCAGATGAGGAGGATCGCAACAGATACCTCCAGACACTGAAAGATGGCCTCATAAGAACAGGATATGGCACTCGACTCATCAATTGATGGGTCTGATGCGACACAGTGAAAAACCGTACCAACCTCTGCAGAAGACAAACATGAGACACAGTGGACAGATTACCCTTCATCATCCAGTACTTCCCCGGAGTGGAGAAGCTATGACATCTTCTCCAGAGCCTTCAACAGGTCATCAATGAAGACGAACATCTCGCCAGGGCCATCCCCACACCCCCATTTCTTGCCTTCAAACAACCGCACAACCTCAAACAGACCATTGTCCACAGCAAACTACCCAGTCTTCAGGAAAACAGTGACCATAACACCACACAACCCTGCCGCAGCAACCACTGCAAGATGTGCCGGATCATCGACACGGATGCCATTATCTCACGTGAGAACACCATCCACCAGGTACATGATACATACACTTGCAACTCGGCCAATGTTGTCTTCCTGATACACTTTAGGAAAGGATGTCTCGAGGCATGGTACACTGGGGAGACCATGCAGACACTACAGCAATGGATGAATGAACACCACTCGATAATCACCAGACATGAGTGTTCTATTCCTATTGGGGAACGCTTCAGCAGTCACAGGCATTCGGCCTCTGATCTTCGGGTAATCGTTCTCAAAGGCAGCCTTCACAACACACAACAGCGCAGAGTTGCTGAGCAGAAACTGATAGCCAAGTTCCGCACACATGAGGACGGCCTCAAGTGAAATCTTGGATTCATGTCACAATATCTGTAACCCCCACAACTTACCTGGGCTTGCAAAATCTCACTAACTGTCCTGTCTGGAGACAATACACATCGCTTTACCCTGTGCTTAACCCTCTTTCCACTCACATTGTCTGTACTTCTAAGACTTGATTACCTGTAAAGACTCACATTCCAACCATTATTTTGTAAATTGAGTTTGTGTCTTTATATGTCCTGTTTGTGAACAGAACTCCCACTCACCTGATGAAGGAGCAGCACTCCGAAAGTTAGTGGCTTGTACTACCAAATAAACCTGTTGGACCTTAACCTGGTGTTGTGAGACTTCTTACTGTGCTTACCCCAGTCCAACGCCGGCATCTCCACATCATGGTTACCCTTTCCAAGGCCAGCACATCTTTCCTTAGATATGGGGTCCAAAACTACTCACAATATGCCAAATGGGATCTGACCACAGCCTTAAGAGTACATCTCTGCTCTTGTACTCTAGCCCTCTCAGCATGAACGCTAACACTGTATTTGCCTTCTTAACTGTCGACTGAACTTGCACGTTAACTTTAAGAGAATCTTGAACAGTGACTCCCATGTCTCTTTGTGTTTCTGATTTCCTAAGCATTTTCCCATTTAGAAAATAGTCAATGCCTTCATTCCTCCTTCCAAAGTGCATAATCTCACACTTTTCCACATTGTATTCCATCAATGTTTCTGAACTGTTAAGCAGTGAATCAGGTTCCTTATCTTCACTGGTTAAATCATTGACATTGAGACACCTCACAATAATTGTTATTGGCTAATTACATAATTTGTCTGATGATTATGTGTCTGAATTATTAATCCAGAGGACTTGACTAATAAATCAAAGAACACACGTTCCACTATGGCAGTTTCAGTTTTGAATTCAGTTTTAAAAATCTAGTAATAAACATAAAGCTGTTGGTTTGACATTAAAAAAAACAGGCAGTTTTGCTAATGTTTATTAGGGAAGAAACTTTGTCATCCTTACCTGCTCTGACCTGGATGTGACTCTGGTTCCATAGCAATATGGTTGACCTTTAACTGTCCTATAAATAGGCCCAGCAAACCATTCAGTTGAATAAAACTGCTATTGGAGGAACAAGAGAAGGGTCCAACATTAATTTTTCAGGGAAATTAGAGATAGATAATAAATGCTAGCCATGCAACTTTTCCTAATCATTCATGTAATGGAAAGAATATTGGAATGTCTATTACTGCTATCCAAAGCTCCAGGCTACAATATGCATGTAAAAATACATGTTACTATAATTACACAGACACCTGGGGGAAAGGGGAGGATTTGTCCAGTTCGACAGCTGATGTAGATCAGATTGGTACAAATATCATAGCATTTGATTCCCCTTTGGGCTGGGGTGGATTCAGGATCTGCTTCCGTGCCCTTCTCATGGTGCAGGTCATAATGCTGTAAGTTGGACCTGCCTTTGGTCAGGGAACTCAAGATGAAGAATAACAATTATCAAATTGGGAAGGAATTAAAAGTGCAACTAGAACTAAACATGGGCTAATATAAGTATAATTAATAGTTAAAATTCAGAGAGAAACTGTATTTGTGATTGCTGCATCGTGTGACATTGGTTTCACTATAGAGTGTGGGGAGACCGTCCTCTTTTGTATCTGGGTGTAACTAATTAGCTAGACATCGGAAAAGCAGCAGGAAAGATACACACCCATCATGAAGCTGGAGAGCCTTTCTGATTCCCCATAATTAAGTACAGGAACAAGAAGAGTCAAGAACTGCTGCTTAAGGGCCTCATTATTGACTTTAGGAAACGTAGTGGAGAACGTGCCCCAGTCTACATCATTGGGAATGAAGTTAGAAATGGGCGAGACCTTCAAATTTTTAGGTGTCCAGATCACCAACAATCTTTCCTGGTCCCTCCATGCTGACACTATAGTTATGAAAGCCCATCAATACCTCTACTTTCTCAGGAGAGTAAGGAAATTTGGCATGTCCATTACAACTCTCATCAACTTTTATAGATGCCCCATAGAAAGCATTCTTTCTGGTTGTCTCACAGCTTGGTATGTCTTCTGCTCTGTCTGAAACCGCAATAAACTACAACGGGTCGTGACAAAGCCCAATCCATCATGCTAGAGCCTCCTACCCATTGACTCTGTCTACACTTCCCGCTGCCTCAGAAAAGCAGCCAGCATAATCAAGGACCCCACACAACCCAGACATACTCTCTTCCACCTTCTTCTGTCAGGACAAAGATACAAAAGTATGAGGACACATACCCAACTGACTCAAGAATAGATTCTTCCCTGCTGCCATCAGACTTTTGAATGGACCTACCTTGCATTATGTTGATCTTTCTCTATGCCCTGGCTATGACTGTAACACTACATTCTGCATCCTCTCCTTTCCTTCTCTATGTGTAATGTGGTATGCTTTGCCTGAATCGCACGCAAGAAACAATACTTTTCACTGTATACTAATACATGTGTCAATAATAAATCAAATCAAATCAAAATCCTGTTGCCGCTGGTATTCAATCAGTTGCAGGTAGAGACCATGCTATATGGGCAATTCTTTAACTTTGTTACTTGTGTGGATGACGAGAAGGACTGCAGGATGAAAGAGCAATTGGATTGTAGCACCATGGTGCAGGATGCATTCCAGTGGGGGAGAGTGGAAAGGAATATGGTAGTGATAGAGGACATTATAGTTAGGGTTAGATACTGTTCAGTGCAGCTGTGATCAAGAGCTCCAAAGGTTGTGCTGCTCAGTGCCAAGGTTAAATACATCTCCTCATGTTTGGAGACAAACACGGAGTGGAAGAGGAAAGGTCCAGTTGTCATGGTTCATATAGGTAACACTAGGAATGACTTTCTGTTGAGAGAATTTGAGGAATTAGGAACTAAACTAGAAAGCAGAACAGCAAAGGTAATTACCTGTAAATTGTTACCTGAACCACGTGCCAGTTGGGAAAGGGACAAGCAGATTAGATAATTGAATGTGTGACTCAAAGATTGGTGTGGCAAGAACTGGTTTAAATTCATGGGGCATTGATAGCAGTATCAAGAGAAATAGGGCTGTTCCACTTGGGTGGGTTCAATGCCCTGGTGAATCATTTGGCAACTTGTGCTTTCAGCTTGTTAAGTTCACTTGAACTATAAACCTACATGAAGCACTGTCACTGGACTCTGACATTCATGTCTATAATATTCCTATCTTTTTGACTCTAAATAGTTCCTAGTTGTAAAACTATTTTCTTTCCTTTATGCTTCTGGTGTGCTTGGGTGTATATGAATAAACAATACTTCTGATTTAAGAACAACCCGGCACGGGAAACAGGCCCTTTGGCCCAATGAGCCCGCGCTGCCATTTTAAAGCATTTTCCTACACCTACCTTGCCCCGTGTGTATGCGAATGGTACCCCTATTGTAGCCAGATTCAGGGGAGAATAGTGTAGGGTCAATTTGGTACACCAATCAGCCTAAGAGCACATCTTTGGGGTGTGGGAGGAAACCGGAGCACCCGGAGGAAACCCACACCTAAAGAGAGTTTGCTGCGAGTCACTTTAAGATGATTTTCTCAAACAGAGAACTGGGAAAGAGCCTATTTGAAAAATTAATAACACCTTTGCTGATGGACTGACGGCAAATAAAAAGAGTTCAGTTTGTGTTCCTTGCCCATCTTGTTAATGTTGATGTGCAGAGAGACTTGGGTGTGTGCATGCCAGGAACTCAGAAGATCAGCATGTAGGTACAGTGGAAAATTATGAAGGCAAATGGCATATTGGCCTTTATTGCAAAGAGACTGGAGTACAGGAATTAAGAAGTTTTGTTGTAATTGTGCAAGGCTTTGGTGAGACCACACCTGAAATGCTTTGTGCAATTTGGTCTCCATATTTAAAAAAGAATACACTTGCCATGGAGGTAGTCCAGTTCAAGTTCACTGGCTGGTATGTGAGATGAGAAGATTGTCCTTGATGAGGGACTGAGTAAATTGGCCTTATACTTCTGGAATTAAGAAGAATGAGATTGGTCTCATTGAAACTAACAAGATTTTGAAGGGATTTGACAGGGTAGAAATTGAGAACTTGTTCCTGTTGTCTGGAGGATCTAAAGTTCGGAGGCACAGTCTCAGGATATGAAAATGATCATCTAGGACTGAGATGGAGAGAAATTACTTCACTCAAAAGCTTGTGAATCTTCGGAATGTTCTACCTCAGAGGGTTGAAGATACTCCATTACTGAATTTAATGCTTACATAGATTTTCAGTCTTTCAGAGAATCAAGGGCTATGAGGAGCAGGTGGGAAGGTGAAGATAAAGACTAAGATCAATCATGACCATATTGCCTGATACAGCAGGCTCAACAAGCCAGATGGTCTACTCTTATTTCTTGAGTTGTTGTGTTCCACTCGGGGTGGTGCCACTGTACTTTGACAGCCCCCAGCCTCTGATAGGCCAGCACATCTTGGAGGTGGGATATTTTCCCTTCAGGAGCAAGGAATTCCATTGGTAGTCAGCAGACTGCCTGACTGGGGTCTGTCCTGATGGGGCTCCCAGAGAAGGTTGCGTCTCCAGGTAGAGAGGCTCCTCACCACAACAATTAAATTCCGCTTTCAGTCTCTCCTCTGCTTGGAAAAAATAATTTTCCTGATAGAGGGAGTAGCGTGACACAAGTTCAATGTAAGATGGATTGCCCATCACTACTACCAGTCAATGTTCTGTGATCAAACCTATATAGTTGCTGGGTTGTGCGGGACTGAAGATAAAGGACTAAACTTTAGAACGTAAGAACATAAGAACTATGAGCAGGAGTAGGTTATTTGGCCCCTCGAGCTTGTTCCATCATTCAATAAGATCATGGCTGATCTTTTTGTGGACTCAGCTCCACTTAACCCCCTCTCACCACAACTCTTAATTCCTTTATGGTTCAAAAACTTATTTATCCTTGCCTTAAAAACATCCAATGAGGTTGTCTCAACTGCAGGGAATTCCACAGATTCATAACTCTTTGCGTGAAGAAATTCTTCAACTCAGTCCTAAATCTGCTTCCCCTTATTTTGAGGCAATGCCATCTAGTTCCAGTTTCACCCGCCAGTGGAAACAACTTCTCTGCTTCTATCTTATCAATTCCCTTCATAATCTTATGTTTCTATAAGATCTCCCCTCATTCTTCTGAATTCTAATGAGTATAGCCCCAGTCTACTCCATCTCTCCTCATAAGCCAACACTTTCAACTCTGGAATCAACCTCGTGATTCTCCTCTGCACCCCCTCCAGTGCCAGTATATCCTTTCTCAAGTAAGAAGATCAAATCTGTTCACAGTACTCCAGGTGTGGCCTCACCAGCACCTTATACGGCTGCAACATAACCTCACTGTTTTTAAACTCCATTCCTCTAGCAATGAAGGATAACATTCCATTTGCCTTCTTAATTACCTGCGGCATCTGCAAACCAACTCCTTGAGATTCCCATACAAAGACACGCAGATCCCTCTGCACAGCAGCATGCTGCAACTTTTTACCATTTAAATAATAATCCATTTTGCTGTTATTCCTATCAAAATGGATGACCTCACATTTACCAACATTCTGCTCCATCTGGCAGACTCTCGCCCACTCATTTAGATTATCTATATCCCTTTGCAGACTTTCAGTATTCTCTGTACACTTTGCTCTGCCACTCATCTTAATGTCATCTTCGAATCTTGACACACTATACTTGGGTCCCCAACTTCAAATCATCTATGTAAATTGTAAACACTGGTCCCAACACTGATCGCTGAGGCTCACCACTAGTCACTGATTGCCAACCAGAAAAACACCCATTTACTGCCAGTCTTTGCTTTCTGTTAGTTAACCAATCCTCTATCTATGCTAATACATTGCCTGTAACACTGTGCACCTTTATCTTATGTGGCAGTCTTTGGTGCGGCATCTTGAATAATTCCTTTTGGAAGTCCAGATACGCCACATCCACAATTTCCCATTGTCCACTGCACATGTTATGTTCTCAAAGAATTCTACCAAATTAGTCAAACATGACCTTCCCTTCATGAACTCACGCTGCGTCTTACCAATGGGACAATTTATATCCAGATGTCTCACTATTTCTTCCTTGATGATAGATTCAAGCATTTTCCCTACTACAGAAGTTAAGCTAATTGGCCTATAGTTACCTGCCTTTTGTCTCCCTCCTTTTTTAAACAGTGGTGTCACATTGCCGTTTTCTAATCTGTGGGAACCACCCCAGATTCCAGCAAATTTTGTTAAATTGCCACTAGTGCATTTGCTATTTCTCCCATTAGAACTTTAATGGTTCACTACAGGATCTTTAGCAGTTCTTACACACCACACCTGTAACCATTATGGGTAGAGCTCCTGATCACTGACATGTCACTTCCTATGTACAGATCACAGTAATGTATACATGAATACATCTTTCCCATTTTAGTTAGGACAATCCATACTTGGAGGTGAAGAACAATGCTCAATGTTGTATCAGAGCATTGAATATTTAAACAGAATGGGGCATGAGCTTGGGCCACCAAACCTGGCACAGGGTCCAAGCTGTGTCCTATCTCCCTCCCTTGTGAAAAAAGTGGCACATATATAAACTTAAGTCAGTACATAGTCCTTGAGCTTGGGACTTTATCTGCTCAGCCGCCCTGAGAGTGTAATGTGTGCTTGAGATGCACCTGGATGGGTTACAGTCCACATGGTGGACGGTATCAGGCATGGCTGGGGTGTGCACAGTGGCTGCAGGACTTGCTGCATTGATAGCAGGAGGGGGCTCCATCTCTATCTGTGCAGAGGACACAGATTGTGGACTTGTCGTGTCAACTTCAGTTAGTGGTGTTGGTTCAGGTACCGGTAACAGATGATGCCCATTCCTGATGTACAGAGCGCTATCTGATGTGACCATGAAACTGTTTGTTTGGGGGGCTTGGCTGCAGACCTATGCCAGTCTGTCATAGCCATGTGTAGTTTGCATTCTCACTGCCTGGCCTAGTTGTAGAGTACAGAGTCTGTGACATTGCTGTCAGAGCACCTCTTCCCTCTTTGGCACCATTTTGTGAGTGTTTCCTTCATGTTCATTTCCACTTTGGGTTGCCACAGGGCTTTGGTGGCAGGGACCATGATTCTGGTGAATCTGGAAAACACTCTCTGTGTTGGCGAGGGCAGACCCTCTCTTGGCAGATTACACAGACTACGTAGTGCAATGTAGAAGTCTGTGCTGTCACTGATGCATTTTTGTTGAATGTACTGCACACTCCAGATGTGCACCATGCAACGTGCTCAAGCCCCATCAAACCAAAGAACCACTGCACTTCCATGAGCTCCAAGACCTTCTATGGTCACTCCCCATGGCAGATATATTTGAGTGGAATGGGAGACATTAGCAGGTCCTTGTTGATACATTCTTGGTGTGAAATGAAGTGGAATACATGCCTGACATGAAGAGCACCACAGTAATTGGAAACTAATCCATTGTGGCTATATGGGTCTACTTGTAACGTGTTCAAAGTCCTTGAACTTCCTGGAGACAAACTGCTGGGCATTATCCGTCATTAACCTTTGTGGAATGCCATGTGCAGCAAAGTGCCTCTTCAGCTTTCCAATTACTGTGCTGATCTTCATGTCGGGCAAATAATCCACTTCAGTTCACACTGAGAATGTATCAACAAGGTCCTGCTATTGCCTCCCATCTGAATACTTCCTTCAATGTTGCCATGCACTGAAGGCCAGTGCATAGTTTCCTTTGCTCTACACTTTGTTACTTCCACCCATGGGTGTCCTTGGTGCAGTTGCTGGGTATGTAATTCTGCAGAGAACTGGGGATGACAAACCTCTGGCCACCCTGCAGGGTTAACTCCTCTCTCATGGTGTAAAAAGAGCGAAGCTCATAGGGAAACACTTTTGCTATCACGGCCATCCTTTCATAATGGCGTAATTGAGCTGCCTGCATTTGTGATTGTTTTAAAGTAGCACTAGAATTGTCATAATATTAATGCCCTTCGCACAATCTGCATACTCAGCGGTGGGTCAGTGAGTCATGGACAGGGCGCAGTGAGGTATAGCTCCTCACTGCACTTGTAGATCACACTGAGAGTGTACAATTGGACCGTGAGCATGTAGATGTGGTGATGCAGTACGGAGGGGCTATTTAAGGATAGTCATGAGCTATAGGTGATTAGTTTCCATGTTGGCAGGACAGCCAGAGATGAAATGATGGAATTTCTGACATGCAAAGGGCAAAGAGTTCCCTCTTGGTCTGGGCATAGCGAATTTCTGTATCAGTGAGAGCCCCTGATGCACTGGTCTGCCATTCTGGATGCAAACTGCTCTGAGTCCATGCTGAGAGATGTCTGCTGATATGAGTACAGGTGCTCAGATGTTGAAGTGTTGGAACACCAGATGGGCTGACTGTAGATCATTGAACACAGCAGTGTGGTGCTCCTGCCAACACCATTTGAAATCCTAGTGGAGGAGTTAACAGAGGGGTCCAGTCCCCTCACTGTAACAGGAAGTGAACTTTGATAGGTCAGACTGAGGGTGCAGGCCATGCTTGTCCTCAGGAGTAGACATTTGCGGCATCGCTGTTGTCTTATCTGGGTCTGACATCACATCATTGGCAGTGAGCAGGTGGCCCACACAAGGGATCTGACTGACCATGAATCTGAATTTAGCAGCACTGTGTTTCAACTCTATGGTCCTGATTTTGTGGAAGAGCAAACACAAATGTGCATCATGTTCTTGCATTGTACAACTCCAGCTAGGATGTCATCAACAATGATTTCACAAGATTGCCCTACAAAGAGCTGTCCATAGACTTTGCATGCCATGGGGCATGCAGAGGAACTGGTATCTGCCTACCAGAGACATGAATGTAGTGAACTTCAAAGATTCTTCATCTGAGCAGGATTTGCCAAAATCCACATTTTGCACACAGGATGCAACGTGCTTCTTTGAGGTGGTTTAGGTCGATGCGGATCCTGACCGTGCCATCTTTACTGCAGCTCCATCGCAGAAACCCACCCTGTGGCCTCCTCTATGGAAGCTGTGACACCCAGTCCCACCATGTTATCCAATTCTTTGGCTGCCTTCTGTTTCATAGCAAGGAGTAATCTTTTTGGTGCACGGACAGGAGTTACTGAGTCATTCAGCCTCAGGTGATGTATGATGAACAGTGTACAGTTCATGGCAATGTGTACATGAATATACATTCTTTAAGCATCATTCAAGTAATTTGGGTGTGACAAACGTTCATTGTGACTCGATTTGACTTCTTCAGTAACATACAAAGCCAGATTGACTGCTCCTCTATTTGCACCGGCGACTTTAAAAACTGGTTTCTATTGACAGAACATCCAACAGACAATGTGAAACTGCACCCTTAGCATAATGTTACAAGTGGATAAATAACACAAAGGGATCAGTAACTCAAAATGTCTGAGCTACTTCTGTACCTGCAGTGAGTTTCACAATGGTTCATTAAGTTACATATTGGAGTGTTCTCTCCTGATTCTTTATCTTAAAAGTTAAAAGATAAATGAGATTGATGTGGAATTCCAGAACACATAGCTACATTTAATCAGTTACTTTCAAAACAGAGGCAGGCGATTGATAATGATCGGTAAGTACTTGCAATTAAATATCTTTGCTGACACTTATTGGTGTCAATGTACACACCAGTAGTTGTTTATCTAGCATCTATGCATCTTACCTTGTGCAACTAATAGACTAAGGACAGAATTGTTTAGATTGTGACAATTTGCCAGTTGGTATGATTATTTTGGCAGTTATCTTACTTTTAACACCTTTGGCTTTCTGCGTGGAGGTAGGTGAGTAATCACTCAGCCATGTGATTTTTACAATGGGTAGCAAGGAGGAGGCAGTTCCCAAGTCTACCTCAGCAGAAAAAGGGATTGAACCTTGTGTCATTTGCATTATTATGATTCACACACTAGCCATCCAGCCAGTTTACTAGGGCAAACCTTGTATTTTTTACAGGAGAATTCTCAAGTTACACAGCAGTCCATAGGTACACCCATTCTCTTGTTAGGAAGGGCTTTGACCCAGTGACAGAGGAGAGACAGAGATATAGTTCCAAGTCATGATAATATGTGGGAAATTTGCAGGTGGTGGTTCTCCCATGTACCTGCTATCCTTATCCTTCCAGGTGATGGTGGCTGTGGGCTTGGAAAGTGCTGCGGAAGGATCCTTGGTGAGTTCCTGCAGTGCACCTTTTAAATGGTACACATGGCTGCCACTGTGCTTTAGTGATGGAGAGAGTGAATGTTTAAGATATTGGATGTGGTGCCTATCAAGTGGGCTGCTTTGTTCTGGATGGTGTCAAGCTTCTCAAGTGTTATTGGATGCGGCACTCATCCAAGCAATTGGAGAACATTCCAATGCACTCCTGACTGGAGCTATGTGGATGGAGGAGAGGTTTGAGGGGTCAGGAGGTGAGTCATTTGCTGCAGAATTCCCAGCCTCTGACCTGCACTTACAGCCATTGTACTGATATGGCTTGTCCAGTCCAGTTCAGTTTCTGGTGTATGATAATCCCCAGGATGTTAATAGTGAGGATTCAATGATAGTAATCGAATGTTAAGGTAAGATGGTTAGATTCTCTCTTGTTGAAAATGGTTATTGCCTGGCATTTGTGTGGCACAAGTGTTACTTGCCACCTATCAGCCTCAGCCTGGATATTGTCCAGATCTTGCTGTGTATATGGACACAGGCTGCTTCAGTAGAACATAGAAAACTACAGCACAAACAGGCCCTTCAGCCCACAAGTTGCGCTGATCATGTCTCTACCTACTAGGCCTATCTATAACCCTCAATCCCATTAAATCCCATATACTCATCCAGAAGTCTCTTAAAAGACCGCAACGAGTTCGCCTCCACCACCACCGACGGCAGCCGATTCCACTCACTCACCACCCTCTGAGTGAAAAACTTACCCCTGACATCTCCTCAGTACCTACTCCCCAGCACCTTAAACCTGTGTCCTCTCGTAGCAACCATTTCAGCCCTGGGAAATAGCCTCTGAGAATCCACTCAATCTATACCTCTCAACATCTTATAAACTTCTATCAGGTCACCTCTCATCCTTCGTCTCTCTCCAGGGAGAAAAGACCTAGTTCCCTCAACCTATCCTCATAAGGCATGCCTCCCAATCCAGGCAACATCCTTGTAAATCTCCTCTGCACCCTTTCAATGGCTTCCACATCTTTCTTGTAATGAGGCAACTAGAACTGCGCACAGTACTCCAAGTGGGGTCTGACAAGGGTCTTATAAAGCTGCAGCATTATCTCCCGACTCCTAAACTCAATCCCTCGATTGATGAAGGCCAGTACACCATATGCCTTCTTGACCACATCCTCCACCTGTGAGGCCGATTTAAGAGTCCTGTGGACCTAGACCCCAAGGTCCTTCTGCTCCTCATCACTGCTAAGAGTCCTACCCTTGATATTATACTCCTTCATCCTATTTGACCTGCCAAAATGGACCACTACATATTTATCCAGGTTGAAGTCCATCTGCCACTTCTCCGCCCAGTCTTGCATCCTATCTTTGTCACACTGCAACTTCTGACATCCCTCCAGACTATCCACAACACCACCAATGTTCATGTCATCAGTTTGCCTGCCGTGTTGTGGGTACAACTGTCTTCAGTGGGTCTAGCAGGTCCAGAAGATCCTGCTAGCAGGAAGGGCTGGTAAATCTTGACCACTGATGTTCCTACTATTCACTCTTTTCTTACTGTTTTGTTCATGTAAATGTCTCCACAGAATATGTATCAGTAAACTGAAATTGTCTTTTGATATTTGAACATTCAAATCTGTTCTACACTACATTTTTGCCTCCTTATTTTACCATCAATTTGTTAAAAGTTTATTTATTAGTCATAAGTAGGCTTACATTAACACAGCAATGAAGTTACTGTGAAAATCCCCTAGTCGCCACACTTCAGCACCTGTTTGGGTACATTGAGGGAGATTGAGCATGGCCAATTCATATAACCTTCATGTCTTTTGGACTGTGAGAGGAAACTGGAGCACCTGGGGGAAACCCACACAGACACAGGAAGAATGTGCAAACTCCACACAGACAATGACCCAAGCTGGGAATTGAACCTGCATCCCTAGCGCTGTGAGGCAGCAGTGCTAACCACTGCGCTACCATGCTACCTGTGCCAATTTGCTAATTAATAAAAAAAGTTCTACTTCCCTGAAACATGCATTAAGAGTCTGAATGGGAACAAATTCTCACAAATGTTTTATGTACGCGTGTAACATTATGTAGTGAATGACCCATTTAAATCTCAAGGAAGTTATATTGTCCAGTTTCAACATGCCAGAGGATAACTGGGTTAATACATGGATAAAAATAATGCACATTGGAATGCAGTGGAAGGATATTAATCACAAACTTTCCTAATTACAATCTTTTCCTTTTTTGCATTAAGTATGTTTTGTTAGTTTGCCACTAGTGAAAATTACCTTTAAACTGTTGATAAAAGTTGAGTGTTACTATAGCTGTCGCGTTACTTAGCAATTATCTTGCATTCCTCTTTGGATGCTGTGCATTTCTCACATCTACCAACAAAAATATTTTGATAATTGGTTTGATTGCAGCTGAGACAAGTCCATTTTCAATATCTCAACTTAGATCAGCTGTACAAAAAAAGGCATTAACTTTTTAGCTGCAGAAACTCAAAAAAACATTGAAATTCCAGGGATACAACTGGAGGAGTGAAACTTTCACCCACTACTCTGCTCCCTCATTTACCTCATCCCAAAACCAGGAATGAGGTAATTTACACATTAGGGTGAGTGCTAAAGACATACCCTCACTTAGGATCTGTTGGGATCTCAGAGTGGAAATCTACTGCTCCAAATTGTCATTTTATCCTTTTCATTATAGCTTTTGCCTGAAGTTTTCAAACTCCAGCCTTAATCCCATTAGCTAAATAATTTATTTAGGGTCCAGCTATGTCATTGCAACTGTGTGGGTTTGGCATCAGAAATCGAGCCACATGATGTACAGGAAAATACAAACAGGCACCTCCCTCTGCCAATGAAAGTGATTAGGATTTTTGTATTTTTCTGATTAATGTATCAGAAATGCATTTTCTAGCTTGGAGATTGTTTGTGTTTGCCTGACACAGCTTTAGCAGTGGTCCCATTTTTGCTTCTCTGTTCTAGATGAATGAACAGTTGGATGAAACAGATGAAAAAACAAGTGCTGTATCCTCAGTAAATTGGATGGGCAGCAGCTAGGTTAGTTAGAACACATTATGAATGGAGCTGCTGTTAGAAAGGCTGACCTAACCTGCAAGAACAATATGATAGCCCAGGACAGCTCAGGCTCCTGCTACACTGCTGCAAGATACAACACTCACATCTCTCAATCTTCAGTGTAAAGCTTCAAGTCACCATTGCCACCTCCACATTTTCAATATTGGGCAGTTTCTGTGTGGTGCCAGGAGAAGAGCTCCTACTCCATTTGGCCCACAAGGAAAGCTGAAAAAGGCACTGACCTTATGGAGCTGGCAGTTCCCAACACACTGTCAGTGCTGAGTTTCCCTGTCCATGAGAAACCCATTGCAACAACTGTAAAATTTAAATAAGACTCCTGGCTATGTGAATAACCCATTTGTCCATGTGACAGGTTGGCATTGCATTTCCGACTTCATTCATTTTAACCCTTTCCTTACACATTGTTGGGTAGTTAGTATTGAGGCCCAATGTTATTTCTAACAATGGCATAGATTTAAACTTGCCATTATGATTATTTCAATAACATTGTGTTTCAGTTGAAATATTGCAAAAAAAACTCATTTTGAGATAATATACATCTGGTTTGCTGTCAGACTAAAAGTTAAATTTCTCTTAATAGCAACAATGCCTTCCTGAATATGAAAGAAATTTCTTAACGCTTAGACATTAAATGAACAAGCATAACTCTGGAGTTGCCCCATGAATGGAGTTACTATTGATCCACTGGAAAATACAGACATCAGTTGCAATGCATAAAGCAGAATTCAGTCATGAAACAAAAAATAAATGCTGCATTTTGTTTAAGAAATTTCAACAAAATGGAATTGAGACATTGAAAGCCAAATTCAAAAATAGACTAGAAGGAAATATTAGATGTAAGATAATTGGTTGTGTGCTCTTTATCTCCATCTTAATTGAATAAATCTTCCTCTCAGCTGACTCAGTTAGCAGATTGGGAATGAATGTTCTTATGTATGTACATGCACGTGTTCAGTACATCTGACTTGCGTTAGAACTTTTTCAGCTTGCTTCCTGTGCATAGGGGCCACTACAACTTAGCAACAATCAGGATACAAACTAAGATTTTTCCTTCAATAAAGTGAATAATAAATACAGCAAATGTACCTTTATTCGCAAGTAGTTATTGCTCTAATGCTTATCTGATGCATGAATTTTTATGCACTTCTTAATCTCTTGTATACAACGCAAGGTAACAATGTACTGAATACATAAGGATAGATTCTAACTGTACTACCCAACAGACACCAGGCAAGGAAACAGTTAAAATCAAACAGGTGAATATATGCTGCACTTTCTTGCACTTTCCTAGTTTTACCAGCACTTCAGCAAGTTTGGTGAAGTTGATTGGATTGCTATTTAAATATTCAGTGGTGTATGAACATACATACACATGGACATAAAATTAGGAGCAGGAATAGGTCCCTTCAGCCTGCTCTGCCATTCAATAAAACATTGTCTAATCTGATTGTAATCTCAACCCTACATTTGGACATAATTTGTCCCTCTGGCCTAACCAGGAGGGTTTTCCACCAGGGGACAGCCTATCACAGGAGGATTGAAAGCACAAAAACCCATTCCAGTTTAGTTATCTTGTGACACCTGGAGAAGCAGGGATGTTCACTCAAGGCTGACATGAAAAGTTGAGACCTCCTTTGTCCCAGATCCCCCCTCCTCCCAAACCGTAAGATACAATTTAACCTGACGACAGTCGGACAGCCTACTTTCAGCTTTTCCCCGCCCTTTGAACATGCAGACTTGCCACCAGTGCATTAGCAAGGCCCAGTGGTGAAGACCTTCATGCCACAGGAACATGAGAAATTATTGTTCCAGCAAAGCCTCCCACCAGATTCTTGCTGTGAGGAACATTTATATCCCACAGCTTTGTAGATGATCTAAGCAAGTATCACATGAAGAATATATGATAGTTGGAACAACTCAGCTGAGTAAACTAGCAGGTGAAGAGGAAAGTTTAAGGGTGTGATTCTCCAGCCCATGGGAATCCTGATGCCCCTCTGAATGGGACGATGGTCAAAACTTGGGACTCCCAACAGATGTCAAGAAAATCAGGATTCTCCCAATGATTATGAAAACCTGCTAATGGTACTACAATTAATGGATTTAACAGCCCATTCACCAGCCACTCCCCCAGACCATGCCCCCTTCCCCCACAGACATTCCACTGCCAAGGCACATGGTTTGAAGTGGGGCTGAGTAAATAGTCTAAGGGAGAAGGGCAGCTGAGTGGCTCTTGTTTTTCTGTTGATGTGGATACTAACCCTGGAAACAGGAGAATTAATTCCCTGGACAAATATCAATGGCTGAAATTCTCCAGTTGTTCACGTCCGACCGTCACTGCCAGCGAGAATGGAGAATTTGGCACTAAATCTTCATTCACTGCAGCGGAACTGGACCCAGCAATGGGCAAGGTCGGACAATCAGGCCCAACAGCTTGTATTTTTTGCTAATTAATTAACAGTTTACTTAATTGCCTGTAAAACAGGCATGAAATTACATTGATAAACCAATTCAAAAGTGATGGGCACCTACCTTCCTTTCTGTAATATTAACTCTCAATCCCAACATAATGCTGACAAATGCCCAGTAACCATTCGCAACACACAAGCGCTGGACAATGATTGTCTCCAACAAGAGAGAATCTAACCATCACTCCTTCACTTTCAATGATATTACCATCACTGAATCCCCTACTATCAACAACGTGGGGGGGGTTACCATTGACCAGAAACTGAACTGACACTGCCATATAAATACTGTGGCTACAGAGTAGGTTAGAGGCTAGGAATCCTGCAGCCAGTAACTCACCTCCTGGCTCCTCAAAGTCTGTCCACCATTTACAAGGTACAAGTCAGGAGTGTGATGGAATACCCCCACTTGCCTGGATGGGTGCAGCTCCAACAACACTGAAGGAGCTTGACACCACCCAGGATGAAGCAGCCCTCTTGATTGGCACCTCATCCACAAGCATTCACTTTCTCCACCACCAACATACAGTAGCAGCAGTGTGTACCATCTACGTATTGCACTGCAGGAACTCACTGAGGCTCCTTAGGCCGCATTAAAATAAGAAGTCAGATAGACTTGAAACTTTAATTCTGTTTCTCTGTCCACAGATGCTGCCAGACCTGCAGAGTTTTTCCATCATTTTCTCTTTTTATTCCTGAGACTGTGTCTTAAACAAAAGCAGAAGATACCTGGGAACACCATAATCTGGAAGTTCCCTCCAAGCCACTCGCCATCCTGACTTGGAAATATATTACCATTCCTTCACTGTCACTGGATCAAAATCCTGGAATTCCCTCTCTAACAGCACTGTGGGTTTACCTACATCTCAGAGACAGCACGAATCAAGAAGGCAGCTCACCTCCATCTGCTCAAGGGCAATTAGGGATGGGCAATAAATGCTGGCCTAGCCAGTGCAACCTACATCCCTTGAACAAATGAAAACAGTAATAATTTGAATTGAACATTTGGGAAATGTTAATACCTTTGAGGATAAATTGGCTTGTTTCAGAGGCTGGGGTAGCACTCACAAAGACCCAATCCCCTGGCTGACATTGAGTTAAGAAATTGATCCTCGTACCTAATTGATATGTGCTATTCACATTATCCATCACTTAATAGGAGTCACTGACACCATTTAGGTAGGGAGGTGCACTTTGGCTACTGGACATTAACAACTGATGTGCAGATTTGAAAAATTCCAGGTTGCTGATGCTGCACAGGAGCTTGTAAAGATGGTACTCTAAAGCGAGATGTTGTCTCTGTTAAGATGGCCAGGAGGGAGGATGAAGGATCTTAAGACAGATGACTAGGCAGTAGCTGCAGAACATGGCAGAGGGGATTAATGCTAGCAGCATTACACCCAGAACATGGCCACAATTCCAATGTATCATTTTTGGTTGGTGATCAATGACATTGATAATATCATTCCATCTCTTCTAACCATAAAAATAACTTTCTGAATGAGAATAAGTTTTTAAAAAGACTGGTTTACTGGACTTGTAGAAGACAAAAATTTCAGTGTTGATATGGGAGCAATGTTGGCACAGATCCCAATGTTTAAAGTGACAGAAAGTATTGATTGTACAAATGGACTTGTTGGTAGATCCTCCAACAGCAGCCTAGATGATAAACTTGTCAACAACAATTAGACAGAGCTCAGTGAAGTCTGAATAGCCTCCATTGTCAGCTGCTCCTCCATTGCAAGAGTGACGCAATGAGAACACTTCAGCCAATACCTTCAGCCAACAAGGTCGCTCAGCTGACATCTTTATCAACAACAGCCTCCGATGCACATTCTCAATTTCATTTCAGCTCTGACACTTGAAGAAACTTGGCATCATACTTACAGGAAAAGAAACAAAATTCAGTTACAGTGTGAAATGGGCTGCTGATTTGCTTTAGTCGATATTGTATACTGTCATTCACAATTTCATCCCACAAATGCTACATTCACACCAACATTTCATCTGATTTCAGTTCAACTTGTCTAAGCGAGGAGTGAATTATCTCCATCACCTATCAAACCATCATTTGGATGAGTTCACAACTAAGGCTGTCCACACACCTTCCAGCATCAGCTTTGACTGAAGTAATTGGAAAAACCTCGGCAATGAAACTTAAGAAAGGAAGCTACTTTTCAGCAGTTTCAGGCAGTGACAACTTTTGTGTCCCACATTCTATTGCGGACCTTTTAGCTTGAGTTGACTGGGGACAATCCCACAAATATCCTTAAGATGGAGAAGCAAAACATGAACAGGAGGACGGGAAATGCATAGGTTAAGATTACACTAAAGGAGAAGGAGAACAAGAAGATACCTTTCCACCAGACCACGCAGATCTCACTGCTTCCCAGATATGTGACAGGAGAGGCCTGTATGTGAAGGCAGTGGTTCAGTAAAGAGATGTAGAAAGAACTTTGTTCCCTGTTGCAGATTGTCTCCAATAATCCAGTCCAAAGCATAAAACAAGGAACAGACTTTCTTCATAACACTGGATTTTAGAAGTGGTTCTGATTTTTTTTATAGTGTTTCCTTTTATTCAAAATCCCCTTGTCTTTTCTATGGTATTCTTAAAATTATCCTAAAGCTGTTCGAAAGGACCAGGGGCACCACTGGTCTTTGGCTGCATTGTGGTATCACAGGGCTTCTAAGTTCAGAGAGAACTCTTTGACAAGCTCTACCACCACTGAAGATGAGTGGGCAGTCAGGTCCTGCCATCAAAATCATAACATGGTTCAAAACATAGCATGAGATAACATCTGGAGAGAAGATAGCTTCAAGAGAGTGGATCTGCATCCACGCTGGCTCCTGGGTCTCAGTGCTGATTGATCAATGGAAGGCTGATCATTGGGTATGATGGCACTGTATCTATTAGATTCTTCACATCCTGAAGCACCTACACAAACACAAAACTTAACTCTCGCTGAAATAAGGTGCTGCACATTTCTCACAGCTCTGTAGAGGGAACAATTTAGAGAAAAGTAACCATCTGGTTTTGCAATCAGTCTCTTGAAATCAATGTTTTTGATAAGAACAAAACATTTGCAAGACGCAAAGTAAGTCACTCTTCTGCTGCTCCTGAACCATTTACGTAGAGCAAACATTAAGTTATGATTTTCCTGTCTGAATGTAAAATCTGTTTACACAGAGCCAACTTTACTCTGACTTGGCACCGAATCACTTTGCAGTGAAATAATGATGTTTCAGTCAGCATGACTCGGGTTCAAAGCCTAAGGGGGTTAACAAAATAATGTATGAATATCCATGTGATGTGTGCACATTTACTCCAGATACAGCTTCTGAGCACAACTTCATCATCATTTGTCCAGATGATATTGTGAAACTGCTTGTTGGGGTGCTTGACTTTCATAGATGCACAGCCACAAGGAGGGAGGTGTTCAGCAAGGGCATTAGCAGGAATGGGGGTAACAGCAAGGGTAGTATATACAAATTTCATGCCTGAGCCTACATCCCTGATATATTGGGATAGGTTTTCAACACATAGGTTTTCTCAGATGTAGAATTGGTGTTGTGGATTTGCTGAATATTAAGTAAACAGAAAACTTTCATTTCCACCAGAGTTGAAAATCTTCGATTTTCTCTGACCTTCTTCATCTGCATTTCTGCCAAGATTCACACTTGCTGTGTTCTGTTTAGCAGTTCACTTTATGATTGTAGTATTATACTGCAGGCTTTTCTTTGGTATTTTGTGGTATGAAACTGGGAGTGGCCACATGTCATTATATAGCATATTTAATCTGTTACAGTGAGCTAGTAGCTCATGAGCTGCAGCTCTGTTCAAATCAATGGGATTCAATGATTAATCAGATTATACAGCCTGCTGTGTTTGGGTTGTGCTTTTTCAGGTTATTACTGCGAATTTCAGTCAGTCCTCTCGCTTTTCTACACTCTCACAGCAACGTTGATCTTCACCCAGAGGACTATCGAAATCTTTTCCTAAGCTGATAATTCCTGACATGGAATAATATTTTTTTTTAAAAAAAGAATTGTCACGGAAATGTTAGTCCAGCCCTATGTGTCTCCGTGAGATTACCTGGGATTAAATATTTGCTGCATTCCCTGCAAGAATTATTTTGGACATATTCGATTGCACAGCCTGGTCTGAATTGCTATGTCTTCAGAGAAGAGAGTGAACGGGCTAGATAATTATGGATATACAGTAAGTATCAATTGTCCTCTGAGAAAATGATTTTCTTTTATATTGCTAATGCAAAAAGTAACAAAAATCTGTGCGCTAAGCAATGTAGTATGTAATAATGGCTCATTTGTGCTTAAGTTTAATTTCTTTTCTAGTCGTCAGGGTTATTCCTTTAACTTTCCTTTGATGGGCAGTACAGTGCCATAGTGGTTAGCACTGCTACCTCACTTCTCCAGGGACTTGCATTTGATTCCCTGCTTGGGTCACTGTGTACAGTCTGCATATTCTCCCTGTGTATGCATGGGTTTCTTTTGGGTGCTCGGTTTCCTCCCACAGTCCAAAAGACATGTTGGTTAGGTGCATTGACCATGCTAAATTCTCCCTCAGTGTACCCTAACATTTGACGGAGTGTGGCAACTAGGGGCTTTTCACCATAATTTCATTGCAGTGTAAATGTAAGCCGACTGGTGACACTAATAAATAGACTTTAAACTGATGTTAGTGCAAGAACCCATATATTCAAAAGTATTTTGTCCTCAACTCTTTCTCAGTGACCCTGCCGCTATATGCTACCATAAGAAGTCTCACAACACCAGGTTAAAGTCCAATAGGATTATTTGGTAGCACAAGCCATTAGCTTTCAGAGCGCTGGCCCTTCATCAGGTGAGTGGGGGTTCGATTCACAAACAAGGCATATAAAGACATAAACTCTATTTACAAAATAATGGTTGGAATGCAAGTCAGTCCAACCATTATTTTGTAAATAGAGTTTATGTCTTTATATGCCCTGTTTGTGAACTGAAATCCCACTCACCTGATGAAGGGCCAGCGCTCCGAAAGCTAATGGCTTGTGCTACCAAATAATCCTATTGGACTTTAACCTGTTGTTGTGAGACTTCTTACTGTGCTTACCCTAGTGCAATGCCGGCATCTCCACATCATCCCTGTATGCTAAGCATGGCTAAGGAAGCAGGAAGGTTTCGGGTATGTACAATCCTTTGATCCATCTTAATCCTAATAAATTTCTGAAATAAAGTGGTGAATATTCTTAGCTGAATCCAGCCACGAGGACCTCATTCACATGTCAGCCGTCGAGTCATAGACCTGACTTAATGTTAGCTTGCAACTATAGGCAGACAAAAGGAGATTGTTTTCCCTCCTTAATTCAATGTCTGGTGAAGGTTTACCTATCACAGGACATTTGTTTTGTAATTGTTGAGTTGATCAAAGAGCTAGTTGTTCTGTAGATCGTGTCATGACTCAAGTTTCTGATTACAAAGTGTTCTGTGTTGTGTCCTACATTTTATTAGATAGCAGCTCTTACGTTGCTTTATGCTGCAGACTATCTTCTAGTTATATTTTCTTCCAGCTCCTTCAGAGTTTCAGGTTTTACTCAGTCATTGTAAATCAAAATACTTCAGGTGCTGAAAATCTAGAAAACAAAAGCTGAAGAACTCAGCAGGCAGACAGTATCTGTGGAGAGGAATGGTGTTGCTTCAAGTTCAGATGATATTTCCTCAGAACACAGGATTCTGATGAATGCTCCTCTTGAGCTGAAACATTCACTTGGACGGGGGGGAGGGGGCGATTTCTGCCAGCATTCACCACAGGAGAAAATGATGATGATGGTGGAAAATCTCTCAAGACCCCTGAATCGAGAATCTTGGCGGTGAGATCTTTTCCTCTGATTTCCCTGCCTCTCACTATTACTGTAACAAGATTCCCAGTGCCGAGGGTGGGCCCTCTGAGGGTCTCCTTTGTTGGGGGTTCCCCTTATTGTAGGGGGGAGTGGTGAAGGGTTACCCCAGTGCTTGTATGAGAGGTGGGGAGGGGGCATTTTTCTGGCGCATGTGTGTGTGTGTGTGTGTGTGGGGGGAGGAGGGGGGAGGAGGGGGGTGGTTGCCCCAGTGCTTGATGTGGGAGAGGGGAGAGTATAATTTTAACCCAGATCTCTTTAACAATGACACTGTGCTGCCGGCTTTAACAGATCCTGTCCTGGCAGTGTGACGGGGAAAACCACGCCCCAGATATTTTTGGAGAGAAACTTGGCAGTTCAGCTGGAAAGCTACATGCCACTTCTCCCACCTCAGCCAGCCCTCTATACACAGAGTGAAAATATCGCCCTCCAGTTCTCTCCACAGATGTTGCCTGAGTATCTTTGTTTTGATTTTATTTTAAACATTGAGATTTAGGCAGCGTCCTGCAATAATGAGTTGTATGACTTCAGCCAGGGCATCGTAGGGATGCTGGGGTTGGCTTCATTGTCACTGGCTGCAAATGATAAAAAATGGCAGGACTACTGATAATTGCTGATTTGTGCCAGAAAGAGTGTGTGTGCAGTGTGAGGAAGGAATGGGCCTGCGCTGCTCACTACCATGTAAAGCCCAAACACAATGATTGCTGAGGTTCAAGCAGAAGCATGTGACTTCATCGGCAAGATACTATGGACAGGTGATATGGTGAAACTATGTCCCAGTGTGGATGATCACCTTCAGGAGAGCAGGGTAGAAAATGGGGTGAGGGACATTCCAAATTTGGGGCATCACGGTGGCACAGTGGTTAGCACTGCTGCCTCATAGCTCCAAGGACCCCAGGTTCAATTCCTGGTTTGGGTCACTGTCTGTGTGGAGTTTGCACGTTCTGTGTGTGTGTGTGTGTGTGTGTGTGGTGTGTGTGTGTGTGGATTTCCTCTGGGTGCCCTGTTTTCCTCTCTAGTCCAAAGATGTGCTAGTTATGTTGATTGGCCATGTTAAATTGCTCTTTAGTGTCAGAAGGTTAGTTGGGTAAATAAGTAGGCTTTGGGGATAGGTACCGGGTCGGATTGAGGTCAGTACAGACTCAATGGCCAAATGGCCTCCTTCTGCACTGTAGGGATTCAATGATTCTATGAGGTGGCAGGGCATTAAAATGCCCATATCTGTGCACAAAAGTAAGGTCTATGGTGCATGATGACTGAAACATAAATAAAATTAAACACTTTGACAGTCAATCTGTGCCCCAAACCAATTTCTGATATGCTCAGTAATTAATTATATTACCCAACTGATTCAAACTTTTGCATGTTGTTCAATTTTTTTCTGATAAATTGTGAAAGCTTAAATCCTGGTTAAAAAAAGTGTGAGGCAAGTGGCTGCAATGCTGAGCACTTTTAATATAATTTGAGTTTGTTCTTCAGGAGCATTCATTTTAAGTTGTTCTTTAGAATGAAGATGGAGGCACTCATTATACCAGCACACCAGATAACATAAAGGACAAGAAGCTTTCTTCACGCAAGGAGAACATGAACAAAATGACATACTATGTCACTGATGTTCCTCCCTGGTACTTGTGCATACTTCTTGGTACTCAGGTAAGAAACAGAGGGAGATAATACGAGAGCTGTACATTGGGAAAACATATTTTATCTTCCATATCCTCAGACTTATTGTGACTGGAGTGCATGTGTACCACCGGTAGGATGCACTGCAGCAACTTATCGAGATCTTCCTGTCAGCGGTTCCCCCAAATCCATGGCCGGAAATCTTATGGCTGCTTATGACAGCAGGATTTTCCCATCCAGCTGCGGTGAACCGAGATTTGGCTGGACGCCAAGTCCTCTGACCTCGCTGCGGCGGAACCGTGACATGAACAGCTGGCAAGATCGTCCCACTACCTTTGCCACCCTTGACAAAAGCATCAGATGCATGGAAAAACCGTCACCCCCAAGTTCCCCTCTCATCATGCACCATCCTGACTTGGGCTTCTATCACCATTCCATCATTGTTGCTGGTTCAAAGTCCTGGAACTTCCCCCCTGACAGCACTGCGGATGTACTGACATCAGAATGTCTGCAAGCAGGCTGAAGAAAGCAGTTCACCACCAGCTTTTCAAGAGCTCCTGGCGGTTAACAATAAGTAGCAGTATTGCCAGCGATGCCCACATCCTAAGGACTAAGTCAAAAAAGACTGCCACAACTTACTTTGCAATCAATGAATTATACTTCCTTGTTACAGGGGTAAACATGGCAGCCTAATTCATGCAAAGCTAAATCCAAGAAAAAGCATGTTGGGTAATGATCAGCTAATGTTGTTGCTGTTTCTGTTGCTAAGTCATTGTCTGCTTTTTGAGTAATGCTACTAAATATTTTAGATCCATTTAAACATTTGAAACAATGCATCCACCCCTCAGTATCGCACTAAAATGCTAGCCTCAATTCAATGAGGTACGTAAGGCCATAGTGAAACTCTGAAATAGTATAAAACAGAGAGAGAAAAATAAAGAGAGATAAAGAAAGATTATACAAAGCAGAGACAATATCAGCTGGCTGTTCAAACACACAGCCCCCAGTGGCCAAATCTATCCTCCTCTCACTTAATATTTAAACACACATGTCCAGATTTTCTGCAAGATTCCTTGCAATCTCACGCTTAGGCAGAGACTTAGTGGAAACTGCAAAAATCCCAGGAACAACTGTTTCTCCGAGTTTTCTGCCAATCTTTCATGGATGTTGTTGTTGGACATCTGTAGAACTCGATGGAAATTCTTCCTCTTTGTATTAATGATTAGTAGATAGTGGGTAAGGAGCAGTTACTAAGGCTAAATTCCCTCTGGTTGTGTTGGCATTTAGGAGAATGGGGCAGATGAAAATAAAAATGATATCTCCACAAATAATGCTGTGACCTTTTACAATGTCTAATGACAAATGGAGGAAATGAAGGTTTGCCTTCTACGGAAATAGGGCAAACAGGTAGGGAGGTCATGGAACCTTTACAGATTAAAGAGGAGGGGGTGCTGGCTGTCTTGAGGCAAATCAGAGTGGATAAATCCCCAGGTCTGGACAGGGTATTCCCACGGACCTCGAGGCAGGCTAGGAGTGAACTTGCAGGGGCCCTGGCAGACATATTTAAAATGTCAGTATTCACAGGGGAGGTGCCGGATGATTGGAGGGTGGCTCATGTTGTTCCATAAGAACATAAGAAATAGGAGCAGGAGTAGGCCATCTAGCCCTTCGAGCCTGCCCCGCCATTCAATAAGATCATGGCTGATCTGTCGTGGCTCAGTTCCACATTCCCGCCCTCTCCCCATAACCCTTAATCCCCTCTCTTATCAAAAACCCATCAACCCGCGTCTTAAAAATATTTAGCGAGGTAGCCTCCACCACTTCAACGGGCAGAGAATTCCAGGGATTCACCACCCTTTGAGTGAAGAAGTTCCTCCTCAACTCCGTTCTAAACCGCCCCCCCTTTATCTTGAGGCTGTGCCCCCTAGTCCTACTATCCATTCTGAACGGGAAGAGTCTCTCCACCTCTATCCTATCCATCCTATTCATCATCTTATACGTCTCAATGAGATCTCCCCTCATTCTTCTAAACTCTAACGAGTACAAGCCTAGTTTATTCAGCCTCTCCTCATAGCGCAACCCCCTCAACTCCGGCATCAGCCTAGTAAACCTCCTCTGCACTCCCTCCAAGGCCAAAATATCCTTGCGTAAGTACGGCGCCCAAAACTGCACACAGTACTCCAGCTGTGGCCTCACCAATGCCCTATACAGCTGCAGCAAGACCTCCCTACTTTTATATTCAATCCCCCTCGCTGTGAAGGCCAGCATCCCATTCGCCTTCCTGACCACCTGCTGCACCTGCAAGCTGGGTTTTTGCGACTCATGCACAAGGACCCCGAGGTCCCTCTGCACCATCGCCTGCTGCAGTTTTTCTCCACGTAAGTAATAATCCTTCCTACCATTATTCCTACCAAAGTGGACCACCTCGCACTTGCCAACATTGAATTCCATTTGCCAGTTCCTGGCCCATTCGCCCAGCCTATCTCGATCCTTCTGCAGACTCTCCACACCCTCCGCACAATTTGCCATTCCCCCAATCTTGGTGTCATCAGCAAATTTCGACACTGTACACTCGGTTCCCTCCTCCAGATCATCTATATAAATGGTAAATAGCTGAGGCCCCAGCACTGACCCCTGGGGCACTCCACTAGTCACCAACCACCAATCCGAATAGCACCCATTGACCCCCACTCTCTGCCTCCTATTTGACAACCAATCCTCTATCCACGCTAACACCCTACCCCCAACTCCATGCCCCCATACCTTCTGCAATAACCTCTTGTGAGGTACCTTGTCAAACGCCTTCTGAAAAAGGTTCCAAAAGAAATCCAGGAAATTATAGGCCAGTAAATTTGACGTCGTTGGTGGGCAAGTTATTGGAAGGTGTGATAAGGGATAGGATCTACAAATATTTGGATAGACAGGGACTTATTAGGGAGGGACCTCAGGGTCCTTGTGCATGAGTCGCAAAAACCCAGCTTGCAGGTGCAGCAGGTGGTCAGGAAGGCGAATGGGATGCTGGCCTTCATAGCGAGGGGGATTGAATATAAAAGTAGGGAGGGCTTGCTGCGGCTGTATAGGGCATTGGTGAGGCCGCAGCTGGAGTACTGTGTGCAGTTTTGGTCGCCGTACTTACGCAAGGATATTTTGGCCTTGGAGGGAGTGCAGAGGAGGTTTACTAGGCTGATACCGGAGTTGAAGGGGTTGAGCTATGAGGAGAGGCTGAATAAACTAGGCTTGTACTCGTTAGAGTTTAGAAGAATGAGGGGAGATCTCATTGAGACGTATAAGATGATGAATGGGATGGATAGGATAGAGGTGGAGAGACTCTTCCCGCTCAGAAAGGACAGTAGGACTAGGGGGCACAGCCTCAAGGTTAAGGGGGGGCAGTTTCGAACGGAGTTGAGGAGGAACTTCTTCACTCAAAGGGTGGTGAATCTCTGGAATTCTCTGCCCGTTGAAGTGGTGGAGGCTGCCTCGCTAAATATTTTTAAGACGCGGGTTGATGGGTTTTTGATGAGAGGGGGTTAAGGGTTATGGGAAGAGGGCGGGAATGTGGAACTGAGCCATGACAGATCAGCCATGATCTTATTGAATGGCGGGGCAGGCTCGAAGGGCCAGATGGCCTACTCCTGCTCCTATTTCTTATGTTCTTATGTTCTATGTTCTTATGAGAATCAACATGGCTTTGTGCGTGGTAGATCATGTTTGACCAATCTATTAGAGTTTTTTGAGGAAGTTACCAGGAAAGTGGATGAAGGAAAGGCGGTGGATGTTGTCTACCTGGATTTTAGCAAGGCCTTTGACAAGGTCCCTCATGGGAGGTTAGTTAGGAAGGTTCAGTTGCTAGGTATACGTGGGGAGGTAGTAAATTGGATTAGACACTGGCTCAATGGAGGAAGTCAGAGAGTGGTAGTGGAGGATTGCTTCTCTGGGTGGAGGCCTGTGACTAATGGAGTGCCACAGGGATCGGTGTTGGGTCCATTGTTGTCTGTCATCTATATCAGTGATCTGGATGATAATGTGGTAAATGGGATCAGCAACTTTGCTGATGATACAAAGATTGCAGGTGTAGTGGACAGTGAGGAAGGTTTTCAAAGCTTGCAGAGGGACTTGGACGAACTAGAAGAATGAGCTGGAAAATGGCAAATGGAATTTAACGCAGAGAAATGTGAGGTATTGCACTTTGGAAGGACAAACCAAAGTAGAACGTACAGGTAAATGGTAGAACGCCGAAAAGTGTAATTGAACAGAGGGATCTGGGAATACAGGTACAGAATTCCCTAAAAGTGCTGTCTCAGGTGGATAGGGTCATAAAGAGTGCTTTTGGTACATTGGCCTTTACAAATCGGAGTATTGAGTATAAAAGTTGGAGTGTTCTGGTAAGGTTATATAAGGCATTGGTGAGGCCAAATTTAGAGTATTGTGTACTGTTTTGGTCACATAGTTACAGAAAGGATGTAAATAAGGTTGAAAGAGTGCAGAGAAGGTTCACAAGGATGTTGCCGGGACTTGAGAAGCTACGTTACAGAGAGAGATTGAATAGGTTAGGACTTTATTCCCTGGAGCGTAGAAGAATGAGGGGAGCTTTGATAGAGGTGTATAAGATTTTGATGGGTATAGATAGAGTGAATGCAAGTAGGCTTTTTCCACTGAGGCTAGAGGAGAAAAAAACCAGAGGGTGAAAGGAGAAAAGTTTAAAGGGAATATTAGGTGGAACTTCTTCACGCAGAGAGTGGTGGGAATGTGGAATGAGCTGCCGGATAAAGTGGTAAATGCGGGGTCACTTTTAACATTTAAGAAAAACTTGGACGGGTTCATGGATGAGAGGGATGTGGAGGGATATGGTCCAAGTGCAGGTCAGTGGGACTAGGCAAAAAATGGTTCAGCACAGACAAGAAGGGCCAAAAGACCTGTTTCTGAGCTGTAATTTTCTATGGTTCTATGGTTTCTTGTAAATTTTATGGACAATACTAATTAAAGAAGGAGGAGCGAGACAATATTTTGCCCTTTATTAGGCATTTTAGAGGAAGACATGAACAAGCCTGTTATACATTCTTTGTTAGCAACTGTCAGTGATGACTTTGCTTTCCCAGTTACACCTCCTGAGAACCATTTTTTAGATTCATTACTTGATGCAATATCACTTTCTTCTGCCTTTCCCCACCATCCCTTTTGTCATTTAATCTCCTACCTTACACCCTACACGGACTTTCCCTTTTGTTCTTTCTTCTCACTAGCTCTCCCCATTTCCCAGTCTCCATACTTGCTTCAACCTCGTTACATCTTGAACTTTCTTGAGTTTGGACGGAAGATCATTGATTTGAAACCTTAACTGTTCTCTCCATAGATGCTTCCTGATTTGTTGAGTATTAATCCAGCATGTTCTGTTTTTATTGCCAGATTTGATAATATTTTGCCTCTGATTAAATTCTATTGCAATGTCATTTTCCCCAGCATTTTCTGACCGCTTTGGGCGGTATTGTGGCCATCCCACTTCTCCTGTCACGGGAATTGTGCTTACAACATGACCACGTCACCCAGGGCTATCTTATCAGCACTATATTCTTTGTGTCAGGAATGTGCACAGTACTTCAAGTTCTTTTTGGAGTCAGGTGAGATATCAACGTCGTGTGATCTTCAACCTGTGCTAAACAATCAAAATCTTTATACAATTTTTAATCTCAGTTTCTATAAAACATGGCAGAGTCCATTCTGCCTTAGACTGTCAATGCATTGGAATGTTAGCCTTAATATCTTAGAGAATCTGGAATGCAAAAAGATAATAAGTTATGGCCCATCAATACAAACCTGAATAGAGAACTCTGTTCTGGAAATCTTGGATATGTGTATTGTCTTGGAAGCATTGGTTAACTAGAATGATACCCCAAGGTTTAGATTACAAGAAGAGATGACACACACCAGGGCTGTATTTCCTGGAATGTAAATGGTTAAGAGGTGACATGATCAATCTTTCCAAGTCATTAAAGAACAAGGTAGAGAAAATCTATTAGAAATTGGAAAATGAGCCTCGGCGTCGGGATATATTCTAAAAATTAGAACCAGGTTAAGAGTAGCAAAGTTAGGAAACATGATTTCATGTGAAGAGTGACAAAATAATGGAACTGTCTGCAACAAAAAGGAGTAGCTACTGGCTCAATTCATCATTTAAAATCTGAGATTGTTGGAATCCCACTCAACAAAGGTAGAATGGGATATAGAGCTAAGGTGGATAGGTGGAGTTAATAAACATCTCACAGAATTGTGAAACAGGCCAAATGGCGTAATCCTGTTCCTACCTTAAGTCAAGATTGGTTGTGAGCACATTTACAATATACAATGCCAAGCAATTTAGCATTTTTTTGCCATTAGTGTTGATATAGTCAATATTTCCTCTCATGGCTCTCAGTATTAATGTCAGTCATTTCCAGTCAATCTTAAGGTACAGTACCAGCAAGGTTGGACCTAATCCACAATTGGACCAAGCCCAATCTATTGGTGATAGGAGACTGGTTATTGTAAGTCTAATTTGCACTGAAACTGAAGTAGGAATGGTCGATTAGAAGATTAGGGGAGACTTTGCCTAGTGATATTATCACTGGGCTATTAATCCAGAAACTCAGCTAACGTTCTGGGGACCCGAGTCCCACCATAGCAGCTGGTGGAATTTGAATTCAATAAATAATGTCTGGAATTAAGAATCTACTGATGACCATTGTTGATTGTTGGAAAAACCCATCTAACTCATTAATGTCCTTTAGAGAAAGATCTACTGTCTTTACCTGGTCTGGCCTACATGTGACCCCAGAACCGCAGCAATGTGGTTGACTCTCAACTGCCCTTGAGCAACTAGAGATGAGCAATAAATGCTGGCCAGCCATATCCCACAAATGAATAAAAAAATGCTTGAGTTTGGGCAACGTATTCTTTGACATTGATTTTAAAATTTGTATCCACACCAGTTTGGGTGGGCACTTGCTAACTTTATATAAAAAAGGGACCTCCCAAATTCCCAGATAGTCTGGTGGAGTCAGCAGTAGCTGTTGCCTAAGAAGCAATACCAACATTTATGCTGAGATCAAAATGAAATTAACTTCACCAAAAATTGTATACATTTATAGCCACTGCTGTAACAAGGAGAATTGACCAATTTGCTATGTTTGTTTCAGGTTGCCAATTCTTCAAGGAGGGACATTTGCTTTCCTAACTCCTACTTTAGCAATGCTGTCTTTGCCCCAGTATAAATGTCCAGAATGGACATACAACAAAACATTAGTCAACGTCAGTGATCCTGTCTTTCTTGAAGTTTGGCAGACACGAATACGAGAGGTATTTTATTACTAAAAACAGAAACTTCTTTTTCAGGAGACTGGCAAACACAGCGGATTCACCTCTTGGGCCTGGGCTTGACTTCTAGTCTGGACTGATGAGCTGAAAAATTTCTCTAGCAGCAAGGGTTCTCTGTATAAGGAACTTGACAGATTTAACCTTCTTCCTGATAGGTCTTAGCTTCTAATAGAACATTAACTTTGTAACTTCACTCAATGAATGATGTTATTATCCTCCTAGTTGTCAATAAGTTTCAAAAAAGATATTTGAATTCCTAGTGACCAATTTAAAGGAATTACAAGATTTCAAGTTTTAAGATTTTTACTGTAACAAACAAGATAAAAGCAAAATCAACTAAACATTACTTGGTAATCAACTAAAACTCTAAACTAAAGAATAACAATCCTTTGTTTTAACGTGACCAATAAACCCATAGCACATATATTGTATACACACACACACTATGACACACCCGCCACAGAATTACAGTTGCTAAAAGAAACTATCCACAGTCATCACCAGCTTCCAATAGGTTCACATCTCTCCATTTCGATAAGTTATAACATCCCATGACCATCAAAAGACCCTTCCTTCAGAGAATTCTGAACAGACTTTCAACAGACCCCAGAGTGGCACAGTGGTTAGCACTGCTGTCTCACAGCATCAGGGATCCTCAATTCCAGCCTTGGGTGACTATCTTTGTGGTGTTTGCATGTTCTCTTTGTATCTGTGTGGGTTTCCCCCCACACTCCAAAAATGTGCAAGTTATGTGGATTGGCCAAGCTCAATTGCCCCTTAGTATCTCAAGATGTGTATGTTAGGAGGATTAGTAGGGAAAGTGCATAGGATTATGGGGATAGGATCTGAGTAAGATGTTCAGTGTAGACTCAATGGGCTGAATGGCCTCTTCCTGCACTGTAGGGATCCTATGATCCTAGAATCACTCCTTTTGGTCTCATCATGGCAAATTTTCCAAAGTCTTTAGTTTGCCTCAGGATGCATCGCTTTGACCAAAGACCACCTTCCTCCCTGCATTCTGTTTGGCAGCTCACCAAAGGTTTGCCGCCATCTCCATTTTGTTAATCACATCAGCTGCAGCTTTTGTCTCTGTGAGACTTCCTTCTTTATCTCTCTGTTTCTGCCTAAAAATTCACAAGCCTGTCCACAGTTAACACAAATACTTTTCCTTCCCTTTGTTTCTCGGTGTGAAATATGTCACATACATTTCAATAGCCTCTGGCCCCCCCACCCTCCCCCATCCTCATGATAACCAAGCCACATAGCCGCAGGCTTGTTGTCAGGCAGAGCTCAATGTCATTCACGTGACCCTCTTTATTCCTCCATCTTTCCTTGAATTAAAGATGCAGTACAAAAGATCTTCATCTTAACAAAGGGTGAGATTTCCCACCCTGTTTTGCAGAGCAGAACCGCCATTGGCTGGCAGTGGAAACTTCCGGTCTCATCACTGTCAATAATATTTCCCACTGGTCACACCATCCACTGCCAGGTAACCTACATCGGGGACAGGGTGGGTAGGTGGTGGTGCTGGGGGAGGGGTGGTCACTGTAACTTATGATTGAGCTTACACGCTGTCCATTGTTTGAATAATCTAAGCTTTGCTCCATCAAGTTAAAATGTTTTAGATCCCTCCTCTCTTTGCAATTCAACGTTTTCCTTTTTTTCTCTTTGGGATTTGCCTTTCTTGTTTCTCTCTTTCCATTTGGAATTTAAATGTCTTCACTTCTCCCTCTTCCTCAAATTCAAGTTGCTTTATTTGTAATTGAAGTCTAGCGAACTCAACCTGCAGGCTATCTGGATTACTCTTTTCTTCCTCAAGGTTCAGATGTTGAGCTGAAACCTAATAAGAAGTCTCACAAAACTCCACTCACCTGACGAAGGGTCAGAGGCCCAAAAGCTAGTGGCTTTTGCTACTAAATAAACCTGTTGGACTTTAACCTGGTGTTGTGAGGCTTCTTCCTGTGTTTACCCAAGTCCAACGCCAGCATCTCCACAGCTGAAACCTTAACAGTTTCTGACATTTTAGCTGCTACTTCTAAATCAATTTCCAATGCCCTTCCATTTCTTCCAAATTAGCTTACGTTTACTCTTACAAGATGTCCACAATTAGATCCGCTTTATTGAGAACAGCTTCAGGAATAGGTGTAGCCATGTTCATTCTTAATACAGTAAAAGTTACTATGAAATCTAGTTTGTTTTAGACTCTGAAAAAGTCTGGTGAACCTCATTTCCAGCCTCTGGACCTGTACCTAGGACAACCTATTGAATTTCCATACAGACCAATAACTTTTAAAAAGATATTTGAATCCCCAGTGACCAATTTGGAAGAATTGCATAACAAGATTTCAAGATAAGACTTCTACTGTAACAGATAAAGTAATATCAACGTCAGTTAAACATTATTTAATAGGCAGTTAATAGTCTACAAGAATAAACCTTATTAATTTTTAATGTAACAGATAAACCCATGCCACAAATATTTACATTACTGCACACTCTCCACCGAATTATATCTTTATTGGAATTAACCTACATGCACTGCCAATTTCCAATGGGAAGCTGCCTGTTTTGCTGAGTTGTAATGTCAAGTGACTGTCAAAAGCACTTTTCTCAACTTTTGGAAAAACCCTGAACTGACTACCAGCGATAAGGTCCACTCCAGTGGTTTCTCATCTCTGCCTTGCCAGGGCAAACCTTCCAGTCTTTAGATTAACCCAGGATGCCTCTCTTTGTCCAGAGAGCATCCTCTGCCCTGCATTCTGACTGGTAGCTTGCAGAGGACTTGCAACCTTCTCATCCCTGTTGACTACAATAGCTGCAGCCTTTTGCCTCTGTGAGGCTGAGCTCTCTTTCCCTGGCACTCCAAAATTTAGAGACTGAAAGTCTAGCCAACTGCTCTTCATGTGTGAAATATAGCAAGTATCTTTCAATGCCCTCTAACCTGGACTCCCCTGTCCTCATAGTAACCAAGCCACCCAGATTTAAAGTTGGGCAGAATGTGAAGCAGATCACATGACCCTTTTTATTCCTCCATTTTACCTTGAATGAAAGATACAGTCCACATCATAATCCTCTTATAAAACCTCACATTTGTGACAATGTAGGAAACGTGTAGAAAGACGTATGATAGTATATTGAGGCTACAATTAAGGAATAATGTTGGCGTAGTGTAAAACTTTACACTGCAACTAATTTACTCCATACTTGACCCAGGAGCATTTCAATCTGATAGCAGATGTCCAAAATAAAAAATCAATTTCAGAGTTTACATCATACAGTTATAGAATAGAGTTATAAAGACATGTGGCGTGGAAGGAAACTATTTTGCCCATCAATTCCACACTATAAGCAATCCAGTTAGTCCTCTTTCTCACATTCTGTCTCCATAGCTGTGCATTGCCTCTCTCTGCTTCTGCCACCCTCATAGGCATGAGTCCCAGGTCTTTCCCATTCACCAATAAAATAGATTCTTCCTCACACTGCCCCCTCCATCTATTGTCCAAAACCTTCAATCTTGTGCCCATCAGCTAAGGGAAACAGATTTCCTTTGTCTACCTCATGTGAACCTGCATCATCCCGAGTGCTCTATCAAATCTTCTCTCAGCCTCCTTTACTTCAAGGAGGACAACCCCAGCCCCTCCAACCTGACTTTGTAGGGAAAATCCCTCAGTGGTGGATCCATTCTGGTAAATCTCCTCTGTGCCCTCTCAAGGAACTTCACATCCTTCCTTCCATCACCCAGCAAGTATTTCAGAAAAATGTAAGAACTTTAGTTTTATTTGGTACTCTTTCAAAGAATGAGGCACAATGGCTGGAATTTTCCAGCTGTTCTCACCGGTGGGGTCTTCCTGCCCCACCAACAGTGAAACCCAGCTGGGGATGTGTTATAGAATGGGAACCCCATTGATAGCGCCATTGGCCAATGGCAAGCTGTCTCTGTGAAATGCACCATAGGGTGCGTAGAAAATCCTGCCCGATGGGTTAAATCTTTATGTGCTCTGTGAATCTGTGACGTTGATAGGGAAGAGAAAGAATTTGTGACTGATTAGAAAAACATTCTGTTCTTTTATGTTACACAATGGCCCAACCCAAATACCATTCATTTACCTATGAATTTTCCCTTATGAAAATGGTTACTTATTATCCATTGTATTTTGACAATGACTATTAAGCATGATGGGTTTGTCTCATTTGATATCTTTCCTAGTCCTGCTGAGAGTGATTTGTTTTATGTTGCTTCTTTCCACTCTCAGCTGGCAATATGAAGTGTAGCAAAAAGTATGTTTCCCATTCCATTTTTGCAGTTAATATATAAAGTAAGATTTACATTTATATCACTCTTTTATTGACCCCCCGATGCCTTTCAGAGCCTTACAGCAAGTGAAATACTTTTTGAACTACAGTCACTGATTTAAAAAAGAAAATGTAGTAGTTAATTTGCACACATAAGGTCCCATAAACGACAATGTGATCATGCCCAAATAGTCCATTTATGATTTTGATTACGGGAATCAATATTTTTAAGTTTATTTTATTAGTGTCACAAGTAGGTTCAATGAAGGTACAGTGAAAATCCCATGTTGCCACACTCCAGTGCCCGTTCGGGTACACTAACGAAGAATTTAGTATGGCAATGCACCTAACCAGCACCTCTTTCGGAGTGTGGGAGGAAACAGGAGCAGATGGAGGAAACCCACGCAGACACAGGGAGAATGTGCAAACTCCACACAGACAGTGATACAATTTGAAAATTGAACCTGGGTCCCTGGTGCTGTGAGGCAGCAATGCTAACCACTGTGCCATCCCAATATTAGCCAGAACACCAGGGTAACTCCCTTGCCCTTCTTCAAAATAGTGCTACGGACCTTTACATCTACCTAAATAGGTGGATGGGCCTTGGTTTAATGTCTCACCCTGGAGTACAGTTTGAATCAGAGTGTTTCAGAGGCTTCTAACTGAGCTCCTAATCAGGACATAATCAATGATTCTCAGAATGTGGTATTTCATTTTTCTTGTATTATTGCTTTAATAATGGCACAAAATAAATCGTGCCATGATAACCTGATAATCTTATTGTTTGCAGATCCAGGGAGCGATTATGGTGGCAGCCTGTTTACAAATAGTTGTGGGATTTTCTGGTTTAATTGGATTTTTAATGCAATTTATTGGCCCTTTAACAATTGCTCCAACCATCTCCCTGATCGGACTGTCTTTGTTTGATTCAGTTGGGAAGGATGCAGGCATCCACTGGGGTATTTCAGGCATGTAAGTACTCATAACTAATAATAACGTGAATGGCTGTAAGCACTCAATGTTAATGTTATATAAAAGGTTTATTGCTTGTGAAAATCAATCCCCAACTGAGAGATTAGAGATATTAATTTCTATCAATAGTTGTAATTAGTGAAAACAAAAAATGGTGAAAGCATTCATGATTATTTAAAACCAGTAATAAACAGGTATTGTGTGTACTCATAGCTGGTACTGTAGAAGGTGGCTGCAAATTGAACTGCTATTGTAACTTTTCAGAAAAGGTGTTCAACATAAGGTTTGCATGAATACTAAGATATATAGGTTATTGTAAGCTATACTCTTAAATGTAAATGCAGGGTCTAACTATCGAAAACTAACACTAAACAAATGCAACAAGGTGGAGGCTGCAAATAATTACCACTAAAAGTTACATAAAGCTATAAGTTAGAACATGGGATAAAGTGTGGAGCAAAGAGTAATTGTGAAGGAGTATTTCATTAATAACATTGGGAATTTGGTGCAGATAGGGAAGGAGTTAGCCTTGAGATATTGACCTCTGGCTCACCTACTGGTAGTTGTTTTGTTTTCATCTCTTCACAAGAGTAATTTGGTGTTACTTTACCAAATTAATAATTTAGATTGGATTAACAGTTTAGCTAACTAACGAAACAAATTCAATTTTGAAAAATTAAGTAACGAATTACCCAGTCAAATAGATAAATAAATAAGATCAGATTGGCATTGTGAGCCATAATTGCAGCAGCAGGGAGTTTGTGGAAAGTACTGCCATCCTGAGTAGACCTATCTGTAGTAGGCATCTGCAACTCAAGGAACTTTGTTCAGAGTTGCTGGAGCCTAAACTACAGACATTGTAAGGTTTCAGGGAAGGCTAGAGTTACCTGGATGCTTTGTTCCAGGAGATAGTCACATCCTTCATGTTAAGTAGAACCTTAGAGTTGGTAATGGTCAAGGACAGGAAATCATGGCTAGCCATGCAGGTAAGGGGATCCAAAATATAATGAAGGAGCATTGGCCCGTGACTTTGTCTGACAATGCAATGTATTTTTTATCTATGTAGATAAGATCAAGGACTACAAGGTAAATGGACAAAACTGACTGAAGTAGAAAGCCATTCAAGCGGGGAAGTGAAAGGGAATGTGATAGTGATAGGGCACAGTATAGGTGGGGAAATGGACATTAATTAGTGAGGCAATGTCTGGGAGTTCCAACTGTTGCACCAGGGTCAACCATGCCTTGCACCAGGGCTAAAGACACATCCTCAGGGCTGGAGAAGGACCTGGAATGGGAGGCTAATTGTTGTGGTCCAGGTAGCAACCATTGATATAGGGAGGAATAATTATCCACTGAGAGTTTGAGGAGTTGAAATCCAAATTGAAAAGCAGAACGTCAAAAGTGATTATCTCTGAATTATTACCTGAGTTATGCGCCAATTGACACATAATTGGCACATAATGCCAATTATAAACTGATTAAACTGATTAAAAGGGAAAATGTGTAGCTGAAAGAGTGGCGCAGGAGGCAGGGGTCATGGGCCACAGGCAGAAATACTGGAGAAAGAGAGAACTAGTCACCTCTCTTCCCTCAATTGGGATGGGCTTCATATAAACTGGACTGGAACAAATGTCCTTGCAAATAATTATCTAAAGCAGCAGACACAAGCTGGAAATCTCTGTCTGTTCACATTCTGCTGCTGCTGCCAAAGAGGATGGAGAATTTGGCGCTCAGCCAAATCTCTGTTCACTGCAGCATAAGAACCTAAGAACATAAGAAATAGGAGCAGGAGTAGGCCATCCAGCCCTTCGAGCCTGCCCCACCATTCAATAAGATCATGGCTGATCTGAAGTGGATCAGTTCCACTTTCCCACTTTCTCCCCATAACCCTTAATTCCCTTGTCTGCCAAAAACCTATCTACTGTGACTTAAATATATTTAGCGAGGTAGCCTCCACCACTTCAACGGGCAGAGAATTCCAGTGATTCACCACCCTTTGAGTGAAGAAGTTCCTCCTCAACTCTGATCTAAACTGCAACCCCCCCCCCCTTATCTTGAGGCTGTGCCCTCTAGTCCTGCTGTCCTTTCTAAGCGGGAAGTATCTCTCTACCTCTACCCTAGCCATCCCTTTCATTATCTTATACGTTTCTATAAGATCCCCCCTCATCCTTCTAAACTCCAACGAGTACAGACCCAGTCTATTTCGTCTCTCTTCATAGTCCAATCCCCTCATCTCCGGTATCAGTCTAGTGAACCTCCTCTGCATTCCCTCCAAGGCCAATATATCCTTGCGCAAGTGCAGTGACCAAAACTGCACACAGTACTCCAGCAGCGGCCTCACCAGTGCCCTATACAGCTGCAGCAAGACCTCCCTTCTTTTATATTCTATCTCCCTCGCTATGAAGGCCAGCATCCCATTCGCCTTCTTGACCACCTGTTGCACCTGCAGACTGGGTTTTTGCGACTCGGGCACAAGGACCCCCAGGTCTCTCTGCACCGTAGCATGCTGCAGCTTTTCTGCCAAAGTGAATAACCTCACACTTGCTAACATTGTACTCCATCTGCCAGGTCCTCGTCCACTCGCTCAGCCTATCCAGATCCCTCTGCAGACTTTCCACCAGGACAGGAGAATCCCACTGGCATGAACACCCAAAGAAGTCCACCCATGGTTTTGATCTTATTAAAGAAGATGGGAAGTTTTAGAAAAGCATAAATTCAAAAGCAGCAAGAAAAATATCAAGGTCGAGAGGGGAGCAGCATTCTGGGTAAAATGAAGCAGAAGGGGTCAGGAAGGGAGGGTGAGAGTAACAAAGGTCATTGGCAAGGTGGCATCAGGGGAAATTTTAAAGAAGGTCAAAGTCATAGACACCAAATCTGAATGTATAAAGTAATTCAATTAGATGAATTAATAGCACAGAGAGATGTTAAAACATTTGATCCATTAGCCATCATGGAGACATGAGGCAGGATTTTCAGTCCCTTAGGGGCATGAGCACAGAGGCAGGCAGGTGTGACAATGGGTCACCTGACATGCAGATTTATCGGCTCCATTCTACCCAGACATTTTCATGGAGGCAGGATTGGAGATGGCTGGGTTATCAAAAACAGGCAGCCACATAACAATAGTTGAGGCCGGTTTGGGCTGACTATCAGAGATGGCATTGGGACCAGGCCAGCTGCCTGGACATGGTGCTCTGGTGGCAAACTGGGGGAATAGACCAGTGCTTCAGACAGCTGTGGCCATGGTTACTCCACATACGAGCTCCCTCCATGATAGTGGCCCAGCTGCTCAGGGGATTTTTCTGATTTTAGAAATTAAAAAAGAGAAATAGGATTTCCATCTTAGCTCAGAAAATCAAGAAATAGAATTGGTTTAGTGGAGCTAAGAAACAGCAAAGGGCAGAAAATATTGTTGGGGGAGTTGTGTATAGGTTTCCAACATTAGTTGTAGAGTAGGACAGTATTTAAGTAAGAAAGTTAGAGGTATGTGTAAGCAGGATAATAAAACAATCCTGGAGGACTTTAAACTTTGCATAAATTCTGCAAATCAAACTCGCAGTAATCATGTGTAGAATCAGTTCATGGAATGTGTACAAGGTGGTATTCTTGATCAATTTGTCAAGGAACTAACCAGGGAACCGACTGTTAGCATGATGAGAAAGGACTGACTAAAGGAACCTAAAGGCAAGATTGACCATAATATAATTTCATATTGAGTTTGAAGTGATCTTATTAAGTCCAAAATAGGATCATCGAGTTACAGAATCATTTATGACACAGAGGGAGGCCATTCAGCCTATCAAGTCCATTCCAGATCCATGTGGAGCAAGCCAGTCAGTCCCATTCCCCTGCACATTCTCCATAACCTGACGTTTATTTCTTATGTCGGCCCTTCCAATTTACTTTAGAAATCAGTGATTGTTTCCACATTCACCCCCATCGTAGGCAGCAAGCTCTAGGTCATTACCACTTGCTTCCTCACATTACTCTTGCATCTCTTGCCCAAAATCTTAAATCCCCTCCTTTCCACCATCCCCCAGCCCCCCACCCCCTAATTATTGTCCCATCAGCTAATAGGAAGAGTTTCTCCTTGTCTACCTTATCCAAATATTCATAATTTTGTACATTTATTTCAAATCCCCCCTCAACCTTCTTTGGTCTAAGGGTATCAAACCTAGCCTAACCTAAATCTCCCATCCCCTAGAACCATTCTGGCAAATCTCTTCTGCCCATCTCAAGCATCTTCACATCTTTCCTGAAGTGTGGTGATCAAAACTGGACATATATGTCTAAATGGGGCCAAACCAGAACTTTATAAAGGATCAGCACTGGTTTTGCATTTATATTCAGTTTTTGAAGCTCATGATCCTATTTGCTTTGCTAACCACTCCAACAATACATCTTGCCACCTTTAAAGATCGATGCACATGCACTCCCAGATTCCTACACACTCTTTAGAACTGTACCCCTCCCGATCCCTTCTGTTAAAATGCATCACATCTCACATCTCTATTAAAGTCCAGCTGCCACTTGTCTGCCGAGTTTGCTGGAATTTCTATATCTTCTTGCAGGCGATAGTTACAATCCTCATTGTTTACCACACCTTCAAGTTTGACATCATCAGCAAATTAGGAATATTTATTTGCTATCTCGAGATCTGAGTCATTTATATTGTTACAATCAGCTGAGGAGAGGTAATATGTGTCCTCATAAAAGCGATTTACAGTGGATGTTGGAATCTTTTGGTTTAGTATGTCTCTTTTGGTTTATTAGGTCTCCTCCCTTTTCCACTGCTGCCTCACAACACCAGGAACTCAGGTTCAATTCCTGCCTTTGTTTCTGTCTGTGTGGAGTTTGCTTGTTCTTCCCATTTCTACGTGGGCTTCCTTCGGGTGCTCCGGTTTCCTCCCACGCTCCAAAGTTGTGCAGGTTAGGTGGATTGGCTGTGTAAATTACCTCTTAATGTCCCTAGATGTGTAGGTTAGATGGATTTGCCATGTTAACAATGTGGGGTTATGGGAATAGGACAGTGGCGAGGGCTTGGGTAAGAGTCTGTCAGAAAGTCAGTGCAAACTTGATGGGCTGAATGGCCTCCTTCTGCACTGTAGAGATTCTACTTGACCTATGCCATTTCTTAGCACCAGATCCAGCAATACTTTTTTGAGTTGGGTTAATAACTTCCTAATCAATATTAGGGTAATTAAAGTCCTCCAGTGCCATCTCTCTATAGTTGCTTTGCATCTCTGCACTTTCCCTGCAGATTTGTACCTCTAGAGGCCTATACAATACTGCAAGCAATGTGATCTTACCTTTTTGCTCCTTAACACTAACCATAAGGACTCTGTCCATGCCCCTCAAAGACCTTCCCTGTCTCCATCACTGCAACGCCTTTCCTGATTAGTACTGTTTGCCACTTCCCATTTTACTGTCTCTATCTCTTTCTGAATACTTCATCTCCTTGTACGTCAAGCCCTCAGTTCCCACCATTTTTAGGCCACGTTTCTGTTTTTATGCTACATCATATTCCCACATTGCTATTAGTTCTTGTAGGTCACCAACCATTTTTACCACACTTTGTGTGCTTATGTACATGCATTGGAAACATGACTTTACATTCCTTGTAGTCCTTCTTAGTCTGCTCCTATCTAATATGGCATTACATTCTTCTCTCATCTAGTCCAACATGCTCACTTTATGCATTTATTCCTCGAGCCTTTAAATCTAAATGAAACAAATTATGTAGCCTTCAAAGGAAATTTGGCTAAAGTAGATTGGCAAATTACATTAAATGCATGTAGATAGACAGGCAATGGTTAGCATTTCAATAATTAATACCGAATTTGCAACAAATATACATTCCTTTGAGAGTCTAGCAAGAATGAGAAATATAAAGTTATCAATATGAATAAAGATGGGAAATGAATGGGACTAAATGGCAACAAATTCCTGGGTTTACATCCCAGGGTTTAAGTCAGGTAGCTGCCAGGATCATAAGTGCAGTGATTTTGATCTTCCAGAATTCCTTCAATCCTATAGCAGTTCCTAAGGATTGGAGAGTAGCAGACATTACCCTCCATATGGGTGTTGTAACTTACACTGGCCAATATTAGAAGGAAAAGTAACTAAAAATCATAATAGGAAATATGAACCCTAGCAAGATTATTAAAATACAAATAAATCTACAGCCAAATGTGATATTTATTCTCCGCCAAGGATTTCTCTTCAGAATATTTAGAAAAATGCTTCTCATGCCAAAATAATCAGCAATGCTGAAAGACTATGTAAACACAACTATTGAGAAAAGGGGATGTGAAAAAATAGAGAAATGTAGATCAATTAACCCAGTAAGGGACAAAGTACTCGAATCTATCATCGGGAACATGTTAACAGATCATTTAGAAAATCATACCTCTGATTAAACAAACAACTTGATTTATGAAAGTTAAGTAGGGTTTGACAAACCTGTTAGTACATGGCATCCCAAACAGATACTGCGAAGAACAGAGAATGAAGAGTTTGCTTCTACCTTAGAGATGCCATTCAAAAGGTGGAGAATGGAAAATGAGTGGATGCACTGGAATTTTCAAAAGAGCATTTGATACATTGCCACACAAGAGGTATTACATTAAATTAATCTTCATGGGATTGGAGGCAATTGGTGGCATGGATTAAAGACTGACTAATTGACAGAAAACAGAAATTAGGAATAAACAAGATATTTTCAGGATAATCCGTCATTATTATAAAACAATAAATAGTGAATAACCTGTGGCATTACTCAAGGTCTTTACATATACAAGATTGTGGCAGAATCCAGACAGATTCAGAGCCTTTCTTCACAAAGATTTAGAACCTGGAAATATATCATGACAGGTGTGATTGCAAATCTGAATGGGAAATATGGGTGTTGTAATTTACACTGGCCAATATTAGGAGGAAAAGTAACTAAAATCATAACAGGAAATATGAACTCTAGCAAGATTCTTAAAATACAAATAAATCTACAGCCAGATGTGATATTTATTCTCCGCCAAGGGATTCTCTTCAGAATATTTAGAAAGACACTCTCATGCCAAAATAACCAGCAATGCTGAAAGAATATGTAGACACTGTCTAATTTTAGCACCACATTTTCGCTTCCTATGACTCCTTGAATCCAAAATAGATGTTTTCAAACTGAATGGATAAAGTGGTGATTCCAGAGGTCAAAGTTCACAGCAACGGGGTTTTCTGTTTTACCAAAATATCAACCAAGTGATATAACTGGATGTTGAATTTGTCATTCATGAGGGTCGCACTGTGGCAGCACCCACCTGGACTGAATACTGGGCACTGGACAACCTCTCTTCAAACCCAAGCAATAAATACCCATTTACTCCCATCAGGATTAGCACAAGAAGAGCTTTAAGAAATGTTTGAAATATATTCAAATCTTAACATTCCTTGTTGCTGTTATTATACTTCAGGACTGCAAGCCTCATTATAATATTCTCCCAGTATTTGCGAAATGTGCCTGTACCCTTTCCTGCTTTTAGCAGGAGCAAAAAGTGCCACATTTATTGGATGAAAATATTCCAGTTATTCCCGGTATGTATTAACATTGATAATTATAATCATGACCTTATAAATATTAAAATTAAACAATATTCACCATTGCAATAAACAGCCTGCAGTATCTAAATTTAATGGACACCATCACCACCCTTATGGTTTTGATGATCTTTGTGCCATAAGTGAGGGATATTGGTACTAGGAATTGTCATGCTTTCTTTCATTCACATCGACATCAAGCAGTCCCAGATCTGGAGCGCAGTGTGGTGCAACTACTCTGAACAAATAATGCCATTGATCTCCAGCCTGAGAAAAGCAGTCATTACCTGACCAATCTGATTATCTTTTGTTTCCCTCACTGGGAATCCTATGACTTTTTTGAATGAGATTTGCAATTCCTTGTCTCTTTATATTCTTTTGTGGCAATTTAGTGCTGGGGGTTCAATTCCACTAGAAATTAAATTGACACAATTCAATTCATTCCACAAAGGACTCTTACATGTCACAAAGACACAAGATAGTTCTCTCCCCACAGTCTTGTACTTTCCTCTGTTTCAAATGTTCATCCAAGTTTCCCTGTAAGGGTACAGTTATTTCTGCCTTTGACTGAGCATTCTATGCTCCAACAACCCACTGCACATTGAGATTTTTATTAACTTTTTTTCCTGTGTTTTTTTTGTGGCATGCTTAAATTGATGATACCTCATCACCCATTCCCCAATCGGAGGAATTAATCTTTCTCTCATTATTAAAATTCTCATCATTTTAAAATCTCAATTAAACCAGAGGTTTGTGACTTCAAGGAAACAGCCTGATTATTCTAAGCGTGTGTGTTTTTACTTTATATTCAGGTGCTTCTAGGGATTTCAGTGTCGTGGATTGTTAGTTTTCTACTGACACATTTTAATGTCTTACCTGAGGACCATGATGCTTATGGTTATTATGCAAGAACAGACATAAAGAGTGAAGTTATTGGGCACACTGATTGGTTTCGTTTTCCATATCCCGGTAAGTAAAATAGGGAGGATGAGAAACTAGGAATGTTAGAAATGAGATGAGAAATAGGAATGTGATGAATTCAGGAATGTCTGGGGTTACTGCTATAGTTACTGGGATTCAAAGATGCAGTCATTGACCTTGGAGGCTTGTGTCGGGTCACTTAACATCTTGCAGCCTCTGCATCCAGGCCCTTGAGGCGTGACCTCCAATTCTGACCTCCTTTGCTCCACTGCTCCCAAACTTGTGTCTGGAGGGCCTCCTAACTCCTGGTGGATACAGGACACCTCTGTTACTTTTCACTTCCTGCACTATGTCCTGCATTGGAGATTCTCATGTTTGACACCAAGCCAAAGGAGAAGGACATTAGATAAGTGCTCTAATGTTTGATACTCAGGTATTTTGCTTTCCCATGTTTTGCCATGCTATTGAGTTTCCCAGATCAGTGTCACCTCTGAACGACTGACAGTGTGCGCTCCAGCCATATTAGGGCTGGAATTCTCTGATGCCACACCCACCTTCCCATCCCCCTCCTACCACCACTACCGTTGGCAGTGAGAATGATGCACTTGGTGCTCAACCAAATCTCCATTCACTGCAGCAGGACTGGAGAATCCCAGGCTTGTGTGAGGTTGGGGAATTCCGGCCTACATCTCCTCTTTAAGAGGTTCAGGCTAGTTTTAAGCAGTGCAGACTAGATTTCTCTGGTGCTAGCCACTATGTTATTAGTCCCCTCACCAGATTTAGAAGCTGGAAATCATTGAAATGAGTGCAGAAAGAAGTCTCACAACACCAGGTTGAAGTCCAACAGGTTTACTTGGAATCACGAGCTTTTGGAACGCTGCTCCTTTATCAGGTAAGTGGCTACTCACTCCACTGCTACCCCACTCACCTGATGAAGGAGCAGTGCTTCAAAAGCTCATGATTCCAAATAAACCTGTTGGACTTTAACCTGGTGTTGTGAGACTTCTTACCGTGCCCACCTCAGTCCAACGCCAGCTACTCCACATCATTTAAATGGCCAGGCAGCGAAGGATCAGCTCCCTTCCTGAAAGCTCTGATTTTAATCTCCTCTTCTGAAGAGACAGGACACCAAATGGAAACTAGTGAGGTCCACATCATTTAAGTTGCAGATCATGCTTCAGTGTTGTCACTAGGGCCTCACCACTATTTTATTCAGAGGCTGACAAAGAAATGCTGGTGAAGCTTCCCTCTCAGCTTGACTTATGGATCAGGGCTTTAAGTGAACCATGAAAGTCAGACACCTTCCTGTTACAGTATTCGCACTGTGGCATCAGCTGGAGCAGGAGCTCCATCTCCTGGTGAGTAATCCTGCAGACATCAGCCATGCCCTCCTGCCACTTGACACTCTGATCCTGCCCTTCAGGCAGCTGCCGTTTCACCCTCCCAGGCCTCATACTGCCGAGGGCAGGATAATTCACTGCTCGCAAGTCTGCCACACCAAAGTTAAAATCAGTATGTCTCACTGTTACACTGCAGTGTGCTATCACAGACTGTGAGACCATGCAATAAAATGTCACATTGAGCCACACTGAGACTGTCGTATGATAGAATTTGTCCTTCTGTCCTCAGGGCAATGGGGAGTACCAACAGTCAGCCTTGCTGGTATTTTTGGAATTATGGCTGGAGTGATCTCTTCAATGATCGAGTCTGTTGGAGACTATCATGCCTGTGCCCGGCTCTGCGGTGCTCCTCCTCCCTCTAAAGCAGCCATCAATCGAGGGATTGGTATTGAAGGAATTGGATGTCTCCTTGCTGGAGCCTGGGGGACAGGCAATGGGACAACCTCCTACAGCGAGAATGTTGGTGCTTTGGGTATCACGAAGGTAGAAACTCTTCATCCTGTCTTCTTTGCTGTATCTGTTTGAGATGCCATGTCCCGACTGCATCTAGGGGCTTTGCCAAAAACTCATGATTAAAATGATTAAAAAGAACTAGTCACATACAGCACTGCTAAGATAGAAAGAAAGGCCAAAGGCACTTTACAGAGATACATAGGGAAAACAAAACTCAAATGAGAAGCAGTTTCCCTCAGTCTGTAGATACTTTAAAAAAAAGAGGTTTATATTTATTTTAATCTTATTTGAAAGGTAATCATTGTTTCTCTATTTCTATTTACCACTAACTATGCCCACTCACCTGCTCCATAATCAAATGTTAAAGATGTACAAAATGTAACCTAAATCTGCAGACTTGAAAGTTTTCTCCAAAAGATAATACTGTACTTATTGTGAGGATGTTAAACTAAGTCCTTTTGGTATTTATATCCCTTATCCATATTTGTGGAATGGAGAATGTGAGCATGTTGCCTGCCCTGGCCTTCACCCACAGGCACCATTGAACACTTGCTCACCACCTGATGTTGCTGAAACCAGGGACACAGTAAATAGGATTGGAAGCTGAATCTGTCCCTGTTCTATAGCGTTGAGCATTGAAAACATCTGGGTAGCAGTATGAAGGAATAACCCAGGAAAGTAACTCTTTATCCTCCCTTCTTTGCTGTATTTGTTTGGGGTAAGCACAGTAAGAATTCTCACAACACTCCATCAGGAAGGGGCAGTGCTCTGAAAGTTTGTGCTACCAAATAAACCTGTTGGACTTTAGTCTGGTGTTGTGAGACTTCTTACTGTGCTTATCACAGTCCAACACCGGCATCTCCACATCTGTTTGGAATGCCTTGTCCTGACTGGAAACTCAGCATCTCGGGCCTTTGCCAGAAACTCGGAATTAAAATGATTAAAAAGAGCTTATCACAGCAAGAATGTGAATTTATCTAGCACTGTTAAAGAAAAGAAAAGCCAAAGGCACTTCACAGAAACATCAAGAATTGACACCAAGCCAAAGGGAGGAAGATATGAGATATGTTCTCTAATGTTTGATACAAATGTATTCTTCTGCTTTACCTAATTCATTTTGTACCAGGCTCCTGCCTCTAGCGAACATAAGAAAAGTCTGAGGCTCGAAATTGAGGCCTAACAGGTCCATAAACAGCTATTTAAAATGTAATAACATGAACTTCACCTGAAATAGCTCATGCACACTTAGAAATATCCTTTCAAACACCTAAAACCATCCTTTCATCGACCTTGGCATCCAATCCAGGTTTCCCAGTGGAAAGTTGGAATTGTACAGCACAAGTGGGTTCCAGCAAATTGGGCTGAAGGATTCCTCTTCTGCCTCTGTAAAGTTCCCATATAACAATTTGGGGCAGTCTCAACCTCATTCCACATGTGCAAGAAAACTATCACACAAAGCTGGTAGTAAACCAACACTCACACCTGGCAAAGAATGGCTAGATTAGAAACTGAAAAGATGATGCCTTTCCATCTCTCACTCTTTCTCTCTCTCTGATCATAGGTGGGAAGCCGTGCAGTGATATTCTGCAGTGGAATTCTAATGCTCTTCATGGGAGTTCTTGTAAAAGTTGGAGCAATTTTCAGCACCATCCCACAGCCAGTAATCGGTGGAATGTTGATGGTGATGTTTGGGATTATTATAGCTGCTGGAATTTCTAATTTGCAGGTACATTGATGCAGAGACAATTCCCTTTACTTGTTCCAATTCATTGGTTGATCCTATGGCTGGCATTTTACTGCCCTGCCCACCATGGGAATGGGAGTGGGTGAGGGGCGGACCACGGAAAGGTGCATTGACCTCGGACGGGATTTTCCCGTTTCAGGGGGAGGGAGGCTGTGTCCTGAATTCAAGGTTTCTTCCATCAGTTGAGAATAAAAGTTCATTTTCCTAAATACTTTTCTAAAACTTTTCATGATAATTCTTAAAAATGATCTTCATTCCGTGCGGCTATGTGAAGATTTGTGCTCAATAACTTGGATATGATGAACTCCAATGTTCTTTCCGACTCACACATATAGAATACTGCTCGATCTATTTGCAACAGACATTGATTTCTACATGCAAATAGACTAGGAGCAACGTGAAGCAGGTCAGGATCAGTGTGAAGCAGACCAGGAGGGAGTGTGAAGCAGGGTCAGGATCAGTGTGAAGCAGACCAGGAGGGAGTGTGAAGCAGGGTCAGGATCAGTGTGAAGCAGACCAGGAGGGAGAGTGAAGCAGGGTCAGGATCAGTGTGAAGCAGACCAGGAGGGAGTGTGAAGCAGGGTCAGGATCAGTGTGAAGCAGACCAGGAGGGAGTGTGAAGCAGGGTCAGGATCAGTGTGAAGCAGACCAGGAAGGAGTGTGAAGCAGGGTCAGGATCAGTGTGAAGCAGGGTCAGGATCAGTGTGAAGCAGACCAGGAGGGAGTGTGAAGCAGGGTCAGGATCAGTGTGAAGCAGGGTCAGGATCAGTGTGAAGCAGGGTCAGGATCAGTGTGAAGCAGGGTCAGGATCAGAGTGAAGCAGGGTCAGGATCAGAGTGAAGCAGGGTCAGGATCAGAGTGAAGCAGGGTCAGGATCAGTGTGAAGCAGGGTCAGGATCAGAGTGAAGCAGGGTCAGGATCAGAGTGAAGCAGGGTCAGGATCAGAGTGAAGCAGGGTCAGGATCAGTGTGAAGCAGGGTCAGGATCAGTGTGAAGCAGGGTCAGGATCAGTGTGAAGCAGGGTCAGGATCAGAGTGAAGCAGGGTCAGGATCAGAGTGAAGCAGGGTCAGGATCAGAGTGAAGCAGAGTCAGGATTAGAGTGAAGCAGGGTCAGGATCAGTGTGAAGCAGGGTCAGGATCAGAGTGAAGCAGGGTCAAGATCAGTGTGAAGCAGACCAGGAGGGAGAGTGAAGCAGGGTCAGGATCAGAGTGAAGCAGGGTCAGGATCAGAGTGAAGCAGGGTCAGGATCAGTGTGAAGCAGGGTCAGGATCAGAGTGAAGCAGGGTCAGGATCAGAGTGAAGCAGGGTCAGGATCAGAGTGAAGCAGGGTCAGGATCAGAGTGAAGCAGGGTCAGGATCAGAGTGAAGCAGGGTCAAGATCAGTGTGAAGCAGACCAGGAGGGAGAGTGAAGCAGGGTCAGGATCAGAGTGAAGCAGGGTCAGGATCAGAGTGAAGCAGGGTCAGGATCAGTGTGAAGCAGGGTCAGGATCAGTGTGAAGCAGGGTCAGGATCAGTGTGAAGCAGGGTCAGGATCAGAGTGAAGCAGGGTCAGGATCAGTGTGAAGCAGGGTCAGGATCAGAGTGAAGCAGGGTCAGGATCAGAGTGAAGCAGAGTCAGGATATGTGTGAAGCAGGGTCAGGATCAGTGTGAAGCAGGGTCAGGATCAGTGTGAAGCAGGGTCAGGATCAGAGTGAAGCAGGGTCAGGATCAGAGTGAAGCAGGGTCAGGATCAGAGTGAAGCAGGGTCAGGATCAGAGTGAAGCAGGGTCAGGATCAGAGTGAAGCAGGGTCAGGATCAGTGTGAAGCAGGGTCAGGATCAGAGTGAAGCAGGGTCAGGATCAGAGTGAAGCAGGGTCAGGATCAGAGTGAAGCAGGGTCAGGATCAGTGTGAAGCAGGGTCAGGATCAGAGTGAAGCAGGGTCAGGATCAGAGTGAAGCAGGGTCAGGATCAGAGTGAAGCAGGGTCAGGATCAGAGTGAAGCAGACCAGGAGGGAGTGTGAAGCAGAGTCAGGATCAGTGTGAAGCAGACCAGGAGGGAGAGTGAAGCAGGGTCAGGATCAGAGTGAAGCAGGGTCAGGATCAGAGTGAAGCAGAGTCAGGATCAGTGTGAAGCAGGGTCAGGATCAGTGTGAAGCAGGGTCAGGATCAGAGTGAAGCAGAGTCAGGATCAGTGTGAAGCAGGGTCAGGATCAGTGTGAAGCAGGGTCAGGATCAGTGTGAAGCAGGGTCAGGATCAGAGTGAAGCAGGGTCAGGATCAGAGTGAAGCAGGGTCAGGATCAGAGTGAAGCAGGGTCAGGATCAGAGTGAAGCAGGGTCAGGATCAGAGTGAAGCAGGGTCAGGATCAGAGTGAAGCAGGGTCAGGATCAGAGTGAAGCAGAGTCAGGATCAGAGTGAAGCAGGGTCAGGATCAGTGTGAAGCAGGGTCAGGATCAGTGTGAAGCAGGGTCAGGATCAGAGTGAAGCAGAGTCAGGATCAGAGTGAAGCAGGGTCAGGATCAGTGTGAAGCAGGGTCAGGATCAGAGTGAAGCAGGGTCAGGATCAGAGTGAAGCAGGGTCAGGATCAGAGTGAAGCAGGGTCAGGATCAGAGTGAAGCAGGGTCAGGATCAGAGTGAAGCAGGGTCAGGATCAGAGTGAAGCAGGGTCAGGATCAGTGTGAAGCAGGGTCAGGATCAGAGTGAAGCAGAGTCAGGATCAGTGTGAAGCAGAGCGGGAAGAGATTGAAGCAGGTCACGGTCATTGTGAGGCAGACTGGAAGAAATGTGGAGCAAGAGACTGTGACATAGGGATCATATCATTGGACTAGTAATCCAGAAGTCCAGGCTAATGACAAGTTTTTAATGCTTATGTTTGTCTCTTATTTTGGAGTGTGAGATAAACTGAACTGGATGGCCTTTGTCATTATCTTGTCACCATATAGTTGGAATTGTGGTTGTAGCTTTGTTCATTTTATTGCTCATGAACGTTTACTTTGAGCAGCTTTATGGGGTGAAATTGCATGGACATAATGGGCTCATAGTGAATCAGTAACCTGTTTAACATTGCACATAATTTCCCAGAATCTTTTCCCATTGACTTCAGTCTTATCCTTTTGTCTATTTCCCTATTATACCAATCTATCAATGCCTTTTTAAAGCATTTTTTGAGGTTTTGAAATGATAAAACTGTGTTGCATAATACACATTGAAAATATATTTATTGGAGAGCAGTAAGCAGCAACGTCTAGAGAATTACTCATCAAGAAAACATAGATATAATTGTAACCATTCAATCTTTGTCCTTTGGTCACTTAAAAAGGTGTTGCACAGAGACACGCAAAGACTACAGCATTTCTCACTGACAGGGAGGACCCATATCATTCAATTATTCCACTTTGTTGTTCAGAAACCACTTGATCCTCCTACTCTATGAAATTCTGACAGAATAGAATCCAATTACACCCCTTGTATGGAAAAATTATTTTGAATAATATTATGCACACAAGCAGAAGAAAGTCTACTTCTATCCCTACTGAATCAGAAACATCCTGTGCATATTATCAGGGTTGCAAATATTGAAACTTTGCGCATTTTGGAAATGTTAACAATAATGCAAGAACATATTTAAGGGGGCTGACACCATCATTTTATCATATTTTCAGTATAATAACTAACTACCAGAATATTTTCCTGCCAAATTTACAATATAGAATGATTCTATTAAATAAAATTTGCACTCCCTGATTTGTTACTTATCATGGTGCTTGGCAATGAGGTGGGCAAGCGGATCAAGTGTCAGTTGGAGAACACTTATGGGACAGTGATTGTTATATCAAAAGGTTTAGGTTAACTATGGAAAAGAACAATAGAGGGAGAATTATAACGTGGGGTAAAGCCAGCCTCAGTGTGTTGAGAACAGCTCTGGGCTGAATAAATTGGAGCCAAAGGTTGGCAGGAAGAATGATCAGTGATCCATGGGCTACCTCCAAAGAATACATAGTTCAGGCACACTCAAGATACGTTCCTCAAGAGAAAGCTGGGGCAAACAAATCCAAAATGACAAAAGAGATAGAGGTTAAGGGAAAGAAGAAAAAGTGTGCTTATGGAAAATCCTATTGAGAACCAGACAAAATATAGAAGGGAGGTGAGAAAGCATATTAAAGGAGCGAAGAGGAAGAATGAAAAAAGACTGGCAGCTAACATAAAAGGGATCACAGTCTTCCATAGGCACATGGTAAAAGGGGGAGTAGGGCCTTTTCAGGATCAATTCAAAGACGCAGCTAAAGTATTAAATGAACACTTTGCAGCTTTCTTTACCAAGGAAGATACCAATCAGGCCATGGTGAAATTGGAATTAATTCAGACACTGGAACTGTTTCAAATTGATGAGGACAGGCTATTTGTACTTAAAGTTGATAAGGCACCGGGGTGGATGAGATACATTCAAGGATACTGAGGGAAGTGAGAGTGGGAATTGTGGAGGCACTGGCCATAAATTTTCATCTTCCTTAGACTCAGGGATGGAGCCAGAGACCTGGAGAATTGCAAATATTACCCTCTCGTTCAAAAGAGTGTAAGGATAAGCCCAGCAACTCCCAAGCAGTCAATTTAAATCTGGTGGTGGGGAAACTTCTGGAAACAGTAATTCAGTCAAAATGAGTAGTCACACTGAAAAACCAGTATGGATTCTTTGAGGGAAAGATCATGTTTTAACTAATTTTCTGGAGTTTTTTTTAAAAGAGGTGCAGAGAGAGTTGATGAGGGCAATGATATGGTATACATGGACAGCATTGCTCTCATAAGATGCACAACAGGCTTGTGAGCCAAGTTCCAGCCTGTGGAATAAAAGGGATAATAAAAACTTGGATACAAAGTTGGGTGACAGTTAACAGTGAGGACTGGTTTTCTGGCTGGTAAAAGGTTTCTAATGGAGTTCCTCAGGAGTCGGTGTTAGGCCCTTATTTTTCCTGGTATATATTATTAAAGCCTGCGGATGAGATGAAATTTGAAAGTATTGTGAACTGTGAGCAGGATAAAGGGTACAATTCTGAATGAAGCACAGTAGCAGAGGGACCTGGGTGCATACGTGCACAAGTTATTGAAGATAGCAGGACAGGTTGAGAGCACAGTTAATAAAGCATACACAATCCTGAGTTTTATTTATTTGGGTTATAGAGAACAAAATCAAGGAGGTTATATTAAACTTGGAACAGCCACAGGTTCAGCCTCAGCTGGCACATTGCAACCAGTTCTAGACACAGCTCGTTAGGAGAGACGTAAAGGCATTGGAGAGAGCACAGGAAAGATTCACGGGAATGGTTTCAGGGATGAGAAACTTCAGTTGTGAAGCTAGGTTGGATAAGTTGGAACAGTTTTCCTTGGAAAAGGTGGCTGAGAAGAGATTTTATAGAGGGATTCAAGATCATGAGGGATCCGGGCAGAGTAGATAAGGAGAAACTGATCCCGCTCATGAAAGGATTGAGAATGAGAGGGCACAGATTTAAAGATATTAATATGCAAACCAGTTTCGTGCCTGAAGCTGATCCCACCAGCTAGAACTATGTGTGCAATGTGAAACCTTTTGTGAACCCAATTTCTGGCCTCACGTACAAATCTTACTGGTTCACCACTCTGAACGGTGTTGAGAGCCGGTAAGATCACAGCCCACATTTAGATATATCAAGTTGTCACACAAACAGTGATTGGTGCCATGGGACAGAATTTTCAGCCTCACCATCATTAGGAACTGAAGATGGAGACTGAAGCTATGAGCATTGGCCAGTATTGGGCTCTTGACCCAACTTCTCTCACTATTTTAGGGGAGGCAGGTTTGGGGGGTAGAGTTGCCTGCCCTCGCCAGGCATTGGAGCCAATTAGGTTGAGATAGAGTCTTGTTAATGTTATTAAAAGAGCCTTCTTTCTCAAAACAATGAGTGGCAGTTTAATTGTCAGAGATGGGTGTAGACAAAAGCTGCCTGTAGTGGGAATTCCACATCTCACAATGGTGGATTGGCTATTTTATTCCTGTTTTTTAGAAAATGTTTGTGAATGGGCACCTCCTGTTGAAGCTCCATCTCTGTTGTCTGCCTGCTGCTTCTCAGCTTCTGATTGGCCTTCCCACTTTGAAGGCCCACCTGCCATCCTTAATTGGACAGGAATTCTGCCTCCATCCTCAGAGTGACTGCTTTCCCGAGGATGGGGTTGAGACCCAGAAAAAGTCCCGTTTCCCGATTCCTGTTCACAAAGCAAAAAATTAAAAAATGTGCTTCAGTTGTACCCTGCACTGTACTGTATTTGTCAATTTATTTAAGGAAGGATGTAAATACGTTTGAAGTTTATTGGACTAATACCTGAAATACATGGTTGTCTAATGAGGAAAGGCTGGACAGGCTAGTCATTTATTTGTTGGTGTTTAGAAGAGTAAGAGGCAACTTGATTGAAACATACAAGATCCTGGGAGGGGTTGGGGGGTGGGGGAGGTGTGGTGTGGGGGGGGATGCGGTAGTGGTGGTCTTGACAGGGTGGATTCGGAGACAATGTTTCCTCTTGTGGGAGAATCTAGAGTAAGAAGTCTCACGCCACCAGGTTAAAGTCCAAAAGGTTTATTTGGTAGTAAACATCACTAATGGACTTTAACCTGGTGTTGTGAGACTTCTTACTGTGTTTACCCCAGGCCAATGCCAGCATCTCCAAATCAGGAGAATCTAGAACCAGGGGACATTATTTTAAAATGGCAACCACCCATTTGAAATGGAAATTAAGTGAAATTTTTTGAGTCATTGGAACTCCCACCCTGAAAAGATGGTGGAACCAAAGTTTTTGAATATTTTTAAGGCAGAAGTGGATAGATTCTAGGTAGGCAAGAGGTGATAGGTTATCAAGGATAGGTGGGACGCAGATTTGAAGTTATGATCAGATGGGAGAGCAGGCTTGAGGGGATGAATGGCTATTCCTGCTCCTCTGTATGTTCGTAATTCAGCCCAAAGAATCAATTCTTGGAAGGTGCAATGGATATAAAATCCTGGAATCATTTTAAAACCAATTATATCCTGTAATGGGAGTACTTTATGGTTATTCTGGGTGAATAAAAATAAATGTCCCAAATGATCTAATTAGTAATTATTCTGTGATCATTCAATAAAGTTGCTGCTATAGCAGACTGATGTTTTTAGTAACAATTGACTCATAAGGGAACAGTACTCCCACAGAGCTGTTTTACAAACTGGTAATATCAGTTTACAATGCTCTTTACTAGTTAAATGTTCTACATGAGGACCGATCATGCCGACAAGAGGCATTGCTGAGCGAGTCTTGTTAAATGATGATGTGTGCAGAAGTGAGCCTGTACAAGTGGCCCATGTGTGTAACTCGGGCGAGTTAGCTTAAACAGAATGTCTCAGTATGTAGCTGGGATTGATAATCGCAAGAGTCTGTATCACTCTTAGAAAAGTGTTTACATAAATTTAAGATTCAAATTTTAGACCCAATGGCCCTCAGAGATTTGGTCATGCCCCGAAGCCCACCCAATACTGGGCCTCATACCTCACTTTCAGCAGACAGACAGTTACAAGTGTCTCCTCAGCAAAGCTGGATTGAAGATTAGGCTGCTGTGACCCCAGCTGGCAGGTGAGTGATGAAGACGAGAGCACCTGGAAAAAAGATCAGGAAAGAGGGAAAGTAGTAGTCATGATTGCATTATTTGCATGTGTGGGCAGGGGGGGGGGGGGGGGGGGGGGTGGTAGGAATGCTCCCCTCTTCCCATGTTCATGAAGCGTATCAAAAAATTATTCTCATGATTGAAACTTAACAGGCCGTGTTTTTAATGACCATCTGATGGTCCACGTACAGACTTGGTTTCCCTGCCAGCTGCTTCAGTGTTGCAGTGAGGACCTGAACACGATGCTAGGCAATTTGCAAATGTTAATAAGAGGTCTATAACACCTCAGTGTTGTACATTGTTGTCTTTTTTTAAAAATCTTTACCAAGGTGGCAGGTGCTGCAGTTCTGAAAGGAAATGTTCCATTCCTGCTGACTAAATTAGGGGTTGCGGAAACTGTTCAACACCTGAGACCTGGGCACTTCTCAGCTGAATCTCCAGGTCATGGGTTGCTGAGCTGTATCCTTGTAATGTTTCATCACATTGCTATTTTGATGTTTCTGTTCCAGCATTTAAGGGAGGAGAGAAAACAATTTTAACTTATAGTTGTTCACCACAATAATGGAATTTAAAAGTCAAGGTAAATTCAGAATTATGAATCATTCAAATTATGAATGATTATTTGAAAGTACAGATGTGAAGGACCAAGCATCATTTTCTCATTCAGCTCTTCTTAACTGCTATATTTGCTCTTCTTTCAGTTTGTTGATATGAATTCATCAAGAAATATCTTTATTTTTGGATTTTCAATGTTTTCTGGCATGGTTATACCCAACTGGATGATTAAGAACCCACTTGCTATCCAAACAGGTAGGAAGTTCTTTTTTTCAAACTGCAAAGATACCTGATAAATAATTATGTAAGCAGACTGAAGAAACTATAGTACTTCTAGCACTTTGCCAGATCAAATGATCAATTCTGAATCATCTAAAATATAGAAGATAAAATATCAGTGAGGAGAGTAAGGCTGGAGTCTTACCTGTGTCACCCTTTTGTATTTTAACATGTCTCCAATATTATAGTCTATGTGGGATATTACAGGCCAATGCCTGTATTTGGAACACATTCATCCTTTGCAGCCTTTGCCTTATTCTTCTCGCATCTAATTATTTTTCCCTCCTTTTTTCTCCCCCAGTCATGGGAGAAGGAAGGGAGGTATGAAAGGCTTCATTGAACTTTTTGAGTCTCATGTTTATAAAAAGCACCTTTATATCATATAATTTATTACTTTATTTGTAAGCTCATCTAGGAAACAAACGTCAGCACTGGGTATTGAGACACATTCAGCTGTTCTTTTTTCCCCCCATTCTCTGCATCAAGCACTCCCTCAGCATGTAGTATAATAACCAGCTATCTGCAGAACAATAGCACCGTCCTAAGCAACATGGCTTGAAACAATTTCAGAACTTTGCCAGGGTAACATTTTTATTTCTCATTTCACAAGTTTAGAGGTGGTGTGGGTTGAAACTAGATTAAAGCTTCCCACACTTATTTATGTAGGACCATCTACGACTAACAGATACATGTGAACCCAAGCTCCAGCGTGGAACGTCAATAACTGTTCACACCAAGTACACAATACTTTTCTCTGTTTTGCTCAGGAAACATTCACTCATTCCTCTGATGGCTTGGCCACACTAGTGTTGTGGGCACAGTGCAATCCTATCCCTATCCCCTGCCTCCACGCGTCATTCAACTCTCTTCTAGTCAATGCCAAGGCAACATTCTACTTCATCTTAGGTAGTTTTAAATTAACATTTTAACACTGACAAGAAACTAAAGGAATGCTCTACTTCTCAGGAGTAATTCCACTGGATCAAGTCATTCGTGTCCTGTTAACCACCAGTATGTTTGTTGGGGGTTTTTTTGGATTTGTTCTGGATAACACCATACCAGGTAAGCTTCCTTCCCTTCTGTTCTTTTGTAAGCAATGAATTTATTTTATAATATACTTACAAAATCATAATGAAACCATGATTTTAGGGTCATACAGAGAGAGAACATGTTCCCTTTTCTTCTTGCTCCACCACTTCTCATTCAGCCCACATCTAACCCATGTTGTCCCTTGTGGTGCCTTGTCCTTATTTTTGGCTTGTCATCTTCTTGTCCCCTGAATCCTTTCCATTTTTATTTATTTTAGTTTTTTTTTGTGTGTGAAGTGGTGGACAGGGGTATATTTGTGTGGTGACGGAAAAAAGGAAAAGGTGGAATTCTTTTAATTGTGCGTTACGTTGCGGGGGGGGGGGGGGGAAGAAACTTGAGGGAGGGGGCGCTTGGGTACTGCACTGGGTAGAATCCCAAAATATTCTGCAAATGCCTAGGTGGATAGTGGTCAACAAGGGAGATGTCAGGCCCTTTGGGGACCAGGGGTGGTTAACTGTGTGAGTGTGTGCCGGGTATTGACAGTGATGAGTGAGTACTTCTCTTTTGGATTCCCTTCAGAGACATGATTGAGGTGTGTAAGGCTGTGGGGGTTGGGCTGATAGATGGTTGGGATGATGAAATTGGACATTGGAACATCAGGTGCCTGTTGTACATTACATCCAATATTTGGTTCTACTGCCTTCAATAAAATTGTAGAATTGAATGTTGACCATGTCTTTCATTGTAAAACAAGTGTAATTGCATTTGTCACCCAATCCTACGTCAGGAATCAATTTAGAAGACCATATATATATATATATTTTGATGTCAGATTACGAATATCAGTACTGACCAAACACCAGTATTGCACCTGCCTTTATTTAATATATTATTAGATCAACATTCACTTCTAAGCCATGCAGCATATAACCTAAGCACCATATTTTTATACTTACCTGTATGTTAACCTCAGTCATAAGTCTGTAACTTTAGGAAAGTGGAATACTTCCATGTTCTAATCAGTTGCTATGTTGGTGAATACTTCAGAAGATACATAAATCTACAGTATTCTCATGTCATTAAAGACTTGCTTCTTCATGAATGCAAATTAGAACAGTCAGAGAAACTATTACTGAATGTTCCATCACTATAGTTACCATTAAGATGGCTAAATCTGAGTAGGTGTATTCCCAGAGGTATGATCGTATGATAGTCTGACCAGAAGACAGCTGAAGCTGTTGCTGCATTTACTTTATAAAAAGTTGGACACTTACAGTTCAGTATCTTTGCTCATGGCTTCACACAAGCAGCTCTTGCACAAGGAATTGAGAACTAGAAAGCCACCAATGAACAGGTAAGTAGGCATGGTGGCACAGTGGTTAGTGCTGCTGCCTCACAACGTCAGGGATCTGGGTTCAAATTCAACCTCTGGTAACTGTCTGTGTGGAGTCTGCACCTTCTCCCCATGTCTATGTGGGTTTCCTCTGAGTGCTCTGGTTTGCTGCCAAAGTCCAAAGTTGCGTGAGTTAGACTGACTGGCCATGCTAAATTGCAGGGCTATAGGGTTAAGGCCTGGGTGGGAGTGTTGTCAGTGCAGATGGGTCAAATGGCCTCCTACTGCATTGTAAGGATTCTATGAAAAACGGGAGTGGGAAGAGAGGAAACTAGAGATGGAGGAATTTTGATTCCTCCAGTAATTAACTCCCTCTCAGAAATTGCACTGATAACTGACAGTAATATTAACGTCTCTCAGATTCTCCATATAACCAACAGTAACACAACTCAATTCATATGTAATTAGTTGTAATAGGTGCAACATACCAATATTTGACCAGTAATCTGTAGTGCTCCTGTAACTCGCTAACATTCATCCTGTAACGACAGATAGCTTTGCACAAAGGTTAGGCTCCCCATTCAAATTCTTCAGGTCCCATCCTTCTCCAACTACTCTAAGTTAAATTTTAAAATACGCCATCGATCAGGCTAACAGCAGCAATGTCTGGAAGATCCAATCTCCATCCAGGAGGTTGCTGTGTCATCCAAAAGGGTTGACAACTCCAGTTACCATTGAAATGAAGAACAAAAATGTGCATTTAGATGGTGCCTTATTGTCCCTCTGAGGATGTTTATAAATTAGGACTACATTTGATCACAGTTGGCAACCCTATTGGTTTAATTACATGACTTGCCCCCTACACTCCAAATGTTAGTCAGCCAACACATCCATCATCTTGATGTACTACCTTCCACATTAATTGGAAAGCAAAAAGACTCGATACCCAATTGGATGAATCTTGACTATCAGCCAAACAGCCATATCTTCCCATTTAGTATGTTTATATCTGGTGAAGGGAAATGTTCATAGAAATTGACAAAATAAGTCTTTATGTCATGATGATTTTTCTCCAGGGTTGAACACAGCAGTATGCCAGGGAGGCTTCAGGTCAATCTGGAGGATTGGCAATCCCACTCAATATACTTTGCATTCAATGATTTACTTTGTGCTGTGCACGCACGCTAAAGTGGGAAAACTTTTCCAATAGATGATAAGACAACTTACACACATCCAAAGACCATGTGTCAGAAGTGCTTACTGATGTTTTACAGGCACAGAGAAAGAACGAGGAATAATTACTTGGAAGGAAAGTGTCTTTGAGGATGATTACAAAGGAGCAAACGAAAGCGACTGCTACAATTTACCTTTTGGTATTGGCACAAAGTGTTGCACTGGAGCCTGGAGGAGATATATCCCCTTCTGCCCATATCCAAAACCCCCTGATGATGATGATGAAATAGTGGAAGAGAACACTGAGGACGTTCGTAAGGAGAACACTTTAGACATTTATAAAGAGACTCAATTTTAACAAAGTAGGGTAAACAAAACTCTGTGAATAGATCAAATTAGAGTACAAGAACAAAGAAATCTTGCTGCCCACTTCGAGTCATGAGGAGGATAGATTATAGCTGTATCTTATCAGAACTATGTCATTAAATTGCAATAGGAATGACATAAAACTCTGCAAATCATGGCCAATTATGTAAACATTATTAAAATAAATACAGATGAGGGAATGTATTTGACAGATCCAGTTTATCCTTCTATACTATGCTAAACTCTTTCTTCATTCAGTGTTCATTTTATTCACATCAACTTCTTTCTCCTTGTTCTGCAGCTGTATTTAACAGAACAGTCTTCAGGCTTAAACTTAGCTACTTCCCCTTCTATCTTGTACCCAATCATGCAGTGTGTTGACACTGCAAGTGTACAGCCAAAGGCCTCACCAACTCTAGACTGCAGAGGCAAATAACTTAGAGGGGGATGCAATGCAGCTTAAAGTTCTGTTGTCAGTTTTAATGTGAAAATGTCCCATTTGTACATCACCATATATACTTTCAGCCCTTCTAATTCCTCTTCTTGTTGTGTGCACCCTGAAAAGAAAACTCCCTCCACTGAAAGTCATTACAGGGTGGCATACTCGTAGTGGTTACGATTGCTGTCTCTCAGTGCCAGGGACCTGGTTCAATTCCAGTTTGTGCAAAGGCTGCATGTTTTCCTAGTGTCTGTGTGGGTTTCCTCCAGGTGCTCCATTTTTCTCCCAGTCCAAAAATGTTTTGGATGTTGGCCATGCTAAATTGCCCCTAGTGTCCCAAGATGTGTAATTTAGGGGGATTAGCAGTGTAAATACATGGGTCTAGGGCCTGGATAAAATGCTCTGTCGGACAGTCAGTGCAAATTCGATGGACCGAATGATCTCCTTCTGCACTTTGGGATTCTATGAATTTCCACATTCAAAACACCCAAATGGCTAGTCTTTGGTTCTCCATTCACATAGTCTTAAGCAGCTGTGGGTGTACTCAAACGGTCCTTTCACTCCATCTTTGATGCCCTTTTGCCCAGTAAAACCATCACCCCCGCTCCCCCCCAAAAATTATTTCCCCTGGCATAGCTTCTATCTTAGCTCCGACAAGTCCAAAAGTTGTAAACTTCAGTGGATCTCACAGACATCAGAAAAAGTGACTGAACCATGACAAACAGAATCAGTCTCATTCTCTGAATTGAATGAAAATAGCCTTTAAGGTTAAGTCGGTTGGAAATAAGTATTACTCATTATTCCAGGTACACCTTGAAAATCATAGATAACTCCCAGGCCAATTCTCATTAAAAAAAGGACTTTCCTGTCTTTCATAGGCTGTAAAGTGCTTTGCAACATAAACTCATGCAAGGCACTACGGGCTGGAACTCCCCCGTGTCATATTTAGGGTAAACCCTAAAGACACGCTGGGGAATCCTTCTCAGAACTTTACAGATAAGTGTTTGCACGACAATTACCCAGAAGTGCTAACTTCCTCTGGACAATTGCGTTGCGAACCATTTGAAATCATGATTAAGATCACGATCTTAAACATGAAGTTCGGATGGCTCAGCAAGCATTATGTTAATAGTTACTTGGAAAAGGAAAGAAATAAAACCTCTTCTAACTTCTGATTAACCATTGTAAAGAGCCCCTCCCTATGAGGATTCTTTTGATGTAGGCCCCAAGTAGCTCTGGCTGTCAGAGGTTTCAACACTGTTTAAGACCAGGCAAGTGCACATCGAAGTCTTCTAATTCCCATGGATTTAAGACATGAGTTGCAAGTTATGGCCCTTTTACAAATGCAAGTTTTTCTAACCTTGTCAATATAAGATCATCTCCTTCAAACTTCATAAAATCGCCCTCTTCAGCTGCTGAAACTCTCATTCATCCTTCTCCCATGACCAAAGGCAGCTACCCCAAAGACTTACCTATTGTGTACACTTAATCCAAAACTCTACAGCCCATGTTCCATCTCCCACAAACTCCCATTGCCTAATACCCTTGTGCTCAGAATCCTCCAATATGTAAAAATTATTATCCTCTGTGTTTAAAAGATCATCATGGCCTCACTCTTCCTTATCTCATGCAATTATAGAACTGGAGGAACTTGCAAAATCTGACATTCTTCAATCCTTACTCCCCCAGTACTTATGGCTCTGTTGTGTGTTCAGGAATTCCTATCCTGAATCTTTCTGTACCTTCATCTTCCTTCCTTCTTTCAAGTTACTCCTTAACATTCACCTCTTTAGCAAACCTTCGGTCATGGCACCTAATAGCGTCTTCATTAGCCTGTTATTCATTTTGTCTTGATATGTTACTGGACAGTTATCCACATCAAAGGCACTATATAAATATAGGTTGTTGTTGAATTAAGCAGCATTGTAACATCAGGGAAACATAAGAAAATATAACTTAACGGTTCAAGGTTAAAAGGGCATTATGCAATTAGTGAACGCTTACAGATAGAAACAGGGTAACGCACACTAATTAAGATCATTTAATCTTCCGGGGATTCTCTGTTTGTCCTCAAGGTTATTCATGAAGAAAGGATTATGGCCAAAAATTTGCTCAGCCTAAATGTATCTTCAAGGAAAAAGGTTTGGAACAAAGGGACATCTGGACCAAGAAATGACAAATTTTCTTGGTTGATTTAAGATCCAGACATGTTATAATGGTCACTTTAAAAAGATCCAGGAATTTGATGACACATTAGCTATAATATTTCAATTTCAAATTTCTTTTTCTGCAAACATCCTGAATTAGATTTTCCTTCTTAAATTAGTTCACTATCTTAAGTCTCCACTTAATTCTCAATTTATATGGTTTCAAATAAAGTCAAAGTGAACAGACCACAGACTCTGAGTATTAATAATGGTGGACTTACAAGTGGTGAATGAAGTACAACTACAAACTTTAAAAGTAAATGCTTTTATTCTTTCATGAGATGTGGGTTTTGCTGGCTGCAGCAGCATTTGTTGCCCTTCAACTGAGTGGATTACAAGCGCACTTCAGAGGACAGTTAAGAGTCAACCACTTTGCTATGAGTCTGGAACCACATGTTGACCAGACAAGGCAAGGACAGCCGATTTCCTTCCCTAAAGGATATTAATGAACCAGATGGGTTTTTAATCACAAATCAATAATGGTTTCATGGTCATCATTAGACTTTTAATTCCAGATTTCTTTTTATTAAATTCAAATTCTACCACCTACCATGGTGGTATTCAAACCCGAGTTTCCTGAGCATTCGTCTGGATTTGTAGATTACCAGTAACAATATCATTAAGCAACTGCCTCCCCCCAAAATAAGATAAGTAATTGAGATGGCATGTTGGAGTTCAGAGATGTGATAGGACTCGTCATCCCTACATAACAGGGAAATATATCTACAAGTCTCAATGTCCAACTTTTGGTGGAGTAATAATCAGTAAATGCCAGTCACATTTTCCCACAGATCCACAAAGTTGATGCAGAGTTAATAAATGCATAATTTTTTATAGTTTTAAAGCACAATTGAATACAACATTAGGAAATGCTGCATGTTGGATTCCAGAGATATGTTAAGGAAAAACCAGGTCTGGACTAGAAGACAAGAACAAACAAAATACTTTATTCTTCAGCTGGTAGTCCAGATTCGGCAAGATTCTCACCTCAATGCTTTGATGCAACTGTTAATCTGCAGATAATAACACTTTATTGGCAAAAATGCTACTTCTGTATGTTTTGATCTTTGTATCCCTAATTACAGCCTTATAACTAAAGTTAATATTTTTAACAATGTAAAACAGTTTTCCCTTTATTTTCAACAAGCTATACGTTACTTTGTAAAGTCTGCATATTGTAATGCATCTATTGCACTGTTCAAATGTCAGGGCTCTAATCTTTGATGACATATTGAACCTCTCCAAATAATAGATTTTATATTCCAATCTGAATATAATACATATACAAGAGTCATTTGTTGAAATCTTACCATAATCATTCATTTATTGCTTATGTTTCCTACCAAGCTCAATTTTGGTACTGAGCCATTTATATGAAGCAAATGTGTCTTTTCTTTTATTAGAAATACATGTGTGTACATATCCTAATCCAGCTTTTTGCTGCCATAAAGTGTGCAATTTAAACATAAGGATTTCAAAAAATTAAGATTCATTACAATGTACAACTACAGCATATTACCATTTACATTTATTTAATTGGTCCCATGAATAGAAATAATTGGTTTCCAAAAAGCATACCTTACAAGTTTCTGCTGTAAACAGAAATGATTGATGATCACCTTCTAACTGCCTGTAATTCTCAACATGGTGCCTTGTAACTTTCCATTAATATCCATAGTGATTTCCTACAGACTACATACTTCTAAATGTTAACAAGAATGTTTTGGCATACAATCACCTGTTCAAAGTACCAATAAACAGTTCTATCTTACAATTGCTTAAGACCCAAAAAAGTGATCTGTTCCAGTAAACAAACAATCCTTGTAAGAAACTGCACACTCACTCTGAGTTCAGTGTAGTGTTTTAATTATACAAACACTTTTTTTTAAACAGGAAACAAAACCCAATTTATAAGAGCACTTATTTAAAGCTGCAGATTTATCCATATTGTATTGTATATCTGTAGAGCGTTTTAAAAAATTGAATATTGCACCCTTCTCCCAAACTAAAGTTCTAGATATTTAATACCTTTCCGCCTAGTTTAAACTAGAATAAAAATCACACTCTAATGACTGAAAAATAATTTCCTTCTAAGTTTGAGATTTTTCCCTCTTTATTTAAGCACAGTATTACCTGAGACAGATTGACACTGGGAAAACTCAAGTAAATAGGAACACAGATAGATGTCAGCAGATGCAATTTAAGCACCAAACTGTGGCAAAAGATTTCCATCTTAACTGAACAATCCTTCAAAATATTTTGGTAATCAATGGTGTGCCAGGCACCCAAATGCAAATTGCTTACAAAAGCTTCCATATTCATTTCATTGTGTGTGTCCAGTTAGGAGCCATATCGATCCTGCAAAAGATAAATAAATGATCTGCTGAAGAGAGAGGTTTAGGTTATCATTGTACATTCATTGCTATCAAATACAAGCCCTATATATAGCAAGCCAAACTAATAGTCTTTCATGGACCTTAAAATAAAATCGATTCCATCAAATAACTCTGGAGCTCAAAAACTCTTGAATCTATAGTTGAGGGTCTTGTGCTAGAGATGCTTGATGCACTGAATATCTCTGCTTTGGTAAATCGGTTTCTGTTAGCTTTACTACATGAAGCACTTAATAAATGCAGAAATTTCCTTATTTGAGGAAGAAGGAAATGAAACTGTTTATGTATCATATTCAAAGGCAGATTTCCACACATTTGAAAAAGACAACACATGCATGTGAATTTCTCAAATTATTTTTCTTTTGACGAGGGCACCGGAGACCAGCATTCACATAATGCATCATAGAACATCACAGCGCAGTACAAGCCCTTTAGCCCTCGATGTTGTGCCAACCAGTGGAACCAATCTAATGACCCTCATTTGAGTCATTTTTAAAATTATTACTCTACTAATTGAGTTTTAACATACAGCATAAACAGGACAAAATTACAGATTTTGCAGTTGTAACAATAGCAATATTGTCAACATTTGCCATCATTGCACTGTGAAAAAGACATCTTTTGGATGTTGGCACACATGCAATTAAACATAAAAATCAAAATGTTGCTGCAATGATTCCCTCTCCTCCAAGGGCTGTGATGCTGAAGTCCTTGCAGATGGAAATCAAGTAGAAATCACTGATTTTACATGAACCTCCACTTTCCTTTATTATTCTCACTAAAAAAAAACTTGAAAAAGCTGCATCTTGCTGAATGAGATGTAACTATGCTTGCAATGCTGTACCTGTGTTTGTAATGCTGTATTAAGTCTTATCCAATGTTCTTTCTGCAAATGCATTGCCTTCTGTTTTAAATAGCTTCAAAGTAACATTATGGGAAAAACAGATAAAAGATGTACTTGAAGGCATTACATCTGAATGCATTTGCTGTAGTTCTACGGACAGTAGCTTAGGTGGGAACTATATATTTTGGGTTACTTGACTTACAGAAGAAACAAGAAAATGGAAAAGGTGTTGGAGAAAATTAAAAAGTGGGACATAGTGTGTAGAATAACACAAACAACAAGGGACAAGAAATACAGGTGCATGTAACTGCACTGTCAGCCAGAGTATAAATCAGGAAATTCATAGTGCATGTAACAAAATAATCAGAGGACTAATTTCTACACAGGGAAATTTATAGTGATAATACTGAGGACGTATAAAAGATAGTAGGTCTAGGAAACAACAAGGGAACAGTCTATTTTGGATAATGAGAAAGGGCTCATTAATAATCCTGTAGTAAAGAAGCCTGCAGACAATAACGACAATGTGATAGAATTCTATGTTGAGTTTCAGAGTGAGTTAGTGAAGTGAGTGAGCTGGCTAAGATAGATAAGAAAAGTACATTAGAAGATGTGACTTTATATAAATAATGACAGACACAAAAATAATTAATTTTAAAAACTTGCATTGTTGCAAACAAACTACAAAAATGGAATAAAAATGTTTTTCATTTTCACTCAGGTGTTTAAACTTGACTTAATTTAATTAAAAATTAAATTTTGATTAATGCTGGTCTCTTGATGAGCTGGAGTCAGCTTTAAGTACTTCCTGTGGGTAATTATAACTTTTGTAACTGAATGCATATTGCTTCTAAATCTCAAACTCCTAAACAATGGCTTTTTGATCCAACTGTCGCTATAGTGACAAATCATTTTGTGTGATGCCTAACGTAAAATCTTTATACATAAACAAAAAGTATACAGACAGACAGTTTGGTCACAAAAGATTATTTGTTATAAAAATTACACCAACCTGAATGGATGTCATCACTCCATTGGCCAGGACAGATAACTTGCCGGCCACAGATCTAACACCTTGCTTAAACTGCGCCATATCAGGAGCAGATGGCAGTACGTTGGTCAGGGACATGTTTGCTTAAGAGAACAAATCAAATCATGAACATGTGATTCTGACCAACATTATATCACTTCTAAGTAAAATGCAACTGCTATAAAAGAAAATAAAAGGAAAACCACCTGAACACAGAAAACACATGGGTTTCTTGCTATCCTCAGTGTGCTGATTAATGAATTGTATAACTGGAAGAACACATCAACATAGAACTCCCCTTAAAAAACTTGATTCAAATGTTGGCAATGCTAAATACAAAGCCAGTTTAATCCAGCAAAATATGAACATACATAGAAACTAGAAGGAGTAGGCCATTCGACCCTTCGTGTCCGCTCTGCCATTCATGCTAATCGTCAAATTCAATATGCTGACCGCACCTTACCCCCTATTCCTTGATCCCTTTAGCCCTAAGAGATGTATCCAATTCTTTCTTGAAATCACACAATGTTTTGGCTTCAGTTACTTTTTGTGTGATAGTAAATTCCACAGAGTCACCACCCACTAGGTGAAGAAGTTTCTTCTCACCTCAATCCTAAAAGGTTGACCCCGAGTTCTGGACTCCTCTATTATTAGGAACATTCTTTCTGAATCTACCCTGACTAATCCTGGTAGAATTTTATAAGTTTCTATGAGATCCCCTCTCACTCTTCTAACCTCCAGTGAATATAATCCTAACCGACTTAGTTTCATCTCATGACAGACCTGCCATCTGGTCTGTCCCAGGAATCAGCCTGGTAAACCTTCGCTGTACTCCCTCTGTAGCAAGGGCATTCTTTCTTAGATAAGGACACCAAAACTGCACACAATACTCCAGGTGCGGCCTCATCAATGCCCTACACAACTGCAATAAAACATCCCATACCCATATTCAAATCCTCTTGCAATGAAGTCCAACACACCAATTGCCTTAGTCACTGCCTGCTAAACATGTGCGCTTACTTTCAGTAACTGACGCACGAGGACACCAAGGTCTCGTTGGGTATCCACGCTTCTCAGTTTACTCCCATTCAGATAATTATCAACCTTCCTATTTTTGCTACCGAAGTGGATAATGTCACATTTATCCACATTATACTGCACCTACCATGCTTATGCCCACTCACTCAACTTGTCCAAATAACTTTAATTCTACTTATAAGGACATGAAAAGAGGGTTAAATTGGTTTACAGTCAAATGTGACTATTGACACAGGAATATGTGACCACACATACAACCTTTATATTACTACTTAGCATGTCTCCCATGATGTTGTTTCCTAGTAAACAATTGGCTTGCATGTACCTCTGCTGCAAAAGAAGTTAGCATGAAGAAATTTGTCCAGAATTAAACTTGAGAGAAATGTGGTTTGAAAAAGGGTAAATGTAGGACACGTAACATTTTTAATATAATAATGCAAGACAGATAGATATCATTTGTTTAGCTGAAGTTGAGAGCATCAGCAGCAATTCAGGAACTTGATAGAAGAAAAATAGACCTGATAATTATCAGGGACACAGGGAGGCAGCACATCACAATCACTGATGTTAAACTGAAAAGCCCTTTCTCAGCATTCTGGTCGATTAACCATCGGTATACAAAAACTAAAGTGTAACTAAGCAAACCTTGCATAAGAAAAACGGAGAGGAGGTATGAAATCTTCGTAGCGGGAAAGACAGAAAATAGTCATGATACAGTACTGTGCTTAGTTTACGTGCATACTCAGTTTTAGAGAGAGTGTTTTCCTCCGGTCTTCATGCATTTCTGGCCTCTTACCTGGTGTTTGTTTCCTTTCGCCATCAAATAGATCAGCTGAACTGATTGATGAACTTCCTGAAAATCGTTCCAGTCGGGTTTTGGCTTCATACTGCAGACAAAGCATCCCAAAGTTAAAAGAAGGTTTTTGAGGCATTGCTCACAATTAGTTATTAAAACAGGACTTAAAACATACCGACTGAAGTCTTTATCAAAAAATTGCAGAGCGCCGTTTCTGGAGAGAAACCTGGGGTGTTTCTCCCCTGAGAAACTGGTTGGTTTTCTCTCCAGATTCTACAACACTCTGCCAAAAAACATCACAGCGGAGTGATTCACATCGTCAGAGCTGAGGGCAGGGCTTAAACATGTCAGCAAAACTCAGCTGCTCAGAGATAAAACAGCCATTTTTAAAGCGTCCTGATCAAAATTGCAATCAGCTTCCCTGCACCCCACTACACAGGCCAATCAACATCCCCCCATCCCACCACAGACGGCTCAGGGGAATGATGGCAGCAGCTACAACTTGGACCACCCACACCCCATCCCCAAACATCATCCCCTTCTGCTGTGATGGCACCTTGCCAAGAGACATTGCTGGGCCATGTCCTTCATCCCCCGAGAGGGGTTATACTTACCTTTGTGCTCCCAGGAACCCCCGCCCCCCCCAATAACAGGCTCATATTTGTGTGATGTGACGTCACACTGGAATTACTGAATATTTTCTTCATACAAAATCCTAAGGACAATCTTGTGAAATATTAAAATCATTGCCTTTTTTCCAAAGAAATTCTTCTCGATGGAATGGTGCAAGGGTTTATTTGCCACAGTGGACTTTAACTATTAACAAAAAGTTAAAATGTATCCTCCTTCCACTCCAACCCTGGAATAAGGATCAACAAGGAGATGGATCAACTACCTAAGTATTTCAGTTTAAGTATCAAGTACTTTTGGCATAAGACACCTGATTAGATTAAAAAATCTCTTAATAGACTAGTTAAAATCTCAACTCGCCGCACCTTATGGCTACTGAGTAATGAATTAAGTGTGATTTTTCACTATGGGCCACATTATGAGCTCAGACTGTTTTAACAGCACCTTTGCATATGGCAGAAATAAAAGCCTACGGTCTTGATGTGAAAAATAATGACTGTGACACTGAATTTCCAAAGATAATGTAATCTTTTCAAATGACAAATGAGAACTTATTTATAATATGCTAATATGTAATACATTTACAAAAATATTACATTCCAACTAGAGACCACAGTTCTGTTTATTAATGTGTCTACTAGCACCAATAACAATTTCCATTCAAGGTACAGCAACCAATCAAATTTTCTATTTGATGCTAAGGTGCATCTGATAGCTCCAGGATTTCAACAAGAATGGCTTGTATATATGGTCATTGATTGTCCATGTCAGTAAATTTCTGAAAACACCACTGCACACAGTTCACAACAGGTCTCACTGCTCAATTTCACTACTGAGAAATTGGTTAATTTGTTCTGTACAGCTGAAATCTGTGGTGGCAGGCATTCATCCAGCAGAGAAATGTTACTTTTTCATATTGCTGGTGTTAAAGGCTGTATATATCTGAACCGATAGTAGCCAGCTAGCACAGCTAACAAAACTAGCCAGCTAACACAACAGATGATTGATTTAGAAAATGATGAAACACCTACCTCCGCAGAATCCTGTTTTCCAAAGTACATATCTGAAGAAATGGCTTTGACATTGCCAAATTTCCTCTGTGCATCTTCAGAAACCACTACATAATCTAATTCTGGTTTACGGCGAGCAGGCCTGGAAAGATGGCATAAAAATTAAAACTTGCATCAATCAGCATCACAAGCCACTCTTGTGTAAATGTTTTTAAGAGTTCACTTTAGGTGGAAAACGTAATGTGCACAAACTAATGAAATACAGAATTATAATCAAACAATAACATAGCAAATAATTTGCTAGCAAATGTGTTGATTAAAAATAATTTGGAAATTTAATAATGTACAAGCTAAAACAAGAGTTACATTGATGCTAAATCCAAATACATTTGAGTGCTAATCCTAAATGGATTTATGTAAAACAAAATTAAAAATACTACTTAATCTATTGAAAGCAAGTCAGCAATGAAGCAAAACAGCAAATAGAATTTCATTAGAAGTTATACCCATCATTTAATGACATCTTTGAAGTAAATACATCTTTCTCTCTAACACTGCTTTCCATTTTCCAAAAGGAGTCACTATTATCATCCCATTTTGAAAATGTACCTCCCATGTCCAGTGGATCATCGAAATACCTAAAAAGGTTGGGATAGGAGGAAACAGGAAAAGTCATAGTCTCTCAAAATATTAAATCTTCAGAATGGACTTTGGATGCATTAACTAATACTTCTGTTTGTGCCACCCCATCCACCCAATTATTCTCCCGTAACCGTACTTAATGCAGTCACCATCTGCATTGCTATAAAGGCAGTCAGCATAACGACAATATCACTTTCAAAAAAAAAAGCACTAAAAAGAAACTAAATTTCAGACAATGTCTAGCCGAAAGGTGTAGCTCTTCATAAATCAACTGGAGTAAAGCACTGCAGCACAATACCAACTCTTTCACTAGTCACACCCCAAACCACACACCAAGAATGCTCACCCAAGCCTCCCAACAATGCTTGCTCCCCGCTTAAAAATACTCACCCACTAGTCCCCCGCCAGGGGTGGGGGGGGCGGAGGAAAGAGAGAGCAGGGAGACAGTGCTGTGGCAGGGAGGGACTGATCTGTGCTGTTAAAATGTCTGTCTAGGAACAGCATCAACAAACACAACACAGGGTCACTTCCCTATGCTTTATCAAAGTCATGTTTCATAGAATTCTTACAATGTAGAAGGAGGCCATTCAGCCCATCGAGTCTGCACCAACCCTCTCTGAAAGAGCATAAGAAATAGGTGCAGGAGTAGGCCATCTAGCCCTTCGAGCCTGCCCCGCCATTCAATAAGATCATGGCTGATCTGTCATGGCTCAGTTCCACATTACCGCCCTCTCCCCATAACCCTTAATCCCCTCTCTTAGCAAAAACCCATCAACCCGCGTCTTAAAAATATTTAGCAAGGTAGCCTCCACCACTTCAACGGGCAGAGAATTCCAGAGATTCACCACCCTTTGAGTGAAGAAGTTCTTCCTCAACTCCGTTCTAAACCGCACCCCCTTTATCTTGAGGCTGTGCCCCCTAGTCCTACTGTCCTTTGAGCGGGAAGAGTCTCTCCACCTCTATCCTATCCATCCCATTCATCATCTTATATGTCTCAATGAGATCTCCCCTCATTCCTCTGAACTCTAACGAGTACAAGCCTAGTTTATTCAGCCTCTCCTCATAGCTTAACCCCTTCAACTCCGGCATCAGCCTAGTAAACCTCCTCTGCACTCCCTCCAAGGCCAAAATATCCTTGCGTAAGTACGGTGCCCAAAGCTGCACACAGTACTCCAGCTGCGGCCTCACCAATGCCCTATACAGCCGCAGCAAGACCTCCCTACTTTTATATTCAATCCCCCTCGCTATGAAGGCCAGCATCCCATTCGCCTTCCTGACCACTTGCTGCACCTGCAGGCTGGGTTTTTGCGACTCATGCACAAGGACCCCGAGGTCCCTCTGCACCGTCGCCTGCTGCAGTTTTTCGCCACGTAAGTATTAATCCTTCCTACCATTATTCCTACCAAAGTGGACCACCTCGCACTTGCCAACATTAAATTCCATTTGCCAGTTCCTGGCCCATTCGCCCAGCCTATCTAGATCCTTCTGCAGACTCTCCACACCCTCCGCACAATTTGCCATTCCACCAATCTTGGTGTCATCAGCAAATTTCGACACCGTACACTCGGTTCCCTCCTCCAGATCATCTATATAAATGGTAAATAGCTGAGGCCCCAGCACCGACCCCTGGGGCACTCCACTAGTTACCAACCGCCAATCCGAATAGCACCCATTAACCCCCACTCTCTGCCTCCTATTTGACAACCAATCCTCTATCCACGCTAACACCCTACCCCCAACTCCATGCCCCCTTACCTTCTGCAATAACCTCTTGTGAGGTACCTTGTCAAACGCCTTCTGAAAATCAAGACAGACCACATCCACCGGCTCTCCTCTATCCACCGCCCTAGACACATCCTCATAGAACTCCAGTAAATTTGTCAGACACGACTTCCCCTTAACGAAACCGTGCTGCGTCTGCTCTATCAAGCAATTCCCCTCAAGATGCCTTGCTATTTCCTCCTTGATGACGGATTCTAACATTTTACCTACAACAGACGTTAAACTAACCGGCCTATAATTCCCTGCCTTTTGCCTGGCACCCTTCTTAAACAACGGCGTAACATTAGCCGTTTTCCAATCTTCCGGCACTTCCCCGGAATCCAGCGACGTCTGGAAAATAACCACCAAGGCATCCACTATCACCTCCGCCATTTCTTTCAGAACCCTCGGATGCATTCCATCCGGTCCTGGGGACTTGTCCACAATCAGTCCCTCCAGTCTGTCGAGCACCGCCTCTCTAGTAACAATAATGTCATTGAGACCATCCAGTCCTACCACCTTTCCATCTCTAACACCCGGCAAATTATTCACATCCTCCTCCGTGAAGACTGAAACAAAAAAGTTATTCAAGACCTCAACCATTTCCCCATCCCCTACCACTAAGCATCTTACACAGTTCCACCGCCAACCCTATCCCCGAAGCCCCACACACTTACTCCTGTAATCCCCCTAACCCACACATCTTTGGACAGTAGGGGACAATTTTGCACAGCCAATCCACCTGACCTGCACATGGACTGCACATGGACACACTTTGGACTGCGGGAGGAAACCAGAGCACCTGAAGGAAACCCATGCAGACACAAGGAGAACCCACAAACTCTACACTGACAGTCACCCGAGGCTGGAATCAAACTCGGGTCCCTAATGCTATGAAGCAGCAGTGTTAATCACAGAACGGATTTTCTTTTTGTTTATTCCATGACAGAACTGTCCAATGCTCAAAAGGAACAATATTAGTAAAACTATGAATTATTCAGGAAAACCTTTAGTATCCATTCAATGATTTACATCGCTAATAAAGCTACTTCAAGTTCTTGCATCCTTCAGTGTTTTGCTGAGGAAATGACCTATGGCAGCAGTAGCCTTAATACATTTCTAAAATCTCATTTTTCTGGTCACTTGGACTTTTTGCCCCCCACAAAATACATTGCAACACTCCACTTCAGGATCTAACATAGCAAAACACTTCAATTACCTGGACTGAGAAGTAGTAAATGCAGGTTCTTCATCATCTTCATATTTTCTCCTGGATGATTTTGCAATGGTGGGTGTCTCTTGTTCTATTGTCTGCATATCTGATAACACAGAATGGGAAACTCCACTACAAGGAATAAAAGCAAGAAAAAGGAGAACATTATAAGATGGCACAACACAAAGCTTTATTTTATTACATTTAGCACCTTACTGACAAGAACTGATAAGCAACTTTACAATATTAAGAAAACATTAACACCCAGATTCAGTCACAAAGCTTTGCAACATAATTGAAATACATTTGCAAAAAAACCTCTTCCAACACGTTTACCTCAAGAGCATAGGGTATTGACAAAATTTCAACATATAACTCAATCATCACGTAGAAAGCCAAGAACAAAGGAAATCCTTAGCCAATCTTGAGATCTGTGGCTCTTACCCCTTGCTCTCCATCCCAGATTCTCTTTTCCCTCATTTTCCACCTCAAACTCCACAAAAGATCAGCCATCCCATATCTGCTACCTTTAGCAGGATGTCACCTTCAAACACATCCTCCCTTCTCGTCCCCATCAGTATTCTAAAAACACTGCTCCCTCCGCAATACCCTAAGTCCATTCTTATATCACACCCAACACCTTCCAATGCAATTGCAAGGGGTGTAACCTCTCTCTTCACTGTCCCTTGGCCCCAAACACTCCTTCCAAATGAAGCAGCAATTTATTTGCGCTTCTTCCAATTTAGCATTCTGTATACACTGCTCACAATGTGATTTCCTCTATACTGGGAAAACCAAAAACAGACTGGGATCAACTCCACTCAGTCCACAAGCATGATTCCAAGTTTCTGGATGAAAGCAAATTACTGTGGATGCTGGAATCTAAAACCAAAAGAGAAAACACTGGAAAATCTCAGCAGACCTGGCAGCATCTGTAAGGAGAGAAAAGAGCTGACGTTGAGTCCAGATGTTAACTGGACTCGAAACATCAGCTCTTTTTCTCCCCTTACAGATGCTGCCAGGTTTGCTGAGATTTTCCAACATTTTCTGTTTTGATCCCAAGCTTCTGGTTGTGAATTAAAATGGCAAGCAATCTTGATCTCGCTTTTCTGTCCTTGACGCTCTGCACCGTTACAGTAAAGCTCAGTGTAAGTGAGGAACGACCCCTCATCTTCCACTTGGGTTTCTGGTTTCACCATTGAGTTCAAAAATTTCAGGCCATGAACTCCATCCTCCATTTTGACTCTTCTGCACACTCCCCAGAAAAGTGCAAGTTTGTATCTTGTTTTGATGTTTTTTGCTTTCATTATTCTGCCATTAACATTCATTCTGAACCAATGCTTTATTTCTTTACCACAACCAATGCTTTCTTTCTCTACTACAACCATTACCACTCCCTTTGCCTTTTGTCCCATGTTATGTTTGTTATTTAACCCCTTCTATCCTATGACCACCTCAGGTAACCTATCCCAAACCCCCTCTTTTGTTTTCCCACACCTTCTCTCAGCAGCCTATAATCCATATTTCTACCTCCTTCAGTTCCAAAGGAATCATATTTCGCTTGAAATGTTAACTCAGTTTCTCTCTGCAGATGCTAGCAGATCTACTGAGATTTTCTAGCACTTGTTTTATTCCGGATGAGGGGGCTAGGGACAGCTACAGCAGAGTGACCAGATATAATTTAGTGCTTACTTAAAAGTCACACTTCTGCCCTTATTTTTATTTAATACTCCTTAGTTAAATATCACAATTGATGGTACATTCAGGAAACAGAAATTGGTTTGAGAATAGGAGTATCCAGTGGTGCAGCCAAGGAGCAAAAGTGAAGTACTACAAATCTCCAATAGCTGGAGAGTATAATTACAGCACAATACAGTTACATAGGTAGCTTCCACTTTTAAAAAGCTCTTTACGGGATGTGGGCATCCACTGGTGAGGCAGACATTTGTCCCCCATGTCAAATTGCACTTGAGCCAAGTGGCTTGCTAGGCCATTTCAGAGGGCAGTTGACAGTCAACCACGCTGCTGTAGGTCTGGAGTCACATGTAGGCCAGAGCAGGTAACAGTAGCAGATTTCATTCCCTAAAGGACATTTGTGACATTTTTACAACATTTCATGACTCAACGTTGTGGTTCAGAGGTCCAAGTATTAAAACCATTTTCTACTTATTTTAAGCTAGTAATGCTGTTATTACAATGTGATTAACCCTTAGTGAGATAATATGAAATTGAGTGCAATGAAAACAGACATTTGAACTTTATTACTATAACTACCAGAAAATGTATGAATTGTTAATTTGGAGAACTGGTGGGTAAAACAAAACAACAATGCTGCTTTGTAAATAAACCAAATATTTTATAGGTGAGGTATCTCCCATCACATTTGAAGTAAAACACAGGATATCCTGTTTGTTAATAAGAATATGTACATAAGAATTATGAGTAATAGACTATTTGGCCACTTGAGCCTGCTCTACCATTCAATAAGATGATGGCTGATTGTTTTAAATCAAAACATAGTAGTAGATCACTTTATTTGAAATCAAATAGAAGACATTTATTGAAACTTAGATGTTAATAGAAACTCTGATCACAAAACTCTTCTTTGGACTTGCTATTGTACGTACAAGGAAGGTTATACGCAAGGCCAAGCACAGTGGGGGAGTAAGGCAGTAATTAGTTATTTTCATTTACAAATTCTCATTGCTCCTTATTTTGTTCTTGCCCATCTTGAGCACCATTCTCACCTGCTAGGGTAGGCAAGTGATATCGTTAGGTGTCTACTGCACTTGGATCACATGCTGCAAAATACGTGAATAACCCAACGTGGTATATTCTTGTCCTATAATTGTCCATCCCCATGAGAACAGTTCTTCCCTTAACTGAAAAGCACAAGTTCCGGATTTTCCATGCAAGTCCACAATTTATTGTTCTGTGATTCAGTTCAAAATTATACAATCACATTTAAATGTTCTTTGCTACCCATTACCTCTCTCCTCATAAATTAGTAGTGTAATAGCACAAATCGCTTACGCTCTGCTGCTGAAGCCCATGCCCAGTCGCTCTGCTTGTTCCTTTTTTTTGCCTTCCATTTTTTTCAATTTCTCATCTTCCTTCTTTCTCTGTATTTCCAGGTCTTGGTATGCAAGGCGAAGAGATGAAACTCTGTAACAGAAAATGTCTTTGCTTACATTTACTATTTTGAAAACATATTTAACCAAGTGAACATTTGAAAGTCTATTTCAATACGACAACAGAATCCACATTATGCTACATTCCAGAATGGAAAAATGAACACAATTAATTGTCCAATATATTCACTGCAAATCACCATGCAACATTCAAAAATAGCAGCTGAATGAAATGATGTCATTGTTATCTCATTTCTTCAAAACAATTACTGAAATCTGAGCTGGTCTCAGTCAGACATAACCTCTGATACAACACAACATTGTACATGACAAACCTTTCTTGAGGCATGCTGGTCTCACAATGCTTTGAGAGATCATTACTATATTCATAGCCCCATGCCAAACACAAATCCTCTGCACAGTGTTCAGATATCCAGCACTGCTGATTAACAATCTCAATTAATTCAATAATATGTCACACTTAACAGGCTATTACTTTCGTGATACAGTAAGTTGTTGCTTTAAATTGCCCTTTTGAAGTCGTTTTATCTTTGAGTCATTTTGATTTCATGCTGTGTTTTTATTTGGCTAGTATTCCTGTTTAGCATTGTGGGTTTGCATTGTCATTCTGCACCCAGGTGTGATTTTATCCAAATGGCACCATGTTGGAGAGGTCTCTTCCACTCCTCAACTCTCCTATTCACTCTTGGCCCTCCAGCTACTGACCCGTCTGTTTACTTCTCCAGCTTGCATGTTGCCACCGCAACCAAATGCGGATTTGATGACTGCTATGTGGAACACTGTTCAGTCTGCAAGCATGGCCTCCAGCTTTGTCATCTGTCATTTTAATTCTCCACCTTGGTCTCATGCTGGCATCGCTGTTCTTGACCTCTGGCACTGTTCCAATAAGCTCAAGGAACTTTACAGCTTCTGGAATCACTGACTTCAATAATTTTAGATCTTAATCTCTGGAGCTCCCTCAATTTTCTCCACTTTTATTTGCACGTATTTGTCTCAACTTTGATTTTCTTGTTTTTAGTTTGGCAGCTATTCATTATTCTGCCATTCACACTTCTCTGGACCCACCTTTTGTTTCTTTACTTTGTAGGATCAGAAGGATTATGGGGGAGCCGGGAAAATCAGGGAGGTAATGGATCTCAAGAAAAGGAATTTGTGGAATGTCTACGAGGTGGTTTTTTTGGAACAGCTTGTGGTGAACCCACTTGGGCACTTGAACCCAAGCAATTCTAGATTTGGTGATGGGTAACAAGGCAGATTTGGTAAGGGGACCTCAGGTGAAGGAACCCTGATGACGCAGTGACCATAATGTGATAGGATTCACCATGCAGTTTGAGAGGGAGAAGCCGTAATCCGATGTGATGCTATTGCAGTTGAGTTAAAGGCAACTCCAGAGGGAGGGGCTGGCCAGGAGAGTGGCCTGCTTTGACAAAGCGTCATTTGGACTCGAAACGTCAGCTCTTCCCTCATCACAGATGCTGCCAGACCTGCTGAGATTTTCCCAGCATTTTCTCTTTTGGTTTCAGATTCCAGCATCCGCAGTAATTTGCTTTTATCCTGGTAGGGAAGATGGTGGAATGGCAATGGTAGGAGTCTCTGGGAATAATTCAGGAGGAGATGCAGCAAACTTCCAGCCCAAGGAAGTAGCACTCTAAGGAGAGGGTGAGGCAACTGTGGCACTGAGGGAAGTCCAGGACAACTTCAAAGCAAAAGAAAAAACATACAACATAGTGAAGATTAGTGGAAGCCTTTAAAAACCAACAGAGGACAACTAATAGAAAAAGGGGGAGATGAAATAAAGAAAGGAAAATTGCAGCACAGGAACAGGCCCTTCGGCCCTCCAAGCCTGCACCGACCACGCTGCCTGACTGAACTGAAACCCCCTACCCTTCCAGGGAATGTATCCCTCTATTCCCATCCTATTCATAAGGCATAGGAGCAGAATTGGGCCACTCGGCCCATTGAATGGCAGAGCAGACTCAATCATGGCTGATATTTTTCTCATTCCCATTCTCCTGCCTTTTCCCCATAACTCCTGATCCCCTTATTAATCAGGAACCTATCTATCTCTCTCAAAGACACTCAATGACCTAGTCTCCACAGCTTCTTTGGTAAAGAGTTCCACATATTCACCACTCTCTGGCTGAAGAAATTCCTCCTCATTTCCTTTCACACAGAGTGGTGAGTGTCTGGAACAAGCTGCCAGAGGTAGTAATAGAGGCAGGTACAATTTTGTCTTTTAAAAAGTGTTTAGACAGTTACATGGGTACAATGGATATAGAGGGATATGGGCCAAACACAGGCAATTGGGATTAGCTTAAGGGTTTAAAAAAGGAGGCATGGACAAATTGGGCTGAAGGGCCCATGTCCATGCTGTAAACTTCTATAACTCTAACCATCGTCCCTTTAGCCTTAGGTTGTGCCGTCTGGTTCTAGTTTTTCCCTGCTAGTGGAAACATCTCCACGTCCACTCTACTCAGGTCTTGCTGTACCCTGTAAGTTTCAATAAGATCCCCCCCTCCATATCTTTCTAAACTCCAAGTACAGACCCAGAGTCCTCAAACAACAAGCTCTTCATTCCAGGGATCATTCTTGTGAACCTCCTCTGGATCCTTCCCAAGGCCAGCTCATCCTCCCTTAGATATAGGACCTAAAACTGCTCACAATACTCTAAATGAGGTCTGACCAGAGCCTTATACACTCTCAGCAGTACATCCCGGCTGTTGCAATCTAGCCCTCTGAATGTGAATGCTAACATTGCATTTGCCTTCCTAACTGCACGTTAACCTTAAGAGAATCTTGAATCCCAAGTCCCTTGTTTCTCATTTCCTATGCATTTTCTCATTTAGAAAATAGTCTATGCCTCCATTCCTCCTTCCGAAGTGCATAACCTCACACTTTTCCACATTATATTCCATCTGCCACTTCTTTGCCCACTCTCCTAACCTGTTCAAGTCCTTCTGCAGCCCCCCCAACTTCCTCAATACTATCTGTCCCTCTACATATGTTTGTATTATCTGCAAACTTAGCAACAGTGCCTTCAGTTCCTTCCTCCAAATCATTGATGTATATTATGAAAAGTTGCGGTCCCAGCACTGACCCCAGAGGCACGTCACTAGTCACTGGCTGGCATCCTGAAAAAGACCCCTTTATCCCTACTCCCTGCCTTCTGCCAATCCTCTATGGATAGAGCATCTTACCCTTAACATCATGGGCACAACTTATTTAAGTCTCTTATACAGCACCTTATCAAAGGCCTTCTGGAAATCTCAATAGATCACGTCCACTCCTTTAACTTCTGGAATGGACCGCCTGTGATAGTTCAAGCGGTTATTGGATAGGCACATAGGGCACACCAGAATGATAGGGAGTGGGATAGCTTGATGTTGGTTTTGGACAAAGCTCAGCACCACATTGAGGGGCTGAAGGGCCTGTACTATGCTATACTGTTCTAAATAGGAGCAGGAGTAGGTTATTCAGCTCTAACTATTTAATAAACCATGGCTGATCTGATTGTGGCTTAATGCCAATTTCCTGCCAGCCCCCATAATCCTCGACTCCCTTGTAGATGAAAAATCTAATTTAGACCTGACCTTCACTGCTCTCTGGGGAAGAGAATTCCAAAGATTAACAGCCCTCAGAGAGACATAATTCCTCCTCATTTCAGTTGTAAACGGGAGACCCTTTGTTAAAAAAAAACTGTTCTAGATTCTCACACACGGAGTAACACCCTTTCAGCATCTACCGTCAAGCCCAACTCAGAATTTTGTACATCACTTTTCATTTTTCTAGGCTCTAGGCTTATGATTATAGACCTGGCCTGCTCAACCTTTCCTCATAAAGCAACCCTTCATCCTTGGAATCAAAGACCTTCTTAGAATTGCTTCTAATGCTTCCTTCAGTAACAAGATCAAAACTGCTCATAATACTGTGTAATCTCACCAATACCCTAAACTACTGTAGAAGACTTCTGCACTTCCTCTTTTGAGTACCATTCGATTTGCCTTCCTAATTACTTGCATTACCTACACGCCAATGTTTTGACAATCATACATAAAGATATCCAGATCCCTCTACACTGCAACATTCTATTGCATCCCTCCATTTAAATAACATTCTGCTTTTCTATTCCTCCTGCCAATGTGGACAACCTAACATTTTCATACAATATATTCCATCTGTTAAATATTTGCCCACTCACCTCTATTCCTTTACAGAATCTTTGTGTCCTCCTCACAACTTGTTTCCATGCCTATTTTTTTATCTTTGTAAACAAATTTGGCTTTGATAAACTTGGGCCATCAGACTTTGAATGGACCTACCTTATATTAAGCTGATCTTTCTCTACACCTAGCTATGACTCTAACACTACATTCTGCACCCTCCCCTTTCCTTTTCGATGAATGGCACGCTTTGTATAGCGCGCAAAAAACAATACTTTTCACTGTATGTTAATAGATGTGACAATAATAAATCAAATCAAATCTTACTGGGGGTGATTCTCCCAGCCCACTACACTGCTCTTCCTGCCGGGCATCACAGCCTCTGCATGTCTCCCAGCTGAGTACTTCCAGTGTCATCATCTCCGCTCCCAATTTGCGGTGCAGAGCTGATTACAATATGGAGATCTTCATTTCCGTATCATTAGCATGCCTGGGACTGAAGTCTCCAAGCCTGATAGCATCTCCATCCCACCCTTAACTGCCAGGACTGGGTCACTCCAGTGGAGTTTACAACTGCTCCCCATTAACAGGGAACAGGCGGCCCAACCCCACTGGAAGGGACAGAAGCCATTGAGGCTCCCCCAGGTGGTCAGGGGTCCACCTCGGCCCCAAGGGGGACATTGGGGCTGGCCCCAGGGAGGCAGGGTAGGCCTGCGATCAAAGGGTGGGGGGCTCTGCAAGGCAAGCGAGGGGGGTTACAGAGCTGGCCAGAGATCAGGAGGGCAGTAACGTAGAGCCACTGCGCACGCACCAATCTTGGCGCTGAGAGATTGCTGTATGTGCAGCAACCCACTCAGCATTATGCTGCCAACCTCCGATTGGAAGTAAGCCTGCCCCTTAATTTTCAGAGGGAATCCCACTGAGACACTCTGCGATGAACAGATTAATTCTGAAAATCAAGCAAATTGGGGACTTAGAAATTTTCTGGGAGAATTCTGGCCATTGTCTTTCTACCTCAATGAAATATATCTACATTGAAGTTATGAAATATCTCTAAATGCCACTGCTTCTTTTCCATTTTATACCTTTCAACAGATTTTCTGCATCTGCAGTAAAGTATTGAAGGAATGTTGCACTTTGGAGATGCTGTAATTGAGATGACACATTATACCAAGGCCCGGTCTACCCTCTCAGGTGGGCACAAAAGATTCTATATGGTCACAACTCTACTTTCCAGCCTTCTCCCATAAGCATCGAGTCCCTCATCTTGAAACCAAAATGTATAACTCAATCTTGAATCAATTCAATGACACAGCCTCCGCCACTATGTGGGGAAGAAGATTCCACAATTCCTATGGCAGTTTTGATAAACAGTGGAGCTATCCCTGGTGTCCTAGGCAATATTTGTCCCTCAATCAAAATAATGTAAAATAGATTATCTAATCATTATCTCATTGCTGTTTGTGGGAGTTCACTGTGCATAAATTAGCTATTGTGTTCCCAAAATACTTCCAGACAGCCATCATGAAAGACACTACGTAAATGCATTTTTAAAAGGCTGGTTTGTTGTAAATCACATTGATATATAATATGTATTGATATATGGTACACAGAAAGAAAATCTACATACATTGATTCATCCTTCTCAAGCTTCTTCTTGTTCTGCAATTCCTCTTGTTCTTTCATTCGATCGGCAGCTTGAGCCTGTTTATCAATTTCATTGAAGCTATGGCTAGTCACTTTCTGTGCTCCCAAACCACCCTTCTTAGCACCTAACTGTTGAACAATGGGAACAAAGTACAATTAATGGTATCTAATACTTCTTTTAATAGGCATCTTTTACAACTAACTTTTTCTCTTTTGATCAAGTTGACCCATTTAAAGTTTTGAATTAGGAGTGTGACTGAGATAACAGTGGGCTTATTTCACACAAGTACCATGCAAGAAACCAAAAAGCTTAATACAAAGGAATGTGTCTTAACTGATTCAGCTACACATGATTGAAGATGCCCAACATAAAAATTAACACATGCACTTATTTAAATTAGTAAGTACACATACAGCTGTATAGAGATTTCCCAACATATTACTCATGGTGTACTGAACAGTAAACTGTTTTATATTGATGAAATTTATACCATGTAATGGATTAGTTTGTTATTCAGGTACTGTTAACCAAGTTTAATTCCTGTAAAGAGGCATCCTGAGGTTAATGAAACATTCAACACTTTATTTCAAGTGGTGGATGAAATGGCATTTGTCTTAAGCCACTACACACCAAGGATAAAATCAGAAGGTACATGAACTATCACAAGCCTAAGGACAGATTTCATAAAGTCACTCACTTCAATTTTCCAAAACATCTCGCTTTTCATTAAATAAACAATCTGCATACACAATTATTTGTAGTTGCAAGTCAAAAATGCATGGTCTCTAATGAAAGTAATCACGTTATGTACAGAAAGCTACACATTTCAGCATGATGTACTTTTGTCTGTTCCCACACATGCATTTTTAAATGGCATTCAGGTCTTCTAATGGGATGTGTACTGTTTGTAATTGGTCGGTCGTCTGGTATTTGTGTATGCTTGTGTATTTGCGTATTTGGTTCTCCTATTTCTGTGCTGCTGATTCCTCTTTGGGGAATTTTGTGCCATGACAAGTGTTGTTGCTGTGGTGAATTGTTGCTGCAGATCCATTGCCTTTGTTGGGTAACAGTTGACCTTTGAGACTTGTGATAGTTCAGTTCTCGGAGCGATTGGTGAAGTCATCTTCCTCGTCAGCTGTCTGTGAAGGAGCAGCTTCTTCAGTCAGATGTATGTTTTCTGCAATTACAACTATGACAAAAAATTTCCGCCCGAGGTCAACAGTGATTTTGTTTGTTGGACCCTTGCCCGCACTGATCCTGTGGCGAGCAAGGTAATAGAGTTCCAACTTATGTGCCTGGTCGGTCATTTTCACTGCCTGCAATCAAAGTGACAATTTCTCTATGCAGTTCCACATTGCCAAGTGAGCTGACCTTTGTTGAGTGTTGAATGTTTACTCTGATTGGTTATCCAATTTTCAGTTCTGGCAATGATTTGGCAACTTTCTCAAAATGAAATTTGGCTTGGTCATGATCTTGACATTCACTCTTATTACTACTTCTGGTTTTAGCAATCTTTTGGCTATTGGAAGAGTAGTCTAGACGCAGCATGAAATTGGTCGTACAGTTTGACTACTTTCGATGCCTTCGGTGAATGTGTTTCTCTTTGTGCACAGCCGCGCTGGGTCTACTCAATTTTCTGATAATCCCATTGGCAATTTTCACTGCTACTTCAGCCTTCCCATTTAACTGGGGTTAATGTGGAGGTGAAATTTAGCATTGAATTATCTCTATTAATTTATGAAGTGCTTGAATTCTTCACTCATGAACTGAGGACAATTATCATTCATCAAAATGTCAAGAATGCCCTAACGACGAAGGTGTGCTTTCAGGCATTCTACAATCTCACCGGTAGTCATTAATATCAGCTTGTCTATCAGTAGTCCGAATTGCAGTTGCTGGTGATGAGATAGCCACTTCCAAAGAGTGAGGTATATTCAAAGTTTTATCCGTTGTCTGGGATGTCATGAATCCTGAGCAGCTCTTTTAGTTGCTTAGCTTGATATTCATTACAAGCACTATACTAAATGATATTGTCCTTGATCTCATTGCTTATGATCAGCCAGTATAGCTGTTCTCTTCCTCAAATTAGACTCAATTCCTGGGTGGTTTCAACATCTCTTTCCTCATCTCCTTATGGATGATAACATCCTTGTACAAGATACCATCTTGGGCAATCACTTCCTCTCATAATAATAACTGTATCCTTAGTGGTTTCTGACCATCATTTCATCACTACCTACTGCAGCATTTGAAGATTTTCATCTTGTTACATAGTTTGCTTAATCTAAGCAACGGTAAGAAGTCTCACACCACTAGGTTAAAGTCCAACAGGTTTATTTGGCAGCACTCCGAAAGCTCGTACTACAAAATAAATCTGCTCCTAATGTTGAGAGATTTCTTACTGTGACTACCCCACTCCACTGCCGGCATATCCACATCATAATCTAAGCAAGATATTTATCTATCAGAATCATTGTTTCAGCTGTATTGATGGTTTACACAGAACGTCATGATGTTGCTTCACATTGAATCTGGAAGATTTCACGCTCTGTACTAGCAACAACTTTCTTCAAAGGGAGTGCAGTTCTTGATAATATGTCAGTGACGTACACCTATTTTTCCTCCTCGCACTTGACTTCTAAATGATATCTCTGCACACAAAGTAAAATCCTTTGCAGATGCTTTGGAGGAGAAATAAGTCGTTTGAAGTGGCTTATGGTCAGATTCCACCATCACTTTCTCTCTCCCAAACAGGAACTGATGAAGATGTTTATAAGCACAGCCAATAGCCAGGCACTGTTTTCCAATCTGTGCTTCAGTTTGCATTAGCACTTTGGATACAAACATAGCTGGGTGTCCTTGCTGCACGAGGGTTTCTCCAAGATTTGTGTTGCTGGCCTCTCACTGCAGGGTGACCTAATCGTTAACAGCACAGTCCTTCAGCATTGGCATTGTTGATGTGAGCAAAAGCTGCTTGTAGTGTGCCCCAATACCACTGCACATCCTTTGCAGTGAGAGGCTAACATTCTGATGACAAATTAGAAATCATTGCACCAACTTCATATCTGTTGGTTGCTGAATCTCTGCTACAGCTCTCATCAGGGTCAGAACAAACTCCCTTTTGTTGTCAGTTTATGCCCATACACTTGACTTCAGTTGCAGATTTTTCTATTCAGCTCCATCTGGTGAGCTCTCTCAACCAGTCTCTGCAGATGATGATGATGGTTTTTAAATCATATCTCTACATCCATAGACTAGATGATCACCCACGGTCATTTCCACTCCATGAAGATCATTAATTATCTTGTGCTGTTGATGTAGGTACTCTTCCAAAGCAGTAGAAATGCCATACAGCATGCACAACTATCATCCAAAAGGCATAAGAACATAGTCACGACACTACTACTTTCATTCAACTTTACTTGCCAGTATCCATCCTTAGATCTAGATTAGTAAAGTCCTTTGCCTTGGCAAGTTGCAACAAAATGTCTTTAATGGTTGGCAGAGTAATGCGATCTCAAAGCTTTGTTGAGGTTCTTCCATTATTTACTTCTTAGTATCACAAGTAGGCTTACATTAACACTGCAATGAAGTTGCTGTGAAATTCAGTTATACACACTCCCAGCTTTCCAGGTTGTTTTACATATACCATGCTTCAAATCCAGTCTGTACAAGTTGCCACTTTCTTGATTACTCAAAAGTTTTTTTAAAGTTTATTTATTTGTCACAGCTAAGGCTTACATTAACACTGCAATGAAGTTACTGTGAAGTTCCCCTAGTCACCACACTCAGGCACTTGTTCGGGTCAATGTACCTAACCAGCACATCTTTCTGACTGTGGGAGGAAATCGAAACACCTGGAGGAAACCCAAGCAAACTCCACATAGAGACAGACCCAAGCTGGGAACTGAACCAGGGTCTCCTGGTGCTGAGAAGCACTGTGCCACCGTGCTGCCCACTCCCATCTTTTCAAGCCCCTCTTGTCTTTCAGGCCAAGCTTAAGTGCAGCTGGAATATTCCTCAGAAGAGTTGGTATCACTCTCAAAATGATATTCATCAGGAAGATAGCTAAGACCCATGAAAACATCTTTGTATAGTTTAGGATTTGTTCAGCAGTTAATGGCATGATGCCATGTGAAATACTGCAAACCTCTTCCGGTACATGGAGGGTTACTGGTACAAGCTTTTGACTTGTTTTAGCTTTTATGAGTGCATTTTACTAATATCTATCATTTGGAACTGCAAATCTTCTTTCTTCCAATTGCGTTGAGTTCTCAGCTTAGTTTGTCCTCTTTGGGTGAGCCTTGTTCCATCATATAGCCTTGACTTTACCTTCACTTTCAGGTCACCATCTTGAGAAACTTCATACAGCTCAGCAAAGCACGTGATGTTACACAGAGTACCAGTGTCTATCTGACTCTTCACATTTACCTGATGATCTCCTTCTGCAGTCATCATTCCAATAGTTACAAACCACTTTTTCCTTGAGACTTGAGGGTGCCAATCTATTCTAGAGTGTGCAGTGATTCACCAGGTTCATCGTCTGACACCTCCCCACTACCAGCTTTATCGGCTTACTCCTCTTCTTTCCAACAACACACTTTCCTGCAAAGTGATTCCGCTTCTTGGAGTTAATGCACTATTTTCCCCACACTGGACATGTTTCCTTTCCTTTGGCGGGGAGCCCGCCACAATATTTACATCTTATACTCTGGCCTTGACTTTTTTTTGGCCCTTCTGCAAATAGTTCTTCTTTCTCTCCATTGTTTTATGCTTGGAAGGCATGAACTGTCTTTCAGCAGAGTGCAAAGCCTCATTAATTTTCCCATCAATCATCTGCCGCTAATGATTGACTACTTCAGTGTTTCTGCATGAATCAATAACTCTCAAGAGTAAGCATATCTTCCCTCAAAAAATATGCTCTTAGGGCAGAATCTCTTGTTCCCAAGACAAGTCCATCTCTGATTCAATCATCCTTAAGCCGCTCAAGCTCACAAGATTCAGCTAGACACCTCAATACAGTCTCACATTGAGCCCCTCTTCCAGAACTCTGGTGTTGAAAATGCAGCATTTAAGTAACATTAGTGAAGGGCTCAAAATGAGTCTTTAAGGCCTCGAAAATGTAATAAAGACAGGCATTACTGCTCCTGTGAGGTTGAGGATACAATATAACTTGCAGCATTCTTTCCCCAGCACAGACAGAAGAATTGCTATTCAGATTTTTTTGCGCATCTCGTGTAATAATTTCAGTTTTGCCATTGAAACTAGAAGAATTTCCAATTTATTTTCAATCTGATTCCATAACAGCAGGTACTGGAATCTTCAAAGCCTTACTGATTTATTCAGTGACCAATGTTGTGTACCAAGTTACAGATTGAAGTTTTAATTACTTTCTTACAGCTATCAAAAACAGAGTAGGAATAAATGGGTCTTTTCAGGTTGATTAAATTAATTCCTGGGAGGAATGATTAAATAGGCTGGACTTTTATGCTCTGCGGTTTAGAAGAATGAGAGGTCACCTCATTCAAATATACAAAATTGTTACAGGATTCAATGAGCTACATGCAGGAAGGAAGTTTCACTTGGTTGGGATGTCCAGAACCAGGCAACACAATTTCAAAATAAACAGCCGGTTATTTAAGACCGAGATGAGGAGGAATTCACTTAAGAGGGCTGTGGAAGCTCAGTCATCAAATATGTTCAGGACTGAGATCAATCGGTTTATATATGTTAAAACATCAAGGGTAATGAGGTTGTGCAGAAAAATGGTGTTAAAGTAGATGATCAGCCATGATCTCACTGAATGGTGGAAGGGGCTCAAAGGGCAGAATTGTCTAGTTCTATTTCTTATGTTCTAAAATCCACTCAATTTCAGCTGCACACTCTTGACACAATGTTCCAATGGTGGATGAAATGGCTTCTGTTCTCAAGTCTTTATACACCAAGGATGATGCCACAGGTCACATGATTATGACAAACCCATGGCCAAACTGCACAAAGACACATCTCCAAACACTGCAGGTGAGAATAACGTGAAAATTGGCAGATGGGTGTAAATTATTAAGTCCGAAGTCAGAAAAATGCTACATGATTTGTTTTTAATTTTCTGTTATATCTTTTGACAAGTCAGATAAGTTACACTTCAACCCAGAACAGGTAAGAAGCTTGCAGGAAATAAACCAGAGTTCTCAGTTTATGATTTTTGTGCTTTTTGCTGTTAAGAACATGTGTGATTGGCAATATTATCACGTGGCTTTGTGTGAAGGCGAAAGAACACAAAATTCAAAGATGGACATATAAAGTCGCTCTATTAATCACAAAGTCATTTAAAAGCGTAAAATTGAACAGAAATAATTTAACATACACACCATTTTCTTTCCTGCAGCAGGCTTCTTTTTTGTTATGATAGAGGACTTGACTTCTGTCAACGAATCCAAATCAAGAGTTAATATATTTCTCTACTTAGGCATTACCTCGAGTAAATAATGCATTTCACAGGAAGCAGATTATGCCAAATGTACTGCAATTGATGTTTTTATCATAAATTATGCAATTCCAAAATGCATTTCCATGCAATAGCACCTTTACCATATTACACAATGCTCAAGATACAGCATCTGAATTATGGATTCAAGGTTTGTTTTACTACTAACTTAGACTATAAGATTGACGAAAAAATACGTTGTTTTCTGTACAAGCTTCTTGCACAAGCAATAGCAGCACAGTGTAAAAAGAACAATACTCATAGGCATGAAAAGTAAGAGATGCAAATTACTACATATAAAAAAATTAAAAGAAAAAGCATTTCACCGGTTAGTTTTGTGGGAAAACCATAAGGACAATGATATAAGTGAATTAAATTAACTCTTTCCAGCCTCTATGAGAAATAAAGTTTTTAATGGTTGCAGCAGTCATATTGATATGCTAACCTGTACCATCACCCAATATGCTGTGCAAACGAATGAAGCTTTGCTTCAGTAATGATCCAGCAAAATTAATTACAAATATTAACACATTTATCAAAATGGTTTTTTGAAAGTTGATGAAGCAGAAGCAAATGGAGAAAATAACAGAGCTATTGTTAGTGATGCTTACAGATATCTATTACACATTTTTGCTATTCTGCTGAGGGCATCAGGTTAAATCATATGTTACATATCAAGGAATGATAAAAGCCAAAGAATTTCCCATCTTAGCTCAACACAGCAAGGTGAGTGGAGGAGAAAGAGGAAAAGAAGAAGAAATAAAGTAGAGAGGAGAAGAAAGAAGAAAGGGGAGGAGAGGAGAGAGAGAGAGAGAGAGAAGAAAAATGAAAGCTAATCTGTGAGAGATTCATTCAGTTGGATAAATAAACTTTACAAGTGATGACTGAAATGATTAGGGGAGGCACAAAATACAAGCTGGAAAGTGTTAAAATAACCAGTTACCCCCCAAAAGATTACTTTGAAAAATTAGAACTGATAAGCAAACTGTAAGTCAATTTAATGCATTAAATCTTTGTGGTGTTAAATAGTAGTTCTTCCCAATTCGTGGAATTGTGCCCAAGTCCATCTGCATACTTTGGCTCAGAAAATCGAAGCAGCCAATGGTAGATCACAAACACCTTAACAGTCACCTTTGATAGGTGTGACTCCTGTAGAAATTAAACTCATTGAGTCAGCTATAATAGGGAAAAACAAATGAGAATTTCTGAGTAACAGCCAAAAACATTTTGTTACCTCATGTACTATGTTCCATTTTTTCTACATTATAGCATTTATCAGAAACGAAAACTTCAAATTACATATCAAAAATTCAGACTGAAACTGAAAAGATTCACAATGCATTTCGACATAACTGAGCATCTGTATTTGAACATATTTCCCCAAAATCTCTAACATGCTGATACTAAAATATTGATGGTAAATACCATAACTTTTATTAGCTTTAATCCATGAGCGGTGCACAGATTTTCAGCAATATTCAATTTTCATTACATCAAAACCTGTTTCCTTAATTCTGGAAGCTAACTTGCTTTCAATCCATCTTTATATGTCCTGTTTTTGAAATATTCTAAGAAATATAGTCCCAAGCATAGCATAATGTTTATTCCCTAATTTGTGCCTTATAAGGATAAATCCTAACCTTTAGCATAGGTAGCACAGAGCTTTGGACACCCTGCTGGGAATTAAGAATTCAGCGCAAGTCCATCATTTTCAGTCCATTAAAATAAATAGCCAAAATATTCTGGGCAGTGCCTTTTCCAATTTGAAGCTTTACATCAATGACTAAACATGGAAGCTTCTTTTGTAGTTAGAAACGCAATTCTCCCACATTATTTATTATTCGTGCTTTCCCGGAAACCTTACTTTCCCCAAAAATATTTTGCTAGTTAATTATGTAAGAAAAATATAAACTGGTGGTTGAATATCAATTTCGAGCTTTGGTCACAAAAGTCATATACCCATGCCTAGCATTATTGCACTTCTTGAAATAATTTTAGTTTCAGTGAATGGCACTGAGACTGAGCCAAATTTGAGACATGCAAAGCAACACATTATTCTCCAGCCCACACCAACTCAGGATATCTAGCTTAAAAGGCCTGGCCTGTGTAGACAAAATCCTACAAACACTAGAGAAGCATCCTAGGCAAAAGCCCCCGTCATGGCACTGATGTCATTAAGGAATCTTCTGCTTTTAGTGTCATTTACATATCCACATTTAAGAATATTACACACATCTGATTTCCCAAGAGTAAAATTCAAATACATATTTAATATCAGTTGTTCTGTTAATTAACAAAACTACCAGTACATTTATCTGTGAATCTATGCACTCCTACCGTAAAGCCGTAATGGCTAAACAACATACCTAATGCTTCCTTAGGAGACACACTGAGGCAATCGACATTTGGCCCATGTTCAGGCTCACCTAAAAACACACGTTCAAAAGCACAAATAAGTTACGAATAACAACTCAAACCAGATCCTTGGCAAGCACTAAATGACCATAAGACTTTTGTCCTTCCAGTTAACTGCAACTGCTGACAGAACTTCACAATCTGAAATATAAAGGTGAAGACAAAAAATCCAGCAATTCATAAATAAAGGGCAGTTTTTGCTGGGTGATGCTTTGAATACCATTCCATCGCGTCAATATCCAAACACATGAAGTTGATTGAATTGCAAGGAAAGAGAGCAATCACAGGCAAGGAAAAAGAGAATGAAGGTGCTTTGTGCTTGCACATGTTTGGGATACAAAATGCTTGCAGCGTTTGGAAAAAAAAGATACCCTTCCTGTATGTTTTTCAACTTTACGATTATGGAATGGACACCTCTTAAATTATTCACAATATTTGTAAATATGGCTGTTGTCAATGAATTAATCAACAGTTTTGACATATCTCTTTGTACTCCATGAGCCTCAATGGCAGTTTTACGGGTTCAATACTTCCAACAAACTGTATACATTTCAATTTATACCAACAGATATCTCCAAAGCCTACCCTCATTTTCTTCTTGCTGTGTTTTTTCAGGCGATGATAGCTCTAGAATGGCAGAATCAAAGTTTTGATCTGATGATTTCACACTGGCTGACTGGAATAAGACAAAACTCTCATGAAAATCCCATAGCAGGAATGCAACAGGTATTCAATATCAAAGGCATATTGAATGAATTTTGAGTAATGAATTTCACTTTTAACAAAATAGCTTGATAATAATCTACATTCATATAATAAACCAAAAACAAACCAAGATGCAAAGGGACATGATGATCAATAAAATGAGTACATTTTAGGATGCTTGGCTTTTTCACCAAAAAAAGTGAATAGAAAAGGCAGCTACGTGCATTTAAGTATATGTTAAATGGTGTGCTTTCTAAAAGTGACAGCCACAAAATTAGCAGCTCTGATTAGACATGGATAAAAAAAGCCAAGCTAACCCTATAAACTACAGTTCTCCAGAGCAGCATAGAAAGGAATTTCCCACAATGGTGAGACGGGCAAGGTCTGTGGGAATCAAGTGGCTAAAGCACAGAATGAGGCCATTCAGCCCATCATTCCTACATCAGCTCTCCACAACAGCAGCTAATCCTATGCCCACATCTTTTCCCCATTGGCCACAATTTTCCCTCTTCTGCTTATTATTTTATTCTGAATTGAACCTGCCTCCACCATACTCTCAGGTGGTGCATTCCAACTCCTAACCATTCGCTGCATAAGAGTTTTTCCTCATGTCGCCATTGCTTCTTTTGCCAAGCACCTTAACTTGCTGTCCTCTGGTTCCGAATAATTCCACCAATGGGAACAGTTTCCTCTTCTGTCTTTGTCCAGACCACTAATCTGCTCTTAATCTTCTCACTGAAGAACAGCCCCTGCTTCTCCGAACTATCCATGCTACTGAAGTTCTTCATATCTGGAACCATTCTTGTGAATCATTTTTGCACCATCTCCACACCCCAGAACTGGACCTCCTTGCAAGGATGAAAAGTTCAAGTTTGTGCCTTTGACACAAGGGATCAGAGTTGTGAATCTTCCTTACACTCCCTCTTGTAATTAAAGTGTTACCTGGTGCCTCAGTTAGCAGAATTTGACAGGAAACTCAAGGTATGGTTTGACAGAGTACAATGCTTAAACACTACTTCCTTTGACTTAAGTTCCATTATGTTGGCTATGCGGTTTACTATTCTAACTGCTTCGTTGATTCATCAACATATTCAATCAACAAGGAGCCTCTGAAGCTCTTCCTCAAACAATTACAGTGTATGTGTCTTCCACATTTTTTTGTTTATTGTGCACTGATGCATTCATTTTCTGTTACATATTTTGCCTAGCTCCTTTTGCAAATCCCAAACTGATCCTCAGGCTTAGTTTACCTCTGCTAGTCAACTGAATTTGATTAACTGCATTAAATTATTTGCTCTAAATGATTGGTTACAAGTTAGAAGCTGTGGTAGTCCCATGCAAATCCCTAGAACATTCCACTCAACACTTTCTCCCATCTCAACATAATTCTATGAGCAAATATCTACTGTTTTCAACAGTTTAATCAACTTCTTACCCACTTCTACGTTCAGCTGGTCAAATCCACTAAAAGCATTTTTCATTCACTCTGGCATGTAACATCCAACCTAAGGATCTTAATGATATTCTTTCCTTGCTACCTCCCACTGATACTGAAATATACTGATACACTATGAAACAAATTAAGCACTTACAGTAGTATGAGAGGCAAAGAAGTCGTCATCTTTATTCTGAGGTGACAAGGGTGGATTTCCTGCATCATCGATCCACAGCTGAACCATATAAAAAAAACTGGTCAAATTTTATTGTTAATGTTCAAGACAAACATTTGCTTTTACTTGTGTTTGGGGTTTCTTTTTCTTTCCAGTTTTGATAGGATTCATTGTGTGATCATACTGTGCCTTTAGGAAATGTACTTTAGTCATGTTTCTGTGCAGTGTGTGTTTACCAGTTTCTTCCATTTTACAGGAGCCATTTTGTCTAGGTCCAGCAGCACTGTATTGTTACTACAGCCATATAATTGATTTTAATTGATGTAGCGTTTGTCTAGATCTGAACTATTGTAGGGTTCTATCATTTTGTGTTTTCCTTTGGGATATTTCAGAGTGGGGCTTGATTAGGTTGATTGACAGGTAAGGTCATATGACTTGACACAGCTAGGCTTTCGCAGACAAACCAAGGCAGTGTGCTTTTTGGGATCTTTGGAGAAAGGACGCTTTCTCCATATCTCTTGCTCTGTCCAAGATCTGAAGACTGCCAAGAAAATTTGCCAAGAAATAAGCATCTGAGATTTTGATGTTTAATGGCTGAGCTTTCTCTGAAAGTTGAGAATTAGATGACCTGAATTTGTCTAGATCACTCTCCAGAGATGTTAAAAGGCCAGAAATTGAGTGGTCACATAAGCATATTGATATTTCTGTGCTAAATGGTTCTGAAGAAGGGATCTCGTCTATGGGGATATTGATATATTGGAATGTATTGGCTGTTAAGAATTATGCTATGTCATGTTTGAGTATTTTAATTGGTAAAAGTTACTCCAATTATTTTTGTTATATTCTAGCTGTGTTCATAAAGAGAGTTTGTTTTGATAAAAGCTTCCTAGTGGGTCACTCGAATCATACCTGGAGCGAAACACCTTACGCTCACCCTAATGCCAAATCAAATGTAAAAGTTAGGGTCTTTGTTAACTTCATGAAATAACTTGGAGTTTCTGATCTGGTTCTGAACAATTTTTCAAACAATCTCCTTCAAACTCAAACAGAAACAGAAAATGCTGGAAAAAACTTAGGTTAGGCAGCATCTATGGAGGGAGAAACAACTTAATGCTTTGAGCCCAATATGACTCTTCTTCAGAAGCCCTTAGTAGTCTACCATGATTAATTTTAAAATAAAAGTTGAAGACACTGGAAAGTGAACATCCATAAAGTGAAAAAAGAATTGACAGCATTTTTGGTGTTCGCCCTTCGCCGGAATTAAAGACTGGAAAAGGAACAAGCATTTTAGTTTTAAAAAAGGGGGCAGAAAACCAACATACACAAAAATGGTGAAGAACTTAAGTAAGCTGCAAGTCACTCACAGGTGTTCTATAAACAGGTGTTATAGAAAATTAGTACCATGTTGCATTCCTAATTTCCATAAGCTAGGTTTACACTGCTAGCTTAGTGCCATGATAAATCCACTAAACTTGCAGTGTAATTCACGAGTTGGGATCTAGCTTGATTCCAGAGTGAGAGTGAAGTGGGGACTCGCTGAAAGGGAATGTAGTGTTCTCAAGTCTCGTTTACAAAATGCCAAAGGAATCCACTGAAACCTGCGTACATTTTTTGAACTGATTTCAATTCAAATGCTTAAAGAAAAATGCACCTCTTCCACTTTCTAATAATTTAAATTTCTTATTTTTGTGGGCATAAAGAGTGCAGTTACATTTCAGACTGGCAGGAGTCAGCAACATAAATAGATTCCCCGTCAGGAAACCAAACTGCAGCCACAGGTCCCATATTAAGATACAATATTAACTAGCGTGTACAGCATTAATACAGTAAACTCCAACATTCTCTTTCAGAATTGACTTTCCTACACATTTAGTGCTATAATTCCTGACTTTTTACATCATCTCCATTGTCTGGAATTGTTACAAGAACTATAATATTTTTAATTCTGATGCGAGCATCACTGACCAAGCCAGCATTTGTTGTCCATCCCTAATTGTTCTAGAGTAATGGTGGTGAACTGCCTTCCTGGACCGTTGCAGTCCTTGTGGTACAGGAGGTCTCACACCTCTTGCAGGGAGAGAGTTCCAGGATTTTGGCCCAGAGACAGTGAAGCAATACATTTCCAAGTCAGGATGGCAAATGATGAAGGGAAATCTCCAGGTGGTAGTATTCCCAAGCTGCTCTTGTCCTTCTAGATGGTAATGTTCGTGCATTTGGAAGGTGCTGCCTAACCATTTCTGACTTACACTTTGTAGATGGCGGATAGGTTTTGGGGAGTCAGGTGTGTTACTTCACGATTCCTAGTATTTGATCTATTCTGTTGCTGCATTTGGCTAATTCAGTTTAGCTCCTGGTCAATGGTAACCCCCAGGATGTTGATAGCAGGAGATTCAACAATAGTTATGCAACTGAATGTCAAGGTGCAATGGTTAGAACCTCTCTCGTTGGAAATAGTCATTGTCTGGCACTTGTGTGGTGAAACTGTCACTTGCCACTCGCCAGTCCAAGCCTGGACCTTACAAGCTTCATGTAACTAGGACATTAAAGTTGGCAGGACATGTTGAGTGTGGTCAGCAAAGCAAATTGAATTTTGGGCTTTACAATGAGAAATAATGAGCATAAAAGTTATGCTGAACCTGTATAAAGTTTGGGTTAGGCCACAGCCAGATGTGAGGGTCCTTACAGGTACAGAGGAGACTTACCAGAATGATTCCACAGATACCTACAAGGTCAGGTTGGAGAAGCTGGGGTTGTTCACCTTGTAGCAGAGGAGTTTGGGTGGAGATTTGATGGAAATGTACTAAGCGATGACAGGTTTAGATGAAACACTGCAAGCAAAACTGCTCCTATTAATTGATGGTCCAAGGACAGGGGTGGGGAACACACACAGATTTAAGGTTTATGGCAAGAGAAGTGGTGCAGGGGAGAACGTGTGGACAAAAGCAGCAGCTGGATCTCACTGCCTACGAGGGTGTAGATGGAGATGATCAAGGATTTCAAAGGAAATTGGATGAGCCCTTGTAGGAAATAAGCTGGCAGGTCTATGGGTATAGAATGGGGGAATGGAACTGGATTGCTGTACAGAGAACAGACAAGAACTCGATGGGCCAAACGGCCTCCTTCACTGCAGTAATAACGCTGCAAGAAAAAAAAAACGTGCTGAGATTGTTGAAGAGGATAAAGAAATAATGGTACGAAGACATCTGTTCGAAACAGATGCGTTAGTTAACGTGATGTGGACATGCTGGCATTGGACTGGGATAAACACAGTAGGAAGTCTCACAACACCAGGTTAAGTTCAACAGGTTTATTTGGTAGCAAAATCACTAGCTTTTGGAGCATTGCTCCTTCACCTGACAAAGGAACAATGCTCCGAAAGCTAGTGGATTTTGCTACCAAATAAACTGTTGAACTTTAACTTGGTGTTGTGAGAATTCTTACTTAGTTAGGGAGGCCAGAGCTTCCAGTCTGGCCAAGACAGTCACAGTTTTTCACTAAGTATCCCAGTACCCAGACAGTTCTCCTCAAATATCCAGGTTTTTAAGTCCACTGAGGCCCTTTCCTTTCAATTCCTCATGTTGTGCTGCACCCTGTGAATCTGGGCCATCTTCACTCTGGATTCTTCAGCAGTTTAGCAATGCCTGTCACTACTGTTGTGCAGTCAGGAACAGCAGGAGGTCAGTCAAGGGGTGAGGTCTCTCAATACCTTTGTTACACCAATGGCTCCACTGCTAACAACGTCTTTTAAACTTCCTCACTTCCTCGTGATGCCTGGCCACTTGCTCATTTTGTTCAACATCAGAACAGGCACCACTTAACTAAACCTGCCGCTGCTGGTGCTCAGTAGCCCCTCTGCACTTCCTTAAAAGTCCCACTGGCTGTTGCTCCAGAAGTCACCCACATCAATGCCCCAGTGTGTGGTTTGAGGAACTGTCAATCACTTTGCACTTAGGAAGATCTCGCCCCCCCCCCCCCCCCTCCCAGTCCACCAGCCTCTACAGTGGCAGAGCAACACGTTCACTTTAACATATTTAATAAGATAGCATCAGCATATCCCTTTAACGACACCAGTTTCACTTAAACGTCATTTGTCTCAGACCTCCTCTTCAGTGGCTTGGCAGTTCACATCACATTTCCCACGGTGCTTCCACGCTAATCCTTAGCCCCTCTTCAAGCCCCCCTCTGAAAGGGATGGATAGGATAGAGGTGGAGAGGCTCTTCCCGCTCAAAGGACAGTAGGACTAGAGGGCACAGCCTCAGGATAAAGGGAGGGGGGGGGGGGGGGGGGGGGGCAGTTTAGAACAGAGTTGAGGAGGAACTTCTTCACTCAAAGGGTGGTGAATCTTTGGAATTCTCTGCCCGTTGAACTGGTGGAGGCCGCCTTGCTAAATATTTTTAAGACGCGGGTTGATAGGTTTTTGATAGGCAAGGGGATTAAGGGTTATGGGGAGAGGGCGGGGATGTGGAACTGAGACACGACAGATCAGCCATGATCTTATTGAATGGCGGGGCAGGCTCGAGTCCTATTTCTTATGTTCTCCCTGCCCTGTTCTGAGCACAGTCTTCAGGATCTGTTCTCCAACAGCTACAACCTCTAGCTCATGCCACTGGCTTCACTTCAGTAGGAGCTCAGAAGCAAAGCCTTGGACGCCATCTAGTGGTAGATGTTGACTGGTGCAGGCAGGTAGAGTCAGAGCTTTAACTGCGACCTGAATCAGAGCCCAGCCTATCTGAAAGCACTGTGTGCTGAGGTGAGTATTGTAATTTTATTTAAAGAAAATAACGGTATTGTATGTTGTATTCCTTTTACATTTAGTGATGCATTTTCGTATGCAAGTTACTTCAGCTGGAAATGCAGAGTGCTGCATTTATATGGTGCAGTATTTTACTTGCTACATTTGGTTTTCTGCGTGAGAAATATCTGTCAGAACCCATCTCTGGCTCTAACACAGGTTTCTCTGGGAATCTATGATTCGCTTAAAGTCATTTAACTTAGAGGCGCAGCTTTCATGAATGCAGCCACAACTTTAAGTGAGGGCTTGCTGGACTACGTACAAATGCATATATTTGTGGAAATGGTAATTGATAACTGCACATAAATGCAATCCTCCTGCCACATGCTAACAGAATTTACTCACATATTCAATTTTAACCTATGGGTTGCATTGCTGACTATGCTGTTCTGAGTTACTAATCCATAATTACTATAATTTAACTGCATATTGTTGCTTATACAGAAGGAGCTTAGCATGCAATACGTAAAATTACAGCACACTGGAGCAGCACTGAAATGGTTTCTTGAAAGCTTGTGTGTATTGCAGGATAAGAGGAACTGGGTTAAAATTAAATTGATTGCGTGGTTCTAGGTCACTCAAGATCTACGGAACAGGATTGCAGCTCCGGTTGGACATATTCTGAGAGAAGTCGTTACTTGACCTACTACATTCAACTGCTCCTAAGTCAGACTCCTACTACCAACACCAATCATCACGCAACCCCACCTTCCCAAGGCTTTTTTCAATGTGTCCCAGTTTTGACTTTTGAAAATCTGGTCACCCTAATCCTAGTATCACTGAATGTTGCCACATTCAAGAACCTTGTGTATCAGATTCCAGTCAGTCATTTTTGTAATAGATTATGCTTACCTCAGTACCATATTTTCGAGTTGCGGCAACAGCCAGTGACCTGAGCTTCTCTCTGTAAAGCTGGGCAGCACGGCTGTTGTATTTTGCATTAGTGTCACTGGTGCTGCAACCATGTTGACGGAAGAAAGCATTCTATTGAAAATCAAAACAAAAGTTATCTTTGTCAGCTCTTGATCTATTCCTAAAGATGCAGCAAAAAAAAAAGGGTTTATTTTCCAGTGCACTGGGTGAATATATCACTGCTATTGTCCAGCAAGAAAAAGCTATGTGCCAAGCTGGTAAATGGTATCAAACTAAATCTAACTGTATTTAGTGAGGACTGATGGGCTTATCAGTGGGGCACCACATGGCACAGCGGTTAGCACTGCTGCCTCACAGTGCCAGGGACCCAGGTTTGATTCCCGACTTTGGTCACTGTCCGTGTGGAGTTTGTACATTCTCCCCGTGTCTGCGTGGGTTTCCTACAATTGGTCTGGTTTCCTCCCAAATCCAAAGATGATCAGGTTAGACAGATTGGCCATGGTAAATGTGTCAGGGGGACAAGCTAGGGTAAATGTATGGGGTTATGGGGATAGGGCCTGGGTGGGACTGTGGTCGGTGCAGACTCGATGGACCTCTTTCTGCACCATAGGATTCTATGACCAATGTGATTAGAATGTTCACGGAGGAAAAACAATCCATTACAAAAGTTCATTACTGATAAAGTACAACACAGTATTTTAACTGCATAGCACTGATTTTGCCATATATTTGTTCATGTAATAGTCACAATTGCAGAATATACAGTGCTATCATTTGCACTTCAGGGGAATATAACGAAGGATGGATGAAATCTGCATTTGTAACATCCTACAGAATGACCAAGATTTGGTTATTTCTTAGATTGTGCCTAGAGATTATTTCCAGCTATAAAACACCTGGGTCAAGTGCTGGTTAAATAGAGATCTGTCAATAGCAGAGGTCCATTTCAATTAGCAATATCACACAAGAACCATACAACACTAAAGCATATTGTCTCAAATATCATTTTACCCCTCCCTACCACATTTTGGTATCAATAAGTTAAATAATTATAATGACAATAACGTAAGCAACTAAAGTACGTAAGGAGATTTTTTTTAACATTCCATATCATAATTATTCTTCAGAAAATCTTCAAATGGAATGACACATTTGTTTTGTCATAGGTTACTTCAGTGATAGTATGACTAAAGGAATGTAATTTAAGACCTTTGCCATCTTCTCCATCTGGATTTACTATTTCCAACATGATTTAAGGACTGACTGAATTTTAGTGACATGTAATGTTGTAGCCAAGATACTTCAGATATCTTATTTCACTTAAGGCTGTTAAATATTCCACTGTTACAGCCTCTTTACAGCAGAAAGAAATAGTCAAGTATATTGGTGTTTCTGCTTATTGTAACCTCTTAAAGCAAAGGATAGAAACATCCACAAAACAGTCACTGTCAGTTAACCAATTATAACACAAGCTTTTGAAAGCGTTGACAGGAACTTATAAATTTTTACTCACAGCATTCGCATTTCCGCCAATTTGCATACATCTCAGCTGAAACCAGGACCAATTAGAATCCAATTCTGTTGATCTAGAAAATCAAATAATCCAGAAGAAACAAAACGTATATTAAGGAAAGTAGCCATTATTGCTAAAGAAGAGGCTTTCCCATTATGAGTTGCTATAATCACTAAACATTGTCAACGCATTTTTAACATTTAGACCATGGATTGTGAACATTCAGTTCTGAAATCGATGATTACATATCGTAAAGACATCAAGACAAATATCTCAAAAATTATGTAGAATTCAACATCCATATGAAAATTAAAACATTACAAATGCGAGAAATCAAACAAAACAGAAAATGCTGGAGACATGCAGCACCTAAGAACAGATAAAATAATCCTTCAGATACACTAACTTTGCTGAGGGAAATTCAAATACATACTAATATAGGAGGAGTTTGTACAGCTGCATTTTCCTTGCACTTTTATTTCAATGCTGGGTCTGATTTACCTCCTACTACCTCAACTATCTACACTTTCACAGTTTCTTTAATTTCTTCGACAGCATCATGGGGACACTGGTTAGCACTGCTGCCTCAGTGCCAGGAACCCAGGTTCAATCTTGGACTAAGGTGACCGTCTGTATGGAGCATGCCTGTTTGCTCTGTCTGTGGGTTTCTTCCGGGTGCTCCAGTTTTTTTCCTGCAGACCAAAAACGTGGTGCAGATTAGGTGGATTGGCCATGATAAATTGCCCAAGATATATAGGTTGGGGGGTTGGCAAGGTAAATGCATAGGGTTACGGGAGTGAGGGTGCAGGGAGGGCAAGATAGGTGCAATGCCTCATCTTGTCAGCTTAGATCTTATTTGTCCCTTTTATGGGGATCTTGAATTGAATTCAACTGGATTTTGAATTTTGTTATTGGAGCAAGTCAGGAATGGTTTTGCATCTGCCTGGTCCATTCTGAGCATTGGCTTTGTAACTAACAATGGAGTAAAAAGTGCACTGTAGGTACTCTATGATTCAATAATAACAATGTAAAAATCACCTCAACCATCAAACCATCTCCTGGCTTTTCTTTTAAGCAAATTACAGATCATTGCACCAACACTTCATGTGATTCTCTTCTTAACCTTTGCTCTCATTTCATTTTAATGTTTCTCCAGTTTAAAGAAAACAGAAAATCGATGCATATTTTAAAATACACAAGTTTTATGATCTTAATGGTTTAATCAGCTTCTATAAAAAATACAAATTTTAATATAGTTTAAATCTAGAGGTCCACAAACTCTGCTTCCTCCACCATCTGATCTGACTCAACGACACTCGGGGTCCTTGTGCATGAGTCGCAAAAACCCAGCTTGCAGGTGCAGCAGGTGGTCAGGAAGGCGAATGGGATGCTGGCCTTCATAGCGAGGGGGATTGAATATAAAAGTAGGGAGGTCTTGCTGCAGCTGTATAGGGCATTGGTGAGGCCGCAGCTGGAGTACTGTGTGCAGTTTTGGACGCCGCACCTGTGCAAAGATATTTTGGCCCTGGAGGGAGTGCAGAGGAGGTTTACTAGGCTGATGCCGGAGTTGAGGGGGTTGAGCTATGAGGAGAGGCTGAATAAACTGGGCTTGTACTCGTTAGAGTTTAGAAGAATGAGGGGAGATCTCATTGAGACGTATAAGATGATGAATGGGATGGATAGGATAGAGGTGGAGAGACTCTTCCCGCTCAAAAAAGACAGGAGGACTAGGGGGCACAGCCTCAAGATAAAGGGGAGGCGGTTTAGAACGGAGTTGAGGAGGAACTTCTTCACTCAAAGGGTGGTGAATCTCTGGAATTCTCTGCCCGTTGAAGTGGTGGAGGCTGCCTCGCTAAATATTTTTAAGACGCGGGTTGATGGGTTTTTGATAAGAGAGGGGATTAAGGGTTATGGGGAGAAAGTGGGAAAGTGGAACTGAGCAGCGACAGATCAGCCATGATCTTATTGAATGGCGGGGCAGGCTCGAAGGGCTAGATGGCCTACTCCTGCTCCTATTTCTTATGTTCTTATGTTCCATCTCCTCAAATTCATCTAGACTCTAATTCATTCCGGTACCACCCAGGGACTCTCCAGTGACACACCAAGTAAAGCACAGGTTTGCAAACTTTTTGGGTTGAAGCACCACTTTTCATGTGGAATACCAATCACTGACCTATCCATTACTCACAATATGAAAAAGTGGTGTTTTAACAATTATTTTAAGAAAACAGGTACAATTACTAAGATGGGCGTTCCTGCTTCTCACTGCAGATTTTGCTTTACCCTTGGCAAAAGGCAGGGAAAAGGTACAGCACACAACTGGTTACCAGTCGCTTCCTTACACTTGACCATGGTGTCCACTTGCGGACCAGCTCTGCATTTCAGATCCCCTGAAAGGTCTCTGCAGATCCACAGGAGTCCATGGACACCAACGTGAGAACCATTGGAATAAAAACTCAGTCTATCCAATGTACCTCCATCCCAAAAATCAAAACATGCACTACCTATGACTGCATAACATTTCCATTTTGCATAGCTGGACTCACCAACTCAATGTTAACTGAACATATCCTAAAACAGAAAAGAAAATGCTAGAAAATCTCAGCAGGCCTTGCAGCATCTGTAAGGAGAGCAAAGAACTGATGTTTCGAGACCAGATGACCCTTTGTCAAAGCTTATATCCTAAAACAGACTGTTTAAAATATCTGGTTAAGTAATGAAATATTCACTTGAATACAGAAAATCAATTTGAAGATTCATGAAAAGGTTAAATTCATTCATTTCATACAACTTTCGCTGCACTGTTCTGAAAAGGTACAGTACCTGATAAAACTCAAGTGAACGCCAAGTGATCGATGTGTCCCTGAACAGTCGATACAGAGAAAGACGCCATAGGTTATACTGGCCCAGCTAGGGTTCTTGGCTGAACAGTCAAAGCAAGCCTGTAAAATTAAATTTACAACAGTCAACACTAGTCATTGCTCACCAGATTAGTATGTATTTTAATCCCACCCTGGTGAACATTCCAATAAAAACACAGACCAAGGTTCTCAAACAAGAACCAGCTCAACCGCAATCGTGGCAGATGTCTTGAGGGTTATCAACTTCCTCCCAGACGAGGAATAATGTGTGCACATAAAGACCAGAAGAAAAGGTTTTCATTTGTTAGAAAGTGAATCATCATTTAAGTTACATTTCAGTTTATTACCTCCAAAGAATTTGACTGCAGCCTAATGGAGACAATTAACATTTTGTCAGTTCATGGACCATTTCTGTATATGGAAAACATTAGGTGTGAAATGAGCAAATTTCTCACTGAATGCAAATTTTAATTACTGTAATGACGTATTGGTGCTGAGATGCAGAAGGCAAGCAAAGTTCAACATGCAGAACTTCAAGAAGAAAAATGTCACATGCTAGTATCCATAAAATTCATAAAGGACTAGCGTATTACTCAATCTTCAACTCCAGCTTTCTAAAATGTAGTTTCTATTCAACTTTCCTTCATTTTGCTGACACAGGCAGAGACTACATTTTCTCCAAGGTCAGTTCCACTTGTTGTCATCTTTGAGGAAGTTCATAAAACCATAGCAGATTGGTTTGTATTCCTTCCTGCTTTGAGAAAAACAACAAACAAAAACACCTTCTTCCCTGTGACTGCCTTGCATTAAGTTGATCTTTCTCTGCAACACTACATTTCGGATTCTCTACTTTCCTTCTCTATGAATGGTATGCTTTATCTGCATAACATGCAAGAAACAAAACTTTTCACTGTTTACTAATACATGTGACAATAACAAATCAAATGAATTTTATCACTGTGCAACACTATATATTTGCACGTCAACAGGTTAAGCCCCCAGAATACCAAAACAAGTTTTACACGCAAGAGAAAAAGCAAAAGAGAACAGAATTAAGCTCAGCTCTCAGAAACTCCACAAAACATGTAATTTTACAAGGATGGGAGGGAAGACAGGAGGGGAGGGAAGGACAGACGACTTGCGTAATACAGCAGTTATGCCGAATGGGAGCAAAAGAAGGTCATTCAATTAAGTATTGGTATTTGTTTTGCTGTCTCCAAACTTTGTTCCCTAGCCACTGACTCTGTCCCTTTGCCTGGCAACAGTGACACTAAACTGTCTGTTCCCAGCCTTGGCGTCATATTGGACATTCCAACCACATATTATTCAGACCAGCTACCGCCATCTTCATAACACCACCCAACTTTGCCACATCTCAACTCATCTGTTGTTGAAACCCTCACTCAACCCTCTACACTACTATTTCAATGCATTCCTGGCCTGTCTCCCACTCCCCCAAACTTGACTATCCAAAGCTCTGCTGTGCATGCCTTAACTCACACCATGTGTTCACCTCTCACCCTTGTGCTCATTGATTTACATTGCTCTGTTGGGAGCCAATATCTTGATTTTGAAATTCATTTCCTGGTTATCAAGTCCCTTCATGGCTTTATCACTCTCTATCTTTGCCATCTCCTCCAGCCCCACAGACTTGTTGAGATATCTACACTCATCTAATTCTGGCTGCTTGCATATCCCCAATTTTAATCGCTCCACCACTGGTAATGCGTTCCCCTCTCACCCTTGTGCTCACTGATTTACATTGCTCTGTTGGGAGCCAATGTCTTGATTTTGAAATTCATTTCCAGGTTCCAAGGCCCCACGTTCACTTGCTATGCCTCTGCTATTCTCTACCTCACTTTGTTCCTCCAAGGAAGTCCCCAAATCTACCTCCTTGAGCAAGCTTTTAGTCATCCGTCCTACCTTCCCCAACATAAAATCAACAGGATCTTGGGTTCATGTCACACTATCTGTAACCCCCACGACTTGGCCTGCACTTGCAAAATCTCACTAATTGCCCTGTCTGGAGACAATTCACATCTTTTTAACCTGTGCTTAACTCTCTCTCCCCATTCACATTGTCTGTATCTTTAAGACTTTATTTGCTGTAAAGACTCACATTCCAATCATTATTCTGTAAATTGAGTTTGTGTCTTTTTATGCCCTGTTTGTGAACAGATCTCCTACTCACCTGACAAAGGGGCAGCCAGCGCTCTGAAAGCTAGTAGCTTTTGCTACCAAATAAACCTGTTGGACTTTAGCCTGGTATTGAGACTTCTTACTGTGTTTACTCCAGTCCAACGCCTTGGTAAGGCTCATCAAACTTACTGACAGTCTATCTAGAAGGTAAAAAAAACCTCTGACTTCAAAACCTCCAGCTATGGGTTAACAATAAAATTCAGATTAACTGACATTGTGGAAGATCACAAATAGTGCTAACGACTTAGACAGCCATGTCAAGGGCTCATCTAGGAGAAGACAACTCCAAAATCATACCTGCATTGCATCAAATGTACCACCAACTGCTTTGGGCGAGCAAGTGGAGGAGACGCTGCATAAACTTTACCCACTCAGCTATACTCAACATGCTGGCTGCTCTGCAACTAATCAACCAAAACATCAGGCATACCAAGCCCTGTGGCAATGAGAAAGCAACAACAGGGAGAGAGAGGAGATGCATATAGGCAGCCTCAGGGTGACAGTAACTCTCCATAGATCAGGGCAAATGTGGTGTTCACATTTTCCTGAAGTGGCAGAGCAGACCTTTCCAGGTACAGCAATGGGGATGGGGAAGAAAAGGAACTCTAAACACAGTCTGCTCTCTTCTGCAGCTGCCAGTTTACTACTCCCAGCTGATCATCATCATTCACTGCAGTCAAAATGCCATGATTAAGACTATGAGTTATTGAAGCTTGATTCATGGAATATCAACACTTCCAGATCACAGTATGAGACCGGAGCATAGTACAGCGCTCTCAGTCAGAATGCTGGATGGATACAGCATTGACATAGCTATCCTAAGCAAAGCAAATTGAGGACTCTACTTGAAGAGGCTGGTGCAGGCTACTGGGCTGGCAAGTCCAAGGACCAGCCCCAAAGGTCAACACAGAATCCCAACAGTGCAGAAGGAGGCCACTCAGCCCATCAAGTCTGCACCAACTCTCTTAAGAGCATCTTACCCAGGCCAACCTCAACGCTATCCCCGTAACCTCGTGCATTTACCATGGCTAATCTACCTAATGTCTTTGGTTACAATGAGGAAACCGGAGCACCCGGAGGGCATGCATACAGACACAGGGACAATATTCAAACCCCACGTTGACAGTTAACCATGTCCAGAATCGAACCGGGTACCTGGAGCTGTGTGGCAGCAGTGCTAACCATTGCACCACCCATTAGACATGGGTTTTGCTATTCAATCTAAACAGACACACAAGCTTGACTCACTTCCTAGGAGAAGTGATTCATGACACTTTGTTGCATGCTACTTACTGACCAGACTTAAACACTCATTAGCACCTTTGCTCTAACATACAGATGAGATCAAAGATCCATTCCATGGCGAAAAAGGGACATGCTGTCTAAGCTTCTAATCTTTCACTCATTAAGACAGATTTGCACGACTACCAATAGTAAAAGAAACTACAATTCATAATGCCCAAGAAGAAAGTACTGATTGGTTGGACTCTGATCGGTAGAGGTCTACCATGGAAAATGCAGCAGGGAAGAGTTAACTGACAAGCTTTTGTTCAAATTCAAACCAAGAAGCTCAACTCCAATTGGTCAAAGCATGTCATGGGGAATACACCAGGTAAGGCTAACCTCAAGCTTTTGTTTAGTTGAAAAAGGTGCATGCATGGACATGCTTCTCTATCTGCAAAGGACAGAACACTAAATATTTCTAGCATGAATAAGTGAGCTATGTTCAAGCCCAACTGATAATTTTAGGTTGAGTTTTCAATGTAATTCTTAGCACAACCAAGATTGGTTAGCAAGTGTTGTCCAGTTGTGGAATTACATCTAATGTTGAACAATACGTTTTGAATTTTGCAAGCACAGGCTGCTTGAGTATGGTCAGCACTTTGCCTGATGCGAACATATGAAGCTACGTACTACTTGAGGCAATTTGCCAGTTCTTGGAAATGTATGGCCTACATACCTGGCATCATACCAGCACTGAAATTCTTATATCATATTACTCATTTGTTGATGAGCAGAACATCCTTTTGGCTTGACAGCAGCATCCTGTTAGTGGAGAGTGCTGCTGCATTTTCTCCTATTGCTCAAATTTTTGAGATACCTTAACCTTCCAGGGTAATCTAAGGCTGGGCATTCATAATTCAGCCATTCATGAGTTTGCACAACAGAGCGACAACGATCTGATCAGGACAGCCATTATCCCACAGATGGCTTTGATGTGCCTGATTTCAGCATCAAGCTGGCATCCTGACTGTTTACTGTTCTTTGGCAAAAACACTATCAGAGTACACTTGACAACTAAGCAGCACTCTTCTCTCATGCAGAATATATTGTCGGTCTCTTTACTGATGGTAATCTTGCAACTGTCCTGGTAAGTGCAAGATGAAAAGCTTAAAAAGCATATCTCTTTCAGCAATATTCAAGTTCAATTGCAATATTAATTGTCTGAGTGGGCAGCACATTGAATGGAGTGTGAGAACACTATAATATTGGCAGAGCATACTCAATGGTCTGCTCCTTAATTGCAGAGAGTTTGACTAATCATCACAGCAAGTAGGCAAACTGAAAACAGTATGAATGCACCCCAGATCCAAATACTGGCACATGTGGGCTACATTATTTTGTGACACAGAGATCTCAAGGATGTGCATTCTATCCACTACCATAGAGGTGTGGAATTAGATCTGACCATTGGATTATCAGGGGTATTGAATCTTTCAAGATAAAATTGTAGGTGCTGCTGCATAGAGTCAAGCCAAAAGAAGTGAAGTAACTGTTGATGTAACTGTTATTCAAGATATGGCCAAGAGACAAGAACTGGAACACAAACTAACCATAAGAATTCCTGGTATCCCAAAGGACAACACTGCCATTGAAGACTCTTGGAAAATGCAAAAGGATGTTATTTGCAACATGGCTTCAGAGGTCCTAGATTTTACTAAAAAAAGAGCATCAAGTCTTCAAGACAAACTGCATGATACTTATAGATCTTAAATAGCTGATAAGAAATTACCAGCAAAGTATGCCAGATACCATCAGGCAAAACAGAGATGAAGAATCAACAGTGGGAAAACAAGGCTGATGAGCTTCAAGCATCTGCTGACAGAAACTACCTGAAGGCTCTACACAAGGGTTCATCAGTCTATGGCCCCAAAACCCAGAAGTATGACATACATCCTCTCATCCAATGACAATTAGTTCCAAACAAATGGACAGAAGATTCTCTCTCATTGGACAAAGTACTTCAGTAATCTCCAAAATCAACAATCCAATACGCAATGATACCAATCAGTCACTTCCACAGCACCACACTCTGAAGAGTTTGCTCTCGATCTTTCTCAAGCAGAAGTCAAGTTGCAAGTCTTCAGGAATTGATGATATCCCACCCAGAGCATTTCAGTACAAAGGGACACATGTAGGTAGCAAACACATTAGTCTCTTCTGCACATTTGGAATCAGGGCTCTGTGCACCAGAACTACAAGAATGTTTCTATAACTCACTTGTATAAATGGAATGGAAAGGGAGAAAGTCCATCTGTGACAATCATTGTAGAGTATGACTTTCAACAGCAGAAATAATTCTTGCAAGGGTTAGTGTTAATCGATTGTCACATATCTCACTGATTCAGCATAGAATCATAGAAACACAGAAACGCTATAGTTCAGAAACAGGCTATTTGGCCCATTGAGTCTGCACCAGCCACAATCCCATCCAGGCCCTACCCTCGTATCCCTACATATTTACCCGCTAATCCCTCTAACCCAAGCATCTCAGGACACCATGGGGCAATTTTAGCTTGGCCAATCAACCTAACCGGCACATCTCTGGATGTGGGAGGAAACTGGGACACGGGAGGAAACCCATACAGACACAAGGAGAAATGCAAACTCCACACAGGCAGTGACCCAACCGAACCCAGGCATATGTAGATCACAGTGTGGCTTTTGTGCAGTACAGGGAACAGTGGACATGATCTTTGTAGCACGTCAAATTCAAGAGAGTCCCACAAACAGAAGATGGTCCTCTGGATGGTGCTGACTGACCTGACCAGGGTGTTTAGCATGGTAAACGGAGAAAGCCTATGGAATGCTCTGTACAAATATGGCTGCCCTGACAAGATATGTCATTCCCTCATTTCACAATGTCATGATGGCCAGTATGACGTAAAGTGGTACATCAAGCAAGCCTATGCATTGGCTCCAGCTCCATTTGCCAGTTACTACTTAGTCATGCTCCAGAATGCACTCAGAGTACACAGTCAAATCAGGACAGATGGCAACCTTTTCAATTTGCAAAGGAACAAGACTTTCAAGAAATGTTACAGAACAGCTACTCTCTTGATCGTATATGACTGCCCCCCAGAGGACATTTAGCTGGTTGTTGACTATTTTGTCTTATTCTCATAAAACTTGTCAGGCTAAAGTGTTAAGACGACAAGAGATCTTGGCCCAACAGCCACCATCAGTAACATAGCCCTCCATTCAGCACAGAAGTTTTGCTTTCTCGGGACTATTCTTTCTAATAACGCTATGCTGGGTGATTAAATCAACTATTGCCTGGAAAAAGCAAGCTCAGTGTTTTGTAGGCTTACTCAGAGTTTGGAAACAGCGTGGAGTTTGTCTCAGAACAAAGTTCAAAGTCTACAAGACAATGGTTCTTACATCACTTCTTCACAGGTGCGAGATTTGGAAAACTTACTGGCATCACATAAAGCAACTAGAAGCATTCCAATTCCACTGTTTTCGATCTATTTGCAAGATCAGGAGGTAAGACAAATTCTCCAGCATCAAGCTTCTTGCAGAGTGCTACAAACCTGGCATCAAGAGCCTGTTAATCAGAGCTTAGTTTCATTAGGTCTGTCATGCAGCTTGCATGGAGGATTCTTGCATCCCAAAGGCCATACTCTACAGCCAGCCGAGCACAGAAGCCCACAACACAAAACATCCCAAAATTAAATACAAGACTATGTGAAAACCAACCTCATCTTGCAAGCTAGATCCCAATACATGAGAAAAAAAACAATCCTGGACAGACCCAAATGGAGAAGTCTCTCTCATCAAGCAATTCTGACATTTGGGGAGGCAGGAGTCAAGTGCCTTTAGGAGAAGGGAGCCCACTGAAAGCCAATGCTTTCATCCACCCTGCCAACACTGACTTCATATATAGTATTTACAATGGGTTATGCAAATCAAGACTACTGTTTTGCTGAACACTCGTCAAAGCAATGGGGGAATCCATTGGAATGCATCAATGCTATCCAGTGAAATAGGAACAGGTGGAATACCCTGCCTGAAGTAGGTGCCTTTCAAAACAGAATTCTTTTTAAATCTTCAGAAACCATGTTGATAATCATGAAGATAAACTGAAAGTATTGCTAGCTGACATAGGACAATGTGACTCAAACTGTGTCCCAAAGTATATATTTTTAAAAGAAGGCTCAACCTATTCAATATGAATTTTCAAATTTCAAGCTTGTTCACTGCAAAACCAGATTAATTATCTTTTCATGATGTTCTCCAAGATATGATTAAAAGTTTATCAACACTCATTGTCCAGACCTCCACACTGGGGTGAGCTACAAGAGGAGCAGAAAATGGGGAAAATAACTTGCTTTCCACACTAATTTATTATTTATACCAGAACTGGAAGTTACTTTCTATTTTGTTATTCATTCAGGAGGATAGGAGATTGGGCAGATAGATATCAGATAAAATTTATATTGCATGATAACATTTTAAGAGGAGTACAGAAACTAACAGGCTTACGCACTAACTTTAAAAATAAAGCAATTTTAAAAAGTTGTTCAAAGGAAGTATTTGGGAACTTAGGCTTTATAAATAGGGGCAAAGGATTCAAAAGGAGAAATCCTAAATCAATCCAAGCAAGGAGTTAGATCAGAGTTAAAATATTGTTCACAACTTTGGTGTCATCTTAGGATGAGATGAACCTGAGCACATTTCTGTGCTATCACTAAGACTGGCTGTTCCTGCTTTTCACTGGCTTACTCCAGCCACTGAAACCCCCATGGATATCTTTGTTTTCTCTAGCCTTTAGTATTCCAATACTCTTCTGGCTGCTGTCCCACATTCTAGCCTCTGTAAACTTAAGGTCATCCAAAGCTCTGGGGTCTATCGCCTTACTTGCGCCAAATTCCATTCGCTCATCACCTCTGCGCTCACTGACTTAGTGGTTTCCACTGTAAGTAATGCCTCAATTTTAAAATTTGTATTTTTTTTGCAAATCCCACCATAACTTCATCCATCTTTATCTCTAATCTTCTCCAGCCCCACAGCCCAGAGATAACTGCACTGATCTATTTTTGGCCCCGAGCATTAGTGACCACGCTTTTGGCTGCCCCAGCCTCTGTAATTCCATCCTAAAACTCTCTTTAAGACTCTCCTTGAAACAAACTTCTTTGACTGCATTTTTGTCCATCTGCCCTAATATATATGGTTCTGTTCCAAAATTTGCTACATAATATTTGTGAAGTGTTCATTATGTTACAGGTGCTATATAAATGCATGTTGCTTTGTTGAGCGTCTGGAGTTAAGAAAGATACCAAGGCCAGAGAGAGAGAGAATGTAGAGAAAATTTACTAAGATAGTACCAGAGCTGAAATGCTATAGTTACAAGGAGTGATTAAGGACAATGAGTCCTTTCATTAGGTGGAGATGTGGCATTGGATTGGGGTAAACAAGTAAGAAGTCTCAACACCAGGTTAAAGTCCAACAGGTTTATTCCATAGCAAAAGCTACCTTACAAATTTGGTTGAATTCTTTGAGAGGTAACTAAGTGTGTGGACGAAGGTAGAGCAGTTGATGTCATATACATGGATTTTAGTAAGGCGTTTGATAAGGTTCTCCATGATAGGCTCATGAAGGTGGTGTGCAATAGAAGGAAATTTGGCCAATTGGATCAGTAACTGGCTGTATCATAGAAGGCAGAGTGTGGTGGTGGAGGGAAAATTTTCAGATTGGAGGCCAGTTACCAGCGGTGTACCACAGGGGTCAGTGCTGGGTCCTCTGCTTTTTGTGATTTTTATTAGTGACTTGGAAGAAGGAACTGAAGGGTGGGTTAGTAAATTTGTTGACAACACCAAAATTGGTGGAGTAGCAGATGAGGTGGAGGGCTCTTGCAGGCTGCAAAGAGACATTGATAGGATGCAGAACTGGGCCAAAAAATGGCAGATGGAGTTTAACCCTGATAAGGGCAAGGTGATTCATTTTGGTAGGACAAATTTGAATGCAGATTACAGGGTCGGAGGCAGGGTTTTAAGGAACACCGAGATCTTGGGGTTCATATCCACAGATCTCTGAAGGTTGTCACTCAAGTGGATAGAGCCGTGAAGAAGGCTTACAGCGTGTTAGCGTTTATTAACAGGGGGTTTGAGTTTAAGAGCCGCGGGGTTATGCTGCAATTACACTGGACGTTGGTGAGACCAAATTTGGAATATTGTGTGCAGTTCTGGTCACCTCATTATAAGGAGGATGTGGAAGCATTGAAGAGAGTGCAGAGGAGATTTACCAGGATGCTGCCTGGTTTGGAGGGTAGGTCTTGTGAGGAAAGGTTGAGGGAGCTGGGGCTTTTCTCTTTGGAGTGAAGGAGGATGAGAGGCAACTTAGAGGTTTATAAGATGAGACGGATAGATAGAGTGGATGCGCAGAGACTATTTCCTCGGGTGGATGTAGCTATTACTAGAGGGCATAACTATAAGGTTCATGGTGGGAGATATTGGAAGGATGTCCAAGGTAGATTCTTTACTCAGAGTGGTTGGGGTGTGGAATAGACTGCCTGCTGTGATAGTGGAGTCAGACACTTTAGGAACTTTCAAGCGGTTATTGGATAGGCATGTGGAACACTCCAGAATTACAGGGAGAGGACAGCTTGATCTTGGGATTAGACATAGCTTGGCACAACACTGAGGGCCAATGGGCTTGTACAATGCTGTAATGTTCTATGTTTAAAAGCCACCAAGTGGCTTTTGCTACCAAGTAAACTTGTTGGACTTTAACCTGGTGTTGTGAGACTTCTTACTGTCCTTTCATTAGTGAGGGAAGATGAAGAGGAAGTGGGATAGAGGTGTTTAAAATTAGTTAGGCTTTGACAGTGAAAATGGGAGAAAATAATTTTCATAGCTCAATACATCAAGAACTGATTAGGGTTAAGATCATCATCAAAAGAAGCCAAAGAAGGGCGGAAATTTTTTTTGTGTAAAGATCGCTAGAAAATTTGGTGAAAGCCGAATAGCTTTTGAGAAGAGAATGGACAACTATTTGGGAAAGAATATTGTTAACATACCCAGGAAAAGGCAGGGAAATTGGACTAAGAGAACCACCCATTCAAAGAGCTAACATGAGAGAATGGGCTGAACAGTCTCCTTCTGGGGTTATAACATTCTATTTTAACGGTAACCATGACACATCAGACTGGTGGGTTTGCAGCAGCTGTTAGCCTCTATTTCAAGCAACTGTCTTGTTGGTATCTAAATAACATTCACATGATACCTTGTGTAATATCACATGTAATACAGGATACTGACAAATGATGGCCAAACCCGTTGAGTCTAGGTTGTAACACTGCTCATCACCACCCCCCCCACCCCGCACCACCACCACCCTGCTCCGATCCTCACCCTGTGCACATCATGTGGTCTGATCTCTATGTGGTTATTTCACACCATGATCATCTTTGACTCCACTATCAGTTTTAAAAGAAATTGATCACAAAAATGAGGGTATAACAAATGTAGTTTACATGTCTAAAAGTTAACAAGACTATGATATAACATTTAGCCAGAAAGTCTTAAATATGACCTAGTTTGTTAGTTGAATTAACTCAACTAGTGACTGCCATATTTATAGATCACGAGGTGAAAAGAAGTTCATTATAGTTATTCCAAAACAAATATAGAATCCCAACTCATTTCTGCATCCACAGTGTGATATATTTAACTAAAAGACAAAACTGAAAAATTGTCATTAGTACAATAATGCTGATCACTCCATACAACTGCTAGGAAGATATTAGCCACATAACTAATATCAGAAACTTCATATTTCCTAATATCACTGAATTATAGAGTTAAAGTTTAGCTTCTGCTAATTAGAGTATGCCAAATAAAAGAATTTGTCTTCTTTTTGGTGCTGAAGAATTACTCTACTTATTCTCTTGCCATGTTGCTTTCTGGCTTACCTTCAATTTAGTATTAAGAAGATTGAAGCCATTGTTTTTGGTCCCTGCTCCAAATTCCATTCCCTACCCACTGATTCCATCCTTCTCCCTGCAACAGTCTGTCCTTGGCCTTGGTGTCACATCTCACTCCGAGATGAGCTTCAGATCCCATATCTGTGCCATCACTAAGACCTCCTATTTCCACCTCCATAACACCACTTGACTTCACCCCCATCTCAGCTCATCTGCTGATGAAATCCTCAGTATAACCTTTGATACATCTAGATTTGACTATTCTAACATCCTCCACCATTCTGGTGGTCACCATGTTTTACCCTCTGTTAACTTGAAGTCACCCAGAACTCCAGTGTGTTGTCTTAATTTGCATCAAGTTTTATCCCCCTATCACCTCTGCGTTCACTTACCTACATTGGCTTCAAGCAACACCTTAATTTTGAAATTCTCGTCCTTAGTTTCAAATTTCTCCATGGTTCCCAGCTCCCCATCTCTATCAACTTCCTCGGTTGCACAAGCCTCTGAGAAATCTACACTCCTCAAGTTCTGACTTCTTGGGAATCCCCGATTTTAATCACACCACCTTTGGTGGCTGTGCCTTCAGCTGCCGCAGCCTCAACTTCTGAAATACCCTCTCTACACCTTGCCAATACTCAGCCTATTTTAAACTTGCCTCTAAACACTCAAAGTCTACCTCTCTGACCACGCTTTTGGTTATCTGGAGCAATATGTCCTATGTAGCTATGTATCATAACTTGTTTTAAGGACTCATGTGAAGTGGCTTGGAATATTTAATTACGTTAAAAGCACATGTTGCTGTTGTTGTAACCAAAGGAGTGTGTGGTGCAATATAATCATCAAGCTTCCCCTTTCTAACTCAGAATGTAGTGACATGCATACACTGGTGAAAAGTGAATTTTAGACATGCAGAACAGAGTTAATTGCTTATTATTAATTTAGAAATCAAGGTATTACATATGGCTTTTGTTTGAAAGGGAGAAAACAATTTGAAGTGGTATGAAAGCATGGAACAATCCAACATAGTGTTGAGTGGTCAAGAGGCATCATTCTTTCTTTACATGTGACTGCCATCAAAATCTGGAGCTCTCACTCTGTGATACAGTACTAGCGTACAATTTTAACCTTGACTTCAGTAAATCAAATCTAACCCAATCTGGCATCTGATATTCCGAGGGATTTTAAGCACAGGAAAGTGAGGTTTGACCAACGTTAAGAAATCATATTGGGATTTCCAGATCGGATGTCAAAACTGTAAAATACACAAAAATACATGAACAGTTTAGATTCGTTGCGATTAATATATACTACAAGATCCCTGGAAATTCACTTCTAATTATTTTTCAATATACTTAATGAACTCTCAAATAATCCTACTGCTGGTTTGGCTCAAATTTAAAAAGTTAGAAAGGGCACATACTTCCAATGACACTACTTTTGTTACTCCTTCACCTTTAAAATTTTCAGCTAGATAACAAAGTCTGAAATGCATTCATTGATGTCCCAGTGATACAAAACTCAAATGGTCAAATTCCAACTGTCTCCTTCTGTTGACATCTTTTGCTTAAGCCATCTATAGCATCAAAATCAAAACTACATAAACACCCCAACATTAGTACATAAAATATGCAGTACACATATCCACAAAACTAATATGCATTCCAACATATGCACATAAAAATATGCAATTATATATATATATATATATATATATATCCTGTACCTTGCCCAGAATTCACAGTAATTGGTTTCAACTGTGCTTTGGAATAGATGGCCAAAATGCCCTAGTCAGCAAGCATCTCTCCTTCAAAGGAATTAAGTGCTTTTTCTATGACAGTACAAACTGTGCTTGTGGAAGATTATGCCCATGCAATTGTTATACAGACCTTAAGCTCATTTTTCTATTGGACCACACTAAAGAATAACCCTGAATTAGTCACAGAATACTACAATGCAGAGGAGGCCCTTCAGCCCATCAAGTCTGCATCAACGCATGGAAAGCCCTGACCTGCCTCACCTAAACCCACCTGCCAGCACTTGGCCCATAGCCTTGAACATTACGGCGTGCCAAGTACTCATCCAGTTACTTTTAAAGGATGTGAGGCATCCCGCCTCCAGCACCCTCTCAGGCAGTGCGTTCCAGACCGTCACCACCCTCTGAGTAAAAAAGATTTTTCCTCAAATCCCCCCCTAAACCTCCCACCCCTCACTTTTAACTTGTGTCCCCTCGTAAATGACGCATCAACTAAGGGGAACGGCTACTCCCTATCCAGCGTGTCCATGCCCCTCAATCAGGTCGCACGTCAGTCTTCTCTGCTGCAACGAGAGCAACCCAAGCCTTTCCAATCTCTTTTCATAACTTAAATGTTTCACCCAGACAGCATAGCTCCTCTGCACCCCCTCCAGTGTATTCACATCCTTTGTATAATGTGGCGACCAGAACTTCACACAGTATTCCAGCTGTGGCCTCAAAATTCTATACAACTCCATCATGACCTCTCTGCTTTTGTAATCTATACCCTGATGTCAGTGATCAAATGAAATCATTGCAATTTGTATTAAAAATTGTTCATTGGGGTAATAAAGTTTCTCTTTTTTCCCTCTCCAAACCACGTGCAAAAACCAAGTGCTCACCAGACTGAGCCAGAATTTTCCAAGCCTGTGGTTATTGACCAAATCTACCTTCCTTCCTCAGGGAACTACTTAGCTTCTGCTCAGCAATTACAAGAGCATTACACACAAATCAAAAGCAAAACCCTGCAAATGTTGGAAATTTGAAATCAGAAAATGCTGGCAAAACTCGGGTCTTACAACATCTGTGAAAGAAATACAGAAAATACTGTTCCCCCAATCTTAGTCCACAGCATCAAATAAGAGAATGGCAATTTACTTAATTTGTGCAATACCTTGATTGAATTGTAATGAGAGATTATCTTTTTGAAGGTGAAGCTACTTAAAAAACCTAGAATGAACAAATTGTAATTTCTCCATTCCACTTCCCAAACACCAGATTCTGAGGAATAAAACTTTTTTCAAGGGCCTCTTGATTGAGGCTGGGGTTGTCCTCAAAAAAAATCACATCTTCAGTTATATTTTAGAACATAAAGCAGCTCAGAATTATTTTTGTCTAACAAAACATCTTTCAAGCCCTTTTGGTTCCATTGATTTTGAAGGGTGCCCAGCCCAAACAGGCCTTTTTTGCAACTGACCTAATACATTCAGCTGAGACTCCTCCCCTCTGCTATACAAGTTTCTGTTCCATATTATTAACCAATGGAAAATAAAATTCAAGACTCATTTGACTTAAATCCTAATTTAGGGAAATTTGCGATTCGTTGTTGCTGAGGGGCAACTTAATACTGAGTGGTTAGCAGTCTAGAAATCCCTTCAACAAAATACATCAAAGAATCCAAGCTGATAAGTGCACCTTTGCATCAATCCTAAATTCACAGACATAACTAGATTTCACCCCATCCATCCTAATCCATTTCTTTTCTCATCATGACCTGGGCATATGACTCCAAAGTGCTGGCAGTCCACTACAATTTCGTCCAAATAAGCCATTCCTTGCGTTTATTAAGAGTTTATTGACAATGAAGTGTGCTTGCAGATATTGACTAGAGGAACACATTACAGCCATTTATTTGTGCCTAACGTCCACATTTTCCACCAGAAATCAGTGAACTGGGAGATGAAACATGACCTTCCTTTTGCATTCCCAAGGTAGGGGCCACAGAGGTTACCCTAACTGGAAGGGAAACTTGGTTCTCCATAGTCTTCATGGCTTCTTGGTTATACAATGGGAAACGTGCAATTTTTTTAAACAGGTGACCTTGTATCTACTGGAAATGTCAATATTGATACTACACCACACAAATTTAAACAGGCTTACAATCGACAGATTTCATTGTATTCAGTATTGAGAAACCTATACGGGTTTTTAATTGCAAAAAGAGACATTACTTTAAAGATAATTAAATGCAACATTAAAGTTAAAAATTCAGCAAAATATTCGTACATTATCAGACAACAGCTGGTACACGCAGCACGAAATGTATTTTAAAGCGTAAAATGGCAACACAGCAGAAGTTCAGAAAACGTTTGTCAGGGGTGTCTGTACAGACTAAACGAATGTACCTGGATGATATCGGTGTCACATTTATTTATTAACAGATAAAACGTAGAAAGGCAGGTTTCAGTCTAATTAATCAACCATTACGCACATGCATTGCAACAGCAAAAAAAAACAGGGAGCTTAGGAATGATCAGTAATGTTTATCACAATAACTCCTGCAGGTTTGCTCTTCAATTTTACAACCAGCTTATCATAATTCACAACAGCTGGCAGAGCAGGGGAGAGGACAAGCCACACAAACCCTTCCTCAAGCCTGCCACAGACTGGGTGTGACAGCAAGCACTGTTCCCTGGCTGGTTTTCAGCCACAGCCAGTGTCTAACAGCGGCCCCGGCTCCATCCGCTGCCCACTGCTCAGGCCGCAAGCCCCAGGCCAGCCCCGATGTGCGACGTGTCACTCCAGCCCCGGCCCCAAGGCCGCCATCAGCCCACCCACAGCCCCGATCCGCGGCCGGCCGCCTGCCCCGGCCACACGGTTCCCTCCCCAACTCCGGCCGCCCGTTGTCCGGCCTCACCTTGTTGCTGGCGACGGAGCGCAACCGCTTGAAGATGGAGCTGATCTCCTGCTTGCCCGGCTCCGACATCTTGCAAAGGGAACCAGCGGCAGCGCAACGGCCCCTAGCACTTCCGGGGCAGAGGCAGCAGTGGGAGGAGCAGAGGCTGAGTGACACAGAGTACTAAACACACGGATCCACAGAGTACTAAATACACAGAGTATTAAATACACTAATCCAGAGTACTAAACATACTGGTCCACAGTGTATTGAACACAGAGCACTAAACACACTGATCCATAGAGTACTAAACACTGATGCACAGAATACTAAACATACAATACTAAACACACTGATCCAGAGTACTAAACTGAGTATTGAACACACTGATCCAGAGTACTAAACACACTGATCCACAGAGTACTAAATATACAGAGCACTAAACACACCGATCCACAGAGTACAAAACACTGATCCAGAGTACTAAACAGACTGAGTACTAAACACACTGATCCACAGAGTACTAAACACACAAAGCATTAAACACATGGAGCACTAAACACTCACCCCAAGTACTAAACACACAATACTAAACATACTGATCCAGAGTACTGAGTACCAAACACACTGATCCACAAAGTACTAAACACACTGATCCACAGACTACTAAACACACAGAGCACTAAACACACTGATCCACAGTGTAGCCAAAATGGGCTAGCTAAAATGGTGTTTTGTAAAGCACTCTGGGACAATTGGGCAAGAAGCTAAACCAACAGGCTAGTTTAAAGACAGACAGAGACAAACAGGCTGCAACCCTGACGACTGAATAAACAGGATATGGGTCATCTCCAGGATGAAAGAGACTTTCTGGTCACACTGGGTTGTGTGCCAGACATAGGGGCACCATGAACCCTTATTTAGGAGGAAGGTAAGTGACCTATGTGCCTCCAGCACCTACAGACATGGCTGCTGGGATCGGTGTGGGAGCACCTGATTGGACCCTTATAATCAGGGTCGTCAAGTCCTGATCGATTGATTGGCAATGGCCAAAAAGGGGCGTGAAACCAAACGGGGCATAAAGGGTGCTGCGCAACCAGGAATCTCTTTCTTTCTCTGACCCCATGAGCAAGCTACAACAATGGTGAACAGCGCCAGCACGAGGAGAGCCACCACACGAAGGAAGGAAAACCAGAGTCAGAGTACCAGACCAAGGGACCAGACTACACAGATGACTACCAAGACCAGCACACAGATAAAGGCCAATATCTGCTTGGGTACTTGCCAGTCACACAAAGTTAAGTAAAGATCTCATATTGGACTCAAAATTCTAGTATTTTCTGTAAGATAACTTATTGTTGGTCGGGTGGGTCATTATTGATTGTGGGTTTAAATAAATATTGGTTATACTAATAAGACGTCTACTCAAAGTTATTTGCCCACCATATAAGGGTTAAAACAGACTGAGCGGCAGGCAACAACAGAGTACTAAACACACTGATCCACAGAATACTAAATGCACTAAACACATTGATCCACAGAGTACTAAACGCACTGATCACTAAACACAGATCCACAGAGTACTAAACACACTGATCATTAAACACACTGAATGTTAAACTCACTGACAGAATACTAATACCACTGAGTACTAAATATACTGAGAATTAAACACACTGATCCACAGAGTACTAACAAAGTACTAAACACACCGAGTACTAAACCACAGAATATTAAATATTGATCCATACTGTATACTAAAATACTGACCTGCAGTGCACTAAAAGTACTGAACCATGCTGAATAACAAAATATTCATACACTGAGTACTAAAATACTGAGCCACACTGAGTACTCAAATACTGATCCACACACAGAGTACTAAAATATTGATCCAGCATACTGAGTACTGAAATATTGAACCACACACTGAATACTAAAATATTGATCCACGCAGAGTACAAAAATATTGAACAACAGAATACTAAACGTACTGATCCACACTGAATGCTAAAAAGACTGATCCATACTGAGGAGTTAAAAAAGTAGCAATAATAATAGAAAGGGCAAATAAAAGAAACATGCCTGACAGTGATGAATTTGAAAAGAAAAGAATCCCACTGAATCCCTACAGTGCAGGAGGAGGCCATTTGGCCCATCAAGTCTGTACTGCCTCTCCGAAAGAGCATCGCAAAATGAGAGTTACACACAAAAAGTTGAGTTTTTGACAGGTAGAAAGAAAGGCATATTGGGTGCATAAAAAGGGGCTGAGGTGCCTTATAGACCCCGATAATCACATTTTGATTTGACGTGTCTTAAGTTTCCTTTGTACCTTTTGTTTCTGTTCGGGCCGTTCCCCCTCCTTTCGGGGAGCTGCCCCCTTTTTCTTTGTCTGAACGTAATTTAAGTTTGTTTACTTGGTTTGACCCGAAAGATCATGACAAAGATGGTCAAATATTGTTTGAAAGGACACCAAAATGACAAGAGAAACAATGGTAGTTGGAAGGAATGCATTAGAATAAATTAGAATGAAGATTGAAGTGGATAGAATCACACTGGAACAAGTAATAATCATTGGTTCAAAATAGACAAACTTACCAAAAGATGGTAGATGCATTTGTTGCAAGTTCAGAAGGAAAAAGATAGCCAGAAGAAATGTCACGAAGATGAAGACTATATTATCAAGAAAACATCAAGAAAAATTCAAGCTTGTAACAAGGAAAAACATTATAAGATGCTATCATTTTCCTGTATGCCTCAGAAGGATATAAGAAAGTAGAAGTATAGGAAACATGGATGTTAAAATGTATGGTTAACATTTATAATGTTGCACAGTTATGATATTACAAATTTTAGTAAAATGACTGGAGGTCATAATTTAAAGAGAAAGCTTAGTCAGATTTTAAAGATTGTTCTTTAGATAGCTCCAGGCTACTAGATAAGAAGTGTGGATTTCAATTATCTTTCCCTAGCTCCCAAAACACTCGATCCATTCCACGGATGTATACATTTAAAATTTAATGAGTGTTCCAAAAGGGGAACCAGAAACTCGTAGACTCAATGGCTTTACCTCCAAACACAAAAGATAATTACTGGTAGGCAGCTATAGGGTGTGAACAATTTTGACTCTTTGCAGGCGGTAAAGAGGCTTCAGATAACTGGACTGGAATTATCACTTGCCTTACATGGATAGGGACTAAGCATTGTCATACAGATAATATGATAAGGGTGGCTATCCTATTTTACCCACAGTTTTCGCTGAGCAGAAACTGGTGGCCGGGTTCTGCGCACGAAGACGGACTTGTCTGGGATCTTGGGTTCATGTCACAATTTGCCTGGAGTTGCAAAATCTCACTAACTGTCCTGGCTGGAGACAATACACATCTCTTTAATCTGTGCTTAACCCTCTCTCCATTCACAATGTCTGTACCTTTAAGACTTGATTATCTATAAAGACTCACATTCCAACCATTATTTTGTAAATTGAGTTTGTGTCTTTATATGCCCTGTTTGTGAACAGAACTCCCACTCACCTGATGAAGGTGCGGTGCTCCGAAAGCTAGTGGCTTGTGATACCAAATAAACCTGTTGGACTTAACCTGGTGTTGTGAGACATCTTACTGTGCCTACCTATAAAAGGCATTGAAAAGGGCAGGAAAAAGACATATTCACAGAGAACCATCTAAAAGAAAAGGCTTCAACCCGGTGAAGTACTGAGAAAGGGATCTAAAAGCAGCTACTGGTCTAAATACCACACCTGCAAAACAGAAATGAGGAACCTTCTTTTCTCTTTATAAGCCCTGATTCCATCTATTACGCTCATCTGCTAAAGCAACCTACAGAAATTCAACAGTGGAAGCCCATCTCAGCTGTACAGACAATTCTACAACCTCACGACCTTCACTTCAGACAACACAACAACTCAACTTTAAAACATATTAGGTCTGCATTGAATACAGATTTATCTGTTCCTATTTTTATAAGCATCATTTATTTTCATTAGTAACTAATCTTTGTGTGCATGTTTTAGCAACTTTCTCTTTTCTTAGGTAATTTCCAGAATAAAAGAGTGAAATAAATCATTTTTTTAGCAACTGCTTTTAAATATCTTTCTCTGCCTCTCCCTAGGTTCAAGCCTTCCCTTTTAGATGGTTTTCTTTGGCTCCCCCTTTTTCCTGCCCTATTCAATGCTTCTTGTAGGTAAGGCAAGATAGCCACTCTTATATTACATGTACAACAATACTGAATCCTTATCCATGTGAAGCAAGTGATAATTCCAGTCATCCAAAGTCTCTTTACCCTGTAAAGGGTCAAGGTTCTTCATACCCTACTGTTGCCTATCAGTAATTATCTTTGTGTTTGCTGCTGGGTTATTAAAATAAATTATTTATTACAAGGGTAAAATCCAAATACATTGTTCACAGGCAACTTTCAGATATAGACCATAAGGCGAATAAAGACATGTTTGAAATTGTAAGAGCAAAACCAACCCTGAAATGTGGCATCCAGAAAAAAAAATGTCAATGTTTCAGCCATTTGATCAAAGCTGAAAAGTTACACAAAATTCTTCTAGAAGTTAAAGTGGGGAGGCAACAGAAAGTGAGGTCGACCTGGGTGCAGTTGGATGATGGACACCACAGAGCGATTGCAGATGAGTGACAATGGATGTGTTAAGGATGGCATAAAACAGACGAGCATGATGTAACAAGATAGCAGACTTCCTCGTAGGAATAACTAATTAGCAACAGCAACTGTTTAGTTAAATGCACTGAGAAGCTTAAAATTTCTTTAAAATTGTAGGCCTAAATTCTTATGATCACCAAACAATTAATTTTAAACTATGAAATGTAACATTAGAGATAATCTAGTTTTTATTATGATCCAGACCTTCAGAGCACTGTCCGTGCTGTCATCCCACTTACTCCCTGCATTGGACATCTCTAATGCCTCCCAAAGATACAGAAGGCCAACACACCCAGTCGTCCCATCGTATCAGGCAATGGGACCCTGTGTGAGAACCTCTCTGGCTACATTGAAGACATCCTGAAACCCACTGTACAAAGAACCCCCAGCTTCTGTCGTGACACTATGGACTTCCTGCAGAAACTCAGCACACATGAAGCAGTTGAACCAGGAGCACTCTCTGTCACAACGGATGTTTCGGCCCTCTACACCGACATCCCCCACGACGACGGCATTGCTGCAACTGCCAATCTCCAGGTGCAATTCTACAACTCATCCGCTTCATCCTGGACAACAATGTCTTCACCTTCAATAACCAGGTCGTCATCCAGACACACAGAACAGCTATGGGGACCAAATTTGCACCTCAGTATGCCAACATCTTCATGCACAGGTTTGAACAAGACCTCTTCACGCACAGGACCTTCAACCGATCTATGTACTGGATACATCGATGACATTTTTTTTTGGACTCATGGTGAACAATCACTGAAACAACTATATGATGACATCAACAAGTTCCATCCCACCATCAGACTCACCATGGACTACTCTCCAGAATCGGTTGCATTCTTGGACACACGCATCTCCATCAAGGACGGTCACTTCAGCACCTCACCGTACCGCAAGCCCACAGATAACCTCACAATGCTCCACTTCTACAGCTTTCACCCTAAACACGTTAAAAAGCCGTCCTCTATGGACAAGCCATCCATATACACAGGGTCTGCTCAGAGGAGGAGGATTGCAACAGACACCTACAGATGCTGAAAGACGCCCTCATAAGAACAGGATATGGCGCTCAACTCATCGATCGACTATTCCGATGCGCCGCAGCGAAAAACCGCACCAACTTCCTCAGAAGACAAAAACGGGACACGGTGGACAGGGTATCCTTTATCATCCAGTACTTTCTCAGAAGCTAGACATCTTCTCCCGAGCCTTCAACATGTCATCGCTGAAGACGAACGTCTTGCCAAGGCCATCCTCACTCCCACTTCTTGCCTTCAAACAACTGCACAACCTCAAACAGACCATTGTCCGCAGCAAAGTATTCACCCTTCAGAAGAACAGTGACCACAACACCACACAACCCTGCCACAGCAACCTCTGCAATACGTGCCAGATCATCAACATGGATGTCATTATCTGATGTGAGAACACCATCCACCACAGTACATATACTTGCGACTCAGCTGATGTCATCTACTTGATACGTTGCAGGAAAGGATGTCCTGAGGCAATGGTACACTGGGGAGACCATGCAGATGTTACGACAATGGATGAATGAACACCAATCGACAATCTCCAGGTGGGAGTGTTCCCTTCCTGTTGGGGAACACTTCAGCAGTCACGAGCATTCAGCCTCTGATCTTTGGGTAAGCATTCTCCAAGACAGCTTTCATGACACATGACAACACAGAATCACTGAACAGAGACTGATAGCCAAGTTCCGCACACAAGTACGGCCTCAACCGGGATCTTGGGTTCATGTTACACTATCTGTAACCCCCACAACTTGCCTGGGCTTGCAAAATCTCACGAAGTGTCCTGATTGGAGACAATACACATCTCTTTAACCTGTGCTTAACTCTCTCTCCACTCACATTGTCTGTACCTTTAAGACCTGATTACCTGTAAAGACTCACATTCCAATCATTATTCTGCAAATTGAGTTTGTGTCTTTATATGCCCTGTTTGTGAACACAACTTCCACTCACCTGATGAAGAGGCAGTCCTCCAAAAGCTTACGCTATCAAATAAACCTGTTGGACTTTAACCTTGTGTTGTGAGACTTCTTACTGTGCAATCCATTTAAGACAGGAAAGATCAAAGTTTAATAAGCAATTATAATAAGCAATTTGTATTTTCTAACTTCATATTTGTATGAAATTGAACAACAGAGGTGTGTTTTAGTTAAGCCATAAATCGTGAATAGCAGAAGGAAGGAAATTGTCCTCATGTAATCCATAATACTTCTTGTATATGCAAAGTACTAAGAACAGTATAGTAAGAATAAGGGATAGGGCAATAAAGCCTTTGGACAAATGATAATGCTGCAGGAAGTTAAGGCAAAAAGGAGGACCTTAATTGATTCTTCAGGATACTTCTCCTATTGGACAGAAATGCAGCATGCCTGAAAGTAGGAAAAGGCAGAAAAGTAATGGTGCTGCTGACCTTGACTGTCATGGAATAATTATCTGTACATAGCACATATTTCAGCACCTTGCTACCCAATCAGGAACTGGAGGAATCAATTCTCCATCACTTTTGCAAGGCGGGACCTGCAGGTACAGTTCATTGTGGCGTCATAGTATAGCCAATTTGCTGAATGTACCTCTACCAACTAGAAGACAAGGGCAGCAGATGCAAGGGAACACCTGCAAGTTCCCCTTGAAATCACACACTATCCTGTCTTGAAACTATATTGCTGTTTCTTCATTGTTGCTGAGTCAACATTCTGGAACTCTTTTCCTGACAGCACTGGGTGTACCTCCACCAATGGGTTACAGCAGTTCAAATAGGCAGCTCATCACCCCTTCCCATGGGCAAATAGGGATGATAAATAAACGCTAGCCTAAGCCACATCCTGTGAACAAATACGTAAAAGAAAAATTGGCTTTAAGAGCTGTTGATCTCTCTTGTATCAATCCAGTCACACAAAACGTTATTCGGAATGGTTTAATGCGACCCTCTACACTAAGATTAGCCAGAGTTTCATGATTGAACTAAAGCATTAAATTTGCAGTTCTGCTGTTTGGTTAGCAGAATGAGGCTGTACCCTGCGGCAAGAATATAACTGGAATTGATACAATGCCATTTTCTCTCAGGACTGCAATATTTTGTGAATCTCCACGAACACACAGTCCAGTGACTGTGGACAGAAAATACCTTCTCAGAACCACCTGAATGGCAAAAATGATAAGCTGATTCATTTCATGACCCAGCTGCTGCAGGTTCATAGCCACCTCAATCCTAAGGTAGTCACAAATATTACCAGACAAGAACTTTACTTGTAAGAATGCAATGTTAAACTGGACAGTATGTTAGGCACACAATGGAACCTGTTATACAAAATCATTTGACAGATGTAGCAAAGATACATTTCATATGTGGGGAAGGAAATTTGATGTTGACCATGACAAATCATCTTTCCTAATTCCTTCTGCAGTTTTTGGCAGTTGACCATGCCATCACCTCCCCGCCAATGCCTAGCTGGGTAGAATTTCCCTAGTTTGGTTTTATTTGCACCTGTCCAATTGTAATCACCTGCAATAGTTTCTCTTAAGAACATAAGAAATAGGAGCAGGAGTAGGCCAACTAGCCCTTTGAGCCTGCCCCGCCATTCAATAAGATCATGGCTGATCTGTTGTGGCTCAGTTCCACATTCCCGCCTTCTCCCCATAACCCTTAATCCCCTCTCTTATCAAAAACCCATCAACCCGCGTCTTAAAAATATTTAGCGAGGTAGCCTCCACCACTTCAACGGGCAGAGAATTCCAGGGATTCACCACCCTTTGAGTGAAGAAGTTCCTCCTCAACTCCGTTCTAAACTGCCCCCCCTTTATCTTGAGGCTGTGCCCCCTAGTCCTACTATCCTTTCTGAGCGGGAAGAGTCTCTCCACCTCCATCCTATCCATCCTATTCATCATCTTATACGTCTCAATGAGATCTCCCCTCATTCTTCTAAACTCTAACGAGTACAAGCCTAGTTTATTCAGCCTCTCCTCATAGCTCAACCCCTTCAACTCCAGCATCAGCCAAGTAAAACCTCCTCTGCACTCCCTCCAAGGCCAAAATATCCTTGCGTAAGTACGGTACCCAAAACTGCACACAGTACTCCAGCTGCGGCCTCACCAATGCCCTATACAGCCGCAGCAAGACCTCCCTACTTTTATATTCAATCCCCCTCGCTATGAAGGCCAGCATCCCATTAGCCTTCCTGACCACCTGCTGCACCTGCAAGCTGGGTTTTTGCGACTCATGCACAAGGACCCCGAGGTCCCTCTGCACCGTCGCCTGCTGCAGTTTTTCGCCACGTAAGTAATAATCCTTCCTACCATTATTCCTACCAAAGTGGACCACCTCTCTTCCTACTTGTTACCTTAGGAATTGTCCAAAGGTCTACTTGTGGCTGTCCTCTCTTTCTCATTTCCATATTCACTTGGCAATATCATCCAAACACATTTCAGATTCCATGTGTATGTTGATGATGCCCAGCTCTATCTCACTATTGTTTCCATGGATTGCTTTCCTATCCCTGATTCATCACACTGCTTGGCTGACATCCAATATTGGATGAGCAGAAAGCTCCCCCAACTAAATATTGGGAAGTCTGAAGCTACTGTCTTTGGCCCCTGTCACAAATTTCATTCTATGTTTAAAGTTTAATTATTTATTAATCACAAGTAAGGTTTATACTAACACTGCAATGAAGTTACTGTGAAATTCCTCTAGTCACCAACTTCAGCACCTGTTCAGGTCAATGCACCTAACCAGCACATCTTTCAGAATGTAGGAGGAAACCAGAGCACCCAGAGGAAACCCACGCAGACACGGGGAGAGTGTACAAAGACAGCATACCCAAGTTGGGTATTGAACCCAGGTCCCTGGCACTGTGAAGCAGCAGTAGTAACCATTGTGCTACCGTGCCTATGTGCTCCACTTCCTTCACTGGCAGCCATCTTAACCTGAGTAAGACCATTTGTAATCTTGGTGTTGAGCTTTCGGTCACATATCGGCACCAAGACTACCAACATCCATCTCCATAACATCGTCTCTAACCCTGCCTCAGCTCATTTGCCACTGAAACTCCCATCCATCCTCTTGATACCTCAATAGACATGTCTGTTCCAATGTTCATGAAGGTAGCCTCTCATCTTCTGCTCATCTGAAACTTTGCTCCCTGTATATTAACTTACTCCAAATCTCATTCATTCACCCATCATCAGTGATTCAATTGTTCCATGTTCACCAATGCCTCAATTTTAAAATCTTCGTCCACATTTTCAAATCCTTTCATAACCTTGTCCCTTTCTATTTTCATTGTCTGCTCCAGCCATTGCTCCTTCCAGTTCTGGCTCTTGTGCATCTCTAGTTTTAATTGCCCCATCACTGGAGGCTATTTCAGCTGCCTTGGCCTTACCTCTAATTCCCTCCCTAAATTCACCAGCTATCTCTCCCTGTTTTAAGATGTTCCTTACAACCTTATCAGGTTTTGGGTCAACTGGCTTGGTATTCCCTTGTTTCTCGGAGTCAAATATTTCTACATTGATGTCGCTCATGAAGGCCCTTGGGGTGTTTCAATTGTATGCTGTTTGAATTTCCACAATGTTAACATATTTACCATGTTATAATATAGCATATCTCATCAGCAGACAGATGAGGTGTAGACAGATGATTAAGCAATTTAGGTAAAGTATATTTGAGTGTGAAGATGCTGTAGAAAAGGCAATTATAGATAGATGAGGAAATTATCTTTTTAAATGCAATTCTGGCTGTAATCAGCAAAGATGCTTTTACAATGGGACCTTCAGGCTTCTTCTCTTAGAATTCTTGTTATAGTTGGTCTATTCTGAGTTACTGATTTAAATTTGATTTCAGATCAAGAGGGATAAATAATCAGTTTCAAAAAATAACTAATTAAATAGTATACAAGACTAGTGTATTTATCTATTGATATTTATAGTGGAAATCTAGCACCAGGGACAGTAAAGCTAATTATAACCTAAATATATAAGCATTTATTTGTAAATAAATTTATTAGTGATATAAATCTCAGTCAGCGGGGTTAAGTGCTTCACTTATGAGATCCGTGAGTCTTCAAGCGTTCTAGACGACTACACCTGCAGGAAGTATACCCAATTGCAGCTCCACACAGACTGCATGGATCGGCTGGAGCAGCAGTTGGATGCACTTAGGAGAATGAAAGTGGGAGAAAGCATCATAGATGGGAGCTTTAGAGACGTGGTCACACCCAAGGTGCAGGCAGATAGATGGGTGACTGCCAGAGAGGGCAGGCAGTCAGTGCAGGAAGCCCCTGTGGTTAACCCCTGTGGTATACCATTTTGGATACTGTTGGGAGGGATGGCCTATCAGGGGAAAACAGCAGAAGCCAGGGCAGTGGCACCACCGCTGGCTCCCTTGTTTAGCAGGGAGCATCAAGGCACAGAAGAGCAACAGTTGTAGGGGACTCTATAGGCAGGGGTGCAGACAGGCATTTCTGTGGCTGGGAAATAGACTCCAGGATGGTATGTTACCTCCCTGGTTCCAGGGCCAAGGATGTCTCTGAACGGGCATGGGACATTCTGAAAGGGGAGGTGAGCACCCAGACGTTGCGGTACACATTGATATTAACAACATAGGCAGGAAGAGTGATAAGGTCCTGCAAGGGGACTTCAGGGTGTTAGGTAGTAAGTTGAAAGCAGATGACCTCTAGGGTTGTAATCTCAAGATTAATTCCTGTGTTACATGCCAATAAGGCTAGGAATAGGAAGATAATGCAACTAAACATATGGTTAAAGAGCTGGCATAGGAGGGAGGGGTTCAAATATCTTGATCATTGGGATCTCATCCAGGACAGGTGAAATCTGTACAAGAAAGGTGGGTTACACCTAAACTGGAGGGGCACTAATATCCTGGAAGTAGATCTGCTAGAGTCACTCGGAAAGGTTTAAATCAATATAGTAGGGAGGGGGGAGGTAGGTGGTGGTGGGAACCAGAGCAGGAGGTCAGCAAGAGAAATAACTGATGGAGAGCTACAGACTAAAACCTGTAAGATTAAGAGGAAGAGCAGGCAGGAAGTAGTTGTTGAGCACAGCGGGACTGGAGGTCTGAGTGCATTTGTTTCAATGCAAGGATTATAACAGGTAAGACGGATGAATTTAGAGCTTGGATTAGTACTTGGAACTATGATGATGTTATTACAGAGACCTGGTTGAAAAAGGGACAGGATTGGCAGCTGAACATTCCAGGATTTAGATGCTTCAGGCAGGATATAAAAAGGATGGGGGTGTGGCATTACTGATTAAGGAGAACATCACAGCTATTTTGAGGGAGCACACCTTGGAGGGTTCACACAGCGAGACTATTTGGGTAGAGCTCAGGAACAGGAAGGATGCAGTCACAATGTTGGGGATTCATTACTAGCCTCCCAACAGCCAGCGGGAGTTGGAGGAGCACATACGCACAAAGATTTTGGAAAGATGCAAAACTAACAGGGTTGTTGTAGTGTGTAATTTTAACTTTCCCTATATTGACTGGGACTCACTTACTGCTAGGGCCTTGGGTGGGGCAGAACTTATAAGGCACAGAACTTATAAGGAGCATCCAGGGTGGTTTCTTGAAATAGTATGTGAATAGCCAACTCAGGAAGGAGCCACATTACACCTGGTATTGGGGAATGATGCCAGCCAGGTGATCGAAGTTTTAGTAAGAGAGCATTTTGGGAACAGTGATTATAATTCTGTAAGTTTTAAGGTGCCTGTGGATAAGGATGAGTGATCCTCAGACGAAGGTGTTAAATTGGGGGAAGACTAACTGCAACAACATTAGGCAAGATCTGGAGAGTTCAGATTAGGGGAGACTGCTTAAGGATAAACCAACATCCAACATATGGGATTCTTTCAAATGTCAGTTGATTGGAATTCAAGGCCAGTATGTACTTGTGAGGATGAAGCATAAGTGTGGCAAGTATCAGGAACCCTGGATAACAAGGGATATTATAGGCCTCGCCAAAAAGCAAAAGGAAGCATCTGTAAGGTCTAAAAGGCTTAGGACAGATGAAGCCCTTCAAAAACATAAAAACGTAGGAAGGAACTTGAAGGAGGAGTTAGGAGGACTAAAGAGAGTTATGAAAAGTCCTTGGCAAACAGGCTTAAGGAAAATCCTAAGCCATTTTCTATATATGTAAAGAGGGTAGCCAGGGAAAGGATTGGTCCATTCAAGAATAGTGGAGGGATGCTATGCTTGGAACAAAAGGATATGTGTGAGATACTAAATGAATACTTTGCCTTAGTATTCACCAAAGAGAGGGACTTGATTAATGAAGAGCCAAGGGTAGGGTGTATAGACATTCTGGGTCATGTCAATATTAAGAGGAGATGTTGGGCATCTTAAAAAGCATTAGAGTTGATAAGGCCCCTGGGCCTGATGGGATCTACCCCAGAATATTAAGGGAGGAAATTACCGGGGCCTTGACAGAAATCTTTGTATCCTCATTGACTAACATGAAGTTCCAAAAGACTGGAGGATAGCCAATAGTGTTCCATTGTTTCAGAAGGGCAGCAGGGATAATCTAGGAAAATACAGGTCGGTGAGACATTATTGGAAAAGATTCTTAGGATTTACTCACACTTGGAAACGAATGGACCTATTAGTGATAACATAGAATCCCTACACTGCAGGAGGAGGCATTTGACCATTGAGTCTGCATCAAACACAATTCCACCCAGGCGGTATCCCTGTAACTCCACACATTTACCCTAGCTAGTACCCCTGATGCTAAGGGACAATTTAGCATGGCCAATCAACATCTTTGAACGGTGGGAGGAAACTGGAGCACCTAGAAGAAACCCACACAGACACAGGAAAAACATACAAACTCCACACAGGAAACCGACAAGGGAATGTGCAAATTTCACCTTAGGCTGGAATCAAACCAGTAACCCTGGTGCTGTTAGGTTGCAGTGCTAACCCCTGTGCCGCCCATTTTGACATGATTTTGTGAAGTGGAGGTCATGCCTCACCAACTTAATTGAGTTTTTCGAGGAAGTGACGAAGATGATAGATGAGGGAAAGGCAATGGATTTTGTGTACACGAACTTGAGTAATGCCTTTGACAAGGTACCTTACGGCAAACTGGTGCAAAAAGTGGAGTCACATGAGATCAGAGGAGAACTGGCAAAATGGATAGATAACTGGCTTGGCCATAAAAGACAGGGTGTAGCAATAGAGAGGTGCTTTTCTGAATGGAAGGCTGTGACTAATAGTATTCCACAGGGATCAGGTCTGGGGCCTATGTTGTTCATGGTATATATAAATGATTTGGAAGAAAACGCAGCTGGTCTGATTAGTAAGTTCTCAGTGGCCTAGTACTTCATGTCGGTGTGTGTGCTTGATCCTGGACCGATAGACGGGCTCCACAACAGCTCAGTGACTAGCACTGCTAGCTGTGCAGATACATGGATTTGGGCCTGTGTCTGTGGGAGTTTGCGCATTCTCCCTGTGGTTGCGTGGGTTTCCTCCGGGCACTCCGGTTTCCTCCCACACCCCAAAGATGTACTCTTAGGCTAATTGGTTTCCACCAAATTGACACTATTTCTTCCCTGAATCTGACTGAGTAGGGTCCCATTCGTAGACATGCAGGGTAGAATAGGTGTAGGGCGATGCGGCGGCGCGGGCTCGTTGGGCCGAAGGGCCTGTTTCCCGTGCTGGGTTGTTCTTTGTTCTTTGTACAAATTGGTGGAGTTGCAGCTAGTGAAGAGGATTGTCAGAGGATACAGCATGGTATAGACCGGTTGGAGACTTGGGCAGGGAAATGGCAGATGAAGTTAGTAAACTCCATTTTGGAAGGTCCAATGCATGTCGGAATTATACACTAAATGGTAAAACCTTTAGGAGTATTGACAGGCAGAGTGTTCTGGGTGTACATATCCTCTGATCACAAAGTGGCAACGCAGGTCAATAAGGTAGTCAAGAAAGCATATGGCATGCTTGCCTTCAACAGTTGGGGCACTGAGTATAAAAATTGGCAGGTCATGCTGCAGCTGTACAGAACCTTATTTAGGCCTCATTTGGAATATTGTGTACAATTCTGGTTGCCACAATTCCAGAAGGATGTGGTGACCAGATGCTTTGGAAAGGGTACAGAAGATTATCAGGATGTTGCCTGGTCTGGCAGGATTAGCTTTGAGAGGTTAGATAAACTCGGTTTGTTCTCACTGGAACAATGGAGGTTGAGGGGTGACCTGATAGAGGTTTACATTATGAGTGGCAAGTGGATAGTCAGATGCTCTCTCTTGGGGTAGATAGGCTTAAGATACGTGCGGAAATGTTTAGAGGAGATGTGCGACAGTGGTGAAGAGGGTGGTGAACGTCTGAAACATGCTGCCCAGGGAGGTGGTGGGGCAGGTACGAAAGCAGCATTGAAGGGGCAACTGGACAAATACATGAAAAGATGGGAATGGTAGGATACCATCTCCGTAAGTGCATATGATTTTAGTTTAGACAGACATCATGATCGGTGCAGTTTTGAAGAACTGAACAGCCCATTCTTGTGCTGCTCTTTGTTTACCTTTCTCATCTGCAATCGAACATTGCATAATTATGCAATACGTAACGGGACAGTCCAAGAAACTTTGGCTGGTCAGTATCATAAAATATTTTCTGATTTGTCAAGGAATCTGAAAGGATCCTTTAACACGCTTATGGTATATTCGATGACTAAGGTAGCTCATGTAAACCTAATTATCCATGTTCTCAACAGGGCACATAAAGCTTTCATAAAGGTGCCAACTAGACACTGTTCCATAACGTAGTCTTTGGCCAGAATTCTCCGATCTCTGCTGCCAGCAAGAACAGAGTTTGACACTTAGCCAAATTTCCGTTCACAGCAGCATGACCAGATAATCCTAGCTGCGAGAGGGGTTGGAGAATTCTAGCCTTGTTTCTTCAAAACCAACATTACACTTCCCATTCTGAGGCAAATGAGATAGTGTAGATTATGTTTAAGGTAAAAACATAATGACTTTTAGAGAAGACCTGTATGATTGTGTAAGAGTGGTCAGTTCCAGAATACATAGTTATTATGTACAAGAGTTCAGTGGGGAATATGGCCTAATGATATGCTGGATCTAATCCTGGAATAATTGCACCTTCTGTTATCAGACATACTTAGTCCATGGGGAATGAGACTGTATTGCTTACTCTGGCAGAAAAGTCAGCTGCATTTGTGTAGCCTAGAATGAGTTCTACCAATCCCAATAAAACATACAATTTACTTTGTTTTTATAGTACTTTGAACCACAAATCATGTTCAATACAGCACCTAGAAATTGGATGTTTTATTAGTGCAATGTAGAAAAATGCAAGAATAGTGCAGATAATGCTTTTATAAGAAGCTTCACGTACAACAGTTTGTTTCCCAGTGTGTGTTTTCTGAAATGGAAGCCCAACTGGAAAGGAGCATAGTTTATTACAAAATGCAAAGCAAAACCACTACTGTGGTGTAAACATATTAATCCCTCCCAGAGACCATTGTTCAACAGGCCCAATCCTGAGCCTTCCTTATAAAGGCTGAGCTCCAGCTGGGCAGGCCACTGCCTGTTTCCAGTGAACCTCATTCTCAACGAGCCCCACAGGGAGATCAGTGATTCCCCCTCAACCTCGTAGGGGATATCATACTATCCATGCCTATATTCCCAGTCTGTTACATCAATTCCTATATACGTACATCCAGGGTGGAACCAGGAGAAAAAAAATCTACATTTTAATGGATATACAACACAGAAGTAGTCCATTCAGCTCAATCAGCCCATACTGGTATTTGTGTTCTACTCAAGCCTCCACCAGTCTCACCTAACACTGTCAGCACAATTACTTTCTTCTTCATATAATGATATAACTATCCCTTAATGCATCCATTCATTTCAATTTATTCCTCATGATAGCAAGATCCACATTCTTTGGCTAAAGAAGTTTCTAAATTTCCAATTCGATTTTGGTAACTATTTTATCTTAATGGCAACATTCTTCCGGTGTATAACAATTTTTAAATATTTTTAATGAAGTCACCCCTCTGCTTTGCTTTTCAAAATAAATATAACTCATTCATCCTGGTAAATTGTATCACCCTGTACCCTGTATCACCCTTGTAGATCTTTTTGTAATTTCTCCAGTGCCCCTTTTTTTTAAACATACGACAATCAGCATAGCCTATACTACTCCAGGGGTGGTCTAAACAGAATTTACTACAAATTTAACATGTTTTAAATCTATCTAGAAAGAGACTTGAGTGCTAATTTTCTTCCTTTATGACCCAGTTAGCCTGTAAAATTGATTTGTGTCCAATCTCAAATCCATGGCAGTGTGTAAAGTTTATTCATAAGTCACAAGTAAGGCTTATATTAACACTGCAATGAAGTTACTGTGAAATTTCCCTAATCACCACACTCCAGCACCTGTTCAGATCAATGCAACAACCAGAATGAGGGGGGAAACCGGAGCATCCAGAAGAAATCCACGCAGGCAGAGAGAAGGTGCAAATTCCACAGTGACCCAAGCCATGAATCGAACCCATGTCTCTGGCACTGTGAAGCAACAGTGTTAACCACTGTGTCACCCAAGTGTGCAGTGTACGCTGTTCTGAACAAAGCTTTGACTTTAAGTTGACATTCACCATCTGACAACTATTATCTCCATTTAACAGCTTTGAAAATCATTGTTTACTCATTCAAAGAGCAGTTATCTTTAAAGCAGGTTTTTAAAAATTATTTCATGGAAGAGGGCTTTGCTGGCTAGGCGAGCATTTATTGCCCATACCAAATTGCCCTTGTGAAGATGGCGGTGCTTTCTTGAACTGCTGTAATTCATATGTTGCAGGAACATCCATAGTACTGTGCAGACAGTGAAGGAAAAGTGATATAATTTCAAATCAAGATAGCGTGTGACTTAAAGATAACTTGAAGCTGATAATGCTTGAAGCAAATATCCATGCATCTGCTGCCTTTGTCTTTCTAGGTGGTGGCAATTACAAATTTGGAAGGTGCTGTTAATAGAACCTGGGTGAAATGCTGCAGTACATCTTGTAGATGGTACGCACTGCTGCTACTGTGTGTCAGTGGTGGAAGGAGTGAATGTTAAAGGTGCTGGATGTGGTACCATTCAAGTAGGCAATTTTGTCCTGGATGATGTTGAGCTTCTTGAATGTTGGAGCTGTACTCATTAAGGCAAATGGAGTGTATTCTAGTACAATCCTTGTAGAAGATACTCAAGACTGAAGATTCGTCATAAATGGCTTGACTGGAGGGAACATGAAAGATTAGACCTGTAATGAATTACAATAAATTCAATCATTCAACTCAGCAGTACTTTATAAAAATGGATAATTCAGAAACCAGATATTTCACAGTGACATTTTTTTTAACCAACTTGCTCATTCATTAGGAACATAAGAACATAAGAAATAGGAGCAGGAGTAGGCCAACTAGCCCTTCGAGCCTGCCCCGCCATTCAATAAGATCATGGCTGATCTGTCGTGGCTCAGTTCCACATTCCCGCCCTCTCCCCATAACCCTTAATCCCCTCTCTCATCAAAAACCCATCAACCCGCGTCTTAAAAATATTTAGCGAGGCAGCCTCCACCACTTCAACGGGCAGAGAACTCCAGAGATTCACCACCCTTTGAGTGAAGAAGTTCCTCCTCAACTCTGTTCTAAACTGCCCCCCCTTTATCTTGAGGCTATGCCCCCTAGTCCTACTATCCTTTCTGAGCAGGAAGAGTCTCTCCACCTCTATCCTATCCATCCTATTCATCATCTTATACGTCTCAATGAGATCTCCCCTCATTCTTCTAAACTCTAACGAGTACAAGCCTAATCTATTCAGCCTCTCCTCATAGCTCAACCCCCTCAACTCCGACATCAGCCTAGTAAACCTCCTCTGCGCTCCCTCCAAGGCTAAAATGTCCTTGCGTAAGTATGGCGCCCAAAACTGCGCACAGTACTCCAGCTGCGGCCTCACCAATGCCCTATACAGCCGCAGCAAGACCTCCCTACTTTTATATTCAATCCCCCTCGCAATGAAGGCCAGCATCCCATTCGCCTTCCTGACCACCTGCTGCACCTGCAAGCTGGGTTTTTGCGACTCATGCACAAGGACCCCGAGGTCCCTCTGCACCGTCGCCTGCTGCAGTTTTTCTCCACGTAAGTAATAATCCTTCCTACCATTATTCCTACCAAAGTGGACCACCTCGCACTTGCCAACATTAAATTCCATTTGCCATTTCCTGGCCCATTCGCCCAGCCTATCTAGATCCTTCTGTAGACTCTCCCCACCAAGCTTCTAAGAATGTAACTGTTAATACCACGTTGTATTCAATTCTCTTTTGTAACAGAATTAAGCACGTGGAAGTGCCTGCTTAATCGCAATATCCCATCAGCTAGGAACCAGGTGCTAGAAAGGATGAAAAATAACTGAGTTTTTGATTTTCTTCTGGATTTGCCTCGCCTATACCAAGGTGGAACGAGGTCCTTTTGCCTGCTCTAACAAAAGAATCATCAGCTGATGAATTAATCCAACTTTCACGTCTTCATAGATGCTGCCTGGGTACAGGAACATTGTGCTGGTGCACCAACGAGAAAGAAAATTTGAATTCTAATCTCAGTAGCAAGATAAAATTAAGGAGGTTTCAAAAATGTGAAATTCACAGTATCCCAGGAGCAGGACCAGGCATTCAGGGGCCAATCTGGTGAAGCTGCAGTACAGGCCTAGATGCCTGCTGAAAAGCTGGAGTATGGTACACAGAATAAAATGATCACATAAGCAGTGGATCAGGTCAAAGCCCTATATATAATTTACCATATTACTGCTGTCTCCATCATTTTCTGCTTTCTCTTTAGTGACTCACGCTGGGGTATAGTTTCACAAATATGGCAGCTACCCTTATGTATAATGTGTCGATAATCAAACTATTTGTCTGCAGCCAGCAAATACATGACTCTTGTTCTTACTCCATCAATCTCTCCAATTGACACAACTTTGGTATTCTATTTGATTCTAAACTGAGTTTTCAATCTGTCATTTGTCCTCCCACCAAAGCAATCACCTTTCATTTCTTGAATATTGCCTTTTGTACAATTCTATAACAGTTTGAAATTTTTAATCCCAAGACTTAATTTCTCCAATATTCATCTCATCAGTATCCTGAATTTGGGATTAGAATTCATGTCTCTGGATCATTAGTAGAGGCCTCTGAATTATTAGATCAGCAACATAATTGCTGTGCTATCATTCCCCATCAGTTATATTCAGTATTAAAATATTACTGAACTGTTGCTAAAGAGAACATTGCTGTAAACGTGTTGCTATGTTTAAAAAAAGGGAAAGTATAGCTGAGTTCACAATCATTTCTAAGATACTTTTCAGCATTTTGTACAGTCTTAATTAGGTAAAGAATAAAAAAAATGACATGCTCAAGTTACCAACCATTTCTGAATGATTCCAGTTTATTATGATTGTAGTCTACTTTATTCCAATAAAGTTATCTACTTACCTGGCATTAACACAGTTCCTCCATCCACTTCCAACATTGGGGATTGTCCAGCTTTGCATTTTAAAATCACAAGTCGACATCACTGTTACTACGTATAACTTCTAGTTTAATTTTCAGTGAAGATTGATTGGAAGGTTTTACAGAACAAAAAATTACCAAAAAAACTTATTTGTTGATTTAATTGGCGTACAATTCACCCATGCTTAGAGTGATTACAACCCACTCTTATGTCCCCTCTCCATATATTATATATATATTACATAATAATTTGAATCAGAATATTTTATGACATTGATAGAACAAAGTATCAACAAAATTTATCTTATTCACGTTTTTAAACAGTCCTTAGATTGAATAAGCAATGCAATTGAAAGCATTCTCTTTTCCAATTATCTTCATTCAAGTTGAAATTTTATATGTACAAATGCCTATGTAGTTTTTTCTTTAAATAATTCCAACAGTAAATTTAGTGTGGATCTTCAAATCTTTCAAAAGCTCTTCAATTGAGGAACTTGCTGAAGGTCGTACTAGCAAATGAAATAAATGGAACATTGATGTGTATTCTCTTCAAATGTTCACCATTTACAGGCAGTTTGTCTCCAAACCTAACCCCATTCTGAATATTACAGCATGTCCAAAATACATGGAAACCTACTTTCTGGAATCATATTAAAATCAACAAATTTTAGGAAACAGAGTGTTTGAATCTTAAGGCTGCACTTAAGGCTGAAATTGAGCTTTGAAGAAATAGGCAACATTGTAGTATGTAACTAAATACATATCCCAGTGTTTCCCTGACATGCTAATTATATGCAGTTGGCTGTATGAGGTTTTGCCTTCACATTAAAGCAGCACATGTTCTTGCATAAGGGTGAGGGATAAGTGATTGAATGGATGTGCACTTGGGGAAGAAATTAAAGCACAGCATGACCTCATACTTTCATACATCATATTATCTCATGCATATAAAAGAGATTTCTACTGAGCAGGACCTGCAAGAGAGCTGAATTCTATAAAGCTAATCAATGGATAAATATTGCGAGACCCACCTTTAAAAATAAAGTAAAAATCTGGTAACAACAAATATGTCATTTGTTTTTAAAATGAAAAGATATCAGGGGTATTACTTAAATAATATACAAAGAGTGAAATAGGTCAAGGATAAACATTTAAAATTAGTATTCAGCAGTCACACAAGGCAAGTTATTAAATCAATTTTTACAATCCTTTTGTCAATGCAACTGAAGCTGCCATAGCTATGGGCCGTAGATAATATTTAAAACGGTGAAGCTTCAGCTAAGAACTTCAAAATACAATACAGGAACCTGCTAAAATGCACATTTTTCACTCCAATGAATAGTAGATTCATCTCATCAAAGCAAAGCATTACCAGAAGTAATCATAATGCTCAATGTAATGAATATGTACATTCTCTACACCAATTCACCATTTTCATTTTTGTCATTTTTATTTAAGTTGATGTAACTGTATATTTAAATGTGAAACTGCTGTAGCATTTTCTTTGTTTCATTCTGCATCACGGGATTACTTCAACATAATTGGCAGGATACAAGCCAACTTGTCCATTCTCCAGTCGCCCCTTACACCAGCCCTGCTCATCTTCATCTTCTACCTTTGTCAGTTCATCACCTTTTACAAAAAGACAAGTGTGTTAGTCAGGATCAAGCAATGCACTTAAAGCAATCTTAAAAGGAAAACAAAGGACAATTCTTAAAACTAAAATAATATTCATCAAAATTGCAATTTCAATCATTAAGCAATGAATGCAAAGTTCAATTCTATTAATAATGTAACACACATCATAGTACAAATTATTTTAAATGTTTAACAGTAACCTATTAGAAATATTGCACAGGGAGTTTCTTACTTTGGTAGAAATAAGTAACTGTTTGGAATTGTTCACAGACTCAGCTCCTTTCTATTCAAAGGACTTGCATAATTTTATCTAGCTGATTTTTAACAAAGTATTAATTATAGAACAACCTCCACAAAAATCTATAGCAAATATATTTTGTTACAACATGTCATGAAGAAACTTTTGTCAAAACATTAATAAAATTCAGTGCATTCTGCCCTTTTACGAGAAAGCAATTTAAGGCTTTTGAAGTCCTGATGAAAGGTTATTGACCTGAAACGTTAGCTCTGTTTCTATGTTTAAAGTTTATTTATTAGTCACAAGTAAGACTTTCATTAACACTGCAATGAAGTTACTGTGAAATTCCCCTATTTGCCACATTCCAGTGCCTGTCTGAAGCAATGCACCTAACCAACATGTCTTTCAAACTGTGGGAGGAAACTGGAGCGCCCAGAGGAAACCCACACAGACATGGGGAAAAGGTGCAAACTCCACTCGGATAGTGACCCAAGCCGGGAATCGAACCTAGGTCTCTGGTGCTGTGAGGCAGCAATGTTAACTACTGCGCCGCCGTGCTGCCCCTGGCGGAGTATTTCTAGAATTTTCTGTTCCTCATTCAAGGTTTTTGTGGTGTGACTATAGTTTGTTAAAAAGATAGCTAATTACTGGCTTATGTGAAACTGGAGAAGACTTTCTCAGGTCATTATATATAGTGATTGTATTAATGTGTAGCCAAATGGGCCATCTAAAATGACATTTTGTAAAGCACTCTGGGACATCTGGGCAAGAAACTAAACCGACAGGCTGCAGTTTAAAGACAGAGACAAACAGGCTGCAACCTTGACGAGTGAATAAACAGGATATGGGTCATCTCCAGGATGAAAGCGACTTTATAATCACACTGGCTTGTTTCACACTTTCTGGTCACACTGGGTTGTGTACCTGACATAAGGGCACTGCGAACCCTTATTTAGGAGGGAAGTATGTGACCTGTGCCTCCAGCACCTATAGACATGGCTGGAGGTCACGCCCAGAGATCGGTGTGGGAGCACCTGATTGGCCTCTTATCAATCAGGGTGATCAAGTCCTGATCGACTGATTGGCAATGGCCAAAAAGGGGCGTGAAACCAAACGGGGCATGAAGGGTGCTGCGCAACCAGGAATCTCTCTCTCTTTCTGACCCCATGAACAAGCTACAACAATGGTGAACAGCGCCAGCACGAGGAGAGCCACCACACCCGAGAAGGAAGGAAAACCAGAATCAGAGTGCCAGACCAGACCAAAGAACCAGACTACGCAGACGACTACCAAGACCAGCACACAGATAAAGGTCAATAACTGCTTGGGTACTTGCCAGTCACACAAAGTCAAGGTCTCGCATTGGACTTGAACTTTAGTATTTTCCTGTAAGATAACTTATTGTTGGTTGGGTGGGTGATTATTGATTGTGTGGGTTTAAATAAATATTGGTTGTACTAACAAGATGTCTACTCATAGTTATTTGTCCACCGTATAAGGGTTAAAACAGGCTGTGCGGCATGCTACAGATGATTATTTCCTCTGGTCAGTAATACTTGTGAAAATCAACTCTAAATAAAAAGCTGCTTTCTGCTCAGCAAAATGAAGCAATGTCATGAATTTAGCATAATTCTCAATGAATATTTATTGACCAAAACCTTGAGTTGGCTACACAGTGACAAAAACAGATCATAAATTTCATTCTCAATTTATAAGATCTTAGTCTCTGTGAAATTAGTTGTGGTGGGGGCTGGTTGTGGCGAACAGAAAGAGGACCTGACCTGGCAGACCTGCTGAGTTTTTCAAGCATTCTCAGTTCTTGTTCCACAATAATGTGTTCATTCTGGAGAAATCAAGTGGAAATTATTCCTCCTAAAAATGTCTATCACACAGGCATTGCACAAATTTTAACAACTTGTAATAAATTAGCATTGTTCTAACTAAACTGAACTGAGAAACTACCTATGCCCTTGGTTACAAAAAGGTGTATCATACAGAGAAATTGCAAAAAAAGTAATGGGCAGAAAGAAGAGAATTTACATCAAATATACAATCTGCAATATTTTCAACTGGTGTGGCCATATGTAGAATAAAGTAAATAATGCAATCTTCAGGGTCATTCAATAAGGAATTTATTTCAAAGGTGGAAATAGGATGCGTTTTTCCCAAAAGGACAATTGAAGAAATCCATTTTAGTGAAATTAATATGATGTTTTTTTCCTATCCTCTTGCCTCCCAATCTTTAGATTCTCATGTCTTCATACACTTTTAAGTGTTAACTGCTGCGCTTTGAACAGTATTCACAAAAACTTGAGATAAATAGAACATAGAACAGTACAGGCTCTTCAGCCCTTGATGTCGTGCCAAGCTTTGTCCAAAAGCAAGATCGAGCTATCCCATTCCCCATCATTCTGGTGTGCTCCATGTGCCTATCCAATAACCACTTGAAAGTTCCTAAAGTATCCAACTCCACTATCATAGCAGTCTCCAAACACTCTGAGCAAGGAATCTTACCTCAGACATCCCTCCGAAATCTCCAATCATGAACCTTATAGTTATGCCCCCTAGCAACAGCTACATCCACCCAAGGAAACTGTCTCTGAACGTCCACTCTATCTATCCCCCTCATCATCTTATAAACCTCTATTAAATCACCTCTCAACCTCCTCCGCTCTAAAGAGAAAAGTCCTAGTTCCCTCAGTCTTTCCTCATAAGACCTACCCTCCAAACCAGGCAGTATCCTGGTAAATCTCCTCTGCACTCTCTCCAATACTTCCACATCCTTCTTATAACAAGGTGACCAGAACTGCACACAATATTCCAAATGCGGTCTCACCAAGGTCCTGTACAGTTGCAGCATAACCCCACGGCTCTTAAACTCAAACCCTCTGTTAATAAACGCTAACACACTATAGGCCTTCTTCACAGCTCTATCCACTTGAGTGGCAACCTTCAGAGATCTGTGGATATGAACCCCAAGATTTCTGTTCCTCCACATTCCTCAGAACCCTGCCATCGTCCCTGTAATCTGCATTCAAATTTGTCCTACCAAAATGAATCACCTCGCCCTTAGCAGGGTTAAGCTCCATCTGCCACTTTTTGGCCCAGCTCTGCATCTTATCAATGTCTCTTTGCAGCCTACAATAGCCCTTCATCTCATCCACTACTCCACCAATTTTGGTGTCTTCAGCAAATTTACTGACCCACCCTTCAGCCCCCTCCTCCAAGTCATTGGTACAACTAACAGAGGACCCAGCACTGATCCCTGTGGTACACCGCTGCTAATTGGTCTCCAGTCCGAAAATTTTCCTTTCTCTGTCTTCTATGAGATAGCCACTTACTTATCCAATTGGCCAAATATCCCTCTATCCCACACCTCCTTACTTTCTTCATGAGCCTACTATGGGGAACCTTATCAAACGCCTTACTAAAATTCATGTATATGACATCAACTGCTCTACCTTCATCTACACACTTAGTTAGCTCCTCAAAGAATTCAATCAAATTTGAGAGGCATGACTTACGCTTCACCAATCCGTGCTGACTATCCCAGATTAAGCTGCATCTTTCCAAATGGTCATAAATCCTATCCCTCAGGACCTTTTCCATTAACTTACTGACCACCAAAGAAAGACTAACCGGCCTATAATTACCAGGGTCATTCCTATTTCCTTTCTTGAACAGAGGAACAACATTCGCCACTCTCCAGTTCTTTGGCACTGTCCCCGTGGACACTGAGGACCCAAAGATCAAAGCCAAAGGCTCTGCAATCTGATCCCTTGCCTCTCAAAGAATCCTAGGATACATCCATCTGGCCCAGGGACTTATCAAATGTTCAGTAATAGTAGTTTTATCCAAAAGAATATCTTATCTATTAATTATTCTAAGCTACTTGAATGATACTATGTCTCCAATGCATCTTAGTTTATTCCTTAATAAGGGAGAACTGTATTTTTGGTTTGAGCTATTAAACATTGATTTAAAAATGAGCAAGTATTTATATATTTCATTAATCATTTCCCAGAAAGAAAATAAAAGGGTGATCCATACACTAAACTGTTCTTCCATAAGTAAATAGTTTTTATTCATTCATGGGATGTGGGCACCACTGGCAAGATTAATTTATTGTTCATCCCCAAATACCCTTGAGAAGTGGTAGTGAGCCACTTTCTTGAACTGCTTCAGTTTGTCTGGCAAAGTTACATCCACAGTGATGTTAGGAAGTGAGTTCCTGGATTTTTTACCCAGTGACAATGACAAATGGTGATATAGTTCCAATGCAGAATAATGTGCAACTTGAAGGGAAATCTGCATGTGGCAGTACTTGTACGAGCCTGCTGCCTTTATTCTCATAGATGCTAGAAGTCAAGGGTTTGCAAGGTGTTGTTGATGAAATCAGTTGTTGCAGTGCCCTTGTCCACTAAAGTCACAGCGGCCCAGTCTCAGCAGTGAAGGGACTGAAAGTTTAAAGTAAAGTTTATTTATTAGTCACAAGTAAGGCTTATGTTAACACCGCAATGAAGTTACTGTGAAATTCCCTCAGTCGCCACATTCCGGTGCCTGTTCAGGTCAATGCACCTAACCAGTATGTCTTTCAGACTGTGGGAAGAAACCGGAGCACCCAGAGGAAACCTACGCAGACACGGGCAGATGTGCAATCTCCACACAGTGACCCAAGCTGGGAATCAAACCTGGGACCCTGGCGCTGAGAGACTAACCATTGTGCCATCATGCCACCCATGGTGGTGCATGGGGTGTTAATCAAGCCTGGATGGTATCAAGTTAAGTGTTTTTGCTGCTGCATTTATCCAAACAAGCGGACAGTATTCTGTCACATGCTTTGTAGTTGGTGAAAAGGCTCCGGAGAGTTAGGCGATGAGTTACTTGCCAGAGAATTCCCAACTTCTGACTTGCTCTTGCAGCTAAGGTATTTATTTGGTAAGTTCATTATAAGTTTCTGATCAATAGCCACCACATGACGTTGATGGTGGATTACTCAGCATAGATAATGCTGTTGAATGTCATTGTCAAATTTTATGCCTTGATCTGAAAGGCAGTATCTCTCACCTCACATCTCGAATTCAGTTCTTCACGTTTGGACTAATGAAGTCTGGAGCTCAGTGGTCCTGGTGGAATCCAAAATAAGAAGTGATGAGCAGGTCATTGCTACGCAAGTGTCACTGAATGGACTCCCAGCCATTTGCTGATGATTGAGCGCAGGCTGATGGAAAGCAAACTGGCCAGATGGAATTTGCCCTGCTTTTTGTGGACTAGCCATACTGACAACTTTCCACTTTGTTGCAGTGTTTCAACTGTATTTTAACAGCTAAGAACGTGGCTAGTTCTGGAGCACAAATCCTCAATGCCACAGCTAGATATTGTCAGGCCCATAACATTTGCTGTATCCACTATCTTCAGCCATTTCCTGATATCATGTGGAGTGAATTGAATTAGCTGAAGTCTAGATTATTAGATGAGGCCAAGAATAATCATCTACTTGGCACCTCTGACTGAAGATAATTGTAACTGTTTCTGCCTTGCCTTTTGCACTTGCATACTGTGTTCCCCTCATTGAGGATGGGGATGTTTGTGGAAATTCTTCTTTTACTTAATTGTTTAATTGTCCGGCACACATTGGAAAGCAGAGTTTTGATTTGATTGTGGGTTGTTTAGTGCTCATAGGCCTATGTTGGAGCAGGTTGGCACCTCATTTTTCAGTATACCAGTTGCTGCTCCTGGCATGCTTATTTACAGTTGCTCTATAACCTAGGTTGGTCCCTTGGCTTGATGTTAATGATACAGTAATGTATATGCTAAGTCACAAATTTACTGATTGTGATCGAATACAATTCTGCTGCTGATGCTGGCCACAGCATCTCATGGATGTCTAGATTTGAGCTGCTAACTCTTTTCAGAATCTATTCCATTTAGCACATTGTAGCACATCCACATGGTGGATGTCTTCTCAGTGTGAAGACAGGACTTCACCTCCAAAAGAATGGTGCTTTGGTCATTCCTACTAGTATGTTCAGGACAGTTACATCTATGACAGATATATTGGTGAGGGTGTAGTCAGGTTGGCTTTCCCACCACCAAAGGGAAATTGTGTTTGAAAATTTATTAGATCTTCCTGAGGATGTAACAAGCAGGTTAGATAAAGAAGAACCAGTAGATTGGATTTCCAAAAGGTATTTTATAAGATGCCACATAAAAAGAACAAATTCATACTGTTGGGGCAATATATTAGCACAGGCAGAGGATTGGCTAATTAAGACAAAACTGAGTCAGGATAAGAGGATAACTTTCAAACCGGTGGAGTGCTTCATGGATCAGTGGTGGGACCTCAATTATTTATGATCTATAGTAATGGCTTGGATGATGGGACCGGCTGTTTTGTAGCCAAATTTGCTGATGATACAAAGATAGGCAGGCAAGCAATTTGTGGGGAGGATACAAAGAGTCTGCAAAGAGACCTAGTTAGTCTAAGTGAGTGAGCAAAACGTTTGACAGATGGAGTATAATGCTGGCAGGAAGAATAGAAAAGCAGAATATTATTTAAAGGGGGATTGCAGAATACTGCAGTTAAAAGGGATATGAGTGTCCTTGTTTATGAATCACAAAACTTCAGCATGCATATAGAGAAAGTAATTAAGAAGGCAAATTGAATATTGGCTTTTATTGCAATGGGGATGACATATAAAAGTAGGAGGTCTTGCTACAAACTGCTCAGTGTATTAGAATGCATCTAAAGTACTGGACGTAGTATTGGTCTCCTCACTTAAGGACGAACATAATTACATTACAAGCAATTTAAAGGCGGCTCACTTGGCTGATTCCAGGGATGAAGGGATTAGTTTACGAGGAAAGGTTGAAAGATGCAGCCTATACTCTTTAGGGTTTAGAATAACGAGGGGGGATCTTGAAACATAAAAGATTTGAGGGACTTGATAAGGTACATGCCAAAACAATACTTTCCCATGTGAGGGAATCTAGAACCAGAGGCACAATTTAAAAATAAGGGGCTTCCATTTAAAGTGGAGAAGAGCAGAACTTTTTCTCCGATGATCCCCAGACAGCAGTGGAGACAGGGTCATTGAATATATCCAAGGCTGAGTTGGACAGATTTTTGATATACAAAGGAGTCGAGTGTTATGAGATCTAGGAGGAAAGTGGAGTTAAGTCAGATTAGCAATAATTTTATTGAATGGCAGAGCAGGCTTGAGGGACATAATGGTCTCCTCTGGCTTCTATTTCTTAAGTCCAGCTGCCAGGGGACTACGATGGCAACTCTATCATCCAGAACTCAGCCAACTCAATCTGTAGTCATGCTAATGAGGCACTCCTGGAGATGAACAGTGAAGTCCTCAGGGCTACTATACAGTGTTCTTGCTACCCTCAGTGCTTCTTCCAAGTGTGACCCACATGGTCACTGATGGTACTGATTCTTCACCTGAGGGTGGGAGGTAGACGGTAATCAGCAGGAGAGTTCTTTGCCTATGTTTGGCTTCATGTCATAAAACTTCTGAGGGTCCAGAATCCTTTCCAAATGTATACCATTGTGCTGTCACCTCTGGTGAGTCTATCCCGCTACTGGGATATGACATCCCCAGGAATAGTGATGCAGTAATCTAGGACATTGACTAGAAGGTATGATTCTGTGACAGGCTATTGCTAAGTCAAGCTGTTGCTAACTAGTCTGAGACAGTTCTCCAATTTTGGCATAATTTCCCAGATTTGAAAGAGGAGTTCTTTGATCGGACTGGATGTGCCTTTGTTGGGTGGTATACCCAGACTGTTCTTATCTTGACTGAGCGAGAGCATTATCCCCAGTGTCCTGGCCAACATTTACACCATGATCAGCATCATCTTAAATATAAATAAATGGTCATTATCAAGAGGATAATCAGGAGCAATGTAGGCTCTTTGAAAACTATAATGATGATGTTGTCAATAAAAAATAAGGAAATAGCAGACATATTGGGGTGGCACAGTGGTTAACCTTTTGGCACTAGGGACCGAGGTTCAATTCAAGCCTTGAGTAACCATCTGTCTGGAGTTTGCACATTCTCCCCGTATCCTCATGGGTTTCCTCTGGATGCTCCGGTTTCCTCCCACAGTCCAAAGATGTGCAGATTAGGTGGAATGACAATGCTAAATTGTCCAAAGATGTATGGGGTAATTATGTGGGGTCATGGGGATAGGGCCTGGATAAGATGCTGTGTCGGAGAGTCGGTGCTGACTCGATGGGCCAAATGGCCTCCTTCTGCATTGGAGGTATTCTATTTTTCTATTCTAAATTGCTGTTTGTAATAGCTGCATGCAACTTGATTTGTAATGTAGGAAGTGCACACAGTGACCACACTCCCAAAGTACCTCACTGACTATATCGTATTTGGGACGTCCTGAAGTTGTGAAAGGCACTATATAAATGCTGATCTTTCTGGAATGTGTCTGTTCACTATGCACTTTCTGAATGATTGAAGACTTTAGATTTTCATAATTGCCAATCAGCATCAAAACAGAACCAATTACAAAATACATGTATATATAATTGCATACGTTAGTTCCTTTCCCAAACTTGTTGCCTTGAAAAAAAATTCTTTATGTAATTGAGATATTACAGAGCCCTAAGTTTTTATTTTTATGCCTGCATTAAAGGGGAACTGCTGGACCAACATAAAGTAAAGATGTTTCATTTTTGTCTGTGATACTCAAGTTCAATTTCATTAAACTCATGATAATTGTAAACTAAGCAGAATTCTGAATCAGTGCAGGCTTATTATGAAACTCAGTAATATGGTCAAATTCAACATAATGTTTGAAAGGAAAAAATGCAAAATAGCTATGAGGGTTCTAGTTTTTGACAAGGCTTCCTGCAATGGGATGTGACAGAGGCTGTTCATTGAAAACAATGCAAAGTAAAATGACACAAGATCAGTGTTAGATTGTTGAAAAAATAATTCAATGTGATTTGGTTTTTATATCTCTAAGGGGCAAAAGTTTTACTTGCCAAACTGACAAAACAAATAAGAGTTACAACACAGGAGTAATGAAAAGTAACCTGCAAGGGATATCAAAGTCAACAAAATATTTTTATAATTGTATTTGGAAAAAGAGGATGGTCAGGAGCAATGGAGGCTCCTTGAAAATTATATGATGTTGTCAATAGAAATAATAGCAGATACATTAGTGTAGATTTTCCATTCCTGCCCACTGTGGAAATCGTCACGGGTGGGATGAAAAAATTGACAGATCATTGAAAGGTCTGTTGACCTTGGGTGGGAAATTCCAGTCTCGGGATGGGCAGGATCAGGAAATCCTACCCACTGAATAATTACTTTGCAGCAATAACTGTACAGGAAGATGCCAATATGCCAGATTTCACAAGGAAACTAATATTGCATCAGGGATAGGGACTCATCAAAATTAAAGTAAACAAAGTAATATTAATGAAGGAATTAATGGCACTAAAGAGTGATAAATCCAAGGAGTCTGTTCACATTTTAAAGGAAGTCAGCGAAAACACTGTCGATGCCCCAACTACAATCTTCCAAAATTGTCTCGATTTGGAAACTATTCTTTTAAATTGGAAAATTGTGCATGTGACCCTACTATTTCAAAGAGGCAACAGAGGAAAACATTAAAATTATACACCAGTTAGCTATTTCAGAAAGGTAACAAAGAAAAAACAAGATGATCTGCTGTCATCAAGTTGCTGATGTCTGTAATTTATAGATGAATTCCACCCAAAGAGTGGTGTGCCGGTGGAATTCTTTACCACAGGGAGTAGTTGATGCCGAAACATCGACAGTATTCAAGAGGCAGCTAGATATAGCACATGGGGTGAATGGGATCGAAGGTTATGGGGAAGAGACAGGATTAGACTATTGAGTTGGACAATCAGCCATGATCATGATGAATGGCAGAACAGGCGCAAAAGGCCAGATGGCCACCTTCTGCTCCTAACTTCTATGTTTTATTTATAGGTGGTCAGGCACCTTGAAGGCTTTCAGCTAATCAGAAACAGCTAGTATGGATCTTGTGAAAGGTAGCTTATGTTTAAAAAATATGATACAGTTTTATTTTGAACAGGTGACCAAAGCAATACAGAGGAAAAGTCTACGGATGTTATTTATATGGACCTTCTGAAGGTCTTTGATAAAGGCCCCCATAAGAAATCATTAGCTGCAGCTGAAGCGCCAGGAATTGAAGGCAGATTATATATTGACTCAGAAAAGTAGAGTGGCAGAAGACAGAGAATTGGAATAGTAGGCATGTTCTAAAATTGGTTGTATGTGACCAGTGGTGTCTAGCATGGATCTGTGTTGAGGCCTCAATCATTCCATGTAGTTATTAACAAATTATATAGAATCCTTACAGTGCAGGAAGCCACTTGGTCCATCACATCTGCATTCACTCTCCAAAAGAGCATCACTTTGGAATATATAACGAATCTCAGGACCACGACAACTATCTGCAATTGCTGTAAAATACTTTCAGTTCACTAACGTCCTTCAGGGAAGGAACTCTGCTGTCTTTACCAGGTATGGCCTACATGTCACTCCAGATCCACAGTAACGTGGCTGGCTTTTAATTGATTTCTAAAATGGTTTAGCAAGGCACTCAGTTCAAGAGGCAATCAGGGTTGGACAACAAATGTTGGCCTGACCAGTGACATCCAGTTCCCATGAACAAAAAAAACCCCAATATCCACTATTTAATTCTGCATCCTTAACCTTGACAAAATAAATGCAACATCCCTGAAGTGAAAGTAAAAGTGTAAAAACAGAACTGGAACAAATTTAATAATGAATTTAAGATGGCAGAAGAACAGTGGTCAGTACAACAAAAGGTCCATTGTCATACTTTTGCCCAGATTCACGTGGTGAATGCACCTAAACTAACTCTCTGTTGAAATACAGAAAGTTCAAGCTCCTACATAATAAAATTATAAAATACTGCAGTGCAAAGGAGCTCAATGAGTCTTCACTGACTCTTTTGAAGAGCAATTCAGTTGGTCCTAATCCTCTTCTTTTCTCTTTCAAATATTTATCTAATTCCCTATAGAAAGCTACTATTGAATTTATTTCCACTACCCTGCCAGGTAGTGCATTCCAAATCCTGACCAGGACGATTTTTTCATGTCACCTCCAGTTTTTATGGCATTCACCTTATATCTGGGCCCTCCAGTTACCAACCCTTAAAACGTCAGAAACAGTTTCTCTTAATTTTTGCATCTGAATCCTTCATGATCCGAAACACATTTATCAAATCTTAGCCTTAGCCTTCTTTGCGCTAAGGACAACAACCTCCAGCTTCACCACTTCATCAACTAACGTAACAGTAATCCCGCAACTCTGGACTCTTCTAATTAATTTTTTCTGTACATTGTCCAAAGTACTTGCTTCCTCAAATGTGGTGCACAAGTTTTAACGCATCCTCCAGTTGTGGCTGAACTTGTTTTATATTGGTTGAGCATAACCTCCTGGCTTTTGTATTCTATGCCTCTATTTATATAATCCAGAATTTCACCTTCAACAGGAAGTCTGCTGACTCTCTTTCCACTCTCTTTCCTCTCAACTCTGATGGAGTCATCTTGACTCAAAACTCTCTCCACAAATGCTGTCAGACCTGCTGAGATTTTCCAGCATTTTTTCTGTTTTGTTTCAGATTCTAACATCCACAGTATTTTGCGTTTATCTTGGTGTTTAAAGTTGTTCCATTTAGGTTCTATTTATAATTCCATTGTCTCTCCTTATTTCTCCTACCAAAATGCATCATCTCACACATTTCTAAATTTGGTGTCATTTGCACATCTGAAATTGTGCTTTGTACCTCCAAGCCCAAGTCATGAATATATCTCAACAATTGCTGTGGTCCTAAAATTGAACCTAGGGAAACACTACTCAATATCCTCCTCTAGTCCAAAAAGACAACCAATCTACTTTCTATCCTTTAGCTAATTTTCTATTTTTTTAGTCAATTTTGCATTCTACAGGCTTCAACTTTGCTAGCAAGTTTGGTCTATGATACTTTATCAAATACCTTTTGAAGTTCATGTTCTTGTAGTTCATGTTTTCTTTGAACTTTGAAGTTCATGTTTTCTGTTACCTCATCAAAAAAACTCAATCGAATTAGTCAAACACGATTTCCCCTCAGCAAATCCATGCTCGCTCTCCTTTATAAGTCTATATTTACAGTCCTCAAGTTAAGGTGCTAAACTGGAGGAAGGCTAATTACAACAATATTAGGCAGGAACTGAAGAATTTAGATTCAGGGCAGATGTTTAAGGGCAAATCTGGCATCTGAGAGGCTTTCAAGTGTAAGTTGATAGGGATGCAGGACCGGCACATTCCTGTAAGGATGAAGGATAAGTATGGCAAGTTTTGGGAGCCTTGGATAATGAGAGATATTGTGAGCCTAATTAAAGAGAAAAAGGAAGCATTTGTCATTGCTGGGAATACACGAAGCAAGTGTGGAATACAAGGAAAGTAGAAAGAAACATAAGCAAGGAGTAAGAAGGGCTAAAAAAATCATTAGCCAGCAGGATTAAGGAAAATCCCAAGGCTTTTTATATACATATAAAAAACAAGAGAATAGCAAGGGAAAGGGTTGACCCACTCAAGGGCAGGGGAGGGAATCTATGCATGGAACCAGAGGAAATGGGTGAGGTATTAAGCGAGTACTTTTGTGTCAGTACTCACCAAAGAGAAAGACTTGAATGATGAAACTGGGAAAGCATGTGTAGGTAGTTTGAGTCATGTTGAGATCAAAAAGGTGGTGGTATTGGGGTTCTTAAGAAACATTAAGGTAGACAAGTCCCCAGGGCCTGACGGGATAGAACACAGAAAGAACATAGAAAAACTACAGCACAAACAGGCCCTTTGGTCCACAAGTTGCACCGATCATATCACTACCTACTAGGCTTACCTATAACCCTCAATCCTGTTAAGTCCCATGTACTCATCCAGAAGTCTCTATCGAATTTGCCTCCACCACCACTGACGGCAGCTGATTCCATGCACCCACCACCTTGAGTGAAAAACTTACCCCTGACATCTCCTCTGCACCTACTCCCCAGCACCCTAAACCTGTGCCCTCTTGTGGCAGCCATTTCAGCCCTGGGAAAAAGCCTCTGAGAATTCACCCAATCAATACCTCTCAACATCTTATACACCTCTATCAGGTCATCTCTCCAAAGAAAAAGACCGAGTTCTCTCAACCTATCCTCATAAGGCATGCCACCCAATCCAGGCAACATCCTTGTAAATCTCCTCTGCACCCTTTCAATGGCTTCCACATCCTTCTGTAATGAGGCGACCAGAACTGAGCACAGTACTCCAAGTGGGGTCTGACTAGGGTCTTTTAAAGCTGCAGCATTATCTCCCAACTTCTAAACTCAATTCCTCAATTGATGAAGGCCAGTACACCATATGCCTTCTTAACCACATCCTCTACCTGCGAGGCCTATTTAAGAGTCCTATGGACCTGGACCCCAAAGTCCTTCTGATCTTCCACACTGCTAAGAGTCTTACCCTTAATATTATATTCTTTCATCCCATTTGAGCTGCCAAAATGTACAACCACACGTTTATCCGGGTTGAATTCCATCTGCCACTTCTCCACCCAGTCTTGCATCCTATCTGTGTCACACTGCAATTTCTGACATCCCTCCAAACTATCCACAACACTTCTGACCTTCGTGTCATCGGCAAACTTACCAACCCATTCTCCACTTCCTTATCCAGGTCATTTATAAAAATCACAAACAGCAAGGGTCCCAGAACAGATCTCTGGGACACTCCACTGGTGACTGACCTCCATGCAGAAAAAGACCCATTTACAACCACTCTCTGCCTTCTGTGGGCAAGCCAGTTGTGGATCCACAAAGCAATGTCCCCTTGGATCCCATGCCCCCTCACTGTCTCAATAAGTCTTGCATGGGGGACCTTATCGAACGCCTTGCTGAAATCCATATAAACCACATCTACCGCTCTTCCTTCGTCAATGTGTTTAGTCACATTTTCAAAAAACTCAACCAGGCTCATAAGGCACGATCTGCCTTTGACAAAGCTGTGGTGACTACTTTTGATCATATTATACTTCTCTAAATGTTCATACATCCTGTCTCTCAGAATCTTCTCCATCAACTTACCAACCACTGAGATTAGACTCACCGGTCGATAATTTCCTGGGCTATCTCTATTCCCCTTCTTGAATATAGGAATATACCCCAAAATACTGGGGTATTCCAATATTTTGGGATATGCCCCAAAATACTGAGAGGCAAGGGAGGAAATTGCTGGGGCCTGGAGGGAAATCTTTGTATCCTCACTGGCTGCAGGGGAAGTCCCAGAGGATTAGAGAATAGCCAATGCTGTTCCTTTGTTTAAGAAGGGTGAGCAAGAATAATCCAAGTAATTACAGGCCAGTGACCCTTACGTCAGTGGTAGGGAAATTAATTCTTCGAGACAGGATTTACTCCCACTTGGAGATAAGTGGGCATATTAGTAAGAGGCAACATAGTTTTGTGAAGGGGAAGTCATGTCTCATTAACTTGATCAAGTTTTTCAAGGAAATGACAAAGATGACTGATGAGGATAGGGCAGTGGATGTTGTCTATATGGACTTCAGTAAGGCCTTTGATAAGGTCCCCCATGGCAGATTGATGCAGAAGGTGAAGTCGCATGGGATCAGAGATGAGCTGGCAAGATGGATACAGAACTGGCTCAGTCATAGAATGATGTGGATGTGCCGGCATTGGACTGGGGTAAACACAGTAAAAAGTCTGACAACACCAGGTTTTAGTCCAACCGATTTATTTGATAGTAAACGCACAAGCTTGTGCGTTTACTATCAAATAAATCGGTTGGACTAAAACCTGGTGTTGTCAGACTTTTTACTGTGTTCAGTCGTAGAAGACAGAGGATAGCAGTGTAAGGGTGTGCTTCTGAATGGAGGGCTGTGACAAGTGGTGTTCCTCAGGAATCAGTGTTGGGACTGTTGCTATTTGCGGATAGTGATGAGGACCATCAGAGGATACAGCAGGATATAGATCGATTGGAGACTTGGGCAGAGAGATGGCAGATGGAATTTAATCCAGACAAATATGAGGTAATGCATTTTGGAAGTCCAATACAGATAGGAAATATACAATAAATGGCAGAATCCTTACGAGTATGACAGACAGAGATATCTGGGTGTACAGGTACACAGCTCACGGAAAGTGGCAACACAGGTGGAGAAGGTAGTCAAGAAGGCATACAGCATGTTTGCCTTCCTCGGCTGGGCCAACGAGTTTAAAAATTGGTAAGTCGTGTTGCAGCTTTACAGAACCTTAGTTAAGCCACCCATGGAATATATTCTAGTTGCCACACTATCAGAAGGATGTGGAGGCTTTGGAGAGGTTACAGAAAAAATTTACCAGAATATTGCCTGGAATGGAGGGCATTAGCTATGAGGAGAGGCTGGAGAAACTTGGTTTGTTCTCACTGGAACAACAAAGATTGAGGGGCAACCTGATAGAAGTCTACAAGAGTATGAGGGGCATGGACAGAATGGATAGTCAGAAGCTTTTTCCCAGGGTGGAAGTCAATAAAAGGGGGCATAGGTTTAAGGTGCAAGGTTTAAAGGAGATATATGAGGCAAGATTTTTTTTTACACAGTGGGCGGCAGGTGCCTGGAACTCGCCTCCGGGGGAGGTAGTGGAAGCAGAGACGATAATGAGTTTCAAGGGGCAACTGTACCAATACAAGAATAGGATTGGAATAGAGGGATATGATCCCCAGAAGGGTAAGGGGTTTTAGTTCAGTCAGGCAGCATGGTCAGTGCAGGCTTGGAGGGTCGTAGGGCCTGTTCCTGTGTTGTAATTCTTTTTGTTCTTTGTATTTGTTCAAGTGGTGTTAATTTTCTCTTGCATTATTGTCGCTATAGGCTTATTAACCATCAACATGAGATTTACTGGCTTATGATTGACAGGAATATCCTTCTCTTCTTTTTGAGCAAGGATGTAACATTTGCAGTTCTCCAGTCCACTGGTACTCCACCTGCGTCGAAGGAAGATCATCAACAGCACCACTGCAAAATCCATCTTCCTTCCCTCATCAACCTAGGTGCATTCCTCTTGCCAGGTGACCTACCACTTAAGTACTGCCAGCCTTTTCAGTATCTCAATTTTTATCTTATCCAATATCTTGACAACCTTCCGCTTTTGCAAAGGCATATGGGGGACAGGATTTTCCAGCCGCGCTTGCCCCAAAACTGGAAAATCCCACCCGAAATCAAGGGACCTTTGCATAGTCCGCCCCCTGCCTGCTACGATTCCTGTGGCAGGTGGGATGGGAAAGTTCCCTCCTTGATCTGAACCCGAGAGAGTTATTTGCTGATTAAGGTGGCGTGCTTTTAAATTAAACCAAACATCCCTGGCAATTAAAAAAAAGGCAACCATCTTTTGAAATTGAGCATTCTTTTCACTATAAGCTAACTGAAAACATGAACTACCTTAATAATGCCTACCTATGACATGCAGTTCCATCTACTAGGATCCTGGAATAAAACTAGATTCAAGTTTAAAATACATGGATACTTACCCGCTTTAAAACTAAGCTCATCATGTTCTTGTCCTTCATAATCATACAATGCTCGCACTCTGACTTCTGATCCTGAATGATCCTCATCAAAAGGATTATCACCATTTGTTTCATTGCTGGTGAATGGATTGTTTGTTTCATCATCTGACCATTCTGTGGTGTAGTTTTGGTTCTTTTCTTGGCTGCTGACACTGAGATCCAAAATATAAAAAAATTAGTTACTATACTTGGCAATTAAATCATCAGGAGGATGTACATTTCTCAAACCAACTGAAACTGACTATTTTCTGACCTAATTTTCATCTCAAAACACACGGATTACAACTCAAACTGAACAGTGCATTATAAGAGCACAGGGTAATTGGCACTCTAACATCAGCAGTGGAAAAGTCCAGAGTAATCACTGAGCAATTCCCCACACAGTCATCCATCTAATCTCTGCCATAATTATGGGAACTCAGATCATGATGGGAAGGTGAGGGGCAAATAAAGAAGAGCAAGAAAGTAAGGAAATCACTCTAGTCACTTTCATATACTTTTGAACAACTGGTTGCAAGGACTAGCAGTAGGCCACTAGTCTTCATGTCTCCATTCCCAGTGATGGGCTACCACCAACAATCGTTACAAGTCCACTGACTCCCACAGCTACCTCAACTACAGCTCCTCACATGCTGTTTCCTGTAAAGACTGCATCCCATTCTTCCAGTTTCTCCATCGTTCTCATGATTCCACCTTTGAAAATGGGGCTTCTGATATGTCTGCATTTTTCTTGAACTGAGATTCAACCTTCTGATGAAGCATGTTTCAGCCCCCAGGAATTGAGTTCAACAACTTAAAACTGTGACGCTTCTCCTCAATCTTAATTTTTTTTTAACATCCCAATCATTTTTTCTTCCAATACAAAATCCTTCCCCACAATCTGTCACTTGTTCTTAAGTTTTGCTATATCTTTGTTGCAATCTCTACCAGCTCCCACTGATCCCTAACCTTACACTCTGATCCACCTCCTCTTATACAGTATATGATCCAATACATTTCCCTCTCTTTTATTCTGAAGAGGTGTCATATGGGCTGAAAATGTTAACTTTATCTTCTGTCCCTCCGGATGCTGCCAGACCTGCTTTCAAACCTGCAGCTTTTCCAACATTGTTTTTGTTTCAGTTTCCAGCATCTGCAATATCTTGCTTTTATTTAAGACATTATTCATTCTTGACTTTTCAGCTTTAGTGATGAGTATAACAACAGCTTTAATTCTTTTCCTCTCCTCCCACCAAACTGACTGAAATTTGCAAAAAGAATGAAAATTCCAGACGTTTTAAAAATTTCAATATGCAAACACACACCAAGTATTCACATTCGATAACGTGATAGATTGCACTAACTGAGAAGAGCCACAGGAAAGAATAAGATAACCATTGTTGAAATGGCAAGTAGTCCAACAAAGTTAGAAAAAAAAAAGCTGGTAAGTATAAAGATGACAACTCTCAGTTAAACATTTGTCTCAAAGACAGAAGGAAGGGATATATTTAGAGCAGCATCAATCATAGTGCACAAATCCATGCATTTGTCAGTACGCTGACTTTGTGGAACCTAGAATAAGGAAGTGTTAAGCAGCAGCATAAAAGTGTGAAGCTCATCAAAAACAATCTTTCACCAACTTTTTGGTTATTGTGTTCTCCTTCTCATCAACAGGTTTGCCATTCTCCTCTTCCTCAAATGGGTTACAACTGGAACGTATCGAATTAGTAGTACTCCGGGTAAAAAGACTGCCATTTGGGAAATAATATCATTAAGAGCAAGCTCTTTTCACAATAAAATTCGAACAATAACGTATTCCATTAGCTAACACACATATGTCAGTTATGTCACTGACCAGCTTCATAAATTACATTTGTTAAATACCATTATTGTGACTTGACTAAAGGCAAATAGATTCACCTGAACAACACAGGGCATTCTGTAATAACAGAAAAAATTTATTCCTACAAAATTAGATCCTGAAACTTAAATTCACACAAACCACCTTTTAAAAATTCTAAAAAGGGTGGAATTTTACACTAGTGGATTTTATGCCTCCACCACAATGGGGATGTAAAATTCCACTCCAACTTTGGTAGTAAAAGTTGGCATTCTGGGATCAAAACTTTCATGTGCAGCTGCATCACAAATTTTAGTCAAACTTCTGCAATTACTTAATCCAGAACTTCTGCACTAAGTAAAACTGTAATATCACTTGGTAGTGACATAACATAAATTTTCCAAGACCTTACTACATGGTCTTGTTCATAATGGGAAACTTACAGGGAGTTTTTGAGAGTGCTGCATGTGACTTTTCAAACCACACAGTATATGGAAATTCACTGGTGGTGAGGGACCTCCACCCTCTAAGTATGATTCAGGCACTAGTGGCAAGGTTGCACAAGTCACAAAAATGTGCATTATTTGCAAATTGGTCTTGATCGTAAAGTCAAACTGTATAAGGGGACTTCTGAAATGATAGATTTGAGAAGCCGCTGATTTTAATCACTGACCAATAATAATTTGCTGCAAAATTAAACAGAGCTATAAAAAATGTAATTATAGAATCATAGAACCCTACAGTACAGAGAGAGGCCCTTTGGCCCGAGTCTACACTGACCACAATCCCACCCAGGCCAGACCCCCATATCCCTACATATTTTACCCGCTAATCCCTCTAACCTATGCATCTCAGGACACTAAGGGGCAATTTCAGCATTGCCAATCGACTTAACCCGCACATCTTTGGACTGTGGGAGGGAACCGGAGCACCCGGAGGAAACCTGCGCAGACACGAGGAGAATGTGCAAACTCCACACAGACAGTGACCCAAGCTGGGAATCGAACCCAGATCCCTGGAGCTGTGAAGCAGCAGTGCTACCCACTGTGCTACCGTGTCATCTGTTGTAATTGAAGTATTTAGTGCAAATTATACAGAGGTGAATTTCAAAGTTACCAATAAAATAGACAATTCATGACTGAAGCATTAATCTTTTTGGTTCATTACTTCACAAAGTCATCTAGTTCTGCCTAAATCTGTTGAGAAGAACTGCAATAATTGCCTTAAAAAGTATCCAGTCTTCTGTATAAAATTCTCAAATCATAAGCACTATATAATTTGATACAAGGGAATTATTTACAATAAGCAAAAATTCATATGTATTTAGTTAGTACAAAGCTGCATAGTTTGCATTACCAGGTACAAATTCTTTGTTATTCCTCTCCTGTGAAATTGGAGACTGCAGAAACTTTGATGCTCTTACCTGTTGTATGTAGGTGGTTGGGACGCTTGATCTCCTGTCTGACTGATACTAGTCAATGTCACTCCATCCCCAGTCTTTTTAGGCTTTTCCCTTCTACTTAGTGTGCGATTGAGGTCGGCACACCATTCCTGTTTAATTATAGATATGAGTGCATAAAAAATAAAGAATTTTCTGGCCACAATGTTGTTTTGTTAAATTAAACATTTTCAAAATGATAAGAACTATGGCCATTTTATAGGTATAGCAAAGACTTCGTGTACTGTTTTTAAATGATGGGGTTCAGTTTCCATTACTCTGTATTACAAGCAAGAGAATTGAAAGTTTATGTTCAATGTGGCTACAGAATGCTATTTCTAACCCATTTCTTCCCTTCACCCCTCCAATCTAATCTTAAAGGTTTTCTTCAACTACTAACCTCCTGGAAGTGAATTCCACATCCTCACAACTTTCAATGTAAAGAAGTTCCTCCTGTCATCTATCCAAATCCCTTGCATTTAATCTTATATCAATGGGCAATCATTCTCGACCCTTGAGCTACTGGAAATGTCTGCATCTATCTGCCTTATCACATCCTTTCATAATTTGACACACCATATTAATATGTAGTCAAATTTTTCATAGCAATCAGAATCTAAAATAGTAAACAACTGCTAAGCACTATTTTTGAAAATATATTGCTGCATTTTTAACAACTGCACCCTAGCTTTTGGAGTTTTTGAGTTAAAAGTTTAACTCATAATAAAACACACATCCTCCCAGAAGGGAAAAAATAATTAGACCAGTCTTCTTGTTTCCACCTTTTACTGTTTTTTTCTTTCTGGGCTCATATTGCCATCAAAATTGAGACAGTTTTTGGGTTCCCACATTGCTCACATACAGCCGAAGACAAAACTTCCGATACACTCATTATTGACCATCGGCCTACCTCGAAATTTTTTCTTGGAGGTCTTCAAAAATATTGTTGTCACCCACCTCAGTTTATTTCTCTCTGTTCAGAACAATTTCCACTCTGCTCACAGCACTGAGACTAAAGTCACGAATGACATCCTCCGTGGCCGAGACATTGGTGTGTTAACCCACCTATCCTCTTCTACTTTCCTTGCAAATTTCAATATAGCCAATTATGCTATTCCTCTATACACTTCTTCTGTACAGCCTTCACATGTTCCAGTATTATCTGTCTGAATACAGCCAGCTTATTTCCAGCAAGGACTTCCCTGCCTGTCCTTTCATTAGTATGGATTGAGTTTTCACTCTCTTCTTCCTCATTCACAATATTCAGTAATGTCCCCAGCTGGCAAAGGATCAGCTTCCTGTTCACACTAAGATCTACCATTTCCTTTGACTCACAATCGCCTCTGTGCTGTCCGATGTCCTGTCTGAGCCATGTCATAAATAAATAAAATTCCAATTTCAGCTCCTGCCATAAACACAATTCCCTTGTCACTATTTCCTTCACCGGTCACCTGATCAGGCTAGATCATGTGCATCTTGTTTCACCCAAGTTTCAAACCCCATATCATGTCCATCAACAAGACCACTTAAATACACATTCACCTGTTCTGCTGTTGAAATCTTTATCCAGTGTTATCATCACTAGATTCAATTTTCTCAGTATCATTATTGCCAGCTTCTCAAACTGCATTCCTTCAGAGATTCTAACTCAGTTGATTGTGACCTGACTCACTCAGCTGAAACTCTTGTCTGGGGTGAGATTTTGGCTTCCTACCCACTAACCAATTGAATTAATCTAAATTCTGATTTTCAAATCATCCACAGCCTTGTCCAATTTCCCCAGCCTTACATTCCTTACTGCACCCTTCAACTGGTGAATTTCCACTGGTGACAGCCTTCAGCCTTCTTGGACCTAAAGTTTGGAACTCCTTCCCTCAGCCTTTCAACATCTTTCTACATCTTAAACTCAATTAAAATGCACCTTTTCAGTTAGGGTTTTGGTCACCTCTCCCAATGTCAAATCATTGCTCAGCTTTTCCCTTTTATTTTTGCCTTGCTGTGCTAAGCACCTTGGGACATTCTTCTGTCTATGGTCCCACCATAAACACTAGGAGGCACCACAGTCAAATTTGAGGCTGAAAGTGAACAAGTCACTATCAGCTTAAACAGTCTTCACTTGACCTCAATCACCAATTGCTGACAGGTTTTCCTACAATGTGCTTTTTAAAAAATAGACATACTCCTTTCCCTATGCTCCCTTTTAGGACTGCTAAAAGCCAAATTAGAAGAAGGGTCTTTCAAAACAGCATACAAAGAGCAGCTAAGAAAGAAACAGGGCAATGGTGTGTCAACTCGTAGCATTCTCACCTCTGGCTCACAAGGTTGCACTGTTCAAGCTACACACTTCCTTGTGTACAGTCTCAATGCAGAACTGCTGGAGCTTCCATCTTTTGGATGAGATTTAAATTAAGAAAAGCCCCACCACCTACCACTTCTGGGGCATTAAAAGATCCTACAAAAAATTTTGAAGAGTAAGGGTTTTGCCTGGTAATTTGGAGAGCACTTCAGCTTCATCCTATTGGCCATTTATTCACAAACTGTCTGTGGGAACTTTGCTGGTCAACAAGTTGTCTGCGTAACTAGTTGAATGATACTTCAAATTAGGCCACGATTGTAAACCACGTTAGGATGGAATGAGGAAACACTAAGTGCTGTATGAATGCATGCACATTGTTCCTTCAAGTGGGCTGTTTTTGCCTTTCACATTATTTTTCTGCTTCCCAGTGAAGAAACTACAGCTCGAGAGAATAGCCTCATTCAGGGGATGCATTCTGAACACTCAATCATTCTCTAAAGAAGATCTTTCAACAACTTGTGTGGTCTGTATTCAGCAGATCAGTGAACATAAGTAAACTGATTAAACACCGGCGTTATTTGAACCATGATAGAACATTCTCTCGTTTATAATATGAAATTTGCAAACCTGACAGGTTAAAGACTTACTTCATCCTGTTAAATGTTAGCCAGAAAAAGGAAAAAAAAGGTTAAAAAATGTATTACCTAGTCTATTGTTAAATAACTCTTGAAAATGTCAGTATATAGTATGCCAAGATGTTAGAATAAAGTTCAATTCATTAAATTTGATAATTGGCTTTTAAATAAAATTAAAGTACATGACATTTTTGAAAGAACCTGAACTCTTCAAACAGCACAAAGGTTTTAAAGATTAATTAAAATTGTTATCCTGGGTCTTGCAACAGTGACTACACTTCAAAAGTACTTAATTGACTGTAACACATTTTAGCAAGGTGTGATAGAAATGCAGTTTTTTTTGTAGGTGTATTGTATCTGGATTGTCAACAGGGCATTGGTAGGGTGCCCATAACAGACAGACAAATTGGGTCATAGAATGCAGAGTCAAGGTAGAATAGACTGCTTGTTGATGTCAAGCAGAAGGCAGAAAGTGGGAGTAAAGGGTAGTTATTCAGAGTGGCAGAAGGTGGGAAGTGGTATTTTACGAGGCTAAGTGTTGGTATCATTACTTTTCACAATTTATATTAACAATTTGAACTTTGGAATCAGAAACATAATTTCTAAATTTGCAGATGACATAAGTTGGAGGGAATAGTCAGTACTGAGGAGGACTAAAACATATTAGAGGAAAACATCAATAAACTTGCAGAATGGGCAAATAATTTGCAAATGAAGTTCAACGCAGATAAATGTGAGGTAGTATATTTTGCAATAATAGGGAGATAATTTACTGTATAAAAAGGGCGAGTCTAGGTGGGGTAGAGGAACATGGATCTCGAAACAGATATACATAAATCATTAAAAGTTGACCAAAGCCGTAATAAAAAAACTTTCATTTCCACTCTGGTTATACACAAAAGCAGAGACGTGGGACTAAGTACGAATGTTCCTTTACAGAGCCAGTGCCGGTACTCGCCCAGTCTGAATGACCTCCTTCTGAGTTGTAAGTTTCCAAGATTCTAAACAGAACAGTTTTACCACTAAAAGCCTGGTGATCTTCCACATAAACTATTGCACAGCATTTTATACAGACTAGCAATTCAGACTTGAGAAACATGCAATTATATGCAAGCATGCCTTTGAATAATTTTGAAGCATGCACACCATAACATCAATTGCAGTCTTAGACTTATCAAGGCAGCATGCGTTTGCAAAAGGAATTAGAAAAATGTATAAATCATATCTGAAAAATGCACAGAAAATGTCAAAACACACATGGAGCTCTTACATTTACTTCCAGCTGCAGTTGTATTCAAACTTAGCGTGTCTGCTGTATTGTAGTGACTGAGGACAGATTCAAAATTTCGTAGGATTTACAGCAGGGGTCTCAACCTTTTTCTTCTGAAAATCCCCCTCCCATGTTACAAAAAATCCAGAGACCCTTCTGTGACAAGTGTTTCTTAATAAAAATATTCTCTCAATATTGCTCCCACTATGATTTGCAACTGCTATTTTCCCAATATTACAAAAAAACTGGCTTCTTATACCTTTCCCACTTGCTGTTAATCTGCACACGAGCCCCAGTCACCTGAACGCAGTGTCTCTCTTCTTTTCGCAAACTCCAACTACTTAACTACCCGGTCCAGGTACGCCAGCCAGTCTCAGTTCTTGGTTTGATTGACAGCCAAATAACTATTTCCCCCCATACCACCATTTTCTTAATAACGGATAAACAAATAAAAATGGAACAAACATTGTCTCACTTTAATATCAAATAGCACATAGCAGTTTTCAGATCAATGTTTTATTCCTAGCGAGTCTGGGAAAATCCTGAACAGTTGAAATTCTAGCTGGGGAGGCAACACTGGGAAATGAGCAATCAGGTCTGCTTGAAACACTCCCTTTGAAATGAAAATAAAAACCGCTAACACTTGAGGGATATGCTTGCAGAAGAATGAACGAACTAAGGCTTCATAGGGCAAGAAGCGCCCTTGTAACCACAGAACACATGAAGACAGCAGGAGAGAAAATGGGGGCAAATTAATGCAGCATTTTAAAATGTGTTTGCACACAGTTTGCTGATAGTGTGTCAATCCTAATAGCTCTGTAACACTGACACATTCTGCTTTTTTCCCTCCACAAAGGCTTACTCACTGTTTGATACCATCAACTCCCCCTCTCTTTGCAGTTACCACTTATTGCCTTGTCCTGTTTTAACTGCACAAATAAAGAAATATAGAAAATAGGAAAGGGAGGCGGCGCGGCCATTTGGCGCTTCAAGCCTGCCATTCATTAGGATCATGGCTGATCATCCAATTCATTAGCCTGGTTGCTAGATGAAAACAATTTGAATATAACTGGTCACTATGATGAAAATAAATTAATGCAAATGATATGCAAAATCTGGGGCTGATACACAGATAGAAATCATAAAAGCAGAAATGTCATTTCGGCATAATTGGCCAGCATTCCTAACCTGTCCATTAAAGATTCACAATACTAAAATTTAAATTGGAATATGTCATTCTATTCCTCACATGCATTATTTGAAGTGCAGTGATATATGACAAATCATTCCCTAACCCCTCAAACAATAGGGACATCATTCAAAAAAAGGTCACTTTGGATTTAACAACTGCAATTTATGATAGTTGATAATCCCTCCGGGTACCATTTGCTTAGCATATTGGAATACTATGTTGAATGTATAGAATTTGTTAGTTTATAACATCAACTGGTCAAAGTCATATTGCTTGGATCATTTTCAAAGAAATTGCATACATTTTATTTTGGCTCTCTCCACAGAAACGTTTGGAAATTTTTTTTAGAAAGGTAGCGTCAATTATTTTGGCATAATTCTACTCAGATATTGAATTGAACATAATTGTTTCAAATAAATGTCCATTGATTTGAAACAGATGCATATCAGAAAAAATGCTCAAAAACTCAGTAAACATGTCTATCTTCACTATTTTTCCCATGACCTACATTATCCTCTATCATTGATAGTAAACAAAACATGCCAGAGATACAAACCTAACCAGTAAAACCTGGTGACTGCAGAACTTAGCTCAAATAACAAGACCAAAACACTGGCCTGCACGGTATGAAAGTTGACACAATCACAGCACTTGGGTAATTTACAAAAATCCTACAATAGTGACCTGTATGTAGAAAACTGTCAAAATAACTCTACTTGCATTCAAATTAACAAGGCTGTGGCCATGCAGCGACACAATATATAACTTTAACAGCATTTAATAGCAGTCACAAATTAATGAAAAGTTAATCTAAGGAGCAACTTCTGTTGCATGATGCCAGACATGAACGCAAAGATTCAGATGAACCACAATAACTTTGTAAAATTACCTTCCATGTAGGAAAATATGCCAAGACAATTCATAGGGGTGTAATCAAACACCAATTCAAAGGAGGGGATTTTAGAATAGTTGACCAAAGACTTGGTTGAAGAGGTAGGTGTTAAGAAGGGTTTTAAAGGAGGAAGAGATGGAAACGTTTTAAGGGGAGAATTCCAGAATTTAGGGCCTGTGTGGCTGAAGGCATGCCCACCAGGAACGCTATAAAGGGGGTGGAGGATGTACAAGAGACCAAAATTGGAGGAAGGCAGGGTATTTGGAGAGTCATAGCCTGAAGGTGGTGATGGAAATAGGAAGAAACAAGGCTATCATGGGATTGTACACGAGGGTGACAACTTTAAAATCATGTTATTGGTGGACCAGAAGCCAGTAATTAAGCCAAGGATGGATGGGGGAAATGAGATGAACATAAGAACAAACAAGGAATAGGCTATTCAACTCTTGAACCTGCTCCACCATTTAACAAGATCATGGCTAATCTGACAGTAACTCAAAGCTATTTTAACCACCTACCCCAGATAGCCTATCTTACTTACCAAGAATCTGCCTTAAAAATATTGAAAGATTCTGGAACTCTTTTCCAGAGAAAAGAGTTCCAGAAAGCAAAGACTCTCAACCCTCAGAAAAAAATTCACCTCATCTCCATTTTAAATTGTGATCCCTTATTTTTAAACAGTGACCCCTACTCCTAGATTCTCCTACAAAAGGAAATAACCTCTTCACATCCACCCTGTCAAGACCCCTCAGGATTCTGTATGTTGCGAGCAAATATGTTTCTAAACTCCAGTGGATACAAGCCTAGCTTGTCTAATCTTTCTTCTTAAGACAATGTGCCCATTCCAGGTATTAATCTGGTAAACCTTCTCTGAACAGCTTCTAGCGCATTAACGTCTTTCCTTTAATAAGATGACCAATACTATACACAGTACTCCAAATGTTATCTCACTCGCACTCTGCATGACTGAAGCATTACTTCCCTACTTCTGTATTCATGTTCCCTCGCAACAACTAATACATTCTATTAGCTTTCCTAATTACTTGTTATACATGCCTTTGTGATTCATGCATTAAGACACCCTGATCCCTCTGCATGAGTTCTGCAATTTCTCACCATTTAGATAACTTGCTTCTCTCTTATTCTTCCTGTCAAAATGGACTATTTTATGTTTTCCCACCTTAACCTACATTTTCCATATCATTGTCCACTCATTTAACCTACTTATTTCTGTAGCCTCTTTATGGCCTTATCATTGCCAAATTTGTGGCAGGTAATCATTCCATCCATTTCTTCGTTAAAGTTATTTATATAAATTGTAAAATCTGAGGTCCTAGCACTGATCCCTGCGGCACACAACACATTACATCTTGCTAACCTGGAAAGAGACCCATTTATGTCTACCCTCAGCTTCCTGTTGGCTAGCCAATCTTTTATCCATGCCAATATGTTAACCCCTATAGCAGGTGCTTTTATTTCCTGCAATAAGCTTTGATTAGCCCTTAACAGATGCCTTCTGGAAACGTCAGTACATCCACTGGTTTGCCCTTTGTTCACAGCACGCTACTTCTTCAAAAAAACTCCAATAAGTTGGTTAAACATGATTTCCCTTTCTCAAAATTATGTTGACTCTGCCTGGTTACCTTGAACTTATCCAAGTATCCTGTTAAAGGTTCTTTAATAATAGCTTCTAACATGACCTGATGCAAGTAGGATGAGATGAAGGGTATAAAATGAGTGACAGCATGGATAGCACTGGTATAGTTGAACCTAAGCCTACAGAATCCAGGATTAGGGTTTCAGCCACCAAAATGCTGGTAGATTGAAAGGAAAGTAATGTTAGAGTTGTAAATAGGCAGTCTTTATGATGGAGGGGATATGGATTTGAAACATACATAGAACACCACAGCACAACCAGGCCCTTCAGCCCACAAGTTGCGCCGATCATATCCATACCTACCAGGCCTATCTATAACTCTCAATCCCATTAAATCCCACGTACTCATCCAGAAGTCTCTTGAGACACCAGTGAGTTCGCCTCTACCACCACCGACGGCAGCCGATTCCACTCACTCACCACCCTCTGAGTGAAAAACTTACCCCTGACATCTCCTTTGTACCTTCTCCCCAGCACCTTAAACCTGTGTCCTCTCGCAGCAACCATTTCAGCCCTGGGAAATAGCCTCTGAGAATCCACGCTGTCTATACCTCTCAACATCTTATAAACCTCTATCAGGTCGTCTCTCAACCTTCGTCTCTCCAGGGAGGAGACCTAGCTCCCTCAACCTATCCTCATAAGGCATGCCTCCCAATCCAGGCAACATCCTTGTAAATCTCCTCTGCACCCTCTCAATAGCTTCCACATCTTTCTTGTAATGAGGTGACCAGAACTGCCCACAGTACTCCAAGTGGGGTCTGACAAGGGTCTTATAAAGTTGCATTACCTCCCAATTCCTAAACTCAATCCCTCGACTAATGAAGGCTAGCACACCACACGCCTTCTTGACCACATCCTCCACCTGCGAGGCCGATTTAAGAGTCCTATGGACCTGGACCCCAAGGTCCTTCTGCTCCTCATCACTGCTCAGAGTGATATTGTACTCCTTCATCCCATTGGACCTGCCAAAATGGACCACTACACATTTATCCAGGTTGAAGTCCATCTGCCACTTCTCCACCCAGTCTTGCATCCTATCTATGTCTCGCTGCAACTCCAGACTATCCACAACACCACCAACCTTTGTGTCATTGGCAACCTTACTAACCCATCCCTCCACTTCCTCATCCAGGTCATTTATGAAAATGACAAACAGCAAGGGTCCTAGAACAGATCCCTGGGGCACTCCACTGGTGACTGGCCTCCATGCAGAAAAAGACCCATCCACAACCACTCACTGCCTTCTGCAGGCAAGCCAGTTCCGGATCCACAAGGCAACAGCCCCTTGGATCCTATGCCCTCTCACCTTTTCAAGAACTCTTGCGTGAGGGACCTTATCAAAGGTCCTATAAGTGGACCTTATCCACTTATAGTGTCAAATGAGACTGCAAGGTTCCAAATAGTCTGGTTCAGCTTGACAAAATGGCAAGGGGACAAAGTTGGTGAACAAAGACAGTGGCTTTTGTCTTTTTCATTTTTATCTGGAGTGTACTGCAGCTATTTCAGTTGGACAAGAAGTTTGATAACATGGAGCTTGTGGAATCTGATGATGTTTTCAGATTGTGTTGCTGAAGCAAATTAGAGCAGAAATAGAAGGGGCCAAGATACATCTTGAAGGAACGCCAAAGGTAATGTCAAAAAGTCAATGATCTGAAATAAGCTGTGACAGTAAGTCTTCTACTTACTCACTAATGAATTATTTATTGATTCAGTCTAAATTTTATTTGTAATTAAGTTTTTTGGGCATACTTCATTCATTATTAACAAAATATTATGTTCAAATTATGACACAATGTTACTGAATTCTGATAATGACACAATAATGGGGTCAGTTAAGCACAAGTACAATTCGGTTGTAATGAAGTGACTATCATAAGAAATTAGAAACGTGCATAACAAATTGAAAAATCAAATATTTAATTTAAAAACTAATTATTTCTTATCAGGAAATAACTGCCATTAGAATGAATACCCTGTTGAGAATGCTGAACGACTGAAATAATTTTATTTCATCCAGTTAACTCACAGCAAGAAATGGAAGAGAAATAGACAAAACATGTACTCTAGCATTCAACTATAAGTATTATTAGGTGAAAGTAAACAAATTTGATGAAGTGGTAAATTTCTAACTGTGATATTGCAGTCAATTCAGATAACATACCTCAAATTGTGGCCAGTTCATGGGCATTCCTGGACCATGTGCACATCTGAACCATTTAAGATCCTCCTTGGGGTCTGCTGACTTAATAGAATGTTCCAGCTCTTGGTATATAGTGCTATAACTGTGGGGAAAAAAACCAAAGCTAATATCTGACAAAGGAATGGGTATTTATTAAATTCTCATCAGTCATTAGAAATCAAAGATTTTGTCTCTTCAGTATGGTAATATGCTACAATATTTGTGCAAATGTGATTCTCCCACCACCACCTCACTGTGCTGTTTGTAGAGCACATAATTCAAAATATATTTGTAAAAAGCTACTTTTATAGATCAAGACACTCAAGAATTAACAAATGGTTGTTCCTTTGTTAAAACCACAGAAAGATACAATGGTTTCCAGCAAGAAATAGCAAACAAGTGTTTTTTTTAAGCTGCAGGAAAATATATAATGGTTTCCAGTTTTAAAAACATCCACAGGCTTCTGCAGGTTCTGACTCGAGAAAATTCACCAAAAAGCAGAAACCTTCACAACTTCTGCAAGTCCAAATTATAAAATGAAACAAAATAATTACAAATACAAACATTTTTATAACTAGACAGATCTTTCAATGGAATTAAGCTGCCTGTAAATTCAGACATGAAATTAACTCAATTCAAATCACGGCTGATCATGCCAATGCACTCCCGCCCGGGGGCTTCCTGTCAGCGTAGAGTGACATCAATGGGAATTGCCATTAATAGCAGCAGAACCAGAGAATCTCACCACTAGCAAACAACATGCCACCTCCCGCCAGCAGGAAACACGCGGCTGGGAGGCTGGCAAATCTTGCCCAATACCTCTGTTTGGATGTGATCTGGACACAATAGTTGTAAAGTCTTGGTTTTAAATTGTCTCTGTTCCATCATTTTATAACCTTGAGTACCTCGTGCAAAGTGGCTTTTTTGAATAATTCTTCATAGTTCATCATGCAGCTTTAGCTTTATGCAAAAGACTAACTAATGGGTCAAATTTAAATGTATATGGACACTTGAAAAGATAAATAGTTAACAGTGGAGTAAATATCATTTCCATCATTGTAAATCAAAATTAATTTTATACATTTGGCCACTTTTGGCAATGTTGGAGGCAGTGAGAAACAGTAGACAACAATGAAGTGAAAGGAACCCCAATGCAATGGCATGAAAAAATGACTTATTGGTAGAGCATCAGAACCTGCTTGCTGGCTGACATAATGGCTTTGCACTTACATAAGAACATAAGAAATAGGAGCAGCAGTAGGCCATCCAGCCCTTCGAGCCTGCCCCGCCATTCAATAAGATCATGGCTGATCTGTCATGGCTCAGTTCCACATTCCCGCCCTCTCCCCATAACCCTTAATCCCCTCGCTTATCAAAAACCCATCAACCCGCGTCTTAAAAATATTTGGCGAGGCTGCCTCCACCACCTCAACGGGCAGAGAATTCCAGAGATTCACCACCCTTTGAGTGAAGAAGTTCCTCCTCAACTCCGTTCTAAACCGCACCCCCTTTATCTTGAGGCTGTGTCCCCTAGTCCTACTATCCTTTCTGAGCGGGAAGAGCCTCTCCACCTCTATCCTATCCATCCCATTCATCATCTTATACGTCTCAATGAGATCTCCCCTCATTCTTCTAAACTCTAACGAGTACAAGCCTAGTTTATTCAGCCTCTCCTCATAGCTCAACCCCCTCAACTCCGGTATCAGCCTAGTAAACCTCCTCTGCACTCCCTCCAAGGCCAAAATATCCTTGCGTAAGTACGGCGCCCAAAACTGCACACAGTACTCCAGCTGCGGCCTCACGAATGCCCTATACAGCCGCAGCAAGATCTCCCTACTTTTATATTCAATCCCCCTCGCTATGAAGGCCAGCATCCCATTTGCCTTCCTGACCACCTGCTGCACCTGCAGGCTGGGTTTTTGTGACTCATGCACAAGGACCCTGAGGTCCCTCTGCACCATTGCCTACTGCAGTTTTTCACCCCGTAAGTAATAGTCCTTCCCATGCGGTAGACACAGTGCCCAAATGCAATACATATTAGGGTACTCAAAAGATAACAGGAAAGCACCATTCTGCACAGACAGCAATAGGTTCAACACTTTAAACTACTTGCAACTCAAACAAGAAAAAAAGCACACTTCAAAAGGAATGTACTAGCTGTCTAATATTTACCCTTCAACCAACATTAGATTTCAATCAACATTGCTAAAATACTATCCACTCATTCATCCCTTCCGTTACTGTGGGATTTTGGTATGTGCAAAATGGCTGCCACATTTATCTACTTTACAACAGTAAAAGACACTGCAAAAGATATCAGTTTTGACACGTTGAGAATGTGAATGGAACTACAAAATAACAGGTATTTTTTTTAAATAGCTATAAAACATTATCTACTACCATGACTGAATTTTGCATAACACAAGGAATTTCCTGTTCCATATTTATTGTTTGCCCATGCCATGCCTCATTAAACCTTTATCATCTTCACTGCACCTCATGCTTGCCGACACCTCAATAGGGCACACCTCCAAGCAATAGCCATTCAGGCCATGAAGTCATTGTAAATAAAGTGAGCTGCATGAAATGCAATCATTTATTGAAAACTAGGTGGGAGTTGGCTGTGTGTGTTTGTCATTCAGAATGCATTCCCTTAACTGTTGTACAACATTCATAATATTGTAACATTTTTGGACTGTCTCTTGAACTTTGGGTAAAATGGAGTAGTAAAAGGGGCTCCTTTCTGTTCTAAATCCTGCTTGACAACAGTGGCTTTGTTGCTATAAGGGCTGAATTGATTTACTGGGAAGAAAATTAAGATGCTCACACCTGTAGACGAAGGCAAGGATGGCTGAATTGACTGCTAGTCTCCAAGTCACAGGGACGTGTTAGAAAGCTCACATTTTCAAAATGGTTACACTTTAAATTATCTATTAATTTCAAGATACAATGGAGGTTGGGGTTTGGGGGGTGCGGTGGTGGTTTGTAGGCAGCCCACAGAGGTGGGGTAGAATAGCCGGCTGCTCAGAGATGGACGGGAGGTTGCACAGACTGTTCCAGGCTCGAGGAAGCAGCTTAAGTAGTACAACAATAAAGACTATAATCCCAGGGTTACTACTGTAGCTACATGCTAGACTGTGCAGGGACAATTAGGTTAGAGAGGTGAATGCATGCATATTTTCTCTAGTGCTTATTTTAGGCTGACTCTCCAGTTCAATTCTGAGACAGCGCTGCACAGTGAAGTAAACAAAATATTTATATTCTCAAGATGGGGATCAATGTCCAGGGCATCACCTGAAGATCAAAAGGGCAGGTGAGGTCCTGTTTAAACGTCTCTCTCAATCAGCATTACAAAAATGTTTAATTTGTCACTTATCAGCCTGGTGTTATTGGGATCTTGCCATAAATAAATTGGCCCTTACATTTCCTTGTAAAAAAAAATTTACACACAAAAAGTATTTCATTGGCTGTAAAGTGTCTTGGGACATCCTAGGGTTGTGTACAGCCCTACATAAAAACAAGCATTTCTTCTGTAAATTTTATGTCATTTAAAATGTTGAATACAATTGTGTCCGAACCTATTTTAAGTAGTGCAAATATTCAGTGTTCAGTTCAACTTGCTTCACAGCACACATTACATTATTCTTTACCTGGTAGCAGAAAGGTCAAGATGTTGCTTCACCTCCAATAGGACCTCTCGAAAGAATTCTAGTCGCTTATTTTCAAAAAGCTGACACTGTTCAAAGACTTGCTCCATGTTTTCGATATATTGTGGCGTGGACTTATTCAGTTCATCTAGATTTTTCTCATACTTTTCCTTTGTCTAAACAATGAAAAAACCTTTAGTGAAATCCACTTCAGGGGATGTGCCATCTTCCAAACAGCATAATTCATGAAACACACAAGAAAGAATTGCAAAGTATTCTTACATGCAACAGTTCATTTCCATTATAGTAAACCAACCCTTTTGCTTTCAGCATTTAACATCTGAGATGAAAGTAAGTGGATGGCAATCTTCAATTCCTAACAGAGTCTCAATTTTTCACGTCTGTTTTGTAGCTATTCTTTTCAATATCATTTTGGGTAAGTATGGTTGCAACAAATAGATTGAGAAGGACAAAAGGGCAAAAAAGGACATTATTTCTTTTGCTCTAAGAGGCAAGCCAGGTAAGGAGTGCTGAGAAAACGTTACAAGCTTATGAATTAGGAACGGGAATAAGTTACTCGGCCCTACGAGCCTGCTCTGCCATTCAATAAGATCATGGCTGATCTGTTTTCAGCCTCAACTCCACATTCTTGCTTATCCCCAATAATCTTTCACTTCTTTGTTGATTAAGAACGTATTGACCTTTGCCTTAAAACATATTCAGGGACTCTGTCTTTCGAGAAACTGAGTTCCAAAGACTTCGCCCTCAGAAAAGATTTATCCTCATTTTCGGTCCGTTCAGGATAATTTTTTTTTTAAAACAGTACTAGTTTTTCCACAAAAGGAAACATCCTCTCCATTCCCAGTCTGTCAAGATCCCTCAGGATTTTATATGTTTCAATCAAGCCGCCTCTTCCTTTTCTGCAGACACGAACCTAGTTTGTCCATTCTTTCCTCACAAGACAACCTGCCCTTTCCAAGTATTCATTTAGCAAACCTTCTCTGAACTGCTTCCAACACATTACATCTTAAATGAAAACAATACTGTACATAGTATTCAACAATGTCCCAGGTAACTGAAGCATAACATTCCTACTTCTGCATTCAATTGCCCTCCCAATAAATGATAACATTTTATTTGCTTTCACAATCACTTAATGTACCTACATACTAGCCTTTTGCGATTCTTGCAAGACATTCAAGGCACCCAGATCCTTCTGCATCTGAGCTCTACAAACTTTCACCATTTAGATAATATGCTTTTTTATTTTTCCTGCCAAAATGAACAATTTTACACTTTCTCACGGTATATTCCATTTGCCAGCTTTTTGTCCAATCACCTAACCTATATACATCTCTGTGTAGTCTTATGTCCTCTTCACGTCTTACTACTCTAGTTACCGTTGTTCCATCAGCAAATTTAGCAACCATATCTTCAATCCTTCATCCAAGTCATTTACATAAATTGTAAAAAGTTGAGGCCCGGGCACTGATCCCTGTGGCACATTATGTGCTACCAACCAGAAAAAGGCCTATTTACTTATGTCAACCCTCTGTTTCCTGTTAGCTAGCCCAGTTTCAACAATACCCAATATATCACTCCGTATGGCTTGAACTTTTATTTTTCACAATTACTTACACTTTCAATGTGGCAACTTATCAAATTCCTTCCGGAAATCAAAGGACAGTACATTCCCTTTATCTACTGCACTTTACTTCCTCAAAGAACTCTGATAAATTGGTTAAACATGATTTCCCACTCAAAGCAATGTTGACTCTGCTTGATTAACCTGAATTTTTCTTAGTATTCTATCATTTCTACAGGGTGAAAAAGTTTTTAAAGAAGTAAAGAAACAACTTCTTTACCAAACTCACAGGCATGCATTCAGTTTCAAAGTTGCTCTCATTTGTTGTTAGACACTGAAAGGCCAGAGCCCCAAAACCGTCAAAGCCTTTGCTTCCTCCAACATGAAGGAGTTACGATTCATCAGTTTTGAGAGTGAGGGTGTTAGGTACAATAAGAGGGGATTTCTTGGATCTTGCTTAACCTGAAACCATGAGACTTCATGCAGTCTCGAATCAAGTTGGAATCTCAGAGTTAAGCCTGCCAGATTGACCGTAGAACCAGGATTTTCCAGCTATGTCTTTGATGGGCATTTTCCAGGCAGGACAGGAAAATTCGGAGAGCTGTTAGAAGTCAATCGTTCTCCAAATTTTCCTATCCTGTCTGCAATGATACCTGCTGGTGGTATGACAGGAAAATCCTGGTCCATATAACTGTTTTTCTCCCCAGGAGGTGAGCATTTTCTGCTTCAGAGGGGATAAACCCAGGGAGGATTATAGAGGGTTCTGGGTTATAATGATATTTGACTTGTTTAGCGAACAGTTTATTCAACCTCAACATCAGCATTTCAGGTACTATTGAGGGAGACTCTGTACAGTTAACTGGGATGGGATTGTCTGCATCTAATCTGTACCCAACATTTAGGTCATATTAAGTGGGTCAATCTGATACTTTTCTTTACAATGGTGTTCTGTCTTGATTTTCGTTAACTGAAGGGCTTGTTAGGCCACTTCACAGTCAACGGCGCATTATGAGATTGCAGTAATAAGCTCTAGGCTTGTTCAGGATGGGAGCTTTCCTTCCCTGAGGAAAATTAATGAATAAGTGGAGTTTGTAAACAATCCAATAGATGGTTATTTCACTTGGTGCTAACTCATGAACTACACATTTTACTGAATTTAATTACACAACATATGGAACAATGTCTGTGTAAAAATGCAGCAAGAGAAAGCTCTTAATACATTCCTGTGAGCACTATTTTCTAAATGACACCAATGCCTAAATGTTACTGAAGAGAATGCTGACTTGACTGGATTGGGATTGTATGACTGTGGCTCCTGATTCATTGGGCTATAACTTCCTCGGAGTGGCAATCAGCGATGGAATGTCATTCCATGCTAACTTACTTACACTTAAAGTCATTAAGTGCTTGTCACATCTGACCTTCCTGATTCAGGCCGAATGATAACAACAGGCCAGGGAAATAACACGCAAGCGAGTGGAATCTGGGGGTGTGTGTGTACAGGGTGCATGTGTAGAAGAGAGTCGGACAACAGGTGGTGTGGGTCAATGGGGGCTCACAAATCCCATATAGCTGTGCAAGAGGGGGCATGGGGAATAATGGCGTTGAAGGGGTGCTTAGTCGCTGTGGGCTGATCCCTTTGGAGATCAGGGATATGTGCAGTGTTCTAATTTCTAGCCTTGTATTCATCATCACTTTCTGCACAAATATTAGCAGAAGGTTCAAAGCCAAAGAGAATCATGTAATTGTCGCACATTTTATGGTATGTAGTGAAAGCTAATTCTTTTACCCTACTTCAAATAGAATTACTAGACTTCACATGGATAGAAATTCTAGTTTTCCCATTGTTTACCTTCTATTATCACCAAGACTGTAAACTAATACAAATTATCAAGTGATTTCAGCATTCAATGCAATTATTGAATGTAATACTAAATGAAGTCTCCACCAACAGATAAATTTAAACTTGCTGGATTATGTACATGCAAAGTGAAACAAGGGACTATGACACTGCTTTGTAAACTATCTTCAGTGTGACCCATTTTAACTCAGCATCTCATTCTGAAGAGCAACCAAGGATGGGCAGCAAACGTCCACAGCACATGAAGGAATGTATTTTAAAAAACTCTCACGGACTAATAGGACACTAAACACCAGCAAAACAGCAATAAAGCAGTTTACTAACATTTGGTATTTAATTAGTGTACTGTATAATATGAAAATCTGTGTTTTTAAAGTACTTCATAAAAATATTATTTTATATAATCTACTAGTTTTCAGCCTAGCTTTCACCCATCAACTGGCCCTGCCAAACCCTACTCATACTCAAGCACCACTGTTCTTTAAAGTTTAAAGTGTCACAAGTAAGCTTACATGAACAATGCAATGAAGTTACTGTGAAGATCCCCTAGTCGCAACACTCTGGCACCTGTTTGGGTACACTGAGGGAGAATTTAGAATGGCCAACGCGCATAAACAGTACGTCTTTCAGACTAGGGGAGGAAACCACAGCATCTGGAGGAAACTCACGCAGGTAAAAGGGAGAAGTTGCAGACTCCACACAGATAGTAACCCAAGCCAGGAAATGAACCTGGGCCCCTGGTGCTGTGGGGCAGCAATGCTAACCACTGTGCCATCATGCTGCTAAGACCTGGGCTCCACCAAGTGGCCAGTAGTAGAGTGCGCTCTCCCTATGGGATGAGTGGTGACTCCCCCAAGCCTGCTCCCCACTTAATCACTGGCAGAGATTTTGCAGGCTTTGAGATTCTCTCTTTCTGCCTTATGGTCACATTGAAAATGGCAGTGGTCGGGAGGAGCCAGAGGGTAAAAAGAAATTAAAAGGGCAGTACTCCATTTAGTTAGAAGTCAAAATTAAAGTCAAATAGTGGAATTTCTCAACTCTGAAGTCTCAGCCAATTGAGGATAGTATTCCTGCTTTCCTCTCAGTGATCTATATTTTCTTTCGAGTACATCTTAAATACCAAAATATTACTCTGCAATTTGGCATATCCATCCATTGCACAACAGTATGATCTATGGAATGCAAATGGTTGTGTATTCTACTGTGTTATGCAATTTGTCACCTTGGGATAGTTTGAGTACATAAAATAGTAGCATATTATTACCTTTTGAACATCCTGCTTGGACTTTTCTACTTTATCCTGCACTTTCTTCAGCTGTTCTGGATTTACATTTGAATCAGCTTTGCTGTTTGATTCCCTGGATATTGCTATTTTTTCTTCTTTACAAGCTAGATGATAGGCCTTCTTGGCAGCTTCCACCTCAAAAAAGCAAAAAAGTTGTTTAGTTAATTATCAATTAAACTTTCCTTTTAAAAATAAAACAAGCAAGATACAGCTTGTGAATTACCACATGTAAAACTCTGGCCATAAAAGGACATTTTTGGCAAAACTGGGTAAGAATTTGTAACACTGATCAAATAACAAATAAAATTTTATGGCAATTGTTTTCAATATGAGATTTATTCTTATAGAATTCTTGAACGGTTTACCTTTATCGGCAATTTACTGCTAGAATGACATGGAATTTACTGAAGCAAAACAAGGGCTTCCTCTCACTCCGTTTACTTCTTCTCATCCTATGAACACACTTCCTTTTTTGGTTTGCGGAATTTTTCTTTTAAACATCTTTTTCCTACATTTTTGGAGGCATTCATACAATAAATTACAGTGTTGATGAAAGTGGTTTCACTCTGCACTGGAGTAAGCCAGGATCAGAAAATATCACTTTCCTTTCAGAGCCTTTGTGCCAGTATATTCGCCTTTGTGCTAATCTTAAATTTATAGGGCATAACTGTATGATAGATTTCTCTGCATCTCTTCTGGCAGAAAGAATGGACAAGAAACTCATTAGTGGTCCTCTGTCAATTTCCCTCAAACAGTTTCATCTGAAGATAAATCACATGATTCTTCCTCACTCTGTGTCCAGATTGAAGACAGAACTTTGGTTTTCCTCTCCTTTTGTTGTCTTCACTCCGAACCTAGAAATTCACTTCAAATGTGTTTCTCAGAATGCATTTGAAAATGTTTGTGAAATGCTAATTATAGTCCAATTTTGACAAACCATTTGTTACTTCCTACCTCCTTCAATTTCTTGGCCCAGGGCTTCTGTGCCTTACGGAATCCATCATCTGCCTCCTTTGTTTCTTTGAAGTTTGCCATCATTTGTTTGTGGTAGGCCTCTTTCTGCCAGTTCTTGATTTTTTCAAAGTCTTCACTCATCAATGCACACTTGACCTCTAGGTGCAACTCACTGACCTTTTCTGCCTCAGTCATTAACGATAACCACGCTTTCTCTAAAGTTCCGTACTGTGGTCCTGCAATATCATACGTCAACAGATATAAAAAGGTTCAAGCAGATGTATGAATTATATTGGCTATTCTAAGCAATTCCCCAAAATATTACATTATCCACACAACTTCAATTTTACTTAATACAAAATTATATTTCTATTAAATAATGCAAAAAGGATGATTTGAACAGAAAGGACAAAAATATAATTTGGACAAAGCTCAACTGTACTCGGGCCTCCAATTATCGTGAGGTGGCAACAGGAGACACAGTTGATTACATTGGAAATGCAGCCTCCACATGGTTTATGGAAAAATCCTTAAAGTATCCGTTTAGATTAGTGTACTGGTTTGAGTCAGGAGCTCTCATTGTATTATGAAATTAAACAACTGTTCTCTACCCTGAGCATCAATCCCAGGTATCAACTACTTATAAAGTTAGAATTGGGTAAGACTTGATCAAGTGAGGTAGACAACATTCATTTTTAGAATATAAATACAAGTTACTGCAAAAGACTATTTTCTTTACCATGAGCAGAGGTGACAGTGTTTAAAATGCAAGTGGGATATTTGCTGCAAATTTTGTGAGAGCTTTAAAGATTGTTACCTATGCTCCAATTTCTTTCATGCACATTGGCCACCTGCATCATCAATCTCCACACAGCTTGTGTGAATGGCACTCGGAACCAGGAGTTGCATGGTAGAGGTTAACAAAAACTCTTCCAAGTTTCCATTTCCAATTTGGCATTTTAATGGGACATTAAAAACTCCTCATCATGAGGAGATCAAACCTACATAATACAATGCTAATGACACAGCATACGTTGGTCCTCTGTGCTCACGAGATAGGAATTAGGAGAAGTTTTTTGTTTCATTCATGGGGCATGGGTGTTGCTGGTTGGCCAGCATTTATTGCCCATCCCTGGTTGCCCTTGAGAAGGTGCTGGTGAGCTGCCTTATTGAATCGCTGCAGTCCATGTGCTAAGGGTTGACCCACAATGCCTTTGGGGGGTGGATTCCAGAATTTTTACCCAGCGACTGTGAAGGAGAGTGATATATTTCCAAGTCAGGATGATTTGGAGGGGAATTTGCAGGTGCAATGTTCCCACATATCTGCTGCTCTTGTCCTTCTAGATGGAAGTAGTCGTGGGTTTTTAAGATGCTGTGGGCAGGGCTTAGCGCGCCCAAAACTATCAGAGTACTGAACCGTGCATGCGCAGTTAGAAAAAATTTGAAAAAGCATGCCCGTTCAAGGTCTCAATGCACCAGCACAATCAGATGGCATAATAGAACACAATTGTTTATTTTTCTTCTTCCTGTTAATATGATGTGTTTTAGAGTAACCTGATGGAGATATATTAATATAGCTGAATATGGGTTGGATCACCACAAAGATTGTATTTTTAGTAAAGATGTCCAGCCCTCCACTGCGGGGAACTGGATTTAAAAATCACAAAGTAAAAAAACAATTTGAGAAGCTTTCTGGCCTGGTGCAATTGGTGAAATCTTTCTAATTTGACCTTGGGTGTAGCCAGCTTGTGAGCAGGATCAGAATCAGGCAAATTGAACCAATGGAAAAGATTATGGAAAACAGAAAAAGTTTAAGAATCTCCAATCTTTTGCATAGTTTCAACATATTTAAAAGTGGATAACACTGAATGCTGGTTAGGTATATTGACCATGCTAAATTCTCTCACAGTGTACTCGAACAGGCACCTGAGAGTGGCGCTACGGTATCTTCACAGTAATTTCACTGCAGTGTTAATGTAAACCTGCTTGTGACATTAATAAACAAACTTAAAAAAAAGTTTCAAATACTAAATATAACCAAAAAATATGTAATATATAGCTTTAATTGACAATAAAGCCTTTTCAAAACAATTTAATATGAATAATAATAAGGCAAAAACTTAACCTTTACCTTTCTCTAATATCTGTTTCCACTTTTTGGCCCATTCTGTAAGTTGTTGAGCATAACTCTTCTCTATCCGAGCACGGTCATGGAGGCAACTCATGAGGTCATTACAGAGTCTGTGGCCATCGTCAAAGCGCTTTACTGTGCGCTTATAATTTCCAACCTATACAAAGCAAGGAATAATAGTTTAATAGTACTTGGTAAAAAATTATTGGTGTTAGGTGGCTAACTGCAACGAAAATTAAACAGTCAACTGCACCACATTAGCATGAAGTGTTAAACTTTGGCTCAGTGGTAGCATTCTTGCCTTTGACTCAAAGTTGAAAGATCATATACCTATCCTCCACCCACTCCACGTAGTGTATAGAAGTGAGTGCTGCACACTTGCATGCACCATCTTTTGGATGAGACATTAAACCAAGACCTCAGTTTGTCTTCTCAAGTGGACAATGTAGATACAATGAATCTATGTTGAAGTAGTATTGGGCAGACTTCTCTCTGGTTTTCTGGCCAATGTTTAACCCTCAATCAGCATCTCCAAAATAAAACAGATGCAACAACATAGGCTAATTAGGGTATTACAGTTGATGGGATGCATTTGGATTTGCAAAAGCATTTGATAAGAGTACCACATTATAGTCCTGCCAGCTAGAAACCCATGGAATTAGAGAGATAGTGGCAGCAGGGATACAAAGTTAAATGAATAACAAGAAACAAAAACTGGTGGTAAACAGTTGTTTTTCAGACTGGGGGAAGATGGAGATCTCCAGAGATCAATAAATACTGGGGCCACTGTTGTTCCTCATTTATGCGTGTGCAAGTTATAATGTGGACAAATTACAAGTTGAATAGGATAGTAATAGACTACAAGATGACATAGGTTGATGGAATGGGCAGACACATAGCAGTTGAAATTTAGTTTTAGTGGGAAAACTAAGGAGAGGCATTAATGTAAAGGGTGCAATTCTAAAGGGGATGCAGAAATAAAGGCACTTGGGGTGTACATGCATAAACTTTAGAGAGTGGTGGGACAAGTTGGAAACAGCTAGTTAATGAGGCATTTGGGAACATGAGCTTTATAAATAGATGCATTGAGTACAAAAACAAGGAAGTTATGCAGAATCTTTACAAAGCACTGTGCCAACCTCAACTGTAGTACCATCCCAACTTTGGGCACTGCACATTAGGAAGGACATGAAGGCTTTGGTGAGGGTGCAGAAAGATTTAGGAGAAGGATAGATTGGAGATGCGTGGGTTGGAGAAGTAAGCTCCTCAGAGAAGGTTGAGAGGACATTTGCTTAAGCTAATCAAAATCATGAAGGATCGAGACAGAGTGGATAGAGAGAAACTATTCCCAGTGGCAGAAGGGCCAAGGATGAGAGGACACCAATAAAAACATAGAACCCCTACAGTTCAGAGCCATTAGCATAACCGAATTATCACTGCCTTAAGCAATTTACATTTTCCAAATATTTTTAAAATATACAACCAACAGAAAACGTTCTAATTTATTGTCATGTTTTCATGTCATTACCATTTTTCTAGCATGTTTTGTAACAATTCAATGATTCTATATAAAAAAAATGCAAAATATTTTGGTGGATTAAAGGTGACGAGCTATGCAAATATAGCAAACACTACTAATTACTGTAACTATTCTCCCTATTCCCAAGAAATTAGAAACAGAGGTAATTAGTTGGTACAACTGTTCTGAATTGCCAACTAGTGATTTGTACCAAATACTAGGCAGGCAGGGTCAGGATTGGTTGTGTTGCCTCCCCCTCCATTGCTGAATAGCATGTCAGGCTCTCAGATGAAAAATGGCCCTTAAGGTGCGGTACTAGACTAACGCTAGCAATAGTGGAGTTTGGTTCATTTAAAAGAGCATTCAACCATCTAAACACAAAATATACAAGAGGAGGAGCTGGTGACTCCATGTAATATTTAATGAAAATATTCTGAAGCTGCTCAAAATATGCTCTGGCTGGATTAGCATTCACAAGAGCAACAAAGGATGGCATTTTAGGTGTGACCCTTCAAAAAAAAATTCAGGAGGAGGAAATGTTAATAAGTTAAATGTTAAACTTTCTTCCTTTGTCAATTGCTATTTAATTGACACTGTAATTTCTACAGTAACAACTTTTGCTTTTGTCTCCCATATTTCCAATGCTTCTTTTTCTGCAATTTCAGCAGCCAGAAGGACAAATCGGATTCAAATCTTCATGATCTCACGGTCCTCAAAGCAAATCAGAGCTTCTAAGAAAGCAATCTGCAAAGCTCCAGTTTACAAGTAACTGTGTGCTGAAAAATATCACCTCACGTTACCTTAGTTTATCAAGTTTTGCAGCTTAGGACATCTTCACTCTAGCCATTGCATCTCAGCTGATTTTCTGAAAATGTTATTCCTTATCCATTCCCTGTAGCCTTTTGAGTTGACACCTCCAGATGCTGAAAGATACCCTCATAAGAATAGCATATGGCGCTCCACTCAATCAACAGTTCTGATGTGCCACAGCAAAAAACGGCACCAACGTCCTCAGAAGACAAACACGGGACACATGGGCAGAGTACCCTTCGTTGTCCAGTACTTCCCTGGAGCAGAGAAGCTACGACATCTTCTCCGGAGCCTTCAACATGCCATCGATGAAGACGAACATCTCGCCAAGGCCATCCCCACACCCCCACTTCTTGCCTTCAAACAACTGCACAACCTCAAACAGTTCATTGTCGCAGTAAACTACCCAGCCTTCAGGAGAACGGTGACCACGACACCATACAACCCTGCCACAGCAACCTCTGCAAGACATGGATCATCGACATGGATGCCATCATCTCACGTGAGAACACCATCCACCAAGTACACAGTACATACTCTTGCAACTCGGCCAATGTTGTCTACCTGAAAGCTGCAGGAAAGGATGTCCCAAAGAATGGTACACTGGGGAGACCATGCAGATGCTACAACAGCAGATGAATGAACACCGCTCGACAATCACCAGGCAAGAGTGTTCTCTTCCTGTTGGGGAACACTTCAGCAGTCATGGGCATTCAGCCTCTGATCTCTGGGAAAACATTCTGCCAAGGCTGCCTTCACAACACACGACAATGCAGAATCGCTAAGTAGAAACTGATAACCAAGCTCCGCACACTAGGACGGCCTCAACCAGGTTCTTGGGTTCATGTCACACTATCTGTAACCCCCACGGCTTACCTGAGCTTGCAAAATCTCACTAACTGTCCTGGCTGGAAACAATACACACCTCTTTAACCTATGCTTAACCCTCCCTCCACTCACATTGTCTGCATCTTCAAGACTTGATTATTTGTAAAGAATAGCATTCCAATCATTATTTTGTAAATTGTGTGTGTCTTTATATGCCCTGTTTGTGAACAGAACTCCCAGTTACCCGATGAAGGAGCAGCGCTCTGAAAGCTTGTGCCTTATGCTACCAATAAACCTGCTGGACTTTGACCTGGTGTCGTGGGACTTCTTACTGTGCCTTTTGAGTTAATATTTCAGTTAGAACTAATTCTACCAAGTTTCCAAAACCTGAATATTTCTTTTCTTGTGTTCTGATGTGGATGGATTTGTTGTGCATTTCTAACATTTTCTACTCTCATCTAAGAAGCATAATTATGGGGATAGGACCATAATGATCCAAGACTACAAAAAAGCACACTGTGCAAACATGGTTTCACTTGCTTGATCTTAAATGAGGTCTTTGCTTATCTTTCAAAGTTAATGACACTGCCCCAACTATTAAAGCTTCCCTAAAGCTGTGCCAAACAGCAATGATTTTTGTTCATTGGTGTACTACTTCCAGATGATACAAGCTGCAAGACAAATTTAGCTCTTTATAATAGTGATTAAAACATGCAGGCTAATGTTCCTAATTCCCCGCAAAGTGGTGAAAAACACTATATTTTATAGTAATATGTATGTTTTTCAACACTGTTGCAAAACAATTAATGCCATAAGCATCACATTTACAGTGCTTTGTATTTACAGAATGGAGTATTCCAAAATGTTAGCATTGTGCCAAAACTTCTTTTCAAAATATCACTGCAGCTAAATGACACTAAACCTGTTGGTTTTTAATGAGATCGATTGATACAGAGCAAGAGTTCGGGAAATTTACATGATATTTTCCTGTATGTTTTCTCTGTATGTGCGGGTAATTACTTAAACATTGTATTCAATATCAGATGTAATTGGTGACTGAGACCTTGATCAGATAATATTAAATGAAATACGCTCCAGCAGCAGGGATGCAACTACTAGAAATGCATATACCACTTAAAAAGGTCCGAGCTGTACCTCTGGCAATACTACATCATTAAAAACTTTCCATGTACTCTTCAGAAGATGAAAGTGTTGACGTTTCCTCCAATCGAGTTTTCCGTTTTCTTCTTCTATTCAGCCAAAAGCCAAAATGATACTTTGTTATGTTTCAAAGTATTGAATAGAAACCAAGTAAACTTATGCAAACATATTTAGCAATGAGATTCATTAATAATTTGTTACTTTAATTTTCACAAGAAACCTACCATATATACTTCATAATGGTCGATCTCATGTGAACATCAATCCCTGACTTTTGTACAAAAAAAAGTAACACTGTAGTTTTCATCTGCTTGTTACCAAGTCAAACTCACCCTGATGCAAACCTATTCATTAATAGAATCATAGAATAGTACACTAAAGGAGGCTGTTTCGTTCCTCGTGTCTGCTCAGTTCCTCCTGCCTGCACTTCTCATGTCCTCACTGGTGCACATTGTGTTACTGAAAGTGCCATGCTTTGTGGGGGGTGGAGTGTCAAGAACAAGGGGCCACAATTTTAAGATACGGGCTAGGCCATTTAGGACTGAGATGAGGAGAAACATACTCACTCAGAGCATAGTGAGCATGTGGAATTCTCTGCCAGGTAAGGCTTTGGAGGCCAAGTTTCAGAACATATTTAAGAAGAAAATAGATTTCTAGACATAAAGATATCAAGGGATGTGGGGAGAGCATAGGAGTGTGATGTTGAGTTAGAGGACCAACCAAGATCATAGTGAATGGTGAAGCAGGCTCGAAGAGACAAATGGCCTATGCCAGCTGCTATTTTCTGTGTTTCTAATATGGCAACATGGTGTCCAGAAGGAATGACAGATAAACAGCCCAGTTCAGGCATAAAGGTGAGATTGCTCAGCAGACAAAGACCCTTACAGTGGCTACAGAATCCAAGACATCAGAGAAAAATGTTGGGAGATTGGAGGAAACCGTCGACACTTCATGACACATAAAACGGCTATTTGGAAGCTCCTTGCACAGCTGTAACATCTCAATACTGTACACACCATCTTCTCCCCACTACTCAAGAACAACAAATTTGATGATTGAAGCTAAACTGCATGCATAAGAACATAAGAACATAAGAAATAGGAGCAGGAGTAGGCCATCTAGCCCTTCGAGCCTGCCCCGCCATTCAATAAGATCATGGCTGATCTGTCGTGGCTCAGTTCCACTTTCCTGCCCTCTCCCCATAACCCTTAATCCCCTCGCTTATCAAAAACCCATCAACCCGCTTCTTAAAAATATTTAGCGAGGCAGCCTCCACCACTTCAACTGGCAGAGAATTCCAGAGATTCACCACCCTTTGAGTGAAGAAGTTCCTCCTCAACTCCGTTCTAAACCACCTCCCCTTTATCTTGAGGCTGTGCCCCCTAGTCCTACTGCCTTTTTTGAGCGGGAAGACTCTCTCCACCTCTATCCTATCCATCCCATTCATCATCTTATACGTCTCAATGAGATCTCCCCTCATTCTTCTAAACTCTAACGAGTACAAGCCCAGTTTATTCAGCCTCTCCTCATAGCTCAATCCCCTCAACTCCGGTATCAGCCTAGTAAACCTCCTCTGCACTCCCTCCAGGGCTAAAATATCCTTGCGCAGGTGCGGCGCCCAAAACTGCACACAGTACTCCAGCTGCGGCCTCACCAATGCCCTATACAGCTGCAGCAAGACCTCCCTACTTTTATATTCAATCCCCCTCGCTGTGAAGGCCAGCATCCCATTCGCCTTCCTGACCACCTGCTGCACCTGCAAGCTGGGTTTTTGCAACTCATGCACAAGGACCCCGAGGTCCCTCTGCACCGTCGCCTGCTGCAGTTTTTCGCCACGTAAGTAATAGTCCTTCCTACCATTCTTCCTACCAAAGTGGACCACCTCACACTTGCCAACATTCAATTCCATTTGCCATTTCCTGGCCCATTCACCCAGCCTATCTAGATCCTTCTGCAGACTCTCCACACCCTCCGCACAATTTGCCTTTCCCCCAATCTTGGTGTCATCAGCAAATTTCGACACCCTGCACTCGGTTCCCTCCTCCAGATCATCTATATAAATGGTAAATAGCTGAGGCCCCAGCACCGACCCCTGGGGCACCCCACTAGTCACCAACCGCCAATCCGAATAGCACCCATTGACCCCCACTCTCTGCCTCCTATTTGACAACCAATCCTCTATCCACGCTAACACCCTACCCCCAACTCCATGTCCCCTGACCTTCTGCAATAACCTCTTGAGGTACCTTGTCAAACGCCTTCTGAAAAATCCAGAAAGACCACATCCACCGGCTCTCCTCTATCCACTGCCCTAGACACATCCTCATAGAACTCCAGTAAATTTGTCAGACACGACTTCCCTTTAATGAAACCGTGTTGCGTCCGCCCTATCAAGCAATTCCCTTCAAGATGCCTCGCAATTTCCTCCTTAATGACGGATTCTAACATTTTACCTACCACAGACGTTAAACTAACCGGCCTATAATTCCCCGCCTTTTGCCTGGCACCCTTCTTAAACAACGGCGTAACATTAGCCGTTTTCCAATCTTCCGGCACTTCCCCGGAATCCAGCGACGTCTGGAAAATAACCACCAAGGCATCCACTATAACCTCCGCCATTTCTTTCAGAACCCTCGGATGCATTCCATCCGGTCCTGGGGACTTGTCCACAATCAGCCCCTCCAGTCTGTCGAGCACCACCTCTCTAGTAACAGTAATGTCATTAAGACCCTCCATTCCTACCACCTTTCCATCGCTAACACCCGGCAAATTATTCACGTCCTCCTCCGTGAAGACAGAAACAAAAAAGTTATTCAAGACCTTAGCCATATCCCCATCCCCTACCACTAGCTCCCCATTCTCATCCTCTAAAGGACCAACGTTCACCCTAGCCAGCCTCTTCCTTTTTATATATTTATAAAAACTCTTGCTATCCTTTTTTATATTAAGTGCTAGCCCAGCCTCATAGCTTCTCCTACCCTCCTTTATCAACTTCTTTCAACAGCATCATGAACGCAGGTGATGACTTTCTAAGTTTTTAAACATTATTGATCTGCTTGCTGTTCTTCATGTACAAGTAAACTTGTGCTATATCGTGCTTTACAATATTTTGACAATGAAAAGCAACCTAATGAACAATAGAGATGACTTGAGAAAGCAATGACATTAGAATTAGTCGGATCCAGGATGGAACATAAGGAAGATAGCAGTTCAAACATACCTCCCAGAAGCTATCACTGGGTGCTTCATTCACAACTGAATCATCATATGACATGATTGTACTCAAGTGTTGCAGAGTTGGCAGTCAGCGATCTTCCAAAGCTAAAATAATAGTGGAAATATAATTATTAGTTGAAACATCACGTAAAATAACACCATAACTAATTTTCTAGCAGATTTGACAGATTTTTAGATTTTCTTGGCAAAATTTGAACTATTTAAGCAGAAAGTAAACAAATTGAGCAGCTTCCTGCTGTCAGTCATAGACCTTTACAGCACAGAAAGGGACCCTTCAGCCCACTGGCAGCTGGCACAGCCACCAACAGGATTAGAACAGAATTATCTATTCTAATCCCATTTTACAGCATTTAGCCCATAGCCTTGCATTTCAAGTACTCATCTAAATACTTCTTAAATGTTGAGAGGGTTCTCAGGGTGGCACAACGTTTAGCACCGCTCCCTCACAGTGCCAGGGACCCAGGTTTGATTCCCAGCTTAGGTCGCCGTCTGTGTGGAGTCTGCACATTCTCCCTGTGTCTGCATGGGTTTCCTTGGGTGCTCCAGTTTCCTCCCACAGTCCTAAAGATGTGCTGGTGAGGTGCATTGGCCATGTTTAATTCTCCCTCGGTGTCCCCGAACAGGCGCTATAGTGTGATGACGAAGGGATTTACAGTAATTTCATTGCTGTGTAAGCCCACTTGTGACAATAATAAATAAACTTCAAAAACTTTAAACTCTTTTCCCTTTCAGGCAGTGAGTTCCAGATTCCCACCATCCTCTGCATGAAAAAGATTTCTCTCATCACCTATAAGCTTCCTGCCCCTTAAATTAAATCTATGCCCTCTGGTTATTGATCTCTTTGCTAAAGGGAAAGTTCCTTCTTATCCACCTGATTTATGTCCCTCAATTTTATACACCTCATTCAGGTCCCTCTCAGCCTTCAGTGCTCCTAACCCCAACCTATCCAATCTCTCTTGATTGCTGAAATACTCCAGCCCAGGGAACATCCTGGTGAATCTCCTCTGCACCTTCTCTAGTGCAATCAATTCCTTCCTAGTGTGACAACCAGAACTGTACACAGTACTCCAGCTGTAGCCTAACCAGTGTTTTATACAGCTCTATCATAACCTCCCTGCTCTTATATTCATAGCCTTGGTTAATAAAGCCAAGAATCCCAAATACTCTCAATCACCTTATCTATCTGCCCTGCTGTCTCCAGAGATCACGCACCAAGCTCCTTCTAATCCTCTGCATTTACTAGGGTCCAACCATTCATTGTATATTTCCTAAAATTGTAAGCCTTCCCAAAATGCATTACCTCACAGTTTTCGTGGTTAAATTCTATTTGTCACTGTTCTGCCGATCTAATCAGCCAATCTATATCATTCCATAATCTAAGGATTTGCTCCTCACTATTCACCACATCACCAATCTTTGTGTAATTTGTGAACTTACTTATTTCCAACATTCACATCCCAATCATCAATGTACACTACAAACAAGGAGGGACCCAGCACCGATCCCTGCGTAACACCACTGGACACAGGCTTCCAGTCACAAAAACAACCTTCAACCATCACTCTCTGCCTCTTACCACAAAACCAATTTTGGATCCAGTTTGCCAAATTGCCCTGGATCCCATGGAATCTTACCTTCATCAGCCTCCAATTCAGGACTTTGTCAAAAGTCTTACTGAAGTCAATACAGAGTACCTCAACTGCACTATCCTCACTACCCTACAAACCTAACCATCTCCACGAAACATTTAGCCAAATTTATAACACATTATCTCCTTTTGACAAAACAATGCTGATTATCCTTGATCAATCCTTCCTTCCATGGGTGAGATTAATTCTGTCCCTCAGAATTTTTCCAATAGTTTCACTGCCACTAAAGTTTGACTCACTGACCTGTAATTTCCTGATTTTCCTACATCCTACATCTCTTCTAGCCCAGTCAGCAATGCCCACATCTCGAACAAAAATTGTTAAAAACTCTCAGCATTTTATCTCAAACTACAAGTTCCTGAATCATATTTTCTTAATGGAAAAACCCTGCAGTATTTGTTATGCCTGTGCTGTGACTAGTATTTACAGCATTGAAATCTGCAACATGCCCTAGAAATATGTGTACACATCATAGTTGATAATAGCATGAGAATCTGCAGGGAAACGTGATCCCAATCTCCAATTTAGATCAAGCTGCAGCAGGTTTATAAGAACCTGGACCTGTACAATGTGCAACCAACACTTCAGCATATCATAAAACTGATTATTTATAAGCCACATTCACTTTCACTAACCATTTCCTGAATCACAATGTTTTCACTTTTATGCCAGTATTGCAGTCCAACCTCTGTTTTGGTCAGAAAGAAATTATTTGCCTTAAATTGCCAAAACTATTCCCTTGCCTTGCCGGCCAATAATCTAAAACAGTAGTCATGTGGTAACACAGATAATTATATTGCAGTACTTAATTCCTGACTTTACAAGACATGTTCCAAATTGGTTGCCACCCTGTCCATGAACAGGAAAACACAGCAATTCCCCATCATCAAAATGGCTAACCAAGAATGAGAGAAGTTATGCTGCCATCATGTCCCCTCACATTAAGGAGGGAATTTAAAATCATGCTCCCTACCAGCAGTTCAATGTGCTATTTGAAATCTAGCCACCCAACTAAGCAATTAGTGAAGCCTGCTTTAGTTCACATTTCACACCCCAACACATCAAGATGAGGGCTGAATGTTTACCTTTGCCACAGTCCCCAATAGGGTGTCTAATGGAACTTCAATAACAGCTGTGGATGTACTGGAGGTTTTCAAATATGGAGTACTGGAAAAGATGGTTTCAGGCTGGGAAATGACAACATGCAGAGAAATGGGAGGTTAGAGTTTGCAAGGGTGGCGAGGTCAAGGATTTCTTTTCCAAAGGAGAGGTGATGAAAGTAAATTTCGAAGAGAGAGGGACAATACTTGGAGAGAAAGAACATGAACAAAAGTGGCTGTTGTGGGGACCAGGAGGTGAAGTTCGGCAATCAGCAGTTTAGTGGGGATAGGATCAAAGCAGCAAGAGGTGGGTCTCATGGACAGGATGAGCCCAGAAAACACATGAGGGGAGACAGGACAGAAACACAAGGAGGACGAGAGGTCAGGACTAAGAAAGGAGGGAGCTTGAGGGGAAACATGGCCCTGCAGACTTGGAGGGGGAATGCAAGAGGGGCAGCTGATCAGATGGTCTTGACAAAAAGGTCCCTGCACTTACTGTCGGAGGTGATGTGAACATGTAAGTTAGGAGCAGAAGCAAGCCCCTCAAGCTTGCTCTGCCATTAAGATCATAAGTGATCTGATTGTGGAGGAGAAAGCAGAAAGAGTTAAAAGACAAAAGAAATCACTATTTTTACTAATTAATTTTTTTTGAGGTGAATGATACTTTTAAAAATGTCAGGCAAGAGCAGATATATTCTACGATGCATTACCTTTCTTCCACAATTTGTTTCAGAGTTACAGCTGACATCTTTATTCTAACTTCTAATTGCATATTATAAATTCAGTAAGATGCACTGAGGAACACTGTCCTCCTCCCACCATCTAGCCCCTCCCTGGACCCCCATTGGATACCTCACACCCACATTTACCCCCGACACACCCCTTCCCCTCCCAACCGATCCACCCCTGACACACCCCTTCCCCTCCCAACCGATCCACCCCGACACACCCCTTCCCCTCCCAACCGATCCACCCTCACACACTCCTACTCCAATCAATCAATCCCCACACAATCCTTCCCCATCCCATCGATCAACCCCTACAATACCCTTCTCCCTCAACCGATCAGCGCCCAAACCCCCCACTGCATGACTGACCCCCCCGATCAACAGCCCCCCCTCCTGCCCCCACAAAGCAATCAACCCTACAACTCCTCCCTGCCCCCACCCCCCCAATCCGGGGAGTAATTTCTTCTCTTTCAGGTATGGCCATTTTACCATGGCTGTATTGTCTTGCAACTAGTTCAACAGCTTTTCAGATGCTCAGTTGGAATCTCTTATGGTGTTCCTCTGCTCAGGATAACTTCTGCTGGAACTTTTAAAAGCAGGTATAAACATGGCTGCCTTCACTATGTCACCTATAGAAGTTCAAAGAACCCTCCCAACTAAGATGTACATCCTGTGTTGCTGCCTTTCATATTCTGAAGCATTTTGAGATGCAGTACCATCACAATTCACTGAAAGGTTGATAAGGTGTATTTCACATTCGTTTAACAACCACCAAACTTTGATGTAATTGTTCATATTTTACTTGGGTATTTGGAGTTTCAGGAAATGTCCAGATCCAATATGGCCAAAATCACAATGTGTTGTCAGCCACCTTAAGAACTGCTGTAACCATTTTACAAAATACAGCCTTAAATTTTTTTTACCACCTTCATTCCTCTACTGGGCATGATAACATTTACTTTTAAAACATCAAATCCAATAGTTCTAGCCTAACAGTTTTTAACTAGATGATTCTGCTGTTTACATAGCAAACCTAGCTCTAGTCTTTTTAACACTTCAGTAATCACATACTAATGTTTTGGGCCTTCACAAATTTTTAACAGGAGCTGGGACTACGCAGTTCGAAATAAATTGCTATCATGTGGCCTTCAATCAAAGTTGTATTTATAGACAACTGGTTAACTGCCAAATCATTAGGTATGCTGAGCCAGCAACTACATTCAAATGTCGTAAAGGTAGATCTACATAATAGAGGCTTAAGCAAAATTTAACATATGGAATAAAAGGAAGTATTAGCTTCAATACTACTTCACCAGTTAATTTGTTTTGGTGTTGTTTGTGGAATAATTTAACATGAGAATACTCTTGGTTTCAAATTGTACCATAAGAAAGATGTTTTACCCAGGGCTTTCGGGTCTTCAGCGATAACGTGAGAACAGAATCTCTTAAGAATAATTCAGATCTTGCATCAGAGTGAATTGAGAGCAGATGATGTTCATTGTCACTTAAGAGCTGGTTTTTGCCCAGAGAGGAGATGCCTCTGGACAGAGAAAGGATTCAGAAGGGAAGATAGGAAACTGGTATTTGTACTGAACTATAGTAGAGTTGTGAAGCACAGAATGTCTTCTGCAGTCTGATTCAGTAAATTGATACTCACCTGTTTTAACACTTGGTTTAAGACAGGGTTGGTTAAATGGTAAGAAATGATGGACGAGTACAAGGAGATGCGATTGAAACATTTAGAAAAAGAACTGAATAATATAGACAGTGGATTATTAAAGATATAGAGTGTTAAGAATTAGCCCAGGCCTTAAGGGATTATCTTATGAACAAAGTCACGAACAACTGGACATATTTTCATTGGAGAAAAGGAGCCAAGGGGAAACACAGGACAGATTTTCAAAATAAATGAGATATATGCACAAAGGGGGAAAAAAAATCAATTATTCACTAGGGCAAGAGGTTAGAGGATACAAATTCACAAGTCATAAACTAAACTAGGAATTAGAAGCAGTCTTTCTCTTTCCTCCTGCTCTCTCACACCTCCCCCAACTGTAGCCCAATAAATATCCCCTGAAAAGTACTATGGATTGAGAAAATATTACATGCTTGATTTCCCTCTCGAGAATGGGGGTACATTGTTCCCTAAATCAATAGCGATATGGGACGGCACAGTGACACAGTGGTTAGCGCTGCTGCTACCTCACAGCGCCAGGGGCCCTAGTTCGATTCCCGGCTTGGGTCACTGTGTGGAGTTTGCACATTCTCTGTGTCCTGTATGGGTTTCCTCCGGGTGCTCTGGTTTCCTCCCACCATCCAAAGGTGTACACGTTAGGTGAATTCTCCCTCTGTGTACCCGAGAGAGAGGCGGGGGGTGGGGGACAAAAATATGAATTCTTCAAACATGTGTTTCTTGTGAAGGCGGCTATTTACGTTGATGGCTTACCTTGAGTCATTCTTCATCCAATGACACTAAGGTCTCAGTTGCCTCAAATCTCTAGTTTGTAATTTTTATTAATGATCTGGATGAGGGTATAGTTGGGTGGATTAGTAAGTTTGCTGATGACACCAAAGTCGGAGGTGTAGTAGATAGTGATGAAGGGTGTCATAGTTTGCAGGAAGACTTAGACAGGTTGCAGAGCTGGGCCGAGAGGTGGCGGATGGAGTTTAATGCGGAGAAGTGTGAGGTAATTCACTTTGGTAGGAATAACAGATGAGTCGAGTATAGGGCTAACGGGAGGACTTTGAATAGTGTGGATGAGCAGAGGGATCTAGGTGTATGTGTACATAGATCCCTGAAAGTTGGGAGTCAAGTAGATAAGGTTGTTAAGAAGGCATACGGTGTCTTGGCGTTTATTGGTAGGGGGATTGAATTTAGGAGTCGCAGCGTCATGTTGCAACTGTACACAACTCTGGTGCGGCCGCACTTGGAGTACTGTGTGCAGTTCTGGTCCCCACATTACAGGAAGGATGTGGAGGCTTTGGAGAGGGTGCAGAGGAGGTTTACCAGGATGTTGCCTGGTATGGAGGGGAGGTCCTATGAGGAGAGGCTGAGGGATTTGGGGTTGTTTTCGCTGGAAAGAAGGCGGCTAAGAGGGGATCTTATTGAAACATATAAGATGATTAGAGGTTTAGATAGGGTGGATAGTAATAGCCTTTTTCCTCTGATGGAGAAATCTAGCACGAGGGGGCATGGCTTTAAATTAAGGGGTGGTAGTTATAGGACGGATGTCAGGGGTAGGTTCTTTACCCAGAGCGTGGTGAGGGATTGGAATGCCCTGCCTGCTGCAGTTGTAAATGCGCCTAGTTTGGGGGCGTTTAAGAGATCCGTGGATAGGTTTATGGACGAGAAGGGATTGGTTTAGGTTAGTGGGTCATTGTTTTGTAACTGGTCGGCGCAACATCGTGGGCCGAAGGGCCTGTTCTGCACTGTAATGTTCTATGTTCTAGTGGAACTTAGGATGTATGATGACCCCTGTCTGCTTAATCCCTAAACTAACATTCATACCATGTTTTCTTTCCTTGTTCAGAAACCTTCACCTCTCCACAAAGCCCATGTAACATTCAAGTTATGAATCTTCAACTGGGAAATGAATCATTCATCAACCTTCTCACAATTGCAGATCAGATAACAAAAAACTTTTTATCCTACAGGTTGCCTATCGCCTTTGTTTCCCTATCCCTCTCCACATTTTTTAATCTGTCCTTTAGCATTACTGCTGCAGTCAGTGCTGGTCTAAAGATTTTTCTCAGCTTCAAATATGCTGTCCTACATTCCATATATACCTCCACTATGTTAGATGCAAGGGCTAATTAAAAGTTAATTTCCATTCCCATAAATACTTCTGTTAGCTTTCAAAAATATTGAACACCGGCATTCCAATCCAATTAGAAATGGATACTTTTTGTGTGGAAACACCTCTTCAATAACATGGTCAAATTCCTTATCTGTTGAATCGTGAATTAAGTGAAATGCCCACATCTGGCTATTTCCTGACAACACCAGAGAGGAGCTTCCATATTAAAAAATACACCAAACAGTGATTCATGCTTCAAAATATAATCAAATTAATTTGACTTGTTAATATGCAAACTCTGCAAACAATTTGCAAAATGCAATACATTTCTAGTTAAGTGATTCTGCATTGTTGATGTATCAAGTTTCCTGAATGCTCACTTTTAAGTTTCCCCTTCTAAAATCATTTAGTTACCGTGGAACAACTGCTGAAAATTACCTTTTACATCTGCAAAATATTTTCACTCTCTCTGCATATTTTAAACTGCTGAAACCACTTCACTTACTATTTGGCCCTGAGATTCACGACAATAATTTATAACGAAAAACCTTTCAATAATATCCTTAACAGTTTCAAAACACAACAGGCTGGCCTTCAAATAGATTTTATTTTTTTCTCCCTTTATTGCCAGTTTTCCTGGAGTAATTGAAAGCTGAGTTTCGAATTCATGAATTGCAATGCACATTAACATTGCAGTTTGCACACTGTGCAAAATCCAAATACTCCATTGTCTTGCAGCCATTTTGACCGCTCCTATTAATTCACTTAATAGTGAATTAATAGTGAATTCACTTAATAGTGAATTAATGGAGGGGGAGAGGGGGTTCCGATATGAAGAGAAAGCTTGGGAAGTCATTTGGAGTTCTATGGCTCTGGAAGTTTGGGAAATCCTGTCCTAAAGTACCTCACATCTTAGAGTACTTGAAAAGAGACTATAGAGAAATATTAAACAGAATGTACAAGAGATAAATTGGTGAGTGATCCAAAGGAGTAGCTGCCAGAGGGACAGGAAGAAGAATTGAATGATTATAGACCTTCCCAACTATTTAGACTTGAACAAAGGCGACAAATGACATTCGACACCATTAGCTACTGTAGTCTTCTACAATGTTATTTAAATCACATGTACAAACTGTATTCAATTATAAAGATATTAAATAGCAGAGTCACAATTTGATCTAAAGATGCAGTCCCTGTAACATGCCAAGTACAAGTTGACTGCATCACATGAAAGGTTCTGTTCACAACCAAGAACAGATGATTTAGCTCTGCTTATGTGGAAATAATTTCCAGAATATTTAAGTTCAACAGTTTTCAAGGGAAAACAAACTATTGTTGATTGGATATGCTCATATCCCAGATATCAATAGTAGAATCTCCAGTTCAGTTAAACAAGGTAATCTACACAAATATAAATTAAAAGAATGAAGTCAAGTGTTATAATAAAAAAAAGTAACTCAATCCACAGCCAATTATGGCTGATTTTCTACTTCAATTCCACTTTCCTCTCCCAATACATGCTGCCCCTTTAAATTACCATGCATGTGGACTGCATAAAAATCATCTAACAGGGTTCGCACTTAAGGAAATGATTTGTGCACTCAAAAACAAAGGAACATTGCTTGTGAGGCGGCCCAAAATGGGGGATGACAAAAGTAATTGCCAATAACTTTAACAAGGAATTCAAGATAAAGTTCGTCACTCAAGCTGGTTACAATGTGGAAGTCACTATACACATTGTTGAGGCACATTGCATGAATGCACTTAAGAGGATGCTAGACAAGTACATGAGGGAAAAAGTAACATTAGTATACGTTGATGGGGTTAGTCCAAGCAGGATGGAAGGAGGCTTGAGTGGAGCATTAACACCAGCACAGACCAACTAGAAAAATGGACCTGTGTTGTAACTTTTAGGTAATTCTACGTAATTTCTGCAAGTATATAAACAATCTAGATTTTGCAATCCTGAATAGAACACAGTCCTAAAGGGCTTCAAGTGGGGAACCACCCCAAGTGCTGGTCAGCGTATGAAATGTAGCCAACTTATTTTATGATTCACTTAACAATTTAATTAAGGTCCACTATCATCTCACCTGCATCTGTCTTTAATGGGCCCATTTGTCACTATCTCTTAACATATTTACAAAACCTCCTACTCCCTCTACTAGTTTCAAGCTTTCCCCTTCGTTCCTAACTCTTCCTGTTTCCTCCATGTATAACCACTTACTCCAAGCTAGTTTCTCATGGGGATTTTTCATTGCAGTGTTAAGGTAAGCCTCCTTGTGACACTAATAAATAAACTTGAAAAGTTATTACCTTTCATAGAACATTACAACACAGTACAGGCCCTTCAGCCCTTGAAGATTGGTTTCACAGGTTGTGAAACCAACAAACCTACACTATTCCAATATCATCCATATGTTTATCCAATGACCATTTAAATGCCCTTAAAATTGGCGAGTCCACTACTGTTGGAGGCAGGGCATTCAATGCCCTGAGCAAAGAGCTGAACTCTGACATCTGTTCTATATCTATCACCCCTCAATTTAAAGTTATGTCCCCTCATGCTAGCCATCACCACCCAAGGAAAAAGGCTCTCACTGTCCACCCTGTCTAATCCTTTGATCATCATGTATGCCTCTATTAAGTCACCTCTTACCCTTCTTCTCTCTAATAAAAACAGCGTCAAGTCCCTCAGCCTTTCCTCATAAGACCTTCCCATCATACCAGGGTAAACCTCCTCTGCACCCTTTCCAATGCTTCCACATCTTTCCTATAATGCAGCAACCACAAGTGTACGCAATACTCCAAGTGCGGCCGTACCAGCATTTTGTACAACTGCAACATGACCTCATGGCTCCGGAACTCAATCCCTCTACCAATAAAAACTAACACAATGTATGCCTTCTTAACAATCCTATTAACCTGAGTGCCAACTTTCAGGGATCTATGCACACGGACACAGATCTCTCTGCTCATCCAGACTACCAAGTATCTTACCATTCGCCCAGTACTCTGTATTCCTGTTACTCCTTCCAAAGTGGATCACCTCACACTTCTCTGCATTAAACTCCATGTGCCATCTCTCAGCCCAGCTCTGCAGCTTATCTGTGTCTCTTTGTAACCTGCAACATCCTTTCACACTGTCCACAACTCCGGCTTTAGTGTCATCCACAAATTTACTAACCCATCCTTCTACGTCCTCATCCAGGTCATTTAAAATGATAAACAGCAGTGGCCCCACAACAGATCCTTGCAGTACACCACTAGTAACTGAACTCCAGGATGAACATTTTCCATCGACCACTACCCTCTCTTCTTACAGCTAACCAATTTCTGATCCAAACCGCGAAATTACCCTCAATCCCATGCCTCCCATTTTCTGCAACAGCCTACCGTGGGGAACCTTATCAAACGCTGAAATCCATATACACCACATCAACTGCTTTACCCTCATCCACCTCTTTGGTCACCTTCTCAAAGAACTCAGTAAGGTTTGAGGCATGGCCTACCCTTCACAAAATTGTGTTGAGTATCCCTAATCAAATTATTTCTTTCTAGATGATTATAAATCCTATCTCTTATAATCCTTTCTAAAACTTTGCCCACAACAGAAGTAAGGCTCACTGATCTATAATTACCAGGGTTGTCTCTACTCCCTTCTTGAAAAAGGGGACATTTGCAATCCTCCAGTCTTCTGGCACTATTCCTGTAGACACTGACGACAAAGATCAGAGCCAAAGGCTCTGCAATCTCCTCCCTAGCTTCCCAGAGAATCCTAGGACTTAGCTATTTTCACACTTTCCAGAATTGCTAACACCTCCTCATGAACCTCAATCCCATCTAGTCTAATAGCCTGTATCTCAGTATTCTCCTCGACAACACTGTCTTTTTCCTGTATGAATACTGACAGAAAACATTCATTTAGCGCCTCTCCTATCTCTTCAGACTCCACACACAACTTCTCACCACTGTCGTAATCTTTTATTTCTGACATACCTATAGAAAGCTTTAGGGTTTTCCTTGATCCTAACTGCCAAAGACTTCTCATGTCACCTTCTGGCTTTTCTTAACACTCTCCTTAGTCCTTCCTGGCTAACTTGTAACTCTCAAGCACTCTAACTGAGCCTTTACATCTCATCTTAACACAAGTCTCCTTCTTCCTCTTCACAAGAGATTCAACTTGTTTAGTAAACCACGGTTCCCTCACTCGACCACTTCCTCCCTGCCTGACAGGTACATACTTATCAAGGATATGCAGTAGCTGTTCCTTGAACAAGCTCCACATTTCAATTGTGCCCACCCCCTGCAGTTTACTTCCACATTCTATATCTCACCTAATCGCATCATAATTACCTTTCCCCCAGGTATAACTCTTGCTCTGCGGTACATACCCATCCCTTTCCAAGTAAACAACCGAATTGTGGTCACTATCACCAAAGTGCTCACCTACCTCCAAATTTAACACCTGGCCTAGTTCATTATCCAGTACCAAATCCAATGTGGCATTGCCTCTTGTTGGCCTATCTACATACTGTGTCAGGAAACCCTCCTGCACACATTGGATAAAAACTGACCCATCTAAAGTACTCAAACTATAGCGTTTCTAGTCAATATTTGTAAAGTTATAGCCCCCCATAACAACTACCCTGTTACTTTCACTCCTATCCAGAATCATCTTTGGAACTTTTCAGAGACCTATAGAAAATTCCCAACAGGGTGACCTCTCCTTTCCCGTTTCTGACCTCAGCTTGTAGTACCTCAGTAGACAAATCCTCATCAAACATCCTTTCTGCCTTGACTGTATTAGTCAATACGGTCCTTGACTAACAATGCCACACCTCCCCCTCTTTTACCACCTTCCCTGATCTTACTGAAACATCTAAACCCCGGAACCTGCAACAACCATTCCTATCCCTGCTCTATCCGTGTCTCCGAAATGGTCACAACATCGAAGTCCCAGGTACCAAGTTCACCTACCTTATTCCGGATGCTCCTGGCGTTGAAGTAGACACACTTCAAACCACCGTCCTGCCTGCTGGTACACTCCTGCGACTTTGAAACCTTATTGACCTCGCTACTCTCAACCTCCTGTATACTGGACTTACAATTCAGGTTCCCACCCCCACTGCTGAATTAGTTTAAACCCTCCCGAACAGCATTAACAAACTTCCCCCCAGGTTCAGGTGTAGACCATCCCATTTGTAGATGTTCCACCTACCCCTGAATGACCCCCAATTATCCAGGTATCTGAATCCCTCCCTCCTGCACCATCCCTGTAGCCATGTGTTCAAGTGCTCTCTCTCCCTATTTCTCACTCCGCTAGCACGTGGCACAGGTAACAAATCAGAGATAACAATTCAGTTCTTCCACCCTAACTCCCTGAATTTCTGCCTTACACCCCCATCCCTTTTCCTGCCTATGTTGTTGGTGCCTATGTGGACAATGACTTGGGGCTGGTGCCCCTCCCCCTTAAGGATCCTGAAAACACGATCCAAGACGTCATGGACCCTGGCGCCTGGGAGGCAACACATCAACCACGAGTCTCTCTTGTTCCTACAGAATCTTTTATCTTTCCCCCTAACTATGGAGTCCCCAATGACTAATGCTCTACTCCTCTCCCCCCTTCTCTTTTGAGCAACAGGGACAGACTTTGTGCCACAGACCTGTACCCCATGGCTTGCCCCTGGTCATCCACAAAACATAAGTCAATCCCCCTCCCCCCGCCGCAACAGTATCCAAAATGGTATACTTGTACAGGCCGGTTAGTTTAACGTCTGTGGTAGGTAAAATGTTAGAATCCGTCATTAAGGAGGAAATTGCGAGGCATCTTGAAGGGAATTGCTTGATAGGGCAGACGCAACACGGTTTCATTAAAGGGAAGTCGTGTCTGACAAATTTACTGGAGTTCTATGAGGATGTGTCTAGGGCGGTGGATAGAGGAGAGCCGGTGGATGTGGTCTTTCTGGATTTTCAGAAGGCGTTTGATAAGGTACCTCACAAGAGGTTACTGCAGAAGGTCAGAGGACATGGAGTTGGGGGTAGGGTGTTAGCGTGGATAGAGGATTGGTTGTCAAATAGGAGGCAGAGAGTGGGGGTCAATGGGTGCTATTCGGATTGGCGGTTGGTGACTAGTGGGGTGCCCCAGGGGTCGGTGCTGGGGCCTCAGCTATTTACCATTTATATAGATGATCTGGAGGAGGGAACCGAGTGTAGGGTGTCGAAATTTGCTGATGACACCAAGATTGGGGGAAAGGCAAATTGTGCGGAGGGTGTGGAGAGTCTGCAGAAGGATCTAGATAGGCTGGGCGAATGGGCCAGGAAATGGCAAATGGAATTTAATGTTGGCAAGTGTGAGGTGGTCCACTTTGGTAGGAAGAATGGTAGGAAGGACTATTACTTACGTGGCGAAAAACTGCAGCAGGCGACGGTGCAGAGGGACCTCGGGGTCCTTGTGCATGAGTCGCAAAAACCCAGCCTGCAGGTGCAGCAGGTGGTCAGGAAGGCGAATGGGATGCTGGCCTTCATAGCGAGGGGGATTGAATATAAAAGTAGGGAGGTCTTGCTGCAGCTGTATAGGGCATTGGTGAGGCCGCAGCTGGAGTACTGTGTGCAGTTTTGGGCGCCGCACCTGCGCAAGGATATTTTGGCCTTGGAGGGAGTGCAGAGGAGGTTTACTAGGCTGATACCGGAGTTGAGGGGGTTGAGCTATGAGGAGAGGCTGAATAAACTAGGCTTGTACTCGTTAGAGTTTAGAAGAATGAGGGGAGATCTCATTGAGACGTATAAGATGATGAATGGGATGGATAGGATAGAGGTGGAAAGACTCTTCCCGCTCAAAAAAGACAGTAGGACTAGGGGGCACAGCCTCAAGATAAAGGGGGGGCGGTTCAGAACGGAGTTGAGGAGGAACTTCTTCACTCAAAGGGTGGTGAATCTCTGGAATTCTCTGCCCGTTGAAGTGGTGGAGGCTGCCTCGCTAAATATTTTTAAGAAGCGGGTTGATGGGTTCTTGATAAGAGAGGGGATTAAGGGTTATGGGGAGAGGGCGGGAAAGTGGAACTGAGCCACGACAGATCAGCCATGATCTTATTGAATGGCGGGGCAGGCTCGAAGGGCCAGATGGCCTACTCCTGCTCCTATTTCTTATGTTCTTATGTTCTTATGTTATACAGAGGAACAACATGGGATCACTGCGATGACTGCTTCTTACCCTTCTCGCAGTCACCCAAGTATCTTCATTTCTAGGAGTAATTACCTCCCTGTAGCTTTTATCTATAACTGTCTCTGCCTCCCAAATGATCCAGAGTTTGTCCAGTTCCAGCTCCAGTTCCCTAACACGGTCTTCAAGGAGCTGGAATTGGGTGCACTTCCTGCAGTGTATTCAGCTGGGACATTATATTATATATAATTATATATTATTATAACATATAATCTGGATACACAACATACTACTCTTTCCTCTGTGTCATTCTCACCTGTTGCTTCCTATCGTGACCAGTTTAGAAGCCTATTAAAGTTTGGAATTGGAGAAAACTTCCCACTAACTGGAGTGATATCTTGCACAAAGGAAGATAATTGTGGTTGTTGGAAGCCAATCATCTCAATCCTAGGACAGTGCTGCAGGACTGCCTCAGGGTCATGTCCCAGGCCCAACCATGCTGCTTCAATGAACTTCCCCTCCTTAAGATCAGAAGCCGAGATCACAGTGACTCCTGAGATATTAAAGCAATCCATGTTCACATGCAGCAAGATCTGGATAACATTTAAAGCTTAGAGTGACAAATAGCAACTAATCTTGGTGCCACGCAAGTGCCAGACTAATGATATCTCCAACAAGAAAGAATCAAACTATCTTCACTTGACATATAATGGCATTACAATTGCTGAATCCGCTCTTCCCCTCTCTCACAATCATGGGAAGTACCAGTGAACAGAAATTGAATTGGACCAGCCTTATAAATACTGTAGGTACAAGAGCAGGTCAGATACTAGAAATTCCATAGCAACTCACTTCAACTCCCCAAAGCCTGCCCAGCATCTAAAGGCATGTTAAGGAAGTCTGAGAATGCAGCTTCAACACTTAAACAGCTCAATAACATCCAAAGCAGCCTGCTTGGTCAGCACCCATCCGCCACCCTAATCATGCACTCCCTCTATCACTGGTGTAGTGGCACCAGTGTGTACATTTACAAGACATACTGTAGCAACTCACTAAAACTCTTCAACTGTACCTTCCAAACCTGCAATATGTAACACCTACAGCAGGCACATGTTAACACAACCATTAGCAAGTTCCCCTCCAAGTCACAAATCATCCAGACTTGGAAATATAACGTTGTTCCTTAACTGTTGCCGAGTTAAATTCTTGGAACTCCCTCCTTAGCAACAACGTGGGAGTGCCTACATCAGTTGTTCTGCACTGGTGCAAGACAACAGCTCATCACCTTCAAAGAGAATTAAGGATGAGCAATAAATATTGGCCTTGCCAGCGAATCCCATACCAAAAAAAAATAAAAACTTAATTCAATGCATCCTGTGGAGTGACAGTGCTGTGTATCTCTGTGCAAGAATTTTGTTTCCTTTTCTATAACGTGGACCAGTTGAATTCCAAGCATTCTGCTTTAAAGCACACTCTTCATATATGTCAAGCACATAGATATACCCTGCTTGGTCTGCAAATACAGGCATGGTCAAATTGAAGAAGCTGGGGTTCTTCGCCTTGAAGCGAAAGAGATTGATTGGAGTGCACAAGATTATAACACAAAAAAAGATGACCCCCGTTAGTTGATCATACAAGGATAGGGGACACAAATTTAAGGTTTTGATGCAAGGAAGAACATTTCATACAGCAACTGGTAATGACCTGGAATTCACTGCTCATGAAGGTGAAGACGTGGAGATGATAAATGACTTCAAAGGGGAATTGGCTGGGCATTTGATTGGAATAACCTTGTATGGCTACATGATGAGTGAGGTAATAGGGCCAACTGGATTACTCTCCAGAAAGTCAATATGGAATGAGGATGGACCATAGCTTTCTTAAATGCTGGAATAACTCCATGACCTGTACCTCCTGCAGCCATCAGATTAGGCATTTCAATTCTGTGCTCACTCATCACTTGGCCACAGATTTCGTTTGCTGTCTCTTTTTCTTTTTTGTCCTACAGAACTTCTGCAAAAACTTGAAACAATTTATTTTCCACACGTAGCCATTACCTTTTATAGCTGAAGTTTGGCTTCAGTCCTTCAGGCTTCCTGAATATAAATTTAACACCTTATTCCCTTTTGGCAAGATCGCAGGCCTTGCTCAAATTGGCCAAGCATGCATCATGGTTAAGTGCTACATCTGTCTAACGTACAATATCATTGGTTGCATAGTCAAAGTTGCTGAACGTTTACAAACCCAGATCAGCACTATTTATGCCTTGACCAACAGAGGTACTCCAAGATCCACTCTGTGGATAGCAGAAACAGATGAAAGCTGATGATGCATCCTTGTTGAACTCCAACGTAACAACAGAGAAAGCTGACAATATTAATTACCTTAAAAGTTCATTAGATATTGATGCTTCTGAAGAGGAGATACATCAATAAACTGAGATATGTTCTCTTGACATGTGGAAGTCAAGAACTGAACTAACAACCAAATTGCAGGCATCCCAATCAAGGTTCTGTCCAGACGTGTGCATACGTCAATAATGACCAGGAAGCACTTAGACCCAAAGGACTTTAAAAAACCTCAATTTAGGCTTCAACAATACATGAAACAGCACACAACTTTTAGGACTGGAAACACTGCATGTGCATTGGTAGGTCCCATTGATGGAGTGGACAAAGTTGGACTAGTCATATCCTCTTCACTTTCAAATCAATTACTATATCTCAACTATTGAGTAAATCCACATATAAAATCGCAAAAACGGCTAGTTATTGATTTTTGTTTGTATAGATCTTTCACTATATCTGAATACGAGTTATTGAGTCTTCTACCTCTCTTGACACACTGCGCCATCCCAAGCCAGTTAGATGCAAAATCTTAGTTGCAAAAATATTGCAAATTCAGTAATTCTCATCATCTTTGTGTACAAACACACACCACAAAATAATCAGAGTGAAATGACCATGTCATTTGTGTATGAAATAATAGTGATGGAAACAATACATGGTTCTGCTTGATAAACGTGCTGATATAAAGCACCTCTTTGAAAAGAAATGGCACAGAAAATTGCATAAAAATGAAAAAAGTTTAACAGGGTTCAGATGTATATTCCTCATGTTTCTGATCCATTATAAGGAATACCAGCTGATTATTAGGCTGCAATACCAAAAATGGAGATGGTATTTGACTGCACTTCAGCTGGCAGTTTTAAGAACATGGTTCAATTGAAATCTTGAGCTAAACCAAATACATTTATTGTGGTTTCCCTGTACGCTAGGAATGCAACATTGCTAACCCAGAAAATTACCAAGCATCAGCAAGGGTTGCATGTCCTTCAGCTCATTGGTCATCAAAATCAATTGGTATTGGAAAAATGAGAGACTAAGATGCTTTGAACAGCAAAAAATAGAGTAGAATTTTCCTGCAAGAAAAGAAAGAGTCACTCCATATATGGTGCTTAGTTTTGCAACTTCAGATCTGAAAGAACAGAGCTAAAGTGTTCCAATTCCAAAATGAGATTATCTTGGATTACTTTGCAGAATGTTAAGGTACCAATCTGGGACTGGAAAAATAATCACATCCTCATCCTTGGCATTCTTTCTGCACAAATGCCTGTCTCCACATCCAAGCCATGTATTTTACAGAAAATTACATGTCTTTTTTCCTTTTCTATCTCTCCACTCAAGAGAAAAATTGGACTGGAAATGTTTATATATAGATTAAAAATTGCTGTATGGTTTGTTGGAGACATTTTTCAGTGTTTATTGGGAAGAAATTTAATTTTCCTTGGAGTCATTTAGATCTGCATAACTCTTCCAAGACATGCCGAACTCCTTTTGTAAAAATACTGCTCACCAAGATAGGGGGTATAAAACTGTAGAACAGAACATTTTCTACCTCATGTACCATAAGTATGATTAGATTCTGCATAGTGCTTGAAGTATTGCCCCTTGTTTCAACTCTAAACTTACTTCCTTCATTTTCCACTTCAGCCACACAGACTTCCAAGTTAGTACTGAATGAAGAACAACTTCTGGTTCAGACAAGTTATCAGAAGAAACTTGATTGATAAATAAGAACGTGCACAATAATGTCATTTCAAATACAATGCTACAGCTATTTAGATCACAAACTTTTGTTCTAAGGCTAATATACAAATGCCTTTTAATGGCAAATACTTTGTAATATCGGCAATGAAATCTGCAAATGGGTGAAAAACTCTTCCTAATTTTACAATTGCTTGCCCATTTGAATCTGATCATCATAAAAAATGAAACTTTAAAAGAGAAAGACTGTACAGCAGTAATGAGATTTCAATTTTAATTTTAAACTGCAGCAATATCTTATGTTTCAGTGTAGCAATACTTGTCATTCCACATTCTGCACTGCAGAAGTTACATAAATTGTAACTTCACTTTCAAAAGGAAAAACTTTAATATCATCCTTACTTTGGAGACGGTATAACCTCTCTTTAAATCAGTGCACACTGTAAAGCAGCATTACAATTTAGGAAACAATGCTGATTTGTTTAGTCAAGATAATTTGCAATAAAATAATTCCAGCATTTTAAGTGAACAAGGTTTTTGGACCCATTTACATTGCGGCTGCCCACCTGAGTCCAGAAGCTGCCGTCCTGGTTCCAGCCAGACAAATCGCTGTTTATGTTGCCTGGCCCCTGCCCAGCTGAAACTGCCGCGTTTGTGAAACTGCTCTGCAAAGGTCTGAATAAATACATCAGCTGAGCTGCTTCCGGAAAATAGAAACTGAAATGTTTGAACAGAGGGAGATGGTACATTTGTGGCAGATCATTTCTAGAATAACTGATCCTTGCTGAGCATTTGTCAAATCACATTTAACATTGCAGTGGATTTACACTCCCTATAAAAATGAAGCATTGTGGAATTAGAACCAAAAAAATCACTTTGTGCTCATGCCAAGCTTGCAGTTTAAATGCACTCTTAACACAATAAAGCTTTTAAGCACAGGTTATTATTAAAGCAACATTGTGCATTAACAATTTAATTATTTGCACGAATCTTTGTTCAGATTTTTGCAAGTAAGTCTGACTGTCACATCAAATACAGTACGTACTCCAGTTAATGCTATGGTTGCTGCTTGCCTGAGACATGGCCGATGGGGGTGGGTGCCAAGAAACTTAAAATACTCAGCATATTCAGAAAATAATGATAATGTTGCAAGTGTTTCAAGAGTGATTCCCTGCACTTTGGATTTTAATTTTAGAATTAGGGAGACAACTACTGTTACGTTTTGCAGCTGAAGGCCAACCACACCACCCACTGGAATCATGGATATGTGTTTATGTATTGTCATCACGTTTTAAAGATTTCTTTAAAAACATTAAACTGCATTCTAACATATGATCTCAATCAATCCAGACGGCATAATCTCCTGGCATAATCAATGAGTCTCATTCTCTATTGTTTGAAATAGGGATAGACAGAGAGGCAATGATGAACATAGCAAAATCAAATATCGCAAATCAAAGACCCTCCTCAAAAAATAAACAACCTTTAATTTTCTGATTTCGATGGCATTCAATCAAGTGTAACTTAAAGTTTTAAATATGGATTCACTGCATTGATACTTAATTTTTTGCAAATTGCTGCTGTCATTCTAATGAGATGTTGTTTCTTATTGTTGTCAGGTTTATGGCTTATTTACTCAAACTGACTTAAGAAAGCAAATTCTTTGTTGGTAATGCACTCTTGCCCTGGTCCCTTTCATTGAGGAGGTTAGATCTACTCAACTCTGCCCAAAATCTGACTGTATTCACTTTCCAACTATTTTCTTTCCATCCTGGTTAAACCATTCCTGTTCAGGTTTGGACATTCCCCATAGGCATCTTAATACCCAACTTTACGCATCCAAGTTCCACATGGATAACTCCACAGTTCTCAGTTTATTAAAATATGACTAAAGACATAGTATTTTATATTACCAATGCTAATTTTATTTATTTTTGGTATTGCATAAGTTTCAAAAGTAAACATTTCAGAAATGCACTCAAGGAACACTGCTAATTTAAACAATTTCTAATCTTGTAGGAAATTATTTCATCAAAGTGGCTCTGAATAGTGCCATTATGCAATACTTAAAGAAAAAGCAAACTTGCATTTTATAGCCACAGCAATGTACTTTAAAAGTAAACTCACTATTTGGAAATGCAGCAGCCAATTAGCAGAGAGGGCTTTCATAAACAGCAAAGGTATAACAACCAGATAACCAGTTTTTCTGGTCTGCTGCTCTATGTAGAAATAAAATTGAGGCTGCCCTCTCTAAGTCACATTTATACAATGAAGCTACTTGTGAGAAACATTGTAGAGGACTACCAATTGCAGGTATTGGCAATAAATATGATTTCAGCTCTGACAAAGGGTCATCTAGGCTTGAACATTGGCTCTATTCTCTCCCCGCAGATGCTGTCAGACCTGCAAAGATTTTTCCAGCATTTTCTGTTTTTGTACACAACTTCATAGTCTGATTTTAGACAGTGTCGTGCCCTAAAGCAAAATTCTAAAAAGGTGAGTCTTTAATTGTCATGTCAGTATTGACTCAATAATTTTGACAAACTGAAATCAATTCCAAGTGTTTAGCACCCTTGACAGATTTTCCCCACTTACTATTTGTGTATAACGAAACATTCAACTTTTTGTGCTGGTCTAATTTTCTATCAATAATTTTCTAAACAAGAAAATAGATTTGTACAAGGGAATCATCTTTGGAAGGTATTGCAAACACCAAGCCACATACACAGTACTCTTCTGTGCTTAAATCTGTAGAAATATTGGCACAATGCTTTACATAGAAGGCTAAACCATCAAGGCAAAATTTGCTGCAGGACTGAATGTAACAACATCTGTTGTTTGTTAGATTCATCTTTGTCCATTTAATCTCAAACATCTTGTGTTACAAGCAGCTGTGTGTAGGAGCTGAAGAACTTGCAGCAAGGGAAACTGGTCATTTGTGAACATAGAAAGCAATCAGACTGGAGGATTACAAATGTACAAGAACCGAGAAGGACATGTAAATTAGTGTGGATGAATTAATTGCGAACCAAGACAAAAAGAGAAAATCAGCCAACTAGATATCAGATTGAGAAAAAAGGATAAAGTTTTAAAAAGTTTTATTTTATTTCAATTAAAACCTAAATGAATGTATTAAGTTAGTTTTTGATGCCATGGAGGTACATTGACAATAATTAATATTAAGTCATCTAAAGATCTGACAATAATTTCAGACTTAATCAAATGGCTCACAATACGATCCTTGCAACATTTCAAAGCAGCTCCAACTTAGTGGTGCATTTTGTTTGCAAGTAACATTGAAATTCTCATCCTTGTTTTTAAATCTCCCCATCACCTTTCCCTACCTCCATCATAAATAAAAATTAATTGCTAGAAATACTTAGCAAGTCCGGAGCATCTGTGGAAGGAGAAACGGAGTTAACATTTCAAGTCCAATGTGACTCTGAAATATGTGTGCCATTCTAATTCTAGGCCCTTGAGTATTATAGACTTTTGGTCCACTATTGGTGACTTTCACCTGCCAAGGTCTTAATCTCTGAAGTTCCCTCCCTACATCTCTCTGATTCTCTATCTTTATTTCTTCCTTTAAAATGCTCCATAAACCCACCTCCTTTGCCCTATTATCTCCTTATGGGATTCTGCAACTAACTTTGCTTTACAAAACTCCTGTGAATTTCCTCTAATGCAATACTTTCTGCTAGCAAAGGCCGTTCCAAATCTTTTAATTTTACTAGATGGACTTTCTTTCCAGACTGGAAATAATTTTAACCAGATGCTGCACAGTCTTCAATTATCAGACCTGACCATTAATACAGTGTTATCTTGAAAATTCAATTTACATTAACAAGGTACTACAGTATGCACACAGAAAACAGCATGAGGAACATTACAATGTGGGAAGATTTAAATAGAGTCTTATGAAAATCTGACTGATCCACAAGGTGACCAGGACAATTAGAGAGCCTTACATACACAAGCCTAACAACTGGAATACACATCCAAAAGGAAAAAAATATTATCTTGATTTAATTTACCAAATCTATCCTCCAGATCCTGCACAGAAAGCCAATTTTTCATTGTGGGAATGACTTAACACTACAAGTCCAACATCCAGAGCCAGCAAAAAAAGCAAACAAACTCTTAAATCTTTTGTTCCTCTTCTCGACTCCAACCCAGTCTCACTTCCTGTTTAATCAAAATCTTCCTGTGTTTAATTACAATTCCCAACCCTCATGGTGCTTTTTCCAAACAAGCACTTCTTGTTTTGAAATATGAATGTATTGACTCAGTTCACAAGGATTCATTCACGAGAAGCGATCCACAGTTCATCTAACAATGTGTCAGGAGAAAGGAGGGCGGGAAGCAAGACAGAGAGCCAGCATTTATCAGGGAAGTACATTAACAGTTTTTAAGATCATTAGTACCTGATATTAAATGCCTTAGTATGTCTCAGGAAAAAATGCTATTTTGTGTTCTTTTGCAATTGAGATAATTTCCAATGTGTGTCCCAACATAACCCAAGATAAGCCTCTCATTTTTAAGTGCAAATACCCAGCAATCACTTTCTTCTTCAATCACAACATAAATTTGATCAATGACTGCCACTCTTCGGCTTAGGACTTTCATGTCATCCCTTTGTTTTATAACCAAGGATCTAGTATTCACTCAAAACTGGGTAAACCAGCATCAAGATCAACAAATTTCAAGTCTTGGTATTCTGCAACACTTATTCAGTTTTCAGGATCTTTTATGCTGATTTAAAAACATCCTGAAACCACCCCATCCATAAAACTGATAGGGCCTCCAGATCAAATTAACAAGCGAAGCATGTTTCTGCCAACTGTGCCAGTTTGCAACTGTTCAAAGATGCTGTTCTAATGAAGATGGTTCTTTGGTGAAAAGTCACTAGTTTTAAAACTTAAATGTTAAACAGTAGTTTACCAAAAGAAACAGTACTATGCATCAGTGAAACTAACAAATGGTTTTCTATGTTGTGTTATTTTCAGTTATTTAAAATCTAGTTACTCAGATGATTGACTGGACAACAACGTATATTTATACTGTGCTGAAACTTACAATCCCAACTATTTGTGATAAACCCATTTCCAACTGTTTAACTAAAATGGTTCCAGGTCACTATTCTTTTTTTTAAAACGTTCAAACCTCTTGTATTAATGGGAAATCAAGGGGAAAATTTGAGAATTTTTTTTAAAATCATGATCTCTGCAGCTCTCTGTGTGTCTCATTCTCACAGTCTTAGGTGATGTCATTGTTGGGAGGAAAAAAGCTATGGAACAGGTCAGATGACAAGAGTTCATTTTCAAGGTTGGAGCTGCAGGTTTGAGTTTTTAACATAAGAACATAAGAAATAGGAGCAGGAGTAGGCCATCTAGCCCTTCGAGCCTGCCCCGCCATTCAATAAGATCATGGCTGATCTGTCGTGGCTCAGTTCCACTTTCCCGCCCTCTCCCCATAACCCTTAATCCCCTCTCTTATCAAGAACCCATCAACCCGCTTCTTAAAAATATTTAGCGAGGCAGCCTCCACCACTTCAACGGGCAGAGAATTCCAGAGATTCACCACCCTTTGAGTGAAGAAGTTCCTCCTCAACTCCGTTCTAAACCGCCTCCCCTTTATCTTGAGGCTGTGCCCCCTAGTCCTACTGTCTTTTTTGAGCGGGAAGAGTCTCTCCACCTCTATCCTATCCATCCCATTCATCATCTTATACGTCTCAATGAGATCTCCCCTCATTCTTCTAAACTCTAACGAGTACAAGCCTAGTTTATTCAGCCTCTCCTCATAGCTCAATCCCCTCAACTCCGGTATCAGCCTAGTAAACCTCCTCTGCACTCCCTCCAAGGCCAAAATATCCTTGCGCAGGTGTGGCGCCCAAAACTGCACACAGTACTCCAGCTGCGGCCTCACCAATGCCCTATACAGCTGCAGCAAGACCTCCCTACTTTTATATTCAATCCCCCTCGCTGTGAAGGCCAGCATCCCATTCGCCTTCCTGACCACCTGCTGCACCTGCAAGCTGGGTTTTTGCGACTCATGCACAAGGACCCCGAGGTCCCTCTGCACCGTCGCCTGCTGCAGTTTTTCGCCACGTAAGTAATAGTCCTTCCTACCATTCTTCCTACCAAAGTGGACCACCTCACACTTGCCAACATTAAATTCCATTTGCCATTTCCTGGCCCATTCGCCCAGCCTATCTAGATCCTTCTGCAGACTCTCCACACCCTCCGCACAATTTGCCTTTCCCCCAATCTTGGTGTCATCAGCAAATTTCGACACCCTACACTCGGTTCCCTCCTCCAGATCATCTATATAAATGGTAAATAGCTGAGGCCCCAGCACCGACCCCTGGGGCACTCCACTAGTCACCAACCGCCAATCCGAATAGCACCCATTGACCCCCACTCTCTGCCTCCTATTTGACAACCAATCCTCTATCCACGCTAACACCCTACCCCCAACTCCATGTCCCCTGACCTTCTGCAATAACCTCTTGTGAGGTACCTTGTCAAACGCCTTCTGAAAAATCCAGAAAGACCACATCCACCGGCTCTCCTCTATCCACTGCCCTAGACACATCCTCATAGAACTCCAGTAAATTTGTCAGACACGACTTCCCTTTAATGAAACCGTGTTGCGTCTGCCCTATCAAGCAATTCCCTTCAAGATGCCTCGCAATTTCCTCCTTAATGACGGATTCTAACATTTTACCTACCACAGACGTTAAACTAACCGGCCTATAATTCCCCGCCTTTTGCCTGGCACCCTTCTTAAACAACGGCGTAACATTAGCCGTTTTCCAATCTTCCGGCACTTCCCTGGGATCCAGCGACGTCTGGAAAATAACCACCAAGGCATCCACTATAACCTCCACCATTTCTTTCAGAACCCTCGGATGCATTCCATCCGGTCCTGGGGACTTGTCCATAATCAGCCCCTCCAGTCTGTCGAATTTTAGAAGGGACAGCAGGCTAAAAAGTGTTTTCCCACTCTCCCTGTTGTTTTCAGCAAACCATTGTTTGTTTGTTGAAAACAAGATCTTGTTTTCCTGAAGGGTGAAAGTTTGCTTTGTTGGGGGCTGGACCAGAGTGTCTCTGGTGTCCTGGGAAGCTGTCCTGGAATCTTCAAACTGTTCAAAGTCTCAAGAGCATTTGACTGCAGAATTTAACTAATAGCTTCAATCCCCGTTGTTACATATGCTTTAGTCTATGCTGCGTTGAACAATTTTAAAGGGGAACGTGTTTGATGGGTTTTTATGGAGGTTTGTTTTATTGGACAGCTTTGTATACGTTCATTAAGGGTTATACATTATTACAGTTGTCTTGTTTTTGTTGTAATTGTTAGAAGTTGTTTGTGGGCAGCACGGTAGCACAGTGGTTAACACTGCTGCTTCACAGCTCCAGGGACCTGGGTTTGATTCCCGGCTCGGGTCACTGTTTGTGTGGAGTCTGCACATTCTCCTCGTGTCTACGTGGGTTTCCTCCAGTTTCCTGCCACAGTCCAAAGACTGTGGGCCATGTAGGTTGGTTGGCCATGTTAAAAAATTGCCCCTTAGTGTCCTGAGATGCGTAGGTTAGAGGGATTAGTAGCTAAAATGTGTAGGAGTATAGTGGTAGGGCCTGGGTGGGATTGCGGTCGGTGCAGACTCGATGAGCCGAAGGGCTTCCTTCTGCACTGTAGGGATTCTATTATCTATGATTTTGCCAATTTTCCTTCCATACATATTAACTATATTCTTAAATAAACTTTGTTTGATAAAAGCTCCTTAGTAGGTCTGAAGAGGAACACATCATGCTTATCCTAGCCAAATTCAAGATGAAAACTTATAATTCAGATGGGCTTCATAAAACACTTTGGAGTTTCTAATCTGAATCATAAAACAAGGAATATTTTGTAATGGTGGGGGGAAAGGAGAGAAGAAAAATCATATTCACTTCAGAGAACTCACATAATTATGCACAATGACTGTTCAGAATGACAAGTGTGCTCTAAGTGGAAACGTACACCATTCATACCCAAATACATTTTATCAAAACATTATGATATGGTATCCTGTGTACAAAAAACCCAAACTCATGTCATGTGAAGAAAACATCTGGATCCATGATTTGTGATCAAATTTAATAAAACCAGGTTTTGGATTAAGGTGGAATTATTTTAAAGAGTTGACCATTTTAATCATTAAACTTGGATAGTGCAGCTGTTTTCTCCCAATGCAATTTTGCCCACTGTTGGTTTCAACCAAGAAATTGCATAAGTGTAGCTTTCAAGACCAGAAGGGACATTTTCAAAGAGAACTGTTGTGGTACATGGTGCACTTAACGTAGTTATAGAATTTTTCCTAAAACAATGCAAAAGTTGTATTCAGTGGTATCCATAACTTTGGATTTTGAACAGTAGCATAATTAGCTGCTCATTTGTCAAACTGTCTCTATTTATTGACTACTAAAATATTAAAATATAAAAAGCATTATATTTTCTAAAAATCTCTCAAAAATATTTAAATAGGTATTTAACATATTTAAAATTGCATGGGAATCGAACTTATAAATTAAAAGTTCTAGTCGAGAGATACATGTGGTGGAAACACATGAGGTGCAGAGGTGAATTTACCCTGTAAAATGTCACACCATTCTTTTTAATGCCAATGTTGCAAAACCAAATGCCAAGCTAGGCACCAACAATAGTTGTTGATAGGAGCAGTAGATCATTTGCACCTTGATTCTAAAATCCGCATGAACTGCTTACAAATTTCAACCTTGTTTGAACTATTGTATTATAGTCTTTTGTTACATCATCATAATATTTACAACTATTTTATTTCATATTGTGGAACTTTGTGTGTTCCATGAAACAATGCTGTGACGTTGAGAGCCTATGGTGAGCCTGTGAAATTCATTACCACATGAAGTAGTTGATGCCAAAACATTGAATGTATTCAAGAAGTGGTTAGATATAGCACTTGGGGTGAATGGGATTAAAGGTTATGGGGAGAAAGCAGGATTAGGCTACTGAGTTGGATGATCAGCCACAATCATAACGAACGTTGCTGCAGGTTTGAAGGGCCAAATGGCCCACTCCTGCTCCTATCTTCTACGTTTCTATGTTACAAGTTTAGATGAAAAAGAATTGGAGGGGGCTCAAATGGAGCATAACTGCCAGCATGGACCACTAGTCGACCAAATGGTCAACTTCTGCAAGACGCACTGATGGAACCTCAAAATTCCCCATGCACTCTTCTGCCCCCCTGCGCTCCTCCCCCCCACCCCAAACTCCCCACTGGACTCTCCCAACTACATCCTTAAGACTGTTCTGCATCCAATTACCCCCCGTGATCACACTCACCCCTCCGACTATCTCCTCAACTGACTTTCACCCCGTATGTCCCCGTCTCTAAAATCATCAACCACCCACCTGTCACCCTATTCCCTCACCCACTTCCCTTATACACAACTCTCTTCATAGCTTCTCAAAGTGGCTATTGGGTCCTTAAACATACAGAAATATGGCAGCTAGCCCTGTGGAAAGGGACATGTCTCACGTTCCCCCAAAGCTCCTACACCAAGAAAAAGGGCCCTATACTCCACATTTTTGAGAAGGTCATCTGCAGAATTCCAGATGAGAGATGTGGCGCTCTGATGCAAGGGAAGAGGAGCAGAGTGGCAATGTGTTGTATACCACTCCTCAGAAAATTCAGCCCTTTACATAACCAACACCATTAAACCAAAAACAGGTTAACTAGCCGTTCAATCCATTGTTATCCGTGGGACTCAACAATGTGGAAATCTACCACTGGTTTTGGCTACAAACAACAATGGCTGTAAAGGACTTGGAAATGTCTTGTTCCTTCTTTGATGATAGAATCCTTTATTTCAAGTTCATTTCACAATAATGCATTCTAAATATTGCTATTTACTATCCTTGTAAAAACATCGTCCAACATGTAAAATCCAAACAAATGCAAAGTAACATGACTTACAATATGCAAAGTCATCACAAACCCACTTTCCACACATTACATCTTGCACATGTACAACATTAGAAAGATTTCATGGAACTCAATAAAAACAGAGATCACACAATTCACCATAACATTTAAAGCCTATTGGATCTGATTAGATTGAAAGTTTTCTATCTAACTTTTAAGTCAATTTGACTGATAAAAAAAAGTACAGTGAATCGATTTCACATCAGAGCCAAAAGCAAAGAACTGTTAATGGAACTTATTTCAATAACTTATATTTCTTTCTCTAAATAATTGGGAATAAACCTATTTATAACTTAGTCTTTGCAAAATGCCCAGTAAAACAGATATGGTCTGAACTGATGAGCCGTAGAGGAAATTCAACAATCCTCTTACGTTATAGAGACAATCCCAGATTACTGTGTGTACAAAGTCTCACTACAGTCTATAGAAGGTACAGAGATATCTATAGGAATTAGTTTTTGGATGTGCAGGAGATATGTTTGCTGATAAAAGCAAGAACCGTAATAGTGCGCAACTCGAAGAACCTTCAATTTTGTAGTATAAAAATGGAGCTACTGTTTTGATGCCAACTAGAAAACAAGTAAATTCTGGAGAAAAAACAAGTACAGAAAACAAGCCTTTTTATCACCATAAAGTGTGGTCAACTGATAGATTGCAGTACAATTTTTTTAAACAGATGCTTTATTAGCAAACTGGTTTGTATAAGTTTTTTTTATGACTACTGCTGTGCTTAGAATCTCTAAAGTGCAGGAAGAGGCCATTTGGCCCATCAAGCCTGCACCAACAACAATCCCACCTAGGCTCTATCCCCATAACTCCACATATTTACCCTGCTAATCCCTTTGACACTAAGGGACAATTTAGCATGGCTAATCTGCCTAACCTATACATCATATGGTCAGGGAATCCCTAGGTTCAACTACATGCAGACTTCGCAGGGTCATTTATGGGCTCTATATTCTTATTTCTTTTTGATGCCCAGTCAAAATGGATCAAAGTGCATCAAATGGCCTCTATCGCTTACAACACCGTAAAACTCCAGCAATCATTTTGCACATATGGTATACCTGAAGTCCTCAATGGACAATGGGATCCCATTTACCTGCAGGGTGTTTCAACCCTTCATGAATACAAATGCAATGAGTCACATCTGCATGGCACCCTATCACCGAGCCTGGCTGACTGAGTGGTCTAGTTATTCAAAAGTAACATGAAAAAAAATGACGGCTCTTTGGAAATGAAGCTTGCATGTGTTCTTTTCAATTGTAGGGCAATATCGCACAAGACAACACGAGTAACCCTAGCAGAGCTACTGAGGGGCTGATCCATAACCTGAATTATCACACTGACGTTTGTGGGACATTGTTGTGCACAAATTAGTTGCTATGTTTTCCTACAACACGATACTTCAAAAAGTAATTAATTAGTTGTAAAGTACTTTGGTACATCCTGTGGACATGAGAGACACTATATAAATGTGAGCCTTTATCATGAACCCTGCTGATGTTAACCAAAAGTGTGTCCCAACTTGGAAACACTGGTTCATGGTGGTGAATAGTTTTGGCTCCAGGAATGGTATAAGGGGCCACATGTGATACCCAATGAAAACTACAACCAGCCCAAATCGTAGTATAACATTTACTAAAAACTATTTATTACAATAAGGAAAAAGACAAACATGCTTAATGGTATTTCACAGCCACTTCTATTTCTTCAATGCTGTAATTAAAAAAAAGCACATCACCCCTCTGCCAAAACAAGTACAAATATATACAAAACAAAAATTGTGCATCAATCCACTTCTGCTATGTCCATTCCCTAAATTCTAAAAAGCCTACAAACATTTGTGTTTCAAGGTTCAGACAGATGCTGAATCTCTCAAAAGCAGCCATGCAATTTCTTGTAATTACTAGGAGACAAAACTATCATTAAATGAAGACACTGATGTTTTTATTGGGCAGGTCCCTATGATTGTCTTCAAATAAACTCACCTAAACGACACATAGAAATGGTATGTACAGCATTTAAAGTTTTGCAACTTTGATTCTTGCTTGGACAGAGCGAAGAGGAAAAATAATGAAAAATATTTCATTGATCCACTGCAAAATAATCAAAGTTAGTGTGCAGCTAAAGCAAGCAGTTAGGAGTAAATGGAGGTAGTCTTTACAACAAAACAATTGGATATTAGAAGTAAATAAGTTTTACTACGATTATTCAGTGCCCTGGTAAGGTCATAAATTGAGTTCTGCATACAGATTTGATCTTACCTAACAAAGAGTATATTTGCTTTAGGGAGTGCAACAAAAGGTCACTGGACAACAACTAGGATGAGGAGATTATCCAAAGCGAGGGGACTGAGTACCTAGACCTATATTGTCTAGAGTTTAGAAGAATGAGGAGCAACATTTTGGTCAGGATTTTGCAGTATTAATGGGGGTGAATGCCGATAGTATCCCGGTCATTATTCCTCTGAATCTAACAGCAACTTCTGCAGTCTAGAGATATAGTTAATGAGGAAATCCAAAAATTGCTGTCAGGGATTCTATGCTTCTGTCCAGGATGAAATGTTGAAGTCCCACAACCCCAACCCCTTTTCCCAGACTGCAATAAAGGAGAAATCACTGTATTGATTTGGAACATCCCATTCCCAACTAAGTCCACTATTAAAAACAGATGAAAGTTAGACCTTCTTGAATGTAGCGTGAGAGTTTTTATGGACTCAGTACATCATTAATTAATAAACAGCCTCACTGGCCCTGAAAAAGCACAATTTGTATTTGTGGAATTTCAAATATTGCCAAATCACATTTGAAATTTCCACTTTCCCTGATCCCATGTCTATGTTTCAATCATTTATTTCACTCGCTGTAATATTTTAATTGAAAGTGGAAAAAATAGTGAATTTACTTCTTGGTTTGCTCTGAGAAAACGTTAATGACTCTCTGCACACCCTGCTTGACAACATCACTGTTGCTAGATGTTGGGAGATTCATTCGACTTGACGCCAGATTCAACCTGACATCAAGCATGGGGAAACCATGCTACTGACATCACTAGGTCTTTGTAGTTAGCTTTCATACGATCCCCACAGAGCAGAAGTAGGCCAGTCAGCCCACTGAGCCTGTAGCAACAACAATCCTACCCAGGCTCTATCCTGTAACCCTACATGTTTACCCCGCTAATCGCCCTAACATTAAGGGGCAATTTAGCATGCCCGATCAACCTAACCTACACATCTTTGAACTTTCAAAGTCAACAATTAATTTCGCTTCACCACTGTCTGCAAAACCTAGACTATAAAATTCTTAAGAAGCTTGAGAAGAGAACAGCTTGAGGTGATATTGCTTTCCCAACATGATACCTCAATTAAGCATTAAATGGAGAGGGGAATTTACAGAAACTAGGATATACTCCCAGAAATTTAAAAAATTAAAGGTGATTTGATCAATGTTTTCAAAATTAAGTGGACAGATAGTATAACAGAAATGAGTGTAAGGCTAGCATAATCCAAAAATTACAACCAGACATTTCTAGACAGGGAACACATGGATGATTATGACTTGGGGGGGGGGGGGGGGGGAATAAGTGTTGAGGAGCATTGCTATTAGACCAAATAAAGTTGCATTTATGTAGCACTTTTCATAAACACCTAATATCTCAAAGCACTTTACAGTCAATGATATGTTGTTGTGATGTAGGAAATGCCACAGCCAAATTGTACACGATAAAACTCTCAAAAACAGCAAGGTAATTGAAAGGGTTAAAAATCAAAAGTTTAAAAATCACATAAGCTGCAAGCTGAACCTCAATCACACAGGGAAAGCTATATGCAAATGACAGATTTTGATAAGGGTCAATGACTATCCAACTGAATGACATGCATCTGCAGTTCATAGCTGCCCATTAGACAAGGAACAACAGAAAGGAAGGTTGAGATACAATTGGTCAGAGTAAAAGCTATCATTTCTTGATAATATAACATGCATAAGTTTTAATTGGACGTTATATCCTTATGTATACATGATGTAACCTTAACTGTGATTGGATAGAGATAACTCCTGTACGTCTATTGGTATATATTAATTACTTGTAATCAAAGCTGAGACTTTAATTGCCTTTGTATTTTTCACTCTGGATGCTCTGAATGGACATTCAGGGTCCTATATCGTTTAATAAAGCATCTTGAAATCACTGTTACTTTGTTTGGCTACTTGAGAGGAACAATAGCTTTTAAACACAACAATCATCGTAACTGTCCCTAACAGCGATAATAAAAAACAAAGAACAAAAGAACAAAGAACAACCCAGCATGGGAAACAGGCCCTTCGGCCCAACAAGCCCACGCCGCCGCATCACCCTACACCTATTCTACCCTCCGTGTCTACGAATGGAACCCCTAACTTAGCCAGATTCAGGCTAAATGATCAGATTTTCTGTAATGCTGAGTGAGGGATAAACATTGGCCACAACACTGGGAATAGCTCCCCTGCTCTTCTCCAAAATACTGCCTTGGGATCTTTTACATCCCCAGAATAAACAGATGAGGCTTTGGTTAAAAACTTCATCAGAAAGACACCAACCACCTCCACACTGCTGCACTCCCTCAATGTTGCCTTGAAGCACAGCTTTAAATTTTTCTGCTCAAGCCTGGGTTGAGTTTTGAATTCAGGACCTTGTAACTCTCAGGCAAGGTTGCTACCAACTAAGTTATGGTTGACACTGCAGCGCCATGGCTGATAGACAGTTCAGCAGCACAGAAACAATGAATGGGTATTGTCAATATTCATGTGAAAACTAATGCTCTTACAATGTAATTAAAGCACCACATAAAGATGAAAAAAAAGGAGGCCAATGGTGGAACCTGGCGACACAAGTTAATGTGGGGCATACTTGAGTTAATTTGCAACTGCAGACAAGAAATGACTGCAAGAAATAAGCTGACAATGACAGAAATAGGAATGTCAATATGATAGAAAATACCACAGAGATGAATGACAGGAGATAAGTGGTGGAAAAGAATGGTGCAATTGGTGTCAAGGACTTCAGGAAGGTTAACAGGAGATATCACTCCTTAGGCATTATCACACAAAATGTCAGTGATGCCTTTGTCTAGGTTGGTTTCACTACTGTGGTTAAAATGGAATCCAGATTTATGGGACTCAAATAAGGTTCACATGATGGGCATGTATTTGAATAATGAAAAGAAATTCCAGAGCTTAAGTGAGGTTAAAAGTTGAAAATATTAGACAAAAGTGGTGATGGGTAGTTTATTTCAGAAGCAAGGCAACTGCACCAGTTTGAAAATGAGTGTATAGGTGGGCCTGTGCACCTGGGCCTTCGCACGTGGGCCTGTGCGTGCACACACCCGTGTCTGTGTGCCCGCCTGTGTGGGCATGTGCCCCTACCTGTGGGTCTGTGTGCATGCAAGTGGGCCTGCATACATGCATTTGGTGGATTTCCATGCACACAGGCATTCCTGGGTGCATGTCTGCATGCAGGCTTGCGCACATGTCAGCACGCACCAGCAAGTGTATGCATGCCTGCACATTTGTGTGTGCCGCCACATATATAGGTGTGTGTGTGCACGCGCTGATTATGAGGGAACAGTTAAGTATGTTAATGAGTATTGAGTTAAGGGTAAATTGAGAGGTCAGGACCAATATTAGCAATTCTGTAAGTGCAGTTTGTTTTTTTAAGTTCAAGAGCCTCATAGCTATGTGTTGGCAAGTCAAATCATTGGGCCAAATGAAAGGATCACATCTTTGGCAGAGTGGCAATGAGGAAAGACTACCTTAGTGAACAAGCTGTTACATGCTCAGTTCAATTTCACTAGTCCCAAAGTGGATGAAAGTGTATGCGATTGTATCCATTACATTGGTGGTACAGCTAGGAGGACTCATTAGGGATGAACATAAGGTAAGTTTGTCAGAGATATAGATGTGACAGAGCTCTGGAAATAAATGGAACTGTTATAGAAAGTAAATCTTCCATCAATTTCTTGTAATTGCAAGAATAAGATGGAAAAACAACATCAAAGTATTAAAATATGCACTAAGTACAAAAGTTTTCTTGGCATCTTGTCCTCTTTTGGCACTCCTAGAAAGTAAATCTTATACTTCTAGTGCTCATATCATCCACCATAAAATTCTCGACCATAAGATATAGGAGCAGAAGTAAACCACTTGCCCATCAAGTCTGCTCCACCATTCATCGAGATCATGACTGAGTTGATGTGATAATCCTAATCTAACCCAGCAAAGGTGAGAAAACATACTTTCATATGCTTTATTTCTTTAATGTGCAATACTGTTGTACCCCAAAACAATAATGTTCTCCCCATGTATGCTGTTTTTCAAACATTATTTCTTTTTGTTTCAGGGGTTTAACATGTGTGGATATTTTGCCTTTTACAGGTGATGAAATGTTAGATGTACTTACAGTTGAAAATACAACAATGTCAGTTTAACAACTGCAATCAAGACACTATTTTAATTGGCTACTTTCTGGAGGCCATGTGAACTTTTTCTAGATTATGTGTACACTATCGAATAGCATGGCCAGACTTGTGACAAAGAACAAAGAAGTGTCTACACTGTCAGCTGATATTGAGTTAGCTCAGCAGCAAATTAAAATTTGCAGAAGTCATCTGAGATCTGAAGACCAAACCCTAATTTTTTTTTAAAAAAGTGGTGCAACTAGTATGAAAAATATATTAACATACATTAGTGGACTTATCATAGTTAAGACTGCAATCTACAAAACATAAATTTAAAATCTTACCAATAAAAAAAGTTTTAATCGAACTGAAAACAAACTTCAAAATAAAAAAGCTGAAGGTCAACAGAAAATAGGTTGCCAGTATTGACACTTCAGTGATTGTGAAGTGTACAGTCATCTTAAAACACCTGTGTTTGAGGTTCTATTTCTATTGAGCCCAGAAATGGACTATTCCATTAAAAATATATTTCAGTCATATGGACTAGCAGCATGAGTTATTGCAGACCGCACCCTCCAAACTGGCTGCATGCCCATTTAGAACTGAAGTAAACAAGTTTTTAGAAAAAAGTTGTTCAGGGTTGAGTTTAAAATTTATTAATGTCACAAGTATGCTTACTTTAACATTGCAATAAAGTTGAAAATCCCTTAGACGCCACACTCCGGCCCCTGTTCGGATATACCGAGGGAGAATTTAGCATGGCCAATGCACCTAACCAGCACGTCTTTCAATCTGTGGGAGGAAACCAATGTGACTCAATGAAATGCATACAGTGCATTCAACAGTTCAACGTCATATCAGACTGCTATGCTACAATGCAAGTACTTTTACAATCAAATTTCAAGGAATAGTGGCCACTCTCATCCTTAAGGGCTTTACACAGAAACCGATGCAAATCTCCCATCAGAATCGCAAACGTCTTTTCAAACAATTATCTTCACTGTTCATTTTAGGGTTAAAAGCTGGACTCTGCTCTAACTGCAGATGTTCTAATATATGCAGAATTGCACAATGCACTACAATTGAAGTTTACATCATTCAGAAAACTCAAAACCATAAATCTCTCCCCAACACACACAGCATTGCTGTTCTTGCTATACAAAAGGGAAATTAGGGATGGGTAATAAATGACAGCCTGGCCAGTGATGCCCACACAGCATGAATGAATAAGCAACCATTTCCTCTGACATTCAGTGACATTACCATTGCTGAATCCCCCCACCAACATCCTGAGGGTTACCACTGACCTGAAACTGAACTGGACTAGTCTTATACTGTGGTTATAAGAGCAAGTCAGAGTCTGGGAATTCTGTGCAGAATACCTCATCTTCTGACTTCTCAAAGTCTGTCTGCCAGCCACAAGGCACAAGTCAGGAATGTGATGAAATGCTCTCTACTTGCCTGGATGAATGCAGCTCCAACACACTGAAGAAGGTCAATGCCAGCCACAACAAAACAGCCCACTTAATTGGCACCCACACACCATCTTAAATATTCACTCCCTCCAGAATTGCCACATGATGGCAGCAGCATGTACAATATACACACGAGGTGCACTGTAGCAACTTCTCCCAAACCTGCAGCCTCTAGCACCAAGAAGGACAAGGACAGCAAGGCACACGAGAACACTTAACAGCAAGTTCCACCCCAAGCTATCCTGACTTGGAACTATATCATCATTTCTTCACTGTCACTAGATCAAAATCCGAGAACTCCCTTCCTAAAAGCACAATAGGCGTACCTGCACCAGATTGCAGAGTTCAATGGAGCTACTTGCCACCACCTTTTCATAGGCAATTAGAGATGAGCAATATATGCCAATGATACCCACATCCATGAAATAATTGCTAAAGGACTGCAGTGAAAAAAGGCAGCAAAATGTAATAATTAAACTATGCTAAAAACTTCAATTCATTTGATTAATTCATCAATATACTTCATTATTTTTCAAGAAGGCAGAAAACCAATAGTCTGAATAAAGCCCACTGTTCAATATTTCCTTTGAGTATATTGAAAGAAAAATGAACAATGCATTCTCATCTCAAGACGGAGAAAACATTTACAATAACAAAACACACCCTATTATAATTCTACAAAAAAAGTTTCCCATCGCAACTGTTCATGCATTGTTTTCCAGCATTGCTATCCAGCTGTTACAAGCGGGTGGTGTTCACAAAAAATATGGTGAAGTCAGAGTTCCCAAATTAGGATCTGAAGTCAGACTGACATATACTTGCTGAATTGCTAAAGATGGTTCTTCCTGCCTTTGACTCATTAAAAGACCATACATACACATTTTTGAATTACATCCTTTATATGTCACACCAACTTGAATTTGCATAACACTTTTAATGTAGGAAACTATCAGTATTTCATTTCAAATAAAATTTGACACCAAGCCACACAGGAGTTCTGAGAACAAGTGGCCAAAAATACACAAACAAGTAGTTTTTTTTTAAACATTTTGACATGTTTTATGAATCTCCTATTTTACTACTGTATTGAGCTCTTCTTGTATGTATACATTATGTACATATTTATAAAATATATGTAGTTACAGAAATTATTCAACATAGTCCTTAGTCACCTGATCACAATAACCACTTCCATGGTCTCGCTCAGTAAGCATTAAAATCTACACACAAGCAGCTGCAAAAAAACAGATGACAGCAAGTGACCGTGAATATGGATTGCATAAATCCACAGAATTAAGACAGTTCTGAAAACAAATGGGGGAGTGAAGAGAAGCTGAGAGAAAGAATTCCAAGGCTTACAGACAACTGATGTCACTGCAGCCAATAGTGAAGTTTCAAAATAAAGAAATGCATCACAGGCCAGAATTTGAGGAGCGTAAATATTTTGAGGTCTTGTAAGTCTGGAGGGGAACACAAAGGGTGGGGCAAGGTCATGGAGGGATTTGCAATTATAAGTGAAAAATTCAAAATTTAGACCAGGAGCCATTATAGTTCAGTGAGCAAGGGTAATGGGTTAACTAGAATTATGACAAGAAGAATGACAATAATATGACCTCCATAGTTCTCCAAAATGAAGGATATGTACCTCTCACTGCTGATGAATAATGGAAAATGCTATTTCATCAACAAAGCCTGAAGCACAAGCATTAATGGAGATATCAAAACAAAAATAATAATGCATTATTTTAACATCTCATACAAGTAGTCTCCCACAAACTTTCTGGCAAATAAAAAAGAATGCATATGGTGAGAAAATTGTAATTCTTTATAAAAGTTTTATTTGTTAAAAAGATTTGCACCGTTTGAGATCATGACCTAGACACTGATCAAACCCAAACATGTGGCACTTCAGTAAATTAACCTATTTTGTTAGTTATTCTAACTAGCACGAATGAATACACTGTCAAGTAGTAACTAAATAATCATAAATTCCACAATTTCCAACTTCACATCTGCCCATTAATCCTAAATGAAATTTACCCAAATAGTATAATGATTAAACAAAGACCTGTTTATACAGTGGAATGACAGCAATTTATTGCAACTATGTCACTTGAGTTCATATTCAGACTTTTATGCATATAGTTTTTTTATTTTATTCTTTTGGTGACATAAGTAGGCTTTTATGAACACTGTAATGAAGTTACTGTGAAAATCCCTAGTCGCCACACTCCGGTGCCTGTTCAGATACCAAGAGAGAAACAATGCACCTAACTAACGTGTCTTTTGGACTGTGGAAGGAAACCAGAGTACCCGGGTGAAATCCACAGACATGGGGAGAACATGCAGACTCAAGCCAGGAATCAAATCTGGGTTCCTGGCACTGTGAGACAGCAGTGCCAATCACTGTGCCACCTTGCCGCAATTGAATGGCTTGCTAGGCCTTTCAGAGTGTTTAAGAATCAAACACACTGCTGAGCGTCTGGAGTCGCAAATAGGCCAGACCAGGTAAGGACAGCAGATTTCCTTCCCTAAAGGACATTACTGAACCAGATGAGTTTTTACAATCATCAACAACGGTTTCATGGACATAGTTAAACTATTTGGTGGAATTTTTAAAAATCTTAATAATACCTGAAATTCAAAGTTTAAAAATAAATAGTAGAGAATGCACATGGTGAGAAAATTGCAATTGCGATGAAAGTGAATGTGTTGCTCATTCAATCACGTTAGAAAAACCAGCAAAATAGGTTAGGTTACTGAAGTGCCACATGTTTGGGTTGGATCTGTGTCTCGGTCATGATCTCAAATGATGCAAATCTTTTTAAAATAAAAAACTACCTTGTAAGGAATTGCAATTTTCTCACCATGTGCGTCCTCTATTATTTAACATTAAAATTTAATTCTAGATATTTTTATTAAGTTTTTTAAAAATTCCACCATTTGTCAAAGATTCAAATCTGGAACCCCAGAGCATTGCACTGGGTCTCTGGATTACTAGTCAAACAACGAAACACTATGCACCGCTGCCCCCTCCTCACTTCCCCCATCATCAATCACAGACTGTCATTCAAAAAAAGAATGCCTCACTCAGAACACAATGTCAATAAAGAACAGTTGGTTAATTGATAATGAATTGCCTGAAGTAGAAAAATAGTTTAAGAAAAACTAATGCAAGTCAAGAATCTTACACAATCTTACAATTACTTTTCATCTCAATATTCCTTAATTTCACTCTCCTATCCCTAGACATGTGCAAATTAGAGACTTAGAACGATTGGTAAAATGCAGCCTGAAAGTATTCCCTGCTGAGAGATGACAATTTCTTTCTTTCATCTCTCGGTCATCAGTTTAACTAAAATGGAAAAATGCCAGAAAATGAAACTGGAGAGCAGTTTCAAGGCTTCCACTGGAAGATAAATGATCCTAGACTGAAATTGGTGAAGCTGACATGGCCTTAAGATTTCATTTAAAATTTGTGTCACTTTACTCTTTTGACTGAAGGGGAGAAAATAAAAGCGAGGGACAGAAAATCCAGGATTTCAAAGCTTTGGCAAAGGTCAAATTCCAATTCTCCGACACTTTTCCCCACCATTACCCCATAACTGAACACTGAGCCACTGTCTTTAAGGCTGCCAGTGGTCTCATTTCTCCTGGAAAGCTTTCCCCCACAACCTCCAAACCCACTTGTCTTCCTCCTTACCAAAATCCATAAACAAGACTGCCTTGGTCAACCCATTGTTTCAGCCTGCTCCTCCCTACTGAATTTATTTATATCTCAAATACACTTTTTCTCTCTTTTATACAGTCTCTTCTTGCCAACATCCATGACACTTCCAATGACCTATGTATATTCTCTCCACCCTCAGGGAGGGAATACACAGAAGGCTGAATTCATTGAAAGAATATGGGGTGGAGGGTAAGAGGATGGTGTAGTACAGAAGTTCACACAGAGATGTTGCTTTGGAGGATGGAGGAGTTGATCTACCAACGACAAACACAGGCTGAAGTGAACACATTTTGTGAAATGAGTGGGCTTTTTGGAACTGCCCAACTTTTCAATGCATAGTGGGAGGAGAAGTTGTGTTAAAGAGACTATATCTAGAATCTTCCCCAAAACGCAGTGTTAACTCAGGTGAGAAAACTAGACTGCACAGTCAGAGTTCAAATCCCACCAAGACAGATGGTGGAATTTGAATTCAAGTTTTAAAAATCTGGAATTAAGAATCTACTGATGATTACGAAACCATTGTTGATTGTCAGGAAAACCCATCTGGTTCATTAATGTCCTTTAGAGAAATAATCTGCCGACCTTACCTGGTCTGGCCTACATGTGACTCCAGAGCCACAGCAATGCAGTTGATTCTCGATTGCCCTGAAAGGGCAACTAGGGATGGGCAATCAATGCTGACCAGCCAGCAATGCTCATGTTCCATGAATAAAAGAAAGTCAGCTCGAGAGGCCTCAGAAAGCCAGCAATGCTTGTAAGGAGGGGCTCCAATCTCCGATTTAAATAAAAGGCACTCCCTCCTCATACTCACCAAAATCCTCCATGGACACATGTGTGACCCCACACACAAAGGGCAACTGCCCCACATCCACAGAGAAGGGCAAGGCCACTCTCAACCTCTAAGGATAAAGGGAACACCTTCAGGGAGTTCCCTGAAGGTCCCCTGGCAGTGTCAGAGGACAATGCTCAAGCATGTCCCATACTACCCTGGCACTGTATGTACTTGTGTGCTCCCTGGCGTTGTCAACACAGTTGGTTTTCATTTTTGAAAACCAGCGTTGATTCACGCCAGGGTAATGTCATGCCTGTTGGGTGGGATTTTAGGACAAGTTCAGAAGTAGTGGCATTAAGCTTACTTATACACTGTTAATTTATGCAAACCAGGCTCACACCTTTCTTGGGCAAGAATTTGATTATGCCACTGGCAGGAGGCAGGGAAGATCCCATTCTGAGATAAAAGCAAATTACTGTGGATGCTGGAATCTAAAACCAAAAGCAAAAACGCTGGAAAATCTCAGCAGGTCTGGCGGCATCTGTAAGAAAAGAGCTGACATTTCGAATCCAGATGCCCCTTTGTCAAAGCTCAATCTTGCTGGCACAAATTCAGTTTTTGGCCTTTTATAAGATTTAGTAGCCATTACAGGATTTGCACCTGCAGCTAATGTGGCCACGGACCACTGAGAATATCAAATAAATAACGTACACAAGCATGCATGGTCCCACTAAGCTTTATAATGGACTTTTTTTGCCCATGTTTGACCTGATGCTGAGATGTTATGGAGTCTAGAGTCAACTCTGAAGACTCCCGACGTCATTCCTTCCCAATTGTACACCACTATACCTCCAGCTCTGGCAAATCTTTCTGCCAGTGGTTCAAGACATATCCAGGGATGGTGGAGGCAGAGTATGATGGCAGGCTGTTGTTTGACTAGTCTCTGGGAAAGGTGACCTATTTTAGTACAAACTCCTAAATATTAGGGAGGAGAATTTTGCCTTGGTTGATGGTCCATCAGTTTGTTTGTCAGTTTGGTACAACTGAATAGTTTGCTAGACAGTTAACAGGAACCACATTTGGTGTGCAGCTGGAGTCACGTATTTGTAAGATAGGTGAAAGGATCGTAAATTACTTTCCTGAAAAGGACATTAGTAAATTAGATGGGTTTTCATAAAAATCCAGTAGTTTCATCATCACCATTACTGATAGTAGCTTTTATCTGAACTTAAACTCCCTCAATACCATGGTGGGAATGGAATTCATATCCAGTTTCATGGTTAATAGTTCACTAACATAATCACAATGCTACCATGCCCTGTTGTATTAATTGATATAAACATATTAAATAGGAGAGATAATATATTGTCAGCCTATAATTTTATGGAAAAAAATCAACATTACATTTTTCTAAGAGTATCATGATATATTTTAACAGTTTCATGATAAAAAGAGTTGTCAGATAAAATAAGAGGCTGCACATGTTGCAATTACTGAAAAGCTATATTTTGGATATAACACAATTGTTTTATTGCATGGGATCATTGCCAGATTCAGATATACTATTCTCCAAAATCAGCACGTTTCAAAGAATTTACAGGTTATTCGAGAATATTTAAAAGAATATGTTTCGAGGTTAATGTTCATTGCAGTTTCCACCATTCTGCTGAACAAAAAGTTACGATTGTTCAGCACATCACTGAGTGTAACAGTCCCTGTAAACAGGAAAATAGAGAATAAACTCCCTGAATATGGATCAATTCAATCAAAGTCAAACTGCGTAAAGTCACAATCATTAAGGTCAGGTTCTAGCATAACAAGATCTGCAAGAAAAACACCAGCTGTATCTTTATGATAATACAACTATTTTTGGAACCACTCACTGAACAAAAATAATTGCAAATTAACAAACTGCATCAGGTATTTTCCCCTTCAAACAAGTTATAGTTTCTAAATAAAGCTTAGAAATATCACATTATTTTTCATAGTTATTAAATGTTCATTCTAGCCAAAAAAAATTACCTATTTGTACAATTGAGATCACAAAATCATACAGCGCAAAAGAGGCCCTTCATAGAACATAGAACAGTACAGTACAGACCCTTCGGCACTCAGTGTTGTGCCGAGCTTTATCTGGAACCAGGATCAAGCTATCCCACTCTCTATCATTCTGGTGTGCTCCATGTGCCTATCCAATAACCGCTTGAAAGTTCCTAAAGTGTCCGACTCCACTATCACAGCAGGCAGTCCATTCCACACCCCAACCACTTTCGAGTCCGCACTGACATTAGAAACACCTGAAATCCCACCTAATCCTATTTGTCAGCACTTGACCCATAGTACTGAATGTTACAATATGCCAAGGCTCGTCTAGATCATTTTTTAAAGGATGTGAGGCAACCCGCCTCTATCACCCTCCCAGGCTGCAGATCCCAGACCGTCACCACCCTCTGGGTGAAAAAGGTTTTGCTCACATTCTCCCCTAAACCTCCTGTCCCTCACCTTGAACCTACGTTCCCTCATGACTGACCCTTCAAATAAGGGGAATAGCTGCTCCTTATCCTCTCTGCCCCTGTCCTTCAATCTTGTACACCTCAATCAGGTCATGTCTCAATCTTCCCTGCTCCAATGAAAACAACCCAAGCCTATCCAACCTCTCTTCACTACTTAAATGTTCTATCCCAGACAGCATTTTCGTGGATCTCCTCTGCACCCGCTCCAGCGCGATCACATCCTTCCTATAATGTGGTGACCCGAACTGCACACAGTATTCCAGCTGTGACCTCACCAAAGTTCTATACAACTCCAACATGACTTCCTTGCTTTTGTAATCTACGCCTTGAGTGATAAAGGCAAGTATCCCATATGCCTTTTTCACCATCCTACTAAAATGCCCTTCCACTTTCAGAGATCTATGGACAAACATGCCAAGGTCCCTTTGTCCCACAGTACTTCGTGACCTACCATTCATTGAGTACTTTCTTGTCAAATTACTCCTTCCAAAGTGTGTCACCTCATACTTTTCAGGGTTAAATGCCACTTGCCACTTGACCATTCTGTTTATATCTTCTTGTAGCCCAAGACACTCCGCCTCATTGTGAACCACCTGTCCAATCTTTGTGTCATCCGCAAATTTACTAATCCTACCCCCTCACATAATCATAGTTGGGAAAGTTGAAATCACCTAATGTATCACCTAATCACCTTACTGTTTTTACACACCTCCACAAACCAAGCATGTATTTGCTCTTCAATATCCCTCTTACTATCTGGCAGTCTATAATAAACATCTAACAACGTGGCTGCCCTTTTTTTTATTCCTAACCTCTACCCACAAAGCTTTACTTGATGCCCCTCCAATATCTTACTGCAGTAACTGACTCCTTAACTAATAATGCAATGCCCCCTCCACTTTTACCTCCTCTCTTGTCTCGCCTGAAGATTCTATATCCCAGAATGTTGAGTTGTCAATCGCGTACTTCCTTCAACAACGTCTCTGTGATGGGTACAATATTACACTTCCACATGTCAGCCGAAGGGCCTGTCTGTGCTGTAGTGTTCTATGTTCTATGTCAATCATTGCCCTCAACTCATCTGTTTTACCTATGATACTCTTGGTATTAAAATGAAGGCCATCCAGCCTGGTCTTACTCTCTTGAAACTTAACACAGCTGCACTCCCTCTGACTTGTTTTGCTGTATGATTCCACGCCTTTATCCTGCTAACAGTCTGCGTCCCCTCCTCTGCCAAATTAGTTTAAACTCTACCCAACAGCACTAGCAAAACATCCCGCAAGAATGAGAGCCCTGTTCTGGTTCAGATGTAGACCATCCTGTTTGTACAGGTCCCACCTTCCCCAGAAAAGGTCCTAGTGATCCAGGACTAATCAAAAAGATTTGCATTATTTGCCTGAACTGGGGATCACACTCTTTCTCTCTCTCTTGCTCTCCCCCACCCCCCCTTCCCCCACACACATCAAGGTAGCATAAAGAAAATCTCTTCGATTAGCACTTTTCCTTCAGGAGGCAGTTTGCACCAAATGTTGGAAGGTGAGAGACTTAGAATCATTGAATCCCTACAATGCAGAAGTAGGCCATTCAGCCCACCGAGTCTGCATCAACTCTCCAAAACAGCATTTAACTGATGCACTATCCGCTTAAACCTACGCATTTGCCTGCTAATCCCCTAACCTGCACATCTTCGGACTGTGGGAGGAAACCCAAGCAGACACAGCGAGAACGTGCAAACTCCATGCAGAGTCACCCAAGGCCAGAATTGAACCCAAGTCCCTGATGCTGTGAGGGAGCAGTGCTAACCACTGTGCTACCGTGTCACTCCTTGGTTGGGTGACTTCTTCCTTCTTGCATAGTAACTCTTACATTCTGCTCAGGACTTCCCCGTAGTATGACAAACATCAGAATGCACAAGGTGGGCAGATGAGAATCAAATAAGTACATTCAGCCTTATTATTGATTGTATCAATAAGTCATCTAATCTTGGTTTCTTAAGTTTGGTTAGCAAGTTTTATTAAATGACTTATCCCACTGTCCAATACATCTGCTGTCTTAATTTTGAGCCTCAGTATATACATGCTACCTTAGAACTGCAGTTGATTAACAGGCCCTTAGAAGGACAAAGGAAATGCATGCAAACAGCATCTCCTCTGAGCTCTCCCCCATGTCGCACACATCCCAGCTTGAACATCATCACATTGGATAAAGTCCTGGAACTCCCTACATAACTAAATTATGGGAGTACAGTCACCATTACATGGACAACAGCAGTTCAAGAAAACATCCCATTCCCTTCTCAAGAACAACTAAGGATGGCCAATAAATGCTGATTTGCCAGTGACATACGGAGGATGAATAAAAAGAGATTGTCATGTCCATACAAATAATTTTTGTATTTTTGTCTTGACTGAACATTCAACATTGAGGGAGGTCCATAGTTAAAAGCAAAAATTATTATACAAGTATAAACCACTAAAAAATAAAACTAGAAGTATCAGAGGACTGGTGAGCAAAGCAGCATTGAACCAATGCTGACTTTATGACTGACTAGTTGTTAAATAACCAGCTGGCCTTAGAAACTCAACACATGTTCTGTGGCTCTCATTTTAAAACAATGCCAGTGAGCAGAAAGAAATTCAGTAATTGGCAATTGTAAACCAACTAGTAAACAGCTCACAACTTCCTTCATTAGAGGTTGAGTAATATGCTACTTAAAACTGATGGGGAAAAGTAGTAAGATTTGCGATTATACAGCACTTTTCATGACAAAAGAACACCAAAAAGGAGGAAAAAAATGCTGAGTGAAACTAGAAAAAAAATTCACAACTGCTCAAAAATGTAGCTACAATCTGCACAACCATCCTGATAATGTAGCAATTTTGCTGCAATCAAATCACTTGCCCTATTAATAATGGCCTGGATTTTCTCAGTGGTAAAACAATGGCATTCACGGTTGACCTTGAAAAAGGCTGCCCACACCTAGCAATCTTTGTGAAATCAATTCACAGAAAGATCAGTAAAAAGACACAGTCTTAAGATAATTGGCAAAAGAAACAAATGAGATGAGAAGAACTGAGGAAAACATTCCTTATGCAACAAATTGTTGGGATCTGAATACTTGTGGCTGAAAATTTGCACGGTAATGACAATAGAGCAGGGGAACGGGACTGATTGGATAGCTCCTTCAAAAAGTCCTCACAGGCATCGTGGGCCAAATAGCCTCCTCCAGTGTCACATTATTCCATGTTACACATTCCCCAACATTCATTTGAACCAGAAGCCAAGTCAAAGGGATGAGTTGCCCCACACAGCGATGCCATCGTGTCCAGCCAACCACACGGAATAATTCTGACAGCAAATCAGGAAGTAAAAATGAAAACATTTCACGCGCACCAGTTCAGTAGTGGTTAGGATTTTGTGTAAACTTTAAACCTAGTTACACCTCATTAACAAGGTGAACCTTTGAGGGGTTTCAAAGCAATATTAGGGTAAAAAGGGGATGTTCTCATCAAGCTCAGTGATTTCTAATTGACTTCCAGATGCAGAAATGTCAACATTGTATCTCTGCAGGAGCACAGAATCACTGACTGCAATTTCTACAATTCTCATTTTACTGTACATATGCAGCCTCCAGAAGTTGTAGTTCTAGAGAAGCAATGACAGCAAATACTGAATTCTGACCACAACATCCGGGCTAAAGGATTTATTCATTTAAGTAGAACTACCTGATAGAGTAAATGAAAGAGGGCTCAAAGAAAATTTTAATGTAGGATAATCAGAACTTCAAATGATACTCTAAGTCACAAAACTAAAATTCAAGTAGTTTGTGACCACAATCCCTGCCCTAAAACCAGATACAGCCTTTTTTTTTAATATCTCCAATTTTTATTTCTCAATACAAAACATGAAACCAAAACAAATTTTCTCCATCGAACTTCTGCTGAGATCCGCACTTCCATTACTCTTCCCTGCAGGGGCAAGAGAGGAGAGATGGCTGTAGTTTTCATGTATACTTACATTAGTTCCAGGTACTTTCAACTTTGTGACATTGTTGCGAGTAACAACTGGACAGGGATGATGTTTAGGGAAGAGAATCAACTCGATTTTAGAACCAGAACCAGTTGGTCAGCTATTTCTAAATATGCAGGCCTTTCTTTAGGTATAAATTTGTCAACAAGATTACAAAAAAAATCTGTATATCAATAAATCTGCACAAAACAGTGGTAAAAGAGTAAAAATTAAGTTTGATAGGACTTTAGTCATCTCAAAGTGCAGTTAGTTTTTTTTAAATCGTGGGATGTGGCATCACTGTGTAGGCCAGCAATTATTGTCCTTCTCTGTTTCCCTCAAAATTAGTGGCTTGAGAGACCATTTCAGAGAGGAGTTAAGGGTCAACCGCATTGCTATGGATCTGGAGTGGCATGTAGGCCAGACAGGTTAAGGATAGCAGATTTCCTTCAATTTGTGATAGTCTCAGTAATAGTAACCATGAAACTAACTTTATATTCCAGATTTATTAATTGAATTTATATTCCACAAACTGCTGTAGTGACATTCAAAGCCTCTTGATTATCAGTTCAGCGACATTACCACCACGCCATCTCCCAACAAATGTAATATGGTCCCGCCTTGTCACAAGCATCAAAATTTTTTAAGTTCAAGGAGATCTACTTTAGGAATAAAGGTGAAACACTGACGCAATCTCTAATATTAGTTAAATTGATTATTGTTCAACAATAAATACGCCCATGTATGGAATTTATCGGCAGAACCACATTTAGGCGAGAATGATTTTATAAAACAAATACACATCCGAAATAAAAGCCAACCCTTATCGAAACCAATAAACAGAATCTACACGCCCTCTCGCAGAATCGTAAATGCATGAACTTCTGGTGGGGGGGGGGGGGGGGGGGGGAAACTCAATGACCCATCTGAAGTTCAGCTTCAGTCAAGATAAGGGAATGATTACTGAGCTAGTTAACTTTGTTGGCCGCTTTTTAAATTACACAGCATCGCTGGTTTATGACATCCAGAAACACATGCCAAAGACCTTGAAGTGGACATTAAAACCTTGTGTAATGTGTTTTTTAAAAAAACCTGTAATCATAAGACCTGGAGCAGGCGGAGAACTTCCGTTCAATGTTGTACAAATACAATTCCGTGACCTCGCAAAGGGATCTGTGACCTTGGAATAAATGAGAAGGTTGCACTGGTTTTTTTTGGGAGGTGGGGGGAACCCTACGACAACCTGGTGGTGAGCAGGGTGTCAGTTTGCAGGCTGGAACTGGACGTGTTCGCCGCTTGTAACACAGAACAAGGCAGAGCCAGGGAAAGGCTGAGAGCAGAACACATACCAACACAGTGGCGTCACCTGATGCAACGAGAAAACTCCCAGAACAAACTCTCACCTTTGAACTTTTTTTTCTGGGCTAGGGTGGGGCAGCTTGTATTTAATTAACTATCTAAAACAGTCACTCGCTGTATATATCCTGTCCCCGTTCCCCAGCCCGATCACCTGCTCCGACAATTCCCTCTTGCACTGACGACTACTTAGCGAGGCCTCTCCTCCCCCTCACCGCATCAACTCCCAGCAAAAAAAAACTCCCTTTACAAACCGCCCAGCAGCTCGAAGCTCAACTACCAAAATCTCACATTTCTTACCGTTGGCAGGCTGCTTTGTGTTGTTGTTGTTGTTGCTCGGTTTGTTCCTCACCCTGACTCTCACTGACAGACTCCACTACCTCCCGATCGCTTTCCGCTCTGGCAGCAACTCCCCGCGTACTCGCCGCCGCTCCCACCTCCTCCCTGCGTGCGCGCCGCCGCCCGGCCTCCTCCCTGCGTGCGCGCCGCCGCCCGGCCTCCTCCCTGCGTGCGCGCCGCCGCCCGGCCTCCTCCCTGCGTGCGCGCCGCCGGGGCGCCCTGCACGTGGGGGGCGCACTCCTGTGCTTCAGGCTGGACTGGTTGTGAGGTGAAACTCTTGTTGCTGTTGATATTTCACTCACTTTGACTGTTCTGATTTGATCTGATCTATTATTGTCACGTGTAATTGGATACAGTATTGCTTCATGAGCACCACACTGACAAAATATACCGTTCATAGAGTACGAAGGGGAGAAGGAAAGGAGAGGGTTGCAGTTACCAATAGGGTGAGGAGAAAGATCAGCTAAATATGAGGTAGGTCCACTCAAAAGGCGGCAGGGAAGAAACCGTTCTCGAGTTGGTTGGTACACGACCTCAGATTTTTGTATCCTTTTTTGGACCAGAAAAGCTGGAAGAGAGTGTGTCTGGGGTGTGTGGGGACCTTGGTTGTGCTGTCTGCTTTTCTGAGGCAGCGGGAAATGTAGACAGAGTCAATGGATGGTGGTAAAACATATAAAAAACTGCAGGAGCACAAAAACCTGGGCTTGAATGTACACAAATACTTGAAGATGGCAGGGCAAATTGGGAAAGCTGTGAAAAAGCTATACATGATCCCTGGATTTGTAATCAGAGGCAACAGAATACAAAAGCACAGATGTAATGCCAAACCTTTATAAACCATTGATGGCCCCCACCCCCAGCTGGAGAATTGCATCCAATTCTAGGCACCATACTTTAGGAAGGTTTAGAGGCAATTTACTAGAATGGTTTCAGACAAGAAAGACTTGACTTACATGGAGATGCTGGGGTTAAATCAAGAGTACCCGGTGATTTATACCTTTTTTATTCTTTCACAGGATGTGTATCACTGGCTGGGCTGGCATTTATTGCCCATCCCTAATTGGCTTTAAGAAGGTGATAGTGAGCTGCCTTCTTAAACTACTGCAAACCATGTGCTGCATCCTGCTCATTTAACTAAGTTGTCAAAAGAGATAATTTTCTTCAATTCCAGATGTACTCTGAAAGATTCAACAGTGTAGGAGACACATATGAATTGCGTAATCGATACATTCTACTTTTTTGCCTATTTTCTTATTACTCTTGACAATTAAGTTGTTGAAATGCATGCAAAACCTTACCATTGACAACAATATGATTTGACAATACAGATTTTCTCTGGCTTTTATTCAAAGTCACTTCAGTAACAGTTAGAAATGAAAGAAGTAGAGGAAAAATAATCTAAGGCTTCAGAATTCTGCAGCAGCCTCAAGATCAGGAAGGAAGCTGGCTTCTAAAAGTTTTGTAAAAGCAGAAGAACAGTAATGGTAAAACCATTGGGAAGGAAAATAATCAAGGATAGTATCGTAGTTGTGAATGCAAATAAGCTGCAATCAGGAAAAAAAAACCCACCTATCCCAATGATCAGCAAGATATACATCACTCTCAACCACAGAGCAAGAATTTCAACCCTCCACCCAGCCCTCCATCAAGAATAGCTGGAGAATATTTTTGGTCCAGTAGTCTGGATGAATAGGAGCAACAGACATAAAATGTGCAGCAAAGTGGATCAGTTTACTGCCCTCTTAGATAAGAAGCTAGATAAGAAACAATCCTGCTCCCACTTACCATGAGAAAGAATTGAGAACGTTCATGCCCATCCAGCACCTTAGCACCCAAAATTCTGGATAGAATAGCAACCTCACTTCCCCACGCTCTTGGGTCACCAACTCCAGCTGGAGGTAAAGTAACCTGATGTTCGAATCATGTGACACTTGTATTTATGTCATACTACTGCATAGCACCTGATCGTGTGATGTCCACAAATATTATTTATCTCTCTTCCTATTTCATTGGAGTCTGGTCTCTGTACAAAGATGGCAATTTTGAACTGGGAACCTCAAACAGTCTTGGACTTTACATGTCAAAATGAATTAGTTTGAAAGAACAACGGGCGGCATGGTGGCACAGTGGTTAGCACTGCTGCCTCACAGCATTGGGACCTGAGTTCAATTCCGGCCTCGGGTCAACGTATGTGTGGGGTTTGCACATTCTACATGTGTCTGCGTGGGTTTCCTCCAGGTGCTCTGGTTTCCTCCCACAGTCCAATGATGTGCGAGTTAGGTTGATTGGCTATGGTAAATTGACTCTAGCGCCAGAGGATTAGCAGGGTAAATGCATGGGTTCCAAGAATAGGGGCTGGATGAGATTGTGGTCGGTGCAGACTCTATGGGCCGAATGGCCTCCTTCTGCACTGTAGATATTCTATGATTCTAATGTGCTTCATGTTTAGAGCACTTCTCATTGAGAAAAGCATGGATGTTAGGGAACTTGGGGAAATAAATAGTGATGTCTTGAGGAGTGTACATATTACTGAGAAGGAGGTGCTGGAAGTCTTAAAGCGCATCAAGGTAAATAAATCTCCGGGATCTGATGAAGTGTATCCTAGGACATTGTGGGAGGCTACGGAGGAAATTCGGGTCCCCTAGCCGAGATATTCGAATCATCGATAGTCATGGTTGAGGGGCCTGAAGATTGGAAAGTGGCAAATGTGCCTTTGTTTAAAAAGGGCTGCAGGAAAAAAGCTTGGGAACTACAGGCCAGTGAGCCTGTCATGGGTAAGTTGTTGGAAGGTATTTTGAGAGACAGGATCTACAGGCATTTAGAGTTGCAAGGACTGATTAGGGACAATTAGCATGGCTTGTGAGTGGAAAATCATGTCTCACAAATTTGATTAGGTTTTTTAAAGGTATAACCAAGAAGATAGATGAGGGCAGTGCAATTGATGTTGTCTACATGGACTTTAGCAAGGCCTTTGACAAGGTACCGCACAGTAGGTTGTTGCATAAGGTTAAATCTCAGGGGATCCAGGGTGAGGTATCTAAATAGACACAAAATTGGCTTTTTGTCAGAATGCGGAGATGCTAGTATTGGACTGGGGTAAACACAGTAAGAAATCTCACAATACCAGGTTTGTAAATTGACTTTGTGTCTTTATATGCCCTGGTTTTGAACAGAACTCCTACTTACCTGATGAAGGTGCAGCATTCCAAAAGCTAGTGGCTTGTGCTACCAAATAATCCTGTTGGACTTTAACTTGGTGTTGTGAGACTCCTTACCCTTCTTGACAGAAGCCAGAGGGTGGTTGTAGAGGGTTGTTTTTTAAACTGGAGGCCTGTGACCAGCTGTGTGCCTCAGGGATCAGTGCTGGGTCCACTGTTATTTGTCATTTATATTAATGATTTGGATGAGAATATAGGAGGCATGATTAGTAAGTTTGCAGATGACACCAAGATTACTGCCATTGTGGACTGTGAAGAAAGTTACATCTCATTGCAACAGGATCTTGATCAATTGAGCCCATGGACTGACGAATGGCAGATGGTGCTTAATTTAGACAAATGCAAGATGATGCATTTTGGTAGATTGAACCAGGGCAGGACTTACTCAGTTAATGCTAGGGCACTGGGGAGATTACAGAACAAAGAGATCTAGGGGTACATGTTTATAGATCCTTGAAAGTGGAATCACAGGTGGACAGAGTAGTAAAGAAGGTATTCGTCATGCTTGGTTTCATTGATCAGAACATTGAATACAGGAGTTGGGACGTCTTGTTGAGGTTGTACAGGACATTGGTAAGGCCACACTTGGAATACTGCATGCAGTTCTGGTCACCCTATTATAGAAAGATTTTATTAAACTAGAAACAGTGCAGAAAAGATTTACTAAGGATGCTATAGGAACTTGATGGTTTGACTTATAAGGAGAGGCTGGATAGACTGAGACTTTTTTCTCTGGAGCATAGAAGGCTGACGGGTGATCTTATAGAGATCTATAAAATAATGAGGGGCATAGACAAGGTAGATAGTCAATATCTTTTCCCAAATGTAGGGGAGTCTAAAACTAGAGGCATAGGTTTAAGGTGAGGGGAGAGATACAAAAGTGTCCAGAGGGGCAATTTTTTCACACAGAGGGTGGTGAATGTCTGGAACAAGCTGCCAGAGGTAGTAGTAAAAGTGGTACAATTTTGTCTTTTAAAAACCATTTAGATATTACATGGATGAGATGAGTACAGAGGGATATGGGCCAAATGCGTGCAATTGGGATCAGCTTAGGGGTTTAAAAAAAAGGGCAGCATGGACAAGTTGGGCCAAAGGGCCTGTTTCCATGCTGTACATCTCTATGACTCTATGACACAGCAACTTAAATTCAACCCCCAGCCAACATTTTTAAATCACTCCCTGGACTTGAATTCAAATAGAGAACATAGAACATTACAGCACAGGACAGGCCCTTAGGCCCTCAGTGTTGTGCTGAGCTATGTCCTACCCAAGATCAAGCTGTCCCACTCCCTATCATTCTGGTGTGTTCCATGTGCCTATCCAATAACCACTTGAAATTTCCTAAAGTGTCTGACTCCACTATCACAGCAGGCAGTCCGTTCCACACCCCAGCCACTCTTTGAGTAAAGAATCTACCTCAGACATCCCTCCTGTATCTCTCACCATGAACGTTATAGTTATGCCCCCTAGTGACAGCTACATCCACCTGAGGAAATAATCTCTGAATGTTCACTCTATCTATCTGCCTCATCATCTTATAAACTTCTATTATGTCGCCTCTCATCCTCCTCCGCTCTAAAGAGAAAAGCCCCAGTTCCCTCAACCTTTCCTCATAAGACCTACCCACCAAACCAGGCAGCGTCCTGGTAAATTTCTTCTGCACTCTCTCCAATGCTTCCACATCCTTCTTATAATGAGGTGACCAGAACTGTACAAAATATTCCAAATGTGGTCTCACCAAGGTCCTGTATAGTTGCAGCATAACCCCACAACTCTTAAACTCAAACCCCCTGTTAATAAACACTAATACACTATAAGCCTTCTTCACAGCTCTATCCACTTGAGTAGCAACCTTCAGAGATCTGTGGATATGAACCCCAAGATCTCTCAGTTTCTCCATATTCCTCAGAACCCTGCCGTTGACCATGTAATCCACAATTCCATCTGCCACTTTTCGGCCCACCTAGTGTGGTGAGAGAACTAACAGTGGAAAAACTGGCTTGACCTCATCCTTCTCAATGTCTGTCACAATGTATGTGTCCATTAGTAGGAATGTCAACTGCACAGTACTTGTTGAGATGAAGTCCTGTCTTCATACGGAGAACACCCTCCATCACATCCATAAATTTACAAATTATGGTAGAATGCAATTCTACAGCTGCCTATGGCTCAGAACTCTCATGGATGTCCAATCTGAGCTAAAAGATCTGTTCTCAATCTATGCCATTGTTCACATTAATAGTGTCACATAATGTGATGGAGGATGTACTCAGCGTGAAAGCAGGACTTCATCTCCACAAGTACTACGTGGTGATCATTCCTATCAACGTCATAGGCACCTATGATCGGTAGATTGAGGAGAATAAGGTCAAATAGGCTTTTCCATTGTGTCGGTTCACTCACCATGCATCTCAGGCCCAGCTTGACAATTATGTTTTTCAGTACTAAGCTGGTTCAATCAATAATAGTGTTACTAAGCCACACTTGGTGATTGTCCTGATTTCATATTTGCTCTTAATCATAGTACTAAGAAATATTAATTATTCCTGGGATTTATTTGTTCAGTCTTTTCTAGACCAAAGGCATTTAAATATATCAAATATCACGTGCTTATCCTTAAGAACATAAGAACTAGGAGCAGGAGTAGGCCAACTAGCCCTTCGAGCCTGCCCCGCCATTCAATAAGATCATGGCTGATCTGTCGTGGCTCAGTTCCACATTCCCGCCCTCTCCCCATAACCCTTAATCCCCTCTCTCATCAAAAACCCATCAACCCGCGTCTTAAAAATATTTAGCGAGGCAGCCTCCACCACTTCAACGGGCAGAGAATTCCAAAGATTCACCACCCTTTGAGTGAAGAAGTTCCTCCTCAACTCTGTTCTAAACCGCCCCCCCCCTTTATCTTGAGGCTATGCCCCCTAGTCCTACTATCCTTTCTGAGCGGGAAGAGTCTCTCCACCTCTATCCTATCCATCCCATTCATCATCTTATATGTCTCAATGAGATCTCCCCTCATTCTTCTAAACTCTAACGAGTACAAGCCTAATCTATTCAGCCTCTCCTCATAGCTCTTAGTCTTAGCTCCAAGTGCATGTACGGTTTTTACCGTTTTATGTACTACTTCTTCTTACTGCTAGCATTTTTTTTACAATTCCAGCTGCTTTTTTGGCCCTTAGATCTGCTTCTAACCTGCTGATGTTTTACTTCTGGGTCATCCAACATTATCCGGTGAATACCGCCACTATTCTTTCTGTAGAGATCATTGTTCTTCCTCCTTTACTTATGAATAATCCATTTCAAGTCAAGCTTGGTTCTGACTGGTGACAACCACCTCTATCTTATCACCATCTTTCTTGACACCCTTCACAGTTCAAGTTGTCAGACTGCTCATCTGGTGGCCATTATTTAAACAGCAGAAATGTTCTCTAACTAAATATTGGGAAATTGACATTGTCATCAGTATCTGCCACATCCCTAGCCAATGACTGCATCCCATTCTCTCTAAACTATGAGGTTAATTCAGATTGTTTGCAATCCAGGTGTCATATTTGGCCCCAAATTCCAACCATATATGCTCATCATAACTGAGACCATCTGTTTTCACCTCAGTAACATGACTCAATTTCACCCCGCCTCACCTCTGCTGCTTCCGAAACCCTGCAAAATTCCAACGCATTCCTGGCCAGTCAAAACATTTACGGCCCATGTCCTAACTTAAACAAGACCTGTTCACACCGATCTGCATTGGCACTTTTAAGAACCAGCTCAATGTTAAAATTCCCATGCTCATTTCCAAATTGCTCCATTGCTGTGAACCTCCCTATCCCTATTCTTTAAGCCCTCAAATATTGGGACAGCATGGTAGCAGCAGTGCTAACCACTGTGCTTCACAGCTCCAGGGACCTGGGTTCGATTCCCGGCTTGGGTCACTGTCTGTGTGGAGTTTGCACATTCTCCTTGTGTCTGCATGGGTTTGCTCCGGTTTCCTTCCATAGCCCAAAGATGGGCAGGTTAGGTTGACTGGCTATGCTAAAATTGCCGTTGGTGTCCTGAGATGCATAGGTTAGAAGGATTAGTAGGGATACGGGGGATAGGGCTTTGGAGGGCTTGTAGTTGGTGCAGACTTGATAGGCCAAATGGCCTCTTTCTGCACTGTAGAGTTTCTATGTATGCTCCTTCAACTTTCAACAATCCAAGCTTAGTCACTGCACTGTGTCTTCAACGGTCAAGTCCCAAGCTCTCGACTTTCATCCTCAAACATAGCCACCCTTCTCTTTCCTCATTTAAGATACTCCTTAAAGTCATCTACCCTTATATCTTCTGTGGCTTTTTTTTTTGATAATGCTATGTAAAGCATCCTAAGAGTAGTTCATAAGTTGAGTCTATATTTGCTATTGTCATTTAGAACTGATTCTGCATGCTCAGGTGATGTCTATAAGATGTGCCACCTGATTTCCAATAGCATTTTGAAGTGAATGTCATCCAATTATGCAACTCCCTTTGTCTTCCACAAAGTTACCCAATTTAAAATTACACAGTAGCTCTGCAGTCTTCATTCCATGTAAATGACAGATTATGTGAAACTTTATTAGGTGATTGCATTATAATGAAGCTCAGCACTATTAGAGGTGTTTGATTCCATGGTTCTGGGGCAGGAGTGACAAATAAGTTTAAGAATCTGAAAACAGGATATACATTTTATAATTGCTATACAACTTTAGTCAAAGTTTATATAGCTCATCGTGAATCACAAAGAAATCTGAAATGCAAGGAGCTGATTCCAAATTTTACTACAAAATAACTGATTTTATTCTGACAAAGTTACAGGAAAAAAAAAGCATTTGATTGTATAAAACATTGGGGACAGTCTTGCATTCTCAGATGTCAGCAGCCAATATCTACAGAAAAATTTTCCATTTATATGCCACATTTCAATTTTTGATGGACTGCAATTGTTGGAAGAATGCCACAAAGTAGCTATTTGCTTCAGAATTTTTGTGTGGCTCCCCCCCCCCAACCCCAAACCTTCGTGATAAGTAAACTGTGCAGTCAAGATCAACATCGGTGAAAAACTTTTCCAACTCGCTTATGACTTCAAAAATTACTTCTTGGCATAAGTGATCTTCATGGCATGAGATGGTGTAATTCTGAATCCCTGTAATGCATCACGTGCAGCCCCAGCTTGTCCTTCATTCTCAAATTCCACGAAAGCTATGTCATGTCGGCCAGGTACCAAACGCACTTCTTTGAAACCAGGGAACCTGAGTTATGAAAATAGAAGCATCCTGATGTTAAAATATGCAAAATGCGTCAAACAAAACATACCTTTGATTAAATGAAATTTAAAAATGTCTGAGCATTTTTTGAACAAGCTTGGTCATGCAAAGCTTGCTTTGAGACAACTGAAATTCACTAACGTGAAAATTAGGTAATAGTGCCACTGCCAGATGAAACGGGAGATACGAGTTTATGTCTGCAACTCACCCAAACTGCTAAATTCCTGATTTCAGTTGTCCTAGTAAGGTGGGGTACCAAACAGAAAATAAACTTCCTAAAGGATGCTCCAAAATGAAAAAAAAAGACTCACTGACTAATGGAGAGAGGTAGCTGCTTGACCACAAATCAGCAGATTGCTGGGCAGACTTAGCTATAATTTTACCTATGCCAATGCTCCCACTGTCGACTGTGATCTTATTGAATAAACACAGTTCCTTAAGTGTAATAACCCAGGCTAACCACGTGGCATGGTGGTTAGCACTGCTGCCTCACAGCACTAGGGATCTGGGTTCAATTCCAGTCTTGGGTAACTGTCTGTGTGGCGTTTGCACGTTCCCCCCGTGTCTGGGTGGGTTTCCTCCAGATGCTCCGGTTTCCTCCCACAGTCCAAAGACGTGTAGGTTAGATGGATTGGCCATGCTAAATTGATTCTTAGGGTCAGGAGATTAACAGGATAAATTCGTGGGATTACGAGGATAGGGCCTGGTTGGGATTGTTGTTGGTGCAGCTGCGATGGGCCAAATGGCCTCCTGCACTGCAGGGATTCTATGGCACTGGCTCAAGTTGCATTTACCAGTTTCCCAACCAGATGCCTCCGTTTTTTCATAGTTACTTTAATTCTTAAAATTAAATATTTATGTTTTAGAATATAATTTATGAACTAATTTTTGCAACAATGTTTTCAGTAGATTGAAGCATCTGCATGTAATCTGAAATAACGCCATTTTACTTTACATGCAAAGCAGATGATCAGTTAAAAGAACCGCAAGAAACAAGGGCGCATAGTTTATTGAAAATATTATTTGTAAAATAGCTTACTTTTTAAAATTTGATAATTTGAAAATGTTACTTTTCCTTCTGCCACTGCTAGACAGAGCATGTGGCTCCATTGCAAATGGACACACAAATTCAAACCAGTTGGCTGAGTGAAACTGCCCAAGCTTGGTAAACCACCTTACAGGTATGGAAATTGTATCCTCAACCTGTGGCATAGTTTTCCAGTGTTGTTTAACTTCACAGTAGTCTCACATGGGAGTTAAGCTGCACTCCATTTGCCAACTGAGTTGCTCCTAAATGCTCTATGTAATGGACATTAAAGTTATAATAAAACACTTTATTCTTTCATTAAGTGAATAAATCAATGAATATATTAATCATGTCCATTAATAACAAGAATGTTTGTTTAGGAGAAAAATCCCAGTCTTTTTGCTACATTACATAAAATCAAATTAACATTTATTGGAATTTTCATAATTTCTACTTACTGATTAAACAACATGGACAACATCATTTCATTGGTCTCTTCAGGCAAATTAGTGAGGAATAGAATATAGTTGGGTGGATTATCTGGTACCTTTGAGACATAAAAACAGAATTCAGGCTAAAGATTTATTTCTATTTGGAAATATAAAATCAACTATAATTCATATATAAAAAATAACTTGATGAATTGGGATATCTAAAAACAGCTAGTTAATGTAATTCAATTCCTATTTTTACATCACAGATGAATAATGTAACTTAAATATATGTGTACATTTTGTATTATACAGATCCAATTTAACCAGAAGGCAACTGTGAAACCCAAGTTACTTGATAAAATCAGAATGTTTAAGATGCGTGTTTTTTTTCAGAGAATAGCATACATCCTATAGTAAAAGGCCGCATAAACAAACACTAGGGAAAATTTACCATATTTCTACCTGTGCTGTGACTTTCTCAGACTACCCAGTGGTCCAAGGGCTGTTTGATCTATTCCTAGCTTCAGTGGTGCTTCTCTGATGTCACTTCCAGAAAATGCGCAGTATGCAAGATTAGGAACCAAGACCTTGTCCCTCAATATCACCCAGATTAGAATCATTACACTGACCTAAAGAGCTGCCAACCATCCAGATAGGAGGGATTGAAAAGGAACAACAATAGACCAGCCTGTATGTGAACTCCTGAGGCCACTGAAAATGAGCATCTAGAGCAGCAGCTGAATGAACAATGCACAAGGGAATAAAATCTGATATCACAGGACAACAGGTAGGTGATTGGTTGGTGAATAGGACAGAGTTAATATTCCCTCCAAGACAAGAACTGTAAACATTCTATAAAGCTAAGTAATTTAAAACCAGATAAATTAATTAATAAAACCAAAATAATCAATTCAATGAAAATTAAGTACCAATACTCAAGTTTTCTTATCAATTTGGATTGTTTTAATTGCAGTTTAACAAGTGCATATGTAGGTGAGTGGTGCTTTGCACACAGTGGTATGAGCACTCAAAAGCACAAATGCTGCTCAGAGGCATCTGTTGGTAGTGGTTGGACAGTTGGTGAACAAAACAGTAGAAAGCAAGGGAGGCAATAGCCTAATGGTATTATCATTAGACTACTAATCCATAAACTCATCTTATGTTCTAGGGACCCGGGTTCAAATTGCGCCATGGGAGATGGTAGATTTGAATTCAATAAAAAATATCTGGAATTCAGAATCTACTGATGACCATGAAACCATTGTCAATTGTCAGAAAAACCCATCTGGTTCACTAATGTCCTTTAGGGAAAGAAATCTGCTGTCCTTACCAGGTCTGGCCTACATGTGACTCTAGAGTCAACAGCAGTGTGGTTGACTCAAATTGCCCTCAGCAGCTGGGAATTGGCAATAAATGCTGGCCAGCTAGCGATGCCCATGTCCCATGAATAAATAAAAAAGGACCCCAACAGTAAAGTTATCCTGTTGCAGAGATTATATCAGAGGAATGCGATTAATGGGACAGATGGGAATGGCATGGGAGGATGATGGAAGTAAATGTGACAAATGGCAGGGACAACTTGATAGAAATTTAAAAGCTATTATTTGTGCTAGAAAAACTGACTAGATTTAAATTAAAAGATTTTTATTTTAAAAACGATGCTAGATAAATTGTGTGGGAATGTGTTAACTCTGTAAAAAGATGAAGACAACAGTCTCTACACTCCAGTTTCTTCACAGTCCTACCTCAAAGGACATGGCATTGCACGTGCTTAAGACTTAGAGCAAAGAGTAGTTACAATGTTACTATGAAACTTGAATCCTAAAGAAGGGCTTTGTCATGGATCAAGATTGGCAGTTCGGAAGCTGTTCTCTTTAACCATAGATGCTGAAACTACAACAGGCAGATTTCAAGGAAATAATGACCTGAATCTTCTAATAAGGGAACAGCAAATTATTGAACTGAAGTCGCTGATACTCCTTGGAACCTGGAGGAAGTCCTGTAACATGTACATGCAATGTTACTTATGTGGAAAATTTAAATTCCCAACCACCAGTCTTATCCTGCCTGGATTGTTGCAAGATTTCCTACAACAATGGGAACAGATGACCAAGATCTTTTTTCTTTAAAAACAGATTTATTTGAAGTTTATCTTATCACATGTAAAGCCTGCTAAGGAGCAAAGCTCCAATTAAATACTCCCCTCCCCCATCAACTTCTGGAATTCCTGGCTCCAGTCTGGCCCATGCCAGAAGAACCAGTGAGGGGAAATGAGAATTTTTCAAGATGAACAAAGTCAGGGGGAGGGGGTTGGTGGTGAGGCAGAGGTGAACATTGTTGTTGGGGACTAGGGGTGGTGGCGAGGCTAAGCAGTTTGAAGTTGACAGATCTGTTTAAAAACAGTATATGCATCAATGAACTGAAAACAGACCTTGAGGAGCACGTCTTTAGTTCATGAGGAACAGGAGGTGTGGTTTTCTTGAAATAATACACCATTTAGCCTCCCATACTGTTCGTCACTGGGTTTTATCTGAAGCTGGAACCTGAAGGTACAAAGGCTCCAGTTTAAAATGATAAGTGGGTAGTCAGCAGCAGGCGCACCCATTCTGCTGGAATATCTGGACCAGTGTGTTTACTCCTCAAATAATATCAAGCCTATCAGATGTAAACCAGTCTCTTCAACTCAGGAGAAAACAGCTCCCAATTAGACTTTGTGTAAACAAGTCACAAGCCAGACTCTTGAAAATCATTTGTATTTATATTCCTCAAATTGTTTTCACACATGGATAGCTTTATGCAGTCTTTGCAGAGGGAGAAGTTTTGATTCAGTTGAAATATTTGTTGAAATAACTAGAATTCCTTTTCTTGTAGAACTACTGTTGCAATAAAATCACGAGTTTGACCCCAAGTGTTTTCCAGATCTGCGATTCAGATAATATACAGTTAGAAAGACATGGCAGTGCATGTGGTGTACAAAAACCACAGCATGGAGAAACAATGCTATTCAAGAAAGGAGGGAAGTATGACAATCATATAAATTAGGAGTAAGAGGCCACTCTGAAGAGCAGGCTCCGTCATTCAATTAGATCACAGCTGATCTGATTGTAACCTCAACCCACATTCCTGCTGACTCCCAATAGCCTTTCACCCCCTTGTTAATCAAGAATTTATCTAGCTTTGCCGTAAAAATATTCAAAGGCTCTGCTTTCACTACCTTTTAAAAGGAAGAGTTCCAGAAATTAATGACCTTCAGAATTTTGTTCCTCTCGTCTTAAACGAGCAACTCTTATTTTTAAACAGTGACCACTAGATCTAGATTTTCTCAACAGGAAACATCCTCTCCACATCCACCTTGTCAAGAGCCCTCAGGTTCTTAATCAAAACCTTTAAATCACTTCTTACTCTTCTATATTCCAGTGAACACAAGCCTAACCTGTCCAAGCTTTCCTCATAAGACAATCTGCCCACTACTGGTATTAGTCTAGTAAAACTTACTCACAAAACATATTTACATCTTTCCTTAAATAATGAGATCAATACGGTACATAGTATTCCAATTATGGTCATCTCATCAACACCCTATGGAACTCAAGCATAATCTCCCACCTTTGTAATCAATTCCCCCCATAAGAAACAATAACATTCTACCAGCCGGAAAATATTAAAGGACAAGGCTAGAATGATTAAGGAAACCAAAAACTCTAGTATGATCAGACAGAGCCAGCGTGAGTTTACAAAATTTAGAAATTTTTTGAGGATGAAATAGTGGGGTAGATAAAGGTGAAAACTAGTAATGTAATCTACTTGGATTTCTAAAAGATGTCACACATAAGCGGTTAATACTCCAGATAATGGCTCATTGGAGTTAGGAGTCATGTGTTAGCATTGAGGCAGAATGGGTAGCAGAAAGTAACAATAAACAGAGTGTTTTAAATTTGGCAAGCTGTAAATAATTGAGAATTGCTTCAAGAACCAGTGTTGAGCCTCTAGTATTTACAATTTATCAATGACTTACTGTGATTTACCAAGCTCATTAACAATTCAAAACTAAATGAAACGAACACAAGAATTAGCATCTGGAAAAGCCACCTTCCCCTTGAGCTTGCTATACTATAAGTAAGATCAGTAAGATCATGGCTGACTATAAGTATAAGTAAGATCATGATAGTATAAGTACTATCAGTAAGATCATGGCTGATCTGAATGTGGCCTTAAATCCAGTTTCCAGTCTGCTGTCTATTAACTTTCGATTCCCTTGTCAAAAATATACCAACTCAGTCTTGAATATTAAGTGACCCAGCCCCCACTCTCTCTGGAAAGTAAATTCCAGAGACAAACACTCAGGAAAAAATTCCTCACACCCCAATTTAAATGGGAGACACCTAATTTTAAAACTATGTCTCCTAGTTCTAGACTTCCCAACAAAAATCCTCTCAGCATCCACTGTATCAAATCCCTTCAGAATCTTTTCTGTCAAATCAGATCACCCCATCTTTCTAATTTGTTATTTATGCACCAGGACACCCAAAATTCTTGCTTCTTCAGGAGTACCGCAGTCTCCATTTAAACAATATTACTTTTCTATTCTTCCTGCCAAGTGGAAAAGTTCACATTTTCCTACATGATATATATCATCTGTTAAATTTTTGCTCATTCACTGACCATATCTAAATCCTTCTGACTCATGTCCTCTTAACTTATTATTCTACCCATCTTGAGTCATCAGCAAATTTATCTGCTATATACTTGGTCCCTTCATCCAAGTAATTGTTAGAGTGCAAATAGTTGAGACCTTAACAGTGATCCCTGTGGCATTCCACTAGACTCACTTACCAATACAAAATTGACCCATTTATCCTGACTCTCTGATGCAAGCTATTTTAACAAAGTGATGTAACTAATGAACTGACCTAAATGCAAGCTGTGTGGAAGAAAACTAAGAAGTTGCAAAGAGACACACAGACAGGCTACAAGTAGGTAATAAGGTGGTAGATGAGTATAATGTGGGGAAGGAAGGCTATTTTTAAAAGGCATGAAGCTTTTAAATGTGGATGCATTCTTACAAGGAATACGAAAACTTAGTATGCAGGTACAGAAAGGAATTAGGAAGGCAATTGGAAAGTTGACCCTTATTCTCATGTTAAATAAAGTGGCATGACTAAACTAATCAAGTCATTAAGCACAAAGCAATACTCTCCAAAACAATGTATTGGTATGGTATAATGCAATTAAACAGATTTTCAAATTTTCCATTTCAAAAGAAAATGTGCACCATAATTTAAAATATTTGAGTAAAACATTAAGTAGATGTCTGAGTTTTGTCAGTAGTGAGATTTATCTAAAGTAGCACGAAATCACTCATCCCCTTGCAATCTTGCTACAATTTTATAGTACTTTGGTGATCACACCTGGCTGTGCTGTTTTAAATCAGTACATGAACATGCACTAGATTGGTTCCTGGAACGAAAGGTTGTCCTATTGGAGAAGAGGCTGAATAAATTAAGCCTATGCTCTCTAGAACTTAAAAAGGATGAGGTGATCTCATACAAGACATACAAGAATATGAAGGGTAAACAGAGACAGTTTCCCCAGATTGGACAATCTAGGACACAGCCTCAGGAACAGATCTCAGGTCAATCAGGGGCGGCACAGCAGTGCAGTGGTTAGCACTGCTGCCTTACAGCTCCAGGAACCCGGGTTCAAATGTGGCGGTTAGAACGTAACCAGTGACAAATGTGTGTTGGATGTAATGTGACCAATGCGAACAAGATGCAAGGGTCAGCTGACCCAGTAAAACATGGAACCACAGTGATGTAATAGTCAGCTGACCAATTGATTCACTATAAATAAGTAACTATGTAGAATTGTGGGCAGCTTGGAGTGGCCCAAAGTGAGGCCCCAAATCTGAAGTAATGATGTTTCTTATAAATCAAAGAAAGGGTTTGATAAAAGTTGGAGCAATTTGTTATTGTTTCATTTGCTGCATTTTGAAGAGTTCTTTCTGAAGAAACACCAGCCTTGGGTGAGTGTGGAGTCTGCATGTTCTCTCCAACTGTCTGCATGGGTTTCTTCTGGGTGCTCTAGTTTCCTCCCACAGTCCGAAAAACGTGCTGATTAGGAGCACTGGGCATGGTAAATTCTCCCTCAGTGTCCCTGAACAGGTGCCAGAGTGTGGTGACTAGAGGATTTTCACAGTAACTTCACTGCAGTGTAAATGTAAGCTCACTTGTAAATGTAAAATTTATTTGTTACATTTGGGACTAAGATGAAAAACTTCTTCATTCAGTACACTTGGAATTCTCTAACCCCTGACCATTATGGATGTTCCATTGTTAGATATATTCAAGGCTAAGATGGACAGATTTCTGTTTTCTCAAGAAGTGAAGGGATAGGGGGAATGGGTAAGAAAGTGGAGTTGAGAAAGATAATCAGCCACAATCATATTAGATGTTGGGACAGGGTCAAGGGACAATATGATCTACTGCTGCTCCCATTTCTTATGTTTTTAAAGCATACCTGATTTGCTGAGGAGGTAGTCTGGTTAGAGTTTGAAGTTGCCATCTGTGACGCTCCCTAAAATGAAGAAGTAATTTTAAGTTCCAGACTATGCAGAAGTGCTTCCGAACAACAAGGAAATTAAGTTTGCTTCTCACCTTTAAACAAAGTGGCACGATTAAACCAACCAAATCATTAAGCACAAAGCTCCAAAACAAAGTATTGGTATGGTAAATTGCAGTTAAACAGATTTTCAAATTTTCTATTTCAAAACAAAATTTGCATCATAGTTTGAAATATTGAGTAAAACATTAAGTAGACGCCACAGAGTTTATCTCTCAGTAGTGAGATTTATCTAAAGTAGCATGAAAAGTACAATCCCTTTTGGACATAGCAATGAATATTAGACTGAAATAATTACATTTTAAAATGAAGTTGAGGCTCACTTGAACCATTAGGATTGTGTGTTTTATTTCAGTGAGAAAACCTCCAAGATTGGTGACAAATACGGCAACATTCAAAAGGTTACAAATTTCAGAGAGAGATATTTGGAAAAAATATATTTAATACAAAGGCACAGTTAACACTTCCATCTGATAGCTATTTCCAACCACAAATCAAGCTCCTTAGCCATAACTTATACAATTTGGGTAAATTACTCCAGAGGAAATACAAGCTCAACTTGCAATCTAACCAGCAACCCAAGCTCTACAGTACATTTAAATAAAAAACTTTTTATTTAATACATTTATCTGAATGAATTAACATATTTCATTTGTTCAGTGTCAAACATTTTAATTCACAATTATGAAATCCTTTGAAGGGTTTAAATTTTAACAGCTGCCTTGTCATAATTCTACTGGCATCTCACCAAATGCGAGATATGTTGGTACTCATGGCATCATCTTCAGGAAAGTTTTTTTCGGAAACAAGCATTTGTGGACATTCTAAGAACCATAAACTACAAAGACAACCACTGTAAAACCATCTCATCCTGTGAGTAGGAAATCAGAAATTAAGTGCAAGAATCCTCACCTGATTAGCCTTTTTGTTCGCTGCAGCTTGTTCTTGGGTTTTAGCCTTTTTCTTTTCTTTTTTCTTCTCTTTATCAGCAAAGGTGCCTCTCATTTTTGAAATTACATCAGAGTCAGTTTTTGCATACTGAATGCGCTGAGGAAAATACAAGTTATAGTTACATATTATTGTTTATGCCAACTGACACTTCCTGTTCACAATTCACTCTCCATCCAGAAGTAGTTTAGCTCTTACTAAGAAAAAGGTCTGATTTTAAAGCCAGAAAAGTCTAAAGAACATTGAACATTTGCAGATGATATACTACTTTTGTACACACATGCACTCCATTTTCATAGCCTCTTCTAATTCCAACTTCATAACTTGGGTCTCCATATATTGGGCAGAAAAGGCAGGGAAAAAAATTTTATTGATGTTTGCATTTAGATCATTAAATTGAAACTCTGGATTAGAATTTTGGACGGTTTCTGATTTGAAACAAATTGGAATTTATAATCATTACTTCCCAAATGATAAATAATTAGCATAGGAAACTCTCCTTTTTTTGGAAAACTAAATGAGGTTCTGGATTTAGTTTCAGTCACAAAAATGAAAAGAACTGCTTTCGTTAACCTTCAATTTTCAGTTGAGGCCCAGAAACTATTTTTGAATATGGAAACAGGAGAATGTTTCTTCAAAGCTTACAGCCAAAGAATGAACAAACTTGTATTTAACATATTTTGCAACTCCTGGATAACCCAGTACACTTTAGGAAATTAAGTACAACAGTCAAAGCTACATGGGTAAGTATGACAGGCATTTTATGCCCAGTAAGGGCCTATAAACATGTAAAGATTTAATAACAAGATAATCAATTTCTAGATGTTGGGAGGAGTGATCAATATTGACCAAAACACATTTGCAATGCTCTCTTTGAATAATGCCATGAAGCCTTTTATATCCACCCAAGAGGACAGAAAAGGTCTTGGTTTAATGTTTCCTCAAAAAGATAAGACCTTTGATATTTCAGCTATCAATCAGTATCATACTGAAGTGACAACCTAGGTTTTGGAGTGGGACTTGGATCCACAATCTTCTGACTCAGACGCTCGAGTGCTATACAGGTTCAAGATGTAATTATTAACAGCAGAAAATTTCACTGCAATACACACTCAGGCCACTGAGCCTGCACCAACAACAATCCCACCCAGCCTTTAACCCCATAACTCCATGTATTTACTTACCAAATGCTCTAACCAACACCTTGGGACATTAAGGGACAATTTAGCATGGCCAATCTACCTAACGCGCACATCTTCTCACTGTGCGAGGAAACCCAAGCAGACAGGGGGAGAACATGCAACTCCACAGTTGAAGGTCCTGTCGTCTACATGAGCAGGGGCAGGGGAGTCCTCAGCTGAGAGACAAAATGGATCTTAGAAGCACTCTTATGGAAAGTAGCAGCAGAACCAGGAGAATAGAGTCTTTACAGGATTTAAGGATGTTTAATCAAGGAAGTCACAGAGTCAATAGGCTTATAGTGAATATTAGCTAAGAAGACATAGAAATCATGGGAGGGAAGAGCTGGAGATGGTGAAACAGAGAGAAGGGTGGAAATTGAAAGCAAAGATGATTAAATTTTCCAATTCGGGGCAAGAGCAGAATGCAGCACTGATTCAGTCATCACTGAATGAATAAACGTAATCTGTGACATCATCACATTACAAAGCAACTCTTAGAGAAGCCTGGCTACATTTTAGAATTTGGATAGCTCACAGAGGTAATATTATCCAACGAAGATCACTTAGGTCTTCTACCCATATGATCATCCACAAAGGATCAAGGAGAAACTTTTGCTGGAACACAAACCTATTACAAGTTTCTAGTGCTTTGCCTCTCTCACAAAGTTAGAGTATAGGGAAATATGGACATGGAGATGAATTCATGAAGATGGGGACAAACACCTATGGATGCAATATCATACTCTTATTTTTAATACATAAAATAAAAAAAAGCGCAAATCTCCTCCTGAACAATGACTGATTTCTGAAACAATGGAAAGTTCTGAACCACAAAAATGTTAGTTTTAAGTTTATCAAGGGCAAATAGGGATGGACAATAAATGCCAGCCTAGTCAGCAACGCTGTAAAAGAATAAAAACGGCACTGATGAATAATGTGGCTTGTTCTGCTAGACAAGCTCTTTATTTCTGTGTCTTTGTAATGCAATACCAATCTTCTGTAGCTACTTACTTACCATAGGTTTGCCATAAAATGGAAATCCTTGCAACTGCCGTAAAGCACTTGTGGCACATGTTATCTCTTTAAAAATTACAAATGCTTGTCCTCTCATTTTCATAGTCTTCAACGCCACAATATCAATTATTTGACCAAATTGAGAAAATAGTGCATATAATGCTCTCTTCAGCTCTACAGAAAATAAAAATACATTATTTATTTGCTACAATCAGTTCTTTTAGAACTTGATATTTCAATAAATACATTCCATGACCAAGAATAATGTTTATATAACTAGAATGTGGGCTTGTACCCACATTCTACATTTTACTGATGTCATGATGCCCTATACCAGCATGCTCCTTTCATACACATTTTTGATTTTTAATTGCTTCAGCAAAATATTCTTCTCCCTAAATAGGTATGGGCATGCACATAAAGGAACTCAGAGGATTTAGTAATATTCCAAGCAGGTTTTAAGAAAATGGGCAGTACTAAAACATAGTAAACTCATGTGTAAATATTCCTTAATATAAAACAGCAACGATAAAGGCAGGAAGAACAAAACAGCATGTACGTGGCACTGTTTAAATCCTCAGGACATCCTAAAATGCTTTAGTGTCAATTAAATATGATTGAAATATACTGTGGACAAATGTAACAGCCAAACTGCTTACAGCAATATTCCACAAACAGCAAAAAGGTAAACGGCCAGTTAATCTCTCAATGGTATTTATTGATTGAGGGATGAATATTAATCAGATTTTTTTTCCCCATGCACATTTGGGATAAGCAGATAAATTATCTTCTAAAGGATAATCCAACCTCAATGCTGGAACAAATTGGTGGCCTAGATTGTGTGTAGAGCTGTCTGACAGAAGGCTTGTATTTAGGACCTTCCAAATCAAAGGCAATAATGTTACACAAAGCCCAATGTGCACTCATTTGAGTTCATGCAGTATCATTAACACAGTATTTCAGAGACATAAAATTAACATGTAGCTGGGGGAAGTTAGAAAGAGTGAAAAAAAAAAGCAATAGAGGTGGATTTTAAGCAGAAGAGGGAAACAAAGATTTAGGGATAGAATTCTAGTGTAGAGCCTAGATTGAACAAAGAGGGGGATGGAATCAGAGGAATTGAAAAGAGTAATGTTAATGGCTGGATGATGCAGAAATAGGAAGAGGGCAAAATCTTGTTTTTATACCATTAGATAGCACAAATTTAAGTTCACTGACACTTTATCACACAACATTCAAAACCATTAAGAATTTTTAAAATTTCTATTGATACAGAAGAATAGCCACTGTTTTTAACTGCATGTTGGCCTCTATTGCCCTGAGCCACCATTACCCTTATTCCATTACAAAAATATTAATTCTACAAAATGTGGTTGGATAACAATTTTAGGGCTGAGATGTTACTCAAATCAAATACAAGAATCTGGAGGGTGTGAACAACTATCATTGTGTTTGCATGGAGATTTGAAACCTTTGTGACAACATACACTGATTATGCTGTTTCCAGTGGTTCTCTGGCATGCCAGTAGTTCTCCTCAATATGTCCTAACATGCCACAAATGAAAGTAGCCCTACTGGTTTGTTTTCCACATCTTTTTTTTTAAAAATTGGAAATAGATTTTCCCTGCTTTCGCTACTCTCTTTTGCCTTGAATTGACTTTGACCCTTCAGTCTTCCTCATTTACTTGCCGATATGAACTACCTGACCCAGATCTGCTGTGGTTCGAGAACCACTTTATAGTCCTCTACCATAACTGCGGCTGTCCTTGCAGAGTTAACTTTTTGCTCAAAGAGCATTTTTATATTATGGGGGAGGCAAGTTGAGTTCCTTTAACAGTACCAATTCCCTTACCCCTTTGTAGGTACACTACTTCTAAATCATGAACCCACCAGTTGAACAATATTAAAATTCTTTCAAATTCCAAATAAGTCTATGTGGGCTTCTTACAGGAATTGCTAACGATAACTTCTGGGACAAACTCAAACACTGAGACCAACTCATGAGCACTAAGAATTGTGGCTTTGGTCTGTTTATAATTAATTGCCAATTCAGGGGATAGCGTGGAATAGATTTCGTAGGCCCTTCCTGATAGTTGACCCTGTGTGATGAGTGCCCACAATTCTTGCCGTCAATGTAGCTGATCAAATACGTTCTTAAAAATGACAAAAAAGTTTTCTACATCCTCTTGTCAAACCTGGGAATAAATTTGGAGAATTTCAGGGCCTTAAAACCTGTTTCTAGGTATGGGGATTTGCACTTCTACGGGGCAGAAAGATTTTCCTTAGCAGCCTCAACTCCATCTCCAATACTTGAAGCTGGGAAATGCCTCCTTTCTGTTTTCAACACAGCCCCAACAGCTGCATGTTGCACTAATCCCATTTTCTAGTTAAACATTAATCCTCCCAGAAATAACAATCATCCAAAGTAGTAATATGAACCATGAACTAGATATTCACAGCAGGATGCACATGCATTTATAATTGAAGATGCAAGTGCATATTAAGAGTAATTAGCAAGCCATATGGAATCCTTGGCATCAAAAATTAAGTACAAAAGCACGGGAATAATACCGCATCTTTATAAAGCACCGATTGAGCCACCATACAGTATCCAAATCTGGCCATCATATTTTAGGACCCCAAGAAAATGCAGGGGAGATTTGCCAGAACAATTCCAGGACTGGTTGTTTCAGTTACACAGTTATGTTGGAAAGGCTGTGATTGTTCTTCATGGGAAAAAGGAAATTGAAGAGAAATTTAAAAGTGGTGCACAAGATCATAACAGGTTTAAATAAGGTAGGCAAAGAACTGTCCCCATTTGTTGATAATGCAAGAGCTCGGAGACATAGATTTTACAGTCTTGGTTAAGAAATGTTGGGGAATGTGAGGATGACCCTTTTTTTAAAAAGCAGTGAGTGTTAATGACCTGGAACTTGACGCCTATGTAAGGTGAAGTGGAAACAATCAATGATTTTAAAAGAAAATAAAACTAAGGATTACAGGCATCAAGTGAGACTTAGTGAATTGCTGCACAGAGAGCAGGCATCGATTTAGTGGTCAAAAGGGTCCCATTTTATTACATAAATAACTCTACCTACACTGATTTAACATGTCTTAACCACAGGTGTTTTCTTCTCTTTCTTGAAAGGTTACAAAGATTTAAGTGGGGGTTCTTGTGATGCAGTGAGTAGTATCCCTGCCTGAGCCATAAACAATACGTTCCACTCCAGAACTTGATGGCCAAGGGGTGTGCATGTATGACATGGCCAGACAGATTTGAATGTCAATCTGCAAATCCTTTGACCATTTGCCATATGCCAATGGCAGGAGGCAAGAGTGGGAGAAATTCCTGGTTAGTCACATGATGGAGAGAAAACTAGTCTTTACCATCACTATTCATGATTCCAGGCTCCAACATGTATGCTAATATGCATGTTGCCACTGCAACTCAGACTCCTTGGCTCAGCTGGCTGGTGTTGATCAGACTGATGCCATTAACAGTGTCTGATTCCTGTTCCAGCTGATGTGGATTTGGAACCTACATCCTTTGTATAGTGGCACAAAGTGGAGATTGTGCCACTGAGAGTCAGACCTGCCTTCAGGCAGAGAACTGATAATGATTCAAGACTCATTTTTTTGTCGTCTAGATTTATACCTGGCTGATTAGTTCCCCACACAAAACAAAACCTGTGCATGTTACTACTCCAAATTCAATTAGTTAGACTGGACTTATTTCCACTTGAACTTAGAAAAGTAAGGCATGACTTAATTGAAGTGCATAAGTTGCTGACATGGTGGACGCAGAAAGGAACTTTCCTCTTGCAAGTGAGCCCAGAACTAGGGACAATGTTTTAAAATTAGGGCTCGTCTTTATAGGACAGATGAGGAGAATTTTTTTCTGAGAGTTGTGAGACTTGAAGTCTCTGCCTCTCTGAAGGCAGCGTCACTAAATATTTTTAAGGCAGAGGTAGATTGATTCCCTTGCCTAATGAGAATCTAAAACCTTATGGGTAAATGGAAATGTGGAATTTGAAACAAACAGATCAGGCACTATTTTACTGAATGGCAGAGCAGGCGCGAGGGGCTGAATGGCCTACTTCTGCTCTTATTTTGTATGTTTGAGTCTGTTTTTAAAAAATCTATCCCTTTCTCTTTCACAAATGTCACAAAATATTTACTAGGGCAAAGGATGTTGATAGAATACTTTAAACACCTCTTTTTTCCTCCATTCCTGTGACCCAAAAACCATAGAATTACATACAATATATAGCATGAAACCCACAATTTCAATAATTTATCACCACTTAACATTTTTCTTGAGAATTGGACTGTTTCCATTTTTTGTAGTTTCCATTTTTCTCAGCAGGAAACTCCACTTTTAACCAAAGGATTAAATTAAATGATTTGTTGTGGAAAATCCACCAATGTCAAATCTCAGTTTTGATTCTATAGAATAATTTTCTTTTCAGTGCTTCCTTTCATCAGCATTAATTTTAATCAGCTGTGTGTTTTAATATATAGATGTGCTGCATAAGAAGCAGCACAAAAAAGAGAAAGGAAGTAGTCAGATTGTTACTATAGGAGACCATACAACTGCTCAGCTTCATGTTAAAATGAGATTGAACATAGTGAGCAGAGCTGGGTTCCTATCGGAGAAATAACTTGAATTGTAAAAAGAATAACAGCCCCATGATTTTCTGTCTTTTTTTGCTTGTATCACATCTTATAAATAACGTTCCTGGAATGACAGTGAACATAAGTGAAGGAAACTTCAGAACTACTTACCTTCCTTTTTAACTTTATCATTAATGTTGTTAATATAAATTGTCTGATTAGGTCGGATATCCATTGCTTGCATCAAGTAGATCCAAACCTTAAGCTGAGAGGAAAAATATTAAATATTACAAAGAAACTACAACGACAACTGCTTAATTACAACAAGAAACCGACCCAACTCCATCACGTCAAGCCAAACTCACCTCCTTAACACTTAGTTTTCTCACTTCCAAAACCTCCAATCATTAGTTGTTGGCAGAAAAACTAAACTTCCTGTTCTGGTCTCCATGCTGGATGATAAAAGCAAGTTGTTTGCTCTAACCCTCAGATACTCTTGCCCTCACTAAAAAAAACCTCAAGCGTTAACCCTCAAAGAAAAACCTCAATCCCTCTTTCCTGGTAAACTATTACACCATCTCCAACCTCCTTTCTTCTCTCAAGTCCTTGAGTGTGCTTTCACTTCATCACATGCATATCCATCTTTCCAGAGACACTATTTCAATCTGTCTTTTACTCATTCATGGCACATGGGCATCGCTGGCTGGTCAGCATTTGTTACCCATCCCTAATTGCCCTTCAACAGAGTGACTTGCGAGACCATTTCAGAGTCAACCACATTGATCTGGAGTCACATGTAGGCCAGGCCAGGTAAAGATGACAGAATTATTTCCCTAGATGACATCAGTGAACCAGATTGATATTTTACAGCAATTGACAATGGTTTCATGGTTTTCATTAGACTTTTAATTCCAGATTTTTATAGGATTCAGATTTCACCAACTGCCATGATGGGTTTGAAAGCCAGGTCCCCAGAATGTCACCCTGGGTCTCTGGATTACTAGTCTTGTGACAGATGCCATCTCTCTGGCCTTACACTCAACCCTGGTACATCTAGATAACAAAAACCAATGTCTGACTCCTATTTATTGATTACATCTCAGTCTTCAGCACCATTATTCCTACAAAACTCATCTCCAAACTGCGAGGCCTGGGGTTCAGCTCCTCCCCCTGCAGCTGGGTCCTAGACTTCCTAACCCACAGACCACAATCAGTAAGGATAGGTAACAAACACCCCCTCCATGATCATCCTCAACACCAATGCCCCCACAAGGCTGTGTCCTCAGTCCCTTACTATACTCCTTATACATCTATGACTGTGTGGTCAAATTCCCCTTCAACTCAATTTTCAAGTTTGCTGATGACACCACTATAGTGGGTTAGATCTCAAACAATGACGAGACAGAGTACAGGAAAGAGATAGAGAATCTGGTGATCTGGTGTGATGACAATAATCTCTCCCTCAATATCAACAAAATGAAGGAGCTAGTCATCAACTTCAGCAAGCGTTGGAGGACATGTCCCTGTCTACATGAATGGTGACGAAGTAGAAATGGTCAAAAGCTTCAAGTTTTTAGGTGTCCAGATCATCAACACCTTATCCTGGTCCCTCCATGGCGACCCTATAGTTAAGGAAGCTCAATAATGCCTCTACTTTCTCAGAAGACTCAGGAAATTTGGCATGTCCACTACAACTTTCACCAAGTTGTATAGATACACTATAGAAAGCATTCTTTCTGCTTGTATCACAGCTTGGTAAGGCTCCTGCTCTGCCCAAGACCACAAGAAACTACAAAGGGCTGTAGACAAAGGCCAATCCATCATTCAAACCAACCTCCCTTCTATTGTCCACGCTTCTCGCTGGCTCAGAAAAGCAGCCAGTATAATCAAAGACCCCATGCACCCTGGACATACTCTCTTCCACAGGGAAAAAGATACAAAAGTCTGAAGTCATGTACCAACCGACTTAAGAACAGCTGCTATCAGACTTTTGAATGGACCTACCTCACATTAAATCGATCTTTCTCTACATCCTAGCTATGACTGGAATACTCCATTCTGCACTCTTTCCTTCTCTATGTACAGTATGCTTTGTCCATTTAGTGTGCAAGAAACAATACTTTTCACAATATACCCATAAATGTGACAATAATAAACCAAATCAAAATCTTGGCAAGATTTCAATCTTGCCAATCAAATTCCCATTCCTGTCTTAGTAGTGAAATGATCCTAACCATAGTCACAAATGATTCCCTTGGTTATTATTATCCTGGTGGATTATGCCATCTTGTCCTCGTCATCTTTGACAGTCAACTACACAGTCTCCTCCTGTGCCTCTGTCAGCTAGTTTAGCAATATTCTGCTGCTAGCTCACCTGAAGGCTGAGCATCTTCACACTACATTAAATGTTATCTCATTGTCACACCATTACCTCAGTAATCATCCATATATTTATCTTAGCATGTTCCCCCTCAATTACATGCTTCCACATGTGCAGAAACACCCAGCTCTACCTCTCCCAACCTCTCCACTGCACGTCACATTGTGCCTCAACCACAGCTGGATATAAGACGAACAATCTCTTTCAGTAAAAACGTAGCTGAAATCATTTCTATCTTTGAGATATTACCCAATGAAATCCTTATCCACACCGACTGCAACTATCCCAATATACTCTTGTTCAGCCTCCATACCCTGTAAATTCCAGATCACACAAAACTCTACTTGTTTCTCATCACAAGTCCTACTCTACTTCCACCCTGTCCTTATCACTAGAATGGTTTCTGGGCCACTCCTGTTTAAAATTATTGTGTATAAACCTTTTTGTGAATCACGCCTTTTCCCACCTCTAGCCAACTCCAAACATTCTTGTTCTCTGACCTTCTGAGCATTCCTCCTCCTTTAGTTACGCCATTGGCGGATATGCCTTTACCTCCCGTCATACTGCATTTCATTCACTATACTGTTCCATCACACTTTTTTAAACTACTAAAACCCATCTTTGGTCACCCGTCCCAATTTTTCTTTTATCTCTATCTATTTCGTTTCTGAAGGCCTCTGCAAAATGCCATGGGTCATTTCTCTGCATTAAAAAGGCAGTTGTTTTTGAAAGTCAATTATCTCCTCCCAATGTTCATTGATTTTAAATTTCCAGAACTCCCCCAATGCGTGCATGTTTTTCACTTTCCTCGACACTGTCTAAAAGAACACTCAGTGATGTTCCTGAGCAGATATGTCAATGATGAGCAGTAGATTGCAAGTGATTTTACTCAGGATTAATTGAATTTTGTTTAGCCCATTATATTTTCTTTCAATACCCTCTTTGTTAGCTCCACAATTAGGTAAGTATGATTGTTGAAGCACCAATATTGTCCCCAGCCAACACTATTCAAAATGTATTTGAGCAAATGGGTGCTGAAATCCCTGGCTATGATTTAAACCTTCAGTGTAGTGATGGGAGAAGCAGAATTGCTGCTGGTTGGACCACTCCCAACGCAGCTTTAAACATTCACACAACATGTGGCTGATCGTAAAGCGGCGCGATGCCAGGTCAATCCCGGGAGGGAATTTGAACGGAGTGGACCCAGTGGTAGCTCAGGTTTCCCGCCAGGCAGACTCGCATCGTCCGATGCGATGGACCCGCATTAAACAAAACCATGCCCACCTGTAACTGTAGGGAGGGCACCTCAAAGCTGGTAGTCCCCCAGTACCGCTCCGGCCTCGGGCTCCGCCACGCCACCCAGTCCCCTCTCTTCACCTCCCTGTCCCCGCTCCTCACCGCCGGGCCCTGTCCCCGCTCCTCCTCCTCCTCACCGCCGCTCCGCCGGGCCCTGTCCCCGCTCCTCCTCCTCCTCACCGCCGCTCCGCCGGGCCCTGTCCCCGCTCCTCCTCCTCCTCCTCACCGCCGCTCCGCCGGGCCCTGTCCCCGCTCCTCCTCCTCCTCACCGCCGCTCCGCCGGGCCCTGTCCCCGCTCCTCCTCCTCCTCCTCCTCACCGCCGCTCCGCCGGGCCCTGTCCCCGCTCCTCCTCCTCCTCCTCCTCACCGCCGCTCCGCCGGGCCCTGTCCCCGCTCCTCCTCCTTCTCACCGCCGCTCCGCCGGGCCCTGTCCCCGCTCCTCCTCCTCCTCACCGCCGGGCCCTGTCCCCGCTCCTCCTCCTCCTCCTCCTCACCGCCGCTCCGCCGGGCCCTGTCCCGGGTTTTTCTCGATGGTTCTGGGGCTCCTGCGGCGCACACTGATGACATCACCCAGAGGCTCTGAGCAGCTCCAACATTTTCAGTTTTTATTTCAGATTTCCTTCCCGCAGTGCAGATTGGGGGTTTAATGAGTTATTTTAAATTTAATCTGCTGATTATGTACATCAGTTACATTCAGCTAGGGATATATGAAAATTTAGTGTCTGCCACAGCCTGATGGAAGTTATGAACCAGAGCAGCAATTTCTGTTGCATATATTCTGCAGACTTATGAAAACAATGATGGAGAAGTTTCTATCATTGCCGGAAAGATTGGAGAAGGTGGCAGGCCTCGACCAAACACAACCAAAATGTAACAATAAATTTGCCAGACATATTACTGTGTCAGGCCTCACTATGAAGGCGAGCAGTGAGCAGGATAGTACATTGTTATTAGGTGATGGAGACTTCCTGATGATATTCTTGTCATACAGGATATCAACAAAGAGTAAAACAAAGTAATCAAAGCAACTGATAGATACTTCAATCTGAGAAAGAATATCATTGCTGAGTGGGCTAAGTTTAACAAATGTGCCCAATGTGAGGGGGAAAGCATTGATACTTACATAAATGACATATAAAATCCTACAGTGCAGAAAGAGGCCATTCAGCCCATTGAATTTGCACCAACCACAATCCAGCCCAGGCCCTACCCCCATAACCCCCTGCATTTACCCTAGCTAGTCCCCCTGACACTGAAGGGCAATTTAGCATGCCAATCCACCTCACTGCACATCTTGGGATTGTGGGAGGAAACAGGAATACCCAGAGGAAACCCATGCAGACACAGGGAGAATGTGCAAATTCCACACAGTCAATAACCCAAGCTGGGAATTGAACCTGGGTTCCTGGCACTGTAAGGTAGCAGTGTTAGTCACTGTGCCACCCATATAAACTTTCTGAGGTCTCTAAGTACTGCAGTTTGAAAGATAACTGATTGAAGACAGAATCATATTGGATCATGCCTTATTTGACCACTTGCAGTTGAGATGACCTAACCTTAATGAAGGTAATCCAACTGAACAGGTAAGCTGAGGTCAAGAAACCAAATCAATCTGTGATTTGAGGTGACAGGGAGACCCCTATCTCAAAAGCAGCAGATTATGTCAAATATAGAAAAGGAAAGCTGAAGACAGCATTCCACAAAACACTACGTCGAAAAACGGAAGTTCTGTGTGACTGTTCGCACCCAGCAAAGTTTATCATCCACCCTAACCAAAGGTAAAGGGGGAAATTGACTGTATGTTGAAGCAGGAGGTTATTTCACCTGTGACAGAATCAATAAGCTGGTTTTTTGAGATGGTCTGAGTGCTAAAATTCAATAAATCTGTTAGAATTTGAATAGATCATATACAGCTGAACAAAGCAGTTGGACGCAAAGTTCATATTGTTTGTGGCCAAGAGTTCAGCAACTTTGGAAAGGCCTCAATCTTCACAAAGCTAGATGCAAAAAATGTTTTTCGGCGACTGAAGTGTCTAATTTGCTCACAACCTTCATTATTCCATTTGAATTCTACCTTGAATTCAGCCAGTGGTGAGGGACAACAGGATGTGACCGAGTGAGGCAGATAGAGGGATCCAAGGGATAGTACTGCAGGAGACTGAGCTCTTGTCTCTGTCCAACAAATACAAGATTTTTGCTCGTGTGGATAAGAGAGGGAACTTTAGGAAGGATGCACAAACTGACCATGGCACAGTGTTCGGGGAGCTGTTCAAATGGTGGGGTGGGGCGGGGGGGGTGGTGGTGGAGGGGAGAAAAGACAAAAGTAGTCATGGTTGAGAATAGACACTGTTCTCTGTAGTCAGAATCAAGAGTCTTGAACAAAAGCAGACAATGCTGACAGCATCTGTGGAGGGAGAATAGAAAGAAGTCTCACAACACCCTGTTAAAGTTCAACATTTATTTGGTAGCACAAGCCACAAGCTTTCGGAGCGCTGCACCTTCATCATGTGACTGGGAGTTTTGTTCACAAACGGGACATATAAGGACACAAAGTCAATTTACGAATTAATGCTTGGAATGCGAGTCTTTACAGGTAATCAAGTCTTAAAGGTACAGACAATGTGAGTGGAGAGAGGGTTAAGCATAGGTTACAGAGATGTGTATTGTCTCCAGCCAGGACAGTTAGTGAGATTTTGCAAGCCCAGGCAAGTCTTGGGTGTTACAGATAGTGCGACATGAATCCAAGATCCCGTTTGAGGCCGTCCTCATATGTGTGAAACTTAGCTATCAGTCTCTGCTCTGCGTTGTTGTGTGTCGTGAAGGCCACCTTGGAGAACGATTACCTGAAGATCAGAGGCCAAATGCCCATGACTGCTGAAGTGTTACCCAACAGGAAGAGAACATTCTTGCCTGGTGATTGTTGGGCAGTGTTCATTCATCTGTTGTCGTAGCATCTGCATGGTCTCCCTAATGTACCATGCCTCGGGACATCCTTTCCTACAGCGTATCAGGTAGACAATGTTGGCCAAGTTGCAAGTGTATGTACCAAGTACCTGGTGGATGGTGTTCTCACGTAAGATGATGGCATCTGTGTCGATGATCCAGCACGTCTTGTAGAGGTCGCTGTGGCAGGGTTGTGTGGTGTCATGGTTACTGTTCTCCTGAAGGCTGGGTAGTTTGCTGCGGATAATGGTCTGTTAGAGGTTGTGCGGTTGTTTGAAGGCAAGAAGTGGGGTGTGAGGCTGGCCTTGGCAAGATGTTCATTCTTCATCGATGACATGTTGAAGACTCCGGAGAAGATGTCGTAGCTTTTCTGCTCCAGGGAAGTACTGGACGATGAAGGGTACTCTGTTTGCTGTGTCCCGTGTTTGTCTTCTGAGGAGGTTGATGTGGTTTTTCGCTGTGGCGTGTCGGAACTGTCAATCAATGAGTGGAGTGCCATAGCCTGTTCTTATGAGGGTATCTTTCAGCGTCTGGAGCTGTCTGTTTCAATCCTGCTCATCTGACCAGATCCTATATATATGGAGGGCTTGTCTCTAGAGGATGGCTTCTTTAACATTTTAGGGTGGAAGCTGGAGAAGTGGAGCATTGTGAGGTTATCTGTGGGCTTGCGGTACAGTGAAGTACTGAGGTGATTGTCCTTGATGGAGATGTGTGTGTCCAAGAATGCAACCGATTCCGGAGAGTAGTCCATGGTGAGTCTGATGGTGGGATGGAGTTTGTTGATGTCATCATATAGTTGTTTCAGTGATTGCTCACCATGAGTCCAAAGGAAGAAAATGTCATCAATGTATCTAGTATATAGCACCGGTTGAAGGTCCTGTGCAGTGAAGTGGTCTTGTTTGAACCTGTGCATGAAGATGTTGGCTTATTGACATGCGAATTTGGTCCCCATGGCTGTTCTGTGTATCTGGATGAAGAACCGATTGTTGAAAGTGAAGACAACAGGATCAAGCAGATGAGTTGTAAAATTGCATTTGGAGATTGGCAGTTGTCGGCGTTGAGCAATGAGGCAGTTGCAGCAATGCCGTCATCGTGGGGGATGCTGGTATAGAGTGCCGAGACATCCATTGTAACGAGGTGTGTTCCTGGTTCAACTGCTCCATGTGTGTTGAGTTTCTGTAGGAAGTCCATAGTGTCGTGACAAAAGCTGGGGATTCTTTGTTCAATGGGTTTCAGGATTCAGAATAGAATTGGATTCAGAGGTGACCACGACACCACACAATCCTGCCTCAGCAACCTCTGAAAGATGTGCCGGATCATCAACATAGATGCCATCATCTCACGTGAGAACACCGTCCACGGAACATACACTTGCAACTCGGCCAATGTTGTCCACCTGATACACTACAGGAAAGGATGTCCCAAGGCACGGTACATTGGAGAGACTATGCAGATGCTATGACAACAGATGAATGAACACTGCTCGACAATTACCAGGCAAGAGTGCTCTTTTCCTGTTGGGGAACACTTCAGCGGTCATGGGCATTCAGCCTCTGATCTTCGGGTAAGCCTTCATGACACACGAAAGCGCAGAGTCGCTGAGCAGAGACTGATAGCCAAGTTCCGCACACATGAGGACGGCCTCAACCAGGATCTTGGATCCATGTCACATTATCTGCAATCCCCATGACTTGCCTGGGCTTGCAAAATCTCACTAACTGTCCTGGATGGAGACAATATACATCTCTTTAATCTGTGCTTAACCCTCTCTCCACTCACATTGTCTGTACCTTTAAGCTTTGATTACCTGTAAAGACTCGCATTCCAAGCATTATTTTGTAAATTGAGTTTGTGTCCTTATCTGTTCTATTTGTGAACAGAACTCCCACTCGTGATGAAGGGGCAGCGCTCAGAAAGCTTGTGGCTTGAGCTACCAAATAAACCTGTTGGACCTTAACCTGGTGTTGTGAGACTTCTTACTGCGCTTATCCCAGTCCAACGCCGGCATCTCCACATCATGAGGGAGAATAGACCCGACGTTTCAAGTCTAGATAACAATCAGACTCGAAACATTGGCTCTATTCTCTCTCCACCGATGCTTTCAGACCTACTGAGATTTTCCAGCATTTTCTGCTTTTGTTTCAGATTCCAGCATCAGCAGTATTTTGCCCTTATCAGGTGTCTTGAAGACTATGCTGTCTGCCCGGTGCCAGGGTCCTTAATGTAAAGAAAAGAACCTGAAAACACTAGAAATATCAAAACTTAAGCCATGATCCCAATATTTTATCCAGCTCTTGATTTTAAAAAAAAGCCTCCAAGTGTCAAGCAATTATTTGGTTTAAAAGCCTAACCTATTTTCTCATTCACAAAATTAGGCACAACTCTACAATTTTAATTGATTTTCAATGTGTCATTCCTACTTAAGTATAATTTCTTCAAATTGCCAATGTTGGCAACAATGCTAATTGAAAATCCATTATTTCTTCTTCACTCGATATATATGAAGAATGCTGTAGGAAATATATGAATTAAGCCAGTTAGAATTTATTGCAGAAAATAATGTCCCAGATCACACATTGTTATTCTGATTTTTAAGGGAACTTTGAATATCATAATCATACTTTTGGCTACTGGCTGTATGGTGTTACTTCAATTCCCTAATTTGTACTTTACTACAAAAAACCAACTGTACAATAGTAATTCCTTGTCCACAACGCTATATTGGTATTAACAACTGGTTAATAAAAAGGTGATAGAGAGGAAATTTGATACTTATCACCACAAATATCTTTGGCACACTTAAATATTTTTTTCTTTTGTGAAATATGAGCATGCCTGGCAACAATCCCCAATTTCTTTGAATTGAGCAACTTGCAAGAGCAATTTCAGACAGCAGTTAAACATCAACCACGTGAGTCTAGAGTCACATGACCAGGTAAGGCCAGCAGATTTCCTCTCCTAAAGAGCACTAGTGAATCAGACTGGTTTTTATGGCAATTGGTGATAGTTTTGTGGTCACTATTCCTGAGATTATTCTCAGATTTTTGATAATCAACTGAATTTAAATTCAATTGGTGGGATAAGGGGAGATGGTGTAGTGGTAACGTCACTGGACTAGTAATCCTGGGGCATAGACTAATAGATAAAAACAGAAAGCAAAAGTTTCTACAGGTACATAAAACAAAAAAGAGTGGCTAAAGTAAACATTGGTCCTTTAGAGGGTGAGAAGGGAGATGTCGTAACTGGAAATAAGAAAATGGCTGAGGCATTGGACAGGTATTTTGTGTCGGCCTTCACAGTGGAAGACACAAATAACATGCCAAAAATTGATGACAGGAAAGCTATAGCAGATGAGGACTAGAAACTATCATTATTACAAAAGAGGTTGTGTTGGGCAAGCTAATGGGGCTAAAGGTAGAGATGGAATGCATCCTAGGGTACTAAAAGACATGGCAAGGGAAATAGCAAATGCACTAGTGGTAATTTACCAAAATTCGCTGGACTCTGGTGGGATGGTTCTTGCAATTTGGAAAACAGCAAATGTGACACCACTGTTTAAAAAAGGAGGTAGACAAAAAGCAGGTAACTTTGGACTGGTTAGCTTAATTTTTGTAGTTGGAAAAATACTTGAATTTATCATCAAGGAAGAAATAGCGAGACATCTGGACAAGATGCCACACCCAAGACTGCTGCGTAAGATTAAGGTGCATGGTTTTATATGTCTGTTGGGTTCAGTGTTGGGACTGCAAATTGTTTATGATTTACATAGATGATTTGTATGTCAAAATTCGCAGATGACACTAAGATGAGTGGCAGAGCAAAGTGTGCAGAAGACGCTGAAAGTCTGCAAAGGAATATAGATAGTCTCAGTGAGTGGACGAGGGTCTGGCAGATGGAGTACAATGTTGGTAAATGTGTGGTCATCCATTTTGGTAGGAATAACAGCAAAATGGACTTAAATGAAAAAGATTGCAGCATGCTGTTGTGCAGAGAAACATGGGTGTCCTTGTGCAGGAATCTCAAGGAGTTGGTTTGCAGGTGCAGCAGGTAATTAAGAAGGCAAATGGAATTTTGTCCTTCATTGCTAGAGGGATGTTGCAGCTATACAAGGTGCTGGTGAGTCCACACCTGGAGTACCGTGTACAGTTTTGGATATACTGGCACTGGAGGGGATACAGAGGAGATTCACTAGGTTGATTCCAGAGGAGAAACTGAGTAGACTGGGGCTGTACTCATTGGAATTCAGAAAAATGAGGGGAGATCTTATAATAACAGAGAAGATTACGAAGGGAATAGATAAGATTGAAGCAAAGAAGTTGTTTTCACTGGCGAGTGAAACTAGAACTAGGGGGCATGGCCTCAAAATAAGGGGGAGCAGATTAAGGACTGAGTTGAGAAGGAACTTCTTCACACAAAGGGTTGTGAATCTGTGGAATTCCCTGCCCAGTGAAGCAGTTGAGGCTACCTTATTGAATGTTTTTAAGGCAAGGTTAGATAAATTATTGAACAGCAAAGGAATTAAGGGTTATGGTGAGTGGGTGGGTAAGTGGAGCTGAGCCCACGAAAAGATCAGCCATGATCTTATTGAATGATGGAGCAGGCTGGAGGGACCAGATGGCCTACTGTTGCTCCTAGTTCTTATGCTTTGGGCACATGCGTCCAAATATCACCACAGTAATTCGTGGAGTTCTAATTCAATTAATAAATCTGGAATTATAAAGCTAGTTTCAGCAATGGTGACCATAACAACTATTATTGATTATTGTAAAAAACATCTGTTTCAGCGCATGTCCTTTAAGGGAAGGAAGTCTGCTATCCTTACTTGGTCTCGCCTATGTGTGACTTCAGACTGTGATTGATCCTTAAATATCCTCTGAACTGGTCTAGCAAGCTAAAGTTCAAGTAAATACAAATACAAGAGGACATGATTTAAGGGTGAGGGGGGAGAGATATAATTTGGATATGAGAGGAAGGTTCTTTACGCAGAGAGTTGTGGGGGTATGGAATGCGCTACCGAGTAGGGTGGTGGAGGCGGGAACATTGGACTCGTTTAAGGTTCAGTTAGATAGGCACATGAGTGAAACGAGGATGGAGGGTTATGGTAGGGGTTATTAAATAAGGGTTAGAACCTCGGGAGACACCGGAAAGGCAGGCTTGTGATTAACGTTTTTGTCTTTTATTCCGCAGGTGGAGGTCCACCTTGTTGTCAAACAAGGGGCATGCACACGGTGGGTCGTGCGTGGGCTACTCTTGGAGGTTCCAGGAGTGGCTTAGTACTTCGTGTCGGTGTGTGTGCTTGATCCTGGACCGGTAGAAGGGCGCCGCAACAGCTCGGTGACTAGCACTGCTAGCTGTGCAGATACATGGATTTGGGCCTGTGTCTGTGGGAGTTTGTGCATTCTCCCTGTGGATGCGTGGGTTTCCTCCGGGCGCTCCGGTTTCCTCCCACACCCCAAAGATGTGCTGTTAGGCTGATTGGTTTTACCAAATTGACACTATTCTCCCCTGAATCTGGCTAAGTCAGGGGTTCTATTAGTAGACACGCAGGGTAGAATAGGTGTAGGGTGATGCGGCGGCGCGGGCTTGTTGGGCCGAAGGGCCTGTTTCCCGTGCTGGGTTGTTCTTTGTTCTTTGTTCTTTGTAAATTAGGGATGAGCAACAAATGCTGGCCTTGCCAGGGTTGCCCACATCCCATGAAAGAAAACATAGCAATTTTAAACCTTCCCCAACCTCATCCAACACGTGACCTTACGTTTGAGGATTTAAAATGGAAGGAGGGCCTACAACCTCTGTGTCCCTATCATTCTGACCCCACCCTTCCCAATCATCGTAACTTACCAGAAAACATTCATCAGTGCAGCAGTCATTGTTGGCTGGTGAAATCAGGAAGCTTACGCAAGGTCGACCCTGAAATGCACCATGTTTGGAGTCATGCAAAAGGCCAAGTGCTCCCAGCACAATAGTTGTTCCTGCCCATTGGCAATCCTACTGGTTCTGAATGGGAGGCCTGGAGTTAAAATGGCTTTGGCCTGGGCTTCACTCTTTGCTCTCCCCAGGGGAAAATGCACAAAAAAATTTGAATGTTATATGGCTAAGTGGAATTTCAACCCCACAATGTTTATCCTGTTTTCTTCTAAACACTGAGTTAAGCATTATAGTGAGTTGTGTGATATAAGAACATAAGAACATAAGAAATAGGAGCAGGAGTAGGCCATCCAGCCCTTCGAGCCTGCCCCACCATTCAATAAGATCATGGCTGATCTGTCGTGTCTCAGTTCCACATTCCCGCCCTCTCTCCACAACCCTTAATCCCCTCGCTTATCAAAAACCCATCAACCCGCTTAAAATATGGTAGCAGTAACAAGAAGCAAATTGCAAACAGCAAATTACTTTTCATCATTCAGCTTGCACAGATAGGACAACTGCATTCCCAGACAGCATTGTTACAGTTCAGCTACTGCCCGAATTTTTCACTTTTTAATATTATTTCCAAATTGTGGTGACAGATCGTCCTAAATCTTTTGCTCTTCCAGCTTTTGAACCAAAAGTCTGACCCGGGCGATTTTTCATGTCACAGTCTGCTCCTTCAGCCATTGCTAATTCTTCATCACAACTGATAAAAGCAAAAAAAAAGAATTTGAACATAAGAACATAACATAAGAACATAAGAAGTAGGAGCAGGAGTAGGCCATCTAGCCCTTCGATATAAATCAAATTTATTTGATATAAATTGATTGTCTTTAAAGTTTAAAACAACTGTTTGTTTAGCCAAGGATTCATAAGTGATTTTGTGTTTTTCTAATGTGCTTTGGGTATGATGAATAATACATTGAGTATGGTGGTTAATACATCGGCTGCTATGAATGAGTTATCAGAGCCTGGTAAATAAATAAGGGGGACCTTTCCAATGGCATTAATCGATCTTTTCCTTTGGATCTTCAGGTGTTATTGCCACAATCTTTACAGAACATATGGAGAGACCTGTTTCCAGACACCTCTGTAACATATGGTAACATTGTAAAGTATTCTTATGGACTAGTTGTGTCTGAGAATCTAGACTGCTCTCCTTGGGCAGGAACATGATACTCAAAATCACAAGGTTACTGGCGGTCTTGTGCAGAGGAATGAATTGACCAAGCAGAGCACTTTATGATTTCTTAACATTGAATCTTTCTACCCAGAAGGGGTTTGTGAATTGGTTGAATGAGGAGTCCCTGCCAGGAAAATGGTGCCCACATCTGTGCAAGCCATCCCCACATGGAAGGTATAAAGTTCAGAACTGGAACAAAAACAGAAAATGCAGGAAAATCTCAGCAGGTCTGACAGTCTCGGTGGAGAGAGAATAGAGCTAACATTTCAAGTCTGGATAATCTTTTGTCAGAGCTTCGTCAGCATTTTCTGTTTTTGTTTCAGATTCCAGCATCTACAGTAATTTGCTTTTATCTTAAATTCAAAACTGGATTTGTTTCAAATAACTTTTTTAGGTAATGATTTTGGAGGTCTCCCTATGCCTCAAATTAATATTTACTCTTTGTTTTGAATGTTCATGGGAGACTGCAGTTTCAATGATACCAAGTCTCAGCTGACACCAGGGTTGCTTCAGCAGTATTATCCCAATCATTGCCAAACATGCTAAACAAAAGTTCCCCTTTCAGAGGGGAATTTTGTGTCACAAGATATTTCCTCTCAGTCAATAGGAATGATATCAAATTCCACAGAAAAACATATATAACATCTCTCTCACTTTGGTTAATAAAAACAGTGTGTGCGGAAATACTAAGCCAGCCTGACAGCATCTATGGAGTGAGAAATATGATTCTTCAGAACCCAATCTTTGGTTCTATAGCCACCACCTAAAGTTGGCCAACCAGGTGTCCTCCTGCTCAGTTCCCACTAACAATCCACATCCTGACCACAAACTCTGACCCTTCTCTGGTTCTGGCTGAGTTCAATTACATGTAACCTCAGTGCCTTGTTTGCTTCTAGTACCATGTGTTATTCAAATCAAGATATCTGTTTCCACCTCCAATAATACTGCTGATCTCTACCTTTCCCTTACACTTACTGCCATTCAAACCTTCATTCATGTCTTCATCATATAATTCTCAAATACTCTTCTTAACAACTCCCCAAGTTCCATCCTACATAACTACAATTATTTCAAAACTCTTCACCCCACACTAGCTCTGTTTTCACCCTTGTCTTTTGGCTTCCTTGTCCCAAACTCACTGAATACAACGTTTATCTTGATTCATAATTTGCTTATGGTCATTGTCTCTTCCTACCTGAGCAATCTTCCACAGCCCTGCAGATCAGCACAAATCCTTCGTTTTGGTCTCTTATGCATCCCTCCTTTCCACTTTTGATTGTTAAGGCCTCATATTCTGGAATGTTCTTGCTAAGCCTTAACAGTCTCCCATCCTTCAAATACTCCCTCAAAATCACCTCTTTGACAATGGCCCTGATTATACTGGTACGGCTGCCCTACGCTCGTAAGATTGTGCCTGAGGCTAACAGAGAACGTTGTTCTGTGAGCCTCACCCGTGCCAATTCTGGGATGGCCATGCAGTAAAATCAGGGTCCATATCTCTGTTCAACCTAACTCTCCTCCCACTCCTTCTTGGGATTAATTTTCTCCCCTTGAAATACTTTGTATATTTTACCATGTTAAAAGTACTATGGGCCTGATCCTCCTGAACCAGGACTAAGTGCCCATGCCAGCAAGAAAACCAGTGGCTGTCAGATGGGATGCTCCCAACTGATGGATGTAAATCCATGCATCATTCAATTTACACTGGTCATCCTGGTTTTTCAGAGATCACAGCACACTTAGCTGATTTTAAGATGCTGAAAAACACTTTGCTGATTTTAAGTTGCCTGCAGTTGTGATCACAAGCAGCTGCAGGCAACTTCCAAAGAGCTGGGTGCTTTTCATTTCCTCTTTTGTGTAAACATTGAAGTTACGAACATTGAGGGTACTTGAGATGCATTCAAGCATGAAGGGAAAGGTAAACGAACACAGCTGACTAGAGAATGAGTAGAGAACCATTAAGCAGTCAATCAAATGAGAATTAAAAGGCCTGGAGTGAAAATGAAAGGAAACAAAGGTTTTCAAAGGGTTGGAAGGTGTTTCAAAGACTGTGAGCTTTTTTATGAAGGCTGAGAGATTTCAAATGAAAGTTGTGTGAATAGGATGGGGCTGAGTGAACAGTTGTGGAGAAGGGACACCCCTCTCCTGCCACCATAAAAGTGACATCTCCTCCCTGTCAGGGGACTTCAAAGGGTTCTATTCACATCTGCAGCTTCTGAGAGTGAGAAAGGGAAATCCCTAAATCAGAGTAAAGTTCTACTATGATTTAAAAACCTACTGGGGAATTAAATTCACTAGGCTACTTCACAGCTGATGGCAAGAACAAAGATGTTGATCACAGAGCTGTCTGAAATCATCCTGGGGTGATCTTCAGGTTTGGCAAGTCTAGGAGGAATAGTCCAGCCACAGGATTTCTATCCCAGGGATCAGTGCCCTTACCCCCCAGCCAGATCCCACTCAATCCCCAGCAACTTTTGGGGACCTTCCTCTGTGGCTTGGCAGCAGCAGAGGGCAAATGGTCTGCACTGGATCTACCTCCTTGACCCCCTTCAGGATCCAACACACTGGTCATTACCAGCACCAAAGCCCACCTAGTACATTTCCTGCTGGAGAGGTGGGTGCATGGCAGGAGGCACTGAATGGGCGTCAAGCCTGCTAATTGTATTACTGATGGCGGGTTCACATAATTTTTGGTGGGAACCCAATCAGGGCCAATGGGGTGGATCTGGTGAATCCAGATTGTCTTGATACCCAGCAAGAATCCCAGTTTTTGGCTAATGCCCCACTCAGTGGAGTATCAGGATTCCCACAGTCCATGTGATGCGGCTGGAGAATCCCTCCTATATAAATAGAAGCTGCACATGTTCCTCCTTGGATGGATAAGATTTAACATATCTCTTGTTTTAGATTAATCTTACTGCCTGTCAGTGCTGACATTTCTTCAGTGACAATCAAATGTTCATGACCTATCAATGTCAGTTGGTGCCATTGAATTTCTAATACCTAACGGTTTAAAAACACCTTTCCCCTGCTCAATGGTGGCTCTGTTTCAGGGTTGTCTCTCACTAATGTGTGCAAGTCCTAACTGGACGTGGCTACATTGTCTAATCTCACTATCACTACATATCCTGTTTGGTGTAATACAGGAAGTAGCTGTTCATAAACTCAATGCAAGGTTAGTAAGTCACAGTATCATGCTTAGACCTTGTTACAAGCTTTGTTAATTGATTGAGCAAATATCTTTTACCCAAGAACTATTGAACTAGTGCACTATTACAGTTTCTGGAATTTCATATCATTTAGAAATAAGAGATCACATGTTGCATCACCAGTTTGCAACATCAAGCCAACTTTTTCATGTAAAATCTTTCCCCAGAACTTATCAAACTGGACAATATTTTTATTGCTTACAGTGATTGCAGAAGAAACATCATTTGGCTTGGATTTATTTTCAAGCTACATCTTAAAGGTTGTAAAACTCAACCAACTATTTTGTATTTTTTTCTCAAAGTTTTGAGACATATATAATTTCATTAATATTTTTATATCCAAAAGTTTTATCCAAAGTTTTAGATTATTATTTGTGAATAACTTACAGGATGTCATAATTTCCAAGAGCTTCTTTGGAAGGGTTTTTGTTCAACTTGCAATCTGGTATGTCACCATTAGGTACAACAATGTTTAACGTGTCATTGATGAGATTGTATTTCATGATTCGGTCATTAGCTGTGCTGGATGCCAGTGAAGGAGAAGCATTCACCTGTATGGGGGAGAAACCATTTTGTAAGAATAGAAATATTTGGAACATATGAAGCTAAAAATTGCAAATTTTCAAGTATGGGGATTGTAATGCATAATTACCTTACACCCAATTAAGGGGATGTAAGAAACAGGCAAACTTCATACCACCTATTCACCACCATTGTGATGCAGCCCAGTTCTGCTAACTGACTACACATGTGACAGGGGGACAGCTGTCTGTGTGATTAGTATATGTTAAGTATAGCCTACACTTCCTAAAACCAGACTGCACCTCTTAAAGAGGAGGTGTAGCAGGTGATAGAACTTCGTCCAAAAATGTTCTTCAGAAGAATAAAATTCCAATGAAACAGCAGGCTAGAGAGATGGCTCCTAGGTTCTCTGGCAAGGCACCAGAGGCTTTCCTCCAGGAGGTGCCATATCCTACTCACTGCAATACTAACATCACGTCACTCAGGGCACCATACACCCACCCCTCACCCATCAGTAATCTCTAGCAATGAGGACCATCTCTAATATTTATGTGCTCCATTTCACTCTCATGTCCTAGGACTGCTGTAAGCCTTGCACTCACATCTTGCGGCTTTCACATACATTCAGCTATACAGATGTGATAGGCCAAGCACATGGCAACACACTCACCAACATTCTTTGTTCTCTCATGAAAGATAAGGTGGCATATGACATGAGGGTGCACCAGAGATCTGACAAGGGCCAGGCCTGAGCTCCTCAGAGAAGGCTTTCCTTATTCGTTCAGGGGATGTGAGTGTTTGCTGGCTGGGCTAGCATTTATTGTCCATCCCTAATTGCCCTTGAGCTAAGTGATTTGCTCGACTATTTCGGAGGACATTTAAGAGTCAACCACATTGCTGTGAATCTGGAGCCACATGTAGGCCAGACCAGGTAAGAGTGGCAGATTTCCAACCCTTGAGAGCATTGGTAAACTAAATGGCTTTTAACAACAATCATCAATGGTTTCATGGTCATCATTAGACTTTTCATTCCAAATTATACCATTTGTCATGGTGGGATTGGAAGTCATGTTCCCAGAACATTACCCTGGGTCTCGTTATTACTAATCCAGTGACAATGCCATTACCCCACCACCTCCCTACTAGACTGCACTGCACATTATTGAGACCATCCATGATGAAGGTATATTCCTGTCTTATGCATCTTCCCAAGTTCCACTTCACCCTCATCCTGCTATCTGTCATGAATTACAAGCCACAGATATGTGATAACCAATCTCTTCCTGTCCAGTCATGCCCCAACCTTTCCCTTCTGCATTTATGCTTTCAGATACTCAAAGAACTGCCACTGGTCACTCTGTACAGCCTGACATTGAAGCAACTGAGCAAAATCAGACATCTGAAGAAGAACCATTGCATGTACTAACAATCACAGCCATCACTTGGGTATTGACACTATGTATGTTTTAGAGAGTAGTTTGAGTTGGGAGCAGCACTTGGTGAGCCACAGGCACAAATAGGTTCTAGCTGTGATACCACAAAGGTGATAAAAGAGTAGCATAATGTTACCTTCTAGAATATTATCACCATTCAGGATTTTCTTTTATTAAGAGTAATCTTAAAGCAGCATGGTACAAAACACAATTAGAGCTCTTTTTAATATGAACAGTATAATTCAGCCTTCATATTTTAATGGTGGTCAGTTGTAGGCCACATTGTGTCCTGTGTCCTGTCATGGACTCTCTTTCAAATCCTGCCTGTAATATGGGTTTTCAAACCCTTAGTAAAGACAGCCAATCAGAACAATCGAGTCGCTGGTGGAGTCAGTAGTCTAAAAAATGGTTTACCAGCACCACCTTTCCCCGGTGAGTATCCAAAATGTACCCACAGTAATGTGGCTATCTATCATTGTCATAGCAAGTAGATGATCGGAGTGCTCAAAGGGTTCAGAGATCACTGTGGTTCTTTTCTGGAACTGAATTAAGCTGTCAACAACAGTAATAAACCACCAAATTGTAGTAATATCAATCTTCAGTTATTTAGTGCCATTTACCTCAATAAGCCAAGGCTTCAGTTTGCTATCAATAATAATGTCATAGCCGTAACATTCAAAGCAGTGTTTGTCATTCATCATCACTGGCTGAAAAAACACAAAGAATAACATTTTCAGATGAAATATCATAACCTATTTGAATGTTTAAATATGACAATTCACACACAAGTACTGGTTTGTCTTTTGTGCAAGACTTGCCATTAAATGAACATTGCTTCTGCAGTTACCATTTGATACAAAATGGTAAGGAGCTGTAAATTAGAGACACTGTTAATACAGTTTTGCAAAATAAGCGAATTCAGGCCTCATCAACTACTTAAGGGTGGAAATAATACCAGGTTAGCCCTTGATAGGCATGTGTAACTAGACCAAATGTGACCTAGGACAGCTTCCTTATCTCTGAAGACTACCACAATTTACACAAAAATATGGCAGAGAGTAACAGTTAATGGAAAGGAATTTGGGCCCACATTTCATGGTGGAAAATATACATGTTTCAACACACTTGGAAGAAAAACAACCAGGATGCCAAGAGATGGGATTCAGAGATGTTTTGGCAATGCAATAACTCTGCCTTCAGTAGTGGCATGCAGATTCAGAGGAATAGGACAGTGCTTTTTAAGTTCTTTATCAGCACGTGGCTTTACGGAAGAGACAGTAAAAATATCTCAGTGCATGTGGGCTCCACAATAGGGCAAGCTGTGTCTGTACTTTGTATCCCTGAATTTCAGCCAGCTTGGTCTGTAGTGGTGTTACCGAGCTACTCTTAGTGATGGGCAATGAAGTCTCCCAACCAGGGTACACTTTGTGCCCTTGCTTCTCTCAGTTCTTTTTCCAAGTGGTGTAAAAGTGACTCAGTAGAACCACAACTGACTGAACTGAAGGACATAATCACCAGACAAGGCCTGCACTGGGAGTGAGGGACCCAACAAAAGGGAAAATTCTGCTGGATCGGATCCTCGTAATTTGCCATTTACAAATCCACTCTGGCTCTCCTTAATTAACTCAAGCCTCTCCGATTGATGATTTCCCTGATAATGGATCCAAAACCTTACCCCCTACTGATCATAAACAAAGTGACCAGTAGTTACTGGGACTGTCTTATGTCCCGTCCAGAGACCGGAAGGAAATAGATATATGTGTATGTCAATCTGGCTACTTTATAAAATTATTATTTTAACTTTAAAATGGACAATGGTTTTACCCTGACATGCCTGACTAGCTATGACTGGTACCAAAATAATTTCTAAGCTTCAGAAACCGGGACCTCATTATCTTTAAAGATGCACTCATACCCCCCTGTGACTGCAGAATGTCAAATTCCAAAAAAAAACACTATCAACATCCTTGGATTACCATTAACCAGAAACTGAACTGGCCTACCCATATAAATGCCATGGCCTCTATAACAGAAGGCAGGCTGGGTATTCTACATTGAATAACTCACCTCCGGACACCCCAAAGCCTGTCTATTTACAAGGCATAAGTTAAGACTGTGATGGAATACTCTCAACTTGCTTGGATGAACACAGCTCCAAGACTGCTAGAGAAGTTTGACACCATCTTAGACAATGCAGCCTACTTGATTGGCACCCCACCCATCACCTTAAACATTCACTCCTCCCACCAGCAATGTAGACCAATTGCACAATTTACTAAGCTCTTCTGACAGCAGCTTCTAAACTTGCCACCTCTGCCATCCAGAAGGACAATTAGCAGCAGATGCATAGAAACATCACAACTTGCAGTTTCTCTGCAAGCCACATACGCCATCCTGACTTAGAAATATATCGCTGTTCTTTCACTATCACTAGGTCAGAAACCTGGAATTCGCTCCCTAACTGCACTGTGGATATATGCACAACATATGGACAGTGGCTTGGTTGTCCACCTTTGGCAGCATAGTGAAATAGTGGTTAGCATTGCTGCCTCACAGCTCCAGGGACCCAGGGTCGATTCCTGGCTTAGGTCAACGTCTTTGCGGAGTGTGCACGTTCTCACCGTGTCTGCATGGATTTCCTCCAGGTGCTCCTATTTCCTGCCACAGTTTGAAAGATATGCCGGTTAAGTGCATTGGCCATACCAACTTCTCCCTCAGTGTACCAGAACAGATGCTAAAGGCTGGCAACTAGGGAATTTTCACAGTAACTTCATTGTAGTGTTAATGTATGCCTACTTGTGACACTAATAAATAAACTTTCAAAATAGTCTTACCTCTATTTAAATCTAAAGTTGGTATGTTCAAGGTTGATTGGGTTCAAGTTTGACATTTTTAAAATATTCACACCCAACCTGACTCAAATCCACTCATTCTTTGGTGGTTAAAATTCTCCTCACGCTTGGTTACATATGAATGTCCTTTTCACATCCCTTCCTCTTCTGGATACTCATTAATTTCAAAGTTATACTCACAGCTACAGCTTTGAGTGACTGTACAATCATCCAGTAGATTTCATCAAACAGTTTATCAGTGATCTTCTTCCCTCGAGTGCTCTCCAGGTAGAGCTTCAGATTTGCCACACTCCACTTTCCACCATGAATAGGATTATAGTCATCCTTCAAAAAATAAAAGAAAAGCACATTTTAAAAGATTTTGTTATTGCTTACGCAAAGGCCTGAATTCTTGATCGCAGATCAGCAGTGAGTCAGGACCATTGCAAACCTTAGTCTTGAAAAACTGCCTTGTAAGTTCTGATTTTTGTTGGTAATGGGGTTTTGTAATGGAAGTTGTTTCTGACAACTCCAGAAACAGTTTTGGGGCAGCATAGGGGCTTCAAGATGCAGAGTGGCCTGGGCAAAAAGCCAGCCTCGGTGATCCAGCACTTTGACCCAGGTGCAAAGAAAAACAATAAGACAAAGAAAACCAGCCCTTTAGTCCCCACATCCACCTCATGCCCCCACCCAATCCTCATGCTCCTTTATAGCCCCTCATGTCAATCAATGCCCCCCACCCATCACCATTTTCCCTTATACTTCCAAGCCAATGCACCCAGACCTCAGGACCATGCTGAGAGGAAATAAAATAAATTATTAATGAATTTACTATTTAAAAAAAACTCTCATTACTAAAAACCTGTCACTGCATTTAAATTCCTTCAACCATTTAATCTCTTATAACAACAAGCATCTGTAATCATAGTCCTGCTTCAAATACTTCATAACCACATGGCGCTGTCAATCAAACTGTAAACTGGCAAGCACTCTATAGTGATAGTAAGTTATGAAATCAGTCATGTAGAACTAATCCAATGATGATAGACTTGTGTGAATAGAGTGAAATAGCAAACTAATTTTTTAACACCGTGGACATTTTTTAAAATAATATTTAAAGGGAAGGGGATTTAAATGCCTTGACAGTTCCCGTGATAGTTCCCTTGATGGTTTGAATGGGTTTATCCACTTTTTATGCAAATTTATTTATACTTTTAACAATACCAAAGAACACATGACCTCTCTCGAAAGCATCTTATCTCTCCAAAGGTGCATCTCTCCTCTCTCAAAGATGTCTGGGAACATATCCAAAAGGCTATCATGCCTCTCCAAAAGGATTCCATATTTTTCCAAATAAGTCTGCAGCTAACTTTAGACCTTCTCCTGATAGGACTAAAGTGTAAGTGTCATGTTTTTGACATCACAGTGATGAAAACTGGATTTTACTGAAGGCAGCTGCACTTTAACATGTGCATTTGCTTCAGTGAACTATGGCCATGCAAAGTAGAAACTGACCCAGTTACCCCCTTATGAAAGTGGTGAGGGATGGGTTCAGGGGCGTGATTTCTTGATTTGGGCCTCCAGCATCATTCTGGCTAAGCCAGGGACCCTTTCCACTTAAATTAAAATCCAAGCCTAAGAATTTAATATAGTGTGAAACGAACATGAAGTCCTCTCACAAAATTCTCCATAATTTGCCACTAATTGACACCAAATTGGTAATCATGTTCGAAGAAGCCAATGATGGAGACATGGAAAACAGAATATTCATTAAGCAGGTTTGGTCTTCTCAGGTTGTGGTTAAAGGACAAATTAAGAGAATTTTATGTTTCATCCTATTCATGCAGTCTTATTCATCAGGAAAAAGGATGGAAACATGAACTTATTCTCTGGCATGTATGCTCCTCACTTTTGTGAAAACAAAAGTCACCGGAAAAAACATTTTGCAGGTTTGTGTCTACCCCTCAGACAACTGCAGGTCACCTACTGGAATTTGGAGCATGTGATCCCCTGCGCAGATGTCTAGAATTATCTTGGAGGCCTAGCTTTGTGATTGATTTCATTGCAACCAGGCCTTACCCCATGTTTCTGTATGGCAACATTTGTCAGATGCACAAACATGTTGTCTAGTTCATTGATATTTGGAGTGTATTTGACAGTGCAGAAGCGACAAAAACCCAGTTTATACCTAGAAAATAGATTTTAAAAGATGTATTTTCAATACACAAAATAATGCACAAATAAAGACTTTGGTATCACATGAAAATAGTTCCAGTTTACATCCTTGTAATCTTAGGTATCAGTGGCTTAGAAAACTTGTAAAAAAAAACCTGGCTGCAGTTTACAAATGCAAAACAAAACTTACTTTCTGATACTGTAATCTTGCTCCAACATATGGAGGCATTCAAGGACTCTTGCTGGATCCAGGAAGCACTCTTGCCCTTTCTGCTTTACAAGGATCCCACATAAGAGTGACATTTTAAAACTTACCATAGTTTCTGCTGGTCTATCCATGGACTTCAGCCAAGCTGTTTGATGTTAGCTCTCACACTCACCGTTCCCACTAAATGGGGAGGGAGTTAAAATTAATCCCACAGTTTGTATACCCAAGCTTATTTCTCTTTTGCATTGTCAGGTGTTTGCAGCTCAGTATTTGCAACAGGTTTTTATGAAATAAAATTCCAATGAATGTCTAAATGTATTTGAAAGATGCATTCTGTTTAGATGCATCCAAGGATCAAATTTAATAAGCTGCAGTATCACTAACTGAGAGTAATGTGGTTGAAGTTTGAAACCAAACTTACATGTAACATTTTAATGGACGAACTGAAGTTACTAGCACATAGAAGCGCAGGTCAAACTTCTTTCCACCAATTAGTAATGGACTGTCTATGTAGAGTGAGATGACGTAAGTTTCCTTGCAAGGGGTAGACACAAAACTGCAAAATAAATGAAAATCAATAGTGACATCCAGGACACTTGCGTGTGGGTCTTGCAGTTAGGGTCCCCTCAGACTGGAGGGCCTGAGGAAGTGAAGAAGTAAGGCGAAGAAGCCCTAAAAGATAAGTCTGACTTTTTACAGGAATCCCTTTGGGTTTCGTAACTGCTTTTCTCCAGCTGCTGTCTTTTGAAGTACTTGTGTTCTTTCCACTATACTAGAATGTGACTGAGCCATACCAATGATCCAGCCTAATAAATAGGCATTCTGCCAATCTAAAACCTGGGCAAAGAAACAGTAGCAATATCAGGGACATGAATCCCATTTTGGGTGTCTTAATTGAAAAAGAATGTCAAAGCCATTGAAACAGACTGGAAGAGATTCACTAAACTGATATCAGAGATGACAGCCTTCAGTTATGGGGAAATAATGGGGAACAAGGGACCTTTTTCAGTACAGCGAAGAAGGTTTATTATAGATGGTCTGAGAGAGGTGTTCTAAACTATTTGTGTTCATTAATAAGGTAAAAGGGGGAAACAATTTACATTTGGTGGTGAGTCTCTGTGCTCCATTCTCTTCTGTTCCTCTGTCTTTTTTGTTTCTTATTTCCCTTTGGGTGAGCAATGGTGCATGGGACAATATGGTGTGGCAAGGAAAATAGCCATCAGCAGCTATAAACAACATATGTGGTTGGAATTGAAAGGAAATGTAATAGGCAGAGTACAAGAGCAATGGCCTTGGTCTTGATAGTATAGTCAGAAAACTGTGAACACAGGTCTTTGTGTAGTAGCTGTTCAGTTACTCTATTGTGTCATTAATGAAGTGCATTCTTCAAACACAGAGCTCCTCACCAAGTCTTCCTCAGACCTGTGTGGACCCCTTGGCAGGATGTGGGGAATGGTGCAGGGGGATGGTGAAATATTGAAGGGTACATCATTTTCATGTGGAATTTCACTCCTCTTTCCCTTATTCTCTTTTGCTGTTGTTTCTCCTCCATTATAATAGCAGCAAATCTTTGTCCATTGAACATCCCATACTTGGTCCTCTCATTGTGGGTGGGGAAATATATCCTGAAGTCTTGAAGTTCAACATGGTCTGTGACAAGTATAACATTGTAAATGGGGGAAAAACACAAAAAACAATACTTGCATAGTTCTTTCTCATCTCCAGTAATTGGTGGACCAGTGTTTCAGCACTCCAAACTCAAATGTTCCTCAATTCCACCAGTCTCAGCTGTTACTGGCAACAGGTACATCCTAAAAAATCATGCTACGTTACCTCTTTTATTGCAAGCTTAGGTCCTGAAATTGCAACACACCAACTCCACTGTGTCATATTTTAACATATTTAAATAAGCACTATGAAATCTCCCAGCAATTCTTATTTACTTTCATGGAGTTAAACCAAGCCATATATTTCTATACTTACTTAGGGCCTTTGTTATCACGAGACCATTTCTTGATTTGTGAGAGCTTATTGATAAGGAATATTCCTTTTCCCTGAGCTTTTCCACAGGGTTTCATGATCCAGGTGCTGTTTGGATTTTTCCTAAATTCTTCCACAAACATGTTATAGTCTGCTGGTAGCATAAACGTAACTGGAACAAAATCTTTAAAAATAAAACATGAATTGTTTAAAACTTACATAACATAAGAACATAACATAAGAAATAGGAGCAGGAGTAGGCCATCCAGCCCTTCGAGCCTGCCCCGCCATTCAATAAGATCATGGCTGATCTGTCGTTGCTCAGTTCCACTTTCCCGCCCTCTCCCCATAACCCTTAATCCCCTCTCCTATCAAAAACCCATCAACCCGCGTCTTAAAAATATTTAGCGAGGCAGCCTCCACCACTTCAACGGGCAGAGAATTCCAGAGATTCACCACCCTTTGAGTGAAGAAGTTCCTCCTCAACTCCGTTCTAAACCGCCCCCCCTTTATCTTGAGGCTGTGCCCCCTAGTCCTACTGTCTTTTTTGAGCGGGAAGAGTCTTTCCACCTCTATCCTATCCATCCCATTCATCATCTTATACGTCTCAATGAGATCTCCTCTCATTCTTCTAAACTCTAACGAGTACAAGCCCAGTTTATTCAGCCTCTCCTCATAGCTCAACCCCCTCAACTCCGGTATCAGCCTAGTAAACCTCCTCTGCACTCCCTCCAAGGCCAAAATATCTTTGCGCAGGTGCGGCGCCCAAAAATGCACACAGTACTCCAGTTGTGGCCTCACCAATGCCCTATACAGCTGCAGCAAGACCTCCCTACTTTTATATTCAATCCCCCTCTCTATGAAGGCCAGCATCCCATTCGCCTTCCTGACCACCTGTTGCACCTGCAAGCTGGGTTTTTGCGACTCATGCACAAGGACCCCGAGGTCCCTCTGCACCGTCGCCTGCTGCAGTTTTTCGCCACGTAAGTAATAGTCCTTCCTACCATTCTTCCTACCAAAGTGGACCACCTCACACTTGCCAACATTAAATTCCATTTGCCATTTCCTGGCCCATTCGCCCAGCCTATCTAGATCCTTCTGCAGACTCTCCACACCCTCCGCACAATTTGCCGTTCCCCCAATCTTGGTGTCATCAGCAAATTTCGACACTCTACACTCGGTTCCCTCCTCCAGATCATCTATATAAATGGTAAAAGCTGAGGCCCCAGCACCGACCCCTGGGGCACTCCACTAGTCACCATCCGCCAATCCGAATAGCACCCGTTGACCCCCACTCTCTGCCTCCTATTTGACAACCAATCCTCTATCCACGCTAACACCCTACCCCCAACTCCATGTCCCTCGACCTTCTGCAATAACCTCTTGTGAGGTACTTTGTCAAACGCCTTCTGAAAATCTAGAAAGACCACATCCACCGGCTCTCCTCTATCCACCGCCCTAGACACCTCCTCATAGAACTCCAGTAAATTTGTCAGACACGACTTCCCTTTAATGAAACCGTGCTGCGTCTGCTCTATCAAGCAATTCCCTTCAAGATGCCTCGCAATTTCTTCCTTAATGACAGATTCTAACATTTTACCTACCACAGACGTTAAACTAACCGGCCTATAATTCCCCGCCTTTTGCCTGGCACCCTTCTTAAACAACGGCGTAACATTAGCCGTTTTCCAATCATCCGGCACTTCCCCGGAATCCAGCGACGTTTGGAAAATAACCACCAAGGCATCCACTATCACCTCCGCCATTTCTTTCAGAACCCTCGGATGCATTCCATCCGGTCCTGGGGACTTGTCCACAATCAGCCCCTCCAGTCTGTTGAGCACCGCCTTTCTAGTAACAGTAATGTCATTAAGACCCTCCAGTCCTACCACCTTTCCATCGCTAACACCCGGCAAATTATTCACGTCCTCCTCCGTGAAGACAGAAACAAAAAAGTTATTCAATACCTTAGCCATATCCCCATCCCCTACCACTAGGTCCCCTTTCTCATCCTCCAAAGGACCAACATTCACCCTAGCCAGCCTCTTCCTTTTTATATATTTATAAAAACTCTTGCTATCCTTTTTTATATTAAGCGCTAGCCCAGCTTCATAGTTTCTCCTACCCTTCCTTATCAACTTCTTTGTCAATCTTTGTTGACATTTAAACCTCTCCCAATCCTCTTCTCGCCCACTACTCTTAGCTACTCTAAATTCCTCCGCTTTTAGTTTAACACTTTCCTTCACCTCCTTTGTTATCCACGGCTTATTACCTCTCCTCCTACTATCCTTTTTGACCATCGGAATAAATTTCCGTTGAGCACCAAGAAAGATCTCCTTAAAGATCCTCCACTGCTCCTCAACAGACCCTCCCTCCAACGCGCTCTCCCAGTCCACATTCGCCAATTCTTCTCTCATCCTACCGTACTCCCCTCTATTCAAACAAAGGACGCGTGTCCGGGAACCCACTTTCTCCTCCTCCATCTGCACCAGAAACTCCACCATACAATGATCACTCTCCCCAAGAGGATCCTTCACCACAAGATACCTAATTCTACCCGCTTCATTACATAGCACCAGATCCAAGATAGCTCGCTCCCTCGTCGGCTCCAACACACACTGTTCGAGGAAACTATCCCGGCAGCATTCCAAGAACTCTTCCTCGAGCCCCCCACGTCCAACATGGGTCGACCAATCAATATGCAGATTGAAATCCCCCATAACTACGGCCGTCCCATTCCTGCACGCCGCACTTATTTGCGCGTTAACAGTCCGCCCCATCTCCAGATCATTATTCGGGGGCCTATTGAAAATCAGATTGCATCAGTGTAAAAGTACCACCTGTAACTTATTAACCAACTGGGTAAAACAACATCAACCACGTTGGTGCAAGATTTGCAACACTTGGACTTAAGGATTAGGAACTTAAAGTATTGTTTTCACATGTTTGTTATCACTGGCATGAAGCCATAATAGTTTAGTGGTTAAATATACTAGAGGGATTGTGCCAGTTTTTAGGTGTGAGAATAATGAAGCATAGTTACCATGTGCCTGATTATTATGATATTGGCAGCATGGGGACAGGAATATGTGTGACTAGCAAATTCAAGCCTCCATTTCTTAAAGCCAACCTGCAAACTTACCACTGTTATAAACCTCACACCTGCCTCTCGTCTCTTTCATGTATAGCCAACTGTTCAGTTATGACTAACGCATCAAATACGTAGCAACACATTCACTGGTGCTCTTCCTTCTCTCTTGCAACACAAAGTAGCACATAGCATGCAGGAGAGAACAACAGAGAATTGGCAAGTGACAGGCACGCTCCTATTTTCTGAGCTCCTCAGAGGAGATAATGCTGGGAATTATTGGGCCAGCATTGAACCATGCCATTACAACTGGTGTTGCAGGAAACATCTAGGGTCACAGTATGTACCCAAGAACGGTTAGTGCCAGGGTAGCCTCAAGATGAAGAATACGAACATACGACAGATAAAGGCATGCTAGAAGGCATGCTGCCATTCGACCTGACACTTACAGTGTCCAACTCAGATACTGGCACTATTTTAGAAAGCTGTGTAGAGGCAGGATCAGATCAGCACATTGTAAATGAATGGCCATAAGTGGACTGAGCTAGATCAGGGGAAAGGATAGTGCATGTGCTAGCTAACGAGAGGGTGAGGTTGCAACTGAGTTCTGCTACGAGTTGTTACGGATTTTTTTTTGCATTGTCTTTTATTTCAGAATTTTGGTCGGAAGGACATCAATGAGGCAGTGTACAAGAAAAGGCAGATGGGCACATACACAGAGATGGTTGCTGCATTGGTAAGTCAGCTGAAAAGCCTGCTTTGATGTCAAAGAATATAGACAGCTGCATCTCCAGCATGGCACAGACTTCACACAGGACTCGGAGTCCAACTTTCTAAGGTGGAAATAGTGGCCAATTCCATGACAGAGCATGTGAGCCCAGACAAGATGAAGGATTTGGTAGCCGATGCCTCAGCTTTCATGGTAGCAGAGTCAGAATCACCCATTATGCTGCAATGGAAGATCAAACTGCGGTCATGATACCCATCTTTGGCATGCAAGCCCAGTTTGGTGCCATGCAGGCCCAGAGTGTTGCAATCATGGTTGTAGATACCAATGCTCACAGAGGCCTTAGGACTTTTACAGCAGTCCAGCAGTTTATGCTGCAGCAGATTATCAGGATTGCGGAGTGATTCCATGATGCAAGAACTAACTGTCCTCTCATTTTTCATCCAAGATGGCACCAGAGCGTGGTGACTTTTTGCAAGCTATGCCCAGCATACCCTCTAATTCTATCTTTTATGCTCATTCTATGCTTTTAAAACTCTTTTCTAACTCTTTCAAACTCTGTACCAATGTTTTAATTCAATACACCCTAGCTCTGACTGTAACACTACATCCTGCACACTCTCCTTCTCTATGCATGGTATGCTCTGTCTGTATACTGCACAAGAAACAATACTTTTCACTGTATACACATATAGGTGACAATAATAAATCAAATCAAACCATGCTTCCACTACTATCATTATTCCGGTGCCCCTGCTGACCCCTCTCAGCCAACCAATCCAGACTTGTTTTTTAAGGCAAGGATAGATAAATTTTTGATTTTAAGGCAAGGATAGATACATTTTTGAACAGTAAAGGAATTAGGGGTTATGGTGAGCAGGCAGGTAAGTGGAGCTGAGTCCACGAACAGATCAGCCATGACCTTATTGAATGGCGAAGCAGGCTCGAGGGGCCAGATGGCCCACTGCTGCTCCTAGTTCTTATGTTCTTATGTTTTCTCCTATGCAGAGATGATGCCTGGGTCTCAAAGTTCTGAGCTGCTCGAAGTTATTCTGCAAGCCAATTGCCATATCCCCAGAGAAAGACAGGAGCCTTCCACCAGCCATACTGCCATGGGGGTAATACTGTGAAGAACCACTAGACCTGACATAGGCAACCACAAGCTAGGAATGAAGGGAAAAAACAAGGGTGAATAGTTCAACTTTGTATCTATTACTGGATGTGTTGTTGGATAAAGTTGTAATGGAATTGTTTACTGCATTCTCTTTTACAAAAGACAATGCAGAAAACAAAAGCAGGGTAGCAGGATGGGAAAATTGCCCCCATGTTTCCTTAAACATGTGAATCAAAACTGCACATAGTGTTCTAGGTATAGTCTCACCAAAGCCTTGTACAATTGTAATGAGACTTCTTTATCTTTTACTCAAATCCACTTGCAATAAGGACCAACATGCCACTTGCTTTCCAAATTGCTTTGCCTGCATGCCAATCTTTTGTTTTCTAGTTATGATACATGCTTTTTATATTAATGGTTCTACACCAATGTGTTTTGAAAATCTTAAAGGTGGGTAATTTTTCTTTGGTGGCAGCGTAAGAGGGCAGTATTGCACTGGCCTTTCTTATACCCACTGTCTAATATTCAATTCCATTCAAGTCACTTGAAACCAAACAATGGTGACCAATGTGATATTATGCATTCTGCACTACCAACACAGATGAATCCTTATCTTAATATTTTTCCTTTCAGGTGACAAAGCAAATATACATAATAAACTATAGTTAAAATACTTATGCTTTTAAAAGTACATTATTGCAATAAAAATATTAATTTAACAAAATATGTAAGCTTTCTACAACCCTCAGTCTAGCAGTAATAACTCCAATTTTGTACGATGTAGACTGCAAGTTGGAATTTGACTAGTTCTGTGCAGTAACTGAAATATATGAAAATCTTAAGTAAATCCTACCTTACTGCAGTGTGTGCAATCAGCAATGTTAAGTCTTATCCGTTAGGCAAATGCTGATGTTAGAGGAAGCTTATGTTTGGCAGCTGTATGAATTTGGAAAAGATAGTTCCAAAGGCTCACAGCACATACCAAATGCAATACAAATAACATTTTTATCAATTGAGTGTTATCTGTTTAAATTTGCACTCCCTAAAACATAACTTCCTAAATTGACACAATTTCAAAAGGCAATTTTTTAAGATTACAGAGTTAAAGTTTTATTTTTCTTGAAAAGCATATCAATCATGTTAAGACTTATCGAGATGATAAATGCACAAGATTTGTAAATAAGCAATATGCAAAAAAATGACAGCGTGACTTTATTAGCCAAAGAAGATGGGATTCAAATAAAATGGTGTAGAAGGATAAGGTTTACTACACTGTACCTTTAACTTTTTTTCTGTTTTTATCCAACACAGAAGGAGGCAGTGCTGGATCCAGTGATCTTAAATTCAGAGAGGAAAAGGAAAGAACAAAAGGATGGAAGGAAGGTTTAACTTACATTTATATGATGTAACTGGTGGATTAGAAGACAATCATTGCACCATATTTTACTACACCTCTTGCTCCTCACATTCACACATAGCAAACTCCAGCTGCTTTAAACATGCACTCCTTCTGCTCTCTGCCCTTTACACAGCAAACTAAATTTGTTCCTCATCTTCATTTCAGTTGCGAGAATGTTGACACCTGTCTGCTAATGGAGGAAGTGAAAGAAGATAGACCATTTCTTGGTTTTGCTCATGATAGCAATTGCTCATATACTGACACAATGCTCTTTTATAGAGTAGGTTCAAGCAGAGATCTGCATGTAGTGGGTCATGGGGAGCAAGCATGCAGGAGTTAAGAGTAAGGGTTTAGGAGACTACAAATTACAGATTACTGAGATGCATATCAATTCTGCTAGCAGACTCAGCTGCTGCCTTTGGTGGACCAAACTACCGAAAAAGATTAATGAACATTGAGTTGGAAACGTTCCACATGATAGAACACATCATGATGGAGGATCTTATAACAACTCTTGACAGCTTCCATTGTAACATTATGGAGCCATTTTCTAGGCTGTTGGTTTTGAGTATGTTGAGTAACTTCTTAATTAAGCCACTAGAGAGCAAGATTCATTTTAAGGACTAAGAAATTTTGTATTTTCTTCTTGTGATAAGCAATCAGTGATTGACCACAAAAACTGACAGGTGTATTTGCACTGTTGGATGGAAAATTATTAAAAAGCACAGCAATTTTCCCAACAGAGTATAGTTCCACAAACTAGCAGAAGCAGTACAATAATGATTAGGCAGATTACACCATCCAATTCATGCAATTCCGTCATGAACTATTCATGTTATCAAACTAAGAAAGGATGGTTCCTTGATTATTAATGTAGAATTTGAACAGTTGTTTTCTGATAGCTCATTTCAGAAAATAAGTGGCCAATGTGGAACTCAACAAGGTTCAAACACCAGTATGTGCTGAGCTAAGAATTATGAAAAATCTGACAGTATCCCTACTCAAAATGACAGTGTCTCTGCCAGCGAGTATTCATGTAGAGATATCAGGTGAAGACAGGACTTCAATGTTCTCCAAATCCAGCTGTCTGCTGACAAAACTCACACGAGGAATAGCCATGAAAGAATGGACTGTACCCCAACATCTTCAGGAAAGATGAAGAAGTTTGATAGAAGCTGCAGTATTAGTTTGGTAGGATGGTGAATAGTATAACATTTATGGGGGCGATTGTGTTTTTTTCTGTTTCTGTTGATGGCAATTTTTTGGCTAAAACACTCCACATTATTGATACTTTTTACATTGAAGAGTAGTAATTGCAATATATATGCTGAATCCTACAATTTTTCAGTTTTGATCATTCAATAAAAAAAGTGAGCAGGATTCTCCCATCTCATCAATGGCAAGACCCATTGTGAGCAGGAATGGAAAATTTGATGTTCTGGCCAAAACTCGTTTCATTTTCAGCAGCACTGGCAAACTTCAACCATGAACAAGGATGGAAGATTTTAGCCAGTATATTGTTTTACACATATTGCTAATTAAATAAGTTACAATATTTTTCGCTTTGATCCTAAATAACAATAGGATATACAACATGATTACCTAAGTGAACAAATTTGCCATTTTCATCCTTTTCTGCTAGAGGACTTCCCTCTTTTTCGAGCTCTTTGCGATAACGCTTTATGTTCTTAACCATCAGGTCCTTCCTGGTTAGTTCAGAGTGATTAGGGAAATGGTTTACTATCTGATCATCTGAAAGACGATAGCCATTTTCAACACTGAAAACATTCCGGACAGTTTGTACACTCATCCTGCATGGTAAAAATAAAACCAGAAAATTGGTGGAATCTCATTTTCTATTAGGAAAAATAAGAGGCAACATAAAATGCCAGTACATCCCAAGGCCATTTGATTAACAGCTGGGTGAAATGGGAAAAAAATCATAATGATACAGAAAGTTTATGTCACACTATCAGGATGTAAGTGACACTGGTAAATATATTACTATTTGCTCATCCCAGTTGACCTAAGAAGGTGCTGATCGGCCTTCATCTTGAGCCATTGCAGTACATTCCTGTAAAGACTTTAGTGAATCAGTTGGATTTTACAACAATCCAGTCACTGGTACAAATCTTTTTTAAAAATTATTATGTCTTAAACAAAATTTAAATTCTCAAACTTCCAGGTGAGATTGAAACTTTCATTCTACTGGAATATTTGATCAGATTTCTGGAATGCATGACCACTACCTGATCATATCCATGTTACAATGCAGCTAAGATACTTTTTGTTGGAATAGAACACTGCAACATAACCTTGAATCGTTTGACATTCTCACAAAGTGAATAAAAAATTTGACATCCCTGACTCCAACAAACAAACAATAGACATTCTGTGGAAATATAAACAGGATTATTTTGTAAAGTGTTAAGTTCTCCACTTGCATAGATATTAATGGATGGTAGATTACCATGATCAAGGTATGTTTCATTACACTGTGGCACTGTGGTATGGTTTTCAAGAGTGGTAATTCTGTCTTATGTATGGAATGGGGACAAGATGTGGCTAATTACTGTCTTTGGAGGTGAAAGAACTAATTATGGTGTGCGAGGGAGAGAAGGCTAATTACAGTATGTTGGGTAGAGAGGGCTAATTACTGGGGGAGAGGGAGCTAATTACAGAGTGGAGGGGAAATCAGGCTAATTACTTTGTGTGGGGGGGGAGAGAGGGTCTAATTATTGTGTGGGGAGGTGGGGCTAATTATTCTGTGGAGGAGCTGGACCTACATACTGTCAGTGGGAGAGAATAGTAATTATTGTGTGGCAAGAGAGGGCCCAATTATTATTTCTGGGGAGAGAGAGCTAATTATAGTGTGCGGGCAAGACAGGGATAATTACACTGTGTGGGAGAGGGGGATAATTATAGTGTGTGAGGGATGGGGGATAATTTTAGTGTGTGACGGAGAAGGTGCAATTATAGTGGGTGTGGGGAGAGGGGATAATTATAGTGTGTGGGGGAGATGAGGATAATTATATTATGTGAGGGGAAAGGGAATCATTATAGTGTGTGGGGGAGAGGGGATAATTATAGTGTGTGGGAAAAGGGGATAATTACAGTGTGTGGGAAAAGGGGATAATTACAGTGTGTGGGGAGAGGGGATAATTATAGTGTGTGGGGAGAGGGGGATAATTATACTGTGTGGGGGAAAGGGGATAATTATAGTGTATGGGGGGAGGGGGATAATTACAGTGTGTGGGGAGAGGGGATAATTATAGTGTGTGGGGAGAGGGGGATAATTATAGTGTGTGGGGGAGAGGGGATAATTACAGTGTGTGGAGAGAGGGGATAATTATGTTGCGTGGGAAGAGGGGATAATTATAGTGTGTGGGGAGAGGGGAATAATTATAGTGTGTGGGGAGAGGGGGATAATTATAGTGTGTGGGGAGAGGGGGATAATTATAGTGTGTGGGGGAGTGGGGATAATTATAGTGTGTGGGGAGAGGGGGATAATTATAGTGTGTGGGGGAGAGGGGATAATTATAGTGTGTGGGGAGAGGGGATAATTATAGTGTGTGGGGGAGAGGAGGATAATTATAGTGTGTGGGGAGAGGGGGATAATTATATTGTGTGCAGAGTGGGGATCATTATAATGTGTGGGGAGAAGGGGATAATTATAGTGTGTGGGGAGAGGGGATAATTATAGTGTGTGGGGGAGAGGGGATAATTACAGTGTGTGGGGAGAGGGGATAATTATATTGCGTGGGAAGAGGGGATAATTGTAGTGTGTGGGGGAGAGGGGATAATTATAGTCTGTGGGGAGAGGGGATAATTATAGTGTGTGGGGGAGAGGGGATAATTATAGTGTGTGGGGAGAGGGGGATAATTATAGTGTGTGGGGAAAGGGGATAATTATAGTGTGTGGGGAGAGGGGATAATTATAGTGTCTGGGGAGAGGGGATAATTATAGTGTATGGGGGAGGGGATAATTATAGTGTATGGGGGAGGGGATAATTACTGTGTGGGGAGAGGGGGATAATTATAGTGTGTGGGGAGAGGGGGATAATTATAGTGTGTGGGGAGAGGGGATAATTACAGCGTGTGGGGAGAGGGGGATAATTATAGTGTGTGGGGGTGAGGGGATAATTATCGTGTGTGGGGAGAGGGAATAATTATAGTGTGTGAGGGAGAGGGGATAATTACAGTGTGTGGGGAGAGGGGGATAATTATAGTGTGTGGGGAAAGGGGATAATTATAGTGTGTGGGGAGAGGGGGATAATTATAGTGTGTGGGGAGAGGGGGATAATTATAGTGTGTGGGGAGAGGGGGATAATTATAGTGTGTGGGGAAAGGGGATAATTATAGTGTGTGGGGAGAGGGGGTAATTACAGTGTGTGGGGAGAGGGGATAATTATAGTGTGTGGGGGAGAGGGGATAATTATAGTGTGTGGGGGAGAGGGGATAATTATAGTGTGTGGGGGAGAGGGGATAATTATAGTGTGTGGGGAGAGGGGGATAATTATAGTGTGTGGGGGAGAGGGGATAATTATAGTGTGTGGGGAGAGGGGGATAATTATAGTGTGTGGGGAGAGGGGTTAATTACAGTGTGTGGGGGAGAGGGGGATAATTATAGTGTGTGGGGGAGAGGGGATAATTACAGTGTGTGGGGGAGAGGGGGATAATTACAGTGTGTGAGGGAGAGGGGGATAATTATAGTGTGTGGGGGAGAGGGGATAATTATAGTGTGTGGGGAGAGTGGGATAATTATAGTGTGTGGGGAGAGGGAATAATTACAGTGTGTGGGGGAGAGGGGATAATTATAGTGTGTGGGGAGAGGGGGATAATTATAGTGTGTGGGGAGAGGGGGATAATTATAGTGTGTGGGGAGAGGGGGATAATTATAGTGTGTGGGGAAAGGGGATAATTATAGTGTGTGGGGGAGAGGGGATAATTATAGTGTGTGGGGGAGAGGGGATAATTATAGTGTGTGGGGAAAGGGGATAATTATAGTGTGTGGGGGAGAGGGGATAATTATAGTGTGTGGGGAGAGGGGGATAATTATAGTGTGTGGGGGAGAGGGGATAATTATAGTGTGTGGGGAGAGGGGGATAATTATAGTGTGTGGGGAGAGGGGGATAATTATAGTGTGTGGGGAAAGGGGATAATTATAGTGTGTGGGGGAAAGGGGATAATTATAGTGTGTGGGGGAGAGGGGATAATTATAGTGTGTGGGGGAGAGGGGATAATTATAGTGTGTGGGGAGAGGGGATAATTATAGTGTGTGGGGAGAGGGGGATCATTATAGTGTGTGGGGAAAGGGGATAATTATAGTGTGTGGGGGAGAGGGGATAATTATAGTGTGTGGGGAGAGGGGGATAACTATAGTGTGTGGGGAGAGGGGATAATTATAGTGTGTGGGGGGAGAGGGGATAATTATAGTGTGTGGGGAGAGGGGGATAATTATAGTGTGTGGGGGAGAGGGGATAATTATAGTGTGTGGGGAGAGGGGGATAATTATAGTGTGTGGGGGAGAGGGGATAATTATAGTGTGTGGGGAGAGGGGATAATTATAGTGTGTGAGGGAAAGGGAGATATTTATAATACCATTCCTTTTGCATCTTTTTTCCTTTTGCACAGGTATAAATAAACATTATGGGCACTAGAGCCTGTAAGGTAATATGATATAATGAAATAATTACTGAACTGTTGTAGAAACCAAGTGCAAACAAAGCAAACCTCAGTCACCTTCACAGTTCAAGTGTGACTTCCAAATTTTTGTTAAACTTCATCGCCTATACTATGGCCGACTTACTGACAAGATGTTGAATTCTCTTATTTGCTATTTGGGCATTGTGTGCTGAGTTAAGTTTCATAAGATGAAACATTATTGGCATGCTTCCGAATCTGTAATTCTCAGTAGCTCCAACCAGCCACGTTTATTTCAGTACAGCCAAGGGCAAGTGCAGAAAGCATCGAGGTATGTTTTCTGACTGTCATGTGATGAATGTCAGAGGAATTGAGTAATCTGGAGCTGGATAATCGGTCACATGTACATTTGCTGGATTTTTGGCATTTTTCATGGCGCTTCTAGCTGAACTTTTAACAGAGCCTGACAGGGATCAATGCCATATCTTCCTGCTCTATCCTCATTAAGCATGCATCCGGGGGTTGATTGCAGTGTCCTGTCATATTTAAAAATCTCCTGACATAAGTAACTCTCTGTTGAAGAAAGAAGTTGGGTCTCCAGGAGCACTTTGAGGTTGGAGGACACTGAAGGTGAAGATCAACCTGATCCCCTTTCAAACAGGTATATCGTTTTGGATACTGTTGGGGGGATACCCTGTTAGGGGGAGATACCAGCAGCAACCAGGCCTGTGACACCACAGCTGGTTCTGCTGTGAGACAGGGTTGGGCAAAGAGCAAGTGAGCAGTAGTAATAGGGGACTCGCTAGTTAGAGGCACAGATAGGCATTTCTGTGGCCGCAATAGACAATCCAGGATGGTGTGTTGCCTCCCTGGTGCCAGGGTCAAGGACGTCTCTGATTGATTGCAGAACATTCTTAAAGGGGAGGGTGAGCAGCCAGAGGCCGCTGTACATACTGGTACCAACGACATAGGTAGGAAAAGAGATGAGGTCCTGAAGTGTGAATATGGAAAGTTAGGCAGAAGACTAAAGTGCAGTACCTCAACTGCACTTGAGATACTGAAATTACTACAGAGTAATTTTAGGAACACTGCCGCTGCCACATGCTAGTGAGTATGAATTGTAGGATTAGGCAGATGAATGTGTGGCTTGAGAGCTGGTGCAAGGGGCAGGGATTTAGATTTGTGGATTATTGGGATCTCTTTTGGGGCAGGGCTGACCTGTTTAAGAGGGACGTGGTTATACCTGAATTGGAGGGGTCTAACATTCTGGTGGGAAGATTTACCCTAGCTACTCAGGAGGGTTTAAGTTAGTTTGGCAGGGGAATGGGGATCCAAAGCAGTAGGGAGACATAACAGAAGTTTGAGAACAGCACAGAAGTTAAAGAGAGCACATTAAGTCGTAAAGGCAGTGTTAGTAATCCTAGTGCCAGACAGATCAGGCAAAAGCAGGACAGAGATCAAGGGAAATCCAGATTTAACTGCATTTATTTCAATGCAAGAGGCCTGATGGGCAAGGCAGATGAACTCAGGGCATGGATGGGTATGTGGGACTGAGATAAGAACATAAGAACATAAGAAATAGGAGCAGGAGTAGGCCATCTGGCCCTTCGAGCCTGCCCCGCCATTCAATAAGATCATGGCTGATCTGTCGTGGCTCAGTTCCACTTTCTCGCCCTCTCCCCATAACCCTTAATCCCTTCTCTTATCAAGAACCCATCAACCCGCTTCTTAAAAATATTTAGCGAGGCAGCCTCCACCACTTCAACGGGCAGAGAATTCCAGAGATTCACCACCCTTTGAGTGAAGAAGTTCCTCCTCAACTCCGTTCTGAACCGCCCCCCCTTTATCTTGAGGCTGTGCCCCCTAGTCCTACTGTCTTTTTTGAGCGGGAAGAGTCTTTCCACCTCTATCCTATCCATCCCATTCATCATCTTATACGTCTCAATGAGATCTCCCCTCATTCTTCTAAACTCTAACGAGTACAAGCCCAGTTTATTCAGCCTCTCCTCATAGCTCAACCCCCTCAACTCCGGTATCAGCCTAGTAAACCTCCTCTGCACTCCCTCCAAGGCCAAAATATCCTTGCGCAGGTGCGGCGCCCAAAACTGCACACAGTACTCCAGCTGCGGCCTCACCAATGCCCTATACAGCTGCAGCAAGACCTCCCTACTTTTATATTCAATCCCCCTCGCTATGAAGGCCAGCATCCCATTCGCCTTCCTGACCACCTGCTGCACCTGCAGGCTGGGTTTTTGCGACTCATGCACAAGGACCCCGAGGTCCCTCTGCACCGTCGCCTGCTGCAGTTTTTCGCCACGTAAGTAATAGTCCTTCCTACCATTCTTCCTACCAAAGTGGACCACCTCACACTTGCCAACATTAAATTCCATTTGCCATTTCCTGGCCCATTCGCCCAGCCTATCTAGATCCTTCTGCAGACTCTCCACACCCTCCGCACAATTTGCCTTTCCCCCAATCTTGGTGTCATCAGCAAATTTCGACACCCTACACTCGGTTCCCTCCTCCAGATCATCTATATAAATGGTAAATAGCTGAGGCCCCAGCACCGACCCCTGGGGCACCCCACTAGTCACCAACCGCCAATCCGAATAGCACCCATTGACCCCCACTCTCTGCCTCCTATTTGACAACCAATCCTCTATCCACGCTAACACCCTACCCCCAACTCCATGTCCTCTGACCTTCTGCAGTAACCTCTTGTGAGGTACCTTATCAAACGCCTTCTGAAAATCCAGAAAGACCACATCCACCGGCTCTCCTCTATCCACCGCCCTAGACACATCCTCATAGAACTCCAGTAAATTTGTCAGACACGACTTCCCTTTAATGAAACCGTGTTGCGTCTGCCCTATCAAGCAATTCCCTTCAAGATGCCTCGCAATTTCCTCCTTAATGACGGATTCTAACATTTTACCTACCACAGACGTTAAACTAACCGGCCTGTAATTCCCCGCCTTTTGCCTGGCACCCTTCTTAAACAACGGCGTAACATTAGCCGTTTTCCAATCCTCCGGCACTTCCCCGGAATCCAGCGACGTCTGGAAAATAACCACCAAGGCATCCACTATCACCTCCGCCATTTCTTTCAGAACCCTCGGATGCATTCCATCCGGTCCTGGGGACTTGTCCACAATCAGCCCCTCCAGTCTGTTGCGCACCACCTCTCTAGTAACAGTAATGTCATTAAGACCCTCCAGTCCTACCACCTTTCCATCGCTAACACCCGGCAAATTATTCACGTCCTCCTCCGTGAAGACAGAAACAAAAAAGTTATTCAAGACCTTAGCCATATCCCCATCCCCTACCACTAGGTCCCCTTTCTCATCCGCTAAGGGACCAACGTTCACCCTAGCCAGCCTCTTCCTTTTTATATATTTATAAAAACTCTTGCTATCCTTTTTTATATTAAGCGCTAGCCCAGCTTCATAGCTTCTTCTACCCTCCTTTATCAACTTTTTTGTCAATCTTTGTTGACATTTAAACCTCTCCCAATCCTCTTCTCGCCCACTGCTCTTAGCTACTCTAAATTCCTCCGCTTTTAATTTAACACTTTCCTTCACCTCCTTCGTTATCCACGGCTTATTACCTCTCTTCCTACTGTCCTTTTTAACCATCGGAATAAATTTCTGCTGAGCACCAAGAAAGATCTCCTTAAAGATCCTCCACTGCTCCTCAGCAGACCTACCTTCCAACGCGCTCCCCCAGTCCACATTCGCCAATTCTTCTCTCATCCTACCATACTCCCCTCTATTCAAACAAAGGACACGTGTCCGGGAACCCACTTTCTCCTCCTCCATCTGCAACAGAAACTCCACCATACAATGATCACTCTCTCCAAGAGGATCCTTCACCTCAAGGTCCCTAATTCTACCCGCCTCATTACATAGCACCAGATCCAAGATAGCTCGCTCCCTCGTCGGCTCCAACACACACTGTTCCAGGAAACTATCCCGGCAGCATTCCAAGAACTCCTCCTCGAGCCCACCTCGTCCAACATGGGTCGACCAATCAATATGCAGATTGAAATCCCCCATAACTACTGCCGTCCCATTCCTGCACGCCGCACTTATTTGCGCGTTAACAGCCCGCCCCACCTCCAGATCATTATTCGGGGGCCTATAGACGACACCCACCAGCGTCTTCCTCCCTTTGCTGTTCCTAATCTCCACCCACAACGATTCCACTTTCTGCTCTTTGGCTCCGATATCATCCCTTGCTACCACCTTGATGCTGTCCTTAATCAGCAGAGCTACGCCACCCCCTCTTTCCTCCTGCCTATCCTTCCTAAACACTTGATAGCCCTGTACATTCATCTCCCAGTCCCTGTCACCTTGCAGCCACGTCTCTGTAATGGCCACCAGATCGTATCCATTTGTGTCGATCTGCGCCACCAGCTCATCCACTTTATTCCGAATGCTTCGTGCATTCAGATAAAGCGCTTTCATCCCAGCCTTCTTCTGGACCCTATTTGCCGTAACGCCACCACTTGGGACATCCTCAGCCTCTTCCCTTACCTGTACCCTATCCTTAACTGTAGACCTCCTAACATCACCTACCCTCGCACCCTCCCCCCCCCCTAATTAGTTTAAAGCCCTGTCTACAGTCCTCTTTACTCGATTCGCCAGCACTCTGGTCCCAGCACGATTCAGACCAACCCCATCCCGCCCGAACAAGTCCCACCTACCCCAATACTGGTGCCAATGCCCCATAAATTCGAACCCATTCCTCCCACACCAATCTCTGAGCCACCCATTCACTTCCTTTATCCTGTCAACCCTACGCCCGTCTGCACTCGGTTCAGGCAGTAGCCCAGAGAAGACCACCTTGTCGGTTCTACTTTTTAATTCCATTCCCAGCTTCTCATACTCCCTCCCCAGATCCTCAGTCCGCACTTTGCCTACGTCGATATTATAGCAATTACTAAAACATGGCTAAGGGAGGGACAGGACTGGCAGCTCAATGTTCCAGGATACAGATGCTATCGGAAAGATAGAACAGGAGGTAAGAGAGGAGGGGGAGTTGTACTTTTGATTAGGGAAAGCATCATGGCCATACTGAGAGGGGATATATCCGAGGGTTCGACCACTGAGTCTATATAGGTAGATCTGAGAAATAAGAAGGGGGAAATCACTTTGATAGGGTTGTATTATAGGCCCCCAAATAGTCAGCGGGAAATTGAGGAGCAAATATCTAAGGAGATTGCAGATAGTTCCAAGAAAAATAGGGTGGTAATAGAGATTTTAACTTTCCCAACATTGACTGTGACAGCCATAGTATTAGAGAGTTGGATGGAGAGAAATTTGTTGAGTGTATTCAGGAGGAATTTCTCATTCAGTATGTGGATGGCCTGACTAGAGAGGGGGCAAAAAATGACCTCCTGTTGGGAAATAAGGAAGGGGAGGTGACAGAAGTGTTAGTGAGGGATCACTTTGGGATCAGGGATCATAATTCTATTGGTTTTAAGATAGCTACGGAGAATGATAGATCTGGCCCAAAAGTTAAAATTCTAAATTGGGGCAAGGCCAATTTTGATGGTTTCAGCCAGGAACTTTCAAAAGTTAACTGGGGCAGTCTGTGGGAAGACAAAGGGACGTTGGGTAAGTGGGAGGCTTTCAAAAGTATGTTAACCAGGGTTCAGGGTAAACATATTCCTCTTAGAGTGAAGGGCAAGGCTGGCAGAAGTACAGAACCCTGGATGACTCGGAATATTGAGGCCCTGGTCAAGAAGAAGAAAGAGGCACATGACACCTATAGGCAGCTGGGATCATGTGAATCCCTTGAAGAGTAAAGGGAGTGGAGAAGTAGAGTTAAGAGAGAAATAAGAAGGACAAAAAGGGGACACGAGATTGTTTTGGCAGATAAGGCAAAGGAGAATCCAAAGAGCTTCTCCAAATACATAAAGGGCAAAAGAAAAACAAGGGAGAGAGTAGAGCCTCTTAAGGATCAACAAGGTCACCTATGTGCAGATCCACAAGAGATCCTAAATGAATATTTCTCATCAGTATTTAGAAAAGCATGGATGTTAGGGAACTTCGGGAAATAAATAGTGATGTCTTGAGGAGTGTACATATTACAGAGGAGGCGCTGGAAGTCTTAAAGCGCATCAAGATACATAAATCCAGCGGACCTGATGAAGTGTACCCTAGGATACTGTGGCAGGCTAGGAAGGAAATTGTGGGTCCCCTAGCTGAAATATTTGAATCATCGATAGTCAAGAGTGAGATGTCTGAAGATTGGAGAGTGGCAAATGTTGTGCCTTTATTTAAAAATGGCTGCAGGGAAAAGACTGGGAACTACAGGCCAGTGAGTGTCACATCTGTGGTGGGTAAATTGTTGGTAGGTATTTTGAGAGACAGGATCTACAGACATTAAGAGACGCAAGTACTGATTAGGGACAGTCTGCATGGCTTTGCGAGTGGAAAATCATGTCTCACAAATTTGATTGAGTTTTTTGAAGGGGTAACCAAGAAGGTAGATGAGGACAGTGTAGTTGATGGACTTTAGCAAGGCCTTTGACAAGATACTGCATGGTAGGTTGTTGCTTAAGGTTAAATCTCACGAGATCCAGGATGAAGTACCTAAATAGATACAAAATTGGCTTCTTGACAGAAGCCAGAGGGTGGTTATAGAGAATTGTTTTTCAAATTGGAGGCCTGTGACCAGTGGTGTGCCTCAGGGATCGGTGCTGGGTCCACTGTTATTTGTCATTTATATTAATGAGTTGGATGAGAATATAAGAGGCATGGTTAGTAAGTTTGCAGGTGACACTAAGATTGGAGGCATAGTGGACAGTGAAGAAAGTTATCTCCAATTGCAATGGGATCTTGATCAATTAGGCCAGTGGGCTGATGAATGACAGATGGAGTTTAATTTAGACAAATGCGAGGTGATGCATTTTGGTAGATTGATCCAGGGCAAGACTTACTCAGTTAATGGTAGGGAGTTGGGAAGAGTTACAGAACACAGAGATCTAGGGGTACAGATTCATAGCTCCTTGAAAGTGGAGTCACAGGTAGACAGAATGGTTGGTTTCATCGGTCAGAACATTGAATACAGGAGTTGGTATGTCTTGTTGAAGTTGTACAAAATATTGGTAAGGCCACACTTGGAATACTGTGTGCAATTTTGGTCACCATATTATATGGAAGGATACTATTAAACTAGAAAGAGTGCAGAAAAGATTTACTAGGATGCTACCAGGACTTGATGGATTGAGTTATGAGAGGCTGGATAGACTGGGACTTTTTTCTCTGAAGCATAGGGGGCTGAGGGGTGATCTTATAGAGTCTATAAAACAATGAGGGGCACAGATCAGCTAGATAGTCAATATCTAGGGGAGTCTAAAACTAGAGGGCATAAGTTTAAGGTGAGAGGGGAGAGATACAAAAGTGTCCAGGCGGCCAATTTTTTTCACATAGAGGGTGATGAGTGTCTGGAACAAGCGTTCCAGAGGTAGTCGTAGAGGTGGGTACAATTTTGTCTCTTAAAAAGCATTTAGATAGTTACATGGGTATGATGGGTAGCGAGGAATATGGGCCAAATGCAGGTAATTAGGATTAACTTAGGGGTTTAAAAAAAAGGGTGGCATGGACAAGTTGGGCCAAAGGGCCTGTTTCCATAATGTAAACCTCTATGACTCTGTGATAGATGCCCCCCCCCCCCCACCCACTGCTGTGGTGTTTCAGGGGACAGGGTTGTTGCTGGCAACCTCCATCCTAAACTCTGAGGCAGCCCTATGCATTCTTCAGGTAAACCCCAACTGCTAATGCCATGTTGATTCAGACATGTTCCAGACCAACATGTTTTCCCTCTGCCTTCACAGAGAGTTTGGGGTGGGCTGCAGATTCCAGCCAGGCCTTCATTTGCATCGCCTTTGGAGGATGCAAATCAGTTTTACATTGGCCACCCGTGGGATTTTTGTACATAAACCTAAGCCAAGATCAAAGCAGTACTCGCAAAAACTAATTGGATTTTGAACTACAAAATCAAAACAACAAAATGTAAGTCAGAGGAAATATGACCAAATTGAGTGGTGTGTTGGCTGTTATTAGCAAGGGTCTGAGTTACCAAAAAAGACTAAAGAGACTTGGGCTTTCAAAGTGGTGTCTAAGAGCGGAATTTAAATTTGTTAAATGTACAGACTTCTATGACTTTAAATTAAACTCAGGAATAGAACTGGGGACACAAGTTGGTGGTTTAAGGAAATGTCTGGAAATGCTTCTTTACAGTCAGCTGGAAGCTCCATGCAAAAATGGCAAAAATCCAGCAATATGGATCTGTGACTGAATATCCAGCTCCCAATTCCTGTGACACAGTCACAGTGTAACAGAGTGTTACAATCAGAATGATCAATGCCTGGAGTAAACTTTTCCATTGTCCAGTGGAGTTGAGAACTCAGGAATCATTTTTAAGATACTACAGTTGGATGCTACAATGGGAGGACATTAGGATTAATGTGGGTAGATAACTTTCTTTTCCATAATTATCATTTGTATGTCACTGTGATTTTGATTCTGAACATTGGTGTCTTTGCTCTTGGCCATTGCCTTTGTATATAATGATAAAAAGTTTTGTTTCAGTTTAGTTTATTCACAAGTAGGCTTACAATAACACTGCAATGAAGTTATTGTGAAAATCCTCTGGGGGAAAAAAGTAGCTTGATGTTAGAATGCTGTCTCCAAAGTGCACCAGAAGTTACTACATTACATGGTTATTTGTGTATTTCATGTGAGTGAGAAGTTAGTAAGATGTAATAATTGGAGTAACTAACCCTGAACTTGGGGAAGATCTCTAGATACATTTCACCCTACTCCCTCCATGTTTGCATACGTGATGAGGTCCAGGGCTTATAATTTATTGGGCCCTCCCTTCCTCAGTTCAAGCCAACTTGCTTGTTTGTTTTGTCATTGAAACAGAACACCGTCAGCTGAAGGAGTACAAATACAATAAAAGATATGTGCTGAACCTCCAGCTTATAATGCGCATTGCTGCTAGGTTACATAGTAACTAAGCAATCTGGTGGAAAAGTTTGTTATGTTCATTGGTCAGCGGTATTACACTATTTTTATTTGGAACATTTGAAAGGATCAATGTGCTGAGATTTTCAGTTGTAAGTTGCACCTAGAATGAGTGTTGTACTGGAGCAAGTTTATTTGTGATAAACTATAAAAGATCTGTAAAGTTGTATGAGCAGTAATTGTGGGCCGAACTGAAAGGTAACACTTCACAATACACATACTTAGGGGTGTCCACGGTGACACTTACTGCCACCTTCCATCAGACATGCTGTCCTGCTGTTCTTTTGAGGATATTGTTCTGGAATTCCAGGCTTTCCTTCATGCACAAATCACCAATCATCAGAGACTTTGTGTGGTGTTGTAGTCCTTTAAGGAATGTTTCCCTGAAGCGATCAAACAATCTGATGGTTCAATCTGGAGCCTTGTTAGAGACTTGCCTTGGCTTGATCCAGGAGTCTAAGTTTTGGGCCTGTGGAGTTTAAGACCTTTTTCCTTGCTCTGGATTTTTTTTAGCTTTTTTTTCATAAACCTTGGTTAGTTTGTTGTCCAGAATTTGAGCCTTACCTTGCTACACTGCACTTTAGATGTTGCGTCATCCCATCATTTACTCTCAAGTGCTGTTTGTTTCCCTCATATTCTCCCCATACACTGGCTTTTGTCAAACACTTCTTCCTCCTTCTGCTGCAGCTTACTTGCAGCCTTTAGAAAAGCTGAACTAGGTTTTATTCACAGACTACTTAAGTGCATAATTGAATCCCTACAATACAGAAGGAGACAATTTGGCCTATGCAGTCTGTACTGACCACCATTCCACCTAGGCCCTATTCCTGTAACCCATGCACTTACCCTGCTCATCCCCTTGACACTTTGGTCAATTTAGCATAACCAATCAAACTAACCCGCACATCTTTTGAACTATGGGAGGAAATCGGAGCAGCCGGAGGAAACCCACATAGACACAGGGAGAATGTGCAAACCCTACACAGACTGTGACCCGACGCCAGAATTGAACTGTGGAATCTGGTGCTGTGAGGCAGCAGTGCTAACCATTGTGCCATCGTGCCACCCATAATTCTTTCTTATCTCGCTACTTTGTGGAGCATCAGTGCCAGGAAATATGTTGTGCAATTCATGGCTAAATTGGGCGAGATTTCAGAACATCCTAATGAAGGTGGGCAAATGATCCAAGTATAAAATACACTTTGCTCTAGTTACACTGCTTCACCATATGGTCTTAGAAACCTTGCAGGGATGAACACCATAAAATGGGCAACACGGTGGCATGGTGGTTATCACTGCTGTCTCCTAACGCCAGGAACTTGAGTTCAATTCCAGCCTTGGGTGACTGTCTGTGTGGAGTTTGCACATTCTGCCCATGTCTACATGGATTTTCTCTGGGTCCTCCTGTTCTCCCCCACACAGGTAGATTGGCCATGATAAATTGCCCCTTAATGTCAAAGGGATTAGTGGGTAATAATGTATGGAGTTACATGGATAGGGCCTGGGTGGGATTGTTGTCAGTACAGACACAAGGAGCTGAATGGCCTCCTTCTGCACTGTAGGATTCTATGATTTAATGAAAACATCATTGCTCTGGGAAATTGCTTTCAGCAAGTTCAATGATTTTGATCTATAAGCTAACATTAAACTTTTTTAAAAAAACCTTTCATTCTAAAAACTGCATTGTACTCACCAATAGAAATTCCAGTCTTCACTTGCTGAAACCTGGATCCAGCCTCTTTTTTCAAAGTTATTTAAAAGCACAGATTTGTCAATATCCGTTACCCATTTCACTTTCCCTGTCATGATTTTCCTGAAGCATGTGAACGGCCACAAATTGAAATAACACTGTCAAAGAAAGACCCAAAAACAACAATGATCTGTAGGAATTCTGTCAAATCTTAAATACAGGCCACACAGTAGCACAGTGGTTAGCACTGCTGCCTCACAGTGCCAGGAAGCCAGCTTTGATTCCCGGCTTGGGTCACTGAGTGTGTGGGTTTCCCCTGGGTGCTCTGGTTTCCTCCCACACTCTGAAAGACGTGCTGGTTAGGGTGTATCAGCCATGCTAAATTCTCCCTCAGCATACTCAAACAGGTGCCGAAGTGTGGCAACTAGAGAATTTTCACAGTGACGTCTTTGCAGTGTTAGTGTAAGCCTATTTGTGACCCCAATAAATAAACTTTAAAAAAATCCTAAATCCATGGATTTTTGTTATTTCTTGGGGGAAAACTTTTAACATTCTATTTTTGTAATTCAAGGATATGAATGTGTTCAAAACCCATCATGGCACTTTGTGAATTTTAATTCCATTTTGAAATTCTGGAAGTAAAACTTTTCAGAACCAGTTGTAACTGTAGTTTCACATGAGCATGGTTGACTCCTAATTGTCCTCCAAAGTGGTGTAGCAAGCCACATAGTTGTACTAAATTGCTCAATGAAAAGACCCTCCACCATTTTCTCAAGGGTAAATAGGGAAAAGCAACGAATGCCAGCCTTGCCAGTGATATGCATAATTGGAGAATGAATAATTGAAATACATTTGCCACTTGCAAATTGGACTAGCCATGTGACTTCTTTAGGTACCATACATTCTCCATTTATAATACCCAGTTCAGTTCAGTAGCAGCATTTTTGCTATTGTGTTAGAGGGTTCAAGTCCTGCTCCAGAAAATTAAGTATATAAAGCAGGCTGATACTCCAATGCAGTATTGTGAGAGTGCTGTGCTGCCTTGATAAAATATTAAACTAAGTGACTGTTTGCAGGTTGATATGAAAGATCATTACTTCAGATTAGACAGTATTCCCCATTGTCTTGGCCAAATGTAATCCTTCAATCAAAATCAATAAAACCGGTTCCTCTGGATTATGTGATATCAATAATACTGAGGCTGTGAGCACTTACCATTTTTATGGACCAAATTAGACAGCAACTTCAATAGTCTGCACATGTGCAGTTACATGCAAAAACATGGAATTTGGTGTCAGATTTGCTCCCCTCTCCCTCAAGCTTTATGACACCAGTACCTCGCTGATAGAGTCAGCAGTAACACGAAGGAAGGGTAGATAGCCACCAAACACATAGAAAACATTAGGGTTGATGTGCTCAGCTGTAAGTACATATTTAAGTTTTAATTACTGCCAAACAACCAGTCTGTCACCGAAAAAATCATTTTATAAATGTGGAGTTCCATTTCTTCATCATTTAGTTATTTTTGGAGATATAAAATAAAACTTTTTCTTTATGTCATCCTTCTCACCCTTGCTTAATCCCAACTTTCTTTTGCTCACTTTTGTCTTCTACACATGATTGTGTACTGAATTAACCATTCTGATTCCTGGTTTCGACACAGCATGACTCAGCCACAGCCTGATTTTTGAGAAGCCACAATTTCTTGCTTTGCTCAAATAGTCCCCTGATTCCCAATAAAGGGCTCACAACACTGGAAAAGATCTCAATAATGTCAGTTGTGGAGGCTACAGTGGTTCAAGAAAGCAGTTCACCATCTTCTCAAGGGCATTTGGGAGTTGGAAATAAACGTTGGCCTTGTCAGCAATGCCTACGTTCTGTGAATGAATTGAAAAGTCTTTGAGTAGCTTTGCTGTTGACCCAGTCCAATATCTAGTCACCGTCACTTTGTTGTTTGAGGGAATGTGTGTAAACTGACGGCTGCATTCCGGCATTACAGCAGCGACTACAGCTCAGAAGTATTTAACCGCTTGTAAAGTGCTTTGGGATATCCTGCCTTCGTGAAAAGCGCTACGGAAATGCTTCAGTGAGTGCTGGGAAAAAAAACTCAGCAGGTTTAGCAGCATCTGTGTTTCAAGTCGAATTCTTCGGAACTTTTGCTTTTATTATATAAAGGGGCGTTTCTGTTCCTGTTTTAAAACCAGTCTGACACTCAATGCAGCTTCCCAAGTCTTTGCAACAGCAGAGCTTGTTACTATTGATTGCCACCTATCACTCATTCCCATGCTTTCTCAGTAGTTTTGATGCCATTAGTAGGTACATTTCCAGATAAGAGTTCTCTGTATTTTACAGCAGCGACTTCGGCCTATCCCGTTAGTCGAAAATAGCCACACCAAAGTTATTTTCCAAATATGTTTTTCCTAGTAATCCGGTCCTTTCCCTTCTTCCTCCTCCCTCCTCTTTGACGGGGATCAGTTCCAGTAACCTTTTGAAAGGGAAAAGTTGTTTTCTGCACAACCCCGTGATTCTACCTAAATTGATCATTTACTGCACCCACATCGCTCGATCAAAACTTACCAGGGCGAAGAGCAGCGGGGAAAATTCTAAGCACCAACGTTTCTTTGCATTTTAAGCTGTTCCTTAGCAACCCAGGAGAGGCTGGGAGCGCATGAGCTGTAGGGTTGCCAGGATTTCAGATTTCAATGTAGAAGAAAATAAATACATTGCGAAGCCATTTAGAAGATTGGCTTCAGCTTGTTTACATATTATATCGTGTTGTTTGGCTATTAGTTGTCATATTTTTGACCTTTTTTTGAGGCTTAAAATCTTAAATAATGCGCAAATATCTGTATCCTTCTTTGAATCCAGTATTGTGGTCATGCTGAATATGTAGAAACATTATAACTGACAGAATAATCTAAAGGATATAGAATAATCTAAGGGATATACAGTTACAATATTTTTGTAGTGAAATACATGGAAGGAGGTTACATTTCTTCACCAAAACAGTGTCGGTCCATGGAAAAAAAATCCGAAACTGTTAAATTACACCACCACTTACTACCACCTAGCTTTTCCATTGTGTGGGTATATTTCAGAATCAGCAACTGGCATCGATAATTTTCATTTTAAAAATTGGACAAAATGACAGAGTGCAATTCTCAGCTTTTAATACCCCATAACTCTCAACAATCATCAGAAAAGAGAGGTTGTGTCTATTTTGATCAGTGATGGGCAACCTGCAGCCCGGGGACCACATGTAGCCATTAGCTTTCAGAGTGTAATCCATTCCTGGTCTTCCTGACTATATTAGTGACCGAGACTGTGGTGTCCAGGGCATGATTTTAAAATTTCTCCCTACTCATTCACAGACCTCTGTTGTTAGCTCCCTTGCTTTTTGCCTTTGTTAAAATGTACCTGGTCTGTACCTGAAGCATCTCTTCCTTAAAGATCACCCATTGTTACGTTACAGTTTTTCCAATCAGTCTCTGTTTTAACCTGGCAATGACCCTTCTCGTCACATTAACATATCATCTTCCAATTTGGAAGTTTTACGTTAGATCATTCTTTGTTCACCTTCATTACAAATCTTAACTTTCTTACTACTTGAGCCATCTCAGTTCTTGACACCAGATCTAGCAATGCCTCCTTCCCAATTGATCAGAAAACATAGTAATCAAGGAGGTTCTCCTGAACACTTTTCATAAATTCTTCCACCTCATTAGCCTGAACTTGAACATTGATCCTCCCACTGCTTTGCTTCGACAGATTAGTGTTTAGCAAAAAAAGGACTTGTTTACAATCAAGATGATACCTGGCCTAGAGGAAGCGCAACAGAAGTTCACTAAACTGGCTCCTGGGATTGTTCCATGCGGAGAGATTGAGCAAACTAGGTCGAAATTCCCTAAAGTTTAGAAGAATGAGAGGTGATCTAATGGAAACATGTACAACTCTTAAAGGGCTTGACAGGGTAAATGTTGGAAAGAAGTACCCACTGGCTGCAGTGGCCATGAGGTGAGCTAGGTGGTTGCTTGGGGGGCCAAAATTTGCAGGGAGTGAGGGGTTAGACAAAAAATTGTCAGTTTTTTAAAAGTAATCAGAATCTAATTTGGTCGGATGAGTATTGCATTGATGAGCAACATGTTTCCAGCAGATGAGGTTATTCATCCTGAAAGGAAGGGATTGTGTCTAGTACTGCAGCTGTGTTTTCCTTTTAGAAATAGTGGTAACGTTTTATCTTGGTCACTGAATAGGAAATAGCATGAAAATTTGAATTGAACTTTATTGATGGACAATTAGTTTATGGTATTTATTTCTATTTGATAGTATTTGTACTATGTACTTTTCATTTCTGCAACTAAATGCTGTGCATGTTTTACTAACCTATTAAAATGAATTGTGGACCTTTAGTGTGACAATGTACTTGGTCACCCATCGCCTCTCGGACTCTTGCCAAGGCTGACACATTCAACCACATCTTCTCCTTGTTAAGTAGAAGCTTAGGCATTTTTGATATGGAACTGCCCTTCGGTCCATAATCAATGTGGTACCACATGTCTCAATTTAATTAGTTGTGAATTGAGGCATCTTTTAGTTGTAGTCAATGCACTATTGAAAAGCAGTTAACGTAATGCAGATTGCAATACTGTTACAAGACTGATAAATAGGAGTTAAAACTACCTTGAAGTGACTTTTTAAGTGCCTCTGTTGTTCAACTTAAAGGAGCTTTTGTGTTTTATTTCTCTTCCAAAATGTAGTATGGAAGAGTTGGGACAGATTAGCATAGCAGAGGCCAATGCAACTGGATTTTGTAACACATATGAAAATGAAAAGCAAGTCTTTTAAATTAAACTTCTAATAAGAATTCAAGGTCTAGCAGCTGAACATCGATATTTTAAAATGATAACATTAAAGATAGCTTTTCAGTTTTGAGTGTTTTTTGCCTGAGTGCAATGCTTTTGGAACTTGACAAGTCTGATACACATTTTGAGATCTCTGTTAAATGGCAATAAACATTTGCTGGATGAAGATGTAAATTAATATTTTCCTTCATGGATATCCTAGCCTCAAAATTATTTGTTTTCAAATATATTTCAAAACCTTTTTTTAAACTTATTACTTGTACTAGAATAATTGTTGATTTCTATGTGGATCGTTTGTTCAATATGATCGCAAAGGAGTTTGGGAATTGCAGCACAATATTGTATCAGTGAGATTAAGATATACCTATGAAAAGGAGAAGCAGTCAGGATTCGTTACTTGGAATAAGGGAAACAGAATTGTTTGTATTCAAAACTACAAAATCAATAGTTGAATTATGATTTGGAATTTGTGACTGTCAAAGAAATCACATTTTAGGTTTGCAATTATTTTGAAGTGGCAGTACACAGCCAGATAAGGTGATGCTGCAAAAAAGAAAAATCACATGAAGGTACTGGAGTACTTTTAGATATTATACATGCATTAACCATTTGCATTTTTAACAGCAATTATAGGCACATCTTGGGGCATCAATGAGTTTAGCAACACAATTTCATTAGGTTTATAAAGGAAAAGAAAATGATGTGTGAGAAATTGTTGGCAGAACAATTTGAATTATGTTTCAAAACACTTTAAATGATCAGATATTTCGTTATGAAATCAGCTCTAATGTGTGTGTGTGAGGTGGGAGGTGAGCAGTGTGCTGTATGTGTGTGAGGATAGGAGGTGAGCAGTACACTGAGATGTGCTGTATGTGTGAGCTGGGAAGATGGGAGGCGGTCAGTGTGCTGTGCTATGTGTGTATGAGAGGATGGGAGGTGAGTAGAGCACTGAGATGTGCGATGTGTGAGCTGGGAGGTGAGCAGAGCACTGAGCTGTGCTGTGTGTGAGAACGGGAGGATGGGAGGTAGTCAGTGTGCTGTGCTATGTGTGTATGAGAGGATGGGAGGTGAGCAGAGCACGGAGCTGTGCTGTGTGTGAGGACGGGAGGATGGGAGGTAGTCAGTGTGCTGTGCTATGTGTGTATGAGAGGATGGGAGGTGAGCAGAGCACGGAGCTGTGCTGTATGTGAGGATGGGAGGTGAGCAGTGCACAGAGCTGTGCTATGTGTGAGCTGGGAGGATGGGAGGTGGGCAGTATTCTGTGATGTGTGTGTTTGAGGATGGGAGGTGGGCACTGAGATGTGATGTGTGTGTTTGAGGATGGGAGGGGGGCAGCGTACAGTAATGTGTGTGTTTGAGGATGGGAGGGGGGCAGTGTCCTCTCCTGCGTGTGTTTGAAGATGGGAGGTGGGCAGTCAGCTGTGATGTGTGTGTTTGAGGTTGGGAGGTGGGCAGTGTGCTGTGATGTGTGTGTTTGAGGATGGGAGGTGGGCAGTGTGCTGTGATGTGTGTGTTTGAAGGTGGGAGGTGGGCACTGAGCTGTGATGTGTGTGTTTGAGGATGGGAGGTGGGCACTGAGCTGTGATGTGTGTGTTTGAGGATGGGAGGTGGGCAGTGAGCTGTGATGTGTGTGTTTGAGGATGGGAGGTGGGCACTGAGCTGTGATGTGTGTGTTTGAGGATGGGAGGTGGGCAGTGAGCTGTGATGTGTGTGTTTGAGGATGGGAGGGGGGCACTGTGCTGTGATGTGTGTGTTTGAGGATGGGAGGTGGGCACTGTACAGTGATGTGTGTGTTTGAGGATGGGAGGGGGGCAGTGTGCTGTGATGTGTGTGTGAAGATGGGAGGTGGGCAGTGTGCTGTGATGTGTGTGTTTGAGGATGGGAGGTGGGCACTGAGCTGCGATGTGTGTGTTTGAGGATGGGAGGTGGGCAGTGTGCTGTGATGTGTGTGTTTGAGGATGGGAGGTGGGCACTGAGCTGTGATGTGTGTGTTTGAGGATGGGAGGGGGGCAGTGTACTGTGATGTGTGTGTTTGAGGATGGGAGCGGGGCAGTGTACTGTGATGTGTGTGTTTGAGGATGGGAGGTGGGCAGTGTGCTGTGATGTGTGTGTTTGAGGATGGGAGGTGGGCAGTGTGCTGTGATGTGTGTGTTTGAGGATGGGAGGTGGGCAGTGTGCTGTGATGTGTGTGTTTGAGGATGGGAGGGGGGCAGTGTGCTGTGATGTGTGTGTTTGAGGATGGGAGGTGGGCAGTGTGCTGTGATGTGTGTGTTTGAGGATGGGAGGTGGGCAGTGTGCTGTGATGTGTGTGTTTGAGGATGGGAGGTGGGCAGTGTGCTGTGATGTGTGTGTTTGAGGATGGGAGGGGGGCAGTGAGCTGTGATGTGTGTGTTTGAGGATGGGAGGGGGGCAGTGTGCTGTGATGTGTGTGTTTGAGGATGGGAGGTGGGCTGTGTGCTGTGATGTGTGTGTTTGAGGATGGGAGGGGGGCAGTGAGCTGTGATGTGTGTGTTTGAGGATGGGAGGGGGGCAGTGTGCTGTGATGTGTGTGTTTGAGGATTGGAGGTGGGCAGTGTGCTGTGATGTGTGTGTTTGAGGATGGGAGGGGGGCAGTGTGCTGTGATGTGTGTGTTTGAGGATGGGAGGGGGGCAGTGTGCTGTGATCTGTGTGTTTGAGGATGGGAGGTGGGCACTGAGCTGTGATCTGTGTGTTTGAGGATGGGAGGGGGGCAGTGAGCTGTGATGTGTGTGTTTGAGGATGGGAGGTGGGCAGTGAGCTGTGATGTGTGTGTTTGAGGATGGGAGGGGGGCAGTGAGCTGTGATGTGTGTGTTTGAGGATGGGAGGGGGGCAGTGAGCTGTGATGTGTGTGTTTGAGGATGGGAGGGGGGCAGTGAGCTGTGATGTGTGTGTTTGAGGATGGGAGGGGGGCAGTGAGCTGTGATGTGTGTGTTTGAGGATGGGAGGTGGGCAGTGTGCTGTGATGTGTGTGTTTGAGGATGGGAGGGGGGCAGTGAGCTGTGATGTGTGTGTTTGAGGATGGGAGGGGGGCAGTGTGCTGTGATGTGTGTGTTTGAGGATGGGAGGTGGGCAGTGTGCTGTGATGTGTGTGTTTGAGGATGGGAGGGGGGCAGTGTACTGTGATGTGTGTGTTTGAGGATGGGAGGGGGGCAGTGTGCTGTGATGTGTATGTTGAGGATGGGAGGTGGGCAGTGAGCTGTGATGTGTGTGTTTGAGGATGGGAGGTGGGCAGTGTGCTGTGATGTGTGTGTTTGAGGATGGGAGGTGGGCAGTGTGCTGTGATGTGTGTGTTTGAGGATGGGAGGGGGGCAGTGTGCTGTGATGTGTGTGTTTGAGGATTGGAGGTGGGCAGTGTGCTGTGATGTGTGTGTTTGAGGATGGGAGGTGGGCAGTGTGCTGCGATGTGTGTGTTTGAGGATGGGAGGTGGGCACTGAGCTGTGATGTGTGTGTTTGAGGATGGGAGGTGGGCACTGAGCTGTGATGTGTGTGTTTGAGGATGGGAGGTGGGCAGTGTGCTGTGATGTGTGTGTTTGAGGATGGGAGGGGGCAGTGTGCTGTGATGTGTGTGTGTGAGGATGGGAGGGGGCAGTGTGCTGTGATGTGTGTGTTTGAGGATGGGAGGGGGGCAGTGTGCTGTGATGTGTGTGTTTGAGGATGGGAGGGGGGCTGTGTGCTGTGATGTGTGTGTTTGAGGATGGGAGGGGGGCAGTGTGCTGTGATGTGTGTGTTTGAGGATGGGAGGGGGGCTGTGTGCTGTGATGTGTGTGTTTGAGGATGGGAGGGGGGCAGTGTGCTGTGATGTGTGTGTTTGAGGATGGGAGGGGGGCAGTGTGCTGTGATGTGTGTGTTTGAGGATGGGAGGTGGGCACTGAGCTGTGATGTGTGTGTTTGAGGATGGGAGGGGGGCAGTGTGCTGTGATGTGTGTGTGTGATCTGGGAGGATGGGAGGTGAGCTGAGCTGTGCACTCACACACTGTGATGTGTGTGTGTGTGTATGAACTGGGAGGTGCCAGCACTGTTTGTTCAGGTGCAGTAGCTCCAGGTGCAGCCTGTAGGTGAGAAGCTGTTTAGAGTGACGCTGCTGTGAGTATCGCCAGTTTTTGACATGGAAAATCAAAATAAATCCTTCCATAATAACCAGCTGAAATGTAATTTGCTGCTTTTTTATCGTTCCTACAGGGCGGCTGTCGCTATCTAGACGTTGAAAAGGTAAGGGGCAATCAGTCTGATAGTATGAAGCGCTGGTTTGGGAAAGGTGTGGCAAGTTCTGCTTTGGTGTTGTTTGCTACGTTGTGAACAAAGAGAAGCTACAGATCAGGGCGATGGGTGGTTTCATTTGGCGAGGTGGAGAGCAGTTCATTCTGATCTCTCTAGCTGATGCTGATCTCTGTTTAGCAGATTTGGAGTCTGAATTTGTAGGGGTGGGCTGAACAGTGGATGGTGGGGAGGCAGAAAGGAGGTGAAGGTTGAGGAGCTTTGCGGGGAGGTGAGGGTTGGGGAGATTTGGGGGGAGGTAAGGGTTGGGGATGTGAGCGTTGGGGAGGTATGAGGGAGGTGAGGGTTGGGGAAGTATGAGGGAGCTGAGAGATGGGGAGGTATGAGGGAGGTGAGAGTTGGGGAGGTATGAGGGAGGTGAGAGTTGGGGAGGTATGAGGGAGGTGAGAGTTGGGGAGGTATGAGGGAGGTGAGAGTTGGGGAGGTATGAGGGAGCTGAGAGATGGGGAGGTATGAGGGAGGTGAGAGATGGAGAGGTATGAGGGAGGTGAGAGATGGAGAGGTATGAGGGAGGTGAGAGTTGGGGAGGTATGAGGGAGGTGAGAGTTGGGGAGGTATGAGGGAGGTGAGAGTTGGGGAGGTATGAGGGAGCTGAGAGATGGGGAGGTATGAGGGAGGTGAGAGATGGAGAGGTATGAGGGAGGTGAGAGATGGAGAGGTATGAGGGAGGTGAGAGTTGGGGAGGTATGAGGGAGGTGAGAGTTGGGGAGGTATGAGGGAGGTGAGAGTTGGGGAGGTATGAGGGAGCTGAGAGATGGGGAGGTATGAGGGAGGTGAGAGGTGGGGAGGTATGAGGGAGGTGAGAGTTGGGGAGGTATGAGGGAGGTGAGAGATGGAGAGGCATGAGGGAGGTGAGAGATGGAGAGGTATGAGGGAGGTGAGAGTTGGGGAGGTATGAGGGAGGTGAGAGATGGAGAGGTATGAGGGAGGTGAGAGATGGAGAGGTATGAGGGAGGTGAGAGTTGGGGAGGTATGAGGGAGGTGAGAGTTGGGGAGGTATGAGGGAGGTGAGAGTTGGGGAGGTATGAGGGAGGTGAGAGTTGGGGAGGTATGAGGGAGGTGAGAGGTGGGGAGGTATGAGGGAGGTGAGAGGTGGGGAGGTATGAGGGAGGTGAGAGGTGGGGAGGTATGAGGGAGGTGAGAGTTGGGGAGGTATGAGGGAGGTGAGAGGTGGGGAGGTATGAGGGAGGTGAGAGGTGGGGAGGTATGAGGGAGGTGAGGGTTGGGGAGGTATGAGGGAGGTGAGGGTTGGGGAGGTGTGAGGGTTGGGGAGGTATGAGGGAGGTGAGAGATGGGGAGGTATGAGGGAGGTGAGAGCTGGGGAGGTATGAGGGAGGTGAGGGTTGGGGAGGTATGAGGGAGGTGAGGGTTGGGGAGGTATGAGGGAGGTGAGAGTTGGGGAGGTATGAGGGAGGTGAGAGTTGGGGAGGTATGAGGGAGGTGAGAGTTGGGGAGGTATGAGGGAGGTGAGAGTTGGGGAGGTATGAGGGAGGTGAGGGTTGGGGAGGTATGAGGGAGGTGAGTGATGGAGAGGTATGAGGGAGGTGAGAGTTGGGGAGGTATGAGGGAGGTGAGAGTTGGGGAGGTATGAGGGAGGTGAGAGATGGAGAGGTATGAGGGAAGTGAGAGTTGGGGAGGTATGAGGGAGGTGAGGGTTGGGGAGGTATGAGGGAGGTGAGGGTTGGGGAGGTATGAGGGAGGTAAGAGTTGGGGAGGTATGAGGGAGGTAAGAGTTGGGGAGGTATGAGGGAGGTGAGAGATGGAGAGGTATGAGGGAGGTGAGAGATGGAGAGGTATGAGGGAGGTGAGGGTTGGGGAGGTATGAGGGAGGTGAGAGATGGAGAGGTATGAGGGAGGTGAGGGTTGGGGAGGTATGAGGGAGGTGAGGGTTGGGGAGGTATGAGGGAGGTGAGAGATGGAGAGGTATGAGGGAGGTGAGAGTTGGGGAGGTATGAGGGATGTGAGGGTTGGGGAGGTATGAGGGAGGTGAGAGATGGAGAGGTATGAGGGAGGTGAGAGTTGGGGAGGTATGAGGGAGGTGAGAGTTGGGGAGGTATGAGGGAGGTGAGGGTTGGGGAGGTATGAGGGAGGTGAGCATTGTGGATGTTAGAGTGAGGTGAGCATTGGGGATGTTAGAGGGAGATGAGCATTGAGGAGGCTAGAGGGAGGTGAGGGTTGGAGAGGTGAGGGTTGGGGAGGTTAGAGGGAGGTGAGGGTTGCGGACGTTGGAAGGAGGTGAGGTTTGGAGAGGTTGAAGGGAGGTGAGGGTCAGAGGTTGGAGAGGATTGGGGAGGTTGGAGGGAGGTGAGGGTCGGGGAGGTTGGAGGGAGGTGAGGGTCGGGGAGGTTGGAGGGAGGTGAGGGTCGGGGAGGTTGGAGGGAGGTGAGGGTCGGGGAAGTTGGAGGGAGGTGAGGGTCGGGGAAGTTGGAGGGAGGTGAGGGCCGGGGAAGTTGGAGGGAGGTGAGGGTCAGGGAGGTTGGAGGGAGGTGAGGGTCGGGGAGGTTGGAGGGAGGTGAGGGTCAGACCGTGTGGTGGGAGTGAAAATGGAGGTGGGGAGAAGATGCAACTGGATTTTGATGGAGATCTGAATGTTTTGCAAGTAGCTGAATGTTCTTTTTTTATTAACGTTACATTAATTGTCACTATTTAAATTTACAGCCATCATCTTTGCAGCTGCACCTCTGAAACTAAACAAAAATACCTTACTTTAAAATTTCTCCCATTGGTTTTGCTTCGTTTTAAACCAATACCACTAAGGTTTAATAGGCACAGATCAAAAAAAGTTGTGGAGAGAAACTTTCTGCACCCTTCCAAAAAAAATACACTAAATTTGATAGCTCCTGAAAATAGGTGATTATTCTGCACTTGTTTAATGTAATGCAGACAGCGTGCCAGGTTGGTGCTTTCTGCTCTTGCTACTTGCAGCCAATGTTAACTACACAGTTTATTGGCTGCACACATCAGCAGGGGGCACAACATCATAACTTGATAGCACCAGTTAAAGCTAGTCTACACTACTTACAGCTAGCCTGCTCCTCGTAAAGGTGAGGTGCATTGTGACTGGAGCAAATAATGGCAGTTGTGCAGGAAATGAATTTTACTGGGAAACAATGAATAATGGCACAACATGGGAGATAGTGTGTTCCCAAGTTCTTCAGACATTACACCAGAGGCTTTGATGGAGGAGATGGAAAAGAGATGTTCTCTATCCACCAGGACAGAGAGCTAGGATGTAATGCAGAAAAATGTTCGATGGTCTTGTACAAATGGTCAGGTCAGTGAATATATTTTCAAGTCTCATGTCCTGCCAGCTGCTCTGAGCTGCCCAGTTCGCCACACTGTCTGAAATCCCACATGCAGAATATTCCATCTTTCTTCCTTCAGACACTTAGAACTGCAGCAAGCCTCACTACCACACTGCCAACTCTACAACCATGACAAGCAGATTACCAAAAAGATTGCACAAAGCTCTGGCATACTTCCCCTTCTCTGGCCAAACACGTGACACAAAATCAGAATCAACAGCAATGCATCAGAGAGGAACAGGCATGTCTGATGTCCTAACCATCATGGAAGGGAGAATGCTGGTCATTAGTAGGACACCCATTGCTGAGGCTAGCGGTATAGCATAGAAACTATCGAGGACAGTAGCAACCTCATACCTACTCCTGTTCTCAGAGAGCAATATAGCACATTTACATTCTTACATGAGTAGTTTAATAGGGCATCCTACAAGAATACTGTTGGTTCTGCACAACAAAGATAAAGGTACATTGGAAAGCCTGCCAGAACCTGCAGTCAGTGTCAAGCAACTGGGGGGAGGCTAGTCTTATCTTGACACAAGTTTTGAAACCCATTCATTCCAGAATGGAAGTTGTGGCTAACTCTGTTCATATACTTCTCAACCCAACTATAATGCAGTGTCTGATGGCTGATGTCTCAGCTGCCATTATAGCAAAAGCTGGAACTGCCCAACATCTTAGTGCTGCAGTATAAGCTTAGACTTCCGTGATGGGTGTTCAGATACAGCCATCACAGCTGTGCAAGGGAGTTTGCAGAGTGTCACAGTAGTCCAGCAATCTGTCCTCTCAACCAATCACTAAGATTTCTGATGTGTCACCTTGGGGAGTGGCAGTGGCTTCATGGGGAGCAAACCTGCCACTCTCTTTCTGCTGTGTTCATACTGTTGCTTGTTCAGCAGTCAATCCATTTAACTGCTGCCCCTGTCAAAATGATGCATTCTGTACCTTTGTCCTTCTAGACATACAGTAGCTTGGGGTCATTAGTGAGACCATCTAAGGTCTCCTCCCCTAAAAGCCTGCAGCCTCCCATCAACTATATTGCAGGCACTGGGGTACCTCTGCTTAGGAGCAGTAGGACAGGCAAGGATACGAAGATAATGCACAAGGATGATTTGTTAACTTTCGTATACAGTATGGTATGATTTCATTTTTAAAATTTGGTTTGAATGTTTATTTTGTGGTGGCTTTTTGTTTTTGCATTGTAGTCAAGCAGACACTGTCATGATCAGTGGCAGAGGGAAGGTAAGGTGGGGTTTTCGTGAACCTAAAAGGTCTGTTTAGGTTGCCTCCTCCTCTTCCACCACCACCTCAGCTGATTAGTTGGTGGCAGCTGGTAGCTCCTTATGTTTGTGGGTTGTGCGGCATGCAGCAAACTGCCAGCATCTCAACACTATATTTAGAATTGCAGGGCTTGTAAAGGGCTGTCCAGATAGCAGAAACATTCCTTACATTTTTTATTGCAGGAAAGCTATCACTGTATGCATTCTATGCAGAGATACATAATCTTAGAATCCTTACAGAACAGTAGGAGGCCATTTGGCCCATCCAGTCTGCACTGACAAAATCCCACCCAGGCCCTATCCCTGTAACTCCACATATTTACCCCGCTAATTCCTCTAACCTATGCATCGTGGGATACTAAGGGGCAATTTAGCATGGCCAATCAACCTAACCCACACATCTTTGGACCATAGGAGGGACTGAAGCACCCGGAGGAAACTCACGCAGACACAGGGAGAATGTGCTCAGACAGTGACCCAAGCTGAGAATTAAACTCAGGTCCCTGGAGCTGTGAGACAGCAGTGCTAATCATTGTGCTGCCGTAAGTTGGGTACTTGAGTCATGTGCCATGAGGTCAAGGGAGAATATTATTGCTCAGAAACCACTCTGGTTCACTGTGGTGGTGCAAGTGCAGCTGGCACAGTGACTGCTGCAGCTTGAAGGCATTATGAGTGCTGTCAGGATGCTGGCATTAATCTGTTGTCTATGGTCACACCAGCTGGATTCTGAGTGGGTGGAATCCCTTTTTATTCCAGTATTGGGTGGTGTTGATGGGACACCTGCAAAATGATGCACATACAGTTACCCTACAGTTACTAGGATAAAGCCTGCAATCCTCACAAACCCTTTGCTGACCCTGCCTGCTTGTCTCTGGCAAGGATAACAAAGTGTAGTTAAATTTTATTGAATAGAGGGCCCCAGTGACGCTGTCTCTTGCACAATGGTGAATGGTAAACTGTAGGATGTTGCAAACTTCTGCAGCTCCAACCTGGAAGGAGTCAGTTGCATAACAGCTAATTGCCACGGTTGGCTTTACAACCTCTCTGAGATTGCAGTTATGGCTGTAACAGGCAGCAGATTTCAGTGAGAATATTCTGACTGAAGTGCAGATGTCTCACATTGTTCTTCACTGAAATGTGGATAGGAGAATTGTTCTCTGAATACCCTGGGCACATATAGTTGCCTGCTGAGACTTTCTTTCTTTCTCCACCCCAACTTCGTCCTCACCTAGAATTTTGTCCTGTTCTGTGCAATCTCTGTTAAATCTCCAAGCCATGCTATATTCCATGGGATATGCTTGCTGATACACCTATTTATGGGAGTAAATGATTTGTGCAGAAGCCTTGAAGTCAGCAGAGTTGTCCCTCAGCAACTGCCATACCATTCCCTGCAGACTCTTGGAGCAACATTAAATCCAGATTGTATTTATAAAATAGCTTCAATGTAATAAAATGGCCTAAGTCATTTCACAGCAGCGATCGCAAGCAAAATTAGACTCACCAAGCCAATTAAGAAAATGTTAGGGCATTTGGTGAACAATGTTTTAAGGAGCATCTTAAAAAAGGAGTGTTAGAAAGTTGGAGAGTTTAATTCCAGCATGTTGGGGCTAGGCAGCTGATGGCATGACTGCCAATGGTAGAACAATTAAAATTGGGAATGCTCAAGAAGCTGGAATTAGGTGAATGGAAATATATTGGAGGGTGAAGGTGATTACAAAGATAGGGAGGCCATGGAGGGAATTTGAAATGTAAAATGAGAATTCTAAAATCAAGTGTGTTTGACTGGGAGCTAATGTAGGTCAGTGAGTACAGAGGTAACAGTGAAAGAGTTTGCAAATAACACTTAAGGAACTAAACACACATTGACCTGTAGCAGCAGCCAGAAGAAATAAACTAGCAGTTAAGTAGATGATTCTTTTAAATAACAGTAATGGGTGGAGGTGGGAGTGGTGCTGAACACATGTTCAGCTGTACATGGTTAAGAGAGGATCCAGCCCGTGCATACATTATTGTCTGCCTGTTCCACATTGTTTCAGCAGATATTTAATACATGAATGCTAATCCCCTTGCCTTGTGACATCCAGCATGGTTCACCCATGTGGATGGGTGCTGTAGATGCAGTTGTAGGACTCTAAGGGTACTTGCAGTACTCAAGAAACAAGTGCTGTGCAACCACCCCCCCCCACACTTTTAATCCATAATGCCTTAGTTTAGGTGGGTATCTTTTTGTCACTTAAGGTTATAATAATACATTTCTTTTTATCAGTTCTTTGTCAGTTCATTTGTTTTGTTTCCTGTCCTGAGTCTGGATCCTAATATATGACGGGATTTTATGGCCTCACTTGTCCCAAAACCGTAAAATCCTGCTCAAGGTCAACGGACCTCCCCATTGTTCGCTCCTCACCCACTCTGATTCCCGTGGTTGGTGGGGCGGTAGAATTCCATCTACAGCCTCTGCCAATGTCATTGGGCAACCAGCAAGGGAGATGCTTTAAATGTGAACATTTCATAGGGAAAAAGTACCTGAATTTCTTCCTAATGCCACATGAGATCCAGACATGGTTATCACATATGTCATAAGACCTCCAGCCTGGCAGCTTTTAATTCATTCCTGGATATGGCATTGCTGGTGAGGGCGACATTTATTGCTGTATAATTGCTCTTGAGAAAGTGGTGGTAAGCCTTAAACCGCTGCAGTTAGTTTGTTAAAGATGAAAGTTATTCCATAGCATTTGGGAATTTCAGAATTTTGACCCAGTATGATGAAGGAACAGTAATGTATTTCCAAGTTAGAATGGTGCATAACCGAGAGAGAGAGAGAGAGACATTTGTAGGTGGTGGTATCCCCATACACCTATTGCTCGTATCTTTCTGGATGATAACAATCATGGGCTGAAGTTCCCTTTTCTGCACTGCATCTAGAAAATGTGGTACACACTGCAGCTAGTGTGGTGGAGGGAGTGAAAGTTTATGGTGGGGAACAGGATGCCGATTAAATGGGATGTTTTGTCCTGGATGGTGTCAATTTTCTTTGCTGTTGGATTTGTATTCATGCAGGCAAGTGGAGAGTATTCAGTCACACTCCTGATTTCTGCCTGCAGAAAGTAGAAAGACATTGGGGGGAAGTTAGGAAATAAGTCACTTGCTACAAAATTTCCAGCCTTTGACTTGGTTTGCATGGGGCTGATTGAGTTAAGTTTCTGGACAGAGGTAACATCCAGGCATTGGTGGTGGTAAATTTGACAATGGTAACTCTGTTGAATATCAAGGGGAGGTTGATAGGCTCTCTCTTGTGAGAATGGTCATTTTCTGTACTTGCGCAGTATGAATTTACCGGTTAATTCTCAGCCCAAGGCTGGATGTTGTCCAGGTCTTATTGTATGCGACACCATCTGGAGAGTTGGGAATGGTATTGAACACTGAGCAATCCTTTTAGTTTATTTATTTTGATTAGTGTCACAAGAAGGCTTACATTATTTGATTTGATTTTAATTTGATTTATTATTGTCACATGTATTAACATACAGTGAATTGTTTCTTGCGCGCTATATGGGCAAAACATACCATTCATAGAGAAGGAAACGAGAGAGTGCAGAATGTAGGGTTACATTCATAGCTAGGGTTAGAGAAAGATCAACTTTAATGCAAGGTAAATCCATTCAAAAGTCTGACAGCAGCAGGGACAAAGCTGTTCTTGAGTCAGTTGGTACGTGACCACAGACTTTAGTATCTTTTTCCTGAAGGAAGATGGAAGACAGTGTGTCCAGGATGCATGGCAGCTTTGCCGAGGCAACAGGAAGTGTAGACAGAGTCTATGGATGGGAGGCTGGTTTGCGTGATGGATTGGGCTACATTTGTGACCTTTTGTAGTTCCTTGCAGTCTTGGGCAGAGCAGGAGCTATACCAAGCTGTGACACAACCAGAAAGAATGTTAACACTTCAATGAAGTTATTATGAAAATCTTCTAGGCTCCACATTCCTGTTTGGGTATACCAAGTGAGAATGTAGTATGGACAGTGCACGTAACCAGCGTGTCTTTCAGACTATGGGAGGAAACCAGAGCACCCAGAGGAAACCCAGGCAGACATGGGGAGAATGTACAGACTCCGCACAGACAGTGACCCAAGCAAGGAATTGAACCTTGGTCCCTGGTGCTGTGAGGCAGCAGTGTTAACCAGAAAGGTTTACCTCGTTTCCTTAGAATACAACCCCTGGATTCCCCCACCATCGGGATTCTCCCTGCATCGATTTTGTCTAGAACTGTTAGATTTTTGATAGGTTTCTACTAGACTCCCCCTTCCATTTTTCTGAACTCCAGTGAATCTCTATCTTAAAGATACTCAATGACTGAACTTTCACAACCCTCTGAGATAGAGAATTTCAAACAGTCTCAACCCTCTGTGGAAAGAAATTTCCCCTCATCTTGGGCCCATATGGCTTTTCCCTTACTTTGGGATTGTGTCCCCTGGTTCTAGACTCCCCAACCAGGGGATACATCTTGCCCGCATATCCCGCTGTTTGTTCCTTGAAGTATTTGTTTTTCATGGTTGTGCTGGGTCTTCGATCATTGAGCATGGGGATGTCCATGAAGTCTCCTCCCTTCTGTTTCTTGCTTAATGACCAGATTTGATAGGACTGCAAAGCTTTGATCTAGTTTGACTCATCAATTGTGGGACTTCTTAGCCCCTGTTTGTAGCCAACTATATCTGTTGTTCAGCAGGCATTTAGCACTGTGCTGTAACTTCACCAGGTTGACACCTTGCTCTTTGGTATGCCTGGATATCACTCAAGTAAAGTACTAATATCTGGATGTTGCATTGTTAGGCTGGGTCAACTTAACGTTATATTTCATTATTAAATCAGACCATTGAGTGGGTTTCAGTGTAGTTCATATTTAGTAGTTACTATTGATATTGTGATTCTTTGTACGTGAAATTCCAGGCATAACAAGGATATCACTCAAATAAAAGTGCTTTTCTCAATTAATTGCATTTGCTTTCTTGCACCTTGGGATGTTTCAAATTACTTCACATTCCGTCAGTTGCTTTAGAAGTTCTGTCCTAATTGCTTTGCAGTAAATTTGTGTAAATCAATTTTTCATTATGCAGAAATGAGAAGACTTCCCAATTAAAGTGTTTTTGGTGCATTGATTGGAGAAATGTAGGTTAAAACACTGGAAGAGCTCCCTGCTGTCAGTTGCATATTATCATTATCTCCTTAACATTCTTTAAACCATTGTAATGTACAGATGGGGTCAAAAATCAACATCCCTGAGAATGAGAGTTTATGAAATATTGCATCAAGGCAACCTAGATTATATTATTCTGGTTCTTGAGGGGAGCTTAAAGAACCACAACAGTTTGCATTTTTTATAGTGCCTTTCACATTGCAAATCATTCCAAAGTACACCAAAATATTTGACACCAAGCTACGTGAGAAAGGACAGATGCATGAACATAAGGAGCATCTTAGAAAAGCAAAGAGAGGTAGATGGGGGGGAGGGGTGGAGCAGTGGATTTCAAAGTTTAAGGCCATGGCAGCTGAAAGCATAGCCAGCAATGGTGAAGTTATTGAAATAGGAGAAGCCAGAATTGGAGGAGTGCAGAGATCCTGGAGGGCTGTAGGGTTAGAGGAGATTAGGGATGGGGAGGGTGAAGCCATTGAGGGTTTGGAAACAGTGCTGTAAATTTTAAGATTGGCTGCCACTTTGGCAGCATCTCAGTGGAGATCAGTGAGCACAGGGATGATGGGCAAAGAGTACTTGGTGGATTTATTGTTTAAAGATTGGAATCTCCAGCCAAGCTAAGCAGTGGCTGTGGAGTGGAGCTGGGATGGGAACTCTTTACATTGGGAATTTCCACACCTTGGGTTGGAAAAGGATCTGATAAATGGAGACTGGTAGTCTCCATAATTGTGCATGTGTGTTCCTAGACCATGAAAGAGAGGCAATTAAAGATCTTTTACTGGATCAGCTCCCCAGCACAGTCATGGGTGGAAAGGGTCTTGTCAAAAACTGGACATGGAATCTCAGCAATTGTGATAGATAGGTACCGGAAATACATTCAACATTTACTTGGTCCAGCCTAGTCCATGCTAGTTTGTTGCCCTTCCAGGTGGAGTTCAGCATTGGAGGTCTTTGGGATTGTGACCTATGGATTTCAGCCCATAAATGTTTATTTCCAATGGGCAACACAGTGGCACAGTGGTTAGCATTGCTGTGTCACAGCACCAAGTACCCAGGTTCAATTCCGGCCTCAGGTCTGTCTGGAGTTTGCACGTTCTTCCCATATCTGCATGTTTTTCCTCTGTGTGCTCCGGTTTCCTCCCACAATCCAAAGATGTGGGTTAGGTAGATTGGCCATGTCAATTGCTCTTAGTATCAGGCAGACTAGCAGGGTAAGTACATGAGGTTCTGGGCCAGGGCCTGGGTGGGGTTGTTTGTTGATGCAGGCTCAGTGGGCCAAATGGCCTCCTGTAGGGGTTCTATGAATTCGATGAGAATATGCTGGGATGTGGCGTTTTAGAAAGTGGGATGTTTTCTCTGGATGTTTAGCCAGCAGACAGTGTACTTCTTAACAGTTTCAATGGAAATTGGAGGAACCTCGACACATAAAATGCTATTCTAGAAAAAGAGGGAATTTGGCAGTCAATTGCTAAAAGTTACTTGCACTGTTCCCTGATGAAGCATTGTTATTTGAGACAATCTGTTTCCTTTTTTACCAGAAATTACAACATGGCAACTGGAAACAATGGTGATCCATGCAGGTCATGGTCACCAAACGAAAAGAAGATCAATGATATCGATTCAGGTTTGTCTCTATTTAATGTAAATGCAATAAGGGACGGGCATTTAGAAATTGGGTCATTTCAAGTGCACCTCAATAATTCAAGATTACAAATTAATCACAGCTGTGGGAAGTTTGTCTTAATTCATCCATCCATCTCCAGAGATCGTGATAGATCCCACACTGGAGCTTCCAGAATGGCTCCTTGAGTAATATCAGAATATTTTTGTCTTCACATTCTATCTGGTGTTCATTCCACTTGTTGATCACTCTCTGTAAAGGAAAATATTTTGATATAAGTCCTGTAAGTAACTTTTGCCAATATGGACATGTACCTCTTGGTTTTACTTCCAGGCTTCAAAATAATCTATATTTTTCTATACCCTCAGCCGACATGTACAATTTGCTAAAATCAAATTTCTGGTTTCTCTTTCTCAGACTAAATAGCCCAAATTTCTCCAGTCTTCTGATAACGCATATCCCTGAGATTAAGGCTATGCCTCATGTCTCCTTGAACTCCAGCAGTTGAATGTTTTGTTTCTTGATCACCAGAAATGGGTGCAATTTTCCAACTATGGTCTGACCACAGTGTTTTAATTATTATTACCTGCTCTACTATGTAGCTCAATATGCAATTAGCTTTATTCTTGTGGCTCTACATTCACTGGGTATGATTGACATTGCATCTACGAATACTTTCTCTTCATATGTGTAGTGCTTTACACTTGTCCACATTAAAACAAGAGGTAACTTTCATAATCTCAGACTGTTCCAGAACAATTTATGGCCAGAGAACTTCTTTTTGAAATGTAATCACTCTTGTAATGTAAGGAAATGTGGCAGCCAATTTTCATGTTGCAAGTTCCCACAAAAACCATGAGATAAACAGCCAGATAATTTATTTTTAGTGATGTTAGTGAGGCATAAATATTTGCCAGGACGCTGGGTAAACTCTCCCGATATTCTTTGAAAGTGCCATGAGATTTCTCACATCCACCTGAATAGACAGATCTATTTAAATTCTCATTCGAAAGAGGGAATCTTTGATAGTACAGCTCTCCCTCAGAACTGCACTTGAGTGTCACCTTGTATTATGTGCTCAAGTCCTTGAAGTGTATGAACCCATAATCCACTAAGTTTCATCTACCAATGTTCGGCCTTACCTTTTGGTATCTTTTAAAAAATTGATCATTTTGCATAATGTTTCTGAATTCACTACAGTTTTATATAAGTTAGCACAGAGCGCTGTCGTACCCCATTCACTCCTCACTCTGAAATAAATCCTCTGAGTACTCATTGTTTCCTACCCATCAATCAGTTTGTTATTATTTTCCAGCTTTTAATCTGAATCCCCATATCTTTCTATTCAGTTAAACTTTATCAGATGTCATTGGAAACTGAGGTACAAGGAGCTCCCCGCTTGGGGTTTGCCACTTCCTCATGAATTTGACGAGTTTTGTCAAGCAGCATCCTCCCCCCTCTGAATCCATATGGGCTATTGTTTGCTTGATTATCCTACAAATAACCTTCATCTTTGCGCATCTGTCAGCCTTGTACAAGGTTTAAAATCAAGTTAAACTACTGAGAAGAACTAAGCAAAGAAGAACTGTAAACAAAGAGTTAAATATTTTATTCTTTATTGTAAAATACATATTTAAAAATATAAAATTGTGGTAGCTGACACTTGTTGAGAGGAATGAAGTGGGGACAGAATGTTATGGTCCCGTCAGCAGGTTTGAACATATGTTGGGGAGTGGGTTCCAGTAATGTTCCCAAGGAGGCTTACCTGCTGCCTGTCTGCGCTTCTCTATCATAGGTTGAATGGAGTCTGGGGCTGTCTGCCATCATCCCAACTGAAGTCCCTAAAAGTTTCTTCCTGATGGAGGTTAGCAGGAGGGGTTCAACAACAGGGTGAGATGTCCAGCTTGGGCCTTGAATGAGAAAAGGGTGCTATCTCCTTTATGGTGACACTCTTTCCACATGAGGCAACCAGCCCAAGCATCTGGCACCCATGATTGCACCTTCTTTCCTGTAACCTCCCCACCTCTCTCTTTAGTGAGATTCCCCCACACTTAACTGATCCTGGACCTGGGACTTTGAATCAGGGGACAGGTTATAGTCCCAGCCCTGGCCAGTGCTGCCACTGGTGCTGCTGAACCTCCGATCGGATTGATTGGCAGCTCTCTAGGGTGAGATTTCTAATTGTTTGCTGTATCTGCATGTTAACTTTTTATGTTGTTGCCTGTGTGAGCAGAGGTGGATTGACACTTTCTGCCATTGTGTTAGGAGCCCCCCCATGACATCATGACAAACCCCCCGCACCCCCCCCCCCCCACCACCACCGAACACCTAAGCTCCTAGGTGTACTGGCACCTCACTGGCTATCTGACTGCTGCTGGCCCTAGCTTTATCTGGCCAGGCCTCTGCTCTTTCTTTGGTTGGTTGCCCACCTGCTCTATTCAGCGCTGGCCTACAGGTCGAGAGTTGCCCTGCTGCTCCCTTCAACAGCCATTGGCCAGCACTGCCTCCTCGGTCACCTCACTGAAGGCCTTGCAAGTACAGATCCGATGTAAGGTTGGTGACCTCATTGACCTCAGAGGGCAGCACGGTGGTTAGCACTGATGCCTCACTATGCCAGGGACCTGGGTTTGAGTCCAGCCTTGGGTCACTGTCTGTGTGGAGTTTGCACATTCTCCCTATGCCTGAGTGGGTTTCCTCTGGGTGCTTTGGTTTCCTCCCACAGTCCAAAGATCTGCAGGGTTAGATGGATTGGCCGTGTTAAATTGCTCCTCAGTGTCAGGGGGACTAGCAAGGTAAATACACAGGGATAGGGCCTCAGTGGGATTGTTGATGGTGCAGGCTCGATGGGCCAAATGGCCACCTTCTGCACTATGATTCAATGTTTCCTCAGGCTGCCTGCCTGAATGTTGGACCGCTGCCGTTTTATGTACCTCCCCAACTCCTGCCCTCCCCAGTGACCAGGGCCCAAGCTGCAGCACTGTATTTTTCATTGTAAGCCCACCTCTGTGTATATCTGAATATCAATGTTTAAAGCTTGGAGCCTCTGACTCTGACTACTCCAGCCGCTGCAGTGGAGGGGAGTGGGGGGGGGGGGGGGGGGGGGACGAGGGGGGAGGCACATCCATTAGGTAGGCAGCCTCTCCATGCAATTGGGGTCAGTCTTCAATAGTAAAACACCTGCAGCTCCAAAATATGGCCCACAGTAAGATCTTTAATGATGAAAATTGGCTGCCCATTGCCCTGGAATGACTAGTCAAGCTGCATTACAGCCCTTCACTGGGAAAATGCCCTGGCAGCAAGACTGGGTCCTGGAGACATCCCACTGTGTTTTCCTGCTATTTAGCAGTCCACACCATCACACCCAACACCTTTCAACATGCCATCTGGGTGCTGATAAAATACAGCCCGATGTTGCAGCATAATGACCTTTAATCTCGTGAAGACTAGTGTTTACTGTAATACAAGATGATGTAATCTGTGTTCGAATGGGAACAGGTGATCCTTGGACTTGCAAAAACCTGGCTAGTGCCAGGATTTGTTTAACATTTGTATTTTTATTTGCATTGACCAGTGCATGACTATTAAACAAGAGCAAATCCGTGGGGCATGAAACAAGTTCAAATATTATTCTTTGCAAGAATTCTCCTTCACGATTGGTTACTGAGATTGATATGAGTCCGTTCAAAAGCCATCAAAAACATCAGAGAGGAGATTTTCCCTGTGGAATACAATCCAATAAACCTGCTTATAATGAATCTTTCTATTGATTTATTTACACATAGCACAATGAGGAAATCTTCTCAATGTCAGAACATTACAATATGTGACTGGGTTTCTAACAGCAATTGTTACGAATGCAAATATTATTTGCTGAACATGGGCTTATCACAGCTTCATTCTGGCTCATACGAACACATTCTATCATTTGCGTTGATGTCAGCAGGAATTTATGTTTTAGAACTAAGTACTAGAAACCAGTTTATAAACAGCTTGCATTACAAAACACCTTTAACTAATACAATGACTCTATGATTCTACGATTCTATAACATTCTAAGGCATTTCAAAGCAAGTTTTGCCATTGAGCCACACGAGACTTTAGGCCAGATAACCAAAAACTTGATCAAGAGGTATGCATGATGGTGCAAGTGTGGAACAAGAGGTATAGGTAGGCAGAAAGAATTAAAGGGTGAATTCCAGAGCTTTAAAACCTTCCAGGTGAAGGCATGGCCACCACTGCTGGAGTTAATAAAGTCAATTGGAGGGTAGCTAATGTAACCCTACTATTTAAAAAGGGAGGTAGAGAAAAAATAGGGAATTATAAATGAATCAGCCTGACACCGGTAGTGGGGAAAATTCTAGAGTCCATTATTGAAGATTTAATAGCAGAGCACTTGGGAAACAGTGGTAAAATTGGGCTGAGTCAGCATGGATTTATGAAAGGGAAATTGTGCTTAGCAAATCCACTGAAATTTGAGGATGTAATTAGTAGAGTTGATGAGGGGGAGCCAGTGGATGTGGTTTATTTGGACTTTCAGTAAGCTTTTGACAAAAATTCCACATGAGAGATTACAGTGTAAAATTAAAATGCATGGGACTAGGGATAGTGCACTGAGATGGATAGAAAATTGGTAGGCAAACAGGAAATTGAAAGTGTAGGAATAAGTGGATCTTTTTTCAAATGGCAGGCAGTGACTAGAGTGGTACTGCAGAGATCAGTGCTGGGACTCCAAATAATCGCAATATATATTCATGATTTAGATCAGGGAACTCATATAATGTAATATCTCCAAATTTGCTAATAACACATAACTGGGTGGGAGGGTGAGCTGTGAGGATGTAGAGATGATTCATTATAAACTGGTCAAACTGAGTGAGTGAGCAAGTGCATGGCAGATGCAATATAATGTGGATAAATGTGAGGTTATCCACTTTGGTTACAAAAAGAGAAAGGCAAATTATTATCTGAATGGCTATAAATTAAGAGAAGGAAATGAGCGCAAGACGTGGGTGACCTCATACACCAGTCCCTGAAGGTAAGCATGCAGATGCAGCAGGCAGTAAAGGAAGAAAATGATACACTGGTCTTCATAGTGAGAGGGTTCGAATACAGAGGCAAGGATGTCTGGCTACAGTTATACAGGGCCTTGGTGTGGCCACACCTGGAATATTGTGCACAGTTTTGGTCTCCTTATCTTATCCCCCTTGCCATAGAGGGAGTGCTGCGAAGTTTACAAGACTGATTCCAGGGATGGCAGAACAGATGTATGAGGAGAAATTGACTCGGTTAGGATTATATTCATTGGAGTTCAGAAGAATGGAGCCGGGGGGGGTGCCTCTCATAGAAACCTATAAAAATTTAACAGGTCTAGACAAAGTGTATGCAAAAAGAATCCCAATGGCGGGGGAATCCAGGGGTTATACTTTAAGGATATGAGGTAAACCTTTCAGGTTGGCACAGTGGTTAGCACTGCTGCCTCACAGTGTCAGGGACCCACGTTCCATTTCCAGCTTGGGTCACTATGTGAGTCCGCACATTTTCCTCGTGTCTGCCTGGGTTTCTTCCAGGTGCTCCAGCTTCCTTGCACAGTCCGAAAGTTGTGCAGGTTAGGCACACTGGCCACACTAAATTCTTCCTCAGTGTACCCAAACAGGTGCAGGAGTATGGTGACTAGGGGATTTTCACAGTAATTTCATTGCAGTGTTAATATAAGCCTACTTGTGACACTAAGAAACAAACTCTTAATTTTAAAAAGACTGAGATGAGAAGAAATTTCTGCACTCAGAGAGTGGTAAGCTATGGAATTTGGTACCACAGAAAGCAGATGAGGCCAAAACATTGTGATCAGGATTCCCTAAAAATATTCTAAGTTCCTAACGTGTGAGAAAGTGGGAGTAAATCCCACTGGTTTTTTTTAACATGATTTCCAGGATGAATCTCTGACACTCTGTGCATCTGTCAACATGGAGATTAGTGCACGCACAGAGCTGCATTGCTGGTCTCCAGATCGCTGGCTTTCCTGATTGCTGGCCAGCGCAGCGACTGCCCATCATCACTGATTGTGACCTCTCCTCCACCCCACCCCCGATCACTGGCCTCCCAGACCTCCCCGGGCCTGCCCCATTATCCCTGACCACTCCCCCTCAGCCCCCCACCTAGCCAGCCCAATCTCCTCAATCCCACCTGGCCAGTCCTGATCTCCCAACCCTACCGATGAACATTCCCGACCCCCCCAGCACCCCCCCACTCCACCCCACCCCACACCCAGATGGCCGGCCCTGATCACCCTCTTCCCTCCCTTTCCCACTGATCCCGATTGTAGAGTAGCAGGGGGTCCACCCCACACCCACCAATCATCCCCCCTGGATCTGCCCCCTTGGAACTGCCCGATGCCTGATGGGCAGTGTCAAGGTGCCCTTGGGTAGTGCCAGTGTGCCAGGCTGGCAATGCCAAGGGACACCTCCCCCTTATCCTGGACCTCCCGGGGCAGCTTCAATGGCCTCTCTTCCTTCCAACAGGGTTGGCCACAAGTTCCCTGTTAGTAGGGAGCAGGAGTAAATCCTGCTGGAGTCAACCACTCCTGGCCGGTGGTGGATGGGGGTAGGGCGGGAGACGCTAGTGAGCCCAGACACTTTAGTCCCAGGCCTGCTAATCAGCTGGAAATTACTGTTTCCATATTGTAATCAGCTCCACACTGATTTCTGGCGTGGAGTTGATTCTGCTTAAAATCTTGATCATGGAGACTAGAGCAATGCAGCAGGTTGGAGAATTGCCCCCTGTATGTTTTAAGGAGGAGTTAGATATAGCTCTTGGGGCAACAAGGATCAAAGAGTACGTGGTGGGAGGAAAGGCGGGATCAAACTATTCAATTTGAATGTCAGCTATGATCATAATGAATGGCGGAGCTGGTTCAAAGGGTTGAATGGCCTACTCTACCTATTTTCTATGTTTCTCAGTCATGATGGTGACTAGGTGCTGATGTTTGTAGATATCTGCTGCTCTTGTCCTTCTAGATGGTGGTGGTTGTGTGTTTGGAGGGTGCTGCCAAAGGAAACTTGGTGAATTTCTGCAGTGCACCTTGTCAATGGTATACACTGCTGCTAATGAGCGTCAGTGGTGGAGAAGCTGAATGTTTGTGGAAGGGATAGCAATCAAGTGGGCAGCTTTTTCCTGGATGGTGTTGAACATTTTAATTATTGGTGCAGTACAAATCCTTGCAAATGAAGAATATTCCATTATACTCCTGACTTGTGTCAGGGTTCGGGGCCTGAACCCCTAAGGTATATTATGAAGCAAGACTAGATTGCAACAATGTTTCTATTTTTGCATAAATGTACGAATAGGATACTTCGCTCCAGGTAATTCTACTGACAAATTAGGGATCTTTTATCAAAACCAGCTTCATTCATAACCTAATTTAAATATAAATGAAGTAGTTTAACTTTTGACAGTTGAACAATGGCTTAAAAAATGAAAGGAAACAACTTTAATTTCTAGCTTATCACTATTTCCATTCCAAATAAGTAATGGCCCTCTTAAATTCAAATACCACTTTAAATACAACTAGCAAACCTAAGTATACTTGCTATAAATTGTGTTAGCACCTTTGAAGCTCTTAAGAAGGTTTTGATTTGCAGAGCAGCTGCAGACTGTGTCGTGGTTCCCCAGGACGACAACTTATGTAGCCCGATTGAAACAGAGAGTCTGAGTTGTAATCTTCCAAGCAGTAGACTTTATTTTCCAGTACAAGAGAATAAAGCCGGGAGGTCCGGAACACTCCACAGAGCCCTCGGCTTACAGTCTTTTTATGCACATTTCAGCTCCATATCTCAAGATTCTTATCTTGTCTTTACAATGCGACCTCGTTTAGCCACCATTGTTTCTGTACTGACCCCTTATTTACCTTGCTTGAGATTGGTCACCCATTGTTACGTCTCTTTTCCTCTCGAAACCATGGTGGTTACATCCTTTGCCCTTATCTTTACGACTCTGCTTGTACAATAGTGGTTTAGCTGACTTAGGCCGAATGTGAAGAAAAACATGCTCACTTTATTCTTTCTTGCTTGTTACGATCATATATTAAGCTGGACAGCTGTATAGTACCCATTGTCTCCCCAAGTGACTGCTGTTTGCATTTGCTAATAAGTAACTGCTATACTACTTCTCTGGGTCTCCTGTTCTGATCACATTTGCTATACTTGATTATATTAGGTTACAAATCAGCTATACTTGATTACCCATCCCAATTCTACTTACCCATCCTAATTCTACTTCAAGGAAGACACTCTAATACTATCCGTGATTCCATATTTCATACCCAGTTTAGGTACAATTGTTCAGTACAAATTCTCTAAGTACTAACATGCTTACATATTGAGTACAAATTTCCTTACATATCCCCCCTTTGAGACTATCCCCTAGTCTCATCCCAATTACCAAGGCCAGCTCAGATAGTCCCCCTTGTTTGGCCCTGTTCACATGCACATATTTAATCACACTTGTAGGCAACGTGGGGGAGCCAAGTACTTTGGCCAGGGATCAATGTCCCCATTCTAGTCTTATCATGGCTTGTCTAGCAAAAGTCCTGATTTTTAGGTTGCTCCCCCAGATTGCCTGCCCCTAACAGTCATCAGCCAAAAACCTTCCCACCCTTGTCTAGGGAAGGGAAAAAGACTGATTCCTGTGTACAGACTAAGTCTCTTGGTCTCCGTAGGCATCGGTGAGGTTGTAGAACAATCCTCCACTAGTGCAGCTATTTCGCAAACTGACAGGTTTCAATTTCGACCAGGGTCATTGTGAATTCATCCAGCGGGGGCAGTTCAATGTTTCCCCATTCCTTAGTTGTCCCTCCCAAACGTGGGTTGCTTGTCACTTGTGTCACCATTTGTCGCACTGCCAATCTGGCAAGGAGAGATCTCAGGACAGGTAAAAAACAGCAAAATATTAATCCCAGGATGGTTATTGTCATGGCTGTCACAACTCCAGCTTTAGCAAACCAGACCCCCCATCTTCCTAACATATTGTCCAGCCAATTCCATACCCCATTGTGACTGTGGCTGCCTTTTCGTATGCCCACCAAGCTGCTGCCAGACCTTGATAGCAAGGAGGATACCCCATTGCTACGTCGTCTAGCTTGGTGCTGTAATATGCTACAGCCTGCCTTCGTCTGCCCTTGCAATTCTCCTGCATTAACACTGCTGTAGCAAATCCTGCTTCTCTGTTACTCACAAATAAGTCAAAAGGTTTGTCATAGGTTGGTAAAGCCAATGCTGGTGCCTGTGCCATTTCCTTCTTTATATTCTCAAATGCGTCTGAAGCATCTTTATCCCATTTTAGTTTGGCTTTTAATTCTTCACACCCTGCCTCCTTCATTATTTTCCATAGTGCCTGTGTTTTTTCTGCATAGCTTTCCACCCATTCTGAACTGAATCCCGTCATTCCCAAAAATGTCATCATTTGCCCCACCGTCTGTGGTTTCGGAACTTTCAGTACTGCTTCTATTTGCTGTGAAGCTATCCCCTTGTGCCCTGCTGATATCTCTCTCCCCAAATATTCTACTTTTTCCTGGCACAACTGCAGCTTTCTCCTGGATACTTTGTGACCCCCTTCTGCTAATCTTTCCAATAGTTTTAAACTGTCCTTCCTGCATTGCTCTCTTGTCTCTGCGCATAATAATAAATCATCCACATACTGTATCAATGTTCCCTCCAACTGTATCCCCTCCAAATCTGCCCTCAACACCTGGTTGAATGCATGTGGGGAATGCTTGAATCCTTGGGGCATCCTGTTATACGTGTATTGTTTCCCGTCAAATGTAAATGCAAAGAGATACTGGCTTTCTTGAGCTAGCGGCACGCTAAAAAATGCTGAGCATAGGTCTACTACAGTGAACCATCTGCTTTCAGGCGGTATATTAGTCAACAGGGTGTAGGGGTTGGGAACCTCTACTGGCATGTCTTCCACTACCTCATTTACTGCCCTCAAGTCATGCACCAATCTCCATTTTTCCCCGTCCGCCTTTTTTACCGGTAGCAGTGGTGTGTTACACTTGCTCCGAGTTTCCTTTAATACCCCTGCTTCTATCAGTCCCCTAATTGTTCCTCTAATTCCTTCAATTGCTTCTGCCTTAATCGGATACTGTGGTCTGTAAGGTCCTTGTCGTCCGGTCTTTAGTCTAACCTCCACTGGATTAGCATTTTTAACCCTCCCTACATCAGTGTCCTGTCTGGACCACAACTCCTGTGGGAGGGAATTCAAATCCTTTTCTAAGCTCTCTCTCCACTCCTGCTCCTGCTTCTCAATCTCTGCCTCTATTTTTACCTGTTTTGGCTTCCCGATCATTTTAACATCCACGATCATCTTCAACATTTGTCCATTACTGGACGTCCAAATATCTACGTTTTCTGTCTGAACAAATTCTAATTCTTGTGCTCTCAGCACCATTGGTCCTAGGTCTTTTGATCTGTGTCCCGGATTCACTTTTAATGTAACATGTGGTTCCGACCCAGACACAGAGAACCATTTGTTAACCCATTCATCCCTCACGACCGTGAGGGCCGCTCCCTCTGGGCCAACTAAAATACTTTCCGACCTTATCTCCTGTTCTCGTCCTGCCTCCTTTTCCCATTTCTCCTGTATCTCGGGTTTCTGTTCTTCATCAAATATCATTGTGCTGTGCAGTTCTGTCCTTGGCCATTCGGCCTGTGGAACCCAAGTATCTATCAGCTCCCCCCAAACTTCCCATACCTGTTTTTTAACTTGCTCCTCTATGTCTCCCAACCAGTACACATTAACCCCTTCCTTTCCTGGTACTCCGAGTAAATACACTCCCATCAAATCAATTCCTTGTTCTGTACATTCTAATTTTAGTCCTAAACCTAGGATTGCATCTCTTCCTAATAAATTTAATGGCATTCTATCACACACTAATATAGGTACATGAGTAGTTTTGCTTCCAATGGTGACAGGTACCGTTGTCATCTGAGTTAACGTTACTTTCCCCGAGAACCCCACAGTTTTCACAAACTGGTTTGACAATGGTAGGTGATTCGCATATTTTGTTTGTATGCACGTACACGTGGCGCCGGTGTCTATCATCATGGGGACCTCAACCCCTCCTACTCTAACCCCAATTATGGGTTCCTGATCTGCTGTATCTGTTATTTGTACGTACTGTCCTGCCATTTCAGGGTTCTCTGGGCCCCCCTATAGGGAGCTCTGAAAATTCACAGGTCCCTGCAGCACGGGGGTGTTATTCAACGGCATTTGCTGGCCTATCTGCTGCTGGTTTTCTCCCTGCCTGTGAGAGTTCTGTGGGCAATTTCTTTTTATATGTCCTGCTTCCCCGCACCCCCAGCATACGCCTGGAGGGCCAGGCGGCGGTCCCTGCCTTGGAAGTTGCTGATTTCCCTGTCCCTGTCCTCTCTGATTCTGATAGGGTGGCCTGCCACTTCCCTGTCCTTTCTCATTTCTATTCCAGTCAGTCTGATTTTGTGGAGCATAAGGGTTTTGATAATTTAAGCCATAGCCTCCTGGGTTCATGGACAGCGGGAAGGCAGAAATGTTATAGGTTATGATGGGCTGGCCTCCATCTCCGTTCCTCCCTAGCATCGGTGCAGGTATTTCCTCTGTCTTTTGGTTCACCACCATCGGTGCTATTTTCTTGGGTGTGGGGTCTTCTTTCACTTTCAGCTTTTCCTTACTTTTAATTTCTTCCAGCTGGGCTTGCAGGAGTTTGCGTTGTATCTCCTTCAACTGTTTGTCTGCATTTTTTTCCTCCCTGCGGTGTCTCTCCACTGCGTGGGCAACATAATCCACAAACTCTCAGTAGTTTTTCGAATCCAGGCCCAACACTTCTTCCAGTCTTGCCTTAGCTGAAGTCGGCAGGCCTTCTAGGATTGCGGCTCGGAACAGGGAGTTGGTTAGTGGATCTGTTAGAATGTCCCTCTCCGTGTCCCTTCTCCACCTTCTTAATTGGTTTTCTATGTACACGGCCGCATTCTCTTCCTCACCCAACGGTTCCCCTCTCAGAGTTTTTATATCCATCCGATTGGGGTACATATCCCGTAGTGCTTGCCAAATGTCGTGGCGGTATGGGTCCATTAGTGTTCCATCCACATCCGGGTCATAGGCTGCAGTCGGGATGCCAGCACGTCTCATTATTTCAGCCATTTGGTCCATTCCTAACACTTTTGTCAGGAGAGCTTTGATGTCACCCAGCGCCATCCTCTTTCCCACCATTCCAGCCTCCAGCTGTCCAATCCACCTCCCAGCTCCGTCCAAAATATTGGGTAATTCGTTAATTAAATTGGGCAAGTCCTGACCTGACCAAGGGATATATTGCAGTCTGCCACCCTTCAAAATCACCGGGAACACCCCTTTCTGCCTTCGTTCCTCGGCTGGATATTTTACAGGTTGGTGTCTTTTCCGCATTGATTTTCTTCGTCCCCCTAACACTGACTGTCTCTCCTCCTCTTCACTACTTTCTTCTGTCCCTTCTTCCATTCTTTCTCTCTCTGGGTGCTTCCATGTCCATGCTCTCCCAAACTTTCGTCTGTCACCCCCTCTTTGTACTTCCCAGCATTTTTCCTCTGTGTTTCTTTCTTTCTCTTTTTCCTCTTTCCTCACTCCGACTCTCTTTCCTTCTATCTTTTCTTGTGATATCTCACTTTCACATTCGTGGAGATCCTCTCTCATTTTCTGCTCGCATTCTTTCCTGGCCCCAGTCCCTTCTCTTTCGTGCCTCTTGTCTCCTTCTCCTTCTATTACCTTTTTTGCCCATTCCAAAAGATCTACCGCGTTTACTTCTGCCTCTAACTGCCTCCTCCTTTGAATTAACCCATCCAGGTTTTCTTCCATCCTCTTAGACTCTTCCTCAATACCTTGTCTCCTTTCTTCCTCCTTCTGTGCCCACTGTTCCTTTGTCATTTGCTTCACGTCAAACTCTCCCTCAAAATTCATTGTACCTGATATAACTGGGTACAGTCCTACGGGATTTGACCCTTCCAGGTATGGGGGTGGGGCTACGTTTGGGTCTTCCAGCTCCTTCTTCTCCTGAGTCTGGACTGGCATTAGCATCCTACCCCCCCCCCATGCTCTTCTTCTCTCTCTCCCTTCTTCTTCGAACAATGCCAATATCTCTAACTCCTTTTCTCGCTTCTCCCTTCTTTTGCTCGATCTATCCTTGATTTTATAGTTCTTTATCATTCCCTTCTGATCCTCACACCTCTCTATGCACCATGTGCCTTCCTCCGGCCACTGTGTATTTGTCTTACTTGTTCTTTTAGCCCACTTCTTAGAGATGTGTTCTATATCCCCCCTGAGGGCTGGGAACTTATCCCCTAACATCTCCACTGGTGTTTTAGCTTTGCTTGCCATTATTTGTACTCTCGTCTCGCTCCTGTAATTCTTATCGTTTAATTTGTCAGAGTTTGGTATCACAGTGATTATTACCCGCTGTATTGTTTTTCCGTGGTCAGTCCCCTGTTCACTTTTCCCCTGTGATTCCCCTGCCAGTATTTGTAACTCTAACCGGGGTTCCGATATCCACTTCCCCGTAGCCCCCTGTCCTGGCACTATCTTTCTTTCCCGGGCTAGAGGATAGTAGGTTTTCACCTGCTCATCTATATGTATAAATACCCTATACCGATCAGATCCCTTTACTAGTTTTTCTAAGGTTTCCAATTTTATTTTGTCTATCCAATTCCTACCTGCTATTCCTTCCCAATTTACATATGGCCACTCACTTTTTACCTCTTCTAAGTTAGTTATATGTGTGATCTTTTCCCAATCCAGTGTCGCTTCCGTTTTTGCTTTTTCCCTTTCAGTCCCCTGACTGGCCTTCCCTTTTAACTGAATGTACCGACTTCGCCACTAAGTGGTTTTGTCAGCGTAGTTTCTCCAAGTTGTTAGTTATCACCCTAATTGTGTTCCAAGTCTCCCTTTTATCTCTATTCTCCAAGCTGCTGTCTCAAATCTATCTGTCTTTCACTCCCTTTACTCCAATCGCTCGCCTTCTCCCCTTACTTTTAACTACCGTATTAGGTAAGAGAGCAATCTCTCACAGATCTCTCTCCCTCTCGGTTGACGTCTTTTCCCCGAGGTCCTGGGTAGGTTCGGACTGGCAGGCCTTCCTACACTTACTCTCCTTGGGCAAGTCGTAACCTGGAATCCCGCTCCAAACCGCTTGACTTAACCTAGTTGCATCAATTAGCGTTCGGTTCTTTTTGCGTCGCGCTTTTTACCCATTCACAGACAACACAGTATTTGCAGCGCGCTTTGCATGCAAAACTCTACCCTTCAGATCAGACTCAGTCTCTCAAAATGTTTTCCCAATTTAGTTTTACCTATGCAGGATGTTCTTTGGGTTGGGGAGATCTAGGACCAGCAGAGAGCCGGGTGCGCTGGGCCTCGAGATCCCTTTTTCCGACAACAAGGATTTACATGCAATATAAGTCTGCTCACCTTGCTGTCAGAATGCCGGCTTTGGGATGTCCAGCCCCGGTCGGACCACCGTCTCCGCTACTCCTTCCAGATGCTATTTTCTGGGCGATTTCCCACAACACCCTGCTCGCAGCGCCAATTTTGTCGTGGTTCCCCAGGACGACAACTTATGTAGCCCGATTGAAACAGAGAGTCTGAGTTGTAATCTTCCAAGCAGTAGACTTTATTTTCCAGTACAAGAGAATAAAGCCGGGAGGTCCGGAACACTCCACAGAGCCCTCGGCTTACAGTCTTTTTATGCACATTTCAGCTCCATATCTCAAGATTCTTATCTTGTCTTTACAATGCGACCTCGTTTAGCCACCATTGTTTCTGTACTGACCCCTTATTTACCTTGCTTGAGATTGGTCACCCATTGTTACGTCTCTTTTCCTCTCGAAACCATGGTGGTTACATCCTTTGCCCTTATCTTTACGACTCTGCTTGTACAATAGTGGTTTAGCTGACTTAGGCCGAATGTGAAGAAAAACATGCTCACTTTATTCTTTCTTGCTTGTTACGATCATATATTAAGCTGGACAGCTGTATAGTACCCATTGTCTCCCCAAGTGACTGCTGTTTGCATTTGCTAATAAGTAACTGCTATACTACTTCTCTGGGTCTCCTGTTCTGATCACATTTGCTACACTTGATTACATTAGGTTACAAATCAGCTATACTTGATTACCCATCCCAACACCCATCCTAATTCTACTTCAAGGAAGACACTCTAATACTATCCGTGATTCCATATTTCATACCCAGTTTAGGTACAATTGTTCAGTACAAATTCTCTAAGTACTAACATGCTTACATATTGAGTACAAATTTCCTTACAACTGCAATCCCAGTCAGAAACTGAACAGAAAGCTGTTACTCTCTCTGCTACATACGTGGCTCCTTTCATTAACCATAGTAACACATGACCCTATATATTAAAAAACACCAGCTTCCACTTCTTTAATTAAAAAAAACCCAGGGGAAATATTTTGCAAAGAAGAACCCATTAGTTCTCCCCTACACAAACAGTATATGGCTAAAATGAGTAATTATCCTACGCTCCGAGCATTTGAGCTGCATTCCTACCAGACATACCAACTGCCTGTAAAAAAAACTGAATTTAAGACATTCCTCTTAAACATCAAATATTTCAATAGTGCAATATCATCACACACTTTTCCATTGTCGATGATGGACAGGATTTGGAGGGGGGTGGTCAGGAGTTGAGTTACTTGCTGCAAAATTCCTAATCTTTGACCTGCACTGGAAGCCACAGTATTTATATGGCTAGCCCAGTTCAATTTCTGGTCAATGGAAGTATGGGAGACAGACTAAGGTGTGATCTGGTGTTATGTGCCATACCACCACATTGACTGTATAAGCAGGGCAGTGCTGGAATGTGTCACTAAGCAGAGACTTCATTAAGGGGAAAGTGTTGCTACCACCCATCCACGTTTCCATCAAGGTTTGATATTGATGCAGTCATCCACAATATGTTTATGTTTATGACAGCCTTATTCATGGTGAATGGGTATTCTGGGTGGTGCAAGTTGATCCATTTTCAGAGTCCACATGGTTAGCTGCGGGATGGGTGTGTTGGATAGGGAAGAGATTGGCATGATTCGCCTCCATGGTGAATGCTAGGTGAACAGGTCTATGAGAGAGTAGAATGGGGCTGGTAGGGTTGCTGCTCATAAGGAGGCACGGCCATTCATAGCTGTCAAGAGAGGCACTGAGGGAAGCTTATCTAAGAGTGGGTCAAGACTTGGATTGGAGCAGGTGAGTGGGAAGATTCAGGACTATTGAAGGGTTGGATTAGGAATTTGGGAGGGATGAAATGAGCAGAGGCACAGTGACAGGTGAGAGGGGTCTAGAAGAGGTAAACATAAAATAAAGCACAAGAGAAACTGGAAATAAAAATGTTGGCATCCAGCCATGTCTGTGCATAGACATAGGGAAACTCAAATCATATAAGCTTGGTTAAGTAGCAATTATTATGTTATATAAAACCTGAAGAGTAGAAGTGAGTCCGAATTAATGCCAGAGGTTCTGTGATGGGTAGATGTAGGCAGGATGGAGTTGATATGGAACAGTGACGGAGTTGGAGACAAGTACAGGTGAGTGAGGTCCAGATGCTATTAGAAGAGTCATTAGCGGAGGACACAATGACAGAGGGATTTCTGTGGGAATATAGATCTCGGAAATGTGCCAAGTCAGTTGGAGGGCTGAAATATGATGGCAAGTAGGAGGTCATTGTAAGGTTTGGAAGCAGCAGCAACCCAGGTCAAAAACAGCCTAGCTGTAATAGACAGTAAAACCAATTGTTCAAACACGGGTTCAGCAGCGGACAGCGGTGGTGGGGAAACAGGCTGTAAATTGATTAGTTATTTTAGTATACAGGCCACAGAGCAGCTGATGAGAGACAGCAATTGAGTGCAGTAGTACAGTCCAGTTCAGAAATGTAGTTATGATCAGAGAATCACAGAATCCCTACAGTGTAGAAAGATGTTCTGTGATATCCAGAAATTTTGAAACTAAATTTGAGAGAATAGCAGAGCTCCATTGGCATGGCCTGGGGATAGAAGTTTAAACTAGTTAACTCCTAGTTGTGGTAAAATAGGCACCCACAATGGAAGAGAAAAGAGACTGACTGAGAAACAGCAAAGGATATCAACAGATGGCCAAAGATTGAGGGGCACAGTGATATGCTCCCTTGTCATCTTGCAAAAAGCACCAGGAATGGGAAAGGAGCAGACACAGGGGATTAATCAGATTGCTCTCTCAAAGAGCCAGCAAAGACACGATGGACTGAATAGCCTTGAGCTGTGTGCTATTTCATTCTAACTACCTTCAAGAAATTCCTGACTATTGAAAATGCATTGGATTCATGGGAGTTTTAAACATAATGGACAGGATGATATGGCCTCGCTTATCCTGAAACTGTAAAATTCTGGCCAGACCTTCCATTGCTGCACTCTTCACCCGCTCCAATTCCCGTGGAGGGTGGGCCGGTAAAATTCCGGTCAATGTGTAATGTGTTTGATGTCAACAGATATCGAGTAGCCACAATAGCTCGTTCCCAACATCAACATTTAAGGTTGTAACAGGAGCTCTATGCATTGGGCAGAGTGATTAATGATCTACCTGCAGGGACTGTGTGTGGTCTGTATCAGTTTAAGTCTGACAGGAACACTCGCAGTGGTGTTCTAATTGATATTCATCTTGAGTTTGTAACAATTGAGTCTCTTGCAATGAGGCCTGGCTGCAGTGTCGAAGCAAAGCAATATAGAAGATGAATGCTAAACTTATTCTCAATTCTGGATTACTAAGACAGATGCTGCATTTTAACAACATCAGCCTCTGCAGAACTAACTGTTGTTCTAGGAGCAAACAAAACCCTTTGCACTCGAGCCTGCTGATGAATAATCTTCTGTCAGTTGGATCTCCCTAGGCACTGTGTGTATCTGCCTTCATTTGCATTAATATTCAAACAAATTCAGAATTTGAACTTCTGGTCTTTGTTATATACGGTAAGATGTCTCACAACACTAGGTTAATGTCCAACAGGTTTGTTTGCTAGCAAAAGCCACTAGCTTTCAGAGCGCTTGCTGCCCCTTTGTCAGGTGAGTGGGAGTTCTATTCACAAACAGGACATATAAAGACACAAACTCAATTTACAAAATAATGGTTGGAATGTGAGTCTTTACAGATAATCAAGCCATAAAGATACAGACAATGTGAATGGAAAGAGGGTTAAGCACAGGGTAAAGAGATGTGTATTGTCTCCAGACAGGACATTTAGTGAGATTTTGCAAGCCCAGGTAAGTCGTGGGGGTTACAGATAGTGTGACATGAACCCAAGATCCCAGTTGAGGCCATTCTCATGTGTGCGGAACGTGGCTATCAGTTTCTGCTCAGCGACTCTGTTATGTGTTGTGAAGGCTGCCTCAGAGAACTTTGGCTTACCTGAAGATTCTCTGATCTGTCCAGATTGTCCTGTCTGGGGACAATACACATCTCTTTAACCAGTGCTTAACGCTCTCTCCATTCACATTGTCTGTACCTTTTAGACTCGATTACCTGTAAAGACTCACATTCCAACCATTATTTTGTAAATTGAGTTTGAGTCTTTATATGCCCTGTTTGTGAATAGAACTCCCACTCACCTGATGAAGGAGAAGTACTCTGAAAGCTAGTGGCTTTTGCTACAAAATAAACCTGTTGGACTTTAACCTAATGTTGTGAGACTTCTTACTGTGTTTACCCCCATCTAATGCCGGCATCTCCACATCTTTGTTATATAAACATGATTGGACTGGCTACTTATGAACCATGGACATGTAGATTACAGAGTGTATTGTATTGCTCATAACTTTCGGGTGGAGCCTGAATCTTTTGGTTTACGTAAGTCTTATATCCTGTGTATTTTTGTGTACATTGTCTATTTGTTTCATATAATCTCTTCCCTTTGGCTCCCTGCCATGATATTGCTGCATGTTGTATTTCTAGTAGTGAATCAGCATGGGATATCTTTCCTAATGGAGGTTCTGCTGCCTCTGCTCAGTGCCCTACTTTGTTCAACAATTCAATGCTTCCTTCCTTGATGATGGTCAGACCAGGGAATGAGCCGAGTGACTTCATGTTGTGTTCACCCCTCCTCAATGATGTTGTTCATTCATGTACTAATGTTCTGAGCTGTGTACATCATTACAACTTACCCCAGTAGCACAAGGACCTTTTTATCATTTGCCTGTTATATCCTTAGAAGAAGGTGCCGTGCATGTCTGTGATGAGGACAAAAACAATGCTTGTCACAATATTTATAATGTCCATTCCACCAATCAGCTGAAATTGAAAATGCTATTCTGGCATTAGTGTGTTTTCCTTCTGATGTCGACAAGCCCAAAATATTTTTAATTTTCTTAATAAAATAGTCTTTTAAAGAAAATTAGTTTTGGTTTCTTCCACAGTATATTGGATGGTATATTGAGTATATTGAGGAATCATTATCTCAGTTCATCCAGCAGGAATGGGCTCCTTCATTGCACAAGCTCTAATATGATGTTAAAAATGTGTTAGTTTTTTTTCCTGCTCGCAAATTCTCTGGATTAGAAATCATTTTGGTTGTTGGTGCAAAAGTGACAGTGTGGGATTGGCTGCCCATTTTACATAACCTGAAACAAACTTCCTATCCCTTTGATCATAGTATGGCTACCAGCAGAACTGACCTTACTGTAAAAAGATCAATAAAACAAATCAAACCAATGGTAAAGTCTCCAACGTCAGAAATGTGGAAATAAAGTGTTTAAGTTAAACTCAAATAATTTTTAGCAATGACCTAAATGACCTCTCCCTGGACGAACAGCAGAAACATCTATGATTCCTGAATACAATCCAACTAATAATTTCATTAGTGAGATTAAAATTCACTTATTATTTGAAAAAGATAGTTTTAAAGATGTTTATTCATTTGAACATTTTGCTATTAAATGGTTTTTGCTTTAATTTTCAGTTCTAGAAAAGTAAAATAGAGTTGCATGAAGAATTTCAAAAATTACAGATGGTAACAGAGTCAAAAAGACCACTGACAATTCTTCGAGGTGATGACCTAATCAGGTCTAATTATCTTGAGATCAAGATGACTGAATAAAAAGAAAGCTTCACATTTATAAGCCTCTTTTGACAACCACTGGTGTCTATAAATGCTTTACATCCAATTAATTTCCTTAAAAGTGTCGTCAGTGTAGGAAACAAAGCAGCCACTTTGCACAAACAGCAATGTGACGATGACCAAAAAAATCAATATTTTTATGATATTGATTGGGAGATAAATATTGTGATATTGATTGGGAGATAAATATTGGCCAGGATATCAGGGATCGCTCCAATTCTCTCCTTTGGAATAGTGCCAAGGGATCTTTTGCATTCACCTGAACAGGCAGGTGGAGCCTCAATTTAACGTCTCATCTGAAAGTTGACACTGGCATGTCAACCTGAGTTTTGCACTTGAGCCAAGGTATAGTAATAAAACCAAAACACATTGACTCAGAGATGAGGGTGCTGTCAACTGTGCTGTAGCTGACTCTTAATACCAGCTGCTAGGTGTGATAACCTCATGTCTGTTCCTATTGACGATACACAAGAAGTCTGCACTTGCTCCCTTATTGTCTTGTGCAAGCTAAAGCATTCCAACTGACCTCTGCATTTTGGACTTCTGTAATGCTAACACTAGAGAGCTAAAATTCATGACCATAAATGTTATTTTTGTAATTACATGATTATGTAACACTGCTAAGGAGACCCACTTTGCTGGTTGTAAAACATGGGGATGCTGTACAATTGCCTTTAATTGGGGTCTCAGTCACTTTAACTGGCTGCCCGCCTTCATGGAGCCAGCAGCCAATCCTTTTCTCAACAGCCCCTCTTCTACACCAGCTTCTCTCTTGTATGCAACTGTCCCAACCTTCCCCCCCTTCCCCCAACTCTCATCGAACATCTGTGCCCATCCAACACAACACAGCAGGATGCAGAGCAGTTCCACACCAGCCTCTTGGGGGAATCGAGATCTCCCATGGTGGGTATTATCATATGACCCTGTTGCCATTTCATGCAGGTGTGAAACCAACTTTTTTTTTCTGACCTCTCATTGAATTCCCTCCACCTCCTCCCCCACTGGCCCAACCAGCGGGGGCATGGGAAAATTCCTATTACAAGCTTTAAAAATTACATAAGATTTTGATAGTAACTGTGGGCATTTTCTGCAATATGGAAGTTGTTAAGGGTAAAATTAACTGAATCAAGTTGCTGCAATTAATGGATTGTGTTTGGAGGTGCACTGCTTTACCTGCTGTGTAGTCAAATTATACAAAACGCTCAATGTGAATGGGAAACATTACACCATTCTCCTCCCAGATCAGTATGCTGTGATCAAGTCAAACAGCTGAAGCCTCTATTTATTCACTTAAGAAATAACTCTGCCTGCTCTGACTCAGCAATCTCTAATATAGTCCCATTGACTCTGCTAGAGGTCATCAGATCTTGAGGGACATCATTGGTGATCTATAATCCTTGTGTTTTCAAAACACAGCCTCATCTTTACAGGTTCGGAAATCCTGAGATAATCGATCTCCTTATTCCCTGAGAGGCCTGGAATTCCTGAGTGTAAACTGGAATGTGTTCCCTATTTCTGCTAAAGTTGCTGACTCTTGCTTGTGTACATGTCCACAGACTAGATTACGTGGAAGGTGAAAACCTTCCAGTATTCAGTCAAGTGATGCATTCTTCATGTGAACAAGGAGAATGAATACTGATCAGCTATTCCATTATGGAGATTATCACAGCCATTCCTGATCCTATCCCCATGTGCCGATGCTACACATGCATTTTCTATCAGCATCTTTGGTTGGTCATCCTTCTCTGTAACATGTGAGATACTACTAGTTGTAGTAAACCCAATGAATGTCCTGGTTAAAGTCAGCCAGCTCAACTAAAACCAGTTATCAAACCAGGTACAAATCTGGCTGTGGTTCAGTTCAGTACAAGCTGTTTATTTACTCAGAATTTGATTCAATAGTAAAATTCTAATAGCTAAAATTCAGTTCCTCTCACTTTTTTCCCTTTTAATTTGTCTTTAACTTGCTGAATATCCATATTGTGGAGCCCCTGAAGCCAAAGATGAGGTACAGCAATAATGTTTATGCATAATGTGACTGGAACACTAAATTGGAAATATTTTGTTTTCATATTGTAGGATTATATAGAACAGTAGTTTCATATGTCATGGCACAACTCTACACTATAAAAAAAACGTTGAGGCACACCTTTTATTTTCTCTGAACTGCTCTCCAGCAAAAAAACTTCTTTGGGGTGATTTTTAGCACGTGTTAACCGTTGGTGAGAAGGGCAACATGGGCATAAATCTGGAGAGAACCAGGAAATGTGAGTTTCCATGTTTTACTGTGCACATGTGGATGCCAAAAATCTGATTTCCACCGTAATAATGGGCACTGACAGATCCAGTTCTAGTTACCGTAAAACTTAGACCATTGACTTGGAAAAATGTAAAAAAAATGTACATTATATAAAGGGAACCTTGATTTGCTCAAAAACACAGTTCATTAATGTATCCAGTTCATATAAGATTTAATATTTTGAAGCAATTACCAGCATGAATGTAGACTGCTTCCCTCCACAGATGCTGCCTAGTTGTGCATTTTTCTACCATTTTTCTTCTTATTGTCAGATTTCTGCAGTGGTTTGCTTTTATATTAATATTTTGAGTACAATTATCTCAGGTAATAAAGTGAAGTGAGCAAAAAGTGGTAACAGTTAAAAAAGAAAGAGGGGAAAGCTGAATTGCAGGTCAGAAGTCTCGGCATAATGCTAATCTCATTTGGAGTCGTAGAGGTTTACAGCATGGAAACAGGCCTTTCGGCCCAACTTGTCCATGCCACCCCTTTTTTTAAACCCTGAAGCTATATCTAGGCATTAGCTAAATATAAATATGGATACAAGTTATTAGCATGGTTTCAATGTTATGATTTTCAGGACAGCAAATGCCATTTTTGATTTCTTTATTTTCCCTGCTTGATTTCTTCGTAATTCTCATGTTGATGTCTCTAGTTTTACTCTTCCCCACAAGTGAAAATGCTCTCTCTGTATCCACTCAATTAAAACCTTTCATCATTTTAAAGACCTCTATTAGGTCACCCCTTAGCCTTTTTTTTTAGGAGAATAGGGATCCAGCCTGAAGGGCATAATCTCTCCTTTCTGGTCTCTTCTTTGTCACCAATGCCAGTACTCCAGTAATACTTTCATAACATGGTGATCAGAACCGTACACAATACTCCAAGAACAAAATTTTCCATTTTCCGTGCAGAGTATGTTGGCTGAGGCAGGAAAACCAGTGTGGAGCTCACAGGCTGCACAGACAGCCGGCTTTTCTTGCCAGATGATCCAGATGTGCAGCTGTAGGCGTGGCCCAAGCCATCACACTGACAGGGCAGGGCCGTGAGGGCCCCACAGAAAGCACAGGAACCCTCTCATCCCCATGCACAAGAGAAACCCCCTACAGACACAGGGGATTCTCTCCATACCCCCACATGCACATCCCCTCCAATGGATCACACCAGAGGGTAGAGTGCCAGGGTGCAATGCCAGAATATTGCCAGGACCGTGCCTTCTGGTTTGTGGGAGGGGGGGGTTGCTATGTTTGTGTATCCCTTCACCTGGTTCCTGTTTTTAAAAAAGCAGAATTCCTAATGTGAGGGTGTCAATACAATAAGGAAGCCGCTACTTATATTTAAAAACATTGAACTGAGGTTCCCGACCTTCACGGGTCGGAACGTCAGTACATCACCAGGGGGAGAATTGGAAATGAGATCTTGCCGACAAAATTCTCAGTTTCTGAGTTTTGTGGTATTTTCTGCCTATGTGCCATTTGCAGTTGTGGCAAAAGCAGGCTCAAAATCACAGCACAAGTGTTCAACCACAGTTCAATACAGGGCTAGCATGACATTTCTATCTTTCATTTCTGTCCCTCTAGAAATAAGCCCAAGTGCAAGGTCTGGCTTTTTTATGGTTTTATTAACTGATGTTGCCGCTTTAATGATTTGTATATATGTCATCTATCTCATTTAGTTTTTTTGTTTTTTAACATGTGGCCTCCTTATACCTGTTCACTTGCCAGCTAAATGTCCATTTTCAAAATGTATTAATGCTTCCTTATAATTTAATGCAATTGTCCTCAGCATATCCCCCCACCAGAACCTTTAGAAACTGGATTTTTTTAGTGTGCTACAGTCCCCTTTTTCCTTGCACCCCCTCCCTCCACCAGTGACAATGTGGGTGGTGAGACTGAACCCATTCTGGCAGGATGTTCCTTCATTCAGTCCCCAAGTCCATGGAGGCAAAGCTAAAGGTGGGCAGGTGAGAGTGTGGGTGCTGCTTCTCACTGGCTGGCACCTTGTTGATGGGATTGGGGTTCAGGGTAGAGAGGGCAGCAGATGGAAGGGGAACATTATCAGAAGACCCAGTGGGTGTGGTCCACATTGGGCCCTGTTTGCCCATTAAGGAACATTGTCCGCCCCACCAGTCCTCCAAGCTACTTGTTTGGCTTGGAGCACTGCTGCTGCTACTTAAATCCCAGCAAAGGTAGGAGGAGGCCCTTGGGGGACCATTAATTGACCTCATAAGGGCCTCAAGTAGCCCGGGGAAGGCCTCCCTAAAGCACTGCTGCTGGTAGTGGCTAGATATGCCTTGGAGGAGCGTGTAGAAATTCAAAAGGACATAGGCAAATTAGTGGAATGGGAGAACAGTTGGCAGATGAAATTCAATGTGGAGAAACATGACATGGTTCATTTTGGAAGGAAGAACATGGAGAGACAATACAAAATAAAATACAACTCGAAAGGGAGTGCAGGAGCAGAGGGACCTGGGTGTATATGTGTATTGAAAGTGATAGTATCGACTGAAAGAGTGTTACCAAAGCAAATATCCAAGGTTTTAGAATACAAGAGAAAGGAGAATACATTGAACTTATACAGGGCATTAGTTTGGTCTCAGCTGGAGTATTGCACCCAATTCTGGGTGCCACACATTAAGTAAAATGTGTAAGCATTATCAAGGGGGCAGAAAAGATTCATGAAGATAGATTGAAGATGTTAGAACTGTTTCCTTGGAGAAAAGAAGAGCTGAGAGGTGATATGATAGAGCTACTCAAAATCATGAGATGACTGGACAGGGGACAAACTGTTCCCATTCATGAAAAGCAAACAGATGCAGGTTGAAATTGAATATATACCTGGGAGTTTGAAAATGGTTTTCACTCTACCAAAGAAAAAGATGCTTGCTGTTTGAGTATCGGGTGAATGCTTAACGTCTATTTCTAAAGTTTGGAATAGTACAGAAACTGGTGGTGAGGTTAATAAAATATATAAAAAAGGAAAATCAATAATTTAATATAATTAATTAAAATACATTAAGGATGACAGGACAGGCGATGTGCCAAGGCTGCACGTCATGGATAAAAACATAGGTGGGTGGATTAGATTACACAAAAATAGGTGGAGTTGTAGATAGTTAAGGAAAAGGTGGAGGGGTGACCTAAGTCAAGGAACCAGGGTGTAGAAGGTACTTGTGGGTAGAAATGAGAAATGATAAAGGCATGAAGTCACTTGTTGGAATGATGTACAGGCCTTCTAAAGTAATTACATGGTAAGACAAAGCATAAAGGAAGGAAGTTTGCCGATAATCATGGGGAATTTTAATCTACATATTGACTGGAAAAATCAGATGGGAAAAAAGAGATGCGGCGTTCATAGAATATTTTCAAAATAGTTTCTCAGACCAGCAGGCCATAGTGGACATAATATTGTGCAATGAGCTCGGATTAATTAATGACCTCATAGTGAAAGCAGCCCTAGGTAGTTGTGATTATAAGATGATTGAATTTTATATTTTATATTTTGAGAGAGAAAAGGGTGGGTCCAAGATTGGTATTTTAAGCTTAAATAAAGGCAATTATGAGGTCCTGAACATAGATCTAGCTAAAGTGAACTGGTAAATTAGGTTAAGAAATAGGTCAATAGAGATGAGTTGCAATCATTTAAGCGGATACTTTGGATTGCACAGAATTGATACAGAAAGAAAAATTCCATGGAGTGGACTAACCATCTGTGGTTAACTAAAAAAGAGTTAAAGATAATATCAAACTTAAAGAAAAAGAATATAATTGCACAAAGATAAGTGTTGGGTCAAAGAGTTGACAGAATATAAGAAACAGTAAAGAATGACTAAAAGACCAGAAGCTATTGGAACAGAATTAAGCCATTCAGCCCATCAAGTCTGCTCTGCCATTCGATCTTGGTTGCTATGCTTCTCAACCCCATTCTCCTACCTTTTCCCCATAACCTTTGATTTCCTTTCCAGTCTTTCTGTCTTAAGTGCACACAGTGACTTGGCTACCACAGCCTTCTCTGGCAATGAACTCCACAGATTCACCACCTTCTGACTGAAGAAATTCCTCCTCATCTCAATTCTAAAGGCTCATCCCTTTACCCTGAGGCTGTGCCCTTGGATCCTTGTGTCTCCAGGAGTGGAAATATCTTCTCCATGACCATTCTATCCAGATCTTTCAGTATTTTATAAGTTTCAAAGAGATTCCCCCATCATCCTTCTAAACTCCATCGAGTAAAGACCCAGAGTCCTCAAATGCATCTCATATGTCAAGCTTTTCATTTCTGGGATCATTCCAGTAGACCATATCTAAGCCAGGGGCTTCAGGAGGAGGCCAAGATGGATTATCCACTCAGGACTTCAGCCTCAAGATTGTTCCAAGTGCTTCAGTCTTGTCATTTGTACTGATGTGCTGGGGCTTCTGCATTATTGAGGATGGGTATATTTGTGAAGCCTTATCCTCCACCCTCTCTTTCATGGCTGGATGTGGCAGGACTGCTGAGCTGCTTAGATCTGGTGAAATGGTTGTGGAAGCACTTGGCTTTTTCTATCACAGGCTGCTTCTATTGTTTGGCATCTGATTAGTCCTGTGTTATAGCTTCAGGTTGGTTCCTCATTTTTAGGCATGTATGGTGCTGCTTCTGGCATGTCCTCCCACACTCTTCATTGAACCAGGATTGATACCCGGGCTTGATGGTAGCGGTTACCGTACCTACTCATAGAATTCAAGAAATTTTTTAAGTAAGACTTTCTCTTTTGAAATCCATGCTGATTAACCATCATTATATTTTTTGCGTTATTACACTTGTGACACAAGTGATAATCAGGTACAATATATGGTATCTTAGACAGTATGCAGTGTTTATATAAGCAGAAGCCATTACCAGGACATAAAAAACATTTTGAAGCAACAATGATCACCAAATTATTCCCTTCAAGCTGACATGTAAGTACTGATGCATGACAGAATTTGCTGTGAAAATCTAGTCAGATGGGCAACAGATAAAGTCCAACAGATACAGTACAGATGCATGAAAAGCTGCTAAAGTTTGTTTTCTTAATCATATTCTGGCCTTGTAAGTTCATAGATTTTACATAACAGCAACCCTGTGGTAGTATAAGGCAAGAACAAGATTTCACTCTCAGCCCGGTGAGACCAAAAGATCTGATCCATTTAGTGGGTATGAGAGAGACCACATTTCTTCCAAAGATGGTAAAAACATTGGGATTGGAGGAGACCATTCAGCTCCTTCAGCCCGTTTCATCAATCAGTCAGATCCTAACTGATCTGTATCCTAACTACATCCATGTTGCCTCAGCTTCACATCACTAAATGGCTTTGCCTAGCTATTTATTAATCTCATATTTCAACTTATTAATTCAACTAGTACCTATTATGTTTTGTGGAAGAATTTGTTTTCTGATTTCTCTCGTGAATGAACTTATTCTGATCTTAAGATTCTGTTTCCTTCAATTAGAGTCCCCCACTCATGCAAGTAGTTTCTATCTACCTTATAAATTTCTTTTAAAATCCTAAAGACTTTAAATCACTCCTTAACTTTCATTATTTTAGTAAGTACAAGTTTAGTTTACATATTAATTGACACAAATGGGGTTTTGAAATGCAAGTCAACCCACTCTCGTGTATGACAGAACCACTAGTCATGAGTATTGTTTGCATTTTTAAGTCTTATTAAGGGTGATCGCTGAGGATTCCTGTTCTTTTGTCTGTCCTGCAGCGGGGAGGAGTTAACTCAACAGTGTTCTTGCTCATCATTATGCAGCACAGCTGATTTTGTATTGTACAATTTGTTTACCTTGCATCTCCCACCAATTATGAGTGCACAGGAAACATGATACAGGAAGTAATGGAAACTTGTAATTTGCAAACACAGGCCTGCATGGTAGCAGTGGCTGGCACTGCTGCTTCACAGTGCCAGATAGCTGGGTTTGATTCTGGTCTTGGGTGACTGTGTGGAATTTGCATGTTCTCCCTGTGTCTGCGTGGGTTACCTCCTACAGTCAAAAGATGTGCAGGTTAGGTGAATTGGCCATGTTAAATTGCCCGTTAATGTCCAAAGATGTACAGGCCAGATGGATTAGCCATGGTAAATGTGCAGGGTTACAGATTTAGGGCAGGAGGTGTGGGCCTGGGCAAAATGCTCTAACAGAGAGGAATTTATAGAAGTATTATTTTTATAAGAATGGAGAATTATCATTCATAAGAATAACTTTGCTTCTTCCAATTTTGGTGGTAGCATTAACCTTGCTTGGGCTCATGTGCATTTTCACATGAGAAGAAAGGCTGTTTTTTGGCATCCTAGCTTTTTTAAATAGAATTTAGAATTCTCTTGACAATTCATTTTGCAAACATACAGCTCGGGATAGAACTGAACAATATAGATCCTGTTCCCTATCCAGTTCCCCATGCTAAAAATCTGTCCGTTGCTCTCAGATTAGGAAGGGAAATGTAAGTGCTGTGGATGTATGTGATGAGTCACCTGAGCCCACTGGACAAATGGACTGTTCGGTTAATATGTTTATTTAAAATCAGCTCATCACTGGAGTTGTTTCCTGGTTACAATGCCAACTCGTGTACAGCTCCAACCACAACCCTTGTCCCGGCACAATACTGTTCTGATACAACTTTACACTACATGGTATTCTACTTTCTGGGAGAGTTTAGATTTGCTTCCTTCATGTCACCGCAAAGTTCCAAATGTGCTGAGAAAGTTGAAGCTTCAGAAAGTGACACCAAATATAAATTTTACAAAATGAGCAGTTGAACATTTCTAATCAATCCCAGTTGTTTGAAGTAAGATTTTCTCAGGTAATTAGTCAGCATTTAAATGATGCCAGGATTTGAAATTGACTTTCAGTGGATGATTGAACAGTTGAGGATCTTGTCTGCCATTTCCCAACATGAGACAATGGTGGTCTTGACTGGAAAGGATTTTGACATCAGTGGCAGATGAAGAGGCCATGAAAGACAGTAACCTGCCTCTCCAAGCTGTTTGTCCAGTCAGACCTGGCTGCTGCTTGAGGTTGAAGTGTGAAGGAGAGGCTGCCTCCGTTGAGACACTCTCGAGGAGCCAGTGTGAATTATTTTTCAATATACAGACTCCAGGTAGACAAACACTGGTGATTGGAGAGGCGAAACATCCTGCGGCAGCATAGGAGCCATGGGGCGGCCATTACAGACTGCAGGCCTTTGTGTGGGCTCTTGAGCATTGATAAATGAGGACATCCCCAGGAAATCACTGGGAAGTCACCATGACATATGTGTCTTCTCCCTTGGAAACAAGATGTCATTCTGATATGAAATGGCTGCGAACAGGCCAGTTAATTAAACTGGCCACCTTACTTCAGTCAGCATGGAGTGAAGCTATTGCTGTTCCCAGCTTCAGAAATCACCCATGGTGATGAATATGTTGGGCACATGCCCCTTCCAACATCATTTTACCAGCCCTCCTGTCCCGCACTAAAATGCCAGCCCTTGTTTGGTAAGCCAGCAGCTGATAGGTTTTTCTAAAACAGTAAAACACATAGTAAATACTGCAGATGGTGAAACTGTGAAATAAAAACAGTGGGCTCAAACTTACAAAACAAATTCAAAGTGATGAATGAGCGAGAAAATGGGAGAGAATTGCACAGGTTTTTTGGGCAGGCCGTAAGTTGCAATCTTATGGCTTTTAGTGCAAAAAAAAACTTGGATGCAATTCTTGCCAGTAGAGGGGGACAGACCCTAAGCTTGCTGGTGAAGCCGGCTGCTGGCAGCTCTGGTCGCCATTGCGCAGGTGCCCCACTATCTCAGCGTACTGGGAGATCATTTGCCACCCCCCACCACCTGCCTCACCATTATCCTCCCCCACACCCTCACCTAACACTGGCTGTTTACTCCCCCTCTCCCCCCCAACCCCGCCTCACTGCTGATCACCACCCTTGCATAGTTTCCCCTGGCTGATCGCCATATTCCCCGCTAGTGGGGACCAGCTGTGATTTTCACCAGGGTGAAGCTTGACTGGCAAGAAGGAAATAGTGAGCCCGTATTACAGTGTCCAGGACTCTCTAATGATATGCTAAGCATCTCATAAATATTTTAATCTGCTTCATGCCAGTTCTGGATGCAAAGCTGATTTCGCTTTGATGTCAAAACAGGGCTGGTATGGTCAGGTGAGAAACTGGGTACAAAACCTGAATTTTTGCCTTTCACCCAATCTTACCACCTTGCCTTGCCGAACAACAGGGGGAATGAGGTCATAACATTGTGTGCACTATATGTAGGAAGGAGCTTTACAAATGCAAATGAAAGATCATAAAGAAATAATCAGAGAAATGGCAGTTAGCCTAACAAGAGGGCCAGTACTTATCAAGCAAACCTAGCATGCATTTGTTTGACTTTACACCTGTTGCCGCTTGCTTATGCCTGGAGGGGACAGGTTCATTATGTAAACACCTGTAGACTTTGCTCTGTTTATATTTCATTGCGCAGTTCAGCACTGTCTGCTGTGTGACCAAGTGAGATTACGGCATATGGAAAATAATTTTATATAACGCATTTTGGCTAGAACACACAGATTGCAACAGTTACCAGGTATGTACTATGAAGAAGTAAAGGTCTACTAGTCTTTCAGGAGCCACTGATCCTTCTCCACATTTCTCATATAAGTATCTGACAGGGCTGGATAGACTGGGTGTTGGATGTTGTTTTCTCTAGCTGGGGAGGGGTGGGGTGTCCAGAGTAAAAGGTCACAATTTCAAGATGTGGGATAGGTCATTTAGGACTGAGATGAGGAGAACGTTCTTCACTCAGAAGGTGATGAACCTGTGGAATTCTCTACCACAGAAGGCATGGAGGCTAAGTTACAGAATATATTTATGAAGGAGATAGATTTCTAGTCTCTAAAGGTGTCAAGGGTTGTGGAGAGCACGTAAAGATGTGGTGCTTAGATAGAGGGTCAGCCATGATCATGTTGAATGGTGGAGCAGGCTTGAAGGACCGAATGGCCTACTCCTGCTACTATCTTCTATGTTTCTACATCGACAGCTCTTCTACTAGTGTCTGTCATGGGCCAGTAGTGTCAATACAGTCAGCATGTATTTGGGACATGCTTGAGGAATGGCTAGAAGGCTTGGCTGCTGGTGGCTAGAAGGCAAAGTAGCTGTGTGGGGCAGGTCTGATGGACCAGAGAGACTTTTCCTGGCCTCCATTTTAAAATATTGACATACAGATATGTTCAAAGATGCTACTGTTGGGTTTGATAACGATCTGTTGTTTCACTAATGATTCAAAAGTGATCATTATAAATAACAAGAATAGAAGAAATGGCAGCAGGGAGTAAACTATTTGCCTCTCAGACTTGCTCCACCATTCAGTACCACCATGGCTGATCTTCTTCTTTAACTCTACTTTTCCACCCATTCCCGAAATCCCGTGATTCCCTGGGAGATTAAAAATCTGTCTATATCTGAGGAAAGAGACAGGGATATGGTGTAAAATGTTGGATGCTATGGGTGGAATTTTACAGCCTCACTCATCCCGAAACCATAAAATCCCATCTGAGGTCAACAGGCCTTCCCATGTTCCATCCCTTGCCCGCTCCGATTCCTGTGGCAGGTGGGGTGATAAAATTCCAGCCAATGGCTGTGAATAACACAAGCAGTATAATTAACCAGACCTAGTTTAGCAAAGGAGAGAGTGGCTAGGTAGCATGAAGAATTGGAAATGCATGTCTCTGCATTGAGCTTGTAGCAGTGGCTTGGGCCTCTATTTAAGAAAGGATTTTTCAAATTGTTGTTTGTGTCATTAAAAAAAAAGTAATTATTGTTTCTCCAAATAACAATCTGTAATCATCATTAATTTTCTTATACTCATTTTAAATATACAAGATTTCACCAAACAATATTGTCTTTCAACTGGGATTCTCTGGAACCCAAGAGTTATATGAGCATCCTTTAAAGTATTCATGCAATTTTCAGGTTTCTCTCTGTTTCTCTCGCCTGCCAACAAGATTTAGTTTCCCACATTTTCCCCAGCAGGATAAGAATCACCACTAAATGAGATTCATCCTAGGACAATTTGAACACATTGTTTGCAACTTTCAAAGTTCTCGAACTCTGAATCAATGTTCCAGGCTCCAACTCCAGCTCAGTCTCTGCAACTTTGAGCAAGTCCAATGCAAAACCCCCTTGAAAGCCACTGACACAGCAATTAAAACCCAAAATATCCAAGAAGCAAAATGCACAGAATGAGAAATAATCATTTAAAAATTTTGCAGTTCCATTCACCTGTCAATAATGTTTTACTTTATGTTGATTTTTGATACAGCGGGGAGAGAGGTTTTGGAGATTCCTTCAAATTTCACAAATTATAGGGTTACTTAACTAAAGCAAGTCTGAAAGCACTGCAACAGAGGCAGAATTTATTGAAACTTTGAACATTACTCATCTTTTCAAGTTCCAATCTCAAAATGACAATGCAGCACATCTAGAAACAAGGAAGGTACCATAGATTATGTTATACACACACTTCAGCTTTTAAAGTTCATGCTAAAATGTTTGTGCATGATATGAATTTCAGAATTTTGTATATCGTATTAATGGAACATGTGAGGCAAGTGATAAAAATACAACAATCTGTTCCAAGATATGGCCATCAAAATGTATAATCAGTGGTGGGGGGGGCGGGGGGGGGGGGCGTCATGTATAATTGAATCGGAATTGGAAGAGATTACTTCAAAATTAATTAAGTGCAACATGAATAATGCAATTAGGCAACTGACTAGATCCTGATTGGTTTGAAGAAATGTCAGTCTGAAATGGAGATTGTTCATGTATATTGATTGTGACAAAAATTGTACAGATTTCTATGTTGAAAGAGAAATTCTCGATTATAATAAAATGTTTCCTATCTTGCCAACTAAAAAAAATAGAAATTGAGTTGCTGAGTTTCAAGTTATTTTTAAGTCTTGTTTTTGCTTTCTTGTTTGAAGCTGTTATTCAGAATGCCCACAGGGTTATAATGACCTGGATTTTACATCCAGATCAAATAGTGCCAGCCTTTCATTGCATTTACATTTCCTCACGGTCTTTCCACAGGTTTTTGCGCCACAGCTTGCAATAACTTGAGAGTTATAACACCCACTATAAATGTAGTTATCAATAAGTTGTTTATTAATCTAGAAGTATTTTAGCTGTTTGTGTCATTGATAAATGTATTTCTCTGTATATTGACCAGTGTGTATTTATGTATCTTTCTATTAGTTGTAAATGTAATTATATCCAGATAAAATACTGCAGATGCTGGAATCTGAAACAAAAACAGAAAATGCTGGGAAATATCAGTTTTTGTGGAGAGAGAATAGAACCAATGTTTCAAGTCTGCCCTGACTTGAAGCATTGATTCTATCCTCTCTCTCTTCACAGATGTTGTTAGGCCTGCTGAGATTTCCCAACATTTTCTGTTTCTGTGTAATAGCGTGCAGCACTGTTATTTGTTAATGTATTTGACTTTATCTGTTCTTTTTGAATATATTTGTATCTCTTTTTGAATGTATTTTCTCATTTCTCTATTATTTCAAATCCCAGCCTCTCCCACCAGTTGTGAGATGACAACAACAACTTGTACTTATACCATCAGCCATCAGAAGTAGCACTCACAGGCTACTGGAAAACTGCAGCACAGGTGGCTAGATTGAATTTAGAACAAGAGAAACTGGCATGGAGCTGGAGCCCAAGCCTCAGCCCAGACAGCAGTTCTAACACAAAGCAACTCAAACCCTACTCCACCATTCCCAGAGCTGGGACCTGGGAAGCCAGCCTGGAGAACAGGTGGATATCAGGCATAGCTTGGATCCGGGCAACAAGGTAGCCTGGGTTTTATGGTTTGTACATACCCCTGTCACATCCTAAAATTGCAAAACCCTCTCGCCACACCTTGAGGGAAGGTGAATTTTAATTGGACCCGAACATCATGATCATGAATAGTCAGGTGACTCCCTGGTTTTCCTTTATATTGCCTGTGTAAAATGGGCAGTGAAGTACAGGCAGTTCAATAATGTTCACATAGTTACATTATAAAAAGTGAGTGTAGAGAGACAGTGTATGTGAAACAGAAGAATAATAAAAGGCTTGTTGTTGTCCTGAGCTTGAGTTACACTTCCAGTTTCATGCAGTCACAGGATTTGCAGTTGTTCCTTCAAGACAGCCCATATTGCAGGTTCCCTCTCTGTACAGACCAGGGGGAGATGCCATGGGTCCTGGTGCTTCTCCTGTTTCTGGGCTCATTGATAATGTTATGTAACAAATTTAAATTATTGCAATTAAATAAGTTTGACCATTCTGCTTGTTTTGAAATTTCAGTTTATTTGCATGCAAAGCTAAATTGATCTACACTCACTGGCCTTAGCGTCAAAGGTGGCAAAGCTTTCGCTGTGTCTGGTATTGTACCATTGGCATAACTTTTCGTGGAGGTTCAGCCTCACTGCTTGGTGCTGCATGCCAATCCAATATCAGATCCTTAAGCACGTCCAGGTACCAGATGGGTTTTTACAACAATTGTTTCATAGTCATTATTAAACTTTTATTTTCTGTATTTTATTGAATTCAAATTTCAAATAGCATGCTGACACCATTTCATTGTGAGATATCACCTTAATTTAAATAATATGGTTACGTTTCCAGTCCATTTTGGATCTGGTTTTGACAGTTCACCAAGGAGAGGACTATCTGGCTGCTTGGGTGAAAAAAGATCACACCAATGTTTTCTGTATTGAAGAACATCTGCCATGGTGCGATTTGAACCTATGTCCTCAGTGTTATCCTGGGTCTCTAGATTACACGTTCAGTGACAATACCACTACATCACCCCTCCCTACAGTACCTCATACCAGTGTTAATGGAGCTCACTCAACTCAACCCTCTCTACCAACTCTCACTGTACCTCAGCAGCCTCTGTGCTGCTAGCCTCCTCATCCTTGATCTAGTCTTAAACTGTAATATCCTGTGGTTATGTTAAAACAGCACTATTCCATCTCGCTCGCTACTCACTATCACAAGCTGAACCAATTGTAGTCTTAGTGTCCAATTCAATCCTGAATTGAGCTTTCCATCACAAAATGCCTAAGATACCATACTGGATACATTATACATGTAATAAATGTTCGACTAACACAGCTTTAAAGGGGAATGCAATCCACTTTTATTCATTAAATAATGGCCTGTGTTCCACTGCTTGGATTGTATAAAATGCTCTCATAACATAAAACAGCAAGTATAAGAGAACATCAGCAATCGCTCGAGTATCAGTTATTTGCGTGCTTTTAAAAAAAGCAATTTTATTTCATTTTGGGACCCATTCCAGTGAGGGCTTTTAAAGTTACTCCCAAACCTGTAAAGTGTATGATCATGTTCAACGGTTACCTACCAGGAGTTAGACATTCAGAATAATTTAAAATGTACTGTAATGGTGTTGTCCAATTGATATTTAACAAAATCCATCATCTCAAATTTTACTTTTAATTACGTTTGTACAGTGCCCAGCATATTGCAAGTCACAGCAAATTTACATTTTATAGGCCTAAATAGATGAGCAGTTTGAGAGGAATGATAATGCATCAAGTATGAGTTTTTTTTACATTTCAGAATCTGCACAGAAATTGAGATCTTAGCTTATGTGAAGCAGTTAAAGTCCAAAGGAATTCAGCTAATTTGTAGATTCACCACTAGATTTTGCCTTTCCAGTGTCTGGTGTTGCAGCCAGTGCTTTAATTCCTCTGCCCGCAGGTCCATACCTGCTTGCACTGCCTAACGAATCATGTGCGGATGTTTGATTGGTGACCAGTACCACAAACTAATGGAATATAGAAACTTCTCATCAATCCAGCGCAACTCCCTGCCCTCTCCACAGCACTCTGCTATCTATGCCCACTTGTCACAAGCAGAGAAAATAAGTGACAAGGAAAGGAAATAAGAGATCATTTTGAAAAGATTAACTGATGATGTGTGGCATTGACCTTTTGTATAGAAAAGGAGGAGTTGAGTCCGGGCTCCCTTGGGCCCTGGTGTTTAGCATCTTGTGCACCCACACTCCTGAGCCTTGTATATAGGTTTGCTCCTGTATGATGTTGAGTGTTGTTTTGTTCTACAAGCAGTGAACCAGTGTAGAAAGGTTGGAAGAACTGAGACATTAACATACAAGTATCTACTTTGCATCACAGAACGTGAGTGTATGGACATGCAACACTTTATTAGATCTGTAGTAAGCTTGCCTTACTCGCCTTTGCAATTCCTTCTGTGACGATATTTCTGGTTTTAAATAACAAAGGTTGCAGCAACAGCAAGTTAAGCAATGAAAGAGTGTATAATAAGAAAGTACATTACACGCAGCTTGAATCACTGCAACCAGTCGAGAGGAATTTTGTTTTGTGCTTTTTGTGTACTTTGTAGAAAAGTGCTGGCTCGTGTTCTCCCAGATTTTGTGAGGTTAGCAAACTTCCTCTGGATATTGGAAATGCAGTCATCACTTACTTTATCTCTTGCATGGCTGTCCTGTTGAGTGGGTGTCCTAATAAATCCTTTCAGTGTATTCCTCTGTCTGTCTGCACTCTAGGTGCAGCTGCATCTTGAAGTTTTGATAGCATTCATCAACTTGATTTTTGTACCTAAGCTTTTCTATCTGCCTAGTAAAAGAAAAATACTTCTATGGCAATGGTAGTCTTTTAAAATCTGCAACTGTTTCAATTTCCCATTGCTTACATGAACTGAGCACCCTTCATCAGGTCACTGTGTTATTTCTTCCCACACAGAGCAAGACAAGGAGGAAGAAGCAAAGGATCTCTATCAGAACTACGCTTCCTATCGAAATCAGAATGAGATGGAAGAGAATATAGATAATGAAGTGCCTACTGTGCCAACAACCACAGACCAGTTGCGGTCAAGTCCCAGGTATGTGAAATGTGATTCAATTGCTAAATACAAAGAAATATTTTCATACGTACAGAGAACACTACAGATAAAATACTTGAGAAAAGAAGAGTGCAGGAGGGCATGCCGATGAAGCATCAGGCATACCCAAAAATGAAGTGTCAACCTGGTGAAGCTACAGCTTAGGACCACTTGTGTGCTAAACAGTATCAGTAATATGTGATGGATAGACTGTGAAGAGACGGTGATGTGGTGGTATTGTCACTGGACCAGAGATCCAGGGCAAGATCTGGGGACCTGGGTTCAAATCCCAGCATAGCAGATGGTGAAATTTGAATTCAATATAAATCTGGAATTAAAAGTCTAAAGATAACCATGAAATGTTAATTCTGGTAAAAACCATCTGTCATCCTTACCTGGCCTACATGTGCCTCCAGATCCATAGCAATGTGGTTGACTCTCAAAATGGATAATACCAACTGACTTTTAGCTTGACAGCATTACATGAGAGTTTACATTTTCTCAGCACAGAGCTGTAGAATTACTCTGCTGAGAATAGGGCATCAACTCTGATCCAAAGGATAAAAATAATTTCTAATGGGAAAATGAATTAGCAGGTGAAGAGTTCTGGTCATCACAGGCATAGTGGAGAGGAGGAATCTAATTCAGCAGTAACTTGTCCCTAGTTTGAACAAGAACAAATGTTGAAAATATCACAGAAACCCATTTCTCATAACTTGTGAAGTATAAAGCTTAAAAACTTCCCTTACAATTTAAAATATTGCATACAGCCCTAAATTCTGCTGCAAAATCCAACAATCTGACTGCAGGCACTTAAATATCAAACTGAGCAAATTGAGGAAAAGGCGGTGACATATAGGGCTGGATATTAATTCGGAGTCAGGGACGGAATGGAGAAGGGGGCTGTTTGAGTTTGGGAAACCCCAGAGTATGGGCTGTCAAAGCAGCGCAATTAGCAAAACAGGCTGAACCAATGAAACAGAGCTGAGTTTTAATCCAAGACAATAGAGAATCTTTATAAAATCAGACCACTGATTCAATCCAGTTTGTGAGCAATAGGGGCATTAGTCCATTGACTGAAAAGCAGACCCTAAAGGGAGAGGGAACAGTTGCTGCTATTATTGGTGCTCCCAATTGTGAAATGAGAAAACCCCATTGGTGCAAAGACTGTCTTGCCACAAATATAACGTGTCATTTGAAGCAGAAAGCTTTCAAATTCATTCAAATTTCAAATTCAGTCAGGTCAAACAGTCTCCAAGAAATACAAGAAACTGACAAACATGAAGTGCCTTTCTTGGGAGAGGCTGCAAAGTCCAAGGCGGAATTCTTGGAGTGCAGATATTATGGTCATGGCCTCAAGATGAATTTTAAATTCAAATTGGAGTAGGGGTATCAATTCTTTCTGCTGCAGTACAGTGGCTGCACCCTGCATTTCTCCAGCCATCTACCATTTGACTACATGGTCTGGGGGCAAGGGACATGACTCCTGCATTTTGAGGTATTGGAAGGGAAATTACCACGCCTGATACATTATTCATAATCAAGATTGTACATTATTAAGCAAAAAAGCTTGTGTAGTGTGGAAGGTCCTTTATTTATATAGAATTAAACATAGAATGATAGATATTTGAGAATGAAATCCTATTTTGTCCTTGAATAAATATGAAATCTGAGATGTGTACCAGACTTTATGGTGAAATAGGGGCTTTTTCCTGACATGTTATTTAATTATTCCCATGGTATCAAAATTCCATCAAAAATCTGCATTCTGAGTTACTTGAAGTATACCTGTGATGGGAGAAGGACAGAAATAACAGCTATGGATTGAAGATGAGAAGTTGAGGGCGCGAAATGGAGTTAGTGAGATTTGTTAACAATGTCCACTTGCGGTCATTAGATACAGGCTACCTTATTTTTGTTCACACAGTATAGTATGAAGCTTTGGGATTTTCTGACTGAGTCTTAATGTTAATGTCACAGTTCCGCTATGGAAATAGGACGTCAGCTGGCGATCATTGGAGATGAGCTTAATCATCAAAAGAGCTGGGAATCTCAAGGTATGCAGGCATACCTTCCTCTCCCATCTGAGCACGGGAATGATTCCTTCTACAGAGTTGCTGAAAGGTAGGTTTCCAATTTGCTGTCAGTAGTTTTCATAAAAATCTAATAAGTAGCAGTGGTTTATCTGAACTGTAATTACTCGAGAATCTATTACAACCAGGTCATCAGTCACATTGCCAACCTCGAGTGCTGAATGGAGCCAAACATTGGCAAGGCAATGGCCAAGTGATATTATCACTATACTATTAATCCAGAGATTCGGCTAATGTTCTGGGGGCCCAGATTCGAATCCCACCATGGCAGATGGTGGAATTTGAATTCAGTAAAAAATTTCTGGACTTAAGAATCCACTGATGATCATGAAACCATTGTTGATTGTTGAAAAAACCCATCTGGTTCACTAATGTCTTTTAGGGAAGGAAATCTGCCATCCTTACCCAGTCTGGCCACATGTGACTCCAGAGTCACAGCAATGTGGTTGAATGTCAACTGACCTCAGGCAACTAGGAATGAGTAATAAATGCTGGTCAGCGACACCCATGTCCCATTAGTGAATTAATAAAAAATTGTGTTTTCTGTGATGAAGTGCTTTCAAAGCTTGTATGTTTTTGACACAATCCCCAACTGAAACTGAAACCCAAGTTCCAGGTTTCCTTGGTGTGTGATGGGGAGTGGCAATGGTGGGTGGTATTGTTAATTGAATTTTCTGGCTGTTACAATAAACATCTGAGAAATTAGCCTATGGCTGGGGTTTCTAGGGAGATGAGAACCATATAAGGGACAGAGCCATGACCTGGACTGTGAGGTTAGGTTGCAAGGGAAACAGGAGTTGATTGGAGAATAAACACACTTAAGACTCTCGGGCATTACGGAGCATCCAGGCGTGCTGAAGAGCTGGGTGTTTTCTTTACCTGGGGGATATTGAGTTGTTGGATGAAGGGGATTCTGAGGAAGCATCGCTATTTGAACTGTCATGAATAGAGTGAAGAAGGTTTTGCAGAAGTCCGCCTTTTTGGCAATAATCATATCCATGGAACTTCGATGGAGTGAAATTGTTAGTGATGGATACACAAAGGTAAATCTCTCAGATTTCTCCAATAACTCTGTTAGCACATTGATGGCAAGGTGGTAACATAGTGGTATAATCACTGAACTAGTGATAAAGAGACTCAGGGTAGTGCTCTGGGGACCTGGGTAAAATCCCTCCACAGCAGATGGACGAATTTAGTTCAATAAAAATCCAGAATTAAAAGTTTAATGATGACATAAAATCATTGATTATATTGGAAAAAAAGCTGCTTCCCTTTTAGGGAAGGAAATCTGCTTCCTTACCTGGTCTGGTCTACATGTGACTCCCCACCCATGGTAACGGGATTGACTTTTAAATGCTCTCTGAAATAGCCTGGCAATCTACACAGTGTATCTAACTGCTAAAAGTCTATGAAAAGGAATGAAACCTGTCAACCTTGCAAAGTCCTCCTTACTAACATCTGGGGGGTTGCTTGTGCCAAAATTGGGGAAGATGTCCCACTGATCAGTCAAGCGTCATACTAACAGAACCATACCTTACAGATAATGTCTGAGAAATTACATCCTTGCGTATGCCCTGTCCCACTGGCACAATGGTTTACTGCTGGGACCCCATGAAGTCTCAAGGCATCAGGTCAAACATGAGCAAAGAAGATTCCTGCTTAACGCTATCCAGGACAAAGCAGCTGGCTTGACTGGTGCAAATATTCACTCCCTCCACTGCCAGCATAAGTAGCAGCAGTGTGTACTATCTGCAAGATGCACTGCAGGAATTCACCAAGGCTCCTTAGACAACGTCCTCCAAACCCACAACCGCTATCATCTAAAAGGCCATGGGCAACAAATATATGGGAACACCACCATCTAGAATTTCCTCCCACCCCAAGCCACATATCATCCTAACTTGGAAATATAATGTCACTCCTTCCCTGTCACTGGGTCAAAATCCTCGAACACTCTTCCAAACAGCGCTGTGGATGCACCTATACCTCGCAGCAGTTCATGAAGCCAGCTCACTGCCAAACTCTCGAGGGCAACCAGGGATGGGCAGTGAATGCTGCCTAGCCAACTACCTACATTGTATGATTCAATAAAAAAAGGCAGTCAAAAGTTATTTACAACTCTGTCAGATATGTTTTGTCATAATCACCTTTGCAGAAACGGCATCTGCCTATGCAGTAAGTTAGCACTTTCTTCAAAGTCAATTCCATTAACTTTACAGTAAATACAGCACATTTCATGTCCTAATTTAGTTTCTCCTCATAATTTTCCTAGACTTGCATCTTACTGAGATAAGCTTCCTTTTCCTATCAAAACTCCTTTGATTATTTCCTCTGCTTTTCAACATTTATGTATGTGTCCACTCGTGTCTCCAGTAGAGTTGAAACGATCTTTGTAACGTAAAATTTGACCATCAAATAGCCTCTAACAACGTATTTGTTGATTAAATCCCATGTGACGAAGAGCAGTTCACCTCCACTGGAGGAATCATGAAGGACTTTGGGACTACAGTAATGCCACGTATGTGCTAAAAAGGGTTGCCTGAGAAATCTGAGATTTACCTTTGTGGTATCAGCTATTCAAAACATTAATGATGGTTTCTATTGAGTATAATTTGCCAATTGGTGTTTATTTTATGGTTAGTTTTGATTTGATTATCACAGTAAACAAAAATATAAAAGTGAAATCTTGTCTATTAGGTTTTTCTATTCAGTTATTTAGAAAGTTCTGTTCTTCCACATTATTGGTCTCCACAGGGATTGTGACATTTATCTCCAGTGTTTGAGAATGGTTAGAAGCATATGGTGATCTTCATTACATATCTTCACAGAACAAATAAAGTTGGAAGGGGTGGGGGGGGGGCATGGCGAGACTAAAAGAATGTGATCAGTGAAAGAGAGTAAAATGAATGAATAAAATAAACTAAAAAAAAGGAATCTTTGTAAATTTGTGCCCAGCATGTTTGACAATCTTGGAAGTGGAATATGTAGTCTGTTTTTTAAAGAGAATAATATAACTATTAAGTGTTATTCCTGTATTGATATGATTGTTTTAATGACACTAACTAACTGAACAGATGTAACAGTTTTGTTGTTAAAGTGCATCAACTTTCTGCTACACAGATTATATGACAATGGAATAAACTGGAGCCAAACTATTGCCCTGTTGAGTTTCGGCTACGAAATGATGACTTACGTCTATCAGAGAGGAATTATGGAATGTTTTGGCAAAGTTACAAAATCTGTCACAAAGCTGATTGCAAAAAATCAAATTGCTGAATGGACTGTTGAGCAGGGAGGCTGGGTAAGTGTATGTCATGCTGTGGGAGTGTATTGTTTTTGAGTCAGAAAACCTGCCTTGTTGCAACTGTATTTTTTCGGAATGTTCCAACTGATTGTCTTTCCCAGCTGCTTTGTTTTAAATTGAGAAATTCAGAAAGAAAACAGCGTCAATCCAGTGAGTTGTGAAGTTGTGCAGAAAATGGAAAGAGTTTAATTCGGGAAGTGTGCATTTGAAGAAATCCAGCTGGCAAACAAAAAAAACTGGTGAATGTGGAATGGTCTCGAACCTTATCAGAATATATTAATCCATATTTGTTACTCGAGGAAGAGGCAGTTGCTTTGAAAAGGGAAGCAGCAGAATTGGCAAGGCCACCATTTTTTGAATTCCAAAAGGGTAATAGTATTCTGCTTTTCTACATACTGTAGCATTTTCCATTCCTTGCTTTCCTTCCCAGTGTATATTATCTCACTCTACTTCACTTTAAATTGCATCTTCTGCCTGATGCACAGTATCTTTAGATGGATGAAATGCTAGGTAAGTGGCATTATTACACTCATGTAATCCTCTCCACCAGATCTTTCTCCATGACCAGCACACAGGTGATCCATTACACCAAAAGACAAGAAGAAGAATAATGTCTGCCCTATTTTTCAATTTGACTTATTTTATTATGACAAATTTGTACTTGTTGGAAATTATTTTTGGAAATTATTTAATCAGAATGGAGCCTGCATATCAGAGGAGCCTCTGCTGTTTGTAATAATATTTCTTTGTATGTGTAATGTTAACTGTCCATTTTGTATGTACTGATGCTTGAAATTCTAGCTGTTTGATGATTACATTTACCATTCCTTTCCTATGGTTCACATTGAGCTGCTGTGAACTGATTGTAGAAGGCAGCTTCTTAAGGTTGATTTTGTTCTTGCCTGGTGGCTCTGTTTTATATGAGTGTTTATGATGCTGTATTTACTTAATTTTAATGAGTGTGATCACTTTGAACATCCTGCAAGATAACAGCTTGGCCACACACTATACATCCAAAGTTTGTAGTTTCCACAATACATAAAGCATTTGTACAAGAAAATGGTGGTAGAATACAGAGTTTTAATGACCACAGATCTAATTATATGTTTGACTGTACTAACATAATTGACAGACAAGAAATCAGAATACATTAAAAGCCAGTGTTACAAGTGTACTAGTTACTGCTTATAACTCATGCTATTATCACATAAATAAGAAATTGAATCTGTATTACACTTTGTATAGCCTTGACATATCACAAAGTTCTTCACAGGTAATGAGATATGTTTGAAGTTTTGTCACTGTTGCAGAGACATGCAGCAAGCTACTTGCACACAATAAAGGCCCGTAAACAACAATTAAATAAATGATCAGATATTTTTGTCATGATCGCCTTTGCAGAAAGGGCATCAGCCTGTCCAGTAAGTTAGCACTTTCTTCATAGTCAATTCCATAAACTTTACAGTAAATAAAGCACATTTCATGTTCTAATTTAATTTCTCCTCATAATTTTCCTGGATGTCCATCTTATTCAGATAAGCTTTCTTTTCCTATCAAAACTCCTTGATTGTTCCCCCTGCTTTTCAACACTTATATATGTGTCCACATCTTACCTTGTGGTCACTTGTTGCTAGATGGTCTCACAAAATTCACATTATCCGCTCGATCCATTTAATTTCCACAAACTAAATTAAGAACTGTTGTATGCAAAAATGAATTGATATTCCAATAGAGGAACTGCTTGCCATTGTTCTACTTAATAATTGCTGCAGGAGGAGTCCAACACCAGAGAGGCTGCAACTTGGGTTTGGTGACTGGAGATTTTGTTTTCTATGTTTTACAGACCACTGCTCTTTCCATCAAGGATGCCAACCTGAAGTGGCTGCTTGGACTCTTAGTGGCTGTCATGCTGGGCATGGCGATTGCCCACAAGATTTACGAATGTGAATAGTCCCACGTGCTGTGCTTAATCGTCAAAGCTGGTCTTAGACCAAGCAGCGTACCTGCTGGAATACTACACCCTGGTGGTGGAGATTTTTTTATTACCAAATTTGCATACTAGAAATAATGTTTTCCAAATATTTTTGTTTTGGATATTTAAGATTTTTTTGGGAAAAGTGCTGGGCCACACTTTATATTTTCTAAACTTTAATAATATAACATTATGAAATTGAATGTCTGACTATTACTGATAACTGTCTGGGTTGATTGCTTAATTGGATGTTTGCTGTAGTTTCTCCTGTTCTGTACAAGGTTACAATGATGACCCTATCGGCCAGGCTGTTGTTGTGTTGGACCAGGTAGCTTGAGAAAAAATAAAATTACAGAAGGAGTTTAAAAAGATGATGGCCCATTTCCAGATGGAACTTTCAATTTATGAAATTGTGTGGTTTGATATTGATGTAAAACACTTTGCCTATGATTTTGACCTGTCTGGATTAATACCTCCTGCCATAGAATGAGGCAGAATGCCATACAAATACATTAATCTTGATTTTAAACCACTTACCTGACAAGAACCAGACAGATAGGAGCAGAGTATAACCAAGCAGATAAGCCATGCTCCCATCATATTTTAACACTGAGGTTTGGGACGCGATCAGAGATCTCACCATAGGCAGACTGAGAGCATAGAAATATGCAGAGAATGGGAGTCTATGATACACTTAGCCTGTGATTTTAACCTGGGTAATACTCAGTGCTACCAGTAAAACCTGGTGGCTTGGCAGGAGCAGAACCTAAAGAGGTCCAGGAAGATATGTTGTTTAAAAAAAAATTTGCTATTTTTCTTATGTGCTGGAACCAAGATCCCAAGAAAATATGGGACCTTTTCTGCCCCAGGCTTCCTTTGTCCACCATTTAACTTAGCTCTGTAAACTGTTTCCACTATCCCAGCAGCTGCCTATTCCAGCTCCTCTATATCCCACCCACGCACTGTCCATCTAACAGTTCCCGCTAGGTTTGACCCAGAGTCCAACCTTAAAATGGAACTGAGGCATGGGAGTTAAAATCTCTGCATCTTCCCCTCATGCTGTGGCGTGCACCTAATGCTTGGCTGAGCCCTCTTGTACCCCCAGTTAAAATCAGGGCTTTGAAATGTTTCACAAAGCCAATATCGCACAAACGTGATCTCATTCCAGAAAGATCTAGAAAAGGCATAAAGGCAGCTTGATTAACATATTCATTAACTCCAAATTTGAACAATTTTAAGAAGTATGTTTGGATAGTATAATGGACATGCCAGGAAATTCTTAAAAAACTGCTCAAGTCTTTTATGGGTCAAATCAAAGAAAAAACAACAAAAGGATTCTGTACAAGTAAGCAGCACTATTGTGAACAGAAGCCTTCATTACCAGAGAGGTATGTTTTGGAAATGGTGACTCGAATATTTTAATTGGTGTTCTGAATGCGTCCTCTGTTCCGGTAAACAGAATAAATGAATTCTGTTGTATTAAATGTATTTTCTTACCCCCCACACACACACACCACCCCCACCCCCTCAATCACATTTCCCTTCCTCTTACGATCTAAAACTCTGCATTACATTCTGATTTTTCCAATCTATTCTCTCCGACTCTTTTCGACCCTGTGACAAGATGCCTGTGTCTATTTTTCACTTCAAGATTCAAGCTGAGGTGATGATCATTAAATGTGGCCTAGGAAACTGCAGTTTACTTGATCTGATGTTCTGCTTTGTAGATTAAATTCCTTTGACATTTTCTATTAAATAACACTGTGTTGAAAGTGTAACAGCATTTTATCAGTGTCATTTGTCGTCCACATATCTATTCACATCTCAACAAAGACCTTGTGTTCATGCATGGCCCATCTACAAAAGCCTTCTTCCTGTTTACATATTTTAGCCATACTTATGGGTTAGCTTTGCTATTATAAATTCAGATTTTCCATAAAGAACCCAGGTGAACTTGTCACCGTGTAGCTGCATAATCTGACCACTTGATAGTGCTATATTATCATTTCCCCACTGAATGTGATGTTCTTAGATTTAATGCAATTTAAAGGATTAAATGGCATTTGTACTGACTCTTGTACACCTCACTTGTTACACTTTCTTATGTTTTGATGTGTTTGTATGTCCTATTTATAGGGGTTGGGAGGTGCGGGGTAGTGTCTGAATATAGGTAAATAATATCTATGACTGACACTCACTACACTACTGATCTAGGAGTGTAATTCAGTGACATTTTCCTCATTAAAAATATCTATGCATTTTACCTACAATCGCAATGCAGCATTACATTTATAGGAACTTAGAGAAAATATGTCTTGGATTTTGTGGAACCCAATCTCATCAACTGCCACGTCACACAGGCAAAACATTTCACATGCAAAATTCAGTATGCAAAATGTTAGGATCAGGTGACGAGGGATCGAATGGCTCCCTGCTTCTCATGTGACCACAACAGGTTTTTAAAAAAGGATATACTTGCCAATTCAGTGCACAGTTAACTGTTTATATGCCATGATCATAAAAGAACGAACAAACAGATTTTCTTGAGTTTAGCAGAGAACAAGGTTAGCTTTATTATACTTAAACCATCCTAAGTAACAAAATCCACTTGATTTCTATGCACATGCACATATACATGTACACACATACACAGGAAGTTCATACATATACACAAATAGATTACAGAATGGGAACAGGAAAATTTGAGTTCAGTGAAATAAACGGGGTAGAGTCTGTCATTACTGAGTTGGCTGGCAGCAGGATGAATTTGGTGGTCTTGTGACTTTCCTTCCGATGCTTCCGAAATAAAAGGTGTACATGGCTGATTTACTTGTTCTCCTGGAGACAGTAGCACCGCCTTAAATCCTTTAAAGAAGCCTCTCTCTGCAGCAGCCATTCTTGAATGGTCACAGTCAGCAAACTGAGTTCGAAGCTTACAATGTGGGTTAGAGGGTGAGTGTTGAAGAAAGGACTCCACTTGGGTCTTCTCTCATCAGCGCCTCCATTACTTGTCCTCTTAACGCAGAGGGATCAGAAGTTTAAACACACAAAAAGTGAGCCTATCACATGATCATCACCCAGTAATTCAAACATGGTCATGACTAGTATATTCCGTCCTGTAACTTAATCAGTGCATGTCTGGGAATGCTCTCTCTCCGCCAGTGCCCTGTTGTTGTTCAAGTGATTTGGGTTTAGTGTATTCCCTTTGTAGCTGGTTGAGTCCATGTCTAGAAACCTCTATTTAGTATCCCATGTGATTGCCTTGATGGCTTGCATAACTTTGTTAAACTTTGTTGAAAGTGGTGATTGTGGACATCACTGTAGAATGCTGACCAGCACACACTAATAGAGGCAATCATAACACCTAAAGTGGATTTCAGTCAGGTGAGAGGTTAAAGAGTTAAAAATCTGCATTCCGTCACAAACCTGCCTCCAACCCACCTACCCAAAAGAGAAAATGCTGGAAAATCTCAGGAGGTCTGGCAGCATCTGTAAGGGAATGAAAGAGCTGATTTTTCAAGTCCAGACGTTTTGAGTTATCCAACCCACCTAATTCTGGTTTAATGGGGTTTGGAGTGGGGAGGGGGATGTGGGGATCAATGGGTACAGGAGATCAAACTGGTGCAAGGAGATGAGTTGGTATTGTTTCATGGTTATATAACATTGAGAATTTAAATACAGAAACTCGTATTTCCATATGGCTAAGTCCATGTGAGACTATTGGATCCCGGAGATAAGTGCTCTCTGATTGGACAACATCCTCAAACCTCCGAATCTCCCCCTAAGCTTTCCGGTCAGGTTTCTGAATTTCCCCTGAGCAAGACTTTGACCCCTACCTTAAACAGGCCTCTCAATTACCTCTATCTGACCTCTAAATTACTCCTACCCCCAACAAAGCTGGCTAATTTTCCATATCCCAAACCCCAAACAGACACCCGGTGCGGAGAGGGGCGGGTCGGGATGGCGATCTCCTCATGAACCTGCTCCTTGGCCTGGTGAAACATGCCATTTACAGGTCCAGGCAGCAGGCAATTGAGTTCATCCTGACTGTCTGCCCCTGTACCGCGACTATGTTCACGGCCAGGTGTCCCTGGGGAGGGAGCATGCGGTGTCCGCGGGCACAGTTGACGCCTTCCGCGCCTATTGGGCACAGCAGGGACTGAAGAGCATTATTGACCCTAATAATCACATTTTAATTTGATGTTTTCAAGTTTTCTTTGTACTTTGATTTTGTTCGGGCTGTTCCCCCTCCTTTTGGGGAGCTGCCCCTTTTACTTTGTCCTGATTTAACTTGAGTTTGTTTATTTTATTTGGCCTTAAAAGAGGCCAAACAGGATTCTAAATTAACACCAAGCAAACCTTTGAATTATCCCCAACCAGGCCTCACAATCACCTCATACAGACTTCCAAATTAACCCCAACTAGGCCTCTCAATCACCCCCAACTGGGCCTCCAATTCATCACCAACCGGGTTTCCAAATTACCCTCAGCCCAACAAGACCGCCAATGACCCATCTGATCCCTGACTTCAAGGTTCCAAACACTTTTTCAAACGTCTTCTCCCCTTCCCCTCTTGCACTGCTCCCTTCAGCTCCGGTAAGTTAAACTCCAGCCCACAGTGTAAAATAGTTGTATTTGATTTTTCTAATACAATGGCCAGAGGTTTGAATTTGTGATAAATGATTGACATTATCATTTCAAAGGGAAGCTTTTTTGAATTGGAGGAGCACCAACACATCAGAGATGTCTTAGCTTGACATAATTGTTGGGACTCTTCTCTCTGGAACAGAAATTTAGGGGGTTTAAACCTCATTTCAGAGTTTAACCACACAATCCAGGCTGAGTCTCCATTGCGATAGAAATGAAGTATTCATAGTCTTCCATTCTATCTAGAAGATTGTACTTTGGACAATGAATATTACACTGAATATACACACCACCCCTCCCATCCCATACTGAATCTACACATTCCCCACCCACACATAGGAGAGACATATGGAGCAGGATCTGGAAGATCATTAACCACTTTCTTCAAACAATGTTTGAGGGTCTTCAAAGTTCACCAGAACAGATAGACAGAATCTCAGTCTTCCATTCTATCTAGAAGATTGTACTTTGTCAGAGATTCTGTCTATCTGTTCTGGTGAACTTTGAAGACCCTCAAACATTGTTTGAAGAAAGTGGTTAATGATCTTCCAGATCCTGCTCCATATGTCTCTCCTATGTGTGGGTGGGGAATGTGTAGATTCAGTATGGGATGGGAGGGGTGGTGTGTATATTCAGTGTAATATGTGGTGGGGATGTAAATTCAGTATATGATGGGGTGGGTGTGAGGTGGGGGAAGTGTACATTCAGAAATGATAGGGCTGGGGTATTTAGCATACGATGGAATGGGGAGGGTGAGGGTGTATATTCAGTATATGATGTGGTGGGGGTGTACATTCAGCATACGATGGAATGGGGCAGGGGTGTATATTCAGTATATGATGAGGTGGGGGTGGGTTGGTCTATTCAGTATATGATGGGGTCACGGTGTATATTGAGTATATGATGGGATGGGGATGGGGTGCATATTCAATGTATAGGACATAAAACATAGAACAGTACAGCACATTTCAGGCCCTTCAGCCCTCAATGTTGTGCCGAGCTTTGTCCAAAACCAAGATCAAGCTACCCCACTCTCTCTCATTCTGGTGTGCTCCATGTGCCTATTCAATAAACGCTTGAAAGTTCCTAAAGTGTCCGACTCCACTATCACAGCAGGCAGTCCATTCCGCATCCCAACCACTCTCTGACCGAAGAACCCACCTCAGGCATCCCTCCTGTATCTCCCACCATGAACCTTATAGTTATGCCCCTTAGTAACAGCTACATCCACCCAAGGAAATAGTCCCTGCATGTCCACGCTATCTATCCCCCTCATCATCTTATAAATCTCTATTAAGTCGCCTCTCATCCTCCTCTGCTCTAAAGAGAAAAGCCCCATCTCCCTCAACCTTTCCTCATAAGACCTACCCTCAAAACTAGACAGCATCCTGGTAAATCTCCTCTGCACTCTCCTTAATGCTTTCATACCCTCCTCACAGTGAGGTGACCAGAACTGCACACAATATTCCAAAAGCAGTCTCACTAAGGTCCTGTACAGTTGTAGTGTAACCCCACGACTCTTAAACTCTAACCCCCTGTTGATAAATGCTAACACACTATAGACCTTCTTCACAGCTCTAGCCACTTGAATGGCAACCTTCAGAGATCTGTGGGTATGAACCCCAAGATCTCTCTGTTCCTCCACATTCCTCAGATCCCTGCCATTGACCCTGTAATCTGCATTCAAATTTGTCCTACCAAAATGAATCACCTCACACTTATCAGAGTTAAACTCCATCTGCCACTTTTTGGCCCAGCTCTGCATCCTATCAACGTCACTTTGCAGCCTACAAAAGCCCTCCACCTCATCCACTACTCCACCAATCTTGATGTCATCAGCAAATTTACTGACTCACCCTTCAGCCTCCTCTTCCAAGTCATTGATAAAAATCACAAATGGCAGAGGACCCAGCACTGATCACTGTGGTATACTGCTGGTAACTGGTCTCCAATCTGAAAATTTTCCCTCTACCACCACCTTCTGTTTTCTATGAGATAGCCAGTTACTTATCCAGTTGGCCAAATTTTCCTCTATCCCACACCTCCTTACTTTCTTCATGAGCCGACCATGGGGAACCTTATTAAATGCCTTACTAAAATCCATGCATACAAAGAACAAAGAACAAAGAACAACCCAGCACGGGAAACAGGCCCTTCAGCCCAACGAGCCCACGCCGCCGCATCCTCCTACACCTACCCTGCCCTGCGTGTATGCGAGTGGAACCCCTAACTTAGCCAGATTCAGGGGAGAATAGTGTCAATTTGGTACACCAATCAGCCTAAGAGCACATCTTTGGGGTGTGGGAGGAAACCGGAGCGCCCGGAGGAAACCCACGCAACCACAGGGAGAATGCGCAAACTCCCACAGACACAGGCCCAAATCCATGTATCTGCACAGCTAGCAGTGCTAGTCACTGAGCTGTTGCGGCTCCCGTCTACCGGTCCAGGATCAAGCACACACACCGACACAAAATACTAGGCCACTCCCGGAACCTCCAAGAGCAGCCCACACACGACCCACCGTGTGCATGCCCCTCGTTTGACAACAAGGTGGACCGCCACCTGCGGAATAAAAAGACAAAAAAAGACGATATCAACTGCTCTATCTTCATCTATGCACTTAGTTACATTCTCAAAGAATTCAATCAAATTTGTGAGGCAAGACTTACCCTTCACGTTACATGTTGACTATCCTGGATTAAGCTGCATCTTTCCAAATGATCATAAATCCTATCCCTAGGACCTTTTCCATTAATTTACCAACCACAGTAAGACTAACCGGCCTAGAATTACCAGGATCATTCCTACTTCCTTTCTTGAACAGAGGAACAACATTCGCCATTCTCCAGTCCTCTGGCAGCAACACCATGGACAGTAAAGACACAAAGATCAAAGCCAAAGCCTCTGCAATCTCCTCCCAAAGAATCCTAGGATATATCCCATCTGGGCCAGAAAACTTATTGACTCTCAGGTTTTTCAAAATTGCTAATATATCTTCCCTCAGAACATCTACCTCCTCTAGGCTATCAGCCTGTATCACACTCTCATCCTCAAAAACATGGCCCCTCTCCTTGGTGAACACTGAAGAAAAGTATTCATTCATTGCTTCTCTTTTCTCTTCTGACTCCATGCGCAAGTTCCCACTCCTATCCTTGACCAGCCTTAACCTCACCCTGGCCATTCTTTTATTTCTCGCATAAGTGTAAAAAGCCTTGGGGTTTTCCTTGATCCGCCAAGGACGTCTCATGTTGTCTCCTAGCTCTCCTAAGCCCTTTTCTTTTAACTCATTCCTTGCTATCTTTTACCCTCAGGCGACCCAACTGAACCTTGTTTTCTCATCTTTACATAACTTCCTTTCTCCTCTTTACAAGACATTCGACCTCTTTTGTGAATCATGGTTCCCTCACTCAGCCATTTCCTCCCTGCCTGACAGGAACATACCTATCAAGGACACGCAGTATTTGTTCCTTGAAGAAGCTCCACTTTTCATTTGTGCCTTTCCCTAACAGTTTCTGTTCCCATCTTATGCTCCCTAATTCTGGCCTAATTGCATCATAATTACCCGTCCCCCAGTTATAAACATTGCCCTGCCGTATGGCCCTATCCCTCTCCATTGCAATAATGAAAGACACCAAATTGTGGTCAGTATCTCCAAAGTGCTCACCCACAATCTAACACTTGGCCTGGTTCATTGGTCCAATGTGGCCCCGCTTGTCAGCCTATCCACATATTGTGTCAGGGAACCCTCCTTCACACACTGTACAAAAACTGCCCCGTCTGAACTATTTGACCTATAAAGGTTCCAATCAATATTTGGAAAGTTAAAGTCACCCATGACAACTACCCTGTGACCTCCACACCTATCCACAATCTGCTTTGCAATTTCTTCTTCCACTATTTCCACTCTATCACTATTTGGGAGCCTGTAGAAAACTCCTAACAATGTGACCACTCCTTTCCTTAACTTCAGCCCATATTACCTCAGTAGGCAGATCCCCCTCAAACTACCTTTCTGCAACCGTTAAACTATCCTTGATTAACTATGCTACCCCTCCACCTCTTTTACCACCTTCCCTACTCTTACTGAAACATCTATACCCTGGAACTGCCAACAACCATTCCTGTCCCTGTTCTAACTATGTCTCAGTAATGGCCACAACATCGTAGTCCCAAGTACCAATCCACGCTCCAAATTCACCAACCTTATTCCGGATGCTCCTTGCATTGAAGTAGACACACTTCAACCCACCTTCCTGTCTGCCAGTACACTCCTGCGACCTTGATGCCTTCCTCAGTACTTCACTATACTCAACACTGGCTTCTGGACTACAGCTCATTTTCCCACACCTCTGGCAAATTAGTTTAAACACCCCTAAATAGCCATAGCAAATTTCCTTCCCAAGTTATTGGTGCCCCTCTAGTTCAGGTGCAAACCATCCTGTTTGTACAAGTCGCACCTTCCCCAGAATGTGCTCCAATTATCCAAATAACTGAAACCCTTCCTCCTACACCATCCCCGCAGTCACATGTTTATCTGCACTCTTTCCCTGTTCCTCAACTCACCAGCACGTGGCACCAGCAACAAACCAGAGATAACAACATGTTTTGTCTTGGCTCTCAGCTTCCACCCTAGCTCCCTAAATTCCTGTTTTAATTCCCTGTCCCGTCTCTTACCAATGTTGTTGGTACTGATGTGTAACATAACTTGGGGCTGTTCTCCCTCCCCCTTAAGGATCCTGAAAACACGGTCCGAGACTTCACGGACCCTGCCACTAGGGAGGCAATATACCATCCGTGAGTCTCTTTCACTGCCGCAGAACCTCCTATCTGTCCCTCTAAACAAGTCCCCAATAACTATTGCTCTCCTACACTCAAACAGCAAAGAACAAAGAACAAAAACAGCCCAGGAAACAGGCCCTTTGGCCCAATGAGCCTGCGCTGCCATTTTAACTATCACTCCCCCCTCCACCCATGACCCTTACCTATGCTCATGGCCTTCTCTTGTGTATACTCAGTTGTGGAGGTGTATACTCAGTTTATGATGGGGTGAGGTTAGGGGTGTATATTTCAATATATGATAGGATGGAGTGAGGTCGTATATTCAGTTTATGATGGGTGAGGATGGGGGTGTATACTCAGTATATGATAGGTGGGGGTGGGGGTGTAAATTCAGTATATGATAGACTGGGGGTGTATACTCAGTATATGATAGGTGGGGGTGGGGGTGGGGATGGGGGTGGGGGTGTAAATTCAGTATATGATAGACTGGGGGTGTATACTCAGTATATGATAGGTGGGGGTGGGGATGGGGGTGGGGGTGTAAATTCAGTATATGATAGACTGGGGGTGTATACTCAGTATATGATAGGTGGGGGTGGGGATGGGGGTGGGGGTGTAAATTCAGTATATGATAGACTGGGGGTGTATACTCAGTATATGATGGGGTGGGGGTGTTTATTCAGTATATGTTAGACTGAGGGTGTTTATTCAGTGTATGATGGGGTGGGGGTATATGATGGGTTGGGGTGGGGGTTTATATACAGTATATGATAGGTTGGGGGTGTATATTCAGTATACAGTGGAATGGGATGAGGCTGGGGATACACATTCAGTATACGATGGATCTTCAAGCAGCTAATTTGTTTGATCTGCTACTCTATGGATTGTATGTGTTGCAGTGTCAGTGTTTGGAGTAAGTGACTAACAATCCTCTCTGATATTGCTGGTTTTATGTATTTCTCAGTGTTAACTCCTATCCATACAAAGCTCAGCTTGTTAAAATTCAGACTTTCTGACTGATAAACGGGAGGAATTTGGAGAAAGCAGTCACTAATGATCGGAAAGTCGAGCTGAAGCAAGTCACTCCTGGCAGGATCATTACCCTTATTACTCATTTCCTGTCTGTTATTCTATTACTGTCTTTGCCAGTCTGATCAATGTCTGAGAAAAGACAATTCTGTCTCCCAACTTCAGTCCTTCCATATACAATATACCCATGGCCTTGACCATTTTCTATCCTCAGTAAATGATCTGCATTTTTGTCTCTGCTTTCCAGAATGTGAATTGAGCAAAGCTGAGAACATAGATTGATTTAACCGATTGTTTGAACAGGACAGGTCTTTTTTTTCTAGAAGAGAGAATTGATGGGTCACCTGATTGAGGTGTAAGATGATGAAAGGGTTTTGTGGGGGAGATATTTCCACTTGCAGGCAAGACCAACATTAGGGGGCAAAAATTCAAGATAATAAATCCAATGGGGCATTTGAGGAAAACCTCCTTAACCAGAGAGTGATGAGAAAATAGACCTTGCTGCCACGGGGAGTAATTTAGACAAATAGCACAGATGCACATAGAGGGTAACTAAATCAGCACATAAAGAAGCAAGAAATAGCAGGATATGTTAATGGAATTAATCAAGAAAGAGTGAGAGGGTTCTCATGGAGTGAGCCTGTTCCTGTAAAATACTTTGTTACTCTGCATTTTAGGTTTCATGATATATTTTTGATTTTGTTTTTTTAAAGAAAAAACTTGTAAATTAGGAAGTTCCAAGAATCAACCAAGTCTCACATCCTACATTGTTCATTCACCACCAGTTCATGTTTTTACCATAACCCTGGCAAACCCTGTATCAGGGGACAGGTTGGGAATTCACTTTCATGTCAGATACATGGCACTTGTGATTATCTGCTGATTAAAATGAATAAAGGGAAATCATGGAGATTAGGAATTAGATTCACCAGCTGCATGTCCTGTTTACAAAGCCTTGTATTAGAAGCACCAGAAATGAACCCTTCACTTTACATGGCTTGTCAGAAGGCATCAGATAAACTTGTGCTTGTAAAGATTATGCAATTATAGCAGCTGGATTGAGAACCAGATTGCCAGACCTGTTGAGATTTTCTAGCAATTTCTCTTTTGGTTTCAGATTCCGGCAGTAATTTGCTTTTATATGGATTGAGAATTAGCTTGGCCAATCAGGAGCAGATCATCAATGGAAAGTGAGACGCTGTGCAGGGCAGTGGGAACGGAGTTTCACACAACTGACCCATATCTCAGCTCTTCACATTCAGAAATTACTTGGAGAAAAATCTTTGTAATAATGTCACAACATTTGCTGAAATTGGCAAGCTATTTGTCTGAGTGAACAGTTTCAGGGATTTGAATCAGATCAATAGCCAAGGTGAGCACAGTCAGATTTGAATGTTACTAAACAAGATGCTGGTACATCAATCTTTAAAGGTGGGAGTGCGTGTGGAAAAAGCCACAAAAGTACCAAGGTTTTCAGCATTTTGTATTTAGTGAGCTTAAATACAATAAAGAAGAGACAATGTTGCATTTGTACGCAATACTGATCCAGGAGTAAAGGTAGCTCTCTCCGTTCCATTAGTGGGAATAATTGTAGAGTTGTGGAAGAGTTCAGCAAAACTTGCCAGGAATACAAGCTTACAGTTATCAAGAAAGGCTTGAAAAACTGGAACTTTTTCCCCACTATAGAAGCTAAAAGTGAATCCAACAGAAATATTCTAAATAGGAAAAGTTTTAAAGGAGCGGAATAGTAAAGAAATGGGCATGTTTGTTTTCAGAATTTGGGACCATTTCTGACTCCCGGCCCATACACATCTGCAGTGCACCTTCTGGACTAACTTTCTGGAATGAGGCCTTGTATTTGGCTACCTTAGCGCCCACCATCCAATTAAGGATGATTTTCATTCCCATTCATTCATGGGATGTAGGTATCGTTAGGCCAGCATTTACTTCTCATCCCTAATTGGCCTTGATTGAAGAGTTCCGGAGGCCCATACAGCTTTGGACAGCTGGCAATCCCACTGGGAGAAGTGGGCACTGTTCAGGCAGTATGGAGAGCAAGACAGCACCTTAACATGGATCTTTCCTTGGGAGAACAGATAAAATATTCAAATAGAATAGGGACAGGGCTCATAGGCCGCTCACACCAGAGGGGAAACCCCTCTGGAGGTTTTGTTTGGGACATGTGGGTGGCCTATGCATGGTCACAACTTTGGGGCATGGAGATCCTGGCTCTGACAGTGACCAGTCTGCTGCTGTGGGGGAGAGCTGGAGGGCTGGGGTCACCTCCTCAGAACTAGCAGACTCAGTCGGAGTCCACTTTGACTCTGGAAAGATCCTGGAGGATCTTCCATCTTCTTAATTTAGCATTTGACTGAGCATCATCAGCTACCCAGCTCTCCCTAACAATGGAGTGCTGTTGTTCTGCCGCCTAAAGCATATTCACCTGGAGGTAGGAATGTGTTGGCCCATTGAGCTGACACCCATGGTGAAGGAGTGAAGGAGACAGCTCCTTCAAACTGTACTGCATGGGACCAGAAAATCTCTGCCCAATTATTTCTACTGGTTTTCAAATTGCATATAGTGGGTGAAGATACAGACATCTCACAAAAAGAATAAAGGTGGGGCGGGTGGGAAGGAGCGGGAAGGCTGACTGGTTTCTTTTCACGCAATGGATTATAAAAATACTTTACTATAGGTGATTATTGTGGTGACGGCTAATAGCATTTAAAATGGAATAGGATAAGTGTGAAAAAATAATTATATAAGAACAAGGGAAATCATATTAGAGGAGTCATCTCCTTGGACTGAATGACCCTTTTATGTCGTAAAAATGCCATCATTTACTGGAATGTACCATTGCCTAAATGCCTGACTGGAATGAATGTTCTGTAGGTGAGTTTGAATTGAGATGATCAAATGCTTCATAAAAAAATGACCGTTTTTGATTTAAAGAAAACGTTGTTAATGAAAATACAATGTTAGCATGCCTAATGGAGCTAGGAATGTAGGCTGATATGAAGGTATTTTATTCAAATATCTTTGAGAGTCAATGAGAAATTTGCAGAAACAGGCTTGCTAGGTAATTAATAGGCAGGAGTCCATAATGGGGCAGTTTGTACACATTATGAAAGGAGTAGAGTTTATGGTTCAATTACTTTTTCTCATTCCATGCTTTTTGACAATATATATAGTCATTTTTACAGGCATCCACAATCCAATACGGAAAAGTGTTCCCCATTGTTTACTTAATGCATGACAGCATTTAAAACTGTTAAAAAATACGTTTAGTATCAAGTTTTAAGTCCCTCTACTTTGAAAATAAACAGCTAAATGTATTTTACAGTACAAAGCAGTTAACAAAAATGTCCTTTTGCAGGAACTTGAGCATTACACAATCTCCATAACATGAATTGAATGTTTTTTGGCAGTCATTTCCATTACAAGGGTATCTCAGTGTTAAAAGTTACAAACTTAGACACAATGTTTTCTGTGCAAACGTTGCAGCATTGTCTTACAAGCAAGCCATTCAATTTCTTTCCCCAGAACAAGTACAGTCTTAAATTCAATTGTCGAAGCTCATTCAGACACTTCAGCCATCCAGTCTTGTCAGGCATTCTGAATAAATCCACCTGGTGGAAAGAGGAAGAAAAGTCTAATTAAACTGTGACCTAGTGGCCATTATAATTGAGCCTTGGCAGTGAGTGTCAACAGGCCATTTGGCAATCGGGTGTCTCATAGAAACAAAAAGTATGAGCAGGAGCAAGCCATTCTTCCCTGCTCTGCTATTCAATACAATTGTGGCTGATCCTCTATCTCAATGCAATATATCCATAATCTCCCCCAATCCCCTCAATGCTTTTAGAATCCAGAAGTATATTTCCTGCTTAAATATATTCAATAACTTGACCTCCAGTGCCTTCTGTGATAAAGAATTCCATAGGTTCACACTCTCTGAGTGAAGAAACTTCTCCTCTCAGTCTTAAATGGACTGTGCTTGAGACTGTAACACCTTGTCCTAGACCCTGCAGCCAGAGGAAATCGCATCCTTGCATTCAGCCCGCTCAATGTTGTTAGAATGTTACATGTTTCAATTAGATCCCTTCTCATTCTTTTAAATTCCAGTGAGTCCCAGTTAGTCCAATCTCTCCTCATACAACTATTTAGGAATGAATCTGTTGAATCTCTACTGCAGTCCCTCTACGGCATGTATATCCTTTCTTAGGTAAGGAAACCAAAACTGACACAATACTCTAGATGTGGTCTTACCGAAGTCCTGTATGGCTGCAGTAAGATATCCTTGCTCTTGTACTCAAGTCCTCTTGCAATGCAGGCCAACATACCATTTGTCTGCCTAATTGCTTGCCATACCTGCATGCTTGTTTCCAGTGATTGGTATACAAAGTCTCAGGTTTCTTTGTACATCAACATTTTGCAACATAAGTTATACTCTTTCATTCTGTTTTTCCTACCGAAGTGGATAACTTCACGCTTATCCACATTATGCTGTATTTGCCACGTATTTGCCCACTTATTCAACTTGTTTAAATTGTCCTGAAGACTCTTAACATCCTCCGCACCACTCACATTCCCACCTAGTTTCGTGTCATCAGCAAACTTGGAAATATTACTTCTGGTGCCTTCACCTAAATCATTGATGTATATTGTGAATAACTGGGGCCCAAGCACTGATCCCTATGTGATTCCACTAGTCACTGCCTGCCATACCAGAAACAACCCATATATTCCTACTGTCTGTTTCCTGTCTGCTAACCAATTCTTAATCCATCTAATATATTACCCCCAATTCCATGTGCTTCAATTTTGCACATTAACCTCACGTGGGATTTTATCAAAAGCTTTTTGAAAATCTAAATACACCACATTCACTGGTTTGTCTTTATTTATTCAATTAGTTACATCCCCAAGAAACTCCAGTTTGTCAAACATGATTTCCCTTTTATAAATCTGTGTTGACTTTGTCTAACCTTGTTGATTTTTTTTAAGTGTTCTGTCATCACACCCTTTATGAGAGACTCAAGCATTTTCCCTGCTACTGATGTTAGGTTAACCGATCTGTAATTCATTGTTTTCTCCCTCCTTCCTTTTTTAAATAGTGGGGTTACATTTGCCATCTTCCAATCTGCTGGCACTGTTACAGAATCTACAGAATTTTGGGAAATGACTCAACCACCACTTTGATGGCCATCTCCTTTAGTACCCTGGGTGTAGATTATCAAGCACTGGGATGGGATTATCAGCTTTCAATTCCATTAATTTCTCCAGCATTAATTTACTAGTAATACCTAATTTCCTTCACCTCCCCCTTCTCACTACACCCTTGGTTCCCTTGCATTTATGGGAAGTTATGTGTTTTCCTCTGTGAAGACAGAACTTAAGTATTTGTTTCATTGCTCCTGCATTTCCTTGTAATTTCTCCTATCTGGAACTGGGAGGCACCTACATTTGTCTTCACTAATCTTTTTTCTTTTACGTGCTAATAGAAACTTTTATAGTCTCATAGCCAAGTTGACCTTTACCTTCATAGACATCCACACTTACACCTTTCTAGCAGAGACCATGATTAGATATGGTCATCCTTGATGATTTTATTCTTTCCTGCAATCTAATTTGGAGACATTCGCTGAAATTTTACCATCTCGCTCGCCACAGGAATCAGAACAGGCGAGGAATGGACAATGGAAATATCTGTTGACCTCAGGCAGGATTTTATGGTTTTGGGACGAGTGAGCCATAAAATTCTGCCCATTGTGGCCAATTTTGACCTTCAGCCACATACCTGCTGAGATTAACTAACTGACTATTACTTGGCAATGGGACTTCTCATTGAATATGTTCATTGAACAACTCGGGTGTTACTAATCTCTGCATACTCCTGACATTTATAGTGGAAATGTTTTACTTCTATAAATGTACTTATAAGATTCTTAACATAGTGGAAAGGCTGTTTATCCACATTACCAGCCTTTTTCCTGTTCCTTTATAGCTCTCCTCAGCTCCTTTCGCACCTCTTCAGCAGACTTTCTACATTCTTTCTGTTAAGGTTAGATTCTTGTTTAATGGACTCTCTTATGATGAAGGAGAATTTTTGCCTTGGCTTAGAAAGGTACTCTACCTGTCTTTCTTGAAACTCCTTTGAGTTCACACTTTGCCAATGGGATATTGCATGTGTAGAGTCCAAGGCAGCCTCGACACTCTGAGATTCTGCTGCAGGATCGGGATTCAATGTCTGCACAGCTGCTCTGTTGGAACATGATAAAACCATGCACAGTGAGCTTGGAGTTTTGTTGACTGGAATGACAAGATGCTTTTCAGTACCACAGTGATCATGTGTCTTGTACCATGTAAACTAATTCTGAATAATATTTAAAAGCAAGGTTTTCACCCCTTAACCAAGATACTGACAGCAATCATAGCATCTTGTCTGTGGCTCAAATTGAAATTCAGACGACAGATTGAAGCTGAAACCTTTCTAATCTATATGTCGTGCAGAATTTTTTAAATGGTAAGAACATTTTAAATATTGATGCTTGAAGAGATTTCTGTGTCCTTATATAAGAGATGTAAAAAAAATGCAGTTCCAGCAAGCAATTGTGTGGACAAATGGCATATTGGCTTTATTGCGTGGAGGTTAAGTATAAGAACAAGGAAGACTTGCTACAGTTGTACAGGGCCTATTGGACAATATCTGAAGTGTTGCGCACAGTCTTGGTCTGATCCAAGGAAGAATACACTTGCCTTGGAGATAGTGCAGTGAAGGTTAACTAAATTAGTTCCTGGAGGAAAGGGTTGTTCAATGCTGAGAAGTTGAGTAGATTGGACCTATAACCTTTGGAGTTTAGGAGAATGAGAGGTATTCTCATTGAAATTTGTTTAATTCTAAGGAAACGTGACAGGATTCTGAGATCCTGAGGAGATTTGACAGGTTAAATAGTGAGAAGTTGGCTGGAGAGTCCAGAACTGGGGGCTGTAGGTAGAGGTACAGTCTCAAGCTAAGGGGCTGATCATTTAAGACAGAGATTAGGAAGAATCTCTTAATTGAAATGGTTGCGAATCTTTGGAATTATCTACCCCAAAGGGCTGCGAATGCTCAGTCATTGAGCATATTTAAGGCTGAGATAGATTTTTGGGCTCCAGGGGATCTGTGAGATGTGTGGATTGAGTGAGAAAGTGGAAATCAGGTCAAAGGTCAGCCATGATCTTAATGAATAGCAGAGTTGGTGTGAGAGGCCACACACCCTACTCCTGCTCCTGTTTTTATGCTTCTAGGATAAAATGTATCCACAAAGCCATTTGGAGGGTTCCCCAGAATATAGGAATCCTGGGACTGGAAAAGAAAAGTTAAATATATATATCCATTGTTTTCTTAAAACTGTTAAAAATGCAAGAGTGCTGGTATTTCTTATAACTTCAACCACAACAAAGTATGAAACAATACAAAGTATTTCAATCCATTTGGCTTGCTCTTCCCAACAGACTAAGAACAATCGAAAGCCATGGACTGATTCACCAACCCTTCCCCTACCAACTGACTTAGTCACTTGAAGAGTCACAGAATCACAGAATACTACAGTGCAGAAGAGGCCCTTCGGCCGATCGAGCCTGCACTGACACATGAAATGCCCTGACCTGCCCACTAATCCCACTTGCCAGCACTTGGCCCATAGCCTTGAATGTTATAGTGTGCCAAGTACTCATCCAGTTACGTTTTAAAGGATGTGAGGCATCCCACTCCCACCACCAAGCCAGGCAATGCATTCCAGACGATCACCACCCTCCGAATAAAAGTTTTTCCTCAAATTCCCCCTAAACTTGTGCCCCCTCATAACTGACCCTTCAACTAAGGGGAACAGCTACTCCTTATCCACCCTCTCCACGTCCCTCATAATCTTGAACACTTCAATCAGATTGTCCCTCAGTCTTCTCTGCTCCAACGAAAACAACCCAAGCCTATCCAATCTCTCTTCATAACTTAAATGTTCCATCCCAGACAGCATCCCGGTGAATCTCCTCTGCACCCGCTCCAGTGTAATCACATCCTTCCTATAATGTGGCAACCAGAACTTCACACACTATTCCAGCTGTGATCTCACCAAAATTCTATACAACTCCAAACATGACCTCTGTGCTTCTGTAATCTAATCCCAATTGATATAGGCCAGTGTGCCACATGCCTTTCTTATCATCCTAATTACCCGCCTTTCCACCTTCAGAGGGCTATGGGCAAACAAAATGTTAATAAGAAAGATATCTTTCAAGAAGGCAAAACCTCATTAAACCAATGCAGCATAAACTTCAAAATATCTACACCTGCTCTTATAGTCAATGGGCAGGATTGTCCGGCCATGCTCACCTGAAAACTGGAGATTCCCGTCTGACTTCAATGGACCTTTACATGGTACCCCCTCACCCGCACTTCCCCACCCCCTAGAGTTCCAGTAGCAGGCAGGATGGGAGAATTCCGACAATATTTTTAATCCTAACTGCTTACACTTTTCTCAGTCACAGCCAGACAGCTATAGTGTTCCAGAAACCATTAACACCAACATTGACCCAGAAATCTTTATTCCATAACTGGATATTGCTTTTTAAAATCAGTGTAGCAGACTTCCTTAGGACAGTGTCCTAGGCCTAAGCATCTTTAGCTGCTTCTTCCATGACCTTTCTTCCAACATATAGTCAGAATTGGGGATGTTCACTGATTGCACCATGTTCAACACCATTCACAACTCCTCAGATACGGAAGCAGTTCATGTCATGTACAGCAAGGTCTGGACAGTATTCAAGTTTGGGCAGATAAATGGCAAGTAACATTCATGCCACACAAGTGCTCAGCAATGACCATATATAAGTGAGAATCTAACATTCGCCCCATGACATTTAATGGCTGAATCCCCATTATCAACATCCTAGAGGTTATCATTGAACTGAACTAAGCTATTCATATAAATACTATGGCTACAAAAGTAGTTCAGAGGCCAGGAATCCTATGGCGAATAACTCACCTTTGACTCCCCAAAGCCCATCCATTATCTGCAAGGCTCAAGTTAAGAATGTGATGGAATACTCTCCACTTGCCTGGATGAGTGCATCACCAACATTTAAGAAGCTTGACACCATCCAGGACAAAGCAGCCTGCTTGATTGGCACCCCATCCACAAACATTCACTCCCTCCACCACCGGTGCATAGTGGCAACTGTGTGTACTATCTATAAGATGCAACTCATCAAGACTCCTTACATAGCACCTTCCAAGTCCATGACCACTACCATCTAGAAGGACAAAGGCAGCAGGTCCATGGGAACACCAGCACCTGGGAGTTTCCCTCCAAGCCACTCATCATCCTGATCTGGAGAAATATTGCAGCTTTGGGGCGGCACGGTAGCACAATAGTTAGCACTGCTGCTTCACAGCTCCCAGGTCCTGGGTTCGATTCCCGGCTCTGGTCACTGTCTGTGTGGAGTTTGCACATTCTCCTCGTGTCTGTGTGGGTTTCCTCCAGGTGCTCCAGTTTCCTCCCACAGTCCAAAGATGTGTGGATTAGGTTGATTGGCCATGCTAACAAATTGCCCCTTAGTGTCCAGGGACGCGTAGGTTAGAGGGATTAGTGGGTATAATATGTAGGGATATGGGGGTAGGGCCTGTGTGGGATTGTGTTTGGTGCAGACTCAATGGGCCAAAGGGCCTCTTTCTGCACTGTAGGGTTCTAGGGTTCTGTTTCACTGTTGCTGTTTCAAAACCCTGGAGTTCCCTCCCTAACAGCACTGTAGCAGTACCTATAGCGCACGACTGCAGGAGTTCGAGATAGCAACTCAGCACCTTCTCAAGGGCAATTCGAGATGGCCAATAAATGTTGGCCTTGAGAGTGACACATATATCCCATGAATGAATAAAATGAAATATAATGAATGAATCAAAAAGAACTTGCAACTGGAAGCAGTTTTTAGTCATGTAAAACAGAATACGCATGAGGGTATGGTTTACTTATTTTCACACCAATAGGGTGTCCAAGAGGTCAGTGTGATCCATCCAGTGTGTTGATGAAAAGAGCTAGCATATTATCCACTGGGTGCTGATGTGCTTCTAATTTTCAGCCTCTGGCACTGCCTAACATCAATAGGAAAATGAGAGCCAAATGTGTAAGTCTCACCCTGTCAGCACACAAGCCTTTCCATCATGTGCAACACGGTGGCACAATGGTTAGCACTGCTGCCTCACAGCGCAAGGGACCCGGGTTCAATTCCTCGCTTGGGTCACTGTCTGTGTGGAGTTTGCATGTTCTCCCCATGTCTGTGTGGGTTTCCTCCAGGTGCTCTGGTTTCCTCATACAGTCCGAAAGATGTACTGGTTAGGTGCACTAACCTGAACAGGTGCTGGCGTGTAGCGACTAGGGGAATTTCACAGTAACTTCATTGTGACTAAGAAATGAACTTTAACTTTATCAGCAAGTCTTTTACTGTGCCTTCTCACGTTGACATACAGAAACAGGGTCCCTCATGATTCCAGGCTGAAGTTCCAGAAGTAATTAGAGATGGTTTGTCCTCTGGACAATGCTCACTGGCATGTGGACAAACCTTGGCACCCATCAACCAGCTATGGGTGAGTACTTCCGCCATCCTGTGACCTACCTTAGGGAAACTGAAGGTTAACAGAATACATCATGACAAAAAACTGGAGTGGAATCTAAGGGTGGACTGATTTCTAAATATGTCATCTTTCTGGCAATTCCTGCAACTAAATCAATGCTTTGTATTCCTCTGGACTCAGTGGGGAGATTGATTTGGGGACCCTGACCTTTGAGCAGTCCTGGGTCTCCATACAACTTTCCCAGGCTTGCACCCTGATGCAGACACTCCAGTTTCTCTGCACAATATAAACACAAACTGGGAGACAACAGATACAAGTGATGCTGATTCCAACATGACTGACGTGGAGAACAAATGCCAAAGGCTGTTTCTGACAATGTGAGGTACCAACATGTCCCACTGGCCAGTGGACCACTAGTGGCCCACCTCAAGTTGGGTATCTCCAACTAGCAAAGTGCTGACCTATCATGATTCATCTGCTTCAGTGGGCGCTTGGAGCTTCAAGTCTCTCTGATCAACAAGTGGACGGAATCCGTCACACCAGGCTGACAAACAAAAAGAATAAAGATGTCAACTTTTCAGCTGGCAAGCTGGAATGTGAGGAGCATGTGTACAGGTTTGACAAATGACTTGCTGTGGTCAATAATGCACACAAGACAACTGCGATCGATGTGAAACTTAAGCATTGACATAGCTTCCATAGTTCAGAAGAAATGTACGAGCAAGGTGTCAGCTTTGCTGGAAGGAACTCACTATTCTTGATGTTCGACCCCCCACAACTGGTTCAGAACGTGAAGCAGTCAATTCAAACATAAAGCATGACCCTCCTGCCTCAGACATGCTGCTTTGGGAAAGATAAATGGGAATGGGCAGTGTCCTGGAAACATCCAAGATCAAGACATGGGCAGCAACTGGATCTAAACATCAGGTGTGACTCTCTGATCACGATTCTCAACACTTACAGCTACCAGAGCTCTGACTGTCATGCTGATTACTCTCTGGTGTGCACTGGGATGAGGATGCTACCCTTAAAGTTTTCATTCAAAGCAGGATTGCTGGAAGCGATTCTCCCATTGCGACCCATAAATTTTCTGGCAGGTCCGGTCCAGAGAACCACGTGTCGGCCATTTCGCACACACGTCTCCCAGAGCCAGGGAACAGTTGCAGTAAAAACTGCGCTGGAAACAGATGGGAAGAGAGGCAAGTGATTTAAATTTTTTTAAAAGCATTTTAAATCTATTTTACGTATGATTATCAGACCTGGCACGGAACTTGCCAGGCCCAATAGCATCTCCCACCTCGCCAGGAATATTTCACTCCGGCGGGGTTTAGAGTGACTCCTGATGTTCAGGAAACTAGCGAGAGACCTGCCCGAGTGAAGGAGGGGCAATTGGGACCCCCAGGGTCGGGTGGTGGGGGGTGGTGCCCCTTGGGCATGGGCATCCTGCAGTACCAGCCTGTGCCTCCAGCACTGCTCAAGGGGCAAAATGCTCATGTCCAGGGGGCACCTTGGCACTGCCCATCAGGCACCAGGCAGTGCCAAGGGGGTGAGGCCTATTATGGGCAGGGCCTATGGAGCAATTGGTGGGGGTCCCACTGCCACTCTGCATGGGGATCAGTCTGAGCTGGAGGGAGGCTAGCAATCAGGATGGGCTGGGGGGATGGGGTGATGCTCTGCCAGGAGGATCTGCTGTGATGGGAGAGCTGGGGGATCACCACTGCTGGGGGCGGGGCGGGGACAGGGCTGGACACTAGGGTGCTCCAGGATGGTGGGGGGGAGGGAATTGTTGCGGTGGCTATGATCGGGCTGGTGGGGAGGGGATGCAGGCTGGAGGGGCAGCACTGCGGGGCTTCCGGGCTGCCCAGCGATCCAGTTGGCCAGCAAATGGGGAGACTGACAGATTAGGACCACTGCGCGTGTGCAGAGTTCCGGAGCTGTCAGACTCTGGCACGAATAGGCCCCGTCCCGCTGGGTTTTTTTATGAGATTCACGATTGTGACTTCTCCATTTAAGAGTGGGGAGATTCCGGTCTGAAATTGCACTGAGAAAACAATCGTGACCGAGACCAGTTTTCTTGCCAATTCAGCACTTTTGGGAAAATCTCTCCCGCTGTTTGTATTAACATCAGCCATACTGCCTAGCCAGGGAAAAACCTGTGACTTGTGAACAGATTCTCCCTGGCATTCCCATACAGATTGCAGAAGCAAAATAGAAATGCTTCAAGGCATCATGTACAATACTAACACTGCACTCTCAATGTACGAGAAGCAAGAGTAAGAAAGTACTGGCTGGTTAAAGGTTTTTGGCACTGTGATAGAACCTGTATTGAGGTCGAGCAGTCCTCTCCCATTAAATATTACAGAGATCCAAGCAAGAAACCTCTGAGCTAACAGCCACACGGAGTAAAGTTCACTGAGCTGCTAGTTGGCGCACTGTGCTCACATCCAATACTGCACCATATCCAGATGTTCTTCAACATGGAATGTCAGGTATGAAGGGATAAAATAAAGCAACAAGGCCATCAGCAAAGAAAATGACTCCACTGAAAACAAAGGCAGAGAGATTGTCACTGACAATAATAAACAGTTGATGAGACGGGTGGAAGTTGTGTCCCTAGGTGAGCACTGTCACCAGAGGAGCTATAGACACCTTAGAGAGTCTGCCTGTCATTGCAGAGCTGAACACTGAATCCACAATGGGCAAAGCTCTAGATACTGACGCTATACCACCTGGATGCATCAAGCCGGAGAAACTGGCACTCCTGCAGCATTTGCACAAACTTCTCTGTCTCGTTCAGAGACATGCAGGGCCCCAGGACATGCACAATGCAAAGATTGTGACCCTATAAGAACTAGGATGATCTCAGAATTTGCAGCAACTACCAAGGTGTTCTCAGCTGTGTATTGTGGGAAATGTCTTTACCCTATGTTGCCCTTGCCAGGTGGTAGAACCTGGGCTGAATGTATCTACCCCGAATCCCAGTGTGACTTTAGAACTGGAAGGTCTACAATCAACATGACCTTCTCAGTCTGGCAGCTGCAAGAGAAATGTCATAAACAAAACAGACCATTAGATGTCGCCTTCATGATTTCACCAAGGCATCTGACCATGTGAACAGAGCCAGTCTATTTAAGCAGCTGGAGACAATTGTATGTCCCGTGGAGTTGTTCAATGTGATCTCCTCTTTCCCTGACAACATAATGGGTCGGATGGTTATGATGGTGCAACATTGGAAGCCTTTCAGATTAGCAGTGGGTCAAACAGGGTTGTGTTCTGCAACTGATACTCTTTGGTTTATTCGTTTCTTGGCTGCTGGCCTGTGCTCTCAGATCATTCACAGAGGATATCTGCTTATACACCAGAACTGACAGGAAGCTGCTCAGCCTTGTTCAACTGAGATCCACGACAAAGGGATGCCAAGTCCTCATCTGCTCTGCATCTAGCTAGCTGAAGAACTATTTTGGATTATGTGCTGAACACACTCCATTTTATACAGGACATGCTGACCATGTAGAAGATAGGGAGATTGAATGTCTGGTGAACGGTTTCATTATCTTTTCTTATGTGAATTCTGCATTCTTTTCAGGTGCTAGTCACCCTACATTCACACACCAGCATCTACTTTTGGTGTGGTGTGAGTACACAGCACTCAGTTCTAACACCCATTCATGATGAGCAAGACTTTACCAATCTCATAGAAGTGAGCTTGAAAACAAGAGCAGAAGCAAAATGGAAATGAGTCAGCTAGCCAACAGCAGCAGTTGGCCAAGAATGACCAAATCGGAGACTATAGACGGAGATGGGGAGGATTCTGTAAGAATGTTCCTGGCATTGGAATGACCTTCCATTGAGTTCTGAGCCCAGCAGTTTCCTGGTGAGAGGTAGTTGGTGTTGCATTTAATGCTGAGATCAGCTTCTGACAACATATTCAAGCCATCACCACGACTGCCTATTTCCACTTCTGTAACATCTCCCACCTTCATCCCTGTCTCAGTTTATCTGCTACTGAATTCCTCATTCCTGCCTTAGTTTCCTCCAATGTGCTCCTCACTGGTTCCCACATTCCTTTCTCCATTAACTTGAGCTCATTGAAAGTGCTGCTGCCCATGTCTTAACTTGAACCAATCTCATTCCTCTATCACTTACATTGGCTCCTGATCAAACGACATACTGATTTTAAAATTCCAGTCCTTGTTTTCAAATCCCTCTGTGTCCTTACCCCTTTCGATCTCTGTACTCCCCTCTAGCTGCACAACCAAAGAATCACAGAATCCCAACAGTGCAGAATGAGGCTATTCAGCCCATTAATTCTGCACTGACTCTCCAATAGAGCATCATACCCAGGCTCTACCCCGTAACCTCATGTATTTACCTGACTAATCCCCCTAACCTACACATGTCCTGGCACACTAAGGGGTAATTTAGCATGGCCAATCCACCTCACCTGCACATCTTTGGACGGTGGGAGATAACTGGCACACCCAGAGGAAACCTATGCAGACACAGGGAGAATGTGCAAACTCCACACAGTGACGCAAAGCCAGAATCAAACCCAGGTCCCTGCTGCCATGAGTCAGCAGTGCTAGTCACTGTGCCACCATACCGCCCCAAACTTACCAACTTTAATTGCTACTTTGCATACAGGATTTGTATCCCTTAGTCTCTGTTCTGCTATGTTACTCAGTTATTTTATCTTGTAAAGATTAAACAAGATGCTTGTATTTGAATGCTGCAGCTTTACTCCTTCAAACTGCATTGCCTGGCCCTGGATTTTCTGTCTATTTGTGTATTCTGGGCTCTGGGATTAATGTTCAGCAACTTTCTGTCACTGAGATTGATCTCAAACCCATATGATCATTTAAAAAGTGAAAATCAACATGAGAGGTTGGGTTCTTTTTTAAAATGAAAGTTTGACTTCACATCTGTTGCTGTTACATCATCTGGAGGTGATCTTGCATTAAATACAACATGCTGAACAAAGATCAGTCAGGACGTAATATTCTTGCTCAAGATGTGAAGGATAATTGTTCTGCAATAGCTGAGACTGTCATAGACAGACACAGTCCAGCTCAGAGGAGCAAATGACACTGTTACCTTCAAAATGAAGAACAAGTATTATTTTAGACATTACAGTGTGCCACACTCCTAAGTTTCAGGTCCATCTCTCTATGTATTCAAAACTGATACAAACCAGAACCTGCTGAGGCCAGTGGAAGAGGAAAGGCATCTCTGCCTGAGATGAACTTCATTCTTACCACTTCTTGGCCAGGTCAGGAACAGAATGGGAAGAAAATTACTTTAAAACACTTCAAAAGATAAAAAAAAACGCAGTGAAAGTTAATGTAATTTGCATTGAGATATTTTAGTAGTAAACTATCAATGAATTATACTGTGGCTATTAGAATTATATATTCGAATCATTCAATTTTCTTTGTTAAATGAGCAAACAAACTCAGCAGGAAGACTTGGTGAATGTGCTTATTACCGTGTCTGAGTTGAACCTGCCATGTCCCTTCAGATAGGCCAGAACTCTCTGCTGATGTCCTGCTTCATGCTCCTGATTCCTGGTCACGCTGCCCAGGTGAGGCTCCTCCTCACTGCTCCTTGTCGTGTTCATCCTGTCCCCAGTCGGCTCACTGAGCAGCTCCCGGGGGCCAGGCGGAGGGGGCTGAGTGGAGGCAAGATCGCCTGCAGCCGGCAGCTTGAGATGGGAGCTGACAGTCAGAGCGATAGGCAGGAGGACGAGCGCCAGGATGTGAGAGTACAACTTGATGCTGCTCATCTTCTTCAAGCAAATCCTGGGAAACTGAGGAAAACTTCAGGGAACTCGAATTGCAGTGAGGAGTGTTTGTACCTCTGGCAGTCCTGATGTACAGCGATGGCTGAGGTGCTGCTATCTCTGATATAGGTGTGAGGACTGCTCCTCCCCATGTCACTCATCTAGTCTGACAGGACAACCTGAGCGTTACCCAGGATCTTCCATTCCTAATGGCTCCACATAGCACTGTATCATTAGATAATTGTTTTGCAACAGGTTTTAAACATAATCCCATTTGACATGCCCATGGAGCAATCATTTCGTGTTCATTTTTTCCATTCATGAGCAGGGCGTATCCCTCAGTGAAAAAGGTTCCAGAGAATCTGGTGAAATACCGTGGGCACTGTGATTCTGGATTACTTTGGGTCCTTTAAGTCATATTTAATGCTAGGGTCTGTTTGAAGTGTTTGACCTCAACAACACTCAACCATTCCAATCACCCCAAAGCGCTTGGCACTTTATACCCCAAAAAATCTCAGTTTGTCATTTAAATTAGGGTTTGAATCGCTAGGAGGATGCAAGGAACTTTCTGGTCTTCGAAGTTTACAGTTCATTTCTCTCTGAGGCTCGAGAATGTAAAAATAATCTTGTTAGTGGGAAGTTAGACAGCAGAAAAGTGGAGATATTGTGGGTGTTGGGGACAAGAGACTTACTGACATGTTACTCACAGACCGCATGAATAATGTCACACTACTAACTGCGGCAACCGGACGAGAAATGCTCCTTTTAAATGTCAATTAAATAAGATTTAACAGCAATCTTATCCGCGTTCCCAATCTGTCACCGCTGATGGAATTACTGGGACAAATGGGAATTATAAATGTAATCATTTTGTTCATGTATCTGTGAGATACGGACAGTGAGGACAGAAGCAGTAAAGATTGTAAAAGTCTTCCTGGAACTCCTGTGCAGGCCTGTGAAATGTCTTCAGTGCGCACTCAGAGATGTGAAAGTTGTTGGAGCCACAAAAGAGGCTTCGATTTCTCCACCTTTCAATACATTCTCCTTCGTTCTAGTTTTTTTTGGATGCTTTGTCCACATGGCTATACTTGGTGTGTGAGTGCAGTCAGAGCAATTCAGGGCCGTGGGAAATCATCACAGCTAAATCCCACGTTTATCCAATGGCCATATCCTTTCTTAGTAAAAGCAATTGGTCTAGGAAGAGTTGATCTGTCCCTGATATCTGTTCAATGATTCCCTATAACTTTCCCCATTATGTCGCTAGAACCATATGAACTTCATATTTAGATAGTTGCTTGGTAATTTTCCTATGATTTAACTTTTTGCTCTAGTTGTGTAATCATTCCTGGTGAGTGATTTTTCATTTAGCAGTGTTTACAGCTGACTTTGATACAACAGGTTCTCCAGATATTAAAATAAAAGCAAACGACGGCGGTTGCTGAAACAATGCTGAGAAATCTCAGCAGCTCTGACAGCATGTGTAGAGAGAGATAAAGCCAACGTTTCCAGTCTGGAGGATCCCTCCTCAGAACTGACTACTTTGAATGTGAAGAAGACTGGTAGGTAAAATGGATCCTTGCTTTCTCTGTGTTCAGACTCAAATCAGACAGCGCTGTACAAATGTACGAAAGCACCCTTCCTATTCACTGAAGAAGTTGCTCAAGTTAGTCTGACACACAATTTGCATTAATTAATCTGTATTGACTTTATTAGCCCATAATTTTCCAAATGCCAATTAATTTTGTCCTGTTTTATTGTCTCTAAACTTTACCCCTATAGCGCCACCTCATTTAGATGACTGAATTGTATTAGTTGTCTTTATCACTTTCCTCTTTTTTAAAAATAGGAGTGTAATATTTGCAATTCTACAATACTGTCTCCTCGAAGTCTGTCCACTATCTACAAGACATCAGTCAGGAGTGTGATGGAATATTCCTCACTTGCCTGGATGAGTGCAGCTCCAACGCTCAAGAAGCTTGACACCATCCAGGACAGAGCAGTCTGCTTGACTGGCACCTTATCCACTATATTAAACATTCACTTCCTTCACCACCACCATACTATGGTACAAGTGTGTACCATCTACAATGTGCACTTCAGCAACTAGCCAGGGCACCTTTGTCAATATCTCTACCATCCAAAAGGACAAGGGCAGTAGACACAGGGGCACACCACCACCTGCAAAGTCTCCTCCAAATCACACATTATCCTTACTTGGAACTATATCACTCTTTCTTCAGTTACTGGGTCAAAAACCTGGAAGTCTCTTCCTAACAGCATTGTATACCAACACCACATGGACTGCAGTGGCTCAAGAAACCAGCTCATCATCATCTTCTCAAGGGAAATTTGGAATGGGCAACAAAAACTGGTCTAGTCAGTGATGCTCCCTTCACATGAAAGAATAAAAAGAAATACCCTCTGGCATGACTCCATTTCCAAGAGTGATTGGAAGCATTGTGGCCAAAGGTTCTATAATTTCATCGAAATACTTCCCTCAGTAAACTGGGCTTCATTCCATCAGCACCGGGTGACTTTCCTGCTTGGAGTACTGCCAACTTTTAAGAACTCTTTATCTATTAGTATCTTATCCAAATTCATCACTGTTTTCTCCTTCACTGATACATGACCAGTATCCTGTTCTGTAATGCAGACACATACAATAGTATTCATTCAGTATCTCAATCGTGCCCTCTGCCTGCAAAATAATATCTCCTTTTTGGTTCTTAATCCACCCCATTCTTCCTTTTTCAATTGATGTGTTAGAATAATAGAATCCCTACAATGCAGAAGAAGGTCATTTGGCCCATCGAGCCTGCACGGACAACAATTCCAACCAGGTCCTATCCCTATTATCTCACGTATTTATCTTGCTAATCCCCCTGATACTAAGGGACAATTTAGCATAGCCAATCAACCTAACCCGCACATCTTTGGCATGTGGGAGGAAACCAGAAATCCATGCAAATGTGGGGAGAATATGCAAACTTCACACAGAGAGTCACCCAAGGCCAGAATTGAACCCAAGTAACTGGAACTGTGAGGCAGCAGTGCCAACCACTGTGCCACTGTACTAACCACTAAATAAAATTCATAAAATACACTTTGGTTCCTTTTATGTTAGTTGTTGATATATCCTCATATGCCTCTTTTATAGATGTCCTCATACATTCTACATTTAGCTTCACTCTCTATTGTATTATGGGCCTGACGTTTACCTTTTTTTATTTAATTTTAATCTCTCTCTTTAGTCCTCAGAGAATTCTTGCTTTGGACGCCCTTGTTTTCTCCTCAGGCAAGCATGTCTACTCTGTAGCTGCACTCAAGTCTTCCCATTATTCAATTACTTCTTGAGCACTGTTTCCTAACTTGTTGGCAACACAGTAAATCAAGGAAGTTCTCTTGTACATATTTCAGGAATCCCTCTGCATCTTTGCCCTTTACACTAGTATCATCCTGATCTACATTAGAATAATTAAAGTCCTGTATTATCACTCTGCTGTCCTTGTCATTCTAGGTGTTAACGTTTAATTATTTATTCATCACAAGTAGACTTACATTAACACTGCAATGACGTTACTGTGAAAACCCCTAGTCAACGCACTCCGCTGCCTGTTCAGGTACACTGAGGGAGAATTTAGCATGGCCAATGCACCTAACCGGCACATCTTTCAGTCTGAGGGAGGAAACTGAATCACCCGGAGGAAACCTGTGCAGACATGGGCAGACTCCGTACAGACAGTGACCCAAGCCGAGAATTGAACCTGGGTCCCTGGCGTTTTGACGTAGCAGTGCTAACCATTGTGCCACCAGTAAAGGTTGTGGGCTTGGAGAGTGCTGTGGAAGAAGCCTTGGTGAGTTGCTGCAGTGAATGTTTACGTGTGTGGATGAAGTCCCAGCCAAATGGGTTGCTTTGTTTCGGATGATGTCAAGCTTCTTGAGTGTTGTAGAAGCTGCACATTTCCAGGCAAGTGAAACCTTCTTAAAAGTCCAATAAATCTCACTGAAAATGATTTATTACACTTCCTAAATGTTTCTTTGTACATCACTTTTTACAAGGATTTATGGAATTTCTCAAAATATGTATCAAAATTGCTCTGATCAAAATTATTCCACTTTTTAAAAATATATTTACATCTTTCACTTTGTAAAATGAAACATATAAAGTAAATCTGATTTTATCCTTTGTGCCAATGCCTTTCACTGAAGCCACCTGGTTTACTCAGGTTTTATGGTGCTGTAATAGTAAGCCATGCTCACACCTATTGCCATTGGCATTTGCATTATACAAGGCTGCTTGGTCTTGCTGAAACCAACACCAGGAGAAATCCTCGCTCCTTCAAACTAAAGTTCCCACCTTGCGGATTGCAACCACAACCTCTACCACCTGGAATGATAAGGGTGGCAGATGCCCGGGAAACTAGAACCTGGATGTGCAAGCCACACACCATCCTAACATGGAAACATATCACTGTTCTGTCACTGGGTCAAAATCCTAGAACCTCTTTCCTAACAGCAGTCCATGTGGGTGTACCTACACCACATCGACTGCAGCAGTTCAAGACTACCACCTTCTCAACGGCAGTTAGGGATGGGCAATAAATACCAGCCTAATCTCACATCCCATGAAAAAATAATTTTTAAAAATTGACCTTGCAACAAGATTGATCTGATTTGTTTATAAATAAATTTGCAGTAAACCATTGAAAAAAAATCTATTAAATCTTATTTAAAAGGTATTAATGTTAAAACAATAAAATGTACAATAAACCTTCTTAAGTATTTTAAAAGTCATTAGTGGGTAATTAGCACAAATTCACACTGATTCCATTCCAGCCTTTAAAATCTGAAGCTTGGTGAGAGAAGTAGCCAATCCTTGGCAGCAGCGTTGATTGCCCCATCATAACACATGCATTGAAGTGCTACAGTATGTTTGGATTTTGAAATGCAATCACGTCCTTCCTGGCTTGCCATGCTCATGTGACCTCCGTCATGCCGGGACATCTTGCGCAGCCACGATGCATTCAGTTCAAAGTATTCCATTAGAAACAGTAAGACTTTGAAATGGTAACATGGTGTCAGAAGTGGAGCTGAGGTTGAAGAGGAGCCACAGCTAATGAATAATGAACACAGAAATGTTGAAACCTGCTGAATAAAGAACACAACAATGAAAAGCAAACACAAGCTGAAGGCTGCAGATAAAATACTGTCAAATTGAAAGGCGATATGGGGTGAAACTGGCAATGTTTCCATTTGTAATGGCAAAACTACAACATTGCAACAGACCTAATTAACAAGCTAGAACTGAGACAAGTAGCAACATTATTAACATTGTTGGCGAGAGACTGCTACAAAGTATATTCTGCCCTCTATCTGAAGAACTGAAAAAGCAAACCACTAAGATTTTGAAAAGTCACTTTGAACTCCAAGCGAACATAATGTATGAACGATATGTGTTCAACACTGGGATTCAAGGTGAAAAGGTTACTGCATGGCACGATCCTCCTGCCAACCCTCCAAACGCTGCCAGGTGGCTGTTTCACTAGTTGGACATTGAGAACTTTTGCAGCTTGCCCTTCTATAACCCAATCACAATGAACATTAAACCTTTGTAGATGAGTAGCTGTTTTTATGTGGTAATGCCTTCCAAAACTTATCGTTTAAAACCTGAGAGGTTATTATAGTTTCTGCTCAATTACTATCTACAGAACAGGTCTCAGTGGCAGAAAAAAAGAGCAAAAATGAACTAAAACCCCCACAGCTGTGGACAAATTATTATATAACTATTACATACAATAAAACAATATGTTAAAGGTAGTCATACACCTCAGAGTTAAAATGATGGTGCTTAGTCTTTTGCTGCAACATACCTTATTATTCTGTATATAGAATATATATAAAGGGATAGAAAGCAATTACATATTGACCATTATTTCAAGGTGATTGGAGTACAAGGATGAAGAAGTCTTACTACAGTTGTACAGAACTTTGGTAAGAACACACCTAGGGCACTGAGCAGTTTTGAAGGTTCACTAGATTGGTCCCTGGAGCATGAGTTCTCCTATAATGAGAGGCTGAGTAAATTGGGCCTATTATACTATGGTGTTTTGAAGAACGAGAGATGATCTCATTGAAACATACAAAATGCCGAAGGGGTTTAACAGGTTGTTTTCTCAGGTTGGGGAGTTTAGGACAATGTTAGGTTAAGGAGCTGGTCAATTAGGATTGAAATGAGGAGAAATTTCTTCACTCCGAAGAATCTTCAGAATTCTCTGAATTCTCAGAACCCAAAAGGCTGTGTAATTGTTGAATACATTTAAGGTTGGGATAGCCAGGCTTTTGGTCCTTCATGGAACCAAGGGATATGTGGAGTGGGCCAGAAAGTAAACTTAGGGTCAAAGATTAGCCATAATTGTATTGATTGGTGGAACTGGCTCATGTGACTTAATGGTCTACTTCTGCTCATATTTCTTATGTTCTTCAATGTAAAATGTGACATTCTGTAATGGACAGCAAAGCAGTTCTGTAAAGATCTGTCAGAACCTTGGGTTAAACTCCTCCACCATAGGTCTGTGATGAGGCAGAGTTTTGGCAGCATCCTCATTGCTCAGAAATTAGATGGCAATTAGTTATATTAAATGATGTTCCGTCAGTAAAATACCACAATTTCTCATCTTTAGAACATTTCCGTGCTCTCTAACTTTGGAGTAATTTGGGGAGTTAACATTTTACATGTTTTTTTTCCCTTTCACATCAACATTCTGCACTTCAAATAGGAAAAATTTCATCAGACGCTGCATATAAAAACAGTCCCTTTTAACCCTTAACTGTCAAAACTCAGGTGAAGTAGGTATGAGATGTTAGGTAAAGAAATGCAGTAAATAGCAAAAGATCACCTTGGGCATATGGCTAGTAAAACTCTAGTTCTGGTATTTACTATATTACTTCTCTGTTCCCTTCACTACTGATATTATTTGCATGATGTCACCAAAATACCTGCTAATTCTATTGTTTGGTATAGTTAAAGCTAAGCTGCTTGTGATATATGGTGCAGTGGATCAGTAAATTCACTTTGCACATTCAGGGCTGGGGTCAGAGGATAGACAGACTGAGGTTATGGAAATAAGTGCATTTTAACTGATAAGGATGCAAAAGTAGAATGGGTCAATGACATGTTAAACTCATCTCTCGGTCAGCATGTATCTGTAATTGATATTTTTCCTTTTTCCGATCAGCTATTCCTTGTTATATAGAATGAGAGAACCATAGAAAAGTTACAGCGCAGGCCTCCAGTTGGCCCATCTTGTTCATGCCAGCCTGAGGACACTCCTTTCTAATCCCACCTTCCTGCACCTGGCCCATAGCCCTGTAGCTTTCAGCACTTAACATGCAGATCCAGATACCTTTTAGAAAGAATTTAGGGTCTTTGCCTCCACCATCAACTTGGGTCGTGAACTCCAGACACTTTTTGCACAAAAAAGTTCTTCTTCATGTCCCCTCTACACCTTCTACCACTTATCTTGAATCTATGCTTCCCCCAGTTCTAGAATTTTCCATCAAGGGAAACAATTTTATCGTGTCCACAATTTGTCTATTTCAGATTAATGACTTACTGTTAGTTACCAGATACTTATAGCTAAAAACAATATTTCCATTTCCTCCAAGGAGTTGAATTTACTGGTTAAAAATCATACACTTCTTACTTATTTGAAAATCATTTCATTGTAAATTAACATTTGCTGCTTATTTAAAATGAGCTGGTAAGTTAATTTTACTTTTGTCCCATGTTAGGGTAATCTGAGATTTTTCTTGAATGGTTTTGACACTGTTTCAATATAGGTAGCAATGCTCACTGATGGTAGAAGATATGCTGTTACGTTAACACAGAAGAATTATGTAATACACCTGTGACTTGGTGGGTTTGATTTTCACATGATGCTATCTACCAATGTTAACGTTCTAAATTGGGTTGAAGACAAGCTTGGTGATGCTGAATTGTGCTGGAAGGTAGAAGAATCAAAGGCAGACATCAGCCATGATGGGACCCGTTCATGCAGTGTACGAGTCAGGAATCTTTGACAGCCATCTCCCTCACCACACAGAGAACAGGCCAAATGCCCTGACCAAAGGTGTTCTGCCCGATCTCACAGCAAAATCCCTGGTGGCAAATTTTGATTGCACTTTTGAAAGAAAATTGTCTCCTTGTTCACCATTTCCAGCCAGTTAGCAAGCTCCTCAAGGAATTTATTGGTCAATTAATTGGAGGGAAATGGTTTGTTGATCCCCCCACCCCATTTTGAAAATTGCTTCAACATTCCAGAAGCATCAAGTATCTCCATGAAGACAATTTTCAATCCCTGCAATTGACAATGTGTCCCTGTTAGACCTAGGATGTAATTGCAGCAGCTTCCTTAGTTTATAAGTTCCTAGTTCTCAACAAGGTCCTCAACTAAATATCAGATAGCTTTTTTAAAAATAATGTTTTTTACATTTGACTGTTAACATCAATTTGAAGTTATTTTTGGATGGTCCCTGGATGTTTCTCTAAATTGGAAATGGTTAACTTTCTTTTTCTATTGTTTTAATGAAGTTGTGCAATGGTACTGCTTGCATTGTTCTTTCCTGACTGATTTTTCTGTAAGTGGTTCTTTTGCTTGGTGGGTCTATTGCTGGCTCCTGTGTCAGGCTGATGAGCCGAGTCATTACTGTACATGTATATGTATTGATTCTGAAATGCATTCAAATGTAGAGTACCCCTGTTCTTAGATTTGGGGTTGCCAATCTCGGCCTGGAATACATTTGTGCAAACTATTTCTACAGTAGCTCCTTTCATGTCAGGATGAACATAATACATCATAGAGTATCATAGAGTCATATTGTGCAGAAGGAGGCCATTCAGCCCATTGAGTCTGCACTGACCACAAACCTACCTAGGCACTATCCCCATAACCCTAGCAAGTCCCCCGACACTAACCCTAGCTAGTCCCCTGAAACTAAGGGGCAATTTAGCATGGCCAATCTGCCTAACCCGCATATCTTTGGACTGTGGGAGGAAACTGGAGCGCCTGCAGGAAATGCACGCAGACATGGGGAGAATGTGCGAACTCCACACAGACAGTGACCCAAGCCAGGAATCGAATCCGGATACCTGGCGCTGTGAGGCAGCAGTGCTAACCACTCTGTCACTGTGCCACCCATGATCTATTCTCATTCTGTAAAGTGAATTGTAAATAAATTACAGCATGTTATGACTGTGTAATACAGAATCAGCTATACATACATAAGGGGTGTCATGATCAGGAAATAAATAATTTAATATAGAGGAATGTTATACAAGAAGATGTCCACCGTGTCTCAGTGATACAATGCAAGTAGAGCATATTGGTTTGTGTCCTGGGTATATTTGAACAGCTAATATTTATTCCATTCCTATGGCAGTAGAATTCTGAATTGGATATTGTCCTAAATTCTAGAGGTCCGTGCATTTACCTAACGTGTTACTGAGTACTAAACTGAGAAAGCTTTCAGTACTATTCCTTTTGTTAACATGGTTTTAGTAGCATTACCAGGAAAATATAAAACATTAATTGCTTATCAGGATCTTAAGTATAATCTAATTTTGCAGCCTGTGTTTTGCTGCTGCTACACTTGTTTGCTGTTTAGACAAGGTTTTTGTAGTTCTTCAATCAAACACAAGATGGAACACTACAATAGCTTCTCAGCCTTTTGGCTAAGATCAAGCGTCAGATAAAGCCAAAGGTGAGGTGCAATGCCTTATCATTATCAGCTTGGATCTTGTTTATCTCCCTTGTGGGGATTTTGATTTGGATTCAATTGGAATTTGAACTTGGTTTTTGGAGCAAACAAGGAATGGATTCAGGTCTGCCTGGGCCATTCTGAGCATTGGCTTTGTAACTTGAAGGATGGACTAAAACATTAAAAACTTTATATTTTGAATTCATTTCAGAATCAATTCATGCACAAGGACAGTCATGAAAAGGCTAATCACAAACTCAATATGGCATAGGAGTCAGCAATAGATTCACCAAGGAAAGAAGACAGGTTTATGCAAAAATGATTAACTATCTTTCTTTGAAATTATGATGCTGTTGCTAGTGTCCTGCCTGGCCCCTCAAGTTTTTGGATAAAAGAATTTCAAACTCAGAGGGCAGCTTCTATCACATGATGCATACAGAGCGATTGATACAGAATGAAAAGCAAATGATGATCTTTCAGAGTCAAGGAGTTTCAGTCATGTGAGCAAAAGCCATTAATGTTCAGTGGAAGGTCAATAGTGGTTTTTAATATCCATGACAAAATGCAGTGTTAGTAGCTCTCCTTTGTTACATGGCAGACCTACAATCACAGGAACTGGGATTTGTCTTGTCCTTATGTTTTGGAGTAAGCCTTGACAATAGTGGGTGTGAAATTCCCCAGGAGAGTGTTGTTTAGACATGTCCAATCAAGGGAGATGTCTGCTCATTATAACCCAATTTGGAACTTTCCAAAAGCTAGGCTGTTGAAGTTACAAAAGTCAGATTAACCCTGGAAAGCCATTTTACAGTTAACTGTACAGGAGTACAGTTTTCTTGTGTACAGGACATTTATGGACAATTTTGCATTTTCAAGTTTACCAGTGTTGTAGCTGTACTGGAACAATTTGGATAGTTCTGAAGCACATGTCTTCAGTATTACAGTTGGACTGTTGTCAGGGCTCATAGACTTTGTTGCATCCAGTGCCTTCATTTGTTTATTGATATTGCATGAAGTGAATCAAATTAGATGAAGACTGGCATCCATGAGAATGGGAGTCTCAGGAAGAAACAGGGAGATTATTCACTTGACACTGAAGATGGTTGCAACTCCTTCAGCCCCATACTTTACACTAACATGCTGAGCACTCCCAATTTAGAGGATGCTGATGTTTGTGGTACCTCTTCCTTCTGCTATTTGTTTAATTGTCCACCACCATTCATGATTGTATGTGCTGTGACAGCAGAGGTTTTACCTGAGCCATTGGTTATGAGATTATGTAGCTTTATCTATATCATGCTGCTGCTTAGCATGTTTATAATCCAATACTGTGGCGTCACCAGGTTAACACCCCATTTTTAGCTATGCCTGGTGCTGCTCCTGACATGCACTTCATTGAAGCAGGGTTTGTTCCTTGGCTTCTTGGTAATGGTAGCATGAGGGTTATGTTGGGCCATGCTCTGGAATACAATTCTGCTGATGGCACACAGCACATCGTGGATGTTCAATTTAAGTTGCCAGAGCTGTTCTTAACCTATCCCCACTTATCACGATTGTGGTGCCACAGAATACACTGGAGCGTATCCTTAGTATGAAGATGAAACTTTGTTTCCACAGGACTGAGCGGTGGTCATTCATATTGATAGCAATATGATCAGGTGGATCTATGACTGGCAGCTCAGTGGGGATGAGATCAAGTCTGGCAGATATGTCCTCTATTCAAGGAAGGAAAGAAACATAAACTAGCTGGATTGTATCCTGCTTTAACATCTATCATATGAAAAATGCTGGAATCTGTTATTGAGAATCAGGCAGTTAGCAAATTTTGATGCAATCAGGCAGAGTCAACATGGTTATATGAAAGGAAAATCATGTTTGACTCATTTATTGGGATTCCTTGAGGAAGTAACAAGCAGTGTGGAAGGCGGTGGCAAACTTGTATTGTTGCTGGCCTAGTAATCCATTAGTTATAATGGGGTAATGTTCTGGGGACCAGGTTTGAATCCCACCTCGGCAGATGGTGAAATTTGAATTCAATAAAATATGGAATTAAAAATCTAATTTGATTTATTGTCACATAAGAACATAAAAACTAGGAACAGGAGTGGGCCATCTGGCCACTCGAACCTGCTCCACCATTCAATAAGATCATGCCTGATCTTTTTGTGGACTTAGCTCCGCTTAACCGCCTGCTCACCATAACCATTAATTCCTTTACTGTTCAAAAAGTTATCTATCCTGGCCTTAAAAACATTCAGTGAGGTAGCCTCAACTGCTTCACTAGGCAGAGAATTCCACAGATTCACAACCCTTTGTGTGAAGAAGTTCCTCCTCAACTCAGTCCTAAATCTGCTTCCCCTTATTTTGAGGCTATGTCCCCTAGTTCTAGTTTCACCTGCCAGTGGAAACAACTTCCTTGCTTCTATCTTATCTATTCCCTTCAAAATCTTATGTTTCTATAAGATCTCCCCTCATTCTTCTGAATTCCAATGAGTCTCGTCCGAGGCTACTCAGTCTCTCCTTATAACCCAACCCTCTCAACTCTGGAATCAACCTAGTGAGTCTGTTCTGCACCCCCCTCCAATGCCAGTATATCTTTTCTCAAGTTTCACGTGTATTAGCATACAGTGAAAATAATTGTTTCTTGTATGCTATACAAAGCATACTGTTCATAGAGAAAGAAATGAGACAATGCAAAATGTAGTGTTGCAGTCATAGCTAGGCTGTAGAGAAAGATCAACTTAATGTGAAGTAAGTCCATTCAAAAGTCTGACAGCAGCAGGGAAGAAGCTGTTCTTGACTTGGTTGGTACGTGACCGCAGACTTTTTCCCCACTGAAGAAGGTGGAAGAGAGTATGTCCAGGGTGCATTGTATTCCTAATTAAGCTGGTTGCTTTGCCGAGGTGCTGGTGGCCTTTCTTAACTGTAGTGTCTTAAATATAGTGTATATAATTATGTCCATGAAACCATCGTTGATTGCTGCAAAAACCCATCTGTTTCACTAATGTCTTTTAGGGAAGGAAATCTGCTGTCCTTACCTGGCCTGGCTTACATGTGACTTCAGACCCACAGCAATGTGATCAATTCTTAAATGCCCTCAGGGATGGGCAATAAATGCTGGCCCAGCCAGCAACACCCACATCCCATGAATAAATAAATAAATTTGGATAAAAGGGAACCTGTGGATGTGGTGTACTTACATTTCCAGAAGGCATTTGACAAAGTGCCACATCAAAGATTACTATGCAAAATTAGAGTAGGAGATAACACTGAAATCATTAACATGGATAGAGGATTGGTTAGAATCATAGAATCCCTACAATGCAGAAAGGACATTCAGCTCATGATGTCTGCATCAACTCTCCAACCCAGGCCCTATCCTCTAACCCTACATATTTACCCCACTAATTCCCCTAGCCTATACATCTTGGGACATAATTTACCATGGCCAATCAACTTAACCTGCACATCTTTGGAATGTGGGAGGAAACTGGAGTACCCAGAGAAAATCCACACAGACACGGGAGAATGTGCAAACTCCACACAGGCAGTCACTTGAGGCCGGAATTGAACCTGGGTCTTTGTGGATGCGAGGCAACAATGCTAATCAGTGTGCCACTGTGCTGCCCTTACAGCTAACAGGAAACAGAGAGTAGGAATAAGTGGGTCTTTTTCAGGTTGATAAGATGTGTTGAGTGGAGTGCCACAGCGATCAATGCTCAGGCATCAACTATTTATATCAATTACTTAGATGAAGGGACTTAATGTGCGGTTGTTACATTTGCTGAGGACACAAAGATAGGCAGGAAAGTAAGTTATGAAAAGGACATAAGGAGCCTGCAAATGAACACAGATGTAAGTGAGTGGACAAACATTTGGCACATGAAATATGTGGGAAAATGTGAACTTGTCCACTTTAAAGGAAGAATAAAAAAAGTATATGTTATTTAAACCGAGGGAAATTGCAGAACTCTTGAGTTACAGAGGGATCTAGCTGTCCTGATACATCCATCAGGAAACGTTAGTATACAGGTATAGCAAGTGATTGAGAAGGCAAGTGGAAGTTATTGTTTATTGCAAGGGGAAATGGGATATAAAAGTAAGGATGTTTTGTTACAGTTGTACAAGGCATTGGTGAGACCACATCTGGAATACTGCACAGGTTTGGTATCTTTATTTAAGAAAGGATACAAATGAGTTAAAGCATTTCAGCGAAGGTTCACATGACTGAAACTGGAATGGGTGGTGTTATTTTATGAGGAAATGTTGGACAGACTGAACATGTATTGGCGTTTAAAAGTTTGCGAAGTGATCCTATTAAAATGGTTCAGACCTCACACTAGCAGTGACTAAGTGGGCACTACACTTTCCCTCGAGGCTGGAGTAAAAATCAGGATAAGTGCAAAGCTTCAAAGGTCCAAAGTGATAGCCATTAGTTGGTTTTGTGTTAGATATAAAATGAAATATTTATTTAAAAGATTAAAAGTAACAACATTTTTATTAATCCATACAAGTTTAGGAAGACATGAAGGTTTTGTAATTTATTTAAAAGCATAAAGTTCTATATATTGTAATGCTGTAACCTGTAAAAAGTGAATGGCTTTGGATAGGAGTTATTGGTCAGAGTGTGTGGGATTGAATGGTGAGAACCTCTGAACTGATGGGAAGTCAATGGATGTGAATATCGCACAAATAAAATCTATTCAATAGATATGGACAAAGTATTATAATAGTGTAACTTAATATAATGCTCCTGTCTCACACGTTATCCAATATCTGTCTGGACCAAAGGGGCACTGAAAAGTTCAGAAATTCCACACGATTATCACATTTATCAACAAGTTATATTTAAAATTAATCTCAACTTGTTTAAATTTCTGCTTACGGAATGGTGAATCCATATTCAGCTCAACACAATAGTCTATTTCATCACCTATAGCAGAGCAATAATTGTTGAATTATTTGGTGAGTTTGATGAGCAATATTATTAACCCTAAATCACTGGTGGACTATAACATTTTGCATCTGTCGATGATGGCGATGCCATTCCTCAATAACGATAAAGATTTAAATGAGGTCGAGTAAAATAGGTGACACCGTGTTCTGAAGCGATATTTTTGTGTTTATTCATAGTAAGGATTTCAATGTTGGGAAAATAAACTCTTCCAGATATTGCTGCCAGAGTTTCTGTAACTTCGTCATAGCAGGGATCAAGTATGAAGTAACAATTCTGCAATTGTGCCTGAATAATGGGGTCATTTTCAAATCTTCAATTTCATTGCTCTGGATTTTGAATTGGAACAAAAGGGATTTCACAAGGGATGCTAGGTTACTGCCCATTGAAAATGGCCCCCAATATACCTTGTGAGTGGTGTAACAGCGCTCCATACCAAGCACAGAACCATTCTTGATACAGTTAGCAATTTATGTAAAATTCTGGGCCATTTAATGGTGTGGTACAATAGGAATTGGAAAATGATTGTCCATAATTTTTTAATCAAGGATCCTTTCAGCCAGCTTCAGAGAACACTTTTATACATTAATGATCGAGATGGAGGAACTGAGGACATTGTGACAAAGTTACTAGACTATCATATAAAATAATAGTTCCAATTCTGGGCAAGTTTAATATCCAGTTATTTTCCATCAATTCCTAAATGAGAAGGCTGCCACCTGATCAAATATCTGGAGAGTTATAGGTCACTCTTGGGATGATATATCGTTGGCTGCTGCCACACTCTGTCAATGACCTTCTGTGCGTTCACATTGTCTGTGCTGATTAATGCAGAGATGGCTTCTTGTGACCTGAGAGAGTAGCTGGCAGCCAACAACCCCATCCTGACGCAGGTGTGAGTTTCTTGTCCAGTCAGAATTCCTGCTATAATTCCAGCAGCCAGGCTGTAAAAAAGAAAGATATTACTCAGCAAAGAAATTCCAAAAAATAGACCTAGCATTGTGATAGCTGTTTGGTTGTCACATTGTCAGTGAGCTATGACATCCCACTTGGTGTGGTGCAGACAATGGGACATCTTGCACACCTGGGGAATGGCTGTCCATTGCTGAAATGTACAAGAGGGATTTTTCAAACACAAACTAACTCTTCTTGTGGGAATTTTGCTAAGTCTTGTGATTTAGAAATGGATGAATGTAGAAGGCTAACTATTTACAAGCAGACCCAGGTGACTCTCAAATGAAAGGAAAAGACTAACCTGGGACATGAGAGGTTTGTGATGGATGCAAATATATCCCTAAAGGAAAAAAGAGCCAGTGAACAAATGGAAAGAACAGAAATTGTCGTTCAGGGATTGCCAAACTGTGTTTGATGAGCAGAGATGGAGATTTAGGAGAAAATATAGACTTGTACTGTAGTGTGCTGCAGGATGTGTCACTATAGGGAGGCACTAAAATCTTGCAAGTTCCTCTCCTGAGTCACATCTATAGAGAGGATGGGATAGTATGTGAAGATTGGGGGTTTCTCTGGAAGGAACAGAAAAAAATCAGAAGTGGAGTCTCACTTCCCCGTGGGATATTTTATGCATTTCCTGTCGAACTATTTCAAAATTACCTGCACATCAAGAGCAAAAAGCAAAACAAATGCACCCTCTCTCCAACTTTGGTGTGGGAATAACAAATATGAAGAGAGGTTGGATAGACTTGGGTTGTTTTCATTGGAGCGGAGAAGACTGAGGGGTGACCAGATTGAGGTGTACGAGATTATGAGGGGCGTGAGCAGGTTGGATAGGGAGCAGCTGTTCCCTTAATTAAAGGGTCAATCACAAGGAGACGTTTGTTCAAGGTGAGGTTCAGGAAGTTTAGGGGGGATGTGAGGAAAAACTTTATTACCCAGAGAGTGATGACAGTCTGAAAAGCACTGCCTGGGAGGTGGTAGAGACATGTGAGGAACAAGAGGAAATATAGCCAAGTTTTTACCACAAGATAGCATCCAGTATTGAGTTTCTAATATAACATAAAAGCAAAATAATGCAGGTGGTAGAAATGTGAAATAAAAACTTGATACTAAATACTTAGGTCCTGCAGCATCTGTGGAGGGAGAAACAGAGTTAACCTTATGGGTTTTGACTCTTTCTTACCATTATAGAATGGTTACAGTGAAGAAGTTGGCCATTTGACCCCCCCCACCTGCTACAATTCCTGTGGTGGGTAGGATGGGAAAATTCCCCCTGTTGTATCAATGTCTAATCTCTGGAGCAATAAGTCCCATTACTTTTTCCTATTCATGTAGCACTCAAATTTCTTCATCTGCTTATCCAATTCCCTTTAAAAGCCACAATTAAATCTGCCTCCAGCACATTCTCAGGTAGTGCATTCCAGATCTTACACTCTCTTTGCATTAAAAAAAAAGTTTTTTTTCTCATGTTGCAGTTGCTTGTTTTGGCAATCACCTTAAATCTGTGTCCTCTGCTTCTCAACCCTTCCATTAATGGAAAGTTCTCTCTAACTAATCTATCTCGACCCTTCAAGATTTAGAATATTTTTATCAAATCTCCTCGTAGTCTTCTCAGAGAACAGCCTTTACTTCTCCAATCTAGCCATATAACTGAAGTTCCTCGTCCCAGGAACCATTCTATTAATCTCACTTCTGCACCTTCTAGAAAACCTTCACATCTTCCCTGAAATGTGGTACCCAGAATTATCCTAGTTGAGGTCAAATCATTAAAGTTCATCACATCTTCCTTACTTTGTACTCTCTGCTTCTATTTATCAAGCCCAAGATCCTGTAAGTCATTTTACATAGGATTGCATGGGATATAGAAGGAAGGCTTGTGGCGCAGTGGGTAGCATTCTAACCTCTGAGCCAGAAATTAGGGGTTTGAGTCCCATGTCAGGACTTGATGGTCAAGTTCATTCATAACACAGCCAAACAGGTTAATTATCAACATGCAAATACTTACAACACGTACCAGTGACAAGTGGGAGAGATTCCCAATCATCCCGGTGCTTGACATCATTGTCCAAAGCTCCAGACTACAACATTCATGTAAAATACATGTTGCTACAGCAATATGGACTCTGAATAATCTATAATAAATAAGCCATTTGACCCATACAGATCATGCCTAGTGTTCATGCTCCACTCAGGTCTCCTCATACCTTACCATCTATTCCCTTCTCCTCATGCTTGCCTAGTTTCCCCTTAAATGCATCTATACTATTCACTTCTCCCACTCCCTGTAGCAACGAGTACTGCATTCTCTGAATTCCCTATCAGACAATTTAATTCTCTGCTTCACTGCCACTCTGATCTCTCTGTTCTCATCCTCTGACATTGTTCCAATGAAGCTCAACAGCAGTTTGAGAAACAACACCTCATCTTTTGACTTGGCCCTTTTACAGCCTTCTACACTCAACACTAAGTTGAAAAAATTCACTAATTTTGCAACAGTAGGCGGTCCTTACGATTATCCTGTTATAATGAAATGAAAAGAACTGAAAATACTACTTCCAATACCACCTCCTTCTGCTTTACACCATTATTCCTTTTATTATTTAATCTCTCCTGTCTTCCATCCTGTCACAGATCTTTCCATTTATTTTCTCCTCTCTTCCTCCCTTTCTTTGTCTTCACACTGGTAAAATTGTCAAGTTAAAGTTAAAATTTATTTATTAGTCACAAGTAAGGCTTATATTAACACTGCAATGAAGTAACTGTGAAATTCCCCCAGTTGCCACACTATGCTGCCTGTTCGGGTCAATACACCTAACCAGCATGTCTTTCAGAATGTGGGAGGAAACCAGCGCACCTGGAGGAAAACCATGCGGACACGGGGAAGAACGTGCAAACTCCACACAGACAGTGATCCAAGTCAGGAATCAAATCTGGATCCCTGGCACTGTGAAGCAGCAGTGCTAACCCACTGTGCTACCGTGCCACCCCAAGTTGTTGTTGAAGTTGAAGTTGTTGAAGGTGGCAGGGCCGGTTGAAAATCTGGTTAAAGTAGGTGTCTTGCATGCAAAGAGAGTGCTTTCTCTTACGGAAACGAGTGTAACTAGAGGCATCATAGAACCATAGAATCCCTGCAGCACAGAAGGAAGCCACTTGGCGTATCAAGTCTGCACTTACTCGCTAAAAGGGCATTTTACCCAGGCCCATCCCCCACTCTATCCCCTCCAACCCTCTGCATTTGGCATGACTAATCCACCTAACCTGCACATCTTTGGACTGTGGGAGGAAACCAGAGCGCCCAGAGAAAATCCACACAGTGCTTACTCCTGATGATAAAACTGAGGAGTCTCGGGGGCTACTTTGAGATGTTAACATGTAGGAAAATCACAGGAGTGAAAGAACACCTATCCCTGCACTCTGTGGCAGACTACAGCATGGTGTGAACAAGCTTTCCATTCCCCTGAATCCATCTTCACACAACAATGTGAACGGGACTTCCACCTGATATCTGAGTTAGCATTGTCCCTTCACCGGCAGCAGAGATTTAAGCCATTCAGAAATGGGTAACATTGACCTTTCTTACAAACAATAGATTAATAATAACAGACTTGCACATTTCTCTGAAATCGTTTCAGCTCCTAGATGATACATACTAAACACAATTTTTAACTTAGAAATGAGTAAGAGACTCATACACAGAGGGCTCTTCCACTCATTCAAGAACATGGTTCTCTTCTCTACATTATTTCTACATTATTTCATGCTTGCTGGTGAGTTTAATTGAAGCAGCTATTCCTAAAATGTTTTAAAATTATAAAATAGAAATTGCAGAACCAAAGCCAAGAAATTTATTTCTTTCCAATTTTTTTTCACAATTTTGTAACTTCTTGTCTCCACTTTTTGGGGCCCTGTGATCTTTGCAAGACGGCACACGGAGCACGGGATACAGCTGAAATGTAGGAAAATATGACATCAGTGTTTGTACAAGTGATTATATCGACTATTACATGTAGTTAAGGACATTGTGATGGGATTTTTAATTTAATATTTTGTATCTAGGTGTTTACCAATTCATCATTCATTGTGGCAATAATTGGATGATTTCAGTTCCCTGAGGGCAGGCAACACTTGCTTCCACTTTCTAAGCCCATCAATGACGCAAAGGAAATCTTTACAGGAGTTAACATAAATAAACCCATCTATTTCCTCTGTGAAGAGTAACCAAAGTGTATCCGATTTTATCAATATTTGTTCCACCATTCTCCTGTTGTTGTGGTGGTAATACTCGGAGGTATATCCTTTGGCCTTCTCTCTCCCTCACTCAAATAGGCATTCTTCACGTAACATGTTAGATAGTGAGAACCAATGATCTATTTGAACAAAAGGAGGGGACAGGATGTGTGAACAACAACTTACATTTTATATAGCACTTATAACATAAAACATCCCAAGGCACTGCACAGGAATGGTATAAAGCAGAATTTGACTCCAAGGGTGGGATTCTCTGGCTGTGTTCGCCCCCAAAACCGGAAAATCCCGCCCAAGGGCAACGGACCTGGGCATGGTTCAACAGCATCCCCATACCCCCCACCCACTACGATTCCTAATTTGAGCAGGACAGGAACCCCCCACCCTCTCCCTCCCCCTCCCCAAGTCAAATATGGTGATATGAGGGCAGTTGACCACAACGTTGACAGACTGAAAGGAGCATCTTAAAAGAGATGTTGACAAAAGGAGATTAGTGGGTTAGGGAATGAATTCCAGAGCTTAGGTATCTGAAGGTAAGGCCACCAATGAAGAAGCTTTTAAAATCAGGAATGCTCAAGGGGCTCAAATTAAATGAGTGCAGGTATGAGGATTGTGGGGCTGGAGGAGATTACAGAGATAGGAAATGTTAAGACCATGGACGGACTTGAAAAGAAGGATGGGAATTTTAATATCAAATTGTTGCTTGACTGGGGATGATGGGTGATGGAGACTTAGTGTGATAAAGGACAGAGGCAGCATTTTTTGACTGCCTCATGGTTACTGATGGTAGAATGTAGGAGGCCAGCCAGGAGTGCATTGCAATAGTGAAGTTTCTGATGGGCAGAACATAGAAATGCGATTTCAACAGGAATCACAAGAAAGCAATCACAATGGGAAGCTGTCCCAAGTGTAGCAGAAAGGGTTAACAGATGGGTATATTAATGTATGATATAGATGATGATGTTTGTCTGACATCAGTCAGTCATGTGTTAGACTCGAGAGAGAGGCTGGGATTATGCCTTGGAGCATCGCATTTACTCTATAGCCTGTTAAGATATAGTATTAATAAACTAAAGAAGAGTAACATTAATAAACTAATGCTAAACAGATAACTGAATATGTTTTCATTCTGATAAAGAACCAGGTCCCACTAGAATCCGAGATGGAAGGACCATTTCAGAACACCTAATGTTGCTGAGGTCAATCTAACACCCCATCTAATAAGACTATCTGCTCATGGATACTTTACATATTAATGTATAGAGCAGCTTACAACTGTATGAGCCATCTGTTTCTAGCATCATCAACCTCTATCAGTTTTCAAAATTGGATCCTCACATACACACTTTTTTCCCTTTGGGGAATAGTGGGGAAGTGGTGAAAGGATTCCTGAGCTAATTATCATTAATCATTATAATGAACTGCATTATGAATGCTCCTTCCATGGTTAACAAATCCAGGTGTTGGACTCAAACCCCGAGCTTCTGGTCCAGAGGTTGGAATGCTACCCACTGTGCCACAAGAGCTTCTCTTACCTGTATTAGCAAATAGATAGAAAAGCTTAGAATTTTATTAATGGAGAAACAGACTGAGGTAATCTGTGCAATCAAATATATGACACAGCTACACTAAGAAGAATGAAAAGATTGAGAAAGTTAAGCATGATCAAATTATTCAACACAACTGATAATTGAGTTCATAGAATCCTTACAGTGCAGGAGGCCATTTGGCCCATCAAATCTGCAATGACAACAATCCTACCTAGGCCCTATCCCCATTCATTTATCCTAGCTAGTTTCCCTGACACTAAGGGGCAATTTAGCACGGCCAATCTACTAAATCCGTACATCTTTGGACTGTGGGAGGAAACCAAAGCACCCAGAGGAAACCCATGCAGATAGGGGAAGAATGTGCAAACCTCACACAGGCAGTCACCCGAGGCTGGAATTGAAATCCAGGTCCCTGACACTGTGAGGCAGCAGTGCTAACCACTGTGCCACGGTGCCACCCCTCCAGTCGCCCCAGTTGCCTGTCTCTCTTCAGTGGCTATGTCCACCTGAGAGAGGGAGCATGTGGTTTTCACTGGTGTTTTGAAACTATATCAGGTTGCCAAAGCAACATGGAGCTTAAATATTTATTGCCAAGGATTCTTATACTTGATCATCTCTTGCTTCATAACCTATACCCTTGACCCTTATTGTTTATCCAGCTTCCCTTTAAATGCATCTATGTTAGCCACTTCATCGGGTCCTTGCAGTAATAAGTTCCAAATTCTAACTATTCTCTAAATAAAGACATTTCTCCTAAATTTCCTATTGTATTCATTATTTGATATTTATGGCCCCAGGTTCTGGTTCCCAACAATATGGAAATGTCTTCTCTGGGTCCACTTCAGTGAACCTTTTCATAATCTTAAAGTACGGCATAGTGACTAGCACTGCTGCCTCATAGTGCGAGGGACCCAGGTTCGATTGCAGCTTTCGATGACTGTGTGGAGTTTGCACGTTCTCCCCATATCTGCGTGGATTTCCTCTTGGTACTCCAGTTTCCTCCCACAGTCTAAGGATGTGCAGGTTAAGTGGATTGGTCATGCAAAATTGCCCCTAAGTATCCAGTGATATGTAGGTTCAGTGGATTAGCCATGGTAAGTGCACAAGGGTATGGGATGGAGGGTAAGGTGCACTTTTGGACAGTTGGTACAGATTCGATGGGCTTTTGAAAAGGCAATTTCAGTCCATGTTGCATCTGCAAAGACTTGTGAAGTCATCAAGTGAGTCAATATTGATGCAGAATTTAGTTGCAAAGGCATTAATGGCAAGAAACTATCTTCTGGAAAGATAGGTAGTGAGAATGTTCTAATATGTGTTTGGCTGACACAGGTTAAACATGGTGATGCTGCCAAAATGGACTATTTAAGAGAGAAATGTAACAGAAGTGGGGGGGATGTTATTCATACTGTATGTAGTTTAGTTAATTGCTAAAGTGTATAGATTGTTATGAATTGCTTTATTTTGTGTAGTTTTTATGAAAATTTATTATGACTATTCTTTGATGGGTGTTGGGGGTGTTGTAACTATGAATTTATAGAATTGTTATACTGGGGCTGTGACCTTAAAGTAAAATGAAGGGGTCATGTAACCTGTTCTGAACTCATTGACAGCAAGCCTGGGTGGTTTGATTGTTAGAAGTGAAAGAAGGCTCAGATTGCTTTACTGGAGAAGAAGCAAGGCGTTGCTTGGAGACAAGAAACAAGATGTTGCCTGGAGGCAATGGCAGAAGCCTGCATACTGAAAATGGATAGACTGTGAATTTCAAGTCCCAGAAGTGTTGAGAAAATTAGGTTGTAAACAGTTATGCTTTAAACTGTTTATTTATTTTCCAGGTAAGAAAGTTGAGGTCTCAAGGATAGCAATTCAACCAGGAAACAAATCCCATGTGATTTATTTCATCATTGAAATGGGTTTTGAGGGGAGAAGGATCTGAGATATTCCTGAAAATTCACGGACGTGGTTACTCTGCCAGGATCTGGGAGAAAGCGTGCAGCTATGGGCAGCAAGAAGCTATTGTTCATCAAAAGCAAGAATTGGCTGGGATCTCATGCTCAGGTTTAAATTATCAAATTCTTGAGAAGTTAAAACAAGGCTGGAGTATCCACCTGGTTTGCATTAGTGAAGGAATTAATCTCCTGGAAATGGAAATGGGGGCCGGGGGGCGGGGAATGATAGCAGGAAGAAACCTCACTTTGAAAGACAGTTGTAAGATTAAAAGTCCCAGGCTAAGAAAGGAAAATAACAGAAGTAAATCCTCAGAAGCTACAAATCACCTTGAACTACTTAAAGGACACACAAGGGAATGATCTGTTTTGTGGTTTAAAGTAGAAATTGTTTATATATTATTTATTCAATAGTGTTCTTAGTAATTTGTTACAGTAAAAGTCTTAAAAAGCAAAATCCTGTCGTATCATTTTTTCAGCTATTAACTGGAAGATTTAATTTAATTTTTAAATGATCAGTCCCTATGGGAATCCTATATTCATTCAGTGCTTCTTCAAAAATATTGGCAATACTGATCTACTTAATACAGTTTAACCTCACATTTTAGGGAATATTATACAAACACCAAATTTTGTTTTATTAGATTAATGTCTTCCAATAACCTGTTATATTTCCCATTCAATGTAGTACCACTCATAGCACATGATTCAATTTATGTTTTCCCTTGAAAATGGAAAACCACACAACTCTGATATTGAGTTATAAGAATTACAAACATTAAACAGTACTTCACTGCTGCCTCTTTAGCTCAGATAGTTTATGTATTCTGTATTATGAAATTACATGCTAATGGCATTGCCCATCCAGCCAATGTAGCAGCCACCTTCACCAGTTCTTTTTATCAAAACAATGTTCTCTTGGTGGGTCAGTTGTTTCATTTCATTTTATTGCAACATAATGTTTCTCTCTCATTTTCTTTCTTTCTTTCTATTGACAGTTTTCCAAAGACTTTTCTTTTCCTACTATCTTACAGTTCTCTTCTGCAACTGTGAACAAATCCTTGATTGGAACAGTTACTGGATCTCTCTGTTGAGATTTCAACATCCTTTTCCCAGAGGATTCAATGAGAAACAATTCTAGTCGCATTTCCATGATAGACAAGATCAGGAAATTTTTCAGGTTACAAAATTGACCAAAATAGATCTCAAGTCTGAACTGTGGCCCACTGTTATTTCCCTTTATGTGCTTAATATAGCTGTAACTTTTGTGTGAAAAAGAGAGCATGTATGCTGGAAATTTAAGGACCAATGTGCTTTTTAGAGGTTGATACTGAGTTGAATATCAGTCACCTTGGCACATGTACTATACTTTACACTTATCACACTAAGTCATAATCCAGCAACTCGGGGTTGTAATTAAAGGACCAGTTGCCTGCCCAGTTATTTTGACAGAGATATGGAATGTATGGAGGGTAAAGGATGAAAGGCTGGCCAGGGGAGCATTGGATAGTTGCGTCTGGAGCTAACAGCACACAACGAAGGTTTCAGTGACATAGAGACTGAACACAATAAGAACACCAGGTTAGAGTCCAACCAATTTATTTGATAGTAAACTCAGAAGCTTTTGGGGTTCGCCCCTTTGTCAGGTGAATGGAGAGTTCTGGCCTCAGACAGAGCATATAACAGCTGTTATATGCTTCTTACTGTGTTTACCCCAATCCAACGCCAGCATCTCCACATCATGGAGACTGAAGTGAGAACAGATATAGGGAATGTTAAGGTAAAAGCAGACAGCCTTTGTGAGATGGTAAAGAAGGCATGGAAGGAGATGGGATAGAAATTAGAAAGAAATTAGAATTTAGGATTGTGGCTGGAGGGGAATTAGCTGGAAGTTTCCAGCTTCATGGATAAGGAGAAGCAGCAGGGGAATTTGAACAGATGATTTCAAAGAACAAAGATGTTGCGAACTCTTTGCACTTGCAGGAGTTGAGAGAACTTCAAAGGGGAAGCAGACTATCTAACATCCACCACACCGCACCCTCCCCACCCCCCGCCACCTCCCCCCCCCGCCCGCCCCCAGCCACTCACTGAACAGGAAGCCCACTTCATTTATTTTCGTGAAATGGGTAAGTTATTCCAGGGAACTGAAGCCATTGTCTCCATTCATTCTTTCTAACTCTCAGGTTGGATTTTGCAGGGCTGAGAGTCGAAGAAGAAACATATCATAACCTTTCTTTACCTCATTTTCCAAAAATAATTTACTTAAAAATGTGACAACTGCAGCTGATCATCAATGTTAAAAAATCTAGATTTGAGATGTGGAGATCACTGATCTAAGATCATTGCCTCAGGATTTAACAAATGTATGCTTAAGTTGCTGAGTTTCACATGTTTGAAACTGCATCCAATGAATGTACTCATGTGCTGGGAGCGATTAGCACAAAGTGCAGACTTAAGCACAGCAAGATCTGTTGCTATTACCATGATGACAAACAGTAAAAAAACAATGACTCTTAGGAATAAGGAGGAACCAAAAATGGTGCAAGAAGAAATTGAGGAAGACAAATGAGACAGTAAGGTAGAGAATAAGGGAAGGTATAGGAATCATGGGAAAGAAGAATAGAATTTATACAGGAAAAACAAACTTGTTACATTATATCACAGGAGCCTAACACTGGCATTAAGGCTTACATCCAAATAAGGGGTAACCCTCCAATTCATTTTCAAATATTTAATTCCATTTAATATGAACTGATCACAAAACTCTTCGTTCATCAAGAATTCAGTTATCAATGAAAATAAATTCTTAATACTTCTTTATTTAAAATATGGAATACCTTCTGGCAAGATTTGTTTTAATGCACTTTGGTCAACTGCACATGACCAGAGGCTGTTTATACAATAGGGAATTCAGCTGGGCTGGCTAATTAATTTTCTAGAATGTTTGTTTTATGTTACGCAATTATCTACAATTCAACCGGTTTAGATAGGTCCTGATGACGCTATTTTTGTCAGTTAGCTTAACAGTACAGCTTCCATTAATCCAGTGTAAATTCACTCTGAACTGCTGCCAGGTTTTGAGCCTGTGGAGCCAGAAGGTCTGTGGGGAATAAAGGAACACATCTCCCCTAGCAAGCAGCTAAACATGTGCCCCCACAATGATGTCTGGTCATTCCTAGTCAAGTCACACTAAGGGAAAGCAGGAGGCTGCACAAACCCTGTTCAAAGCTCCCTGAGGTCTAGTGGCAAGAGTAGGATTGCTGCTGAATGCTCTGATTAGGCTGTCTGGATTATAGCAACGGAAACCTTACTCCCTCAAATTATGAACTTGTAAGGAAATAGGGGTGTTTATGAATGGAATACTTTTCCTTTTTTATATACCCAGCAAATACTTAATCTACAGTTTGAGTTAGAGACTTGATAAAGCAGTACTTTCATTACCCCATCAAGTACTTCCTGACTTAAGCATCAGGTGTTTAAGCTTATTTACAAGTAGGCTTACACTAACACTGCAATGAAGTTACTGTGAAGATCCCCTAGATGTACAGTGATTTTCAATTCCCTTTTGCCCTGCTTGTGAGAGCAAAATAACATGATCAGTTTAAATGCAAAGTTACTGCTTTTTGTATGGCTCCCTCTCTGACCTTTGCCTAGAAAGATCCGAGCTTACGTGTGGAAATGGCAGGAACCTAATCAATTTTAATCGGGATCAGATGAAGTTACAACCCCCCTAATTTGTTTCAGTCTGTTGGATTATCATCCATTGCTGTTCTGATCCACCGAACATTAGAAGTCTAAGTTAGGATGTAGCTATTTTGAACATACAATCAAGGGATGCTCAACTCCAGTTAGGAGAGCTAGATGGAGAGAGAACACACTTCTTTACATCAGCTGCTGCATGTTTAGAAGTATAAAACCATCCCCATTGTGCTCCTGTTGTGGTAGGAGTTGCACGAATTTTGCTGCTGTTTTAAAGAGGGGCTTCCTTCCATCCCTGAGGTCAGCCAGGAGAGCACTGAGATAGTTCAGGCAGGAGGCGTGAAAGACATGGATAAGGGCACCAGCAGCAAGTGGCTGAGACAATAGTGGTGGCAGTAGGCAGTTTTTATGATGGAGATTTATGGGGTCTCAAGCTCACTTAGGATATATTGGGTTATTTTGCTGGAGAATGCAATCCAGTCACACAATTAACAGGAGCACAGCATCTTGTCCACAAACTTCATTGTTTTATAGAAGCCAAGGAAGATAATAATGAGTCTCTGAAGACAGTGAGATACCTGTGAAATAGATCTGGGAGAGTGAAGACAATTATGGGAATCACTGTGACTGCCATTATGTAGAGAGAAGGAATCTCTCCGGGGTAGTGTAATGATTACTCACCCCAGCCGCTGAGAGACCTGCAGATAACTCCTGATAAATGCTTTTGTGTTTTTACCTAAAATTAAACTTTTAGGTCGAATCCTCAATTAGAAATCAACAAAACAAAAACAAACATTTAGCAGTCGTTTAAAAATCTTTGTATTCCATCTAAACATTCATTCAGTAACTCCTCAACTGAAATACTAATATCATTGTGCCTTGATATTGCACCTGTCATAGAATCAGACAACACTACTGCACAAGAGGCTATTTGGCCCAGCGGATTTGTGCTGACTCTACAGAAAAGCAAACTAGTTAGTTCCTCTTTCTGGTGTTTCTTTTGCTTCAAGTAATTATCAAAATTCCTTTTGAAAGCTGCAACTGAATGAGCTTCTATCAGCCAATTCCAATGCATTCCAAATCCAAATCACTCGCTGCATAAAGATACTTTTCCTCATGTAGCCTTTTCCCAATCATAATCTTTCAGGAAATGCTGTCCTGCCTTAACACAGGCACCGACAGGAAAGGGAATATCTGTGCACTGCACTTCATGCGCTGAGCAGTCAAAAGATGGATACCTGAGAAACACTTGAGCCATCATCCTGGGAACTGTTACATGAACCACATGATTGAAGCAAAAGGGTTTTATCCACTGAAATTAGATATGGTTGAAGTGAATCAGTAGTAGTTTGATAACGCTGGATCATTTACTGATTGTACGTGTAGCTGACAATGCTTGTCATGCATTCCTAAGACGCACTGACATTTTGCAGACATGATTGTCCAGTTAAATTTGGTTTGAACTTTGTGGAAAATAGTTTTACCAGACAAAAGTAAGATTTTGATTGACTTTAAAATTAAGAGAGAAGAGATCCATATAACATTACAACAGAAAGAGGCCTTTCGGCCCATCATATTCGTGCAGGCTTTTTGGAAGAGTTATCAATTAGTCTCACTCCTCTGCCTTTGCCCATAACTCTACAATTTTGCGTTGAAATATCTGAGAAATCCCATTGATGAAGCAAACAGCAACACCATGACAAACATCTGCAGAATCATCCTGTTCTTGAACATTGAAGCAGAGCGTTTGTATATATTTTTCCAGTTACTTGTCAGTTTGAATTTGTGCAGTGAGACTCCAGTTATTTTCACTCAGTTCTTTTCAACTGGTATTCTACAAGCCAAGACAACTTAGTTTAACTCTTTCTCAGACTTCTCTCTTCATGGAAGTCTGCTCAACATCACAGTTCAATTCATATCTAAATAACAAGAGAAGCTTTTGCATTTAATGAGGGACTGCAGAATGTTAGCTGTTAGAATATTGGAACAAAACTGGTCATCATTTCAACACTGCGATCATTATCTTCAGACTAAACAAGAATCTGCTCACAGAAGCACCAAAGGTTTTTAAACAGAAAAATGAATTTATATGAATGGGAATTGGCGGGAGGAAGGGCGGGGGTTGATGAAATACACTATAATGAAAAGGTTTTGTGTTTAAGATGTCCCCAAGCAGATGGACAGGCACTCCCTCCCCAATGAACTGCGTGGGAGGAAGATTCCTTTCAAGGGTGGGTTAGCGGTTTACGATCAAAGTGGAAAGCACGCTTTGCAATTTCGCTGCTGGTAGGAAAAACGCGACAAACATGAAAGAACAAGTTTGCAGTATATAGTCACCATTTCACGCACGCGAGGTTGGCTAGTTGGAATCGTTCTCCTACCATAAACGATTGCGTTTCTTTAAATTTCTGGATTAGTTGTTTTCAAAAATGGAAAAAAACACTCTGGAATTGATTTTGTCTTTTAATATCTTTGCGGAGATAAATAACTCACTGAAGGTCTTTCAGTTAATTTATTTCTGTTCAACATTATCGTTCGTGTCTTCTTCGTTCATATATTCTATGCTAATCTGTATAATCAAAGGAAATCCCTTGTTTCTTTGAACTAATCCTTTCCAAATTGTTACTGTAGTTTGGTTAGGGTGGGTGGATGAGAGATGTAACTACCACTGAATCAAGTGAGATTAGAGGGCTGGTTGAAGGATTTGTCACCGCCTTTGAGATGCATTTATTTCCATTATTTCTGTACATGCTTTTACAAATGGCAAAACCTAGAAACTCTACTTCGCAAGAGTCTGTTACAATCAGGCTTCCTTCACAATGTCTGCACAGAATCCCACATCTTTTATCACATGACTTGACAACGCAGTTTCAAGTGAGCTACCTTCGTGACTGCTCCAGTCACAATGTTTTGACTCAACGTGAGATAAATGAAGGATGTGTCACAGCCTGCATATGTGACTACATGACTTGACTAATGGCATAAACCATAAGCCAATTATCATTTCTCGTGGCCCAGTTCAAAGATCTTCCAATCTAACTATTTCTGCAGATTCCATCTCCTCCTGGAAGAAGTTACCTGCTTGCCAGAATGTGGTTCCACAAGAAACTGCCAAACCTCACCAACATTCCCATTATCATACAGGAACCTAGGTGCTGAGTGAGTGTCAGCAAACAATTCTATCACTGGGTGGGTCAAGGGGCCCAAACCTCTCCCCATCTGATGACCAAACATGTAAACTTCCAGCAGGATAGCAACCTGGGCCGCGATTCTCCTATTGCGGCCCGCCAGTTTTCTGGCGGGTCCAGCCGGGAGATGTGCATTTGCGGCGTTGAACTGGGATTTGCGCATGCGTGGGGAATGCATGTGCATCTCCCGGAGCTGGCGAGCAGTCGGCGGTCAGACATGCTGGAAACTGGCAGGAAGGCAGGTAAGTAATTTAAATCTTTTTAAAATCTATTTTAAATATATATATAGTTAATTATCGTGACCTTTCAGGTCCCGGTCGAATCTCCCAACCCGCCAGGGGTATTTCATTCTGGCAGAGTTCAGACTAGCTCCTCATATTCAGGGAGCTAGAGAGAGAACCTTTTGGAATGAAGAGGGGGTGCAATCGGAGCCCCCTTGGGGGTCAGATTGCAGGTACTGATGCCCAACAAATGGGAGTTTGACAGTTTGGGGCCACTGTGCATGCACAGAGCTCCAGTACTGTCAAACTCCGGAGCGATTAGGGCCTGCTTCCCTTAGGTTTTTAATGAGATTCAGGTGAGAAGCTGAACTGTCAGGATTGGCGTGATCTAGAACAGTTTTCCTGCCAATTCAGCACTTTTGGGACAACAACAACGCCCCCCCCCCCACCCCAGGGATGCAGTTTACTCAACACAGCTGAGAACTCAAAAGGTTATCCTGGCCATTTGGCTCCGCTATCTTATCCAATATTGTCACTGGTGGGAACACAGCTACCAGACATCATTGCATTTAAATGAGCCAGTGAACCCTCAAAAATTCTCCCACTGACAAGGGTCAACTCTTACACCGAGTATAAAATGTGAACTGCCAGTGTGGGTGGTCGTCATTTTGAAATGTGAAAAAAATCACAACACTGAAAATTCATATTAATGTGGCATTGATTAATTCTACAAAGATAGTTTTAACCACAATCAAAGCATTTTAAAACCAGTCATTGTCAAATTGTCTTTGGCATCTGAAGCAAAAAGTTCATCAAATTCATTCAGTCATTTGGCTAAGGACCCCACTCTGGATCAGGTACAACGGCCGGAATTTTCGGCCCATTCCCACCAGTGGGATCTTCCAATCCCACTGACGTGAACCCCCGCCATGAGTTTCCTTGTGGTGAGAAGTGCATAAAACAGTAAACCCTATTGACCAGAAGATCCTACCTCCAGCCAATGGTGGGCCACCTCCACTGATGTGAAACATGCAGCTCGAGGCGCTGAAAGTCCTGCCCCATGTTTTCGGTTTCAGAATGACCTCTCCGAAACAAATCATCTCCTTTCCATCCACTGAATTGGATATTCTGCATTTTCTGAACCATCTGATGATGCTTATTGTAGTGGTAGCATCCCACAATGTTAATGTAAGCCTTACTTGTGACCAATAAATAAACTTTTAACTTTTCACTAGAAGTGTTTTTGACCATTTCCACTCCACAGTTAGTTCGCTGGGCACATTGAAATCCATGCACATTTCATCTATGCTGCCGATGTAATGTAAAGGATATCAATGTTGTTGCTGCTGGAATTGGCAATTTAGGCATTGCTCTTTTTGTAGTTGTTGAGTGACCTTGGTCTTCTGCAGCAACACCAGACAATTTTGTTCCATAATGTGGCTACATCAAATATCTGTTGCTCTGAAAAGTTTCCTGGACTTAGGATTTGATTTGGCCCGCTTAAATGCATAGATATACATTGCATTTCTGGTGACCCTTCAGGCCCTTATAGCTTGAGATTCCCTGTTTGCTTGATCCTTTGTGCTGCAGTAAATAAAGCATGTGGTGGGAAAAATGAAGGCTGACTACAAACGCGAGTACAGAATGCTATGGCTGAGAAGTAGGGTCAACTGGGATGCCAGTAATGCAAATACAAGGTTTTTGGGGCTGATAAAATGGGGTCTTATACACTGAGTTCACCTATACACTGTAATCTACAGTATTTGCCTCCTCTAATAACATAGTTTAAGTTTGGACAGTTACAGGTAGGAAACAGAATTTGTGAACTCGTATCCAACCTCTACACATCAACATTCCACAGCTAGAGTCAAAATCACAGAAAAACTCCATGAATAAATGCTATTAGTCCGATAAAGATTACAATCTTAGTTCACTGACAGAGTTCATGGTTATAAGGTACACAGGTTGGTGAAGATAGCTAATGGCAGCATGTTGGCACAGTGGTTAGCACTCACAGTGTCAGGGATCCAGGTTCGATTCCCGGCTTGGGTCACTGTCTGTGTGGAGTTTGCACGTTCTCCCTGTGTATGCGTGGGTTTCCTCCGGGTGCTCCGGTTTCCTCCCACATTCTGAAAGACACCCTGGTTAGGTGTTTTGACCTGAAGAGGCGCTGGAATGTGGTGACTAGGGCAATTTCACGGTAATTTCATTGCAGCGTAAGCCTTACTTGTGACTAATGAATAAACTTTAAAGTGCCTTACCTGTCACCAGCTCCAGATACATTCAGTATTTCTTCTTCTTTAATGGCAATTGCTGGGTAATGGACAGCACAAACCTTATCAGGTTCAATCTGGGAGAAAACAAAAACATCTAAACATAGGATACCATGTGTTAGAGCCCCAGTTGTCCATGGTATTGAGTAATGGACTTCCATAGATGGAGTTGCCAATCAAAGGGTCAGCACTTCCCCACTCAGGGAGTAAGGGAAGCCAGAGACTGGGTCCTCCTGGGCCTTTCTCAGTTTTAGAGGTGTAGGCAAGGCTAATGGCAGTTCCCAACTCAGATTCTTTTCCCCGCCTGCTGTAAGAGGCTCACTAGCTAGGTGTCAATTCAATTTTGTGTGACTTGGATGAACTCGAGTGAGTTGCAGAAAATAATCACACTATTGAGAGGAGGAATGATGGGTGACTATCTGAAGGGTGGGGATAGGGATAATTAGAAGAGGATTGGGCACCATGCAATGCCAAGGGGCCTAATGGGGGTGGGGCCTAATAGGGCAGAGCCTCAGAGGGGAGATCAGTGAAGTGGGGGTGTCCCACTGCTGCTCTGCACTTGGCAGTGACAGAGGGAGGGAGGCCAATGATTGGGGCTGGCCATCAGGGTGGGTGAGGCTCAGCGACTGGGAGGCCGGCAGTCAGGAGTCACTGCGCATGCGCCGATCTCAGCATTGACAGATTGGCGCATGTGCAGTGGCCCACTCAGTTTTATGCTGCCGGCCTCTCCAGCAAGAACAGGCCCCATTCCCAGAATTTCAGCATGATTCACACTGAGGCACTCTGCAGTGCACAGAGAGTGGGAGATTCATTCTGAAAATCCCGCTTGAAAAAAAAGTCTGATTTACTCCAGTTTTTATATGAATTCAACACTTAGAATTTTTTTTGAAGAATTGCCCTTGTTATTTTAATAGAATTCCTATAGTACAGACAGAGGCCATTCGGCCCATTGAGTCTGTACTGACCACAATCCCACCCAGGCCCCATCCCCACATTCCCATGCATTCACCCCTGCTAATCCCCCGACACTAGAGTCAATTTAGCATGGCCAATCCATCAAATCCATACATCTTTGGACTGTGGGAGGAAACCAGAACACCCAGAGGAAACCCACGCAGACACAAGGAGAATGTGCAAATGCCACACAGACAGTGGCCCAAGACTGGAATTGAACCTGGGACCCTGGCGCTGTGAGGCAGCAGTGCTAACCACTGCACCATTGTGCCATTATGTATACTTAGGATGGATCGAATGAATTTTTATTTATGCATGAAGATTCTCCCTGGGTTTTTTTGATTAGTCTGATTCAGATGGTCATGTGATAAAGTGGTTAATGGGAGGAGCTAGCTCTGTAGGAGAAAAAAAATAGCTTTTCAGTTCTTGTTGGAGTCTGTTGAAAAACATTTTACAAATTGCTCTGAAACTCATTTTCACTCTGAAACCTTCAAGACTGTCTCACAGCAACTATATTTATGGGTTCTAATTGTATTTAAAGTGGCATTGTAAGTCTGTACGTTGAATGTTACTTTGCTTATTTAGAACAACAATGATTAGTTAAAAGTTAAAGTTATTTCTTTTCATTTTTAAATATTGTTCAACTGTTAATAGTTGGGCTGCTTCATTTGTTACAGTTATAGATAAACTGTGCTAGTAAGTAATTAGATTGGATAGGTAGATGCAGGAGAAAGAGGATAAGGGTTCAAGTTATTCATTTGTGTGGATGGAAATATTAACAGAGTAGTAGGGCTAAGTGGCCTGTTCCTGTGTTTTAACTTCTATGTATTTTCAAGGCAACACATATTTCCCATCATGCAGCAATGGCCAAGGGCGGTGTGGTCATTAGTGACCCAGGATAACACACTGCAGTGTGGTATATATTGGGTTACTTGACTTATCTCCTACCTCATAGTGACCGTTCACAAGTAACTGGTGATCTTGCATTGGGATGTCTGTTTGCCTTGTTGGCAAAACAATGTGTAGAATGTTCGAGAAGGAACCAAAATTCATGCCAACATTTTATGAATCAACAAACAGGAGCTGTAGACAGATCACTCGCCAGCGTGTGAACATTCCAATTTTACTGCTAACCTGAGGGGATTTCTTTGGTTGAAGACAAATAGTTCCTTCTTCACTTTTACCACAGAGGAGTACACCTTGCTGACCCAAAGTTACAATCACACAATGCAAGTGTTTCAACAGTGGCCGTGACATCTCCAGTGCAACATCAATGACATCTCCCATCGCCAAGGGCAACTCTGTACAAAATTGGATGGTAACTTTAAGACATTAAAGGAAAGTTCAAACTGAGTGCAGCAGCTCACCAATCCAACATATGGCATACAGCTATGTCCCTTCATAGTGGCAGCACACCCCATCCTACACACACTGCATCTACATTGTTAGAATAAAATCATCAATTACATTTACCTTTGTCTCCTGTCACTGGCTCTGATTATCTTGCCCTGCATTCAAATGCAACAGTTAATCAGAAGCAGAATAAAACAGCGGCTATGGTAGGTTGTCCGTCGGTTAAGATTTCAAAGTTCAAGAATGGGAGATGTATTTCCAGAGAGGACAGAGATGACACATCAAATCTGCCAAGAATCAGAGGGGTTCAGGATGCCTGAATTGTGCACTGATCTCTGTGTTTTCAGCAACCTCAGGAATAGGAAGTAGACCTAGCCACACTGCCACTGTCCCCTGAGGATCTGAGGGATGGAGTGAGGTGATGTTTGTGAAGGATGGAAGAGGCCAGTGTCTCTAACTAAACACATGTGGATGAAGAAAGTGAGAAGCAGAGGTATGGCTTGTTCAGTGGGGAAAAAGTGCACCAAGGGAATCCAGGACCCCCGGGAAGGGGGTTTAAGCTGAGTGTGATAACACTCAGGTGGCAAGCCCCACACTCTGACTTTCCCAGCATTCTCCCACACAGCACTTCTCAGAACAACACATTTTACAGTTTCTTTCATCTGTTTCTCTTCAGGGATCTCACGTCCCCACCTGAACAGCCAACTTACTCTCAGCCGAATGTCTCTCGCACCCATGCCTTTCACTCGCCCTCCATAAATGCTGTTATTCCGATCTATCCAGACAAGCCAGTACTCACACTCACAACTCTCTGCTTCTGTTTCTGTCGGCAGGCAGAGCACAATCTCAGAGAGAAGGAGAGACTTGAGTGGTTCGCCAGAGAGGCATACTGCTGGTTACCAGCATTGTGAGTCCACCTGCTCCGGAGGGAAGGAGGTCCAGTTCCCAGAGGTCTCAGATGTCAGCAACGGTTGAGCATGAAAACCAATGCCTCCTAAGAAACCAGCGCTCACATACTGAGGGACCTATCCCCCGTCTTGTGACTCTGTGTCCCTTCCCGCTGTCCTTTGGAGCACTGTGGACAGAGAAGACAGCAGCAATTGCTTTTGGTGTTGCTCCTGTTATTTCCAAAGCTGTTGGTGTTACTGCTGTTCTTGTTCCTCATCAGAGGCACCAGGATTTGAGCTGCATCCGCTGCCCCCATGGTGCAGTGAAGACTGACATCAGGGAAATGCACAAAGATGTGTCAGCTGACTTCTAAGAAGGTGGAAAACATCTGCCATGCAGTAACAGCACATTCTTGAGTAAAAGTGCCATGAGCCCCAGCCAGGGCTGGAGTTATCCAGTTCCAATGTTTAATACCTTCCCAGCCTGTCAGTTTCACTGAAGGAGCACCCCTGGCTGTACATGCTCCTGATTGACCCTGACAAGTTCCATACAGCTGGAGATACCCATCCAGTAGCTGTTCAAGCCAGAATGCTGGGTTCAATTCACAGTTAATTGGGAAATTAAATATTTTAATTACCTGCCCAACAGCCCCAAGCTTCACCAGCAAAGCTGTGCAGGTTAAACCTGGAAGTGGGTGATATTCCGTCAGGTTTCTGACCTGCACCATTTTGTGGGATTTAACCTTCTGCTCTGTCCCTGAACCTGGCTGCTCTCGGTGGTTAAAATTCTGCCCTTTATCCATGTTGGCTCCGAGCTGTTTTGAAACAAGCTGTAAACAATATAACCATTGGAAATTCCCACCTGCTGGGACGGGTAATCTGAGCACTTCATTCATTGCCCGTAGTTCCATTAGATTGGGTGATGTATAAGTGAGGCTTTTCCAACTATCTGACTTGAATGGTTTGCAAGCTGTAATGCTATCTGTCGGTTCAAACAACACTGCAAACAAAACAACAGGTGAAAACATGGTGAAGCTTTCTTCAACGTTCCATGGCTTTAGCAGAAAAATTATAAATGCTGCTTTTGCTGCCTATAGCACATCAGCCTTTCTGTGCAGATGGTGAAATGAATATCATTCCTGTCTCTGCTTTAATGGAACCAGCTGCAAATAAACTTTGTGCTCTCAGCACCTGGTTATGATCAGCCATAGAAACATACAAATTAGGAGCTGGAGTAGGCCATTCAGTCCTTCGAGCCTGCTCCACCATTTAAAATGATCATATCGCAACACCATACTCTGCTTGATTCAGTTATGTGCCTGGTACGGCCCATTACCTGGTATTCCATGTTCTTCTGCAAAACTGCAGACATAATCGATAGTCGACGTGGGGATATTTCCATCTAGACACACAAGCGGGGCTGATTGGAGTTGCTTCTTAAACTTAGAAACCTATAAATAACAATCAATCCAGAAATAGAGAGGATCAGAATGGCGTTATAGGAAAGACCTGAGGTAAGAATCGATATCTCACAAAAATTATATCAATTCCTCAGAATGTTGGGTGTTTCTGGGATTGTATTCATCAATGTTAGGGACAGTAATACATATCTATTAATTCTGATTTTAATCCAACACAAGTGGCAGGAACTATGTGATTTGAATCAGATACTGTTTTTTGTATTGACACCTTGCGTACTTAATCCCCATTGACTTCAAATGACAGCACAGACCAGACCTGCAGCTTTGTCTGGTTCAATTCCACATCATGAATCTGCCAAGAAAGCACGTGAGAGTAGTCTGATTTCTCTTTTTTTTAATAGTTTCTGAAACTTAAGGGCTGCCACATCTAGTTTAGTAAGTGGCTGAGGAGCTCGGTTTTCCTTACATACGGCTCTGTTATTTGCCGGTGAATGTCCATGTCTCCAAGGCCCAGGCTTAGCTCTCCATTCGCTTTGATCACTGCACAGTACACAGCTGTACTATGTTCTGGTAACATTACCACGGCACTGGTATCCTAGGAAGAGGGAGAGAAATTTTAGCACCAGACAAAACACACAGTCAGAAACAGATGGTATGTTCTTCCACAATCACATACAGTATTTACATTGCATCTTTAACATCAAAAAACTCAAGGTGCTTCACACGGCTATTGTAAAACAAAATATGTCTGTCAGAGACAAATGCAGTTATTAGAGCAGATGTCCAAAAGTTTGGTGGAAGAGGCCAGTTTAAGATGTATCGTAAGAGTAGAAATGAAGGCAGAGATACAGAGATGTTTGGGGAGGAGCTCTAGAGCAGAGGACCCAGGCACCTAACATATGGCCACCAATCGTGGAATGGATAAAATCAAGATACTCAAAAGACCAGAATTTAAAAAGCGCAGATATCTCAGAAGGTGCATTTACCCGAACAGGCGCCAGAATGTAGCGACTAGGGGATTTTCACAGTAACTTCATCGCAGTGTTAATGTAAGCTTTACTTGTTGCCTAATAAAATAAATATATAGGTTGTAAGTCTGGAGAAGATGAAGGAAGGGGAAAGGCTACAGAAAGATTTGAAAACAAGGAAACATACTGCTGTGGAAAATCCTCCTGAACACAGTGTAGAAATTCTTCATTCTCTTCACACAATTACTCTGATATAGACTGGTGTCATGATGGCCATGGGAGATCATCCATTGATCTCGTTGAATATGAGCTCCTCTATTAGGGGAGTGTAGGTTTACCCAATAGGAAAGGAGCAGAGGGGGTTAAAACCACTTAACTCCAGTCAGGCTGGCAGTCAATAGACTTGGGATCACTCTACACTCTGTAACCGTTCACTGTCTGTCCCTTAGCAGAGGTGTTTTCCATTTTAAAAAGAGATTGTGGTGCTTACTCCAAAAGTCCCTTTGTTTTAAAGTGATTCGCAGCAAACTCCGGATTGAAACAGAAGTTTAATTTATTCACACATAGGCAAATAGAAAGGAGGGTGTTTTACAACTATGAATAACTCAACGGTAAAAGAACAATAAATAGGTATCAGTTCACGTGATTTCCATTGTCCAGAAAATCCAAACTCAGATTCCCTCATGGAGAAATTCCAATTTATGCAAGTTCTTGGCTGAAGGCAGAAATGCAGAATTCCTTTAAAGATGGTGGTATTACACAGAGAAAAGGTTGATAGCCAAAACCTTGGTCTGCTGGGGAGTTTGTGCCCAGTGGCTTCCAGATAAACAAGTTTTGAAGAGGTTTAGACTTGTAGTAGGCTACTTTGTCAGCCTGGAGTCCTGCTTTTTGATGTCCGTGGGTTGGAGTTAAATCAGTAGACTGCATTGTGAGGCTAGAAAGGCAATGTTAAAAACTGCCCAAAGCTTGGGTCATGTGATGATGCTCATTAATGAGTTAACTGCTGCTTAACAAGCAGCTTCTGTGTTTCTGGCCAAAGTCCATTGTTTACTAAAGAAGATTTTCTGGTGGCTTTTAGCCACTTTGTTATAGACCAGGCTGCAATGACAAGTTGTCTGCTGATGTTCTCACTTTATGGATTATACAGTGGTCTTAAAATGAGGTGTGAGATTCCACAAGGATAAGAGAGGAGCTCCTTTGTCCTTGTAACTACTGTTGGAAATTTCCAGAAACTGTGGCCAATCTTGTGATCATGTGACCTATAATTTGGTTCAGCAAAGTTCATGGGCTGGATTTTCCATTCCCTCTGCGATGTGTTTCGCGTTGGCGGGGGGGGGGGGGTGGGGGGGGCCTGCTATTGGCCGATGGCAGGATCTTCCAGTCCCACCATTGTCAATGGGGTTTCCCATTGTTTATAACCCTGGGGAATCTGTAATAGGGGAAACTGGAAAATCCCACCATAGGAATGACTGGAAAATTCTGGCCCATATTTCATTAAGTTTAAAAAGTTTGATTTACGTAATTTATGATCCCTTTCATGTCTCAGGAACATGTCACTTGGGCTGATAAGTGGCAAGTAACATTTGTACCACACAAGAGCAAGACAACGGCCATATCCAAAAGACACAATCTAATCATCTCACCTGTATTCATGATGGCACTACCACTGGCGAATTCTCCACCAACATCATACAGGCTCACCAAAGGTGAAAAACTGAACTAGAATAGTCACATAAATACTCTGGCAACATGTGCAGATCCAGAGGCTGGGGATTCCATTGCCAGCATCCCTACCTCCTCCTCCACTCCCAACCACCACCACATCTAAATGGATCTCCCCCTGTTGGCACTGCCAAGTTGACATGGACATGGTGTCACCTTGCAGTGCCAATCTGTGCCGGGGGCTGTGCCAGGGCACAGCCTGTCCATGTCCTTCTCCCCCAGGGTTATGATTACCTTCACGCTCCCGGGGAGACCCTCATGACAGGATCATGTTTAGCTGAAACTGTTGTAAACCGCACCAGAGTCTCATCACATTGGCGCGGTGTCAATATATGGCGGGAGGCAGGTTAATTATATTAAAATCCATTCAAATCCGTGAAAAGTAGGTTCATACTCAGTATGGGTGTGAACCTGATGATGTCGCCAATGAGGGGCAGGGAAGAGCTGAAATCGCGTTCTTGCCAGTGAGAACTGTGACGTGCACATTTTGAGTCCCTGCCAGCGTTTGCACAGACAGCAAACGTGGGCTCAAGATCATCCCTAAAAGATTTGGCAGATGGAATGTAATGTGGGAAAATGTGAACTTGTCCACTGTGGCAGGAAGAATAGAAAAGCAGCATGTTATTGAAATGAAGGGAGATTGCAGAACATTGCAGTAGAGGGACCTGGCTGTTCTTGTACATCAATCACTAAAAACTGCATGCAGTTAGAGCAAGTAATTGGGACAACAAAAAAGGCTTACTACCTTTATTATCTTTACTGGGATGGAGTATAAAAGGACGTTTTGCTACAAATTTACAGATTGGACAGCTGGACTGGCCATCCTGTAAAACATTTCACAACAGGAGTTATTAAGCATAATAAGAACAGTTCTGCTTATTGGATGAAACCAACCTTGATATCAATGAGTTGTTGGACGGTCACAGACAAAGGCCAACACAGCTACACAATAAGAGGGATGCTATGAAATGAGAAGTATGTACCCAGCTCACTGGAGGGTAGGTTTGCTCAGCCTCTCACACACATTGTCCTATACCCCCATTGTGAAGAGGTGTCATGCTTGCTTCTTCAATAGATTAGGTAAAGGTAGAATTCCCCGGGTGTGCATTCATGTAATCTAGTGGAGGATTTCAGTTTAGCATTCCCAGAGAATTAGAAGTGTGCCAGTTTTCTCAGCTGAAGCCTGGGCATCTCCAATCAAAGGGTAGGTGGAGAAAAACCCCTTTACGAATGAGGGATTTTAATTTCAAAAAGTTTTCTAGGAGAGTAATACCTTCCCATGGTGCATTTAGAAAAGAATCTTTGCTCTGAGCTAAACATAGCAAGTTGGCCTACCATGTGACTACAAAAGCGAAGGACTGCGTCTCCATTGACATCTTTTCCAATGGCGGAGATGAACAGTGGATCCAATCCTAGGCGACTCAGACAGTCTGAAAACGAGATAGTCGTGTAAACATTGTTAATTTTGCAATAAAGTCTTTCTGTTGCCAACCCTAGTTGATGAATTAAACAGGTCATCGTGTGGATTTACAAAAGCCCTGAAAAGGGTTGACCAAGTTATCGTGATGGTAAATGCACTCAATTAGTAGTTTTACATCACTAATCTTGTGTGTCCGTTGAATGTTTACAAACTGTCCTCAAGGACAGGAAGTGTAACAAGTGGAGAAGTGTTTTAATTGAAAAACTGGAGTAAATTATGAATCAGAATCATAGAATCCCGACTGTGCAAGAGGCCATTTGGTCCATCAAGCTGCACTGACAACAATCCCACCCTATCCCTGTAACCCCACATATTTTCCCTACTAATCCTTCTGACATTAAGGATCAATTTAGCATAACCAATCAACCTAACTTACACATTTTTGGAGTCTGGGAAGAAACAGGAGTACCCGGAGGAAACCCATGATCCATACATAGAAGCAGAGGTACTCATTGAATACTTTGCATCTGTCTTTATCAAGGAAGAAGATACTAACCAAGTGAAAGGGAAGGTGATTTGATTTGATTTATTATTGTCACATGCATTAGTATACAGTGAAAAGTATTATTTCTTGCACAATCTCTAGACAAAGCATACCGTTCATAGAGAAGGAAAGGAAAGAGTGAAGAATGTAGTCATAGCTAGGGTGTAGAGAAAGATCAACAAGATTCAGACACCTTAAAGTTTTAAAAGTGAAATGGAGGAGGTATGGATAAGGAATCTACAGCTAGAGTTATTAAGGCAATCGGGGCGAATTGGGATGTATCCAAGAATGGAAATTGCAGAAACACTGGTCATAATTTTTCAGTTTTCTTTAAACTGGGGAGGTGCCAGAGGTCTGAAAAATTGCAAATGTTACATTGTTGATCAAAAAAGGTTGTAAGGAAAAGCCCAACAACCACAGGTCAGTGAGGAAGCTTCTAGAAATGACAATTCAGAACAAAATTAATAGTCGCTTGGGAAAATGTAGGTTAATTGAAGAATGTCAGCATGATTTGTGATGGAAAATCATGCTTAACTAACTTGCTGGATGAGGTTTACTAACCTGATGAGGTAACACAAAGGATGGATGAGGATAATGCTGTGGATGTAGTGTATATGGACTTCCAGAAGGCAGTTGATATAGTGCCACATGACAGACTTGTGAACAAATTTAAAACTCATGGAATAAAAGGGAGAGTAAAATCTGGATATAAAAGTGGCTGAGAGATAGGAAACAGAGAATATGATTAATGGATGTTTTTTGGACTAAGGTTTGTAGTGGAATTCCCCAGGGGTTGGTATTGGAACGCTTGTTTTTCCTGATATATATTAATGACCTTTGCCTTGGTGTACAGGGCATGCCCATGGGCACAACTTGTGGATGATACGAAACTTGGAAGCATTGTGATGTAAGAGGATGATTGTACAGAACTTCAAAAGGCCATAGGTTAATGGAGCGGGCAAACAGGTGGCAGACATAATTTAATGCAGAGAAGGGTGAAGCGACAAGAAGAAAATGGAATGACAATATAAAGGAAAGCGTATAATTTTGAAGATGGTGCAGGAACAGAAGAACCTGGGTACATCTGTGCATAGATCACTGATTGTGGCAGGACAGGTGACAGCATGGTTATTAAAGCATGCAATATCTTGGTGTTATTAATAGTACAAAAACAAGGAGCTTATGATAAAACTGAATAAAAAACACAAGTTCAGCCACAACTGAAGTATTGCATGCAGTTCTAGATACCGCACTTTTGGAAAAGTGTGAAGGAATTACTGAGTTCAGAAAAGATTTACAAGAATGTTTCCAGCGATGAGGAACTTCACTTACATAGATAGGCTGGAGAGTTTGAGACTATTTTCTTGGAGAAAGGAAGGTTGAAGGAGATCTGATAGAGGTGTTCAACATCATGAGGGGTCTGCACGGAGTAGATAGGGAGAAACTGTTCCCATTGTGGAAGTATGGAGAAGAGGCGTAGAGTGAAGGTAACTGGTGAAGGAAGTAATGGCGCCATGAGGAAAACCCTCTTCACACAGCTAGTGGTCAGGATCTGGAATGCGGTTCCTGAGATGTGGTGAAGATAGAATCAATGGAAATGTCCAAGAGGGAACTGGATTATTATGTGAAGAGGAGGAATGTGCGGGGCTTTGAGGGGGGGTGGGGAATGTGGACAAGGGGCACTCAGTAAATTGTTCCTGTGACCATCAGCACCGACCCGATGGGCCGAATGGACTCTTTCTATGCTGCAAAAACTCTGATCTTGTCATGGCACCATCTGAATTGCAGGTATCCCGGCCAATATTCCTTCAACTTCAAAAACAGGTAGCCCACGCTCAGCTCATTTGCCGCGTGCAGGAACTTCTATAGCATCAGGGTGATAGCATCAAATGGTGGCAAAAGATAAATGAATGTCTTTGATAGCATTACCACAGGAATGTAAAGAAATGATTTCCAACTGATTACTTTTGTACTTCTTACATTTAATTGTTCCCTTATCTCTCAATCCTAAATAGCCCAGAAACGAGAAGTCTCTGTACCTGCGAGATTTCTGCCAACTCCCCCGATTGACTGCTTCATTGTGCCACGGTTTGTGGGTCCACTGAACTAAAAGAGACAAACAGCAAAGCAGCTTACTTTGGAATGGTGGATCAAAGCTTCTAGTTTCTGTTTAGATGTCAGATTTGGCGTGGTGGTAGCAATCAGAAGTGAGTTGGTTCATTGTCCACTCCCCAGTCTGAGTATATGGTCTAGTTTGAAACTTCAGTACAATCCTGAGGGCATGTTGTACTGTTTAGAAACCAAGGGCCCCCCCCCTCCTCCTCCTCCATTCCACTTGCCCAGATAAAAACAGCTCGGACAACATTCAAGAAGCTCAACACCATTCAGAACAAAACAGCCTGTTTGTTAGCACCCCATCCACAACCATTCACTCTCTCCACCACCAACATATAATAGCAGCCATGTGTACCATCCACAAGGTGCACTGCAGGAACTCACCAAGGCATCTTACACACACAGCAGCTTCCAAACCAGTGACTGCTACCATCTAGAAGGACAAGGGCAGCAGATACTTGGGAACACCACCAGCTGGAGGTTTCCCTCCAAGTCACTCACCATCCTGATTTGGAAATATATCATTATTCATTCACTGTCACTGGGTCAAAACCCTGGAGCTCTCTCCCTGATAGCACTGTGGGTGTACCTACCGCACATGAACCACAGCAATTCAAGAAGGCAGCTCACCATCATCTTCTCACAGACAATTTGGGATGGGCAATAAATGCTGGCCTAGTCAGCGATACACATATCCCATAAATGAATTTTTAAAAGCTCGATACCTAAGTGAATCTGTATTCTGTCTGTGTCTCAGCTTGAGTACTGAGCAAACCTGTACTCTGTCCCTCTGTCAGTTTGTTCTTTAACTGAGCAACAGATTGCCCAACTCAAAATCTAATTTTTACATTTCCTCCACTTCTGACCGTTCCTCATGGTGGCAGTTCAGGGGTTCTCTGCGTCCATGCCGAAAGTGAAATGTTTCTGATTGTCCAATGCCTCGGTACTGGTGGACACTGTTAGCCCAAGTTTGCTGCTCAATGCCTCCTTATTCATGATAAAATTACTGCTTCATTCCTGCGGTATGTCATGTAACTCCCTGGTCAGCAAGAGCAACATGTGATTATTGTCAGGGAACAGGGCCATCCAGTGGCAACTGTGATTAAAGCAGCACATTAGCCTGAGCTGGGGAAAGAGGAGCTGCATTTTAAAATGTGAACTAATGATGGAGAATCACCAGCTCAGCTCATATCCTCTGGTGATTACATGAGGTACTACAGCAACACTCAGGAGTTTTCATTCCATGAGATATATGCTAGTTCTTTTGATTTTGACTAACTACTTAAAGTGGAAACAATGTGTAATATCAGAATCACATATCTGCAATTTATTGTAGCCGGAGGACAAGGTGTCTATCACACTGAACTGACCCATGTGACCCCAGTAGCGTTTGGTTTATTATAAGGGAAGAAGGAACAGCATCAGAAAGGAGACTTTTGACCAATTCTCCCTCAGGTCATTCAGGAGCCAGATTTGCCATGCCTCATTGATCCGGTTCCTGAGCCTTTACCACTACTGCTGAGTCGGGTCCACGGAGGCAGAGAGGAGGACTCTTGGAATAGTTCTCTCCCTCCGTGTTATGAGCTAATCTACCTCCTATCACGTGGGAGACAGACAAAAAGAACCTGCATTTCTGTTACACCATTCATGACTTCGGGATAATGCAAAATCTTGACAGGCAGTGATACACTTCTGCAGTAGAGTATTGTTATAATGGAGAATTGTTATAATAGAAGATTGCAGCACCAATCTGTGCACAGCAAGATCCCACAAATAGCGATGAGCTAACGGTCGGATAATCTGCTTTTAAATTTTGGTTGAAGAATATACGTTCACTGACGTTAAGGAAAAGGTATCCTGCTCTTCTTCAAATAGTGTCAGGGAATATTTTACGTCCATGTGCGGGTCCATGGCTTTAATGTTTCCTCAAAAGTTGACAGCTCTATCAGTGCCATACTCCTTCAGTACTCCATTTGCCTGCCTGACCCCAAATCCCTTTCTAAATCAGCCACCTATCAAACATATTCTCAAACACTGGTGTATTATTAATCACAGATTTCTTCCTCATTTTAAAGAATCTATTAAATTCCCCTTTGTTTTCTCTGCTCCAGTAAGCTCCAGTTTAAATATTCCTAAGCATTTTAAGTCTCTCCTCTTCAGTCTTGTTGAAAACAGACATTCTTTTGTTGAAGTTTTTTGTCTTGCACTCATCAAGGCATTTCGCAAGAATACAAATCGAAGGAAGAAAACAAAATTATACTGTATGAGAAGAGAATGCTGATTGGTTGGCAAGTGAACCCTGATTGGTAGACGCGTTGCCACAGAGTATGCACTAGTTGATGGTGACTGACAGTTAACTGCCACGCTTCTTTTCAAATTTCAAGCAGGCAGCTTGCCTCTGATTGAGGACTGAAGCAGCCAATGGCTGCAACTTATCTTGTTTAGCTGAACAGATGCCAAGCATGTACACGTTCTTTCTGTTTACAAAGAAGAGGGCCCTGTGCATTAATATATGTATGTTCCAGCATACATTAAATTCTTGGCTTCACCTTGATGAATCTATGCTCCAAACACACTGTGCTTTGAATTTCATTTATATAATGGGGAATCCAAAACAGTACTAAATACTCTAATTGCGGCCCACTCAAAGTTTTACTCAAATTCAGTACTTTTTGTGACTGTAATTGGCAAAACTTAATATTCCATTGTCATTTTTATAAGTTTAATTACCTACTTTTGCAGTTTGAGAGAACTATGTATTTAAATTTATAGGTCTCTATTTATCCACATATTTCAATTTTTCTCCATTTCTAATTTTATTTGAAAATATTACCCATATAAAATTGCATCTGGGCATCACACCTTAAGAACAATATATTGGGACTAGAGGAAGTGCAGTATAGATTTATCAGAATGATACCTGGATACAAACGGTTAAATTATGAGGAGAGATCACACAAACTAAGAATAAAAACAGAAAATGCTCAGCAGGTCAGGTGGTATCTATGGTGAGAGAAACAGAGTAAAAGCAGGAGCGATTAAATGACAAAAGATTCTATGATGCAAAGACTAATGAACAAATGAAGAAAATGGAATGTCAAGAGGAGATGTGAATGACAGGACCCTGAATAGTTGCCATTGAAGGCAAAGTCAAGAATATAAGAAACAGATGAGAGTGAATAAAACAAACCAGCAAAGACAAACAAAACTACATAGTGGCAGAGGTCACAATCTAATATTATTGAGTTCAAAAGGCTGTGAAATGCCACATTGAAAGTTGAGGTGCAGTTCCTTAAAGTTGCATTGAGCTTTACTGGAAGAGTGCAGTAGGCTAAGAACACAAACATCAGAGTGGAAGTAAGCTGGAGAATTACAATAACGGGCGACAGGAAGCTTGAGGTCATTCTTGTGACCTGAATGGAAGTGTTCTGTGAAACAGGGCATTCAGAATGCTGAAAGCTTAGGGGAGGAGAAGATGTGTTTGATCAGAGGTAGCAGACTGGTGGAATAGGGAGGCTGGTGGACCTGGCGGTGAGGACAAGGGGAACCCTATTATAGTTCTGGGATTAGAGCAGAAGTTTATGCAATAGAATGAACACGGCCATCTACACTGTGGGAAAATCCACATATGAGAAGGGAAGACACATCAGAAGCATTGGTATGGAAGGTTGAATCATTCAAGCAGATGTGACAGAGATACATCTCTATTCCACTTTCCCAGTTTCTCCATCCCTATACACCCCATGATGGAGTTAGATCACCCATCAGCCACTATCTTTCTTAATGAGGGGGCTGAATGATCTATTCCAGTTCCTATTAGCTAGCCGTCTAATTGTTCCACTTACATGTCTATACTCTCCATCATTTGTCCAAATCCAAAATGGTCACAGCAGGCACCCTTTTCCTTTTCCAACAACACCTTTTTTTTCCCGTCCTTTAACCAAATTCCTATCCATGGTGCTATCAAATATCTGATAAGTCTCTTAAGAAACACCTTAACTAACACATCCTGAAAATCCAAAGCAAAATATCGACTAGATTCCATTGTCTATCCAATTATTCATCTTTTCACAAATAATTACATTTGTTAAACAGGACATGCACTTAACAAAGTTGGTCAATCATTAAGTCCTTTATAAATCCATTCAATTGGTCTCAGTTTCACTTACCATTGAACTCCAGAGGATGCTTTGTATATGCTCAGAACCTCTCTCCTACTGTTAACTTGGTTTCTATAAAATTGATTACACATCCAAAATAATCCAATTGTTCAAGACTTGGTCATTCCACAGAGCTGGGCAGGAGCTGGGAAGCACACACATCTTTGCTGTTTCTCTTTAGCTGCACCTAACCTTGATGGTTTTAATCATCTCTAAAGCCTGAATCTTCGCTCTCAGAATCAAGAAAATTCCAGAACCTGCAAATCCCACTCAAAGTGCCCCAGTAGGTCGAATTTCTTTTGGGAGGGGGTGGGACCGTTAACAGAATGGGGGCCAGAAGAGCTTGGAGCTACCCCCAGAGGCTGTTACGTGTGTGTGCGGGGCGGTGAGTGGCGGGGGTTGGGGGTGGGAGGTGGGGGAGGTGAAAGACCTGTCTCAGTGTTCCAGCATTTTACAGCTAATAAAACAATCTAAAAAAAACCCAGCAGACTTTTGAATGGACATACCTTATATTAAGTTGATCTTTCTCTATGCTCTAAGCTATGACTGTAACACTATACTATGACTCTTGCCTTTCCTTCCCTATGTATGGTATGCTTTGTCTGTTTGGCACACAAGAAACAATACATTTCACTGTATATTAATATGTGACAATAATCAACTCAAATCACCACCTTGCTGCTTCACTCCCCCAAACACTTCCCATGCCCGTCTACCCCCACTCCCTCAATCCACTCCCTCAAAACCTCTTATATCCTCCACACCAGCCAATACATTTCTACCCACCCTGATGGCCCTTCACATGCTCCATGCCAACCATGATCCTCTATCCACCTCCCATGGCTCTTCATAGCCCCTATGCCAACCCATACCCCATCCTTTTCCAACTCACCCATTATCCAAATTGGACAGCCCACAGGACCTATGCTAGGATGAAATATAATAAAGTTCAAAATGTCTGGGATAGGCTCTGACTCCCTGCAACCCTGCATTGCAGTGAGTGGTCTTTGGTGCCATTTTCACTATGCTCCATCTTTACAAAATTTCAGGCCTAAATGTTTCAACATTATCATCTGACGCTGAAAAATCAAATATTATATTGGATTTCGATTGATTCCACTATTCTAGATTATGACTTTATATTAATCAGGTGACAAAATATTTAGAATTTCTAGTTCAGTTTGAATGGTGAAACTGACTTCAAAATATATCAGGAGTGAGGGTTCACCAATGGGGCTTTAGCTTTTACAATGTCCCATTGACTGTGCCCTGTAGCAATTTGCCACACACTGAATTAACTTTTTCTGTGTCCATTACAGGAAGCTGCTGAGCAGGGTGTGGCCATTTCTCTGGAGCTAAGAAAGGATCAGGGGAATTTGTCCTCAGGAGCAGTTGGTTGCTTTGCTCTAGAATTCCTAATGGGGTTCATGGTGAAGTTAGACAAACGCAGTACACAAGCTGAAGAAAGAGGAAGAGGTGAAAAGATCAATAGAAAAATAGAATTGGCAACAAGGTTAAAAAATTAAACTTCAGATTGGATCATTGGATTCAGAAACAAGACCAGAACAGAGTGTAAGAGTTACAGTTTGTTCAATGTTCACATATTGCTGCTGTACTCACATACCATCAAATTGCCTTGTTTCGCCTTTGCAATGAAGTCAACATTGCAGCCACCAATCACTACCTTTAGATACAGAAAAAAACAGGAATACACCATGAGGATTATGGATTAATACATTCAGACACAAACAATTTAAGGATAATTAATGTCAGGTGTCAGTTTAAGAAGAGTTACATTTTCTCTATTTTTAAGGTAGAGGCAGATTAATTCTGGATAAGCAAGGGAGTGATAGGTTATCAGGGGTAACATAGATGCACATTTGTGATTACTATCTGATAGCAGAGGAGGCCTGAGGAGCTGAATGGCCGAATCCTGCTCCTTATCCAGACATTCCACTGTTTTTTGATTTTGTTTCCTGACATGGCATTGCTTGTAGCAGTGAGAGTGAATAGTATCAACTCAGCAGAATTAACCATCTGGGAAATTCAACATCTTAGGGGCCTTTATTTACTTCGTCTGTAAAAACAGTAAAAATATCCAATCCCCTTTTCCACTACAAACACTTAATTAATTAATGAGATGGGTAGTATTTCTCTATCCCATCAGAGACTAAACGAGAGATGGAAATACGTGAACAGACTATGGCAAATTTAGGAAATTCAAATGCTTGAAGTTTGAACATTAAATTGGTCTTTTGAATCCAGGGTAATTCAGTGCCTTGAACAAGCTGTTAAATATGTTCCTTTTATATCTGTCAGTTCCAAAGTCCTACAACTTGGCTCTGCATGCACTCTGAGTCTATTATCATACCACTATTATGGACTGAGCTTATTCTGTACTCTTCATTAAAGTGTGTCTCATTTTAGTTGGGTCTGCTGAGAGATTTTAATAATGATCTGATTTAAAACTGATTGGCTGTTTCTGTATATTTTTGATGATTTACTATCTTGGTACTTTAGGGACGTATACAAGGGTCAGGTTTCTTTCCTCACTCTGTATGATCCACACCTGAGAGGGCTGGGGCATGTCTGTGACAGGGCCTCTTCCTGAGCAATTCTGAACCAACAGAAAATGTAGATCCAACAGTTATAAATGGCAGTAAGAAGTAAAGTTTACTCTGAGGATGTGAATGAGATTGATTCTTTTCCTCATTTTTACCTCCCTCCCTGTGAATGAGCGCACAGACCATTCCATATGGTAATAGCAGGAAATCAGAGGAATAAGCACAACTCCTCATATAGGACATCAGGCTGTAATGCACCATCTGGGCATGATGTGTGAGCAACCTCAATCAAATTCCAATGGGAGAACATCTGTGGGCATCATGCTTGCCTTCTCTGAATTCAAGTCATAGAATTGGATTCTTTCAAAACACATTCCTTTTAGACTAAAGGGCAAGGCTGGTAGAAATAGGGAACCCTGGATGAACTCAGGATATTGAGGCCCTGGTCAAGAAAAAGGAGGCATTTCACATGCCTCAGCAGCTGGGCGGGTATCGATCAGAAGGGCAAAAAAGGGATACAAGATTGCTTTGGCAGATAAGGCAAAGGAGAATCCAAAGAGCTTCTACAAATACATAAAGGGCAAAAGAGTAACTCGGGAGAGAGTAGGCCCTATTCAACAAGGTCATCTATGTGCAGATTCACAAAAGATGGGTGTGGTCCTAAATGAATATTTCTCATCAGTGTTTACTGTTGAGAAAGGCATGGATGTTAGGGAATTTGGGGAAATAAATAGTGATATCTTGAGTAGTGTACATATTACTGAGAAGGAGGTGCTGGAAATCTGAAAGCGCATCAAGGTAGATAAATCCCCGGGACCTGATGAAGTGTATCCCAGGATGTTGTGGGAGGCTGGGAAGGAAATTGCAGATCCCTTAGCCAAGATATTTGAATCAACCACAGCAACAGGTAAGATGCCTGAAGGTTGGAGGGTGGCAAATGTTGTGCCTTTGTTTAAGAACGACTGCAGGGAAAAGACTGGGAACTAAAGGCAGTGAGCCTGAAGTCTGCAATGGATAAGTTGTGAGAAGATATTCTGAGAGACAGGATCTACAGGCGTTTAGAGAGGCAAAGACTGATTGGGGACAGTCAACATGGCTTTGTGAGTGAAAAATCATGTCTCATGAGTTTGATTGAGTTTCTTGAAGGGGTAACCAAGAAGGCAGATGAGGGCAGTACGGTTGACATTGTTTACAAGGCCTTTGACAAAGTACCATAAGGTAAAATCTCATAAGATCCAGAGTGAGGTAGCTAATTGAATAAAAAATAGGTTTGACAACAGAAGATAGTGGTAGAGGGTTATTTTTCAAACTGGATGCTTGTGACCAGTGGCATACCTCAGGGATCAGTGCTGGGTCCACTGTTATTTGTCATTTATATTAAAGATTTGGATAAGAATTTAGGAGGCATGGTTAGTAAGTTTGCAGACAACATTGCGTAGAAGGTTATCTAGGATCGCAACGGGATTTGATCCATTGGGCCAGAGGGCTGATGAATGACAGATGGAGTTTAATTTAGATAAATGCAAGGCGATGCATTTTGGTAGACTGAACCAAGGCAGAACTTGCTCAGTTAATGGTATGGCACTGGGGAGAGTTATTGAACAAAGAGATCTAGGTTCATAGCTCCTTGAAAGTGGAGCCACAGGTGAGCAGTGGTGAAGAAGACATTTGGCATGCTCTGGTTAATTGGTCAGAACATTGAATACAGGAGTTGGTTCGTCTTATTGAAGTTGTACAAAACATCAGTAAGGCCACACTTTGAATACTGTGTACAGTTTCAATCACCTTATTATAGAAAGGATATTATTAAACTGGAAAGATTGTAGAAAAGTGTAGAAAGATAGAAACTAGGGTTTTTGTTTAATCAACTTAGATGTAGAATTCACTTTAAATCAATTGGGACCAAGTTTGTTAGTAATTGTAATGAGGTGTTTTAAATACTTTGTAGTTTTAAATGTACATGTAATACCTTTAATTAGTCCATACATCTAAAAATGTAAATTAAACAAAGAAACTTTGATGTACAGTTACAGAGTGCCCTTTGATACTGAACATATGTTAGATACAGCCCTTTAAAGCACCCAACTGTTGGAATCACAAGGCCATAAAAGACAGTTAATTGCCTCACCAGCCACCTTATCAGGAACAACTGATACAAGAGTGAGTTTTAATGAAGTTGCCTTCAAAGTTTCTAATCACAACAGAGTCAGAAAGATAATAACATCTCAGCTAATGAAAGAGTTATGATCAAGGACTTAATGGGAACTGGCAAGAATTAATGGTAACATGATGATACACCGTGAAACTGTGGGTGGCGATAAAAAGCTCAGTCATTGAACTGATAAGCAGTATTTCCTTATGTTGGCAATAATATAACTTTTCAGGGTTATAATATCCTGACAGCAAGTTGAATTGACCACATCCCTTAGAGATTCAGTTAACTTCACTGATAAGGCCATAAAATACTAATGGCTTTTGTAAGCCACCTTTATCAATTAAAAGATGCCCATGTAAGACTGTTTTAGTGAAGATGCTTTGTGAGGCTGCTATCAAAAATAGAGATATGATATCTGACTAAGAGACTAGAGTTCAGGCTCGGGGATGGTATATTGGGGTACTCATGAGATATTGTGATCTCACAGATCAGGATGGTGCAGTATTTTTTCTATTGGATCAATCTGTAAAGTATGTCGTTTGTAACACCTTTGATTGGATTGTGTCCAACTGATTGTGAGCTGCAGAATTGTATAAACCAAGATGATTTTCTTTGTCCAGTGGAGTGGTGTCTCTGATCCACTGTATCGAGAAACTACCCCTTGCTAGCAAATAAAATAAAGACAATCTGTCGGTTAAGTATCTTGTATTAATGTGTGCTTGTGTTAAAGTCAAACTCGGAAATCAAGATTTTGACAAAAGGTTTACTAGGGATGCTACCGGAACTTGATGGTCTTATTTATAAGGAGAGGCTGGATAGACTGGTACTTTTTTTCCTGGAGCTTAGGAGGCTTATGGGTGATCTTATAGAGGTCTAAAAATAAGGAGGAGCATAGATAAGGTTGATAGTCAGTATCTTTTCCCAAAAGGAGGGGAGTCTAAAACTAGAGGGCATAGGTTTAAGGTGAGAAGAAAGAGATACAAAAGGATCCAGAGGGGCAATATTTTCACACACAGGGTGGTGGAAGGAGTTGCCAGAGGTAGTAGTAGAGGCAGGTACAATTTTGTCTTTTAAAAACATTTGGACAGTTACATGGGTAAGATGGTAACTGATTCATTAAATGAAATCAAAGTTTTTAATTTTGAGCACATTTGCCAACAACAAATAGGCCATTGGCACCACTGGTTCCCGAATGCAACATGGGAACATAAAGAACATAAGAACATAAGAAATAGGAGCAGGAGTAGGCCATCTAGCCCTTCGAGCCTGCCCCGCCATTCAATAAGATCATGGCTGATCTGTCGTGGCTCAGTTCCACATTCCCGCCCCCTCCCCATAACCCTTAATCCCCTCTCTTATCAAAAACCCATCAACCCGCTTCTTAAAAATATTTAGTGAGGTAGCCTCCGCCACTTCAACGGGCAGAGAATTCCAGAGATTCACCACCCTTTGAGTGAAAAAGTTCCTCCTCAACTCCGTTCTAAACCGCACCCCCCCCTTTATCTTGAGGCTGTGCCCCCTAGTCCTACTGTCCTTTCTGAAGAAGAAGACACAATTGGCAGAATTTTCCCGTCCCACCCGCCACGGGAATCGTAGTGGGCGGGACATGGACTATGTAATGATCCACTGACTTAGGGCGGGATTTTCTATTCTTGGGGCGAGCATGGCTGAAAAATCCCACCCAATGTCTTCCCTTCAACTCTGGTAGAGACTCAATGTTACACATTGGATTTCTCCATCACACATGGGTCAGGTCAACTGCAGACATTGTAATGGATATTAAAATACATCTTCTTTAAGCTGGTTATGTGGTTTTTTTTGGCAAAATGATCATGTTTGCTATGGTATTACATAAGCAGTTAGGAGGAAGTGGCTTAATATGACTGTAACTTACTGGCTGTTCATGGGCATCAAGCTTTTCCCTTGGTGGTTGTGACAGGGTGCTGTACCTGTGGGAACTCTGCCTAGTGAGGGCACATGCTATGCGGCTGCCCACTTTTGCATTGTTCTTGATGAGAGCAATGTCTTTTCCATGGTTAAGGATTAAAAGTGAATCAAGTGCTGTTATCTGGTAAATTATTAGAAGTATGGCTCATCAAATCAAATCCCTCCAGTGTTCTATTGTGATTCCACAATATCCGTAGGGAGGTGAGGGGAATAGTAGAAAAACACCCAACCAGCTGGTGAAATTCTTGTCTCACCCCATATTCTAATAAACCTTCACAATATTGATTCACTCTCACAATCCAAACTTAACAGCTCTTCAACCATCTTCATTCCATTTGAGACAGCCCAGAATGAAAGAACAGTAAAAACTGGGAAATAAGAATATGGGTTCAAACAGTTTTTTCCCATTGGAAATACAGAAAACACACTTTCCATAAAGTATGTGTTTAGGAATGGGAATGAAGATTATAAAAAGGAGGACAGATATAATGTTGAATTTACATTGAACTTAATCAAAGCAGGAACTCTACTTTCACAAAGCCACCACTCTGTGAAGAGAAAACACAACTGTGTTTGAATCTGTATTCTCACTGAATAACTTAATTGAAACAATATTTATGGCATAGATATAGATCATTTGGCCAATGTTGTCCACGCCAGGCAAAAAGCAATCCAGCCTCAATTCTAGCTCAAGGTGTGTGGTTGTGTAGGTTAGAGCACTACAGATGCATAGCTAATAGTTTTCTTTAATATGATGAAGAATTCTGCCCCCACCACCCTTTTAGACCCTTGCCATCTCAAAGCAAAAGATTATTGCTCAGTTTCTCTCTAATCTTCCTACCAATTAGTTTATTGATTATTGACCTCTTTGTTCATGAAAATAGTTCCTCCCTATCCACTCTATCTAGCCCTGCCTAACTTTATACACCTTAATTAAATCTCCTCTTAGCCTCCAATTAGCCTGCCCAATGTTTGCAAAACTGAAAGGGATTGACACAGTTAACCCAGGCAAATCTGTCACTTAACTGAATGGCATAATTACTAAGGGATGTAAATTAACAACTTTGAAGTTATTGACAAAAGAAATGAATAATCTGACTCGCACACATAACCCCAGAATCTCTATTATTTCTTCCACCAAAGCAAAAGGCCTGCCCCATCCAACATATTATAAAAATGTACCAGACCAAGTCCATATTTAACTATTCAGTAACTGCATTGGCTGTCATCTTTAAAGTTGGTTCCTGTAAGTCAATCTTGTAATTATACTGCAACCACTGAGGCTGAAGATGCCTGTTAAATGACAGTATCTGCGAATGAAGATTCATCCCTTCACTTCTAATGCATATAACTATTCCAAATAGACTTGTACTTCAATGAGCATGGTCTTTGAAATCACCTGTGTTCCTCTTAGGTGACTAACTTGACAGGGATGACCATAAAAATCAAGTGTTGGACTTAATCCTGCAAAGTGTTCAATTTGTATATCTGGCTCTACATAATTCTCCTATGCTCATGTTCTTGTCCATATGAAGTGAATCATGTTAAAGACATGCTGCAGTCTGGAAATAGTTCAAAATATGAAGGATACTGGCAGTCAAAGAAATTCCTTTGGTGAGTTCATCAACTCTGCTCAGAATGAAGGGAGTAACATCTTTGCCTAGGATACCTTTATCCCTGGTGGAGGAGAAACAAGAAAGGTCATAGTCATGTTCAGTTTCCTCTCTCAATCAGAAATGTCCAAATTCTTTGGCTCTGATTTTACTGGCACGGCCTCCTGAGGCTCGTAAGATCACGCCCGATGTCAACGGGGAATGCCGTTCTGCGAGCCTCGCCCACCCCAATTTCAGGGCCGTGCTGGTAAAGTCAGGGCCCTTTGTTTTCAGAGTTACAAGTAGCTCTGTGGAGCTTCAGGGGCCAAATATAAAAGTTTAATTTCATGGTCCCTTAAATTAGCATATTTCTCAAGTTGCTGAGACTAACAGACATTGCTGTTCTGATTGAAAGAGTGAGGAGGACAAGCTTTTTCTGAACCTGCAAGTTGACAACATTCATACAGAACAAACCAATCAATAAGTGATATGGATAAACATAACATTCAATTATTGCCTGTTTTGAGAGGGAGATTTCTGACTCTCGGGTGTCAGAATGTGAGTTCCCATTGTCCATGTTCCTCGTTGTTTGTGATCAGCATGTGATGAGATGAAACAGTTTTCAGTTCTGCTGACAGAGATCCTTTGCTAAGCAAGTCTGGAGAAGAAAGGCCTTCATCCATACCTTAAGGGTGTGGGACATGTTGATTTGGTCACTGTTTATGGTAATAATGTGATTGAATAGCTGAAGTGGACTATTTAATCATGAGAACAGAATCAATGGGAGAGACTAGGATGAACAGAAATGTATCTTCTTGGCTTCATGTTATCTGATTTTCTGTTTTTTAACATATTTCAATTTAGTGCTCATATGCGTGGAAAGTAGAGATTAAAGGGAGGATTGGTGTGTTTTGAGTAAACCACTGTTTGCTGTGGTCAGGCTGGGATTGTGAAGTTTGATACCTAAGTTCTTATTGTGAAATCAATGCTAAAGAATCATATAGTGATACAGAATCATATTCTATGATTTAGCTTACATAGCAAGAGCTCTTTCTACAGTTGTTATAAATGATTTCTACATTTAAAGTAAAGAGACAAAATAGATCAGGAAAGCAATCTTCAATAGAAGCCTCCAACAGATGGATATACTTTGGACATGATCTGATCTGAGGAATGTTTCTAGCAGGATCTGTTTGTATTCTGGCCTATGATTGCACTGTTTGTACAAATTCAGTGGCTGGAGGGTTTCCACTTTAGAACATAAGACTGAAGATGCAGCTTGCACTATTCATTGCATTTCTCATAAGTGAAGACGGTAAGAGATGGAAGATTTCAACATGACTTTTGCTATGAACAGGAAGCCCCATAACTCAAGCAAATGGAACCACTGACTCCCAGATCGAGGATAACCACAGAACATTTACAGCACAGAAACAGGCCTTTTGGCCCTTCTTGGCTATGCTGAACCATTTTTCTGCCTAGTCCCACTGACCTATAGAACCATAGAACATTCCTACCCATTGTTTCCTGTCTGCCAATCAGTTTTCCAGCCATCTCAATACACTATCCCCAATCCCAAACACTTTACTTTTACATGCTAATCTCTTATGTGGGATTTTGTCAAAAGCTTTCTGAAAGTCCAAATACACCACATCCACTGGTTCCCTCTCGTCAACTTTAGTAATTACATTCTCAAAGAATTCAATGGACTTGTCAAGCATGATTCGTAAATCCATGCTGACTCTGACCAATCCTCGGTTCTCCAAGAGCTCTGCTATTAAATCTTTTAAATATTTTCCAATATGATGACATTGGGCTGACTGGTCTATAATTCTCTGTTTTCCCCTCTACCTCCTTTTTTAAATAGTGGGGTCATATTAGCTACCCACCAATCTGTAGGAACTGTTCCAGAATTTATAGAATCTTGGTGGATGATCGCCTTTAATTCTTAATACAGACCAGTTACTGCAGTTTTAAAAAAGAAACAACAGCTTTTGAAAACAAAGCCAGAATTAACCAGTTCGATCCTTCCAACCCCTCGTTTCTTGGCAAAGGAGATTTTCATTGCATTTGACAGTGTTATTTTTAGGAAGTACTCTGGGATTAGATTATCAGGCCCTGGGGATTTATCAACCTTCAATCCGATCAAATTCCCAAACAGTTTCCCTACTGGTGCTGGGGATGATTAGCCAGCTAGGTTACACCTGCCACAGTTAAATCATGGCTCCTCGCGAGACCTGCACCCAAAGGCTTGTTGGTAATCACCAACCCAACCAGACAAAGTGCACGAAGATGAGACTTAGGTGATTAATTTTCTGATTGCTGTAAATTCAGCAGAAAAAGCTGTACAAAAGATAACTGGGATTAAGCACCTTTTGCACCAGTTTTTGGGAGTTTCCATGGTTGTTCTTATGCAGGCTAGTGAGGGAAATCCCTGTGCAAATTCACCCCCAAAATATCACTGCTGACTCAAAGAGTTGTCAAAATTTTGTTTGTGTTTCTTACCGTGCTTCTTCCACAGCCTGCTGGATTGCATCTTCAATAAGAAGACCTGATGCTGTCTGCTCCTCTGGAATAGGTACAGCTATCAGAACACTGCTGCCTTGGCCAAATTTATGGGCATTGACTATTCAAATTAAATAACAAATACTTTCACTTTATTACCAGTCATCGTAGTTCCTCAGTTGGTTAGAGCTGTCAGTCTTGCCATAAAAACAGAAAGCTATGCAGGAAAACTATGACTGGCTGTTTAAAAAGTTATGAAATCTCTGATTTACATAAATTGGCCATTAGAACATTGAATTCAGGTTAAAATTATTCCATTTGCTTGCATTACTGGTGGCTGTTGGGAAATTATTTCCTTTCAATGTTTTTTAAAAGGAGACTGGATATAATTGCTACACACCTCTCAAACTTATCACCTTAAAGGCAGCATTGGCTACGTCACATTTACATGAATTTCAACAAACTCAGCTGGACAACTGAAGCCAAATGGTCCCTGGCATGGTCATCGGTTACTCTGCAACCTATACACAGCTGGTCAGTTACTCATGCCTTGTTCTATCTGGAAGAGACAAATCTTTAAGATGATTATCCATTCTGCTCATCATTGAACTATTTCCAATGTTGTAATAGTCAGGACAGCTTTGGTTGAAATCACACATTTCTCATCTGATATGGGCGGTACAGTGGTTAGCACTGCTGATCACAGAGCCAGGGACCTGAGTTCAATTCCTGGCTTGGGTCACTGTCTGTGTGAAGTCTGCACAGTCTCCTTGTGTCTGCGTGGGTTTCCTCCGGGTGCTCTGGTTTCCTTCCACAGTCCGAAAGATGTGTTGGTTAGGTGCATTGGCCATGCTGAATTCTCTCTCAGGATCCCTGACCGAACGCTGGAATGTGGTGACCAGGGGATTTTCACAGTAACTTCATTGGTGTTAATGTAAGCCAACTTGTGACACTAATAAATAAACTTAAAACTTAAACTTTAAAACTTTTCCATCAATGTAGGAGAGCAGGAGCAAACGCAAAACAACAAATGTTCCCTCGGTAAGTGCACTGACATCAATAAATATGTTAAAGGAAGGAATTCCTCTTCCTTTTTCTCTCCTCTTCTCCTGAAGGCATTGGGATCAAGTTTACAGTCTTCTGGTACTTCATCCAAGTGACTTTCCTCAAGTGCAAAGTTTTCACACTGAATGTGGGGAGGCTATTCCACCATGGCAGAAAACACAACAAAGCCCAAACTAACTGCACAGATCAGGGTGACGCAGTGGCACAGTAGTTAGCACTGCTGCCTCACAGTGCAAGGGACCTGAGTCCAATTCCAGCCTTGTGTAACTGTCTGTGTGGAGTTTGCACATTCTCCCTCTGTCTGCGCGGATTTCTTCTTGTGCTTCTTTTTCCTCCCACTGGGTTAGGTGAATTGGCCTTGCTTAATTGCCCCTTAATGTCCAAAGACATGTAGGTTAGGTGGATTAGCCATGGTAAAGAATGGGATAATGGGGATAGGACAGAGGGGAGGTCCTGGTAAGATGTTCTGTCAGAGTCGGTGCAGACTCGATGAGTCTCTTCTGCACTGTAGGGATGGAGTGGAATCCATGACTTATCCCCTTTCCCTAAACCAACAGTAATACCCTTATGGCTGCTTTGGAAAGTTAACTCAACAGAAAGTGGCTGGGGGGATTGAATTAGGGATTTTTCCAGTTTACATAATTCATTGTGACACAAGGCATTGCACCTACTGGAGAGATTCATCAATTTGTGATCTAAATCAACAAATTGGAACAGTTGTAATCACTGACACATGGCAATTTCTTGACTCCTTCTGCACAGACTCTAATGGATGCAATGCAGATTTTTATGAACAGTTTACAATATATGGTCTGTAATCCCATGTAAAATCGAGCAATCATACCAATAAGCTGGGCTGCTTCCTCTTCATCACTGACATTGAAAGCAGATTGAAAACCACTTTTTGGAAGAAAGAATGCCGGGAAGTCACGTGATTCTCCAAATGTTGCCACACAAACCCCCTGTGTCTCCTACAGCAACCAAAGCAGAGAAAATTAGCCAAAATAACAGAAGCTTGCTGAAACTTCACTTTCATTTCCCATCATCCATAGATCTATTTCAATGAGAGCACTCACACCTTCCAACGCTGTACTTGTATAAGGAGACATAGCAAAGCGGGAAAAATGAATTTCCAAGAATTATCGAAAAGGAAGAAAATAAAATATATAAGGAATGCGGGAAGGGTTAATAAGAATGAGGCTACCACTTTCTTTGGATGATAAAAACATGGGAAATTGACCGGAGAGGGATTCAGAAACCTGACAGTCACTGACACAGCAAGGATCAGCAATATTTTCAGGGAGCTGGGTCATACCTTCACATTAAGACTTGGGAGAAATGAGGAGGCATCTGTCCACATTCTCACTTGTATCCCTTAGTCTGCTGGTATCACAGAGTCCACTTAAAATGTTAAGTGTTGGCCAATTAAGGCTAAGTATGTATCATATGTAACTTCCCCCCACCCACCCCTGACCATCCACTATCAGCAGTAAGTACCCCAGGTCAGGTGCAAAATAAAACCTTTTCCAACAACATGCAGCACCCATACACCGAACTAGTCATCTCAACAATTTCTTTAACTCTGAAGGGTTGTACAAACTCGGAACATCAACTCTGTTTATCTCTCCAGCTCTCTGGCAGGTCTCTCTGGCAGACTGCTGAGTTTTTCAGCATTTCCTGTTTTTACTGCGGTGTCAGCTCTAATATTAATTTTGTGTTAAATTATTTGCTGTTTCCACTGTGGATTTACACTTACTCTGAACTGTTACAAGATTGATTCAAACTTATTGCATAAAGAATGAAAAAGCTGGACTAGGCGGAATTCAAAGTCAGCCACGATGGGATAATATTTCTCTACAAATGACAACCTATGAGCCACTGTACCAAGTATTCCAGTGTTCGTCCAATATCCAGGATGGATTTGACTCCTGCTGAGATCACAGTAACAGGATTACGTCCCAGCTCAGTCAGATCTGTGCTTATATCCAATGCTGTAAAATTAAAACAATGGTATCATCTGTTAGGCTCATGGAGGCTACTCCAACACCAGTCTTGTGGAATATTCCACATAACAATTCCTAATAACTATTAATGTAAAGTCTGCTTAATTACGTGTTGGAGCTCCCCAACATGATGGCAAAAGGTTCCAGGTTTGTTTAATCTATATTTCAGCTGTTCACAGAATAGTAATTATAACTCAAATGAGTAATGGGTAATATATATTCCCCGGAACCCTTCAACTCAATTCTAAATCACAGGCATTACACAAAGTTATATGGAGTGATTTTCAGCACACAGTTGCTGTCAGAAAGAACTGTGACGTGGGCTGAAAATCTGAAAAGAGTCAGGAAACGCAATTCCCTCTGGAAAGGTCACATTCCACAATCCCCCCACTCCCCTCTGGTGATGTCGTGAGGTTCACGCCTACAAGGGTCGAGAACCTCATTTTAACGTACTTTAGTATAATTAACAGGCCCCCCTCGCCATATTTCCAAACCTCTCCAGCGTGATGTTTACAACAGCCTTACCCAGTCGTCAATCTGTTGTGGGGATCTGCCCGGGACGTAAAGGTGAGTACAGCCCTCGGGGAGAGGGACATTTTGGGGTAATGCCCTGGCACAGGATGGCATTGCCTATCTGCCAGTACCAACCTGTACCAGGGCCAACCCTAGGAGGAGCCTCATTTGTGGGGGTGGGAGGGGGCATTGTGTAGTGGGACAGGGAGAGGGAGATGCTGGCTTTGACTATTGGTGGGTGGGGGGAGAGATAGAGGATGATGCTGGATGCCGGCACTGATCACAGGGGGTGGGGGGGGGGTGCAGGGGTGCGGTGGTGGCATGCCTGCTTTGATTGTGAGGCATATGGGGGGATATATGTTTTGATCACTGGTGTGGGGGTGGGCAAGAGGAGAGGAGGAGTCCCTGAGATCTGTGTGGTGGGGTTGGGGGAGATTATTTCTTTGTCTGATCACGGTGCCTTTTAAAAACAGCAAGTCAGTGCAAGCATACTGTAATGCCCTCTCCCCAAGTCAGTGCACCTGTACTGTAACGCTCTCTCCCAGATTGAGTGTATCTGTATTGTAATACCTTCTACCAGCATCTCTGTATCCATACTGTAATGCCCTCCCCTGCACTGAGAGTACTCTACTGTAATACCATTGATTGAGTTCCTGCTTGCTTTTTAACTTAACTAAAGGTTAGATGCTGTGTGGCTGTCTCATTAAGTAACTACATTTGCTTAACAATGTACCCGAGTTTATGCCTGAGTCTGAGTCTTGAATATATGAAGCAGATCTCACAAATCTCTTACTGTTTTGTCCATCACGATGCACTCCTCCAATCCCACCAGTGACAAGCAATGAAATGCCAACTTTGTGTGCTATCATCATGGTGGCTGAAACTGTGGTACCAGCAGATAAACCCTGATACAAACCAAAGGAAAGCAACGTTACTGGCATTTGGTTAAATTCCTCAAAACATGCAAAATAAAATGCAAGAACCTGACTAGAAAAGATGCAATCCTGGAATTTGCGCTAAGGTTAATCCTATTCTTATGTCTGAAACAAAAACAGAATTTATGTCAGTTACTATAAAAGCAAAAATACTTTGGATATTGGAAATATGAAATAAAAACAAAATATGCTGGATAGACTCAGCAAGTCTGGCAGCATCTGCGGAGAGAGAAATATCCGTACTGTTAATGTTTTGAGTCCATATGACTCTTCTTCAGACTCTGTTAACTCTATTTCTCTCTCCACAGATGCTGCCAGACTTGCTGAGTCTTTCTAGCATCTTAAGGTTTAGGTGACTAAAAACAGATGAAGCATTTTCCTAGGAAACAACTCAAGCAAGGAGTTAAGAGGGCAAAAAGGGGTCATGAAATGTCCTTGGCAGGCCAGATTAAGGAGAATCTCAAGACATTTTACACATATATTAGGAACAAGAGGGTAGCTAGAGAAAGAGTTGGTTCACTCAAAGGCAAAGGAGGGAAATTATGCTTAGAAACAAAGGAAGTGGGTGAGATCCTTAATGAATAGTTTGCTCAGTATTCACAAAGGAGAAGGTCACGTTGATTGATGGTGTCATGGAGGGATGTGTAAACCCTCTAGAACAAGTTAACATTAGGAAGGAGGAAGTATTAGATGTATGAAAAAGCATTAAGGTAGACAAATCCCCAGGGCCAGAAGCATCTATCCCAGATTACCGAGGGAGAAAAGAGAGAAGATTGCTGGGCCTCTAACAGAAATCTTAGTTTTAAGATAGCTATGGAGAATGATAGATTTGGCCCAGAAGTAACATTTTAAATTGGGGCACGGCCAATTTTGATGCTATCAGGCAGGAACTTTCAAAAGCTAATTGGGGGAATCTGTGGGAAGGCAACGGGAGGTCTGGTAAGTGGGAGGCTTTCAAAAGTGTATTAACCAGGGTTCAGGATAAGCACATTCCTCTTAGAGTGAAGGGTAAGGCTGGTAAAAGTAGAGAACCCTGGATGACTCAGGATATTGAGGCCCTGGTCAAGAAGAAGAAGGAGGCACATGACATGAATAGGCAGCTGGGATCACGTGAATCCCTTAAAGAGTAAAGGGGGTCTAGGAGTAGAGTTAAGAGAGAAATCAGGAGGGCAAAAAGGGGACACAAGATTGTTTTGGCAGATAAGGCAAAAAAGAATCCAAAGAGCTTCTCCAAATACATAAAGGGCAAAAGAGTAACAACTAGGGAGAGAGTTGGGCCTTTTAAGGATCAACAAAGTCATTTATGTGCTAATCCACAAGAGATAAGTGAGATCCTAAATGAATATTTCTCATCAGTATTTACTGTTGAGAAAAGCATGGATGTTAGGAAATTTGGGGAAATAAACAGTGATGTCTTGAGGAGTGTACATATTGTTGAGAAGGAGGTGCTGGAAGTCTTAAAGCGCATCAAGGTAGATAAATCCCTAGGGCCTGATGAAGGGTTTCCAGAAATTGTGGGAAGCTAGGGAGGAAATTACGGGTCCCCTAGAGAGATATTTGAATCATTGATAGTCACAGGTGAGGCATCTGAAGATTAGAGAGTGGCAAATGCTGTGCCTTTGTTTAAAAAGGGCTGCAGGGAAAAGCCTGGGAATTACAGGCCAGTGAGCCTCACATCTGTGGTGGGTAACTTGTTGGAAGGTATTTTGAGAGATAGAATCTACAGGCATTTAGAGTTGCAAGGACTGATTAAGGACAGTCAGCATGGCTTTGCGAGTGGAAAATCATGTCTCACAAATTTGATTGCGTTTTTAGCAGGGATAACCAAGAAGGTAGATGAAGGCAGTGCAGTTGATGTTGTCTACATGGACTTTAGCAAAGCCTTTGACAATGTACTGCATGGTAGGTTGTTGCATAAGGTTAAATCTTACGGGATTCAGGATGAGGTATCTAAATGGCTACAAAACTGGCTTCTTGACAGGAGCTAGAGGGTAGTTGTAGAGAGTTGTTTTTCAAACTGGAGGATCAGTGCTGGGTCCACTGTTACTTGTCATTTATATTAATGATTTAGATGAGATTATAGGAGGCATGGTTAGTTTGCAGATGACACCAAGATTGGTGGCATAGTGGGCAGTGAAAAAGTTTATCTCGGATTGCAACAGGATCTTGATCAATCGGGCCAGTGAGCTGACGAATGGCAGATAGAGTTTAATTTAGACAAATGCGAAGCGATGCATTTTGGTAGACTGAACCAGGGCAGGACTTACTCAGTTAATGGTAGAGCACTGAGGAAAGTTACAGAATGAAGAGATCTAAGGTACATGTTCATAGCTCCTTGAAAGTGGAGTCATAGGTGGACAGAGTGGTGAAGAAGGCATTCAGTATACTTGGTTTCATTGGTCAGAACACTGAATACAGGAGTTCGGACATCTTGTTGAAGTTGTACAGAACATTGGTAAGGCCATACTTCAAATACTGCGTACAGGTCTGGTCACCTATTATAGAAAGGATATTATTAAACTAAAAAGAGTGCAGAAAAGATTTACTAGAATGCCACCAGGACTTGATGGTTTGAGTTATAAGGAGAGGCTGGATAGACTGAGACTTTTTTTCTGGAGCGTAGAAGGCTGAGGTGCAATCTTACCGAGATCTATAAAATAATGAGGGGCAAAGATCAGCTAGATAGTCAATATCTTTTCCCAGAGTTAGAGGACATAGGTTTAAGGTGAGAGGGGAGAGATACAAAAGGGTCCAGAGGGGCAATTTATTCACATAGAGGGTGGTGAGTGTCTGGAAAAGCTTCCAGTGGCAGTAGTAGAGGTGGGTACAATTTTGTCTTTTAAAAAGCATTTAGACAGTTACACGGGTAAGATGGGTATAGAGGGATATGGGCCAAATGCGGGCAATTGGGACTAGCTTCAGGGTTTAAAAAAAAGAGCAGCATGGACAAGTTGGGCTGAAGGGCCTGTTTCCGAGCTGTAAACCTCTATGATTCTGTGAGGTTAGGGGCTAGTCAGCTAAAGGAAGCTTTAATTGGTGGAGCAATTAAAATGAGAAATGATCCAGAGGCTAGAATTAGTTGAGCATAGGGATGGTGGGGCTGGGGAACATTACAGAGGTAGGGCGTGGTGAGACTATGGAGCCATTTGAAAACGAGGATGAGCATTTTAAAATCAAGACATTGCTTCATCGAGAGCCAGTATAGGTCAGTGAGCAGAGCTTGGTGTAAATAAGGTCATGGGTGGCAAGAGTTTAGGATGACTTCAGATTTACAGAGGGTCAAAATGTGGGAGGCTTGCCAGGAGTGCTTTGGAATAACTAAATGTAACAAAAGGCCTGTATGAAGGTTTCAGCAGCAGATAAGCGAAGGTACGGGCCAAGTCGGGCAGTGTTATGGAGGTTAAAATAGATAGTCTTAATGATGGTGTAGATACATAGCCAGAAGTGCATCTTGGAGTCAAATATGGCACCAAGGTTGCAAACAGCTTAGTCTAGTCTCCGATTGTTATCAGGCAGAGGGACAGAGTCAGTCACTACACGGACTGAAGACAATGATTTCAGTCTTTCCGATATTTAATTGGAGGAAATTTCCGGATATCGGATAAGCAGCCTAATAGCTTAGCAACAGCGGAGATGTCAAGAGAGATGGCAGTAAGATAAAGTTTCTACCCTAAAGAGGAAGGAGACAGTTCTGGATCTGATTCTAGGAAATAAAGTGGGACAGATGTTTTAGTGGGAGAATATTTGAGAAACATTGATCATAATATTATTAAGTATAGAGTAGTTATGACAACGGACAAGGGGAAATAAAACGTGAAAAAAATCATTTTGAAAAGGATCTGGCCAAACAGAAATGGAATCAAAGATTTGCAAATAAAAGCCTAAGTGAACAGTGTGAGGCTTTCACAGAGGAGGTTGTTCACACACAGAATAGACATGTTCCCAAAAAGAAGAGGGAGGACATCTTCAGCTAGAGCTCCCAGGGTGATTAAAGGTTAAAATTAAACAGACAAAGGAAGTTTACATTCAAAGTTTGGTTCATAATTCAGTAGAGAAACAAGCTGAGTGCAGAAAGTACAGAGAAAACAGAAAAGAGGATCAAGGAAGTGTATGAGAATAGATTTGTGGGTAACAAAAACGGAATCTGTTGTAATTGTCTCTGCTTTAATGGTCACCAGTTCTAAGCTCTAATGAGTTCTTGGGCATATAAACATTCTTCTAACATCTCCATTTACTATGTACAACCATATTGGGGAAATTAGATCTACAAAAAGTCGTGAATGTAGCCCAATTCATCACACAAACCCGCCTCCCAACCATTGAATCTGTCTACACTTCCTGTAGCCTTACTTTGGTGATGATATAGGGTAGATCTCTTCGAGATGCTTTGATTTTGTCTTTGGTTTCTGCCAGGTACTGCAGGTCACTGTCTGACAATCCTACGTGAATCTTGCCTTTCACAATGCCCACTGTTGCAGGAACCACCCCATGTTCTTTCACTATCTGTTCAACCTCTTGAGCAGTGCTGGAACAAATCAGAGAAACATCGAGCCAAATTACATTTGCGTGTATTTTGAGACAAAACACCAGCACAAAATTGCCTGTTGGCTTTTCCATTTTTTGGATGGACTTTGCACTTTGATCCATTAGCTGTACAGGCAGATTGGACTCAGAATTGGGGAACTGTATAAGTGGCTGGTGGGACAATTTGCTTAACATCTTCTGTCTGTGGTCTTTTGGATGGCTGTATTTTGTGTACTTAAAGGTTTATACAATTGTTATCACCATATGGATGGGGCCATTAACACAGCCATTTGTATCCAGCTACGTATTGCTGGTTTTTTGCACGTTCACTGTTTCTAGTTAGTTCGCCACTCACATAAAGTTACACATTCCAACAATCAATTTTATTTACTCATTACACCCTGATCACCGGTAAATGTTTTTATCATTTTTATATTGAATTTTTTTTTTTAAATACTGAATTTTCAATCTGCTACTTTTAAAACATTTTTAATGACTTTTCTGTTCCAAGTGATGCTTGCTGATAATCGTACTGATCCCTTCAATGTGAATGAGCTAAGTGAAAGGTATCATCATTAAGGCTGGACTCACTCGCATTCATCTTGCTCTCACACAAGGAAGATTTTCTCAGGATTGTCTGGAGCTTCATTACACTGGAGTCTATTTTCACTTTCCCGAGGGAGGGTTAAACATTTGGGATTAAGATGGAAGAAGGCTAAGGGTGGCTTGATATTTCCAATGGTATTGGTGGAGAAACTCTTTTGCATTCATTACACATGCTTATTAAAACCCCCGCTCACCAATATTATATGCATGGTTACCATCTTGTTAATCATAAGTGAGAAAAACCTGCCTTCAGAATCTGACCATATGTAAAAGGTGTGTACCAAGCAAGGCAGGCTTTTTCTTGCACTGTGGAGTGACTAACCTCTAACACCTGGCCTTCTTTCAACAGCGTTCTTCTATGGCAGACTATGGTTGAGTTCAGGTGTCAGTTGTCCAAGGTTTGGGGAAAATGAAGAAAGGAGGATGGAGTCTATTAGGCAAAGGTCAAGGAATTTGATTTATTATTGTCACGCGTATTAACATACTGTGAGAAGTATTGTTTCTTGCATGTTATACAGACTCCATTCATGGAGAAGAAAAGGAGAGAGTGCAGAATCTAATGTTACAGTCATTGCAATTGCGTAGAGAAAGATCAACTTAATACAAGGGAAATCCATTCAAAAGTCTGATAGCAGCAGGGAAGAAGACATTATTGAGTCGGTTGGTACATGACCTCAGAATTTTGTATTTTTTTCCTGACGGAAGAAGGTGAAAGACAGAATGTTCGGAGTGCGTGGGGTCCTTAATTATGTTGACTGCTTTGCAGAGGCTACAGGAAGTGTAGACAGATTCAATGGTTGGGAGGCGGGTTTGTGTGATGGATTGGGCTACATTCATGACTTTTTGTAGATCCTTGGGGTCTTGGGCAGAGCAACAGCCATACCAAGTGTGATATAACCAGAAAGAATGCTTTCTATGGTGCATCTGTAAAGATTGATGAAAGTTGTAGCTGACACATCAAATTTCCTTAGACTTCTGAGAAAGTAGAGGCGTTGGTGGGCTTTCTTAACTATAATGTCAGCTTGGGGGGAAGGACAGGTTGTTGGTGATCTAGACACATAAAGACCTGAAGCTCTCGACCCTTTCTACTTCATCCCTGTTGATGTAGACAGGGGCAGGAGCACGTTCTCCACTATACTTCCTGAAGTCGATGGCAATCTCCTTCATTTTGTTGACATTGTGGGAGAGATTATTGTTGCCACACCAGTTCACCAGATTCTCTATCTCATTCCTGTGCTCTGTCTCATCATTGTTTGAGATCCAACCCTCTACGGTGGTGTTGTCAGCAAACTTGAAAATCGAATTGGAGGGGAATTTGGCCACACATTCATTGGTGTATAAGAAGTATAGTAGGGGGCTGAGAACGCAGCCTTGTGGGGCTGTTGAGGATGATTGCGGAGGAGGTGTTGTTGCCTATCCTTACCGATTGTGCTCTGTGGTTTCAGAAGTTCGGGATTCAGTCGCAGAGGGAGGTGCCGAGGCCTGGGCCATGGAGTTTGAAGATGAGCTTTGTGGGAATAATAGTGTTGAAGGCTGACCTATAGTCAATAAATAGGAGTCTGACATAGGTGACTATGTTATTTAGGTGTTCCTGGGTTGAGTGAAGCTGAACAAGACAAGAAGATTCAATAGTGAAAGGTGGAACTGGGCCTGGGTAGAGGTACGAGGGTCAGTGGGACAGGGTGGGAGGATATTTGGGGAAGGAAGCTAGATGTCCAAAACAGGGAGTGAGGCAGCAAAGGAATACAAAGGGTGCAGAAAAGTGGGAAGGAGGGAAGGGCCTTGTATGTTGGTTGTGGAAGTCATGTGGAGGGGAGTTTCAGGGCACAGATAGTGAGAGAGATAGGCCTAAAATGCAGGGTCAGTGCTGTCGATGGTGGGGTTCTAGTGGTTGAACTGAGGATACTGTGCAACAGAGGTAACATCCACAATGGGGTTCGTGGGATGTGGTAGGGTGACAGCTCCAAAGTAATGATTGGGTAGCTGGGGTCTGTAATGATACATTGACTTTAAGAAATATATTTATATTATGCTTCTTGTAAGGGATATATTTAAAATTGAGATCTGTTTTGCAAGATGACAATTTGTCTTGGAAGACCTTTAAGTTAGTGGCTGAGAGAACAAGATAAGGATGCATTTTAGACATGGAGTCTTTGTTTAAGCAGAGCTAATGAATTTATGTTCACTTAAGTTCCCCTGGGGTTTCAGAGTAGAGTTTTGATTAGGTTGATTGACAGAGATAGAGTCATGTAGTTAATGGGAGGAGCTAAGCTTGCAGGAAATAAAGAGTTCCAGTTTCATTGTAAAGTACAAGCAGTTGCTGCTTGGGCTGCCAGAAAAAAAGCAATGTCTCTCTCTATCTCCAACAACTTTCTAAAAGCTCTAAATCCTGGCAACCTATCTCAAAGCAAGTATATCTATGTTTTGTTAACTAATTTTAGAGAGAGGTTTAAGTCTACGGGAGTAATATTGCTTGATTGGAATTCACGGTGATAGGTTAGCGTTAAGACTTGTATCCTGTCATGTTTAAGTATTGTTCAATTGTTAAAAGTTAAGCTAATTCATTTGTTATAGTAAACTGAGTTGTTAAATAAAGCTTGCTTTGGTAAAAGCTTCTAAGTATGTTAAAAGAATTGCGCCTGGAATGAAACATCCTATCCTCACAACAATGCCAAAAATAGATAATTGTTGGGGTCTAGTCTGCCTTGATCTGGTACCCTAACAGGTCAGAAAAATGGAATAGACAGGTGGGTCAGATACCAGGAGGTCTGAAGGTCAGGGTGGGCTTGGGAATTGTAATGGTTGAAGGATCAGAAGGGAGAGCAGGTATATACAGGGTGATGGTTATAGGTGCAAGGCTAACAGGATAAGGTTGAAGGGTGACAGAGCAAAGAGGAATGGTTAAATTGAGTGGGTCAAGGATGATGGTGGGTGGAAGTTGGTGGGTGACACGGGGAGGGGTTGCAGCATGTTTGAAATGTGACATGCACCATTTTTTAAAAGTTTGTCAAAAACAGCAGATCTGAAAGGGGGAATCATTGGAATTGGGAGGAGGGTCTTTTTGTAGGTGGAGTTAAAGGTCAATACAATTGGTCAACTAAAGGGACATGCTAATAATCATGGGACACCCCGATGCTCTGTTGGGTTCCCCTCTCTATGGTGAATCTCATATGGAAACAAGTTTGCTCTGACTCATGGATCTCATAACATCAAGATTGCGAGCTGCAGTAATTTCACCTCATGGAATAACCACCTGTCCCTGGTAAGTCTGGTGAACTTTTATGCAAAGTCAATCCTTCCCTGGGTAAGGGAATGTATAGGACAGATAATACTCCAGGTAAGATCTCACCAAGGCTACAGCCAACTGCTGCCAGACTTCTTTAATCCTAAACTCAATCCCTCTTACAGGCAAGGGATACTTGCAATTATCTCCATATTTGCCATCTGCACCTGCATGTCAGCTTACACCTACTTTTGAACAATGACAGCCAGGGATTCCTCTGACCATCTGCAGCTCCCATTATATCACTATCTAGGAAAGACTCTTATTTGCTACTTATTCCTCAGAACACAGTGGACAGTCTCATGGCTTTTGAGCCTCATACTCTATCTACCACGTTCCTGGCCACTCACCCAGCTTGTCCCATTGAGGTCCTCACCTCTCACATCAGACCACCAGCAGGACATGTAATGAATTGACTGCGAACGTTGTGCAGACATTTTACTCAGAGGGCTCAAAGCTGGCTGAGCAATGTCTGTTGGCTTGCCGATGTGTGCCTGGGCTGCACAGTCACAAACAATGCTCTGACTGAAACATACTCATGCCCAAATACTCATTGACACACTTGATGATGTGAGACATTAAATGGTGTATCATTAGAACCACTACATTGGAACAAAGTACAATACCTTTAAATATCTGTGACTATTGCAGAATCTAGCAGAATAATGAGAATACAGCAAACCTGAACACAATGCAATTAAACATAGAATTAATGTATGAATCATAACTGGATACCCATTCCACTTATGTCTAGGTGCAGCCCAGATGCCCATTGTTGAGATAGAGGCAGCCTGTTGACTGCTATGTCCTGTTGAGTCTGATGATTTGGTGGTTGTCCTCTTGATGCGAGGAATAGAGGGCTCTGGCTTGCTAAGAGTCTCTTGCAACTTAAGTGCAGGTGAACCCTCCTTGGCCTGATCTGCTGGAGGGGATGGGGTCACTGACAAGCAGAAGAAGGGCATCCTTGGAGTGTCCTGGGACGAAGTACGCAGGGTGCCTGGCTGGTGCTTCTCCTTGTGGGTACCAAATGACACCTCTCCCTGAGCAGCAGGGTCACCTGGAGGGTAGTCAGTGTGCCTCGTTCCTCCTCTCACCTAACTACTGCTGCACGGTACTCATGGCACGAGTGACAGAGTGCAAATCCAAGTGCATGTCTGACAATCTCTGCGTTCCACCAGACCTGGGTTTTCAAGGCACACTTTCCATGAAGGCAGCTAAGCACTCTCGTGTCACAAGCTGACATCATGGACAGACTCCTCCAATCTGCACATGGTCTCTGGCATCGCTGCCTGATGTTCCCCATCCATCTCTGCATCTCAATGTGTCTCTTCTGGCTGAATCCATAGGCTCATCATCTGGATGGGGCTCAGCAAAGGGCCTAGTCTTCAGCAATCCTCTGAGAGCTGGTCTGTCATTTTCTCTGCCAGCTGTGGACCCATGTCCATGATGTGTACCAGACTGTGAGCCTGAGCCTACACTGGAGGGGATTACCAGTTAAGGTGAACATTTGTGCTGCTAGAGACTGTGGACGAACATCATGCCTATGTACCCTCTGAAGGTCCCAACTCTTCCTCCTCCAGAGGTGGGGCTGGATTACAGGTATTGTCCTCTTATGACCTGAGAGGGAGTGGGCTTCAGAGACTGCATTGAAGGAGATGAAGAATTATTGGTGTTGCAAGCTTACACAGAATATGTATAAGGCTGCTTCACATTCAGCAGGGGGAGAACAGACAAAAGGCATTCTTACTAGACAACCGGACAACTCCAAATGCTCCTTGGGCAAGGGCAGGTCACCCTCATCTCCTGACAGTTTTGTGGCTCCTTCCTCGACTGGGGTTAGGATCCTGACAGCAAGCATTCCTCCTGTCTGTGTATGTTCCTACCTATTGTGCACATTCTTCCCCTGCAGACAGACAAAAGCTTTCAGAGAAATGGGAACACCTGCAGTTTCACACCATTCAGGACAACATATTCTCCAGCAGCCCCTACAGCCATCAATTTCTGCAGCTGGGATTTTCCAGCCCCTCCTGTCAGAAGGATCTTCCAGTTCTGCTAAAGTTAAAAGATGTTTGAACGGCTCTCTGCATCCGCCAGTGGGGCAGCACTAGAAGGTTCTGTCCTGTGCCTGCCTTTCTGGTGAGAAGGAGTTGCTCGGGGGAATTTGAACAGTGCTGGCTGTTGAATACATGCTGTTCTTGTTTTCACAAAAAGCTAAATCACTTGGAAAATGGAAGACGTTATCTCATCTCTGTACATGGGATTTCTCTGTTCTATTCAACTGTTAAGTCACATTTTTCACCTTTTTCCTTGTTCCACCCATCTTCCTCTCAAAACCTATTCTATCTCAATTTTTTCCTTGTTCTGGTGAAGTCTGTTTCTCTCCACAATGGTGACTAACCTGCGGAGTATTTTCCAGAATTTTCTATTATTATTTTAAACCACTGCATAGGTATGAGATTCACTGACAATGATGTGGAACATCTGGAGCACACATTCAGCCCACATGGGGCCTGCCATCCAAACTTGTGTGGCAACTCTCTGCAGTCGCAGACATATGATGTCTCATACTCCTGTCGGTGTGACTTTGCATTGTGTAAACAGTGGCACTTACCCTAGCAGCACACAACAGGTCAGTTATTCTTTTAGCAGCACCAGAGCCAGATTCTCGTCTGGATCTATGGCCATTCACCCATGCTGCTACCTCCATCCAAACCACTTTGGTCTTGCCCCTGCTACCGCCTCTGAGAGAGGAGTCACTTTTCCTACGCTGGAGGGCCTGGAATGAAGTGTCACTAAAACATGGGGCCACAGGCTGTCTGGTTTCAGACATCTATCCAGACCGATGGTGAACCTCCAAAGGTAGTGCTTGGAGATGAAGGGAGCTGTGTTTGTGTCACAGACAATGGATACCTGTCCAGAGCCCTGTAAATATGGTGCCCCGAGGTCTGAACCCCTGAGATTACATCCACATTCTGCCTGCCCTGCTTCAAGATTCACTGCTTTTCATATGCGTGAATAAAATTGCTAAGGATCAAATTCATTTCCCACTGTCCCTCCACACTTCAGAGTGACAAATAGAAAATCCACTCACAGCTTCTGCAGTTCGCCTAGCCATAGACTGACAGCCTATTAATGATAGCCTAAAAATTCTGGCCAGCAACAAGAGTGTGTAAAACAACTTGATGTTCCGCCCCATGGTGAAAAGAAATGTCAATCAGCTGATCCACTGCCATCTCTGAAAATTAAAATCAGCCCACCAAATCTTTGGTGTGCTCAAACAATTTGTACTTTTACTAACTGGGACTCTGGAATTTTCCAAGATTTTTTGTGGTGTTTTGAGGATTACATTCTACAAACCACAAAATAGTAGCCTTGTTGACATTAACCCAGCTCAGTAACTCTACTGATCAATAAGCCTGACATTCACAGCACTCATTTAAAATATTTCAGTAAGAGGCAAATTGGTCCCTGGCAGTAGTTAATGATTCCAAATGCAAAAGTTGCTGTTCCCCAGATTCTCTGAACCCAATGCATTGAAACAGTCCACATACCTTAGGTTGGCAGGGTGTGGCATACCATGTGTGATTATTGTGCTCTCCAAAGCCAGCACAGCCTTCTTATTGGCTATCGCTTCTGAGACCTTTGGGTGAAGTTTAACTAGTCCATCTGTATGAAGCAACAATTGAGCAATACACTTCAATTATTTTTCATGTATTTAAAATTGTATAAAGTCTCAGTTACACCACTCCTGTGTCACACAGGTTCCCAAATTTGCATTTACAACAGTGATTGCTGTGGAGATAGGAAAGACTCAAGGTTCTTATTGCTCCCCAAATTCTACACTACAGTTTGGGTGACATCTCTGGCCTGCTGACTTGATCAATTCAGCTCCATTTGGCTCAGACAGTGTGATCTCCGACTCAGAAGATTGTGAGTTCAAGCCCCATTTTCAGATTTGAGCACAAAATCGGAGGGAGTATTGCATTATTGGAGGTGCCATGTTTTCAACAGAACCTTAAACAGAGGCTACATCTGCTTGTTCAAGGGGATATAAAAGATTTCATTGCATTATTTAAACATTAAGGACCTCTCATGTGGTCAGCATTCCTCCTCAACCAACACCTCCAAATGAAGTGATCATGTAGTTCACCTTTATATTCTGACATTGTACACAGCTTGGCTCCCATATTTGCCTGCATTTTAAAACTACACTTCCAAATCCATGAACTTAGTGTGAAATGTTTTGGGACATCCTGAAGATAAGATGCTGTATCATCTTTAAGCAGCAGTTAATACAGCACGCAACATAATACAGCAGTTAACATCTCATCTGTATGTTTGGTGTAGGTGACTACAGGCCTGCTAATTGGAGTAGGTTTTTCTTAGAATAGAAAACAATCCTTCTATCTCCAGAATCTGCTTTCATCTAGTCAAGACTGATAATCCTCTTTCTCTCTCCGCCTACTGTAAGGATCCTATATGAGATGAATCTGAAAGAGCCAGGATTCAAATCACCAAAGTATCCCAAACTCATTGTCCTTTGAGATAACAATAAGGATAGTTGGTGTAAGAATATAATCAGCATATTCCAGTGTTCAGGGTGCTTTAAGGTACAATAATTGGAGCAGAATGGAACAAGTTCACAATCCACAGTTTTGACACTGAATTGCCAAAGAGGGTCCAATTTTAAAGGTTAAAAAATGTATTGTTCATTGGTACAGTGACACAGTGGTTAGCATTGCTGCCTCACAGCGCCAAAGACCCGGGTTCAATTCCTGGCTTGGGCCACTGTCTGTGCAGAATGTGTACATTCTCTCTGTGTCTGAGTGGGTTTTCTCTGGGTACTCTGGTCTCCTCCCACCATTTGAAAGATGTGTTGGTTAGGTACATCGGCCATGCTAAATTTTCCCTCAGTGAATCCAAACAGGTGCCTGAGTGTGGCGCTAGGGGATTTTTACAGTAACTTCACTGCAGTGTTAATGTAAGCCTGCATGTGACAGTGATAAATAAGCTAAAAAAAACTACAGCTAGAATTAGCGAATTTAAAAAAGGAACAATAAATTACCAACTGCAATCATAAAACAAACCCCTATTGCACAGAAAACCAAAGCAGCAGAAGCTCAGCAGCAGAGAAGGAATTGTGTAGTGATGACTGTTTACGAACCATGGAGACGTTTCCAAGCAATGGCAAAGCCCAGAGCCACACAAGGTGTGTGGGTCAAGACAGAGATGCATTTAAACATCATTCTCCAGTGAGAGCAGGCACTGAGGAGAAGGAAAGCAAAGTCAGATCAGTCATCAACATCTTATTAATTCCTCCTGATCAACTTTAAAATGACTGTACCTTAGTTTAGGAGGGAATATTTGTGATGTCATTAGAGTAGTTCAGTTAAATCCAAAGGGAATTCTTCATCCTGAAAATGCATGTTAGTTTGAGAATTACGCATCAGCTTTCTTTACAATGGAAGTTTTAGATCAAGTCGATTCTGACCAAGTCAGTATCAAATCTGCTCTAAAAATTAATTTCAAATTCCAGCCAGCATCAGACAAGCAATATGTATGATTATATATTTTTATATGTATATATCAATTTTTTCGAAAAAATTTCATGGGGTTTGAATTTGTGACCTTTTGTCTCAGAGGTGAATACTGCCACTGAGCCAAGACTGACAACACTCAAGCCTTCACAAAATGCTCAGGATGACAGAAGTCAGTAACTTGGTTCTTGAGCTGTGACTCAAGGTTGCCCAATTCCCAATATTCTTAATTACTTGCAGGACCCAAATACATTCTCCACCACTCCAACGTGCTGAAGCAATCAAATCCCTTACTTTAGCTTTTCAAGGACTTGTGGTGCCCAAAAATGGGATGGGCAATAAATGCTGGTCAGCCAGCAGCGCCCATGTCCTACAAATGAATAAACAAAAATATTGGCGGTTAAGACCTCACGCCATGTTTCTATAAAATATTTATTTATCATTATGGCTAATCTATGAAATCTTAAAATCTGGACAAAGACTTTAAAATGATTAAAGCCATATCTGGCTATGACTCAAACAAAAGGAACTTCCTGACATTCAGAATAGCATCCATCTCATTATCTCTGAAGATGCACCAAATGACCCCTGTTACTGCAAAGTTCAAATCCAAGGGGATTGTACAAAGGACGTTTGTGTTTTAAGGCCAGTCCCCAGCTAATAGAGACTATTTGTCTGATAGGGCAAAAAGCTCTGAAACCATTGTTGAAATTTTAAACTTATTAACACTAAGCATCTCAAGAGTCTAGACATAGGAATACACATCCTTTGTCCACACCAAATTGGGGAATGGAGTTCAGTTTCTAGTGGTGTACTGCAAGGATCTATTTTGGGGCCGCTGTTGTTTGTCATTTTTGACCTGGATGAGGGTGTGGAAGGATGGGTTAGTAAATTTGCGGATGACACTAAAGTCAGTGGAGTTGTGGACAGTGTGGAAGGATGTTGCAGGTTACAGAGGGACATAGATAAGCTGCAGAGCTGGGCTGAGAGGTGGCAAATGGAATTTAATGCGGAAAAGTGTGAGGTGATTCACTTTGGAAGGAGTAACAGGAATACAGAGTACTGGGCTAATGGTAAGATACTTGGTAGTGTGGATAAGCAGAGAGATCTCAGTGTCCATGTGCACAGATCCCTGAAAGTTGGCACCCAGGTTGATAAGAAGACATACAATGTGTTAGCTTTTATTGGTAGAGGGATTGAGTTTCGGAGCCTTGAGGTCATGTTGCAGTTGTACAAAACTCTGATGCACCCGCACTTAAGAGTATTGCGTACAGTTCTGGTCGCTGCATTATAGGAAGGATGTGGAAGCATTGGAAAGGGTGCAGAGGAGATTTACCAGCATGTTGCCTGGTATAGTGGAAAGGTCTTATGAGGAAAGGCTGAGAGACTTGAGGCTGTTTTTGTTAGAGAGAAGGTTAAGAGGTGACTTAATAGAGGCATGCATGATGATCAAAGGATTAGATAGGGTAGACAGTGGGGCCTTTTTCCTCAGATGGAGATGGCTAGCACAAGGGGACATAGCTTTAAATTGAGGGATGAAAGACATAGGACAGATGTCAGAGGTAGGTTCTTTACTCAGAGTAGTAAGGGCATGGAATGCCCTGCTTGCAACAGTAGTGGATTTGCCAACATTAAGGACATTTAAATGGTCATTGGATAAACATATGAATGATATTGGAATAGTGTAGGTTAAATGGACTTCAGATTGGTTTTTACAGGTTGGCGCAACATCGAGGGCCGAAGGGCCTGTACTGCGCTGTAATGTTCTATGTATCAGAAGACCCCTCTCCTATCTGGGAGAACCAGTTTCGTTGTGTTGTGGAGCTGCAAAGCTTAGAATACCATCTTTTTCAACCAAGTAGCAGCTCAGAACTGGAGCTTTGTTCGAGGTTTTAATTCCCAGCCTTATCTTCACTGTTTCTACTAGAAATTCTGTACCATCACCCACAAAACTAATTTGCATCATTGTGGAAGTCATCTCTACTTAAAAAGTGGATTATCCAGTATCAGTTTTAGCTTGTTGGCCTCTGTGAAGGAATATACCATTGAACTCTGACCCTGGACTCACATGAAACAGTAAGTCTTTATTCTGTGGCCTTTGCCCTGTAAACCGTTCTTTTCTTTGTTCCTCTTTTACTCTATAAATATAAAGGATGCCACACTGTGTGCAAATAAACTAACCCTTTTGTTTATCCTATCTCAAATTTGCTGTAATGTGCATACTTCAGGCTTTGTCAGGAACACAAATGGTATTTATTTACAAGAAAGAACTTATAAAAAGACTAACAGCCCCCCGCTGTTCTAGAGATGGCTGCTGCCTAAGATAGGACTCCACCCCTGTAGTGATTACCCACTCTCACTCTAATTGCTCCTCTAAACCAGGTGATCCTATTCTGCTGTGCTGCCCTTAAAGGGGCACTCACCAGAATCACTATTAATAGAAAATTGGATCACTGAGCGGTCAGGAAATGCATCACCGCTTATAAAAAGGAAAATCACCTTTCTGTTCATGGGTGGGTGGTGAAACGAAAAATATCAGGGCTGTTTAAATTAAACTCCCTTGCTGACTGTAAAACTCCAAATCATTAACAAAATTGCCTCGAAAAACAAACAAGGAGAAAGACTTGAGAGCACAAAGACTAGACTGACATTTAGGTGCATTAGCAAGAACATGCTACACCACACAGCATCACCTTTGATTAGCAGTTTCAGCTAATTGCGTTGACTTGCAAGGAGGAAACTCTGGGCTGATTGGTGGGTCAGAGATTGTTGTCCACCTCGATGTGGAATGTGCCTTTGCAAAGAAGATCTGGAGACAGATGAGGTGGTTTTGTTGAGGTTCATCTCAAGCAACTCTGTTACACAGGACCCTATGTTCTACGAGTTGTTCACACACCAAAACAAACATCAGCTGTTGCTGAAGGATCATCTACTTGATAAAAGAGGCTCTTTGGTCTGCCTGAAAATTGTTGGTCTTCCAATACAAAGAGTTGTCTGTGACCAAGTGTTGCAGACTGGTACATTCCAAAACCCAGGACTACATTCTGAGGGATGCACTAAAGCTTGGGGCAGCTGCTGCAGGGGAAGTTTGCTGTCTAAGACCCTTTAACCATAGTGAACTGAGGGGAGGGGAATTGTACAGAACCTCCTTGAGCTGTAAACTCACATTGAATGTATATGATGAACACATGTGTATCACAATTGTACGGAAGCAATTTGGAAGGCAACTTGCTGTAGGTAGATAACTTAAGTACCATTACACCATTTGCGGCAGCCATTTTGAAATATCCAATGTTTCTTTGACTGTATTGAAGCAGCTTAGGAGTGCAACATGATCTGCAGAGAACCTGAATATTATTGCACTTTGTGATGGCCATTTTGAAATTATTGAAATGTTCTTTCTGATATATGATGAATAAAGTATATTTTGCAAAAAGAAGCTAACTTTATTTACTGAGTCTGGGTGTTAGGACTGCTTGGTTCACAGGGTAGATAGTCCATATAGTTAATGAGGCTTGAATTATCTTAGAGCCAAGTTCTTTAAGTTGCTGCACTCTAACAATATAGGAGTATAAAACTATTTTCATCACACAACCCCCTCAGCAGCGTCGCCTGTCAAATGAGATAGTCTGTGAGAATGAAGCATATGGCAATCACTTAACTGATAAAAATAAAAACAGGAAATGCAAGGAAGCATTGCGATGTAACCAAGACTGGAACACAACGACCCGAAGGGTAACAAAAGAAAAACGGAAAATACAAAATGTTTTTGGCAGTACTTCAATTTAATCCAAATTGAAATGTCTTTTTAAGATGGAAGGTTTTTCATTTTTCATCCTGTAATAGGAATGAGATATTTGAAAACCAGTGTATAGGGAACCCTGAGGGATGTCCCTGCTTCAACCAACCCCGCCCCTTCCCTGTTTAACAAAAAAACACTGGGTGAACAGGAGAAAGAGGCAGCAATAAATACAGGCTGACCTGTAACTAAATACAAGCTAACCTGTAACTAACTATGAGTTGACCTGTAACTAACTACAAGCTAACCCTAACACAATGGTTTCCTTTCTGTTGCAGAGTTTATCAGCTGGCAATGAGTGTGCTGAGGGTCAGGCTCCAATATCGAAATGTCTCAGCTTGTGTTCATGTCTCTTCCCGAACACGATTCCCGCTCCACCACTACCGCCCCCTTTTCGACTTTGCATGTTTCCGTCCAGTTATTGAGCAATGATTTTAACAGTGCGCCCGTCCCGGGTGTACGGGTTAAATGATCTGGCGAATCGCTGTCATTAGTTAACTGGTTATTTATTTTACCGCGCTGATAAACTTGTGCAGAGTGAGCAGTTAATCCTGTATGTACGTGAAATAAACCACTCTGGGAAGGTCACTGTCTTCCTCACGCATTTGTCAACTCAGAGATTTGTAAATCTAATTTTCCAAATCTTAAACCTGCCAAAGAAAAGGTTCTCACTTGTATCACCTACCTTCCCAATGCCTCAGGATACACGTGTGATCAAAACTGAACTTTGACCAGACAGCACTGAAAATTCTGACCTATCAAATTGTGGTGTGAAACTATTCTGAGAAAAGTGTGTGGCTTAAATTGTTGACATTGGGTTCACAATTCTACTAAAAGTTTAACAAAATACTCCCACAACTAACCATGTATATCCAGATACTGATCTGGTACAAAGAATGTCAAATTCTCAGTTCAGTTTAATGCTATTGGAATCATCTCTCACCATTAGTGCGTCTCCTCAATGTTTCCTCTTGCCTCCCCCCGCCCCCCCCACCGCGCCCCCTTACCTTCATCAAGGGTGGGGGGGGACGGCGAACAGGGGCTAGGAGAGTGGGGAAGAAAGGAGGAAGGAAGAGGTTGAGGGGCAGAACAAGGGGCAGGAAGGGAAGTGGGGAAGAAGAGAAAGTGGTGTAGGAGTGGGGGTATAAGAAGGCAAGAAGGGTGAAAGGAGCAACAGATTGGATGAGGGGGAATAAGGGGAAAGAAGAGTGAGTCAGGAAGAGGAAGTGAGGGCAAGATGAGGGGTCAGCAAAATGACAGGAAGGGGCAGAAAGTGAGCAGGAAGAGAAGGGGCACAAAGAGGGGGGTGTGGGAAGAAAGGAGACAGGAAGAGAAGGGGAAGAGGAACATGGGACGGGAGAAGGAGGAATGGGGAAGAAAAAGAGGGCGAAATGGGGGAAGAGAGGAGTGAAGAGAGTGGGGCAAGAGAAGAGGGCAGAGGTGGATTTACATTTCATGGAGCCTTACACTCACCTTCTCAGGAGAGGGGAGAAAGAAAGGATGGGGGGTGAGGAAAGGGTGAGGATTGACCTATAATTTGTCAGTAATTGGATGGTCACGTTTGTCTGTCTGTCACATTGCAGCATGCTGATGTCTGTGCATTCTCAACATCCTGACCCTGGTCATCACCATCTCCTCCCCCTCCCTCATCCTCAGAAGTGACACCTCAGCTCTCCCTCCGTCTGCCAAGGGTTTTCTTGGAGTGATCATGTACCCATTGAATGTTTAGTGAGGGCAAACCGTTCCTTTAATGGTTGCAGCTGGCTGCTCCCAGGGAGCCCTCAATGCCACATGGGTGCAATCAAAAGCTCCTTGTACTTGTGAGAATCCTGCAATTGCAGCAAGACACAAACTCTGGCTGTCTGCCTCTCAGGGTCCAATCAGAGCTTCACAAAATCATGTGCTGTTTTCAGGAGGATATTTGTATGTAGCAGACTGGGATATTCCACACAGGTCCTCAGTCAGTCCCAGGAAGGAGCCTCTGTCAAAATAGTTAAGTTACTGTCACCTTTAATGCCACCAGCATGGAATGGTATCCCAGTCATTGCGAATGCAGGCCTTCATCGAGCAACACATATGCCTGACTATATCTTGTGGCATCTTAAGGTGTCCCTGGTATTGCCATTCACTCATCTGCGGGTATCTGCAGCACCTGTGATTTACCCTATTTTGAGCCAACGCTCACTGTCACTTTGATCCCTGGTTACCAGCATCCGGCACTTCCTGGGGCTCTGTTGCCACTGGCTGCCAATGCTCTGGTCATTGCTGCTCCCAGCCCTGGGCCACATTGTGTCGATAGTCTGAGGCCAGAACTCTCCATTCACCTGACGAAGGGGCAAAGCCCAAAAACTTGTGAGTTTACTATGAAATAAATTGGTTGGACTTAAACCTGGTGTTGTCAGACTTCTTGCCACATTGTGTACACATTCCTCCTCAGCTGAACAAAATAGTCAGTGAAGTTGTGCCTTCATTTTAAAGGGCTGAGGTGAACTGAGAACAATTTGCAAAGATCTATTCCGTCAGCATATTCTTTGATCCCTGACCATTCCGGTCAATAGGAAATCCTATATCCACCATGTGAAGCTCCTCCTGGAGTGGTCTTCTTATCCATTCTTCTATGTGCATAGAGACCTGCTGCACTGATCAGGGTAATGTTAGCTTTGCCTCCATCCCACCCCCTCTCTACCCCCTAGACACCATTGAGCTTCCCTCCATCACCCTTATACACAATCAAGAGACCAATACTGTCAGTGTCTTATCAATTACAACATTAGTATTTGTTAATGTCAATTACATGGCATGGGAGAACAGGTGTTGGGTATTTGAACACACAAAAAATAGGGAATAACTGAGATATTGGGTGTGGACGAGATGTGTTGATACTGGACAAAGGGAATAATTTCCCTCAACAAAGAAACGGTCTATGTCTTAGTTTTGACTTCACCAAATGGCAAGGGTCCTATTAACATTTGCCTTTGCATTTCAGAATGCCACCCATCCATTTATCAGCCATGACTATCAATCTGGAGCCCTCAAGATTCTGTCTCTCACATGGACGCTGCAGATTTGTCACCTCCCTCTTTCCCTCTGCCACTGTCTCAATCAACAGTGTTATGGCATGGCTGATGGTAAGTGCCAAACTGCTCAAATCCAAGAAGGAAATTTGTAACAGCTGCCAAAATGTTTTTTACAATTTGTATAGTGTGAGGAGAGGTTCTGAAATCCAGAAATGATGTTCCTGACTACTTGTGGGGGCTGAGCCCTGATCAGTTGCAGATAATTTACAATATGCTTTAACTGTAATGTTGTGGTTGGATTGTTTGTGACCTCTGGGACTTGGCCCTGGCAGGTAAAGCCCCAAGAATTTGACCCAGTAAGTCTAGGCCTCTGGGGCTGGACAGCAGATGGTTACAGATAATCTATATTGTGCTATATTGGTTTGTCATTTTACAATTTATTGTGAAATTGTAATTTATTATTGTGAAATTATGATGTATTTTGATTTGTAATTGGATGAATTGTTTTGAATAAAAAAGATTGACTACTTGTGATGATCTTATAGTAAAGAAAATGTTTATTAAAGGATAAAGAACAATACAAAATTGTATTTAAACATGGGAATGCACACAGTAACAGTACTTCAAACAGTTCCAAAAGATTTTAGCTTAACTACCCTCAGAGGTAATCTTCCCCTTTTCTGTTCAGCAATCTCTGATAGATCTTAAAACCTATAGAACCCCAATAATTTTTACCACACTGTGACTTTGTTTTCTCTTACAGTATCCTCTGAGAGTAACCACAGCTGGTTCTTAGGTCTGATCTTGTTCACATTGCTTTTTGGGAGTTCTGAGCAGCTAATCCTGCTGCCTGCTGGGCTGTTTATGCGGGTATTCCCTCACATAGCTTGTAGTACCTCCTTAAGTATATTCTCTCCCATTGATTTCTCCTGTATCTCACCTAGTGACTTTAAAAATGCTCTCTTCCAGGTTGATTAAATTAATTTATTTACTTTAGCTCAGTATTTAAGAGTAAACTGATCCTATCTCTGCTTTACTTCCTTACACCCATTTTTTAATAACTTGCATATAATCTCCTTTGAACAAGAACAACCCATTCATATCTACTTCCGTTATTGTCTTATGTAGACACCTGTTTGAAGTCTCTCTAGGCTCATTACCATATTAAAACCAATTCTTATTGTTAGCTTGATTCTCAATAACCCTGCCTCTTACTCCAATTACCATTCTCACAAACCCCCAACAGCTTACCTTCCAGTACAAACAAAATTTTACAATATTACCAACTGAAAAATATTACAATTTCATAGTTTTCTTGACACCAAGAGATGCCTTTCAATAAATAGTTTACTGCAGCTCCTGGCCTTGCTGGAATCACACTTGAATAAGAGCAATGAGACATGGAGGAACACTCCTGGGGGATTGTGTTTAGAGAGGAGAACACACCTGAGTATAGTTCTCCATCCAGTTGACCCATGATTATTAGGGTATCCTTTTAGTGGGAACACCAGTAGCACCTCCTACTTGCAAAGATCCTCCTGTCACTTTCAGTGTTGGCTATCAGTGAAGGATTGTGTTTGGACCTATTGATCAGAAAATTGGTGTGCATTGCTTTTCTAAAATGCTTCAACAATTCACGGCTCCTTCCATTATCCACCAAGTTTGCCCCATCATCCTTCACCAACACCACATTCTCATTCCTCTCCCCAGTTATGCTTGACCCTATTATTAGTTTTCATGAAATGCCAGCTCACCTCTGAGCCTATAACCATCAATGTTCTCATGCCCTTCCAGACGCTGACTCCTCTTGTTCTTGCGGACACCTGTACCGTGACTTAGTGACCACCCACCCACGGGACCATCCAGTACCCATCCATGACCCTGCAACTACCACCTTACCAGATTCAACTCCCCCCTGCCCGCCACTGCCCTGCAATGTTCCCGCTCTCCCACAAACCTCCCCCACCCCCTCGCTGTCACTGTTTCCTCTGCTTCAAAGTACCTTCGTTCAAACCCTCAAAACCTAACCCTGAACGTCAGTGATCCCACCCCTTAGACTCATCTGTTTCTCACACTCACTGCCTAGAAAGCCTCTCCACCATATTAGAACAAGACAAACACCTTCATGATGCGCTTACCCTATAATCCTTTGCCAGCCAATCTAGCTTCCTTCCCCAGACATCCTCCCACCTTGCCCTGCTGAACCTTGCATCTTTATCTGGCCCCAGTTCCACCCTTTCTTGCTAACCCTGCTCCCTTTGTCCAGCCTCCTCGACCCTTGCCTTGTCGATTTCATCCTCCTTTATCTGAATGCACGAAGCATTCGGAATAAAGTGGATGAGCTGATGGCGCAGATCGACACAAATGGATAGGATCTGGTGGCCATTACAGAGACGTGGCTGCAGGGTGACAGGGACTGGGAGCTGAATGTACAGGGCTATCAAGTGTTTAGGAAGGATAGACAGGAGGGAAAAGGGGGGGGCGTAGCTCTGCTGATTAAGGATAGCATCACGGTGGTAGCAAGGGATGATATTGGAGCCAAGGAGCAGAGGATGGAATCGTTGTGGGTGGAGATTAGGAACAGCAAAGGGAGGAAGACGCTGGTGGGTGTCGTCTATAGGCCCCCGAATAATGATCTGGAGGTGGGGCGGGCTGTTAACGCGCAAATAAGTGCGGCGTGCAGGAATGGGACGGCCGTAGTTATGGGGGATTTCAATCTGCATATTGATTGGTCGACCCATGTTGGACGTGGGGGGCTCGAGGAAGAGTTCTTGGAATGCTGCCGGGATAGTTTCCTCGAACAGTGTGTGTTGGAGCCGACGAGGGAGCGAGCTATCTTGGATCTGGTGCTATGTAATGAAGCGGGTAGAATTAGGGACCTTGTGGTGAAGGATCCTCTTGGGGAGAGTGATCATTGTATGGTGGAGTTTCTGGTGCAGATGGAGGAGGAGAAAGTGGGTTCCCGGACACGCGTCCTTTGTTTGAATAGAGGGAAATACGGTAGGATGAGAGAAGAATTGGGAGAGCGCGTTGGAGGGAGGGTCTGTTAAGGAGCAGTGGAGGATCTTTAAGGAGATCTTTCTTGGTGCTCAACGGAAATTTATTCCGATGGTCAAAAAGGATAGTAGGAGGAGAGGTAATAAGCCGTGGATAACAAAGGAGGTGAAGGAAAGTGTTAAACTAAAAGCGGAGGAATTTAGAGTAGCTAAGAGTAGTGGGCGAGAAGAGGATTGGGAGAGGTTTAAATGTCAACAAAGATTGACAAAGAAGTTGATAAGGAAGGGTAGGAGAAACTATGAAGCTGGGCTAGCGCTTAATATAAAAAAGGATAGCAAGAGTTTTTATAAATATATAAAAAGGAAGAGGCTGGCTAGGGTGAATGTTGGTCCTTTAGAGGATGAGAAAGGGGACCTAGTGGTAGGGGATGGGGATATGGCTAAGGTATTGAATAACTTTTTTGTTTCTGTCTTCACGGAGGAGGACGTGAATAATTTGCCGGGTGTTAGCGATAGAAAGGTGGTAGGACTGGAGGGTCTTAATGACATTACTGTTACTAGAAAGGCGGTGCAAAGATATTTTGGCCTTGGAGGGAGTGCAGAGGAGGTTTACTAGGCTGATACCGGAGTTGAGGGGGTTGAGCTATGAGGAGAGGCTGAATAAACTGGGCTTGTACTCGTTAGAGTTTAGAAGAATGAGAGGAGATCTCATTGAGACGTATAAGATGATGAATGGGATGGATAGGATAGAGGTGGAGAGACTCTTCCCGCTCAAAAAAGACAATAGGACTAGGGGGCACAGCCTCAAGGTAAAAGGGGGGCGGTTTAGAATGGAGTTGAGGAGGAACTTCTTCACTCAAAGGGTGGTGAATCTCTGGAATTCTCTGCCCGTTGAAGTGGTGGAGGCTGCCTCGCTAAATATTTTTAAGACGCGGGTTGATGGGTTTTTGATAGGAGAGGGGATTAAGGGTTATGGGGAGAGGGCGGGAAAGTGGAACTGAGCAGCGACAGATCAGCCATGATCTTATTGAATGGCGGGGCAGGCTCGAAGGGCTGGATGGCCTACTCCTGCTCCTATTTCTTATGTTCTTATGTTCTTATGTTCCCTTGGTCACAATAAGCACACCTTGAATAACCACCAGCCAAATTCAATCACAGCCAGCCATAGAAAAGTGGCCCTGAAAGAGACCAGGATTACATCTGCTCACTCTAGGAAGGTATCTATCTCGCTTGGTACATGCCACTTAATATGCAGTCATGAATCTGAAGGCATGTATTTCTCACTCATAGATAACTTAATTGCAAGGGAGAACTGGCATGATGGTTAGCACTGCTGCCTCACAGCGTCAGGGAGTCAGCTTTGATTCAGCTTGGGTCACTGTCTGTGTGGAGTTTGCACATAGTCCCGTGTCTGCGTGGGTTCCTTCTGAGTGCTCCAGTTTCCTCCCACATTCTGAAAGACGTGCTGGTTAGGTGCATTGACTGAACAAGCGCTGGAATGTGGCGACTAGGGGAATTTCACAGTAACTTCATTGCAATGTTAATGGAAGCCTACTTGTGACTAATAAATAAACTTTAACTTCAACTTTTTAATTCTGTTGAACTGGTCATTTTATTAGCATGCCTGACGTGTCAATGCCTAAAAAGGGCTTCCTGATGCCTGCCACTGGAATGCTCAACACACCTTTAATATTCTGAGAATTTGCCCAAGTATCCAATTTAGTAGCCTTCTCTGTGCAAGCTGGTGGTGGCAAAGCGGGGGTAGGGAGTAGGGTTCCACCTTACTGATCCTGCAGGTGTTTACCCCTTCCCCAAGCTCAGTTCCCCTCCTCACTGAGTTTTCTACATCAGCCACCCACCCCATTCATCTCAGCCTTCATTGTGACCTGCAGTAATCCCTCCCACGCCCATTCCAGCTTTGGATCCTTGGTGTTGGAGACTGATTCAGTTCCAGCAGCAAGCACCATTCCCAGCAACACTGCTGGGATGAATGGCCAATTCAAACCATCCTGCTCAGATCGGGGCACAGTTTAGCTTCAAGGTAATAAACACCCCTCCTAGTGTTAAATGCCTGCAGAGCAAGCTGCCAAAGTGGGAATCAGTCTACTCCTGACTTTTCCTCATTAAATACAGCCCAGAAGGTATGAAATTGACTGAGTGATAGGAAACAGAGAATTGTGCTCTTATTGGAGCATGGTACAAAGTAGGTTTTCAGAGCTCAGTAATAACTTAAGCTTTGGAGTATAGGGCACAATTTCAAATTTTGCAGATGGCAAAAAACTTGGATGTTTTATGAAATGTGAGGAGGAGGATGATGAAATTCAAGAGGACATAACCAGGCTGATGGGATGGACACAGAGAAGTGGGTAGTTCTGTCTTTGTCTTAAGAGTCACATTGGCACATGGTAGCACAGTGGTTAGCACTGCTGCCTCACAGCGCCAGGTACACGGGTTTGATTCCTGGCTTGGGTCACTGTCTGTGTGGAGTTTGCATGCTCTCCCTGAATCTGCATGCATTTCCTCCAGGTGCTTCCGTTTCCTCCCACATTCTGAAAGACTTGCTGGTTAGGTGCATTGACCCAAACAGACGCCGGAGTGTGGCGACTAGGGGAATTTCACAGTAATTTCATTGCAGTGTTAATGTAAACCTCACTTGTGACTAATAAATAAACTTTACCGTAGGCCTGGAATCACATAGGCCAGATTGGGTAAGGATAGTAGATTTCTCTAAAGGACATTTGTGAACCAAATGGATTTTTACAACTGTCAATAATTGTCATGGTCACCGTTACAGAGACTAACTTTATATTCCAGATCTATTAATTGAATTCAAATTCCATCAGCTGCCATGGTGGCAGATGAACACATGTCCCCAGAGCATTAGGCTGGACCTCTGCATTACTAATCCAGTGATGTTACCATTATGGTGTCATTACCCTCCAGTCAGTCTGGGCACCAACTTCGGGAAGGATATGAAATTATTAGACAGGATACAGAAATGTTTCATGAGAATAGTTCCAGGGATGAGGAATTTCAGATATGTGAATGGATTTGAGAAGGTGGGGTAGTTCTCCTTGGAGAAAAGAAGATTTGATATAGGTTTTCAAAATCATGAGATTACAGAACAAATAGAATTAAACTATTTCCATTGGCATAAGGATCAAGAATACAAATTTAAGGTGATTAGGAAAAAACTGGAGCAATATGAGGAAAAACATTCTTTTTCACTGAGTGGTTAGATTCTGTAATGCACTGCCTGAGCGTGTGATAGCAGCAGATTCAATTGAAACCTTTAGAAGAGGATTGGCTAACTATCTGAGGAGAATGTATTTGCAGGGTCTACAGGGAAATGGCAAGGAGTGGAATCAGGCGAGTTGCTCTTGCAGAGGGTCAGCATGGACATGACAGGGAGAATGGCCTCCTTTTGTGTTGTAACCATTCTACAATTCTAAGTAAACTGGGGCCTCAATTTTTGAGCCATTTTTCAACCAGTTTATCAGTTTGCATATGTATCAACAATCACCATACTTCACAGCAATCTGCTGTACATGACAATTCTGAGAAACAATACGCCACCATTTCTATCTCTGTAACATAGTATATGTTTCTTTCTTTAATACTTTCGGTTTGTTGAAATGTGTTTCTAAATTTTTTTATCATTGACAACTAAGTCTTGTTTACTCAGCACCTGTATTCTACTGTACAATTCAAAGAATTAGTCATGAAAGAAGTGAACTAGTGAAGCTAACAACAAAATTTCATTCATTACTATTTCACGTAATAGGGTAAGTGAGAGTGCAGTTTTCACACACTGATCATATCTATCACTCAGAATGTGTGCTTTGTGGATGATCCCTTGCAATAATCCCACCATGAGTGTGCAGAAGGATTCAAGTTCCCATTTTCTCAGTAAGTAACAATCTCCTGTTGCACCACCTCCATTAAAATCTGCAGTTTGACAGTGAAATGATCTGAAATAGCAAGCAGACACACTCTAATATCGATGCACAAATACAAGTCAAAGGCATTAAAACATATTTAAAACAATCTCACCTCATAAACAGCAGGATGTTAAAGTTAATGATGATTCTTTCCATGTGTATAACCATAAAAAGGATTAATAATTGGCCCAATTGCTTCTTTAAATGATTAATCTTATAGATTACGGATTTGGGGTAGGCTAATGGTTTGGCATTGGACTAACAGCCCTATCTTCAAATCCCACAGGAACGAACAGTGAAGCTCAGTGTAACAAAGCTGGTTATTTCGGGTTAGCACCAGAAACCATTGACACTAAAATTGGCATGATTATACCAAAAAGAAACTAGTTTATTAATATGAACCTGCTGGAACCACCTTCATTCCAAGCTGGCCCTCTGAAATGGCTTCCTGATCCACACAGTTGTAAACTTCTCCTGACAGCAAGAGATGGACGATGAATGTGTCAATGTGAGTGTTGCCTGTTTTCTGAAAACATCCAATGGACCTTATGCACTGAACAAATGTCAAAGCTAAGTCAGAACATACTTTTACCACAGTTACTTTGTACTTCTTAAATGAAAAGTGGAGGCTGAATACATCCTGAACATGATGTTGGAGATTATTTTCAATGACATGATTTTGATGCTGATGTTAATCTATTTGTTTAAATGTGTTAATGCTTTGAAGCAGTCAGCACATATACACTGACAAACCATCACACTGTTTACTTACAAACATCTTGTGGCACAATGGAAATGACCCTTTCTGTAAGGTAGGCTTTATGTGGCTTTTCTCCCAATGTGTGCTGGATTTTTCCCAACTCACCCATCTGAAGCTTCTGAGTCACATGAGTGTTATTTTAAAAAGTATGACACTGAGCCACATAAGGAGATGTTAGTGCAGATAACCAAAAGTTTAGACAAAAAGATAAGTTTTAAGGAGTACTTTAAATGAAGAAAGCGAGGTACAGAGGTTGAGGATTATGTGGAGAAAACTCCAGCATTTAGAACCTGATAGCTGAAAGTACAGAGTTAATGGTAGAGTGATTAAAATTGGGATGCTCAAGAATTAGAAGAGAGGAGATACCTTGGAATGTTATGGGGTTGGGAGATTACAGAGATAGGGAGAAGTGAGTTTATGAAGGGATTTATAAACAAGGATGAGAATTTTAAAATTGAGGCATTGCTTATAACCAGGAGTCAATTTAAGTCAGTAAGCACAAGGGTTATGGATGACTGGATTTGATGGAAGTTAGGACAAGGGCAACAAAGATTTTGATAACTTAAAGTTTACAGAGGGTGGAACCTGGGAGGCTAGCAAGGAGTGCAACAGAATATTCAGGTGTGGACGTATCATTTTACATGTGTACTTACCAAGTACTTTTCCCCACCAGACTGGCTGTTGAGATCGGCATACTATAAGATAATAGACAGGCACACCAGACAGGGTTAAGGCACAGCCAATCCCTGTGTTGATAGGGTCAGAGTAAAGGGACGTGATGACAATAAACAGGCACATTACAGTAAAGATTCCAGGAATGATAATTGGAACCTAAGGAGATAAGAACATTTGCGATTAGCTCACGTCCCAGTTATTTTTAACTTTAAATATGTAAAAAAAATGCTCCTGCTGTGATTGTGTAACACATTGTAATTAGTTCATTTTTTTTAATAACGCAAGCCTTATCTTGCAAGATCTGAAAGATTGAGACTATGATTGCCATGTCATGGATACACAGTGCTTGAGGGAAGGAGGATATTGACCTGCTACAATTTTGTGAAACTAATTCAGTCTTTGAAGAATGTGCTTGGGGATCCTGATGGGCAGTGCCATTTGATGGCACAGGGAAACTGCTCGATAGCAACATTTAAAGGCCACTGCTTGGCTGTAAGGTGAAATGACATTTTGTAGCATTCAAATTGTACCTCAGATGGTTTTATCCACTTTAATGATTCTGAGGAATGTGGTGAAACTTCTCCTGTTTGACGATGAAGCTTTATATGGCTTGCTGCAGGTGGTCAGTTCAGCAATGGAGTGTACTGCTGTTTGGAGAGGATCGCCATCCTCCTCTGAAAATATAGTATTTAGACTGATTACATGGAAGTGACTGAATGAGTACATGCGAGGTTCCAAGTTTGCAGAATCTGGGAACAAAGTGTTCAGAAGGAGCCTGGAGTTTGGGAGGGAGTTTGTCCTGTTTGAAGTGGATTTCTAGTTGAGTGAGAGTTTTGCTTATTGCTCTATATTCATCTGGGTAAGGGCTTATTAATTTTACATGGCAGTTCCAGTTTCCGCTTTCAGAGAGAAGGTATGAGTGCAAAGGAGGATATTCTACCTGTGGTACAGTGTGGATGGTGGATGGTATTTCATCATAAAGAGTCTGACAACACCAGGTTTTAGTCCAACTGATTTATTTGATAATATACTCACAAGCTTTTGGGTTAGCCCCTTCGTCAGGTAAATGGAGAGTTCTGGCCTCAGACAGAGCATATAAAGCACAGGCAGTTTAGAGATTACTGATTAGAATGCAAATCTTTACACCTAACCTGCTGTTCAAGTCCTGAAGTGGCTGACAATGTGTGTGGAAGGAGCACTGATCACAGGTTAAAGAGATGTGTATTGTCTCCAGACAGTACAGTAATACAGTACAGTACACACATTGTCAGCCACTTCAGGACTTGAACAGCAGGTTAGGTGTAAAGATTCGCATTCTAACCAGTAATCTCTAAACTGTCTGTGCTTTATATGCTCTGTCTGAGGCCAGAACTCTCCATTCACCTGACGAAGGGGCTAACCCGAAAGCTTGTGAGTTTGCTATCAAATAAATCAGTTGGACTAAAACCTGGTGTTGTCAGACATTTTACTGTGTTTACCCCAGTCCAACGCCGGCATATCCACATCATAGTATTTCATCACCAGAGGATCCAGTGAGGGACATTCTGGGGAAGTGCCGGATGATTGGAAAACGGCTAATGTTACGCCGTTGTTTAAGAAGGGTGCCAGGCAAAAGGCGGGGAATTATAGGCCGGTTAGTTTAACGTCTGTGGTAGGTAAGATGTTAGAATCTGTCATTAAGGAGGAAATTGCGAGGCATCTTGAAGGGAATTGCTTGATAGAGCAGACGCAGCACGGTTTCATTAAAGGGAAGTCGTGTCTGACAAATTTACTGGAGTTCTATGAGGATGTGTCTAGGGCGGTGGATAGAGGAGAGCCGGTGGATGTGGTCTTTCTGGATTTTCAGAAGGCGTTTGACAAAGTATCTCACAAGAGGTTATTGCAGAAGGTCGAGGGACATGGAGTTGGGGGTAGGGTGTTAGCGTGGATAGAGGACTGGTTGTCAAATAGGAGGCAGAGAGTGGGGGTCAACGGGTGCTATTCGGATTGGCGTATGGTGACTAGTGGAGTGCCCCAGGGCTCGGTGCTGGGGCCTCAGCTTTTTACCATTTATATAGATGATCTGGAGGAGGGAACCGAGTGCAGGGTGTCGAAATTTGCTGATGACACCAAGATTGGGGGAACGGCAAATTGTGCGGAGGGTGTGGAGAGTCTGCAGAAGGATCTAGATAGGCTGGGTGAATGGGCCAGGAAATGGCAAATGGAATTTAATGTTGGCAAGTGTGAGGTGGTCCACTTTGGTAGGAAGAATGGTAGGAAGGACTATTACTTACGGGGCGAAAAACTGCAGCAGGCGACGGTGCAGAGGGACCTCGGGGTCCTTGTGCATGAGTCGCAAAAACCCAGCTTGCAGGTGCAGCAGGTGGTCAGGAAGGCGAATGGGATGCTGGCCTTCATAGCGAGGGGGATTGAATATAAAAGTAGGGAGGTCTTGCTGCAGCTGTATAGGGCATTGGTGAGGCCGCAGCTGGAGTACTATGTGCAGTTTTGGGCGCCGCACCTGCGCAAAGATATTTTGGCCTTGGAGGGAGTGCAGAGGAGGTTTACTAGGCTGATACTGGAGTTGAGGGGATTGAGCTATGAGGAGAGGCTGAATAAACTGGGCTTGTACTCATTAGAGTTTAGAAGAATGAGGGGAGATCTCATTGCGACGTATAAGATGATGAATGGGATGGATAGGATAGAGGTGGAGAGACTCTTCCCACTCAAAAAAGACAGTAGGACTAGGGGGCACAGCCTCAAGATAAAAGGGGGGTGGTTTAGAACGGAGTTGAGGAGGAACTTCTTCACTCAAAGGGTGGTGAATCTCTGGAATTCTCTGCCCGTTGAAGTGGTGGAGGCTGCCTCGCTAAATATTTTTAAGACGCGGGTTGATGGGTTTTTGGTAAGAGAGGGGATTAAGGGTTATGGGGAGAGGGCGGGAAAGTGGAACTGAGCAGCGACAGATCAGCCATGATCTTATTGAATGGCGGGGCAGGCTCGAAGGGCCAGATGGCCTACTCCTGCTCCTATTTCTTATGTTCTTATGTTCTAGAAATGGCCCAAAGGTCAGAAACCAAGATCCACTAAGACCTTGGTGGAGATCAAGGCGTTCAACAGGCAGGTTACTGGGACAGAATAGAGGACATGTTCCTATACCTTTTAGACAAGGTAAGATTGAATCAAGTACTGGAGCTGGCAGTGGCTTAGTACCTTAATACTAAGCTGCTTTTCGCTTAATGAATAACCTATAATACTGTACCTTGAACGGACGGTGTATATCTGGCTGTTTGTATCGATGTCAGATGAGTCCAAAGGTTACAAGCCCCATAAACAGCCATCGCGGAAAGCTGTTTAAATTCAGCAAACCATATAGATCACCAATGAAAATCATCAAAATGATCAGGGGATACTGAGGAAGACATAGAGATGGTTTTAATTACACTGGAGGAAGTGCACTAAATACTTGAATACAAACAGCTGGACAAATCAGGCCTGTGTGCCTATCAGCAGCAAATGTGCGAGAGAAACAGTCTATGATTGGAGGAACAGCAATACTGGTGGGAGCAAATGTGCTCTAGAACAAGACTACTGATGACCGTGAAATCATTGTCGATTGTTGTAAAAACCCATCTGGCTTACCAATATCTTTCAGGGAAGGAAAGCTGCCATCGTTACCTGGCCTACATGTGACCTCAGTCCCACAGCAATATGGTTAACTCTTCACTGCCCTCTGAAATGGCCTAGTAAGCAACTCAGTTCAAGGGAAATTAGAGATGGGCAACAAATGCTGCCTTTGCCAATGATGTCCACATCTCATGAAAGAATAAGGAAAAAGTTGCACACCATTCAGATTTGGAAATAAGTTGCCATTGCTTCAATATCACTGGGTCAATGTCCTGGAATGCCCTCTCTAACAGCACTATGGGTGTTCCTACACCACATGGAATCCAGAAGGCAGCTACCTTCACCTTCTTAAGGGCAGTTGGGGATGGGCAATAATTGTTGACCTAGCCAGCAAAGCCCACATTCCATTAATGAATGAAAAAAACTGCAAACATTGAAAAAATCTAGAGGATAGCATACACTTGGGATTAGATTCGATTGGATAGTTAAGAGGGTGGTTTCTGAAGAATAATTAATAACTCGAAGAAAATTACATCAGGGTAATAGTTGGCTACGTGTGCTTATCTCCAGAGATGATTAATGAGATAACATGTCTTCTGCATTAACCTCAAGGTGCTAAAGCCTGCAGCAATGGTAAACTTCTATTTTTAAATGAGGCAGACTGTTACATCCTCGACTAGAGAAACTATGATTTTTAAGTGAAAATGACAATGCCTTAGTGTCAAATGAGAAAGGTGATTGCCCTCAAAAAATGCAATCAAGAAATGAAGTGACTCATTAAAAATTATATGACATTGTTCATGAAACTGACTGCACTCAATGGCATCATGTGAAAATCATGAATATCAGTTGGGGAAATTTTTAAATAAGTGCTTGGGGTAAGCTTCTTGCTGTTTTCTTGCCTTTGACTGCTTTTCCCAGTGGCGTATTGCATTCGCAGATGGCAACTTGACTGGCAGGAAGCCAATGGGTGCCTATATAGCATTAATTAACTGGTACTCCACTCTGGCAATCCAAGTCTACCTGTTGGGTATGGGCCCCCAATTGTGCCTGTCGCTCACTTCCCCTCTCTGTATGAGAGTTCAGTGGGAGGCCTGAGCAATATGAAAGGCAGGGTTATATTTAAATCTGCATATTGGTTTCATTTACCATTCTCCTGCAGAGATATCCAGCTGTTAGAATCTAACTACCAGTTCCAGCAGACCTCTATCTTGTGGTATCCTTATCTGAGCAGCCCATACCATTCTTAGTGAAGTTGCTTACCACCCTTCCCTTTGCCTATTCTGATTGGTTTCTTGCTAACCCTATTTGGACTGTGCTCTTCTCAATTGGCCATCTCTGGGAAGGTCATGGCTGATGTCCCACCCTTCACTGTTCAGGGTTCCCAACTTGGAATGTAACCCAGCAAGGAAATTTGGTCATTTTTGCCCTCAAAATGATTGTATTCTTCACATATTATCTGCATGTAACAGCAGACAATATGATCCCAGTGCACTGGTTACAGGATGACAGTGTTTAGGTTTTGTGTGTGTTTATACTGAACTGAGATGTCCTTGTGCTATAATCTACTGTCAGTACAGTTGAATAGTCGCACTCTCAGTGCTTAGTGCATGACATACTTGGAGCAGAACAGATCTAGGGGCAAGCAAAAGTGCAGATCTCCTGGTCACACTTAAAGCTGGATCCATTAGCCCTTCTGCATGGATTCTAATGTTTATGATGTACAAAGCAGAACATCAAAGAAAATCCTCAAACAGACATGTGGATACGAAGGAGGGAATGGGTCACAAACACTGGAGGAAATGCAGGGAATACTTTAGTTGCAATCACAATGGGGGTGGGAAGAATGGTATTCTTCCTGATATGCACAAAGTGTTGGGAAACCTTTCTTCAATACAAGATCAGTAACCAACAATCAGAAGCTTCATGGAGAATTATGAGACATTGAGGACAGTGTAGCTTTCCCTTGCATGAAATTGAAAACCCAGCACAGAGCAATACAGAGGACCAATATTCAATTTAAGAAGTATGTTGTCTAACAAGAGCAAAAAGCAGCTGTTGGACTACAGAAAGCTGTTCAGAATAGAATCATAGAGCTCTAAAATGCAAATTTGGCCCATCAAGTCTGCACTGACACACTACCACCTATGCCCTATCTCCATAACCCCATGCACTTACACTAGCTAGTCCCCCGACATTAAGTGGCAATTTAGCATGGCCAATTAACTTAACCTGCACATCTTCAGACTGTGGGAGGAAGCCAGAGCACCCAGAGGAAACCCATGCAGACACGTGGAGAATGTGCAAACTCCACACACAGTGACCCAAGCTAGGAATCAAACCCAGGTCCTGGCACTGTGAGGCAGCAGCGCTAAACGCTGTGTTGCCCAATACTCAAAGACAATTCCAGTTTTCTGACCTGCAGTACTTTGAAAGTTGTAACTGGTAAACAGAATATTATTGGTTGAATGATACTTTGTTTGACACACGGCTGGAGTCAAAGCACTGCTTGGGAAGTTACAAAGCCAGCTTGATAAGAACATAAGAACATAAGAAATAGGAGCAGGAGTAGGCCATCTAGCCCTTCGAGCCTGCCCTGCCATTCAATAAGATCATGGCTGATCTGTCGTGGCTCAGTTCCATTTTCCCGCCCTCTCCCCATAACCCTTAATCCCCTCTCTTATCAAAAACCCATCAACCCGCGTCTTAAAAATATTTAGCGAGGCAGCCTCCACCACTTCAACGGGCAGAGAATTCCAGAGATTCACCACCCTTTGAGTGAAGAAGTTCCTCCTCAACTCCGTTCTAAACCACCCCCCCTTTATCTTGAGGCTGTGCCCCCTAGTCCTACTGTCTTTTTTGAGTGGGAAGAGTCTCTCCACCTCTATCCTATCCATCCCATTCATCATCTTATACGTCTCAATGAGATCTCCCCTCATTCTTCTAAACTCTAACGAGTACAAGCCTAGTTTATTCAGCCTCTCCTCATAGCTCAATCCCCTCAACTCCGGTATCAGCCTAGTAAACCTCCTCTGCACTCCCTCCAGGGCCAAAATATCCTTGCGTAAGTACGGCGACCAAAACTGCACACAGTACTCCAGCTGCGGCCTCACCAATGCCCTATACAGCTGCAGCAAGACCTCCCTACTTTTATATTCAATCCCCCTCGCTATGAAGGCCAGCATCCCATTCGCCTTCCTGACCACCTGCTGCACCTGCAAGCTGGGTTTTTGCGACTCATGCACAAGGACCCCAAGGTCCCTCTGCACCGTCGCCTGCTGCAGTCTTTCGCCACGTAAGTAATAGTCCTTCCTACCATTCTTCCTACCAAAGTGGACCACCTCGCACTTGCCAACATTAAATTCCATTTGCCATTTCCTGGCCCATTCGCCCAGCCTATCTAGATCCTTCTGCAGACTCTCCACACCCTCCGCACAATTTGCCTTTCCCCCAATCTTGGTGTCATCAGCAAATTTCGACACCCTGCACTCGGTTCCCTCCTCCAGATCATCTATATAAATGGTAAATAGCTGAGGCCCCAGCACCGACCCCTGGGGCACCCCACTAGTCACCAACCGCCAATCCGAACAGCATCCATTGACCCCCGCTCTCTGCCTCCTATTTGACAACCAATCCTCTATCCACGCTAACACCCTACCCCCAACTCCATGTCCCCTGACCTTCTGCAATAACCTCTTGTGAGGTACCTTGTCAAACGCCTTCTGAAAATCCAGAAAGACCACATCCACCGGCTCTCCTCTATCCACTGCCCTAGACACATCCTCATAGAACTCCAGTAAATTTGTCAGACACGACTTCCCTTTAATGAAACCGTGTTGCGTCTGCCCTATCAAGCAATTCCCTTCAGGATGCCTCGCAATTTCCTCCTTAATGACGGATTCTAACATTTTACCTACCACAGACGTTAAACTAACCGGCCTATAATTCCCCGCCTTTTGCCTGGCACCCTTCTTAAACAACGGCGTAACATTAGCCGTTTTCCAATCTTCCGGCACTTCCCCGGAATCCAGCGACGTCTGGAAAATAACCACCAAGGCATCCACTATAACCTCCGCCATTTCTTTCAGAACCCTCGGATGCCTTCCATCTGGTCCTGGCGACTTGTCCACAATCAGCCCCTCCAGTCTGTCGAGCACCACCTCTCTAGTAACAGTAATGTCATTAAGACCCTCCAGTCCTACCACCTTTCCATCGCTAACACCCGGCAAATTATTCACGTCCTCCTCCGTGAAGACAGAAACAAAAAAGTTATTCAAGACCTTAGCCATATCCCCATCCCCTACCACTAGGTCCCCTTTCTCATCCTCTAAAGGACCAACGTTCACCCTAGCCAGCCTCTTCCTTTTTATATATTTATAAAAACTCTTGCTATCCTTTTTTATATTAAGTGCTAGCCCAGCTTCATAGCTTCTCCTACCCTCCTTTATCAACTTCTTTGTCAATCTTTGTTGACATTTAAACCTTTCCCAATCCTCTTCTCGCCCACTGCTCTTAGCTACTCTAAATTCCTCCGCTTTTAATTTAACACTTTCCTTCACCTCCTTCGTAATCCACGGCTTATTACCTCTCCTCCTACAGTCCTTTTTGACCATCGGAATAAATTTCTGCTGAGCACCAAGAAAGATCTCCTTAAAGATCCTCCACTGCTCCTCAGCAGACCTACCTTCCAACGCGCTCCCCCAGTCCACATTCGCCAATTCTTCTCTCATCCTACCATACTCCCCTCTATTCAAACAAAGGACGCGTGTCCGGGAACCCACTTTCTCCTCCTCCATCTGCAACAGAAACTCCACCATGCAATGATCACTCTCTCCAAGAGGATCCTTCACCGCAAGGTCCCTAATTCTACCCGCCTCATTACATAGCACCAGATCCAAGATAGCTCGCTCCCTCGTCGGCTCCAACACACACTGTTCAAGGAAATTATCCCGGCAGCATTCCAAGAACTCCTCCTCGAGCCCACCTCGTCCAACATGGGTCGACCAATCAATATGCAGATTGAAATCTCCCATAACTACTGCCGTCCCATTCCTGCACGCCGCACTTATTTGCGCGTTAACAGCCCGCCCCACCTCCAGATCATTATTCGGGGGCCTATAGACGACACCCACCAGCGTCTTCCTCCCTTTGCTGTTCCTAATCTCCACCCACAACGATTCCACTTTCTGCTCTTTGGCTCCGATATCATCCCTTGCTACCACCTTGATACTATCCTTAATCAGCAGAGCTACGCCACCCTCTCTTTCCTCCTGCCTATCCTTCCTAAACACTTGATAGCCCTGTACATTCATCTCCCAGTCCCTGTCACCTTGCAGCCACGTCTCTGTAATGGCCACCAGATCGTATCCATTTGTGTCGATCTGCGCCACCAGCTCATCCACTTTATTCCGAATGCTTCGTGCATTCAGATAAATCTGTACTCACCATTAAAAGTACAGCTGGAAGAGGAGTATGGTGTTGAATGTGGATCATGGAGAAGAGAGTTGGCCATTGATTTTCCCTTGAAGCCACAAAGAATACCCTAAGACAGAGAATAGCAATTATCATCTAGCAAATAGACTTTGTCTGCAGCCTATCTCTGACAGGATCATGTCCTGATTTTTACAGCACTCACTGGATGAAAGAGATTGTTACTTTTATGCATTTAGCTGATATTTCACTATTCTTAGTGTCAATTAACTGTCTCAATGTGAGCTCTTGCTCCTGACAAACTGGAGAGTGAGTTTATATGCCTGCAATCCAGTAACGTGAGAAAGTGTTGTTGCTGTAATTATCTCACTGAATTGACACAAATCCTCTTGTATTATCCTCGTTTGTGGATAATGGAATAAACATGTATCCTATGAATCAGGTTTAAGTTAAAACAATGGCATAAACCCAATAGTCATGATGTGGATATGCCGGCGTTGGACTGGGGTAAACACAGTAAAAAGTCTGACAACGTCAGGTTTTAGTCCAACTGATTTATTTGATAGTAAACTCACAAGCTTTCGGGTTAGCCCCTTCGTCAGGTGAATGGAGAGTTCTGGCCTCAGACAGAGCATATAAAGCACAGACAGTTACATAGTGAATGGGGAGGAAGGGAATGGAGAGGAAGGGAATGGAGAGTAATATGGCTCCTCGGGCCATATGATTCACATTGAATGTATATATGTATCACAATTGAATTGAAGCACCTCAGAGTCCAACTTGCTCTAAGTGGACAACTTAAATGTCTTTGCACCATTTGCATTAACCATTTTGAATGTCTGTAATGTTTCTTTGACTGGAATGGAGCACCTCAGACAGCAACATGATATATATTGAAAACCTGAACATCTTTGCACTTGGTGAGATGGCCATTTGGAAATTATTGTAATCTTCTTTCAGATATTTTATGAATAAAGTGTATTTTTCAAAAATAAAACAATCTGAGACAGCTTCATTCAGGGTGTTCAGCTGGAAGCTTTCTCTCTAATAATTAATTCCCATTTTGTCTTAAATTCACCTTACAACCTGCTTCTGGGTTTGTTGCATTGCTCACTGAGAGCCATTCTGTTCCATTGGGGCTTTAAGAAATATTTGGACACATGTCCAATGCACAAGTGGAACTTAGAATCAGTGCAACTTTGCTGTCATTGTTGAAAGACTAAAGAAATTGACATCTCTTCTCAATGAAGCTCTAAAGAACTTAGGTGACTGCAGGACCAGGTATGAAAGTTACATTCAACTATAATGATGGGCCCCCTTCTTTGTAGACTTTGAATATTAACAAGAATTCTGTCACATAATGTAGAACCAGCCTCACATCCATTGATTCTGTCTACACTTCCTGCTGCCTCAGCAAAGCAGCCAGCATAATTAAGGACCCCACGCACCCCAGACATTCTCTTTTCCACCTTCTTCCTTTGGGAAAAAGATACAAAAGTCTAAGGTCACAACCGACTCAAGAACAGCTTCTTCCCTAATGCCGTCAGACTTCTGAATGACTTACCTTGCATTAAGTTGATCTTTCTCCACATTCTAGATGTGACTGTAACACTACATTCTGCACTTTCTAGTTTTCTTCTCTATGAATGGTATGTTTTGTGCGTACACCGTGCAAGAAACAATACTTTTCAGTGTATGTTAATATGTGTGACAATAATAAATCAAATTAAAACCAAAAATTTGAAGCTCAATTTCAATTAATAATATATCCAATAATATCATAGAGTAGGCAGTGTTATTTGGTAACAGACTGGCTCAAATTAACCTCTTTCAGATGCTAAATTACTTACTCATATTTCCAGAGATATTTGGCTGCAGTTATACAAGCTGTGATATATAGTTGTTGCAGATTGATCTGAGTCTGCTTGTAAAAGAGAGTGTTGATGCCTTGTCAGAGTCCTTCTCCCCTCAGTAGTTAATCTTTAATGTTAGAGGGGAGAAAGGTGGAGGTATAAGGTTTCCTAACTGTAAAAATAGTCCTTATGTAATTTGTGAGAGATTAAATTGATGACTTGGACTTTCAAAATTCACCTATGGACTGAGCTGAAATGCTACTGCATTCTTGGAGATGGTCTTAGGGTAGATTTTGTGCATGTGGGAATTGCATCTGGAGTTAAAAGCAAATTACTGCGGATGCTAGAATTTGAAACCAAAAGAGAAAATGCTGGAACATCTCAGCAGGCCTGGCAGCATCTGTAAGGAAAGAAAAGAGCTGACGTTTCGAGTCCAGACAACCCTTTTGTCAAAGCTAAAAGGCATAGATATTTATACTGCAGGCTGTGGGAATGAAAGATGAGTCATAGCCACAGAATCCAGGAGAAAAGACTGCTAATAGCTGGAATTATTCTGCTTTTGTATCAATGTGCGCATGAAACCACTTTATATTAATTTAAAAGTGTAGTATAAGAGTGTTTGGCAGAGTAATAGTAGTGTCCATGTAGACAGTCACATGGTAGTAGACCAATTACAATGGAAGAATCTGATAGGAGCCAGCATGGAGACAACATCCGTGCAGTATTATACTTTGGAGATGTATATAGTTATGAATTGTTGATAAACACATGGTGGAATTATCCCACCCCACCGCCATGGGAATCGTAGTGGGCGGGACATGAACCATGCGAAGGTCTGTTGACCTTGGATGGGATTTTCCAGTCTTGGGATAAGAATGGATGGACAATCGCAGTAAGGACTCTTACAACACCAGATTAAAGTCCAACCGGTTTACTCGTCACAAAAGCCACAAATATTTGGAGCGCTGGCTACCCCTTTGTCAGGTGAGTAGGAGTTCTGGCTTTTGCTACTAAATAAACCTGTTGAATTTTAATGTGGTGTTGTAAGATTTCTTACTGTCTTTACCCCAGTCCAACACCGGCATCTCCACATCAAGGAAAGTCCCATCCATAATGTTCAACCAAATAAGTCTCCTGACCTCTCTGTGAAACACCAAACAACTCTTACAGCAGAGTGCAGTGTAATTGTTTCTTTATACCATTTTATCTGCCTCTAAATGTATTTATCTATTTTTGAAAGAGGAAGAATTTCTCCCTTAAACCAACTAGCAAACTGAGAAAGGGTGAAAATCTGAACGTTAGTATAATTAAACAACCTGCTGCAGTGTTTTAATTTCTGGTTTAAAGGAAGCACTTTATTATGTTAGAGTTATCACCAAGTCTCACAGATATCCTCAATATTACCTGGAAACAGCAAATAATCCTCCCGTTATTGCTCCAAGACATGACAGCGCAACAAGAATTTGAATCACTGAGGAGAAGCCTTTCAGCGTCCGATCTCCAAAAGTCTAATTCAAACAAAAAGCTCAGAATTATTATTTGGAAACAGTTTCCCTTTCATAGCATTTCACTGAAATGTTGACCAATTGGCTCACTGGTGCAGTATGTTTATGAACAAATTGAGAAATGGAACAAGTGCCTGAACCATGCAGAACATTTTCTTTCTTAAGACTAAAGTGTGGGAACAAAGACCTTCTCATATGCCTCATCCAGCTTATTGCAAACAAAAGTTAGGATTAATTTAGAATTTAGAGGGGTTTCAGAAGGGAATTCTAAAGCATAGTTCTGAGGCATCTGAAAATTCTTCCATTAACATGAGAAAGGGGGGTCAGATTATACAAAAAATCACATTCAGAGGATCAAACGCTGTGTTGGAGGATATAATGATAGAGGAGGTTACAGCGTTTGGTTGAGACAGTGCAGTGAAGGAAAATATTGCCTTTTTCAATTCATGTCATATTTATGTTTTAATGTTCTTCGTCGACTATTTGTCTTTTTAGAGAGATGGGAGCTAGAAATTCTTGACCTTTCTGCAAACTGCCATTGTAACAATGGGAATGCAACAAAGAGCTTCATATAAAATTAGCCTGAAATGTCAGGTCCTATCTTTGATCCAGAGTTTCTTCTGATGATGTTGAGGGAGTCAAAGGTGAAGGAGGAGGCTGGACAGTTTCGGGACTTCCTCGGTGGTAAGTTCCTGTGGCCCTGGCCTCTGAGGCCTGATGGAGTATTGGCAGCTAGTACTCCAGCTAAAACCAAGCCAATCAGGCCACCAAATGGCAGATGTGGCTAAGTTGTCCAGGTTATATCCCTGTTCTGAAGCTCAGGATAAGCAGACTCCTTATGGAAAGGTTAGCAGAATGAGGGAAAACAGCCATGTTTGGACATCTACCTAACAAGGGGATGCTTATTTCTCTCCCTGGTAATCACATATTCAAATACTCTCAGTTCAAAGTTCAGAATAAGAATTTAACAGGAGGAAACTAATATAGGAGAAAAATAGATTATAGTGAGTTTTCTTAGTTACCTACCACAGCAACTGCACCAGATGCTAACACCTCGTCTGCTGTCAATACAGTGTAGTAAGCCACATTTACAAGCAGGTAGAGTATCGTTACAATGATCAGAGAGGAGATAATTGCAAGAGGAATATTTCTGCAAAACACAATGAGTAACCAGAGACTGTTCAATACAATAAACTTGCTTAAAGTTCATTTGAAATGAAAAGTAATGATGCTGCTTATGCTTGATGTTGTGAGTGTAGTGCCATGTGGAGAGAGTAAGTATTCACACAATAATTCAGGAGGTTGATGGAATATTCACCAATGAGGGGCATCATCCCCTGCCACGCACAAATAATGGGTCAACCCCCCCCCAACCCCCACACCATACAGGCGTATGGGTGACTACAGCCTCCACTCAGCCTTTCACTCTGTGGCCTCCACAACTTCAACCGTCCATTCAGTCCCCCTCCTCACTTAGCACCGCAATCATTCCTTCTTCCCCTATTGAGGCCCTCTCAGGCCCCCTCATCCCCCCAACCCCACTCAGATATCCCCACTCAGACATCCCCATTCAGCCCCACACTCACCACCCCTCCATTCCCATTCAGACTCCTTTCAGCCCCTCCAACCCTCAATTAGGCCAAGCACCTTGGCAGTACCAACGGTGCACTGCCCCCTCACACTGTAGCACTGGTGCTTTGGGAATAAATGATTTGCAAAAGAGAAAGTAAAACCACTTAACCACCTTTGAAGAAACCACAGCTGTCGTTCAGGCTTAGAGTCTGTGGGCTTGATTTTACCATCAAGTTGCACCTGATTTCGGGTGCGAAAACTTGGTAAAGTCGGGCGTGAGGCTAGTAGCATGATTTGCGCCCACCTCTGTGCCGGTTTCCCCTTTACCAAGGCCTGAAAATGGATGTGATTGGGACTGCACCCATTATGCATTTGAATGCATATAACTTGATTTAATGGGCTGCACACCCAACTTGACTGGCACTTCCCCCTTTACCATTTCGTTTGCCAATCCCAAATTGGCACGAAGTAGACATGGTCCATAAAAGTCTGATTCAGTGCTCCATCAGTGAGGGTTAGTGAGGAGTACATGTGTCCGATGGCTCTCTGCTCTTCATGCGTGTCCTTTCATTTCGATGCTGGTGTAGAGTGCAAGACATCCATTGTAACGAGGAGTGCTCCTAGTTCAACTGCTCCACGTGTGCTGAGTTTCTGCAGGAACTCCGTAGTGTCATGACTGAAACTGGGGGTTCTTTGTACAATGGGTTTCAGGATGCCCTCAATGTAGCTGGAGAGTACTCTACACCAGCATCCCCCACGACGACAGCATTGCTGCAACTGCCTAGTACTGAACGTGGACAACTGCCAATCTCCAGATGCAATTTTACAATTCATCCACTTCATCCTGGACCACAATGTCTTCACCTTTGACAACCAGTTCTTTATCCAAATGCACGGAACAGCCAGGGGGATCAAATTCACACTTCAATATGCCAACATCTTCATGCACAGGTTCGAACAAGACCTCTTCACCGCAAAGGACCTTCAACCGACGGTATACACTAGCTACATCGATGACATATTTTTCCTTTGGACTCATGGTGAACAATCATTGAAAGAACTATATGATGACATCAACAAGTTCTATCTCACCATCAGACTCATCATGGGCTACTCTCCAGAATCGGTTGCATTCTTGGAAACACGCACCTCCATCAAGGATGGTCACCTCAGCACCTCACTGTACCGCAAAAGCCCATGGATAACCTCACAATGGGTTGTTAGCACTGAGTGGAAGGCAAGTGAGCACTTGCAGGTGTGTTGATGGGGGAAAGCAGGGGTGGGAGGGTGGTGGATCAGTGCCTTAATTACTGGGGACAGGGGAGAGAAGGGAGGTGCCACACAGCCATTGGAGTCCAGACGAGATGGGGGCCTTGTGCAGGAGATGACAAGGTGGGAGTGGGGGGGACCACTCTGCCTGATATCTGGAGGGTGGAGGGGGAGAGGATTGATTTCTCTGCCTGAGATCAGTGCGGGGGGAAGGGGGGGGTCTACTGCCACTCTGCTTGAGATCAGTTAAGGGGAAGGAGGGAGTCTACTGCCGCTCTGCCTGAGATCAGAGGGGGGAAGGTCGGCATGGCGGTGGGGTAGATAATGTGGTCAATAATGCTATGGGGGTAGATAATGTGGTCAGTAAAGTTATGGGGGTGGGGCAATGTCTGTGGGGGCCAGGGGGAGGCATTATCCAGCTGGAAGGGATGTGACAGGGGAGCTTTATTCTATCATTTTTTGTCTGTGCATGCGCACTTGGAGGAGCCGATCGAAGCTGCAGGGTTTCGGGCCACAGACTTGTGCAGCACGATTCAGAATTGCTGATATTTTTTCAGCAGAGTGCACGTGGGGGCACCTGAGAACGGGTCTAAAAGTCAAATTTGAAACACCCGCAGTTTCAAGTCCGTCCAGCACTTAGAACCAAAATGCTAAAATAGGACCCAATATAAACATTGCAGTTAGGAACAATGGAGGTACTTGAAATGCATTCTTGTGAAGGGACACAGATGACTGGAAGAAATCCATCAAGTTGTCAATGGAAGCCTATTTCAAAGCATTGTACCATGAAATTCACAAAGATCAAAGGTTGCAATGGAATTGAGAGGGTTTCAAATATTTCAGCATGCTAGAAAGGCTCAGAGACTTCAAATAAAAGCTGTGTGAATACATTGTCTTGACCTCAGATGGTGGGGTAAGAAAGCCTGCCATCCAAAATATCCTGGCCCCTTTTCTATGGTAGATCTGTGACTCCAACCAGTGGAGTTTTCTCCCTGCTTCCCATTGTCTTCAGTTCTGCTGGAGCTCCTGGAAACCACACTCAGTCAAATGCTGCCTTCACTCTCACCTCACATTAATTTCTCTGTACCAATGTAGTAGCTGTACTAAAACAACTTAGCTAGGATCATGACTAGCCCTGCATCAAAGTCTTCAGTGTTGCTGGGATGTTATCAGGGCCCACAGTCACTCTATCCACAGCAAGCTCCCACAGACAACAAAATATGAAATTTAATAAATTTGTTTTTAATTACGGTTAATTGATAGTAAATGTTAGCCAAGATACTGGGAGAAATCCTTAGCTCCTCTTTCAATAATGCCACGCTGTCTTCTGTATTCATCTAAATAGGCAGGCCAAACCCCAGCTTAATGCTTCTTTTCTGAAACACAATAGGCAGGATTTTACTGTCTTGTTCGAGCAAGACCAGGAATTCCCACTCAAGGTCAATGGACATTTCCATTGTTGGCCCCTCACCTGATCTGAATCCATGGTAGGCGAGGTGGTAGAGTTCCGGCAAATGGCTTTAAATGCTAGAGATTAAATGCTGGAGTGTGTTTTAAACCCATGGTCATCTGATGGAAGAATTATAGAACTTAATATTTACTTGTTAGTTTTGATACAATTGTAATACATACCTTTCTGGGTTAATTACCTCCTCTCTGACAAAGTTCATATAAAACCTAAAAGAAGAAATTCAGAATTTAAAGAAGGCTTAGCATGCAATGATTACACCTTGCTATTCACAGTTTAGTCCTCTTCATCTCTTGACATACAGCATAACACACATCAATAGCATATTTTTTACTGAGTTAATATGCATCACTCACATGATCTGTTCATACACATTATACTTGTGTACACATACTATATGTACCACTTTCAACTGGTAGCATACATAGATGATTATAGTTCAGGCTTGTCTCTACCAGATTTGAATTGTTTATGTGGCTTGACGATTCTTTCTGTAAGCACAATGAATAGATAGGTTTTTGACCAATAAGGGAATTAAGGGTTATGGGGAGCGGGCTGATAAGTGGAACTGAATCCACTATCAGATCAGCCATGATCTTATTGAATGGTGGATCAGGCTCGAGGGGCTAGATGGCCTACTCCTGCTCCTATTTTTTATGTTCTTATAAATTGAGCTTGATTCCGAGCCATGTATAGGTTAGTATGGTGCAAATTACCACCATTGTTGTAAACAGTTTCCTAAAGAATGTATGGGATGTCCAGGATGATAGAAAATATTGCACTATTAGCCAGTTTTATTAGGATAAACAGTCATTCTGAGACCAATGTGCCCTTCTCAGAAAGTTGTGTATCATCACTTGGAGTCATGGGGCTGAATTTATTATGGTCCTGTAGTCAGGCTTCTAAACTTCAGGAAAAATACATTAGTTTGCCACTTAAGAGCCTAGTAGGCCCAAGGGCAAATTAAAGTCGATATAGACAATGTCTTGTGACAAAACTGTGCCTTTTTGTGTTTGTTTCCTCTAAGGCACAATTTTATACTTCAACCCTGATTATGGTACCAATTGTCTGACAACCAGCAGCCCACTTGCTGATTCTGCATAAGGTTAATTGCTCCCAATTATTGGAGTATTTGTTTTAATCTGGACTAATGCACTTATTGTTATTCTTAGAGTTGTTTCCTGGGGGTTCAGAGTAGGGTTTAATTAGTTTGATTGGCAAGAAAGTCATGTAGGTGGAGCTAAGCTTGCGGGGAGAAAAAAGCAGTTAGTTGTTGTTTGAATTTGAAAAGAAACAGTAGTTTTTCTCCCCTCATCCTTTCTGGAAATTGAAGTCTGGGGAACTGCTAGAACCTAGGTGTCTCTCCAGAAGTCTGCAAAAAAACAAGGACATATTTTCTCTTTCTCTCTCTGGAGTTATATTGTTGGAAGACAGATTTTTCCTCTAGAGATTGTTATTTGAGAACCAAAAGATGGGTATCTCTCTACATCTCTATCCAGAGAGGTTAAAAGGCTAGAGGACTGAAAATTCACATAAGTCTATTCTGAAGAGGAATTTAAGTCAATGGGGATATTGCTTAAATTGAAACTAATAGAATTGGCCAGCAGTTGAGCATTATACCTTGTCATGTTTAAGTATTACTATTGACCTACTCAGAAGCTTTTATTAAAACAAACTTTAACAACACAGTTAAAATATAACAAGAATTAACATAACTTTTACCAATTGAATCTCACCTGGAGTGGATCAACTTATGTTCACACTAATCAAAAATAATTGGGGTCTCAGTTAACTTCATAGTATACCTTGGAGTTTCTCATCTGGCCCCGCACACCATTTACCTTCATTTGTTATTTAATCAAAAAATTGAATTCATTTAATGAAACATAATTTACCTTTCACAAATCCATGTTAGTTCTCCTGAATTAATTTAAAATTCTCCAAGTGTGTATTAACTTTTGCTTTTTATTGTTTGTAAAACCTTACCCATCACTGATCCTAAATTTACCAGCTTGTAGTTACTGGGAATATACTTATACCTTTCTTAAGAACATAAGAAATAGGAACAGGAGAAGATCAAATAACTCATCACACCCGCTCCACCATTCAATATGATGATGATTGATTTCAGGCTCAGCTCCATTCTCTCACTTATTTCCCATATCCCTTAATTCTCTGTGAGAATAAACATCTGTCTATACCAGCCTTATGGGTGCACTCATAATCACAGAGGGTAGAAAATTCCAAAGATCCACAACTCTGAAGAGATTCTGCTAATCTTAATTCTAAATGATCAATCCCTTATCCTGAAACTGTACTGTATAGTTATAGATTTCTTAGCCAGCAGGAACAACCTCTCAGCATCTATCTTGTTAAGCTCCTTCATAATTTTGCATATTTCAATCAGATCACTTCTGATTCTTCTAAACTGAACCTTTGTTGTACTGCCTCCAATGTAAGTATATCCAACCTTATGGCCTCACCAAAGCAAGACTTCTTTATTCCTGTAATCCAATCCTCTTGCAATTGAGGCCATTACATTTGCATTTAATCCAATCCCCTGGCACATATGACCCTTTGGCTCAAGAAAGCAAATGGGATTGTGCCTATGCCTAGCAAAGGTGGAAGATTATGGCAAGTTCTTTCACTATCTCAGCTGCCTTAGCAACCTAGGATGCAAGCCTTCCCAATCAGTCAACTTATCTATTCTCAGCATAGCCAACCTTTCCAGTACATCTTGCCCATCAATTTCCATTCCATTCATTCCCTTTGCCATCTCCGCTTCTACCAATATTTTATCAACATCTCTTCCTTAATAAACGTCAACACAAAGTACTCATTAAGTATTAGTCTTGACCTGCTCCTCAAAGCATATATCATCTTCTTTATCCCTAATTTGCCCACCCTATTCCTTACTATTTACTTACCAGAGAAGCCAATGGCCTAATGATATTATAGCTAGACTATTAATCCAGAAACTCAGCTAATGTTCTGGGGACCTGAGTTCAAATCCTGCCAAGGCAGATGTGGAATTTGAATTCAATAAAAAATATCTAGAATTACTGATCACTGTAAAAACAATTTTTGATTGTTGGAAAACCCATCTGATTCATTAATGCCCTTTAGGGAAGAAAATTGGAAGTCGTTACCTGGTTTGGCCTACATGTAACTCCAGGGCCATGTGGTTGACTCTCAACTGCCCTCAGGCAACTAGGGATGGGCAATAAATGTTGGCCAGCCAACGATGCCCATGTCCCACAGATGAATTTAAGACAGCAATTTATTTTGGGAATTTGTGGAAATCATCACAGGCAGGATGGACAATTTTACAGACCATTAAAAAGGCCGTTGAATGTGGGCAGGAATTTCGGGTCCCGGTTGGGTGGGACCAAAAGATCCTGCATGTAACTTTTGTATACCTCTGTGAGCTCCATGCAAATCTGCTGTTCTTTATGCACCTCACTGTTTGAGTGCCCATAGAATACCTCCAGGATTGTGAACGTGCCCTTTTTACTTTTCAACTCTAGCCAAATAGATTCTGTGTTTGTAACCTCAAAGACATCCTTCCTTCCCAACATTTCAACATCTTCCCTAGTCAGTATTGCAATCCCACCTTCCTTTTATTCTTCTTGATCTTTTCTGAACCATTTGTATCTGTGAATATTAGGAGTCCAGTCCTTATGTGTTTCCATTATTGTCATGACATCATATTCTCACATGATTATTTGCACTTGTAACTTACCAATCTATTGGCCACACTTTGTGTACTTACAAATCTTTGTTCTAAACTTGTGTTTTTTAAATTTCTTGTGATTGTTATTTCTTCACGAGTACTATCCAACACTCTCATTCCTTTATGTACTTTATTCCGCTTTTCTACTTCTGTATGCTGTTACCTACCCCTCTATCAATTTATTTTAAATCCTACCAATTCACACTACTGGACCTTCCCATGAGAACACTGTTCCAGTCCTGTTGTAGTATAAGCCATCCGTTTTGAACATTTGACTCCTGGTCCAGAATTAGCCCCAGTGACCCAAGAATCTGAAGGTCTCCCTCCTGCATCATGCCTCAAGTCACACATTGATCTTCATGTCTTCACAGAGAATATAGAGCCAACAGACACTGGTCAGGAGCTGGAAACTTTACATATTACATAGTACACTAGCCTTTTATCTTTCAGAATGTGATTGAATCTTGTAGATTGGAGGCAGTGTTTATTACTATATAATATGTGGACAAGTTAATAATAGTCATCATTGTTCACCAGATAGAATATGGTGAAGACATATCCTAGAGAGCAATGGTGTCCAAATTCATAAATACACTAGCGGTATAAAATTAATCAACAGGATATTCTTGAATTCTTTAAGTATAATTTTATATAACAAAAAAATTAAGCACTTGCTAGCTGGAGATCACTTCAAATTTTTTCTTCTTGTAGGATCTTAAAAATCTGTTTCGGTTTTCTCTTAATGAGTGACTAAAACGTTCCAAGAATTTTTGGTACTTCCATTGAAACCAAATCAGTCATGAACTCTGCTTTTACTGTGAATAAATTATGTCCAGTTGCTCAGTCAAACTGCCTCAATTCATCTGGACTTGATCCAAATCATGCATTCAAAGCTGATGGGTTTTGTGCTGAGCTATTGCAGTCCCAATTCAAATGGTGCACACATTGGTAAAAAGCATGAAAGACTTCATTTATACAAAACCTTTCATGACCTCAAGGTGTCCCAAAGCACTTTACAGCCAGTAAACTACTTTGACCTGCAGTCACTGCTGTAGGGAAGCCAATTAGTGCACAGCAAGTTCCTGCAAACAGCAATGTGAAAATGAATAAAGAATTTGTTTTTGTGATGTTGATCAATGTTGGTCAGGACATCAAGAATTCTGTTCTTCAAGATAGTGCTTGGAAATCTATTATGTCTATTTGAGACAATCTGAGAGTGTGGTATGTGAGACTCAATTAATGGCACAGAATTTAACTTAAAGCTTGTTGGAAATGGAGCAGGTGAGAAGTTTTAAATATCAAAAATCTACTTACTGCCTGTAGTGTTCAATTGTTCTTTTTTTTTGATTGTGAGTCTGTTTACTACTGATGCATACTGTGTGTAGACGGATCTATTCAGCTTAGTAAGGCAATAGTCACATGATCCCCATATCTCCACCAGGCCTTTATTGCCTAGAATTTGGCTGGGTTGCAAAACATCCTACTGTGTTTGATTAGATAAGCCTGCGTATGGACTCAGAGAAAGTGAACAAACAGTAGAAAGAGCCGGATGTCTGTGTTGTAGCATGGAGGAGATATTTTAAAACACTGTCAATAAAATTTGCTGCACACATAGAAGCGAGGCTCATCCCAGCATAGATCTGAGGTATAAAACGTACAATAAAAAGGTAATGAGGATGATGGAGAAAAGTTTAAATCTACCAATTTCTGAAGCTTTACATTCTTTGCCAGGATATCCGGCCATGCCTGCTGTGGGATCGATGGACTTCAGGGTTCAGGGCCCATTGCTCACTATAGGGAGTTGGACAGTCCAAATGCAGCAGCAAGTCTATTAGAAAGTGATACCTGTACATTGTTTCAGAGCAGAGAGCCAGTGAATATTCAAGCAATTCACAGAAGATTCATCTATGTTTGATATAGCTGTAAGTGCTTTTGAAAAATACTTCTGGCCAAAGAAAGTTGTGATCATATATATTCCACCAGAGATTCCAGAGAAATGGTGAGCCCATTAAACAATACATGGCAGCATGATCCCACCAATGTCAATCTTATATTATTAAAACTCTTTTAACAGTAATGCAAGAGCCATCCCCGTGGCTTACACATGCATGTCAATACCTAGGGACCTGCAGAATACAGGTCTGGGTTGAAATAACAGAAACTGCTCACGTCCCACTGGGTAAACCTTCAGGTTTCCCAGCAACAAGGGTGCATTCCATGAGAAAATCCTTGAAAAACATTGAGCCTTGAACATCCTGCTGCCAGCCAATGGCAAGCCACATCTACCGCCACAAAACACACATAATAATTCTACTGGTCCCCCTTTTTCCACACAGATTGTTACATCCTCAAAGAACTCAAATTAATTTGTCAAACATGTTTTGTTTCACTCCCCCTGATTGTATTATAATTTACTAAATATCCTGCCATTACCTCATTAAGAATGGGTTCTAGGATATTCCCGATGACGGATGCTGGGCTAACTGGCCTATCGTTTCTGGATTTCCGGCTCCCTCCTTTCATAAACAGAGGTATCATATTTGCAGTTTTCCAGTCTGCTGGGACATTTCCAGAAGGTAGGAATTTTTTGAAGATTATGGGCATCTTAGTCACACAGTGGTTAGCACTATTGCCTCACAATTCCAGGGGCCTGGATTCAATTTTGGCCTTGGGTGACTGTCTGTATGAAGTTTGCACATTTTCCCCATATCTGCATGGGTTTCCTTTGGATGCTCCAGTTTCCTACCATAGTCAAAAGATGTGTAGATTAGGGGAATTGGCCTTGCTAAATTGCCCCTTAGTTACCAAAGATGTGTAGGGTAGGGGCATTAATCATGGGAAATGTATGGGGTTACAGAGATAAGGCATGGGAGAGGGCCTGGATAAGATACTCTGTCAGAGAGTCAGTGCAGACTTGATGGGCTGAATGGCCTTTTCTATACTATAAGGATTCTATGATTATTTATATAGATGATCTGGAGGAGGGAACCGAGTGTATGGTGTCGAAATTTGCTGATGACACCAAGATTGGTGGAACGGCAAATTGTGCGGAGGGTGTGGAGAGTCTACAGAAGGATCTAGATAGGCTGGGCGAATGGGCCAGGAAATGGCAAATGGAATTTAATGTTGGCAAGTGCGAGGTGGTCCACTTTGGTAGGAATAATGGTAGGAAGGATTATTACTTACGTGGCGAAAAACTGCAGCAGGCGACGGTGCAGAGGGACCTCGGAGTCCTTGTGCATGAGTCGCAAAAACCCAGCTTGCAGGTGCAGCAGGTGGTCAGGAAGGCAAATGGGATGCTGGCCTTCATAGCGAGGGGGATTGAATATAAAAGTAGGGAGGTCTTGCTGCAGCTGTATAGGGCATTGGTGAGGCCACAGCTGGAGTACTATGTGCAGTTTTGGGCGCCGTACTTACGCAAGGATATTTTGGCCTTGGAGGGAGTGCAGAGGAGGTTTACTAGGCTGATGCCGGAGTTGAGGGGGTTGAGCTATGAGGAGAGGCTGAATAAACTAGGCTTGTACTCGTTAGAGTTTAGAAGAATGAGGGGAGATCTCATTGAGACGTATAAGATGATGAATGGGATGGATAGGATAGAGGTGGAGAGACTCTTCCCGCTCAGAAAGGACAGTAGGACTAGGGGGCACAGCCTCAAGATAAAGGGGGGGCAGTTTAGAACGGAGTTGAGGAAGAATTTCTTCACTCAAAGGGTGGTGAATCTCTGGAATTCTCTGCCCGTTGAAGTGGTGGAGGCTACCTCACTAAATATTTTTAAGACGCGGGTTGATGGGTTTTTGCTAAGAGAGGGGATTAAGGGTTATGGGGAGAGGGCGGGAATGTGGAACTGAGCAGCGACAGATCAGCCATGGTCTTATTGAATGGTGGGGTAGGCTCGAAGGGCTGGATGGCCTACTCCTGCTCCTATTTCTTCTGTTCTTATTACAACCAATGTATCAAATATTTCTGCAGCCACTTATTTTATAATCTGAGGATGCAGGCCATTAGTTCCAAGGAACCTTTTAGCCTGAAATTCCACAAGTGTTTCCATTAATTTTTCTGCAATAATAGTAATTGTTTTAAGTTCCAATGTTTTGCTCCTTGATTTTCTAATATCTGTGGCATGCTATTGTCATTGTCTTCTGTGAAAATGGGTCAACTTATTTGTTAAAAGTCTCCCCCCATTTGCTCTATTCCCATTATTAAATTGCCAGTCTCACCTCCTAAGGGACCACTGCTCACTTTAACTTCTTGCTTTCTCTTTGCATGCTTATAGATGCTTTGACTGTATGTTTTTATATTTCTCTCATACTCAAATGTGTCCCTCGATCTGTTATTTTTTGTCAACCTTCGTTCAATTTAAAACTTCCGCGTACCATTTCTACACTCTTCACTCTATTTACATGCTCCATTTCTCACTTCATTCACACATTCAAATGTTACACCCCTCTTTCCATCCATATACCCATCACTCCATTCATACATATCCCTCATTCACCATTGCATACCATGACATTACATGGTACATTTTTTATGATAATGTGCCCATTGATATTTCTAAAATTTTAAAACTGGACCTTGGCTGAAGGAGATTCCTAAAATAGCTGAACGTATGTTTGTCGGTGACTCCAGAATAAAAGAAGATATTTTGCTTTTTCAGGAAACTCACACTTCATTATCTCTGAAGAGCCACTAGCATTCATCTGGGAACTACACAGCCCAACTTCAAAGTGAGCTACACAAAGGCTATTTGCATTTGATAACCTGAGCTTGTCAGCAGGAGACAGAGGGTCTCTCCAGACAAAAGGCACCAGAAGAATTCCTTTCAATTCATAATGGCTGGGATGCTTAACTGTCTTTGCAACCCAGCTAAACTCTGGATGATAAAGGCCTGGTTGAGATGTGGGGGTCATGTGATATAGGCCTCTGGTTTGTTGATCAAGTAATATTGCCTTCCTGAGCTGAATAGCTCAGTCTGCTCTTCAGCATCTGACTAGCAACCACACAGAAAACATTTCTGTCCAGGTTGAACACCTAGCTCCATTTACAATGCTTGAAGTTCTGTATCATTGCCTACAAGACTGATTCAGCACTGCATACCTATTTCATCTTTTGAAGTCAACACCACTCAAAAAGTGAAATTATACAGCATCGGATTTCGGTCTGCCAAACTCCGAGAAGAAATGACTCCATTGTACTTTGATTCTGGACCCTGGAACCCAAGTCAACCAATATCTATTTTCTCTGTGGTCTCTATACTGTGATGCCTCCCTTCCTCTTTCATTCTCTTTACCATCTGACTGTGACAGTGATGTTGTGAACCTTCCTTTCACATTTTGAATGTGTTCAATAAACTAACCCTTTCATCCAATCTCGAGTTTACTGTGGAGGTTATTAACAGAAAATTGAATCATACTAAAAACTAAGTTTTTGGAAAATACACCACTGCTTGTAAAAAGGGAAATAGATGAGAAAGTCCTTTTTGTTTATGAACAGATAGTTGGAGAAGAAATTAGTTATTTGTTTTTGTTCTTTGTTCTGGTGCTACTTTAACTCCTCATCCTGTCCATAACAACATACTCTCCAAATTCAAGCTATTTTCTTTCCACATGTTTTGCTTCAATGACTCCCTTCACACGCATTCATATCCCCATTTCTTTTGGATTCAATTATTGCTCTCTTTACATAAAATAGGATCATAATCTTACCTAATATTCCAAACATTTTTACCACATGCACTAAATCTGCGCTTTTCACATTGTAGTACATTGCTAACAACATTGTTCTGCATCATTTCTCTTCTAGTTGATTTGTCTTTTTATGAATTGCCTTTGAAAAGAACATCAAGTCTTTTTTTTATTCAAATCACCTATTCAACCGCACCATAATACATTTTCAATGTATAGTAAATTCAAGCAGTGTACCCGGTCTCCAAAGACAGTTATTCTTTCCTGTGATGTGGAAGTGGTGTACTAAAGGGATCCTGCAGCCTCCTATCACCTCCGCGTGCCAACTGGCTGAAATAACTCTCAAAGAACACCATAGATAAATTTCATAAATGGAAGGGATTCAAGAAATGGCTCACTTGGAAACAACTGGTGTCTAAAAGTGAATTCCTTGGAGTTCAGATCACTGATAGACAAAAATAAGAAAAATTTAGTGTGCTTAGCTCTTCACGCTATGCGAACATTAGTCTCCCCTTGTATCTCAGCTCATATGTTGGAAATCATTAAACTGCTTACATACCAACCACTGTAAGCAAACATGCCTGAGTAGAAAGCCAGTGGAATTCTGTCTAATGTGAGTGTACTACTGTCAAAAGCATTTTGAAAGTTTTCATAGCGACCTGTGAAAAGAGCAGAACCCGAGTTCAATTCAAGATAAAGATTTCGAAGTCTTATAGATCACAAACTTGTTTCAACTTGCCAACATTCAGTAACTCTTTAATGACTGATCTGATAAAGAATCGAGTCCACCAAAAAGGATGGATCATATTTATAGCTTGGTATATACATAGATACATAGAAACTAGAAGCAGAAGTAGGTTATTTGGCCCTTTGAGCCTGCTCTGCCATTCATTATGATCATGGCCAATCATCAAAATCAATTTCCTGATCTCTCCCCTCCCCCAATATCCCTTGATCCCTTTAGCCCCAAGAGCTATATTTAATTTCTTCTTGAAATAACCACAATGTTTTGACCTCAACTACTTTCTGTGGTACTGATTACCACTCTCTGGGTGAAGAAATTTCTCTTCACCTCCATTCTAAAAGGTTTATCCCTTATCCTCAAAGAATGACTCCTAGTTCTGGACTCCCACACCATTGGGAACATTCTTTCTGCGTCTACCCTATCTAACCCTGTTAGAATTTTATATGTTTCTATGAATCCCGTCTTTCTCTTCTAAACTCCAATGAACATATCAGGTGCATGTAGAAATAATTGACAAAGCTTACAAAATGGAATTCTTGTTCTAACGTAGACAGCTTCTGATTCAGCCACCCCACTAGTCTTCTATCATGGGACCCACCTGTTGAAGTCTATTTTTCTGTATCCGGCAGTATATTCCAGAGAAAACCACTATTGCCATTAATGGCTTCAAAACCATTTTTCCCCGCCTGATTCTGGCTTTGCCCAAATCTGGGATATTTCAGCCCTGTGTCTTTTTTTTCTGGATAAATCATACCTTGATACAAGGCCATCATCCCTGGAATAATGATCAATCCCAATGCTGCCAGTTTAAAAATTGTGAGGATGACTTGAATTCTGGCAGTCCAGCTCACACTGCAGGAATTTACATATACCACCAATGCTGCAGAAAGTATAAAAAAGACACTTGTCACATTTGTGTAAGATATCAAATAAAACCAACAGTGCTTTCTTAAAATTATAATTAAAAAACAGTAAATGTCTAAAATTCTCAAATCAAAATTCAAAACATTGCATGTGGTATTTTTTCCAGTATTTACACAAGATGTACATCAAATTAATTTTTAAGCAAACTTTGAGAGTTCAACTATTTCATTCAGCCACTTCATCTTAAGTATCATGTTAATGAGAATATTTCAGACTGGGATTGGTGCGGGAATGTTTTACTGTCATAGTCATTGAAATGTGTACTCCATTCCAACTTTATCAGCCAGCTAGGCTAAAAGGCAGTTTGTCCTAAAAAATGCTAGTAGTTTTGAATGTTTCATTCAGCTACTTAATTTAGCCACCTCATCCCAAGTATCATGGTAAAGTCTGTTGAGAGAAAGAATTAATGTTTCAGGCCAGCAACACTTTGGCAAAATTCAGGTTTCTCCCTCCATAGGTACCCAACAGATCTGGCTGTATTTCCGGAATTTTCTATATTTAAAGTAAATTTCCAACATCCACAGGACTTTGCACTTTTATTAATGTTTCTTTTAAATTAATTGTTGGGATATGGCAAGACCAGCACTTGTTGACTCATTGCCCTTGAACCTATGGTGGTGCCATTGTCTCCAATCACTGTAGGCCTTGCGGTAAGTTGCTCCCACAATGCCTCTGAATCAGAAATTTGAGAACATTAACCCAGCAATAAATGGTAACGCACTACCAAGTTAGGGTGGGAACTTGGAGGTGATGATGTTCCCACATGCCTGTTGCTCTTATACTTCTGGGTGGGAGAGACCATAAATTTGGGAGGTTCTACTGAAGACGTTTTGGTACATTGGTGCAGTGATTCTGCAAATAGTATCCACTGTAGCCCTGGTATGTCAGTGAGGCAGAGATTGGATGTTTAGGCTAGTGGGAAGAGTGGCCAATCAAATGGACTGCTTTATACATGCGCAATCTAACCAATATACGATTAGTTTCTTAACATTTAGTGTTCTGTTATGCAATGATTCTGTTAACTAAACATTTATTAAATTCCTTGGCTAGTTTTTCCTTGTTTTTGCCTTTGGTAGAGCATAAATTTTAATATACATGATATGAAAGATATGCAAAATGGTGTTGCGATGGTAATATTTTGCTATGTTGTATACAGTTTCACCCATCTATTAAACCCGTTATTATAGGTTGACATAAGGCTGATTTTTTTTTCTCTAGCCTCCAGTGGTGGGATGGCAAGCAGGGTGTTGAGGGGTTGCTCTTACTGGCACCTTTTTCAGTGCATACTCAGCCCCTCAAATCCACTCAAGCTATTGGCTAGCTGGATGGGTTGCCGGCTGGGCAAGTGGGATCCTTCTTTTCTGTCCAACTTTGACAAATTAAGTCATTCCCCCCCCCCCAACCTCCATCTCGGTCTTCATCCCCAGTGTTTCCCTTCCCCCCTGCATTATTCTGATTCCGCAATCCCTCTGCTCCTTTACAGGGTCTGCCAGCCTGACCCTGGAGATACCCCAGACTTACCTTGAGGCACAGCTCCGTTGCACACACTTCCTTTGGGATTGTTGCAGTTCCAGTGGTGGTCACTGCTTCCCGTGGCATTTCTGGGACATTTGATTGGCTGGCAGCTCTCAGAGGTGGGATTTCCTTTCTGATGTGAGTGAAAGTCTCACATCAAGCCAAGTAATACTGACAGCCCTTCTGTAGGGGCGGGCTTGCTACTTTTATGGAGCGGTGGGAGTGGCGAGAGGTGTGTGTGTGTGTGTGTCTGTCTGTCTGTCTGTGTATGTGTGTTCACCTTTGCTACAGCATGAAATTCAGGCCATAGGCTCCATTCCCATTACTGCATTTTACAGATTCAACCCTTTAATAAAAATTTTCCCTCTCTTTGTCCTAATCTAAAATATAAGTTCTCTCATTCAAAATCCTCAACCACTCTAAATATACTGTTGGTTTTTACCTACTGTCACATTTTTAATAATTATAAACACCTCGATTAAATCACCCCATAATCTTTGCTATTCCAACAACATGAGTCTCAACTGTTGTCTTTCTTCAGTTTTGCATCTCCTCATATCATATGACACCTTAGTGATTCTGCAAACCCTCTTGAAGGCCTCGACATCCTTTCTGTATTCTGCAGAATCATAAATTGCACACGAGTGGTCTAAATCAAGGTTTTGTTAAGACTAGCCATATTACATCTCTGCTTTTATGTTTCATTCTGCTTGCCATAAAACTTACTATTCCATGAGCTTTTTCATGGCCTTATCCATTTGAAGTGCTGCTTGTAGTATTTTGTAAATCTGAACCCCCAAATCTTTCTGCCCCTTGTCAACATAGCTTTAACCAAAATTTACCATCTCTCACTTACTGAAATGGAATTCCATTTTCTGCATTTTTGCCTATTCACGACATATCAATATTTACTTATAGCTTCATTTGGTCCCCAAAATATTTGCTGTGTCTCCTATTTTAATCATTTCTGCAAATACTTTTAAGTGCTTTTTACATTCTTACCTTGCAAGAGTCAAGTTGGAAAGATTCCAGCATATCCTGTATAGGGCATATTCAGTCAACAGTCAGCCAGAGATTCTGAGAAGTGGGATTGCCACTCTGCTCCTACATTCACACTGAAATGTAACCACATCTTTCTTGTCTGATCTTCTGACTCAGGCTGGAGGAGAATGTGCAGCGCAGTGAGTTCCTGAGTCCTTCTGCCGATTGCAGGAAAGTCAAATAGGATGAAGATGCTCCCTTTTTGATGCTGCTAACTGCTGCAAAGCAGGTAAGTTTAAAGACCCTAGTCACTTTGAGAAGCCAGGGAGATGGTAAGCGTGCAGGGTAAGATGGGGCTGGATGGTCAGTGGGGATATGGTCAGGTAATCAGTGAGAAGGTGGTCAGTGACGGTAGTCCTCATGGTCTCGGGGTGAGATAGTTGGGGGTTGTCAGGAGTATGGGGGTCATCAGGGAGTTAAGGTCAGTTGGAATGATAGCTAGCCAGGAGTTAGATGTGGTTTTAACTCTTCTAGCTTTTCCTCAGACAATTGTTTCGGTAAGGCAGTTCAGACAAAACAAAACCGCAATTTAAATCAGAGTTTCAGATGGTTTCCAGTGATTGCCGAGTGCAAGTTTCAATTCCCATACAGCTGAGGTTATTCATGAGGGCCCACCTTCTCAACCTTGCCTCTTGCCTGAAGTGTGGTGATCCTCATGTTAAATCACCACCAGGCAACTCTACCCCTCAAAGGGGAAGTCAGCTTACGGTCATCTGGGACTATTGTGACCTTACTTTAATTACTTTACCCCTCCAGATACAATATCTGGGGAATGGGAGTTATGTGCCAATATGGTTCTTATAATTTGGTCTAATTGTGCTAAATATACTGCCCCATAAGTTGCCAACTGTGCTTTCCAAAGGGAACTCTGCAAAATTGGTTCTTTTCCCTTGCTAGTTCTTCAAAATGAATCAATGCACCTTTTTGATTTATCTGTTGACCTTTATTGACACAGTAAAGAAGAATTGTCACAATTACAATCCTTCCAATCTCCAACAATTGGCCTAAATGTCCTCTGATCCTGCTTTCTTTCCATTCATACAGAGAGATGGGACTTCTGTTAAGCCAGTATCCGTGCTGATGATCACATTACACCTGACTGAGTCAAGGGTTTTTAAATATTTCAGCCCAGCATCAGTTTCACTAATGGTGCAGTTGTGAGTGCCTGTCTCAAGAAACGGTGGGGGAAATCCGATAAGGATCTTACTGCTGTACAAATTGGCTGGGACCTGCTTGAAAATTTTTTTTGGAAATGTTTTAAAATTCCCCCCCTTTTGAAGCAAGTTATGTTCCTTACTGCAATTGAATAAAACAAAATGGGTTGTTTATACTTTACCCTGTAGACCTTAGTAACATTAGACTGTGATAATAATAAACCTGGCAAAGCTAAATGGTATAACCAAGCCCTGTTCAAATTCTGTTCCTCCCACACTCTAATAACAGTGTTTACAAGTCAAATGAACAAGAGGAAATTCAGACCTGAGTACGTAATCTTGTAAATTGACAAACTAAATTTAATGTGACAGACAGGCAGAACAATGTTACTTACAGATTCCGGCCACTGTGAGAAGTTTTACTGCCAAAGCTGGAGCTTGGCATGGGGCAAAGAATGGCTCAACAATGTAGCGACCAAAAGACAAGCCAACAACAGCAGTGATTGCTGGTCTGCTCAAAAACAAAGAGTATATATGAATGAGTTGTGAATAGACATCATTGTGGAGTCGAATATAAACTTTATACAGAGTAGATGTGTGAGAAACAACTAACACTCCTTTCTAAACTATATAGTTCAGTTTCACTATTACTTTTTAAAATTACAATACCAAATTTATTCCAGGAACTGTAGCTGCAAGACACATTAAATAAATTCAAAATTATAATTTAGCCATCTCAAAGACGGGATTGAAGTGTTGGTAAACCACTCATGGGATATGAATTTTATGTCTCTCTGAAGATCTGTGTAAACAACAAATTTGGTTTATACGTAATAAGTTACAGGGAATTTGATATCCTCCTTCCTGCCTCTCTCAGGAACATGGCAGTATGGGAGGTAAAGGAAAGTGGGCAGACTGACAATCCTGTTCCTGTTAGATTGGTGCCCGCCACCAGTATCTCTTCGGCATCTGAGGCATGCCGGTCACAGGTGGGTACTTCGTGAATATAAACCAATTTGGGCCTTTATGATTCTAATGCTATTTTAACTTGAAAAATTGGAGATCCTGCCTAACACTGACCTAGTAAAATCTAATGTAGTAGCTTTCTAAGAGCATTTGTAAACAATATTTTGTGTTTGGGTTTGTTAGAAGACAACAGATGAGGGGTGCATGCTGCTTGCAGAGTTCCAGCATTTACAGGTCAGCAGTAGCTTTCCTGAATCTGTCTCAGACGTGGTAAATGAGGAAACTCTTGCTAACCTCCCAGAAAAAGCCCTACTGCTTGCTGCAATCTTTCGAGCAAAATGGGAGGGGTGGCACAATGGTACAGTGATTAGCACTGTTGTTTCACAGTTCCAGGGACCCGGGTTCGATTCTCGGCTTGGGCACTGTCTTTGTGAAGCTTGCACGCTTGTCTCCGCTTGTCTGCATGGGTTTCCTCTGGCTGCTCTGGTTTCCTCCCACAGACCAAAGTTGTGCAGGTTAGGTGGATTGGCTAAGTTGCCCCTTAGTGTCTAAACATATGTAGGTTAGAAGGATTAGTGAGGTAAATTCATGGGATTACAGGGATAGGGGGTGACTGAGTAAGATGCTCAGTTGGAGAGTTGGTGCAGACTCGATGGGCCAAATGGCCTCCTTCTGCACTTTAGGGATTCTATTCAATTCTATGTAGCACCCTTAACCTCGTTGCCTCATGTTTGTTCCAAAGTGTTATATTGTAAGGGTAAAACAAATGAAATGATCATTATATCTCGAGCACTGGTCTCTGGAATCTGCATGTAGTTCCTTAACATACTCTCTCACTTGTCACGTTTTCAAGTGCAGGCACCCAAAATTGTCTTGTCCACAACCTTTACAGCCACAGTGGAGTGATGATGGACATGTGTGACTCTAAGGAAGCAGGCCAGCAGGGTCCTCTAATCTCTATGACATTTTAAGTTGCTTGCATCCAAACGTTGTCATCCAACCTAACCTACTGCCACCTCATTAATATCACCCTTCACACAACTTGAGGTTAAGGTTCCAGCATGTTATGATTATTACTCCATTACTATCCAACTGATAGACATCCAGCTCACAAGATATTTTATTTCTGTTGTTAGTTCTTGTTGGTATCAACCACAACAAAGGCATACCTTGCTGCCCCTTTGGAAAGGACATAACTCGTGTCCACAAATCCAATTCATTGTTCTACTGGTAATATGGTTATCTCTTTGAGGTGAACCATAACCTAACAAAGTACACATCTGCCATTTTTCATTCGCTCAGTTGGTTGAATAGCTGGTTCATGTTACAGAGCAACAGCAACAGTATGGGTTCAATTCCCACCTTCTCAACTTTGCCCTTTGCCTGAGGTGTGGTGACTCTCAGGTTAAATCACCAGCAGTCAGCTCTCTTCCTCAAAAGGGAGAGTAGTCACCTGAAACTATGGTGACTTTATCTTTTTATCTTATATTTTTCTTTACATTCATTGTTACATATTTCTATTAGCTCTTATTTACAAAGATAATCAGCACCTCTCCTAACTCAACCATCTTCAGGTCCTTCAATTGGTGACCTCCCTTTTATGATAAAGGATGATCACTGTTTATTGTAAATTGTTCAATTCCATTTGCAATTCCCCAGATAATAAAGAAAATCTTTGGCTCATGCAGAAAGAGCTGGATAACATTCAGACTTAGAGGCCTGATAGGTGGCAAGTAACATTTGTGCCACACAAGTGCCACATAATGACCATCCCCTGCATCAATATGGTAGCAGTAACAAATAGTTGGAGGCAGGAGAGAACTCTGACTTGGCCTGGTTACTTGAACGGACAAAGTTGTAATCAATCAAAAGGCTGAGCAACAAAGCCTGCACACAATGGGAAAATAAGTTTCTATAAAATAATCATTCCAAAGCAAACATATACATCGAACTATGCTTTTTTCTTGAGCATTCCTTTGCCTTTCCTAGTGCTTTGATGCATGGCAACACCAAAAGCTGCACTTTAGTTAGTGGAAGGCTGCTGACTTTCACAGTATCACAGTATTGTTATAGTGCAAAAGAAAACCATTCAGCCCATCATGTCAGCATTGGCTCTCCAAATGAGCATTATGACTTAGTACTTCCCTCATACCCCTGCACATTGTATTTTGGATCACTCTGCACACCTTAATTCACAGCCATCATGGCAGTAATGGAAACTGTGACATTGACCATCATGGGTGAGTGCACAAATGTGTGAATACCATTGGTCACCATCTTTCTAGCCAGAAAGCGTAGGCTCCAAGCTCTGTGCTCAGTTGATGCTGGTCTCCATTCTCCTTGGTATTTATAGCAAGTTTTCCGGCAGATTTCACAATGCGCCAAGTATTCTGGTTGTAGCTTGCCATCAGTGTTCTTCTGTAGATCGCCCCATTGAAGTGTTCATCAGAATGATCCACAGTTGAACCTGTGCATCTACTCACTCTCTGATGAGCTGACATCAGCATCATCCTTGCCTTGATTGTAGCCCACTTATACCCAGTGTCTCACTATGTCTCCAATTTATCCTCTCAGGTGATTCTCATAGCGAGCTGGTAGTGTCATGGTAAGATGGCTTGAGAAGTAATCCAGAGAGCTACATCAATGCTGTAAGGGCATGGGTTCAAATCCCACCATGGCAGCTGATGGAATTTAAATTCAATTAATAAATATGGAATATAAAGCTGGTATTGGTGATTAACTCATTGAGTGCCGTAAAAATCCATTTGGTTCACTAATATCCTTTAGGGAGGAAATCTGCATACTTTCCTAGTCTAGCCTACATGTGACTCCAGAGCCACAGCAATGTGGTTGATTCTTCACTACCCTCTGAAATGACTACTCATTTCAAGGGCAGCTTGAGTTGGGCCTTATGCTAACATTGCTAATTATGTCCACATATTATGAAATTTAAAAAAAAATGTTCAGCAATATGCAGCTAGTGGCTGTAAGTGAATGTGAAATCATGCTACAGTGCTGTGTCTTCATCATCCCATCACAGTCTTTTTGGTGTTTGTCCATTGCTTGGCCAGATTGTACCTCTTGGGTATCTGTATGGAAAAACACACAACGTGAGGTGAGTTGCATGCTTCCAACATCTGGAGCTCGTGTATCAAAAGAGAGTTTGAGATGAGGGGCAAATTGGGATGTTAGAACAAGGATTAAAAATGAGTATACCATCACCTTTGGTCATGACCTCAGCAATGGCTGTCACAAAAATGGCCAGCACTAACTTCTCCATGGGTATTAGGACATGTAGGTGCCCCTGTTCTCCCCAGTTAGCTCTTGCTGCCTCCTGGAAGTGTGCCAATGAGTATGCTCCATCTGTCTGAATGATACGGTTGAACAGCTGGCACTGAATGCAAGCTGTGATATGCGGGTGAGGCTCCTTGTAGCAATGCTTAACCAAATAAAAATGATGCAGAATCTTCCAAAATAAACACATATCCGAAGCAGAGGGAAAACACATGGAGAAGAAATCCTGAACCAGCAACTTGTTCACATGTCAATTGTCTGTGATATTCTGCAGCAGAACCTTCCTGATGCAGAGCAGCCTTAACAATCACCTTCTCACTGCAACTTGTCAAACATCCCAGATGATGGATGGGGTCAACAAAGAGCAAACAAGAAGGAATGTGTAAGGGAAGTGAAGCATACAGACGTTCAGTATGAGCACTGATTGCTCGAGACTGTAAATTGCTTCTTGAGGGTTTTGTGGTGATTTTCTGTGGTTGTGGTTACTGGCGCATTGGTAGGATATGACATTTGAAGATGCATTTACTGGCCTTGAGTAATCATTAGGTGAGATTTTCTGGTCCCACCATGAAATTCCTGCATTTTACTTATCCGTCAGATAATCCACCTCTCCCATGACGATTCCTGGGGTGGATGGGAACGAAAAGTTAGGCCACTGAACTTTCAGCACAGCTTTTGGCTCCTCAGACCTTAACATCTGGCATTGATTGCCATGGTTATCTGCTCTCATTACCTTTCAGGTGTGTATCTGGATACAGGACACCTTTTCTCCTTTCTACCTCTTCCACCAAGGCCTTCTGTGCATCATTTGGAATGCTTGGAACCTAATCCCTTCAATGTTGCAGGTTTCTGGATTTTTTCCAGGGTCAGATTCACTTTCTGCATAACTGCAGCCAATAATTGCTCCAGCCACAGTGGGTCTCCCTTCTAAATACTGTATCTTTAATAACAAGTTATGATTATGGGACCCTTGCTGATGTATATAACAAATAAACAATGCAGTTAACACTGTGTACAAAGTTAGTGTGCTGCCTATCTTGCATTGAATGTGCAGGTTAATTGCACATTGTGATCCCTTTGCCCACTTTCAGACGCTATGCAGTTTAGCAACGTGTGTATTTCACTGGACAGAAAATATGAGGTTATTAACTTATTACACGGAAGTATCTTACCTAATTACAATGATTTCACACCACAATCGGACAAAGGCTGGAAGTGGACCCAAAGTTTCCAGAAGGTAGGTGTAGTGCCCACCAGATTTCTTAATGCTTGTTCCAAGTTCTGCATAAGATAGAGCTCCTGGTGCACAACAAACAAAATGTCTATAAATGGTATTAACATATTGCACAACTATTTACTGCTGGTTATAATTATCACTCCCCTTTTTTTCTCTCTCTCTCAGGTTTCTTAGAAGCCCTGCTCATTTTCTCCCTTAACGTGTGTAGATTTGTGACCTCTTCTCTGGTCTCTATTCTGCTGCTGCAGTGAATTCCCCAGTGGGGAGTGAGGAGAAGTTGATTCAGTACAGTCTCTTCCCATGAGAAGAGACACTCCAATCAATTCATTTTTAACCGTCTCCTTTTCTTGGCTTAAATGTGACATTTACCAACCGGTGAGGGAGTGATGCACAGGGGCATTCCACAACAATGGCTGCCTCAACCTGCTTACTGTAAACATTTTTAAATGATAGTCACACACGAAAAATATAGTAGATGCATCTCCATGTCCTATCACTCTGGCATTGTGTTCTGACCTAAAACATATTGCAGCTCCCCAGGATGGGAATTATAGCAGTTTAACCTCAGACTCCTTTTCTATACGGGAGGTTGACTTACACAACTGACAATTTTAGTACCTTCCCCAGCCCTTAATATGTGAACCATTAAATGGTTAAATTGGAAATGAGGAGGCCATCTAATCCATCAAATCTGTTCAAGGCTGTTTTGTGACCATATACTAGCCTTTAACCCTTGATACCTTTTGGATAGCAAAGATCTATCAATTTGTTTTTAAAATTAACAATATGGCATTAATTGCTGTTTGCAGAAGAGAGTTCCAAATTTCCCTCACTCTTTGTAAGTAGAAGTGTTTCCTAATCTCACTCCTGAAAAATTTGATGCCTAGATCTAGATCCCCTATCTTGTCAGTTCTCTGTAATAGTTTCAAAAGTTTGATCAAATCACTTCTTAATCTTCTGAATTGTATCCTCGTACCTGCAGACTTTGTGTAAACAGGTCACCAAATCCTCTGTCACTTTGTGAGAATGGAGCAGTCATCCCTGTAAATCCAAGAACTCACCACAACTCCGCCAAACAAAATCCACAAGATTTCTAGAGATTTTGCAAAAATCTTCAGAATCACCTTATTTTCAAGCTGGGTGCCTAGCTCTTCAAGTAATGCTAGTACCAGGCCCACCTTGCAGCTGAATGTTTGATCTTTTGTGAGCGAGGTACAACTTGTTGAATGGAGCTGTGTAGTCCTCATGTGGTAAATGGGTGTCAGATCAGTGAATAGAGCTGTGGTATCATGAAAGGAAGCACTTGATCATGCAGCATTCACAGGAGATACCTCACAGGTCCCTATCTCCAGTTAGTATGTCATGAACTCCTTTGGAAGCAATAGTTGTGCCTCCAAGAAGGCAATGGTCTTCAGTAGTGTCACTGATCTGAATTACACATCTCAGCACTTTAAGCATTCTATTGATGCCTGATTTATGAATTGTACTTTAGTCCATGTTAAAATATTCCAATCTTGCTGATAGGTGCACCATTACTATGATGTGGTCTTCAGCTATTGTTAATGCCAACCCTCAGGTGGCCCTAAAGATTGCATAAAAGAAACCACAGAGTATATACAAAATCTTCAACACAAAGTGCCCTGAGATAGCCAGCTCAGAATGGTTATATGGAAGCCTATGTTCATAAGAAGTGATTCTTGAAATATTAACATACAAACGTGTTTGGATGTGCTTACATTAAAACGGGTTAAAGCATTAATTATGATCTTGAGGAAAGAAACAACATACAAACAAAACCTCATCTGTTCATTTGTGAAGAGCCTACTATTAAGCAAATGGATCTGTACCCATCTTTGCTGCCACTTCGTGCTACAGAATACAGATACATTAATTTGTTGTATCTCGATAATCCCTCAGTAAGAATTGCTTTATAAGAAAAATGTGCACTCACCAAACATTGAGAGTATTCCACAGGCCAACCAGATCACCAAGGATGTCCCGACATTCCCAGAATTAATCAGAATTCCTTTTGGTGAAATGAATATACCGCTGCCCACTATTGTACCAATTAAAAATGAAATAGTTCGCAACAAGCTAACTTTCTTCCTCAGAAACACAGCTTGCTCCTTAGACTCCATTTTCATTTTACCGTTTTCTGAAGTACTTCCCACGATTTAAAAACAAATAAGCCAAATAATAGGTGAGCTGGTCAAATTTAACCTTTCCACTGTTAATATTTTCTGGTACAAATTATTTTTGTTTGCAGAATAGCAGAATCTTTGATTCCTCTACTATGTCCACGGAAAGAAATGGTAAACGTGAAGCTCATTGAAAGCAGCTACAGTTTGGCAAGAAATCCCCCAAAGAGAGAAGGGAAAAAAAAAGTGGAGTGAAGCCAAGAGCCTTCCAAAAGCAAACTAAAGAAATAAGAATTAATTTGTAGATGAAGTTTGATGGCTGGATGCACAGTAAAACCACCTTATTAAACAGTATGTGAAAATTAACTGGTAAATACTTCATCATTTTGTCATTTTGTCACTAGAAATGCAAAACAGATACACAATAACTATGTTTCACATTAATAATTGTTAAATGTAAGTGTTCCAGCATTGAGATGAATGCTCAGAATTTTTTTCTTTATCCTGTTGCTCTGTTATACACAACTCAAGTGGAATAAGCACCACATTTGTGACTAATTAGCCATTTCTTTAAGATAACATTTCTTCTTTCCTAAGTATTCCATAAAGAAGATTAAAAAGACTTGCATTGATATAGTACTTTTCATGACCATTGGACGCACAAAGCTCCTCACAGCTAAGGGAGTACTTCTGAAAATATTGTAACGTAGGAATTTGTAGTAGCTGGCCCCTTTAGGGGGCATACATTGGGAGGGCCATATGACCTGATCACCCAATGGGGAACGGGCATGGGGATCTCAGTGCTGAACAAGGACTTTTTCAGCCAGAGTAGGACCTAGAGCTGGAAGTATTGTTAGGATGTGGAGATGCTGGCGTTGGACTGGGGTAAACACAGAAAGAAGCCTGACAACACTAGGTTTAAGTCCATGTTAAGTCCATAAGGTGGCCTTCACAACACACGACAGCGCAGAGTCGCTGAGCAGAGACTGATAGCCAAGTTCCGCACGCATGAGGACGGTCTCAATAGGAATCTTGGGTTCATGGCGCACTATCTGTAACTCCCATGACTTGCCTGGGTTTGCAAAACCTCACTTGCATTTCTGGAGACAATACACATCTCTTTAACCTGTGCTCAGTGCTCCTTCCACTCACATTGTTAGCCACTTTAAGGCTTGAATAGCAGGTTATGTGTAAAGATTCACATTCTAATCAGTAATCTGTAAACTGTCTGTGCTGTTACATGCTCTGTCTGAGGCCAGAACTCTTCATTCACCTGATGAAGAGGGAAACCTCGAAAGCTTGTGAGTTTACTATCAAATAAATTGGTTGGACTAAAACCTGGTGTTGTCAGACTTCTTACAGTATTGTCAGGGGCAGGGAATAAACATGACAAAGGTTGAGCTTTTAATCTGATTGCATAGTGAGATTTAAGAATTAATAATAATAAGAAAATAATAAATGGTTACTGATTCCTTTGTTTCAGAAAACCAGCTTTATCTTGGCTACAAAGATTAGCACCTTTTGTTAACTTAAAATCAGCAGAATTTCCAACTGCAAGAACTGTACAAGCCGACCATTTTAGCGACAGTGAAGTTTTGGGGTCAGACAGTAAGAACAGTGTTAGAGATCGCAGGGTAGTCACACCATGATAGGTTAGAAATCTCTGCAATGGGTGCAAAGATAAATACATGACTAGTACAAGATGTGCCTGTTTTTGGTAAAACCTAAATGTATTGTTAGATCAAATCTTAAACAATGTCTGTGCGCATGCAGAGCATGTTATAAATATATGCAGTCTTCAGGTAAACATCAGAGTCTGCCTCAGAATCTTTCTTTGAGGTAGTCCTCTCCATGCATATGCCAGAATAAAGCAATCTGAATCTGTTCTGAGTCTCCAGTAGTCAGTTCGTGGGAAATCGGCAATCAGTGTTGACATCCTGGAAGTGCTCTGCGTGTAAATAAACCATTATAATTTGTTTTACTTTTGCCAATCCTTGCAATTACCACAGAAAAGCAGCATCCAAGTTGAACACAGCAGCTCCCACGAAAAGCAATATGTTAATGACCAGATAATCTGTTTTTGTGATGTTGACTTAAGGATGAATTTGGCCAGGAAACCAGAGATAAAAACAGAAAATGCTGGTTGAATCAGCAAATCTGTGGAGAGAGATACTGAATTAATGTTTTGAGTCCTTATGATCCATTTACAGAACTGAAGAGGGATAGAAATGCAGTGATTATATAGAGGGGAGTGGAAGAGGTGGGGCAGAAAAGGACAGGGATAGGTCAGAGCAAAAGAGAGATTGACAAAGACGTTATGGACATAAGACAAAGGGGTGTGTTAATGGTGCAATTAAGGACCAAAGAGTGCTAATGGTGGCAAACTGTAAGATAGGCAAATGTGTTAACAGAAGAACAAAGGGAAGTGTTCAGTGGAAGCAAACCTGAATGAAGAAGGACAGGAGACCATGTGCGGGATGGCAAGGTGGTGTTGGGGCAAGCCAGGGAAAACAAAAAGGGCATTGGCGGAGGATGAACCTTTGAATGAGGAGGCTGGTGAAGTGAAAAGTGAGGACAAAAGGGTCCCTGTTGTGGTTTTGGGAGAAAGGGGAGTGGGTGAGTGCAGAGGTGCAGGAGTTAGGTTGGACATGGTTGAGGCCCTGTCAACCACAGTGTGTGGCGGTGGTGGGGGGATGGATCATGGCAGACATGTCAGAAGCATTAATTTCAAAGGTGGAACAGTTGGAACAGGTGCAATGCAGATGGAGAAATTGAGAGAATGGGATAGAAGTGAGGGAGGGTGGTGGAGGAGAGTGAGGAACTGTAGTTGAACTAGCAATGGGACGTGATGGGTTTGGAATAAATATTGGTGGGCAGTCTATCATCAGAGAGGTCAAGGAAGGGAAGTGAAATGTCAGAGGTGGACTATATGAAAGTGAGAGAAAGGCTGAAATTGGAAGCAAAAATTTCTCCAGGTCCAAATGATGGCATTAAACAGCGCCAATGTAGTTATCAATGTAACAGAGCAAGAGTTGTGAGAGAGGACTTGAATAAAACTGGAACAGGAATATTCCACATTCCCCATAAAAAGACAGGCATAACTAGATACCCAGAGAAACACCTTCTAATTGCAGGAAGTGAGGCAAATTAAGAGAAATCATTGAGTAACAGAATAGGTTCAGCCAGGCAAAGCAGGGTGGTGAAAAATGGCGATTGTTTGAGCCTCTGCTTAAGGAAGAAGCGGAGAACCCTGAGACCTTCCTGGGGGGGTATGGAGGTGTAAAGGGGTCTATAGTGAAGAGGAGGCTGTTAGAGGACAGGAAACTGGGAATTGTTAATGTGAGATAGGGCATTGGAGGAATCACAAATGTAGGTGGGAAGGGAATATACAAAGGAGTGAAAATGGAGTTGAGATAGGAAGAAAATGTTCAATGGGGCAAGAACAGGCTGATACCATGGGTCTACCAGAGCAGTTATGTTTGTAGATTTTGGGAATGGGATAGAAGGAAGCTGTGTGCTGTTGGGGAACTATGAGTTTGGAAGTTGTACAGGCAAGAGCCCCAGAGGAAATGAGATCAGTTACAGTCTGGAAACAATGGCTTGATGTTCACTGGTGGGGTCATGGTCTAGGAGGAAGGTAGGAAGAAGTCCGAGAGTTGGCGCTCAGCTCTGGGAGGTTGAGGTCAGTATTGCCAGACAACAACAACTCTATCCTTGTTAACAGGTTTGATAACAAGGTCAAGGTTGAACCTAAGAGAATGGAATGCAGCAAGTTCAGAAGGAGATAGGTTGGAGTGGGTGAGAGGAGCAGAAAAGTTGTGACAGCCAATGTTGTGCCAGCAGTTCTTGGTGAAAAGATCAACAGCAGGGAGGAGGACAAAAGGATGGGTCCACGTGTGGATTTTTCTTTCGGAAGTTGGATCAAAAACTGATGAGATACAGGTTTCTCCACAAACCTTCTTTATTGCATCGGAGGAGAGATCACTGGACCATACGCATCAAGCATGGGTTCGTGAGTCTCTGACTGGCTTACCAAACAGTTTCAGTTATACATGACGGAGATACATCCACATACTTCTGTTAGCCAATAAGGGCATAGTTGTGTTGTTACATTTTGATTAGATTACTTCCAAGAACAAAAGGCAATAGCCACATAAGGACATGGCTATTAAAGTTTCTGATTAGATTACTTTCGAGAACAAAAGTCCAATTGATAAGGCCCTGCCCTCTGAAGCCAGAACCAAAATTATCTATTAGCAGTTTCTTTAATGTGATCATTAGTTTCGATGAGCCTTGTCGCCCTCGCCTCAGGCCCTTTCCATAACCAGTTTATCCCTCAACTGATTTCTAGTTATGCATCCCAATTTTAACCCTTTCATCTTCTCAATCTACCTTATACACACTCTCACACGTATAGGAAGAATACAAGAGATGTGTGAAAGGATTCATTGAACAGGGACGGAAGAGACTCCTGGCCAAAGAAATAATCATAGAGACAGAGGTGATGGAAGTAGAATTCAGTATCGTGCCAAGCCCAAAATTCATTGAGGTGAGGGCGTAAAGAGATGAAATTGAGCCTTTTGCTGAGTACAGATTGCTTAGCATCTGAGTGGGAAAGGTCAGAGGGTATAGTGAAGACATAGTGTGGTGATTTCCCCTTTAAGGATCCAGCTACTGAGTGACCTGGAGAGCCAATTGGAGAGCAAGGTAGGGAATTACCCTGGGTTTTGGTTCCAGAACCTTCTCGGAAGCTAATTGGTGAACAGAATTCTTATTTTGGCAATGAGGATAAAAGAAAAATAAAACAGTGCCAAGATCATGGATGGGATTTATTGGCTGCGCTTGCTCCAAGACCAGAGAATCCTCTTCGAGGTCAATGGGTCTTTGCATGGTCTGCCCCAGTCCACTATGATTCCTGCGGCAGGTGGTTCAGGAAAATTCCACCCCATGAGTATAAAGTCACATGGAAGTTCAGTTCAAGTTGAGAAACAGAAGATGTGTTTGCTCATGTGTTCCAATTTGGATGGATAGATCATTCTGATGCCTCTGTGGAGAATTGGACACAATATATTGAACATTTGGACTACTATTTTCAAGCCGATGGAATATAGGAGTGGGGAAGAGAAAGATAAAGCTTCTGAGCACATGTAGGACCCAGGTCTACAATTTAATATGCAACCTTACATTCCCAAAACACTCTGGACTCCAAGTCATTCATTGAGATAGTTGAATTGTTGAAAACACACTACCACATTGATGATATTGCAGCATTTTAAGTTTAGCTCAACCCTGGGGAAACTATTGCAATTCATATTGTCAAGTTAACACAGACCTCAGAGCACTGTGACTTCAGAGTCACTCTCAGCAATATGCCGTGGGCCAATTCGACTGCGGGGTAAATAATGAGGGCATCTAAAAGAAGCTATTTGCAGAAGTAGAGATAAATTTTAAGAAGGGGCATTGGAGATAGTGCTGGCGATGGACAGCACCGAGAACGACACACAGAAGCTTCAGAGCACACAAAATGATGCATTCACCAGTTAGGGTATGAAACTGCAGTTAGCAGTGGCACCAAAAATTAGGATGTGATTTTAAAACGGGAAGCAAATGCATCCACAAATAGAGTGAGAAAATTTAAAAGAGCCAATCAATTGCTTAGGATTGAAGTAAGGTTTTAATGGATCATCACTACGCTGAAGCCTGCAGGTATAAGAGATTGGAAACTTTTTCTACCACAGGAAAGGTCATTTGAGGCACTGATGTTAAATTAAGTCAAGTATACCCAGTGACAGAGTTAGTAGTGCTTTGCAAGTACTTTCAACATGAAAACAGACAAGATAGCCCCCATCACTGTGATGCTCTTAGTAAATGGTAGGCCCTGAAGGATGGAAATTGCCATGGTGACAGGGGAACACACATTTTGATATTTACAAGAAAGAGTCCAGCCATTCAGGTGAGGAGTACCACAGCAAACCTAACCACTTTTACAGAGGAAGCCATCAAGATAAAGGGTACTACCACAGTACCTGTAAGCTAGTGGCAGCAATCCATTCAGTTTCCAGTAATAATAATGACAGGCCAAGGGCCAAGTCTTTTGGGCCATGATTGGCTCAAGGTAATCAAGTTAAACTGGGTGGAACTCTCCCAAGTACGGGAAGGTGTGATGTTTCACGGATGGGCATTGGTACCTCTAAGAGATATTTCCTCTACTCTCTTTGAAATAATTCCACAGGCGTTTTTATGGCCACCTGAGAAAGCAAATGGAGGCTTGGTTCAATATCTCAACCAAAAAACACTGCAACACTCCCTCGGTTCTGCACTGGAGTGGCAGCCTTTTGTGCCCCAATACTGAAATGACACTTGAATCTATTGCCTGAACCACGGCTGCTACTGTCATTAAGACTTGAATAATCTACCAGACGTTCTGAGAAACACAAGTTTTAGGGTTTCAAGTTTCTGTCAGGCAGGACTCAGACAATCATAGAAGATATGAGGAGCATTGCTCTGTCCTTACTGCAAGTCATCATCATTCTCCTGCATCATCTGGTTACTGGGCTTTCACACCCTGCGCATGAAAGGGGGAATCAGTGAGGAAACCTCTCATTGGCACCACACAAGTAAGAAGGTCTCAGACCCCACAGGGGAGATATATCTGCCCACCCGGGTCCTGGTCCTTCCCAAAGTGAGAGGCTATCATGGTGTCCTGAGTCCTGTGTGCCATTCAGGCCCTGGCCATTGCCTGATGTTCTTCCTCTGCCTCTTCCAGGGGTCGCCTCTCACCACCCTCCTCGACCCCCTCATCTGAGATGTGTCATCAATCTCCTCTTCATCCTTGCCCTGTTGTAGTGCCAGAGTATAGATTCCGCAGCACACCTGATGTTGCATGACACTCTCTGGGCGTTGTATTGGAGGGTTCCCCTTGCCTTATGTCCAGTGTGGGTTTTGTCTCTCACTCTTACCACTACACACGTATACTGACGCTCCAACAATCTCGTCATTTTTATTGCTTACTCTTTTTTAACTTAACTATTTAATGCTGGGACATTACATTTGTTCAGCAGATGTTTCCTTAAAACCTCATCTTTTTTGAAATTCAGTTCATTATTATGTCAAACCTATTGTTTCCAAAATTTGCTCATGGGCCCCTTAATTGTGAAAAATATGCAAATATAACCCCTGGAGTGAAAAGGTTGGACAAGCCTATTTATAGAGTAAAGAACAGATACATCCTGTGCTTAGTGTTGTTTATTTATTGTTATCAGCTAAGATAAATCCTGATTTCCAATACAACACATTAACTAGTAAATTCCATCAGCCACTAGTACTGTTACTGTTTTTAATTTCCAGTAGATTGTAGTTTAACCCTTTCCTCCCACAACACTCTTCAAGAGCTCTACACCTTTCCAACAAGCAATTAGTTAGAGGCATGCCATTCACCCACTCTCCCTTTGAAAATGTCATTACACACTGCAGCATCAGAAACCAGTGACGCTTTAGGAGTGCACAATTTTCTGGGGCTGTCCACACCCAAACTCAAACTGCCTCATATTGACAGAATTGTTGCTCAGTGTCAGCAACAAGTAAGGAAAGCAATGATAATATTAAAAATATGCTTAATTGTAAAATTAATTTTTATAAAGGAAAAGGTATTTGTATAACAGTCCATATGGTTTGGACCTAAATGTAGGGAGTATGATCAAGAAGTTTGTGGATGACACAAAAATTGGTTGGGTGGTAAATAGTGAGGAAAGCTGTAAACTGCAGGAGGATTGATCAGTGGCAGAGGCAAATGGAATTCAACCCAGAAAAGTGTGAGATAATGCACATGGGGAGAGGTAACAAGGCAAAGAATTACGCTGTGAATGATAGGACCCTGGAAAGTACTGAAGATCAGAGGGACATATCCACAGATCCCTGAAAGTAGGGCAGGTTGATAAGGTAGTTAAGGAGGCATTTTGGGGGTACTTGTTTTTATTAGTTGAGTTATACAACACAAGAGCAGGGGAGTCATGTTGGAACTGCATAAAATACTGGTTAGACCACAACTTGAGTTCTGGTCACCATGCTATTGGAAGGATGTGATTGTAATGGAGACGGTGCTGAAGAGATTTACCAGTATGCTGCCAGAGCTGGAGGGTCAGAGCTATGAGGCAAGATTGGATGGGGCTGGGGCTGTTTTCTTCTGGAACAACAAAGGTTGAGAGAGAACATGATGGAGCTGTAAGAGGGGCAGAATGGATAGGAAGGTACTTTTTCCATTAGTAGAGGGGTCAACAACCAGGGGATAAAGATTTAGAGTAAGAGGTAGAGGCAAAGAAGAAAGCTGAGGAGACACCTTTTCATGTAGATGATGGTGCAGGTCTGGAATTTGCTGCCTGAAAGGTTGTTTGAGTCAGAAACTCTCGTAACATTTAAGAAGTATTGATATGTTCACTTGCACTGCCGTAACCTCCAGGGCTGAAAATGTGATCAGTGAAATCAGGTCTTTGTTGACCAGCGTGGACACAATAATCAGCCTCCTTGTGTGCTGTAAACATCTACGAATCTATAGATGAATCTCTCAATGGAGTTTTCAATAACATGGGAGAGGGGTCTCAGAAACAAATGAAATTGAGAACCCTGTTATGTCAAGGGGCATGCCCCTTTAAGAGAACTGATCTGGTGACCCGGGACTCAAGCCCCACTCGGGATGGAACCGTCTGAAGTCTCACAACATCAGGTTAAAGTCCAACAGGTTTATTTGGTAGTAAACGCCACTAGCTTTTGGAGTGCTGCTCCTTCATCAGGTGAGTGGGGAGTTCTGATCACAAACAGGGCATATAAAGGCACACACAGTTTGCAGAATACTGATTAGAATGCAAGTCTTTACACCTAACCAAGTCTTAAAGGTGCAGACACTGTGAGTGGAGATAGCATTAAGCATAGGTTGAAGAGATGTGTATTGTCTCCAGACAGGACAGTAAATGAGATGTTGCAAGCTGTCTAGCTTGTCTGGGCAACCTTGAACTGTCTGGGCAACTTGTGCTGACTGTGCTTGGAGATAAACTGTTCCATTAAACATAACCGAGCTGATACAATGGTGTGCGTCTATTGGTGCATCCCTTTAAATAACTCAGCAGATCAAAGACCTATCAGTATATTCAGTTCCTGACGTACGGCACCAACTGGTGGTGAGTCACATTATTACAACTTGTCAGGCTTGTTTTGACACAGTTTTTTCGGAATTGAGAGGTGATAGGAGATCGGGACCGGAGATCGCACCCTTCCAAGAAATCTAAAAAAAGTTAAAGAAAAATAGGCGATGGTGCATTCCAATCTAAGAGACTGCAAGGTAAGCTGGAGAAGCTGAAGAAAAGCAAGGATTCTTATTAAGTAAAGCTACAATACTCCATAAAGCTCAGATCAGATGCAGGAGACAATGTCCAAAGAAAACCAAGTAAACAATTCGTTGAAACAAAACTGGAAGTTTTAGTGAAAAAAAGTGTTGATGTGTTTAAGAATGAACAGCAGATCTTGCCCACGGTCAGTGAGAAGCAGTGAGAGAGTCTTTAAAGGCCAAATCTGGAATCTGTACTCAATAACTTAAATGCTTTTCGAGTAAAATAATTCAAATATTCAAAAATGCTTTGCTGCTTATGTTGCTGGCAATTTTCCAGAAGCAAAGGCTGTTTCCTTTTCTGTGTGTTGCTAAATTATATAAAAAGGATATATAAATATATAAAAATATATAAAAGGATTATATAAATATATAAAAAGGAAGAGGCTGACTAGGGTGAACATTGGACCCTTAGAGGATGAGAGGGGGGACTTAGTGGTAGGGGATGGGGAAATGGCTGAGGCCTTGAATAACTTTTTTGTTTCGGTCTTCACGGAGGAGGACGTGAATAATTTGCCGGGTGTTAGCGATGGAAAGATGGTAGGAGTGGAGGGCCTGAATGACATTATTGTTACTAGAGAGGCAGTGCTCGAAAGACTGGAGGGACTGATTGTGGACAAGTCCCCAGGACCGGATGGAATGCATCCAAGGGTTCTGAAAGAAATGGCGGAGGTGATAGTGGATGCTTTGGTGATTATTTTCCAAACCTTGCTGGATTCCGGGGAAGTGCCAGAAGATTGGAAAACAGCTAATGTTACGCCGTTGTTTAAGAAGGGTGGCAGGCAAAAGGCAGGGAATTATAGGCTGGTTAGTTTAACGTCTGTTGTAGGTAAAATGTTAGAATCCGTGATCAAGGAGAAAATAGCAAGGCATCTTGAGGAGAATTGTTTGACAGAGCAGACGCAGCACGGTTTCGTTAAGGGGAAGTCGCGTCTGACGAATTTATTGGAGTTCTATGAGGATGTGTCTAGGGCGGTGGATAGAGGAGAGCCGGTGGATGCGGTGTTTCTTGATTTTCAGAAGGCATTTGATAAGGTGCCGCACAAGAGGTTATTACAGAAGGTCGGGGGCATGGAGTTGGGGGTAGGGTGTTAGCGTGGATAAGGGATTGGCTGTCAAATAGGAGGCAGAGAGTGGGAGTCAATGGGTGCTATTCTGATTGGCGGTTGGTGACTAGTGGAGTGCCCCAGGGGTCGGTGCTGGGGCCTCAGCTATTTATCATTTATATAGATGACCTGGAGGAGGGAACGAGTGTATGGTGTCGAAATTTGCTGATGACACCAAGATTGGTGGAACGGCAAATTGTGCGGAGGGTGTGGAAAGTCTGCAGAAGGATCTAGATAGGCTGGGCGAATGGGCCAGGAACTGGCAAATGGAATTTAATGTTGGCAAGTGCGAGGTGGTCCACTTTGGTAGGAATAATGGTAGGAAGGACTATTACTTACATGGCGAAAAACTGCAGCATGCGACGGTGCAGAGAGACCTCGGGGTCCTTGTGCATGAGTCGCAAAAACCCAGCCTGCAGGTGCAGCAGGTGGTCAGGAAGGCGAATGGGATGCTGGCCTTCATAGCGAGGGGGATTGAATATAAAAGTAGGGAGGTCTTGCTGCAACTGTACAGGGCACTGGTGAAGCCGCAGCTGGAGTACTGTGTGCAGTTTTGGTCGCCGCACTTACGCAAGGATATTTTGGCCTTGGAGGGAGTGCAGAGGAGGTTTACTAGGCTGATACCGGAGTTGAGGGGGTTGAACTATGAGGAGAGGCTGAATAAACTAGGCTTGTACTCGTTAGAGTTTAGAAGAATGAGGGGAGATCTCATTGAGACATATAAGATGATGAATGGGATGGATAGGATAGAGGTGGAGAGGCTCTTCCCACTCAGAAAGGACAGTAGAACTACAGGGCACAGCCTCAAGATAAAGGGGGGACAGTTTAGAACAGAGTTGAGGAGGAACTTCTTCACTCAAAGGGTGGTGAATCTCTGGAATTCTCTGCCCGTTGAGGTGGTGGAGGCTGCCTCGCTAAATATATTTAAGACGCGGATTGATAGGTTTTTGATAGGCAAGGGGATTAAGGGTTATGGGGAGAGGGCGGGAATGTGGAACTGAGACACGACAGATCAGCCATGATCTTATTGAATGGCGGGGCAGGCTCGAAGGGCTAGATGGCCTACTCCTGCTCCTATGTTCTTATGTTCTAAATTACAAATACCTCGAACATTACTGATGATGTGAAGATTGCTGGCATTGGACTGGGGTGGGCACTGTAAGCGATGTGAAGATCATGTTGAAAGGATGGATAATGAGATCCCAAACCTGCAACTCTGAAACTGTATGCAACTCATTAAGGATTCACATATAGTTCCTGACCATTGTTTAATAACAAAGAGAGCCATTTTTAAACTTAGCCAAAAATGGGTGGCATGGTGGTTAGCACTGCTGCCTCACAACGCCAGGGACCCAGATTCAGTTCCCATTTGGGTCACTGTCTGTGCAGAGTTTGCCTGTGTGGGTTTCCTCCGGGTGATTTGGTTTCCTCCCACAGTCCAAAAGGTGTGCTGGTTAGGCATATTGGCCATGCTAAATTCTCCCTCAGTATACTCAAACAGGCAATGAAGCATGGCGACTAGGGGATATTTCACTGTAATTTCATTGCAGTGTTAATGTAAGCCTACTTGTGACTAATAAAAAAACTTTAACAATATGTTCAGAACTGCAATATACTCCAGACAAATTTTGGAATAAGCATTTGGGTGCAGACAAGTGTTTCATGGTGAATCACACAATTATTGTAGACTGCAGGTGAGTGAAGTACAGAGGAATCTAGGTGTTCTAGTACATGAATCACAAAAAGCTAGCAGGCAGATGTAACAAGTAGTTAAGAAGGCAAGCAGCATTTTGGCCTTTACTGACTTCATTAATAAGAGTGTAGAAGACTCTGTGTCAAAGAAGCAAATCCGTGTGTTTCCCAACAGGAAATCATGGATGAACAGGGAAATCCACTGCTTGCTGAAGTCTAGGCCTGAGGCATTCAAGTCAGGCGACCCTGACCTAGACAATAATATAATCTGAGAAGATCCATCAAAGATGCCAAAAGACAATACGGACAAAGGTAGAATCCCAGGCTAGTCACACGGACTCCTGCCAACTATGGCAAGATCTATAAGACATAACAGGCTTCAAAATGAAGGCTTTTAAAATCACCAGCACCAACGCACCCCTTCTTGATGAGCTCAATGCATTCTATGCTCTTTTTGAGCAAGAGGTCAGCGAGAGCATGCCCTCTGCCCCTGAAGCTTCGGAAGAACCTGTATCAGCAACCTTCTCAAAGTTCAACCCACGAAAAGTGATTGGCCCGGATGGGGTACCCATTCAAGCACCCTACCAGCTGGTCCTGCATGGACCAGCTGGTAGGGGTATTCACAGACATCTTCAAACTTTCTTTACAACAACCTGAAGTCTCTCTCTGCTTCAAGAAAGCGACCATCATCCCAGTACCAAAGAAAAGCCAAGCAACGTGCCTTAATGATTATCAGCTGGTGGCTCTAACATCCATCATTATGAATTGGTTCGAAAGGTTAGTCATGGCATGAATCAATTCCAGCCTCCGGGATTTCCTGGATCCATTACAATTGGCCTATCACTGCAACAGGTTCACAGAAGAAGCAATCTCCCTTGCCCTGTATTCAACCCTGGAACATCTGGATAACAAGGACATATGTTTGACTCCTATTTATTGACTGCAGCTCAGACCTCAATACCATATTCCAACAAAACTCATCTCCAAACTCCTCAGCTCCTCCCTCTGCAACTGGATCCCAAACTTCAAAACACACAGACCACAATCAGTAAGGATAGGCAATGACACCCTCTCCACGATTATCCTTAACACTGGAGCCCCTCAAGGTTGTGTCCTCAGTCCTCTACTATATTCCTTATACACCTATGACTGTGTAGCCAAATTCTGCTCCAACTCCATTTTCAAATTTGCTGACGGCACCACTGTGGTGGGTTGGATCACAAACAATAACGAGACAGAATACAGGAATGAGATAGAGAATTTGGCGAACTGATGTAACGATGATAATCTCTCCCTCAGTGTCAACAATATGAAGGAGATAGTCATCGACTTCAGGAAGTATAGTGGAGAACATGCCCCTGTCTACATCAATGGAGACGAAGTACAAATAGTAGAGTGCTTCCAAGTTTTTAAGTGTCCAGATCACCAACAACCTGTCCTTGTCTTTCCATGCCGACACTAAAGAAAGCCCACCAACACCTCTACTTTCTCAGAAGAATAAGGAAATTTGGCATGTCCAATACAGCTCTCGTCAACTTTTACAGATGCACCATAGAAAGCATTCTTTCCGGTTGTATCACAACTTGGTATGGTTCCTGCATTGCCCAAGATTGCAAGGAACTCCAGAGGGTCATGAATGAAGCCCAGTCCATCATGCAAACCAGCCTTCCATCCATCGACTCTGTCTACACTTCACGCTGCCCCGGAAAAGCAGCCAATATAATTAAGGACCCCACACACCCCAGGTATACTCTCTTCCACCTTCTTCCATCAGGAAAAAGATAAAAAAAAGTTTGAGGTCACATACCAACTACCTCAAGAACAGCTTCTTCCCTACCGCCATCAGACTTTTGAATGGACCTAACTCGCACTAAGTTGATCTTTCTCTCCACCTTAGCTATGACTGTAACACTACATTCTGCACTCTCTCCTTTCCTTCTCTATGAACAGTATGCTTTCTCTGTATAGCATGCAAAAAACAATGCTTTTCACTGTATGGTAATACATATGACAATAATAAATCAAATCAAAATTTATTCCAAAGAGAATGGATTTTAAAAATAGGGAGGTTTTGTTGCAAATGTACAGGGTTGTTGGTGAGGCCTGATCTGGAATACTGTGTACAGTTTTCGTTCCCCTACCTAAAAATGGATTTAGTATTATTGGAGACAGTCCAAAGGAGATTCGCCAGGCTAATTCCTGGGATAAGAGGGTTGTCCTATCAAGAGAGACTAAATAGTCTGGGTCTGTAATCCTTGGGGTTTAAAAGAGTGAGGGGTGATCTTATTCAAACATATAAGATCATGAGGAGGCTAGACAGGATAGTTGGTGAGATGTTTTCACGAGTTGGAGAGTGTTGAATGAAGGGACATAGCTACAAGATAAAGGGCTGGTCATTTAAAACCCGGCTGACTCCCAATGCTCTCAGTGGTTGGTAACATGGACCTCTTTTCCTTTTCTCTGGACTTAGTTGCACCCGGCATTGTGACCCACTCGGTTGCACTTGCAACACTGGACCTTTTGTATCCAGCAATTCGATACCTTGTGGCTTGTCCTGCTAGATCGGCAGCATTCTACATGCAGTGCCAAAACCTGCAGGGCTTTTGCTACCTTCTGTATCCGGGCACTGACACCCAGCTGTGCTGCTTCTCTGGCAGCTAATTCCATGGAAGTTGCGATCTCTGATGGTAAGTAAGTTTTTTTCAGGCAATAGCTTCTGCCAAATGGCTTCATGCCAGAGGCCGCAAATCAGCCAGTCCCACTGAGTATCTTGGAGTATGTTTCTGAACTCACAGTACTCAGCCAGTCTTTTCGGAGTTGACTCAAACTGTGCAATCGACTCTCCTTCAAGTTAGTCTCATTTGTAGAATCGAAAACACTGTGATCATTAGTGATGTTGAAGTGAAATGAGCCTTTAAGACATCGCACAACTCCTAGGTCTTAGTCTCTATGGTGCTCAAGAAGACTGGTAATACCAGGTTCTCAGCCATGTTATTTGCTACTGGTTAAGTGCTGAAGTGCTCTGTATAACATGTCCAATTCTCTGCCTCTTCATTGAAAGGTCCTATGGCACTGAATCTGGTCAGCAATTTGTTTTTCTGCCAGCAGGAAGTTCTCCTCCCACCATCGCTGGCAGCTGCCTGCCGCCTGAATCCCCTTGGTGTCTGCTTCTCAAGTCCCTTTGGCAGCGTTTCCACAGGTTCAATAACTTCCTTCTGCCATTGCCAGTAGCCATCTGCAGCCTGATTCTCATGCATCTACTTCCTGAGTCCCCTTGGCATCCACTTCCACAAGAGTGTAAGCCTAAAATTTCCTTTTGCCATCACTGATAGCTACCAGCAATCGAGTCCCCTTTGTGCCCGCTTCCTGCAATGTTTTCAGCCAGTCCCAGTCAATTCCTACCTCCTCCTGAATGGATTGTTCAGACTGCAATACTGCAGTCAGAACACTACTACCCATTCTTCATGGGTCGCCGCGCTGTAGTTCTTTTTCCAGCGCTGTTCTTCTTCTCCCCTCCCCTTCGCCAGAACGGAACACCAGTGGAATGTATAGGCCATGACACCACCTTGTTGCCAGTTATTATGTATGTCCCTGTGGAGTAAGGGGCGTAAAGAATCACGAGATAGGCTTGAATACTTCAATACTGGGAGCTGTTTATTGAAGGTATGCACTCATTCACAGTCAGCTCTACAACTGTCCGACATGGTCCCACACTGGATGGAGCTAATAGCCCAGGGGTCATGTAAAGGAGCAGTCCGCACCCCAAACCCCAACATATATAATACATATATCACAGAGTCATGATGTGTTCCATTGTAAGCCTGCCTCTATGTACATGCAAGCATAGAGATTGAGACACTCCCTAGCTTGAAGCTTTACTGTATATATGCACATAGTTCTGTAGTTAATAAATACACACTGTTAAACTACGGAAGACTTCATTAATGTCCATGTTATCCAACACACTATGACAATGACCAGGAGCCACACATGAGTCCTTAACGTGCAGTTTAGAGCTGCAGCTTGCTGACCCTCAGTCTGGCAAGAGAATGATTTTAGTTCTGGTGTTCTGAAAGGTCTGATTGTTCACAAGATTCATTGTAAGAAAAGCAGCATGAAATGGTAGCAATGGCTATGGGGTTAGTAGAGGAGGAAGTAGCTAATTTCTCAGTATGTGAAAGCTTAACTAATATTTGAGAGATTCTCCTTCTGTTTTTCCTTTGCTGTCTTGTGAGCCTTGAACTTGGGTGTTCTGAATATCCTTTGAGAAGAATGGTGGCAAAGGATGAGTGAAAAGTCTTCAACACAGTTAAACAGATCTGTTGTGGAGAAACGCAATTTGAAGGAAATTATTTTGGTTTGTTGGAATACCAAAATGGAACGAAATTTGCAGCTTGGATTAGCAACTTTACTCCCATAAGCTGTTCAAATCAAATATTTTCCCAGTTAACCTGAAATCCTTCCTCAATGAATATATAGCTCAAATCCAGTGCTGTTCTCTGGAATGATCTCTCTTGCCTTTGCTGTGTAACAAATCTATTTGGCCTTGCTCTTTTTGAAAACAGAAACTTTCCCCCAGGGAAATTGTGGAATGGTTAATCAGACAATTAATTAGTTTACATGTGTCCTCTGTTTCTCAGGGTGAAAATGTTCCCATACTCTGGTGAAACCACTAGAATGAGGAAACGTGACCTTCAATCCAGTTTCTGTCAAACTACAGCAGGAGAATTTTAAAAAATGAGTTGTATATAGCAATGATTATTTTGCAGTAACACATTGTATTAAAGTGCTGAGAATCACTACTCTTCGGTGTGATCCATCATGTGTCAGGAACCAAGTTAGCTGTGGGTATATGTTTTTATACAAGACTCTGTTTACTACTAATGCTGTGTATGTGCAGTTTCTCCATTACATCATTGTGAGTGACAAGGGAGGCAATGCCAGGAACAAAGATGCCGTTGCTCAAATCATCACAGCTGTGTTTTAAACAGCTTGATATAATTCATTAACCTTGTTTTTTTCCGAATTCTTGACTGGTTACCCCTGCAACTAAATTATAAATTTGTCCTGAAGCCCATCCAGGCACAGTGGTCAGCACAACTATCTCACAGTGCCAAGGACCCGGGTTCAATTCCTGGTTTGGATCACTGTCTCTGCAAAGTCTGCACATTCTTCCTGTGTCTGCATGTGTTTCCTCCGGGTACTCCGGTTTCCTCCCACAGTCTGAAAGACATGCTGGTTAGGGGCATTGGCTATACTAAGTTCTCACTCAGTGTACCTGAACAGGCGCTGGAGTGTGGCAACTAGGGGATTTTCACGCTAACTTCACTGCAGTGGTAATGTGAGCCTACTTGTGACACTAGTAAATAAACTTTTTAAAAAATAAATATTTCCCAATCTATCACCATTTAAATAACACCATGCCATTCTGATTTTCCTACTATAATTTCATCCTTATCCATGTTACATTGCATCTGCCAGATATTTACAACTCACTCAACTTGTCAAAATTGCCTTGAAACATTGTAACATACTCCTCATCACTTACCTTTCCAGGTTCCATGTTGTCAGCAAACTTGGAAATATTACTTTTGGTTTCCTCATCCAAATCATTGATGTACATTGTGAATAGCTGGGGCCCAAACATTTACCTATGCAATACCTCACCTATCACCACCTGCCACTCTGAAAAAAAAACATTTATTCCTACTCTCTGTTTCCTGTCTGCATTCCAATTCTCAATCCCTAATCCTATGCACTTCAATTTTGCACACTAACCTCTAATATGGAACTTTATCAAAAGCTTTCCAAAAATCCAAATACACCCACATCCATTGGTTTCCCCTTATTTATTCCATTACTTACGTCCTCAAAAAATTCTAGTAGGCTTGTCAAAAATTATTTCTCTTTCGTAAATCCATGTTGACTTTGTCTAATCCTGTCGATATTTTCTAAATATCCTATTATCACATCCGTTATAATAGACTGTAGCGTTTTCCCCACTATTGATGTTAGCCTAACTGGTCTGTAATTCCCAGTTTTATTTCTCCCTCCTTCCCTCTTTAAATAGTAGAGTTACATTTATCATCCTCCAATTTGCTGGGACTGTTCCAGAATCTACAGAATTTTGGAACCAAATCATTCACTATTTTCATGGCCACCTCCTTTAGTGCCCTGGGTGTAGATTATCATGCTCTGAGGATTTATCAGCCTTCAGTCCCATTAATTTCTCCAGCTTTTTTCTTTAAAATCATAGAAACGCTACAGTGCAGAAAGAGGCTATTTGGCCCATCGAGTCTGCATCGACCACAGTACACCCAGACCCTACCCTGTTATCCCTACATATTTACCTGTTAATCCCTCTAACCCATGCATCTCAAGACACCAAGCAGCAATTTTAGCATGGCCAATCAACCTAACCCACACATCTTTGGACTGTGGTAGGAAACCGGAGCACTCAGAGGAAACCCACACAGATAGGAGGAGAATGTGCAAACTCCACACAGACAGTGACCCAAGCCGGGAATCAAATCCAGGTCCCTGGAGCCGTGAAGCAGCATCCTAACCACTGTGCTACCGTGCTGCCCCAGTACTACTAGTACTACTAATTAGTACTACTAATTTCGTTCAGTTCCTCCTTTTTGCTAGACCCTTGGTTCCTTAACATTTCTGAGCAGTATTAGTGACTTCCTCCATGAAGACAAAACAAAAGTAGTTGTTAAATTGTTCTGCCGTTTCCTTGTTCTCTATAATAAATTCATCCATCTTGGACTGTTCTTCCATCATGGATCTGACGGCTTGCCCCAGGCATTCCATTGTAGATGCCAGCTTTGCAATGTTGGCCTGCATGCCATACAATGCCAGCAACATCTCCTGCAGCAGAAGGCTTTGAGACTCCTGCATTTGGCCTTGCAGTCACAGGAATGTTGCTGACAATCCATCTTGGTATTCGTGCCTCTGCCTTTGCATCTCCAATAGCTGAGGGATGAATATGCCCAGAGGCACAGTATCTTGCTGGGGTACAGCTGAGTCCTGGGATCCAACAGATGACTGCCGACTGGGATGTTCCTGCCTTCACCTGACATGCATCAGAGGCTGTGTGGTGCTCACCAGATAGTGTCCCAGGAGCCTGCCTGCTTGAGGTGTGTGTCTCTGCAATGGTGGATGGTGTGGGTGATAGCTGTGATGCTTTGTTCATGTCCTCCTCCAAGCTGATGTTGAGGGTGGGCGGTGGGACACTGCTGGTAGACATGCCAGGCTCTTTGGTTGATGCTTCTGCAAGGCAAGGCACATGGATTTAGTACATGGCCTGGTCAAGGGTCTGGAGTACACAGAACTCACTTGAGAATGGTCATCTAGATGAGGGTGCAGTGGCTCCTCAGTTTCCTCTCACAGGCCCACCTCACTCTGCGACTCACTCCTGCCCCTCCCTTGTCTGTCTCCTTGTACAGAGTCAGGATCCTCAGTTCTGCCATCCTGCTGCACATCTTCTCTCACTTGCGGGTGTTGTGGACAAGCTTCTCCTGCAGGAACACAAATGGGGATAATATGAGCTGGTCACTTGGCACGTCTGAGGTTAATGACACCTGGCTTGTCTGTGCACTGGGTTTAAACGGGCAGGCATGTGATAAGGAGTGCTGGGAGGCTTTGAGAATTCTTGGAGGAGGTCAGGTGCTGGGGCTTTAGGTGGTAGTGGCATGTGAAAGCAGGTTGACTTTTGGGGAACAAGGGACGGGGAATGATAATGGAAGAGTGGCTCTGGCTGATAAGAGTAGCTCATTCATCTTTTTTCTGCACTGCGCACCCATCCTCTTGACCAGGCTGCTGGCACTGACCAATGCTGTCACTGTATCCTAGGTGGGATTTGTCACCTTGTTGGAGGGCATCCTGCCAGCCCGAGAGTATATGGTTGTCCGCTGGTCCTCCACGGCATCCAGAAAATGACTAAAGGCCCCTTCTATAAATCTAGGAGTTGGTTTCTTTGCTGCCATCCTCCTGGCTCGAATGGGACTAAGTGCTGTGGAATAGTTTAAATTCATTGAAGTGCTCAGATGACCCAAGGGGAGTTTTTTAAGTGTCTGAAAATTGCACGAATTTTCTCGCCAAGAATGACACTTTGTCATTTTTTTGGAAAATCCTGCCCCTTCTCTTCCATTCTTCCAACCCCCTTTCACTTGCTCAAATCTATGATGGAAGTCTTTTCTCAGCTCTGATGAAAGGTCAGTAACCTGAAATATCAGGTGAGATTTTCAGGCCACACTCGCCCCAATGTCAGAAAATCCCGCCCAAGGTCAACAGACCTTTGCACGGTTCGTATCCCGCCCACTACGATTCCTGTGGTGGCTGGGACAGGAAAGTTCCACCCGTTAATTCTGTTCCTCGCCACAAATTCAGTTTGATCTGTTGAGTGTTTCCAGCATTTTCTGTTTTTGTTCCAGGTGTCTGTGGTTTTGCGCACAAACAATTTCCAATATTCAGTTTTGCATTGGTAGATTTTTAGTTCAGTAATGTTGTACTCTGTTTTGTTCCCAGGCCTGGCAGGACGAGGGTCTTCCCCTTTCCACAACCAGCAATGAGGCCTGCAAAATGTATGATGCTTTATTGACCCAGGTGAGGCTTTGGTACAAATGAAATGTGTTAAATCCATTGACTAATATCTTCCCCATTCCTAACCACCACAATGCATCAAGACTGGAGACAAAAGTGTACAGCATTAAAATTGACCATTATTCTTCACATGAGTCTCTTCCTACCTGACTCCATTTCATCCCATCCAGTTCTGCTCATCTCTTGTTTCAATATTTGTGATTTTTGTTCAGTGCATTCAATTCTTGTTGTGTGGCAAAAATTCACATCACTCCAATCAGGAAAATGTCAGGGTGCTAGAGAAAATTGGAGTATGAATACTGATTTGGTAATGTAGGGTGGAGCAGAAGGAGAGGCTAGGATGGGCAGATTAGGGAAAGGAACGGTAGAATAGGATTGAGAAGAGAAGATAAAAGAGGCTGGAGGGAAAACATATGAAGTTTGTGGAAAGAGCATTGAAGGTAACGAGAGGTTTTGGACTGGGTTGGAGGCTAAAGGAAGCAGTTTTGCTATTTGAATCAGTGGCACAAATACCTTGGGGAGTCTTTGTGGTGGAGGGGACAAGAGGTGGGGGTGGATTGTGTGGCAAGTGGGAGATGGGAAGACCAGAAGGCAATGGGAAGAGGGAAGAAGATTACATTGGATTATGGTTATGAGAGAGAATAAGTTGTGAGTAAGGGGCAAAGAGGACAGCCAAAAGCACTGGGGGAGAAGATAAGAGGAATGTGCATAGGGAAGAAGAGGAGGGAAAAGGAGAAGCGATTGAGGGGGAGGGGAAAGAAATCTGAAAAATTTTAAAAACTGAAGATAGGTGATTCATTAATTAATAGCAAACCTAGCCATAAAAGGAAGAAAATAATTTAAGGACAGTTGTGGAGATAGTTCAATTAAATAAATTCATAAGAATGTTGACAAAATTAAATAAATAAAGATGCGCATTAATAAACTGAAAGGGCCCTTACATGCAGCAACTTTAATTAAAGAAAAATCTTGGCTCAAGCAACATGAACAAATATAAATATTTCTCTGTCAAAAATTAAGAATTTGAGTTTTGATGGAGAAAATGAAATAAAAGCAGGGTAGTCCAGAGGAAACTGAACTAAAAACAAGACAATTTGACTGGAATAGGGAGAATCAGCACAGACAAAATGATTATTCCTCAGTTATCACAATGCCACTGGAACAGGTGCAGCATGCAACAGGCCTTCATTGCTGCAACATCAATGAGATGAGCTGGGGGATGTAGGCCATCCAACAAGCAATTGAAGGTGCAAGCAAGGTCAGGCAGATTGACCCAGTGATTGGAGCAACCATTTAACAAATGATTTTTATGACAATCTGGTAGCTTTCATAATAATTTTTTGGTGCTAGTCAGGTCAGATTTTATTACATCCAATTTCCTGACATGATGTGATTTTGGAGTCACAACCTCTTGGTGCTCATCCAATATTCTTGATTTCATTGCTCTAATACACAATATTTAGAGTCTTCTGTCGTAAAGAAAACATTAATTTTACTGAGAAACATCATACAATGGTTTCATCTTACCATAAAGTTGTACAAGAGAGAGCAAGAATGCGAAGCATTGCATCATTTTGTGTGATAATGCATACTGTGTTTCAATAGCATATCACACAGTAAGAATTAACCCCCTGTATTACACATCACCACACCCCCATTGTGGTTTAGTGTCTAAGATTATAAAGTCTGGGATTTTGGTTCAAAATTCTCCTTCTGCGATATAACCACTGCTTCAGAGGTGTGAGCCTGCAGCCACTGGGTTCTATCCATTTGGAGTATTATTAATTTTAGGTTCATTATAAAATGTTCCCATGATCTTGATGGAAAGAAAAATGACATCAATGGTTCTCTTATCTCCTGACAATGAATAGCAGAACTAGTACAGTTTTATTACATCGCTTCCAGCCACTGAGAGACCTGGCCACCAAAGTGGATACCTTGTTCTGGCTTGACATTTCGTGACTCCCAAATATCCTTAGTACAATAGTTGTAGTGTAGTAAATCTTAGAATTCTTGGAATGATCACTGTCTTTTCATAGATGAATAAATCATCCACTATCTCTGTCATAGTACTGGTTGAGAACGGGATTCTGTAAAATTTATGCTGGCTATCTTTTGATGTAGTGCTTTCTGACCTGAACACATTCTTCATCAGATTTCTGTGCATCTCTGATTTAATTTAGTTGCAGAGTTTTAGCTGGTAGAGTTGTGGTTGTTATTGATACAAAGCTTTCAACCTCTTCAACAAGGACTACATCATCTTGTTCAGGCTTTGCCACTGGGATATGAATCAAAGCATCTTCTGTGGTCTGCTGTTTCTCAGAGCACACTCTCCCTTTGCATCAAACCTCATTATCCTCAGTCTGCTTAACTGAGTCCCGTGATCTGCTCAAAACTTTTCAGCAATGGCAGTAATCTCTTGATACTTGTTCTTTCTCTTGCTGCCACCATGTAATATTCTTGGTTTCATTGCGCTAACACAAAATAATTACAGAGTTTGCTGAGGTAAAAAAACATTTTATTAAGAAACATCTTACAGTGGCTTCACCTTGTCATGAGAGCAAGATCACGAGACATTGCATCATTCCTTGATGATATATACTATGGCCAGTATAGTTTGAGTCTTTCCCAGCATGTACCTCATGTTGACTGTCCATTCCATTAATTGGCCAGCCAGCAGGAAATCTTGTTCTGAGGCCATCTGCAGCGGGAAGCATATTGTGTAAGTATGCATCTCCAATGGGTGAAATGCAGGCCTGTATTTCATTGACATATTATACAATTAGAGTTAACTCCTTACACTACATCTCCAACGCCCCCCAACCACTCCCACCCCAGTCTCTGATTCTCCGCATTATACTACAACAACCAACACATTACTGTTGAATAGGGGACCTAGTGGTAGGGGATGAGGATATGGCTAAGGTATTGAATAACTTTTTTGTTTCTGTCTTCACGGAGGAGGACGTGAATAATTTGCCAGGTGTTAGCGATGGAAAGGTGGTAGGACTGGAGGGTCTCAATGACATTACTGTTACTAGAGAGGTGGTGCTCGACAGACTGGAGGGGCTGATTGTGGACAAGTCCCCAGGACCGGATGGAATGCATCCGAGGGTTCTGAAAGAAATGGCGGAGGTGATAGTGGATGCCTTGGTGGTTATTTTCCAGTCGTCGTTGGATTCTGGGGAAGTGCCGGATGATTGGAAAACGGCTAATGTTACGCCGTTGTTTAAGAAGGGTGCCAGGCAAAAGGCGGGGAATTATAGGCCGGTTAGTTTAACGTCTGTGGTAGGTAAAATGTTAGAATCTGTCATTAAGGAGGAAATTGCGAGGCATCTTGAAGGGAATTGCTTGATAGAGCAGACGCAGCACGGTTTCATTAAAGGGAAGTCGTGTCTGACAAATTTACTGGAGTTCTATGAGGATGTGTCTAGGGCGGTGGATAGAGGAGAGCCGGTGGACGTGGTCTTTCTAGATTTTCAGAAGGCGTTTGACAAAGTACCTCACAAGAGGTTATTGCAGAAGGTCGAGGGACATGGAGTTGGGGGTAGGGTGTTAGCGTGGATAGAGGATTGGTTGTCAAATAGGAGGCAGAGAGTGGGGGTCAACGGGTGCTATTCGGATTGGCAGATGGTGACTAGTGGAGTGCCCCAGGGGTCGGTGCTGGGGCCTCAGCTTTTTACCATTTATGTAGATGATCTGGAGGAGGGAACCGAGTGTAGGGTGTCGAAATTTGCTGATGACACCAAGATTGGGGGAACGGCAAATTGTGCGGAGGGTGTGGAGAGTCTGCAGAAGGATCTAGATAGGCTGGGCGAATGGGCCAGGAAATGGCAAATGGCATTTAATGTTGGCAAGTGTGAGGTGGTCCACTTTGGTAGGAAGAATGGTAGGAAGGACTATTACTTACGGGGCGAAAAACTGCAGCAGGCGACGGTGCAGAGGGACCTCGGGGTCCTTGTGCATGAGTCGCAAAAACCCAGCTTGCAGGTGCAGCAGGTGGTCAGGAAGGCGAATGGGATGCTGGCCTTCATAGCGAGGGGGATTGAATATAAAAGTAGGGAGGTCTTGCTGCAGCTGTATAGGGCATTGGTGAGGCCGCAGCTGGAGTACTGTGTGCAGTTTTGGGCGCCGCACCTGCACAAAGATATTTTGGCCTTGGAGGGAGTGCAGAGGAGGTTTACTAGGCTGATACCAGAGTTGAGGGGGTTGAGCTATGAGGAGAGGCTGAATAAACTGGGCTTGTACTCGTTAGAGTTTAGAAGAATGAGGGGAGATCTCATTGAGACGTATAAGATGATGAATGGGATGGATAGGATAGAGGTGGAGAGACTCTTCCCGCTCAAAAAAGACAGTAGGACTAGGGGGCACAGCCTCAAGATAAAAGGGGGGCGGTTTAGAACGGAGTTGAGGAGGAACTTCTTCACTCAAAGGGTGGTGAATCTCTGGAATTCTCTGCCCGTTGAAGTGGGAGAGGTGCTGCCAAGTGAACTGGTCCACTGCCTGTAGTTTCTGCCCTTTGATTGTGATTATAGGTTCTGTGTACAGTGCATGAGGAGCAGGCTGGTGCATGACTTCAGTCTTTTCAATGTTGATGGTGAGTCCAAAGTTGTCACAAGCCGTGGAAAATTTGTCCATACTGACTTGCATCTCTGGCTGTGAGCCAGCATACAGGGCGCAGTCATCGGCAAAGAGGAAATCTCTCAGAACAGTCTCTTTCACTTTGGTAATAGCTTGAAGTCTCCTCAGGTTGAAAAGCTTCCCATCCACTCTGTACTTGAGGTTGATTCCAGCAACACTGTCCTGGAAGGCATCATTCAGCATGGAAGTAAACATCATGCTGAACAGTGTGAGTGCGAGAACACAGCCCTGTTTGACGCCATTGGTGATTGGGAATGCCTCAGAGGATTCTCCGCCATCCAGTACTCTGGCCATCATGCCATTATGGAACTGGCGTACCATCTGAATGAATCTGGGGGGGGGCAGCCGAACTTACCACATCTTACAGCTGCCCCAGAGGCAGGCCGATTTGAGAGGCCCAGATCACACATGGTCCTACGGTTCAACATCGTTTCTCCGAGATCTCCTCCAGGCTCTGAGTGATCAGCAGGCACTCCTCTTGCTGAGGGATGGAAAAGTTGCCAAAATTTGGAAAAATTGTATTAAGTCTTCACATTATTTTTCCAGGATTCCATGTCTCTGCTACTGAAGTTGCTGCAGATATAATGAGAACCCCGGTGGAAATTCATCCTCATATCCTGTTCAGTAAAAACGACAGTTTGAATTTCTGATCAGGAGTAATCCTTGTGGAAGCTATCCTTTGCCTATAATGTTCAGTGATGGTTTGTTTTCTAACACAGGTGATTTATGCTACATAGGGCCAAGATGGTTAAGGGTTGTGCTAAGGATTTACAGGAACTAAGAATCAGAAAATAAAATGCCTTGGGCTGGCAGTGGTTTCAGATGTAATATAGGAGATCAGAGCAGGATTTGCAACATGAAAACAAAGATTTTGAATTTGGGAGGTTACAAGCAGTGTGGAGCTTCATTCTCTGAATCTGGTCTGTAATCTAAGCCAAAATAATGATACTTGTATCTCCTCAGGCTCAGGAATGGGTTGATTAAAGAAAAACAATCAGAGAAACAGAATTAAAAACAGCAAACAGTCTTAGATTTTATTCCTTGCCAATTTAAAAATGTATTTTTTTCTAGATAGTGTGTGAATAGAATGATACCACGTTTACTGGACCATCAGGGAACTTCCTTTGTGGCCTGGAGGCTATGTTCATTAATAGATTTAAGTCTGACACAACTTGACACTTGGCGCCAGTTCCAAAGAAACAATCTCGGGAAATCCAGTTCCATTATCCCCTATTTTGCAGTAGAGATATTCATTAAGTAAAATCACCGTGCATCAACAAGTGTATGATCTCTTGAAGGAAAGCCTGTTCACATGCAGCCACAAAAGTCCCAACTAATAGAAACGCCAACAAAACATTGATCCTAAAGGAATCCTAAAAATTCCACTATTGCTAGTTTATTTTAATCCTGAATAAAATTGCTATGTCACTGAAATACTGCTGTCCCTGTTAGTATGTGTGAACAGGTATTTTACTACTTATCCCACAGTGGGTGTCCTGGAAGAATGACCCAAGTCTTGGAGGATTTGAGAGTTGTACCACTCAGTTGCAAGCTGCAGATCCTGACTTTGGTAAGTAAAATGCTAATTTACTTTTCCCACCGACATCAAACTTTATGAGAGAGATTGAAGTAGAAAGAAATTAAGAAATTACAAGACATTTCAATAGATAAAATTATACAGTATTTGAACATCATAAAGATTGAAATGAATAAATCTGGAAGTTGTAATTAGTTCAAAAGTCTAAAGATTAGAGAATTTGCATAAAAACTGAAAATACACTGGTTTTTTTCAGCAGGAGTTTCAAAATGAATCTTCCACAGTCTGTGCACTGCAGAGTGCACTAACATAATTCACTCCAGAAACCAGTGGGTGGGGCCTATTCCCGCTGGAGAGGCCAGCAGCATCATGCTGACTGGGCCACTGCGCAGGCACCAATCTGTCAGTGTCAAGGTCTGCACACGCGCAGTGGCCCCTGTCTGCCAGCCTCCCAGTTGCTGGCCAGCTCAATCGCGGGGCCCCCCGAACATGCTCGGGCCAGCCTCGATTTTCTACCCCACCAAAAGTGAAGAGTGGCAACAGGACTCCAGGCCCCCATTAGCCCCATCCCTTTGGTGCTGCTCTATGCCTGGTTGGCAGAGTCAAGATGCTTTTAGTTATTGGTGCTTTGCCCCTTGGGCAGTGCCAGGGGACCAGGCTGGCAAGGTGGCAATGCCTGGGGCACCCCCTCCAGTGCCTGACCCTCTGGGGGCCTCGATTGCCTCCCCTTTACTCCAGCAGGGCTGGGCCACCAGCACCCTGCAAGTGGGGTGGCATAGTGGCACAGTGGGGTGGCATAGTGGCACAGTGGGGTGGCACAATGGTTACAGTGCCAGGGACCTGGGTTCGATTCCTGGTTTGGGTCACTGTAGTCATGATGTGGAGATGCTGGCGTTGGACTGGGGTAAACACAGTAAGAAGACTGACAACACCAGGTTCAAGTCCAACCAATTTATTTGATAGTAAACTCACAAGCTTTCGAGGTTTGCCTCATCAGGTTCATCACCTGACGAAGAGGCAAACCTCGAAAGCTTGTGAGTTTACTATGAAATAAATTGGTTGGACTTAAACCTGGTGTTGTCAGACTTCTTACTGGGTCACTGTCTGTGAGGAGTCTGCATGTTCTCCCCATGTCTGCGTGGGTTTCCCCTGGGTGCTCCAGTTCCTCTCATAGTCCAAAGATGTACAGGTTAGGTGCATTGACCATGCTAAATTGCCCACGGTGTCCCAGGATGCATAGCTTAGAGGAATTAGTGGGATGGATGTGTGGGGTTACGGGGATAAGCCTTGGGCGGGATTGTTGTCGGTGCAGACTCGATGGGCTGAATGGCCTCCTTCTGCACTGAAGGGATTCAATGATATCTATGAGATATGGGAGCTATACTAAACCCTGATGGAGTGAAATCATTTGTTTTGTTCTCAGTTTTTTGAGCAGCTGATAGGGTTAAAAGATTTGAATGGATGTTTGTGTATTTTGACAGATTAATGAGTACTTGAGATGAGAAAGTGTTGTTTTCCCAATGGGAGTTTCGTAGCTGTATGTTTGATTGACATCTTGAGCTTTTAAGTAGGATGTTTCTTTCAACTGGAGTTTGAATCTGATTTCCTGAGCATTTCAAAGATTTCCTAGTGTTATGATATGAATGTTGAGATCTGTAGACACTGTTGAGTGGGGATGGAGGAAAACTGGGACCATTGATAGGGCATAAATTGTCTGTGCCTGGATAGTAGTCCAGAGACATCAGTCCCAGGCCCGCTAATGGGATTTAAATTGTATTGAAATTTGGGTCTCTATAAAGTATGAGGCTTCGTGCCAATTTCCGGCATGGAGCTGACAGCGCCAGAAATGCTTGAGATGCACCAAGGCCAAGGCACCCAACAGGAAGCCTGCGAAACGGCCTCTGCTAGAGTCTCCCGGCCCACTGCACTACAAAAGCAGTGCAGCAGGATGGAAGAATCACCCCCAGAATGTATCTCTGACATTCTTAAAGACTGTAGCTATTATTAGGTTTGCTAAGGTCAGTTCCTGGAATGAGAGAATTGTCTTGGAGGAGAGATTGAATAGACTAGGACTATATTTCCTGTAATTTAGAAGAATGAGAGGAGATCTCATTGGAACTTCTAATATTTTAACAGATTTGTTAGAGTGGACGTTGAAGGATGTTCCCCAACAGGGAAGGATAGAGTGGGGGGGAAATCAAAGTCTCAGATTAAAGGGTTGATTATTTAGCAGTGAGGTGAGGAGAAATTTCTTCATTCAAAGGCTTGTGGATCTTTGGGATTCACTACCATAGAAGTTTCTTAATGTTCAGCCATTGGATAAATTGTTTACTAGATTTGGAGAGGGGAGTAAGAACACAAGAAACATAAGAAATAGGAGCAGGAGTAGGCCATCTAGCCCTTCGAGCCTGCCCCGCCATTCAATAAGATCATGGCTGATCTGTCGTGGCTCAGTTCCACATTCCCGCCCTCTCCCCATAACCCTAAATCCCCTCTCTTATCAAAAACCCATCAACCCGCGTCTTAAAAATATTTAGCGAGGTAGCCTCCACCACTTCAACGGGCAGAGAATTCCAGAGATTCACCACCCTTTGAGTGAAGAAGTTCCTCCTCAACTCCGTTCTAAACCGCACCCCCTTTATCTTGAGGCTGTGCCCCCTAGTCCTACTGTCCTTTCTGAGCGGGAAGAGTCTCTCCACCTCTATCCTATCCATCCCATTCATCATCTTATATGTCTCAATGAGATCTCCCCTCATTCTTCTAAACTCTAAAGAGTACAAGCCTAGTTTATTCAGCCTCTCCTCATAGCTCAACCCCCTCAACTCTGGTATCAGCCTAGTAAACCTCCTCTGCACTCCCTCCAAGGCCAAAATATCCTTGCGTAAGTACGGCGCCCAAAACTGCACACAGTACTCCAGCTGCGGCCTCACCAATGCCCTATACAGCCACAGCAAGACCTCCCTACTTTTATATTCAATCCCCCTCGCTATGAAGGCCAGCATCCCATTCGCCTTCCTGACCATCCGCTGCACCTGCAAGCTGGGTTTTTGTGACTCATGCACAAGGACCCCGAGGTCCCTTTGCACTGTCGCCTGCTGCAGTTTTTCGCCACGTAAGAAATAATCCTTCCTACCATTATTCCTACCAAAGTGGACCACCTCACACTTGCCAACATTAAATTCCATTTGCCAGTTCCTGGCCCATTCGCCCAGCCTATCTAGATCCTTCTGTAGACTCTCCACACCCTCCGCACAATTTGCCGTTCCACCAATCTTGGTGTCATCAGCAAATTTCGACACCATACACTCGGTTCCCTCCTCCAGATCATCTATATAAATGGTAAATAGCTGAGGCCCCAGCACCGACCCCTGGGGCACTCCACTAGTCACCATCCGCCAATCCGAATAGCACCCATTGACCCCCACTCTCTGCCTCCTATTTGACAACCAATCCTCTATCCACGCTAACACCCTACCCCCAACTCCATGTCCCCTGACCTTCTGCAATAACCTCCTGTGAGGTGCCTTGTCAAACGCCTTCTGAAAACCAAGAAAGACCACATCCACCGGCTCTCCTCTATCCACCGCCCTAGACACATCCTCATAGAACTCCAATAAATTTGTCAGACACGACTTCCTTTTAACGAAACCGTGCTGCGTCTGCTCTATCAAGCAATTCCTCTCAAGATGCCTTGCTATTTCCTCCTTGATGACGGATTCTAACATTTTACCTACAACAGACGTTAAACTAACCGGCCTATAATTCCCTGCCTTTTGCCTGCCACCCTTCTTAAACAACAGCGTAACATTAGCCGCTTTCCAATCTTCCGGCACTTCCCCGGAATCCAGCGACGTTTGGAAAATAACCACCAAGGCATCCACTATCACCTCCGCCACTTCTTTCAGAACCCTCGGATGCATTCCATCCGGTCCTGGCGACCTGTCCACAATCAGTCCCTCCAGTCTGTCGAGCACTTCCTCTCTAGTAACAGTAATGTCATTAAGACCCTCCAGTCCTACCACCTTTCCATCTCTAACACCCGGCAAATTATTCACATCCTCCTCCGTGAAGACAGAAACAAAGAAGTTATTCAGGACCTCAGCCATATCCCCATCCCCTACCACTAAGTCCCCCTGATGGATGTGATAATAGTGCAGGAAGATGGAATTCAGGTGAAGCTCAGTCATATTTGTATTGAATGATGGAGCATACTCAAAGAGCTGAAAGGCTTATTCCTGTTCCTATTTCTTACATTCTTATATTTCAAGGAGTATTGTAATTCCTAGCTAGATATAAAGCTGGAGATGGCAGGCAAAGGAATACTTTGGCGATGCTTATGCAGAAACTGTACCTAAGACTTTGTTGGAGACATGACCCTAGCATAGTGAATATACCACTTTGGAGACAAATGTATACTCACATTTTACCAGTTATGAAAGGTTCACTGAGGAGACCACTTTCTTTCTGGAGACTGGGGGCAGAAGCTTATGGAGCTGACCGAGGCCTCAGCTATACACTGGACAGCTGATGAGATTCTCCACATTACTGCATTTCTAGAAGGCCCACTGAATTAGCAGGCTAGTGCCAGGCCCAAAGGACCCCATGGTTTAACTCACGTTGTTCAGAGGCCAGCAGTTATTTTGTATTCGAAATACCACTGAGTGCCAGTGGCTGCTGCAGACAATTTATGCCCTCTCCATGGTTCCAGTTTCCCTCCATACCCACTTACCAGTGTCTGTAGAACTCAACATTCATATCATAACATTGGGAAATCTTTGAAATACTCAAGAAATGAGCTATTCAAATTCCAGTTGAAAGAAACATCCTACTTAAAAGCTCATAAAATATCAATCAAACTCCTGTCAATGAAACTCCAGTTGAGAAAAAAAACTTCTTCATCTTAAGTATTCAGTAATCTGTCAAAATACACAATCAGCCATTTAAATCTTTTAATCCTATTAGCTGCTCATAAAACTGTCAATAAAACAAAGCGCATAGCTGTGTAAACAATTACTTCATCGCACTATAATCAATTTGCATTTGATTTCCAATGGAAATCATATGAATACATGAATATGCAGCTGAATAAACAAACCCTACAGAGCTCAATACAGTGGATTGTTTGAAGCAAAAACAAGAAATGCTTGAAACTTTCAGCAGGTCTGACAGTATCTGTGGAGAGAGAAGACAGCCAATGTTTCAAATCTGGACGACTCTTTGTCAGGATGGAGTATTTGTAGTTGCTTGACCAGCAGTACAGCCATCTGTTTCTTTGTCTCAAAGGCTTGCTAGAGTTTCAAAAAAGATGTTCAGCACCAGTGCTACTTCTTTTAAAGTCTGCAAAGATCTCTGGACTTTAAATTACTGTAAAATTCAAACCACAGTGTCCAGATTACTAGTTTCCCAGAATCCATCTGCCAAAATGTTAGGGAAAATTGGATTTGCTTAAGGCATTTAAATGGTGACCCCAACATCATATTACACAAGCATTGGGCCACAAACCATCATATTTCCTGCACCAAGGAAAATGCTTGTCAGGAATGGGCTGCTAAGTATAAAGTTCTGTGTGTTTCCAGTTTGGGGCCCCCAAAGATGAAGATCCAAATGGAAAATCAAACCCCTGCTTTCTCTTTCTCTTTTAGTGATGGGACAGGTGATCATAAACGGAATGGAGCTGCTTGGCACAGGGAAGTCTGTTTGGCTGGATAAAGATCTGGATGCTGCAATGAAGAGGATGGTTGGACTTTCAAAGACACAAGAGATCTCTCAGCGGGAACGCCTCCATGTGGAAGCATTGGATTTGTTTGCAAAAGGGTAAAGAGAGTTATATAAGGCATGATTTCAGTTGCACTAGAGTGAAGATTTTCTTTAGTGCCAGTGATGAACAGTTATTCGCACTCAAATCACATTAGTCTAATCATTAAAGGTCTAATTGACTTTGTCTGAAAAGTGATTTTGAAGTAGGTAGTACAGTGCTATCATTTATACTACCCAGGCTTATGATGGGCAATGATCAACAACACTCGATTTCGCATAAACCTTCCCATCACCATAAAATCAATATAAAGGTTTAGCTTGCAACGTTTTAATTCTTATTTTGGGTAATTTAGTAAAATTTTTGCACCTTGTTAAAGTCCAATCACAGAGAGGAATAATATATAAATAAGATACAATTTAAAATGGAATCAGCTGATGTTCCTGCAATGTCATGCTTGGAAAGTGAAGTGATACATTGTGTTATATCATATCACTATCATTTAATAACATTTAATAGTAAATGCTTTTGGGATAAAGCTGTGTTTAAGTGATAGCTCCCTTTAAGGCCAGAAAGACTATTGCTTAAGAAAGATAGTCTTGAGTTTCAATTAGTGTTTAATTACTGTTCAGCTACAGAGGTCAGAAATTGGAAGGCACCTGTGTCTTCTGTCTCTATGTTAGGAAAATTAATATGAATTAAAATGCCTTTCAATGTAAATCAAAGGGACATTGGGGAGGTCATCTGCTTTGTCTGCCTGTCCCTTAATGAGGAACCTTGACTAATTCTCATAGCTGGAGTCATTTTCACGGTCATGACGCCATTTCAATAATCCTGACCGGCAGCTTACTGGTCGATGGTAGGAATCCAGCATTTTCCTTGTGGATCGGATTCAGAGGTTCATAATGAAAGGAGGCAAGGCAACCTGGGGGCACAGAGGGACTGGCAGTAAGTGGAAAGATTCCTGTGGGGCCTTTTGTCTATTACACTTTAGGTGAGTCCTAATGATTTATGTGAGGATTAGCATGTCTGTCAAGTTTCAGGTGAAAGTTTGGTGCCTGATCCAAAATGAATTTACCATCTTGAACTGAGCAAGAAAGTTACATTTATATTCATACTAACATGCTTTTATATCCTTTAGATCTCTTCCAAAAGCATGCAGCACCTGGGAAGAGATCATATTGCATCAGCCAACCGATCTGTTAGCATTGAAGATGTGTTACGATACCTACTTTTATCTGGGTTACCAGCAACAAATAAGAAACACCATTGCACAGGTCCTTCCACACTGGACACCGCAAATTCCTCTCTATGGGTAAGTACTCCATCTTAGTATAAGAAAATACCATCAGAAAATATTGTATCGCAATTATTTTAATAGTTACTCAGCCACCTGGCTTGATTAAGGTGGGAGAAAGGATGTAAATATGTCTCCATAATGAATGATGATGGATTTGATATTCAGTAACTTGCACTTCAGCCTTCTACTGAGGTAGATGTATCTTTGATTAGCTTTGCTATTCCATGGCTGAATTGCTTTGCTGTGCTTTTATTGACGAAGTAGACGGTTATTTTGATCTCCTATTTAATTGGTTTCATTCATTAATCTGTGCTTTGTCCAAAGATGAATCCTTAGTTTGTTGCCTGAGCTGTTTTCTAGTAGTTATTGTCAGTGGTGATTTCTTGTGGTCTTCCATTCTCAGGGGAAGGGCAAGAAGACAGATCCCAAGTTGACCTGAGACAGAAGGGGAATCAAACGCATGCCGCTGATATAATTCTGAACTACATGCTGCTCACCTAACTGAGATAACCACACCCTTTAATTTTTTTTTAAATACAGTAAGCAGGAAATGTTCTATTATCTGAAATCACAATGCCTCATGGATATCTAGTTTTGAACTATTAGTTCTGTCCTTATCTGACTCACTTGGTGATGCTACACAACACAATGGAGGATATCCTCTGTGTACATATTCCAGAATTGGCACAGTGTCACTGGCTGGAAACTTTGTGTCACCAGCAGTTACTAAAACGGTAAAGGTTTTGTTCATGTTCCCTAAAGTGAGCTAATTGCCTGAGAATAGATATTACCCGGTCTCGAAATTGATTGGGCTGTTGGATTCAATTCACTAGGTCACGGCGACAGATGAATTCAGGGTGATCTTAGCAGGAAGGTGGACCCAGCACGCTGTCGTGCACCATCCCAGGTCACAGTAGGTAGTTGGTGGAGCCTTCGCTGGAGTTTGTCCTGAGTTTGGCTGTTTTTATCTTTTTCTTCCCTTCTTCGAATGTTCCCTGGTTTTTGGTCAATGGGGTGATGGGGGTGGTGGTGGGTGGTGGGGGGGTGTTGGTTGGTCACAACACCCATTGAGGTTAGGGGTTAGGCCAGGTCATGGTAGTTGTACATGTCTCTTTAACATCATGGAGTCTGGCTGAAATTAGGGAATACACAATCATTATGTCTTCGGGCTGAGCACCTCCTGAGGGGTTTCGGGTGATAATGACTTTCTATTCAATATGTAACAGTTCTGATTTCAGGTCATGATGACTTCCCTATTGTTAAAGTGAAGTACCCTTGTTTGGCATATGCGATAGTTCTGGTATGTGTCCCTGTTAGCTTTTGACCTGTGGTAACCTCAGAAGCAGTTTTTAGCTATATTAATTCCAGTTTTATGTTGGGCCTAATTTCTCAGGCCTTGTTCATTTGACCACAGACATGAGCAGCAGTTTTGGATGATCTCAAGAATACTGAAGTTAGAATGTCAGAGGCAAGCTAGGGGTAAATTAGATTAGTCATGTCTACAGGTAAAAATGACAGGGTCAAATGTTTCAGCAGCAGGTAAGTTGAGGAAGAGATTGAATTGGGGAAAGTTATGTGGTGGAAATGGGAAGTTTTGGTGATGGCACAGATGTAAGGATTAAGGTTTTGAGGTATAGAACCCTTCTAATTAAAAAAAACTCTTAAGGTCCAAATTCTTAATTTCTAACACTAGGGTCCTCAGATGTACAAGGTACAAATAAGTAGTATTAATGACTCAAGATTTTACATCTATTTAACAAGAGCAGTGAAAACAACATAGAAGTTTCTCACCTCTCAAGATCCCTAGGTGCCCTTGGTGTTGTCAGCACAAATGAAGTCTTTCTCTTTGCCTTTGAAATAAGGTTTAACTGTGTTCAGATGAATCATATAACAGAAGTCATGGTATCACTGTGCTGAAGAAAGACACTATTTTTCCAACTTTTTATCTCTCAGTTTCTCATTCCTCCTTCCTTATTTTGGAGATGGTCCAAAATCACCCCTCCTATTGGTTACAGGAGGCGAATCATCTTGTGTCACCCCACCTCTAACTGGAAACATTAGAAGTAAAAACAGATGTTCATCCCCTTTTCTCAGGCCCATTCAGAGTTTACATTACATTACAAATAAATGCACATTTCCTTCCAGATACAAAGAAGCCATAAATAAAGTCACATTCTCTTGTCAACATATTTTAACCCAGGCTCAACTGATATCAGAAAATAAAGGTTCTGTCCTGGTACAGATCGATAAAAGAAATACATGGTTTGTCTAAACCAAGTGTCATCTTCTGAATCACAGGATCTGATAGTGCAGAAGGGGGGCCACCATTGAGTCCACACCAACTCTCCGAAAAAGCATCTTATCCAAGCCCAACCCTTCCCCCGCCCTATCCCCGTAACTCTATGCATTTAGCATAGCAAGTCCACCTAACATTCGCAGCTTTGGACCATGGGAGGAAACTGGAGCATTCGGAGGAAACTTATGGAGACAGGGGGAGAACATACAAACTCCACACAGGTCATCCAAGAACATTCCTGGTGCCGTGAGGCAGCAGTGCTAACCACTGTGCCACTCTAAGTCTAAATTCAGACACTTTTAGTCGTTGCTTCAAATTGATTTTTTAAAAACCTAATTACATTGTGCCAAGACACATGTGGCTGCTTCAGCTCAGGACTCAGCCATAAAACAACTTTGTTTCTTCACAAACAACTTAAGAACATAAGAACATAAGAAATAGGAGCAGGAGTAGGCCATCTAGCCCTTCGAGCCTGCCCCGCCATTCAATAAGATCATGGCTGATCTGTCGTGGCTCAGTTCCACTTTCCCGCCCTCTCCCCATAACCCTTAATCCCCTCTCTTATCAAGAACCCATCAACCTGCTTCTTAAAAATATTTAGCGAGGCAGCCTCCACCACTTCAACGGGCAGAGAATTCCAGAGATTCACCACCCTTTGAGTGAAGAAGTTCCTCCTCAACTCCGTTCTAAACCGCCTCCCCTTTATCTTGAGGCTGTGCCCCCTAGTCCTACTGTCTTTTTTGAGCGGGAAGAGTCTCTCCACCTCTATCCTATCCATCCCATTCATCATCTTATACGTCTCAATGAGATCTCCCCTCATTCTTCTAAACTCTAACGAGTACAAGCCTAGTTTATTCAGCCTCTCCTCATAGCTCAATCCCCTCAACTCCGGTATCAGCCTAGTAAACCTCCTCTGCACTCCCTCCAGGGCCAAAATATCCTTGCGCAGGTGCGGCGCCCAAAACTGCACACAGTACTCCAGCTGCGGCCTCACCAATGCCCTATACAGCTGCAGCAAGACCTCCCTACTTTTATATTCAATCCCCCTCGCTATGAAGGCCAGCATCCCATTCGCCTTCCTGACCACCTGCTGCACCTGCAAGCTGGGTTTTTGCGACTCATGCACAAGGACCCCAAGGTCCCTCTGCACCGTCGCCTGCTGCAGTTTTTCGCCACGTAAGTAATAGTCCTTCCTACCATTCTTCCTACCAAAGTGGACCACCTCACACTTGCCAACATTAAATTCCATTTGCCATTTCCTGGCCCATTCGCCCAGCCTATCTAGATCCTTCTGCAGACTCTCCACACCCTCCGCACAATATGCCTTTCCCCCAATCTTGGTGTCATCAGCAAATTTCGACACCCTGCACTCGGTTCCCTCCTCCAGATCATCTATATAAATGGTAAATAGCTGAGGCCCCAGCACCGACCCCTGGGGCACCCCACTAGTCACCAACCGCCAATCCGAATAGCACCCATTGACCCCCACTCTCTGCCTCCTATTTGACAACCAATCCTCTATCCACGCTAACACCCTACCCCCAACTCCATGTCCCCTGACCTTCTGCAATAACCTCTTGTGAGGTACCTTGTCAAACGCCTTCTGAAAATCCAGAAAGACCACATCCACCGGCTCTCCTCTATCCACTGCCCTAGACACATCCTCATAGAACTCCAGTAAATTTGTCAGACACGACTTCCCTTTAATGAAACCGTGTTGCGTCTGCCCTATCAAGCAATTCCCTTCAAGATGCCTCGCAATTTCCTCCTTAATGACGGATTCCAACATTTTACCTACCACAGACGTTAAACTAACCGGCCTATAATTCCCCGCCTTTTGCCTGGCACCCTTCTTAAACAACGGCGTAACATTAGCCGTTTTCCAATCTTCCGGCACTTCCCCGGAATCCAGCGACGTCTGGAAAATAACCACCAAGGCATCCACTATAACCTCCGCCATTTCTTTCAGAACCCTCGGATGCATTCCATCCGGTCCTGGGGACTTGTCCACAATCAGCCCCTCCAGTCTGTCGAGCACCACCTCTCTAGTAACAGTAATGTCATTAAGACCCTCCAGTCCTACCACCTTTCCATCGCTAACACCCGGCAAATTATTCACGTCCTCCTCCGTGAAGACAGAAACAAAAAAGTTATTCAATACCTTAGCCATATCCCCATCCCCTACCACTAGCTCCCCTTTCTCATCCTCTAAAGGACCAACGTTCACCCTAGCCAGCCTCTTCCTTTTTATATATTTATAAAAACTCTTGCTATCCTTTTTTATATTAAGCGCTAGACCAGCTTCATAGCTTCTCCTACCCTCCTTTATCAACTTCTTTGTCAATCTTTGTTGACATTTAAACCTTTCCCAATCCCCTTCTCGCCCACTGCTCTTAGCTACTCTAAATTCCTCCGCTTTTAATTTAACACTTTCCTTCACCTCCTTCGTTATCCATGGCTTATTACCTCCCCTCCTACGGTCCTTTTTGACCATCGGAATAAATTTCTGCTGAGCACCAAGAAAGATCTCCTTAAAGATCCTCCACTGCTCCTCAGCAGACCTACCTTCCAACGCGCTCCCCCAGTCCACATTCGCCAATTCTTCTCTCATCCTACCATACTCCCCTCTATTCAAACAAAGGACGCGTGTCCGGGAACCCACTTTCTCCTCCTCCATCTGCAACAGAAACTCCACCATGCAATGATCACTCTCTCCAAGAGGATCCTTCACCGCAAGGTCCCTAATTCTACCCGCCTCATTACATAGCACCAGATCCAAGATAGCTCGCTCCCTCGTCGGCTCCAACACACACTGTTCAAGGAAATTATCCCGGCAGCATTCCAAGAACTCCTCCTCGAGCCCACCTCTTCCAACATGGGTCGACCAATCAATATGCAGATTGAAATCTCCCATAACTACTGCCGTCTCATTCCTGCACGTCGCACTTATTTGCGCGTTAATAGCCCGCCCCACCTCCAGATCATTATTTGGGGGCCTATAGACGACACCCACCAGCGTCTTCCTCCCTTTGCTGTTCCTAATCTCCACCCACAACGATTCCACTTTCTGCTCTTTGGCTCCGATATCATCCCTACTTCCACCTTGATACTATCCTTAATCAGCAGAGCTACGCCACCCCCTCTTTCCTCCTGCCTATCCTTCCTAAACACTTGATAGCCCTGTACATTCATCTCCCAGTCCCTGTCACCTTGCAGCCACGTCTCTGTAATGGCCACCAGATCGTATCCATTTGTGTCGATCTGCGCCACCAGCTCATCCACTTTATTCCGAATGCTTCGTGCATTCAGATAAAGCGCTTTCATCCCAGCCTTCACCTGGACCCTATTTGCCGTAACGCCACCAATTGGGACATCCTCGGCCTCTTCCCTTACCTGTACCCTATCCTTAACTTTAGACCTCGTAGCGTCACCTACCCTCGCACCCTCCCCCCCCTAATTAGTTTAAAGCCCTGTCTACAGTCCTCTTTACTCGATTCGCCAACACTCTGGTCCCAGCACGGTTCAGACCCACCCCATCCCGCCCGAACAAGTCCCACCTACCCCAATACTGGTGCCAATGCCCCATAAATTCAAACCCATTCCTCCCACACCAATCCCTGAGCCACCCATTCACTTCCTTTATCCTGTCAACCCTATGCCCGTCTGCACTCAGTTCAGGCAGTCTGACATACAGAAATTGAAACTGAACCATTTAATTTAAACCGTAGCCACAGAATAAAATATATAGAGAGTAAGTTTCTAAAAATCAGTAGAATTGTCAACGTCTTACACGGATAAGTGCTCAAATGTATCACCAAGTTTGCAAATAGCCTGTTTCAGGGAGATGTCAGGGAGATGAATTAAGTTGATGGCTAGAACAGAGTTTATGACAGAAAATAAAGAAAATGGGCTAAATTTCTGTTCTGAAATCATGACCTTGATGTCAGAAGCATTTCCAGGTCCAGACCTTGGGCACAAGCAGGTTAATTTGTAGCTAGGATGTGCACTCACTGTCCAATTAGTGATGGCACACGCGTGCCAGAAGCTGCAAAGTGGCAAGTTGGGCATGATTCACAGGTGTGCCTTCAGCTATCAAAACTCAAAGTTCAGAAAGCTCTTTCTAAACCTCTCCACCTCAACAAGACACGCTAACTTTAAATCACTCCTTTATCTCTTTGACCAAATGTTTCCTCATGTGTCTCAGTGCCAAAGTTTGTCTTAGTCCTGTGAAGTGCTTTGGAATGTTTTGCTGCCAAAGTGTTGTATAAATTTTTTGTTGTCTGTGTAGTTTCAAACAAATGGGGAGGTGGGGTAAATCTCAAGCTTTATGCAATAGTTTAAAACAGATGTTAGTGACTGGCAATTTGATTTATCTCTCAACTAATTTATATTTCCATCAGCACCTCCGTTCAACACATACATTATTAGAAGCCAGCTGATTGGTTATCATGTTACAGCCTATTAATAGTTTATTAAAAAGACCGTACACCAGAATTAAAAGAATTTGATTTTAATTGTGTTCTCACCTAATTCAGTTACTTGAAAGGGATGTACTCATTTGGGCTGGTGGAGACTAACTTTTATGACCTCGCAGAGAAAGTAGCCAAAGAGGTAAGTAGTAACTTAAATATATTTTTAGAGGTAAGAGAGATTGGTGCTTTTTGAAGAATCATGGGAGGGGGCAATTCTCCCAAAAAATTCTAAGTGCCAAATTTGCCGTGAAAATTGGAGTAAGTCCCACCAATTTTTTTTTAGTAGAATATCCAGAATGAATCTCCCACACTCTGAGCACTGTGGAGTGCCCTAGAGAGATTCACGTTGAAGATCTGGGGGCGGTGCCTTTTCCCACTGGAGAGGCTGGCAGTATAGCACTGAGTGGGCTACCATGCGTGTGCTGATCTGTCAGAGCAGGGATTGGTACATATGCATTGGCCTCATTACCAGCCTCCTGATCACTGGCCAGCGTGAATTCTGGCCTCCCAGACCTCTCCGGGCCAGCCCTGATTACCCCCTTCCCTCCCTCTGTCACTGATCCATGTGCAGAGTGGCACTAGGAACCCCCCCAATAGGCCCTGTAACCCCAGCCTCACCTGCTTGGCACTGCGCAGGGGGGCAGACTGGCACTGCAAGACTGGCACTGCCCAGGAGACACCCCCTTACCCCTGATCTCCTGAAGGGGCCTCAATGGCCTCTGTTGCCTCCAGCAGGGTTGGGCCGCCTGTTCCCCGTTTGTGTGGAGCAGTAATAAACCCCGTGGGGGTGAACCACTCCTGGCTGGGGGTGGGAGGGGAGGGTGATGCTAGTGGGCCCACAGACTTTAGAATCATAGAATCCTACAGTGCAGAAGGAGGCCATTCAGCGCATCAAGCCTGGGCCAACCACAATCCCACCCAGGCCCTATCCCCATAACCCTATGTATTTACCCTAGCTAGTCCCCTGACACTAAGGGGCAATTTAGCATGACCAATCCACCTAACCCACACATCTTAGGACAGTGGGAGGAAATCAGAACACCCAGAGGAAACCCACTGTGTCACCCCTTTAATTTAAATCAACTCCACACTGATTTCCAGTACAGAGCTGGTGATTCCAAAATACCTGGAGCTGGAGACATGTAGAGGCTGTGGCACCCAGTTGAGAGTCCACTAAATGTCCTCTGCTGATGTCTCCTGGCCCATTGCGCTGCTAGGGCAGCACAGCAGGTGATAGAATGCCCCCCTCCCTCCCCACCCCCCATACATTCATTATATGAGTAACCATTGTTTGTGGCAAAATCAGCCAGCTTACCACATTATAGCACATGTTCTGGTGCAAAATTCTAATAGCCTATTCAGTAAACGTACTGATCAACGTATTGCCTGATTCAAAATACAACTGTGTAAAATGCTGCATTATCAACTACTGCACCATCAGAAAGATATTTTGCCATTAAGGGGTCCACATGAGTCACATAGGTGTAAGACAGACTGACAGTAGGAGTGAACTGATTCGGATGGTGTGCACGAATCAAAAAGAGGAATGCAAGTTTGAGAATTGAAGTTCACAAAGTGGGGAAGGGCAACCCTCTTCCTCTTCTCTTAAGGAAGTAATAATGTAGCGAGCTTTTATACATTCTCCTGGAGTGGGAAACCTCTGTCGGGAATTTCCTGATAAATGAAGCACGATAGAAATAAATGTGTAAATCAAAGGAAGAGGTTGTATTGCATTTATAGATATGCACAAATGAAAAAAAAATTTGTACAACCAAGGGGAGTTGTGGGGATGCACCCAGGGAACTATGACAAAGTACGTATGCCATTTATTATTCTTTGCAGTTGGGATGTTTGCCAATCCCATGCATTGAACACTGCCACAAATGTCAGAGGACACTGGAGACCCAATAAAACTGACACACACACACTCGGAAGGACTGTAATTTCCAAGCTTCTGGGCATCATATTTAGGGGGTACCCGAAAAATGCACTTGGAAACATCCCCCAAAAATTCCCAGGTAAGGATTGCACGGCAATTTCCTGGGAGTGCTGACTTCCCCTGGGCAATTGGCCTGCACTAGAGATCATCCAAAAATGCAATTTAATTTGCTAACTTCAGATGGTTCCTGCTGTATTACATCAATAGTTACCATCTGATGTCAGTCCCACACCAACACCCCCCCCCAACCCCCCGCCAAGGGACTACCATTTCCCCCTTCCCTGGGACACCCCCTGCAAGAAGTCTCACAACACCAGGTTAAAGTCCAACAGGTTTATTTGGCAGTACAAGCTTTCGGAGCCTCACTCCTTCATCAGGTCAGTGAGGACTTGTGTTCACAAACAGGGCATATACAGACACAAGCTCAATTTACAAGATAATGGTTGGAATGTGAGTCTTTACAGGTAATTAAGTCTTGAAGGTACAGACAATGTGAATGGAGAGAGGGCCAAGCACAAGTTAAAGAGGTGTGTACTGTCTCCAGCCAGGGCAGTTAGTGAGATTTTGCAAGTCCAGGCAAGTTGTGGGGGTTGTGACATAAACCCAAGATGCCGGTTTAGACCATCCTCATGTGTACAGAACTTGGCTATCAGTTTCTGCTCAGCGATTCTGCATTGTTATGTAGGAAAAGTTACTTGCTTTCGGAGCGCTGCCCCTTTGTCAGGTGAGTCCTGGTGTTGTGAGACTTCTTACTGTGTTTACCCCAGTCCAACACCGGTATCTCCGCACCATGACTCTCTGCCAGACCAACTCCTCTACACCCCTCCCACATTCGAACACATCGCTGGGCCCCATCCTTATTTCCCCCCAAGCCTCGACCTAACCCAACATCTGCCACCAACTGCTCCCCCCCTCCGCCCACCACCACCACAGCCCACCACCCCCCCCATCCCCCCCACCCCCACAACCCCTCCCCCCCACCCCCACCACACCCGCCCACCCACCCACCCACCCAAACCCATGTGCCTTATATTGTTACCTGCCTTTTCAAGGACCCTGGAACCTGGCTGGATCTGTAAATGTACTGGTTTAAGAAGGAATGTGCAGCTTACTTACTTGCAACTCTACAGCCCGCAATGCTAGATTCTAGGGATGCTGCACTGCTCTGATCTTGCCCAGCCTGAGTCAAAGGGTTTTGCAAGATGGAATCGCCTTATTTCAAAGTAAGAACTTCCCAGTAGAGTGGAAATCTAACTCTATTGCCGTTCAATTGGAAATTATAACTCAATGGCTGAATTCTTCCAGTTGTTCATGCCCCCAGAGGACATTGCAGAGAGAATGAAGAATTTGGCACTCAACCAAATCTCTATTCACTGCAAAAGGATGGGAGAATCCTGCTGACATGAATGGCTGGAGAATCCTGCCCCTTGTCTTTAAATATCCACGGTATAACCTTTTGTCTTTCTTTTAACCCTCCTTTATCTCCTCCCAATCAGAGTTTGGATCTGAACCCAAAGGATGCCTGGTCTACGCATACCCTGGCACATGTGTATGAAATGAGTGCAAATGTGGACAATGGGTTAAAGGTTTTGAAGCAGATGGAAAACAACTGGAAGGTAAACCTAAGAAAACGAAGTGAAGCCTCTGATTGAACCCCATTAAAAGTGATAAGTGCAGTTAAGACAGCAGCTAGTACAGCAGTGTAGAGCAGCATGGGAATGAATTTCATTCATTTCTGATCTGCTGAAGGGAGGTTGATTGTCTCTGTTCAGTCTTCCCAAAGTAAGAAGTCTCACAACACCAGGTTAAAGTCCAATTGGTTTATTTGGTAGCAAAAACCTGTTGGACTTTAACCTGGTGTTGTAAGACTTCTTACTGTGTTTACCCCAGTCCAATGCCGACATCTTCACATCAGTCTTCCAAAAGTCAATAAAGCAGAAGAACATTGGAAGGAAAACTGTCATCACTGGGTTTCTGTTATATTGTTGCTGATTTCTTGCTGAGAAAGTGTAGGGAAAGAAATTTTATTCCCCATTTGCTTTTTTTTTAAAAGATGTTAAATAATTGAATAACTGTTAGCATCCAGTTGAGTTTGATCCAAATGATAAAAATTATTCTTGCTGTGGCTGTTGTTGGCCGATCTGTTTGTTATTGCTCTGTGATCTTATTGAATGGCAAAGCAGACTCCAGGGGCCAAATGATCTACTTCTCCTCTGATTTTGTATGGTCGTATGATAGAAAATCTGAAAAGTCAACTGCGAGTTGAAAAGAGCTAGAGCAATGGGAATAGGTGACCGTCATAGGCAACTCCAATCAGTCATGGAATGGTGAAAAGAGCCAAAAATAATAAATTTATGGAAATGTTTTAATAATTGCTTTTCATCTGTTTATAGGACTCTGACATGATCAACTGTCATATTTATTGGCATTGGGCACTCTACCATATTGAAAAGGTTTGTAAGTGATTTGGACACTTGCGCCTTCCCATGTTTGTTTGTACCGATTATTTGTCATGTTACATTTAATCTCCATGGCCTGACTTTCCAACATAAATACACTGTAAGCTGTTCCACTGGATTGAGGATCCTACCCTTCCTTTATGCTGGGGTGTACACCATGAATATTTCATAATGTTACTGATAGGAGAAGATTTGATCTGATAATCTGAAAATAACTTGACAAGGTATGTTACAAAAAGGGACTGGGTGATGCAGTGAATTCTTCTGAATGGCAGAATGAATGGAAAATCAGGACAAGATTGAAAGGTGGGAGAGTGGGGAGGCTGGACTTCTGCTTAACTCAGTGGCAGTCCTTGAACTCAGTCAATGTCCTGAGGGTATTTAAATATTTTAGTCAGATTCTTAATGGAAATCCCACCTGTATAGGGAAGGAACTTTGCAGTTTGATGTCAGATGCACTGTGTGCAGAAATTCAGTGGTGCCACTCTGCTGCACCTGGTCTGCTAGAAAGCTTTTTTCATCGAATCATAGAATCCCTACATGTGGAAAAACTGTGCCTTCCTGTCTACAGGTGTAAAACACAGCTGCGATGATATGAGCAGTGCCATCATTAGTCCAGGTCACTGTCTAGTCTGTCACTTGTAATGGCATAAAGGAATAACACACCACAACTGAATATGCACAGCACTGACAACAATTGCAGACTTATAGAAGAAAATTGGAGAAAATGCTTCAACAGGAAGTGTTCAAAGTAGTCACAAAAATGCCTGCAAAATCATTGGAGCACTGCCCACCTGACTCTGCCCTCTGTGGAAATGGCTTGTTTACAGATTCTGAACTCAAAACACTAGGTGAAAAATCATCTAAAAAGGAGCATATTTGAAATAAAAGCAAAATGAACAATATATTCCTTCCTGGTATATATAAAAACTGCACTAGGTTAATAAAAACTTAAAGACCAGAAATGGGTATGGAGATCCAGCTGCTTGGACCCAGTTTTGTTGATTCAAATTTACAATGACTTAAAAAGTCAGTTGCATTTGAGGACAAATTTATCATGTCTCTTTGCCCATTGGTAGGGCTTCATATACAGCCTGTGGGAAAAGAGCTGTTGACTTTTTGTCTTTTGATTACAATGGAAAGATGCCTTGATTTTGAGATCTCTGCCAAGTTCCCAGTGGCAAAACAGGGATTGAAAAACTGTAAAGCATCAAAAGAAAATTAATTTGGGCCATTCTGAGTCCATTTCTCAGTGAGTGGATATAGAAGCACAGTATGAGGGTATCCAGTACATGCAGCTCACATAGAGGAGTATAAGAAATGAAAATGCTATACTGTAGAAATAAGGAACATTGAACCTGAGTTTTAGATTTTTTTGTTTGAGGCTTGGTGGAGGGATATTCATTCTGTAGCTGAATTGATTTGGGCAGTACTTTACTGTACCTTGGAGCGCTTGATATCTGCAATTATTATACTGAAACCCTTAATTCTGCTTACATTGATATTCTTGGATAACATTCTTAATATAGGCTTCTTTTTGCACAGGGTGAATATGAAGCTGCACTCACACTGTATGATGATCAGGTGAGTATAAACTACAGGTGAAGTTTGAAAAAAAAAGAACGTAGGCATTTTGACTTGTTTTTCATTCATTTGATTTCAAGGGTTAGTTCTGGATTAATATTTTGAAGTTGCATATTCAGCATTTAGTGTTAGTATAGTTCCTGAAATGCATGTTATCCAGACAGTATTTTATTAACGTTCTACCCTACTGCTTCATAAACTGGGAAGAATCAAAGTTGTCTTAGTGCTGACACTTTCTGCCTTGCATATTACACAATTGCAGCAGTGTTGAAAGGAAAAGTACTTTGCAGTTTCCATTCAATTTTCTTATTCTGCGACTTTTACCTGCATGTACCTGTTTAGCAGCAGGACTAATTTGTGTAAGAAGAGTGGAGTTCTTTGAAGAGCCCATGTGACAATTACCTTTTTACTGTTCCATTACACCTTGTGCCAACCAAGCCACTCATGTCGGATCAACTCTCCAATCTGTTGTCTCAGAGCTTTCCCATTGGATATGTATATTTTGGACTGTGGATTTGAATATTTGAGTTGGTAAACATTAGAAATAAGGTATAGTGTTAAGTGGCACAAAAACAGAAAATGCTGGAAAATCTGAGCAGTCTGACAGCATCTGTGGAGAGAAAATAGAATTAATGTTTTGAGTCTAGATGACCCTCCATTAGAGCTTCAGTTTTAAGTGGGTTTAATTTAATGTTTTGTGCCTGGAGGGGTAAACCTATAGTTGGTAAACCTATGTGCTGGACAAAAGTGTTTGTAGGTGTGGGGGTTGGCTTCAATTTTAACTGTAACTCTACTGTGCTTAGTTAGGGTTACAGCATGAATAATAAGTAGTAGCAGTAGCAGTTGTTGCTTAGCAACTGGAGGCCTTCTAGGTAGAAAAACTTTCTAGTTTTAGTTTTAGCTGGATATATTGCAGCTGCTGGAGAGTGAACACCTCTCAACTCTGCCAGGAGAACCTGGACAGGACAAGGAAGATGTAAAATGCAGGCTTTCTAAGGATAACCAGTGAATTGGGACAGAAAGAATGTCTTAAGATGACTGGAGTTAAGAGAACAGAGGCCAAGATATTGCTCAGAAGAAATTAAGGAAATGTAAACAAGGAGTTCTGAGTTAAAGAGACAATTGCAGTGGGACAGTAGACTTCAGAGGCAAATGAAGTCTTTAATGCCATTTTACTAGAGTCAGGGAATCAAGAGTTCAAGCAATTGTGAATAATTGGTACAGCAGTCAAGACAAAGGTGGTGTAAAATCCTGCACTGGTTTTGCTGTTGAAAGTGGAGCAAAAGCTTTGTTTAAAAGTATCATTTTGAAAACCTGGACTGGTATCAGAGTGCAAACTGCAAAAGGAAAGCATTATTGTGAACAAAAATTTTATGGAAGTGGAGTTTAGAAACTCTCACATTACAATCACCTGAGGAGAAATCCACAGACATTCACATGAGGTTCAGAGCGGAGAGTGTATTTGACCACAGCCATCTTGTGTATTTAAAAGGATATTGTGTTTCTGAGACTGTTGTAGCTTAAGATATGCTTTGCTATTTGTGTTAACCTTAAAGCCTGTGTACAGTTGTGAAACTAAGGAGGTAGTAAAGTAGTATTGTATTAGAATTCAATGTTTTTCTAGTTGTTAAAATTAGTTAGTGGTTCTGTGACTCTGTCTCTCCATGTTTTATAACAGAAAGTAAAAGTTAAGGGCTGGAATGTTACCAGCATTCACACTGGTGGGATTTTCCCATCCCGCTGCAGTGAACTGAGATTTGCCTGGGCGCCAAATTCTTCAACCTTGTTATAGTGGAAACATGGCATGAATGGCCGTTAAGATCATGCCCAAGGTCTTTTGAGCCAGGGTTTCATTCTGGAACCTTCTCGTCCAGTTATAACATCAACTGAAATTGTAACACAACTATATTTCAGGAGATAATTAAATCATGTGAAATGCTAAATAGATGTTTTAGTGTGGATAGTACAATGTAAATTTTAGTTTATTACTGTTCTCAACTACATTGTTTTTTTCTGGTTTCTAAATGTTATTTTCTCTATACCATGATTCTATGATTCTATAAATAGATTTCCAGAAGTTATTTCAAATCTGAAGCCATGCTGGATATGGTGGACGCATGTTCTATGTTGTATCGACTGCAGATGGAAGGTACATTTTTTCCCTTGTCCAATGCTTCAAATCAAATTCAATATTCACATTTTTCTATTTAAATCCATCCACAATGTTGTCTGTGCTGCATTTGTAATTTCATCCTTCCAAATCAAACCCCATCCATACTATCTATCCCTCTGATTCTGTTGCATGCACCACCCTGCACCCCTATCATTGACAACTGTGCCCTAAGTTACCTAGATCTCTTAAAGCCCTGATAAAGGTTTTTGGTCCGCCCTTCTAATATTTATTCCTTCAACTTGGCTGTTTTGTAATGACATCTCTGTGACGAGGTTTAGGACATTTAGTTCTTTGAAGCTGCTGCGTAAATTCAAATAGTGGTTGAAACAGTTTTCGATGTGGTTATCACACATAATACACAAAGAAACATCTGTTCTTAATAATGACGTTGTTGGAGGTATGGAGGGAGCCAAGTAAAGATCAATGACTATTTCATAGTGAGAGCTGAGTATAAATTATCATTCTTAATCAGTTTCATAGGTTTTCATCATTTTGTTTTGTTAACTTTGTTCCCTATTTAGCTCTATTTATTACAACTTTTGTTGGTGTCATTTAAATGATAGGGTACAGAACTGCTTCTCCAAAAGAGGACATGAAAACCAGATGCATAGATCCATTTGGGTAAAACAAGTGATGAGAAACCATTGTTATGCATAGAGATTTCAATATTGATAATAATTTTCCTGATCAGAAAAAAAACTGGAGGAGATTTAATATTGGGACTTTAAAACCAATGTGGGATCTTATAGGATTGATAGGGAATATTATTGTTTTTGGGGAGTTAGTCATAAGGACTCATCATGGAGTGAAGAGAGAGATTAGATGAAATGTCATTATAGAGAAGATAATGGGACTCTAATGTTCTGTTCAGCTATAGTTGACATATATCACGAGGAAAAAGGGGATAAACATTTGTAATGGAGAAGATGCAGGATGAAAACTGGGGCAGTGAGATAGTTTGGCTTAGGATTGCTCTTTTGCATAACTGTGATAGACACAGAGCAGAAGGGCCTCTTTTTGTGTTGTAAACTTCTACAGTTCCATAAACTCCTTTACTATTTAAGGGGAGAGTGGAAGCTGTAAGAAAATTAGCTTTGTGAAGATTGAGATGGAAAATACATTTGCAGTGGTTCTTGGTCTCCAGAATGACTCTGGAATAATGAAAGGAATTAGCTGCCAAGATGGATCAATGTCACTTCTAGTTTTTTGAGCCGAATCTGGTGACCCAACGTCGAGGACAGCCATTTATCTACTGTACAGTTTGTTTTCATGGAATTGGCATTGTATTGGGGACTATGATCAAAGCTGTGTAGATAAGGGAACCAGAAATTCAGGAGAAATAATTATGTGACAACTTACTGTTGGTGTCAATACCACAGTAAGTGACTAGCCAAAGATAAGAGAACTGAAAGTTGGGGATTGTGGTGGTGAAGGAATTCAGAGAGAGAACTTTGTTTTAACATAGAATCCCTACAGTGCAGAAGGAGGCCATTTGGCCCATCAAGAACATAAGAACATAAGAACATAAGAAATAGGAGCAGGAGTAGGCCATCTAGCCCTTCGAGCCTGCCCCGCCATTCAATAAGATCATGGCTGATCTGTCGTGGCTCAGTTCCACTTTCCCGCCCTCTCCCCATAACCCTTAATCCCCTCTCTTATCAAGAACCCATCAACCCGCTTCTTAAAAATATTTAGCGAGGCAGCCTCCACCACTTCAACGGGCAGAGAATTCCAGAGATTCACCACCCTTTGAGTGAAGAAGTTCCTCCTCAACTCCGTTCTAAACCGCCTCCCCTTTATCTTGAGGCTGTGCCCCCTAGTCCTACTGTCTTTTTTGAGCGGGAAGAGTCTCTCCACCTCTATCCTATCCATCCCATTCATCATCTTATACGTCTCAATGAGATCTCCCCTCATTCTTCTAAACTCTAACGAGTACAAGCCTAGTTTATTCAGCCTCTCCTCATAGCTCAATCCCCTCAACTCCGGTATCAGCCTAGTAAACCTCCTCTGCACTCCCTCCAGGGCCAAAATATCCTTGCGCAGGTGCGGCGCCCAAAACTGCACACAGTACTCCAGCTGCGGCCTCACCAATGCCCTATACAGCTGCAGCAAGACCTCCCTACTTTTATATTCAATCCCCCTCGCTATGAAGGCCAGCATCCCATTCGCCTTCCTGACCACCTGCTGCACCTGCAAGCTGGGTTTTTGCGACTCATGCACAAGGACCCCGAGGTCCCTCTGCACAAGCCTGCACCAACCACAATCCCAACCAGACCCTAACCCCATAACCCCACATACTAAGGAGCAATTTTCATGGCCAATCAATCTAACCAATCTAATCTAATCTAGTGTGGGAAGAAACTAGAGGACCGGGAGGAAACCCATATAGATATGGGGAAAATGTGCAAACTCCACACAGAACACAAGGGCAAAAAAGGCAAAAAGATGAGCAAAGGGATATTTAGAGGGAAGGAATTGAGAAATAATCAAAAACTATGTTGCTAATCAAAATCTTCAAATTAGTTGCGTTAGTCATCAAGGATAAGGAGCTTATCAATGTAGAGTCAGGATAGAAAGCAGGGTTTTCAAGAGAGAAGGTATCAAGGGACTGGACGGGGACTGTAAACAATAAGGATTTTATTACAAGTGTGGAAGATGGCACAGCAAATTGTTTAAATTTGGAAATGTGTTGCAGATTTTATAGACAAGCTGAAATAAAACCCAGCACTCACACCCAGAAGAGTGCTTTTAAAATGGTGTTTTAATTTATTATTTCCGTTATTCACCTGTTATGGTATGTTGGATCACCTAATTGAATGGAAATATGAAGACTGAAAAAACAAGCCAGATCCAATTTTCTACTGACAGTACAGTCTCTCACACAGGTATTAATGTTGACAATCAGTGGAAGAAACTTGTCGGAGTCACCAAGAGCCATGCCAAGGACCATATTCTTATCTACAATGACAGCCATATACTGATGTCACTGCTCGGAGCTAAAGAGACTGACACTGCAAATCAGCTTATCTCATCGCTGCAAGAAGTCTGTCAGTAAGTATGCACATAAATTGGATACTTTGAGTCATCGCAAAGATCTGTCTCTCTCATGAGGGTGATACCCATATTGCCAGATTCTGGTGTGAAGCAATGATATTTGGCTTGTTGACATGCTGTGATCTATCTGAGAGTCTTATGTATTTTTAAATGATTTACTGATGATGAATCTTTTTGCACCTTAGCTGCTGTTTTAGGTGGGGGTGTTCATTGATGTTGCACTTCAAGGCCAGGGACAGAACTGAATCCCAAACTAATGGCATGGTGTCTCCTAACACAGCTGCCCTGGGGGACAAAAGTAAAGCATTTTAGCAATTTCAATTCAGCTCCCAGCAATACAAACATTGGGACCTACAAAACATCCTCTAAACGGTGCTGACATCCTCATCTTAACAAGTATAATTTTTATCCCACCCATCAGTCAAAAGAAGATTGAAAATGGGACTTTGATTATTACACACAATTACAATGAGTTATATCTGACATCACTCCATCAGTATTAGCTTTTTAAAATATATTTTTATTCGAGATTTTCCATTTTTACAAATAATGCAACACACTCTCAAAACTGGTATAGTATAGCTTGATCATTATTCCATATTTTTCTTTAAAGTTTGTTAGTCCCAAGTAGGCTTACATTTCTATTGCAATGAAATTACTGTGATTATCTTCATACTCCGGCACCTGTTCAAGTACACCAAGGAAGAATTTAGCACGGCCAATACACCTAACCAACAAGTCTTTTGGAGTGTGTGAGGAAACCACGCAGACATGGGGAGAATGTGCAAACTCCGCACAGGTAGTGACCCAAACCAGGAATCGAACCTGGTCCCTGGCACTGTGAGGCAGAAGTGCTAACCACTGTGCCACCATGCTCCCCCAATGTACAATAAGACAGGAAAAAACCAACACAGTTGGTTCAGAATGATCTGTATACCCAACATTTCCACATATATTGGGAGTATATGAGTGTTCTTTATTAATAACAAATCTGCTTAAATTCATTTCTTAAAAAATGCAAATTGGCATTTAAAGAAAATTCACACCAGACAAAATGCAGTGAATTGTGTGCAATATACCTTGGATTCCAGATTTTATTTTTATTTTTCAGAACTCCTGGTGACAACTATCAACACCAGCTTGGTCGAGATTTGGGACTTCCTATCTGTCAGGCAATAACAGAGTTTGCTAATGGAAATTATGGTTGCACTGTGGATCTGTTAAATCCAATTCGTTATCAGATTCAGAACATTGGAGGCAGTAATGCACAGGTACTCTGCAGCATCTTATCAGTACAATCTACATGAGCTGAAATCAGATTCAAATGTCAACCAACTTTAGCTCTGAAAATACACTGTGCAAGTGATAGCAACATAAGCACAAGAGTGGACCATTCATATCTTGAAATCCCACCCCTCCCCTTCACAATTGATGCCCAATTGTGAGCCTCCTCTTGCCAATGCTGAGATTTTACCAGCGATGAGGGACACTTAGCACACTGATGATTGGATGGGAGTGATCGCATCTTTTCAGGTCCGCTGTGGCATTGGAAGCACCCCAGACCATCAAAGAAACTTTTCCCCTTTGCCTTTTATCACAACCACTTCCCTCCCCACCCCTCAGGCCCTCACCAGCTCCTGTCAGCTTTAAGCAGGGGTCCATTGCTGACTCCATTTGATTTGCTGGCAGCTCTAGGAGGTATGATTTCTCACCGAAGGGGTGGGTAGGCCCACCTCAAGTCAATTAAAGGCCTGATGGAGCGAGTTGGCCAAGGGGAAACAAACCATATAGCAGCTGAGTCATTATATCACTCCCCGGTTCGGTTTGATGTGTTTTCAAACTTCCCTCATGAACAATAAAACATAACCAAAAATCAGCCTGTATTAATCTCTAAAACAATTGTAGACACACCCAGTCACTGCTGTGAACCCTTGAGTCTCTGCTCTGAGTTTACCTATCCATTACATAAGAACATAAGAAATAGGAGCAGGAGTAGGCCATCTAGCCCTCCGAGCCTGCCCCGCCATTCAATATCATGGCTGATCTGTCATGGCTCAGTTCCACATTCCTGCCCTCTCCCCATAACCCTTAATCCCCTCTCTTATCAAAAACCCATCAACCAGCTTCTTAAAAATATTTAGCGAGGCAGCCTCCACCACTTCAACGGGCAGAGAATTCCAGAGATTCACCACCCTTTGAGTGAAGAAGTTCCTCCTCAACTCCGTTCTAAATCGCACCCCCTTTATCTTGAGGCTGTGCCCCCTAGTCCTACTGTCCTTTCTGAGCGGGAAGAGTCTCTCCACCTCTATCCTATCCATCCCATTCATAATCTTATATGTCTCAATGAGATCTCCCCTCATTCTTCTAAACTCTAACGAGTACAAGCCTAGTTTATTCAGCCTCTCCTCATAGCTCAACCCCCTCAACTCCGGTATCAGCCTAGTAAACTTCCTCTGCACTCCTTCCAAGGCTAAAATATCCTTGCGTAAGTACGGCGACCAAAACTGCACACAGTACTCCAGCTGCGGCCTCACCAATGCCCTATACAGCTGCAGCAAGACCTCCCTACTTTTATATTCAATCCCCCTCGCAATGAAGGCCAGCATCCCATTTGCCTTCCTGACCACCTGCTGCACCTGCAGGCTGGGTTTTTGCGACTCATGCACAAGGACCCCGAGGTCCCTCTGCACCGTCACCTGCTGCAGTTTTTCGCCACGTAAGTAATAGACCTTCCTACCATTATTCCTACCAAAGTGGACCACCTCGCAAATGCCAACATTAAATTCCATTTGCCAGTTCCTGGCCCATTCGCCCAGCCTATCTAGATCCTTCTGCAGACTCTCCACACCCTCCGCGCAATTTGCCATTCCACCAATCTTGGTGTCATCAGCAAATTTCGACACCATACACTCGGTTCCCTCCTCCAGATCATCTTTATAAATGGTAAATAGCTGAGGCCCCAGCACCGACCCCTGGGGCACTCCACTAGTCACCAACCGCCAATCCAAATAGCACCCATTAACCCCCACTCTCTGCCTCCTATTTGACAACCAGTCCTCTATCCACGCTAACACCCTACTCCCAACTCCATGCCCCCTTACCTTCTGCAATAACCTCTTGTGAGGTACCTTGTCAAAAGCCTTCTGAAAATCAAGAAAGACCACATCCACTGGCTCTCCTCTATCCACCGCCCTAGACACATCCTCATAGAACTCCAATAAATTTGTCAGACACGACTTCCCCTTAACGAAACCGTGCTGCGTCTGCTCTATCAAGCAATTCCCCTCAAGATGCCTCGCTATTTCCTCCTTGATGACAGATTCTAACATTTTACCTACAACAGACGTTAAACTAACCGGCCTATAATTCCCTGCCTTTTGCCTGCCACCCTTCTTAAACAACGGCGTAACATTAGCCGTTTTCCAATCTTCCGGCACTTCCCCTCCAGCGACGTTTGGAAAATAACCACCAAGGCATCCACTATCACCTCCGCCATGTCTTTCTGAACCCTCGGATGCATTCCACCCGGTCCTGGGGACTTGTCCACAATCAGTCCCTCCAGTCTGTCACTGTAACAAAACCAGAAAAGTAGTCAGAATTAAAATAAAGACTTTAATAAATTAATATTCAGATTTGTTTGAACAATCCAAGTTAAAGGAATCCAAGGTCCTTTAAATTTTTATTTACGTTAGGAATATTATTGTTTGTTTTCTCCTTTGAATTTGGAGATGCTTTTTAGCCATCAGTCAGCATATTATTTTCTTGAAGCCAGAATTGGGGAGCAGCAGGGTACCAGCTAAAAAGAGGATAAGGCCGATCAGGTTTGTTAAAGGCTGCTTTAGGCCAACTAAAGGGAGGCCAACTGAAATGTTCCCATCAGCCTGAAGGTTCCTCTGAATGTCTGGGACCAATGTTAATGCCTGGAGGTGGCAATCTAGCAGTAGACTGGGAGACGAGTATGCAGGCTTAGAGGCCTACCCTATTTGCCTGGGTGCAACAGAAGCCACAGACTGCCCTGCAGAGGAGGACCCACCACCATGGAGAGCTGGCAGCAAAGCAAGGCCAATTTTTATTTTAAAACATTAGTAAAATTATTTTAAAAATTAGTAAGAGAATACCTCCATTTTGAGGTATCCGCTCCCTCAATTAACTTCTATTGCATCCTGCTGCTGCTTTCAAGCTGGAAGGCTTCCAATTGGCTCTCTAACTTTGACAGCCTGCCCGCTGACTTTAATTGGATGATAAGCCGATCCTCTGGCCTTTATTGGTTGCTGGGGGGGAACATAAGAACATAAGAACTAGGAGCAGGAGTAGGCCAACTAGCCCTTCGAGCCTGCCCCGCCATTCAATAAGATCATGGCTGATCTGTCTTGGCTCAGCTCCACATTCCCGCCCTCTCCCCATAACCCTTAATCCCCTCTCTTATCAAAAACCCATCAACCCGCATCTTAAAAATATTTAGCGAGGTAGCCTCCACCACTTCAACGGGCAGAGAATTCCAGAGATTCACTACCCTTTGAGTGAAGAAGTTCCTCCTCAACTCCGTTCTAAACTGCCCCCCCTTTATCTTGAGGCTGTGCCCCCTAGTCCTACTATCCTTTCTGAGCGGGAAGAGTCTCTCCACCTCTATCCTATCCATCCCATTCATCATCTTATACGTCTCAATGAGATCTCCCCTCATTCTTCTAAACTCTAACGAGTACAAGCCAAATTTATTCAGACTCTCCTCATAGCTCAACCCCCTCAACTCCGGCATCAGCCTAGTAAACCTCCTCTGCAGTCCCTCCAAGGCCAAAATATCCTTGCGTAAGTACGGCGCCCAAAACTGCACACAGTACTCCAGCTGCGGCCTCACCAATGCCCTATACAGCCGCATCAAGACCTCCCTACTTTTATATTCAATTCCCCTCGCGATGAAGGCCAGCATCCCATTCGCCTTCCTGACCACCTGCTGCACCTGCAAGCTGGGTTTTTGCGACTCATGCACAAGGACCCCGAGGTCCCTCTGCACCGTCGCCTGCTGCAGTTTTTCGCCACGTAAGTAATAGTCCTTCCTACCATTCTTCCTACCAAAGTGGCCCACCTCGCACTTGCCAACATTAAATTCCATTTGCCATTTCCTGGCCCATTCGCCCAGCCTATCTAGATCCTTCTGTAGACTCTCCCCACCCTCCGCACAATTTGCCTTTCCACCAATTTTGGTGTCATCAGCAAATTTCGACACCCTACACTCGGTTCCCTCCTCCAGATCATCTATATAAATGGTAAATAGCTGAGGCCCCAGCACCGACCCCTGGGGCACTCCACTAGTCACCATCCGCCAATCCGAATAGCACCCATTGACCCCCACTCTCTGCCTCCTATTTGACAACCAGTCCTCTATCCACGCTAACACCCTACCCGCAACTCCATGCCCCCTTACCTTCTGCAATAACCTCTTGTGAGGTACCTTGTCAAACGCCTTCTGAAAATCCAGAAAGACCACATCCACCGGCTCTCCTCTATACATTCAGCAATCTTTTCCCGCATATTGTGGAGCTGCTGACACCCAGGTTTCAGGAGCCCATAGGGAAAATTCGTGCTCAGAACTCTGAACATGTTATGTTATTGTACCAGTTAATTTGAACACAGCAGTGATATTGGGATTTATTTGACCGCATGTAGTCCCATTCCTTTAAAGTAACTTTGTTTCTTGCAGAGAGATCTCTTTAACCTGTTGCTGATCCATGCTGCCTTAAAATCAGACAGCAGAGCTCACCAGAAACTAGCCAGGTATGTGCAAAGGGCTGGATTTAGTGGCCCATTGTTAATCTTAAAAATGGGGTTGGGGAGGGAGATGAGGGCTGAGCGCAAACTTATTTTGGTTCAGTGGAATCTGGGGCCACACCTTGTCAGTGGCAACCTATTAGTTGGCCTACTAATTGCTGTCTCTATTATATGGATGGTTGCCTGTCCCCAAGTTCTGCCAATCAATCAGAAGGCCAGCAGTTCAACAGTGCCAGGGAGCAGGAGTGTGCAGTAATGGACATGCACTGTCAAAACAAGTGGGGTTTAGAGGCGTCAGGGCCAGTAAGGTAAGCCCTGGCAGTGGGAGTTGATGAGGGTAGTCATCGCTACTGGGGAGTGGGTTTCTCCTTGGTCAAAGAGTGCCCAACAAGGAAGTGATCCTCCTCCAGAGCCAGCTAGGAGGTCATCGACATATATCTGGCAATCTCTGCACATGTGGAGGATGCAATTGAGTTCTGGACAATACCCCAAACTCATTCTCTAGAGGGCCAATGCTAGCTTTAGCTACTTCTTATTCAAATGCTTGTACAATTTTTATATTACTAATTAACTTTCCCTCATGCTGATTTTTGTCTCATTATTATCTTTATCATGATTCCTTGCTATTTCTTAAAATCTGTACAATCCTCTGACCTAATCTTTGCAGACTTGCAGTGTTTCCTTCAATTTAATACCAACCTTAACATTCTTATTTAGCCATGAATTGAAGTCAGTTTTTCCTTATGGAGTAAAAGTGCTGCCAAAACTTTGCAGAATGAATTTAATTAATTGACCTTATTCCACTTTCTCTTAAGATATCTTTGTGCAGATCTCACTACTTGTTTACCTAAGTATAAAGAAATACTGTTGGTTTCAGAGTACAATCCTTATTGTGTGTCATATTTCTGAGGGTCTTTCTCTGAGTGATTATTTACATCAGAATGAAGGGTGGGCTTTTACAACCCTGTTGCATGGGGACAAGGTTGGAAAATATGATGAGCCATTTAAAAGTCCATTGACTTTGGTGGGATGGGAAAATCCCACTGGCGGGAGGAGCCATTAAATTCTGCCCAACATGTTTTTCTGAAAACAAGTGTCATGTTAGCAGTTTAAGCCTAGTTAGCTGTCTGGAATGCCAAGGCTGTCAAGGCTCCTTGTCTGGGAAGTAACCCTGTGTCTGCGAAAGTAGTAATATATATGTATTTTTCATAAAAAAACTTTAAACTGTATTTTATTCCAGTTAATTGTTTAACCTTTTCATAGACGGAGACAATTCCTAAACAATTTTGTCAAATTAATGGCAATACTTGCTCAATTTGGTGCTGCCGAAATCTATCCACATGGAATTTGATTAAGACTAACAAAATTAATGTCGTTTCTGAGCGTAGTAAAACAGAGATTTTCAGCTCATTAGTCTAGCTAAGGTTTGAACATGAATTGGACAAGTGAATGAATGGCAAGTTAAACCTCTGCACTATTTCTTATGATCTAAATCTTGTAATTGAATTAGAATTAATAATTTATTTCAGATTTACTGACGTTACTTAAAACCCAATTAATTGAATATAAAAGTAGGGAGGTCTTGCTGTATAGGGCATTGGTGAGGCCGCAGCTGGAGTACTGTGTGCAGTTTTGGGCGCCGTACTTACGCAAGGATATTTTGGCCTTGGAGGGAGTGCAGAGGAGGTTTACTAGGCTGATGCCGGAGTTGAGGGGGTTGAGCTATGAGGAGAGGCTGAATAAACTAGGCTTGTACTCGTTAGAGTTTAGAAGAATGAGGGGAGATCTCATTGAGACGTATAAGATGATGAATGGGATGGATAGGATAGAGGTGGAGAGACTCTTCCTGCTCAGAAAGGATAGTAGGACTAGGGGGCACAGCCTCAAGATAAAGCGGGGGGCGGTTTAGAACGGAGTTGAGGAGGAACTTCTTCACTCAAAGGGTGGTGAATCTCTGGAATTCTCTGCCCGTTGAAGTGGTGGAGGCTACCTCGCTAAATATTTTTAAGACGCGGGTTGATGGGTTTTTGATAAGAGAGGGGATTAAGGGTTATGGGGAGAGGGCGGGAATGTGGAACTGAGCACGACAGATCAGCCATGATCTTATTGAATGGCGGGGCAGGCTCGAAGGGCTAGATGGCCTACTCCTGCTCCTATTTCTTATGTTCTTAAGGCAGTCATGCTTGCTGGTGTATGCTGGAAATGGGTATGTCAGTGCAATCTTCAGTTTCCTCAGGCCATTGTTTCTTGAAAACACTACTTTTTGACTCCTTAATTACTGCACAAGGTACTGCAAGATCATTACTTCTAAATTTAAGTGCATGGTGGCACAGTTGTAGCACTGGGGAACCGGGTTGATTCCAGCCTTGGGTGACTGTAGAATTTGCATGTTCTCCTTGTATCAGCACTGCTTTCCTCTGGGAGCTCCAGTTTCCTGCCACAGTCCAAAGATGTGCAGGGCAAATGCACAGAGTTACAGGGATAGAGTGAAGAGGAGGGCCTGGGAAGGATGCTCTTTCAGTGTAGACTCGATGGGCCAGATGGCCTTTTTCTGCACTATGGGGATTCTATGATTCTATAAAATTTGACCAAAATCTTAGGAATGATACGTTCTTTACATAGCTAGTTATGATTAGCAATGACAATCACTTCCACTTAGCTTAGTTTGTGATTCATTTAATGGCCTGGATTTTGTTGTCGTCATTATAGTAAAACTCACACTTACTGTCATTGTTCCTCTGAAACTAAGAGACTTCTCAAGTCTGCACATGTGATGTTAAATGGCTTTCAGTGATTTTACACTTTACTATAGAATGCACTGTTGAAGTCCAACCATGCTACAATCATTAGAAATCATGGAGTTTGCATGAACTGATAGGAACTTTCTCTTTTGTGTGATTAGCCATGTTGTAAAAATGCCTGGATATTTGAAAGTGGTGTAACTGGGATACAAATTGGGCACCAAGTGCACATCACTGCTGAGAGGCCTGGAAAAACTAATTTTACATTTATGGAATGTCAGAATTATGATAAACAATATAGTTTTGATATTTTAAGTGTTTCATATTTCAGCTTCCACCATGATGTCATATGTATGTCATCATTTATTTCCCCCTCTGTAAAATGTTTAAAGTGGAAAATTCAGTGCATAATTCCATCACTCTAAATTTGTCCAAGACTTGAATACTGCCACCACAAGTAGAAAAGCCTTTCCATGATAGAGTACCTAAATACTGGAAGTGTAAATTTTATCATTCAAAAATCCCTTTTTCTTGTACCTTTTTTAATAATTTTAGAATTTTGAAAATTCCCAAACCTAACAGAATAGAAAGTAAAAGACATATATCATTTGTAAATCAGAGCCATTTGCAACTTCAACTCTAATGAAGGTTGAAAAGCTGAATGGATTCACAAGAAGTCACAAACATATATCATGCAAAATACCAGACATAGAAGACTCCCGACTTCCATCTTGCATATAGCTCTTCGGTAACACTAAATTGGTAGATGCAGATACTTGGTGCACAATGGAAAATTAAAAACTACGGGGGCAATCTTATCCTCTTGTCCTGTGGTTGATCGACCAGCCCAGGAGGGAGGTCGCAATTGACCGCAAAGGCCAGCTATCGTGAGCGGTATACAGAGGATGGAGGTGACTAACAGATCTCTCTGTTTTGCAACAGTGAGAACAGTGAGATCTGCGCAAGCATGATCGCGCTCTCTATTGTGAACTGCTGGCTTTCTGGCAAGCTCAAGCTTTGTCACCTCCCCCTACAGGCGGGAAACAGGTTTAACATCATCTTTTGCACAGAGTGGCAGAAGATTGGACTTGTGGCCTTGCTGAAAAAACAGATCTGAAACTCTCCCGTTTTCATGGTCGTTCTGGACTTAGAATTTTTTTGGTAAGATTGCCCTGTATGACTATGGTCACCCACATCTGCGTATGGAACGTAAAATGGCTTGATGCCCGTTTCACAATTACAATGATACACTTTGATGGTCCTGATGCAATTATCCGACTAAACCACCCAAATATAAAATAACAGTTGTTGTTTTCCACCTACATCAATCATAAGAAAAGAAGATTGCATAATAATCCTTAGCATATTTGTACTTCATTTTCAGATTGAACATTATTTTACAATTGAAAAATAATTGTTATTCCATGATCTGCTGCTTAGATATGTTAGCTGACTATCTGAGCAATGGGTGTGTGATGTAATAACTGCAAGAGAACATCAGCATTAAACAGCAGAATAACAGGGACTGTGTTCATTCTGAAAACTATATCATTTTCAAAAAAAGTAGGAGATGAAGCGCTTGGATCCTGAAACTCTGTTAAGGGGAATTTTGACTTATCATTGTCACATGTATTGGAATCCAGTGAAAAGTACTGTTTTTTGCGCACTATACGGACAAAGCATATCGTACATAGAGAAGGAAAGGAGAAAATGCAGAATATAATCTTAGTCATAGCTAGGGTGTAGAGAAAGATCAATTTAATATAAGGTAGGTCCATTTCAAAAGTCTGATGGCAGCAGGGAAGAAGCTGTTCTTGAGTCAGTTGGTACATGACCTCAAACTTTTGTATCTTTTTCCTGACAGGAGAAAGTGGAAAAGAGTATGTCCGGGGTGCGAGGGGTCCTTGATTATGCTGGCTGCTTTTCCGAGGCAGCAGGAAGTGTAGACAGAAACAATTAATGGGAGGCTGGCTTCGTTCATAATCTTTGTACTTTCTTGTGGTCTTGAGCAGAGCAGGAACCATACCAAGCTGTGATACATCCAGAAATGTATGGTGCATCTGTAAAAGTTGATGAGAGTGGTAGCGGACATTCTAAATTTCTGAGCCTCCTGAGAAAGTAGAGGTGTTGGTGGGCTTTCTTAACTATAGCGTCAGCATGGAAGGACCAGGACAGGTTGTTGGTGATCTGGGCACCTAGAAACCTGAAGCTCTCAACCATTTCCACTTCATCCCTGTTGATGTAGACAGAGGTATGTCCTCCACCATGTTTCCTGAAGTCGATGACTATCTCCTTTGTTTTACTGACATTGAGGGAGATATTATCATCATACCAATTCACCAGATTCTCCATCTCATGAGAAATGGAATCAAATACTTAACACATTTGAAATTTCTGATTATTTTAGTAGAGGTGTTGGTGTATTTCAGATGAGTACACTAATTACATGTAAGTTATTATTCCATGGTGCAATTTCAGAGCTTTCACATAGTATAATATAGACATGTGGGCTTTAGATCTAAATTGATTTTTCTAAACATTATGACTGGCTACCATGTAATTTGCTAACTTTTAATTTTTTTCTTTTACCAACAGGTGCCTACTAATGGAACGAGATGCCTTCAGACCAAACTCACCAATGACTGAAAGACTAATTCGCAAAACCATAGCACTGCATAATGTAGACTAAATCAGGACTAAAGCACTTGCAATTTAAATGAGACAAGTACTTTAATTTGGGTCTGGGGATCCGCTAGTAATGAGTGATTGTGGTTGTTACTGAGGAAGGAGATGATGGAGACAGGGCACGAGAGGGACAGGAGGGTAAAAAGGGTGGGAAGGAATACAGAAACAGGATGGGAAAGAGAGTGGGGGCATGGAGCAAGACTGGAAAAGGAAAGAGGCTGCAGCAGGTGAAGGTATAAGTAGCTGGGGGTGGGGGAAGGATTGTCTTTGTACTCAATTTGCTTTCACAATAAAATTAATAAATGGACAAAAGTATACTGAAATGTTCATATGTATGGATTCAGAACCAGCCTATTGTCAACTGATGTTTATCTCCATGCATTGTTGGAAAGCAATCATTCAAAATAGACTTTGTTATTGAAGAGGTGAATATGATTTTCTCATATGGTGATCCATTTCACAAGGGATGTAAGTTACTATCGCAAAGGCCTGAGATTTCTCCTTGGGTGGAATAGGTCATGTTCAGAAAACTATTTTGCAACACAAGCTGCCTGAGTCTCCAAAGAGCTGATATGAGCAACAATAAGGCATGAAAGTAATCTCCTTGGAAATGAATAAGTGTGCATCCAGAGGTAAAAAGAAGGGAGGAACCTGAAACAATTAGAATCATCAGGGAAGGACTACTGAGAAAATTATTAAAACTAAAAGCTGACAAGTCCCCAGAATGTAAAGGACTTCAGTCTAGGATCTTAAAAGTAGCTGCTGAATCAAATGCATTGGACGTAATTTTCCAATATTTCATAGATCTTGGAAAAGTCCCAAAGATTGTAAAATGTCACATGTAATCCCCCTCCCCATTCGAGTTCAGAGGGAGACAGGAAGTAGGAAACTATAGACCAGTTAGATTAATATCTGTCCTAGGGAAATACTGGTATCTATTATTAAGGAGTTATAGCAGGCACTTAGAAAATCTCAGCGCAATCAGGCATTGTCAACATGATTTTGTGAAAAGGAAATTGTGTTCAACTAACTTATACAGTTCTTACAGTAAGTGACAAACAACATGGATAAAGAGGAGCCTATGTATGTGGTGTACCTAGATTTACAGAAGGCATTTGATTAAGTCTCATGTCAATGGTTACTACACAAAATAAGTGTTCATGCTGTAGAGAGTAACATTGTTATGAAGGGAGGAGTGTGTAGTTTATCTAGCCCCACTACTCCAGGGTCTTGCCATTAGAACATAACATAAGAACATAAGAAATAGGAGCAGGAGTAGGCCATCTAGCCCTTCGAGCCTGCCCCGCCATTCAATAAGATCATAGCTGATCTGTCGTGGTTCAGTTCCAAATTCCCGCCCTCTCCCCATAACCCTTAATCCCCTCGCTTATCAAAAACCCATCAACCCACGTCTTAAAAATACTTAGCGAGGCAGCCTCCACCACCTCAACGGGCAGAGAATTCCAGAGATTCACCACCCTTTGAGTGAAGAAGTTCCTCCTCAACTCCGTTCTAAACCGCCCCCCCCCTTTATCTTGAGGCTGTGCCCCCTAGTCCTACTGTCCTTTCTGAGCGGGAAGAGCTTCTCCACCTCTATCCTATCCATCCCATTCACCATCTTATATGTCTCAATGAGATCTCCCCTCATTCTTCTAAACTCTAATGAGTACAAGCCTAGTTTATTCAGCCTCTCCTCATAGCTCAACCCCCTCAACTCCGGCATCAGCCTAGTAAACTTCCTCTGCACTCCCTCCAAGGCCAAAATATCCTTGCGTAAGTACGGCGACCAAAACTGCACACAGTACTCCAGCTGCGGCCTCACCAATGCCCTATACAGCCGCAGCAAGACCTAGTTTAATTCAGTGACTAAAACAGCCAATCATTTAGCTTTGCCACTGTCAGATTATGATGACTTCTTTTAAATTCAGAATGATATATAATTAATCAAACAAAACATGTGAAAAAAATAGTTGCAAGAACCAGTTAACACACAATTGTAAATAAAAAGATAAAATTCTGGAAAGATGAAAGACTCACTAGCTGGAATGTTATGACTGTTCACGCTGGTGGAATTTTCCCATGCTGCTGCAGCAAATGGAGATTTGGCCTACAGCAGGGGTGTGGCGTTAATGGCTGGTAAGACTCATTATGTCTGGCAGCCCCTGTGGAGAGACAATTACTCGAGTTATATGGACTTGAAATGTTAACTCTGTTTCTTTTTCCACAGATGCTACCAGACCTGCTAACTTTTTCAAGCATTTTCTGTTTCTATTTCAGATATCCAGCAGAATTTTACTTTGAACACACAATTGTACTTGAAGTATAACTATCTATCCCTTCTAAAAATACCCAGAACAAGCATGCACACACACAAACAAAGACAAACAGATAGGGTCTTTGCAGGATGGGCTTTATAAAACAAAGGATGAAGATTGCAGGGTCTTGGCACTGTCGACCTGGAGCTCCTTTGTGTGAAGACTGGTCCTAAAGGATGTCTGGAGGTTGCCACCAATGGAGCTATGTCATGGAGGAGAATATAGTGCTGGGTCAATTCTTCTTGTTTCAGCTTCGCAGGTTCCGAAGTATAGGCAAATTACATTCAGATCAAGATTCTCTGGCTGCAGGTTGATAACCACACATAGAGTTTCAAGCAAGGCAGGGAGAGAGTAGTTAAGACAACTTTTCATCGCAGCTTATTCCTCAAAATGGAGTTCAAAAACAACAGGTTCAAAATTACAGCTCCCTTGTTAGATGATTTCAGTAAATCAGTAACCTGCAAACCAATTTTTTTCCCTTATCAATTAAAAATAATTGCAGTGCAAGCAAGCAAACAGCTCGTCCTGCTCAAGTACCAAGCTGGTTAGGTGATTTCTTAGAAAAGGCATTGTTGCTCCCGATCCACAGGTGAATGTTTAGATTTTTCGAAATAAAAAAGATCATGAGTAGGATTGTCTGGCCACACTCGCCCCAAAACTGGAGAACCCCACCCAAGGTCAACAGAACGTTGTGTGGTCCATGCCCCTCCCCAACCCACCCCCCCCGCCCTGTCCGCTATGATTCCCGTGGCAAGCGGGATGGGAGAACCCCCCCCCCCATGTGTCCAAATTAAGCAATGTCCTGCCAAGTTTAAAAAATATAATTAATGAAGATATGGTTTTCCCAACAGCAAAGAGGATTGGTTAGCTAAAGGGAAACAGTAGGCATAAATGGGTTATTTTCAGGTTGGCAAGATGTAATGAGTGGCTCAGTGCTAGGGCCGCAACTTTTTATAAGCTACATTAATGATGTGGATGAAGGGACTGAATGTATGGTTGCTAAATTTGCTGAGGAGACAAACATAGGTAGGCAAGTAAGTTATGAAGAGGACTTAAGGAGTCTGTAAACTATATACATATATATAGTTAGTTGAGTGTGTAGGCAAAAAATTGGTAAATGGAGTATACTGTTGGAAAATATGAACTTGTCTACTTTGGTAGGAAGAATAAAAAGGCAGCATATTATTTAGAGATTTCAAAACTCTGAGATACAGAGGGTCTAGGTATCCTGGTACACGAATCATCATGTTAGTTTGCTGGAATAACAAGTGATTAGGCATGCAAATGGAATGGTGTTGTTTGTTGCAAAGGGACTGGAATATAAAAGTAGAGATATTTTGCTACAGTTGTATAAAGTATTGATGAGGCCACATCTAGAGTACTTATTTAGAAAGGATATAATTACATTTGAAGCAATTCAGAGAAGATTCACTTGATTCATTCCTGGGATGAGGGGACTATCCTATGAGAAAAGGTTGAACAGGTTGGGCCTGTAACCATTAAAATTTAGAAGAATGAGAAGCAATCTTATTGAAACATAAGGTCCCAAGGGGCAGTGAAGGGTGGATGCTGAAGGGATGTTTCTCCTTGTGGGACAAACCAGAACAAGGGGACACAGTTTAAAAATAAAGGGTTTCCCATTTAAGATGGTAATGAGAAGAATTTTTTTCTCTGAGTGTCTTGAGTCCATGGAAATCTTTTCCCCAGGTAGCAGTTAAGGCTGGGTCACTGAATATTTTAAGGCTGAGTTAGATAGATTCTGGATTTACAAGGGAGTGAAAGGGTATAGGAGTAGCAAGTAATGTGGAGTTGAGGCTACAAGAAGATCAGCCATGATATTGCTGAAGGGCAGAGAAGGCTCAAGGAGTCAAATGGTCTAATCCTGTTCATAATTTGTATGGTCACCTGTTCTATTCCCCTTCTGGATTTTAAGTATTCAGAATTCAGTATTTACTGTTTGTCTGTCCACATAGGTTGAAAGACCACCTGACTTTTTCCAGCACTTTCTGCTTTGAATCCTCACCCCCTCTAGAAGCTGCTAGATGGAGCTCAATTTATGGACGGCTCCATGGTGACTTACTGCTCATCCTCAGACCCATCATGAGATTTGTTATCAAACGGTATGGCTCACTCCTTCAGATAGTCCCTGCCCATGCTTTTTCTGGAGCGCCAGATTGTGTGTGGCATAGCAGGTGACAATTAGTGAGATACGAATGGCAGAGTATTGCAGAAAGTCCAAGCATCTAAGCCAGATGATACAGGAGCAGCACTCCAAAAGCTCGTGCTTCCAAATAAATCTGTTGGGCTTTAATCTGGTGTTGTAAGAATTCTTACTATGCCCACATTTTGAGCAGACCAAAGGTGATGGCCCTGGAAGATGTATAGCTTTGATTGGAATGCATCTCAGTCTTTATCCACAGGTTTCTCACTGGAGTCATATCTTCGGCGGGTATTCTTTGTCTCTAAGAAACCAATCCTTGACTCTGATAGACAGAACATCCATGGCTCCTGGGAATGCCTAAGGATGTAAGAGTCGTGACCATTCCCAGGATGGCAGACACATACCTGCAGGATCCTTTGATGATGGTCACACACAAGTTGGGCATTGATGAAATGAAAACCTTTGTGATTGACCCGAAATGCCACTGGATGTCCCGATGGATCTTTGACAGCCACAGGCCTGCAATCTATCACACTGTTGAGCTTTAGGGAATCCAGCAATACATACAATGTCCCTGGCCCTCTCAGCCTGACTACATCATTGAGGTGAAGGAGATGATGTCATTTGGCTTGCTTAAACATTGCATCTGTGACCAGCTTTGTATAATAGTGAGCTGAAGCTTTAGTTCTCTGGGAGAGATGATGGTATCACTGGACTAGTAATATCACTGAACTCGTAATATCACTGAAGTAGTAATATCTCTGGACTAGTAATTTCACTGGGCTAGTAATATCGCTGACTAGTAATTTCACTGGGCTAGTAATATCACTGACTAGTAATGTCACTGGACTAGTAATGCAGAGACCCAGGCTAATGCTCTGGGAACGTAAGTTCAAATATCACCACAGCAGTTGATGGAGTTTAAATTCAATTAATAAATCTGAAATGTAAAGCCAGTCTCAATAATGGTTACCAGGACAACTATCATTGAGTGTTATATCAACCCATCTGGTTCTTTAACGTCCTTTAGGGAAGAAAATCTGCCATCCTTACCTGGTCTGGCCTACAGGTGATTCCATACCTGCATTAAAGTGTTTTACTCTTAACTGCTATCTGAAATAGCATAGCAAACCATTTAGTTGAAGGCAATCAAAAATGAGGAACAAATGTTAGCCTTGCCAGTGCCACAGACATCCCTTGAAAGAATAAGGGGAAAGAATGCCACAAAAGTATCCAGCTAGTGCCCAGAATGACTGCAACGTTTAGAGGTTCAAGGCCACACCTTGGGAATGGCAGGCAATGCAATTTGAACTGATCATCCCAGTCAGTAATTCACAATGTGATGTTACAGTCTCTCTCAAGAGATGCAGGGCAGTTTCTTAAGCCTGTGTTTGCTATCATGGTTCTCGCCACTGAGAATGCTGGGGGTTGGGGTGAGGGGAACTGGGGTGGGGAGGGGGTTGCTACGTATTGGCATTGTAAAATTCAGCTCATTGAAGTCTCAGTTGCCAGCTTTAGCACTTGTTCGGTTATTTTACAGAGGAAAGACAGCTGTTGTTTGAGACATTGGGCCCAATTTTACCATTTTGATTCTAAGTGCTAAATCTGGGAGTGTTTCAGATTTGACTTTGAGACCCATTTTCTGACCCCTCACGTACACTCTGCCTGAAAAAAAGCAGTGATTCTGAATCGTGATACAGAAGCTTGTGGATGGGGCTTATCGTGCCCGAAATGCCGCTGCTTCAATTGGAGCCTTCAACTGCCATGTGCAGTTAAAAAAAATAGAAAAATGCTCTCCCGCCACATCGCTCCCAGGCCGGATAATGCCTCCCCCTGGCTCCTGCAGACATTGGCCCACCCCCACAACATAACTGACCCCTTATCCCCCCAACCCCCCGCTACCTAGACTGATTACGACAGTCATGCGCAGTAGCAGTAGACCCCCCTGCCTTCTCCCACAGACAGCCATCTAACTCACCTCCCAACTGTGAGAAGTAGTGTAATTTTTAAGGCTGCAAGAGCTAACAGTACAATCAGCAGTGATGGACGAGTTCAGCAGCATACAGAAAGGGGGAGGCACATGACAGACAGTTAACTAGGTTACACGAAACAGATAACCGCAGTGATGAGATTAAGCGCAAAATGGGAGTTGAGAGAGTGTTAATTGAAGGAATGACACAATACAAGCCATTTACAGTGTTTAAAGTTAACAAGGTTAACAGCCAAATAAGGGGGAATAACACAATACAAGCCATCACAATGTTTGAAAAACAGTATAAAATGTGCTGCAAATCTATGTAAGGTGTGCCTATTTTGACTAGACACCCGGTCTTGCAAGAACGACAAATAAAATCTTGCTCCTTCAGAACTTGACTTGACTAAATTGTTTAACTGTGAGCTGTGGTTCTCACAATTGGGGGCTCGTCCGGGATCCTAACATCCCTGGTAGGGAGGTTGCCGGTGACAACTGGGAAGACGCGTCCCGTTCCAAATTGAATGGTCCCAGGTGTTCATCGGTGGACTTCTCTGCCACTGACTGTTGAGAATCCTAGGAAAGTTGTTCTGAACGAGTAAGTGGGAAACGATAGGCACCGTCGTGTCGGGCAACGCTGCGGACCAAGGTAAGAAAAGTGACTTTTAAGTATTGCCTTGGCGACCGGGTCGTGGTAGGTAAACCATGGGAAGTGGGGGTAGTAGGACAAAGTCCCCCGGGAAAGGTGCTGGGAATCCGCGGAGAAAGGGTGGGGCCCCAGGGAACATCCCTCCAGAAAGTCCTTTGGGACAGATGTTGGAAGAAGGGTGGGGCCCCAGGGAACATCCCTCCAGAAAGTCCGTTGGGAAGGATGTTGGAAGGTTTGGGCACTAGTACTAGGGATAAAAACAAGATGACAATGATGAAATATTGTGTTTTGTTTGGGTGAAGGAACCAATCAGGAGTCCGTCCGTCTTCTGGCCAAAGTACGGTTCGGTTGAGGATTGGGTTTGTCAGATTCTTAATAAATATGTGAGACAGAAGCAGCCGGCGTCCCAGGAAGGAATTGATCATGCAAGTTGCTGGATAATGTTAATTTAGGGGCTGCGGGGGAGGTTATGTGATGAGGGAGCAGAGGAAAGTCGAATAAGGGAGGTGCCCCTAGAGGCACTGGAGTTTGTGGATGGGTCACGAAGTATATAGATGGATCAGCATGAATGGGATGGACCTACAATTGGTCTGAGCAGAAAGAGGTAGAGAGAAGTATGTCAGTGGAACTGGGAACCCTGACATGGGCTTTTACTGAGGTGCGGGGAGAACGCTAATAGTGGTTATGTATTTGGAATTGTGCATGACTATATGACTGTTTGAGAGAGAAAGGGATTTGTCACGACATGAGGCACCCGAATCAAAACATGGTCAAATTTATTAGAGGCCAGTGAGCTCCCATCAGTAAAGGGTTAAAAAGAGACAAGCAGGCTGACTCTGTATGGTACAGAGAGAGAGAGAGAGAGAGTGTAACTGTGTAATTGAGACCCTCATGTGATGTAATAGATATAGCCAATCAAAGTGAATTGCTTTAAGTTTTTAAGTTTACTAAATTATGTAGGGATCGGACAGAAATTTGAATTCTGCCAAGTGGGAAAGGTGGCATTATATTGCATCTTAAAGTTGTGAGGAGAGATAACCATTTAGGCACACAGTAGTTTTGATTTTGTACTTGCCTGTGTTGGTTACAAAGGCAGAGCTGTAGAAATAATTAAACATGTAGATTGCACATTAGAATGCTTTCAGTATTTCTTCGTGCATCTGTGCTCCAAGTGATGTTTTGTTTTATTGTACCAGAATTGTAAGAAGGTGCAAGGGTCTTGATTTAGTGAGGATATTTAATGGTGATAAAAATAAATCTTATTTTGGATTTTCTGAATCAGGCTTTAGTTAATTAAACTGCTGTACTTTGACTCACAATTAGTCTCAGAGGTATCTTTACCTACAAGGATTGGTGCCGAAACCTGGGATCTGTTTACGGGTCCGGTTGAATGGCCACAACTGGAGCTCCGGAACAGATTACCAAATTTAAGGGAGTGAATCAAAGTACAGTAGGTGCTCATCTGTGATGAAAAAGTGTGAGTGTGTGTGAGAGGTCTGAGCTGAGCACGTACAGACAAGGAGGCATCTGTCTTTACACCTAGCCCTAGACCAGTTGTTAAGAGGGGTAGCCCCCTACGCAAAGCTCAGGAGTTTGAAGTGGGTGTAAAGGCTAGAGAAGGATGCCTGGGATGTGGTGTTCAGACGTGAGTAAGAAAGAAAGCTGGCTTAATAGTGTGAGCTTAAAGGTGTAAGCTCACGAGTGTAAGCGGTGGTACGGAGGGGACTGATCACCCCTGATAGGTATCACCGGACTGTGATAAGAGCGACCTAGGGGTGGGATCCATTTCACCCACTAGATCAACAATGGAAATGATTGAAAAAAAAGGACAGAACTAAGAAAATTGGAATTCTCTTAGTTCGAATTAATTGAACAGGTTTAAACCAGATTAATTGAACACATCTCAGTCTTGGGTAAAAAAATATTGGGCTGACGACAAGGAGAAAATTAAAACGTCAGAATCACAGATTAGAGAGTTAGAAAAGAGAAACCAAACAAAGAAAATAGCAGTATTGTTAATACATCAGTTAGCTGGACTAATTGAACAAGTAGTCACTTCCACTAAGAAGTGGAGTGGGGATAAAAAAGATTAAGGAATTAGAATTCAGAGTAAGGGAACTGGAGAAACAAAACCAAGTGTTAGAAGACTACTGCAGAGGGACATCACCTCCCTACCCCGGCAGTATTAACAGACGGACAGGAACAGCAAATAGACCCGATAGTCTGGGCAGGGGAAGGAAACCGAGGGGGATTAGACGCTCCTCCTCTGCAAATAAATTTAAAAGAAGGAGAGACGGTGTGTGTTAAGCAATACCCTATACCTTTGCAAGGAAAAAAAAGGATTACAGCCAGTAATTGAAGGATTGGTTAGAGATGGACTGTTAGAACCCTGCATGTCCCCTTATAATACCCCTATATTGCCTGTAAAGAAGCCTGAGGGAACGTACCGCCTGGTACAGGACCTAAGGGCCCTGAACCAGATAGTGACGATGCGACACCCCGTTGACCCTAATCCTTATATTTTATTAAGCAAGATTCCTCCTGATCACGGATGGTTCAGTGTAGTGGACCTAAAAGATGCATTTTGGACATGCCCACTGGTGGAAGAAAGTCGAGACTTATTTGCTTTTGAGTGGGAAAATCCTATCACAGGACGGAAACAGCAGTTCAGGTGGACAGTGCTCCCACAGGGGTTCACAGAGTCCCCAAATCTTTTCGGTCAAGTCTTAGAGCAGGTGTTAGAAAGATTTAAAAAGCCTGATGAAATCACGTTACTACAATATGTAGATGACCTACTAGTAACAGGAGGAGGAAAGGAAAAGGTAATAGAAGCCACAAATAGCTTATTGAATTATCTGGGACAACAGGGATTCAGGGTGCCAAAGAAAAAGCTGCAGTACGTAGAGAAGGAAGTTAAATACCTTGGACACCTAATCAGTGAGGGAAGGAGAAGAATAGATCCAGAAAGAATACAAGGAATCCTAGATCTAAATATACTATGGACTAAAAAGGAACTTAGGAGGTTCTTGGGATTAGTAGGATACTGTAGATTGTGGATCAAAGGGTACGCACAGAAAACTAAACAACTATATTTGAAACTGTTAGAAGAAGAACCTAATGTTTTAAAGTGGACAGAGGATCTAAGCTGATAATAGAAACGAAACTCCCTTGGACTAAGTGCTTACCAAAAGCACTTTTGCGTATTTGTACAGCTCCTCGAAAGGATTTGGGTTTATCCCCCTATGAAATGCTATTTGGACTACCTTATATGGGAGCAGTCGGGGAGTTACCGGTTCCTGAAATGAATGATCAATTTGTAAAGAAATATATACTGGGCCTGTCCTCCTCGATATCTTCCCTTAGGAAACAAGGATTATTGTCGCAGACTCCAGCCCTCGACTTCACGGTACATACAATTCAACCAGGAGATTGGGTCCTGGTAAAGTCATGGAAAGAAACTAAGCTGCAACCGGAATGGGAGGAACCATGTCAAGCACTCCTAACAACTGAGACAGTAATCAGGACTGCTGAAAAGGGGTGGACACATCATACTATAATCAAGGGACTGGTAAAACCTCCAGATAATTCCAACACGTGGATGGTCAAACCGACTGAAGAACCTTTGAAGCTGAAATTTAAAAGACTCAAAATAATCAATTTTTAGTTGCGGCGTGAGCGCGGGAAAGGAACTGTTTTGAATTAAGTTCTCTCCTAAAAGGTAACGAGAAAGGGATAGAATGGAAGGGGTAACCTGGATAATGCCTTCCTTCCTCTTGTCCAAGAGAGTACTTACAAGTATGGGATATAATTCAGATAAGTTAGAAGAGGACAAAGGAAACACTATGAGCTCAGTTACGGTTCTGGATCTCACTACAACACAGGTAGTAGAGACAGACCTGTGTTCTTTGGTAATATGTGGGGATCTGGTGAGCCAGCAAAAATATTCGGTAGAATCCTTACAATTTTATGCCGACGGAAAGTATCCTTGGGGTAAACTCCCTTCCATAATATCCCTTCATCAGAAACATATGCAGCCAAGATCAGAATGCCTAGATAAGGAATACAATCTTATAGGGACCAAATGGACTGAAAAAAAAAATAAGCAGTCCAGTCTTAGATCCTAAGAACCTCTCCCGGTACTCCATAGCTGGTGGGCCCTTCTTTACAGGTAACTGGACCAGGGACCAACAATTGCACCAGGCAGTATTTGGAATTAGGGTAAAGGAGGGAGGAAAAGATAGCAAATTGAAATGTTGTTTCCAAATCTATGTAGATAAAAATTTGAAAACACCTGACTAGAATGATAAGGTTCCCCAAAACGACCCAAGGGCAGTAAGAGTGGTCGAAGTAAACAACCTAAAACAAATCCTTGAAATAGAGACTGGGTATGAGGAGACTAATGCCTGGGTAGAATGGGTCAAATACACTGTAAAAAGCTTAAATAAAAGCAATTGCTATGCCTGTGCGTCTGGGAAGCCAGTGGCCCAAATAGTACCCTTCCCTCTGGGATGGAAACGCGACAGAAGAGGTATGGAGTGCATGTTAGCCCTGTATCAAGAAAAGGAAGCATGGGGCAACCCGAACTGCACATCCCTATCCCTGATGTTCCCTCCTGTGGAAGCAAAGAACTTAAAAACTCCCCCTCAGTTTCTCACTGCCGTTGTGAATCACACTTCATGTGTGAACCGACAAAGGGCAGAGTTAACTCATAATATGGGGGAGTTAGAATCATGCTCAGAGGTCAGGAGCATTACAGAGAACGGAATGGGAGGGAACTATTCATCATTGAAAGTCCCCAGAGCAGATATATGGTGGTATTGTGGAGGAAGGGTACTGAGGCCAACTCTACCCCCTCAGTGGAAAGGTACATGTGCAATTGTCCAATTGGCTATACCATTTACCCTGGCATTTGAAAAATCAAAAGGATCAGGAAAAACAAGAGATCAGTGATAGGAATTTCTTTTGATGAAAAGATATATCTAGATCCCATAGGAGTGCCTCGGGGAGTTCCAGATGAATTTAAAGCTCGAAATCAGATTACAGCTGGGTTTGAATCCTTGTTTTGGTGGGTAACAATAAATAAGAACGTAGATTGGATAAATTATATAAGATTGGGACGAGCAAGTGAATAGTATGTTAGCCAAACTGGAACAACCTACTCACGCATATCTGGACTAAACCTGGAAAAAGGGATGCTAGTGAAAAATTACAGACAGTAAAAAGAAAAGGGGGGATTGTGAGAAGTAGTGTAATTTTTAAGGCTGCAAGAGCTAACAGTACAATCAGCAGTGATGGACGAGTTCAGCAGCATACAGAAAGGGGGAGGCACATGACAGACAGTTAACTAGGTTACACGAAACAGATAACCGCAGTGATGAGATTAAGCGCAAAATGGGAGTTGAGAGAGTGTTAATTGAAGGAATGACACAATACAAGCCATTTACAGTGTTTAAAGTTAACAAGGTTAACAGCCAAATAAGGGGGAATAACACAATACAAGCCATCACAATGTTTGAAAAACAGTATAAAATGTGCTGCAAATCTATGTAAGGTGTGCCTATTTTGACTAGACACCCGGTCTTGCAAGAACGACAAATAAAATCTTGCTCCTTCAGAACTTGACTTGACTAAATTGTTTAACTGTGAGCTGTGTTTCTCACACAACCCCCAACAGAGAGCTATCTGACCTGCCTCCCTCCTCCTCCTCCCCACAAGAGAGCTATCTGACCTGCCTCCCTCCTCCTCCTCCCCACAAGAGAGCCATCTGACCTGTCTCCCTACCCCCATCAGAGAACCATCTAATCTGCCTCCCTCCCCCTCACCACAGAGCCATTTGACCTGCCTCCACGCACCCCCCCCCACCACACCCCCACCCCTCACCATTGATTTGAGTCAGAGAGCTGCCAGAAGCTCTGAACTTACCTCCTCAGAAACTGAAACACCCGAATCGGACCTTTGTGGACCATGTCAGTTTCGTGCTGAATCTGGACAGGCGGACACGGTGAGAAAGGGGGAAATACTGGTAAGTTTGGGCGTCCAGTCCACTAAGTCGATTTAAATACGTACAAAGTTTACCAAATTTTGCGCCCGAAAACAGGCACAACTTGATGGTAAAATCGGGCCCATTGGAAACAAAGGGCAGGATTTTTCTCCCTCTCTCTAGCACGTTTAGCTACTCACTGGCAGTAGGATCCTATGGTCATGCATTGCCAACGAGATTTCTCATTGAACACACCGGGAAACCTGCAGCAGGGATGCACCATTGGTGGGCCCGCAAGATTCCACTGGAGTAAACAGCAGTAAGATTTTGTTACTGTTCTGTGTTGACAACCAGGTATGTTTAGGTTTTGTTAGGAAGAGAACAGAACAGGTGCTGCTCTTGGGAGTTTTACAGAATGACAAGTTACCAAGATTTACTTTTGTTGCTGATAACTCAAACCGGAAAACTTGGGCTTAATAAAATGATTACCAAAAAACACTTGGAAATTTTAACCTGACATGACAGGGAGAAATGAAAGAGCTGGGAGGGACTGGAAGCTGTGTTCCTATAATGCTACATATTTGCCAGAAGTGAGGAATTGTATAAAAGATTTTCCTAAGACGTATTTCAGTTGTGTTAGTTAATGTGAAAGTACAGTTTATTTATCTGATGTATTAGTTACCTATTAAGTAATGAGCTATCTCTATCAATTTTGTTTCATTAGTAAAAGTCTTAAAATGTGAAATCTTGTTGTTTGGTTCTTTCTGTTAGGCATTGGAAAATTAATTTCTCTTTTATAAAGTATTGCTCTCGATGGGACTCTTAACATATGAAATTTGTACTTATTAAGAGCCCCAAGTTGACCTTGTCTTGCCCTAAGATACTGAGGATACACCTGAGATAGGGTGGAAACTGTTCAGCCTTTTCTAGTGCCTAGTATATGTTACTGTGGAGCGCACAGGGACAAATACTTGGTAGGCTCGCAGTTTGGTGTTCTCAGTCAGTTTGCTGTTCTTCCACAGACTCTTACTCAGCTTGGACAGAACAGCTACAGCTTTTGCTACATGTATTGATTTCAGCATTAAGTGCAAATTGCTAGTGTTGGGATTTACACCCTGCATGAAACCCCAAAATAAGAAAATTTTTGTCAAGGAATAACCATAATGGGAAAAAGGACAATCACCAATTTAGAATGAAAATTAAGTAGGTTTATTGAACAATAAAGATTAATACTTAACATTCCACTAGTTGAGGCATGGCATGATACATAAGTTCAATACATTGGTCTATTTTTCCTTGGATCCCAGGACCTCTAGGGTCTTGGTTCCTTGAAATTGGTCCCTTGACTCATAATGTCCTTCAATATTTTAACCTAAATCAACTTAATTTTAACATTGTTGAGACACTGCGATAAAATGGGAAAAATTGGCTGGGCATGGGAGTCAATATCAGTGGGAAGGAGGAAGATGGAAGCAGGATTGGGCACTGGATGGTGAAACACAGGAGGGAAGGGGTAATGCAGAGGCAGGACTGGGGTGGTGCTAGAACACAGGAAGATAGGGGTAAGGCAGAGGAAAGGCAGGAGGGGGTGGTGAAACACAGGCAGGAAGAGGAAAGGCAGAGGCAGAGCTTGGGCAGGAGGGGGGATGTCAATGAATAGATTAGATTAGTGAACGGCAGTTCTGGGGCAAGAGTTATAAGATTGTCTAAGGAGTCAGAGACTCTCCTGAGGCTGAGGGCATGCTTTCAGGAGCATATTGAAGAGTCTGCCCCAGGCTAAGGCCATGCTGTTACAGCATATTGAATAGACAGTCCTACGGCTGAGACTACCCTGGTGAGGTTTATTGAGGGAGATTATTCTGGGACTGAGGACATGCTTCTGGGTGAATATTGAACAGACTGTAGGGCTTTGCATGGCATGCATGTCTTGGTTGCAGTCTAGGGCGGGGGAAAACCTCTCTGCCAATGATAGTTATGCACAGCATGGTGTGCAGAACATAGTCAGTCACTTAGTTACTGAAGGAATTTGGTCCTGGGGATTAAGCATGATATTTCAAACATTGAAGGGTTCAAGGGAGAGGACAGATATATCAACATAGTTAATTTTGGGTTCAAGGATAACAAGGAGAGGTTGGATGTGCTACAAGGAAGGGAATTAGGGAGGTGGTAAGGATTGAGGAACATGAGAGGGATTTGGTGGGTAATGGGGGAGGTTGGAAACTGGTCTCCCATTTCAAGCTCACCTTGCAATGAAGTAGTTTGAAAATCTTGGTCAGAAAAGGTGTGTGGAAGGAGTTCAGTACAGCAATTTCAGCCAACTGAAGGGGTACCCTACAATTGTCTTGCTCAATCTATGGAGAGCTTGGCACAGCTGAGTGTTGGACTCGAAGGTCTCATGCACAATAAAATAACTTGGCCTGTTTACTAATGGTGCATATTCAGGTGGGAATCTACCTTACACGGTGATGTCAGAATGGATATAGGGTCCAAGAATCAATGTTGTACTGAGGCACCATGGGCCCTCCATCATCCTACTGCATTCAAAACACCATACTTGCGGTCAGGACATAAGTGCAAGGTCTGGGTGTCCAAACTTGTTGTAAAGACCATTGAAAGACAACCAACACTAGATTGACTGTGGAGGTTCCTAGACTCTAATTAGGATCCTTGTTGTCAATGTGCATTCACAGCTTGAGGGGAAGGATCAGCCACCACTTCAGGATGCAGTGAGTGGCCTTGGTATGTGATGTACGGACTAAGGGCTGGAAAATTCTTAGCTGCCTTGTATATGGAGGAAGACAACCCAATGGAAACTACTATTGGTCGCTCAATTGTGTCTATTTACAGAAACAAGCACCAGTGCAGAATGCATGCAGTGATGCCTTATTGACAACTTGGCAGATTTTTTTCCCTAAAGTCCATTCGGGAACCAGATGGATTTTTACAACAATGGTTTTGTCATTGTTAGACTTTCAATTCCAGATTTAATTGCTGGTAGGATTCAAACCCAGGTCCCCAGAGCATTACTCTGGGTCTCTGGATTACTGGTCCAATGGCAGTACCACTAAGCCACTGCCTCCCCTTCTAACTTCTCAAAGACAAAGGGACCCCATAAAGACAAGGCTAATGATGCCCATTCGTCGTCCACAGAGTTCATCTGATGAAAGATATGGTGCACCACATTCAGCCACAAGGTTCCTAATAGAGACTTGGCTTCTTAAAGATATGCTTGAGATTTTTGAACTCAGGAGGGGCTCACCAATATTCACCACAGAGGATGTTCTGGATCACTGCTGTTTGTTGTGCCTGCACCATCTTGTGCTGCAAAGGGTGAATGTTTTGTCACAGTGTGACATGGAGGAGCTACATTTCTCCTCAAATGAATGTTGAAGAAATGAATCTAAAAAGGGCGAGGATTCAAACTAGTCACATGAGGAAGCCATTGTGTGGGCACGATACGGAAGATGTGGCAATGAAAATCTCATAGCTATAAGTTTCCAGGAGATATAAAGTGAAGGTAAATCGATACAAGAGCAATTCCCTTCATGCTTCGATGTAGGGGAGTCAACAATGCCTTCACTTATATCGACTAAATGTCACAAAAGGTCATCAATCATAATGATCATGGAAGAAGCAAAAGTCACCTTCAACCCTAAAGATAGGGTCATCCTTAGAAGGTACAGCAGCCAGGGGACTCTGTTGACTTGCTGACAACCTCTTCCCACATCCTCCTACTGGGTGGACCTTCTGCTCCCTTTCCTTGGGAAGAGGACTCCCTGCCTTTCTTGTATGGTCTGAAGGAGCAGCGCTCTGAAAGCTACCAAATAAACCTGTTGGACTTTAACCTGGTGTTGTAAGACTTCTTACTATGTAAGAAGTCCAACACCGGCGTCTCCACATGTGGAGGAGAATCCCCAGGGAAGCCTCACTGAATCATAGAGAAGAAAATTTGTTCACCTGCAGCATCGTAATGCATTCCTTCAGCTTACACCTGGCCTGCAGTGAGTTAATGTATACATGGATACTATCTAAATATGGCATCAGAACCTTCAACCCCATAAGGTAATGGTGGGGTGACAAATCACTGGCCATCCAGTCATGGGATTCAAAGAGCTCTTCACATGCATAATTAATTAACTGTAAAGTGGAAGATCTGGCGCAAAAATCCATCCTGCTGCACTTTAGGAATCAAGCCAACTTTCCAGCCCACCACAGTACTTAACTTGCAGAATGGAAAACTCAACCCATAGCCCAAAAATGTACTATCTGAGGAACAATAACAATTTTTATTACAAAGAGGAAGAGTCAGCATGGTATTAATAACACAGGCATTATTAGACATATATTCAGAAGGTAATGAGTAGTTTCACTAACTGCAATGAGATAAGCCATCGATTTTGCAAACTGAGTGTACAGATAAATATACATGAACTTGAGGGTACATTCAGGCAATTCTACTGCAAATCCTGTGTGAGAAACTCACAAAATGATCAATATAAGCATCAGGAACTTCTTCAATAGGGACTTAAAGAATTGGATGCTGCTTAAAATCCACTAATGGAAAAGGACACGTGACCATAGTTTTCATACATCAGCATTACAGGAAGAAGGGTAATGCTATCTGGGGTCACATCTAAATCCCAGTGAAGTAATTCTTGTGTTCATCTACTCAATCTGTGATGATACTGAACTGTCCCTGACTTCATCTAAAGTTTAATAAATTAATCTTCAATAAAGTTGAAGGAGTATGAAATGAATGGATGATAACCTTTTTTAAACCCATGGCATAAGTGAGGAAGCATACTGCTCAGTAGAAAGCTAACATGTGCTGTTCACAAATTTAAAAGGACTTCTCTGCCACCTGTAGGATGCAAGGGCGTAAGCTACTGTATGTCTCTGGCTTGCATAGCCCTGCCTCAATATTGCCATTATACTCTCCTTTGTGGAAGTTACATCCAAATGAAATGGATGTTCTAGATCAGGCGCTACTAAACTGGTAGCCTACATAACTGCAAGTTTCAACTTCTCCAATAATGGGCTCCATTATGAATGAAGACAACATTTGATCTTCCAAACTTCACTCCTGAAGAACACGCTTGAAGCTACTCTCAGACAATTCTTTCTCTCAAATGCCTTCACCAACAATCCACACTTCCCCTTTCTGCATTCCTCTGCCCTGAAACACCACATGCATTCAAGCTTCCATACAATCTCTCAGGTACCCAGCCACGTCAACTGAACACCACTGCTTCTCAGGCTGGCAAGGCTGGACAGCAGTCAGTTCTGTTATATAAGTAGACAATGTAGATGAATAGAAGGCATCTGACAATAGCAAGGCGAAGAATATGCTGAATACTGTTGACACCAAAACATAACCTTGTCTGATGCCATTACAGATCTCAAAGGGTTATGATGTGTCCCCATCATTTCTGACCTTATCCTTCATGTTGACATGGAAAGAGGTCACACTGAGTAGCTTCAGCATGCATCCGATTTCCTTCAGTAGCTTAAATATATTGCCTCTGCTCAGATGGTTCAATGCCTTGGTGAGATTGGTAAAGACAATTTATAGCCAGCTCCTTTACTCACAGCATTTCTCTTGTGGCTGCCACACCGAAAATGTCATTCGTGGATCCTCCGGTTTTAAAAGCACTCTAGGATTTGAGACTGATGCACTCATTCAGAATTTTAAAGTCAGTTACAATAAACTGAATAGGCCATTGTCAACTCAACAGGTGGCTCAAATCTTCCCACACTTGTTGAGAAATAAGAGGCAGTTTTGATTTCTAACACTGTTTAAAAAAGTGGACAAGACCAGATTTTTGATCAGTCCTCTTGGAGGACAACACATAGACAACAACTTGTCTGGAATGTGTAATTTGATCCTGTCTGCTGTAGAACAGTTCAGTCTTCCCTGCAGTGTGTAATTTGATCTACTGTCAGAAAAGCAAGGAGACTTCCAAGCTGATAGGGCTGCTGTGTCTGAACAACATGATTGAGGAAGTTGGGAATCATGTGAGAATGTTGAAATGCACAAAATGAAGCTATCGTTAGATTTCTGAAGATTTTGCTAATCTCCTACAAAAACAATAGGAAATAAAACATAAAAGCCGAAAGAAGTAACTAACCAACTAATTAAGAGGGCAAAGTCCTTTAATGCTCCAGTTCAGGACAATTGTAACATATTGAAAAAGATGAGGTAGCAGAAATCAAAACAGAAAATGCTAGAAATACTTAGTAGGTCACAGAGCATCTTGTGGAGAGAGACAGATGCAGATTGGGCCGAAGTTTAACTTACTCAGAATCCATACATTTGCACAAATAAGTCAGATCAATAACCTTTCAGAACTGTGTTTCTGAAGCAAGGTCATCAACCTGAAACCTTCTCTCTCCATGGATCCAATCTGACCTGCTGAGTATTTCCAGTATGTTGTGTTTTGATTTCTGCGATCTTATATTAGCAATTGTGATTATAGTTGTTCTTAGATGATGCAATAAAAGACTTTACACTCTAATTATTGAGTTAGATGCTTCTTTGGGTCTTGTTTTATTTTCTACTAGATGTAGTAATTCTTTAAGTCAGAATAAAAGGGCCAAAGCCAAAGCTACAATTTAAGACAGAAACAGTTGTTAAAATAGAAAATGGAAACAAGTGCAAATACTCAAACGCTTCTAGGTCTCAATGAATGTAGCAGGAAGCTTGTATAGATTTACCATTTAATAAACCCATTGTGAGTGTTTATAGAGTTATGGGGAAAAAGTTGAGGTGTGGGCCTAAATTTGGCCTAATTGTGTGGTGGCCTGATTGCCTCCAACTGTGCAGTTAGTTTTTATGACTCAGCATACATGTAGCTTCGCCAGGCTGGCACCTCATTCTCACATTTGTCTCTTGTGGCATGTAACATTTTCTTTGGTACTAAATGATAATGGTGAAGTGAGTGATGTCAAGCCATGAAATTCCAGATTGTGTTGGATCATGGTTCTGTTGCTGCGGAAGGCCCACAGCATTTCATGAATGCTCAGATTTTGAGCTGTTAAATCAATCCGATTTAGGATTATAATAGTGGCAGACAAAATGAGGAAGGGCATCCTCACTGTAAAGGTGGGACTTTTTATCAACAAGGATTGTGTGGTGCCTATTTCTACCATTATAGTATTATTATGGATAATTGCATCAGTGGGAGGTAGATTGATGAAGATATTATGTTCTGTACTATTGGTACTGCTACAAACAGTTTCATAGAATCCCTATGTTGCAGAAGGATTAGGCCCATCAACCCTCTGATAGAGCATCCCACCCAGGCCCTATCGCCGTAACTCAACGTATTTACTCCGCTAATCACCCTAACTTACACATCTTGAGATAGTAAGGGACAATTTAGCATGGCCAATCCACCTAACGTGCACATCTTTAGACTGTGGGAGGAAACCGGAGCACCCAGCGGAAACCACGCAGACATGGGGAGAATGTGTAAACTCCATTCAGACAGTCACCCAAGGCCAGAATTGAGCCTGGGTCTCTGGTGCTGTGAGGCAGCAGTGCTAACCACTGTGCCACCATGTATCTTAAACAGCACTAATTTCTCCTTAACACCTGTATGTAAACAGAAAAATGTTTTGAGTTACTTCCCTCTTTCTAAGCAGTGGCACATTTTCCCAAAGTTTTGGTTTTAGTGTGATCCAAGTTTCTAACCCCACAACAAACTTGAGATAGGACGACCTCAAAGTGTTAATTTAATTATTCATGCTCAAAACACAGGAAGGAGGGTTTGCAACATCACCTCCATATTCAGAAAGTAAGAAGATGGATAGAGAAAAGAAGGTTTTACAGTACAGAGACCAGAAAGAAAATAAATATTGTTTTTTGTGAGTTTCAGAACCAGAATCAAAGTTCAATAAAGTATTCCTTCACAGAGGTCTGCAGGTTGAAAACTGATGCCGTAGAATTAGCTTTGCCAGGTGTGTTGACTTTACAAGATGAGAAATGAATTAGCCTTTTAGGCAATGGCACAGAATTTCCAATAGAAACAGTGTAGATGAGGCCAGTAGAACTCCTTTTTGTGTGGTTGTGGGTCAGATATTAAACAGTAGACTGGACTATTCAGTTAATGAAGGCAATATTAGCTTGTTTAAAAAACCAAAGACCTAGGTAATATGATCTGCCAGGCCTTCAACAAAGGACATGTATCCATCATTTTGCATTTGTTTGGGTCTCAAAGATTGCTAATCATCCCAGCCATTATGAGTTGAAAGGTATATTTGAGGGGCTTTTAGTCTAGGCTCTGTTTCCTGCAGGAAAGCTTGTGTTATAAATGTAGACGGCCTTTGTAAACTTTGTTTGAAGTTGGTTGTGATTGCTAGTGGCTTGTCAGAGATAATGAGGTGCAAATTTTCCCAAAACAGCAAAGTGGCATCTTCTGTTTTAGGATCACAGATATAGGATCGGCCATTTTAAGGATTACATTCAGCTAAGGACCAATTTTAAAATGTAGAAATAGCAATGAATATATTGTAGAGATATTTTATTAATAAGTTCAGAGATCATAGTCCACACAGTACCTTCCATACTTTTTTCAAGCGGTGTATTGATTAATTTGCCAAGAGAGGATCATACATGGTAATCTGCAGGAAAATTATTTGCCTATGTTTGGCCAGACACCATGAGGTCTCACGGGTGACTCCTACAGAAATGAGTTATCTGCCGCTGTCCCTCCACAGTATACCAAAATGCTACCATTTCTAGTTGCAACAGCTTGCATTTGTATGGAACTTTTATTGTAATAGTCAGGATGCTTGAATGAATGTACATTGAGTCATCTCAATGAGATGAGAGTTTGACTGCTCTTGACATCAAGGCAGCATTTGACCAAGTGTGGCATCAATGAGAATTGGGGGAAAACTCCCTGCTGCTTGGAGTCATAACTAGAACAAAGGAAGATGCATATGGTTGTTGGAAGTCATTCAGTTAAGCTCCACGACTTTGCTATGTGAGTTTCTCAGGTAGTGTCCTAGGTCCAACCATCTTTAGCTGCTTCACCAATGATCTTCCTTCCATCACAAGGTCAAAAGTAGGGATATTTGCTGATAATTGAACAATATTCAGCACAATTCGTGACTTTTCAGATACTAAAGCATTCCATGTTGAAATGCAGCAATACCGAGACAATAATCAGACTTGGATTGAGAAAGGGAGTGACAAGTAACATTTGCGCCAAACAACTGCCAGGCAATGACCATCTCCAACAAGAGAGAATCTAACCACCGCCTTTGATATTCAATGGTATTACCATTGTTCTCCACCAAGTTACCCACCATCCTGAATCGGAAATATATTGCTGTTCCTTCACTGTCACTGGTTAAAATCTTCGAATTCTCTCCCTTACAGCACTGTGGGTGTACCATGATTTACAGCGGTTCAAGAAAACAGCACCACCACTTTCTGAAGGACAATAAGCGATGGGCAATAAATGCTGGCCTAGCCAGCAAAGCCTACATCTCTTGAATGAATAAAGGCATAATAGACAACAATGCCAATAAGATTTATAAGATTAATATGCACAAACGAACTAGACTCATTATGCTGTGGGAAGCTTGGATGATTTGCTAAAGTGCTGTTAATTACAGCTGATTGTGGATATGTCTTTTCAGCTGAAATTGGGCTTCATAATCTATTATTTCAGACTCACCTTCATTCCTTCTCTGTCAACAGTTGTGGCAGAACTTGCTCATTCTCTTGCTGAACTCAATGTGTGTGGAAATTGCACACTGTTCAATACACTACTCCAATTTTGAATGCTCTATCCAATCTTTTAGTTATTCTTCAGATGTGGGTGTTGTTGGCAAAGTGGTGGCTGTTGCCTTCCTGAACTGCTGCAGGACCTCTCTAATATCTATACATTAAAATTTCAAATTTTTAATGTTGATTTTTAAGTACTTTGGTATAAATATGTGTCATATTGAGTCTGCAGAGTTTGTGGCTGTGTTGAGGGATTAAACAAGTCTTTGGAAGACATCTTGCGTCCCTAAAAAGCCTATCGTCAAATCTCCGTCCTCTTTCAAATAAACATGGCGAGAAATGAAACCGATTTGGCAGCCCACATCCCCTCCCTATCCACCCAAAATGATCAAGCAGTATTTTGCATTATTTGATGTATGTGGTCAAAGACAACCCGTATATTAGTTGAATAAATCCTGTTTCTGGTCATGCATAGCACAGGGTTGACCGTGAGAGCCAATTGTATGCAATCTCTAATTCTGTGCTGCTTTGGAAAAATCTGTCACCCAGTACAAATGCTACACCCATTTGTGGTTCTGCCAAGTCTTTTACTATTCGACTGTCTTGCCACTGATTTCTTTGTCGCATCTGGATTCCTTATAATGGAGCATTAAAGGGATGGAAAAGACATGAGTCACAGCAGAGAGGAGAAAATGGTGATCAGAAGAGCAGCAAGTATGGGGCTGTCTGTGGCTTGGTTTGGGGGATGCGGGGTAAGTTGGCGAGGCTATGACAGGAATGTCAGCGAGCAAAGTGGAGGAGATGACATTGTGATTAGACGGTTAGGATGAGGGCGTAGGGTGGGGAATAGTAATTAAAAAGTTCCAGAGCTCCGTATTTACATGTTGAAATTTTGGGAACTCAAGAGATGGTTGCCCATATTAGCTTCCTCTGAGGGACTATCGGTGGACAGATTAAACTGTTTCACACTGATTTTTTTCAGAGCTTCAAAGTTTCAGGATTTGTCTGGAGGATTCTTCAAGCAATCCTAATGCACATTGCATAATTGTTAAAAGCTAAATCCACCATCAGGCTGCTCAAGCTGGTAACACCCAGTGAGAGACGGTAGCTCACAACATAAATTATAAGCATATTGTCATAACAATCTAGTTTCATGGTTTACATTAATATTTGAGAGGTAAGTTTTAGATTTGGGAAGATTGAAGTTGTAAGGGTAAGTAGTTAAAATGTTGGACTTTAAAAATTGTCAGAGTATCTCAAAAAATGGTAGTTCAAAAGTTTCCATGTCTACTTCTGAAGTCAGAGTTAGGAGGGTAAAAACCATTTAAAAAAACAGACAGCTTTCATTTAGCTGGGGAACTGCAGACAGAGGCAGTGCTTTCCTGTCCTGCCCGCAATGGGAATTGCAGCAGGCGGGACACGGGCCACCCTGCCACTGATCTCAGGCAGGACTTTCCAGTCTTGGGGCGAGTGTGGCTGGAAAATAACACAGTAAAAAGTCTGACAACACCAGGTTTAAGTCCAACCGAATTATCTGATAGTAAACTCAATAGCTTTTTACTGTGTTTATCCCAGTCCAACGCCGGCATATCCACATCATGAAAAATAACACCCAGTAAGTCTGATGAGAGTGATACAGACTGGAAACACTAGCTCTGTTCTCCATAGATACAGCAAGAAAGCTCACAACACCAGGTTAAAGCCCACAGGTTTATTTGGCAGCACAAGCTTTTGGAGTTTCGCTCCTTCATCAGGTCAGTGAGGACTTCTGATCACAAACAGGGCATATACAGACACAAGTCAATTTACAAGATAATCATTGGAATGCAAGTCTTTACAGGTAATCAAATCTTAAAGGTACAGACAATGTGAGTGGAGAGAGGGCCAAGCACAAGTTAAAGAGGTGTGTATTGTCTCCAGCCAGGACAGTTACTGAGATTTTGCGAGTCCAGGCAAGTTGTGGGGGTTACAGATAGTGTGACACAAACCCAAGATGCCAGTTGAGGCCATCCTTATGTGTACAGAATTTGGCTGTCAGCTTCTGCTCAGCGATTCTGCGTTGTCATCTGTCGTGAATGCCGCCTTGGAGAATACTTACCCGAAGATCAAAGGCTGAATGCCCGTGACTGCTGAAGTATTCTTACAATGTGTTACGTTTGTGAGTTTACTATCAAATAAATTGGTTGGACTTAAACCTGGTGTTGTCAGACTTCTTACTGAAGTATTCTTACCCCAGTCCATGCTGGCATCTCCACAGATACAGTCAGACCTGCTGAGATTTCCCAGCATTTTCTGTTTTTGTTTGAAATCCAACATCTGCAGTAATTTGCTTTTCTCTGGTAAGAATTGCCCTGGCTTCATTTGAAATTTAAATTAGTCAGGATCTTGATGAGAGCAGTTTGTTACACTAACATCACAGAATGAAAAGGTGTTATTTTGAAGCTAAAAGTTAATTAATCTAGAAATCTATCAGGCATTTTAACTAACTTCTGTTGCCATAGAGATGTGTAATTCAGTGTGGAGCCCTGGTTGGAATTCTGAGTAGTCTGTGGGGTTTTTGCAAGATAGTCTTTGGGGATGGAGCTGAAAGTACTGGGGTTAGTGGTCGTAAACCCCGAGTTCAGCAAGCTGAAATAATTTGATAAGAATTTGATAAGAGCTGAAAAGCAGCTGTAGACCCGAGGTAAAAGGGCAATCAGAAATCCAGGGTATTTTTGATGTAAAGGCACTAAGAAGTTAGTTTGGAGAATGTAGTGAAGCTGAGAAGTCCACAGTAGTGAGACTTTGAACAGAAATTGAAAAATCATTTACTCAAAAGCTGATGGAAGGATTCCCATTAAATGTCATATCTCAGAGAATAGCTCGAACATAGAAGAAATCAAAGTGAATTCCTGTGAGCTGTGGCACTTTGGTTTGGTCCCTCAGAGTGAAAGAACCATCAGCAGCCTGTTAAGTAGCCAAAGTCTTCCAGGGTAAAAACAAATTATTGTGGATGCTGGAATCTGAAACCAAAAGAAAAATTGCTGGAAAATCTCAGCACGTCTGGCAGCATTTGTTGGGAGAGAAAACAGCTGACATTTCGAGTCCAGATATCTTCATCATACCCTCAGACCTTCTTGTCTCTGAGGCTGAGCGTGCTGTTCTCAACAAAGGACTCAGCTTTATATCCTTACGTTCCCACCTCAATGAATTCTGGGCTCAACATGATGTTGAACTCTTCTTTCGTTGCCTTTGTCTCTGTGCCCGCTTCTTTGGGCAAGAGTCCTCCCCCCGTTCCACAGATCCTTTGACATGCCTCCAATATCCTGCCCCCAATTGGGCATCCGGCCGGGACAATTACTTGCTATCGATTTTTTCATTGGGATCTGTCGATTGGCCGTCTTAATTTTTCTGCACCCCTCACCCATTCCAACCTCTTTCCTTTCGAACCTTCCGCTCTTCGCTACCTCAGGTCCAACCCTGACATTGTTATCAAACCTGCCGACAAAGGGGATGCTGTCGTCATCTCACATACTGACCTCTACCTTACAGAGGCTGAGCACCAACTCTTAGATGAATGGGATGGATAGGATAGAGGTGGAGAGGCTCTTCCCGCTCAGAAAGGACAGTAGGACTAGAGGGCACTGCCTCAAGATAAAGGGGGGACAGTTTAGAACAGAGTTGAGGGGGAACTTCTTCACTCAAAGGGTGGTGAATCGCTGGAATTCTCTGCCCGTTGAAGTGGTGGAGGCTGCCTCGCTCAATATTTTTAAGACGCGGGTTGATAGGTTTTTGATAGGCAAGGGGATTAAGGGTTATGGGGAGAGGGTGGGTATGTGGAACTGAGCCACGACAGATCAGCCATGATCTTATTGAATGGAGGGGCAGGCTCGAGGGGCGAGATGGCCTACTCCTGCTCCTATTTCTTATGTTCTTATACTTCCTCCTATTTTTCCTTGGACCATGACCACACCACTGAACATCAAGCCATTATCTCCAACACTGTAACAGACCTCATTTCTTCCAGATGCCTTCCCCCACATTTCCCAACTCCAGACAGCCTGCTTCTACTTAATCCCCAAATCCACATAAAGGACCATACTGCTAGGCCCATTGTGTCAGCTCTTACCCCACTGAACTTATTTCCTCCTGACTCCATCCTCACTCATCTGGTCTATTCCCTCCCCACCTACATCCGGGATTCCTCTGACGCCCTGCATCATATTGACAGCTTTCAGGTCGCAGGCCCTAACTGCCTCCTATTCACCTTGGATGTGCAATCTCTCTACATCTCCATCCCATACCAGGATGGCCTGAGAGCTCTTCACTTCGTTCTTAAAAAGAAGCCTGAACAATTCCCATCCATGACCACTCTCCTCTACCTGGCTGAACTCGTTCTATCTTTCAACAACTTTTCCTTTAACTCATCCCACTTTCTCCAAATCAAAGGTGTAGCAATGGGTACCCGCATGGGTGTAGCTACGCTTGTCTTTTTATGGGGTGTGTGGAACATTCCTTGTTCCAAGCACACCCAGGTCTCCTCACACAACTCCTTTACTGGTATATCAATGACTATTTTGGTGCCACTATATGTTCTTGCTCAGACCTCGAAAAATTCATCAACTTCGCTTCCAGTTTCCACCACTCAAGTGCCTTCACCTAGTCCATCTCAGACACTTCCCTTCTCTTCCTTAACCTTTGTGTCTTTCCGGCAATAGACTATCTACCAATATCCATTACAAGCTCATTGATTCCTACAGCTCCAAGACTACAGCTCTTTGCACCATACATCCTGTAAGGACTCCATCCCTTTCTCTCAGCTTTTTCACCTCTGTCGCATTTGTTCCGATAATGCCACTTTCCAAAGTGATGCTTCTAATATGTGCACCTTTTTCCTCAACCGTGGATTTCCACCTACAGTTGTTGATAGGGCCCTCAACAACGCGCAGTCCATTTCCCATGTTACTACCCTCATCCCCTCCCCCCCTCTCAGAACAAAGATAGAGTCCCCCTTGTTCTCACATTTCACCCCACCAGCCTCCATATGCAAAACATAATCCTCCGCCATTTTCGCCAAGCCCAGCGTGATTCCACCACTACACACATCTTCCCTTCACGCCCTCTGTCAGCATTCCGCAGAGACCGTTCCCTCCTAGTTCACTGGTCCGCTATACCCAACACCTCTTCCATTGCTCATGGCACTGTCGATGCAATTGCAGAAGGTGTAATACCTGCTCCTTTATCTCTTCCATGCTTACTATCCAAAGTCCAAAACACTCATTCCAGGTTAAGCAGCATTTCACTTGCACCTCTTTCAATTTGGTCTATTGCATTTATTGCTCGCAATGTGATTTCCCCTATATTGGAGAGACCAACTGTAGACTAGGGGAATGCTTTGCTAAGCACCTTTGGTCTGTGCGCAATCCCCGACCTTCCCATTGCCTGCCATTTTAACACATGATCTTGCTCCCATGCACTCGTCTGTCCTTGACCAGCTGCAATGTTCCCAGTGAAGCTCAATGCGAACTGGAGGAACACCATCTCATCTGCCGGTTAGGAACAATTACAGCCTTCCGGTCTCATCATCGAATTCAACAACTCCAGATGATTAGCTCTACCCTACCTCGACCCCTTTGTTTTCATTTTAATTTTTTTACTGTTCTCTACTTTTTATTTCTTTATTGTCTTTCTTCATTTTTCTTTCTCCCCACTCTTTCCCTCTACTTCAGCCCCCTTTCCTTCCCCTGTCCCCCTTTTTCTAAATTTTACCTCTCCTCCACTCATTCACCTCCTTCCACATCTTCATCTGTTACAATTTACCCTCTGAGTTCAGCTTCTCTGTCGTTTAGTCATTCACACCCTTTATTCTCTCTATGAACTGCCATATGCAGCCTTTTCCCCTGGTTTTCTGGGCTATGACTCATTTTTCATTCCCTCACCCTGCAGTATAAATACCTCCCAATTTCCAGGTCTTTTAGCTTTGACAAAGGGTCATCTGGACTCGAAACGTCAGCTCTTTTCTCTCCCTACAGCTGCTGTCAGACTTGCTGAAAGCCTTCCAGATATTGGCTGTGCAAAGTCACAAGAGAAAAGAGGAGAATTTTCATCTAATGTGATTGTATTTTATTAGGCTTCTTGATAAAATATAAGTATTCACCTAAGACAAGTGCTTGGTGTTTTTGAAATCAGTATAATTGTCTGGATGGTGCTCTAAAAATCCAATGGGATTTTTCCAGTGAAATCAACAATAATACATCTGCCTATTAAAATAAATTATACTATCTGGATTGTTTAACAGTTGTGGTGGGATCATCTATAGACTGCGCACAAACTAACACAATATTACAACATGTCCTTAATATTAATGGCCTATGCTTTATATATATTGAATGATATTTGTAACCAGATGTCACCAGTCTCGGACCTTTCTACGATTCTTTGGTGAATTGATCAGTGAACCTTGAAAGGGGAAAACTGCATGATTGACGAGGTTTAACAACAGGGTGGGGAACAAGAGGGGGAAGCACCGTGTTCTCATGGTTTACTTTCCAGTTCTGAAGCCACACATAATACTTTTAAAATCCTTTGTGATGTTATTGAAACAAGTTGGCTTTCAGCAAAACCCTGAATTACACAGAATTGTTCCAGGGCAGGAGACTAGGGAAATTAAATATTGTTCTCTAATGTCCCCAGAATCCAGCAAGAGGTAAACAATCTACTAATAGTCACCAGAAGATGCTGACCTGAGATGATTATTTACTCATAGATCGCACCTTTGGTCCAGATTGAGAAACTTCTGGCGTGACAACAAACATGATGGGTTAAATAACGTTGGAATTTGGACTCGCCTAATGATTTTTATCCGTCTTTTTATTCAGTAAATATACTGGCGACGAGAAAACATATATCCCCTCATAGCCCCTTAATACAACTGCCATTATGTAGTGTGGGTTGTGATGATAAATGACATCGGATTTACGTTACTACCTGCGGCCTGGTGAAAGTGGGGAAATGATGTGACAGCTTCACTCCGCCACCCTCTGGCCGCTCCATCTCCAGCACTCTCACTCCCATGCGCATGCGCTCGTATGCTCCGGAAATTACCGAGGGCAGCGAGCCCCTCTTCTCCGGAAATTACCGAGGGCAGCGAGCCCCTCTTCTCCGGAAATTACCGAGGGCAGCGAGCCCCTCTTCTTCGGAAATTACCGAGGGCAGCGAGTCCCGCTTCTCCGGAAATTATCGAAAGCAGCGAGCCCCTCTTCTCCGGAAATTACCGATTCCCCTTTCGGGGCGAATCAAAGTCACGGTTGCCATAGAGATCTTGGATCCTCTATGATTTGTTCCCATTTTCATCCTGTATCTCTTCCTTGATTCATTCGGACGGACCTGACTTTAAAAGAAAATATATATATTATTTAACCTCTGTTACTGTTAACCGGGCCGGCAGGCGGGCAGTCACTGATCTGATCGGTATTCGGGAACGAAACGTGGCACTTATCCTTTCTTCTCCGAGATCAGTGTGCTCCAGAGACGGCGTGCGCGAGCGTGGGGTCGGCGTGCGCGGCCCCGGTGGCCTCCAGAGCGAGCTCGAGCTCGAGAACGAGTCCTTTCCCCGGAAGTGGTGGCGCAGGGGCCGGTGGAAGGCCCGGCTGTAGCCGCGCTGTGACAGGGCTGGATAATGGCGGAGGCAGCGGCATCCATGGGGACGACGGCGGCAGCGGCGGCGGCAGCAGCAGCAGGAGGCGGCGGCGGCGTTGGCTGGACTAAACAGGTTACTTGCAGGTAAACAACAAAGATAATGTGATACATGGCACACAGCTCTCGTATGCGCTCGCATGTAGTCAGGGACAGAACGGTAAAAGGCCTATTAGGGGCGATCTGTTTAGAGACAGCGACAATAACAGAGAATGCGATTTGAACAGTCCCCAGTTGGGCGAAAGCTCGCGCTGCCCCCATATGGGTTTGTAGGTAAGGTTTGTATCTGATGCAATTCTTTTCTACGACGTATCGGTTGAACTCCCTCTTGATTTCTGAATTTCTCAAATGTTCAGAGAACAGTTGATCTTCATAGGATCCTGAACATCTTACTGTAATTTACTTGTTTTTTGAAAGGGTGTTTTTGTTGACTGTGATGTAACTTTGAAAGTTGCTGAGAAACTTTTGGGTCATGTCGTCAATCAAACACTGCTATGAGTTGAAGTTTCCTCCATTTTTGTAATTTAAATGATTTAAAACTAAATGTGCCCTTGTTTTAAACTATGTATACTCATTGTTTGTGAACACGGTGTATAATTTTCAGTAAAGATCGGGTCGAGAGCTCATCGCTTCTGCTTAACTAGATTTCAGAGAGAAAACTGGTCTATAGAAAACTTTTTTTTCATGCACCTCCGCCCAGAAAGTGCAAGCCTCTTTTTTATAATTGCACGTGGTTTTGTAGATTGTAAACTTGTAGATTGATGCTGTAACTCGGCACTTGAAGCAACAGTGGGGAATGGTACACTGATCTAGCATTAATACTTTCGTTTTGGAGATGGAATGTGAACGTGATATAGATAAGAGTCACAACGCACGTTGCTACATTCTGAGGGGACAAAACTGGCAGATGGAGTTCAATGTAAGGAAGTATGAGGAAGTTATTTGAATCTAAGAAATGTCATTTTCTAAATGGCAAGAAGCTACCTACTGGATGAGGAGGGAGAATTATGAGTCTACCTACAGAAATAACTAAAAGTTAGTGGATTATGTAAAATATCATTTTAGAAAAGGCATAGGGAGTGTTGTCTTTTACTTTGGATAGGCTGGAATACAAAGTAGTGAAAGTTATGTCTTCCCTGATAGTGCTCTGGTTAGACTCCATCTAGAGTACTGCATTCTGTTCTGGCCTCTGCGTCTCAGGAGCATATCTTGATTTTTGAAGTGGGTGGTGTGCCGATTTTGCAAAATTATACTAGGGCCAAAATGGTTGAATTACTGATATCAGGGCAATTAGAGGACAGTGTATTCCTTTAAATATCAAAGGTTAAAGGGTGATCCGATGAGGTGTTTGCGATGATCGCAAAAGTTTATGGCCCCTCTCTCTATCCAATTTCGTCTGGAGGAGAAGTCCATAAACATAAATTTAAAATTAGAACTCAGCTGTCCAGCATGATGTCAGAAAACACTTCAAACACAATGGAAATTTGAAATTCTCTCCCTCCAAAAAAAAGTTGTTGAGGCTTGAATTGAAAATTTTCAGAACTTCAATGGATAAATTTTTCTGAGATAATTTTTGAGAAATTATTTATTCATGAGATGGAGCATCACTGGCAATGCCAGCATTATCACCCATTTCTAATTGCCTTTGATGGTGAGGTACTTTGGCTGGAGTCATCTTGTACTTTTGGGTATGGAGTTCTAGGATTGTGACCCAACAAAAGTGATGGAAAGGAGATATTTTTCCAAGTCAAGATTTTGTGTGACTTAGAAGAGAACTTGCAAATGGTGATGTTGCCATTCTTCTGCCTTTGTTCTTTACAGTGGTAGAGTTTGTGGGTTTGGAAGATATTGTTGAAGAAGCTTTGACAAATCGCAGTAGCAAGATGGTGCGCCTTGCAGTCACAATGTGCTGTTGGTGGGCAGAATGAATATTTAATATGGTGGAAGGATTACTGATCAAATAGCTGATTTGTCCTGGATGATGTTGAGCTTGTGTGTTGGAGCTGCATGCCTTTACGGAAGAACATTTCATCACACTTCCAACATGCCTTCTGGATAGCAGACAGACTTTGAAGAGCATAAGAAATAGGAGTGGACCACATGGCCCATTGAGTCTGGTCTGATTTCAATACAACTGTGGCTGATCTTTGGCTTTGTCTCCATTTTCTGCTCCCATATCCATTAATTCCCTGAAAGACCAAAGTCAGGAGATGCCACAGGATACCAGCCTCTGACCTGTTCTTGTCTGAGGTCACAATATTTAAATAACTGTAGTTGAATTCTTGTCAGTGGTAACCAGGATGTTGATGGCAAATGGTTTAGACATGGTAATGCCTTTGAATGCCATGGGGACCGGGAGTAGGTAAAATCTCTTTTTCTGGGGATGGTTACGCCTGGCACTTGTGTGGTCTTTGCCGATTATTTGTGCAAACTTGAATGTTGATCAGATTTTGCTGCAGGTGGATAAGGACCGAGTTGAGAATGGAGCAGAACACTGCAATCATCACAGACCCACTGTTGACAGTATGGTGAGAAGGTCATTGGTGCAGGTAATAAGGTTGGACCTCGAATACTGGCCGGAGAAATCCCATGCAGCAATGTCCTGAGGCTGAGATGATTGACCATCAACAAACACAATCATCTTCCTTTGTGCTCAGTACGTCTCAACCTGTGAACAGTTTTCCCATTGGCCCTCAGTTGACTTGAATTTTACTAGGGCTTTTTAATGCTACATTGTCAAATGCTGCCTTAATGTCAATCGGGCAGTCACAGTTGCTTCACTTTCTGAATTGAGCTCTTTTGTCCATGTTTGGACCAAGGCTACAATAAGCTCTTGAGCCTCGTGCTGTTGAGCAAGCTGTCCTGCTGGAATCCAAACTGAGCATCAGTGTGCAGGTTATTGTTGAGTAAGGCCACTGTCTGTGAACGAGCCATAATTGGCCAGATTGGATTTGTGCTATTTTTTGGGGACAGGACAATTTCCACATTGTTGAGTAAATGCCGAATGTTGAAACTGCGATGTAGCAAGCTCTTGTGCCCATTTTTGATGTTTATAGAACCAAGGTGGGTAGTTGGAGTATCGATCCAGATAAGCTATGATCTAACTGAATGCTGGATCAGTTTGGGCTGAATGACCTGTTCCTGTGTCGGAGTTAATAGAGTCATAGAAATGGAAGTACAAGAAAGAGAAAATTTATGCCGTGCAAGTTTATTTTTATATTCACTTTTTTAAAAACTTACTTTGTAAAGGTTCAGTCTTGAATAGCAAATTGGTTGTGAATATTAAAACAGTTCTCACCAGACCCAAATTTGTTTCTATTATAATAGTTTTATGTCAAGCCTGAGTTAAAATTCAATCATAAAATAAAAATATTTTTAGGAATAATAAATACTGCTTTATTGCTTTAGTAAATTGAATGTTTTAAACTTAATATTGTCTGTGCAAAATATTTTTCAAGAGGTGACTGCATTGTTTTGAAAATGTTATTGTTGGTGTGGAGAGTACCAGTAGGACCTGTCCAAAATTGGCATTAATATTATTTGTAGTTAAATTTTATGTTTTCACTAGCTGCGGAACACAGTTGAAACAGCCTGATTGTGATGCAAATTCAGTCATGCCCTTATCATTTGTGAGTTACCATCATTTACTTGTGTGAATTTGTCATCATATGTCATCTTGACGCTTTGTTACAGATGCAGAATGGTTTTTGAAATGGTCTACACCTCTGAGGTGAAATCTGAAACCGACAAGCACTTTCAAAATCACAAAATTCTATATCCAAGTGGCAATCTGAGTAATCTGAAGCTCTGTTTACTTAACAGTTTGTGTGGCCTTAATCTGTGTTACATTATAGAATTCCTATACTGCAGAAGGAGGCCACCTGGCCCATTGAATGTGCACCCTCCCACCTCCAAAACAGCATCCCACCTAGCCTCATCCCCGCAACCTTGCATGTGTACGATAGTTAATCCACATATTCTTGGATTAAAAGCGACAATTTAACATGGCCAGCCTACCTAATTTACACATCTTTGGGCTGTGGGAGGAAACAGAAACACCCAGAGGTAACCCACGCAGAGAACACGCAAACTTCAAGCCACAATCAATAACCCAATGCAGGAATTGAACCTGGCAAGCCATTCAGTTCGTCACTTTAAGACCTGAATGCCTTACTTGTGTGTCAGTAACTAGGACAATGTTATTACCATCACTGAATCCCAACTGTCAACATTCTGGGGATTATTACTGAATAGACACTGGACTTCATCAACCTATAAATATTGTGGTAACGAGAACAGATCAGACAATGGGAATTCCGCAGAGCATAATTCACCCCCTGATTCTTCAGAGCCTGTCCCACATCTACAAGGTACAAGCCATGAGTGTGATGGAATATTCTTCACTTGCTTGGATGCGTGCAGTTCCAGCAACATTCAAGAAGCTCAACATTACCCAGGATAAAGCAGCCTGCTAGATTGGCACTCCATCTACCACCATAAAAATTCACTCCCTCCGTCACTGCCTCATAGTAGCAACATTGTGTACCATCTACAAGATGCACTGCAACAATTCGCCAACAGGCCAATCAACCTAATCAGCACATCTTTGGACTGTGAAACTGGAGTACCTGAACGAAACCCGTGCAGACTCTAGAAAGGCAGTCACCTGAGGCCGGAATTGAACCTGGCTCCGTGGCACTGTGAGGCAGCATTGCTAACCACTGTGTCACCGTGTTGCCATGCGGGTGTTCCCACTACATGTGGACTGCAAGGGGACACCTCATCACCAACTTCTCAAGGGTAGTTAGGAGTGGGTAGACAATAAATGATGGCCTAGCCTGTGATGCTCACATCCCATGATCAGATTTTTAAAAAGTGGATCTTTTTCATTTTTATTCCTTGCTATTTTGCTTGCCAGTTATGGAGTACTTTTGTCACCCTTTTTTCTTCCTACAGGAAGGATTCCTATCTTTAAAACATTTTATGTAGCATACCATGAATGCCGTCATACAAATTTTCACATACTCTGGAAATTACTCTCTAGAAATGACACTGAAGCACTTTCAAATTGTAAAATTCATTGATCAAACAAAAATGTACCTTGAAATCTATTCATCCTGTGTTGGCTTAAGTTATACTTTATGCTTTTATAGAGACTTAATTCCATCAAAGCTGAGGAATAATTGTACTGCTTTTTATAGTATAACAACTGTTAATATATTACACCAATACACCCTTTTGATTTAGCGTAAACAGTGGTGTGAGTTGATCTTTCCATTTCAGCTTTGCTCATTTGATAGCAATGTTGATTCTGAATGAGAAAATGAATGATTTAAGCCCCACTCCAGAATTTATGTACGTAAATAGGCTTATATTTCAATGGAGTAAATAATAAGGACCTATTGCATTAACACATTAAACTGAGGCACTGTCTGCTTGTTCTGTTAATAAAGATTATCTTACACTATTGAAAGGAGAGTAGTTGGTTTCCTCGTGCTCTGATTAACATTACTGTCACAAAAATAAGACCAGATTATTTGGTCACTTATGCTATGAGCGAATTTCTGCAAAATGCCATCTGTGATTACCCATGAGCAATTACAAAGCCTTAATTCATTCTGGTTGAACTGCTTCATGGTATTTTGAAAGGTGAAATGTTGCACTTATTTTTGTTCACTTTCTTGTGTTTGATGTGGATTCATCAAATTCCAAGTGTTCCGGATGCAGAACATTATCTGACTTGGAGTCTGATGTTTGCAGTAAGTTTAATCTGTGATTGATCTGAGAAATTTACTATACAGGCAGCTTCTATTACCTAGATTCCTACACTGAGTACTCCAATAAAACACCAGGTTAGCTGCGAATTGTCAGAGTTGTTCTCCTGAAGTTCAAGTGGCTTGAGAATAACATTAAGCCAATTTACTAGTAGGTTATAAACCTATAAAACATTATTCCATGGTAAATCACTTATTCGGCTTGAATGTTTCTACTTATTCTCCCTCACTTTCAGTTGTGTGCAGTTATTAAAGGATAATAGGAATTTAATTTTTTTAAACTATTTATCTCCCTTGACATCACTCATAATAAGTCAAACTGTACTTTTTTAAAAGAGCAGGAATGTATTATTCTCCTGTAAGATTAAATAGTCTCCTTTTAAGGTCACAAAGTCAAATTTTATGTATATAAAGTGCTTGAGGTCATTCAGAGTTTAATTGTTTGATGAGGCAAATATGCAGATTGGAAATGCTTGCAATTTTAAAAATCCAAGTTAGAATCATCACTTTTTTCAGCTTATTTTTGTATCTGTAATTTTGATCCAAGTTTGAATAAAATTCAGATTGCAAAAGCACATAGCCTTCATTTTTGGTAAGCGAGAGGTGCAATGGCTGAAACTGTATTTGAATAATGTATAAGATATGAAGAAACAAAAATTGGAACTTCTGGAGACAATCAGCAGGCCAGGCAGCACCCATAGCGAGAGAAATAGCCCGAGGTCATGAAGCTTCATCAGAACTGGAAAAAAAAGCAGAAATGTCAGCGGTTCTAAGTAAGTACAGGGAAGTGAGGGATAAGAACAAACATGGAGGTCTGTGATAGTGTGGAAGGAATAAGAGATTTCCAACATCAGCGGTGTTTTGGTTTTAGCAAAATATAAGAACCTGTTCTGAATCCTTATATAGAATTATCGAATAATTAGTTGTCAATATACATATGGCATTTAAATTTGAATATGTTTGAAGAGTAATTTTATAGAACATTTAAGACAGGAACAAATTCCGATTATGTTCACTAGTACTGAAAATAATTTTGTTGTGGTTTTTCCTTTTTCAGTACTTTGTCATTATGTAAGTTCTCAAAATTTTTGTAAGTCGCCATAAAATCAATGGTAACAGTTCTGGGTGTAGAACAGGTGCATTTTAGAAATTGTACCAGTCTAGCTTGAGTTTCTTCAGCTAAAATTGATATCTGATCAGCTGTATGTCCCTGAGCTGCAGGCTGCTCCTTCAAATGTACACATTGTTATTGTTTAGATAAGTTTTAATCATTTTCTTAAATTAAAATCATTTAATTTTTTCTCTCAGCAAGAACTCAAAACAAAATCAAAGGTTTTTACAATTGGCTTTTACTTATTGATATTTATGAGCAACACTATATTTGTTACTGATTTGTAGTTCATTTAAACTTCATGATCAGTAATTTTCATTTGTGTTTGCTATTGATAATGCTATTTATTCAGTTCTTGACTCAATGGTATTAAACAGTTACACAAACCAGCTTCAGAAACGTTACTTACATTCCCAAAAGATACAACCTTGATAACAAGCGTTCCAGATTTACATAAATATAACAGATCTTTAGTGATATTCATCACTATGGGTCACTGTTGAGGCCTTACTTTGTAACCATGAATTTGGTTGTAGGTTTACAGATTTCATTTTGCCACCACGACAAGCACCTGTTGCAGGGTGATGTGAATGTTAACTTTAACTTCTTTCAGCGATGAGATGGAATCTGGCACTTTTACTACTGTACACCAGCAAATCCCAGGCAGTGTTGCTCACATTGAGCCAGAAAACAGATTTGCTGTTTTCTGACAAGGCTATTATGCCTTGTAGAGCATAATGCCAAGTTCACTGATTTGTAGCAGCTGAGGTCAGATGATTGATCTGGCATTTTCCAATTCGAATTCCTCCATAATCATTTGGTATTAGTGAAATGTTGATCGAAACGTGGATGCAAGTGCTGAATGTCAGTGGAGAGGTGAGTGTAGTTGCACTTGGCACCAAAGTGTAGTATTCAACAGTGGAGGCCAAATGAAAATTCTGTAGTAACTAGGGTCACATCTGACTAAAAGGCTTTGATCTTTCTGGTACTAAGCTACAGGAAATTGCAACTAATTCAACACTGAACATTTAACTACCAATCTGAGAGGAGACGCTTCACTCAAGTTTAGAAATGAGAATTCGCTAGAGATTGTGGAGGTGGTGTCATCAGCATAATGTGGCAGTGACTCCTTATCTGTGGATGATGTTATGGTGCAATACAAGAAAATGTCAAAGAGTAGAAGCTTGCAAAAATCTAGATGTCATGCTGATACTTTGGCTACACTGTCCTTGTTTGGTTCAAAATTTATTTAAGCTGGACATAAAATGGAGGTTTTAAGGTGAATGACTGGTTGACAATGTCAGAGGTTGCTGATGTCACGAAGATGTGCTTTCTGACAAATAATGATTTTTAATCCATTGGTTAAAACCTGAATCGAGCTTTTGAAAACACAGAGATTAAAGTAACTTGAAACTGCATCCCAAAATGCCTAACACAGCTTGCATTCCTATACATTCCACATGTTTTTAAAATAATTTGTGAGATCTGGCTAGGTCAGCAGTTATTGTCCTTCAGCCCTTGGAGTGAAGTCATGACTTGAGGCAAGTATGAAGGACTTGCAGCTCTGTCTCAATAGCAAGTTACCTATGACAATCGTCTGAGGTATTCAACTGTTGGAGACCAACATTTAAGACTAATTGCTTGGATGATGGGATCCTGATTAAGTTAACTACCAGACATAAGCTATCAAGTCACCTTTGGAGTACAAGGATATTGTCATTTTTTAAAATCTCCCTGGCAATTGGAGAAAGAAGGTCACGTGACAAGCCAATCCTTTATATGTTTTAAGCATATGTTTTCTCAGAAGAACTTTAGGGAAGCAGCTTAGGGAGAGGACTAAAGTGGGACCTCTTTTTCAATCCACCTGGTAAACCTTGAGCAATGTTTGCTGATTGTGATCATCCCTTTCTGCTATAGACAGAGATTTCTCAAAGAAGCTAACTCAGCAGTACCAGCTCCTGAAGAGTAACCAACTTATTTGTCTACATCTTTAAATCAGAAGCATCAAGACAATCAAATTCATCTGAAGCCAGCCAAGTCACCAAATGGCAAATTATACTCTTTTACTTTTTTTTGAACTCGAATTTGGACAACTTGTCCCCACTTTTTAAGCTACATTTGTGGATGTGATTTTCAAGTGTGTGTGCGCAATAAAGCTAACCTCTTTGTTGAACTCAGTTCTGTTTGTTCCTTCATAATCACAGCGTGTAAACAGTTAAGGATTCACTGACTCACAGTCCGCACTTTGGTGACTTGGCTGGCTTCAGACTGAGTTTGATTTTCTTGATGTTTCTGATTTAAAGTTGTGGTCAAATGAAGCGAGGGCAACAAGGGGATGCAGTCAACTCCTTACCTGGTTGTAACTCAGAGGACCGAAGAAATGACGAAGAAACTCCATTTTTGTCTCCACTTTTACCCCTCACACCACAGCTAAAACATGTTAATCAATGGCTTCTCTTTATACTCCACACTCTTATCTCTGCGAGGATCTATTCTTGGCATCTTGTACTGCATCTTGACACAGACATGAATTGATACTCCACGTAAAAGGACATTGGTGAGGAGGCGGGGGGATGAAACATCATGCTAGTAGGCAATGAGAATTTTAAATGAGGTGAGAGGGGGTGGAACAAAGCAAGGAGCTGAAAGCTTGGAGTTGATGCCATAAGATTTGTAATTATATAATTTGTTGTCATTTGTACTTTTCATTAAAAATGTTTTTTCAAACCTTGTTGCAGAAAGGATTTATACTATTTATTATGGAATAGTCAGCACCACCGTTTGTTATTGTAAAGAACAAATAGTCTTTGCTAGCAAACTGCATTTTAATCATACTAATGGTCGTTTTTTTCACCACTCTTCTCTCCTAAAGACATTTGTAGGGAAACCATTTTACATATGCCGTCAGGAGGACGTTTTCCACCGATGGTAGAGACTAGAGCTAGTGTGCACAATTTAAGAATAAGAGGTCTCACTTTTAGAGAGTAAATGAGAAGAAGTGTTGGGTGAAATCTCTCCAAAAAATTCTAAGCGTTGAATTTGTGCAAAAACTGGAGTAATTCGCGCTGGTTTTTTCAGTGGAAGTTCAGAGAAGAATGCCCCATACCGCAAAGGCCACCAGCGTGAATATTATTACATTTCAGGGGGCGGGACCTATTTCTGCTGGAGAGGCTGAAATTGGCATGCTGAGCGGGCCACATCTGCACTGATGGCCTCTTGATTGACGACCATCAACTACCACACGCCAGCCCTCCGCACACCCATTGCCCAGTCACTGGCCCCCGACTATTCCTGGGCCTAGCCTCGATTTCCCCCCCCCGCCCCCCCCCAGCCTCAAGCCCTTGGCCGTCCCCATATGCTCTGTCACCTTGGTGCTCCCTCATGCCTGGTAAGCAGTGCCCAGGTGCCTCTTGGGCAGTGGCACTTTTTCCTCAGGGTCAGGGGGCACTGCAGGGTGCTGATGCCTGGGTAGGGAGGGGAATGTTCCCCACCACCCGACCCTCGGGGGGGGGCAGCAATTGCTCTCTTTTCACTCCAGTAAGGTTGGGCTGCTAGCTCTTAGAAAGTGGGGAGCTACTGTAATTCCCAGTGGAGTGAACCACTTGGACGGTGACAGCAGCAGGGGGTGGGGAGAGCGGGGCAGGGGGGGACTCCACAAATAGTGGAGCAAACTCCACAAATCGCCCAATGTAACAGTCTCTCAGCCCTGGAAATCTTAAGTACAATACGTCCATAGGTTTCCCTTTTTCTGTGTTGCCTGTTGCTTCCTCAGTAGATTAATGAAACAGCATTTCCCCTTCACAAAACAATGTTGACTGCCTGCTTGCGTTGAGATTTTCGAAGTCCTCCCACCATAACCTCTGTGGTTAGCACTGCTGCCTCACAGCGCCAAGGATCAGGCTTTGATTCGTAGCTTGGATCGTTGTCTGTGTGGAGTTTGCACATTCTCCTCATGTTTACATGCATTTCCTCTCAATGCTCCGGTTTCCTCCCACAGTCCGAAAGACGTGTTGGTTAGGTGCATTGGCCATGCTAAATTCTCCCTCAGTGTACCTGAGCAGTTGCTGGAGTGTGGCGACTAGGGGATTTTCACAGTAACTTCACCAATATAGTACTCCACAGAATGACCATAAGCTCAGCAGGAGTTGCATGCTTCGGCTCTTGACTCAGCTTTGAGTGCTTTCAGGTAAACATAGACCTCTGTGAAGAAGTTACTATTTACAGTAAAGCAGTTTTGAAACTAATGTGGTATTTACTTCCCACTGATAATATCATTGAATAGCCCAGCAGGAAGAACGAATCGAGATGGCCTCCTTTGATCTCAGAAAATTGATGTTTTTGTTTATTAATTGCTCTAATGTTCAAAGAAAGTTGTCACTTAAATTTTGTGGTTGAACCAAAAGGATCTTTTGAATAAAAACAGGTTCACTTGTTCTTGCTGCCTCGGTCCAGTTGCTTTAATGTTTTCCAGTGTGTTTGTAATATTCTTTCTTCAGCCCCTGAGGTTTTTCCTGCCACAACCACCATTGACAAGTCTGCAATTACTCATACTTAACCTTATCGTTACACAGCTTAAAATAGAAGCCATGTTAGGAAAGACGATGTCTGTAATTGGATGTTTTCAATGTTCAAGTGGGATTGTTTGAAAAGTTCGTACCCCCTGTTGTGTATGATGGAAATCTGAGTGACTTGCCAAAATCTTGGATCATTCTCTTTCCTTTGCCTTAAGATACTTTTTTTATTGGAGCAACGATCTTCAGCTGCATCATGATATCACCTTCCTTCCATTATAAGGTTGGAAGTAGGAATATTTGCTGGGGTGTGATTGAACACCATGTTCAACACCACTCGCAACTCCTCAGGTACTGAAGTAGTTCATGTCCAAATGTACAAGACCTGGTCAATATCTGGGTTTAGATTGACAAGTGGCAAGTAAAGTTCACACCCACAAGTGCCAAGCAATGACCATCTTCAACAAGAGAGAATATCTAACCATCTCCCTTTGACATTCAACAGCATTACTATTGCTGAATCCCTCATTATCAACATTCTGGGGGTAACCATTGACCAGAAACTGGACTGCACTAGCTATATTTATAAGAGCAGGTTAGAGGCTAGGAATCCTGCAGTAAGCAACTTGCCACTTGATTCATAGAAACATAGAAGATAGGAGCAGGTGGAGACTATTTGGCCCTTCGAGCCTGCTCCAACATTTATTGCGATCGTGGCTGATCATCTAACTCAGTAGCCTAATCCAGCTTTCTCCCCATAACCTTTGATCCCATTTGTCCCAAGGGCTATATCCAGTAACCTCTTGAATACATTCAATGTTTTGGCAACAAATACTTCCTTTGGCAATGAATTCCACAGGCTCACTATTCTTTGGGTGAAGAAATGTCTCCTCACCTCCATCCTAAATGGACTACCCTGAATCGTCAGACTGTGACCCCTGGTTCTGAACTCTCCCATCATTGGGAATATCCTCCCTGCATCTACTCTGTCTGGTCCTGTTAGAATTTTATCAGTCTCTGAGATCCTCCCTCATTTGTCTGAACTCCAGCGAAAACAATCCTAACCTCATATGTCAGTCCTGCCATCCCCGGAATCAGCCTGGTAAACTTTCACTGCATTTCCTCGAGAGCAAGAACATCCTTCCTCAGAGAAGGAGACCAAAACTGCACACAAAACTCTACGTATGGCCTCACCAAGGTCCTGTATAATTCAACAACACATCCCTGCTCCTGTACTCAAAATCTTTCGCAATGAAGGCCAACATGCCATTTGCTTTCTTTATTGCATGCTACACCTGCGTGCTTGCCTTCAGTGACTAGATTCCCCAAAGCCTGTCCACCATCCATAAGATACAAGCCAGGAGTGAGATGTAAACTTGACTGGATGAGTGAAGCTCCAACAACACTCAAGCTTGACGTTGATGCCATCCTGCACAAAACAGCCCACTTGATTGACACTCCATTCACTATTTCCATTAATGTCGAACAGTGGTAGCAGTGTGTCCCATCTACAAGATGCAATGCAGAAGTTCTCCAATGTTCCTTAGGTAGCACGTTCCAAACCCACAACTTCTACCATCTAGAAGAACAAGGGCAGAGACACATGGACCACCTGGACGTTCACTTCCAAGCTACTCACCAACCTGACTTGGGAACATATTGCTGTTCCTTCAGTGTCGCTGGGTCAAAACCTGGAACTTCTTCCCTAACAGCACTGTGGATGTACCTGTGGTATAAGAAGGTAGCTCGTCACCAACTTCTCCAAGGCAATTAGGGAAGAGCAATAAATGCTGGCCTAGCAAACGATGCCCACACCCCATAGATGAATTATAAAAGAAAACTTCAGTACTGTCAGAATCTGTTCTTAGAGCTTACTTATAACTTGTGCAATCACATTTGGTGCTGTTTTCTGAAATTTTCTGTACACAATGCCCTTATTAGAATGTGGATTTTTCCCAATGCTACTTTAGTGCCCGATATCCGAGTCAGCTCCCATAGAAAAGCTTGCACATCCTGTTAGACCTCTGCTCAAAATAATTTGTTATACTCTGAAAAATAAGATCCACAGTCGACCTAGTTATTTCTAGTTATGGACTTTTCACTACATATCTATGTCACTTCAGATGAATTAACATCCAAGATGATAGACATTTTGCAACAGACAGATATTGTCACAAATTAGCGTAAAATGTCAGTTTGAATAATACAGGCAGTTCTTGACTTCACATTGTTTGAGTTGTAATGAATACCATTTATGTTTTGAAAAATTGCCACCCACTTTCAAGTTGCTGATGTTGATTTTGACTTTACGATGGATGCCATACCTACCCATCTTTTACATTTGATTTATAAATTTTATATGTTTTGAACAAGTGTGGGGAAGTTGAGAAACCACCCACAGAAACGCTGATCTCCTGTACTCTTCTTTCACTGGGTCATTGGATTGCTAAAAAGAACGGTTGCTGTGGCCTATCAGCAACATATTGCCTGACAGCGCTACACTCAGATACTGAAGGACTGTTTTGGGAAATAATGCTACAGTTTGTCGGAAAAACATAGTTTTCTCCCATTGAAGCTTTTTCATAAGTTCATAAGATATAGGAGACATTAGATATTAGGCCATTTAGCCCAGCAAGTCTGCTCCACCATTTGGTTATGGCTGATATGTTACTCATTCCCATTTTCCAGCCTTCTCCCCATAACCCTTCAACCCATTACCAATTAAAAGTCTAACTACTCGTTAAATTTACTCACTGTTGCAGCATCCACTTTGGGGTAGTGAATTCCACAGATTCACAATCCTTTGGGAGAAGTAGTTTCTCCTCAACTCTGTTTTAAATTTGCTATCCCTTGTCCTAAGACTATGACCTCTAGTCCTAGAATGCTCCACAACAGGAAACATCCACTCCACTTCTACTTTATCCATACCTTTTTATCATTTTATATACCTCAATTTGATCTCCCCTCATTCCTCTAAATTCCAGAGAGTATAGGCCTGTCAATCTCTCTAAATACCACAATCCCTCATCTCTGGAATCAATCTAGTGAACCTCCTCTGAACTGCCTCTAATGCCGCTAACGCTTTCCTCAAATAAAGGAACCAAAACTGTGCACAATACTCCAGGTGCGGTCTCACCAATGCTTTGTATAGTTGCAACATTACTTCCTTAGCTTTATATTCTATTTCTTTAGCTAGAAATGCTAACATTCCATTTGCTTTCTTTATTATCTGCTGTACCTGCATGCTGGTTTTCGGTGACTCATGAATGAACATACCCAGATCCCACTGCACTGGAGCACTTTGAAGTCTTGTCCCACTTAGGTAATAAGTCACCTTCCCATTTTTCCAACCAAAATGCATGACCTCACACATTAAACTCCATCTGCCGTCTTTTGACCCACTCTCCTGACCTATCAACATCCAGTGTAGAGTTCTTATTTCCTCATTGTAACTTGCCGTCCCGCCTGTTTGGCTCAGCCAAGCTGAAGACAACAGTTACTGTGGCCTGCTGGCAGAGGTCCGAATGCATCAGGATGGTTGCTGTTGCCTGCTGGCAGTGGTCTGAATGTATTGACACAGTCGCTTTTGCTCACTGGCAGGGGGTCTGAATATATTGGGAAGGTTGCTGTTGCCCACTGGCAGAGGTCTGAATGCATTTAGATGAATGTCTAAAACCTGCGGAAAATGACGCTACAATTTGTAGTGAAAGTGCTGCCTTGCCCCACTGATGGAACTGATCCATTGTTCCTTTGGGGAAATTGGTTCCAACTTGCAACACAGTTTCCAGGAACCAATTGTGTCTGTGGTCCGAGGACTGCCTGTACAAACAGCACTTTTGAGCCATTTGATCAAATTGCTGAATACACAAATAAGTAAGTTGTACTTTGTTTTTGAAGGACCTACAAGCTATATATAGACTGTGAAATCTGCTAGATAGATACACACTACTTTAGTACTCTTGCAGTCATTTCCATAGTATGTATGCAAAGACATATCGGCGACCGACTGGCTGTCGAGCCAATGCTGTCTCTGTTGTGACTATGCTAATGATACTAGCTGGGTGACACGCTAATTGTTTGGTTATCTTTCCAGACATGTAGTTTGTTATCAGCAAATCTGAGAAATAACGGCGCACAGTAATTTCTGAGGCATGTATATAGTTTTAAGGTTTGAAATGTTATGACTGTAATTTGTATAGAACTGTAAAAAGTTTTAATCCTGCACTGTTTGCAATTCAAAGACATGTAGATTTGCAGTGGTTTATTTGAGATTGTTATGAATAAAGTATATTTTTGGGGAAAAAGTTTTGTTTTGGCTCACTTTTTTCAGATATGCTTGAAGCACAATGGACAGAATAGATGATTCTAAGCATGCAGCAAATGAAGTCATTTCAAGGGTTGTATCTTCTTGAAATTTTTTTTAAGAAAGGTTACATGAAATAGAGAATTCATTCATTTCAGATAAGCTACACAGGACATCCTTTAGCCTGGGTATGCCATTGCACATCAGACATGAGGTCCTTGCCAGAGGATAACTCCAGTGGCAAGGGAGTCTCAACGGCTGGGTATCTGCCTACTACTGCAGACTTCATCCACCATCATAGTCGTTGATATTATACGAGTATTAAAAAAATACTCAGTGTAATACTCAGTGACAAATACTTGGTCAGTGCTTTTGAAAGGAATGTGAGAAAATTGCACAAGTCCGAATATTACTTAAAACAGCGATGGCTGCATAGTTAAATAAATTAACGTAACCTGATGCACTGAGTAGTCAAATTTTGATGACCAGTGGATCTTAATCATAGATGATACTGAAGAATTACAGAACTTGATCAGGGAGGATTGGAACTGAAATGTGAAGCATTTATTTTGCAGAGACGAGCCATACTTACCTTTTTGTTTTCTTTTTGTGTCTAATAATGCATGTCTGGTTTTCCGAATAATTATTGTGTGCATGGTTTGAATCCATTCAATGCTAAATTTATAAAATGACAGGAATTACAACACACTGATGCATTTTATCCAATTCCACTGTTCAGGTTTAACTCCAATCCTATTTCCCAGCATTTTCTCAGAATCCTTTTTAAATTATTCTTTGTGAAATACTTAGCAAATTTCTTTTTTAAATTATGCTGTTTTATTTCACTGCCGTTTGTTTTAATAACTTTCATTAGGGAAAATAAGTTCTTCTGACTTCTATTTTCAGTGATAATTATCCATTTGTGCAACTTGCCAATGATTCACCAATCAATGAAGACATTGGTTCACTCCTCTTCCTCTTGAAACTGTAGTTTAAAAAAATTTTTGTCCTTAACCATCTCACTTTCAGTGAAAAGTCCAATTATTTGAGCTTTTATTCAGAAATATAATGTTGCTTTTATAATGTAATTTCATTGACTATTATCATCTATATCACAACTAATGGGGGAGCACCTAGAACCTGAAATAATTCTACAATTGTGGCATGAACAATATATTATATAAACTCTGCATGCAAATATGTACAAAACATGAATTTTTTTAACGTTGTTGTTTCCAAGTGTACTCCACCTTTTAGAGACTGGGATATTTACAATTCTGAATCCAATTTTTCTTCCATTCAATTAAGAAAACCTCTCACTGCTCTCATTTATTTCTGAAATTTATAATAACCTTGTTCATTCAACACCTCTTGTTTAAGGTGACGTTCAGTGCTTACAAAATTTGAAGCTAGAAACTTTTGTAAAATTGGAATATTGGCTTAAACTACTAAAGATTAAAGTGTGGTTACTTTATTTCAGACTATTTACATGTTGTGACATTTTGTAGCTTTACTTGGAGATTCTTTAACTTTGAAAGCTTCTCAAAGAACATAAGAGGACTTCATCCTATCTATGATATCTACAATAGTGTCACTTTGATATATATTTATCATATTTTTATATTGAAAAGCAAAGAGTAATTCTTTCACTTTCAAGTGTACCATTATAACAAATGTTAAGTGAGGAGACTAAAATTTACAGGTGATACTAAAATACAAAATTTGATTTACTGAAGTAAATAATTTTTAATAAATGCAGAAAGTTCTGGCAGTATCTGTGGTGAGAGAACAGAATTAGACTTTCAGGTCTGTGACCTTTTATGTAATGCATTGACTAATACCAACTGTAAAACTCCATAGGTACTTCATGCATGGTGTTTGCAAAGAAGGAAACAACTGCCGTTATTCTCACGATCTTACAACTAGCAAACCTTCACTGATCTGCAAATACTTCCAGAAAGGATCCTGTTCCTATGGAGACCGCTGCAGGTAAGGACCACCTATTGTGGCAATGCTAATCCTTTTTAGTTCTGAACAAAATCTAAAGTTTTTCAGAAACCCCTAAAAGTGAAGTGTTTGTGGTAGTTCATGGTGAAATGTGATGGTGCTCCATACTATGTTGTGGAATGGCATAATGTCACATGTATCTCTTCTCATTTGTAAGTTATGTCTTATGCTTTTTACCATTTACTTAATTATTTCTCTTGTGCTCAGTGCCAAAGGCCACTTCCATAAGCAAATCCTTGCTATCTCCAAACCAGATTGTGCCAATAATATGCCAGAGTTGGGTCAGATGACATTGCTTATGACTGAACAGCAACTCTTTTTTATTGTAATAACGTTTTGAATTGATTCAAACAGCAAGCTGAAGAATAAATACTCATTGAAATCGTAATGTAGCTATAAACTATAAATCTCATTTGTTATAAATAATATTATGTTGGAAAATCTAATCTGCAGTTTTCAGTTGATTACAGAACATTTAACTTGCACCTCCTTGGCTGTATGTTATCCACAAAATTGCTGACAACGCGTAATGCAAAATCTTTCTTGGCATTTCACCTTAACAGCAATGAGATCTTTGTCTGTATTTTGACAAACCTAGAGAACTCTCAAGTTGACAGCACACTTTATGCCTCTTCAAACTATTAAATTTTAAAATAACATGGTTTCAATACAAGAACCAAGCTTATCTAATTAAAACATTTGATCTCCAATAAGAGATGATAGCCTGTTTCATTATCAAGCATTTGTCTTTAAGTTATTTATTTCAAGTTGAAGAAAACAGCTTGTGCTCTTTTTTTTGCCTTGCGCTGAATTAATTGCATTGAGAATTAGCGTTTAAAAGTAGTATTTTGAATACCATAGAATAATACATATTCTGTCTAACTACAAAAAGATAGATTGTAGTAGTCACAATTAAGGTGACCAAATACATATGATAATTAAATATTTTTAAAAAGTACTTGTACATGTAGGTTTCGATTTGAAATCTGACGGTGTTTGTTGTAATATTTTCTTACTAATGAATGCACTTTGGAATGTCTGGAATTATCTGTTAAGCCAACCATATTTAGAGGCTTAATATACAAAAATAATTATCAGTACGTTGTGTAGCATTTTCTTACCCTGACTCCCTTTTTTAATTTTCTTTGTCTGGGTACTTGATGTAGTTTGCGAATCTGGGGCCTTAGGTCAATTTTTAAAATTTCTGGTAACTGATTTATGGTAGAATTTGGGAGCAGTTGCTTCCTAAATCGCTTCAATTTATCTGTCAATGATCCTTGGGTTGCCCATCTGAAATGTTCATGTCTTTGTGGTATTACAAGTATAAATAATAAACTTCATAGATTTACTCTGGATTAAAAAATGTGCAAAATTTCAAAGTATGCAATCAAATAGAAAAGTTAATTGTTAATATATAATCACTTATAGGCACTGAGCATGTTGTGTTATGCCATATGTAGAATAAGAATAGCTGTTGATGGCTTTTCTCAAGTTGAATACTGGTGTAGATGCTTTATTGTATTTTATGTATGTTGATTATATGGACAATAATATTTGGCTACACCATAACTGATCATGGACAACCTGTGTTCTGTTCAATTTCAATTACATCTAATTTGTAAAATAATTTTGTCTGATTTATGGAGCTTGGCAAGCTGATTAGAATGACTGTTATGGTCATAAAAGACTTAATGGTTTAAGTTTCACAGTCATTTAAAAGCAACCAATCAAAAAAGGCATCTCAAACATGCACACTGGACATCAGTAGTTCTTGAATAATTTCATAAAAAGTGACCTTTTTAAAAGGAGGTCATTAGTAATGAGAAAGCCATCAGATGCAGTTTTCCATTTTAGAGCTGCCACAATGCATTCCCCAACCAGTCCTATTGCCTCTTATACCTTGCATATCCTAACTAGTGGCTTTTTCACTTTCAGCAGCTTAAGCTTTACATTTTGTTCCCCATCCTAGCTATTGACTTGTGTTACTTCAGAATGCTTTTGAAGCCACTCTGCATGAGTGTTCTTTGAACCATAAAGTTTGCAATGGAACAGCAGAAGCTTGTGTGGTATGTTGCATTGCCTTTTGATCCACAGCAAGGTGTTCAACATTTCCATTGATATGCTAAAGGTGAGTGAAATGATAAAATAAAGTGCAAAAAAAACTATGAGAAGTTGCAAATGAGAGCACACTGTTTAAGAAGGAAAACAGTAAATAGTAAGAGAAAATTCAGAATAAGTTTGGAGATTCTAAAATCATAGAATCCCTACAGTGCGGAAGAGACCGTTCTGCCCATCATGCCTGCACCGACGACAATCCCACCCGGGCCCTATCCTTGCAACCTCAGACCTGTTCCCTGTAACCTCAAGTATTTACCCTGCTAATCCCCCTAATCTACACATCTTGGGATACTAAGGGGCAATTTAGCATGGCCTATCCACTTAATCGGCACATCTTTGGATTGTGGGAGGAAACTGGAGCACCTGGAGGAAACGTATGCAGACACAGGGAAAATGTACAAACTCCATGCAGTCACCCAAGGCTGGAATTGAACCCAGGTCCCTAATGCTGTGAGGCAGCAGTGCGAACCACCGTGCCGTCCTAAAGAAGTAATAATGAAAACAAAAGGATAAGTTTAAATACACAGTCAGAAAGCAGTTAAGAAAAGCAGTGAGGAAAATTGTGCAGTAGAATATAAGGCTGCATTTACACTACCACATTTATATTGATGCAAAATGGTTTTGGATACCAAGACTGTTTACAACTTGAAACACCATTTATACTGCTAATAATAAGGTGGCCTTAGGAAGAAAAGAACAGTTTTTATGGACTGAGATCCATGTACCAAGCATGCGTAGAGACAGAGAAGTTACCTTTCTTTGGAATTGAATTTAATTTCTTCTGTTGCAATGTGCTGAGTGAAGACATCAAATTTATATACTGCTGGCTCTGTGGTATGGGGATAGGAAGTAAAGAGGATTAATGAAGAGAATTGGAAGCCCTGAAAATGCTTGGGGTTGTCCATGGAGCGCTGAAATCACTAGCGGCTCTAGAGAATTGCAGGAAGAGGGAAATTGGGGATTGGGAATTGAGTGGTACATGAGATGGAAAAGGAGATTAGGAAATATGGCAGGATGGCAGAAATGGAGAGGAATTGAGAGAATGTCCTCCCTCAGCTCAGAGATGACCTCCGGAATAACAGCTATTCTGGTAAATGCATTGGAGGTAGTTCAGAGAAGGTTATCTAGATTGATACTTGCAATGAGTGGGCTGTCTTATGGAGAAAGGTGAAGTATTCATGATCCTGAATGGTATGGACAGGGTTACATGGAAAGGATGTTTCCTGTTGTGAGTGAGCCCAGTTCAAGGGGGCACTTCTTTAAAATTAGGGGTCGCTCTTAGAACAGAGATAAGGAGACGTTTCTTCTCGAGGTTTGTGTGACTTTGGAACACTTGGGGTGGAATTTTTCTTTTCCTCCTGCCATGGGAATTATAGCAGTTGGGGGTGGACCATGCAAATATTTGTTGATCTCAGGTGGGAATTTCCGGCCTTGGGGCAAGCGCTGCTGGAAAATCCCGCTCTCTGCTTCAGAAGTCAGTGGAAGCAGGTTTATTTAACATTTTTCAGTCAGAGATAGATTCTTGTTAGGCAATGGAGTTGTAGATCATCGGGGGTAGATTGGAGTGTGGGACTCCATGATCTTACTGAATGGTAGAGCAGGCTTGAGGGGCCAAATGGCTTACTTCTCCTATTTTGTATGTTTGTATCCTTTCCAAACCCCCAAAATTCTCAGCTGCTGATTACCTTGAAAAAAATATTATTTCACAGACGTGAGCTTTGCTAGCTAGCTCATCATGTATTGTCCATCATTGTTTGTCCTTGAGAAGGTGGTGGTAAGCTGCTACTTGAGTCCATAACTTGTAGGCATATCCATAGTGCTGTTAGGAAGAAAGTTCCAGCATTTTGACTTAGTGACAATGATGGAGTGACAGTATAGTTCCAGGTTAGGCTAATATGAGTTATGGGTAATTTGCAGGTGATGGTGTTCCCATGCTTCTGCTCTGTCCTTCAAGATGTTAGCGGTCGCTGTTTTGAAAGCAGTTTGTCTAAGGAGCCTAGATGAATTGCTGCAGTACGTCTTGTACATGATGCACACTGCTGTAACTGTGTGTCAGTGGTGGATTAAGTGCCAGTCAAGTTGGCTGCCTTATCCAAGTTGGTGTCAAACTTCTTGTGTTGGAGCTACACTTGTCCAGGCAAGTGGAGAGTGCTCCTTCACTTTATTGACCTTTGCCTTGTGAGTAGTGGACAGGCTTTGAGGAGTCAGGAGGTGAGTTACTTGCCACAAAAGTCCCAGCCTCTGACTTACTCTTATAGCCACAGTATTTGTATGGTTGGTTCAGTTGAGTTTGTAGTTAATGGTAACATCTAGGATGTTGCTGGTGGGGCATTTAGCAATGGTAATGCCATTATATATCACGGGGAGATGATTGGATTCTCTGTTTGTGATTGTCATTGCCTGGCATGATGCGAACGTTAAACCAAAAGAGAAAATGCTGGAAAATCTCAGCAGGTCTGGCATCATCTGTAAGGAGCGAAAAGAACTAACGTTTCAAGTCAAAAGGTCACTGGGACTTAACGTCAGTTTTTTTCTCTCCTTACAGATGCCTCCAGACCTGCTGAGATTTTCCAGCATTTTCTCTTTTGATTTCAGATTCCAGCATCTGCAGTAATTTGCTTTTATATTTATTATTATTATGTGATGCAAATGTTACTTGCCACTTATTAATCCAGGCCTTCCTGCATATGGACATGGACTGCTTCAGTATCTGAGGAGTTGTGCGTGGTGCTGAATGTTATGCATTCATCAGTGAGCAATGGTCACTGCTGAAGATGGTTATGCCTAGATCACTATGCTGAGGAAGTTCTGCAGCAATGTCCTGAGACGAAGGCCACCATCTTCCTTTGTGCTAGGTATGATGCCAAACAGTGGAAGGTTTTCCCTCCTGGTTTGTGGGTATTGCTCATGAGACCAGTATTTGTTGTCCATCCCTAATTGTCCTTGAAGTGAATGGCTTGCTGTGTCAGAGGGCAATTAAGAGTCAACCACATTGTATGGGTCTGGAGTCACATATAGGCCAGACCAGGTTGGGACATCAGTGAACAACAAATTCCAGATTTTATTAGTTGAATTTAAATTCCACTATCTGCTGTTGTGGGAATTAAACCCATCTCCCCAGAGCATTAGCTTGGGCATTTGGGTTACTAGTCCAGTGATGTTACCATCACACCACTGTTTTGCTTGGACTCCTTGATGCCACATTTAATCAAATGCTGTCTTGATGTTAAAAGCAATCACTTTCACCCAGCTATTAAATTCAATTCTTTTGTCTATATTTGGACCTAGATTGTAATTAGATCAGGAGCTGTGTGGCCCTGGCAGAACCCAAGCTGAGCCTCAGTGAGTATGTTATTGCCGAGTAAGTGCCGCTTGATAAGCACTGCCATTTCATCACTTGCTGATATTTTTGAGTGGATTGATGGTGAAAAAATTGACTGGGTTGGAAATGCCCTAATTGTGGGCAGGACATACCCGTACAATTTTCCACATTGCCGGATAGATACCAGTGTGATATCTGCATTGGAACTGCTTGGCTAAGTTTGTAGCAAGTTTTGGAGTAACAAGTCTTCAGTGCAATTGCCAGAATGTTGTCAGGCCCCATAGTCTTTGCAGTTACCAGTGTCTACAGCACTTTTTGACCTCCTGAGGAGTCAGTTGAATTGGCTGAATACTGGCATCTCTGATGCTGGAGACCTCTGGTGAAGACTATCATGGGTCATGCAGTTGGCACTCCTGGCTCAGAATTGTTGCAAATGTTTCAGTCTTATCTTTTGCCTTCTCATGGTTTATGTGGTTATTCCAATAATATCTTAGTAGAATCAAACCTCCAAGAATGCCTGCATCCAGAGTTGATAAATAAATTTTGCCAATATTGCCAGATACTGATTTAGCTGCCAATTTCCACCCTCCCCCAACCACCACCACTGCCATCACCCAGCCACCACCATCTTCACCAGCTGCAACAGGGATGGAGTTTGTCCTGCACAGAGTTCTGCAACATATTAATCCATTTCAATTTGGCTGGGATCTCCAAGCACTTTTGCCCTACAGCAGTCACATTGCTCTGCACATTTTTACTGCAGTAGATCCCAATCTGATGAGCAAGAAAGGGATAAAAATCACAATCCCCTGGACAGGGACCAGAATTGGTCATGATCTCAGATGATGAAGAAATACTACTATATAGACAGGCATTGTTGCAATACATACAAATGAAAGAAACTTGATGCAAGTCCCCTAATACTGAGTTTGCAGGCTTCATGGTCATTAGAATTGTTGGTTCATAATCATGCCTTGTTTCATTAGTGCTTTTCAGCCTGTTTTCTCTAAAGACAGATGCACACACGTGGTAGCATGTGGAAGATCTTAAGAGTCTGATAGACATGCGGTCATTGGGCTACACCATAGTTTAAGTAAATATTGTACAGTTATTGGTTATACTATTGGTTGCTGGGGTCTCTTTACGGGACTGAGCACCAATGTTGAACCAGAAGATGCATGAAATTTGTAATGGCTGTCCACAAGCTAAGCCATGAAAGATCAATTAATGTATATACGTTAAATCTTTTCTGATTCAATGCCTCTTGACACAATCAATCCAAGACATTGATGGGAGTGATGACTAAAATGATCAAATGTGTATAATGGAAATTGCATCCAAAATTGTTGGGTGTCTTCCCACTGGAGATCAGAGATTGAGTCTGCATTTGTTTGCTATTCAGACTTAAGTTTCCAGTATTTTCAAGAAAGATTGATGCTAATAGCTTTGCTGGTTGAAAAGCATTTCAAATTGGAGAAAAAAACAATTAGCTTGAATTTTCAGAGTCTCAGACAATTAAAAATCATTGCATCATCTATGTACTTTTGTTCAAAAATGGAAGCTTCCTTGTTTCCCCAGTACGTTGTCAAACCAAAACAATTCTCTCTGATCTTTGATGTTGATTCTCTAGCCACCCCTCCCCAATAAGATCTAGGCTGTATGGAGTTCAGATGGAGTGAGTGGGGTGGAGGGGGAAGAGCTGGTGTCTGGCAGCTGCAGAATGCAATCAAACTGGGTAGGTATAAAGGACCATGAATCTTTGACTAGTGTGCCATTTGCTACTAGACCATTGAACCTCCTTGCTTGTTCTCGTTGCCAGATGCTGGGATGATGATCCCATCCCTACCCCAGTCTTTCCTGTGCTGCTAGAAACATCATCTAGTGCTGCTCAACCCCAGAACATGTTAGCATCTGCAGACCTTGCTTGTTCATTTTGCTACTATCTTGAACTGCATAACTCCCCTGTATGCCCTTGGTATTACAGTGCCTACAGTTTAACACAAGTGCAGTGATTGTTTATCTGATTTTTCCTTTGCAGCAACTGGAGGGCTGTTGGCCATTCCTTTCTGTTTTTGCAATTTGTATGGAATATGCATTGTTAACTGATCAATTTTTCACCTCAGGAATGGGTAGAGATTTGTATAGTTCAGTTAAATAAAAGCGACTTATTACGGATGCTGGAATCTGAAACAAAAACAGATAATGCTGGAAGATCTCAGCAAATCTCTCCACAAATGCTGTCAGGCCTGCTGAGATTTTCCAGCATTTTCTGTTTTTGTTTAATTCAGAAAGACCTTGGTCTGCATATTTTTGTTTTTGTCATTGTATTTGAATGGAAATCCCTATCAGATCATTCAGAGTGTATAGATCAGTGAAGTAAGCAGGTGGTTGAGTATAATGAGATGGTGCAGTGTCTTTGAACTTTACTATAAATGGCCATGTGAGGTAATTGACAACCTGCACGTTATTTGAGTCTAGAGTAATTCTGAGAAATAGGACTGTTAATGTCTTTTGTTTTCAAAATCTATCTTCAGATTAAGAACATGAGAAATAAGAGTAGGGTCTCTTGAACAGCCATTCAGTACAATCATGGCTGGTCTTCCAGACTTTGGACCCTGCCAATTGATTTCAAAAGTACCCAGTTGAGCCGAACTCCACATTTTAAACCTCCGATTTGTCAAAGGTTAGATTATGTTTTACAGTGTTGTTGAGCTCCAGGACTTCACTGCATCTCCTTCCCCTGACATGATATTGGCACCATGGCAGCCCTCTGGTACAAAGCCTCAACACCTCAACTCTGGCTAATCAGAGAATCATTTCCCTGAGCTTTGACAAATTGCAAAAGTATTCCCATAACCATGCAGTACTAAAGTTATGCCCTTTTCCCCAAGGCCAGTTGCTGAATGCTGGGAACCTATCTCCAATCTAGTATATCTTGCCTAACATCTTTTGTATGCTAAGATAAAAATTCAAAACTTGGGTAAGATGGCATTTTGATCTGAACAACTTTATAGGATATCCATTCTTTGTATAATTAGTGCATTTTTTTGTGGCTTATATGCTGTTTAACGGGAGAAGAGTTAAACAGTACATTGTCTCAAATCCAGCTGTTCAAAAACTGGACTTTTACTAGAATATGCTGTGCATCAATTTTAATTAAGTAAAAATAAATAAAAACTAGACCTAGCATTGGCATGACCTTGTGCCTGACTGGTTATCCTTTACTTAATTGTGTGTGAGTCTATTCCCATGCTTTGAGCAACTCTTGACCATCTCACCCATCCTGACCCAAACTGCCTAATCTGACATTCAGCATGGTCTCTGAGTTGAGATTTCTAGTTTTGGGGCATTACCTGTTCCATGCATGCACAATGTATTATTATCCTTATAATGTTGATTACTCTGAAGACCACAACATCTCACTCATAATTAGAGTCACCAGTTCGTCAGAGTGTAATTGTTGTTTAGCAAGGGAACTTTGTCTTGTTATTGTCACATTGCATTTGTGGGAGCTTGTGCGCAACTTGGCAGTTATGTTTCTTAAATTCAATAGTGATTACATTTCAAAAGTACTTTTTTAGGAATTCCTGAAGTTGTGAAAAGTGTAAATTGAGTGCCTAGCTAGGCCACTTTAAAACTGTACTGTATAAAGGGTTTGCAGATTTCTGAAGTTAGTCGGTTTGGTTTTGGGACAGTCCCAACAGATTTAGCTTTGGTTTTATTTCTGCTGCCAGCCTGTAAATGACTAGATTTATTGATTTTCATTTTAACATTGCACAGCCACAATGTTTGAACTCATCACCTCTCAATTCCTGTTCCATAACCACTACGTTCCTGCATCCGTTCTTTCTCTCAATGTTATTGTAATTCTAGTACTTAGAAAAGGTTAAAGGTACAACTGAGGCAGGTAAAATGAAATGTTACAGTAAACAAGGCCACTGATTTACAGTTTATTCAAAAACAGGACAGTCTCAGCATTTAATCTTCCGAATACTACAATTATAAAAGCTGCTGATTTCAATCACTGTGAATCAGTAGCATTGATAATGTGATGTGAATGAAATGGTATGTCGCCATCATTGTATCATCTGATTCATGATAAACACTCATTAACTATTGATTTGTGCATATTTCTTTTAAGTTCGGTACTCAGATGCATGTTTAATTGAAAACTTAACTATCTTAGCACATATTATTTCTGTAGATGATTTTGTGATGATGTCAGTGACACACAATTGCTGCTATTTTATAGTGAGTACATTTGCCCTAATTATGCATTCTGATGATTTGTTTCCCAAAAAAAACTCAGAATGCTGTTTGAAATTTTTTTAGCTATATTATCCCCTGTGTAACTGAGAGTCCTTTGAGTGTATCCACAATAAAGGTTCTTAAAACATGATTCCGTTTATCCATTTAAAAACACAAGAACATAGGAAATAGGAGCAGGAGTAGGCCATCTAGCCCTTCGAGCCTGCCCCGCCATTTAATAAGATCACGGCTGATCTGAAGTGGATCAGTTCCACTTTCCCGCTTTCTCCCCATAACCCTTAATTCCCTTGTCTATCAAAAACCTATCTACCCATGACTTAAATATATTTAGCGAGGTAGCCTCCACCACTTCAACGGGCAGAGAAATCCAGAGATTCACCACCCTTTGAGTGAAGAAGTTCCTCCTCAACTCTGATCTAAACTGCCCCCACCCCCGTTATCTTGAGGCTGTGCCCTCTCGTCCTGCTATCCTTTCTCAGCAGGAAGAATTTCTCTACCTTTACCCTATCCATCCCCTTCATTATCTTATACGTCTCTATAAGATCCCTCCTCATCCTTCTACACTCCAATGACTATAGACCTAGTCTATTTAGTCTCTCTTCATAGTCCAACCCCCTCATCTCCGGTATCAGCGTAGTGAACCTCCACTGCACTTCCTCCAAGGCCAATATATCCTTGCACAAGTGCGGCGACCAAAACTACACACAGTACTCCAGCTGCGGCCTCACCAGTGCCCTGTACAGTTGCAGCAATACCTCCCTACTTTTATATTCTATCCTCCTTGCTATAAAGGCCAACATGCCATTCGCCTTCTTGATCACCTGTTGCACCTGAAGACTGGGTTTTTGCGACTCGTGCACAAGGACCCCCAGGTCCCTCTGCACCGTAGCATGCTGCAGCTTTTTGCCTTTTAAATAATAATCCCTCCTACTATTATTTCTACCAAATGGTCTTTTGTGTAGTTTAAGTCTTTAAAATTAAATACAAAACCTAACTTTGTCAGTTTAATGTACAAGTAATGTGAAAATACAGCAAATTCTTTTTTTTAAAAAAAAGAGTAGTTTGAGAGTGAGCTGTTGCAAGAGGCAAACACAGTAAGAAGTCTCACAACACCAGGTTAAAGTCCAACAAGTTTATTTGATAGAAGACCCCCCCAGAGGCAAAGGTGGGGTGGCATAAATTGAATATCAAATAATGGAAATTCTCAAAACAGAGTTTCCCTTCTCAACTTGCTGGTTAGTTTCTGCATTAATGATGTATGCAGTGTAGACTGACAGCTTTATTCTGTTTTGCCAGTTAGCTGTATAACAATGCTTTTGCTTACCAAACCAGCCTGAATTTCTGTCTGGAGCAGACTGATCTTCGGGATTGGTTTGGGACATGGATTCCACCCATTATCCTAAACCAACTCATGATTCTAAAGTGACAGAATAAATTGTTGGGTGGTCTGGTGGCGGTGTGTCACACAGTAAGCTGTGAAACAGCAAAATTCACCAAGCGCAAGTGTTAGAAAGGAATGTCAATTCTAAGAGGCAGAAGCACCTAAATATTTCTGATTATAGTTGAAATGAAGGCTTCTGAAAGAGCCAAAATAATTTTTGTAAAGGCACATGGGCAGGAGAGGAAGATTCAGCATTGGTCGGGCCCTCACTCCAATAATGGACTTCTGCCATTATTCACCCTCTCCCAATTGTTCCTCAGAGAAATTGCTGGTGCCTGGGGATACAGTATACTTACTGGTTTGTTCCTAAATGTCATAGGTAGGCTTACTTCATAAAGCTGTTGCTTGTAACATAATTATGTGATTGAAATATGTCCCCTGCTCTACATAAAAATTGCTACAAACCACTTTTCCTTGATTAAATTGATTGTCTTGCTTATTCAGGCAACAGCTTTACATGCCTCATTCAATTTGAACAATAAGGCAGGACAAGAATAAATATTAACTTGAAATGGGACATTTATCATTAGGATGTCTTTCAAACCAGCTGGTCACTGACAATTGTGATTGTTCAGCCCTTGTTTTAATCTCTCATCCTTTCTATGCTACAAAGTTAATTGTAAGTGCAAAAGTAACATTTGAGGTAATCTCCTAGTATCAATGACCTGTTAGAAAGTATTCCTAAAGTCTAATTAGAAAGTATACCATGGCTACAATGTTAGTAACATTTAGTTTTGAATCTGCAATTTTTAGCTTTGCAGTTTGATTTAATTGCATTTTTTGAAAAAATGGTTGAATTGCATTAGATAAGATCTGTAGCCAAGGCACATTTGCAAACGTTGTACAGGTTCCTAATGATGAGCTTCTTTATACTTCAGGAAGGACTCAGGAATAGAGTAAAGTTCCAAATTGTTTTAGTACCTCCTCATGGCACATTATGTATGCTTGCAATAATGCTTGAATTCTGCCCACAATTAAATGCAGGGATCAAAAACCAACAGGAATGGATACAGTTACAGATAACAGTTCAACATTATTAAAAGAGGGTTGGGAACTTTGAGCTGTTGAGCCCGATAGGTCTGTATTAGATTTGGGGAGAAAGAAACAGTTAATGTTTCTGATTGAACTGGAAAAGGAAGACTTGTTAAATGTATTATAGGAAATGAAGAACGTTAAATAATAGGTGTTATAAGGGAATCTAAGAATAGTAAAGAAAAGGAGAAAATATAGATCAAGTAATTAGAATGAATCTCCAGGATTTGATGATTCCCAGTCTAGGACGTTAGAAAATGGGCAGAGAAATTGCAGATGCATTAGTCAAAATTTTGTCAAGATTCAGGAATCATGTTATTTTTTGAGGTATGGAAAATTGCACGTCAGTCATTATTTAGGAAGGAAGGGAGAAACTGGCTAATAGAGGATCTGTCAGTGTAATGTCAGTTGTGAAGATGTTATTAGTCGTCAGAGGCAGTTGTCCAAGTGCCCAGTCATTGCATCATCATCTGATCAGAGTCAACATGAACTTACAAAAGATAGGGCATGTCTAATAAATCTAGTTGAAAATGTTGTCACTGTGATGATATATAAAGGAACATTTATTGATGTTGTCTGTATGGATGTCCAGGAGGCAGATTCCATACAAGAGATTATTAACAGAAATGGGACCTTGTAACATAGGCTTAACATAGGTTGAGAGTAAAATACATAAAAGCTGTTGTGATTCGTAAGGACATAACAATTTGTGTTCCTTCAGGATATTTGCTGAATTCTGAGCTTTTCACTATATAATGAACTGGAAAAAGTAATTTCCTACTTTCCATGTTTTATTACTCCAGTTGCAGGTAACACTAACTTAGCAGATGCAGTAAATTGTGTGGATTGAAATTGGGGCATAGATTAATGTGTGGGTAGAACTGGTAAATGGAGTTTGACGTGGAAATCTGAGAGATTGTCCACTTTGCATTTGAGAAATATTTTGCATATTTTTTAATGATAAGATTAGGTGCTATGGATGAATGAAGGGATTCAGATGTTCGTCTGCACAAGTGCACAGGCATATGAAATAATCAAAAAAACCCAATGGAATATTGGCCTTTATCTTAGTGATTCGAATTCTAAATTGAAAACATGATATTTCATGTGTTTGGCAGGCCCTAACTGACTAAATGCATTCAGCCCTGAGCATTGAGGAAAGTCTCAGGAAAGATGTCTACTAAATATACTCCACTTTGGAAGGGGCACAAGACAGATTTACCAAAATTATTACAGATTATAGATTAAATTATGAGGACAAGTTGACTTGTATTTCCTTAGTTTAGGAGGTTGCTGGGTGATCATGTATTTAATTTGTTCATTACACTGAAGTGGGTTATCTGGATTATAAAGGAGTAATGAAGTTAGAACTAGGCTATTTAGAAGTGAGATCAGGAAGCACTTAGCATGGAAACAGTAGTGGGTATATTTCCCAAGATAGTTGAAAATTTCAAGACTAGGATCAGTAGAATTTTGTATTGTAGGTGGCTGGTGAGAAATGTGCAACAAAAGCAGATAGTGAATTTGAAGTGTAGATCAGTCACGATCTAATTGAATAGCACAGCAGGCTTGAGGGACTGAATGGCCTACTTCTATATTCATATTCCTAAGAAAAAGGGTTGTTGTAACAGGTTTATGATGTTGCATTAATTGTAACATCCCTAATTGATATACAGGTATGACCACGTGAAGCCGTCAAACCAAGGATTGTCGGAGGTTCAGAGTGGTCCTACGCCATTGATCCCGAAGGATTCTGCCACCGCATCAGCTACTAAACTTACTCCACTTACCAAATTAAATGGTGAAATGAGCACAAAAACAGTGATTGAGGAATCCAACCCTGCAACATCAAGCTCAAACCTGGAGGACTGGGTTAATGCAGCAGAGTTTATACCTGGACAGCCATACTGTGGACGAAGTAAGCTGATTCGACATGTTTACGTGCTTGATACTTAACAAAATAAACAAAAAAAATCACAAAACAATCTACTGTAGTATTTTTCAGTTTACTTTATAGAACCTCCAATGTTCGGAATTATTTACAATAACTTGTACCAAGCAGTTCCGTCTGTAACCTTACAAAATGAACAAGGGCTACCTGTATAGGAATGGGTAAATGATTCAGATTTGATTTCCTTTTCAAAAGAGCTTTTAGTTTTATGCCTTGCTCAAATTTTGTGAAAATGGAGGTTACAATGTCGCAACTAAAACAGCACAATTTGATCTATGTTAGATTTATGAAGGTAAGTTGTGTTTCCTTGCCCCTTTATTTCTGCTGCCTCTCTCCTTTTCTGGTAAGACACATGTTTGTTTTTTTTTGAGGAGCTGGTTTTACAATGATCTTGGAATGACCGCTTGCTTTTTTCCTACCACTTACTGGTTCTGCTGTTTTCGTTCCTCCGAAAAGTCACATTTATGCAAAATAATGTAACTTTGATATAAAGTCAAAGACACCCTTAGCCTCAGGGCACAAAATAACATTAAACTTTTTAAGGATTAAACTATAAATCGTGACTTTTCCCAAAGTCCATATTTGGTGGAAGTTGCTAAGCAATGCTCAATTATTTGAGGAAGGAGAAATGCTTTAAGTATAGTGTTTACTTCCTGGTATCTTTCCCTGAATTGTTTCATATTTTAATTGATTTTCTGTAAGAATGTAGAAGGAAGACAACACCAGAAACCATGACAGCTTACAATAATTGCAGAATATAGCATGTTATAACCAGGATAGGGAATTGCTGCAAGTCAGATATCTTTAGGTTCATAGAATTGCTTTACCATGTTAAGTAGAACCTATGGAACAACACGCTCTGGCATATTTGTGGAAGTATGAAAAATGAGGGAGGCACAAGGACGTCAGTCACTTTAACCACCTGTATGCTACTGGGTGCTGTGCTGAATAAATGTATTTTGGGTTTTTGTTGAAAACAGGAATTATTGTTTCTGATTTTATGAACCACGCTACATTTTGCTTAATCAGCTTAGAAGGAGACATGTTTGCCAATGTCAATAGAAGTAATATTTATGGAATATATGTTTTAGCTACCAATGCGTGTCATATAGTCATTTGTATAAAGTGGCTGATGAATCATATTAAATTTTAGTTCTGTTCCCCAAAGGACTTTTCTTTATTCAACTATTTGGTGAGAATGCTGCAAAGTCTGGACTTGCTGTTCTTTTTTAAGGGATGAGGTGGCTGTTAAGTGTGGATGTCTCAAATGATGAAAGGAGGAACTTTATTCATGTGTAATTTTTAAAATGTAACTTATCCAGTGGTTCTTATATACTGCGAATGTTTAGAGCTTCTCCCATTTAGTAGAGTTGCTGTATTTCTGGTTCTAAATAGTTAACATACCAAAATCTGCTCTGGTCACTATATGTGGGACAGCTTAATTTAGCTTTTAACAGCTCACTTACAGTTCCACCCTCCTAGTGTGTCATGCAGCAGATTGAAACTTAATATTAATAAGTTATTCTTTCAAACCACCTGTCTTGTTGCTGAAATTTAGCAGTAACTGCATAATTATTGAGAATATATTGACCTCTCATTAAATTTAGATCCACAATTGTGATAGCAAAGCCTTTTGTTCAATCAAGTATAAAAATTATTACAAAAGCTTTCCAAAGTGATTAATTTAAGAACAGTGCATCCAAAATTATATCTACTTTTTAAAGTGAAAGTGCTTAAGAAAAATGGTTGCAACTTAAAGAACTTTATTTATATAATTTCAGTTATGTATCATCAAAACACATTCTTTGTGTCTGGAGATCTCTTTATTGAAAACCCATCAACATCTGAAAGTCACCTCAAATTTTGTCCAGGAGTTTTAATGTTAATGAACATTAATGAGCAGTTCAAATATAATTTCTTAAAATTCCTCATCAGATGATAGATAAATTAAACAATATTTCCTTTCTCCCAAAAGGATTCTCAAGTGCCTGATCCTGTGTGACTGCTTATGGATGGTCAGGTACTGAAGTAAACCTGGTTGTAAACATGTGCTGCTGTTGAAATCTGGAGGGGAAACTGCAGCTCCATCTTTCCATTGTTGACCTAGTTTCAAGATGGCAGAGTTACCACAGCACTGTTCTGTGATTTTTTTTCTCTACGTACATACATTTTTACAACATCTTTAACAATAGAATTGTGATTTCAACAATTCTTAACCAAATGATTTTGGCAGAGCAATTTTATTTTCTTTAAAAAATGCACTCTTTTTATTTTTGGGGAGTCTTTTGTATATTACACCCTTGCCCCAAACAAGAGGTAGCCAACTTCTTGAAATGCCACTTAGAAACTGGTAACCTGGATATGTAGTTATTCATAGCCTGATTTTTGTGTGAGTGTATACATAAATTAAATCTTGATATTAAAAATAATTGTATTAGCTTATATTTCCATGTTATTTACTGCAGCATCCTTATGATAGGTTTTATGAAGTATATGTGACCTTATAGAATTAGAATGCTAATATGAAGAGATAGATACGTATGGTTACTTTCAATGAATAAACTTAAGATATTTTTGTTCATTTTGATTACATATTCTAATCTTGTATGAACTATACACATGAGAAGGGAGCAGTATATTTGCAATTGAAGTACTTCTCCATTTTAATTTAAATTTTCACTCTAAATATTGAAGGACTGAAGTAAGATCAACCAAACTTCAGACGATTTAGTCAGATTTAACCATAAAAACCACCGAGGAAATCTAAAAGGTAGTCATCTTTGAAATATAAAAAATCACATGGGAATAAATCAAAATCTACATATTTTTGATATTTTAAACTTTTTCATAGAGCTGTATTGCTTTTAATTAATTGCTGGTTATGCAATTCTGAGTAGGATCATTTTCAGTTTGGTATGACTTTTAAGGAGTCAGTATAAAATGAATTTACTCATTTAATGGCCAGTTGTGACTTGTTGAGGTGTTAACATTTAATTTGACGAGATAGGATACTTGTTATGGAAACAAATTTATTTTCAAAATTATATAATACATAAACACGCAAACACGTATGGTTACATATATTTAGCAGCTGGCATTTGGAGCATTGATTCACAAGCAGGATTGCAGCAAGCTGTAAATAAGGACACACAGCTGGACTGAAATGGAGGACTGCAATCAAGCCACCATCAGTTGTAATCGTGTGCTATTGTTGTTTGGTGACACTTCATCCCACTTAGCCCCTTCTCTCAGTTATTTCACTTTACTGATTTCTCTGTGTATGGGTAAGTCACAGAGTTTCTTTGCCTTCGAGCTGTAGTTGAACCCTATGGTATTTTGTAGTGTGGAATGCTTCTCTTTGCTTTCGAACTTACTGTTGTGATATATATTATTTTGCTGTACCTAATTATTATTGTCTGTCTAATTTAAAGTAATGTTATATCTACTAAAATTATAATGTATCAACATTTAAGATAACATGTATTTTATGTAAGAGATTCATATCTTAAGAATTAAAAGTCATGCATCAACTCAGTCACAACTGCACAAAAATGCACTTAATCATATTTTGTCATTTAATTGATTTTTGCACGTTTTTATGTACTCCCTTTCCCTGTCTTCCCCCCTCCTATTGCCTTGTGGACAAGTGAAACAAAATAGCTTGTAGTTGGTTTATGACCTCTTGCCTGCACTGCTGACCAATCAGGACTGAATGAAGTCCCTTGCCTGATGTGACCGTAAAATTCATTTATAGAAAGCAGCCAAATCCAGTCTATATTTAAATGTATCCCTTTTGTTTTATGGAGTCGATACTTTGGTTCTTTTGGCATTTTCTTTACATTATTCAAAATTCTTTTGTTTAATGCATTTTTAAAAATCTTAAATTACTTCAAATTATGTTCTCCTGATGGTTTCATTTTATTTTAAATGGTTCTCCTCATAGTCCATCAGTAGAAAGGAATGGCATTTGTAATCAGTTACAAGTACAGGTGATTTTGGATAAGTTCAACACACAGGGCAAGAGAGAAGTTGCAGATTCATTGTACTGGTTTTGGCACAATTCAGGTGAACAGGTCTGGGATCCTATCACATGCAAATGGTTTGATACTAACTAAAGAAAAGAATGTTTACAAGTGGGATTGGGGCATTGCAGCCAAACTTACAGGGGAAAGGTTAAAGATCGTTCAATAAGTGTTTGAGATTTTTGCATTTTTTTCTTGTAAATGCTATTGTATTTAATCTGTAATGTGATTGAATCCAGTCTGGTGACATGAAGATACAATTTTGAATTACCATTATTTTATATAAATGTACGACTGCAATAAAGAGTGTAATGATCCACAGTATGGATTTTATTTACCACAGGAAATTGTAGTCCAGGATTTCCTCATCTTGTCTCTGTAAATACAGCTAAATCACTTCAATAAAACAAACAATAACTAAAACAGGAACTGTTAAAGTTCTGCTTCTCAAAATCTGCTCCCTATAAACAGTATTTTAGCTAGGTCCAGAGAACTTGGAGAGCTTTTATTTATGAATATGATGCAGTGAAGTTCTATTTTTGTTTTACCAGAGCTACTGTTTGGGTTATTGTGAATCCAACGTCAGTCTAATATAAATACTGTCTGTATTTTTCAATACTGACAGTTAATCCAGTAACAAGTTATATGCCATTGACATGAACATTTGGGAGAGTTGCTACAGGGAAGCCAGAAACGGAATTAAAACACCACATTAAGTTACATTTGTATATTCAATAATGAATCATTTTCAGACAAATTGTTTTCCAAGTTTCCGTGTCACTTTTATACCTTTCCATTGTTATTTTTCAGTTATAGTTTTTTTTTGGATCCTTTTCAGATTAGAATCTTGTATTATTAGTGGAAAGTGTTTAAATTAATACTTTGATTTTTATTATTGCATTGTAATTGATCCTGGATGTCCCATTGTTCTCCATTTATTCATGGATAACTATTGTGATCAACTGACTTCTCGGAAAAAAACTGTCCGTTAGAAAATATAAAATTGATAAATAGTTGTATATTTTAGAATCATTTCTACATTTTGATGAATTAACTGTACACATTTTTGTAGATCTTGAGCTGTTTTATATGGGTATCAGAACAGCGGCAAACAGTCATTTATACAAAAGACATGATAAGTCATATCAACTCCTTATTTTGTGTATGTGAGCCCTCAACAATAATGACTTGTACTAACACTAATTATTTGCTTTAACATTTAAATAATTCCACTCTCAACTTTCCTTCAAGGTTTCAATCTGCATTATTCTACTTCCCTAGCAGCTGATAAAATGAGTGGATGCAGCTGCTTGGTTTACTAGGTTTAAAACTTTTGAGGTGTAACTTACATACCTTCTGGGCTGTTCATAGGAATCTAAAATAATGAGTTCAGTGAACTTTTCTTCATTGTTCAATGCCAAGCCAAAAGAAGACTTTGTCTGAACAAACAATGTATGATCAGTTCAGATGAGATCGCTACAATAGCAGAAGAAGTAAATCACTATTACTCTAATTCTTTTCTGAAAACTCTGACTTTTGTGTCCACTGACAAATGCCTATCATTAATCCAAGCTGGGTAAAGTCCAAAATGTAGTAGAGTCGACACCCTTAAAACAGTGAGGTGATGGAGATACACATATCTGATCAGAAACTCACGAGTGCACCAGAAACTAGAGTTCAAATTGGCAAGATGTATGAAAGACTTCTGATGAATCATGCCATTGTTGGGTGAAATGATTGTGCCATGGTCTTTCCTATCTTATGTCCTGAGCTTCGGAGTTTACTTCATATACAGGATGCTTCAAATTCATGAATCAATGTTCTTGCATACTTTTGATAGCAAAGTTCTAGAAAGGCAGTATACAATTTAGTAGGATAATAACATTAAACAAATTCCCATCCAAGATGGACTTTGCAAAGAAGCAATAAGCCCATATGCTGAAATAAAGCTGCCTAGTCTTTGGATTGAAATCTGACAAAGCTTCTTTGGCCTTGACCTGAAGGCCTTGGAATACCTTGAAGACAACTTTTGTTGAGTCACTGGCTGATATTGGGAGAGGAATGGAATCATAGAAATTTACAATACAGAAGGCGGCCATTATTTATGCATCACAACAATTGTTATCAACGCGCTGAATAATTCCATATACAGCTGACTACAGTTCATGAATGACAACATCACATAGTTTGCCGCGTAGGCATTTGAAGAAGAATCATATTAGATTATTCACATTGGTGTTCAAAAGAGAATTCTATTATAGCTTTCCTATGTATCAAAAACAAAAAGAACAGGTTCAATAATGACAGAATAATACTGGCACTAATGTACTATCACTTAGCATATTTTTAGATAAACATGTATTGTGTATGATTAAAAACAAAATACTGCGGATGCTGGCGATCTGAAATAAAAGCAAAATGCTGGAAAAACTCAGGTCTGGGAGCATCTGTGGGTTTTAACTTATCACGTTCCTACCTGCATTCAGTTCTGAAGAAGAATCATTTGGGATTGGAAACGTTAACTCTGTTTCTCTCCTCTCAGATGCTGTCAGACCTGCTGAATTTTTCCACTACTTTCTATATTGTTATGACAGTAATTAGAACTCAATAGATCTGTTTGTAACATTTGCTTTGCTTCAATCTCTGATAATCCCATTTTGTTTTTGATTCCTTAACCAGCAGAAAAAGTACAGTAATTCTTTGTTTCATATGCTAAACAATATTAATTGGTCAGGTGTCAAAAGATATTTTGTGTCTGTCTAACTTGATCAGTTTTCAGTTCCAAAGCTATGTTCCAGTTTCCTAGATGTAAAATTGCTCTAGCTAAATTGGATTGCTTTATAGAAAAAGGTTGAAAAATTCAGAAGTTGTTTTTGAATATCTGAGAGCGTAACTGGATAACTCGGTAAATGTGATAATTAACAGGTCTGCAATAATTGTCTGCATCCATGTAATAAATTATTGAATTAATTTCTTCTGTGTATGTTTCTGCATTTGGAAATTTGTACTGCATTGTAGTAAATACTGAAATACCTAAGAATACTATAGAAAAGAATGTCTTGTTGATGGCTGCTCCAATCAGTTGGAATACTTTAAAGATTGAAAAATTGCAGTTGCATATTTAGAGATGAAATGGGTTATCAGATCAGATATGCTAATATGCATTTAGCATTAACATAATTGAACTGATCAATACAATTTATTTTTACGTGAAAGAAACACGGCCTTAATTTGCTTACATGCTAAAATTTCACAATGCTTATGCATAGCATTTTGAATCAGGAGGAAACATTAAACTTGTCATTTTGAATGTGCATGTCAGGTAACAGGAGGGACAATTTCAATCCCCTGTATCACTGAGTTACTTATCACAGTAACAGAGAGTAAAAAAAACAAGCAGGAGTTTGACATCTCCTTGCAAGAAGCATCATTTGAAATAAGAGTTTCTGTTGGGCAGTTTTTATGTGCAAGTCTAACTTATTAAAAAGTATACAATCGCAGAAGCCAGCCACTCACCCTGCCCTTTAGCAACATTAGTTGGAAGGCCCAGGGAGAACATATCTGAGCTTTTTTAAAAAGGTATGCTTTCATAGGCGTTAGATACTGTTGGCAGTGAAAAACTGAAATCCTTCTGACTTATATCTTCATATTTTTTCATAAAATAAGTTAACTTCAAAAGTTTAGACAAGTGTCAGTTAATTGTTTAATATAAAATACGTTATTAATTTCAAGGTACTTTTGGTGATCAAAGTTATTAAATTGATTATTTGGCACAACATACATTTCAAGCATGTCATGGATCACCTCCCATCTTTAGTTTGCAAGTTATTTAAATGTATAAGATATAATATAGCATGTATTAAGTGATATAACATATTACAATTTACAGAGCATAAATTGTGTTTTGATTTTCAATGCATTGCTTAAAGGGACTAACATATATACTTAGCAGAGGGACAATAGATAGCTATCTGCTGGTACAAAAATAAATTGATAGCCATGGTTGGTTTTAACTTTATTGGTTTCAGGTGAAATCAAAGGACACATTTTCTTCTACGTTACCCTCCCATGACCATTTAGCGTGATACTGAGTATTCAGGATTGTAGGAACAGGAGAAGACCATTCAGCTGCTCAAGCCTGTCCTGTCATTCAGTTAGACTTTGGATGATTCATACTTGAACTCCATTTACTCAACCCTGTTCCATATCACTTGTTATCCTTGCCATATAAAATCCATCAGTTTTGACTATCAAAATTCTGATGGCCTTAATGCCTATCACCTCCAGGGGAGCAAATTCCAGTTTTCGAGTTCCACTACCTTTTGTATGGAAAAGATACTTTGAGAGTCAACGTAGTTTTGTGAAAGGAAAATTATGTTTCACCAATTTACTGGAGTTCTTTGAAGGAGCTCTGAATAAAAGGGAATTAGTGGGTGTACTGTAATTAAATTTCCAGAAGGCATTTCATAAGATGCCACATCAAAGGTTATTGCAGAAAATAAAAGCTGATTGTGTAGGGGGTAACATATTGTCATTGTTATAAGATTGGCTAACTAACAGGAAAAAGTTGACATAAGTGAGTCTTTTTCTGGTTGGCAGGATGTAATGAATGGTGTGCCACAGGGGGCAGTGCTGGGGCCTCAAGTTTTCCACAATTTATATAAATGACTTGGCTGAAGAGACTGGAGGTACGGTAGGAAAGCAAGTTGTGAAGAGGACGTATGCAAGTTACAAAAGGACAGGTTAAGTGAGTGAACAATGAACAAATAGAGTATCATGTTGACAAACGTGAAATTCTCCATTTTGACAGGAAAAATAAAAAAGAAGCTTATTATTTAAATGGTGAGAGATAGCTGAGCTGTGAGGTACAGAGGGATCTGGGTGTCCTACTGCATGAATTACAAAAAGCAAATACTGGTACAGCAAGTAATTAGGAAAATTAATAGAATGTTACTGTTTATTATGAGGAGATTTGATTACAAAAGTAAGGAGGTTATGGCTCAGTTGTACAGAACATTGGTGAAACCATATTTGGAATATTGTGTCCTCATTTAAGGAAAAATGTAAATGCATTTGAAACAGTTTAGAGAATGTTTACGAGACTAATATCAGGATTGGGCAGGTTATCTTATGAGTAAAGTTTGAACAGATTAGGCTAGTATTCTTTGGAGTTTGAGGCAACTTGATTGGAACCTTTAAGATCCTGAGTGGTCTTTGACAGGTTGTATGTAAATAGGATGTTTCCTCCATATGGGAGAATCTAGAATTAATGGTTGCTCATTTAATAAAGTGATGAAGTGATTTTTTTCTCTCGGGTTGTGTCTATTTGAAAATCTCTTCCTCCAAAAAGGCAGTGGAATTAAATTTTTTAAAGTATTTTTAAGGCAGAGCTAGATAGATTCTGGATGAATAAATGCATGGAAGATTATGGGGATAAGCATTAATGTAAGTTTGAGGTTACAATCAAATCAGCCGTAATCTATTTGAATAATGGGGTGGAACAGACTCAAAGGCCTATGTGGCCTACCTGCTCCTAAATTGTATGTTTCATGTTGTTAGAGCTTTAGAAAATTAAATTATGAAGACTGGTTGATAAACATAACTTGTATAGAAGATTGAGGCCAATGTGGGTGAAGTATTTAAAATGTTTAAAGGACTCTGTGGAAGACATACAGTGGCCAGAATTTAACCAGCATGCCACCCCAGTTTTGGGGGTGGGCAAGGCTCGGAGAACGACATTCTCCGTTGGCCTTGGACGGGTTCGTATGAACCTCAGGCAGACGTGCTGGTAAAATTCCGCCCAGCGTTTCTGCTGGTTGTGGGCAATGGAGAATCAAGAGCGAGGGGTTATAATCCTGTCCCAGGCCATTTAGCAGGGGATAATAGAAATCTGAATTTCTCTTCCTCCAAAATATTGTAGCTATTGAGATGGAGGCTTTAAGACTGAAATTTTTGTTGTATAAGGCTATCTATCTGGGAATATGGAGCTAAATCGGATAAGTGTATTTCCGATTCAGACCAACTAGGACTTAATTAAATGGTGTACCAGGCTTCTGGGATTGAATGGGCTACTCCGGTTCCTTTGTACTTTGTCCCCTAGCTTCCTCCACTCTCTAACTCTGTTCAAGTGCAGGTTTCCTGTTGTTGTATCTTTTTCCCAGATTTCCCATGACTTTTTGATGGTCAACTGTGTTTGAGTCCAAGTTTATTATTTCTATACTACTTTTCCACTGTTAAAAATGTAATTTTGAAACAAGTTTCATATACGCCTTTAGTATAGATGCATCTCAGAATCATGAAATGGCAAATCAGTCAAAAATTGACAAGGAGCCAAACAAGTGGATACCAGGAGGGTTAAACCAAAAGCTTGGACAAAGAGCTAGGTTTTTAGCAAGGTCTTAAACAAAGAGAAATATAGACTGGTAGAGATATAGGGAGAGAATTTCAGAGCTTGGGACCAATGAGCTGAAGAGTGATGGTTGTGTAAGAAGCTAGCTTTGACGGAATGCAGAGTTCTTTTGTATGGTTGGAGGAAGTTACAGATATAGGGAAATGTGAGGCTATGGAGGGAATGGAACATGCGAATAAACTTTTAAAATAGCTGCATTGGTTGATCTGGAGTTGGTTCATAAGTGAGTGCAATTTTGTGGGGTTGGTATAAAGGATAGCAGAGTTTTGATGAGCTCAAGGTTTTGAAAGGTGAGGGTGAGTCAGAATAGCATTGGATATATATAAACAGGCTGATGATTTAAAGGCACTGGAGAGGCCAAGAGTGGTGGTGTTAAGATATGGGTGTCATCAGCATACGTGTGGAACCTGACACAATGCCACTCGGGACCAGCATATAGATGTAGGATGTGAGGCACTATTGACAAGATCCTGGGGACACTCCATGTGTAATGATGAAGAGAAACTAGAGCTTGATTTTTTTGACAAACGAGATGGGTCTAAGTGGAGCCAAATGATGTCAATTACACTCAGCTGGATAATTAATGGGAGGCATTAAAGAATTATGTGATTGGCTGTCAAAAGCTGCAGAGAGGTCAAGAAGTGTGTGAAGAGTTACACCAGTTACCGAGCATGTCTTTTGTGGCATTGATAACAGCTATTTCTGTGCAATGCAGGGACAGAAACCTGATCAGAAAGGTTCAGACATGGATTGGTGGGAAAGGTGGGCACAGATTTGGGGGAAAACCATTTAATACTTTGGCGAGGAATGAAATACTGCAGATGAGTCAGTAGTTTGCAAGGACAGAGGATTTGAGGGTGTGTATTTTGTGGAGGTGTATGGTATTGGTAGTTTTAAAAGAGAGCAGGATATAATTGAGGAAAAGGAATTGTTTACATTGTCAGCTAATATGGAGGCCCAGAGAGGAAGTTGGTCAGCAGTTTAGTTGGAATAGGATTGAGAGCAAAGGAGGTGGGTCTCATGTGCTTGGAGAGGACATAACAGGTGTAAAAAGTAGACACACAGGTTCAGGACCACTAAAAGGAAACCTTAGGAGATGTCTGACTTGACGAAGAATGATACAGCTGAATGAATAGTCCTGGTATCAGTTCCAGAAAAAATCCATGACATCCTTGCACTTCCAAGGTCAGGGGAGCAAGGTTAAAAGAGACAGTGGTGGAGAAAATAACCTGGGGCTATCTTTGCATTCAACATGATACTGGAAAAATGGGCAGTCTTGGCAGAAGGGTGAGGCCAGATAGAACTAGATGCATGATGCAGCTGGATCTGGCTCTGAATGATGTCTAAAACAGTTGAGATGAATTATTTGGACTTGAATTAAAGATGCAGGGAGTGACAGATGTGTGGTGAATAAGGGACTTACTGATGGAAAAGGCATCAGTGGTTGAGGGAGTGTTTGAGCAAATCAACAGTACAGATGATGACCAACGGTAAAACAGTTCAGAGCTTGAAAGAGCCCTTGTAAGTGATTGGACAATATTTATTTAGGGTGACACAGAAGGAATAGGACTGAGAGTGTTGGGCAATATAACGTAATGATCAGAGATGGCTATCCTTGTGATAAAGCTGATGACAAGATTGAGATGATACTTGGGTTCCTGCATTTAACCAATTTTCTTGAATGTTTTTAAAGAAGAAATGCTGATATATTTATATAAATCCCAAAGTAGTCAGAATAAACACAAAATCATCAAAAGTTAACACTGAAAATTTTACTGATAATTGAGGCTGCAGTCATCATCAATGTTTTAACATTGGTTTCAGTGTTCTGGATATCATTAAATACCTGAGATTCAAGGAGGACTGGAGGCTAGTGACTTGAACTTGGCAGGAATAATTTGACACAACATTCAGCATGTGGTTCCATTAAAAGCAAAAATGTTGCAGTTGTGTCCAACAGCAGTTGAACTGCACTGTGCACCACACCAGAACTGGAATTTCCTTGGCATTTGCATGGAAAGGGACATGCAACCTGTGTGCAAACAACTTATGAAACTTATGTATAACTGAGATTGTGCTTGTGGGAGGAAGCTCTAATTTCAGACTGCACTCTTGAAGTAAGTTGGGCATTTTTGTATTATTGAATCCTGCCTGCTGTATGTGAATTGAACTGAAATACAGGCTGTATTTTGCAGTCAGCAGTGAAACATGTGCTTTCTGTGGCCCACAAATATAGTGTGATCTCTGTGAAATGATTTTACCCTTTCCCAATCTGGTTAAATCTGTGCCAAGTCAACAGGATGTCTTAGTGTGCATCAACAAACAGGTAAGCAACCAGTCACATTGAAGTATTTGCATGCAGCAAACCAAGAAGTTAAAAGCACGTAATACTCAATTTTAATTACGTTTTCAGGTACCAAAATTAATTGATTAGATTGAAATAGCTAAAATGCCATTATAAATACTTTTTAAAAAGTATAATTTTAATGTGGAATATTTTAGTTTAGAGAAATTTGACATTTCACAAATATGATAGTTTTCAGGGCCAGTGAGGACGTTTAGAAGTGAATATGAAGATAGTACATTAGTTATTTATTTAATAAGATGTGTCTCAGAATCATAGAAACCCTACAGTTCAGAAAGAGGCTGTCTGGCCCATGGAGTCTGCACCAACCACATCCCTACACATTTACCCACTAATCCCTCTAACCAATGCATTTCAGGACACTAAGGGGCAATTTTAGCATGGCCAGAGGGAGGAAACCACAGTCTCCTTTAAGAGGCTTTACAGTGAGACAGATAACATAAGTGGAACTTCTTAGCAATTAAATGGTCATAACTTCTTACTGTAGGTTTTCCTTTTTGTTCTCATTATTAGTGGTAGATGGTTATGAATGGGCTGCAATCAAATATCCAATCTTAACTGTTGCTTCTTTAATGCCAACATGATAACTGGAAGTTAAAAGTAGCTTGTTAACAGAAAAGAGAAGAATTCTGCTGGAGTCTTGCCCAGAATGTGGGATTCACACAAAAAAAAATGCATATGTTTAGTGAAATTTATTAGTTGGACCAAAGGGTAGTTAAATTTCAAGCATAAGGCGATCCAAATGAATTAATTGGGTGGATAGATTCATCTATTAATGCAGATTTAACAATCAAAATGAATTATGTGTGCAAGAAAGGATTTAATTGAAGGAGGTTTAGGCAGGCATGGCACTGTTTTTTTCACATACTGCATGTGTGTCTTTTAGCGATCAACGGTAACTTGGAATTGATTAACTCTTAAGTAAGGATGTGAAAATGTGTGAGATACCTTGGTTTTTTCAGAAGAAAAAGACAGGAATATTAATCAGAATCAACTTCAAGGGACATCTGTTCTGATCATAATTACCATCCAATAAATACACAGCATGTTACTATATTTTAAAAAAGGATTTTCCTGATGCTGCCAGCCCCTGCAAAGCATCTCCATATGGTTCTGTTACTGTGGCGGACTTGGAGAGTAGCTTTAGCCACACTGTTAGCTACCTCAGCAAATATCTGTTTTAATAAGAATGTAATAACCGTGAAACAGCTGCACAGGATTTCATAGTGATTAGTGCCTTTCACTGCCCAAAGAATTCCCCAACCTGATGTCAAGGAGCAGACGACAATGCTCTTTGGAGGAACCATTCAACTGCTCATTATTCCTCAAAGGTAAATGGTGTATTTGCAACTTGCATATGGGCCATGTGAGGTAAGAAATTAACATCCAACTATACAATAAGGTTTACCTTTCATGATTTAATATTACTCTTTGAGAAGTCAGCTATCATTAAATAAAATATACATATTAACTTGCGATACACTGATTACATTCAATAGTCAATGTTCAAACCTTTCGAGTTCCATGTATTCTATTAACTTCAGGTTGTATGAAATGATGGTTTTCTGAATGTAGTGACTATATTTGTATTATGAATGTTGGTGTGCAAGTTTGGAATTCATAATTCCATTTTAACTGAATTTTAATATCTGGTCTGCCTTATATCCAAAAACCTGTAGAAAACTTTCATGAACAACTGGATTGCACTTACCTCAGACTTTCACCAATCTAGATTATGTAAATTGGTTGTTTTTTTAAGACAAAGGTATTAAAAGCTAAACATAATATTTTATGTAGAGCCAAAGTGTTAGTTATAAACGCACAGTAGAGGCAGAGTGACTGCGAGTGGTATTGAAGTTCACTTTTAGCAATGAAACGGTAAGTTTTTGTTTCTCTTGGTTTGTAAACTAGTTCCTGAAATTATGGTACAGAAGTTTGGATTCTTCCTAAAAATGTTAAAAGCATCTTAATGCAGCCAATTTCTTTGAATTAAAAAGGTTTTAGAAATAAAATCAATTAGATTGTTGATTTTTATAAAGGAAATGAGAATATGTAATCAACATCCTATGACCAATGCTGCTTGGATGGATATTATTTCAAGCACTCCCAAGTACAATTAAAATTTGAAGGGCCCAGGAAACTTGGCATATCCCTTGAAACCTTTCCTTACAAAATCTTCAATCTGGAGAACTACTGAGCTGTCTGAGTGAAACAAATTCTATGAAGGACGGTAAAACCATCTGATGGCACACTTTGTAAAGGCAACATTGGGAAAGCTTGTGTTTTCATTTGTGATGCCTTATAAATTGAATATCAGCTCCTCCATCATCAGTGCAGATTGTTCTGCTCTGAGTTACTTGCGTTTTGAGTGTGGTGGCTTTACAGCAAGCTTACTTTGCAGCATTCATCTATCCTAGAATAAGTGTTTGACTCTGCACTTAATCATATAGAATTTTTTTTTTCTAAATCTCCTAAAACAATATTTCATTCAAATATTTCTGCTTGAATTTCAAGCAGAGCAGATGAACCCACAGAAAATATTACACGGTGTTATTATAGATGGGAGCTGAGTGGCAGAGGAACTGCAACAGGCTATTTAGGATCTGATCCAGCAAAAAATTGTTAAAGGACTCAAGCTGAGGGATTAGTGAGGTATCTGCCAGTTTTTCTCGAGCTGTAAAACAAGTGGCTCGCCTCCAGCTAGTTGTGATGAAATTTTCCAACTCTGGTACAAGTGGAAAGGAGTAATATATACACCAGACCTGATTGAATCCCCACCTTTATGCCTGCTGTGTACTTATATAGAGGATTTGAGAGTGAAACCTATCTGACTCATACAAAACCAGATGTGAGTGAATTGTTACCTTTTTACCTGGCCTATACTTGATTTGCATGTACTTTGGGAATTAATGGTTATAAATAGATAAATCTCATTGCTTTTGCACTACAGACCATTTAGGTTGGCACAGTGTTAAGCTCATACAGTGCAATTGCACACATGGGACTCATCTGCAGTTTATGGCTTATTAAAATTCGACCTTAAAACAGTTCTGACACCGATCCAAATAATGATTTACTGATTTCCTTACTTCTATGTAAGAAGGTTTGATATTCAGTATCATAATTTCTCCTATTTTCCTTGTGCTCCTACTTTCCCCTCACACAGAAAGTAAGTCTGCTAAGAAATTTCTTATTTGCCTACTTCAGTGTTGCTCATTAACTGTCCAGGAGATTTTGAGTAGCGTAAAGTGACCTGCCCTCCTTATCTCCCTCTAGAAAGTTCCTTTCCATGGTGGTCTAAAATGGAGGAATGTGAAAGAGTGTTTGTAACAACTGTGCTAGACCATCAGCAGGCTCGAAGGGCTAGATGGCCTACTCCTGCTCCTATTTCTTATGTTCTTATTTTCTTATTTATACAGAGAAGACAGTGGCATACAAGTACTATTGGAGAAAGGGCCTACCCACAATCTAAAGTATTAATTGTCTGTGCTTCTTACCCATTCCGTAGCCGCTACTAATAAAACGTTCACATTCTTTAGAGGAAGAATACAACAGTTTGTAATTGGACAAATATTTTTGCTTTTTTAAAATTTGAAGACTTGCTCAAGCAACTTTTGCAATGGGTCCATCTTGTTTAGATTGAAATTTTTCTCATTGTATTGGTGTGCGTGAATTAACATGCAGCAATGAGTAGGATTCCAATCCTTAATTATGAGAGCTGCCTGATGGTGCAGATACAGCATAATTTACCTGAGCGAGTGTTTTTTTTCTTTCCCAGTAGGTAACCTGATATGACAGGTCTCGTGTAGACTTTTTCAATCTTTCAATTAGGAGAAGCTGTAAATAACGTTTATTGAATTTGGGGATAAAGTTTCAGAATGAAAACCCCCCAGCTTCATCTAAAGGACATCACTGCCCTTTCAATTTCTGCCATATTTTATTTTGGACTATCTTATAATGTAGCCTGGGTAACAATCAAAATTATAACTGTTTATATTTGTGACATACAGATGTAGAATGTGGTAATTAGTTATCGGACCATTTTAAAATTCTCGTTACAGCTGTTCCAATTTGTCATGAAACAAGAATGGAAGATTTAATAATAGAAGAAAGCTTTGAGGCCCCACGGACTGGTGAAGATGTGAAGAAGCAGATGTGTCCATATGCTGCCTTAGGAGAATGTCGATATGGTGTTAACTGTGTGTACCTCCATGGAGATGTGTGTGATATGTGTGGCTTACAGGTTCTTCATCCAACTGATGCCTCTCAGAGATCAGACCACATAAAGGCAAGTGTCTGAACTGAAAAGAAGGCTATTACGTTGAGCTTAAAATATTTGGATTGATGAAATTTGTGGTGTTGCAGAATTGAGAGATTTGAAGTGTATTTTATCAATGTCAGCCTTAAGCTGTTACATTTTTTTTAACTGTAGTTGCTCGGTACAGTGATTCCCATGCAGCACATCAACTTTCAGATTTGTGAATTTATTTTGTGGCTGTTTTGCCACTACTTATTCATGCTTAATACTTCATGGCATTAGTAAATGAACCATTTCAGTCTGTATTTAAACTTGTTGTTGGTTTGTTTTTATGGAATATATCCATATATAGTAATTATGATCATAAATTACCAAAGTCCGTATTTGAGTTTAAGTTTACTATCTCGGACATTCCGCAAGTTGTAGGTTTCCTCTCCACACGCCAACCATCTGCCTCCGCCCGTAACTTGTGAAAAAAAAACACCTGTAATGCACAGACTGTAATAACTCTAAATCATTACTTTTTGGGAGCTGCTGCAACTTTGTGCCACACATCATCAAATATCAATACTGTAGTCTCTAATTATATTAAAGAATGTTTAAGAAAGTAGGTTTATTTAGAGAAAGAGGATTGTTTTGAATTACATGCCATTCTTCATCTTTATTTTCCATAAATTACATGAGCTAATAGCAGGAATAGCCATGAACAAAAGCCCCTTAGGAGTACTTTGGGTATTAAGACATTCCTTTCTCATGTTTCACAAAGGGTTGATGTGGTGGTCCTTGTCTGGGACAAGCATAGCCCGTGTGAAATAGCATTTGTTTTTGATTTTTGCTTTTTTTGTGTTTTTCAGCTCGGAGAGCAGTTTGTCTTTGATGAAATTTCTTGAACAATCATGTAGTCAAAGTAAAGCATCCCCTCCATCTGGGCTTCAGTTGTGTCAGGCATTCATTTTGCTATCATTGTGTCTTATTTTCTGGAGGCTTCTCTCCTTATCTCCCAGGGATTCAGTGAAATCCCAGTTGCTTGGATGAGTTTCTAACAGAATTAAGATATTCAGTCATTTGATTTAAAATGACTTGAGAAATCTTTCCAGAAGATTATTTTGCATACACACGTCACAGGTGTCATTTGTTTCATTTTGTAGAAAATCATTGGGTTTTGTAGTCAAAAATAAGAAATTGTCCAGTTTCACACTCCAACCATTCATTCAGTTATTGTCAGTGGTCCTACTTCATCTTGCTAACTGTTAAGTTATCCTGATTTTAGTCATCATCAGAACTTTCCCTCTTTTCCTCTGTGTGAGTTAAAACAGGAATCCATGCTGCAAGTTCCAGCTGTGTCTGAATATCTCCCCTTTCTTGTTAACTTCAGAGAAGATACCTTAAACATGAGGTTCTTTGAAATTTCTTATCTTTCAATTGCTGCCTTTCCAGTGGACAGATTCCTCACAAGATAGCGACCAGAAATCTGAGGGTATTAACAGATCATAACTTGTAGTCTGATATTAGCCCTGTATACCAAGAATAAAGGAAGCTTCCACTTTGATTTGGCGTGCCCAGTATGAGTGTTCTCTCATATTCAAATGTGCAGTTCAAATTACAACGTTCATCACTATATCTGACATTGGTAATGAATATATCCCTGTAGATTTAGGGCCATATACAGAGTACACGGATCCAATATACTAAATTCCACTGGAGACCTGGTCTCACCAACCTGTTTGGTGCTTTGTCCCGAACAGTTAGTCTTGTTCAACCACGGTTAAATATTTAGTTCAATATGGCTGTTGCACGACATAAGAGATACAACGGAGCTTGTTTGCAAGCCTTGAGGAAGACAGTTTGATTAAAATATGTTGAATAAATTGAAGTTCCATACATTTGGTACAGCACATGCTATGATTCCCTTCCAAGAGTCAGTGATATGAATGACGTACAAGGAAAATTGAGCAAATTTGATTATTACTGGTTTTGGCTATTTCATCTCTTACAACCGTAATCTTTTCAATTTTTGAAATCATTGTATTGTTTTTAATACTTTTAATAGGGAGAGTCATTTGACAATATTTGAATAATGAAAGTTTTCTGTTCTAATAATGTGATTTACAATATTTTAATTTGACTTGGCAAATTTGAGAAGTGCAAATCCAACTGAACTAATTAAATTGCAACATTAGTACATTTTTCTGCTGCGTTCTTTATTACAGGCTTGCATTGAGGCTCATGAAAAAGACATGGAGCTATCTTTTGCCATTCAACGTAGTAAGGATATCATATGTGGCATCTGCATGGAAGTAATATATGAGAAAACGAATGCAAGTGAGCGACGTTTTGGAATCCTGTCCAATTGCAGTCATACCTACTGTCTCAATTGCATTCGAAAGTGGAGGAGTGCCAAGCAGTTTGAAAACAAGATTGTAAAGTAAGTCATTAAAACCAAAATGCTGTGGAAGCTGGAAATTTAAAATCCACAGGTCTGGCAGCATCTGTGGAGAGAGATGTTTTGAGTTGAATATGACTTCTATTACTCGTCTATCTCTTTGGGTCTGAAGAAGTGTCCTATTTGACTCAAAACATTAACTCTATCTCTCTACAGATGCTGCCAGACCTGCTGAGGATTTCCAACACTTTGTTTTATTTCTGTGGAGTATGTCTTTTGACCCTAGTTTGTAGAAATGTGTATTCGTTTTGCTGTTTACAATCCATAAAATACATTTTAGTTCCTTTATTTTAGGGTTAAATTTATTAGAAGATTGTTGTGCTATTTAAGAACATTTTTCATTCATTTTGGAATTGGGATAACATCCCTTTGCTAAAGCTTAATACTGAAAGAAAATAAATTGTCTCCCAATACCAGAACAATAACTGCATTTTTTACTTCATTAATATAATAAATACTCTTAGCTGTGCCAATATAATGTTACTGAATTGAGGTCAGTTGCAAAGTTTGTTTTGGGAGTTTATGAATCCATAATCTGATGTTGATGGTAAATTGCTTCTGAATATCTAGTGATGCCCAGATTCATGAAAGGCATCTGACAACCTTTTGAGAGCAACATCTTCACCCACAGAGGACTTGGATCTTGTTTCACATGGGGTTGCATTAGGTCCAACAGTTTTTTGCAGTCTTGAAATAAATTGTTTTTCCTTTTTTCTTTCTTCTGGTGTTAGAGAGCTCTATACTTTGGTGGTCGCCTTAACTTTTTTATTTTGACGTGCAGTTGGGATAATTATAAATCGACAGGTTGAATGGCAGCCTTCTGTGTTGTAGCATTCTATAATTCTATGAAATCTGTTCCTAAAACTTTTGTGTTGACTTTTGGCACAAAATATTTAGATCCGAAGTTGTCTTCAACATCAAACAGTTCCCGTAGAAGTTAGAATTATTTAATTATTGCTTACAGCCATTAAATGCTATGTGGTTAGGACAGAGGACATCTGCCGGTCTATTGCAGATGTGTCAGTGATAATGTAGCCCCTCAATGCCTTTGTGCTCTATGCTTTAAATTCACTCCTACAATAAGTCACAACAGAATCTCTTTCTCCCCTCTCTTTTTACATGATAATTTATTTTAGGATGCTGAATGAACAAAGATCATATTTATATGCCTGATGTGTGTAGAGACTTTGCTCTTTGATTTTTATATGTGACCTGACACAAATTTGACTCTTCCGTTTGGTTGGTGTTCAACTTCAAAATCCATAGAGTTTTACAGCACAGGAAGAGGCCCCCTGGCCCATCCTGTCTGTGTCGGTTTTCCAACACCAATCTATTCTAATCCCATTTTCCTACACTTGGTTTGTAGCCTTGTAAGATATGGTGTTTCAAGTGCTCATCTAAATGTTGAGAGAGTTTCTGTCTCTACCAGGTTCCAGATTCACCCGCTGGGTAAAAAGATTTTTCCTCAAATCCTGCTCCTTACTTTAAAGCCATACCCCCTGGTTATTGACTCCTCTAAGGGAAAATGTTTTTTCCTATCTATGTTCCTCATTTTGTACACTTCCATGAGATCCCTCTTCAGCTTTCTGTGCTCTAAGGAAAACAACCCCAGCCTAACCAGCCTCACTTCATAGCTGAAACACTCCAGCCCTGGCAACATCCTGGTGCATCCTTACACATTCTTTTCAGTGCAATCACATCCTTCCTATATGCAGTGACCAGAACTGCACACACTACTCTAGCTGTGGCTTTTTAATGAGCATTTTATGCAGCTCCACTGTAACCTCCCTGTTCTTGTATTCTATGCCTCTGCAAATAAAGCAAGTATCCCATATGTTTTCTTAACTACCTTATCTACCTGTCCTATCACAGTCTTGCTATAGCTCTCTATCAAAGGAATATGACCTTGCCTGGAGAACTTGTAATGTATTTCCTTATAACAGTATATGTGTTATGACCTTATTTTCAGGTTTAAAAGACATAAATTTACGTCTTCTGTGAGAACAATCTGATTTCTCGTATAACCATACAATGTCTTTTTAATTCACATAATCATTGCTAACAAGCAAAATTGCTAACTGCATGTTTGCCGGTATCTACTGAAAAATATAATGCAGTTAGTCCTTTGGTAGGCGGATGATTGCATTTTTGCAGCTAGAATCACAGTTTCATCCTGACTTCTCATATCAGCATTAAATTAAGCTGCAGTAAAAATAATTATTTCAGCTAGATAGGGTATAGATCATTGTATAGAGGTGAGAATTGTTTTACATTGAGAAATAATTTGTTGCAACAACGTTTTGGGGAAAGAACATAAGAAATAGGAGCAGGAGTAGGCCATTTAGCCCTTCGAGCCTGCCATGTTTCAATGTTACTCATTTCCTTTGGCATTAAATAATGGCTATCCCTAATACATAAGCTTGTCTGCAAATTACTTTTAAAAGTAACATTTCAAAGGTCAAAGCTTATATGTAAAACTGACTAGAAATTATCATAATACTTCCTGCCTATCTTTCTGGATACTCCATTATAAATCCCTCCAATCAGGTTTATGTCCATGCCAAGTATCAAAGAGCTCTTTTCAAAATCACAAATGGTTACCTATGTATCTGACCAACGTAAACTACCCCTTCTCATCCTCCTCGATCTCCCTGAAATCTTTAGCACAATTGGTCACAGTATCCTCCTCCAGCTCACCGCGGCATTTGCCAGCCTCATTCATTTGTCTAATTGTGGCATCGCAATCAGTTGGTTCTCTTGTCATTCACATGCAGACATCTCTGTTGTCTGCCGAGGACCTATCCATAGAACCATAATTTAAAGTATTTATTTACACAATGCAAAGGGAGGCTAATTGGCCCATTGACGCTGCAAGCCATTCCCCATCCTATCCCTGTGCACTACCTAACCTACACATCTTTGGTCACTAAAGTGAACCATTAGCATGACCAATCCACCTGACCTGCATATCTTTGGACTTGACCCTCTCCTATTTCTCATCTACATGCTGCTTCTTGGCAACATCATCCAAAAATGTCAGTATGATGGTGGCATCCAGTTAGAGTTCAGCTCCTCTTCTCTAATCCTTCGTTGTCTCTAAATCATTAGACTGCTTGTCTGACATCCAGTAATAGATGCGTAGAAATTTTCTTAAGCTAAATTCAGGGAAGACTGAAGCCACAGTCTCAGGTCCCTTCCAAAAACTGTACTCTCTTTCCCTACAACTGTTGCCTAACCAGACTTTTTATTCATGGGATGTGGGTGTCACTGGCTAGGCCAGCACTTACTGCCTATTCCTAATTGCCCTTGACTGTTTGCAACCTTTTTTCATATTTGACCCTGAGATAAGCTTTCGACCATGTATCTGCATCCTTGCTAAGACCGCCTGTTTCCACCTCAGGAACATCGGGCACAGCCCCTGCCTCAGTTCATCAGTGCTGAAACCCTCATCCCTCTAAATCTGACAAATCTAACACACTCCTCCCACATTTAGCCCTCTGAGGTGGAAACAGAGATGAGTTCTAAAGTAATTGATAATCAGATGAACAATATTATGATTGATTAACAATGATAACTTGGGAAAATTTGCTAGATTAAAAGAAAAAAGTGCCAAATCCCGCTAAGGTATGTCCTGGAATGTTGATGAGGAAGAGAATTGCTGAACTGCTAGAAATTATATTTCCAGATGCTATTGAGTTTGGATGCCAGAAGACTGGCCATTATAATACATTTTTTTAAAAGAGAAACACAACCAATCTGAAGAATTATAGGCTAGTTATTTATCTTAATATCTATGCTAGGGAAATTTTACAGTCTTTAAGGTTGAAATGATCAGATATCTCAATAAAGAAAATAGTTGGTGGCCAGTTCAGATTTTAAAAGAAGCAATTGCACTTTGTCAAACCTCATGAGGTCATTGGAGGAAATATCAGATTTAGTAGATGGAGGCAATATGAAACACCTAAATTTGAGGGAAAACGCTCACAAAGTACCATGTGACTTGGAAAAATAAATAAGTGACATAGGATTAGAAGAGGGAGGATAACAGACTTTAAATTTGATTTGAAGTGTGAAAATCTAAAGTAGGAATTAGGGGCAATTTATAAGAGTGCTTAGAAGTGGGTAATGCCATTCCATAGCACCTGGAGAAGCTTTTGCTCATGATGATATCAGTGGTTTTTATAAAAGCCCACCCAGGTAGAGTGGTGCTGTGATTTTTAGATGAAATCAAAATAGCAAGAAACTGCAGAGGGCTAAACATTTACAAATAAATTCAATACCAATAAGCGCTAGGTAAAATATTTTGGTTTTTCTATGAGCATTGGGATTTGAGGGTAAAGGACAGGACTTGAAAGGTAGCACCTTGGGTAAATAAGGCTCTGGGTGGGAAAAACTAATGCAATTCTAGGTTTTATTACAGAGGTATAGAATGTAAAAGTTAAGAGATAATAATAAGCCAATATAAACCTTTAAGACCTATATTCCATTGGGTGACCTATATTCTGATTAGGTGCATGGGCAGTGCTAAATTCTCTCTCCCTCAGTGTACCCGCACAGGCATTGGACTGGCGATTAGGGGATTTTCACAGTAACTTCGCTTCAGTAAGCCTACTTGTGATACTAATAAATAAACTTCAAGAAAACAGCTATTGGCTTCATACTACAGGAAAGATGTTGAGGTTTTTGGGCAGGGTTCAATGCAGATTTACTGGGATGCTATCTGGCATGAGGAAAAACAAATATAGAGGAAAACTTTTTAAAAAGAAGAGTTTTATTTTATTAATTGATTTTAAAAAAAAGAGTTGCTTAAAATTAGTAAAGGATGGGACAGCATGGATAAAAATAAAACATTTCCAGTTGTCGAGCAGTTTTGGACGTAGCACAAGAGTTTTCTTCACCTAGAGTTCTGAACTTAGAATTTACTTTCAGGGTTAATGGTTGATGAAAAAACTGTGTCAACGTTCCAGATTAGATTGAGTAGGTGGATACCTGGATATGGATAATGGGGCAATTAATGTGATAAAGCCTGCGTATTCACATGAATGACAGTGAATGCTGGCATTGACTGTTCGGGCTGAATAGCTTGTTTGTGTTGCACGTTCTATGTATTTTTGTTTTTGTGGGTGAGATACAGGGAGCTGCAGTTGCTTGAGAACTATATCCAAGCATCATTTAAAAGTATTACAATCCCAGGGATGAAATTGTAAACCAAATTTACTGAATGACTTCCAAATTAAGAAATTACCAGCAAGATTCTACTTTTTGTAGTTTTTATATTAATACAAATTGGGACCAACACAAATTGCGTATGAATGAACAAGCAAATTAATATGGTAATTTTCACTTTACAGCAAAGGTATGTCTTAACAATCACAGGCATTCACATCACTCCTTGCACAAATGTGGTACTAGATAGCTGCACAGTTCCATAATATGTTGTCCTTTATCTGTTAACTGCTTTCACTTTCGAGTTTTATAGGTATGATTATCATCAGCAAGACGCATTTCTACAAACCCATTCTCCATCAGATTAGCTTTCCTGAATTCCTTTCCCACTGACTAACCCGTAACATCCTGCTCCATAGTTTGGCCTCGGCTGGGGAAATCACCCAGCTCTCAGCATCTCCAAGCTATTCTCACAGATTTCCAGATTTTTAGCAAAGCTTGGACAGTACTCCCAAGAGCCCCAGTCTCCCTTTCTGCTAAACAGAAAAAAGCCCCCTGACTGATTTGCTTTTCCTCCTTACAATAATTCTGTGTTCCTGTTTCTGTTTCTGGCTGGTATTTTTTGCGTCTGCCTCCTGTGTATTGAATACCTTCACCCTCCAGCTCCTCTGCTTTTAGTATTTAGTTCTCCTTTTAGTATGCCTGCTACACAGCTTCTTCCTTAGCTTATTTCTTGTTGACACTGTTTCCGAGTCAAGGGTCACCAGATCAAATGGACCAGTATTTTTCATTATCCAAGAAAATTAAAGTTGATCTTCTTACAGCACAAGGGCTACAGACACTTGGAAACATCACCACTTAGAAGTTCCCATCCAAGCCACTTGCCACCCTGACTTGGAAATATATTGCTGTTCCTTCACTGTCATTGGATCAAAATACTGGAGCTCCTTCCTAACAGCACTGTGGGTGTATCTACACCACATGGATTGCAGCAATTCGAGAAGGCAGCTCAGCATCACCTTCTCAAGGGCAATTGGAGATAAGCAATAAATGCTCGTAGCTAGTGACGTCCCCATCCCGTAAATTGATGTAAACTAAAAGTCTTTTTGAAGCACTCTTAAAAACAATTACGGATCTACTGAGCTTTTTAAGAAAAAATTGAAATTTCTTTCTGTATGTTTCTAGGTCAAATTCTCCACTATATTTAGCATTATTTAATATGTTCAGCAGTAGATGAGAGAAAAATCAAACAAAGTTAGATGAGGGTGTAAAATCTTCCAGCAGAAAATACAAAGGGAAGAAGCTTTCTCACACAGCAGTGCTCCTCGCTGTATAGACTATGTCAATTCCCCAAAGGTAGACAACACGGCAGGATGTTAGCTGTGTGGTCTGCATAGATATCTTCAATTATAGCAATGAAGAACATTGCTGTTTGACCCAGGGGATTCACTGGAAGTTTGTGTAGAATAGCTTGGAGCAGTGCTATATCAACAATTTCTTTCCCAACATCTCTACAGGTAAACTGTTCTACAAACTAAGATGTTTTAATGGCAGTTTCTTTTTTATTGCATAATTTCAGAAGTGGATTTACAGTGTGGGACCCCATGCTAACCTTCATTTCTGCCCCCCCTTACCACCCATTCGAACCATCGATACCATGTTTTTCCCGCTATCCTCGGCTTTTCCATGTCACAGTGTCCTCCTCATGGCCGACTGCTGCGCTTCTCCCTCACTTCATGATCTCGTGCCCGCTCTTTGGTTCTTTTCCAATCCGAGTCTGATTTTGCTCTGCATTTGCTGCTGATAGGTTTACTAAATTACAGGAATTAATTGATTGGATGTCCTACTAACTGTCTAACCATGTTGATGTGATGTGCACTCCAGTTGAGCTAACTCTGAGTCTTCCAGTACCGGATCCGGCAGTAGAACACGGCAGCCAGTGCTGGGGACCCTCCTAGGCACAGTGTGTTTTATTGTAAATCGGCCCCTGCATAACTCTCAAAATAGTTATGAGTCTCAAAGCTTGAGACTCATACTTGACTTTGCTTGAGACCCAGCTCATAAATCAAGACTATTTGGATTAGTTGGTATGGTTGTAATTACAATATTAAACTAAGTGAACCCTGCAAACAGATTAATCCCTTAGTGTCAGCTTACAGAATCACGAACATTAATATGATACCGTGTTGAAAGTTGTCCCATTCAACATATTGTCACATCACTGATGAGGGAACTTCATGACTGGAGATGAACCTTGATAAGATTGCAGCATGGCATTGTTACTGAAATTCTGCCTCTCTGGTGAAACTGTTAATGAGGTGTGATTTATGATGAGAACATAAGAACATAAGAAATAGGAGCAGGAGTAGGCCATCTAGCCCTTCAAGCCTGCCCCGCCATTCAATAAGATCATGGCTGATCTGTTGTGGCTCAGTTCCACTTTCCCGCCCTCTCCCCATAACCCTTAATCCCCTCTCTTATCAAGAACCCATCAACCCGCTTCTTAAAAATATTTAGCGAGGCAGCCTCCACCACTTCAACGGGCAGAGAATTCCAGAGATTCACCACCCTTTGAGTGAAGAAGTTCCTCCTCAACTCCGTTCTAAACCGCCTCCCCTTTATCTTGAGGCTGTGCCCCCTAGTCCTACTGTCTTTTTTGAGCGGGAAGAGTCTCTCCACCTCTATCCTATCCATCCCATTCATCATCTTATACGTCTCAATGAGATCTCCCCTCATTCTTCTAAACTCTAACGAGTACAAGCCTAGTTTATTCAGCCTCTCCTCATAGCTCAATCCCCTCAACTCCGGTATCAGCCTAGTAAACCTCCTCTGCACTCCCTCCAGGGCCAAAATATCCTTGCGCAGGTGCGGCGCCCAAAACTGCACACAGTACTCCAGCTGCGGCCTCACCAATGCCCTATACAGCTGCAGCAAGACCTCCCTACTTTTATATTCAATCCCCCTCGCTATGAAGGCCAGCATCCCATTCGCCTTCCTGACCACCTGCTGCACCTGCAAGCTGGGTTTTTGCGACTCATGCACAAGGACCCCGAGGTCCCTCTGCACCGTCGCCTGCTGCAGTTTTTCGCCACGTAAGTAATAGTCCTTCCTACCATTCTTCCTACCAAAGTGGACCACCTCACACTTGCCAACATTAAATTCCATTTGCCATTTCCTGGCCCATTCGCCCAGCCTATCTAGATCCTTCTGCAGGAGGCTGGTGGTAATGCACTCAAGATTTGTGATCAATTGTACAAATTACTATGTTGCTAGGGAGGATTGCCTGGTATCTTTTGTGGTGAGTGAAGTTTAAATCCATGTTTGTTGATTGTCTGACTAATCAGTGATTCGGCTTCTCGATTGAAGGGAAACAAGTGGGATTTATTTTTAGAGTTGGAGACAATAGCAACACTTTAGATGAAACATACTGCATAAATATAATGAAATGTTCCAAGCTGTTTCATGAGAATGAGTAACCTTCTATCTTGTAAGACAGTTTGTGCCACTGTGGTCAACTCTGTTAACAATCAACTGATGTGACCCAGGAGCCTTACTCTGGCATGGCAGTCTCTGCTGCATTTGTTGTACAGGAAGACAATGGGCTGAGAAAGTGCATAATTCTCTGGCCTCTGCTTTCTCTGGGCCCTCTGGTCAGCTAAAGTTTCCAGTTTGCTTGCCTCTTCCAATGTCCTTCCAAACAGTCAGTTCTTAGAGGCACGGTCCACTGGGGCATGGTGAACAAAACATGACAGCCAGCCACATGAGGAGTTATTAGGCAAATGACCAAAAGTTGTTCAAAAAGTTAGCTTTTCATAAGTGTTTTCAAAGAGAAAAAAAGTAGAGAGAATTTCCAATCTTGGGGCCTAAGCAACTGAAAGTCCCAGAGCAATTAAGGTAGAGGCCAGAATTAACACAGCAAAGCCATGGAGGCATTTGAAATCAAGGATGAGAATTTTAAAATCAAGATATTACTTGAGCAGGAGCCAATATAGGTCAGTGAGCACAGGGGTGATAGGGTAATGGAACTTTGATGCGAGTTACGATAGCAGCAGAGTTTTGGAAGGCCTCAACTTTGAGTGTTAGAATATGGAAGATCACCAGGAGTGTGTTGGAATAGTCAAATCTAAAGGTGAGGAAGGAATGAATGAGGGGTTCAGCAGCAGATGAGCTGAGACTGCTATTGCGATATCACTTTGAGAATATACAAATAGAGTACAAGTGCCTTCGAGAAACCAGGATGTTAAATCAGCATGTGACTGGCAAGGTGGTGTTGTGTCTGTCTGTTAAATCTACTGGTTACACCTGTAGATTTTATATATTAGTTGTAGTCTTTAAAATAATCTATTTATAGTTGACCAATCTGTGCGTGTGTGATTGGAGAGTTTATGTGAAGAAAACAAATAACTCAATAACAGAGGTGAAGTTAGGCGATGTTATGCCCAAAGCATTTTACAGCCAATTACGTATTTTTGAAGTGCAGTCACTGTTGTAAAGTGGGTTTGATTTCAAACAATGATGAGACAGAGTGAAGAAATGAGATAGAGAATCTGGTGAACTGGTGCAGCAACAATAATCTCTCCCTCAATGTCAACAAAACAAAGGAGATTGTCATCAACTTCAGGAAGTGTGAAGGAGAACATGCCCCTGTCTACAGCAATGGGGATGAAGTAGAAAAAGGTTGAGAACTTCAAGTTTTTAGGTGTCCAGATCACCAACAACCTGTTCTGGTTCCCCCATACCAACACTATAGTTAAGAAAGCCCACCAATGCCTCTACTTTCTCAGAAGACTAAGGAAATTTGGCATGTCAGCTGTGACTGTCACCAACTTTTACAGAAGCACCATAGAAAGCATTTTTTTTGGTTGTATCGTAGCTTGGTATGATTCCTGCTCTGCCCAAGACTGCAAGGAACTACAGAAGATTGTAAATGTAGCCCAATCCATCACGCAAACTAGCCTCCCATCCATTGACTCTGTCTACACTTCAGCAAAGCAGCCATCATAATAAGTACGCCACACAACCCGGACATTCTCTCTTCCACCTTTCTTCGGGAAAAAGATACAAAAGTCTGAGATCACGTACCATCCGACTCAAGAACAGCTTCTTCCTTGCTGCTGTCAGAACATAAGAAATAGGAGCAGGAGTAGGCCATTTACCCTTCGAGCCTGCCCCGCCATTCAACAAGATCATGGCTGATCTGAAGTGGATCAGTTCCACTTTCCCGCTTTCTCCCCATAACCCTTAATTCCCTTGTCTATCAGAAACCTACCTACCTGTGATTTAAATATATTCAGTGAGGTAGCCTCCACCATTTCAATGGGCAGAGAATTCCAGAGACTCACCACCCTTTGAGTGAAGAAGTTCCTCCTCAACTCCGATCAAAACTGCCCTCCCTTATTTTGAGGCTGTGCCCCCTAGTTCTGCTATCCTTCCTAAGCGGGAAGAATCTCTCTACCTCTACCCTATCTCGCCCCTTCATTATCTTGTATGTCTCTATAAGATCACCCCTCAGCCTTCTAAACTCCAATGAGTACAGACCCAGTCTATTCAATCTCTCCTCATAGGCTAGCCCCCTCATCTTCGCTATCAGCCTAGTGAACCTTCTCTGCACTCCCTCCAAGGCCAATATATTCTTTCGCAAATGCGGCGACCAAAACTGCACACAGTACTCCAGTTGCGGCCTCATCTGTCCCTGTACAGTTGCAGCAAGACCCCCTTGCTTTTATATTCTATCCCCCTCGCTATAAAGGCCAACATTCCATTCGTCTTCTTGATCACCTGCTGCACTCGCAGTCTAGGTTTTTGTGATTCGTGCACAAGGACCCCCAGGTCCCTCTGCACTGTAGCATGCTGCAGCTTTTCGCCCTTTAAATAATAATCCCCCCTACTATTATTTCTACCAAAGTGGATAACCTCACATTTGATAACATTATACTCCATCTGCCAGGTCCTCGCCCACTCATTCAGCCTATCAAAATCTCTCTGCAGACTTTCCGCACCTTCCACGCAATTTGCTTTTCCATTCATCTTCGTGTCATCAGCAAATTTCATTACCCTACACTCAGCCCCCTCCTCCAGATCGTCTATGTAAATGGTAAACAGTTGAGGCCCCAGCACCGATCCCTGCGGCACTCCACTAGTCACCAACTGCCAACCAGAATAGCACCCGTTGATTCCAACTCTCTGCTTCCTATTAGACAACTAATCCTCTATCCACGCTAGCACCTTACCCCCAACTCCGTGCACCCTAACCTTTTGCAGCAATCTTTTGTGAGGCACCTTATCAACCGCCTTCTGGAAATCTAAAAACACCACATCCACCAGTTCCCCTCTGTCTACCACTTTTTGAATGAACTTATCATGCATTAAGTTGATCTTTCTGTACACCCTAGCTATGACTGTAACACTAAATTGTATACACTCTCGTTTCCTTCTCTATGAATGGTATGTTTTCTCTGTACAGCGTGCAAGAAACAATACTTTTATTATATGTGATAATAATAAATTAAATTAAATCAAATCTCTGAAGATACATTAATGGCCCTGTGTGTACTGCAGAAACCAATTATATTTCCTAAGCCAGAACTGACCAACAGAGAATAATAGGATAAAGGACTCTGCAAACTAAAATCCCTTTTAAAATTTGTAATAGTTGAAACATTAACAAATCCAACAATCCAAACCACCACCACCACCTCCCACCACCCCCACCATCCCCCCCCCCCCGGCCGGAGGAACCTGTAGAACTGCCAAGCAATCAGCTGATTTCCATTTAGCAAGCAACAGCTCAAGGGCTCAATCCAGGTGAATGCCTGGATTCCATCTACACTGTTTCTGCTGGAACTTCTGTACCCGCAGCTATAAGACTAATACATTTCTACATGCCTATTCCATTGTGAAAGTCATCTTTCACAATGGGGGCAGTTCAGATCAGAGTTGAGGAGGAGCTTCTTCACACAAAGGGTGGTGAATCTCTGGAATTCTCTGCCCATTGAAGTGGTGGAGGCTACTTCGCTGAATATATTTAAGTCACGGGTAGATAGGTTTCTGATAGGCAGGGGAATTAAGGGTTATGGGGAGAAAGCGAGAAAGTGGAACTGATCCACTTCAGATCAGCCATGATCTTGTTGAATGGCGGGGCTGGCTCCTGCTCCTATTTCTAATGTTCTTATGTTATGTTCTACTGGAAGAGTGAGTTATCCACCATCAGTCTTCAGCTTGCCAACCTCTGGAAGAATACATTGTTCAACTTTGATTCTGGACTTGCGTGAGATAATAATTCCTTTCTCTGTGGTCTTTTTCCTTTAAACTCTTTCTCTATCCTACCTTTATTGTATGAATGAAAAGGTGGTCATGTTGCTACACTTCTCTCACATTTGAGTATGTGCAAATAAACTAATCCTTTTTGGTCATCCTACATCAAGTTTGATGCACGGTTATTAATAGAGAAGTGTGTCACACCAAAACTGAGGGGTTGGGGAATGCATCACTGCCTATAAGGGGGGAAATCAAAATTAAACACCTTCCTGTTTATAGATGGGTAGTGAGAGGAGAAATCAGGACTATTTAAATCCCCTTCTGTCCATAACAAGACATTCAGTCCCGTCATCCAAATAATTTAAATAGGTTGTAAATAGTTCAGGCACTGATCCCTGTAGGATGCTGCTCATTACATCTTGCCAACCCGAAAATGACCCATTTATGCCCACAGTCTGTTTCCTGTTAGCTAACCAATCTCTGTCCATGTTAATATATTATCTCCTGTACCATGAACTCCTACTATGTGTAACTGCTTTTATTGTTACATCTTGTCAAATGCCTTGTGGAAATTTAAGTGCACCACATCTGCAGTTTATCTACATTGTCAATTTCTCAAAGAACTCGAATAAATTTTCCTTCTGTAAAACCATGTCAACTTTGCCTGATTGCATTGAGATTTCTTAAGAAACTTGCTAAAACTTCCATCATAGATTTTAGCATTTTCCCTTCGGCAGATTTAAAACTAATTGGCCTGTAGTTTCCCGCTTTGTTTCCCCCCTTATCTTGAATGGAAGAGTTCTATTCTGGGACCTTTCCAAACTCTAGAGGAGTTTGAAAAATTAAAATCAATGCATTTACAATCTTAGCAGCTACATCCTTTTAAGACTGTAGGGTGAGGTCCATCAGGACCTGCGGACTTGTCAGCTTTTAGCTCTAATAATTTTCTCAGTACTTGTTCCCTGGCGATTATAATTGTTTCAATTCCTTCCTTTCACCTCCTGATGCACATTAATTTCAAGGATGTTATTTGTATCCTGTACACTGAAGACAGATGCAAAATACCTGTTCAGCTTTTTTTTATTCATTTGTGGGACATGGGCATTGCTGGCTGGCCAGCATTTATTGCCCATCCCTAGTTGCCCTTGAGAAGGGGCTGGTGAGCTGCCTTCTTGAATCGTTGCAGTCCATGTTCTGTGAGTTGACCCACAATGCCATTCGGGAGAGAATTCCAGGATGGTGAATGGCTTGGAGGGGAACTTGCAGGTGGTGAAGTCCTTGTCCTCCTGGATGGAAGTGGTTATGAGTTTGGAAGGTGCTGTCTAAGGATCTTTGGTGAATTGCTGCAGTGCATCTTGTAGATAGTACACGCTGATACTGAGTGTTGGTGGTGAAGGAATTAAATGTTTGTGGATGTGCTGCCAATCAAGTGGGCTGCTTTCTCCTGGATGGTGTCAAGCTTCTTGAGTGTTGTTGGAGCTGTCCCCATCCAGTCAAGTGAGGAGCATTCCATCACATTCCTGACTTCTGCCTTGTAGATGGTGGATAGGCTTTGGGGAATCAGGAGATGAGTTACTTGCCCAGTATTCCTAGCCTCTCACCTGCTCTTGTAGCCACTGTGTTTATGTGGTTAATCCAGTTAAGTTTCTGGTCAATGGTAACCCCAAGGATGTTGACAGTAAAGGATTCAGTCATGGTAACACCATTGAATGTCAAGGGGCGGTGGTTAGAGTGTCTCTTATTGGTGATGGTCATTGCCTAGCATTTGTGTGGCACCACTGTTACTTGCCGCTTGTCAGTCCAAGCCTGGATATTGTCCAGATGTTGTTGCGTTTGAACATGGACTCCTCAGTATCTGAGGAGTCACGAATGGTGCTGAACATTGTGCACTCGTCAGAGAACATGCCCACTTCTGACCTTTTGATGGAGGGAAGGTGATTGATGAAGCAGCTAAAGATTGTTGGGCTGAGGACACTACCCTGTGGGACTCCTCCTGAGATGTTCTGGAGCTGAGATGACTGACCCTCCACAACACGGCCATCTTCCTATGTACCAGGATGACTCCAACCAGCGGAGAGTTTGCCCCGATACCCATTGATTCCAGTTTCGCTAGAACTCCTTGATGCCACACCTGGTTAAATGCGGGCTTGATATCAAGGGCTGTCACTCCCACCTCGCCTCTGGAATTCAGCTGTTTTGTCCATGTTTGAACCAACGCTGTAATGAGGTCAGGAGCTGAGTGACCCTGGCAAAACCCAACCTGGCATCACTGAGTAGGTTATTGCTGAGCAGGTGCTGCTTGATAGCACTTTGATGACCCCTTCCATCATTTTACTGATGATCAAGAGTACACTAGTAGCTCTCCGTAGTTATTTGATTTTCCATTATTAATTCCTCAGAGTCACACTGTGTTTTACTGGTAGTTGTAATACTGACTTAGAACTGGGAGTTGTCAGTGTAGAGTTAAAACTAATGCTCTGCTTTCAGATGTTATTGAGAGGCAGCATGTAGATGAATAATAGGAGAAACCAATGATAGAACCTTGAAAACATCACAGGCAATGATGCAAAAGCAGGAGAGAAGCTATTGAAAGTGATTCTCTGGCTTTGATTAGATGGATAGGAATAGAACTATGTGAGGACACTCCAACCCAGCTGGACAACAGTTGAGGGATGTTGGAGGATGGTGTGTGTGGTCAACCATGTTGAAAAGGAAGAGGAGGGAAATTTTACCTTTGTCCATGGGAATGGATTTGGGAAGTGACGACAAGTTCAAGGATTTAGGAGAGGAAAGGGAGATTGGAGATGGCATAGTAGTTTGCAAGGATATTGGAATTATGAATTGGTTCCTTTGAGAAGAGATGTCATGTCATCAGATTTAATTGATTGAGTTTTTTGCATAAGTAACAAAGCTGGTTGAAGGCAAGGCAGTGGATGTTGCTACATGGACTTCAGCACTGTCTTTGACAAGGCCTGTCGTGACAGGCTGATACAGAAGGTGAAGTCACATGGGATCCCTGGTGAGCTCGTACGGTGGATACAGAACTGGCTTGGTCATAGAAGACAGAGAGTAGCGGTGAAAGGGTGTTTTTCTGATTGGAGATCTATGACCAGTACTGGATCCCCTCTTGTTTGGAATATATGTAGGCGATTTGGAGGAGAATATATGTAGTCTCATTAGTTAGTTTGTGAATTTTAGTTGTGTATAGAATTTTGATTAGGCCACATTTGGAATGTTGTGTACAGTTCTGGTTGCCACAGTACCAGAAGGATGTGGCGGCTTTGGGAAGGTACAGAAAAGGTTTACCAGGATGTTGCCTGGTCTGGAGGGTATTATCTGTGAGGAGAGATTGAACAAACTTCGTTTGTTTTCCCTTGAATGTCGGAGGATGAGAGACTGCCGTAAAAGTTTACAAAATTATGAGAGGATGGATAGAATGGATAATTGGAGCCTTTTTCCCGAAGTAGAAATGTCAAATACTTGGCAACTTACGTTCAAGGTAAAAGGGGATTCATTTACCGGAGATTTGAAAGGCAAGTTTTATTTACACAGAGGGTGGTAAGTGCCTGGAATGCACTGTCAGAGGATGTGTTAGAAGCAGATACAATAGCAACGTTTAAGAGGCATCTTGACAGATACATGAGTAGGCAGGGAGTAGAGGGATACAGACTGCAGAGAGGCAAAAAGATCTTTAGGAAGGCGTCATTTGTTGGCATAGGCTTGGTGGGTAGAAAGGCTTGTTTCTGTGCTGTACTGTTTTTGTTCTTTGTTAAAGGAGAAAGGGACAACACCCGAAAGAGAAAATATATATACAATATCAACTAACATGGGGACCAGGAGAAATTGTTGGGTGGTCAGCAATTTCCTGGGAATAGGATTGAGGGAGACAGGAGATCAGTCTCATAGACAAGAAGAGCTTGGAGAGGACATGACTTCAGGTCAATACGTCTGACAATGACAGACAAACCAAGTTGATCCTTTGTGGCAGATGCGGTAAGATAATATCTGAACCAATAGGTTTGTAATCTGGCTCAGAAGTAGTCTTTTTAAAGGACTTGGAATCTTTCCATTCAGCCTGTTAACCTCGAAAGCCGTTGCTGGTGAGCTGTTCAATTTTAATTAGTTAAATCTATCACTAACTGTGCATAGTGGAGGTCTTTAAGCCTTTACTCTTGTCAGCTGTGTTCTGTAGGTATATGTGAATGGAGTGTATCCCTGTGGGTGAGAAACTATGCCCTCCTTATTAGGCAAGCAGAAATTCTAGTCGTTTGCCTTGGACACCGTTAAGCAAGACAGTGATTTTTATGCATCTTGAGACTCTTGGCTAACCAAAAGTTACATCCAAGTATATCTTTTTTACCTTTTTGTAAAATTGCAGCTTTCTCTTTTAATATACAGGGGGTACTTAAGTTTCGATTGGTGAAACTTGAGATATCGTAGGATGACCTATATAAATCAAAATGTAATATTGAGGCTAATTTGTATTATATATAGAAAAGTAATTATGTGAAATTGGTCATTGTAATTAGGTTGTATTTCACATGATTTTAAACAGTATCATTGAATCAATATCACAGAATTGTTACAGTGCAGAAAAGAAGGCCATTCAATCCATCATGTTTGCACTGCTCAGATTGAACAGTTCACTTAATGTTGCCTTCCCACTCTGTAACCCTGCACATTATTCCTCTTCAGATATTACTTTCAAAATTTCTTTTTGAATGTTTCAATTGAATCTACTCCACTTTCATAACGTGTGGGACCCAGAACTACGTACATACAATATTCCCAACTGAGGAATAACTAATATTTTCTGCAACTTCAACAAAACTGCCTTACTCTTGTTCTCTATAATCCTATTAATAAAGCTTAAGATACTGTATGCTTAATTAACCGTGCTCTCAACCTGTCCTGTCACCTTCAATGACTCATGCATGTGTGCACCCATGTCCTTTTGCTCCTGCACTCCTTTTAGATTTGTACCCTTTATTTTATATCGTCTCTCCATGTTCTTCCTACTAAAATGAATGCCTTCATATTTCTCCACATTGAACTTTATCTGCCATTTGCCTGCCCATTCCACCAACTTGTCCACGTCCTTTTGAAGTTCTACGCTGTCCTCCTCACAGTTCACAATGCTCCCAAGTTTCCTAACATCCCCAACTTTGAAATTGTGCCCAGTACACCAAGGTCTAGGTTACTAACATATATATCAGAAAAAGAAGCAAGGACTGAAACTTGGGAACTCCACTAAAATTCTTGCTCTAGCCCAAAAACATTCATCAATCACTTTACTCTGTTTACTGTAAGTCAGTCAATTCTGCATCTGTGTTGCTACTATCCCTTTCGTTCTTTGAGCTATAACTTTGTTTACAAGTCTGTTATGTGGCACTGTATCCAACCCTTTTGAAAATCAATGCATGTCATATCAACTGTATTGCCCTCATCAAGCTTCCCTGTTGCCTCTTCAAAAACTCCAGGAAGTTGGTGGGTCGGAATTGCAGATGGTGTGATGTGGGCCCGGGATCCTGGTTGGGGCCATCCTCGTGTGCAGAACTTGGCTGTCAGTCTCCGCTCAGCGACTCTGCGCTGTCCTGTGTTGTGGGGGCCGCATTGGAGAACACTTGCCCGGGGATCGGAGGCCGGGTGCCTGTCGCTGCTGGGGTGTTCCCCGGCAGGGGGAGAGCACTTCTGCATGATGATTGTCGAGCGGTGTTCAGTCGTCCGTTGGTGTGGCGTCTGCGTGGTCTCCCAGATGTGCCATGCCTCGGGGCATCCTTTCCTGCAATGTTTCAGGTGGACAACGTTGGCCGAGTCGCAAGAGTATGTGCCATGTACCTGGTGGATGGTGTTCTCGCATGAGATGGTGGTATCCGTGTTGATGATCCAGCATGTCTTGCAGAGATTGCTGTGGTAGTGTTGTGTGTTGTCGTGGTCACTGGCCTCCTAAAGGCTGGGTAGTTTGCTGTGGACAATGGTCTGTTTTAAGGATGTGCAGTTGTTTGAAGGCAAGAAGTGAGGGTGTGGTGATGGCCTTGGCAAGATGTTCGTCTTCATCAATGACATGTCGGAGGCTCCAGAGAAGATGTCGTATCTTCTCCGCTCCAGGGAGAACCTACTCTTGCAACTCAGCCAACATTGCTTGCCTGATATGGTGCAGAAAAGGATATCATGAGGCATGGTACATTCGGGAGATCACGCAGACACTACGACAACGGATGAATGAATACCGCTCGACAGATACCAGGCAAAAGTGTTCTCTTCCTGTTGGGGAATACTTCAGTGGCGACGGGCATTCGGCCTCTGATCATTGGGTAAGCATTCTCCAAAGCAACCTTCTTGGAGAACTCTTACCTAAAGATCAGATGCCAGAGTCGCTGAGCAGAGACTGATAACCAAGTTCCACGCACATGGTGGATGTGGTCTTTCTGGATTTTCAGAAGGCGTTTGACAAGGTACCTCACAAGAGGTTATTGCAGAAGGTCAGGGGACATGGAGTTGGGGGTAGGGTGTTAGCGTGGATAGAGGATTGGTTGTCAAATAGGAGACAGAGAGTGGGGGTCAATGGGTGCTATTCGGATTGGCGGTTGGTGACTAGTGGGGTGCCCCAGGGGTCGGTGCTGGGGCCTCAGCTATTTACCATTTATATAGATGATCTGGAGGAGGGAACCGAGTGTAGGGTGTCGAAATTTGCTGATGACACCAAGACTGGAGGAAAGGCAAATTGTGCGGAGGGTGTGGAGAGTCTGCAGAAGGATCTAGATAGGCTGGGCGAATGGGCCAGGAAATGGCAAATGGAATTTAATGTTGGCAAGTGTGAGGTGGTCCACTTTGGTAGGAAGAATGGTAGGAAGGACTATTACTTACGTGGCGAAAAACTGCAGCAGGCGACGGTGCAGAGGGACCTCGGGGTCCTTGTGCATGAGGGTGGTGAATCTCTGGAATTCTCTGCCCGTTGAAGTGGTGGAGGCTGCCTCGCTAAATATTTTTAAGAAGCTGGTTGATGGGTTTTTGATAAGAGAGGGGATTAAGGGTTATGGGGAGAGGGCGGGAAAGTGGAACTGAGCCACGACAGATCAGCCATGATCTTATTGAATGGCGGGGCAGGCTCGAAGGGCTAGATGGCCTACTTCTGCTCCTATTTCTTATGTTCTTATGTTCTTAAAATCCATGTGGGCTTTCTGTAATTTAACCCACATTTGTCCATGACTATTTAATTATTGTTGCTAGGAGATTCCCGGTCACTGAAATTAAACTGTCATACATTTAAAAGGATTGCAAGACTGATCACGTGATTTGATAGTGACGCTATTAAGGTCTTGCAGAGGTTTCTGTTTTGCTTAACAGTTTTATATTCTACATTGCAAAGAGAGCAGCTCTTCAATAAAACCTCCTAGGTATTTTAGATCATAGAACCCTACAGTGCAGAAGGAGGCCCTTCGGCCCATCGTGTCTGCACTGAACGCAATCCCACCCAGGTCCTACCCCTATATCCCTACATACTAATCCCCTCTAACCTACGCATCCCTGGACACTAAGGGGCAATTTCTTAGCATGGCCAATCAACCTGACCCGCACATCTTTGGACCGTGGGAGGAAACTGGTGTACCCGGAGGAAACCCACGCAGACACGAGGAGAACGTGCAAACTCCACACAGTGACCCAAGCCGGGAATCGAACCCAGGACCCTGGAGCTGTGAAGCGGCAGGGCTAACCACTGTGCTACTGTGTCGCCCATTTTCTTTCTGTTAAAACCTACAACCCATAACACAGGACATTACAAACTGACTGACTTGTAGTTGCTTGGCTTAGCTTTATGACCTTTTTTGAACAAGACTACAACAATCACAATTCTCCTGTCCTTGCAAGTCCAAGAAAGATTGAAAAATTATGGTCAAAAGGTCTAATTTACGTTTTCTGTTTATTGCTCCTGCTTAGCAGTATTTTTTTTTAAATATTCCATATAGTTTGGAGAAATAGCAATAATATGTATCAAATGTCCAGTATAAATGAAGAGTTGAATTTTTCAGAAGTTTCAAAGCATACCTCTGAACTAACAGCATAGTTTACAAGAATAAAAGTAACTCATTGAATTCTTTCTGGGCAATGACTTATCAAATTTTAGGTTAACTGGACTGTTTCACTGGTTAACGTAAAGCATGTTGAGCTTGTGTTAGTTGCATATCACATAAAATCGGAATTATCATAAAAAGAATATTGGCATGTAATCTAAGATATATTTGATTATTTTAAACTGTGTGATATCATTGTTTGCAATTATGTTTATTTAATGCATGTTATTTAATTTGCTTGCCCCTTTCCCCAATCCCAGCATTCCTTTTGCCTAAATGTTAGAGAGATAACCAACTTCCTGACCACCTTTGCTGCTGAGTTGTTTAGAATATGCAAGTAATGCAGGTTAACCTCACTTAATTTACTGTTGTTTGGAGATGCATTTCGTATAATCTTTGAATACATTGTGTCTTTTTGGAATAAGAAATAGAAGAGCTTTGTTGGAAGGTAGTGGTCCTGCTCAAAATCAGTAAGCTTTTACATCATTATCTATCAAAAATAATTCAAATGTATTTTTCAGAGAGAAGATACATGTTAAATTTAGCTTTCCTTGGTGTTAGTTCACTATTGGCATTTGGAACTACATGAAAAGGAAATTGTCGTATTCTGGTTTATATTGAGAATTTCATTACAGTGTGATGCATTTTTTAATTAGCTAATGGAATTCATTTTCCAGTTGAGACATGAATCAGTATGTTCTATTTAACAATTTTCTGTTTGTGAAAAGAAATTGGAACCTTTTCCTTTAACCTATCTTTTGGCCATTTAAGATGGTTTTGATGATATTGCCTATACCAATTATCACTGAATTTAATTTTACAGATCCTGTCCTGAGTGTCGAATTACATCAAATTTTGTCATTCCAAGTGAATACTGGGTAGAAGACAAGGAAGAAAAACAAAAACTCATCAAAAAATACAAAGAGGCAATGAGGTAAAATGACACTTCTCCAGAGTAACATTTGCTATCATTACAGCTTCCCTTTCTCGCTTTTATATTTTCAGTGTTGCTATATTTTTGGTAAGAAATCTCACAACACCAACATGTTTATTTGGTAGCACAGGCTTTCAGAGTGACACTCCAAAAACTTGTGCTACCAAATAAACCTGTTGAACTTTAACCTGGTGCTGTGAGACTTCTTACTGTGCCCACCCCAGTCCAACACCAGCATCTCCACATCATGGCTATGTTTTTGGTCAGATTTAATTTTTCTGTATTTCAGCAAAACTGTTTTTTGAAGAGTGAATAAAAATTGATGGCTTTGACACTGAAAGAATATCAGTGCGTATGAGTTTCAGTTATAGGGAGCTGTACAGTTTTTGCAGACTTTTTGTCTTAAATTATAATGCTGATAATGACTTCAGTGACTAAGACCCAGGCAGGAATTTTCTCAAACTGATTGTTGATTTCTATACCAACCTTTCTGACAATATCTCGTCATGCCTGTAGAAAATCAGCCAAAACATTTGGGACCTGAGTAAAGTCTGGAATAATAGCTTTTCTTTAATTTTATTGATCTGAAAATTAAAGTTTGAAGCCATCAAATGATTATTTATTTCATTAAGCAAAGCATGTTTTAAAAATTCAGCATTTTAATTAAGCGTTTTCTGTTTTTATTAATGCTCTGGTGACATAGTTTTAAATCCAACACAGCAGTTAGTGAAATTTAAATTCAGTTATTAAATCTGTAAATAAAACTAGTTTCGTTCATCAAAATATTTTTTACTCTGAATATATTTATGAAGGAAATAGATTTCTCGACACGAAAAGCCATCAAGGGATATGGGGAGGAAGAGTGGGAGTATGGCATTGAAATAGAGGATCGGCCATAATCGTATTGAATGGTGGAGCAAGCTTGAGGGGCAGAATGAAAGAATCCTCCTATTTGTCTACATGCTAACTCTGTCCATTATTTGTTATTGCAATCATGCTACAATTCTGGTAGAGTTTGGCTCGCACCTATGACTATCTTCTCAGTATTTTTGCCAACTGAGTGTACATCATCAAGGAAGCTATTCTGAGTTGTACTCTCACATTTCAAGTTAATTGGCTGACGGCCAGCATTGGGCTACTTGGGAGTGAGTTATTAGCTGACACTAGAGGGTAATTTATGATGGAGCGTAATCAAAAATGACTGGCAAATACAAATTTGAACATAAAATGAAAAGGAGAATACTTTGCTTCAAATAACAATATAAATAGCAAATGCTGGAAATACTAAGAAGCATCATCAGTTAGATCATTGATTTGAAATGTTAACTCCGTTTCTCTCTTCATAGTTTCTACTTGATCTGTTGAATATTTTTTAGAAATTTCTGCTTTTATTACACATTTAACCATGTTGGATTATAAATGTACTTGTTAATGATAGGATTGACCTAATATTGTTTTACTGGCTGCTGTCACCAGAGAAAGTGAGAGTTTTCAGTATTCAAAATTATTTTTTGTTTGCTCTGCAGCAACAAGGCATGTCGATACTTTGATCAAGGACGTGGCTCTTGTCCCTTTGGGGGAAACTGTTTCTACAAACATGCATACCCTGACGGTCGTCTGGAAGAATCTCAACCACAGAGGAAGCCAATTGGCTCAATGGGTAGATATCGGGTAAGTATTTTACTATATGGTAAAAAATTGAATTTTGATTAACAATGTCACCTTAATGCAAATACTTTCATTGAAAAGCTGTGTTGAATAAATCATAGGGAGATTTGGTGGAACACACCAGAACATTTTTAATATGCCGTAGGTTCAGTTCTGATGAAAGGTCACAACTCGAAACATTAACTCTGTTTCTTTCCAAACCACAATGCCAGACCTCCTCAGTATTTCCAGCGTTTCCTGGTTTAATATCTGATTTCCAGCATCTGCAGTATTTTGCTTCTGGAAGTTTTTTTTGATGAGTGATGTCATTTTATGTTTTGCATTGTTTCCTTCTAACTAAATTACATTGGGTCAAACTAAGAAAGAACCGGCAAAGATTGCCTTAGGGTGGAACTTTATCAGCATGTTTGCTCAAGGTTTGTACAAATCCCACCCAGGGCCAATGGAGAATGCTGTTCCCCAGGGGCGGGCATGCCAGTAAAATTCTGGCCTTTGTGTTTGCTACTGCTGGTGTCATTTGACACTTTTCACAGGCATTAATTGTTTACAATTAGTCAGTTAGTATGGTATAGAATCCCAGAATTTAGAAGCTGAGGCCTTTAATCATAAAGTGGTAATAGAATTCTACTCTTTTGGAGATCTGATTGGATTGGAAGTCAATTGAAGTGCAGTATTTAATGTTCATTGGTATAGCTAAATTGATCTGGTTTACACCAGAAGCACCTGATTGGTTTTTAAGCCATTATTTTGTGCCAGTATAACCTGAAGACAAAATTGAGATTCATTTCTTTCCATGGGTCATCTCTGTGCCATCTCTTAATTTCTTGTCTTTAAACTGTGTGCACGTACAAACCAAAATTTCACATAACGTCGCTTCGTTGAGAGTGAATAGTCAGTCCTAATGTCTGTCCGTTCAGTCTGGATAACACTAAGTCTGAATCAATCCTCTAGTTTGTTTTCAGCTGTTGTATAGCATGGAAGGGAATCATTTGCCTTCGAACAGACCTTTTAACAGCTAATGATATCCTTTTGAGGCCAATACAATATTACTGAGACGTTGTTCATTTAAAAGTTTTTTCATTTGTTTACAATTACATATGTTTTCTCACAGAATCAACGGAGGACACATTTTTGGGATTTCATTGAAGAAAGAGAAAATGCTGATTCCTATGAAGATGATGAAATGGTTACCTTTGAGCTTGGTGAAGTTCTGCTAATGCTTTTGGCTGATGGTCATGATGATGACTTCTCAGAATCTGATGATGAGTGGGACTTGTTCCATGATGAAATTGATGTTGATTATTATGAATTTGACCTATAGCACCCGCTGTGGATTTTGAATTGTCTTGTTCGTTGTTTTTTAGACAGTAGCTTTTCCTGTGTTGTGGCAGTGCCATATGTCTTAGGCAGGCCAGGCATTCTGGGTGCAGTTTCACTTTGGACATTGTGCAGAGTTTTGTCAGTAGTGCATCAAAAAAGAAACCTGTTCCTTACTAAATATAAGTTAAATTAACTTGCTTTACTAAGGGTGATAACCTTGAGGATAAATATAGCAACTGGCTTTATTTATTCATGTGGAAAAGAGTTGAGTTTAGGTACTTGACCTAATATAGGTGTGTGCCCTTGGTGGCTATGAAAGCGATATGACCACTTGCATGCACAAAAGCCTGAAACCAACAAGGGACCACATACACCATAACTCATTTTACAACTTGTATTATTCTATCTCCAATACCCTCTCCGCATAGCTACATTTGTTTTAAAGAGGATGTCATGCAGTCAGTGCCCTTTTTAAAAGTCAAAGTATAAAATAATTATGATTAACAACCTTGGTTTTTTTCCTGTCTTTCTATTTTTTTAATTTTATATGGTATGCTAATACAGCTCAGGAGAACGTGGCTTTGGGGAGCAACTGAGCCCAGCTTGTGAGGGAGCTGAATTACTCGTACACTGTTGAGATGATCGGACTGCTTTGTGTTAGGAATTATTTATTCCCTCATACTGTATGGCTCAGCAACTCCCAACCAATTCTCAACAATAACATCATCAGCACTCAGTTTATACAAAAATATTTTTAAAATAAACTCAAATAGATCAGAAAGAAAAGGGATGTTAATCAGAATTATTTTCAGTTGTTCAATTTTGAAAAGGAATCCTACTGTTAAGATTCTCTCTTTAAGTATGTACCCTGTGTGAAAAAGACTGTATGCCATGGTGAAGTGAATTAATGGCATTAATTCAAGTAAAACAACTTGTTGTAGCACTATCAGATTCCATATGAAATGTGAGGTTAACTGTTCCATGTCTTACTGTTGTTTTTTATTTATTAACTATTGGCTGTTCTGACTGATTTCCTAGTTAGTTAGCTTATTTAAATCCTTCATCTAATCTAGATAAAAAAAGACACATAATTATGGGAATTACCAAAGTCTTGTTATTTATCCTTTTTCATATAGATCTCATTTTATATCTTGTAACAAGTTTATCTGAATGATTTCAGTTCAGATTTCATTTGGATTCCTAACATTAAAAATAGGGTCATCTTGTGATACTGACTCAATCTGATGTTTGGGAATGGTCAGGGTGAATCTTTTGTAAAGTAGCAAATTCATCAACTGCAGGTTATAAATGTGTAAATTTACAGATTTAGGCAGATTAACTACCACCATTCTCTCCTTTACTAAAGCTCACCTGTTAATTAATTAAGATGCATTAGTTGAATATGCCGAGAGTCATAAATTAATGAAATGCAGTCAAATGTACCGATTTCTGCCATCTTGTATTATAATAATTAAACTCCACATTCTCAGTTCTGGCTTCATGGGTATCTGCGCAATTTGAACTCAATGCAGACTGAAAACTAGGATACATGTTCCTATTTTCCTTCACAGGACATTAGGATTCAGTGAATATTTTTAATGGAAGCATGAGAATCTGAGTAATTGTGGCATGACTTGGATATGTGACAATGCATATTAACCCTGTTTTCCTCTTTGTGGAACTGCACGCGAGATCTGAATTTGAAAGGAGGTTTTGCTGTTGTGAGCCTAATGATCTTGGCAATGTTAGTGGGAGGGAATGTAGATTCTCAAAGTTTGAGACCAGTTACTTCTGGAAATGTAACTGGAACAAATACCCTTTAAACTGTCATATTACAAGTATAAAACAGCATTTTTCTAAATAAATACTTGTTGCTCCAAACCATGTTGTAAATGTCCTGTGTATATCCTGGGTAAAAAAAATAGTCAAAGTGCTCATATAGTTTATAGAGATGATCAATAACATGCATTCAATGATGAGTGGACTATCTTAATGAATGAACAGGCAGATTTGTCACTAAAACAGTTAAGTAACAGTGTCAAATGAATAGTATATTTAAATGTCTATATGTGTTGTTATGTCTAAAACTCAGGGATGATACATTATTGATTGTTTAGTATGCTACTTATATACTGTGTAGCAGCAATTTATGCTTAATTTAATAGTTCCATCAATTTAGAACCTTGGTTTATGTTTTTAAAATTAAGGTTGCACTTGAGCAAGCACAATCCTTTCATCTATAGGCCCTAGATTTAAATCTTAGCTGGACTGAAAACAAGGAAGTTTTCCCCCTCCCCATTTACCAACTGGAACAGTCCTATGTGAAATGCATTCTAAAAGAGCGATATTGAATTGTACATATTCTGCTGTCGTTTACTTCCAGAAACTACATTTATATTGAAAATCAGTTTGACTAATATTGGTTCAAGAAGAAACATTGGCACCAGTTAAATCTTGGCTAACTCAGTTAGTTCATAATGCCACTGGGTTCCACCAAATACATGATTGGATCTGTTCAGCACATAACCCAATCCAAGCTGAAACCAACTTCTGCCTGGAATCATTCATAAATAATACTGGCCTTTGCTCTAGAAAATCCGTTAACTCTTAGCCTGTCATGAATGTCTATCAATATCCAAAGAATATCGATAGCCCATGGGATCATTCTCTGCTAGCCAAGTTTGTTGTGTATTTTTGTACAATAATTGCAGCAGCTTCCTCTCCAGGTGCAGTTTAGTAGAAAGCCCACTTTAGTGGGAAAATCAAAAAACTATTTAACAGGCCTAGGCTGCCACCAATTCAGCCTTTGAGCTTTTCCCAGATCAACACTCGGTTTCAAAATCTTCCAATATTGAGACAGGTGTTCCTGTCCAGGAGCTTTATCAGAACTACAACAGTCATTCTGTGTTTTCAAACAGGGCTGTATACATTCAGCATGTTCTTTTTGATCTGAATGTTGCACTTGGCTGTAGTATGGAGGGCACAGTATTCCAACTGTGGTCTAACCAAGGTTCTGAATAAATACATTAGCTCCCTGCTTATGTATTGTCTTCCTCTAGAAATGCACTTTATACTCTTGATGGCACTATCAACTTGTGTTGCTAGTTTTACTGTTTTATTTCCATTTTTCTGGGTGAGTGCAGCTCAAACACAGCATTCAAGAAGCTCAGTACCATTCAGCACTGCACTTGATTCACCCCCTTAAATATTTCACTGTCCCCACCACAAGCGCACTGTGGCAACAAGATGCGCTGGAACAACTCAGCAAGTCTCCTTCGAGAACTGCTTCCAAACGAGCGACCTATACCATCTAGAAGAACAAGGGCAGCAGACACATCAGCACCTGTAAACTCAGTCCAGGCCACACATTATCTTGATTTGAAATTATATTACACTTCCTTCACTGTCACTAGGTCAAAATCCTAGAACTCCCTCATTACATTCAATATACCATATGGACAGCAGTGATTATGAAGCTGGTTCAGTACCACCACCTTAAGAGCAATTGGGAATGGGCACTAAATGCTTACCTTGCCAGCAATGTTCAATACCCAGGAATGAACTTTTTACAATGTGTCAGTACCCCCAGATGTCTGCTCCTCTACCCCTTTCAGTTTTTTTTACCTTCCAAAGAGTACTGTTTTCCTTATTCCTCCTACCAAAATGACTGACATTTAACTCGCTATTATTAAATATAGGTTGTTACTGTTTTACTCATTCTGAAAGAAAATATGTACCATAGTCAAATCTGACTGGAACCATTCCATTCTTTTCTAGTTTTAAGTTCCATTAAGGCTAAGATTAATACAGCATTGGCACTTTAACAGTATTTTTGACTCAACACAGTTCAACAATTTCAGATCATGAAAAAAGTCATCCTTTCTGGACAGCAGCTGTTGGTATTGATTCTGCATTTACACCACCTCCACCGCTTGCTGCTTGTTCCATTACGACCCACTTTCGCCATGCACTATTATTTCTTTGTCCTTTAATTTTTCATGCCTCCCATCCTATCACAGACATCCATGTGTTCTTTTCCTCCCCTTGCTCCTTTCCCTGCCTCTGGTACTTCCTTTTAAATTGTTACTTCTCAATAGATTCAAAATCATGGGAGGCCTAGACAGAGAAAGGGAGAGACTATTCCCATTTGCAGAAGGACTGAAAACCAGAGAGCATCAATTTAAGAAGCAAAGGTGAAGAGGAAAAACTTTTATACAGTGAGTGTTTGGGATCTGGAATGCATTGTCTTAAGAGTGGAGTGGAGGCAGGTTGAATTGTGACTTTCAAAAGAGAATTGGGTCATTATCTGAAGAGGAAAGGCAGGAGAATGGCATCAGATGAATTACTCCTATAAATAGGCAGCATGTATTTGACAGCTGACTGGCTGTCCCCTGTGCTGTAGCCATTTTATGATATCTATTTTTGTGTATCTGGTAACCTGTTTCTCTCTAGGCAGATGCTATCCGACCTGCTGAGTGTTTTCAGCATTTTCTGGTTTTATTTGAGACTTCCAGTTTCTACACTATTTGTTTTTCATAATGCAGCCTTACCAGAATTTGCTCTAAGCATCTACCGCAGACAATATGTCAACACAGACTTGACTCATCAAGAGAAAAATTTCTGAATGGAAATGTGCCCATATTTACACTATTTAGAACATATTCATAGATTCATTAAACTAACACAGAAAAATATCTAAATTTACTCAGTGAACCAATAAATAATGTTACACTTGGATTTAATTTACTATTTGCTGGTACAGCAAATATATGGAATGGTTTTCTCAACACTTTCATGCATGAGTTTAAGCATCGAGTATCATGCAACCATTAAGTGGTATCATAGTTTAAGTAGCTGACTATTCAGACTTCCTTTATTGAAAGGTCTGTCGGCCTCCCTGTAGGCACATGGTATATTCCAAGAACTCTGCATTTTTGTCAAGGGCAAGGAAATGTACTTAGAGACAAAATAAAGTAAATCTTCATAACATTATATGACCAAAAGATTCTTATCCGCTAATTATTTTGCAATCATTCAAAGATCTGTTTCTCTTTGTGAAACAATAATTATTGGAAAGCAGCATCTTTGTATTTTCTCCAAATTCTCAACTTTTGTGCGATCACTCCAGTCAAACCTACATTGGTAGTAATCTTCCACACAGGTCTGTCTTGTTCAAATTGCAACTGGTTTATTTGGTAGCACGAGCTTTCAGAATGCTGCTGATGAAGGGGCAGTGTTTAGAAAGCTCATGCTACCAAATAAACCCGATGGACTTTAACCTGGAGTTGTGAGACTTCTTATTGTGCCCACCCCAGTCCAATGCTGACATCTCCACGTCTTGTTTAAATTGATGATAAATAGAACAGCCTTGGATCCGGATCAGTAAGAATGACCTTGAAAGAAAAAAAGTCCTTGGGTCTTGCTGTAGCCATCATTTCCAAATTGATGCTGGTGATATTTCCCAGTACCACTAGTGGATGAAGAATATTGCAGGATAAAATAAATAATTCAGGAGACTGAAAATGAGCCCAGTTGGGGCATTAATGAACTTTGAACTGGAACGTCTGCTTGTAGCTTTGAATATTTTTCATTTGGTGTATATCTGAATAGACAACATTAGCAATTTTCTGGTACATTAGCTCCATCTCTGTTCACTTGGTGATGGAACATTGCTTGCCCAAAGGTGTTTGAACCACAGGGTGACAATCCTGGTGCAACATTGGTCCAGACTGGACAAGATTGAAGCCAAGACCCTTAATCGACCTTTTGAACAACCACATGACTGAGGATTGATTTAGTCCAGACATATCCAGAATGTCTATCAGCAACAACAGAAAAAACTATCAGTTCCCTTGATCCTATTCAAAAAAGCTTTCAAAACTGGCATCTCCTTTTTCTTGGAAGTCAATATTGCTATTGTACATAAATCTGGCCACATCTGGATGTGGTCTTTCTAGATTTTCAGAAGGCGTTTGACAAAGTACCTCACAAGAGGTTATTGCAGAAGGTCGAGGGACATGGAGTTGGGGGTAGGGTGTTAGCGTGGATAGAGGATTGGTTGTCAAATAGGAGGCAGAGAGTGGGGGTCAACGGGTGCTATTCGGATTGGCAGATGGTGACTAGTGGAGTGCCCCAGGGGTCGGTGCTGGGGCCTCAGCTTTTTACCATTTATATAGATGATCTGGAGGAGGGAACCGAGTGTAGGGTGTCGAAATTTGCTGATGACACCAAGATTGGTGGAACGGCAAATTGTGCGGAGGGTGTGGAGAGTCTGCAGAAGGATCTAGATAGGCTGGGCGAATGGGCCAGGAAATGGCAAATGGAATTTAATGTTGGCAAGTGTGAGGTGATCCACTTTGGTAGGAATAATGGTAGGAAGGATTATTACTTATGTGGCGAAAAACTGCAGCAGGCGACGGTGCAGAGGGACCTCGGGGTCCTTGTGCATGAGTCGCAAAAACCCAGCTTGCAGGTGCAGCAGGTGGTCAGGAAGGCGAATGGGATGCTGACCTTCATAGCGAGGGGGATTGAATATAAAAGTAGGGAGGTCTTGCTGCGGCTGTATAGGGCATTGGTGAGGCCGCAGCTGGAGTACTGTGTGCAGTTTTGGGCGCCGCACCTGCGCAAAGATATTTTGGCCTTGGAGGGAGTGCAGAGGAGGTTTACTAGGCTGATACCGGAGTTGAGGGGGTTGAGCTATGAGGAGAGGCTGAATAAACTAGGCTTGTACTCGTTAGAGTTTAGAAGAATGAGAGGAGATCTCATTGAGAGGTATAAGATGATGAATGGGATGTCTAGGATAGAGGTGGAGAGACTCTTCCCGCTCAAAAAAGACAGTAGGACTAGGGGGCACAGCCTCAAGAAAAAGGGGGTGCGGTTTAGAATGGAGTTGAGGAGGAACTTCTTCACTCAAAGGGTGGTGAATCTCTGGAATTCTCTGCCCGTTGAAGTGGTGGAGGTTGCCTCGCTAAATATTTTTAAGAAGCTGGTTGATGGGTTCTTGATAAGAGAGGGGATTAAGGGTTATGGGGAGAGGGCGGGAAAGTGGAACTGAGCCACGACAGATCAGCCATGATCTTATTGAATGGCGGGGCAGGTTCGAAGGGCTAGATGGCCTACTCCTGCTCCTATTTCTTATGTTCTTATCCTCAGGTGTTACAGGGAGTTTCTTATCATTTTTCTTTCTGGGTTGACGTGCTGAATCCACATGTCCTGGACATGTCAGCCTGCCGAGCTGTGCAGGAAGTACTGAAAATCCCAATGAACTGATGGCAAAAATATCTTAAATGATGTTGTTCTGTCCATTAATATTTTTCATGTAAACATGGCCAACTTGTTCCAGGAATGTGTGAAAAATGCCAAAGCATGAGTTAAGTTATCACTTTTAATCTGTGTCTTTGAAACTGAAAAGTTATATATTTGCTCTTTTGTAAAATCAATTTTTATTTCACTTATGTATACAAAATGGTTCAACATTCACGGACAATGCACTTCACCAGCCTTTTATAGAGACAAAATGAATGGGGTCTGTCTTTGTGTGCTGAAATAATTAAATGTTTTTAAATAAATCTTTGAAAAATTGAATTACCTTATTCTCGTCTCTTCAGCCATAACTGCTATTTCTGTTAATATTTTGAACTTGTGCTTTATTACAATCTAAGTGATTAATGAGTGGTAAAATGTTGAAAGCTCAATGCAGAGAGTTTGATGAGCTTTTTAAGTGAATGTCTGCTTTATGAGCTTGTATTCATTGTTCACATAATCTCTGCTGGTGTACATATAGACAAACAATTCAGTATGGCTCAGTGTTTGGCATGTTATGAGAAAACATGACCAAATTTCCCATCCTTGAAGATTGGCTTCAAGTTTATAGTCTCACTGAAATTCATTGTTGAGATTTCCTACAAAACAGTAATTCAGGAAAACTTTCTTTAAATATTGGTTTTAATGTGTTCTATGTGTTTTCGAAAGTGATGGGAAAAAGCATTTTAAAATCGCTTAATTTATGTTTGGCTGGTATCAGATGTCAAAATGTTGTTGAAAACTGGCTGATAGGGTTATAATCATAAATGTTGACAAGTCGTATGCTAACATTGCTGTTTGTAATAAACAGTCACTTGTGGGATTTATTAGTGATTTCCTACTGAAAATGCAACAAAGCTGTTAGTCTAGGCATAAATTTCAAATAAAAATGCTAGTTGTAAGAACAATCCAGAACATTATAATGGCCTTTGAAATCAAGCAAGTCATTGTAAATCTATAATTGATCCCACTGTCAAAAAGTAAAACTGATAACTTTTACTCCTTCAACTGGTTCATCAAATCCACATGATCATCCTTATAACTGAGCACTTGAGAGCAATCACTTTCGTAATCAAAGGTCATTGACTTGAATAGTGTAGTTGGCTCCAGATGTTTAATTTGTAATCAAGATGACTTGTATTTAAATTTATGTTCAAATGGCCTATTGATTGAAATTTAATTTTCACACCATTTGTACAATTTAATAATTTAAAGTGTAATAAATTTAACATGATTACAGAAAAGAAAAATCTCTGGACTTCTTTTTCCTGACGGGTTTATTCATGATTTTATTTTTGTTACATTTTAAATTAGCAACATTGTGCAGAACAAAGAAGATGGTTAATGTATCTACTCACTTTGGTGAAGACTATGTGCTACTTGAATGTAAAGTAACATTTAGCAAAAACTATGCATGAGATGTCTTGGTGAAAGTTGGTACCTACGCTGCAGAATGATAATGCATGAGGCTAAATGTTCAATTCCTCAAAATTGCAAGACCTGTTTCCAATAGATCTTCTGAGGAAAATACCAAAAGAATTCTTCTGGGGGCCTGGACAAGGAGAAGAAGAAATGTGAAATTATGTCAAGCTGTGGTGCTTACAAGCACTATCCAACTATCAATTGAGAATGGCAGGGACCTGACAGCACATAATCTCATTCCTTTTCTGAACATAGTACTTTGTAAGGAGGCCAAAATTAAAATGTCCGTGGGTAGTTGTGATTAAAAAACTGAAATATTAGAAACTAAACCAAGAATATCAGTGTTCAGATTGTAACTTAAATAGTTTTATAACAGTAAATTTAAGATGACTGAAGTCATTCATTATTTATTAATACTGAAATTTTCTTGATGTACATTCAGCTTCCATTTACTAGAATTCTGAAATAAAGACGTATCATTTTGTGATCAGATTATTGAAAGTCCAAAGGTTCCATTTTCCTGAATCACATTAACTGGGCTAATGCTAACGCTTTTAGTATTTAAGTAATCCACTTAAGGTAAAACCCCTACTGTAATTCATTTGTTTTGTCTGCACTGGAGTACACTTTTGGACTGTAATCAAGGGTTTGGTGATTGAAGGAATTTAAAGGTTAAATTGAGCATTAGGTTCTAATCTGAAGTCTTGTCTTTCTTTAATTTAACAATTACCTTTGAAGAAGGTAAATTTTAGTTCAGTTTTAAAATGGGGCTGATACAGGTTCTGCTTGCAGCTTCAACAAGTTAATTAGATTACTGGTTTCAACAGGTTTTGCAGAGGCTAGATAAAAGTGCTATTTTAAAGTACTGCCTTTGGACTGCATTAGAGTATGAAAGTTGCAGTTTGGTGACTGAGGGAGTTCGGTGAGGAGAGAGCCAGGTGATCATTTCATTGGAAAGAAGGCAACAGCCTTGGTAAGTAGCACCTGGTGAGTATTTCTACTGTCCTTAGTATACCCTAAACTAGAAGAAGCAAAAGTAAAGGGAGTAATTTAATGGTGAATCATGGCAGGGCAACTCGACCAGCTACTTGAAATCTTTGTATCGGAGCTGGAGCTGAGACTGGAGTGCCAGAAAAACATGAGATCTTTATGGATAGCACATATAATGAAGTGGTGTCACACTGCAGGTAAAAGAATACAGAGGCAGAAAGGGAATGGGTGATTGCCAGACAGAACAAAAGCACTTAGGCAGGTAATGCAGGAGTCCCCTGGGTCCATCTCCCTTTCTAACAGGTTTTCCATTTTGGATACTGTTGAGGTTTCTTAGGAGAATGCAGCAGGAGCCAAATCTGTGGTACTTTGAGTAGCTCAACTGCATGGGGCGAAGAGATTGCGGGAGCAATATTGATAGAGGACTCTACTGTAAGGGGAACAGATAGACATTTCTGCAGCTGCAGACCTGACACCAGGGTCAAGGATGTCACTGACTGGCTGCAGGGGGAGGGTGAACAGCCAGAAGTTGTGGTCCGTGTTGGTATCAATGACATAGGTAAAAAAGAGGGATGAAGTCCTGAACAGCCCCTCCCCCAATGATGTCTCAATTTTTCCCTACTTAGATGTTCGACTCCCCCCTCACTACGCCCAACTCTACCTCAATGTCTGAGTGCTCCCACCCCCACATCCCATTCACTTAGAAATTTCTCCCTTCCAATGGAACGTTTGAACTCACCTGCTTTATGGCAGTTAATGCTGTAAAAGGGAGGCATGGCCTCTTCACTCCATTTCTGCATTTCACTGTGGGATCTGGGGACACACTTGGCTTCTTCAATCTCACCCAGTCTGAATCAGGAAGACTGAGCGTGATGCGCAATTTCCATTTTAAACGCAGTTAGATTGGTACAGAATGGCAATTCATGCAGATTGCTGCTCCAAGGAAGTTACGGGTCTTGTGTAAAAATGTTAACAAGACAAGTCTAAAAGGCAAACCAAATTAGCAACAGTACCGTGTAAGATGAATTCCTGGAGGGTGTACAAGAGGTTTTTTTTGGATCAGTATGTTGAGGAACTAACTAGGGAACATGCTATCCTAAATCTGATATTCTGCAATGAGAAAGGGTTAATTAATAATCTTGTGCAGGATCCTTTAGGGAACAATAATCATAACATTCATTATGATGGAAAGTAAATAAGTCCAATTTGAAACTAGGACCCTAAACAAAAAGAAACTATGAAGGTGTGAGTTGGCTAAGATAGATTGGGGAACTTCATTAAAAGCCTAGGCAATGACTGATATTTAAGAAATAAATGTATGCATTGCAACAGATATTCATTCCTTTCTGGCACAAAAGCATCAACAAGTAAAACGGCCTAACCATGGATTACAAAATAAATTAATAGAACACAGTACATTACAGTGCAGTACAGGCCTTTTGGTCCTTGATGGTTTCACAGGTCAGTGCAACAATCTAAAGCCCATCTAACCAACCTATTCCAATATCATCCATATGTTTATCCAATGACCATTTAAATGGCCTTAATGTTGGCAAATCCACTGCTGTTGCAGGTAGGGCATTCCATGTTCTTACTACTTTCTGAGTAAAGAACCTACCTCTCACATCTGTCCTATATCTGTCACTCCTCAATTTAAAGCTATGTCCCCTCGTGCTAGCCATCTCCATCTGAGGAAAAAGGTTCACACTGCCCACCCTATCTAATCCCCTGATCATCTTATATGCCTCTATTAAGTTCACTTCTTAACCTTCTCCTCTCTAATGAAAACAGCCTCAAGTCTCTCAGCCTTTCCTCATTAGACCTTCCCACCATACCAGGCAACATCCTGGTAAATGTCCTCTGCACCCTTTCCAATGCTTCCACATCCTTCCTATAATGCAGCGACCACAACTGTATGCAATATTCCAAGTGCAGCTGCACCAGAGTTTTGTACAGCTGCACCATGACCTCATGGCTCCTAAATTCAATCCTTCTACCAATAAAAACTAACACACCATACGCCTTCTTAACAACTCTATCAACCTGGGTGCCAACTTTCAGGGATCTATGCATGTGGACACTGAAATCTCTCTGCTCAACTACACTACCAAGTAACTTACCATTAGCCCAGTACTTTGTGTTCCTGTTACTCCTTCCAAAGTGAATCACTTCACATTTTTAAGCATAGTATTTGATCCAAAGAGGAGTCATATAAAATTGCTAGAAAAGGTAGCAAGCCTGAGGGTTGGGAGCAGTTCAGAATTCAGCAAAACAGGACAAAGAGATTGTTTGAGAGCAGAAAAATAGAGTACCAGAGTAAACTTGCAAGTAATATAAAAGTGGAACATAAAAGCTTCTATAAGTATATAAAAATAAAAATATTAGTGTCTCTTATAGCCTAATATTGGAAGGATTTATGATAGAGGAGGGAGGCAATGGCCGAATGGTATTATTGCTAGACTATTAAACCAGAAACTCAGCCAATGTTCTAAGGATCTAGGTTCAAATCCCACTATGGCAAATGGTGGAATTTGAATTCAATAAAAAATATAGAATCATAGAAACCCTACAGTGCAGAAGGAGGCCATTCGGCCCATCGAGTCTGCACCAACCACAATCCCACCCAGGCCCTATCCCCGTATCCCTACATATTTACCTGTTAATCCATCTAACCTATGCATCTCAGGACTCTAAGGGGCAATTTTTTTTTGCATAGCCAATCAACCTAACCCACACATCTTTGGACTGTTGGAGGAAACTGGAGCATCCGGAGGAAACTCATGCAGACACGAGGAGAATGTGCAAACTTCACACAGATAGTGTCCTAAGCCGGGAATTGAACATGGGTCCCTGGAGCTGTGAAGCAACAGTGCTAATGAGGAATTATATCTGGAATTATGAATCTGCTGATGACCATGAAACCATTATCGATTGTCATAAAAACCCATTTGATCATAGAACCCTACAGTGCAGAAAGAGGCCCTTCGGCCCATCGAGTCTGCACCGACCACAATCCCACCCAGGCCCTACCCCCCATATCTCTACATATTTTACCTTCTAATCCCTCTAACCTAAGCATCTCAGGATACTAAGGGGTAATTTTTAATATGGCCAATCAACCTAACCTGCACATCTTTGGACTGTGGGAGGAAACCGGAGCACCCAGAGGAAACCCACACAGACACGAGGAGAATGTGCAAATTCCTCACAGACAGTGACCCAAGCTGTGAATCGAACCCAGGTCCCTGGAGAAGTGAAGCAGCAGTGCTAACCACTGTGCTACTGTGCCGCCCTTTCGTTCACTAATGCCCTTGAGGGAAGGAAATCTGCCATCCTTACCTGGTCTGGCCTACATATGACTCCAGAGCCACATCAATGTGGTTGAATCTCAACTGCCCTCTGAAATAGCCTATCAAGTCACTCAGTTGTCACCACCATTTTCTCAAGGGCAACAAGGGATGGACAATAAATGCTGGCCAGCCAGTGACGCCCATGTCCCATAAATGAATCAAAAAAAATTATAATAGAGAATAAGGAAATGGCAGAGCAATAAAACAATTACTTTAGTTCTGTCTTCATATAAGAGGACAAAAATTATTTCCTAAAAATGCTAAGGGACCAAGGATTGAATGAAAAGAAATTGAAGGAAATTATTACCAAATAAAAAGAGCTTGAGAAATTAATGGGATTGCAAGCTGATAAATCCCCAGGGTCTGATAATCTACCACCCAATGTACTAAAGGAGTGGCCATGGAAATAGTGGATATGATAATTCTGTAGATTCTGAAACAGTCCTGGCAGATTGGAGGGTGGCAAATGTAACCCTGGTATTTAAAAAATGAGTGAGAAAACAGGGAATTACAGATTGGTTAACCTAACACGAGGAACAGGGAAAATTCTAGAGTCTTTTATCAAGGATGTGATAACAGGACACTGAGAAAATATCACATATTTGTATTTGTAAATATTTATGTCAGTCAACATGGATTTGTGAAAGGGAAATCACGTTCAATAAACTTACTGGAAGTTTTTTGAGTAGAATAGATAACAGAACATAGAACATTACAGTGCAGAACAGGCCCTTCAGCCCACGATGTTGCACCGACCAGTTAAAAAGCAATGACCCTCTAACCTAAACCAAACCTTTTCCATCCATAAACCTATCCACGGATCTCTTAAATGCCCCCAAACTAGGCGCATTTACAACTGCAGCAGGCAGGGCATTCCAATCCCTCACCACCCTCTGGGTAAAGAACCTACCCCTGATATCCGTCCTATAACTACCACCCCTTAATCTAAAGCTATGCCCCCTCGTGCTAGCTTTCTCCATCCGAGGAAAAAGGCTATCACTGTCCACCCTATCTAAACCTCTAATCATCTCATATGTTTCAATAAGGTCCCCTCTTAGCTGCCTTCTTTCTAACGAAAACAACCTCAAATCCCTCAGTCTCTCCTCATAGGACCTCCCCTCCATACCAGGCAACATCCTGGTAAACCTCCTCTGCACCCTCTCCAAAGCCTCCACATCCTTCCTATAATGTGGGGACCAGAACTGCACACAATACTCCAAGTGCGGCCGCACCAGAGTTTTGTACAGTTGCAACATGACGCTGCGACTCCTAAATTCAATCCCCCTACCAATAAACGCCAAGACGCCGTATGCCTTCCTAACAACCCTATCTACTTGATTCCCAACTAAGGAAGTGAATGTGGTGTATTTGAAGTTTCAGAAAGCTTTTGACAAAGCTTTTCCCCTATAAGAGGTTAGTGTGCAGAATGAAAATGCATTGGACTGGGGGTAATATATTGGCATGGATTGAGAATTGGTTGGTAGGCAGGAAACAGTAGGAATAAATGGGTCTTTTTCAAAAGTGGTAGGCAATGACTACTGGAGTCCCACAGGAATCAGTGCTTGGGCCCCAGACATTCAAAATATACATTAATGATTTGGATGAGAGAACCTAAATGAATATTTCCAGTTTGCTAATGACACGAAGCATGGTAGGGATGTGAGTGGTGAGGGGGATGTTAAGAGGCTTCAGAGTGATTTAGACAAATTGAGTGAGTGAGCAAATATACAGTAAATGCAGTATAATGTAGATAAATGTACATTTTGGCTGGAAAAACAGAATGGCAGAGCACAGATTGGGAAATATACAAAGGGACCTGGATGTCCTTATTAACCAGTCACTGAAAGTAAGCATGCAGAGGAAAGCAAATGGTATTCTGGCCTTCATTGGAACAGGACTTGAGTACAGGAGCAAGAATGTCTTGCTGCAGCTGTTCAGGGCTTTGGTTAGACCACGCCTGATGTACTGTGTGCTTTTTTTGTCCCCTTACTTAAGAGAGGATAATCTTGCCATAGAGCGAGTGCAGCGAAGGTTCACCAGATTAATTCATGGGATGGCAGGAATGTCATATATGAGGAGAGATTGGATCGACTGTGCCTGTATTCACTACAATTGAGAAGAATGAGTGGGTGTCTAATTGAAACGTATAGAATTCTGGCAGGGATGGACAGACTGGTTGCAGGATGCTGTTTCCTTTGGCTGAGGGTGTCCAGAACAAAAGGTCACAGTCTCGGGATAAAGAGTAGATCATTTAGGACTGAAATGAGGAGAAATTTTTTCACTCCGAGGGTGGTGAACCTGTGGAATTTTAAGAACAAAACTGCAGCAGGCGACGGTGCAGAGGGACCATGGGGTCCTTGTGCATGAGTCGCAAAAACCCAGCTTGCAGGTGCAGCAGGTGGTCAGGAAGGCGAATGGGATGCTGGCTTTCATAGTGAGGGGGATTGAATATAAAAGTAGGGAGGTCTTGCTGCGGCTGTATAGGGCATTGGTGAGGCCGCAGCTGGAGTACTGTGTGCAGTTTTGGTCACCGTACTTACGCAAGGATATTTTGGCCTTGGAGGGAGTGCAGAGGAGGTTTACTAGGCTGATGCCGGAGTTGAGGGGGTTGAGCTATGAGGAGAGGCTGAATAAACTGGGCTTGTACTCGTTAGAGTTTAGAAGAATGAGGGGAGATCTCATTGAGACGTATAAGATGATGAATGGGATGGATAGGATAGAGGTGGAGAGACTCTTCCCGCTCAGAAAGGACAGTAGGACTAGGGGGCACAGCCTCAAGATAAAGGGGGGGGCGGTTTAGAACGGAGTTGAGGAAGAATTTCTTCACTCAAAGGGTGGTGAATCTCTGGAATTCTCTGCCCGTTGAAGTGGTGGAGGCTACCTCGCTAAATATTTTTAAGAAGCGGGTTGATGGGTTTTTGATAAGAGAGAGGATTAAGGGTTATGGGGAGAGGGCGGGAATGTGGAACTGAGCCATGACAGATCAGCCATGATCTTATTGAATGGCGGGGCAGGCTCGAAGGGCTAGATGGCCTACTCCTGCTCCTATTTCATATGTTCATGGAAGGCTGTGGAGGCCAAGTCACTGAATGTATTTAAGAAGGAAATAGATTTCTAAACTCTAAAGGTGTTGAGAGGTCTGGGGAGTATGGTGCTGAGGTAGAGGATCAGCCATGATCATACTTAATGGTATAATAGGGTTGAAGAACTGAATGGCCTACTCCTGCTTCTATTCTCTATGTTTCTTGTGCCTCAGAATTTACACTAACATCGTCCTTAGTTCAATAGCTCTATGCAGTTCGAAACTGATAGTTGAGTGAACTAGAGGAATGTATGAACAAGAGCAGGCCAATTAGCCCATGAGGCTGTTCTGACATTCAAATAGATATTGGTTAATCCGTCTCTTAACTCCATCCATCTGCCTCTGTAGCTTCTCATAATTGAAAGATGTTTGAATTTTTTAATTGATCTAACCTGAACAGGATTTTGGGGAAAGTATTATGGATTTCCACTATTCTTTGTGTGAAGAAGCGCTATCTGACATTAACGTTAAACAGCCAAACCTAACTTTAAGGACATGTCTCTTTGTCCTAGAGTCTTCCTCCAGAAAAAAATGGTTTATTTTCATTTAACTTATTATTCTATAATTATCTTAAATACTTTAATTGATTCCCCTGCTCCTGATTTTCTACACTCAAGGGAATACAACCCTAGTCATATATTACGAGGGCTTCATAATGTAACCTTTTTAGCTCTATTATTCTAGTGAATCTACACAGCATCCTCTCCAAAGCCAGTGTATCCTTCCTGAGGTACAGTGCCGAGAATTGAATGCAGAGTTGAGGTGGAATCTCACCAGTTTTTATACAGCTGTAACATAACTTCCATCCCTTTCTACTCCAGCTTTCTTGAGGGTATTTTTTTAACCTGTCAACTAATTGATTTTGGTAGCTCTTCAAATTGCTCTGCTTATCAACGGTTCCTAGCTTCTTGCTATTCAGAACGTATTCTGCTCTATCTTGCTTTCCACACTGAGCTCTATCTTGACAATGTTTTCTTTCCCACTCAGTTAATCAATGTCCTTTCCAATTTACTGCTCCCATCTACATGATTTACTGAGTTACTTAACTTACAGTCAGCTAACTTAGATGTACTCTCTTCATTCAAGTCATTTATAAATATAGTAAAAAGATCCTATCTTGTAATCAATTATTCATGTTACAATTTAAATTAACTATTCTTGTTAATACTCTAATGTGGAACTGAATGTCTTCTAGAATTCCATATAAATAATGTCCATGAATATTTCCCAGTTATCACGTTACCTGCCTTCTCAAAAATTTCAATTAGGTTTGTTAAACATGACTTTCCCCTATAATCTATACTGCCTTTCTCTGAGCAGATCATTTGTTAAAATAGCTTTGAAAGTCTTTTTGCTAAATCTTTTAAGTATCTCAAACTGACTTCCAACAGCAAGACCCATTCTGATGACTCCTTCATCTTTCTGAATATTCTCCTCAGTGAAACCACTCTCCTCAGTGACTAACACAAAACAGTCTGTTCCACTGCTTTTTCCACAGCAGCAGCCTCTTTGGGTCTCTGAGTGTGAAGAGTCTATCCAGAAACCTAAGATGCCCCTCTTTTGTGTTAAGGTGTGAAAACTGGCACTGGGTTTTCTAAAGATTTCAACCTGGACCTCTTTCCCCATGACAACCAAATCACATGGGTCTGTCACTGGGCAGAGTTTAGTATTTCATCATCTCCATTCCAGCACATTCTGCTTAACTTCAAATCAAAGGTTTAAAGTTTACAAGTCTTCTTTACATAATATAATCTAATTATTTCCCCTCAAGTTTATTTTCTAATCTTTGTAACTGTGGTATATTATCGTCAGTAAGAAGTCTCACAACACCAGGTTTAAGTCCAACCAGTTTATTTGATAGTAATCCCACAAGCTTTTGGAAATGGTGTTCCTTCGTCAAGTGTGACGAAGGAACACCGTTTCCAAAAGCTTGTGGGATTTCTATCAAATAAATTGGTTGGACTTAATCCTGGTCTTGCGAGACTTCTTACTGTGTTTACCCCAGTCCAACACCAGCATCTCTACATCACATTATCCTCTTCCTATGCTAGTCAAGCTGGTTAATGTTGAACTGCTCTCTGAATCGTTCTAGCAAGTCACTCACTTGTATTTAAGATGGCTCACCATTACTTTGAGACCAATTAGAGATAGGCAAGACATGCAACTACAAAATCCATTAAACAATATATATATAAAATCCTCTCCTGTGAATACCAACAGAAAGTTGCTACTCTAAGTCTACCTTATATAAGTATCTTCGCTTATAATCACAATATCAACTGCAGCCCACACTCATTTTAGCTATCCTCTTTTTTTTCAATATGTTTGTAAATACCTGGAGTGTTTTCTTGATGTTCCTCAAGCTTTCTTCTGTATTCTCTTTTTGTGGCTCTTATCACTTTTTAAAGTGGTTAGACCACTTCTGCTGGTCAGTCAGATTTTTGCTATTCTTTGCCTTTATACTAGCCCTTATAGTTTTATACTTATACTCACAACTCTCTCCTGTCGGAGGAATGTGGCATCGGATTGATGTTTCACATAGTCCAGCTAAAATTGTAAATGCCACCACAAAATTTGAAAGATTGAAGGTTGAGGAAAAGAGACCACATGGAAATGGCAACCTAGTTCTGTGCCACTGAGCAGCAATGGACAAAGATTCTGGTCCCATTCAGCTTACTTCATGATTTCTATTTCATTGAACAGACAAGTACTGAATGGAACTCAAACTGCCTTTAGATGTTGGAGAAGGTTAAATTGGAGGTGAGAGTTATGACTGAGGGATCTTTAGGTACTTCTTGCAACTGATTATTAGAAATATTTTGGTATTTCAAAGCAGGTTGTACAATCAGTAGTGTAAATCAACTCAGGCAGATAATGAATGGGGGATGAAAGGTAAAACGTTGTGGTGAGTTAGCTGACTGACCAGTCTTTCCTCCAACCACCCAGCCAATTAAAAATATTGTGCAGGCTAAAGTAGCTCCGATTTCACTATCACTGAATAACATGACACAGAATGGAGCATAGGATTTCAGATATAATGAAAAGGAAATGACAGGTATCAGCATAACATTTGCTTAAGGGAGAGTGATGGAAACAGAGAAAGATACTCACTATTTGGCTGTTTCATTTTGTGATCACAATGAAATTTGCATATTGTCTCTCATTCTGGAAGCAATATGAACACTCCTTCAGAGTTCTGTGTAGTGGAAGAATTAATATTAATGTACTCAGCCTTTAAAATCTACTGGTTCCTGGTTGCCAGTTTGGGTCTGGTATAGATGTATTCTCAGGATCAGTGGTATCAGTTGCCCCACAAGTGATCCAAATTCTTTAACCAGTATGGCTTAACTCCCATATTTACTTGTGTATTGGTATACCCAGTGATTCAGCAACAGTATCCCTTTGTGGTGTGGAACAGACACTTGTGCCTTTCATGCATGTTTGTCTTAATTTCTCTAAAGGTAAAATGAGTGAGCAGTTGGCGAGAGAACATTTGGTAAGAATTTAATTCCAATCGGATGAACATATAGAACACCAATTATGATTAATGCACTAATTTCCATCAGTGTTTTTTTTGTCTTTGTGCAATATTCATATCAGTGAGTTGCCCTGCTTGATTTATAACTAATTTTCTAATTTTCTTCTATGCCATCTTTCTCTTTGCTGCCTAGCTCTAGCTTTCTGTGTTTCTAAAGCCTAACTCCAATGATAACCTATTGCCAAAAGGACTGTCTTCCCCTTGTACATTTGCTACAAGGTTAATGTAGCAACGATCTTGCCGTGTTCAAATGAATCATATTTCCCAGCAGCAGTATGAGCAATCACTGGATAGATTCTATCTTTCTTTGGCTTCAATCTTTAGTATCCTGAAGACAATCTGTACCTGCCACCCCTGTTGTACTATAAATGTTATCCAGAGTGAGTTATGTTTCACTCAGTCACAGTATTTATTTTAAATTTAAAATAATAATGACTACTTGTGACTACTTATCTGAAATCCCAAATTAATATTCCCAGATTGTTCTTATCTAATTCAATTGCCAAAGCTACTGACACCAGCATTATTCATCATTTTACATGTGTCTTTGTCTTGGTTGGTGTCATGAACTCTTGGGTTGATATCGGGTTGTAAAAGATTTATGTTGTTTTGTTATCGAGAAAAATGAATGGATGTCTGCATATTCTTTTGTTAGTTTATCGTACACCAAGTTTTTCAAACATTTCTAGGAAGGATTAAAGATAGTAACATTATTAAATACAATTGGTCTCAAAAAAAGTGTATGTTCCTCTCACTGAAAGTGAATACGAAGCACTTTCAGAGAGTATACAGAAACATGGAATCTTTACAGAACAGAAGGAGGCCACTTAGCTCATTGTGCCAGCACTAGCTCTCTGAAAGAGCATTCTAACCAGTTCCACTCCTCTGCTTTATCCCTGTAATCTTGCATTCTTTCATTTCAGATAGCAATCCAATTCCCCTTTGAATATCTTGACCAAACCACCCTCTCACGAAGTTCATTCCAGACTCCAGCCACCCTCCATTTAAAAAAAATTCCTCACATCATGTTTACTCCTTTTGCCAATTATTTTGAATCTGCACCCTCTAGCTTTTGATACTGTCTTGACTGGGAACAGTTTTTCACTATTTACGCTATCCATATCCCTCTGGATCTTGAATACCTCTATCAAGTCACAATGGGTAGCACTGCTGCCTCACAGCGCCAAGGACCCGGTTCAATTCCTGGCTTGGGTCACTGTCTGTGCGGAGTCTGCACATTCTCCCCACATCTGTGTGTGTTTCCTCCAGGTGCTCCAGTTTCCTCCCACAATCTGTAAGATGTGCTGGTTAGGTGCATTTGGCCATGCTAAATTCTCCCTCAGTGAACCTGAACAGGCACCGAAATATGGCGACTAGGGGATTTTCACAATAACCTCATTGCAGTGTTAATGGAAGCCTACTTGTGACACTAATAAATAAACTTAAACTCTAGTACGGTGCCCAGAACTGGACACAGTACTCCCTCCAGATGAGGCCTAACTAGTGTCTTATATAAGTTCAACATGACCTCCTTGCTCTTGTATTTTTGTGCTCAATGCCCATATTAATAAGCCTAAGATACTATATGCTTTATTAACTGCTCTCTCAATGTGTCCTGTCATCTTCAATGACTTAACGTACATGTACAACAATACCCGTCAGTTCCTGTCCCTCCTTTAGATTTTCTCCCTTTATTCTGTGACGCCTCTCCATATTCCTTCTGCCAAAGTGCATCATCTCACACTTCTCTGCATTGAACTTCATCTGCCACTTGTCTGTACTAACATGTCTGAAGTTCAAGATGATCCTCATCACAGTAACAATGTGAAAATATAAAGCTAATGAAAGGTATTTGCTTTTCATTGAAGTTCAGCATCCAGACGGTTGATAAAACACTTAATCAAAATCAGTTTCCTTTACTGAGTGCCAGAATTTTCATAATGGTCTCACAATGGAAGTGTCCCATTTCACGGATTCCCTAGAAATCTTGATTATCATCAAAATTGAATGAGCAAGAACAATCCTTCTTTTAGGAACAAGCAGGGACGTAGTCCCTAAATTGAGTGCTTTTAGTAAACTCAATCCGTGCATTCTCTTTTCAGTTCTAATTCTGATAATATAAACTCCATTTTCTGTGTGAGATGCTTATTTCCAAGAAGCCTGAATACTGGTATATAAATTACATGAAGCTTATCTGTTGGCTGGCTCACATTTCAAACTTAAAGTGTCAAATCCCCTCACTCCCATCTATTCAATCAACATCACTAAATAGGTGAGACTATTTGCATCCAGACATATTTTAATTCTGGTATTGATGTTGCCAAAAAAATCATTCTAGGAACTTCCAGAAATCTTGTAAAATATGCACTAATATGGTCCTATATTTTGATCCTGATCACCTTTATATTCAATGGAGTTGTCCAGAAACAGACACTTTTCAAGTTGAATGGTTTTTTGGGTCCCAAGTTTGCTGTCCTTCTTTTGTCCTCCTGGTAAATAATGCATTTTTTGTTATCTCTCTGATTCTAAGAATTCAATAGATGGGTGTGAACAAAGACACCGCTGCTTAATATTTGAGGCTGATATCCTCCAGCTCCTGCATCAAAGTCCTAACATATCAAATAACTGGATAAATCTGATATCATCCAAAGCTTCAAGTTCTTAAATGCTACCTAGAAAACCTTCCACTCTTGAGAGCAGCATTTAATTCAGATGTCTTTCCTGTGGCTGGATTGGACAGCAATGAGTCTTCCCCTGTAGTAAGGAGTCCAGGCACTGAAGTCTTGCCACTGAGGGCTGATTATTTAGATGTTGGTAATCCTGCATTGCTCAGCAGCATCACGGGGGAGTAGGCGTCTGCTGACAGTACTATACCTACCCGAGGCCCAGGATTGCATGGAACCAGACAAAGATGAGTTGGGGGGTTGGGGTGAGGAGGGGAGGTAGGTGGTGAGGGGTATAAATTGGTCAGCAGCAAGAGAAGGCTTTCAGTGGGCCCTATGCCCTTTCCCAATGCCAGGTACTCCAATCAGGTGCTGAGTGCCTGCAACAAGGGACCTCTCTGGAAGTCCTCAAGCTATCACACCAAAATTTACCTTTTGACCTTTCTGCATGGTGAGTTCCCCATTTGGGGGAATACCAGTGATGGAAGAATGAGGCCTTTAAGTGGACCAACTTAATTAGCAATAGGCAGGATGACTGTCCAATCTCCTTCCATCACAGACCTAATTGAAATAGGTCTCTCTCCCACACGATTAAATGACCCTTGCCACCAAATTCACCAGCTGGAGGGGTGTTAAATTCTGTAATTTGACATTTTTCTAGTATTGTTCCAACTACTTTGACTTTCAAAACTATCCTTACAGTCAAGTTCTATTTATAATGCTCAGTCAAATTTCCTATGCTTGCTGTTAACTTAGGTGAAGAAGAACTTACCGCTGTTACTTAGAATTTCTAGTGCTATGTTTCACTTTCCTAATGGCTGTTCAGCATAGTCAAAAGGTAAAAAAGATAATTACTGTCAATGTTACATTCTGCCATTTTGTAATCATGCAAATGCTAAACTATCTTCCTCCAAAATATTTGGAGCTAAAACTTAATTTTGATGCATGTGTTAAACATCTATTTTCCACCAGCTACCTACCTTGAAAAATACAAGCAACTTATAATGATGATCTGAGAATTCCACTTATGCTTTCTAGGCCTTGGCACAATTCAAAGTCTTATGAAATAAATTTTTGAAACTGGTTTCAAGAAAGTTCATATGGCAGTCACTGCAAATGTTTTGTTGTGAAAGTGCCATTTTATATCTATTATGTCCCTCGTCAGAATGTGTGAAAAATCAACCTCTTAAGGCCATAAATTTGGAAGCTGCATCTCAGTTTAAATAATTTCATTGTCACTCTGTTATAATAATTTGAGTTAATTTTTTGATAGAAGCATAGAAGATAGGAGTAGGCCGTTCGGCCCTTTGGATCTGCTCTACCATTCAATACGATCCTTTATCTCAAAGCCTTGCCCCAGCCCATGCTCTCCCCATATCTCTCGACACCCTTAAGAATCTAGAAATCTATTTCCTCTTTAAATATATTTAGTGACTTGGCCTCCATAGCCTTCTGTGGAAGAGAATTTCTCAGGTTTCCCTTCTTTTGCGTGAAGATATTTCTCCTCATCTTCTAAATGGCCTACTCCATATCCTGAGACTCTGACCTCTTGTTCTAGAGCCCCCTAGTCAGAGGAAACAACATCCCTGCATCCGGTCTGTTCAGCCCTGTCAGAATTTTCTATGTTTCAATTAGATCCCCTCTCATTCTTCTAAATTCCAGTGAATACAACCAAGGTTCCCAAATTGGCAAATAAACATTTTATCTAGCTTCAGCTTTTCTGTAAAAGTCTTGTTACAAGACTATCAATAGCTAACTACCTAGACTACTCATCTGAAAAAGAGACACAAAATTATGTACTTGCCTCGTGTCTTGTCTGTTTAGTTATGGCAAAGGTGAGAATTCTCCCAATTTCAATCCCGGCTGCATGCAAATTATAAACTGAGTGCAAGACGAGTTGCAATGGTGAAGGTAATTCTGTGCTAGTACATTGATTGAATACAGAGCACTGGTAATTCTAAGCAAATGTTCAGGTTTATCTGCATCATGCTTGAAAAATAAAGGTTGCCAACCAGCTAAATAAAGAAATCTTCCATGGAAGTAAATGATCATTTAAAAGGAACAATGTGTTGACACAGGCTGAAGTACATTCCACCCTTACACATTTCATATAATAGTGCAGAAAATTACAAATTTGAAATGTCTTTGGGGCAGATTGCAAAATATCACGCTCACTAACAGTCGCCTGACCAGAATTATTTTGCTGATGTATGTTTGGTGTCTTTTTAATCACAAATGATCATCAATGTGCTGATCTTTGATATGCAACTTCTAGTCTCTAATGCCATTAAATATTTCAGTACAATGAAATGTTCATCAATGTCTTTATCAATTCCAGGCTTGAATACCCCAATGCTCCCATGTCCCGCTGACTGTAAGCCTTAGTTTATCCAAAACAACATAATCTACTGTGATACATTAGATTAGAAGCATTGTTAGGTTTCTTTTTGCTGTGGTTGCATTTTACTTTGAAGGACTTGCTTCTGTTATGGCTACTGTTGTAACAGTGGTATTGTCAACAAGGTTGGGATTAGCACAAATCTTGTTTACGTGAGCAAGTCTTGTCTCTTAACAGATTCCAAGGTTAAGGTCATTGTTGATACCCAGTAAACTTTTTAATATTTCCTAAGTGCAGTCATTCAAGCTGAGTTGAAATGAAAGTCATATTTTTCAAATTTTAATAACACTTGACAATAAAATGTCACTGTAAAGAATTCCTGGCATTCAATCAGCCAGTTGGACTGCACTAATTTGCCGTTGAAGCCTGAAAATTACATGAGGTCACTTGCAGCCCATATTAGCTAGAGCTAAAATCTGCCCGTTTCAGATTTCAGGGAGGCCACTTGTATCACATTAATTGGGATCCACTGATTTGCATAATAGATACACAATTACAGTTTTGAGGTACAAATGGAGAGAGAGATCATGCGCTGAAGATGCTTCACACATTTATCCCTGAGAGGTGTGCCTTAACTGACTAGTTTAAAGGAACCACTGATGGCTGCTCAAAAAGCTCCCAAGAATTATTTTTCAGTTTTGTAGGTCTGCTGGGCAGGGCTCTGGAGAGGGGGAAGGGGGGACGGTGACCGTCCCCTCTCTCAAGATGATAAAGCAGGTCAGAGAGGCCAAGGTAAGTGGCGTTTTTGCAACAGCAAGATCTGGGGCAAATACTGTGATTGACCGAGTCAAGGGGAAGCATTTCTTGCCACATTCATGGCTGTCCTGTAAGTCACCTCGGTGAGAATTTCCAAAGTTTCCAGGCTCAGAAACAGCTGGGATACAGTGTGTGCAGGTCTGACTACCCTCATGTAGAAAGAATATCAAAGTGAAAGAAAATTAGATATTGTCAGGTTCACCAGGGTGTTCTGAAAGATAAGGAGGCAGAGAAACTTGAGAAGTTTGGGCTTTCTCACTAAAGCTACAAATAGAGAAAGTCTGTGTGTGACAGACATGGAGCCTCGTCTTGTCTCTCTTTAGCTCTGTTTCTTAATCCACTGTGACATATTCAACATAAAATTTGGGTGAAAAGTTTTATGATGTAATGAAATTAATGATACATTTGTCTGTCCCTCTTTTCAATTTGGGTAGGATGTTGAAATCAATGTGAAATAGTACATGATAACCAAGTGTTATAAATACAAAATGCTGCAATTCCCCTTAGGTTTACAAATGTAGGAATTCTAATGGAAATTTGATCAGTAATTTATTTTGCTGGTTACTTTCCAATATTGTGACAATTATAGAGAGAAAACAGATTGAATACTCCTTGGATCCCTGCCAATTGCTTCTTGCTTTGCTACCATATTTTGAAGTGTTCCTTTTTTTTCCAGATAATACCCATGAGATACTTGATATAAAATCTACAATTTATGATTTTTAGTAAAAGTTTTGAGGAAGTACTTGCTCCTGAAAAGCCTATTACAGTATTTACACTACTGTATTCTATATTGGTGATCACAGATTTGGAAGATGCTATCAAAGAAGCCTTGTTGAGTTGTTGCAGTGCATCTTGTAGATGGTACACACTGTTGCCACTATGCATCACTGGTGGAGGGAGTGGGTGCCAATCAAGTGGGCTGCTTTGTCTTGGATGATGGCAGGTTTCTTGAGTTTTGTTGGAGCTGTACTTATCCAGGCAAGTGGAGAATATTCTGTCAAATTCTTGACTTGTGCCTTGTGGATGCTGGACAAGCTTTGAGGAGTCAGAAGATGAGTTACCCTCTAAGATTTCCCAGCCCTTAATCTGCTGCAGCATTTATATGGCTTTTCTATTTTAGTTTCTAATCATTGATAATCCCAGGACATTCATAGTCAGCGATTCAGTGATGACAATGCTATTGAATGTCAAGTGGAGACAGTTGGATTCTCTCTTGTTGAAGATGGTCATTGCCTTGCACTTTTGTGGTGTGCACATTACTTGCCATTTATCAGCCCGGGTGTAAATGTTGTCTAGATTTTACATATGGGTACAACTGTTTCAGTATCTGAAGAATTGTGATTGGTGCATTGTGCAATTATTGGTGAACATCCCCATTTCTGACCTTGTGATGGAAGGAAGGTCATTGATGAAGCAGCTGGCGTTCATTTGGGCCTAGGTCACTATCCTGTGGAACACATGCAATGATTTCTTGGGATTGAAATGATTGACTTCCAACCACCATAGCCATCTTTCTTTGTGCTAGCAACCAGTGGAAAGTTTTCCTCTTAATCCCCATTGACTTTGGCTTGGGTTCCTTAATGCCATACTTGGTTAATGCTGCCTTGATGTCACAGCAGTCACTCTCACCATGCCTCTTAGGGACAGAGTGAATAAGGAGTAGCTGTTTCCCTTATTGAAGGATAAGTCACGAGGGGACATAGGTTCAAGGTGAGGGGCAGGAGGTTTAGGGGGGATGTGAGGAAAAACTTTTATCCAGACAGTGGAGATGGTCTGGACTGCTGTCTGCAAGGGTGGTAGAGGCAGGTTGCAACACATCTTTTAAAAAGTATCTGGATGAGCACTTGGCACACTATAACATTCAGGACTATGGACCAAAGTGCTGGCAAATGGGATTAGGTGGGAGTTCAGATGTTTCTAATGTGTTGGTGCGGACTTGATGGGATGAAGGACCTCTTCTGTGCTGTATGATTCTATGATAGATTATGGTTTGCATGTTATCAATTTATTAACAGGACTGAAAATAAAAGGGATATGTGCATTGAAAATTTTAGAATCACATTGTGTGTAATGTACCCGTCTTAGTCTTTAATTTTTTAAAAAAGGATTTTTAAGTGACCTGCCCATTTTTCGTCTATTAGTCCATATGTGAAATATTCCAGCACAAATGACACATGAAATACACATCACTGGGATACTATAGGAAGTAATTAATATCATGGAGAATTTTATCAACTGTTAGGAAGCAGAAGAATGTGTTAGTTTCATGACAAATCCCACTACACACTACAATATTTATTAATATTTCATCTTGTTGCATTTTAGGCTCTGTCATAAGCTATCATAGAGATTTCAGAAGAGCCGATGAGACGTACTGATTTCACAAAACCCATACTGCCTGTGAAAGACACATCCAAATAATCCCACTCCCCTATCCCTTTCACCATAGCTCTGCATCTTTTCTCTCCATCAAGTATTCATCCCATTCCCCTTGGAAAGTTTCTATTGAATTATCTTCCCCAGTCTTTGGGGCAGTGTATTCCAGATCATAAGAAGTCTGTTTTTTTTTATTCTTATCTCTTTTTACCAATTATCTAAAATTTTGTCATCTGGGTATTGATCTTTCTGGTGTTGGAAATAATTTATCCTCACTGACTCTATTAAAAAAAATAATGATTTCAAAAGCCTCCATTAAATCTCCCTTTGACATTCTCATTTTTAAAAAAGAATAAACCCAGCTTTGCTAGTTTCCCCACATTTCTCACAAAGTGCATCAATTTACACTTAGCCACATTAAAATGTATTTGTCATGTGTCTAACAATTTCACTTATCTTTGTCCTCCGGAAGTCTGATACTATCCTGCTCACTATTTACTATGTTGCAAAGTTATCCTAGATCTGGTCCTGTGTGATGAGATGGGACTAACTAATAATCTTGCAGTTAGGGATCCTCTTGGAAGAAGCGACCATAGTATGGTTGAATTTAAAATACAGATGGAGCGTGAGAAGGTAAAATCCAATACCAGTGTCCAGTGCTTAAACAAAGGAGACTACAAAGGGATGAGGGAGGAGTTGGCTAAGGTAGACTGGGAGCAGAAACTTTAGGGTGGGACAATTGAGGAGCAGTGGAAGACTTTCAAAGCGATCTTTCACAGTGCTCAGCATGAGTATATACCAATGGTAAGGAAGGACTGTAGAAAAAGAGATAATCAGCCATGGTTATCTAAGGAAATAAAAGAGGGTATCAAATTGAAAGAAAATGCATAGAAAGTGGCAAAGATTAGTGGAAACTTAGAGGACTGGGAAATCTTTAAAGGTCAGCAGAAAGCCATGAAAAAAGCTATAAAGAAAAGTAAGATGGATTATGAGAGTAAACAAGCTCAAAATATAAAAACAGATAGCAAAAGTTTCTTTAAATATAAAATGAAAAAAAGTAGCTAAAGTAAACATTGATCCTTTGGAGAATGAGAAGGGGGATATAATAACTGGAAATGAAAAAATGGCTGAGGCATTGAACAGATATTTTGTGTTGGTCTTCACAGTGGAAGACACAAATAACATGCCAAAATTAATGACAGGAAGGCTGTGGCAGGTGAGAACCTAGAAACTATCATTATCATGAAAGAGGTAGTGTTGGGCAAGTTAATGCACCTAAAGCTAGACAAGTCTCCTGGTCCTGATGGTATGCATCCCAGGGTACTAAAAAAGATGGTGGGAAAAATAGCAAATGCACTAGTGGTAATTTACCAAAATGCATTGGACTCTGGGGTAGTTCCCACAGATTGGAAAACAGCAAATGTGACACCATTGTTTAAGAAAGGAGGTAGACAAAGGCAGGTAACTATAGGCCGGTTAGCTTAACTTCTGTAGTAGGGTAAATGCTTGAATCTATCATCAAGGAAGAAATAGTGAGACATCTGGATATAAATTGTCCCATCGGTAAGATGCAGCATGGGTTCATGAAGGAAAGGTCATGTTTGACTAATTGGAATGATGGGATTCTTTGAGAACATTATATGTGTAGTGGACAAAAGGAAACTTGTGGATATGGTATATCTGGATTTCCAGAAGGTATTTGACAAGCGCCGCACCAAAGACTGCCACATATGATAAAGGTGCACAATGTTACAGGTAATGCATTAGCATGGATAGAGGATTAGTTAACTAACAGAAAGCAAAGAGTGGGGATAAATGGGTGTTTTTCTGGTTGGCAATCAGTGATTAGTGGTGTGCCTCAGGGATCAGTGTTGGGACCACAATTGTTTACAATTTACATAGATGATTTGGAGTTGGGGACCAAGTGTAGTGTGTCAAAATTTGCAGACGACACAGATGAAGGGTGGCAGAGCAAAGTGTGCACAGAATGCTGAAAGTCTGCAAAGGGATGTAGATAATCTAAATGAGTGGGGGAGGGTCTGGCAGATGGTGTACGATGTTGGTAAATGTGAGGTCATCCATTTTGGGAGGAATAACCGCAAAATGGATTATTACTTAAATGGTAAAAAATTGCAGCATGCTGCTGTGCAGAGGGACCTGGGTGTCCTTGTGCAGGAATCTCAAGGAGTTGGTTTGCAGATGCCGCAGGTAATTAAGAAGGCAAATGGAATGTTATCCTTCATTGCTAGAGGAATGGAGTTTAAAAACAGTGAGGTTATGTTGCAGCTGTATAAGGTGCTGGTGATGCCACACCTGGAGTACTGTGAACAGATTTGATCTCCTTACTTGAGAAAGGATATCCTGGCACTGGAGGGGGTGCAGAGGAGATTCACGAGGTTGATTCCAGAGTTGAAAGGGTTGGCTTATGAGGAGAGACTGAGTAGACTGGGGCTATACTCATTGGAATTCAGAAGAATGAGGGGAGATCTTATAGAAACATAAGATTATGAAGGGAATAGATAAGATAGAAGCAGGGAAGTTGTTTCCACTGGTGGGTGAAATTGGAACTAGGGGGCATAGCCTCAAAATAAGGGGAAGCAGATTTAGGACTGAGTTGAGAAGGAACTTCTTCACATAAAGGGTTGTGAATCTGTGGAATTCCCTGCCCAGTGAAGCAGTTGAGGCTACCTTATTGAATGTTTTTAAGGCAAGAATAGATAAATTTTTGAACAGCAAAGGAATTAATGGTTATGGTGAGCGGGCGGGTAAGTGGAGCTAAGTCCACAAAAAGATCAGCCATGTTGTTATTGAATGGCGGAGCAGGTTCGAGAGGCCAGATGGCCCACTCCTGCTCCTAGTTCTTATATTCTCATGCTAACCTTTCAGCTGCAAACTTTTCAGTCCAGGTCATTTCCAGGGCCAGTACAACCGCAAAGCAAACTTGGCAGTTGCTTTAAGCAACAAAATGTGTGGGGCAGCAAAAAAACCAAACAAGTTATTCATGAAACTCGTAAATAAACCAACAGGTATCACCAGTGCGAATAAAAGTACCAAATCAGCTGATATACATCCACATATAGATTTCCATGTATTTACATTACCTTTTCCAAAATTTCATATTGGCCTATACTCCTAAGTGATGCATTTAGGGTGTATCCCAATGATGCGCTGGGAAATCTCTATTGGATGTTCCCACACAAGGGTTTGCCCTGCAATTGCCCAGAAGCATGAATTCCCTCTAAACAATTGTGCTGGACTGGGAATCATCTGGCAAAGCTATTTAAATTGCTAACTTCGGATGGTTCTGCCAGTTTTACATAGTTAGCAGGAAAAAATGCACTTCCAACTTCAGAGTAACTACCCTAAAAACCCCCAACCCACCCTGTGCAGGACAACCTGCACACAAAGGACCCTCCAGACCACCCAATCCCCCTAACATCTCCCCCTTCCACTGGAAACCCACAACATTCTAACCAAGTGGACACTCTGGCCTGAGCCAATACTGGACACCCCCTCCCTACCAGTGCAACTGGCCTGACCCCACATCCTACCCTTATTTATTTCTCCTGGTCTGACGACCCCTTCCACATTTTATTCCAAGTCCTCCTCGCTTCCTCACCCTGCACAAAATGTGCAAAGCTTTCTTCTCTGTGCCCCAGTTATTCTGTGCTGATGCAGCTGGGGGTGCGCTTTGTGGTTCCTGTCTAACCAATCTGAGGTAGGAAAGTTGACAGAGATGGGATGGGGGATCAGGGTGGAATCTTACCAGAAGAATTCCAAGTCCAGGATAGGCATGAAAACAGGACAGTTCCAGATCTGTTTTTTGGGTGAGTTCAAATCTGCTATCTTATGTATTCAGTGCATGAAATAAATAACAGGAATGATTTCTTGCCTATAGAGGAGGGGGTGGGGCTTAAATCGCCCAAACGCTGGCTCAGAGCAGCAGAATATGCCATTGCGCAGGTGCAGGTCTCTAGCAGCAGCCACCTGCCACTCAGCCTCTGCTGTTCTCATCTTGTCTCCGCAAAGCACCCCCCAACTACCGCGGGAGCCTGTCACAATGCCCCCATCCACTAGGCCCAACCCCCCCACTGCGATTGGCCACCCAACCCTGCCCCTCCCTGTGATCGGCCACCACCCGACCCCTACCCATGGCCAGCCCTGATCATCCCTCTCCCTCACCCTAGTGCAAAGTGGCAGTGGGCCCTCCCCACCACCAGTCTGTCCCTGGTCTGGCCCCACCCCTTGGCACTGTCAGGTGCCTGGTGGGCAGTCCCAGGCTGACACTGCCAGGATCCCAGGCTGGCACTTTCTAAAGGACACTATCCTTGCCCCAAACTCACGGGATGGGGTTGCCTCAATGGCCTCCGGTTCAACCAACGAGGCCATCACAACTGGTCCCAGTTTCTGGGGGCTAACTGTGATTATTGTCGGAGAGAACCTCTCACTGTGAGGTCACGCAGGCAAGTGAGTTCAGACAATTCAGTCCCGGGCTCAGTAAATCTATGCAAAATATGTTTTAAATATATTTGAATAAATTATTCAGCCTTGCACTGGAAATGGGTGCCAGGCTGATAGTGCAGGATATCTGGTGCTGGTAAAATCATGAGAGGTGAGAAGTCGGGAATGAACCTGATTTCTTGGCTCTCCCATGATCTTACCAGCTCACCCCACACATTGGCCTTTGAGGCACAATGGTCAGGTTGTTCCCAGGGCTTTGGTGTTTGGAATGTGAGCAAGTCCATCTAGAGTGTCAAGGGGTTGCCACTCCTGAGGAAATTATAGGCCATTAATTATATTCTTCACGTGACAGGATTTTACAGATTTGTCTATTCCAAAACTGTGAACTGGTAAATAAGATCAAATCATCTAATTTAGTCTAGTCGGCTCTGTTGTCATGATTAACCCTTCTAAAGTTGTAACTGTGCTGTTTATTTTGTAAGCAATGTCACTACTCCTCAGCTTTGCAAATAGTCTCTGAGCAATATGAAAGCCAAAGTGGTGAGAATGGCATGTTTTATTGGTGATAAAGGAGGTACAGGTTTTACTCAATGAAGGATTTATGTTCAATGTATTTATTAATTGATTACCCAAGGCTGCCTGCAACTGCCCTCAGCTTACAACTGTTCAGGCACTGAGAGGTGCTGTGTAAGAGTCAGTGTCTAAATGATCAGTCAGGTTTCTACAATCAGCGTCTAGCTGAAACCTGACAGGGTGTACTCTGCTCTCACTCTGACTGTGGGAGTTCGCTCCCTTTAGGTTATCTTGCTCCCCTCCCCTGAGTGGGTGATTTAAGCAGCAGTCCCTTCCTTCCTTCCCAGCTACTCCATGCCTGTGCTTGGGCTCCGCCCGCCTCTGCCTGAGCTGCAGCCGCTCCGCCCGGCGACAGGAGGCTGAGAGCGGAGACAATGAGCGCCGCCGCTAACGAGAGCTGCCGGCCGGCCGGCCCAGCAGCCGGCGGAGCCGAGGCCAACCTGCGGGCGGCAGAGAACGATTCTCTCTTCATCCGGAACAGCTCGTTCAGGCGGAACTCTCAGACCTCCACCGCCAGCCTGGGCCGGGAGCTGGGCGCCGCTGCCAGCATCAAAGCCCGGCCAGCCTTCATCATCACCTCGGGAGAGTTCCTGCAGCAGAGCTCGGACTGTACCAGCAGCCCCGGGCCAGCCCCCAGCGGCAGGAGCATCTTCTATAAGGGCTTGTGCCTGCTGCTGCTGCTGTGCCAGGGGGGGCTGCTGGATTTCTACCTGATCATCTTCACCGACCTGTACTGGTGCTCCTGGATCGCCACCGACCTGGTGGTGATGGCCGGCTGGCTCATCTTCTTCATCAAGCACTCGCGGCGGAGAGGAGCCGGCGACAAGGCGGCGCCCCCCGGGGCGGCCCACAGCGGCCAGTTCGCCTTCGCTTACCTGGCCTGGCTCATTTATGTCATCGCCTGCACGCCCAAAATCGTGCTGATCCTGGAGACCTCCATCCTGGACCTGATCGAGCTGAAGGTTCCCCTGGGCACCACCGGCTTTAAGATGGTGCTCATGTCCTCCGTGCCCTTGCTCTACACCCTCATCAACTCGGTGACTGAGGAGCTGAGCTGCCCGAGCAGCCACCGGGCTCAGCATTACTACAGCCGGACCTGCCTGGACCTCCTGGACACCTTCACGCTCATGGAGCTGATGTTGTCCGGTCACATTCCCAGCATCTACCTCAAGTACACGGTCACCGCCGTCTACTTTGTGGCGTTTTTCATCCCGGTTCTCTGGCTCTATGAACTCAACTCATTGCAGCTCCATTACAAATGTGTCGTGTTCCGTTTCCTGTCCAGTTCCGCGGTCAATGCCCCTCTCCTGGCGGTCAGGTGCTTTCTTGTCTTGCTCTATGACCAACAGGTCTCGGTTTTCCTGTTGAAGAATGTCTTTTGGCTGTTCTGTGATTGTGCCGAGGTTCTGGAGAGATGTTGCAGCGTGAGACGTGTCCGTAAGTATTCGAGTCCTCCCGTGCAGTTCACACACTGCGTTTCAGATAATGAAATGTGTGCACATGGGTACATGAATACCCTGGCAGTGACAGCCCAGTCCTAGCAGCAGCAGCTGGCCTTGCAACCCAGCTGGTAGGATTTATTGTTACTTTACTTTTTTTTGGTAAACTCTTTTGTACTGGTAATTGGGGATGCTTTTTGAGTGTTTGTGTATCGATTCGTATTGGTGCTAGTATTCGATTTGCACAAGGAGTTTTCTGACCAGCTGTGCATCCTGTCAGGCTTGAACCCTGTTCCCTTTATTTACGCTTGCAGTTTCATTGGTTTTGTGAATTGCCTGCCTCGAGTTATTCACTTTCACGGCTGGAGTATGCGGTCTATGTCAAGTGGACATGCTCATTCTAATAAATGTGGAAGGTTAACTTTGGAAGTGTCTCCCTACCCAGCCACCAGGTTTTGATTTTAACCAGCTCCCTATTGAGCCTCTTATCGTGAACTTGATCGCGATACTCAAAAGGCAACTTAACGTTTGCTGCGGTATCAGTTTAATTTTGAAGTCCAGGAAAGAGTATTTCGATACGGCCAAGTTCCTGCTTCGTCCGAATTCATTTAGACTTTGTGAATGCAATCGTCAACATAATACACTAAATAAGTAGGGCTCTGGAACAAACGGGGAAATCACAGGGATAATGAAAAATGAGTTCCATTTAAGAAATCCAGTGTCAGTTGTGTTTGTTTTGTAAATTATCAACTCAGCCAGAATGATACCGTGAAACTATCAAATCATTTGCACTGATGAGTTCTATAGAATACAAAATAAGATTAACCCAGAGGGTTCAATGAATGCATTTGAGAATATTTACACCAGTGTCAATTATATTGTAATACAAAGAGCACAGTTACACATAAGGTCATCAACTATTCATTTATGGAGCTAGTTACGAAATGTTGAAGCATGTTTGTAACAGGGTCAACTGTATTTACCAAAATGGAATTGCTTCAACTTCACAGTGTAACACAAGATCAGTATTTACATGTCATCAATTTTGCATTTTACCAAAAGCAGCATTAATGGTAATAAGTTGAAAAAGCCTTATATAATTTGGATGCTTATTTTAACCAATCTTATTGTATTTTTCATCTGTGATTGTAGAGTTTTTGTATTGAAGTCAGATTAATATGTTCCGAAAAAAGCCTTTTTATATTTGTAAAGTGTTTTGCACAGTTAGTATTGAATGTTCACAAAATAAAATTGTGTATAAAATCCTTTTAAATTGTAACTAAATTTGTTCTGCTTTTAAGTTTGTTCAGTTGATGTAATGGAAAATATGTTATTTGGAATTTTACTTATTCGTGTCTGACACAACAGTTCAGCTTTGGGACCTCTCAATCCAAATATGTTGGAAGTATATGGACCTGAAATGTTGGCTCTCTTTCTCTTTCCATAGATGATGTCTGACCTACGGAGCATCTCCAGCATTTTCTGTTTTTATTTCAGATTTCCAGCACCTCCAGTATTTTGCTTTTGTATAAAAATCACGTTTTTATTTACAGCTATTCTATTTCTGGAATGGAGTGGGAAACCAAAATGTGGAGATGCCGGCGTTGGACTGGGGTAAACACAGTAAGAAGCCTCACAACACCAGGTTAAAGCCCAACAGATTTATTTGGAAAACCAAAGCTAGGAACTTGATTTCAAAGCCAGTATGTCACAGTGGTTTCAGCAGGATTACTTACTGCACCTGCAAACAGGACCTAAATATTTGATAGTCATAACGTGTCTGGAAAAGTTATTTCTATACCATATTTGAGATCCTTGTAGGTGTTTGGGAAACTGGGTAATAATACGTGCTTTTTACCTTTGGCATGTGTGTTTGAATCTTAGTCAGTTTTTAAAATCCTGCCTACCTTTAACAAATGATATTGGGATCAACCTATAGCCTGGTGGCACTGCTCCGATCAGGGGATAGATACCCTGCACCTATTTAATTTCCTGCCACAGGGATGTCTGCCCCCTTCCATGGTACCACAGATAGCTCAGAAATGATGTGGGGTGGGGCAAAGGACTGATATGACATGTGGAGGGAGGGAAAGAAATGGAACACAAGGTAGAAGGAAAAAGAGCTGGAGGTGACAGCTGAAATGAAGAGAGAAACATGAGTGAAGATAGGAATTGGGTTAGATTGGGTACTGGTGGACAGGGTTTAAGGCATTGTGATCCAGAGCAGATATTGGGGGTGGAGGGGTGGGGAGGCAGGGAGGACATGCAAGGTAAGAGGATGAGAGGGGAGGGATTGGAGAAACTTGGAGGAGGGGAGGTGGAATGTTGAGTAGGGGAGTAGACAAGGTGAATGAAGGGGAGATGGTTTGGAGGTCAAAGTGTTAGAGGGTAAAAGAGTGAATAGAGGTAGGGAGTGACTGGGGAAAAAGGATAGTTGAGGAAAGGAGAGAGAGTGAGAGCAGAGTCAGGATAAAGGAAGGGGTGAGAGAGTGGAACTGGGAGGGTGAAAGAGCAAGATTAACAGTGGAGTCAGGAGGATAAAGGAATGTGAGAGGGCGGAGCTGGGAGGGTGGAAGAATGAGACTGAGGTGCAAACTGGGAGGATAAAAGAGTGCGAGAAAAAACTAGGCTGAAAGTGAGCGAACCTGGGAGCGGAGTCAGGAGGATAAAGGAGCATGAGAAAGGACGAAACCGAGTGGGAGGCTGCGAGGGAAGCCAGTTCATCCCTTTTCACCTGGTCATAACACAACTTCCACCGATCTCTCTGCTGTCTGACACCTGAATCCACAGCTGACGCCAAACCCAACTGCAAACTTTTTAACACGGCAACTTCAGAGATGAATTTTGGACTGTTTTAGCTATTTTCCTGTCCTCTGTTTATGGAAAAAGCATGGCTGTGCCTTTAATTTCTGTCATGCCCATGTAACCTGAATTCCATTTGTGCTCATTTCCATACATATTCTAGCATTCATTCCAGACCAGAAACCAACAGTCCTATAGCTTGCATATGTTTTTAAAACTGAAAAACGTGGAGTGAGCTGTTCCATGAATAGATACATTATTTAGGATTTGTGACAATCTTTTACTGTTAAAAATAATTAGGGCAATGATTTGAAAAACCTGTAAAGTGAGAAAAGATTAGATCTATAAGATGTTCATAGTATAGCGTACAGCCATATACATATTGCAGGTGGCTAAATATGGAATCTTTATGGATAGCATGCTTTTAGAAAAAAAAGTTTGTTCATTTTTAAATTGCTAAGATAAAAGACACAATGTTTTTGGAAAATGATACCCAATGTATCAAAAAGTTTCAAGTCAGAGGAGTCCCATCTCTCTAATTCTTCAGCCTAGCTCTGACAGTAAAACATGAAGGGAATTATGAAACAAATGGAAAATATGGTATGGATCTCCATTCAGAAGACACGTAAGAACGAACGACAGGAACACGTTCTTCGGCTGCTAACACAGATGCTTCTCTAATCTAATATTTTCTTGCCTCCATGTGGTTCCTATCGCTCTATTCCCTGCTCTTGAAAGTTATAGAATCTGCTTTCATCATCTCCTTTGACAGTGCCATTTCAGGCATTCACCACTCTATGAAAAATTTGCCCGTGACATCTCTTTTAAACTTTCCCCTTCTCACTTTCAAACTATGACCCCAGTAATTGATCTTTCGACCCTGGGAAACTCCACACAGACAGTGACCCAAGGCCAAAAAAGAACCTGGGTCCCTGGAGCAGTGTGGCAGCAGTACTAACCACTGTGCCACCATGCTGTAGAGTGAAAATATGATACAAGCCATTTGTAGAGGCTCAAACAGGGAATTCAGGAACACTGAGTACTTCTCACTCTCTAACCACCATTCAGTTCTGAATGTTGGCCAGATTGGTCGTTTCACTGGGGACTGCAGCCAAAGCCAAGTGCATGGCACAGGTAGTTCAGCCCTGCACAGAGGCAAGAGGAAAATTGGGAAAACAATAATAATGAGGATCTATGGAGGGGACCAGGTGGGAATTTCACATGGTCTCCCTGGTGCCAGGGTCTCAAACATCACTGAATGGCTGCGAAGCACTCAACGGGGACAGTGACTAACCAGAAGTCGTAGTGCATATTGGCAGAAAGATAGAAAGAGGAATGCAGTCATGCAGGCAGATTTAAAGGGCTAGGAAATGGACTAGCAATCAGGACTGCAAAGGTAGTAATTACTACCAGTACCACACACAACTGAGTACAGAAATAGGAGGGTAGCTCAGATGAATGAATGCCATGCATTCATCTGAGCTGAGGGTAGGCTTTTGATTCTTGGGAAGTTGGGACCAGTTCTGGAGAGCTGGAACCTATGCAGGTCAGATTGCACCTCAACAGAACAGGGAGCAATATTACAGTCATTACAGCACAGGAGGCAGCCATTTGGCTCTGAGTCATGCCAGCTGTCTGTACAGCAGTGTCCTGCGAGTTTATTTCCAGTATAAATCATAGATCATTCCTGCTTCCACTATCTTCATAGGCAGCAATTCCAGGTGATTACCACTCATTTTTCCTCAGATTCATTCTGCATCTCTTGCCCAAAACCTTTAATCTATGTCCCCTAGTGCTTGTATAATTAGTTAATGGGAGCAGCTTCTTTGTTTACCTCAATCTGTCATAATTGCGAGTACCTCTATCAGATTTCCCCTCAATTTTCCTTACTCCAAAGAGAACAACCCTCAGCTTTTCCAGCCTAACTTTGTAGCTAAATTCCTTGGAACTGTTCTGGTAAAATTCCTCTCAAGGAGCCTCACATCCATTGTAAATACGGTGGTGGAACTGGACAGAATGTGCTAGTTGTGATGCAGCCAGAGCTTTATAAAGATTCAACATAACTTTCCTGCTTTTCTACCCAATTCCTCAATTTATAAAGTGGTTATGAACCAATCTCTTAAATCACCTTCAAGATTTATGCACATTAACCCCATGGTCTCTTTGGCACTGCATGTCTCATCAGAAGTAACTCTTTTGAATAATTACAGAAATAATAGGAGGAGGGATTACTATTTAAAGGGCGAAAAGCCGCAGCATGCTACGGTGCAGAGGGACCTGGGGGTCCTTGTGCATGAGTTGCAAAAACCCAGTCTGCAGGTGCAGCAGGTGATCAAGAAGGCGAATGGAATGCTGGCCTTTATAGCGAGGGGGTTAGAATATAAAAGTAGGGAGGTCTTGCTGCAACTGTACAGGGTACTGGTGAGGCCGCAGCTGGAGTAGTGTGTGCGGTTCTGGTCGCCGCACTTGCGCAAGGATATATTGGTCTTGGAGGGAGTGCAGAGGAGGTTCACTAGGCTGATACCGGAGATGAGGGGGTTGGCCTATGAAAAGAGACTAAATAGACTGGGTCTATACTCATTGGAGTTTAGAAGGATGAGGGGGGAAATCTTAGAGAGATAATGAAAGGGATGGATAGGGAGAGAGATTCTTCCCGTTTAGAAAGGATAGCAGGACTAGAGGGCAGTTCAGATCAGAATTGAGGAGGAACTTCTTCACTCAAAGGGTGGTGAATCTCTGGAATTCTCTGCCCATTGAAGTGGTGGAGGCTACCTCACTAAATATATTTAAGTCACGGGTAGATAGGTTTTTGATAGACAAGGGAATTAAGGGTTATGGGGAGAAAGCGGGATCCACTTCAGGTCAGCCATGATCTTATTGAATGGCGGGGCAGGCTCAAAACGGCTAGATGGCCTACTCCTGCTCCTATTTCTTATGTGCTTACGTTCAAATGCAGACAACAAAAATAGAACAAAACTTACTCCAACTTATAAATCAAAGAAAGGATTTAATGAAGAAACATCATTATTCCAAACTTGGGGCCACTCCAACTTCTTTACAATTCCACACAGGTTCTTATTTATAGTGAATCAGTTGGTCAGTTGACTATTACATCATTCTGTAACTGGGTCAACTGATCCTTACATCTTGCTACCATTGGTCAGATTATATCCAATACAACGTTGTCACCAGTTCCATTCTAAGAGATTCCTATTTTTTTTCCAAAATAATTTAAGACAACCATTCTCCAGTATTCTTAATAACTTTCCAGTACCTCTAATATCTCATCGGAAGTAACTCTTCAAATGGAGACAACAAAAATAGAACAAAACTTATTCCAACTTATAAATCAAAGAAAGGGTTTAATAAAGGGCAGCACAGTAGTTAGCACTGCTGCTTCACAGCTCCAGGGATCTGGGTTCAATTCCCAGCTCTGGTCACTGTCTGTGTGGAGTTTGCACACTCTCCTTGTGTCTGGGTAGGTTTCCTCTGGGTGCTCTGGTTTCCTTCCACAGTCCAAAAATGTGCAGGTTAGGTTGATTGGCCATGCTAAAATTGGCCTTAGTGTCCTAAGATGTATAGGTTAGAGGGATTATTGGGTAAATATGTAGGGATATGGGGGTAGCACCTGGGTGGGATTATGGTTGGTGCAGGCTTGATGGGCCAAATGGTCTCTTTCTGTATTGTAGAGATTCTAAGTCAAAGAAACTTCATTACTCCTAACTTGAGGCTACGCTCTGGGGCACTCCAAGCTCTCCACAATTCCACACAAGTTCTTATTTATAGTGAGTCAGCTGACTATATCATTCTGTAATTGGTTCTATAGTTTACTGGGTCAGCTGACTTTTACATCTTGTTACCGTTGGTCACATTACAAGTTGTCACTGGTTCCATTCTAACACTGCCCACTCTTTAGAACTGTACCATTAAATCCATTTAGCTCTGTCAGAATGCACTCACACTTTTCTGTATTAAATTCCAATTGCAACTTGTCAACCCATTCTGTTACCCTTTCAATGTCCTGTTGCAGTAATTTAAGAACATAAAAAATAAGAACAGTAGATTATATGCATTCTTAAGCTCACTTGGCCATTCAATACAATCATTTAATCAATCACTGGTGCAATCTGCTTGGTTAGAGAATTCCAAAGCTTCACAACCCTTTGAGTGATGAAATTTCTTATCTCAAAGCTAAAAGTTCTCCCTAATTCTCCCTAGTTCTAGATGCCCAGACACGGGAAACAAACTTTTGTGTTAGATTAGTAATATCTTTTTTGCAGGGTGGTTTATGAGTATTGTTCAGAGATGGGCTGGAATGCAACAATAGAAAGGAGAAACAAGTTGCACAATGGATAAGAGAGACAGATCAGCGATAGTTAAGAAATAACATCATTGGATAACAGAGTCAGAACATGCAAGGAAGTCTACAGTGTACGCATATAAAATACATGGTGTGGTAAATAAGGTGGGTGAACTGCAGGTACAGATAATCATATGGAGATAACAGAAACCTGACTCAAAAAAGGCAACACAGGGGTACTAAATATTCCTGCATATGGTATTCAGGAAAGAAAGGAGTAGTTGCAGCATCTCTTATTTCTGTTGTGCTTTTGTGATATTACTCATACTTTCTTTGTTGTCCACTACCATTTCCTCCTCTACTTTCTTAATGTTATCCACAATTGGAAATCCTACTGATTCCTTAACGCAGAAGTAAAACAAAGGGCATCTGTATTTAGATAATTTGGGGATTGCAGCTTTTAAATTGATACGTGGTCTAATTAAACATTTTTCTTAATTAGCAACAACAGAATATATCAGAGATCTCCCAGATATCCTATCACAAAATAAGAGAACCACACTGTCAAAGGTACAATCTTTCAGAGGAGGTATTAAACTGAAGATCCACCTGTCTCAGTTCAGGTAATCACTCATCTATCCAACCATACTACCAAAATATATGAAGGTGTGTTTCGGCCCATCAGTTTTTTACCGTGACCAGCAGCCTAGGCCTTTCCAATCTCTCTCCTCCATGTTCCTGACCCCATCCTCTGACCTCCCTTATATCCTTGTTCCACTCCACCATGACCCTTCATGCCCCAAACTGATTTACTCTGGCTGGTCCTGAGTCTCCATGCAAGGTTGTATTCTCCTGCTACCTTCCTTGTGCCGGGGAGTTCAAAAAGGACATTTGCTGACCTCAGGCATAATTACTCAAAGCCTGACCCACTAGAACATGCTGCTGTGTTTATCTAAATTTGAACCCACTGCTAGCAAAGCAAAATTTCAGCTCCCACCTAATTAACTCACCTTGTCTGCCTCATTTCCTGTTCTTGCAAGTCCTGTTAAAATGCTCCCCTCCTGCTGCATATTTTTCACTTTGATTTACGCCTGCTTTTCAAGACAGAGTTCACTGATGTCAGACATGTTAATTGCTCTGCCTTACTGGTAATGATAACCTGCTTTACATTTGTTTAATAATAAAATCCTTTTTTAAAGTCAGGTCCTACAATAGAATATAGAACATAGAACACTACAGCACAAACAGGCCCTTCGGCCCACGAGTTGCACCGATCACATCAACACCTACCAATCTATAGACCTATCTATAACCCCCAATCCCATTAAACCCCATATACTCATCCAGAAGTCTTTTAAAAGACCCCAGCGAGTTCGCCTCCACCACCACTGACGGCAGCTGATTCCATTCACTCACCACCCTCAGTGAAAAACTTACCCCTAACATCACTTCTGTACTTTCCTCCCCGCACCTTAAATCTGTGTCCTCTCGTAGCGACCATTTCAACCCGGGGAAATAGCCTCTGAGAATCCACCCTATCTATTCCTCTCAACATTTTATAAACTTCTATCAGGTCGCCTCTCAACCTTCGTCTCTCCAGGGAAAAGAGTCCCAGCTCCCTCAACCTAACTTCATAAGACATGCCTCCCAGTCCAGGCAACATCCTTGTCAATCTCCTCTGCACCCTTTCAATAGCTTCTACGTCTTTCCTATAGTGAGGCGACCAGAACTGCGCACAGTACTCCAAATGAGGCCTGACAAGGGTCTTATAAAGTTGCAGCATTACCTCCCGACACCTAAATTCAATCCCTCGATTAATGAAGGCCAGTACACCATACGCCTTCTTGACCACCTCCTCCACCTGCGAGGCCGATTTAAGAGTCCTGTGGACCCTGGCCCCAAGATCCTTCTGCTCTTCAACACTACTAATGGACTAAGTTTAGTTTTCAGAAAAGTAGAAAAGCCCTCAATCACACTACTGACAGTGACTTTTTATAATGAGGCGGTTTAGGAAGCATTAGCTTCTAAGTTTTCCAGTAGAGGAAACCACAAATTCTGAAGAACCTGTTGCAAACTCATTTTGCACGCTGCCATCCTTGAGAATTTTTTTTTGACATAATGATCTTGCTGCAATATTTAATGGCAATACCTTAAACTTACAAGCTTGGGATTCTAATGTTTTAACATCTGTTGTCATCCTTCACAGAGATCCATTCAGAAATTCAGAATGAATTCTGCTACATAATCAGATTTGCACTCGCTTTTATTCAGAATTCACTTTTTAATCACTGATTTTAATAAGTCCATTTTATTAGTCTTAATTTGCATTTCTACACTTAGCTTACAGTGAAGAAGTGTGTAAACATGATAAGCAGTTTGAAGTACTTATGTTTAAAATTATTTACGTAGTAATTTCATGCGTGACACAACTTAAGAAGGGGAGGGCAGGAAAAGACCCTTTAACTTGCCTCATCCATAAGCACTGTGGTTCATTTATTGTCCTGCATCTTTAAGATAGCTTGTTTGTAAGTCACAAACACTGTGCAAGATTGCAGCATACATTCATCTTTTACTCAGTTACGCATGCTTTCATTAAGTAAAGCCATCTGCAGAATTTTTAATTCATTTAATGCTTCAGAAGATGTGCTCACACTTGCTGTCGGGATTTCATCCACTGAACATGACTGTTGGGAGCTATAGCCTTGATCTGAGTGTACATTATCTTCTTTCTCAAGAGAGAGAGATTGTGGATCCCCAATAACCTCACTTTGCAAGTGTGATAGCTCAGTTGAGTTCTGTGAAGACATTAAACCCTGAAGGAACAGCATCTGTTGAAACTCTTCCAGTCTCTTCTTTACATCATGAGAAATAGATGAGACTTGATCACCACCTGAATTCACATCAATTCCATTCATTATAATGTCACCTTCACAACTATGCTGAGGAAAGTCTGCAACATCATTCCTCAGTACCCAATCCTTTTGCAAGAGTGGTTCCCCTTCTGTCACAGGAAAGTCAGGACAGTTTATCACACTTTGACTGCAGCCAGATGATGACATGCTGTACAATGGTTCCAGAGTATATGTCAGATTTAGCACCTGTGCCTCACTGCAGTCTATTCCAATCATATTTTGGGACAAATTGATACCTTGGACACTATGCTCAAATCCCACTGGACATCGCATTAGTGCCTCATTGCTGGATTCAGCCATATACACTTCATTCACTGTACAGGACACATCATCAATGGGCCTACACTGTGGGATGTTTTGCCTAATTGATAGATCACAAGGTCCTTCATTCCAGTTTGGTTCGACTCCTGCTTCCTCTGGAGAAAAGATACATTCTTTCTCAAACCAGTCCGGCTGCTCCATTTGCAACAACTTAAACTTTTGAATTGCATTTTTCAACATTTTACCAGATGGGTGTTCGTGGTAATCATCTATTGTTATTCCCGCCACACGATAAGTTTTACCTGGTTCATATTTCTCCAGATCTTGCACTCGGAAGTGTATTTCCTCAAACTGTTTCATCAGTTTGTATTTCACACCAACATTGAATAAATCAGGTACGTCTTCTTCACTGCTGATGTCATCAAAATATGCAACAATGTACTTTCCAAACGAAGCTGGCCGTTTAAAGTCTGGCAAAATCAGGTTCATGGCAGGAGTGAACATATCACGCATAGGTGAGCGTTCATCACTTTTCAGCAAAACCTGGTTTTGTCCAACCTGCAGCATGGCTTCCCACTTCAACCTTGTCCCTCGGGAACATAAAATTATAATCTTATCCGACTCATTTTTGTGCAATGTGAGCCAATTGATGTGTCCAACTTCCGCAATCTTGTTAATCTCTAAATAATCTAAAGTTACTTTGGTACCACAGGCAGTCATTAGGAACTCTGCAAATGCCAGAACCACATTCTTGTAGAGGTCATGGTCCAACGAGTAAATGATTAGTACTTTCTTTTTCGTCTGTGGAAGTTCTGGAGGTACAACTGTTGTTTCATCTGGAACAATTAAGATAGTTTGTCCATTTAATTGAAAACAGAAGCAAATGAGAAATTGTCAACCAGTTAAATAAAACCAGACTGATTTTGGATGAGTGAACTTGCTGCAGCTAGTCAGACTGATGCAAGGTGGAGAGAATAAATTTGACTGAATTCTCTATTTCATGAACACTGACAAATGGAACCACAGACAAGATTTGCCAATCTCTGATTGAAGGCATTCCTGATCACATGACATCTACAAATGTTGTTAGTTTATTTTATAAGGGTTGAAATCCCTGTAGTTAAGTACCTGTATGTGGCTTTGCACCAATAGCTTAAAGGAATGGGAATTATATCATACAGTGCAGAAGAAGCCCTTCGACCCTTGGAGTCCACACTGACACATTAGAAGCATCTGATCTCCCACCTAATCCCATCTGTCAGCACTTGGCCCATAGTCCTGAATGTTATGATGTGCCAAGTGTTTATCAAGATGCGTTTTAAAGGGTGTAAAGCAGGAGGAGGGGGGAAAGTGAATAAAAGGAATGATCAAAAGTTGTTTTTCACTGACACACAGACAGTGGTAAGTGGTAAAATGCAGAACATCATTTAATATTAAAAAAGAGCAGTGGGACAAGAGGACATAAGTTGAAAATAGTAAAAGTTCTATTCAAAGAGATCAACAAGTGGCCTTCTGGTTACTATGTCAAGGCAATAATTCTGGAATAATTTAAGATGGGCTGAATGACTTTTCTTACCTGTATGTATGCTATAACCTTTAGCGGGAATAGGCAAATGGGAACAAATAATTGTCACAGACATGTCCTACTGATCTAAAAGTATAGCACGAAGATGAATTGTTGCAATGCATGTTTACCTGGCACAAAGATTTTAAGTAAATTTGAATCAAATGCACACATGGAAACAAAGGGGTTAAAGAACAGAGGGAAATTGGATTGGGCTGCAAACATCAGTTAGTATTTTAGAGTTATCATTCTATCCTTATTTAATTTATTTTATTTTAATTCCTATATCCAAATTTAGAATGTAACTTCCTTTATCACACTGTAATTGCACCCTCTTGCTTGGTGTTAGGCACCAGGATAGAAACTAAACATTGAAAGCGTATCAAGCATATATAGATACTTTCCATTATAAATCTGAACATAGGAACTTATAATGAAAACACTGAGATCAAGTGTGCACAAATGTAATCTTTCAGATGCACAGGTATTACATAGGTAAAATAACTAGTTTGATTAGTTTAACTTACTCAGTGACTTGTCAGATGAGGACTTTATTTCTAAAAGAAACAATAAACAGTTTAGAATTCTTAGTGTTAATGCCATCAGTGAAAATTTGTTCATTTTTAAACTACAAGCAGAATGCTGAGGTCCGTGACCACTTCCCCCCCATCCCATCCCCAAACAATTGTTTCCCCTTCCTCTCCTTTTCCTTACTTACCAAATGAATAGTGTAATCAGACAGATTCAGTACATTGTGTAGAATATTTCTTTGGCTGAACCACGCATTGCAGCATTGGCAAACACTTCATTACAATTTCAAAATAGTGAAAAATGGGGAATAGGAAGGACAAAGAAAAGCAAGAATTGGCGAGTAAAAATCCTTCCTAAACACAGCACTATAGAAGATGTGATTTTTTGATAAAAGTCATCCGACATATACAGAGAAATATTTACTTCACCCCACAGCATGAAATGGCTTAACATTCCATGTCAAATAGAGTCACTGATTTTGAAGTAATTGATAATCAGCAAGCAGTTTACCTACAACTAGTACTGGTTATACTATAACCGAGTACCATCCTATAATTTGAAGATACTTTGGCACATCAGCATTTGAACCTTAGTGTTACTAACTTAAGAAATTTAAAAAAAATTATTTTATGGAATATGGGTGTACACTAGTGAGATCATTTGTTGTCTATCCCTAATTGCCCTGGAAAATGCAGGCCATTTAAATTACTTACGTTTAAAATTATTTACATGGTAATTTCATGCGTGACACACAACTTGAGAAAGGAAGGACAGGAAAAGACCCTTTGACTTGCCTCATCTATAGGCACTGTGGTTTATTTACCGTCCTGAATCTTTTAAGATAACTTGTTTGTAAGTCACAAACACTGTGCAAGATTGCAGCATACATTCACCTTCTACTCAGTTACGCATGCTTTCATTAAGTAAAGTCATCTGCAGAATTTTTAATTCACTTAATGCTTCAGAAGATATGCTCGCATTTGCAGTTGGGACTGTTTGGAGCTATAGCCTTGGTCTGAATATACATTATCTTCTTTCTCACGGGAGATAGATTGTGGATCTCCAATAACCTCACTTTGCAAGTGTGATAGCTCAGCTGAGTTCTGTGAAGACATTAAACCCTGAAGGAACAGCATCTGTTGAAACTCTTCCAGTCTCTTCTTTACATCATGAGAAGTAGATGAGACTTGATCACCACCTGAATTCACATCAATTCCATTCACTGTAATGTCACCCTCACAACTATGCCGAGGTAAGTCTGCAACATCATTCCTCAGTACCCAATCCTTCTGAAAGTGTGGTTCCCCTTATGTTACAGGGAAGTCAGGACAGTTTCTCATGCTTTGACTGCAGCCAGACGATGACATGCTCTACAACGGTCCAAGGGTATATGTCAGCTTTAGCACCTGTGCCTCACTGCAGTCTATTCCAATCATATTTTGGGACAAATTGAAATCTTGGACACTATGCTCAAATCCACTGCACATCGCATTAGTACCTCATTGCTGGATTCGGCCATATACACTTCATTCACTGCACGGGACACATCAATGGACCTATACTGTGGGATGTTTTGCCTAATTGATAGAAGAAGTTCTTCATTCCAGTTTGGCTCAACTCTGGGTAGGTACGCTCAGGGTTCTGTTAGAGTGGGAGATCTGGGATTTTGACCCAGCAATAGTGAAGTTCTAAGTCAGAATGGTGTGTTGCTTAGAGGGAACTTGGAGATAGTGGTGTTCCCATCCACCTGCTGCCCTTGTCCATTCAAAGATCACAGAATCTACAGCACAGAGATGGCTTCTTCAGCCCAAACTGGTCCAAGCCAATCAAAATGCCCACCTAAGCTAACCCCATTTGCCTGCATCTGGCCTATATCCCTTTAAACCTTTCCATCCATGTCTCTGTCCAACTGCCTTTTGCATGTTGTCAACATCTTTGTTTCAACAACTTCCTCCGGCAGCTCATTCTACATAATTACCACCCTGTGTAAAAAAAGTTACTCCTCAGGTTCCCCTTAATTCTTTTCTCTCTTAACTTACATTTATGCCCTCTAGTTCTTGATTCCCCAATCCTGGGAAAAAGGCTGTGCATTCACCCCATTTATTCCTCTTGAGATCTTATACACTTCTGTAAGATCACCCCTTAGTCTCCTACACTCCAAAGAAAAAAGTCTTAGCCTGTCCAGTCTCTCTTTATAACTCAGTCCTGGCAACATCCTTGTAAATCTCTTCTGCACTCTTTCCAATTTTATAACATCTTTCCTATAGCAAGACAACCAAAACCGAACACACTACTCCAGATGCAGCCTCACCAACGTTCTGTACAACTGCAACATAACTTCCCAACTTCTATACTCAATGCCCTGACTGAAGGTCAGCATGCCAAAAGCCTTCTTCACTGCCCTGTGACTCCACTGTTAGAGAACCGTACACCCGAATTCCAAAGTCCCCCGTTCCCTGATACTCCCCAAGATCCGACCATTCACAATGAAAGTCCTACCTTGATTTGATTTTCCAAAATGCAACACCTTACATTTATCTGTATTGAATTCCATTTACCATTTCTCAGCCCAATTCCCCAGCTGATCAAGATCCTGCTACAATTATTGATAACTTTTTTCATTGTCTACAATACCAGCTATTTTAGTATCATCTACAAACTTATCGATCCAAATCTTTGATATAGATATTGATGTCTCCTTTTTACATCCACAGGTGATTCGTTCCACCTTGTTGGCCAACAAGGGGCATACACGTGGTGGGTCATGCGAGGGCTGCTCTCGGATGTTGCTTCGTGCGTCACGTCCGTTAGTGTACGCTTAAACTGGACCAATTGACGGGCAACACGACAGCTCAGTGACTATCACTGTTTGCTGTGCAGATACAGAGACCCAGGTCGGATCTCTGGTTTGGGTCAACGTCTGTGGCAGTTTGCACACTCTCCCCGTGGTTGCGTGGGTTTTCTCCGGATGCTCTGGTTTCCTCCCACATCCCAAAAATGTGCTTTTTAGGCTGATTGGTGTCAATAAATTGTCCCTAAATTGGATCTCCCTTAATCTGGCACACATATAATTCCCTAAATTTGCACCCTTTTATTGTGGAGTCCACTAGAGGTAGACAAAAGCGTTGTCGGTCAATGAAAGACTTGAAGGAGGCACTCACAGGCTTGTAGGGCCGAGGGGCCTGTTTCCTGTGCTGTTCTTTGTTCTTTATAGATAACAAACAGCAATAGGCCGAGCAGAGACCCTTGAGGCACACCACTAGTCACAGGCCTCCTTTCACCATTACTCTCTGCTTCCTACCATCAAGCCAATTGTGTATAAATGTGAGGTAATGCATTTTGGAAGGTCTAATAAAGATAGGAAATATACAGTAAATGCCGAACCTTTAAGAGTATAGATAGGCAGAGAGATCTGGGTGTACAGGTACACAGGTCACTGAAAGTGGCAACGCAGGTGGAGAAGGTAGTCAAGAAAGCATACGGCATGCTCGCCTTCATTGGCCGGGGCACTGAGTTTAAAAGTTAGCAAGTCATGTTGCAGCTTTATAGAACCTTAGTTAGGCCACACTTGGAATATAGTGTTCATTTCTGGTCACCACACTATCAGAAGAACGTGGAGGCTTTGGAGAAGATACAGAAAAGATTTACCAGGATATTGCCTTGCATGGAGCGCATTAGCTATGAGAAGAAGTTGGAGAAATTTGGTTTGTTCTCACTGGAAGGATGGAGGTTGAGGAGCAACCAGATAGAAGTCTACAAGATTATGAAGGCATGGACAGAGTGGATAGTCAGAAGCTTTTTCCCAGGGTGGAAGAGTCAATTACTGGGGGGCATGTGTTTAAGGCGCGAAAGGCAAAGTTTAAAGGAGATGTACGAAGCAAGTTGTTTTTTTTTTTTTACACAGAAGGTGGTGGGTGCCTGGAGCTTGCTGCCTGGGGAGGTAGGGGAAGCAGATACAATAGTGAGTTTTAAGAGGCATCTGGACAAATACATGAATAGGATGGGAATAGAGGGATATGGTCCCCAGAAGGGTAGGGGTTTTAGTGCAGTCGGGCAGCATGGACAGTGCTGGCTTGGAGGGCTGAAGGGCCTGTTCCTGTGCTGTAACTTTCTTTGCTCTTTGTATCCAATTTGCCAGCTGTTCCTGGATTCCATGTGATCAACCTTCTAGAGCAGCCTACCATGTCGAACTTTATCAAGGTCCATATAGACCACTTCTACCGCACTGCCCTCATCAACCTTCCGGGTCACTTCAAAGAACTCTAATAAATTTGTAAGGTATGATCTCCCATGCACAAAGTTGCACTGACTATTCTAATCAAACCCTGTCTTTCCAAATGCCTGTGTATCTTATCCTTCTGAATTCTCTCTGGTAACTTATCCACCACAGATGTTAGACTTGCTGGTCTATAACTCCCAGGCTGCAAAGAAAAACCTTTCTTAAATAAAGGCATAACATTTGCTACCCATCAATCTTCTGGTACTTCACCCATGCTAACCATCTTGCAAATATCTCAGTCAGGGATCCCGCAATTTCTTTCCTAGCCTCACATAGTGTTCTTGGTATATCAGGGCCAGGACATTTATCCACTTTCATATATTTTAATATGTCCATCATCTCCTCTACTGTAATGCCAACTGTCCCCAATATATTGCCACTAACTATCCTAGGTTCCCAAGTCTTCATGTCTTTCTCCATGGTAAAGTCAGGAGAAATATTCATTGAGAACCACACCCATTTCTTGCGGTTCCACACATATTCACTTTGGTCCCTGAGGGGTCCTATTCTCTCTCTTGTTCTTTTTCCTTTAACATACTTAAGCCCTTTGGATTCACCTTAATCTTCTCAGCCAAAGTTACCTCATCCCCCCTTTTTGCCCTTCTCATTTCCTTCCTGAGTATACTCCTGTATCCCTTGTACACTTCCAGGGAAATCCCCTGATTCCAGTTGCTTGTACCTGAGCCATACCTTCTCCTTTTTCCTGGCCAAAACTTCAATATGTTTTGTCATCCAGGGTGTCCTGCACTTGCTGACTTGCCCTTCACCCTAACAGGAAGGTATAGAACATAAATCCTAGCTACTTCACTTTTAAAGGCCTCTCACTTGCTGGAGGTCCCTTTGCCTTCAAACAAGCTACCCCAATCAATACTTGCAAGCTCCTGTCTAATTTCATCAAAATTCACCTTGCCCCAATTTAGAAGTTGCACCTGTGGACCAGTTTTGTCCCTTTCCGTAACTCTGGAGGCAAGGAGTATAGTTCTTGGTCATCACCCCACAAAAGCAAAACTCAATCATTTTTTTCAGTTGAGATACATTAATTTCTGGGGTACATTGGCTTAGTGACACCTGGGGGGGGGGGGGGGGGGGGGTGTGGAGGCAGGGGAAACGTCATGATGATACAAACAACACGAAATAAATGTAAAAATTCTTGGATTAGATCATTCCTTACCATTTGGCTTGGATTTTAGTTGTGCCCAAACTATACAGCCAAAGCTGATAATGAAAATCAAAACAGCAATGGCAGCATAAAAACCAGTTCTCTCAGTTGCTCCCCCTGCAATTAACAAACAAGGTTAAATTTTCCAAATCATACTGTAACACTATCAATAAAAACTCTGGAACTAACACCATCATGCTAACATCTCGAGTATATTATCTCATATCTCAAAGTAATTCTAATATTGAAGCAACTTTACTGCAACACTCACCTGTAGAGATGAATGGATGGGATCATAGCTTGCTAAGAATGCAAGAACCCTACCAAGCCAGATAATTTTGCATTTTGTCTTGGCAAAGCTGTTTTCATTGCTGACAGGCAGGAATAAAGATGTTGATCACAGAGCTGCCTGAAATCACAATGCTGGGGTGAGCTTCAGGTCTATTAGTCTGGAAAGGACAGTCCAGCCACAGGCCCTCATCCGAGGGAGCAATGCAGAGATCAACCCCTTGCCCCCAGCCTGCGCCGACTCGACCCCCAGCACCTTAGGGATGTTCCCTCTGCAGCCTTCAGCGGCAAATGGCCACTGGATCTAACTTCTTGAGCTCCCTCGAGGTACAGTACTCCAGGTCCACGCTAGTCATTACCAACACCAAAGCCCACTGGGTGCAATTCCTGCTCGGAAAGTGGGTGAATGGCTGGAGGCCACTTAATGGGCCATCCAGCCTGCTAATTGTAATACGATGAAAGGGCTTGCATAATAATCGGGTTGCTCCCCACACTGAGTGAAATCTCAATCGTAGTCAGTCAGAATCTCAAATACCTTTGCGTCCATCAGGAATCCTGATGCCCCATTTAGAGGGGCATTGGGATTCCCACAGGCCATCTGATGAGGCTGGAGAATTCTGCCCAACACTTCTTGTGCCAAGTGAAATTGGAAAATAACCTTAGTAAAAATTCTGGATTAGCTGGAAATAAACTATGACAGTAAATAAAGATTGATTCAGAATCAGAGGAAATTCAATGCCTACACAAGCTGAAACTGAGGACAAGAATAAAGAGTTTCCTTGAATGAAAATACAAAGTTGCAACCACAAATTAAGATTACCTATTAGGAACCAACAAGGACTTAGCTGGACTTAACTGGACTTAACTTCCAGCTAACTGGTTTGAACTGAGAGATTCCCTAACAGACCGGAAATCAATGTTTAGTTTGAACTGTCTTTGACATAAAATGCCCTGACAGCAAATGAACTCCGCCATTTGACTCTATATCAACCATTAGGGCTCGGTAGCACAGTGGTTAGCACTGCTGCCTCACTGCACTTGGACCTGGGTTTGATTCCAGCTTTGGTCACTGTCTGTGTGGAGTATGCACATTCTCCCTGTGTCTGCATAGATTTCCTCCGGTGCTCCGATTTCCTCCCACACTCCAAAAGATGTGCAGGTTAGATTGACCATGCTAAATTGCCCCTTAGTATTGGGGGATTAACAGGAGTTGAAGGGTAAGGGCCTGGGTGGGATTGTTGTCGGTGCAGGTTCAATGGGCCAAATGGTCTCCTCCTGCACTGCAGGAATTCTATTAGGAGTTGGAGTAAGAATGATGGGGTGATTCTTCCTCCTGAGCATTGGCAATTTGTCCCTTGGACAGTGCCTTGGGGCTCAGGCTAGCACTACCAAAGTACCAATGCCTGGTGGCACCCCTGCCATCCAACCCTCCAAGGGGCCTCGAGTGCCCCCCTTCACTTGGGTGGGGTGGAGCTGCCAGCTCCCCGTTAGTTAGTGGGGAGCTACTGTAAACCCAGCTGGAGTGAAATACTCCTGACTGAAGGAGTTTGGGGGCGGGGGGGGGGCACTAATTGTTATACAAATGGACAGATTTGCATAATGACCGGGTTGCTACCCACTGATTGAAAACAACTGGGGCCAGTCAGGTGAATCCTGAATGCCTGTCAGGAATCCTGATGCCACATTCAATGGGGCAATAAAATGTAAACTGTATTTAAATCATTCACTGCATATCTAATGCAGCTCTGCGCCGGAAATCTGAAACTGGGAGACACACTCAGGAACGGATGTCCAGCACTTGTATCTCCTACCCCGCCAAGCTAAAAAAATCAGTGCAGCGGGCTGGGAGATCACCCCCAGTATTTTTCCAGGTGAGATGCCAGGCCTGTTGAGTTTTCTTGCACTTTGTTTCTATTTTTGAAAAAGCTATCCAATTAGTTCCATTCCCCTGCTCTTTCCCTTAACCCCACAAATTTAATTTCCCCTTGAAACTTATTAAATCCTGCTTTCACTGCCCTTTCAGCCAGTACAATCCAGATCATACAATTTGCTGAGTGATGCTTTTTCCCCCTCCTGTGACTCTAGTTCTTTTGCTTTGAAATCTGTGTCTTTCAATTATTGCCTCTTCTGCCATTGGATGGAGAGTAAATAATGAAGAACTATCAAAAGCTTTTATGATTTTGAACACCAATCTTAACCCTCTCTTCTCTAACGGGAAAACCCAGGTTTCTCTAGTCTTGCCATGTCTTGTGCCTCTTGAATAAATCTCAGCTCCTTCTCTACAAGCTTGACATCCTTCCAAAAGTGTGGTGCCAAGAATTTTCCTTACTCTTTCATGGGATGTGGTTGTCGCTGGCAAGGCTAACATTTGTTGTCTATCCCTAATTGAATGGAGTAGCTTGCTAGGCTATTTAGGACGGCAGTCAAGAGTCAACCACTTCACTGTGGATCTGGAGCCACCATATAAGGATGACAAATTTCATTCCCTAATGGACATTAATGAACTAGAAGGGTTTTTTTTTAATGATAGACAATGGTCACCATTACTGAAACTAGCTTTATATTCCAGATTTATTAGCTGAATTCAAATTCCACCAACTGCCATGACTGAAGAAATTTGAACCCATGTCCCTGGAGCCATTAGCCCGGGTCTCTGAATTACTAGTTGAGTGCCACTACCACTATGCCATTCTTCTTGTTAGTAAGAAGCCTCACAAAAACCAGGTTAAAGTCCAACAGGTTTATTTATAGCAAACGCCATTAGCTGTCAGAACTGGCTGTTACTTTGTTCCCACCCATCTGATGAAAGAACAGCCAGTTCTGAAAGCTGGTGTGGCGTTTGCTACAAATAAACCTGTTGGACTTTAACCTGGTGTTGTGAGGCTTCTTATTGTGTTTACCCCAGTCCAACGCCAGCATCGCCATGTCACTCTTTTTGTTAGCCAGAGCTTTCATCTACCATATGCCTATTTCACTAGTCCTCTCAAATACTGTCACATGCAACAGGTTAAGCAAAGAAATTATGTTTACTCATTCAAGGCTATACATTCAAAACAGGAGATTTTTGAAACTCACCTGTAAGTGGTAATTTTGTTGAAGGTTCTTCTGGAAGAAGTATAAACCAAAGTGTTAGAAACATACAAAAAAAAACCTACAATTGGACTGCACAGTTCAAACTGACCTTTTAGCCAGAGGCTCAGGGCTTGAAATTGACCCAGACTGACGGGCCAAAAGTCTTACTTTGAATTGTAAGGATTCAGTGTGACACGAGTTAGGGATTTTCCTAACAACAACTTTAATACCTGGGAAAACCAGGGTAATGAGCAAGCAGGTTTTATAATGGATACAGCAGCAATATTTTAGATGAGTTAAAGTTTATAGTGGAGTTTGAAAGGTCACCCAGAGAAGCAGTGGAATAATCAGGACAGGAAATGGATGAGGATTTAGGAAGCAAATGGATTGAAACAATAATGGAGTGGGGAAACATTATGGAGTTAACAACCGGAAGTGTTTGTGACGAAGAGCCTTAAGTTCAGCTTGGGATGAAAATACGCTGAGATTTCCAAAACACAGTTTTGTCTAAAGCAGCGGCTGAAGGTGATAGAATTGGTGAAGTTTGAGGCAAAACTCAAGCATAATGGCTTCAATCTTCCCAAAGTTTGACTGGAGGAAATTGCAACTCAACCAAGACTGGATATGTTAGATAAGCAGTGTAAAAACAAAGACTGTGGATGGGTCAAGAAAATTAGTGGAGAGATAGAGTTGCGTGTCATCAACATACACGTGGGAACCGATTTTAGACACATGTAACAATGTTGTTAAGGAGCAACATATAACTGAGAAAGAGCTTTGCTTTGGGATGATGCAAATTACTAACCTTCAGAAATCCAAATGAATAACTGCTCTGGATATTTTCTTCCCGGTTATTTGACAGAATCAAATCTTGGAGAATGCTTTCTGTGATTGCTCAAACAGGTCAGAAGGTAGGGTGGGAAAAGAGAGGCTACGTAAAGATTATAGAATAATATAAATACCTGTGCTTCCAATAATCTGGGGTATAATTTGTCTAAATCTTGTGCAATCGTTGTAGCAGTCAATGAAAAATGGCTGAATCTGAAACAAAGACACAATTGTTATTTGGAGATGTTTAGTGACTTCCAACAGGCTGCTGAGGAGGTTGAAGCATTAGGACTTCTGCTGAGTAAAGGATTTTTATCAAATGTGTTTGAAAGCTACTTTGAGATCTAATTTCTATTTGAGGTTATTACAGATTTTGAGAGTCAACCTGCTCAAGAAAGGAATCAAAGTTTCCTCGTCATACACAACTTCTGTCCAAGAGTGTACTGAATATAACTTGCCCTCAACACTTTATGAAGAAGCGAAGGGTGGATATACATACACATTAATCACTGAAGAATACTCCCAAGTATAAAGACAATCAAAAAGTCTCAGAATGTTGGCCTTCATCTCAAGATGGTTGGAATTTAACACCGAGAAAGAATTAATGCTTGAACTGGTCAGATCCCATCATAGTACTGCATCCAGCTTTTGTGTTTCAGGAAAGCCTCTGCATTTTGTGATCAGCAATGAAGAAACAATGCTTGTCATGACAGCTGCTCAGAGTTTTCATGGGCTTCTGAGTAGGCTTGCTGCCAATGGGTATCTGATCCAGCATGATACCCTCTATAGGGTGATATGTATGAGCAATTCAAGCAGCAACATGGCTCTGCAACCAGATTGACGAATCTTCACTGAATCAAGTGGAGTCTAAATCAGCAAATATGAATCAAATTTAAATCATGCACAGAAAGCAAAATAAGGATCGGGAAAGAAATATAGGACAAAGAAAGGAAGAAAAGATACCATAAAATGTAGTTTATTGTTTATTTAAAACACTCCAAGACTAATTTCATTCTGAAGGAATGAGACTCTGCACTATAAAACTAAGTTTTTCAGGCCAGAGAAGTTGGTTTGGCAGTAATCATGATTTATCATGCACTTATACCTGTATTAGCTGGTACAATGAAGAGTGCAGGAGGACACACCAGTAGCAGCACTGGGCTTACCAAATTATGAGATGTTAACCTGGTAAAGCTACAACACAGGACAAGCAGTTGATGCAGCCAAGCAATCCCACAATCAACTGAAAGATCTAAGCTCTGCAAGTCCTATCACTTACAGTTTGAATAATGGTGGACAATTAAACAACTAACCAGAGGAAGAGGCTCCACAAATTTCCCCATCCTCAATGACGTCAGTTCAAAAGACAACGCTGAAGCATTTGCAACCATCTTTAGCCCAATGTGCCAAATGGTGTAGTTATAAAGTTAGCATGCAGATACAGAAAGTCATAAAGTTAGCATGCCAATGAGTAGGAAGTCAAACTGAATCTTGGTATTTATTGTAAAAGGAATAGAATATAAAGAAGGGATAATTCACTGCAGCTATTAAAGGGCTTTGGTGAGACCAGACCTGGAGTACTATGTAGGACTGCTGAGGAACAGCAGAGGATCTTTAAGGAGATCTTTTTTGGTGCTCAGCAGAAATATATTCCAATGGTAAAGAAGGAACGTAGGAGAAGGGATAATCAGCCGTGGTTATCAAAGGAAATAAAGGAGAGTATTAAATTAAAAGCTGATGCGTTTAGAGTGGCTAAAAGTAGTGGGTGAGTAGAAGATTGGGAGAAGTTTAAAAATCAACAAAGAATGACTAAGAAGTTGATAAAGAAAGGAAGGATAGACTACGAAGCTAAACTAGCACTAAATATAAAAAAGGACAGTAAGAGTTTTTATAAATATATAAAGAGGAGGCGGCTGGCTAGAGTGAATGTTGGACCCTTAGAGGATGAGAGGGGGGATTTAGTGGTGGGAGATGAGGAAATGGTGGAGGCCTTAAATAAGTTTTTTGCCTCGGTCTTCATGGAGGAGGACGCGAATAGTTTGCCGGATATTAAAGATAGAAGGATGGTAGGAGTTGAGGGGGCCTGAATGCGATTACTGTCACTAGAGAGGTAGCGCTTGATCGACTAGCGGGACTGATTGTGGACAAGTCCCCAGGACCGGATGGAATGCATCCCAGGGTTCTGAAGGAAATGGCAGAGGTGATTGTAGACGCCTTAATGATTATTTACCAAACTTCGCTGGATTCTGGGGATGCACTGGAAGATTAGAAAATGGCTAATGTTATGCCGCTGTTTAAAAAAGGTAGCAGGCAAAAGGCAGGGAATTATAGGCCGGTTAGTTTAACGTCTGTTGTTGGAAAAATGCTTGAATCCGTCAAAGAAGAAATAGCGAGGCATCTAGAGAAAAATTGTTTGATAGAGCAGACGCAGCACAGATTTGTTAAGGGCAAGTCGCGTTTGACAAATTTATTGGAATTCTACGAGGATGTGACTAGTGCGGTAGACAGAGGGGAACCGGTGGATGTGGTGTTTCTTGGTTTTCAGAAGGCGTTTGATAAGGTGCCGCACAAAAGGTTGCTTCAGAAGGTTAGGGGGAAAGGAGTTGGGGGTAAGGTATTAGCGTGGATAGAGGATTGGCTGTCTAATAGGAGGCAGAGAGTTGGTATCAATGGGTGCTATTCTGATTGGCAGTTAGTAACTAGTGGAGTGCCGCAGGGATCGGTGCTGAGGCCTCAGCTATTTACCATTTATATAGATGATCTGGAGGAGGGGGCTGAGTGTAGGGTGTTGAAATTTGCTGATGACACAAAGATAAGTGGAAAAGCAAATTGTTCGGAGGGTGTGGAAAGTCTGCAGAGGGATCTAGATAGGCTGAGCGAGTGGGCGAGGACCTGGCAGATGGAGTACAATGTTAGCAAGTGTGAGGTTATCCACTTTGGCAGGAATAATAGTAGGAGGGATTACTTTTTAAAGGGTGAAAAGCTGCAGCATGCTACGGTGCAGAGGGACCTGGGGGTCCTTGTGCATGAGTCGCAAAAACCCAGTCTGCAGGTGCAGCAGGTGATCAAGAAGGCGAATGGGCTGCTGGCCTTTATAGCGAGGGACTAGAATATAAAAGTAGGGAGGTCTTGCTGCAACTGTACAGGGCACTGGTGAGACCGCAGCTGGAGTACTGTGTGAAGTTTTGGTCGCCACACTTGCGCAAGGATATTTTGGCCTTGGAAGGAGTGCAGAGGAGGTTCACTAGGCTGATACCGGAGATGAGAGGGTTGGACTATGAAGAGAGACTAAATAGACTGGGTCTGTACTCGTTGGAATTTAGAAGGATGAGGGGGGATCTTATAGAGTTGTATAAGATAATGAAGGGGATGGATAGGGTAGAGGTAGAGAGATTCTTCCCGCTCAGAAAGGATAGCAGGACTAGAGGGCACAGCCTCAAGATAAGGGGGGGGGGGAGCAGTTTAGAACGGAGTTGAGGAGGAACTTCTTCACTCAAAGGGTGGTGAATCTCTGGAATTCTCTGCCCATTGATGTGGTGGAGGCTACCTCGCTAAATATATTTAAGACACGGGTAGATAGGTTTTTGGTAGGCAAGGGGATTAAGGGTTATGGGGAGAAAGCGGGAAAGTGGAACTGAGCTACTTCAGATCAGCCATGATCTTATTGAATGACGGGGCAGGCTTAAAGGGCTAGATGGCCTACTCCTGCTCCTACTTCTTATGTTCTTATGTACAGTTTTAGTCTCCTGAATTTAAAAATTATATAATTGCTTTAGAGGCATTTCAGAGAAGGTTCACTGGACTCATTCGTAGATTAAGGAGTTGTCTTATGAAGAAAGATTGAACAGGTTAGGCCCATTATCCACAAAGAACAAAGAACAATACAGCTCAGGAAACAGGCCCTTCTGCCCTTCAAGCCTGCACCGCTCATTGGTCCAACTTGAACATTCTTTTGTATCCCTCCATTCCCAGTCTGCTCATGTAACTATCCAGATTAGTCTTAAACAATCCCAGCGTGTCTGCCTCCACCACCCTGCCTGGCAATGCATTCCAGGCCCCCACCACCCTCTGTGTAAAATACGTCCCTCTGATATCTGAGTTAAACCTCGCCCCCTTCACCTTGAACCTGTGACCCTCATGTTTGTCAACTCCGACCTGGGAAAAAGCTTCCCACTGTTCACCCTATCTACACCCTTCATAATTTTATACACCTCTGTTAGGTCTCCCCTCATTCTCCATCTTTCCAGGGAGAACAACCCCAGTTTACCCAATCTCTCCTCATAGCTAAGACCCTCCATACCAGGCAACGTCCCAGTAAACCTTCTCTGTACTCTCTCCAAAGCCTCCACGTCCTTTTGGTAGTGCAGCAACCAGAACTGGAATCAGTACTCCAAATGTGGTCTAACCAATGTTCTATACAGCTGTAACATCAGGCGCCAATTTTTGTACTCTATACCCCATCCTATAAAGGCAAGCATGCCATATGCCTTCTTCACCACCTTCTCCATCTGTGCTGCCACCTTCAAGGATCTGTGGACTTGCACACCCAGGTCCCTCTGTGTGTTTATACCTTTGATGGTTCTGCCATTTATTGTATAGCTCCCCCCTACATTAGTTCTCCCAAAATGCATCACTTCGCATTTATCTGGATTAAATTCCATCTGCCATTTCTCTGCCCAATTTTCCAGCCTATCTATATCCTGCTGTATTCTCCGACAATGTTCATCGCTATCCGCAAGTCCAGCCACCTTTGTGTCATCCGCAAATTTACTGATCACGCCAGTTGCACCTTCTTCCAAATCATTTATATATATCACAAATAGCAGAGGTCCCAGTACAAAGCCCTACGGAATACCACTGGTCACCGACCTCCAGCCAGAAAAAGACCCTTCCACTGCTACTCTCCGTCTCCTGTGTCCAAGCCAGTTCTCTACCCATCGAGCCACCTCTCCTTTTATCCCATGAGATTTAACCTTTTGCACCAACCTGCCATGAGGGACTTTGTCAAAACGCTTTACTAAAATCCATATAGACAACATCCACAGCCCTTCCCTCATCAACCGTTTTTGTCACCTCCTCAAAAAACCAAATTTGTGAGGCATGACCTCCCTCTTACAAAACCATGCTATCACTAATGAAATTATTCCATTCTAAATGTGCATACATCCTATCTCAAAGAATCCTCTCCATCAATTTCTCTACCACGGACGTCAAGCTCACGGCCTATAATTACCCAGGTTATCCTTGCTACCCTCCTTAAATAACGGTACCACATTCACTATCCTCCAATCCTCAGGGACCTCACGTGTGCGCAATGAAGAGACAAAGATATCTGTCAGAGGCCCAGTAATTTCATCTCTTGTCTCCCTGAGCAGTCTACGATAGATGCCATCAGGCCCTAGGGATTTGTCAGTTTTAATGTTCCCTCAACAACCTAACACTTTCTCCGTTGTAATGGAGATATTCTCTAACGGGACAACACTTCCCTCTGAGACACTCCCAGTCAACACGTCCCTCTCCTTTGTGAATACTGATGCAAATTATTCATTTAGGATCTCCCCTACTTCCTTTGTCCCTGGGCAGTCAGATTTTTTTCCCCTGACAACTCTTTTGTTCCTAACGTATGAATAAAATGCCTTAGGATTCTCCTTAATCCTGTCTGCCAAGATCATTTCATGACCCCTTTTTGCCCTTCTAATTCCCTGTTTGAATTCTTTCCTACTTTCTCTGTATTCCTCTAGTGCTCTGTTATTAGTTGCCTGGACCCAACGTATGCCTCTCTTTTCTTTTTGATCAGATCCTCAATTTCCCTGGTTATCCATGGCTCTTGAATCCTACCTTTCCTATCCTTCCTTGTTACAGGCACACGCCTGTCCTGCAGCCCCATCAACTGCTCCTGAAGAGACTCCCACATGTCAGATGTGGATTTACCTTCGAACAGCTTCTCCCAATCAACGGCCACCAATTCCTGCCTAACCCGGCTATAGTTAGCCTTCCCCCAATTCAGCACCCTACCTGTAGGGCAACACTCATCCTTTTCCATTTCTATCCGAAAGTTAACAGAATTGTGGTCACTATTTGCCACATGTTCCCCTACTGAAACTTTGATGACCTGATCAGGCTCATTCCCCAGTACTAGGTCCAGTATAGCCCCCTCTCTAGTTGGGCTATCTACATATTGTTCCAAAGAACCTTCCTGTACGCATTTCACAAATTCCTCACCGTCCAGACCCCCAGCCCTAAGCACTTTCCAGTCTGTACCAGGGAAATTAAAGTCTCCCACTACAACAACTTTATTTTTTCTGCACCTACCCAGAATCTCCTTCCAAATCCGTTCCTCCACTTCCCTTGGGCTGTTGGGTGGCCTGTAGCATACCCCCAGCATAGTGACTGTGCCCTTCCTGTTTCTGAGCTCCATCCACGGTGACTCGTTACATGACCCTTCTAAATTGTCCACCCTCTGCACTGCTGTAATTTGCTCCCTAACTAATATTGCTACTCCCCTACCTCTTTTAGCCCCTCTTCTGTCTCGCTTAAAACACTTATACCCCGGAATATTCAGCTGTCAGTCCTGTCCTTTTAACCAAGTCTTGGTCACCGCAACCACATGCAAATTTTGCGTAAGCATTAAAGCCCTAAGTTCATCTGTCTTACCTGTTACGCTCCTTGCATTGAAGCAGATGCACTCCAGACCTCCAGGCCCACTTAGTTCATCCTCCTCCAGAATGCTCTTCTTAGCTAGCCTTGGCCTGGCCCCATGCTTGTCCCCAGCCTCTGTGCTTACTGACCTACTGTTTTGATCCCCACCCCCCGCCACATCAGTTTAAACCCTCCCGAAACACTCTAGCAAAACTCCCAGCCAGGATATAAGTTAAGAACGAGAAGTGATCTTATTGAAACATACAACATTCTGTGGGGACTTTATACAATGGATATCCAAAGAATATTTCCTCCTATGGGAGAGATGGAAACTAGGGATTTAATTTAAAAATAACAGGACTGCCTTTTAAAACAGAGTTGAGGAGAACCTTTCCTCTCAAAGGGTCATTGGTATGATGAATTCCCTGCCCCCACACGTAAAGGGAGAGTTAGACAGATTTTCATCCGGCAAGGGAATCAAGGATAATGGAGGGCATGCAAGTACAGCAAACCCTGAAGCAAAGTGGAGCTGAGACTACAACCAGATCAGCCATAATCTTATTGGATAGCTGAGCAGGCTTGAAGGACCAAATGGTTGGTTTCTGCTCCTATGGAGGATCCATCTTGGCCTCTTCCTCATGCCAGTCTTCAGTCAATTTGATTCATTCCATGTGATATCAAGAAACAGTGCTGGATACTGAAAAGGCTGTAATGTCTGACAACATTCCGATTATAGTACTTAAAACTTGTGCTCCAGAACTGGCTGCACCCCAGCCAGGTTGTTCCAGTATAGCTACAACACTAGCATTAACCGAGCAACGTGGAAAATGTCCATGTACATCCTGCACATAAAATGCAGGAGAAATGCAATTAGACCTGATACCATCCTTTTGGTTTACTTGCAAACATCTGCAAAGTGATGGAATGTCTGATTGATTGTGCTATCAAGCAACAGTTCCTCACCAATAACATGCTCTTTGATACTCAGCTGGGTTCTGCCAGAGCCACTCAGCTCCTGAACATATTATGAGCCTTGGTCTAAATGTGGACAGAAGAGCTGAACTCTAGAGGTGAGGCGAGAATGACTGCCCTTGACATTAAGGCACCATTTGACTGAGCAGGCATCAAGCAGTGATAGCAAAACTGGAGTCACTGGGAATCGGGGTGAACTCTCCATTGATCAGTCATATCTAGCACAAAGGAAGATGGTTGTGGTCAAACATCTTAAGTCCCAGGACATTGCTGCAGGAGTTCTTCAGTTTAGAGTCCTAAGCCCAGCTGTTTCATCAACGATCTTCCCTCAATCATCAGGTCAGAAATGGGGATGTGGCTGATGACTTCACAGCGTTCAGCACCAATCTTCAGATTCTGAAGCAGTCAGTATCCATATGCAGTAAAACCTGTACAACACTAATGCTTGTGCTGGTAAGTGGCAAATAAGATTCACGCCAAATAAGTGCCAAGCATTGACCATCTCTAACAAAAGAAAATGTAATTATCTCCCTTTGATTACTGAATCTACCACTTTAAGTTCCTGGGGGGGGTTACCATTGACCAGAAACTGAACAGGACCAGCCATAAAAATACTGTGGCTATAAGTGCTGGGGATTTTGTGGCGAGTACCTCACCTCCTGATTCCCTAAAATCTATCCACAATCCACATGGCACAAGTCAGCAATGTGATGGAATACTCCACTTGCTGAGATGAGTGCAGCTCCAACAACACTCAAGAAGCTTGACATCATCCAAGACAAAGGCAGCCCGCTCGATTGGCATCCCAGTCACCACTTTAAACATCTACTCCCTTGTTAGGGTACCAGAACAGAAATCCCAAAGTACATTTTAAAGCCTGACTAGGCCCCAAAAGTTTTTTTCTATTTTGGCATTAGTGAGACGATCTGTTTCACTCCAGGGTGTGATTCTAATGACATATTAGGAAGCTTTTATCAAAACAAATTTCATTTTAACAATACAGCTTAACTATAATGAATGAATTAGCTTAATGTTTACCAATTGAAATACTTAAACATGACAAGATACAATTCTTAACTGCTAACGTGTCTCTATTGGTTCCTGACGGACAAACATATTTCTCATATCAGGTCCCAAACAGCAGCCTCCAGAGGGGGAGGGGGGGGAGGGGGAGAGAGAGAGAAAGAGAAGCCTCTTGTTTCTTTCAACAGGCTGAAGCTGCCAGTTTTAAAACAAAATAGAACTGGGCATTTCCTCTGCAGGCTTAGCTCTTCCCATCAAGCACATGACTGTCTATTAAACAACCTAATCAAAACCCTACTCTGAAATCTCGGGAAAAAGCAAATAAACAAAAATGCATTAACTCAGCTTAACGTAAACACATCCCTAGTTAAAATCAATCATTAGCCCGCATACTCGGGATGCAAGCTGCCTGTTTTTATATATCAGCACCACGTAAAACAGCTGAATTTTAAACATAACCCTCAAAAGAAACATGATATATTTCTTATAGTCACAATATCACACCCTCTATCACCACTGCACAGTAGCAGTAATATGTACCGTCTACAAGATACACTCCAGCAATTCGCCAAGACTCTGTCAACAATACCTTTCAAACCTATGACCTCCAACCACCTGGAAGGACAAGGGCAGCAAATGCATGGGAACACACAAAGCTACACTCCACCCTCATTTGGAATTATTGTCATTCCTTTACTGTTATTTGGTCAAAACCTTGGAGCCCCCTTCCTAACTGTGGATGTACCTAAACTGCTTGGACTGCAGCAGTTCAAGAAGTTGACTCATCACCACCCTTTCAAGGGCAATAAGAGATAGACAATAAATGCTGGCCCAGACAGTGACATCCCATGAAAGAATAAATTTAAAAAATGAAGCAGCCTTAAAGCTTTTTTGAAATAAGAAGTCCTGGAAATAATTAGCAGGTCATATTGCATTTGTGGAGAGAAACAGAATTAACCTTTCATCAAAGGCAAGGCTCAAAATGTTATTTCATGAGGTAAGACTTCAAGTTGATGGCTTAATAGGTGATTAATTGGTTATCATAATCAAGATCTTTTAAGTACGGATACAGAGAAACCATTTAATCAGGTGGGGATTGAAGCAGAAAATGGCATATGGATACTGACTGCTTCAGAATCTGCAGATTGGTGCTGAACATTGTGAAGTCATCAGTGACATCCCCATTTCTAACCTGATGAGTTAGGTCATTGAGAAATTAAATCCATTCATGCAAAGAGCAGTGAAAAAGTAAATTCACTCCTCCAAGAGACAGTAAATGCCAAACTGAAATTTTGAAGGGTAAGGACACCAAAGATGATGGAACAAAGTCAAATGAATGGAATTCACGGTTAACTATAATCTAATAGAATGGCAAAACAAGCTCCAGAGACATGGAACAAAGGTGGGCAAACCAACGGGCCAGCTATGAGTCTAAGCTGACCAAAGTTCAAAAGGATAGACTAGTGAGCTGTATCAGGGTGCGCAATGAAATAATTCTGAAGATTTATAGGTGCCAATGAGATCAAGGACAAATAGAAATTTATCAAATTCTTTTCTCTTGCAAATCCAGCATGTTGACATTTTGTGCCTTTCATCAGTCCCTGCCAATTTTATATCATAGGAAAACTCCTAGTTTCAGTTTTATAAAAGGCTAAAGCCTCTTAAAATTAAGTTGAAGACTTGCTAAAAAGTATTTCTCAGTAGCATTTGGGATCACTGAGGGGGAAAAGCAAGAAAACTTATTGCAATGATACTTCTTAGAAATGACATGATGGTAAGCTTTGACAGAATCACTGATCTATAAAATCTATACCCAGGCAGCACAGAACGCATAATTCTGTAGCAAGTGATATGTCTTTAAAGTCATGAATTGGGTTAGTTTAGCTTTTGAAAGCAAATTGGAGCTGGTTGGGCCCAACAGATTAATTCAGTCAGATTCGTTTTCCTCCTTTTCCCAAATGGGTGCCAGAAACTTGTTTGCACGGCACCTACAGTGCTCTCAAAACTTACTTTTATGTAACAGCAAATTGGTTGCGTTTTATTTTAATTACAGGTTTAGTTTTGTTAATAGATTACTAGGGCGGGGAAATTTATACTGGGGTTATCCTGGTGACCCACTGCTCTTTGTTCCAAACTCAAGATATTGTTCACAGTAAGTCAGATGATGCACTATTTTGGCATGCACCATGCAAATAGTGTTCTGCTAGGAGGTGGGACAGTATCCACATCAAGGCCACAAATTTCAAACAATAATTAAAAATCCACCACAGATCATTCAGACTTACCACTTAATTTTATGGTCAGGGACTCTGCAAATTAGAACATGCTTGTCAGTTTACATTTCCAACTCAGGAGGTGTGATAAAACTGTGTCACATCTGCAATAGTGTAGAATCTGCAGTGATGCCCGTAGATGTAAATGTACCATTTCTAATACTTTACTCGTTTCACAAAGATGATCATGTTAGATGTCATTCTGCGGTTGGGCAGCACTTTCTGAATAATCCAAGTGTGCTGCTAGTTGCACTAAGAGCCAATTTAATCTAATTATTTAAATTTGTAACATGGCTCATTTATATATGCTGGAAGTGGTATACGTTCACATAAAGAGAGCAAAAGGATTATGTTTAAGCAATGCAGCATGCCTCAATGACGATCCTCCAATGGCTCTGACATCCATCGTTACACAGCGTTTCGAAAGGTTAGTCATGACACAAATCAATTCCTGCTCCCAGAATGCCTGGATCCAATAGTTTGTCCATGGCCACAATAGATCCACAGCACATACCATCTCCCTGGCCCTACATTCAACCCTAGAACACTTAGATAACAAAGACACCTACGTCAGTGCCCAGGGTGTGGGGCTTAAGGGGGGCTAGGGTCATGCTGCAGATAGGATTGGTTGCGACAGAAGTGAGGCCAGCAATCAGGGGGCAGGGGCAGGTAAAGTTAGCCAGGGGCACCTTGGCATGAGGCAGTGCACGGGGAGTGGGGCTTAGGGGGCAGTGGGGGTGGGCAGTCAGACTGGGATCAACTTAATGTGAGATAAGGCCATGGGGGACAGCACTGCGGGGGTCCCAGGCTTACTAGTGATTTAGCTGGCCAGCGAATGGGACGCTGACAATTCAGGGACACTGTGCATGTGCAGAGGCCCACTGGTTTTTGTCTCTTGGGCAGGAATAGGCCCCGCTCCTTGAAATTTAATAATATTCATGGTGATGGCCTCTGCAGCGCACAGAACACAGGAGATTCATCTCTGAACTACCACTGAACAAACCAGCGTGAATTACTCCAGTTTTCCTGCAAATTTATCACGTAGAATTCTTTTGGGAGAATTCTGGTTGAAGAATCCGGTGAACTGACGTGACAACAATAATCTCTCCCTCAACGTCAACAAAACAGAGGAGGTAGTTATCGACTTCAGGAAGCATAGTAGAGGGCATACCCGTCTACATCAATGGGGATGAAGTAGAAACAGTTGAGAACTTCAAGTTTTTAGGTGTCCAGATCATCAACAACCTGTCTTGGTCCCTCCATGTGGACACTATAGTTAAGAAAGCCCACCAATGTCTCTATTTTCTCAGGAGACAAAGGAAATTTGACAGGTCTGCTATAACTCTCACCAACTTCTACAGATGCACCACAGAAAGCATTCGTTCTGGTTGTATCACAGCTTGGTACGGCCCCTGCTCTATCCAAGACTGCAAGAAACTACAAAGGGTCGTGAATGAAGCCCAGTCCATCACTGAAACCAGCCTCCCATCCACTGACATTGTCTACACTTCCCGCTGCCTTGTAAAAGCAGCCAGTATAATCAAGGACCCCACGCACTCCAGACATACTTTCTTTCATCTTCTTCTGTCGGGGAAAAGATACAAAAGTCTGAGATCGCATTCCAACTGACTCAAAAACAGCTTCTTCCTTGCTTTTCAGACTTTTGAATGAATCTATCTCACATTAAGTTGATCTTTCTCTGCACCCTAGCTATGACTCTAACACTACATTCTGCCCTCTCTCTTTTCCTTCCCCATGTACAGTATGCTTTGTCTGTGTAGTGCGCAAGAAACAATACTTTTTACTATATACAAACATGTGACAATAATAAATCAAATCAAATAGTGTTCATTGCAATTCAGAGCACGTGTTGTGTTATTGGGCTGAATTTTACTGTCATCCAGGAGGTGTGGAATGTAACGGACCCAGAATGGAGGACAGCAATAAACCTAGTCAGGAGCAGTGCAGAGGAGGGTTGCAAACCTATTGTGGAGCAGCACATGAGGAGATTAGCGAACCCAGGGCAAATGAACTCGGAGTGGAACAGTGCAGGAAGAGGGCGCAAACCCAATGTAGAGCAGTGCACGTGTGTCTACAGCGCATGGTCAGCACTCAAGGCCACCATTATCAGCACCCTGTGAAGAGACGCCTGGTCATTTGACCGGGAAAACAAAGGTTGGTTTGATGAGAACAACCAAGAGGTCCAGTTGCTGATGAGCTGCAAGGCTTTTCTGAACCTAAAACTGCAACCCAATTCAACAGCAAAAAGCAGCTCTGTAGATGACTGAAGGCCAAGGTCCAGGAAAAAATCTGCAACCTTACGAACAGGTGGTGGTTGGTGAAAGCGCACGAGATCCAGCAGTTAGCTGACAACCATAATGTGCAAGCTTTCTTTAGTGCAGTCAAGACCATCTACTGCCCAAGTGTCCAAGTCATAGCTGACCAAGAACAGAGTAAGACAAAGGTCCCGTCCCTGTCACACAGCACTGTCCCCAGTTATCAAAATTCATTACAAGGCCTTGAACAACATGGACCACTTTCTATCTCTTGGCAGCCCACTGTCAACAAGAACAGACACTGAAAATGAGATTCAACACCACCTTCAGTGCCCAGCAAAGTCTTTAATTGCCTGAGGAAATGTGTGTTTGAAGACCAGGACATCAGATCCAGCACCAAGTTCATGGAGCAGCAATGACATCTGCTCTCCTATGTGATTCAGAGGTACAGACTATGTACAAAAGACATCTCTAAACCCTGGATAAATACCAACAGCACTGCCTCCACAAGATCCTGCAAATTCATTGGCAGTATAGGTGCACCGATGTCAGTATGGTCGCTGAGGCCAACATTCCTAGCACCGAAGTACTGGCCACACTCGATCAGCTCCGCTGGGTGGGCCACCTTGTTGGCATCTCTTACATGTGACTCCCAAAATAAGCACTCAACTTGGAGTTTAACACAACAAGCAAACTCCAGGAGGGCAGAGGAAACACTTAAAGGACACCATCAAAGTCTTGAAAATGTGCAATATCCCCACTGACACCTGGGAATTCCTAGCTCAAGACTGACAAAAGTGGAGGAAAAGCATTTAGGAGGGAGCTGAACATCTCCAGTTTCATCGCTGACAGCAAGCTGAAGCCAACTGTTGTCAGCAAAAGAAGCATGTGGCAACCGAGCCACTCCACCCACTTCAGACTGTAGGTTGCACATTGGATTCACCAGGCACCTAAGAACTCATTTTTATGGTGGAAGCAAGTCGACATCAACTCCAAGGGACTGTCTAAAGAAGAAAGACATAACCATCAGTAAGACAACGGGGAGAGAGTTCACAGTTCTGGCAACACTGGGAAAAAACGGTGTTGGTCAAGCAGTGCACCAGACATTTCTAGAGTCAAGGTTCTGTGGTAACAAGTAATGGTGATATGAAGCTGAAGCTAATGGCCTAGATGCCCGACAACTGTTGTCAGTGGAACAACGGTGTCTATTCTGTTCAGTGGGTAATGAATGGCAGTTACCACGAGGCTATATATGGCTCCTCACCAAGCACGCACTGGAAACAAACCACAATGTGGCCTCAGATCAACGTTGCCAGATGGGTTCCTCAACAGAATCCCCACTGCCATTGAAGAAGAAATGGAAAGACTTCCTGAAGAGAACATGGAAATTCTGGACCCTGAACTGGCCCCTGGGCCATTGCCATGGAAAATTTATTAACAGGGGGTTTGAGTTTAAGAGCCGTGGGGTTATGTTGCAACTATTCTGGATGTTGGTGAGACCACATCTGGAATATTGTGTTCAGTTCTGGTCACCTCACTATAGGAAGGATGTGGAAGCATTGGAGAGAGTGCAGAGGAGATATACCAGGATGCTGCCTGGTTTGGAGGGTAGGTCTTATGAGGAAAGGTTGAGGGAGCTGGGGCTTTTCTCTTTAGAGTGGAGGGGGATGAGAGGCAACTTAATAGGTTTATAAGATGATGAGGGGGATAGATAGAGTAGACGTGCAGAGACTATTTCCTTGGGTGGATGTAGCTGTTACTAGAAGGCATAACTATAAGGTTCATGGTGGGAGATATAGGAGGGATGTCTGAGGTAGATTCTTCAGAGTGGTTGGGGTGTGGAATGCACTGCTTGCTGTAATAGTGGAGTCAGACACTTTAGGAACTTTCAAGCGGTTATTGGATAGGTACATGGAGCACACCAGAATGATAGGGAGTGGGATGGCTCGATCTTGGGTTTGGACATAGCTCGGCACAACATTGAGGGCTGAAGGGCCTGCACTCTGCTGTACTGTTCTATATGCAATCTTCTATGTAAAATTCTGAGCTAGCCCCAGAAGTATCCACCATTAGTGGCTCTGAGTGATCCCCTGGATCACGCAAGATTGAAGATCCTGAGCTTAAGTATTAAATTTCAACATTTATCCAAAAAGACAAAACTTAGGCCCTCCGCTTGGGGATAATGTTTGACAGGCAGATAAAACATCTAGTCTCATGAAAAGTGATATAATTTACAATCGGATTCAAGCGTTGCCCCCTTACAAAAAAATTCAATTTCAGATTGATAGAGCAAACTTCCATTTAGTTTATTAAATCTGAGTCGCATTTTATACTGAGATTAGGGAACATGTTCAACCCAAAAATATTGAGTGGATCTCTAAAATTTCTTACCTCAACATTATAAGCCTTGCAACTTTGCATCCAGTTTTCAGTAGAAAAAGTTACGTTGACTCTTTGTTCAGATCCGTTCTACAAAAATAAGACTAGAGTAAGATCCTTCATTCAAAGTTTCACGTATTTCCAGAGTTGCTGTTATCTCTGGACCTTCCATTGTGTTTTCTGGAAAAAGGATGTAATGCTCCAATAATAGGCACAAGCATATTGATACAATGGTTGGCACTATTGCTTCTCAGTGCCAGAAACCCAAGTTCAATTCCAACCTTGAATGACTGTTTTGAGGGGGGGCTGGGTAAGCTGCTCTTTTGGAGGGTTGGCACTATAGGGGTTCTATAATCCCACCTGCCTCACAAAAATAATTAAACTTTATCCATGATTAACTCATTCCCAAAGCTGCTTAAAGAGCAATGTCTTCATGAGTAGCAAATCTTACAGATTAGTCACTATCTCATTAAGTAACAAAACAGCTCTGAGGGGCTGACGGGCATACTCAACTGAGTGAAAGTTAAAGTTCTGTCAAAATATACAAGATCACATGTACATTATATCACCATGATACTTGTTCCTTGTCCCCAAATGCAAAAAGGGTCAAACATTATTTAATCAAACACTTCACTAAAAATCAATTCTCAGTTGTCCTTAATTCTCCTCTAGGTGGCTGGAACATGTTCAAAATAAGTGAAAGGAATTTGGTAATAGTTGAACTTAAAATTAAAATTTATGAATCTGAATTAGAAGTGTGATGTGACTATCAGAATACTGTTTTATCCATGACAAATTATAAAATTTTTTTTGTAACATTCATGTGCTGAACCTACAAAATAAAAAGCAAATAAAGAATCTGTAAACTTGTTTAGACCTGCATATTTACAGTGGAATCAAGAGGTAATTTTATTTCAAATTTTATTTTCATAGAATCATAGAATGCCTACAGCACAGAAAGACGCCATTAGGCCCATCAAGTCTGCATCAACCACAATCCCATCCAGGCCCTCTACCCACACCCCTACATATTTACCCACTAATCTCAGGACACTAAGGGCAATTTTAGCATGGCCAATCAATGTAACCCGCACATCTTTGGACTGTGGGAGGAAACCGGAGCACCCAGAGGAAACCCACACAGACACAAGGAGAATGTGCAAACTCCACACAGACAGTGACCTAAGCCAGGAATCGAACCCAGGTCCCTGGAGCTGTGAAGCAGCAGTGCTAACTACTGTGCTACCGTGCCACCCCTTTTGTGCTGGTGGACTGACAAGCAGAGTATTTCATTGAGCTGATATAGTGCAACAGACCCACTGAATCAACAGCAGAGATAAACACAAGCTAACTTGTTAAATGAAGATCAGTAATACTAGCATTGTTGGAGAAAAGAGAAATCACCACATCTTTAGACCATTGCTCTACTTAATAAGCAAACCTTTTGCAAAGGAAAAACAACTGCATATACAAATGGCAGGATTTTCCATGCCCCGATGGCATGGTTTGCGGTAACGGAGCCAACCTGCCATGGTGGAGAGAGATTTCCATTTCCTGCCACTGTTAACATGATTTCTCATTCAATGCCTCCTGCCACCAGGAAACCCGAAGTGAGTGTCACCAGCAGCAGAACTGGAAGATCTCACCGGCAAGAAAGGCCAGCAAATTCCGGTCATTACAACCAAAGGAAAAAAGACAGGCTAATTTATGATGGGAGGTCTCTATCGGAAACACTAACCAATCTTTTATCTTTTCAGATATTGACTGAGCAATTTTGGATATCCATACTTACTCTCCCCATTCTAGAATTTGAAAATCTAAAGCTTTTCTTTTTGCAAACAAATCTTCTGATTGTGTTAAAATAAATGCAGAGGCATCATAAAAACCAGCACAAAATTTTACCTTCAAGATACATAGTTGATCACAGAGCTTGCCATCTGAACCATGACTACGCAAACAGACATTGTATTTGTCCGCATACTTTCCAGCCTGGAAGAAGATGGTTGTCATCATCTCACTTTTGATGTATGTGATATTGGGGTTCCACGCACTCCCTGTTGGCAGTAAATGCAGAGAGTGGGAAAATAACAAAATTCTCAATAGAAGTATCTGCCAAATATCTATAGTTACTGTACGTCATATTACCAAAATCCAAATTCCCTCATGTCTTTTCTCCCTGCCCTGTTTGACCTACATCCACAGCCAAGCTATTATACCATAGCATAATACTGAGCAAATTACTGTAATCAGACATTATGGGATGGATCTTTATTTGAGTTAGGACCCCAGCCTCAAAATATTTTCTGGGTCGATCCTGCACAGCTTTAGTATGACAAATATTTGTGATTTTTTAAAAATTAGTGGCTAGAGAGCAGAGATAGGATGAAAAGAGGATAAGAAACGGGGAGGAAAGTAGGTGAGGTAGAAGGTGAGAGGTGCAGAGGAGAGGAGTGGAGCAACTGCAAATTTGCTAAGTGAACTCTGAAGTAAACTTCACTCACCTCTACGTTTGCAGATCTCTGTGTACTTGATTAGGTCATCCTTACAATCTGCAAAAGTATATTCAGATTAGCTCACCCAGTGCCAGGATAAAAGCAAATTATAAACTGCTCTGAAACTTTGCAAAATGGAAACAAAATGCTGTTATATTGAATTTCGTTGTCTGCATTTAATTCACAATCAGGCCTTAAAAGGACTATACTGGGATTCCCCTCATCTGACCTAAACCAATCCCTTTCCATCCATGAATGATACTTGATAGGAACAGCCCCTCAGAAGGGCGAGATGGCCCACTCCTGCTCCTATTTCTTATGTTCTTATGTAAAACTTTTCATTCTGATAGATCACTCAGCAAAAGAAATGTGGACGTCTGTGCTCTCTCTCAATTCCTATTCCTCATTTCTCTCTGTGTTAATCTAGCTATTTGAGATACTTGCTTGCATCAATGCAACACAAAGCTAGATTGGTGCTCATACATCACAATTGCATTTGCAGAATTACTACAAGATTGGACGATACATGTGAATCTTCCCTGTCACTTGTTAACTTAATCTCAAACTTTCTAAATCACTAAATCCAATCTACTCAAGCACTGACTCTAAAATCTCTGGAAATAGTCTATACCATATAGGTGAAAGAAAGTAAACTATGAAAAAAAAAACTTCAATGAGGAAACAAAACATTTTCAGGAAAGATCCTGACCCCTGTGACTGAATTAACCATTAATTAGAATATTAGCCTACTCTGTTTTGATTCTTAACCTAGAATTAGAGTTTCACCACCAACACTTAATAACAATGAACATAATGAATAAATGAATTTACATTTAATGTACATGTCTCTGATTTTTTTGTTTAAAAATTGAGTATTGACATAATTGTTAGTGATGTTTTACAAGAGGTTCAGATCAAAACAGGGTAGAACAACTGAAATGCCACAACTGCTATATAATTGTTAATAACAATCTAACGCTTAAGCAATCAGTAATTCCTCACAGCTAGCACCATGTGCAGTTTCAAGAACATACCAAATACTTCCCAAAAAGTTATTATTGAGCAAACCATATGCATCCTTTTAGCATGAGTCTTGGTAGAGACTCAGCAGATTCTTCACCTGGCCACAGGAAATTCACAACCCAATGAGATCTATGCAAGAAGGGCAAACTGTGGAATTTGACATGAAGAAAGCAAAAGGCGTGACATTTTTCAGTAGTACCACAACCAGTAGCAACCGCATAGACGTACCAGGCACGGTAAAAGTGTATGTTGGACAATCATTGTCTTGATCAATGTTGGCTCTTGGTAAACTGCAGGCAGAAACCCTGTACGTCTGCGCTGGTTCTGCCACAAGTCTCTCCAGTGAGAAGGTCCACTGCAAAAGAACATCAACTGCTTTCAGAAATGATTCTATCCTCCTTATATATCCAGTCTAAAGATGTGCGGTTTAGGTTGACTGGCCGCGCTAAATTATTCCTAGTGTCGGGTAAATACGTGGAGTTACGGGAATAGGGCCCAGATGGAATTGTGGTCAGTGCAAACTCGATGGGCCAAATGGCTTCCTTCTGCACGGTAGGGATTCTATGAAGAATGGAATAAGTAACTAAGATCAACATTAATTGTTTCACTACTATTGTCTATGTTAAGACTTTTGCATTGTTCAGGATGTCATACATGGCAGAAAAATCAAAATTTTAATCATCCCAAATATAGGCCATACACACAAAGCTCAACTGAAACATGCAGCAGACTCCTTTTTTCATTTGTTCCTGGGACGTGGAATTTACTTGCAGTGGGTTGTGAAGTTGTACGAATGAAGTAATGGTATGATGGGAAAATTGGTCAACTACTTGGTACAAAATAAGGAAAACTGACTCCGCATAACCTAAGACATGAATAAGACCGGAGAAGGTTAAGACCTGATAAGGCTGACTCAGCATAACCGAGGACTGCATGAGTACGACAAGGGAAGGTCAGGGATGAAGAAGTCACTGACTTCCTCCTGTTCTATCAAAGGACAAGATAAAGGTATGACTGATGAGGCAAAGAGTTCTAGGAAGTCAGCAGGTTGTACCATGATTTATGACATTGCTTATGACACTACTACTAATCGAATTCCTGAATAAGTTCTGGTCAAGCAAACTGAATGATTATGTATAAATACTGAACTGATTCTTGATGCAAGTGCGGACTTGAGAAGGAATTAGCAAGTCGTAACGACTGCTCTCCAAACTCAAGTTACTGCCAATACTGCATGCAGTTTTTCGTAAATAAAGATACATTATTTTGTCCGAAGTACTTTTGTTGAGTCTCTCTACCAGTCAAGAAGCAGGAAAATTTTCACTTCAACAGGGTGCATGAGCTTTGGACTGTTGCAGTCAATATGGCATAGATACAACCACAGTGCTATCAGGAAGGGTGTTTGTGGATTATGACCCAGCAACAATGAAGTAATGGCGATGTAGTTCCTAGTCAGGATGGTGTGAGACATGAAATTTGCAGGTGGTGGTTTTTCTATGTGTTGGCTGGCCTTGTTCTAGCTGGTAAAAGTCATTGGTTTGGAAGGAGTTGACGTGCTCTATAGATTGTCCCAGGGTTAACCATACAGACAATTCATTTGATTTTAGCTCTCAAACCCACAATTTCAACCAGTAAGAAGGACAAGGGTCACAGATGCATAGAAACATCAGCATCTCTTAAGTTGCCTCTGCGAGTGACACATTATCCCAAATGGGCAGGTATCAATGTTTCTTCATGTTCACCGACTAAAAATCTGGAAATATGGTACGCAACAACGTGCTGAAGGGTCTTTTCTGCGTCGTACGACTCTAATATCATGAGAACATGTGAACAGCAGTTTGAATAAGGTAGCTCAGCACCAATTTTTTGAAGGCAGTAGAGTGGTAGAGAGAGCAAATAAATGTTGGCCTTACGAACAACATACACATCTCAAAATTGAATTTTAAGAGTCCCTCTTTTACAGGGATAGATTCCTGCTCTGCTACTGTTACAGCTGTTAGAGTCCATTCCAGCTTTCTCTAGACTGCTGTGACCCCTTTGTAGCCAAAAAGGCTTCTTAATTTCACAACGTGCAGATATCAAATTCCTTCTTTCATAGAACAGCACAGAAACAGGCCTTTTGGCCCTTCCTGGCTATGCCGAACCATTTTTCTGCCTAGTCCCACTGACTTGCACCTGGACCATATCCCTCCACACCCCTCTCATCCATGTACCTGTCCAAGTTTTTCTTAAATGTTAAAAGTGAGCCTGCTTTCACCACTTCATCTGGCAGCTCATTCCACACTCCCACCACACACTGTGAAGCAGCCCTGCCTAATATTCCCTTTAAACTTTTCCCCCTTCACCCTTAACCCACAACCCACATCCTCTACTTTTTTTCTCCCCTAGCCTCAGTGGAAAAAGCCTGCTTGCATTCACTCTATCTATATCCATCATAATTTTATACACCTCTATCAAATCTCCCTCATTCTTCTACATTCCAGGGAATAAAGTCCTAACCTATTCAACCTTTCTCTGTACCTCAGTTTCTCAAGTCCTGGCAACATTCTTGTAAAACTTCTCTGCATTCTTTCAACCTCATTAATATCCTTCCTGTAATTTGGTGACCAAAACTGCGCACAATACTCTAAATTTGGTCTCACTAATACAACCTCATCATAACATTTCAACTCTTATACTCAATACTTTGATTTATAAAGGCCAATGTACCAAAAGCATTCTTTACGACCCTATCTACCTGTGACACTACTTCTAGGGAATTATGTATCTGTATTTCCAGATCCCTGTGTCCTACTGCATTCTTCCTACTATTTGCCTTGTATGTTCTACTTTGGTTTGTCCTTCCAAAATGCAATACCTCACACTTGTCTGCATTAAACTCCATCTGCCATTTTTCAGTCCATTTTTCTAGCTGGTCTAAAACCTTCTGCAAGTTTTGAAAACCTTCCTCACTGTCCACTACACCTCCAATCTTTGCATCATCAGCAAATTTGCTGATCTAATTTATCACATTATCATCCAGATCACTGATATAGATGACAAACAACAATGGACCCAGCACTGATCCCTGTAGCACACCACTAGTCACAGGCCTCCACTCAGAGAAGCAATCCTCCACCACCACTCTCTGGCTTCTTCCATTGAGCCAATGTCTAATCCAATTTATACCTAGCAATTGAACCTTCCTAACTAACCTCCCATGCGGGACCTTGTCAAAGGCCTTACTGAAATCCATGTAGATAACATCCACTGCCTTCCCTTCATCCACTTTCCTGGTAACCACCTCAAAAAACTCTGCTAGATTGGTTAAACATGACCTACCACGCACAAAGCCATGTTGACTCTCTCTAACAAGTCCCTGTCTATCCAAATATTTGTAGATCCTATCTCTTTGTACTCCTTCCAATAATTTACCTACTACTGATGTCAAACTTACCAGCCTGTAATTTCCCGGATTACTTTTTGAGCCTTTTTTAAACAATATCATTCCAGACATTCAGCCAAATCTTGAAGAAGTCTGTTTTTAGTGGTCAAACAGCCCTCAGCCTTTACCTTCACAACTCTAATGCACTACATGAGCTGTTGCTGTGTATGCCAACCTGCAGGCTTCAGATCACAGGAGACTTAGTTAGCTATGGAAAATGCAAATACAGAAAACCTGAGCTGTAACATCTACAGGACTTTTTGTGGTACGTACCTTCTCTCCTTTTGGATTTACTTGGCTGCTTATCTTGTTATGGAACCGGTATTGAACACATCTTTCTTCTCCACTGCTCTGCTTTTTCACAGAGATCTCAACTCCTTGAGAATACCTTATACTGGCTGCAAAACCCAAAGGTACCAAACTGGTCAAGATGTGTAGCAAAATCAAAACTTCATTCAGCATGAGGAGGTTTAAGGATGCTTTTAATAAACCAGGATGAAATTTGTATTCATTATAGTGAAAGGCATCAGTGACTAGTAATTTTTTTCCTCACACTGTGGCCTGAAGGTCAGCATCCTGTGCATCACATGGTCACACAATCTGTCCACGTATATGGGTGATATAACCAACACAGCAGGATAGAGGTTTTGCTTTGATGTAATCAGTGGCCAGAGTACAAATTACACCCAAGATTGCCATTCTGAGGTGTGTTTTGTTTCCACACACTAGAGTTTACATTCAAACTATTTTGCAAATTGTTAAACGTAAAATCCTCCAGCAGGTGCACGTTTGGGCAGTGTGAACAGAGTTTTTAAAACAAGCAGATAAAACAATTCCTTGATACAGTTAAGTGCAACTTGGTGCAGTTTGATTAACAGAGTTGAAAATTAATTTATTACAAAAATAATGGCCACAATTTTCCGGATTTAAATGCTTCCGGACTTAATCTGGTTCCCGCCCGAAAAGGGCAGGAATGAGATCAGCACATTTAAATGAGTATTGAAATATGTTGAGTCCATTCGATGCTGGATCGTCCCTGCTCCCGGGACCTTCCTGCCCTTGGGCACAGCAGGATGCTTGAGAGAATCACTACTGGTCTCCATAAACAGAGAACAGGTGTGGTGACCATGACAGGGGGGCTTGGAGGTCACTGAAGCCTCCAGTGGTTGGGGATATGGCTGGGCATTGCCCAACTGGCAGCACCAACTTGGCTGATGCAATGATGAGGGGGCTCATGGGGAGGTAGTGGTGGTGGAAAGGGGTCATAAAGAGGGAGAGAGTTCATGAAGAGGGGAGTAATGAGGGGGAATCCATCGAGAGGGTTCCGATGCTCCAACACCAGCGATCTTTGTTGGAGGGGAGGGGGTGGGCAAACATCCCTTCAATGGGGTCATGTGTCCCCGAAGGTCATAGGGAGTAGGATCCTCAATTTAAGATTGGAGTGCCCTAAACGGGCATCTGATCTCAGTGAAACGGGGCATACCAGCACATTTAGGACCCCCTTCAGAACCACTGCAAAACTTAACACTCATACAGAAAATATCTATAGCCAGTGCAAATTATATTGGTTTTTTCACCCAAAATGACACTTGGGGAACGATTTTGTGCCCACACTCTCCCTCTGCAAGAATAGCTGCAGCTGCTCGAAAGCCGGACTACGCAGTTTGCACCAGTGAGTTTCTGCCTTATGATCATATCAGTCCCTCAAAGTGGTGTGAAACATCACAGGATCCAGAAAGCTCATTTTAATATATTTCATAAGGAAGTGCTCATTTCTGGCACTTTACCCCTCATTGGATATTCAGCACACCTAGATGTGAACCTATCGTGGGGGTCTAGCTGGGGTCATAAAGATACATCTCTTCCACCCACTGAAAGGACGTGGTTGTGCCAACCTGTGCCACAGAGCAGGCCTCAACAGGTGCCCCATGGGGGTGCGGGGGCAGAATTCAGTTAGAAGTGGGGGTGGAGAAGGTGCTGACGATCAGTGCTGGGGGAACAGGTACAGAAGTGCAGACTCCAATTGAGTGTGGGACTGAGGGCCCCTGAGACCTTCACGATGGGTTGGAGAAAGGGGTTTACTCAGGTTCTGATTGGGGTGCCAGATCTCTGAGCAGCAGGGTTTTGCCAGCAAGTTGAAATGCCATCCCCCTGTATGTTGGCATGAAAAGCACCCCTTGATTTTTTTTTTGTCAGAATATCCTAATATCTGGAGTGAAAACCAATCGTTTCTCTGGAGAGAAGCATATTGGGTTTTTTTTCCACCAGAAACAACACTTTGCCATTTATTAGTTAGCATAGTTATCACTTTATCAGTAAATTTTTTAAAAATTCAGAAGCTTTTAAAACATAGCTAATAGTGACCTTGTGTTTAAAAACATTAAACTATTTTTCTAAGAGTTTCCTTGAAGGTCCATGAAAGTGATTATTTTAGATTTCTCTTAGTTTAGACAGAACGCAGACACTGACAGAACTAACGGTAGGAAGAGGAATGATAACTTACGCACATGTGAATGCAGATAGAGAATTAAAGCAAGTAGCTACGATTTTCAGACACATAAGCTGATATTTTAAATGCATTTTCAAAGTATTTTACTGTGATTAAACATTTCATTCAATGCAAGGTACCAAAAAGTAGAATGGGAAAGTCGAATAGTTTAAGAGCCAAAGGACTGGGAGCCTTGGTTAGCAGAATCATATCTGGGAGATCATTATAAGGGTACACATTTTGTAAATTTATGAATATTTGGGTCAGAACCCAGACATAAATCAGGTATAACCCTGGACACAGGGACAAATGTCTACTTAAACTTAGAATAGAAATGGAGCATGGTCCCAAGAGGAGTGGGTAACGCCCCAGAGAAAATTTGTAGCTCCAATGTTGAAAAAATACAATGGCGGGTGGGTGGGAAAAAACAATGACAGGCTCTAACTAGTTATTAGGAAGTAAAAGATAATCATCAAGAAATCCAGAGTTTAGAAGAAACTTTTTTACTTAAGTGTGAGAATGTGGAACTCACTACAATAATGAGTAGTTGAAATTAACGGTATATTGCTTTTAAGGGGAAGCCAGATAAGAATGAGAAAGAAGAGAATTGAGAGTTACATTGATGGATTAGACAAGGAAAGATAGGAGGAGGCTCAAATGGAACATAAATTCTGGCACTGACTGGTCAGATCTAAAGGTCTGTTTCTAATGGAGATGAAAATCACACCTGAACAATAGCTGCAGCTGGCTGGAGAGTGACAGCCCAGCATCAGCTATCCCATTCAACTACAGGCAACAAGACGGACAGATAACACAAGGTAATCAAATCTCACCAAAATCTATCACTCTCAAAGAAAAATCTTTCGCTTTTGTGCACTTACCATCTGTTCTCAATTTCCAGCTGATGTTTAGCATAGGCTCTAAGACTCCAGCTGCATTCTCTTTCCTGGTTACATTAACTTGCAAGTCCCTGGGAAATGAAGGTGTCCAGTTGGAAGGTTTCAACCAACTGATATCCAAACAGGAACCTAGTCATGGAAATGAGAAAATACAACATTTTTTCCCACTTTGTTAGTCAATTCTAACTGGAAAAGCAATTGCTTTTAAAAAACATGCCACTCTTCAGTTTCTGAATGTGGTGCTATAAGCCAGGAACGCAACTGTTGTAAAAAAGCAAAGACCAGGCCTCTCCTCACAGTTTCCACAAGTATCCTCTTCTAGTCAGTATTTCAGGATGTGCATTGGTATTGGTTCATGGGTCCTCAAGCATAAAAGGTGGCGATGGTGGAACTATGATGGGTCTTTTAAGGCTTTCAAAATAATAGAAATTTTAAATTGTACTTACCAGTTTCAACAGTACAATCCAGGCCCTGTTTGAAAAAAGACAAAAAAAAAATCATACTTTACGTCTGATAAAATGCAATGCTATGTTGAATGGGTCCTGAACAGAACTGCCCGAGAGAATCACTTGTGAACTATTAGTTAAGTTTTTGGACTTTATTTTTAAAAACAGAAAGCATATTTGCCACATTATTTGTATGATATGCATTTACTTCCTGTCTTCTCTGTTCATCAGACGTATATAATGTATTGCATATTTTGGCATGAAACAACCTATTCTGGACCTGTAACCTGGACCTGATATTGTTGGCTGTAGGATGACTGTTGACTGGAATACTGGAGAAGTCCCTAGTTCACCTTTGACAAGTGCCACACAAGCTTTAGTGTCCACAAACCCAAGCAGCATCAGATCTTGGTTTAATGCCTCCTTCTCAGTACTGTATGGGAATGTTAGTTTTGATAATGCGTTTAAGTTCTGGACAATGGGTTAAATCTAAATTTTCAGATCCATAGGTAAGGAAGTCACGCATTATCAGCCTGAAACAATTATTTTGAAATATGAAGATCATAATAAGGAAGTTAATTATGACATTCAAATTTTCTTGATGAGCCAGTTTTCAATTAGCTTTTGGTAAAGTCACTAAGGTGCAATCTTCTAGAAAAACAATGCGTTGCACAATAATCATCTCTGATGACTCATACACACTGTTGACTTGGAAATTCCCTACTCGTTTTGTCTGGTGTGACAAAATACAAGGGTGCCATTATGCAAATCTGCATTTTTGCCACAAATTCTCACTTGCCAGGAATGCATCGTTGGGAAAAGATCTTACTCCTCATCACAAATATTACTAAACTGACATTCAAGTTACAACAAAGTCATTCTTAGACCCAATCAGCAAAAATAGGTACATTAAATCTATGTATCCCTGGCTTGGAATTTGGTGTACTTTTTGCTGCTGAGACAGTTTGTAGGGGAGACAGTTGTAACTAAGAAAGAAAAAGCTCCCCAGACCAAGGAGAAAAGAATTCAAGTTTAAGTTTATTTATTAGTGTCACAAGTAGGCTTACATTAACAGTGCAGTGAAGTTACTGTGAAAAATCACCTCGTCGCCACACTCCAGTACCTGTTTGGGAGAGTTTGGCATGGCCAATGCACGTAACCAGCACATCTTTCTGACAAGAAAATAATTCAGACACTAGGATTTAAAATTGGTAAGGAGAAGGCAGTGGACAAGCTCACTGTAGTTCACCTGGACTGGATGAGATGTGTCCAAGGAAGTGAGTGTGGAAATTGAGAAGGCACTGGCCATAAATTTTCATCTTCCTTAGACTCATGGGTGGTACTAGAGACTTGGAGAATTATAAATTTTACCCCCTCGATCTAAAAATTATGTAAAGGTAAGCACAACAACTACAGGCCAGCTTGACTTCGGTGACAGGAAAACACTTAAATGGGGCAAAATTAATAATCACACTGCCAAATGAGTTAATTAAGGAGAGCCTGTATGGCTTTCTTAAGGGAAAATTGTGCTTAAGTAATTTGGAGTTTTTTTATGAGGTGACAGCGAGGACTGGTGAGGGCAATACTGTTGATATAGTATTCATGGACGTCTAAAAGACGTTTGATACAGTACCACAGAGTTGTGAACAAAGTTATTGCTCATGGAATAAAACGAGAAGTATTAACATGGATACAAAATTTACCAAGTGACAGGAAACAGTGAGCAATGATTCATGGATGTTTTTCAGGCTGGAGAAAGGTTTGTAGTCGAGTTCCTCAGGGATCAGTATTGGGACTTTTTCCATTAATTACCTAAACTTTGGTGTACAGGGACAATTTCAAATTTGTGGATGATATTAAACTTGGAAGCGTTGTGAACTGTGAGAAGGATAATGTAGAATTTCAAAAGGAGATGGCCAAGTTGGAGGAATGGGCAGACAAGTGACAGATGAAGTTCAATGAGGAGAAGTATGGAGTTGATTCACCTATAATCATGACATCTGCAGAACAGAAGTAAGGAATCGTCTTTCCTCCCTGTAAACCTTGATTCCACCTACTAAGCTTACTAGTTAAAGCAGTCTTTGCCAATTCAACAGTGAAAGCCATCACAGCTACAGAGACAACCTCAACACTTCTTGCTGAATGTATCACAACTTGGTATGGCTCCTGCTCTGAACAAGACAGTAAGAATCAACATAGGGTTGTGAACATAGCCTGGTCCATCACGCAAACCAGCCTCCCATCTATTGACTCCATCTAAACTCCCTGTCTAGGAAAAGTAGCCAGCCTAATCAAGAACCCCATGCACCCCGGACATACTCTCTTCCACCTTCTTCTATCAAGAAAAAGATACAAAAGTCTGAGATCATGTGCCAACCAACTCAAAAACAGCTTCCTCCCAGCTGCTAATCAGACCTTTGAATGGACCTACCATATATCAAGCTGATCTTTCTCTAGATCCTAGCTATGACTGTAACACTATATTCTGTATATTCTTTCTCCCCTACGTATTCTATGAACAAAATGTTTCATCTGTATAGCATGCAAGAAACAACATTTTTCACTGTATACTAATACATGTGACAATAACAAATACCACAATTTCAAAACATACCAGGCCTTCATCGGAAATAGGCTAATCTTGATTTACATTTAGAAGTATTGTTTATATCTTCATATTTAATTATCTTTGTGTGTTACGTGTTGGTAATTTTATATTTTCTTAGGCAACTTCAAGGGCAATGGAGTGAAACAAAATAACCTCTATTTTTTAAGTATTTGCTGCAGGATTATTTTTAATTAAATTTCACACTCCATGGATAAGGAAATACACACACATACAAAACATTGTTCACAAGTAGGTCTACAGAAAGAAACTTAAAGCGTCAGTGACAGGTCATTTCTAACAGGTCCAATAACACGATGGAAACCCATATACAGTTGGGCGATTTAAACTCAGTGCTTTGTTCAAATGACACAGCGTTAGCACCTCACAGTGCTAGGAACCAGGGTTCAATTCCTGGCTTGGGTCACTGTCGGCGCAGTTTGCACATTCTCCCAGTGCCTGCGTGGGTTTCCTCCGGGTGCTCTGGTTTCTTCCTACAGTCTGAAAGATGTGTTGATTAGGTACATTGGCCACGCTAAATTCTCCCTCAGTGTAGCCGAACAGGCGCTAGAGTGTGGCGACTAGGGGATTTTCACAGTAACTTCATTGCAGTGTTAATAATAAGCCTAATTGTGACTAATAAACTTTAAATAGACCCCATTTTTGCTGTGTCAAAGGATGTAATCCAAACTGTGTGAGTTAAAAATTCATATGTCTATTCATATTACCTAAAGGCATTATAAATCCTATCTGCTTGTCTATAATGCACAATCTAAGTTGGAATGAATTAGCATGGTTGGGCATGGGGAGCGATGAAGGGGCCTTATGCTCAACAAAACATCTGGGCTAAAATTCCAGAGAACTGAAGTAGGCAACAAAACTGACTGAATTGTTCAAGAGAAAGCTGACAGGGATTTGATGGGCTGAATGGCTTCCTTCTGTGTCACAAATAATTCTATGAAAGTTTCCCCTAATGAAACTACTATAGAGGACACTTTCATCACTTTGCTGGTGATTGAGAATGAAATAAAGAGTGATAATTTGCTGGATTGGATTAGTTCTGTGTGTAATATATAGGTCATACCTGAGAATTTCCCACATTATCAGGTAGATACCAATGTTGTAGCTGTACTGGAACGACTTGGTTAGAATCATGGCTAGTTCTGGATCATGTCTTCAGTACTATACTGAGATGTTGTCAGGGAGCATTGCCTTTGTTATATGTAACATAATACATTCCTCTTAGTAGCTAAACAAACTTTGTTCTTTTACTTTGTTAGACTTATGTTGAACATCACAACACAAAGATCCCTTTCTTTGGGACCTGTGACACATGAGCAGGGCAAGCAACAGTAAATCAAACCGAATAATCCTTAATGAGAATGTAAACTAGTAAGTATCAATTAGATTATTAGAATACTTAATTCAATGCAAAATTAACAAAAGAAAACAAAATGAGGGGAAGAAAGATGAGAGATTGAACAAAATAGTTATTTCAATTTTTGCAAACTCTCCAATAATACTAAGTACTAAAGGAACGTATCTCCATGCTTGTAAAATTAAACTTTCAGTGCCACAAGTTGTTTGGCAAGAACTTACCACACAGTTAAAAATTCACTTGCATCTGAATGCACCAGTCATTTTTTTCTGTCATGTTTAGTGGGTAACTAGTAAGCAGGTAGCACAACTGAACACTTGTGCTCCAGAACTAGCTGCACCCTAGCTAAGCTATTCCAGTACAGTTTTAACATTGGCATCTACCTGACGTGGAAAATTGCAACGAAACGTCCTGCCCACTGAAAGCAGGGCCAATCCATCCAATTACCACCCTCCTCAGTCTACTCTTGAATACACAAGTTTACCTGCATTCTGGATCAGAAGGCAAACTCTAAAATCTGTCTAGATCAAAAGAGACAAAAATACAACACACTTTGATCAGAGAATTACTCTGATGATGCTGTGCTAGTCATTCAACGGAAAATCAAGGACTCATGGATCTGATGCCCCTAATTTGTTCTTTCTGAAAATATGTGGCTATGGATCAGTGTCATACCTACACTCAAACAAACCCTACTGGAAGTGGTTATCAAATTCTACTACCTTAGGTCCACAGTGACAATCTGTCTCTTGATGCAGAACTTGATACACAGATAAATTAGCTACCACCTTAGGCCAACTCAGAAAAAGTCAAGTTGGCTTTAAAGACCAGAATGCTATGACATCTGTTTTCTCAGCACCTTGTTGCATGGGTGTAGAACATGGATGACTTACAGCCATCAAGGAAGCTCCACTAATTTCATTTTTGCTGTTTGCAGCAATTCTAACTGTCTCGTGGAAGGTAAAAATCACAAATGTGGCAGTCCTCTCAAAAGCAAATCTCCTAAGTATGTCGACATTCATCAAGCAGAGGCAACTTCAGTGCTTTGGGCACATTTGCAGAATGAATTGCAGTTACGTACCTAAGGACTTTCTGTATAATGAAGTAGTTGGAGCCAGGCAATCAAAGTTCTACTTCAAGGATGTTTTCAAGCATTGCATGAAAGCCTTAAACTGGGAGAGGAAAACTGCAACATCAGTGGGTCGGCATGGACCAACGTGTCAATAAGTTGCTACAATGGCTTAGGGACAGATACTGACACCAAAAGCAACCAATGCACAACACCTGATAATCACTTTGATGTGGCACTTGTGGCAGAAACCTGCTTTTCACAGATTGGTCTCTTCAGCCATAAGTTGAGCAGAATGACTGAGTGGGAGGGCGTGCCCACAGTCGCAGAGACCCCCAAGATTAAGCTATTTGGCAAATGATGTTCAGATCAATGACATTCTGCTGTAGGATTATGTCGCTGTCAAGGAGAAATATGCCAAGTATCTCCCGCACAGTTCTGGGTGCTATGCTGCCAAGCGTTTCCGCAAGGCCCAGTGTCCCACTGGCGAGCGTCTGACCAATTTCATGATGCTGCATGGGCACAACAGCAAGAAACTGATGACTGTATGGATTGTGAAGCACACCTTTGAGATCATCCACCTACTGACCGGCGAGAACCCACTGCAGGTACTGGTGAATGCCATCATCAACCGTGGTCCCCGCGAAGACTCCACCCGTATTGGCTGCACTGGTACAGTCAGGCGGTAGGCTGTCAATGTGTCCCCACTGCGGTGCGTTAACCAGGCTATCTGGTTGCTGTGTACTGGGGCCAGGAAGGCTGCATTCAGGAATATTAAAACCATTGCAGAGTGCCTGGCTGATGAGCTCAACAATGCTGCTAAGTGTTCCTCCAACTCTTATACCATTAAGAAGAAGGATGAGCTGGAACTGGCCAAGTCTAATCGTTAGTTTTGTAACATCTGGCCATCTACATTCTCAAAGTGTTCAAAAGATAAAAAAAATTGTATGAAGCTACTCCACCCACTGTTGATTTCATTTGCTGCATGCCCACCTTCTTATGCAGACGGAAAAGTGAAGATGATGAGTCTACTCTTGATCAAAGTGGTAGAAGGTGTTGTCGACAGTGTGATAAAGTAAAGTTACACAAAAATAACCAGTTCATGACGGTTAGCTTGAGCTTTAGAAGGGACGCTTGCCTCCTGATCTTATTACAATCTTGCTGCAAACATAAACAAAAGAGCAGAGAATTCAAGAAGTGGGGCACCAGTGACTGCCCTTAACATCAAGGCAGTATTTTTCTTAAATGTGGTACAGAGGAGCCCTTGCTAGATTAAAATCCATGTGAATCACGGACAAAACTCTCCACTGGTTGGAGTCATACCTTGCACAAACAAAGATTGTTGTGGTTGTTAGATATCGATCTCAGTCTTGAGACATCACTGCAGGAGTTTCGCAAGTTCATCTGCTTGGTATATCATAAGGTCAGTAAGTGGGGATGTTCACTGACAATTGTAAAACGTTTGGTATAATTTGTGACTTCTCACATACTGAAACTGTCCTTGTCCATCTGCAGAAAGACCTAGATGACATTCATGCTGATATGTGACTAGCGAGTTTTGCACCATATAAATGCCAGGCAATGACCATCTCCAACAAGAGAGAGTCTAACCATTTCCCCATGACATTCAAAGGCATTACCAATCTCCAATCATTAGTATCCCCTGGGAGTTACTGCAAACCAGAAACTGAACTGGACAAGCTGTATGGGGGAGATGAACAGGTGAGTGGGGAGCAGCTGTTCCCCTTGGTTGAAAATTTTGGGGTAAGGAGATTCGGAGGAGATTTGAGAAAAAACTTTTTCACTCAGAGGTTTGAAAGAATCTGGAATGCATTGCCTGGGAAAGTAGCGAGACCAGAAACTTTACAACCTTTAAATAATGTTTGGATGAGCACTTGAAATATCATAATATTCAAGGGCATGGGACAAGTGCAGGAAAGTAGGATTAGTGCACCTTTAGCGGTAGATATTGTCGGTGGAGGCGCGATTGGTCAAAGGGCCTTTTCTGCACCACATGACTATGACTCTATAAATACTGTGTCTACCAAGGCAGGTCAGAGGCTGAGAATTCTGCACTGAGTAACTCACCTCCTGACTCTCCACAGCCAGTCCACCTTCTACAAGGCATAAAATAGGAAGTGTGATAGAATACTCTCCACTTGTCTGCATAAGTGTGGCTCCAACAACATTCAAGAAGCTTAACAAATTCCGAACAGAGCAGGCATGCATGACTGTCACTACATCCAACACCAACCAATGACAGCAGTTGAACTGTATGTAAAATGCACTGCAGCAACTCAGCAAGATTTGTTCGACAGGTGGAATGGGCAGACAACTGCCAGGCAAAATTCAATACTGATAACAGTAAAGTGATTCATTTTTTAGGATAAACATGGAGAGAAAAATGAAGTTACAATTCTAAATTGTGTTCAGGAGCAGAAGGATATGAGCAATATATGTGCACTAGTTATTGAAAGTCACAGGACTATTTGGAGATAGCAGTTGATAAAGCACACAGTATCACAGGCTTTAATAATAAGGAAAAAGTCTGCCATATCCTGCTGTAAATGGTGGTGGGCAATTAAATAATCCACTACAGGAGGAGCCTCCATGAATACGCTCATCCTAAATAATGGGGGAGTCGAGCATGTGAATGCTAAAGATAAGGCTGAAGCATGTGCTATAATCTTCAGCCAGAATTGCCAAGTGGGTGATCCATCTTGTTTTCCTCTGGAGGTCTCCAGCATCACAGATGCCAGTCTTCAGCTAATTTTATTTACTTCACATGATATCAAGAAATAGCTGAGGCTCTGAATATTGCAAAGGCTTTGGGCCCTGACAATATGCCGGCAATAGAACTGGAGGACTTAAGAACATAAGAAATAGGAGCAAGTCAAGCTATTCCAGTAGAGTTACAACACAAGCATCTACTCAATAATATGGAAAGTTACTCAGGTATGTCTTGTTCACAAGAACCAGGACAAATCAAATTACCACCCTATCAATCTAACCTTGGTCATCAGTAAAATGATGGAAAGGGTCGTTAACAATGCTATCAAGTGGCACTTGCATAGCAATTGCCTTTTCTCTGACACACAGTTTAGGTTCTGCCAGTTCACTCAGCTCCTGACCTCATTACAGCCTTGGTCTAAACATGAACAAAAGGGCTGAACTCAAAAGGTGAGATGAGGTGAGAATGTCTGCCCTTGACATAAAGGCAGCATTTAACTGAGTGTGGCGTAAGAGACCCTTAGGAAAACTGAAATTGCTGGGAATTAGGGGGAAAACTCTCCGCTAATTGGAGTTATACTTAGCACAAAGGAAATGGCTTTGGTTGTTGGAGGTCAATCATCTCAGTTCCAAGACATCAATGCAGGAGTTTCTCAGGGGGTGATCTCTTGCTCAACCATCTTCAACTGCTTCATCAATGATCTTCCTTCCATTATATGGTCAGAAGCGGGGATGTTTGCTGATGATTGAACAATGTTCAGTACCATTCACAACACCTCAGATACTGAAGCCATCTAAATGCAGCAAGGCCTCAACAATATCCAGGTTTGGGCTGTACAAGTGGCAAGTAACATTTGCACCACACAAGTGCCATCTCCAACATGAGAGTATCTAATCATTGTCCCTTGACATTCAACGGCATTACCATCGCTGAATACCCCACTATCACAATCCTGGGGTTACCACTGATCAGAAACTGAGCCAGACTAGCCACATAAATAAAGTGGCTATACAAGCAGGTCAGAGGCTTGGAATCCTAACTCCTCAAAATGATTCAAATCTACAAGGCACATATCAGGAATGTGATGGAATACTCTCCACTTGTCTAATGATTACAGTTCCAACAACACTCAAGACGTTTGATGCCATCCAGAACAAAGCCCACTTCACTTTCACCCCCTTCCATGAATGTTCACTCCCTTCACCACCCATGTGCAGTAGCAGCCACCTATACCAAACCTACAAGGCGCATTGCAGGAAATTACTAAGATTCTTTACACACAACTCAGGACATAAGAAATAAGAGCAGGAGTAGGCCATCTAGCCCCCTCGAGCTTACCCCGCCATTCAATAAGATCATGGCTGATTTGAATCGGATCAATTCCACTTACCCGCCTGCTCCCCATAACCCTTAATTCCCTTATCGATCAGAAATCTATCTACCCGTGATTTAAACATATTCAACGAGGTAGCCTCCACCACTTCAATGGGCAGATAATTCCAGAGATTCACCACCCTTTGAGTGAAGAAGATCCTCCTCAGCTCTGATCTAAACTACTCTCCCCCCCTTATTTTGAGGCTGTGCCCTCTAATCCTGCTATCCTTTCTAAGTGGGAAGAATCTCTCTACCTCTACCCTATCTAGCCCCTTCATTATCTTATATGTCTCTATAAGGTCCCCTCTCAACCTTCTAAACTCCAATGAGTACAGGCCCAATCTACTCAATCTCTCCTCATAAGCTAAGCCCCTCATCTCCAGTATCAACCTGATGAATGTTTTCTGCACTCCCTCCAAGGCCAATATATCCTTTCGCAAATAAGGAGACCAAAATTGCACACATTACTCTAGTTACGGCCTCACCCATGCCTTGTACAGTTGCAGCAAGACCTCCCTGCTTTTATATTCTATCCCCCTCGCAATAAAGACCAACATTCCACTCACCTTCTTGATCACCTGCTGCACCTACAGACTGAGTTTTTGCGATTCGTGCACAAGGACCCCCAGGTTCCTCTGCACAGGAGCATGCTGCAACTTTTCACCATTTAAATAATATTCCATCCTACTACTATTTCTTCCAAAGTGGATAACCTCATATTTGCCAATGTTATACTCCATCTGCCAGGTCCTCGCCCACTCACTCAGCCTATCCAAATCTCTCTGCAGACTTTCCCCATCCTCCATACAATTCGCTTTTCCACTCATCTTCGTGTCATCAGCAAACTTTGTTACCCTACACTCAGCCCCCTCCTCCAGATCATCTATGGTAAACAGTTGAGGCCCCAGCACCGATCCCTGCAGCAACCGCTTGTCACCAACTGCTGACCAGAAAAGCACCCAGGACCACTACCATCTAGCAGGACAAGAACAGCAGATATCACCACCATCACGAAGCTCCCTCCAAGTCATCCTGACTTGGAAATATATTACTGTCCCTTCACCGTATCTGGGTCAAAATGCTGGAACTCTCCCTAACAGCACTGCAGGTGTACCTACATCCCAAAAACAACAGAAACAGGAGGCAGCTCACGGCCCAACTTAAGGGCAATTAGGAATGAGGAATAAATGCTGGTCTCGCCAGTGATGCCCACATCCCCTGCCAGAATAAAACAGCAAAACCTGCTCCAGATTAACAACCGGATCAAGCTCGCACCGCGGTCAAAATCCCAGATCCTTACCGGCTGTGAACAGTTTCCCGGAATTTCCAAACCCCGATCTCCAACGACACAAATTACCAGCAGGAAGATGCCGACTGATCGCCGGGGAGCCATGGCCCCGGGCGGGCGGCTCCCTGTGCCCCGGCCCCGGGCGGCTCCCTGTGCCCCGGCCCCGGGCGGGCGGGCGGCTCCCTGTGCCCCGGCCCCGGGCGGGCGGGCGGCTCCCTGTGCCCCGGCCCCGGGCGGGCGGGCGGCTCCCTCTGCCCCGGCCACGGGCGGCTCCCTCTGCCCCGGCCCCGGGCGGGCGGGCGGCTCCCTCTGCCCCGGCCCCGGGCGGCTCCCTGTGCCCCAGCCCCAGCCCCGGGCGGGCGGCTCCCTGTGCCCCGCTTCCGCTTCCAACAATACACCGCGCGGTGCCGGCAGCGTTCCAGAAGCTTCCAGAGGGTCGGTCAGGTAGTGATGGCGGCTCGATGCGGAAGCCCGGAGCTCCGATCCCCAGCTCTCTCTCTCTCCGCCAAGCAGCGTCCTGAAACCCCCCGACTTCCTGGAATCGTACTTGAGGGCGGAGCAACAACCCGAAATGGCGAACGTGAGAGAGGCGGTGATCCAGAGTGACCCCCCCCGCCGTGTGATCCCGAATCTCCCACTATGTAATCCAATGAGCCTGAATCCCCCGGTGATCCAGAGTGATCCTAAATTCCTCCTTTGTGATCCAGTGATCCTGAACTCCCTTGTGTGGTCCAGAGAGATGCTGAATCCCCTCTTTGATCCAGTGTTCCTGAATCTCTCTGTGTAATCTTGAGCCTTCAGTGTGATCCAGAGTGATTCTGAATACCCCTGTGTGATCCAGTGATCCTGAACCCCCTCTTTGATCCAGAGTGATCCTGAACACCCCCCACCCCACCCCGTGTCAAGGAGACAGTGATCCTGAAAGGGACAGTCAGGCAAAGGGGAGGAAAGGATAAAAGCAGAAAAGAAGGGAAATGGAATGGAATGAATTGGAAGGGAGCAAAGAAGATGAACAGTAAGGAAGGGCAGGTGGGTGGGGGAAGTAACAGGAAAGAAATTCATGCAGCTGTCAATCATCCAAGGTCAGAAGGTACAATCAGGGATAAGTTCCTGTATTTGATTGTGAATGCAGTGTTATACCATTATTAATCCAGGTAGGGCAGGATCAGGATCAGTTTTGGTTAAAGGCAGCGCGGTAGCACAGTGGTTGTCACTGATGCTTCACAGCACCAGGGACCTGGGTTAGATTTCCAGCTTGGGTCACTATCTGTGTGGAGTTTGCACCTTCTCCCATGTCTATGTGGGCTTCTTCCCACATTCTGAAAGACGTGCTGGTTAGTTGCATTGACCCGACCAGGTGCCAGACTGTGGCAACTAGGGGAATTTCACAGTAACTTCACTGCAGTGTTAGCGTAAGCCTTACTTGTGACAAATAAATAAACTTTAAAAAAAGTAGTCTGTGACACGCATAAATGAAAACTTGGCAGGATTGCAGAAGAGTGACTGCAACAAGGAACAGTAAGCAAAGATTATTGCCTTTGGTAGAGGAAGAACAGAAAATTAGGAAAATAATCTATAGTAAATAAGTTCTCTACTTCATAAATATTGTCCAGTAATGCTTACTGCAAAGCGTGTTTATGAATGCAAGGTGTCGTCATTGCAATGCAATGAAGTTATATTTCCTTACGTTTTGTAATGACATGTTAGAACCATTTCTGTAATACAGCTCACTATAAAGAAATATTTCTGATACTCAGATACTTTCCACAACTTCTTGATTATTTTTATGAGTTTAGAGTAAGGATGTTTTGAAAACCATATGAAATAAGGATAATGCACACCACAAGTGCTGTACCAAACTTGTACTGAAAGTAAAATGCTGTATGTGCAGGGGTCATTTTTCTAGGAGCATTTAGTGAGCAAGTATGACATAGTTATTTATTGTACTTATACAGATAGATTGTGTGAGTATGAATGTAAACTTTAAGAACATAAGAAATAGGAGCAGGAGTAGGCCATCTAGCCCCTCAAGCCTGCCCCGCCATTCAATAAGATCATGGCTGATCTGTCGTGGCTCAGTTCCACAATCCCGCCCTCTCCCCATAACCCTTAATCCCCTTGCCCATCAAAAACCTATCAACCCGCGTCTTAAAAATATTGAGCGAGGCAGCCTCCACCACTTCAACGGACAGAGAATTCCAGAGATTCACCACCCTTTGAGTGAAGAAGTTCCTCCTCAACTCCGTTCTAAACTGCCCCCCCTTTTTCTTGAGGCTGTGCCCTTTAGTCCTACTGTCCTTTCTGAGCGGGAAGAGCCTCTCCACCTCTATCCTATCCATCCCATTCAACATCTTATACGTCTCAATGAGATCTCCCCTCATTCTTCTAAACCCTAATGAGTACAAGCCTAGTTTATTCCACCTCTCCTCATAGTTCAACCCCCTCAACTCCGGTATCAGCCTAGTAAACCTCCTCTGCACTCCCTCCAAGGCCAAAATATCCTTGCGTAAGTACGGCGACCAAAACTGCACACAGTACTCCAGCTGCGGCCTCACCAATGCCCTATATAGCTGCAGCAAGACCTCCCTACTTTTATATTCAATCCCCCTCGCTATGAAGGCCAGCATCCCATTCGCCTTCCTGACCACCTGCTGCACCTGCAAGCTGGGTTTTTGCGACTCATGCACAAGGACCCCGAGGTCCCTCTGCACCGTCGCCTGCTGCAGTTTCTCGCCAAGTAAGTAACAATCCTTCCTACCATTATTCCTACCAAAGTGGACCATCTTGCACTTGCCAACATTAAATTCCATTTGCCAGTTCCTGGCCCATTCGCCCAGCCTATCTAGATCCTTCTGCAGACTCTCCACACCCTCCGCGCAATTTGCCGTTCCACCAATCTTGGTGTCATCAGCAAATTTCGACACCATACACTCGGTTCCCTCCTCCAGATCATCTATATAAATGGTAAATAGCTGAGGCCCCAGCACCAACCCCTGGGGCACTCCACTAGTCACCAACCGCCAATCCGAATAGCACCCATTGACCCCCACTCTCTGCCTCCTATTTGACAGCCAATCCTCTATCCACGCTAACACCCTACAACAGACCTAGCAACTCAAGACGAGGCAAGCATGAGGCACTATTGGTTAGCCATCAGCAGCAGCAGAATTGTACTCAACTACAAGCTGTAAGCTCATGGCCCAGCATATCTCTTACCACCAAATCAGGATATCAACCGTGTTTCAATGGAAGTACAGGAGAGCGTGCCAGGAACAGTACCAGGCATGCCTAAAAGTAAGGTGTCAATCTGGTCAAGCTACAACACAGGACTACTTGCTTGCCAAACAGCTTAAGCATCAAGTAATGGACAGAGCTATGCGATTCCACAAGCAATGGATCAAATCTAAGTTTTGCCACATCCAGCTGTGAATGGTGGTAGACAATTTAAAAACTAGAGGAGGAGGCTCCATAAATATCCCCTTCCTCAATGATGGAGGAGCCCAGCATATCTGTGCAAATGATAAGGCTGAAACTTTAACAACAATCTTCAGCCAGAAATGCTGAGTGGATGATTTATCTTGGCCTCTTCCGAAAGTCCCCAGCATCACAAATGCCAGTCTTCAGCTGGTTTGATTCGCTCCATGTAATATCAACAAATGGCTGAAGGTACTGAATGCTGCAAAGGCTATAGGCTCTGACAGTATTCTAGCAATAATGCTGAAGACTTGTGCTCCAGAACTTGCCGCATGCCCAGCCAAGCCGTTAAAGTACAGCTACAACACTGACATCTACCTGGCAATTCTCTTTCTAAAAGTTATCAATCTCCTGCAAAACTTATGGGGATCATAACAAATTGGCGGTTTGCCTGGGATATGTTTGCGGAGGCTGGAAATGAGTACAGTGGACTTTGCCAGAGGTTAAATATCTCTTCTGCCTTATTCATTTAAAAGTCAGTTTGGTTACTTCTATTGCTTAAACATTTCTAGCGGGAGAGGATCTTACTGTGAGTGCCTTGCAACAGTTCACAAGGCAGATGAGTTAACAACAGATTTAAAAATAGGGGCTAAAAAGACAGATTATTGCAACATTGGCTCAACACCAACCTATACAAGTGAAAGGTAATCTCAATTGTATACAAGTTGAGTTGGCTAGATTTCAGTTGCAACTTGATTTCAGAAAACAGAAATAAAAAAGTTTGAATTTAAAAAAGGAAGGGAATGCAAATATTTGAGCCTGAATTCCAAAGAGCAAATGAGCAGGAAAACGTTTAATTCCAGAGAATGGGAAGGAGGAAAGGAAAATTAGAATAGAAAGATCTTGATTTTCAGAGAGGAAAGAAAAATGAGAAAATTTGATCTCAGCAAAGTAATGCCTTGATTATGTGAACAGAGGTTGGCAGAATAGCTGGATGATGACTTAGATTCAACTCTTTGTTTTGATCTGGCAAGGGATATTCACTCAGTGCCTAAATTCAGAAAAGAAGAGTGTGTTGTGTTGTTTGAGAAAATTGCTGCAGAATTGAAATTGCCAAAAGTAAGTTGGATGGTTTTATTGCAAGATGTATTTATGGGGAAATTGTTAGAGAATGATGTACTCATCTCTTTTAGATACACAGGTAGGATTTTCCAGCTGCGCTCTCCCCATTACCAGAAAATTCTGCCTAAGGTCAACGGACCTTTATAGGGTCTGTCCCCTGCTCTCCATGATTCCCTTGGCAGGCAGGACAGGAAAACTCCCTGCACAGTCTAGTGAATGTAGAATCATAGAAACCCTACAGTGCAGAAGGAGGCCGTTCGGCCTATCAAGTCTGCACCGACAACAATCATACCCCTACCCCTCCGCCCCAAACATTTATCCTGCCAATCCCTCTAACCTACACATCTCAGGACACTAAGAGGCAATTTAGTGTCCTGTGGATGGAAACCGGAGCACATGGACATTGACCAAAGCCAGGAATCAAACCCAGGTCCCTGGAGCTGTGAGGCAGCAGTGCTAATCACTGTGCTGACATGCCACCCATATGTTACACTGAAAACTGCTGTTCTCAATGCATATGAGTTAGTTCTGCAAGCTTTCAAGCAGGATATACAAATGTAGCGAAGAAGCAGAATCACACATTTTGGAGTTTGCTTGAGAAAAGGAAGCAATATTGAATAGGTGATGTAAGTTGAACAACATTTTGAAAATCTTAGAAAGCTTAGAATCTTAGAAAAATTTAAAAACTAATGTTCCTTTGGGCAAAAGCTTCCACTTAGAAGGTTTCTAAGTTAAAGGCAGCCGCAGTAATGACTGACAATTGTGAATTGCTTCACAGACCTTTGAGAAGGAATACACCCTTGTTTGCAAACCTGGATAGAAATGGGAGATAAGAGATCTTATAATGAACAGAACACTGCTTATAGTGAAGAAGATAGCTGAAGTACAAATATAGATCCTTCTCAGAGTTGTGAAAAATACAGTATAGAAGCTAAGTACGATTCAAGAGGACCGACATGTTAATTTGTTAGGGAGAGGACATGTGAAGGCAGCGTGATGGAAATTACAAGTGAAGACTGAAGCATATATGGGAATATATAATCTGCAGGTGATGCTGTACCAGCAGGTGGAGCGTATGACAAACTGACAGCTTTGAATGTATTTACTGTTGGAATAGTTCAAAGCATAGAAGATTATTTAAAACATGTGTTCCAGGATGAGGTATTCCCATTTTAGGCCAGTACAATGTCAAGCATATTAATGTTCCTGTAGCTATCATGTGAGCTCAATTGTTAGTAGTAGCAGGCGATGAAAATTTTCTTCTGGAAATGTAAGGTATTCATACAGGTTGTTTGAAGTTAATTTAAATTGTGGTTTAATTTTCAGTAGTGCACTTGTGGGATTGTGTCTAAGTCACCCTTAAAGATGTTGATTTTATGTTAGGAAATTAATAAGTGTTGCTGTCTCCAGTGAATTCTGAAAAAAGACCTGAAGCTGTTAAAAGTGAAAATGCACAAAAGAAGTCAAATCAAATCAAACATACAGAAATCTATCACTCTCTCTGTGAGCCTACAGTGGAATTTATTGTTTCAATAAAAGATGTAACCAAAGCATCAGAGCATCAGACTGACAACAAATGGCTATTAGCAACTGGCTTTGAATTACAATTGTCTGAATTAAGCCTGCAGACTGAATCTGAGCAAGAGATGTCAAAACAGATAGCAGCAACACTCCAAGATAATGATGAAACAAAGGAAAATTGCTTTGAAACTTTGAGAGACTGTTACAATTGAAAATGATATCTTGGAGCTACAAGGGACGATTTTTTTTAACTCAAATTAAAACTTCAGAATGAAGAAGAGCTTTTGTTTTTGTGAGAAAATAATTAAACAAAGCTCCCGATAAGTAGGAGGGCTGAAAACAAAAAAAAAGTGAGCTGACAAGAGTATCAAGATATTTTAAATAACCTTAATGAGGTTCTTAAAGCAGTTAAAAGGATTTTACTGGAGGGAACAATGAACTTCTAGCACAGAAGGAAATTGTTAAATCAGCATCCCTTGGAGAAGAACAAGGAAAGTTTAAATCATCAGTCTGGATTTTACACAACAATGGGGTAGCCCGTTAACCCCTTTCAAAGGAAAGTCACCTAGCAGCTGATGCAGCCACAAGAAGTCTGCCTCTGAGGCAGAACATATTGTGGGTAACATACTGTGGACAGGGTAAATGAGGAAAGAGTAGGACTCCTGCCCGCTCATGGGATGAAGTCTTACCCTTGAACGCTTCCAGCCAATCTGAGTGAACTGTTTTTTCTTTCTGGAAGTTCCAGCAGCCATGATGTGGAGATGCCAGCATTGGACTTGGGTAAAATAGAAAGAAATCCCACAACACCAGCTTAACGTCCAACAAATTTATTTGTAGCAAATGCCTCAAGCTTTCGGAACAGGCTGTCCCTTTGTCAGGTGGCTGGGAACTTCAGTCAGTGACAAAATACAGCAGGCCCTGGTGGAACAGGAAAGAAACAATAGATCCACTGAAAACAGTAATGCTATCAGCAATGGTCGGGAACAAGATGGCTACCGATGCTAGCTTTATGAATACGGTCATACGACTCCGAGAGGTAACTCAGGTGGCGAGCAGAGGGAAGGAATTTCTCAGGGTTGGATGAAGTTCACGTGGGTTCAATTCAGTGGGAATCATTCTCCCATTTCACTGAAGGGGGGTATCATCCATAACTAATGACAAATGAAATCCCATGAGGTCAGGATGTGTATTGTTATTGGCTGGAAGTAATGACAGGATGTCATTGACTGATTTGTGTTAAAGTTTACTGGATAATGCCCACCTTTCCAGTAATTTGGTAAATGTATTATTGCCCTCACAAGGGCATTGTTTACCAGACTGATATCCGGCTGCCTGCAATCTTTACCTTAAGTGCAGGGCTTCCTCATATCATTCTCCCATTCGATCATTTGGTTAAATAAAATCACATCTTCAAAATCAGTACACTGCATTTTGAGTCTCTGTATCAGCTTTAGTAGCTATACATAGCCTTGAGAGGAAAACTCCATCTACAGGCTCATTCCCACTGACCTGCCCACACCAACCATAGTGTGGCACAGGCAGTGTATTATCTAAGTTGATAGGCTTGTTAACAAGCTCGATTAACTCTTAATTATTTAATTAGAAATGGCAGGCAGATTGCCGAAAAGATCGGTACCCGCTCAGCTACCATGCTTTGGGGACAGCTGTGAGATGTGTAAAAGGATAGATTGTTTGTCATCCGTTGTGTTTTACATTGCACTGAAAACAGGCCTGGCAGGGAGCTGTAAAATTCAGCCACGTGAAGATAATAGTAATGTTGAATTTTAACAGGAGGTGGACAATTTTGATGCATTGGCTGGTTGAGACTTTCTTTACATATTTACATTAAAAAGTAAAATTAAAAAGAGCCAAGGTATTTCTATAGCGGGTCCAGTTTAATTTCTGGTCAATGGTAATTCCCAGCCTGTTGATTCTGGGCCATTCAGCAATGGCAATGCTATTTAATGCTGTAATGGGAAGATGGTTGGATTAGGAAGGACTATTACTTACGTGGCGAAAAACTGCAGCAGGAGACGGTGCAGAGGGACCTCGGGGTCCTTGTGCATGAGTCGCAAAAACCCAGCCTGCAGGTGCAGCAGGTGGTCAGGAAGGCGAATGGGATGCTGGCCTTCATAGCGAGGGGGATTGAATATAAAAGTAGGGAGGTCTTGCTGCAGCTGTATAGGGCATTGGTGAGGCCGCAGCTGGAGTACTGTGTGCAGTTTTGGGCGCCGCACCTGCGCAAGGATATTTTGGCCTTGGAGGGAGTGCAGAGGAGGTTTACTAGGCTGATACCGGAGTTGAGGGGGTTGAGCTATGAGGAGAGGCTGAATAAACTAGGCTTGTACTCGTTAGAGTTTAGAAGAATGAGGGGAGATCTCATTGAGACGTATAAGATGATGAATGGGATGGGTAGGATAGAGGTGGAGAGACTCTTCCCGCTCAAAAAAGACAGTAGGACTAGGGGGCACTGCCTCAAGATAAAGGGGGGGCGGTTTAGAACGGAGTTGAGGAGGAACTTCTTCACTCAAAGGGTGGTGAATCTCTGGAATTCTCTGCCCGTTGAAGTGGTGGAGGCTGCTTCGCTAAATATTTTTAAGAAGCGGGTTGATGGGTTTTTGATAAGAGAGGGGATTAAGGGTTATGGGGAGAGGGCGGGAAAGTGGAACTGAGCCACGACAGATCAGCCATGATCTTATTGAATGGCGGGGCAGGCTTGAAGGGCCAGATGGCCTACTCCTCCTATTTCTTATGTTCTTATGTTCTTATGATTATTGCCTGGCATCTGTGTGGTGTGAATGTTCTTGGCAGTTGTCCGTGGTCTTCCTGTACTTGGACATGAACTGCTTCAGTATCTGAGGAGTTGCAAATGGTGCTGAACATTGTGCAAAGAACATCATCAGCGAAACACCTGCACATCTGACCTCATGATGGAGGGAAGGTAATTGATGAAATAGCTGAAGATTGTTGAACCTGGAACACTATCCTGAGGAATTTCTGTTGTAAAGTCCTGGGACTGAGATGATTGACCTCCAACAACCACAACCATTTTTCTTTCCAATATGACTCCAATTAGTGAAGAGTTACTTTGCGATTCCCATTGACTTCACTTTGACTAGGGTTCCTTGATGTCACACTCAGTCAAATACTGCCTTGATATCAAGGGCAATCACTCTTACTCACTCTGAGTTCAGGTCTTTTGTCCATGTTTGGACCAAGATTGAAATGAGATCAGGAGCTGGCAGAACTAAAAATGATGTGAAGATGCCGGTGTTGGACTGGAGTAAACACAATAAGAAGTCTCACAACACCAGATTAAAGCCCAACAGATTTATGTGGTAGCAAAAGCCACGAGCTTTCAGAGCGCTTCTCCTTCGTCAGGTGAGTGGGAGCATAAGTGCTGCTTGAAAACACTGTCAATGACCCCTTCCATCACTTTGCTAATGATTGAAAATAGACTGCTGGGATGGTAACCGGCTGTGTTGGATTTGGCCTGCTGTTTATGGACAGGACATACCTGGGCAATTTTCCATTGCTTGACTCGGGGCACAGCTGGTTCTGGAGCATTGACAGCTACAAATGACGTGCCTGAAGATTGGAGGGTGGCAAATATTGTGCCTTTTTTAAAGAAGGGCTGCGGGGAAAAGCCTCGGAACTACAGGCCGGTAAGCCTAACATCTGTAGTGGGTAGGCTATTAGAAGGTATTTTGAGAGACAGGATCTACAGGCATTTAGAGAGGCAAAGACTGATTACAAACAGTCAGCATGGCTTTGTGAATGGAAAATCATGTCTCACAAATTTGATTTAATTTTTTGAAGAAGTAACTAAGAAGGTAGATGAGGACAGTGCAGTCAACGTTGTCTACATGGGCTTTAGCAAGGCATTTGACAAGGTATCGCAAGGTAGATTGTTGCATAAGGTTAAATCTCATTGTATCCAAGGTGACGTAGCCAGTTGTTACAAAATTAGCTTGAAGACAGAAGACAGAGGGTGGTTATAGAGAGTTGTTTTCAAACTGGAGGCCTGTGACCAGCGGTGTGCCTCAGGGATCGGTGCTGGGTCCACTGTTATTTGTCATTTATATTAATGGTTTGGATGAGGATTTAGGAGGCTTGGTTAGTAAGTTTGCAGATGACACCAAGATTGTGGCATAGTGGACATTGAAGAAGGTTATGTTGATTGCAATGGGTTCTATATCAATTGAGCCAATGGGCTGATGAATGGCAGATGGAGTTTAATTTAGATAAATGTGAGGTGATGCATTTTGGTAAATTGAACTAGGGCAGGACTTACTCAGTTAATAGTAAGGCGTTGGGGTGAATTATAGAACAAAGAGATTGAGGGGTACAAGTTCATAGCTCCTTGTAAGTGGAGTCACATGTGGGCAGAGTGGTGAAGAAAGCATTTGGCATGTTTGGTTTCATTGGACAGAACTTTGAATATAGGAGTTGGGACGTTTTGTTGAAGTTGTACAAGACATTGGTAAGGCCTCACTTGGAATACTGTGCACAGTTTTGGTCACCCTAAGGATATTATTAAGCTAGAAAGAGTGCAGAAAAGATTTACTAGGATGCTACCGGGATTTGATGGTTTGAGTTATAAGGGGAGGCTGGATAGACTGAGACTTTACTCTGTGGAGCCCTTGGAAGTGACCTTATAGAGGTCTTTAAAATAATGAGCGGCATAGATAAACTAGACAGTCAACATCTTTTCCCAAAGGTAGGGGAACTTAAAGCTAGAGGGCATATGTTTAAGGTGAGAGAGGAGAGATACAAAAGTGTCCAGAGGGGCAATTTTTTTCACAAAGAGAATGGTGAGTGTCTGGAACAAGCTGCCAGAGGTAGCAGTAGAGGCAGGTTCAATTTTGTCTTTTAAAAGCATTTAGACAGTTAAATGGGTAAGAGTGATTGAGAGGCATGTGGACCAAATGTGGACAATTGGGACTAGCTTAATAGTTCAAACTGGGTAGCATGTACAAGTTGGACCCAATGGCTGTTTCCACGCTATAAGCTTCTATGTCTTTATTCTATGTTAGCACCCGTAGCCTTTGCTTTATCTAGTGCCTTCTGCCATTTGTTGATATCATGTGGAATGAATTGAATTGGCAGAAGACTGGCATCTGTGATGCTGGGGTACTCTGGAGAAGACCAAGATGGATCATCCATTTGGCTTGCTTCAGCTTTGTCTTTTGCACTAATATGCTGGGCTCCTCCATCACCAAGGATGGGCAGATCTTTTCAGCCTCCTCCCCTAGTTGGTTGTTTAATTCATGACTGGATGTGAATGGACTGCAGTGCTTAGATCTGATCTGATGGTTGTGGCATTGCTTCACTCTATCACATGCTGCTTTTGCTGTTTGGCACGTAAGTAGTCCAGTGTCATTGTTCATCAGGTTGACACCTAACCTTTAGATGTTCCTGGTACTGCACCTGACATGCTGTCCTGCACTCTCCATTGAACCAAGGTTCATCTCCAGGCTTGATAGCAACGGTACAGTAGGGATAGGCAGGGCCATGAATATACAGATTTTAGTCATATTCAATTCAGCTGCTGCTGCTGGCCCACTATGTCTCATGGATATCCAGTTTTGAATTGCTAGATCTGTTTGAAATGTATCCCATTTAGCACAGTAGTTAAATAGAGGGTGTCCTCAATGTGAAGATGGGATTTGTCTCCACAAGGACTGTGCAGTGAACTCTCCCACCTATACTGTCATGGACAGATGCATTTTCAGGTAGATTAGTGAGGATAGTTTCAGGTATCTTTTTCCTCTTTTTGGTCCCTTCACCATTGCTGCAGACCCAATCTAGCAGCTAGGCCCCTTAGGATTCAGCCAACTCAGTCAGTAGTGATATTACCAAGCCACTCTTGGTGATGGACACTGAAGTCCTCCACCCAGAGTACATTCTCTGCCCTTCTGCCTTCAGTGTTTCCTCTATGTAGTGCTCAACGTGGAGGAGTACTGATACATCAGCCGAGAAGGGCATCGTGATAATCAGCAATAGATTTCCTTGCCCATGTTTGACCTAATTTCAAAAGATATCATTGTTGAAAAATTGCAGAACAACTCCTCCCTGACTGTATACTATTGTGCCACCACTTCTGGTGAGGCGGTTCAGGGTAAATTCTGAGATGATGATGGTGGTGTCTGGGACATTATCTGTAAAGTATATGTTGTAGGGTGTAAATTATAGTTTGGTTGGTCTGAAGAAGCCTTATAATCATATTTAGGTTAACTGCAGGTCTATAATTGGCTCTTAGAATTATTTGTAAATATACAGTAAAGGATACAAAGTCAGGAACTGTCTCCATAGTTGCTGGTGCACATGGTTCTGTCTGACACTAGACTGATGCTGGGCGTGGATCGTGAGTTCTCTTATATCACATGTGCATAGTACTGTACCCAGTCCCACATAAACCCCATATGTGCCAGACCCTTATAATACACCTGCCCCAAGTCTTTATCCAAAGTATTAGAATGATTATAGTTTACCTTAGGCCTTATATTGTTATTCCTGTGATATATACATTGTCATTACTACATTACCTTTATCTTATCTCCTCCATTCAGACCCTTGAATTCAATGTTCCAATAGTCTGGAGGCTTTATAACCCTTCCATGTCTCATTTGCACTGCTGTCGGAGGAATGGTAAATTCTGTTGCTGATTGGTCTTCCAGTAGGTTTGGAGATTGTTCTGGCATTTGGGATGTTTTAGTCTTGTTCTTCCACTCTTTTGTGTGGAATTGCAGTTGATAATTTTGGCTGTTATGCTGATTGGTGGCTGCTATTCTGTTTTGTTGTGGGTAAACAAATATTGCGGTTATCTCCTTGACACTACTTTCACTTCTTCTGTCATCCTGTTGATCCTGTGGGGAAGGATGTCCTCTGTGGGGAAGGATGAGCATTCCTGTTACTCGAATGAGGTTTAGTGATACACTCACATCTGTTTTTTGCTGTTGGCAATGGATGCTGCTCTGAGGTTCCAGCATCTTTTGTGGCTTTGGCTTGTTGTCTGGGAGTTGCAGTATATGTTTAATGGTTGCAATGTTCACCTGCTGCACCCATTTCAGAGCCAGATGTTGAGGCTCATTGGATGCTGGTCGGTCTCTTTTACATCATTCACTTTAAGCACTGGGGCTACCTCCTGGATACTGGCTGGCTGACCCAGAGACAATTGACAAACTTACTCCACAAAGACAGCTCAGATGTGAAGTCCAAGTCAGGATGCTCTTTTTTATTGGAGCTCTGAGGAACTTACATTTCCGTATGATTAACAACAATGATTGTTATTGCATCTTCTGCTATTTTGAGGAGATCCAGGGCTACACAGACACCTCTGCTCAAGAGAGAAAAAGACTGGATATGGATGACCCAGAGATGAGGAACCAGAGACAAACAGCAGCACCTGAAAGAGAGAGAGAGAGAGGAGGATCCAGAGACAGACAGCAGCACCTGAAAGAGTGGGAGAGTGGAGGACCCACATGAAGAGAACAGCACCTAAAAGAACAGGAGATTGGAGGACCCAGAGACAGGCATCACCTATAACAGCGGGAATGAAGAGCACCTGGAGACAGACAGAAACATCAAAAAGAGCGGAGAGAGATGGACCTGGAGATAGATAGCAGCAACCAAAAGAACGAGAGAGAGGAGGATCCAAAGACAGCTGCAGAACCTAAAAGAGCCAGAGAAAGGAGGACTCAAAGATAGGCAGCACCCAGAAAAATAGGAGCAAGGAGGACCCAGAGACAGGCAGCAGCACGTGGCTGTATGCCTCACATTGAATGTTTACAGTAAATATTACATGTACAACAATTTTATTCAAGCACCTTAGTGTGAAATGTAATCTAGTAGAAATTTCAACATCATTGCACTTTCTGTGATGGCCATTTCAAAATATTTTGCAATGCTCTTTAAAATATTTTAGGATTAAACTATATTTTTGCAAATAAGCAGCAACTAAAAGAGTGAAAGAAAAGGATATGGAGAAAGGAGGAGCTAGAGACAGAAAGCAGCACCTAGAAGTTTATCCAATCTGTGGCTTCAGAGCATCTTGTCACATTCTGAAAAAAAGTCACAGAAACACCGTCATCCCAGTACCTAAGAGAAACCAAGCAACGTGCCTCAGTGACTATCATCCGGAGGCTCTGACATCCATCATTATGAAGTGCTTTGAAAGGCTAGTCATGGCACAAATCAATTCCAGCCTCCTGGATTACCTAGATCTACTTCAGTTTGCCTACCACCACAATAGGTCCACAGCAGATGCCATCTCCTTGGCCCTGCACGCAACCCTATGTCAGACTCCTATTTATTGACTACAGCTGAGCCTTCAACACTATTATTCCCATGAAATTCATTTCCAAACTAGTCCTCGGCTCCTCCCTCTGCTACTGGATCCTGAACTTCCGAACTCACAGACCATAATCAGTAAGGATAGACAACAACACCTCCTCCATGATCATCCTCAACACTGGTGTCTCACAAGGCTGTGTTCTCAGCCCCCTACTATATTCCTTATATATCTATGACTGTGTGGCCAAATTCCCCTCCAATTCGATTTTCAAGTTTGCTGACGACACCACCATAGTGGGACAGATCTCAAACAACAATGAGACAGAGTGCAGGAATGAGATGGAGAATCTGGAATCTTCTGCCCTTTTCCATTGGAAAAAAGGTACAAAAGTCTGAGGTCATATACCAACTGACTCAAGAACAGCTTCTTCCCTGCTGCCGTCAGACTTTTGAATGCACCTACCTCTTACTAAGATGATCTTTCTCTACACCCTAGCTATGACTGCAATACTACATTCTGCACTCTCTCGTTTCCTTCTCTTGAATGGTATGCTTTGTATAGCATGCAAGAAACAATACTTTTCACTATATACTAATACATGTGATGATAATAAATCAAATCAAACCATTAGTTGGTGAGTATTTTTCTCATTTACTTTTCAAAATTTGGGTATTTTTAGTAATTGTAAGGTTTTTGTTGGTAGTAATAAAGTTTACCAGCTGTAATAAAGCTGGTATTTCCTGTTTATCTTAAGTGGAGAATTTCAAATGTGTAAGTAGGACATTTACTTAAATAAAAAGACTAAAAGCACATGCAGGACTAGAGAAGTTAATTAAGTTTTTTATCACTAAATTAATTAATTAAACACTATGAAAATGGCAAGGCAGGTGATGTCTGGCACCAGCAGAATGTGGGAACTTCTGGATACCTGTGTGATCCAATGCAGAAGTGTATGCAGTAAGTAAGTAGCTGTTGCTGGAGGAACTTCAACTCAGAGTACTTGAGCTGGAGGCTGATCTGCAGACATTGCAACACATCATGGAGAGGGTAAATTTCCTTGGCAATTTGTTCAAGAAGGCAGCCATACACTTTAGGATAGGGTCATCTAATATGGTCAATGATCAGGGACAGGAGGATGTGACTGCAAGTGAAGCAGATATGGGAATCAAGCAGTAGAAGTTCAGGAGTGTCAGCCTTTGCATTTCTCAAACAGGTCCAATGTCCTGCAATTTGTATGGAAAAAAAATGGGGTCTGCAGGGTGGATGAGCAAACTGACCATTGGCAACCTGGTACAGGAAACCATTCAATGGGTGCTATTCGGATTGGCGGTTGGTGACTAGTGGAGTGCCCCAGGGGTCGGTGCTGGGGCCTCAGCTATTTACCATTTATATAGATGATCTGGAGGAGGGAACCGAGTGTATGGTGTCGAAATTTGCTGATGACACCAAGATTGGTGGAACGGCAAATTGCGCGGAGGGTGTGGAGAGTCTGCAGAAGGATCTAGATAGGCTGGGCGAATGGGCCAGGAAATGGCAAATGGAATTTAATGTTGGTAAGTGCGAGGTGGTCCACTTTGGTAGGAATAATGGTAGGAAGGACTATTACTTACGTGATGAAAAACTGCAGCAGGCGACGCTGCAGAGGGACCTCGGGGTCCTTGTGCATGAGTTGCAAAAACCCAGCCTGCAGGTGCAGCAGGTGGTCAGGAAGGCAAATGGGATGCTGGCCTTCATAGTGAGGGGGATTGAATATAAAAGTAGGGAGGTCTTGCTGCGGCTGTATAGGGCATTGGTGAGGCCGCAGCTGGAGTACTGTGTGCAGTTTTGGTCGCCGTACTTACGCAAGGATATTTTGGCCTTGGAGGGAGTGCAGAGGAGGTTTACTAGGCTGATACCGGAGTTGAGGGGGTTGAGCTATGAGGAGAGGCTGAATAAATTAGGCTTGTACTCGTTAGAGTTTAGAAGAATGAGGGGAGATCTCATTGAGACGTATAAGATGATGAATGGGATGGATAGGATAGAGGTGGAGAGACTCTTCCCACTCAGAAAGGACAGTAGGACTAGGGGGCACAGCCTCAAGATAAAGGGGGGGCGGTTTAGAACGGAGTTGAGGAGGAACTTCTTCACTCAAAGGGTGGTGAATCTCTGGAATTCTCTGCCCGTTGAGGTGGTGGAGGCTGCCTCGCTCAATATTTTTAAGACGCGGGTTGATGGGTTTTTGATAAGCGAGGGGATTAAGGGTTATGGGGAGAGGGCGGGAATGTGGAACTGAGCCACGACAGATCAGCCATGATCTTATTGAATGGCGGGGCAGGCTCGAAGGGCTAGATGGCCTACTCCTGCTCCTATTTCTTATGTTCTTAAGTAGGGAATATTAATAGGAATGTAGTGATAGTAGGGGACAATATAATCAGAGAGTGAAAGTTCAGAAGCAGATGATACAGAGATGCCGGTCTTGGACTGGAGTAAGTACAGTAAGAAGTCTCACAACACCAGGTTAAGGTCCAACAGGTTTATTTGGCAGCACAAGTTTTCGGAAGGAGCAGTGCTCTGAAAGCTTGTGCTGCCAAATAAACCTGTTGTTTGCCGATACCAGAGTTTGGGTCATCTAGTAGGAGTGTAGGAGAGGCCTTTTGGCCCATTGATCTGCACCAATGTGAGAAACACCTGACCTCCTACCTAATCTACTCAAGGCTGGAGAAGAACTTGCAGTGGAAAGAGGAAGATCAGATTTTCATGGCCCATGTAGATATCAACAACAATGGTCGACTTGGAAAGAGGTTGTACTTAAAGAGTATATGCATCTTGGGCCTAAATTGAACATCAAAGGCAATAACTTCTTGATTATTATCTGAGCCATGAGCAAATTGGAGTAGGGTAAATAAGATTGCAGTTAAATCTGTGGCTTAGAGATTGATATGGGAGAAATGGGTTTGATTCAGAGGGCGCTGACAACAATACTGGGGAAATTGGGAGCTGTACCATTGGGACTGTCTTCACTTGAATTGTGCTGCAACAACTGTTCTGATGAGTTGTATAATTAGGGGAGTTGAGAGGCCTTTAAGCTAAATACTGTGGGTGACGAATCAGATGAGGCACAATGTGAAAAACTAAAGAGAGAAGGAAAAGCAAAATTGCAAGAATTGATATCCTACACATGGCAGGAAGGGACAGAGAGTACAAACTTAAGATTGAACTAGCAGATAAGAGTATATAATATTGTGAAAATAATAAAAATACAGAATTAAAGGAATTCTCTCTGAAAGCACACAGCATTTGCAATGATGTAGATGAGTTGAAGGCACCAATGGAAATAAACATGATTAATCTACAAGATTATGAGGAGCATGGACAGAGTGAATAGTGAGAAGCTTTTTCCTAGGGTGGAAGAGTCAATTACTAGGGAGCATAGGTTTATGGTGCGCGGGGTAAAGTTTAAAGGAGATGTACGAGGCAAGTTCTTTACACAGAGGATAGTGGATGCCTGGAACTTGCTGCCAGGGGAGGTAGATACAATAGCGAGTTTTAAGGAGCGTCTGGACAAATACATGAATAGGATGGGAATAGAAGAATATGGTCCCTGGAAGGGTAGGGAGTTTTAGTTCCTTTGGGGAGCATGGTTGGTGCAGACTTGGAGGGCCGAAGGACCTGTTCCTGTGCTGTAATTTTCGTTGTTCTTTGATTTTTGATTTGATTGCCATTATGGAGATGTGGTTACAGGGTGAGGAAGGCTAGGAACTGGATGTTCGAGGGTATTCAACCTTAAGGAAGGATGGGAAAAAAGGAAAAGGAGACGGGATAGTACTGTTAATAAAGCTGTGGATAGTCTGGAGGGATGTCAGAAGTTGCAGCGTGACAAAGATAGGATGCAAGACTGGGCGGAGAAGTGGCAGATGGACTTCAACCCGGATAAATGTGTAGTGGTCCATTTTGGCAGGACAAATGGGATGAAGGAGTATAATATCAAGGGTAAGACTCTTAGCAGCGTAGAGGATCAGAAGGACCTTGGGGTCCAGGTCCATAGGACTCTTAAATCAGCCTCGCAGGTAGAGGATGTGGTCAAGAAGGCGTATGGTGTACTGGCCTTCATCAATCGAGGGATTGAGTTTAGGAGTCGAGAGATAATGCTGCAGCTTTACTTTACTTGGAGTACTGTGTGCAGTTCTGGTCGCCTCATTACAAGAAAGATGTGGAAGCTATTGAAAGGGTGCAGAGGAGATTTACAAGGATGTGGCCTGGATTGGGTGGCATGCCTTATGAGGATAGGTTGAGGGAACTCGGTCTTTTCTCCCTGGAGAGACGAAGGATGAGAGGTGACCTGATAAAGGTTTATAAGATGTTGAGAGGTATAGATTGAGTGGATTCTCAGAGGCTATTTCCCATGGCTGAAATGGTCGCTTTGAGAGGACACAGGTTTAAGGTGCTGGGGAGTAGGTACAGAGGAGATATCAGGGGTAAGTTTTCACTCAGAGGGTGGTGGGTGAGTGGAATCGGCTGCCATTGGTGGTAGTGGAGGCAAATTTGTTAGGGTCTTTTAAGAGATTTCTGGATGAGAACATGGGATTTAATAGGATTGAGGGTTATAGGTAGGCCTAGTAGGTAGGGATACGATCAGTTCAACTTGTGGACCGAAGGGCCTGTTTGTGTTGTAGTTTTTCTATGTTCTATGTTCTAAAGAATGAGATCAGTACATTAGTGAGAGAGCATCTTAGATCAGCAGATCTAGAATATATTGGGTGGAGCTAAGCAACAACAAGGAGCAGTAAATAATATAGAAATTGTTTATAGACCACTGTAATAATCTTACTGAGGGAAGTCTTCCATCACCAATCACCCTTTCATTTACAATGATACCTGAGCACCTTTCAATGGCTATATAGTGCAGATTGGTTCCGAGTCTATTGACTGCTGGCCTGAGTGGAGCCTGCTGTTTTAGCTTCCCGGCTGCTCCTCCCCAATTGGGCAAGCCTCCACTTGCCTAATAGGCAGCTCATGTTCAAAGAGGCCAATGTGGAGATGTGTTGATGATCCCCCATGGCCATCATAATATCATTCCTCCCTCAGATCCATTTCTTCCCTCATACTCTGACCATGGGGGACGGGGTACTCCTCTGCTAGTTGGCAATTGGCCTGGAGTCAATTGGTGACATAACTGGATCACGGGGTGTGAAGTGGATTAGAGACCTTCGCTTCCAAAAGGAGTGCTGTAAAGTCACTGGCTGTTCTTGAGGTTTTACTATGGTAGGGATGCCAATCTCTTCCACTTCCATTTTGGAATCCATATCCTCGTTATCAGGAGTGGCAGGTGTTTGATCAACTCCCATTCAAGACTTCACGCTGGCAATAGTCGTCCCCCGTGACTGGTAAGGAGGCCTGTACAGGCATAGGCTCCCGACTTCTGAGATGGTCCAGATGTTTCTTGACTTGTCTTGCATTTGGATCTTAAAAGACACGGGTCCTGTTTTCTCCGTTATGATCCCAGGAACTCAACTGAGACCGCCCACCCAAGTTCCTTGCGTTGACTGCGTTGCCAGTTTTGAATATTACATCTGTCCTTACTGAATCATGATTCCTCTTCTGGGTCTCTTGTTGGGACTCCACTGTCCCGCCAGGTTTGGGAAAAGTAAATTTAATCTTGTCCAAAACCTCCATCTCATTAATAATTCCACTGTGGTGATTCCTATCATTGTGTGAGGAATGGTCCTATAGACGAATAAAAATTGCACCAGTTTGGTGTTTCTAGTCGCTGCAAGTTGCTTCTTCATGCTGAGCTTAGAAGTCTGAACCACTTGCTCAGCCAAGCCATTTGATGACGGGGCAAAGGGTGCTGCTGTAATGTTTTAGAAAACATGAAGGTCTGAAACTCGGTGCTAGTAAAGGCACTGAGACCAGGAGACCTGCATCAGCTACGTTAGGAATGTTGTGGTTTCTTAACGGTAACATGGGAAGTGGTGGCTCATATGATGTATCACCAACCACTTGGAATGTGCGATGACCATATTCAGGAAAATGGAATCCAAAAAAGGCCCAGCAAAGTCTATATGCACTCGCACCCAGGGCCTACCAGGCCATTCACATGGATATATAGGGAGGCTGAGGTGGGGTAATTTTTGATTCTCTTGGCAAGACTCACTGTCAAACAAAGGCAGTGATGTTTGCATCAAGGCCAGGCCACCACGCGTAGCTCTTAGCTAGCATTTTCATCTTTGAAATCCAGGGTGTCTGTGGTATAATTTCATAAATATTGGATGTCATTCAGGGTGAGGGACAACTACGCAGGAACCCCAGATGATGATGCCATCCTCAACACTGAGTTTGTCTTTCTTTGTCCAGCAGTGTTTCCTTTCATTTGAGGGCTGTGCTCTGAATCACCCACATCAATATTATGTTTTTTTTTAATATAAAAGCAAAATGCTGCAGATGCTGGGATCTGAAACAAAGACAAAAAGTGCAGGAAAATCTCAGCAGGTCCGACAGCATCTATGGAGAGAGAATAGAGCCAATGTTTTGAGTCTGAAAGATCTTTGCCAGAGCTTAGTTGTTATGGATTATGTTTCTAAAATTATCAGGAACTCAGATAAAGAAGAAGAGAGAGATATATGACATGTATAGGCAACAGGGAACAAATAAGATGCTTGACGAGTATAAAAAGTGCAAGAAACTACTTAAGAAAGAAATCAGGAGGGCTAAAAGAAGACATGAGGTTGCTTTGGCAGTCAAGGTGAAGGATAATCCTAAGATCTTCTACAGGTATATTAAGAGCAAAAGGATAGTAAGGGATAAAATTGGTCCTCTTGAAGATCAGAGTGGTTGGCTATGTATGGAACCAAAAGAAATGGGAGAGATATTAAGTGGGTTTTTTGCATCCATACTTACTAAGGAAACTGGCATGGAGTCTATGGAAATAAGGCAAACAAGTAGGGAGGTCATGGAACCTGTACAGATTAAAGGAGAAGAGGTGCTGGCTGTCTTGAGCAAATCAGAGTAGATAAATCCCCAGGACCGGACAGGGTATTCCTCGGACCTTGAAGGACACTAATGTTGAAATAGCAGGGGCCCTGGCAGATATATTTAAAATGTCGGTATACACAGGTGAAGTGCCGGATGATTGGAGGATAGCTCATGTTGTTCTGTTTCGCTGTTTGTTCGCTGGAATGGGTGGAGTGAAGGTCGCATAGAGTAAGGTAAGAGATTACCTTTAAAAAACATTTTTGCGGGCTCAGTAACGTTTTCGGGTTTTAAAACTACAAAGGATTTGTGGGAAGGGATTTTTTTTAAACCGCGCTAGGTTTAACAGGAGGCCTGCTGTAGACAGCGGGCAGCGTTGGAGCGGGCAGCGGAGTGAGAGGGAAGCAGAGTGGGCTGTAAGGGCTTAGGATCAAAGGGCCAGGTAAGTTTGACTTGTTAACTGTGTTCAGTAATTACTAAGAGAGTGTGATGGAGGGGTATGTGATGTGCTGCTTCTGTATGATGTGGGAGCTGGTGGACCCCAGGGTCCTTCCCAGTGACCATGTCTGCAGTAAGTGTTGGTTGTTGGAGGAGCTCCAGCTCAAAGTAGATGAGCTGGCCTCTGAGCTTCAGACATTGAGGCTCATCAGGGGGAGGGAGTGTACCATAGATAATGGGGTGCAAGAGACATCCACACCCCCTAGACTGGCTCACCCTAAGGGTCAGGAACAAGAGGGGGCTGCTGGGGGGAGGAAGGGTGGGAGGAAGGAGGGGGGAGTGAGGAGGAAGGAGGGGGGAGTGGGGAGGAAGGAGGGGGGGACCCAAGTGCCTCAGCCTCTCAATCTGCACAACAGGTTTGAGGTTCTTGCTCCCAGTGTGGACAAGAATGAGGGCTGTAAGGTTGATGAGCAAACTGCCCACGGTACAGTGATGCAGACACAGGACAAAGACAAAAAGGAAGAAGTAAAGAGGAATGTAGTGGTAATTGGGGATAGTGTAGTTAGGGTATAGACACTGTCTTTTGTCACAAAGATAAAGAACACAGAGGGATGTGTTGTCTGCCTGGTGCTCGGGTCCAGGATGTCTCATCCGGACTGCAGAGGAACCTGGAGTGGGAGGGTGAGAATCCGGTTGTTGTGGTACATGTGGGTGCCAACGACATAGGCAAAATGGGAACTGAGGATCTGGAGAGGGAGTATGAAAAGCTGGGAATGGAATTAAAAAGCAGAACTGACAAGGTGGTTATCTCTGGATTACTACCTGAACCGCGTGCAGATGGGCATAGGTAGATAGGATTAAAGAGATGAATGGGTGGCTCAGGGATTGGTGTGGGAGGAATGGTTTTGAATTTATGGGGCATTGGCATCAGTATTGGGACAGGTGGGACCTGTTCAGATGGGATGGTGTTGGTCTGAACCGTGCTGGGACCAGAGTCCTGGCGAATCGTATAACTAGGACTGTAGATAGGGCTTTAAACTAATTGGGGGGGGGGGGAAGGGTGCAAGGGTAGGTGAAATTACAGTGTCTAAAGTAAAACAGAGGGTACAGGTACGGGAAGAGGTCAAGGATGTCCCAATAATAAAGGGAGAAGGGGGCATGAGAAAGGTTGGTAGCGTTCCTTCAAATAGGGTCCAGATAAAGGCTGGGATAAAGACACTTTATCTGAATGCACAAAGCATTCGGAACAAAGTGAATGAGCTGGCGGCGCAGATCAGCACAAATGGATATGATCTGGTTGCCATTACGGAAACGTGCTTGCAGGGTGACAGAGACTGGGAGCTGAATGTCCAGGGGTATCAAGTGTTTAGGAAGGATAGACGGGAGGAAAAGGGGGGAGGGGTAGCTCTGCTGATTAAGGATAGTATCAGGGTGGTAGTAAGGGAAGATATAGGCGCCAAAGAGCAGAACGTGGAATCGTGGGTGGAAATAAGGAACAGCAAGGAGAGGAAGACGCTGGCGGGTGTGGTCTATAGGCCCCCAAATAATGATCTGGAGGTGGGGCGGGCTATAAACACGCAAATAAATGATGCATGCAGAAACAGAACGGCGATAATTATGGGGGATTTCAATCTACATATTGATTGGTCGACCCATGTTGGACGCGGTGGGCTTGAGGAAGAGTTCTTGGAATGCTGCCGGGATAGTTTCCTTGAACAGTGTGTGCTGGAGCCGATGAGCTAGCGAGCTATCTTAGATCTGGTGTTATGTAATGAGGCAGGTAGAATTAGGGACCTTGTTGTGAGGGATCCTCTTGGGAAGAATGATCATTGTATGGTTGAGTTTTTGATGCAGATGGAGGATGAGAAAGTAGGGTCCCGGACCTGTGTCCTCTGTTTGAACAGAGGGGAGTACGATAGGATGAGAGAGGAATTGGCAAATGTAGATTGGGGGCGCAGATTTGTCGGTAGGACTGCTGAGGAACAGTGGAGGATCTTTAAGGAGATCTTTCTTGGTGCTCAGCAGAAATTTATTCCGATGGTAAAGAAGGATCGTAGGAGAAGGGATAATCAGCCGTGGTTAACGAAGGAGATAAAGGAGAGTATTAAATTAAAAGCTGATGCGTTTAGAGTGGCTAAAAGTAGTGGGCGAGTAGAGGATTGGGAGAGGTTTAAAAATCAACAAAGAATGACGAAGAAGTTGATAAAGAAAGGAAGGATAGACTATGAAGCTAAACTAACGCTAAATATAAAAAAGGATAGTAAGAGTTTTTATAAATATGTAAAGAGGAGGAGGCTGGCTAGGGTGAATGTTGGACCCTTAGAGAATGAGAGGGGGGATTTAGTGGCGGGGGATGAGGAAATGGCTGAGGCCTTAAATAAGTTTTTTGCTTCGGTCTTCACGGAGGAGGACATGAATAGTTTGCCGGGTATTAAGGATAGAAGGATGGTAGGAGTTGAGGGCCTGAATGAGATCACTGTCACTAGAGAGGTAGTGCTCGACAGACTAGTGGGACTGATGGTGGACAAGTCCCTAGGACCGGATGGAATGTATCCCAGGGTTCTGAAGGAAATGGCAGAGGTGATAGTGGATGCCTTAGTGATTATTTTCCAAACCTTGCTGGATTCCGGGGAAGTGCTGGAAGATTGGAAAACGGCTAATGTTACGCCGTTGTTTAACAAGGGTAGCAGGCAAAAGGCAGGGAATTATAGGCCGGTTAGTTTAACGTCTGTTGTAGGAAAAATGCTTGAATCCATCATCAAAGAAGAAATAGCGAGGCATCTTGAGAAGAATTGTTTGATAGAGCCGACGCAGCACGGATTTGTTAAGGGGAAGTCGTGTCTGACGTATTTATTGGAATTCTATGAGGATGTGTCTAGTGCGGTGGACGGAGGGGAACCGGTGGATGTGGTGTTTCTCGATTTTCAGAAGGCGTTTGATAAGGTGCCGCACAAAAGGTTGTTACAGAAGGTTAGGGGGCATGGAGTTGGGGGTAAGGTGTTAGTGTGGATAGAGGATTGGCTGTCAAATAGGTGGCAGAGAGTATGTGTCAATGGGTGCTATTCGGATTGGTGGTTAGTGACTAGTGGAGTGCCCCAGGGATCGGTGCTGGGGCCTCAGCTATTTACAATTAATATAGATGATCTGGAGGAGGGAGCTGAGTGTAGGGTGCCAAAATTTGCTGATGACACAGAGACAAGTGGAAAAGCAAATTGTGCGGAGGGTGTAGAAAGTCTGCAGAGGGATCCAGATAGGCTGAGCGAGTGGGCGAGGACCTGGCAGATGGAACACAATGTTGGCAAGTGTGAGGTTATCCACTTTGGCAGGAATAATAGTAGGAGGGACTACTGTTTAAAGGGTGTAAAGCTGCAGCATGCTACAGTGCAGAGGGACCTGGGGGTCCTTGTGCATGAGTCGCAAAAACCCAGCCTACAGGTGCAGCAGGTGATCAGGAAGGCAAATGGGATGCTGGCCTTCATAGTGAGGGGGATTGAATATAAAAGTAGGGAGGTCTTGCTCAACTGTACAGGGCACTGGTGAGGCCGCAGCTGGAGTACTGTGTGCAGTTTTGGTCGCCGCACCTGCGCAAGGATATTTTGGCCTTGGAGGGAGTGCAGAGGAGGTTCACTAGGCTGATACCGGAGTTGAGGGGGTTGAACTATGAAGAGAGGCTGAATAGACTGGGCTTGTACTCGTTAGAGTTTAGAAGGATGAGGGGGGATCTTATAGAGATGTATAAGATAATGAAAAGGATGGATAGGGTAGAGGTCGAGAGATTCTTCCCACTTAGAACGGACAGCAAGACTAGAGGGCACAGCCTCAAGATAAGGAGGGGGGGCAGTTTAGAACAGAGTTGAAGAGGAACTTCTTCACTCAAAGGGTGGTGAATCTCTGGAATTCTCTGTCTGTTGAAGTGGTGGAGGCTACCTCGCTAAACATATTTAAGATGCGGGTAGATAGGTTTTTGGTAGGCAAGGGGATTAAGGGTTATGGGGAGAAAGTGGGAAAGTGGAACTGAGCCACTTCAGATCAGCCATGATCTTATTGAATGGCGGGGCAGGCTCGAGGGGCTAGATGGCCTACTCCTGCTCCTATTTCTTATGTTCTTATGTTTAAAGAAGGCTCAAATACTTGGACAGATAGGGACTTATTAGGGAGAGTCAACATGTCTTTATGCGTGGTTTAACCAGTCTATTAGAGTTTTTTGAGGAGGTTACCAGGAAAGTGGATGAAGGGAAGGCAGTGGATGTTGTCTACATGGACTTAAGTAAGATCTTTGACAAGGTTTCGCATGGAAGATTCAGTTGCTAGGTATACATAGAGAGATAATAAATTGGATTAGACACTGGCTCAATGGAAGATGCCAGAGAGTGGTAGTGGAGGATTTCTTCTCTGAGTGGAGGCCTGTGACTAGTGGTGCGCCACAGGGATCAGTGCTGGGTCCATTGTTGTTTGTCATCTAAATCGATGATCTGGATGATAATGTGGTAAATTGGATCAGCAAATTTGCTGATGATACAAAGGTTGGGCGTGTAGTGGACAGTGAGGAACGTTTTCAAAGGTGGCAGAGGGATTTGGACCAGCTAGAAAAATGGTCTGAAAAATGGCAGATGGAGTTTAATGCAGACAAGTGTGAGGTATTGCACTTTGGAAGGACAAACCAAGGTAGAACAAACAAGGTAAATGGTAGGAGACTGAAGAGTGCAGCAGAACAAAGGGATCTGGGAATACAGATACATAATTCCCTAAAAGTGGCGTCACAGATAGGTAGGGTCGTAAAGAGTGCTTTTGGTACATTGGCCTTTATAAATCAAAGTATTGAGTATAAGAGTTGGAATATTATGAAGTTGTATAAGACATTAGTGAGGCCGAATTTAGAGTATCATGTGTAGTTTTGGTCACCTAATTACAGGAAGGATATTAATAAGAATAATAATTAATGATGGGTATAGATAGAGTGAATGCAAGCAAACATTTTCCACTGAGGCTAGGGGAGAAAAATCTAAAGGACATGGGTTAAGGGTGAAGGAGGAAAAGTTTAAAGGGAATATTGGTGGGGGAGGCTTCTTCACACATAGAGTGGTGGGAGCGTGGAATGAGCTGTCAGATGATGTGGTGAAAGCGGGCTCACTTTTAACATTTAAGGAAAACTTGGACAGGTACATGGATGAGAAGGGTATGGAGGGATATGGTCCAGGTGCAGGTCAGTGGGACTAGGCAGAAAAATGGTTTGGCACATCCAAGAAGGGCCAAAAGGCCTGTTTCTGTGCTGTAATGTTCTATGGTTCTAATTTAGACAGAGTCCTTTTGTGTCCAGTCCTTGATTTGCCTCGCAGAAACTGGCAAGGTATCTAAAAAACTGAAGGCCATCATAACCTCTTCCACAGCTGGCAGTGAAGCCGGACTTCCAGGCAACAGCAGACACTCTGTGCACTGCTATTAGCTATCCAGATCCCAGGGCGGTGCCCCAGGAGGTATTCAGGCTGCCAGTAACAAAGCCCAATGCTGTAACTGGGCAGAAGCAATGGGCATTGTCTTCTTTAAAATGTTATGATGCGGAGATGCCGTCGTTGGACTGGGGTAAACACAGTAAGAAGTCTCACAACACCAGGTTAAAGTCGAACAGGTTTATTTGGTAGTAAACGCTCGTTTACAGAATACTGATTAGAATGCGAGTCTTTACAGCTAATCAAGTATTAAAGGTGCAGACAATGTGAGTGGAGATAGCATTAAGCATAGGTTAAAGAGATGTGTATTGTCTCCAGACAGGACAGTAAGTGAGATGTTGCAAGCCCAGGCAAATCATGGGGGTTACAAGCAGTGTGACATGAACCCAAGATCCTGGTTGAGGCCGTCCTCATGTGTGCAGAACATGGCTATCAGTTCTGGCGGTGTCTGTTGCGATCCTCCTCATCTGAGCAGATCGTGTGTATACGGAGGTATATGGAGCTTGCAACAGACATCTCCAGACGCTGAAAGATGCCCTCATAAGAACAGGATATTGCGCTCAACTCATCGATTGACAGTTCTGATGCGTCACAGCGAAAAACCCCACTGACTTCCTCAGAAGACAAAAACGGGACGAGGTGGACAGAGTACCCTTCATCATCCAGTACTTCCCCAGAGCGGAGAAGCTACGACATCTTCTCTGGAGTCTTCAACATGTCATTGATGAAGACAAACATCTCGCCAAGGCCATCCCCACACCCCCACTTCGTGCCTTCAAACAACCACACAACCTCAAACAGACCATTGTCTGCATCAAACTACTCAGCCTTCAGGAGAACAGTGACCACGACAGCACACAACCCTGCCACAGCAACCTCTGCAAGACATGCCGGATCATCGACACGAATACCATCATCTCACGTGAGAACACCGTCCACCAGGTACGTGGTACATACTCTTGGAACTTGGCCAACGTTGTCTACCTGATATGCTGCAGGAAAGGATGTCCCAAGGCATGGTACATTGGGGAGACCATGCAGACGCTACGACAACAGATGAATGAACACCACTCGACAATCACCAGGCAAGACTGTTCTCTTCCTGTTGGCAAACACTTCAGCAGTCACGGGCATTTGGCCTCTGATCTTCGGGTAAGTGTTCTCCAACGTAGCCTTCACGACACACAACAGTGCAGAGTCGCTGAGCAGAGACTCACATGGGGATGGCCTCAACTAGGATCTTGAGTTCATGTCACACTATGTGTAACCCCCATGACTTGCCTGGGCTTGCAACATCTCACTTACTGTCCTGTCTGGAGACAATACGCAGCTCTTTAACCTATGCTTAACGCTTGCTCCACTCACATTGTCTGCACCTTTAATACTTGATTAGCTGTAAAGACTCACATTCTAATTAGTATTCTGTAAACTGAATGTATACCTTTATATGCCCTATTTGTGATCAGAACTCCCCACTCACCTGATGAAGGGGCAGAGCCCCGAAAGCTAGTGGCCTTTGCTACCAAATAAATCTGTTGGACTTTAACCTGGTGCTGTGAGACTTCTTAATGTGTTTACCCCAGTCCAATGCTGGCATCTCCACATCTTGGATTGGCAGGCCTGGCCTTTTAGAAACCATTATCATCAATCTTCCTGCTATTCGTAGAGAAATTCAGGATATACCAATTGGAACAGCATTGTGAATATTGAACCCTACAATCCAGAAAGAGGCCATTCTGACCATTGAGCCTGCACTGTGACTCCAAAAAAGCATTCTTCTTAAGGTCCATTCCCCTGTCCTACGCTGTAACCCTGTGCATTTACCATGGCTAATCCACCTGACCTACACATCTTTGCGCACAAAGGAGGAATTTAACATGGTCAATCTACCTAACCTGCACATTTTTGGACTGTGGAAGAAACTGAGGCTTCTGGAGGAATCCCATTCAAACATGGGGAAAACATACAAATTCCACATAGACTGTAACCTGAGGCCAGAATCGAACTCTGGTCCCTGTTCTGCTAAATTGAGAGGGGGATGAGCAGTGAGTGCACAGCAGTTTAATGTAATTGGCTTACCTGAGATAGTCCAGTAGGATACATTTCTGCTGGAGAGGTCTGAAATCAGCAAGAGCGATCAGAAGGAAGGATTGTTTTTTAAATTTTATGGTTCTGATTCAGTGAAGTGTAGACACATTTAAAAAGAACCACGATACTTTTTACAATATGTGTAAATCTTGAGCAGATAGAAGCACAATCTAACAAACGCAAACATATAAGTTTCATTGAGAACCCTCTATATGCAGAAATATGCATATATGCACCTCAATTAACATATAAGCATATGGTAGTCACTTGGGGTCAAATTAATAAACAGTGGCATGGAAAGGGGTGAATTTGACCTTATTCTATACAATTCTTCGCCACACATTGCCACTTTTGGGTGACAGCACCCGTAGCAGTTGGAGCTTCAGCGCAATTTTGGTTCTATTTCCAGTTTCTCACGCAGGAAGAAGTTATGGGAAGCTGACAGGTTGAGAGAGACAGACTAGTCAGATGCAAAGTTACAATCAAATCGGCCATGATCTTATTGAATGGCAGACAAGGCTTGAAGAGCAAAGTGGTGCATGCCTGCCCTTAATTTGTACGTTCAGTCATTGAGCATATTCAAGACAGAGACTGATAGATATAAACATATTAAACATATGAGATTGTGTGGAAAAATGATATTGGGATAGAAGATCAAGACATAATCTACTTGAATGACAGAGTAAACTCGAGAGGCTGAATGGGCACTCCTGCTCCTGTTTCCTATGTTCCTAAATTGGTCATATCAACAGAGAAGTGCTGAACTGCGGTCTAGCACAATAACAAGCTGAGACACAGTGTTAGGAAATTTAATTTATTTGCAATTTTTAATAACATCATTCCTTAGATAAAAATGCAATCTTACAGGAATATACATTGTCCAAATTAAAGATTAACCGATAACTTGTTTTAGGTCAATACATTCTAAATTTTACGTGCGAGGGCAAGACGGATTATCCCACCATAGACAGAATAACATTACAGTTACAAACTGTACATCGGTTATTTACAAACAATCTATTTTTCTGTTTCTTTAACAGAGTACAAAAGTGTCAAATTTAGTGACTCAAAACTTTTCAAACAGGTGGTAAAGAGAACACAAAAAGTTAAGGAATTAATCATGTATTCTGCATGCAATACTAAATAATAGTAATTTAAATAAAGCAACAGCTTTTGCAAACTCTACCAAGTGTTTCAGATAATTCTGGATTCACTCATGCCCCTGACAGAAATAACTTTCCACAACTAGCCAGTTACCTTGTATGCCTAACACATAATTTTGAGGACAGAAGGGAAAAAAGTGTTTGTGTAATTGTAAAAAGCAAGTGCTTTTCAAACATACGTGCTGCAATTTTTTCTCTTTTTGACATCTGGGGGGGCAATTCTCCGACCTCGATGCACCTGGCGCAGATCTCGCCAATCCCAGAGAATAGTATGCGGGCCTTAAACTAGGGTTCGTGTCCAGCACCAAACAGTTTGAGAGTCTCCTGGCCCCTTTCTAATGGCACAAACCAGATTAGCATATTTAAAGTAGTAATTAAATATGCACAGCCGTTTCAAATCTCAACACATGGAATTCACTGGCCTTTAGTCACAGCACAATAACAGCGAGAATCAGTACAGGTCTCCACTAGCAGAGATCTGGTGCAGTGGTCATGCTGGAGGCCCGCAGGCCACTGAAGCCTCCGAATGGCTGGGGGCATGGCTGGAAGATGCCTGTTGGGCAATGCCTACCTAGTGGGGCCCACCAGGCACACTGATGGGGCCCACCAGATACCCTGACAGTGGCCACTGGACATCACAGCTGTGGCCACTGGACAAACCGGCTCTGCTATTAGCCACAACCAATGTGCTGGGGCAGTGCCAAGAGAATGGGGCCTGAGTGGGGGCTATGATAGGAGGCATTGCAGTAGGTCTATTGGGGGGAGGGGGGGTGGTTTAGGTGGAGAGGGCAGTCAGGGGTCAGATAGGAGGACCCATCGGGAGGACCCCATTGCCATGCAACCTGTGTTGGAGAGGGGTGAAGGGGAACATACTGCTGATGTTGGGGAAATGATGAGCTGCCCTTAGGGAGCGAGGGTCTCCTCATTGCACTGTGAGATTGGGGCACCTTTGCAAAATAGCGCTCTGTAATCAGACTCACCGGTGTGTATAGCCTTCCTTATACTGGCATGGAACTCCTAATTCTCTAAAAAAAGTAACTGGGTGTGGGAGGAGTGTAGTGTAGAGTGCACCTGAGAGACTGGCGTGATCCCTCCTGTTTGCTCACTGTTGTGACACTTAGACATTTTTTGGGAGAATTCCATCCCAGCTCTTGTCAAAGCTGATCAGCATGTGGAATTCCAGTCCAATAACTGCCATTAAATATGGGCCTGGAACTTCCACCTAGTGACAATCGCCATCAGATTTCAGCTTCACGTGAATTTTTCAAGCCCTGACAGTTTTGCACATTTCTGGGTGGATCTTCTGAGCCCGGCATCTTGAAAAATGGCAAATGTACAGTCCCAGTAAGAACTCCATCCTGATACTGTAGCATTGGGGGAAGACAGGACATGCTCTCTAACTACCATAAATTTAAATGTTGAGTGTGGATGTTAGTGAATGGGTGAGTGGATGAATGAGTGAATGGTTTGGGTAAATTGGTAGGGTGGCAGCTGGGCAGGGTGGTGGGTGGCAGATGGATAAGTAGGTGAGTTGGTAGGTGGGTGGGGGAGTAGGTGAGTGGGGCCAGTCAAGTCATATTGGCTAGGTTGTCGGGGGGGGGGGTTTGTTGGGTGTGGGGATAGAAACCTGGGGGGGGGGGGGGGGGGGGGGGGCAATGTGAGTGATTGGTGAGGGATTGTTTCTGTCATTATCCAGGAGTTAGTCTAGGATTTTTCTGCTTAAAATTTCTTGGGTAATTATCCAGTTAAGTACAGCGGAATGTCCAAAGTCTCTGACTCTAAATCCGAGTCGGAAACATTCGCAGACATCCTGTGGAACAGAGGAATTGCCCATTAGAAGTTCTGTGGAGTTCTGTCTCTCATCTTGGATCATAGTCCCGGTCTCTGATGAGCTGGAGACTGGAAGATCTGTGTCATTGTCTCAGGGAAACCTTGCAACGTAAGCCATTGTTGTATTGCCACGTTTTTCCCTCCTGAGCTGCTTTGTGCAGCCCAAAACCAGCAAATGAATCATTTATTTACATACAGTTTCTAAGCCAGCACTCCATTGCATTGTCCATGTTTTATTCCTTAGTTTTTATTAGGTAACTGAAGACTTTAAAGAAAGTATGCCAAGTTGTTGTTTTAGATGATTAGCACATAATGCACCTGCAGCAGTGCTCCAACTATATGCTGCCCATTTTAAATAAGTATTGAAGAAGCAGCCACCATTCACACGTCATCAATAAAAATGTAGGCACTCCTCCACAGAATCCTTTACTCCCTTGTAACCATACCTTCCCCTAGTCCTCTAGGCCCAGGCACCTCCTTTTATAGACTGGTAACATCCTACGTTTATGACAGAGGCCCCTGGAGCCTAATTAAATTATGGAAGATTAGGTCTGTTTTGTTCCCGAGCACACATAGCGGCAACGCCACAGTTCCTAGGGTGCATAATCAGATCAACAATATATAAAGCTAACTACAAGGCCCTGTTCCATGCTGAAATTCTAAGAAGTTTGCCAAAGTTCAGTAAGACCTTCGGCTTGCATGTCATTAATATGCTCAAATTATAGGAATTCCAACCCCATTGAGTATTTAATATTGCAAAGCAAAATTTTCCAACAGAAATTAAAACTTTACCACATTACAAAAACCCTTATAAATATTGTACATCCAGAATAAACAGGGCTACATTCGAAGCACCTCTTTAATTTACAGTTTATAATAAGAATGAAAATTAAATATGTAAATCTTTCCTTTAATTAGCTTCAATATGAAAACAAAGTCAGAGGATTAAAACACAGGGAGAAAACAATGTTAAGACATACAACAGATGCTGGACACAGCCTAACTATTAAATGGGACACAATAAAATGTAAATAAGTCATGGCTGAAGCTTTTAATTCCCCTTCACAATTTTGCAACACTGTCATTAGCACTAGGTGCAAGCATAACACAAAAGATAGAAAGGGAGATGATCAAAACTGCTGATTAAATAACTGGCCTCGCAAACATTTAAAATGTTGTGAAGTTGAGAACTTTAATTACTGAATGGTATTTAAAACAATTCAACTTTAAAGTGTGAGATCCTTTGTCTTGTTTATAGTCTGCATTTTATAAAACTATATTTCCACATTTTTGCAGATTTAATGTACATGAAATACTTATTTCACAGTTGATAATATGGGCTAAATTATTTCTTTATTCATTGGCAGTGTGTAGTCTCCGTCCCCATCCCATGTAATCAAAATTTGCCACATGATGGTATCTCTTGCATGAAACCAGATATCATGCACACTCCTTCAGGTCCTCCATCTCCATCAGACTTTTTATATGTATACCAAAGTCACACTGTTATTAACAGACAATTATACTTAGAATATAATGCTAAGCAAGCTGGAAACAAATTCTACAAAATAAATTATTTGATGTAAATTATATATAAACCAATGAATACTGTGAATTTGAAGCTGCCATTCAATTGTTAAGTTTCTGTTGTACTGATATTGTGATGTACAATAAGTTCTAAAATTGCCTTTAATTTTTTCCAATTTTGCCATTATAGTATATGCAGATGGCTCTAAATCTCTTTTCTCCCATCAGGATTAGCACAGAGCCAATGGACAGCCATACTACTAATAGCAAAACTCAAGCAGAAAGCAATTGGCAGGGATCGATATCCGCTGACTGTGGAAGGAATCACCTTCCTGGAAAATAAAATGTGAGTAATAGTAAGTTGCAGAAATATAGGAATCTGTTTCTGCAACTTAGTAGAAATCCTTTATTTTGTACTCTGGGGTTGCAATCTGGACAATCTTTTGGTAGGTTTGGGAAACTTGGCTGTTTCCAATAATGAATTTCTCTCCAAAGTTCATTTTGAAAGATTACATAGAAATTGTGAAAGATCTATGCCTTCATGGAAATTTAACATTGGCATAGCTGTTTGAAAAAAAACACAAATATATAATCTACATTGGAAAGACATCAATCACACCCAAAAAGCAGCCAAGAGCATTGCTCATATTTGATGCCAAAATGATGAAAATTATGCTCAGCACTTCAAATATTTTTTCTTCCGATAAATATTAACAGCCCCTTGTAGTCTTTACATCCCTAGCAACAAACTGCAGATGGCAGGCTGGGGTACTGCATGAAATGTCAAATTCTCAAATATGTATGTTAAGGAAAACACTGCTTCATATACAAACATGGATAATATGTTACAAGTAAAGAAAAATACTTTACTCACTGAAGTGGAAACCAGTTTTAACCAAGGCAGTAGCCTCATAGACACTTAACAACTTTTGATAGTATGGATTGCACTCAACTCTGAATCCAAATGGGACAGCGAAAAGTTAAAATTTGAAAGAGCTTGCAAAATACAAATATAACTCTCCTTTCTTTGATGAAGTTCGATCTTACTGCAGCTATTTACTTATGCATTTCCCTTTTTCAAACTTATACACGAAGGTTCCTTCTTAAAAATATTTCACAGTACATTCAAAATAAGTGATTAAACTTTGAAACGGTTTTTCATCATAATGTATTAAATGACATTTAAAAACATGAAATAATGGACGTTAAATCTCCTGGAATATTTCTGTTACTATCTTAATCTTAGTTACATAGTTTTCATGCTTTGTTTATTCAAGTGGTACATCTTTTGAGCTTTAGGGAAATATTTTCTAACAAGTCTATAATTTCTGCAGGCCACTATTATCTCTAATTGTTTACTGACTGTCCTTCTGACTTAGTGTTTATTCAGATTATGTATGATGGACATAATTTATTTTCTCACGTACTGTAAAACAAACATTAATTAGGTCAAGTGAGGATGATTGTTGCACAGGGTCATCCTCATAAATAGAGAAGAGAGTGATTATATGACTTATACTTTATGGAAAAATTGTTGCATACGTAAATCCATTTTTACACACTTGATTATAATGCTTTTGAGTGTAAAGTATATACTATACAGCTTTACCAAGAGAAAGCTCAGATATGAGTCACCGAAAACAGTACTTTAAATTAATAATTAAATGTACAATTTAGGTCTGAAAAGCACACTTAATGTTGCCTCTGTCAGAATAAATGCATGTTCCAAATTTATGATGTCAACTTTTCTACACCTCTCATTTCTTATTCAAGAATTTGACCTAATAATATGTGGGTAAACATGGTCCAGATAATATTATTTTGGAAGTCAAACTGTGAAGTAGTTTTTTTTTAAAAACTGTACAATCTTCAAGAAGTTCACTGTCAATCATTTTACCTGTGACATCATTCTCAATTTTTGTGCTGTATGGAACACTTATTGAGGACTGCAGTTTTTGTTTTCACCACCAAGAGATGCTATTGCTTAATTTCCCTGCAGTGTATTTTGAATGGAGTGACACCACTATGGCTGACTATTGATCTACAGATGCTTTATGTAAAATTTATCGTGGAGTTTCAGAGAAATAATAAAAATATCTTTTCTTTATCAGTGAATGATCCTTTATGGGAGAAGTAAATATAAACCTGTATAAAATAAGCTAACTAATGTACTAATGTGTCATTAATTTCCCAGAAAGTATTGTAAGTATTCAGCTGATGGTAATCATTTTGTTTTGTTTCAGTTGTACTCTACAAACTTGATTTCTTCAGAAAACATAGCTTCATGGTAGAGAACTTAGCAATTTGTTGAAATTTACAATTTAAAGAAAAAGCTGAGATTCCATTTTAAATATAGGCACAAGAACAGGAAATTGCAACTTGAAAGGTTCAGAGAAAAATAAAGATAAGTTGAACGTGTAAATATTCATTGCAACTCCTTGCAGAAAACTTTCATGTGCTAAGAGATTGCAAGTCAAGGTAGAAACCAAAAGCAAAAAATACTCCTGCAATAACAGTGAACACAAGATATGCAAAATCAGTATACGTTAAATGTGTAAAGATGTTGCATCATCATAACTACAATTATGTATATTTTTAATGTTGATTAAAAATGTTTACTTCGTTCACACTTGGAAAGCATTTAAAAGTTAGCATATTTGATTAGTTTAATGATTTCCATGCATCAAACATACACCAGTGTATTCAACAAATTAATTAGAAAGGAACTGCTTGGCACAATATTTGCTTTTTTTTGTCTTTTTTCAAATACTAAAACTGAACTGAATTCAAGTATTACAGGTTCTCAAACAAAAGCAAATACAAGAATCCATCACACTGAATAGGTATAGATATATATTTCATACATTCAGAAATATAAATGTATATCTATATTTACTCAGTCTATACACATACATACTTGTACATAATCTTCGATTTAAAGTTAATTCCTTTATTTTGATTACAGTCACGCTTTATTGCATTGTTTTTGCATATCTTGTGGAACACAAGAGGATGGGATTTTGGTGCAAGACCAGTTAACAACTTTTGTTACTTTAATAAAATTTCCACTGTCTAACCCATTGTAGACCCAAATCTGCCAAAAATCCACTATACAATCATTCAAATAAATGTAAAATTATTTCAAAATGTCATGTGGGCTCTGAGCAGACAATGGATAAATGGTGCATGTTAAACTCAGAATCTTGATTCTATAATCCGTTAAGTTACCAATTTAAATAAAATATTATTCTCTAAACTGTAAATATTTTTTATTATGGGATGTATGCAGCAAGAACACTGAGTGATTCCACTTAATTAAGAACTTCTCTCTGAAATATAAAATATCTTGGTACCATAAAAAACAAGGATCAGACAATAATGAAATAAAAGAAACATAGAACGTGGCTGGTCAAAAATTGCTATAATACGAACAAGCACATCCAAATAAGAAATGGCCCTGCTTTCAGAATGCAATCCCAGTAGAAATAATTGGGATGAACAGTACACCAAAAAGCTCATAGATTAGCTATAAGCACTCTTACAAAGACCATCTTACTGACACATTCTCCATCATTAAAAGCTGAAGCAGGGATGGCCAAATGCATCTGTGAATTGATCATATTTCCTCTTTCCTTTTCCACAGAGCATCCATCTCTTAACTTCTTCAGAGTGTAAGATTCAAGGAATTTTACTTTCTGAGGTATTCTATAATAGGAGGGACAAATCCTTCATATGATATATTTTGTGTGCATACATATATTGTGTGTCCTCATTTTCATTTCTTTCTTTTAAAAACCAAAGCTAATCTAGTTGCTGTTTGAACAGCCATTCAGCTAAACAGACAACTTCTGTTAGATACCCAGCTTGTCCAAGGTCCCTCCTATACTCTTGAACCTTGACAATGTCTTAGCATATTTGAGATATTGGATAATATCTCTGCTGCAGGTTCAAAGGTCATGCCACTTTGCTACCTGAAGTCATGATTTTTATAATAATTTTAATTTTTTTAAAAAAGCATTCAGAGCTACAATTGCTCAACTCAACTTCCAATTCACAACAGCAAATGAAGAAAGCAGCTGTTCTGGTTACTTCATGTCACAAGAACAGTGAGGCACTTCTGAAACAAACTCATTTAAGCAAATAATAAAAATTATCATCTGTCATTACAGGGTGCTTACATAAATCATCTCATCTGCAAATTCCTCTTTGCTTTTTTCACAGTCCTGCTCCTCTTCTGTGCAATCTTGCACAGTATCAGGTTGCTGGTAGTCTCTGCAGTTTACAAAGGGTAACAGATTTCCATTTGGGCTAGCCTTAGTGTTTCCATTGAGCAGGTTGTCTGCTGCATTTTCCATCTCCTCGATTGTCATATCACAGGCATCAGCAATTTCCTGGGCTGTTGCCGCAACAAATTTTGGGTCTTGTGCATATCGACCAAGCCCCTCTGAGATCAGAACCTTTTAGGCAGATAAAAACATGGATATTACTGCAAAAGGCTATCAAATTGGCCATAGTAAATAAGAATATCTTCTGATGTATTGAACTATGTAATCTATGTTGTGGATTCTCTTTAACAAAAAGAGAATCAAAAACAGTGCACTGCGGTACTGTATAATAGAATGATTGAATGGCCTTCCCCCACTATTTGTTGTGTAATATTTCCTAAAATAGCTTTGCAGGTGTCAAGAAGAATGTAAAGTATTGTTTAAGAGATGAAAAGGGAAAAAAAATGGTGAATAGATTTACGATTTTGCTCACCTCCAGAGCACTTATTCAAAGGCTCAGAAAATGTCTGCACTTATTGGGCTGAGTTTAATGGTGGCAATGAAAACCGAAGGCAACCCTGCCAAGGCCATTTTTAGAAACCTCAACTCAGTTCAATGATGATCAGGCAATTAGCCTGTTGGGTGAAGATCCCACCTCAAAAAGCTGCTAGCCAATCACTGTTCCTGGGTACAGTGGCTACTGCTGGTTCTTGAAGTTGGCCTGAACCAGCAACCATAGAGGAGACTCAGGAAGGCTCATTGGGACAAGTCTGTTAGCTCCCAGTGCGCTGGTGTTGGGAGTTCTTTAGCAAGGGGTGGTCACCACAGGATGCCCAATAAGGAGGACCCCCCCCTCAAAACCAAGTCCATAGACTTTTTATATGGCGCCCCTTTACATGAGGCCATTAATTGGCCACTTAAGGATCACAATTGGCCTCGGGATGAGAAGGCTGTTCTCGGTCTTTCCTGGTTCCTTCTATGGCCTAGTGGTATAAGTCGCTGAACTGGTAAATCACAAGCCGAGGGGAATGCTCTGGGGTTCCAGGTTTGAATCACACCATAGTAGATGGTTAAATTTGAATTCTAAGATAAACCTGGATTTCCTGCCTCTGACTAAATCACATGGAGTCAGGAAGATGGTGGACTCTCCACCTTTTGATTCCATGCACCCATTCCTTAACCCATCTTCCATCCTGTTCCTATGGGTTGGATTAACTTCTGCCCACTGTCTGGGAATATTATGTATGATCTACTTTTAATCTGCTAAAGCACAGGTTTTAGCTCAGTGAATTTGTTAAAAGTAACTCTTCAATATTACATCATGTTAAACTATCCTGGACCATGTGTCATTAATCATATCACCAATGTAGGATTCTGACAAACAGTTATTCTCATTTCACAGATGTCGTGAGACCTGTTGAGATTTTCCAGTATTTTCTGTTTTTGTTTAAGATTCCAGCATTGCACTGATTTGCTTTTACCAATGTAGGCCTGTTGTTAAAAAATACTCTGTTGTAGCCTTGAAAAGCAAGAACTGTGATAAAGTTGGCAAAGCAATCTATAATACAAAAATGGCTTGAATTTACCAGCATGAAATTCTAGCATTATGGAAGCCTAGTGTGCTTTTGCAGTAACACTAGCTGCTTCAGGCACTATGCCCTATGGCTTGCCATTTTTAAGTAGAGTGCTCTCACAAGTGTCCTCAGCTTGTGTTGAAAGCCTCAGGAGTGCATTTGTCATGTCACATACCCCTAATGACTGATTTGACGCCAGAATGCCTACTTTAGACCATACGAGTCCGGACAACAAATTTGCAAATCGCTCCACAAGCAGCAGGTACTGAACTCCAATTTACACCCTTCAGCAGCATTATTTAAAGGTTTAGGCAACTGGTGCAAGTAGAGTAACTTTGAAGAACTGCTGCTCTTGATAAATGTCTGCAAGTTCTCTGGAGCGTTTTTGGAGCTGTTGCCATGAGATCAAATATTGTTATGATCTCACAAGGAGGGCTATGTGTGGACTGGTAACCGGTCTGCACAAAGGCTGCAATCGGCAAAGTGGCAAGGGGGTTAGAGGGTCTGGAGAGAGCGAACTCTGTATGATGCCCTCTGCCAATTTAGAGCTAGACACTTCTGTTTCTTTACAGTGACAGCAGGCTGTTTGACATGTCAGCCAGTGCACCCAATCTGCAGGTCGAACATTGCTTTCCTGTGATATGGGCAGGAAATAGGAGTGGAATAGAAAGAGAATGGATTTAAACTTATCATGGCAGCCAGTACTGTAGTTACTATTTCATAAAACAATTGCTGTATCACTGATGGAGCAGGAGGGGGAGATAGTTGGAACTTGGTAAGGGTGCCCTAGTTTTGCAGATGTTGGTATGAAGACTCTCGAGGAGGCATGAGGGAGGTCATTTTTCTGTAGTGGATGGTAGGGGAAGACCAGCCTCCCAAACAATGCATTTAGTAGCATGAGAGGTTGTTGGTGTGGTGAGTAGGAGTTGTTATGTGAAGAAATATTCATTAACCTTGAAGACTGTATGAGAACAGTCTTGGTTGAGATGGGACGGAAAATAAATACATTGCTATTTTGTAAATATTACGAACTCGTGGCAAAATTTCCTGGCCCTTCCCGCTGGTGGGATCTTCCAGTCTTCCCCAGCAATGGAAAGTGCAAAGCATGCAAAACACCGTAGACATCGGTGGGACTAGAAGTTTCTGCCACCGGCCAATGGTAGGCTGCCTCCACCGCTGAAAAATATCCCATGGGAAGGCCAGAAAATCCTGCTTGCTATCTTGAAATAATGAGCTCATGCCCCTTGCGCTTTCCTTTAGCTGCACAAAATTTCTTTACAATTCTAAAGAATTTTGCTCCACAGACGTTGTGGGGGTAATTTTACCATCAAGTTGTGCAGTATTTTTGGAGGCAGAGTGCATATGGGGGGGGTCCTAAAAATATGCTCAAAAAATGGGTCTGGAAGTCTCTCAGTTTTAAGTCTGCCCAGCACTTAGAAAAAAAATAGTAAAATTGCCCCCTGTGGATGGAATTGTTTCTGATATCGGTAAAGTCCGATGGTGGGTGGGAGATGTGGCATTGAGCCTGCCAATGGCAATGGTAGTTTTTACCACCATATTTGCAGCACTTAGAATCTGTGCTTGCCAATATTTTTCTCTATGCGTATCGCTGGTGGGTGGCCTCTGACTTACCCACCCTGCTATCAACTCAGTGCTTAAATGGTCTGGGCACCATATTTAAAGTACTTTTCTGTAAAGCAAGCATACTGTAGAGTTCACTTGTAAGTGATGGCTGCCAATCCCAGGAAACATTCTGCACCCAAGTTAAACCTCTGCCATCTGCTCACCCACTGTACTTCCCCCACGCACCCACTGCTCTGCCTCACCACTGAAGACACAGAATTGCATAGTGAATGCTGTGCTAACTTGAGTGCACTCACTTTGAGCTCGCTTTGGAATTTTGCCCACCAGGTCATGCCTCTTGAAACCAGTTGTACAGTATGCCATTCTGAGACCATGTTGCTGAAGATGCATTATTTGACATGGGGTTATGATTCTGGCGTATAAGCCTGATAATGATATGTTAATGTATTACAGTGAGGTTCCTGATGTTGAAAGGTGGGAAATGCCACTAACAGGGGAGGTGACGATTGTACCCTGCATTTCTGTTGATGGGAAGTGTGGTTAAAGCTTCCTCGCAATATTTTCTGCTTCTGCTGCCAAACACTCACAGTGCAACTGAGTGTGAAAAATCTTGACCTGTTTCTCCAAGAATAAAAGGAATTCTCCCTGCTCCCCCCCACCCCACACCAGCCAGGAGCATTTCTGTCCAGTGGGGATTACAGTAGCTTCCCACTTTTGGGGAACTAGTGGCCTAACCCTCCTGGAGTGAAAGTGGGGGGTGGAGGGCCCCCAGAGAATTGGATGCTGGAGGATGCACTGGCATTACCCAAGAGGCAAAGTGTCAATGCCAAGGCAGCACCTTGGCACAGCCCATCAGGCATGGGGCAGTGCCAATCAGGCAGGGTCTAGTGGCAATTAGTGAGGATGTGTTGTCCCACTGCCACTCTGTTGTCGGGATTGGAAGGGAAAGGGGGAAGGCCAACTTCCACTGACAAAAAAGTGAATTACTCCAGTTTTCACCCAAATTCGACACCTAGAATTTTGTTGAGAGAATTCCGGCCTACATCTTTTATCCAACATCCAGGAGAAGTAGTGGGAGATATGTCACTTGACCTCCCTCAAACTGCTGGAACTCATAATATTGAACATAAGAACATAAGAAATAGGAGCAGGAGTAGGCCATCTAGCCCTCCGAGCCTGCCCCGCCATTCAATAAGATCATGGCTGATCTGTCGCTGCTCAGTTCCACTTTCCCGCCCTCTCCCCATAACCCTTAATCCCCTCTCTTATCAAAAACCCATCAACCTGTGTCTTAAAAATATTTAGCGAGGCAGCCTCCACCACTTCGACGGGCAGAGAATTCCAGAGATTCACCACCCTTTGAGTGAAGAAGTTCCTCCTCAACTCCGTTCTAAACCACCCCCCTTTTATCTTGAGGCTGTGCCCCCTAGTCCTACTGTCTTTTTTGAGCGGGAAGAGTCTCTCCACCTCTATCCTATCCATCCCATTCATCATCTTATACGTCTCAATGAGATCTCCCCTCATTCTTCTAAACTCTAACGAGTACAAGCCCAGTTTATTCAGCCTCTCCTCATAGCTCAACCCCCTCAACTCCGGTATCAGCCTAGTAAACCTCCTCTGCACTCCCTCCAAGGCCAAAATATCTTTGCAGGTGCGGCGCCCAAAACTGCACACAGTACTCCAGCTGCGGCCTCACCAATGCCCTATACAGCTGCAGCAAGACCTCCCTACTTTTATATTCAATCCCCCTCGCTATGAAGGCCAGCATCCCATTCGCCTTCCTGACCACCTGCTGCACCTGCAAGCTGGGTTTTTGCGACTCATGCACAAGGACCCCGAGGTCCCTCTGCACCGTCGCCTGCTGCAGTTTTTCGCCCCGTAAGTAATAGTCCTTCCTACCATTCTTCCTACCAAAGTGGACCACCTCACACTTGCCAACATTAAATTCCATTTGCCATTTCCTGGCCCATTCGCCCAGCCTATCTAGATCCTTCTGCAGACTCTCCACACCCTCCGCACAATTTGCCGTTCCCCCAATCTTGGTGTCATCAGCAAATTTCGACACCCTACACTCGGTTCCCTCCTCCAGATCATCTATATAAATGGTAAAAAGCTGAGGCCCCAGCACCGACCCCTGGGGCCCTCCACTAGTCACCATCCGCCAATCCGAATAGCACCCGTTGACCTCCTGAACCCAGGCAATTTTCTGCCTGACCGCCAAAGAGAACAGTAATTCCGGGCAGCAACCTGTGCTGTCTACCATCTTGCTATTGAACAGGTAGCAAAAAATGCCTGGCCCTCATTTACACTTAACTATTAGAAAATTGGAAACGGTGCTTTAAGATTAATTCAACTCCGTGTGTCTTCCCTCCTCGTGCACGTCTCACTTCTGGAACAATGGATAATTTGGTGACAGTCAACCAACCCACCCTTGGGAAAAAAACCTCCATTAAACTTTTGATTCTGGAATCACATAAAGCCATAACTTGTATTTTATTGTTATCTGGCTCCTTAATCCCTTTCATTCTCAGTTCCCTTTTTTACTGTATGAATGCGAAAAGGGGTGGATGTTGTGAAACCCTTTTTTGTGTGTTGAATGTATCTGAAATAAACCAACCCCTTTATTTTATCTAATTTTGAGTTTGCTGTTCGAGTTATTCATAGAAGATTGCAACATTGCAAATTTAAGTGTTGTGGAAAACATGCCATCACTTTTAAAAGGAGGAAATTAAAAATCAAAAACAGCTTTCTGTTTACGGATAGTTAATGAGAGGAGAAACCAGGGCTGTTTAAATTAACCCCCTTCATGTCCATAACAGAAAAAATAGACTTCTTTTGGCACTACTGTCTGGTCCTTGGTGGCAGTCACTGACAAATGACCTTCCTGACTTCCTACTCCCTTTTTAGGGTGGTCCTTGTGGGCCTCTTGTCCTATGCAGAACCATGGCACATATACTCCTGACCACTTCCACCATTAATTCCTCTAATGCTGCATTCTTCACCCTGGAATCCTCTGCCCTTGTGTTCCATTTTCTGTGTTTTATATCGTAACAATATTTTCCAGAGCTGCTTCTCTCAAAGAGCAACTGGCTACCTTTTAAGAGCAGAAGTCTGGCTGCACCACAAACTATTGACAAAAAGCTGTTCAGCTCTGTGCTCAGTACAGAGGACTCAGCAATGCAAAGAGGCTGCAGTGTGAAGCACACATTCAGCCTTCAGTGACAATCATGTAAAGAGGTGGGGGCCCCAAATTTCCATGCTGTTCACCTCCAAAGGAACTGACATTGGCAGTTCATAAATCACAATCTCCCATACCAGGGAAAAACAACTTTTAGCTCAGCATCTCTACAAATTGGTTCAGGATCTCCATGGCTTACAACTCTTAGATTACTGATAGATTATACTTTCAGCAGGGCAGTCTTGCTCAACATGGATGGCACATGTCAATGTTAAGGGTATTTTAGCATTTAATTCATGCTACAAATGAACTGTAAATGCTTGATGCTTTCAACAAGTGTGAAAGAAAAAGTATTATTCCCAAATAGACATTGGCCAGAATTCTCTGGCTGTTCACATCAACGGGACTCCTGGCTTCAACAGGAATTTTCATTGATAGTGGAAGGACCAGAGGATCCTAGAAAAATGCTGAGGGGAGGCCAGAGATATCATGCATCAAGTATAAATTAAATCACTTATACATATGCAAAAGAAATAATAAGTTGAATGGTAGACTCTCTAACACCTCTGCTGTCAACACAATAATAAAGAGAAATATTCCACGTTAATTGTTCACTTACCGCCCCTACTAAACTACCAGCACTGCCATGAAACTCAGTTCCTTTTTCCTTGAAGGGATAGGGCACGGTCAGAGAGACTGGCCTGGCCTTTTTGATATTTCCATTTGAGTTGTCAGAGTTCCAGGAGCTGCGGTTTACTGATGGAAGGCTGCTGTTTAGTTTCTCATAGGATTCAATGCCATCCAGAAAAAATGTTGGAATATGCTGCTGCAACCTCCTTTTACTACATGGAGTTGCTGGAGGTGTGGCACATAGTCTGGAAAATTGTGTTGGAGAATAGCTTCTCCTCAGCAATGGATTTAGTCCTGCAACAGCCAGTGCCTGTGTGGTGAAAAGGGACACTTTGAGAGACAAATACAGGCACATTACGATAATTAATTTAAAAAAGTTATTCAACAAGTTGTCACACAATTAACTTCTGACAGTACTATTTGTAGCAACCGTTTTTAACAACGGTTTTACAACCATTGAATATACTGGACACAAATTACAGTGCATCATCACTTGCAATTTTGAAGAATGATGATACCAATTAGAGATCAGACCAATATGATAGAATATCTTTTTTATGTGCAAAATAATGCATTAGGAAGATAATTTTCACCAGAAACATAATGGTTATTCTTCGGGATTAAAGCACAAAATGTTGGAAAAACTCAGTGGGTGGAATTTTAGCCTGCCACAGGAATCTGAGCAGGTGAGGGGCAAACCATGGAAAGGTCCACGGGATTTTATGATTTTGGGATTTGGTAAAATCCCGCCCTTTAAGTCTGGCAACATCTGTGGAAGGAGAAACGAAACTAATGTTCCATTTGAGTTGTCAGAGTTCCAGGAGCTACGGTTTACTGATGGAAGGCTGCTGATTAGTTTCTCATAGAGCTGAAGGGAGGTAGAAATGTGATAGATTTTATACTGTTGAATCGGTTACTCTCCAGGCTTTCATTGGTGCTGGATGATCTTTATCATCTACATTGGAACAACCACACTTCCTTTAGTGCCTTCCCTGAACCATGGTCCCCAAACCACGGTGCTTCTTAATTCTTAGTATGCCAATGTTATGTTTGAAGGCAAATATCTGAATGTGAGTCTTTTTCCTTTTTTTTCCAACTTCTTGCTTTATGCCTAGCTCAAGAAGTAGTGTGAGAAAAAGTGGTTTCAATTTGTGGGGTACTAGTACAATAATAATGAAAGAGAAAGCTAATCTGTTGGGAAGGGTTCCACTTAAAGATAGTTCAAATCTGTTCCCTGACAATCCTACAACTAGGGCTGTGGATAGGGCTTTAAAGTAAAAGGTGTGGGATGGTAAGCAAATGAAGGGGGATTTTGAAATCTAAAAAATAAAAATAAAGGTAATAAAGCAGTGTACTGATTTGGATGAAGATAAGCAGGGGAGTCATGAAAGGACAGACAGAGTTTGACGATAAGAGGCTATCAGCAAATGAGATCTGTGTAAAGAATAGTGGTTAAAGTCTCTTTAAATTGAAGTTTCTTTGATAAATGTTCAAAGTAGTTGTAATAAGACGAAAATAAACCAGTGGAACAAATATGGATAAATGATTTAGATTTAATCACCGTAACAGAGACACGGGGCCTGATTTGTTGTCCAGGGCCAGGAAATAAACGTAGCTATGTTATTGATGGAGCAGGAGAGGGAGAGAGCTGTAACTCATGTAAGAATACCCTTAGCTTTCCTGATGTTGACCTGCAGATTCTCTTGGAGGCAATGCAGGATGTCCTTTATCTATGGTGTATGGTAGAGGGAAAGCCACCTCCTCAGAAAAACAGGTCTGAATCAAGTTGGCAGAGACCAACGGCAGTTGGAATGTGGTCAGAATGAATTGGGTCTAACAGAGGAAGAGATTCAATGACCTTCTTCACTGTGGCAAAGTGAGTGTAATGTAAGATCCTTATGATATGCATCTGAGTATTTAATCTCCAGAAGCAACACCAGCTAAGGAGCTCAAGACTGAATGTTGCTCCAGAACATAGGGGAAATTTGTGAATGCAGGGCACTTAGCCCTCATTAAGGCCCAGAGCCAAAGTACTGTTGAGGACTTGTCAACACTGTTATAGGCTGCTACTCATGTCAAAAAGTGATTACATTGGTCATAGACCTTCTGAAATGGCCAAAAAACCACTCAGCACAAGAGCAATTAAGGATGGACAATAAATGCTGGCCCAGCCAAGGATCATTCTCATGATCTCTTCGACTGCATTTCAAACATCACGGTGTAATGATAAGTTATTATGTCAAAATCAGGCCAACAGCTGCCAGAACACACCTCAGGATAGGTGCACCCTCCACAGACTTAGATAAAGTCACCTTGGTAGGTTCTCTCATGGGGTTAGATAGGGTGGCACTCGGTGAAGAGGACATCACTATGGTATAAAGTAGGTATCACTGTAGGATTAATGTGGGATTGAACGCAGTATAGATCATGCAGTGATGTAAGAAGGCATATGTAGTGTTGAGCACTACATAGTAGTGACCTAAGCATGGAGATAGCCCTTAGCCTGCACTCTTCATTGTAATACTGTAAATAGTTCTGTTAATTAAGACTTACAGTTTACCTATTGAAGACTACAAAGATTTATTTAAGATACACCATACTGTAACTAACATGCTCTCAACACAGTGGCAGCTATGGTTCAAAACCCTTCAACTGTGCTAACACGTTGAAACAAATCGAGATGCTGGAAGACCAAGAAAAACTTCAACAAAAATTCTGACTTGAGAAAAACTCCCAACAGAAGCTGGAGGTGTAGAAGAAATTTACGAGAAAACACTCCAGAGAAAAGGCCTGGAAACTCAAGGCAGAGACTTTTACTGTAGCAGAAGACTTCACTGAATTTCCCTTGCATGTCCATCTTCAGAGTGTAGAATTCACACAGCCTATAAAGGTGAGCTAAATCTTTTAAAGTTCCAGGCTGGAGCTAGTCCTGAGAACTCTTTTCCTAATTCAGTGTCAGAGATGCCATTGCAGGAAAGTCCACTGCTAAAACGCAATTCCCCAGGCACAGCCCTAATACATGGCCTCTGAACTAATAAGATCAGAAAAGTAATTAATTATTCAAATCCCCCAGGAGATAGCAACTGTCCAGCTCAGGAAAACGTCAAGCATAACTTTAAATTGAATGTCTTATTACTCACCATAATAAACTGTGGAACAAAATAACTCAGGCCACAGTTGATGTGGCAACCATTGCTAAGAGTCTTCTTCCCAAAACAGGCAAGTGTGGGAAATTCCTTTATCTCTTAGTCAATGATGACACCACTGAAAAGACTGTAAGCCCAAAAGGTTGCACGTACAATTTAAAAATTCTTAATGTCGATCACAATTCAACACTTCCAACTCAATATGGGCTAACCCAAGACCCAGACCAGTCACAAGATTGGGGACTTTGTTTGAAAAACTTCCTGACATACAACATTGCTTCAGATTTAAAGAAAAAGTCTGTAGACCAACAAGGTAAAGAGGATCTAACCCCAGGCAAGTTAATCTGGATAGTTAGCCTGTCTGAATTCTGTGAACAGCATCAGGCAACTTTAAGGACAGAGAATAAAACATGGGGCAGAAGTCATCCCTAAGTTTAGTTCAATATAAAAGCAAATTACTGTGGATGGTGGAATCTGAAACCAAAACAGAAAATACTGGAAAATCTCAGCAGGTCTGATAGCATGTGTGGAGAAAAACCAGATGTAACATTTCAAGTCTGGATGAATCTTTGTTAGAGCCTCTTCTGGCAAGCTCATCAGGCGTCAATGACATAGAGACAATCCAAGTTAGAGAAAGCAATTCCCGAACTGGCCAGCAGAGTGACTGTGCCAGCACTGTGGTGTGAAGCAGAGAACATTTTCCTGCATGTACAGCCCAATGTTTCCACTGTCACAGGATAGAACACTACAGCAAACTGTTCAAGTCAAACTCCAAAAAGACATCAAAGGCCAAAAATAATCCAAGAGGTCAAGACTGAAAAACAGGAGAGACACAGCCATGCTTCTTGGGTGAGGTCAACGAATGTGATTTCTCATTTGGGAATCCAGACATGTTTGTCAATAGCCATCTAAATTTAAAATTAGATTCAGGTGCCAGCATGACAGTCCTGTTGGACAAGGAACTATGGCTCAAAGACCTCTGGCTTTGAATGACATGCATTTCACTTGACTCTGATTTATAGTCATTGGCATGATCCTGGAATTATTGAGGTTCAGCAGGAAATAGCTCTTTGAGCTGATGCGCATCATCCGTAAAGAACTTTCTTTCTCCTGAGCAGGGATACTCAATGGTGTAGACTCAATGGGCCGAATGGCCTCCTTCTGCACTGTAGGGTTTCTATGATTCTATGATACCTGTGTAGCATGGATCTCATCCAGATGGCAGAGGATGTCAAGATAATCACTGTCATTTGCAAACTAGAACTGCACGGTGTCAAGTACTGAAACCCTAAAGAGTATTCAGATTCAGACTTCAGATCTGAACCCTCCTTTCTTTTCAGAGCAGCTTTGCCTATTCACATTGCAGGTTCCAGAAAACCCCCGATGGTCAGACCACGAGATAATCATAAGGCCTCCAGTGGAAGTGGTAAGAGAGTGATTAGCAATCCGGGAAGTGTCTACTCCACCTATAATGATAGTACAGCTTTTTGACATAGCAACCACCATGTACACAATGCAGCTTCCAGCCAGCATGTCACAATCACAATGGTTGCTGGATTCCAATAGCAGTCTCTCACCATCAATAGTAAAAACATGGGTGAACTTAATAAGAAATTTTCTTCTCACTACAGGAATGTTCTTCTTCAGTCACAGAAGGCATCGATACAGCTAATACATGGAAAGGAAAGAAATAAGCATGATGTTTATCCATCCCATAAGAAACTACTCAGCAATGACTGATCAACACAACAGTTGAGCTGACCAAATATGGTTCAACATAAAGGAATGTGGAAGAAAAGAATGAAATCACACCTAAATGCCAGTTTAACCTCCAAGTCAACAGGAAGAACTAGGAACAGCAGTGTCTACCACTCCTCTAACATAATGGAAAACAAAATCTGGAAGGGTAATAAGGCCTCCAGGTCACCCGATAAGAAAGTTGAAGGGAGAAATGGGGAAATGAGAACGTTGGAATTAATGCTAATAACAATAATGTAGCAATACCAATCATATGCTAATAACAATGTAAATGTATGAGTGTGGGAAGTAAATGAGTACAATTTCATATATAGTGGATAAAGAATTTGGAGGAGGTATAGTATAAGTGTGTTACATATTTGTATTAATTTTTATTAGCTTCATTAAGCTCTGTTGTATTAATGTATTCAAGTATTCACTGGAAGTGATGTCACTAGTCACTAGCGCAAGAAATAGAGAGAAACCAAGCAGCCATGGGGGGCGGCATGGTAGCACAGTGGTTAGCACTGCTGCTTCACAGCTCCAGGGACCTGGGTTCGATTTCCAGCTTGGGTCACTGTCTGTGTGGAGTTTGCACATGCTCCTCATGTCTGTGTGGGTTTCCTCTGGGTACTGTTTGCTCCCACAGTCCAAAGATGTGTGAGTTAGGTTGATTGGCCATGCTAAAAATTGCCCCTCAGTGTCCTGAGAGGCATAGGTTAGAGGGATTAGGGGGTAAATGTGCAGGGATATAGGGGTAGGGTCTGGGTGGGATTGTGGTCAGTGCAGACTCCGGCACTGTGCCAGAGGATTGGAAAACAAGTGCCGGAGGATTGGAAAATAAGTGCTGGAGGATTGGAGAAGTGCCAGAGGATTGGAAAACAGCTAATGTTACACCGCTGTTTAAAAAAGGTAGCAGACAAAAGGCAGGGAATTATAGGCCAGTTAGCTTAACGTCTGTAGTTGGAAAAATGCAAGAATCCATCATCAAGGAAGAAATAGCAAGACACCTTGAAAAGAATGGTTTGATCAAGCAGATGCAGCACGGATTCATGAAGGAGAAGTCGTGTCTAATGAATTTATTGGATTTCTATGAAGATGTGACTAGTACGGTAGACAGAGGGGAACCAGTGGATGTGGTGTTTTTAGATTTCCAGAAGGCGTTTGATAAGGTGCCTCACAAAAGGTTGCTGCAGAAGGTTAGGGTACACAGAGTTGGGGGTAAAGTGTCAGCGTGGATTGAGGATTGGTTTTCTAACAGGAAGCAGAGAGTTGGAATCAATGGGTGCTTTTCTGGTTGGCAGTTGGTGACTAGTGGAGTGCCGCAGGGATCAGTGCTGGGGCCTCAACTGTTTACCATTTACATAGACAATCTGGAGGAGGGGGCTGAGTCTACGGTAACAAAGTTTGCTAATGACATGAAGATGAGTGGAAAAGCAAATTGCATGGAGGGCGCGGAAAGTCTGCAGAGAGATCTGGATAGGCTGTGAGTGGGCGAGGACCTGGCAGATGGAGTATAACGTTAGCAAATGTGAGGTTATCCACTTTGGTAGAAATAATAGTAGGAGGGATTATTATTTAAAGGGTGAAAAGCTGCAGCTACTGTGCAGAGGGACCTGGGGGTCCTTGTGCACGAATTGCAAAAACTCAGTCTGCAGGTGCAGCAGGTGATCAAGAAGGCAAATGGAATGTTGGCCTTTATAGCGAGGGGGATAGAAAATAAAAGCAGGGAGGTCTTGCAGCAACTGTACAGGACACTGGTGAGGCCACAGCTGGAGTACTGTGTGAAGTTTTGGTCCCCTTATTTACGAAAGGATATATTGGCCTTGGAGGGAGTACGGAGAAAGTTCATCAGGCTGATACCGGGGGTTAGCTTATGAAGAGAGATTGAATAGACTGGGCCTGTACTTGTTAGAGTTTAGAAGGCTGAGGGGGAATCTTATAGAGTCTTACAATATACTGAAGGGGCTAGATAGGGTAGAGGTAGAGAGATTTTTCCCGCATAGAAAGGAAAACAGAACTAGAGGGCACAGCCTCAAAATAAGGGGGGAGGGCAGTTTAGAATGGAGTTGAGGAGGAACTTCTTCACTCAAAGGGTGGTGAATCTCTGGAATTCTCTGCCCATTGAAGTGGTGGAGGCTACCTCGTTGAATATATTTAAGTCATGGGTAGATAGACAAGGGAATTAAGGGTTATGGGGAAAAAGCAGGTAAGTGGAACTGATCCACTTCAGATCAACCATGATCTTATTGAATGGCGGGGCAGGCTTGAAGGGCTAGATGGCTTACTCCTGCTCCTATTTCTTATGTTATGTTCTTACGTTCAGACTCAATGGGCCAGATGGCCTCTTTCTGCACTGTAGGGTTTCTATGTTTCTAGGACACACACTGTAAATAAAGCTCCATTGTTTTTAACCCTCCAGTGCTTTCTATAGTTATTCTCCAATATGCAAATAAAAACTGGAAACCAGGGTGATTAACGGTGCTTGCTAGCCACATGGGATGAAGAAATTGGCGAGAAAAAGTCAGAAAAAGAAAGGTCAGAAAATAAGTCTTTTGCATGTGCTCTGGATCTAATGGGCAAGGTGGATATGAATAACGATATTCTGCAGCAGGTATAGAGCTGGCTGTGCTAAATAAGAGGCTGAAGCTCAGGTTGTTGCCTTGCGTGAAAGAAGAATGCTGTCTTGGTTTGTTCTTGCTTCTTATTTTTACTTAGAGCTTGCTTTTTGTTCCTGGAAGTGTGTTGCAAAGTGTACTTACAGGAAACTTCCATTTGTAAGAAAAATGATGGGAGCTTTCAGTGTCATGGAACCTTTGATCAAAATATGGAGCGATGGAGCTCCTATACTGAGCATTTTGACTACCTTGCGCAGAAAAGCAAAATAACTGAAGGTACTATGGTGTCCACTTTCCTGAGTGTGATGGGGGAAAAACATTTAATCACCTCTGTAGTTTAGTGCAACCTGAGAAGCCAGGCAATAACATGTATGAGCACAGCATAGATATTTTGTTAGCACATTTTTTTGCTGAAACTTTGATGAATGCAGAGTGCTTTAGATTACACAAAAGAACAAAGAGGGGGAGTCAATCGTACAATTCATGGCTGTGCTTAAAAAAACTTGCAGAATATTTTGAATTTGGAGATGTGCTGAATGACACAATTTGGGACAGGTTTGTTTGTTGTCTGCAAGGTGAAGCAATATAGAAACAAAGGAAGCTCAGCATTTGAGTCTGAGTACTTGAATACACAAAATCGCTGCTGAATCGACATCAAAGAATTTTGATATTTGTACATGTTAGTGATGTGCAAAGCTAGCATATTTTGCTGCTGAATGCTCGTGCAAAGACATGGTACATCAAAGCTATGGAATAGAAAATCACATAGGCCGTGCCTGCAGGAACAAAAAGCAAGCTCTAAGTAAAAATAAGAAGCAAGAACAAACCAAGACAGCATTTAAACAGACACGTCCATGCTGAACAAAAAGGTCGAAAAAAACAAAGTAACTCACGGTTTGCAGAGAATTATCTCTTATGTGCCAGTCATAACTAGTGATGGGGCTCAGGTTAGCTCAGTTGGCTGGATAGCTGTGATGCAGAGCAATGCCAACAGCACAGGTTCAATTCCCGGACCAGCTGAGGTTATTCATGAAGGCCCTTCTCAACCTTGTCCCTTGCATGAGGTGTGATGATCCCCAGGTTAAAATCTCTCCCTCAAAGGGGAGAACAACCTATGGTCATCTGGAATTTTAGCGACTTTACCTTTTATCTATATACAGATACTGGGTCACTCCTCAGCTGGATGGACAGCTTGTTTGGATGGGCAGCGAGTAAGGATGGAAGTTGACACTGGGGCAGCATCCTCACTGGTGCCAGAGACTGTTTACAAGAAGAAACAGTAAAAAGTCTGACAACACCAGGTTTCAGACTGAAACCTGGTGTTGTCAGATTTTTTACTGTGTTTACCCCAGTCCAACGCTGGCAATATGCGCTACAAGAAGAAACTCAAACACACCTCCTTGAGCCATTAAGGACAGTGCTGAAGACTTACACAGATGAAGTGGTTCTACGTAAGAGCTGCATCGAGGTAGCTGTGCAACTGAATGGCAAACAACAGATTAGTTGTAAAGGGCGACTATCCAGTGTTAATGGGTCGTACCTGGCTGGAAAAGATTCAACTGAACTTCGGGCTGAAGTTAATATGATGACCAATGGAGATTCAGGCCTCACAAAAGTTTTAAAGAAACATACTGTTGTGTTTGATGGAGCATTAGGGAACATAAAAGCAAGATGTAACAGCTAAGCTGAAAATAAAAGGAGGAAATCAACCAAAATGCTTGAAGACAACATCTGTACCATATGGTATTAGGCTCAAGGTGTAAGCTGAGTTGGAATGACTTGTGAAGATGGAAGTTTTGGAACCTGTCAGCATTAGTGAGTGGGCCATGCTAATAGTTTCAGTTATCAAGAAGGATGAATCAGTAAGGATTTGTGTCTTCGAGGTCGTCACAAATCCAGTATTATGTACAGAAAAGTATCCGTTACCTCACATTGAAGAGTTGTTTGTGGGATGAACGTGGACAAGAAGTCAGAAGAACTTCTGACAATTGTGATACACAAAGGCTCTTTCGTGTACCAAAGATTGCTGTTTAGTATCACCTCTGTCCTATGTTATTTCAAAGGGCAATGGATCAGATCCTGAATGGACTGAGTGGAGTCCAATACTTTCTGGGTGACATCCTAGTCATTGGAAGAGGTAAAGAGGAACATCTTGAGAATCTGGATGCCACCAGAGATTGGAAGACTATGGTTTGAGAGTCCATAAGAACAAGTGTAAATTTTTCCAATCCTCCATCGAGTATTTGAGACATGCAAATCAACACCACAGGTCTTCACAAATCTTTAAAAGTGAAGGCAATCACAGAAGTGCCTGCTCCTCAAAATGTTAACCAGTTACATTCCTTCCTGAGATTGTTGAGCTATTATGGAAGATTTGTTCCAAACTTGGAAACTATTCTGAAAGTGCACTCATCCAGAAGATTGGAGCTATCAATACATTCAGGGTGTGTTTGATGGGGGCTCAGGATGATCATTCTGCTGACACTGAAGAGTGTTAGAGAAGTTACATGAAGGCCATTGCGGATTCGGACACATAAAGGAAATAATGAGGAGTTATTTCTGGTGGCTTAGACTGGACATGGTAGTTAAAAAGAAAGCCAGAGCATGTTCTTATTGTGTGAAGGTAAGGAACTTGCCACCCTTAGATCCACTACATCCATGGGGATGGCCTGAACAGACACGACAAAGAGTGCATGTGGATTTTGCAGGACCTTCCAAAGGGCGTATGTTCCTTAATAATAGCTAAATGGACAGAGGTTGTGATGAAATCAACCTCATCAGAGAAGACTATCGAGAAGCTAGGAGAGGTTTTAGTCCATTTGGATTCTCTGAACAACTGGTAAGTGATAACAGACCTCAATTATTCTCACAGGATTTTGAAGATTTCTTACAAGAGAATGGCATTCAGCATATGAGGTCCGCATTGTATCATTCTGTGACTAACGGATTAGCAGAGCTTTTTGTCCAAACCATGAAATACAACCTGAGAGCAATCAAAGAACAAGGTTCCCTGGTCCAATGTCTTAAATTCCCATAAGTGTACAGGAATACTACACATTCATCTCCTGCATTCCTAATGATGAAGAGACAACTACGTTTGTCATTCGACCTATTGCAATCTCCGAAAACTAAATGATTTTACAACAGTAATAGTAAATACAAATGGAATGGTGGCAAGGCAAAGCAAAGTATAGAGTCTTCCACCAAGGAAAAGGAGTTTTGGTCAGGAATTACTCCACAGGGGAGGAATGGGTTCCTGCCACAATCCTTGCATGGACTAGACTCATTTCTTATACTATCCAGACTGCAGATGACTTTGACTGCGATTCTCCCATCCCAATGCGCTAATTTTTTAAATGCAGTGGGCTGGGAGAATCTCGCAGTGGTTGTATGAGCATTTGTGCCTTGCTTGTGTCTTCCAGCACTGGATTTCTGGCAGTGTCTGCTCTGCACCAGGAATTGGCAGGGAGACGCGGAAATGATTTAAATGAGATTCGCAAGCCCAGGATTGAAGTCTTGGGATCTGCTAGCTTCTCCCACTAACTCCCCACTTTTGGGCCTGACCTTGCTGGAGTGAAATTGGGGCCACCCAGGGGGGGTTGGGCGGTGGAGGGTGCTACCCTTTTGGCATAGGCACCCGGGCAATGGCAGCCTGAATGCCCTTGGCACTGTCCAAGGTGCAAAACGCCAATTCCCAGGGAATACCTTGGCACTGACCATCGGGGATTGGGCAGTGCTTATTGGGGTGAGGCCTGGGGAGGAGCCTGATAGGGTGGGGCCTAGACAGCAATCGGTGGGGGTGGGGGGTCCTGCAGCCACTCTGTGTAGGGAACAGTTGGGGTAGGAGGGAGGCCAGCGATCAGGGAGGGCTGGGTGGGCACGGACTGGTCAGCTGGTGGGGCAGTTAGCCTGCTGGGGTGGTCGGAACTGTATGAGGGGTTAACTGTGGGGACGGGGTGGAAAAAAAAATCGAGGGGGGGCTGGGCCCAGAATGGTCAAATGCCAGCGATTGGGTTATGGGGGATCTATGTTGCAAGAGTCATGGGCCTGGCCAGCAATCAAAGTGGCCAGCAAAGAGGGTCAGTATGGGGCCACTGCACATGTGCTGATCTTGGCACTGACACATCGGCGCATGCACAGTGGCCTGCTCAGTGTGCTGATTTCAGCCTCTCCAGCAGGAATATGCCCCTGTCCCCTGAAATTTAAGGATATTCACGCTAGTGTCATCTGCAGTGCAGAGTGTGGGAGAATATTGTCTGAACTCCCATTGATAAAGACAGTGTGAATTACTCCAGTTTTCATGTGAATCGACACTTAGAAATCTTTTTTAAGAGAATTTCAGTCCTTATCTGGAAGAGACATGTGGACCGGTTGTTGGCTGGAAGAACAGATTCGCAGGAATCGGAACCTGTGACAATGCTGGTTCAATCATACAAAGTCCTGACCTGAACCTTCCTATAACTCCAACGGACGCTATGAGGAAAGCAATATCTCACCTGCTGACCAGACACAGAGACAACCTCTAATGCTTATGCCAACATTACTTAAATCAACCAATCATGACACTTGTGCAAAGACAAAAACACCAGAGGTTACCACCGGTGTAAAGAAGACGCCAATGGTTCGCTCAACAACCGTTCCAATAGCAATGACCTCCAGACCATTTGGCCTATTAATAGTGACTGACTTATTGATTAGTGCTGATCTCAACATATACTAGAGTGACACAGCAGGCCTCAACAGTGTGTTTGGACACTGCATGCTCCTTCTCCAAGGACATCCAGCTGCGATTGTAGCTGCTGTCAAGAGGTAGTCAGTCAGGTCGAATGACCCCTTCGATCACCCCTGCCTGGCAAGTTTGGCCAGGCCCAGGAGTAGGTTCACGAAGAGGTCCTCTGCCTCCTTCCCCCCTCCCTACACTGGTGCCTGTAGATCAGGAGCGTGGAAGTGCAAACCAAACAGCAACAAAAGTTTTGGAATAACTAAAAAGGGAGTGCAGTCTATAACAATTAACATAGACATAGTCCATGGACTCTGCAAGATTGCAAATAGGGCATGTCTTTTGGGAGCCCATGAACCATTGCAACCTACCATTGTACAGAACTGCTGCATGCACCACCCTCCACTCCAGGTCTCCTAGATAGTGGGGGAGGATCCCTCCATTGAGGGACCTCTGCCATTGGATGGCAGCATGGTCTGCCAAGGTGTATCTGGACGATAGGTGATGACACGGTAGTGGAAGGTGTGCAGCAGCAGCTTGTAGAGGAAGCGCCTCTGTGCAGTAACAAAGGGCATGGAGGGCATTTCCTCGAGGCAGCTCAATCTGTGGGATGCCTGACCCGGGAAGTTATTTTAATAAATAAATTTTCCCAGTAGGAGATATCTTTCCGTCGAGCCTCCTCCATGATGTGTCCCCGGCAGCGTATTTCTTCTGCCAGGTGCACTGCCTGAATTATGACATGCAGCTCCTGTACACAATCTGGAGGATCTTCAGAATTCCTTGCAGGCATTACCCATCTTTTACTTGGACCTTCTCAAAGTTTGGAACACGGTCAGCTTGAGCTGCAGCTCTCCCCCGTCTGGAGTAGTGGCTACCGTTGGAATCCGTTCCTCTGCCTTTACAACTTTTGGCGGCTAGCGGAAAGGAGGGCTGTGACCAGGGTTGAGGATCTGCTAGGTGGCAGAGGAGTAGGCTGGATGAAACCCCACATGCTCGCAGAGCATGGAGGGGGGGTGCCTGGCGTGTGGCCATCGCCATCCAAGACCTTAGAACAGTTGTGCTTGGACCGAAGTCATGAATGGTCTTGAAGAGGCACAACTGTGCAGTGGGAACCTGTCTGAACATATCCCTGCTCGGACGGAATTTCACATTGGTCCCCAGCCTAGACTTCCCCTCCAGTTATAGACTGCACTATCTCAACAGAGGGATCTTCCCCCACTATCGTGGAGACCTGGGGTGGAGGGTGGCGCATGCAGCAGTACCTTGCAATCTTAGGTTGCACTGGTTCATGGGCTCCCAAGAGACTTGCCCTTTTTGCAATCTTGTGGAGTTCATGGACCATGTGTACGTTTTATGTTATAGACTGCACAAACATTTTTGTTTCTTCAAAAACCTTTTATTGATGCTTTGTTTGCACTTCAGTCCCATGCCCCTGATTTACAGACACCCGGTGCTGAGGGGAGGGAGGCAAGGAAGGCGGAGAACCTGAGCCTGGCAAAATTCACCATAAATAGGTCCAGGCAGCAGGCAACCGAGGGGGGTCGTCCTACCCAACTTCTGCCCCTCTACTGTGGCTATACTGATGGCTGGGTGTCCGTGGAGAGGGAGCATGTGGTATCCAAGGGCACCGTCGGTGCTTTCCAGGCCTGCTGAGCACCACAGAGATTTTGATTTGATGTTTTAAATTTCCTTTCTACTTTGTCCTTTGTTTCGGGTGGTTCCCGTCCTTCTGGGAGCTGCCCCTTTTAATTTGTTCCTTAGTGAAATTGATTTAGTTCATTTGATTGGTCAAAAGATTGATTACTATTGAAGCTTACGTAGTGTGTGTATCATCTCAGTTCATCTGAATTCTATCTGAGAAAGGGACTATCCTGACTCAATGTGGGTATTGAAAAAATGGAACACAGTTTGAATTTGGTTCAGAGGGTAAAGAGATTTTTTTTGGTTTCTAACTTCTTAAATCTTCAGAGTAGTTTTGCTGCGTCACAGCGCCAAGGACCTAGGTTCAGTTCTCGGCTTGGGTCATTGTCTGTATGGAGTCTGCACATTCTCTCCGCGTCTGTGTGGGTTTCCTCCGGGTGCTCTAGTTTCCTTCCACAAGTCTGACAGATGAGCTGGTTAGGTGCATTGGCCATGCTAAATTCTCCCTCAGCGTACTAGACGGGTGCTGGAATGTGGTGACTAGGGAATTTTCACAGTAACTTCATCGCACTGTTAATGTAATCCTAACATGAATAAATAAGCTTCTAAACTTTTAAAAAAGTAGTAGAGGTTACAAGGGAGAGAGCAGACTGATGAGTTTTGGATAAGTATTTACTACTTTTATTATTTATGGTTTGTAAGATTATATTTTGTGATAACAAGGACCAGGGAAGAAGGGCCTTAGAGTAATTGATATTAAGCATCTTCCAAAGGCTTAATTTAAAGGGGTAAGTCATGGCAGGAGAATTCAAAGTTGTGCTATGCTCTTCATGTTCCATGTGGGAAGCTGGGACATTCATGTGTGCAAGAAGTGTCTTCAGTCTGGGGTTTGGAGCTGGAGTGGTGGCTGGGGACACCGGAGCATTCATGAGGCAGAGAGTATCGTGGATAACATGAATAGGGTGCTCACTCTGCAGACCAATGGTCACAGGAAATGATTGCTAAACCTCTTTGCTGTGCCTGGTCACTACCCATTATCTTCCAGGCTAGGGAGTTCAGATTGGATATAGTCTAATGAGAAAGAAATAATTGGCAGTCTAGTTGTGTGATAATCCTTGGGGCTGAGCGACCATAACATGATAAAATTCTTCATTAAGGTGGAGAGAGATGTTGATGATTCTGAGATGAGGATCCTGAATCTTAATAAAGGAGATTATGATGAAATGAGGCGTGAATTGGCTGATTGGTTACTGTAGCAAAGATATACAGAAACCTCTGCATTTTGAATATTATTAAAACAAAGTAGTTTAGCTTAAAATAGGGACCATAGTGTGGCTTATATATACCAAGAGTATCACAATGTGCTTCTCATATGAATGTATTGTCTGTATAAGCACATAAATAATCATTTTTGAACAAGCACTATAGATTTAAACTGCATTTTTGTACTTTCTGGTGAGCTTTGGCCAACAAGCAATTTACCCCTAGACATAATGGAAAATAAATTTAAATAGACAGACCACATTATTTAGGAGCAATAGAGCATATATTCTATTATCAGGGGCAAGCCAGGACCAAGGTTTTTGAAATAAATTGAAGGATTCAGCTGCTAGCTGCAATGAATAGATTTTTTTCAGCTTCCATGATAAAGGGACAGAAAACAGACATGAGAAGATGTCTCTCTTCTCATTCCCAGGACTGCAGGTGTTAGGAGAGATCCTTGAACCTACCAGATTTGCGCACGTACGGTGGGGTGCGGGCGAACAGCCTCTGAATTCACTTGATCAATAAATTCCTAATTCGATTGGAAGGTAGAATATTATTGGCCAAATTAAATAAGGTGCATTAATGTAATTGAACCATCCAGCTTGGATGACAGGTTGGGCAGGTAAAACGAACCTTTGAAAATGTATATCTGTTGTGCTCACGTGATGTAACATCAGGTAGAAGTTAGAATCCTCTCTCTCCCGATATGTATTGGTCAAATGAAGAACGTCTTTAACTGTCTTTGTGTTAGCTGAGATCAGCTGAAAATAAGACTCCCCTCAGAGGGATGCCCCGAAATAATTCCTTTACAACTTGGTGCTGTGAGCATAGTCGGTCACCGGAGTCCGGAGGCAAGACATATTTCCTAGAAGTGGGTGAGTCCATTTCTAATTGCCACCCAGCAGTTCGGGGGTCACATGTCTGGAAGTCGTACGTTGAACGAAGGGAAAGGGGTGTAAATGCAGTATGACTGTATAAAGAAACTACGTTGAAAGCAGGGGATTAGGGACAGAATCCTGAGGCGTCCTCAGTGAAGCGATTTAAAGAAAACTCTGGGTAGATAAAGATGTTAGGAGTTAGCTGCGCCTAAAAAGGGGCCAGGGGCAGCCAACTAGATTGGTTTACAGAGCCGAGCAATAAAATCCGTGCAATAAGAGGCGCTGAGGAACTAAACCGTACAAAAGGGTGGTGAACGGTTCGAGCGCGAGGAATCCCCAGTGAGGGATTCAAAAAAGAAAGGTGAAGGGACTGTGCAAGTCCTATTAGTAGGAGTTTCCTGGGAGAGATGCGAGTGAAACAGGAAGAGGTAGTGAGGTGAGAAGCCGCAAGATGGCTATAAGCAGTCTGGATTTGATAGATTCCAGATGGGGATCGGACGATTGTTTAATTCAAACGATAGTGCAGAACGTGAAAAAATATTAAAGAAAATGACAGTTACAAAGGCGCCGAAGCAAAAAGCATGGTGGAGAGGACAATCTAAATACAAAGCATAAATGCCGGCTTTGATACTGGCTGCTATGATGAGAAACTCCCTCCAGAGGGAGGCAAAGACTAAGCAGGCATCCGTTGCAAAGGCGGCTCAGGAAGAAGCAATGAATACATAAGAACATAAGAACATAAGAAATAGGAGCAGGAGTAGGCCATCTAGCCCTTCGAGCCTGCCCCGCCATTCAATAAGATCATGGCTGATCTGTTGTGGCTCAGTTCCACTTTCCCGCCCTCTCCCCATAACCCTTAATCCCCTCTCTTATCAAGAACCCATCAACCCGCTTCTTAAAAATATTTAGCGAGGCAGCCTCCACCACTTCAACGGGCAGAGAATTCCAGAGATTCACCACCCTTTGAGTGAAGAAGTTCCTCCTCAACTCCGTTCTAAACCGCCTCCCCTTTATCTTGAGGCTGTGCCCCCTAGTCCTACTGTCTTTTTTGAGCGGGAAGAGTCTCTCCACCTCTATCCTATCCATCCCATTCATCATCTTATACGTCTCAATGAGATCTCCCCTCATTCTTCTAAACTCTAACCTCCATGGGTAGAATGATGACGGGACTATCACGTCCATGATTGCATGGGAATGAATTTTGGGAAGTACACTGAAGAAATTAGTTCAGAGTGATAGTCATCCCCTCCCTATGGAGGCACCTCTGTCTGCTAATATGGCTCCAATTCAAACAGTAACAAAAACTTGTGTAGATGGATTGGGACAACCTGCTGTCATTACATAAGAAATGCCACTCATGGCGACAGAGGAGCAAACGCTTATGGATAAACTAGGTCAAATACAGAATAATCAGAAATCAACATTTTGAGAACATATGGATGAGTTAAAGGAAGTTCATAATTTTAGACAATGTGAGGATATTAATGAAGGGAAAGTTAGCGAGGGGCGGGTGGCATTTGTTACCCTTTAACTTACATAAGCGAGATTAGATATTGGCAAACGGCCAAAAAAGTACAACAAATTTAAAAGGGGTATGGGATGGGCAGTCGGTGGGGGGAATGCCAATTGGACCAAGATAGTACTAGTTAAACAACCCAAAGAATCAGCAGAAGAATATGGGGAAAGGAAGTTCAGGGCATGCGTGGATACTGGAGGGGTAGCTGACCTTAAACAGGGATGATGATATGTTTCTAGATCTATTTAAAGGAGGATTCAGTCCAGAATCATAGAAATGGGTCTTCCGATAGGAATCCATTATCAGGAAATTATGAATTGGGATACGAAAGCAGAAGATAATCATGAGGAAAAATCCGAAAGTAACCCCAGTGCATATCCATTAAGGCACAGCTTCAGTTTCGTCTGCGGGAAGAAAGGGCATCATGCTAGAAAATATCGAAGCAAATCCACAGAGAATAAGAAGTGGCAGAAAAAGGGTAATGACATAAGGATTATTGGCTGAAAGGGGGAGGGAAAGAAGGACTAGCATCCCAGATGGGTGAGGCAGCCTTCTGAGGTTCCGCCCCAAGCACAGCAGACATCACAGACAGTAATCCAGATATCGGCAGATGAGTTGCAGAAGTTGTTAGGACAGAAATGACAATTAGCGAATCTCGAGATTACAGAGCGAGATCCCCAGCATGTATGTAACGGCAAATTTAGGGGGTTATCATTGTACTATGTTAGTGGATTCTGGGACAGCTATATCCATAATGGGTTTACCCTTGCAGTACACTGACCAAACCATCCAATTCATAGTTTTCCGCAGTTACTCCTAAAATGGTTATATTAAGTGAACATATTACATGAGAGATAGGGGTTCGAGAGAAATTGGTTCAGATTTGGATATTTAACATGCGAAGGAAGTATTTTGGAAACAGATATTTTAGCACAGTTGGGAGCTGTAATTGATGCTAAGGCAGGTAACTATCATGTGGCGCAAGCCCTACAAACGAAATCGGTGGGGTCAGAAACAGAAAGGCATAATTTCTTGGATAAGAAGTCCTCCGAACAAATTGGGTGGTCAGAACGGTGTGGAGAAATTTAGTTTTATGGTACCCCCAGGTTTGGGCTGTGCATAAACAAGTTTGTGGGTATTTGGCCGTTCTTCTGGTAACGATTCCAGGGGGATCCCTCATCCCTCACACCACTGCCAGCCCGGGTATCCGATATAGCTAGAAGCGATGGAAGAAGTTAAAATCATTATTGCAGACATAGAAAAGCAACAAATAGTGACTAAAACCTCCTTCAAGACTGATTCACCGACCTGGCCAGTTAATCATGCAGCCTTAAACTGCTACGCAGCTCAAGAGCACCCCATAGTGGCCAACCCGGCTAGTATCCTGAATAACATCGGGTCCGAACAGATGATATTCACAATACTAGACATAGCTAACGGATTTTAGTCAATCCCCGTAGCGAAGAAACACCAATATAAGTTTGCATTCACAGTCGGGAAACAGCAGTACACTTGGATCCGAATGCCACAGGATTTCACAATAGTCCGGGCCATATTTCACAGATATTTAGCTCAATTAATTGATCTATTAGAACGCGGAGGAACGACTATCCTAGAGCATGTGGATGGCATTTTGATAGCCTCTGACATTTCAGTATCGCATTGCCCAGCCCTCCGCAAGGTATTTCAGGCGATTCAAGAAGCTGGTCTCAAGTTGAACCCAAAAAAGGATCAATTAGGACAGGAACAAATGACTTGCTTGAGAGATGTCATATCCCATGGTAAGAAAGATTCTTGTGGGTCGGAACAAAGCCATGCTTTTACTGCAGAGACATGCTGTAAAAGGAGTGAGGCAATTAGGACTTTTCAATTATTGTAGGAATTTTGTGGAAGATTATGTTGCATTGATGAAGACCTTACAGGACCAGATAAAAGGAGGAAGGGACAGCAAAGAAAAGATAGAATGGGGAGAGACGGAAGCACAAGCTTTCTTAGATTTAAAACAAGCTATGGTGAAAGCCCCAGCCTTAGGATTGCCAAATCTCATGAAACCTTTCCATATTTTCTGTCAGGAAAATGACGGGATCCAAGCTGCTGTCATGACTCAGCGACAAGGGGATAAATTAAGGCCAGTGGGGTACTACTCCATCCACCCAATTAGATTCAGTTGCCAGAGGTATGTATCGATGTGTGAGAGAGTTAGCATGTACCTTGTGGGCAGTAAGTATTTCAGAGTCCCTCACTTTGACGGGAAAAAATAATTCTTCATAACCCCCACACAATCGTCCAGTTCCTGGAAGTCTAGAGGTTGAAAGGAATTTCCGAAGGAAGACTTTCAAAATGGGAAGCAAATCTCTTGCCAGGAGATAGGCATGTAGAAATCAGCGGAGATGTAAGGGAAAATCCCTCAGGAGGACTGATAGTGCAAGGAACGGGGCATGTGTTTTGGAAGCGAATGAGAAAGTATGAAGTTTTAGCAGAAAAGCCATTTGCAGGAGAAGGGACAATTAATCTGTGTGTAGGCGGAGCAAGAAACTATGTTAATGAATAATCCCACACTGTGTGGGTGGTAGTAAATGATGAGGGAACAGTGATTGCAGGAGACCAAAATCCTCGGAAATAATTCAACAGAAGTAGCAGAGTTGTTAGCTTTTTACCAAAGCTTCAGAATGGAGCAAAGGGGAGCGAGTTAATGTTTACACTGACAGAAGGTATGCTTTGGAATAGTGCACTCTGAAGTCGGCAAAGTTTTGCAGCTTCTAGTGAAGAACGCATACAGCATGAGAATTTGATTCGAGATTTACTCCAAGTAGCCCGCAGCCCCTTAGAGGCAGCAGGAATAAAAGTTCATGCCCAGAAAAAAATTGAGAATCAAGCATAGAAGGGAAACAGCTTAGCCGATAAAGCTGCAAAGAGCCTAGTAGAACAGGATTGGGTATGAATACAGGAGTAGCAGCTATGTCAGTCAAAGATAGCTGAGATATTTATGTGAAGGAAATGCAGGAACAAGCAGCTGAAGAGGAAAAGGAAATGTGAAAGAAAGATGGAGGATGGAAAAATCAAGTACAATATGAAGAAGGGAGGGTCAAGTAATATTCCCGGAGGGGTAATACAGCAATTGTTGCTCAAAGTGTACCACAGATTAGCACATACAGACAGAGACAAAATGTTTAATTTGTTGAGGAAATGTTGGTGGAAGCAGATGGGAAGAGATGTGGTGAAGCTTTGCCAGAGGTGCCTGCAGTACGCCCTACTAGAACTAAGCCATCCCGGCAGGATTAAAATGGGAAGTCGGGCAAGACCCAAAGGACCATGGGAAAATTTACAAATGGATTTCACAGGGCCTTTGCCATGGGTCCAAGGAAAAACATTGTTTGATAATTGTAGATCAGTTTATCAGATGGGTTGAAGCATTTCTATGCAAAGATGTCATGGCTAAAACTGTGGCTCTGACATTGGCAAATGAGGTAAAACCTAGGTGGGGAATGTCTATTCAGTTAGATTCTAATCAGGGAACCCACTTCAAAGGAGAATGTGAAAAGAAGTCTGTTGAATGTTAGGAATAAAGCAAACATTTCCTATACCATGTCATCCTCAGAGCTCGGGGATGGTGGAATGAATGAACTGAACATTGAGGAACAGTTTAGCCAGAGTTATTTTAGAAGAAGAAAACAATTAGGTGCAGGCTTTGCCTGCAATATTGCTGCAACAAGGGCTCCTCCTGCCCAAGGAACAGGATTAACCTCTTTTGAATTGATAAGAGGAAGAGCAATGTGGCTCCCAGAGGATGCAATGACACGGAGAGGAGAACTTTAAATAAACTAAGAAGCAGTATTTCAATGTATGATGTAATAGACCATCTGCATTCTCTCAAAAAACAGATAATCACTCAGAAGCAGCACAGAGATTAGAGTAAACTGGAAGGACAGAATACTCCTAAATTGCCTACACCAGGAGATAAGGTAATGCTGAAACTTATGACAGACAAAATAGGGTTAGAAATTCATTGATGTTTCAGGACAAACATGTGCCCTGATAAATGGTCCTATATCCCATTGAGTAATCCTGAAATTTTATACTTAGTGATAATTCAAAATTTGGATTTGCAGATAAACTACTACATTAGGCCAGATCATGACAATAAGAATAATAGATCATGACATAAGAATAATGGGGGGGGGGATAATTAGAAGAGGGGAAGTAGAAATAATTCAATTGATAAGTTACAAACTTTAAAGCCAAAAGGCATTTTTGGTATATATTTACAGGATATCACCTGCTATAGCGAAGATTTTTGAAGTTCTACAGCTACAATAAAGATTGATTGGACTACACTCAACACGGAGGCCAAGTCAAGAACGTGGAATAGTAGCATGTTTGTTGCCTGTGTCCATAAATGAGTTTTATTTACTTGACATTGACCCAATGGTGGGGGTTTGTTTCTTTTTTAAAAAGGGGGAAAAGCTATAAAAACTGTAATGATGAAAAGGTGTGTTTGTATCTTAGTGTTGAATGTACAAACTTTGACTCGGCTAGGACCAGCAACTAAGGTACTTCAATGTTTCCCTTGGGAGGTACGTGTGAACACTTGCTTATGTATGGCATACACAAATGCTAGAACATCTAGACAGTCAAAAGTGTTGGATATGTTCACACATCCCCATCCATCCATGAGGGTGGGGAAATACCTCCACAACCATTACCTCTGACATGGTCAGAATTGATAATGGTAGATCAAACAGCTCAGAATTCTAGGTATCCTGGACACCCAAGATCAGGTTTCATTAGTAGAGAGGTAAGGAAAGAATTTCAAAACAGAATCATGTGCAGGAAGGTTGAGCTATATAAACATATAGCTATCTATTACCTAGAAAAACCAGCGCCTAGTTTAGTCTTACAACAAGCAATACTTAAAACCAGAAGGAATATATTGTGCTAGAATATAGCACAAGGGAAAAACTTAGGCATGAGTGAATATGACTACATGATTCATTAAATCACCCGGCTATGTCTGAATCTACCCAGTAGTGACCAATCTTGCAATATTTCTTATTGCTTCAGAGGAGGCAACACTTATCCAACTCGCAATGGAACATAATGGATTTGCAGGGATAGGGCACATCCTTGGCTCTTCGTCAGATGAAGTGGGTTATATCACCTTGGATATGTAATCCCATACATATATCATACTCTTAAACTCCCTCTCTGGCCAATACATCAACGGGCTATTACAGAGACAAAACCGTTTTTTGGTATATTGTTTCCCCACAATGGAGTAGTTGAAATAATGTGAAAAGTTCTGATTTTATGCTCCCATTTTTGGAACAAGTTGCAAGTAGTACAGCCGCTGACCTAAGATCAATGATGTGACAGTAGCCGTGCACACTGGTGCTTCAACACCGATTGGAATTGGATAATATCTTGGCAGCAAGGGGTAAGACATGTGCAGTAATTGGATCAGAGTGTTGCACGTAACACCCAATAGTTTAGGAAAATATAACTAATCTGGTTGAACACATCAAAAAAGAGGTGGGGGAACTCAAAGACCCCAAATGATTTACCTTAGGTGGTTAGCTCTTAGGCTGGCTAAGCGTATTCTTTTTCATTGTAATCTTGGCATTGGTGGTAATCATAAACTTGATTAAATATGGCTGTGCACGACTTGCTAAGGCCACAGAATGTACAGCATCAGTAACGGCGGTAAAGGGAAAAAAACAAAGGACACTGGAGGCCAAGTTATTCCTCAGGATCTAAGAACATTTATTGGGACAGCTCTATTTAATGGCCTAATTTTGGGCTAGCCATTGGTGGGGGGTAGGGGTAAGGAACTGTAGCAGTGAATATAAACCCCTGCTTTTTGAAGACCATTAAAACAAAGCAGAATAGTTTAAAGTAGGGACCACAGTGTGCCTTATATTTACCAAAGGTATCACGATGTGCCTCACTTGTATACTAGTCAAAGGTATTGTCTGTTTAAGCACATATAGATTTAAACTGTACTTTTGAATTTTCTTGTGAACTTTGGCTAATAAGCAACTTAACCCTAGCCATAATGGGAAATAAACTTAATTAGGTAGACCACATTCTTTTGGAACAATAGAGCACATATCCTATTATCAAGGGCAGGCCAGGCAGCTACAAACTACCGAGGTTTTTGAGATTAATAGAATTCAGCTTCTTGTTGCAATAAATAGAGGTTTTCAGCCTCCACTAAGGGACAGAAAACAGACAAGAGAAGATGACTCCCTTCTCATTCTCAGGACTGCAGGTGTTAGGAGCAACCCTTGAGTCTGCTGGATTTGCGTAGGCAAGGTTACTAGGCAATGGCTGGAAAACCTCTGGGTTCAGTTGAATTCCTAATTCTGCTGGAAGATAGAATGCTATTGACCAAATTAAATAAGGCGCATTAATGTAATTGGACCATCCAGCTTGGATGACAAGTTGGGCAGGTAGATCAAATCTTTGAAAATGTATATCTGTTGTGCTAATGTGTTGTGACGTCAGAAGTTGGAATCCTCTTAATATCTGTCTCCCCATACGTGTTGGTCAAATAAAGAACATCTTTAACTGCATATTGTCTTTTAAGTCTTCCTGTTAGCTGAGATCAGCTGAATAGAAGACCCCCCAGAGGGACATCCTAAGAAAATCCTCTTCTAGTTACTTAAAGATATTATGGTGCATAGGCAATGGCAAGCATTCAAAGAGTGCATTGGTGAACTGCAATAATTATTTATTCCTGTCTGGTGCAAAAGTAAAACTAGAAAAAGTGGTCAAACTATGGCTTACAAGGGAAATGAAAGATAATGTTAGATCTAAGGAAAGGGCGTAGAAATTGGCCAGAAAAAAAAATAGACCCAAGGATTAGGAGCAGTTCAGAATTCAGCAAAGGAGAACCATAGGATTGATTAAGTAGAGGAAGTTAAAGTATGGGAGTAATCTTGCAGGAAACATAAAACTGACTTGTAAAGGTTTCTGTGGGATAGGTGAGAGAAAAAGATTGAAGATGAATGTAGGTCCCTTATAGTCAAACAGGGGAAATTATAATGGGGAACAAAGAAATGGCTGACCAACTAAATATATACTTTGGTTCTATCTTTGTAAAGGAGGACACAATGATTTATCAGAAATATTGGAGAGCACAGGATTTAGTGAGGGAGGAACTAAAGGAAATCTGTATTAGTAGGGAAATAGTGTTGGGATTGAAGGTCAATTAAATTCCCAGGACCTGCTAATCTACATCCCAGAGTACTTAACAAAGTGGCCGTACAAATTATTGGATGCATTATAGTCATCTTCCAAGAATCTATAGACTCTGGAACAATTCCTACAGATTGGAGGGTAGCTAGTGTAACCTCACTATTTAGAAAGGATGAAAGAAAGAAAATAGGGAATTACAAACCAGTCAGTTTGACATCAGTAGAGGGGAAAATTCTAGAGTTCATCATCAAGATGTTATAGCAGGACAATTGGTAAACAGTAGTCGAATCTGAGTCAGCATAGATTTACGAATGGGAAATCACGCTTTACAAATCTACTGGAATTCTTAGAATAAATAGTAGACTTGATGAGGGGTAGCCTATGGATGTGGCTTATTTAGGCTTTCAGAAGGCTCTCAACGAAGTCCAACATGTTTACATAAGAACATAAGAACATAAGAAATAGGAGCAGGAGTAGGCCATCTAGCCCCTCGAGCCTGCCCCGCCATTCAATAAGATCATGGCTGATCTGTCGTGGCTCAGTTCCACATTCCTGCCCTCTCCCCATAACCCTTAATCCCCTTGCCTATCAAAAACCTATCAACCCGCATCTTAAAAATATCGAGCGAGGCAGCCTCCACCACTTCAACGGGTAGAGAATTCCAGAGATTCACCACCCTTTGAGTGAAGAAGTTCCTCCTCAACTCCGTTCTAAACCGCTCCCCTTTTATCTTGAGGCTGTGCCCTCTAGTCCTACTGTCCTTTCTGAGCGGGAAGAGCCTCTCCACCTCTATCCTATCCATCCCATTCAACGTCTTATATGTCTCAATGAGATCTCCCCTCATTCTTCTAAACTCTAACGAGTACAAGCCTAGTTTATTCAGCCTCTCCTCATAGTTCAACCCCCTCAACTCCGGAATCAGCCTAGTAAACCTCCTCTGCACTCCCTCCAAGGCCAAAATATCCTTCTGTAAGTGCGGTGACCAAAACTGCACACAGTACTCCAGCTGCGGCCTCACCAGTGCCCTATACAGCTGCAGCAAGACCTCCCTACTTTTATATTCAATCCCCCTCGCAATGAAGGCCAGCATCCCATTTGCCTTCCTGACCACCTGCTGCACCTGCAAGCTGGGTTTTTGTGACTCATGCACAAAGACCCCGAGGTCCCTCTGCACCGTCGCATGCTGCAGTTTTTCACCACGTAAGTAATAGTCCTTCCTACCATTATTCCTACCAAAGTGGACAACCTCACATTTGCCAACATTAAATTCCATTTGCCAGTTCCTGGCCCATTCGCCCAGCCTATCTAGATCCTTCTGCAGACTCTCCACACCCTCCGCACAATTTGCCGTTCCACCAATCTTGGTGTCATCTGCAAATTTCGACACCGTACACTCGGTTCCCTCCTCCAGATCATCTATATAAATGGTAAATAGCTGAGGCCCCAGCACCGACCCCTGGGGCACTCCACTAGTCACCAACCACCAATCGAATAGCACCCATTGACCCCCACTCTCTGCCTCCTATTTGACAGCCAATCCTCTATCCACGCTAACACCCTACCCCCAACTCCATGCCCCCTGACCTTCTGTAATAGCCTCTTGTGAGGCACCTTGTCAAATGCCTTCTGAAAATCAAGAAACACTACATCCACTGGCTCTCCTCTATCCACCGCCTTAGACACATCCTCATAGAACTCTAATAAATTCGTCAGACACGACTTCCCCTTAACGAAACCATGCTGCATCTGCTCTACCAAACAATTCTCCTCAAGATGCCTCGCTATTTTCTCCTTGATCATGGATTCTAACATTTTACCTACAACAGACGTTAAACTAACCGGCCTATAATTCCTCGCCTTTTGCCTGCCACCCTTCTTAAACAACGGCGTAACATTAGCAGTTTTCCAATCTTCCGGCACTCCCCCGGAATCCAGCGACGTTTGGAAAATAATCACCAAGGCATCCACTATCACCTCCGCCATTTCTTTCAGAACCCTTGGATGCATTCCATCCGGTCCTGAGGACTTGTCCACAATCAGTCCCTCCAGTCTGCACTTTAATTAAAGTGCATGGGATTGTGGGTAATGTATTGAGATGGACAGAAAACTGGTTGGCAGATAGGAAAGAACAGGAATAAAAGGATCATTTTCTGAATGGCAGGCAGTGAGGTACCTCAGATCAATACTGGGACCCCAGTTATTCAGAATATATTTTAATGATTTAGATGAAGGAGCTAAATGTATTGTCTCCAAATTCAAAGGGCCTACCCCTGCTCCTAGTTTTTATGTTTCATTTACTGCTCTTATTATAGCAGTGTAGAGGATCAGAAGGACCTTGGGGTCCGGGTCCTTAGGATTCTTAAATCAGCATCGCAGGTGGAGGATGTGGTCAAGAAGACGTATGGTGTACTGGCCTTCATTAATCGAGGGATTGAGTTTAGGAGTCGGGAGATAATGCTGCAACTTTATAAGACCCTGGTCAGACCCCATTTGGAGTACTGTGCGCAGTTCTGGTCACCTCACTACAAGAAGGATGTGGAAGCTATTGAAAGGGTGCAGAGGAGATTTACAAGGATGTTGCCTGGATTGGGTGGCATGCCTTATGAGGATAGGTTGAAGGAGCTAGGTCTTTTCTCCCTGGAGAGACGAAGGATGAGAGGCGACCTGATAGAGATTTATAAGATGTTGAGAGGCATAGATAGGGTGGATTCTTGAAGGCTATTTCCCAGGGCTGAAATGGTCACTACGAGAGGACACAGGTTTAAGGTGCTGGGGAGTAGGTACAGAGGAGGTGTCAGGGGTAAATTTTTCACTCAGGGCGGTGAGTGAGTGGAATCGGCTGCCATCGGTGGTGGTGGAGGCGAACTCGTTGGGGTCTTAAGAGACTTCTGGATGAGTACATGGGATTTAATGGGATTGAGGGTTATAGATAAGCCTTGTAGGTAGGGATATGATTGGTGCAACTTGTGGGCCAAAGGGCCTGTTTGTGCTGTAGTGTTCTATGTTCTTATTGATCGATTTATTGCTTCAACATTGTTGTTTCTTTTCATACCTCATTTTTTTAGAATTGATGTTTGATTTTGTGCCAAACCTTTTTATTTTGAAATTTGGCCATTGGCCCCTTGAGTGAGAGAAAAGTTGAAATATGGTCCCTTACACAATAAGGTTGGTCAAGAATGAAAAGGGCAGTAGAACATGGACATACTACTACTTCCACTTCACACCACCATCCTGACTTGGAACTCACTGTTGCTGCATCAAAAACATGGACTTCCCTCCCTAACAGCGTGTGGGTTTACCTACATTAGATGAATTGCAGCAGTTCAAGAAAGCAGCTCACCACCACCTTCTCAAAGGCAAATATGGTTGGGCAATAAAATCTGGTCATATCAGCAACACTCCCAATCCATGTAATAAAAAACACTGGATGGCAGTGAAAAAACTGAAAGAAATGGCAACCCAATGTTAGAGACTTGCCTGTTGCAATTATTGAATGGGTCCAGATCTAGGTAGTTAGCACTCCTGCCCAAAACTAGAAAGGATCTAAATATATTAAAATGAGTACTGTGGCACCATCAAAACTCAAATAGCATTTTTGTGCCTATATCCTGCTAGAATTCCCTTTGCAATCCAGAATGGGATTAGTGAGTTAACCTATTAAAGTTGGAAGCAAATATCACAATAACTTTTTTCAGTATTGTTGATTACTGTAAGTCTCCTTGAGTCGAACTCCCTTATGCTTGCTATTTGTTTCCTTCCCACTTCAGATTGTTGTTCTATGGACAATCACATTCCATTCAGCCCTTCTCATTAAAATGCTGCAGCAGACCCACTTCAATTAGTGCAGTGCCAGAATTCCCATTCTCCCAAATGAGAAAGATGCCTAGAAGCAATAATTGATTCTTTTCATGGAGTGCGGATATTGTTTGTTGTTCCATCTCTAATTCAAATAAATGGCCAGGTAGGCCATTTCAGAAGGCTGTGATCTGAAGTCACATGTAGGCCAGTCCAGGTAAGGACGGCAGATTTCCTCCCTTAAAGGACATTAATGAGCCAGATGCTTTTCTAATGACAATCAACAACCATTTCAAGATTACCATTACTATGGCAAATTTTCAACTCCAGGTTTGATTAATTGAATTTAAATTCCACCAGCTGCCATGGTGGCTCATTAACCTCAGCCTCTGGATAACTAGCCTAGTAATATTAGCACATCTTCTCTGAATTCTGGCAATTTAGCTCTTGTTTTAAAACAAGACCTGATCATGAAAATCAGTTAGGTTTCCCACCAATGTCATTAAATGGATAAAGTACACACTTCACTCATTGCCCAAATGATGCACCATTTAATAAACTGTTAAATAGAAATCCATTAGAGAAAGATTTGTTGACTTCATCTCTATCAAAGTGATCTATTAGATGTTGATAAATAAGGGAATACACAAAAGCACAACCACTCTTAGGTAAAAGGCATGTTTTGGGGTTATGACTTCTGCACTTTTAATTACACCACAGAAGCCAAATGATTTCACATTCATTTGGTGGCAATAAGAAAAATAATTTCAAAGCAACACTTCTGTGCTAAACAAAATCAATTTCTTCCATACAAGCATACTGGGGCGCACAAACAAAATAAACTCTTCTGGGAACCATTTATATTAAACCTAGAATAGAATGTTGGCACAGAAGTAGTTGTAAATTTATGTAGCATTTTGTTACCTGGTGCTGAATTAAATGTAGTGGGAGTGCTGTCCTCTGAGAGAGTGGAGTTGTACAAGGAACTTCCAAGCCCTGATTCTTCTGTCTCTTTAGGCACTCCAGGTGAAATGATGATCTTCTCCCTTCAGGAAGCAAGGTACATTAAATAAGGATATGTAAGTAGGTGTTATTGGTACTGGTGCATTATGAAGATTAATGAGGACTTCATTTCTTGATAAAACCAGAATTGACCACCATTAGGGGAATTTCACAGTAGCTTCATTGCAATGTTAATGTAAGCCTTACTTGTGACTAATAAATAAATCTAACATTAAACATTTTTTCACTTCAAGTTCAACATTTCATTTCTCTTGTCTAGTTTTTATACTCCTTCTCACAAAAGTATGTACAACATATAATTATTAATTTATATGTATTATACTAGTGGATGATTTGTCATGTCCAGTTACAGTATGTGCCATCCATTCAAACATGGGCTGCATCTCAGCACCACGGACCCAGGTTCGATTCCTGGTTTGGGTCACTGTCTGTCTGCAAGTTCTCCCCCTGTTTACATGGGTTTTCTCCGGGTGCTCCCTCTCTCAGTCTGAAAGGTATGCTGGTTAGGTGCACTGGCCATGCTACATTCTTCCTCCGTGTACCCAAACAGGCATTGGAGTGTGGTGCCTAGAGGATTTTCATAGTAACTTCATTGCAGTGTTAATGTAAGCCTACATGTGGCACTAATAAAAGAAATAGAAAATATAAATGTTTCTGCCATTGTCTTTTATCTGAAAATTAACACCAAATGATTGTTAAGCTGGCTGTCAAGGGTCAAGTGACTTTTGCAATTTCTGCCCAGACATAGGATTAACTCAAATCTGGAAAGTTCAAAACTGCAGATGGAGTTCTCAGATGTAGAGGGACCATCCTTACTAGCTTAGTGAAAGAAATCTACCAAACAATGACTACCAGATTTGTTTGTGATATGAAGATAGAATACCCAGTGCACTGAGCGAATTGTAGCTGGTATCAATCACCTTAGATCTAACCCATTATATGGACTTATGTCTTCAGGTAACGAAGGCCCAGAGAAACTCAAGCAGTCTACACATCAGCTGCAGGACATCAGGAGCAAAGCAGGCAATAGACCAAATCCTTTTAAACCTGGAGAATGTTGCATCTAAAAAGTATCCCAGCTTCATTCCTATTTCAAGCCCACCTATGAATGAATTTGATCTCCTGGTAAGTAGAAACAACAAGTGACTAATTTCACGGTCTACCAAATATCCATCTCTTCCAAGGAATCTTGCAATAATCCTCAATATAAGACTTTGAAATACCCTTTTGGAGTGAGAACACCAACTTTGTCAGACCCGCAATGGCTTCATTTCTACCGCCAAACCAAACCTTTAAAAAGTCAACTTTTTTTTGTTTACAGCTTGTAACAATGCGTATTCTTTTAAACTGTTTCTCTTGTGTGTGTGTGTGTGAGTTGGTGAAAAAGCATTTCAACTTTTAGGCTGAATAAACTGCCTTTTTTATTTACACTCACAGAAGCATGCTGCCATTAGTTAAATTGATCAGACAATCTGGGGGCTAAGAAACTAAGACATCTTCTCCAAATCCATACTAATTACAGACAGCAAGGGAAAAGGTACAGAGTTCAATTTCTCCACCAGCTCTGTCAGTAACAGGTTCCCACAAATGCTAGAAACATTGCTTTTCTTGTAAGTGCCCTTAGCTATTGGGAATAAGAATAGCATAAATGGAATTTGGTCTTCTCAGCCAACATGCACTTTATGGCAGAAGATACCACTGACATGGCTAACATCAGCTCCCTCTACAGGTCTTGAAATGCTTCAATTATTTTGTTAAAGAATCAATCTAAAGTTAGCTCATGGAAAAGTTTGATGAAGTCTGTAATGTGCTGTCATAGTACCTTACAGTTATATTTTGTGACTGTTTCATCCAATAATTTTGGTTAATATCTGCATCAGTTATATTAGCAACAAATTTGAGGTTTTCTTTAAGTTACCTAATGATGTGGCTGAAAGAAGTCCCTTTGAAGGAGACTGCCTCCTTTTATCACTTTCCTCACAGTAATCCACTGATGAAGTGAGCTGTTTGTCTTCATCATGCTCTTGATAGGAATTCCTGCAGGGGCCAGGAAAAAACAAACAAAACAGAATTAAATTAGTAGAAAATGGAAAGAGTGATTAGCATTTCTGTCTCACACTGCCAGGGACCCGGATTCAATTCTGGCCTTGGATGACTGTCTGTGCAGAGTTTGCATCTTTCCCCATGTCTGGGTTTCCTCCACATTCTCCAGTTTTTTTCCCCCACAGTCCAAAGATGTGCAGGTTAGGTGGATTGGCCATAGTAAGTTGCCCCTTTTGAGTCCCATGATGTGTCAGTTAGATGGATTAACCATGGCAAATGTGTGGGGTTACAGGGATAGGGGCCTGGGTAACATAGTCTGTCAAAGAGTTGCTGCGTACTCAATGGGCCGAATGGCCTCCTTTTGCAGTGACCAGCCTACTAGAAGTAAGATGGCAATGCCATGAAAATAATGGGGAATTACAGTATATGTGGAAAAGTTTCTGCTGACTCTTTGACTACACCGTAACATTCTGTAGTTGCTCTCTTGTTAAGTAATGTTTTGTTTCTCTATTCTTATCAAAGTGGATAACCTCATACTTTCACATATTACACTCCATCTGCCAAATGTTTGCCCATACCTATCTATATCTCTTTGCAGAATTTTTGCATCTTCCTCACAATTTGCTTCCCTTTATATCATGAGCAACTTCGGCTATAACACTCTGCCTTTTAGTCCAATAGTACAGGTTGTAAATAGTTGACGCCCTGCATTAATCTCTTTGACTTAACTTCTGTGCATCAGGGCAGTCTTTAAAAATGGTGGCCTGACCTTGAAAACAAAGTTGCTGGCAGAGTGGGCTCCACCAGCATGTCATTGTGGGCCCAGCCCTTCAACATTTATCACTAAGTTCCGGCCAACATTGCGGAGAAAGCTGCGGTTGGTTCAAGCAGTTTCAATGTCCCTTTTCTTGCCCGCTGCCATAGTTTGCAAAAGAAAAAGGTAAAATTCTGCAAAGCCAGCATGATTCGCACTGGGTGGCGAGTTGGATTTATCTGCCCAACTTTCTACTTTTCTCTCATTAATTATGTATTGTTGGATCTCGTGACAGCATGAGTAGGATTCACCCAAATTGCCTTAACCTCATGGATTCAAAGGATATGGTGCCATATCTAAATGGCATTTACATAGACATTCACTCATTGCAGCAGGTGTCTTGTATAGTTCCTCTTCACTATAGCAGGGACAAAATATCTGCCCAAGGTTCAGCTAGGCCTCCTTGGGGATTCTCCTCCAGGTCATCCTGCAAAGACCGCTTGCTTGGGTTGGGATCTAGAGGTCCTGGCAACTGACCACAATGGGCTGGGAGGAGGTCAGAGGACTGCCCAGCATTTCAGGAAAAGAATGAATTATCTGATGCGCTCTGCCAACTTCTCCTCATTCCAAATTCACACACTCACAGGAGTATCAGGTTAGAGTCCACAGGAATGCCACACAAGACCAGCAGATGGAACATCAGCATTGAATGTCTGGCAGGCAAGTTAAAATTACCATCTGGGATAAGATCCTGCACAAATTGAATTTTGACCCCTTTCTAGGAAGGGCACCGCACACACAGCAGGCATGCACGCTTCTAAAATGCTCTTTCATTCATAGTGCTCATAGTCAATCCATCTATCTTTATGCAGGATGAGTTCTCCTACAACACAAAGGAGAGGGTAAAGACCAGAAGAGGAACCCCTGAGTTGAGTACACTTTCCTCCCACTAGGAGCAGACAGCAGAGTTCGCTGGAGAGTTCAGAAATTGTTCATGCACAGAAGGTAACATCAGATTCCACCCAGCAAGCCACTGAGGGTCCACTCAGTTCACATTGACAACATGCAGACATCAACTGAGTATTTAGAATGTACCTATAATGGAGTCTGCCTTGTCGATCATTAATTATCTCTTCTTTCAATTCCAGCCACCAGAAAAGGTTGAAAAAAAAGCTTGAGCAAACACCTCTGACCTAGCCCCAGACCACCTTCAATGAGGAATCATCTGATGAAGACCTATCATGCGTTCACTTGAACCCTCCAGTTTGCTAGATCCTAATTTTAGAATAGGTTTGGGTTCACAAGCTGATGATCATCTCACCAACACATGTCCACAGTGGGTGTAGGCAGTGATAACTAAGGTCTCTCACATTCAGAGGGCTGTTGGAGACTAAGAATGAGCCTTTTGGATTATCCCAGAGATATGTCAGAAGTCCAAAGACATCAGAGATCATTATCAGGCTCAATAAAGAGTATAGGAGTCTGTCCACATTCTGTCTGATCTCATCTCAGATGCCACTGAACCTGAGTGAGGAGGCAGTTGCGGGTTGGTGGGGAGGGAGGGATGTCTGACTTTAGAAGTGGACATCTAATAGAGGTACCCCCAACCCCCCATCACTTCCTGCTCAAGGTGTAACTCTGTTCTTTTTCAGACTTCCCCCACCAAGGTTCAGACCTTCCGCAAGCCTAATAATTAGCTAAATAAAGGTCTCAACAGGAGCAAAAGTGGGCTTCCCGTCCAAAAATTGCTCCGTGGTTGGGGCAGATGGGAACCTAGAAGGAATCCCATCCCTTTAATTCATGCTTCCCCCACCTAAAAACCCATTGGGGCGGGGAGCGGGGAGCATAAAATTCTAATGTAGGATCCACAATCAAAACCCAAGCATCTCTCTTTCATATTGAACAAATGGTACAAACACCCACTTTTGTCGAGCAAACAAAATACACATTTGCATGCACAATCCTGTGTGATGGTGCGCAACCTGCTATACAACCACTGTTTTCATGCATTAACAACTGTTTGTTCTATTAGTCAATCTTTACATATGCATTGCATTTGTAAAGCAGAATTCTCCCATGGCCCCACTGGTCAATGGGGAAAATTTGGCAGAAGTCCAAAAATCGGTTTTACACTGGCATGAATTTCCTGTGGGGTCTTCTGCTGGTGTTTGCCATGGTGGATTGGGAAACCCAATGGAGCTGGCATGAAACTGATTTGCATCCTACAAATTGGATACAGAAAAAAACTCAACCAGCATCTTCCAGCCATGCCTGATTCTCCGTGATGCTAGCAGAAAAACATGCCGATCCAGAACACAGCTGAAACAATATGGTGTGCAGAGGTCATGATGCACCTGAACAATGCCTGGGCTGCCTCCAGAGTTGGCATGGAGTCTGCCATGACCCTGGATCCCAGAACACTACAACAGTGGGAAGGAGAGCATCTACAGGTGAATGTTCCAGATTCAGTGCCATCGAGGGGGTCCATCTTCCAGCCCCAAAGTGTTCCTTTTTAGGAGATCCATGTTCTTTTATCAACTGTGGGTCAATGATGCTGTGCATCTTTTCAAAATGGCACCCAAAAAGATGGTGGCACTTGCGCCATCTGTCCACCCTACCACGGAATATGGTGCTATATCTCCGGGTGCATAATCAATGAGGTTAGGGCTGGAAGACATGGCGTGGTTTCCCAGAATATTGGGAAACACACCCTGTTCCCGCTCTACCACAGGACATTATCCCAGATGAAATTATCTCACAGCTTTAGTGACGTCCTTGTTGCTGGCTTGACTGGAAATGTCCTTTTGTTGCTACTTAAGTGGCTTATATGGGATAATTTGTGTTTACTTTGGAGCTAGCTTTACAATCCTACATTGTTAGGAGGATGGTCATGTGATTTTGGACAGTTTTCTTTTCATTTTCAGTTTGGAGCTGCAGACTTTAGTTTTAGAAGGGACAACAAGTTTAAAAAGTAGTGTTTTCCCTCTCTCCCTGTTGTTTTGCTGAAAACAAGGTCTTGTTTTCCTGAAGGGTGAAAATCTGCTGTTGTTGGGGGCTAGACCATAGACTGGTGTTTTGGGAAGCTGCCTTGCCTTAAAACTGCAGAGAATCCAGAGAACTGCAGACTTCAACTAAAGGACTCAATTTTTATTATCAAGTGAGCAAGAGACTTTGCTGTATTGAACCTGTTTAAAAGGTTTTATTTATGGCAAGGATTTTGGTTTGATTGGAACATTAGATATCTTTATTAAGGGTTATACAATATAGTGGTCGTTTTGTTTCTTGTTTGTAAATGGCAAAAGTTCTTGCTAATTTTCTTACTATACATGTTAACTATATTTTTAAATAAACTTTGTTTGATAAAAGCTCCATAGTGGGCGTTTTGAATCACACCTGAAGTGGAACATATCATGCTTATCCCAGCCAAATTCAGGATACAAAACTTATGATTCAGGCAGGCTTCAGAAAACACTTTGGAGTTTCTGACTTGAACAACCCAAAGTCTTTAAACGGTTCAGGTCTCTTAATGGAACATATCAGTGTTGCATTTAACTGTTTGGCTGGGTGACGTTCATTGTCCAGAGAATGTCATTTCATGGCCCTTCTTGCCTTGGTGACTGTTTTTCTATTTAAGTTGTTGGGGTCTCAGGGGTCTCAAGGATTGATGGTAGTTCTATATTCTGTGAAGCTCGTGGGATCCCTTCTCCATGACTGTCCGTTTGCTGTGAAGGAACAGCTTCATTAGTTATTCCAATATGCCTCTGGTTGTGTCAAGATGTTTGGTTGTTCACTCCCACTAAGTCTGATGGAGGTGACAACTTCCATACACGTGCCAAGTTTCCATATGGGCTGACTCCTGTTGAGAGTGTTGAAGGTTTTGCATCCTGATTGGCACTCCGATGCTCAGCTCTGGTAATGGTTTGGCTATCTTGTCAAACTGAAATTTGGCTCTGAAGTTTCACCTTGATCTTTTCATTTTGCCTGTTATCATTTCTGGTTTCAGTAGCTTTTTTGCTATTGGAAGACAAATTTGTATGCAGCATGACATTGATCCTTGCACAGGGTTACTTTCCATACTTTCAATTGGTGTGCTTTTCCATATCACTTTGCTAGATTTGCTTGATTTCCTGACAAGTCCTTTGACAATTTTCACTGCCACCTCAGTCTTTCCATTTGATTGTGATAGTGCAGAGTTAATGCGTAGTGCTGATTTCCAAATCGTTTGTGAATTAGTTGTATTCTTCATTCATGATTGAGAACCACTGTCATTCATCACAATGTCTGGAATGCCATGCTAACTGAAGTGTGCTTTAAGATATCTTACCATTTCTTCTATTACTGTTGAGGTCAGCTGATCTAAGTTCCAGTAGTCAGAATAGTAGTCTACAGTGGCAAGATAATAAGTTCCTACCAAAGTGAAAACGTCTACTCAGAGCTTCATCCATGGTGTGACTGGGATGTCATGCTTCAACAATGGCTTTCTAGCTTGCTATACACTCCGCACTGGCCAATGTGGTCTTTAATTTTGTTGCTTATGTGTGGCCAGTAGAGAAGTTCTCCTGCCTTTTTCAGAGTTAATTCAATTCTTTGATGGCTTGCATGTTGCACTTCAGCATTTCTCTTCTCATCTCCTTAGGGATGATGACTATTTCTTTTTGCACACAAAATGCCATCTTGGGCTGTCAATTCCTCTTGGTTTGCCCAATGTGCTTGTGAGCACAGATGTGTCCTTGATGTTCTCAAGCTACCCTTTCATCTCAATTTCCAGTAGCACTTGTAGAGTTGCATTTTATTAATAGTTTCTTTGATTGAAGCAAGACGCTAGTTGCTCAGGTTATATATGAGGGATTTTCTGCTCCCAATTTTGGGAGTCCCAAAACAACTTCTATTTCGACAGAATTTCCTGTTGATTATCTCCAGCCCTTGCCAATAATGTAATGGGAATCCTGACTTTAAAAATCAGGGTTTCCACATTTGAATTAATTTACTCCTGATAGTCCTGATATATTAAATTATCCATTCACATTGCCACTGTGAATCATGACAGGCAACTGGTGAGCAGAACCCTCTGGAGGCACACAGGTGAGTAGCCCACAGAGTGGCGAGAGAGTCATGCCCAGGCACTGCACCCTGGAATGGCCCTCTCCCCCGTGCACTGTATTTACCTGTGCGTGCCCAGCAAGTTTGCTTTGCGTAGTGCTGGTTTGTCTGAACAAGTTGTAAACCATGCTGATTTGATGTCACGTTAGCAAGCGAGGAGGGTGCAAAAGCGGTGCCAAAATAAAAGCAGTGCATTCCAGACTCATGGCACCCACTGGGTGCAGACTGTTCCAACCCCTAAACTGTGCCCCCCTTGTGATAGCTCCCGAACCAAGGAACAGCTGCTCCTAATGCTGCACCTCCCCCGCCCACTCTTCCCCACCCCCCCTCCCCCCCCCCACCTCTCCCCCCCCCCTCCCCCCCCCACCTCTCCCCCCCCCCCCACCTCTCCCCCCCCCCCCCCCACCTCTCCCCCCCCCCCCCCCCACCTCTCTCCCCCCCCCCCCCCCACCTCTCCCCCCCCCCCCACATCTCTTGGGACATTGGACCTCATGGTGGTGTTTCTGATCATCACTTGGTCATGGGCCCAAGCATCTGTGTATACTCAGAAGACAGGCGGAAGTCAGAATTCAACATTACCGGGCAGCATCACAGCTTGCTTCACAACAAGTCACCATCAATCTCCTGCCTGGATAAGTCACTTGCTGACACGGCCAACAAAGGCCCATCCCCCTAGGATAATGTCGTTGTGACCATGGTGAGGAAGGGGGTCTGCCCTGTCAGAGAGTTGGGATAAGAGTTCGGGGGGGGTGGGGCTGTTGAAGGACTCCTTGGGTTGGAGGTTGGATTTGCTGGACATTATGCCTCCTAGTGGCTGAACATAATGGTGATGAGGGCTTCCATTGGTTCTCCTGCCCTGCCAGACAATTGTCACCACTGCTGGGTCCTTCTCAGCCTCCTGGTCTGCCTCCTCCCCAGAGGCATCTGTCTGGTCTTCCTCCTTGTCCTCCAGTACGTCACCCCTCTGCTGCACCAGGTTTGGAGCTCACAGCAGACCATCTTGATGCAGGAGCCCCTGGGGATGTGATGCAGAGCCCTGTGGCTAGCCAGCGAACCACATCTTCAGCAGGCCAATACACTGTTTTTGTCGGACCAGTTGGCAGCTTAGGCCTCATTATAGCAGATCTTGCCTCCACACTGGTATCATCAGTCATGATCTCAGCAGGTCATCCTTGTCTCCTATCAGCCATCCAGGCAGCCCAGGGTTGTCTTCAAAGACCCCGGGATGTCTGAGTGCTCAAGATATAGCTATTTGCACAGACTCTGGGAAGGACAAGATTGGTGATGTAGATGCAAATGATCTGAACATTAAGGGAGTGGAATTCTATTTATAAATTGCTATGACCCTGTTTGCCTCCTACCCATGTTACTACTTTGCACAATTGCCTTGCTCTTTCGCTTTAACTTTCGAAATTTTCTAGTGAATTTTCCTTCGCTAGAACCCACCTGCCACGACTTTAATTTAAAGCCTTCTCTTCAGTTCTAGTTATTCACTTTGCCAAGACACTGCTCCCTGTCCAGTTCAAGTGAAGCCTGTCCCAACAGAACAGTTCCCTCTTTTCCCAGTACTGGTGTCAAGGTTACATGAATTGAAATCCATTCCTCTCATGCCAATTTCTGAGCCATGTGTTCTATTCTTATGATCTTATTTACCCTATTTCAATTTACTCAAGTAGTAATCCAGAGGTTATTAACTTTGTGGTTCTCGTATTTGTTGGACAACTGCAAGAGCTGAGTTTTCTCCAGTGTTATTTTCTGGGCCCTCATACCTGTTTCACTCAGTCATGCTCTCCTGTTCTGACCACAAACCAATCTGAAGTACTTAACTTAATGGACGTGACTGCCTCCTGGAACAAAATATCCAGGTAATTATCTCCCTCCCTGATGCATCACAGTGCCTAAGGCATGACCTGCAGCTCAACAACTCAGCCAAAGTTCATCATGCTGCAGACACTTCCTGCAGATATGGATGCCTGTCCTCCCCAGTTTTTATATGCTATAGCTGCAATACTTCACCTGCCCGGCCATCTCTATTGCACTTTATTTAAATAATTGATGTTTCAAGTTTTGAAATATCACTCAACAATTATTTGCAGTTACATTAAGTAGTTTAACCAGTAAAGCTAGTAAATTTAATATGAACTTGTATCTCTCTGTGCTAGCTTAAACCACTGCTCTAGAATAGAGAAGAAAGATGTAAAACTCTCCAATCACTTAAGCTCTATATCTTAGCTCTCATTGTTATTGCTTATTCCCTCTCTTAGGCCATTGTTTATAAAAGACCTGAACAGCACCACTTCCCTCACTATAGCCTATTCCCAAGTTAAGTACACTATAGAGACTGTATTGTGCCAAGCTGGCTTCCAGGCTGTTTACTCCATGTGTTAACTGAAAACTACTGGCAAGAATTTCAAAAAACTGAATTAGCCCTTGCTGACCAGGCAACCAGTTCCATCTGGTTAACTAATTAGCTGCAGTTGCACTAACAGGCAGCTTGTTTACCAATGACTCACATTGTGAAAGAAACTATAAGTTAAGGTGGAAGTTAAGTTATATGCTAAATACAAAACTTGATGACATTTTGGAAAGAGAGATCAACAAGTCCAGTGGCCGATCAAGGAGGTCACCTGATCTGACTTTCTGCCCTGCTACCGGGGCTACATTTGCAGCTGGGTGTCCCTGGAGATTTTCTTTGTTCCTTTCTTTGTTCTTTATTCTTTGAGATGGAGCATGCAGTGTCCATGGGCACCATTGAGGCTTTCCATGCATGTTTGGCACTGCAGGGATGCCTTATTGACTCTTTCAATTACATTTTGGTTTAATGTTTTATTTGTTTTTGTTTCAGCCGATCCCCCTCTAAGGGGCTGCCATTCTTGCTTTGTTTCTCAGTTTATTTACTTTAGTTTAATTGTTTAAACTGAAAAGAGTTAGAAAAGGATAAATTCTTACAACACCCAAAATTTCCCTCACTCACTAAATTACAGAATTTGGCAACCTGTTGAAATTGTATACTGTCGTGCTGCCCTCCATGTGACTTATTTTGTTCTGAAATGTTTAATCTGCAGTGTCTTTCATTTTTGCATTGAGGTCAAGAGGATGGCAATATGATCATCAGTGACAGCAGAAAGATAAGGACTGTGAAACCGTTAGTAAATGAGTAATTGGGGCTACCTGTCAAAAGCCAGTCAATTTTGTGAGGCTTTTGATCTTTCTTACATTTATAGCTGTTTGCATTCCTCTAGAAAGCAGTACTCACAGTTGTGAAGAAAGAATGCTCTCTTCACTGCAACAATCAGGATCTTCACTGAAGTTCTCATCATAGATCTCATCAGGAGATGTTTCCTCTCGCTGAATGATTGGCAAACGGCTATCTTCAGAGTCTGAGCTGAAAATACAAGAGCATAGCAGGGGTCATTGCACCTGATACAAATCCGTGGAGCAAAGTAATCACTTGTACATCCTTGGGCAGAGCCAATGAGCATAATTAAGTGACAGAATATCATGCACTTCAATAGCCAATTATAGTATAATAACATTCTTTGATACAAAATTGTGTATGGATTCATAGTGACAAAAACAGGAAATACTGGAAATACATATGTAATAATACCTGTTCACCAGTTAGTTAAATAACAACTGCAACATTTATTTACATATAACTAATCTGCAGAGGCTTGCAGTCTCAGAGTTTCTGCGAGGGTTCTGGTACAGAAACCCAAGTTCATCAGAGTGATCCCCTACCCAATTCCCCGACTGGTTCCCTAGGTTATGTCACCTTTACTCTGCAGATAGGTCCTTAAAGGGACAGTCATCATATCCCTCCCCCCCCAAGTTCTTCTTTACAACTGTCAATACTCAGTACACAACTTACAAAGTCCAAGATAATTAAATATTTAATACATGAATTTAGTCAATTCTAAGTTAAGTCCTTCAGGGGGATTCCGATTCCTCCTGGAGCAATGTAACTCCTCTGTCTGGGCTCTTCCACAGGACTGCTGTCAGCTGAAACCACAATGACAAATACAGTTCAGTTCTATTTGTTTCCATGGAGATGTCGGTTCTGCCTACCACAGGACAACCAGATACTTCAGTGCTTGGATAGTCAACAACATTTCCAGATGGGAATATAGCTCCTGATGGCAGTACTGGCTGCTGGGGCAACTCTCGCTCTCTCAAATGATCTACGTATTTCCAGACGATTCTTCCTTCTACTTCCACTTGATAATAAAAGGATCCAATTTTGGATACAATGGGTGGGATTTTCCGGCCGCTCTTGCCCCAAGGCTAGAAATGGACCTTTGCATGGTCTGCCCACAATGATTCCTGTGAATGAGTCCAGGGACCCGACTTGACCCACTTCCAAAACTCCTCACATACACCGCTCTATCCACTGAAAATGACCATGTTTACTGACATCATGGTTTGTGTTCTGACTGCTTTGGCTGGCCTTTACCCTCCCTGGCAAATTTGGAAACAAGAGGCTCTGCCTTGTTCTGAGACGATGGTTCACTACCAATTTTGCTGGCAGGACTCTCCTTGTTGTTTGTGAAATGGGCCTACAGCACAGAAAAAAATCATAAAATTCTGGTCTCCAGGATCCCTCTTGACTGCTTCTTTAGGCCAGATTTAAAGGTTTGGATGCCTCATTCAGCTAGTTCATGGGATGCTGGGTGGTAAGGTGCTACCCTAATGTGTTTGATCCCTATGAATGCAGTGAAACTCAGCACTCATGAAGGCTGTTCCAATATCAGACAATTTCATCAAAATCTTGCTGCTATTTATCTCAGCAGGATTTTATGTGGATTTCCTGGCAGTGGGGGGTGCGTTCAACAAAAAACTCTGTTGATAACTGCAGGACCATAAGATTGTGCTGCTAGTGAGTGGCACGCCACTGAAAGGGTTATCAAGACTACTTTATAGCTCCTTCACAGCTGTCATCCATCTTAGGGGACAATACTGTTCCAAAGCCACATGGAGAGGATTACAGACTAACATCAATCCCTTAAACGGGTTGAAAGGCACCAATAAATTTGATGAATGTAAGAATTATTTTACTCTGTGAAAAGCTTCTTCCTGGGACATTTTCCAAAACCAAAGCTGGTGCCTCTATAGCAGCCTATGCAAGGGGGCCAACAATGTCAACAAATCTGGTAGTAATTCACCATTCCTAAGACTTGAGCTCAGATGTGATTCTGGGGTTAGTGCCTCCTTAATTGCTCTGACCTTGTCTTCCATGGGGTGTAATTCTTCTGCATCTACATAATACCCCAGATCGGCTTAAAAGTACATTTCTCCTTCTTGAGGCAAACTCCAGCCTCTTGAAATCTTTTTGGCACCTCCTCCAAGCTGATCAGCTTCTGTTGATTCAGTTATCTAACGTGATCAGCTTCTGTTGATTCAGTTATCAAAACATCATCCAGGTATACCACAATTCAAGGCTGACCTGGAATAGATTTTTCCATTGTTCTTTGGAACGATAACACACCAAAGAGTGAGCTTCTATCTGCTGTAATGGTTTTGAAAAATTCATTTATGGTTGTGGATGTCATAGGCTAGACACGAATTTATTACTCACCCCTAGATGTTCTTGAAAAGGTGATGCTGAATTGCTCCACTAGTCATAAGAACATAAGAAATAGGAGCAGGAGTAGGCCATCTAGCCCTTCGAGCCTGCCCCGCCATTCAATAAGATCATGGCTGATCTGAAGTGGATCAGTTCCACTTACCCGCTTTCTCCCCATAACCCTTAATTCCCTTGTCTATCAGAAACCTATCTACCTGTGACTTAAATATATTCAGCAAGGTAGCCTCCACCACTTCAACGGGCAGAGAATTCCAGAGATTCATCACCCTTTGAGTGAAGAAGTTCCTCCTCAACACTGATCTAAACTGCCCCCCCCGCTTATTTTGAGGCTGTGCCCTCTAGTTCTGCTACCCTTTCTAAGCGGGAAGAATCTCTCTACCTCTACCCTATCTAGCCCCTTCATTATCTTGTAAGTCTCTATAAGATCCCCCCTCAGCCTTCTAAACTCTAACGAGTACAGCCCCATCTAATGAGTACAGACCCAAGGTATAGGTACAGTCCAAGGTATAGGTACATTCTCAGTGTAGGGAGGAAGTTCCAGGATCTTGAGCCAGTAATAGTGAAGGAATGGTGATGTATTTCCAAGTCAGAGTAGTGACTGATTTGGAGGAGAATCTCCAGTTGATGGTGTTCCCAGACATCTGCTGCTCTTGTCATTTAGATGATAGTGGTCATGGGTTTGGAAAACGCTGCCCAAGGAATCTTGGTGAGTTCCTGTAGTGCATCTTGTGGTTGGTGCACACAGCTACTATGATTCGTCAGTGGTTGAAGAATTGAAGGTTTATGGAAGGGATAACAATCAATAACCTCAAACAGCATTTTCTAACTCAAGTTGCTGGTATGCGTGACTCAGATCCAACCTTGTACAATATTTATCTCCAGACAGCTTTGTATACAGGTCTTCAGTCTTCAGGATTGGTTACTTATCTAACTTGGCAGCCTGATTAACTGTTAATTTGTAGTCTCCATAAATATGGATGGTCTTCTCAGGCTTTATCACATGGACTATGAGTGCTGCCCACTTTGTGAATTGTACTATCCAATTCCTTTAATTCTGTGTCCAACTTTTCTCACAAGGCAAATGATATTAGTCTTGCTCTAAAAATTCAATAGGTTGCTCTGGATCCACATAGATCTTTACTTGGAAGCTCTTTATTTTAGGTAATTCATCACAAAAAAATTCTCATACTTCTTCATTAACTCAGGCTGTCCTTCTTCCTGTGCATGGAAGATCTCCATCCAGTTTCACCTGAGTACCTTGAGCCAATTACAGCCCAAAAGTCTTGACTCTTTGTCTGACACTTATTATTGGGAGCTGAGTGAACTGCTACCAATAGCTTACAGGCACTATAGTAGTACCCCTTATCTTGATGGTTTCTCCTGTGTAAGTTGTTAGTTTTGCTGCAGTACCCCTTAACTCAATGGCTGGACTCCTTGCAAATATCAAAATATGTGTTTTCCTGTCACCATGGCAGAAGTTCCTATATACATTTATATATTTAAAGGCCTATCATTTACTAAAAGCATCACAGTGATGGAGGCAGTCTTGCCTGCTCTCATGTTGATCAATGAGTGAACATTTAAATTCTTAGTACTGAACTCTTCCATGTTATGCGCTTGCAAAGCATTACTAACTCTGTCACCGAGTACAGTTGACTTACTTTAACATCAGTGTCTCAAGTAACCTTTCCTGTGGCAGAAAAAACTTTCAGTCTCTTGTACCTGCAGGCTTCAGGGTAGTGATGACCTGCACCTTGGTAAAATTCTACTTCAATCCTAGGCAATTGTTTGGCTCTTATAAATCTTCTCACTCTATGTGTGGATGCATTTGCTTCCCGTTTTAAAATCACATCTTAATTTTTGGTGCCATTGCTGACTGCAGCTTCCTACCCTAACTGGTGAACGCATCATTTTGTGTGCCCTGAAGTTTCTGTGTGCACTTCTCAGTGCTCTCCATCGCTAGCATTATCTCCAGCACCTTCTCAAAATTTATCTCTGCCTCTACGAATAGCTTCTTTTGGATAACCTCATTATTTATCCCACAGTCTAAATGGCGTATTGCTGAGAGTGGCTCCGAAGTCTGTGTTAATTTGATAATATAAGTTGCAATAGTTTCTCCAGAGGATATCCCAGCTGAGTTAAACTTAAATCACTGCGAAATTACCAATAGCTTCAGATGGGAATGTGTTTTCAACAATTCAACTTTCTCACTGAACGACTTGGTGCAAAATCTGACCAAAAATAGCAGAGTGTAAGTTCAGGCACAAAAATTGGAGTGTTTCCTGATGAAGCTGCCAGCATGTTATTAGTCTAAATTCAAAAGCTCATTGCTATAAATTTTTATTCCCACAAGTTTCACACTGTTCCAGCGAGATCTTAGATCTCTAATTCATCCACTGCATTACAAGTCAATTTCTGCAAACACTGGAGAGCTCCATATAAATTGCCCCCCAGCTCTTATTCCACAACTGCAGGGGATGGCAGTCAAGAAACCAGAGCCACGCTTTACAGAGGGGGCCCTCACTATATTGCTTGATGGAATGGTGGAGAGGGAGGACACCCTATATCCCCCACTTCAGGAGATGGCTGTCCAGCAGGGTGACCACCACCGTTTGGGATGCAGTGGCAGTCCTGGTGTGCCACTGCACTCCATAACAGGCTGGGCCAGCAGTGTTGGAAGAAGATGAATAATGTTCTTCGCTCATCCAGGGTAAATGAACCATCCCCAGTCTCCCAGTGGGTCTTCAGTCACTTTTTTGACAGCTGAGAGCTTGGCGCCAGTATGGGGATGTAGAGCCTAAACACACCAATGAAATTGGCTTCAGAGCACTCGGCCACTATTTTGTTAGGGCGTCCCGATCTGCCGGTGAGCTCGAAGACCACCCACCAGTCCCCAGGTCAACGGACCCACCTCCTTCATAGACAACATATTCTCCCCCCACCCTGACACTAGCATTGAGACATCAGGCCCTGCCCTGCCAATGGGTCCCCTGGAAATCCCCCCCCCCCACATTCACCCCCTATGTTGACCCACAACATGCCAGCCCTTTGCAATCCACTCCTGTACAGAGGGAAGAGGGAGTAAGTGGTGTGATCAGCAAATTTGCTGATGACACCAAGATGGCTGGATTGGCGGGCAGTGAGGAGCAGTGTCTGGCAATACAACGGGATATTGATAGGCTGGTATATTGGGCAGATACTTGGCAAATGGAGTTTAATCTGGATAAATGTGAGGTGATGCATTTTGGCCGGAATAATGTAGGGGGGAGTTATATGATAAAGGGTAAGCCCATAAGGAGTATAGAATCGCAGCGAGACCTGGGGGTGCAAGTGCACAAGTCTTTGAAGGTGGCAGTGCAAGTGGAGAGTGTGGTGAAGAAAGCCTTTATAGGAAGGGTATGTTAGCCTTTATAGGAAGGGTATAGAATATAAGAGCTGGCGCCTAATGTTGCAGTTGTACAGAACGTTGGTTAGGCCGCATTTAGAGTACTGCGTCCAGTTCTGGTCGCCTTACTACCGGAGGGACGTGGAGACTCTGGAGAGAGTGCAGAGGAGGTTTACCAGGATGTTGTCTGGTATGGAGGGACTGGGGTATGAGGAAAGATTGAATAAATTGGGGCTCTTTTCCCTTGAAAGACAGCGACTGAGGGGGGATCTAATAGAGGTATAGAAGATTATGAAGGGTGTAGATAGAGTAAACAGAAGTAAGCTATTTCCTATGATAGAGACACACAGGACAAGGGGCCATGGGCTTAAGGTGAGGGGGGAGAGGTATAACACAGATATTAGAGGGAGGTTTTTCACACAGAGGGTAGTGGGGGTATGGAATGCTCTGCCAAGTAAGGTGGTGGAGGCAAACACGCTAGAGTTGTTTAAGAGTAACTTAGACAGGCACATGAGTGGGTTGGGGATGGGTGGATATAGGAGATTGTTTTAAATAAGGGTCATTAGCATTGGGAGTCCCTGGTAAGGTACATGGATATGGTACAATAATAATGTTTTTCTTTTCTCTTTTTCATTCACAGGTTTTAAGTTGGTCCGCCTTGTGTCCAATGAGGGGCATACACGCAATGTATCGTACCTCTGCTCTTGGTTGTTCGAGACTGGCCTAGTGCTTCATGTCGTTAGTGTGTGCGTAAACTGGACCAGATACTGGGCAAGATGACAGCTCAGTGACTATCACTGATTGCTGTGCAGACACATGGATTTGGGCTGGTGTCTGTGGGAGTTTGCGCATTCTCCCCGTGCTTGCGTGGGTTTTCTCCGGGTGCTCCGGTTTCCTCCCACACCCCAAAGATGTGCTATTAGGCTGATTGGCAGTAATAAATTGTCCCTAAATCAGTTTCCCTCAATGTGGATGGCCATAAAACATTGGATAAGGGTCATGGAGGGGGGGACTGGCGGTGTTAAGATGGCGGTGCGGGCTCGTTGGGCTGAAGGGCCTGTTTCCCGGGCTGTTTTTGTTCTTTGTTCTTTGTACGACCCCTCACGGTGCAAACAACGGGCACTGCCAGATGGGTACTAGTGTGCTAGGTAGGCACTGCCCAACCATGCCCTTGACCACTTGGGAGCTTCACCAGTGTGGCCATGGTGTCTGGTTTGTGCTAGTACAGAGCACTAATAATTTGCACCAGTGTGATGTCTCGTCGAAGAAGGAAACATCTGGGAGGAAGGAAGCAGCTTTGCCAAACTCCCTTATGATATGGAAATCCAGCAATCTGACGCTAATAGTCTTCACGCCATTTCTGGGTGCGAATCAGTTCTCGCCATTAAAAAGAGGCCAGTAAGATAGTAATCCATTTTGCAACGGATGCGAATCAGATTTTTAGCCTCTCGTTATTTTCCCGGCTTGCCACACTGATTGATGGATGCAGCGAGGTCCATCGATCAGTATGGCATTGTGCCCAATCCTCCGCTGACGTATCAAAAGAATATGTGTGTGTGTGTGTGTATTGGAACATATATGCAAACACTCTTCTGTTTTTCAACTTGAACTGAACTTCAACATGGCTTTATACTCATGATCTTGGGGTTTTTTTTTCCATATATCCTCATTGCCAATGTAATAATTCAGGTTGAGGTTCAGTAAATAACAAGTGCAATGTTTAATTACATATAACTGTAATACAAAGGCTTGCAGCTTCATGGCTGCCAGTCAGCTTCCAAGAAACTGGAACAGAAAACAGAGCTCAGCATGGTGATCCACCAGCTTGCTCCTCGCTTGGTTCCCTGGGTCATGTGACCCTCACTCTGCAGTTAGATCCTTAAAGGACAATCACCACAACATAATCTAGAAAAGGAGGTTTATATGTTGAGAAGAATCATTTTCAGAACTTGGTCTAAGTATTTCCAGTATTTTCAGTTTTTGTTTCAGATTTCTAGCTTTTCAAAAATTAGTACTGATAATGGCAGGCAGTATTGAAAGAAAGAAACCAATGTGGATGAACCTCAATGACATTTAACTAGAGGGCTTTACAAGTAATTATTGATTCTCCTGATTATAAGGAAATAATTTTAATATTTGTCATTTCAAGGCGAGGTCAACAAATTTTTGGACCTGCTCATTCTGTCCAGTAATTTCCATTCATAGGTTATTCTTCCTGTATTTTAACACTTTTCGTTTTGTTATTGGAAAATTATGTCAGGCAGCTGGAGAACTGACACAAACTAATACAAAATCTGCAGAATAAAGTGTGCAATGTTATGGGATGTTTTGCAGGCTGGATTAGCATTGGTGTATAATAAAGCCTCTGTGGGATCCATTTATATTCTGATTGTTTATCTGTATGACTGAAGTTCTCCATTCATTTCACTGATCACAAAATATACAATGGCATTTAATAATTTAAAAATGGCCCTAGTTTGGAAGAACAAAATCCTTCATTGATTTTCGGCACATGTCTGACTGGCATTGGTGGTCTTTTTTAGGATTATCTTATATTAGCAGGAAACACAATTTTAAAATAACCAATCAAGCTATTCTAGATCCTGATCCTGCATATGCAATTGAAACGAACATTAAGAAGTACTTCTTAATTGGCCACTGCTGCTTCTGCTGTCCACTTAAGGATGGTTGTCAGGTTCCAAAGGCTGCAGGTTCAATCAAAGAGTCAATGACTTTGGAAGAATGGGAGCCTTACTGACAAAGGAAGGTACTGTCATTGTAAAGTGGGGCCACAAGGGCATCTCCAATTTGAGGCACCCTTTGTAGTAGTTTGAACTTTTGTAAAATAAACTGTGGCTGCAGCTGTCAGGTCACCACTGTGAGGGAAATCCTTGTGATGGCCTGCCATTGCAGCTGTACCCTGCTGATACCTGTGGCTCCGTGGGTGGGCTAAGGGGAAATTAAACAAGCCTTATCAATCTTCTGACAGACTTCAGCCTTAACAGAAGTGGATTGTCCACTGGGATAATACTTTATAGCTACTCCTGCATTATACAGCATAGTTAGGGTGGCACAGTGGCACATTCGTTCGCACTGCTGCCTCACAACGCCATGGCCTTGGGTTTGATTCCCAGCTTGGGTCACTGTTTGTGCAAAGTCTGCACATTCTCCCCGTGGATTTCCTCCAGGTGCTCCGGTTTCCTCCCACAGTCTGAAAGATGTATTAATTAGGTGTGTTGGTGCCGAATTGTGGTGACTCGGGAATTTTCACAGTAAGTTCTTTCAGTATTAATGTAAGCTTGCTTGTGACACTAATAAATAAACTTTAAATGCACCTCACCGTGCACAGTAGATGTTAACATTCTCACGTTATAAATTTGAAGTCATATTGTGAAAGATTTGCTGCTGATGAGCTTAGCAACGAGCTTGTTTTATTAACCATCAGCCCACTCTATAATGCAACTTAGTGGCTAAAGATTTATTTTATTTTGTTGTTCAATTCTGAAGAGCAAACTTTCTGTCAATAAGTTCTGCAGAGAAGTTGTTAAGCGCTGTCATATAATTAGTAAACAATAGTTACTTGAATTTACAAAATTAATTTATTAGTCTTAAGATTGTGTGAGATAAATATTAGTAAGTTTCTGTTACCCTATATGTGTGCAAATTGCGACGAAGTTTTAGATTTATCTGATGTTGATATATTATTTCAATGGCACAAAATAACTTAAAACAGCAGCTATACATAAATGGGCTAGAAAAAGCCAACTCACGTTCCTATGCTCCTATGAAATTGGAGGGTAAACCTACACACACAGTTCTCAAAATGTTCCTTTGCATTTGGCACAAGGAGGCATTAGGTGAGGCTTGAATATACATGTTTTTGCCCTTTGTCAGGCAGTTATGATTCAGCAGAAGAGGTGAATCTGAAGAGATTCTAAAAAAAAGCTAATGCAATAAATACATTTATTATTGAACTGGAACAATAATGCTATAAAAGATTGAAACTTCTATAGTTAAACTGAAAGAACACTCAGATGGGTACATACCGTACCAGTGTTTCATAATACCGTGTCCTGTTTCACATGAGAGCACAAGAACAGACAAGAAAAATTATTTAATTAGACATTACTTTAAATACATATGACAGCTTTTGGAAAATAATAACAGTGTGGCATGCCGGGCCCCACACTATAGTGAGCTGTGTTGTGGCTGGGCTTAGATAAGCTTGTGCAGCCTGTTATACTCAGCTCATACTATTCCAATTCACACTAAACAGGAATGAAGTTCAGAGATAGCTAGGGCTACGACAATGCTGTCTGATTCTCCAATCTGCACTGCTGTATATCAAAATGCTTGTACTGTGCCTCAATTTCTTTACCTAATAAACTCAGTTCATGTTGTCAAGTGGTCAGCTGAAATTATTGCCTTTTGTTCTAGGGTTATCCTATATTCAAGCTGCCTTTTTTTTGCACAGCTCATACCATAAGCACACCACATGTTGCAATGGACATATAATGCATTCACCATATCTGTTCTTCTGGGGCTAAAGTGATACATTTACAATCCTTGTTATAATGGGCTCAAGCCATATAAAAAAGTCTTTTTTCCATTATAATCCTTTTTATATCGAAATGTTAATATAATAAACAGACTTGAATCTGAAATGACAATGAATTACATGAGGTGAGAAACATCTTCATACACATTGGATTATTACAAGTTTACCTTTTGGGATTGATCTTCCATGTTGTGCCTTGCAATATAAGTGCTGAGGTCAAAGAATTGCTATGACCATCCACTGTGCTGACTGTGCTTTGGTAGTTGACTGGAATTGGAAATCTGGATATAGCAGTATTGTTGGCGTTGTTAATATTGGCGTTTGACCCAGAGGAAGAATAGCTGCTTGGAGTGAAGGTTGAATCAACCAATTTCTCATGGGACGGTGATTCTATTTCAACTTGAGAGGTTCCTGATTTATTGAGATGCAAAGGACGCTGTGTGGTGAAAGTTTGTGGAAAGGAGCCTCTGCAATCACTTGGATAATAGCTAACATGGTTACCAAATAAACCACCAGCCCTCTGTGGGAAGAAATCATTTTCAGTCATATTCAAACATTCAATTTTACAATATACAAACAAATCCTTTAACAATAAGAATGTCAAACAGCTGTCCAGTACTACAGCAAGTTGGATAAATGAGTTGTGCCAGAGTGGATGGATTAAGACGTGGATTTCTGACTCACTACATAATGATTTCTTAATATTTGCCAGGTTGCAAACTAAATGCAGAACAGAGGTTTGAATGTTCCAAAGAGCAGGAAGAATGATTAAACTGCATAATCCTAAACTTTCCCAAGCAACCATTTATAATGATGGGGAGTTGCTGGCATTGGACTGGGGTATGCACAGTAAGTAGTCTCACAACACCAGGTTAAAATCCAACAGGTTTATTTGGTAGCATGAGCTTTCAGAGCGCTGCTCCTTCATCAGGTAGTCATTGTTATGAGACTACTTACTGTACCAATTATAATGCAAGATTCCCTTCTAAACTATCAGTCAGTGAACAATACAAAGACTAGGATGATACCCAGAGAAAAGGAATACAAAAAAGAATGGATTGGAAACAGAATATTTAACTCATGGGGGCGAATTTTCCCACCCCAGGAATCGTAGCGAGCGGGTAGCGGACCATGGAAAAGTTTGTTGACCTAGGGAGGATGTTCTAGTTTTGGGACGAATGCAGCCAGAAAATCCTGCCCATGAAGTTTGTTCTTTCTACCAAAGTGCCTCCCCATGTGCCAAAGCATGGGGAGTGCTTCCCACTCTCTAGCCAGTATTCAGTTCTACTGGTTAAGGAGATGGTTCCCCTGGGGAGTTCAGCCAGAGCTCGGTCCACAGCTCCAAGAATCATCAGCTATAGGGTGGTTGGGTGGAGGAAGGTCAGAAAAGCAATGATAGGCTTTCATTATTTAGAGAACAGACAGACATTCCTGCAGTCACAGATATGTTGCCTCCTTTGTAGTAGAGTCAAGACTTGAGAAAAATCAAGACTGGCATTAAACATTGCAGTGTTGAACATATTTAAAAAAGATAGAGGGAAAATGGAGTGGTGGAGTAATATTTATTTAACACAACATTCTGGTAGAAAAAAAGAGCTGCAGCTATCAGCAAAATTTAATAGAATCCATATTGTTAGAAATAAAAGGATCCATCACACTAATAAGTGTAGTCAGCAGAATAGCGGAGGGAGCTAGAGGAACTTGGGGAAGTGATGGCATAGTAGTATTGTCACTGGGAATTCAGAGACCCAGGGTAATGCTTCGGGAACTTTGATTTAAATCCCTTCACAGCGGTTGGTGAAATCTGAATTCAATAAAAATCTGGAATTAAAAGTTTAATGATGAAACCATTGTACATTGTTGTAAAAAAGAACTCATCTGATCCACTAAAGGAAATCACCCATCCTTATCTGGTCCTGCTTACACTTAATTGCCATCTGAAATAGCCAGTTCAAGGGCAATTAAGGCTGGGCATTAAATGCTGGCCCTGTCAGCAATGCCCACATCCCAAGAATAAAAAAAAAGCAGACAAATTAAGAAATAGTGTGGGATTTTTTTGGATGGTGGTGTTTCCCAATCTGCCATCTGAAGAGTTGACAAGAAATAGAACAGCTATTCAACATTCAGCAGGGCATTGGCTCAGGGTGCTTCCCTTCTTTGTTACAGAGGCCCACAAATGAGGTGTACCTCTCTTGCCTGACATCAATCCGCATAACTAAAGCTGCCAGGCTGGTAAAGAAGGATCGTAGGAGAAGGGATAATCAGCCGTGGTTAACGAAGGAAATAAAGGAGACTATTAAATTAAAAGCTGATGCGTTTAGAGTGGCTAAAAGTAGTGGGCGAGTAGAGGATTGGGAGAGGTTTAAAAATCAACAAAGAATGACAAAGAAGTTGATAAAGAAAGGAAGGATAGACTATGATGGGGAGGAATTCGTAAGATGTGTATTGGAAGGATCCTTGCGACAGTATGTAGATAGCCCAACTAGAGAGGGGGTGACACTGGATTTAGTTCTGGGAAATGAGCCGGGTCAGGTGGTTGAGGTTGCGGTAGGTGAACATGTGGCTAATAGTGACCACAACTCCGTCTACTTTAGGATACAAATGGAAAAAGATGAGAGCTGTCCTAAGGGGATGGTGCTAAATTGGGGGAAAGCTAGACACAGCCAGATTAGGCAGGAGCTTAGGGATACAGACTGGGATAGGCTGTTGGAAGGCAAGACTACGTTAGGCATGTGGGAGTCTTTCAAGGGAAAACTGCAATGGGTGCAGGAAAGGCATGTGCCGGTTAGGAGAAAGGATGGGAAAGGTAGGATTAGGGAACCGTGGATTACTAGAGATATAGAAGACCTGGTTAGGAAGAAACGAGAGGCGTATGTCAGGTCTAAGCAGCTGGGAACGGAGAGAGCGTTGGAAGAATACAGAGAGAGTAGGAGGGATCTCAAACGGGGAGTTGGGAGGGCAAAGAGGGGGCATGAGATGGCTTTGGCAGGTAGGGTTAAGGAGAATCCAAAGGCGTTTTTCTCCTATCTTAAGAACAAAAGGGTGGCTAGGGGTAAAATCGGTCCTCTCAGGGACAGACGTGGGGAATTGTGCTTAGAGGCAGAGGGAATGGGGGAGATCCTGAATAAATACTTTGCGTCGGTATTCACGACGGAGAGGGGCTTGATGTCTAGTACAGTCATTGAGGGAGTGGTAGACCAATTGAAAGATCTATTGATTACGAGGGAAGAAGTGTTAGGGCTTTTAGAGGGCATTAAAACCAATAAATCTCCGGGGCCTGATTGCATTTATCCTAGGCTGCTTAGAGAGGCTAGGGATGAGATTGCTGGGCCTCTGACGCGAATCTTTGTCTCTTCTTTGGACACAGGTGAGGTCCCAGAGGACTGGAGGATAGCGAACGTGGTACCGTTGTTTAAAAAGGGTAGGAGGGATAGCCCAGGTAACTATAGGCCAGTGAGCTTAATGTCAGTGGTAGGTAAGTTGATGGAGAGGATTCTTAGGGATAGGATGTATGCGCACTTGGAGCGTTGCGATCTGATTAAGGGTACGCAGCATGGCTTTGTCAAGGGGAAGTCTTGCCTTACAAATCTGGTAGAATTCTTTGAGGACGTGACAAAAACGGTTGACGAAGGACAAGCCGTTGATGTCGTCTATATGGATTTCAGTAAGGCGTTTGACAAAGTCCCTCATGGTAGGTTGGTACAGAAGATTAAAGCTCATGGGATATGTGGTCAGGTATCTAGATGGGTAGAGAACTGGCTTGCAAAGGGGAGTCAGACAGTAGTTGTGGAGGGGTCTTTTTCTAGCTGGAGGTCTGTCACTAGTGGTATGCCACAGGGCTCGGTACTGGGACCTCTTCTCTTTGTAGTGTATATAAATGATTTGGAAGAGGAAGTAGGTGGTGTGATCAGCAAATTTGCTGATGACACCAAGATGGCTGGATTGGTGGGCAGTGAGGGGCAGTGTCTGGCAATACAGCAGGATATTGATAGGCTGGTTGATTGGGCAGATACATGGCAAATGGAGTTTAATCCGGATAAATGTGAGGTGATGCATTTTGGCTGGAATAATGTAGGGGGAAGTTATATGATAAAGGGTAAGCCCGTAAGGTGTATAGAGTCGCAGCGAGACCTGGGGGTGCAAGTGCACAAGTCTTTGAAGGTGGCAGTGCAAGTGGAGAGTGTGGTGAAGAAAGCCTATGGTATGTTAGCCTTTATAGGAAGGGTATAGAATATAAGAGCTGGAGTCTAATGTTGCAGTTGTACAGAACGTTGGTTAGGCCGCATTTAGAGTACTGCGTCCAGTTCTGGTCGCCTTACTACCGGAAGGCCGTGGAGACTCTGGAGAGAGTGCAGAGGAGGTTTACCAGGATGTTGCCTGGTATGGAAGGACTGGGGTATGAGGAAAGATTGAAGAAATTGGGGCTCTTTTCCCTTGAAAGACGCCGACTGAGGGGGGATCTAATAGAGGTATAGAAGATTATGAAGGGTATAGATAGAGTAAACAGAGGTAAGCTATTTCCTATAATAGAGACACGTAGGACAAGGGGCCATGGACCTAAGGTGAGGGGGGAGCGGTACAACACAGATATTAGAGGGAGGCTTTTCACACAGAGGGTAGTGGGGGTATGGAATGGTGTGCCAAGTAAGGTGGTGGAGGCAAACATGCTAGAGTTGTTTAAGAGTAACTTAGACAGGCACATGACTGAGTTGGAGATGGGTGGATATAGGAGAACTTTTAAATAAGGGTCATTAGCATTGGGGCGTCCCTGGTAATGTAAATGGGTATAGTATGATAATAATGTTTTTTCTCTTTTCATTCACAGGTTTTAAGTCGGTCCACCTCATGTCCAACGAAGGGCATACACGTGATGGGTCATACTGGGGCTGCTCTTGGTTGTTCGAGATTGGCCTAGTGCTTCATGTCGTTAGTGTGTGCCTAAACTGGATAAGATACTGGGCAAGATGACAGCTCAGTGACTATCGCTGATTGCTGTGCAGACACATGGATTTGGGCCAGTGTCTGTGGGAGTTTGCGCATTCTCCCCGTGCTTGCGTGGGTTTTCTCCGGGTGCTCCGGTTTCCTCCCACACCCCAAAGATGTGCTGTTAGGCTGATTGGCAGGAATAAATTGTCCCTAAATCAGTTTCCCTCAATCTGGATGGCCATAAAACATTAGATAGGGGTCATGGGTAGAGAGGTGGACTGGTGGTGTTGAGATGCCGGCGCGAGCTCATTGGGCCGAAGGGCCTGTTTCCCGGGCTGATTTTTGTTCTTTGTTCTTTGTACTATGAAGCTAAACGAGCACTAAATATAAAAAAGGATAGTAAGAGTTTTTATAAAGATATAAAGAGGAGGAGGCTGGCTAGGGTGAATGTTGGACCCTTAGAGGATGAGAGGGGGGATTTAGTGGTGGGGGATGAGGAAATGGCTGAGGCCTTAAATAAGTTTTTTGCTTCGGTCTTCACGGAGGAGGATGCGAATAGTCTGCCGGGTATTAAAGATAGAAGGATGGTAGGAGTTGAGGGCCTGAATGCGATCACTGTCACTAGAGAAGTAGTGCTCGATAGACTAGCAGGACTGATGGTGGACAAGTCCCTAGGACCGGATGGAATGTATCCCAGGGTTCTGAAGGAAATGGCAGAGGTGATAGTGGATGCCTTAGTGATTATTTTCCAAACCTCGCTGGATTCCAGAGAAGTGCTGGAAGATTGGAAAACGGCTAATGTTACGCTGCTGCTTAAAAAGGGTAGCAGGCAAAAGACAGGGAATTATAGGCCGGTTAGTTTAACATCTGTTGTAGGAAAAATGCTTGAATCCGTCATCAAAGAAGAAATAGCGAGGCACCTTAAGAAGAATTGTTTGATAGGGCAGACGCAGCACGGATTCGTTAAGGGGAAGTCGTGTCTGACGAATTTATTGGAATTCTATGAGGATGTGACTAGTGCGGTGGACGGAGGGGAACCGGTGGATGTGGTGTTTCTCGATTTTCAGAAGGCGTTTGATAAGGTGCCACACAAAAGGTTGTTACAGAAGGTTAGGGGGCATGGAGTTGGGGGTAAGGTGTTAGCGTGGATAGAGGATTGGCTGTCTAATAGGAGGCAGAGAGTAGGTGTCAATGGGTGCTATTCGGATTGGCGGTTGGTGACTAGTGGAGTGCCCCAGGGATCAGTGCTGGGGCCTCAGCTATTTACCATTTATATAGATGATCTGGAGGAGGGAGCTGAGTGTAGGGTGTCGAAATTTGCTGATGACACAAAGATAAGTGGAAAAGCAAATTGTGCGGAGGGTGTAGAAAGTCTGCAGAGGGATCTAGATAGGCTAAGTGAGTGGGCGAAGACCTGGCAGATGGAATACAATATTGGCAAGAGTGAGGTTATCCACTTTGGCAGGAATAATAGTAGGAGGGACTGCTATTTAAAGGGCGAAAAGCTGCAGCATGCTACGGTGCAGAGGGACCTGGGGGTCCTTGTGCATGAGTCGCAAAAACCCAGCCTACAGGTGCAGCAGGTGATCAGGAAGGCAAATGGGATGCTGGCCTTCATAGCGAGGGGGATTGAATATAAAAGTAGGGAGGTCTTGCTGCAACTGTACAGGGCACTGGTGAGGCCGCAGCTGGAGTACTGTGTGCAGTTTTGGTCGCCGCACTTGCGCAAGGATATTTTGGCCTTGGAGGGAGTGCAGAGGAGGTTCACTAGGCTGATACCAGAGTTGAGGGGGTTGAACTATGAAGAGAGGCTGAATAGACTGGGCTTGTACTCGTTGGAGTTTAGAAGGATGAGGGGGGATCTTATTGAGACGTATAAGATGATGAAGGGGATGGATAGGGTAGAGGTTGAGAGGTTCTTCCTGCTCAGAAAGGACAGCAGGACTAGAGGGCACAGCCTCAAGATAAGGGGGGTGCAGTTTAGAACGGAGTTGAGGAGGAACTTCTTCACTCAAAGGGTGGTGAATCTCTTGAATTCTCTGCCCGTTGAAGTGGTGGAGGCTACCTTGCTAAACATATTTAAGACACGGGTAGATAGGTTTTTGGTAGGCAAGGGGATTAAGGGTTATAGGGAGAAAGTGGGAAAGTGGAACTGAGCCACTTCTGATCAGCCATGATCTTATTGAATGGCGGGGCAGGCTCGAGGGTCTAGATGGCCTACTCCTGCTCCTATTTCTTATGTTCTTATGTTTGCTCTGGCCTCCCGAGCTATGAGTAAAATAAAGGCGGAGGAGATTGAGGCACTTATAAAAATTCATAGGGTGTGGATATCACTACCAAGGTCAGCATTTATTATTCATCCATAATTCCCCTTGAGAAAGTGGTGGTGAGCTGTGTTCTTGAACCCCTGCAGCAGATGTACTGTAAATACCCACACTGCTATTAGCTAGCCATTAATTGGACACTAATTTAACAGACCCAAGCCCAGGCAGGCCACCTAACAAATCCAGCAAGAGACAGCTTGGGAGAGGGTGGGTAGAGGACCGTCAGGCCACGCATTGAATTTTATGAGCCCTCAATGCCTTCAAATCTTCTGGAGGAGACTGTAAAATTCTGCTCATTGATTGCTAATTATGGGAAATCTCAACTATCCTGGATTGGAGTTCCTACAATGCATACAGGATTCCTATTAAACCCAGTATGTGAAAATCCCAACAAGGGAAGACTTGCTCTTGAATCTAGTAATGGGGAATAAACCAGAGCAGATAAGTGAAATAAAAATAGGGAAAATTCTCAGCAATAGTGACAATCATATAAGACATTTTAAGAAAATAATAGGAAAGGCCATGAGTATAATGAAAGCCAATTTGACAGATTGAAGAAAAACTGACTTTTGAGAGACTGAAAATAAAAATTGGGAAAATAAAGTGGGCAACTATATTGACATACAATTATTTAGAATCCTGAATGACAAATGGAAACATTTAAAAATGTGTTGAATAGTGTGCAGGAAATATATTCCACCAGAAAGAACAAACTAAACATCAGTGGGACTCCATGAATTTTCTTTACTCAAGAGGGTAGTAAGGTCGTGGAATGCCCTGCCTGCAGCAGTTGTGGACTCGCCAACTTTAAGGGCGTTCAAATGGTCAGTGGATAGGCATATGGATAACATTGGAATAGTTTAGGTTAGAGGGTCATTAGATTGGTTCCACTGGTTGGCGCAACATCGAGGGCCAAAGGGCCTGTACTGCGCTGTAATGTTCTATGTTCTAAAGACAAAAGGAAACAAATGAAGGTTAGGAAATGGGCATACCTAGTATATAGACAGCAGAATATTACATGATAAGAGAGAATAGGAAGAGGCAAGGAGAGAAATCAAAGAACAAGGGCAAAGACTAATTTTGAAATTAAATTATCAAGGAATACAAAACTAAATACTAAACTTCTTTACAGGCATATCAATAAAAAAGGAAGGCAATGATTGGAATAGGACCATTAAGAGGGGATAGACAGGATAATACCAAAGATAATGGTAGAGACATTGCTGAATTATTAAATAATTCCTTCACCTTGGTATTTACCAAGGAGAGAGAACTGGTAGACATGACATCAAATTATAAGATGAGTAATGAGATACTGCAGCCTTTAAAATAAACAAGGAAATATATTGAATTTGCCAAAGAAACTTAAAGACAATATAGCCTCTGGCGTCCAGATGGATTGCATCCACATATTTTAAAACAATCTAGGGAAGAGATAAAACAGGCTGTATTGCTCATACAAAAATAGCTTGTTAGTACAGGTGGTAATGCTAGAGGACTGGTGGATTGTTCATGTAATTCCTATATTTAAAATGGAGGACAGAACCTGTACAAGAAATTATAGATCAGTCAGCTTAATATCAGAAGTGAAAATTACTGGAATCTTTTATAAGGAGAAAATAGTAGAACACCAAGAAATTAGAAATATGATAATCAATAGTCAGCATGGATGTCATAAGGTAAAATTTTGACGGACCAACTTTATTGATATTTTTGAAAGTAACATAAAAGGTAGGCAATGGCAAAGCAGGAGATGTAATTTTTCTGGATTTCAAAAGGCCTCCAATAAGAACAGAGAATGTAGATTCAGAATACAAGTGGCAGAATGGAGGCTAACTGGCTTTAAGGCAGAACACAAAGAAATCCCACAACACCAGTTTAAAGTCCAAACCCGTTTATTTGTAGCAAAAACCTCAAGCTTTCGGGACAGCCTGTCCCTTTGTCAGGTGGCTGGGAGTTCTGATCATAAAAATGACACAAAGACACAAACTCAATTTACATGCATAACGATTGGAATGTGAGTCTTTACAGCTAATCAATACTTAAAGGTACAGACAATGTGAGTGGATCAGAGCTCCCAGCCACCTGACGAAGGGACAGGCTGTCCTGAAAGCTTGAAGCTTTTGCTACAAATAAACTTGTTTGGACTTTAAACTGGTGTTGTGGGATTTCTTTGTGTTTTACCCCAGTCCAAGCCGGCATCTCCACTTCAAGGCAGAAAGCAGAGTGGAAATAAAAGGTAGTTTTTAAAAATTTATTTATTAGCATCATAGGTAGGCTTACATTAACACTGGAATGAAGTTACTGCGAAAATCCCCCTAATTGCCACACCCTGGTGCCAGTTTGGTTCACTGAAGAAGAACTTAGCAAGGCCAATGCACCTAACCAGCAAATCTTTCATACTGAGGGAGGAAACCATAGCATCTGGAGGAAACCCATACAGATGTGGGAGAATGTGCAGACTCTGCGCAGTGACCCAACCGGGAATTGAGCCCAAGTCCCTGGCCTGTGAGGCAGCAGTGCTAACCACCGTGCCACCCCTAGTTATGCAAAGTGGCAGAAGATGGGAAGTGATGTTCCACAAGAATCTGTGCTGTTCATAGTACACATTAATCATTTGGACTTTGGAAATAAAAACCCAATTTTTACATTTGCAGATGACACTAAATCAGAGAGGAGTAAAGCAACAAATTACAGGAGGAATTAATAATCTCCAGAATCAGCAAATCAAGTTCAATGCAAATTGACAGTTTGATGGATCAACAGTGGTAGTTTGATGGTTCAACAGTGGTAAATTTTCAAGTGTGAAATGGATGGCATACAATATTGCTGAATGATGAGACAAAAAGTAGTCTATTTATTAGTCACAAGTAAGGCTTACGTTACCACTGCAATGAAGTTACTGTGAAATTCCCCTAGTTGCTGCAGTCTGGTGCTTGTTTAGGTCAATGCACCTAACCAGCACGTCTTTCAGAATGTAAGAGGAAACAGGAGCACCCGGAGGAAATCCACGCAGACACAGGGTCAACGTGCAAACTCCACACAGGCAGTGATCCAAGAAGGGGAATCGAACTCGGGTCTCTGGCACTGTGAAGCAGCAGTACTAACCACTGTGCTACTGTGCCGACCTGCCACTGTGCTACTGTGCCACCCCATGGGTGTTTCAACACTGTGGGTGTTTCAAAGGATTGTCTACTGACCACCCAACTATCCTGTAGAATCTCTCAAAGGTACAAAATATAATTTTATATTGTGTAAATTATGGGCTTAATAGGCAACATTTTATAGGTCCCATCTGGTGAGTGCATTGTGGGAGGGGCTGGGAGAGGTGGGAATTCCTTGGGTGATCTTCCCACTGGCGAGCCATCCATCCTTTCTCCATATGGCCAATTAATGACCGCTTTCGGCATAGCCATGACTTTGGGGCTGATGACAGGGGCGCCACGGTAGTACAGTGGTTAGCACTGCTGCTTCACAGCTCCAGGGACCTGGGTTCGATTCCCGGCTCGGGTCACTGTCTGTGTGGAATTTGCACATTCTCCTCATGTCTGTGTGGGTTTCCTCCACATACTCTGGTTTCCTCCCACAGTCCAAAGATGTGCAGGTTAGGTTGATTGGCCATGCTAAAAAAAATTGCCCCTTAGTGTCCTGGAATGCGTAGATTAGAGGAATTAATGGGTAAAATATGTCAGGATATGGGGGTAGGGCCTGGGTGGGATTGTGTTTGGTGCAGACTCAATGGGCCGAAGGGCCTCTTTCTGCACAGTAGGGTTCTATGATTCTATGACAGGAGGTTAAAGACAGGGTGGGGGTGTCACAGGGGAAACTCAACATTAAGCCTGCTTAAGCCTTGTGCACAACTGGTGAGGGGGCTTCTCAGTACCCTTTCCCAATAGTGTCCAGCCTGTTGGCCTTTCCAACTAGACCCTGACCCTCCCACATGATCCTCCTTCTCCTCCCCTCCCCTCCTGTCCCCCCTATGAGACTTCCACACTTGTTTGCTGGAGCTACTAGTACTTAAAACCCATGGGCCAAGGTATTGTTACAGCAGTTGCCATGGTTCCCAGGGGCGCTGCTGGGACTACAGAACTGCTGGCCAATCAGATTGGCTGGCAGCTCTGAGGTGGGACATCCTCCACAGTAAAGGGAGCATGTTTTGCCTCCAGCTAATTATTGCTCCTCGAATTGTTAAATGGCTGCAGGTCTGCCGAAATCGAGGGAGATAAGTTCCTGGCCTACCTTTTTGAGATCTGTAAAATCCTAACTAATGTTATAAGCAATGAAATAATATCAAAAATAAGCGCAAGAAAAACATGCTGCTCAGCCAATAAAATACTAACTATAACGATTATTACTGTTACAGGATTTTGGGGGAAAAGGGTCACGGGCTTAGGGTGAGGGGGGCTAGGTATAAGACAAATATTAGAGGGCAGTTTTTTACGCAAAGGGTAGTGGGGGTGTGGAATGCACTGCCGAGTAAGGTGGTGGAAGCAGGCACGCTAGGGTTGTTTAAGAGTCACTTAGACAGCCACATGAGCGGGCTACATATAGGGGGATATAGTAGGCCTTACTAAACATTGTAGGCTCGGGAATATGTTTTGCCTCAGGGATGTTAGTCTTTGCCTGTTTAATAATGAATTTTTTTTGTCTCCACAGGCATTTAAATCCAGCAAGGGGCATGCATGCGGCAGGTTGTAGTGGGCTGCTCTTGGACGTTGCTTTGGGAGTTGCCTATTGCTTCATGTCGTTAGTGTGCTTAAACTGGACCATCTCGAGGGCAACATGACAGCTCAGAGACTATCTCTGTTACTGTGCGGACACATGGATTTGGGCCTGTGTCTGTGGGAGTTTGCACGTTCTCCCCGTGGTTGCGTGGGTTTCCTCCGGGTGCTCCGGTTTCCTCCCACATCCCCAAAGATGTGCTTTTAGGCTGATTGATTGGGTACTAAATTGTCCCTAAATTGGACCTCCCTGATCCTCGCACGTTAGGCGTAGACTAAAATCATGAATAGGTCACTGAGACAGTGGGACAGCGGCGCGGGCTCGTTGGGCCGAAGGGCCTGTTTCCCGTGCTGTGTTGTTCTTTGTTCTTTGTTAAATACCTTTATCAGCTTTATCTTATGTAAAACCTACCCTGAAAATGTCATCTTCAGATGCAGCTGAAGCAGCCTCCTTCATTGCTTTTTCCAGTTCTTCTTCTGCTGTCAAGTCCCCAGATATTGCGCGACGAATCTCAGGGCCAATGTCATGCAAAGTACGCAGACCAGCCTAGCAAGAAACAAAAGGGTAAAAGAGCAAAGTCTAAAAGTTTATTTTTAAAGTGTGAAAATTTGCATTTATATATTGTTTTGCAGATATTGTGGGGGAATTTTAATTACCATCTCGCCTAGAAGAAATCAGGAATGAAACAGGAGCGTGGACCTTACAGCTTCACACCACAATTTTTGTTTATTCATTCGTGGGACATGGGCATCGTTGGCCGACATTTATTGCCCATCATTAATTGCCCTTTGTCAAGAACTATTGCAGTCCGGTAGTGTAGTTACACCCACAATATTATTAAGAAAGGTGTTTCAGGATTTTGACCCAGCAACAGTTAAGAAACCGCACAATATATTTCTAAATCAGGATGGTGAGTGGTTTGCAGCAGAATTTTCAGGTGGCAGCATTCCCAATGTGTCAGCTGCCCTTGTCCTTTTAGATGGTAGTGGCCATGGGTTTGAAAGGTGTAGTCTTAGAACTCTTGGTGAGTTCCTGCAGCACATCTTGTAGATGGTACACATGACTGCTTCTGTTCATCGGTGGTGGAGAGAGTGTATGCTTGCAGATGTGGTGCTCATCAAGCAGGTTACTTTGTCCTGGATGGTGTTGAGTGTCTTGAGTGTTGTTGGAGGTGCTCTCACCCAAGCAAGTGGAGAGTTTTCCACTACACTCTTGACATGTGTCTTGTAGATGTTGCAGGCTTTGGGGAGTCAGAAGTTGAGTTACTTGTCACAGGATTCTGAGCTTCTGAATTGCTCTTGTATTTGGAGATGGTCATTGCCTGGCATTTTGTGGTACAAACGTTACTTGTCCCATAGATGCATGTGAACGATGCATTCAAACCATGAGATCATTGTCATGAACAGAAGGTATATTTACAAAGGTGCATTTTTTGTACAGTGAGTAAACACCCATGCCCCCATTGTCAACTCAGAATTCCTTACTTTTTTGAACCTTGCTGCTATTTCTTGATGCGTCCCTGACATTTGCAGCCGATGAGGAGGCAACCTACTGACGGCTACACCCTGTTATAGAGTCATAGAGATTTACAGCATGGAAACAGGCCCTTCAGCCCAACTTGTCCATGCTGCCCTTTTTTTCTAAAGCCCCAAAGCTAATCCCAATTGCCCACATTTGGCCCATATCCCTCTATACCCATCATATCCATGTAACCATCTAAATGCTTTTTAAAAGACAAAATTGTACCCGCCTCAACTACTACCTTTGGCAGCTTGTTCCAGACACTCACCACCCTCTGTGCGAAAACATTGCCCCTCTGGACACTTTTGTATCTTTCCCCTCTCCACCTTAAACCTATGCCCTCTAGTTTTAGATTCCCCTACCTTTGGGAAAAGATATTGACTATCTAGTTGATCTATGCCACTCATTATTTTAAAGACCTCTATAAGATCACCCCTCAGCCTCCTACGCTCCAGAGAAAGAAGTCCCAGTCTATTCAGCCTCTCCTTTAATTCAATCCATCAAGTCCTGGTAGTATCCTAGTAAATCTTTTCTGCACTCTTTCTAGTTTAAAAATATCCTTTCTATAATAGGGTGATCAGAATTGCACACAGTATTCCAAGTGTGGCCTTACCAATGTCTTGTACAACTTTAGCAAGACTCCCAATTCCCATACTGAATGTTCTGACCAATGAAACCAAGCATGCCGAATGCTTTCTTCACCACTCTGTCCACCTGTGACTCCACTGTCAAGGAGCTATGAACATGTACCCCTAGATCTCTTTGCTCTGTAACTCTCCTCAACGCCCTACCATTAACTGAGTAAGTCCTGCCCTGGTTCAATCTACCAAAATGCATCACCTCGCATTTGTCTAAATTAAACTCCATTTGCCATTTGTCAGCCCACTGGCCCAAATGATCAAGATCCCGTTGCAATTGGAGATAATTTTCTTCACTGTCCACTATGTCACCAATCTTAGTGTCATCTGCAAACTTACTAACCATGCCTCCTATATTCTCATCCAAATCATTAATATAAATGACAAACAACAGTGGACCTAGCACTGATCCATGAGGCACACTGCTGGTCACAGGCCTCCAGTTTGAAAAACAACCCTCTACAACCGCCCTCTGCCTTCTGTCAAGAAACCAATTTTGTAGCCACTTAAGATACCTCACCCTGGATCCCGTGAGATTTAGCTTTATGCAACAACCTACCATGCGGTATCTTATCAAAGGCCTTGCTAAAGTCCCTGTAGACAACATCAACTGCACTGTCCTCATCTACCTTCTTGGTTATCCCTTCAAAAAACTGAATCAAATTTGTGAGACATGATTTTCCACTCACAAAGCCATGCTGACAGTCCCTAATCAGTCTTTTCATCTCTAAATGCCTGTAGATACTGTCTATCAAAATATCTTCCAACAATTTACCCACTACATATGTGAGGCTCACTGGCCTATAGTTCCCAGGCTTTTCCTCGCAACCCTTTTTAAACAAAGGCACATTTGCCACTCTCCAATCTTCAGGCATCTCATCCATGACTATTGATGATTCAAATATCTTGGCTAAGGGACCCGCAATTTCCTCCCTAGCCTCCCACAATGTCCTGGGATACACTTCATCAGGTCCCGGGGATTTATTTGTTGCCCGTGATGATCTTGGCAGGCATTGTCTAGACAACTGAGGTCTGTAGGGGCACTCTTGCTGTGAGGCAGGCACTGTTTTTGGCCTGTGGAGTTACAGGTGATGAGGTAATAGGCAGAGGGTAAAGGATCACCTGGTGGATAACCCTGGAGTATTAAGCTGTTGATCCACCTCTCTATGGGTGCCCAAGGAGCTTTGCTGACTTCTTGAGGAAAGAAGGCTCCTGGGATGAGGTCCAGATACTTCCGCCCTTCTCTCACCTAGCCATTCATGGATCCTACCTATGTCTAGAATGCTGGAGCACAAATCTGGCAGAACCTGCTGAACCAAGGTTTCTAAGGCAGCTACCATGCTTCACATGGAAATCTTGAGTTGCTCACATGTCAAACCATGACTTCAAACTAAACTTGAAGGAACTTCTCCATCTTTTGCTTTCATCTGCTGATTATCTCTTTCCTATCTGCTGTTGCCATTTCCAGAGGCTCATCATCTGACTCGGACACACCAAGTGCCTGTTCTCCAGCATTCTTCCGAGTGCCAGACACCTGGGCTGTCATGGCCTTTGATTACAGCAGAGACATGTCAGTGTTGGTGTTCCCCAGAATGTGACCTTGAGTCTAATCTAAAACCATGACCCACTGGGGTGTGTGCATCTGAACTGGTGATAGGTGCAATTGAATGCAGTGACACATGTTCATCCTCAGCATCCTCCTCTGAGATGGCTTATGAATTGGGGCTTACTCTGGTGGTCTGTCTGGGCCTGCTGGCCTGTGAGAGAGACAAGGTATAATTAGTTCATGAGTAGGCTGAGTATAAGATTCCATGTTACTCATTGTCAGGATGGGATCAATTCATTGAGGGTTCCGATGTTCTGGGTTGCTGAGACAAGCTGATCTTGCTTCTCCTACAGAAGCCATTCCTGTCATCCCTTGCCAACTTAGTGGCACCCTCTTCAAAATAAGTGGGCTCCAGAATGTCGGCCATCCCTCCTCCAGTCTAGGATCTTTCCTTCTTGTTGTGGGTGATCTTGGATTGCATGAAGACAAAGGATGGAATGTGATTGGAAAGGAAGGAGCAGAGATTGGAAAGCATACACACCTGCTGTGTGAGCTGAGCCCTCCCTATTAAGGGATGAAGATGCTGTTTCTGCACAGAATTGGTGAGTTGCTGGTGATGTTAAATGGTACATGGGGCATTCAATGCTGGTATCTCCCCTGTGAATATTGTGTGACATTCCTAAGGAATGTACCCCTTTGGGATGATCTTACCTGCTTGTCATGCTGGTTGATTGGCATTGTGAGCCAGTAAGGTTTGCACCCAGTTTCTTGCCTGTCGCACCGATACCAGTACTAGATTGCTGGTGCGAGATTGATTTAAATATTATTAGTGAGCCCCTGCAGGCACCGGCAATGCTAACGGGCAGAGGCAAGGGGGACGGGTGTAGCATAAGGGGGTGTGGAGTATGAAGGATAGTCTGTGTGTGGGCTGCTGCGCACTCTTTAATTGAAAATCATGACGCGGCGATCATGTGGGGGGAGTGAACTGGGGTGGCAGACGACAGCAGGCGGTGAGTGAACCGGGGGGTGGCGATTGGGAGGCTGGGGGGAGCATCAGATTCATATTACACTAATTATATACACTTTAAACAGGGCACTGGGAGATCTTGCGCATGTGTGATAATCCTGTTTAACACTCAACAGCTACTTCCCAGCGTGGATGGACTCTGTCCACTCCCCTACTGGCGCATATCATGCTTTGCCTCTTTTTTTTCTCTAAGCGGCATAATATTTGAATTTTCTCTTGCCGAGAAAAGTCAGTGCAATTCTCTCCCATTTTCACACTCGTTCGGTACTTAATCGTCCCCTTTGTGTGCATGATATCATGAGAGTGAGAGTTTAGGGTGAGTTGAAGATTTATGTATCATGATGGTGTGGATAAGGTCATTCATCCTCTTCCTGCACTGAGGACATTTCATTTTTCGCTGCCCATAGTAGGGGCTTCTTTTGTGACTGTCTTCCAAGCTGGTGAGGTTGTGGATGTCCTGAAAATGTCCCTTGAGTAGAGGAGACTTTGGTGTTGGCAAAGCCTTATTAAAGCCTCCAGGAGTTGTGGCTAAACTTTAGGGCTAAACTCTGCTTTGTCCTTGGGGCCAAACCATCGCCACCCACCCTCCTGTCGCTTGCCACCCCCAGTTCATTCCCCCAGGTGAATCGCTGCACTGATTTCCTCGATTGCAGAATGTGCAGCTGCCCACATGCAGGACTGTCCTTCAGATCCACTCCCCCCGAGGCCACACCCCTCCCCAAAGGCTCTGCCCATTGGCATTGCCAGCTGGATGGCAGAAGTATGAATGTGTGTGTTTGCCTAGTGTTTCATTTTGGCACTAGGATCTTCAACCCCATTAAGTGAAAGCAGGGCAGACAAATCAATGCACCCTCCACTATGTGATTAAGAGATCTGCTTGCTGGTGCATAATTAATGATCCTCCAAGCATAAATTCAGTTGCAATATCCTGCAGCACTGCACAGCAGGAAACATGCCATTTAACCCACCAGTCACTGCACTTAGTTTCCTGGGCATAAAATTAAGCCCCTTATAAGGTTTGAATTCCTGGCATAGGTATGAGCAGGTGACCTGTATTTTGTTTACACCTGGAAATACACTTCACAAAATTCTGAGTAAAGTAAAAATATTGCTTCATGCAACCTCATACTTATGCTATTTGCCAGTTCAAGGTTTCATTACATAGTCAAGACCATTTGGGGCCAGATTTCTGCAGAATTAAGAGGATTCTGATGACCTTTAAAAATGGTTGGTGGAAGTTCCACCCCCAGTTCCAGCAGATACAATTTTTGACTGGGTGAGACTCACACAGGAGAGAAAGCTGATCTCAGCAAAGTATTTGATGCAAACACCATTTTGGCAGTTGAAAGACATTAATGTGCAGAGTGGCAGTCATGAATTGATGGAGTAGATGTAAGTTCTCTTAAAGGGTGTACAGTGTCAACATAACTGTCATGGATTTTGAAATCCTCTTGAAATAAACAGACTGGCTGTCACTGACAGATTAAAAAAACCCCTCTGTACCCGCAAGATCAAAAAACCCCTCTGTTGGACTACTTTGATTGATAGGCTGTGCTACAGGTTGGAAAAAAAACAGTAGCATCCTGTTGTTCACTTTAAATGAAATTTTTGTTGACATTTCTCCAAGGGTTATTAATGTAGCCTTTGAATGCCCTGGCTGCATTTCAAAGACTATAGTTATTGCTATAGTGGGATCTTGTCTCACAGTTTGATAGACAGTTTAAAAAGGCTACTTTGATGTGAAATAGGAATAGAAATGTATTTGTTTTTATAAGAGATTAATCACTTGAGGAGATTTACAAGCTTCGAATGAGTTCTATGTGAGGGTTGTTTTCACCATCAAATATGTAGAAGTGAGAAATCTATTAGATCATTAAAAGTTTATTTCTTTTTTCATTTCCATCCAGCTCCTGGGAACTGCCCATGGTGGACACTGGTAGTAACTGTGAAGTTGAAATGAGGGTATAAGGGGCCATAAGAATAGATGGGGGTATAAGGTAGCACTGAGTTGGCACTGGGGAGATGAGGAACCTTGGGGGATAGGAGGGTGGGTGTGGTAAAGAAGTGTGAGGATTGAGAGCCAGAAAGCCTGAACAGTTTCTGAAACAACCAGGATGAAGTCCTTGAGAGCTGAGGAGCTTTTAACCAACTCACCTTGGCACTTGTCTGCCCACACAGCTGTATACACTCTGCTTCCTAGGTCAGAGGGCCTAACTTCATCCTGAACCTGCAACTCCAGAGTACTAATTATGCTACTCAGAGTACTTTCTACCAAGGGTGGTCCAGGAGTCAGGAAACTTCCTGATCTGAGCTATGCTCTTTGTTTCCTTGCTCTAGTAGAGGACAAAGTCGAACATTTTTTGCATTGAAATGCTGAAAGGACAACTAAAGTAATGAAGAAAATAATTAAAAGATGAGACAAATGCCGGAATTTTCCAGCCACCCCGTAGTGGCCTTTTCTGCAGTGGAGGTAGGTCACCATCAGACATCTTCTCATCCCAATACATCTAAGATGGAAATTTACAGCATACAAAGCACTTTCAGAACAAGTATAATATTTAAATTAAGAAAGATTTCTCAAATATACCTGTAGAGAGAGTGCATTTTTCGGTGCAGCTTTCCCAACAATGCCTTGTTCTTTGCGCTTCTTGAATTTTCTGAAATAATCCTGGATTAGGAAGGTAGCGTAAAACTTCCCCACAGTAACTTCATCATCTGGAATATAAAGGTGTTATAAACTATATTGCAGTTATATTAAATGAAGTAAATCATAACCAACACTATGTATCTTCATGCATCTTTATTATAGGAGTGTAGCAACTTTGTTCTGAATTAGGAAGTATGGAACATTAACAAACATTTCAAATAGAATTCCATGATGACCTTGGTTCTAGAGATCAGGATGTAGAATCGGTTTAGGTAGAGATGAGGAACAGTTGGGGAAAGAAGTCATTAGTGGGAATAGTCTACAAGCCCCTAACAGTAACCACAATGTAGGACAAAGTATAAAAAAAAATTGGGCTTGTGATAAATGGACAGTAAAAACCATTGGTGATTTTACCTTAAATATAAACTGGCAAAATTAAATTCACAATAGCAGCCTGAATGAAGAGCTCATAGAATAATTTTGAGATAGTTTCTTAGAGCAGTACATTCTGGAATTAACTAGGGAGTGGGCTATATTAGATCTGGTATTGTGGATTGTGACAGAATTGATTAGCGACCTCATCCCTCGGTAGCAGCAACCAGAATATGACTGAATTTTACATCTAGTTTGAAAAGGCGATGAGCAGGTCTAAAACTAGTATTTTAAACTTAAATAAGGGCAACTATGTGGGCATGGAAGCAAAGCTTTCTGAAATGACCTGGGATATGAGGCTTGACGGTAGATCAATACTCAAATTCCTACTATAAAGAAAAATTCTAAGGGACAGACCTGTCATCCGTGGTTAACAAAAAATTTTTAGGAAAGTACCAAAATTAAGGAAAAAAACATATAACTGCACAAAGATGAGTAGCAGGTCAGATGATTGGTCAGAATAAAGAGAGTGGCAGACCATGACTAAAAGATTAATCAGGAAAAAGAAATTGGATTATGAGAGGAAGCTAGGTAGAAATGTAAAAATGGGTAGCAAGAATTTCTATTGGTATTAAAAAGGAGTGCAGCATAAAATGTGTGTTGGTCCTTCAGAGAATAACAATGGGGACTTCATAGTAGATAATAAGGAAATGGCAGATGAAATGAACAAATATTTTGCTTTTGTCTCCACAAAATGGTTAGGTGCTATTTATGCAAAATGTCATTGGGACTGTCAAGATATCAAAGAATTGTCCAGCTCTCAAGGGACTATTAAAGAATTTTCAGCTGTCAAAGTTGCCCATGCTGTCCAGAAAGTCACAAAGTTATCCAGGAAGTGTTAAAACTGTCAAGGAACTGTCCAAGAATACTAGGTTGACATTAGTTGGCACTAAATTCATAGTGAGGTATGTGGGTAATGGGCAGAGGAGCATGGGTTGGCATATGTGATGTGCGGGGTAATGGGTGAGCAGATTGGAGAGAATGGGTTAGCATAGGGAGTGTGAGGAGCCATGAAGTGTGGGGAGCACATGGACTGGCATTGGTCTGCATGGATAGCATATAGGATGGGGTTAACGGCTGGAGTGATGGTTTTCATTTGACTATTATTCTTCATCTGTTTAAATACAATGCTGAAGCACAGGGGCAGACTATGTTCCCAACCTCCCGACTCTGCAACCTGACCCAGGGATAATAATCTGGGCCTCAGCCTCAGCAGAAATAAATCACCTAAATTTGTTGCTTGGCTCTCTAAATAGCCATAGTACAGATCCCTACTTGCAGATGGATATTTGATCTTTGGTGAGAGACAAATGAACAGAGCTACATGATTTACACTTGGAAAATGGGTGTCACATTAGCCAGTAAAGCTCTGAAATGATGACACCATCACTTCAGCTGTTTCCAACACATATGTGCCTTTTTCTATGGAAGGCTATAATAACATTTTGGAAATATTCAGCTTCTATAGGCTTCATCAGCATTACTGATCAGAATTTTGCACCCAAAATGTCAGCATTCTTGAAACTTGGATTAAAGCATACGTGAGAGATCCTGTTGTGTTAACCATGAAGAACATAACCATAAATTCAATACAGAAAGTGTGAGGTGGTACACTTTGGTTAGGAAGAGTGAAGAGAGGCAATAGAAGCTAAAAGGTACAGGTTTCTGCTCGGTTGCATGAATAGAGTACCTAGGGATGTTTGTGTATAACTTTTTGAAAGCAGCATAACAGGTTAATGAGGCAGCTAATAATTGTACGGTACCTTGGGCTTCATAAATAGCAGAAATAGTACGAAAGACAGAATTATGCTAGCCCTACGTTGGCCTGAGTTGGAGTACTACAAACAATTCTGGGCACCGTTATTTAGGAAAATCATGAAGGCCTGGGAGAAGCAACTGAAGTAATATAATGGAATGGTTCCAGGGATGAGGAACTAAAGTTACATGGATAAAATGGAGAAGTCTTTCATCTATCAACTATCTGAAGTGTTCCCTGCTATAACATCATGTCTTATCATATGGTTGGTTAATTATATGTAATTGTGAGATAGCAATTTCCATTTTTCAAGCTGCTCCATATCTGGAGGGGGCTCACCTCCTGCTGGTGGCACAACTTGATCCAGCAACTTCATACTTGTACGTTTCCAGATTTTCTTGATAATAGCTCGAAGTTCTTCATTTGCTTGTTCCAAATTCCCTGTTGAAATAGGACATTGAATTTCAGACATCGGCTATGTAAATTAAGGGCAGAATCCAACTCAATTCATCAAACAATTCCCCCCCCACCTGTAATGTTTAAATAGGGGTAGTGATAGTGGGGGAGATTTTCTGCTCATGCCCATTTGTGGAGATCAGTAGTGTTCAGCGACAGGTTCTCACTGCACCCATGGGTTGGAGAATTCCGGGAGCAGGGAGAATCCAGCTTGAAACAGACAAAGCATATTTAAATGAATATTTAAATAGCTAATCTGGCTCCCTCCCTTGCAGGGCAGGAACCAGATTATGTATGGATGGAGAGAATCTCAAAAGGGTTTCTCATTGGTCTGAAAGATGTTGGGCCCCTTCCCCATGATTCTTTGACCTTGCACAGCCCCAGTTCTGTGCATGAACATGCAGGGCTAGAAATCTCCCCCTCTGATTAACTCAGGGTTTAATAAGTTTTTGGAGAATTCTGGGAGCTGGGGAATTGCCAATCAGAAGTACAAAGTTCCTAGACAATTCCCAGAGTCCTTGAGTTAGGACTTTTGAGGAGCTTTGCAACACATCCTCTGCAGTACATTGGTCTGCAACTATTCTGAGACCAGAAAATCTTATTTTGTTTCCTTCAAAATAACCATGTTTGAAATCAATGTCCCAAAATAAGCATTTAATCAACATATCAATGTTAAAATCTATTATAACTTACTGATCTTAAAACAGACAAATTGGTAAATATTGTAGAATATTGTACCTTCAGTTTTGATCCTTAACGCAGTTCGAACCAAAGCAAAGAGAGTTGCATTGAACATGACTGTACCATCACTGTTTAAAGGCATATTCATGGATACCAAGCGCTGCATGAAAGAAAAAAATAACATGGCTGACTGAAATGCCATAAAGGTGATTCCAAATTTTACAGCAGTGATTTATTAAAGTTATGCTAAGAAACTAAATTTATACTCAATGGAAAATCAAAAGTTAAGAGCTGGCATAAACCAGGTTTAAAAATAGTGAAGCAGATTAACAATTTATTCAAACTATCAATAAGAAAACCAGAATAAAAAAAACTTAAGCAGTTATGATCATACGAAGTAGATTCTTCGTTTAGACTTATTTATACAAATTTTCCTGTTATTACATTCGGGCACATAGGGTAGCTTAGACAGAGCACTTAGGAGCAAATCAAACAGTAGGAAACGCAATGACGTGAAGAAACAGCAACATACACCCAAGTCAGGATAGTGTGAGGCTTGGAGTGGAACTTGCAGGTGGTGGTTCTCCTATGCATCTACTGCCCTTGTCCTTCCAGGTGGTAGAGGTGATAGTTTGGAAGGTGCTGTTGAAAGAGGCTTTGAGTTGCTGCAGTGCATCTCGTAGATGGTACAGACTGCTGCCACTGTGCATTGATGGTGGATGAAATGAATGTCGAAGGAGGTGGATGAAGTGAATGTTGAAGGAGGCGGATTTAATCAAAAGGACTGTTTTGTCCTGAATTGTCTTCAGATTAATGAGTGTTGTTGGAGATGCACTCATCCAGATAAATGGAGAGACTCCTCACTTGTGCCTTGCAGATGCTGGTCAGGCTTTGGGGAGCCAGGAGGTAAATTACTCTCTGCAGAACTCCCAGCCTCTGATCTGCTCTTGTAGCCACAGTATTTATATGGCTGTTTCAGTTAAATCTCTGGTAAATTATTAGCCCTAGAATGTTGATAGTGGGGGATTCTGTGATGGTAATGATATTAAATGTCAAGGGGAAATAGTAGATTCTCTCTTGTTGGTGATGATTATTTGTGTGGTGTAAATGTTACTTGTCACATGTTAGCTCAAGCCTGAAAATCGCCTGGATGTTGCTGCATATGAACATAGACTGTTTCAGTATTTGAGGAATTGCAAATGGTGCTCAAAATTGTGCAATAATCAGTGAACATCTCTGCTTCAAACCTGATGATGGAGGTAAGATCAGGGATGAAGCAGCTGAAGGTGGTAGAAAGTATCCTGAGTGGCATGATTATTACTTTGGAGTTGCAGGTTCAGGATGAAGTCAGGCCTGCTGACCTTGGAAGCAGAGTGTATGCAGCCATGTGGGTGGACAAGTGCCAAGGTGAGTTGGTTGAAAGGTCCTCCTCAGTTCTCTGGGACTTCATCCCATTTGTTTCAGAAACTGTTCAGGCTCTCATTCCTCACACCTCTTTACCATCCCCACCCAGAAGAAGTCAAAATACAGCAAGCATGTCACAATGTGTCAAAATGGGCCATTCAGTGAGTGAATGCTGGAGCAAGGAAAGTCAGTGCAAGAATTGTGGCAAAATGGGTCACATTGAAAAAGCTTGTTGGGCTAGCAGTTTCCCTGAGAAGAATATTCAGAAGAAGAATTTGGCTACCTTTAAGAAGAAGTTGCATTCTACAAAAATAATTCATAACATGGAAGAGAAGAATTATGACTGTGAAGAGAATGTCCAGAAATATGTTGAAATGCTCCAACTGAACATCTGATCCATACAGGGTGAATCAGGGTGATTCTGAAGTTAAGTAGACAATCTATTAGGATGGAGGTTGATACCGGTGCTGCTGTATCTTTTATTCCTGAGAATACATACTAATAAAAGCTGAAGCATTTTCCTTTCAAACCTGCTGATGTGATTTTAAGGGCATACACAGAAGAGATCATGCTGTTGTAAGGTACCATCACAATCAATGTAGTGGACAAACAGCAGAGTTGAATGGACAAACAGCAGAGTCGAATGGACATACAGCAGAATTGCCTCTCCATTTGGTCTGTGGTAATCTTCTTGCTCTATTTGGGAGATCATGGCTGCAGAAGATTAAGCTTAACTGTAGAGCTGTCAATAGATTGGTCGATGTTAAAACAGACCTCCAGCATCTTCTGGATAAATACAAGTTGTGTTCGAAAAGACATGTAGCTCAATGGAGGGAGTTCAAGTGAAACTCAAGATAAAGTCTAATAACCCAACTAAAAAGTCTCAAAGCAAGAATGGTGCCATATGCAATTCGTTCCAAAATTGAAGAAGAATTAGTACAACTTATTAACACTGGTATGTTAGAGCTGGTTACAATCAGTAACTGATGGCTACCCCCATCATATTTGTGATGAAAACAGACGGTTCATTTTATAATTGTGGTGATTTTAAAACAACCATGAATCCAATGTGGTGTGCGGATCAATATCTCCTTCCTTTAATTGAAGATTTGTTTACTAGGTTATCAGATGCACAGAAATTCAGCAAGATCAATCTTTTACAAGCATATTTACAGATGAACGTAGCCTCTGAATCTCAACCATTGTTTACCATCATGACTCATAAAGGTCTTTTTCCTTGTAAAAGTTTGCTTTTTGGAATAACATCCATACCAGCTCTATTCCAAAGATTGTATTAAATTTTAAATGGTCTTTTTGGTGTACAATGTTACCAGGATGGTATTCTAATTACAGAGTCCAGTGAAAAAGAACACCTGAATAATTTAGAAGCAACATTGAAACATTCAAGCAAATGGTATGTGTATCAAGAAGGAACAATGTGACTTTTTCCAAACATCAGTTCAGTATTTGGGTCATGTTATTGATTGTAAAGGCCTACATAAAAAGATGAAAGATATTTTAGAAGCATTAGGTCCAACAAATGTGATGCAATTGAAGTCCTTTCCAGGATTAGTAAACTATTATGGCAAATTTGTTCCTAATTTAGCTATATATTGAGTCATTGCATAATTTACTATGCGTGAAACAGCCATGGGACTGAACAACAAAATGTGAGAAAGCATATAAGGATGTCAAAGATGCTTCCCAGAAGTCTGAAATGTTGGTTCATTTTAATCTGAAGCTGCAATTACTACTTGCTTGCGACACTTCACCTTATATAGTGTGGGCAGTAGTTTGAAGGTGATTGCAAATGTTTCAGACTTGACTTTTGCACTGATGTGTTGGGCTCCCCCATCTTTTATAATGGGGATATTTGTGGAGTCACTTTCTCCAGTGAGCTGATTAATTGACCACCACCATTCAAAACAGAGTGTGGCATGACTGCAAAGTTTAGATCTGATCCTTTGTGTGATCACTTAGGGCTGTCAATCACATGCTGTTTTTGCTATTTCCCATGCAAGTTGTCCTGTATTGCTATTTCACCAAGTTGACAACTCATCTTTAGGCATGCCAGGTACACCTCCTGGCATGTCCTCCTATACTCTTCATTTGAACCAGGATTGAATGCTGGCGTGATGGTAATGGTAGTACGGGGTAATGCTGGGTCATGAATTTATTGATTCATTTGTATATAATTTTGTTGCTGCCTGCTGGTCCACAGTGCCACATAGATGCCCAGTTTTGTATTTCTAGATCTGCTCAAAATCTATTCCATTTAGCATGGTAGTAGTGCCACACAACACAATAAAGGGTATCCCAGTGTGAAGATGGAACTTTGTCTCCACATGGATTGTGTAGTGATGACGCCTACCAATACTTCATGGACCGATGCACCTGTGACTGATTGTATGGTGAGGATGAGGCCGAGTAGGTTTTTCCCTCTTTTGGTTCCTTCACCACCTGCTGAAACCCAAGCCAGCAGATATGCCCTTAAGAACACAGCTAACTTGGTCAGTAGTGATGTTACCAAGCCATTTTTGATGATAGACATTGAAATACGTTCTGTGCCCTTGCCACATCCGTGCTTCCATCAAATGTGTTCAAAATGGAGGAGTATTGATCCATTAGCTGAGGGTGGAGGCATTAGGTAGTAATCAGCTGATGTTTTGAATTCTTACAAAAAGGCATCTTGGGGTCCAGAATCTAGTTGAGGATGCCCAGGGCATCCTTTGTCCTTATTGTCGACCACTTGCCATCATCTCTGGTGGAGGACATCCCCAGGGATGGTGATGGTGGTGTCTGGGGCATTATCTGTGAGGTGTACACTGAGGTATTCAGGAGCACGGGCCTTATACTAAACATCCATAAGACAAAGATAAAAGCAAATTACGGTGGGTGCTGGAATCTGAAACAAAACAGAAAATGCTGGAAAATCTCATTTGGTCTGACAGCATCTGTGGAGAGAGAACAGTTTTGAGTCTGGATGACCCTTTTGTCAGAGCTGAAGACAACAGAAAATAGGATGGATAAAAGCAAATTACTGCAGATGCTGGAATTTGAAACCCAAAATAGAAAATGCTGGAAATTCTCAGCAGGTCTGGCATCATCTGTAAGGAGTGAGAAAAGTTGATGTTTCGAGTTCAAATGACCCTTTGTCAAAGCGGTAGTATTTTGATTCACATTTCTGTACTTCCTTCCTTCCTTGGTTAATCTAGAAGTGAGATTTTGAAGAAAGGTTAATCAAGGAGAAGGGTGAACTCTATTGTTGACCATGAGGCAAGGCTAAAACCTAACTCTGGAGTAGTGAGGGGTTGTTCATCATGTTCTTGATACCAACTGACTTAGAGGGACTTACTGGTAAATCAGCAGGCACTGCACCCCTTCAGTCACTTTTGTTCTCCTGGGACTAAGCCTAGAGAAATGGGTAAAATGCTACAGTATGTTTTTCCAGCTTGGAATCCGTGAGTCAGAGATGTTTTAATGAGAGAAATAGAGATAAAGGAAAATGTTTGTTAAAATTGAGTAAAGTTGTCGTGATTATTAGTCTTAGAAAAGTTACAGAATGAGAAATCAAAGGAAATGAAGTTCAAAGGCGTGTTGGAAATTATGAGAGTTAGTTGAGAAGTTAAGAGAAGAAAATCAGTAGTTTCATTGAAAGGTAGGAAAAGCAGAAACAAAAGAAAGAGGTAATTATATTATCTATGAGTCAGTTTAAAGTGTACCAAGTTAATGAAGTGAATCAAAGTTTTAATTACTCCAAGTTCCAGCAGGAGATTAATAAATTAAAATCTCAGTTGCCAATGCAGATAGAGATGCTGTCAGTATTTGAGACAGTTGAGTCTGAGCGAGATGGTGTTTATGGAATGGGTTGTGGATTGTATCTGGAAAAGAATGCCGGTTTTGCACGTTGCATTGATTGGGGATCCTCACTTCCTTTTCTGGAGGTGCCTAATTCCTCAGTAAGTTTAGAATTTGTCCCTGGTTTGATGAATCCTGTGATTATTAGTTACAAGGAGAGCATGGAATTATCAAGTGATGTTGTTGATTGGGAAGGAATGAATGTATTAAAGAATCCCACCACTGTATGCAGTTCTGAATGCAGACGTAATTGTCTCCGCTAATGGATAGTCTTGCGTTATTAGAAAATGCTATGCCAATGAACCCCATTAAAACAGACCATGTTGGGTAAGGATCTTAAACCCTCACCAATATCACAAAGAACAACAAGGGGTCCTTTTTTTTTAGAAAGGAGGGAGGGGAGTGTGCAGTGTGGTGTTACAGAATTGAGAGAGAAAGGAACTTTGTTCTTTCACCTTACCAGGGAAATATTTTAACTTAATTGGCAAGGTGAAAAAATTGGTTGGAGAAAATCTGAGGTTGAGCTGATAATTTGAGTCGTTTTTGTATTTTCAATGTGTTTGTGTGGTCTGGTTGCTTGTTAAGTGTAGGTGGTTGTTGTTGCATTAGATTGCGAGCAGGAGTTGTCAGTGCCATTGTTTTGTTCTTAAGGAATATTTATTGTGGGCTTTACAATTTGATTTAACTTCAAAGGGGCTAAGAAAGTTTTAAAACTGTTAAAGTTTAAGATTTCTTAAACTTACTTTTGTTTTTGAGTTTGATTACAGTTTGGAAGGAAGAAGAAAGGTAGGAAAAGCAGAAACAAAAGAAAGAGGTAAATATATTGCCTACGAGTCAGTTTAAAGCGTACCAAGTTAGTGAAGTGACTGTCTTAATCTATTTTCTTTACTTCCTTTGAATGTTTTATTTTCATCCCAGTTTAAAATGTTGAGTTTGAATGAAAAATAAACTGCTGTGGAGTGAATGTTGAAAGCTTCCATGTGTGTCTGAGTGTTTAATAAAATGGTTGTGCAGATATTTTTGTTGTTATTTGATTTAATGTTTAATGTTCTCCTTCTAATTGTGATTTTTAAAATAATGAGTTTGATACAGAGTTTAAATAAAAATTGGAAACTGGATTGGATTAAATTGAAATTAATTTTTGGAATTTCTTAACCTTTTAAGTATAATCAATGGTCATTCATGCTTAAGAGATATAAGATATAAATACATATATACGTGGGAAGTTATTTTGAAAGCAATTTTTGGAAAGTAAATTGAAATTTTAAAGTCAAAGTACATAAATTGGAGTTTGAAATAACTAATTTGAATTTTGAATAATCCTGGGTTCAAATTGTGATAAAGGATTTAAAGCTGGGAGGGAACAATGTGCTGTTTCCTTTATCTTTGTCTTGAAGAAATCGTGACATCATCACATTGGAATGTGTTTTACTTCTGTGTTTTAGAAAGAATCATAGAATCATAGAAACCCTACAGTGCAAAAAGAGGCCATTTGGCCCATCGAGTCTGCATCAACCACAATCCCATCCTACCCCTATATCCCTACGTATTTACCTGCTAATCCCTCTAACCTATGCATCTCAGGATACTAAAGGGCAATATTGGCATGGCCAATCAACGTAACTTGCACACCTTTGGGCTGTGGGAGGAAACCGGAGCATCCAGAGGAAACCCACGCAGCCAAGAGGAGAATGTGCAAACTCCACACCAGTATTTTCTTACCTGACAGAGATTTCACCATCCTCTGTTCCTAATTTGGCAATTAAGAATTTTATTTTTTTTTAATTCGACAGATATTTGAGACCAACTTAACCAACTTGGCTCCAAACCAAATTTTTTTTGTGTTTTGTTTTAAATAGATGGGTCATGAGTAACAAATCTATTTGCTTCAAGACTTCAAGATTGTTTTTCACAACCTAGCGATAATTGAAACCTGACTCATTGAGATTTTCTTATTGTTGCCTTTTGAGTTAAAGTGATTGGTTATATTTAAGCGTTACAGTTTCTGGTATTTAACTGATTGAATAAATTAAGTGCATAAAATAGCCAACTCATATCAATGAGAAGTTATCTAAACTCTAAAGAGGTAAATAAGTTTTAATTTTTATTGGCAAGTAAAGGATAATGGAAAGAGAGTCTGTATGAGTTTTGCGTTTCAAAGAAGGATACATTGGAACATGTTCTCAGTTCATGACGCCACCATTTGAATGTGGGATAATTTTACAAAGTAATATCTGTTTGTTTTGTGTGTTTCCAATATTGAATGAGTGTTTTCTAAGTAATGCACATGTGAACATGTAAAGTCTGTTTGATTCAATGTACCTAAATGTCAATAAGTTGAGAGTCAATTTTCTGTGAAAAGTTAAGGGTTCTAGAGAGTGTCAACGACATTACAACCGATGACAGGATTTTTCCTAGTATTTAATTATTTGGAGTTACAAGAGTTGAAAACGCTTAGAAGAGGAACAAACAAACCATATGTGCAAATCACGTTATTCATAAAAAAAGAAAAAGTAGATGAAATGATGGAGGAGTTTCCCTTATACTTTGTTAAACTGGTAGAAAATCATTTGAATTACTTCTTACTTGTACTTTGAGTATATAGTGTTAATTGGATCATAAAAGAACATAGCATGTGCATGCTAGTAGGAGGTAGATTTTGAGTTCTGACTGTGGAAGGTTACATTTATAAGGGTAATTGTGACAAAAGGCATTTATTAAGCAAATTTAGATCATTTTTAAACATCAAATATGTTGGAGAGTTTAACCTACCTTTTCAGTACTTTTGGTACATAAACCTCCTGAAATCCAAATTTAAATTTTGTTTCTCTCTTTCATCTGCACCAATAATTTATTATTGCCCTGTGCATAACTCTGAACCTAAAATGCTGTAATCATAGCAAACTTGAATAAAGTTTTACATGACAATGTTTCCTATGAAGGGATCTCAGTTTTATTGGATTTTACTAAAATGCATTTACCTGATTGGTGTCCCTCTCAACTTCGAGAGTTATATTTTTTATTTAACACAGAGATTGTTAAGTGACAAATAAGGAGCAAAAATGGTTTAGTGGCTCAAAAGGTCACTGGAGGAGGGAATTCATTAATGATAATAGCAACTGCTATTGTGCAGGAGTGTTCATGGTTAATACTGTTGATTTCACAAATCTGGACATTAAACTTCAAACATTAACCAGGTGGGTTAAGACAATTTGAATTGTACAATGGAATTAAACATCCAGATACAGACATTACTGAAGTAGATACTGCAAACTCTGCACAGACAGTGAACCAAGCCAGGAATCAAACTGTTAGTATGGATATAAAATGTTGGAAAACAAGAGTTGCTTTTGCTGACTGGGGGAAGGAATGCAATGGGATTACCAAGGGTCATTACTAGGACTGCTGCTTTTTTTGATACACATTAACGAACTATACTTGGGTATAGAGGACACAATTACAAAATTTGCAGATAATGCAAAATTTGTAAGTATTGTGACCTGTGATAGGTGTCAAGGGGACATATCTGATGGAATAGGTGGACACATGGTAAATTAAATTTAATGCAAGAATGTGTGAAGTGATATATTTGGAAAAAAGAATAAGTAGAAGCAATATAAAATTATTGCATAGGTGGAAACACGTAGCAAAGAGAGGGTATATGGATACAAATTGTTGAAGGTACAGGGCAGCTTGAGAAAGTGGTTAAAATAGAAGCAGAGAGTGGGACTTCCTGCGGGCTTTGGAGCCTTGACATCAGGATCACTTACCAGCAGGGGAGTCAATTTCCTGGAGGCAGTCACTTAATTGGCTACCTCCAAGCTCACCATCCAATTAAAGATAGTGATCAAGCTTCAAATGCAACCACTCCGTTCACATGACCAGAAGCTCTACAGCCTTGGCAGCCTTACAAACAGGTGAGAACTGCTGAGGCACTCCTCAAAATGGAGGTTCTTGCAACAAAGAAAATATTTTATTTTTTGTTGAGGGGGCCAAATAGACAAATTCTTCTGATTGAATGGCAAACTCCTCCAAACTGCTACAGGGATTAATTTTCTGGCTGCTGAATGGGGTGGTTGGCCACTCTGGACCTGGCAAAATGCCAAAATGTGGTCAAAATGACTCCTAATTTGGACCTTAAATATGAAAATTGTCTGCACACACCATAGCATCTCCTAGAAAATTTCCCTGTGGTGGAATATGTTAGGTGCTATCCCAAATCTGCTTCCCACCTCCATTTCTGCCATTCTGGGACATAAAAAAAACTTAGCCCATGGGTTAAAAATGCAAAGAAACTATGATGAACAACTAAAGACATTGGTTTGGGCTCAACTGGAATAGTGTCCAATTCTGTGTTTTAGAAAGGAAGCAAAGGCTTTAGAGAGGGTGCAGTAAAGAGTTGAGGGACTTCAGTTTTGTGGATAGATTGCAGCAGGTTTGTTTGTTCTCCCTAGAGAGGGTTGAACAGTCTCCTTCCATACTGTAACCTTTCTATAATTGTTGTAAAATTGTAAATGAGTTATAGAGGTATATAGCATCAACAACATGTCCAAATCCCTCCAGGCCGGTGCCAAGGTTAAGAAAGACGAACAATACCTCTACTTTCTCAGGGGATACTAGGCTTGTCTACGACTCTCATCAATTTTTACAGATGCATCATAGAAAGCATCCTTTCCGATGTATCATAGCTTGGTATGGCTCCTGCTCTACCCAAGACCGCAAGAAACTACAAAGGGTTATGAAAGTAGCGCAGTCCATCACGCAAACCAGCCTCCCATCCATTGACTCCGCCTACACTTCCCGCAGCCTCGGAAAAGCAGCCAGCATAATCAAGGACTCTATGAACTCCAGACATACTCTCTTCCACCAGGAAAAAGATACAAAAGTCTGATATCAAGTAGCAACCGACTTAAGAAAAGCTTCTTCCCTGCTGCCATCAGAATTTTAAATGGACCTACCATTAAGTCGATCTTTCTCTACACCTTAGGTATGGCTGTAACACTACATTCTGCAGCCTCCTTTCCTCCTCCCCTATGTATTCTGTGAACAGTATGCTTTGTCTGTACAACACGCAAGAAATAATACTTTTCACTCTATACCAATACATCTGAGAATAATACACCAAATCAAAATCACAGGAAAAGGCCTTTCAGCATACTGCCTCTAATCCAATCAAAGACAAACCACCAGCTATTCTATTCCCATTTTCTAGTACTTGGTCCATAGCCTTTTTGCCTTGGCATTTCATGTGCACATCTAAATACTTAAATGTTATGAGGGTCTCCGCATTTACTACCCTTTCAAGCAGTAAGTTTCAGACTCCCACCACCCTTAGGGTGAAAATGTTCTTCCTCACATCCCCTCTACCTTACCTTACCTTACCACATCCCTTCCTTAAATCTAGGCCCAATAATCATTGATTGCTCCACCAAGAGGAAAAGTTTATTCCTATCTTCTCTAACTATGCCCCTCATAATTTTATACATCTCAATGAAGTCTCCCCTCAGTCTCCTCTGCTCCAAGGAAAACAACCCCAGTCTGTCCAATCTATCTTCATAACTAAAACGTTCCAGCAACATCCTGGTACATCTCATCTGTACTCTTTCCAGTGCTCTGACATCCTGCCTATAATGTGGATTCCAGAACTGCGCACAATGTTCTAGCTGTGTCCTAACCATTGTTTTATACAATTCCAGAATAACTCCTTGCTCTTAAACTCTAGGCCTTGGCCAATAAAGGAAAAGATATCATATGCCTTCTTAATCACTTCATCCGCCAGTCCTTCTGCCTTAGGGACCGGTGTACATGCTTACCAAGGTCTCTTTGATCCTCAGTGCTTCCCAAGGTCCTATTGTGCACATGTATTCCCTTGTCTTGTTTATCCTGCTCAAGTGCATCACCTCAAACTTCTTCAGATTGAATTCCATTTGCCACTGATCAGCCCATCTGACCATCTGTCTATATCCCTCTGTAATCTAAGGATATCCTCCTCACTATTTACTACCCCACCAATTTCAAGTCAAAATCATTTATATAAACCACAAACAGCAAGAGCCCCAACACTGATCCCTGCAGGACTTCCATTGGACAGTCTTCCAGTCAGTAAAAAATCCTTGACCATCACCCTCTGCTTCCTGTCACTTAGTCAATTCTGGATCCAGTTTGATCCCTTGGGCACTTACCTTTGCTGTCAATCCCTCATGCAAAACCTTATCAAAAGCCTTGCTGACGTTCAAGTAGGCTATGTCAAATGCATTACCCTCATCTACACACCTGGCCACATCTTCATAAGATTCAATCAAATTGCTCAGACATGACCTGCCCTGAACAAAACCATTAATTCTTGCCTCTCCAAATGCAGGTTAATTCTGTTTCTCAGAATTTCTTCCAATAGTTTCCCTACCACTTAGATTAGACTGATTGGCTTGTAGTTTCTTGATTTATCCCTTCCTCCTTTCTTGAATAACGGTACCACATTGGCTGGCTGTCCTCTAGTCGTTCGGTACCTCTCCTGTGGCCAGAGAGGAATCGAAAATTGTTGTGAGTGCCCTTGCCATTTCCTCCCTTGCCTCACTCAATAGTCAGGGATACATTTCAACCAGCCCTGGAGTTTTGTCTACCTTTAAGCCTGCCAAACCACTCAGGACCCTCTCTCGGTTTACGTTAATTTCTTTAATTGAATCTCAGTCCTTCTCCCTAATTACGGTCTACGTTAATTTCTTTAATTGAATCACAGTCCTTCTCCCTAATTTCTGTACCCACATTGTCACTCTCACTAGTGAACACCGACACAAAGTATTCATTTAGAACCCTACAGATCCACACACAAATTACCACTGTGGTCATTAATAGGCCCTACTCTTTCCCGTGTTATCTTTTTACCTTAATGTATTTGTAAGACAACTTTGGATTTTCCTTTATTTTACCTGCCTTTCCTTTCATGTCCTCTTTTTGCTCTCCTAATTTCCTTTTTAAGTTCCATCTTGCATATTCTACACTCCTCTCAATCCTCTGCAGTTTTGAGCCCTTGATGTCTGCTATAAACCTTCCTTTTTCTCTTCATCTAATGCTGTATATCCTTCAATAACCAGGGCTCGCTGGATTTGTTGGTCTCATCCTTTTTCTTTATTGGAACATGCTGGCCCTGTACTCTCCCTATTTTCTCTTGAATGTGTCCCACTATTCTGTCACACATTTAACTAATAGTGTCTATTCCAAGTCCACTCTGGCCAAATCACATGTGACCTTTTTGAAATCAGTCTTCTCCCAGTGTAATGGATCGCTGTCTGAAAAATGCTCCCCCACTGATACTTCAACCCCTTGCTCGGCTTCCTTACCCAAGATTAAGTCCAGGACCGCCCCTCTTTTGTAGGGTTGTCTATGTACTGGCTTAAAAAAATCCACCTGGATGCATGTTAAGAATCCCACTCCCTCTAATCCTTTCACACTATGACTATTGCAGTTAATATTGGGGAATTTGAAACACCCCACTATCACTATTCTCTATTACTGTTGCATTTCTCTGAAATTTGCCTTCTTATCTGCTCTTCTATTTCTTTCAGACTGTTAGGGAGCCTATAGAACACTCCTAGCGATGTGATTGCTCCTTTTTGGTTTTTAAATTCTACCCATATGGCTTCATTTGAAGAGCCTTCTAAGATGTTGTCCCTTCTTACAGCTGTAATTGATTCCCTGATCAAAATTGCGACACCCACTCCCCTTTTACCTCTTTCCCTGTCTTGCCAAAAGATCCCATATCCTGGAATATTGCGCTTCCAATCCCTCCCTTCTCTCAATCATGTCTTAGTGACAGCAATGACATCATACCCCCAAATTTTAATATGTGCCCTCAATTCGTCTGCCTTGTTTGTCAGACTCCTTGCATTAAAATAAGTACCAACCAATCTTGCCAAACTCTCTGGTACCATAACATCTATGCCATCCTAGCTCACTTGTTGTCTCTTCTAATTTTGGCTGCACATCTCCCCCTGCTGAACTTTCACTCAGGATCCCATCTACCTGCCAAATTAGTTTAAACTCTCCCCAACAGCACTAGAAAACCTCCCTGCAAGGATGCTGGTCCAATTTCAGCTCAGGTGCAACCTGTCCATCTTCTGTGGTCCCAATACTCCAGAAATCTAAAGCCCTCCCTCCTGCACCATCATTCATCTGGACTAACCTCTTATCTCTAAAATCACTGGCACTGGCCCCAGAAGTAATCCAGAGATTACTACCTTTTGGGCCCTGTTTTTTAATCTACTTCCAAGATCTCTAGATTCTGCTTGCAGGGCATCATCCCTTTTTCTACCTATATTGTTGGTACCAATATGCATCACAATATCTGTCCATTTGCCCTCCCCCTTCAAAATGCCCTGCAATTGTTCAGTGACATCCCTGACCCTGGCACCAGGGAGGCAACATACCCAGAGGTCTCTCGTACAACTATAGAAATGGTCGTCTGTTCCCTTATAATTTAATCCCTTACCATTACAGCCATTGCCATTCTTCCTCCTCCCCACTTGTGCAGCAGACCCCTCACAGGACCATGAAGTTGGCTGCCACTGCTTTCCCCCGCACAGTCTCATATTTGTTCTCAATAAGTTCTCACATTTACAAGTTTATAACAAATAATGAAAAAAAATCTTTCTCTATGGGTGCATCTTTACCAGCTAATGGCTCATGAGTTGGGTAGGGAGGTTGGGAGAAGTATTTCCAAAGTGTATTGATACTTACTTTGCAGGCCACTCTATGTGGACACAGTTTGCCAAATCCTAAAGGGGGTTGTATCCTTCTCAAGAGTGTAACAACATCCAAGTGCTTGATGCGACCCCTGAAACAGAATAAACAGCAAATATTGAATAAAAGATGTGAAAATATTGCCCTTTTTGTGCGAGTAAAGGCTGTTTTTTCTGTCAATTACTCCCTTTTTCTTCTAATTGATTCTTGACACATCTATTGATAAGACGATGGACAAATTTGCAAGCAACCAATTTCCAGTGTTCCACACGATGTTTGAAGGCACCAACTGAGAGTGAATAGTTTGGCAAAATGTGGAATGTCACAGTGACTTATGGTGGGGCCTCAACTATCTATGAACAATACTAATGAGTTGGATAAAGAAATCGAGTATATTGTAGCCAAAATTGCTGTTGATACAAAGATAGGTAGAAATGAGGAGGACACAATGAAAATGCAAAATGAGTTCTCTAGTCCCGATGTGGATATGCCGGCGTTGGACTGGGGTAAACACAGTAAAAAGTCTGACAACACCAGGTTTCAGTCCAACCGATTTAGTCCCAGCAGAACTATTAGGAGCAGTGACCACAGCTGGGACTATACTCCCTTGAAACATCTGGTAGGGGGGTTGGGCTTACCAGGCTGATCAGCTAGGCCCTCCATGAGTCACAGACCATCTGTTCATGAGGACTTCCCCACACCTGAGCCCGCAGGGAGGATGCAGGCTTTTACTGGGCAATCTGCTCACATGGGAGAATGTCCCACCCCACCACACTACTCTACCATTAATGGCAAGAAGAGATCCTCAACAGGTCTTCAGTTGGCCAGTATTACAAAAGTCAATAAAGCATGGGCAATCCATCTTACACCTTTCTTCCGATTCTATAGGTCTCCTTCTCCTAGCATGCCAACTCTGATTAAATGTACAAAATAAATAAAATACTGCAATGCTGGAATCTGAAACAATAATAGGAGATGCTGGAAAAACTCAGCAGATCTGCAAGCTTCTATTGGGAGGGAAATAAAATTTTGAGAATTTTGATTCATGACGAGTCATAGGACTCGAAGTGTTAATGCTAGATGCTGGCAGACCGCTGATTTTTTTCCAATGTCCTCTGTGATTAAATATATTCCTGGTATTTTAACGAAGAACTTGATTCCACTTTTCTGCCACTTGTTCCCCAACATATCTAATATGTGACCCATTGCTTTCTTGCTCAACTGGATAATTTTTGACTATTAGCCAAACAACCTTCCCATCCCCTCCCATTTTCAGTATTTATATCTAGTAAAGAGAAATAGTCAAAGAAAATGACAAATAAACCCATTTTTTAAATTGTCATTATGATTTTTCTTCAGGGGTTCATACAGCTGATCAATCCTGAAGATTGACCTTCAACTCTTGGACACTCCAGGAAACTTTTGAGAATTTGCAACCCTGTTCCCACCCCCCAACCCACCACCACCACATTGCAACCCCTCCCATGTGCCAGATTAAACTCTGGGCCTCAAGAGCTCAAGGCTCATGTGAAGCTAGCAAACTAGCTTCAATTTATTCAGCACCTGTAAAGGGCAGATTCATTTTGGCTGCAGCAGTTGCTTGAAGTGGATGGGAAAGAGACTTTATAGGCAGGAGGAAAACTGATAAATGGAACAGCAGGTCAGAGAGAGGACTCCCAGGTACTCCGATTAAGTGCTGGAGGCCTCAGTGCAAGAGGTGAAAAGGAGAAGTGGATCATGTGGGCTATTTATGGGGATTGCAATAATAGGCAATGTGGCATGTGGTGTGACTTTATTGGGCAGTATGCAAAATTTTGATTTCCTAATGGTGGGTTCAGATATGGACCGAAAGTTAGCAGCGTATTAGAGGAGTGTCAGATCTCACACCAGCCTGTAACAGGTTTGTACTTGTATTTGCTGTTGCTCAAAGGGCTTGGGAGAAGGGAGGAAAGCGAGGCAGTGAATGGGAAGCACCAAGGAGGCTGGAAGAGGGAAGAGTGGATAGGAAAGAATGATGGGGATGGGACAGGACAGTACAAGGAGGAGATTGGGAGAAGAAACTGGCAACATGGAGTGGAAGGGTTGGGAGAGAGAAGGGGTGAGGTAGGAGGGAGCGAGGAGGTCGGGAGTGGGAAACAATGAGTGAGAAAGAGCAAGGGGCCACTAGAAGCAGGATGTGAAGCGGCCATGTGTTTAAAGCAACAGGCTGAGCATGCACACTTCTAACACGGTTCTTGGCATACGCACAGTAATGTGCGAAGATAAAAATGGAGGCAACGTTAGTTAGGAGATTTATGTTATTTACAAACTGTGGTAAAATGAAAACACATTATTTGAAGAGGATGGGGGAGCAGCGTCGGAAGATGATGAATGATCTTCTTCGCTCAGCCAGAGTAAGTGAATCATACCAGTCTCCCACTGGACATCCTTGTACACCCATTGCACCCCAACCCTGTCTTGCACTCAGCCACCTTGGCCTTTGCCAACATCAGGCAGTAGGTCCCCTTTCCCTCCCACAATCATCATGTTCCCCCACTAACAGGTATGGTCTGCACACTCTAACTCTCACCCAAGCCCCATGACTGCCACACCTCATTACCATTTTAAATGTCAACACTCCCATCCACACTCTTCCTCTCTGTCATTGCAGGACAACGACAAGCGTCAGCAGGCACAACCCGCTGTGGTCATGCCCAAGTTGCAAACCCTCACACACTTCGAGGAGCTGCCTTTGATCTGGCTGTGGAGGAGGAAGAGCGTGTCTGTGCTGCTCATAAAGTTGAGGCAACAAAGAAATGTGAGGAAGAAAGTCTCAAGTGAGCAAACAATGTTCCCTCAGTATTCGTTGTAATGCACTGATGCCATGTGCTATCTCTTGCAGGCTGACCACTGAAACAGGCTGGACCATTCTTGTGCCCCCTGGAACCACCTGACTCCAGCAGTGCGGAGGGTGACTTCTCTGTCCCCACTGTGGAAGATGCATCACAGAAGTCACCTACACTTACCACAGATACCCAAACTTTGGTGGGACCAATAGATAAGCAGGCGTCTGTGTCACTCACTGGTGAACATCACACAGTTGAAGATACACAGCAGGTGAAGGCAAGGATGTCCCAGGGAACTGACACTCAGAGGGATGCCAGAGTCCTGGATCTGCTGAGCCCGAGGCCAATGATGTGCCCCTGGGCCCAGTTGTCCCACAGCTGCTAGAGCTGTAAATGCAGAGTGGTGAGTCTCAGGAAGGGATGACAGCCCTCCTCAGAACTCAAGGCCGATTGGAGGAGTCCTGCCATCTTCTACCCGTACAGATGGTGCCATCATGGCAGTGTACTGAGGCCAACACTGTGAGGTTAGTGTCCGTATGGAGACCTTGGTGAAGGACATGCATCAGTGGTAGGGGATCTCTGCGCCATGGTACGGGGCTTCAACAGCCTGGTGCAGACACTGGTGGGAATCAATGAGTGTCTGCACCAGAGGATGGTGAGGCTTCTGGGATCACACTCCAGCTGCCCCTCCAACCCATGGAATAGCACATAGGCTCCCAGAAATCTGAAGGGAAGAGGATCAACAGTATAGCCCAGGGTCCTCCAGCCAGGGGCCTTGGGCATCTCTTGCCCATCTGATACTCCTCTTCCTGTGAGCAACACACCTCTAGCCCCTGACACAGAGGAGTCCAACATCTGCGCTGCCTGAAAGCAAGTCGGGACCCTTAAGGTTTCAGCCCTCCAGGGGATGTCTGCCAAAGTCATCTCAGGCAAAAGGGTGTGGAAGCTATCAGGCTGATTCATTCTCAGTTGTAGATTCTGGGGAGACACCTAGACGTAGTGGCAAGGTGAGGACAAATAAGGAACCACAGGCACTTCATGAGTACAGGTTAAAGTAGGAACTATTGCAGCAAGGTCATCATTTTGTTTTGAATGTTTGTCAATAAATTACACTTTGTTCACCCACAGCGCTTCCATTCTATCTGTTCATGCCACCAAGCTTGGGGATACCACTGCACTCACCTGGTGCCTCACCCCTGTGAAGTGTGTGAATGGCAATGTTATATCCCTCCCACAATTTTGCCAGCTCCCTGTAAGGAAGGGTGCTCCGTCAACTGCCAGGTGGACAAGAGCCTAGGAAAGAGGACACGGGAAACGCTGCCTGTATACCAGCCTTCACAACTCCTTTACAGCAAGGGGTGTCCTGACATGAACGGTAGTGAAAGCCTGCAAGTCAAGCTTCGTGATCCTCTCTCAGAAATGGTGATTCTGGGACCCACATCCCTGGTTCCGAGTTGAGCCTTTCCATGTGCCCTAAGTCCTCTCCGTTGTCCCCTGAGCAGTGCACACTGCTGTGGTGCTGGCTGCCTGAGCGCTCACCTCTGAGACCCTCCTCAGAAGTGAAGGCCCCAGGTTCATGCTTCTAGTTGTAAATGGTGCTGACATGATGCCATGCCAGTGCCAGCTGAAACTTCTGTGCAGGTTCACAATAATAATATTAAAATGAGCGTTCTGTGGCCATTGAGAATGCTGGCTCAAAATTGCCCCTGTAGTGTTCAACTGGTGATTCTGGCACAAATTACATCCAAAATTGCATGTTTTGAAAAATGTTTTCTCCCCATAGTTTCTGCTCAAATATATTTGCATGTTAAGAAAAATAGAATCTGCTTTGAACTACAGTAATGGAGCAGTGTATTAAAATGAAAATTAAGGAATTGAAAAACTGGCTATTGGGTGCATTATGATTTATCACAAAAACAAGCATTTTAAATCAGCACCAAAACACCACTTGTGTACCACCTGATTTTAAATTACTGAAAATGACATTTTGAAAAAATATATAAAACTATTTTCTAGTTTTCTACATTGAAAACCTTTCAAAATTTACCCTTTGATGTCCTTGCATCCAAAGATATCCAACTTAATTTTTGAAGGATCCTGGAAGGCCTGCAAATAAGTGCAATTAGCAGCAACTTCCAATGGTCATTAGTTCACTTAAGGGCTAAATCTGTGGGTGGAGCCTACTTCTAGCATGATGTTTGTAAAAACTAACATAATGGATCGTGGAACCTAAGTTGTGCTGAAAGCAATTTTCATTTCGAATTCAGTGGTACTTTAGAAACTTAGAAAATAGGAATAGAAGTGGGCCATTCACCCCCTCGAGCCTACTCCATCATTTAATATGATCATGGTTGATCAGTAAGACCGTAAGAGATAGGAGCAGAATTAGGCCATTCAGCCCATGCAGCCTGCTCTGCCATTTAATCATGGCTCAAATGATTCTCATCCCCATTCCCTTGCCTTTTCCCCATAACCCTTGATTCCTTTATTGATCAAGAACATATCTATCGCTGTCTTAAAGACACTCAACACCCTGGCCTCCACAGCCCTCTGTGGCAACGAGTTCCACAGATTCACCACCATCTGGCTGAAGAAATTCCTCTTCATCTCAGTTTTAAAGAAGCATCCCTTCACTCTGAGGTTGTGCCCTTGATTTCTAGTCTCTCCCACTAGCGGAAACATCCTCAACATGTCCGCTCTATCTAGGCATCTCAGTATTCTGTAAGTTTCAATTAGATTCCCCCCTCATCTTTCTGATCTGCATTGAGTCTAGACCCAGATTCCTTAACTGCTCCTCGTATGACAAATCCTTTATTCATCTGAACGCCATGCTCCATTTTCTTCCCGAACCTTTTGATGCTTTTAGTGTCCATAAATCTATTGCCTTCTTAAATACATTCATTGATTTGGCCGGTAGAGAACTCCATAGGTTCGACACCGTATGAGTGAAGAACTTTGTCCTCATCTCAGTCCTAAACGGTCTACCCCTTATCCTGAGATGATGACCACTTGTTCACCACCTCCCCCCACAAGCCAGGGGAACATCATCCTTGGATCCAGTCTGTCCAGCCCTGTCAGAATTTTATTTGTTTCAATGAAATTCCTCTAATTCTGCTAAACTCAAATGAACATAGGCCTAGTTGACCCAATTTCTCCTCATACGACAAATCAGCCTGGTGAACTTTTGCTGCACTCCCTCTGTGGCAAGCATATCCATTCTTCAGTAAGGAGATCAAAACTGCACTTAATACTCCAGATGTGGTCTCACTAAAGCTCTGTACAGCTGCAGCGCGGAAATCCTTGTTCTTGTACTAATTTCCTCTTGCAAAGGCCAACATTCCATTTGCATTCCCAACCGCTTACTGCACCTGCTTGCTTGCTTTCAGAAATTGGTGTACAAGGACACCCAGGTCTCTTTGGATAGAGGCATTGGGATAGTTTAGGGAAGCAATGGTGTAGTGGTATTGTCACTGAACTAGTAATTCAGAGACCTAGAGTAATGCTCTGGGGACTTGGATTTGAATCCCATCATGGCAGATGGTGGAATTCAATAAGAATCAAAAATGTCTAAACCATGACCATTTGTCATAAAAATCCATCTGGTTCATTATGTCCTTTAGAGAGGATTGCTGCTATCCTTACCTGATCAGGCCTACATGTGATTCCAGATCCACTGTTAATGTGGTTGACTCTTAAACGTCCTCTTAAATGGCCTATCTAGCCACTCAGTCCACAATTAGGGATGGGCAATAAATGCTGGCCTAGCTTGTGATGGTCACATCCCACGAATGAATTAAAAAGTAACATTTCCCAATCTGTCACCATTTAAATCATATTCTGCCATTCTGTTTTACCCACCAAAATGGATAACTTTACACTTATCTACGTTACACTGAATCTACCATGTATTTGCTCACTCATTCAACTTTTCTAAATCGCCTTGAAGCCTCCTTACTATTCACATTCCCACTTAGTTTTGTGTCATCAGCAAACTGGATCCCTCATCCAAATCATTGATGTGTACTATGACTAGCTGGGGGTCAAAACACTGATCCCTGTGGCATCCTACTAGTCACTGCCTGTCACTTTGAAAAAGACCCATTTATTCCTACTCTTTATTTCTTGTCTGCTAACCAGTTCTCAATCCATGCCGTTATATTTTTCCCAATCCCATGTTCTCGAATTTAGAACATTAATCTCTTGTGTGGGATTTTATCAAAGCCTTTCTGAAAATTCAAATACACCGCATGCACTGGTTCTTTCTTATCTATTTTGCTAATTATGTCCTTAAAAAAACTCCAGTATGTTTGTCAAACATGATTTTTCTCTCATACATCCATGCTGACCTTGTCTACTCCTATTGATATTTTCTAAGGTTCCTATTATCATATCCTATGTATTAGAATCTAGCATCTTATCTACTACTAATGATAGACTAACCTATCTGTTTTTTCACTCCTTTTTAAACAATGGGGTTCCATTTACCACCCTCCAATCTGCCAGACTGTTCCAGAATCTACAAAATTTTGAAAGATGACAACCAACACATCCATGGCCATGTTTTTTAGTACCCTAGATGTAGATTACCATACTCTGAGGATTCATCACCTTTCAATCCATTAATTTCTCCAGTGTTAGGTTTCGAACACTAATACTAGTTTTCTTTATTTCCTCCTTCTCAAGCCATCGTTGGTTACCTAGCATTACTGGGAAATTATTGGTGTTGTCATTCGTGAAAACAGAACTAAAATACTTGTTTAATTTCTCTGCCATCTCCTTGTAGTCTATTATAAATTCTTCCATTTCAGATTGTAAGGGACCTATGTTTGTCTTCATTAATCTTTTTTTTTACATACTCACAGAAACTTTTATAGTTCACTTTTATGTTCCTTGTTATTTTACTGCCAGGCTCTACTTCTCCCCTGTTAATCAATCTCCTGGTCCTCCTTTGTTGAATTTGAAACTGCTCCAAATTCTCAGGCTTGCTATTTTTTCTAGCAACTTTATATGACTTATTTATGAATCTAACACTATCTTTAGTTTATTTTGTTAGCTATGGTTGGGCCAGTTTTCATGATATTGACCAGAAAGGAATGTGTAAATGTGACAATGCATGCTTTTGTTTCTTAAATATTAGCCATTGTCTGCCACCATCATGCTTTTAAAGAAGTTCCATCATAGCCAACTCACCCCTCACACCTTTGCATTGATATTGGAAAATTCCATGAAAGAGAAAGTGTAATTGAGCAGAAACTCTAAGCCATAATATAAGTGACAAATGAACAGGACAAAGTGTGCAGAGTTAATAGGTTATACAGGTAGTAAGCACTTGCAGCCTAAGCAGGAGATAAATAAGTAGACTTTCTTCTGTCAAACCTATTGGCTAACTGAGTTCTGCCACGAAAAACTCCTCACATATTTGAGACAGCAAGAGTTTTGACCTGAGCCTTGTGTCAGGTGTCCCTTTATAGTCAGAGGGCCAGATTTTAAAATTTGTCAGGGCTGAGATTGGAGGCAGGCAGCCATGTAACTTTGTGCTGCTAGACTCTGTGCTAGTTCCTTGCCACCATTCTTGTCACTCTTGGGGGAGGTGGTGACGTATATGCCCTCTGAACAAGGGCAATTAAGATGGGCAACAAATGCATGCCTAGTCAGCAATGCCCACATGGACAAAATACATCCTGACTCTGAGTCAATGAGAGTGACTAGGGAATGGATTGGCTGCTTGCTGTTTTTTGGCAGGCAACCAATTCAGGGCACTTAATGTCATTTACCCCTATCATTATGCCACCTAATATTTTCAGTCGTCGTGAGCAGCATCCACTGGTTTTGACCATATCCATGCCAACTTGTTTGGCTCAGAGTGGTAAGGGATATTGGTACAATGGATCATGTGAGGGGCCATTCCCTGATTCCTAACAGCTGCTGTGGCTACTGGCTGTTCCTTTGTTGGGTTGTCCTCCACAATTGTGGCCAGACAGTTGTGGCTTTTTAAAATGATAAAAAACTGACTTCTTCAGGGTGCATCTCTACATTGCCTCTCTCCATTATATATCCTCAGGCTACCACATCAGCCAGTGGGGCTTTTGGTGTGTCCAAGCTAGAGGCCTCAAATTGACCAGATTCATTATCCTGCCTGCAATCCTCAAATGGATGGTGAACCCATGCCCTGCCATTAATTGGTCAGGTTCTTTAAAAGTTCGTGCAGGATTGGGACTGAAATGCAACTTGATTTCAAACCCAGAATTTAAAATTCTAACAAAGTCTAAGCCTACAACTACTATAGATGCATCTCCCAAGGAAACATTAAAATTTTCAGGAGTATCATTGTCATCGGTTGTCCCTCAATTTGAGGATAAGGTCTATTTTCATTTGATTGAACAAGCCAATTTTTGACCTGCATATCTTTGGGCACATGGGCCAGGACATCCCACAAGGCTGTGAGCTCCTGAAAGCATAATTTGCTTCTTTTTCTCTCCCCTCTGTTGCCACTCTGCCTCATCATTAAGGTGTTAGGACTGGAAGCTTGACCGATAAATTGATGCCATCCTGAGTTCAAAATCACTACCACCATTCTTCACAGAGTGCTTCAAAGCGTCTTTGAAGCATTTTCTTTGTCCTCGCCTGTAATGTTGATCATTTGAATGTTGAGAGAATAGAATGCTGTTTTATGGCCAGCCAGACACAGTGTATAGCTTGTTGAAGTTGATTTTAAAGAAACACAGAAAATAGGAATAGGCTCTTGAGTCCACTCCACCATTTATTTGGATCATGGCTGATCTTCTGTTCCAATACTATTTTCCCACACTTTCTCCATATTCCTTTATGCCTTTACTATCTAAAAACCAATGGATCTCTGTCTTGAACATACTTAATGACTAAGCCTCCAAAGCCCTCTGGGGTAGAGAAATCCAAAGCTTCACTACCCTCTGATTGAAGAAATTCCTCCTCATCTCATACCTCTTTTCTGTCTTCCCTGGTTCTAGGCCTCCCAACCAGGGAAAATATTATTCCTGCACCTACCCTGTCAAATTCAGTAAGAATTTTGTACACATCAATGAGAACACTACTCATTCTTCTATACTCTAGAGAATAGAAGCCCAGTTTCCGCAATCTCTCCTCATGAGATAATCCTGCCATTCAATGGATTAACCTTTATTGCATTCCCTTGGGTAAAGGTGAGCCTTTATTGTATTCCCTTGGGTAAAGAGAGAAAAGCTGTATGCAATGCCCCAGACATGACCTCACCAATGCTCTATACAAATACAGCAAGACTTCCTTATTCCTGAGCTCAAATTCCCTTGCAATAAAGATTAACATACTATTTGCCATTCTAATTCCTTGCTGCACTTGCATGTGAGCTTTCAGTGACTTATGAACAAGAGCACTTTTTGGACATCAACACTTTTCAATCCCTCCCTATTTAAGAAATACTCTGCATTTCTGTTTTTCCCACCAAACTGGAGAACTTCACATTTTTCCATGTTAATTCCATCTATCATGTTCTTGCCCACTCAGTCTATCTAAGTCTCCTTGAAGCTTTTTAGTATTCTCCTCACAATGCACATTTCTATCAAGTTTTGTGTCATTAGAAAATGTGGAAATATTACATTTGGTTGACATGCCCTGGAGTTAAGGATCCATTGATGACCAAGAAACCATGGTCGATTGTCAGAAAAACCCATCTCGTGCACTAGTGTCCTTGAGGGAAGGAAATCTGCCATCCTTATCTGGTCTGACCTACATGTGATTCCAGAACCACAGGAATGTGGTTGACTTCCAACTTCTCTCTGAAATGCCCTAGCAAGCCACTCAGTTCAAGGGCAGCTAGGGATGGGCAATAAATGTTAGTCTACAAATTAATTTAAAAATCCATTAATTCTTGTGGTATCTCTCTAGTAACAGCTTGTGAACCTGAGAATGATCTGTTTATATCTACTTTCTATTTCCTGCCCATTAACCAATCCTCAATCCATGTCAGTATGATTCCTCCAATCCCATGAGGTTGAAGTTTGCTTACTAACTTCCGCTGTGGGATTTTATTGAAAACCTTCTGAAAACCAAATAGCCCACATCCATTGGAAAACCTTTTATTTGTTCTACTAGTCAAAGTCCCAAAAAACTGCAACAGATTTGTCAGACATGATTTCCTTCCATAAATCAATGTTGACTCTGCCCAATCTCACCATCATCAGGTGGAGTTGACTTCAAAAAGAACATTAACATTGGTTTGATGGTCCTCCCATTGAATCAGGAGGATGCAGCAGAGACATAGCTGATGGAATTTCTCTAGAGCTCCTATGCGTCATTGGTATACAGTCCAGGGTTTCTACAGTACAGGAGTGTGCTGATGGCAACTGCTTTGCAGAGGAGGACTTTTGTTAACTTGCAGAGGTCCTTGTTGTCAAACACTCCCTGTTGTAGTTTGCAGTTGGCAAAATTAGTACAGCTGATATGAAGATAGTTCTCCCAAGTCAATGGAGACCTTTTAAGAGGTGGTTCCTAGGGTATAGGATGTGCTCAACATATTCTAGAGTCTCTCCTTTAATAAATATGGAAGTTGGAATATTTGGATGACCAGATGTGGATTGGTATATGAGTATTGTTTTTGCAACATTAAAGGGCTGGCTGAGTTTTTTGTATATGTGGCTTGAAACTTTGGTGTAGAGTGGGCAAAGGCACTGCAGTCGTCCGCAAACAATAGAACATGTATCCCTGGGAGTCATTTTAATTTTGGCATTGAGATGTTCAAGATTGAAGGATTTTCCATCTTGATACTATTTAATACAAACACCAGAGGACAGTTGATCTTTGATGAAGTGAATAGCTACTGTCAAGTAAATTGTAAATAGTATGGGGACTATCACACAGCCTTGTTTGGCCCCAATCTGAATTTTTAATGCATCTGTTTTAGATAGATTGCAGTCATATCATCATGAAATAATTGAAAGATTGGGATGAAGTTTTGGACATCAAAATCTTTGGATTACAATTCACAGACTCTTGTAATTGACTGTCAGGTCAATGAATGCAATGAAGAGTTCCTGACCAAATTTTCCCATTAGTGGTGGTTCACCAATAGATTTCCACCACAGGGTACTAGGGGAAGCCTGGAGAGTATCAACTGCCACTGTAGATTCATGGTTGAGGAGTTGTTCAAAACATTCTTTCCAGAATTGATGGATGGTATTATCATTCTTAAGAACAAAAACACCATCTTGTGAATGAATGTGATTTTGTCCTATTGAGCTCAGTCTATTAAACTGACACCAGTGGCTTCAAAAGCACTTTGCATGTTATTATTATCAGCTTATTATATCGCTGTTCCCTCACTATCATTAGGTCAAAATCTTGGAACTCCTTTCCTAACAGCACTGTGGGTAGACCTACACCACAAAGACTGCAGCAGTTCAAAAAGGCAGCTCATCAGCATCTTCCCAAGAGCAATTAGGGATGCTGGCCTTGCCAGTGACCCCCACATCCTGTGAATGAATTCATAAAAACATATCATTGCATCTCTCAGGTTTTCTTTTCCCACCACACTTCCTTGATCTGCCTTTGGGTGTTAGCCCTGTGCTAATTCAAAAGCAGCCTTATAAGAATAATAGAATTCCTATAGTGCAGAAGAGGCCATTTGGTCCATCGAGTCTGCACCAACTCTCTGACAGAGTAATTGACCTAGGCCCCCTACCCTGCCCTATCCCCATAACCCCACACGTTTCCAATGGCTAATCCAGCTAATCTACACATTTTAGGACGCTAAGGAGCTTTCTTGAGTTGAAATCTTGGGTTATCCTGCCAGGCAATGAAAACTTGTTTTTGTTCCAGGAGGTCACATACTTGAGCATCATTTTAGACAAACCAGTCCTGGTGAAATGGTCTGGGAACAAGAATCAACTACAACTAACTTTGTTTAACCTCAGTCTTCTGCAATTTAATCTGGAAAGATTTTCCAGTTTAGTCATGAGCTACGCTTGGAATTCCTCTCTTTGCTTGGACTGTTTTAGAGCTGTGACAGTGATCTTCTTCTTCTTGAACTTTTATATCTTACAATGTCTTAGTGCTCAGTGAATGTTCATCAAACAAATTGATAATCTGTCCAGCTGGCATCAATAACCCATACTTAGACCTTTGACATGCATAATGACATGCAAGGCTCACTGAAAAAGTGAGGGGACATGGGATCCAAGGGGACATTGCTTTGTGGATCCAGAACTGGCTTGCCCGCAGAAGGCAAAGAATGGTTGTAGATGGGTATAAGATGTCGAATGGTATTGATTGGATGGATTCTCAGAGGCTTTTTCCCAGGGCTGAAATGGCTGCCACAAGAAGATACAGGTTTAGGGTGCTGGGAGGTAGGTACAGAGGAGATGTCAGGGGTAAATTTTTCACTCAGAGGGTGATGGGTGCGTGGAATCGGCTGCCGGCGGTGGTGGTGGAGGCGGATTTGATAGGGTCTTTTAAGAGACTTCTGGATGAGTACGTGGGACTTAGTAGCATTGAGGGTTATAGCCTATTTCCCGGGCTGTTTTTGTTCTTTGTTCTTTGTTCTTTCTCTAAGCCTAGTAGGTAGAGATGTTTGGTGCAACTTGTGGGCTGAAGGGTCTGTTTGTGCTGTAGTTTTTCTATGTTCTATGTTCTATATTTTACAATGAAGGAGGTGTTAATGCTTTCATTTAGGATTCCTCCACGTGGGTTTCAATTTATCCACTGACAGAGGAGGAAGCCATGCTAACCATACTTTATAAGCAGGAGGATGCCATTTGCAGTGACCTTTCCCACCTTGTTTCCATTCCAGAAATCAGACTCATGGCCAATTGTTGCATTTAAGATCCCCAAAGGATGACATTTTTCTCTTTTGGATGGCAATAAGGATATTATCAAGGCAGAGACATAAGCACTGATGACCCTGACATATAGGTTACAACTGAACTGTGGGTGACCTGACATTGATACAAATGGGCACAATTCAGTACAACCCATTGTGGCAGAAACCTGTCTCAAACTTATCTCTGCACATTTGTTTTTCCTACACTGGACTTATGTTGATTCCCCAAGAGTAGCAAAGGGAAATATCTATGGTATACTTTCATATAATGTATGGTTCAGAGTTAGTAAACAGAAGTGGTGTTTCTTCAAGCCTAAAGGCTGGAAGTTAGGCTAACGCGTAATGCTGAAAGTCTAGGATGCAGGTAAATATGACATATAGAATAGGGTTTGTGTTAGATCAACATAGAATATAAAACAAAAAAATGTATACGGTAACTAAAACAAATGTTTTAAATTCTGAGAATTAAGTGTAACGCTTACTTGGCTTCAGGATCATACTCAGCCCAGATTCTCTTAAATTCATCCAGATGATGAGGACCAAGAATGGACCAATCGCGAGTTAAATAGTCAAAATTATCCATGATTACAGCCACAAAGAGGTTGATGATCTGAGAAAAAAATACACAATTTATTAAGTTTCAAAAAAAACCAGTATAAGATTCTGACTTTACAATGAAGTTGGATAATGAAACATTACCCAGTAACAGATACTTTAGATAGCTGGAAACAAGAATCTCTGCATTCCTCATGCAAAATCTCTACAGGTTGATATATGTAGCAGTGGTTTAGCATTCTGGCATATTGACACAGCTGCAAAGCGAGGATACCATCCCAAAAGGAATATTCACATACCTTCTCGAATGCCGACAACACAGACTTAATATTCATCAATGCATGCCATCCTTGTTTGCTGGCACACCTTAATGGTTCCAGAATCATGCCTATAACTGGAAATTAGGTTTCTCCAGACCCCTAGAATGATGTGTATGTCATTTGAAGCCAGAGGACTCCCAGCCATGATTCTTTGTCCAATAAGACCGTAAAGGCGTCTTGTGTCCAATTTATTTAAAGTTTGTGAGAAGGCTGTTAACCAAAACGTCCACATTCCAAATGAAAATACAGGAAATTTGACCTCAACTAAGAAGCATGGCTGTGTGCCCTCTTAGTGTGCAGTCTCAACCTCATGAATCACCTTTGGGTCTTCTGTATATTTAGGTATTTTGGCCTTGCAGAATTTGCTGAAGGGCAATTTGCCATGGGCATAATTCTCGTTATGGCCCTCTCATGAGATTTTATAGCTACAATGGATTTGTGCTGGTGAGACCTCAGTTTGAGATCTTTCCCACTGGTGACGTGATCAGGTTCACACTTCACACCCTTTGGTGTGAACCTGATGTCCATGGTTTTGAAAATATTTGAATGTCATTAAATGGCTTTGTGCCATAACCTCTACCCACAGTTGATGCATCGCCCCCACCCCCGCCAGCAGCAGGATATCATATTGATGTGAATCATTACTGGTTTTCAAAAGTGAAAACCAGTTGGATTGACCATATGGGAGTACAGAGGTGCCTGGAGGCTCCAGGTGTTGAGGACCATGGCTGGGCATTGCTCCCTAGCATCCTGATAGTGCCAAGTGGGCACTTCTGAGGGCACATGAAGTGGGCAATGTCAAGGGGGCAAATGAAATGGACAGTGCCAAGTGGGTTCTGGAACGGGTAATATTTTTCCATTGTGAGGAAGTTCCCTTATGTGTGGTGGGAGCAGAGGCGAGAGCTCCAATGAGTGTGTCGGTGGGGAGGGAAAGAAGGGAGAAGAGTACCCAGGATACTTCTATAGTGGAGGGGGTGTTGCCCTGCAGCTTGTGGGTGTAGTACTCCATGTTTAGGGGGTATTGGGGAGCTTAATTTAAATGCAGGTTGGGGTGCCCTTTAAAGATGGCGGGGATTGGTGACCAGCAGTTATTATAATGAACTACAATGGTTTATTTACAAACACAATTCATACGCAGAGTACTTCCAGCCACCGGGATCCATTCTGGCTACAAAAGCCTGCACTCTGCCCTAAAATCCCTGCTCTCTTTTCCCATTGAGCACTTGGATCACATGAACCTCCCCACCTTAAAGGGGCCAGCTACTACAGCCCCAATCTCAGTGGAACTGGCCTTGTCGGCTTCATTAGGTCCCACCCTGCCAGCGACGGCATAAACCACGTACCAGATTTTTTTGTGCGCTAAGTGCAGAAAGTCTAGTCTAAACCTTGCCTGTAATTTTGTAGAGAAACGCGTGGTTTTCAATTAGACCCTGACACTTTGCCAATTTTTCAGAAACGTCTACCCAAAAAGTCCAATTTTGTTACACTGAAAGCACTGGACTAAAATTACAGGACATTGATCTCACCTATAGAGCACTTTGCTCCACAGTGCTGGCATAGTTGTTCTACTGGGCAGTTAGAGTACTGCTTCCCTTGGCCTGGTGTGCCCTGTTTCCCAAAGTTTTCAGGGGACCAACTATTGTCTGTCTTGTATGGTTCCCAGGCCAACACTGCAAAGGCGGCGCCCCACGTGGACAGCGTGGGCTAAGAAATCCTCACCATGAGTGGCAGTGTCCAAGCGACAGCCCAGTCACAGAAGGCCATGGTGGTCATAGCAGACCATGGCTGAAGGCCTCAACAGGCTTATCGAACTCTGTGGCCCATGGCTGAGAGACTCGTGAGTTTGCAGGAGACCCAGTGGGACTGTGCTGAGACATGGCGGGCTATGGCTCAGCCCTTAAGAATGTGGCCCAGTTACAGAGGGCCACAGTTGAGAAGCTGCAGAGCTTGCAGCAGACTCAGAGGGACAGTGCTGAGACACAGTGGCTATGGGCGCAACCATTGAGAATGTGGCCCAATTGCAGAGGCTTATGGCTGAAGGCTGCAGAGCATAGCCCAGTCTTAGAGAGTAGTTGCTGCTGCCTTTGAAAGGCGGCCCCTGACTCAGAGGGCCTTCGCAGAGGGCTCGACCTCTATGGCAAAAATGCACGTGGTCCTTCAGGACTGGCATGGCCTAGTGTTGCCATAATTTCTGGAGCTCACTGCAGAAGAACTGCTGTCCCATGAAGTGGCCAAGAGGCCTACAGGAACCCAAAGGGAGGATGAAATGCCTGTGCCGATGCCTTCCACAGGAGACTGTGGCTGTGGCTACACCTTCTGACTCACTCCTTCCTGACACAGGAATATCTCAGGGGCAGCAGGATGAAGAGGCTGTCATGGATATGTCCCTGACACCTGGAAGCCAGCCAGGCTCCTCAAGGTCCAGGCCCTCCAGAGGACAATTGCCGAGGGCATCACAGGGCACAGGGCGCAGTAGGCAACTGGCCAGCTCCACCTCCGATGTACATCCTGGAAGATACTGAGACATAGTGGTAGCCCATATAAAGTTAAGAAGTTGTAAGGATACTAAGATGGCATGTGTGAAGGGCAACACTGGTTGGATAGAATATTTAAGCACTTTAAAGTCTCACTTTTACATGTTTTTCTTTTATCAATTATTTTGAATGCACTTTTATTGGCACAAATATTTCACCCAACACCTGCGACTAATTTGTCTATGATTAGCCTCTAACAGGAATGTATTTAGTCCAAGATCACCAGAAGGACCCTGCACATTGATGTCAGTGGGGAAAGCCCCTCAGTGCACTACCACTGTGAAAATCAAGGCGCTCAAAAAATTCACTGGCCACAACGGCTGGCATGCATTGGCAGTGACTTGCAACATCTGCCATGGTATCCCCAGAACACAGGAGAGATTCCCAGCATCTTCCCAACCCCCAACCCACCTGCCCTGCATGGGTGATTAGTGCTCCTTGATGTGGGCCTAGGTGCCAGCACGCATTTGGAGCTCAGGTAGAAGTCAGGCTAGTTTGCACCATCACAATAGCACATAGCAAGTCATCATTACCCTCCTGCTTGCCACAGAAACTCACTAACACAGCGTATCCAGGCCCAACACTCTGGTGTTTCAATATTGCAGGAGATTGTAGGATTGCAGGGGGTGGGGTGGTATGAAACCTACACGACGCAATAGAGGCCCCTAGTGATCAAAGCGTGTGGTGATCAGGGTCTCCCTTGCCACCCATGTACACCTGACCCTTGCTGCCGCCAGCCCTCCAGTGCCTGGGTGGTTTGCTTGTCATCGTCATCCTCCTCCCCCTCCTCTTCCTCCTCCTCCTCCTGGGTGGTTTCCTCCCCAATGACGCCAGGCTGGTCGGCTTCCATGGCTTCCTCCTCCAGAAGGTCTCCTCGCTGCTATGCTGGGCTGCGTAGGGCATAGCACACCAACACTATGCGGAACAATTTCAGGGGGCTATACTGGAAGGCCCTGCCAGAGCGATCCAGGCACCTGAATCACATTTTGGAGCACTGCTCCACGATTGACTGGGTGGCAACATGGGCTTCATTATTATCAGGTGTCTGCCTCAGTTTCAGGCCTCCGCACAGGCATCATCAGCCAAGTCTGAAGCGGGTACCCCATGTCTCTATTGAGCCATCCCTGCACCCTGAGCGCCTCCTCAAAGACCTCGGGGACATCAGAGCTCCTCAATGTAAAATTGTCATGCACGACTGCTGGGGTATCTGGCACAGAAGTGCCATGATGTTCAGCTGATGGTAACACACCAACTGCATGTTTATTGAATGAAAGCCCTTTCTGTTCATGATTCTTCCTGGATTCTTCACTGGGGCATTGAGAACAATGTGGGTGCAGTCTATAGCCCTCTGCACATTTGGCATGCCTGTGATGGCTGGAAATCCTGCAGCCTGGGCTTCCTGCTGGGCCTGGTCCAGGTCAAATTTAATGTATTGGCCAACCCAGGAATACAGGACAGTTGTGATCTCCTTCACACATTGTGGATGGATGATTGCAAAATGCCACAAAGGTCTCCACTGCCAGTCTGGAAGGACCCGGTGGCATAAAAGTTTCAGGTGGCCTTCACTTTCTTAGCCACCAGGAGTGGGTGCTACCCCCGCCTCAAGTTGTTAGGTTTTGCAGCAAATGGCACAGATGTTGCACTGTCTCCTTGCAGAGCTGGAGCCATCAGGTGCACGCAATGTCTGACAGTCCAAAGGAACTATGCATGTGGAACTGCCAGTATCTCTGCTCCCTCCTTCTCCTGCAATTCCCCCTAGCCCACCCCCCCAGGCCCCCCTCTCCCACACCTCCCCGGGTGAATGATGGCCATGTCCTGCCTCAGGCAGATGTCTCCCTCACCTCCTGCGAGTGGTAAAGCCTGGGCCTCCGCCTCCCACAATTCATCCTCCTGCTCCTCCTCCTCAGCTCCAGCAGCAACCAAATGAACAGCAAGTTCAAAGGATTGCACTGCAAAAGCCATCTCATCAATCTGAATGGGGAGTGGGAGGGAGAGACAGATGGAGAGGTTAAAGAACTCTGCTCGCCTCCAGCCCAGCAACTGACATTCCCCACACTCTCCCCAACAACCTCCCAGCAACCCATACCCACCACATTCCTCCTCACAGTCCCCAGAATGACAACACAGCCCCACCCACCATTTCCCTCTTCCACTCATAAAGACACACCTAGAACCCATGCAGTACTGGCCGCCAACACTGCTGCTTGTCAAGTTCTGAGGCTGCAGCACTGCCACTTCAGAGTTCCCAACCCATTTCCCTTCAGCAGCAGTGCTTGCTGCTGCTCGTAGTGGGACCTAGAGTCAGCGCTAAGATCCAAGGTCAGTGCTCAAACCTGAGTCCGTGCTGAGAGTCCAAACAGTTTGAAAGCAGAGACTTACCTCCTCTCTCACCCTCACTGCTCCGGTGCCTATTATACTTGAGATGTTTTCCTTACTGATTCCAACTGAGGCGAACAAAGTTGTTAAGGCAGGTGAGCTGGGACGATTGAGAATGAAGCTCGCTAATTGCAATGTGATGAATGCAAAAAAATGCAAATTGACATTTCGCTTGTTTTGGACAAAGCCCTGATTGCGCCGATTTTTTGTGTGGTAAAATGAGAATGGGCGCAAAAGCTGTTGCCATTCCAGCTAGTTGCATCACACCTGATTTCATGACCTTTTTCTGCTGTAAAGGAGTGTGATGAGGTCATAAAATTCTGCTTCAAATCTTTGTAATTGTAGCTTTCAGCTATCATAAAACAATTATTAATGAATGACTTTATGGATTTTCCTGACTGCTACCCACGCTTACTAAATTTAGCCTTTTAAGGTATGTTGTTACATTTTTGGTTAAAACAAACATTGAATAACTTTAGTACTTCAAATTTGACAGATGATTATTTGATTCCTTATCCAGCTGTAATGTTGTCTGCTACCAGGCCTTCCAAATAAAGCAGTGTGTTAATTTGTTGAGCTTCTGTCTTTTTATCTGAACAATCATGTTTCTAATGAATTTGTTGTTTCCAGTCCTCAGTTATGTGATTTTAGCTTTTCTGCATTTTTGGAGATTTTGTGTTTGTCCATTCACTGCCACCATGTTGTGGGGTGTTGGATACAGTTTGTTCAATCTTTGTCAACTTAAATAAGTTAACTGTATGTATTTATTCACCACAGGAACTACATATATACAGTCAAGTTCTAATTCCTAATTCAAGTTAGGAATTGTCTCCATGCTTGCTCCACGATCTGTTGAAAACTTGACTAACCCCTTGGTCACGTGTTCTCTCACATTGTGTGGGTGCTACAGTACTCATTCCTGCATATGAGCTTGGACCTTACACTGTAGTTGGGCTGAATGGCATCCCTCATCTGAAATTATCCTGAATTCCTGAAATAATACTAATACACCATTTGATGCTAGCTCACAAACAATAATTACATTTAGTGTCATGTAGTGATAATGTATCATGTAGTGTGTCATGTAGTGATAACATATGCCGGAAACCTCTGACCTCATCCGTGGCTGGAATTCTCCAGTGCCACTGCAGTGAATGGAGTGTTGGCTGAGCATCAAATTCTCCATTCTCACTGGCAGCAGGCAGGAATGAATAAGATTGGAGAATCCCACCAACAGTGTATCACAACACAGCAATAAGGTGAAAAAGAACATGATATTCCTTCTGATTGTAAAAATGGAGCTCTAGCTTAATTGAGCAGTAAAGGATGCAGTGTGAAAATATTTCAGATGACATGAAATTATTTAAATCATTCATTGCAGTACTTGTAGAACTTCATTACAGATTAATTGAAATATTCAAAGGGCTTCACTAGCTTTTCATTACGTTATCCTGGACAAATGTTTAACTTAATTAAGCAGACACTATTGTCATAGAAAAAGATTTGGAAGGCATTTTCTTGTCAATATGAAAATTTAGCATGTCAGAAAAATTCACTGCTTGATTACACATGTTGCATCTTGGGGAAAAGAAAATACTGTCCCTATGCAGAGAGAAAATGATTTGTCGAACACTTAGGAGTGATGCCATCTCCAACATGATAGCATCTATTATGCTTTGGAATGCTTTAAAAATCATACTGGGGGCAATTCTCCAATTTCAGATGCCCAGCAAGAATCCTGATGCTCTGGTGAATGGTTCTTCAGCCAAAAATCAGGGTTCCTGACAGATGTGAAGGTTACCGGGATTCACTTGAACCATGCCGCCTGATCGGTTGTTTAACGATTGTTCAACTGTTAAGAGTTAAACTATTTCATTTTGTTAGACTTCTGCTTAGACTGTGTTGTGAATAAAGCTTGTTTTGATAAAACATCCCTAATTTGTCAGTGAAATTACTTCTGGGGTGAAGCATCCTTTCTTCACATTTATGCCAAAATAGAAAAAATTGTTGGGGTTCAAGTTGTTGATATACCATTGGGTTCTGATCCAGGGTCCTAACAAAAGCAGGAGCATAAATGTGTAATGCAGTCATACAAAATTATTTCTCACCTAAAACTATAACCTATTTATTTTCACATAATTTTATATTTAAAAAGTCATTGCCCATTCTTTTACAGTCACCAAATGTCCTCAACATATTTTAAATGATCTCTGCATGCTTGTATATCCACATTTGTCTGTGTAAAACTCACATGGAATGGAACTGTTAACAGGAGTGTGAATGGGACTGTTAACTAGTGGACAGAAAGATGAAAGGATGTGCGGCTTAGGAACTGAGGCCTGTTAATATTCTGCTGGCCAGTTGCTCACTAAAAAGGCACTCTGAGGTGGTTCAAAGCTGGTGCCAAGCTGACTGCCAGGATAAGTCATCAATGGGGATGGGTGTGGGAGGATTGTATTTGTAGGAGTATTCCAGCTCCTCCAGACTCCACGAAGTTTTAAACATACCTGATTGATCTCCACTATGGATGCTCTGCTCAGTAGGTACATAAAACTGCATCAGGATCTCACTGATTGCATTGGATCAAGATTTAAATTTATTCATAAGGATCAACCTGAGTCTGGCAGGTGCTTCAATCAACTGAGAAAATAGTGGAGTAAAATGGCTGCTAGGTGGAAAAAGTGTATTATGGCCATCATTCAGATTTTAATTGCATGATGCAATAACATATGCCATTAAAAAGAGTAATTTGTTTTTCAAAGCATGCTGCTTAGAAATGTGGATAAGGAGATTGAATTAAGTTTTCCCTCCAATTTGTCCTAACTCCCTACCATATGGTCCCTGGCATCTGCTTCATAACTCAGTACTCAGGGATTCTGCTGAGTTTGGAAACTTCTGACTCTTCCCCTGCCAATAAGGTGAACATTTGGTGCAAATGTGTCATTCCTCACCATTCATTAGTATTGTAGCACTGTGCTACATTTATCACTGCTGCAAGAAGTTTCAATAGGGAGGGTGGGATTGAGTCCACAGAATATATAATCTCCAGTAATATTTCTTGAATAATATATATTCCTACTGAATGCCACATCGATTAAATTGAAAATTCTAATATTCCTTCTGGATATGTACTCACCAAGAAGGCACACAGCATGTAGAAACTAACAAAGTAGAAGAAAGCAAAATGGGTTCCACAGTTAGATTCTGGCTCGTGAAATGCTGATTCTTTCTCACAACGTTTTCCTGGGAGACAGGATAACATGATCTCTTGCCAGGCCTCACCTGTAGCACACCTGAAAATGAAAATCATGTTTGGTAATTTGCTTCATTAAAGAACTATGGATGATACCAATATTCATTACTTTGTGTGGCATATGCAGGATATGCTATATCCCAATTTGTATTTAGAGAGGATGCCTTTTTTTGTAAGAAAACAGTAAAATATATCCTAAAATAAATGCAAATAAACTTCATTACTGTTCACCATGCTGAAAGCAAACATACTAAAATAAATAAATGAGTTGATAAACATGTGTCCCCTCCAAACTCCTCTTCTACATGTTTTATTATATGTTGTTAATATTTGTGGATTAGTCTTTCACATCAGAAAAAAGAACAACTTTATTTGTATTATAGTTTGTACAATAATACTTTACAAAGGCATTATGAACTGTGAGGAGGATATTAGTACACCTCTAGAAGACACAGATAGAACAGGTGGACATATGACAGATGAAATTTAGTACAGAGAAGTGTGAAGTGATATATTCTGGTTGGAAAAATGAGGAGGAGCAATACAAAATAAAGGATATGTTGGGCGCAGGAGGAAAAAGACCTGTGGGTGTATGTGCATAAATTGTTGACAAACTGATGGATAAGGCTTAATGAATAAAGAACACCACCTCCAAGTTTCCCTCCGAGCCACATAACACCCCAACTTGGAACAATACTGTTATTCCTTTGTTGTCAAAAACCTGAAACTCCCTACCTAACGGCACTTTGAGTATATCTACACTATGAGACTGCAGTGATTCAAGAAAGTGGCTTTACACTGCCTTCTCAAAGATGATTAGATGTTAGTTTTATCAGCATGTTCACATCCCATTAACAAATTTTAAAAAGTATGAGGTCCTGTGCTTTATAAATAGAGGCATGGCATACAAAAGCAAGTAAGAAGTCTGACAACACCAGGTTTAAGTCCAACCAATTTATTTGATAGTAAACTCACAAGCTTTCGAGTTTACTAACAAATTTACTATCAAATGAGTTTACTATCAAATAAATCAGTTGGACTTAAACCTGGTGCTGTCAGACTTCTTACTGTGTTTATCCCAGTCCAACGCCGGCATTTCCACATCATACAAAAGCAAGGAAGCTATAGTGAGTATTTAGAAAACAATTATTCAGTCTCAACTGGAATATTGTATCCAAATTCCGAGTACCGCACATTAGGAAGGAAATGAAGACAATAGAAAGGTGCAGGAAAGATTTATGACAAGGGTCCCAAGGATGAGTGACTTCAGTTGCATGAATAAATCAGAGCATCAGGGGCTGTTTTCCTCAATAAGATGAGAGGGGTTTGATTCAGGCATTCAGAGTCATCAGGAGTCTGAACAAGATTGATAGGGAGTAACTGTTGCCATTGGTGGAGGGATCATGAACCAGAGGATACCAATTTAAAATGAATGGCAAAAGAGTCGAAGGTGACATGCGAAAATGGTTTTTAATGCAGCATGTGGTTAGGTTTAGGAATGCACTACCTGACAGTATGTTGGTGGAAGATTCAGTTGTGATTTTCAAAAGGGAATTGGATCATCTAAAGAGAAAAAAATTGCAAGATCCAGAGAGCTGTTACAGATATGAAGGACTGTGGGACCCCTTTCTGTGCTAACCATTCTGTAATTCTATTCCATACTGTTACTGGCTTATAGTACACCACCCCCACAACCTGTAGAGACAGAGCAACTGTTATCTAGGTGAAACATAATGCTCCCAAAAGTCAATGGATTGTGATCAGTTGTGCTGCAATCTCAAAAGATAATGCTTTTCAACGGTGGCCCTGACTTCAACTGTCATGGACATTGAGAGGTTACCAAATATGTCAGCAAGGGCCATGAAGTTGTTGATAAGGGAACAGAGTTTCTGGTGTGGGCCAAACACAGTGGGTGAAATTTTCCTGGAAATCAGCAAAGGCCAATGGCAGGTGGGAAAGACATATGTATCACTGGTGGGGCGGCCTCTGATTTGCCCGCCCTGCCAGCAACTTAGACACTTGAAGATTGGGGCACCATTTTTGAAGGCCACTCCAATGCAGAGAGAGCAAAAGAGTTCATCCTGGAAAACCAACCCCCTGCACTACCCTGGCATTTCTTGGGCACTGGCCCCAGCATGGACAGTGCCAGGCAAGTCTCCAGAGTCAATGTCATAGGGCAATGCCTAGTAGTGCCGGAGGCAATGTCAGGTTAGTGCCAGGTGGGGTATAGGGTGGCTCCAGGGTGAATTCCTGTGTAGATAATCTGTCAAATGATAATGCCCTTAGCAATTGTGCCACATGTTTACAACAATGTAAAACACAATTTTGCAGTTCTCGCAATATTTCCTGCTGCCTTTATAAAAACTGCATGATACAATCAGGAACAGAAAAATCCCGGCTAATGACTTCAGCCTTCCCAATGTTCCACTAGAGGAAATTGTGACTTGTCAAAGAATGGATATAGGACAAGCAATCTGGCAGGGCGGGCAAATCAGAGGCCGCCCCACCAGTGATACATATGTCTTTCCCATCTGCCATTGGCCTTTGCTGATTTCCAGGAAAATTTCACCCACTGTGTTTGGCCCACACCAGAAATTCTGTTCTCTTATCAGCAACTTCATGGACCTTCCTGACATATTAGGTAAATTTTCAATGTCCATGACAGTTCAAGTCAGGGCCACCGTTGGAAAACATTACCTTTTGAGATTGGCATACAGATAAAACCTGACCGTGTAGGCAAGATTTTCTTGTGCATGTTGGGACCACGATATCTGGGACAAATGAAGATCTCAAACCCTCAACTGCTGGCAGCCTGTGAGAAGTTCCAATTTGCCTGGAGGCAGCCTCCTAATTGATTGCCTCTGCATTAGTCATCCTATTAAGGAAGGCGGCAAACTTTTGATGCAGCTGGCCCAATCAGAAAGTCAGCAGCTTAAGTCCCACTGGGAGAGCTGGGCATGCTGAGGTAGGTAGGGAAGCTCAAGAATGCCTCAACATTGAGGCACCCTTGGAGGTGCAAAACTAAGTTAATAATGCACACTGGGGATGTCAGAAGGCCCCAATCAATGGGATCATTTGGACTGTGGGGACAACTTTCCTTTGTGCCGGCCTAGAATTGGGCAATGACCTTCGGTTCCACTGCCTCCAACCTATTGCAGGGAATCCACCTCCAATAAGCTGGCAGCTTCCCCATTCAGCAGGGAAATCATCTGCCACCAACAAAATGCTAGAGAGCCCAAAAGATCACCCTTAAATGGGGCATAAAATAAACCAAATTTCTGTGAAGTAGATGTGATCTGCATCCTGGTCCACCCCTAGAAAACTTGCCTGATGGTGGGAACGCATTAGGGAGCTGTACCAACACAGCTCCCCTATTTTCATTGTCCATTCACCTCCAACTTGTCCCCATCGGACTGAGAAATTCTGCCTTTTGGATGATGTTGGCAAGCTGCAGCATATAGATGATATAATGGAGGCAGCTAAGGAAAGATCCTTGAGGCAATCAGAAGTATCATTGTAGAGGGGGATGGGGGTAGAGGGTGCAGGAGTGAGAGAAGTCACTTCTATAATTAAGAGTGGAATCAAACAAAAACACTGAGTTGGACAATAGACAAGAGGAATTGTCATAATTTTTTCAGGGGTTGAGGTGTTTCACTCTATTTTTTTTCAGTGAGCTACCCCACACAATCTTCCCATACTCTGTCAATGTTTTTGACAGTCAGCAGGGAAGAGAATAATAGGGCAGTTCAAGTTGTTGTTTGTAAAAATAAGTAATAAGTGTCTTAGTAGGCCCTTTGAACAATGCTAAGTGAGGAATACAGAGTAGTTATGAGCTTATCCAAGCCTGAACTGAGGCAGGAGAGGGGGAAGGCAGAAAAGCAATGATGGATATGAGCTGGGGTAGGAACTAGGACACAGTAGGTGGGTGTGTGAGGTGGGGGCAGGAGATGGTTGCAGAGAAGAGGGAGAATTGTGGTGTTGGAATGGTGGGGGTGGGGGGGGAAGTACACAGAAGATAACTGAGGAAATGGAGAACTTCAATGACTGAAGTGGGACGAAACTGAAGAGAAGAGCCTGGAAGGAGCAGAAGGTAAAAGAGATAGAAGGGTTCAGATCTGGAGCAGCATACAAAATGCATATATGAATGAATACAGGAGCAAGTCGGACTACATAGGCATGCCAGGGTGCAGAAGAGATGTTCTGGTCCTAAACTGAGAATCTTCTCTCTTATTCTGGGTGTGGAATGAATCAAAGATTTTTATATATATGGTACAGCCATTAATTTAATACTACAACGATGTGGCAATATCAAATTAACTTATTAGCCTACAGATGCAAAACATTACTGGGTCAACAATCTCATCAGACACTCAAATACTCCACTAGGCAAGTCTCACAAATTCAACACATATTTTTAATGTATTGTCTGGATTTATTGGATAAAAGAACCTCAGACAATGTTCAACTCTCTCTCTTGTTCAGCCTCTCAATTGGTGTGTAGCTCTCTTGGGTTGGTGCTTACTGTGGCAATACTGTGTCTTTAAGAAATGTATTTGAGCCATGTTCTGGTACAGGATCTGTTGTAGAAGTTTTACGTACTCAGAGCCATTGGGCAGGATTTTATGGTCTCGTTCAGCTGAGACCGGAAATTCCTGCCCAAGGTCAACGGAAACTTCCAATGTCGGACGCTCACCTGCCAATTCTGTGGCGGGCGAGGTGCTAGAGTTCTGGCCATTGTGCTTACTGCCATCCTGTTTCGTTGCTGCCACAGCGTAATTGCTTCTAATGGCTAGAATGTTGGTTTTCTACATGAACTAATGCTGTTCTGCTGTTTTCCCCTGGAATTTTGTGGAGTGGAACTTGATTGGGATGATTGGCAGGTATGGTCATGTGATGGTGAAGCTGGGCTCACATAGATATTCAAGCTTAAATGCTGCTTTTGGAGTTGAGAGATAACAGTGTCTCTGTTCCTCTCTGAAGTTGGAGACTGGATCTGCCATTATATAAATTTCTTTCATGGAGATTTTGCTGCTTGAAAGTAGATCTTTCTCTGTCCAGAAGTTTTAAAAAGCTGAAAATCTAGCATCACGTAAGCACCTCTGGTTTCTGTGCTAACTTGTTCTACAGAAGGGATTTAAGTCTATAGGGTATTGATTTAAATTGGAATGGAGATAACTAGCTGTTAAGGATTGTACCTTGTCATATTTAAATATTTTAATTGGTAAAAGTTATGCTAATTCTTTTTGTTATGTTTTAACTGTGTTCTTAAATAAAGTTTGTTTTGATTAAAGCTTCCTAATGGATTCCTTGAATCATATTTGGGGTGGAATTTTCCCCTCCTGGCCACCACGGAAATCATAGTGGGCAGGACATGGACCATGCAAAGGTCCGTTGACCTTGGGCATGATTTTCCAGCCTTGGAATGAGTGTAGCCAGAGAATCCTGCCCCTGGAGAAGGGCTAGATGGCCTACTCCTGCTCCTATTTCTTATGTTCTTATGTTCACCCTAATGCCAAAATCAAACGTAAAGTTAAAGTCGAGGTTAACTTCATTAAATACCTTGGAGTTTCTGATCTGGCCCCTAACATTATTTGTATAGAGAGCTGCATTTTATTCATCCCTAGCAACAGTTTACTCATCCCAATAAACCATGCTGCAGTTTATTGATCTCTTGTAACCATATTGCAATTTGTTCAATCCTAGTATTCATGTTACAGTTTATTCATCTCAATACAATCATGTTGGTTATCTTTGCTGCTGTTTGTCCCTCCCTAGTAACCATGCTGAATATAACAACTGTGTTGAAGGTCAGTAATCACAGTGCTGATATTAAAAAGAACATGTTGAGTAAATAAGATAATTTTAAAAAAGCCCACAATTCTAGTAGCGTGTGTTGCTTTGAGCATCTTCACTGTTAGATGTTCAAGGAATAGGAAGGTTACAAGGCAGATATAATAGGACTCAATTTGGCTTGAGGGAAAGAAAGATCAAAAATGAATTGCAAGAGCCTTAGTTAATATACTTAAATGTCATTTTCTGAATGTTTTAGAAGATATATTTCAGTATACTTTTATTGGTCTTGTCAACATTTCCCTCTGCCTAATCATGGAACCATACAGTGCAGAAGAGATCCTTTGGCCCATCAAGTCCGCACCAACACATTAGAAATTAATGTCTGTAATGGAGAACTTTGCTAGCATGAATAATTGACAAGAGGATCTAAATAAGACACATGGGATCATGTGTGAAATAAGGTTGCAGTGTAACTGCACAGCACATCGATGTACCAAAGAATGGTAAAGATGTAACAGACGAGCTTTGCCCAATAATAGAACTGGAAAAACTGTACAGAAAATCAACTCAGATTGTTGACAGACATTTGCTAATGAATGATTAAAAAGAAACAATAGCAGGTGTTGAACTGTAAGAAGATACCTGGTTTTCTTTCAAAAAATTGTTTGTAGTTAAGGAGGAATTTTGGATTAGAACAAATTTGGACCAGCAGTTCAACTTTTTATGGGATTTTATTACTCATAATTCTAATGTTTTGTAATACAATTAATGATCTTCTTTTCACATGATTTTAACATTCTTAAAACCCAGATGCAAAGGAATTTATGATGAATAATTTGCCCAGGCAGTAGTAAAGCTGAATGATAATTAGAACCATAGAATCTGTGCAGTGCAGACAGAGGCCATTCAGCCCACTGAATCTGTACTGACACTCCATAAGAGCATCCCATCCAGGCCCTTCCCTCTGCCCTATCTCCGTAACCCTGCACATTTAAGCTGACTAATCCACCTAAGTAAGAAGTCTGACAACACCAGGTTTAAGTCCAACCGATTTATTTGGTAGTAAACTCACAGTTTACTATCAAATAAATCGGTTGGACTTAAACCTGGTGTTGTCAGACTTTTTACTGTGTTTACCCCAGTCCAACGCCGGCATCGCCACATCATAATCCACCTAACCCACACATGTTTGAAAACTAAGGGACAGTTTAGCGTGGCCAATCCATCTAACTTGCACATTGTTGGACTGTGGGAGAAAACTGGAGCAAACCCACATGGACATGGGGAGACCGTGCAAACTGCACACGGATAGTCACCCAAGGCTGGAATCAAACCCAGGTCCCAAGTCCTGTGAGGCAGCAATGCTAACCACTGTGCCACCGTGCTGAAGTGAAAAAAAAAACAGAAAGTAATGGATTGAATTAAAATGTTTTAATCGAATCAAGAAATTCAGATGGATTCTATATTTCTGAGATTGATTACAGGATAGAGTGTAATTCAGGAGTTCAGATGGTTTCTATTTAGGATTATTTAGAAGCTTATAAAATTGCTAAGGGACTTGCATGTTGCCATTTATTTTTCACTAGAATCTTGCTATTACGTTGCCTGTCACACAATAATTATCATATTTATGGATTTATTTGTTATTAATTAAAATGTCTTGTGAATTAATGGAGTTTGCTTGCCAAAGACCTGGTGTAATACCAGGTCATGAATGGAATTCACCATCTCTAATATCACATGCAACATTTTATCAGAATTTATAAGTCAATATTACTGTTAATGAGATTCGTATTTTCTTGTTCAAAACACTATTTCTAACTTTTACTCTAATCCTAATTGGGACTAGTCCAACCAAAAGGCTAGATGTGAACCTACACATAAGATTTTGTGCCAGTGATGATCTATCACTAGTAAATGAGATACTATTAAGTGCAGGAATGGCCCTGATTGGAATTCTATATCCTTCTTATTCCTATCTCAAATTAATTAACTATATGTAAGCCTGTGTTGATAAGGTTAAACTTATAATGCTGCTGAGCAGAACTAACCATTGTACTTATCTTTCTTTCTCTGGGAAAAAATTTTGACTCTATTGACCTGCTGGGAGTGGCTGGGTGGGGGTAGTGAGGGTACAGAGTGGGAAACATAAAATAAGTTCCTGGCGCATAAACTGACCTGATCAACATGCTTTGTTTCCAGTTGGATGGGGAATAATCCTAATTGGGGTGGAAATCCCTGAGGGCGTATTGGTTTATCCCATAGATAGATAAACCCCAGTGTCGGGGATGAGGGTAGTCTGGCCGCCAGCATGTGTGTTGGGATATTGGGAGGGAGTGGGAGGAGGAGATCATAATGAGTGCAATGGGGTGATGTCCAATCATGGGAACTTGGGACAAAGATATGCAACCCTTTTTGCAGTGCTTTCCAAAGACACAGTAAATCCAGCATGCCAAGATTAAATTTTAAATGATGAATAAAAATAAGGTACATAACCTCATTATAACATTTAAAAGATTAACTTGCCTCCAGGGAGTGGGTAGTTTGGGGTCATGATTCAGACTTTTAACACTTTAACCATCCATGGGATAAAACTTTCCTTCTCAGCGCACATATTCTTATGGTTCTTAAAACCACCAGGTGGAGCTGCTGGTCTTTATTGCAGATTCCAATAGACTGTGAGTCATTGTTTACAGAATATTAGTTCAAGATACACTGCATGTCAGTTACCAAGAAACTTAACATTTGCTCATCTGTTGATTTCTCCCTCTCTACCAGAATAAATCATTAAATGTAGCAACATAAATGACCAAGGGGGAAAAAACCAGAAAATCCACACAGATGCATCTCGAGGGGAAAGCACTGAAATCCATAGGTTGAGCATGAAATTTGGATTTGTAGGGTTGAAGCTGTACTTTGGCAGCAAGAGAATCCTTGGGCACGATCATATTGGCTCGTCCTGCTGGTTGATTGGTGTGGCAAACCGGTAAGATAGGGCAAGGGGTGAAAAATTGGGTTTGCACCCGGTTTCTGCTTCTTGCAATCCTGCAAGCCCTATTTTGCTGGCAAAGTCAGCTTCGTGCTCGTTTAAATCATAACAACATATTTAACATGCCATTAACGAGTGAGGGACACAATTGTCCAGGGTCATTTAACTTAGTTCTCGAGGTCTCACAGGCAAGGATCCCAGATAGTCCCCACTAACAAGGACCAGATGTGATGGCCTCGCCAGTGGATTTGGAGGCCATTGAAACCCCCTGAGGAAAGGGCTGGGCAGTGCCCATGGAGAAATGCCTGCTTGGCACCCTAGCAGTGCCAGGCTGATACCCTGGTAGTGCCAACGTGGCAGGACTTGACAGGGTATTGATTCCTGGCAGAGGTGAAGCCTGACAGGGAAAGTGGGGGGAAGTCTGTGGGAGGGGAGAGAAGGGGAGAACTTGGCAGAGGGAAGGACATGGTTGGTGGGGATGGTGATTGGGATGGAGGGCAATTGGGGGGCAATGATTGTGGGTTGGGATGTAGATCAGAGGTTGGGGCGGCAGTCGGAGGTTAGGGCAATGATCGGGGGATTAGGGATGGTGATCAGGGTGGAGGGCAATCAGCGAGTAAAAATCGGGGGTTTCAGGTGGTGATTGGAGTTTGCGGATCAAGGCTGGTGATCGACATTGGGCGTAGCAATGGAGGGTAGGGCAGAAATCGACAGATCAGTGATCAGGGGTTAGGGTGGTGATTAGGGGGGTGGGGCGGCAATCGGGAGGGGCAGCAATCAGGGGAGGCGAATTCCACGGAGGTGGTGACAGATTTCCAGCGTACTGTGTACACAATGTACACATATACTGGGAGATTGGGGCACCAGCACAATGTTGTGCATGGAGCTCAGCAGCTCGCTTCTCAAGCAACCAGAAAGTCGAGAGGCTCCACCCCCTGCCTATGCTGAGTATCACATTATGGCCTCTATATTGCATAAGTTAACAATCTCACTGAAAGATGAGCGAGAAACCCTCCCATTTTCTCACCCTTTTGATATTTAAAATTTTTCTGAGAAAATCCTGCCCCTTGAGTGGACTCTGTTGCTTCCAATATGGGTCTTCATACTGGTAAGGATCCTCACGCAGTTGTGCCAGATTGTGATGCCAAACATCTGTGCTGGCAGATTTGCTGCTCAATTTAAATAGTCCACAGAAGTCAGACTATTTCTAATTGCCAAAGCTGCAAGAGGGATCCAGCACTAAAATAATTTAAAGGGCACAGACAACTGGTAGATAAATTCATTTACACTAACTTCTGCAACTAACTTTTGCAATGTGTTTTTTGGGAATATTTTGGTGAGTTTCTGGATTTGATACAGAGTGTTGCTGCATCCTCAGAGGGAGAGCAGAGGATTTGGTGACTTGTCATCACAAAGGCTGAAAGTGGGGAAGCAGTGGCTGAGTGGTATTGCCACTGGACTAGTAACTCAAAGGCCCAGGGTAATGATCTGCGGACACAGGTTAGAATCCCACCATGGCATGAATTTAATAAAAATCTGGAATCTAATCATGACCAATGAAACCATTGTTGATTGTTGTAAAAACCCATCTGGTTCAATAATGTCCATTAGGGAATGAAATCTGCTATACTTACCTGGTCTGGCCTACATGTGACTCCAGACCCACACCAATGTGGTTGACTCTCAACTGCCCTCTGAAATAGCCAAGCAAGCCACTGAGTTCAAGGGCAATTAGAGATGGGCAATAAATGCCGGCTCAGCTAGCAACGCCCACATCCCCTGAACGAAAGAAAGAAATGGAAGGTGGAGTGGCAGTGCCTCTGGATCTGCAGTGTGTCCAGGGGATGGAGCAGAGACACCAGAGAAGGCAAGCTCTGTATAATGCCATCAGTCGTGTTTGAGCAAGATTCCATGTTTTCCTGTATGTTGCCCCATCAAAGTCCTCATCTGAGTCCCCTGTAGCAGAATATATTAGCAACTTCACCCTCTGGTGAGTTGGCACCGGAATATCCTTTCTCCCTGATCCAACCAATCTTTCAACCATTTGTTTGTGGCACTGCACACCCAGTGATTCACCCCATGTTCTATATTAATCTCTAAAATTCATGCAATGTCAGTATCTGAGTTGGTGACTATCAATAATGCAAATGATGTAGTCTCTTCAATACTTCTGTGGCGTAACTTTGCTCTCCCCCTTGGATGTGACTGGGTTGGTGACAATTCTTGGGTGTCTGAAAGCAGAAAATCATAAAAAAAGATGATTGGGGTGAGGGAAGGATGTTAGGAAGGTCCATAGTCATCCAATAAGCAGTTTGTCAGGTAACAGAATGAGGATGGGCTGAGAGTTGAGTTGGAGCAAAAAGAAGGAACATCCTCTATGTTCTTGTCTGCACAGATGCCCTGGGGTATATTGCAGCTGGTTGCATGATACAGAGAACCATATCCTTCATTGGACTCAGGAAGAACAGGCATCCTTATTTTCCTAGTTCTGCTTTGCTCCCAACTATTGTGTGCCATCTTCCTCTGCAAAAGAGAAGGAAGAAAGTCATTGATTGGATAGCATTTTGTTTCGGTGATGTGTCTGTATAGCTGAATAGCTGGAGATGTGTGGGGGCAGCAAAAGGTAGCTGTGAGGCTGACATCATTGGAGTGCATGTGAGCATGAGGTTGAGTAGCTGGTTGTTAGGCATGATTCCTGAGTGCTAGGGACTGCTGCTGGGTAAGTGACTCGGATGCAATGCATTGATTAGCAGGATGGTTTGAAGGTGCAGTGGATGTGGGACGTCACATGAAGATACATTAATTGAACATGACCACTCAGAGGATATTAGACCTCTTGTGACTCTGTTGCCAGGACGTCGGGGCAGAAACTAGGAGCAGGAGTAGGCCATTTGATCTTCAAGCTTGTTCCACCATTCAATATGATCATGGCTGATCTTCTATCTCAATGCCACATTTATGAACTCTCCCTATATCCCCTGATATTTTTAGAATCTAGAAATCTATTTTCTTCTTAAATATATTCAGTGACTTGGCTTCCACTGTCTTATGTGGTAGAGAATTCCATAGGTTCACCATTCTTTGAGTGAAGAAGTTTCTCCACATCTCATTCCTAAATAGCCTACCTTTATTCTGAAACTGTGACCCTTTATTCTTGAACCCCAGCCAGAAGAAACAACATCTCTGCATCCAATCTGTCCAGCCTTGTCAAAATTTTATACATTTCAATTAGATCCCCTCTCATTCTTCTACATTCCAATGAATACGATGAATCACTCTTCATATGACAATTCTGCCATCCCAGGAGTCAGTTTGGTGAACTTCCACTGCACTTCCTCCATGGCAAGTTTAGAGAAGAAGAACAAAACTGCACAACACTCCAGTTGTATTCTTACAAAAGCCCGGTACAGCTGCAATACGTCATCCTTGCTACTGTATTCAAATCCTCCTGCAATGAAGGCCAACATATTATTTGCCTTCCGAACTGTTTGTTTTCCATTTTTGATGAACAAGGACACCAAGATCCCTTTGTATGCTAATATTTCTCAATCTATCACCATTTAAATAATGCTCCACCCTTTTGTTTCTCTGTCTGAAGTGGATAACTTCACATTTATCCACATTATACTGCATCTGCCATGTATTTTCCTACTCACTCAATGGGGGCAATCTTGCACCTGCATTCACTGCAGAAGTAAATGGTGACACTGGTACAAAATCCCATAAGAGTCAGGAAAAGATTCTTGTCGGCGAGATCTTGTTTCCTGATTTTCCCCGTCCCTCACCAGTAATGTAATGAGGTTTCCACCAACAAAGGATGGGTACATATAGCTGCACTTTAATAGATCTGAATATCATTAACAAGTCTCTCTTTCACATGACCCCCCCGTACAAAATATCCAAACATTAACAACATGAGATTTATAACAGATTTAGAAGAACGGGATTCAGTCCAGGAAATCCTGCTGGGTCGCCAAGTATAACCTCTGGGGTGGAGAGGGACATGTCTGGGCAGTGGCCTAGTACTGTCCCCTGGTACAGGTTGGCACTGCCCCCGGCACACATTGGAAATGCCAACAGGGCCTCTGGGGAACCCCATTGGGGGAAGAAGGATTTCTGTTATTGTGATTGGGGGGAGGAAGGGCCAATTACTTTGATGGTGGGGAGAACTCTCCTGTAAAGGGGGGGCTTTCCAGTGAATTGAGGTGGGAGTGGGTGACTTGAAGGGAGAGCTCGCTAGTGAAGTGGAGGGGACTTGCCAATAAAAGGTGGGGGAGGGGGAACTTGCCAGGGATGGGTTGGGGACTTGCTTGTGAGGGGGAGACTGCCTGTGATATTGCTGCAGTGATAGTGGGAAGTGGTGGGGAAGAGCCCCTTTTCTTGTGTAGCTGGGATGAGGGGAGAAAGCCCCTGATACTTTCATGATGTGGGGCAGGGGAAGGGTTGTTTTCCTGGTGCTTGTGGGGTTAGTCTTCCATTGAGGGGTGTGCCACTCAGGGGCACTTTAAAGGTACCATCCTGATCTCCGTGGAATCAGCCTTTTTAGCTCTAACAGGTCCTGTCCAGCCAGACGAATGGTGTAAACCATGCCCCCAGATTTTTTTGTCAGAGTGGCTGAAGATCTGAGGGAGATTTTGCACCAGCATGACCATGTGCATGAATTGGGGGGCCCTTTAAAGATGGTGCCCAATGTTGCCAGGTCCATCACCATGTTTCTTATCATCAGCAAACTTGAAAATATCCCATTTGATTCCATCATCCAAATCATTGTGAATAGCTGGGACTTAAGCATTGATCTCTGTTGGTCACCATTTCCCCCTTCAAAAAGATCCATTTATTCTTTCTCTCTGTTTGTCTTCTAACCAATTCTCAATGCATGCAAATATATTATCCCCAATCCCATGCACTTTAATTTTGCACAGTAGCCTATTACGTGGGACTTTATCAAAAGCTTCCTGAAAATCCAAATACATCGCATGTACTGGCTTATCCTTTTCTATGGGCCAGACTTCTCACATTGACCCCCCTGATCATCTGCTCCCAATCCTTTCTGAATTTGGTTGATGGCCTCCCGCTACCCCACCCCAACTCAGGGAAATATGGCTTGTCTCTTCCACAGATATCACAGCTAATAAGTTAGGAGCCTTTTCTCTGCCCTGGTGTTCTATTTTTCTTGTTAGGAATTGCAGCATTCAGCAGAAGACTCCTGTTATTCAAGATGACTACTCAATGGGAAGGACTGTTTTTATGAAGAGTTGACTGTCTGTACTATGTGTTATTAGCATGGTCTGCTTGATTACTGATGAGTACTGCTGCCAATAGCATGAACCTCACTCAATCATGCGTCACAATAATTCAAATGGTAGGCGTACAAGTTTGTGAGTGCTTCCCTTAATGGACCATAAGCAAATTTTGGTTGCTACAAAAATGTGTAGCAGCTTAACTAAATCATATTTAGAGTAGTCTGCATAATTCTGATCTCCATATTGCAGAATGGGTATAGAAGCCCTTGGAAAAGGTACAAAAAGAATTCACAAGAATGATACCAGAACTGAGAGCTTATACTTATCACACAAGATTAAACAAGCTGTGCTCTTTTATTTAGGAAAGGGAAGGTTGAAGGAGTTGACTAATGTAAGTTACTAATAGAGGTTGCTGGCCAACTGATGCAACACATGGCACCTTTTGTCCAGTAGCAACAAATTGCTTCAAGTATATTCCAACTCAACTTCTCCTTGAATGGCAAGAAACTGAATCACAAAAAATATCCTGTTTATCTTGGTGTTGCCCTTGACAAGAACTAACATATAAAAAACATCTGAGCAAGACAGCAGTAAAGATCAAAATATGTAATAATCTCCTCAGCAAACATAAGACAAGGGCAAATTACTGCGGATTCTGGGAACTGAAATAAAAACAGGGATGCTGTAAAATCTCAGCAGTTTAGCAGCAGTACTCAGCAGTACTGACAGATTCCACCAGCAAAATCTCAGTTCTGATGAAGAGTCATCCAGACTTGAAACATTGGCTCTGTTCTCTTTCCACAGATGCTGTCAGACCTGCTGAGATTTTCCAGCATTTTCTGTTTATATCCTCAGCAAACTTGCTAGCTCTTCATGGAGTGCTCAAACCTTAAGGATCTCAACTTTTATCATTGCAGAGTACCATGCACCAATATGGAACAACTCATCCCATATCAGTCTTGCAGACACATAGCTCAACAAACAATGTGTATCCTCTGATCAATTAAATTACCCTGGTTTCCAGTCCCGAGCAACATCTCCCCCACATGAGTAGGGAGATTGCAGCAAGAAAGTTCCTGGAGGTTTACAGCAACCTAATCCTGCCACTACACAATAACCTTGCCAATCCATCTGTTGTTGACTTCCCATCATGTCAGCCTACATGGCTAAGACCACTGTGTCAAGGAATAACAACAGGGGCCCTATGGCAGTAGGAGTGGAACCAACATGCCACCATTAAACACCACTTCCTTATCACAGGGCCCACAGCCCGTCCACCCAGCTTCAACCTGTCACACCAATCTTGGGCACTCCTCAACCATTTCCATACTGGTCAAGACCTTTGAGCAGCAAATCAGCACAGGTGGACCTTGCAGGGAGCCCAGGCTGCAACTGTGTTACACCCAAATCAATGATAGCATTGAAGAATGCGACTGAAAAAATTCATTTAACCAATGTGGAAGCTGTTGCCTGGCATAGTAATTACTGCACATACTAAAAAAAATTACTAAAATTATGAAGAGGTTTGATAGGTTAAAACAGGTGTTTCCACCTGTGATGAGTCAAAACTAAGGGCCATAAATATAAGCTAGGCACTCATAACTCTGATAAGGAATTCAGGAAAAACTTATTTAACCAGACAGTGTTTAGAGTGTGGAACATGCTACCACACTACAAGAGCAATTGAGGTGCATAACTAGATCCAATTAAGAACAACTACCTAAGTACATGAGAAAGGAAGGAATAATACGATATGTAAAAAGAAGATGGAAAATTTAGGAGGAGGCTTGGTGGAACATAAACAATGGCATAGACCAGATGGGCTGAATATCTTTTATTTGCTTTAAATTCTTGATAATTCTATTTACATTGTCTTTATAGTTTCTATAATGCGAGAGCCTACTTAAGAAGATTTTGCTGTATCACTAGTACTGACCTGAGGAAGGGGATTCCGGATTTATGAGCAAAGTCGTAGGCAGACACTTAGGTTTAGTAACAGATGAGAAGGAAAGAGTTAAAGTAGCTTACACCTAACAAGATCATGTTAGCAGTTTGCTCATATGTAAATGCTAAACATTGTTAAAGAACTGAATGACGATTTTTATTTTGAGCGCTTGCCATCCTGAAAGAGAATGATCCCTACTGACTCTGATAGGTCTGCTGCTATTTTGTGCTCAGTTGAGAGTTAACTGGCAATAGGCAGAATTTTTGCCTACTTTTGGATGGAGGTTCTGCCTTAGAGAACTGTAGATGGCCAATAGATCTCCAGCCCATTCAGGCCTAGTGCTGCAGTGGCGAGGCAGGCCCTTAAGTGGCTATTTACGGGCATTAAGAGGGGCATGGATGGACTTCCCATCCAAAACCTTGCCCATCGCACTGTAAAATGGCTTCTGGTTTGGGGCAGATGAGATCCTAAAGGAAGTCCTGTCTACAAAATTTGATGTTCCCCTGCCGCAGAAACCGCCAGGTTCTGGCCATGATAATTCACATCTTTTAATGATAGTTTTTTTTTAATTATAGGGATTTATAAATGCATGTTTAGTCTTTTTTGTTCAGTATTTGACTGTTACTTCTATTTTTTCTTTTTTGAATAATAACTTACATCAATAATAGAGAAATTTAAAGCAAATTTATCAGCAGAAAAGGCAAAAGACCAGGTTAGAAATATGGGCCTTAATCTAGCTCTTCCAGAATCTGGTCTATTTTTGCCAGACCTTTAAATTGTGGCCAGTGAAGGTGCAACTTTCTGGCTCCATCTGCATGAGACATATCAAGGAAGTTCCTGGAAACTGCTCCCTTGAAAAGCAACTGTGAAATAGTTGAACCTGGTGTGAATCCTTTTGAGGTCTTGTTAATAATATTCCGTGTAAGTTGTTTGGGTGCTTGAATGCACAGCAAACAGGAATATACAGTGTGAAAGGAACAAATCAGCTGCATAGAAGTTGTGGTCTCTATAAAATGCACAAATGCATGGCCATTTTGAAGGAACCATGTGGTGCATTAAATGGACCACACACAGTAAAGGGAAATTCTAGCATAATGACATACAGCATAGCGAAGGTTAATGGGGAACTAAAAGATGGTGTTATGGGCTAGCTCACTGTGTGCAAGTGATTCTGCAGTACTGTATGAACCCTACACACTGTACCTTCTTCTGGGACAAATCACTGAGTCCCAGCGAGATTGCTCAAATTTGGGACAGGTTAATTAGTACAATTCTATCTATTGCAAAGTTTGTACAGGAACAGCCACTCCAGGTAGTCTAGCTTTAAGCAAAGCTCCATAGACAGGAGATAATCCATTGTAGCTGCTTATTGGCTCTGCAGGAGGCTAGAAGAGAATAAGATACTAGAGACTGGGTTAGGGAAGAAGAGCCCATCCAGTAACAGTCAACAGCTCCAAACAGCTAGAAGAAGGATGCCAAAAAATTTCTTTTCATTTTATAACTTAGCCTTTGAAGCAGGCAGTTACATTTTATGCCAAAATCACAGTGAGGGACATAATCTAAGTACCAAAATCAGAGTTCAACAGTACCACTACTGTGATGAAGCAATAATCTATGAATTGCTGCTAATGGTCACCTCAGGTAATGTCACTCAGAAAGTGAAACCAAATTCTGAGGGGCTGCAGAAAAAATACTGAATACCTGTCCTGTTTCAGAAGATCCTAGTAATGTGCAAAAAAAGCACAAGATATGCACAAAATTTCTAATACTCATTTGGAGAGCAACAGACTTCTTCTCTCAGTTTACTTTGTTCTAACAACACATACAGCCAATTTTTCTCAGCCTCAGTATTTCTGAATCAGATAAGCAAGCCACTAAAATTGAAACCGCTATAGGCAGTAAAGGCATCCCGAGACTGAACACTTTACATCTGTCAGACAATGACCTTAAAAAATCCAATAAAATATGGTCACCATCGAAAATCAATTACAAATGAAGCTTAGATCTTAACATACAATCTGGAATCCATGTGTTTCTGAGTAGTCAGAGAGAACATTGATCAACTCAGAAGCAGATGCAGAGACAGTGGCACTATTACAACTTTACAGCATCAGAGTTAGCCAATAGATTAATTGAGCTCACAAAAGCATTTACCCTAACAGAAATTTTCCAAAAAGATTCCTTGGACCAATTCTAAGGTTACAACATGAAAACACTGCTGCAAAGCAGACACAAGTACCAAGCCATATTACTATGTCAACAGAGCCTAGACTTTACGTAATTCATTGGCATGACAGCCAACACAGCAAAGCATAGTAAGCAATGCAGGTGATGCAGCGTTATACATGCACCCACAAACTGCCCAGCTTTCAATAATATATTCAAGGTATGTGACCTCGGAAGCACTGATGCAGAAAGCAAAGGCCAAAATAAGCAGTCTGATGTCACAAGGAGCGTCACTCATAGGTCATGCAGGTACAGTATTCTAAATGGCCAACCGTGCATACCAGACAGCAACAAAATCAGATCTGCAACTGTTCAGCCAAGCTATAAGGTCAGGTAAAGCTAACCACACTATTGATATACAAAGTGAGCTGATATTCCACATGGTGGACATCATTGTATGTATTGATACAATGGTAGCACCAGAAGCCTTTTCCAGCACCCAAGGACAGTACAGCCCATATGCAAAACTGGATACTGATGCATGCGCAAATATCCTTCCACTATCGCACACTGCTATATATGTGCCCAAAGGTGTGGCAAGCAACTATTCAACCAACTATTGCCAAACTCATCACATACAATGGCTCAGAGATTCCATCCCTGGATCATTACACTCAAATGTTGCTACAAAAACTCACTCTGGTCATCCCAGATATTCTATGTGGATACCATGGGTCCAGTGATCACAGGCCTACTGGTATGCAAAACCTGTCCTTGATCACCAGCCATAGTATTGTCAAGCCAATGATGTGGACCACAGACCACAAGGAGTGCTATTGTAAACTTTGTGCTTTGACTGGGAGAAGACCATCTAACTCTGCAATGCATACTATCAGCCAACAGGCTACATGCACAGTTGGAACCGAATATGTATACCCATTCCAAGCTTGCAAACTTCATCATTCTGCTGAACCAATGTGAAGTTACTGTTTAGCAGACAAGTATGGACAAACTTCATCACCTGACAAAACTCACAGGAGTACGTGACGCATTAACTGGAAAGCAGGGGAAGATGAAAGATCCCATGACTGGCATGTGGGTAATGAATTACCCAACCTGAACTTCCAACAAAACACTAAACACTCAGATGGCATATGCAATCCAGCAGAAATCGTTAGCATATGCACAGAACCAGGAGTGTATCAAGTACTATCACTGAATGGCATGACAGTACAATGAAACAGGTGCCAATTCAGAACAATACCACAACCAGAAAGATTGAGTAACTCTATTGTAACAGAATATGGTATAAGGTGCAACATAAGTAAAGCAACACTAACCAGCATTCTGAAACTGTATAGAAGCCTTCAATCAAGATCACCATAACTAAATCTAGACCAATAAGCGGACGACCAATGTTTTTTAAACACTTGTAAATTTATTACAGGCAAAAGGATATATTTAGATATAATTATTCTTTTCCTTTCCTGTCAGGTGTATAGTTTGACTCTGTAAGAGTAAACCGTTATAAGAATAGTTTAGAAAAAAATGGACGTGCTGTGATATGTATCTTTAAGGAGGCATATTTAAATTAATGTCAATCAGTACCACTAACACATGTGTTAGTCTCATGACCTTTTACTCAGAACAGTAGCTTATGGAGGTCAGACGCGCATACTCATCCTCCTAGGTAAGACTGTTGGTATATAATCTTACCTTCAAATAAAGAACCCATATTATTGTTTTGCCAACCCTTGTTGTATGACTGGTATGTTTACGTCAAATAGACAAATGTAACAGATAGAGAGTGAGTTTCCTAAAGATGGCAGAGCAACAGTGTCTCATGAAGCTCAGGTTTTCATCGCTGATCATTGTTGTCATCTTCTGCCTTTTGGAAAAAGAGTTCATTCCAAGAGAACCAAGTGGGCAAGCATTGCATTGGCTGTCTAGGTTACCACTGAATTTTGTCATCTCTGGCTCCATTCAGGGATCTGCTAGTGACACCTCAAGAATCTCTCTCTCTCTCTCTCCAGGTTCAACTCGTACGTCACTGATGAATTGTTTTCCAAGGCCATCACTTATTGTTATTGGCTTTGTCAACAAGGTGATCATCCATATCTGCGCTGCATGATTCAGCAGTCACATCTCTCATAGGCTTCCCTCCTCCACATAGTCCCAACAGCTATATTCTGGGAGACAAGGATTACCTCTAAAGATCCATAAGGAAGTCTACAGTGAACCAGTGGAGAGATATAATGGAGCCTCAGCAGCACAAAGGCAATAGAACAAGCCATTAGATTTCTGAAGATGCACTTCAGGTGCCTCAACAAATCTGGAAGCACTCTTCGATATGCCCCATCAAGGGTTTCCAGAATGTTTGTGAGCTGCTATGCCTTTCATAATATTGCAGAACAGACAGAAATGGGGTGTTGGAAGTGGGAAGTATGGAATGGCATTTATCCTCCTTTGGGGAGGAGGAAGGAGTAGGAAGAGAAACCATGTGTGATCATGAGGCTTGTAGTCACTCATCTGGTTACTACAGAAGGCATCATAAAAGAATGTTTTAATGTTGTCTTATGGAGCTGGTACAAGCTGGCTTTCCTGCTGTGACATTTGAGGTGCTTGTGGTTGACATTCTCTCCATTTCGTAATGGGTAAGGGTCCTGCCAAAAATGGCAGAATCAACACCTGTGCAAGAGCAGACTTGGTCATCAGAACAGAAGGCATCATTTGTGGCTCTGTCTGCAGGCTGCGAGATGGCGGCAAGGGATGAGAAATGGGAGTATCAGATGTACTTTTTCCAGCTTCTTTCACATAGCCATCCTACACCTTTCTGCCAGCCAATAGCTGGAAAATCCTTATTTGCACGTCAGAGAGGCTTTGTTCCATTCTGTGTAAAGTGACAGACAGAGTATATAGGCCACAGATCTGGGCCAGCAGGCTCTCAGTGTCCACTCTTTCCTTGTACATAAACATTTTCACAAATGCCTGAGACATCATAGCATATGAAAGATAGACTCTCCAATCTCTCAAGATGCTCACAGCCTCTGGAAATACTGACAGAAACACCCACATTTCCAGTTATTTCTTTCCAACTTCTCTGGATGACTATGCTGAGCAGAACAGAGGCATGCTGAACTTTCTGGCGGGGTCTTTCAATTGCAGTCCCTGTCTCTCAGCATCTGCTCCTGCCCATAAATGATGTGCTTGTCGATATGTTACAACTTAGCAATCTCTAGTCCATTGCCCATGTACCTCAATTTATATATTGACAAATAGGAGATTATTTGTGCTCCTGGAGAATGTGCATTGTCTGAATGTTTGCCCTCATCTGAGGACTCCTCAGTTTACTCCATTATAACATCTCCTCTTTCACCCTTGAAGGACCTGTGGGAGATCAAAGACATGAGTTGATGCTGATATGGGAAAAGAGTACAAACTCAATCTAGCTAATTATTTCTATGGGCCACTCCATTTCTCTATTGCCAACAACTAACAGATTCCGACCCTGCCGATTTTAAAGGTGTCTTTCTCCAATGCAATCAGGGTGGCAATGACTGCAGGTTCACCCCGATTCTCTGCTTCTCCCTGGAGCTGTATGTTCTCTTCTCCTGCAAAGAGAGAAGGTAGAGAATTATGAGTATGAGAAGTAGGATGTTTGTTGAGGATGGAATGGTAACATTTGCAGAGGATGATCGTGAGGGATAGGTCTGAGATGACAATAGGATGGAAGTTATTCTGAGTGTCAGCTATTCTGATGGTGATGCCTGAAGAGAAAGGAATTTGTGGAACTGCAAGGTGGATTGTTCAGAAGAGTGCTGTGCAGGAGAATCCTGGGAAGATAACGGGTATGGATGCTACTTGAAAGTGTCTTAGCACTCAGTTTGCCTAATCTAATGAAACTTTTCTGACACTGATTCCAGATCCTGGGCAATACATTCCAGTTGCTCACAGCCTCTATTATATAGATTGTGTACTTGGCCTCTTCTTCACTCTTTCTTCAGAGTAAAGAGCATCTTTCTTCCTTCCATGTTCTTATCTTCAACTTGCTATGTAAAAGCAAGGGTTTTTGCAAACATTCTGACTCCAGCTGGATGCTTTTAAATAGAGAGCCTTCATTGACAGAATGTGAGTCATCTACAAAATGTGATTGTTTGGGAAATCCTACAGCGTGATGTTAGTGCTGTGGCTGAGTTAAAGAGCCATGGCAGGTCCCACTCATAATAACAAAGGACCCAACCTCTCCACTGCGTATGTATCTGTTCAGATAAAATTATATCCTATGCATTAATTGCAGTTTGCAGCTGAGTAAGGGAACTAGAATTTTTCCCTTTTAACTGGCTGGTCCATTGTGTGTGGGATAAAGTCCATGGTGATTACCAGCTATAATGTTTGAATTGCATCAACCATAATCAAGACTGTTTTTTCGATTTACCAATACAATCATACGAACAAGAAGCTGCAGTAGATCATTCAGCCCCTTGAGCCTGCTCTGCCATATAATAAGATAATGGCTGATCTGACAGGAACCTCAAATCTGCATCCTGCCTACCTCTGATAATCTATCACCCCCTTGCATACCAAGAATATGTCCATTTCTGTCTTAAAAATATTCAATGATTTTGCTTCCACCTTCTTTTCAGGAAGAGAGTTCCAAAGATCCATGACTCACTGAGACAAAACATTTTGCCTGATCTTTGTTTTAAATGGGCATTCCTTATTTTTAAACACTACCCTCCTAGTTCTGGATTCTAGACTCTGTCCACATCCAGCCTGTCAAGACTCTTATATGTTTCAATCAAGTTGCCTATTACTCTTCTAAGCTCCAGTAGATGCAAGTCTAGTCTGTCTAATGTTTTCTCATAAGACAACCCACCCATTTTAGGTATTTATTTGGTAAACCTTCTCTGAACTGTCTTCAACGCAATTTCTTGGAATTGCGATTTCCAGTGATGCTTTACATTATGCTTTCAAAATGAAGAATTGCTAGTTTTGCACAATATTTAGGTATGCAACTATGACTATTTTCAGAGCAGCCTGTAACAGCTGACTTCTTACTATAACATTTAAAAATGCACAGTTTATTTTAGTACCAGTTCATTGTTGTAAATGCTTAGAATTTATTACCTGCAACAAATGTTGTGTTTAGATTTTGCCATTGGTACATTGTAAACCTCTCTCTGGTGTGGCATCTACATTACTCATGCACTTGTTAGTTATGAAGCAGATAAATGGGAAGAGTATTAAACTGGACTACTTCTTTCCCACTAGCCATTTTCTATCCAGCAGCTACCAAATTGACAACCTGACCAGCAGCTGGGAGGGAAACCCTGGAGCTGCAGGATACCTTGGGGATGGGAATGAGGAAACCATAGCATCCAGAGGAAACCCACGCAGGCACAGGGAGAATGTGCAAACTCCACCATACAGTCACCCAAGGCCAGAATTGAACCCTGGTCCCTGATGCTGTGAAGCAACAGTGCTAACCATTGTGCCACCATGCTGCAGTTATGAGAGGGAGGGTTCAACTTCAAGGTGTGTGGGACATTGCAGTTGGAGGATGAAGGCAAGTGATTGGGAGAAAGGATACAGAGGCTGTGATCAGAATGGGTTGTGGGTGGGTGATAAAATCTTCTCTAAAAGGCAGGGTTGCCTCCTAGCCCAGAAACAGTTCTGACTTACCTGTGGAACCAGCAGTGCTTGCTGCTCCTTCTTGATTTCCTGACCTTTGAGAAATCCATGCAGAAACAATCAATTTTAAATTAGGCTCCTAATTGCAGTGTTGGAGCCTGATTTTATGATACTGAATGTTCTGTCTCTGCACAATGGAAAACGCGGACGCCACAAAACCTGCTGCTGTAAAAACAACAACAGGTGAATGTGCAGTGGGTTAGAACTCAGTTTGTGGAGTTGCCTGTTCATCTACAAACTTCAACTCTCTCCCAGCTGTTTTGCTGGAGAGAGTGGAAAATATCAACACCTACGAGTATCATTAAGCATGCAGAGTGATGCTCAAGGTTGCAGCGGAATTTATAACATTAAATTTTATCCCTGTAGAGATCTTCACACAGTGATCTTTACTGAAAGCTAGACACCAAACAACAACTACAGGACGAAAGGAAGGGAGTAACAAGGTTAGGAAAGGTATGATTACATCGTCAAACATTATCTTAAGGAGACTTTTAAAAACAGGTGGGATGATGGTAAGACATTGCTGAATGATCACAGTAATGGAGTGAAATTAGCAAAGAACGAGAACTAGACTGGTGTCAGAGGAATGAATGTTGGATTTTATGTAGGATAAAGGCCACAGGATTATGGATAGCTTTATTGTTGAAGGTAGGGAGACTAGCAAAGAGAAAACTTTGAAAGTTAAGCTTTGAAGTAATGATTGAAGACTTAAACCAAAGCAGCATTTGGGGATTTCATCTCTGCACTGTAGTTCTTTCTCTAATATTCAAACTGCCAGTCATATACCTTCCCCGCTTTGTTTAGCTGAGCCAGTATGAGTTGATGCTGGCTGTTTGGGCAGACAACGGAGTTATGTGTTCAGCACTAAGAAGTGGCAATGAAAAACATAGAGGAAAAAATGTGCACTGGAAAATAAAATTCAGTGACAACTGTCAAGCATAGTGTGGCAGAGATGAATTGGGAGTAAGGTCCAATGGTGGCTGGTTGTTTCTTAATTGGGAAAGAATGGAGAAACACAGAGAAAGGCTAATTGGTCAGTTGATCTTGTGCACCTTATTATATGTGCAGCAGGCCTTTCGCCCATCTTTTAGACCACATAGACTATACAGCCTTTTGAAAACAAGCAGCCAAGGAAAAAGTATATTAAAAAAGGACATAACTGCAAGGAAAGAAAAAAGAAACGTCTGTTACAGTGGAGGGCAATGATCTCTAACAGCTAGCATCTTCCAGGTTACTGGTTCTGAAACATTAATTTTAAGCCCATGTTTTCCATGATTTTTTAAAATTTGCATTGTACTTGCATATTGCAAATTGAAGACAGTAAGTCCCCCTAAGCTTCACGATTTTCTCATATATCTACAGAGGAATGTTCCATAGAGTCTGAAATAAAAGCATCACATTATCACACTAACTTGTATATTTATTGGACATAGAAATTGAGTGACAATTTTAGAAATATAGGAGCATTACAAACCTGAAGAGCAACAAAACTGCCTGTGGGAAGGTTTGAAAATTGTTGTTTCTGTTGATATGAGTTTCATCAATCATGGCAATCTTTCCAAATACCTACAAAATGAAAAAAAACAGAATTATATCAATCTACTTTAGTTTTGATATTTTGTCTTGTCCCTTGGTGACATTGTCCAGAAGTATATGGCTTAATTTTCCTGGCCTTGTGGTGATGGGCTTGGATGTGGGATGCTGTAAAATAAGTGGAAAGCATTCCTGTCACCAAGAAACTTTCACAGGTACGGATAGGTGAGATGCAGTTTGGCAGAACTGCAGAAGTGGGCAACCATTTTAAATAGCCAAAGCTTGAATTATGGGAGATTTTTGAAGACTTGGCAATATTTTTCCAGAGGTATAACGGACCTCACTGCATGAAAAGGCTGCCACCTCAATGGATATGGCTTCTCTGTGACAGTTCAGGGGCCATTGGAGTGGAAGGATCTGTGCCCCCAAGAGGGAGCCACAGACATAAAAAACAGCAGCTGTAGCCTCAATGATAAGAGGTCACACGACATCAGGTTGTAGACCAACAGGTTTATTTGAAATCAATGATGCATCTGGATGGATTTCCCCTCTATTCTGTGGGCCCAATATCTTTCTCCCTCTGAATTATTAATTTAGTTTTATTCCTCTGAAGGTGCCTTCTTGATGGGATGCCTTCAAGACCTTTTACTTGCCTTTGCAGCACCTGTGACTCCTGATGGAGCTGCCAAGACTTCCAAATTGCCAGTCCTGTGATTGAGCAAGTGGTTGTGGAAGCCTGCCCACTGTCCTTAATACGATGGCAATTGCAAAGGTGGCCAATTGGGAGCCTGTCTCTGGCAATATTGCTGGTTTCACTGTCTGAAGTACTGTCGATAACATAAGATTCCACACATTCACTAATGACCGCCAGCTTTATTTAAACACCACTTCACTACACAGCCCATACAGTACTGGATCAGCAGAAATTTCCTCCACTATTTACCGAGTAGCATCAGGCCCCCCTGTCACAAACGCCCAATCCTAGCATTCAATTCTAATCTACTAATCTGTCTATTGTCGGAGGTTGAATTGAATTATTTGCAACCTGACTTCCTAAAGACTGTTGCTGATCTTCCATCCCATATTGTCTCCATGACCAAGCCTGTCCCTACTTCTGCAACAGCATGGGTATTCACCTCAGACCACGTGCTGAAGTCATCATTGATACTTTTGTTACCTTCAGACTCAGCTATTCTCATGCTCTGGCAGTCTCCCACCCATGCAACTGCTATAGATCTGAGTTCATCCAAACCTCTGCTGCCCATATCAGAATTTCTCCTTAAGTTCCATTCACCCACCCATTTTTGCAGACCTATATTGGCTCCTAGAACAGTAATTCATCAAATTAAACTTCATTTCACTGTGTTCAACTCCCTCCATGGCCTCACCCTTCTCTATCTCTGTGACTTCCTTCAGACCTGCACTCTATGAAGACTTTAATTTCCTCCATTTCTGATTCTTACGGTCTCAAGTGCTCCTGGTTCAACTGCTCCATGTGTGCTGAGTTTCTGTAGGAAGTCCGTAGTGTCGCAACAAAAGCTGGGGGAACTTTGTACAATGGGTTTCAGGATGCCCTCATAACCAGAGAGGTTCTCACACAATGAAGCAGTTGAACCAGGAGCAGTCCTCGTCACAATGGATGTCTCGGCACTCTACACCAGTAACCCCCATGACAATGGCATTGCTGCAACTGCCTCATTGCTCAACGCCGACAACTGCCAATCTCCAGATGCAATTTTACAACTCATCCGCTTCATCCTGGACAATTTCTTCACCTTCAGCAACCAGTTCTTCATCCAGACACATGGAACAGCCATGGGGACCAAATTCACATCTCAATATGCCAACATCTTCATGCACAGGTTTGAACAAAACCTCTTCACTGCACAGGACCTTCAACCGATGCTAAACACTAGATCATCAATGACATTTTCTTCCTTTGGACTCATGGTAAACAATCACTGAAACAACTATATGATGACATCAACAAGTTCCATCCCACCATCAGACTTGCCATGGACTACTCTCTGGAATCAGTTGCATTCTTGGACACATGCATCTCCATCAAGGACAGTCACCTCAGCACTTCACTGTACTGCAAGTCCAAGGATAACCTCATGATGCTCCACTTCTCCAGCTTCCACCCTAAATGTGTTAAAGAAGCCATCCCTTATGGACAAGCCCTTCATATACACAGGATCTGCTCAGATGAGGAGGATCACAATAGATACCTCCAGACGCTGAAAGATGCCCTCTTAAGAACAGGATATGGCACTTGGCTCATCAATCGACAATTCCGATGTGCCACGGCAAAAATATTGCACCAACCTCCTCAGAAGTTAAACACAGGACACGGCAGACAGAGTACCCTTCATCGTCCAGTACTCTCCCGAAGCGGAGAAGCGACGACATCTTCTCCGGAGCCTTCAACATGTCATTGATGAAGATGAACATCTCGCCAAGATTATCCCCACACCCCCACTTCTTGCCTTCAAACAACCACACAACCTCAAACAGACCACTGTCTGCAGCAAACTGTTCTCCTTCAGGAGAACAGTGACCACAACACCACACAACCCTGCCACAGCAACCTCTGCAAGATATGCCGGATCATCGACAAGGATGCCATCATCTCATGTGAGAACACCATCCATCAGGTACACAGTACATACACTTGCAAGTCAGCCAACGTTGTCTACCTGATATGCTGCAGGAAAGGATGTCCTGAAGCATGGCACATTGGGGAGACCATGCAGATGCTACAACAACGGATGAATGAACACCGTTCGACAATCACCAGGCAAGAGTGTTCTCTTCCTGTTGGGGAACACTTCAGAAGTCATGGGCATTTAGCCTCTGATCTTCGGGTAAGCGTTCTCCAAGGCGGCCTTCACAACACACGACAGCACAGAGTCGCTAAGCAGGCACTGATAGCCAAGTTCCACACACATGAGGACAGCGTCAATCAGGATCTTGGGTTCATATCACACTACCTGTAACCCCCATGACTTGCCTGGGCTTGCAAAATCTCACTAACTGTCCTGGCTGGAGACAATACACATCTCTTTAACGTTGTGTTTAACCCTCTCTCCACTCACACTGTCTGTACCTTTAAGACTTGATTACCTTAAAGACTCACATTCCAACCATTATTTTGTAAATTGGGCTTGTTTCTTTATATGCCCTGTTTGTGAACTGAAATCCCACTCACCTGACAAAGGAACGGCTAGTGGCTTTTGCTACCAAATAAACCTGTTGGACTTTAACCTAGTGTTGTGAGACTTCTTATTGTGTTTACCCCAGTCCAACACTGGCATCTCCACATCATTTATGACTGTATCAGATGAGACCAACATTTAACTCCATTTTTCCCAAACATTAATTACAATAAAAGCAGTTACCAGTCAGAACATTGTGCTTCCCTTGTTCTGTGCTCAACATAACATAGGAATTGATACTGAACAAATTTGATGTTGTATTATCGTACAAGGTCACTTACTTGCATTCCAATCACAGCATAGATGAAGAACAGCATAACTATCAGAAGGGCAACATATGGCAGTGCCTGCAATGAAAAGAAAAACATTATTAACTGATCTTATTGAATTGTTAGCTTGACTGCCTCTACGATTGGGAAGAGTAATTCTTGTTGAACAGTGCTGGATATAGATGGATAGATTTTTGATCAGTAACGGAATCAAGGTTTATGAAAAATGGCAGGAAAGTGGATATGAAGAATGTTGAATTAGCCACGATCTTATTGAATGGTGGGGCAGGCTTGAGGGGCTGAATGGCCTACTCCTGTTCTTCTTTCTTAGGATCTTCTTATTGCAATGATATTGTGCCTTTAAGAAATGTATTTTAGTTGTGTTTCTTGTGCAGGCTTTGTTCTATGCACTTGGAGATGTTTTGTCTGGATCTAGTAGCACTGTATTATTACCACAGCTGTAAGATTGATCTTAATTGATACAATGTTTGTTTTAATCTGAACTAATGCAGAGCCCTGTTGTTTTCTGTTTTCGCCTGAGATACTGCAGAGTGGGACTTGATTAGGTTGATTGAAGGCAGGGTCATATGACTGGGTAGAGGTAGGTTTTCACAGAGAACTCGAGACAGTCTGCTATTTGGGATTTTTAGAGAGAGGTTGCTTTATCTGTATCTCTTGCTCTGTCTGAAGCAGAGACTGAAATCTGCCACAAAATAAGTATTTTTCTCTTGAGTTCTACAGTTTGGGGTGGAGCTTTCTCTGGGAGTTGCTATTTGAGAATTAGAAGACAGGTGTCTGTCTGGATTACTCTCCAGAAGTGTCAAAAGGCTGAAAATCGAGTACCTACATAAAAAGCATCTTTGGTTTCTGTGATAACTGGTTCTAAAAAAGGGATTCATGTCTATGGGGGATAATTCTAAATTGGAACCATAGTGATAACTAGCTATTAGAATTATATTTTATCATGTTTAAGTATTTTAATTGTTAAAAGTTATGCTAATTCTTTTTGTTAGGTTCTGATGTGTACTTAAATAAACTTTATTTTGATAAAAGCTTCCTAGTGGATAAAAGCTTCCTAGCTTCAAGCTTCACTTGAATCATACCTGCAGTGAAGCATCTAATGTTCACCCTTGCCAAAATCAAATGTAAAACGTAGGATGTAGGCTAACTTCAGAAAAAAACTTGGAGTTTCTGATCTAGTCCTTAACATTATGCTCTTAAAGCATAGTGGCTCCAGCTGATGCATTAAAAGTGTGAACATCCAATGGAATTTCCAGAAACCCACTCCATGCACAAATCATGGAGGATTCTATCTGTGACATGACTCATTTTCTGATGTGATCTCTCTGGTGCGCAAATGCATGGTGTCCTTGATTGAGAGACTGGCAAACCCCATGGAGAAACATATCGAACATATCATCAAGTGAATGCAGGCATTACAAGCAGACATCCAAAACACGGCATAATCCATGAGGTTTATGTAGCAATGAATGGCTGGGATGTGCTGGGAGGAGCACAACCATACCAAATGACCACAAGAATGAATATGAGGCCCTAAAAGACAGTAGAAAGGCAGGCTTTAAGCAAAGAAGATTCCTCTAATAGCGCTTCCATAACTGAAGACACATCCTCAGCCCCTTCAATGGTAAGACAAACATTGGATCCTGCTTTGATGACTGAGGTGACTGCAGTATATATGAAAGTAACTCCAAATGTACTGGGCTCCAGTCGAGTTCAGATACCCTGAGCACTCAGACTAGAGCTATCTAATGTATTGGAGCAAGAAAGGCAGCAACCTACCTTCACAGCAACTCAAGGCTAAGGGGGAGCTACAGTATGCATGTTCCCAAATGTATGGACTAGCACTTGAGGTTCACTGCATGATATTATTTGTAAAATGAAAACCTGTGTACTGTTTAATGAAGTAAAAGGCAATTGAAATGCAATCCATAATGAATTGTATATTTATTTCAATGCAGCAGTTGACATGAGCCACATATTAGATCCTATGAGGCTATGGTCTGTAAAAATAAGGTACTCCAGACCACCTGTTTTGATGATGGTATTTGGACTTTGCTGTTGCAATAATGCTTAGAAGAACAGGGTCTTGATGGTAGATCAGGAACAACACCTTTGGAAAATAAATTATTTGGCTCAGCATCCCCCTTCACTTGTCCTCATATGTAATATTTGCTTTTCAGAGGCTCACAAACCTCCCTGCTACATATGCCAACATGCTGTGGCCTGCATCACCCTGGCGTTATCTTTATCACCTGACACCTACTGAATCATCTATTCCTCTGAGGATGCAGCTTGCTCAGTGGATTAACGTTACTCCTTTTTTGAGTGCCAACATGCAGATGAAAATCATGCAGATAGCCTTGAGGGTATTATATCAGGATTCCAAAATCTCATCTCCAGCAGGCCATTTGCCTGCTTGATGGTGGCCTTTATAGTCATATGGCAGTGGGTATATGAAACCTCTGTCTGTGCGTTGAGGCATCGTGAAAGAATTAGAAAGCTTGAGTTCATAGGGTACTCCTCGTCCCCCAGGCTCCAACCACAAAGGCACTCAGATGAGCTGAACAGCAGAAGTAATTGGGACTGTCTATGGATGTGGGAGTCATGGTAACTTCTTGAAAACGTTCTACACATCTGTTTAATCTGCTTACCCTCAATATTAAGAAAGCGAAAGCCCTTTCTATTTACAAAGAGAGCTGGCTCCTGGAAGGGAGCACTAATGGCCACATGAGTACAGTCAATGGCCTCCTGCACAATAGAAAATCCAGCATATATTTGGCCTATTCTTGTGTATTTCAGGTTTCATCTGGAGCTTTGTGATAGCTGTCAGTCAGCAGCCCATCACTGCATAAAGGAGACCACAAAAAGCATATTCCATCGATCTGACCAGTAAGCTCACTACTGACTGGGCCAAGGTGTAATCACATTTACCATTTTATCTATAGAAACAGTGATGTTTGGAGTATTTTCATTATTTTCCACTGTTAAATAAATCTTTTCGTGTCTGGAACTTCTCTCTTTCAATTGTTGTTTGATGGAAAGGATATATTGTGAACGTGCATAGGACGTTAAGTATTCAAAGAATTTAATCAGAAAATTCAAAATTGAGTGATGTGCCACTTTTAAGGTGCTTTGCATTAGATGACCTTCACTTCCCAATTGTCTCAACTCCTGTACGATTATTCCACATAGCTCCTCCCTGAAAAAGCACAGTCTGCATAGCCATTGGTACTTAGCCATCTGGATAAAGTTAAGCCTCTGCCAATACACCATTGAGCTCCATGTCCACAATCAAGGATCAGTGCTGGGACTCTTAATGTTTGTTATATACATAAATGATGTAGATGATAATGTGGAGAAATAATAAGCAAGTTTGAAAATGACACCAAAATTGGTAGGGTGGTTAATAGTGAAGAAGAAGGTCATCAGTTATAGGAAGGTATAGATGTGTTGGTCAGATGGGCAGAGCAGTGGCAGAGGCAGATGGTATTTAACCCTGATAAGTATAAGGTGATGCACTTTGGAAGAAGTAACAAGACAAGGGAGTATCTAATGATATGCACAACATGAGGAAGCTCAAAGGAACAGATGGATCTTGGGTTAATTATTCACAGATCCCTGAAAGTCAGAGCACTTGAATATGATAGTTAAGAAGTCATACGGGACACTTGCTTTTATTAGTTGTTGCATAGAGAATAAGATCAAGGAAGTAATGTTGGAACTGTACATAATGTTGGTTAGGCCACAAGCTGGAGTACTGTGTACAGTTCTGATCACCTCACTATAGAAATGATGTGATTGCACTCGAGGGGGTACAGAGGAGATTCACCAGGATGTTGCCTAGGATGGACTATTTGAGCTATAAGGAGAGACTGGATAGATTTGAATTGTTTTCTCTCCAGCAGAGAAGACTGAGGGGGGACAAAATTGAGATATATAAGATTATGAGGGGTATGGTCAGAATGAATAGGAAGCAGCTGTTCCCCTTGGTTGAGGGGTCAATCATGAAAGGTTTAGGGTAAGTGGCAGGAGATTCAGAAAGTTTTTGAGAAAACATTTTTTCACTCAAAGAATGGTGGGAATCTGCAATGCATTGCCTGGGAAAATAGTGGTGGCTGCAAGCCTTACAACTGTTAAAAAGTATTTGGGTGAGGACTTGAAACATCATAACATTCAAGAACATGGGGTAAGTGCTGAAAAATAGGAGGAGTGTGACTTCAGTGGTGATTATTGTTGGTGCAGATTTGATGGGAAGAAGAGCTTTTCTGCACTGCATGCCTCTAGGTTCCTATGAGCAAAGGCTTCTTCAGGCCATGAGAGCTCTCTTGGCTGCTGCAAAGCTGTACCATGTAACTGCATGTCCAATTATGGTCTCTCTTCACCTCACTGCAGGAATCAGAGTTTGGAACCACATTGCTAAAGGGAGCCTATGCTGCCTTGAGCCTTCAAGGGACATTTGTTCTGTCTCCAGTAGCTACTTAGGGCCTGTAGGACATCTTTCCAGCAGCAGCAAATAATTTTAGCCCCATGCTCTGCGAAGCTCCAAACATGAAAACTTGTTTATTTGAGGACACTGGCTGCAGACAGGTTTACAGACATAAAAACATAAAAAATAGAAGGATGAGAAGGTATCTGGCTTTAGAATCTGCTCGGCCATTCAGTAGGATCCTAGCTGATCCTCTATCTCAGCACCATATTCCTGTGCTCTCCCCATACCTCTTAACATCTTTAGAGTCTAGAAATACTTTCTTCTCAAATATTTTCAGTGACTTGGCCACCATAGCCATCTGTGGTACAGAATTCTACAAGTTCACTACCTCCTGAGTGAAGGTGTTTCTCCCATCTCAGTCCTAAATTATCTACTCCATATTCTGAGGACCCCTTGTCCTAGAACCCTCGAGCCAGAGGATAAAACATCCCTCTATCCAGTCTGTCCAGCCCTGTTAGAATTTTACATTTTCAATTAGATCCCCTCTTATTCTTCTTTATTCCAGTAAATAAGGCCCAGTCAACCCAACTTCTCTTTGTATGACAATCCTGCCATCTTATGAATCATTCTGATGAACCTCCACTGCACTCTCTCTGCGGAAAATACAACCTTTCTTAGATATGGAGTCCAAAACTACACACAATACTCCAGGTGAGGCCTCACCATGGCCCTGTACAGCTGAAGTAAGACATCCTTGCTCCTGTACTCAAATCCTCTTGCAATGAAGACCAACATACCATTTACCTTCCTAATTGCTTGCAGTACCTGCATGCTTGCTTTAAGTGACTGGTCTATTAGGACACCCAGGTCCTTTTGGACATCTACATTTACCAGTATTTCACCATTTAAATAATACTCTGCCATTCTGTTTCTCCATCTGAAGTGGATAATTTCACATTTATGCAAATTAGACTGCACCAGTCATTTATTTGCCCATTCATTTAACTTGTCTAAATCACCTTGTAGCCTCTTAACATCTTCCTCACCACTCACATTCCCACCAAATTGTGTGTCATTAGCAAATGTGGAAATATTACTTTTGGTTCCCTCATTCAAATTATTTATGTATATTGGGATGGCACAATGGTTAGCAATGTTGCTTTGCAGATCCAGGGACCCGAATTCGATTCCTGGCTTGGGTTACTGTCTGTATAGGGTGTGCACATTCTCTCCATGTCTGTGTGGGTTTCCTCTGGGTGCTCCAGTTTCCTCCCACAGACGAATGACATGGGGGTTAGGTTGATTAGCCATGTTACATTAGTCCTTAGTGTCCTGGGATGTGTAGGTTAGAGGAAATAGAGGAGTAAATGTGTGGGGTTGTGTGGATAGGGCCTGGGATGGGATTGTTGTCAGTGCAGACTCAATGGGTTGAATAGCCTCCTTCTGCACTGTAGGGTCTCTGTAGTTTCTATGGTGAATAGTTGGGGTGCAAACACTGATCCTTGTGGGACCCCACTAGTCACGGCCTGCCAAGTCAAAAAAGACCCATTTATTCTTACTCTCTGTTTCCTGTCTGCCAATCAATTCTCAATCCATGCCAACATATTACTCCCAATCCCTTGTGTTTTAATTTTACACACACGAACCTCTTAAGTGGGACTTGAAAAAAACCTTTCTGAAAATCCAAATGTACCATATCCATTGGTGCACCTTTATCTATTCTACTAGATTATTCCTCAAAAAACTCCACTAGGCTTGTCAAAATGATTTCCCTTTCATAAATCCGTACTGACATTGTCTAATCCTACTGATATAAATGTCCTGGGATATTATCCTCTATTATACCCTCCAGAATTTTGCCTACTACTGATGTTAGGCTAATCGGTTTCTAATTCCTTCATCCTTTATTAAATAGTAGGACTACATTTACCACCCTCCAATCAGTTTCAGAATCTGTTTTGAAAAATGCATCCACTCTTTGTTTGGCTGTCTCCTTTGTTATTTTGGTATGCCACTTATCTTTATAACTCTGCTGCCACTGATACCCTCCCTTGTTGTTGTAGTTGAGATTCCCGTACACTGCTGGCAGGTTTAGTATCATCTGTGAAAAATCCTGATTGATTGGGCCTTCAAAGTATGTCGTCTGCCTGCCTCTGATCAGTCACCCTGGCCACTTTTGGGAAAATTGGTTGATAGTAGGAAGATGTCAGGAAGCCTATCCAGCTATTTTACTAGCACCTCCTCACCTTTATTCTAACCTCGAAATGGCTGATCAATAGGTGAAAAATCAAACTAGGGAGCAGGCTATTTTAGACCCAGTATTGACAAATGAAATAAGGTACATTAATAATCTTATAATTAAGGTTCCTCTGGGAAAGAGTGATCATAATATGAGGGAATTTTATATTAAGTATATTAGTGATATAATTAAATCTGAAATTAGAATATTTGATTTAAATAAAAGCAATTACAAAGGTATGGGGTGAGTTGGTTATCTAGATTGGTAAATTAGGTTAAAAAATATAAGGTCATGCACACGATATCAACGTAGGGGCTTATAGAACATAAATTCAAAATGAACATTACTTTTAAAAACAAATTGGAGATTTGACAACCTAACTTTGAAACAAAATAGAGTTGAGAGGTCAGGTGACTGTTTCTTTCCCATCAATACACATAGAACTACATCAGAGCAGTTTTCATGTCTGAGAAAGAATCATATAATTCCCACAGTGCAGAGGAGGCCATTTGGCTCATTGAGTCTGCATCGACTCTCTGACAGAATATTTTACCTATTAAAAACAATACCTATTTAAAGACATTAAAATACAAAAAATCTTTCAGGATATCTCACTGAGGAGGAATTAAAATACCAGATACCTTTTCCTGTGAATTAATAGCCTTCCTAATCTCAATTAAAAAAGTTGTCACAGATGATTTGTGAGAACAATGAAAAATAGATACTGGGGTCACATGATAGAGACTAGGTTTCTAATAAAGTATATTTATAAGGCACATTTCTGTAGTACCCAAGAAAGAGTTCCAGACCAGCTAATGAAAAGAACCCTGCCTAAAATCCATCATGAGGCAGAGAATTTTGGTTGTTTTAACCTATCTATTTGAAGTAAAAAACTGGATTCTCACTGCATTTCAACTTGAGTGAAGCCTCAGAAACCTGCCACTACCAGCAGTAAGTTTCTTAAATCTGTCTTCATATACCTCCAACTTCTATTTCTTCATTGGACCAAAAATGAATCATGGGCCTGCAAATCTTCAGTTCAAGAGAAACAAGTGTGATGTTCAATTTTTGACCCTTAATTTGTCTGTTCACAAGAGGTACAGCACTTAGGGAGTTAAAAAACTTTTTCTTTTGAAGCATATCTGTCATTAATCAAGAGGTGGAAAAAGAGGGAACCATCTTATTATCTCTCTGATGTTCATAAAAATTACAACAGGTTAGCAATGATGAACATTTCACAAAAGAATTGATAATACTCAACAAATATACATTCCCTTGAGGAATAAAATCTTCACTGTAAAAGTCATGCAACAATGATTAGCTAGGGAAATTAAAATAACTTGTTAGATTAGAAGAAGGTTATATCTTTGCCAAAAAGAGTCATAAACCTAAGGATTAGGAGGGTTTAAAAGTTATCAAAGAGTGACCAATAAATGGATAAAGAGTGAAAAAATTGAATATGAGAATAACTAGCAAGAAATATAAAATGAAATTGTAAGAGATTTTACAATTATGCTCAAGATTAGTGAAGTAAACAAGCTTCACTTAGAGGTAGGAACAGAAGAATTATAAAGTTAAAATGGAAATAGCAGAGATGTTAAAAATATTTTGGCAGGGAGATACCAGCAGGGGCATACCATAACACCAGTCCGAGTCTCCCAGCACTTTTTTCTAGTGTAATTAGCTCTGTGCTCAAAATCAGATGATCATCATACTGAGATGAGAATTTCAATATGATTAGCGGGCCCAGGATGGTATTCTCTGAGCTCGCTCCCTCCAGTGGCATTTATGATCGTTGCCCACTAGCAGGAGTCCTGACTCCTAATTATAGAGGGTGCGAGGGTAGGTGATGTTATGAGGTCTAAAGTTAAGGAGAGGGTACAGGTAAGGGAAGAGGCCGAGGATGTCCCAATAATAGAGGGAGTAGGGGGCGTGAGTATAGTTGGTGGCGTTGCGGCAAATAGGGTCCAGGTGAAGGCTGGGATGAAAGCACTTTATCTGAATGCACGAAGCATTCGGAATAAAGTGGATGAGCTGGTGGCGCAGATCGACACAAATGGATACGATCTGGTGGCCATTACAGAGACGTGGCTGCAGGGTGACAGGACTGGGAGCTGAATGTACAGGGCTATCAAGTGTTTAGGAAGGATAGGCAGGAGGGAAAAGGGGGGTGCGTAGCTCTGCTGATTAAGGATAGCATCATGGTGGTAGCAAGGGATGATGTTGGAGCCAAGGAACAGAGGGTGGAATCGTTGTGGGTGGAGATTAGGAACAGCAAAGGGAGGAAGACGCTGGTGAATGTCGTCTATAGGCCCCCGAATAATGATCTGGAGGTGGGGCGGGCTGTTAACGCGCAAATAAGTGCGGCGTGCAGGAATGGGACGGCCGTAGTTATGGGGGATTTCAATCTGCATATTGATTGGTCGACCCATGTTGGACGCGGGGGGCTCGAGGAAGAGTTCTTGGAATGCTGCCGGGATAGTTTCCTCGAACAGTGTGTGTTGGAGCCGACGAGGGAGCGAGCTATCTTGGATCTGGTGCTATGTAATGAGGCGGGTAGAATTAGGGACCTTGTGGTGAAGGATCCTCTTGGGGAGAGTGATCATTGTATGGTGGAGTTTCTGGTGCAGATGGAGGAGGAGAAAGTGGGTTCCCGGACACGCGTCCTTTGTTTGAATAGAGGGGAGTACGGTAGGATGAGAGAAGAATTGACGAATGTGGACTGGGGGAGCGCGTTGGAGGGAGGGTCTGTTGAGGAGCAGTGGAGGATCTTTAAGGAGATCTTTCTTGGTGCTCAGCGGAAATTTATTCCGATGGTCAAAAAGGATAGTAGGAGGAGAGGTAATAAGCCGTGGATAACGAAGGAGGTGAAGGAAAGTGTTAAACTAAAAGCGGAGGAATTTAGAGTAGCTAAGAGTAGTGGGCGAGAAGAGGATTGGGAGAGGTTTAAATGTCAACAAAGATTGACAAAGAAGTTGATAAAGAAGGGTAGGAGAAACTATGAAGCTGGGCTAGCGCTTAATATAAAAAAGGATAGCAAGAGTTTTTATAAATATATAAAAAGGAAGAGGCTGGCTAGGGTGAATGTTGGTCCTTTAGAGGATGAGAAAGGGGACCTAGTGGTAGGGGATGGGGATATGGCTAAGGTATTGAATAACTTCTTTGTTTCTGTCTTCACGGAGGAGGACGTGAATAATTTGCCGGGTGTTAGCGATGGAAAGGTGGTAGGACTGGAGGGTCTTAATGACATTACTGTTACTAGAGAGGCGGTGCTCGACAGACTGGAGGGGCTGATTGTGGACAAGTCCCCAGGACCGGATGGAATGCATCCGAGGGTTCTGAAAGAAATGGCGGAGGTGATAGTGGATGCCTTGGTGGTTATTTTCCAGACGTCGCTGGATTCCGGGGAAGTGCTGGATAATTGGAAAACGGCTAATGTTACGCCGTTGTTTAAGAAGGGTGCCAGGCAAAAGGCAGGGAATTATAGGCCGGTTAGTTTAACGCCTGTGGTAGGTAAAATGTTAGAATCTGTCATTAAGGAGGAAATTGCGAGGCATCTTGAAGGGAATTGCTTGATAGAGCAGACGCAGCACGGTTTCATTAAAGGGAAGTCGTGTCTGACAAATTTACTGGAGTTCTATGAGGATGTGTCTAGGGCGGTGGATAGAGGAGAGCCGGTGGATGTGGTCTTTCTAGATTTTCAGAAGGCGTTTGACAAAGTACCTCACAAGAGGTTATTGCAGAAGGTCGAGGGACATGGAGTTGGGGGTAGGGTGTTAGCGTGGATAGAGGATTGGTTGTCAAATAGGAGGCAGAGAGTGGGGGTCAATGGGTGCTATTCGGATTGGCGGATGGTGACTAGTGGAGTGCCCCAGGGGTCGGTGCCTCAGCTTTTTACCATTTATATAGATGATCTGGAGGAGGGAACCGAGTGTAGAGTGTCGAAATTTGCTGATGACACCAAGATTGGGGGAACGGCAAATTGTGCGGAGGGTGTGGAGAGTCTACAGAAGGATCTAGATAGGCTGGGCGAATGGGCCAGAAAATGGCAAATGGAATTTAATGTTGGCAAGTGTGAGGTGGTCCACTTTGGTAGGAAGAATGGTAGGAAGGACTATTACTTACGGGGCGAAAAACTGCAGCAGGCGACGGTGCAGAGGGACCTCGGGGTCCTTGTGCATGAGTCGCAAAAACCCAGCTTGCAGGTGCAGCAGGTGGTCAGGAAGGCGAATGGGATGCTGGCCTTCATAGCGAGGGGGATTGAATATAAAAGTAGGGAGGTCTTGCTGCAGCTGTATAGGGCATTGGTGAGGCCGCAGCTGGAGTACTGTGTGCATTTTTGGGCGCCGCACCTGTGCAAAGATATTTTGGCCTTGGAGGGAGTGCAGAGGAGGTTTACTAGGCTGATACCGGAGTTGAGGGGGTTGAGCTATGAGGAGAGGCTGAATAAACTAGGCTTGTACTCGTTAGAGTTTAGAAGAATGAGGGGAGATCTCATTGAGACGTATAAGATGATGAATGGGATGGATAGGATAGAGGTGGAAAGACTCTTCCCGCTCAAAAAAGACAGTAGGACTAGGGGGCACAGCCTCAAGATAAGAGGGGGGCGGTTTAGAACGGAGTTGAGGAGGAACTTCTTCACTCAAAGGGTGGTGAATCTCTGGAATTCTCTGCCCGTTGAAGTGGTGGAGGCTGCCTCGCTAAATATTTTTAAGACGCGGGTTGATGGGTTTTTGATAGAAGAGGGGATTAAGGGTTATGGGGAGAGGGCGGGAAAGTGGAACTGAGCAGCGACAGATCAGCCATGATCTTATTGAATGGCGGGGCAGGCTCGAAGGGCTGGATGGCCTACTCCTGCTCCTATTTCTTATATTCTTATGTTCTTATGTCAACTGCCCAAGGGGCAAACTGGCGCTGCCCACTGGGCACCTGGCAGTGCCAAGGGGGCAGTGCCATAGCTTACTGGGGGGTGATGATGAAGGGGACCCGCTGCCACTCTGCAATCTGGATTGTTGGGACAGGGAAGGCACGAGGCCTACCGGGGCTGGCTATCAGGGTGGGCGGGAAAAGAGCCTGTTCATCTGGGTGGGAGATGGTTGGCTGGGGCTATTTGGAACGGGGGTATAGGGACTGGCCAGGAGAGGGGGAAAATCACAGCTGGCCGGGGTTGGGGTGGGTGGGAGATCAGGGCTGACCCAGGGAGGTCCTGTAGGCCAGTGAACAGGTGGTGGGGTAGTTTGGAAGGCCAGCGACTGGGGGTTGCAGGGCGGGCCAATGATCGGGGGCCAGTGATTGGGAGGCTGGTATTGGAGGAACCACTGCGCATGTGCCGATCAGCAATCTGAGAGATCAGTGCATGTGCAGTGGCCTGTTCAGCATTATGCTGATGGCCTCTTGGTGAGAATAGGCCCTGCCACCTACTTACCGGAGTGAATCACACTGAGGCACAGAGGGTTGAAGATTCACTGCGGTCAGTATGCCCAAAAAACAAGCAGGAAATACTATAGTTTTCCCACATGTTGGGCACTTACTTTTTTTGGGAGAATGCTGGCCTTTGTGTCACAGTAGAAGGCACAAAGATCAAAATGGAATTTGTTGGAAAGAGTCTAATGAGAGTGAGAAATCTAAAGAAAAATTACAGGGAAATTAATGGGACCAAAAGCTTGAACCTGATAACCTATGCCCAAAGGTCCAAAAAGAAGTGGCTGCAGAGGTATTGGCTGGATTTCTCTGACCTCACTCACAACCTAGATTCTCTGGTCCTGCTGCTGTGAACGGAAATTTGGCTGAACACCAAATTGTCTGTTCTCGGTGGCAGTGGTACAGGACATGCAACATCGATGAGTTCCAGCTATTAGATCCATTGGTTTTAATCTTCCAGAATTTTCTGAATTCTAGAAAGATCCAGGTGGATTGCAACACCAGTGTTCAAGAGAAGAGAGAAAATAAGAAACCAAATATCTAATAGCCTGGCATCAGTAGTAGGATAAAATGTAGAATAAACTTTTTATGATATGATGACGGAACTGTTGGAAAATCATAACATCAGTGGGCATATCCAACATGGAATTATGAAAGAGAAATCATGTCTGATTAATCTATTAAAATATGTGATGTATTAAGTATATTATTTGTCTCTTAAAAATTTTGAACATAGACTACTTTAGAATTAAGACATGAAATAAGTAATATGGCAACTTAATCATTGGTTTTTCCACAGAAACTGATTTTTTCCAAACTTTGATTGATGAGGTTCTTGAAAAAAGGTATCTGGCTTCTAAAAATGTAACCCTAAACAGTCCAGTGATCTCTTGTTATAAAAAGCCTTAGTTAGAATGTGTCTGCACAAGATAAACTCCTTGAAATGGACCATCTAGTCTGAACATACCATAAAAAGACTAATGAAGTAAACTAACTACTTTATGTTGCAACCAAATATTGAAAACAGCATAACAAAATGCAACTATAAAATACAATTAAAGCTTTCAATAACTTTTCTTACCTGAAATGATTTGATAAATGTCCACAACAATGTTCGGATTCCCTCACCTCGACTTAGCAGTTTTACCAAGCGCATCACCCGAAATAAACGGAAGAAGGTAATGGAAATCCTAGAGTTTTCGTCTGAATTCTGAAGTACCTCACAGAAAGTAATAGGTCACAAAACATATTGAAAAGTGGTAACTATTGATAATATTGCAGCCAGAGCTCAGACCCAACAGCTTTCTGGTGACTTTTAACTTAAAAAAATGTCCTTGTTAAGAATTTAATGTAAAACACAGCCAATAGCATGTTATTAGAAATATTAACCCATCACCATTAAAGATAGCACTTGACACCATGAGCATTCTATCTTTTAGTCCAAAATTATATCAGACGGCTCCAATGTTACAGCTGAGAACAGTCTATAGCAAGTGGCACCAGGGCAGTAATATTTACTGAATAGGTTAAGCAGAAATGTGCATAAATATACACACACACACCACAATTTTGATCCACTGACTTCAATAAGTAAATCATTACTTTAACTCATACCCATTTTTGTTCTATTCAAAGGACAAATAGAATTATAGAAATTTATGGCACAGAAGGAAGCCTTATATCCCATCTGGACTGTGTGGCTCTTTGAAAAAGAGGCCATGAATTATTCCACACACCCTCCACATTTATTATCTAAGTATGCTACCCTACATTAAATTCCGTTTTAGCCTCAACTGTAATCTTATCCCTGCACTGTTGCAGGTTCCTTTCATCCTATTTTAGCATAATCTAAAAATTCAGAGAACATTTTCTTTTTCCCTATCTGCAAATCCTTGGTAAGCATTGTGAATGGGAAGTGTTTCAGAAAAGAACCCTGTGTAGCACTTCTACTGATTTTCAACCACTCTGAACCAGTTTCATTAACTCCCACTCTCTTTCCTCTCTTCCAAGCCATATTTAATTCAATCTTAATCATTCCCTCTAATATCTCATCCCTTAAAAATGCTTCAAATTTCCCGTACGGTATCCTGTGAAAGACTTTTTTCGCTTCTTCAAACAAGCTCTCATTAAGTTTGCCCAAAACAGTCTTCTATTTTCAAATATCCTTTTAAGTTTATATAAAATGTTACAAGTTTTGAGAAAGCTAAAAGAAATTCCAGTTTTTGCAAAAATTAGTCATTAATTTTTCATTCTTCTTAGGATATAATTGGTGAGAATGAAATTATATCATTATGTCTCCATTTTAAACATTACTTTGATGTGTTTGTCCTCTGGTAACATGTCTGAAAGGAGCTTTTCCAAAAAGTGGCAAACAGCCATTTGCAAATGAAGTCTGTTATGTTGATTGTGTATCACTGGTAATAATCAGTGTTGCCTGGCCTGTGTTAAGTGGTAGAAATGTGACCTTTTTCAGTGGTAAGAGTGTTGAATGAATCCAGTACATTTTATACATTTCTTTATTTTATACTTCTTGCCCTTGTCAAATTCATTGGTTATTCTGAAGTGTCTGATAGAAGATTCATAGGAATGCTTGTAAGATCCTCCACTTTCTGATTTATATTGCTTGAAAATTCAAATACTTGACTGAGATCAGGAAGTTATTTGTAGGGAAGAGAATTGTGGGTATGAACCTCGGAACTCACGCTGTACCAACTGACCAAATCTTCTCTCTGTTTTTGGCATCCTCTTTGCTCAAAACTGTTAATCATGGTTTATGCTATGATATCACTCAGGGCAACATAAGGAGGCAGATCAGCAGGCATGGGGGTTGAATCTACGCTATTGGTGTTAGCCTGCACCACACACCAATTATCTGACCAACTGAGTTAACCATCTCTGACCATGCCTTCAGTGGTCCTAATGGGGATCCTGGATGCAACTTTGGATAGTTCAATCTTGTTTCACAGAAAGGAAACAATGATGTTTCCTTCGTAAAACAATGATGTTTTACAAAATAAAACAAATAAATTAAAACTGAACACTTCAACAATGTTCGAAACTTGACATTTTCTCTTATATTACCTATAAACATAGGACTTAATTTTTATTGAGGCAGACTTTATTTTATTGAAAGGCAACCAGAAAACCTTACAGGATCTAAGGTACCATTGCATAATCACAACAACAACTAAAGGAAACATTATAAATCATTCACAGTGACAAATTAGAGCACACTCCACAATACATTAACACAGACTATAGGACCAAAATGACAGGCAAAGGAAATAGGCTCAAAAGGTGCACAGACTCAGTTTCGAATTACAGCACACAAAAACAAACAAAAGCATGCAGTGGTTGAGGAAGGAGACCTGCACATTTGTCTTACCATGGGGGTGGAAGTGGATGGGGTATTCTCAGCTGGCTTTAAAGAAAGGCAGATAGAGATGAGCTATAATAAGACTGGCAGTGAGACAGCATTTCCGCTACATCTCTGCACAAGTCTGTTTTTTTATGCTAATGAAGCAGCTGCAACATTAAGGAAAGGCATTTCACAGCTCTTCGTCCTGGAAATGCTTCAAATAGAACTAACAGACTTTTACTTCCTCTTTATCTTGAAATACTTGAAGTTCAATTTTATTTGTTCGTCATTCCAATTTTATAATTTGTGATATTTACTTAAAAGGACTTCATAAAGCATTGGTAGAGTTTCCAAGAACAACTAACTCTGAAAACTTTGCTCCGACCTTAATTTTAGGAAGGGATTTTATGGCCACACTTGACATGAGACCGGAAAATCCTGCCCGACGACAACAGACCTTCCTGTTGTCTGCCCCTCACCTGTTCCAATTCTGTGGCAGGTGGGGTGGTAGAATTCCAGTGAAATTGTATCCATTGCAGGTGAGAGGCTGGAAGGCAGCAGGAGATGTCTATTGTACTGAAAACTATTATAGTACAATTTATAGATGACTACCTTTGACTTTTAATTTATTTTCACATTTATCTTATACTCTCCTCTAAAGGCCGCCTTGTTTGGATATGACTTTGCAGGCATCACAACCATCTCTTCTGTCTTACTGTAGCATTTCACCCCAATTTATAGATTAGGTCTGAAGCAGTGTTTTCACAGTTGGCTATTCCAGAAAACTTCCCCAAATTATTTTTGCTATCTCACCCAAATTACCATTATTTATATGCAAGAAGGCTTTTTGACATAAGGACACCAAAGGACCAAACCTGGACTTATTTGATACTCATATATGTATTTTTCTACCAAAACTCATTAAATAGTGATCAGGAGTGGGAACCCTAGCTGATTTTTCTTTCATTAACACAAGGTTGTCACGCCAGTTGTAGTGCCTACCACTATCCCTGCCAAGGCAGTAAATTCAACTATTGATTTGGTTGATTTCTATTGATATTAATGTTGATAAAAGGACAGAACTCTTTATGAGCAATGCAATTGGGTAATTTATGCTGATAACTTGGTAAATGACAAAGAAGTCCCTTTAGCTATACTAGGCAGAAGTTAGGTGTATGGCTTACTGCTTTGAACATGGGGAAATATTCTTGAATAGAAAAAAACAAACAAAATATACCAACTCACTACCTTTAATAAAAAACAATACTGTGCCTCTTCCCATTTTGATTCTCATACAAGGATAGGAAATCAAGTGCCTTGATCAAATTTATAATGAAATCTCGAATATATCATCTAAATTTTGGCTCTGCTAAGATCTTAATTAAAATATTGTTATAGCCCCTTTTACTTTTATTGATTGTATCTCTACATTTGACCTTCTTCTTCCTCTTTTTGTGGGTTTCTTCTATTTATTCTATTGATTTAAGCTTCCTTTACAATTATCTATCATGTAAGTGCTGAATGATCCTTTTTTAAATTTAAAATGTTCATGAACCTAAGTCTTTCATTTACTCCCTTTCTTACTGGAATAGACTTGGTATCTACCCTTCAATCCCCTACTAAAATGTGTGATTGATAGTTCCAATCAATGTGGACAAGGCCCTGGTTCATTTTGCTTTCTTCAGTGAAGTACTCTTGTTCTTAATTTTTATTTTTCATTTTTACACTGAATTAACGTTTTTGTTTACTGTTTCCCAGATAACCAGCTATTCTTCTATGTTTGACAGCATCTGTGGAGAGAGAACAGAGCTGACGTTTTGAGTCTGGATGACTCTTTGTCAGAGCTGAAGAGAATTGCAAGATCCTATTTCCATATGTCCTCAGCTTTGATGGAGAATCATCCAAACCTGTGAGCTCTGGTCTCTCTACACAGGTGCCATCAGACTTGCTGAGATTTTCCAGCATTTTCTGTTTTTGTTTCCGATTCCAGTCTCTGCAGTAATTTGCTTTTATTCTCTGATATTGACCTGTCCCACTTCATTGCCCTGTGTCAAGCCAAGAATGCTTTTTTAAAATTAGTTTTTTCACAAAATGTGGTTTGTGGAATGTGGTTTGCCAGGTGCTTGAACCACTGTAATCGATGTGATGTAGGTACACTCACGATGCTATTAGGGATGGAGTTTGAATATTTTGATCAAGCAACGGTGAAGGAATGGTGATATAATTCCAAGTTAGAATGGTGTGCGACTTGGAGGTGAACTTGCAGGTCATGGTATTTGCATGCATCTACTGCCCTTGTCCTTCTAGATGTTGGAAGTTGCAGGTTTGGAAGGTGTTGTCAAAGGAGCCTTGGTCAATTGCTGCAGTGTATTTTGTAGATGGTGAACATTGCTGCCACTGTACACGATGGCGGAGGAAATGGATGTTGAAGATGCTGGATGGGGTGCCAATCAAATGGGCTGCTTTGTTGGGTTCTTGAGTGTTGTTGGAAGTGCACTAATCCAGGCAAGTAGAGAGTATTCCATCAAATTCCTGACGTATGTCTTGTAGATAGTGGACGGGCTTTGAGGAGTCAGGAGGTGAGTTACTCTTCACAGACTTCCCAGCCTTTGACCTACTCTTGTAGTCACATTATTTATACAGTTGGTCCAGTTCAACTTCTGGTTAATTGGTTATTGATAGTGGGAGATTCAGTTATAGTGTAATTGTATGTGAAGAGGTGGGTGGTTGCATTCTCTCTATTTAGAAATGGCTGGCATTTATGTGGTGCATATGTTCCTTTGCCACTTATCAGCCCAATCCCAAACATTATACAGGTCTTGTTGCACTGGGTATGGACTCATTCAGTTGCTGTGGAGTCTTGAATCGTGTTGGACATTGTGCAATCAACAAACACTCACACTTCTAACCTTATAATGGGGAGAAGGTCATTGATAAAACAGATGAAGATGGTTGGGCCTAGGACACTACTCTGAGGAATTCCTGCAGTGACGTCCTGGGACTGAGATGACTGTCATCCGATAACCATACCATCTTCTTTGTATTCTGTATGACTCCAACAGTAAAAAGTTTTCTCCCTGATTCCCATTGACTCCAATTTTGTCATGGCTCCTTGATGCCATACTTGGCCAAGTGCTGCCTTGATGTCAAGGACAGTCATTCTCACCTCACCATTTCTTTAATCAGTCATGGGACATGGGCATCACTGGCTGGCCAGTGTTTATTGCCTATCCCTAAGTGCCCTTGAGAAGGTGGTGAGCTGCCTTCTTGAAACACTGCAGTCCACATGCAGTGGGTTGACCCATGATGCTGTTAGGGAGGAAATTCCAGGATTTTGACCCAGTGACTTTGAAGGAATGGTAATATATAAGTCAGGATAAGTCAGGGTGGTGAATGACATGGAAGGAAATTTCCCATTTATTTGTTGCCCTTGTCCTTCTAGATGGATGTAGTTGTGGGTTTGGAAGGCGCTGTTTTCAGATCTTTGGTGAATTTCTACAATGCATCTAATGTGTCTGGAGCTGAATGGTTCAAGAGGAACCCAAACTGAGCATCAGTGAACAGATTATTGCTGAGTAATTATCACTTGATAACACTATCAATGATACTTTCCATCGCTTTGTTGGTGATCGAGAGTAGACTAATGCTGCAGGAATTGGTTGGATTGAATTTGTTCCTTTTTAGTAGACAGGACATACGTGGGCAATTCACCACTTGCCGGGCAGATGCCAGTTGTACTGAAGCAGTTTGGCTAAGAGTACAGCTAGTTCTGGAGTACAAAGGAGGGATTTTCTGGCCTCTCAGGGGTATGTCTCTTTCTGTAGGAGGTGGTGTGCTGTTTGCCAGCTGTGGGATCTTCTGGTCCTGCCGCTATCAATGAGATTTTCCACATTTTTTTTGAACTGTTGAACTGGGCTCTCAAATCATTGAAGATGAGAATATTTGTGGAGCCTCCTGCTCCAGTTCGTTGTTTAATTGTCCATCATCTTCCATGACTGGATGTGGCAGGACTGCAGAGCTTAGTGTTGATCTGTTAGTTGTGGGGTCACTTAGCTCTGTCTATTGCATGCTGCTTTTGCTGTTTGACTTGCAAGTTGCTTAGTGATGTATCTTCAGCAGTTTGATATCTCATTTTTAGTTATGCCTGGTGCTGTTCCCGACATGTTCTCTGGCATGTTTCAATAATCTAGGATTGTTTCCCTGGTTGATAGTAACGGTAGAGTAGGGGAATATGCTGGGTCATGAGGTTACAGATTGTGGCGGCAAATATTGCTGGTTGTTGCTACTGATGGCTCATAGTGCCTTATGGATGCCCAATTTTGTGTTGCAAGATCTATTCAGAATCTATCCCATTTAGCATGACGGTACTATTGCACAGTGGAAGTTATCTGTGGATTTTATCTCCAGATCAGATTTTATTTCCACAAGGGCTGTGTGGTGGTCATACCTACCAATACTATGCTGGACAGATGCATCTGTAACAGGTAGATTGGTGAAGATGAGATAAAGTAGGTTTTTCCCTCTTTTTAGTTCCTTCACTACTTGCTGAAGAACCAGTCCAGCAGCTATATCCTTTAGGACCCATTCAGCTTGGTCAATAGTGCTGCTCCAAGCCACTCTTGGTTATGGACATTGAAGCCCTACTCATACAGTGCCTTAACCACTCAGTAATTCTTTCAAGTGATGTTCAACATGGAGGAGTACCGATTTATCAGCTGCGGGCAGGCAATAGTTGGCAATCAGCAGGATGTTTCCTTGCCTATGTTTGACCTGATGCCATGGGCCTTCATGGGGTCCAGAGTCAAGGCTGGAGACTCTTAGGGTAATTCTCTCCCCACTGCATTCTGCTGTGCCACCATCAGTGTTGATGCAGTGATAGTGATGGTGGTGTCTGAGACATTGTTTGTAAGATATGATTCTATGAGTACGATTATTTCAAGCTTGATGAGACCCAAGATTTTGCAGGGTTAACAGGATTAGGTTTGCTGTTGTTGTTGCTAGTGCATAGGTCCATCTAGTTTCATTTCTTTTTGTAGGCTTTGATACAAGTAAGTTTTTAAAGCTTATTTATTAGTGTCACATATAGGCTTACATTAACACTACAATTAAGTTACTGTGAAAATCCCCTAGTCGCTATACTCCAGCGCCTGTTCAGGTACACTGAGGGAGAAATTAGCATGGCTTCTTTTGGACTGTGGGAGGAAACCAGTGCACCTGAAGGAAACCCACTCAGACATAGGGAGAATGTGCAGACTCCACACAGACAGTGACCCAAACCAGGAAATGAACTTGGGTCCCTGGCACTGTGAGGCAGCAGTGCTAACCATTATGCCACCCCCACTCAGAGGCAGCAGTGCTAATCACTGTACACCTCTACTTAGAAGGCAGTTGAGACTTAACCACACTACAATAGTGTTTCCCTCCCTCCCTCCTCCTGTAACCAGAAAGGGGACTGTGAACAGGAAAGAAGGGCCCTGGAGAATTGGATATAATCTGAAATAAAACATCTTTCAAAAGACAGGAGAGCTCCAAGCTGTGATTTGCTCTTCTTGTTCCATATGGCAAGCTGGAGACAGTTCCAGTCTCCCGGGTCAGCATGAGACTAAACCACACTACAATAGTGTTTCCCTCCCTCCCTCCTTCTGTAACCAGAAAGGGGACTGTGAACAGGAAAGAAGGGCCCTGGAGAATTGGATATAATCTGAAACTAAATATCTTTCAAAAGACAGGAGAGCTCCAAGCTGTGATTTGCTCTTCTTGTTCCATATGGCAAGCTGGAGACAGTTCCAGTCCCCCGGGTCAGCATCTGTACAGGAAGTGTCTCCACCTACTGCTCCTGTAAGCTTAAGTTTCAGAGCTGGAGCAGTGGCTGGAGACACTGTGGAGCATCCACGAAGCAGAATATCGTGCATAGCACATATAGAGAGGTGGTCACACTGCAGGCTCCAACTCCGCAGGCAGGGAGGGAAAGAGTGGTCACCAGACAGAGCAAGAGAGGTAGGCAGTAAGTGCAGGAATTTCCTGTGGCCATTCTCCTGCAAAACAGATATACCATTTTGGATACTGTTGAGAGGAATCGCCTCTCAGGGGAAAGCAGCAGCAGTCAAACCCGTTGCATCACGGTTGGTTCTGCTGCGCGCGGGGGGGGGGGGTCAAAGTGTGCCAGTGCAATAGTTATACTCAATTGTGAGGGGAATAGATAAGCATTTCTGTGGTTGCAAATGAGATTCCAGAACGGTATGTTGCCTCCTTGTTGTTAGAATCCAGGGTGTCTCAGAATGGATACAGGAAATTCTGGAGGGGGAGGGTGAACACCAGTGGTCCTGGTACACATTAGTACAAACAATATAGGTAAAAAAAGAGATGCGGTCCTAAAAGCAGAATACAGGGAGCTAGGAAGAAAGAAATTGGACCTCAAAGGCAGTGATCTCATGATTACTATGGGTGCCACATACTAACCTGAGTGGTAATGAGAGGATATATCAGATGAATATGTGGCTGAAGAGATGGTGCTATGGGAGGGTTTTAGATCCCAGAGGCACTGGGGAGGTGGGAACTGTACAAATTGGATGGGTTACACCTGAGCAGGACTGGGACTGATGGCCTAGGAGGGCTGTTTGCTAGAGCCGTTGGAGAGGTTTTAAACTAATATGCCAGGGGGCTGAGAATCTATGTAAGGAGTCAGGCAAGGAGAGAGCGAGGACAAAAATGAAAGGTAGAAAAGGTAATAAGAAAAGTGATAGGCAGAGAAACCAAGGACAAAATTCAAACAGGGCTATAGAGAAAAATACTGGGTGTGAGACAAGCAATGTTAAAAAGTCAAGCTTAAAGACTGTGCCTTCATATGTGGAGCATTTGCAATAAAGTGGATGAACTAATTGCACAGATAGATGTGAACAGATATGATATAGTTGAGATTATGGAGACATGGCTGCAGGATGACCAGAGATAACAACTGAATGTCCCAGTATTCAGTATTTAGGAAGGACAGGCATAAAAGAAAAGATGCTTGAATGTCACTGCTGGTTAAAGAGAAAATTAACACAATAGTGAGAAAGGATATTAGCTCTGACAATATGGGTAGAGTTGAGAAATACCAAGAGGTAAAAAACATTAGTGGCTGTCACATATAAATCCCAAAACAGCAGTGGTGATGTTGGGATGGCATTAAACACAAAATTAGAGATGCATGTGATAAGGGAATATCAGTGATTATGGATGATGTTAATCTGCACATAGATTGGGCAAATCAAATTAGCCACAATGCCATAGAGAAGGAATTCCTGGATTATATACAGGATGGTTTCCTTGACCAATATGTGGAGGAACCAACTAGAGATCTGGCCATCTTAGACTGTACACTGTGCAATGAGAAGGGAATCATTGTCAATCTAGTTGTGCGAGACCCCTTGGGATGAGCGACCATAACAGGAATTTTTATCAAGATGGCGACTGAAGTAGTTGATTTGGAGACTAAGTGCTGAATCTTAATAAAAGAGACTATGAAGATATGAGGTGTAAGTTAGCCTTGATAGACTGGGGAGAGTTACTTAAAGGGATGACTGTGGATAGGCAATGGCAAACATTCAAGGAACACATGGGAGAACTGTAACAACTGTTTATTCCTATCTGGTGCAAAAGCAAAATGGGTAAGAGGGCAATCCATGGCTTACAAAGGAAATTAGAGATAGTATCTGATCCAAGGGAGAAGCATACTCGTTGGCCAAGAAAAATAATAGGTCTGAGGATTGGGAGCAGTTTAAAATTGAGCAAAGAAGGACCAAGGGATTGATTAAAAAGAGGAAAACACATACAAAAGTAAGCTTGCAGGGACTGACACTAAGGATTTTTATAGGTACGTGAAGAAAAAGAGGTTGGTGAAGACAAGTGTAGGTCCTTGAAGACAGAAATGGAGGAATGTATAATAGGGGACAAAGAAATGGCTGAGCAACTGAATACATACTTTGGTTCTGTCTTCACAAAAGAGGACACAAATCAGATACCAGAAATGTTGGAGCATGCAAGATTTAGTGAGAGGGAAGAACTGAGGGAAATCAATATTAGTAAAGAAATGGTGCTGAAAAAAATTGGCAGGACTGAAGGCAGATAAATCCCCAGGGCCTGATAATCTACATCCCAGAGTACTTAAGGAAGTGGCTCTAGAAATAGTGGATGCATTGGTGGTCACCTTCCAGGATTCTATAGCCTCTGCAAGATGACCAGTCCCTGCAGATTGGAGGGTAGCTAATGTCACTCCAATATTCAAAAAGGGAGCTAGAGAGAAAAAGGAATTGTTGACTAGTAAGCCTAATACCGATAGTAGAGAAAGTCCTTGAATCCATAATCAAGGAATTTATAGCGGAGCACTTAGAAAGCAGTGGCAGGATCAGACAGAGTCAGCATGGATTTATGAAGGGGAAATGATGCTTGACAAATCTGCTGGAATTCTTTGAAGATGTAACTAGCAGAGTTGACAAGGGGGAGTCGGTTGATATGGTATATTTGGAATTTCAGAAAGCTTTCGACAAAATCCCGCACAAGAGATTATCATGCAAGATTAAAGCACATGGGATTGGGGAAGTGCATTGAGATGGATAGAAAACTGGTTGGCAGAGAGAAATTAAAGGATCATTTCAAATTGGCGGTTAGTAACTAGTGGGGTGCCACAGAGATAAGTGCTGGGACTCCAACTATTCACAAGATATATTAATAATTTGGATGAGGGAACAAAATGCAACATCTCAAAGTTTGAAGATGATACCAAGTTAGGTGGGAGGGTGAACTGTGATGATGCAGAGATCCTTCAGCATGATCTGGACAGGTTGGGTGAATGGGCAAATCAATGGCTGATGCAGTATAATTTGGATAAATGTGAGGTTATTCACTTTGGAAGCAAAAACAAGAAGGCAGATTACAACCTGAATGGCTGTAAATTGGGAGAGGGAAGTGTGCAGCGGGACCCGGGCATCCTTGTGTGCCAGTTGCTGAAGGGAGCATGCAGGTGTAGCAGTAGGTAAAGAAGGCATATGTTGGCCTTCATTGCAAGAGGTTTTGAGTATAGGAGCAGGGATGTGTTATTGCAATTATACAGGGCCTTGGTGATGCCACACATAAAATATTGTGAACGCTTTTGGACTCCTTTTCTGGAGAAGGATGTTCTTGCTCTCAAGGGAGTGCTGTGAAGGTTTACCAGGCTGATTCCAGGGATGGTGGGACTGATGTATGAGGAGAGATTGACTAAGTTAGGACTGTTTTCGCTGGAGTTCAGACAAATGAGGGGGGAATCTCATAGAGACTTATAAAGTTCTAACAGGACTAGAGAGGGTAGATGCAAAGAGGACATTCCCAATGTTGGGGGGGTCCAGAACCAGGGGTCACAGTCTGAGGATACAGTGTTGACCATATAGAATGGAAGTGAGGAGACATTTCTTCACTCAGAGTGGTAAGTCTGTGGAATTCATTACCACAGGAAGTAGTTGATGTCAAACCATTGAATGTATTCAAGAGGCAGCTAGATATAGCACTTGGGGTGAACGGGACCAAAAGATTATGGGGAGAAAGCAGGATTAGGTTATTGAGTTGACAATCAGCCACGATCATGATGCATGGCGGTACAGTCTTGAAGGGCCAAATGGCCTCTTCCTGCTCTTATCTTCTATGTTTCAATGTTTCTGTGTAACCATATTGATGGGAGTCTGGAGTCACATGTTGGCCAGGCTAGGTAGGGATGACAGATTTTCTCCCCTGAAAGGCCGTTAGTGAGAACGTCAGACTATGGTCACTTACTGAGACTAGAATTTAATACCAGATGTATTATCTGAATTTAAATTCCATCACATGCCATGGTTGGATCTGAACCAATATCCACAGAGCATTAGCCTGGCCCTCTGGATTACTACCATCAACCTACCACCACCTTCCAATAATTCACTATGCAATGTTTTCTGTGATTTTTGCTACTTTTCATGGTCTTACCGTGGTAAGTGCTGAGTCTGTCAACTCATTCAAAACTTTTAATTTATGTTTAGCTCATCCTGTATATTTTGCAGAATATAGATATAGGCCAATTTTTCTTCTAAATGTGGTAACTGAATTTGCCTTTCACTTTGCTGCTTGCCTGATGACCTCATCTAACCCTTAAGTTTTGCATGATTCCCCAATTCAAACTCCTTCATGTAATATCATCTGAAAATTAAATAACATTGTATTCAGCCTCGCAATCCTGTTAATCCTGCACTACAACAAAATAATAGCACAGCAAGACTACCAAAGTACCCAAGAGTATAATATATGTGGCATTAGCAGATTTCTCAAATGATCTGCAAAGGCTGAAATTTCCCAGCCCAGTCAGTAGAATCGTCCAGTCCCGCCAATGGCAACTTATGCACAGAGTGTTCCTCTGGTAGTGGAGGGTATGGGGCACACAAAATCCCACAGACCAGAAGCCAGACTGGAAGCACACGCCTCTGGCCAATGATGAGCTGCCTCTGCCAGCAGAAGTCACGCCGCAAAGGGGCGGTCTCATGAATAGGGTGAAATTTGATCATATTTTGACTATGTGTGAACCCAGGTGGGAAAAACGGGAATAGCTCACTAGCTCCATGTTTTTTAACACTTTGTCAAAAGAAGTCCTGGAGGTGGGTCTCACAATGTCATGCTGGTGGAATGAATGAGTCCACCCTGCCAGAAAGCTCGGCTTTCAAGAAATCAGGGCACCTTGAACGAAAAAATGGAAACCTCCCCACCGCAGAGCACTGTACTTGCTGAAGTGAACACGTTCTCTTTTCCACCAGGGAACCCCAATGTACCTCCTCAACGGAAGCACCCCCACAGGCAGGGGACAGTGCCAAGGCACAGTAGCAGAGGGCACCACCTAGACATGTACTTACCTGTGCGCTTCTGGGGGATTCACTTCACCAGATCTCCTTTCATCAGGACCTGTTGTAAACCCCATCGATGTGACGTCATGTCGGCCGGCAGGGGAAATCTTAACATAGGGGAATAATAGGATGGGAAAACCTACTAATAATATTTAAACGTATGGTAAAGGGATTTCCAACCTTTCATGGTAGGAACCCCATTACATCATTGACAGGCAAGCCTGGACAATCTGAAATGCAAACCCGCTGGCATAAAAGCTATTTGTGGATTCCCATTGAATTCTCTCACCCTCCACAGCTTTCCCACCAGCTGAAAATGGGGATGGAGAATTCATGTCAAACACATTCATGTCAACATCAATGCATCTGGGGTACCAAAGTGGGGAAAACATTGAAGTCATTAGCTGTTTTGGAGTAGAGCTGCAATGACCAAAAATGATTTTGAGAAGAACTCTCACTTGGTGCCTTTCTAGAAGATTCATAGAATCTCCACACTGCAGAAGGAGGCCATTTGGCCCATTGAGTCGGCACTGATTCTCTGACAGAGTATCTTAGCCAGTCTCTCTCCCCCATCCATCCCCCCAACCCTACATATTTACCATCGCCAATCCATCTAACCTACACATCTTGGACACCAAGGGGCAAACTAGCATGGCCAATCCACCTAATCTGCACTTGTTTGGATTGGGAGGAAATCAGAGCACTTGGAGAAAACACACGCAGACACGGGGGGAATGTGCAAACTCCACACAGACACTCACCCAAGGCCAGAATTGAACCCATGTCCCTAGCACTGTGGTTTCAAAAAGGCAAAATATACCTTTCTTCACTTCAAGGCAACAGAACCAGTCCAAAATATTCTTGCAGGGTATGGTGCCACTATGTTGGCCATGAAAGCCCTGCCATTTCAATGGCTCTCTTAAATGAAGACAGACAAGAACCTTCCAAAACAAGTACATAAAAGTAGGCCACTGGACCGGGGCAAGCGCAATTTCAGACAGACAAGAAACAAGTAGCCAGCAGCAGATTGTTGAGTGGAGGTAGGGCTGGCTACCAATAAGGTTTTCAATGGTGCGTTGGAATACTCAAATCTAGAGGGAACAAAGGCATGAATGAGGGTTTCGGCAGCAGATGAGCTGAGACAGGTGTGGCAAACATATAGTTGTGATATTATAGATTTTGTAAAAATGTTAATCTTGCTTTTGGGTGACACAAGTAGTCTTAAAAATGCATACCAAAAGTGACCTGACTTTTTACAACTGCAGAGGCTCAGATTTTTGGGGCCCCTGTGATAGGTTTTATGATAGCAGAGCTGGTTTGCCATTGCCTTCTGGCAGGATGTTCCGATTGCACTGAATCAATGATCAGTTGTGTTGCTTGCCAGCTGTGCCACCAGGGCACTCACCACCACCTTCGGTGAGACCAGAAGATCCCGCTGCTGAAAAGAACAGAAAATCTAGGCCAGATAGTTCCAAGTGGTTTGCAAATAGCCATACTCAGACATGTGAAGCCATTTGAAATTCAACATGTGTTTCCACGAGGGTAAATGGAAACTCATTGACAGTGGCTTCCCTGGAGGTGTAAATGGTTCGCTCCTATCTCACCAAATCTGGAAGAATGGGAGCCTTTCAAGTTAATGGCTGAGAAATGACTTTGAGGCTGGCGACAGGGTTGGTACAGTGGCACAGTGGTTAGCACTGCTGCTTCACAGCTCCAAGGTCCTGGGTTTGATTCCTGGCTCTGGTCACTGTCTGTGTGGAGTTTGCACATTCTCCTCATGTCTGCATGGGTCTCCTCCGGGTACTCTGGTTTCCTCCCACAGTCCAAAGATGTGCCGGTTAGGTTGATTGGCCATGCTAAGAAATTGCCCCTTAGTATCCAGGGATGCGTAAGTTAGAGGGATTAGTGGGTATAATATGTGGGGATATGGGGGTAGGGCCTGGATGGGATTGTGTTCGGTGCAGACTCGATGGGCCGAAGGGCCTCTTTCTGCAATGTAGGGTTCTATGATCTATGATCACTATGATCTATGAAACTGAAAAGGTTAATTACCTTAGCTAAAAGGCAATGGGGCTATGCCCCCTAGACCCTAGTTAACACAATATCTAACATAGAAGCATGATTTGACAGTTTGAGATAGCAGCCATTTTGAGTTTTGAACTGTATAAAGTTTGGCTGAGAAGTTTTGTGCGCAGAATCTAGAAGACTTCTGGAAGACAATTCCAGCCTGCAGCTTTCGACTGAACTAAATACAAACAGCCTATCAGATTTGGATTTCTCTTTGCAACTGACAATGACAGAGGAAGTTGTCCAGAAATCGTCACTATTATACTGAAAAAGGAATCCAGGCAGTCTTTAAGTATTGTGCTGGCAGAGCCAGTAAAGAAAGTAGACCTTCGCTAGCTTCCCAAAGCTGCTCTGCCTGCTGTATTCACCTGAAAAGACAAAAAACTGACAAACTACAGAAGCCATTACAGCTGCTGAACACAACTCTTTGACTTTAGCCCTTCAATCCACACAACCAACATTTCAACTGCAAGCTATAGACCTCAAATGATATGTGAGAGTGTGGAACTAAATATACCTTTGTAAGTCTTTTATCCTTATCTATATTTTGTAATCAGTTATTTTATTACTCTTACTTATCTGACTTACAGCAGTCATTTCATAATAAACAAATCTTTATCTTGTTCAAGACTAAAGCTTTGCTGCCGGTTATTTTTCAATTGAATCACTTACAAATTATAAAAAAGGAACTACATACATGCTACACGCACACACACAAATTGTTTGAGAGTATCATGACCAGAGAGATGCTCTCTCGTGACACAGGGCAGTTACCTGCTGTCTAAGGAATGGGATCTCTGTCTCCTTAAGAACTTGCATCCAGTCCCCCTTCTCAGCACTGAGCATAATATCTTTGCTATGGTGTTGGTTTCGTGTCTTGGCCCCATGCTGGATCACATAATCTACCATGATCGTCCTATACTGTCCTGGACTGCAGAATCCATAATAACATCCATCCAGTCCAGGATGTAATCCATTATTCCCAGAGGGTTGGTCTATCAAGTGCTGTTCTGTCTCTCGACCAGGAGAAGGTATTCAACAAGGTGTATCACAAATACTTATTCAGGATTTTGTGGGCATTTGGATCAGGATGCATTTTATTGTCCAGATCCAACTTCTGTATGCCATTGCAGTGTCTAATTAAGGTGGGCAGTTCCCTGACAGCAGGCCTTTGCTTTGGGAGAAGAGTTTGTCAGGGTTGCCCTATGTATGACCAGTTACATTCCATTTGTTGCAAGGTGCGTTTCCTGCACCTCTTGTGCAGGAAACTGTCAGGATTGGTTCTACATGAGCTGGACATTGGGGTGGCCCTTTCAGCTTAAGCTGGCAACATGTTCACAGACCTGCGGAGATTGCATGACTGACAGGAAGTTTACTCTGCTGCATCTTCTGCAATAATCAACAGGGACAAATGTTCTGGACTCTGAGAATGGAATTTTCCTGTCCTACTCACCATGGGAATCATAGTGGGAGGGATGTGGACCATGCATTGGTCCTTCGACCTCAGGGAAATTTTCCAGTTCTGGAGCGAGTGCGGCCAGAAAATCCTAACCCTAGTCACTGGAAGATGAACTTCCTACCGGAGGAGCTCAGGCTTTTTATCTGGAGCATGAACAGTCTCCCCTACCTGGGAGTCTATTGCTGTCCTGCTGAGGAATCCTAGCTGACAAACTGGCAGGAGCTGGAGGCCAAAATCACCGCTCACCTGGAATGCTGACAGGACTGCTTCAAATGCTTTCCTCGAGGGGGTCAAGTATTGGACATAAACAAGCTGAGTGCTTCCATGCTATTGGCTGCTCACTTTAACCCTTCCATCACAGTTTGTCACATAGATTTAGAAGTTGGTCATTGACTTTTTATGTGATAAAAGGCTGCAGTGGTTCGCTGTAAGTCTTCCATTTAGGGAGTGTAACTTAGTATCCAGATAGCGACCTTCCGCCTTCAGACCCTGCAGTGATACCTTTGCTTTGCGTTCCCTCCTAGATAGTGTGCTCTGATGGTGTATTTCTTCTGCCAGCTACATGGCCGGATGTGCAGTTCTGTTTATAGATCTGAGGGGGTCTTTGTAACTTGTTACAGATGCTGCCCATCTTAACCAAGGACGGATCAAATCTGGAGCATGGTCATCTCACGCCAGTTACCTCTGTCAGGAGTGATGGCTGTTATCAGGGATCTGCTATTCTGAAACCTTCACTGTAATAACTTATGGTAGCTGGTGGAGAGGAGGGCTGTGGCTGCTGAAATGACCATAATTGGGGAGGTGCTGGGTGATAGAGGAATGGGCTAGGTGACTATTTTTGAACAGGCATGTTGGGGATTGGTGGGCATCCAACACTTTAAAAGGTGGTGCTTAGGCCCAGTGGCATGCAAGGTCTGCTTAGACAGAATTTCACATTGGCTGCAAGTCCCCAACCCTCCCTCAAAGCCAGTGCCCCACAATCTAAGTCACCTCACAGAAATGCTCTTTGTGCTCTTAAGCACAGTGTGGTAGGTTTCCTGAACAGGCTGCCACTAAACGCCTTTCACCTCCTTGTCTTTGTCTACCATCTGGACACACCTGGCATATTGTGATATGACCCAGCAGCGGAAGTCCCCAGTGGAGGGCTCTTTACACAGCAGTCCTTACCACTGGGGACCTGGGATGGAGGGTGTTGGCTGTTGCATGCAGAAGTCAAATGCAACCATAGGTTGTATTGGTTCACAGACTCCCAAGATGCATGTGTCTTGTGTGGCTTATAAAATCCATGGACCATGCATATTAAGTTGCCCTAGTCTGCACCTCCTTTTTAGTTTTCTGAAAGACCTGATTTTAATTTGGTTGCACTTCAGCCCCATCTTTTGATCTTTGTGCACATGGTGTGGATGGTGACAGGAAAGGAGGAAGACCTCTTTGTAGTCCTGCTCCTAGGCCTGGTCTAGCTGCCCATTAATAGTTACAGGCAAGCTGATGGTCAGGGGGATCATCTGTCCTGAAAGTCTGCCTCTCTACCATGGTTATGTTTGCTGCCGGATGTCCTTGGAAAAGGAGCACGCAATGTCCTCCAGTGCAATTTAGGCCTTCTATGCTTGGGGGGCACCTTGGGGCCTGGGATGTTTTATCAAATCTCTTCATCCAAAGTTTGTTTTGATGTTTTATATTTCCTTTGAGATTCTGTTTACTTTGATGCACTATCTCATTAAGGGACTGCCTTTTAATTTATCCCTCAATTTACTGATTTAATTTATTTGGTTACATGGTACCCTGATTTATTTTGTTTGGTTAACTGAAAAGAAACATAAATTATTAGCTTACGGATCACTTTGAGGAAATGCCTTTTAAATGTTCATGACACAGCTGAGTTGAGCTATTGAGATTGAAATATTGGACCTTAAAGATAGTTTGAATATGTGGTCAGAAGCTCATCTCAGTCAAATATGACTCAAAGGTTGCAAACTGATTGATTTATTCTCAAACTATTGTGAGGGAGAGGGATGAAGTCAGTAACTAGGGAACAGAGTTTTGTGCAGGAACCAAAAACAATAGCTTCAGTTTTCCAGTACTGGATATCAGATAAGCAGTCTGTTAATTTAGCAACAGTGGAGAAGTCAATATGGTTATATGGTAGAGCAGGAGGATGTCAGCATACCAGTAAAAACTAATGTAGTGCTTTTGGATGATGTCACCGAGAAACTGCGTTGACAGGGGTCAAGGATAGATCCTTGGGCGACACCAGAGGTAACAGTGTAAGAGCAAGAAGAAAAGCTGTTACAAGCTATATTCTGGCTGTGATTAGATAAGAATATAAGGTGAGTGCAGTTCCATCTTGTTGAATGACAGTGGACAGGTGTTAGAGGAGGATGATGTGGACAACCATGTCTAAGGTTGCGGACAGATCAAGAGGATGCGGAGGAATAATCTGCCTTTATCACAGTCACATAGTAGGGGCAATTCTACCACCTCGCTGTGCTACTTTTGTAGCACAGCAGGCCAGGGCCTCTAGCTGAGGTCATTTTGCAGCTCCCCACTGGGCGCCACGGCTTCCACAAGTCTCTGGCTACCAGATTTCCAGCACCGTAAGCGCTGTGTCGGAAATCTGGATGACTTGGGATATTGAGGCCCTAGTCAAGAAGAAGAAAGAAGCACAAGGCAGCTGGGATCAAGTAAATCTCTTGAAGAGTATAGGGGGTGTAGGAGTAGAGTTAAGAGAGGAATCAGGAGGGCAAAAAGGGGACACGAAATTGTTTTGGCAGATAAGGCAAAGGAGAATCCAAAGAGCTTCTACAAATACATGAAGGGCAAAAGAATAACAAGGGAGAGAGTAGGGGGTCTGAAGGGGTTAACAAGGTAATCTATATGCGGATCCACAGAGATGGCTGAGATCCTAAATGAATATTTCTCATCAGTATTTACTGTTGAGAAAAGCATGGATATTAGGGAACTTGGGGAATTAAATACTGATATCTTGAGGAGTGTACATGTTACAGAGAAGGAGGTGCTGGAAGTCTTAAAGTGTATAAGGTAGATAAATGTGCGGGACCTGATGAGGTATATCCCAGGATGTTATGGGAGGCTAGGGAGGAAACTGCGGGTCCCCTAGCCAAGATATTTGAATCATTGATAGTCACGGGTGAGGTGCCTGAGGATTGGAGAGTGGCAAATGTTGTGCCTTTGTTTAACAACGGCTGCAGGGAAAAGCCTGGGAACTACTGGCCAGTGAGCCTCACATCTATGGTGAGTAAATTGTTGGAAGGGATTTTGAGAGACAGGATTTATAGACATTTAGAGATGCAAGGACTGATTAGGGACAGTCAGCATGGCTTTATGAGTGGAAAATCATGACTCACAAATTTATTTGAGTTTTTTGAAGGGGTAACCAAGAAGGTAGATGAGGGCAGTGCAGTTGATGTTGTCTACATGAACTTTAGCAAGGCCTTTGACAACGTACCGCATGGTAGGTTGTTACATAAAGTTAAATCTCACGGGATCTAGGGTGAGGTATCTAAATGGCTATAAAATTGGCTTCTTGACAGAAACCAGAAGTTGGTCATAGAGAATTGTTTTCTAAACTGGAGGCCTGTGACCAGCGGTATGCCTCAGTGATCAGTGCTGGGCCCACTGTTATTTGTCATTCATATTAATGATTTGGATGAGAATATAGAGGGCATGGTTAGTAAGTTTGCAGGTGACACCAAAATTGATGGCATGGTGGACAGTGAGAAAGGTAATCTCCAACTGCAGTGGGATCTTGATCAATTCGTGGGCTGATGAATGGCAGATGGAGTTTGATTTAGACAAAAGTGAGATGATGCATTTTGGTACATTGAACCAGCGCAGAATTTACTCAGTTAATGGTAGGGCATTGGGGAGAGTTACAGAACAAAGAGATCTAGGGGTATTTGTTCAAAGCGCCTTGAAAGTGGTATCATAGGTGGACAGAGTGGTGAAGAAGGCATTTGGCACGCTTAGTTTCATTGGTCAGAACACTGAATACAGGAGTTGGGACATCTTGTTGAAGTTGTACAAGACATTGGTAAGTCCACACTTGGAATACTGTGTGCAATTCTAGTCGCCCTATTATAGAAAGGGTATTATTAAACTAGAAAAAGTGCAGAAAAGATTTACTAGGATGCTACTGAGACGTGATGGATTGAGTTATAAGGAGAGGCTGAATAGACTGGAATTTTTTTCTCTTAAGTGTAGGAGGCTGAGGGAAGACCTTATAGAGGTCTATACAATAATGAGGGGTATAGACAAGGTAGATAGTCAACATCTTTTCCCAAAGTCTAAAACTAGTGGGCATAGGTTTAAGGTGAGAGAGGAGAGATACAGAAGTGTCCAGAGGGGCAATTTTTTCACACAGAGGGTGGTGAGTGTCTGGAACAAGCTGCCAGAGGTAGTAGTGGAGGCCGGTACAATTTTATCTTTTAAAAAGCATTTAGATAATTACATGGGTACAATGGGTATAAAGGGATATGGGCCAAATGCGGGTAATTGGGATTAGCTTAGGAGTTTAAAAAAAATAAGGGCAGCATGGACAAGTTGGGCTGAAGGGCCTATTTCCATGCTGTAAACCTCTATGACTCGATGACTCTAAATCGGCCTGGTGCTGCATAAATCATGGTAATATGTATTATACCATATAAGTTCAATATCATTAGCAGGCCCAGGACTGAATGTTGCCCTCTCGCTCTCCCCCTCCCCCCTATCCTGGAATGGTTCACTCCAGAGGGATTTAGTATGGCTCTACTAGTGAGGGGCTGGTAGCCCAATCCCTCTGGAGTGAAGAGGGAGCAATCAAGGCCCCCCAAATGGTTGGCCCAGTGCTAATCTGGGCCCCCGGCACTTAGCTCTGTCCATTCAGGGAGTAGTAATGAGGTGGGGCCCAATGGGGGGTGGAGACGATGGGGGGGGTGGGGGGGGGTGCAGTCAGTAGCCACTCCGTATTTGGGCTGAGTGACAGATGGAGGAAGGCCAGTGATTAGAACATAAGAACATAAGAACATAAGAAATAGGAGCAGGAGTAGGCCATCTGGCCCTTCGAGCCTGCCCCGCCATTCAATAAGATCATGGCTGATCTGTTGTGGCTCAGTTCCACTTTCCCGCCCTCTCCCCATAACCCTTAATCCCCTCTCTTATCAAAAACCCATCAACCTGCTTCTTAAAAATATTTAGCGAGGCAGCCTCCACCACTTCAACGGGCAGAGAATTCCAGAGATTCACCACCCTTTGAGTGAAGAAGTTCCTCCTCAACTCCGTTCTAAACCGCCCCCCCTTTATCTTGAGGCTGTGCTGGCCGTTGGGTGGGTGGGTGGGAGGGGAGGGGTCAGCCTTCTAGAGAGGAGTTGGGGCTGCCGGTCAGGTGGGAGGGAACGGGGCTGTGCGGATGGGGAACACTGAGGCTGGTTGGGAGCAGAGTGTGGCTGGCCCGGGCATATTTGGCGAACCAGCAATTGGGCCATGCAAGGATCACAGGGCTGGCCAGCAATTGGAAGGCCTGCAATGTGGCTCCACTGCACATGCGCTGGTCTCAGCACTGACAGGTTGACATATGTGCAGTGGCCCACTCAATGCTATGCTGCCAGCCTCCCCAGCAGTAATACGATTTTTGGAGTGATTTGTGCTGGTGCACTCTTCAGTGCACAGAGTGTGGGGGATTCATTTTGGAAAAAACTGCGTGATTTACTCTAGTTTTTACACAAATTTGACACTTAGAATTTTTTTGGGAGAATCGCTCCCGGGATGTCAGATATGACCGTCAGTATTGTGGCAGGGTGGAAATTTGATTGGAGGGATTCAAGCATGTAACTCTGGGAAAGATGGGGATGGATTTGGGAAGCAACAATAGTCTGACTGGACAATTGGCCATGATGTGGATGTGCCGGCGTTGGACTGGGGTTTCCGAGGGAAACCTCGAAAGCTTGTGCGTTTACTATCAAATAAGTTGGTTGGACTAAAACCTGGTGTTGTCAGACTTTTTACTAGACAATTGGCACCAGCATATAGAAGTAGAAAACAGAGATGAGGTTCATAAAATGAGTGTATTGGACTGGAGTCTGATGTTGCAGCTGTATAGAACGTTGGTTAGGCCACATTTGGAGTACTGTGTCTAGTTCTGGTTGCCACACTACCAGAAGGATGTGGAGGCTTTGGAGAGAGTGCGGAGGAGGTTTACCAGGATGTTGCCTGGCATGAAGGGTCTTAGCTATGAGGAGAGATTGGGTAAACTGGGGTTGTTCTCCCTGGAAAGATGAGAATGAGGGAAGACCTAATAGAGGTGTACAAAATTATGAAGGGTATAGATAGGATGAACAATGGGAAGCTTTTTCCCAGGTCAGAGGTGATGATCACGAGGGGTCACAGGCTCAAGGTGAGAAGAGCGAGGTATAACTCAAGATATCAGAGGGTCGTTTTTTACACAGAGGGTGGTGGGGGCCTGGAATGCACTGCCAAGTAGGGTGGTGGAGGCAGACACGCTGGGATTGTTTAAGACTTACCTGGATAGTCACATGAGCAGACTGGGAATGGAGGGATACAAACGAATGGTCTAGTTGGACCAATGAGCGGCGCAGGCTTAGAAGGCCGAAGAGCCTGTTTCCTGTGCTGTACTGTTCTTTGTTCTTTTTATTACTCGAGAAGGGAGTATTTGCATATTAAACTAGAACTGATTCAGAAGAATGGAATGCATTGACAGGATCACAATGGACATATACAAATGCAAAAAGGGTACTGAGCAAGGTAGGTGAAATAAAACACAAATAGCCACATGGAAATATGATGCAGTGACAATAAAGGAAACATGGCTTACAAACAGTGAGGACTGAGCACTTTATATTCAAGGATATAAAGTGGTCAGAAAAGGAAAGGGAGTAAAAAATGAAGGTGATTAAGGAAGACATTGTCATATTGGAAAGGGGGGATATCCTTGAAGGAAAAGGACGGAATCCATTTGGTTAGGCTTGAGAAGGAAAAAGATTATCATGCTACTGGGACTATCCTATAGGTCTGCAAATAGTGAAAATGATTGAGGAGCAAATCTGCAGGGAAATCATACAAATGTACAAGAACTATAGAGTGGTAATATTGGGGAACTGTAATTATCCAAATATCAAGTGGGATAGTGATAGAATAAAGAGTGATATGTTTAGGAGAACCTCCTTGGTCAGTATATTTTCAACCCAACGAGAAAGGAATTGATGCTGGGAAATGAGGTGGGTCAAGTGGACCAAGAGTCTATGAGCTAACCCTTGTTAAGAATAATCATTTGTCTCAAATAGCTTTTAGACAAATAACGCAGAAGAGCAAGGAAAGATCTGAAGTCAAATACCTTGCCTTGTAGATTCATTTCACCTAAACTCAACACTTGTTTTTGAGTTTTTGGGTTGAATGTCTTCCCACTGACAGCAGAAGAAAAATGCTGTTTTCTGAATGAATCCATCACTAACAGATTAATTTCCTATTGCGCCTGTATTAAGTTTATGGGTCTAAAGTGGTACTACTGCTCCTGATTGGTTTATTACCACAGGCATGATTAAAATTCAACTCTATTTCAGCCTTTAAAACCAGCCTTAGGGATGTTTGCATCCATGGAGATGTTCCTGGCTGAAGTCAAGGCCAAGAAAGCAAAGTTTTGGCACCGAGAGTAAAAGTCCCTGAACAGCAGTTATGGAGGGAAGCGGCAGAGCACCACTCCCATTATCCAAGAACTGGCTGCTAATGCTACAAGGAATTCAATGATCCTTCAAGTAGCTGAAAAAATCCAGAGGTGGTGTCAATATGTATCTTCTATCACACATACTGGCTGCACTCATCTGTTATTTTCATGCTCTGGTTTGCAGGGCACTACATTAATACACATGGAATCCTCTCAAAACATTTCAGTACCATCCTAACTAACAACTGCGAGCCTGCCACAAGGGTTTCTGCTAATATTCAAAACTTCTGTTGATCTTCTTAAAGGGACAATGATGAGATCTGCTATGCCATGAGAAAATGATATTCATATTCTTTTAGCATTGTCCCTCACTGCAATAGTGAAGTTCATTCTTAAACATTGTATAAGAAATACAAACAGGTATGAGGAATATCACTATTTGTGAATTATAGGAAGGTAAGTAGACAAGCAGATGGGCAGAAGAGGCTGGAGGCAAAATGGCAACATAAGCTCAAAAAGGCTTGTTATAGGCCTCATGTACTTTCTCAAACTATTACCCTTCATTCAGCATTTCTTCAAGGGAAAATTAGTGGAATTCTCTCATCTAGGCTAAGCCCAATGGCAGGGATGGGGAGTGTTTCCTGCTGTGGACGCCTGGCAAAGCATGCTACATCTTTCAGCTTGACTTCATTAATGCATCAGGGTGTTTTATGCCATCTTCCATGGTGGGGTGGGCTTCTTGACATGCCTCCCACCATATCCGGGCACCTGAAATCCTTGTTATCAGCAAGAATATTAGTTTTCTCTATAACAAATGATTTGGGCTGCAGGGTGGCACAGTGGTTAGCACTGCTGCCTCACAGCGCCGGGGACCCGGGTACAATTCTGGCCTCGGGTCACTGTCTGTGTGGAGTTTGCATGTTCTCCCTGTGCCTGCATGGGTTTCCTCCGGATGCTCCCACTGTAAAAGATATGCGAGTCAGGTTGATTGGCCATGTTGAATTGACCTTTTCTTTTGAGAGATGTCAGGAAGGGGAGGTGAATGTCCGGTGCCCAGATCTAGTGACATCTCCCTGTGTGTCCTCCTCAACTATAATCGAGGTCAGGAGGGATGTTCTTTACCTGGCTGATGGTAGCAGGAGATCCAGTAGGGAAATCAACATGGCATAGGTACAATTAGCCAATGTCCTAAGTGCCCAGGGGGTGCACAGGAGGTTGTCAACTCAATGCTGCAACAGCAAATGAATTTATTTGCTCATCCAAGGTAAGTCTCATTGATTGTTGGAGAAATCCACAAAAATTCCAAAATAATACCTGATTAAAAGACAATTTGATATCCAAAAGGATGCTCGTACATATATGGTTAGATTGGACCTTAATGCAGTTTGCATAATTTTCATGTATTTTCAGCTTGCAAAAAAATTGATGGAATCATAATCATTCCCATGGAAAGTAACATTTGTTGAATTATTTTTCTCTGTAACGAATGCAGGGTGGCGCAATGGTTAGCACTGCTGCCTCACAGCGCCGAGCACCTGGGTTCAATTCCAATCTCGAGTCACAGTCTGTGTGGAGTTTGCACATTCTACCTGTGTCTGTGTGGGTTTCCTCTGGGTGTTCTGGTTTCCTCCCACAGTCCAATGATATGTGGGTTAGATTGATTGGCCATGTTGAATTGACCCTAGTGTCTGGGGAATTAGCAGGCTAAATATATGTGGGTAAGGGAATAGGGCCCAGGTGGGATTGTGGTCAGTGCAGACTTGACGGGTTGAATGGCCTCCTTCTGCACTATAGAGATTCTATGATTGATAAATTTCCACAGAAAGTAATTTATTGTGAATTGCTTAGATTTTTATTGAAATGTTTAGGACCAAATTGAATTGGAATGGATTAGTCAACACCTGACTATAGTAGCAAAGAATATTGTAACAAGGCAGCCAAACTTCATATTATAGTCGGTATCTGAATGTGGGCACAATGTCACAAGGAATAAAAGCTGTTATCAGTGAGAAATAAATATTTTATTTAAAAATCCTTGTCTCAGATTCAGGCAAAATTATAACAGCTAATAATCTCGTGAGCAGCCCTCTGATTGGCAGCTCTTGGAGATAGGACCTTGTCCCAGGCATTTAATTGCCTACAACATATAAAATCAGGTTTGGGCTCCCATAATTGGCTGAGGTGGGCTTATAACCCATAATTTGGAAAATAAATGCACTAGTATTAAAAATGTCCATTAGAACTAACATATGGGTGTTTGTTATAAATAAAACAAATAAAAGCTGTTTTTACATTATGGATTACTTATTTAAATCTTGAATTTTGATACTGGCCATGATTTCACAGAGAAGTGTTGGCTTCTTACACCAGCCAGAATGTTGCAATAAGTCCACCTCAGCCAGTTATGGGAGCCCTGACCCGATATTACATGTTGCAGGCAATTATATGCCTGGGGCAGGGTCCCATCCCCAACAGCTGCTAATTGGAGGGCTGCCATGTCTTCTGTTCCACCACTCCCACTAGGAGTGATGGCAGCTGCTGGTCTGCAGGACCAACAATGAAGGAGGAGGTCACAGAACGCAGGAAAATCAGGCTGGGTTCACTGGGGCCAGTCAAGTAGGCTCCAGGATGGGCCTAGTGAGAATAGGGTCTGTGTCTCCAAGGGTGCAGGGCATCCCTTGCCCTGAACCACAGAATCCCTGATTATTCTGGCCATCCTACCAGTCCTTCATCCCCATCAAATCCACATGGAGGCCAGCAGGGTATCTGGCAGTCTACCCATATGATGAACAGCTTCGTGCTAGTTCTCAATACCTGCGGTGATGGGAAAAGGCCCTTAGTAGCAATTTAATGACCCCAATTGACTTCATGGCAGGTGCCAGTGACAGCAGAAAGGTGATCAGCATGCCATCCTCTACCCTTGCCCCCAGTTTTCTGATTCTTCAGGTTCCCAGCACATCCCTTGATGTCATGTAAATTACTGGCCAATGATAGCAATACTGTCAGCATTCACCATCACTACTATTTTGATACTGACAACAACTTTTGGGCTGGGATTTTATGGCCTCTCTCATCCCAAAACCATAAAACCTCTCCCAAGGTCAACAGACCTTCTCACTGTCCACCCCTCATCCACTTTGCTTCCCATGGCAGGTGGGGTGGTAAAATTCCAGTCTTGGAGTACACACATGAGCACTTGATGTTGATGTCAGTGATTCTACGCTTCTTGAAGTCCCTGCAGACTGCAATTAATTTTTTTAAAAAATCACTGATTGATGAGAACTTCCATTTTCACTGTAATATTGCCAGACATTTTGTCAAAGCTTCTTATCTTGCACTCATCAAGACAATCGCAAAAATACCAATGTCAGGGCAAACAACAACTTTATACTGTAAGGGCTGTGTAATTTGTTGTTTCCCCTGACATAGTGTTAGGAAAGCAAAAATAGTTTCAAGGTATTTATATTTGTACTGGGAAACATTCGATATAAGGTATCGTTTTAAGTGATTTAATGTTTCTGTGCCTAGAAGAGCATTCATGGTGTGCAAAGATATTTGTATGTATGGGGATGGTTCAGTTCCAATTGGGTTTCTATTGTGCTTAAACAGAGCTACAGCATGAAGATTAAATAAATTAGCAATGGTTGCTCAGCAACGAGGGCCCACTTTTTAGAGGGAAGGGATTTCCTTTGTTCTTAGTTTTAGCTGAATTGGTTCGCACTTGGAGACAGTACACTGGAAAATAAACATTTCACATCTCTGTCAGAAAAGCAGGACAGGATAAAGGAACTGCAAAGAGGCAGATGTTCCAAAGATCCAGTTGTCGTTCAGGTAACCAGGGAATTATGGAGATGACTGAAGTTAAGAGATCAGAGACCAAGGTATTGTTTAGGAGATTTCAAGGAAGTTTAAATGATGTTGTAATGATCTAACTATGTTGGGGGTTGTGGGTTTTTAAACGAAAGCAAAAGAATGTAGTGCGTACGTGTAGGGCGTGATTTTCCTGGCTCACCATGTCACCTCGGACTCTGCAGGGGTGGCAATTGGAGGTGGGTTGGGTGAAGTCTGGGGGAGGGGTGAGGGAGTGAGGAGAGAGGCACAGGGAGTGATCAGCAGTTGCTCCCGGATGACTGTTGGTTGGGGGGGTGGGGGGATTGTGGTGACAGGCGATCTCTCGGTGCAGTGGGAGATCAGACACCTGCACAATGGTGCCCCAAGAGCTTAGCAGCCAGCTTCACCAGTGAGATTAGGCTCCGCGCTGTCCCCTTCCTTAGTGAGAATCACATGATAACCACTGTTTTGCATGTGTTCCTTACCTTGATGAAAAACCCGGCAAGAAAATCTATCATTTTCTCACCCATTTGATCCTTAAACCGTGATCTTACCAGCTCACTCAGTCAATCGATTGGCGAGACGAGCCAGTAAGATTGAGCGAGAGGTAAAAAATCAGGATCGGGCCCTGTTTATCGTCTTTTGCTTTCTTACCAGCACTCAGTTGCAGGCAAAATTGGCTTCATGTTCAGAAAGGACACAAAGCCAATTCCCAGTGAGTCCTGGGTGCTATCATCTGAGCTCACTTGAACTTACCTCCTCACTGGCTGAGATCCTCAATGGCAAGGATCAGATATGCTCCCCACTAACGATGACCAGATATGATGGGCTTGCCAGTGGGACTGGAGACTATTGAAGTCTCCTGGTGGCTGGATGCAGAGCTGGGCAGTGATAGCCCTTGTATTGCCCACTAGGTGCCTAGGCACTGCACTAGGCCACCCTGGAAGTGCCAATGGCAGTGCCAAGACAGCAGGGCTTCGGGGGCAGAACCTGAGGAGTAGGGCCAAGAAGGGGGAGACAGTTTGGGGAGCTCCATAGGGGAAGGGAAGAAGGGGAAACTCTGCAGCAGCAAGGGTTGATCAGTAGAGGCAGTGACATTCGGGTCACTGATTGGGGCTTGGGCAGGGAGGGGGGTGACATCTGGGGGTCTCCATGACTGGAGACCAGACATGATGACTATGTCAAGGGGGTCAGAAGCCATTGAAACTCCCTGGTGATCGGGGCCATGGCCAGACATTGTACATTGAGCAGAGTCAGGGATGTAGCCTTTGTGAGAGTGGGACTGAGTGGGGATGGGCTCTGACTAGGAGGCTGCAATGCACAATGACATGGAGTAATGCAGGGGTGCGGTGGAAGTGGGGAATGCACGAGGGGCTATGGAGGTGGACCAATGCATGAGGGCGGCTATGATAATTTTCTTTCTTGTTGTTAAAACAATTAGGGGCCCTGTTTCTCCGTGTTTTATTAAAAAAGCAAAAGTTACAGGTAGTGGGGGTGGGTGGGAGGGGGGAACTTACCAAAAAAAGTTTAATTGCCAAATGAGCATGAAAACAGGAGAAAATCATACTCATAATTTCGGTGAGCTCCTAGTCCAAAAAAGGCAACATGTGATTCATGACTGTAAGGGAAGTGAATAGTTTAATCTCGCCAGAAAGCTGGCTGCTGACAGTCAGAGGGTGCCACTGTGCACATTCCAATCTCCCCGTTATCTGTGTACAAATATTCATAGAACAGAGAGATCTGTTACTCCAGGTACCTGGGCCCTCCCCCTGGATATCGCTCCCTCCCCCCCCCACCCAACCCTCCCCACTGGATATCACCTCCCTGATTGCTGGGCTCTCTGGTCCATCGCAGGCCTCTGAGCCAAGTGCTGGCCTGATTGCGCCTGGCCGATCACTGCTCCGATACTACCCCAAGGCTGATCAACATCCTGATACCCCTCCCCTGCTGATCACTGTCCCAATATCCCTCAGGTCAATTACCTTCCTGGCTGATCCCCCAGTTGCAGAGTGTGCAGCCCCCCTGCCTGCCTTCCCTTAGGCTCTGCCTCTTCAGGTCCCATCCCTCCCCTTAGGTCCCACTCTTTGGCACTGCCCCATGCCGTATGGGCAATGCCAAGGTACCAGGTAGGCACTTTCAGAGTGCCAGGTTGGCACTGCCCAAGGGGCACCAACCCCTGCCTCCAACCACCTTGGGAGCCTCAATGACCTCCAGTTCCACTGGTGAGGCCATCACATCAGGTTCCCATTGGTGGAGGACCATGATTCTTGTTGGTGAGGGCCTCCACTGGTGAGGCCGTTAAGTCAAGTGAGTCTGGACAACTGCATCTCAGGGTCACTAATAATTTCAAAATAAATTGATGAATATTTAAATCAGCCTTGAGCCTGGTCTGATCATTCTAACTTCACAGTACCAGTGTTACCATGAGAGGGGAGAAACGGGCACAAAGCCAACTTTTTTGCCTTTTTTGCAATCTTAATGGCTTGTCACGCTGATGTATCAGTGGGACAAACTGATAAAATTCTCTCCACACACTTTTGAGCAAAAGTTCCATTCTGGAATCTTCCTGTCCAGTTATAACATCAACTGGGACCGTACCAATAGGTATTCTTGTCATTGTTCAGATGACTGTAAAATGGGAAACTTTGACAAAAAGTTTTTTTTAGCAAAACTCAAATTCTGTAATACAAAGCACTTGTAATATTGCTGTTTAAATTTCTTGAAAAAGTTAACCTATACTAACTGTATATTCATCTATCAATCTTTTCATTATGCTAAAGGTTCCAAATATTTTAATCTAACATATTCTTGTTTTAAAACATGTTTATGATATTTAAGCTTCTGATGTTTATGCCCCAAAACATTATGTAGCTCTCTGTAAGACTTAAAGAAGTGAAAGATAATTAGTGCATTTTATTTCCTTTTTTCATTCATTCATGGGAAATGGGAGTTGCTGGCTAGCTGGCATTTATTACTCATCCCTAGTTGCCTGAAGGCAATTGAGAGTCAACAACATTGCTGTAGCTCTGGAGTCACATGTAGACCAAACTGGGTAAGAATGGCAGATTTCTTTCATAGTCATTAATAAACTCTTGGGCTGGAATTTTACCGCAGATAATGGGAAGGTCTGTTGACCTTGGTCAGGATTTTATGGCTTCAGGATGAGCGAGACCATATAATACTGCCCTAATTCTGAATCTTTTTTTAATTGAATTCAAATTCCACCATCTGCAGTGGTGGGATTTGAACCTGCGTTCCCAGAACATTAGCTGGATTCCTGGATTAATAGTCTGGCAATAATACCTCGAGGCCATCGCTGTCTGTGAGAATGCTTCAATAGTTACCTGTTTAACAATAACAATTCTGCTGGGGATTCCCCCTTGACGTTGAGCCAGATTCAAATTAATATTGGGAATGGTGAAATTTATACCACAAGGTCACTAGATGTTTGGAGTCAGCTTTCTTTGAGATCAGTGGTGAGTTCTAAGCTTCACCGCTGACAGTAAAATCTGGGCCAATAATACCTAATGGTTTTGGTCAACTTTTTGAGAACAGTTATTTCACTGAACTATGTGAAATTATTTTAACTTAGGAATTTTTTCTTGGAAACATCTGATCTAAAGAATGGCGGTGATTCTCCCAAAAAATTTCTAAGTGTCGAATTTGTGTAAAGACTGGATAAATCACATTTTTTTTTCCCCATTAGGTCATGCCCCCTTGGCACTGCCCAATGCTTGAAGGGCAGTGCCAAGGTGCCCCCAGGTATGGGCACTCTGCCCCTTGGGCAGTGCTGGGGGCCCAGGCTTGCACTGCTAAGATGGTAATGCCTAGGGGCACACCCCTGGCAACCTCGATGGCCCCCCTTCACTCCAGTGGGGATGGGCCGCCAGCTCCCCGCAAGTGGGGAACTATATTAAACTCTAGTGGAGTGAAGCACTCCTGGCAGAGGGGAAATGCTAGCGGGTCTGAAGACTTCAAGTTTGAGGTCTGGAGTTGACAGTGCCGGAAGCACGCGGAGACTGTGGTGTTTAGCGGAGAGACTGCAAAACAAACTCTGCCAGAGTCTCCCGGCCCTCTGCACTACAAAAGCAGTGCAGCGGGTTGGGTGAATTGCCCTCATATGAACTGAAGGAGAGAGTTAATTTTTTGTTTGGGCCCAAAATGGACATGATATTGTGGTGGATCCAGGATGCCCACATGAGGCCAGAGTTGGGTGGCTGGAAACATTTTCAGACTTGAATCTTGTTTGAATTTTCTTAGCAAGGTGCAGCTAAGTTCCTGGGCTTTAAACCTTAGGAAATTCTATAGCCATGCTGGTTAATTTCTTAATTTTATGAGAAAGTCCCAGCGTTGAATTTGAGGTAGGATTGAAATGTGAGCTTGGTTTGAAAAGTTCATGGTCCAGGCTTCCATTACTCTAACTTCTGCTTCATTCTGACCCCAGTCCCATCAGTTCTCCCATTATTCAACATTTTTGCCTGGCTTAAAAACTATGGAAGTTGATACTATTTCACACGTACATCTTTTAGCCTGGGCAAATGTATTCAAAACTTTTAAATATAAATTGTTTTCTATTCCCTAAAAAGGAATTCCTCTTTGACAATGAAGTTGTATAACAGCAAGTATTGGTTCCACATTTATCACGGTATCTTGCCATTCATGCCAAGTCAACAATAGATAAAACGTACATTTCCTGTGGATTTAAAATCATGCTAAGAACAAGAACAACGTAGTTACACGTCTAGACGGGTGAAGCCTGATTTAATACTGAGTGGCTTGACTTAAAAGCAGTCATATAGAAATATCCATAGTTACATCACAACCATTTATTTGGCAGAATCAACAATTCAGAATAAATACATATGCCAACACAGAGGGTTCCAGTTCAGATTTCTAAGTTAATTATACTTTAAAAATGTATATTAATTATAAGCAACTGTAGATGGGCAGAAGAATTACCCAAATACAGTCAGTAAATATGTAAACTATTTTAATTAAAGAAAGCCACTTGTTTAAATCAAGAAATTTGATTAGACCCTGAACTAATTTCTTGAAAAAACATCCAAGTATAACTTGTATGTGACAAAACCAATTATTGACTGCATGCACAATGTGGCAGCTAAAAGCAGAAGCCCATTAGATTATTGTAGTATATAATAAAACTTTGCAAATTACTTTTGGGTTTTGAGAAAGGGAACAATGTGGCTAACCTCTTTTGGGAGCACATTAGTTATGTTTCCTCAAAGTTCCCTTTTGTGCTATTTTATTCAAACATTTACCTATTTTTGTTGAAGATCCAACTAGGGAACATGTTATCCTAGACTTGTTATTAGGCGTTGAGAAGATTAATAATCTTGTTGTAATAATCTTGTTTCCCTTTAGGGAAAGTGATCATAACATGATAGAATCCTTCATTGGGGTGGAAAAGAAAAAAGTTTGATCTGAAACTAGGATTCTATATCCAGCAAAGGTACAAGGTGCGAGTTCGCTAAAGTAGATTGGGGAACTTCATTAAAAGGCATGACAGTAGATAGGCAACAGCTAATACCTAAGGAATGAATGTATGCATTGCAATAGTCATACATTCCTTTCTGGCGCAAAAGCACAACAAGGAAAGCGGCTCAACCATGTCTTACAAAATAAATTAAGGATGATAATAAATCCAAAGAGGAGTCATATTACATTGTTACAAATAATAGCAAACCTGAAGATTGGGAGTTCAGTATTCAGCAAAAGAGGACAAAAAAATTGATTAAGAGGGGATAAACAGAGTACAAATGTAAACTTCCAAGTAACTTAAAAGAGGACTATAAATTAAAATCTAAAAAGAGAAAGATTGGTGAAGATAAATGTCTCTTCCGGTCTGAAATAGTAGAATTTATAACAGAGAACAAGGAAATGGCACAGCAATTAAACAAATACTTTAGTCTTCACAGAAAAGAAGATACAAATAAGGGTCTAGTGAGAAAGAGAAATTGAAGGATATTAGTCTATTACTGGAATAATAGTGTTGGAGAAATTAATGGGACTGAAAGCTGATAAATTTACGTAGCCTGATAATCTACAACCCAGGTTACTAAAGGGAATAGTGGATGTGTTGGTAGCCATCTTCCAAAATTCTGTAGTTTATGGAACAGTCTCAGCAATTTGGAAGGTGGGAGATGTAATCTCGTTATTTAAAAAAGGAGGCGGGGAGAAAACAGGGAAATACAGACCAGATAGCCTAACGTAAGTAGTAGGGAAAATGTTTGAGTCTATTGTAAAGAATCTAATAATAGGACACTTAGAAAATATCAAAGGAAGTAGATAAAATCAACATGGGTTTATGAAAGGGAAATCACAGCTTGATAAACCTACTAGAGTTTTTTGACGATGTGACTAATAGAATAGGTAAGAGAGAACTAATGGGTTAGTTTATTTGGATTTTCAGAAAGCTTTCGATAAAGTCCTACATAGGAGATTAGACTGCAAAATCCCCCGGAGTTGAGGGGGTTGAGCTATGAGAAGACGCTGAATAAACTAGGCTTGTACTCGTTAGAGTTTAGAAGAATGAGGGGAGATCTCATTGAGACATATAAGATGATGAATGGGATGGATGGGATAGAGGTGGAGAGACTCTTCCCGCTCAGAAAGGACAGTAGGACGAGGGAGCACAGCCTCAAGATAAAGGGGGGACGGTTTAGAACGGAGTTGAGGAGGAACTTCTTCACTCAAAGGGTGGTGAATCTCTGGAATTCTCTGCCCGTTGAAGTGGTGGAGGCTGCCTCGCTAAATATTTTTAAGACGCGGGTTGATGGGTTTTTGATAAGCGAGGGGATTAAGGGTTATGGGGAGAGGGCGGGAATGTGGAACTGAGCCACGACAGATCAGCCATGATCTTATTGAATGGCGGGGCAGGCTCGAAGGGCTAGATGGCCTACTCCTGCTCCTATTTCTTATGTTCTTATGTTCTTAAAATTAAAATGCATGGGATTGGGGATAATATATTGGCATGGATTGTTAATTGGTTAGTAGACAGGAAAGAGAGTAGGAATAAATGGTCTTTTTGAAGCGGCAGGTTGTAACTAGTGGGGTTCCACAAGATCAGTGCTTGGGCCCCAGCCATTCATAATGTACATCACTGATTTAGATGAAGGAACCAAAAGTAATATTTCCAAGTTTGCCGACAACACAAAACTTGGGGAATTTGAGTGATGAGGAGCATGTTAAGAAGCTTCAAGTTGATTTAAACAAATTGGATGGGTAGGCAAATGATGTAGATCAATGTGAAGTTATTCTCTTTGGATGAAGAAATAGAATGACAGAATATTAATGAAATGATGTATTAGGAAATGTTGGTGTACAAAGGAACCTGGGTGTCCTTTTACATTGGTCACTGAAAACAAGCATTCCGGCACAGCAAACAGTTAGAAGGCAAATGATATGTTGGCCTTCACTGCAAGAGGAATTGGATACAGGAGCAAGGATGTCTTACTGCAGCTGTAGAGGGACTTGGTGAGATCACACTTGCAGTTTGTGTGCACTTTTAGTTTTCTTATCTAAAAAACTATATACTTGCCATAGAGTGCAGCAAAGTTTCATCAGGTTGATTCCTAGGTTGGAAGGATTGTCACACGAGGAGAGATTGGGTCAACAGGGCTTGTGTTCACTGGAAGTTGGAAGAGTGATGGGATCTTATTGAAACATATAAAATTCTCACAGGCCTGGATCGAATAGATGCAGGGAATGTTGTTTCCTCTGGCTGGGTCTAGAACAAAGGGTCACAGTCTCAGTATACAAAGAAGGCCAATTATTCTAAGATGAGAAGAAATTTCTTCACTTAGAGATGGTGAACCTGTAGAATTGTCTACCACAAAAAGGCTGTGGAGGTCAAATAACTGAATATATTTAAGAAAGAAATAGATAGATGAATAGAGTCTAAAGGTATCAAGGAATATGGGGAAAGCAGAGGAGTGTGGTGATAAGATAGAGGGTCAGCCATGATCATGACGAATGATGGGGCAGATTCAAAGGGCCGAGTGGTCTACTCCTGTTCCAATTTTCTGTGTTTCAATGTTCAAACAACTATGCTACCATTGTAATAGGATGCTTAAAAATGAACCTGCCTTAAATCTTTTCAATCAATCTACAATATGTTTCTTTAATCAGTATCAAAACATTGCATATACCCAAGAAGTAATGGACTTCTGCCAGAAGATGCACACCATTGCAAGGAGCTAGTTTCATAGACATCATTGTTGGAAGTATAGATATTGGTATCATGGTCAAAGACCTTTGACAAATAAGTACATTGTAGTTACTCATATTAAAAAAATCCAATCATGCTTAGTGATAGAGAGGTAACGCAAAGTTCAGTTATACACTGTATAGCAGATATTCAAGTGCACGCAACTTATGGCAGTTTTTTAAAAGTTTTAATTACACTGCAGTTCCAGTCAGAATGAAGCTATACCAAAAGCTTGCAGTTAATTAGGTTGACACTATTCCTTACTGATTTCTAGTTATTCCTCATTAAATAGGATTTAATAATAAGTGTTCCAATGTAATCAAAGTTGTCAACATTGGAAGGATATTAAAAGTGAAATTTATGATCAAGAAAAGCAAGAGGTGAGAAACCTAGCTAAACAACTTGAATTGTGTTTATCTTTAGCTGAGACACTGCAAAAAAAAATCCCGTTTTTAAACAGAAATGTGTGTGTCTTAGGCATGCACAGTTATGTTTACTAATCATGATTTTTTGTTTTATTTGTTCACACGTTGTGGGCACAGTTAGCTTGGCCAATGTTTATTGTCCATCCCTAATTGCCAAGGAGAAGGTGGTGGTTGGTTGCCTTCTTAAACTGCTGCAGGCTATGTGGCGTAGGCACACTCAGTGTTGTAAGAAAGGCAATTCCAAGATTTTGATTGAAGCAAAAATGAAAGCACAGCAATATAACTCCAAGTCAAGATGCTCTGGGCTTGGAGAGGAACTTGTAGCTAGTGGTGTTCCCATGCATCTGTTGCTCTTGTCCTTCTTGTTGGTAGAGGTCATTGATTTGTAAGATACTGTCGAAAGAGCCCCCTCTCCAGACAACAGTACCAGAGGGTATTCCCTGGGGGAGATGCTTGGAGCTCTGTGGTTGTGGTGGGAGGAAGGGATTTATGCCCAGGAATGGGGTGGTTCTGTGTCTGTGGGGTCCTTGTCTTTTTCTATTATTATTGGGTGTGCCAATGCCTAAGTTGCTGGTGAGGCGGGCTCCAAATGATTGTGACATTATGTGACCAGCATCATATGGCAGGAAAAAGTGGATACTTACTTATTAAATTATTTGAAGTTGCCTTGGTAAAAATTAATGTTTTTATTAAAAAAAACTTACGGCTTTGCTATATATGTTACATTGGTTAAATTTTGACACTCATTTTCTAAACCAGAAGTCAGAGTAATCAAAACTAAAGTCACTGTAGGCATTATGCTGCACTCTGAACCTGCTATACAGTTTTTAAGTCATGCCAGGCTTGGGGGACAGAAAAACCATTACAAACATAAAATTGTAATTTAACAAAAGAATAACAAACAGGAGTGGAGCAGGCATGTTCATTGAGATGGTTACTTACGTTCACCTCTGTGATAGCTATATCAACAACGCTACCCACAACAATTAAGGCGTCAAATATATTCCATGCATCACAAAAATAGTGCTGCATGTGGAAAAAAAGGGAAAAGACAAGGAAACAATAAAAAAGAAAAAAGGGGAGAGAAGAGAAAATAAGAGAAAGAGGTTACATGTGCACAGTATTTCCTCTTATAGACATGACTATCTCTGAAGAGTTGACCCTCAAACCCTTTGTCATCGACACATCCAGGACTTCAAGCTGTACCAGTTGAGACATGTTAAGTCATTTTGTTATAGAACAGAATTCACACTTTTTTCATCTGATACCCTGATGTGACCTGGGTTGCTTTTCTAATTCTGTGAAGTCTTACCAGTTCCATTCAAGTTCTTGTGGTTAGTGAAACTAATGAAATTAAATATCTGACAAAGTGAAGCTGGTTAAGAAACAAATAAAAAATAGACAGGTGCGATCTGGAAGAGTGTCATGTATACTCACATTGATCTCACTCAGAATGACGTCTATAATGCTGCCAATTACGATGAGGAAGTCAAAAACATTCCAGGGATCACTAAAGTAACCCTACATGGTGCAGGTGGGAAGTGGGGTGGGGTGGGGGGTGAAAGGCAGGTTAGAAGTTGGTCTTAAATTCAAGACTTTATATGGCAAATATTCTCATATTTGATAACCTCAAGATAGCACCACAACATAGTTTTGCACCATTAGTAATTCTTGTGCTGGTCCAAATCACATTTTCATATTATACCAGAAAAACAATTTCTGATTAAAATAACCTACTTTCACCCTTTGTCCTTTTTTTTGGTTACATCATTAGGAGACAGGTGATCTGGTCCCAGACCTCTATCCATATCCCATTGAGTCTGCCTTTAACAGGCAATGATCCTTTCCCTGTTTTTCTCACCATATGGAAATAATGCCTTGTCTTAATTTAGTGTCTCTGTAGTTTTATTGCTGAGATTGAAAGCTCATACGTGGATTAGCCCTACCAGAAAATTCTTTCAGCAACTCATGCCTTTGTACAAACTCAAACAAGGAATTTTAATTAAAGGATTCATTCTTAGCAGTTATGGTGTAGCTTTCTTAGAAGTACTGTTGGTGCATATTAAACTATGTTGGAGGCTTTCACTGTTAATCTTTTGTATCCTGATTTGAAAATAAAAGTCAAGAGGAAGACAATATATTCTTCCCAATGATTAGTACAAGGTGTGCTTTGTAGTTTTAAAAAGATCACTCTTTTTGTTAACAATCTAGAATATTAGGGTTTTAACAACGTGAACTTACACCTCTTTAAAATTAAATATTCATGATAACTTCAACTTCAAAAGTATCATTTTGTGTTTCTGACTCCTGTCCCATCAAGTACCAAACATGTAATTTCAGAAGCTATTAACTTTAATCATAAAGCTCAAACATAAATAGTTTAGGGGCTGGGGCGTGGGTAATGTTAAAACTAGCATTCTCAGGCACAGCACAGACAGGGATATATTTATAGAATGTCACTGAGAAGGGAATTCATAAACAAGTCAATGCTCTTCTAAAGGGGCACAGCCAGCATCATAAAGTTATTGGTAATGAGTTTTTCTCAAGATTTATCAACAATAATTCATGTTGTTAATCAATGTATACCTTACAGATAATGGGAGATGAGATGCAGATGACAGTGCTTCTTTTTCACTTAAAATATATGTATTTTTAAATCCTCTTTTAACATTTGCATGAACATTTATCTTTTTATATATAAACTATTGCAGGAATTGACATTGTTAGATTAAAATATCTACGAGAATCATATGCTAATTCTTTTATTTCATGATAGACCAATTTTCCTAGTTAGGGTGTTAAACTTAGATCGGAAAAAAATACCCAGGGCTGGATTTTCATGTCCCAAAAAAGTCAGGATGAGGACTGGAATTTGAATTTCCACTCAAAAAGAAACGCACGCAAAATTCTCATAGGTGAGAAAAGGTTTGGATTAGGTTCAAATTACAGCCCCACACTCATAATCCGTGATGTCTGGATTGCTATTAACAGGCCGAGGGGAAGTTTGTATATCATATCCCACAGTATTTTTTGTCAGGTCAGGCAGGCTGTGCAAGGCTTTGGAAAATTAAAAAAGAAAGGTATGAGAGTTTGGAATGTGGGGGGAAATCTGCTGAGGAGTCAGGAACATTCTAACAGGTCAGCGTTGAATCTTTTGACAACTTCAAATGACATTATTAGATTCTGTAAAATAAGGGTGATGATATTGTGCCTTTAAGAAATGTATTTATATCATGTTTCTTGTGAGGGGTATGTTTAAAATTCAGCTCTTGTTTAGCTGATGCAAATCTATCTGCAATTCAGGCAGCTCCATGCTGGGAATGTAGGAGAATAATTGATCCTAGATAATAAATAATAATAATACTAATTCTATATAATAATGTTTTAATCTGAGCTAATGCATTTTTTGTTTTTTTTGATTTTCCCCTGGGGTTTCAGAGTAAGGTTTAGTTAGGTTGACTGACAAGAGGCAGAGTCATGTGAAAGGGCAGAGCTAAGCATACAGAGAAAAACAGTCAATTTCTGCTTGATCCTGAAAAATGAGAGGTTTTTTTTACTCTTTGGAGGCTGCTGTTTGAGTGACAGAAGACAGGTGTCTCTCTGTCTCTCTATCTCCAGAAATGTTCAAAGGCTTGAGGACTGGCAGCTCATGTACGAGCAAGCAAGCCTAGGTTGTTTGTTAACTGATTTGGAAAAGAACATTAAGTCTATGAGGAATATTGCTTAAATCAGACCTAATAAAGATAGGTTAGCAGTTAAGAATTGTATCTTGTCATGTTTAAGTATTTCAATTGGTAAAAATTAAGCTAATTAATTTATTATATTTAAACTATATTGTTTAAAAATAACATTTATTTTGATAAAAGTTTCTCAGTGTGTCAATAGAATCACACTTGGAGAGAAACACCTTAGCCTCGCAGTATTGCCAAAATAAAATAAAAGGCTGGGGTTTGGTCTAACTTCAAAATATACCTTACCTTCTGATCTGGCATAAGGTAGAAGAGTTTTTCCTGTGGTGAAAAGGTAACTATTACATTGACAAGCATTGTACAAGTGTTGAGATATATTAGAATACTCTTTTCCATTGTAAAGCAGTGCTTGGGAATTTGATTACCATGATCTATAGCAATTTAAATGTCTGCAATGCCACAGAAAATAAAGTGCGGGGAGATGGTGTCGTAGTGGTATTATTACTGGACTAGTAATCTAGAGACCCAAGGTAATGCTCTGGGGAAATACTGGAAAATCTCAGCAGGTCTGACAACATCTGTGAGGGAGAATAGAGCTAACATTTCGAGGTCTGGCCTACTTGAAATGCTAGCTCTCCTCTCTCCACAGATACTGTCAGACTGTCAGAGATTTTCCAGCATTTTCTGCTTTTGTTTGATTACAGTTTCCAAGTAATTTGTTTTTATCATGATGCTCTGGGGACTTAGGTTAGGTTTGAATCCCACCATGACAGATGATAAAATTCAAATTAAATAAAAATCTGGAATTAAAAGTCTAATGATGACCATGGAACAGTTGTCGATTGTCATAAAAGCCCATCTGGTTCACCAATGTATTTAGGGAAATAAATCTGCCACCCTTACAAAGTTTGGCCTATCTGCAACTCCAAACTCGTGAATGCACTCTAAAATGGCCGCTGAAGGCAATAAATGCTGACCATAAAACATAGGAGCAGAATTAGGCAACTCGGCCGAGTCTGCTCCGCTATTCAATCATGGCTGATATTTTTCTCATCCCCATTCTCCTGCCTTTTTCCCATAATCTCTGATCCCTTTATTAATCAAGAACCTATCCATCTTTAAGACAAAGACACCAAATGACCTGGCCTCCACAGCCTGCTGCAGCAAAGAGTTCCACAGATTCACCACTCTTTCACTGAAGAAATTCCTCTCATCTCTGTTTTAAAGGATTGTCCCTTTAGCCTGAGGTTGTGCTCTCTGGTTCTAGTTTTTCCTACTCATGGAAACATCCTCTCCAGATCCACTCTATCCAAACCTTGCAGTGTCCTGTAAGTTTCCTTCTAAGCTCTAACGAGTACAGAACCAAAGTCCTCAACTGTTCCTCATATGATAAGCTCTTCATTCCAGGGATCACTCTTGTGAACCTCCTCAGGACCCTTTCCAAGGCCAGCACATTCTTCCTTAGATATGGGGCTCAAAACTGCTCACAATGCTCCAAATGGGGTCTGACCAGATCCTTATGCAGCCTCAGAAGTATATTTTTGCTCTTGTATTCTAGCCCTCTGGACATGAATGCTAGCCAGAATAACTAGCTAGCAACATCTAGATCCCCTGAACGAACAAAGAAAGCCATCTGCTCCTGGAATTCTTTGAATGATGGGCCATCTGACATAACCTAGAGAAACCTGAGCCATCTGTTGTTTCAGTTGCAATAGGCTCAATTGTCTGGAGCTTTAATGTTTTGCTTTGACATTATGAATTCTTGGTTGAGTTTCAGAAGCTAAGAACCACTTAGCTCAAAAGGGAGCTGTGTATACAATTTGACAGGTTATGAGGGTATTAAAAGATTATGGGTGGAATTCTCCTGAATGGGGCTAAGTGCCCTTGCTAGTGGGAAAACTGGAGGGTTTTCCATTGGCTCTGGGAGCGTCAGTCAGGTGGGATTCACCCACTGATGGATATAAATTCATACGTCCAGACAAACCTTCTGGCCAGCTTGGCTTTTCAGAGATTGGGCCACCCAGAGACATGTCACCCTCCCCCACTACAAATGAAATGGTGACTCCCTCCATACTGACAAGAGGAGCACCACCAACTCCTCACCAAAGAGGGGTATTCTCCCTCCCCCCAATCCACAAACAATATGTATTCCCCCACATTACACAGGAATGAGGGTAGTCTGACCCCGCCACATTCAGCCCCTAACTCATCCCTCTTCCCCACTCAGTTCACCATTCAGTCCCCTTCCCCACTCAGACACCCCACTCAGCCCCCTCCCTACTCAGATCCCCCCCCTTCAGGTTCCCTTTCCCACTCAGACCTCCATTCTGCTCTCTACCCCACTCAGAACCCTCCCATCATGCTCCATATTTTAGCACTGCCAATGATGCACTGTCCTATCGCACCACAGCACTGACACCCTGGCCTCATGCTTTGGATCCTGAGGGTGGTCATGGAGGTAGATCCAGTGGACATTTGTCCCTCTGTCACCGCCAGGATGCAAAATAAGGGTCTCCAAAGGGAACTTCCTGGGGTTGGATGGGTTTCAGCTGGGGACAAGGGGTTGGCCTTGTCACGCTCTCCCAGGATGGGGGTCTTGTCGTTGGACTGCCCCTTCTAGCCCTGGCAGATTTGAAGCTTACCCCTAGCATGGTGATTTCATTCTGCAGCAGGGTTTTCCTTTTTTCTCTGTCAGAATTTGCAGGTGTGAGCAGAGCCCTTTGAAGTCCTCTGGTAGAGAGGAGATGTCAAATTCACTGGGGGTCCCCTCCAAAGTTGTTCACTCAGCCCTAATGTATTCACACAGCCTTTAATAGAACTCTCTAAGCCTTCCTAGAAAGCTGAAACATTTGAAACCCTCTCCATTGTACTGTAAACCTTTGGTCTCTTTCAATTTCATAGTAAAGTGCTTTGAAAGAGGCTTTCATTCACAGCTTAATGGATTTCTACTCAGGCTCCAATCAGCTGTGTTTATTGACATTTCCCTTCATACTTGAATGCATCAGTTGTGGTTTCTTCAAAGTGTATAAATGGTTTACAAAAGAGAAAATAAAACAATTTAACCCCTTTGAAGAAACCATTGTAAATCAGACTTCGTGTCTGTGTCAACACCTCAGTTAAGAACAATGGAGGTAATTGAGATGCACTCAAGTGAGAAGGGAAAGGTAAATAATCACACATAACTGAAAAGTGAGCAGAAATCCATGAAGCTGCTAAAGGGAGCCTATTTTGTTGCATTGCAGCATGGAATTAACAAAGATCAAAGGTTTGCAGTGGAATAGAAAGGATTTCAAAGGTTTCAGCCTGATGGGAAGGATCAGAGGCTTCAAATAAAAGTTGTGCAAATAAATTAGGGCTGAGTGCACAGCTGTGGAAGAGGGACCTCCCCCACCTCTACCCAGTAAAATTAACATCTCCTGTCCATTAGATGACCTCAAAGAGGTCTGCTCATACCTGCAGCTTCTGACAGAGAAAAAGGGAAATCTCTGCTGCAGAATGGAGGGCTACTATGACTTAAAAGCCTGCCAGCTGCCCAGGGGACATGGCGATTAAAGTGACCAGGCCACTTCAGATCTTCACATCTGACCGGCAGGAATGAGGATGTTGATCACAAAGCTGTCTGAAATCATGGTATTGGGGTGATCTTCAGGTCTGCTATGTCTAGAAGGGGAAGTTCAGCTACAAGAGCCTAATCCTGTAGGAGGGTGGAGAGGTCAACTCTTCCCCTTTTTCTGAGCCAACCCAAGCCCCAGGACCCTTGAGGGATCTCCCCTCTGCAGCCTGGCAGCAACAGAAGGGCAAATGCCCACCAGAGCTACTGTCTTTACCACCTTCAGAGTTCAAAACGCCAGACCAGGGTGTCAGTGCCACGGTACAATGATACCATGTACAGATGGCATGGCCAAGGTGCATGGCCTGGAGAAAGGCCTTAGTGGGGGGTCTGAGGGGGAGCTGGGCTGAGTGGAGGATCTGAAGGGGGAGGTAGGCTGAGTGGGGGATTCTAAGGTGGAGGTGGGCTGTGGGGAGTTTGAGGGGGAATGGAGGGTCGGGTCACCCTCATGCCTGCGAAGTTTGGGGAGAGGGGAGTTGGCTGACCCATTATTTGAGTGGTTGGGGTGGAGGTTGCCCGTCTGCTGAGGCATTGGGTGTACTCTCCTGAACCAGCATTATCACCACTAAAGCCCATCCAGTGCATTTCCTGCTGGAGAGTCAGATGAATGGTGGTGGGGGAGGGGGGGAGAGCTGTGAATGGGCTGTCACACCATAATTTTGCATACTTATTGGGTTGCCATGCATTATGGGTGGGCACCCAATCACAGGTGCCAACCTCACTGTGAGTTGATGTGCCAGGAGAATCCCCTGCCCTCCACCCCACTGCCCCACCATCCTGACCCCATGTCTTTGATGTGGTTTCTGAATTGATGCACTGTTTGTTTTTACAGCTGAGTAACTCCTTCAGAAGATTTTCATTCTTATCAATGGATCTGAGATATTTTTCACTAAGAATGGTTGTGTGTTTGAGTAAGATTTCTATTAGATTGTTGAAGGTTTAATAATTTAATGCCTATTTCAGAGAGCATTATTGTTGTATGACCCCTGATGTCTGTCCATAGTGGATACTGGATGAGTGGCTATGGAGGATAGATGGGGGCATGGGTTATGAGGGACACGGAGGAGATGAAGGGCATGGAGGAATAATGGGGATATGAGAGGGCATGGGGGAATGAAATGGTTTATGTCATGGAGTGGGTGAGGGGTTAGCAGTAATGATATGGAGGGCTGGGCCAATGTCCCCAAGAACTTTGGCAAGATTTTAAACCAGACCATCTCAGCATCCGTGCTCCTCTGATGCTAGGGAGGGAGCAGACTTGAACCTTGTTGTAGATGTCTTTGGAGATAAAAATATATTGGATATGAGAAGAGGTGACAGGTTCGGGTTGATGAAATCAAGAATTGCTTGATTTGTGTTTCTCAAACCAGAGATGAAAATCCAGCCCCTAGGATTCAAAATTGTTCATTGTTGAGTCATGCTTTATCTATAAAACTGAGGCATGGGGTTTAGTTCTTCAGGCACTCAAAGTTCATTGCTAACATTAAATATTTTAACTAATACATATCTGTCCGTTTAATAATTTTGGATGTCTCCCAGATTTCTTTAGCTGATTATTGAGGCATTCTCAGAACTTTTTAGAGAAAAAAAACATTTTAGGCTAATTATAGAAAAGGTTTAATTTGACTCTTGAAGAAAAGATAATTGGCAAAAGAAGTACATTGTCGAAGCATTTTAAACCTATGCTGCATACACGTCATCTTAGCTGTTTTTCTGCATTGTATCCAAATTGTATGCTTGTTCCCTGAAAGAAGGCAAATTAAAGATACCCAGAAGCAACATTTCAATGACTATTGGAAAATTATGATGCTATAAAACGAAGGCAGCAACAAGCAGCAACACATTCTATTTGCTGACGAGGAGATTGATGTCGTGAGATTGATGAAGGATTAAAACTTTGCACCTATCAGTGGCTGATAATGCAATACTTTTCATACTCAATGTCAATATTGATGGCCAGTTTGCATTGTGGCTTTACAGCTACAAGGAACTGGGTTTGATTTCATCAAACTCAGTTTTCTTCAAATATGTACAGCTAATAAAGAGTTCAGAGTTTTATCTGGTTGATGTGGCTTGAATATTTAGTCAAGCCATATAAAATTACAGAACTTATGCTTGTGTTTTTTAATAAGGGATAAAAGATCTGTCCTCTCCATACAATATTTAGGTTAGCTCTGTATATACTGTGCCTAAGAGATAGTACATGTTCAATTTACAAATTAAGACAATCTGTAGTTCATAACCATTTCACCAGCCTGCACTGGCTGTGCAGATGGCTCATTTTGACACTTTAAATCCAGTTGAGAAACCATATCAGAATCTTTTTCTTTGGTTCATAAATTACAATTCCATTTTGCTGGAAAATAATTGTTTAGAGGGATACTGTTTGACCTTGGCCAGTAGTTGGAGTGCCACAATTAACCCTCACTGCCCTCAGACTAGAGAGGAGAAATATTGGCTAGAATTTCAGCCTCTGATCATAGTTCAGTAAACAGTGATTGCTAGTTCCATGTGCAAAGTTGGTGAGAGTAGGATTGGGCTCAGTTGTCATGCTCTCCATGACTGAATAGGCTGTCAACTTGGCTTACATGTGCAGAATAGTCATATCTAAACAGGAGTATCTTTAAGAGAATGGAGAAAAGAGGGAAAAATGGTAGAGGGGAAATTCGTGAGAGTGAGGACTTTATCCATTTGCAAGGAAAGGAAAATAACTTGTTGTTTCCTGGAGGTTCATGTTACACTGGTGATTTCTGACTTATTTTGATCAAAATTATGATGCTCCTTGAATATTAGATAAAAAAGTCCCCAAACAATTTTACATACGGAAAGTAGCCCTTAATATAAACAAATCAAAGACAGAATGGCAAATAAATTAGAGTCATCTGTGGGACCAGGGTTAAAACCTACACAATCTTATGTTAAATCTATAAACTTAAAGCTTTTTTTAGGCTCATGCTGATGAAAGGTATGAACATATTTACACAATACATAGTAGAATAAGCAAAGCAAATAAAGTAATCAAAATCATTCACCCATTTTGTATAATTCTTACTAATTGGTAACACATTAAAAAGTGATGTCAACCATTGAAAATGAACTGATTCAAGAAACTATCCCCAAAGCAAATACCAGGACTCATCATTTTCACCATTATTTCCTGAATTGTTTTACCTAGGAGAGATCAGGATAGGGAGGTGGATTAAAAAAAAGCATTTTTGTCTAGATTTAATGCAAAGGATACTCATGTGAATGCACTTGAATTCTCTTTACAGGTGAATAAGGTGGCAATGTAATTTGTGGCACAGTGATATCCATGGCTGTCAATGACAGCATTTATAGCCTGCCACTATAACTGAGCATTTTAAATTTTGTGCCTAACAGAGCAACAAATTTTCCTCTCACTCTTTCAAATAAAAAAGAATAATAATGCAGTCCTGAATTCAAATAATCAAATATTTTTCTTTGGTAAAAGCATCTATTTGTAAATAATTCTCCTTTACTGAACATGATATTGCATTAGTGAAAATCAGGGTGCATTTCCTAGCAACAAAGTCAAATTGTGATTTTTTGCCCTCCCTGAAATCCTATCTCCCAAAAACAGCAAGACTGCTGTGTGAAATCAATTTCATCAAAATATTAAGGGTGGAAACCTATTTCCATGACAACCTCTTCTTTTACCAGGGAACTGTTTACCAAACAAAGACATTTTATTCATTGTCAATCATAGAATGGTTGCAGCACAGAGGGAAGCCATACAGTCTCTGTATTGGTTTTCAGCAAGGACAACCACAGCTGTTCCCACATCACTCTACTTTGCTGTAGGTCCTGCAATTTTTTTCTCTTTAGACTACTCAATTCATTGTTGGAAGTCATGATTCAATTGGCCTCAACCACATAAGGTTGCTCAATAATGTGGCAGACAGAACATCTTTGAGTGCAAAATGAAAAGTTTTGCAAACATATCTTTTTTATAAGCAATATTTAGGAATCAACCTGGTGAATTTTTGCTTTATTGCCTTAAATGCAAGAATGTCCCTACTTCAATGAGGTGACCAAAACTGCATGCAATACACTAGCTGCAGTCTCACTGTTACTTTGTAAAGTTATAGCAATACTTCCATGAAAACGTAAGAAATAGGAGCAGGAGTATATCACTTAGCCCATCGAGCCTGCTCTGCCACTCTGTGAGATCATGGCTGATCTGATTGTGGCCTTAACTCTACTCTCCTGGCTGTCCTCCATAACCTTTGACTCCATGACAATGAAAAATATAACCCAGTCTTTAATACGTTTAATGACCCAATCTCCACTGCTGTCTGTGGAAGTGAATTCTAAAGACTAATAATCATTTGAAAGATGATATTCTTCCTCATCTCCATCTTAAATGGGAAAGACCTTATCTATAAATTGTGCCCCCTAGTGAAACAATATTTCAGTATCTAGCCAGTCAGGCCTGTAGAATCTTATACGTTGCAATAAGATCACGGGGGTGATTTTCCAAAAAAAGTGTCCAATGGGCTGGAAAATGGGAGATTTTCCCACCCATTTTTTGGCGAACTTAGTTGATTCGATTTCTAGCTCTGTGCTTCACAGTGTCAACCAGGGGATTCACAGCAGTAATGCAGGGGTGCAGGACCTAATTCTGCCTGAGAGGAGAGCATCAGTGCACTGTTTCCACCCCATCCCCCCCTTGCCAGCCTCCCAATCACTGGCCTCCCGATGGCTTTCCCATTCCCCCTCCCGAATGCCAGCCCTGATCCCCCTCAATTGTTGGTCCCAACATCACCCCCCCCCCACCCCCCCCGGATTGCTGGCCCCAACACCCTACTCTGAACACTGTCCTGACCCTTTCCCCCTGATGACCAGCCACACCTCCTCCCGATAGCCAGGCCAATCAGCCCCTTCCTCCTCCACCAATCGCTGTGTAGAGTGTGCAGCAGTTTCAGCCCCCTACCACCACCGATCGGCCCACCCCTAGTCAGGTCCTGCCCCTAGAAAACCTTGTCACTTCAGGCCCTGCCCCCTTGGTACAGCCCGGTGCCTGGTGGGCAGGGCCAGGTGCCCAATAGGCACTGCCAATGTGCCAGGCTGACAGTTCCATGGTGCAAAGTTGGCAATGTCAGGCTAGCACCACTGAAGGGACATCCCCTCCTGCCCCTGACCTCCTGGGGGGCCTCCATGGTATCTGCCCCCACTAGCGAGGACATCACGCCTGGTCTCTGTTGCTGGGGACAAGCTTTAACCCCAGCTGATGAGAACCTCCCTCGGCGGAATTGGAAACATTAGCAGGCCCAGACAATTGCATCATGGGCTTGCTAAAGAGATGTTAATTGATATTAGTACATTATAATCAGCCTCATGGTGTTTCCCAGCGTGAGGATGTTTACACCATAAAAAATAGCCTTGGAAAATCACGACCGGTTGGAAGCTGATCACAATTCCCATTTCAGCTCTCCTGCTGGTATTTCCCAGCCTGCTGCACTATTCAAGCAGTCATGATGTGGATATGCCGGCGTTGGACTGGGGTAAACACAGTAAAAAGTCTGACAACACCAGGTTTCAGTCCAACCGATTTATTTGATAGTAAACTCACTAGCTTTCGGGTTAGCCTCTTCGTCTGGTGAATTCACCTGATGAAGGGGCTAACCCGAAAGCTAGTGAGTTTACTATCAAATAAATCGGTTGGACTGAAACCTGGTGTTGTCAGACTTTTTACTGTGTCTACTCAAGCAGTGCAGTGGACTGGAAAAATCGTGCCCCACATCTCATCTTTCTAAACTTCACTGAGGGTAGGCCCAACCTGCTGAACCTTTCTGCATACAACAACCCTTCATCAGCTTGGTGAACGATCTCTGAGCTGCTTCCAATGCAAGTATATCCTTCTTTAAGTAAGAAAAGCAACACCACAGGCAATTTTCTAGATGACCTCATGAATACCCTGTACAACTGTAGCAAGACTTGTGTAAGAACCTAAGTATTAGAAGCAGGAGTAGGAGATCATGCCAGCTGCAATCTCAACAATGCCCTGTACAGCTGGAGCAAGAATTCCCTACATTCATGCTCCATCCTCCTTGCAATAAAAGCCAACATTCCATGTGCCATCCTAATTACTTGCTGTACTTGCATGCAAATGTTTTGTGATCTATGTACAAGAACATTCAGATTCCTCTATATTGCAACATTCTGCAGTCTCTTTTCATTTAAATCATATTCCATTGTTCTTTTATTCCTGCCTAAGTGGACAACTGTACATTTTCTCACGTTATACTCATCTGCCAATTTTTTTGTCCACTCATTTATATCCCTTTGTAGACTCTGTATTTTCCTCATAACTTCCTTTCCCATCTATTGTTGTATTATCTGCAAATTGGCTATAATACAGTCAGCCTCTTCATCCAAATCATTACTTATGTTAAGATACTCAAACTTAATTTGTCATTGGCAGAGATTGGGAACTACAAGTCCCAAAATGCCCTGGGAGTTTCTGCACATGTGTGGATTGAGCTCAGACCAGGGACAAGTGCCCAGTGCACCTGTGTGGGGGGGAAAAAAAACATGAAAATCTGATCATGGGACCTAGGAGTGGAGCACTATGAAGAGAGTAGTCCTGGTGCAGGGAATAAGGAGAAGAAATACAGAGGGAACTCAGGTGTGGTTACAGGAAGAGGGCTCAGAGACAGAGTGAAAGAGCAAACTTTGTTCCTCATGTTTTTGCTTTCAGACAAAGTTGTTCATTATTCTGCATATTTGGATCAAAACATTTAACTCTGTTTCTGTCTCCATAGCTGGACCTGCTAAGCAATTTTAGCATTTTTTTTGTTTGATTTCCAGCATCTGCAATCATTTGCTATTATTACCATGGGCACTTATCATGTGTAGTCATCCTTTGTGGTCACCTTATCAAATCATTTTGTAAGTCTCAAAATATGACATCTTTATTCACCCCGCTCATTACATCTTCAAAGAACTCGACTACATTTTGAAAATATAATGCTGACTCTGTTAGTATGATGATTTTCTATACATCCTGTTACTATTTCCTTAACAATGGATTCCAATATTGCTCAATGGAAGATGTTAGGTTATCTGGCCTATAGTTCCTGCTTCCTGTCTCTCCCCTTTTTTGAATTGGAGCATCATGTTTGTGGTTTTCCAATGCACTGGAACATTTCCAGAATCTAGGGAAATTTGGAAGATTACAAGCAATGTATCCACCATCTCTCCAGCCACTTATTTTGAGATCCGAGGTTGTAGGTCATCAGGTCCAGAGGACTCATTGGCCATACACTTCCCTAATAAATTTGTGGGTTTGGCAGGCATGTATGGCTCAACTCTTCCCACTTTCTATTTTTCTATGCTGCTCCGGAGTTCCACAATTCAGATCGGGATTTCCGACCCCAGCTTATCCAGAAATGTGGAGAATACCTTCAATGGAACTGCTTCTTTGTAGCGCTGGATGACTGGCACAAGCTGCTGTATTCTGGTAAGTGTTCACCAATTCAGTGAAAAGCTCAAGCATTTAAACATATTCTCACTGTGTTAGTGTACAAGTGCATGAGTGAATGAGTAAATAAATGGCTGAATAGGTGAACATGTAGGTACATAAAGGGGTATGGTGAGTGAGGTTAGTGGGTAAGTTGGATGAGGTAAGAAGGTAGGATGGCAGCTTTGGTAAATGGATAAGCAGGATGGAATGGCAGGTTGAAGTTGTAGATCAGCAGAGTGGTAGGTGGGGAAGGTGGCAAGTGAGTAGGGTGGCAAGTTGGTAGAATAGCAGTTAGGTAGGACGATAGGCAGGGAGAGTGGCAGGTGGATAGGGTAACAGGAGGGAAGAAAGACAGGTTCATGGGGTGGCAGGTGTGTGGGGTGGGAAGTGGGCAGGGAGGCAGGTGGGTGAAGTGGTACATGGGTAGGATGAAAGGTGATGAGATGGTGGGTGAATAGGATCATATGTTGGAAGGGTGGCAGGTGAGAAGGGTGGCAGGTAGGTGAGATGGTAGATGGGTGAACTGGTAGGTAGATAAGATTTTAGGTGTGTAGTATGGTAGATGGGCAGGGGCAGATAGATGAGGTGGTAGGTGGATACAGTGACAAAAAGGGTGGTAGGGTGAGTGAAATGGTAGGTGGGTGAGGTGATCAGTGTGTAGGATGGCAGATAGGTAGGAGGCAGGTGAATAGAGTGGTAGGTAGTTGGAGTGGCAACTGGTGAGATTGGAGCTAGGTAGGGTAGCAGGTAGGTAAGGTGGGTAGGCGACAGGAGAGCAGAATGGTAAGGGGAGTAGCGTAATGAGATTGGATCAGGTCAGAGGGAAACTTGGACGATGAGGTTGGGTCAGGTTTGGTCAAGGATGAAGTGAGGAGTGAGATCAGATTAGGTCCTGTTGGCAGGGGTCAGGAGTGGAAGGGCATCAGAGGTGGTTGCTCATGGTCAAAGGGGGAGTCAGGAGGGAGGGCATTGTGAATGATGGGGTTTACCTTGGAGTTAGGCTACAATATTGGTCTAAAATTTCCTGTCTGAAATCTCTGGTTCGAACTCAGTGTTGGAGACATTTTTTAGAGGGTCCCAGAGAGCAGAGGAATTGCCCATTGGAGGTTGAAACTTCCTAGGAAAATCCTATTGAATCAGGGTGTTAGGACCTGCTCCAACGGAACTCATTTCTTCCTATCTTGACTCTGTCCTGTCTCCCCGGTCAAGTCTTTTCGAATCTACATTTGTGATTCCACTGAACCCCTACATCATGTCATTTTTAGCTGTCTGGTTCTAACCACCTCTTTTTCACTACAGACATCTATTCCCTCTATATCTTTATCCCCTACTGAGGCCTTTATGCTTCTTTCTTGAGCAGAGGCCCAAACAATGCCCATCCATCACCATGATCCTCTGCCTGGCTGAACCTGATCTGTAACTCGAAATTTTCTACTTTAACTTGCAAATAAAAGGTTTGATCATGGATACTTGCATAGGCCCCAGTCATGCTATCTTCTTGTGGGTTACGTGGAATACCCCTCGTTCCAGTCCTAGTCAGATGCGTTCCTGCAACTTTTTCTGTTACATCGATGACTGTGTTGGTGCTGCTTCATGTTCTCGTCTGGACCTGGAAAAATTTATTGATTTTTGCTTGCAATTTCCACCCTTCTTTCACCTTCACATAATCCATTTCAGATACTTCACTTCTTTGACCTCTCTATCTCCATTTTCAGTGATAGACAGACGACCAATATTGATTACAATCACACTGACTCCTACAGTTACCTCCACTACAGCTCCTGACACCCTGCTTTTAATAAAGAATCCATCACATTCTCCCAGTTTTTCTGTTTCTGTCACATCTATTCTGATGATGCCACTTTCGAAAATGGAACTTCTGACATGTCTGCATTTTCCTTAACCAAGGTTTCTCCCCTACTTCGATTGACAGGGCACTCATCTGGGTTCGACCCATTTCCCACACCTCTTCCATCACCCCTTCCTCTCCCTCCCAGAACCATAAGTGGGCCACTCTTGTCCTCACTTTCCCCAACCAATCTCTGCCATTTTCGTCAATTCCAGCATGATGCCATCACAAAACACATCTTCCTCTCACCCCTCTGTCAGTGTTCTGCAGGAACCCTGGCCCATTCTTCTGACACGCTCAACTCCCCATCCCTTTCCCATGGCACTTTCCTTTAAAATCAGAGAAAGTGCACCACCTGCCACTTAACCTTCTCCCTCCTCACCATTCAAGGCTCAAAACACTCCTTTTAGGTTAAGCTATATTTAATTTGAACCTCCTTCAATTTGGTTTATTGCATTTGTTCTCCAAATGTGTTCTCCTCTACACTGGGGAGACTAAATACACACTGGGTTACGTCCTTTTGAGGAACACCTTCATTCAGTTTACAAGCATGATCCCAACCTTTCTGTTATTTGCCATTTTAACTCAGCACCTTACTCTCAAGCCCACATGACTGTCCTTGGCCTGTTGTAATGCTCTAGTGAAGCCTAGTGCAAGCTGGAGAAGCAGCATCTCATCTTCTGGTTAGACACATTAAAGCCCTCAGGTCTCAACACTGAATTTCACAAATGTATACTGTGACCTTTCTCCCCCATCTTAACCCTTTTTTTAATTTTCCATACATTTTTGTCTCAATACAAAAACACTCTTTCCCTCTTCCCCACACTTAATCACCTATCTTTTGTTCTTAAGTTTGCTATACTTTTGCTGCGATTTCTTCCACCTATAGTATAGTATCAAACAGATGTTCCCTCTTTCAGTTTTGATGAACAGCTAAACGGATTCAAAACATTAAATCTGGTTTTTGCTTTTAGGCTAGTGTTAAACATCTCAGCACAATGCAGAGAGGAAAATATGAGAGAAATGCACACTCCTGTTTGAATCCAGCTAATGTTGCATTAATTTGAATTGAAAACTAAACATGCAAGTTCTACAACAATCCTCCACATCCAATCTTCCTTTCTACACAGTGTCCTTGTAGTAAAGTGCTAAGTCCACCTATGTGTCCCTGATATAATGCAAGGTAGTTATTTGCTGCATAAATGACTTTGTATTTGAGTTGCACAGCAGATTCAATTTTAAAGGTTGTTTCCATGATTCCATATTTTTCCAATGTGTAAATAACTTCCATTTTGTTAAAAGGGTATTTTCTTCAGGAAAAGGTGGACATTTTATTTTTATTGCTATAAATGTGGAATGCTGCGTTAAAATATACCATCAAATCATATGTACATGTTGATGTTGTGCTACAAAATAACATGTTACTCTTAAGGCTCCTTTCCTTTTCCAAATAAAGAGTGATTTTCAAATTGATCGCTATGAACAATCAAACTCTTTAATAACGAACAGCTTGTTTGCTGATATTTGAGTATACTCTTGTCAATTCTTGGATGGACCTCTGGAAGAGATGCTATTTTTCCTGCTATAGCTCACTGTTTTATGGTATGATTTCAACTGCAAGCATTTAAAGTCTAATCATGTCTTTTCCACTAAGCAGAAGCAAGTCTGCAGCTGGTCTGTAAAATTGGATATTAAATTTGGAGTGTGACAGATATCAAATATTTAAATATTAAAATGAAATTGCATTCTTTTATGTTGGCAGTTAGATCTCATTATTCATCTCCAAATTACCAGACAGTAAATTTAACATCCTATGAATTCATGCAAGAAATCTGACATGTAACAATCTTAGCTCAATTGCTGTTCTGCAGCATAGGTCTTCACAACATTTAAATTTATAAGCGGGAAAAAAGGGAATGAACAGGGCCACTGATACATGGTTATAAATAACTAAGTCAAATTCCAATTTTTAATAAATGGGATTCTAAAATTTTTAACATATATTTTACATATTGCATTCTGGTCATTTTTGTGAAAATGCACAAATGACTAGTTTTGATGAGGAAAACTGATGAAGAACATTGCTACATGTTAAGATATTTGACATTTAGCCCATTGCTACAAAATATTGTGAGTGAAATTCAGTATCAAAACAATCTGAGGGAACTTTCTGGCAAGATTCAGACTATTTAGTCTCTCTTGATAGAACAACATCCTAGGAATTAGCCTGGTGAATCTCCTTTGGACTGCCTTCAACGTTACTATATATTTTTAGAAAGGGGGCCAAAACTGTATGCAGTATTCTAGGTGAGGCCTCATTGACACCCTGTACAATTGAAACAAACCTCCCTATTCTTAAATACCAATGCCTTTGCAATGAAAGGCCAAAATGTCATTTGTCTTCTTAATTACTTGTTGGACCAGCCTGCTACCTTTTTGTGATTTATGCATTAGAACAGCTAGATCCCTCTGTACTTCACTCACCTGCATTTAGATAATAATCTGTGTTTTTTTACGTCACCCCAAAGTGTATAACCTCATACCTCTCCACATTAAACTCCATTTGCCAGGTTTCACCCAGTCACCCAATCTGTCTATATCCCGTGGCAGAATCACAATATCCACATCACAACACGTCCTTCCAGCTATCTTCGTAAGAACAGTAAATTTTGGAAACCTTACATTCTGGGGGATGATTCTCCAATCCCTTCAGATGGTTGGCGGGAATTCCGATGATCCAATAAATAGGGCATCGGCTGAAAATTGGGATTCCTGATGGACAAGAGAGCACTCAGGATTCACCTGTCAGCCCTGATCGGGCTCCTACCAATAATAATGTGTGATGATACAGTATCTTTAAGAAATGTATTTTCATTATGGTTCATGTGAAGGGTTTGTTTAAGAGCCCACTCTGTTTAAATGGTTCTAATCTGCCTGCTCCAGATGGCCCACATGCTGAGAATGGAGAATAATTGATCCTAGATATTGGGGTGTTTGTTTTAACCTCAACTAATGCATAAATGACTGGTCTTGATGTTGTCCCCTGGAATTTCAAAGTAAGGTTTGTTTAACTTGATTGATAAGAGCAAGTCATGTGTTAATGGGAGGAGCTAAGCTTACAGACACAAGCAGACAGTTTTCTGCTTGGGTATGCAAGGAGCAGGAGGTGTTTTTTTCTCACTGTGGAAACTGTATTTGGGACCTATTAAAATATAAATATCCTTTTGCAGACTTGAGGACTAGTAGCCCGTGCACCAGTACATAAAATGGTTGTTTGCTGACTGATCTTGGAAAGGAGTTTACGGTTATGTTGAATATTGCTTAAATTGGAACTAATAAAGTAGCAGTTAAGAATAGTATGTTATCATTAAATATTTTAGTTGGTAAAAGTTACATCAATTCTTTTTGGTATAGTTAAACTATACTGTTAAATAAAGTTTGCTTTGATAAAAGGTTCCCAGTGGGTCAATAGAATCACAATTGAAACTTTATCCTCATACTGTCAAAATCAAAAATAATTGGGAAATGGTCTAACTTCACAATATACCTTGGAGTTTCTGATCTGGTCCCTTACGTGTGCATATCCACTAAACTGAATAACCTAAATTAACCCCCCTCCTCCCTCAGACTCTCTCAATCAACCTCCCTTCAGGCCAAGAACCTTAGCAATGGCAATTGTGCACTGCCCCCGGGTAACCCTGGCCTGGTGCTCTGGGCCCCAAGGGGGGTTGAGAAGCTAGGTCTGGTGGTCATTTGCCTCTCTGCTGCTTCAATTCTGCACAGGAAGGGACCCTCAAGGATCCTAGGGGTTGAGCAGCTTGGGGTGGGCATGAGGTTGACTTCACCACTCCCCTCCAGGATGAGGGTGCTATGGTTGAACTGCCTACTCTAGCCTGGCAGACCTAAAGATCATCCCAGCAGGGTGATTCCATATGGCCCTGTGATCTATTTCTGCATTCTTGCCTGTCATAGAATCATAGAAACCCTACAGTGCAGAAGGAGGTCATTCGGCCCATCAAGTCTGCGCTGACCACAATCTCACCCAGGCCCTACCCCATTTTCCAACATATTTACCTGCTAATCCCTCTGATCTATGCATGGCCAATCAACCTAACCTGCACATCTTTGAACTGTGGGAGGTAACCGGAACACCTGGAGGAAACCCTTGCAGACACGAGGAGAATATGCAAACTCCACACAGACAGTGACCCAAGCCAGGAATTGAACCCAGGTCCCTGGAGCTGTGAAGCCGCAGTGCTAACCACTGTGCTACCATGCTGCCCAGTTGTGCAAATTCTGAAGTGGCAAGGTGCTTTAACCTCCATGCCCCCAGTCACCTGACAGGATTTTAAATCATTGCAACAATCTTTCGGCAGCAGAGATTTTCCTTTTCTCCCTGCTAGAACTGCAGGTGAGAGCTGACCCCAATGAAGTCCTCCAACAGGCAGAGATGTCAATTTCACAGGGGGTGGGGATTTCCAATCTGCTCAGCTGTGCACTCAACTCCAGTATAGGCAAACGGCTTTGATTTCAAATTTGCTGAGGGTTCCCACTTGAAGCCTTTGATCTGTAACAAGTTCAATGCCCGGTGCCTTGTAAAATATTTAGTTGTCAGATGAATGAATGTCTATCTTGCCGCAGCCACCTGTGTTTATTTTGATTTCCCTTCATGGTTGAATGTACCTCAAGTACTCTACTGAACCTGACTGCAATATTGACAGCCTAAAAATGCTGGGTAGACTGGAACTCCCCCCTATTCTGCCCGTGCCCTCCCCATCCTGCCCTATCCCTTGCCACTTTGTATATCCTGCTTTTCAATTTAACATTTTCCGTGACCTCCTTTATTAATCACGGATTTTGCCTCTTCCTAGTGGAATCCCTCTTTTCGATTGGGATGAACTCTTGTTGAGCATTTTGGTTCAGCTGTTTGAATATCACCACTCCTCATCCACTGGCCTAATCTTAGTTTATTTACCCAGTTTACCTTAGACAATGCCTCCTCCCTCATACCATAATTATTGCTCTTATTTAAGTTGAAGACACTGTTTGTGGATCTACGGCATTCACCTGAGCACTCTGAGTACTCTGAACAGAGAACATCTCTTTTAATAAAACCTGTTGTCTGATAGTTTGAATCTGTCTGTACAAACCATGTTCTTTTCTTTTTGTTAAAACCCCAACTGCTAACATTGTTGTGACATTACATTTATAGTAACCCTAAACAAATATTCCCCATTCATTGGATGAACGAGGGCAGCACAGTGGTACAGTGGTTGGTACTACTGCCTCACAGTGCCAGGAACCTGGGTTCAATTCCGGCATTGGGTCACTGTCTGTGGAATTTGGAGTCTGTGTGGGTTTTTCTCCGGGTGCTCTGGCTTCTTCCCACACTGCAAAGAGTTGGGTTGATTGGACATATTAAATTGTCCTTAGTATCAAGGGGATTAGGAGGGTAGATACCTGGGGTTACAGGATAGGGCCAGGTTGGATTGTTGTCGGTGCGGCCTCGATGGGCCAAATGGCCTCCTTCTGCATCGTAGGATTCTTTGAAAACTTGCTATTATTCTCAATTATAAGCTTCTCCTTTCCCTCCTGCCAAAGAACAGAATTTTAAAACTTATTTATTAGTTACCAGTAAGGCTAACATTAAGACTGCAATGAAGTTACTGTGAAATTCCCCCAGTTGCCATACTCCGGCGCTAGTTCGGGTCAATGCATCTGATCAGCACGTCTTTCAGATTGTGGGAGCAAACTGGAATACCTGGAGGAAACCCATGCAGATACAGGGAGAAGGCGCAAATTCCACACAGACAGTGACCCAAGAAAGGAATTGAATCAGGGTCCCTGGTGCTGTGAGGCAGCAGTCCTAACCATTGTGCCATTGTGCCGCCCAGAGTACAGAGCACTGGAGAGAGGGAGAGAGATTGATGTAGGGCTCCAGCCATCTTGCATTTAGCAGCTGCAGAGGAGATGGTGCTGTAGATGAGCAGCATCTTGCTGCACCTGTGAGCAGATATAGGAGGTGGGAGATCCCTGCTATCTGATGACAGAACTAAATATCATACAGCACATGGCATACAACATTCAGTCATGCTGACTTGATGTCAACAGCAAACAAAGGGATGATCATACTTGTAATGATAACTTCTAGTCTTTTTTTGCATTTGTTCTTCAGATGTGAGTGTTCCTAGCAAAGACAACATTTGTTGCTGAATCCTAATTGCCCTTGAGCAGGTATGGCTTGCTAAACCAGATTAGATGGCAGTTAAAAACTAACAGCAGACCAGACTGAATAAGAACAGCAGATTCCTGTCCTGAAGGACAGTAGTGAATCAGGTTTGAATGATAATATGATCTGGCTTATGATCATTATTAATGAGATCAGCATTTTTTTCACATATTTATTTAACTGAAATTTAATTTCCCCCAGATGCCTTGGTAGGATTTGAACATGTTTATCCAGAGAATTCATCTGGGCTGCTTGATTGCTAGTCCAATAATCTTACTGTTATCCTTCCATGCCCTATCTAGGTAGTACTTATTCATGGATATGCAAATATCAGCCAAGGTTCTGACTTCAACTCCTTAGAGTAGCTCAGGCCTTGAGCATACACTATCAAGGGCTCAAAAGAACAAATTAACCAGGAGTCCTTTAAGCCTGCTGCACCGTTCAATAAGATCATGGTTGATCTGACTGTAACCTCCTGTCTACTACCAGATTATCAAAAATCCATCTAACTCTGCTTTGAAAACATTCAAAGACTCTGCTTCCACTGTATTTTGAAAATGGGAATTCTAAAGATTCACTACTGTCTGAGAGAAAGAAACCTTCTCATCTCTATCTTAAATGGGCTACCCCTAATTTTTAAACAGTGAGTCCTAGTTCTTGAGCATTGGTTCAGGCATTAGCTTAGTCACACACATCTTGGTAGGATCAATGAGAGATATAGAACATAGAACATTACAGCGCAGAACAGGCCCTTCGGCCCACGATGTTGCGCCGACCAGTTAAAAAGCAATGACCCTCTAACCTAAACCAATCCCTTTCCATCCATAAACCTATCCACGGATCTCTTAAACGCCCCCAAACTAGGCGCATTGACAACTGCATCAGGCAGGGCATTCCAATCCCTCACCACCCTCTGGGTAAAGAACCTACCCCTGACATCCGTCCTATAACTACCACCCCTTAATTTAAAGCTATGCCCCCTCGTGCTAGCTTTCTCCATCCGAGGAAAAAGGCTATCACTGTCCACCCTATCTAAACCTCTAATCATCTTATATGTTAATAAGAACATAAGAACATAAGAAATAGGAGCAGGAGTAGGCCATCTAGCCCTTCGAGCCTGCCCCACCATTCAATAAGATCATGGCTGATCTGTCGTGGCTCAGTTCCACATTCCTGCCCTCTCCCCATAACCCTTAATCCCCTCTCTTATCAAAAACCCATCAACCCATGTCTTAAAAATATTTAGCGAGGTAGCCTCCACCACTTCAACGGGCAGAGAATTCCAGAGATTCACCACCCTTTGAGTGAAGAAGTTCCTCCTCAACTCCGTTTTAAATCACCCCCCCTTTATCTTGAGGCTGTGCCCCCTAGTCCTACTATCCTTTCCGAGCGGGAAGAGTCTCTCCACCTCTATCCTATCCATCCCATTCATCATCTTATACGTCTCAATGAGATCTCCCCTCATTCTTCTAAACTCTAACGAGTACAAGCCTAATTTATTCAGCCTCTCCTCATAGCTCAACCCCCTCAACTCCGGCATCAGCCTAGTAAACTTCCTCTGCACTCCCTCCAAGGCCAAAATATCCTTGCGTAAGTACGGGGCCCAAAACTGCACACAGTACTCCAGCTGCGGCCTCACCAATGCCCTATACAGCCGCAGCAAGACCTCCCTACTTTTATATTCAATCCCCCTCGCTATGAAGGCCAGCATCCCATTCGCCTTCCTGACCACCTGCTGCACCTGCAAGCTGGGTTTTTGCGACTCATGCACAAGGACCCCGAGGTCCCTCTGCACCGTCGCCTGCTGCAGTTTTTCGCCGCGTAAGTAATAGTCCTTCCTACCATTATTCCTACCAAAGTGGACCACCTCGCACTTGCCAACATTAAATTCCATTTGCCATTTCCTGGCCCATTCGCCCAGCCTATCTAGATCCTTCTGCAGACTCTCCACACCCTCCGCACAATTTGTTTCAATAAGGTCCCCTCTTAGCTGCCTTCTTTCTAACGAAAACAACCTCAAATCCCTCAGTCTCTCCTCATAGGACCTCCCCTCCATACCAGGCAACATCCTGGTAAACCTCCTCTGCACCCTCTCCAAAGCCTCCACATCCTTCCTATAATGTGGGGACCAGAACTGCACACAATACTCCAAGTGCGGCCACACCAGAGTTTTGCACAGTTGCAACATGACGCTGCGGCTCCTAAATTCAATCCCCCTACCAATAAACGCCAAGACACCGTATGCCTCCCTAACAACCTTATCTACTTGATTCCCAACTTTCAGGGATCTATGTACACATACACCTAGATCCCTCTGTTCATCCACACTATTTAGAGTCCTACCGTTAGCCCTATACTCTACACATCTGTTATTCCTGCCAAAGTGAATTACCTCACACTTTTCCGCATTAAACTCCATCCGCCACCTCTCAGCCCAGCTCTGCAACTTGTCCAAGTCTCTCTGTAAACTATGACACTCTTCCTCACTGTCTACCATACCTCCGACTCTGGTGTCATCAGCAAATTTACTAATCCACCCAACTATACCCTCATCCAGATCATTTATAAAAATTACAAACAGCAGTGGCCCCAAAACAGATCCCTGAGGCACACCACTTGTAACTGAACTCCATGATGAATACTTACCATCAACCACCACCCTCTGTCTCCTATCTGCTAGCCAATTCCTGATCCAATTACCTAAATCACCCTCAATCCCATACATCTGCATTTTCTGCAGAAGCCTTCCATGGTGAACCTTATCAAACGCCTTACTAAAGTCCATATATACCATGTCAACTGCCTTACCCCCATCCACCTCTTTGGTCACTTTCTCAAAGAACTCAATAAGGTTAGTAAGGCACAACCTACCCTCCACAAAACCATGCTGACTTTCTCCAATCAATTCATTACTCTCTAAATAACTATAAATCCTATCCCTAATAATTTTTTCTAAAACCTTGCCCACAACAAAAGTAAGACTCACTGGTCTATAACTCCCGGGGAAGTCTCTGTTCCCCTTCTTAAACAATGGGACAACATTCGCTATCCTCCAACCTTCTGGCACTACACCTGTGGCCAACGACGACCTGAAGATCAGAGCCAGAGGCTCTGCAATCGCCTCTCTTGCCTCCCAGAGAATCCTAGGGTAAATCCTGTCTGGCCCAGGGGACTTATCTATTTTCAAACCCTCAAGAATATCTAGCATATCCTCCTTATCAACTGCAATACTGTCCAGTTTACAACCCTATAGTTGGGTTTTTTTACCCAGTGGCTTACATTTCACATTTGAGCAATATTAAGCTCTACTTAGCTGATCACAGATGCTGTGTTTCCAGAATCATAGATGAAAAGGATAATTATCAAGCAGAGAACTTGGAATGTATTAATAAGACTGCCAAGTGCAATGTCCATGACTGCAAAGAGTTGGAGGAGGCTGCTCTGAACAGAAATGGGGTGTTGCCTGTTAAATCCCAGGGTCGAAAACATTCTGTGAAGTCAGCCTAGACTCGGAGGGCAATCTTATCATTGCACTCCACCAGCCAATGGGTGGGGTAAGATTATGGGAGAAATCAGGTTCACAACCTATTTATCACCTCCTGCGATCGTACCGGCACTGGATAACCTCACGCCCATTTTCGCTCAAGGCTGAATAAATTTTTTAAATTTATATATAACAAATGGAATTAGCGAGCCTGGGAATTTATTGTCCATGCTTACCTGCCTCTGTGGGAAGGGGGGTGCACCTTGGGCAGTGAAAGCTTGGCACCAGGCAGGGTGGAGCGGGGCCTTCATTGAGTGCAGATTTGGACTCACCCAAAAAATGGATCAGAAACTCTCCTATTTTCATACTCGTCCTGGACTCAAAATTGTTTTCATTAAGTTTTACATTTGATTTTGGCTTGGATGAGCATAAGGTACTCCAGCTATCATTCAAGTGACCTGCTAGGAGGCTTTTATCAAAGTTTATTTAAGAACACAATTAAAATATAACAAAAGGGATTAGTGTAACTTTTACCAATTACAAAACTTAAGCATAGTATAACTCCTAACGGCTAGCAATCTCTGTTGTTCTGAGTTAATCCCCATCCCACAAAGATGCACCTGTCTTCAGACTTCGCACAAAAAGCAAGTATTATCACGTAATGTTGGATTTTCAGCTTTGTAACACTATGTAAAGAAATTTAGGCCAGCTGCTTGCAAAGAAGAATATCCTCAAAACTACCAAATTTTAGTGAAGTAAACTTAATATTGGGCAGCTTCCAAAATCAGCCACATGGGGAACAGAACCTCAACTCCAGAGAGAGGGAAAACACTGCTGTCTGTCTCAGCTTCAAGCCACTTCTGAAAGCAAAATTAAAAACTGAGCTTTTCTGTGCAGCATAGCTGTCCCTAGCCACACAACATGCCCTATTAATCAGCCCCAAACAAGCTCCACCCTCCAATCCTAAGAGACCATTAAAACCATAGAACGTTGTATTAGTTCAGATTAAAATCAACATGATATCAATTATACTGCCTCAGAAACAATAAAGGACACTGGCTACAATCAACACGGTGCCAACAAATTGCCAAGGACCGTAGAAACATCCTGAAGAGAAACATGATTAAAATACATTTCTTAATGGCACAGGATCATCACATTTCACATACCATTGCAATCATGTCTTCCTCCTTGAACAGAGTGGCCAAATATATGGAACATCAAACAAGGCAATAAATGTATTGCAGGCTTTCAACACTGGCTTGCAGGTTCTCGATACCACTTTAAATTGGAAAATGATAACATAACTTTGGCCATTCAGTTTCTCATTGATTTGAAGAAAAGTATTCTCAGCATAGTGATAGCAGTGAAATTCAGCTAAGAAATGAGAGAGGTGATGGTAAAAGGGGACCTTGAAATGGAGATTCATTTACCTCTCAGCCTTTGCACCCTATTTCTTCATTCAGTAACTGATATGCTCCCATGTGCTCCAGTGACCTAGTCTGACCCTGCACAAATGCTAGTGGAGCAGTCTTTGGCAGGCCTCTCATGGGCTCTAAAAGCCAGAGGACATTGGCCAAAAGCAACTCAACAGAGCAGAGATAGAAACAGTATGTCTCTACCTCCACTCAAGCCACAGGGTTGCACTAGGTAAATATTTTAGCAATGAGAAAAATCATAGTTGAAAAAGTTATGCACATGAGTGTCTTACAAATTGTTATATTTTGATTTTTTTTTCATTTGAAGCTCAGAAAAACTATTGATTTGCACTAATTTCCAGTCTTGCCCACTCCTGGTTGTTGGTTGCTAAGTGATCTGATTGGTGACCAATGGGAAAATCTGATTTGATGGCAAACATTGGTGACATGTGGAAGGGATGCTTCATCATCTGCAGGACTACTTGGTTGTAGTGGCATTAGGGGGAGAGAAATTGCTTTTGATCAGGGCATCCAGGCAGTAATGTGTGCTGCTGGTGGAGCATTGCCCTCATCATCCTCCACCTCCTCACCTTCTTTCTCCTCCTTAGAATGCCCGGAAGAGGCTCTGCATCTTGGTCCTCCTGGAGTTTGAAACATTGCTAGGGGATTTTCACAGTAACTTTATTGCTGTGTTAATATAAACCTACTTGTGACTAATAAATAAACTTTAACTTTACTGCTGCTTGACAATGTTTGGTAAAGTATATCACATCACAGTACTTTGCAACTCTAGCTGGTGCATAGTGAAGAGTGTCTCAGGATCAATCTAAGCATCTAAAACACACCTTTAGTGTACTGATGGCTTCTTTGAAGACATATCTGCTGGTTATATGACATTTACTATAGTGCTCCTGGGTCTCATTCCACAGGTCGCTAAGAGGGGTCATCAACTAAATTTTGACTAGGTATCCTGAGTCACTGAGCAGTCAGTGGCAACTATTTCCTGGTATGAAGGGTAGATGCTGCAGAACAAAAAGATCCTTGTGCTTGAGAATATTAACAATGATTTTTGGGGTAGTACACTAGCTGCAGATTAATGGAGAGGAAGCCCTAGTGGTCAACAAACACCTCTAAGTGATATATAAATGTCTTAATTGCCACATATGTGCAGTCAATGATCAACTGCATCTGTGGGAAACAGCAAACACTAGCTCATTCATTTTGACTGCCATCAATATAGGCAAAGGGGACCTAATTGCCAGCCCTAACAATCAGTCACCTGTAATAAAGTAGAAAATGTTGAAAATACTTAGCAGGTCAGACAGCATCTGCGGAGAGATGTGGAGTGAACAGTTCAGGTCATGGATGGCTTTTCATCGAGCTCATCAAACATTAAATCTGTTTCTCTCCAAAGGTGCTGAGTGACCTGCTGTGTATTTACAGCATTTTCTATTTTTATTTCAGATTTCCAGCATTGGTAATGTTTTGTTTTGGCATCAATCACCCATTGTCTGCATCTTTTGTGCTGCCAACTGAGATCCTGCAAATGTCTCTAGCAAAGACCTGGAAGAATCCAGCTGTAAACAAGTTGAGGATGGTGATGAATTAGACAGCCGCTGGTAAAGCTAACAGTAGGTCATGTTTCAAAAAGCTGCACATGTCTGCCATCACCTGACTCATGATTCTGAATCTTCTGAGGCATGTCAAAGGAACTCTACCTCTAGATCCTGTGTGATGGGTTTGGCCTCTTTCAAAATGCACCTTTCTATATTTTTGCTGCTCCACTCCCTGTTGCTGAACTACAGGTCTGTGATCGGCAGGATACTGCTGGAAGTGTCACCTGTCACATTGGTCCTTATCTCAGATCCAATCTATGGCAGAATACGTGGGGCCAATCTTGATCTGATAGCTTAAACCTCCAAAATGCAGACAAGATCTCGACACCTCCAAATTATTGAAAAAGCCTCAAAAATGTGCAAAGTAACCTCTTAGCAAAAGTGCTATGAACAAAACCTTACTCACAAACAGGCAAAAAAAAGTAGTGAGTACTAACTGTGCACTGGCATATTGCTATTTTAGTCAGGGTCTATGTCAGGAAGCAAGAGTGATCTTCCGACATTTTAGCTGGGAAAGGAGATTGGGTGAGAAAACGTCCTACAAGATAAATCATTGTATTTTCCTTGTGGGATTAGAGGAAGCAGAAATATTCTTCTGGTCCCCACAAAGAAGATATTTCCATATTCCCCCAACCCCCACAACCTTGATTACAAGGCCCTCTCAAACTTTCTCCCTGCAACTTGTTTGTGTACTGGGGGCAGTCCTTCAGTCCCAGGGAGCGATCTCCTCCTGCGGCTTGATAATGTACTGGTTAGTGTCTAATTCACACCTGTTCCAAACAAGAGATATATGCAGACAAGACTAAAAGTTAAAATATTCAGGCCAAATATTGCCAAGAAGTGCTGCTCACATCAATCCCACTTTCTCATTCCCAACCTGAGTTAAAATTTAGATGTGGAGATGCCAGCGTTGGACTGGGGTAAACACAGTAAGAACTCTCACAACACCAGGTTAAAGTCCAACAGGTTAGTTTGGTAGCAAACACCACTAGCTATTGGGGCTTTGCCCCTTTGTCAGGTGAGTGGGGAGTTCTGATCACAAACAGGGCACATAAAGGCACACACTCAATTTACAGAATACTGATTAGAATACGAGTCTTTACAGCTAATCAAGTCTTAAAGGTGCAGACAATGTGTTATCACACAGAACTTATGGAGAGAAACAGATTTAATGTTGCAGGTCGATGAACTTGATGAATGTGAATGCTATCTCCACTCACATTGTCTGTACTTTTAAGACTTGATTAGCTGTAAAGACTCGCATTTCAATCAGTATTCTGTAAATTGAATGTGTGCCTTTATATGCACTGTTTGTGATCAGAACTCCCCGCTCACCTGACAAAGGAGCAAAGCCTGAAAGCAAGTGGCATTTGCTACCAAATAAACCTGTTGGACTTTAACCTGGTGTTGTGAGACTTCTAACTGCATTAAAATTTGGAGCCAGTTTTTCTTACAAAGAGATCTTCACTAGAAATACTTGAACCAAGTTTACTTATCAAAACAAAGTTTTAGAAGCATCAATGTCCCAGCCACTGGTGTGCTTAATACTGCTCAACAGCTACTTATGGCATAATATCCTCTGAGTGGTTATGATTAGAAGGAAGGTATCTTAGAATTGTGTATATCATCAGCACTTGATTTTATTTCAAGTGCAAATCCCTGCTTTTGAGACCATCAAAACAAGATTAGTTTAAAATAGGGACCACAGTGTGCTTTATATATACCAAAAGTATCACAATGTGCCTCACTTTATTGTACAAAGATATTGTCTGCATAAGCTTGTATATAATTTTTAACAAGAATTAAAGATTTAAACTGTATTTTTGTATTTTCTTGTGAGCTTTGGCCAACATGCAATTTACCCCTTAGCATAATGGGAAATAAGTTTAATTAGACAGACCACATTCTTCTGAAACAATGAAGCATAGAGCGAATACACTATTATCAGGGGCAGGCCAGAAAGCTACAAGTAAACAAGGTTATTGAAATGTATAGAAAGATTCAGCTTCTAGTTGTAATTAATAGCTGAAATTCAACCTCCACTGATAAAGGGACAGAAAACAGACCTGATTCGCAGGACTGCAGGTGTTAGGGGGCAACCTTTGAACCAACCAGATTTGTGTAGGTAAGGTTACTAGGCCGCAGGGAGAAAGAACATCTGGGTTTGGTTGGTCAATAAATTCCTAATGCTACTGGGAAGTGGAATGCTATTGGCCAAAGTTCATAAAGTGTATTAATGTAATTGGACTATCCAGCTTGGATCACAAGTTGAGTGGGAGCATCAAATCTTCAGAAATGTATGTATGTTGTACTTATGTAATGTAAGCTCAGAGAGAAGTTGGAATCCTCTGAGTATCTCTCTCCCAATGCATTGGTCAAATGAAGAAATTCTTTAACTGCAAATTGTCTTTCCTAAGTCATTGTGTTTGCTGAAGTTGGTTGAATAAAAGACGTCCTGAGAAAATCCCCTTACAAGTACCAATATGCAAACCCTCAATGTGGAAAGCTTTGGGGTACAGAATGCTGAATCAGGTCATTTTCTACTTAGTATCACGAGACAATACAAAATTATTACAGAGACAAACTTAATAATTATGCATCTGTATTTACCATGTATCTGACGGTGTTTTAATAGTACATTTTTTTCCTCAGGCAAGTTAATTAATGATTGAAGTTAGAAAAGATAGGAAAAAATATTTGCAATACATACTCTGGGCTTGAATGCAATTAACTTCAAAATCATTTCAACTGTGAAGAGTCCAGTGAAGAGCATATTAAGTACATCCATGGCTTGACTAAAGGTGTGTGCCTGGCCGTGATGCTTATAAAAAAGAAACAAAAAATTAGATAACAATTCAGGAGTTCATTAGAACTAAAAACTTCACTATTACTAGAGTAGTTTACTTTTTAAAAATGTATTTCACTATTTTGGGACCCAAGGATTTGGTTTAAGTGCTTTTAATTTTCAATGAGCAAGTTATGCTTACAACAGGATGCCTTCTCTCAGCAAAGACATTTTCTGTGTCTTGTTGTTAGAATTTTGCCATCTTCATTACCTTTTTGCATACTGAGTAAATAGGAACTAATAAACAGACCAGTTGCTGAACAAGTAAATTAATATTTAAATTGAGTACAAAGGTCTGCAATTAGGAGATTCATATCGCACAATTTTACTTCACATTTTTTAGTAATGCCCTTCAGCAAAAGGCAATAATAGTTATCCAAATGAGCAAACATTGAAATGAAACTCCACACTGGTAAAACTAAGTTTTCAGTTCCAGAGAAGGTTGTTCTGCAATAATTAAGAATTATGACCATTAAAACCTTACTTATGCCTGAATGCACCAATCCCAACATTTTCTTTCAGTTTACGGGTAACTAATGAGTAAGTACAGCAACTTCACACATTTACATGGATTTCAATGCCTATTAAACAGCAGCTTCTAGACTTTTGCATTTATCTACGCAACGTATGAACTCCAAAATAACAGTGAACTCTGAAAGTCTCCAGAATGGTAGAAGGCAATCTTGATGGTTCAAGATCTTTTATCGTCCAGCAATTCCTGTGTTCCTATGGGTGGTGACAATATTATATTGCTTTCACGCAATTTCTTTAACCCTCCACCAACAGAGCAAGCTGCCAGAGAAATCAGCGTCCAAATTCTGGACAATGGTGATGGAGGAATGGGTCCTGAAATATAATATTATGATTAAAGTGTGTACAATTTACTGGAGGATATTGAACTTTGAAAACAGTCTAATCCCCCTTACTCTCCCAAAAAGGGAAAGTATCAACTTCACTGCTAAATCAATGGCGGGATCTTGAACCAACCTTAGAGTGCCAACCGGAGGCAGTGCCAGGATGGGCCTGACAGGAAGCTTATTTGGGCTCATTTATTTGTGGAGAGGAGCGGCACTGAGGGGTGGGGTGGGACGGGAATGCCATTGATGATCGTGGTGGGGTAAGGATGAGGATCCCTCCACCAACAGAGCAAGGATGTCAGCTGAAAAAGAATTTTGTTGCTAACCATCAAAACATGTACTTTGAACCCTCAATAGGCCAGATGAAGGTTTCAGTGTTTTAAAGCAGCCATTATTTGTGCTATAGCGAGGAAGTCTGCCTTCCACAAGAGGGTGTACAAACTTACTGGGTGATATATAGCATGGATAGATATATTCTTTGCTGATCTTACAAGTGAGTTGCATATACCCATCATAAGTGTACATTTGAAGTCATAATATTCAATTATAAGCAATAGTGCTGATTACTACATAATTGTAATTAACCAATTACAGCCACTATATGCTTGTCCAATAATTATTAATCACTAATTAAACACAAAACACACCTACATGGGTACCTCATCTAAATATGACATCTGCTGTTGTGGCTGTCAGAGTTCTCACATCCCAACCAACCCCCCTGTGTTCTTTGGCCAGCTTGTTTGTACAGACCATCTGTAAGTGTGAGAAAATATTTATAGCAGCTTCCCAGGGAACTCTGTGCTGTACTTAATTCACAGGAAAATTCTGTTGCATTCATGTTTTAGTGATTTTAACCCTTTCACCGGCAATGATTGTGGTGGAGGGTGATGGAGATGCTGACAATGATCATGGTGGGGGGCATGGGCATGCCAGTGATGATTTTTTGGGAGGTTGGGTGCATCGGAGTAAGCTTTGTGTTCCAATTGGGGCGCCCTTTAAAGATGGCACCCAATGTCAGTGCAGCTGGTCTTGATGGCTCGAAGAGTCTATGCCCTGCCAGAGTGATGATATAAACAACATCCACTTCTTTTTTTTCAGACTAAGAGGCTCAAAATCTGGAGAGAAAATTGGACCTGGAGAGCTTCACAGCAGTTTTCTTGCTAGAACTGACACTTCCAAATTCTGGTAAGATCACCTCCAATAAAACCACTTACAAAATGTGAAACATTGATTCAAATCTTCAGCACGTAAAGCATTGCCTGAGAACAACACAGACTGAAAGATCAGTTGTAAAGGGTTTAGTGCCCATTGCACAGCACACTTGATTTTCCCTCCATTTATGTTTGTTATAGAAAAAACAGTCGGGCTCTATTACTAGAGTGTGCTTCTCCTTACCCAATCTTTCTCTTTGTGCCCTGTGCAGGAGATACAATCTATCTGAATATCTCATAAATAAATAGCAGGCTAAGAAACAGGCTAACATAGTTTAATTGTATGAAATAATTTCAAATTCATTTAAGAAGAGTTTTATGCTAGGTGGATAATCTTCTACAAAGGATTTTTTAATCCGCAATGAAAAGCACCAAATGAAAATTGTTTCTCCAAATGCAATGACTGTAAAATTTCTTAGAATTGCTCTCACTCAACCGGTATTACTACACTGGAAGCATGTAGAAATCCCATTTAAACAAAGGTAACTAAATTCCCATAATTCTCTTTGTCCTACCTGCATTGCTAAGCAGATTGTGTTCAGCAGGATCAGAACAAACATCAGGTACTCGAAGTAGGTGGAATTTACGACATACCATACTTTATACTGGTAAGTGTTCTTTGGGATGTACCTCCGTAAAGGTCGAGCCTTGAGGGCATACTCCACACATTGGCGCTGTAAATGTTAGAAAATAAATTATTGTTTTATATAAGTATCATATTTTATACAAAAGGAATGTGGTATCTATTCACACTGTACAAAATTCAGTTTGAAAACACCAGTATTAATACTTAGTGATAACAACGGGTGAAAAATACTTAAGGTGGCACCATAGCCTTGATCTTTTATATGATAGTTTGTGTTGCTTTCAACCAAATATTTGAGTTCATATGATATTAAACTATTTGACTAAAGTTTCAATATCAACTCAACCCTAAAATATGTACTGCTTTGAAAATCAGATCCCAACCATAAGCCTTTGAACTTATTGATTTGTTTTTGTAAATTTCGTTCAGGATCATAGAATCATAGAGGTTTACGTGACATTTGGAAGTCATTCATACATAGAATTACATGGAATTATTGCATTGAATTGTATGTTTGTCACAACTAATACATATTGGCCTTCCCTCCTACTTAATCGAACTTATTTACAGAATCCTCTATTCCTTTCTCCCTCCTGTGCTAATCCAGTTTAAAAGCATTTATGGTATTCTCCCTAACTACTCAATCATTAGATTAATTATTAGATTAAGGACTATTTTACATTTATGTACCCTAGATGTGGAACCTTAACAGGTGGAAACATCTTTATTGTATCTACTATTTTAAACCTCTTAAGGATTTCTATGAGGTGATCCTTTACTTGAGATAAAAGCCGTGGTGGTAATGATTTCTTTGTTCTTGTATCATCCTTGGGGAATCCTGTTGCAAATGCTTTAATGCTCTTATATCCTTCATTTAAGAATATGTATATGCATCTCTGATAATCCTGCAAAGAGGAATTCTTATTCCATTGGAAAACAAAACACAACTTAAAAATTATGGTTTTTCCAAATACAATAATGAGAAAATTTCTCAGAACTATACCCACTTTGCTGATGTTATTTCACTGGAAGTGCAGTGGAAATCCCATTTAAACAAAGGCAATTTTTGAAATATAGGGTGAAAACCTTTTAAAAAATATTTTGTCATGGTGTGGGCATCACTGGGAAGGGCACTATTGTGGCCATCCCTATTTCCCTTTGAGGCTTGCAGTTGGCAGTGCTGCTGCAGTGCTGTTAGAGATGAAATTCCAGAATTTTGACCCAGTGACAGTGAAGGAACCATTATGCATCTGCAAACTAGAATGGTACATAACATGGAAAAGAACATGCAAGTGGTGCAGTTCCCATATGCCTGTTTACTTCATTCTTCAAGTGGTAGTAGTCATAGGTTTAGAAGGTATTGTCGAAGGAGGCTTCACAATTTGCTGCAGTGCATCTTGTAGATGATATACAATGCTATCACTATGCGCTGGTGGTGGTGAGAGTGAATGTTTAAGTTGGTGGATGGGGTGCCAGTCAAGCAGCCTTTTCTGTCCTGATTGGTATTGAACTTCTTGAACGTTGCTGAAGCTACACTCTTCCATGCAAGTGAGAATTATTCCATCAAATCTCAAACTTGTACCTTGTAGATTGTGATCAGCCTTTGGAGAGTCAGGAGATGAATTACTTGCTACAAAATTTCCAGCTTCTCACCTGCTTTTGTAGCCACAATATCTACATTGCTGGTCCTGTTACTTTTCTGGTCAAAGGGAACCCTTAGGATATTGATGGTGGGGGTTTCAAGAGTGGCAACATCTTTGCATGTGAAGGGGGGATGATCAGGCTGTCTCTTGTCAAAGACGTTCATTGCCTAGCACTTATGTGGTATAAATGTTGCTTGTTGCTCATTAGCCCAACTGTGGACGTTGGCCTGGTTTTGTTGCATGTTGATACAGACTGCTTGGGTTAGATTTTATGGCTAGGCTACAGCTCCCAACATTGGAATTAGAAGCAAGTACTGCTTCCATTTGGGCATGGATTGGCTGGCCACAAATAATTATCTGCTAGCCTGCCAATTAACAGTGAGGAGACATGGGGACTGACCATTGAGGATGTGGAGTTTGGTAGGTATCCACTTGCACTTAGATTCAGCGATAAAACCTGGTGAGCATAGCACAAATGCCCCTGAGCACTGGCAAAGGTCTTGACAGCTATGTTCACTGACAGTTGGAGGACTGGTAGAGGCCAGGGCAGTCCTGAGCACCAGGCTGATGATGTATTGTTAGCAACATCACAAATTTTGCAACTGTAGCATGAGATAAACGAACATCTGACAAACCTTCCAGAATCTACGTTAATCCATGCGTGAACAATGGAGGAATCTACCTATGCCAGGTTTCTGGGTGTGTGATTGGCTTCCTACGTGTAGAGATTAGAGATTCTCATGAATAGATAGATCTACTAGACCATTCAGTAGATGTTAGAAATTCAAGAGATCTACATGCCATCACCTTGTCCATGATCTCTATGCAGTAGTAGTAAGATGAGAGGGAACTATATGCTTGATGCCTTCACTAGGTCCTTGTGCACCTGAGGTCAAAGGGGAATACAAAGATGTCTTAGAAGGAAGAGTGTTAACCTTCTGCATCTGAGGGCTCCCCTCAGGAAAGTCCTGCTCTGTACAGCAGCTCTTCCTCAGCTGTTACTGTCAGCAGTGCTTCAAGTAACCGCAACAACAGAGGAGGGTTCTGCATCTGTGCAGGAACTGCTCAGCATGCCAGGGCCCTCCCGGCCTCAAGCAGCCACAAGATAGCTCTCAAAATAATCTCAACATGAGGATAGCAAAGTCAGTAGTCTGCCTCCACCTGAGTTGCAAGTGACGGGGAACACCACGTAGGAACACATATAAGAAATTTAAGAACAACAACTAGCTGCATTTAGGGTTCATGGTGAATATATTCTCAAAATGTAAAGCATTGTGTTTCTTATGCCTTGGACGGTGGACCCTCTCTGTATGGTAGCTTCTCCTGCACTGAGAAGTACATTGGTCATGTACTTCTCTATGCCGTTCACCTGTGTTCCCACCCTAAGGCAGGCTCTTTTGTTAGTCCAGAAGTTGTTAATTTTTCTTTGCCTGAACCTCTCTTGCTTGCTGTGCTGCTCTTCAACAGGTGTCCACAGCAGGTGGCTTCTCCCAATTTGCAAGGCGTTTTATCCAAATTGCTAATTCCTCTGCCCATTTCTTCTGCTTAAGTGCCAATGTCCCACTAGGTGGTATGCCCCCATAGTGCTAGCATCTTATCCTATCTTCATTTGGTGTTGCTTACTGCTACCTGGCATCACACACTGACTCTCATAATGGCTGCTGGATAATGCCAAAACTGAGCTCCCATTTACATTCTGCTTACTTTTAGGGTTAAAAGTTCCCTGGTTACCCACTGCCATCTGCAAAATTGAGGAATCTTATAAAATTGTTCACAATTGGCCAATTAATTGCCTTAATTACTTCCCATTTCATCCATGTGTGATATCCTCACATCATGTTGTTGCCGTTGGGAAAATGTGGAAACAACTTGAAGATCATAAAGTAGTCCAGTGGAGAGAAGGCCCTTCAGCTCATCGAGTCTGCACTGACAATAGCTAGCACTGAAATCGTGCTAATCCCATTTTCCAGCACTTGTCCCAATTCCTTGAATATTATATTTGCTCATCCAAATAAATACCTTTTAAAGGTTGTAAGGTTTTAGACATCCCAGGCAGTGCATTCCAAATTCCTACAACCCTCTGCCTGAAAAATGTTTTCTCAAATCCCCACTGAATCTCCCGTCCCTTAACCTAAAACTGTTTGCCCTCATGATTGACCCCACAACTAAGGGGAACAGCCACTCCCTGTTCTCTCTGTCCATACTCCTTATAATCTTATACACCTCAATCATGTTCCCCCTCAGCCGTCTCTGTTCTAGAGAAAATAATCCAAGCCTATCTAGTCCCTCCTTATAGCTCAAAAGCTCCATCCCAGGCAACATCCTGGCCAATCTCCTCTGTACCCCCCCTAGTGCAATCACATCTTTCCTATAGTGAGTTGACCAAACTGCACACTGTACTCCAGCTGTGGGCTAACCAACATTCTGTACAGCACCAACATTACCTCCTTGCTCTTATACTTTATGCCATGACTGATAAAAGCAAGTGTCCCATTTGCCCTCTTAATTACTCTATTCACCTGCTCTGGTGCCTTCAGGGTTCTGTGAATAAGTACCCTAAGATCAATCTGTTCTTCTGAGCTGCCTGGTGTCATGCCAATCATTAAATACTCCCTTGTTTTGTTATTTCTTCAAAAGTGCATCACCTCACACCTATCAGGGTTAAATACCACATTGATAGAGTTGCACTACAGGCCCCTGAATAGTCAGCGGGAAATTGAGGAGCAAATATGTAAGGAGATTATAGATAGCTCCAAGAAAAATAGAGTGGTAATAGTCGGAGATTTTAATTTTCCCAAGATTGACTGGGACAGCCATAGTATTAGAGGGTCGGATGGAGAGAAATTTGTTGACTGTATTCAGGAGGAATTTATCATTCAGTATGTGGATGGCCCAACTAGGGAGGGGGCAAAACTTGGCCCCTCTTGGGAAATAAGGAAGGGCAGGTGACGAAAATGTTAGTGAGGGATCACTTTGGGACCAGTGACCATAATTCTGTTGAGATAGGTATGGAGAATGATAGGTCTGTCCCAAAAATTAATATTCTAAATTGGGGCAAGGCCAATTTTGATGGTATCAGGCAGGAACTTTCAAAAGTTAATTGGGGGAGTTTGTTGGAAGGAAAAGGGACATCTGGTAAGTGGCATGCTTTCAAAAGTGTGTTAACCAGGGTTCAGGATAAACACATTCCTCTTAGAGTGAAGGGCAAGGCTGGCAGAAGTTGGGAATCCTGGATGATTTGGGATATTGAGGCCTTGGTCAAGAAGAAGAGAGGTACATGACATGCATAGGCAGCTGGGATCAAGTGAATCCCTTGAAGAGTATAGGGGGTGTAGGAGTAGAGTTAAGAGAGAAATCAGGAGGGCAAAAAGGGGACATGAAATTGTTTTGGCAGATAAGGCAAACGAGAATCCAAAGAGCTTTCACAAATACATAACAAGGGAGAGAGTAGGGCCTCTTAAGGATCAACAAGGTCATTAATGTGCGGATCCACAAGAGATGGCTGAGATCCTAAATCAATATTTCTCATCAGTATTTACTGTTGAGAAAAGCATGGATGTTAGGGAAATTGGGGAAATAAATAGTGATGTCTTGAGGAATGTACATATTACAGAGAAGGAGGTGCTGAAAGTCTTAAAGTGCATCAAGGTAGATAAATCTGCGGGACCTGATAAGGTATATCCCAGGATGTTGTGGGAGGCTAAGGAGGAAATTGCGGGTCCCCTAGCTGAGATATTTGAATCATCGATAGTCATGGGTGAGGTGCGTGAAGATTGGAGAATGACAAATGTTGTGCCTTTGTTTAAAAACAGCTGCAGGGAAAAGCCTGGGAACTACAGGCCAGTGAGTCTCACATCTGTGGTGGGTAAATTGTTGGAAGGTATTTTGAGAGACAGGATCTACAGGCATTTAAAGATGCAAGGACTGATGAGGGACAGTCGGCAATGGCTTTGTGAGTGGAAAATTATGTATCACAAACTTAATTGAGTTTTGTGAAGGGGTAACCAAGGATGTAGATGAGGGCAGTGCAGTTGATGTTGTCTACGTGGAATTTAACAAGGCCTTTGACAAGGTACCGCATGGTAGGTTGTGGCTTAAAGTTAAATCTCACGGGATCCAGGGTGAGGTATCTTTGGATACAAAGTTGATTTCTTGACAGAAGCCAGAGGGTGGTTGTAGAGAGTTGTTTTTCAAACTGGAGGCCTGTGACCAGTGGTGTGCCTCAGGGATCAGTGCTAGGCTCACTGTTATTTGTCATTTATATTAATGATTTGGATGAAAATATAAGGGGCATGGTTAGTAAGTTTTGCAAATGACACCAAGATTGGTGGCATGGTGGACAGTGAGGAAGGTTATCTTCAGTTGCAGTGGGATCTTGATCAATTGGGCCAGTGGGCTGATGAATGGCAGATGGAGTTTAATTTAGACAAATGTGAGGTAACGCATTTTGGTAGATTGAACCAGGGCAGGACTTACTCAGTTAATGGTAAGGCGTTGGGGAAAGTTACAGAACAAAGAGATCTAGGGGTGCATGTTCATAGCTCCTTGAAAGTGGAGTCACATGTGGACACAGTGGTGAAGAATGCATTTGGCATGCTTGGTTTCATCGATCGGAACATTGAATACAGGAGTTGGGACATCTCGTTAAAGTTGTACAAGACATTGGTAAGGCCACACTTGGAATACTGTGTGCAATTCTAGTCACTCTATTATAGAAAAGATATTATTAAACTAGAAAGAGTGCAGAAAAGATTTACTAGGATGTTACCGGGCCTTGATGGATTGAGTTATAAGGAGAGGCTGAATAGACTGGGACTTTTTTCTCTAGAGCATAGGAGGCTGAGGGGTGACCTTTTTAGAGGTCTATAAAATAATGAGGAGCATTGACAAGGTAGATAGTCAATATCTTTTCCTAAAGGTAGGGGAGTCTAAATCTAGAGAGCATAGGTTTAATGTAAGAGGGGAGAGATACAAAAGTGTCCAGAGGGGCAACTTTTTCACACAGAGGGTGGTGTGTGTCTGGAACATGCTGCCAGAGGTAGTAGAGGCCGGTACAATTTTATCTTTTAAAAAGCATTTAGATAGTTACTTGGGTACAATGGATATAGAGGGATATGGGCCAAATGCAGGCATTTAGGGTTAGTTTAGGGGTTTTAAGAAAAAGGATGCATGGACATGCTGGGCTGAAGGGCCTGTTTCCATGCTGTAAACCTCTATGACTCTATGCCACCGATTTGTCCACCTGACCAACCCATCTATATCTTCCTGTAACCGATGACCTTCTTCTTCATTACAAACCACCCTAACCATCTTGATTTCATCTGCAAACTTGCTTATTGTTATCATCTATATAATTTACGTGCATAACAAACAATAAGGGACCCAGTACTGAATCTTGTGGTATGTCACTAGACACCAGCCTTCAGTCACTCAATCAGCCTTCTAACACCACCCATTGTGTCCTATTACTAAGCCAGTTTCAGATCAATTTCACCAAGTTTTCCTGAATTCCATGAGCTTCAACTTTCTTAATTAATCCCCCATATGGGATCTTGTCAAAGGCTTTACAAAAATCCATGTAACTACATCAACTGCACTTCCCTCATCCACACACACAAATACATTTTCAAAAAATTCTACCAAACTTGTCAGGCATGACTACCTTCTGACAAAGTCACATTGACTATCCCTAATTAACCTAAATAGAGATTAATTCTCTCCTTCAGAAATTTCCCCAACAGATTCCTTAATACTGAAATGAGACTCACCAGTCTATAATTTTCTGATTCATCTCTACCACCCTTCTGGAAAATTAGAACTAATTAGCCATCCTACAGCATTTAGGCCGTGGACAGAGAAGAAATAAAAATTTGAGTGAGAGCCCCTACAATTTCCTGTTTCTCCTCCCACGGCATCTTGGAATGGAATTAATCCAGGCCTGGCAATTTGTCTACTTTTAAGATGTTGGGCTTCTGGTCTGATATCTTCCACCACCACTACTGCTGCTGCTGCCTTCAAGCCATTCCCAATAGGCCCGTAATACCCTGGCCCTTTATTTGACTCTTAGTGTGGTCTAACAAAGGCTCTATAATAATTTAACAAAACGAGAGACAAATTATTTTTGGGTGGTAGCACAAAACAGACTGAATCTTATTGGCAGCCTCTTATATATCCACCTGATATTCACTTTAATTGACATTAAAGTAGCTGAATAGACAACAAGGTGTATAATAGATGACCAATATAGAACTGCCCAAGTCAAATTTGTACCCAAACTTTTGTGTCTTTCAATTATTTTCCTTGAGAAATGAACCAGAATGATTTATTAGCATTTTTTATAATCTTGTTAACTTGCATTGTTAATATTAATTATTTGTGATTGTACATTTTTAGGTCCATTTGCTCCTCTACTCCATTTAGATTCTTACTGTATTTTCCAAAAAGTACGTGGTCTGCTTATTTTTCTAAGGAAATGGCAGCGCCACACACTTGTCTATATTGAAATTAAGTTTATATTAACATGCCCATCATGTCTGTGTTGTTCTTTGCTAGAACAGAACAAAAGTAATCTCGCTGCATGTTCTCTCCCTGCCAATGCAGAAGGTTAAAGGTAATTGTGGGGACAAAATGAGTTTAGGTAGTGGCCAAATTACCATGGGTCATCCTGTTTATCATTATTAACATTCTGACTTTTATGTTTCAGAGCAGAGATCATTACTATCCATCATCCAGATCAGATACTGTAATTTCAAATCAGTGAATTGCCTCCAACCTCTGCTTTTGCTGGTTTGGGATGCTTGACATTGCAGAAGCCATCATCTACCACTGATGCCCATTTGCATGAGTAACACATTTATCTGAAATAGCTAAACAGTGGTCACAAAATATTTTTTATCAGTTTATGCCATGCATTAGCAGCTGCCAAAGGATCTATTTATTGATATACTTTCTGAAGTGTAATCGCTCACACTATTTATTTCAGATGATATATATATAACATCGACTCTACTTTATCCATCAAGCTTCTTATTCACCTGATTTTTGTCCAGTTCACAGTTTTTGTATTCCTGCTCCCCCTGTTCCTGAAATGTGACAATGACGAAACCTACAAAAATATTCATCATGAAGAAGGCAATAACGATGATATAGATGATGAAGAAGATAGATATTTCCACTCTGTAGTTGTAAATTGGACCAGCATCTTCTGTATGAGAATCAATGGCTCGATAAAGCAACCTGCATGAATAAGACAGGAGAAGGTTTTTTTTCTTCTTCATTCTTTTCTGGGGAATGGGCATCACTGGCAAGGCAAGCATTTGTTGTCCATCCCTAAATGCCCTCAAACCGAGTGGTAGTTAAGAGTCAACCACATTGCAGTGGATCTGGAGACATATGTAGACCAGACCAGGTAAAGATGGCAAATTTCTTTCCCTAAAGGATGGGTGAACAATTGACTACAACAATGGTTTCATTGTAATTCCAAATTTTTACTGAATTTAAATTTAACCATCCATGGTGGGATTCATTGGGACCTCTTTAGGGGCAGGTGTGACCTGTTCAGTAAAGACGGGTGGCACTTGAATCCCAGGGGGACCAATATCTTGGTGGGAAGATTGGCTAGGGCTACTGGGGGGGCTTTAAACTAGAAAGGTGGGGAGGAGGGAATAGAGATGAGGAGACTGAGAGTGAGGAGGTTAGCTCCCAGGTAGAGAAGGACTGTAGACAGTATGAGAGGGAGGTTAGACGGGTAATGGAGAAGGGAAGTGCCCAGACTGAGGGTCTGAGATGTGTCTATTTTAACGCCAGGAGTGTAGTGAACAAAGTAGATGAGCTTAGGGCGTGGATTGCTGCTGGGGGATGTGATGTGGTGGCCATTACAGAGACATGGATGTCCCAAGGACAGGACTGGGTACTTCAGCTGCCAGGATTCAGATGCTTCAGGAAGGACAGGGAGGGGGGCAAAAGAGGTGGCGGAGTGGCACTGTTGATCAGGGACAGTGCCATGGCTGCAGAGAAGGTGGATGCAGTGGAGGGACTGTCTACGGAGTCTCTGTGGGTGGAAGTTAGGAACAGCAAAGGGTCAATAACTTTGCTGGGTGTCTTCTATAGGCCACCCAATAGTGACAGGGAAACAGATCCTAGAGAGATGTAGTAATAACAGAGTTGTCGTGATGGGAGACTTTAATTTCCCAAACATCGACTGGAATATCCCTAGGGTAAGGGGTTTGGATGGGGAGGAGTTTGTTAGGTGTGTTCAGGAGGGTTTCCTGACACAGCACGTAGATAAGCCACGTGGAGAGGAGAGGAGAGGCTGTACTTGACCTGGTGCTGGCTAATGAACCAGGACAAGTGACGGATCTCTTGGTGGGACAGCATGGGGATGGAGATCATAATTCTATCTCCTTCATGATAGCATTGGAAAGAGATAGGATCAGGCAGGCTAGGAAGGTGTTTGTCTGGAGTAAGGGGAAATATGAAGACATCAGGCAGCCAGTTGGACGAGTAAACTGGAAGGAGGTGTTCTGGGGGAAAAGTACTGAAGGAAGGTGGCAGATTTTCAAGGAATGTTTGATTGGAGCTTTGCACAACAATGTTCCGATGAGACTAGGAGGTTTTGGTAGGTTGCGGGAGCCGTGGTGCACGAAGGTTGTGGTGAACCTGGTCAGGAAGAAAAGAAAGGCGTATAAAAGGTTCAGAGAGCTAAGAGATGTTAAGGATCTAGAGGAATATAAGGCTTGTAGAAAGGAGCTTAAAAAGGAAATTAGAAGAGCCAGAAGGGGACATGAGAAGGCCTTGGCGGGTATAATTAAGGAGAATCCCAAGGCGTTCTACAAATATGTGAAGAGTAAAAGGATGAGAAAAGAAGGGATAGGACCAATAAAAGGTGAAGGGGGAAAAGTCTGTGTGGAACCGGAAGAAATGGTAGAGGTGCTTGATGAGTACTTTGCCTCGATATTCACGGTGGAAAGTGATCTGGGAGGTTGTACTACAGGTTTGCGGCAGAGTGAAAAGACTGAGTACGTGGATATTAAGAAAGAGGATGTGTTGGAACTTTTAAGTTCTATCAAGATAGATAAGTCGCCGGGACCAGATGGGATGTACCCCAGGTTACTGTGGGAGGTGAGGGAAGTGATTGCAGAGCCCCTGGCAATGATCTTTGCATTGTCGATGGAAACAGGAGAGGTTCTGGAGGATTGCGGATGTGGTTCCTATTTTCAAGAAAGGGATCAGGAATAGCCCGGGAAATTACCGAACGGTGAGTCTGACCTCAGTGGTTGGTAAGTTGTTGGAGAGGATTCTGAGGGACAAGATTTATGAGCATTTAGAATGATCAAGAATAGTCAGCACGGCTTTGTCAAGGGCAGGTCGTGCCTTACGAGCCTAGTTGAGTTCTTTGAAAATGTGACTGAACACATTGACGAAGGAAGAGCGGTGGACGTAGTTTACATGGACTTCAGCAGGGCGTTTGATAAGGTCCCCCATGCAAGACTTCTTGAGAAGGTGAGAGGGCATGGTATCCAAGGGGCTTTGGCCTTGTGGATCCAGAACTGGCTTGCCTGCAGAAGGCAGAGAGTGGTTGTGGATGGGTCTTTTTCTTCATGGAGGTCAGTCACCAGTGGGGTGCCCCAGGGATCTGTTCTAGGACCCTTGCTGTTTGTCATTTTCATAAATGACCTGGATGAGGAAGTGGAGGGATGGGTTAGTAAGTTTGCTGACGATACGAAGGTTGGTGGTGTTGTGGATAGTCTGGAGGGATGTCAGAAGTTGCAGCGTGACATAGATAGTATGCAAGACTGGGTGGAGAAGTGGCAGATGGACTTCAATGTGGATAAATGTGTAGTGGTCCATTTTGGCAGGACCAACAGGATGCAAGAGTACAATATCAAGGGTAGGACTCTTAGCTGGGTTGAAGAGCAGAAGGATCTTGGGGTCCGCGTCCACAGGACTCTTAAATCGGCCTCGCAGGTGGAGGATGTGGACAAGAAGGTGTATGGTGTACTGGCCTTCATTAATCGAGGGATTGAGTTTAGGAGTCGGGAGGTAATGCTGCAACTTTATAAGACCCTTGTCAGACCCCACTTGGAGTACTGTGCGCAGTTCTGGTCGCCTCACAACAGGAAGGATGTGGAAGCTATTGACAGGGTGCAGAGGAGATTCACAAGGATGTTGCCTGGATTGGGAGGCATGCCTTATGAAGATAGGTTGAGGGAGCTAGGTCTCTTCTCCCTGGAGAGACAAAGGTTGAGAGGCGACCTGATAGAGGTTTATAAAATGTTGAGAGGAATAGATAGGGTGGATTCTCGGAGGCTACTTCCCAGGGCTGAAATGGTTGCTACGAGAGGACGCAGGTTTAAGGTGCTGGGAAGCAAGTACAGAGGAGATGTTAGGGGTAAGTTTTTCACTCAGAGGGTGGTGAGTGAGTGGAATCGGCTGCCGTTGGTGGTGGTAGAGGCGAACTCGCTGGGGTCTTTTAAAAGACTTCTGGATGAGTATATGGGACCTAACGGCATTGGGAGTTACAGATAGTTCTATGGCTTGCTAGGTATAGATGTGATCGGCGCAACTTGTGGGTCGAAGGGCCTGTTTGTGCTGTAGTGTTCTATGTTCTATGTTCAAACCTGGGTTCCCTAGGTTTCTGGATTACCAATCCAGTGATAATCTCACCAAGCCATCTGGGGGGCTTCAATGGCCAGGATAAAAAAAATCTAAATTTTATTTTGACGTATGATTTACTTAATTTTCAAACAATAAATAACCTTTGCTGGACTAGACAGTAATGCCAGAATCAAAAATCCACAGATCTTCTGATGTGGTCTTACCACAATTCCAGCATGAGAGTACCAAAAGAGCCACTTAGCCAAGAATTTGGATACATTGGGTTACACCGGATTGTTGGGAATTTTACAAACGCAGCCAAGTGGTGGAGCCTCTGTCAACTGCACAGGAAAAAAGAGGACTTTTGATGTTCTTGGCCTCGATTAGTCAGGTGCACCACTAGATGCATCACTATTGGCCAGTTGAACAGAGACCCCAAAGAAGAAGATCTACACTTAAAATTTTGAAAGAAGTTTATCCAATATATAATTGGGGTCATTTTGAAATTCTTTCTTGAGAGGGTAAACAAAATATTCCTTGCATTCATCAAAGATAGTAAAAGTGGAAGAATATATAAAGGACCCTTAATCTGACACTGTCAGTTGCCTACCACCCAGGTTAAATTATAATGAAGTGCTTAGTCTTAAATTGTATCGATTTTACTGACAACTATATGACAAAGGCTAATTTTTCAGTCATCATACTTCAGTCATCGCCGTGAGATGATTTAGACATTAAAGGTTCTATATAACTGAAATTGTTGATTTTGAATCTCCTAACACACATTGACACTGTTGTACTTACTGTGGCCATCCTTCAAAAGTTGAGACAGTAAAAAGAGCCATCATAGCAGAGGGGACATTATCAAAGTTGAATTCACTATTCTCCCATTTCCGTTCTCTTATCAGTGGCTGATTTACATCCCCATCTTTGTACAAAATATATTGGCCTCTATTAATAGAAAATAGATATAGTTATAAATTTGCAAAACTTATACCTTACTTCCCAAGATACATCAATATTTTTTATTTCTCTTCAGGATTTTAGTAACATTCTTTCCTGCTGCAACCTGCACCAACAGTGCAGATATTCACGTTGTTTCAAGTTGCTTCTGAGTCAGTTACTCAGAGATACACAAGAGCAGCCTTGGGACACTGGATTTTTTTTCTCTAACTGTGGAGAGGCATAGTTGTGAGAAAGCCGACAGTTGCTGTTTCTGCCCAAAAGGGCAAAAAGAAGATCATTGTATTTCTCAACATTCCTAAATACTTCTGACAAGATCCCACATGACAGACTGTTTAAAAAAAATTAAAAGCTAATGGGATCCAAGGGAACGCAGCAAGCTAGATATAAAAGTTGCTCAGTGGCCAGAAACAAAGGGAGTAATTGTAGATTTTCTTCTGTGATTGGAAGGTTGTTTCCAGAGGGGTTTAGGTTTGGGTTAAGTACTAGGTCCTCTATATTAATAATGATTTGGTCAAAATGTGGGGAGCATTATCAGGAAGTTTGCAAAAATTGGCTGCGTAATCAATTGTCAGAAGGATAGCTGTAGATTGCAGGAAAATGTCAATGAAGTGGTTTGATGAACAAAAAAGTGGCAAATGAAATCCTACCTAGAGAAGTGTCAGGTGATGCATTCAGGTCAAACAAGTCAAAAGAGAGGTATAGAGGAAACATGGAACATTGCAGTGAATGTCCACAGGTTCCTGAAGGTAGCAGGACGGGTTGACCAGATGGTTAAAAAAGCAAATGGACTCCTTTCATTTATTAGTCAAGGTATAGAATATAAGAATAGGGAGGTTAATTATATATAAATGAGGGATCCCCACATTGGGTTCCACAGAACCTGGAACCTCCCAGGGGTTCTGTGGGAGGCCAGATTGATTGTTACAATTTGAGTTTTGTGCTGAATAGATGAGTTGAAAACAGCCCAAATTCAAATTGTATCGATCAGGGTGAGCACAGAGGAGTGATCGTGAGAGCAGGCCCTGTGAGAATGGGAAAGTGGAGCCTGCAAGAGAGGAAGAGAATGAGTGAGTGTGTGTGTGCGAGCGAGAGGAGAGTGAGTGTGTGAGATGAGTGAGTGTGTATGTGTGTGAGAAAAGTGAATATGTATAAGATGAGTGAGCGACTGTGTGTGAGATGACAGTGAGTGTGTGTGAGGGATGACAGTGTGTGTGTGTGTGTGTGTGTGTGTGTGTGTGTGTGCGTTCCATATGAGAAGCCAGCATTCCAGCAGCACTCTCCCTATCTGAACCAAAGGAGCAGCAACATTCCTCCCAATAAAAATTACAAAACAATAAGACCTTTGTACATTTTTAATAAGAAACCTTCTTAATCACAGTAAACCTATACATATAAGAAATAGAAAGGAGAACAAAGAGCAATATAACACAGGAACGGGCCCTACGGTCCATTAAACCTGCGTCAATACGCAATTTCTATCCCTCTGTTCGTCACCTGTTCATGTGTCTATCAAAATATGCCTTAAACATTGCTTCCACTACCTCCAATGGCAGTACGTACCAAGCGTCCACCACCCTCTGTGTGAAAAACCTTACCCGCATGTCTTCCTTAAACTTACCCCCCTCACCTTAAACCTGTGCCCTCTTGTAGTGGATCTTTCCATCTTGGTTAAAAAGCCTATCCACCTTATCTATGCCTCTCATAATTTTTGTAGACTTCTAGAAATTAGGTTTTTGTATGTTTGAACCTATTGCATGAAAATAAAAATTTTATTTGTGATGTGGCTCTTCAACACAATAATCAGGTTTCTCAGGGATTCCTTCAGTACTCTTTCAAGGCATTTAGCCTTGAATGCAAAAGCATTTAGACAGTTACATGGATAAGATTGGTATACAGGGATATGCGCCATACGCAGGCAATTGGGATTAGCTTAGTGGTTTAAAAAAAGGGCGGCTTGGACAAATTATGGCAAAGGGCCTGTTTCCATGCTGTAACCTTCTATGACCTCTAAGACTAAAAGGGTTCTGTGGCTGGAACATTTCTGAAACCCTGGTATAAATTATCAGTTAGGCCACAATTTGGGGGACTGTGTGTAGTCCTGGTCATCTCATAGAAATGGTGTAATTTTATTAGAGAGGGTATTGAGAAGATTTGAAAGGATATTGCCAGGGCTGGAAAAATGCAACTATGAGGAAAGATTGGATAGACTGGGAGCAGAGAGGAGATTTGATTGAGATGTTTAATATCACAACTAACTTGGACAGAGTGGAAAGACCTATTTACCTTAGCAGAGACTAGGGGGCATAGAATTAAAGTGATTGGTAAAAAGATCAGAGGGAATATGAGGAAAAACATTTTTACCCAGACAGTGGTAGGGGTCTGGAACTCACTGCCCAAATGGGTAGTAGAGGCAGAAGCCCTAAATTTGTCAAAAGGTGGCTGGGTGAGCACTTCCTTTATCTACAGGGCTATGAATTAAATGGAGTTAGGCTGAATGGCTAGTTTTTCCACTGATGCATACACAATGGGCCATGTAGCATTTAAATATTTTTTAAAAAAATGGATAATTTAAAAGTGGTTTTCATAGACTATTCAAGGATGAAAAAAGAGTATAATTATTTTTATTGGGAAGGAAATTAAACTCTAGAAGCAGCAATTACATAGCGGGTGATCTTAATGACTCATCCTGTCAATTGATCAGTGTGGCGAGCCGATAAGATTGGGAGAGAAATGGAAAATCGGGTTTGCACCTAGTTTTTCACCTCTCATGATGTTTTGCAAGTGAAACTGGCTTTGTGCCATAAAGAGCACAAAGCCGATTTCAATATTCAATACTTCATTTAAATGTAATAGTGAGTCCTGGATGCTACTTTCTGGCTTTACTTGCCGTTATCTGCTCACCAGTCGACGTCTTCATTGGCCAGGATGATGTTTGGTCCCCACCAACATGGACCAGACGTGATGGCCTCATCGGTGGGAATGGAGGCTATTGAAGCCCCAACGGGCTTCAATGCTAGGCTGGACAGTGCCAGCCTAGCACTGCTCACCTGGCACATGGCACTGCTAGCCTGGCACCCAGGTACTAACCACTGGGCACCCTTGCACTGCCCATTGGTGGTAGGTCTCAGTATCTGTTGGAAGGGGTGGGGGACAAAAGTTACAGGAGATCTCCCATTTCAACTCAGCCTCATGCTCTCATACCCACACCTCCATCCTTGTTCTGCTACAATGCTCCAGTGAAGCTCAATGTACACTGGAATAACTACACCTCAGCTACTGATTAGGCATGTTACAGCCTTCTGAACTCAACACTGAGTTCAACAACTTTAGTTTGTAAATATTCCCTCGATCCTGATTCCCTTCTTTTGTTTTCTGTATTCAGTTTCCCTGGCTAGTCCCAATACAACTCATCCCTTCCCCAAATGGCCACTGTGCCTTGTACAGTTTTGTTCCCACTGAATACAGACCTCTGTTTTTCCTATTAACACATTCTGTTATCTTTCCTACTATTAACAGTCTTCAGTCCCTGTTGGCACCTTTAAGGGCCCTTTTGCCTCATGTCCATGACATTTTTACCAATTTGTCCTGGGCTCCAACTTATCACTGATTTCCATTCTGCCTGTTTCCAAATATATAATTTATCACATTTCTATCCCTTTTCAGCTCTATAGATGGTCAATGGACTTGAAACATGAACAGTGCTTCTCTCTCCACAGATGTTGCTAGATCAGCTGAGATTATCCAGCATTTTCTATTTTTATGACTATTTTTGCATCATGCATTTCTTGGGGCACAAATCATTCCCTCCAACAGAGATAAAAGTTCATGGAAATGTGCTGATTTTTCATTTTTGATGATTTCAGGTGAAACGCCATTGCCTTCTGCTAAGATTGTCACTGGCCTGTTGAGCTCTATTATGGAGGGCTCATTGTTAAACTCCTCCAAGGCAAGAAAATCTGGAATGGTGCTGAGGACACCGCATAGAGTGATGATCATCCTTGACTATGTTTTCTAGGCAGCTGATCTGGTCACTTTCGGGTATGTTGTTTTCTTGACTCCTTCATACATCCATTTAGCATCCCAGATTCAACATGCAGGTTGTATACTGTTGCAGAGTTTCAACCAGTATCGATTAGCACAGTGCCAAGTCTGCAGTGACTTGTTTCTGACAGCTTTAGGTTTTGTTTGTCGGGGTCTTGTAGTACATGATAGTGGTAATTGGCTCCATTTCAGTCCAATAAGCCTCAAATCAGTCAGCATTCTTCTGATCTCTTTTCCTATATCCATGATGCACAAAGTTAAAGATGTGGTCTGCAGATAATCATGCTTTGACACTACAGTCTAGCCTTGGGCATTGTTATCTGAAAGAGCTTGATTGAGGACATTGAGAAACTGCTGGGTCCTTTCTGGGTCAGTAGTCCAGCAAGTGTTAACCCAAGGGTGACTTTTCTTCTTGGAGTGGTATAGTTTTCTTGGCTGAAACCCGGCCTTGCTACACACTAAGGAGTGGTCAGTATCACAGTCAGCAATGCGATAGCTGCGATTGATGAGTCATTATTGAGGGTGGTATGTCTAGTGATGATAATAAGGTCTAGCTGGTGCCAGTGGCATGATCTAGGACATCTTGCTGCAATGTTTAATTTGGAAGTAGCTGTTTGTCAGAGAGAGGGCATAGTAACAGCATAGCTCTCACAACCTCTGTCCATTTTTGCTGATCTTGCCAATTCCCTGGTGTTCTTTTCAAGATGTGTTGTTGATACCTGTAGCATTAGGGTATTTGGGATTGGAAGGATTAATATGGGACTAGGAAACAGTATCACTTGCATTAATATATAGAAAGTCACATGGGAGCAGTAGAGCATAGTGAGCCTGGTAGAAATTGGCATGAAAATAGCACCCAGTCAGGATTTTACCCTGCAGATATGTAAATAGTTATGCGTTATTAATAAACAACTGTTGTTCAGCATACACACTTCTAGACCTCATTGTGAGACAACAATACCCACTATTGGGTTGAAATCCCCTTTTATGAAGAATCATAAAATTGATTCTTGACATCTGGGGTGGAAATGAATGTTGGTGCATAGATGCACAAGAGATTAACTTGTTGACAAGCAAGTGTAAGAAATCTCTCTGAGCTTTCTGTGCAGGGTTCAATTGTTGCAAGTATAGTATTTTTTACTGCGAAACTTACTTCAGGCCCAGATGTTGTCTCAGCTTTTGCCTGCCAGATTAACATTGCATTTTCAGGGATTCACTTTGAGTGAGCTTAGTTTCATGCAGCGCAGCACTGTCCACATTGAGCCTTAAAAGTTCTTTGGCAATCTGTCTAGAGTGCATCATCAACCTGCAGGAGGTCATCAGGAAGCCAGGATACATGGTCCTTGTCAATGCAAAAGACTAGTGTCTTCTTTGTCTTGCCCAGTGCATAAATTAGCAACCTGTCTGTTAAGAGATAAATCTCTACGTTCCAAGCACCCACTGAAGTGAGCAGGCCTGGTGGGACAGTATCTTTTGACAAGGGTATGCCCAACTTGAGGCAGATGCTATCCAAGAAGACATAATGACTTCTCCCACATTCAGAAATAACACACTGCTCTTGTGCTGCAATCAATCAAATAAGAGCTTATATCTGGTAACTGTTTCTTCCCGTGTCGTGCCAACAAAAATCATGCAGTTGGAGGGTCTTTTCCAGAGCACATGCTTGAGTAAATAGTATGGAAACTCTGAGTTGTTCAAGTATCAGTAACTCTTCCACTTGGCATTGCTAGTATTGTCCAAAGGAAAGGATGAAACTAGTATTGTTTGGTGCCTGATCTGCTGCTGGAGATGCTGGAAAGCTGCCTGATGACAGGTTACCACCTATAAGACTCTGCTCAGGATTTTCTATCAGGGTTTGCTCCCTTAGCTTTCTTCTCTTCTGAGACACCCACAAGACAGTAGGGTTATATACCCATAGTTGGAGATTGGGTTTGTTGGCACCAGGGCAAACCACACATTGATGGTCCTGCATTTTGCAGATCTGGAGCCTTTGAATGCCCTGTAGTTTAACCTGGGTCCACGCAGTACCCAGTTTATGTATGTCACCACAGTGGAGCACTATAGGCTTGCAGGTGAAAAGGTGGGAGAGGCTTATGCACTCGGCTCTCTTTGCAATAGTTCTACCACTAGCAAGTGGTCAAAGCTAAAAGCAAGAGGTGACAAGCAGACTGCTGACTATGTACCACCCACTCTGCTAAAATGCTTGATGCATTGCATCAATGGAGACACAGTTACTTAGCATTCACTGTTTTTTTTGTATAACCAACTTCAGTTGAAAATGTAACTACTGTAAAAACTAAAGGGCCTATTATTTAAATAATTCACTTTCTCACTTTAAAAGAAAAGTCAAAATTCATAGTGCAGATCATAAATATACTATACCATTTGTTTAAGTTGTTAAGAATTTTCATAAAATTCATGGTCTGAAATTGGGGGAAGAAAAGTATTCTATTTGGAAAGATTAACAAAAATTCATAAATTTTCTTAGAAATAATTAAATTAAAACACATATGACAAAACTCCCCCATCTGCATGCAAGTGTTGGTTCTAAAATTAATGTTCACATCTCCTGAATAAACAAACAAATCTAATTCCTGCTTGTAAGAATTCAAAGAACACAATGCACATTTTATACTGAAAATTTAGCATCAATGAAAAGTGATTTTCAATTTGCAGTATTGCCTAAAATCAGCATACAGGTGGAGTCACAGTCAACCAAACTCTGAAACCAAACAAAAGGGAGATTCCTGGGTTTGACACCACATTGAGTGTAATTCAGTGTGGTGTCCTGTCTAGTTCATCACGTGATCATGAGCTCTTTTTCACCCCCAGGCATTTTGTAAATTTATCTGGCCTCAATTTAAATGTTTAGAAAAAGGAACTTTCCCTATTCTCTCTAAACATGAAGATTTCTAACTCCTGGGAAAAAAATTGAACATCCAAGCATGCCCAGAACTCTCTCCTGGAAAGGACAAAGTTGGTCAGCTCAGGTCAGTGGAAGGAATATTTTAAAAACACTATGATAACTAACATCAACGTTGCTCCATCTTCGGCCAATGGTGAGATATATTGAAAATGTGATTTAACTGATAATGACCATTTTCCCCCTCATTCTTAAAGATGAAATAACTGTGTTTCATATTATGACCCATTCTAACGTTTCATCCAAAAGCAGGAGAAATTCATTCTTGCTACAGATGCATGCTCCAGGTAAAATTAACCTGAGTGCATTAGCAAACTGTCATAAAGGGCTTCTTCAAAATTATTTTTGAGAACAAGTGTCTATTCTGATCTGCCGAATCATTCCCATTTCTTTACTTTTAAGGTGAATGCATTTTCAATATGGATAATCAGCACTACTTAAATATCAGTAAATAGTAGCAATCTGATTCAGTTCACTAAAGGTGTGTGGTTTATAGTTGACTAATGGATAGTGATGTAATTCACTGCAAAACAAATGACATAAAGTTGTTCTATTTGCAGCTTTTTCCTTAGTCAGCATTAGCAATGCATTCCATGAAATTATCCAAACATCGTTAAATTCCAATGCTTTTAATTTGTTTCTGCATTTAACTTTGACACACTCCAATTAAAACCTGTTTTAAAAATAGATTATGTGGCACTTGATAGTTTAGCTCAAATTGTTAATCTCAAGGTTTTTTTTTCCAATTTTTTTACTATTCTAGTCACTGAGCTTCCGGCAATACTATGTTTCTCCCTCTGGGCACACAAGATTACTCTGGCACACTGCTAGTCCACTTGAGGCCACTCACAGGATTACCTTGAGGTTCATTTGCAAGCTCTACGGGTGGAGTTTTTGCTTTATTTCGTGGAGTGTGGCAGTGGGTGGGAAATGCAGTGTTGAAGCCGCTAACTTGAACGGCTCCAACGTCAGCTTTCTCCACTATATTGTTGGGGACAGAAAACAGATAAAACCAAAGAACGGGTCCAAGATGTAACGTTGTCCTGCCAGCAACTTAGTTTTTTAGTGATCAGAGTGCTATTTTTAAAGACCATCCCAGTGCACAAAAGTTAATATGGAACATCAACCCCCACCTCTCCATGCATCTCTACCCCAACCCCCGCACAACACTGCCACATTGCCTGAGCAATGCTGGGAGCAGCACCCGGGTAGTTCCTGGCCATAGCCTTGTCCCCTCTGAGTGATGCACTCTTCTGAGCTTTTCTGGGAGGTCTTCCTGTCAGAAGCATCCTTTGGGGAACCAGTTTTAATTCAAGCCGGTTTGCACCCATGCTGATGTGAATGGATTTTCCTTCAGGAGATGATTCAGGCGTAGAGGCCTGATAATGAGGTTCAAATGTATTATAATTATGTTCCCAACATTGAATGTCAGAATTCCTGTTACATCACTGGTGGGGGTAGAGACAATCATAGTGAGACTTTCCACCAAAGTAAAACGCTATTTGGCTGTCTAGCGTGATTTTCCGTTCCGTCAACAAACCTGCACAAAAAGGACAGAAGTGGAAAATCCCAGCCCTTATCTCCTCTTCACAACGTATTCTCCCACTTATCTTTGAGCTATCGGCAAATTTAGCAACTATAAATTCAGTACTTTCATGCAAGTCATTGATATAAATTATAAAGTTGAGAATCCAGCAGTCATCTTTGTTGCATTCCACAAGTTACAGCTTGCTAAGCTGAAAAAGATCCATTTATCCCTACACTCTGCTTCTTGTTAGCTAACCAGTCCTTTATCCAAGCTAATATGTAATCCCCTAACCATGAGCTCTTATTTTGTAGTAACCTATGATGTGGCAACTTATCAAGCAACTTTTGGAAATCTAAATACAGCATATGTATAGGTTCCCCTCTATTCAGAAGGTCTGTTCCTTCCTTGGAGAACTCTAATAAATGGGTGTCCTGCTATATTAACCACAGAAGTTAGTATGCAGGTGTAGCAAGTGACTAGGAAGGCAAACAGAATGTTGATATTTATATCAAGGGGAATGGAATATAAAATTAGGGAAGTGTTGTTATAGTTGTCTGACACTGCATCTTTTCTATTCTATCCTTTAACTTAATTTCCTAGATCACTTTTAGTTCTATCTTCATACCCTTAAATATGTCTTTGTACAAGTTTAAAACACTAGTCTTAGACCTCCACTTCTCACCCTCAAATTGTGTGCAAAATCCATGTTAAGATCTCTGCTACCAAGAGACTCATTAATTGAGCCTGTCTCATTGTTCATTACCAAGTCTAGAATAGCCTGCTTTCTGGGTGACTCTGGAATGTGCTGTTCTAAAAGATTATCCCAAATACACTCTACAAACTCATCTTCCAGACTTTCTTTGCCAATCTGATTCATCCAATCTATATGTACATTAAAATCACCCATGACTGTTGCAGTATTATAAACCCCCATGATTTTTCCTTAAATACTCTGTCCTACAATGTAATTTCTGTTAAGGGACCTATAAATTACTCCCACAAGTAACTTCTTACCTTTAATATTTCTTATCTCTAAACTGATTCCACAGCCCGGATTTTCCAACCCCACTCTTGACTTTTGGTAGGACCAAATTATCCTGGCGATAGATGGGGCTGGAAGATCTCACTCTATAACTTGATCTTTAGAACTAAGATATTTTTTCACTTTTATAGATATAAAATAAGTAACTAAATAGTTGGTAGGCCAAGTCATATACTGTGCTATGATATATAGATGGATGTATTGGGTCTTTAATTAGTTCTAATAATGGACTGATTAAAATGTGAAAATACTTATTAACCTTATTGTTTATAGTTTTTTCTTGTTAATCCAGTAACTGACAACATTTTTAAATGAGTTGAGATATGACAAGTGATACTTTGCAATTGTAATGTTCCAAGTAATATGAGTAAACTTTTTTGCTTAAGGAATCAATACACATAGGCAGTAAATTTTACAGTTCTAGGAACTGGTCCTCAAAGTGGTGCATGAACAGCATATCAATTACATATATTAAGTACAGATTTAATCAAACTTACACTATCAAAGCTCACTACAGTGAATATTGAAATCTGGTGGATAATAGCAGGACTCTTCTGCAATCTACATTAGATTTGCCTAGTTTATAATGCTCATTATCACTCATGGGAGGCCTTTCAATTCCTGCAGCCATGAGTTCTTCTATTCCTGCTGTCTTGGTTTGTGCTGCTACTGCCTTCAACGACCCTGCTGCTGCTGCTCCCTTCATTGAAAATTCAAAGAAACCAAATAATTCACCAAAAGGCAACACTCAGAATGGAAGAAGGAAGATGCATGAAGGTGGATGCATGGTTCAGCAAGGCCCCTTTTATAGTTCCCCATCAGGATGTGAAGGAAAGGCCATCTTCCAAAGGATGGGAGAGAGCCCATATGACCAAGCAAATTTGGACAGAGATTGCAGAGGAGGTTAGTAACTGTGGGGATTACCCACAGAACTGAAGTGTACCAATGACCTAATTCAGTTCACCAATGTAAGCACTCCATACCTTTTTTCCCTTTAGACATTACAAGTGTTAATGCGAGAGTTGATTGGTGCTGTGGGAGTAAACACCTTGTCGATGACAAGGGGTGAGCAGTAGGAAGCCCTGTTTGAGTCATTGCTTCATTCTGCTGAGTGGTGTCCTCTATTCTTCTATCCACTGAGTTCTACAAGGTTGCTTAAGAATGATGGTGAGTAGGTGGATTTCACAGAGCTCCAGACTGGATTTTATGCTCCCTCAATGTCAAGTTGGAAGATGAGGGGTTGGCATGTAAAATCCAGTTGGTGGCCTGCCTATTACCTACCCACCCACCCCTTTCCTCATTACACTTTTAAAGAAGTAGGTGGCTTTGAGTAAGTTGTTTGCCAGTGTGTCAGTTGAGGTCCTTAGGTGGACAATTAATTCCCAATTAAGGTCCCATCCTAATGTCACTGAAATTTAACTGGCAATGGGAAAGGCCCAAACCAAATGCCCAGTTGGCAGGTTTCTCCCTGGGTCCATTGGAGGGCTGCACAAGATATAACAACCCCAAGGTTCTCTTCCCACTCTTGGTGTGATGATATTATGCCTTTAAGGCATACATTTGGGTCTCATTGCTTGTGTGAGATTTGTCTAAACAGTCAGTTCTATGAACAGGTGCTGCTTTGTCTGTAACCAACAACCCCTTTTGTTACTGCAGTAGCATAATTGATCTTAATTGTTAAAATGTTCGTTTTAACCTGAGTTAATGCTGTTCTGTTAATTTTATGTTTTTCCCTGAGGTTTTTCAGAGAAGGGCTTGATTAAGTTGATTGACAGGAAAAATCATGTGACTCTATGGGACTAGACTGACACAGAGAAATCAAGTCAGTTGCTGCTTGGGATCTTTCGAAAGAAGTAGCTTTCTCTGTGTTTCCCTGGTTTTGGAGACTTGCATCTGCCTGGAAATTAGTCTCTTTCTTTGAAGTTCTGCTGGTTTGGAAGGGATCTCTGCCTGGAGGCTGCTGTGCGGGAGTTAGAAGAGAGGTATCTTTCTGTATCTGTCCAGAGGAGTTAAAAGGTCAGAAAACTAGCATCCATGAGTTGATTATTTTTGTGTTAACTTAATCCAAAAGAGGGATTTATGTCTGCAGGCATATTGCTTACATTGGAACTATAGCGATACCATGATATGTAAGTATTTCAATTGGTAAAAGTTATGATAATTCCTTTTGTTATATTTTAACTGTATTGTTAAATTAAATTTGTTTTAATGAAAGCTTCCTTGTGGGTCCACCTAGAATGAAAAGCTTTTATGATTGCCCTAATGCCAAAACCAAAAAACTTGGGATCTGGACTAATTTCATAATAAACCTTGGAGTTTCTGATCTGGTCCCTAACATTGGTCTTCCTCCCCCCATCCAAACCTCCTCTCCCCTCCCTGGCTGGTATCTGCAGGTAAACATAAAGATCCCTGATTCACCTGCCCAGCTCGATCCAGTGCAGCATGTCTCCTCTGATTTAGATGTTGAGTTTCCTTTCTGGTGTGAGCCGCAATAAATCTTTCACTCAAGTCTTCCAGTTTCTAATTCTAAATTGTGATGCCCTGTCTGATTGCATCAAAACCCACCTTCCCTCAAGGATCACTAAGTTGTGCCTTTTCAGCTTCTCAGCCATGCCACGATGAGTCCATGCTTAGTTCTGAGGCATAGTGTACCAAAAAGAAGGGAGGTGACATTAGGACTGATTAAAGTAAAGGCTTTAATGGAATCTTTTTAAAAGCAGAAAGATCACAGGAAAAGACATCCGAGCCTCCCTTGCTTGAATCTGATTTTACTTTGTCTGTGGTCCAAGATACTCCTCACCTTGCATTGCCTGATTAATGTCTCTTTCAAATTCTCACCTTTGGAGGGGCATCAGAATCAGTAATGTCCTTATTGTTAAAAACCTCCCATCTCTACAGTGCTAGGTTGTGCAGTACACAACAGATCACTGTGATATATGAGACCCTTGCTGGTGCATACTGAAAAGCTTCACTGGATTGATCAAGGTATCTGAATCCAATCTTCAATGCATGATGGTCATTTGGTTTGACCCATGGTCAGTGTTGTACTTCTCCTCTGCATCCATTCATTGCAGGGAGCGGGGAGGGTTAGGAACCCTCCAGCACCTGAAATTGCCAAAGTACACAGATATCCTGCTGCTTCCTGGGAACCATTCAAACTCTTGATGAATCCATTTTTGATGGCTGCAAATGAGTTGTACACTCTGCAAGTGATACATTATGTGATACATCGCTTGAAGCCACAATCTTAAAACTTGACAATCAAAATGCTGCAATCTACATGATTGGAATATTTTTCTTGTTTTCACTTTTTTTAAGCACAGAGGTAACTAGCAGACTCATTGTAAATATTGCTGTTTTTAATTTTCTAATTTTAATTCCAATTGGTGGCAGTGGCTGGTCTGGATCAGCCTTGATGGTCACATGTGCGCAGTTGATGAAATCTTGCACTTTGGGGAATGCAACAATGACCTTTAACCCTATGGAGCTCTCTGTTTATCTTTCCGGATCAGTGACATGTTGCATATAGTCACAGATCTGCTTGAATATGGCACTGATTTGCTCGTACTTGATGCAGAAACGGGAGGCAGACAGGAAAACCATGTCTCCTATGGATTCCTGGAAAGAGCTAAAAGCATATACAATTAAAGTCATTTTCATACTCAGTACCACTGGCAAAGGATTTCAGTTTGCCCTGCTGCATGGTGCAAATGTCAGTGAAATCTTCTCTGCGGAACCACAGTATTTTATTTGCTGCCATTGTCAATCTGACATCTGCAGAAAGTTCAGCTTCAGGTGGTAGACTTTTTCCTTTGTAAAGGCACTTCTGCATGGAGGTGACTGCTGGCATGCCCCTCTATGCCCTTCTCATTCCCAAGGCTGATTCTGAAGTTAGTGATGTGCCCACCTGGCCTCCTTGTGTCTGAGCCTACCACCCTCTGACTAATACCCCCACCTCCCACCCTGTGGAGGAGGAGTCATGTAGCCTAAGTGAATGAGGCCTATGGAAAATAGTCACTCTCTGAATCCTAGGCATCCAAGTATGCTGACCCACTCAATCACCCTAATTCTACAAGGCCTCAATGATATCCTGGCCCATGCTCCCCTACACACCTGGCATTGGCACTTTCTCTCTTCCCACTCAATCCCCAATTCTCCCCCCCTCCCCACCAACTCTCCATCCCCTCCCCAGCAGCCAAAACAGTCACTGACCTCTACTGGTGTCCCTTGCACACCATCTTTCTTGCCACTACAGAATGGCTCTCCCAATGGCTTCTTTAGAGAGCCAGGACTTATCCTCTGCCTGGCGGTAGACATCCTGTGGTTCTTGTGCACTAACAAAATTCAAATCACCCTATTAAATCCAAGTTATTGGCTTTTAAGCACATCAATTAGTGCCTCTGCCATGATTTTGAAAGTTTGCCTTCTACGGTTTCTGATAAAATCTGAAAGCGATCTTGTGATGAACTTTTAGTGAAGCATAGCCCATTCTGGTTTTACAGCCATTTTGCCTCTAAATGTGCACTTTGTGGGTTGGTAATATTTCAACAATAGGCTCAACTCCTGTCATTTACTTCAAACAAACCTCTCTTATTCTTCTTGAAGTCCAAAGTCTACTTGGAAGGAAAGAGGAAAATAATTTGTACTGTATTAAATTATCCAAGCCTGCTTTTAACTTCTGTCAAAGAGCCAAAGGACTCAAAACGTTAACTCTGTATTGTCTCCTTACAGATGCTTCCAGACATGCTGAGATTTTCCAGCATTCTCTGTTCTTGCTTTTGACCGGTTAAGAAGTAACTGTGTTGAAGTTTATAGCAAGTTTTCTGTCTGTTCTCTCAGTTAAGCAATTGCCCACTTTGAACAAACATTGATTTCTCCAACTCTGTCAGCAACAGGTCTCAGAAATCATAATGTTACAGCCTTGTCCAAGAAATAAATACATATATCATGCATGTGGAAATCCATGAAGTATACACATGTTTGAATATATCCATTAAATTCCACAGGTTGAATTTTACCTTTATGACAACTGAGCTGAAAGTGGATCCCAAGCTTGCACTTGTCAACAGCAGGACAAGCTTGGGGGTTTTGCCACAGGTGCCCTACATGGTCTATTGTCCAATTAGAGGGATTACAGGTGGGCTACTGATGCAGCAGGCCCAATCAGATGGCCAGAAGCTCTGAGGCCCTAGCAATATAGCATGCTAAAAACAATTTTCACTGTATACTAACTCATGTGACAACAAATCAAATCAAAATCAAGTTTTATTGAAATAGCTCCAGCAGCTCAGCATTGGTGATGCACAGAATTGGATAACATGCTCATTGCTGGTATTGAGCTTTGCAGTGGAAATTGGGACATCTTGATCACAGAGAGCACCAGGAGGAACACTGCCTTTCCTAGTTGCAACTTATCCACCAGAAAAGTTAACTTTCCAACAAATGCAAGCCAGCCAAAACACTCTCAATATTGTACATCAAATACTCAGTTTTCAACACAGAAAAAGTGAATTACACTTTCTAAACATGTTCTGGATTAATGGCTTTTGAAAATTCAATAAATTATATCTGTTGTATTCAGAAACAGCTAGCTCAATTAGTAAAACCCTCAGCTCTGAGTCAGAAACACTGGTGCCATTATCCTAATTCGCACTAAGCCTTGTTCACCAATCTCCCCTGTATTCACTCACCCACATTGATTTCCATACCAGCAAAACCTCAGTTTCAAAATTCATATTCTTGTTTCCAAGTTCTTCCCTCTCTCCTGTCCTAACCGCCCACCCCAGTGTCTGAGGGAGTTTGCACATTTTCCCCGTGCTTGCATGGGTTTTCTCCGGGTGCTCCAGTTTCCTCCCACACCCCAAAGAAGTGCTCTTAGGCTGATTGGTGTAACAAATTGTCCCTAAATTAGTCTCCCCTCAATCTGGTTTCCAATGTGGAGTGCCATAAGCGTAGACAAGAGTCATGGGTGGAAGAGGGGACTCACAATGTTGAAATGGCGGCGTGGGCTCATTGGGCCGAAGGGCCTGTTTCCTGTGCTGTGTTGTTCTTTGTTAATACCAACACAATTGCACTGAAGGAGGCATTCATCCCATTGTGTCTGCACCAGTTCTCCAAATGAACAATTCACTTAGTAATTCTGCATATTCTTCCTTTTTAGTTAACTGGCTAATTCCTTTTTGAATGCTTCAATTGAACCTGCCTCCACCACACTCTCAGGTAGTGAATTCCAGATCTTAACAATTTGCTGGATGAAAAGGTTTTTCCTCACGTCACATTTGATTCTTTAAGCAATTACTTTAAATCTGTGCTCTCTGATGGGAAAGATGGGAACTGTTTTTCCCTATAATATCTCCTTTTACTTATTTTCTCCAAGAAAAATTGAAGGAAAAGAATCTGGCACATATAGGATTAAGGTCAGGTTGAGTACACTAGAGCACACACCCACACCCAGGGTCAGTGTAGTGTTTGACAGAGCCATGTGTACCAGCAAGCATGGAAGCAGCTTCTAGCTTTATTCTATATTTGTAAATTGCTCTAAGGGTCAATAAAGATTTATATTTAACCTATAGCTACTTATAAAGACTTCTTCAGACCTTTTGAATTGTAACCAGCACCCCACAACAAGGTGGCAGCTTGTGGAAAAACCCAAGACCTTGCAGGAAATACAGAGAAAAACTAAAATGCTGAAAGACTGAAAAATAATTCAGTAAAGCAGTCTGACCTGAACAGAAGCTCCAGAAGCATAGGCACATAGGAAAAATCACCAGTAAAAAGCTCCAAAGAAAAGTTTGGAAGCTGATGGCAGAAATTTAAAATTCTTCACAATAGCAGAAGACTCAATTTAATCTCTTTTGAAAGTCCAATTTCTAATCGCAGAATACAGAATCAGACATCCAGAAAGGGTGAGCTAAATATTTTAAAACTTTGGGATACAGCAACTCGTGAGGAATCTTTAAGTAATTTAGAGTCACTGCAGTTTAAAAAAAAAATCCCTGAAACCTAATCCCCAGGTCAGTGCCTGAGCTCACACCAAAATGGAAAAAAAAAGCCATGAAAACTGTGACTTCAAAACTAAGCTGAAAGCAGGTAAAACCCAAGATTCAACACATCTGCACTTTAAAGGAAAACACCAGGCAAGGAAATTCTGCAGGCAGCCATTGTTTACATTTTTTTCAAGCTGGGTGCAATTGCCATTGCAACAGAGTCTGCCAAAACAAGCAAATGTAGGAAGTCCTTTTCATCTCCAAGTGAATGGTGGTTCCATCTTGAAATTCAGAAGGCTCAGCAGAACCTGTTAAACATTGGATCAGAACTTCATACTTGCAAATCAATTTGGACTGATCCAAGGCCAAGGTCAATCACCAACTTGGATGCCTTGGAGAAGAGCATTTTTAGATCACAAAGGTCCAGCAGGTTAAGTCAAAAATCAGAAAAAGTACAAGTTAATACACTTGTATTTGTGGATAAAGTAATCTTAATGCAAGGCACTGATGAATCTTCAACAGCTTTGGTGAAATATTAAAAGCCTTTGGTTATTATATTAATCTTTAAGTTATAGAACACATATAGCTTAAAAATAAAGGTAGGAAACCCAATAGAGCTGAAAAGACAATAGACAGTACCCAATCAAATCATACAAGGGCTCTAGAGAGGCAAATGCATTTACATAAGTCCCAAAAATATTTCAATAGGAATTCTCCAGTCTCACATACCCTGCTGCTGCTGCTTCCAGTGAGAATGGAGAATTTGATGCTTAGCCAAATCTCCATTCACTGCAGTGGGACCAGAGAATCCTAATTGCAGGTGATGTCAGTGCAGATTGACTGTGAATGAAGGAAAACTATTTGATGAAGCCCAAAATACAAAAACATTGCAAAAAGAAAATGAAATAAGGTTAGAAAATATTTGCATCAAAGCTAAATTGGAAGATTGGAATTACAAAATTCAAGCTGAGTATATACTTTTACAAATGCACAATATTCAAATGCCTTCAATGTACTAAATTGCTCAAGATTTGAACACATTTCTCAGACATCATAGAGGTACCATGAAATAATAACAACTCTGAATTCAATTTTTGGCAGGTCAAAGCATGAGTTATGAAAACTTAACCAGATATACAGCCAGTTGCAAGAGCAGGCGAAAAAGACACCATTAAGAACTTGCAGTCTTTGTAAAAGCAAAAGAACGAAATGGCAGTGAAGATTCAGAAATGTTCTATATTCCAGGAGGAAGCAAACAGGTACAAGATAGAGATTAGAGAGCTGAATTTATTGAACATTTAGAAGAAAACTTGGAAAAACATTTTACCATTTTGATTCTAAGTATAGGGCGGATTTGAAACTGGGAATGTTTCAGATCCAACTTTTAGACCTGTTCTCAGGTGCCCCCATATGCACTCTGCCTGCAAAAATATCAGTGATTCTGAATCACACTGCACAAGCCTGTGGGCAGAGCTTAATGCACGTGGAACTTGCAGCTCCAATTGGTGCCTCTAACTGCGCATGCATAGAAAAAGAATGATAGAATGCCGCTTCCCTGCCACATCCCTCCTGGGGGATAATGCCTCCCCATGGCTCCCACAGACATTGCTCCAATTTCCACAACATTACTGACCCCCTTATCCTCCCATCCCCTCCATCATCGAGATTGATCACTGGCTCCTCCCCCTTTCTCTCCATCAATCTCAGGTGAATGGCAGTGGGTTCCCCCCTTCCCCCCCACTGATCTCAGGCAATGGCAGTGCACACCTCTTCCCCTCCACCAATCTCAGGGAGAGTGGCAGTGGACCCCATTCTCCCCCACTGATCTCAGGCAGAGTGATCCACCCTCCCCCCTCCACCCTACAGATATCAGGCAGAGTGATTCCCTCAACCCACCCGGGCCCTCCTGCACAAGGCCCCATCTCCTCTGGACTCTGATGATTATGTGACACTTCCCCCTCTCTCTCCATCCCCAATCATTGAGGCACTGATCAATCACCCTGCCAATACCCTGCTCCCCCCACACCCCCCACCAATCAGCACACCTGCAATTGCTCACTTGCCTTCCACTCAATGCTTACAAGCAAACTGAATATAACTTGCTGGAATTGCCTGCAGGGTGTGGTGAGCCAGACCTTGAGGTGTAGGCACTGGAGCTCTCAAGGGAAGGGGAGATGCGGGCTGCCAGCAACAGCATGGTTAGGCTGCCATCAAGATGTGAGCACCTGCCAATCCTCCACTCACTTTGAAGCAGCTTCTCGGGGGCATGAGTTTTGGGTGTGAGGGGGAAGGTTTAAAGGAGATGTAGCAGGCATGTTTATTTGCACAGAGAGGGTAGTGGGTGCCTGGAACTTGCTGCTGGGGAAGGTTGCAGAGACAGATATAGTAGTGACCTTTAAGGGGGGTCATTACAGCTACGTGAATGGGATGGGAATAGAGGCATATGGTCCCTGGAAGGGTAGGGGGTTATAAATCAAATGGGCAGCCTGCTCGCTACAGGCTTGGAAGGCTGAAGGGTCTGGTCCCATCATGTAATTTTCTTTGTGTTGTGTTCTATGTTCAATGGAGAAATGTGAATAAGTGTTTTGCATCCCTGATTACTCTCCCTCCCTTGCACGTAACTTTGTATCATGTGTTGCAGCGATAGAACCAGATGCCTCGGGGCCTTCTGGACTACAGGCCTCTGCTGCACTCCCACCCATCCTGTTCAGGACAGCGCGGACAAGTCTTTGGAGGATATGGGTGAAGGGGCTTCTAAAGGTGATACCATTCCAGCATCAGCTTCCACCTCACAACACACCATCCCAGTAACTGAAGCGTCAGTAGGTCCAGTTAGTGGTGAGGCTTCTGGATCACTCTCTGGTGAGTGTGACACATCTGATAATGTACATCAGGTGGAGAAGGAAACATCCGAGGTCTCTGACGTGCGGGGGCCTGTCGGAGGTGAGATATCAGCTGGCCCCGGGCTAAATGCTGGACCAGCATTTGGTGTCACTTCTCCCTCAGTTGCTGGAGATGCAGATGTTACCTGCAGATCCGACCGAAGAACACACCTGTCAATTCAACACTCTGATCAAGAGCTTTGATCCGGGCCTTCAGAGCACCCTCCGTTTTCTCATCCCACGTACTCCTCGCATTGGAGATCTCTACTGCCTCCCAAAGATACACAAAGCAAACACACCTGGCCATCCCAAAATATAGGGCAATGGGACCCTGTGCAAGAACCTCTCCGGCTACATTGAGGGCATCCTGAAACCCATTGTACAAAGAACCCCCAGCTTTTGTCGTGACACTATGGACTTCCCATGGAAACGCAGCACACATGGAGCAGTTGAACCAGGAACACTCCTAGTCACAATGGATATCTCGGCACTCTACACCAACATCCCCCACGACGATGGTATTGCTGCAACTGCCTCAGTACTCAATGCCGACAACTGCCAGTTTCCAGAAGCAATTTTACAACTCATCCGCTTCATCCTGGACCACAACGTCTTCACCTTCAACAACCAGTTCTTTATCCAGACACATGGAACAGCCATGGGGACCAAATTCGCACCTCAATATGCCAACACCTTCATGCACAGGCTCGAACAAGACTTCTTCACCGCACAGGACCTCCAACCAATGTTATACACTAGATACATTGATGACATTTTCTTCCTTTGGACTCATGGTGAACAATCACTGAAACAACTATATGATGACATCAACAAGTTCCATCCCACCATCAGACTCACCATGGACTACTCTCCGGAATCGGTTGCATTCTTGGACACACGCATCTCCATTAAGTACGATCACCTCAGCACTTCACTGTACCGCAAGCCCATGGATAACCTCACAATGTTCCACTTCTCCAGCTTCCACCCTGAGTGGAAATAGCATTAACCATAGGTTAAAGAAGCCATCCCCTATGGACAAGCCCTCCGTGTACACAGGATCTGCTCAGATGAGGAGGATCGCAACAGACACCTCCAGACACTGAAAGATGCCCTCATAAGATCAGGATATGGTGTTCGACTCATCGATTGACAGTTCTGATGCACCACAGCAAAAAACTGCACTGACCTCCTCAGAAGACAAACACGGGACACAGTGGACAGAGTACCCTTTGTAGTCCAGTACTTCCTCGGAGCGGAGAAGCTATGACATCTTCTCTGGAGTCTCCAACTTGTCATTAATGAAGACGAACATCTCGCCAAGGCCATCCCCACACCCCCACTTCTTGTGTTCAAACAATGCACAACTTCTAACAGACCATTGTCCGCAGCAAACTACCAAGCCTTCAGGAGAACAGTGACCATGACACCACACAACCCTGCCACAGCAACCCCTGCAAGACATGCCAGATCATCTACATGGATGCCATCATTTCATGTGAGAACACCATCCACCGGGACATGGTACATACTCTTGCAACTTGGCCAATGTTGTCTATCTGATATGCTGCAGAAAAGGATGTCCCGAGGCATGGTACATTGGGGAGACCATGCAGACGCTACAATAATGGATGAATGAACACTGTTCGACAATCACCACGCAAGACTGTTCTCTTCCTGCGGTCACAGGCATTTGGCCTCTGATCTTCGGGTAAACGTTCTCCAAGGCAGCATTCACGGCACACAACAGAGCAGAGTCGATGAACGGAGACTGATAGCCAAGTTCCGCAGACATGAGGACGGCCTCAACTGGGATCTTGGATTCATGTCACATTATTTGTAACCCCCATGACTTGCCTGGGCTTGCAACATTACTGTCCTGCCTGGAGACAATACACATCTCTTTAACCTATGGTTAATGTTACTTCCACTCACATTGTCTGCACCTTTAAGACTTGACTAGCTGTAAAGACTCGCATTCTAATCAGTATTCTGTGAACTGAGTGTCTGCCCTTATATGCGCTGTTTGTGATGAGAACTCCCCACTCACCTGATGAAGGAACAGTGCTTCGAAAGCTAGTGGTTTTTGTTACCAAATAAACCTGTTGGACTTTAACCTAGTGTTGTGAGACTTCTTATGATCCAGCAACAGAGCCAGGGAATGCAGGAGGGACTGACTGGACCAACTGCGTGGCTGTTGGAAGGAGTCCCGAAGCTTTCAGGCAGACCAGCTATCGCCTGTCTTGCGTGCTTCTCAGGCCAAAACTGCAAGTGTGGCATCAGCAGTGGAAAGCCTGGGGCAGGAGATCCGCACCATGAATGCCAGGATCTAAGTGATGGCCGAGTTAAAGCAGGCCACAGCAGAGTCCCAGAGAGCCATGGCCCAGTCATAATGGGCCACAGCTGAGTCCCAGAGGGCCAAGGCTGAGTCACAGCGGGCCATAGATGAGGAATTGAACAAGCTTGTCGAGAATCTGCGGCCCATGGCTGAGAAGTTCGAGAGCTTACAGGAGATCCAACTGCTGAAACACAGTGGGCTCTGGCTGCAACCTATGAGAAGGTGGCCCACTTGCAAAAGATGATGGCTGAAAGGCTGCAGAGCTTGCAGGAGACCCAGTAGGTCAACGCTGAGACACAGCGGGGCTATGGCTGCAGGTTATGAGAACATGTCCCAGTCGCAGAGAGTTATGGCTGAGGGGCTGCAGAGCGTGGCCCAGTCTCAGAAGGCACTTGCTGCGGCCATGGATAGGTGGCCATCGCAGAGAGCTTGATCACTGTGGATAGGACTCAGGTGATCCTCCAGGACTGGCAGGGCCAGGTGACAGTGGGGTTCTTGGATCTCACCGCAGAAGCACTGCTGTCCCATGCAGTGACCCAGAGGCCCATAGGAACCCCACGTGAGGAGTAAGGGCCAGGGGGCTGTGGCTGTGGCTACACCTTCTGATTCCCCCCTTCCTGACCGGGGCATCTCAGGAGCAGCAGGATGAAGAATTATAGAATCCCTACAGTGCAGAGGGAGGCCATTTGACCCATCGAGCCTAAACCGACAACGATCACAGCCATGCCCTATCCCTGTAACGTTAGGCAGTTATCCAATTAATCCCCCTTAAGCTATTGGGCAACTTAGCATAGCCAAACTGCCTAACCCACACATCTTTGTATTGTGGGAGGAAACCCACCCAGACACAAGGAGAACATGCAAACTCCACACAGACAGTGACCTGAGGCCGGAATTGAACCCGGGTCCCTAAGAACTGTGAGGTAGCCGCTTATGACACCGAGGGTGTCATGGAAACGTCCCAGACACCTAGAAGCTGGCCAGGGCCCTCAAGGTCCGCAGCCTCTACAGGAAGCCCATCATGTACATCACAGACAACAGGGCAAGATAAGCAGCTGGCTCCCTCCACTTCTGATGTACATTCTGGGGAGTCACTGAGACGTAGTGGTAGGCCACATAAGGTTAACAAGTTGTAGTTGCACTGAGATGGCATGGGTGAAGGGTTACACTAATTAGGAAGACATTTAAGCACCTTAACGTTTTCTGTTCACAAGTTTCTATGTTAGAACATATTATTTAAAAACCTTTTTTGAAATTAAATGTTTTTTCACCACCCACCTGTGACTAATTTGTCTCAGATTTGTTTCGAATAGGAATCCTCTTCCACTGATGGTCGCTGGAATGATGCTTCATGTTGATGTCAGTTGGGGAGGTCCCTCAGTGCTGTGTCACTGGGAAAAGGAAGCCATTGGTTCCCCACACCCCATGAGCAATTCCCTCCTGCCTCCCACCCTACCTGCCCCAGGGGCCTGTATGGGGGTTTCAGATCCCTTACCCACTACACAGACATGGACCCAGATGTCAGTGTGCATACGGAGCTCAGGCAGGAGTCAGACTAGTTTGCACCAGGGCATCATCATGATGATGCTTAGCGAGTCATCGTCACCCTCCTGCCTACCAAAAAGTTCGCTAACACATCAAACCCAGGCCCATCACTCTGGTGTGACAATGTTGCAGGAGATGGAAAGAAGTTTGGTGGGGGGGGGCAGTGTGGAACCCACAGACACAAGCCCCCTAGCGATTGAACCGCCTGGTGATCAGGGCTTCCCTAGCTGCCTCCACATGCCTCATTTGAGCTGCCAGCCCTCCAGCGCCTGGGTGGCATTCCAGGGTGTGCTCTTCCTCTTCTTCCTCCTCCTCCTCTTCCTCCTTCTCCCGCTGATCATCCTTCTCCCCAGTGACACCCACCTGGTCAGCTTCCATGTCCTCCTTCTCCTGCAGTGCAATTTGTAAGAGCTTTGTGCATATCCTTAAGCTGGTAGAGTGCTGAGTGTATTAGGACACAGCAGCACCACAAAACCTGAGGTCAGTACTGGGATCCGGGTCTGTGCTGCAAGTCGGACATTAGAGAACCTGCTGAGCAACAGCTCCCCATGCCCCCACACATCTACAGAGCTGCCACCAACCCGAGATTGAAAATGGCCGCAATGAATTCACCATTGAGCAACAGAAAGCCTTCAGACCCTACGCACTTGCCTCCTCACTAACCCTCTCTGATGGAGTGCCTGAATCGGTCTTTCATGGAGCATGTCTGTTTTGCATCGACACCGGATTGGCAAATGCAGTGGTAAAGGGGGAAGGAAATGCTGGTAAAGTTGGACGTACAGACCATTAAGTCAATTTAAATGCAGGAAAAAACATTTAAATGGCCGTCATGCTCGTTTTGGACACGATCCTGACTGCATCCATTTTCGGGCCATAGTAAAAGGGGAACTGGTGTGGAGGTGGGTGTGCTACTCACCTTATGCCCCACTTTACCAAGTTTTCGTGCCCCACATTTGCAAAGGGGTGAAAATTAAGACGCAAGAGTGGAAGAATCAAATAGAGCTTCTCACAAAAGAGCATGATGAGACTCAGAAACAGTTGGCAGAAGTTCAATTCAAGGATCTAAGCTTGAAGGATAGTGCACAGAAATGATGCTTTTCTGATCAGTGCAGAGAACAAATTTTCATGTACAAAAGATGCATTTTAAAGCATAAACAAGAACTGATAAGAGCACTGGAATGTCATTCACAGGAAGCACTTAAACTACAAAGTTATAGAAGCATAAATTAAAACTTGATGAATTCCAAGCACCAGAAGTCTCTTCTAAACATCATTCATAGTGCCTGAAACAGGAGAAAAAATTGCTGATCCATCATAACACTTGCTTGAAAATGAAATCCATTAACTTCTTGAACTTTGGTCTAATCTGAACAACATAAAGATTGAGGTATGCAATTTGTAAGAGCAAATCCAGATTTTGAAAGCAGTTTCAATTCACTTGTTAGATCATTGATCTGGTTTCATAGCATCTGAGCCATAAAATAGAAACATAGAATATCTACAGTGCAGATCTGAACCATCCCTCTTCTGAACCATAAAATAGAGCTATAGAATATTTACAGCGCAGATGAGAGGAATGCTATAAAACCAGATTGACAATCTAACAAGTGAATTGCAAGATTCCAAAGAGCAGACAGTGACCATGGAAAAAAGATTCTGAATAGAACTGAACACCTAGGTAAAGATTCATGGATAATTCTGAAAGAAAGACAACTCAACTTAGCAGAGTAGTTGCTGAGCTGTATGAAAAGATAAAAAATCAACTGGAAAAGAAGAAAGAACTTGACAAATTTGGGAAAAATTGTGAAATAAGTATAAACGTGAGTTCCGCTTTTGAAATGTAAATATCCATAAAAGTCGCAACAATCCAGCCAAGTGATAAATGAAGCAAAGGAAATAACAAGGAGACAGGCATAATGTTCATCCACCTTACAAGAACCAAGTTAAAGTAGCAACCATTGACCAGTGCAACAGCTAAACCAAGGATGGCTCAACACAAAAGAATGGAAGGATGAAAACCTCCAAACCTACGGGAAGAATCAGCAGTGACAGAGCCTGCCATTCCTTTGACAATAGTATAAATGCGATGTAGGAAGGTTATATGGCCTCTAGTCCACCTGGGCCTATGAATTCAAGGATTTGAAGTAGTGAGATGGTATAGTAATAATATAGTAATGACAATATAAATGCATGATAGTATGCAAGAAATTAGGCAAACAATAATCACTTAAAAAACCTCAGGGAGATATAGTACAAGGTTATGGGAATGTAGAGTTAATGAGGGACTGGGTACAGTACTGCCTACACTGTGATGTAAGCAAGCACATGACCCACACCTAGCATAAGCATAGTGTTGGGTATAGTTATCTGAATCAGCAAGCATGGAAATTGCTCCTAGTTTATATTCTTTACTGGCTATTTATAAATATAAGAACATAAGAAATAGGAGCAGGAGTAGGCCATCTGGCCCTTCGAGCCTGCCCCGCCATTCAATAAGATCATGGCTGATCTGTCGTGGCTCAGTTCCACTTTCCGGCCCTCTCCCCATAACCCTTAATCCCCTCTCTCATCAAAAACCCATCAACCCGCTTCTTGAAAATATTTAGCGAGGCAGCCTCCACCACTTCAACGGGTAGAGAATTCCAGAGATTCACCACCCTTTGAGTGAAGAAGTTCCTCCTCAACTCCGTTCTAAAACGCCCCCCCTTTATCTTGAGGCTGTGCCCCCTAGTCCTACTGTCTTTTTTGAGCGGGAAGAGTCTCTCCACCTCTATCCTATCCATCCCATTCATCATCTTATACGTCTCAATGAGATCTCCCCTCATTCTTCTAAACTCCAACGAGTACAAGCCTAGTTTATTCAGCCTCTCCTCATAGCTCAACCCCCTCAACTCCAGTATCAGCCTAGTAAACCTCCTCTGCACTCCCTCCAAGGCCAAAATATCTTTGCGCAGGTGCGGCGCCCAAAACTGCACACAGTACTCCAGCTGCGGCCTCACCAATGCCCTATACAGCTGCAGCAAGACCTCCCTACTTTTATATTCAATCCCCTTCGCTATGAAGGCCAGCATCCCATTCGCCTTCCTGACCACCTGCTGCACCTGCAAGCTGGGTTTTTGCGACTCATGCACAAGGACCCCGAGGTCCCTCTGCACCGTCGCCTGCTGCAGTTTTTCGCCCCGTAAGTAATAGTCCTTCCTACCATTCTTCCTACCAAAGTGGACCACCTCACACTTGCCAACATTAAATTCCATTTGCCATTTCCTGGCCCATTCACCCAGCCTATCTAGATCCTTCTGCAGACTCTCCACACCCTCCGCACAATTTGCCGTTCCCCCAATCTTGGTGTCATCCGCAAATTTCGACACCCTACACTCGGTTCCCTCCTCCAGGTCATCTATATAAATGGTAAAAAGCTGAGGCCCCAGCACCGACCCCTGGGGCACTCCACTAGTCACCATCTGCCAATCCGAATAGCACCCGTTGACCCCCACTCTCTGCCTCCTATTTGACAACCAATCCTCTATCCACGCTAACACCCTACCCCCAACTCCAAGTCCCCTGACCTTCTGCAATAACCTCTTATGAGGTACTTTGTCAAACGCCTTCTGAAAATCTAGAAAGACCACATCCACCGGCTCTCCTCTATCGACCGCCCTAGACACATCCTCATAGAACTCCAGTAAATTTGTCAGACACGACTTCCCTTTAATGAAACCGTGCTGCGTCTGCTCTATCAAGCAATTCCCTTCAAGATGCCTCGCAATTTCCTCCTTAATGACGGATTCTAACATTTTACCTACCACAGACGTTAAACTAACCGGCCTATAATTCCCTGCCTTTTGCCTGGCACCCTTCTTAAACAACGGCGTAACATTAGCCGTTTTCCAATCTTCCGGCACTTCCCCGGAATCCAGCGATGTCTGGAAAATAACCACCAATGCATCCACTATAACCTCCGCCATTTCTTTCAGAACCCTCGGATGCATTCCATCCGGTCCTGGGGACTTGTCCACAATCAGCCCCTCCAGTCTGTCGAGCACCGCCTCTCTAGTAACAGTAATGTCATTAAGACCCTCCAGTCCTACCACCTTTCCATCGCTAACACCCGGCAAATTATTCACGTCCTCCTCCGTGAAGACAGAAACAAAAAAGTTATTCAATACCTTAGCCATATCCCCATCCCCTACCACTAGGTCCCCTTTCTCATCCTCTAAAGGACCAACGTTCACCCTAGCCAGCCTCTTCCTTTTTATATATTTATAAAAACTCTTGCTATCCTTTTTTATATTAAGCGCTAGCCCAGCTTCATAGTTTCTCCTACCCTCCTTTATCAACTTCTTTGTCAATCTTTGTTGACATTTAAACCTCTCCCAATCCTCTTCTCGCCCACTACTCTTAGCTACTCTAAATTCCTCCGCTTTTAATTTAACACTTTCCTTCACCTCCTTCGTTATCCACGGCTTATTACCTCTCCTCCTACAGTCCTTTTTGACCATCGGAATAAATTTCTGCTGAGCACCAAGAAAGATCTCCTTAAAGATCCTCCACTGCTCCTCAGCAGACCCTCCCTCCAATGCACTCCCCCAGTCCACATTCGCCAATTCTTCTCTCATCCTACCATACTCCCCTCTATTCAAACAAAGGACGCGTGTCCGGGAACCCACTTTCTCCTCCTCCATCTGCACCAGAAACTCCACCATACAATGATCACTCTCTCCAAGAGGATCCTTCACCGCAAGGTCCCTAATTCTACCCGCCTCATTTCTCTCAGAGTAAATAAATATTTACAGTTAATCAACATATGATTAAGAACATAAGAAAATAAGAAATAGCAGCTGCAGGAGACCACATGACCCCTCAATCCATTTAACGTAATCATGGTGATCTTGGGCTTCAACTCCATTCTCCTGCTCACTCTCCATATCTCTTAACCTTGAGAGACCAGAAATCTGTCTATCCAATCCTTCAATGTATTCAAAAATGAAACATCTACTCTGGGGCAGAGAATGCCAAAGATTTAGAACCCCTTTTAGTGAAGTGATTTCTCCTCATTTTAGTCCTAAGTGATTGGCCCTTATCCTGACACTGTGTCTTAGATTCCCTGACTAACAAAAACAATCTCTCAGCATCCACCCGATCAATCCACTTTAGAGTGTAGGTTACAAAGAGATCATGTCTTCTTTTAAACTCCAGAGAATATAAACCCAATTTACTCAGTCTCTCATCATACGACAGCCCCTTCAACCCAGGGACTACTTTCGTGAACCTTCACTGTACAGCCTCAATGCAACTATGTCCTTTCTTAAATGTGGATACCAAAACTGCACACAGGACTTGAGCTGTAGTTTCAACAAAACACTGTACAACTGCAGCAAACTTCTGTGAGAGACTAATACCTCACCCTCATTCTGTGTATTTTTATAAAAAATATCCTTAAAAGTAAACAAAATCTTTAAAATGGCTAAACGTATGTCTCTTTCTGACCCCTGAGCAAAAGAGCAGAAGAAGCTCCATTGCAGTTTTAGGGAAACTTACACCTTATCTCTGAGCAGTCACTAACAACTACCTGTGGACAGCACAGCCTAATCTCAAATGCCATCTGCATTTAATAACCCAGGGTGGCTAAAAGGAGACTGATGGTCTGCTAAGACAAAAGGCCTTGCAAACTTTCTTTCAATTTATAATGGCTGAGACATTTAGCAATTTTCGAAATCCAGCTACATTCCAAACACTGGAGACTGGGTGGAGAAGTGCGGGGTCATGTAATATAGGCCTCTGGTTTGTAGAACATGTTAATACAGCCTTGCTGGTCTGAACAGCCCAATCTGGTCTTTATCATCTAATTAGCAGCCTCACAGACATGGAGCTCTATCCAGGTGGAACACCTTGGTCCTACCTACACTGCTTCTGCTGGAGGTACTGCACCAGTACCTACAAGACTGGTTGATATCTACAGGCCCAATTCATTTGTGAAGTCAACACCACCAGAAAAATTAAATTGTGGAACATGGTTTTCTATTGTCTAACCTCCGTCAAGAAATACCCGATTATACTTTGATTCTAGACTCTGGAAGCCACATGAACCAATATTTATTTTCTTTGTGGTCTCTAGAGTGTAAAACCTTTTTTCTATCCCTGTTTTTATTATCTGAATGTGGAGATGATGTTATGAACTCTCCTTCCACATTTTGACTGTGTGCATATTAATGAATCCTTTGAGTTCATCCTGTCTTACGTTTGTTGTGGGGTTATTAACAGAAAATTGGATCACACAAAAAACCAAAAAACTGTGAATGGATGGGTGGTAAGAGGAGAAATTAGTGCTATTCAAATTTAATTCCCCTTCTGTCTGTAACACTTCTTTATTCTTGTACCCCAATCCTCTTGCAATAAGTGCAATATGCCATTTGTTCTTAATTGCTTGCTGCACATGCATGCTAATTTTCTGTGCTTCTAATACAAGCACACTTTGTTGAACATCAATACTCACATGTTTCTCACCTTTTAAAAAATATTCTGCTTTTTAATTCTTATAATCAATATGAATAACTTATTTATCTTATACTCCATCTGCTATTCAGTTGCCCATTCCCCTAACCTGTCTATACCTCTTTGTAGTCTCTCTGAGTCCTCCCCACTTTCTATCCAGCTGGATATCATCAGCAAACTTTGATACATTACTCACTGTCTTTTCATCTAAGTCATGAATATAGATTGAAAGTAGCTGAGGCTCCAGCACTGATCTTTGCAATATTCCACTAATTTAAAAAAGATCCATTTGCGCCCAATCCTCTATAAATGCTCATTTATTACCCCAATTCCATGAATCCTTTTTTGCCTATTAACATTTTGTGTAGTATCTTATTGAATGCCTTTTGGAAATCCAGGTGTACCAAATTTACTTGTTCTGCGTTATCTACCTATTCTCAAAAAACTTCAATAAACTTGTCTAACAAAATTTCCCTTGAACAAAATCATATTGATTTGTTCTAACCATACTATGTTTTCTAAGTGCATCCTTAATAATAGATTCTGTATTTTCCCAACAACTTACTTTAAGTTAATTGACCTGCGATTCGTTGTATTTTTTTCTTTCACTTACTTCTTGAAAACTTCCAATCTAATGGGACTGTTCCTGAATCTGAGAATTTTGGAAAATCCTATTTCTGCAGCTATCTTGTTTAGAACCCTAGAGTGTAGGCCAACAAGATGTGGGGATTTATTCGATTTTAATCCATTTAATTTTTCCAGTACTTTATCTTTTTTGATATTAACTTCCCTAATTTCCTCACTCTTTTTAGCCCTTATGAAGACTTCTTCAGAGCTACTGAACTGTAACCAACGCCCTACAACAACAACAGTCCTAATTCCACCAATCTCTCTTCATAACTGAAGTTCCTCATCCCTGGAACCATTATTTTGAATCTTTTCTACACTCTCTCCAATGCCTAAACTTCATTCCAATGCACAGAACTGGACATAATACTCCAGCTGAGGCCAAACTAGTGTCCAATTCAAGTTCAACATAACTGTTTCGCTCTTGTAACTTACGCCGTATTAATAATGCCTCGGATACTGTATGCAGTACTAACCGTGCTCTCACCCTGTCCTGCCACCTTCAATGACTTACATACGTATACACCCAGGTCTCTCTACCCCTGCAACCCTTTTAGAATTTTGCCCTTGTTATTATATTGTTATTAAATTGTCTCTCCATGTTTTTCTTATCAAAATGAATCACTTCATATTTCTTTGCATTGAACTTCATCTACCACTTGTTTGCTCATTCCACTCTTCATGGGGTACCATCATCATCGATGGCTCCTTGTGCCCTCTGACTGAGGGATCATCTGCACAACAGGGCCCAGTGATGGCAGCTATCCTTGAATTGTCATTGTTGCATTATCTTCTAGATTTGCCACCCATGTCACTATAACAAAGTCAATAGCCTTGCACATCTCAGCTCCGAGCAGAGAGAAGTGAGTAGATTGCCTCCACATTCTCTGGGGGTGATCTTGAGCCCAGCTCGCCATCCTTGTGAAAGCTAGGAAATGCTCAGGAACCAGAAATTGTAGTTCTTTGGATCTTTCCTGCCAGCAACATCATCTGGTTTACGCCCATAATGAGTATGAACCTGCCTTACACGCATTTGAAGAGATTTAAATGTTATAAACCCACCCCTCACCAGATATTGACCTCCTACCGTATATTGACACCGTGCCGACTTGATGTCACGTTGTTGTGATTTACAACAGATTCACGCAGACATGAACCTGTTGTGGAGGTCTCCCCAGGGGCGCAAAAGTGAGTATAGTCCCTGGGGGAGAGGGACATGGCCAGAGAGTGCCATGGCAATGACCCCAGGCACTACCCCTTGTCATAGGTTGGCACTGTCAAGTTGACACCGTGCCTATAGCAACCTGGCAGTGCCAACCTGATAGCACCATCATGGCAGTGTCAGCCTGTGTCAAGGAGTGGGCCCCACTGGGAACCTCATTGAGGGTAGGGATTCATTTAGATGTGGTGGTGGCTAGGAGTGGACGGAGGTGCTGGGGATGTCGCTGATGACCGCTGGGTGGAAAGCGGGGGGTGAGGGCCAATGAGGATGGGTACCGGCTCAGACTGTGGAGGGTCGGGGGTAGGAAAGAAGTGCTGACATCAGTTGGGAGTTGGGAGGAGAGCCCCTGAGACCTCCACGGTGGTCTTGGAGGAGGTTTAGTCGGGTTATGATCATAATGCCCTTTAAAATATGGCGTTCTGATCTCTCTTAGCCAGATCTTGCCGGCATGTTGTGCTTTCAGTCCCCTGCATGACTGTGTGAAACATGTCCCCTTGATTTTTTTTGCACAGTGTCATAAGATCTGGAGAGAAAGCCAATGTGTTTCTCTGGAGAAAAATATGCCGGTTTTTCGCTGGAAATAACACGCTGCCATTTTCTGGTAAGATTTAACTCTCTGAAACTATAAGGGAAATGGTTGAAAGTGGAGGCTTCCATGATATTTGTTGGTCAAATGGTGTTAAACATACAAATGAGTTCTCACTGGCAGTTCAAAGTGAGTTCCAGGCTATAGTGTTCTCCTGAGTAATTCTTCCTACTAAAATGCATAACTACAGTTTCCTACATTAGGCATTTGACAAGGTACCTCACAAGAGGTTATTGCAGAAGGTAAGGGGGCATGGAGTTGGGGGTAGGGTGTTAGCGTGGATAGAGGATTGGTTGTCAAATAGGAGGCAGAGAGTGGGGGTTAATGGGTGCTATTTGGATTGGCGGTTGGTGACTAGTGGAGTGCCCCAGAGGTCGGTGCAGGGGCCTCAGCTATTTACCATTTATATAGATGATCTGGAGGAGGGAACCAAGTGTATGATGTCGAAATTTGCTGATGGCACCAACATTGGTGGAACGGCAAATTGCGCGGAGGGTGTGGAGAGTCTGCAGAAGGATCTAGATAGGCTGGGCGAATGGGCCAGGAACTGGCAAATGGAATTTAATGTTGGCAAGTGCGAGGTGGTCCACTTTGGTAGGAATAATGGTAGGAAGGACTATTACTTACGTGGCGAAAAACTGCAGCAGGCGACGGTGCAGAGGGACCTCGGGATCCTTGTGCATGAGTCGCAAAAACCCAGCTTGCAGGTGCAGCAGGTGGTCAGGAAGGCTAATGGGATGCTGGCCTTCATAGCGAGGGGGATTGAATATAAAAGTAGGGAGGTCTTGCTGCAGCTGTATAGGGCATTGGTGAGGCCGCAGCTGGAGTGCTGTGTGCAGTTTTGGTCGCCGCACTTACGCAAGGATATTTTGGCCTTGGAGGGAGTGCAGAGGAGGTTTACTAGGCTGATACCGGAGTTGAGGGGATTGAGCTATGAGGAGAGGCTGAATAAACTAGGCTTGTACTCGTTAGAGTTTAGAAGAATGAGGGGAGATCTCATTGAGACGTATAAGATGATGAATGGGATGGATAGGATCCGCTCAGAAAGTACAGTAGGACTAGGGGGCACAGCCTCAAGATAAAGGGTGGGCGGTTTAGAATGGAGTTGAGGAGGAACTTCTTCACTCAAAGGGTGGTGAATCTCTGGAATTCTCTGCCCGTTGAAGTGGTGGAGGCTGCCTCGCTAAATATTTTTAAGATGCTGGTTGATGGGTTTTTGATAAGCGAGGGGATTAAGGGTTATGGGGAGAGGGCGGGAATGTGGAACTGAGCCACGACAGATCAGCCATGATCTTATTGAATGGCGGGGCAGGCTCGAAGGGCTAGATGGCCTACTCCTGCTCCTATTTCTTATGTTCTTATTATATTCCATCGGCCACATTTTTACTCACTCACTTAACCTGTCTATGTACCTCTGTAGACTCTGTGTCATCCTTACCACTTGCTTTCCCACCTATTTTTGTGTCACCACAAATTTTCCTTGTCCAATTTCTTAATATATATTGTAAATAATTATGGTCCCAGCACTGATTTCCTATGGCACTCCATTGGTTACAAGTTATTGTGCTTACATCAGTCCAATACCAGCATCTCTACATCAGGCACGTTGGCATGCGCAGGAGGCTGATGACCGACATTTTTTATCATGTCATGAAAATACCTGCTGGCCTTAAAATTGAGAAGAGATTCTTGAATTTAGTTTATTTTTCTTGCCCAGCGACAGGAAAATAGTAACACATGGCCTCCCCCTGGTTTCTAAGGATTCACTTTAAAAAAATCTCTCGCAATTGCAATTGAATATTTGATTATGAAAATATTTCTGATGAGGAAAGCGAAAAGGAAGGTGCACACAAACAGAAAATTTATGTTTTCAAATTGAAATTCATTTGCTTCCTTACCTTCTTGATCTGAGATCATTTTTCATTCTAAGATGATTATGAATAATGTTTTTGATACATCACAATCTTTTTTGCAGCCTTTTTAACAAAATGCAACTTTTTTTTATGAACAGAATCAAACTGACCATTCTCTGGGGAAGGGGAGGAGGGAGGCGGGTAAGACGTATTTCTGATGGGGAGGGCAGATGGATCTATGGTGGGGTGGTACGGGGGGAGGGTGTCTGCTGCCATTCTGTGGGTGATTGGTGGGGAAGCGAAAGGTGGCAGGGGGTCGTGATCGGTCTGGATAGTGGGAGGGGCGGGGATGAATAAGGGGTACAGTGATGTCTGTGGGGGCCATCATTCCCGCTTGTCGCTCCCGGATCACTTCCTCCGCTTCGTATGGCCCAGGAGCAATCTGACATGGGCGCGCTTTTTCAAATTTTTTTCTAACTGCGCATGCACAGTTCACAGCTCTGATTGATTTGGTGCGCTAAGCCCTGCCCACAGCACGAATGGGACCTGCAATTTTTTTTTTCAGGCTGAGTGTGTATGGGGGCACCTGAAAACAGATTTCTAAGTTGGATCTGAATTATGCCCAGATTCAGCACTTTGAATGAAAATGGAAAATCAGGCCCTATAGCACAAGATATATTGTGTAACCTCTCATATCCTTGAAACCTGTGTACATTTGTGAAGGGCAGAAGGGGGCTGAAGTATTGTATTGTCAAATTTTTCATATTTAATGCATGTTTACATCCACGTTTGAGGCATTCAAGTCAGTGGCCCTGACCGATACAAGAAATCTAGATACCATCTATGACGAACATCAAAGAGGCCAAGAGACAGTACCAGATGAAACTAGACTTGCAGGTTAATCACATGACAACCACCGATTATGGCAAGCTCTACACGACATAACAGGCCAGAAGGCGAAACCATGTTGAATCGCCTGCAACAATGCAACCCTCTCAGATGAATTCAACGCATTCTTTGCTTCTTGAGCAAGAGGTCAGCTAGAGGACGTCATCCGTCCTGGAGCCTTGGCTGAACTGGTATCCAAGACTGCCACCACAGATGTCTAACTGGCGTTCTTGGAAGTCAACCACAGAAAGCAACTGGCCCCGGATGGGGTACTCGGATGCGTTCTCAGATCCTGTGCGGACCAGCTGGCAGAGGTATTTGCAGATACCTTTAACCTCTTCTTACTCAGATCTGAGCTCTTTAACTCCTTCAAGAAGATGACAATCAACCCTGTACCAAAGAAAAGCCAAGCAACATGCCTTAATGACTATCACCCAGTGGCTCTGATATCCATTATTATGAAGTGCTTCAAAAGATTAGTCATGGCGCACATCAACTTCAATCTCCCAGACTGCCTGGATCCACTATAGTTCACCTATCACCACAACAGATCCACCGCTAAAACCATTTCTCCAGCCCCACATCATCACTGGAACACCTGAATAACAAGGACACTTAGGTCAGACTCCTATTTGTTGACTTCAACACCATTATCCCACCAAAACTCAACTCCAAACTCCACAGCTCCTCCCTCTGCGACTGGATCGTAGATTTCCTATCCATAGATTGTAATCAGTAAGGGTAGGCATGATTATCCTCAGCACTGGGGCCCCTCAAGGCTATGTCTTAGCCTCTTACTATGCTCCTTATACACCTATGACTGTGTGGCTAAATTCTGCTCCAACTCCATTTTCAAGTTTCCTGATGACACTACTGTTGCGGGTTGGATCTCAAACAATGACAAGATGGCGTACAGGAAAGAGATAGAAAACTTGGTGAAATGGTGCAATAAGAATAATCTCTCCCTCAATATCAGTAAAATGAAGGAGATAATCATTGACTTCAGGAAGCGTAGTGGACAACATGCCCCAATCTACATCAATGATGGTGATTTGGAAATTGTCAAGAGCTTCAAGTTTCTAGGTGTCCAGATCACCAACAACTTGTCCTTGTCCCTCCACACTGATGCCCTAGTTCAGAAAACTCAGCAATGCTTCTACCTTCTTAGGAGGCTAAGGAAATTTGGCATGTCCACTATGACTCTCACCAATTTTACAGATGCATCACAGAAAGCATCCTTTCACAGCTTGGTATGGCTCTTATTCTAACCAAGACCACAAGAAACTACAAAGGATTATGAACATAGCCCAGTCCATCATGCAAACCAGCGTCCCATCCATTGACTCTGTCTGTACTTCCCACTGCCTCAGAAAAGCAGCCAGCATAATCAAAGACCCCACGCACTCCAGACGTACTCTCTTCCACCTTCTTCCATCAGGGCAAAGGTACTTAAGTCTGACACAATGTGCCAACCGACTCAAGACCAGCTTCTTCGCTGCTGCCATCAGACTTTTGAATGGACTTACCATATCTTAAGCTGATCTTTCTCTCCACCCTAGGTTAAGGCGCATGGGATACAAGGACAGGTAGCTAGGTGGATTGACAACTGGCTGGGCAATAGGAGACAGAGGGTAGTTGTTGAGGGGACCTTTTCGGGCTGGAGGCCAGTGACCAGTGGTGTGCCGCAGGGCTCAGTACTGGGACCTCTCCTCTTTGTAGTATACATAAATGACTTGGAAGAGAGTGTGCGTGGTGTGATCAGCAAGTTTGCGGATGACACTAAGATGGCAGTGTTGGCGGATACTGAGGTGGAATGTCAGGTGATACAGCAGGATATAGATAAGTTGGTACATTGGGCAGATAGGTGGCAGATGGAATTTAATCCTGACAAATGCGAGGTGATGCATTTTGGAAGGAATAATGCAGAGAGGAGCTACGTGATAAAAGGTAGACCGATTAGGAGTATAGAAATACAGAGGGACCTGGGAGTGCAGGTTCACAAGTCTATGAAGGTTGTGACACAAGTGGAGAAGGTTGTGAGGAAAGCTTATGGAATGCTAGCCTTTAAAGGAAGGGGTATAGAGTATAGGAGCTGCCGTCTAATGCTTCAGTTGTACAGAACGTTGGTTAGACCGCATTTGGAGTACTGCGTCCAGTTCTGGTCACCTTACTACTGGAAGGACGTGGAGACTCTGGAGAGGGTGCAGAGGAGGTTTACCAGGATATTGCCCGGCATGGAAGGACTGAGTTACGAGGAAAGGTTGGAGAAACTGGGACTTTTCTCCTTGGAAAGACGGAGATTGAGGGGAGACATGATAGAGGTATATAAGATACTGAAGGGAATAGATAGAGTCAATAGTGAGAGGCTGCTCCCTAGACTGGGTACAATTACGAGAGGTCATGATCTAAGGGTGAGGGGGGAGAAGTATAATTTGGATGTGAGAGGAAGGCTCTTCAAGCAGAGGGTCGTGGGGGTATGGAACGCGCTACTGAGTAGGGTGGTGGAGGCAGGAACGTTGGACTTGTTTAAGGTTTACTTAGTTAGGCACATGAGTGAAACGCGGATGGAGGTTTATAGTAGGGGGTTATTAAATAGGGTCAGAGCCTCGGGAGACACCGGAAATGCAGACTTATATGTTAACGTTTTTGTCTTTTTATTCCGCAGGTGGAGGTCCACCTTGTTGTCAAACAAGGAGCATGCACACGGTGGGTTGTGCGTGGGCTGCTCTTGGAGGTTCCGGGAGTGGCCTAGTACTTCGTGCCGGTGTGTGTGCTTGATCCTGGACCGGTAGACGGGCGCCACAACAGCTCAGTGACTAGCACTGCTAGCTGTGCAGATACATGGATTTGGGCCTGTGTCTGTGGGAGTTTGCGCATTCTCCCTGTGGTTGCGTGGGTTTCCTCCGGGCGCTCCGGTTTCCTCCCACACCCCAAAGATGTGCTCTTAGGCTGATTGGTTTACCAAATTGACACTATTCTCCCCTGAATCTGGCTAAGTTAGGGGTTCCACTTGCAGACACGCAGGGCAGGGTAGGTGTAGGAGGATGCGGCGGTGCGGGCTCGTTGGGCCGAAGGGCCTGTTTCCCGTGCTGGGTTGTTCTTTGTTCTTTGTTCTAGTTGTGATTGTAACACTATATTCTGCACTTTCTCCTTTTCTGCTCCCCTATGCTCTCCATGAATGGTATGTTTTGCCTGAATAGTGTGAAAGAAACAATACTTTTCACTGTATCCCAACACATGACAATGATTAATCAAATGAAATCAAATTTTTTTTTGTTATTAAAAAGTAATTGGCAGTCCTGTGACTCTGTTCCTCCATGTTTTCCAACAAAGTAAAAGTTTTTTGAGCCAGGGTTTCATTCTGGAACCTTCCTGTCCAGCTGAGATTACAACATGGGATTGTAACATGCCCTCATTCCTTTCTAATTGCCTTCATGTAAGTTTAGCACTGTTGTTTCTGATCCAAATTTCTCATTCTCAAACTGAATGCTAAATTCTGTAATGTTATGGTCACTGTTTCCTTAGAGAGCTTTTACTTTGAGATTGTTTATTAAATCTAACTCATTAGGTGTTACCAAATCCAAAATAGCCTAATCCCAGGTTGGATCCAAAACATATTGCTCACGGACCTGTCCTGAATATACTCCATGAATTCTTTCTCATGCCTAACATGGCCAGTGTGATTTTCCCTACCTACATGAAAATTGAAATCATGCATGATTAATGTACTGTCTTTTTGAGTTGCCCTCACTGCCCTCATTATCCCCTGATCTATTCTCCATCCGACAGTATAGCTACTATTAGGGGGCTTATATATTACTCTCACCGGTATCTTCTACTCCTTGTTATTTCTTACCTCTACCAATGTGGATTCTACAGGGGTGATTTTCCCAGCCTGCTGCACTGCTCGAGTGGTGCAGTGAGTTGGGAGACATCAATGTCCAGCTAATTGTGAGTCTCCCTGACCATTTTTTTTCAATGTAATTAGTTTGTGCCAGATTTTGAGGGGGTAGGGGGAGGGGGTGTTGGTGGGGGGGAAGTGGGGGAAGACAGGAACTGCTCATGGGCAATCGGGGCTGTAGATGTTTTGGAACACCACTACCTGCAAGTTTCCTTCCAAATCACACACCATCCTAACTTGTATAAATGTCATCATTCCTTTGTTGTCATGACATCAAGTTACTTGAACTCCTTTTCTGGCATACTTCTCAAGACCAGTTAGAGATGGATAACAAATGCTGGCCTTGCTGATGCTTACATCTCATCAAATAATTAAAGAAAATGGGAAAGATGGAATGTAAGTAATATTACTGGACTAGTAATTCAGAATCTTAAGCTAATTCTCTGGGTACACAAGTTCAAATTCCAATAATTTAGTTAATAAATTTGGAAGTCTTCAAAATGACATCCATGGAACTATCAAATTGCATAAAACTTCTTCTGTTCATAAATGTTCCTTGGGAGAAGAAAATGGCCATCCTTTACCTGGTGTGGTGCACGTGTGACTCTGGGCCAACAGAGTTTTAATGGTCCTCAGAGATGGTCTAGCAAGCCATTCAGTTGAACCAAATAGCTACAGAAAATTCGAGAAAGAATAACACGGTTCAACCAAGATACTGGGAATGAGAACAGCAGTGGCTCAGTAGTGCCATCACTGAGCAACTTGAGTCCTGAAAAAATAACTGCCAGTTTGGGTCTACGATAGGTTTTGAGGGAACCAACAAGATGAAAAAAACTTAGCCTCATCAATTAATCTGTCACAGATGCATCTGTCCATGATAGAAATTAATGGTAAGAGTGACCACCACACACAGCTTATGGAGATGAAGTCCATAGAACGGACAATATTTTCATTGTGGTGTGTCGCACCATCACTGTGCTAAATTGGGTAGAGTCAAAACAGATCCAGCAGAACAGAAATGAACATTCATGAGATGCTGTGAACCATCAGCATCAGCAGAATTGTATTCAATCACAATCTGTAACTTAAAGGCTCAGCGTATTCCTTACTTTACCATTACAATCAAACAAGGGGATCAATCCTGGTTCAATGAGGAATTCAGGGAGAACATGCCTGGAGCAGCACCATACATATTGAAAATGAGGCCAAACTGCAACATGAGATTCAATGCTTGCTAAACAACACAGACAACATTATAAAATCACAAAAAATTGTAATTCCATGTAAATTCAGCCAGGATAAATCACAGTATCAGTACTGATGTGGTATTGAATGAAATAAATTTACTGTTATGTAAGTCTTCAATGAAAAAGGCCTAAATGAAGTTGGAAATGGAGCATGATAAGGTGATTCATTTTGGGTGATCTGTAGATCTGCAAGTTACAAAGTTGGGGCATTACTGTATTTCTTTAAGGCCTATTATCTTTAGACAGAACGTTAAAAGGTATTAATGGCAACTGGGGATAGGGATTCAAAGAAGAAGAAGCAAATTATTACCAAACTACATCTCTTTGGTCACAGTTTGAAGATTCTGTAAAACGATGTCATAAGAACATAAGAAATAGGAGCAGGAGTAGGCCATCTAGCCCTTCGAGCCTACTCCGCCCTTCAATAAGATCATGGCTGATCAAGTGGATCAGTTCCACTTTCCCGCTTTCTCCCCATAACCCTTAATTCCCTTGTCTGTCAAAAACCTATCTACCCGTGACTTAAATATATTTAGCGAGGTAGCCTCCACCACTTCAATGGGCAGAGAATTCCAGAGATTCACCACCCTTTGAGTGAAGAAGTTCCTCCTCAACTCCGATCTAAACTGCCCCCACTTATCTTGAGGCTGTGCCCTCTAGTCCTGCTATCCTTTCTAAGCGGGAAAAATCTCTTTACCTCTACCCTATCCATCCCTTTCATTATCTTATACGTCTCTATAAGATCCCCCCTCAGCCTCCTAAACTCCAACGAGTACAGACCCAGTCTATTTAGTCTCTCTTCATAGTCCAACCCCCTCATCTCCGGAATCAGCCTAGTGAACCTCCTCTGCACTCCCTCCAAGGCCAAAATATCCTTGCGCAAGTGCGGAGACCAAAACTACACACAGTACTCCAGCTGCGGCCTCACCAGTACCCTGTACAGTTGCAGCAAGACCTCCCTACTTTTATATTCTATACCCCTCGCTATAAAGGCCAGCATTCCATTCACCTTCTTGATCACCTGCTGCACCTGCAGACTGGGTTTTTGCAACTCATGCACAAGGAGCCCCAGGTCCCTCTGCACCGTAGCATGCTGCAGCTTTTCGCCCTTTAAATAGTAATCCCTCCTACTATTATTATTAGGGTACTACATGAGGAATATACGAGACTTGTCAAGGATATTAGTAAAAAATGTGACATTTGTAAAAGTACAGGATGGGGCCACCATGACCAGTAGTAAGCCTTCCAGTGGTATAAGACTTTAATAAAACTGTAGTGAATGACCTCAAAGTATGGAATAAAGAAAACAAAAAACTTTTAGATTTTGTAGACATAGTGACTAGATTCAGTTTATAAAGGGTAATTTTTAGTAAAGAAAGAAACAAATTATTGATAAAATAATGGAAGATGTATAGGCATGGGGCTGGGAGGACCAGCTAAATTCTTAACGCAGAATGGAGGAACATTTATCAGTGATGAATCCAGGAGTATATATAAAAATTTGAATACTGTAGCAATGCACACAACAGCAGAAAGTCTTTTAATAATTGAATATGTGAAAGAAATCATGCTGTGGTGAACAAAATGCTCTTAAAATTATTAGTTGACCAACTGAATTGTAAATTGACAACTGCTCTAGTGTGGGCAGTATGTGCAAAAACAAGCTTCAGATGGTTGGGGGCGGAGGAAGTGGAGGTTTGCTACAGCCCTTTTCAGTTAGTTTATGGCAGGAATCCAAATATACCTTGAATAATGTGGGACTATCCCCCAGATTTGGAGGGAATTACTTTTCATTTTTTGCAGAACATTTGAATGCCATGCCTGCAGCGGGGAGAGCATTTATTAAGGCAGAAGTATCAGAAAAAATCAGGAGAGCTTTGCAATATCAAATCAAACCATCAGAAATGAAGTTTAAGCCTGGGGACATGGCATATTATCAAAGGTAAGGGCAGAAAGAATGGAGAGGCCCAGGAAAAGTTATAGGCACTGATGGCGAAATGATAATCTTGTAACATGATGACCAAACTGTGAGAGTACATTCCATGCAGCTTGCTGGCACTGATTACACATTGACAGAACCATAACAGATGATGGAAACTGAAGATTTGCCATGTACTTTTCACACATATATGCTGGACCTGTGTGAACAACGGATTGTGGCAGTTAATGAGAACTGAAAGTAGAGCAAATGAAAAGGAAGATCAGGATAGGGCCATTTATCACATTAACCACCAAAAGTTGGAACAAGTTTAACAAGAGCAAGGACCTAGAAAATGTTAATAGGATCCTGATAAATCAGGCCACATCCTCACAAAGGGAAGACTCTACAACTAAGGAAGAAACAGATTAATTGAGAAGTTTAATTAGGCAATTAAACCAACAAAGCACACAAGCTAGACTAGATGTCTGCAATGATGTATTAGAATTGAGCACTATACTGAAATATTGGAAAAGAGATGTTGGAAAGAAAAGAAATTTCAAAAATAAAATGGGTTGACACAAGTCACCAGTTGTTGGCTGTTTCACAAAAAGGACTACTTTGCTAAAGAAAGTGTTGGATATCCTCAAAGGGGCGCCTTGTGTTATAATGGATTATAAGAACTTAGAAAATTTAATGTGGCAGCCTTATTAAAATTTTGATTTTGTGTTCAAGGCAAGGATACGAAGTAGATATGGAGTACGTTGAAGATTGATCGTATAATCAGATAATGTATTATCAGTTGGTATTTTTCTTAAATGTTTTGCTTACATATCAGTTTAGTTTACAGAAGAAGAGAATCTGTTTTTGTTAATAGGTTCTGTTACCACTGTAAGACGATCACGTAGGGTGTGTGTGAAGTTTTCAGAAAGCTGCCATGATTTGTACATCCCTAGAGCATTCAAATTGTCTCAACTCTTCAGATCACCCAAATGCCTTCATGGCTGGATGCTGAGAGACAAGGGGTATCCAATGAAGTCATGGCTTCTGAGCCCTGAACTCGATCCCAGTAATAGGCTGAGTACATATATAATCAATGCCATATTACTACAAGGTTGTGTAGTTACTCAGGAGTTAACATTTGTGCCATACAAGTACCAGGTAATGACTATCTCCCACAAAAGAGGATCTAAACATTGCCCTTTGATATTCAATGGCATTACTATCACTGAATCCCTCACTATCGACATCCTGGGGGTTACCAATGACCAGAAACTGAGCTGGACTAGCTACATAAATACTGTGGCTACCAGAGCAAATCAAAGGCTAGGAATCCTGCAACAAGTAACTCACCTCCTGACCGTCCCCCAAAGCCTGTCCACTATCGACAAGGCACAAATCAAGAGTGTAATGGAATACTCCCCACTTGCCTGGATGAGTGCCACTTAAACAACACTAAATAAACTCAGCACCATTCAGGACAAAGCATCCCGCTTGATTGCTACCCCTTTCACAAACATTCAATCTTTCCATCACTGACGAATCATGGGAGCCACGTGTACCATTTACAAGATGCACTATAGGAACTTACCAAGGTTCCTTAGGCAACACGTTCCAGACTACCACCCTGGAAGGACAAGAGCAGCAGATACCTGGGCACACCACCACCTGAAGGTCCCCCTCCAAGCCATTCATCATGCTGACTCGGAAATCTATCACAGTTCCTCCACTGTCACTGGATTAAAATCCTGGAATTCCCTCTGTAACAACACTGTTGGTGCACCCACATATCAAGGACTTTGGCAGCTCAATAAGAAGGCTTTACCCCCACCTTCTGAAGGACAACTAGGGATGGGCAATAAGTTTTGACCTAGTCAGTGACGTCCACATCCCACAAATGATTTTTTTTAAAAATTTGGAGCCTGTCCCACCAGCATGACATTTTAGCTCCCACACCTTCCTTTTTGTTTCAAAATGCTGAAAATTTGATGGGAAAAACTGGCAAAGCAGTTGGTGGACTGCTCGCCACTATTCTCAGCCAGGACAACACTTTTTTAAAAATTACACATTTATGCCCATTACCTTTTCTTCTGATTTAATGTTAGCCGTAAGCATGCTTTATGTTTATTACTAAAACAAAAATCACATCACTTGAAAGGTTGAAAACAGTCCCTCTAAAATGAATAACTGAAAAATGAGGAAAAAGGAGAAAAATTATCCCAGCATCTCCTGCAAAGTGCACAACCTGGGTGTATGGAACAGCTCACAAGACAGACATGTGAGTGAGAGATTTGTGTCTTTCTGATCAGCAGACACTTCACACAGGGACAAGTAAAAGGGACCATTGAGTCAAAATATTTTATGCAAGAGGCAGCCATACAATCCTTTCACAAGAAGCTCTTAGCATCTCTGTGTACTTATTACCATACTATACCAAGATTTTCCATCAATACAGCACATGAGGCCCTCCGTCATATATCTGGTCATTGTCAAATGATGTACAAAATAAATGCACAACATTGAATGTCAACTTTTAACTTGCTTTAAAATGGAAGGTTTCCACACGTAAAGAGTTATCACTCAGTGAAACCACAGGTGTTGGTTCATAAATTTATGTGCTTGCTCATGGTCACTTCTATGAGGTACTCTGCCAGGTTTGGAGTTGATATGGAGACAGGCATGCTGCTTTTCTTGCTCTGGTGCATTAAGTGGCTGTGGCCTCTGTCATCTGGGTGCAAGAGCCTACTGACTAGCCTATCTTGTCTCCAGATCACTCTATAACCTAAATGGATGAAGCCATACTCTGGAGTTCTGTGTGCAAACTCTACATAGCATATTTAGTGCTATGCTACCACTTAACTAGCACGGTCATTTGGACATTATGAACTAAATGCATAATCGACTTTGATTTATATTTCCTTAGCTCATCCAAAACTGCTGGAGTCCCTTATTCTTGATTCCTTGATTTTAAACAACAGCAGCCTGAATTTTACCAACCAGGCAAATGATTGGATGCTGTGTGGAAATGCAGATCACTGGCATGCATGGGCAGTGGATAGAACAGGCAGGAGGGAGCTGGCCAATTAATGCTTGCAGGTAAGTCATAGTCCCGGAAGTTCTAACGCAGGCACCATCTTTAAAAGCATAAGTGCAAAAGTCAGTAAGGCTGAAGATATTGGCAGACAGGAGGTGGTCTGTAGCAAAGGATGGGTTGTTCCTCAATTCAACGATACTTTCCTGAATTTAGTCTGCAGATAGTAAGAGAAAGGAGAAATGTCCTGTTTTCAGCAGATGGGAGAAAGATGATAGCAAGTTTCATTAAGCTGGCATGGCTAGAGATGACAGACATTGTAAGCAGCTGGGGGTCAGTGAGAAAACCTGAAGTGCAGCAAGAGACTTAATGACCTACTGCAGGTGGTTTTCAAATGGAAACCTAGCATTAATTAATAGGAGCTTATGAAATGTGCAGTCAGGTGGTAAGCACATACATGGGTCAACATGGTCCAAGGTCTAAAATGAGGCAGCCAATTTACATGTACATGAAACTCACGGTCAGCGATGGGTGACTGATGTACTGTGTTGGCAGAATGACTACCTCACCATGCCATCCCAGCAATATATTGCTATATGTTTTGAGCAACCAGTGTAGATGGGCCATGAGATAACAGTGACACTCTGTACCTCTGTGCTTTTGGCAGAGGCATATGCAAAATGTTAGGAAGTGCCAACAAACCAGAGATGAAGTGCCTTTTATCGCCATGGTGGCATTGATGAAGGAGAAGACCATGGAGATAACATGGGTTACAACATGACAGTTGAGGTGAGGCATGTGTGAAAGTTACGGAGAGTGTATAAAGCAATTGTTGTTGCCCAACCTTTCCTAGTCCATCTGTGGCCTCTGACACTTGTCTGAGCCTTTAATGTCACTGGAAGCTTCTGACCAAGGGGACTCCGGAACTTGGTTGAAGGATCAGCTGTTTCATTTAAATCATGTCTATCCACAAAGTACAGCAGCAGATCAGGAACAGATCAGACTTCCAACCGAAGGATGCAACGCCACCACAGAACACTGTCATTTCTTTCCAGTGTACTGTCACCAGCGTAGATACACTCACAGAGATGGGCTTCACTGCACATGTAGAACAAATGGCATAATCTAGGTAAACACTGCACACCTAGGAGGAAGTAATAGGGGCAGTGACAGCTATGTCATTTCTCTTTGTAGCAGTGAGGAGAGGTCCAGTAATGTTGAGTTCTTGGCTGAGTCCTGGTGTGTATTTCAGGTGAGGACGGGATCTTGCTTAGCTATGATATTCCTCCCACCTCAGGCCAAATCTGAAGAAAGGTAACAGAGGATTGCTCACAGCCCTAAACTATACTATAACCTGGTAAATGGAGTTTGATGTAGGGAAGTGTGAGATTATGCACTTCGGTAGGAGGAGTCAAAAAGCAGATTATTTTCTAAATAGAGAGAGACTCGAGGCGAGTAAAATATAGAGAGATCTACATATTCTAGTACATGGATCACAAAAAAAGCAGCAGGCAGGTCCAAGTAGTTAAGAAGGCAAACGGCATTTTGACCTTTATTGCAAAGGGATTGGAGTTTAAAAATAGGGAGATCTTGTTGCAATTGTACAGGGTGTTGGTGAGACTTCACCTGCAATACTGCTTACAGTTTTGATCCCCTTACCTAAAAATTTGGAGACAGTGCAAAGGAGATTCACCAGGCTAATTCCTGGGATGAAAGGATTGTCCTATAAAGAGAGAATAAATAGTCTGGCTTTGTATTTCTTGGAGTTTAGAGGAGTGAGGGGTGACCTTATTCAAACATATAAAATCCTGAAGGTGCCTGACAGGTTAAATGATGGGATGTTTTCACTAATGGGAGAGTCTTGAACAAAAGAACACAGCTACAAGATAAGGGCCAATCATTTAAAACTGGGGTGTGTAGAAATTTCTTCTCACAGAGGGTGGTTATTCTCCAGAATTCTCTGTCCTAAATGGTGGTGGAAGCTGGATCATTGGAAGTATTCAAAGTGGAGGTGAATAAATATTTGATAGAACAAGGAATAGGGGGCTATGGGGAAATGGCACAGAAAAGGAATTGAGACCATGATTGTATTGAATGGTGGGGCAGGCTAGAAGATCCCGGTGGCCTATTCCTGTTTCTATTTCTTGTATTCTTATGCACAGGTTCCTTCACTGTACATTCTGAGAGTAAGGATAAAGTTAAATTTCACATCTTTGAAATAAATATCAGAAATCAGAAATGGTTTGAATCTTAAAGATGCTGAAAATTGATCAAACCACTGGCCTAGAGGTGCTTATGAACCCTCACATTCACTGGGAACTTGGATTAACATAGACGTCTAAATGATGAGACTGATGAAATATCAGTAATTGCACTCCTCCCAGCCAATTCCTTCAATAATGTTCTCAAAAGTAATTTTATTTTAAGTTGAATCAACAGAAATGTCTCAAAAAAATCACAAAATATAAAATTATTCTTATTTTATTTAGCTTAAATAAATGTCAAGGTGCTTTAAGTGGTTTGTCCTTGTGATTCCACACAAAGTGATAATGCAGTCTTGGTCATGCCATGAAATGGTTTGGAAGAAAAGCAAAAAGGATTAATTAGAGAAGTACACAAAAATACTTGGCAAATATCTAACAAACATGTACTCCTGCCTTCCATCTCCTAATAATAAAACTTTGCTGAAAGGTTACTTTTTTTTTGCTTCTGATGACTGCCAAGACTTACATGTATGAAAATTATAATCTTGATGAAAGACATTCTTTTTATGTCTTCAACAGAAACAAACTGCAAAGTGGGACTTGTGTATGCTGGCATTAAATACCAACATTTTTTCACAGTACATTTGTTATCAAACAAAATGACACATAAACTAAACTGGATTTTACAGACTGTCCTCACTGTTAAAATGAGCTGTGCTAAATTAAGAGTCTTGCAATGATACATAAACAGATCTAAGCTTTTACTGCCAGGAACAATCTTCCTTCTCCAATGTTAAACAGTGAGAAGTGTTTTATGTCATATAACTACAAAAGAGGACTCCAAGGAGACTGAGCAGTACAGTTGGTTAGAACACTATAATATGTCCTACTACCTTCGTTTCAATGTCACCCAGATCGACAACAGATTTTAATCACTGAACAATCAGCAATTCTATGCATCAACTGTATTGACCTCAGTGCTCAATTCTTCAATTTGCACTCCTAATCAATAACGACTGTTGCCAGGCACCTCACCTCAAAATAATTTGTTGTCTAATGCAATAACAAGTATTAAAGCTAATTGATTATCCTTTTTGCTACTAAGCACGTATTCTCACTCTAAACTTACCTGCATTCAAACTCTCTCTGTTTGGATCCATCTGTGCAGGCGTAGAGTTTACCCTTTAAATAAAGAATAAAAAAAATAAAAATACCGATACAAAATAAGGGCAACAAATTTTCTACTTCACATTTTTCAACTGTGCAATTAAATAGAGAATTTTATTGCATAACAAGTACCATGATAAAGATAAACTAGTCATAATTTAGAGCAACTAGCATGAATAAAATTCTGTCTGCAAGTATAACCCAAGATCACCCCCCAACAGTACCATTTCAATTTCTCATTCAACCCATGATCTCCCTGGACTTAGACATTCCAATGAAGCTCTATGTAAGCTAAGTGAACGGCGCCTTATATGATCTTAATATTCAGTAACTTCAGATCTTAACTTTAACACCTACTTTCTTTATGATAGGAGAAGTTAACAATACATGATTAATTTGTTTTCATTTCAGACTTGCCACAAACATATACGCACTCACACTACCACCTCAGCTATTCTCAAATTTTCTGTAGCTACTAAAACATTTTAATTTATACTTTTTCCTATCATCTCATGTTTATATCTTCATATCATCCTATAAGAGCATAAGAAACATAATAAATAGAAGCAGGAGTAGGCCAACTAGCCCTTTGAGCCTGCCCCGCCATTCAATAAGATCATGGCTGATCTGTCTTGGCTCAGTTCCACATTCCCACCCTCTCCCCATAACCCTTAATCCCCTTTCTTATCAAAAACCCTATGTTTTTCATTTATGCATTTACAAGTCAGTCTACTTCCTTTCCCTCATATATGTGCTTTTCCCTCTTCCAAACAAAGAACAAAGAACAAAGAACAACCCAGCACGGGAAACAGGCCCTTCAGCCCAACGAGCCCGCGCTGCCGCATCACCCTACACCTATTCTACCCTGCGTGTCTACGAATGGAACCCCTAACTTAGCCAGATTCAGGGGAGAATAGTGTCAATTTGGTAAAACCAATCAGCCTGAGAGCACATCTTTGGGGTGTGGGAGGAAACCGGAGCGCCCGGAGGAAACCCACGCAACCACAGGGAGAATGCACAAACTCCCACAGACACAGGCCCAAATCCATGTACCTGCACAGCTAGCAGTGCTAGTCACCGAGCTGTTGCGGCGCCCGTCTACCGGTTCAGGATCAAGCACACACACCGACACGACCTCTGCTGTTTCTTTGTAAATGCTGTTTACCTGTAGTTCCTCCTGCAGCTCTGATAACATGTTATAACTGAAACAATGAGCAGAATCATACCAAAAAATGGCAAAATGTCAGGATCTGACTGAAAATTGGCATATTTCTCACCAGAGAAACAGGCAACTTTTCTCTCTAAATTTTATGGCACTAGGTCAAAAAAACAGGGATGGGGAGCAGGGGGCATCTTTCGCACTGTCATGTTGAGAGGTGGGCCAAAGCACGCTGGTAAAGCCAGCTGTGCTGAGATTGTTCTTTTAAAAGGGAACCCTGATCAGATTAGGAAAGAATCTCTCCCTGACCCCACCACAGAGGTCTCAGGGGCTCCACCCCTCAATCCCCACAAACAGTCTTGTTGGCATCAGACCCCTCCCCTTCCCTCCCCTGCAAATAGAGGGATCCCTTCCCCCCTCCTTGCAGATAGTCATCGCTGGCATCAGTCCCCTTCACCTGAACACTGCCAGCACCAAACCCCTTTTCTCCGTCGCATCGCAACAAGGATCACTGCCCTTCCCTTGAACATCAGTATGAGACCCCTTCCCCCATCAGTGCAAATAGTTATTGCGGGTATTGGTCCCCTCCCCCCAACACAGTCATCACCAGCATTGTCCCCCCCGTCCTTCCACCTCAGGCCACCCCACCCCAAACATCATCAGCATCAGACCCCTAACAGTCATCACTGGCACTGGACTCCTTCCCCCTTCCCCCAGTCACCAACAGCATTGGTCCCCTTCTCCCCTCCCCAAACAGTTAATACCGGTTTCCTCTTCCACCTGAACATGACCGACATCAGACTTCTTCCCCCCCCATCCCAAACAGTCATCACCAGCATGCTAGTCCCCACATTCCCTCCAAACATCGTTGGCATTGGACCTCTCCTCTCCAGCATGCAGTCATCAATGGCATCCTCCCTCCCAATGAACATCACCAGCATCGGTCCCTTTCCCTCTGAACATTACCTGCATTGGACCCTTTCTCCCCAGCAACCTAAACAGTCAACACTGGCAACGCTCCCACCTTCTTAGACCTCTACTCCAAACAGTCATCAACAACATACCTCCCCCCGTACCATCACTGACATTGGACCACTTTCCATCCCCTCCCAAAGTGAAATCGCTGGCATCAGAGTCCTTCCCCACCTCCCTCCAAGCAGTCATAGCTGGCATCCCCCCTTCAATCTGTCCCCAAATATCACCAACATTGGACCCCTTCCTCCTCTCCCATCCCCATAAACAATCATCGCTGCCATCAAAACAACTACCACGTCCTCTCCCCACTCCATCACCTTAAATAGATGAGTCCCTTGCAGGTGAGGCAGTGCTAATCTATATCAGGGGCAGCACTGGGTGCACTGCCTGGCCATGTCCCTTTCTCTGGGGGCTATGTTCACCTTTACACTCCAGGGGGATCCCCACAACAGGTTCATATCTAAGTGAACGTGTTGTAAACCTTGCCAATGTGAAAATTTAGTGAGTATATAAAAGGAAAGGTGATAGCCTAGTGATATTATTGCTACACTATTAATCCAGAAACTCAGTTAATGTTCTGGAGACGCATGTTTGAATCCCACTCTGCAGATTGTGTAAAAATACCACAAATAAAAAATACCTGGAATTAAGAATCTACTGATGACCATGAAAGCATTGTTGATAATCGGAAAAACCAAATCTGCAGTCCTTACCTGGTCTGGCCTACATGCGACTCCAGAGCCACAGCAATGTGGTTGATTCTCAGTTGCCCTCTGAACAAGGGCAACTAAGGATGGGCAATAAATTCTGGCCAGCAAGCAATGCCCATTTCCCAGGAATTTACAAGAAAAGGCAGGGGGTGTATAATTACATTAAAATTTATTTATATATATTGCCAGCAAGGGGCAGCGAAAATCAGAGATCGCAATCCGGCCGACAAGATTCATGATTTCCACGTTTTGCCAGATCTTGAGCCCCAACTGCTGACCCATGGTGGGGGTGGGGTTCTTCTGGGGATGGGGTGTCTGCTGGGTTCTGTCTCCTGTGGGGCTGGGGGGTGGGGTTGAAATCTACCGGGGAGGTCATTGTGGCTGGGCGGTTGGGCTGGTGATCAGGTCGCTCCTGGACGTGGAGGGGGGTGGGGGGGTGGGGCGGTTTGGGGCTGGCCTGAGTATTCTTGTGGGGCTGCAATTGGGCCACTGTGGGGTCCCAGGCTGGCCAGCAATCGGGCTGGCCAGTAAAGTGCAGGCTGACAGTTCGGGGCGCAGCTCATTCCTCCGGCGTGAAGAGGCCCCTCCCCCCCCAAAGCTTTTAATGATATTTACGATTGTGACCTTTTAATGATATTCACAATTGTACAGAGTGTGGGAGATTCTAGTGTGAATGCTCACTGGAAAAAAAAATTGTGCATTACATCAGTTTTCCTGTGAATTCAGCATTTAGAACTTTTTTGGGAGAATCACCCCCAGAGTGTGTGGACTCAAAATCGCCCTTCTTAACTTGCACATATTTCACAAATGCCTATTACCTTTCACTGTCTCTTTTATTTTTAATTTCCCAAAGTTTGCAGTTTTTTGCTTATTCTTTATAAACGATGATATTAGGTTGTCACATGAAATACCATGGGCCTGATTTTATCATTGTGCTGCACCCACTTTCAGGCACGAAAACTTGGTAAAGTTGGGCATGCGGCAATTAGCACGATCTGCGCCTGCGTAGCTGAGCACTTTACCAAGGGCCGAAAATGGCTGCAATCCAAACTGCACCTGAAACGGCCAAATGCATTTGGGAATTAATGGGAGGCCCTCCCAACTTTATCTGCACTTCTCCCTTTACCATCACATTTGCCTGTCTAGCTTTGACGTGAAACAGGCATGCTTGACAAATGTCTGTTTCGGGCGCCCCAGCTTGTGAAGAGGTAAGTTCAGAGCTTCCAACAGCTCTCTGATTCAGATCAGTAGTGGGCAGGGGGGAGGGGGATCAGATTATTCTGTGGTGAGGAGTGCTGGGAGGAGGGAGGCAGATGGTTCTCTGGTGGGAGGTGGGGCGGGGAGGAGGAGGGCCCAATCATTCTCTGGTGGGGGGGATGGGGTGGCAGGACGGAGGACCGATCATTCTCTGGTGGCAGTGAGGGGGGGCGGGGGTGAGGTGTGGAAGGAGGCCTAATATTGTCTGATGGTGAGGGGAAGAGGGAGGCCAGATGGTTCTCTAGTGGGGGGAGGTGGGGGAGGGAGGCCAGATCATTCTCTGGTGGTGGGGCAGGAGGAAGGCCAGGTTGCTTTCCAGTGGTAGAGGGCTGGGGGCGGGTGAAGGGGAGGAGCTTGATCATTCTATGGTTGTGGGGGGGAGGACGGAGGCCTGATCATTCTGTGGTGGTGGGGGGTAGGAAGGAGGTAGGCCAGTCATTCTCTGTTGGGGGGGAGGGAGGCCAGATGGATCTCTGGTAGGGGGAGGGGGGCAGGGGTAGGGGGAGCCTACTGCCACTCTGCGGGCGATCAGTGGGGGGAAGGGGGTAGAGGGTCATGATCGGTCTGGGTAATGGGGTCGGGGTGGATGGATAAGGGAGACAGTTATGTCGTGGGAGTGGGGCAATGTCTGTGAGGGTCATCACTTCTGCTTTTCGCTCTTGGGCCACTTTATCCATTTTTTGCGGCCTGAGATAGGAGTACATTTTTTTCAATTTTTTTCTCACTGCGCATGCGCAGTCAAAGCTCCAACTGGAACTGCAGAGTTCTGGGTGCAGTAGGCCTCGCCCACAGCGCAATTCAAAATCGCAATTTTTTTTCAGCCTAAGTGCATATGGAGGCGCCTGCGAACAGTTTTTCAAGTTGGATCTGAATCGCACCTAGAATCAAAATGGTAAAATATGGCTCTATAAGACCAGTTATATTTGTTAAACCAGTCAATTTGAATATTGCTGTTATTGTTAATAACGCTTGCCATTATCTAAGTGCAAAGATCAAATTCAGATGGGGTCAGATACATAAATTAAACTCAGAAATTCAGATGTTGCCGTCGGAGATGTGCCACTTCACTGTTAACTTTGTGAAATAAGGGCCATGATTCTCTCATTGCAACCCACAACTTTTCTGGCACGTTCAGGTGGGAGAAATGCGTTGCTGGCCTTGTACTGGGATTTACGCGTGTGTCGGGAATACATGCGTATCTCCCAGAGCCAGCGAACAGTTGCCGGTCAGACCACGCTGGAAACTGGAGGGAAGGCAGATAAGTCATTTGAATCTTTTTATAATGTATTTTAAATATGTTTAGCAGTTCATTATTGGGAACTTTCATGTCCTGATTGAATTTCCCATCCCGCTAAGAGTACTTCATTCCAGTGGGGTTCATACTAACTCCTCACATTCGGGAAACTAGCAGGAGACTCCGCCTGAATGAAGGGGGCAATTGGGGCCCCCAAGGGGGTCAGGCAGCAAGGAGTGGTGCCCCCGGGTGTGGGCCCCCTGATACTGCCCCAGGGGAAAAGTGCCCATGCCCAGGGGATACCTTGGCATCGCCCATCTGGCAGTGCCAAAGGGGTGGGGCCTATTGTGGGCCACCTTCACGACATACAACAGCGCAGAGTCGCTGAGCAGAAACCGATGGGCAATTCTGCACATGAGGACGGCCTCAACCGGGATCTTGGGTTCATGTCACACTATCTGTAACACCCATGACTTGCTTGAACTTGCAGCATCTCACTTACTGTCCTGTCTGGAAACAATATACATCTCTTTAACCTATGCTTAATGCTATCTCCACTCACATTGTCTGCACCTTTAAGACTTGATTAGCTGATTAGCTGTAAAGACTTGCATTCTAATCAGTATTCTGTAAACTGTGTGTGCCTTTATATACCCTATTTGTGATGAGAACTCTCCACTCACCTGGTGAAGGAACAGTGTTCCGAAAGCTAGTGGCATTCACTACCAAATAAACCTGTTGGACTTTAACCTGGTTTGTGAGACTTCTTACTATGCACAGAGTTCCAGACCTTCAGACTCTGGTGCGAATAGGGCCCCCCTGCCCCCCGCCCTGAGGCTTTTAATAACATTTATGACTGGGACCTTTACAGTGCACAGAGTGCGGAGATTCAGGTGAGAAGCTGAACTGACAAAACAGTCAGGATTTAGAACAATTTTCCTGCCAATTCAGCACTTTTGGGAGAATCGGGGCCAAGATTTCACTGTTGGGCTCCCCATTCAAATGCATTAAGCTATATCAAATTTCTGCACTAGTACTACATGTGTGAAGTAAGCTTGTCACATAAAGTTAAGTCAAATAATTTCAAATCTAAATCCCATATGAACAATGCGATAACAATTACTGTCAGTCGAACTCTGTCACTGAAAATCAACTATTTTAAGTTGGCAGACTCATTTTTCAAAACTTTAATTGTTGTTTGAGATTTAAGAGAACTTTCCTACTTTTTCTTTTTGTCATTGTTTCCTCCTCTTAATCCAATCTTTCTATTCATCTTATTTTTCTTTCTGTACCTGATTTGATACTGAATTCACCATTCTAATATTCATTCCCCTGTTCAGAACTTGCTCAGTTCATTCCACAATCCTCCAACCTGATTAGTTAAGGAGTATTATAGAAAGAGGAGGGAAGGCAAGATTGAATTCCCTTATTTCCCATTATCTGTCCATAAGCAGAGGTATGTTAATTTTTAAGTAAACTTAGATGTGTTCTCCAAACCCTTTGTTTGTGAGGCCAATTTTTAAAGTGACTTGCAGCAAACTCCCTTTAGGGTTAAATCAGAAGAATAAAGTGGAATGTTTCAATATTTTTTCAAAGTGTTGGTTCCAGCAAGAAAACCGGAGAGGTTCTGGCATCATTGGTGAGAAAAATCACTGCATTATCAGCCTCTTGTTAAAAAACATATTTTCTTCAGGGGTTTCACACCACATTCATTGTTGGCAAGAAAAGTCAGCATATCTTCAGCCACTTTGATAAAAAAAAATTTTTTTAGTAAGTTTCACGCTCCATTCATGGTGGCCTGTTTCTGATTTGCTCACCCTGGCATCACTCAATCTCAGCAACTGAAGGTGTACCATTTAAATGCTTCCCAAGCACTCGTTCCAATTTCAAGTGGGGATAGGTGGGTAGCAGCCAGGAAGACAATCCTACAATTCTTTGAGGGAGCCCTTACCAAGATGCTAGATGGGGTGGAGCAGAGGCAAGACATATTTACCCTTACATGGGTCAGCAGCTTTCCAGCAAGATCATCAATCTTGCTTGGGAGACAGTGGCAGCGTTAGTGAGTGCCAGCTCACTGCATAAGAGGATGGGAATTCAGTGCAGGAAAAAGATGAATGACCTTCTTTGTGCAGTAAAAAGTCTGACAACACCAGGTTTTAGTCCAACCGATTTATTTGATAATAGACTCACAAGCTTTCGGGGTTAGCCCCTTCATCAGGTGAATGGAGAGTTCTGGCCTCAGACAGAGCATATAAAGCACAGACAGTTTAGAGATTACTGATTAGAATGTGAATCCTTACACCTAACCTGCTGTTCAAGACCTGAAGTGGCTGACAATGTGAGTGGAAGGAGCACTGATCACAGGTTACAGAGATGTGTATTGTCTCCAGACAGTACAGTAAGTGAGGTTTTGCAAACCCAGGCAAGTCACGGGGGTTACAGATAGTGCGGCATGAACCCAAGATCCCTGTTGAGACCGTCCTCATGTGTGCGGAACTTGGCTATCAGTCTCTGTTCAGTGACTCTACGCTGTCGTGTGTCGTGAAGGCCGCCTTGGAGAATGCTTACCCGAAGGTCAGAGGCTGAATGCCCGTGACCACTGAAGTGTTCGCCAACAGGAAGGGAACAGTCTTGCCTGGTGATTGTTGAGCGATGTTCATTCATCCGTTGTCGTAGTGTCTGCATGGTCTCCCCAATGTACCATGCTTTGGGACATCCTTTCTTGCAACGTATCAGGTAGACAATGTTGGCCGAGTTGCAAGAGTATTTACCATGTACCTGGTGGATGGTATTCTCACGTGTGATGATGGTATCCATGTCGATGATCCGGCATGTCTTGCAGAGGTTGCTGTGGCAGGGTTGTGTGGTATTGTGGTCACTGTTCTCTTGAAGGCTGGGTAGTTTGCTGCAAACAATGGTCTGTTTGAGGTTGTGTGGTTGTCTGAAGGCAAGAAGTGGGGGTGTGGGGATAGCCCTGGCGAGATATTCGTCTTCATCAATGATATGTTGAAGACTCCGGAGGATTCGCATTCTAATCAGTAATCTCTAAACTGTCTGTGCTTTATATGCTCTGTCTGAGGCCAGAACTCTCCATTCACCTGACGAAGGGGCTAACCCCGAAAGCTTGTGAGTCTATTGTCAAATAAATCGGTTGGACTAAAACCTGGTGTTGTCAGGCTTTTTACGGTGTTTACGCCAGTCCAACGCCTGCATACCCACATCATGACTTCTTTGTGCAGCCAGAGTAAGTCACCCTTCTCACGTGTCTGCTAACATCCATTAACACACCCATCACACTTACATGCTAATCTCACTCCCAGCCACCTCACAGAGTCTTAACACTTACCCTGCAGTCCTCCTTCTTTATCCCCACAATAGATCCTCTCCTTCTCACATCTCCATTGCCACTCACCAACGGGCATGCTTACCATCTGACCAAACATGAATCCTGCCTACACTCTTTCCAGCTGTCTTATTGCAGAACAAACTCAAACACAATCCCTGTGAGTGGGTACAGCCTGCCAAAATGATGCCCAACTTGAAGATCCTCACTCCACTTGAGGAAAGAGCCCTTGAGCTGGCCAGAGACAGCAGGACCACACTTGTGCTGACGGCAAGGTGGGGGCAAGAGATAAAAGAGAGAGCTTTCAGCAGATCCCACCATGGGCCATCCTCACGTGAGTTCAGTTTCTGCTATTCTTATGCCCTTATCATGCACTAATGCCACTTCACTTCACTTGCAGGTCAATCAGTTGAGCTGTCTGCACTATTCTCTTACCCTCTAGACGCAATAGACCCAAGCTGCTCTGAGGTAATATCTTGAAGAATAGCATCGAAGCGGCATCACAGCTGTTACCTCCAACCTCCACCAGTGCAGAAACTCACACCTCAGTGGGAATAAATGTAGGCAGGATTCCAGGTCACTCACTGGTGAGCACCTCATAGTTAATGATCCACAGCAGGCAGAGGTAGGAATGGTGGCACGGTGGTTTCCATTGCTGTCTCACAGTGCCAGGGACCTGGGTTCGATTCTTGCTTGTGTCACTACCAGTGTTGAGTCTGCACATTCTCCCCATGGGGCGGCACAGTAGCACAGTGGTTAGCACTGCTGCTTCACAACACCAGGGACCCGGGTTCAATCCCTGGCTTGGGTCACTATCTGTGTGGACTTTGCACATTCTCCCCATGTCTGCGTGGGTTTCCTCCGGGTGCTCCAGTTTCCTCCCACGTTCTGAAAGATGTGCATTGACCTGAACAGATGCCAGACTATGGTGAGTAGGGGAATTTCACAGTAACTTCATTACAATGTCAATGTAAGCCTTACTTGTGACTAATAAATAATAAATAAACTTTAATGTCTGTGTGGGTTTCCTCTGGGTGCTCTGGTTTCCTCCCAAAGACCCTGCTGGTTAGGTGTATTTGCCATGATAAATTCTCCCTCAGTACCCAATAGATGCTGGTGTGTGGCAATTAGGGGATTTTCACAGTAACTTCATTGCAGTGTTAATGTAAGCCTACTTGTGATATTAATAAATAAACTTTAAATTAGGGATCCAGCAATGCTGGAGCCCAGGTGACTGCAGAGCCTGGTCAAGTGGAGTGCCATAGCTGTTAAAGCTACAAAGGCAGAGTTGTGAATATCAGGAAGGGATGTCAGCATCCCTCTTTGGACTCCAAGGCAATCAGGCCAACGTAACAAGAGTGGCAATTGCAGTGGAGGCTTTGGTGCAGGACATGCACTCCATGGTGGGGGATGTTCATTCTATGGTTCAGGTCATGCACTTCAAGGTTGAGGGCATGAGCTGCATGGTGCAGGGCATCAAATGTATTTCTAGGCAATTGTGGAAATCCATGAGCGTCAGCACCACAGGAAGGCGGGGCTTCTAGATCTTGCTCCAGCTATCCCTCAATCCCATGGAAGAATCCAGGGGTCCATGCATCCAGAGGGAAGAGGGTCTTTTGGTGCCCATCCCAGGGCCTTCCAAGCAGGAGATCCGGGGGTGTCCAGCCAGTCTAACTCCTTCTTCCCGTGACCAAAATACCTGCAGTCCCTCACACTAAGGAGGATAGCACCACAATACCCTTGCTACCTAAAGGCAGGCCCAACCCTCAAGGTTTTGGCCCTCCAGGAGGTGCCTGCCAAGGACATCTCAGGCAATAGGGTGTGGTAGTCATCACTTCATCCTCAACGTGGATTAGTGATTGGGTAAGGCAGGTTAAGAGATTATAGTCAGAATGTGGGCCCGTCTTTTCAGACAGAATGTGTGGGCACGGGTCAATTTAAGTGTAAGTAGAGATTAATCACTTCACTTTAATTAATCACTTTAATACATTGAATGTTAATAACATTCAATGTACTAAAAGTCACGTTATGCACCTTTAAAGTGCCTCCACGCTCTCATTTCATTGCAGTATGCACAACCGACCCCAATGTTTAGGCTGGAAGCACAATGCTGGCACATCCTCAATCTCCTCTGAGAGGATGGCAGTTTAATGGTTTCTTCTCTGTCCAATCTAACAACACAGCCATCCTGATGTAATCCTGGTCTTGGGCACCTTCTCTAACCCCTCACAAGCCAAGGCCAATGCCAATGCCATGCCATTCATCTGTGGAAGTATTCTTTCAGCACGTTGAAGCCACTGGTTGAAGGCTTGTGAGAGTCTATCCACCTGCACAATAGGTACAGACGCACACCCGTACCCTCAACTTAAAAGAAGGCAGTATCAGCTGGGATATATCATTCAGTGTCCAAGTGCTCATAGATCACATTGTTCAATGACAGTTTGTGCTCAGGTTTCTGTCAGGCAGGAGTTGGACAATCGTAGGAAATATGAGGAGCATTGACCTGTCCTCATTGCAAGTCATCGTCCTCATTGCAAGTCATCATCATTCTCCTGCAACATCTGGTTATTGGACTTCTGCGCCCTGCTCATTAAAGGTGCAATCAGCAAGGAAACCTCTCGTTGGCAGCACACAAGTAAGAATGTCTCAGACCCCACAGTGGGAGGACATATCTGCCCACCTGGGTTCTGGTCCTTCCCAAAGTGAGAGGCTATTAGGGTACCCTGAGCCCTGCACCCACTTGGGCCCTGATCACTGCCTGAGGTCCTTCCTTCCTCTGCATCCTCTTGGAGTTGCTCCTCACTGACCTCCTTGCCTTCCTCCTCACCAAAAATATGATGGTCTTCCATCTCTTTTCCAACTCCCTGTCCCATTGCAATATGAGGATATGGAGTATGCAGCACATCCAATGATGCACAGCACTCTCTGGGGGCTGTATTGAGTGATCCCCCCAGTTGGTCCTAGCACTGGAACCATAATTTCAGCAAGGTGATCATCTGCTCCACCAGTACACATGCGACAGCATGAGATTTGTTGTAATGAGTCACAGTCTGTTTTTTGTGGCATCCGCACTGGTGTCATTAGCCACTCCCTGAGGGAGACATCCCTCCAGCTACCGGTCTGCCTTGAAGATAGCCAGATCTGAGAGATCCAAGAACGTAGCTGCTGTGGTCACTCCTCTGGGAAACAGATACACAAATGCATAACATGGTTGCATTGTCACAAGTGATCTGCATATTGAGAGAGTGCAATTCCTTGTGGTTCATGAAGGATGCCCCATGCTGCCATGGGGAATGCAGAGTCACACACATGCAGTCAGTCAGACTCTACACTTGGGGCAAGCCAGCCATGCGAGTGAAACCAATGGCCCTGGCCTCTTGGCTAGCCTGGTCCTGGTCAAAGTTGATGTACTTGTGAGCCCTCGCAAATTGTACATCAGTCACCTACCTCATACACTCACACGTGGTGGACTGGAAGGTGCTGCGGAGGTCCCCTGCACAGTTCTGGAACAAGCAGCTAGCATAAAAGTTCAACAAGGTTGTTATTTTCAGGGCTGTAACTAATGGGTGACCTCCCAGTCCACCTGGTGCCAATTCCTTCATGACCTGGTATAAGTGGTCTATCATCTCTCAGGAGAGATCTCCGGCACTGGATCTCCAGTGGTGTCTCCTCTGAGCGACCTCAATGTGTGGCCCTGTCCCTGGTGACTAAGCGGACCATGCCACCACCTTCAACACATGGTCCTGCTGTAGCGGGCGCAACAGTAGCACAGTGGTTAGCACTGCTGCTTCACAGCTCCACGGTCCTGGGTTCGATTCCCAGCTCGGGTCACTGTCTGTGTGGAATTTGCACATTCTCCTCGTGTCTGTGTGGGTTTCCTCCGGGTACTCCAGTTTCCTCCCACAGTCCAAAAATGTGGGGGTTGGGTTGATTGGCCATGCTAAGAAATTGCCCCTTAGTGTCTAGGGATGCTTAGGTTAGAGGGATTAGTGGGTATAATATGTAGGGATATCAGGGTAGGGCCTGGGTGAGATTGTGTTTGGTGCAGACACAATGGTCTGAAGGGCCTCTTTCTGCACTGTAGGGATCTATGATTTCTATGATTTGCAGCCATAAATTGACATCCTTGCTTCTGTTCCACTGCAATCAAAAGTACAGCCAACCCCACTGGCTCCACCATCCTCACACTCCAAGAACTGAAAGGGAGGAAACATCTGTGAGAAATGAGGAATCTTGTCAATGCCGTGATTTATTGTGCTGTTAAGACGTAGTATTTCCACCCATGTACATTCCCCTTTATGAGCGTCTTTCCAGTGAGCTTCACTGCCTTACCCTCTCACACAATGGCCATGTCCCACACAAGCCTCTCCCAACTCTACTTGACAGATGGGCATCTATCTTGGATAGCCTTAGTGACCTGTGGAACCTCATCAACTTGACTTATGTCCTAATTTCCTGGTGGGCTGACAAGCTGCCACGACACTTCTTGTTTCAGGACTGTCTGATGAGCTGTGTTATCTTTGCCCCTTATTTTGGGGATTAAACCTTTGTCACCTCTCTCCTATGAAGAGGAGTTAAATGCTTGGGGGTTCAGCTCCCAAAGAGTTAACAAGTGGATGCCAATCAGTGGCAGAATTATGCATTATAGTACAGACTTAATTGGCATAATTGACTCATCAAGAAAGGGTCAGGGTGTTGGGCAAAATCTTGAGCCCAGTCTCTCCGGGCCTGATCTTATCAAAAATTCGCGCTTGTTTTCGGGTGTGAAATCATGGTAAATTCGGGCATCGGGCCTTTAATGCGATCTGTACCTGAATCCGAGCAGATCGCGGCTTTACCAACACCCGATTTGGGCACAGATTTGGTCCGCGCCCGAATTGGGTGGCCCGACGTTTTAAAAGTATTAGCATGCATTTAAATCGATTTAATGAACTGTGTGCCCAACTTTACTACCAAATCCCTTTTTACCTTCTTCTGTTATGTTCCAGATCTGTGCTTTTAGCGACCTGCTAAATAAAAATCCAAAGCCGATTTTTGTTTTGCAGGGGAACCTCCAAAGTGTGTTCAGAGCCTGCAATAGCTCTATGACCCAGATCATCCTCTTGGGGAGGAGGGAGGTGAGTCAGAGCATTCTCTGGGGAGGAGGGGGCAGGAGGAGGAGGAGGCAGGTCAGATGTATCTCTTGGGGTTGAGGGGGGGTTGAGAGGGCATTCGTCTCCCTTGGTGGGGAGGAGGGATCGCCCGCAGAGTGGCTGCGGACCCCTCTGCCCCCTCCCACCAGAGATCCATCCGCCTCCCCCCATCAGTGAGCGATTGGGTCTACCCCCCGCCACCAGAAAACAATCAGCCCTCTCCCAACCCTCCCTCCTGAACAAGATACATCTGAATACAAGACCTCAAACTAATTAGATCTCTGGATTCAGCGAATTGTACGAGACAGGACAGCAATCAGATTATTAATTCTGCTTGAAAATACTCTCCACTGCCCAGAGTTAGCATGAATATTTTGATATAGATTGATAAGCAATCTCCTCCCTATGAGAAATACCTGCAAGATTCATTTGTCTGATCAAAGGTTTATTTCAGTGACCTGAGGCAGCTAGCTATTGTTTTCTGCCTTCTTTTCAACAGAACCTCTCTAAATCTCCCAGGCTCTCTTTCACCTAATTGTGGAAGTCGTCACAGGGTTACAAGATTTCATCTTCCTGTGACTATCAGAATAAAATTAGCACAGGAACAACTTCCAGGAACATTGAACACAGGAACAGTGATCCGCATCACTGACCAGCCTCCTCCTTTTTCCCCCCCCTCCAGAGGATGATTTGTGTCAGAGAGCCACTCTCTCTGCTTTTTTCCCTTTCCCGACCGCACGCGCACTTTCTCCAATTCTTTTTCTAACTGCACATACGCAGTTCAGAGCTCCAATCGTTCCGACAGCACTAAGCCCTGTCCACAGTGTGAATCAGACTGGAGCCTGCAAGAAGCATATGGGCATGCTGCAAAGAGGATTCAGGGTCCGGATCCGGCCCTTAGACTCCAAATGGTAAAATTGGGCCCTTCGTGTGCAGAATGGCAGCAGTGCTCAAAATGCGGAATTTGAAAAAAATGTGAATTTTGCTGGTGTGATCGTGTTTTCCAATTTTGAACTAACCTCTCTGGTACAGGGATTTGAAGTACACTGGGGAAGGGTGGGAACCAAATTTGAACGCATCAACATATTATTTGAATGTATCAACATATTATTGCTGAGGACTAAATCTGGAAATTGAAGCCACACTAAATATTCAGCAGGTGCTGGCGTGATGTCATGCCAGCACCATTTATAACATGTCTACGTAGCGTGAACCAGGTGACTTCACCTACGTGGGAGATATCGGAGATGAGCACTCAGGCAGTCCAAGGCTCAAGGGGCACCAGGTAAAATGTTGGGGACACAGAGCAATACAATTGAGGCTGGGGGTGAAGATCACTGGCACTATCCAGGGAATGGGATGGAGGGATATAGGGTGTGGGTGGGATGTACATAGGCATTCCCTTCCCTTCATATTGGGTTGCCCCTTGCTCTAAGATGTGTTGGCTGTCAAGCAGGCATCGCTTTCCGGTTTGTCCATGTTGGGTTTGTCTTCAAACAGTAGCTGAGTGGGCAACCTTCCTTGTTGGGAGCTGTAAACTGGGTGGGAGGAGGCCACAACAGAGGGGCAGTAATGAGGGTGATTTTGAGCTCCTGGGGTTTAGCTTTTTGAGAGGCCATGCTGCAAGGGCAGTGTGGGGGTGTCAAAGATGGGGAGCTAACTTGCCCAATGAGGCATAAAGACCTCTCATTGCTGGAGGGCGAGAAAACTCTTTCTAAAGTGTGAAGCCAGAGTGGTAAGGAAGGTTGAATCCACTTCTCGAATTGTCAGGTAGAACAGTAAAAGGGTGCATATTTTTTCATGCAAGGCTTTTTAACTGAACAGCATTAAAGACCTGTAAGAGTGAGGCTGCCCTCAAATGCTAATTGCATACCTCTCAAGATTCAGCTGTGTCTTGTCAAGATGAATATTGTTGCTATAGTGACTAACTGACGATTCCTTGAGGAGTCCAGCATGCTAGTTGAATAGCCAGAGCTAGATCTAGTTGCACAGTCTGGAGACAAAAGTTAACCCTTTGGAACAAAAAGCCCTAGAATGTAGAAGCATCTTTCAATTCAAGCCTCAGCAGAACACAGCTCGCACTGTGAAGAACTTCCAGGCAAGATATGATGGTGATAGCAGACACCACTCACCCTGTTCATTGTCATGACTGGCACCACCTTTGAGGTGCCTGTCAGAATGCACATCTTGTTGTCATGCATTCTCTCTGATGCACTTTGGCACTACGCAAGATCAGGATTTATGTTATCTTGCAGGGGTGGAGGGTGTATGCGGATCACATGCTATGAGACAATGGAGGTTCAATGCTATCCCTTTGGCTAGAGTACAGAGCAAACTATGTGGGGATGTAGCTGTAGTGTCGGGGATGATGTAAGACGGAGCAGAAATTCACATTGGTAATGGGAAGCACTTGGGTGGAAGTCACAGATGCATGGAGCAATGAGTATCAGTGCTCTGTTAGGACTCTTCAGCGCTCATTGTGGTTTTTTCACTTTTTTATGATTTGCAAGGATAATGTAGCCTGTTGAGTTGGCATTTCTACAGATTGGATTTGATCAGCAGCAGAGACAAAGGTGTGCTGTTGCACGTGTCCAGGATCAATGACCTGCAGTTGTTCAGGGAGCAGGAAGGACCACATACGGAGGATCAAAGTTGGGGACAGTATGCTCCCTCAATGTCCAAGTTGCCTGTGACCACACAATGCGCATCATGCAGGTATGTGCTGGTTTTCGAGGGGGTGCCCATGACAATTACATCTTGGACCGCTCGCAAATCCCAGCTGTTTTTGAGGGAGAGTGGTAGCTGGAGGGATGGCTCCTTGGGATACATAGAGTTGGCTGATGATGCCAGTGTGGACGCCAAAAACATCGGCAGAGACTCAATACAATCAGGCTCGCACTTCAATGTGTGTGTTGGTGGTCTGCGATCGGCATGTTGAAGATGCAGTTCCAGTGCCTGGACCAGTCGGAGGGGTGCCCTCTAATAAAGCACGAGAGGGTCTTCTACATTATTGTGGTCTGCTGCGCTCTCCACAACTTAGCACTGCAGAGAGGAGACAACCCAGACCTGGAGGATATGGGCGAGCGCCAGATCTACTTGGATGAGGAAGATGTTGAGGAGGGTAGTGGACCTGACAATGCCAAGGAGGAGGAAGAACACTGGACAGTGGAGTGGAGGAAGAGGAATATCTGATCTGTAGACAGATGATTCATTCACGCCCTGTGGTTTTGTATTGAATGTGTGTTGGAGAGCCCGACCATGGCACTGAGAGATTGCAGACAGCAGGTGCTCAACGAGAGGAAAGCACTGAAGACCAGGCTGATCAGTCTGATTAAGAGTGAGAGCGGTGGCTGTGATGATCTAGTTTCAATCCAGTCCACCAGCATGGATATTATTTCAGACACCGAGGATCCGAGTGAGGAGGAAGACACAAAGGAGATTCTGTTTATTATATTTGGCCAATGAGCAAGGAACGCCCTGATCATCTCTTATTTCAGGAGCAAGTAGGAAGTGTGTTGTCTGCAGCAGGGCTTCTTTATTCTGTCCTCAATGTGGGAGAGACATAGCATACAGCCATTCTCACGTTCTACAGGAATGAAGCGCTGGGTGTATACATGGGTTCACCGAGCTTGTCAGCACAAAATGTCAGGGTGGAGGCTCTGAGAGTGAACAGAGTGATTATTATTTTTAACAATGTACAGTAATGACCCCTCTACGCTTGTGCCTACTTTCACCCGTGCCAACTAGGTGCCTAGTCACCCTCCCATTATGTCAAGGTGCTTCCCTGAGATCCTCAGCTGAGATTGAGGAGGCATCCTGACTTCCATGCCCTGTTATCTGACATGACCTTGGGGGGCATCCCCTGAGGGTTGGATTTTGAGGACCCTGGTATACTTTCAGGCAGCATGGGTATAGTAGTGATGCCCTCATTGGTATGTGGAACTGGAGGTGTGTTGCTCACAGGAATGGGGAACTCAGACGGGCAGGGGTGAAAGACCCCAGGCTGTGACCCAGACTATCCTCATCCCTACGGGTGCCCGAGGGGCCTGATAGTCCTCTATGGGATAGAGGGGTAGCTGTAGTGAGATCCAGAAGCACCATAGTGTCTGATGCTGACACTTGTGGATTCCCACTCATGCCTGCACCATGCAGTTGAAGACATGTACCATGGAGCTTATGCCCTCAGACATGGAGGTAATGAGCTGAACTATGGTATGGACATTCCCTGACATGATGTGCATGTACTGCGTCAAGCTCTCCACTGCAGACACCATCCTCAACGTTGGCTTCATTGCGCTGGAGTGATGGCACTATCTCCTCAGATAAAAGGGAAGGGGACTCCTCCAGTCAGCCTTGCAGTCAGAGGTGGTCTTGCTGATATTCACGACTCTGCCTTTGCAATTCGATCAACTCTGGAATGACCGGAACCAGTGGCACGACATCAGCTAGGGACCCAGCAGAGTCCTGGCCTCTGGCATCCCTCTGAGGGCCTGTTCTCGGGACATCCCTATCTCTGCCTGCTAGTCCCCAGGGAGTGACTCATAAGCCTATTTAGTGAACCCTCTGAGGTGTGAGTATCTGCATTGGTGTTGGATGTGGGTAACAGCTGTGAAGCCTCTTTCATGGCAGGATCTGAAAAGTCTCCCTCGGAGCTGCTTGTGTCTTTTGGGCCCAGGTAGCGTAAGGATGTTCTGAATTGATTTGCCAATTTCTTTGCAAGTTATGGAGAAGACATTAGTATATCACAGGGGCTAAATAAGGGAACACTGATTATTCATTTGAGACTTGAGAATGACCGTCTGTCTTGAAGAATCTCACTTTTGTCTGCTGCTCCCACTTCATCAAGAGTGCTCTTCCTCCTCCCCAGCCAGCTCACATGCTTTCTCCTTGAACGGCACAGGGATTCTGAGCTCTGGCATTACTGTGCTTGCTCATGCTTGTTGTGGTTGATTTTCAAAGAATCATAGAATCCCTACAGTACAGAAAGAGGCCATTCAGCCCTCGAGTCTGCACTGACCACAATCCCACCCAAGCCCTACCCCCATATCCCTGCATATTTTACCACTAATCCCTCTAACCTACACTTCTCAGGACACTGAGGGCAATTTTTTTTTAGCGTAGCCAATCAACCTAACCCGCACATCTTTGGACTGTGGGAGGAAACCAGAGCATCCAGAGGAAACCCATGCAGACACGAGGAAAATGTGCAAACTCCACACAGACAGTGATCCAAGCTGGGATTCGAACTCGGATGCCTGGAGCTGTGAAGCAGCAGCGCTAACCACTGTGCTACTGTGTTGCCTTTTTGGCCTTCAATGAAACATAGGGAGAGTGTAAGTGGGAATCTTGACATTTAAGATGATGATGAGGTGTGGCAGGTGTGGAGCTTGAGAGGGAGCTGGAGTGTGAGGGGCATGACAGTGAGTATGGGGGAACATGGTGACTGATGGACGGGGCCTCCTTATAGGTGTTGGCTGGGTGAGAGATGAAATTGGAGCTGTGAGAGGTGTGTGAGGGAGTCTAGAAAAAGACTGCATGAAGCCCACTTACCCTGAGCTGAGCGAAGATCATTCATTGTCTTGGAGCACTGCTGACCCGTCCTCTTTTTCAGTGAGCTGACACTGAATCCGAGGTGAGGGTGGCGACCTTAGTGAAGCTGGGAGTAGAGGTATCTTGCCTCTGTTGCACTCCATCCAGCACTCTGGTCCAGGGTACCTCCAAGAAATGAGGTGCGGGCTTTCTGGCTACTAACCTCTGCAATAGATGTGGAACAAGTGCTGGGGAGTGCTTGGGAGCCATTTATATCTAGCTTCCCAGTGATTGCAGCGACTAAGTTGAGCCGGGGCAGGTGAATCAGAGGGAGGCCACCGTGAACACAAAGCGCGATTTTTGTGATCATAAAAATTTTGGTTTATCAAGCTCACGATTCAGTCAGAAATTACATTGGAGCCGTTGGTGGGATTCACTCCATTTTTCTCGCTGGAACTGGCACATTGCTGAATTTTGGTAAGATCACCCCCTTTATTAGGGAAGTAGCTGATTCTCCTATCGTAGGCAAGGTTCCCCTGATTAATTTAAAGACTACAAATGGCATTCAACTTGACTTTTAATGTTAACCTTCATGCACCCAGCTCTCATGGGTAGGACATCATATAAGCCTTCCACATTGAATAGCCAGCCAGCCACTCATGATAACATCCCTGATAGTCTGGACTCTCAAGGACCATTGGCAGGGCCCTTTCACATTGCCTTTCACAGCTGTCACTTTCAGCCTGAGGGTGGGGGGGGGCAGGAGGTGGTAAATGTTACTGGCTTCATTATCACCTCTGAGTGAAGGGCCTCTTGCCCTCATGGAGGTCAGCGCCATCTCATGTTTGAGTCCCCCATATTGTCCATCCAACCCAGCAAGTCACCGAACCCCACTTTGGGACTTCTCAATCATCCCCTTGTGGAATTTTCTGCTCTCTCACACTTCAAACGGCCATTCCAGAAAGGCAATCGCTCTAAAGAACCATTGTTTAAACTCCAGAAAAGGTGACCCAAGATGTGTGAAGTCCACACCAGGTGCCAGACATCTTGGAAATCAAAAACATCATGCTAACTGACACCTGCAAAGGTATGGAGCAGCAAACAGTCACCCGTGCCCCACCACCCCACACCACCCACCTCCCCTGTACCCAAGAATGACATAGCTGGTTCTGTCTTCTCCTGTGGCCTCTCTCCATTGAACCATTGTAGGTGGTGATAACCTGTATGCTCACTTCTGATATCCCCTTCAGAGGTGAGGTTGTCAGATTCACATTTTTATGCAGCTTTGTAAAATGGCTGGCATGATGTCAGTTGGCATAGACTGAATATTCAATGTGGGTGGAAGTGGTGGGGGAATGGCTTGCTACTGATATTATAATGTATTAAAATTAGGTTCCTGACTTTCTTGAGCAGGAACCTTATCATGTCACAGATGAGGGGTGTAGAAAATCAGGAAATGAGATCTCACCGGCGAGATTCTCTCTTTGCTGCGTTCTAAAGGATAATACTCAAAATAAGACATTGGTGATGACGTCGTCCTTTCCTATGATGTTGGTATTTCTAGGTTAAAAGGATTTAAAAGCAAAGTCTAGTGGAAAAAGTCAATTTCGCATGGCATTACATTTGGTAAGCCAGAGAATATGACATTTTGTATAGAATTATAGAATATTAAAGAGAAAATGAAGTTGGTCAGTCCATTGTGTCCATAACAACTCTTTGAAAGCTGTTTGATTAGCCCTTCTTCTCATTTCTTACAGTCTTGCTGTTTTTATTGCTTTGTCGTCTTTGTCATCAAGTTTCTCTCTCTTCTGTTTCTGTCTCACTCCCTTTTTCTTCTGTCTCCCTAACTCTTTTTGTTTCATTCTCTGTCCTCTCCTGTTTATCTGTTTTCTTCTTCCTTTTTATGGTATGTTGGAAGGCTGATACAGCACGACAGAAGTCTTTAACAGCTGCAGTCTGCAGGATGGGGAGGAGATTACAGGAAAATTTGACTTTAATCAGCCTTTCCATCCCCTTCACAATCACCTATGCTCTTCCTAACAATCTCACTCCGATTGCATTCCTACCCCTGCACTGTTCCACTACCCATTCCCCTTCCTTCGTCTCTTCAATCCTGCAACTGCTCTTACTTCCGCCTCTTTGAAAAATCCTGTCAACATCAGTATTCTTCTTTCCCTCGAAATCCACTGTCACTTTATTATTCTAATCCTTTGTTGATTGTGGAATTAAGAGTTTACTGATAACAATGAAACCATTGTCGATTGTCGGAAAAACCCGTCTGGTTCACTAATGTCCTTTAGGGAAGGTAATTGGCTATCCTTACTTGGTCTGGCCTACATGTGACACCAGACCCACAGCAATGTCGTTGATTTTTGAATGCCCTCTGAAATGGCACTCAGTTCAAGGGGAACTAGGGATGGGCAATAAATGCTGGCCAGCCAGCGATGCCCATGTTCCATAAATTATAAAAAAAATTCTCGTCCTTATTTCAACTTACCCACTCAAAACTAGATGGCAAGATTGCCTCACATGCTGCTTCATTTACTTTTTAACCCCTTTGATCTATCACACTTCAAAAATTTACCTAGCTGTTTCAGGAGAGATTTTTGAATTAGGTTATCATGCCTCTGAAATTCTACATACAATATTGTGCCAAATTGTCATCAATAAATCTGGTGTCCCGTCCTGTGATGCTCTACAGAATTGAATCCAGCATAACTTCTTGGTCAACTCAGTTTCATATCATTGGATGCTCTCCAGAGTAAAATGGCAGTTTTGAGCTTTGGAATGCATATAACGTATACAAATCAAGTTTGGGATAGCATTTTACCCAGTTGACAGGAGAGCTGCAGCTCAATAGCATTGTCTTTGGGTTCAATGCATGAAATTTACTGATAATTGTATTGCACAGGTCATATGTGTTTTTGTCCCACTTTTCAAGGATGTTTTCAGTTGTGGAATCTGACACAGACAGCTGAAAATGAAGCAAGGTATTGCAAGGAGAATTAGAAAAACAGCTCCCAATGACTCTGGGACAGATCTCCAATCTTTCATTGAAAGAGAGAGACAGCTGGGTTCCTATCCAAGTAAAATCTGTTCCCATTCTTTATGGAGGAGGACCCAACTAGTGCCAACTTTCTTAACATAAAAACTGAAAACCTATGCTGCAAAATATTCAATAACAAGACAAGAACACATAAGCTAAAAAATGTAGTGATCTCCTTTTGCTTTCTTGAATGCCATTAGCATAAGCACATGCTTCATTCTCCAAAATTAGCAAATATACAATTAATGTTCCACATTTTACTCTGGTCAAAAAGGATACAAATAAGAAATCTTACATGTCCAATTAAGTAAGTGGCCATCTTAGAATTAGCACTGACTTAAATGTAAAACATTAAATTCCTGCCTATACTTTAACATGAAATTTAACATGTCATTCACATTACTATAGGGAAGGACGCAGAGGAAACAATTATAAGTGTAGAGTTATATGGTGAAATCTTATTAAAAAGTGTTGTTTCCAATGAAAAAAATGAGGTGTATTTCTCTTGAGAGAAAGAGGTCGATTTTCTCTCCAGAACTTACGACACTCTGCCAAAAAAAATCAAGGAGGTGCGTTTGATGCCATTATGCAGAGGGGGAGGCGGGCTGGTGGCGACATTCTCAAGACTCCGGCAAAGCCCAACTGCAGTGAGATTGGTACCCCATATTTATAGGTGCCCTGATCAGAAGAGCAATAACCACCACCCAGCCCACCATGGAGGTCTCAGGGGCTCCCCCCTATCACACTCTTACCCCCCACCCCCGACTGGAGCCAGCATTCAATTCCAATCCCTGCCTCTTCGCCCATCAGAGTTGGCATTGACTCCAATTTCCTGCGATCATCGCTTATTGCCCCCCCCAACAGTGATCATCGGCTCCTTCTCGTTCCCTCACCTACAGTCAGAGTTGTCACCCACCACATCCCCCAAACAGCTATCGCAGCAGCCCCTGCTCACCCGTCCACTCCAGCCCACCACAACATATAAATGTATCCCATCCACTCTCCCATGAGGCTTTCACTGGGGGCCGCCCCAGCACATGTTGGTACTACCATGTTGGCATGAGCATGGTGCCAACTTGGCAGTACCAACCTATGCCAAGGGACAGCTCCGGAACTTTAGTATGCACAGTGGCCCTGATCTGTCAGTCTCCCCGTCTGCTGGCCAGCTCAACCGCTGGTGAGCCCAGGAACCCCACAATGTTGCTCACCCCCAACTCCTGCTGATCCCCCCCCCTCTGTGCACCCCCCTTCCTAGCCTGCCCCAATCGCTGGTCTCCCTCCAGCCCAGACTGATCCCATGCAGAGTGGCAGTGGGACTCCCACATCCACCGATCGCCTCTAGATTCCACCCAAAAAAGACCCCACCTCCTTGGTACTGCCCGATGCTCGCTGGGCAGTGCCAGTGGGCACAGGTTGGCATTGCCAGAGTGCCCATGTACAGGGCACTGCCTTGCCACCTGACCCCATGGGGTGCCCCGATTGGCCCTCCTTCACTCTGGCAGGGACTCTTGCGAGTTCCCCGAATGTGGGGAGCTACTCTAAATCCCGTTGGAGTGAAATACTCCTGGCGGGGAGGGAGATGCTGGGCCTGACAATGACATTTAAAATAGATTAAAAATATATTTAAAACAAATTAAACTCACTTATTTCTCTCCCGCCTGTTTCTAGTGCGGTCCCGACTGCATCTGTTCTTTGGCTCTGGGAGATGCGCATACGTTGGGAACGCATGCAAGAATCCCGCAAAATGGCTGATGCGTGCATCTCCTGACCAGACCCACCAGAAAATTTATGGGTTGCAGTGGGAGAATCGCTCCTCAATGTCTACATAACGGGCAGTGTATGGTATATCTGTGAAGTGTGTTTTTCATTTAGGCTAGGAATAAAAAGGTGGATGGTCCATTCTGAGATTTAAAGTATAAGTTGCCAATAAAGATAGTGTTTAGTTAATAGTTTTTTTTAGTCAATTGTTAAAGTAAATGCATTACAATGCAAAATATTGACATGGTATTCTTTCAACTATTAACTGGAAGTTCCAATTTCTTTTTAAAAGGTATCGATCTCTATGTGATTGTAAAAAAAGTTATTGTTTTATGGGGAGTTGTGCAAAATTTCTGCAAGAGGCAGAGGACTAATGCAGGAAATTCCTGACATTAAAGAGCTGACCCATTACAAGAACGAAGTGAAATGATCCTGGTTTGACGCTGTGCTCCAGTTGTGAGAAAAAGTCATGGTAGGATCATAGAGCTAATACCAGGTTAAACTGCATACATATGGTCACTACAGCATCCTTTTGAAGCACAACAATGTCACAACTTCCATCTTCTTTTTTTGTTTCCACAATCCAAAAGGTATAATGCTGAATTCTTAGCCTGTACTCTCCTGTCTAGCAATCCACCTTTGCAACAGTTAGGTGCAGGGTGAACAATAGCAGGAAGATGATGATGATAATAACCTTAATGATGATAGAAGAGGAGGAGCAAAGAGGAATTTGCTCCCCCATAGACTAAGAAGTTAACAAACCTCAGGAGGTTAATAATGAAGTGGTGATGCCATCCATGAGTTCCTGGACCAACAGCCTGCACATGGTCATCTGCCATAAATTCTGATCACACCTCATAATCATTTGCATTTTCACTCGTACAAACTTTCCGTATATCTCAGAAGATGTTGCACCAGGACATTCATAGAGCATGAGGAAACCAATAGTAAAAGAAGACAAAGAATTTTACCAGAGGATGCAGAAAAGAAGGCTGCTCATGGTTTCAGAGCTATGGCAACCAAAATGTGGCTGAAGATTTTTCTTGAGGAACAGCATATCCATTGGGCCCGATTTTACCAAAAATTCACACCTGTTTTCAAAGCCGATTTTTATTTTGCAGAGGAACCTCCGAAGCGGGTTCAGAGCCTGCAACGGCTCTCTGACCAAGATCATCCTCTGGGAGGGGGCTGGGGGAGGAGGGAATTGAGTGAGATCATTTTCTGGTTGGAGGGGCAAGGAGGGGAGTGAAGTCACATCGTTGTCTGGTTGGGGGGGCAAAGAGGAGGAGGCGGGTCAGATGTATCTCTGGCAGAGGGGTGAGGGCTGATCGTTGTCTGGTGGTGGTGGGGGGAGGGCTGATCATTGACTGGTGGTGGGGGGAGGGCTGATTGTTGTCTGGTGGTGGTGGGGGGAGGGCTGATCATTGACTGGGGGTGGAGGGCTGATCGTTGTCTGGTGGTGGTAGGGGGGAGGGCTGATCGTTGTCTGGTGGTGGGGGTGGAGGAGGCGGGTCAGATGTTCCTCTGGAGGGGAGGGGGAGTGAGGCCAGACCATTCTCTGGGAGAGCGGGAAAATGAGGCCAGATCATTGTCAGGGGAGTGAGCCAGATCGTTGTGGAGTGGGGGGTGGGGGACGGGGTAGTGAGGCCAGACCATTCTCTGGGGGGGGTGGGGTGAGCCAGGTCATCATCAGGAGGAGGGGAAGGGAGGAGAGTAAGATGTATCTTGGGGGGGGGAGGCAGATGGCTCTCTGGTGGGGGGGGGCAGATGGATCTCTGGTGGGGGGACAGGGGGTCAGCTGCCACTCTGTGGGCGATCAGTGGGAGGGGAAGGGGGCAGGGGTGGTGATCGGTCTGGGTAGTGGGGGGGGGGCTGGACTTGTCAGGGAGAGAGAGCAACAAGGGACTAACCATGGAAGAGTAATGTGTGTGAGAGTTTGCACTTGGACTGAAAGGACGAAATGGTGCAGATTTGAAATGCTGTTGGAAGATTCGCCTAGCTTGCACTTGAGGGCAGATCTCCAGAGAAAACGCTCACCATGAAACACAGTTACGGGCTAAAGAGAAAGAATGGAAGTAGATCCTTGAGAGCTAAAAATCACCTCCCCAATACCCAGACCGACTGCCATCCCTGCACCCACCACACCCCACGATCACCCACAGAGTGGCAGCGGACCCCCCTGCCGTCCCCACCAGAGATCCATCTGTGCCCCCCCCCAACAGACATCCATCTGCTCCCCCCTCAACAGAGATCCATCTGCCCACCCCCAACAGAGACCCATCTGCCTCTCCGCCTCCCCCAAGATACAACCTTGCTCCCGCTTGTCGCTCTTGAGCCGCTTTCTCTGCTTTCTGTGGCTCGGGAGCAATCTGACATGGGCGTGCTTTTCCCAACTTTTTTCTAATTGCGCATGCGCAGTTCAGAGCTCTGATTGTTCCGGCAGCGCTAAGCCCCACCCACAGCACGAATCGGGCTGGAGCCGACAAAAAGTGTATGGGCACACTGCAAAGCGGATTCCAGACTCAGATCTATATTACGCCTGGATCAGGCCCTTAGACTCCAAATGGTAAAATCGGACCCATAGCATCTTACATCAGTCTCCAAAAAACTGTCCAGCAGCTTGTTAGTGTGGGCTAATTTGTCTACAGCTCTGATTTGCAACAACCCTTTCTTAATTGCAGACAATCAATGGAAAATGAACTTTTTTATAATGAATATCCAATCTACAACACCAATTTTACATCCAGAAAGCAAATTGAACATCAATCCCAATATCTCAGCTCAGTGCACTTCATTAAGTTCATAAAATGCAAAGCAAAAGCTACCAATGTGTAAACAGTGAAGCCTTTCTGAAACTCTTTCTCACGCACACATGAACAATTTTAAAAGAAATAATCTAATTTATTTCAGGAAATTAAAAATATAGTTTCCTTAATCTTCAAACAATTGAGTAGAAACTACTACAAGCTGAAGAACAATATTCAATCAATTCAATTGCCTGAATGATTCTGATGACATCCTGCGAAATTAGGTACTGTATGTGATCACATTACATAATCCAAATTGAACTCTCGGCATCACAATTCTGAATAACTATATCAAATCAAAGTCAAAAATTTTGTGAAAGATTTAGAACTTAATTAGAAACAAATCCTTGGGCCTGGATTCTCCGATCTCATTCCCACCACCACTACCAGTGAGATCAGAGAATTTGGCACTCAGTCAAATATTCATTCACAGTAGTGGGACCGGAGAGTCCCAGCTGCAGGCGAGGTTGGAGAATTCCAGCCCTGATTAGACCATCCCTGGAGTAGGTTCACTTCTTGGCATTATACCTTAGGAAGAATATTTTGGCCTTGGAAGGAGTGCACCTAGAAATTTACTAGAATGATATCTGGACACCAATGATTAAATTACGAGAAAATATTATATGAACTGGGCTCATATTCCCTGGAATTTAGAAGGTTAAGAGATGATTTGATAATAGTTTTCAAGATACTAATGGAAACTGGTAGTTAGTGAAAAAAAGGTTTTCCTGCTAATTGGAGAAAGTAGGACAGAGGGACGTAGCCTAGAAATTACAGCCAGGCCAAGCCTTTCAGGATAAGTAAAAGCAAAATACTGTGGATGCTAGAATCTGAAACAAAAACACAGAATGCTGGAAAAACTCAGCAGGTCTGACAGCATTTGTAGGGAGAAAAATTAGGCAATGGTTTGAGTCTATGTGACTTCTTCAGAACTGAAAAGAGGGAGAAATGTGTTGAATTATACACTGCATAAGAGGGAGTGAAACAGCTAGAACTAAGCAGAAGGTCAGTGGTTAGTGACAGTTGGGAGAGATTGTAGAGATGTAGAAAAACACAACAGCAAGTGACAGATAGCCCAGTGGGGGAGGGGGTGTGAGTTTTGCATTGGGACAAAAAATATTTGGGATATATTAAAAAAAGTTAAGATGGAGGAGAAAGGTCACAGTAAGTTGTTGAAATCAATGTTGTGTCCTGACTCCTAATTTGAAGATGAGGTGCTCCTTCTCCAGTTTGTCTTGGGCTTCATTGGTGATATGTGAGCATGAGAGCAAGATGCTGAGTTGAAGTGGCAAGCAACAAAAAGGTTAAGGTCATGCTTGAGGGTTGAGTGAAGATGTTTCACAAAATGGTCACCCCCCATCTGTGTTAAGTCTCCACCATGTAGAGGAAACTACATTGACATTTTACACCTTGGTCCACTCGTCCATCACACCAAACCTCTTATCCCCATTCCACAGTAGTTTCCCTTGCAATCATACACAGGAGGCACAATATCTGTCTCCTTATCTCCTCCTTCCTCATCATTCAAAGTTCTAAGCAATCCTTTCAGGTGAAGAAACATTTCATTTGCACCTCCTTCAATTTGATCTATTTGATTACTGCTCACAAGCGATCTCCAATATATTTGGAGTCTGAATGTAGACTGGATGACTGCTTTGCAGAACACCTTTGCTTAACCCAAAGTATGACCCCAAACTTCTTGTTGCTTTCCATTTCAACTCAGCATCTTGCTTTCATGACACATGTCTGTCCATGGCCTGCTGCAATGTTCCGTTAAAGCCCAATGCAGGCTGGAGGAACTGCACCTGATCTTCCGATTAGGCATATTACAGACCTCGGGACTCAACCTGAATTCAGCAACTTCGAACAACTTTCTACTCCTTCTTAACCTTTCTAATATACCCCAAACATTTTTCTCCAACTTCCTCCTCCTCCCCCACCTGTCACTTGTTCTTAGGTTTTGCTACATCTTTGTTGCAATCCCTTCTGTCTGCCACTAATCACTGACATTTATATTATTCCAACTATATGACCCCTCTTATCTAGCATCTAATCCAACATATGTCTTCTTCTCTTCAGCTCTAAAGTAGTTATACAGATCCAAAACACTGGGGGCAATCTTACTGCCTCATTTAAATACTTATGACATCATTTACATGTCATTAGTGAGTGCATGACACTATCAGCTGGCCTCATTTGTCCTTACCTGCTCACAGGTCAAGGTCCTTAACAGCAGCGATCACACATGGTCCCCACTAATGGAGTCATGATGGCCTCACTGGTGGGAATGAAGGCCATTGAAGCCCCTTGGGTGGTTGGGGGCAGGGCCGGGAACTGCATCTTTGTCAGTACCAGCCTGGCACCCTGTAGTACCCTCCTGGCGCTCTGATGGTGGGGCGGAGGGAATGCTATGCAGGTGGAGTGTGGAGTGATTGGCCAAGGCAGCAATTGGGGTTGGAGGGGTTGATATCCAGGGCGATGATCAGGGAACGATTTGTTCGGGGGGGGGATGAAGGGTTGTTTGGTTGGGACGGCAAAACTAGGGGTGGGGGTGGGCAATGGTAATCAGCATTGGGGCGGGAGTGTTGGGGAAGGGTGAAGGATAGTGATGTCCAGGGGGGACCCCAGCACAGGAAGTGATCAGCAATTGGTCCTGAAGTCTGTGGGAGGGGTGGACGTAGAGGGGCATGACAGGAGATCTCCCAGTACACTGTGCATTCTGTGTGTACACAGCACACTGGGAGATTGGTGCGCCTCCGCAATGGTGCTTTTAGAGCTCAGCATCTGGCTTCACTGGCGAGAGTAGGCTTCGCCCTCTCCCCTAACGTCGAGAAACGCATCTTGGCACTTTTTTTCGATGGAGTGCCATAAGATTGCTTTTTTTTAAAAACTTGCCCAAAAAATGAATGCTTGTTTTCTTGCTCATTCAACACTTAGAATTTTTTTGGTAACATCGCCCCCATAATTCTGTTTTCTCTCTTCAGATGCTGTTAAACCTATGAAGTTTTTCCAGCACTCTCATGCCTTTCAGGAGTTTACTTAGGAAACACTTAGAGGTTTACAGCATGAAAACAGGCCCTTCGGCCCAACTTGTCCATGCTACTCTTTTTTTTAAACCACTAAGCTAGTCCCAATAACCCTCATTTGGCCCATATTCTTTGATAGTCATCTTACTCATGTAACTCTCTAAATGCTTTTTAAAAGATAAAATTTTACCCGCCTCCATTACTACTTCGGGCAGCTTGTTCCAGACATTCACCACCCTCTGTGTGAAAAAATTGCCAAATTGCTACAAATTTACATCTGTGTATAATACACAAGTTCAACACATTTTCTGATTGGCAGTCAGTAACTAGTGGGGTTGCACAGGGATCTGTGCTAGGACCCCAATTTTCACATTATATACTAATGATTTGGAAGAAGGAACTGAATGTATTATCTCCAAATTTACAAATTTACAGATGTAAATGAACACTGTGAATTTACATTCTAAATTTGTGCTTATTCTTTTTGCCAATAAGACTATTCCTTAACAAGAATTTTGTTACCCTGGGGTTTACTATGGGATTCAAATTCCAACATTGTTGACATTAACATAAACATTTGTGCTTAGCCTTTTCATGCAGAAGACGCAACGGTACTCAAAACTGCCACACTAGCACTAGCCAGCTGTGCTCTAATAGCAACAGAGGTCTATTGCAATATAGCCATAAAACAGCATCTACTGTATTTTACTTTTGTATCAATATCCATTGGGATTGCCTAGCAACAAAGAATATTCTTCACGCAAAGGTGATAAATTTTGGAACTCTTTCAGAAATAGCAATCGATGCTAGGTCAGTTGTAAATTTTAAATCTGAGACTGATAGATATTTATTATTCACAGCTATTATTCACAGCTATGAGGTAAAGTTAGGTACATGGTGTTAGATCGCAGATCAGCCACGATCTCACTGAAGAGACTCATGGGGATAAATGGCCTACTCCTTTTCCTATGTTCCTAATCAAGGCTTGCAAAGGTGCAAAAGATAATGTAATGGGTATATTTAATCATGTTATTCTGATTTTGTATTTTTATTTTAAACTTCTATCAAATTCTTACGTTGGGCATTAGAAACTTACGTTATTTAAAAAAAAGATAGATTAGCATTCTACAGAAAGCATTTGAGCTGTTTGGGATAAAAGGTAGGGCAGCTAGAGAACTTCAGGACAATACAGAGTGACATACTTTTTGTTTCGGGTGTGCTAAGCCCCACCCACGGCACGAATGGGACCCGCGATTTTTTTTTCAGGCAAAGTGTATATGGGAGTGCCTGAAAGCAGGTTTACATTGTAAATCTGAGCATAGTCAAATAAAAATGAGAAAAAAAGTTGAAACAAGCTGTAACAAGAAGATTGACAACAGGGTATAAGGTTTAGCAGACTTTGAGTCAGGTTAGATGTCAGCGTGATGGCGATGCAGGCCCAAAATCTCGTGAGAGTGGGAAAACGAGATTCTCATCAGCAAGACCACATTTCCTGATTTTCCGTGTCCCTTGCCTGTGACATAACAAGGTTCCCTTACTTTTCAAGATATTTTGATAAATTTAGATCTGATTATAGGGCAATCTGATTATAGGACAAATGTCCCCCTCTTATTGAACAATCATACTTCATTATCGTGATGTCATAGTGGGGAAGCTCACAGCAGTTTTAGATAAACTTGAAGAAGTCAAGGGGAACCTGTCAGGGCGCAAAGTTCACTACTGCCTCCAAGGGGAGAGGAACACACCTGACAGTGCCAGCCTGGAAGGACCAACATGGTGAAGGGGGAGGGCATCTCATTATGTGTGGTTTAGGGGGCTTTGATGTCTGAGTGGTAGGGGATGGTGCCTCAATGCCTGTGTGTTGGTGAAGTGCCTTGATGCCTGAGTGGTGGAGGACGGAATGGGCGATGCCTGAGTGGTGGGAGGCTGCCCTGATATTTGTGGGAAGTGGGGATTGCCCCAATGCTTGTGGTGGGTCCCCCATGTCTTTGAGGGGTGGCAGCATGGGGTGTTTCTTTCAAATGTGTTGCTGGCTCTATCAGACCCTGGCCCACCAGAGTGGGCAAACCACTCGACGACGCAAATCATGCCCCCAGATTCTCTATGCACTGAGTGTCAGAGAATTTAAAGAAAAAACTTGGTTGTGTAGTTGGAGAGCTCCATGCCCTTTTTCTGGATAAAAATGGGGCATGGACTTCGGATGCAAGAGAAACAAATGGGGAATGGGTAGGAAGTAACTATTTACTGATTTAATTTACAAAATAAATAAATACTAATTCAATCTTACCTTGAAGAGCTGTACACCGATACAGGCAAACATGAACTGTAGTAATGTGGTCACTATCACAATATTACCGATGGTTCTCAGGGCCACAAACACACACTGAACAACGTGCTGAAAAGGTAACAAATGTGACTGTTTCATTATTTTCAATAACATAAATGCAATTTGCTAAAACTTAAAATCAGAGCCAGCAAGTATTTTTAAAAGATAAGTTGAAATGGATTATGTGGAGCAAAGGATAAAGATCATGCTGTGATTTAAATGTAACTTTTTTCTATTCACTCGTAGGATGTGAGTTTCACTGGCAAGACCAATATTCATTGCCTGGTGTCATGAACGCCCAACTTTGCAAGATGATTATGTTTTAAAATGTACCTTTAACATAAAGTGGAACTAACAATTCTTGAAAGGGCATAAATAGAATTCCTGGTAAACACTTCAGTTCTAAGGAGCATTTATGTGATCTCAGGTTGCCAAAGGAAAAGAAACTCAAATAGAAGCCCATTACTTTGATGTCCTCTCTGCCTACTTGGTCACACTCATGGCCACAGGCTACCCTACGGAGACCCTCCCCGTATGATTGTGGTTCAGCTGTTGTAGTTATTTTTACTTTAAATGTTTGAAAGGTGCTATGAAGATGCCTCAAAATGGAGGTGCACTCTTTCTTCTTACATGACTTTACATGCAATGGCAGGCTGCAGCTCCTAATGTGCATGATGGCCTACTATTGGCCCTCCAGCTTCAAGAGCCCACTTGAAGTCTTAACTGACATCCCAGGCCACTTTTTGGGCAATCCAAGAAAAATAATGTCAATATTCTCTATACACTGGGGCAGCACAGTAGCACAGTGGTTAGCACTGCTGCTTCACAGTGCCCCAGACCTAGGTTTGATTCCTGGCTTAGGTCACTGTCTGTGTGGAGTTTGCACGTTCTCCCTGTATCTATGTGGGTTTCCTCCTCTGGCACCTCTGTGTCATCAATTTCTCATATATTCCAGGATTTTCCAAAAACCTCTGTCCAGTTCTAGAGTGTGGGAGAAACTCTTGGAAGCATTATTAGAAATAAAGTAAGTGTCTTCTGGCACCGTTACAGATTATGCATATTCACACAACTGTACTCAAATTCATTCAGCAATAATTTTATGCAGAGATCAATTACCTTTAATCCCTTTGCTCTATTAATGGCTCGTAAAGGTCTCAACACTCGCAGCACTCTGAGAATCTTTACTACTGCTATTGCACTGGAGCTGTAAAGAGAGAAACTGTATTTATCATGGACGAAAGCTCTCGTTTATCGATTGATAACAATATCAATTGGGGTGGGGCAGTGAGAACTTTAAACTCCTGGTCCTCATCTGCATAGTTTCAGTCAGATTCCCACCTGAAACAAGCAGAAAGCAGAAAGTGACAGTTTCAGGCAGAAATAACAGGTAGGAGTGAATGACAGAAAGCAAGATGCTGCTATCAGCGATCAAAAAAAATTATCCCATGATAAAAGGAGTGGCCATATGCCAATCAGGCAAGAAGAGGTTCAGGAAGACCTTGTGGTTTTGCTGTTCCTGACATCATAATGAAAGGTACCCATTCCCTACACTAGATTGACCTGGTGGGAAAACCATGCTTTTGTGCATGCTTTGCGTTAAAATAGGAGTTGGGTCCCCATGATGCCATCAGAAAATGATGCGCATATTCAAAGAAGGACCTTGCCGATTCTCAGCAGGTATCCTTCCAATCTGTTCAGAGGTTTAAGTCAGAAACCTGTGTGAAGTAAGTAGGATCTCGGTGGGTAGGTCCTATGGGTAATATTTAGAACTTAATTTCTCCATTATGCCAAGCAGGTGAAGTTAAAATTGCCCCTATAATTCCTGAAAATTACATAGAAACAAGGAAGTAGAAGCAGGAGTAGGCCATTTGGCCCTTTGAGCCTGCACCACCATTTATTTTGATCATGTCTTAACATCAATTCAAGATCCTGATCCTGCCCTTCCCCCATATCTCTTGATTCCTTTAGCCCAAGAAGATATATCTAATTTCTTCTTAAAATTACACAATGTTTTGGCCTCAATTACTTTCTGTGATTGTGAGTTCCACACATCCACCACCCTCTGGGTGAAGAAATTTCTCCTCACCTCAGACCTAAAAGGTTTACCCTTTATCCTCAAACATTGACCCCTAGTTCTGGACTCCCTCACTTTCTTGAACACAGTATCTGAATCCACCCTGTGTAATCCTGTTAGAATTTCATAAGTTTTTATGAGATCCCTCTCACTTTTCTAAACTCCAATGAATACAACCTTAACCAACTTAGTCTCTCTTCATATGACAGACCTGCCATCTCAGGAATTAGCCTGGTAAACCTTGGCTGCACTCTCTCTATAGCAAGGACATCCTTCCTCAGATAAGTACATCAAAACTGAACACAATACTCCAGGTACGGCCTCATCAACACCTTGTACAATTGCAGTAAAACATCCTGTCCTTTTTTCAAATCGCTCTTGCTATAAAGGCCTACATACTATTTGCCTTCTTTACTGCCTGCTGTGCCTGCGCACTTACTTTCAGTGACTGATGCATGAGGATACGAAGGTCTCACTGAGTGTCCATCTCTCTCAATTTACACCTATTCAAATAATTACCTACCTTCCTATTTTTGCTACCAAAGTGGATAACCTCACATTTATCCACATTACTTGCACCTGTCATGCATACGCTCACTCGCTTAGCCTAACCAAATCATGCTGAAGCATTTCTGCATTCTTCTCACAGCTCACCCAACTTTGTATCATCTGCAAATTTGGAGATAATACATTTACATCCCACTTCCAAATCATTAATATATAATGTGAACAGCTGGGGTCCTAGCACAAATCCCTGTGATCCCACTAGTCACTGCCTGCCAATCATAAAAAGATCCATTTATGCCAACTCTTTGCTCCATAATGCTAACCAGCTTTCTATCCATCCCAAGACATTACCCACAATCCCATGCATTTTTAACTTTACATAGTAGTTTGCTATGTGAGACCATGTCGAAAGCCTTCTGAAAGTGTAAATAAACCACATCCACCAGTTTCCTTGGTCAACTCTGCTAGTTACAAAGAATTCCAATAGATTTGTCAAGTCTGATTTCCCCTTTGTAAACCTATGTTGACTTTGTCTGATTATACCCCTGCTTTCCAAATGCTGAGCTATGAAATCCTTGCTAATAGACTTGAGCAGCTTCCCCATAACTGACATTAATCTCACCAGTCTATAGTCCCCTGTTATCTCTCTAACTCCTGTTTTAAATAGCATGCATACATTAGTTACCCTCCACAGAATTTTGAAAAATGATCATCAATGGATCTACTATTTCTAGAGCCATTCCCTTAAGTATTACTCTGAGATGCAGATTATCAGGCTCTTGAGATTTATCCACCTTCAACCCCATCAATTTCCCCAAAACCATTTCTCTACTAATACTGGTTTCCTTCAGTTCCTTACAAAAATATGTTTCTCTCAGAACTTCTGATATATTATTTATGAATATGCTTGTGATTTTTCATTTATTGCTAGCAGATCACTAATTTAGTGAAATATAAATTTCATCTTCCATAGTTTAGCAAATATCAGCTTCAGCAATACATAATCCTGCATTAACATGACAAATGGTGTCATTTAGAGGTCATTTCTGTAGAGAACCATTTGGTTACGGTTTGATACTGAATTTTGTATCAAGCAGACTATTTGGGCTGCTACATTTATTTCAACATTGAATTCAAGGAGTTCAAGGGGAGAAACTGTCATGAAATGATATCAAGCTTCAGATAGGAACACATGAACAGGAGTAGGCTATTTAGTTCATGGAGCTTGTTCTGTCACTCAATAAGATCATACCTGATCCATGCACTAACTCTACTTATCTGCCTTTGCACCATATCCCTTAATACTTTCCAATGACAAAAATCTTATCAATTTTAGAAGAACAATTGACCAAGTATCAATCATCAATGGCACGATAGGGTTCCAACCATCCACCACTGTTTGCGTATAGAAGTTTAGCTCAGCAGCCTGGACAGTTGGTTAGTGATGCAGAGCGAAGCCAACAAAACAGATTCAATTCCTGCACAGGCAGAGGTTATGCATGAAGGCCCGCCTTTTCAACCTTGCTCCTTGCCTGAGGTGTGATGATCCTGAGGGTAAATCACCACCAGCCAGTTCTCTCCCTCAAAGGGGAGAGCAGACTTTACCTTTATATAAATATAAAATTGAAAATGCACTATTAAAAGCAGATTGATTTCACAATTCTAAATTTGTACTCAGTACATTTGAAAAGTTAAGGTATTTTAATACGACTCAACATGTTGTCAACATGTTTGAATCTTTGAATTCTTTTCAGAATAGATTTTAATTGCACATTTCATATTTGACTATAACCCTTCTAAACCCTCCCAAAAACAAGTTTAATGAAACTTATTTGTTTTAAAATGACGAGTGTATGGGATATCACCCAAAATTTTGATGAGGTCACTATGAGACTGCTTTGTTTTTTTTTCTTTTCTGATATTTTGAAATTGAGCCTGAACAATTACACAATAGAACAAATGTAAAGCAAGGTAGTGTGAAATTGTCATGAATTTACAACCAACCCAGCCAATTTAATCAACAAAATTTTACGAGAAAAATTCTAAGTGTCCAGCAATTGTGAAAATGGGAGAATTGCAGATCTGTTTTTGGGTGAGTTCTTACTCCTAATCTTATGCACATAGTGTTTGAAAAAATGGACTGACTGCTTCTAGCTACCACAGGCAATGGGCAGGGCTGAATTCACCAGCCAGCCTGATCAGGCAGCAAAGGGAGCTATTGCGCATGTGCAGACCTCTGTGGCTGCATATGCACAATTCCAACAGCAGAGGCCTGACACAGAGAGAGACAGTTGTCAAACCACTGTTGTTGCAGCCAGCCTCAATACAGCCCCCTGCCACAATTGCAAAGGCCCATGCTGATCACAGGCTCCACAATGCCCAGAAATATAGCCCCCACCACCTTCCCCCACTGCCCAGACCAATTGTGTCCCCCTATCGATCAGAAGCAAAATGCATAGTTCTCCACCTACCTCTCACTGATCACAGGCAGAGTGGCAGCGCCTGCCCCCCCGCCCCCCCCCAGTTGGGCCATCCCAAGCTGGTCCTGCCCCCTCCAGGCTCTCAGTAGACCCTGATCTGCCCCCTACAGGCCACACATCCCCAGGCCCAGCATCTCTAGGCCCTGTCTCTCCAGGCCCCTCCTCCATAGGCCTCATCCCAATGGCCGTGCCAAGATGCCAGGCTGGCATGGCCAAGCTGGCATTGGCCAAGGGCATCCCCTTGCCCTTCCTGGGGCCTCTCAATGACCTCTGTTATACTGGCGAGGGCAACACAAATGTTCTCCAGTCATGGGGAACCTCTCCCAGTGAGGCCATAAAGGCAAGTCAGCCTGGACAATTGAGCATGCAAAACATTATTTAAGTATATTTAAATAATTTATTCAGCCTCTTGCTGGAATTGGGTGAGAGGCTGACTACATCAGAAATCCGGTACCAGTATGACCGCAAGAGCTGAGAAATCAGGCGCGATCGATGGGCGGGGTGAGCCAGAAAAATCGTGGCCAATATTTCTAAACCCAATTTATATTGTAAATTACACTGGCACAACATGAAAATGTTCGAAGAGTAAAATAAATGTTTATAACTCACTCCATTCCAAAAGAGATGAGAGAAACGCTAACCACAACCAGGTCAAGTATGTTGAAGTAATTTCTGCAGAAGGAGCCTTTGTGAATGAATGCCCCATAGGCAGTCATCTGTAAAAAGCAACACAAAGATGTGATCACAAAGATACTTTTCTAATCAAATGTAATTAAATCAAATTTTTTGAACCTTGTAAAACCACAGGTTCATGTTATATATATTTAAAGAGATTATGGGTTTTCATGGCCTCACTCACCCTGAAACTGTAAAATCCCACCCAAGATCAACGGACATTCTCAGTGTCTGACCTTGGCTGCTCCAAAACCTGGTAAGATTCCAGCCTATGAATCAAAGGATTCCCACCACACACACTAAGACAGAAGCACAGTGACTTTCCCTTGGTTTCTTAAAATCATGGCATGGTATTACTTCAATGAGAAAAGGCCATCGAATAAATCATTATCACAATAACTTTTCCTCAAATCCCTGATTCTCCCACATCTACGTACTTTTGATTCAATTTTTAAATGTTACATCTGTATTTTCTTCATATATCTGGTACTGCATAACACATAATTTTTTTATACTGCTGGCCATCTTCTCATTTAAACCAAACTGTTTTTTAACCTTTTAGGACATATAGGCTGAAAAATCAGTTTAGTTTGGACAGCTGCATGACAAATGCAAATGAAGAGTTAAGGATCATAGGGCGATTCTCCCAAAAAAATTCTAAGTGCTGAATTGATGGAAAAAATGGTGCAATTCATGATTGTTTTCTCTCCCATTTCTCCCTCTCAGTCGCTGGCCAGCTCTGGACCCTCACAGTGCTGCCCCCCAAACACAACTACGACCTCATTGCCGCCTCTGTGACCATTCCCAGGCCAGCCCTGACCTCCCCACTGTCCCAGAGTGCCCCAATCTCCAGCCCCCGTCCCTAGCAATGATGATTCCACCCCCCCAACCCAGCAGACCCATCTTCACCCTAGCAGATCACCCCCACCCTGGCAGATCACCCCTTAGGGGTGGCAGGCCTCCCCTGGGAGACAAAACCCTCCAAGCCCACCCCAGTCCCTGGCCTCCCTCCAGCCCTGACTAAACCCCAATGCAGAATGGCAGTGGGACCCCCCACTTCCACTGATCACCCCAAAGCTCCGTCCACAATAGGCCCACCTCTGTGGCACTGCCCGATGCCTGGTGGGCAATGCCAAGGTGCTGGGGGTACAAGCTGGCACTGCCAGGGTGCCCATGCCCAGGTGACACTACACCCCACCACCCGAACCCTGGTGGGCCCTGACTGCCCTCCCCTTCACTCCAGTGAGATCTCCAGCTAGTTCCCTGAATGTGGGGGGCTACTCTAAACCCCGCCGGAGTGAAATACTCCTTGCGGGGTGGGAGATGCTATTGGGCCTGGAGAATTCTGTCTCAGATCCGATAATGATATTTAAATTACATTAAAAACAGGTTAAAATCACTTAACTGGTCTTGTCGCCGGTTTCCAGCATTGCCTTGACTGTGCCTGATCTTTGGTGATGGGAGAGATACATGCTTTGGGAACGCATGCCTCAAACCCACGAAATGCCGACACACGCATCTCCCAACCCGACGCGCCAAAAAACTAATGCGTTGTGATGGGAGAATCAACCCATAGAGTCACAACAATGCAGAAGGAGGCCATCTGGCTCATTGAGCCATCATCTAACATCAATTCCACCCAGGCCCTACCTCCATAGCCCCCACATATTTAGTCCCCTTGATGCTAAAAGGTACTTTAGCATGGCCAATCAACATATTCCATACATCTTTGGACTATGGAAGGAAACTGGAGCATCTGGAGGTAACTCACACAGAAACAGGAAGTTGTGCGAATTCCACGCAGTTTTTTTTTCGCTTTTATTCCAATTCAATCAAATCAAGTCCAATTCAGAGTCTCAACAAGTTAAGACATTCCGGATCCAAGCTGACAAGACAGGGTTCTCACCTCCTGTCTTGGGCTTGATCTACATGATCCAAGCTGATTGGAGTAGGCATTGCTCCTCTTCCAAGGTTTGATCTCATCTGCATCTCATCTGCCGAGATGCTGCTTTTAAAAATTGCTTCAAATGAAGCTGAAATATAACCTAATGACTTCAACCAAGCACAGCATGTCAATACTACACTTGATCTTCACGCAAACAGTTTTATGTAGACCAAGAAACATTGGTATCCATAAAAATTAGTGTTTGGAAACTGTGGCCGCAATTATCCCATTGCAGAATAGAAGAACTGCGGTCTAGATTGTGAGGTTAAGGCTTCATTATGAATATGAAAAGAACAATTTAGGAGTCCAGTTAGATAAATCATTATATCTAGTTTGCAAGTGGAAATGCAATGCCTACTCCAATCAGCTTGGATCATGTAGATCAAGCTCAAGACAGGAGGTGAGAATCCTGTCTTGTCAGCTTGGATCCGAAATGTCTTAACTTGTTGAGACTCTGAATTGGACTTGATTTGATTGAATTGGAACAAAAACAATAAAAAAACTGCATGGAATTTGCACAACTTCTTGTTTCTGTGCGAGTTACCTCCAGATGCTGTGGTTTCCTTCCATAGTCTGAAATAGCTGACACGATGTTGCATTTCTTCACAAAATATTTAAATGTAAAGTACTGCTGCAGCTATATAGCTGTGTTTATTACACATTCTTAGCTGCCCTGAGAAGGTGTGCCCGGCCTTTTTTTAACCAGTCAATCGTCTTTTCTGAAATGTAAAGAAATTGAACTTCATAGGAATAAAATTCGGTTTGATAGGGACACAAAACAGGTGGTAGCCAATCATATGCACTCTTTCCATTATTCCTTTCCATTGACCCGATACATTTAAGTTCCAGAATCATCTTTATCAGTCCTCTTTGAATCACTCTCCACTATAAATTTGTTCATTTGGCATCATGTCTGAAATATTATTCCATGTCTGGTTTTAACTTTGTTCAAAATTAGGATAACGTGTTTTGATTTACAGTCAAATATAACTAAAGTCAAATGTTTTCATTGAATAATTTATAATCATATCTAAATCATTTTTCTTTTTTACCTTTGTTAATTACCCATTCATGGTATCTAAATTATCAGCAGGGCTGAGTAGGCTAAGTCACTGGATTCAGTAAATGCAATCATTAACTCATGAAAGTATTTGGCTCCTGGTTCTTGAAAAGGCACTTGGGTTCCTATCTCACCACTTTAAGATATAAGCTGTGCAGTTATAGGGCGCAGATATAATTGTTGAATGTAATCCTTGCTTTATAAAAGCAGGTGAATTCTCGTCCTTTTTGAGGCATTCAAATGCCATTTCTTCATGGTGTGGCAGAAATATTTCACTATATATCTAGGAGACGTAAATTAGGTGTGCATCTTATCTCTTTGCTGTCTTGCCTGTTCCAAGCTCTGATTTGTGCCAGATGGCACTTGAGTATGAACACAAAGGGTGCAATCCTACCAGCCATTCACACAGTATTGCCAAGTGAGGACAATGAATTTGGCACTCAGCCAAATCTCCATTCACTACAGTGGGATCAGAAAATCATGCTGGCATAAACAGCCAGAAGATTCTGCACCTAGTATCCACCTGATCACTGAAGTGTATTCCATAATCAGTAGGCACCGCATGAAATTTTCCATTTTCTGCTTACATGCTGGCCAACTGGGGGCACACGCATAATGGTTTGGGTATAATCTTGAATGATGTTTATCTCCCTTCCTGTGTCACTGCATAAGGCAACTTGTTGTGATCAGCAAAATGTCTACCTTACAAGTGGCTCAATCCAACAAGCTATTAATGGATAGTGTGGATAGCAGAGGATAGGAAATGGATTGTTGCAGAATTGTATTAGTCATAATTCCAATAGTCACTCCCCAGCTTCAACAACACTTTTATCCTTGTCACCTTCTGCCTTCTGTTGCCAAGTCAATTTTCAATTACAAACAATTTTTCTCCCTTAAAATATCCATGCAAAATTGTTTAAGAATTTTTGTAATAATAGATCATTAACAAATGCAAATTCATAAAATGACAGGAAGATTATTGATGTGCCATTACCTTAAGTATAATTTCGACAGTGAAGATGCTAGTGAAGACATAATCTGCATAGGTAAGGACCTGTAAAAAAGGAATTTAGAATTAAATTTAGTCCAACTTTGTAAATGCAATTTTGTAAACAACCAGAATTTTTAAAAATGGACACATCAACTGAGGATTTAAAACAAAAAGAAACTCTATCAGATCTGCTGTGGCATTGCTCGTAGTGAGTCAGGTAGTTTGCTTTTGGTTATTGTTAATAACATTAGGGATATTTACTTACACCATTTAGAGGATTACATGCCTCCATGCAAGTTCCATGCCCGTTGATCCACTGCACAATTTCAAGAACTAATGAAAGCCAAAGTGTTTTGTGTAAAAAAAAACTTTGGAAAAATATAATGTGTTGATCAATTTCTCCTATGAACAAAACCTGGACAGCAAACTCATAAAAGTGTCAATTATCCAGGTTCTTTCAATTTTCAAAAACTGCAAACACTTGAAACCATTTGAGTTACACCAACAAATGCTGAGAAATTGACTGGAAGTCAATAAAGTAAGACAGCCAGGACAGTCAATTAAACAATGTTTCCTCTGGGGCACAGGTGTTCCTGTTATTTAAACAGATGTTTGGGTTCTCAGCTAAGCTTCATTATGTATGCATTGGTGGAAGGACAAAGCTTGTCATAGGGGTATGACAGGGCATAGGGAGTGGTTGAAAGGGCAGAACCTGGCTTAGGAGACGTGAGGACATGGGGTGGGTGGTGGGCATAAAGTTGCTTGGATTGCGTATGGGGAGTATTTTGAGGGTGAAGGGGTGTGAAGGATGAGGGCCTAATGACTTTTATGCAGATTTTCAATTCTGCAAACTAAAGGCACAATCTTACCACTTTGGCTCACCTGACATTTGGTGAAATGAAGTGGTACGATTGGGTGAGGGGCGCAAAACAAGAAACAAGCCTGATTTCTTGTCTCCCCCAACCATACTGGCCCTGTTTTGTTGGCGAAATTGGCTTTGCTCCCAAAAGGAGTGCCAAACTAATTTAAATATTAATGATATAATTTAAATGTCATTAGCCAGTCCCAGATGCTATTGTCCGGGCTCACTTGAACTTACCTGCTCCCAGGTTGAGTTTCCCACCAATGGGAGACCAGACATGATGGCTTGCTGGGAGGGACCGGAGGTCACTGAAGTTCCTGGGTGGTCAGGGTCAGGGCCGGGCAGTGTCCATGGGGCAGTGTCAGCCTGGAAGTGCCCAGCTGGTGCTTTGGCACTTCCTGCCTGGCATCCTGATAGTACAGTAAGAAGTCTCACAACACCAGGTTGAAGTCCAACAGGTTTATTTGGTAGCACAAGCCACAAGCTTTCAGAGTGCTGCTCCTTCATCAGGTGATGAAGGCCCATTAGTGGGCCTGGCACTGAAGTCTCCAGGCCTGCTCGTGTCTTCCACCAGCAGGGATTACACAAGCTCCCCACTTACGGGGAATTAGTTGCATGACTCCGCTGGAGTGAAGGGGGGACAAAGGGTCAGGCCGGGTGTGCCCCCTCAGCATTGGCCAAGGAGCAAAGTGGTAATGCCCAGGTGGCACCTTGACATTGCTTATCGGACATGGGGCCGTGCCAAAGTGGTGAAATGTGGGAGCAAGGCCTAGGGATGGGGCCTAATAGGGTGTGGCCTGATGGGGGCATGGCCTAGAGACGATTGATGGGGGTGGGGGCCGAGGATCTCGCAGCTACTCTGCAGTTGGGATTAGTGGGAAAAGTAGGGAGGCCAGTGATTGGGGCAGGCTAAAGGGTGGTCAGCTTGCTGGGGGGTCAGCACTGCAGGGGGTGGAGTCAGCACTCCTGGACCAGGGTCAGCATTGCAGGGGGGGTGTGGTAATAGTTGGGGGGAGATCAGTAGCGGGGGGCTGGAGATCGGGGCAGGCCGAAAGGGGGGTATGGGGCTGGGCATGATTGGGGGGCCAGCATTTGGGCCACAGGAGCATTGAAAGCCATCATTGCAGAGGTCACAGGGCTCGTCCTGGTAAAGCCGTCCAGTTATGTTGTGAAGTTGTTAGATTGCTCCTGAATAACTGCCTAGTATTGTTTCATGAAATCCCTCGGTGAGGTCATAGAACATCAATCAATATGGCATTCATTGCATGACTGTGCAATCAGCAATAGAGGGCTCATAACAAGGACTGACCTACGTGGGGTGGGCAGTGTTGAGGATTATAAAGGTATGAAGGCAATTTTCTGATACAACTCCTGATTGCTTATCAGTATCTATGAAGGAGCTAAGTTATCATTGACTGTTGTATCAAAACTGTCTGTGTCTCTCACAGATGCCAAGGCAATGGGTGACATAAACAATATTCTAATGAATGCAGAGTAATGAGTGTTTGTCAATAATCACACAATGGTGCTGTACTCTCTGTGAGTAAAATGCGAACACAATATCCTTGTTGTTATGTCACAGATGTGTTGTGATGTCCGGTGGCATCTTTGGGCCCAGTATCAAGATGCAGCCTCTGTTTTAATTGTTCATGAAAGCTAACATTTGGAGAGCTGGTGCTATCTTGATGCAGCTTCATCTTCATGCTAATCATTGACAGATATCTTTCCACTTAAAGCTGTCTTACTAAGTATCTGTCAGACTGGCATATGTGCATCTATGTGTGAAATAGTGTTTCTGCCTCTTCAAGGTTGCCTCAGCTACTGGTGTTTTCACTCCATGGATGTAAGGACCCAATCATGGCCGGAAGTATGGTATCTTGAATGCCATAGCCAATGTATGGGAGGATTGTGGATTGTAGGGCTCATGTTGCCTCTCCGCTGTGGCTACAGCCATTGATTCTTGGACCCTGCATCCATTCTGATATTTGTGTGAGGATCAGATGCCAAGCAAGACCATATGCAGCACACCAGGGACAGTCAGCATGGCCTTGTGAATGGAAAATCATATCTCAAATTTAATTGAGTTTTTTGAAGGGATAAGAACATAAGAACATAAGAAATAGGAGCAGGAGTAGGCCATCTAGCCCTTCGAGCCTGCCCCGCCATTCAATAAGATCATGGCTGATCTGTTGTGGCTCAGTTCCACTTTCCCGCCCTCTCCCCATAACCCTTAATCCCCTCTCTTATCAAGAACCCATCAACCCGCTTCTTAAAAATATTTAGCGAGGCAGCCTCCACCACTTCAACGGGCAGAGAATTCCAGAGATTCACCACCCTTTGAGTGAAGAAGTTCCTCCTCAACTCCGTTCTAAACCGCCTCCCCTTTATCTTGAGGCTGTGCCCCCTAGTCCTACTGTCTTTTTTGAGCGGGAAGAGTCTCTCCACCTCTATCCTATCCATCCCATTCATCATCTTATACGTCTCAATGAGATCTCCCCTCATTCTTCTAAACTCTAACGAGTACAAGCCTAGTTTATTCAGCCTCTCCTCATAGCTCAATCCCCTCAACTCCGGTATCAGCCTAGTAAACCTCCTCTGCACTCCCTCCAGGGCCAAAATATCCTTGCGCAGGTGCGGCGCCCAAAACTGCACACAGTACTCCAGCTGCGGCCTCACCAATGCCCTATACAGCTGCAGCAAGACCTCCCTACTTTTATATTCAATCCCCCTCGCTATGAAGGCCAGCATCCCATTTGCCTTCCTGACCACCTGCTGCACCTGCAAGCTGGGTTTTTGCGACTCATGCACAAGGACCCCCAAGAAGGTAGATGAGGACAGTGCAGTTGATGTTGTCTACATGGATTTTAGCAAGACCTTTGACAACATACCACGTAGTAGGTTGTTGCATAAAGTTAAATCTCACGGAACCCAGGGTGAGGCATCTAAATGGATACTGTAGAGAGTTGTTTTTCAAAGTGGAGGCCTGTGACCAGCGGTGTGCTTCAGGGATCAGTGTTGGGCCCACTGTTACTTGTCACTTATATTAACGATTTGGATGAGAATATAGGGGGCATGGTTAGTAAGTTTGCAGATGACACAAGATTGGTGGCATAGTGGACAGTAAAGAAAGTTATCCCCAGTTGCAACGGGATCTTGATCAGTTGGGCCAGTGGGCTGATGAATGGCAGATGGAATTTAATTTAGACAAATATGAGGTGACGCATTTCGGTAGATTGAACCAGCGCAGGATTTACTCAGTTAATGGTAGGGCACTGAGGAGAGTTACAGATCAAAGAGATCTAGGGGTGCATGTTCATAGCTCCTTCAAGTGGAGTCACATGTGGATAGAGTGGTGAAGAAGGCGTTCAGCATGCTTGGTTTCATCAGTCAAAACACTGAATTCAGGAGTTGGGACGTCTTGTTGAAGTTGTACAAGACATTGGTAAGGCCACTCTTGGAATATTGTGTGTGATTCTGGTCACCCTATTATAGAAAGTATATTATTAAACTAGAAAGAGTGCAGAGAAGATTTGATAGGATGCTACCCCCGGGACTTGATGGATTGAGTTATAATTAGAAGCTGGATAGACTGGGACTTTTTTGTCTGGAGCATAGGAGGCTGGGGAGTGATCTTATAGAGGTCTATAAAACAATGAGGGACATAGATGAGCTAGATAGTCAATATTTTTTCCCAAAGGTAGGGGAGTCTAAAACTAGAGGACATAAGTTTAAGGTGAGAGGGGAGAGATACACAACTGTTCAGAGGTGCAATTTTTTCACACAGAGGGTGGTGAGTGTCTGAAACAAGTTGCCAGAGGTAGTATTAAAGGCAGGTACAATTTTGACTTTTAAAAAGCATTTAAATAGTTACATGGGTACGATGGGCATAGAGGGATATAGGACAAATGCAGGCAATTGGGATTAGCTTTGGGGTTTTAAAAAAAAAGGGCAGTATGGACAAGTTGAGCTGAAGGGTCTGTTTCCATGCTGTAAACGTCTATGATTCTATGACTCTTGTGCCCTGTAAGTCTTTGGAAGTCTAGAACATTTAAAAAAATGATTGCTTGTTTTTCAACTCTGCATGTTAACATAAGCCTAACGGTTTTCATTATTGGTTTGGTGTGCTGCATGACTAGTTTCACAATCATCCATTATCATAGTAATGTACTTGCTATTTCACAGTTTAATTGATAGCTACAAGTGGTGTAGACTCTTTGATATGGGCTTATGAATTCTGGTGCTTGTTATAAGGGATTGTGCATTTGAATGTAATGTATTGGTATTATAATGATTTATTTCATTGAAGGAATTTAGTAGTAAGTTAGTTTTTTATGAATGGGGGTGTTTGTTTCAAAATAGTAAAGTCTGCAATAGGCACTTAGAACTTTATTTTGTGGACCTTCATCTTACCTCAAATCTGCATGGAACCTGACGTCTAACTATGGTGGATAATAGCATTGTAGGTATAAGGGGAAAGAATAGCGGGTGGGTAATGACAGTTTGGCATGAGTTCGCACTAAATTAGCATAGAGCTATAATGCATCATGCAGAATAGGTAGACAGGCATAGGTTCACTAATGGGCTATAAGGGGCCATGGATGGGTGGAGTAGCATACATTGGTAGAGGGGCTATAAAGGGTCATGGGGATGAATGGAGGGCCATAGGTTGGTACAGAAGCTATAAAGAGCTACGAAGATCAGTGGAGGGTGCAGATTGACATGCAGAGTATTAAGGAATATATGGGATGCATGGGGAGCATAGGGTTGCATGAGTTGGCATGAATGGGGCATGAGGTGTATGTGAGGGGGTTAGGAGGTGAAGGCTGGTGAAATCTTCAGTGTTAAACTGTGGACAGTGCCGGAGCTCCAAGCCTACTTCCATACTCAAGGATATGATACTTCCATACTTTAGGATACGAATGGAATACTTTAGGATACAAATGGAAAAAGATGAGCGCTGTCCTAAGGGGAGGGTGCTAAATTGGGGGACGGCTAGATACAGTCAGATTAGGCAGAAGCTTAGGGATACAGACTGGGATTGGCTGTTGGAGGGCAAATCCACGTTAGGCACGTGGGAGTCTTTCAAGGGAAAACTGCAATGGGGGCAGGAAAGGCATGTGCCGGTTAAGAGAAAGGATGGGAAAGGTAGGATTAGAGAGCCGTGGATTACTAGAGATAGGACCTGGTCAGGAAGAAACGAGAGGCGTATGTCAGGTCTAAGCAACTGGGAACGGAGACAGCATTGGATGAGTACAGAGAGAGTAGGAGGGATCTCAAAAGGGGAGTTAGGAGGGCAAAAAGGGGGCATGAAATGGCTTTGGCAGACAGGATTAAGGAAAATCCAAAGGCGTTTTACTCCTATGTTAGGAGCAAAAGGGTGGTTAGGGGAAAAATCGGTCCCCTCAGGGACAGACGAGGGGAATTGTGCTTGGAGTCTGAGGGAATGGGGGAGATCCTGAATGAATACTTTGCATTGGTATTCACGAAGGAGAGGGGCTTGATGTCTGGCATGGTCATCGAGGGAGCTGTAGACCAATTGAAGGAACTATCGATTACGAGGGAAGAAGTGTTAGAGCTTTTAGAGGGCATTAAAACTGATAAATCTCCGGGGCCTGATGGCATTTATCCTAGGCTGCTTAGGGAGGCGGGAGATGAAATTGCTGGGCCTCTGACGCAAATCTTTGTCTCTTCTTTGGACACAGGTGAGGTCCCAGAGGACTGGAGGATAGCAAACGTGGTACCGTTGCATAAAAAGGGTAGGAGGGATAACCCGGGTAACTTTAGGCCAGTGAGTTTGACTTCAGTGGTAGGCAAGTTGATGGAGAGGATTCTTAGGGATAGGATGTACGAGCACTTAGAGCGTTGCAATCTGATTAAGGATATGCAGCATGGCTTTGTAAAGGGGAAGTCTTGCCTTATGAATCTGGTAGAATTTTTTGAGGACGTGACAAAAACAGTCGACAAAGGACGAGCCGTTGATGTCGTCTATATGGATTTTAGTAAGGCGTTTGACAAAGTCCCTCATGGTAGGTTGGTGGAAAAGATTAAAGCTCATGGGATACGAGGCCAGGTATCTAGATGGGTGGAGAACTGGCTTGCTAAGAGGAGACAGAGAGTAGTAGTGGAGGGGTCCTTTTCTAGCTGGAGGTCTGTCACTAGTGGTGTGCCGCAGGGCTCAGTACTGGGACCTCGTCTCTTTGTAGTCTATATAAATGACTTGGAAGAGGGGATAAGTGGTGTGATCAGCAAATTTGCTGATGACACCAACATGGCTGGATTGGCGGGCAGTGAGGAGCAGTGTCTGGCAATACAATGGGATATAGATAGGCTGGTATATTGGGCAGATATATGGCAAATGGAGTTTAATCCGGACAAATGTGAGGTGATGCATTTTGGCCGGAATAATGTAGGGGGGAGTTATATGATAAAGGGAAAGCCCATAAGGAGTATAGAAACGCAGCAAGACCTGGGGGTGCAAGTGCACAAGTCTTTGAAGGTGGCAGTACAAGTGGAGAAGGTTGTGAAGAAAGTGTATGGTATGTTAGCCTTTATAGGAAGGGGTATAGAATGTAAGAGCTGGAGTCTAATGTTGCAGTTGTATAGAACGTTGGTTAGGCCGCGTTTGGAGTACTGCGTCCAGTTCTGGTCGCCTTACTTACCGGAAGGACGTGGAGACTCTGGAGAGAGTGCAGAGGAGGTTTACCAGGATGTTGCCTGGTATGGAAGGACTGGGTTATGAGGAAAGATTGAGCAAATTGGGGCTGTTTTCCCTTGAAAGACAGCGACTGAGGGGGGATCTAATAGAGGTATATAAGATTATGAAGGGTATAGTTAGAGTAAACAGAGGTAAGCTATTTCCTATGTTAGAGACACACAGTACGAGGGGCCACGGGCTTAAGGTGAAGGGGGAGAGGTATAACGCAGATATTAGAGGGAGGTTTTTCACACAGAGGGTAGTGGGGGTATGGAATGCTCTGCCAAGTAAGGTGGTGGAGGCAGGCACGCTAGATTTGTTTAAGAGTAACTTAGACAGGCACATGAGTGGGTTGGAGATGGGAGGATATAGGAGATTGTTTTAAATAAAGTTCATAAACAGTGGGATGACCCTGGTAATGGAAAAGGATATGGGATGATAAAAATGTTTTTTCTCTTTTAATTCACAGGTTTTAAGTCGGTCCGCCTTGTTGTCCAGTGAGGGGCATACACGCGATGGGTCGTACTTGGGGCTGCTCTTGAATGTTCGAGACTGGCCTAGTGCTTCATGTTGTTAGTGTGTGCTTAAACTGGACCAGATACTGGGCAACACGACAGCTCAGTGACTATCACTGTTTGCTGTGCAGACACGTGGATTTGGGCCAGTGTCTGTGGGAGTTTGCGCATTCTCCCTGTGCTTGTGTGGGTTTTCTCCGGGTGCTCCGGTTTCCTCCCACACCCCAAAGATGTGCTATTAGGCTGATTGGCAGTAATAAATTGTCCCTAAATTAGTTTCCCTCAATGTGGATTGCCATAAAAACAATAGATAGGGGTCATGGGTGGAGGGGCGGACTGGTAATATTAAAATGGCGGTGCAGGCTCGTTGGGCTGAAGGGCCTGTTTCCCGGGCTGTTTTTGCTCTTCTTCTTTGTTCAACATCCTTCTCAGTTCTTCTCAGGTTGTCCACCCCAATTTCTAATCTAACACATTCCCCAATCCATAAACATCCGGCGGTACTCTCCCCCAAAAATTCTAAGTGTTGATTTCATGGGAAAACTGGAGTAATTCATGCTCGTTTTTTCAGTGGGAGTTCAGACTAGAATCCCCCACACTCTGTACAATGCAGAGACCACCAGAATGAATAGTATTAGATTTCATGGGGCAGGACCTATTCCCATCCTGGAGGCTGAAAGCAGCGGACCTCTGTACGTGCACAGTGGCTCTGCATTGTCAACCTCCGTTTGTTGACCAGCTCAATCACTGGCTAGCCCAGGATCCCTGCAGTGCTGCCCTCCAGATCCTCCACGGCCCGATTGTAGTCCCCGCCCCCCCCGACCCTTCCTGGGCCAGGCCCGACAACTCCCTGTTCCCACCCCCATCTCTTCAGCCCCCCATCTGGAGTACCAAACCACACCCCCCCCACACCCCTGCAGGCAGACCCTCTCCCTCCCACGAGCTGACACTTTCCCCCAGCCTGCCTTGATCATGGCCTCCCTTCTGCTCCATCAATCCAAAAGCAGAGTGGTAGCGGGCTCTCCACCCACACTGATCACCCCAGGCCACGCTTCTATTAGGCTCCTCAGGTTCACCCCAGTAGGCCCTGTCCCCTTGGCACTTCCCTATGCTCAATGGGCAATGTGAAATTACCCCCAAGGCATTGGCACTTTGCACCTTCGGCAGTGCAGGGGCCACAGGCCCATGGGGCACCATTTCCCCACCGTCGACCATCTCAGGCCCTGATTGTTCCCCCTTCACTCCTGTTGGTCAGGCCACTAGCTCTCCGAAAGTGGGGAGCTACACTAAACCCTGCGAGAGTGAAATACTCTGGTGGGGTGGGAGAGGCTAGCAGGCCTGGAGAATTCAGTGTCGGGCCTGCTAATCACATTAAAATTAGATTTGAATAAAGATTTAGATTACTTACCTGTCTTCCCGCCAGATTTCCAGCATTGGAAGATGCACGGTGGGAAAGCATGCGTGAATCCCGTGTGTGCCCGGCCACGTGATTCTCCCACCCCACTGCACTAGAAATTTAGCACGGCAGGGTGGGAGAATCACCTCTGTAATGGCCACACAACCAATTTTAAAGGTTGAGCTCATAAGACTGGGAATTCTCTCGTCTCTGTGTACCTGCTCTGGGACTGAAAATATGGGTATGGATATGACGACAAACATCAATAGGCAGGATACTCCATTTAATTAATGCATGATGACATTCTCACTGAAGGTTAAAGTCAGGGGAGTTTAAGTCAATTCTGACTTTATTTGATTTTCTTGAAGCCACTTTGATATTTATTGTCAGTACACACACCATCACTATTTGGAAAACTGTAATTACTATGAGAATATAAATCCCACTCTAATTGTTTAAATGCAACAGATAATATTCATCTCAATGCTTTGTGTTTTATACTTACTTGATTTCTTTTGGTGTCCTGGTGGACAGGATCTTCTGCTGCCAAAGAAATACTGCTCATGAGGATGAAGAACAAGATGAGATTTGTAAAAATGTTGTCATTAACGATCCTGTGGCACAGCACCCGGAATCTATAAAGTAGGTTTGTATGAGATAATCACAATAATAAATTAGAAGTAAACAGTTGTGTTAATCATTATTTCTATTTTATTGGCTCCTACCCCAACATATATAGAATATATATATTAAATATGTATATATATAAAATTCATTATCCAAAAAACAATGCATCAAATCCTGACTCAAGCTGCCTGAAGACTTATCATTAGTGTAATAGACTGCTTTTCGATGCCATCACTCTTTTTTCTGCTTTAGCACATTGCCCAAAATAGAAAACATTCGCCCACTCAATGAAGCTTAAATACAAACATTGCTGAAAGTGGGAATTCATCCCATTAAAATTCATTCTACAAGCAACAGGAGACACTTTAGGCATGAGAATAATATCAATGATTGAAAATTATGCGCATTTCAAAATTGTGTATCTTATTCTTCATGTTATATTTCTGAAATAAATTTATCTGGGCTTTCAGTTTTGTTGGTCTAAAGCAGGTTGTTATACTGAATAAAGGAATTGAATATTAAACCTGCCAACAAACCATAAGTGAGTTATTTCCTAATTTACAAATTCTGGCAGTACGTTTATTCCTTCGTTTCTAAGCTTCCATCAACTTTTATTGAGTTATCTGTGTGTATCTGATACTCACAAATCCTTGTCTATAGCTAAAGCGCTTTAGTACAGTGATCTCTTTTTAGTATTCGTTTCCTTTGGATCACGTTCAATTAATGTTTCTGGCAATTAATATTACATTTTTGCAATTAAAAATTAAGGAGATAAATTCAATAGCTTTGGAAAGAGTACTTAGAAGACTCTGGATTTATTACTGGATTTATTAAGGAAAAACATTGCAAAACTACATAGAAAGGACATGGGAATGGGTCTAGTTAAATTGCTCTTGCAAAGAGCTGCCATGGGCTTGATAGGCCAAATAGCGTCCTCTATATATCATAACAATTCTTCAGCCTGGATTTTTAAAAAACTTTTTATTCCATCCTTAAAGTTACAAAGCCAATGCTCAGACTGGATTATGCAAAATCAAATTCAATTCTCGTTTGCTCCAAATACCAAATTCAAAATCCAACTGAATCTAATTCATGGTTCCCATAAAAAGGTACAAACAAGATCCAAGCTGACAAGATGAAGCATTGCACCCATCTTGGGCTTTATCTAGTTCTGAAGGATTTAAGGGATAATGCCAGTGATGGCAAAAATGAAGCCTTTAAGTGTATATTAATTGCCAAATAAGGACCTTAACTAGCAGCAGAGCAAAAAGGCCTTTCACAATTCTGCGCTATGATCCTTCAAGCAAAAAATTGTGTTTAATAATGGGGGGATTTTCCGGGCCGTTAATCTCGATCATGATTCGTGATGGCCTGGAGAAACGTGAGTCAGTGGAAAAGCTGGTTTTGCGTCGGGGGCCAAACCCAGCAATGACCCTCCCAAACCACACTGCTGGCGCCGATGAGGGTCCTGGCCAGAGCGGGAGGGAAGCCTGCTAATATGCAAATACAGCCATTTTAATGTCATTAGTGGGCTTGCAGCCTGAATCAACAGCCTCTCTCTATTCATTCACCACCCCAGCGGGATTTGTACCAGGTGAGCTTTGGTACAGGTCTTCGCAAGCGAAGACCTGGCAAGCCTGTGGTTTGTCTATGGTTAAAAACTACAACTGCAGAAATTGAAGCTGCCTGAAATCATCATCCCAGTAGTGATCTTCAGGTCTGCCAGGGTTAGAAGGGGCAGAGCAGCAAGGGAACTCCCACCCTGGCTGAGAGTGATGAGGCCAAACCCTTGCCCCCAGCCCAAGCCCACCCAACTCCTAAGACCCTTGAGGGACCCTTCCTCCTCAGCCTGGCAGCAGCGGAGCGGTAAACCAAGGGTTGAGGAAGGATCACAAAACCCCTCAGCAATGGGAGGTATCCTCCCCCCCCAACATCTGGCAGGCATGTGGTTTATCCAACCCAATCCCCAATCAGCCCCCTTTGCCCCCTCAGCCACCAGATTCAGGCCCCCTTCCCCCTCAGACTCCCATTCAGCTCCTTTCCCCCCTCAGATCCTCCACTTGGGATTTGTTCCACTTCAGGCCCCCACTCAGCCTCCCTTCAGGCCAAGCACTTTGGCAGTGTCAACAGTGCACTGCCCCTTCATACGACACCCTGGCACTGACACCATGGCCTAGCACCTTGGGCCTTGAGGGGGCTTAAGGAGATAGGTCCAGTAGCTATTTGCCCCTCTCCATTTATACCTTCTCCATTGCAGTTGAATCCTTTGATCTGTAACATGTTCACCAGCAGCAGCTCAACAAAGTGGTTTGCAGGAGAGAATGTGAAACCACAGACTGTCAATCAGGATTACACTTTGTTTACATTGTGGTCAGGAACAATCGGGTACTTGAGGTGCAGCAGCCACACACACAGAGGCTGATGGAAAGCCCTTAATTTTACAGCTGGGTATTTTACATGGCACTGCAGTTAAACTCATTACAGATGGAAGAATCTAGTGCAATGGAGAGAGTATAAATGATTGCTGCTTGCTGGGAAGCAATAGCAAATGCAAAGCTGTGTGCCTACACTGGGGATGAGTGCACTGCTGGCAGACTGGAACTCACCCCCTTCACCACCCACCCTCAGTGAAACTGACATCTCTTTGTCAGAGAATTTCAATGCAGTCTGATCTTACCTGCAGCTTCTAACAGGGAAAAAGGAAAATCTCTGCTGGAGAAAGGAGTGCTGCAACGATTTAAAATCTTGCCAGATGACCAGGAGCATGGAGATTAAAGTGATCTGGCCACTTTAGAATTTTCACAACAAGCAGGCAGAAATGCAGAAATTGATCACAGGGCAGCTTGAGATCACCATGTCAGGTGATCTTTAGGTATGCCAGGGTTAGAAGAGATAGTACATCCATGCCACCTCCCATTCTGGCCAACAGTGGTGAGATAAACCCCATTTCCCCACATTGAGCCCACCCAACCCCCAGGGCCCTTGGGGGACCCTTCCTCTGCAGCCTGGCAGCAGCAGAGGGGCAAATAACTACTGGACCTACCTCCTCGAACTCCCTTGGTGCCCAAGGCACCAGGATGGAGTATCAGTGCCAGGGGTAGTACACTTTTTGCAGTGCCAAGGTGCTTGGCCTGAAAGAAGGCTGAGTGGGAGTCTGAGGAGGAAGGGGGCTGAGTGGGGGGGGGAATGGGGGGGGGCGGGGTGGTTAAGGGGGAAGGAGTACTGAGTGGGGAGTTTGAGGGGGAAAGGAGCGTTAGGTTTGTTGGGGTGGGTCATGTGACCTCACATGTGGGGTGAGCTGGTGAAATCTGCCCAGAGTGGGGAGTCTATGTTTGGAATGTGGAGTGGATAGACATAATAAAGAGCTGTGTTCACTGACACCTGACTGTGGAGAAGACTTAGTACAATGGGGTATAACAGGGGGTCTGAGGAGGGTAGAGGGCTGAGTGGGGTATCTAAGGAGGAAGGAGGGGATGAGTGGGAGGGTCTGAGGGGGAACAGAGCTGAATGGAGGGGGGGAGGCAAGTCACCCTAATGCCTGTATGGTATGGGGGAGGGGTCATCCATTATTTGTGGGGGGAGGATGTCCCTCTTTGGTGAGGGGCTGGTGATCAGTGAGGGAGGTGGGGGGGAAGCACTATTTCATTATTTGTCACGAGAAGGTTCAGTAAATGAGCATGGGGATCAGGACACCCTTTAAAAATTGCGGCCCAGTCTTGACCAGCAGTTTTCACACTATGTATAAATTAGATGGGATTCTCCCGGCTGATAGATGCTGCTAACACCAAAGGAAAACTCTTCAGGCTTCCTGCTGGTATTGGCACTTAGTCCCAAATTAGGAGAATCCAATCCACCACCCCCCCCTCCCACCCTCCCACCCCCCACTCCATACCTTTATCAAAGATGTAGCTAGCAAACAGGGGCTGGTAAGGGGGGGAACTAATAAATTTAGTGCATTCGGATTTTCAAAAAATATTCAATAAGGTGCCATTCTGGAAATTATTGCACAAATACAGGATTCATGGGATTATGAAGTAAAATATTAACATAGATTGAGAATTGGACAAAGGACAGGAAAGACAGAGTTGAAATAAATAGGTTCTTTTTAGGTTAGCAGGTTCTTGTGCTTTAGCTACTTACATTCTGCATGAATGATTTGTCTAAGGAAGCCAAGTGTATTGTATACAAATTGGCTTCTGATACAAAGCTGGAGGGAAAGTAAGCTATAAGGAAGACAGAAAATAGGCTGTGAAAGGAAATAGATTAAGTGAGTGGGCAAGAATATGCCAGATGGAATATAATGCGGGAAAGTGTGAAATCATGCACTTTGGAAGGAAAATTAAAAAAACAGAACTTTTTTTTGCTGTGAGGTGTTAATATTCAGAGATCTGGTTGTCCTTATATATAAATCATAGGAAGATAATCTATTGGTACAGTAAGTAATCAGGAGAGTAAATGCTATCTTTGCTTTTATTACAAAGGGATTGGAGTATAAGAGTGAAGAAAGTCTTGCTGCAATTATATAGGGCTTTGGTGAGACCACACCTGAAATACTGTGTACAAATTTCATCCCCTTACTGAAAGAAAGAGAGTGCTTGAAAGAGAGTGCAACAGGCGGCCACTACATTGTTCCTGGAATAAGGGAATTATTATATGAGGAGAGACTGAGTGGATTAGACCTATATTTGCTTGAATTTTGAAGAATGAGAGGTAATCAAAGTAAAACATAAAATTCCTACAGGGCTTGTTATGGTAAAAACTGGGAGAATGCTTCCCTTAGATAGTGAGGTACAGTATCTGAATAAGGGGTTGGCCATTAATGAGTGAGATGAGGAGAAATTTCTTCATTCAATGCTTCGTAACCTTTGGCATTCTCTACCACAGAGGGCTGTGTTTACTCAGATGTTGAGATATGCAAGACAAAGAATGACAGGTTTTTGGAAACTAAGATAATTAAGGGAGATGGGATGAGGTGGAAGACGCAGTTGAGGTAGATCAGCCATGAAATAACAGAGTAGGCTCTATGTGCTAAATGATCTATTAAGACACTTTTTTCTTATATTTTTATTTTCTATAAAATCAGGCACAGGGATTGCAATGCATAATTACTCTATGCCTGATCAATGTGATGTGGATAATGTTCAAACTCCATGCTGCCAGCTCATTTCTAAGATTGACCGCTGAACATGCTGCTGAGTGACTTCATGCTTCAGCAGGGAGCCCAAGTTCATAGGTCATAGTGATCATAGAGCATAGATTCCTGTAGTGCAGAAGGAGGTCATCTGGCCCATTGAATCTGCATTGACCACAATTCCACCCAGACCCTATCCCCATAATCCCATGCATTTATTTAGCTAGGCCCCCTGACATGAAGCAGCAATTTTAGCATGGCCAATCCACCTAACCCGCACATCTTTGGACTGTGGGAGGAAATCTGAGCACCCAGAGGAAACCCATGCAGACACAAGGAGAATGTACAAACTCCACATAGATGGTGACCCAAGCCAGGAATTGAACCCGGGCGCCTGGCGCTGTGAGATAGCATTGCCAACCACTATGCATCATGCAAGGCTGGCACCTTAAAACTAGTAAAAAGTCTGACAACACCAGGTTTAAGTCCAACCGACTTTACTGTGTTTACCTGGTGTTGTCAGACTTTTTACTGTGTTTACCCCAGTCCAATGCCGGCATATCCACATCATGACCTTAAAACTAGCCTGCACCACTTAAAACCAACTTGCACTTCTTTAAGGTAAGGTGCATTCTGGCTGCAGCAGCGGCTTCAGGAAGAAACTGAAATGAAGCAAGAACTGAAGGCAAAGAATGTGCCCCCAACCTTTTGGATAACATGCTGGGATCAGTAAAGTAGAAAATGGATTGTGGAAGCAAATGGTCCTGATATTCAATGCCGCCAGCGTCATGCTGTTTAAAAAGTTTAATTGCCTCAGACAAGTATGAAAAGTGTTTATACTTTATTTTAACAATTTCTAATTCATCTTTCATTCTTGTAACTCCTTCAGGGACCTTCTTAAGGAATATATGAAGTTTTATTTCTAGACATTCAGCAGAGTAGTGGCAAGATGTTTTCCTAATTTTGGGATGGGTACAATGGGTGTGATAATTCACACTGTGAACCAGCATACCGGTTTCCTGGCACCATCTGCCCTCAAGCTATCTTTTTGGATATGGGATGGGTTGGAATGGTTAGCCATCTGTAATCAGCTGACTGGAATTTTCCAGTTGACGTGTTGGTCCTCCCTAGGCATTAGGAACTAGGCTATCTACATGGAGGTAGCTTCTTGATGGAAAAATGGGGGCCAGAGCTCCAGGTAGGCTTTGAAACCTTCCCTGAGGAAAATGGGCAATTGATCTGTTCCCTGATTGCCGCCATTGTCACTCAAGTGACTGGTATGAAGGAGATCATTACAAAGTGATGTGTTCCGATTTCATCAACATGTAGAAAATAACCTAGCCTTTGATTGCTTCCACAGATGTTACAGCTGAGATCAGCAGTTAAACACGAGAAATCATAATACATAACTATGCTATATTGATGTGATGCATTATACGGAAGCTTTGCTAGTTTAGGATGTATATAAGTCATTGTAAAGGTAAAATGTTGATACCTGTTTGTAGTATTGAAGACAAAGAATGCACTGGCATCAGGCATGGGAACAGCCTTCTCTTTTATATGTAATTCAGAGAGAGGCCGAGGACGTGGTCCTACAGGCATTTCCGGCTCATCATCATCTTCATCTCCTGAAGCCAGAAACTTATGTTCAATTATTATGTTTCAATAACAGACACAATATCCCAGTCATTGCTTTTCAGTCTTAGCTGTAAGTTTTTTTTTAATTTAGCCTTGAATGACATGAATTTGGCATGTTAAAGAGCAACCAAATCATAGGTTTGGTTTTAGTGGTTTCAGCAAGACTCACAATTTAGGGAGAAGGTGCTTTTCAGTTCCAGTCTAACACCTGGATTCAGAAACTTGCCACATACTTCAATGTATGACCAGATTTCATGGGATCTATCAAAGCATTTTATTGTTGTCTGATAGTGTAAGTTTAATTCCTTGAGCAAGTGAACTCAACTTTGTATGTAGGTAAAAATTGTGTTAATTTTTATAATTTATCGTTATGAAAACCAGAATATATCTTGCTTTGTTATTGCTCAATCACCTTTGTACAATATCCTCCACATAATGACACCTTGCTGATGACACCAAGATTGGGGGAACGGCAAATTGTGCGGAGGGTGTGGAGAGTCTGCAGAAGGATCTAGATAGGCTGGGCCAGGAAATGGCAAATGGAATTTAATGTTGGCAAGTGTGAGGTGGTCCACTTTGGTAGGAAGAATGGTAGGAAGGACTATTACTTACGTGGCGAAAAACTGCAGCAGGCGACGGTGCAGAGGGACCTCGGGGTCCTTGTGCATGAGTCGCAAAAACCCAGCTTGCAGGTGCAGCAGGTGGTCAGGAAGGCGAATGGGATGCTGGCCTTCATAGCGAGGGGGATTGAATATAAAAGTAGGGAGGTCCTGCTGCGGCTGTATAGGACATTGGTGAGGCCGCAGGAGTACTGTGTGCAGTTTTGGGCGCCGCACCTGCGCAAAGATATTTTGGCCTTGGAGGGAGTGCAGAGGAGGTTTACTAGGCTGATACTGGAGTTGAGGGGGTTGAGCTATGAGGAGAGGCTGAATAAACTAGGCTTGTACTCGTTAGAGTTTAGAAGAATGAGGGGAGATCTCATTGAGACGTATAAGATGATGAATGGGATGGATAGGATAGAGGTGGAGAGACTCTTCCCGCTCAAAAAAGACAGTAGGACTAGGGGGCACAGCCTCAAGATAAAGGGGGGGCGGTTTAGAACGGAGTTGAGGAGGAACTTCTTCACTCAAAGGGTGGTGAATCTCTGGAATTCTCTGCCCGTTGAAGTGGTGGAGGCTGCCTCGCTAAATATTTTTAAGACGCGGGTTGATGGGTTTTTGATAAGAGAGGGGATTAAGGGTTATGGGGAGAGGGCAGGAAAGTGGAACTGAGCCACGACAGATCAGCCATGATCTTATTGAATGGCGGGGCAGGCTTGAAGGGCTAGATGGCCTACTCCTGCTCCTATTTCTTATGTTCTTATGTTCTTATAATCCATTCAACCCTCTGATGTGTTGGGGTTAAGATAACATTACCCTCTACATTTAAGTCGACGCGTTATCCGACTTCTTATCTACATTCACATCTAGAATATTTCTACAATATCTTCCAAATAATTTAGGCCAAATAATTCCTTGCAAGATGTTTCTTAAAAAAAATTAATTTTATTTGATGTATGCATTCTGAGATTTCAATAGGATCATTGCATTGACCATGACATTTTTTTAGAAAACCAATATTTGCAGATCAAGGTAGTATATGTTAGGAAAACCTTTTTTTTGGAAAACCTTTCATTTTTAAGGAATGGCAATATCAATAAGTCTAGCTCAAGGTTACAAAAAAAATGACCTGAAAGGATGACCTTTCTGTCTGGTCTATAAATTACTTCCTCTGTCAAATGACAAAAAAAATCAAGAATTAACAATTATTTTGATGCATTGCATAGATTCTATCATAACCAACGACCTGAAACATTAATTGATGATCTGAGCGCTCTCGTCAGCAAATTTTTAAAAAATGATTTGTGAAGATAGATTTTACTTTGTTTGACTCCTGTATTCCCCATGTTTTACACAAAGGATTCTTGATTGGAAGGTCAGCATATCCCTGGATAAGTCAAACTAGACTTAAGCTGTATGCAAGGTTCACCATCTCCACCTTCTTGAACCGCCCCCCCACCCACCTCGCCGGATCTTTCAGATTTCTCTCCTCCACCATGGATAATGTACCTTAGAGGGCATATCAACTGTGACACTGAGGTATTTTTTGTAATTAATTTCAGATACCCAGAAACAAATTGTCTGCCTGCTCTGTCTTTGTCTTTTCGTTCTCTGGATTTCTGATCCCCAGTAATTGATACTCACTGGAAAGAGTGCAGAGAACTTACCTCACAAAACAAGGCAATAGGCAAATTCAAATGTTAGAATACTCCTCTCTTAATAAAAAATACATTTGACAAAGCTACTCTAATTCTTATCTCTCATTATGTACATCCTACTTCTTCTGTTCAATTAAATGTTGGGCGGAATTTTACCATCCCACTTGTCACGAGAATTGTAGCAGGTGGGGTTAGATCATGCAAAGGTCCGTACATCTTGGGGAGGAAGTTCCAGCCTTGGAGCGAACACGCCTAGAAAATCCAGCCCATTATGTAAATTGAGTAGGGAAGTATGGTCCTTATTTGTTGGACTTAAAATAAAATTAAATAACAGCAAATGAGAAGATGAGAGAATTCAAAGTTTTTCTGTAAAATCCCAAATGTTACCTGGGAATTCACTGGTAGGGTAAGGATTCTTCTCCTCATTCTCCTCAAGCGGATAGTCATCCAACTCAATCTGTAACAAATGAAAAGGGGTTATTGGTGAATTTTGGAAAGAAAATGCCATTCATTGTTCTGTACATTTGAAAAAATATTACAGATAATCAGTAATTTGAAAAAAAACTGATGTGGGGAACAATTTGATGGGGCATCAAAGAAATATTTTATACCTGGAATGATAGGTGAAATGCCCTTTTCCCATTCATGACTTTTCTGATATTGGTGTGTTCTTATCCAGACACCTGTTATCCTGTTTCTAAAACTAAGGTCTATCAGCAATTACACCAACATGCATAATTTAATTGTACTGTCTTTTCAAACAATCCTAAACTCTGTGCTTTTGGAGTTACTTTCAAAATAATAAGCAAGTCATTTAATCTGTGATCGTGCCACTAAGCTTGCTAAACATGGTTTCTTATTTGTTTTCTTCATCAATATGGTCATTTTGGGATGGTTTACTATGTTAAAGATGCCATATCAATTCAAATTGCCATTGTTGTTCATAACTCATTGCTAATGTGGGAGAAAGCTAGTGATTTGATTTATTATTGTTATACAGTGAAAAGTATTGTTTCTTGCACGCTATACAGACAGACCATAACCGTTCATAGAGTACAGAGGACAGAAGGAAAGGAGAAGGTGCAAGCATATAGTGTTACAGTCATAGCTAGGGTGTGGAGAAAGATCAACTTAATATAAGGTAGGTCCATTCAAAAGTCTGAATGCAGCAGGGAAGAAGCTTTTCCTGATTTGGATGGTATATGATCTCAGACTTTTGTATCTTTTTCCCAACAGAAGAAGGTGGAAGAGAATGTCAGGGGTGCATGCGTTCCTTGATTATACTGGTTGCAATATCTGTCCAAAATTCTGAAGTGCAACTGAGGCATTGGAGGGTGCTCCCTCCTTAGTATTGAAGACATTGTTTGAGGAATGAGAATATTGTATGGCCTGTGGTTGCAGTGCATGGAACACAGCAAGCAACCCTTAGATGAGATAGCTTCATATTCAGTCAATTTAGATTTGCGACAATCTGTGAAGTAGGGATGCAAAGTATACATGACATATGATGGTCTGTACTCCACTTTATAGTATCTAGGATCTACGCATACAGGTCCACTGTTCCCTTAAAGTGGCGACACAATTGAATAAGGTGGTGAAGAAGGCCTATGGCATGCTTGTCTTCATTGGTTGGGGCACAGAGTATACAAACTGGCAAATCATGTTGCAGCTATATAGAGCTTTAGTTAGACTACATTTGGAATATTGCATTCAGTTCTGGTCACCACACTATCAGAAGAATGTCAAGGCTTTGGAGGGGGTACAGAAAAGCTTTACCAGAATGTTGCTTGGTTTGGAGGGTATTTGCTCTGAGGAGGGATTGGACAAACTTAGTTTGTTTTTTCACTCAAATATCAGAGGCTGAGGATGACCTGATGGAAGTTTATAAAATTATAGGACACATGGGTAAAATGGATAGACAGAGTCTTTTTCCCATGGTTGAAATGTCAATTACTAGGGGACATATGTTTAAGGTAAAGAGGGGAAAGTTTAAAGATTTAAGAGGCAAGTTTTTTTACACAGAGGGTGGTAAGTGCCTGGAATGCGCTGCCAGAGGTGATGATAGAAGCAGATACAAAGCAACATTTAAGAGACAGATACATAATTAAGCAAGGAATAGTGAGATACAGATCACGTAGAGGCAGAAGATCTTTAGTTTAGAAAGGCATCATGTGTCAGCGCAAGCTTGGTGGGCCAAAGGGCTTTTCTTGTGTTGTCTTATTCTTTGTTCTTTGGTATAGTATTTTGCATTTTCATTATGGTTGGAATTGTATGTACATGGAAACACAGTTTGTAACTACTTGGTTACAAAATTAACGTCACTCAATTTACCTTAAGATTTGGATTATCATAGTCTATCTCTTTCCCATTAGTAGTTGACCCCATGTAACAACTTTGAACATGTTGCATTGCTGACATAAATTACAAGAAATTGAATGTTGAAGCTCTTTGGTTTTCCTCCCAGCGCTGGGAAACAGACATTAGACTTGTTTCTAGGTCACCTTGTCCTTAGCAGGAAGCAGTACAGGGTCCTGATTCTCATGGAGGAGGACAGTTAATTGGCTGGAAGGTGGGTTGGGCCACCAATTAGTGGACATGGAGCAGAAATGGAGGCAGGGCTAAAAGAATGTAAGCCTGATTTACACAGACCAAGGCAGTCATACAGTGACTATGGTTGATATCTGGTGGGGAGGGGGAGGTGATACCTGTGGTGAGAAGGCATATGACAGATATCTCAGTGTTTGATGTACACTTGTATACAAAAAATCAAGGTGCAGTGCAATTGCATGAATCGCAGTTAGCAGCCAACTTCCTGACAGGAATAGATGCAGTCCACTCCTCCTACTGGTGTGAATCACACTTTGCTTCTTTTTTGCACTAAGTGCTGTATGATTGCATCTGTGTGTGAAGTTGTACGAATGAAGTAATGGCATGATGGGAAAATTGGTCAAGTATTTGGTACAAAATAAGGAAAGCTGATCAAGGTATTCCAAAATGCCAGACCCCTGTAAGACTTAATAAGATTGACCCCGCATAATTTAAGAACATAAGAAATAGGAGCAGGAGTAGGCCATCTAGCCCCTCAAGCCTGCCCCGCCATTCAATAAGATCATGGCTGATTTGATAGTGGTTCAGTTCCACTTACCCTTCTGCTCCCCGTAACCCTTAATTCCCTTATTAGTCAAAAATCTATCTACCTTTGACTTAAACACATTTAACAAGGTAACCTCCACTGTTTCAATGGGTAGAGAATTCCAAAGATTCATTACCCTCTGGGAGAGGAAGTTCCTCCTGAACTCTATTTTAAATTGACTCCCCCTTATTTTGAGGCTGTGCCCTCTAGTTCTTGTTTCCATTCTAAGTGGAAATAATCTCTCTGCTTCTACCCTGTCTAGCCCCTTCATTATCTTATATGTCTCTATAAGATCTCCCCTCAGCCTTCTAAACTCCAATGAGCACAGACATGAATAAGGCCAGAGAAGGCTAAGCTGTGCCTAACCTCTGTAAGAAGACTGAGTCCACATGACCTACAGTTGTATGAGTATGACAAGATAAGGTCAGGAATGAAGGAGTCATCGATCTTCCTCTGTTCTATCAAAGGATAATATAAAGGTATGACTGATGAGACAAAGAGTTCTAGGAGGTCTGCAGGTTGTACCATGATTTATGACATTGCTTATGATGCTATTATTGATTGAATTTCTGAATAAGCTCTGGTCACACAAACTGATAATGATTATGCATTAGTACTGAACTGATTCTTTATATAAGCGCGGACTTGAGAAGGAATTAGCATGTCGTAATGACTGCTCTCCAAACTCAAGTTTTTGTCAATACTGCATGCAGTGTTTTGTAAATAAAGACTAGTTATTTTGTCAGAATTACTTTTGTTGAGTCTTTCTACCACAGTCAAGAAGCAGGAAAATTACTTCAACATGTGAGCTTGCCTGAAAATGGGTGCAATTCTCTCCCATTTTTACTCAATCGTCACTTCAAATTTTTTTGATAAGATTGCCCCCAGAGAGCTGGATTTGAGGGCAAGGATTCCCCCATTATGCTGATGCAGATCTGGACGTCCCCCTTGAGGTGGATCAGAGGGAGGAGAGAAGACCTCTTTGCAGAGGGTGGCAGGAGAAGGCCAGCTTTCTAGACAAGCAGGCCTGGATTGAGTTTGTAGAGACTACAGGAAGGATTTTCCATGCACAGAATCTGGTACATTTGCAGTGACGGACGCTTATGCCATTGTTTCCCATTGTTCACAATCTCTACTGCTGAAGAAGCCATGTCAGACGGTTTCTGTCAGCAGGACTGGAACTGTGGAATATCCTGCCACAGGAACAGGATTAAATTACCATATTCATTATGGCAAGGTGAGTGCAACACCAGTCTGCTATTTAACCTCCAGCAGATACTCCAGCAAAGGAGCTGAAGGGCACATGTTGCTCCTGAACACGGCAGGAATGTGCCCAAGGTAATTACTGACCCCTCAGCAAGGCTCAGAGACATATGGCTGGAACGTTTTGGCCTTTAATGCCACTAGGATCTTCTGGTCCTTCTAATGTCACACCCCCACAGCAGGTTTTATGGCAATGAGGTATCCAACAGGAAACCCCATTGATAATTTTAGGACCAGAAGATCCCACTGCTGATCAGTGGCAGGCCACCTCCTCCATGGTTGCGTGGCAAATACCACCATAAGTATGTTGGAGCCTTGCTAGCACTGATACATACCACTTCATATGTCACCCTGCTGCTGGCATTGCCCAATAGTTACTTATCTCTCTCTGTTTTGTCCATGCAGTAGGGACAAGATAAAATGAGTCAACAGAAAATTGAAACGAGATCTTCAGACAGAACAGCTGGTTGATTAATAGACATTTTGTGCACTGCCAAAATAATTGTCAGTTAATATAAAACCCAAGTCATACAATTCACGCGATAAAATCATTGGGTGAGTTACCACTACGGGGTTCCAAGCCTTTGGGTTAGAAGGGCTCAGTTGATGGCGATACCTGCTATGGAAAAGTCCTGATGAAACCTTGTAGTGCTGTACTGGCCTGGCCACTTCCAAGTGCAGCCAGGGAATCTCTGTGTTCTGCATCTTCCTCTTTGTCATCTTCTCCAAGGTCTTGCTCCTTTTCTTCCAATGAGCTGTGTTGATTTAACGCATTACCATCTTCAAGCTCTCTAGAGGGTCATGTTATGGAGAGTGCAGCAGACCACCACATTGTTCGAGACCCTTGCAGAAAACTTGATGGCCTTCTCGACAGTGGCCTGACTGAGCAGGTTGTGATAGTGCCTGATAGTCTGGAGCTGGTACCATTGTATGCAGACTCGAGTCAGGTGATGTTTCCTGAAGGCAGCAATATGGGAATGCAGGTGGTAACCAGCACAGTACTTGATCCTTTTAACCCATTGAGCTCCAGCTCTGCATGTTCTGCAGCTTTGTTCTGTCACAGAGCCACCAGTATCCTGATCTCAGGCTTCTCAGTGGTGCCAGTGAAGACCAACAGCCTGGACTTGAGGATTTTTCATTGGTAAGGCACAAAAACAGCACTCCTATGTCCAGGCTATTGTACAAAAATAAGCCTGTGATAGTGGGGCCCTTTAAGGGCCAATATTTCTGGGTCATGTGACCTGGCTGGGACCCATTGGAAGAGCATGCAAACCTCGAGCTATGAAATAGTAGAGCATGGGTCCAGAGAGGAGAAACTCTCATTACAAGCCAGGGAGTTGGACGGGCAAAATTATATGTGTTGAGCTTAAGTGGATTGTTTTGTTGCTGTTGTCTCATAAATCACCATTGAGATTTAAAGCTTCCTTGTCATATTACCTCTCACTACAATATTGGTGATGAGGATAAATCAGTCTACAGTCACAAAATTTGACTTTTGGAACAGGAAGGGTGAGCTCTCAAAAACCTGTGAGGAAGGAAGGTAAAGTCATTCGTAGCAACCATAGTCGAATAGCTATGCCATTATTCAAGAAAATCAATCTGTTTGATCCAGAGGTTAAAAATTGGGGCCTGCACATCAAAAAACTTTGGTACATTTTTGCTGCCAATTAGATAATTTCAGAAGAAAAACAAAAAGTTATTTTACTCACAGTTTGTGGTCCACAAATGTATAACCCTGTAAGAAGTCTAGCATCTCTAGAGGATCCAGATGCTAAATACTTTGATCAACTAGTGACAAGCGTGGAAAATCACTACAATCTCCCCACCCTCCATTCTTATGCAGCAGGAAATGTTCCATTCAGCTATTAGGACTCAGGTGAGGCAGTTGCTGCTTTCATGCTAGGTTTTGCCAATGGCTGAACACCGTGAATGTGGCCCATCTGTAAGTGATATGTCATGGTGTGTGGTATCAACAATTTGAACATTTAGAAAAAGTTGCTCAAGCAACTGAAAGCACTGAACAAAGTGTTTTTGAATTACAATGCATGCAAAGTGAGGTAAATTAATTATGGCAGGAAATGGCTGCTGCTCGAAGTACCCATAGTGAGGGCACAGCGGACCCTGAGAAGAGAAAGATAGGTTGTCAGCCATAAGTTGTCGAAGTGTGTTATCATTATAGGGGAGACCATCCCCAAGACAGATGCAAATATAAAGAGTTCATTTATTTCAGGCGCAATAAGAAAGGCCACATTCAAGCACTGCAGCTAATTCTCCCCAAAAATGACTCCAGTGAATAGTCTTGTGGAAGAGCTGGAAGAGAAATCAGAAGTTTATAAGCTCAACATTGAAATTGTCCTTATAGTTAACAGGCATTCACTGAGTCTGGAGGTCAACTCAGGTATTTCTGCTACAGAGGGAGGAGGTACAAGTACTTACAGGAATGACTGCAACACTTCAGGCTTAGTACTACATGTACTACATTCTCTATCAATAGGAATGAAGTAGAAATAGTCAAGAGCTTCAAGATTTTAGGTGTCCATTCACCAACAACCTGTCCTAGTCCCTCTAAGCAGACGCTATAGTTAAAAAAGCCCAGCAATGCCTCTATTTTCTCAGGAGCCTCAGGAAATTTGGCATGTCCACTGCAACTCTCACTAACTTCTATAGATGCACCATAGAAAGCATTCTTTCTGTTTACATCACAGTTTGATATGACTCCTGCTCTGTCCAAGGCCGCAAGAAACTCCAAAGGGTTGTAAATGAAGTCCAGTCCATCACACAAACCAGCCTCCTATCCATTGACACAGTGCACACTTCCTAATGCCTTGGAAAAACAGCCAGCATGATTAAGGATCCCATGCACCCTAGACATACTCTCTTCCACTTTCTTCCATCGGGAAAAAGACACAAAAGTCTGAGATCACGTACCAACCGACTCAAAAACAGCTTCTTCCCTGCTGCCATCAGACTTTTGAATCAACTTACATCTTTCTCTACACCCTAGCTATGACTGTAACACTACATTCTGCACTCTTTCATTTCCTATGTACGGTATGCTTTGTTGTATAGCACGCAAGAAACAATAATTTTCATTGTATACTAATACATGTAACAATAATAAATCAAATCAAAATCAAATCAAATCAACCTATACAGTGGAGGCCCTGATGGTAATGGGCACAACTTCAGCACTGGTGTTGTATCAACACCAATATGCCCTGTTACCGCTAACTGTTGTGAAAGATCAGAGGCCAAGCCTTTTGGGTGAGACAAGCCAAAGCAAATCAAGTTGAAATGGCTGGAGATATTCAGCATCACAGACAGGGTTTTTCAGGAGCTTTGGTGCAAGTACCAGGAAGGTTTTGGAATGAACTGGAGAACGTACAAGGAGTTAAGGTCAAGATTATTGTGAATCCTGAATCAACACAAACATTTTTTAGAACCCAACCTATTCCTTATGCACAGCAAAAATTGGAGGTTGAGCTGAAATGCTTGAAAGACCAAGGGATAACTAAATCTGTGCAATTCTATGAATGGGCAGCACCAATAGTCCCCGTGTTAAAACTAGATTGCACAGTAAAAATTTGTGGTGATTACAAGTTAACTATGAACAGAGTTCCCCAAATAGATAGATATACTATCCTTAAGATAAAAGATTTTTATACGAAGGCATCAAATACATAAACTGGACTTGAGTCAAACGTACTAATAGCTTAAACAGGAGGAAGATTCAAAGAACAGTGTTACTATCAACACACACAAGGGTTTATTTCAATATACAAGCTTACCCTTCAGTATTTCATCTACATGCGCAATCTTTCAGCGCATGATGCAGAGTCTTCTACAAGAGATCCCAAAAGTTGACATACATCTGGATAATGTCTTAATAATGAAGACCATAGGGCCAATTTGGAAGAAGTCCTTAGGTGAAAAGGTAAAAAACGGAAAAGTCTATTCTTCAAGCCAAGTCACATATTTAGGATTTAAGTCAGTGCAAAAAGCTTACACCTAATGGAAGATAAGATAAAGATGATAAAAGGGGTATCCGCACCAAGAAACATAGCTGAGTTGAAGTTCTTTTTAGGGATGGTCAACCATTGCAGCTGTTTTATGCCAAATTTTTCCACAATTTCAGTGTCCTCCAACTTTTGAAGAAGCATCAAAGTGGCAGAGGGAAGATTCTTAGAGAAAGGCTTTGACCAAGTGAAACAGGCCCTACACTCATCTACCTTACTCATCTGTTTTCACCCAGATAACTGTGATGTGTGATGCATTGCCTTACAGCATAGGTGCTGTGCTCTCAAGCAAGATGGAAGATGGCATGGAGCAGTATGCCATTTTTGCTTCCAGGACCTTGTTGGATGCTGAAAGAAAGTGCTCATGATCGATGTGGAAGGTTTGGCAGTCATATATGCCATTAAAAATTTCACTAATCTGTTTATGGCTGCCACTTCATCATCATCTCAGAAAACAAGCGTTCCTAGGTCTTTTAAATTAGGATATACCAGTTCTCTCGATTGCATTGGCCAAAGTACAAAGATAGGCCTTACTATTGACTGTTTATAGTTATACTTTTCAAAACAAGCTGGGTACTCAAATTTCCAATGCTGATGCCCTCAGCTGACTTCCACTTCTGTGCACTGTATCAACATCCCCCCGAGAAGTGCAAAAGCAAGTATACGATGTAAGAAATCAGGAAGCTACAGTCCCCACTTCTAGATATGTGGACCCAGCGTAGTCTGCCAACAACTGAGTCACTGATTGCTGCACCAAATGTTTCCCAAAGGAAATCTTGGGTGTCAGCTAAAGAAGCTTACAAGGGCATCAGCACTAGCACATCTTCAGAATCTGTGAATCTGCCTACCACTATTGTAGGCACTGCAACCTCAACCAGGGATGAACTGGTCGTGGAGTTCGAATGTCCTCAGATAGACTGATATTATGAACTTTGCCATGTTGCACTCTTTTCCATAAATTCTGTCTTGACCCTGTAAGTTGTATATTAGAGTTTTCTTATATATGTGTGAAGGAACTTAAGGGAAGAGAAATGTGATTATATGGCCCTTTTAAGGGGTGATTCTGAGTCATGTGACTCATCCAGGACATATCAGAACAGAACATGTGAACCTCGACCAATGAAATAGTAAAGCGTGGGTCCGGGGAGGAGGAATTCTCATTGCAAGCCAGCGAATTGGTGGGACAAAACTGTATCAGTGTTGAGCTTATGTGTTCTGTTTTTCTGCTATTGTTTAATAAATCACCATTGTGATTTAAAACTTCCTCATTGTATTACCTCTCAATACAATAGGTCCCACAAAACCAGGTTTATGTGGGAGTGGGTGTGATTATACAGTTGGAGATGGGGTACATGAAGATTGGTTCCGAGAGTGGGATGAGCAAAAATATGATTGCTGTCTTTGTTTCAGTTATTTTAAAGTAATTGATTAACCTTAATTGGTTCAGTGCACAAGGTCATTACAGACATTTCCGATAAAGCCGATTCTGGTGGAGCCACAAGTCCAAGACTGACAAGAGCCGAGAAGATTCTGGAGAACTGTGTCATTTTGCTGAAGATTGTATTATTGATCTTGGATTGAGTGGGAGTTGCTGTTGGATGAGATTTGGTAGCTAAATCCTTGAGAAAAGATAAGAGCCTTTAATAAATTTAAATTTTAAGCTTTAAACAAATAAAATCTCACATTTGATTTTGCTGTATATTGTGGAAAACAAAATGAGTATTTTTGATGCTCAGGCCTTCATGAAGTGTCTCAGTGCCTTGAAGCAGTTGACGAAAAATATATTGAAGACAGAGCAAATGAGTATCTGCTTAAAATCAGGAGCCAGGAAGGCTGAGATAATTGTCACATGAGGTTTGAGAAAAAGAGAAGGTTGTTTCAGCTGGTGCCAGAAATTGAATTATAAAAAGGGAAATGAGACTATTTAAATAGAAAGGGTAAAATTGAAAAGAGAAATTAGAAAGGTCGAACTAGAAAGGCAAAAAAAAGGACAGAGATATAGAAAGAGACAGCGAATTGGAAAGAGAAAGGCTCAGATTATGTGAACTGGCAGTGAAAGGTAAGATAATAGCACTTTACAGTTTTTATTTGGTGAAGAATGTTCACTTAATTCCTATATTAATGAAGAGGAAATAAAAATAAATATACTTTGTGTCATCCAAGAAAATCACCACAAATCTGGATTGGCATAAACAACATTGGACTATGCTCTGAAAGAAAGTTTTGTAAAGGAAAACTTTGGAAGTGCACTCATTTCTTTCAGAACAGCACTCATGTGACAAAGACTACTACTCTCAATGCCTGTGTGTTGGTACCAGAGGGCTGCTGGAAATTTGACAAGGAAACAGGACCAGTTAGAGAGATTAGCGAGTGGATATGGGGGTAGGGTCTGGATGGGATTGTTGTCGGTGCAGACTTGATGGATGAAACAGCTTCTTTCTGCACTGTAGGGTTTCTATGATTTCTATGAGGACCAGGCCTATATGGTATTTGCAAGAGGAAAGGAAATGGCGCTTGAAAGGTGGTACAGATTATTGTGAGTTGAATAAGACTTTGGGAGCCTTGGGGAAGCGATTCTGATGGAAGAATTCTCAAAATGAGTCCCGTCAGTCACAAAGTTTTGCTTGGAAGAACATAAAGGCCCATAACTTCTAATCTCCCAACAGTTGTACATGGTAAGAATCCCAGAAGATGCACTGGGGAAACTCCTGGAAGTTTCCCACGCAAAACCTAAACAGGAATTGCCCAGGAAATTCACATTTCTGATTGGAAATTACCTTGAATTGGAAAGTATCCTATACTCTGATTTCACTTGGAGACTTGGGATGGTTTTGATTGTTCTAGCAGAATTGTTACCCAGGAAGAGTTAGAAGAATTCAAAGCACTTCTAACTCCTAGGTAACTGTAATACTGATCTCCACTCAGCCCCAACTGGACCCCTTTGCTACCCCACTCAACCCTCGACTGTCCTCCCACCATCCCTCCTCACCACTCCCAGCTACCTTCACCCCCAGACTATTTCCCACTCCTCTGACTACCATCCCAACCCCTGAATAACTCCCAACAATCCAGCTATCTAACAATGCCTAGACTAGCCCCCTGCACCCCTGATTACATCCAGAAACTCCCAGTCCTATTGTCTACTCTCCTGATCCCCTGACTGACCACCCAACCAAACCAACTAACCATTCAACCTACTCAATCCCCAAACCCATCATATTCTCCCAACGCTTCCTACACAATCCCTCCACTCTTCCAATGCTACACACTTAACTTATACCCTTGCCTTGTTCCTGGCTTCTCGAAGTGGCTGGGACCTTTAATCTTACTTGCCGTACATCAGCTAACACTGTAAAAAGTGAATGTGGCTTCCTTTTGACCAACTACTGCCTTTGACTGAGGACCTCAGGAACCTACTGCACAGCATGTTTCTGAGGTGATCAGAATCAGAGAGTCAGGCACAAATGTGCAGCTGTATTTTAGATACAAGGAACAGAGTGATGATCATACTGTGATTGTCACTCCTTGGAAAGTTCTGGACCAAAGTTCTTAAACACAGGAAAGCACTGTGATGGCAGATTATGAATTAACTTACAAGAACATTAGTAAAAGGCCAAATTGAAAAAATCCAAGAGAAATTGGAGAGAAAGGAAAACTGAAGAATATCTGGTTTTGTTGAGGCTCTGATTTGAGAACATTACCTCAGAGGGCATATCTAAGGCAGAGGTTGAAAAGATTCATGAGTGTTATTCTGTTAAAAATGACATTTTGATATGGAAGTGGACATGTCACCAGAGGCCAGTTGCTGAGGATTGTGCTGTAGTCTGTGAAATTGTTATCCTCCTTGTTACTGCAATGAGGTTTTGCGGATTATCCAAGAGATTCCAGTTGCAGACCATGGACATTCAGAAGACACAAGCTAGATTAATGATACTTTTTTTTGGCTGAAGATGCATAAAGACGTGGTTGACTTTTATAAGACATATCATGCATGCCAAATCAGCTTTGATCTTATTGAATGGTGGTGCAGACTTGAAGGACTGAGTGGCATAGTTCTGTTCCGAATTCATTTGCAAGATTGGGGAACTATAGCCAGCAATCAAGCCAGGCCAGTTAATACTGATATCTACATTTGATGAACTATTTAGTTCTTGGGTTCTGTGTTGGGCCCTTGCCTAATGCGAAATCAGGTCATAGGTATTTTCTGGCCATTATGCATATGTTCATTCGATTTCCAGTGGGATAAACATTGAAAAATATCACAAGGAAAGCTGTGAGTCACAGAATCCCCATAGTGCAGAAGAAGGCCATTTGGCCCATCAAGTCTGTACTGACTCTCCAAAAGAACATCTTACTCAGGCCCACCCCTCCCCCTCCCCCCTTTCTTGTGGATGGTACACACTGCTGCCATTGTGAGTTGGTGGTGGAGGGAGTTAATGTTTGTGGATGAAGTGCCACTCATGGACTGCTTTGTCCTGGATGATGTCAAGTTTCTTGAGTGCTGTTGGAGCTACACTCATTCAGGTAGTTGGAGAATATTACATCACACTTCTGACTTGTGCCTTGCAGGCATTGGGGAGTAAGCAGGTAGGTTACTCATCACAGGATTCCTGGCCACTGACATACTCATGTAGGTCCAGTATTTATAAGTCTAATTCAGTTCATTTCAGTTCAGTTTCTGGTCAATGGTTGCTCCCAGGATGTTGATCGTGAGGGATGCCACGGAAAGTCAAGAGACAATGGTGAGATTACCTCTTGCTAAAGATAATCATTGCATGGCACTTGGTGGCATGAATGGTGGCACAAATGTTACTTGCTACTTGTTAGCCCAAGCTCAGCTCTTGATGCATTTGGACATGGAATCCTCAGCATCTAAAGAGTTGCAAATGATGCTGAATGTTGTGCAATCACCAGCAAACATCCCCTCTTCTAACCTTATGATGGAAGGAAGGTCATTAATGAAGCAGCTGACGATGGTTGGGCCTCAGACACTACCCTGACAAACACCTGCAGTGATGTCCTGGAACTGAGATGACTGACTTCCAACAACCACAACCATCTTTCTCTTTCACCCCAAGAATCCCATTGACTGCTGTTTTCTAAGGCACTCTGATGCCACATTCAGTCAAGGGCAGTCACTCTCACATCTTTGGGGATCTTTTATTCATGTTTGGACAAGGCTATTATGAGGTCAGGAACTGAGTGACCCCGGTGGAATCCTAACTGAGCATCAGCGAGTGGATTGTTGCTTCACAAAAATGCCGCTTGTTCGCACTGTTGATGGTCCTTTTCATCATTTTACTGACAATCGAGAGCAGACTGATGGGTTTGTGGACAGGACATACCAGTGTTTTGGCTGTATTGGCAGTAAGAAGTCTCACAACACTAGGTTAAAGTCCAACCAGTTTATTTGATAGTAATCCCTCAAGCTTTCGGAAACGCTGTTCCTTTGTCAGGTGTGTGGAAGGTTCTGGTCACAGAATCTTCTTCAGAGTCTTCAACGCATCATTGATGAAGATGAACATCTCGCCAGCGCCATCCCCACACCCTCACTTCTTGCCTTCAAACAACCGCACAACCTCAAACAGACCACTGTTCGCAGCAAACTACCCACCCTTGAGGAGAACAGTGACCACAACACCACACAACCCTGCCACAGCAACCTCTGCAAGACATGCCAGATCATCGACATGGATGACATAATCTCACATGAGAACACCATCCACCGGGTACACGGCACATTCTCTTGTAACTCGGCCAACGTTGACTACCTAATATGCTGCAGGAAAGGATGTCCTGAACCATGGTACATTGGGGAGACCATGCAGACACTACGACAATGGATGAATGAACATCGCTCGACAATCACTAGGAAAGACTGTTCCCTTCCTGTTGGCGGTCACGGGCATTCAGCCTCTGATCTTCGGGTAAGCGTTCTCCAAAGCTGCCTTCTCGACACACAACAGTGCAGAGTCACTGAGCAGAGACTGATAGCCAAGTTCCACACACATGAGGGGATCTTGGGTTCATGTCGCACTATCTGTAACCCCCATGACTTGTCTGGGCTTGCAAAATCTCACTTACTGTCCTGTCTGGAGACAATACAATCTCTTTAACCTATGCTAATACTATCTCCACTCACATTGCCTGCATCGTTAAGACTTGAATAGCAAGATAGCTATAAAGGCTTGCATTCTAATCAGTATTCTGTAAACGGCGTGTGACTTTATATGCCCTTCTCTGATCAGAACATTCCACACACCTGATGACGGAACAGCGTTTCTGAAAGCTTGTGGGATTACTATCAAATGAACTGGTTGGACTTTAACCTGGTGTTGTGAGACTTCTTACTGTGTTTACTCCAGTCAACGCCGGCATCTCTACATCGTAACTGTATTGGAACAGCTTGGCTAATCATGTGGCATGTTCTGGAGCATAAGTCTTCAGTACTATTGCTGGAATATTGTCAACACTGATAGCCTTTTCACTATTAGAGGACCTTTGGTTAGTTAATGCAGTGCATTTTGTAGATGATACACATTGCAGTTACTATGCATTATGGAGGGAATTAAGTTTGAAGTTGGTGGATGGGGCCTGTCAAGCAGCTTGCTTTATCTTGGATGGTGTCAAAAACTTGTGAGCACTGCCCACAATTAGCAAGTATTCCATCATACCCCTGTTTTTTCTTTGAAGGTGCTCTTTCAGAGATTTGGTACAGACTTGATGGGCTGAATAGCTTTCTTCTGCACTATAATGATTCTATGATTGTAATATTTTTCAATGTTCATCTCACTGGAAATCGAGTAACCAAATGCATCATGGCCGGAAAATACCTATGACCTGATTTAGTCAGGCTCAGGGAAATCAGGGAGTGAGTTATCCAAGATGGGATTCCCAGTCTCTGACGCGTTCTTGTAGCCACAGTATTTATATGGTTGGTTCAGCTCATTTTCTGGTGAATGCTAACCCTAGGAAATTCATGGCAAGGAATTCAGTGAGAGTAATGCCACTGAATGTCAAAGGGCGGTGGTTAGATTCTCTCTTCTTGGGGATGGTCATTGCCTGCACTTTGTGGTGTATGAACGTTCCTTGTCACTTATCAGCCCAAGCTTGAAAGTTGTGCAGGTCTTGCTGTATATGAACAATGACCACAGACTGCTTCAATATCTAAGGAGTCACATGTTGTGTGAATATCATGCAATCATCAGTGAATATACCCACTTTTGACCTTAAGATAGAAGGAAATTTGTTGATGAAGTAACTGGAGGTGGTTGGGCTGAGGCCACCACCCTGTGGAGCTCCTGCAGCAATGTCCTGGGAGAAAGATGAACGTCTTCCAACAACCACAACAATCCCTGTTTCTCCTCGGTATATCTAGCCAGTGGAGTTTTCCCCCTGATCCCTACAGACTCCAGTTTTGTTGAGGCTCCTTGATGCCATATGGAGACAAATGCTGATTTGATGTCATGGGTAATGAATCTCACGTCACCTCTTGAGTTAAGCTCTTTTGTCGATATTTGGATCAAGGCTGCAATGAAGTCAGGAGCTGAGTGACTCTGACAGAAGCCAAATTCAGCATCAGTGAGCAGGTTATTAGTGAGTAAGTGCCACTCGATAACACTGCTGGGGACACCTTCTATTAATTTATTGATGATCAAGAGTGGACTGATCGATGCAAGGTAATTGCCAGGTTCGATTTGTCCTGGTTTTTATGTACCAGACATGCCAGGGCAATTTTGCACATTGTTGGGTCGATGCCAGGGCTGTAGCTGTACTGGAACAGCTTGCCTAGGGGTAAGCTTTAGCTTTGTCTTTTGCATTGACGTGCTGGGCTTTCCACCATTGAGCCTGGGGTACTACTTGAGCTTTCTCTCCCAGTTCGTTGCTTATTGCCCACTACCATTCACGACTGAAGTGGCAGATTGCAGAGCTTAGGTCTGCTCTGTTGGTAGTAGAATTGCTCAACTGTGTCTCACATGTTGCCACTGTATGGCAAATAGTCCTATGTTGTAACTTCATCAGGCTGACACCTCATTTCTGAGTGTGCGTGGTGCTGCTCCTGGCATGCTTTTTTGCACTATGCATTATCCAGGGATCAATATCTTGTTTGCAGGTGTCCTGCTAATTGAGGTATAGATTCCCAAGGGATTGTGATCATGTGGCCAGCTCGCTGTATGGAATGTCTTTGGTTATAAGGCCATTATACATTATCCATCTGAAGAACATGACCAAACCAGCTGCTGGCTTATCAGTGGAATTAGCACCCTCCACATTCTTGGAGGTAGTAATACTGTCTTACCAAGAGATGTTGAGGATATGTTGGACACCGCAAATTTGCAAATTGTTTAGCCTTTCTTTGCTCACCATATATTGTTCAGGTCTCACCACTATAGACAAGTACACTGAGGACACAGGATTGGTTGATGGCAATTGGTGTTCACATTCAGCTTGCCACTCTCAGATTGGATATAACAGCTACAGCTTTTGTGATGTGTGAGTTGATTTCAGCATTAAGTGACAGATTGTTGGTGATTGTGGAACCAAGATATATAAAATTATCAATAACCTGCAGCATCACATTATCAGTGTTGGTAGATGGCAGTAACATCCAGAATTATGTCACTGGTCTTCCTGAGGCTGATGTAAAACCGAACTCTCTACAGTCATGTGAGAGTTTGCTGACTTTGCTGTTGAAGGAGTCCCTCGGCATGGAATATATTGGCAGCATACAGCAATTCTCCAATGAAAACAAGGCACAATTTTGTCTTGGATCACAGGTGAGCACAGCTGAATAGTTTTCCTTCAGTATTGGTATGTACGTAGATACCTCAGTAGATGATGTGGAGGCAAATGACAGCAGCATAAAGAAGAAAAAACTAAAGAGTGTCAGTGCCAGAACACACTTCTGACTCCACTGTGCATGTTAAAGGCTTTCAATGCTGCCCCATCACAGCTGACCTTACCTATCAAGCTGTCATAGAAAGAGAGATTTTCAAGTTCTGAAACCACACAGGAATTTTGTTAGATGTATTGATCTACAGTCTGATAAGGGCACACCCCTTGTTTTTGGGATTAGTTAGGTCTGTTGCAATTGTGCAGTTGTCCTTGTTCTTGCTCAAGGACACAATCTTTACATCATTCATATTGTAAACATAGCTCCCTCCCTCCAGTAAAGATACAGAAGTTTTTGCTGATGCTGGAGGAATGTGAGTTTTTTGTATTTGTTGAGATTAGGTATTACGTCATCTGCACCTGAAGCTCTGCCCATGATAAGTGAGTCATAGCTTTGCTAAGCTGCTCCACTGTTGGTTTGCTACCCAATTCTGCCACGGCAGATAGGATCTCTACGGTACATAAAGCTTCTTTGATGACCGTGTTCTCCTTAGATTACAATTCAAAGTGCTCTTCCACCCATTTCTCTAACCGTTTATTGCAGTCAATGGTGACCCACGCCACCCCAACTTTATTTTTAATGCAGCTATTTTCTTTGCTGATTGACCAGTTGCCTTTTTGATTTCTTCATACATGCCCCTAGCATTCCCTGTGTTGAAGGACATCCAGATATTCTTGCAAAGTTGTAACTAGGAATCACTGGTACACCATTTAGCAGTCTGTTGGATTTTACTTTGAGCAGATCTCAGTGCATTTATAATCTTCCAGCTCTGATTTCTCTTGTAATTAATGAAGGCAAACCACTTGGTTTCTATGAAGTTAGCATCAAACCTGTCAGCATTTTACTGTTCTTGCTTCCAATATGTTGGGAATGTAGTACTGAAGGTAGTGTTTTGAATTATGTTCCCTTTCTACACTCTGTGTAGGAAAACTGAAGAGATGCATGTTCAATCAAGTCAATGAACTGTTGTTTTTATCTGAATAGGTGATATGGCTGATGTTGATATGGGGAATGATCAATAACACATTTTGTGCTATGGTAGTTGTGTGCATTGAGAATGTTGTTCATGGAGTTATGTCTGGTGTTGATCAGACCTAGCTGATCCCAAAGCACTGATCTTGGATGGCTCCAGGACACCTTGTGGTTGTTATGTATTTGTCATTTTGCTACATATCGTATATTTCTAATTTATCTCAGAACAATGCAGAAATGATACTGACTCCAAATCTACAACAGGTTTATTTACAATATATTAAAACATCTCAGAAACTTATGGGATTTATACACATACACACTGGACAGAATTTTACAAGAAAAATTCTAAGTGCCAAGCTAGTGTGAAAATGGGAGTGGTTCAGATCTGTTTTTTGGGCGAGTCCAAAATCACAATTTTATGCACTTTTTCAAGTAAAAATAGGTCTAGACCATTTCTAGCCACGAGTTGGAGTGGATGAGGTTTAAATTGCTAGCCAGCCTGCTGTACAGCAGTGGGAGCTATTGCTCATGTGCAGAAACTGTCAGGTTTGAGAGAGAGAGACATGTCAGGCCTCTGCTGCTGCTGTGGTCTTGACCCAGCACACCTCCGCTCTCCCTACCAGCTATTGCGGGGGTCCGCAGCTGATTGCGAACCCCACATCATCCAAAAATATAGTCCCCCTACCGCCCAGACAGATTGCCTCCCTACCAGTCATGATGCAGAGTTGCATCGGGCGCCTGCTCCCCCACTGCAGAGTCGCAGTGGGTCCCCTCCCACCAACAACCCCCTGAACCGATCATGAAGCAGAGAGATAGCAGGCCCCCTCCCTTCCTACCCCACTGGCCCACCCCAGCCTGGCCTTGCTCTCTTCAGGCCCGCTCTGTAGGCCCTACCCACTGGTACTGCCCAGTGGGCATTGCCAAGATGTCCAATGGGTAGTGCCAAGGTGCCCAGTATGCAGTTCCAAGATGTCAGCTGGCATTGCTGGGTTGGCACTGCCCAGGGGGAACCCTCTTGCCCTCTACTTCCCTGGAGGGGGCCCTTGCTGGAGAGAACCTCTCCCAGCGAGACCACAAAGGCAAGTGAGCTAAGATGCTTGTGTCTGGCGCTCATTAAATCCATATCAATGGCATTTCAAATAAATTGAAATAATTTATTCAGCCTCTCACTGGAAATGGGCAGGAGGCTGAATGCGCCAGATATCCAGTGCTAGGAAGATGCGAGACGCAAGAAATTGGGCGCAAATCTGATTTTTGGCTGTCGGGTGACTTTACTGGTTCACCCCAGCCCGATTCAGTCAGCCAGAATAGTTTTTTTTTCCAGAAAGTTCTCTGTTTAATTAGGTCTCTTGGTCATCCACAGTCTTAAATAATCAAGTACAGCTACAAAGATAAGAAACTGAAATAACCAAATAAAACATGGCAATAGATTGTTATCAAACCATTGAACCAGAGGTGTGGTTTGTTCTGAAATAAAGCGTCAGTTGAATGATGTTCATGGAATAGGAGGGTCATACTTCGTGGTCCACACCCACACTTGTATTGAAATTCCCTATTTGTGTGTTCTAATTCAAAATTCTGCTGAGAGTAGTGTCAAGCTCCTCATAGAACTGATAGTTTTGCCTTTGTAGTATAGCACAGCTTTGGGACATAGATATTCATAAACAGATACTCATAACCAGGTAGAGTCAGCACAGTTTCATAAAGGTGAAATTGTAGAATCTGACAGTTCAGTACTAGGCCATTCAGCCCATCGAGTCTGCACCAATCACAATCCTACCAAGGCCTTATCTCCATAACCCCATGTATTTACCTTAGCTAGTCCCCTGACACTAAGTGGCAATTTAGCATAGCCAATCCACCAAATCTGCACATCTTTGAACTGTGGGAGGAAACCGGAGGACCTGAAAGAAACCCATGCAGACACGGGAAGAATGTGCAAACTCCATACAGTGTGACCTAAGCCTGGAATCTAACCCAGGCATTATGAGGCAGCAATGCTAACCACTGTGTGAGAATGCCACCATGCTACCCCATGCCTAAGAAATTTATTAGAATTCTTTGAGGTGGTAATGGACGATATACATAAAAGAGTACACGTAATATACTTGACTTTCCAAGAAATAATCGATAAGATACTGTACAAAAGACTACTTAACAAGCTAAGAGCCCATGGTGTTGGTGGTGGTATATTATCATGGGTATAAGATTGGCTAACTAATAGAAGAAAGGGAGTTGGGATAAGAAGGGCACTTGCAGAATGGCAACATGTAATTAATGGGGTGTCAAAGGGATCAGTGCTGGGACTACAATTTTTGACAATATACATTAATGACTTGGACAAAGGAAATGGTATTATTGGCAAATTTGCAGATGGCACAAAAGGTGGGAAGACAAGTAGTGAGAATGACACAAAGGGCCCTATTTTACCATTTTGATTCTAAGTGCTGGATGGACTTGAAACTGCAAGTGTTTCAGATGTAACTTTTAGACCCCCACACGCACTCTGCTTGAAAAAATATCAGCGATTCTGAATTGCACTGCACAAACCTGGCACCCCCAACTGTGCATGCATGGAAAAAAAAGGATGGAATGCGGCTCCCTTGCCATATCCCTCCCAGGTCGGATAATGCCTTCCTCTGGCCCCCACTGACACTGCCCCACCCCCACAACATTACTGACCCCTTTATCCCCCCATCTGTTCTGCCACCCAGACCAATTTCGGACCCCTCTCCTCCTGATGGTAGAATCTGGCCCAAAGATTCTACCGTGGGATATAGACAGGTTAAATGAGTGGGTGAAAACTTAGTAGATGGAATATATTAAACCCGATTTCATCACCAAGTTGTCCCCGCTTTCAGGCGCAAAAACTTGGTAAAGTCGGTTGTGAGATGAGTCACGCGATCCACGCCCACCTCCACGCCTATTCTCCCTTTATTAATGGATGAAAATGACCACTGTCGGCACTACACCTAAATGGGCGCAACAGCAATTTAAAGGCGTTTGCATGCATTTAAATTGATTTAATGAGCTGCATGCCCAAACTTACCGGCACTATCCCCTTTACCATCATGATTCGGTGTGAAACAGACATGGCCCGCAAAGGTCCGATTCCAATGCTCCAGCTTCTAAGGAGGTAAGTTCAGAGCTTCCAGTGGCTCTCTGATTCAGATAGGTAGTGGGTGGGGATGGGGGTGGAGGCGGATCAGATGGCTCTCTGGTGGAGGAGAGGGAAGAAGGTCAAATGGCTCTCTGGTGGCGGGGGAGGAAGGTGGGTCACATGACTCCCTGGTTGGAGGAAGGAAGGTTGGAGGAGACCAGGTCAGCTGGCTCTCTGTTGGGGAGGGAGGGAGGTGAGTCAGATCGCTCTCTGGTGGGGAGGCGTTGAGGGAGGTGGGTCAGATAGCTTTCTGTGGGGAGAGGGAGGTGAGTCATTTGGCTCTCTGGTAGGAGGGACGGAGGGAGGTGGGACAGATGGCTCTCTGGTGGAGGGGAGGGAGGCGGGTCAGATGGCTGTCTGGTGGGAGGGAAGGACATGGGTCAGATGGCTCTCTGATGGGGGGAGGGAGATGAGTCAGATAGCTCTCTGGTGGGGGTTGTGGGAGGTGAGTCAGATAGCTCTCTGTGTGAGGAGGGGTGAGGGAGATGGGTCATTTGGCTCTCTGGTGGGGGGAGGGAGGCGGGTCAGATGGCTCTCTGGTTGGGGTGGGGGTTGGGGGAGGGGCAGTTGGGGGTCCGCTGCCACTCTATGTGTGATCAGTGGGGGGAAGGGGGGTTCTGCTATCACCCTGTGTGTGATCAGTGGGGGTGGGGGGAAAGTGGGGCAGGGGACCACAATCGGTCTGGTAGTGGGGCGGGTGGGATGAATAAGGGGGATAGTAATGTTGTGGGGGTGGAGTAATGTCTTTGGGGGACATTATCTGGCCTGGGAGCGATGTAGCAGGAGAGCATTTGTCTAATGTTTTTCAATGTGCGTGCACAGTTAAAGGCTCTGATCAGAGCTATAGTGTTTCAGGTACAATAAGCCCCACGCTCAGGATTCTGCAGCGTGATTCAGAATTGCTGCTATTTTTTCAAGCAGAGTGCATATGAGAACGGGTCTGAAAGTTGGATCTGAAACAGTCCCAATTTCAAATCCGCCCAGCACTTCAAAATAAAATGGTAAAATAGGGCCCATTGTAGGAAAATGTGAAGTTATGCTTTTTGGTCAGAAGAATAAAGGAGCTGAAAACTATTGAAATGGAACCCGCAGAAAGCTGCAGCTCAGAAGGGTTTGGGGCTTCTAAATCACAAAAAGCTAGTATGCAAGTTCAGCAGATAATAGAGAAGGCAAATGAAATGCTAGCCTTTATTTCAAAAGAATGGTGTATTGAAATAGAGAAGTCGCGCTAAAACTATACAAGGCACTAGTTAGATCACACCAGGATGACCATGAACAGTTTTAGTCCCCTTATCTAAGGAAAGGCTTAACATAGAAACTAGGAGCAGCTGTGGAGCACTCGGCTCTTCAAGCCTGCTCCACAATTCAGTATGATCATCTCCGTTGATGCCATTAAAATATAAAAATGGAACTATCTCTTTCTTGAATGCATTCAATGACTTAGCCTCGACAGCCCTTTGTGGTCAAAAATTCCACAGGTTCACCACTCTTTTAGTGAAGACATTTTTCCTCATCTCAATCCTAAATGGTCTATCTCGTATCCTGGGATTGTGTCCCCTTGTTCCAGATTCCCTAACCATGGAAAACATCCTCTCTGTATCTAGTCTGTCCAACTCAGCCCCGCCAACTCCTGTATCAACCTAGTGAACCTCCAATGCACTCTCGCTGCCCCATCACTGGCCTTCTGGGCAGCACAGTGGTTGGCACTGTTGCCTCACAGTGCCAGGGGCCTGGGTTCAATTCTGGCTTTGGGTCACTGTCTGTGTGGAGGTTGCACATTCTCCATTTGTCTGTGTGGGTTTCCTCTGGATGCTTCGGTTTCCTCCAGTCTAAAGGTGTGTGGGTTAGGTTGATTGGCCATGCTAAATTAACCCTAGTGTCAGGGGGATTAGCAGGATAAATATTTGGGGTTACTGGAAGAGGGCCTGGGTGGGATTGTAGTCGGTGCAGACCCGGTAATCCTTCTACACTGTAGGGATTCTATGACTTGCCTTCGAGGGTGTCACACCTCTTGCTTGAGTGAGAATAACGTAGACCCAAAGGTGGGATAAAAAATATAAGCATGCAATGACAAATTTGAGCAAAGGTGTTTTTTTATACTCCAGATCTCAGTACAAAAGATTACAATATAAAAAAAGGCATTTTGAATGGCCAAAACAACAATGAATCAAACACAAAACATGCACTTCAGCAGTATGGTTTTACAGGTACATGCTACTGTCTCAGTTCTAAGTGTCGAAACATACACCCCTTTTGCACACAAAATCTCCCTAGCACAGAGATCTGAGCATGTGCAATTTTTTGACGAGACAAGAATAAATAAGAAAAACAAGCTAAATAAAATATATAATGTCAAATGTCAAGTAAATGAGTTGTATTGAGGCTATTAAGATGGTGCCAGAAAAGTTCAAGATGTATTTATTATTGTCACAAGTAGGCTTACATTAACACTGCAATGAAGTTACTTTGAAAATCCCCTACTTGCCACACTCCGGCACCTGTTCAGGTATCCTGTGGGAGAATTTAGCATGGCCAATGAACCTAGCCAGCATGTCTATTGTACTGTGGGAGGAAACGGGAGCACCCCGAGGAAACCCATGCACACATGGGGAGAACACGCAGACTGTACACAGACAGTGACCCAGCTGGGAATTGAACCCGAGTCCCTGGCGTTGTGTTGCCCACAAGTACATCCTTTCATAGGCAGGGAAACCAAATCTGCACGCAATACTCCAGGATCCTGTATAACTGCAATAAATCCTTCCTACTTTTGAATTGAAATCCTATCACAATATAGGCCAGCATACCAGCGGAGGCAATGGCCTAAGTGGTATTATCGCTAGACGACGAATCCAGAAACTCAGCTAATGTTCTAGGGACCCAGGTTCGAATCCTGCCATGGCAAATGGTGGAATTTGAATTCGACAATAAAAAAAAAGCTGGAATTAAGAATCTACTGATATCATGAAACCATTGTTGATTATCGGAAAAGCCCATCTGGTTCACTAATCCCTTGAGGAAGGAAATCTGTCTATCTTACCTGGTTTGGCCTCTATGTGACTCCAGAGCCATGCAATGTGGTTGACTCATTAAACTCCAATGAATTCTGAAGAACCAAAGGTTGAACTTAAATGCCCCCATTTTAAAGGGGTTAGTGGTTCTTGCCTTGAGAGATCTTCAGTCTGGTAAGGCTCTGGGGTCTGATGGTTTTGGGAGTGAATTTTATAAGGAATTTAAAGACTTGTGAATAGATCCCCTCATTGGTATGTTTACACATTTATTCAAAGCAGTCTCAGTCCCTTTGAGAAGCAAGTATCTCCTTGATTTTGAAGGCAGACAAGAACCCTGAGGAATGTACAACCTATGGGCTATTTTTACTCTTAAATGTAAATTTGAAATTGTTGTATAAAACACTGGTGTTGTATCTAGAATATTCCCCTTCATTATCCAGGGCGATTAGACTGGGTTCATAAAAGGCCGAAATTCATGAAACAATGTTAGGAGGTTATTAAATATTATTCAGGTCTTCCAAAAGTAAGGGTTAGATAGTTTAGTCATATCATTAAATGGAGAGAAAGCATTTCACCTGGTGTAGAGGAATTATTTATTCTATGTTCTTCAGGAATTTGGGCTGGGGAAGGGAGAGTGGTGTTTGTTAAGTGGACACTTTATAAAAATCCATTGGCAGCAGTTCTTACTAATGGTTTTAAGACTGAACAATTATCCAATACTGGGAACCATTTGAATCTCTGATTTAAATCACAGACTTTGAATGGTTCAGACTAGTTATCCAGGAAAGGGTAGAAACATTATCTTCTCAGAAACACTTCTAACTCCTGGGCAACTATAGTACTCCCGCTCTTCCCCACCACTCCCGCCATGCCCCCTCTAATGGACCACACAGGATACATCTTCCACTCCCCAACAACCCTCCTAACCCCACAACTCCCCTCCTAAACCCTACATTCCAGCCTACTACCCCTCTGACTACCATCCTGACCCCAACAGGACTTCCCTACTACCCTCCTGATATTCCAACTAAATCTCACCACTCAACTACCCTCCAGATACCCTGACAAATCTTCTCCCATCCCGACTATCCCTCCAGTTATCACTCCTGCCACTGACCAGCTGAATCCCCTCATACTGACCATCAGATCCATCCATGACTACTCAATTCTGCCCCACTAACCACGCAACCACAGCACCCACCAACCTTCCAAACACCCCATGGAACAACTAATGTCCAATGATATCCAACAAAACATCGAACCCCTCTCTACTGACATCTAACTTCCCCTTCCTTATCCTACCCACTTCCCTTACAAACTTACCTTCTCCCTGGCTTGTCAAAGTGGCTGGACTTTTAAATTTAACTGCTTTATGGCAGCTATTGCCTTTAAAAATGAGACATGGCTTTCTTTTTCCCAACACTCCTGCACTTGATAGGAGTTCATCGCACTACTCTCACCCAGCCCAAGTCAGAAGGTTAGGCAAGAAAGCTGTGGCTACATTTCAGTGTAATTCAATAGGAGCGGAGTGCCACCCCACGGATGTTTAGGCTCATAATACTGAAATCACATGCAGTTAATCAGTCAGAATTGCATGATGCCCAAAGCACCCAAGATCATAAGTATAGAGTAAATCTACTCAGATTTACATAGAAATTACAATGTGGAAATAAATTGTTTGGCCCAACAAGTCAATAATTGTGCATCTAACAAAGTCTCCTTAAGTCCATGTGCACCACTTTGTTTTGACATGAAAGTGAGTATTAACCTCAAAAGGAATCACAAGCTTTGCATGCTTACTTAAAATTTCAAGTCTGACGTTTTTAAAAAACCACCCTCAAATCTTATGCATGTTAGCTGAAGGTAATGTTTGTACATCATCAATCTTACCTAAACAAAGGAGAGAACTATGTAATGAATCATCACATCATCCTTGTTCACATTCTAATTTCAAAGTGTTAGAGACAGAATTTTGGAGGATCAGTTGGTTGCCTTGTCAATGAAATGATCAAATATGAACCATATGAAAGCTGAATATGATTGCCTTCAACAAGCAACAGTGTCAGGCCCTTAAACAAACCTTTGTAGCAGGAGGCATGTCTCCATCTGCAGTGATTGTCTTTAATTCAATTTTTTCTGCTTTCTTCTCCTCATCTATTGGTTGTTTCTCATTATCTGCTGACTTTTCTGGGCTGGAGTTCCTAAAAACATAAACAGTTTTTTTCTGAGAAAACTTGCAGAAAAGTTAACATGGAATATAAACGTAACTTGTACAATGTAAAACACTAAATTACAGTAACAAAAAAGTTGCTGAAAAAATCCTTTTTCATCTGTATGTGTATGAAGCAAATTTTCTACACACATGTAAGACTCTTCCATCTTTGCAAAGGTTATACAGGATTTGCATATCAATATGAATGCCATGTCCATGTGCTAATTCAACATTGCTAGCCTATTCACAAATGTCAAGGCTACTGTAGACATCTGTACTGCATCATAATACCATGGTGATTTAGATGCACTACAATGTCTGAATCTGTAGTCATTGAACTCATATAGTTGAGTTCAGTTTTAATACCACTATATATGTCCAAATAGATGGTTTTACCATGGGATCCCATTTAGACCCAGGTCTCTCAAACACCTTTATCAGTTTTGACATAAAATGCATCCTCGAAGGATTGGCACTTAACCTCCTATTTCTTGCATAGTTCTGACATGTAGATAATATGCTTTCTATGTTCAAATAGCTGCATAGGAACACAGGAACAGGAGCAGTTGATTCAGCTCCTCAGGCTTGCTTTGCCATTTACCAGATCATGGCTTATCTCTTACCTCAACACCTTCTTCCTGCACTCTCCCTCTATCCCTTAACATTATTGGTATCTCAAAATTGATCAGTCTCTGCTTTGAACACACTTAATGACTGAGCCACAGTCATCATCTGGGGTCAAGAATTCCAAAGATTTATCACTCTCTGACTGAAGAAATTCCTCCTCATTTGAGTCCAAAATGGCTTATCTCATTTTGTGACTGTGTTCCTCAGTGTTAACCCCCCAATCGAGGGAATATCCTTCCAGCACCTACCATGTTGAACCCTGCAAGAATTTTGAACACTTAAATGAGATCACCTTTCATTCTTCTAAATTCTTGAGGACATAGGCCCAGCCTCCTAATCTATCCTCATAGGATGATCCCACCTTCCCTGGGATTAGTCTGGTGAACCTTTGTTGTACTTCCTCTCTGGCTGGCATATCCTTCCTAAGATAAAGAGACCAAAACTGTACACAAAACTGCAGCTGTGTCTCACCAAGGTGCAATACAGCTGCAGCAAGTCTTCCTTTTTGCTGTACTCAAATCTTGCAATAAGGGTTTTCAATCCATTTGCCTTCCTAAGTTTTTGTTGCGCCTGCATGTTAGCTTTCAGTGATTTATGAACAAGAACATCCTGACCTCTTTGGACATTAACATTTCCCAGTATCTCTCCATTGAAGAAATATTTTGCATTTTCGTTTGTCCTACCAAAGTGTATTATTCCATATTTTTTCCACATTATTCCATCTACCATATGCTTGTCCACACACCCAGTCTGTCTAAATCTCCATAAAACTTCTTTGCATTGTCCTCACAACTCACATTCTCACCAAGTTGTGTGCCATAGCAAATTTGGAAATATTACACTTGGTCCTCACATCCAAATCACTGATACAGGTTGTGAATGGCTGTGGCCAAATACTGATTTTTGTGATATCCTATTAATCATAGCCTGTTAGTATCTAATAGGTTCTGTCGATGAATTTTAAGTACCCGGTAGCTTAAGGCAAGAACATGGGTATTAATTGGTTAATTGTACTCAAATGTGTACCTAAAGAGTCAGCCAGCACTGGGTGTCTAGTGTGAGAATGCATACTGTTATTATGCAACATGGGTGGTTCTCTCCACTCATAGGATGCCATCAAGCCAAAAAGACATTTTGCCTGAGAGTAATGTGGAATATGAATTTCAGTGCTGTTTTAATGCCAGTTATATAGGTCACACATCTGAATAACTTGTGGATTGTACCAAACAGCATGTCCCTTTGGCTGTTCACAATAGACAAAGTACTGACCATACACAACTAGTTTATACTTGCAAAACTTAAACCATAGTGTTGAACATTAGATGTGATTCCACAATTAGATAATACTTGCTAAACCATCCAAATTGTGCTGAAAACTAATTTAAGATCATTAGTTGGAATTGCAGTGAGGCTCACTTACACATACCGGAAGCCACATATATTCACACACGGGGCCCTGCTCTTTACAGACTGAAGACACATGTCCAGTTTTACACCTTTCCCATCTAAACAATAGCCTTGGGACCACCATTGCCTGGTTTATTTCCCATTGGCAATGCCCCAACCATTTAGAGTCAACTTGTCTGGTTTGAATTTGAAACAAAAGCATGACAGTTAATAGTTCTCTGCTGCATTCTCCATGGCAACCCTTCTTCAAATCAGAGTCCACTTGCCAACCAACTAACACTCTCTTCTCAGGCGGTATAAATTGTTGTTCTCTTTACTGTTAGTTTATCTTGCGTAGCTATCCTAATGAGTGCAAGATGAAAAACTCTGACAGTATATCTCTTTTTTTAGAAACAGTTGAATCAAGGGGCTTTAGACTAAAAAACTAATAAAAATGGCCTCCACAATGTACAATCAGACAGGGAGCAAAATATCACTGAAATCATTACCTGGCTAGTTTTCTGCGCTCCTTTTCTTCTTCTTCCTCCTTCTGGGCAGAAGTCAAACTTTCAGCATCAGCCAGATTGTCCACAGCGATGGCCAAGAAGACATTTAATAATATATCTGTTTGTAGGCAGAGTCAAGGTAATTATAGTTTCTGATTACTGCAACATTTAGCAAGACATCGGGCTAGATTTTACCAATTGGAGGCTAAGGGCCGGATCCAGACATAAAATGGATCTGAGCCCAGAATCCTGTTCCAGCGCGCCCATACACTTTTTGCTGGCTCCGGTCTGCGCTGTGGGCGGGGCTTAGCGCTGCCAGAACGATCGGAGCTCTGAACTGCGCATGTACAGTTTGAAAAAAATCTGAAACAGCACAGCCGGGTGCGAAAGATAAAAACAGCGGAGAGAGCCGGGGGGAGGGGGGAACGAGCCGCGATCGGACCCACCTTGGAGGCAGGCCCCCCTGGCAGACGCCCCCCGATCAGACTCCCCCAGGGAGGCAGCCTCCCCCCCATGATCAGCAAACGCCCCCCCCCCCAGATGGAGGCAGGCCCCTCCGGCAGACCAGCCCCCCCCATGGCCAGACTTTCCCGGGGAGCGGGACCCCTCCCCAACCCCCATGATCCAACACCCGGGGAGGCAGGCTCCCCCTCGGCAGAGCACACCCCAACCTACCTGGATTGCTGCTCTCACTCCACTACCCTTCTGTCCTGCACTCGTTGATGTGGAGATGCTGGCGTTGGATAGGGGTCAACACAGTAAGAAGTCTCACAGCACCAGGTTAAAGTCCTGTTGGAACTTAACCTGGTGTTCTGAGACTTCTTACTGCACTTGTTGGAAAGCCTGCAGCACCTTCCTGGCCTTTCGCTGGTGTCTGCCAGAGGAGTGGGGTGGGCTCAGATGGATCTCTGGTTGTGGGGGTGGTGGAAGGATGCGAAGGATGTTCGAGGAGGATGGGCTTCGCAGGCTCCCCTGCAGAATAGGAATCCACTTTGGATTTTTATCCTGCAGGTTGGTAACAGCGCAGATCCGAATCGGATCCAAAGACGGTAAAATGGGATTTGGTGGTAGAGTTGGGCGCGCAGTTCAGTAAGTCGATTTAAATGCATGCTGATGGTCGCCCGATTGGGGTGCGGACCGGATCCGCGCCCAAATCAGGTGTCAGTAAAGGCACAATCTGCTTGGTTTCGGGTGCAGATCGCGTTGCAGGCCCGACGCCTGAACTTACCATGATTTCGCGCCCGTTCGGGCCCATTGTCTATATAACTATGCAATAACATTGTCACATATTGTGGTATGCTGTATTGAAGTTTCTTTTCCAAATGCTGAAAATATGCATGATTTTGTAATATCAAAATAAAATTTGATCTGTATTTCATCCTAAACAGTTCAAAATTATATGTGGAGCAAAAATGTCCAGAACTACATGGTTTTGCAATTAAAGATGGTGATTTCAAAATCCCAGTCATTTTGTTGCAATTATACTTTATCGTAAAATTGGTGATTATTTCAACAACCTGGTTAGCTTTCACAATTCCAATAACTGCGTTCTTAAAATCCTGTCATAACCTGAATCAAGGGTGTTCTTCATCGCAGAAAGATACAGTTCCCACAGATGAAGAGGATGATGAAGTAAATACAGACCAACATTCCTGGGAAAGATGGTCCTCCATATGCCCTTATCCCATCATACATCACGGAGTTCCAGTCTTCACCTGTCAGGATCTACAGAAAACACAAAATGGAAATCTCTATCATAAAAACAGATGAATAAAGGAAGGATACAAAATTCTTTCATTTTGGTCCATTAATACATTCCAGGGATGGGACAAGGCTGAAATAACTCACACTTGACTGGTGTTTGGGAGTTCTGTACCTCACAATACTAAATAAGTATTTTTTCATTAAATTATCATGTCATTGACACAAATATTAATTTGGATGAATTAGGATATCATGCATGAATGTATGGGCACAAAACCTGTTTGAGAAAATGCAGAGTTATAAGAACAGAATCAGAGTTTTCACAGACCTTTAAAGCAGTTCCATCATTCTAATAAGTCAACCTCTCAAATACTGTTCAGCATACTACTCAATCATCTACACCACAACTTAATTTAAGCACCTTGGCCTGGATCTTCCTGGAGACTCTGGGATATATCCAAAATGGATGATGGACTCCGCATCCAGAAATCCCATCTCCATATCCTGCAGAAACCATTTTCGCTTATGGCTTATTAAGATCATCCTTTAACATTTTAAACTTGATCAAATATAAATTAAGTTAATGAAATCTATCCTCATAATTAAACCCTTTAAAACTTAATCTCAACCTAGTGAATCTGTTTTGTAGCTAAAGCAAATACAACTTCCCTGAGGTGCAGAAACCAAAACCAAACATGGTACTCCAAAAGGGGTGTGCCCAAGGCTGTATTCAATTGAAACATCACTTCTTCACTGTGCATTCCAACTCCCTTGAGATGAAGGCCACTATTTGTCTTTTTGATTTATTTTGTATACATGCATTAACTTACAGCAATTTTTATACATAAATCTCTTCAATCCTCCACAGTTTATATTCTTTAACCATTAAGAAAATATATTTATTTGTATTCCTTACATCCAAAATGGATAACTTCACACTTTCGCACATGGGACTCCAACTTCTATAGTTTGGCCCAATCACTGTGCGGAACCATTGAACATAATCCCTAGCACTTTTGGATTAGGAACCCAATTAACTCATTTGCATAAATTGTCAAAGTTCTTTAACTAAGCCATGGCATTAGCATTCCACCTTGGAATTAGGGAAAAAGGGTGTGATGATACATTCATTCTGTCAAAGGAAGGATTTTTAATGAAAGGAACCACAGCATCAGTTACAAGAGCTCACTAAAACTTTGACTTTTGAGGCTGAAGCTGTTTCAGGAACGAAGAGGAGACATGGGAAGGCTGCTCCCCAGGTTTCTCACCCTTATTTGAGAGATCTACTATGGGATGTGAGTGGCTGTGGCAGTAGCCCTCAGCGGCACTGTAAGAGGACAACTTCTCTAACCAACCAGACGTAGATGAGCAGTGGCCAAGGAAGACAACAGCAACACTGTGGTCTTTCCAACCTGTCAGCAGTGCACCAAGAGGATCCAGAACCTCTGGAAAATGGAAGAGGTGAGTGGCATAATACTTTCATGTGCTCAGCTCCACATTCTGAGTTTCCCAACCATTCTTTTCATGTAAACACATCCTGCAACACCATTCCTTTCTCTGCAGGCACCTCACATCCCCATCTGAGTATCCAATAATTACACTCACTCTCAGCCTAAATCCCTCCTGCATCAATCCCTCATAGTAACCCTCCACAAATGTTGTCCTTCCCTCTTATCACATAAGTCATTACCAATGCCCACATCTCTCTGCTTTCTCTCTTTGTAGTAGTCAAGAGCACACAATTTTGTGAAAGACAGCAACCCATGGTTGAGGCATCCGCTTTGGAAATAAATGCCCATTAGTTTGACTAAGAAAGAGTTCAAATATCAGCATTGAGCTGCCATGACAACCTGATCCTCCTGAGAAGCTGATGCTCAGACATGCTAAGAGGTATGTCGACCTTGAGGATCTCACCTCCTTCTAGCTGTTCCTCCCTTCTACCCTATTGCTTCTACTTTTGCCCCTCATCAGAGGTGTGTGGTGCAGCTGCTTAAGCTACTCCCATTCAACAAATCAGGCTGAAAGCATGGGAGTGGAGCTAAAGCTGAAAGAAGAATAAGACAAGTGAAGGGCCTTCCAATCTTTGGCAATCATCTATCAAACAGGGAAAGCACTGTCTCAGAGAAAAGGTGCTTTGAAAAGCAATCTCTCATGGTCATGATGTTTCCCCGATTAAAGCCTTCCCAGCTTGCCAGTTTCACTGAAGAAGCTCTTTCCACTATACACTTGCCTCAGTGATCCCAACAAGTTGATGACAAGTCAGCAAACAGATACCCTAGATAGGAAATTCAAAATTAAGGTTGGAAGAAAGATCTTAATTTGATTCTTAATGACTTATCTGACAGATCCAGGAGGATGCCTGCTTGCACTCAATCCCACATTTAATTCTGTGCCAAAGTAACCCTGAACAGATTGGAACGAGGTCAGGATCCAACCAAAAGTCAATTTCAGAGGATTTAACACCCTGCACCAAATCTGCCCTCATCCCCTTACTGGGAAAGATCAGCCAAACCAGATCTATGTATGACCCTTTGTAATTTCCTGCATAACTTACTGTGCCATTTGTCAAGAAATAGTAACTTACCTGATTTTGAGGTGGAGGTCAAGAATTACAAGTCCTGATATGCTTTTAGAGATTCTGAACATGTACAAATCAGGAATGAGCTGTGCCTGCACAACATTATACTTGAGATTCTTAGGTTGGGGACAAGCATTCACTGCACCTGCTTGGAGAAAACAGCACAAAAATCCAATGGAACCTAGGATTTGGACTTCAAAACGAGAAATGTTCCGGGACAGAGGAATGGGAGAAAGGACATGGAGAAGCTGCAGAGAAGTAAAGGGGAACCAGGAAGAGGTCCAGTGTGTGCGTGTGAGAGACAGGGAAAATCAGGGAGGAGTCAACAGGAAGAGGCCACTGGGTGGGGGAGACCATTGGTAGGGGCCATCAGGAGAGAAACCACGAGGGAGAGGAAAATGGAAAGAGGCTCCAAGCTGTAAAAGTGCTGAGGCTGACAAGGTTCAAGCAGTGAGGGTTTTGAAGAAGATGTGGAGAGCTGAAAATGCAGCAGGAAGTTGGTGATTTTGTACTGTGGGGACAACATTAACCCTTTGGAGCAGTGGTGTTCTGCTTAGTATGGCTGAAAATTTGAAGCTATGCTTGTAAGTTGGTGCCAGAGTGCTGTCTCAAGAATCCAGAGGAACGTAGTAAGGGAGATGAAATTGAAACACTATGAAGGGAGCAGTCATTGAGGCAATCTTGGTCAGAATAGCTTTGAGGGAATTCAGAGCCTAGATCTTTGAAAGTGGAGACTTAGAATCCTTTGTGAGGAAGATAAAATTTTAACAAGATTGATTAACTCAGAATGGATAATGATGTCTGCAGGTTTGCTGAGAAATTTGAGGGATCTGTCTTGGTCACACCTGCCATTTATAAAGCAAAGTGTCGTGTTTGATCAGTTTGCCTGTTAATTCATAGGTACCTCTTGTTAATTCTGAATGTTAGAGTATAAGACAGATGTTGTAAATTGCTTGACTTTTCTGACTTTATAGAGCAAAGTTTATTTTGTTTGGTTGAAAACTCTAGAATCCTGTGTCTTTACTTTCTTAATGAGTAATTATTACCTGTGAACTCAAACTTTGTCTAACTTAAACAAATGGTTACTGATCCCTAACTAGAGTTAGGGGTGGCATGGTGGCAGAGTGGTTAGTACTGCTGCCTCACAGCGCCAGAGACCCTGGTTCAATTCTGGGCTTGGATGACTGTCTGTGTAGAGGTTTGCACATTCTCCCAATGTCTGTGTGGATTTCCTCCAGGTGCTCCAGTTTCCTCCCATAGCCCAAAGTTTTACAGGTTAGGCGTATTGGCCATGGTGAATTGCCCTATAGTGTCCCAAGATGTGTAAGTTGGATGAACTAGTCATGGTGAATATGTGAGGTTATGGGGATAGAGTGTGCACAGGGCCTGAGTATGATACTCTATCAAAGAGTTGGTGCAGACTTGAGAGGCCAAAAAGGCCTCCTTTTGCACTGTAGGGATTCTATGAACTGGATTGTACCAAATAATGTCTCTCAAGTATGTCACAAAATTTCCTCCAATTCTGTGCACTTTTCTTTTTACTAATAATTATTTTTGCATGAAGTTTTATCAAATGCCTTTTGAAAGTCCATACAGACAACATCATTGACAAGCTCCTATCCATTATGTAATGATCCCCTCAAAAGACTGAACGAGATTAGTCAGGTATGTTTTGTCTTTCACAACGCCATGTTAACTTTTATCAACTTGTCCAGATGCTTATTCATTATGTATCTAATGATAAACTCCAATAATTTTCTCATAACTAATAGTCTGTAGTTACATGCCTTCTGCTATACCCCCCTCTACATAAGTAGTGAGTAGCATTTACGTAAGAATATAAGAACATAAGAACTAGGAGCAGGAGTAGACCATCTGGCCTCTCGAACCTGCTCTGCCATTCAATAAGATCATGGCCGATCTCTTCGTGGACTCATCTCCACTTACCCGTCTGCTCACCATAACCCTTAATTCCTTTACTGTTCAAAAATTTATCTATCCTTGCCTTAAAAATCTTCAATGAGGTAGCCTCAACTGCTTCACTGGGCAGGGAATTCCACAGATTTACAACCCTTTGTGTGAAGAAGTTCCTCCTCAACTCAGTCCTAAATCTGCTCCCCCTTATTTTGAGGCCATGCCGCCTAGTTCTAGTTTCACTTGCCAGTGGAAACTACCTCCCTGACTCTATTTTATCTATTCCCTTCATAATCTTATATATTTCTATAAAATTTTCCCTCATTCTTCTGAATTCCAATGAGTATAGTCCCAGTCTGGGAGGACAGGAAACATGAGCAGGTAGCCCAACTGTTTTTCAACTGTTTGGATGCAAGGGCAGGATAACAGGGAATGGAACAGATGCTGGATGAGAAGTTGGGAGTTTCAGGGAGCGAGTTAAGTTGGTGTTTTTGTAGCTTTGAGAGAGTGATTTCTGTATTGGACTCAACATGCAAGTTGGTATTATTTACTCAGCAGGGAGCATCTCCTCTGAGGAGGAGGAGGATAGGGAACAAAGAGGGAGGGGGCTTGGCAAAGAAGCAGGCACTGGACCATGAAGGATAGCAGGACAGACAAGAAGTATGCCCCCACTGAAGATGTTACTACTCAGTTGCCCGACAGGCAGCATTCAAACCACTTGAACATGAACAAGCTCCATGCCGCAGATGGTTACGCCTTTCAAGAAAAGTCATGACGAGCATTTACCAGATGGTTGGCCTGGACAGAGCCTCCAATTGTGTGAGTGGATACCCAGTGGTCATTCTGTAATGAAGCTGTTATGCCTTTGGATCATTCCAGTGCAGAGTAGCTGATATTTGAGGAGTCTCGCAGTCAGCTACAAACAGCTGTGTCAAGCTGGTGACTTACGCTTTGTTCAGGCATATTAGAACATTAATTCATTTCAGGAAGGACCATGTCAACCAGGCTAGAGGCTTTGCCACCATTGCAGATTTCCCTCACATGTAGGGTGCATAGATTGCATCCATGTGAGCACCAAGGCACCAGCCGGCCAGCCAGGCACATTTGTGACCAGGGAGGGTTTCCATTTAATGAATTTTCAGAGAGTCTGTGACAACAGGATTCTACAACTCTATGCAAGGTACTCGGGCAACTCTCATGATGCCTACATACTACGGTACTCACAAGTGCCAAGGTCCTTTGCTGGTTCAATTCGCCTCAAAAGGTGACAATAGGCATTCACTGAAGAGGTGATTGATGACACCTGTCAGATGCCTGGGTGCCTGAGGACAGAGGCAGAGGAGAGACGTAACAACTGCAGTGTATCCACAAGGGCCATGGTGGAGTAGACTATTGGGCTGCTGAAGATAAGGTTCTGGTGCCTCGACTGATCCGGGATGCCCTGCAGTATCTTCCCAAACAAATGTTGGTCATCGTAGTTGTCTGCTGAGCTCTCCATAATCGTGCTCTCTCCAGGGGTGAACCTCTGGAACAGGAGGATAAGGTGGCTGATGCACCTGGATCAGAACAGGACACCAACGTCGACTCAGAAGCAGATCCTGGGCAACCAGAATGCTGGGACAAGCAGATTGACATTAGGAACGTGGGGGGAGGAGGACACTGATTCAATGCTTTTTTGGTTAGCTTGCCATGCCCTCCATTCCCACAGAATCCATGTGCATCACTCCAATCGCAAACACCTCATAGTGAACCACTCCATGAGCCCAAATGCCTGACTAATTAAGGTTAACACCCCAGATGTCTGTCCACAACCATTTATCAAATTGAAACCATCTGAGCACTCTGGACATTGATGTTTTGTGAGCAATAAGAATTTAATGCTAACAACAGTCACATAACACAGTATCCAACTGAATAATCTACAGGGACGGTGAGAGGGAAGGAAATTAAAAGCTCCCTGTTCAAACCCCTGGTTGTGCTTGCTTGACTTGAATTTACATTTGCGTGTGGGTGTCACCCTCCCCTGTCTCTCAGAAGTATGAGAAGCAGGTTGTTATTGCCTGCTTCTCTCTCTTGGGACAAAGTGCCCATGCCCAGGGGGCAGCTTGGCACTGCCCATTGGACATGGGGCAGTGCCAAGGGGGCAGGGCCTGAGGGGGCAGGGCTTAGAGGCAATCAGTGGGGGTGAGAAGTCCCACTGCCACTCTGCAGTGGGATTGATGGGTGCAGGAAGGAGGCCAGCAATTGGGGGTGGGCTGCAGAGGTATCTGTGCTGTGGGGGGATGGAGGCTGCAGATCATGGCTGTCTGGGACAGGGGCGGTATTGTGGGGCTGGTCTGGGAATGGTTGGGGGGGGCCACAATCGGGCCGTGGTAGAGGCAGGGGGACAGCACTGAAGGGCTCTGAGCTGGCCAGCAATCGAGCCAGCCAGTAAATGGGAGGCTGATAAAGCAGGGCTACTGTGCATATGCAGAGGCCTGCTGTTTTCAGCTCCAGGGTGGGTATAGGCCCCAGCCCCCGAAATTTAGGTATATTCATGCTGGTGACCACCGGTGCACAGAGTGTGGAAAATTCTAGTGTGAACTCCCACTGAAAAAACCAGCATGAATTACTCCAGTTTTCCCACAAATTCAACACTTTGAATTTTTTTGGGAGAATTCTGGTCATCGGGGTTAAACAAACAAAACTGACCATATCTTTAGCTGACAATTTAAATTACAGCAGTGAACCTCATGAGTGTCAAATCATCGAAACAAATGATTCCAAGGACTGCTAGTTCCAAAACAGGGGGGAGTTCCCTGATTTCCAATTCTGCTAGGTCAAGTAATATATCTAACATACCAGCACAAAAATAATCCATAAAATAGACTTTGAATATTTTTGTTGAAGGGTCGCCTATGGTGGAGGACAGTGATAGAATAACAGGATGTGGAATATATGTAGAGGAATACCTCTCGGTGAATTAACTTTAAAATTACCTAGTGAAATAAGTGCTCAAGCAGCCAAATTGGCAGGTGTGGCTTAGTCACCCTGATAACTTTCTGCTACCTGCGGATATAAGCTTGGACAGCATGTATGTTTGCAATAGCTTCACTGACATCCAGCCACTGACTAGAGATTTTGGGGGTGATTCTCCCATCCCAACCAGCAACTTTTCTGGTGAGTTGGGGTGGGAGATGCACGTTGCCAGCCATGTTCTGCGATTTGTGCACGCGCCGGGAATGCATGCGCATCTCCCAGAGCCGGCGAACAGTCGCCAGTCAGACCACGCTGGAAACTGGCAGAAAGGCAGGTAAGTCATTTGAATCTTTTTAAAATACATTTTAAGATGTATTTTAAAATGTATTTTAAGTGTCATTATCAGGAACTTGCCAGTCCTGATTGAATCTCCCACCCTGCTTGGAGTACTTTATTCCGGCGGGGTTTACAGTAGCTCCCCACGTTCGGGGAACTAGTGGAGACACCGTCAGAATGAAGGGGGGGGGGAAATTGGGGCACTGCCCAAGGGGTGAAGTGCCCATGCCCGGGGGTACCTTGGCATGGCCCACTGGGCATTGGACAGTGCCAAGAGAGGCGGAACCTATTGGGGGTGGGGCCTAAGGTTGATTGGTGGGGGTGGGGCCACTCTGTATGATGACTGATCTGGGATAGAGGGAGGGCAGTGATTGAGACAGGCTGAGCTTGGGGGGGTTGTTGGTCTGATGAGGAGGGAGGGCCCATCTCCTGGGGCAAGGTGTTTGAACCCAGGGGTGGGGGGGGTCAGCGGGGTGGAGGGTCTACTAGTGTGAGGGGGGTGGGCACATCGCTACTGTTGGGCCTGGATATCAGGGCGCTCTGGTGTGGGGGGGAGGGGGTCAGGGCTGGCCCAGGAATTGTTGTGGGGGCCACAACTGGGCCATGGGGGGAGCTGGAGAAGCAGTACTGCAGGGGTCCTGGGCCGGCCAGTGATTGAACTGGTCAGCAAACAGGGAAACTGACAAATCGGGACCATTGCACATGCATAGAGTTCCAGAATTGTCAGACTCTGGTGCGAATAGGCCCCGCCCCCCTGGGTTTTTTATGAGATTCACGATTGTGACCTCTGCAGTGCACAGAGTGGGGAGATTCGAGTGTGAAATTGAACTAAGAAAACAGTCATGATGTTGAACAGTTTTCCCAACAATTAAGCACTTTTGGGAGAATCACCCCCTTTGTTTCAGTAGACAGAAAACCTCTACCATAAGCACCCTTACTAAATACATTTTCCAAATTCCCCAAGGACGGGAATGTCAGATTGTTAAGGTTAAGGCGCATAACGTAATCTCTCCTGTTGGGAATTTTCGAGCAGATAAATTGGCAAAACAAGGTGTTTGAGAGGAAGAATTATGACAAGCCTCTCCTGCATGAAAAGATAGATGCTGTTACTGTTTGCAATGATCACTGCTAAGCATGGTTCACAAATAATTACATGAACTGTGCAATTCTTCAAAGCATTGGAAATACCATTCATGAACATTGAATCTGATTCTAAAAGCAACATGTTAAATGAAAACAGGGATTAAATGTGACTACACCTGATGTCAGCCAATACCCTATTTGTGAGAGAATTCTACATTCTTACTTATGCCTGATAACCTTTCATCCTCTGTTTATCAAGAATGTATCTACCTCTGCCTTAAAAATATTCAGATTCTGCTTTTACCACCTTTTGAGCAAAGGAGTTCCAAAGACTCAAACCCTCAGAGAAACAATTCTCCTCATCTCAGTTTTGAGAGGATCCCTTATTTTTAAAATGTAACCCCTAATTCTAAATTTTCCCACAAGAGGAAATATCCTTTCCACACCCACACTGTCAAAACCCCTCAGGATCTAATATGTTTCAACCAAGTTGCCTCTTACTCTTCTAAACTCCAAGGATACAATCCAAGCCTGTCCAATCTTTCCTTATAAGACAATCATCCTATTCCTGGTGTGAATCTGGTAAACCTTCTCTAAATGGCTTACAACCCACTTACATCCTTCCTTAAGTAAGGAGACCAATACTGTACACAGTACGCCAGGCCCTGTTTCACTGAAACATAATGGGTGCGATTCTCCCATCCCACGGTGCTGCTTGAGTAACAAAGCTGGCAGGGAGACATCAGTGGCAGCCATTTTGCGGGATTTGCACTGGGTGTCTCGGCCTCCACACATCTCCCAGGGTAAGTTTTTTAGCATCATCAGCTTCACACCGATTTTGATTAGCGGGCACAGGATGGTAGTCTCCAGGCTGACTTGTGTCTTCCCACCCCCGCCAGGAATGGTTCCCTCCAGAGGCATTTACAGTTGCTCGGAGGTAGGGGGTGCCTCTCGGGCAGTGCCAGCCTGGGGGGTACATAGGGCTGGCCCAGGGAGATCCCAGAGCTCAGTGACCTGGGTGGGGGAAGGGGGGGTGGTTGCTGGAAGGCCAACAAACAAAGGGGTTGCAGGACTGGCCAGCAATCGGGAAGGCCAGTGATCAGTAGGCTGATGATAGGGAGGCCAGTCTGCATGCGCCGATCTCCACACTGATAGATTGCGCAATGGCCGCTCAGCACCATGCTGCCGGCCACTCAGGTGGAAATAGGCCCTGCCCCTATTTTCCAGAGTGAACCCCGCTGAGGCACTCTGCAGTGCTTAGAGTGTCAGAGATTCACTCTGGTAAGTACTCTTAAAAAAAAGGGGAATTACTGACGTTTTGCGCACATAGAACTTAGAATTTTTTGGGAGAATCCTGGCCAACTTCTCTACTTTTGTATTCAATTCCCCTCACAATAACCAAGAACATTCCACTAGTTTTTGTAATTATTTGCTGTACTTGCATACTATACTCTGGTGATCAGGAACTAGGACATCCAAATTCCACTGTATCTCAGAGCTCTGCAATTTCTCACCATTTAGATGATATGCTTCATTTTTATTCTTCCTGCCATATTTCATATTTTTCTGCATTTGTTCCATTTGCCAGATCTTTGCCCACTCATTTAATTTATCTACATCCCTTTGTCACCTCCTTATGTCCTCTTCACAACTTACTTCCCTACCTAGCTTTGTATCATACCATACCTTTAGTTCCTTCATCCAAGTCATTAACATAAATGGTAAAATGTTCAGGCCCAGCATTAATCCTATGCATCCCAGTCACTACATCTCACAAACTAGAAAATGACCCATTTATGCTTACTCTCTGTTTCTCTTTTGGTTAACCAATTTTCTATATATTTACCCCCTACACCATGAGGTTTTACTTTCCTTTGTTGTGGAACCTTTTCACATGCCTTATAGGCAGTATATTAAGAGATCTTGTGTCACCAATAGTTTTCTGGAAGGACCCAGAGGTGAAGGAATTCAGAGCTGTAGTTTCATTTGACATCTCTGGTAATGTGTGCCCGCTTTGCCTTCTTGGAAGGAGGTCTTCTGCCAGAAGGTTGCAAATGTCATAATGACCTATTACAAAAGAATGAGCATCCTGAGGTATCCTTTCTCAATCATATTGAGGAGGCTCACCCTCCCATGTGGACTCTGTGCTGGGGATAATGCTTCCTTCAAGCTGGAGCTCTGATAGCAAAATGGGAGAATCTCTGAAGGAATGCCATTAAATAATTTATAATCCTGAAAGATAAACAAATCACTGAGTGTAATCATGTAAAGTACTTCATATTTAGGACAAATAACTTATAATAAAGTATGGAGGATTCAGGGAAAAATAGCCATTAGCTGTTGGGACTTAATAATTCAATAGCATTATAATTGAAAGAGGTTTTATTCATTTGGATGTCAATGTGCTAGCAATGTGGTTACAACGTTGTAACCAGGTTCAACGCTTTGACTAAGTATATAGTGTTGAAAATAATCATAACATACCTGGAAGACAGTGAGAAGGGACTGAGGAAAGTTATCAAATGTACTCCGTTTTGTTTCCATCTCATCAAAATTGAACTTTCCTCCAAAAAGTTGCATGCCCAAGAGTGAAAAAATGATGATAAAAAGGAAGAGGAGCAGCAACAAAGAAGCAATTGAACGAACTGAATTCAGAAGGGAAGCTACCAGATTACTCAAGGAATTCCAATATCTAGAGACAGAAACAAATAAGTTAATTATGCACTTATTCACAAATTTCAGGATAGATATTCTTAAGTATTTTATTATATTAATTATTAGACTGAATTTGACATATTTCTTTTGCTGTAGCTAAATAATATTGATTTTTTTTAAGTGTATAGGCAGATTTGAAAAGGACAGTTACCCGCTGCATCATCAAGCTCTCTCATGAGTGGGACAAGAGTTTCACCCTATTAATTTGGATTGCATTCAAACTTTATCACAGAGAAAAGGAGAATGCTTTTCTTCCACACCATCACCCTATCCCTAAATCTCGCTTAAAATAAAATGAGTTCCTTTGTGGAAATTAATTCTCCAACAGTTTTATTGCTTTATACTCAATTTATATGGTTTCCAAATATTTGTGCCACACTTGAGAATGCTATTCCAAAATTTCATATTTTAATGTAGAGCATATTATGTCCCTCTCTAATTAATGCAACTGTACTTGATTTGAGAGTTTAATTAAGCTGTCCAAAAATAGATATTCTAATCTTATAGAAATGTTATATTTTACAACAATAAAATAATAAACATTTATGTTGTTTGAATTCTGCTTATTTATGATCAAACGTGCAAAATCATGAATGTCACAATGCACCACTGAGGTCATATTGGTTATCTGTATTAATCTTATCTAATGATTTCCCAGGTTAATTTCAAATTTAATATATTATGAATTATATCTAATTAATGATGTTGAATTATTCATTAGTGCAGCATTTATAAGTGACCAAGTCAATCCATCTGACTCCTCGATATAATTGTATTCTTACTCTTACAGGTGTGTATACATTTCATTTGCTTTATTAAAATGTAAACATCATAAAATGAAAAAATAATTTATTACCTTGTAATTTTAAATATCCTCAGAAGTCGCACACAGCGGAGCACTGAAATGCCAAGTGGGGACATGATCTTGGTCTCCACTAGAATAGTCTCAAGGATTCCCCCACAGACAATGAAACAGTCAAAACGGTTAAAGAGTGATACAAAATAAGCTTGAAGTCCAAGACTATACATCTTAAGAAGCATTTCACCGGTGAAAAGTGCCAACAGGACTTTGTTTGCAGTGTCTACAAAATAAAATAAAATAATTAAAAGCAATTGCTCCTTCCCACAATTTCCATTCCCTTTTCTCCTTACTGTTCTATGAGGAAGCAACTTACAGTTAGATATGGCACATGATGGCAGTCTTTTGGTTAGTTTACCCTTATGCCCATTATTGCATAAGCTTAGATTAACTATCAATCACGATACATATTGGAACTTAATGCAACCCTGTCTAAATCAGCACCTTCTAGTAATCAATCATGAGTTATAACCCTGGCTGATTTTCTCCATTGTAGCTGAGAGCAATTGAAGTCAAATGTATCAACATCAGTGTATGAGAAATCAACAAATTCAGAACAGACCAGGAAGTGAGTCTGGACCCGTGGTGTGAGGCTCAGCGCCGTATTAAGAAGTGCATTTACAAAGTGTGCCAAACTGCAACATTTTAGAAAATAAACAAACACTGAGAATTTAACAGGAATTAACGTGCATTAATACGAAAAAGAAACCATAAAGTAATAGAGTTAAGCATTTTTCAGTTGTATTCAGCAGAGAACAAAGAACAAAGAAAATTATAGCACAGAAACAGGTCCATTGGCCCTCCAAGCCTGCACCGACCATGCTGCCCGACTGAACTAAAACGTCTTAGCCTTCCGGGGACCATATCCCTTTATTCCCATCCAATTCACGTATTTGTCCAGATGCCCCTTAAAACTCACTATCGTATCTGCTTCCACTACCTCCTACCTCAGCAAGTTCCAGGCACCCACCACCCTCTGTGTAAAAAACTTGCCTTGTACACCTCCTTTAAACCTTTCCCCTTGCACCTTAAACTTATGCCCCTTAGTAATTGGCTCTTCCACACTGGGAAAAAACTTCATTCATTCATCCATTCCGTCCAAGCCCCTCATAATCTTATAGACTTCTATCAGGTCGCCCCTCAACCTCTGTTGTTCCAGTGAGAACAAACCCAATTTCTCCAACCTCTCCTCATAGCTAATCCCTCCATGCCAGGCAACATCCTGATTAATCTTTTCTGTACCCTCTCCAAAGCCTCCAAATCCTTCTGGTAGTGTGGCAACCAGAATTGAATACTATATTCTAAGTCCAGCCTAACTAAGGTTCTATAAAGCTGTAACATGACTTGTGAATTTTTAAACTCAGTGCCCCAGCCGATGAAGGCAAGCATGCCACATGCCTTCTTGACTATCTTCTCCACCTGGGTTGCCACTTTCAGTGACCTGTGTACCCGTACACACAGATCCCTCTGCCTATCAATACTCTTAAGGGTTATACCATTTACTGTATATTTTCTATCTTTATTAGATCTTCCAAAATGCATTACATCACATTTGTCTGGATTAAACTCCATCCGCCATCTCTCCATCCAATCCTCCAACTGATCTATATCCTGCTGTATCCTCTGATGGTCCTCATCGCTGTCTGCAAATCCACCAACCTTTGTGTTGTCCACAAACTTACTAATCGAATCCGTTATATTTTCCTCCAAACCATTTACATATGTTATGAACAGCAAAGGTCCAGCAGTGATCCCCGAGGAACACCACTTGTCACAGCCCTCCATTCAGAAACACATCCTTCCACTGCTATTCTCTGTCTTTTATGACTGAGCCAGTTCTGTATCCATCTTGTCAGCCCACCTCTGATCCCATACGACTTCACCTTCTGCACCAGCGCACCAATAGGAAACTTGTCAAAGATGTTACTGAAGTCCATGTAGACAACAATTGCTGCCCTAGCTTCATCAACCATCTTAGTCACTTCCACAAAAAACTTTATCGAGTTAGAGAGACACGACCTCCCCTCTCGCTGATACGTCCACTTATTTACTTTTATAAGCACTTACCTCCGAGTATCGGCCTCATTGTTCCTGTGGAGCAGCACTGAGAGGCAGCGATTTTTGGGCGTGTGTGGAGGTCGCGAGTAAGGTAAAGTTTCTTGTTTAAATTTTTAACTTTTTATTTCTAGTTTAAAGTCGCGAGTAGCGGTGGTTTTTTTTCTTTTTTTTGAATTAGTTCAAAACCGCAAGTCGTCACTAGGACGCTTACCGGTATTTATAGTTTTTTTTTCGGGTCTCTGACCCTATAAATTGGCACAGAGAGGATACCTGATCCTCTACACGGGTAGAGAATCCCACCCTCCCCCCTCCTCTAACCTAATAATAAGTGTGTGGGAAGTTTTTTTTCTGCTGGAAATTGTTTCAGGGATGGCAGTTCAGGCAGTAAGCTGCACCTCCTGCGGTATGTATGTGGTGAGGGACACCAGTAGTGTTTCTGCTGATTATACCTGCAGGAAGTGTGTACGATTGCAGCTTCTGGAGGAGCGTGTTAAGGAGCTGGAGTTGGAATTGGAGGAACTCCGGATAATTCGGGAGGCTAAGGCGGATATCGATAGGAGTTATAAGGAGATAGTCACTCCTAAAAATGAGTCTTGGGTAACTGCTAGGAAGAGGGGAAAGAAGCAATTGAGGGGACAATCCCCTAGGGCTGTTCCCCTCCAAAATAGGTTTTCTGTCCTGGAGGCTACAGTTGATGAGGAATCAACTAGAGATAGCCAAAGGGAGCAGGTCTCTGGAGGTGAGCCAGTTGTGAAGGCTCAGGTGGTTAGGGGATGTAAAAGATTGGGTCTGGTGATTGGGGACTCCACAGTTAGGGGGACGGATAGGAGAGTCAGTAGTAATGGTAGGGACTCAGGGCTGGTGTGTTGCCTCCCAGGGGCTGGGGTCCGGGATGTTTCAGAGAGGGTGTTCAGGACTCTTAAGGGAGAGGGAGATCAACCCCAAGTCATAGTTCATGTGGGGACGCATGACATAGGGAGGTTAAGGGAAGGGGATATTAAGCAGAAATTTATGGAGTTGGGGTGGAAACTTAAGGCCAAGTCAGACAGAGTAGTTATCTCGGGACTCTTGCCTGTGCCACGGGATAGATTAGAGCGGAACAGGGAGAGGGAAAGTTTGAACTTGTGGCTGAGGGGATGGTGCAAGAGGGAGGGGTTCAGGTTCTTGAGCAACTGGGGCTCATTCTGGGGAAGGTGGGACCTCTACAAGAGTGATGGTCTACACCTGAATCAGAGGGGAACCAATATCTTAGGGGGAAAATTTGCAAAGGCTATGCAGGGGGGTTTAAACTGATTCAGAGGGGGGGTGGGATCCTGAGTAGCAGGGATGAAAGTGAGGGGGGCATAGATGGGGACTGCAATGCGCGGCATTGCGGGGGTGGAGCGGAGCAGGGTTTGAAATGCGTATACTTTAATGCGAGGAGTATTTGCAATAAAATGGATGAACTTGCAGCGTGGATCAGTACCTGGAACTTTGATGTTGTGGCCATTTCAGAGACATGGATAGAGCAGGGACAGGAATGGTTGTTGCAGGTTCCGGGGTTCAAATGCTTCAGTAGGAATAGAGAAGGAGGTAGAAGGGGGGGAGGGGTAGCATTATTAGTCAAGGATTGTATCACAGTGTCAGAGAGGAAGTTTGATGAGGACTTGTCTGTTGAGGTAGTATGGGCTGAGATTAGAAATAGGAGAGGAGAGGTCACACTGTTAGGAGTCTTTTATAGACCTCCTAAAAGTTCTAGAGAGGTTGAGGAAAGGATTGCGGAGACGATCCTGGATAGGAGTGAAAGTAACAGAGTAATTGTTATGGGGACTTTAACTTTACTAATATTGATTGGAATAGCTATAGCTCTAGCTCGTTAGAGGGGTCAGTTTTTGCACAAAGCGTGCAGGAAGGTTTTTTGACTCAGTATGTAGATAGGCCAACTAGAGGTGAGGCTATATTGGATTTGGTGCTGAGAAATGAGCCAGACCAGGTGTTAGATTTGGAAGTTGGTGTGCATTTTGGTGATAGTGACCACAATTCGGTTACGTTCACCTCAGTGATGGAAAGGGATAGGCATGAACCTCGGGTCAGTAGTTTTAGCTGGGGGAAGGGTAATTATGAGGCTATTAGGAGAGAATTAGGAAGCATAGGTTGGACTAGGAGACTACAGGGTCTGGGAACGTCCGAAATGTGGAGTTTTTTCAAGCAGCAGCTACTGCGAGTCCTTGATATGTATGTCCCTGTAAGGCAAAGGGGAAATGGTCGAGCTAGGGAACCGTGGCACACCAAAAAAGTTGATTCGCTGGTTAAAAGGAAAAAGGAGGCTTATGACAGGATGAGACTTGAGGGCTCAGGTAGTGCACTAGAAAGCTTTAGATTGGCTAGGAGGGAGTTAAGAACATAAGAACATAAGAAATAGGAGCAGGAGTAGGCCATCTAGCCCTTCGAGCCTGCCCCGCCATTCAATAAGATCATGGCTGATCTGTCGTGGCTCAGTTCCACATTCCCGCCCTCTCCCCATAACCCTTAATCCCCTCTCTTATCAAAAACCCATCAACCCGCGTCTTAAAAATATTTAGCGAGGTAGCCTCCACCACTTCAACGGGCAGAGAATTCCAGAGATTCACCACCCTTTGAGTGAAGAAGTTCCTCCTCAACTTTGTTCTAAACCGCACCCCCTTTATCTTGAGGCTGTGCCCCCTAGTCCTACTATCCTTTCTGAGCGGGAAGAGTCTCTCCACCTCTATCCTATCCATCCCATTCATCATCTTATACGTCTCAATGAGATCTTCCCTCATTCTTCTAAACTCTAACGAGTACAAGCCTAGTTTATTCAGCCTCTCCTCATAGCTCAACCCCCTCAACTCCGGCATCAGCCTAGTAAACCTCCTCTGCACTCCCTCCAAGGCCAAAATATCCTTGTGTAAGTACGGCGCCCAAAACTGCACACAGTACTCCAGCTACGGCCTCACCAATGCCCTATACAGCTGCAGCAAGACCTCCCTACTTTTATATTCAATCCCCCTCGCTATGAAGGCCAGCATCCCATTCGCCTTCCTGACCACCTGCTGCACCTGCAAGCTGGGTTTTTGCGACTCATGCACAAGGGCCCCAAGGTCCTTCTGCACCGTCGCCTGCTGCAGTTTTTCGCCACGTAAGTAATAATCCTTCCTACCATTACTCCTACCAAAGTGGACCACATCGCACTTGCCAACATTAAATTCCATTTGCCATTTCCTGGCCCATTCGCCCAGCCTATCTAGATCCTTCTGCAGACTCTCCACACCCTCCGCACAATTTGCCGTTCCACCAATCTTGGTGTCATCAGCAAATTTCGACACCCTACACTCGGTTCCCTCCTCCAGATCATCTATATAAATGGTAAATAGCTGAGGCCCCAGCACCGACCCCTGGGGCACTCCACTAGTCACCACCCACCAATCCGAATAGCACCCATTGACCCCCACTCTCTGTCTCCTATTTGACAACCAATCCTCTATCCACGCTAACACCCTACCCCCAACTCCATGTCCCCTGACCTTCTGCAATAACCTCTTGTGAGGTACCTTGTCAAATGCCTTCTGAAAATCAAGAAAGACCACATCCACCGGCTCTCCTCTATCCACCGCCCTAGACACATCCTCATAGAACTCCAGTAAATTTGTTAGACATGACTTCCCTTTAACGAAACCGTGCTGCGTCTGCTCTATCAAGCAATTCCTCTCAAGATGCCCCGCTATTTCCTCCTTGATGATGGATTCTAACATTTTACCTACAACAGACGTTAAACTAACCGGCCTATAATTCCCTGCCTTTTGCCTAGCACCCTTCTTAAACAACGGCGTAACATTAGCCGCTTTCCAATCTTCTGGCACTTCCCCGGAATCCAGCGACGTCTGGAAAATAACCACCAAGGCATCCACTATCACGTCCTCCATTTCTTTCAGAACCCTCGGATGCATTCCATTCGGTCCTGGCGACTTGTCCACAATCAGCCCCTCCAGTCTGTCGAGCACCGCCTCTCTAGTAACAGTAATGTCATCAAGACCCTCCAGTCCTACCACCTTTACATCTCTAACACCCGGCAAATTATTCACGTCCTCCTCCATGAAGACAGAAACAAAAAAGTTATTCAGGACCTCAGCCATATCCCCATCCCCTACCACTAAGTCCCCCTTCTCATCCTCTAAGGGACCAACGTTCACCCTAGCCAGCCGCTTCCTTTTTATATATTTATAAAAACTCTTGCTATCCTTTTTTATATTAAGCGCTAGCCCAGCTTCATAGTTTCTCCTACCCTTCTTTATCAACTTCTTTGTCAATCTTTGTTGACATTTAAACCTCTTCCAATCCTCTTCTCGCCCACTACTCTTAGCTACTCTAAACGCCTCCGCTTTTAATTTAACACTTTCCTTCACCTCCTTCGTTATCCACGGCTTATTACCTCTCCTCCTACTGTCCTTTTTGACCATCGGAATAAATTTCCGCTGAGCACCAAGAAAGATCTCCTTAAAGATCCTCCACTGCTCCTCAGCAGACCTACCTTCCAACGCGCTCCCCCAGTCCACATTCGCCAATTCTTCTCTCATCCTACCGTACTCCCCTCTGGTCAAACAAAGGACGCGCGTCCGGGAACCCACTTTCTCCTCCTCCATCTAAAGAGTGAGTTAAGAAGGGCTAAAAGGGGACATGAGAAGACTTTGGCTGATAGGATTAAGGAGAATCCTAAGGCATTCTATAGACATGTTAAGAACAGAAGATTGGTTAGGGCAAGATTAGGGCCAGTTAGAGACAGCAGTGGGAGGTTATGTTTGGAACCGGAAGAGATTGGAGAGGCATTGAACCAATATTTCTCTTCGGTATTCACGCAGAGGGACATAAATGTAGCTGTGGAGAACACTGGGTTGCAGGGTTGTAAACTGGACAGTATTGCAGTTGATAGGGAGGATGTGCTAGATATTCTTGAGGGTTTGAAAATAGATAAGTCCCCTGGGCCGGATGGGCTTTACCCTAGGATTCTCTGGGAGGCAAGAGAGGCAATTGCAGAGCCTCTGGCTCTGATCTTCAGGTCGTCGTTGGCCACAGGTGTAGTGCCAGAAGATTGGAGGACAGCGAATGTTGTCCCATTGTTTAAGAAGGGGAACAGAGACTTCCCCGGGAATTATAGACCGGTGAGTCTTACTTCTGTTGTGGGCAAGGTTTTAGAAAAAATTATTAGGGATAGGATTTATAGTTATTTGGAGAGTAATGAATTGATTGGAGGTAGTCAGCATGGTTTTGTGGAGGGTAGGTCGTACCTTACTAACCTTATTGAGTTTTTTGAGAAAGTGACCAAAGAGGTGGATGGGGGTAAGGCAGTTGACGTGGTATATATGGACTTTAGTAAGGCGTTTGATAAGGTTCACCATGGAAGGCTTCTGCAGAAAATGCAGATGTATGGGATTGAGGGTGATTTAGGTAATTGGATCAGGAATTGGCTAGCGGATAGGAGACAGAGGGTGGTGGTTGATGGTAAGTATTCGTCATGGAGTTCAGTTACTAGCGGTGTGCCTCAGGGATCTGTTTTGGGGCCACTGCTGTTTGTAATTTTTATAAATGATCTGGATGAGGGTATAGTTGGGTGGATTAGTAAATTTGCTGATGACACCAAAGTCGGAGGTGTGGTAGATAGTGAGGAAGGGTGTCATAGTTTACAGAGAGACTTGGACAAGTTGCAGAGCTGGGCTGAGAGGTGGAGGATGGAGTTTAATGCGGAGAAGTGTGAGGTAATGCACTTTGGCAGAAATAACAGATGTGTAGAGTATAGGGCTAATGGTAGGACTCTGAGTAGTGTGGACGAACAGAGGGATCTAGGTGTATGTGTACATAGATCCCTGAAAGTTGGGAATCAAGTAGATAAGGTTGTTAGGAAAGCATACGGTGTCTTGGCGTTTATTGGTAGGGGGATTGAATTTAGGAGCCGCAGCGTCATGTTGCAACTGTACAAAACTCTGGTGTGGCCGCACTTGGAGTATTGTGTGCAGTTCTGGTCCCCACATTATAGGAAGGATGTGGAGGCTTTGGAGAGGGTGCAGAGGAGGTTTACCAGGATGTTGCCTGGTATGGAGGGGAGGTCCTATAAGGAGAGACTAAGGGATTTGGAGTTGTTTTCATTAGAAAGAAGGCGGCTAAGGGGGGACCTTATTGAAACATATAAGATGATTAGAGGTTTAGATAGGGTGGACAGTGATAGCCTTTTTCCTCGGATGGAGAAAGCTAGCACGAGGGGGCATAGCTTTGAATTAAGGGGTGGTAGTTATAGGACGGATGTCAGAGGTAGGTTCTTTACCCAGAGGGTGGTGAGGGATTGGAATGCTGCAGTTGTAAATGCGCCTAGTTTGGGGGTGTTTAAGAGATCCGTGGATAGGTTTACGGATGGAAAGGGATTGGTTTAGGTTAGAGGGTCATTGCTTTTTAATTGGTCGGCGCAACATCGTGGGCCGAAGGGCCTGTTCTGCGCTGTAATGTTCTATGTTCTATTTCTAAATGGGAGTAAATCCTGTCTCGAAGAATCTTCTTCAATAATTTCCCTACCACTGGCATAAGACTCCCTGGCCTGTAATTGCCTGGATCATTCTTGCCACCCTTCTTAAACAAAGGAACAACATCGGCTATTCTCCAGTCCTCTGGGACCTCCTTTGTAGCCAGTGAAGATACAAAGATTTCTCTCAAGGCCCCAGCAATTTCTTGCCTTGCGTCTTTCAATATTTTGGGGTATATCTCATCAGGTCCTAGGGACTTGTCTACCTTAATGTTTCTCAAGAGCCCCAATACTGCCTTCTTTTTGATCTCAACATGACTCAAACTGTTTACACACCCTTTCCCAGATTCATCATCCACCAGGTCCTTCTCTTTGGTGAATACTGACGCAAAGTATTGATTTAATACCTTGCCCATTTCCTCTGGCTCTATGCATAGATTCCCTCCCCTGTCCTTGAGTAGGCCAGCCCTCTCCCTGGCTACTCTCTTGCTCTTTACATATATGTATAAAATGCCTTGGGATTTTTCCTTAATCCTGCTGGGCAACAATTTTTTGTGACCCCTTTTAGCCTTCTTTTTTAGAAACAAATGCGTTTGTCACTGACCTCAAAGAAATAACCCACAGAGGTCTAATAATCTCTGTGGCCTAGAAACTCCTTTCCTGCTATCATCTGTGGTTCAGTTGGTATCCTCGCTCTGAACCATAAGTTTCCAGGTTCAAGTCCCATGCCAGGGCTTAAGCATATGAAAATCAAGACTGACATTCCACAGTAGTACAAAGGGAGCATTGCACAGTAAGAAGTATAATCTTTCAGATGCGATGTTAAACCAGGTCCAATCTGTCTGTTCAGGTGGCTGTAAACAATCCTATGACACCATTTGAAGAACAGCAGGGGAGTTATCCCTGATGTCCTGGCCAATATCGACCCCAATCAACATCATAAGAACAGACTATCTGGTCATTATCTCACTGTCAGCCACATTTATAAATATTGGCTGAATATGGACATTAGTTCGTGAAACCAACTCAACTGGAGCTGAAGCTGAAGAAGCTGAAGTCAGAACCTGAATCTGATAGGATGTCAAGAGGCTGTCCTCATGTTCAGCAAATTGATACCATTAGCAGGGCAAGGAGTCAATCTCATTGAAGCACTTTCACAAAGAGTGAATGAGAAAGTAAAATGCATCAAATTTTTCCTTTCAAATAAAATTTTACGAAGAGTGAAATAATTTTTTTGGCAGTAGTTACGAAATACACCATTAAAACCCAGTTACATTCTGCTGACAATATGTGCAACTTTTCAAGAGTTTTTATAGTCAAACTAACAGAGTAAAAGGAAATATTTTCATCAGTTCAATAATTTCTACTTGACTGTAATCTGGGGCAGCTTTAACAGAGTACCCAAGGGTAAATGTAAAATCACTGGCATTAGTTTCTGGATTTCTAGATGTAACCAATGCATGTTGAATTCTTGTTCTGGGGTTTGGACCCAACATTGGACGAACAGTTGGGTCTTAAGCCCATACCCCTTTGGAAATAAACATGTGACAGGTTTTAGAATTAAAGACTACTAATTGCCAGAATGCAAAAGAGAGGGCTGATTCAGGCTTTGGGGTGCCCAGCTTGCCATCTGACCATCCATGGAAGTGAGTCTTCATTGCGAAGAGTATAGCCCTGATTCAAAACAGCAGCAATGCAATGCAAAAGAGAGTGGGGGGAGGGTGGGCTAGAGATGGTTGGGAGAGAGAGAAGAGATAGACAGGGCGGGGGAAAGATGGAAGGGGAGAGAGTGCAGTAAGTTGATTGGCTGGTGAGTTTGTTGCTGTGTTTTTCTTTCTCCAAACCACTTAGGGAGTTAATCCAAGGAGCTGAGAAATTTAAAGAAACTTTATTTCGATAATCAGGGTTAAGTAAACATTTCAATGAACTTCCACACATTTAAGTGAGATCAGCAGAAGTTCTGGAGTAAAACTCAGCAGGTCTGGCAGCACTTGTGGAGAGAGAAACAGCCAATGTTTAAAGTCCAAAATGATTCCTTCAGAAATTGAGTAGCTACTGAATTTATTTCTAAGTGGTAAATTTTATAGACAGAGGACAGATTTAACATGTCAAGTGCAAACCTCTGCCATATGATATATCCACGATGCTTCTCATGTTCTTGATAACTACTTGGTCAGGAAGTGTCATCACCAGCAGCGCCTTGAACCCTGGATTTCAGAGCTGGACCAGCAGCTAATGTCACTGCAGCTCATTCATGAGGTTGACAGCACTGTGGATAGCATATCTATAGATGTGATTACTCAGAGCTTGAGAGTATGCAGGCAGAGAGGGAATGGGTGACCACATGACAGTGAAGAAGAAACAGGTAGGCAGTGCAGGAGTCTCCAACCAGTATTCAGTTCTGAATATTAGTGAGAGGAATGGTTCAACAAGGGAATGCAGCCAGAGGTAGGTCCATGGTACCACTGTTTGCTTACTTGTATGATGGGGGTTCTGTGCTACAGGGGAGCGGTTGCACAAGGAAGATTGGACATGCAATAATGATGAGAGATTCAATATCAAAGGAAATGGATAGGTTTTTCTGCAGCTGCAGATATGAATCCAAAACGGTATGTTGTCTCCCTAGTGCCAAAGTTAAGGGTATGATTGAATGGTTGCAGAGCATCCTGAGGGGGAAGAGTGAGCAGTCAGCATGTCATAATTCTCATCAGTATTAATGACATAGGTAAGAAGAGGGATGTGGGCTGCAGTCAGAATATAGGGAGCTAGGTAGGAAATAAGCAACAGGATCTCAATCTCCAAACTGCTCCTAGTTCCACATACAAGTCAGTATAGAAATGGGAGAATAAAGCAGATGCATGTGTGGCTATAAAGATGGTAGAGGAGAGAGGACTTTAGATTCCTGTTCAGTACAGACTGAAAGGTTGTTTCTAAAAAGAGATGGGACCAATTTTCTTGCAAGAAGATTTCTTAGAGCTATTAAGGAGAGTTTTAACTAACTTGTGAGAGTGTAGAAACCAATTGGCAATATGAAATAGAAATAAGAACATAAGAACATAAAAAATAGGAGCAGGGGTAGGCCATCTAGCCCTTCAAGCCTGCCCCGCTACTCAATAAGATCATGGCTGATCTGAAGTGGATCAGTTCCGCTTTCCTGCCTGCTCCCCATAACCTTTAATTCCCTTATCTATCAGAAATCTAGCTACCCGTGACTTAAACATATTCAACGAGGTAGCCTCCACCACTTCAATGGGCAGAGAATTCCAGAGATTCACCACCCTCTGAGTGAAGAAGTTCCTCCTTAACTCTGTTCTAAACTGCACACCCCCCCAGCTTATTTTGACGCTGTGCCCTCAAGTTCTGTTTTCCTTTCTAAGCGGAAAGAACCTCTCTACCTCTGCCCTATCTAGCCCCTTCGTTATCTTATATGTCTCTATAAGATTCCCCCTCAGCTTCTAAACTACAACGAGTGCAGGCCCAGTCTATTTAATCTCTCCTCATAAGCTAACCCCCTCATCTCCGGTATTGGCCTGGTGAACCATCTCTGTACTCCCTCCAAGGCCAATATATCCTTTCGCAAATAAGGGGACCAAGACTGCACACAGTACTCCAGTTGCAGCCTCACCAGTGCCTTGTACAGTTGCAGCAAGACCTCCCTGCCTTTATATTCTATCCCCCTCGCGATAAAGGCCAACATTCCATTTGCCTTCTTGATCACCTGCTGCACCTACAGTCTGAGTTTTTGCGATTCATGGACGAGGACCCCCAGGTCCCTCTGCACAGTAGCATGCTGCAACTTTTCGCCATTTAAATAACATTCCATCCTACTATTATTTGTTCCAAAGTGGATAACCTCACATTTGCTAACGTTATACTCCATCTGCCAGGTCCTCGCACACTCACTCAGCCTATCCAGATCTCTGCAGATTTTCCACGTCTTCCACGCAATTTGCTTTTCCACTCATCTTCGTGTCATCAGCAAATTTTGTTACCCTATACTCAGCCCCCTCCTCCAGATCGCCTATGTATATGGTAAACAGTTGAGGCCCCAGCACTGATCCCTCCGGCACACCACTGGTCACCAACTGCCAACCAGAAAAACACCCATTTATTCCAACTCTCTGCTTCCTGTTAGATAGCCAATCCTCAATCCACACTAACACTTTAGCCCCAACTCTGTGTACCCTAACCTTCTGCAGCAATAAGGTGAGGCACCTTATTGAACACCTTCTGGAAATCTAAAAACACCACATCCACCGGTTCCCCTCTGTCTACCACACTAGTCACAGCTTCATAAAAATCCAGTAAATTCATCAAACATGACTTCCCCTTCATGAATCCATGCTGCGTCTGCTTGATCGAACCATTCTTTTCTAGGTGTCCTGCTATTTCTTCTTTAATGATGGATTTTAGCATTTTCCCAACTACAGACGTTAAGCTAACCGGCCTGTAGTTACCCGCCTTTTGTCTGCTACCTTTTTTAAACAGCGGCGTAACAGTAGCTGTTTTCCAATCTGCTGGCACTTTTCCAGAGTCCAGCAAATTTTAATAAATAACTACTAACGCATCTGCTATTACTTCTGCCATTTCTTTCAGAATCCTGAGATGCATTCCATCCGGTCCCAGGGACTTGTCTACCTTCAGTCTTGTTAGTCTACCAAACACTACCTCTCTAGTAACAGTAATTGTATTAAGGACCTCAACTCCTCCCAACCCTCTATCGTTAATATTCAGTAAGCTATTTGTGTCCTCCTCTGTGAAGACCGACACAAAAAACTTACTTAAAGTCTCAGCCATTTCTTCGTTTCCCACCATTAAATCCCCCCTCTCGTCCTCCAAATGTACAACAGTCACTCTAGCCACTCTCTTCTTCTTTATATATTTGTAAAAACTTTTACTATCATTTTTTATATTTAGAGCTAGTTTAGTTTCATACTCTATCGTTCCTTTCTTTATTGCTTTCTTCGTCATTCTTTGTTGTTTTTTAAAATCTTTCCCAATCTTCTAATTCCCCACTATTTTTAGCTGCTCCAAACGCATCGGTTTTTAATTTAATACTCTCCTTTATTTCCTTTGATATCCATGGCTGGTTATCTCTTTTCTTACAGTCCCTCTTTATCACCGGAATATATTTCTGCTGAGTACTGAAAAAGATCTCCTTAAAAATCCTCCACTGTTCCTCAGCTGTCCTACCAACCAGTCTGCGCCCTCAATCTACATTAGCCAATTCCGCCCTCATCTTATCATACTCCCTTCTGTTCAAGCACAGGACACTGGTTTGGGACCCTACTTTCTCACCCTCCATCTGTATCAGAAATTCAACCATGTTGTGATCACTCATCCCAAGAGGATCCCTCACAAGAAGATCCCTAATTCTACCTGCCTCATTACACAGTACCACATCTAAGATAACTCGCTCCCTTGTAGGTTCCGTAACATACTGTTCAAGGAAACTATCCCGGCAGCATTCCAAGAACTCTTCCTCAAGCCCACCGCATCCGACTTGAGTCAACCAATCAATATGCAGGTTAAAATCCCCTATGATTATCGCCGTTCCATTTTTGCATGCATCAATTATTTGCTTGTTTATAGCCCGCCCCACCTCAAAGTGCCAAGACAACCAGAATACTGGGAGAGACAGATAATATCAGAAAATAAAATAGTAAGGGAGTCAGTGGGTTCAGCAAAAGGGGGGAAAGTAATACAGTCTAAATTAAGATTGCTGTGAATTTATGAGAATGCAGAGTGTAGTGCATATGAACATATGAATTAGGTGCAGCAGTAGCTCATTCAAACCCTTGAACTCATGGCTGATTGGGGCCTCAACTCCACATTCCACCTATCTGATAACTTTTGACTCCCTTGTTAGTCAAGGATCTATCTACCTGATCTTTTTAAAATATTCAACAACCCTGCCTCCCCTGCTCGCCAAGGAAAAGAGTTCCAAAGACTAATGACCATCTGAGAGAAAAGTTTTCTTTTCTTCTCCATTTTAAATATTTTTAAGCTGTGTCCTTGAGCTCTAGTCTTTCCCACAGGGGAAAAACATCTTTTCAGCAACCATCTTGTCAAGTCCCCTCAGGATTTTATTATACGCTTCAGTAAGATCACAGGGAGGATTCTCCCAGCCTGCTGTTTTAGTAGCACAGCAGGCTGGGACACTCAAGTGGAGGCTGTTTGAGGCTCCAGACTGGGTGCTGCAGCTTCCAGGAGTCTCCAGCAGCTGGATTTTGCGCCAGAAAGTGGCGCGGAGCTAAATAAATAATTCAAATCTTCACTTGAATATATTTTAAATCTGATTACTGGGCCTGGGACTGAAGTCTCTTGGCCTGCTAGCTTCTCCCCCCTTGCCAGGAGTAGTTCACTCCAGAGCAGTTTACAACAGCTCCCCATTTGTAGGGAGCTGGCAGCCCAATTGCACTAGAGTGAAGAAAGGCCATCGAAGCCCCAGTATGTCGGGGGCAAGGTGGGTGCCACCATGGGCACATCCAGCTTGGCATGCCACCCTAACTCCTGGCACTGTCCAAAGGGCAAAGTGGCAATGTCAAGGGGCATCTTTGAGCATCGGGTACTGCCAGAGTGTGGGGCCTGTGGATGGGGGGGATCAGTGGGGGTGAGGGGTCCTGCTGCCACTCTGCACTTTGGATGACAGAGGGCGGGAGGCCAGTGATCGGGGCTGACCACCAGGATGGGGGTTTGGCCTTTAGGGGAGGTCGGGGCTGTGGGGCAGGTGGGGGGTTGGGGCTATTGATGGGGAGGAAGAAATTGGGAGATCTGGGCTACTGGGATGGGGAGGGTAGAGGAGAGAGATCAAAGCGGGCAGTGGATGGGTGATGGGGGGGGCGGGTTGTGGGGGGTTTGGGGTGGGTTGTGGGGGGTTTGGGGTGGGTTGAGGCTGCCACATCTGAGGTGGCCAGCGATCGGGCTGTGGGGGGGTCTGTGTGCCAGCGATGTGGGGGTCATGGGGCTGGCCAGTGATCGAATTGGCCAGCGATTGGGAGGCTGGCAGTGTGGTCCTACTGCGCATGTGCCAATCTTGGTGCTGACAGAATGGAGCACTCACAGCGGCCCACTCGGTGCTATGCTGCCGACCTCTCCAGTGGGAATATGCTCCGCCCCCAGATTTTTTTTGGGTGAATCTCGCTACTGCACTCTGCAGTGCACAGACTGTGGGAGATTCATTTTGAAAATCCCACTGAAAAGAACAAATGGATTTACTCCAGTTTTTACACAAATTCAACAATTGGAATTTGTTTGGGAGAATTGTCCTCCACATCTCATTCTTCTAAATTCCACTGAATATAGGCCCAGATTATCCAGCATTTCCTCATAAGATAAATCCCCATCCCAGGTATCAGTTAAATGAAGCTTCGCTGAAATTTTTCTTACACATTCATATCCTTTTTTTAATAAGGGCACCAAAACTACACACGGTATCACAGATGTAGTCTCACCAACACTCTGTACAATTGTAGGAATATTTTCCTACTTCACTATTCCATTCCCATAAAGTATAATGTTCCATTTGTCTTCCTAATCCTTGCTCTATCTACATACTAACTTGTTGTGATTCATTTACTGGGCCACCCAGATACCTCTGTAACTTGAAGTTCTGCAATCTCTCCCCATTTTAATAAAATGCTGACTTTTCTATTATTCCTGCTAAAGTGGACTAGTTTGCATCTTCCCACATTATACTCCAGCTGCCAAATTTAACTTTATTTAACTTATCTATCTCCCTTTGCAGGCATCTTGGACATGATCCTACAGGCCGTTCATGACCCACTGCCACTGCAAACGAGGACAGAGAATTTGATGCTCAGCTGAATCTCTGTTCATTGCAGCGGGATCAGCAAATCCCACCAGCATGAACAGTCATAAGATTCCACTCCTTGGGCCCGATTTTACCAATCGGAGCCTAAGGGCCAGAACTGGGAGTAATATGGATCCAAGCCCGGAATCCTCATTCCAGCGCGTCCATACGCATTTTGCCAGCTCCGATCTGGTCCGCACTGTGGGCAGGGCTTCGCGCTGCAGAACAATCGGAGCTCTGAACTGCGAATGTGCAATTCGAAAAAAAATCTGAAACAGTGCACCCTGGCGCAAAAGAGAAAATGTGGAGATGCCGGTGTTGGACTGGGATAAACACAGTAAGAAGTCCCTGGTATTGTGAGACATTTAACATGGATAGGGGATTGGTTGTCAAATAGGAGGCAGAGAGTGGGGTCAATAGGTGCTATTCGGATTGGCGGTTGGTGACTAGTGGAGTGCCCCAGGGGTCGGTGCTGGGGCCTCAGCTATTTACCATTTATATAGATGATCTGGAGGAGGGAACCGAGTGTATGGTGTCGAAATTTGCTGATGACACCAAGATTGGTGGAACGGCAAATTGCGCGGAGGGTGTGGAGAGTCTGCAGAAGGATCTAGATAGGCTGGGCGAATGGGCCAGGAACTGGCAAATGGAATTTAATGTTGGCAAGTGTGAAGTTGTCCACTTTGGTAGGAATAATGGTAGGAAGGACTATTACTTACATGGCAAAAAACTGCAGCAGGCGACGGTGCAGAGGGACCTCGGGGTCCTTGTGCATGAGTCGCAAAAACCCAGCCTGCAGGTGCAGCAGGTGGTCAGGAAGGCGAGTGGGACGCTGGCCTTCTTAGTGAGGGGGATTGAATATAAAAGTAGGGAGGTCTTGCTGCAACTGTACAGGGCACTGGTGAGGCCGCAGCTGGAGTACTGTCTGCAGTTTTGGTCACCGTACTTACGCAAGGATATTTTGGCCTTGGAGGGAGTGCAGAGGAGGTTTACTAGGCTGATACCGGAGTTGAGGGGGTTGAACTATGAGGAGAGGCTGAATAAACTAGGCTTGCACTCGTTAGAGTTTAGAAGAATGAGGGGAGATCTCATTGAGACATATAAGATGATGAATGGGATGGATAGGATAGAGGTGGAGAGGCTCTTCCTGCTCAGAAAGGACAGTAGGACTAGAGGGCACAGCCTCAAGATAAAGGGGGGGCGGTTTAGAACAGAGTTGAGGAGGAACTTCTTCACTCAAAGGGTGGTGAATCTCTGGAATTCTCTGCCCGTTGAAGTGGTGGAGGCTGCCTCGCTAAATATATTTAAGACGCGGGTTGATAGGTTTTTGATAGGCGAAGGGGTTAAGGGTTATGGGGAGAGGGCGGGAATGTGGAACTGAGCCACGACAGATCAGCCATGATCTTATTGAATGGCGGGGCAGGCTCGAGGGGCTAGATGGCCTACTCCTGCTCCTATTTCTTATGTTCTTATGAGACTTCTTACTGCGAAAGACAAAAACAGCAGAGAGAGCCCAGGGGGTCGGCAGAGCACACCCCCAACCTACCTCAATTGCTGCTCTCCCTCTACCATCTTCTGACCTGCAGTAGTTGGACAGCCTACAGCAATACCTTCTTGGCCTTCTGCTGGCGTCTGCCAGAGGAGGGGGCGGGCTCAGATGGATCTCTAGTTGAGGGGGGGTGGAGGTTCTCCCAAGTCCATCCTCCGCCCCCCCCCCATCCTCCACCACCACCCCCTCCCCACCCCAATCCAGAGATCCACCTGAGCCCGTCCTCTCCTCCGGCGGACACCAGCAGAAGGCCAAGAAGGTGCTTGCTGCAGGCTGTCCAACGACTGCAGGTCAGAAAGATGGTGGCGGGAGAACAGCGATCGAGGTAGGTTGGCGGTGTGCTCTGCCGAGGGGGGCCTGCCTCCCGGGGGGGTCTGATCACGGAAAGTTGGGGGGGGGAGCGGTGGTGGTGGTGGCGGGGGTGTGGTGGTAGTGGTGGTGGTGGTGATGACTGACTCCTGGGGGTGGGGGGGGGGGTGGGTCTATCAGGGGGGCCTGCCTCCCAGTGGGGTCCAATCCAGGGGGGTGGTCTGCCGGGGTAGTTAGCAGGGTGTCTGCAAAGGGTGTTCGAAGTGTATGGGCTTCAGAGGTTCTCCTGCAGAATAGGAATCCGCTTCGGATTTTTATTTTGCAGGTTGATAACAGCGCGGATCCGGAACAGATCCGAAGGCAGTAAAGTGGGATTTGGCGGTAGAGTTGGGCGTGCAGTTCATTAAATCAATTTAAATGCATGCTAATGAGACTTCTTACTGCAAAAGAGAAAAACAGCAGAGACAGCCCAGAGAAATGCATGCCAATGCATTTAAATCATCGGGCCACTCGACTGGCCGAATGATTTCGGATGTTGATTCCGGGCTCGGATCCATATTACGCCCAGATCCAGCCCTTAGGCTCCGATTGGTAAAATCGGGCCCAAGGAGCAGAATCTTATGACTGTTCATGCTGGTGGGATTTGCTGATTCCGCTCCAATGAACAGAGATTCAAATCGGGTGTTGGTAAAGGCGCGATCTGCTTAGATTCGGGTGCAGATCGCGTTACAGGCCCGACACCCAAATTTACGCCCGAAACGGGTGCGAATTTTTGGTAAAATCAGCCCCTTTATGTTCTCTGCACAAATTAATTTCTGATCTGTCTTTATCTGATCAGCAAATTTAGCAACCACACACTCAATCCCTTTATTCAAGTCATTCATTTGAATTGTAGGTAGTTGAGACCATAGCACTGCTCCTTATGGGAGGAATCTGATTGGGCTGACAGGGTGGGCCTGGTGAATGATGGCACGTTTGCTGCCTGGTGGGAATCCCATTTTAGGCCCAACACCCAATTCAGTGGAATGTCTGTGGTGTACTGGACTGGAGGATATCCCCCCCCGCCCCATACCTTGATCTATTGTCATCCTTAATTAACAGAGCTATCTTTCCACCTTTTTCTACTTCCTGAATGTCATGTATCCTTGAATATTCAGTTCTTTGTCATCCTGCTAACATGTCTCTGAAATGGCTATCAAATCTTATATATTTATTTCTATTTTTGATGTTAATTAATCTGTTTTGTTATGAATTTGTTTGAGACTGAGGTAGTAATCCAGAGATTATTGCTTTTATGGTTCTGCTTTCTAATTTAGCTTCTAGCTCTCATACTCCCTCAGCAGAACCTTTTTCCCTACTCCACCCTCTTTCCTTAGTAGCTAGATGAACCTTTCCCATTTCTAGTTCCTCTCTAACCCCAAATAGATGTTCCAAACATTGGCATCAGGCCACAACATGTTTCAACTCCTGCTTTCAGCTGCAGAGAATTGTGTCTATCCCCTGGCTATACTGTTCCCTACTACTGCTACATTCCTCTTAACTGCCCTCTATTTAAATGACTTCCTGTATCACTGTGCCATGGTCAGTTTGCCCATCCCCATTGCAACCATCACTTTAATCTGTACAAGTTGTAAGATCCTCAAATGCTTTGGGCCATTGCAAAGGCAGCAGCTCCTCCACTTATATCTTCTGAGTCTCCATAGCTGCTTCAATTTTCCAGTCCCAAACCAGTGAAAAAAAATCTCCAAAGGGATGTGACTGTTTCCTGGTACAAACTGTCCAGGTAACTTTCCCCTCACTGGGCAGCATGAAGGCACAGTGGTTAGCCTCTGGATAAAGAATCCAGATTGTTGGCTAAATATAATGCTCTTCAGTTGTTACTGTTTCAATAGAACGCACTTTGGAAACACATCCCCACTCCAGATATTTTGCAGAGAACTATGTCCAACATTTGGAAGGTATGGAAGGAGTGATATGCCATAAGGACAATTTGCTCATACATGGATCACAAGACAAGAGATGATGGCAGGGTCAGAGTAAGCCTGAGAATCTTATAGGATGCAGGCCTCACACTGAACTTAAAATGTGAGCTTGCCAACTCCTGATAAGTTTCTTGGTCACACTGTACAAACCACTAGAATCACTATTGATCGACAAAAACCACAGCCTCTACTTCACTGACAAGCAAAACAATAAAACGCCACAATAGAAAAAGAAACTTTGGCAGCAATGTGAGTGTGTGAAGCTTTGCAGACTATGTAATGGGATTACGCTTCAAAATTGAAACAGACAATAACCAACTAGTCACCCGCCTGAACATGAAAGAAATTATGAGGATGCGCCCAGAATTGAGCAGTTCAGATAGAATTGATGAGATACAAATCCATCATAGAATTTGTTCAAGGCACATGTCAAGCGTAGCAGATAGGCTGTCACAAATACCATCAGAAGCAACTGAGGAGATTGAAGCATGTACATCCTTAATCACTCAACACTTAACAGTTACTTCAGGAAGTTGTAGGAAATAAAGTAAGTGCAGAAATGGAATGACTAATGCCTTCATAACCAAGAAAATTGTCTGGAAAGATGGCCAGATGATATCCCGAGTAATCCAAAATGATGCCAGGATTCTGAATGGTGTAAGTACTTCACTGTCATTGATGATTTACTAGTCTTTAACAAAAAAAGCCATACCGAGAGCCCATTGGTTTGATATTCTTCAAAAGACTTCACAAGGAACATTTAGGAATGGCAAAGTGTCATGCAAGAGCACAGTAATTAGTCTGCTTGTAAGGTGTTACTTACTTTATAGAGATTTCTAATGGTATAATTTGTGCCATAAACAACAAGGAACAAAATAACTATTATCACCTTCTCTTATCCATCAAGGTAATGCGATCACCCAAGGCTGGGCTTATTTGACATTAAGGGGAAAACTTGCTTGACCAATAATGATAAAATGGATTTTTTGCAGTGGATTGAAGTAAACTAATTGCATTACAATGTGGCAGCAGTGCTCATTAGCTCCCTCAAGAGGATCCCTCAGCACATGACACTCTAAACATTGTAGGTGTCTGAAAATGGGCCACAATTTGCAAATGAATTTGGCTTTGTTTTCATAACTGATTCATCTCATTATCCTTAATGGGAAGGCCAAGAGAGAGATACAAACCGTTCAGGAGTTATTAAAGAAAAACAAAGACCTTAATGTAGTTCTTCTGATTTATCAATCCTCATTTCTATGGAATGGTTTCTCATCATCAGAGTTACTAATTGACAAGATATTGATAGCACAGCTTCCATTTCTGATACAAAAATGAAACCAAATGTTATCACAAACAAGAGGGTAAATCAGCATGAGGAAGAACTGTAAAACATTTTAATCACAGGCATAGAGCACTTAAGTTAAGGCGTTGAAGCCCAGGGAAAGAGCATGGATGTGAGTCCAAAAGAAGGAACACACAATCATTGAAAACATTCCAGTTAAACTATGTGGGTGTCTTTAGAAATTTTCTTTATGTAACTGCCTTAGATCATTATAGTCCTCTTTGGGTATATGTGTCTTTTCTTTATTGTAATAAATAGCCGTGTTATGCTACAAATGGGCTGGTTAATGATTTCCTTGGGTATTGTACATAGATCCTTACACCAGTCCTGTAGTCAAAACCATACATCACCATGAACTGGTGTTTCCTAGTTGGGACACCCTTGCAAATAACATCATCTGGGCTTGTGACACACCATCTAATTCAAAACAGCCCACTTAACTGGCACCTATCCACAAACATTCACTCTCTCCACCACCAACACACAGTGGCAGCAGTGTGCTCCATCTACGAGATGAACTGTAGCAACTCACCAATGCTCATTTGACAGCACCTTCCAAACCCATGACTGCCACCGTCTAGAACAATGACAACAAACACATGGGAACATCACAAACTTTAAGTTCCCCCCCAAGCCACTCACCATCCTGACTTGAAAAGTATCACTGTTCCTTCACTGTCATTGGTTCAAAATCCTGGAACTGCCTCCTTAACAGCATTGTGGGTGTACCTGTACCACATGAACAGCAGTGATTCAAGAAGGCAGTTCACCACCCCCATCTCATGGGCAATTAGGAATTAGCAATCAATGCTGCCTTACTCAGCAATGCCTACATCCCATGAAAGAATTTAGAAAAGATCAGAACAAGATCTGGGAGGATGGTTAAGGCACCTCAGAGATTAACCCTGTGAAATGTGACCTTGGAGGGAGATGCAAACATGAAGGAGATAAGGACTTAGGAGCGATATAGAGAAGAAGGTTAACATCAGAAGCATACATGACATGGGGGGGAAGTTTTCCAGCCTCTCAGCCATGTGTTCCTTGGCGGCAGGCAGTGGCACACTGTTCAGATTTTCAATGGATTTTCCATTGATGTCACCGAATGTCACTGCAAAAGCTGCGGGAGTGGGTGCACTGCCAGCAGGAATGGAGAATTCTGCTGGCATGAACGGCTAGAGAATTGCTCCCAGATCACATGATTAAGAAGTAAGAGACATCTCTAAGACAGCACAAGTCCTTGCCCCATGTGGCAGTCCAACTATGTAAATACATCCTGCAAATAAGTAGTTCTAGTTAAAAATACAATGGACTCGAGCATCCCATACTTTTGGGAGCATAGACAAGCCCCAAATACCATCTAAATGCCAAATGCACAACAAACAGTAAACTGCCTTATGCAAAGATATGCTGCTACCTGAGACATAGCACCAAAGTCTGTCGCTAATTCTTGAAACAGCTTTGTCTCCAGCTTGTTGAAGACAATAGTGATTTAATGGTTACTGTCAGGCCCATGAGACCTGTGAAGTCTACAGTGATCCTCTATAAGGACACATAGCTCAAAAATCATTTGTATGGATATGCTTAGCCTCCTGTTAAGCTTTGGCAAATCAAGGTAGCGTATTCTATGCTGAGGGAATCATCAGCCTTACTTCCTCTTGCTTCTCATCTCTGAGCTCTCCATACCCAGTTGTCTGTATTTTCTGCTGCTGATGCTGTTCATCGTCACCACTGATCCCTATTTCAGACTAGCTCAATCCCATTGCTGGGATTGCTTATCATCAGCTCAACTGTCAAGGCTTCCTGGATATGCCCCTTTTTTTACCACCATGAGCCCTGTTTGCTCACTACCACTTGACACTTATCCAGATAAGATGGTCAGGGAAATGAGATAGAAGGAAATAGTAATACCAATATAGCAAACGGGTGAAAATGACACCATACTTTTCACCTTATTGTGTACAGTGCTACAGGCCATCAATTAATAAAATGCTTTTGTTCCCTCTTTTATTGCATTTTAAATTTTCTGGTTAGATGTCAGAGCTCTCATGTACAATGTGTATAGGAATGCAATAGCATTAGGAATATCTTACTGGATAATAGAAGAGGAAACCATTCTGTGAAATAGCATGCTAACTTATTTAAACTTATTTTTATTTTGCTTTGCTCTTACCTTGAACTAGAGTAAGCCAGTCAGGCTGATTGTAGTGTTCAGATGCAATTGTGAGGGTGTTGAGGAATACTAGGAATATTACAAGCCAGTAAAACACACTAGACTTCACTCCAGCTCGACATTTTCTCCTGCAAAATCGGTTCCATCTTCGCCAATATCGACTGCAACAAAAATGTCAGTGATAGTGTAAACTGCGGGGAGTATTTCCTAATTGCTTTCTTAATTCCTTGAACTAAAACAGAGCACTTATGAAGGAGGAACAATATACAGAAAAAACAGTGTCCACTGAGGCATAAAATACTCACTGCATCATTGATTGGACTAAGGGTTTAGATTTTCATGTTCACTATCTAGTCAGTAATCTGATAGATTGATTACCCGCCCATTTTAGACACTGTCTATAATTAGTGGAATAAAAATCTGCTGCATTCTATTAAAGATGATTGAACCACTCCACCAAGTTTCCATCCATGTGGCAAATGTGAAAAGCAATTTCAGAAATTCGTAATTATAATTTTCACACAGAAAGTTGTATGGTTTGGGAAATCCATTGCGAGCAGAAGAGAGGATGCAGAAGGTACAGTGTTGTAACACAAGTTGATAAAAAAAAGAGATTTTAGTGTTCATGCCAGTTGGGACTTTCCCAGGTAATTTTTTAATGGCATAATCAGTCTCGCACCTGGAAAAGTCGAGAGGTTGATTGTAATCTTCAAATTAGCATTTTAATGTCATTAGTAAGCACAGGATGGTATCATTTGGGCCCGCTAATGTTTCTGATCCTGCCAGGCCAGTTCCCACTAACAGATTAAAGCTAGTTGCCAAGAACCAGGTGTAATGGCCTTGTTGGAGGGGGCAGAGGCCATTGAGGCCCCCTGGGAGGCCGGGAGCTGGGGGGGTGAAACCACTTAGGCAGTGTCATCCTGGCAACCTCGCATTGGTAGCTGGCATTTTGGCAGTGCTCACTGGGTAGTAGATGGGGTTTTCTGGGATGGGGGCGGTTTGCAGACTGGGGGCGGGCTGATCACCACGCACTCTGCACAACGATTAGTGGGGGAGGGAGGGGCGATTGGAGTTGGCAATTGGGGGGTGGTGGGTTGAGTGGCCATCTGAGCATTGGGGGGGTGGGCGTGTTGGGACGAGCTATCGGGAGTCTGGGAGTCTGGCAATCAAGAGAGCAGCGATGGGGGAGACGCAGTGCACATGTGCCAACTTCCCTATTGAAAGATTGGTGCGTGTGCACGGGCCTGCTCAGTGTGCTGGTGCCCGCCTCCCCCTCCCTACCCCCACCCCCAACTACCGGCGTGTATCCACTAATAGATGCTGTGTCTGAAACTCAACCAACAAAGTTCACCCAAAAAATGGGTGGGAAATCTTCATTTTAACTGCCTGTTGGGCAGTTTGTATTTTTTTAGGAAAGTCTACCTCAATTTGTTTCAAAGATATAACCATCTCCAAATAAAACAGTGAGGCTTCAGGGCAGCTGAAATAATGAGAGCTGAGGGCAGCTAAAACAGTTAGCCGAGAGCTAGTCTATGAGCTGAGAGCCAATGTTTGGACAGAAAAATCAAGGTGTGATACCACAGGAAATTAGGTAATGATTTGATTGATGAATATTTGCATTATTGCAACTCTCCAACAGGTTTGAGGATCTTACGGCTTGTATGGATGAGAGCAGTGGCTGCAGGGTGCATGAGAGAACTCACCATGGCTTTGTCATACAGGAAACCATTCAAGCCAGAGTCGTAAATTGGAATGCAATGGTAGCAGGGAACATTGCACTCAGAGAGATAGACACAGTTCCCTGTTGTCAAAGGTGAGAGTCAAGAAGGTTGTGTTGCTTGTCCAACATCAAGGTTTGGTACATCTGCTGGGGCTGGTGAGAGGGGTAGGATCTAGTTGTTATGCTCCAATGATATAGAGAGGACTGGGAAGGAGGTTCTGCACAGGAAGTATGAGGTTGAATTAAAAAACAGAACTTCAATGATAACAATCTATGGATTATTACTTGAGTCATGAACAAATTGGGGTGTGAGAAATAAGATTAGGGGGCTAAATGCATGGCCTAAAGATTGGTGTGGGTGAAATGGGCCATTGGAATCACTACTAGAGAAAACTGGTGCTGAACCATTGGGATGGTCTTCACCTGAACTAGTCTGCAACCAAGAATTGGCGAGTCATATAACTAGGGTATTCAGGAGGGCTTGAAACAAAATAATGGAGGGGAGAGATGGAATGAGAAGAACTGTGGTAAATTAATGGGAAAGGGCAAGGCAACATGGGTGGCAACATGCATAATAATAATCAATGTGGGATTGAAGGGACAGAGCTTACAAAACGACCAGAAAAATACATAAAAATAGTAAAAAGACAAAACTAAAGGCTTTGTTTCTGAATGCACGTAGCATTTGGAACAAAATGGCTGAAATGTCAGCTCAACTAAAAATAAATATGTATAGTCACTGGAAAGAAATGTCTGCAAGAACAGCTTCTTCCCTGCTGCCATCAGACTTCTGAATGTACCTACCTATACTAAGTTGATCTTTTGCTACACTCTAGCTATGATTGCAACACTATATTTTGCACCCCCTCCTTTCCTTCTCTATGTACGATATGCTTTGTCTGTATATCATGCAAGAAACAATAAATCAAATCAAATCAAGGTGACCAAGGCTGGAACTTGACATCTCAAAAGGAACAGGAATCTAGAAAATGAGATTGGAGTGGCTCTGTTAAGTAAGGATGACATGGGTACAATAGTGAGAGATTACCCTGATTCCGAAGATCAAAATGTAGAATCAGTTTGGGTCGAGATAAGACACAACAAAGGTTGTGGGAGAGTTGATAGGCCCACTAACAGTAACTATGTTCTATGATTGTGTATATGTGAGATGTATACTGGCCTGTATACTGGCTCAGAGCCAGACATGCAAGTCAGTATGGACAAATTTTCCACAGCTTGTAACAACTTTGGACTCACCATGAACATTAAAAAGACTGAAGTCATGCACCAGCCTGCTCCTCATGCACCATACACAGAACCCATAATCACAATCAAAGGGCAGAAACTACAGGCAGTGGACCAGTTCACTTATCCTGGCAGCACCCTCTCTCAAGCAGTGACTATTGATATCGAAGTTAACTGCAGAATAGCAAAAGCAAGTTCTGCTATCCAAAGACTGCTCTCCACTGTGCGGGAACGTCAAGAAATCAGCCCAGCAAAAGAACTGAAGGTCTACAGCGCCGTGGTACTCACTACCCTCCTGTATGCCCGTGAAACATGGACTGTGTATCGGAGGCATGCAAGGCAGCTCAATCATTTCCACATGACTTGTCTTCACAGAATATTATGCATCAGATGGCAAGACAAAGTACCAGGTACTGAAGTTCTCTCTAGAGCAAGTCTACCATCAGTCCACATACTGTTGATGAGAGAGCAGACCTGGTGGGCAGGTCATGTCATCCATATGTCAGACAAGCGCATACCCAAGCAGCTCCTTTTTGGGGAACTCTCTACTGGAAGACACTCGCATGGAGGGCAGGAGAAACATTTCAAAGACACACTCAAGGCCTCCCTGAAGTCGCTTGACATAGACACGACCATCTGAGAAACGCTGGCACAAATCCGCCCTACCTGGCACTGCCTCATCCACAAAGGCTGTCAAGCTTACAAAGCAAGGTGTATCGCTGAAGCACAACTTAAGCACGATTGCGCAAATCCACAACCACCAGTGCAACAACTACAGTGCCTACCCAAGTCTGTCCAATATGTGTCAGGACATTCTGTGCCCGAATTGACCTGATCAGTTATCTTCGGACACACCGCAACCAGCCTCAAAATGACTAATGGTGTTGAGTCCTCATCGATGACGATGGACAAATAACATATGTAAGATGGGGGGGGTGGGGACGGTGGTGGGGAGGTATGGATGTACAGGAAGAAATAATGGAGGTTTATAGAAAGGCACAAAAATAATCATGTGCGATTTAATCTAAATATAAGTTGGATGAATCAGATCAGTAAAGGTAGCCTGGAAGATGAACATACAGTTTAAGAACAGGTGTAGGATATTTGGCCTTTTGAGCCTGTCCAGCCATTTACTAAGATCATGGTTGATCTGATTGTGGTCTTTCTGCCTAACCAGATAACTTTTGATTCCCATATTTGTCAAAAATCATCCACATCTTCCTTAAAAACATTAATTGACTCTGCCTCTATCATTCTCTGGAAAAGACTTCCAGAGATTCCTCAGAAACCCTCAGAGAAAAAAGTTCTCATCTCCGCCTTAAATGGAAGAACACTTATTTTAAAACTGTATCCCCTCGTTCTGGTCTCCATGTTTCAATATGATCACCTCACTAAGGCTGAGGTGCTAGTCCTCACCCCCTCTGAGGAGAGGGCCATGGAAATTGCAGGTGAGATATAGAAGCAAGCTGTAGCTGACTGCGAGGTTGGCTGGCCGTGACCAAGTAGGGTGGCACAGTGGCACAGTTAATAGCATTGCTGCCTCACAGTGCTAGGGACCTGGATTTGATTCCTGGCTTGGGTCACTGTCTGTGCAGAGCCTGCACGTTCTCCCCGTGTCTGTGTGGATTTCCTCCAGGTGCTCCAGCTTCCCCCCACTCCAAAGATATGCGGGTTAGGTTGACTGGCTATGCTAAATTGTCCCTTAGTGTCAGAGGGACAAATTAGAGTAAATGTGTGGGGTTATGGGGAAAGGCCCTGGGTGGGATTGTGGTCAGTGCAGACTCAATGGGCCAAATGGCCTCCTTCTGCACTATAGGGATTCTATGATTCTAAGTAAGTGCTGAAGGCCCATGATCCAGATCACATATCTCACATGAGTCTATCATCCTCCACACACTTGACATCTCCATCAGCTAACCCCATGTCTCCATCGGTGAGGCTGGGCTATCTGGGGTTGCATCTCATTGTGCCACCTTCCATGGTGAAGACAACGGCAAGCCTACAGAACTAGCAGTGACAGATGATGGAGAGACCTCTGCAGTTAACTCCAGTTGCCTCTCCATCCAAAGGTGTGACTCAGGGACCATCAAGTACCCTGAGGGAGGAAGAAGTGTTGGAGCCCAGCCCAGAGCCTTAAACCATGGAGACTCAGGCCATTACCAGTCCTTTGCTGACACTGTGTTTCTCCTAGGCAGTGGGCAGAGCAGGGTGGCACATTGTCACTTGTGGACTCTCCAGGTCCAGGTTCTCCAGAGGACGCCTGTCAAGCGCATGAGAAGCTAAAGGGCGTGCTCAACAGCAGTCAACCTCCACTTCTGATGTGCAATATGGGCATACACTGAGAAGAAGTGGGAGGGAACAAAAGACGAGGAAGATAGAGGACTGCTAAATATGCACGGGTGAAGTTTCACAGTTGCACTTAGGGTGAAGGGGACACCACTTGTACAAGTCATCTCCACACCAATTGGCCTATCAACGTTAAGGGGAAGCGAATTGAGGTGTAAGGTTATGTCACCTGATTGGACCTTTGACCTTTCCTCAGAGCCCCCACACTGACCCCTAGTTGAGGGTATTCGAGAGCAACAGCGTTATACACCCTCGTTTGACAGCATCACCAGTCGAGGACCCCGATGATCTGACTCTTTAGCCTTCCCATGCCTGACCCCTTATTATAATGTGGGATTGAGTGAACCCGTTGCTCCAACAATGATGGGAGGTCAATGGGCTTTAATCAGAAAGTCAGACTCAGATGTTGGGGAGCACCACAACTTTCCTCACAGCAAGTCATCGTCATCCTTTAGCCTTGCTCTGAGACCCGCTGACACTACCAACCCAGGACCATCACCTTGCAGTGATGACATGCTGACCCTTGGCTTGAGGTGTGGAAGGAATGCTGTTGGGTAGGGGGAGATGAAGCTAAAGAATGGGGGAGAGGAAGTTGGAAGGAGGTCAGAATGAGGGAAAGGGGGAAACAAGTGTTCCTTGGGAGCACTGAAGAGAGGCAGCGATTTGTAAGAGGAGAGCTTGAGGGTAAGTTAAAGCGATTTTTAAAACTAACTTTGCTGGGTTTTTTTTAAATTTTATACCGGAAACAGGAAGGAATTTGCAAAGAGACTTGGATAGTACTTTCCCCCCCCCCCATTTAAAAGTTACTCACCTCAAGGAATCAATCTCATTATTCCTTGGGAGCACTGAAGAGAGGCAGCGATTTGTAAGAGGAGAGCTTGAGGGTAAGTTAAAGTGATTTTTAAAACTAACTTTGCTAGTTTTTTTTAAATTTTATACCAGAAACAGGAAGGAGTTTGCAAAGAGACTTGGGTAGTTATTTTCCCCCCCCCAATTTAAAAGTTACTCACCTCAGGGAATCGACCTCATTGTTCCTTGGGAGCACTGAAGAGAGGCAGCGATTTCTAAGAGGAGAGTTTGAGGGTGTTAAAGTGATTTTTAAAATTAACTTTGCTAGTTTTTTAAAAATTTTATACCGGAAACAAAAAGGAGTTTGCAAAGAGACTCGGGTAGTTTTTTTTCTCCCTTACCATAAATTGGACAGGTGAGGAATTCCGATACTCTACACAGGTAGAGTATCCCACCCTCCCACCTCCTCTAACCTAAAAAAGAGAGAGAGAAAGAGGGGCTTGGAGTGAGAGCAGGTAAGTTTGTTTTTGTTTTTTTGGGTTTTTCTGTGTGAGCTGTAAGGGCTTTGGCTCACAGGGCCTAAGTAAAAAGGGTGAGGCAAGGTAAGTTATAAGTTTTTATTACTTTTTTCTCTGTATTTCTGAAAATATGATGAATGGGATGGATAGGATAGAGGTGGAGAGGCTTTTCCCGCTCAGAAAGGACAGTAGGACTAGAGGGCGCAGCCTCAAGATAAAGTGGGGGGGTTGCGGTTTAGAATGGAGTTGAGGAGGAACTTCTTCACTCAAAGGGTGGTGAATCTCTGGAATTCTCTGCCCGTTGAAGTGGTGGAGGCTGCCTCGCTGAATATATTTAAGACGCGGGTTGGTAGGTTTTTGATAGGCAAGGGGATTAAGGGTTATGGGGAGAGGGCGGGAAGGTGGAACTGAGCCACGACAGATCAGCCATGATCTTATTGAATGGCGGGGCAGGCTCGAAGGGCTAGATGGCCTACTCCTGCTCCTATTTCTTATGTTCTTAAAAGGGCAAGTATGAGTATGAGGCCAGTATATTGTTGCCAATGCAATAGCGGGAGGTCCTGGAGGCTCCTGGTCTCCCAGACGTCCATATCTGTGCTTGGTGTGTGGAGCTGCAGTCCCTAAGGAACCAGGTTAAGGAACTGGAACTGCAGCTCGAGGACCTTCGTCTCTTTTGAGAGAATGAGGAGGTAATTGACAGGAGCTATCGGCAAGTGGTCACACCGGGGCAACGGGAAGAAGGTAAGTGGGTAACTTAGGAAGGGGAAAGCTCATGTGATGGAGAGCACGCCGGTGGATGTCGCCCTTCAAAATAAGTACTCCTGTCTGAGTACTGCTGGGGGGGGACAGCTCATCTGGGGGAGGAAGCAGTGGCCAGGTCTCTGGAGCTGAGCCTGATCCAGTACTTCAAAAAAGTAAGAAAAAGAGCAGCAAGGCAGTGTTAATAGGGGACTCCATTGTGAGGGGATCAGACAGGCGTTTTTATGGACGCAGACGGGAGTCACGGATGGTAGTTTGCCTCCCTGGAGCTGGGATCCGGGATGTCCCTGGGCGTGTCCCACACATCCTGAAAGGGGAGGGTGAGGAGCCAGAGGTTGTGGTTCATATAGGTACCGCTGACATAGGCAGGAAGAGGGAAGCGGTCATGAAAAGGGATTGTAGGGAATTAGGTAGACAGCTGAGAAAGAGGAAAGCGAAGGTAGTAATCTCAGGATTGCTGCCTGCGCTGCGGGAGAGTGAGAGCGGGAATGGAGTGAGGTGGAGGGTGAACGCGTGGCTGAGGGACTGGAGCATGGGGGCAGGGATTCCGGTTCCTGGATCATTGGGATCTCTTTAGGGGCAGGTGTGACCTGTTCAGTAAGGATGGGTGGCACTTGAATCCCAGGGGAACCAATATCTTGGTGGGAAGGTTGGCTCGGGCTACTGGGGGGGCTTTAAACTAGAAAGGTTGGGGGGAGGGAATAGAGATGAGGAGACTGAGAGCGAGGAGGTTAGCTCCCAGGTAGAGGAGGACTGTAGACAGTATGAGAGGGAGGATGGACGGGTGATGGAGAAGGGAAGTGCCCAGACTGAGGGTCTGAGGGGTGTGTCTATTTTAACACCAGGAGTGTAGTGAACAAAGTAGATGAGCTTAGGGCATGGATTGCTGCTTGGGAATGTGATGTGGTGGCCATTACAGAGACTTGAATGTCTCAGGGACAGGACTGGGTACTTCAGGTGCCGGGATTCAGATGCTTCAGGAAGGACAGGGAGGGGGGGCAAAAGAGGTGGCGGAGTGGCACTGTTGATCAGGGACAGCGTCATGGCTGCAGAGAAGGTGGATGTGGTGGAGGGACTGTCTACAGAGTCTCTGTGGGTGGAAGTTAGGAACAGCAAAGGGTCGATAACTTTGCTGGGTGTTTTCTATAGGCCGCCTAATAGTGACAGGGTAGTTGAGGTGCAGATAGGGAAACAGATCCTAGAGAGATGTAGTAATAACAGAGTTGTCGTGATGGGAGACTTTAATTTCCCAAACACCGACTGGAATATCCCTAGGGTACGGGGTTTGGATGGGGAGGAGTTTGTTAGGTGTGTTCAGGAGGGTTTCCTGACACAGCACGTGGATAAGCCTACGCGAGGAGAGGCTGTACTTGACTTGGTGCTGGCTAATGAACCAGGACAGGTGACGGATCTCTCGGTGGGACAGCATCTCGGGGATGGAGATCATAATTCTATCTCCTTCACGATAGCATTGGAAAGAGATAGGATCAGGCAGGCTAGGAAGGTGTTTGTCTGGAGTAAAGGGAAATATGAAGACATCAGGCAGCCAATTGGACGAGTAAACTGGAAGGAGGTGTCCTGGAGGAAAAGTACTGAAGGAAGGTGGCGGATTTTCAAGGAATGTTTGACTGGAGCTCTGCACGACAATGTTCCGATGAGACAAGGAGGTTTTTGTAGGTCGCAAGAGCCGTGGTGCACGAAGGTTGTGGTGAACACGGTCAGGAAGAAAAGAAGCCATATAAAAGGTTCAGAGAGCTAAGAGATGTTAAGGATCTAGAGGAGTATAAGGCTTGTAGAAAGGAGCTTAAAAAGGAAATTAGGAGAGCCAGAAGGGGACATGAGAAGGCCTTGGCGGGTAAAAGTAAGGAGAATCCCAAGGCATTCTACAAATATGTGAAGAGTAAAAGGATGAGAAAAGAAGGGATAGGAACAATAAAAGGTGAGGGGGAAAAAGTCTGTGTGGAACCGGAAGAAATGGCAGAGGTGCTTAATGAGTACTTTGCCTCAATATTACAGTGGAAAGTGATCTGGGAGGTTGTACTACAGGTTTGCGGCAGACTGAAAAGATTGAGTACGTGGATATTAAGAAAGAGGATGTGTTGGAACTTTTAAGTTCTATCAAGATAGATAAGTCGCCGGGACCGGATGGGATGTATCCCAGGTTACTGTGGGAGGTGAGGGAAGTGATTGCAGAGCCCCTGGTGATGATCTTTGCATTGTCAATGGAGACGGGAGAGGTTCCGGAGGGTTGGAGGATTGCGGATGTGGTTCCTATTTTCAAGGAAGGGAACAGGGATAGCCTGGGAAATTACCGACCGGTGAGTCTGACCTCAGTGGTTGGTAAGTTGATGGAGAGGATTCTGAGGCACAAGATTTATGAGCATTTAGAGAAGTTTAGAATGATCAGAAAAAGTCAGCACGGCTTTGTCAAGGGCAGGTCGTGCCTTACGAGCCTAGTTAAGTTCTTTGAAAATGTGACTGAACACATTGACAAAGGAAGAGTGGTGGACGTGGTTTACATGGACTTCAGCAATGCGTTTGATAAGGTCCCCCATGCAAGAATTTTGAGAAGGTGAGAGGGCATGGTATCCAAGGGGCTTTGGCCTTGTGGATCCAGAACTGGCTTGCCTGCAGAAGGCAGAGAGTGGTTGTGGATGGGTCCTTTTCTGCATGGAGTTCGGTCATCAGTGGAGTGCCCCAGGGATCTGTTCTAGGAACCTTGCTGTTTGTCATTTTCATAAATGACCTGGATGAGGAAGTGGAGGGATGGGTTAGTGAGTTCGTCAACGATACGAAGGTTGGTGGTGTGGTGGATAGTCTGGAGGGATGTCAGAAGTTGCAGCGTGACATAGATAGGATGCAAGACTGGGTGGAGAAGTGGCAGATGGACTTCAACGTGGATAAATGTGTAGTGGTCCATTTTGGCAGGACCAATGGGATGCAGGAGCACAATATCAAGAGTAGGAGTCTGAGCTGTGTTGAAGAGCAGAAGGATCTTGGGGTCCAGGTCCATAGGACTCTTAAATCGGCCTCGCAGGTGGAGGATGTGGTCAAGAAGGCGTATGGTGTACTAGCCTTCATTAATCGAGGGATTGAGTTTAGGAGTCAGGAGGTAATGCTGCAACTTTATAAGACCCTTGTCAGACCCCACTTGGAGTACTGTGCGCAGTTCTGGTCTCCTCACTACAGGAAGGATGTGGAAGCTATTGACAGGGTGCAGAAGAGATTTACAAGGATGTTGCCTGGATTGGGAAGCATGCCTTATGAAGATAGGTTGAGGGAGCTAGGTCTCTTCTCCCTGGAGAGACGAAGGTTGAGAGATGACCTGATAGAGGTTTATAAAATGTTGAGAGGAATAGATAGGGTGGATTCTCGGAGGCTATTTCCCAGGGCTGAAATGGTCGCTATGAGAGGACATAGGTTTGAGGTGCTGGGAAGCAAGTACAGAAGAGAGGTTCGGGATAAGTTTTTCACTCAGAGGGTGGTGAGTGAGTGGAATTGGCTGCTGTCAGAGGTGGTAGAGGCGAACTCACTGGGGTCTTTTAAAAGACTTCTGGATGAGTATATGGGATCTAATGGGATTGGGAGTTACAGATAGTTCTAGGGCTTGGTAGGTATCGATGTGATCGGCGCAGCTTGTGGGCCGAAGGGCCTGTTTGTGCTGTAGTGTTCTATGTTCTATGTAAGTGCCTGGCCAACGCAAGATATGAGGATGCTGACCACTGAATGCTCTGGACCCTTAGTATCCTCCTTGACCTCCTCCTCCTGTGCCGCCCTGGTCCTCCTCTGATGAGGCTGCCTGTTCTTTCTCCTCTGCCTCTCCCATGTTGTCCTGCTGCTGTGTGAGGTTGTGCAGTACACAGTAAGCGACCATTATGTGGACCGCCCTCTGAGGGCTATATTGTAGTGCCCCGACAGAATAATCCAAACAGCGGAAACAGAACTCGTAGATGTGTATGCACTACTCAATGATGCTCTTGTTGACAGAATGGGCCTCATTGTGATGAGTTACCCGTCGGTCTGGGGCTTCCACACAGGCATCATCAGCCATGACTTTAAAGAGTAGCCCGTGTCCTCTACCAGCTATCTGCTTGGCTGAAGGTGACTCTCAAACATATTGGGTATCTCTGAGTGTCCCAGGATGAGGAGTCATGCACTCACCCAGGATTGTGTACACAGACATGCATGATGTTCAAGAGATGATTGAACACCGGCTGGATGTTAATGAAGTGGTATCCCTTTCTGTTAATGAAGGGCTCCCCAGATTGAGATGGAGTTCTAAGGATGACATAAGTGCCATCTATTGCCCCTTGGACTTGGGGCATCCCAGTGAAGATAGAGAATCCTTCAGACCAGGCATCCTGACAGGAATGGTCTAGTAACTAAATTGAGTGTTCATCCTCTAGAGACAGAATCTGGGGACTTAATGATGCATAATTTGTAAATGGCAGAAGCAGTCAATAGATATTTTCTGTTTTCCTTCATTGTACAAGACACAAATAACATTCCAAGAATATTTGTAAATCAATGATGGAGAGGAAGGAACTTGAAACAATTACAATCACCAGGGCAAAGGTTCTGAAAAAACTAGAACTAAAGGCTGACAAGTCCTCAGGATGTGACAGACCACATTGTAGGTTCTTAAAAGTAGTGGTTGCGGAGATAGTAAATGCATTGGTTACAATTTTTCAAAATTCCCTAGATTCTGGAAATGTCCCTTCAGATTGACAAGTAGCAAATGTCACTCCACTATTCAAGAAAGGTGGGAGATAGAAAGCTGAAAACTGCAGGTCTGTTTACAAAACATCTCATAGGGAAATACACTATTATTTAGGAAATTTGAGCAGGTGACTTAGAAAATAGCAATGCAATCAGGCAGAGTCAGCGTGGGTTTGTGAAAGGGAAATAATGTGTGACTAATTTATTAGAATTCTTTGAGGAAGAAGCAAGCCAGGTGGGTATAGGGGAATCTGTGTATATGACGTACTTAGTTTTCTAAAGATGCTTTTTTTTTTATTCTTGGGACATTAGCATCACCGGTTGACCAGCATTTATTGCTCATCCCTAGATATCCTTGGAGGGCAGTTGGGAGTCAACCACATTGCTATGGCTCTGGAGTCACATGCAGGCTGAACCATGTAAGGGTGGCAGATTTCCCCTCCTAAAGGACATTAGTACATCAAAAGTTTCTACACAAATTAAGAGCTCATAGTGTAGGAGGTAATATATTAGCACAAACAGATGACAGAAAGCAGAGGTTATGGATAAGTGGGGGTAACTTTTGAGTTGGGAAGCTGTAACTAATGGAGTGCCAGAGGGGTTTGTGCTGGGGCCTCAATTATTTACAATCTATATCAATGACTTGGATGAAGGCACTGATTTTATGGTTGCTAAATGTGCCGATAACGCCAAAATAGGTAGGAAAGAAAGTTGGAAAGAGGGGGTGGAGAAAGGTATAATCAAGTTAAGTGAATGGGCAAAGATTTAACAGATGGAATATAATGTGGAAAATGTGAAGTTGTCCACTTTGACAGGAATAATTGAAAAACTGCATACTATTTAAATGGAGAGACTGCAGAGCTTGATGATGCAGAAGGGTCTGAGTGTCCTGGTACATTAATCACAAATAGTATGAAGATATAGCAAGTTATCGGGAAGGCAGACATTGTTGTTTACTGCTACGTAAATGGAATACAAAAGTAGGGAAATTTTGTTACAGGTGTGCAGGATTTAGTGAGATGTCTGGATGCGTACAGTTATGGCCTTCTTACCTGAGAAGGATATACTTGCATTAGAGATAGTTTAGAAAAGGTTCATTCAACTGATTCCTGGAGTTATCTTATTAAGAAATGTTGAACATTGGCCACAGTTGCTTGTGGTCACAGTTGCAGGCAACTTAAAGCAGCTGAGTGCTTTTCAGTTCCTCTTTTGTGTAAACATTATGGTTAGGTACAATGGTGGGTATTTGACATGCATTTAAGCATGAAAAGAAAGGTAAATAAATAACTGACTGCATGCTGAGTAAAACCATTAAGTTGTTAATCAAAGGAGAGTTAAAAGAACTAGAACGAACTTGAATGAAAAAAAGGTTTCCAGAGGCTGTGAAGGTATTTCAAACACTCTTAGATTTCCATGAAGGCTTAGACATTTGAAATAAATGCTGTGCTATAAACAACTGGGCTGTGGAGAAGTGAATTTCCTACCTAATGAAAATGAGTGACTTAGTTCAGTCAGAGGATTTGAAACGGATCTTCTCACACCACCAGCTTCATAGGGAGAGAGAGGAAAATCTCTTCTGGTGATTGGAATGTTATGGTGAGTTGTAAGCCTTCCAGCTGTTCAGGGAGCATGGAGATCAAAGTGATCAGAAAATTTCAAAGGTCTCAGAAGACAGAAACAACAGTGAATGTCTTACCCCAGTCGCGAGGTATACATGGGGAGGTAGTAAATTGGATTAGACATTGGCACAATGGAAGAAGCCAGAGAATGGTAGTGAAGGATTGCTTCTTTGAGTAGAGGTCTGTGACTAATGGTGTGCCACAGAGATCAGTGCTGGGTGCATTGTTGTTTGTCATCTATATCAATGATCTGGATGATAATGTGGTAAATTGGATCAGCAAATTTGCTGATAATACAAAGATTGGAGGAGTAGTGGACAGTGAGGGAAATTTTCAAAGCTTGCAGAGGGATTTAGACCAGCTAGAAAAATAGGCTGAAAAATGGAAAATAGAGTTTAATGCAGACAAGTGTGAGGTATTGCACTTTGGAAGGACAAACCAAGTTAGGACACACAAGGTAAATGGTAGGACACTGAAGAGTGCAGCAGAACAGAGGGATCTGGGAATACAGTTACATAATTCCCAAAATGTGGCGTCATACGTAGATAGGGTCGTAAAGAGTGCTTTTGGTACATTGGCCTTTATAAATCAAAGTACTGAGTATAAGAGTTGGAACGTTATGGTGAGGTTGTATAAGACATTGGTGAGGCCAAATTTAGAGTATTGTGTGCAGTTTCGGTCACGTAATTACAGGAAGGATATTAATAAGGTTGGAAGAGTGCAGAGAAGGTTTACAAGCATATTGCCGGGACTTGAGAAACTGAGTTACAGAGAAAGACTGAATAGGTTAGGACTTTATTCCCTGGAGCATAGAAGAATGAGGGGAGATTTGACAGAAGTGTATAAAATTATGATGGGTATAGATAGAGTGAATGCAAGCAGGCTTTTTTCACTGAGGCTAGGGGAGAAAAAAAAACTAGAGGACATGTGTTAAGGGCAAAGGCGGGAAAAGTTTAAAGGAAATATTAGGGGGGGCTTCTTCAAAGAGAGAGTGACGGGAGTGTGGAATGAGCTGCCACTTGAAGTGGTGAATGCGGGCTCACATTTAACGTTTAAGAAAAACTTGGATAGGTACATGGATAAGAGGGGTGTGGAGGGATATGGTCCAGGTGCAGGTCAGTGACTAGGCAGAAAAATGGTTTGGCACAGCCACAAAGGGCCAAAAGGCCTGTTTCTGTGCTATAATGTTCTATGGTATCTGAATTTACCATCCTGAAACTGAACACCTTTTCAGGGCAAGAAGGAGTAGAGCTCTGGGGGAGAGTGGCGAGATCAATCCCTTAGCCTTAGCCTGAACCTACACAATCCCCATGACTCTCCCTTTGCAGCCTGGCAGTGGGGCACATGGGCATCTCCTTGACCCCCCCCCCACCACCAAAACCTTGTCCAACATGCCAAGTCCATATTGGACATGGCCAACACCAAAACCCGCCCAGTGCAGTTCCTGCTGGGGAGGCAGGTGAATAGCTGAATAGGTCATCCAGCCCACTAATGAGATTATAATGAGTGGTCTTACTTAATTATTGGGTTCCAGTCAGCTTTGGGCATGAACTCGATCAGGGCCGGCAGGCTACATCCCAAATGCATTCACACTTGGCAGCCCATTTTAGGCTCGACTCCCATACAGTGGGCAATCAGGATTCCCACCAGCTGCAAACATGGCTGATGAATCCCCCCTCATAAGATCCTGAGGAGGCTTGACATGGTGAATATTGAGAGGATGTTTGCCCTTATGGGAGAGACTAGAAGAGGCACAGTTTAAAAATAGGGAGGTCTCCCATTTAAGACAGAGAAGGAATTTTTTCTTGAGGGTCATTCATCTGTGGAATTCTCTTCCCAGGGAGCAATGGAGGGTGGGTTATTAAATAGCTTTAAGATTGAGTTAGATAGATTCTTGATTGACAAGAGAATCAAAGGGTATGGGAGTAGATAGGAAAGTAAAGCTGAGGTCACAATTAGATCAGCCATTACCTTATCAAATGGCTGAATCTTTCAGTTCCTAATTCGTATGTTCATATGTATTTAATAAAAATAGTTTTTATTACATGCGTGGATTGTACGCCTCAGGTATAGTCATGATATTTTACTACTTAGCTATAATATATTCCATTTCTTTAAATATTACCCAATATTGCATACAAGATAATGTCAAATTGAATTAATTTTCACTGCTTACAAGCTCACCGTATAACGTGCAGCCACAATAACCCTGATGTCAATGTCCTAAGAAATGTGCATTCAAATGTATACAAACCACTTTCACAAATTAAATATAAAATTTCAAATTTATTAGAGCAGATTTTCCTATTCAGTTTTGCTCATAAACTAATGAAGCATGACTATGTTCTAAGCATTACTTGGCTGATGAATTTGTGCAGCATGTTGGAGGGAGGCAAAGTGGAAGGCAAGCCAAATTGCCTTGCCCTTTCACATATCTTAGTGGTCATAGATAGTATCACTGTTTTCTACATTTTGGACACAAATAGAATTGCAAATGGTGGGTGGTGGAAAGTGACTGAAAGAAAAGCAGAAGAGCTAAACAAATTTACAATTTCAAAATATTTTGGAAATAATATAGGTATATGGACAATGCAATTTGTGCTATATGACACTATTGTGTAGCAGTATTTTACCAGGAAAATCTACCATGTCTGTCAAACTGAAAGATTACTATGGTTGGTTTCATTCAGTGGCTTGTTTACCAGCAGACCACCAACCTCTCACATTGAGTTTTGCATATAATTATGTCACAGCAGGATGTTCTCAGATGATGGGTGACACATGGTCGCTATGAGACTTTAAACACAAATTAGTATTCCTGTCACATATACAACAGGCAGCTGGTAATGCCATTAATTTTAAAAAAAACAAATTATATATTTAGAAGACATCTTAAAGCTAATTACATACCTAGACTTGTCAAATGAGTTTACATGACAACCTGCAACACTTTGATACTTTGCAAAGCAAGACTTTAATAGTTTGCACAAAATGCTTTAAGACAACATACTGATTCTGGAAATGACTCAATTTCAGCGTATTAAGTATGCTGATCATAGAGTCAGTTCATTGATCAATTTTTGTGCTAATATTAACCAACGCATGAAGAATGTTTGCCCCTTTATGTGCAGGACAACTTTGTTTATTCACATTATTCACATGGGGAGACGATGGCTTAGTGGTTTTGTCGCCTAACTATTAATCCAGAAACCCAGATACTGTTCTGGGAACCTGGGTTTGAATCCTGCCATGGCAGATGGTGGAATTTGAATTCAATAAAAAATATCTGGAATTAAGAGTCTACTGGTGACCATGAAACCATTGTCGATTGTCAGGAAAAACCCATCTGTTTAACTAATGTCCTTTAGGGAAGAAAATCTGCCTGGTCTGGCCTAAATGTAACTCCAGAGCCACAGCCATGTGGTTGACTACCAACAGCCCTCTGAAATGGCCTAGCAAGCCACTCAGTTGTATCAATCGCGACAAAGTCTCAACAAAGAAATGAAACTGGATGGACCACCTGGCACCGGAAAAGACAACAGCAAAACAAACAGCCCTGGCAATGCTGCAAAGTCCTCCTTACTAACATCTGGGGACTAGTGCCAAAATTGGGAGAGCTGTCTCACAGACTAGTCAAGCAACATTCTGACATAGTCATTCTCAAGGAATCATATCTTATAGATAACACCCCAGACACCACCATTACCATCCCTGGATATGTCCTGTCCCACTGGCAGGACAGACTCAGTAGAGGTGGTGGCACAGTGGTATACAGTCGGGAGGGAGTTGCCCTAGGAGTCCTTAATATTGACTCCAGACCCCATAAAGTCTCATAGCTTCAAGCGAAACATGGACTCTCACTGGTTACCACGTACTGTCCTCCTTCGGGTGATGTCCTCCATGTTGAACAATACTTGGAAGAAGCACTGAGGGCGGCAAGAGCACAAAATGAACATTGGGTGGGGGATTTCAATGTCCACCACCAAGAGTGGCACAGCATCAGCATTACTGATCGAGCTGGTTGGGTTCTAAAGGATATAATTACTATACTGTGTCTGCAGCAGGTGGTGAAGGAACGAAAAAAAGGAAATAAATATTTGACCTCATCCTTACCAATCTGCTGGCTGCAGGTGCATCTGTCCATGACAGTATCAGTAAGAGTGACCACTGCACACTTCTTGTGGAGACGAAGTTCCCCTTTCACATTGAGAATGACCTCCATCGTGTTGTATGGCATTATCACCATGCTAAATGGGACAGACTTCGAACCAATCTTGCATCTCAAGACTAGGCATTCATGAGGCACTGTGGGCCATCAACAGCGTAAAAAGTCTGACAACACCAGGTTTTAGTCCAACCTATTTATTTGATAATACTCGTGAGTATATTATCAAATAAATAGGGTGGACTAAAACCTGGTGTTGTCAGGCTTTTTACTGTGTTTACGCCAGTCCAACGCCGGCATACCCACATCATGGCCATCAACAGCAGCAGAATTGTACTTCAGCACAATCTACAACCTCATGGCCCAACATATCCCCCACTCAACCATTACCATCAAGCTAGGGATCAACCCTGGCTCAATGGAAAGTGCATGAAGGCATGCCAGGAGCAGCACCAGACATAACTAAAAATGATGCGTCAACCTGGTGAAGCTACCAAACAGGAGTACTTGCATGCCAAATGAAAGAAACAGCAAATGATAGACAGAACTAAGTGCTCCCCCAACCAACAGATCAGATCTAAGCTTTGCAGTCCTTCCACATCCAGTCATGAATGGTGGTGGACAATTATACAACTCACTGGAGGAGGAGGCTCCACAAATATCCCAATCCTCAATGATCGAGAAACCCAAAACATCAGCGCAAAAGATAAGGCTGAAGTATTCACAGCAATCTTCAGTCAGAAGTGCCGAGTGGATGATCCACCTCAGCCTCCTCCAGTGGTCCCCAGCACCTCAGATGCCAGTCTCCAGCCAATTTGATTCACTCCACGTGATATCAAAAAATGATTGGAGGCTCTGGATACTGCAAAGTCAATGGGCCCTGATAACATTCCTGTAATAGTACTGAAGACTTGCCACTCCCCTAGCCAAGCTCTTCCAGTACAGTTACACCACTGGCATCTATCCAACAATGTGGAAAATTGCCCACATATGTCTTTACACAAAAAGCAGGGCAAATCCAACCCGGTCAATTGCCACCAATCAGTCTACTTTCAAAACGATGGAAGGGGACATCAACAGTGCTATCAAGCAGCACCTGTCAGTAATAACCTGCTCAATGACACCTAGTTTGGATTTCGCCAGGATCACTCAGCTCCTGACCTCATTACAGACTTGGTTTCAAACATGGACAAAAAAGCTAAATTCCAGAGGTGAGGTCAGAGTGACAGCCGACATGAAGGCCACAATCGAATGAGTGTGGCATCAAGAAGCCTTAGTAAAATTGAATCAATGGGTATCGGGGGCAAACTCTCCGCTGGTTGCAGCCGTACCTAGTACAAAGGAAGGTAGTTGTGGTTGTGGAGGGTCAGTCTTTTCAGCTCCAGGACATCTCTGCAGGAGTCCTTCAACAATCTACAGCTGCTTCATCAATGACCTTCCCTCCATCATAAAGTCAGAAATGGGGATGTTCACCGATGATTGCAGAATGTTCAGCATCAATCACGACTCCTCAGATACTGACACAATCCATGTTCAAATGCAACAAGATCTGGACAATATCCAGGCTTAGGCTGACAAGCGGCACACAATTGCCAGGCAATGACAATCACTAATAAGAGACACTCTAACCACTGCCCCTTGACATTCAATGGTGTAACCATCACTGAATCCATCACTGTCAACATCCTTGGGGTTACCATTGACCAGAAACTCAACTGGACTCACCACATAAACATAGTGACTACAAGAGCAGGTCAGAAGCTAGGAATACTGCGGTGAATAATTCACCTTCTGAATCCCTAAAGCTTATCCACCATCTACAAGGCACAAGTCAGGATTGTGATGGAATACACCCCACTTGCCTGGATGAGTACAGCTCCAACAACACTCAAGAAGCTTGACACCATCCAGGACAAAGCAGCTTGCTTGATTGGCACCACATCTACGAACATTCAATCCCTCCACCACCGACACTCAGTAGCAGCAGTGTGTACAATCTACAAGATGCACTGCAGCAATTCACCAAAGATCCTTAGGCAGCATCTTCCAAACCCATGGCCACTCCCATCTAGAAGGACAAGAGTAGCGGGTAAATGTGAAGACCACCACCTGCAAGTTCCTCTCCAAGCCACTCAGTATCCTGACTTGGAAATATATCGCCGTTCCTTCGCAGTCGCTGGGTCAAAATCCTGGAATTCCCTCCCTAACGGCACTGTGGGTCAACCCTCAGGACATGGACTGAAGGCAGCTCACTACCACCTTCTCAAGGGTAATTAGGGATGGGCAGTAAATGCTGGCCAGTCAGTGATGCCCATGTCCCACGAATGAATAAAAAAAATTGGAGAAGAAATAAAAATGTGTTGTAGTCTCACACTTGGCTGTAAAATGCAGACGATTATAATTAAAAAGAATTTGCAAAGGGAATTACCACTGTGCGATGGCTTGCTCTTTTATTAACTGAGTAATGAGAAATCCTTTGACTAGTTCAAGCTGAATTTCTACCATATTGCCCATGGATATTCATGGGTCTGGGGAATGATTGTAACAGGGTTAGTGCTAGGAGCACCAGATGGGATGGGAAGAGATGTGTTGGATAAGCTGCTACTTAAGATGGATGTACTGATCAGGATTGGGTCTGAAGTACTTAGAGGAGTAAACAGTGGACACTGAAGTGCAGATGGTGGCTGGAAGTCATCCAGCTCAAGTGATTGCCTCACAATTATTAACTGGAGTGGCCACCCCAGGAATAAAGCATAAGCACCGATAAAAGCATATTAGAGGTGCTGCACAAAAATCAATGGTAGTAAATAGATAAAAAAATGAAAGAACGGTTAGTCAATGTTTTCAGTACTGAAGTAGTACCAAGAACGGGTGTCTGCTACAGTTATTTCATTACTTTCATATTATAGACATGTTTTTATTTAAGTATAGGGAATTGCAACATGAAACCAATTCTGTCATGCAAGTAATTTTAAAAATGTAACTAAACAGTGCTTGATAATACCATATAAAATGGGAAATAAACTTCAACAATGTCTATTTGCTTTCCTGCTGGACATAATCAAGATGCCATTGAATAGACAGTTGTAACAGTAATATTAATGTAACATTGAAATTATACAAAATAAAACGACTCTTACATATATTAGGTATTAACTGACCTGAACTTGGACTTGGAAATTCGATGCCTGGAACATAAAAGACAAGATTACAGATTATTTGTTGAATTGAAATCTACTCTACTTATACCATTGCTTCATCAGGCAGGGTTAATGCCAATGTCCCAGCAGCAGCTGGCCTCCCTACTCCCTACCTCTCATACTGAAAGTAAGTGCGAAACTCGCCACTGAAAACCACTGCCGTGAGGTGTCCATCACTGTGAAGAAGGCCAAGTATTTGGAATGGACATATTGTCAAAGTCTCATACTGGGCTAAAACTAACTACATTTATTTTTACAAAGTGGATGCATTTATTTCTTCTACCCTTCTCTTTTCCCCCCATGTGTTTTTCTTTCTCTCATCCACGAGAGAAATTATTTTGTTGGCCCCTGGAAAAATCTCTACTGACTCCTAGGTATACAGATTCCTGCTGGAGAACCACTGATGTATAACATGGGTTTGCAAAGATGATTGGAATTGGTGGAAGCATTGTATCAAGAAAATACGTCATCAGATAGTGAAAAATTTGGTGAATGTGAGGGAGAACTGGAAGAAAAGGTCAGTTCAATGTCTGGCAGTGAAGGGGGCCAGAGAGCAGTTGACCTCACAGTCCTGTTGTTGGCCTACTTCATCAACTATCTGAAAATGACAAGAAGCCCCTCCAGATTAACAGTCCATGTTACCACTCTTCATCATTGTCTCATCCTATTTAAAAGAACAGTGGCTGGAATTTTCTGACTGCTCCTACTAGCAGAATCTTCTGTTCCCACCAAAGTCAACAGACATTCAAATGGCTTACTGCACCCACAGTAAGAAGTCTGACAACTCCAAGTTTAAGTCCAACCAATTTATTTGATAGTAAACTCACAAGCTTTCGGGGTTTGCCCCTTCATCAGGTGAATGGAGAGTTCTGGCCTCTGTCTGAGTTTACTATCAAATAAATTGGTTGGACTTAAACCTGGTGTTGTCAGACTTCTTACTGTGTTTACCCCAGTCCAACACCGGCATCTCCACATCATGATTACTGCACCCACCACAGAGGAGCCTGCCATGGCGGGACTGGACAAAATAGGCAAGTCAAACAATTCTACCAACTTCTAAGTCACTGATGTTATGATATTATAAGTGCCACCACGTATCCTTTCAATGGATTCCCCATAACAAATGCCAGTTTCAGTTGAGTGGGGTTGGATGGTTGACTGTTCCTGCACTAACTCACCAACCTGCTTGCCTTTAAGCCTGTCTCTATAGGTCTGGTAAAACACAGCCCAATGATTGTGACTTGGAAGTGCCTTCATAGCCGTAAGACAAGGCATCCGCATGCAGTGCTCACCTATGAAACACGGATCAGTTCACTATTGTGCGAGCTACACTTAGGCAAACCAAGCTAAAAATGTTGTCAAGCGAGCAAACTCATTATTCCATAACCAAAAAGATAACTTTTAAAAATATAATTACTTGAATTTGGAGTCAGCCCAAATAAGATATCCTTAACACTGGCACCAGGTAGGCAAAACAGTTTTCTCAATCCTATTCCCCCAACCAAGGCACCTCTGACTACAAGTACATTTCTCTTTTCTCTCCTCACTTGACTGTCTTGCTCTACCACAGTTCTATAGTTAGTTTGCTCATCCTCCTTACAGTCTCCACTATTGTCCACACGGAGAGCAAGAATCTCAAACCTGTTGGACATGGGCAGGAACTGAGCCTCCTGAAGTGCTACCTCTTGGATCCCTTTACCTGCCTTACTCATAGTCACCCCTCCTGTCCCTGACCACTGATCGAATTTAAGGTTATTAATCTAAGGGCTGTGACTGCTTCCTGAAACACAGCTTCCAGGTAAGTTTTCCCCACCCTGAAGTGCCACAATGCCTTAAGCTCAATCTCCAGCTCATTAACTCTGAGCCAAAGTTCCTCGAGGAATCAATGCTTGCCACAGATGTGGTCATGTTGTTTCAGTGAAGTCCACCAGCTCCCAAATATTACAGCTACAAAACATTGCCTGACCCTGCATCCGTATTTTATTTAATTAGATTTTTAATTTGTTCTTGATTTTATTACTAATTTTTAGCTTTTACTCTGTAATTTTTTCTATCTAGTCTTCAATCTTGAAAATCTGAAAAGGTCAGGGGAGTAATATTCATCTACCAATCATTTACCTGTGATATCGCATGGGCCTATTCACTCAATATTGCAGCACTGCTGCAGCTTATCTCGCAGCTCTCTGGCCTTGATAGGGAAGTAATTGGCAATTACTATTTACCAATTACTAATTGGTAAATGCCAATACTGAAGCTGTACTCAAACTGCTCGACTAAGGGTGCAGGTAGTTTTTGAGCACAATTCCTTAATGTTGTCGACCCATAGTCTTTGCAGTATCCAGTCTCCTTTGCCATTTTTGATACCATGTGGATTGATTTGAATTAGCTGAAGATTGACATCTATGATGCCTTGCTCAAAGTCCTTCTGCAGTTCCCATGTCAGCAAATCAAAGTCAATATTTTAATTTTTGTCTTCAAAAATTCATTCATGGAGCTAGGATGAATAGGAATACAGCCTCAACTTCAGAGTTATGATTGCCTCTTCCACTTCCATTGCCCACTCCAAACTGAAATTAACAGTTAAATTTTCCCTCCCCCTTCCATTACCTACTCCAACCTCCCTGCCCCTCTTGAAAAACTTACCTTTTGGTCACTGTTGTTGAACAAGTGATTTGAAATTGATGTCTCTAGCTCTAGCCTGCCTAGCAAGTGATGATATTTCCTACATCACATTACTAAATGTGGCATCATATTTATAATACTTAAAGTATTTTATGTAATTGTAAAACAAGCAATTTATGTTGCTCAAGAAAATCAATTGTTGCATCTGCAATTATAAATTTCTTTCTACACCAATTCAGCGGATAAATGAATTGTGTACCTTTATATTTCTCCATTGTAATATCTAATGCTTAATACTTAGGATTATCCTGGGCATTTAGTTGCAAGCAAACACTGCATTTTTACTTTGTAATTAGAAAATCAGATGGAAGGCCAAAAAAAGGCAGTCTCACAATGCCCAAAATGTAAAGTTCAAAACACAATTAAGTTTTAAAAACCAAATACAAGTTAAGGAAACCAAGAGGCATGCAAATATTGCTCACACTGGGCAGGCAACATCATGAGTTTTCTAAATTTAGCTTTCCTTTCTCAAAAATTCTCTTGTGTGGTTGCTGTGTGAATTAAGATTCCATCTGATTACCTACAGGTTCTCTCAAGCATGGATTAGGAGTTTGGAGACATGTTACTTGCAGATGTTTGGTTCACTGCTTTTGTTTCCCTCTTGCTTCATAATTAGACAGGAAATTTTTTAAAAATATGCCAATTTGATAGTCATTTGCTTAGCCATGCTGGCTGGAACAAGTGTGCCAAAACAGTAAATTATGGACCATATAATTTTAGAACTGGGCTAAGAGGCACTCACCTGAACCTTGCTCCAGCTCTCTATTACAGACATTGCTTAAGCAGCTGTGGGCACAGTTGGAAGTCAAGAGGTTACATTCTCAATGTGAAGGTGAGTGCTGAGTTTCCATGGAAATGGAATGCTCTCTAGCTCAGTGTGTACAATCCAGATGCCTCTCTGCTCAATGTGAGTGGCATCTCAAAGAAGGGTAACACCATTAAGGCAATAAAAGTTTATCAATTTATCAACAGACACCTAAATTGTTGGCTGGAAAGAATTTCTAGTTATATAATGAATTATTCATGAATCTCATAAATGTCATAAAATGTTTCAGTTGGATTTTAAAACATTTTCTGTAAAATTATATTTAATTCCAAATCTACTACACATTGATCCATTGCTTCATCCCTAACAGTGTCAATTCACTTGATATAAATCAGACTTGGTACACACCTTTGCCACAACTTTCTATTCCTTATTCTATTCTGCAGCACTCAGGAAGAAGAAACTAAACAAACATTTCCACAAATGTTAAGAGCTTCAAAGGAGAAAACATCAAATACTAAGTTGCCTCAGCATCAATAACTACTATTCACAATATATAATTTGCATTATTTAATGACTGTGTTCGTTAATTTAACTGTTCTATACACCTTTGCCTCAACATCCTGGCCTCAAGAAAACCTTAAGAAATAACTTATTCAATGCAGCACTCCAATTGATCCCTACATTCATGTTTACATTTTTTTCTATTCTCCAAAATAAAAATTATCAACCACATGTCTGACTTATTAGAGCAGTTATGTTGTTTTCTTGCTGGTCCAATAGCTTATTTCAACAGTAATCAGCTGCTCTTGGATTCAACAAAACTTTTTCAATTGCACTGTAATTTCTGGGCAAATTTTCCCGAACAAATTATTAGTCTTAAACATGATCTAGTAAAACTCAGTGTTAAATTGGAAGTTTTACAGTGAGTTAGTATTAAAAAGGACCAGATAGAAAGGAGTGTTTTAATACTTCTACACTTTTTTAGGGGAAGTAAGTGGCATGGTGGTAATGTAACTGAACCAGCAATCCAGAAACCGAGGCTAATGTTTTGGAACAAGGGTTCAAATTCCACCATGGCAGCCAATGGAATTTAAACTTGATTAATAAAAAAATCTGGACTTAAAAGCTAGCTAGCCTCAATCATAGCGACAATGAAATGGTTGTCGTTAAACAAAATGTGGCTCACTAGAAAAGGAAATCCATCATCCTTACCTGATCTAGTTTATACTGTGGTAGGTAACTCCGAAATGGCTAAGCAAGACATTCAGTTGTATCAAACTACTATCAAGCCGAGAAGAAATAAAACTGGATGGACCACCCAACATTGATAGGTACCAGTAATAACAATGGCAAAGCTATTAACCCTGCAAAATCGTTCTCACTAACATCTGGACGCTTGAGCCAAAATTTCTTTGCCTCAACAGACAGAGTAAACTTGTACAATACTGGCATGGTAACAAGATGAATTTCAAAGAACAAAGAACAGTACAGCACAGGAGACAGGTCCTTCAGCCCTCCAAGCCTGCACCGCTCATTGGTCCAACTAGACCATTCTTCTGTAACCCTCCATTCCCAGTCTGCTCATGTGACTATCCAGATAAGTCTTAAACGATCCCAGTGTGTCCGCCTCCACCACCCTGCTAGGCAAAGCATTCCAGGCCCCCACCACCTTCTGTGTAAAATACGTCCCTCTGATATCTGAGTTAAACCTTGCCCCCCCCTCCCCCTCACCTTGATCCTGTGACCCCTCGTGTTTGTCACCTCCGACCTGGGAAAAAGCTTCCCACTGTTCACCTTATCCATACCCCTCATAATTTTATACATCTCTATTAGGTCTCCCCTCATTCTCCGTCTTTCCAGGGAGAACAACCCCAGTTTACCCAATCTCTCTTCATAGCTAAGACCCACCATACCAGGCAACATCCTGGTAAACCTTCTCTGTACTCTCTCCAAAGTCTCCACGTCCTTCTGGTAGTGCGGCAACCAGAACTGGACGCAGTACTCCAAATGTGGCCTAACCAACGTTCTATACAGCTGTAACATTATCTGGCCAACTGTAAGCTTTGTCAAACCTGCTCTCATCGGCAGATCAAGCGGAGGATGATTTGGGGGAATAGTCTGATAGAAGAACCTTTGGACTCAACCCTGGGCAAATTGAGCCTCCAAAAGGAGCGAATCATACATATTCCAACCATGAGAAGCCTATAGACACTAAACAAATCTGGGCAGAGGATGATGTGCCAGAGGGGTCAGAGTTTGATGATATCTGGGATCCAAGACAACAGCCTGAGTATGAGATTTTGTTCAAACAGCGAGTTGGCACACAGCATATGTTTCTGGGGATGAGCAGAAAAGATGGATCCACAGCCTGTTGTGAAGACATAGCGATAGAAATCAAGCTACCTGACTTCAAACCAGCAGCTGTCACTCTGGACATTGAAGAATGCTTTCTGGTTCTTCGATCATCAATCTATAAATTGGGATTGCACCTGCCCTGTCCATTGGATAGTAAAAATGAAAAAGTTCATCACTGAAACTCATGAAAGTCCCAGGTAATGACCATTTCCAATAAAATAGAATCGAACCCACCATTCTGGGGTTACCACTGACCAGAAACTGAACTGAAACAGCATATGAATATTGTGACTGGAAGAGCAGCTCTGAAGCAGGGCATAAGACAGCAAGCAACTCATCTCCTGACTCCCTCAAGCCTGTCCACCATCTACAACCATATCAGGAGTGCAATGGAATACTGTCTAATGAGTGCAGCTCCAACAAAACGCAAAACTCTCAACATCATCCAGGACAAAGCATCCACACCCAATCCACCACCACCTCGAACTTTCACTCCTCCACCACCAGTGCTCAGTGACAGCAGTGCATACCAGCTACAAGATGTACTGCAACAGCCCACAAAGGCTCTTTCAATATCATCTTGCAAACCCACAGCATCTATCACCTAGAAGAACAAATGCAGCAGATTCATGGGAACACCACCACCTACAAGTTAAGAACATAAGAATTAGGAGCAGGAGTAGATCATCTAGTCCCTTCAGCCTGCTCTGCCATTCAATAAGACGATGGCTGATCTTTTCATGGACTCAGCTCCATTTATCTGCCCACTCATCATAACCCTTACTGTTCAAAAATCTACCTATCCTTGCCTTAAAAACATTCAACGATGTAGCCTCAACTGCTGAATTGGGCAGGGAATTCTACAGATTCACAGCACTTTGGGCCCGACTTTACCATTGTGTCATGCCCATTTTTGGGCGCGAGAACATGGTAAAGTCAGGTGTGAGGCCATTAATGCAATCCGCACCTGCGTCCATGCAGATTGCCAATTTACCAAAACCTGGGAATGGTGGCAAACCATTTCGGGCGCAACAGCAATTTAAATGCATTTGCATGCATTTAAATTGAATTAACGAACTGCTTGCTTAACTTCATCAGCAGTTCGCCCTTTACTATTGCGTTTCCTATCCGGAACTGCGCCGTAATGGACCTGATAAATAAAAGTCTGAATCGGATGCTCCAACTGCTGAATAGCGCATTCAGAGCTTCCAGCAGCTCTCTGGCTCAGATCAGTAGTGGGGAGAAGATGGGAGGCAGGTCTGATCATTCCCTGGTTGGGGGGGGAAGGGACTGATGCCAGATCATTGTCTGGTTGGGGGGGGGGCGGTGAAGAGGAGGAGGCAGGTCAGATGTATCTCTGGTGGGGGTAGGGGGAGGGCTAATCATTGTCTGGTGGTGGGAGGGAGGGCTGATCATAGTCTGGTGGGGAAGGAAGGAGGATGCAGGTCAAATGTTCCTGGGGGTGGGGGGTGGTGGTGGTGGTAGGTGAGTGAGGCCCGACCATTCTCTGGGTTGGGGGGGTGGGGTGAGTGAGGCCAGGCCATTGTCTGGAGGGGGAGGGGGCTGGGGGTGAGTGAGGCCAGATTGTTGTTTTGGGGGGTGGGGGGGTGGGTGCAGGATCAGATGGATCTCTGGTGGGCGCGCTGGGGGGGAAGGGGGGGGTCTGCTGCCACTCTACGGCAATCGGTGGAAGGGCAGGGTGAAGGGGTGGCCATCGGTCTGGGTAGCGGGGGGTGGGGGTGAATAAGCGGGACAGTGATGTCAGTGGGGGCCATTGCTCCCGCTTTTCGCTCCCAGGCCACTTTCTCCATTTTTTGCAGCCCGGGAGCAATCTGACACAGGCACGCGTTTTCAAATTTTTTTCTAATTGCGCATGCGCTGTTCAGAGATCCGATTGTTTCCACTGCATTCGCCCACAGCGCAAATGGGGCTGGCAATGTTTTTTTCCAGCTGAGTGCGTATGGGGGCATCTGAAAGCAGTTTTCCAAGTCGGATCTGCATTATGTCTAGAATCAGCACTTAGAATGAAAATGGTAAAATCGGACTCTTTGTGTGAAAAAGTTCTTCCTCAGCTTAGTCCTAGATCTACTCTCTCTTATTTTGAGGCATTGCTCCCTAGTTCCAGTTGCATCTACCAGTGGAAACAACTCCCTGCTTCTAACTTACCTATTCCTTCCATAATTTTAAACATTTCTGTAAGATTCCCCCCACTCATTCTTCTGAATTCCAATGTGTATAACTCCAGTTTACTCATTTTCTCCTCATAGGCCAACCCTCTCAACTCTAAAATCAACCTAGTGAATCTCCTCTGCACCCCCTTCAGTGCCAGTATATTCTTTGTCAAGTAAGGAGACTAAAAATGTACACAATTCTCCAGGTGTGGCCTCACCAGCACATTATACAGCTGCAACTTTACGTTGCTGTTTTTAAACTCCATCCCTCTAGCAATAAAGGACAAAATTCCATTTGCCTTCTTAATTACATGCTGCACCCACAAACCAACTTTTTGTGATTCATGCACAAGGACTTCCAGGTCCCTCTGCACAGCAGCATGCTGCAATTTTTTCCCATTTTAAAAAAGTCCATTTTGCTGTTATTCCTATCAAAATGGATGACCTCACATTTACCAATGTTGTACTCCATCTGCTAGATCCTTGTCCACTCAAACTATATATATCCCTTTGTAGACTTTGTGTGCTGTGCACACTTTGCTCTACCACCCATCTTAGTGTCATTTGCAAACTTTGACACAGTACATTTGGCCCCCAACTGCAAATCATCTCTGTAAATTATAAGCAATTGCAATCCCAACACTTATCCTTGAGGCACACCACTGGTCACTGCTCGCCAATCAGAAAAACACCCATTTATCCCTTCTCTTTGCTTTCTGTTGGGTAGCCAATCCTCTATCCATGCAAATACATTAACTGTAACACCATAAGAACACAACAACATAAGAACTAGGAACAGGAGTAGGCCATCTGGCCCCTTAAGCCTGCTCCATAATTCAATAAGATCATAGCTGATCATTTTGTGGACTCAGCTCCACTTACCCACCCACTCAGCATAATTCCCTGAATTCCTTTACTGTTCAGAAATTTATCTATCCTTGCCTTAAAAACATTCAATAAGGTAGCTTCAACTGCTACACTGGGAAGGGAATTCCACAGATTTAAAAGCCTTTGTGTGAAGAAGTTCCTCTTCATCTCAGTCCTAAATCTGCTTCCCCTTACTCTGAAGCCATGCCCCTGGTTCTAGTTTCACCTGTCAGTGGAAACAATTTTCCTGCTTCTATCTTATCTATTCCCTCCATAATCTTATATGTTTCTGTAAGGTTTCCCCTCATTCTTCTGAATTCCAATGAGTATAGCCCCAGTCTACTCAGTCTCTCCTCATAAGCCAACCCTCTCAACTCTCGAATCAACTTAGTGAGTCTCCTCTGCACCCCCTTCAGTGCCAGTATATTCTTTCTCAAGTAAGGAGACCAAAACTGCATACAGTACTCCAAGTGTGGCTTCACCAACACAGCTTTAACATAACCTCGCTGTTTTTAAACTCCATCCCTCTAGCAAGGAAGGACAAAATTCCATTTGCTTTCTTAATGACCTGCTGCACCTACAGAACAACTTCTTGTGATTCTTGCGCAAGGACACCCAGGTCTCTCCACACAGCAGCATGCTGCAATTTTTTACTATTTGAATAATAGTCCATTTTGCTGTTATTCCTCCCAAAATGGATGACCTCACATTTACCAACATCGTACACCATCTGGCAGATTCTCGCCCACTCACTTAGACTATCTATATCCCTTTGCAGACTTTCAGCATCCTCTGCATACTTTGCTCTGTCACTCATCTTAGTGTCATCTGCGAATTTTGACACACTACACTTGGTCCCCAACTCCAAATCATCTATGTAAATTGTAAACAACTGCGGTCCCTACACCAATCCCTGAGGCACACCACTAGTCACTGATTGCCAACCAGGAAAACACCGATTTACGCATGCACCTGTATCTCATGCAGCAGCCTTTTGTACGGCATTTTGTCGAATGCCTTCTAGAAATCCACCGGTTCCCTATTATCCACTGCACTTGTAATGTCTTCAAAGAATTCCAGTAAATTAGTTAAACGAGACCTGCCTTTCATGAACCCATGCTGTGTCGTCCCAAGTTCTATCCAGATGTCTCGCTATTTCTTCCTTAATGATAGGTTCAAACATTTTCCCCACTACAGAAGTTAAGGTACCTGCCTTTAGTCTACCTCCTTTTTTAAAAAGTGGAATCACGTTTGCAGTTTTTCAATCTGTTGAAACTGCCCAAGTCCAGTGAATTTTGGTAAATTACCACAAGGGCATTTGCTATTTTCCCCGCCATCTGTTTTAGTACCCTGGGATGCATTCCATCAGGACCAGGAGACTTGTCTATCTTTAGCCCCATCAGCTTGCCCACACTACGTTTTTAGTGATAATAATCATTTCTAGGTCCTTACCTGACAAAGCCTTCTTGTCATCAATTTTTGGCATGTGATTTTTGTCTTCCACTGTGAAGGTGGATACATTATACCCATTCAATGCCTTGGCTAGTTCCTCATTTACTGTTATTAAATCCCCCTTCTCATCCTCTAAAGGGCCAATGTTTACCTTAGCCACTCTTTTTCATTTTATAGATTGCAGAAAATTTTGCTATGTTTTTATATTCTGAACTAGTTTACACTATCTTACTTTTTTTATAGCCTTTTTCATGGCTTTCTGTTGACCGTTAAAGATTTACCAATCCTCCAGTTTCCCACTAATCTTTGCCACATTGTATGTACTTTTTTCAATTTGATACTCTCTTTTATTTCCTTAGATATTCATGGCTGATTATCCTTTTTTGTACAGAGCTTCCTTATCACAAGAATTTACTTTTGCTGAGCACTATAAAACATTGTTTTGAAAGTCCTCCACTGTTACTCAATTGTTCCACCATAAAATTTTAGTTCCCAGTCTACCATAGCCAACTCCTCCCTCATCCAATTGTAGTCTCCTTTGTTTAAGCAGAAGACACTGACACTGGATTTCACTTTTTCACGCTCCATCTGTATTTTAAATTCAACCATACTGTGATCGCTCCTTCCAAGAAGATTTTAACCGTGAGATCATTAATTATTCCTGTCTCATTACACAGGACTAGATCTAGGATAGCTTGCTCCCTCATAAGTTCCATTACATACTGTTCAAGGAAATTATACATGTGGATACATTCTATGAACTCCTCCTCAAGGCTGCCTTGGCTGACCTGCTTTGACCAATTGGTATGTAGATTAAAATCCTTCATGATAATTGCTGTAACATTTTTACATTTATCAGTTATTTCTTTGTTTATTGCTCGCCACACCGTGATGTGATTATTTGGCGGCCTATAGGCTATGCCTATTAGTGTCTTTTTCCCCTTAAAATTTCTAATTTCCAACCAAAAGGATTCAGCTTTTTTCTCCATAGAACCTATATCATCTCTTACTACTGTCCTGGTGTATCCTCCAAGGCACACAGTACTCCTTGAAATTACATCGCTATCCCTTCATTGTCTATAGTTTAAGACCTTGGGAGCCCCTCTTAACAGCAATTTATGTGTACCTACTATGTGGAATGTTGTGACTTCAGAAGGCAGTTCACATCACCTTCTCAAGGGCAATTAGAAATGGGCAATAAATGCTGGCCCATATCCCTGAACAAAAATAAAAGCAAACTACTGTGAAAGCTAGAAATCTGAAACAAAAAAATGCTAGAAATATTCAGTCGGTCTGGCAGCAGCTTTGGAGAGAAAATCAGTGTTGACATTTTCATTCTAATTTATCTGGCCAGATTCAGTTGCATCACATTGAGCTTGGTTTGCCTGCAGTTAATTTTTATTACTTTTGATGTTCCTTGCTTATAGCCAACAGAAAGCTTATAATGTAATGATCACTGTCCCCTAAAAGTTCCCCTACTGATATATGATTCACCACATTCTCAAATATCAGGTCCAACAGTGCCTTTTTTCTCTTTAGACTGAAAACATTCTGCCATAGAACATTTTTCTGAACACACTTGGAACTTTTGCCCCTCTCTGCTCTTTACATTACTACAATCCCAGTCTATATTTAAATAATGAAAGTCTTCCATTCTAACTCCTCCATAATTCTTGCACCCTTCTGAAATTCCTTCAACTATTTGTTCCTCTACATCTTTCCCAGACTGGTGATCTATAGACTACAATGAGCAATGTAATTGCACCCTTTTTACTTCTCGTCTTGCAGCCTTCTTTGAACAAGGTCTCTGTTATAACCGCATCATCATATTTTCACATGACAATCTGTGCCTTTAACTCATCAATTTTATTTAACCACATTCTGCACATTGACAGACATATGCAATAACCCTAATTTAGATTTTAAAGATATAGCACCTCAAATTTGGCATCCTGGGCACTGAGGCTATGACAGATTTTGGATATGCTGAATTTCAGGGCAGGCAGTATAGACTATGGTCAGTTTGGATCAAGCCAGGTTGGGCAGCATCAAGGGGTGTACGATGGTGGTGAAACCAGTAGCTAGTCTGGAGCCACAACACAACAATGGAGCACCTAGCCAAATTGTGCAGGTAATTTTTATTTTAAATTTTACTCAATTAAGATTGATACATGAAACATTATAAAAATGTTCACTTTTCAGACACCATGGGTATGATTTTCCTGGCCCACTGCACTGTGCAGTGGGCTGGGAAATGCCAACTGGGGAGTGCTGTAGCCGAACTTTCTAGAGCCATTTTTTATGGTGTAATCAGCCTCGCACCGTTTTGGCTGATTACAACATTTAAAAATCATTAGTGAGCCTAGGATGATAGCATCTAGGCTCACTAATGTTTCTACCCCTGCTGAGAGAGGGTCTCACCAATGGGGATTAAAGTTAGTTGTCATCAACCGAGGCTAGACATGATGGTTTCAATGGTGGGGGCAGTGGTCATTGAGGCCCCCAACAGGAGATCGGGGGCAGGAGATGCCTCTTGGGTGATGACAGACTAGCATTGCCAACCTGGCATCCTAGCACTGCCCACTAGGTATTTCAAGGGGGCGAGGCTAGAGCGGCAGGGCCAAACTGGGGAGGGTGCGCTGATCGATAGTTGGTGGGGGGGGTTGCGGTTGGGGAAGTTATCAGCAATGGAGGGACCAGTGCACATGAGCCTATCTTGGTACTGACAGATTGGCGCATGCGCAGTGGCCCACTCAGCATGCTGATGCCAGCCTCTCGGGCAGGAATAGCCACCCCCCCGCCCTGTTGGCATGAATCCCCTGGTGGACTCTGTGATGCACAGAGTGCTTGAAATTCACCTGACTAAATATGCCCAAAATCTCCCGTTTTCCCGCCTCTTGGACACTGGGTTTTTTTGGAAAATTGCCCCCCCAACCAGTTTTCAGGTAGTCAGATTTGATGTCCTCAAACTGTGTTGTTTTCTCTGTACTGTGAACCAATCTAATAACATTATTTTCACTTAATCAGTTCCTATCTAATATTGAACTATTCCGATTGCAGCCAATATCCTCACATTAAATACGTTATTCCTCTTTTTTACTTCTATATGATGATTTCCATTCCTCTATGTCTCCATAAGAACGCTACTGAACCTCTCTGGGATGACATTCATCCCAGTTGTGTAGAGGTGCCTTTTGCTCCAGAAGTGGTCTCAGTGCCCCAAGAATCTACAGCCCTCCATCCATCCATTATGCTTCAAGCTATGCATTAACTCTCACAATCTTCCAATTTCGCATATATTAAAGTTTATTTATTAGTCACAAGTCGGCTTACATTAACACTACAAGAAGTTACTGTGGCAAGTAGCACTGGGAGTAATCCAGAGACTACTATGTTTGAAGTCCAACTTTTTAACTTCCTCCCTAGCTGCTGAAAATCTGACTATAGGACCTTGATATTGCCCTTTCCATCTCTTACGTATCATCGCTTTTGGTTCATGTCTTTCCCCTGCAGACTACTCTGCACCATCTCTGCAATGTCCTTCACTCTGGCACAGGGGAGAGAGCGCACCATATGGGACTCACAACAATTGTTCTAGAAATGCCTATCTGACCTCCTGACTATGGAATCTCCTATAACAACCACATTGCTACATTTCACAGTTTTAAATATCAAGGTAAAACAATAATGGATTCTGTATTCCACCTTAACAGGATAAAAACAATTAAAAATGTTATGTCATATACCATTAATTTAATTAATAGTTCAAATCACATCGTCAATAGCTTGCTTTGGTTTACCTCAAACGATGCAGAGCCACCCGTAGCAACCTTGAAAGAAAGTGGAAGAAAACAACAATGAAAGAAAAATAAATACACATAAATGCAAGGAGAGCCGGAAATTAGAAGCTCCAACATGGACAAGGCATGAGCAGAATAAGGCAAAAAATGTATAGAATATTGACAAAAAACAGAAAAACAAAGACTGACAGGTTGACCTTGAAAGGACTAAGGCAGAAATAAAATTCAAAGAGGTAAGTTAAGGAAACAGAGCCTGTCACTGTAAGTCAAATCTATCTAAACCCAAGCCTGGCAATTACCTATGTAGAATATATAGATCAATTAGGGAGGTGCAATAAACACTGGCTTAGCTAATAATGCTCAAATCCCGTAAACAAATAAATTAAAAAAAAACTCATTGCCACACTTCCTTCTATCCTGCAGGACAAAATGGTGCACCATTGTAACAACTGGACCAACTGGTGGTGGATATTGTGATGATAATAGTGTAATATATATTATGTTTAAAGGGAATGTTTTAAAATTCAGCTTTATTCAACAGATAGTCATTATATCTGGAAGGAATTCAATTCAGATGCTAGGAGAGCAGGGTAATTACTTATTTTAGCCATGTAGTGTTTACTTAGGATCAAGCTAATGGATTTTTGTTTAGTGGTGGAGATTTTCCCTGGATTTTTGATTTGGTTGATTGACAGGATCATGTGAAGATATGGTTAATGTACAGAGCTGGATCTGTAGAGAGAAAAACTAAGCAGTTGCTGTTGGAGGTCTGTTGAAATCAGAGGAATGTGCAGGCTGTTCCTGAGAACTCTCTCTCTCCACAAAATCTCTCTGAAAGTTTCAAGATTGTTAACACAATTTATAGCATATATAAGTTTGCTAACTGCATTTATTTGTAAGTGGTATTGACCTATGAATGAATTGGGCTTATTTGGAACCAGAACAGTCATAAGATGGAAAGTAAAGGCACTTCCTTTCATTTTAAGTAATATTCAACTGTGATGTAGGAGGACTAAATTAGGCTAATAAACAGATAATCATGGGTTTAAGAACACCAACACAATATGACTTAAGGGTGAATGACCATAGGCTATGGAAAGCGCTGACAAGGATTGTTGCTATAGAAGGCAGTTCTATATGAATAACAAGTACTCCTCATTTAAAACATGTTTTTTGAAATTATAAAATGGATACAGTTTGCTTTTAGTGACATTTTGTGAAGCTTCAGCCAACAGCAAAATATAGCAGGACTTGATGGGATGAGGTAGGAGACAGTGCCTGCATTCCAGAGGACAATAGTTCTACTGAATGTGGCTACGTTATCAGCAGTTGTTGGGAACAAGATGACTACCAATGCCAGTTTGATGAATAGAACTATGCAGCTCAACGCTGCTAACACAAGTGCAAGGCAGACATAAAGGCTTTCTCAGGATTGGATGTCATGTGGGTTCAAGTCGGTGGGCATCATTTTTCTATCTCACTGTCCAGCATCCTGTGCCTTTGGGCAACAGATGGGAGTCCGTAATTAATGACAATGAGATCCCATGAGGTCAGAATGTACATTGTTATTGACTGGAGTTAATGACAGTGATAATTATTGACTGATTTGTATTAATGTTTATTGGATAATGCCCACCGGAAAGGTAGGAAATATGATTTTGAAAATGTATAATTGCCCACGCAGTGGCATTGTATTTCAGAATGATATTGGGCTGCCCACATTCTATATCTCGAGTTCTGGGCTCTTTATATCACTCTCTGTCATCGTTTAAGTTCAGCAATACATAGCCTCAAGGGAAAACCCTCGTCAACAAACTGCTAATAGTTAATGCTTCATTTGTTAAAATTGTATTTAAACTGCTTCTCAAATAAAGTTTGTTTCACAATTAAAGATCCATATTTTGACAACGGAATCATTCCTGGAAAAAGATATCCTGTCCTCACATTTAAGCCAAAAGGAAAAAATTGTTGGGATCTAATCTGGCTTCTCAATGTACCTCAGAATTCTGGTCCAGCACCCTAACATGCACAGATGCATTTCTTCATACAGATGGAGGAGACGCTTACCACCATCGCAGGAATGACAGTGATAGAGTGCTCATGGTAATCCTCTTCCTCACATCCCACTTTCTCCTCATCACACAATCTTTTCTGATTAACATGTCACAGGCTGTCTAAGCAAACACTTCTTCATTCCCTGCAAGGCTTTACCACAATCTTGCCTTTATGTCTTTAGCCTTCCATTTACTGAAGAACTGTCATCTGGTTAAGCTGGTAATGGTGAAAAAGATGGAAAAGCAGGAAGATGTTATTGAAAATAAAACACTGCCATTCATTCTCATATTTGCAGCCATTAGCTCAGTTCTAAGGCTACATACTTCAGATAGCAGACAGGAAATGCATGTGGTGAGACATTGTACTGAGTGATCTACAGCCAGAGTAGAAGTCATAGAGTCATTGATGTCTACAGCACAGAAAAAGGTCCTTTGGCCCATCAGGTCTGCGCCGATCAAAGACAAAACCACCCAACTATTTTAATACCATTTTCTAGCAATTGGTTTATAGCCTTGTATGCCTTGATATCACAACTGCACCTCTAAATACTTCTGAAATGTTATGAAGGTCTCTGCTTCCACCACCCTTTTAGGCAGTGAGTTCCAGACTCCTACAGCTCTTTGGGTGAAAAGGTTTTTCCTGGTATCCACTCGTAATCTCCTGGACATTGATCTCTCCATTAAAGGAAAGGTTTCTTCCCATCAACTCTATCTCATAATTTTTTACATCTTAATCATGTCCTCCTCAGTCTCTACTGCCCCAAGGAAAACAACCCCAGTCTATCCAAATAAATAAGAACAAATTACTGCTTTGAGTCGTCCGGACTCAAAACATCAGCTTCTTTCTCTCCTTACAGATGCTGCCAGACATAAGAACATAAGAATATAAGAAATAGGAACAGGAGTAGGCCATCTAGCCCCTCGAGCCTGCTCCACCATTCAATAAGATCATGGCTGATCTGATAGTGGTTCAGTTCCACTTACCCGCCTGCTCCCCATAACCCTTAATTTCCTTATTGGTCAAAAATCTATCTATCTGTGACTTAAACACATTAATGAGGTAGCCTCTACTGCTTCAATGGGCAGAGAATTCCAAAGATTCACCACCCTCTGGGAGAAGAAGTTCCTCCTCAACTCTGTTCTAAATTGACTCCCCCTTATTTTGAGGCTTTGCCCTCTACTTCTTGTTTCCATTCTAAGTGGAAATAACCTCACTGCTTTTACCCTGTCTAGCCCCTTCATTATCTTATACATTTTTATAAGATCTCCCTCAGCCTTCTAAACTCCAATGAGTACAGGCCCAGTCTACTCAATCTCTCCTCAAAAGTTAACCCCCTCATCTCCTGAATCAACCTGGTGAACCTTCTCTGCACCCCCTCCAAAGCTAATATGTCCTTTCTTAAATCTATTATATCCTTTCTTAAACCTGCTGAGATTTTCCAGCTTTTTCTCTTTTGGTCCCAATCTATCCAATCTCTCTTCATAACTAAAACTCTCCAGTCTTGGCAACATCTGGTAAATCTCTTCTGCGCCCTTTCCAGTGCTATCACATCCCTCCAATAATGTGGATTCTAGACCTGCACTCTAGTTGTGGCCTAACAAATGTTTTATAAAGTTCAAACTTAACTTCCCTGCTCTTAAACTCTATGCCACATCTAATAAAGGTAAGTATACAATATATCCTTGTAACCACTTTATCCACCTTTCCCACTACCTTAAGGGGCCACTGTATATGCATTTCAAGATCCCTCTGAACCTTGGTGCTTCTGAGAGTCCTGCTGTTCATCATGTATTCTATTGCTTTGTTTGTCCTGTGCAAGTGCATCACCTCACACTTATCCAGATTGAATTCCATTTGCCACTGATCAGCCCATCTGACCAGTCCATCTATAACCTCTTGTAATCTAAAGATCTCCTCATCACCATCACTATTTACCGTACCAATTTTCCTATCATCCACAAACTTACTGATCAACCCACTTACATCCAAGTCTAAGTCATTTACATAAACCTCAAACTGCAAGGGCCCCAACACTGATCCCTGCGGGACCCCACTAGACACAGTCTTCCAAACCAAAAAACACTCCTCAACCATCACATTCTCTTCCCACCACTCACCCAATTCTGGATCCAGTTTGTTAAATTTCCTTGATCCCATGGGCTCTTATCTTCACTATCAGTCTCTATGTGGGACCTTGTCAAAAGCCTTGCTGAAGTCCAAGTAGACTAGGTCAAATGCATTGCTCTTATCTACAAACCTGGTCATCTCTTCAAAAAATTCAAGCAAATTGGTAAGACATTACCACCTCTTAGCAAAACAATGCCATGTGTTCTTGATTAATCCCTGCCTCTCCACACGCAGATTAATTATGTTCTTCAGAATTGCTTCCAGTAGCTTCTCTGTCACTGAGGTTAAACAACTGGCCTGTAGTTTCCCAGTTTATCCCTTCCTCTCTTATTGAATAATGGTACTACATTGGCTGTCCTCCAATTCTCTGGCATCTCTCCTGTGGCCAGAGAGAAATTGAAAATTATTGCCAGCGCCCTGTTATTTCCTCCCTTGGCACACTCAACCTGGGATACATTTCATCCAGCCCTGGAGGTTTATTTACTTTTGAGCCTGCCAGATCACAGAACCTAATTTCTGTCTATGTCAATTTCTTTAATAGCGTCACAATCATTCTCCCTGATTTCTATACCCACATCACCACTTTTGCTTGTGGACATTCATTTAGAACTCTACCCATGTCCTTCAGCTCCACACTCAAATTACCACTGTTGTCCTTAATAGGCCCTACTCTTTCCCTAGTTATCCGTTTACCCTTAATGTACTTGTAAAACAACTTAGGATTTTCCTTTATTCGACCTGCCGGTATCCTTTCTTCTTTGCACTCCTAATTTCCTTTCTAAGTTCCTTCTTGCATATTCTACATTCCTTCAGGGCTTTTGCTGTTTTGAGCCCTCAACGTCTATCACAAGCTTCCCTTTTCCTCTTTATTCAATGCTGTACATCTTTCAATATCCAGGATTCAATGGATTTGTTGGTCCCACCCCTTTTCCTTTATTGGAACATGTTGGCCCTGTACTCTCCCTATTTCCTTCTTGAATGCGTCCCACTGTTCTGTCACAAATTTACTACAGGTGTCTACTCCCAGTTCACTCTGACCAAATCATATCTCACCTTATTAAAATCTGCCTTCCCCAGTTTAGAACTTTGTTTTCAGACACATCTTGTCCCTTTCACAACGATCCTGAATTTAATGGACCACTGTCTGAAAAATGGTCCCCCACTGATACTTCAACCCCTTCTCAGGTTCGTTACCTAAAATTAAGTTCAGGAGCTTCTACATACTGGCTTAAAATTTCTCCTAAATGCTTTTTAAGCATTCAGCTTTCTCTAAACCTTTCACACTACCCCTACCTCAGTTAATGTTGGAGAATATGGGTGGCATGGTGGTACAGTGGGTAACACTGCTGCCCCAGAGCCCCGGGTTCGATTCCCAACTTGGGCCACTGTCTGTGCAGAATCTACATGTTCTATCCGTGTCGACATGAAATTCCTCCGGGTGTTCCAGTTTCCTTCCATAGTCCACAGAAGCACAAATTAGGTGGATTGGGAATGCTAAATAGCCACTTAGTGTCAGGGGAATAGTTGGTATAAATACATGGGGATAGGGCCTGGCTGGGATTGTAGTCAGATTGATGGGCCGAATGGCCTCATTCTGTACTGTAGGATTCTATGATAAATTGAAATCCCCCACTATCCCTACCCTATTACTTTAATTCTTCTCTGAAATTTGCCTACATATCTGTTCTTCTGTTTCTCCTGGATTGTTGGGGAGTCTATAGAACACTCCTATAGATTGCTCCTTTCTGGTTTTTAAATTCTATCCATATGGCTTCATTAGAAAAGCCTTCTAAGATGTCATCCTTTCTTACTGTTGTAACTGATTCCCTGATCAAAATTGTGACACCCATTCTGCTTTCACATTCTTCTCTGTCTCACCTGAAGATCCTATATCCAGAAAGATTGAGCTGCCAATTCTGCCCCTCTGTCAACCATATCTCAGAAACAACAATGACATCATATTCCTATATTTTAATGTGTGCCTTATTTGCCAGATTCCTTGCGTTAAATACCATCCAATCTTGCCAAACTCCCTTGAGCCTTAACCAGTCTATAACTTCTATGCCTTCATGACTCATTTGCTGTCTTTTCTAATTTTGGCTGTGCATCTCCCCCCGCTGAAGCTTCTCTCAGGATCCCATCCCACTGCCACGTTAGTTTAAACCCTTCCCAACAGCACTAGCAATCCTCCCTGCAAGGACGCTGCTCCCATTTTGATTCAAGTGCAATCTGTCCATCTTGTACAGGTCCCATTGACCTGAAAAATAGTCCAAATGTTCCAGAAAACTAAAATCTTCCCTCCTGCTTCATCTCTGCAGCCACACATTCATCTGGACTAACCTTCTATTTTTAAACTCACTATCACATTGCACCTGAAGTAATCCAGAGATTATTACCTTCTGGGTCCTGTTCTTTGAACCTACTTCATAGCTCCCTAAATTCTGCTTGATCTCATCCCTTTTCCTACCTAGAAATTGGTACCAAAATGTACCATGGGCTTTGTCTGTTTGTCCTCCCCATTCAGAATGCCCTGCAGCCATTCAGTGACATCCCTGACCCTGGCACCAGGGAGGTAATATACTGTTCTCGAGTCTCTTCAATGACTGCAGAAATGCCTGTCTGTTCTCCTTACAATTTAGCTGCCTATCATTATAACCCTGCTGTTCGCCCTCCCCCCGTCTTGTGCAGCAAACCCACCCATGGTGTCATGAAGTTGGCTGCTAAGGCTCTCCCCTGCACAGTCACTTCCTCCAACAATATCCAAAATGGTATATCTGTTAGAAAAGGAGGTGGTCACAGGGGACTTTTGGTAGATCAAACCAGGGCAGGACTTACTCAACTAATGGCAGGGTGTTGGGGAGAATTATGGAACAAAGAGTTCGAGGCTACAAGTTCATAGCTCCTTGAAAGTGGAGTCACAGGTGGATGAAGAAGGTATTTAGCATGCTTGGTTTCATTTGTCAGAATATTGAAAGCAGGAGTTGGGACAGCTTGTTGAAGTTGTACAAGATATTGGTATGGCCGCATTTGGAATACAGTTCTGGTCACCGTATTATAGAAAGGATATTATTAAATTAGAAAGAGTGACAGAAAAGATTTACCAGGATGCTACCAGGGCTTGGTGGTTTGAGTTAGAAGGAGAGACAGGGTGGATTGGGGCATTTTCCCTGGTGCGTAAGAGGCTTAGGGGTGATCTTACAGAGATCTATAAAACAGTGGGAGGAATAGATATGGTAGATAGTCAAGATCTTTTCCCAAATGTAGAGGAGTCTAAAACTAGAGGGCATTGGTTTAAGATGAGACGGCAGAGATACTAAAGGTTCCACAGGGGTAATTTTTTCACAAAGAAGGTGGTGAGTGTCTGAAACTAGCTGCCAGAGGCAGTAGTACTGACAGACACAATTTTGTCTTTTAAAAAGCATTTAGACAGTTACATGAGTAAAATTAGTATAGAGGCATATGGGCCAAACGAGAGCAAAGAGACTAGCTTAATGGTAAAAACTGGGTGGCATGGACAAGTTGGGCCAAAAGGACTATTTCCATTCTGTAAACTTCTATGTCTTTATGGTTCTATGACTCTTGCACAACCGGCCTTTCTCTACCCTGCCTGGTGGTCACTCATGCTCTTATTGCCTGTTCAATCTTTTTCCTGTGGTATGACCACCTCGCTGAATATGCTATCCGTGACTTGCTCAGTATTGCAGATGCACCACATTGAATTCACTGTCTTCTCCAGCTCTGAAATGCGATTAGCCTATGGCTTCAGTTGGACCCACTTCCAGCACATATGGTCATCAGAAGCTGAAGCTTCCATGATTTGCCACACAGCACAGGAGGATCATATCGTAGGTACGAGCTCTCCTGCAATGACTACCCTTAAGCCCCTTTATTACTCCTTTTTTAACAAATGTTTATATAAGAATGCTATCAACTTACTTACCTTATCCTACTTTGCTTACTTATATTATTTTATTATAATGGCCCTGACTTCATCTATTTGTGTAGTTTCTCAGCTAATTCCCTCTTCAACACAAGAAAAACACACCTCCCTCCTTGTCATCACCAAACTCCCACACACTCTCTACTCTCTGTTGTTACTAGAGAATATGGCTTTACAAACTAGAGGCCACAAAATAAAAAACTTACAAACTACAAGTGATAAAAGTAGTAAATACCTACCATAGTCACACTATCAGTTGTTTCTACTTGCCTGCGTCACTTTTTTTAGAATCTTACAGTGCAGAAAGATGCCATTTTTGGTCCATCGACTCTGCAGCAACCATAATCCCACCCTGGCCCTTTCCCCATAACCCAAGCACTTACCCTAGCTAGTCCTCCTGACACTAAGGGGCAATTTCCCATGGCCAATATACCTTAACCTGCACATCTTTGGACTGGCACCCGGAACACCTGAAGGAAACACACGCAGACACAGGGAGAACGTGCAAACTCCACACAGACAGTGACCCAAGCTGGGAATTGGACCTGGGTCCCTGGCGCTGTTACGCAGCAGTGCTAACCATTGTGCTACTGTGCCACCATATCCTGATGTCACTTTGGGAGCTCTAAACACCAAGCTAGCACTCAGATCTCTCCTTGCACACTTGCAGCCTTTCCTATAATTTCACTCTGATTTTTTTCAACAAAACTGACTGCAAGGAAACTAGAACCATAGAACCATAGAAAATTACAGCTCATAAACAGGCCTTTTGACCCTTCTTGTCTGTGCTGAACCATTTTTTGCCTAGTCCCACTGACCTGCACTTGGACCATATCCCTCCACACCCCTCTCAACCATGAACCCATCCAAGATTTTCTTAAATGTTAAAAGTGACCCCACATTTACCACTTCATCCGGCAGCTCATTCCACACTCCCAACACTCTCTGCGTGAAGAAGTCCCCCCTAACATTCCCTTTAAACTTTTCTCCTTTCACCCTTAACTCATCCCCTCTGTTTTTTTTCTCCCTTAGCCTCAGTGGAAAAAGTCTGCTTGCATTCACTCTATCTATACCCATCAAAATCTTATACACCTCTATCAAATCTCCCCTCAGTCTTCTACGCTCCAGGGAATAAAGTCCTAACTCATTCAATCTCTCTCTGTAACTCAGCTTCTCAAGTCCCGGCAACATCCTTGTGAACCTTCTCTGCACTCTTTCAACCTTATTTACATCCTTCCTGTAACTAGGTGACCAAAACTGTACACAATACTCTAAATTTGGCCTCACCAAAGCCTTATACAACCTTACCTTAAAACTCCAACTTTTATACTCGATACTCCAATTTATAAAGGCCAATGTACCAAAAGCACTCTTTATGACCCTATCCACCTATGATGTCACTTTTAGGGAATTCTGTACCTGTATTCCCAGATCTCTCCGTTCAACTGCACTCTTTAGAGTCCTACCATTTACCCTGTACATTCTACTTTGGTTTGTCCTTCCAAAGTGCAATACCTCACACTTGTTTGCATTAACTTCTATTTGTCATTTTTCAGCCCATTTTTCTAGTTGGTCCAAATCCCTCTGCAAGCTTTGAAAACATTTCTCACTGTTCACTACACCTCCAATCTCCGTATCATCAGCAAATTTGCTGATCCAATTTACCACATTATCATCCAGATCATTGATATAGATGACAAACAACAATGGACCCAACAGCGATCCCTGTGGCACACCACTAGTCACAGGCCTCCACTCAGAGAAGCAATCCTCCACAACCACTCTCTGGCTTCTTCCATTGAGCGAGTTTCTAAACCAATTTACTACCTCCCCATGTATACCTAGTGACTGAACCTTCCTAACAAACCTCCTATGAGGGACCTTATCAAAGGCCTTGTTGAAATCCAGGTATTCAACATCCACCACCTTCCCTTCATCCACTTTCCTGGTAACCTCCTCAAAAAACTCTAATAGATTGGTCAAACATGACCTATCATGCACAAAGCCATGTTGACTCTCCCTAATAGGTCCCTGTCTATCCAAATATTTGTAGATCGTATCCCTTATCACACCTTCCAATAACTTGCCCACCACTGACGTCAAACTTACTGGCCTATAATTTCCCGGATTTCTTTTGGAACCTTTTTTAAACAACGGAACAACATGAGTCACCCTCCAATCATCCGGCACGTCCCCTGTGAATGCTGACATTTTAAATATGTCTGCCAGGGCCCCTGCAAGTTCAACACTAGCCTCCCTCAAGGTCTGTGGAAATACCCTGTCCGGTCCTGGGGATTTATCCACTCTGATTTGCCTCAAGACAGCCAGCACCTCCTCCCCTTTAATCTGTAAAGGTTTCATGACCTCCCTACCTGTTTGCCCTATTTCCGTAGACTCCATATCCGTTTCCTCAGTAAATACAGATGCAAAAAACCCATTTAGTATCTCCCCAATCTCTTTTGGTTGCATTCACAGTCAATCACTCTGGTCTTCAAGAGGACCAATTTTTTCCCGATCCTTTTGCTTCTTACATACCTATAGAAGCTCTTTGGATTTTCCTTCACTCTGTCTGCCAAAGCAACCTCATGTCTTCTTTTAGCCCTTCTGATTTCCCTCTTAACTAGCTTCTTGCTCTTTTTATCCTCCTCGAGCATCTGATCTGTTCCTTGTTGCCTGTACATTTCATACAACTCTCTCTTCCTCTTAATCAGTGTTACAATCTCTCTCGAGAACCAAGGTTCCTTATTCCTCTTTACTTTGCCTTTAATCCTGACAGGAACATACAAACTCTGCACTCTCAAAATTTCTTCTTTGAAGGCCTCCCACTTTCCATTTACATCCTTACCAGAGAACAGCCTGTGCCAATCCACACTTCCGAGATCCCTTCTCATTTCATCAAATTTGGCCTTTTTCCAGTTCAGAATTTCAACCTGAGGACCAGATCTATCCTTACTCATGATCAGGTTGAAACTAATGGCATTATGATCACTGGATCCAAAGTGTTCCCTCACACTTACATCCATCACCTGCCCTAACTTATTTCCCAAGAGGAGATCCAATATCGCATCCTCTCCAGTTGGCACCTCTATACACTGATGTAGAAAATTCTCCTGAACACATTTTACAAACTCTACCCCGTCTAAACCTTTAACAGTATGTGAGTCCCAATCTATATGTGGAAAATTAAAATCCCCTACTATCACAACTTTGTGTTTCTTGCAGTTGTCAGCTATCCCTCTGTTGATTTGTTCCTCCAATTCTCGCTGACTATTGGGTGGTCTATAATACAACCCCATTAATGTGGTCATACCTTTCCTGTTTCTCAGTTCCACCCATAAGGCCTCCGTAGACAAGGTCCCTAATCTATCCTGCCTGAGTACCGCTGTAACATTTTCCCTGACCAACAATGCCACTCCCTCCACCTTTTATCCCTCTGCCTCTGTCATGCCTGAAACTTTGGAACCCTGGAACAGTGAGCTGCCAGTCCTGCCCCTCCTGTAGCCAAGTTTCACTAATGGCTATAATGTCATATTTCCACGTGTCAATCCATGCCTTCAGCTCATCTGCCTTCCCCACAATACTCCTGGCATTGAAATAGACACGCCTCAAAAGTTTATTTTCACAACAGTCAATCCTTCCATTTGTGATTTTGCTTGAACTAACCTGTCTTTTTACCCCTGCTCCACTATCTGCTCTGGCACTCTGGTTCCCATCCCCCTGCAAATCTTGTTTAAACACTCCCCAATAAAACGAGCAAACCTCCCTGCAAGTATATTTGTCCCCTTGTAGTTTAGGTGTAACCCGTCTCAAGAGAGACCCAGAAGAGGTCCCAATGATCCAAGAATCGGAAACCCTGCCCCCTACACCAGTTCCTCAGCCATGTGTTCATCCACCCAAGCTTACCCTCACTGGCACGTAGTACAGGTAGCAATCCTGAGATTACTACCCTCGGGGTCCTGCTTTTTAATTTCCTTCCAAGCTCTCTATACTCTCTCTTTAGGGCCTCCTCACTCTTCCTACCTACATCATTGGTACCGATGTGTACTATGAATCTGGCTGATCACCTTCCCACTTTAGAACGCTGTGCACGCGATCAGGGACATCCCTAACCTTGGCATCCAGGAGGCAACAAACCATGCGGGAGTCTCTGTCCCAACCACAGAACCTTCTGTCTGTACCTCTGACCATTGAGTCCCCTATCACTATTGCTGTCCTCTTCTTCCTCCCACCCTTGTGCGTTGCAGAACCAGACTCAGTATCAGAGTTCCAGCTGTCGCAGCTTGTCCCAATTAAAGCATCCCCCACAACAGTATCCAATTCAGTATACCTGTTGGGGAGGGGAATGGCCAGGGGTAACCCTGCTCTGCCTGTCCTTTCACATTTCCATTTCCTCTCCTTACAGTAACCCAATTTCCTGTACTCTGCAGCTTAGGTGTAACTACCTCCCCAAAGCTACTGTCTATATACTTATCATTCTCCCGAATTAGACGGAGGTCATCAAGCTCCTTCTCCAGTTCCCTAACATGCTTTGCTAGCAACTGCAGCTGGATGCATCTTTTGCAGGTGTTGTCGTCAGGGATACCGGAGGCCCCCCTGATCTCCCACATCCTGCAAGAGGAGCATTCCAACATCCTGCCTGGCACTTTTTTTTACTCTAGAGAAAAACAAGAATAAACTTTCCGAAAAGAAAAAAGAAAGAAAAAACCTACTCTCGCCTCTGCCTGTTCTCGCCGCAGCTCGTTTCGAGCCAAAGCCCTTCAGCCTTCATTCTCCTCCCTCTCACTCTGCTGCCCGCTCTCAACGCTACCCGCTGTGTAGAGTGGCCTTCCTTTTATACCTTGCGCGCTAACAACTGTTCTCAGGCTGCTTCACGGTGATGCTGACTGCAAGGCCATCATTCCCAGGCTGCTTCACTACAATGCTGACTGCAAGGACTCCATTCCCAGACTGCTTCTCTGCAATGCTGACTATGAGGACACCATTACCAGACTGATTAACTGTGAGGACACTGTTTCCAGACTGTTTCATTGTGACAGTAACTGCAAAGGCACTCTTCCCAAACTGCTTCAATACGATGATGACTACAAGGACACAATTCCCAGACTATTTCATGTGATGCTGACTGCGTGGATACTGTTTGCAGATTTCTTCCCTGCAGACCATTCCCTGACTACTTCTCTGCAATGCAAAAGTGGTGCAGCTGTCAGCCCGCCACAGGACGAAGTCAAAAACAAATTCTGCTCTATAAAAATCAAATGAGGACTTTGTGAGGGCAACAAACAGAATAAGGCTGATGAACATGCACACAGAAATATATGATGCATTAACAGGCCTATCAAAAAGCTTGTAGTTGCAGTCAAAGAACATAGAGGAGTCTGGCATCAATCTTAAACATGACACTGCAGAGAGCTTGAAGCCCATTGTTTCCAGTGTTTCTATTACTTCACCTGTAGACTCAACCATGACGCAGCATCTGATGGCTGATGAATCAGTTTCAAATGCATCACATGCAGAAGTCACTCAATGTCTCAGTGCTGCAGTAGCAGCTCAGGCTGAAGTCATGCAAACTCAACTTGCTGCCACAAATGCTCAGACTATTGCCATCATGATTGAGGATACCAAAGTGGCTTGCAGAGTCTCATAACATTCCAGAAATCTGTCCTTCAAGATATTATTGTGATCGCCGAGGCATGTCTGCCAGGACTGGCAGTCAGATACCATTTGTCCCTCTTCATTGCTACTTCACCAATGTATTTTCTTTACTGTCAGCCAGGCAGCTCAGATTAATGCTGCCCATGCTGACATATTACATTCCGAAGCTAAGCTTTCTATGGCTAAAACTGCATGAGACCATTTTGAAAGGCCCCCAGCTGCCTCTTCCACCGGACGTCAACAGCTTTCCATCAGCTATGCCATGACATAGTGCAGGCAAATGGTATGTCACATGCAAAACAGACACTGAGGGAACATATAAGGATGATTAGTTGCTTTTTTATGCAATGTTGGATTGTGTGATTGATAAATTTGATTTGGAATATTTGCTTTGTGGTGGCTTCTATTTCAGCACTGCAGCCAAGGGAACACCCTTGAGAAAACATTTGCTCATGCCACTTAACTTTTTCTGAAAAAAAAGACTGCCATGTATTCAACTCTCCTGGTGGACAGAGGATCAATGATGTTCTTTATACAATAGTGGATGGCAAACTACGACATGTTGGAGATGTCCCCTGCTCCAAATTGGAAGGAGCTGCAAGAAATTCAAGGTTATGATCATCTTTATAGCCACTCGTATTGCAGTCCATGTCCTACTCTAAGGCTGCAAGTCTGCTATGTGTACTACGCAACCAAATTTTCTGGCCATTTTTCTGAATATGTCATACACAGGTCCAGGAAAAATGTACCTACTTTTTCTGAGATTCTGTAGTTTGTGCCTCCATCCCAAGTCATTTCAATTTAGAAAGTTCTATATGTGATGCAGGGTTGACTCTTTCTAGCTCCATAGTGGTGGATTGGGAGGTGGGAGAGCTGGGCAGCTGAGAAAAGATTCAAGATAGGAGCCTGACGTTTTCCCATCTCCATGCCAATGGGAACTTAAACAGGGTGAGTGCCCACTGGGTTGTCAAGAGCGTTACTTCTTGCTCTCATGAGCATGGACAGACCACAGGTAAATCCTAGCAGCCTTTAGCAAATAAGGGCAGAAGAATTCCTATTTAATGCATTGAGTGTTCTCCCCCCCTAATTCCAGTGGCTGCTCCAGTGAGCAAGGTACTATTGCCTCAATATGACACCATTCTCAATCTGATCCCAGCTGTTCAAACTAATCTTACCAGCTCTTCAAGGGTGCCTTAGCATTAAGCCTCTCCTCCTTCACCTTGCAGCTTTTACAATGGCCGCTATCCCCTGAATGCCCAGGCCTCTAATGGAATGTCGATCCTGATGGCAGCCTGTTAATTGGCTGCTGCCAATAAAATGCTGCTGTAGGGTTTGGTTCCTCATTTGGCTCCAACATCAGAACTTATGCTGTGGTGGCAAAATTTAATTCATTGTTCATAAAGAAATGTCAGCTTTTAAATAGATATTTTCGTTTTATTTTTACAGAACACGTTTTGTGATATGCTGCTTCATTGCAGAATTTGCCATTTATTGTAGAAAAAAATATCCTTTTGTTTATATTTTACAATTTAAAGGGATGTAGTTTCTTAAATTTCCAACAATATAACTGAACATTGCCAATTAAATCACCTGTAAACCAAATATACATAAAACAGTTCCAAGACTTCAATCAAAAAGACCAGATGAAAAGGGAGTGCAAGATAACCATGGGAGAGAGCTCAGAAAGGCTGGCAGCAGGTGAGATTTTGTGGTACCAAACTGCTAATGGGCAGAGAGCCACCAAGTATGCTTTGCCCAATGTTACTTGAAAATGGTGTCAGAATCCCATGCCCAAGCATTAACAAATATCCGTGTTAAGCAGATGGGCATCTGGCTGTCAATTTCCAGGTCTAGCTGGTCAGTGTATCAGATGCACCAATAGCAAGAACAAAGCTGTAAATTCACTGTCATCATTTCAGAAAGCTATGCCTACCAAGGAAAATTGGCTGTTCTGTTTTATGGTTCCATATTTGGTTTGTCATCCCTTACATTTTTCCCACCATTTCTCCTCCCACCCCATTGAATCTTTGGATATGCAAGCAATTTCAAACAATTTTCAACTTTTCATCTCCATGTTGTCATAGCCATTTACCTGTAAATCTATGCATTAATTTAAATTTGAATTGCTGTTTTTTAAGGTTACATCATTCTGTCTTCCCATACCCCTCTTTAGGCACCATCACACACCCTCCAGCCCTCATTAGCAGGGGTAGATCTATTCACAGTGATCTGATTTTGCAAGATCATTTCTGCGACCAGAATTCCTACCAATAATTCCATGATGACAGCATTGACATTTTCGCTTCCAGCCTTTAGAAGTTTCACCTTTGAACTGCAAGCAAGAGGAAACAAGAGAAAACAAAGAAGAACTTCCTTGGATGGTCTACTGTTTGATTTTATTATTTTTCCTATTGTAAAGATGGACTTCCACAGACTTCATTCGTGAGCAAAATGGACTGTAACTTGCTCCAAAATATCTCTGCCTAGGAGCCTTACTCACCATGGGATTGGTCCAAAGTTGTGCAAGTTAGGTTGATTAGCCATGGTGAATTGGTCCTTAATGTTACAAAAATATGTAGGTTAGGTGGATTAGCCATGGCAAATGTGCACGGTTAGAATCACAGGATCAGACAGTACAGAAGAAGTTCTTCGGCCCATCGAGTCTGTACCGACATGTGGGAAATACCTGACATCCTGCCTAATCCTATTTACCAGTGCTTGACTCATAGCCTTGTACATTATGACAGGCCAAGTGCTCATCCATGTACTTTTTAAAGGCTGTGAAACAACTCGCCTCCACCATCCTTCCAGACAGCACATTCCACACTGTCACCATACTCCAGGTAAAGAAGTTTTTCCTTGCATCCCCCCTAAACTTTCTGTTATTCACCTTGAACCAATGTCCCTCCATGACTGCTCTTCAACTAAGATGAACAGTTGCTCCTTTTCCACTCTTCTATGCCTCTCATAATCTTGGACACGTCGAACTGGTTTATGCTCAGTTTTCTCTGCTCCAACGAAAACAACCCAAGCCAATCAACCTCTCTTCATAAATTAAATGTTCCATCCCAGGCGGCATCCTGGTGAATCTCCTCTGTACCCGCTCCAGTGCAATCCTTCTTATAGTGTGGCAACCAGAACTGCACACAGTACTTTAACCATGGCCTCATCAAATATCTATTCAACTCCAACATGAGTTCCCTGCTTTTGTAATCTATGCCTCGATTGACAAAGGCAAGTGTTCTATATGCCTTTTTCACCACCTTACTAACATGGCCTTCCACCTTCAGAGAACTATGAACAAATGTGTCAAGGTCCCGTTATTCCACAGAATTTCCTGGTATTATGCTGTTTATTGAATACTTCCCTGTCAAATTATTATTTCCAAAGTGTATTCCTCATACTTTTCAGGATTAAATTCCATCTGTCACTTATCTGTTGATTTGACCATTCCATCTATATCTTCTTGTAGTCCAAGACACTCATCCTCACTGTTAACCACCCGGCCAATCTTTGTGTCATCCACAAACTTACTAATCCTACCCCCACATAGTGATCCACGTCTATATAAATGATGAATAATAGGGTACCCAGTGCTGATTCAGCATATGCCACTGGACCCTGTCTTCCACTCACTGAAGCAGCCTTCTGTCATCATTGTCTGTCTCCTACAACTGAGCCAAGTTTGAATCCATTTTTATCAAATTGCACTGTATCCTGAGTGGATTTGCCATCTTCATAAGTCTCCCATGTGGGACCTTGTCAAAGGTTTTGCTGAAATCCATATAAACTACATCAACTATACTACCCTCATCTACATACCTGATCCCCTCCTTTAAATTTGTTAGGCATGATCTCCCTCTGACAAAGCTATGCTGACAATCCCAGATCAAGCTTTGCCTCTCCAAGTGGAGATAGATGTTCTCCTTCAGAATTTTCTCCAATAGTTTCCTTACCACTGATGTGAAACTCACTGACCTGTAGTTCCCTGGCTTATCTCAACAATGCTTCTTAGATAGTGAAACAAGTGTTTTCCAGTCCTCTGGCAAATCACGCCCCCCCCCCACCCCCACACCCACCCCCACAATGGCCAAAGGGAAATTAAAAATTTGGGTCAGAGCCCCTGCAATCTCCTGCCTTGCTTCCCACAGCCGCCTGGGACACAATTCATCTGGACCTGGAGACTTATTCACTTTTAAGCCTGCCAACACCTCCAATACCTTGTCCTTCCCTAAGTCAATTTTGCTCAAGGACTTCAGTCTCCCTTCCTGAATTCCATATCTTCATCCTCATTCTCTTGGGTGAAGATGGATGTGAAATATTCATTCGACATCCTATCAATGTCCTGTGAATCCACCCACAGGTTGCCCCCTTGGTCCCTAATGGGTTCAACTCTTCCCATTAATATACTTAAAGAATGTCTTAGAATTTTCTATAATTTTACCAATCAGAGCTTTCTCCCTTCTTTGCTTTCCTAATTATTTTCTTAAGCTCCACCCTACACTTTCTGTACTTCACTAATGTCTTCTCTTGTACCTGCTAAAAGCCTTTCTTTTCCTTCTCATTGTATCCTGAATATCTCTGGTCATCCATGGTTCTCTCAGCTTGTTACTCCTTCCTATCACCCTAGAGGGAACATGCTGAGCTTATACTCTCCCCATTTCCTTTTTGAAGGCTCCCACTGCTGTTCTGTAGATTTCCCTGCGAGCAGTTGTTCCCAGTCCATCTTGCCCAGATCTTGCCGTATTTTACAAAAATCTGCTCTCCCCCAAACCAAAACTTTTTTTGCAACTTGTTTATTTCCTTCTCTAGAATTAAGTCCTTCCCTGGTTGGACCCTCTACACATTGGTCTAAAAAGTTCTCCTCTATACATTTCAAGAAATCCATTCCATTCAAGCCCTAGGATAGAGTGGAGGATTGGGATTGGGTGGGATGTCTTTCTGGGGAGTCAATGCAGCTTCTATGGGCTGTGAATGGCCTCTTTCTGCACCACAACGGTACTCCGGTCTTTCAGACCAGATAATCCCTACTCTGCTGTGTTGCCCTTTATGGGACAAATCACCACATCCATCCACCTTTTGTTCTTTCATGCTATCTTCAATAACTAATTCATTCCATCCTAAATACTAACTAACATTATGTCCAAGTCAAATCTTTGAGGAGGTTTGCTGTTTCTTGTAAAGCGGCATAATTCTATTTTTTGAGTTTCTATGGGATCAACATTAACAAGAATTACAATATTGACAGTAGCAAGGGGCAGCAAAGCGGTACAGTCATTAGCACTATTGCCTCATAATGCCAGGGACCCAGGTTCAATTCCCGGCTTGGGTCACTGTCTGTGTGGAGTTTGCACATTCTCCCCGTGTCTGTGTGGGTTTCCTCCAGGTGCTCTGGTTTCCTCCCACAGTTTGAATGACATGCTGGTTAGGTGCATTTACCTGAACAGGCCCCAGAGTGTGGCGACTAGGGGAATTTCATAGTTAACTTCATTGCAGTATTAATATAAGCCTTACTTGTGACTAATAAATAAACTACTTTATTTTCTCTTTTGGCACAGGTGATTCATCATTATTTGTTTCCACGGAGATATCAGTTATGTCGATAACAAATTAACAGGTTGAGCATATACTTACAGGTTCAAAAACATTCCTTGATCGCAACACTGACTGCTGGAGTAGGTCTTTACTCCTCAAGTAATTCACATGTTTATGAACGATCTGTCCCTCACATCCACTTGGTAAGAAAGGGTCCAGAGGCGATAATTCCACGGATCTAATTTGATCCACTACCAAAGTTTCTCACTTATATGACTTCATTTATTACAAGTGATCATGTTGTGATAACGTGAATCATGGCTTGTTTTCTGATTACTTGGCTGGCTTTTACCTTCCCTGGCAAATGTAGGAACATAAGGTCCAGTCTCGTTCTGAAACGACATCTCATTAGCAGTTCTGCTGGTGGAACTTCTGTTGTTACATCTGGAGTGGTATAATAGCTAAGGAGGAATCCTGAGATTTTGATCTCCAAGATACCCCTGACATTTTTTTTAGGCCAGACTTGAAAGTTTGGACAGCATTTTCGGCTTCTCTGTTTGATGCTGAATGGTATGATATAGTTCCAATGTGTTCAATATCATTGAGAGCAGTAAGATTTTGGAACTCATCACTTGTGAATACAATTCAATTGTCGGATAATGTGGCTTCAGGTGATCTATAAGTTGAAAAGCATTGCCGTAATCTTTTGATGTAGGTGACTTCACCTCAAAAATATCCATCCACTTAGAGTGTGCATCAATCATGAGCAAAACATTGTGCCCAGGAATAGACCAACATGATTGATATGGATTCATACAAATGGTCAATGAGGCCATTCACAAGAGTGTAGTGGCAACTTTGTTGCAGTTAGCATAGTTGACAGTGGTTGACTAGCTTCTCAATATTAGCATCTTGAAATCAGCATCAATACCAGGCTCTTAGTAAGCACCTGCATCTTAAATGTGCCAGGATGAGTGCTGTGTAATTCAGTTAGGAGCAGCTCTCTGCCTGATACAGAAATGACTACTCTTGCTCTCCAGAGTATGATGCCATCCTGACAACTCAATTTAGTCTTGAGGGTAAAGAATGGTTTCGTTTCCTTGGAACCTGATTTATTCATCCATCCTATAAATATTTTGACCCTGACTTTGGACAGAAGTGAATCTCAAATGGTTTAGTTCCTGATCTGCTTCACTGAAACTGGCAATGTGTCCAAATATTTAATGCCATGGTGATTTATTGTGGTACTGGAGACTTTCTTGCAAGGGTAGGTAGCTAAGACTATCCGCATTCGCTATGTGTGTTCTAGGTCAATGCTTGAAGCCATATTCATGGGCGCACACAGTTAACACTCATTGTTGAATTCTTGCTGAGGAAATCGGCAGGATAGCCTTGTCCTCTTCAAAAAGACCCATGAGTGCTTTGTGGTCAGAAATGATGGTAAAATGTCTACCATCTAAGTACTGATGGAATTTCTTGACTATTAATAGTTCTTCCTTCTCAGTTTGTGAGTGTCCTTTTTTGGCCTCCGAGAGGGTTCATGACACATATCCCTTCAGACTTTCAGAGCTGTCATCCATCTCATGGGACGATACCAACACCAATATCATATGGAGAGGCATGCAGGTTAATCTCAGTTCTTTAGATTGGTCGAAGTGTACGAACAGGTTTGAGGAATGCAGCAATTACTTTGCTCAGTTGAAAGCTTTCTCCTGGAGAGCTTTGAAAGACCAACAATCTCTTCCTGCCTCCATGGCAATGGGAACTTCAACAGGGCGACTGTCCATTGGGTGACCAAGTGAGGGTCACTTCCTGTCTCCCCAGATATGAGTAGACCATCAGGTAAATCCTGGCACCCTCTCAGCAAATGAAGGAAGAATATGCAAGGGGCCAATACGGTCTGTAATTTTAGTTAAAAAATTTCCATAGTAGTTTACCATCCCCAAAAATGATTTGAGTTCAGTTGTGTTTGAGGGATAGGTGCCTCCTTTATTGGCTTGAGCTTGTCTTCTACAGGGCATAATTCTTGTGCCCTAGGTAGGTCACCTCAGTGGCTTAAAAGGTGCACTTCTCTTCCTTGAGGTGAATTCCTGCCTCCTAAAATCTCTTTAACACCACTTTTAAGTTTGCAAGATGCTCAGCTTTTATCAATCCCGTTATAAGGACATCATCAAGGTGTACTGCAACCTGTGGTTGCCCCTGTAGTGGACTCTCCACTGTCCTTCGGAATATTATATGTATTTATTATGACATACCTCCAGAAGGGTCATCTCATTCAAATTGCTGCTGAGTGTCACTTATATCCAGCTTTGTGCAAGATTGACCTCTTGCCAGCTTTGCATATAGGTCTTCAATTCTCAGGGTTGGATATTTATCCATATCAGCAGCCTGATTAACTGTTAGCTTATAACTGTCACAAATGTGGATGGTCTTGTCCAGTTTCAATATGGGGACTATAGGTGCTGCCCATTTTGAGACCTGAACTGGCTGGATAATGTCTAGTTCTTCAACCTGTTGAACTCAGTATCCACTTCTCTCATGAAGCATATGGTACTGGTCTCGTCCTGAAGAGTCAGCCAATCACCTCTAGATCCACAAAATCACATGTACATAGCCCTTTCATTTTGTCTAACTCATTACAGAAGATGCTCTTGTATTTTCTTATTAGTTCAGGCAGTCTCTCTTCCCGTACTAAAAAAATCTCAGCCCAATTCAACTTGATTTCTCTAAGCCAATCACAGCTAGGAAAGCTTGGTCCTTTGCCCATTCCTATTATCAAGGAGAACTGGGTGGACTGTTGTCTATAGCTTAGGTATCATGATGAGGTATCATTGTGGTGTCTTATATTTTTATTGCTTCTCCCATGAAAGTTTTCGACTTGGTAGAAGTACTTTTCAAGTTCAACAGTTGGACTCCCTGCCTTATGGCTGATACCCCTGTGCCCACTTCCATTTTAAGAGGCTTCCTGTTTGCCTGGACCATTACAGTAATAGGACATGCCTGTTTTAGATTAAACAGAGAGTGTATACCAGAATCACCAGGGCTGGGCTCTTCTACATCTTGGTTCATTGATTACTTGATGATCTTGACTTAGCTCTGCACTACTTTATCAAATTTTCACTTTTTTGACAATACAAACAATATTCAGAAGTGTGGTTACACTCACATTGGTAACATTCCACTTCCTCTTTAAGCATTACTGACGGATTCCCTATTCTGTTTTATTTTATTGGTGGCTTAAATTGTTTCCCGCTTTGCTGCTGGTTCAATGGTTTTGATGCCACTTGCTGACTGCAGGTTCCTGCCCTAACTGGTGAAAAGCGCCATTTTGTCTGCTCTGTAGCGCCTGTACACTTTTTTTTAGTACTTTCCACGGCCAGCACTATCTTCATTTTTCATTTAAAATTTATGTCGATCTCTGCAAGCAATCTATGCTATATAGCGCTGTTGTTCAAGGCACAGAATAATCTACTCCATAACGTGTCATTTAGAGTGGCTCCAAAATCACGATATCCCAACAATTGCTTTAGTTTAGCATTGTAAATTACAACTGATTCATCTGGGGCTCTTGCCCTGGAATTAAATTTGAATCTCTGGAGTATGACTGATGGTCTAGTTTATAATTGAGCATACACTAAATTCACTAACTAAACGATTTGGAGTTGGGCATGTTTGGCTGTAATAAGCCAAACTGCGAATAAGGTTATTGATCTGAGCTCCACAAACATTTAGGAGAATTGCTTTGCATTTCACCTTCTCCCCTATTTTGTTTGTTTGGAAATAGTTCCCAAGGTGCTCAATATATTGACTCATTCCTTCATGGAGGAGACAAATGAGACTATTCACCCAAACAGAGGCATTCGGGTGAGTATTTTCTCTTTAAACATAGATTAAAACAGGCTACTCACAGGTGTTAGGCCAGAGGCAGTGTCAGGAAATTTATCCTCATTGCCCGATCTAAAGATGCACTTTCAAGAACTTAATTAGTAAACACAAAAGGTATTTATTAATAAGAAATGCACAGCAGCCACATGGGCTGCAGCTTGCTCCTATGAGCCTTTCTCATCATGGGGTGAGTCCTGATTAGTCACCCAGGCCAGGTGACACTTACTCTGCTATGTTGCCCTTAAAGGAGCAATCATCATACCTATGCTCAATTAACAAGTTGAATCTGGGATCTCTCCAACTGCATAGTTAACATGAGAAACGAAATACATGAGATACCCCATTATGAACTTGGCATGCTATTAGTCTCTGAGCTTTTAGATGATCTACTACCTCAAAATAAATATATGTAAAATTTTGTCAATAAACCACTGTGTAAGCCTAAGTTTGTTTTCAAAGAGTTCACAAATCCTTTATATGTTCTCTCCTGTTCACTAGATTCTCCAGGTCACAAGCCAGCTGAGAAGCTGAAAAAACAAGTCGATACAGTGGTTTGACAGTACTGACCTGAAGCAACAAACAAAAGGCTCCATGTGGAATTTAAATAAAAAAAAACTGATTATTTTGAATGTGCCAAGGCTATTGCTAAGATAATGGGATGGGATGTTTCATGTTTTAAGCATTTGGTATGACAATATCATGCACAATAATTTACAGACTATCATTTTATTTATTTTTGTGTTTCTGTTTCAAGATTTAACTGCAGGCAATGGAATAATGAGTTATTGGTCTATGTCACACCTAGGGTAGCTTATGACATGAAACTGTCAAGTTCAATTTGACTTAATAACCAGCAGATGAAGCTGATTTCCACTAAGTGGATTCTTCATTAAGTAGTGTATCTTCAATTTGGTCCTACTTCTGGATCAACAGTAGAACAAAACATCAGAAATAACATTTGATCTTAACTTTAAAAAAAGTAAGAATATTGAAGTAAGTTACATTAGTTAGAACAAACATAAAACAAAATCATTGTATAGTAATTCAGCCGTATGCCTTTTCCATCACCAACACCCTTTATTGTGAGCCAGAGAAAAATGCTGCTCCCGCAGCTTATAGTCAGGTAATCTTCATCGTGGGGCCGATAACTCCGCTCCGGGTAAAGTTACAGGCTTAAAAATCTCTGCTGGCTACTTCCCATTGGGCAAGCCTCCACTCAATCAGTAAGGCAGTTCATATTCCTCAAAGCCCACAGATAGATCAATTGATGATGCCCTGTGGTCTTTGTCACCGTCATAACACATTGAATGTAGGAGTCGGATTGTAGAATACAGAAATTGAGTGAAGAAATGGAAGGCAGGGGTGGAAAATTGGTTTCAAGTTTTTGTGTTGATCTAGAATTATTTTTTAAGCATTTTCTTTCTTCATGCAGTGTCAACATTATTCAAATTTCAAGCGTAGCTTTATCACTGCAACAGGGTTTATTGCATGGTTATTATTTTTTATTTGGTCAGCTCAGAAAGTCCATTATTCCTTGTCCATAAAAGGGTGAATTGAAAAATAATTACCACAGATTAACTTAATTTTCAAATGAACTTTAAATTGGGAATAGTAATTAGCACATCAACAGACATAATTCATTTGCAATTATCCCAATATAGATGGAACTTGGCATGTCATGTGTTGGTAATGCTGTTAGCTTGAGACAATGGCCAAGAATGTCTGTAGTGTGGTATATTTTCATTTACTATCCCTTACAAAATTACATCTGAAGATTTCAACTGGTATTGAATTCAAGATGAGAACAGACCAATTAAATATATTGAAACCAAGAGATAAGCTTGCTAAGAATGAAGCAGCAGTTCTTCTGTATATATTCTGAGAGCTTAACTAGGTGTTTGTCAAATTCACTTGTAGACGTCCAATCACTTTGAGTGGGCATCTACTATTATCATGAACATGAAACCCATAAACGGGCCTGCAAAATCGACGTGCAGTCAAGTCCATGGTCTACCTGGCCATTCCCACAAATGCAGCAGGGCTGCGAGTGGCACCTTCTGCCCTAGTTGGCATTTCTGGCACCGACCTATCAATGCCACTATACCTGCATCCAAGCCTAGCCTTCTGACATAGCTCCTGGCCAGCATCTTCATCTTACACACTCCTGGGTGCCCATGATATAATTTGGCCAGTATGGCCTGATGGCCCTGACATGGGACTATGAACCATGGCCCCCATAGCAGTATCCTGTCTTCTATGGTAATCTGTTCTCTTTTGGTCCAATAGGGGTGAAATTGCGGTTGGACTGGTTTTTCCATTTCTCCTGTTAGTACTAGATGTTTTACTTTTGCTAATACTGGGTCCTTTTGTGTCCACAGCCATATGTTGTGCGCGGCCACCGAGACGGTATCTAGAAAGTTCAGCATCATCATCGTTTCTTCTACTCTGGGTACCAAGAGGTACCTGGTAATGGTAGACACTTGCCATCTGAGTTCCCGGCTGGTGCGCCAGCTGATACTGGTATGCTGCCAGTAATAATGGACCAGTGCTAGATCCGGGTTGATGCTATTGGTGGCACCATTTTGTCGTCTTTGAGAAAACCCAGCAACGGTTTATGATCATTGACGATCGCGAATTTTCACCCATATAGGTACTGGTGGAATTTCATTACTGCAAAAATTACGGCCAGTCCTTCTTTTTTGATCTGGGTGTACTTCCGTTCCACTATTGCTAGGGTCCCGAAGGCATATGCTATAGATCGTTCCTCTCCGTTGTGCCATCTATGAGCCAGAACTGCACCAACGCCATATGGGAGATGAGTCGCAACTGAGCACCAACTCTTTCCTAAGGTCTTAAGGCGCTAAAACATTTGCTGAGGAGAGCTGTTGTTTGATTTTCTTAAAGGCCAGGTCTTGGAGGGCAGATCATTCCCAAGCTTGCCCCTTTTTAGGTAGCTGATGTAGGGGATCTAAGATTGAGGCCCTGTTTTGTATGAATTTTCCCCGTAACTCCTGGACTGTAGTGGGGATCGGGACATCTTTGATTGCCTGCACCCAGTCTGACTTATTGACTTTGTAACTCAGATAGGTTACAAACACAGCTCTCCCCCTTTAAGCACACACTCACTGCTGAAAACCTTCTAAGGACTTCCTCCAGGTTCTGCAGGTGTTCTGCCCTTGTTTTCCCAGTGATGGAGGACATCGTCCAGGTAAATGGTGTCCTGTGGTAACCCTTGCAGTATGTTCTCTATCGTTCTCTGAAATATTGCACAGGTTGATGATACCCCAAAAGTTAATCTTGAATATTGAAAAAGGCCCTTCAGTGCATTCATTGTGGAAACGTTTTGTGAATGTTCATCCAGCTTCAGCTGTAGGTAAACGTAACTCATGTCTAGTTTAGAGAATAAGGGTCCACCTGCCAGCTTTGCACATAGATCCTCAATCCGGGGAATTGGGTACTTATCAAGTTGTGGGCAGCGATTTATTGTCTGTTTAAAATCTCCACAAAGATGTATCAGCCATCTGGCTTCAGAATAGGCACCACAGATGATGCCCATTCCACAAACTGGATCGGTTTTATAATGCCTTCACGCTACAATCTTTTGATTTCCATGTCCACCTTTCCCTTAATGCGAATGGTACTGGCTAGGCCCTGCAAACTTTTGGGACTGCCGCTGGATCGACATGTAGTGTCGCTTTTACTTCTTTAATTGTTCCTCGCCCTTCTTGAAAAACCTCTGGGTATTTACACAGGACTTTCACTCAGGCGATCAACTTCTAACTGACAAATGTTTACCCAGTACAGTTGGATTTTCTTCAGCCAATTTCGTCCCAATAGGCTCGATCCCAAAACTTCTACTACCGTCAATGATAGCCTAACCAATTGCTTTCCACATGCAACAGGCACATGGGTTGTGCCCAACACTCTCAGTGGTTCCCCTACATAAGTCCTCAGTCTTGCCAAAGTCTCAGTTATGGATATGGGTTGGGGTCCAGTGAATTTTGTTGAACACAGTTTCTCCTACCATGGGTACGGTTGCACCTGTGTCAATCTCCATTAATATTAGATGTCCATTTAGTCTTACGGATAATTTAATAGGTTTGATTTGGTCATTGCTAAGCAAAGTAGTTGTTCCTTGTCGAAGGGTAAGTGGAGCTTCCAGGGTGTGCATTCTCCTGTACCCTGGCCTACATGTGCTTTTCCGAAATGTCAATTTTGGAAATTTATTTTTCTTCTCTGACTCCGGATGCTGGCAATAGTTGTAATATCTTGCCGGGCAGAATTCTGCAGGGGCTGCTGTCTACCTAGTCCTAATTTGGCTTAGTTTAGGAGTAGGTTTGTGGGCAGACCTGGATTCACTTGTATCCAAGGGCAGCTATGTAGTTGCCTGCCCCGCAGTGATGGTCCCATAACTAATCATAACCACTTACACTGGTTTGGGCTCCATCGGAATAACTTATGTGCTACACTTGCCGCTTTTTCCAAGGACAAAGCCAGCTGTAATGCTTGCTTGCAGTCCAACAGGGCCTCCGCCAACAGACATTTTTGTATGGTCATATTATTGATTCCACACACCAATCAGTCTTAGAGCATCTCATTTAATGTCAATCCAAATTTGCAAGCCTTTGTTCATCTCGTCAGGAAACTAGTGACTGACTCCCCCATCTCTCAGAATGCTGTAGTAAAACCGGTACCTTCGCAGGATCAGAGATGACTTGGGGTCATAATATTCTTTTACTAAGTCCGTCAATTCCTGGAAGGTTTTTGTGTCTGGTGCCTATGGAAAGTTAAACTGTGCATAACAGTGAAAGCTTAAGTAAGTTTATTTATTAGTCACAAGTAGGTTTACATTAATACTGCAATGAAGTTACTGTGAAAATCTCCTAGTCACCATTCCAGTGCCTGTTCAAGTACATTGAGGGAGAATTTAGCATGGCCAATTCACCCAACCTGCATATCTTTGGACTGGGGAGGAAACTGAAGCATTTGGAGGAAACCCATGTAGACACAGGGAGAATGTGCAAACTCCACATAGACAGTGACCCAAGCCTGGAATCGAATCCAGATCCCTGGCGTTGTGCGGCAGCAGTGCTGACAGTCCACGAACGGTCAGCAAAATAACCCATTGTTTTTCATCTGAGACTATGTCATTAGCTTTGAAGCAATAACTCATCCATTCCACATATTGGACCCAGTCTTCTACGGCAGGGTCAAAAGAATCCAATTTCCCAAAAGAGACATGTTTGCCAGCAATGCTTGCCCCCAACGTGTAGCGGCTGATAGCAAACTAGTTCCTTCAGGTTGTTCCTTTTTCCTCATCGTCACTGTAGTAAGTCTGCGGAAGAAGAAGTCCTTCACCAAAATCCCTTTATTTACAACGCTAACAGCAGTACACAGGTGCAATCAGTTCGTCATCTATCACCAGGGCTGTCAGAGGAACTGACGCTCACGGTTAAACATTGAAACATAGAACAGTACAGCACAGTACAGGCCCTTCGGCCCTCAATGTTGTGCCTAGCTTTGTCCAAAACTAAGATCAAGCTATCCCATTCCCTATCATTCTGGTGCGCTCCATGTGCTTATCCAATAACCTTGTTAAGTACAAGGCAAGGACTCCCTGATTGGCCCATCAGTTAGATCCTTAATCAGGGAGGTCATATAGAACAAAGAACAAAGAACAAAGAACAACCCAGCACGGGAAACAGGCCCTTCGGCCCAACGAGCCCGCGCCGCCGCATCGCCCTATACCTATTCTACCCTGCATGTCTACGAATGGGACCCTACTCAGTCAGATTCAGGGAAGAAATAGTGTCAATTTGGTGGAAACCAATTAGCCTAAAAGCACATTTTGGGGTGTGGGAGGAAACCGGAGCGCCCGGAGGAAACCCACGCAACCACAGGGAGAATGCGCAAACTCCCACAGACACAGGCCCAAATCCATGTATCTGCACAGCTATATACTAACAGGCCAACCTCAATGGCTTGATTGAAGTCATTACAGATACCCTGGGTCACGTATGGAGCACCTATTAATTGTTCCTCTGACATTTCTGGGAGCCATTTGCTCATTATTGTTGTTTCAACATTGTCTGCTGCTCCACTGGTCGGAGCTGTAAAAGATGCTTTCATTCCCATTCTGTCTGTCTTTATCCTTCCATTATATGCTTGCATCCTGTGTCTGGGCTATTTATGACTCTTCCATTCTTTGTGCCACTAGAAAATGCCTCACTTTGTTCCATGAATGCTCAAAGCAATTATTATTTCCCAAAGAATGATCTTAAAACAGCAAACATTTGATACAACAGAATTCCTTCTACAAGAACTGAACACCACTTAAGTCCAATCACCGGTCCAAGATTTATCAAATGAAAATCCAAATAATTATATACTGGTACCAATCAGGGATATTCAGCTTAAATGTTGTCGATCTTTCACACAATGTATAAAAATTATATATTTTTCTAAGGGATGACCATCAGTTTTCTGAAATCCGTAAAATTCTGACCATGCCTGATAGACATTTACCCAATCATCTTTCTGTCAGATTACTCCAGGAAGTCTAATTGAAGGTCCAGACCTCCAAACTGCTTTAGTTTTCATAAATACCACATGACCTCTCTTCCACTCTGCTGTAGAAATACATGACTTCAGAACAATACTGCTTTTTGGAGCTCCAAGACTTTTCTGGCTTGACTGGATGACTGATTGAAACTGTACCTTGTCCCAACACAGAGATGTTTATAGGAGATATTCCTCTCACAACCAATGTCTAATCAACCCTTAAGGGCGGACTCAAAACGTTGGCTCTATTCTCTCTTTACAGGTGCCGTCAGAACTACCAAGCTTTTTCAGCATTTTCTGTTTTTGTTTCTCTTTAAATATCCTTTTTTCCTTGAATGGAAGGCTCAATGATTGCCAAATTCAGAAATAGCCCAGGCAGGATGCCTTTATTAAAGCTACAGTGATTTGCTTTGGGCAGCACAGTGGCTAGCACTGCTGCCTCATAGCACCAAGGACCCGTTTGATTCTGACCTTGGGTGAATGTCTGTGCAGAGTCTGCATGTTCTCCCCGTATCTACGTGGGTTTCCTCTGGGTGATCCGGTTTTCTCCCACGGTGTGAAAGATGTACAGATTAGGTAGATTGGCCGTGCAAAACTGGCCCTTTGTGTGTAAAGATGTATATGTTTGTTGGATTAGCCATGATAAATGTGCAGAGTTATGGAGATAGGGCAGAAGGGAGGGCCTGGACTCTTTCAGAGAGTTGGTGCAGAACCGATAGTCCAAATGGCCGCTTTCTGCATTGCAGGGAGTCTATGTCAAAATTACTGGATTTTTATAGTTAAACACCTACAACAGAATTAGGTGCTTAATTATGGATCTGGTCAAGTTGGGAATCTTTTGGGGGAAATATTTTGTAAGACTATTTTTGATGGTGTTAATAACCCTTTAACTTCCATTTTTTTAATCCTAAAAGTATTATTGGACTTCTTTCTGCTGAGATCAGTGTTTTTCTTCTTGTCATAGAATACAAAAAAGATTGTGGCCCATTAGCAAGGTTTCCCTCTGAGATTTAGTTTGCTCAGTAAATAACATCCGCTATGGTCATATAGGAGACAGTGGCCCTGCTCCAGCTGCTTTTCTCCCCCAAGTTGCTTGCTTATGTCATCCCACGGCGACTTAACTACTAACTGGCTCAAAGTGGGAGTTGCAGCTCCACTGGGGAAGAAATCCTGACTCCAAAAACTGCTGCCAGTCTAATGGTCAGCAGCTGTCTAGTTCCAGCAGTGGCACCAGCAGCTGTGGCCACTGTTGAGACAATAGGATTCCCAAAGGTGAAATGCCTTGGACCAAGACTTTAATTTTGGGCTTCAGTTGGAGCCAGGCTGGCAAAATGCCAGCTTTATTTGCCAATCTTCACCTTCAGGTAACCATCCTCTGCCATTATGTTCTATTCCAGAAAGCCTAATGACAAAGGATAGAACTGGAAGTGATATTAAATATTTTTATAAAGTTTTTATTTACAGGGATACATGTTAAAAAATGTGTACCTCCTACCACAACAACCCCAGTTTTTGATTGCATTTAGAGATTTACAAGTGAATTGCCAGTTGTTTCCCACCACCCACATACAATTAATATAAAGTTTACACAAATTTCATCTCTTTTTGTCTTGAACTATAATACATTTTGTCATTTAATCTTTCCTGCTGCCATCATATCGACGACTTCCTATTTTATTCTTTTTTTCTTTTCCACGTTTTCATGTTTCCCTGTTGCTTTAAATCCAAATGTCCAGTATTCCTTCAAATAGGGTCCAGATAAAGGCTGGGATAAAGACACTTTACCTGAATGCACGAAGCATTCAGAACAAAGTGAATGAGCTGGTGGCCCAGATCAGCACAAATGGATATGATCTGGTGGCCATTACGGAAACGTGGTTGCAGGGTGACAGGGACTGGGAACTGAATGTCCAGGGGTATCAAGTGTTTAGGAAGGATAGACGGGAGGAAAAAGGGGGTGGGGTAGCTCTGCTGATTAAGGATAATATGAGGGCGGTAGTAAGGGAAGATATAGGCTCCAAAGAGCAGAACGTGGAATCATTGTGGGTGGAGATAAGGAACAGTAAGGGGAGGAAGATGCTGGTGGGTGTAGTCTATAGGCCCCCAAATGATAACTTGGAGGTGGGGCGGGCTATAAACAAGCAAATAAATGATGCGTGCAGAAATAGAATGGCGATAATTATGGGGGATTTCAATCTACATATTGATTGGTTGACCCATGTCGGATGCGGTGGGCTTGAGGAAGAGTTCTTGGAATGCTGCTGGGATAGTTTCCTTGAACAGTGTGTGACGGAACCAATGAGGGAGTGAGCTATCTTAGATCTGGTGTTGTGTAACGGGGCAGGTAGAATTAGGGATCTTGTTGTGAGGGATCCTCTTGGGACGAGCGATCATTGTATGGTTGAGTTTTTGATGCAGATGGAGGATGAGAAAGTAGGGTCCCGAACCTGTGTCCTCTGTTTGAACAGAGGGGAGTACGATAGGATGAGACAGGAATTGGCACATGTAGATTGGGGGCACAGATTGGTCAGTAGGACTGCTGAGGAACAGTGGAGGATCTTTAAGGAGACCTTTTTCGGTGCTCAGCAGAAATATATTCCAATGGTAAAGAAGGAACGTAGTAGAAGGGATAATCAACCGTGGTTATCGAAGGAAATGAAGGCAAGTATTAAATTCAAAGCTGATGCGTTTAGAGTGGCTAAAAGTAGTGGGCGAGTAGAAGATTGGGAGAGGTTTAAAAATCAACAAAGATTGACTAAGAAGTTGATAAAGAAAGGAAGGATAGACTATGAAGCTAAACTAGCACTAAATATAAAAAAGGACAGTAAGAGTTTTTACAAATATATAAAGAGGAGGATGCTGGCTAGAGTGAATGTTGGACCCTTAGAGGATGAGAGGGGGGATTTAGTGGTGGGAGATGAGGAAATGGCTGAGGCCTTAAATAAGTTTTTTGCCTCGGTCTTCATGGAGGAGGACGCGAATAGTTTGCCGGATATTAAAGATAGAAGGATGGTAGGAGTTGAGGGCCTGAATGTGATTACTGTCACTAGACAGGTAGTGCTTGATCGACTAGTGGGACTGATGGTGGACAAGTCTCCAGGACCGGATGGAATGCATCCCAGGGTTCTGAAGGAAATGGCAGAGGTGATAGTGGATGCCTTAGTGATTATTTACCAAACTTCGCTGGATTCGGGGGAAGTGCCGGAAGATTGGAAAACGGCTAATGTTACGCTGCTGTTTAAAAAATGTAGCAGGCAAAAGGCAGGGAATTATAGGCCGGTTAGTTTAACGTCTGTTGTTGGAAAAATGCTTGAGTCCGTCATCAAAGAAGACGTAGCGAGGCACCTTGAGAAGAATTGTTTGATAGAGCAGACGCAGCATGGATTTGTTAAGGGGAAGTCGTGTTTGACAAATTTATCGAAATTCTATGAGGATGTGACTGGTGCGGTAGACAGAGGGGAACCAGTGGATGTAGTGTTTCTCGATTTTCAGACGGCGTTTGATAAGGTGCTGCACAAAAGGTTGCTTTAGAAGGTTAGGGGACATGGAGTTGGGGGTAAGGTGTTAGCGTGGATAGAGGATTGGTTGTCTAATAGGAGGCAGAGAGTAGGTAGCAATGGGTGCTATTCTGATTGGCGGTTGGTAACTAGTGGGGTGCCGCAGGGATCGGTGCTGGGGCCTCTGCTATTTACCATTTATATAGATGATCTGGAGGAGGGGGCTGAGTGTAGGGTGACGAAATTTGCTGATGACACAAAGATGAGTGGAAAGGCAAATTGTGTGGAGGGTGTGGAAAGTCTGCAGAGAGATCTAGATCGGCTGAGCGAGTGGGCGAGGACCTGGCAGATGGAGTACAATGTTAGCAAGTGTGAGGTTATCCACTTTGGCAGGAATAATAGTAGGAGGGATTACTATTTAAAGGGCGAAAAGCTGCAGCATGCTACGGTGCAGAGGGACCTGGGGGTCCTTGTGCATGAGTCGCAAAAACCCAGTCTGCAGGTGCAGCAGGTGATCAAGAAGGTGAATGGTATGCTGGCCTTTATAGCGAGGGGGATAGAATATAAAAGCAGCAACTGTACAGGGTATTGGTGAGGCCGCAGCTGGAGTACTGTGTGCAGTTTTGGTCGCTGCACTTGAGCAAGGATATTTTGGCCTTGGAGGGAGTGCAGAGGAGGTTCACTAGGCTGATACCAGAGATGAGGGGGTTGGACTATGAAGAGAGACTAAATAGACTGGGTCTGTATTCATTGGAGTTTAGAAGGATGAGGGGGGAATCTCAGAGACGTATAAGATAATGAAGGGGATGGATAGGGTTGAGGTAGAGAGATTCTTCCCACTCAGAAAGGACAACAGGACTAGAGGGCACAGCCTCAAGATAAGGGGGGGCGCAGTTTTGAACGGAGTTGAGGAGGAACTTCTTCACTCAAAGGGTGGTGAATCTCTGGAATTCTCTGCCCGTTGAAGTGGTGGAGGCTACCTTGCTAAATATATTTAAGACACGGGTAGATAGGTTTTTGGTAGGCAAGGGAATTAAGGGTTATGGGGAGAAAGCGGGAAAGTGGAACTGAGCCACTTCAGATCAGCCATGATCTTATTGAATGGCGGGGCAGGCTCAAGGGGCTAGATGGCCTACTCCTGCTCCTACTTCTTATATTCTTATGTTCAGTTCTGATGGGATATTACAACACAGACATATGAATTTATGAGGCTGTAATGTCCCCCACTCAGGCCACATCCCTTGGCACTACCTCTGGCATACTGTGCAAAACTGACAGTGCCCAACTGGCACTGCCACTGTGCAGATGGACGCTGCCAGTGTACCAGGTGGGCAGAGCCAGGTGGGCATGTCCCCAACCACGCAGGGGGCGTCCGAGTCCCCCGGCTTGGCCATCATACCTGGTGTCTGCTGATGGAGACCAGTGGTAATTCTCATTGGGTTCGCATCCCACCCAAGGATCAGATGATCCTGGGAGTTGGAAGAATCCAGCATTGAACAGGCTAAGTATATATAAATGCTACTTTAGATATGCTAATCGACCCCTCGCCCTTTCTGGGCGAGATCCAGTTTGCACCTATAGCAAGGGATTGGAATGATTGCAAACTGTTTGCCACCAGTTGCAAAACCCATTTTTAGGTCTGCATGCAATTTTCTGGAATTGACACAACTTGCATCAGGTGCAGTGAGGCCAGAAAACCACCTCCATCATTTCTACTGAAATACCAGCGCCTGTTAATGCATGCTTGATTGTATGTTGGTTCTGAATTTTCCTGTTACAGTAAAAGTTTTGAAAAAATGAAATAATTTCCATTGCTTCTTTTTTTGGGTTGTTTGGGATTTGTTTCTTTTCAGGTTATTGGCCGCTTGAGGGTTTGTAACGGAAGGAACATTTATTAACGTCATAAAACCTTGTAGACTCCTTGGAGTCTTCACTTTGTTGCTTCAAAACCCCATCACAACTATTCTGTTGGTTCAAACTGTTTCAGCTTTCCCCTACAGGTGGCTGCAATCTGCCCTGTGCAGCTGCAACCGGTCAAAGCACAGTCCGGCAACTGAGTACAGCAGCCTAATTCAGGGAGTACTCTTCACGTTCAGCCAAAATAGTACTCCAATCCCAAAAAAAAAAGGATAAACACAGAGCAATTCCCTTGCCACTCAAAGCTGAACACCTTCCTTATGCAAGTGTGCACTTCAAGGAATTCTGCCTACTTTGATGCACAGTATCAAATTATCGACACTTGATCAGTAAGACCACCAAGCCTACAGCACAAAAAACTATCACCATTATTCAACCCTGAGCTCACTCAGCTCTCGTAATTACATAACCAAGCCGAGCTAATCAAGTCACCAACATAAACCTAAAAACGAGTGACTTATGTACTTCATATATTCCAGTGTGAGATGTTTCAGCCAATAAGCAGCAAGGGAGCCAGGGCTCGTCAGCTTGCAGGTATAGTGACCATGACTGGCAGAGATCTGCAAAGGTGAGTGAAACATTTAAGAAGTCCAAGAGGGTAGAAAGAAGCATCATACTGTCTTGAAAAATTTGATAAGTTAACTCTGTTTATCACTCCACAGATGCTGCCAGACCTGCTGAATTTTTCCAACACTTCTTGCTTTTATGAGAATGGTTCTGGAGATTTGAGACTTCACTTATGTGAACAGATTGCTGAAGTTAGCAATGTTCTTCTCAGAAAAGGCTGATAGGATATTTGATAAAATTGTTCAAAATTATGAGAAATTTGGAATTAAAGGACAAGTGTTTACGTTGGTGGAAGGGTCGAATCAAAAGATACCAATTTCAAAGAATTAGCAAAATAACCAGAAGTGACATGAAAAACACTTTTTTAAAGGCAGTGAGTGGTAAGCATCTAACATGCACTGTCTGAGTGTGTAATGGAGGCAGATTCAATATTGGCTTTTGTAATAAGTCCTCAGAGGCAGGTATCCCTTCACCAAAATCCCTTTATTTACAAGTCTGACAGCTGCATACAGAGTGCTTTCAGTTCACAGTCTACACTAGGAGTCCCAGAGGAACTGACACTCCTGGTTAAGAACAAAGCAAGAGGCTCCTTAATTAGTCCATCAATTTGGCCCTTAATCAGGAAATTCATATTCCAACAGGCCAACTCAATTGCCTGGTTAAAATTGTTACACTCCTGATGAATCCCTGTGGCCTAATCGCATTATGAGTCTTTTTCTCCATTTCCATGCCGGGTCCAGATCCTCCAATTTGGCCTTTGACGTTAGAGGGGTGAATCGGCTTGGCACCTATCTCTTCTGCAGCAAGTGCTAGAAGGCAGATTCGTCCTCTTCCTCCATCAGTAGGGGAGCAACCGCTGCTTCATCCGCTGTGTCCATTTCGAAGTCCGAGATTCTCACCAGGGTTGCTGGAGAGGTGGGGCTGATTCGTCTGAGAGGATTCTCCTCAGCCCTAGGCCAAGCGGGTTGAATTGGCTTGGGAAGGGAGGCGAATTTGAGCCCGTACCTGGTCCAGGTCTTTTCTTAAGACGACCTCGCTCATGCATATCTGGTCCCAGTCCTGTCCTGAATCGACCGTTCCCAGTAGTCATGTGGGCCCATTTGAGAAGTTCCTACCCAGGCATTCTCACCAGCATCGAAGTGCCTCTCTTGGCGAGTGTTGTTGTGACCCCTGCATTGCGATGTTTTTCCACCATCCCCCCAGGTTTGGAAATAGCAGTCTCAGCCTGGTGCAGAGTTGTCAATCAGGCCCCTGCTAAAACCCAGGAGTTTATAGCGCTGGTTCCTGTCCATTTTGCCATCTGTGTGCCAGAACTGCATCAATACCATATGGAGACATGTCACAAGTGAGCACCAACTCCTTCCTGGGGTCATAATGCGCTAAAACATTTACTGAGGAGAGTTGTTTATTTTCCTTGAAGGCCCAGTCTTGGTGGGCAAATCATTTCTAGGCTTGCCCCTTTTTCAATAATTGATGTAGAAGATCCAAGGTAAAGGCATTGTTTTGTAAAAACTTCCCATAATATGTCACCAGCCCTTAAAACTACCATAACTCCTGAATTATGGTGGAGGTCGGTGCATCTTTTATTGCCTGCACGCGATCTTCCAGAGGATGTAGGCCAAACTTATTGACATTAACCCAGACAGGATACTTGCGGTGCTAATAAGACACATTTTTCCCCCTTTTAAGCACACGCCCATTGCTGAAAATCTTCAAAGGACTTCCTTCAGGTACTGCAGGTGTTCTATCCTTGTTTTTCTGGTGATGAGGACATCATCCAAGTAAATGGCAACCTGTGGTAATCCTTGTGGTATGTTCTCCATTGTTCTCTGAAATACCACGTAGGCTGACAATACCTTGAAGGGTAATCTTGTATACTGAAAAAAGGCTCTTCAGTGTGTTGATTGTGGAGAATTCTTGTGAATCTTCATCCAGCTTCAGCTGTAGGTATGACTTGTTTAGAGAATAACAGTCCTCCTGCCAGCTTTGTGTATAGATCCTCAATCCAAGGAATTGGGTATTTATCAAGTTGCAAGTACAGATTTATTTGTCTGTTTAAAATCGCCACAAAAATGAACCGAGCCACCCGGCTTCAGAATAGGCACCATGGGTGCAGCCCATTCCACAAATTAGACTGGTGTTATTATGCCTTTATGCTCCAAGCTTTTGATTTCCATGTCGACCTTTTCCCTTAATGTGAATGGTACCACCTGGGCCTTGCAGAATTTTGAGACTGCCTCCGGATCGTTATACAACGTAACTTTTGCTCCTTTAATTGTTCCTAGCCCTTCTCAAAACATTTCTGGGTATTTGCATAGGACTTCAGTCAGGTGATCATTTTCTACCTGGAAAATGTTTACCCAGTCTAATTGGATCTCCTTCAGCTAATTTTGTCCCAATAGGCTTGGTCCTGAATTTTCCACTACCATCAATGTTAGCCTAACCAGTTGCTTTCCATACACAACAGGCACATTTGTTGTGCCCAACGTTCTCAGTGGTTCCTTGTGTAAGTCCTCAGTCTTACTAAGTTCTCAATTAGGGATAAGGTTTGGACTCCAGTGCAAATTCTGTTGAACACTGCTTCCCCTACCATGGCTATGGCTGTGCCTCTGTCGACCTCCATTCATATTGGATGTCTGTGTTCAGCCTTATGGATAATTTAATAGCTTCTCATTTGGTCATTGCTATGCTAAGTAGTTGTTCCTCGTCGAAGAATAAGTGGAGCTTTCAGGGTGTGCATTCTCCTGTACCCCGGCCTATGTGTCCTTGACCAAACCGTCAGTTTTGGAACTTTGTTTTTCTTCTCTGAAGATTGGCAACAGTTGCAGTAGCTTGCTGGGCAGGAATGTGCGGGAACTTCTGTTTGTCTAGTCCTAATTCAGCCTTGTTTAGGAGTGGTTCTGAGATTGGGTCTGGGTTATCTAGTATCCAAATCCTTCCTGAGATCAGCTATACAGTTGCTTGCCCCACAGTGGTAGTCCCATATTTCAGTTGCACTGATGTGGGCATCTACCTCCATCAGAATAGCCTATAACTTATGTGCTCCACTTGCTGCTTTTTCCAAGGACAAAGCCAGATGTAATGCTTGTTTGCAGTCCAGCTCGGTCTTCACCAACAAACATTTTTGTGAGGTCATATTATTGATTCCACATGTCAAATGGTCTAGGAGCATCTCATTTTACGTCAAACCAAATTCACAAGTCTATGCTCATCACCTTAACCTCATCAGGGACTGACTCCCCCATCTCTCAGAATGCTGAGTAAAACTGGTATTTTCGCAGGATCAGGGGTGGCTTAGAGTCATAGTACTCTTTTACCCTTTTACTAAGTCCATTAATTCCCGAAAGCTTTTTGTGTCCGGCGCCTCTTGAAAAGTTAAATTGTGCAAAACAGTGAAAGCTGATGGCTGTCAAGCACTCTGCAGAATTGCCCATTGCCTTTCATCTGGGACTATGTTGTTAGATCTGAGGAAATACTTCATCCTTTCTGCATATTGGGCCCAATCTTCCATGGCAGAGTCAAAAAAATCCAATTTCCCAAACAGGGGCATACCTGCCAGGCAATGGCTTACCCTTGATGCGTAGCAGTTGACAGTAAGCAAGTTCCTTCAGGTTGTTCCTTTTTCCTCTTACCACTGTACTAAGTCCTCAGAGGCAGAAGTCAGTTCACCAAAATTTATTTACAAGTCTGACAGAGTGCTTTCAGTTAGCATTCCACACTAGGAGTTGCAGAGGAACTGACACTCCTGGTTAAGTACAAAGCGAGAGGGTCCCTGATTGGTCCATCAGCTTGGCTCTTAATCAAGGCGTTCATATTCTAACAGGCCATCCTCAATTGCCTGATTAAAGTTGTTGAAGCTTTCAAAAAGAGATCGGAGAGTTAACTGAAGAGAAACAGTTTGCAGGGACACACGTACGCCTGCATTATAATTAAAGGGTTTATAACATGAAAGTAAGCAGGGATTAAAGGAAATCTAGGTTATTGCTTAGCAACTGGGAACAATCTACGACAGAAGGGTTCTGGATGTTTTGTTTCAAAATTGTCCAATAACATAAGTAAATAAATCAATGGTTTGACAGATACAGGCACAAATCATTCATTGTTGGTGACTGGTAACACAAATTGTGCAACAGAAAGTTCTTGAAGGAATAAGTATTAATAAAGGATATTAATGGAAAGGGATTAACTTGTTTCTTTTGCCTGAAGTTAATTTAAGGAGCTGTTTCGTAAGTTGAATTTTTCTAATGTGAATTATTCTTAAATCACCTATTGGAGGAAGAGATTTCATTCTAGACAATGATTTGGCTTGTGGAGACAATAATGTAATGGCAACTGTATTGCAGCAAATAGTTGATCATGTTGATCTTAACAAACATTTAAAAACTACTATGGACAAGAATCTGACATTTATTGCAGATAACAAGCAATTGAAGGAAAATCTGATTAATGTAGGAAACCAATTTTTACATATGAAAGGAATTTGTTAATGAGAAAAGAAAATTCCTAGAAACTGTTTAGAATCAAACATAGAAAGCGGAAGACTTGACTGAAGACTTGAACTGTCTCAATAACTGATTTGTAAAAAATCCATACTGGAGCCTCTGCTGTTTGTGATATTTATAAATGGCTTGGATGAAAATGTAGATGGATGAGTTAGTAAGTTTGCAGATGACACAAAGATAGGTGGAGTTTTGGATAGTGTAGAAGGTTGTCAAAGAAGACAGCAGGGTGTAGATCAGTTGCAGATATGGACGGAGAAAAGGCAGATGGAGTTTGATCCCAGCAAATGTGAGATGCTGCATTTGGGAGATTAAATGTTAAGGCGAAGTATACAGTTAATAGCAGGACCCTGAACAACATTGATGTAAAGAAAGATATTGGGGTTCAAGTCCATAGCTCCCTGAAAATGGCCACACAAGTAGATAAGGTGGTAAAAAAGATGTATGGCATGCTTGCCTTTATTGGTTGGGGTATCAAATACAAAATTTGATTTGATTTGAATTATTGTCACATGTATTAGCATATAGTGATATACAGAGCATACTGTTCATAGAGAAGGAAATGAGCCAGTGCAGAATGTAGTGTTACAGTCATAGATAGAGTGATAAGAAAAATCAACTTAATGCAAGGTACGTCCTTTCAAAAGTCTGACAGCAGCAGGGAAGAAGCTGTTCTTGAGTCGGTTGGTATGTGACTTCAGACTTTTGTATTTTTTTCCGACGGAAGAAGGTGGAAGAGAGAATGCCTGGAGTGCTTAATTATGCTGGCTGCTTTGCCAAGACAGCGGGAAGTGTAGACAGAGTCAATGGATGGGAAGCTGGTTTGTGTGATGGATTGGGCTATATTCATGACCTTTTGTCGTTTCTTGCTGTCTTGGGTAGAGCAGGAGCAATATCAAGCTGTGATACAACCAGAAAGAATGCTTTCTATGGTGCATCTGTAAAAGTTGATGACAGTCATAGCTGACATTCCAAATTTCCTTAGTCTTCTGAGAAAGTAGAGGCGTTGACCAGCTTTCTTAACTATAGTGTTGGCATGGGGAGACCGGAACAAGTTGATGGTAATCTGGACACCTAAAAACTTGAAGTTCTCGACCCTTCCTACTTCGTCCCCGTTGACGTAGACAGGGGCATGTTCTCCTCTATGTACGATGTCATGTTGCAGCTTCATAAAACTTCAGTTAGCCACAATAGAGTATTGCGTTCAAATCCGATTGTCACATTACAGTAAGGATACGGAGGCTTGGGAAAGGATGCAAAAAGAGATTTACCAATATGTTGCCTAAATTAGAAGGTTACAGGCTATATGAAGAGGCTGGACTAATTAGAGTTGTTTTCTCTGGAGTGCGAAGCTGAGGGGAGACCTGTTAGAAATCTATAAAAATGTGAGAGGAATAGGTAGCACTGACAGTCAGAATCTTTTCCCCAGAGTTGAAAAGTCTAATACTAGGAGGCATGCACTTAAGGTGAGGGGTGGGGAGGGGGGATTCAAAGGAGATGTGAGGGGCAAGTTTTTTTTAAATTTTACACAGGGAGTGGTAGATATCTGGAACATGTTGCCAGGGGTAATGGTGCAGACAGACACAATAAGGACACTTAAGGGGCTTTTTTAAATAAGCACATGAATATGCAAGGATTAAAAGGATATGGACCAAGGGCAGGCAGAAGGCATTAGTTTATCATATTTGGTACAACATTGTGGGTCGAAGGATCTGTTCCTGTGCTGTACTATTCTATGTTCAATGTTCAAACAGCAAAGATTGTGCTTCGGTTAAAACGTGATGAGTTTCAAGCATCAAAACTGTCCTTTTAATGGAATAACGAAATTAGTGGTAACTCAATTAAAAACTAAAACTAGTAAACTGTTAGAACTTTGGTTGCAAAACAATGAGACTCTTGAATTTGGAATCAAACTAGAGGAAATGGAAGGGAGGATGGGTGATATGGAGTGTCACAATCCTAAAGCTGTTCATGTGAATAAAAACTCATTCTTGCAGTCAGGCAAAAATACAAACCAAGTAATATTACTAATGTATGGACAATAACAAAACAACTGAAGAGCCTGCAAAATTGGAAATTACGAATTGCCAACAAGAACTGAAATTGAAAAATGACCTTTCTAGGTCAATAACCAGAGACATTAATTTAGAAGTGCTTGTCAGTAATACTATACAAGATATAGTAGTTGTAATGCAGGCAAGTGAGCTGTTTGCAAAAGATCATTCAAAATCTACTGAGAACTGGACTGAGATAGTTCATAAATTGTGCAAAAGCCAGAAGGATTACAATAATATTCAAACTATGTGTAGTTTTGAAATAAAAGAAGTTTATTTGTATGATGTAATAACTTATGACATCATACATAATTACATAATAACTTAACGATGATGGTAAGTGTAAGTGAAGTAGATGCAACACCATTGTAAGAAAATCTTCATGGTTGTGAAGGTTTCTTTCTTTCAAAGTTGAAGTCTCTGGAAAGCAAGGTTGATTTAAGTAATCTATATTTGTATTTTGAACGTTAAAAACAATGTATAGATTTAGATGAATTTAATTCTGTGCTTCTGAGTAAGAAAGGATGAAAACCTGATTTAGATTCATATTAAAAACAAAGGTGTTGGGAAGTTTTGGTCTAATTTGAAACTGTGCCTGCTTTTGTAAAAAGAGTTTATGATTTGAAAACAAACATGTGTAAATAAAGACTAAGTTGTTCCGTAGCAACCAGGGGTCATTTTTAGTTGGAAATAATTTTCTGAATTTAGTTTTAAGCTAGATTCAAGGGAGTTGGAAGCAGGTAGCTAGAAGGGAAGCATCTCACCGACACTGCCAGAAGCAGAGAGGCAGAGCAATGGAGTAAGATATAGAAAGCACATCCCAGAAGCTAAAGAGCCTATAGTTCTCGAAACCAAGGAATTAAAGTGCAGATTCAGTGGATTGACCATTCAAAATTGCCTCTTAGTGTCTCAAGGTGTACTGGTTAGGGGATTAGCAGGTTAAATATGTGGAGTTACAGGGATAGAACCTGGGTCAGATGCTTTGTTGAGGAATTGATGTACAGTCAGTGGGCCAAATGGCCTGCTTCTGCACTGTAGCGATTCTATGATAATTGTATGACAAATAAGTTCCAGGAAGACTTAAGTCAATGGGACAAAAGGAACTGGAAATTGAATAAGGTGCCATCATTGAAGTTAAAGGGCAGAGAGAGGCCTCCAGTTAAAGACAGAGCTGAAAGGTGCAGACTTGCTGAAGTTGGCTAGCAAGAAGCAGAATTCTGAAATTATCCTAAGGTTGGTAACCTATGAAGCAGTGGTATTCTGTTAACACGGCTGGGTATCTGAAAGATTGTGTGGACATTGAACGAATGAAGAGATTAATTAAGAGACAAAAAATAGAGTATGAGAGTTAAATTGCAAGTAACATAAAAGCAGACATAAGTAAAATTGCAAGTAACATAAATGCTTCTATCAGGAAAAAAAAGGAAAATATTAGAGAAGACAAATGTAGTCCAAAACAGAACAATTTATAATAGGGAACAACAGAATGTCAGAGCAATTAAACAACAAATTTAGCTCTCTTCATAGAGGAAGACATAAATAAGTTCCCAGGTATGCTAAGGAATCAAGGGTCTACTGAAAAAGGATAAACTGAAGGATATTAGTATTATGTAAAATAATGTTGGAAAATTAATGGAACTGAAAACTGATACATCTCCAGGGCCTGTTAATCTACATCCCAGGCTACTAAAGGAGGTGGCCATAGATACTTGAATAGTCCCAGCAGAAAGAAGGTGGCAAATGTAACCCTACTATTTAAAAAAGGAGGAAGGGAAAAAACAGGGAATTATAGATTGGTTAGCCTAATGTCTGTAATATGAAAGATGCAGTTTTATTATAAAGGATGTGATAAAAAGACACTTAGAAAATATCAATAAGTTTTGACAAAGTCAACATGGATTTATGAAGGGAAAATCATGTTTGATGAGCCTATTGGAGATTTTTTGAGGATGTAAGTAATTGAATAGATAATGGTGAACAAATGTATGTGATGTATTTGGATTTACAGAAAACTTTTGATGAAATCCCACATAAGAGGTTAGTGTGCAAAATTAAAGTGCATGGGATTTGAGGTAATACTTGGCATGGACTAAGAACTGGTTAGCAGACAAGAAACAAAGGGGAGGAATAAATGGGTCTTTTTCAAAGTGATAGGCAGTGACTTGTGAGGTCCCATAGGAATCAGTGCTTGGACCACAACTATTTACAATACACATCAATGATTTGAATGAGGGAGCCAAAAGTAACATTTCCAAGTTTTCTAATTACATGAAACTTGGTGGGAATGTCAGTGGTGAGGAGGATGTTAGGAGGCTTCAAGGTGATTTAGTCAAGTTGAGTGAGTGGGAAAATACATGGCAGATTCAGTATAATGTGAATAAATGTGATGTTACCCACTTTGGATGGAGAAACAAAGTGGCTAATATTACCCCATGAATCCCATGCACTTTAATTTTACATACTAATTTCTTATGTGGGACTTTATGAAATGCTTTCTGAAAATCCAACTGCACACATCCACTGGGTCACCCTTTACCGTTCTATTAGTTACATTCACAAAAAACTCCAATTGGCACTATTTAAATGGTGATAGATTGGGAAATGTTGATATTAATACCTAATACTAAGTATCCTAGTGCAACATGTATTGAAAGTAAGCATGCAAGTACACCAAACTGGCAAATAATATGTTGGCCTTCATTGCAAAAGGACTTGATAACAGGAGCAAAAAGCTGTACAAGGCCAGGGTGAGATCACACCTTGAATATAGTGTGCAGTTTTGGTCTTCTTATCAAAGAAAAGATATACTTGCCATAGAGGAAGTGCAGCAAAGGTTTATTAGACTGATCCTGGCATGGCAGGATTGTCAAATGAGGAGAAACTGGGTTAGAAGAATGAGAAGGGCTCTAACTGAAATGTATAAAAACAGACTGGATGCAGAGATTTTATTTCCTCAAGCAGGAAGGTCTAGAACAAGGAAGTCATGGTCTTAAGGTGCGGGGTAGACCATTTAGGACTGAGATAATGAGAAAAGCCTTCACTTAAAAGAGTGGTGAACCTATGCACTATAAGCGTCTGGCAGAGAAATTGGTAATACAGGACTGGGTAAAGTACCACCCACTATGATGTAAAAGTCACACATGACCTGAGTCTAGAGGGAAGTCTCATACAAGACATAAAATCTATCAGTGAAGCCTCTTCTACTTTTTTTCTAAAGTTTGAGATTCTGCACAAGAAATTTGGGCGGATTCTCACTAAAAATGACTAATAGTCATAATGGTGAGAATAATGGAGAGATCCACATCAGTCCCTCAGACGTAGTCTATACGACAATCCTTCCACACTCAGTCACTTTTTTGGTATGTTGGGAGTTATATAACCAGTACCAGGGATGGAGGTGGGGCTTAAATACGCCAGTGAGCCAGGCTTCAGAGCACTTGGGTGCTGTTTCACAATGGTGCCCCAATCTCACAATGCTCTGGGAGAGCCCCACTCTCCCCCCATGGACATCAAAACACACCCCGTCCTCGATGGCATGTTACCCCACCTCCTCCCCAAAATGGGCCACTGATATCAGGCTCTCTCTCATGGGTTCCCCTGCCTGACCACTGACATGCCCCCACATCATGACCCCCAGACATACACTCCCATCATTGTCTCTGACATGACACCCACTGGCCTCCCCATCATAGACCCCTGCATAACCCCTGCATACCCTCACTCAGGCCCTACCCCCTTGGCACTGCCCTGGCACATTGGAGATGTCCAACCAGCACTGCCAGAGTGCCTGGTGGCCACTGCCGGGGTGCTGGGTTGGACTGCCAGGGCGTCTGGTGTGCACCGCATGGTGTCCAGCGGCATCGATAGCTGAATGCTGCCTGGTGGGCACTACGCAGCATTCCCCTGACATCATGGGTGCTTTAATGATCTCCAAGCCCTCCCCAGGATGGCCACTGCACCAGGAAACCAGTAGTGATTCTTGCTATTCTGGTGCCACGCCTAAAGGTTGCAGAATCCCGTGTGCTGGGATTTGAACAAGCTATGCCTACTTAAATGTAATTTTAAATATGCTAGTCAGCTTCATGCTCTTTCTGGGCATGATCCAGTTTAAGCCATTAGAAAGGGGCTAGGAGGATTATAAACTGTTTGGCGTTGGACGCAAAACTGATTTTTAATCCCATGTTATATTCTCTGGGATCGGGACAATATGCACCAGACGCAACAAGTTCAGAGAATTGCCCCCCACATAGCCAAAAAATTAAAGAGGGTGGGGCAGACTGCTTCTCATTTTGTAGAATAATGCACACAGCTAATAATGTTGAAAAGGCATCATTCTGAATTTTTGTAAGAGGGATGCCACTTGGTTCCATTCCAAAGACTGCTGTAATGGGAGAAGGTTCAATGTTACTACTAAACATGTGTGTGATGTAAAAAATGTTATCTCAAACAAAGCCAATTTAGGACACAAATAGTACTTATGAATTACTGAGGCAGTATGATAGCTATCACAGGTTGGATCAAAATTTGGATAAATCTTAGATAATTTAACTTTGAGTAGATAGATAGAATGTAAGATTTTAAATTGTAACAAGCCATGTCTAGCACATACAGATGACAATTGAACTCAAGAGAAAATAGACTTCTTGTTATCTTCTATTAAGTCTGAATAAAAATCTTGCTCCTAATTGGTGACACTAATTGGGAAAAAGTAAGGACACATATATAAGAATCGATTTCCACCTGTATTGGGGGACTATATGGAAGGGAACAGTCATCTGCATTTAGGTTATGCTGAGTTTTGCATATAAACTTATTTTAAAGACAGGCTAACTCCAGCTTCTTCCTTTGCCAAATGGATATTCATTGCAATAATACCTAACATGTTAAAACATTCACTCTCTCCACCACCGATGCAAAGTGGCAGCACAGTGTACCATTTACAAGATGCACTTTACCTTCCACATTTGCAGCCACTATCTAGAATAACAAGAGCAGCAGATGCATAGGAACAACACCATCTCTAAGTTTTCCAAGCCACATAGCATCCTGGCTTGGAAGTATATTTTTGTTTCTGGAACTCGCTTCCCAGGTGTACTGTGGGTATACCATACCACATGGAGTGCAGTAGTTCAAGGAGGCAGTTCATTACCACCTTCTCAAGGGCAATTAGTGATGGCCTACCCTGTGATACCCACTTTCTGTGAAAGAATAAAAAAAAAGACTTACCCAAGTCTAGCGCAGCAGGTCAAATCTTCTAATTCTGCACCAGCTACATTTTCGTGGTTCACAGACTCTGTTTCACTAGTGGGCATGCTCACTACAAAAATCAATAGATGAAAAAGGTATAAAAAGAAGAAATGCAAAATCTAGATGTACAAGTATTAATTCATCCGAAAAATAATCAAAATCAACTGATGTGTGACCAAATGCAGAGTGCCTTTTGGATTTGAATTGTTGAATGCCCTATTACAGATCATAAAAGAGAAAACAATCAAAATAATCATGTTGTGTCAGACAAATTTTATTTCATACATATAAATATTACTTTCAAGCAAAACAATAATTTCACCAATCTTCAAGTTAAAAATGTAAATAAAATCAGTTGAGTAAGTTACAGGCAGAAATCTAATTGAAGGGTTCAGCAACTTTATAATTAGCATTATGAGAATTATTGCAATAAAATATCTCATTGGTAGGTTCAGATATTTTTAGTGGATTAACCTCTGTATTAAAATAGCCAACAGAGACATGCCATGTGAATTTGTCAAACAAATGCCCATTATTACTGTTAATATTGTTTTACAGCTTATATTTTCTTTGCTAACACTATTACAAGTATAACAACCTGTTATGACGCAGAGGTTAATCCCTTTTACCCCACTTTGTAATCTGGGAAAAAAGTGTTTGGGAAGGTGTTAACTGTTTTACATTAACTTTTAGAGGTTTATTAATATAAAGACCTGACACTCACCTTAAGTGAATAATTAACAAATTAGTTTATTCAACCAGAAAGTTTAATTAAACCAGTAACATTTTAAGTAAAGGATGGTTCAACTGAAATGCTGTTCAAGTAAACGCAAAGAACAGTCATTATCAAAATGATAATAACAACATCTTAGTCACTCTCAAAGCAAATATACAACCAGGTCTAATAACGTTCGTAAGTTTGGAGTTCATCGGTAGTTGTTTGCTGTCTGTAAGGACTGCCTGGTTTGGTATTTCACTGGGTAGAGGGTGATTTATTTAAGACCTGTCTGAAGCTGGCAGAGGTAAGAAACAACTGCTCCAGAGTCTTTTAGCTGAGTGGCTTCTTTAAACTCATTGGCTAACAAAATGCAAAAACCTGCAGATCTGTTACCAAGGCAACCCTGTTGTCTGGTCCTCGAAACAAATGTTGCAACTTTGAGTCTGCCTGTACTCTGCATTTTAAACATCTCAGCAGTGAAGAAAACCAGCTTTTAAAGGGACTGACATAAACAAGTTTTTAAAGGGAACACACACTGTTGATTCCCCTCCAGGATTTTACTTTTTTTACATCTTTATAAACTCAACTTCACAACAAAACTTTCTACCCTCAGACTATTAAATTTTAATGAAAAACAAAGTTGGAATCAGTAGTCAACAAAATTCTGGATTCAGCTTATTAAAGCTTGATATAACTTGAAAACAGGTAATTCAAATATGAGTTTTGCTAGATGTTGCAGTCAAACTTGAATATTGTAGCTAAACTAGTTAAATATTGTATGATTGCTTCTTCAAATCTTGCTTTTACAGATTGGGATAAAACTACATGATTGTTTTGAGACTCAACTCAATGTCTGGGACCAATGTGTTTCCACAGTCCCCTCCTTGGAAGTACCATTATTAGTTTAGAGACTACCTATCACAAAAATTAATGTTCTCATTTCCTCCAGTGGTCCCTAGCTTCTCAGATTCCAGTCTCCAGCCATTTTGATTCACTTCATGTGACATGAAGAAATTGTTGGAGGCACTGGGCCCTGATAACATAGTAAGAAGACTTTAACACCAGGTTAAAGTCGAACAGGTTTATTTGGTAGTAAACACCACTAGCTTTCGGAACGTTGTTCCTTCGTCAGGTGAGTGAGGAGTTCTGATCACGAACAGGGCATATAAAGGCACACACAGTTTACAGAATACTGATTAGAATGGGAGTCTTTACAGCTAATCAGATGCTACGACAACAGATGAATGAACAGCGCTTGACAATGACTTGGCAAGACTGTTCCCTTCCTGTTGGCAAACACTTCGGTGGTCACAGGCATTCGACCTCTGATCTTCAGGTAAATGTTCTCCAAGGCAGCCTTCACGACATATGACAGCGCAGAGTTGCTGAGCAGAAACTGATAGCCAAGTTCTGCACACAAGAGGACAGCCTCAACTGGGATCTTGGGTTCATGTCACACTATCTGTAATCCCCATCTCTTGCCTGAACTTGCAACATCTCACTTACTGTCCTGTCTGGAGACAATACACATCTCTTTAACCTATGCTTAATGCTATCTCTACTCACATTGTCTGCACCTTTAAGACTTGATTAGCTGATTAGCTGTAAAGACTCGCATTCTAATCAGTATTCTGTAAACTGTGTGTGCCTTTATATGCCCTGTTTGTGATCAGAACTCCCCACTCACCTGACGAAGGAACAATGTTCCGAAAGCTGGTGGTGTTTACCACCAAATAAAACTGTTGGACTTTAACCTGATGTTGAGACTTCTTACTGTGTTTACCCCAGTCCAACGCCGCATCTCCACACCCTGATAATATTCCAGCAATGATACTGAAGACTTGTGCTCCAGAACTTGCCACTCCCCTAGCCAGGTTCTTCCAGTACAGTTACAACACTGGCATCCATCCAACAATGTGAAAAATTGGCCAGATTATGCCCTGCACCCAAAAAGCAGGATAAATCCAATCTGGCCAATTACTGTTCAGTCTACTCTCCATCATCAATAAAGTGATGGAAGGCGTCATCAACAGTACTATCCAGCAGCACCTGCTCTGCAATAACCTGCTCAGTGATGCCCAGTTTGGGCTTCGCCAGGATCACTCTGCTCCTGACCTCATTATAGTCTTGGTTCAAACATGGGGCGATACAGTGGCACAATGGTTAGCACTGCTGCCTCACAGCACCAGGGACTCGGTTTGATTCCTGACTTTGACCACTGACTGTGTGGAGTCTGCACATTCTTCCGTGTCTGCGTGGATTTCCTCTGGGTGCTCCAGTTTCCTCCCACAGTCCAAAGATGTGTAGATTAGGTGGATTGGCCATGCTAAATTGCTGCTTAGTGTCAGGGGGAATTAGCTAGGGAAAATGCATGGAATTATGGGGCTAGCGCCTGGGTGGGATTGTGGTCAGTGCAGATTTGATGGGCAGATGGGTTCCTGCTGCACTGTAGAATTCTCTGGATGAGGGATGAAAGAGCTGAATTCCAGAGGTGGAGTGAGAGTGACAACCCCCATCATCAAGGCTGCATTTGATCAAATGTGGCATTAAGAAGCCCAAGCAAAACTGGAATCAATGGGTATCAGGGGGCAAACTCTCTGCTGGTTGGAGTCATACTTAGTGCACAGGAAGATGGTCATGGTTGTGGAGGGTCAGTCATCTCAGCTCCAGCACATCTCTGCAGGAGTCCCTCAGGGTGGTGTCCTTGGCCTAACCATTTTCAGCTACTTCAGCAATGACCTTCCCTCCACCATAAGGTCAGAAATGGGGATTTTCACACAATGATTGCACAATGTTCAGCATCATTTGTGACTCCTCAGATACTGAAGCAGTCCATATTCAAGTGCAACAAGATCTGGACAATATCCAGGCTTGGGCTGACAAATGACAAGGAACATTCACGCCCCAAAAATGCCCGGCAATGACCATCACCAATAAGACACACTTGAACCACTGGCCCTCGGTGTTACCATCACTGAATCCCTCACTGTCAAAATCCTTGGGGCTACCATTGGCCAGAAACTCAACTGGACTCGCCACATTAGCAGTGGCTACAAGAGCAGATCAGAGGCTAGGAATATTGGGTGAGAAAATCACCTCCTGACTCACCAAAGCCTATCCACCATTTACAAGGCACAAGTCAGGAGTGTGACGGAATACTGCTCACTTGCCTGGATGGGCACAGCTCCAAAAACACTCAAGAAGCTTGACACCATCCAGGACAAAGTAGCCCACTTAACTGACACTACATCTACAATATGGCCTCCCTCCACCACCAATGCTCAGTACCAGCAGTGTATACGATCTACGAGGTGCGCTGCAGCAATTCAAAGATCTTTAGACAGTACCTTCCAAACCCAGGACCATTTCCATCTAGAAGGACAAGGGCAAGAGATACATGAGAATACCACCACGTGCAAGTTCCCCTCCAAGCCACTCCTGACTTGGAAATATACCGCTGTTCATTCGCAGTCACTAGGTCAAAATCCTGAAATTCCCTCCCTAATGGCATTGTGGGTCAACCCACAGCCCATGGACTACAGCAATTCAAGAAGGCGGCTCACCACCACCTTCTCAAGGGCAACTAGGGATAGGCAATAAATGCTGGCAATACTCATGTCCCAAGAATAAATAAAAATCTTCCAAAAGTAAGCATTTTGTAGAAAATATTATTATAAAATGCAGAAATCACATGAAAATCAAGACTAATGATGTAATTGTGAGTTCCTTTAATGACCTATCATAACTGATGTATTTATTAGATTTGCAAAATTAGCCAATCATAATCTTTGTACTAAAAACAATCAAAAAGCAAAATACTGTGGATGCTGGAAATCTGAAATAATAACAGAAATTGCTTGAAATGCTCAGCAGATGTGGAGATAAACAAAGTTAATGATGGCAATTCTGTTAGATGTGCAGAATTGGTGGGAAAATTGGTTTAGTTCATGACAGTTTTTTTAGTGCAACTTTAGACCTGAATCTCCCCACTCTGTAATGCAGACGTCACAATCATGAATCTCATTAAAAACCCAGGGAGGGCGGGGTCTATTCATGTCAGAGTCTGACAGCTCCAGAACTCTGCACACGCGCAGTGGTCTTGATCTGTCAGTCTCCCCGTTTGCTGGCCAGGTCAACCACTGGCCAGCTGGGACCCGCCACAGTGCTGCCCCTCCCAGCACCCCCCACAGCATGATCACAGCCCCCACCACAATTTCTGGGCCAATCCCGACTGCCCACCCCATCTTGAAGTGCCCAATGTACAGCCCACATCCCCCGCAGCGGCGGCAAAGCCTCCCCCATCAGACCCCTCCCCACTGGCCCCGTGCCCTGGACTGACCCTACGCCCTGGGCAGACCACCACCTCTTCCCAGCCTGCCCTAATCGCCTCCCTCCAGCCTAGACTGATCCCCTTGAAGAGTGGCAGCAGGACCCCCCCTACTATTCAGTCCTCGGTCCTGCCTACAATAAGCTGCCCTACCCAACTGGCACTGCCCGATGATTGCTGGCAATGCCAAGGTGCCCTCTTGGCATAGGCACTTTGCCCCTTGGGCAGTGCCAGGGACAGAAGCTGGCACTACCAGGGTGCCCATGCCCAGGGGGCACCACCCCCGCTGCCTGACCCCCGGGGGGCCAAATTGCTCCCCCCTTCATTCTGGCAGGCTCTCCAGCTACTTCCCGAACGTGGGGAGCTACTCTAAACCTTACCGAATGAAGTACTCCTGGTAGAGTGGGAGATGCTATTGGGTCCGAACATGCTGGGCCCGATAATCACATTTAAATTACATTTAAAATATATTAAAAACAGATTTAAATTGCTTACCTCTCTCCCCACCGGTTTCCAGCGCAGTCTCCACTGTGCCTGTTTTCCTGCTCTGGGAGACGTGCATGCGTCAGGAATGCATGTGCAAATCCCGCAAAATGGTGGACACGCAATTCTTCCAACTGGACCCGGCAGAAAATTTGCGGGTTGCAATGGGAGAGTTGCCTCCAAAATTTCAATTCCACCCAGGGTTTTCTGTTTCTATTGCACCAAGGCAATGGCTTGCTGAATGTATGTTGCTTAGAAATGTGAGTGGGGTTATGGGATGTGGTGGGAAGGAAAGTGGTGGGATGGGTGGTGGGTTTGGAAAATTCTGTTGAAAGAGCCCTGGTGAGTTGCTGCAGTGCATCTTACAGACAGACGAAGCTGTTAGAACATAAGAAATAGGAGCAGGAGTAGGCCATCTAGCCCTTCGAGCCTGCCCCGCCATTCAATAAGATCATGGCTGATCTGTCGTGGCTCAGTTCCACATTCCCGCCCTCTCCCCATAACCCTTAATCCCCTCTCTTATCAAAAACCCATCAACACGCATCTTAAAAATATTTAGCGAGGTAGCCTCCACCACTTCAACGGGCAGAGAATTCCAGAGATTCACCACCCTTTGAGTGAAGAAGTTCCTCCTCAACTCCGTTCTAAACTGCCCCCCCTTTATCTTGAGGCTGTGCCCCCTAGTCCTATTATCCTTTCTGAGCGGGAAGAGTCTCTCCACCTCTATCCTATCCATCCCATTCATCATCTTATATGTCTCAATGAGATCTCCCCTCATTCTTCTAAACTCTAACGAGTACAAGCCTAGTTTATTCAGCCTCTCCTCATAGCTCAACCCCCTCAACTCCGGCATCAGCCTAGTAAACCTCCTCTGCACTCCCTCCAAGGCCAAAATATCCTTGCGTAAGTACGGCGCCCAAAACTGCACACAGTACTCCAGCTGCAGCCTCACCAATGCCCTATACAGCCGCAGCAAGACCTCCCTACTTTTATACTCAATCCCCCTCGCTATGAAGGCCAGCATCCCATTTGCCTTCCTGACCACCTGCTGCACCTGCAAGCTGGGTTTTTGCGACTCATGCACAAGGACCCCAAGGTCCCTCTGCACCGTCGCCTGCTGCAGTTTTTCGCCACGTAAGTGATAATCCTTCCTACCATTATTCCTACCAAAGTGGACCACCTCGCACTTGCCAACATTAAATTCCATTTGCCATTTCCTGGCCCATTCGCCCAGCCTATCTAGATCCTTCTGTAGACTCTCCCCACCCTCCGCACAATTTGCCTTTCCTCCAATCTTGGTGTCATCAGCAAATTTCGACACCATACACTCGGTTCCCTCCTCCAGATCATCTATATAAATGGTAAATAGCTGAGGCCCCAGCACCGACCCCTGAGGCACTCCACTAGTCACCATCCGCCAATCCGAATAGCACCCATTGACCCCCACTCTCTGCCTCCTATTTGACAACCAGTCCTCTATCCACGCTAACACCCTACCCCCAACTCCCTGTCCCCTGACCTTCTGCAATAACCTCCTGTGAGGTACCTTGTCAAACGCCTTCTGAAAATCCAGAAAGACCACATCCACCGTTACCATTACGCTGGTATACACTGCTTCCATTATGCATCGGTGGTGGAGGGAGTGCATGTTAAATGTGGTGGATGGGGTGCTAGTCAAGAGGGTTGCTTTGACTTGAATGGTGCTGAGTTTCTGGAGTGAAGTTGGAATTGCACTGATCCAGACAAGTGGAGAGCATTCTAACATATTCTTGGCTTGTGCCTTGTAAATCATGGACAAGCTTTGGGGAGTCAGGAGATAAGTTACTTGCCACAAAATTTCGAGCAGTTGTTAGAAGCTCTATGAAGCTGACCAGCTCCAGCCTGACAGCAGTGCTGAAACAGTTTTATTTCATGGCAAAAAAAAGTGCTAGTTTGGACAAAAATTATTGAGCAGCAATGAAATTTTAACAACAAATCTTTTATTACCTTATCCCATGTACCAGCTCTCCATTTTCCCTGGACGCTTTGAAGATATGTCCTTCCACTTTTAAAACCACATACAGCTGACAGCCACAGCAATGACTACTAATTCAGGCTAGAATCTAAGACCTCAAGCCCATAAGAATCCTGTGTTTAGCAGGCAGGCAATAAAGATGGATGTGTGAGCTGGAAGCTGTGTTACTTCATTTTTTCTTATAAAGGCATAAGTTTTAAAAAGGAATTTAAAATTATGATTCCTTCAAACAGAATCTGCATTTAAACAAAATACTTTAGTTGTAACTAAATACACACCTTTGAGTTCAATGTCACTTTATGTTTAACTACTGAAACAAATATACCGTGTAAAACTGTAGAAAGGAAAATAATGGCAACAATTTTGTCCATAACTGCCAATGTTGGTTTTATGGATCAGAGCTAACAGATGTGAAGCCCACTACTGTAAGCATATCACACGTTGAAATGTGTAAGTTATAGATGCTTCAAATACCATTTGAAAAACAACTGAAATTTTTCCTCACCATTGCTTTCAAAAGCAATATGACATACAAATTAGAAATAAACACTAAAATAAGCAAAATACTGCAGGTAAAGGAATCTGAAACAAAAACTCAACGGCTCTGACAGCATCTGTCAAGAGAAAATCAGAGTTAATGGGCAGAATTTTATAACTTTTTTGTTGAAGCATCAGGTAGGTGTGAAACTGGGAGAGTTCCAGATCTGTTTTTTCCTTTCATGCCCAATCATATGCACTATCTGCAAAATTTTGGGCGAATTGTTTCTTGCTGCAGAAGGCAGAGGGCAGGACATAACGTGCCCAAAAGCCTGCAGCTCCGATCGAAGCCTCAAACTGCGCATGCACAGGAAAATAAAATTAAGCAGCTCCCCTGTCAGATACCTCCTGGAGAGATACAGCCTCCCCCTGGCTCCCACGGATGGTGGACGCCCCCCAACATTACTGACTCCCTTACGCCCTCACCCTGGACCTACTTGCACATGGACCCGCCATCACCCCCTAGCCCTGGTGGCTGTCTGACAACCCTCTCTCTCTCTCTCTCTCTCCTGCCTGCAATTATCATAGAGGCACAAATTTGTCCCCACCCCCCATCATCACACCTGCAAGTGCTCACTTGGCTTCCCATCAATGGTAACAAGCAAGCTGCATTTAACTTGCTCAAATGCTCACCCAAATTGCCTGTAGCTGATCTGCCCTAACAAGAGGCAGCTCCATAAAGACCCCCATGGATGGACAGACAGGTAGGCAGTGTAGGAGGAAAGTCAGCACCCAGATTTTCAGAATCCGACCTGGCCTGGTTGCTAGAGATGGTGGAGGCAAGGCGAGACATCCTCTTCTCCCCAGTAGGTTAACATCTAGGCGAAGTAACAGAAAAACAGCCTGGGAGCCTGTGGCCATATCTGTAATTGCCATGGCATTGGCTAGAAGAACCAGCAAACAGTGCTGTAAGAAGATAAATGACCTCATCTGAGCAGCAAGGATGAGTGTTTAATCCAATCTAGTATTTTTATCCAAGTCACCCCCAGATCCCCCGACTCCGCACATTTCCAACCCTGACCCCCAAGCATTCTCCCCCCCCACAAGAGTACCTCAGCGCTTGCCCTCTGAAGGCCACCCCCGATACTCTGCTTGAGTCACGCCACTATATTTTTCATGACTTCTTCTGTCCCCACAGGAGAAGAATGCCCATAACAAATGGGAAAGGGTGAAGACAGGGTTGAGCCTGTCCTCCTTTGAGGAGCTGTCACTGGAGCTTGCAGAAGAGGAGGACATCTGAACCATCAGTGACAGCATGGTCGGGCTGGAGTCTAGAAGTGAGCATCTGTCAATCCTCCACTCAATTTGAGTCAATTACTGAGGGGGCATAAGCTTAACGTGCAAATGATGATGTTTAAAGGAGATGTATGAGGCATGGTTTTGTTTTAAACACAGAGGGTGGTGGGTGCCTGGAACACGCTGCCAGGGGATATAGTGCAAACAGATACGATAGTGAATTTTAAGGGGTGTCTTGACAAATACATGAATAGGATGGGAAAAGAGGGATGTGGTCCCCGGAAGTTGGGGATTTTAGTTCAGACGGGCAGCATGGTCACTGGAGGCTTGGAGGGCTGAAGGGCCTGTTCCTGTGCTGTAATTTTCTTTGGAGAAGTGTCAAATAAGTTGCTTGCATCCCAGATTCCTCTCCATCCCTTACACTTAATCTCGTGTCCTATGCTGCAGGAAAGGACCTGGATGTGCCTGGGCCATTTGACATAGCGGCCCCACTGCTGCTCCCACCCATCTTGCTCCGAAAGCTTGGAAGACTCCTCAGAGGAAGCAGATGAAGGGACCGCCAAGGACGGCACCAGTTTGGCATCAGCTTCCACCTTGTAAATCATCATCCCAGAAATTCTCACAGTGGGTCAAGTTAGTGGCGAGGCATCTGGGTCACTCTCTAATGTGCATGATACATCTGATGATATATATTGGATGTAGGAGGGAATGTCTGAGGCAAGGACTCAGCTGGCCCCAGACTACACGCTGGACCTCTGTGATCACTTCTTCCTCAGCTGTTGGAAATGCAGCAACAGAGCAAGGGAATGCAGGAGGGGCTGACAGCAACATTGGGTCGACTATAAGGCTATTGGGAGGAGTCCCAAAGCTTTCAGGCAGACCAGCTATTGCCTGTCTTGCATGGTTTCCAGGCCAACACTGCAAGGGTGGCAGCTGCAGTGGAGAGCCTAGGGCAGGGAATCCTCATCATGAGTAGCAGAGTCCAAGCAATGGCCAAGTTACAGCAGGCCACAGCGGAGTCCCAGAGGGCTGTGGCTGAGTCACAGCAGGCCACAGCTGACGGCTTCAACAGGCTTCTTGAGATTTTGTGGCCATGGCTGAGAGGCTCGAGAGCTTGCAGAAGACCTAGCGGGATAGCACTAAGATACAGCGGGCTATGACTGCAGCCCTTGAGAATGTGGCTCAATCTCAGAGGACATTTGCTGCTGCCATTGACAGGTGGCCCCCAACTCACAGCGCTGTCATAGAGGGCTTGACCACCATGGCTAGAACGCAGGTAGTCCTCCAGGACTGGAAGGGCCAGATGATGCTGGAGCTTCTGGAGCTCATTGCAGAAGGACTAGTGTCCCATGGAGTACCCAGGAGCCCAAAGGATCCCGAGGGACGAGGAAGTGCTGCAGCCCATGCCAGGGCCTTCCACAAGGGGACAGCGGCTGTGGCTATACCTTCTGACCCCTCCCTTTGTGACACCAGGGCATCTCAGGCACAGCGGGCTGAAGAGAGTGTCATGGAAACGTCCCAGACATCTGGAAGACAGCCACGGCTCTCAATGTCCAGGTCATCCAGAGGACGATTGCCAAGAGCATTACAGGCCATGGGGTGCAGTAGACAGCTGCCCACCTTCACTTCCAATATACCTTCTGGGGAGACACAGAGACATAGTGGTAGACCACGTATAGTTAGGAAGTTGTAGTGGCACTAAGATTGCATGGGAAAGGGCAGCACTAGGTAGATAGAATAGTTATGCACTTTAAAGTCTCATGTTCACGTGTTTGCACGTTATTACTTATTGTTCAGACACTCTTATTGGCATACCCACCTGTGACTAGTTTGTCTCAGGTTTGTCTCCAAAGGGCAAGTCCTTACCCCAGAGGGAACCTGTATGTTGATGTTGGGGGGCAGGTAGGGGATCAACGCTCTGGCACTGAGAAAATGAAAACTCTCAAGTAAAACACTGGCTACAGCGGGTGGCATGCATTGGCAGCAACCCAAAACCCATGAGAGATTCTCTCCCTTCTCCCACCCCACATGCCCTGTGGCCTTGCATGGGGGTTTAGTGATCCCTTGCCCACTACCCAGACGTATGCATAGGAAGCAGAGGTAGGAGTCAGACTAGTTTGTGCCAGGGCATAGCGAGTCATCATCTCCCTCCTACCTGTCACAGAAACTCACTAACAGCATACTCAGGCCCACCACATGAATGTTACAAGATTGCAGGAGACTGCAAAGATTTTAGGACTCAATTGGGGATGGGGGCGGGGGAGGTGGGGAGGTGGAATGAAACCACTGTGTGGCAACACAGGCTCCTAGTGACCAAATCACATGTAGAACAGGGCCTTCCTTGCTGCCCTCACATGCCTGACTCTTGCTGCCACCCACCTGGATGGTGTTGCTCTTCATTATAGTCCTGCTCCTCTTCCTCCTCCTGCTGGGCTATCTCCTCAACAGCTATGCCCAGCTGGTTGGCTTCCACACCCTCCTTTTCCAAAACATCTCCACACTGCTGTGTCAGATTGTCTAGGGAGCAGCACACTACCACAATTCTTGACACTATCAGGGAGCTATGTTGGAGGGCTCCTCCAGAGCGGGCCAAACACCTGAGCCGCATTTTGAGGAGACCTATTGAATGGGTGGCAATGTGGGCCTCATTATATCGGGTCTACAGCTCAGTCTCAGGCCTATCCACAGCCAAGTCCGAAGCGAGTACCCCATGTCCCCCACAAGCCATCCCTGAACCTCAAAGACTTCCGGGATATCCAAGCTCCTCCAGATGATGCTGTCATGGACGCTGCCAGGGTGTCTGGCACAGACGTGCAAAACATTGAGCTGATGGTCACACATCAACTGCACATTTATTGAATGGAAGCTCTTTCTATTCATGAATCTTGCTGGATTCTTGACTGGGGCCTTGCAAGCGACTTAGGTGCAGACTATAGCACTTTTGGCATCCCTGTGATTGCTGAAAATCCTGCAGCCTGGGCTTGCTGATAGGCCTGGTTCAGGTAAAATTTGATATACTGGCCAGCTAGCCTCTCTCACGCACTTGTGAACAGATGCTTGTGAGATGCCACAAAGGTCTCCACTGGCGGTCTGGAAGAACCTGATGGCGTAAAAGTTTTAGGTGGCTGTCAGTTTCACAGCTACCAGGAATGGGTGCCCCCATGCCCTGAGGTGCCAGGTCCTGCAACGAATGTTGCACTAACTCCTTTTGGAGCCGGAGCATTTGGTGGCGTGCAATGCCTGACAGCTGCTTGAAGGACACCTACATTCGGAACTGCCGGTCTCTCTGCTCCCTCCTACTCCTGCACAACCCCAGGTGAATGATAGCCACATCCTGCCTCCAGTGGCAGACTCCCTCTCTCCTGCGAATGGTAAGACCTGGGCCTCCTCTGTTCGCAATTCATCCTCCTGCTCCTCCTCAACTCCAGCAGCAAAAAGAACAGCAAGGTCAATTGGTTGCATCACAAAAGCATCTCATCAATCTGGCTGGGTTGGGGAGAAGATTGGGAAAAGGGGACAGATAGATGGAGAGGTTAAAGAATGCTGTTCACCCCCCAGCTCAGCAACACACACACACACCCACCCTCATATCCCCCAGCTACACATACCCTACCCACTCTTCACAGCCCCCAGCAACATATACTGCCCACCCACCCCCTACAGCCCCCCCAATCATACACAGTCCATAACCTCTCATAGGTTCCAGAATAGTAACACAGCCACCTGCCCAGTCCCCTCTCCATGCCATTCACAGGCAGAGATCCAGAACCTGTGCAGTACTGGCCACAGAGTGCTGCTTTAAAAGCCCCAAGACTGCATCACTGTCCGTTTTCACAGTTTTCAGCAAAACCTCCCCCCAACCCCCCGCAACAGTGCTTCCAGCTGCGAGCACTATGACCATGAGTGAGATCAGCACACCAAGCCGGGTCTGTGCTAAAAGTCCAAGGTTGGATCCCATGAGCAACAAGAGCCCCCACCCTTCCACAAACTCACAGCTTCCCCTGACCCAATTCACAACATGGCCACCATGAAATAGTCCTCTCTGAGCAACATGGAGCAGTTTGAATGCTGAGACTTACCCTCCTCACTCATCCACACTAATGCAGTGCCAGACTTTGACTTATATAAAGGAGATATTTTCCAGACAGATCCAGTTTTGGCAAGTGAGGTGGTAAAGGCAGGTGAGTTGTGATGATTGGGCATGAAGGTCCGTTGATGACATTATGATAAATGCAAAAACATGTAAATTTACGACTTGCCGGTTTGGGCGGACTCTCAATCGTGCCCATTTTCTTACCGTAGTAAAGTGGAAACCAGTACCAAAATGGGTGCCCTTCCCGCTAGACATTTCACATCTGATTTTATGACATTTTTACATCCAAAAACTCGACAAGGTCGTAAAATTCTGCCCAACGTTTCAAGTCTGTTAACACTTCATTGAACTAAAATACGAACATTTAGCATATTGGATGCTGTTAATTAATAATTATTTGTCTCCAGTCCCACATCAACATTCTTGACTCTGAACTGTCATCATTAGTGGTCCAGGAAATCACTGTTATAGCTACAAAAAAATACCACGCAGACCATAAAACCAATGAAGGAGGCCTGCCACCAGTTCTTTGATATAATTAGGGCATTTCCCCAATGTATAGAATTAAATCATATAAAAAATAATACCTTCAAAATAATAAATCCTCAAAAGAGTTGCCTTTACTTAACAAGCTTAGTTGTATATACATTAGTCCCTCTTGTAAATGAAAACAAAATACACATATATTTTTTCATCACGCCTGATAATTTCCACAGAGTCTAAAAATGTGTAGCAAACACTTCATGTTTCCTATAAAATAATCTTCAGGAGCATGGCTGTGAGTTAAGTTCAAAAATGTCATATCCCAGTAAAAAAAATTACTAATACTGGCACCAATATACTGGAGTTCCATTTTAAGGCACTGTCATGGATCTGCTTAGTGACTGCAACCACAAGAATTTAACAAGACATTTCAGGATGTGATTTGCCCAGCAACATGTAGAAATCTGACTTGTGACAACAGGAACCAGCATTCAAAAGATGTGATTTTCCCAATAACAAGATTAGCAGATATCTAGACAGAACCTGGTGTAAATTGTCCTTTTAGTGGAAAACAGCTTATGTAGAGAACTGAGAGTTCAGTATACATATACTAATTTCTAGAGTCAAAGAATTTCAGAGATGCAGACAGCCAAATACGTAGAATCAAGAATTATAGAGGAAAATTTGTATAATTGCCAGCATCCACAGAAGCACACAGGCCAATTTACATCCGACAGCCGAGAAGCCAGTTCGCATCTAACAGCCTGAGAGGCCATCCTGCAACTTACAGCCAGGAGGTAAAGTTCCATCTAAATCTTAGAGCCAAGGCAGTGCAGAAACGTGCACGAAGACAGTTTAAATATCTTTGTCAGATCAGAAAAATACATTTTCCACAGTTGATCCTTCGCCTTATATTGTGTGATAACTATAAGCTGGATTTGACTTATAGATTTATTTATTTGGTCAATGGAAATGGGGGGTGCAAGGGCAGATCTGAACCCTGATCTCACATTTAAGATTTTTATAATTTTATCATTAACACATTCTCAATTCAGGGATTGAATTTTATGGGCCCCCGCCAGCTGGTATCCTGCTCCAGGAGTCTGTAAAATTCCTGGGAGTGGCCTTTCTACTTCCTATCCACCTGTCTCTGACCTGTCTGCAATTTTACATTAAGTGGGTGAGCCCAAATTGAGGCCATAAAATGGTCATTTAATGGCAGTGGAGGTCAGGGACAGGAGGAAGCCTGGCAATTTAGTCTGCAATTTAGCCTTGGTGGGAAAGGGCAGGAGGTTACTTTGCCCACAGGTCCCCTTTCTTAATTGTGGGAGCCTTGCCTATAGCCTGCCCCTGCTCCAGGTTTCCCTCCCACACTCCCCTGAACCCCTCCTGGGCCTCCCCTCCTGACCCAGCCTCATGGGCCTCACACTTACCCATGTCCTGAGGCTTCTGGCACTTTCTGCAATCCCCAGATCCTTAGTCTCAGCAATGACTAATGTTCCTGGTGGTGCTGCTGGGACTACAGAGCAGTGGAGTCAGCTCTCTGAAGTGGGACTTCAACTGGGCCAAAAGGCGGAAATCCCATATCCTGCCCATTCAAACATTTTCATTAGTGGGGAGGGATGGGAAAATCCTGCCGCCAATTGTTTGTGTACGTCAAACTCCAACCTGCTGTTTTGTAAAGGTGGTGTAACAATAAAATGCTGCCAAACATAATATCAATGATAGATATCTTAACTAATCTTCTGAAGCCTGGGAACACACAAGAACCAAGAAAAATCATATTTGGATAACACAGATTTATATGTGTTGCAGCTCTGTGTTGTGGCGAAGCGTCATAAGAATAATGTAGTCTATTGACTTTATAACACTAATGGCAACTATTTCTAAAAATGGACCTATATCAAAACTTCAATGATACACTCATTTATGTTAAGTCTTAAAGACTGATAATGAGGATGGGAATATACAAAAATAACAAATTTGGGATGGGACAGGGATATTTAACAATGCGCCTTTAAGTGACAATGCAGTATGTAACTGAAATGGCATTACATGTTCCATAATATTGAAATTCATACATATTGTCACTATAATGTAAAAATGACAACATTAATGAGTTACAATGTACTATAAAACCATGTAAATTAGTAAAGGGGGTCCAAGTGAAAAAGTTATTAACAACCACTGAATAACCTGTAACAAAAGTCTACATTTTAACAACTGACAAATACACAATGGAGGCACCAATTAAAATGCCAGTGTGTTAACATTATCATGAATGACTAAACCAAGCAAACATTTTCTTCTTTTCAAGAAAGTCAGCCAAGATGGTTCCTTTTACACTTGTGGTAAATGTCATAGATCAAACAACAGAGGTCAGCAATGAACATTAATATGGAGACTGGTATGGTAAGCAAAGCAGGTCAAAATACAGAGAAACCATTGCAACAAACAAGATACAACAGTTTGGCAGTATTAATTAGTTGATCATGTTCAGAGGAAAGGTGGGATAAGCTGCCTTGACTTTAAAGTGAAAACCATTTAGTATGGCACAAAGGAACTGGCAAATCAGACGTGATGGAGTGAAAGGGAAAACCATTCACCAACCAGTCATAAGTAACACAAATGTAAGAGGTGACACATCAGATCCTAAGATATCACGGCGAAGATTCACACATCAATACCAATGAGTCAATTTTTAGATGTTTCATGAATAACTTCATTCCATCATTAGGTTGGGAGTAGAACTGTTTGGTGATATTTCTACCATGCCCAAGTCCATTTACATCTCTTCTGATAATGAAGCAACCAGTCTATAGTAGACCTGGATAATATCTAATCTTGAGATGACAAGTGACAGGTAGTGTTAGTCACTTAATTGGCAGGTAATAACTATCTACAATAAAAGAAGGTTCAAGAACCTTCGCTTAACATCCAATCCTACCACTATTTCTCATTGGAAACTAAAAGCAGAGTAGGCTACTCAGCCCTTCGAGCCTGCTCTGCCATTCATTTTCATCATGGCTGATCATCGAGTTCAATGATTCTCTCCTTACCCTCATATCCCTTGATCCCTTTAGTCCCAAGAGCTATATCTAATTTCTTCTTGAAATAAGACAACATTTTGGTCTCAACTTCATTGTGGTGGTGAATTCCACACATTCACCACTCTCTGGGTGAAGACATTTCTCCTCACCTCAGTTCTAAAAAGTTTACCCCTTATGCTCAAACTATGACTCCTAGTTCTGGACTCCCCCACCACTGGAAACAATCTTTCTGAATCTACCCTCTTTAACTCTAGAAATGTACAACTTTCTATGAGATCCCCTCTCATACTTCTAAACTCCAGTGAATATAATTCAAACTGACTTAGTCTCTCCTCATATGACAGCCCTGTCATCCCAGGAATCAGCCTGGTAAGCCTTCACTGTACTCCCTCTATAGCAAGGGCACTCTTCCTCCAACAAGGACACCAAAACTACGCACAATACTCCAGATGTGGCCTCACCAACACCCTGTACAATTGCAGCAAACCATCCCTATCCCTCCACTCAAATCCTCTCGCCATGAAGGCCAACATACCATTTGCCTTCTTTCTTGCCTGCTGTACCTGTGCACTTACTTTCAGCGACTGGTGCATGAGAACTCCAAAGTTTCTTTGAGTATCCATCTCTCTCAATTTACACCTATTCAAGTCTTCTGTCTTCCTATTATTGCTGCCTAAGTGGATAACCTCACATTTATTCACACTATACTGCAGCTGCCCACTCACTCAGCCTATCAAAATTATGCTGAAACATCTCTGCATCCTCCCCACAGCTCACCTTCCCACTCAACTTTGCATCATCTGCAAATTTGGAGATAATAAATTTAGTTCCCTCTTCCAAATCATTAATATATAATGTGAACAGTTGGGGTCCTAGCACAGATTCTTGCGGAACCCCACCAGTCACTGATTGCCAATCAGAAAAAGACCCATTTATGCCAACTCTGTTTCATATCTGCTAACCAGCTTTCTATCTATCTCAAGACATCACCTACAAGCCACTTTACATGGTAGTCTGTTATGTGAGACCATGTCGAAAGCCTTCTGAAAGTCTAAATAAACTACATCCACTGGTTCTACTTGGTTAACTCTACTAGTTACATCCTCAAAAAATTGCAATAGATTCGAGCATGATGTCCCTTTTGTAAATCCACGCTGACTTTGTTTGATTACCCTACTGCTTTCCAAATGCTGAGTTATGAAATCCTTGAAGGCGTTTGATAAGGTGCCTCACAAAAGGTTGCAGCAGAAGATTAAGGTACACGGAGTTGGGGGTAAAGTACTAGCGTGGATTGAGGATTGGTTATCTAACAGGAAGCAGAGAATTGGAATAAATGGGTGCTTTTCAGGTTGGCAGTTGGTGACTAGTGGCGTATCGCAGGGATTGGTGCTGGGACCTCAACTGTTTACCATATACATAGACGACCTGGAGGAGGGGACCGAGTGTATGGTAACAAAGTTTGCTGATGACATGAAGATGAGTGGGAAAGTGAATTGCATGGAGGACGCGGGAAGTCTGCAGAGAGATCTGGATAGGCTGAGTGAGTGGGCGAGGATCTGGCAGATGGAGTATAACGTTGGCAAGTGTGAGGTTATCCACTTTGTAAGGAATAGTAGTAAAATGGACTATTATTTAAACAGTGAAAAATTACAACATGCTACTGTGCTGAGGGACCTGGGGGTCCTTGTGCATGAATCACTAAAACTCGGTCTCAGGTGCAGCAGGTGATCAAGAAGGCAAATGGAATGTTGGCCTTTATCACAAGGGGGATAGAATATAAAAGCAGGGGCATTTTGCTGCAATTGTACAAGGTGCTAGTGAGGCTGCAACTGGAGTACTGTGTGCAGTTTTGGTCCCCTTATTTGCGAAAGGATATATTGGCCTTGGAGGGAGTACAGAGAAGGTTCACCAGGTTGATACCAGAGATGAGGGGGTTAGTTTATGAGGAGAGATTGAGTAGATTGGACCCGTACTCGTTGGAGTTTAGAAGGCTGAGGGGTGACCTTATAGAGACATATAAGATAATGAAGGGGGCTAGATAGGGTAGAGGCAGAGAGATTCGTTCCACTTAGAAAGGAAACAAGAACTAGAGGACACAGCGTCAAAATAAGGGGGGGTCAATTTAGAAGAGTTGAGGAGGAACTTCTTCTCTCAGAGGGTAGTGAATCTCTGGAATTCTCTGCCCATTGAAGCAGTGGAAGCTACCTTGTTGAATATGTTTAAGTCACAGGTAGATAGATGTCTGATCGATAAGGGAATTAAGGGTTATGGGGAGCAGGCAGGTAAATGGAACTGAACCACTTTCAGATCAGCCATGATCTTATTGAATGGCAGGGTAGGCTCGAAAGAGCAGGAGTAGGCCAACCAACCCCACTTCTTATGTTCTTAAGTTCTTGATAACAGACTCCAGCAAGTTCCTCAGTACCAATGTTAGACTCACTGGTCTATAATTCCCTGTTTTCTCTCTATCTCCCATTTTGAATAGTGAGTTTACATTAGCTACCCTCCAATCTGTAGGAACTGTTCCCAGAGTCCAAGGAATTGGAAAATAATCACCAATGGATCTACTATTTCCAAGGCCACTTCCTTAAGTGCTCCAGGATGAAGATTATCAGGACTTGGAGATTTATCCCAAGGGCGATAATCCCATCAATTTCCTCAAAACAATTTCTCTACTCATGCTGATTTCTTTCAGCTCCTCAATAAAATATGTATTACATAACATACATAAGGAGGCAATGGCTTGACTTTTAATCTAGAAACTCAGTTAATGTTCTGGGGATCAAGGTTTGAATCCCATCACGGCAGATGGTGAAATTTAAATTCAATAAAAAAAATCTGGAATTAAGAATCTACCAATGACAATGAAACCATTGTTGATTCTCGGAAAAAACCCGTCTGGTTCACTAATGTCCTTTATGGAAGGAAATCTGCCATCCTTACCCAGTCTAGCCTACATGTGACTCCAAAGCCACAGCAACATAGCTGGCTCTCAACTGCCCTTCGGCAACTAGGGATGGGCAATAAATACTGGCAAGCCAGTGATACCTATGTCCCACAAACAAATAAAAAAAGTTACAAGTTTTTATCAATATCTAACCAGCATGGGAAAAGTTCAATTTTGAGCATGATATCATTGTTAGATTTATATCTTTATTGTCCTCATTACTCAAAATATTTTGTCTTCCATATTTTATACCTCTCATAGGTTAATCTTAGCTCTCTATAACCCTTGAGAATATCTTCAATGACACAGACATCTAGGTTACTTCTGATTTCGAATGTGTCCAGGAGAAGCAGATATGGAATTTATGTTGATATTTTAAAGGTGCGAGATCAATCCTGCACTTACATAAGAACTTCATCTTTAAATGCCCATCTTCCATGGTACTCTTCAGGTAAACTGAAGTCTGATACATGGGCCTGGATATTACATTAAAATATGTCGGGATGAGAGGAGTGGGGGGTGGGGGTGATCATAAAATGCAGCGTATGGCCTGCTTGCTCTTTTCAACCACCCTCGCCCTGTCTCATTTTATAGGAGACAATGGAGGCATAGACAACCAGCCTGCCCTAGTGCCTAATGAAGAACTCAGTGGCCAATTCATAACCACAACTGCTTCATCCTGCTTCCGCTGTTATTTCACCTGCACCAAGAGGGAGCTGGGGAACTTTTACTGGGTAGGGAGGGTGGTTGATTGGAATCCTCCTTTGGGAGCGTCTGTTCCTATCAGCGGTAGCCCTCACAATGTTATACACCCTCTTTGAACCTCCCCTGCCCCAGCCTCTGAAACCTAACCCCCCCCCATATCCATCATTCCTCTCCCTAGGGACTGCCAGCCAGACCTTGCCGATATCCTGGGTTCTTCTGAAGTCTGGCCTCCACAGCCTCCTCTTCAGTCACTGCATTTAATCCAAGCAGTGGCCATTCTTGAACTTGGCACTGTTGATACTACAGAGTTGCCAGTCAAACTGATAGGCTGGGATGTTCTCCTCAGATGGGGGCAGAAGCCTCGCACTGACCCAATTAACACACAGATAAATGCAAAATGACTGGGAGGCAGCAGGCCTTTCAGTGGACAGTCCAAACAAACTTTTTCATTGCACAACCAGGGAATACAGCACCATGTAAATCCCACCCATGACAGTTGTATTTAAATGCAAAGACAGAGATGGGCTTAACCTTGCCTGTTCAGATACCCAAGCATCACAGATACTAGTCTTCAAGCAATTTGATTCACTCCATGTGATGTCAAGAAGCTGATGATGGCACTGGATACTGCAAAGGCTATAGACGCAGAATATATACCAGCAATCGTACTGAGGTCTTGTGTTCCAGAACTAGCTGTGCTCCCTAGCCAAACGGTTCCAGCACAACTATAAAATTCACATTTTCCCAGCAATGTGGAAATTGCCCAGGTGTGTCCTATCCACAAAAAGCAGGATATATCCGACCCATCAGTCTACTTTCAATCTTCAGCAAATGACAGAACTAGTCATCATCAGTGCTATCAAGTGGCAGTTACAAAAAAAATGCTTGCTTACTGTTGCTCATTTTGGGTTGTGCCAGAGCCACTCAGCTCCTGTCCTGACTACAGCCTTGGTCCATACATGGACAAGAGCTGAATTTGAGAGGTGAGATGATAATGACATCGCGATAGCATTTGACTGAGTGTGGCAACAAGGAGTCCCAACAAAGCAGGAGTCGACTGGGGAGGATCTCTCCACTGGTTGGAATCATACCTAGCCCAAATAAGCATAGTTGTGGTTGTTAGTGGTCAACTTCAGTTTCAGGACATTACTGCAGGAGTTCCTCAGGGCAGTGTCTGAGGCCCAAACATTTTCAGCTGAATGACTTGCTTTCATCATAAGGTCAGAAATGGGAATGTTTGCTGATGTTTGCACAACGTTCACGACCATTTGTGACTCCTCTGAAACTGAAGCAGTCTGTGTCTATCTAAAGCAAAACCTGGTCAAGATTCAGGCTTGGGCTGGTAAGTGGCAAGTAACATTCACACCACACAAATGCCAGGCAATGACTATTTCTAAGAATAGAGAATCTAACCATCACCCCTTGACATTCAATGGCACTACTATTACTGAATGTCTCAATATCAACATCCTGGGGGTTACCATTTACAAGAAACTGAACTGGACCAGACAGATAAATCTTGTGTCTATAAGGGCAGCTCAGAGGATATATATTTTGCAGTAAGTAACTCACCTCCTGACTCACCAAAGCATGCCGGACATCTACAAAGCACAAGTCAGGAGTGCAATGAAAAATTCTCCATTTGCCTGGTACAGTTCCAACGACTCTCAAGAGGCTCGATACCATCCGGGACAAAGCAGTCCTGCTTGATTAGCACCCCATCCACTTTCAACATTCGCTTCCTTCTGAACCCCCATTCCTGGCACCATGGGTAGCGCAACGAACAGGATGGCACGGATACATCCATGACAGTTGGATGTGACTTTCCAGGTCTTGGCCCTCCAGGGGATGCCTGCCAAGGACATCACAGGCCACCAAATGTCTCTGACTTCCTCGCTGATGTCATCAGCCAAGCTATTGAGGATAGCTCTTGTCCCCCATGAGCCATCCCAGCCTGGGCGAGGCTTCCAAGACCCGTATGATGAAACTACTGTGCACGCTCACCAGGTGATACGCAAACAAATGCATGACATTCACCTTGTGCATGTTCAAGGAGTGGAATCCCTCCCTGTTCATGAAGGGCAGTGCCTGATGTTATAACCACAGAGTTACGTGCATGCATTCGATAGCCCCTGCAGGTTCAGCATACTGACAATAGTGGCAACGCCTGCAGCTCAGGCCAGCTGCTAGGCCTAGCCCACATCGAAATTGATGTATTGGCCTGCCTAGACAAACAGGGTATCTGTCACCTCACAGACACGCTTGTGGACTGAGGACTGGGAGATCAGACGGAGATCCCCTCTCGTGGTCTGGAAAAGGTAAAGTTTATTTATCAGTCACAAGTCGGCTTACATTCGCACTGCAATGAAGTTACTGTGAAAATCCCTTAGTTGCCACACTCTGGTGCCTATTCGGGTACACTGAGGGAGAATTTAGCATGGCCAATTCAGCTAACCTGCACATCTTTGGACTGTGGGAGGAAATCAGGGCACCCGAAGGAAACCCACGCTGACACAGGGAGAATGTGCAGATTCCGCACAGACAGTGACTCAAGCTGGGAATCAAATCCGGGTCCCTGGCACTGTGAGGCAGCAGTGCTAACCACTGTGCCACTGCTGCATAAAACTTCAGGGCCACTGTAACTTTCACCATTACTGGGAGTGTGTGTCACCCTGTCCTTTGAGGTGCCAGATCTGTGAGAGCCTGATACAGGTGCCGCACTGTCTCCTTGCTGAGCTGGAGCCTGCAGTGGCACACGGCATCTGTCAGCTCATTGAAGGACATGCATGTCCTAAACTGCAGGAGTCTCCATCTCCTCTATGCAGTGGCTCCCCTCCTCAGGTTGATCCACTTCCTTTCCCCTGACCAGCAGCCTCCTGTCCTCCTGCTACAGCCTCTGGCCTGCTGGCCTTGCAGCGTGCCAACGTCTCCCTCCTCCTCTTCTGCACCAGCACCTACAAGGTGCCAGGTCTATTGGCTCCATGCCAAAATCCATCTTTGGTCTAGGGAGGTGGGGGGAAGAGGCAGGTTATCCAATCCGTGACCTGCATTCTCTCTCAGCAAACCCTGTCCCCATGAGTGTGGACGGTGGCAATCCGACAACATCCCGAGTTCCATGCAGTCCAAAGATGTGCGGGTTAGGTTGATTGGCCATGCTAAGAAAATTGCCCCTTAGTGGCCAGGATAGCAGGGATTAGTGGGTATAATATGTAGGGATATGGGGCTAGGGCCTGGGTGGGATTGTGTTTGGTGTGGACTCGATAGGTTGAAGGGCCTCTTTCTGCACTGTAGGGTTCTATGATTCTATGCACCACCTCAATGGGTTGGTAACAATGACTGTACCCTTGCCATAAGGTGGCACAGAGAGCATACGGGTGGCTGTATGGCGGTCCCCAATAGGAACCCTTGAAGCATCAGCATGGGTGCAAGCATATAGGATGTCTGGTTATGTGGCTTCTAGGAATGGCTTGTAACTCAGATTTACAGAGGAGAAGCACCCTCATGACTAGCACCAAATTGGTTCACAATGAGGACAGCACTGCAGGATCCATGTAGTGTGAGGAACCATGTTAATGCCAGCAGAGTGCCCTCGATTAAAGCAGCAGTTGACAGAGCTGCTGTTTGATACTGTTAGTGAAGCTTGGGATTGGATGTCAGCAGTCAGCCAGAGAGAGTTTAGCAGACAGGTGGCAGGGTAACCACAATGACGTCAGAAGGATCGACCCCATTGGCAATCCCTTGGGGGTCGTTCAGTGGGCAGGGGTAATGCACCCAATACAAGCCCCAAGGAAAGTGCTGACCCCCAACCATTGGAACCTCAGACCGGCACAAGCCCCACCAAACCACTGCACACATGCAAGCCCCCTACCCCGCCATCCACCCTGGAGGTTGGTGTTCAGGGGTACTCACCTCCTCTCTCACCTTCATCAGTGCTGCACCTGAAACTCACTTATATAGAGCATCTGTAATTCTTGCTGGTGTGACCTCTGACTGACAAGGTGGTTAACGTAAGTAGCGAGGGGGGACAATTGTGTACCACACTTGCTAATGATATTGAAATGAATTCAAATGCATACAAATTGACATCTCCCCATTTTGGAAAAAAGTGGCTGGTAAGATGGAAACCAGCGTGAAAATGGGTGTGTTTCTGAAATATCACTTCGCACGTAATATTACCACCTCATCTCTCCAAGTGCCAGGTGGGACTGGTTTGTAAGATCGCATCCTAAGGGTTGAAGGAGCAAGAAAACAGGCCTGTTTTCTGGGCAAGTTTGAAAATACAATCTTATGACACGATCACTTTTTTGGACAGAAATGCTATTCTCGCCAATCTGTGGTGAGTAGGAGGGGTGGATTAGGATTAGCCTAAGCTCCCCAGAAAGCTGGCTGCAGACTGCTTGAGGCTCAACTGTGCAGGCGCCCTGACCTCCCAGTATACAACTTCACCTCCCCCTCCCATCATTGGGAACAATGTAACCAGCCTCATGTCAACACAGGTTGCTGGCACTGGGACCCTCCCAATGAGTTGCCTGTCATGACCCCCTCCATGGCCCACCCTCCAGGCCACCCCTATACCAGTCTTCACCCCCCTACCCGACAATACCCCCCTCGCATACTCTCATCGATCACCCATCCCTTCCTCCCCCTCTTGCATGCCCTCCAATCATCCACATTTGCATACCACTGTCGATCACCCTTCCTTCATACCCCCGCCAATCAATCAACCCCACTTGCATACCCTCCCCTGCCAATCAACCCCTTCTGCTGAGCTCCCTGCCCCCATGCAGACCCCTCCCCTTGCATCCCTATTGCAGACCTCCTCCCTTGTCTGTCCCCTACAGAGCTCCTCTTTGCCTCCTCTGTGCAGACCTCCTGTTCTCCCCTGCAGAGCTCCTCCTTGACTCCCCCCACTGCAGATCTCCTCCCCTTGCCTCCCCCATCATGGCCTCACCCCCACTCAGGCCCCTTGGCAATGTCCTGGCACAGTTATGGCACCCACTGCACAGTACCAGGTTCCAGGTGGGCATGGTCTGTCAGTGCCCCATGGGCACTGCCCAGCCATGCCCCTGAGCATCCAGGGGTTTCAATTGCTTCCAATTCCCCTAGTGAGGCCATTACATCTGGCCTCTGCTAGTGGAAATCAGCTGTGACTCCTGTCGGTGTGAGGACCAACCAGCGGGGAGGTAAGTGCAAGTGAGGCTGGAAGATGCCATGCAGGACTGGTTAATGACACGCTAAGAAATTGGCTTTGCACCCTTTTTGGGTGCAATGTCATTCCCACAGGCAACACAGTGCTGGTAACTCTGCATATGGTGGGAAAACAGGCCCAAATCCAATTTCTCTTTCTACACACAAACTTATCAGCTTGCTGTACCGATCAACCAGTGAGCCAGTAAGATTGTGCCCCCTGTTAAATACAGATTAACTTAGTCGTATTCATTGTTAACTCAGAACTGATTTTACCCTGTGAAAATAAGTTAGAACAATTACAGTAAGAATGTAGTTTATTACTCCTGAGCAATATATTTCTCATTTTGGGAGACTGGTTAAATTAGGCTGTTGCAAAATACATAATTTTGCTGTTCTCATTAATACAGTAGTAATTGATTGTGCTGACTTATATCACATCTCTAATAACACTGGTAGTAGCACAAAGTCCGTTATTGTGTTAACACAAGAACGATTGGTGCATAAGAGCCGATTAATAATTCTCAGGTGAAAGAGTGGTGTTCCTCACAGCAGTAAACAGAATAATCACAGCTAACCATGAACATTTCCAAATCCCCAACATTTTGTTGTACCTTCCAGAAATATAACAAGTGTGCTGAATATCAATTCTATTTTCATTTCCATAGCTTTGGTTTGTATTACACTAAATTACCAATGTTATTGTTTAAAAATATTTAAATTACAATTATTAAAATTTAGAAAATATTATTTTATACAAATATATATGTGTAGAGAGATTGAGATGGAAGGGAGGACTATGTGGTATAGTGGATTAATACATTGTCATTTCACTTCTGGGTTCTAATCAATCGCAGACCATTTCTCTCTCCACACAGATGCTACCAGACCAGCAGATTTTTTTCCAGCATTTTCAGTATTTATTTCAGATTTCCAGCATCCGCAGTATTTTGCTTTTATTTGAGTGATACTCTTCATTTTCAAATCTGAAACAGTTAAAATTGCTACAGCAATGGATATCCACTAATCCTATTGCAATTTTAACTTCTTGAGTAGGTGATTGGAACATCCTCTACAAAGTCAGAGGCCCTTCCTGAAATATGCAATGACATTATTGGGCCTCATCGCAATTTAAATCCAAGGCTTATATAGGGAAGTTTCCTGCCTGGCCAACCTGGCAAGGAACGAGAGGTGGTCCTTTTTTTGTGTGTCTCTGGGAGTAGTGTCCTGCCATCCCATTTCACCCTTGCCTGAAGTCTGCCATGTACCATTTACTACCAGGATCAGGAAAATATGGCTAGAATCTCACAGCTGTCAAACAACAGAGGGCCAAGTGTTTTCTAATCCATCTCAGTCCTGCCATCGACTATTGGGAGTTAAAATTCAGACAATGGAGTTTTATTCTGCATTTAAATTATCTGAAATGGTTCAAATAATGAAAATCAGTGATGTGTCTTTTAGGGAAAGATTAACACACACAAACTGAGGAGAAATAGAGACTGATAAAGAATGAAACACAGCTGATACAGGATAATAATTTAATAATACAGGAGTTAAAGGATGAAAGAGGGTGCAAAACACTTAAATGTTTTTTGGTAAGGTCGCCCCTTAAGTGCTAAATGAGCGAGAAAATGACCGACTTCCAGACTAATTTTTTTGGAGAGTTGAAAAGTCCAATGGTGGGCAGTGCCAGGGTACCAGTTCACACCAGTAAAAAGGGGCTGGGAAGATAGCAACCATTCATCAGCAGGCACAAATCTGATTTTTAGCATTACATGCTATTTTCCCACCTCACCGTGCTGATCGTCAAGTGGACCGAAGTGGTAAGATTGCACCCATTGAAATCTTATCAGGCTGACTCTTGCTAAGTTATGGTAAAAGAATATTTCAGGTTTAAAAGAGTTCTATTTCGATCACGTTGTACCTAATTTTGTATCTGGGGTCAGGATGACTGTTCTGATTGTTCTTAAGAGATTAGAAAAACTTACTTTTGTTCTGAAAAAAAGCTTAAACATTCTTGCTAATAATGAAACATGATTTAGCCTGGCTATTTTAGGATTCTCTTAAGGGCATACTTAGCATAGTTGCAACATATAAATTATCTGGAGAAAGTTACCTATCTATTTAAAAAGTCTTGTACATTAATATATTCCATGTCAGTTCTAACTGGCTAATTAGGTTAGTGAAAAGACAGGTTTCAGAGCTTGTCCTTTCCTTCTGCACACCCCTTCTGGAAACCTCTAACCTCAAATAATTGAGCAGAAACAGATGAATATGATTTTATGATACAAGCTTAGGTCTAGCATTCCAATTGATTCCATCCGAAAGAACTGAAACAATTGAAATGTAGGTCAGACTCAACTTGTTCAGCAAATTGACTATAAACAGTCTGTATAAATGACTAGAAATTCTTGGGGATATAAACCCAGCAAATAAACTTGGATTACTCCTTCTAATGACGTCTTTTTCTGATTCCACTGTTAACCACATGGATGTTGCAAAATGCAGTTTTACTACCTAAGTCCAGGAGGTTAGGGAGCTGGGACTCACTTGGCTGTATGCCACTTAGAGAAATGTTTACATTTGGCGTCCTAATGTTTCAGACAAGAAAGATGGCTTAGATTTCATAAGATCAAAATTCTCATATCTGTCAGGTAATAGTTGGGAAATGCCTCTTGCTCTTGGCATTCTGGCCACCAAGGATGTCTTTACCTCCTATAAGACGAGGGTACTGGGTGCTCCCAACATGGAGTAGAAGGTAGCACATCTTTCAAAAAGCCCAGTTAGGTGTCCCAGTCGGGACCCTATAAGTGCGGTTTTAATCCCTATTGCTGAATTTTGCAATATTGATAAATAGTAAGCTCCAATGAAGAAAAATTGTGAAATATCCCAATGATGAGATATGAGTAGTTTTGAAAACTTTGCTCCTGGTATGGAATCTCAAAGAGCATTTTCACTTAATTTTGAGGGAAAACACGCATAGACATATTAATAAAACAATAACAAATTGTGTGCACTCCATTAAAAATCTTGAAAGAGGGCAAATTTTAGGTGGTGTGGCCAAGTTGGGGCTTGAGGTGGGGAGAGGTGGATGGTGAGGACAGAGCAGTTACATCCAATCAGCCACAGTAATTTAAGTAGGGAATGGGGGCTTTCAAAGCACAAGTTGTGGTTCCTTCACTGTGACTGAGTGAAAATCCTGTGTTTTTTTTATCCACTGAGGAGCAACACTCCAAGAATTTCATTCCGAAGTGTAAATAGGACTGCAACTTAATGACGTTTGATTTAGAACTGAGTTCATGTTGAAATCTCTACAGAGAGAGGCTTTGTCATATGCTTAAAGCCATTGTTTTATTCATTTATATGAGTTCAAATAAGTTAGCTCGGCTTAGCATCAGGATTCTCTTCCTGCTGTTTTAATAAATTGTCTCTCTAATCCTTCAGGCAGTTTTCTGAACTACCTAGAGTGGAAATGAACAGGTACATACACATCTGCATCATGATTAATGTTAATTTTGTACTGTTAATTTTCCTTTATTTGGCCAGTTGCAAGAATCTTAATAAAAGTTACTATAATGTTGTTGTAGTGTGAGGTAGCATGATGACAAAGTCTTAACTCATAAGTGATTTATGGAACAATAGTTAAAACTATGGACGGAATCTTACCAAAAAATGTATCAAGGCCTGACTGAAAACTGGCATTTTTTTCTCCAAATCTAATGACATTTTGGGCGGAGTCTTACTGGTACATCTGCCCTAGTTTTGCACAATTTCGCCCCAAGGCCAACAGAGAATGCCATTCTCCAGCCTCACCCATCCATGGAATCGGGGTGGGCATGCCGATAAAATTCCAGCCTTTATCAAAAAAAAAACAGGGATGTGTGTTTCACAGCGTCAATTTGATGGGCAGGGCCTAAAACTGCCAATAACGCCAGCTGCATCGAAATTGGGGCACACTTTTTAAACAGCACTCCGATTTGACAAGAAATAATCTCCCCTCTGCCCCACTACAGGGGTGATGTGGAGATGCTGGCGTTGGACTGGGTAAGCACAGTAAGAAGTCTCACAACTACCAGATAAACCTGTTGGACTTTAACCTGGTACCACGAGGTCTCAGGGGCTCCTGCCATCTCTCTTCCCCTCCCCCAATGCCAGCATCTCTATCCCTACTATCATCTCTTCTCCCACCCCCCATGAATGCTGGCATCTTTCACTGCCCTGACCAATACCAGCATCTCTCTCTCCCCCCCATCAATGTCAGTTCCTCGTCCCCGACCCCATCAACAGCGACATCTCTCCCCTCCCCTGATTAACACTGGCATCTCTCTCCTTGTACCTCCATAATACTGGCATCTCTCACCCTCTGCCCCGCCTCCCCTCCCACCGATCAACACTGGCATCTCTCTGCCATTTCCCCATTCCCTTGACAACATTTGCAGCTCTCTCTCCCCTCCCCTCCATCAACACAGCATCTCTCCCCACCCGCAATCAAAGTTGGCATCTCTCCCACCTCCTTGCCTCACCCCCCCCCCCATCAACACATTTCTCCCTGCTCCACTTGATCAACGTCAGAATCTCTCTCCACCCCCTCAATGGCAGCATCCCTCTCTTGGGCCTCCCCAGATAAGGCCAGCATTTCTCTCCCTGGATTCTCATCAACACCTGCATCTCTCCCCACCCCTCAATCCATGCTGGCATTTCTCTCCCTGCACACCCATCAACATCGACATCTGAATCCCTACCACCAACGGCCCCCCGCCAATCAATACTGGCATGTCTCCTCCCCCACCTTCCAAATCAACTTGGCATCTCTCTCTCTCTCCCCACTGTTGATCAAAGCTGGCATCTCTTTCCCCTGCCCCAATCAAGTCAGCATCTCTCAATCTCTCCTTTCATCAGTAATCGCTAGCATCTTCCTCCTGCTGAGGTTTGCATATTCCATTCCCATGACTCATGAGCAATTGCTCCACAGAGGGGACACACTATCACATTCTTCTCTCCTCCTGTTCTCTTACAATCATGTAAACAAAGCTTCATATACAACTATATACTGTCAAAACAGAACCCTCAGAAAGGGGGCCATTAGGTAAAGTTCATGAAATAAATCGATCTGGGGATTTTCTTGGGTTCGCCAAGTTGGATGTATCAGAGTCTATGGCAGTGGTAGGTGCAATGACAGATCCCAAGAGGCCTGTGCCCTCTTCCTCTGCTGAAAGACAAGAGGGAGCACTAAGTTCTGCTAGTGCCAGCTCAGCTGCTGGCACACAAGATTCTATTGCTAAGTCCTAACAACTGGTGATGGGGGCTGAAGCTTCCCATCTTCTGAAGTGAACGATGTGCTTCCACACTTCGTGGCCCTGTAGAACAATGATTTAAGATACTCGACCGGTCCTCGCAATTATCTTCCCGGGCTCCCCTATAAAGTTCTGAATAAAAACAAAGTCGTACACATCTAATAATCTGCCTCATCATAGAATCATAGAATAATTAAAGTGCAGAAGGAGACCATTCGGCACATCAAATTTGCACTGACAACAATCCCACCCAGGCTCTACACCTGTAACCCCATGTATTTCCCCTGTTAGTCCTCCGATGCTAAGGGTCAATTCAGCATGGCCAATCCACCTAACCTGCACATCTTTGAACTGCGGGAGGAAACTGGAGCACCTGGAGAAAACCCACGCAGATAGGGGGAGAATGTGCAAACTCCACACAGACAATCAACCAAGGCTGGAATTCTGGCCAGATCGTTGGTGCTGTGGCAGTGTGCTAACCACTGTCCTGCCATGTCTCTCTTTGTTCATTCATGGTACTCCTTCTGTGTGGCTTAGCCTTCACTCCTCATCGAATTTGGGAAAATGAGGTCCAAGGCAGATACTAAGGCCTCAGTCTATCACCAAATCAGCCACTGTAATCCCTGTGCTAGTATGACAGGTTGTATAGTATGAGAGTAGAAAATTACCACTCCATAAGCTAGTGGTCTGTTGGATTATTTCTGCTTAAAAGCTTGCACTGCTCTTTCTGTCAATCCAACAGAAACAGGGTAGTATGGAGCCATTCATATGTGTTGAATGCAATTAGTCTTGACAAAATGTTGAAACTCTTTGGCTGTGAAAGCAGTGCCATTGTCAGAAATAATCACCTTTGATATGCCATGTGTTGCAAAAATTGTTTGCAGTTTGTCTATGGTGGCTGCTGAAGTCATGGAATGCATGATTTGAATGTTAAGCCATTTTGAGTGGACATCCACTTGGATCAAAAACATCATTCCAATAAAAGGGCATGTAAAGTTAGCGTGGAGCCTGGTCCAAGGGCAGCTGGGCACTCACAGGGGGATACATTTACTGTGCGTCTGCTGCATTTGGCAATGTTGACAAAGCCTGACCATACTCACTGTTTCCTTGCCAATTCCTGGCCACCAAATATAGCTCCTGGCTAACATCTTTATCTTGGTCTGTCCAAGATGTGCATTGAGCAGTTCCTGGAGGAGTGGCGATCTGGGGATGGCACTATCACTCAGCTCCCCCACTAAAGCACTGTCTTCACAGCTGATTTCATCCTTACACTGCAAAGAGGGCCAAACTTGTCAAAATGCCACCTGGTTAAAACAATTCTTTCAACTTTCAAATGGGCTGGGTCCCTGTCATGATGTGGGTTGACAAAATAGGCAATGTTCAAAAAATTCAAAGCAAAGATTATCTACTGTGGAACATAGGAGGCCAAGATACCTTCTGTGAAAGCCAACTTAGACCATCGGAATTGGAGATTTGTGCCCCTGGCCTGTGTTGAAAAGTGCAGCAATAAGCAGCCAAAAGTAATGCTCATCTTTATACTCGGGCCTATGCAATCAAGGGAATCGGTTTACAACTCTAATAATGGCTTGTCCAAGATGATGGTAAAGTGACAGCTGTAAATATATTGATGGAATTTCTTGATGGTATATATGACTGTCAGATTCCCCTTATCAATCTGTGAATACTTTCTTTCAGTATCAGAAAAGATTATAACAACATAACTCGGAGCATGAGTAAGCAATTCAGCTCTTCAAGTCTGCTCTGTTCACTTCAACCTATTGCCAATTAAAAATCTGTCCATCTCCTCAAATTTACTCAATGTCCCGGCATTCACCGCACTCTAGGGTAGTGAACACCATAGATTCATGACTCTTTGACAGAAGTATTTTCTCCTCATTTCTATTTTAAATATGCTACCCATTTTCCTAAAACTATGACCTCAGAAGAAGGTCCTGGGAGCAAAGGACTCCATGCCTTCTTCCATCTTACTGGAAAGTATGACCCCTGTGCCATAAGGTGATGCATCATATTTCACTACTGTTTGCTTGCCTGGAGTGAAATGGTTGAGTAGGGTAAATGATTGTAAGATCTGTTTCACTACATCAAAGGCTTTTCTGAGAAACTCCTCATTGCCAACATTCATGGTTTTTCAGGAGTCAGGGTAAGGGTGCCAAAATAATAGACAAGTGTGGCAAAAAGCAGCCATTATAGATGACGATCCCTTCAAGTTTATCATCTTTCAGTACAAACACCTCTTTTATTGCCTTTACCTTTTATAGTGTCATAGAGTCGTAGGGGTTTACAGCATGGAAAAAGGCCCTTCGGCCCAACTTATCCATGCCACTCTTTTTTTTCAAACGTCTAAGCTAATCCCAATTGCGCGCATTTGGCCCATATCCCTATAGACCCATTGTACCCATGAAACTATCTAAATGCTTTTTAAAAGATAAAATTGTACCCACCTCTACTACTACCTCTGACAGCTTGTTCCAGACACTCACCACTGAAAAAATTGCTCCTCTGGACACTTCTGTATCTCTCCCCTCTCACCTTAAGCCTATGCCCTCTAGTTTTAGACTCCCCTACCTTTGGGAAAAGATATCTGGCTGATCTGTGCCTCTCATTATTTTATAGACCTCTATAAGGTCTCCCCTCAGCCTCCTACGCTCCAGAGAAAAAAGTCCCAGTTTATCCAACCTCTCCTTATTTCTCAATCCATCAAGTCCCAGTAGCATCCTAGTAAATGTTTTCTGCACTCTTTCTAGTTTAATAATATCCTTTCTATAATAGAGTGACCAGAATTGCACACAGTATTCCAAGTGTGGCCTTACCAATGTCTCGTACAACTTCAACATAACATTCCAACTCCTGTATTCAATGTTCTGACCGATGAAACCAAGCATGCTGTCCACCCGTGGCTCCACTTTCAAGGAGCTCTGGACATGTATCCCTAGATCTCTTTGTTCTGTAACTCTCCCCAACACCCTACCATTAACTGAGTAAGTCCTGCCCTGGTTCAATCTACCAAAATGCACTACCTCGCATTTGTCTAAATTAAACTCCATCTGCCATTCATCAGCCCACTGGCTCAATTGATCAAGATCCCGTTGCAATTGGACATAACTTTCTTCACTGTCCACTATGCCACCAATCTTGGTGTCATCTGCAAACTTACTAACCTTGCCCCCTATATTCTCGTACAAATCATTAATATAAATGACAAATAACAGTGAATCCAGCACTGATCCCTGAGGCACACCACTGGTCAAAGGCCTCCAGTTTGAAAAACAACTCTCTATAACCACCTTTTGGCTTCTGTCAAGAGACCAATTTTGTATCTAATTAGATACCTCACCCGGGATCCCATGAGATTTAACTTTAAGCAACAACCTACCATGCAGTACCTTGTCAAGGGCCTTGCTAAAGTTCATGTAGACAACATCAACTGCACTCTCCTCATCTAGCTTCTTGGTTACCCTTTCAAAAAACTCAAATAAATTTGAGAGACGTGATTTTCCACTCACGCCATGCTGACTGTCCCTAATCAGTCCGTGCATCTCTAAATGCCTGTAGAACCTGTGTCTCAAAATACCTTCCAACAATTTACCTGCCACAGATGTGAGGCTCACTGGCCAGTAGTTCCCAGGCTTTTCCTTGCAGCCCTTTTTAAACAAAGGCACAACATTTGCCACTCTCCAATCTTCAGGCACGTCCTCCATTATTATCAATGATTCAGATATCTCAGCTAGGGGACCTGCAATTTCCTCCCTAGCCTCCCACAACGTCCTGGGATATACTTCATCAGGTCCCGGGGATTTATCTAACTTGTTGCACTTTAAGACTTCAAGCACCTTCTTCTCTGTAATATGTACACTCCTCAAGACATCACTATTTATTTCCCCAAGTTCCCTAACATCCATGTTTTTCTCAGTAAATACTGATGAGAAATATTTATTTAAGATCTCACCCATCTCTGTGGATCCGCACATAGATGATCTTGATGATCCTTAAGAGACCCTACTCTCTCCCTTGTTACTCTTTTGCTCTTTATGTATTGAGAAAGCTCTTTGGACTCTCCTTTGCCTTATCTGCCAAAACAATTTCGTGTCTCCTTTTTACCCTTCTGATTTCTCTCTTAGCTCCTACAACCCCAATACTCCTCAAGAGATTCACTTGATCCCAGCTTCCTATGCATGTCATGTGCCTCTTTCTTCTTCTTGACCAGAGTCTCAATATCTCGAGTCATCCAGAGATCCCAATTTCTGCCAGCCTTGCCTTTCACTCTAAGAGGAATGTGTTTACCCTGAACGCTGGTTAACACACTTTTGAAAGCATGCTACTTACCAGACGTCCCTTTGCCTTTCCACAGACTTCCCCAATTAACTTTTGAAAGTTCCTGCCTGATACCATCAAAATTGGCTTGCCCCAATTTAGAATTTTAACTTTTGGGGCAAAGCTATCGTCCTCCATAGCTATCTTAAAGTTAATAGAATTATGGTCACTGGTCCCAAAGTGATCCTTCATTAACATTTCTGTCACCTGCCCTTCCTTATTTGTCAAGAGGAAGTCAAGTTTTACCACGTCTCTCGTCGGGCCATCCACATACTGAATGAGAAATTCTACTGAGTGCAAGCCTTTTGTATCAACGCTAAATCATTAATACATAATCTCATTAGCCTGAAAAGTATATTTTTCTCTTTTCAAATGGATACCAGCTTCCTTGAATCTTTTCAGGACTTCCTCCAAATTGGTCCTATGCTCTTCAGGTGATGTTCCTATCATTAGGACATTGTCCAGATACACAACAACTCTTGGGAACCCTTTCAGAAGGTTTTCTATGGTGCGCTTAAGGATAGTGCATGCAAATGAAATGCCAAAGGGTATCCTTGTGTGTATTAATGGTGACAAATTTCCTCTAGCTCAAGCTGCTGGTACTTAAGTCCAATCTTGTATATTTGAAGCCTCCTACCAGTTTTGCATAAAAGTTTTCTATCCTAGGGTTAGTATATCTAGGGGTAGCACAGTGATTAACACTGCTGCCTCACAATGCCAGAGACCCGGGTTTAATTCCCGGCTTGAATGACTGTGAAGTTTGTACATTTTCCCCATGTCTGCGTGGCTTTCTTCTGAGTGCTCTTGTTTCCTCCCACAGTCCAAAAATGTGCAAGTTAGGTTGATTAGCCATGCTAAATTGCTTCGTGGTGTCAGGGGGATTCATGGGTCAAATATATGGGGTTATAGGATTCAGGCCTGAGTGGGATGATTTAGGTGCCGGCTCGTGGCCTTCTCCTACTTTGTAGGTATTCTATCTACTTAGGCACGATTGACTTCTAATCATCACAAATCCTTACTCTTTAGGCTGGATTTTAAACTAGGACAATTGATGCAGCTCTCTCTGAGCATTGTCTCAGTTCAATTATTCCTGGGTCTTTCAATCATCTCAACTTTATCTCAACCTTTTGATGTTGGGCATAAGGGACAGGCTGGGCTTTAAACAATTTTGGCATTGACCTAGGTTTACATGAATTTTGGCCTTAACTCATTGTATGCATCCCAGTTCTTTGAAAGATATCTTGATACTTGCAAAAGAGTTCTTGGAAAGCCATATCCATGATTTGCTTCAGCCAGTCACGCCCCACAAGGCTAGGCCTCTGTCCTTTTACTACCATCAAAGGGAGCTGAGCAGTCTGGTGAAGGTAAGACACTAGTGTTGATGCGGTGCCCATTATCTTCAGTGACTCCCACGTATAGCTTGCCAACCTGGCCCTTGTACTGCTAAGCCTCACAGGTTGCAAATCTCCCCGTAAATACTTATATGTTTGCTCTCCTACTACTGTGGCTGAAGCTCCTGTATCAACCTCCATAGTTATATCACCAAATTAAAATAAATCTCAGAGCACTGCCACTTTGAATGATATACTGTGGGACAAGTTAATCTGCAGTCTGCAAACATAGAAAATAGGAGCAACAGTAGGCTATTCGGCCCTTCAAGCCTGTTCCGCCATTCATCTTGATCATGGCTGATCATGTAACTCAGCAACCTTTTGCCGCACTCTCCCCATACCCTTTGATCTCTTTAGCCCCAAGAACTATATTCCAATAATAATCTGCTTTCCTGTTTTTGCTCCCAAAGTACCTTACATTTATCCACATTATGCTACATCTGGCATATATTTGCCCACTCACTCAACTTGTCCAAATGAAGACCTCTGTATCTTTCCCACAGTTCACCTTACTATCCAGTTTTGGAGATATTACATTTAGTTCGCTCATCTAAATCATTCATATATATTTTGAATGGCTGAGGTCCTAGTGTTGATTCTGGTGGTATGTCACTAGTCACTGCCTGCCATTTGGAAAGAGACCCATTTATTCTTACACTTCCTATCTGCCAACCAGTTTTCTATCCATCTCAATGCACTACCCACAATCCTATGCACTTTAAATTTTACACGGTAATCTCTTACGTGGGACTTTGTTGAAAGCCTTCTGAAAGTCCGAATAAACCACATTCACTGGCTCCCCCTCGTCAATTCTACTAGTTACATCCTTGAAAATGATTCCAGTAGATTTGTCAAGCATGATTTCCCTTACCTAAATCTATGCTAACTCTGTCCAATCCTGCCAATATTTTGTAAGTGCTCTGCTATTAAATCTTTTATAATGAACTCTAGCATTTACTTCACTATTGATGTCAGGCTGACAAGTCTATAATTCCCTGTTTTTTTTTGGCCAACTTTCTTTTTAAATAGTGAGGTTGCATTCTAACCTTCTAATCTATAGGAACTGTTCCAGAGTCTCTAGAATCTTGGAAAATGACCATCAATGCATCCATTATTTCAAGGGCCACTTCCTTAAGTACTCTGGGATGCAGATTATTAGGCCTTCAATCCCATCAGTTTCCCCAACACCATTTCCCTATCAATGCTGCTTTCCTTCAGTCCCTCCCTCTCACTAATCCCTGTGTTGCCCAACATTTCTGATACATTATTTGTGTCCTCCTTTGTGAAAGCAGAACCAAAGTTTGTATTTAGTTGATCAGCCATTTTTTGTTCCCTATTATAAATTCCCTTGTTTGGGACTGTAAGGGGCTTCACCAATCTTTTTCTCTTCTCACACTTATCGGAGCTTTTACAGTCAGTTACTATGTTCTCCGCAAGTTTACTTTTGTATTCTATTTTTTCCTTCTTCATCCCTCTGTCCTCCTTTGCTGATTTCTAAACTGCTTCCAATTCTCAGGTCTGTTACTTTTTCTGACCAATTTATAGGGTTCTTTCTTTGACTTAATATCACCTCTAATTTCTTTTAGAAGCCATGGTTTGGCCACCTCTCTCATTTTATTTTTGCACCACACAGGAATGAACAATTGTTACAGCCCACCCATGTACTCTTCGAAGGTTTGTCATTTCCTACCCACTATCATACTTATAAGTAACATTCCCAATCCATCATAGCCAGCTTGCACCTTATACCATCGCAATTTCCTTTATTTAAATTCAGGACGCTAGTCTCAGAACCCACTATGTCACTCTCCATCTTGATGAAAAGTTCTATTATGTTAAGGTCATTCATCCCCAACAGGCCTTGCACAACTAGACTGCCAATTCTCATTACACAATATTCAGTCTAGGATGCAAGTTCTCTAGTTGGTTCCTCAATGTATTGATCCAGAAAACCATTCAATATACACTCCAGAAATTCCTCATTAATGGTACTATTACTAATTTGATTTGCCCAATCTATTTGAAGATTAAAGTCACCCTTAATTACAGATGTTCTTTTATACATGCGTCTCTGATTTCCTGTTAAATGCCATTTCCAACATTACCACTACAGCTGGGGGTTTATATACAGCCCCCACTAATGACTTTTGCCCCTTTGCTTCCTAGCCCCACAGGTTCCACATCGTCAGAGCTAATACCTGTCCTCACTATTATGTTAATTTATTTTTAACCAGCAAAGCAACCCCACCACCTTCTTTCTTTAATCTCTTCTTCCTAAATACTGAATACCCATGGATGTTCAGTTCTCATCCCTGTTATCCAGCAATCAGGTCTCCATAATTTTGACCACATCATATACATTACATTTATCTCCGCAATTAATTCATCCATTTTACTGCGAATAATGAGACTACTCAACAGAAGTTACTAGCAGAGGCAATTATAAATTTTAAGCAAGCAATGGAGATGGCATTGACAATGGAGACCACAGAAAAGGGTTCACAAGAGTTGCAAAGCACACAAAAAGACACTGTACACCAGCTAGAGCAGGAACCTGCAGTCAACAGTGAAGCCAAAACTGAAGATGTAGTCACGGAGTGAAAAGCAAATTCAGCCACAAATAAAACAATAAGATTCAGAACAAGAAATCAATTGGCAAAGATTGAAGTAGAATGTTACCATTGAGGGAATTACCACTCCCGTGTCCTACACGTATGAAAAAGCTTATTGTTTCTCCTGTCACAGGAAAAGCAACGGCGCAAAATCATGTCAAGTCTACCCAGCAGCCGACTGAGTAGAGCATACAAGTATAAAATGTGAACGATGCTAGTACCAACAATTTAGATGTTCATTCCCTGTTTAATGTGAAAGCGGTTAAGATAGACCCCATTACTGCACTGCTCCTGATGAATGGAAAACCTTTTAAGGAAGAAGTTAACACCGGGGCAACTATTACTGTGATAGGTCAAAACACGTTTCAGTATTTGGAACAAGGAGCCCAGTCATTGAATTTCAAGAATATTGCAGCAAAGTCAATAACTTATACAAGAGAAGCCATAACAATAAAATGGGCACAACAACAGTACCTTTAAGCTTTGGGCAACAGTCTGTTCAGCTCTCCGTAATAATATTGTCAGGCAAGGGACAAAGTCTTCTGAGCCACGATTGGCTAAAAGAAATCAAGTTAAATTGGACTGAAATTTTCCAAGTTCATGAAGAAGGGTTGCTTGAACAGATGAAGAAAAATGAGAGCATTTTCAGTGGCGAGTTGGGCTAAATAAAAGGCCTGCAGATGAAGATCTATGTGAATCTAGAGGCAATCCTTCAATTTTTTAGGGCAGGACCAGCATGCTTTACAAGATAAGGCGCATACTGAATTAACGAGGTGGAGAAACTGTGCATTATCCAGACAGTTCAGTTCACAGAATGGGCAGCACCCATAGTCTCTCTGTTGAAGCCAAACAAGAGCATCCACATTTGTGGGGACTACAAGTTAACAGCTAATCAGGTTTCCAGGTTGCAAAAATATCCAATTCCTAAGACTGAAGATGCAAAACTGGCTGAAGATCAGTCTTATAGAAGATGGGCAGCACGATGACAGTGGTTAGCACTGCTGCCTTACAGTGCCAGGGCCCAAGTTCCGACCTTGGGTGTCTGTGTGGAGTTTGCATATCCTCCCCATGTCTGCATGGGTTTCCTCTTGGTGCAGTGGGTTTCCTCTCACTCCAAAGATGTGTGGGTTAGGCTGATTGGCTATGATAATTGTCCCTTAGTATCAGGAGATTATCAATAGTTTTTGGTGTCAAGAAATTTGATCAGTACATATATGGTAGACACCATTGTTTCTGATTAAAAATTGCTTTAGGTTTTTTTTTAAAGAAGACAAGGCTTTTTCTCCAATTGCATAAGCAAGAATTCAGCATTGGGCATTAATCATCTCTGCCTAAGAATATATCTTCAAGTACAGGCCTGGAACACACATAGTAAATTCGGATGCACTTAGTTGCCCAACTTTGCATGAGACTGTTACACCTCCCCCAGTATTGCTTATGATTTTGGCAACATGTCTAAGAAATTTGATCTCTGCGAAGCAAATCAAGTACTGGACCAGTCGGGGTCCACTGCTGTCCAAAATGGTATACGGATGGTTTGGACTAATAAGGCAATTTTGAAGAGATAAAACCATATTTTATAAGAAAAGATTAGTTGACTTGCCAAGGTGGCATCATACTTTGGGGAGCAAGAGTAGTCATCCCCGCATCAGGAAGAAAGTTGTTCCTAGCTGAATTACACAGTGCATATCCGGGTATATCTACGATGAAGATGCTCACCAGGAGTTATGTCTCGTGGCTTGGCATTGATTCTTACACTGACAGTCTAGTCCAGCACTATGAACAATGACAAATGCCACAAAAGATTACTAGCTGCAGTCCCATTACACCCTTAGAAGTGGCCTGACTGTCCATGGGGATAAGTCCATGTTGATGATGTTGGTCCATTCATGGGCTCAATGATTTTGCTCCTTGGGTCTTTGCACATTCAAAGTGGATGCAAGTTTTTGGGGTGAAGTCTCCAACATTGCACACTACAGTTGCATAATAACGCTAATGTTTTTCCACCCATGGAATACCTTAAGTCATAGAGGGTGATTTAACCAGCAATTCACACTGATGAATTTCTGAGCTTTGATTTTACCAGATCCTTACCAGTGGAGTGGCATGAAACAAGCTGTGGGACTACAGAAAGTGAGCACTCTCCGCGACATCCCCTGTCACTGGATATTCACACCTGTGCTATTTACAAAAGCTCTACATAAGCGGGTTTCAGTCCAAACCTGGCATTGTGACAAATTGTGATAAAATTCTGCCCACTGTGTCATATTATAGGAATTTGTATTTTAATTCTTTTAAAGGCATCACTGGCTAGGCCAGCATTTATTTCTCATTCCTGGTTACCCCTGAGAAGGTGGTGGTGAGCTGCCTCTGGAACAGCTGCAATCCCTTGAAAAGTCATGATTCATTTCAATTCTGGAACTGATCTGGCTATTCTGGGAACAGATGATAGAGAGGTGGTTTGCAATGAAGCTGAGATACTTCTCCACAATGACGTTAGAGAGAGATGAATTGGAAAGAAAACCAACTCTTGTCCCTTTTCCACCACTCCATATGCTGGATGAAAAGCATAATGGAATTATTGTGAGAACAAGTCACTTAACCACTTTCATGCAAAGGAAATAAGAAAACTTATCTCATCACATAAAACACAACCAACAGAATTCAATAATTCAAAAGTAAGAAATTTAGATTGCACTATTTAATGTAAATCTATTATTGCCTAATTTGCTTTATATATCTGTCTGCAAATGTGTTTTGAAAGAGGGACAAAGAAGCTGCTTGCTGTGACAAAGACTGTTTCTATCAGCAATTGGGTTAATATTTTATAAGAATTCTGTTCCATTAGTTGATATCTTTTTTTTAGATTTATTATCCATTTAAGCAACAAAATTCAATAACCAACAGAAATTAAGGATTAAAACAAGTAATGTTGATTATTTAGGGAACATGGTGGAGTTAAGACCTCCTTATTCTGCTTCTTTCCAAATGATTTTCTTCTTTCTTCTCAAGAGATCTGAGAGGCAAACTGCTCCAAATCTCAGCTAATGCCCATTTGAGTTGATAAGTCTTGAGATGAATAAATTAATCCAATTACAATGCTGAAAGCTGCAATTTATCATCTTTGCTGTGTGGATGCGCTTGGCATCCAGTTTGAGGTTTTCTATAGTAACATAACAGTGAGATGTAAGAAAATCACATGTGAAAACTCACAAATATCATTTTTTTATGATTTAAATTTTGTGCTATCTCAAGTGCAGGTTTTTGTTAAATGATGGTCAACTGATCTGGCAGAATGCCAAAATATTTATAGGGTGCACCACATAAGTCTATACACATTTTCATGACCTATATACTTCCTAAAATAGTAATAATCATACATTAAATCAGTATCATGTATTGCCCATGAAAATTAAATGGTACTCTTGAGAAAAATGTTATTACATCTGGAAGTGAAATGTTATCACTTACAGTTTCTAGGTTTATCTTCATCCATCCCTTCATCTTCATTCTCTGGATCTATGTCTTCAGCTTGGGTAATCCAGTCCAGGTAGCCTTTGAGATCTTCCTCTAACTGTTGTTTCTCCCTTAGCTTTTGAAAATCACCACGAGCTTTGGCCTTTTCCCTCTCTTTGGAAAACTCTCTATTTCCCAGAAAACACAGAAAGCGTGTTTTAGGTAACAGAAGTAGCACATTTATCTAGTTAGGACAAATAACGCTGCCACATAAATCTGCATAATTTTGAATACCCAACTCCAGCTGCTTTGTAGCATAAACCACATTCAACTCCCAATAAACATAGCTCTCTTAATGTTCCCATCAGCATGTAAGAATTACGTCTGATCGTACCTGCAAGGTATTTTGCAATTTAGTTGTAGGTTTTTAATGGTGTCACAAACCCAGTGATCCATGAGAAATTTTAAAATGTAAAATCATCACAAACTAGACTTATTAGGTGGATTGCCCATGCTAACTTGCCCCTTAGCGTCCCAAGATGTGTAGATCAGGTGGATTAGCCATGGAAAATGCACAGGGTATAGGGGTAGGGTGGAGGGGAGGGCCTGGGTAAGATGGAGAGCTGATGTGGAGATGCCAGCGTTGGACTGGGGTAAAACAGAAAGAAGTCCCACAACACCAGCTTAAAGTCCAACAAGTTTATTTGTAGCAAATGCCGCAAGCTTTCGGAACAGGCTATCCCTTCATCAGGTGGCTGCGAGTTCTGATCACAAACTGGGCACAAAGACACAAACTCAATTTACAGGCATAATGATTGGAATGTGAGTCTTTGCAGCTAATCAATTCTTAAAGGTACAGACAACGTGAGTGGAGAGAGCTTTAAGCACAGGTTAAAGAGATGCGTATTTCCGTATGTATGCCTGTTGTTGGCTTGGCAAATGCCTGGGTGCACTTAATTCAGTGGGTCTTCACTAAAAGAGGCAGCAAGGGATCCCTGCTGGCTCTGCAGCCAGCAGGCAAGACCCCCAGCACCTCAATTAAATCCAATTCATAGTGACTGGTAGGAATCTATCCCAGTGAAAGTAAGATATTTCAAAAGCTTAAAAAACAAGACAGTCCAAATGAGTGAAATCTGATAACCGTAGTACACCTACACTGCAGAAAGTTTGTGAGATTTTGCAAGTCCAGGCAAATTGTGGGGGTTACAGATAGTGTGACATGAACCCAAGATCCCGGTTGAGGCCGTTCTCATGTATGCGGAACTTGGCTATCAGCTTCTGCTCAGTGACTCTGCGCTGTTGTGTGTGGTGAAGGTCACCTTGGAGAACGCTTACCTGAAGATCAGATGCCGAATGCCTATGACCGCTGAAGTGTTCCCCAACAGGAAGAGAACAGTCTTGCCTGGAGAGTTGATGCAGATTTGATGGACGAAATGACCTCCTTCTGCAGTGTAGGTGTACTACGGCATTTGCCAGGCATTTGCCAAGCCAACAGTAGGCCTACATACAGAAGGATCTGGGTGTGCAGGTCCCCAATTCCCTAAGAGTGGCAACACAGGTGGCCAAGGTGATTAGGAAGGCATATGGCATGCTTGCCTTCATCAGCCAGGGCATTAAGTATAGGAACCAAAAGAGAAAATGCTGGAAAATCTCAGCAGATCTGGCAGCATCTGTAAGGAGAGAAAAGAGTTGACATTTTGAGCCCAGATGACCCTTTGTCATAGCTTTGTGCCACAGCTGATTGGCAGCAAGACTTCTTGAGCTTCTGTGGCCCATGGCTGAAAAGCAGCAGAACTTGCAGGAGACCCAGCGGGACAGTGCTGAGGCACAGCGGGCTATGGCAGCAGCCTTTGCAAATGTGGCCCACACACAGAGGGTCATGGCCGAGGGGCTGCAAAGCATGGCCTAGTCTCAGAGGGCACTTGCTGTTGTCATTGACAGGTGGCCTCTGGCTCAGAGGGCCATTGCAGGGGGTTTGGCCACCATGGCAGGAACACAGGTGATCCTCCAGGACTGGCAGAGCCAGGTACATCGGAGCTTCTGGAGCTCATTCCAGAAGCACCGCTGTCCTATGGTGTGACCCAGGGGCCCACAGGAACCCTGAAGGAGGAGAAGAGCTCGAGCCTATGACAGGACTTTCCACTTTCTGCTACCATCAGACTTTTGAATGGATTACCTCGCACTAAGTTGATCTTTTTCTATACCTAGCTATGACTGTAACACCAGATTCTGCACTCTCTCCTTTCCTTCTCTATGAATGCTGTTTTGTCTGCACAGCATGCAAAAAAAAAACACTTCTCGCTGTATACTAATAAATGTATGACAATAAATCAAATCAACTTAAACCCAGGAGACTGCAGCTGTGGCTACACCTGACTCCACCCTTTCTGACACCAGGGCATCTAAGGGGCACCGGGATGAAGTGAGTATCATGGATACATCCCTGACACCTGGAAGCTGGCCAGGGCCCTCAAGGTCCAGACGCTCCAGAGGATGATTGCCAAGGGCATCACAGGGCATGAGGGACAGCTGGCCGCCTCCAGCTCAGTGCATCCTGGGGAGACACTGAGACATTGTAGTCGAATATTTAGGCACTTTAAGGTCTCCTGTTCACCTGTTTTTATATTATCACCTGTTTTGAAAGCATTTTTATTGACACCAATAAATGTTATTTCACCCCACCTGTGACTAATTGGTCTCTGATTAGCCTCTAACAGGAATGTATTTACCTCAATGGTTACCGAAAGGACCAGAACCCACGAGAGATTCCCTCCTCCCCACCTAGGGCCCTACATGGGGGTTTAGTGCTACCTTAACCACCATCAAGTTGTGGGTCCAGATGCCAGTATTTTCGAAGAGCTCAGGAAGGAGTCAGACTAGTTTGCACCAGAGCATCATCACAATGATGTGATCATGGCGGGGGGGGGGGGGTAGCGGCGCAGGGAATGGAATCCATGCGCAGCAACACAGGCCCCTAACGGCCAAAGCACACAGTGGTCAGGGGCTCCTCACCGCATTTGCATGCTTGACCCTTGCTGCTGCCAGCCCTCCCACACCTGGGTGGTGTTGCTCGTCATCGTTATCTTCCTCCTCCTGTTGGGTAGCCTCCTGTCTAGTGACACCTGGCTGATCAACCTCCATGTCCACCTCCTCCAAAAGGTCTCCTCGCTGCTGCACCAGGTTGTGTAACACATCGCCACAATGCGGGACAATATCAGAGGGCTATACTGGAGGGCTCTGCCAAAACACTCCAGGCACCTGAATTGCATTTTGAAGAACCCTATGCACCACTCTACAATTGAACAGGTAACAACATGCACTTCATTATATTAGGTCTCAAGCTTCCACTCAGGCATCATCAGCCAAGTCTGAAGTAGGTACTCCATGTCCCCGACGAGCCATCCCTGCACCCTGGGCTCCTCCTCAAAGACCTCTGGGACATCAGAGCTCTTCAATATGAAGTTGTCAAGTATGGCTGCCAGGGTGTCTAACACAGACATGCATGATGTTCAGTTGATGGTTACACATCAACTGCACATTTGTAGAATGGAAGCCATTTCTGTTCATGAATCTTCATGGATTCCTCACCAGGGTCTTGAGGGCAACATGGGTTCAGTTTATAGCCCCCTGCACATCTGGTATCCCCATGACAGCTGCAGATCTTGCAGCCCAGGCTTCTTGATGGGCCTAGCCCAAGTCAAATTTAATATACTAGCCAGCCCATACAGGGCATCCATGACCTCCTTCACACACTTGTGGATAGATGTTTGGGAAATGCCACTGGAGATCTGGAAGGACCGGATGATGTAAAAGTTTAAGGCTGCCATCAGTTTCACAGCCAGCAAGAGTGGGTGCCCCCCACCCCAAGGTTACAGGTCCTGCAACAAATGGCACAGGTGTTGCACTGTCTACTTTCAGAGCCAGAGCATCACACACATGATGTCCATCAGTTGTTCAAAGGACACACCACATGCAGAACTGACAGGGAGTCTACTCCCTCCTTCCATGCACCATGCACTACCCACCTCTACCCCCCTACTTCCCACACCCACCCCCCAGGGCAAACAGTGAACATGTCCTGCCTCCAGTGGCCATCCCCCTCTATTCCTGCAAGTGGAAAGGCCAGGCGTCCTCTGCCCACAATTCATCATCCTGCTCCTCCTCAGCTCCAGCAGCAACCAAAAGAACAGCAAGATCAATTGGTTGCATTGCAAAAGTCATTTCAACAATCTGAAAGGAGGGTGGGGAGGGGTGGATTTGGGGAAGAGGAGAGACAAATCAAGAGGTTAAAAAACCTTGCTTGCCCCCCAGCAACACACAGTCCCCACATTTCCCCTCCCACTGCCCCAGCAACACACACTCCCCATACCCTCTCCCAGCAACACACAATCCCCATACTCCCCCACAGCCCTCCTGAAATGGCAACACAGCCCCCCATCCCCCCCATTCACAAATACATCCAGGCCCACACAATAGTAGCTGCAGATACTGCTGCTTGACAAGCCCTGAAGCTGCAGCACTGCCTCTTCAGAGAGTCATGATATGTGGAGATGCCAGCGTTGGACTGGGGTAAACACAGTAAGAAATCTCACAACACCAGGTTAAAGTGTTGACATCCACAATCTTCTTGGAGATCCTCTCCTCTTGGAGCCAGCAGTTTGCAGTGTCAATGTAGCCATGATGTGGAGATGCCAGTAATCCGGTGCTTAACCTCATGTTGTGAGACTTCTTACTGTCTTCAGAGTTTTCAGCCCATCCCCCACTAGCAACAGTGCTTGCAGTTTGAAAGCAGAGACTTACTTCCTTTCTCATCCTCACTGTTCAAGCACCTGAATGTGACTTTTATACTTGAGGTGTTTTCCTGACCAATCCAGCTGCAGCATTAAGCAGGTGAGCTGGGATGATTGCGAATGAAGCTCACTAATTGTGATCAAAGCAAATCAATGCAAATTCACATTTTGCCTGATTTGAGCAGGGTCCTGACTGCAGTGATTTTTCTTGGCAAAATGGGAATGGCCGCAAAAATGGGTGCATTTCCACTAGTTGCATTATGGCCAATTTTATGACTTTTTCCCACTGCAAACCTGGCACGGTGAGGTCGTAAGATTCTGCCCAACATGTCCATTCGCATGCATTTAAATATAGAAATCAGGAAATTGCTGTCTGAGCTTTCCTGTCCCTGCAAAAGCTATGTTATGTGGCTATTTCTGAGAGATTTAACATTCAAACACACATAGGGGAATTTTCCCATCCCGCTTGCCACAGGAATTGTGGCAAGTGGGGTGGGGGGTTGGAGTGGGAATCATGCAAAGGTCTGTTGATTTTGAGCAGGATTTTCTGCTTTGAGGGCAAATGTGGCTGGAAAATTCCACCTGTGAAGTGTATGAAGTCACAGTACTTAGCTACAGATAAGCACTAAACACACCTGAAGAAATTGAGCCTCTTCGATTCAAATGTAGGCTATAATAATTGCTTAACTGCCTAAATAATTGTTTGGCAGTAAAAATGTAACTTAAAAAATGTTGAGTCTCATCTCTTAGATTTTAATTATTGTGATTTGAAAAAAACTGATGGCTTAGAAAGAGACATGCTGTCAAAGTTCATTTTATACTCAACAAGACAGAATTTGCATGAATGCAAATTGTTAGGAGAACAATAATTTATTCTGAATGAGAAGGGAATGCTGATTGTTGGCAAGTGCACTCTGATTGGTAAAAGCATTGCCATAGAGAATGCAAGTGTCACAGGACACCATCACACCCATTATAGTCTCCCATTAGTGCAAGTAGTGGGACAAGGATATAAATATTTCAGGGACAGGCAACAAGATTAAGTCTGATTCAATAGTACACAATGAAGGCAAAAGAATGATTGTGGATGAAATGGAAACATGATTAAGGACCAGATTGGAGGCACTGGCTAACTTCCTAATGGACAATGAGGGACAGTTTGCCAATGATGGATTTTGACACGTAGGAAAATATGAACATTATGGTGATAAACACTGTAGCTGGAAGTCCTTTCATTAATAGGTTTTGTGTAAAAAAACACGCAGTGATTGATGGGATGCTCCATTAGATCTTAGCTGACCAACCAAATAGTATGCTAGCATCTGTCCTAGCTTGGACAGTTCATGTGAAAAATTCACTTCAAATAGTTGGGGTCTATAGTTTGCATCAGGTGAACTACGGGTGAAATCTAAAAATACCTTCTGTAAAGTGTGATCATTCCCCAACTATGAAAAGGTCTACAATTAGTTCCACATTTTCTGCACACTTGAATTCTATACATGCAGGGAGAAGGGCATTCATCAAGGCAAATTTCTTAGAGAAGAATAAGACAGTCAGAGATAATCTTTAATGCTGGAGATCTTATTTAGTACAAAAGAGAAAGTCAGACAAAGTGGAAAGGTAACAGTGTGCAATGGGAAGACAGTAATTTTCCAACATGTCAGTCAAACTATTAAGGTACGTTCATCTAGGTTAATCGGGATTGATTATAAATTTGCAGAATCTAGTAACTAATGGAAGATGATGAGGCACCCTGCACCTCTCATACTCATATGGTTGACAGCCATGAGGAGCAGAATATGTGAAGGGGCTGGACAATGACAAAGTGATAATGATGCATAGCACTGGGCTATTTTATCCGAAGTCTAACTCCTGAAAGTTGGTATTAGGGTAACATACCTACTAGAAGGGTCTAGTGAATGATGAAATGCAATAACTGTAGGGAAGAAAGGAAAGCCACTGACAAATTCAAATGCTGGTTAAATGTTCAAGAAGTAAGATCTATGGACTAGCAAAATAAGGTGGAACTGTGGAAAACTAGAAAACATCATGAGATTTAGGAGATTTATGAGATATAGAAGATTTGGAAGTGACTCTAGCCCCAGGAAATGATCAATACTGGCAACAGATTTTCTGACCATGGGAGGTGGCAGTCATGCAGTAGTCAACAAAGAGATATGAGGGGGCAAGCAGAACCTGTAACTTGGCTAGAACAAGCTATATGGAACTATCAGGGAATGCCATTAGAAACAGAAGCCCATGTGATCAGAAAGTTTTGGTGGCTAGATATAGGACAGATGTCAAAGGTAGGTTCTTTATTCAGAGAGTAGTATAGGAGAGAATGCCCTGCCTGCGACAGCAAGGGCATTCAAATGGTCATTGGATAAACATCTGGATGATATTGGAATAGTGTAGGTTAGATGGGTTTTAGATTGGTTTCACAGATCGGCGCAACATCAAGGGCCGAAGGACCTGTACTGTGCTGTAATGTTCTATGTTCTAAATTAGAAGGTAAATCTAATAAGAGAGGCAAAAAAGAAAGAGTTGGGTACTTGGAAATAACTTGATGTCTTTTCTGAAGTGACAGATAGGGCACTGCTAGCCACATCACTCAGGTCTATATGTATAGGAAAAGTATTTTCTCATGAGACACATCAAGCTAAAGTGTTTCTTTTGGCTCAAGTTTAAAAGAGAGACTTGGTGATGGGATGTTAGAGTGGACTCCTGCACAGCAGGAAAAAGTGACCTTGAACATTTTCCAGCTTTCTTCATTACTTATTCTTTCCTGGTATATTGGTGTCTCTGGCAAGGCCAATACTTACTGCCCATCCCTAAATGTCCTTGAACTGAGCAGTTAACTACGCCATTTCAGAGAACAGTTAAGTGTCAGTCACATTGCTGTTGCTCTGGAGTCACATGTACTCCAGACCAGAAAAAGATATCAAATTTCCAACCCTGAAGCATATTAGTGAACCAGACAACCAATAATAGTTTCATGGTCACCATCATTGAGACTAGCTTTCAATTCCACATTTTATTAATTGAATTTGAATTTCACCAGCTGCCATTGTGAACCCATGCTCCTGAAGGATTAGCCCGGCCTCCAGATTACCAACCCAATGACATTACCACGACACTACCATCTTCCTTTCTTGCCATCTATTCGTGGGAATGTAGGTCATTGATATAAAAAATACATTTTTGCAGGGTGAAAATATTTAAAGAGAAATATTTTTGAAACCATCTAAAGAAGTGAAGGATTTGCAGGGAAACTAAGCTGTGGAATTTAAATAAATGCATTTATGGATCAAACAATCTGCATGGGTCAGGTATTTCTGTCAGGCCTGACTTGCTGAAAGTAGGTTGTACTCAGCTGAAATCAAACCCACTGATTTCTACTGGCATTACAAAGAGAAACTTGCAGGTATCTCTATGAAGCACATCAATGGTTTCCTATGGGATCAGCAGAATTTGAACAATTTGTGATTGAAAAAAAGGAGAATAATCAGGCGATGGGGACCTTTAAATATTAACAAATAGATATTAAGCAGAATTGGTAGGGAATAACCTTGAATCAATAATCATACCTAGAAAGTGTTTATCAAATCCTGATAAATAGGGCCAGGTCGTCACAGAATGATTTTGCATTCAAAGGAGAACCAGAGCTATTAAGAAACTTGACTGGATAGTTAAACTGACTATGCACTCAGACAAGACCCTTAATGCCAGTTATGACATACTGGAAATTAGTACTATGATGAAACAAGCTACAGATGAGAATGTTCTGATTGCAAATAAAACATTAAACAAATTACATTTGGAGAAATGCACATTCAAGTTTTCAGCCTTTGCTGACCCAAAAGATATGAAGATGCCCTTTCCAGTGATGCTTCCTATGCCAATCCTCCAGATGAATATTCATATGCAGCTGAGTTTAGCATTCTCTTGGTTGGTAGGATTGGTAAATCTTGTCCCTTGGCCTGGGAAGCCAAGCAAATAAAAAGTGTGGTTAAGAGTGCCTTCGCTACAGAAACACCAGTGCTCGTAGAAGCTTTATATCAGCAATTGTACTTAGCTAAAATTCTGAAAGAAATCTTATAAAAAGGGCATTCTGTGAAAACTTTGCCGTGGAGTGCTATGGCATAACCATTCTCATTGAGACAATGTTAATTTAACAAAGAGGTTCACTGAAGAAAGGTTGAGGGTTATAGCGTAAAATAAATTTTAGAGAGAAAGGGATCTCTAAACTAAACTGATCAGTCCACCATATAGCTTGCTCCTGTGGGTTGCACTAAATCCAGATCTATGACTCTATGCTTTAGAAAGGGATATAGAGGATGCAATTTCAAAATTTGCAGATGACACAAAACTTGGAAGCATTGTGAACTGTGAGGGGGACAATAATAACTTCAACAGGACATGGACAGGCTATGAAGTGGAATAGGTAAAAACATGACAAATGAAATCTAACATTGAGATGTGTGAAGTGATACATTTTGGTACAAAGGTTGAGGTCAGGTAATATAAGCTAAGGTGTACAATTCTAAAAAGGCTGCAGGAACAGAATGACCCAAGATTTTTTTATGCAAAATTTTGTAAAGTGTCCGGGCAGATTGATAATATGGTTGAAAAGGTGTACAAAATACTGTGATTCATAAACTTACCTTTGTAAGTTACTACAAAATTTTATAAAACAGTCATTTAGCCTTAATTAATCTTTTGCACCCAATTCTGGACACTGCAGATTGGGAAGGATATAAAGCCTACAGAGAAGGTGCAGAAAAGATTTATGAGAATGGTAATGGATAAGAATATATGGATATATTGTGAAAGCTGGGGTTGTCCTTCTTAAAGAGAAGCATGAGAGGAGATTTCCTCGAGGTGTTCAAAATCATTTCAGGCACAGAAAGAGAGAAACTGTTTCCATTGTCAGAAAGGTCAAGAACCAGAGAACACGGATTTAAGTGGTTGGCAAAAAATCAAAGACAACATAAGGAAAAACATTCTCACAGATCAGTTGGTTACCATTTGGAATGTACTGCCTTTAAGGGAGGTAGAGGCAGATTTTAACTGTGGCTTTTAAAAAGGAATGAAATAAATACCCAGAGGAGGAAAATAGCAGAGAAAGGGCAAGGGAGTAGGGCCAGATAAATTACACCTGTAGAGAGCTGACATGGGTTTGATAGGTTTAATGGCCTCCTTCTGTGCTGTAAACATTGTATGACTCTTAGATCACTGGTAGTGAGTGTTCTAAATTCTAAGACTGGTGTACAAGGGAGGATAAGAGGAGGCGGCAAATAGTATTTTCCATTAATGTTACGTGCTTAGGATCTTTGCCATTTAATTTTGTGTTGAAAAAAGCAGTTGCAGGAATATCTGGTCAATATTCCTAATGGCTCTTCAAATCAATGTTAGTACAAGCTTCAGTTTGTTTTTGTTCAACTTTTTTTATTCATTCATTGGATATGGGTTTCGCTGTCCATCACTAGTGGCCCTTGCTCTGAAGGCATGTGAGAGTCAAATTGCTGTGGCTCTGGAGTCACAGGTAGGCCTGACCAGGTAAGGACAGCAGATTTCAGATGGCAGACATGAGAGAACCAAATGGGTTTTTCTGACAATCAACAATGGTTTCATGGTCATCAGTAGATTCTTACTTCCAGATTTCTTTAGTGAATTCAAATTCCATCATCTGCTATGGTGAGATCCAAACTCGGGTCCTCAAAACATGAACTGATTTTCTAGATTAATAGTCTAGCGACAATATTACTAGGCCATCGTTTCCCTCAAATAGAGTGAGAGAAAGCTAATGAGAGAAAAACAATAGGCAGAGCAGAGGTCATGTAATTGTGAGACAGAGAATTTGAAAATGGAGTCTGCTTATTTACAATGGCTAGTCTTCACATGCTTTCAAATTGTTCTAGATTTAAGGTGACATCTTTCAGTAAGTTTGTTTGAGCTGGGGCCAATTCAGAAATGTAAACAGAAAATGCTATCATACTATCATCAACCTGAAACATTAGTGCTGTTTCTCTGTCCACAAAACCTGTCTGACCGATTTAATATTTACAGCATTTTCAATTCTTATTTCAGATTTCTAGCAGTATTTTGCTGTGGTACAATTCATGAATATCCTGTTTGTGTTGTTTATATTGCCACACAAAATCAAATTGTCACACATTCAATTCTTAACTAGAAACAGTGTGAAATTATAACACCCTGCCGCCACCCCCTCTCCCCAGTCCCACCAGAGGGTCCAGCAGAAAGTCAATGGACATCTGGCTGGGCTGCTGAATCACCTGTAGGGGCTCCTGCCACAACAGTGTCACAAAATCCTGCCCATAGAAAGATTTACTGCACTAAAGGAGGACATTTGTCTCATTGAGTTGATGCTATGCAGCCTAATCCTACCTTTCAGCTTGGTCTGTACTCCCTTAGGCACCTCATTATCTTTTAAATGCCATGAAGTTTCTGTCTCTAACTCCCTTTCAGGCAGTGAATTTCAAACCCCCAACCATGCTCTGGGTTAAAGACAATACTCCCTAACTCCCCTCCAATCTTTCTACCAATTACTGATCTTTATGACTATGAAAATAGACCCTTCTATCCATCTTATCTAAGCCTCAGAATTTTAACCTCAACTAAATCTCCTTTTGATCTTTTCTGTTCCAAAGAAAACCATCCCAGCTTATCTTATCACAGTTAAAATTCACCATTCCCAGCAATATCCTCATAAATCTCCTTTGTACCTCCCCTAGTGAGATCCCATTATTACTGTAATGAGGTGACCACGATATGTATTTATACTAATATAAATAGGATATGAAAGGTATATACACATTGCTAGAATATTTTGGGTATATACGATAAGAAAATGAGAAATAGGAGAACTAGAAGACAAGATGGCCCCAGCGCCATTCAACATGATCATAGCAGATCTTCAACCTCAAATTCACTTTCGCCCCTGCCTCCTTTGGATGTGAATCATCCAATTGGCTTCAAGTGCCCACACCAGCAGGAAAACTAGAGTGTTTCCTGCTGGCGCTAGCAGCACTAAGCAGGCCCCATTCACCCTGTTCTAATTGGCCAGCCCACTCCCCATGGGAATCACACTGATATTCGAATGGCGTCTGATTCGCTGGAGTTGGAAATCAGCTGTTAGTCCTGACAAATGGGAGCAGTATTTAAGTGCTTCTGGCAGCACCTTATTTCAGTAAGCATCATGGCTGCAAGAAGATCTGCCCCAAGTTTTTTGGATGCTGATGTAGCTGGATGCGGAATGTCAATGAGGAGCAAAGGGCCGTCTTGTTTCCAAGAGTTGAGAAGAGACGACCTGCCAATAAGGTGGCTAATGCTGGAATGCAGTGGCAGAAGCAGTCTATTGCATCAGTGTCCCAATGTGCACAGCATTTCAGCACCTAAAGAAGATGAATGACTTGTTCTGAGCTGCAAGGGTGAGTATTCACTTGTTCACCCTGGCATCGCTCCTGTTCCTAGCCTCTGGCAGCTCACCTTAAACCCTTACAAACATCTGAACTACTAGCACCTTCCTGAAACACCCTCCCCATCTCCCCCAATCCCACACCCTCCCTTCCAGTAATCCCTATTGCTGTCCCTCACAGGCTTGGCCCATTGCCCACACATGTCGACTGTTGTCAAACCTCCCATACCCACCAGGCCACCTCTCATAAAGTGCTCTTTTTGTCCCTAGGACAAGATGGCCCACAACATGAAGGGACACGGGAAGATGGGTGGATGCTTGCCACAACTATCCTCCGCCGCTTTGAGAAAAGGTTATTAGTAATCAACGGGGATGCCACTAAATGAGCAGTGGCCGACTACAAGGTCAGAATGCCCTGAGGAAGTGAGAGCCCAATTCATCTTTATCTAGATTACCTATTTCAAGAGTGTCTATCAATTGCTACACCCCTGATATGCTCATTAATTGATCCTACATCATTTCTCTTCCAGGATCTCCATCACATGAGGCCGAGCAGCCCTTGTCCAAACCCTTAGTGCACACAAGATTGCAGCTCCATGGAGGACACCGAATTCTTGGCACAGCTTTCACCAGCACCATCCACCAGCATGGGAGGCACTCACCTTGGTGGGGCACGTTAGCGAACAGGCTTCTGGGGCACACCTCACAGCTGCTGATGCACATCGGATGGAGGTAGGAATTTCCAAATGAGCCAACATTCGGAGGTCTGCTGGCTCCCAGGAACCCGGTGCCCCCAAGGCAGATGATGATCCTCTGGAAAAGGTCATCTGAGCACTGATGCAGATGCAAAAGCATAGCCAAGCTTTACAGGAGGGGGTCTCGGCAACATTCCTGAACTTGCAAGGCTATCTGAAGGATTCCAGATTCACAGTAAATGGTGCCACTGTAAGGGTGGCTACTGCAGTGGAAAACCTGGGACAAGATATCCTTCTGATTCCTCCCCTCTGATATCAGTGCATCTTCAGGGAAGTAGGCAGAAAAGTTAAAGTTTATTTATTAGTCACAAGTAAGACTTACATTAAGACTGCAATGAAGTTACTGTGAAATTCCCCTAGTTACCACACTCAAGCACATGTTCAGGTTAATGCATCTAACCAGTATGTCTTTCAGACTGTGGCACTGTGTCACCTGTAACACCCACGTTGGCCAGGCCCTCCAGAGGACATTTTCCAAGGGCATCACAGTCCAGAGGGGATGAAAAGCAGAAGGCCACCTCCACTTGTGATGTGAAATCTGAAGGAATACCTAAAAACAGCAGACGGGAATGTAAGACTAGATAGATGCAGAACCACTGAGCTGGCATGGTGCAGTCTCACAGCTTTAGTTTGGGAGAAGAGGGCGCAAAATGTTAAGTTTTGCTAATAAACCAATGGTGTGAGGTTAGTCTCAGCAGTGAGCAGGGGATATTCTGTCTCGAGCTCAGACCTCTTGATCTTCACACAGGCCCTACCGCCTTACCCTCAAGTGGGAGACCATGAGTGTCTTAGACATTGGCTCCTTGTCGTCGGCCACCTTGCCAGCAGACCTGCTGACGCTGCCAACCCAGGCCAATCATCTAAGTGTGATATAATGGTGATTGTTGTAGTGGGAGCACAGTTCGTAGAACAGGGGAAAAGTTTGAAAGGGGGGATGAGATAGGGGCAGGAGGAAGGGGGTAGAGGGTTGGAATAATGGAGGAGAATAAGAGGTGGAGGAAGGGGGTTATAATGGGTTGGAGGAAGGGGGAAAATAAGAGTTGGAGGGAATAGGGTTGGAGAAAGGGTGGTGAGAAAAAGGGTTAGAGGAAATGGGGGGTACAATAAGAGAGGGCAGTGGGGATTGAGCTGCAGAACAGATATTCTCTTAGGTGAAAAATATGGAAGCTATGAGGATTGCACTGGTCCATCACATTGTAGGACCCTGCTCATGCACCATCTATCCATTGGTGCTCCAGCTCCTCCTCAGTCTCCTCCTTGACTCCATCCAGGTCCGCCTGCTCCTCCTCTGATGAGGCTGCCTGCTCCTCCTCTCTCCTCCACCATGTTGCCTCACTGTTCTGAAGCCACAGCAATTGACCATAGTCTGCTTGACCCTCTGGGGGCTGTACTATAGAGGCATGCCACAGTGGTCCAGACATCAGATCCGCATCTTCAGAAAACCTATGCACTGCTTGATGACACTTCTGGTGGTAGGGTGGGCTTCATTGTAGCTGGTTTCTGCCTCAGTCTTGTGCCTCCACATAGGCATCATTAGCCATGACCTTAGCGGGTAACCCTCATTCACTACAAGCCAGCCCCTCAGCTGAGGGTTTCCACTGAAGGCATCTTGAAGGGAGCTTCAAGTGTGCCAGAATGAATGTGTTGTGTACATGCACTGACAAGCATGATGTTCAGCTGGTGTCACACACAAGCTAGATGTTTGGGGAGTGGAACCCCTTCCTATTAATGAAGGGTACCCCCTGCTGAGACAATGCTCTCATGTGTGCCGTTGATCGTTCCCTAGACTGGGGCATCCTAGTTATGCCACTAAATCCTGCAGCCTGGCATCCAGGTTGGCCTGGCACAGGTTGAAGGAGGTGTAGTCTGATACCTGGGCATTTGTCATCTTACAGATGCACCTGTGCGTGCAAGATTGAGAGATACTGCAAAGGTCCGTGCTCGATTTCAGGAATGAACCAGTGACAAAAAGTTTTAGGGCAGCAGTGACTTTTACAGCCACTGGAAACAGATGTGCTCTTCCATCTACTGGTGCCAGGTGTACAAGTACCTGACACAGGTGCCATACTGTGTATCTTCAAAGGAGGAGTCGACAGCAGCACATGTTGTCCGACAACTTGTGATAAGATCAGCACCTCCTGAAGACAGATAGTGTTGCTGTTTTCTTACCCTTTCCTCACCCTGATGGTCTGCTGGCACTTGAGCCTCTGAGGCAGCCCCTTGATCTCACAGGACCAGCTACTGTGGTGCAGGGTCAGGCCTAGGCTGACCTTGGTGCTCTTGCCACCTCTTCTATGCCTTGATGGCAGTCATCAGAAATATAACAAGCTGACATGGCCACAACTGATATTTATCTCAAATCTGTGAGTAGTTGGAGGAGAGTGAAAGAGAGAGAGAGAGAGAGAGAGTCAGCAATGTAATCCATCTTTTGACACTTCTGTCCTTTCTACGCCCTTTGTGATCCAATGTTTGAAGGCTGACCAACTCTCATCATTCTCAACATTAGAGTAGTTGCTGTCCACATCAGCGAGCTTGCACACTTATGGACACTACCCTATGGCCCTTCAACTGGCTACATGGACTCTAGATTATATCCAGAGGCATCCACTGTTATCAGACATGATACATACCATAATTGATTAAGTGAAGGGAAGGATGATGCCACAACACATTAACCAACAGTATAAGCCCACTCTTCGAGATTAGTTGGAATTGGTTATGAATTTGGAGCATCTGACAAGATGTGGTTTCAATGTTATGCCTGTTATTAGTTGTAACTGTCTTTGATTGGGGCCTTCGCATTTGGTCGAGCATGCAGTGAGCTACCATTGAATCGTCTATGCTGGGTGCTATGGCATTCCAATTTGAATTGAAAAAGGTGGTGGGGAATGATTGCTTCCCAAAAAAACCTTTTTAATGATGTTACCATTTGATCCAGGAAGGGGCTCTGTTCCCTTAAATTGTACTCCTATCATTACCAGAAGACTATTCATCTGAGACAGACATGCACAATCCAACAAGGCCAAAACTGCATCAGGAATCTCCATTCTTTATTTTGTTGATCCATTATGGCCCTTATTGAATTCCATGGTGTATTCCTCCTTAGGCTGATTTTCTTGTCTTTTAATCCTGTCAAAATATCCCTTATTTACCATCTCACTGTTTAGCAGAAATAGACGTCTTCTATTAACAAAATGAAAATCATTTAAAATTTGAACAGCTCAATTTAATTTCCTCTTAATATTCTCCTTTCTAATAAATAAGCCCAATATAACTTATAGTTTTTCCTCAATCATATTTTTTTTAATTCTTTCATGGGTCATTGGTCAGTGTAACTGCCCAAACCAGCATTTGTTGCCCGTCCCTAACTGCCCTTCAATTGTTGTTTACTAGGCCAGAGGGCAGTTAAGATTCAACCACAGTACTTGGGGGATCAGTACTCTGGAATCACATGTAAACCAGACCAGATAAGGGATGGTAGATTTCCTTCCCTCAAGGGTATTAGTGAACCTGATGTGTTTTTACAATAGATGATAGTTTCATAATCACCATTACTGAGACTAGCTTTCAACTGCAGAATTATTAACTGAGTTTTAAATTCCACCAGCTACCATGGGATTTGAACTCATGTCCTCAGAGTCTAGGCTCTTGGATTATTTCTCCAGTGATATTGCCATTATGTTACCATTTTCTCCGAAATCCACATGTCATTGGTATCACATTAGTGAATCTCTACTCTCTCTATATTGGGTTCTTTAACTCAGTTGGCTGGACGGCTGGTTTGTGATGCAGAACAATGCCAACAGTGTGAGTTCAATACTTGTGCTGGTTGAGGTTGGTGATGAAGGCCCATCATCTCAACCATGTCCTTTACCTAAGGTTTGATGATACTCAGGTAAAATCACTGCCAGTCAGCTCTCCCCTTTGAGCTTATAGTCATCTGGGACTCTGGCAACTTTACTTTACCATATTGTACACCTTTCAAAACGTAAGGCACCAATATGCTAACTGTGACCTAACGTTAATTTTATCTATTTGTTCTTATGTTCTAGTCCTTCCTTAGTAAAATTTAAAGTCTGCTTTTCTCCCCAAAGCTTTATCAACTTGTCTTTCCACTTTGAATGATTTGGATTTCTGAACCTCTAAGTTCTCTCTGCTTCTCTAAAATGCATTTAGTCTATATTTATACTTAGTCTATATTTATCCTTCTTGCTGTTTGTAGAGACTAGTATGACACATAAGGAGGCCATTCAGGCCTTCAGGTAAATGCAGAAGAGCAACGTAGTTAGTTTCACTCCTCATATCTGGTTCTTTTTTCCCTTCGAAAGTGACTTTTCTGTCTCAATCATCTTATTTAGGCAGTCCACTCAAATGTTAATCAATAGTTGCATTAGAAGTTTTTCTTCATGATGCCTGTGGTTCTTTTCTGAACCATCTTAAATCCATAATCCCTAGTTATTAATTTTTTGTTCATTCTATATAAAGTCTCATGATTTTAAGCATTTCTATCAATCTTTCTATCTTTCCTCTTATCTCCTCACTTAAAGACCTCTCTGGTCTATTAATGTAATGTTAATCCCTCAAAGCTGGAAATGTTCTAGTGGATTATCATCTCCAAAGCTTTCTTCCTATAGTGTGATACTCAGAATTAAACACAATATTCAATATGGGGACAAACTAGTGTTTTCTATACATTTGCGGCTTGTAAGGAGGATTTTGTTCCTCCACTTCCATGATACTTGCACCTTTTCTGAAATTGTAGCATTTGTTTTGTTATCTCTCTTCATTCCTCCTATCACCTCAATTATTACTCTATTGAACCTATCTACTATTTCCATTAGCCTATCTATGTCCTCTTGAAATTACCATTAATAGTATTTCAAAGTTCTATGTCATCTGCAAATTTTGAATTATTCCTCGGGACCTTCAACATTAAGTCAATGATGTATCATAATATAAACTGAAGAGTACAATTTTCCCTAAGCTGGATTCAAGAACCTTCACTATCCTGTCATGTCAACTTAGTTTTGTGTGTTGAATGCAACTTGAGATCAGGTGTGGAAGTATCATGATGTCCTGCTTCAATAAACTAATGAACTAATTGGGTCATCTAGAAGTTGAGGATGTTAGTGTCATCTGTCTTTCTAACATATATGGTAGTAGGGTGACTAATTAAAACAACACTTCCCATTTATTCTTAAAGGATAATGTTGGCGCAAAACATAGAAAAAGATGTGTTAACTGTCACAGACATTTATTATGTTGAGTAATGCAATTAAGAATCTGGCTTGCCATTAATGATCAGAAGAACAGACAATACTGGGATCATAGCATAATAGAAAAATCATGAAAAGAAAATGGTATTACAATGTTGCTTATATTCACTGAGCACACCAAAACAAATACAAAAAAAAACCTTTGATGAGAAGAGATTCAAGATATATCGATGGCCACTGATTCTATTTAGCATCACTTACCTGGGAAAATGGAATGATAATAATTGAATTTTGCTCAGGAATGCTCCATGGAGATTGTAACCAAATTACTAGCACATGAACCACCCTGACAACTACAATCCTGAAGCTACATCCTTCATCTCACCTAAAACCCAAAGTTATATAGGTGTCACTTATTTCTACTTGTTGATGACAAAAAGAAACTGTGTGGTATCTTGCCTAGGAAAGGTGTAGGGAACAGAGAGATAACGGAGAGGGAAAGATTTTTTTTGGGGGGGTGATGGTAGTGAATATACCAAACTGACAGCTTACCCGCTCAATACACCAAGAACCAGATTTAAAACGAAGAAGGATCCAAAGATGACCAGGCTCACAAAATAGACCCAAGGTAGCTCATAGCCCATGGCATCCTGCATCTGAAAAGATGAAGGAAGGTTAACAGAGAGAAAAGAGTTAACAGATCAAAAGCTAGAAGAATAAAGAGATTAAAGGCTCATAGGAAATGCTGCACTTTTAGACAAACACTGAAATTTAAAGACACGCATCTCATTATACAGATGTAAAAAGAACATGATACAACTTCATGCAAATCATAAAATATATTCTTATAATTATATGTAGCATTCCTATTTATATTTATATTATTGATACAGTGCCCTATCTGATAGAAATACCTCAAATGTATTTCACATCATGAACTATTTTTCAAACTGCAATAGCAATTATTATGCAGATAATTAATAATACTGTTACTCAGGTGATAATATTTATCATGCAGGTCCTCTAAGTACTTTTCTTTCCTCTCAATCCATTGATCTGCATTTACTTCTGAAACACAAATTTTTTTTGTCTTTGTTTTTAAGAACATAAGAAATAGGAGCAGGAGTAGGCCATCTAGCCCTTCGAGCCTGCCCCGCCATTCAATAAGATCATGGCTGATCTGTCGTGGCTCAGTTCCACATTCCCGCCCTCTCCCCATAACCCTTATTCCCCTTGCTTATCAAAAACCCATCAACCCGCATCTTCAAAATATTTAGCGAGGCATCCTCCACCACTTCAACAGGCAGAGAATTCCAGAGATTCACCACCCTTTGAGTGAAGAAGTTCCTCCTCAGCTCCGTTCTAAACTGCCCCCCCTTTATCTTGAGGCTGTGCCCCCTAGTCCTACTGTCCTTTCTGAGCGGGAAGAGTCTCTCCACCTCTATCCTATCCATCCCATTCATCATCTTATATGTCTCAATGAGATCTCCCCTCATTCTTCTAAACTCTAACGAGTGCAAGCCTAGTTTATTTTAATGGACCAAACTTTTTGCATGGCAGTGTTTCTCACCCAGCCACCAAAAAGGTTGGTGGATCACAACAGCAGGAATGTTAATTGGCTACAGGCAAGATTTTGTCTCCTCAATCAGGAGGAAGTCTGACTTCAAAGTGCTGTTGGACAACCACAACCAGGTAAGTCTGGGTTCTTTCAGCAGGAATGGAAGAGAATATCCAGAGGGGCAGGAGGAAGGGGAAGACTTTGAGATGGAGGGCATCAATATGGAAAGGGGGCCATTCTTGTCTGTCTGAGATCTGAACAGGCTTATTGGTCTGGCATTCCGTCCACACACCCCAACCTGAAATAAAGTGGCCTTTAAGTGGCTGATAGTTGAACACTAATGCAATTGGGCTAATGGCATGCAGGCTACCCTCAGCCTGATCTATCCATAAAATTGAGGATTGGTTGGGGGTGGGTAAGTAGGCAGTAGGAAGGCTACCCAGTGAATCTTATGGACCTCCAAACCAACCAGCGGGGCCCGTAAAATTCTATTCTGTGTTTCAGTTGAGTGGCAATCTCCAGCATAAATTTCCGTACGAATTACTGATGTTCCAATTTTTGATTTATTAGCTTATAGATCAAGATGTTAAAAAATACAAAGTGCGCTATGAAAACACTGGGGGGAATATTCACACATACTTCTATATTTTATGGAGCAATCTTTCTCTCGAAATCATCACACGAATAGTTAAAAAACACTTGAAATTTACTTTAGCATCTGCCTCATCCTTAATTTGTTCTTTTTTAATATTCCGAACAAAATTTATTGAACAACATAAACTCGTCATTTCTATCATTAAAATATATTAATTTGTACTAATTTAAAAATCAAGCAATAAAATTAAAACATTAAAAAAATGTTCAACTGTATTTTTCTGTGATACCTTATTATATTTGTAGTACTCGTTGCAGGATAAAAGGATAGAAAATGATAGGACATGTGTTTTGGGTGAAGTAACAGGTTTATTAGGTAGCTGTTTATTCCATAGTGGTTCAATCTAGACTGAATAAAGTCCGTGAAGTAGCTGATAATATCACAGACTGGCTATGTAACCAAACCCTTAAAGGGAGCATGCAACACATAATAACTCTAATATATAACATCCCACCACCCGCCCCCTGCCCCCCCAACTACCATTTTCTTTCCAACTTCTTTCTAAAGTCCCAGAACAATGAATAACTATGATATGCTTACATCGTCATCAGAAACGTAATGTGATGGAAACATAGAAACACAGAAATATAGGAGCAGGAAGAGGCCATTCAGCCCTTCAAGTCTGCTCCACTATCTATTATGAATATGGCTAATCATCCAATTGAATAGCCTGATCCCACCTTCCCCGAAATTCTTTGGTCCTCTTCACCCCAAGTGCAATATCTAACTGCTTCTTGAAAACATACAGAAAGAAGTTGAGGCCAAAACATTATAGTAGCAAATTCCATAGGCTGACCACTCTATGGGTGAAGAAATTTCACCTCAACTCTGCCCTAAATGGTCTACTCCGTATCCTCAGACTGTGACCCTTGATTCTGGACCTGTATAATCAGGAACATCCTTCTTGCATTTGCAAGTCCTGTTAGAATTTTACATGTTTCTATGAGTTTCTCCTCATTCTTCTGAACTCCATTGCATACAATCCTAACCGAGTCAACCTCTTCTCATACATCAGTCCTGCCTTCCCAGGAATCAGTCCAGTAAAACTTCTCTGCACTCCCTCCAGAGCAAGAACATCCTTCCTCAGATAAGGACCATAACTGCACACAATACTCCAGGTGTGGCCTCACCAAGGTTCTGTATAATAGCAGCAAGACATCTCTCCTCCTGCACTTGAATTTGCTCTCTATGAAGGTAAACATACCATATGCCTTTTTTACTGCCAGGTGCACCGACATGCTTGCCTTCAGTGACTGGTGTACGAGAACACCCAGGTCTCATGGCGTATTCCTGACTCCTAATTAATGGCCATTCACATTGTAATCTGCCTTCCCACTTTTGCTATCAAAAGCTCACATTTATCTAAATTATACTGCACCTGCCATTCATTTGCCCACTCACTCAACTTGTCCAAATCACATTTAAGGGTCTCTGCATCCTTCTCACAGTTCACCCTCCCACCCAGCATTATGTCATCTGCAAATTTGGAGATTTTATACTTAGATTTCTCATCTAAATCATTAATTTATTTAGTAAATAGCTAAATCCCAACACTGATCCCTCTGGTACCCCACTAGTCACTGTCTGCCATTTGGAAAAAGACCTGTTTAATCCTAGTCTTTGTTTCCTGTCTGGCAACCAGTTTTCAATCCATCTACACACTACCCCCAACCCATATCCTTTAATTTTACATGCTAATTTCTCATGTAAGGCTTTGTTGAAAGCCTTCTGGAAGTCCAAATAAACCACTGGCTCCCTCATCAACTCGACTACTTACATCTGCAAAGACTTCCAGTAGATTTGTCAAGCATGATTTCCCTTTCATAAATCAGACTCTGTCTGATTCTGCCACTGTTTTCCAAGTGTTTTACTATTAAATCTTGATAATGGATTCTAGAATTTTCTCCAATACCGACGTCAGGCTTACTGGTCTACATTCTCTGTTTTCTCTCAACTTCCCTGTTTAAATGGCAGGGTTATGTTAGCTACCCTCCAATCTTAGGAACTGTTCCAGAGACTTCAATCCCGGACCTGCTAATTAAATGGAAATACTGATTTTCATATTGTAATCAGCTCCGCACCAATTTCTGCTGCAGTGCTGATTACGCTGGAAATCTTAGGCTGGGAGATGTGCCAAGTGCCATGGCACCCAGCAGGAAGCCTGCGAAACGGCCTCCACTGATGTCTCTCAGCCCGCTTGTTGGATTGTATGTCAAAGTTTTGGGAGAGATTAGTAGAGCTGGTGAGTTGGCTAGGCAGAATTTAAGAGTGCCATAGCATGTGATGAAAAGAAAAGCAGATAAGAGATTGGAAATATGTGATTTTCTTAGTAGAGAGAACATATTAGTATTATTACCAGTGGTGGGTGACCCATTAAGAGCAAGAAAATTAAATGAGGTGAATCATTTGATAAGAACGCCAGGTAGAAGGAAGCCTTAAGAGTGTGTCATGTGACTTTCCTTCCATCACAAGATCAGAAGTGGGGATGTTTCCTGATTTTTGGACAATGCATTTGCAACTCCTCAGATATTGAGGCAGTCTATATCCAAATGCAGCAAGATCAGGACAATATCCAGGCTTGCATTGACAAGGTGTGAATTACATCTATGCCACACAAGGGCAGGCAATGACAATCTTGAAGAACAGAGAAAATAAACCATCATCCCTTGACATTCAATGGTATTACCATCACTGAATCCCACTGTTAACATTCTGGGGTTACCATTGATGAGAAATTGAACTGGGCAAGCCATATAAACACTTTGGTTACACGAGCAGGTCAGTGATTGCAGCAAATTACTGACTTCCTGATTCCACCATTTACAAGACACATATCAGAGACTATTCTCTACTTCCCTAGAGAGTGTGGCTCCAACAACAGTCAAGGTATAGATCCCAGACACTCATATCTATCACCTTATGCATTGAGTCCTTCTATCACTAATGCACTGCAGTAATTCACCAAGAATCCTACTACAGCACTTTACAACCCATCATCTCTACCATTTAGAAGAACAAGATCAGCAAATGCATGGGAACATCACCATCTGCAAGTTCCTCTCTTGGCTTGGGACTATATTACTGTTACTTTATGCTGTTGCCTCAAAATACCTTCCAAACAGCGATGTGGGAGCACCCACAACAGATGGACTGAAATGGTTGAAAAAAAGCAGTTCACCACCACCTTCTCAAAGGCATTTGGAATGGCCATGCTGTTCGAATGTAACGGGTGACTTTGTATTGGATATAATGTGACCAATGGTAACAAGCTGTAAGGATCAGCTGATCCAGTAAACCATGGAACCGATTACAGAATGATGTAACAGTTGGCTGACCAGCTGATTCACTATGAATAAGAATTTGAAACTGTGGAAAGCTTGATGTAGCCCAGGGCGAGGCCCCAAGTTTGGAGTAATGAAATTTCTTTATTAAACCCTTTCTTTGAATTATAGGTTGGAGTAAGTTTTGTTATATTTTTATTTGAACAGTTTCTTCTGAAGAAACATTGGTAGCAGAGAAAAACTCATCGTTACTTGGTGTTTGTTTTCGAAAAAGTGCTACAACCAGAAGGTAGAAGTAAACCAATGGGATTTAATTGTCCCCTTGTCTTTTCAGGTGCTGAACCATATTGGCAATGGAAGGCAGAGGTGGAACTGTAGACCTTTGTCACCATGATACTGAAAAAAAGGCAAGGTATGGCATTAGCTTTATTACTTCCAATTAGGAGCAAGTTAAGAAGCAAAATATTCTCCAATTGGACAGCAGGTACCCTAAATAGAGAAGAAGGGCTACAGCTCCTGCTACAATACTTCGATAAATTTTGCAAAAAAGATGAGCTCTTGGAAAATTATGAAGGATGGATCATGTTTGACAGGATTAGAAGACAAGATACCCAGTCCATGGAGGAATATATTATGGATTTTGATAAGGGCCATAACAGGCTAATGAAATTAGAGATTCCAGATGCAGTACTGGCCTTTAAGTTGCTGTACTGTGCAAGTCTGTCGCAAATGGATACTCTTTTAGTAATGATTGGAATACAATTAAGGGGAACAGAGCCCCTCTTTGGTCAAATGTTAGCATCATTAAAAAATTTTTTTGGGAAACAATCCTTCCCGTCATCTTGTTCAATACAGACTGGAATGCCACAGCGCCGAGAAGGGAGGAGTCAATGAGGACTCAACCGCGTGCCAGACCAAATGGTGCATTAAGGCCATTAAACAGAGACAGTTATGTTAATAACAGACCTAGTATTGAAAATAGTTATAACCGATTTGAAAATGGAGAAAGACAACGCACATGGGAAACTGATAAAAGGCACTTAGATCGAAGGGATGCTGGAGGGATTGTGAATTGCTGTTTCCAATGCGATTCCCCTTTCAACTACATTGCAAATTGCCCGAAAAGAAGAAATTGTGTCTTTGAAACCACATGTGACACAGAATATTTGGAAACTGACAGTGACGAGGATAAGGACAGGAAGACATTGTTCTGGTGGCAGAAAAGTTGAGTACCATAATAAGTGTTCTGATGATAGACTCTTTGGCTGTGATGTTTTAGATAGTGGATGTACATCCACTGTCTGTGGCCAAGATTGGCTAAATTGTTATTTAGAGTCTCTTGATCATAAAGATCAAAAGAAAAGAACATGATAGTTCCACCTGTTTTAGATTTGGCGATGACAACACTTCAACACCTTCCAAAAGAGCTATATTTCCTGTAGGATTTTGGGAATCAGTTTATAAGTACAGATGTAGTTTCCAGTGGTATACCTTTGTTGTTAAGCAGATCTGCGATGAAGGGAGATTGGATGACCATCGATTTGAAACAGGATAAAGACGTGGTATTTGGGAAAACTGTGGACCCACATTTTACAAGATCTGGCCATTATTGTCTTCCTTTAAGTGAACTGAAATTATCAGACCAAAGGATTCATGATGCATTAGTGTCGCTAACAGACAACAGCATGATGGACAAAAAGAAGATTATTCTGAAACTCCATAAGCAATATGGTCATCCAGTATCACAGAGACTGAGAGCACTGCTGCAGGATGCAGGTGTGCTGGACAAAGGATATAATGATCTTATAGAACAAATATCAGCCCAGTGTGAAATTTGTATAAAATATAGAAGGACACCCCATGTGCAGTTGTGAGTCTACCATTAGCATGAGATTTCAGTAATGTAGAGGTGATGGATCTAAAGATATGGGACAAGGAAAAATTTCATTTGCACTTCATGCACTTCTTAGCATATCCACACTGACTCACAGCAAAGACCATTTTAGATAAAATCATGACCCACTGGATTGGAACAGGATTGGGGGCACTGTCTAAATTTTTGATGGACAATGGGGGTAAATTTGCAAATGCTGAGTTTCAAGATATGTGTGAAAATTTGAACATTAATGAAGCAGAGAGCCCATTCAGCAATGGCCTCTGTGAAAGGAATCACATGGTTATAGATGACGTCTTGCATAAAATTTTGGCGAATTAACCGAGCTGTAAATTGCAGGTTGTATTAGCATGGGCAGGGCACGGCAAAAATTCTTTACAGATGGTGGGGGGCTATCGTCCATACCAAATGGTATATGGGAGGAATCCAAAGTTGTCATCAGTATTAACAGATCCTCCCTTGGTACTAGAAGGGACAAGCGTTAGCTCTATGTTTTCTGCACACCTAAACGCTATACATGCAAGGAGAAAGGCTTTCATTAAGGCTGAGGTTTCAGAATAGATAAGAAGGGCCCTAAGACATCGCATAAGACCATTGGGGGTATACTTTGAGAAAGGCAATAGGGTCTACTATAAAAGAGAGAGCAAAAAAGAGTGGAAAGGGCCCAGGAAAGTGAAAGGAATGGACAGCAAGGTAGTTATATCACAACACGGTAACCAGACAATTTGAGCCCACTCTTCGAGAGTAGTGGGAATTGGGTATGAATTTGGAGTATCTGAGCAAGATGCAGAAGGGCAGGGTGCACCTTGTACCTCACATGCACATATCCTGAACTATTATGAAGATCAGTCAACTATAGATGAGAGAGATTCTAATGATCAACAAAGTACCAGTGAAACAGAGGATGAAACTGCTACTTCAAAGGTTCAGCTACACAAAGTAAGCATAGTGATATCATACATACCAGAAGGGTCAAGCGAGTGGAGTTTTGCCGCTATAATTGGGAAAGCAGGAAAGGCCTCAGGGAAGCACAAACACTGCCTCAACATCCAACAGCAAGAAGCCAAAGTTATAGATTGGAAAAATGAGGTGGACAAATGGAAACAAAAAAAGTGAAATCTAAATCCTGAGGATGAGACAGTAACCATTTGTGAACCCAGGAAAAGGTCACGAATCTATGACCAAAGTTGTGTCAACAGAGAACAGTGGCCTGAGAGTACCAGCCCTGACAGAAACAGGAATGGCAGTAGAGGCCAGAGTTTAATGAGGAAGGCTAGGAATCAAACTAATGATAGGAATAGGAGTAGAAATCCCCATGATAAGGAAGTATTGATAGCTGCAAACAAAATGGAGCTTACGGTAATAATGATAGGCCAAACAGAGAGAGATGGACTGGTGGAAAGAGTTTGGGACGCACACTGAGGTACCAGATGAAGAGCAGCCTGCTTTGTCTCATAGGTTGGCTTGCACAGAGAAAATTTTGCACGCTGGGATGTATAAAGCTAAAGCCAGATAAGCAGCCCTTGGGTTTGAGGAACATTTAGATGGGAGAGACATTAGGGCTGATTCACTCACAGCAAGGAAAGTAACACTGAATTTTTTTTCGCTATTCTAGCATCTAATAATTGGATGTGTAAATCAATAGGTATCAAAGCAGCATTTCTGCAGGATGAAGCATTTCAGAGAAAAGTTTTTTGAGGCCACCCAAAGAGGCAGGTAATACAGACGAAATTGAACAAATGCGGTTAAGTGATACATCAAGGGTTTAGTCTTTCTCTGTACCATCTGTATTGCTGAAGACTACCTGTCACCACTTAAAAGCAGATCCAACAATATTTTACTGGAAGGCTAAAGGAAAATTAGCTGGAATTTTGTGAATCATGTGGATACTTACTATGAGGTGGCACAGAAGAATTTGAAAAAAGGATAATGGAGAAGCTGAAAACAGAATTTAAAGTAGGGAGTCAAGCAGTTGGTGCTTTTTGATATCTTGGTCTTGATATCCATCAAAGTAGTTCTGGTGTAACGATGAGTCAACAGAGATATCTAAACAGTATTGATCCCATTTTCATCACTAGAGAAAGGTCAATGGAAAAAGAGGAATGGGCCAACGAAAAAAAAACAGAATTGTTGAGGAGAATGATAGGAAAGCTAAATTGGCTATGCACACAGACAACACTGGATGGGAACTATAATGTCTGAAAGCTCAGTAATATGTTGAAGCATGCCACAGTCAGAGAGATCTTGCAGGCTATTAAAACACTAAAAAGAAATTAGAGGAATGTGTGATTAAATTCCCAGCACTAGAAGAACCAGAAGATATGAAGATGGTTGTGTTTAGTGATACTTCACATGCCAATCGATTGGATGGACATTCAAGCGGTGGCAGATTCATAATATTCCTGGAAGGTAAGGAAGGAAAATGTTGCCCCTTGGCCTGGGAAGCAAAGAAAATAAAAAGGGTAGTCAAATGTACATTGGCAGCTGAAACCTTAGCATTAGTGGAGGCATTGGATATGGGGCTATATTTGTCTGATACATTAATTTTTTTTATGGGCACATTGGGTAAGAAAGTACCAATTGAGTGTTATGTGGACAATAAATTTTACGGGACAATGTTTACTTAACAAGAAGTGTAACAGAAAAATAACTAAGAATTGATTTGGCCAACATTAAGCAAATGCTGGAAAACAAGGAGGTTTCCAACTTAACTGGGTTGGTGCAAATCTACAGGTACAAAAAAGACGTGCAGGTACTGGAAAGTTATTAAGAATGCTGGAGGATGGCTGTCTTAAATTATTGTGAAAAAATAAAATAAAGGGAATCTGCTAGAATGTAACCAGTGACAAGTTTGTACTGGATGTAATGTGACCAATGGTAACACGCTGTAAGGGTCAACTGACCCAGTAAACTATGGAACCAATTACAGAATGATGTAATAGTCAGCTGATTCACTATAAATAAGAACCTATTTGGAATTGTGGGAAGCCTGGAGTGGCCCAGGGCAAGGCCCCAAGTTTGGAGAAATGAAGTTTCTTTATTAAACCCTTCCTTTGATTTATAAGTTGGAGTAAGTTTTATTATATTTTTATTGCGTGCATTTGAAGGGTTCCTTCTGAAGAAACACATGCCACTGTTATTCATACCCATGAAAGAACAAAACAAAACTAATGGATGTTGCTACTAACAAACTAAAAAATAACGTTTGGGCCAATTGGAGTCAGTGGCAAATACTGATAAAATAAAATACTTTCGTTTTTCCCAACTCTATGCCTTTGTCCAAATCACAGAATAGTTTTTTCATTTACACTAGTGCATAATACTTTCCAACTCTCACATATATCACCTTATGACCTTTCTGACTGCGTTTGTAAATTTTATACCAAATTCTGGCACATTTGTAAGCACATGTTCCAGCAAATGAGCTAGCCTGCCAAACCCATTTTAAGCACATACCTTGAAGCCAGCATATATAAATGAATTTCATCTCATCTAGTTAAATTAGAACCCAATTTGTTTTGGCATCCAGTTTCTTTCTGGCTTTGATTTTCAATTCAAGTCTGGTAAAAATTGGTGCAGGCACAATGGGCTGAATGACCATTTTTTGCACCATAACTTTTCTATGGTTCTATTATTATAAATTATTTCATTGGACCACTGCACATGGTACTGCGGCAATGAAATTTGTGTCCATGACCCGTATATGGAAATTCCAGATCTCAGCCAAGCTGTTAAAAAAGTGCAATAAGGAGGTATTTTTAAAAAATCTATTATTTTGCTAAGCCAATGATTTAGCAAGTCCTGTCAGATTGCTACAATATGTGCTATGCACCAATGTTCTACTCTTCAGAGGAGATAAAGGAAAATGGAGATGGTTAACTTGGCATTTATTGCAAAATCTGTATTTGGTCAATTGTCAAAGAGAACTGAAAATTAGCTATTGATCATCAGTTCTTTTTATGTTGGCTCATCAACGAATAGTATTAGTATCAAAACTTTCCCATATTGTACAGAATGCAATGTCTTTACAGAAACAAATAAAAAACTGCCATCGATTGGGGCCCAGTTGATTGTGGGATCAATATGGTGCCTAGAGTCAGAACTCAATATAGATGAACGTGTTCCTCCCAAAACTGCAGGACGTAACTCAATAAACCTGAGTTGTATACCTTTCATGCTGATTATAGAACCTTAATTTAAAAAGATTGTTAAACTTAGATGCTTTAATTCAATTTTGGAGAGTTAATTTCTTTTCCCTGGATCTCAGATTTCTGCAAATATGGATCTCTTGGCCCTTTTTTCACCAATCCCAAAATCATATTTCAAATTAGCTGAACTGATGCATTCTTTCCTTTCCATCTCAACACAGGTGAGTGATCACATATTCTTAGCGTTCAACAGGTGACTCATAGGCAGAACCATAAGAGTTACATTTTAGTCCTAATTAAAGTTTTCAATATTTCCAGGTCAAATGTGATCATTTTAAATGATTATAGTTATCAAAAAATCTCTCCAGTTGTTACATGGAACATAATTGCAACCATATTCTTTCTCAATATATTTACAACGTCACTGCAATTAACAAGATCTTCATCTTTCCCCATCATATCACAAGTCTATTAAAATTTCCTGATTTTATTATAAATTGTGCATCTGATGAGGTTTGGGTAACTCTTTAACATAAAATATTGCAACGGAACTTTTTTTATTTAGATTATAATTTAGAAATTTCCTAATTGCTCGATGGTAAACGAATATCTTTTGTACCACTGAGTGAAATAGACCAAGAAGGCCTGGCATGTTTGCTGGTTCATGTTAAATTGATTATCTCAACCAGATAAATGGTGAGACACCAGAATTAGTCTTAAGAGTCTGATCAATATTCAGTGACACCTGCTAGAAATCACAAGGATTGGTACTATTTCTGAATCAGGATTGGTTTTGATAGTGTGATCAAATAACTTGCTGAGATTCACAGAAGGTCCAGAGGTTTGTTTTCCTTTCCTATGGAGATGAATCTGCCCCGTTCTTGACACCTTTCTAGGAAAGCAGTTAAAAAAGGAAATTCAATGTACTGGGATTATTAGATATTGGTATTCTGTGTACATATTGAAAATCTGTCAGTCTGTGTTCATGGGGCCATAAGGCGTAGGAGCAGAGATAGGTCACTTAGCCCACCAAGTGTGTTCTGCTATTCAATGAGACTATGACTGATCTGATGTCAAAATCCTTAACTTCCCTTTCTTGTCTTATCCTCATAACCCTTGATTCCAATACTGATTAAAAATCTGTCTCTCTCAGCCTTTAACATAGCACCCAGCATCTACAAGCCTCTGCAGTAAAGAATTCCACTAATTTACTACTCCAAGAGAAGAAATTCATTCTCATCTCTGTCTTAAAAGGGCAACTTCTTATTCTGAGATTATGCCCTTTGGTCACCAACTCTCCCACAAGGGGAAATGACCTCTCAGCAAGCCCCCTGAGCATCCTATGGGTGCAATCTTTCCAGCCCACTTGTGCAGTGGCACCTTGAGCAGTCTGCAACCGGCTTCCCTGGCATGCTTAGTCTCTGCCCCCTCCCCCACCTCCGCCGGGAATCTCCCGAATGCCAAAAGAATTACAGAGTATGGGAAGATTGTGTGCTGTAACTCATTGAAAAAAATGGGAGTGGAAACTTCTAGTTTTCAGACTTTTATGAGACTTATGGGACCATTGCCGAGAGCTCGTACATCATGGGGAAATGCAGTTGGGCCTCCAGGAGAAGCAAGGCCAGGTGATGTCGGGGCATTTGCGACTCAGTCCAGCTGCTATGCTGTCCAATGGCATGACCCAAGGGTCCATTGACACCTGGACGGCGGAGGAAGGGCTTGAGCCCGTGCCGGGGTCTTCCACCCAGAGACTACAGCTGTCACTAGGCCTTCCGAGTCCCTCCTTCCTGACACCTGTGCATCTCATGGGCAGTGGGATGAACAAGGTGGCACAGTATACCTGTGACACCAGGAAGTCAACCAGGGCTCTCCAGCTCCCAGCCCTCCAGGGACACCTGACAAGGGCATTACAGGCCATGGGACGCAGAACGCAGCACATTGTCTCCACCTCAGATGAACATCTTGGAGCAGGGGCGTGGGTCACCTAGACGTAGTGATAGGCCTTGTAAGATTAAGAAATTGTAGAGTCACCAAGATGGCATGTATAAAGACTGTACTAGTTAGGTTTAGGAAAATAGACTCTGTTTAGGATCATGCATACCGGTTATACTGCATTGTTAAATATCACCACATACTGTTATTGCACTGTTAGTTTCACCAATAAGTGTTATTACACTCCACATCAGTGACTGACCTGTCCGTGATTTAATTTGATTTATTATTGTCACATGTATTAGAATACAGTGAAAAGTATTGCTTCTTGTGCACTATACAAAGCATACCGCTCATAGAGAAGGAAATGAGAGAGTGCAGACTATAGTGTTACAGTCATAGCTAGGGCGTAGAGAAAGATCAACTTAATGCAAGATGGCAGCAGGGAAAAAGCTGTCCTTGAATCAGTTGATATGTGACCTCAGACTTTTGTATCTTTTTCCTGACGGAAGGAGGTGGAAGAGAGTATGTCCAGGGTGCATGGGGTCCTTAATTATGCTGGCTGTTTTGCCAAGACAGCAGGAAGTGTAGACAGTGTCATTGGATGGGAGGCTGGTTTGCATGATGGATTGGGCTACATTTCGTGAACTTTTGTAGTTTTCTTGGACAGAGAAGGAGCCATACCAGGCTGTGATAGAACCAGAAAGAATGCTTTCTATCATGCATCTATTAAAAGTTGGTGAGAGTCCTAGCTGACCTGCCAAATTTTCTTAGTCTTCTGAGAAAATACAAGCGTTGGTGGGCTTTCTTAATATAGCATTGGCATGTGAGGACCAGGACAGGTTGTTGGTTATCTGGACAGCTAAAATCTTGAAGCTTTCGGCTATTTCTACTTCCCACTTCCCACAAAGGACCGGACCCTAGCCGCATAAAGAGGAGCTCAGAGTGTCATCCTGTGTGGGAGAGGTCCTTTGGCCCACCGAGTATGCGATCCCCATTTCACTGGGATGGAATAGCAGTCAGCCAGAGCTGAATGATGGAAGGGTGCCATCGCCATAGTGTGGCCGCACTCTTAAGTGACCCCTCCAGGGTTCACTCAGCAGCTGGGGGGACACGCAATACCTGTTTCCAGCCAACATCGCCCTCCGAGCTAAAGCCTCCCAGAATGGCACAAACACCTTCACATCCAACGCCCACGTAAGCCTGCCCCACCCATCACGTATCATCCCCGACCCCCTGCACTCCAGAGGTTAGTGGTCAAAGATACATACCTCCTTGTTCACCTTCATCACTACTGCATCTGCAACAGACTTTTATACAGCAGGTAGTTTTATTGCTAGCATGACGTCTCACCAACAATGTCAGTCAGGTTAGTAAAGTGGCACAATTACGTTTCAACTGCATTAATTATGTTGCGATGCATGCAAATTGATGTTTCGCCCATTTTGGGCACAATCCTCATCCCGCCCAGAAAAAGTGCCTTGTATGGTAAAACCAGAGGGAAAACTGGCACGATTCTCATTTTTGGTTTCTCAAGCATTTTATGACCTTACTATACCAATCTACGGGTGGAACAAAGTTGTAAAATCAATATGTTTCAATATGTCGCCTCTCATTCTTCTAAACTCCAATGAATACAGCTCATCCTACTCAACCTCTCCTCATAAGAAAACTCCTCTATGTGTCATAGCACATTAGAACCCCAATGCACTGTCACCACTGCAGACCTTAACAAATATAATCAAAGTTAATGACTAAACACAACTAATTTAGGATAATCAGTCGAGTTTGTAACATGGCTGGCTCATTTATGCTTGCTAGAAGGACATAAATTCATAAGTCTGTCCTCTGCAAACAAAAGGAATATCTTCAAGCTTTGTGCCTTTTTTGAAACATCCAGGAGGTTGGAGAACCAAGAATTCCCTGACGCTTTCTCCATGGCATTGTCTTGGCCCAACAGAGTCAACTTACAACCAATCAAAACATTTTTCTTCTGTATTATAAATTATGATCATTTGAAATTTGTCATTCTGTTAGGTTAGCAGAGTGGGCAAAGGAGTGGTAGATGGAATATAATGTGGAAAAGTGTGAGGTTATGCACTTTGGAAGGAGGAATGGAGGCATAGACTATTTTCTAAATGGGGAAATGCTTAGGAAATCAGAAACACAAAGTCATTGTTCAAGATTCTCTTAAGAATAACGTGCAGGTTCAATCGGCAGTTAGGAAGGCAAATGCAATGTTAGCATTCATGCTGAGAGGGCTTGAATACAAGGGCAGGGATGTATACGGCTCTGGTCAGACCCCATTTGGAGTACTGTGGGCAGTTGTGGGCTCCATATCAATAGATGGATGTGTTGGCCTTGGAAAGTCCAGAGAAGGCTCACAAGAATGATCCCTGGAAAGAAAAGCTTGTCATACGAGGAACAGTTGAGGACTCTGGGTCTGTACTCATTGGAGTTTAGAAGGATGAGGGGGGATCTTATTGAAACTTACAGGACACTGCGAGGCCTGGACAGAGTGGATGTGGAGAGGATGTTTCTACCAGTAAGAAAAACTAGAACCTCAGGCTAAAGGGATGATCCTTTAAAACAGAGATGAGGAGGGATTTCTTCAGTCAGAGAGTAGTGAATCTGTGGAACTCTTTGCCGCAGAAGGCTGTGGAGGCCAGGTCACTGAGTGTCTTTAAGACAGAGATAGATAGGTACTTGATTAATAACGGGGTCAGGGGTTACGGGAAAATGGCAGGAGAATAGGGATGAAAAAAGTATCAGCCATGACTGAATAGTGGAGCAGACTCGATGGGCTGAGCGGCTTAATTCTGCTCCTATGTTTTATGGTCTTATGCTCCTGCCCATCCTGACCCCAACAACTCCGAGGACCCCTTGGAAGAAGCTGGTGAAGGGACCTTTGAGGTCGGCAATAGTTTTGCGTCAGCTTTCACTTCGCAATTCACCATCCCAGAGATTCTCACATCAGTGGGTCAAGTTAGTGGCGACACATCTGGGTCACTCTCTGGTACACCTGACACATCTGCTGATGGACAACAGGTGGAGAAGGGAATGTCCGAGGCCTCTGGCACAGAGAGGCCTGCCAGAGGTGAGGGCTCAGTTGGCCCCAGGCTACATGCTGGGCCTCTGTGATCACTTCTCCCTCAGTTGTTGGAGTTGCAGCGACAGAGCGAGGGGATGCAGGAGTGCCTGACATAATCAACTGAGAGGCTATTGGGGGGAGTCCCAAAGCTTTCAGGTGAACCAACTATTGTCTGCCTTGTGTGATTCCCAGGCCAAGAGTGCAAGGGTGGCATCTACGATGGAAGCCTGGGGCAGGTGATCCTCACCATGAATGACAGATTTCAGATGATGGCCAAGTCAGAGCAGGCCACAGCACAGTCCCAGAGGGCGATGGCTCAGTCACAGCAGGCCACAGCTGAGGGTCTCGACAGGGTTCTCAAGATTTTGTGGCCCATGACTGAGAGGCTTGACAGCTTGCAGGAGATCGAGCAGGACAGTGCCAAGATAGAGCAGGCTATGGCAGCAGCCTTTGAGAAGGTGGCCCAGTCGCAGAAGGCCATGGTAAACGGGCTGTAGAACATGGCCCAGTCTCAGAGGACACTTGCTGCTGCCATTGACAGGTGGCCCTTGACAGAGCACCATTGCAGAGGGCTAGACTACATAGCAAGAACGCAGGTGGCCCTCCAGGATTGCCTGGGCCAGGTGACACCACACCTTCTGGAGCTCACTACAGAAGAACCGTTTTCCCATTGAGTTATCCGGGGGGCCCACTGGAACCCTGAGGAAGGAGGAAGAGCTTAAGTCTATGCCAGGGCCTTCCAGTCAGGAGACTGTGGCTACACCTTCTGACACCACCCCCCCTCCCTCCCCCACCCTTTCTTGATGTTAGAGTTCTCTTGGGTAACAGCAGTCTAAAGGCACTCAGTCGACTCCTTACACCAATAGTGCTGGACACCATGCATCCAATGCAAGGTCTTTAATTACTTGTGCACAAGGAGAACTCTCCATGGTGTATAAGATTTTGATGGGTAAAGATAGAGTGAATGCAAGTAGGCTTTTTCCACTGAGGCTGGGGGTGAAAAAAAACCAGAGGACATGGGTTAAGGGTGAAAGGAGAAAAGTTTAAGGGGAATATTAGGAGGGGCTTCTTCACGCAGAGAGTGGTGGGAGTGTGGAATGAGCTGTCGGATAAAGTGGTAAATGCGGGGTCACTTTCAACATTTAAGAAAAACTTGGACGGGCACATGAATGAGAGGGGTGTGGAGGGATATGGTCCAAGTGCAGGTCAGTGGGACGAGGCAAAAAATGGTTTGGCACAGACAAGAAGGGCCAAAAGGCCTGTTTCTGAGCTGTAATTTTCTATGGTTCTATGGCTAACACGGGATGACTGGAACAATTATGAGGTCACAGGGAAACAGCTATAGTCAATTACAAATCAAATCAGGAACAAGAGATTTTTCACATCTTTCATTGACCTACATATTTGCCAATTAAATCCTGACCTTTCGCCCTTTCCCATTTGATAAAAAATCGACTTCTGCTAATCCTTCATTTGCATAGCATATCCTCATATCTTGCTTTTGGTATTTGTTTTGGAAAAAAATCTGGTCTTGTTTACCCTCTGGTGAAGACCAAAAAAAGGAAAGAGTTATGGGGGCCTGTGAAGAAATAGCAGAGACTAACTCCTTTTGAAGGCCAGTGAGCTAATAAACATTTTCCACTATTATACAGAGAAAGCATGAATTTTTTAATTTGAAGACTTTAACTTCTGCACAATTAAACTTTCAAACTATGAAACTTCAATCTGAACTTTCTAACTTCCACACTGACACTGGAGCATCTTAGGGGCAGCAGGATGAAGAGGATGTTATGGATATGTCCCAGGTACCTGGAAGCCAGCTAGGGCCCTCAAGGTCCAAGTACTTTGGAGAACACTTGCCAGGGGCATAACAGGCCATGGGGCATGTTAGGCAGTTGCCACCTCCACTTCCAGATGTATATTCTGGGGAGACATCGAGATGTTGTGGTAGGCCACATAAAGGTAGAAAGCTGGAGGGGTACTAAGATAGCACGGGTGAAGGGTAGCATTAGGTAAATAATTTGAGTATTTATACACTTTAATGTTTCCTGTTCACATGTTTTTATATTAGCTCTTCTCAAAAGGACTCTTTTATTGTCATCACCCATCTGTGACTAATTTGTCTCAGATTTGCCTCTAACAGGAACGTTATTACCCTAATGGTTGCCGGAGGGACCCTTCAATATTGATGCCAGTGAGGGAGGCCCCTGAACGCTGTGTCACTGAGAAAATCAAGGTGCTCAAATAAATCACTAGCTACAGTGGGTGGCATGCATTGGCAGTGATTTACAGCATCTACCATGGCATCGCCAGAACCCATGAGAGTTTCCCTCCCCTCCCTTACCCACTACCCAGAAGTGGGCCTAAGTGCCAATGTACATGCGGATCACAGGTAGGAGTCAGACCACTTTGCACCAGAGCATCATCATAAGTGTTTAGCGAGAAGTTATCACTCTCCTACCTGCCAAAGAAACTCGCTAACACAGTGTACCCAGACCCACCATTCTGGTGTTACAATGCTGCAAGGGATTGTAGGACTCCAGGGGAGGGTGGCAGGAGAAGGGGACTCAAGGGAGGCAACACAGCCTTTTATTGTCCAAAGCGAGAGCTCATCAGGCCTCTCTCGCTGCTCTCGCATGCCTGACCCTAACTGCTACCAGCCCTTCAACTTGCCCCTACCCCTGCAACACAGGCCCACACTGCCACTCCACAGCCTCCCAGCAACACAGATCCTCCATTCACCCCCACAGCCCCAACAACACAGACCCCATTCCTCCCACAACTCCCAGCAACATCAATCCCCAATTCCCCCCACAGCCCCCAGCAACACCGACGCCCGCATTCCCCCCCACAGCCCCCAGCAACACCGACGCCCACATTCCCCCCCACAATCCCCAGCAACATAGACCCTCCATTCCCTCCCCCCACTAACTCACACCAAGAACTCATGCAGTACCCAGGACCATGGACAGTGCTGCTTGACAGGTCCTGAGACTAAAGCACTGCCATTTCAAAGAGTTTCCAACACATCCCCCACCTGCATCAGTGCTTCCTGCTGTCTGCACTAGAACCCAGAAGCATCCCTAAGACCCAAGATCAGCGCTCAGACCCAGGTCCATGCTGAAAGTCTGAGTTTGGACTCTGTGATGAACAACAACCCCCTCAGTCCCCTCACACACTCACAGACCCCCCAAACCCATCATGGCCACCACAAAGTCACCCCCTTTGAGCAGCATGAAGCAGTTTTAATGGTGAGACTTACCTCCTCACTCAGCCTCACTGATCAAGCACCAGATCCAACTTTTCCCGAGGAGGTGTTTTCCAGACCGATTCAGCTGCAGTGAATGCAGTTGTAAAGACAGGCGAGCTGGGATAATTGGGCGTGAAGCTTGCTAATGACATTATCTCGTCTGTCTTTGACAGGCTCCTGATACTGCCAATTTTTTTCCCGTGGTACGGGGGGAATTGGCACAAAAACGGGCACCAATTGCACTAGCTGCTTTATACCTGATTTTATGGCATTCTTCCACCACAAAACACAAAGCGGCCATAAAATTCTGCACATTGTGTCACAGTCAATCTTTCCATGTTCCATGAATTTTTTTTGTTATTGAAAACTAATTAGTATTCCTGTGACATTCATCCATGTTTCTAAAACACATAAAAGTTATGGTCTTTTGAGCCACAGTTCCACTCTGGAAATGTCCCATCCAGTAGTAAGGTCTAACAAGGTTAATTCATAAGAACACTTTCTCTCAGGTCAAACATTAAAGCCTGCAATGATAAGGGAATCCCATGTCTTCAAGGTTGTAGTCCGTAAATAACCAGTATGCAGTACAAGGGAGTGCTTTGTGGAGTCCGTTCCCTCAGACATTTATTTACTTTCTGCAAGGATAATCATTCAGCCCATTATGCCTATGTTGGCTATTATGAAAGTATTTCCTGCTTAGTATCATTCACCTATCTTATTACCAATAGATTTTTCTGAGTGGGAATTTCACATCCTAACATGAAGTCACAAAATAATTCCTAGCCTTTTCCTTTGTTACTGACCCATTAACTAGTGAAAACACATTTTCACAATTTACCTTGTCAAACCCTTCTTAAATTTGAATATCTCTATTAGATCTTCTTCGTCTTATTTGTTCCAGTGACAAGAGCACCATTTCTTCCTGTATCCTAATAATAAGCACTTCAATCCTGGTAAAAACTTAATAAATATTTTCTGTGCCATCTCCATGATCATATTGTCTAAAGTAAAGCAATCAACATCAAACATAGGCAAATGACTTGTTTAAAATGAACATTATTTCTTTGCTTTGATGTTCTGTACTCTATATATAAATCCTAAAATTCCATTGGTTCTTTATAAATTTGTAAGCTCGTATTTCCACTTTTAAAGAATTGTGCATCTGAATTATTTCAGAACCTGCTTGTACACTCTTTTTAACATTTTGAATATGATCATTTGGTGTATATATTTTCCTTACTCCTACTGAAACACACTAGTTAAATACACATGGTCATTGCTTTATACTTCTCATTGGCAAAATAAACAAAGGTGGAAATGCATGTCATAATGAAATTGGTCAAGACTCTTATTGCCCAAATTGATCAAACATGAAGTTTGATCACCCCTCTATCCTACCTGCAGATCTAACTCTTTCCATTTTAGTTTATTCTTTATTCTTTTTGTTATTTACTTTAATCTGATGAATAATATAATCTGATGGGCCACTACATTCCTTTGTTACTCCCTGTTCTTGATCACAGATTTAGGTTAGTGGCAACATTACTGAAAATAGTAGATGTAAAAGAAGTTTTGAACTATGTGAAACAGTGGCTATGAAAAGCATAAAATTGCAGGATAGTCCAGCACAGAAAAGTTGCAGATAGCAAGTCAAACATACAGAATCAAGAGGTTTCAGCAGCTGGGAAATTGGAAGGCAAGGCAATGATAAAGAATTGATAACTGGGAAATTACCCTGAGGATTTAATAGAAGACAGAATTGAAATTGCAAATAGCAGTGAGAACAAAAGACAATAAAAATATGAAAATGTGAGAATTGAATAAACAGAGAAAGTTTATGAATATTAAGATATAGATAGGGAAAGGACGACCTATACTGCAGAAGGAAGCCATCTGGCCCATTGAGTCTGTACTCACACTCAAAAAGGGCATTTTTAACCCTCCCCAACTATTCCCGTAACATCTCGCATTTACTATAGCTAATCCACCTTATTTACACATCTTTTGAACACTAAGGGGCAATTTAGCATGGCCAATCCATCTAACCCGCAAATCTTTGGATGGTGGGTGGAAACCTGAGCATCCGGAGGAAACCTACATGGACGCTGAAAGAATATGCAAATTCCACAGTCATCGAGGCCAGAACTAAACCTAGGTCCTTGGCACTATGAGGCAGCAGGGCTAATCACTGTGCCACCATGCCATCAATACATCAGGAATTCTGGAGGTAGATATAACAGAGGAAGGAAGATCAATGAAATAAACAAAGAATCCAGTTCTGGCAACAGCTTTGCTGTTGATAACATAATTTTTACTAGTGACTTGGAATCTAATTTAGAATGCTATCAGTCAAAAGCAAAAATAAGAGGAATTGCTACAAACGAGTACTAAATGTTTTTGGTTACAAAAAAGAACTTTGTATAAATAGTAGCTCTTTTAACACAAGCATATTATAAAAATGTGTAAAATACAGTTAGACACTGCAATCAATATTTCAATTTACCTCCTTATCAAACTTAACATGCATTAAGCACAAACTTTAAAATGTCCTGTGTTGAAAATGGCACACGTAGAATCATTTAGGGAACTTGCAGTCAAATAAAACATGCCATGCACAAAATTATTTCAGTTTATTTAACTCACCTTCCCCCACATCTTATTTCATTGTTCAGTTTCTGCTGTAATACTTACCCAGTATAAGACATCAGTCCACCCTTCCATGGTGATACACTGAAATACGGTTAACATAGCAAAGGCAAAGTTATCGAAATTAGTGATTCCATCATTGGGACCAACCCATCCACTTTCACAAAACGTGTCATTTGAACATCGACGACCATGTCCAACATTTAAGCTACAGGGTGCAAGTTCCTCTCCAGCAATTGTTTCTGAAGATTAAACAAGACAATAGGTTAATGACATACATCAGCTTTTTATGATAACAAGTTTATTAACACCTGTAGAATCATGATTCTAAATGATTTATTAACACCTGATGAAATGCTACTGTACTAATCTGAAACTTATGCTAAGCAATTTAATTTCAGACTGGGTGAATCACAAAAATAGCACCACAAAGTTTTTTATGTCCAAGTGGGTTATGAGTTGTAAAAATGTTTTTACATGTTAGATACCAATCTTGAAGTTCTTGTCCTGTGACAACACCATCTGCACTCATGAAACATATGACATACTCATGCAACATTGCTGAGGCAGTTCAGTGTTCCATATACTTGTACTTGAATGAGCTGTTCTTATCCCAAAATGTAAGGCTAACTCACTTCAATATTTTTCAGTTACTGCTGGCACAAGACAACTTGAAAGTGCTGAGGAAGTGGAGCAACAACATTTATTTTCTAACATTGAGGGAGGAGAAGAAACAAACTGGGAAGAAAAGGCCAATTAAATCATTATTATATTTGTTATACGGACCTATCGTTCAACACCCACTGGGAAAGAACACCCAGCAACTGGAATTACGTACATTATATTACAACTATATTATGAGATTGCCCCTAGTTTAAATAGTTTTGTGCACAGGCTTCTGCATCTTTCATGCTAGCTGGCCCCATTGGGTTACATTCAACCCAGCTACCATCTGGTAAGTTTCTTAAGTAGTGTCTATGCTTGGTATTATGCAGCTCAGGACTTCTGATGCCAGATCTAGGAAAGTTATTGAGGTCTTGCTGGTTGTAAGCAAGTCAGAAGTTCTGTTTATTCTATTCTATCAAAGAATAATCTACTCCCATGCTGGTACGTGGTGGCATTTGCAGGTTGATAAAATGTTCATTAATAAGATACAGAAGCTGAGTTTCCTGAAACTCGAGCTGGGGGTATTTTTAGATGTTAGATGTTGTCTCAGCCTACTTGTGACATAATAAATAAACTTATTAAGAAAAACTTATAAACTCTATTCTCTCTCCACACATGCTGTCAGACCTGTTGAGATTTTCCAAGATTTTCTGTTTTTATTTCAGCTTCCAGCACCAACAGTAATTTAGTTTTACCCACAATAACTTAATTCATCCATAGCAAAATCAGCATTAAATGCCAATCTAATTCAGGAGATTTAGATAGCCATTATAAAGTAGTGAATCACAGAACATGGATGAGAAAAGGCACTTGGTACGTTCAAAGGAAGACCAGCAAACAAGTGCCTGGAGGGCACCTCAGATGTTTAGTCAGCTGCTAAGCTAAGTGTAGCAATGTATCAACTGCCTGAACTGCAGATTAATTGATATTGCAGTTACTTCCTCTCATAGCAGCTCATAGCTGTGATAACCTTCACAATCACTGGTAATGTCATCCCAGTGGCAATTAGCTGAAGGTCAGATACTGAAGGAGAAGATCATTCTTTTATTGCCTCTTGTGTAAAGTGGGCATTGTAAAGATTTTTTTTTCCAATCTTGTGTCGCAGTATAAACAGTACATAAGATTTAGTCTGACCAAATCATTTCTGCATCATACAATTTTGATCTTAACTTCCTCCAACATTCTAATGTTTGGGAAATTTGTGATTGCTGCTCTTCATTCTTTGGATGAGTTATGATGAGTCTAATGAGATTCCTTGGACTCTCTGGTTTCATCCTTGACTATTTCAACACCATGTGTTGAACTTTTGTGACTGTTGTAATGAAATATTAGCCTCCTGTTACTTACCACCTCCATCTCTTGATCTTTCATTACTGCTTAGGTACAATAGGACGTGACATGTTCCCCCACTACCCCTCCCTGACACCCCATATACCTTCGTTCAATCCACTGGAGTCTGTCTCCGCATGCTGGAATAGACATCTCTCTATCTCACCGAGGATTGAGACCCGTCAGCTACCCTCACCTGGTTTAGCTGGCTTGTTGAAGTCATTGCCCGCGGTTTGGCCGCTGTTGCATGCAAACAGCTATGGGGAGCCACAGCTGAGAGCTGAGTGCCAGGTGGGGACAAAGGGTGGGCAAAGCGCCCTTTTTTCTGGAGCGGTGACGGCAGCAATGAGCGTCGTGATGCTGGAGTCACCTTATTCAGAAACTTGCTCGTCTACCCAAGGGTGTGAATGACCAGCTTATGACATTACAGCTTCCACTACAGAAGTCAAACCACCCTGATCAGCGCCTATGCCCCCACAATGAACAACCCAGATGAGATGAAAGACAAGTTCTACAAAGAACTAGACGCCCTACTATCAGCAGTGAGCAGTACCGACAAGCTGATCTTGCTTGGTGATTTCAATGTAAGAGTAGGATGTAACTCTGCAATCTGGTAGGGAGTCATTGGGAGACATGGAGTGGGCACGTGTAACAGTAAAGGCCTACTCTTAATGAAGACCTGTGCAACACACGACCTCCTCATCACCAACACAACCTTCCGTCTGCCTACCTGTAACAAGACCTCCTGGATGCAGCCCCGCTCTAAGCATTGGCATCTGATCAACTATGTCATTGTCAGGAGAAAAGACAGGCAAGATGTAAGAGTAACTGAGGCCATGTGTGGTGCTGACTGCTGGACAGATCACAGGCTCATTGTCTCCAAAATGAGGCTCTGCATCAGATCCAAGAGGCGACCACAAGGAAGCAAGTTTATGAAAAGAATCAAAGCAGCCAAGCTAAAGAATCCCAGCATTGATTCAGCACTGGCTGAAGACTTAGAAATCAAGCTTGCTGACCTACACGTCACAGGCAGCGCTGAGGGCAACTGGGAATGCTTCAGGGATGTTGTCCATTCATCCGTACCGATGATGCTCGGGCCCTCTACCCGCAAGCAGCATGACTGGGTCGATGAGAATGATGAGGAGATACAGGCTCTACTTGTTGAAAAGCACCATCTTCATCAGGCCTGTCAGAACGACCCATCATCAGCTGCCAAGAAAAATGCTTTTACCAGTGCTTGCAGGACAGTCCAGAGAAAACTGCGTGAAATGCAGGATGCTTGGCTGAGCACCAAGGCAGATGAAATGCAGGGATACGCTGACAGAAACAACTTGAAATGGTTCGATGAAGCTCTCAACACTCTCTACGGAACTCAATCTCTCGGGAGTTCCCCCCTCCTGAGTACAGATGGTACAGCTTTCATTACAGAGAGGGCTCAGATCCTGCAGAGATGGGCTGAACACTTTGAAACCGTCCTCAACCAATCATCATCTATTAACAATGAGGCAATAGACAGGATTCCCCAGGTCAATATCAACAGTGCCATGGATGACCCACCGGTAGTAGCCGAAGTCACGAAAGCTGTCAGCCAGTTATCCAGTTACCCCCAGGGGCAGGTGCCATGCCCGCAAAGATCTATAAAGCTGCTGGTCCTGTACTTATCGAGAACCTCACCTAGTTGTTCCAGTCCTTTTGGAAGCAAGGATCCATTCCTCAGGAACTTAAAGATGCTTCCATCATACACCTCTATAAGAGGAAGGGCAAGTATGCCACAACTACCAAGGAATCTCACTGCTCTCCATCACAGGAAAAATCCTTGCAAGAGTCATGCTAAATCGTCTGGTCACTCATCTGGAGATGGGCTTGCTTCCAGAGTCACAGTGTGGCTTCCGCAAAGGTCGCAGGACTATTGACATGATTTTTGCTGCGCACCAACTTCAGGAGAAGTGTCAGGAGCAGAATTGCGAGCTCTACACAATCTTTGCTGACGTCACGAAAGCCTTTGACACTGTCAGCCAACAAGGCCTGTGGAGATTCATGTCATAGTTCGGCTGCGCCCCCAAATTCATTCAGCTGGTATGCCAGTTGCATGATGGCATGATGGCCAGAGTACTGGATGGCGGAGAATCCTCTGAGGCATTCCCAGTCATCAATGGTGTCAAACAGGGATGTGTGCTCACACCCACACTGTTCAGCATGATGTTTACTGCCATGCTGAATGACGCCTTCCAGGACAGTGTTGCTGGAATCAGCCTCAAGTACAGAGTGGATGGGAAGCTCTTCAACTTGAGAAGACTTCAAGCTATTACCAAAGTGAAGGAGACTGTCCTGAGAGAATTCCTCTTTGCCAATGACTGCACCCTGTATACTGGCTGAGATGGCAGTCATGATGTGGAGGTGCCGGCGTTGGGCTGGGGTAAACACCATAAGAAGTCTCACAACACCAGTTAAAGTCCAACAGGTTTATTTGGTAGCAAACACCACTGGCTTTCGGGGCTCTCCTGATGACGGGGCAAAGACCCGAAAGCTAATAGCATTTGCTATCAAATAAACCTGTTGGATTTTAACCTGGTGTTGTGAGACTTCTTACTCGCTCACAGCCAGAGATGCAAGTCAGTATGGACAAATTTTCTACTGCTTGTGCCAACTTTGGACTCAGCATTAACACTAAAAAAACCAAAGTCATGCACCAGCCTGCTCCTCATGCACTGTACGCAGAACCCATAATCACAATCAAAGGGCAGAAACTACAGGCAGTGGACCAGTTCACTTATCTTGACAGCACTCTCTCCCAAGCAGTGACTATTGATACAGAAGTTAACTGCAGAATAGCAAAGGCAAGTTCTGCTTTTGGTAGACTGCACTCCACTCTATGGGAACGTTGAGGAATTAGCCCAGCAACAAAACTGAAGGTCTACAGCACCATGGTACTCACTAGCCTCCTGTATGCCTGTGAAACGTGGACTGTGTATCAAAGGCATGAAAGTCAGCTCAATCATTTCCACATGACTTGTCTTCACAGAATATTATGCATCAGATGGCAAGACAAAGTACCAGACACTGAAGTTCTCTCTGGAGCAAGTCTACCATCAGTCCACACACTGCTGATGAGAGCGCAGACCTGGCAAGCAGGTCGTGTCATCCGTATGCCAGACGAGCGCACACCCAAACAGCTCCTTTTTGGGGAACTCTCGACTGGAAGACGCTCGCATGGAGGGCAGAAGAAACGTTACAAAGACACACTCAAGGCCTCCCTGAAGTCACTTGACATAGACAAACCACATGGGAAATGCTGGCACAAAACTGCCCTACCTGGCGCTGCCTCATCTGCAAGGGCTGTCAAGCTTACGACTTAAGTGCGAGCTGCACAAGTCCAGAGCCACGAGCACAACAACTATAGTGCCTACACAAGTCTGCCCAATATGTGCCAGGATATTCCGTGCCCAAATTGGCCTGATCAGTCATCTTTGGACACACCGCATCCAGCCTCAACATGACTAATAGTGTTGAGGTCCTCATCGACGATGATGGATGAACAACACAGGTACAATAGACAATAAACTATACTATGGGCAGAATCTCCCTATATTTTGGCAAAGTGTCAATTTCACTGAGAAACTTTTTTGTTTCTGTCTTCACGGAGGAGGACGTGAATAATTTGCCGGGTGTTAGCGATGGAAAGGTGGTAGGACTGGAGGGTCTTAATGACATTACTGTTACTAGAGAGGTGGTGCTCGACAGACTGGAGGGGCTGATTGTGGACAAGTCCCCAGGACCGGATGGAATGCATCCGAGGGTTCTGAAAGAAATGGCGGAGGTTATAGTGGATGCCTTGGTGGTTATTTTCCAGACGTCGCTGGATTCCGGGGAAGTGCCGGAAGATTGGAAAACGGCTAATGTTACGCCGTTGTTTAAGAAGGGTGCCAGGCAAAAGGCGGGGAATTATAGGCCGGTTAGTTTAACGTCTGTGGTAGGTAAAATGTTAGAATCCGTCATTAAGGAGGAAATTGCGAGGCATCTTGAAGGGAATTGCTTGATAGGGCAGACGCAACACGGTTTCATTAAAGGGAAGTCGTGTCTGACAAATTTACTGGAGTTCTATGAGGATGTGTCTAGGGCAGTGGATAGAGGAGAGCCGGTGGATGTGGTCTTTCTGGATTTTCAGAAGGCGTTTGACAAGGTACCTCACAAGAGGTTATTGCAGAAGGTCAGGGGACATGGAGTTGGGGGTAGGGTGTTAGCGTGGATAGAGGATTGGTTGTCAAATAGGAGGCAGAGAGTGGGGGTCAATGGGTGCTATTCGGATTGGCGGTTGGTGACTAGTGGGGTGCCCCAGGGGTCGGTGCTGGGGCCTCAGCTATTTACCATTTATATAGATGATCTGGAGGAGGGAACCGAGTGCAGGGTGTCGAAATTTGCTGATGACACCAAGATTGGGGGAAAGGCAAATTGTGCGGAGGGTGTGGAGAGTCTGCAGAAGGATCTAGATAGGCTGGGCGAATGGGCCAGGAAATGGCAAATGGAATTTAATGTTGGCAAGTGTGAGGTGGTCCACTTTGGTAGGAAGAATGGTAGGAAGGACTATTAATTAAGTGGCGAAAAACTGCAGCAGGCGACGGTGCAGAGGGACCTCGGGGTCCTTGTGCATGAGTCGCAAAAACCCAGCTTGCAGGTGCAGCAGGTGGTCAGGAAGGCGAATGGGATGCTGGCCTTCATAGCGAGGGGGATTGAATATAAAAGTAGGGAGGTCTTGCTGCAGCTGTATAGGGCATTGGTGAGGCTGCAGCTGGAGTACTGTGTGCAGTTTTGGGCGCCGCACCTGCGCAAGGATATTTTGGCCCTGGAGGGAGTGCAGAGGAGGGTTACTAGGCTGATACCGGAGTTGAGGGGATTGAGCTATGAGGAGAGGCTGAATAAACTAGGCTTGTACTCGTTAGAGTTTAGAAGAATGAGGGGAGATCTCATTGAGACGTATAAGATGATGAATGGGATGGATAGGATAGAGGTGGAGAGACTCTTCCCGCTCAAAAAAGACAGTAGGACTAGGGGGCACAGCCTCAAGATAAAGGGGGGGCGGTTTAGAACGGAGTTGAGGAGGAACTTCTTCACTCAAAGGGTGGTGAATCTCTGGAATTCTCTGCCCGTTGAAGTGGTGGAGGCTGCCTCGCTAAATATTTTTAAGAAGCGGGTTGATGGGTTCTTGATAAGAGAGGGGATTAAGGGTTATGGGGAGAGGGCGGGAAAGTGGAACTGAGCCACGACAGATCAGCCATGATCTTATTGAATGGCGGGGCAGGCTCGAAGGGCTAGATGGCCTACTCCTGCTCCTATTTCTTATGTTCTTATGTTCTTATGTTCTTATGTAAACAGGAGAGAATCTCACCAGCCTGTTGGCGACAAATTGCGCTGTATTTTCAGGCACTATAAAAAATAAAAATTCCACAAGTTTCATGTTGCACTCTTGGCAGTCTACCTCTGACTCACTCCCCCCAGCATCACTGGAACTCATCAATCAGGAGAGCACACCTTTTAAATAACCCCTCAGCACTCCCCAGTACTTGTTCCAACTCCAATCGTGGGGCCAAGAAGTCAGCCCCAAGGTTTTTGGAGGGAACACACATGAAGATGCGAGATAGGTAGAGCAATGGTGGGATACTCTCTTCACTGAAACAGGTAGATGGCCTGCCCGAAAAGTCATCAATCCCACATGGGAGACAGTGGCAGCTTTGGTGAGTACCAACCCACTGGCATATAGGAATACTGTGTAGGAAGAAGAGGAATGACCTCCTTCATGCAACCAGGGTAAGTCACCCTTCTCATCTGTCACCACACATGCATCCATCACACTTCGACTGGGAACTCACTCACTGCCATCTTACAGGATCCCAATATAAGCCTCCCATACTGTTCCTTATCACATCAGCAGTTCCTCTCCTCATCAAATCCCAGCTCCCACTCACCAATCACATGCTAGTCATCATTACCAACTGACTGTCATGCCTACACTCTCTTTATTTGTCTCACTGCAGGACAATCGGCTAGAGCGGGCACAGCCAGCTGGTGTGCCAGAGCTGAAGACCCTTACTCCATTCAAGGAGAGAGCCCTTGAGTTGGCTGGAGAGTAGCAGGACCACATCTGTACTGAGGATGAGGGCAAGAGACAAATATGAGAACTCTCAACAGCCATGGTGCCAGTCTCATGTGAGTTATGTAAGTACTATCATTATGCTTTCAATTCCCTTATAGGTCAATAGGTAGACTGACCGATCTCAGTCTTTGGAGACATCAAACCCGAACAGTTCTGAGGCAAGTATCTTGGAATATAGCACTGGAGAGGTGTCACAGTTGCCACCCGCACTCTCCACTGACACAAATACTGACACCTCGTACATAGGCTTCTGGGTTATTCACTGGTGACCACCTCATTGCTGATGATCCACAGCAGGCAGATGCAGAGATGTCCCGAGAATCAAAATAAAGAGATTTCTTGGATCCTACTCAGCTGTTACATTTCATGATGTTTTTCAAGTAGTATTTTGATGTTGTTGTTCCTATAAGAAGAACTAGATCAAATGGCTCATCCAAAGGTTGCAATCATACTTTACTACTTGTATACTAAATTGAAGGTGGCTCTTTTTTCCACTTTGTTGCATTACCATTATTCACATATCTCTGATCTACTGACAAGAAAATTTTCTGGATCTGACTCATAATTATGATGAGGACCCTCGATGAAACACTCTTTAATGAGTCTTGACCTCTTACATATTTTGTTCATCTTGCATCTTGCAGTTATTCACTGTCAATTTCTTGTTCTAGCCTCTTCCTCTTCCTTTTCTCAAGTTGCCTGCACTTTCTGTCAACATTTTGACTGTTTGCTCTAGCTTCTTTATCTTTCCTGGTTCTGCATACTGTTTATCACTTTCCCTTAATGAGTAATAATTCGGAGTGTCTCAGAACATAATCCATATGAACTAATGAGAGAAAAAGAAGAAATATGAAAAAAGTCAAGGACTTATGATGTAAATTAGTTCCATTCCTTCTTGGAATACATGGTTAAGGTTGACAAAAGCATGTCTGAGTTGTGGAGTCAGCAGAGACACAGTGCTAGGCCAAAGTTCCCCACTGCCCGGTACAACTAGTTCACCTGTAACTGCTCTTTAACATGCTTGATGGCTCAAGGTATCATCCCACCAAGTTTGGTTGAGATAGGACCAAGGTCCTCAGAGATATTTGCCAATAAACAAACACACATTTTGCTTTCACATACATACACAGTAATTTCTAAGCTTTGGCCATTTCTTTCTGCAATCAGGTGTGCCTGTTAGTTAAGCTGGATAGTGCACATTTATGTTTTAAAATTTATTGCCCACAAAGTTGCTGATAAAGGCACAGTGAGGGCAACAAGGTATCACACATTTGATGAAATATAGGAAAGCCTATCTCCTCAACCAATTAATTTTAAGGATTAAGAAATAAACAGGGGAAGATTGAAGGAAGGAGATGAATTAGAGTAGGTGAATTAAATCATGTGTAGAAAGAGACGTAAACAAAAGGGAATTAGAATGGATTAAGCAAGAGAGAAAAGGAAACAGGAAAAGTAAGAATAAATACTTAAAATGTGACATTTTCAAAATCTCCCAAAACAACTCATAACCTGAAGGGTTGAGAATCCACACAAAAAAATGTTTACTTTTTGGGGAAGAGAGAATGAATGGCAGTCATTTACAATTATCAAATCATTAAGAGTGCATATAAGCGACTTATCACTACTTATTCTGTGGTGAGTTTCGTGGGCACATAACTGAAAACATAACTGCTTCGTGAAAATCATGGTAAAATCAAGAGATGCCATTTTCAGGTAGTTAAGGCAGAGTATCTCAATTTGGCCTGAATCATCTGTCAACACACATTTCACAGGGCAACTCTTGCTTCAACTCGCTGACTGATTTGCACATTGATAATGCTGTGTATTGTTTTATGATTCGAATTAGTTACTTCTTCCTTTGGTGATTCAGCATGTTAAAACAACTTTCCCTAATTTTAATCCTCTCACAATCTCATTCCACAAAGTTATTTCAATCCAATCATGTTACAGAAAAATGAATGTTCCAGCATATAATTGTGATAGTTACTCCCACTGCATTTTTAGATGCATAAATGACTTGGATATTGGAATACAATGCAAAATTTCAAAATTTGCTGATGACCCCAAACCTGGAGCTGTGATTGACAACAATGATGATACCAATCAACTGTAACAGGGCACAGATAGGCCAGCAGAATGGACAGATAAATGGATAATGGAATTTATTGAAAGAAGTATAAAGTGAAGCATTTTGGCAGAATGGATAGGGAAAGTGTTATTATCCCAGTGAAGACCAATAACATTTATAAGAAATTTGCAATTCCAGTTATAACTGAAAGAATTACACCACAAGATTTCATGTCTTAAACAGAAATTTTTACTGCATAAGAGTTAAAAAGCAGTATTATGAATAAAATACAATTTTGTATAAATACTTATATTTTAAGCCAGAAACTCTCAACATGTCATTCATCATTCTATTTCTATTTCCATCCATGCATTTCCCTGTACCTTACAGGATGCTAAATTCTTTTATTTCTTCTGGATGTGTGTCACAGCTTGCAGGAATTCATTTTAATTCTCCTCAGTGCTTCCACTAGTCTCCAAGGTCTAAAATTTCCTAGGGCCATTCCACCAGTATCTGGCTAGGCAACTCTCCTAAACTTCTTAAGCACCTCTCAATTATGGACACTCAGCTGAACTGTAGGCCTCACTGCATTGTTTATTCATGACTCTAAACTAGAAAATGTATTTGGTTTCATATAGCCCTCTTCTACTGATCCACAACTTCGGACTCAGTCATTCAACCCTCAAAGCTGCTTTCAAGCTGACTGCTTCTGTGAGAAATTGCACAGATAAACCCAAAACAAAAATCTCCCTGCAATCTGTTTCAAAGGCAAAGTGGTGTCCTTGGCATGTCCCACATAGAGATTTCAACTAATTAACTTTACATTCAAAACACCTTTTTGATTCTGGGACCCACATGAATAGTCTAAATTCCTAATGGAGACAGCTGTAGACACCTCGGGGCAAATTTCACCCCCCGCTTAGCATGGGAATTGGTTTGTTGACCTCGGTCGGGATTTTCTGGTTTCAGCATGGGGCAGCCGGAAAATCCTGCCCCCTTCATCTCCAAAGGACTTGGGTCAATGTGTGGTTGAGTGATGCCAAGGCATTCACCCCATGACTCTATCTCACTTTAAATACTTAAATTAAACTTAGTACAAGAAGAACACATAAACATCAAACTTAGCCATAAATGTGGGTGTACATAAGCTGCCAAAGCATCCTATCTACTCCTTTTTTGGACAGCCTGAGCTGAAGTATGCACTTTTCTTGTTGTAGAATCTCTCTTTGGCAAACAATTAAACATAATTTCTTAATTTCCAAGAGGATTTATAGTTTTATTTTGAAAGTAAGCTATTCAACATTGGACTTCCTCAAAGCATGCACATAATTCCAATTGTCAAAGTTTGTTTCTCTGTCTTTTGACCCTAATTCCCAGCCTACAGTCTGAGGATCCCTCTGCAATCAAACTACTATAGTCCTCTTTGATCTCTATCCTTCTTCAATCAAACTTCAGTCAACTTCCTCCCATGTATTTCATGTCTTTTTCCCCATAATATGCACCTACCTCTTCCTCCTTCTTTCTTTCCTTGAGGAAGCTCGTCAATACCTTCTCAAGGACAATTAGGAATGGGCAAGAAATGCGGGCCTAGCCAGTGAGGCTCCAATCCCATGAATCAATTAAATAAAAATCTCTCGTACTCATTTTTAGTCAGCAGTTTTATCAGCAGCAATGTGAAATTAGCAGACCAGGGAAAATGTAACAAACAATGGTGAGGAACAGTGTCATGTGCACATGCAGGAGTGTACATTAGGAGAGAAGGAGGGAGGGAGGATAAAGCGAGGGAGGGAGGATGATAGGAGGTGGGGGGATTCTTTTAAGATCGATCATAATGAATCAAATGGCAGAATTTTCCCAATGCCTAGGAGGTGCTTTTGGGGCAATCAGGGTGGGAAAGTCTTTCTCTCCTTCTGCTCTCACTCCCCTACTCCCTTCTCACTTCCTCCCTCGCCTCCCCTCACTATTTCCCGACCACTTACTCTCTCCCCTTCCTTTTTCCTCACTTTGTACTTTCCCCTCCCATATCCCATCCCTTTTTTCCATTCCACTCACCACTGTCGCCCCCAATTCTCTCTCTCCCTCCTCTCCACCTCCCCCTTCTCATGGTCCTGCTTTGACTTTTCCAGGCACTGCCTCAGCTTTCCCGGGTCCCATTTCACCTTTTGCAGGCTCCACCCTGTTTTCCTGGCTCTGCTCCACCTTCTGCATACTCCAGCTCTCCCAGCTCCTTCTCCACCTTTCTCAAGCCAAGCTCCACCTTTCCTGGGTCCTGCTGTGTGTTTTCCAGGTCCTGCTTTTGCACCATCCCCATTCTCGTTCTCTGGGGCCCTGAAACCTACTTTAGCAATTTACCTTCCCTCTGTTTGCTGCTCGTCTAATGACAGGCTAACTCAACTCTACATTTGCTGCTGATAGGTTCATTCAGCAGCAAATGCAGGGAGGAACTTGGGATGTGGGATTGCAGGGAATGTCTCAAAATGGATAGAAAACTGGTTAGCAGATAGGAAGCAAAGATTTGGCAAAATGGATGTTTTTCTGATTGGCAATCAATGATCTGTGGGATTCCACAGGGATCTGTGCTAGGACCCCAACTGTTCACATTTATACATTAATGATTTGGAAGAGGAAACTGAATGTATTATCTCCAAATTTGCAGATGATACAAAGTTCAGTGAGAGGATGAGCTGTGAGGAGGATGCTGAGGTACTTCAGTGTGATTTGGACAGGCTGAGTGTGTGAGCATATGCATGGCAGATGCAGTATAATGTGGATAAATGTGAGGTTATCCACTTTGGTAGCAATAATAGGATGACAGATTATTGCTTGAATGAATGTATATTGAGAGAGGTGGATAGTCAGTGAAATCTTGGGGTCTCACACATCAATCACTGAAAGTGAGAAGGTACGGCAGGCAGTAAAGAAGGCAAATGGTATGTTGGCCTTCCTAACAAGAGGATTTCAGTTTAGGGATAGGGATGTTTTGCTGCAATTGCACAGGGCATTGGTCAGGCCACATCTGGAGTATTGTGTGCAATTTTGATGTCATTATCTGTGGAAGGATGTCCTTGCTATCAAGAGAGTACAACAATGGTTTACTAGGTTGATTCCTGGATTGGCAGGTCTGTCATATGAGGAGCGGTTAAGTCAGTTCGGATTATATTCACTGGAATTTGGATGAGTGAGAGGATATCTCATAGAAATTTATAAAATTCTAACAGGGTTAGGCAGGGTAAATTTAGAGAGAATGTTCCCAATAGTGGGGGAGTCCAGAACTAGGAAGTCATAGCTTCAGGATAAGAGGTAAACCTTTTAGAACTGAGGCAAGGAGAAATCTCTTCACCCAGAAGGTGGTGAATGTGTGGAATTCACTACCACAAAATGTAGCTGAGGCCAAAATGTAGTCTGATTTCAAAAAATAATTAGATGTAGGTCAAGGGGCCAAAGGATCAAGGATATGTGGGGAGAGCCTTACAGGATACTGAGTTCGAAGATCAGCTGTGATCAAAATGAATGGCGGAGTGGGTTCAAAAGGCTGAATGGCCTACTCCTGCTTCTTGTTTCTGTGAACCAACCAGTGATTGGATGAATAGCTTTACAGCAGTTTTCAAATATAAATCAGTTGAACGTCCAATAAATTTGGCAGCATGAGTTCAGAAGCCTTGAGGGGCTGCAACTTGGCCCATGAGCCATTAGTTGGACAAGCCTGTTCTAAAGAAATAACCTCCTACCTGAGCTCCAAGCTTTCCAGAAGCAGGCTCAGATGTGGCACAGATTATTTAGAAGGTATATATTCAGTCTCTTGATCAGAAAATGTTATTTGTCTGTGGACAGAAAGCTGAAGACGGGCAGAAAAGCAATTTAAGATTAAAAAATAAATTAAATACTGGTATCAAATGTAATATGCACATTCCTCATTTCTTTTATGACATGTGAAACAATGTTTTACATGCTTTGGTCATTGGTGCATTCTAGGATAATTTTTTAAATTAGAACATCAACTTAGGTTGTGGCCTGGATGACATCTGTTTATTTTTAAATTTGCAAACCAGAAACGCTTAATCTGACTGACTGTCTCAATGTGCACTAAAGAAGTTGAAAGACTTCGATAAACAGATGTTACAGCATGAAGATTTAGTAAAGCTGATCAAGGTACAATGTATGGCAAGAATGAATTCACAAATTATTTCCTGGAAAAGTTACAAGATTTCAGAGCAAAGTTTGATGAGCTCAGTGGTGATAACATCTGTAGATAGGAAAATGGTCCTCGGCACATCTAGTTCCAAACTTAACATATTATTTCAATGAATGTAATTATGTTGTCTACAGTGCTTATGGAAGAAAAGAACATGTATATACAACTATCAATCTAATCAGCTTGTAACATAATTGTGAGAATTTTTTAAGCAGTTCAGACTTCTTTTGTTTGGGAAGGAGGGAGATTGCCATTTAGCTGCTCATGCAATTTTTTTCATTGCTCTTCTTCCATGATAGATTAAGTTTGTTTACATTGATTGAACGCCATCTGTGTATTTTTTAACAATGATAGAAACTTATTTCCATAAGCAGGCAGGTTGGAAGTAGAATTTATAGTAGACACGTGTATTATTAAGAAAATGATATCATGATGAATTACTCATGCTACTAACCAGATGACTCTCTCAGTATTACAATGTATTGCTGAGCAAATAATGATAAATATCTTTGGAAATACACAGGCTAGCAAATCATCAAGCATTCTTTGATTACTAAAGGGCAAACAGTTCAAAACATTATGAGGATACATATATTTCAATATACCAGTTGCTGAAATCCTCATCCATGCTTTTGCTACCTCTTGGTTTCACTATCCTAACCCACTTCTGCCTGGCCTCCCATATTCTCCCCTTTGTAAACTTGAGGTTATCCAAAATTCTGCTGTTCACATCCTTTTTTGCATCAAGTTCCATTCACCCATCACCCCTATGCTCGCTGACTTACAGTGGTTCCCAGTTAGGCAACACCTGGATTTTAAAATTCACATTGTGTTTTCAAATCCTTCCATATCCTTGGCCTTCCTAACTCTGTAATCTCCTCAAGTCCACAATATTCTTGCTTCCTAAACATCCTGATTTAATTGCTTTATCTTTGGTAGCCAAATCAGCTGCCTAGGCTCTAAACTCTGAAATTCCCTCCTTGAACCTCTTACAACTGATTATGTTAAGGTAATTTAATCTTGAATGATTAAGACCTAATATTTTCTGATATGTTTATAGTGGGCAACTATCATGTAACTAATACAATCTGACACCCTTGAATGCCACATTTCTCAGCAAAATGCTATTATAATGAAACTTCTGCTAGAGGAGGGCAACTCAGATATCAGTTTCCTGATTTCCAGATTTCGCTGTATATGTGTGGTCACCAGAAGTTGCTTCCGAGTTTACTCTTTAACAAAGAATGTTGGTAGCCCCAACAAAATTTCTATCTCAAAATTTTGGGAGTCCACTGCTAAAATTCAACTTAAAATATACAAGTATGTGTGCTTGATGCTCTGTTGTTTTGGTCCTATATTACTAATATCTTGACCATAAGAGCCAAATGAGAATCATAAAACTTAACTATTTCCAAATAGATATTATGAAGGATAACAGATGTTTGGAAATAATTGGAGGAGATATTTCAATATTGGGTTTCCAAACATATTTATAAATCACTAATGTCACTTTTCCAATTAATAATGTGATAAACAAGCTTGATTGAAGTACTTCCATATGACTCACTGCTAAATCTCTATTTATGAAATTTAATACAAAATAATCATTTTGGTAAACTGCAGTTCAAAATTGCTAAGAGAGGAACAAAATACATAAAATTCAGAGTAAGGAAGACATTTTGTCATTCCAAATATATGACATTTTAATCTTCATCTATAATAGGCTAAACCCTTCAGTTTCCAGATTATTGAATCTGCATGGGAATTGCCCAGATGTTTCAACTTCCAATAGGGAATTCCTCTGCTCCCTGGAACCTTTACGGATGACTCCAACTCAGAGTTAGAATCAAAGACTTTGAACAATTCTGCAACAGATTAAAATCTACTTTAACATCCCAACAACATAACACAAGTGAACGAGTCACCCAACCTGACTACCCCGGCCATTCAGTTACTCATAACCAACCCAAGTATTCTAGAACCTGACTCTTCTCATGACCACTCAACTACTCCCCCTAACCTGACCCCACTAATCCCTCTGACATAACCACCTCCCCCGACTATCTTTCCAGATCACATTGCTACCCATCCACATGCCCTGCCTGACCTTTCCTCTCGACCCAATCCAACCTCCATCAACTACCTGACAACCATCTCACCTGACTACCATTCCCAATATCCATCCACCTTGCTCAGCTTGACTGCCACTCCTGACACAACTAACTCCACAACCCAACCACTATCTCGACCAACCAACTACCCCTACCTCCCCAAACCTGACTACTTCTCCTGACCCGACTCAATTAACCTCCCAAATTGACCGGACTATCCTCCCAATCTGACTGTCCAATCACCTGACCAACCTCCAACTTTACTAACCCCAGCAACCCAAACAAACTACCAATCCAAACCAACTACTACCCGACTACCCATCCTGATCATTTGTACTGCCCCCTAACCTTACTACTCTTCCCAACCAAACTACCTTCCAGACCACCCAACCCACCCCCCATCACTGACTTCAATTACCTTCCAGTCTTCCTGACGTAATCCCACTATCCTGACCACCCGAATACCCTCATGACCCAAACCAATGATCTGTCAAACCAATCTGCCTAGCACTCTAACTTGATGGCAGCCCCGGCTGCTCACTCTTTCACCTGCTACTTCTGACCCACCTCATCAACTTACCCATTTCACCCAGCTTTCTCCTAACCACTTACCTACCAATCTCATCCACTAACCTTCCTCCCTCTCACCCACCCACCTACACACTCACCCATCTGACCCACCTACTAATTTATCAGCCTCACCCAATTACCTATCTGGACACACTTCTCAGAAATGCACAGCAGCTTCAAGATGGTGGAAGTGACAAGCGCAGCATTGATCTGATAATCATTGTTGCAGCTTAGAAGATCTAAACCGTTATCTCTCTTTACTCTTGTTTCAAAGTGAAAAGATATCAGAACAAAGGACTCGTAAAAAAGAAATGAGGCTTATAGAACTTGAATTTTTCAATTACCCTCAAACTTGCTTCTCCTTCTATTAATTGATTTAATTCAACATAATGGCTTGAATTTTGCAGTTAGTGATGAATCATGGGCGCTTCTGCTCAAAGAAGTTTTGCTAAGAGATCTAGCAATTTGCATGGTGAGAAAAGGAAAGCACTAAAATTAAATTAAAAACTTCACACAGAGCTAAATAAAGATTGGAACCTATAAGATTAAGGTAGAAGCTGAAATATCATAGAAAAGCATTTCTAAGAAGGCTTATTTACAAAAGATTTAGTTTAAAAATCTAGTAATTGATCATAATAGAGACAGTTAACAACGCTTCACAGGGCCAGACCTAATATTATTGCTTATATTGCTGTTAAAAATCCAGTTACCTCTGATTGAACAAGATTTTCAAGCTGTTAAAATCATAAGCAATATATTCATCATTTTCCAATTTGTGCAGCTGGTTGTTGACCCTTCATGCCAGCAGCATGAACTTGGAAATTGACCATATAAACCTATGCACAATATATTTATGTATGTATGCAGTGAATCAGAATGGTTACCACACAGAAGAAGGCCATTTGGCCTGTTGTGTCCACGCCGGCTCACTCACCAGCTTTTCCCCATAGCCCTGAAACGTTTTTCTTTCCAGACAATTATCCAATTCTCTTTGAAAGCTTTGACTGAATCTGCTTCCACCACACAAGGTAGTGCTTTCCAGATCCTAAGTACTTGCTGCGTAATCAAGTTTTTCCCCATGTCACTAATGCTTCCTTGTTATTGGAAGAATCACTAGCTATGGGAAGAATCTTCCATTCCTTTGAACTGTGGGAACCATGACAGGCACGGGTACCAAATTTGGTGTGATAGAAAAAATCAGCTTCCCACTGGCAGGAAATTAGTTTGGAACTGTGTTCTCCAAATATAATAGCAGGTTAAAATCTGCTCTAATTTCCCACTGATCTATGCTGGGAACTATATTTGTGTAGGTCCTGTTGTCAGCCTTAAGCGAAGCCTAACATTTCAGAAATGCACATTGACTGGAGGCTTTCAAATTAAGTAGACAATAAGAGCTTTTATAAATATTCCAGACACTGTCTTCGTTTTCAGTGTATACCAATACATGTCACAATAAGAAATCAAATCAAAGCATATGACGTGTAATTTGAAGCTGATACAAGTTTCAATGTCTCTCTCTTCGTTGTGGTCCTCTGGTTTCATGGATTGTAATGGATTCTTGATATGAGGGATTCCACAAAGATGGCGGTGGAACTCTTGCTGTTGAAAATTTCCAGAACCTTCAGAGGGAGAGGTCCATCAGGTTTCAGCAAGACCCAGGCATGCAGAAGTGCCAACAACCACCATCTCATAGCTAGGGCCATCAAGGTCCATTTCAAATAGGAACTATGGAAGGGAAATTAACATCATCTTTATGAGCTTACCCCTCTAGCAGAGTTCAATGGTCTACCAAGACAACAGCTACCCAGAACAGGGTTATTAAATTGGATACTAACTCTTTCAAAAGCTAATGACTGGGATGTCATATGCAATAAAACAAAACGTATATCTAGACACAGGATAAATGTTCATTTATTAAATCATTGTGGAGGATGGCGATGACATGACATGACAGACCATTTTGGAATCTAAGTAATGAGTTGAGAACTCAGAAATAAGCAACCTGCTGACTTATCTCCAACTTGCAAGACCAGCAGCAGGACTCTGGGTTTACTAAGCCATATGCAACAAATCTCAGCTCCCGAAGGCCTATTTATATGAAGCCCCTGATCATGATCTGCAATAATAAAAAGTCTGACAACACCAGGTTTTAGTCCAACCGATTTATTTGATAATAGACTCACAAGCTTTCGGGGTTAGTCCCTTCATCAGGTGAATGGAGAGTTCTGGCCTCAGACAGAGCATATAAAGCACAGACAGTTTAGAGATTACTGATCAGAATGTGAATCCTTACACCTAACCTGCTGTTCAAGACCTGAAGTGGCTGACAATGTGAGTGGAAGGAGCACTGATCACAGGTTAAAGAGATGTGTATTGTCTCCAGACAGTACAGTAAGTGAGGTTTTGCAAACCCAGGCAAGTCACGGGGGTTACAGGTAGTGCGACATGAATCCAAGATCCCTGTTGAGACCGTCCTCATGTGTGCGGAACTTGGCTATCAGTCTCTGTTCAGCGACTCTGCGCTGTCGTGTGTCGTGAAGGCCGCCTTGGAGAATGCTTACCCGAAGGTCAGAGGCTGAATGCCCGTGACCACTGAAGTGTTCGCCAACAGGAAGGGAACAGTCTTGCCTGGTGATTGTCGAGTGATGTTCATTCATCCGTTGTCGTAGCGTCTGTATGGTCTCCCCAATGTACCATGCTTCAGGACATCCTTTCTTGCAACGTATCAGGTAGACAATGTTGGCCGAGTTGCAAGAGTATTTACCATGTACCTGGTGGATGGTATTCTCATGTGTGATGATGGTATCCATGTCGATGATCCGGCATGTCTTACAGAGGTTGCTGTGGCAGGGTTGTGTGGTATTGTGGTCACTGTTCTCCTGAAGGCTGGGTAGTTTGCTGCAAACAATGGTCTGTTTGAGGTTGTGTGGTTGTCTGAAAGCAAGAAGTGGGGGTGTGGGGATAGCCCTGGCGAGATGTTCATCTTCATCAATGATATGTTGAAGACTCCGGAGATGTCGTAGCTTCTCCGCTCCGGGGAAGTACTGGACGACGAAGGGTACTCTGTCCACTGTGTCCTGTGTTTGCTTTCTGAGGAGATCGGTGCGGTTTTTCGCTGTGGCGCATCGGAACTGTCGATCTACGAGTCGAGCACCATATCCTGTTCTTATGAGGGCATCTTTCAGGGTCTGGAGGTGTCTGTCACGATCCTCCTCATCTGAGCAAATCCTGTGTATACGGAGGGCTTGTCCATAGGGAATGGCTTCTTTAACATGTTTAGGGTGGAAACTGGAGAAGTGGAGCATTGTGAGATTGTCTGTGGGCTTGCGGTGTAGTGAGGTGCTGAGGTGACCGTCCTTAATGGAGATGCGTGTATCCAAGAATGCAACTGATTCTGGGGAATAGTCCATGGTGAGTCTGATGGTGGGGTGGAATTTGTTGATATCATCATATAGTTGTTTCAGTGATTGTTCACCATGAGGCCAAAGGAAGAAAATGTCATTGATGTATCTAGTGTATAGCATTGGTTGAAGATTCTGTGCAGTGAAGAAGTCTTGTTCGAACCTGTGCATGAAGATGTTGGCATATTGAGATGCAAATTTGGTCCCCATGGCTGTTCCATGTGTCTGGATGAAAAACTGGTTGTTGAAGGTGAAGACATTGTGGTCCAGGATAAAGCGGATGAGTTGTAAAATTGCATCTGGAAACTGGCAGTTGTCAGCGTTGAGTACTGAGGCAGTTGCAGCAATGCCATCGTTGTGGGGGATGTTGGTGTAGAACACCGAGACATCCATTGTGACGAGGAGTGTCCCTGGTTCAACTGCTCCGTGTGTGCTGAGTTTCAGTAGGAAGTCCGTAGTGTCGCGACAAAAGCTGGGGGTTCTTTGTACAATGGGTTTCAGGATGCCCTCGATGTAGCCGGAGAGGTTCTCACACAGAGGTTCTCACACAGAGGTTCTCACGCTACGACAACGGATGAATGAACATCGCTCGACAATCACCAGGCAAGACTGTTCCCTTCCTGTTGGCGAACACTTCAGTGGTCACGGGCATTCAGCCTCTGACCTTCGGGTAAGCATTCTCCAAGGCGGCCTTCACGACACACGACAGCGCAGAGTTGCTGAACAGAGACTGATAGCCAAGTTCCGCACACATGAGGACGGTCTCAACAGGGATCTTGGGTTCATGTCGCACTATCTGTAACCCCCGTGACTTGCCTGGGTTTGCAAAACCTCACTTACTGTACTGTCTGGAGACAATACACATCTCTTTAACCTGTGATCAGTGCTCCTTCCACTCACATTGTCAGCCACTTCAGGTCTCGAACAGCAGGTTAGGTGTAAGAATTCGCATTCTAATCAGTAATCTCTAAACTGTCTGTGCTTTATATGCTCTGTCTGAGGCCAGAACTCTCCATTCACCTGACGAAGGGACTAACCCCGAAAGCTTGTGAGTCTATTATCAAATAAATCGGTTGGACTAAAACCTGGTGTTGTCAGACTTTTTACTGTGTTTACGCCAGTCCAACGCCGGCATACCCACATCATGATCTGCAAAGCAGACCAAGTCTATGAACAGCAATCTCATCGCACTGCTATCTGCTTCAAATTTTGCACTGCTTTTTTCAGCAAGGAATCCACAAGACCTGGAACTACGGTGTGAAGAAACACCTACCCCACCCATCTAAACTTTGATATCCTGGACTCTGGAAATCACATGAATTGACATCTGTTTCTTAGGATTCTGTTAAGTTTAATCATAGCTGTAAAACTCCTCTTTTCAACCCCACTTTATTGGCATATTTGTGTGTGTGAAGTTACAATCATCCCCGGGTTTGAATGTGTGAATACTTCAATCTTCTTATTGCATCATAAAGAGAGTTTTCTGGGAGTCACTTTAGAAATTAGTCTTCACAAACTGGGGGTTTGGGAAAATACACCATAGTCTATTTTAAACAATTAAAAACACCTCAGCTTAGGACAGATGGCAAGAGGATAAAGGAGTACATTTTTGGAATGTAGATTATCAAGCCCTGGGGATTTATCCAACTTCACTCCCATAAATTTTCCCAGCACCATTTCTCTACTAATATTGATCTCCCTCAGTTCTTCCCTCACACTAAATCTTGCATTCTTCAACATTTCTGGTATCTGTTTTGTGCCCTCTTTTGTGAAGACAGAACCAAAGTATGTATTCAGTTGCTCAGCCATTTCTTTGTCCCCTATTATACATTTCTCTGCTTCTGTTTGTAGGGGATCTACATTTGCCTTTACCAACCTCTTTCTCTTCACATGTCTACAGAAACTCTGTGTCGGTCTTTATGTTCCCTGCAAGTTTATTCTTGTACCATATTTTCCACTTCTTAATCAATCCCTTGTCCTCTTTGCTGAATTCCAAACAGCTCCCAGTCCTCAGAACTATTATTTATCTTGGCCAATCTGTATGCTTCTGCCTTGGATCAGATAATATCTCTAATTTCCTTTGTGAACCATGGATTGGCCCTCTTACCCATTTTGCTTTTGTGCCAGACAAGAATAAACAGTTGCTGCAGTTCCCCTAAGTGTTCCTTGAATATTTGCCATTGCCTATCCACTGTCATGCCTTTAAGTAACTCTCCCCAGTCTATCAACTCCAACTCACGCCTCATATCTTCATAGTTTCCTTTATTAAGATTCAGCATCCTCGTCTCTGAATCAACTACTTCAGTCTCCATCTTGATAAAAAATCGTGTTACGATTGCTCATCCCCAAGAGGTCTCACACAGCAAGATTGGCAATGATTCCCTTCTCATTACACAGTGCCCAGTCTAGGATGGCCTGATCTCTTGTTGGTTCCTCCGCATATTGGTAAGAAAACCATCCTGTATACACTTCAGGAATTCCTCCTCTATGCCACTGTGGCTAATTTGATCTGCCCAATCTATGTACAGATTAAAATCACCCATAGTCACCAATATTCCCCTAACACAAGCATTTCTAATTTTGTGTTTAATGCCATTCCTAACATCATCACTGCAGTTTGGGGGTCTATGTATGACACCCACTAATGTTTTTTGCCGCTTGGTATTTCTCAACTCTACCCATACAGACTCCACATTGTCAGAGTTAATATCCTTCCTCACTATTGTGTTATTTTCCTCTCTAACCAGCAATGCCACTCCAGCACCTTTTCCTTTTTGCTTGTCCTTGCTAAATACTGAATACCCTGGAACATTTAGTTCCCATCCCTGGTTATCCTGCAGCCATGTCCCCGTAATCCCAATTGTATTGTATCTGTTTACATTTATCTGCACAGTTAGTTCATTCACTTTATTGCAGATGCTCTGCACATTAAGGCACAGAGCCTTTAAGCTTATCATTTTAATGTTGTTTGTCCCGCTCCCAATATTTTCCTCGATAGCCTTGTTTGAATTTTGTTCTTGGTTTCTCTGCCTATCACTTTTCTTATTCCCTTTTCTATTTTTTTGTTTTTGTCCTTGCTCCCTCCTTCTCTGACTTCTCACATAGGTTCCCATCTCCCTGACATATTAGTTAAAACTCTTCCCAACTGCTCTGGCAAATAGTCCTCCTAGGACGCCAGTCCCACTTCTGCCCAGATGTAACCTGTCCAATTTGTATAGGTCCTACCTCCCACAGAAATGGTCCCAATGCCCCAGGAATCTGAACCACCCCCCAACCCCCGACACCATCTTTTCAGCTACGTATTCATCTGATATATCCTGTCATTTCTACTCTGACTAGCACATGGCACTGGTAGTAATCCTGAGATCACTACTTTTGACATCCAATTTCTTAACTTTCTTCCTTGCTCCCTCTATTCTGCTTTTAGGACCTCATCCCTTTTTTTGATCTATGTACCAATGTGTACCATGATCATAACCACTGGCTGTTCATCCTTCCCCTCCAGAATATCCTGTACCTGCTCTGAGACATCCTTGACCCTATCGTTGGGGAGGCAAAATACCATGCTAGAGTCTCGTTTGTGGCCACAGAAATGCCAGTCTATTCCCCTTACAATTGAGTCCCCTATAACTATTGCACTGGTACACTTTACATCCCTCCTCTCTGCAGCAGAACCAGCCATGGTGCAACGGGTTTGGTAGCTGCTGCTTTCCCCTGAGAAGTCATTCCCCTCAACAGTATCCAAAACAGTCTATCTGTTTTGCCAGGCAACGGCCACAGGAAATTCCTGCACTATCTGCCTATCTCTCTTGCTCTGTCTGATAGTCACCCATTCCCTTCCTGCCTGCAGAGTTGGAGCCTGCGATGTGACCATTTCTCTATATGTGCTATCCATGATCTCTCTGCTTTGCAGAGCCCTCTGTTCCACAGCGTGGTCTCAAGCCATTGCTCCAGCTTTGAACTCAAGCTTCCAGGACTTGTAGCGGGAGACATTTCCTGCACACATGCTGACCTGGGGGACTGGAACTGTCCCCAGCCTGCCACATAGAGCAGGAGGAACAAACCACGGCTTGGAGCTTTCCTGTCATGTCTTACCTCTTTAAACTTTTGAAAGATGCTTTGTTTCAGATTATACCCAATTCTCTGGGGCCCTTCTTTCCTGCTCCTTATTTCTACCAAATATAAACTTTACAAATTATAAACCACAGAAATTATCTCTGAGATGACTAGTGATAAAACCATTAAATACTTATCCGACCTTTGTGTATTTACCAATCACCTCTTTCCCTTATGCCCTCTATATTGCAATAGGGCAGGACTGTTTCTACCTCCTCACAGTGTCCATTTTTTAATTTCAAAAATATACTTCATTCATAAAAATCTCAATTAATCCATTGCAAATCTACATGCCTATACATTGCAAACAGTGCAGAATAAAAACATTTTTACATTCCTGTACAAATTACAGTTATTACATTTCAAAACTTAAAACTAGTTCCATGCCTCAAAATTTACTGTGTGCCGTTATTTCTCAGATTGGCACACAGTTACGCAAGTCAAGGGTATTCTGCAGCTCCTGGACCCTCGGTCTGCCTTCATTAAAAGACCTTACAGTGTGGCCTTTCCCCATTGTGCCTTTACGGTGGCTGCCCTAAGCTTCAGCGCATCCCTCAGCACGTAGTCCTGGATCTTGGAATGTGCCAGTCTGCAACACTCGGTTGAGGACAGTTCTTTCAGCTGGAAGATCAGCAAGGTTCGGGCAGACCAAAGTGCGTCCTTCACCGAGTTGATGCCCTCCAGCAGCAGTTGATACTTGTCTTGGTGTGCGTCCCCGGAAACAGCCCATAGAGCACAGAGTCTTGCGTCACCGAGCTGCTCAGGACGAACCTTGACAAATACCACTGCATCTCACTCCAGACCTTCTTTGCAAAGGCACATTCCACAAGGAGGTGTGCAACCATTTCATCAGTCCCGCAGCCACTTCAAGGGCAGTGTGCGGTAATGTTGAGACGTTGAGCGTGCATAAGGGATCTCACGGGGAGTGCCCTTCTCACCACCAGCCAAGCCAGATCTTGGTGCTTGTTTGTGAGTTATGGCAATGAGGCATTCTGCCAGGTGACACTGACAGTCTGCTCAGGGATCCATCCAATAGGATTCACCATCTCCTTTTCTCTTAGGGCCCCAATGACGTTACACGCTGACCACTGCTTAATCGCCATGTGGTCAAAGGTGTGTTTGTGGAAAAGTTTCTCCACGAAGGACAGGTGCTGCGGTACGGTCCAACTACTTGGAACGTTCCGCTGCAGTGTGATCAGACCCATCCTCAGCAACACTTGGGACAGGTAGAACCTCAAAAAGTAGTGGCACTTGCTGTTAGTGTACCGAGGCTCTACGCACAACTTGATGCAGCCGCACACAAAGGTGGCCATCAGGATGAGGGTGGCATTGGGAACATTTTTCCCTCTGTTCTCTGGACATTTGTGCATAGCCTCCCTCTGGACACGATCCATCTTTGATCTCCAGATAAATTTGAAGATGGGCTGCATCACTGCTGCTGCGTAGGATTTGGGGATAGGCCACACCTGTACAATAACACGGAAGCACCTTGCATCGGATCACCAGGTTTTTTCCTGTCATGGAGAGGGAGCATTGCTCCCACAAGCCCAGTTTCTGCCTGGCTTTCACAATGCGCTCGTCCCAGTTTTTGGTGCAAGCCCCTGTCGCTCCAAACCATATCCCCAGCATCTTCAGGTAATCTGCCCCGACGGTGAAAGGGACAAAGGATTTCTCAGCCCAGTTCCTAAGGAACATGGCCTTACTCTTGCCCTGGTTGACTTTGGCTCCCGAGGCCAGCTCGAACTGCTCGCAGACCTGGGGGAGCCTGCGAACAGACGAGGGGTCCAAGCAGAAGACAGCCACGTCATCCATGTGCAGGGGGGCTTTGACCTGCGTGCCTCCGCTGCCTGGGATTGTCACCCCTTTGATGCCTGGGTCGCTTCCGAGGGCCTCGGCAAAGGGTTCAATGCAACACACAAAAAGGACGGAGGAGAGAGGGCAGCCCTGTCTGACTCCAGACCTGATTTGGAAGCTGTCTGTTTCCCACCCATTGACTGAAACTGCACTACTGATGTCTGTGTAGAGCAGTCAGATCCAATTGCGGATTCCCTCCCCAAAGCCCATTTTGGAGAGCACATCCATCTTGTAGCTGTGCAACATTCTGTCAAACGCCTTTTCCTGGCCTAGGCTGATGAGACACGTATCCACCTGCCTGTCCTGCACATAGGCGATCATATTCCTGAGTAGCGCGAGGCTATCAGAGATCTTCCTACCGGGTACAGCACAGGTTTGATCAGGATGGATCACTGACCCCAGAGCAGATTTGACCTGGTTGGCAATGACCTTGGCCAGAATTTTATAATCCACGTTCAATAGTGAAATGGGTCACCAATTTCTAATTTCTTCCCTTTCCCCCTTCTGCTTGTAGATGAGGGTAATGATGCCTTTCCTCATGGATTCTGACATCCTACCTTCCCGAAGCATGCTCTCGTATACTTCTAGGAGGTCCGGGCCCGTCAAGTCCCACAACGCCAAGTAAGACACAGCCGGTAAGCCGTCACTTCCGGGAGTTCTACCCTTCTGAAAGGACTCGACGGCCTTCGTCAGCTCATCCAGAAATACCAGTCTGTCCAGGCTGTCCCGCTCGCCGTCGTCTAAGATCTGCGTGATAGACGACAGGAAAGACTGGGAGGCCGTGCTGTCTGATGGCTTCAGGTCATACAGTCCGGCATAGAAGGATTTGCAGATCCTCAGAATGTCAGACTGCGTTGACCTTGCTGAGCCGTCTTCTTCCTTTAAGCTGCTGATCACAGAGGTTTCTCTGTGTACCTTCTGGAAGAAGAAACGTGAGCACTTTTCGTCCTGTTCCACGGAGCGGACCCTGGACCGGAAGATGACCTTGGCGGCCTCCGAGGCAAAGAACGAGGCTTGCTGGCTCTTCGCCTCCTGGGGATCCTCCCTGACATCAACCCCCATCGACTGCAGTTGGAGTAGTTGCTGCATGCTTTTCTGGAGTCGGGACATTTCCCCCCGTCTCTCCCTGGTCTTCTGAACCCCTTTGTGAATGAAGATCCTTTTGATGTTGCCTTTGATGGTTTCCCACCAGGGCAATGGAGACTCAAAGAAGGGTTTCACAGTCCTCCAACTGTGGTAAACCCTCGAGTTCCTCGAGGTTCTCTGGGGTCAACAGTTCTACATTCAGCTTCCAGGACCCCCTGCCCACTTTCTGGTTTCCCTCCAGCTGACAGTCAGCCAGCAGGAGGCAGTGGTCAGGAAAGAACGCTGACTTGACATCGGTGGGCCTGACTGTGAGCGCGTGGGATACAAACATGAAGTCGACCCTGGAGTGGACAGACCCATCGGGCCGCGACCACGTGTACCTACGTTGCCCTCCGTCTGCTGGGTTGCTGAAGATGCCGAGCAGCTTGGCATCTTTGACCGTCTCCAGCAAGGCTCTGGACGTAGCGTTCAGTTTGTTTTCAGCTCTGCTGGATCAGTCGGCCTTGTCGATGATGCAATTAAAGACCCCACCCAGAATGATCGGTCTGGAGTTGGTGAGCAGCAGCCGCAGCTGCTCAAAAACCGCCAGCCGCTCGGTCTTCACGGCAGGGGAATACACATTAATCAGCCTGAGAGGGCAGTTCTTGCACGTGACGTCTGCTACGAGAAGGCATCCTCCCACCACCTCCCTAACTTCGGAGATGGTAAAGCCGCCTTCCCGCAGCAGGATGCCTGGGCCCAAGGAATGGCAGTCATTCGCACCTGACCAAATGGACGGTCCGTGGGGCCACACACTCGACCAACGTCTGTAGCTGCTGAAGTGAGGTATCCCACACTCCTGCAGGAACAGCAGGTCGGCCTTGACATTGGCCAGGTAGGACAAGATGGCCGCACATCTCATTCCGTCTTTAACGCTGCGTACGTTAACTGAGGCAAACTTTAAAGACATTTTTAAAGTAGAAAAGATTTGTCAGTTCTTACATCTCATTCAGTCAGCATGCTCCAGGTGCAGCATTCCTGTGGCACTGATGGAATTCTGCAGGGCTGCAGGGCTGAGGTAGCAGTCCGACCCTGCCTCAGATCCCCGACGGCGACCGGGTGACATTGTCGGTGTCATGTTGTCGTCGGCTAGTGCCGGGATTGCTGGTTGGTCTTCGCATTGGATGGTGTCAGTGTCCTTGTTCCTGCTCTGCGGGGTCAGGATAGCCGCAGCCGCACTGTTGCCTCCATCGCCAAGATGGTCCCCTGGTGCTGCAATGGTGCTGGTGGTCTGTGACAGCTGTGGTTCCAGCGCCGCTTTTAAATTGAGCCTCTTGCTGTTTCGTCATCTGACAGCTTTTTTTTCCTCGTCTGAGGAGACATCACCACTAGGGGCTCTAACTGCCACGGATTTCCTTTCCCAGTTGTTTTTCTTCGATTTGACGTACTGCCAGGGGCTCTCAGGATCTGTGATCTTCTGTTCTATGGCCTCTGCGCCCTCTGCTGGTGGTGCTTTGGATGTGTCATCCTGCTGCACCGAGGGTCCACCCTTGCTTCAGAAGCTTTCTCCGGACCAGCTTCTTTAGCTTTGGTCTTTTTCCCTGAGGTGGCAAGGGCACTTGCCTTCCTCACTCCGCCTCCGGTGATCTGGGCGTAGGTGACCTTCCACTTGGGGTAGGCTCTGTAAACATGGCCAGCCTCCCCATACAGGTTGTAACATTTGCTGTCTTTGCAGTCCTTTGTTGCGTGCCCCTCCTTCAAGCAGTTTCTGCAGAAGGTGGTGCTGCAGCTTGCGGCAAAATGGCTGGTTTTGCCGCAGATGTGGCACACTCGTGGCTGTCCAGTGTAGTACAGGAAGCCTCGATACCCCCCAGTGGCAAAATTGGAGGGCGGGTGCAGGAGGCCTCCCTTGGGGTCGGTCTTAAGAGTGACTCTCACCTGTCTCTTACAGGTCCAGATCCCGTATGTGTCCATAACATCCACGCTCTCTTCCTTCACCTCCATGTACCTGGAGAGGAACGTCAGCACATCAGCTGCAGGGACATAGGGGTTATACATCTGGAACGTGATAACCCGGTTCCGCTGGGACGGCACAGTGAAGAGGGACTCCGCTGTCAGGATGGAGAGGGGCCCCACTTTGCCTTTCTCCTTCAGGGCTGTCAGGAACTTGACGCATCCTGACAGGGTCCTGAAACTGACATCCACGTGGGTCTGGTTGCTGTATTCAGCCACACCGTAGACGTCTGCTGCTTGGAACCCACAGCACTTGAACAGCACCTTCTTCACGACATAGTTGTGACCCACAGGCAAGTCTCCTCCCGAAGCCTTCACCCGAATGGTGTTGGGCAGCCCTTGGCCTGTAGCTCTTGATGCAGCTGCAGCCACAGTGTCCTTTTTTTTGGTTAGAGGAGGGAGGGAAATACTACTGTAGTACATCAGGCTTAACCACTCCTTGACACCAGATATTCTGCCTCCCACTTCTTAGTAACTGTTTTTTTTTCAAAAATATACTTTATTGATAAAAATCTCAAATAAACTATTGCAAATGTACAGGGCTTTGAACTGCAAACAATGCAGAATCAAGATATTTTTACAGATTTGTACAAATTACAATCATTACATTTCAGTACTTAAAACTATATCCATGCCTCAATAAATTACTGTGTGCCGTTATTGCTCAGATTGGCACACAGTTACGCAGGTCGAGGGTATTCTGCAGTTTCCAGGCCCTTGGCCTGCCTCCGTTAAAAGGCCTTATAGTGTGGCCTTTCCCCATTGTGCCTTTGCGGTGGCTGCCCCAAGCTTCAGCGTGTCCCTCAGCACGTAGTCCTGGACCTTGGAATGTGCCAGTCTGCAACACTCGGTTGAGGACAGTTCTTTCAGCTGGAAGATCAGCAAGGTTCGGGCAGACCAAAGTGCGTCCTTCACCGAGTTGATGACCTTCCAGCAGCAGTTGATATTTGTCTTGGTGTGCGTCCCCGGAAACAGCCCATAGAGCACAGAGTCCTGCGTCACCGAGCTGCTCAGGACGAACCTCGACAAATACCACTGCATCTCACTCCAGACCTTTTTTGCAAAGGCACATTCCACAAGGAGGTGTGCAACCATTTCATCAGTCCCGCAGCCACTTCAAGGGCAGTGTGCGGTAATGTTGAGACCTCAAGCGTGCGTAAACGATCTGACGGAGAGTGCCCTTCTCACCACCAGCCAAGCCAGATCTTGGTGCTTGTTTGTCAGTTCTGGTGATGAGGCGTTCTGCCAGATGGCACTGACAGTCTGCTCAGGGAACCATCAGACAGGATCCGCCGTCTCCTTTTCTCCCAGGGCCCCAAGGATGTTACGTGCTGACCACTGCTTAATCGCCATGTGGTCAAAGGTGTGTTTGCGGAAAAATTTCTCCACGAAGGACAGGTGCTGCGGTACGGTCCAACTACTTGGAGCGTTCCGCAGCAGTGTGGCCAGACCCATCCTTCGCAACACTTGGGACAGGTAGAACCTCAAAAAGTAGTGGCACTTGCTGTTAGTGTACCGAGGATCTACACACAACTTGATGCAGCCGCACACAAAGGTGGCCATCAGGATGAGGGCGGCATTGGGAACGTTTTTTCCTCAGTTCTCTGGAGATTTGGGCATCGCTTCCCTCCAGACGCGATCCATCTTTGATCTCCAGATAAACTTGAAGATGGCCCGCGTCACTGCTGCAGAGCAGGATTTGGGGACAGGCCACACCTGCGCCATGTACAACAACATGGACAGCACCTCGCACCGGATCACCAGGTTTTTTCCTGTCATGGAGAGGGAGCATTGCTCCCACAAGCCCAGTTTCTGCCTGGCTTTCGCAATGTGCTCGTCCCAGTTTTTGGCGCATGCCCCTGCCGCTCCAAACCATATCCCCAGCACCTTCAGGTAATCTGCCCTGACGGTGAAAGGGACAAAGGATTTCACGGCCCAGTTCCCAAAGAACATGGCCTCGCTCTTACCCTGGTTGACTTTGGCTCCCAAGGCCAGCTCGAACTGCTCGCAGACCTGGGGGAGCCTGCGAACAGACGAGGGGTCCAAGCAGAAGACAGCCACGTCATCCATGTGCAGGGGGGCTTTGACCTGCGTGCCTCTGCTGCCTGGGACTGTCACCCCTTTGATGCCTGGGTCGCTTCTGAGGGCCTCGGCAAAGGGTTCAATGCAACACACAAAAAGGACGGAGGAGAGAGGGCAGCCCTGTCTGACTCCAGACCTGATTTGGAAGCTATCTGTTTCCCACCCATTGACTGAAACTGCGCTACTGATGTCTGTGTAGAGCAGCCGGATCCAACTGCAGATTCCCTCCCCAAAGCCCATTTTGGAGAGCACATCCATCATGTAGCTGTGCAATATTCTGTCAAACGCTCTCTCCTGGTCTAGGCTGATGAGGCATGTATCCACCTGCCTGTCCTGCACATAGGCGATCGTATCCCTGAATAGCGCGAGGCTGTCAGAGATCTTCCTGCTGGGTACAGCACAGGTTTGATCAGGATGGATCACTGACCCCAGAGCAGACTTGACCCAATTGGTGATGACCTTGGTCAGAATTTTATAATCCACGTTCAATAGTGAGATGGGTCGCCAATTTCGAATTTCCTCCCTTTCCCCCTTCTGCTTGTAGATGAGGGTAATGATGCCTTTCCTCATAGATTCTGACATCCTGCCTTCCAGAAGCATTCTCTTGTATACTTCTAGGAGGTCTGGGCCCGTCAAGTCCCACAACGCTGAGTAAAACTCAGCCAGTAAGCCGTCGCTTCCGGGAGTTTTACCCTTCTGAAAGGACTCGACGGCCTTCGTCAGCTCATCCAGAGATACCAGTCTGTCCAGGCTGTCCCACTCGCCGTCGTCTAAGACCTGCATGATAGACGACAGGAAAGACTGGGAGGCTGTGCTGTCTGTTGGCTTCAGGTCATACAGTCCGGCATAGAAGGATTTGCAGATCCTCAGAATGTCAGACTGCGCTGACCTTGCTGAGCTGTCTTCTTCCTTTAAGCTGCTGATCACAGGAGTTTCTCTGTGTACCTTCTGGAAGAAGAAACGCGAGCACTTTTTGTCCTGCTCCACGGAGCGGACCCTGGACCGGAAGATGACCTTGGCGGCCTCCGAGGCAAAGAGCGAGGCTTGCTGGCTATTCACCTCCTGGAGTTCCTCCCTGACATCAACCCCCATCAACTGCAGTTGGAATAGTTGCTGCATGCTTTTCTGGAGTTGGGACATTTCCCCCCGTCTCTCCCTGGCCTTCTGAACCCCTTTGTGAATGAAGAACCTTTTGATGTTGTCTTTGACAGTTTCCCATCAGAGCGATGGAGACTCAAAGAAGGGTTTGACGGTCCTCCAACCGTGGTAAACCCTCCTGAGTTCCTCGTGTTCTCTGGCGCAACAGTTCTACATTCAGCTTCCAGGACCCCCTGCCTACTTTCTGGTTTGCCTCCAGCTGACAGTTGGCCAGCAGGAGGCAGTGGTCAGAAAAGAACACCAGCCTAACGCCGGTGGGCCTGACCGTGAGCGCGCGGGACACAAACATAAAGTCAATCCTGGAGCAGACTGACCCATCGGGCCGCAACCACGTGTCCCTGCACTGCCCTCCGTCTGCTGGGTTGCTGAAGACGTCGAGCAGCTTTGACCGTCTCCAGCAGGGCTCTGGACGTAGCATCCAGTTTGTTTTCAGCCCTGCTGGATCGGTTGGCCTTGTCGATGAAGTGACGTCTCCCAGAATGTTCCAGTGAAGTCCCTCTGCCGCCTCTATCAGATGCTCTTCCTCCCATTTATTACTGGAGGGGCTCTTTTGCTTTCAATTCTTAGTAAATGTTGCTGCACTGACTTCTCCCAGAATGCTCCAGTGAAGTCCATCTACCACCTTTACCAGATCTATCGTGAACTTTCTTCCCATGTACCCCTAATGCTTACTGCTCTTTGCCTTGGATGGGTGCAACTCATACAAAGCTCTAGCTTGACAGCATCAAGGGCAAATTATTCAGCATCCCACTCACCACCTAAAACTTTAATGTCCTTACAATGGGTGCAGAATATACAATCTACAAGATGCAATATAGTAAGTCAACAAGGTTTTTTTGACAGCATGTCCCAAACCTGTGAATTCCACCATGTAAATTTAAACGGTAAAGATATTACCTCACATTCCCTCATAGTCACACACCATTTTAACTTGGATATTTATCACCATGTCATATCCTGGAACTCCCTAACTAGCAGCACTGTGGAATATCTTGGTCACATGAACTATAGTGGTTCCAGATAGTAGTCAACCACCACCAACTCGGGCAACTGGGGAATGAGAAATAAATTACTGCAGCAGGATCCACATCCAGAAAATGAAGGACTAAAAAAACACAAAATTTTAAAAGTGGACCGAGCATCTCACTTTTATGAGTACAAAATGTTGGAAATGTGTGAAATGAAACCAGAAAATGCTGGAAAAGCCCAACAGGCCTGACAACATCTGTAAAGAAAGAAAGAGTTAACATTTCAAAGAAGGGTCATGTTGGACTTGAAACATTAACCGCTTCCCTCTCACGCTGCCAGGTCTGGTTGGTTTCACAAACACTTTCTGTCTTTATTTCACTTTTATGTGATTTGCTCACACTGCCTTACAACTATTTATACCATATTATAATCTCGGAACAATGATACCCACTTAGAACAATGATGCCCACTATGACAAAACACAATATTCTTGCCTTTCATGCCTATTGTAGTACTCATGTCTATTGTAGTCTTCAATCTTTCTGATGACATGCTGAGAAATGCCTGGTGCATTTCAGTTTAACATAAGCTGATAAGCTGCTTTGTAACATGTTAATATGAAGATGTGATCAAATGTACAAATTTAGTATATAACGTGGTGGGGTGACCTACCTATTACCTCTAGGATCGTTACAGAAATATGATACTTTTTCATGAGCGTGGATAAAAACCCAAAATGTGGAAGCCATGTTTAAACCTAGCCAGGCTCTGCAATTTTCAAACTGCAAGGTTGGAACAGACAGTTTTCATGGTCTTGGACAATCAACTTCCCATCAAAATCAGTAAAGTTTATTTATTAGTGAATCCAGGCAGACTTACATTAACACTGCAATGAAGTTACTGTGAAAATTCCACAGTCACCACACTCCAGCATCTGTTTGGGTACTCTGAGGGAGAAATTAGCATGGCCAATGCAACTAACCAGCACTTCTTTCGTCTATGGAAGGGAATCGGAGCATCCGGAGGAAACACACGCAGACACGGGGCGAATGTGCAGACTCTGCACAGATAGTGACCCAAGCCAGGAATCGAACCCAGGTCCTTGGGCTGTGAGGCAGCAGTGCTAACCACAGTGCCACCATGTCGCCCTGGAACCTCCTGTCCAGGTACGAATGGCCATATTGTTTCAAAATGAACTGTTGTTTACACCTCCAATGGACTTGCTTTGTTTGAAGAATGCTACACAAACTCTGTGGAACCCAGCTCAGTCAAAGGCCAGAGGCATAATGTGACAAGGATTGGACATGGAAACTGAATCTTGGAGAACAGCATGAAGAGAGAAACCTGGAGCCCTAGCACTCTCTCTCTCTCTCTCTCTGTGCACTTTCCTCAATAGCAACTGTAGAGAGCACCTTCAACTGGTAGCCAAGCAGCACAGAATCTCCAGTTGCTTGTAGCTCATGGCAAGCATCATCAGAGTAACCAGACCTAGAAGATCACCCCAGTGAGATGATCCAAAGACTAGAACTAGCCCTAGCCGAGGGTGGAAGCCAAATTGACAACTGCAGACGCTGAAACATCAGCCAATGCTCAGACTGAGGAACAGCCTGTCCCAGCCTTATTGAATGGGTATTACCATTTTTTTCAGACAAACAGTTCGCTTATAATGATATGGTGTGGATAGGGTGTAGCGAATCCTCAGAAGTACATGTTAAAAGAAGATAATCAATGTAGATTTGAAATATGTTTACTTAGAAATTTAAGACTGTTTACCGAAGAGTTTTCTGAAGAGATTAAATATTGCTTTTCCTTGATAAATTGTTCAATAACATTGTTTTGGACCTTCACCTGACTCTTGTCTCCTCTGTCGATCTTACTGTGTAATGCAACTGAGTTAAACAGGGTTACTGCTAACTAGTCAAGGTTATGAAGAATACACTTATCCAACTTTCACTTAACAACAACAGAGTAACTTATCTTTAGTCACAAATTTATACAAAAGGCACATTACACATCTCCATAATTGTAATTCATCTCACTTGTCTGAAACATGATAGTTTCCTGACTATTCTCTTCTGCATGACAAGATTCCCATAGCTTTTTGTTGGCTTATTGTGTTGAACTTAAAGTTTTCAACGTAAGTCTTGCCCCTGGTTGGAGATACCCAGGTCACTTCAATTGGGGTGAAGAACCAAATTAACTCCATGTCAGACACTTAGCTGCGAGTGTTGGGCCTTCCCCAGGATTTAGGACCATGGGGGCAGAAATCCCACCCGCAGAGCTACCAGCCAATCAGAGGCTAGCTGCTCTCCATTACCTGCAGCGACATTGGAATTCTGGGTGCTGTTATAGTAACGCCTTGAATTCGTGGAGAGTGGTAAGTGGGGCAGACTGGATAGCAGGGAAAGTGAGGAGAGAATGGACTGATGAGAGTTGTTAGATGTAAGGACAGAGATGACTTTCAGTGTCCCCTCCTCTCTACACCACACCCGCTCCCAATCCTTGATTTGGCACTAAGTGCTTTTGAAAGTGGGCAGCCCCACCACCACAGGAGGCTACTGGCAAAATCCTACGAAGGATTGCAAGGGATTTATGAGGCATGGGAGACAGGATGTGTTCAGGAGAAGCACTGAGCACTAAATCCTAGCGGATTCGGGGATAGTGACCTTTAAGTGGCTTAAGGAGCACAATTCACCAGCGAGTGGATTCTCTGTGTCAGCTGAATACTACTTCTTAGTTGTGATCAGTTTTCTCGACAGTGCAAATGAGCCACATGACCTTCCTTGCAATTATGCAGGCCCACGCTCTACTCTAGCCAGCTTAGGCTGGCTGCATTAACTCCAGCCATTGCGTGCAGTAATCTATTTAGAAAATGTCTGCCTCTTTCTGTGGTTTTCTCTCAATGTTCTCAGCCAGAAAAGTTTAGTCTGCCAGACCTACTGCTGAACATCTAGGACTCAAAATGCAATGAGCATGTGTCATTCATCCATTAATGAAACAAGCTGCAGCTCTGTGTACGGGGAGAAAATTACAACAAAGCTGGCTCATTACTATCTAATTATCTATCATCACAGATTATTTTTCTAATGTGTGAATAAATTGTTCTTCAAACATCACAGCTGGAATTCTCCAAAGCCTTAAACTCTGCCACCTCTGCCAGCAAGAATGGAGAATTTGGCGCTCAGGTGTGGGACTGGAGAATCCCAGCCACGCATGAGGTAGGAAAATCCCACACTTGAAATAAGAAAGAACATAAGAAATAGGAGCAGGAGTAGGCCACCTAGCCCTTCGAGCCTGCCCCACCATTCAATAAGATCATGGCTGATCTGAAGTGGATCAGTTCCACTTACCTGCCTGCTCCCCATAACCCTTAATTCCCTTATCGATCAGAAATCTATCTACCCGTGACCTGAACATATTCAACAAGGTAGCCTCCACCACTTCAATGGGCAGAGAATTCCAGAGATTCACCACCCTCTGAGAGAAGAAGTTCCTCCTCAACTCTGTTCTAAACTGCACACCCCCCCCCCACTCATTTTGAGGCTGTACCCTCTTGTTCTGGTTTCCTTTCAAAGTGGGAAGAATCTCTCTACCTCTACCCTATCTAGCCCCTTCATTATCTTGTAAGTCTCTATAAGATCCCCCCTCAGCCTTCTAAACTCCAATGAGTACAGGCTCAATCCACTCAATCTCTCCTCATGAGCTAACCCCCTCATCTCTGGTATCAGCCTGGTGAACCTTCTCTGTACTCCCTCCAAGGCCAATATATCCTTTCGCAAATGAGGGGACCAAAACTGCACACAGTACTCCAGTTGCAGCCTCACCAGTGCCTTACACAGTTGCAGCAAGACCTCCCTGCTTTTATATTATGTTCCCTTCGCGATAAAGGCCAATGTTCCATTTGCCTTCTTGATCACCTGCTGCACCAGCAGACTGGGTTTTTGAGATTTGTGCACAAGGACCCCCAGGTCCCTCTGCACAGTAGCATGCTGCAACTTTTCACCATTTAAATAATATTCCATCCTACTATTATTTCTTCCAAAGTGGATAACCTCACATTTGCCAACGTTATACTCCATCTGCCAGGCCCTTGCCCACTCACTCAGCCTATCCAAATCTCTCTGTAGACTTTCTGTGTCCTCCATGCAATTCGCTTTTCCATTCATCTTTGTGTCATCAGCAAACTTTGTTACCCTACACTCAGCCCCCTCCTCCAGATCGTCTATGTATATGGTAAACAGTTGAGGCCCCAGCACCGATCCCTGCAGCACCCCACGAGTCACCAACTGCCAACCAGAAAAGCACCCATTTACTTCAACTCTCTGCTTCCTGTTAGATAGCCAATCCTCAATCCACGCTAACACTTTACCCCCAACTCTGTGTACCCTAACCTTCTGCAACAACCTTTTGAGAGGCACCTTATTGAACGCCTTCTGGAAATCTAAAAACACCACATCCACCGGTTCCCCTCTGTCTACCACACTAGTCACATCTTCATAAAAATCCAGTAAATTTATGCTGCATCTGCTTGATTGGACCGTTCTTTTCTAGATATCCTGCTATTTCTTCTATAATGATGGATTCTAGCATTTTCCCAACTATGGACATGAAGCTAACCAGCCTATAATTACCCGCCTTTTGTCTGCTACCTTTTTTAAACAGCAGCGCAACAGTAGCTGTTTTCCAATCCGCCGGCACTTCCCCAGAGTCCAGCGAATTTTGATAAATAACTACTAACTCATCTGCTACTACTTCTGCTATTTCTTTCAGTACCCTGGGATGCATTCCATCTAGGCCCGGGGACTTGTCTACCTTCAGTCCCATTACTCTACCAAGCACTACCTCTTTAGTAACAATAATCGTATGAAGGACCTCATCTCCTACCAACCCTCTATCTTTAATATTTGGTAAGCTATTTGTGTCCTCCACCATGAAGACTGACACACAAAACTTATTTAAAGCCTCAGCCATTTCCTCGTTTCCCACCATTAAATCCCCCCTCTCATCCTCCAAGGGTCCAACATTCACTCTAGCCACTCTCTTCTTCTTTATATATTTGTAAAAACTTTTACTATCATTTTTTATATTTAGAGCTAGTTTAGTTTCATACTCTATCTTTCCTTTTTTTATCGCTTTCTTAGTCATTCTTAGTTATTTTTTAAATCTTTCCCAATCTTCTAATTCCCCACTATTTTTAGCCACTCTGTACGCATCGGTTTTCAATTTAATACTCTCCTTTATTTCTTTCAATATCCACGGCTGGTTATCCCTTTTCTTACAGTCCTTCTTTATTACCGGACTCTTCCAAATCTTTTGTGAAAAAATGGTCTAAAAACTTGTTAAACATGTCAGATTCTTGGATCAATTTTGTCTGTCAGCTAAACATTGTATCCAATTCATTTCCAATATTGTTATTACAAATGTGGCACAGAAGTATTTACATTTTAATAGAATGAAAAAACTTGCATTTATGTAGTCCTTTTTACATGCTAGGATGTTCCAAAAGACTTCTCAACCAATAAATTACTTTCTGAAGGCTAATTTCTTCTATTATGTGAGTAATGTGGTGCCCAAATTGGAGACTGCAGGGTTACATGAGCTGCAGTGAGAGGAGGAACTTATATTTTTGCTGGCCTTGGCTGAGAATTAGATGTTCACCTGGACATTAGCTGTACCCTCATAGTCTTCCCTGAAAAATATCTATTTGAATAGGGTCTTGATTTAACATTTTAGCAGAAGATAAGACAGTCTGTGAGTACTGCATTGAATTGTCAGTCCAAATTAATCTTCTCACTCAGAGGCAATGTACTGACACAGCCAAATTAACACTTGAAATTAATGCTAATGATAGCCACAATTTAAGGAAATGAAAAGGCTGTTTATTACTGGACTATTCTGATGATTATGTAGTTTATAGTTCATGTTAGTAGTTTAGAAGTAATGCTTAGTTCTGGGAAGATTAAAGTTTAACCATAGAAAATGGGGTAAATACAACTAAAGCAACTTGGTGTCCAATACACTTAAAAGGTTGAATCAAAAAAGAACAAAGAAAAATACAGCACCAGAACAGGGTCTTCAGTCCTTCAAGCCCATGCTGATCATGATGCCCTAAACTAAAAAAGAAACCTGCCCTTACTCAGTCTGTATCCCTCTATTGGCTCCCCATTCATATATCCATCCAGATGCTACTTAAATGTTGTTAATGTACCTGTTTCCACCACCTCTTCTGGAAGCACATTCCAGGCACCCATCACTGCATGAAAAACTTCTCCCTCACATTTCCCTTAAACTTTTCCCCTCTCACCTTGGACCTGTGCCCCCATATAACTGATACCTCCACCTTTGGAAAAAGCCTCTGACTATACACCCTGTCCATGACCTCTGTCAGGTCTTCTCTCAGCCTCAGTGTTTCCAGTGAAAATCACAGAATCATAGATCCCTACAGTGCAGAAAGAGGCCCTTCGGCCCATCAAGTCTGCACCGACCACAAACCCACTCAGACCCCACCCCCATATCCCTACATATTTTACCCACTAATCCCTCTAACCTACACATCTCAGGACACTAAGGGACAATTTTAGCATGGCCAATCAACCTAACCCGCACATCTTTGGATTGTGGGACAAAACCGGAGCAGCCGGAGGAAACCCACGCAGACACGAGGAGAATGTCCAAACTCCACACAGACAGTGACCCGATCAGGAAATTGAATCCAGTCCCTGGAGCTGTGAAACAGCAGTGTTAACCACTGTGCTACCGTGCCACCCCAAAATAATTCTTTTTATTCAACCTCTCCTCAACCAATGCACTCGAGGCCAGGCAACATTTGGTGAACATTCTTTGCACTCTCTCCAAAACTTCCACATCCTTCTGATAGTGTGTCTACTAGAACTGCACAAAATACTCCAAATGAGGCCTAATCAAGCTTTATATACCTGCAACATGATTTTCCAACTCTTGTACTCAATGCCCTGGCCCATGAAGGTAAGCATTCCATTTTCCTTCCTAATCATCTTGGCCACCTGTTTTCCCACTTTTAGGGAACTGTGGAGGTGCATGCCCAGATCCCTCTGTATGTTAATGTTCCTAGTGTTCTGCCATTTACAGTATAAATCACACCTAAATTTGATCCTTCAAAATGTATTACCTCACATTTATCCAGATTAAACTCCTTCTGCCATTTCTGTGCCCAAGTTTCCAATCTATCTATATCCTGTTGAATCTTCTGACAACATCGACTCTATCAGCAACTCTCGTATCATCCACAAACTTACTAATCAGGCCACTAATCAGTCCATGTCGATTTAAGGGGTTGAAAGCTAAACAAAGAGGCATAAAAAAGCAGGTAGACTTATTTAGCTGGAAAACTAGAGGTATGGTGTTTACACTGCTTGCGGCACAGAAAGATGTTTCAATTGGGACTTAGAGCTGGATTAATTTAAAAGTATTCAGTGAACTTAAAAGACATTGGGTGTATTTCTTCTGATAGGACCAGCAGACTGGCTGCTCAGAGAACAAGGTGCCATTTTAAAGGGCACCCCAATCTCTGCAGTCACATTTTTCACAAGCACAGGCCAGAATGAAGATTTTGATCAGGGATGCCTGAAATCACCATGTCAAGAGTGATGTTCAGATTTCCCCGGGCTAGAAGGGGCAGTCCAGACACAAAACCCCCATTCCAGGGGAAATGCCCCTGGGTCAACATCATGCTCCAGCCCACTCAACTCCCAGTACCCTGGAAAATCCTTCCTGGTAGTGGCAGAGGGGCACATGGCATTGCGCTTATCTCTTTGACCCTGCTCCCCCATCCCGGAATACGACTCACCAGGTCCACGATGATCATGGCCTGGACTGATGTCCAACCTGATGCAGGTCCTGCTGCAGAGGTGGGAGAATGGTGGGAACTAGCCTAAAAGCCCACTAATCACATGCACATTAGCATTTCAGCATATTAATGAGATTCCCGTCCAATCTGGTCAGGAACCTGATTGAAGGTGGCACTGCGAGATGAGAGAATCCTGACAGATTTGACGAAACCTGTTTCTCGCCTGATGCCAGAATCTCTGGGCCAGCATGATTCCCACCAGGGGCAAGCGAACTTGGAGGATTGCACCCTCCATTGTCATGGAGGTTCGTGAAGCTTATGAAGGTTCTCTGGTTTCAGTTTATCTGTGTGTTTGCTCAGGGAGGAAGTTGGTGGCAGTTTGGACTTGGAGTGATTTGCAGCTTGCAGAAAAGTCCTGGGAGCTGTTATCAGGCTCCAGGTAGTTAGGGCCCAGAGAAGTCCTGGCGAGCTGAGAAGGTGGTGAAAGTTTGGGGGTTCCATGCTGGAGAGTTAAATCTCAGGAGAAGCCATTTATGGCAGCCAGGAGACTGGAGTTCAGAGGCAATCCCAGCATAGTGAAGCCAGTGTTCTGCAAAACAGTTCAAAGTTTGCTGATAATTAGAGGTGAGAGTGTAGCTTTTGGAGACACTAGCCCCAGGCAGGATTCCCGATGGTCCACTGAATTGGGTGTGAGGGCCATATCAGGATTCTTGCCAGGCATTAAACCCACTGGGTAATTGGGTTCTTGCGAACTGGGAGTCTCCCGGCCCTGCGCCCGGTCAGATCAAGTTCTCATCCAGAGTGGGCACGAACCCGATTATAACTGATTAACTGTAATACAATTAGTGAGCTGGAAGCCTGATTCAATGGCTGCCTGGCATGCTCCCGCTCCCCCAGCAGGAAGTCTCCCAGGTGCTAATCTCTGCTGGTGCTGACAATTGGGGACCAGACTCCAATGCGGGCCAAGGAAGTGTGTACTGCCTCCAGCTGTATGCATGGGCTCCTCTGCCACTGCCAGGCTGAAATGAGGGATTCCTCAAGGAAGCTGGAGCATTGGGATGGCTTGAGCTGGGGAAATGGGGTTGACATCTCCCTCAAGCTGGGGCTTGTGGCTGGACTTCGACTTGTGGCCTTGTAAAACATGGAAATAACTCTCAGTACGGTGACTTCAGGCACCTTTCTGGACATTATTGTATTTGTTGTGTTAAAGCCTTGAAGCACCTAGTCTCATTGAAATCCGTGCCCCCTGAATATCCAGAAGCCTTCAAAATCACAGCAGCACTCCATGCTACAGTAGGCATTGCCATGGTGGATTTCAAAAGCCCCAGGTATGACCAGACTTCTTTGTAGTGCTTCGAGTGACAAGGGATGTCAGTTTCACTCAGGAGATCCCTTTGCCTTCTCTGCTGAAACCTGTTAGAACAGTTTTGATTAACAGGAATATTCAATTTTACTATAGAGATCCCCCCCCATGCTAATTTGAATTAGCTCCAGCTGCACTGAGACCTCTCCGAAGTGCTTTGGAGGGCAGGAGCATTCAATTTCACCAGGGTGGTCTCCCTTTCTGGCTCAAATGGGTGGCACGGTAGCACAGTGGTTCGCACTGTTGCATTACAGCGCCAGGGACTCGGGTTCAATTTCCAGCTTGAATTTGCACATTCTCCCCATGTTGTGTGGGTTTCTACCGAGTGCTCTGGTTTCCTCCCACAGTCTGAAAGATGCGCTGGTTATGTGCATTAACTTGAACATGTGCCAAAGTGTGGCAACTAGGGGAATTTCACAGTAACTTCATTGCATTGTTAATGTAAGCCTAATTTGTGACTAATAAATAAAATTTAACTGAACATAACAATGAGCCCCAACAGCTCTGTACCCTCTTAGAGCTGCTTTGATTGACAGCTCCAGGGCAGATCAAAGAGAGGATTAGCAAAGATGATACACAAGAAACTGATGGTCCATGAGCTGCTAAAGATTTTTCTGATTGACAGCTCCAGGGCAGGTCAAACAATTCATTGTTGGTGCGATCAGTTCACGCTCCATTAAGCTTGAGTACTTCCTTTTTTCACCATACCAGCGCTGTCTAGACCCATTTTGTTAACATTGTATTTTTTTTCAAGTCTCTGATCCATCGTAGAAAGCAGATTTGCTTTCTAAAATGGTTTCTTCCCCATTGTTTTTTTTATCGACTGCAAAGCTTCTCACTAAACCCATAGGCTTTCCATTACCATTTTTTTCACTTACTGTTTTTTTTAAACCCTGTCAGGTTTTAAGATTGGATAGTCTGGGTTTTTATCTTTGACATAGAGAAAGTCGAGGGAAGATTTAAATACATAAAATAATGAGGGGACCTTGACAGAGTGAAAATGGACGGATCTATTTCTTTCAGCAGAGGAGTCAACAAGGGGCACAGATTAAAAATGATAAGAGGAGTTGAGGGATAAGTATTTTATCAGAGATGGAATAAAGGTGGACAAAGTAGGTACAGGCAGAACCTACTTTAAAACATGGAGCACATGGTTATCCATTAAAAGTACCTTGATCTATGAGACCACTGCCATAGACTGACAGTCAACGGACATCTGATAAGCTGAATGGCCGTCTCCTCCGCTATTTTCTGTAAATCTATAGCCAGTCTGTGTGGTTTTATATGCACTAATCTGTATCTCTCTGATTTATTGTATACAAGCTCAAAAACAAAGTGTACTGTGCCACCCTGATACCCCTGCACAAGATATTTCAGAACTACACCTCATTATATTATGACACATACATGTGAAAACTAGAATCATTAAGATGCTGTTGTCATGGGGAAACTACATGTTTAATCCAGTTACATCACATATTTTAAAATGGACATTGCATGGAACATTTAATTAGTCTTGTGATGAACTAAATTTTGGGAAGCAGTTCAATTACAGTTTTCAATTATTATTCTGGATTCTTGCTACCGTCAGAGGTAAATTTAAGATATAACTCAAAAAGATTGGTCTCATAAAAGATCTAACATGAAATGCTTCCTGTGTTAATGTGAGACTCAGTTATTCTGCCATCAGTTATTCAGAGAGAAGGAAAAGTAGGAAATGTTCTTGAATGTCAGCTGAATAGCTGATCACTCAGACCCTCGATGCATTTTTCATAGTGTAATTCACATTAGGGCATTTTTCACAGTTTTAAAGTTGTTGAATCCCACATCCGTCGCACTGCCAGTGCCAATGGGAAACTCACCAATTTTCTTAATGTGACAGCATTTAGATTTCATTCAGGAGAATTGCAGTCTGAATCTTTGGTGATAAAGAATTGAAATACCTCGTGAGACAGACAGAATTTTGGGATTTTCAGTGGTCATCTGGTGGGTTGTGATCTGTGTGGTCACACCTGCCAGTTAGTATGCAATCTAGTATGTTCGACCATAGTTTGCCTGTGATTTATATTTACCTCATGTTGATTCCGAATGTTAGAGATAAGATAGATATAAGTTGCATATTAAATTTTATTTTCTTCATTTAAAACTGACAGACATTGTGGCTTTATTCTCAGTGGGTAACTGGGATTTCAAATTTTGTCTCTGGGATTGTCTGAGATTTCAAGCTTTTAGGATAAGATAGCTTAATTGAAACCTATAACTTCTGAAGGGGCTTGATAGGATAAACAGTGAGAGGTTTGTTTCTGTTGGTCAGGGAGTCCAAAACATGGGGGCAAGGTGTTAAGATAAGGGGCCGTTCATTTAGGGCTGAGATGGGAAGAAATTACTCAATTAAGGATTTGTTAATCTTTATATTTCTATACCACAGTGAGTTGTGGATACTCCTAAGGCTAGGATAGACAGATTTTTGGTCTCTTAGGAAATTAAAAGGGGGTGGGGTGAATAGAGTTGAAGCCCAAGATCAGCTTTGACCATGGAGCAGGCTTAATGGGCCATATAGTCTACTCCGGCTCCTATTTCTCTTCTTTAAACAAAAAGTCACTGGTCCCTAACCAGATTACAACACTTCACAAATAAAATAGTTGATTCTTGAGTAATAGGCTATGATATATATACCAGCTACCAATATTCTTACCTGTTCCATTACCTACGCAGGTTTTGTGCATTTTGCCCATGAAGAGTTCTAATCCTATAATGGCGTAGATGATGATTACAAACAGCACCAACAAAGCAATGTGTAGCAATGGGACCATAGCCTTGATGATTGAATTTAACACCACCTGGAGGCCTGCAAACACAAATAAGAGGGTTTTGTTTCAGAGAATATGGCAATTATAAATGGTTGAAATGTCAAAATTAATGGTGAATAGTGAATAATTCATAAAGGGGTAAACTTGTATTTTAAAATTGAACTTAGTTAATTGCATGTCTGACTCTTCAAAATTAAATTTTCAAATTGAAAATATCCCAGGTTTCTCTGGAAAATCTCTTCCTTTATACCCTTATGATGGTGAAAGCTGGGTGTGAGTGAATCCCTTTCAGAATTTCTGATAGATCCCAATAGTTTCAAAAGGGGAATGAGTTCTGAAATGTGTTAATGAGACTTAATTGAAGAAGTGTGATGAGTACATCAAAGACAAATTTAATTTAGGATTTTTGTTTAAATGAATATTTACTGTAACAACAATGCTAAAAAGTAGCTTAGAAGATAGCAAAACACCAAAACCCCTGGACCTGTCCACAGTGAGGGAGAATGAGACTGGAATTTGGGGTGGACCTAACTTTGTTGACCTTCCAGCCAATTTAGACTGGTCCTTTAAATTATAGTCAACTGATGTTCTACCTCCCTATAGGGTATCAGGGGACATCCCGGGTTTCTCTGGAAAATCTCTTCCTTTATACCCTTATGATGGTGAAAGCTGGGTGTGAGTGAATCCCTTTCAGAATTTCTGATAGATCCCACTTGTTTACTAGTATTAGGTGACCAATCTTGCAAGGAGTTGGAATGGGTTTTATGGACTGGGGTTAGGATGGGCAGTGTGAGCCCTCAAGGATATCAGAACCAAATGTTTTGATTTAAATATAATTTTGATTCAACTTAATTTTAAAGATCACCTTTAAAAAATACACAGACATTTTTACACAATTTCATAATCTACACTCCAGGTTTCCCACCTATAAAAAAGATATTAGGTCAGGACCATCTGAGTCCTCTACAGATTAGAACAGGACCAGCTGAATCAAAAGTAAGTCCACAGTAGATCTTCTGAGATGCCTCCACAACTATTGTATTCAGTACTGCAACTTATACGTTTAACTGAGCAGAAATACTATGTTTCCAAATTAAAAGGTATAGCCACAGTAGCACAGCACATTAAATGTACAAAACATCCTCATTATTATTTTCAACAGACATAACATATCACCTTAAACTTCAGCTATCTGTGCACTTCAGTAACGTATAGTTCCAAAAAAAGTAGCACTGTTGAGGAGTGGTCCTTAAAGTAATGACAAAGGAAGCATAAACGTCAACCTTAAAGAAGAAAAGGTTGAATCAAACCCTACGTTTATCCTATTCCAGTTAATTCATCATTACCCTCCACTTTCTCCTGTTCCTTTTTCTTCATGGTGTTTTACTGCTCATCTTTCATAAATCCATGCTTACCACAGTGAAGCTAATATTGTGCAACACACAGCATTCACAAATCCCTCATTTTAGTATACTATAGAACAGTGCCAGTGGTCAAATATCGGAACTATTGTATTGCAAAATGTATTTTACTGTGCTCATATTTTTTGAACATTTATTATCGTCAGTTCACTTTGTTGAGAGTTTTTTTGGGTGGGGGGAAGGGGGGACAACCATGAGAACTACATAGCCATGTCATTAGCCATATTGAGTGGGTAACTCATATTGTCAAGGATCAAACTGACCAACTTATCTTCACTTTGGCACAGATGGGAAGTCTATGGGCCCGATTTAACCATTGTGTTCATTTTCAGGCGTGAAAACTTGGTAAAGTCGAGCGTGAGGCGAATAGCGCAATCTGCACCTGCGCAGATTCCCATTTTACCAAGGCCCAAAAATGGCCACGATCGGAACTGCACTCGAAATGGGCATGACATCAATTTAAATGCATTTGCATGCATTTAAAATAACTTAATGAGCTGGTTGCCCAATCTTATTTCCCCCTTTAGCATCGCATTCGCCCATCCAGATTCAGCGCGAAACAGACATTCGGGCGCTCCAGCTTCCGAACAGGTAAGTTCAGAACTTCCAACAGCTTTCTAATTTAGATTGATGGAGGGGGACGGCAGGCCAGATCATTCTCTGGTGGGGGGGAGGAGGGAAGGCCAGATCGTTCTCTGATGGTGATGGGGGGCGAGGGACAGAAAGACCAGATGCTTCTCTAGTTTGGGGGGGGAAATCACATCGTTCTCTGGTGGAGGTAGGAGGAGGAGGAAGGAGAGGTGGGCCAGATGGATGTCTGGTGGGGGAAGCGGGACGGCAGGGGCAGAACGGGTCCACTGCCTCTCTGCGGGTGATCGGTGGAGGGAAAGGGGGCAGGGGGTTGTGATCGGTCTGGGTAGTGGGGGAATGGGTGGATAAGGGGGACGGTGATGTTGTGAGGGCGGGGCAATGTCTGTGGAGGTCATTGCTCCCGAGCCACTTTATCCGCTTTTTGCGGCCAGGGAGCAATGTGACAGGGCAATGTTTTTCAAATTCAGACTCGCGATTTTTTTCAGGCTATGTGCGTATGGGGTCGGCTGAGAACAGGTTTCCAAGTCGGATCTGAATTATGCCCAGATTCAGTACTTAGAATCAAAATGGTCAAATCACCCCCTATGTTTCCTTTTTCAGGCCTTTCCTGATACCATGCATACACATTATAATTTCTCATTAGTGGTCAAAACCATTGTGAATTTTCTTTTTTTTGCTGTTTATTGAAAATTTTCTTATATTTTACATAACAAACAAACACAGATACAGATCCACACAGTGCTCACGTGTACATTCAATGCAACTGGGCACAGGCTCCCCGTGGACAAGGGAACCCTGGTACCCCTGCATCCACCCTGCCCAAGTCCCATCTAATTGCACCAGTAATGACAATAATGATATAAAAACAAAAAGGAACGCTGCTGGAGAACCAACTGAGCGCCCAAGCAGCCCAGGCTATAAACTAGTGAGCAGAGAAAAGAAAGAGAGACAGCAAAGGAGAGAGAAGAAAGAGAGTGAGAGAGAAAAGAGAAAAGTTCTCATGTTGGTCCCCACACCTCGGCAGGATGGGCGGGTGTACTCAGGTAAAGGGCAAGGGCCTATCCACCAATCAGGGGAGGGGGATTTTGTGGGACACCCAGGGTCCTATGGCCATCAAGTATCTACTCACCTGGCTCCAACTGCCGTTTCCCAACATGTGCTATAAATGGTTGCCAGGTCTTATAGAAAATAGCAGTGGACCCATGTAGTGTGCACCTCATCTTCTCCAGTTTAATGGTGCCTACCACCTCCCTCAACTACTATAAGTGCATCGGGGGTGCACTTGATTTCCATCTCAACAGGATTATTATACCAGGAGTGTACTGAAAGCTACAAAATCCACTTGAGATTTCGGCAGCGACAGATTTAAAGGCATTACCTCAAAAAGGGCAACCTAGGGGGATGTACTTATGTCCCGATCTAGAGTTGCCGCAATTGTCTCCAATATTGCTGTCCAGTAGTTATACAGTGAAGGCCAAGCCCAGAACAAACGTAAGAGAGTGACGGGTGGAACCGTTCACAAATGGGCCTTGTGCCTGGGTACATTCTAGAGCAGCGGTCTCCAAACTTTTCAGTACGAGGGCCACATCGTATATTTTACACATTTCCGCAGGCCAAAGAAAAAAAATTAGTCTTATAAATGAATGCATAAAATTTAGTTGCTGCAGGCCATAGTTTGGAGACCCCTGTTCTAGAGCGTCTAACCCTTGTTAGTTATGCTCTGTGAAGGAATTTACATTGTATCACACCCAGCTTGGTGCATATTGAGGAGCAGTGTACTCAATGCAGCACCATGCCGCAATCCTCCTCTGAGAACTCCTCCCCCAAATCTTGTTCCTATAAAGGTTTAACCACTGATAGAGAGTTTTGTTGGGACAGAATTTGAGAATAAGGAACAGAAATGATACCACACATAGTAATAGAAGGCTCTAAGAAGATGTCAATGGAGTCATGAGATGGGAGCATTGGAGATTGGGGGTATAGGTCTCAAAAAATATCTTAAAAAGTGCATTGCAGGTAAAGCAAATTTAGCCACCATCTGCTGGGATGATGCAAACACACTGTCCACATACAAGTCCTGGCTTTGTCAAGGGGAAGTCATGTCTGACAAATCTATTAGAGTTCTTCGAGGAGGTAACAAGGAAGTTAAATAAAGGAGAACCAGTGGATGTGATTTATTTAGATTTCCAGAAGGCCTTTGGCAAGATGCTGCATAGGAGACTGTTAAATAAGTTAAGTGCCCATGATGTTAAGGGTAAAATCCTGACATGGATAAAGGATTAGCTGACTGGCAGAAGGCAGAGAGTGGGGATGAAGGGGTCTTTTTCAGGACAGCAACTGGTGACTAGTGGTGTGCCTCAGGGGTCTGTGCTGGGACCACAACTTTTCACAATATACATTAACTATTTGGAGGAAGGAATTGCAGGCACTGTTGCTACATTTGCAGATGATACAAAGATATGAGAACGGACAGGTAGTATTAAGGAAGCAGGGGAGCTGAAGAAAGACTCGGACAGGTTAGGAAAATGGGCAGAGAAGTGACAGATGGAATACAATTTGAAAAATTGTTACGTTATGCACTTTGGAAGGAGGAATGGAGGCATAGACAATTTTTTAAATGGGGAAATGCTTAGGAAATCAGAAACACAAAGGGACTTGGGAGTCATTCTTCAAGATTCTCTTAAGGTTCATGTGCAGGATCAATCAGCAGTTAGGAAGGCAAATACATTGTCAGCATTCATGTTGACAGGTCTAGAATACAAGAGCAAGGATATACTTCTGAAGCTGTATAAAGCTCTGGTCAGATCCCATTTGGAGCGTTGTGAGCAGTTTTGGGCCCCATATCTAAGGAAGGATATGGTAGTCTTGGAAAGGATCCAGAGGAGGTTCACAAGAACGATCCCTGGAATGAAGAGCTTGTCGTATGAGGAACTGATGAGGACTCTAGGTCTATATTCACTGGAATTTAGGAGGATGAAACTTACAGGATACTGCGAGGCCTGGATAGAACAGACATGGAGAGGATGTTTTCTCTAGTAGGGAAAAGTAGCATCACAGGGCATAACTTCAGGCTAAAGGGATGATCCTTTAAAACAGAGATGAGAAGGAATTTTTTCAGCCAGAGAGTGGTGAATCTGTGGAACTCTTTGTTGCAGAAGGCTGGTCATTGAATGTTTTTAAGACAGAGATAGATAGGTTTTTGATTAATAAGGGGGTCAGGGGTTATGGGAAAAGGCAGGAGAATGGAGATGAGAAAAATATCAGCCATGATTGAATGGTGGAACAGGCTCAATGGGCCAAGTGGCCTAATTCTGCTCCTATGTCTTATGGTCTTATGGTTTAAGGCTTTGCAAGACTGTCCTCCGCATTCTTGGATTTTTCCTACTCCAGCCAAAGCCTGGAAATCAAGTTTATGAAAAAAGGATTTGGAGATGAACACTGGGATGCACTGAAAGAGATTTAAAATCTCAGGTAGTATATTCATCTTCACCGCACCGATATGGCCCGCTAACAATAACGGGAGAATGGACCGATGTCAGAGGTCCTGTTCCGTCTGCCCCATGAGTTGAGCAAAGTTAGCTCCAAAGAGCCCACTAAATTTGCTAGTCACTTGCACTCCCAAGTAAGTAAACTGACTCATGACAATCTTGAAAGGCAGGGTGTGGAGCAGGAGGCTACGAGCCACTGCATTCAAAAGAAGGAGCTTACTCTTATTCAAGTTAAGCCTGTTTCCCGCAATATGACCAAAACTCTCCAGTATAGATAAGACTTCGGGAATCGAGTTGGATGGACCGCTGACATACAGTAGTAGGTCATCCGCGTACAGCAGTACTCTCCTCTCAATTCCCTCCCAACCAATCCAAGCACTGGTTTGCTGTTGTGAAAAGCCACAAGAGATTCAACAGCAATAGCAAGTAACGGGGGGCAGAGGGGGCATCCTTACCTAGTGCCCTGGGACAAAGGAAAAAAGCTAAATGCACATTGTTTGTTCGGACTGAAGTTAGAGGGGCAGAGTACAGTATTTTGATCCAGGAGGTGAGTTTTGAGCCAAACCCGAACCTGAACCTCCCGAGAGCATAAAATAAATAATCCCATTCCACCTGATCAAACGCTTTTTCAGCGTCCAGCAAGATTAACATCTCTGGTAGCTTGGAAGTGGCAGGCGCGTACCTAATGTTAAACCGCTGCCGAATATTCAATTACATATGTCTATTTTTAATGAATCCAGTCTGGTCAGGTGAGATGATAGAGGGCAGAATGTCCTCCAAGCTAATGGCCAGAATCTTAGAGATCAGTTTGAGATCCACATTCAGCAATGAGATCGGTCTGTAAGAGCTGCAGATTTGCAGGTCCTTATTCTTTTTAAGGAAAAGCAAAATTGTTGCTTGCCTCAAAGTCTGCGGGAGAGAACAGTTCTCATATGATTCACTGATCATGTGCAGTAGCAGGGGTGCCAACTTATCCATAAATTTTTCGTAGAATTCGATGTGGTACCCATCTGGTCCCGGACATTTCTCGCTCAGCATAGTTCTGGCCGCCGTAACAATTTATTCAACATCGATTGGTTTCTCCAATGGCGCAGCCTCTCCCCTGATCACCATGGGGAGATTCAGTGCCCCAAAGAAGTCCTGAAAGTCCGCCTCATTGGCTGTAGTATCCAAGCTATAGAGGGTTGAGTAAAGATCTCTAAACAGTTTATTTATTCGCTGTGAATCAGTAGAGACTCCATTTGGAATCTGCATTTGTGATATCAGACTTCTGGCAGAGAATTGGCACAGCTGATGAGTGAGTAGCTTACTTGCCTTGTCACCAAGCTCATAGTGTCTATACTTAGATTTGAATAGCATCTCTTCCACTTGACATTAGGACAAGGTCTCAAACTCCATTTGTAGTAGTAAATGTTCCTTATGAACTCTGGGGACAGGCGCCAGCGTACGTGGCATCAACAATGGCGAAATGCCCCAGCAATTCCGATGACCCCCTACCCCTCTGCATCGCCTCATGTGCTGAATAAGATGTGGCCTGGCCCCTTACATAAGCCTTAATGTTTGCCATAAGGTAGCTGCTGAGACTCTGGGACATCATTAAACTCTAAGAAATCATTGATCTGGGTTAACAGAAATCTAACAAATTCATCATCAGAGAGCAGACAAGTATTCAGTTGCCAAGACAAACGGGGGCCCACCCTCCTCCCCACTACCAAGTCCATTATCAAGGGAGCAAGGTCCGAGATTACAATGGTTTCATAGGAGCATAAGCACACAGCTGGGAGCAACTTATTATCGACCAAAAAGTAATCTATTCATGAATACATTCGGTGGGCAGGTGAAAATTAAATATTCCCTACTGGTGGGTTTAAGAAACATCCATGGGTCCGACACCGCATATTCCATGAGAAATGATTTAATAATTTCTGCTGACTTGGAGGAAACAGCGATCCTGGGGAAGGAACAGTCAGGGCAGGATTTGACCAACGGTTGAAATCTCCACCCAGTATCAACCAACGTGGATTCAAATCTGGAAATAGCACAAAAAACGATTGGAAACAGTTTTCACAGTCCCAGTTTGGCATGCACATTGGCTAATACCAGGGCATCCCATTTAATTTACCTATGACAATGAAGTATCGGCCAATTGAGTCAGAAGTTACATTGGCTATTACCAAGGGTAAGGACTTGTGGATGGAGATTGCCCCCCACCCCCACCCCATGCCTTACTGTGAAAAGTTGAGTGAAAGCATTTAAGCTGCTCTACGGAGCCTAAAATAATCAACTGGCCTGAGGTGGGTCTCTTGGAGGAATGCAATTTGGGTACCCAGTTGTAAAGATGTTGAAATATTTTATGGCGTTTAACCGGATAACTTAATGCTTTGACATTCCAGCTAATGAACTTGATCACTCAAGAGTCAGAGCATAAGGGTTTTCTTAAATCCCACATTCTTAACAGTAGCCTGGTATCCCTTCTCACTGGGGAGTCTCCCCCCAACCGTTGACATCGGCAGACACCATACCCCAGGGCCCACCGGCCACAGGGAACCAACTATGAGAAAGACAGGGTGGCTTGAAAGAAGCCAAGCCACACCCATAGATAAAAAAAAGATATAGCAAAGACACAAAAACACCCACACAGACCAAACCTGCAAACGCTGCATCCCCCCTCTGCCCCACACGCGCCTTCCCAAACAGGGCGCCTGTGCCGCCAACGCCTTCTTATCGCAGCACTCCGCATGGAACACAATTTCCACCTCCATTCCCGTCGCGGTCACAGGTGCTATAACCTGAAAAGGTCTGTAGAAATACCAAACACTTAACACTTAACCTAACAGTCACAAGACCATTACCCTTTCCTGGCCAACAATTCCAGCTGGGTTCAGCATGCAGATGCATAAAGAACAAATATCAGTTTACATCCTTTGTGCGATCACCTGGTTCAAAAGTCTGCTCCACAAATTTCACTGCCGAAGCCGGATCTGTGAACTTGTGCTCGGTTCCATTGTTGAGAGTAATCCTCAAGCAGGCTGGAAAGCAAAGCCCATACCTGACCCCAGGGCAGTCATGCAGAAGTCGTCTGACATCAGCGAAGGCTGCCCTTCTCCTTGTCACCATCAGGATAAAATCTGGAAATATCAACAGCTTATTTCCTGGTATCTCAGAGCAGTGACTGTGCTACTTGCCGCAGGATTCTGTCTCGTGCTGAGGCATAATGAACTTATGCAATAATAGGCCGAGGAGCTTTTCCTGGTCTAGGCTTTGCCCATAACACCCTGTGTGTGATCCAGAAGCAACTCTTCAGAACATAAGAACTGGGAGCAGGAGTAGGCCATCTGGCCCCTCAAGCGTGCTCTGCCCTTCAATAAGATCATGACTGATCTTTTTGCGAACTCAGCTCCACTTACCTGCCCACTCACCATAACCCTTAATTCCTTTACTGTTCAAAAATGCATCTACCCTTGTCTTAAAAACATTCAATGAGGTAGTCTCAACTGCTTCACTGGGCAGGGAATTCCACAGATTCGCAACCTTTTGTGTGAAGAAATTCCTTCTTAACTCAGTCCTAAATCTGCTTCCCCTTATTTTGAGGCTATGCCCCCTAGTTCCAGTTTCGCCTACCAGTGGAAACAACTTCTCTGCTTTTATCCTATCTATTCCCTTCATAATCTTATATGTTTCTACAAGATCTCCCCTCATTCTTCTGAATTCCAATGAGTATAGCCCCAGTCTACTCAGTCTACCTTTATAAGTCAACATTCTCAACTCCGGAATCAACCTAGTCAATCTCTTCTGCACCCCCTTCAGTGCCAGTATATCCTTTCTCAAGTAAGGAGACCAAAACTGTACACAGTACTCTTGTTGCCTCACCAGCACCTTATACAGCTGCAACATAATCTCACTGTTTTTAAACTCCATTGCTCTAGCAATGAAGGTCAGAATTCAATTTGCCTTCTTAATTAACTGCTGCACCTGCAAACCAACTCCTTGAGATTCCTGCACAAGGACACCCAGGCTCTCTGCAGGGCAGCATGCTACAATTTTTACCATTTAAATAGTAGTCCTTTTTTCTGTTGTTCCTACCAAAATGGATGACCTCACATTTACCAACATTGTACTCCATCTGCCAGATCCTCGCCCGCTCACTTAGATTATCTATATCCCTTTGCAGACTTACAGCATCCTCTGCACACTTTGCTGTTCATTTCATTTTAGTGTCATCTGCAAATTTTGACACACTACACTTGGTCCCCAATTCCAAATCATCTATGTAAATCATAAACAATTGCTGTCCCAATACTGATCCCTGAGGCACACTAGTACTGATCGCCAACCAGAAAAACACCCATTTACCCCCACTCTTTGCTTTCTGTTAGTTAACCAATCCTCTATCCATGCTAATACATTGCCCGTAACACTGTGCACCTTTATCTTTTGTAGCAGTCTTTGGTGCAGCACCTTGTCAAATGACTTCTGGAAATCCAGATACACTATATCCACAAGTTCCCCATTGTCCAGTGCATATGTTATGTTCTCAAAGAATTCCACCAAATTAGTCAAACATGACCTTCCCTTCCTGAACCCATGCTGCGTCTTACCAATGGGACGATTTATATCCAGATGTCCTGCTATTTCTCTCTTGATGATAGATTCAAGCGTTTTCCCTACTACAAACATTAAGCTAACCAGCCTATAGTTACCTGCCTCTAGCACATTCTTCAATAGTCAGATGACAAAGTCTGTGATATTTGGGCCCTCGATTCCCTCTGGAAAGCCTATCAGATGGATGTTATTTTGTCTTTGGTGTCCTTCCATCTCACTACTTTTCTCCCTTAGGGACTTAATCTCTGATGAGGTGGAGCTTGATAGCTGTAAGAGAGCCAATAAATGTAAAAAAAAATTCAGTCTGCACCTTTGTACAATACATTGACACTAGGGTGAGACATTACGGCGTTGAATTTTCTAGTACCTCCTCCAATAGTCACAAAGGAAGATTTGAGAGGGAATTGATGATCCTCCCAGTGTTAATGGCAGAATTTTGAGATTGTCACAGATTTGAATAAGAAACCTAAATAAACAAGCTTAACAACTCTGTTTTCAGTGGGGGGGAAGGTACACTACAAGCATCCTAGAGCTCACTTGGAGCTAAAAGGCTGGACTTATGAAATTATGGGGGCCTTAGAGACCAATTTTGAACCCTCTTCAGATACCTAAAAGGCTCAAAGTTGAAAGGTCAGCAATTTCAGATTATTCACCTTACGTTACTCAGTAAGGATGAAAACTGCAGAAGCTGTGACCATAATCTTCTAACCCTCTGAGAAATGCGGATGGTGCCAGTAAACTAAAGAATTGCAAATGTCAAATTGCAAATGTCAAATCATTGTTTAAGAAAAGATTTTTTCCTCTCTCAGGACCAAGCTGGAAGGCATGAAATCAAATGGGATAGCAGCTATATCCACAACTTCCTTCTTGCCGCTGTTATTTGCAGATAGGCATTATATCATGTGGGGAGGCCACCATGTATAATTTGGCAGTCTCCCTACTGGCTTGCAGGGTTGGGGGGGAGTGCCTCCTGACTGACACCCTGTGGCCCTCAAAGGACACGTGACAAGTGCCATTCCTACTGAAAGAATCCCTTGTTATTGTGATTAAAAATGCCCTCCCGCCATTGCTGGAGCTTCTGATTAAAGTCAACATGCTCTGACCCCACCTAACTGTACTTCAGATCTTCTCATTGGCTGCTGCGCTGCGTTACGATACCAGCTGTGATCACCATTCCAAATGGTTCTGGTGGGACTGAGCAGCTGCTGGGCTTCTAACTGGCCCACAGCGTTTGGAGCCAAGACACCCTGCCTTAAAGAGGTGGAATCCGTGACTGCAGGTGATTAAATCGGAGGACTGTAAAATCCAGTCCAGGCATCCAAAACTGGCAGAGTTGGATTGCACCCCGCCCCACCACTTTCCAACCAGTAGATGGAGCCACTGTTACCCTGTAAAATCCCAATCAAAGCGAAGGATAAACCCAGTAACAATTGTCCGCTCAGCCAAAAGTGAACGTTGAGGGAACTTTGAAGAATAGTAACTGGGGACAAAGGTAGTTGGCATCTGGAAAAGACAGCACATATTTGTTAAAGACAAATTGTGTTTCATTAACTTTATCAAGGTCATTTATGAAGTAACGGAAAGAATTAATGAGGTAAGCATGGCTGGTGTGGTGCATATGGACTTCCAAAAGGGGTTTCTTAAAGCACCATATAACGAGCTTGTTAAAGAAAAATATGCTGATGCCAAACAGATATTGCCAGCATGAATACAAAATTGGCTAAGAGATGGAAATGAAGAAGTGGTGAATGGTTGTTTTTCAGACTGGAGGGGAGTATACAGAGGTATTCACAAGTGTTGCTACTAAGACCACTGTTCATTTTGGTATATATCAATGAACTGTATACAAGGCCTTATTTCAAAGTTTTCAAATAACTCAATAATGATGAATTAATTGAAGAAAGGCTAGATAAACTAGGGCTGGCATTTTAAAGAGCGTTAAGAGGATTCATATATATGTTGCTGACAACACTGAGTAAACTGGTAAAAAAATAAGAGTTGGGCAACTTTAATCTTTTGACAATATTTGTGACTTCAGCCAATGGACCTGCTACAAACTAAAGAAAATTGGTTAAATTGCTTCTCTGACAGCTCTCCCACATTTAGATTTGCAAAAATACCAAATCTCACACTGTGCAAAAGAGTACTGATTGGTTGGCAAGTCAGCTTTGATTGGTAGAAGTGTTGCCATGGAGATGCACCAAGGAACTGTTGACTGTCAAGCTTTCATTTAAATTCAAAACAGATCAATTCTGATTTTGGTTTGAAGAATGACTCAGGGAATGGCTGTCCTCAAAATTTCCTTTTCAATGAAAAAAGTGCAATGTGTGGATGGTTTTCCTGTTTGCAAAGGACAGGGCTCTATGTGTGAATGCATGTAATATTGAGAGCTTGGCGAATCACTGGATGATGCTCTGTACAATCGTTTGATGGGGGAGTTACGAAATGAGGCAATCCAGCGGTGCTTGCTCTTGGAGCACACACTAAGCTTAAAAACAGCTCTGGGATCTTGCAGTCTCAGTGGAATTCAAAGGTAAAGAGACATCATAGTGGGGAACCTGCATGAGAATCCAAAGGATGGGCACCACCCAGAGGAAGCCTACCCAACTGCAGGCATGCCACCGATATACCAGAATGGGCAATTCACCAGCTGACTGCTGGAACAAGGACAGCCAATGCAAGAATTGTGGCGAGGTTAGCTACATCGCAAGAGGTTGCTGGAACAGTTCAGAACTCCCTGAACAGAACGGGCAGAAAAAGAATCTGGACACATGTAAAGAGACAATGGGCCACTGTTTACATTGCAAGAATGTGAAGATTACCTCAAGGGGAATGATATCCAACATATCAATTCAGCACCTTACCACCAGCTACTAAGGGGCTAGCTGAACGGTATGTGGAATATCTGAAGCATGCACTGAAAAATTCTCGAGATCAAGGCTCATTGACCCCACGTCCCAATGGCTTTTTGATATCTCACAGGAATACTACACATGCGACCACACAGAGTTCACCCACATTGCTACAAAAGGAAGCTGAGAATGACATTTGATCCATCAATACCCCAAGAGACATCGGCAATAGTAGAGCAAAACCAACAGTTGCAAATAGCCAGGAGACAAGCAAGTAATAAATGATGTAAAGGTGGGTACAATTTTGTCTTTTTAAAAGCATTTAGACAGTTAAATGAGTAAGATGAGTATAAAGGGATATGGACCAAACACAGGCAATTGGTACTAGTTTAGGGGTTTAAAAAAGGGGCAACATGGACAAGTTGGGCCAAAGGGCCTGTTTCCATGCTGTAAACCTCTATGACTCTACGACTATGATTCTGACTCCATAATCTTGTTTCATCAAAGGGAGCAAGTATTAGTGTGCAGCTATACTAACCAGAAGTGGGTACCTGCAAATGTCTTGTATGATACGGGGCCAGTTTGAACCATGGTCCAAACCAAAGACGAACTGGTTTGGAGATGCCATGCTGACCAGTTGCACAGTAGCTTGCCAAAACCACCTTGAGATGAACCACCCCCTCTAGTCCTGATATTTGGCCTGCTATTATCGGAGTATCAGGCAAGCCCAAAAGGACTAGTAATCTTATCACCGCTGCAAGGTCCCCTAACGTGAGCAATACCATAACTCATGCAAGGGAAGAAATACCTAGTAATGTGACAACATGACAGATGCAGCCAGCAAGGGCGCAGCGGCCTCTTAATTGCTTCTCCAATTGATTGGTGATGTTAATACCTCCTTGGTTGATCTGGGGAGTGGGGGAGCCTTAGAAGTATGGAGGAGGGATGTTGTGTATTCGGGGATTACTGTATGTGGTGTAACCTCTTTAAGAGGATGGTCATGTAATCACTCTGTGACATCACTGGAGTCGCCACAGGCTGTTGACAACTGGGGATTCAGAACCTGTACAATACATACCTAAAAAGAAAACCTCCTGTTATTGTTATAAAATCTTGTGTGTACCTCCGTAACGTAACTGATCTCTGCACCCCACATCCACAGACAATATCAACCAATTGTTGGACAGAATAGTGCTATACTGTCTGTCACATAACATCACTGTAATTCATATACCACATTACTTCATTTGTGAGGTAGGCAGAACACCTCTTTGCCTTGCTGGCAGCCTGTTAGTGGAGAACGCATTTATGTTGCTATGCATAGAGCAATGTGAAATGGCTAGCTTCACATGTTGCTCAAAGTTTGAGACACCTTACCCTTTCAGGCATCATCTGTGTTTGCCTGAGAGGTTAAACTGAATAGTGTTACTGATCTGTGGGAGACCGGCCACTTTTAAGCACTGAAATTACTGGCCTTGGGCCCATTCATGAGTTTTGCAAGATATACTGAAAGCAACGATCTGATCAGGATAGCCATTGCCTGCCGGTTAGCTTTGATGTGTCTGATCAAACTTGCATGGTGAGCAAATGGCCCAGGCCCTATTTACAAGTTACAAGTAGCACATGGAACTGTAGGGATCCGAAAATATATATTGAAGATGGATTTACAGTAGACTGTATTAGTGAACCCACTGGCAGATTTCTGAACTAGCATGTCAAAGAAAGGGAGTTCATTCAACTGTAACATTTCAGAAGTGAATTTGATGGCAGGTGGAGCCTGAATCTGTCCTGATGAATGCAAGATGAGTAGTTTTGGCAGCATGCCTCGTTTTTCAGCACTGTACAAACCATGTACATAAATAGCAATTAATTTATATTCCTATCATCAATTTGCATTATGTAAATTCTTAGGGTTCTCCGTTCAAGGAATTCTTAGGTGTCATCTAAGTTTGCCTGAGCGGTTTAACTGAATAGTATTGTTATTTAAGAAAATTAATCAGATATTTGATGAATGTCAAGTGTATAATGAGAAAAATAATGACCACAAAGCTGAGACAGGGGAATGTGGGTGGTTGTAAAAACATACCTATAACACTGACTTAATGAGGACGTTCACCTGTCTTTTCTGAGCTTTACATTTGTATTTCAATCAATTATGCCAAATAAATAGCATATTATAATCACTACTAAATACTGTGGGTAGCAGGAATATAGGAATGCCCTCCAGGATGTAAGCCTCAGATTCAGCTGGTGGTATCTGGAAGGGTTCTGTGCTCAAGGAACTACCATCTCAAAGATCAATGGCTGGCATATGCCAGGCAGAGGATTCTCTGGGAAGGAAGTTTGTGTTCTCATCAAACACATTGGGCCCAATTTTACCATCAAGTTGTGCCTGTTTTCAGGCGTGAAAACTTGGTAAAGTCGGGCATGAGGCGTAGCGCGATCTGTGCCCGCCTCCGCACCAATTCTTCCTTTACCAAGGCCCGAAAACAGCCACAATTGGGACCGTGTCTGAAACAGGCGTGACAGCCATTTAAAAGCATTTCAATTGACTTAATGGGCTGCATGTCCAACTTTATTGGCACTTCCTCCTTTAGTACTGTGTTCGCCCATCCAGAATCAGCAGGAAACAGACATGCTCTACAAAAGTCTGATTTGGGCGCTCCAGTTAGTGAGGAGTTAATGTCCACTACCACTCTGCCTGAGATCAGTGAGGGGTCCGGTGGGTGATGAGGAAACCATCACAAGCTGTCTGTCACTGTGGGCCTACATGGCTCCTGCAGCTGCAACTGCTCGGGGGGAGGGCCAGCAGACACTGGCATAGAGGAGCTCAGAAGTACATCAGTGGTGAAGGTAGTGGATGTTTACCTTGGTGGATTGGGTGCCAATCAAGCAAAATGAGACTGGACTGTCTGGGATCATCACCATACCAACCCCACCCCACCCCCTTCACCCCCACCCCCACACCCTGCTGAGAACCCCATCAGCACCTCAGAGGAAAGCTCCAAGGAAACCTCTTACCAGCTGACACATGCACCATCCACCAGCACAAATACAGACACAACAATATGGCATGTTAACGGTGAGGCTTCTGGGTCTATTTCTGTTGTGCACCACACAGTTATTGATACACGTCAGGTGGAGGTGGAAATGCCCAAAGGTTTGGCAGCTGGAGATCTGCTGGAGTCAAGGAAACAACTGGCTCCAACTGCTGGAGACGCAAAGGCAGAACCAGGGATTGCAGAAGGGATTGTCAGCAACATTCCAGCAATTGTAAGGCTGTTTGGAAGAGTCCCACAGCCTTCAGATGCATTCAATAGTATCCAGCATTGCATGGCACCCAGACCAATACTGCAAGGATCATTGCCCGCAGTTGAAAGCCTGGGGCAAGTAATGTTAGCCATGGTTGGCAGGGTCCAAGGCATGTCTGACTCTCACAGAACCATGGCTGAGGTCCTTGGGAGCATGCTCGAGACATAGCTGGGCATGGCTACGGGCTTGAGAGCATGGCACAGTCACAGCAGGCCATCACTGAGAGAATGCAGAACTTGGTCCAGACTCTGAGTCATCGCTGAGGGTTCTCATACCATGGATGCTTGGTGATGCAGAGGCTTCTGGAGCTCACTCCAACTACCCCCCCCCTCCATGCAGTGTCCCAGGGACCCATGGGGACCCCAAGAGAGGAGGAAGGGCTGGAGCCCATATCTAGGCCTTCCATCCAGGAGACTCTGGCCATTCTAAATGGCCCAGCCCTTCCAAATCCTCCCCTTCCTGACACCAGGGTACTTCACGGACAGCAGGCTGAACAAAATGGCATGGCTACATATGTATATATTGCCAGGCCCTCCAGATCCTAGCCCCCAGGGGACACCCATCAAAGGCATCTCCAGCTATGGGGGGCAGAACTCAGCTGTCTGCCTCCACCACTGATATGCATCCTGTGGGGTAACCTAGATATAGCGATACTGCCGCTAGATCAAAATTCTGGAATTCCCTCCCAAACAGCATTGTTAGTATACCTGTATGACATGGACTGCAGTAGTTCAAGGCAAGAGTTCACCACCACCTTCTCAAGGGCAATTAGAGATAAAATTATTGTGAAATAACAAGGAAAAATACAAACATGATTTCCCATTCATAAAACCATGTTGACTACCTGATTACATTGAAATTTTCCATGTCCACGGCTATTATCTTCTTAGTAGATTCCAGCTTTTCCCTGTGACAGGTATTAAGCTAACTGGCCTGATGTTTCCTGCTTCTTTTTTTCTCTCTTTTCTTGAATAGAGAAGATGCATTTGCTACTTTCCAATTCCATGGTACCTTTTTAGAATCTAAGGAATTTTGGAGAATCAAATCCAATGTATTTACTATCTCAACAGTCTTTTTTTTAAGACTTTAGGATGGAGTCCATCAATAACTGAGAACATATCAAATTTTACTTCCAATAGTTTTCTCAGTGCCCTTGCCTAGGTTCCTCAACTGCCTTTCACCTCTTGATTCACAGTTATTGCTGGAATGTCATTCGTATTCTATACAGTGAACACAGATGCAAAATATCTGTTCAATTCAACCACCATTGCCTACCTTCCATTACACTCACTTCAGTTATTCTTTTCCTTTTTAAATACCTGCAGAAACTCTTACTGTTTATATTCTTTCATACTCTATTTCCTCCTATTTCAGTTATTTTTTGTTTTTTTTAATGTTTTGTCCTATCTTCTGACCTGCCATTAATCTTTATGGAATTGCATAACTTTGTTTCAATTTGATAATACCCTTAACTTTTTAGTTAGTCACCGGTGGTGTGTTCCTCCCCCAGAGTTTCTCATTCCCACTGGGATGTATCTTTGCGGAATGTTATTAAATATCTCCTTAAAAGGCTGTCAACTGCATCTCTTTTCACCTATCATTAATGTAATTTCCTAATTCATTTGGCCAATTCTATCTTCATAATGCCCTTTTTAAATTTAAGCTTAGATCCATCCCCATCCATTACTCAAACTGAATGTGAAATTCAATCACACGAACCACTGGATCCTTCCCCTCCCACTGCAAGTTCTTTCTCAACCCTGAGCAGATATCCTGAACACTGGCACCAAGCAAGCTACATAGCCTTCTGGGCTCACTCCCAGCTGCAGAGAACTTTGTCTATTCCTCTGACACACTTTACTACCACAATATTCCTAATAAATACTCCTGTTTGAATGGCTTCCTGTACATAGTCATCCATCCTGCAATCCCCATTCCCATCCTTGCAGGTTGCAAGCACTGCAAACCTGTTGGACAACTGCTGAGGCTCCTTCACTTCTACCTTCTTGCTTTCCATCGTGCCTGAATTTCAGTCACACCCTTCTATCCCTGACCACAACCTAAATCATTAGATCCTACCCTAAATGTGTGATTGCCTCCTGGTATAAAGTGTCTAGATAACTTCCCCTCTGCCTGATGCATTGCACTATCCACAGCTCAACCTCCAGCTCAATGACTCTGAGCCAAACTTGCCTGAACCGCAGACATTTACTATAGATGTGTTTGCTTTGGATCACACTGGTGCACATGAGTTCCACATTCTGTGGCCACAACACAACTTCTGCCCTGCCATCTTTAACTTACAATTAATAAATCCTACTATGCCCAATAGATTTTACTATTACAGTCAATGAAACCTTATCACTAATAAATTACATTAGTTTTCAAAGTGTAAAGGATTTGCTCATGGCAACAGTTCCAACAAGAATTTAAAAAGGCTTGAAAGGTAGGAACCTGCCTAGTAACAGTAACAGCCCACATTTCCAGCGGCTGGCAAGCCTCTAAAAATGTTCAGAGCATTCCAAAGGCATGAGAGCATTCAAAGATAATCATGTGTGAATTGCTTTAGAAGTAGAAACAGATTGTTTAGATGACTACCATAAAACTGTTAAGTTCCCCTAGTAGAAACAGCTTACCTAAATGACTGGATGATTCGGGGCTATAAAAATAGAAAAAAGCTCCACAAAAGGAAATAATTCAAAACATTTGGACATTAGACTCTCAAGTTGAAATAATAAAAGGGGAAATAGAATAACTATTACCACTGACCCCCATCTCAAAAACAGAGAGTTCGCACCTCACAGCCAGGATACTGGACCCACTTTCCAAGCAAGGAGTCCTACAACATCTTTTGCTTCTCAGAGATGCTACAGTGTTACATCCAAATCTTACAGCCAAGCCATTGCAGGAAAACTTTGTAAGGGCAGTTTAAGTATCATCACTAGACTGGGGAAACACTTAACCCAGGCTTAATCATTTGAAATGGATATTTATTAATCTAAAATAAAAGACAAATTTACTCAACAAAAAGGATTATGACACTCTAAGACACTTAAGTACATGAATAACTAAACACATACAGTTTATGTAGAAATTACCCCCTGTTCCAAAATATATCTATGATCCCTGAACTCATTAAGACTTCTCTTTCCCAAACAAAATCCAAATTAAATTCACCTATGAGCCAAATGCAGCTTATAGTTACCGCACAATACAGGGTTGAAGGCCAAGTCTGCATATTACAAGACCTCTTTGCTGTCAAATGGATCTTTTTAAATTTTTGTACCTGTTGTTGCGAGGCAAATCCTTGACAAAACATAAATGAGCAAAGTATTCACCAACCAATCAACCACATCCCACAGTTCCTTTCTAAAAAAACTGCTTACTGATCTGGCTAGTCCTGCAAAGTGTTGGTAGTGTCCTGCACAGCTAGAGAATCACAGGAGGTGAGTGAAGCCTTGGAAGGGCCCATTGATGTGGTCCACTAATCTTTCCAAGAGAACATGTGCACATTTTAGAGCCCAGATTCTAAATGCAACCATAAGAACTTCCATCAAGGCCTCAAAAGATATTAGCACATCTTTCTCAAATGAAGGCCTAGCTACAAAGTCTCTTGTGATGGCCTTGCACTCCTTATAAACAATAGAATGCTGAAGCAATATAACACCATACAAGCAGGAAGTTGGTTCCTCCATATTTTCTGCCATGTTTCAAAAATAATTGGTAAGGTTTACCAATACCAATATAATTGATTGCACAATGCAAGCAATTTTCTTTTCAAGCTTGGACTCCTAAAGTCCAAATCTCTCCTTTCCTCTGCAGATCTGGGAGGTGACCTTGCATTCCAGGAATATTTCCTGGGCTGTCTCTCACACCACAACCTGCTGCTGCTCATTTGTGCCGTGTGCTTCACCCCAGTAACATACTACCTAATGTACCAAGAGTGCTAATCTCTGTGCTGGTGCTTGTGAGAGGTAGGAGCATGTAATAGATCTTCCTCAAGCCTTGACAGAGAGGATGCTGAATGAAGTTTTCCCTTGTGTGAGAGACTAAAACTAGGGGACATTGTTTAAAAATAAGAGGTTGCTAATTTAAGACAGCGATTAGAAGTTTTTTTTCTTTCAGAGTGTTGTGAGTCCTTGGAACTCTATTGCCTAGAGAGCATTGGAGGCAGGGTCAATTAATATTTTTAAGGCAGAGGTATATAGATTCTTGACTAACAAGGGAGGCAAAAGTTATTGTGAGTAGGAGGAATGTGGAGTTTAGGCCATCCTAGATCATCCATGATCTTTCAGAACGTCGGAAACGGCCCCAAGGGTCAAATGGTCTACTCTTGCTCCTAACTCATATATTCATAAGTTTGTACAAGGACTATCATCTTCTGAGGTGCCTTCAGGAGGGTCCCAGAGGAAGAAGAAAGGTGGCAAGAGTTAATTTGGATAGCAACGTATGGTGGGCTTCATAATGCAGGCTGAATTTGTTGAGCTGAACATATTGTGATATTTTGAACTATACAAAGAGCCACAAGTAATCATCTGTTCAGTTACGTCGCCAGCATCATCATCTTTTAGGGACCACTGACTTTCAAAGCAATCTGCTCCATTTGGGTGATGGGCATAATACTGGGTGTATCTTCCATTCCTGCTTACTTTCTTTGTGTTCTTTATAGTTTTCTCTTGCAGAAAGCGGGAGTATCTACCTAAAAGGAGACTATACATGTATAAGACATGTAGTGCATATGTACAGAGGAAGAATCAAAATGCAAGCAGAATGAAAAGGTACTGAATGGAAAGCAAGTAGCTGGGGTGTGAAGTGAGGAAATGGTTAGACAAGTTAATTGTTTTACAGTTGCAACCCTATGAGGACAGAATGTCATTAGCGGCTGCTAAGGGCAGATTGAGAAAGAGAAGCAAGTAACTCAAGTTGTCGATGGGAATGTTTAAGAATACAGTTTCTACAGGCTTCCAGGAGGTATTTCAATAAAGTGCCATATTACAAACTGCTAGGCAAATTTAAAACCCATGGAATTGAAGGCAAATTATTGCTCTGATTACTAGTCAGTAGAAAACAGAGAGTATATGTACTCAAATTGGAAAGAAGTGACTGTTGGTATTCCACAAGGGTCTGTGCTGGCGCTTCAATTGGTCATTATATTTAATAATGACGTAAATTTCATAATAGAAAGCTATAATCCATGTTTGCAGGTGACCCTAAGATTGATAGCACAGCAAATTGTGTAGACAATGATATAAACTTACAAAGATAATCCAGCTAGTGGGCAAATTGTGATCAAATGGATTTTGATGCAGGCAAGTCTAAGGTCATCCATTTAGTGGAAAAAAAGAACCGATGTAAGTATTATTTAAATGGGAAAAATATTAGGAACAGAATAAATGCAAAGGGATTTAGGGGGTCCATGTACACAAATGACTAAAATGCAGTTGACAATGTGAAAAAACCATAAATGCTAATGGAATGTTAGCCTTTTTAACTAAAGGACTGGAGAGGAGGAAGTTTCATGCCTTGCTTAGATCACATCTGGAGTATTGTGTACTGTCCTGGGCACTATAGGAAGGAAATTTCCTTTGGAATGTATCAAGGACAATTAGGCTTGGGCAACAAACTCCAGTGAAACTTGTATCCTGTAAAAGAATGAAAAAAATAGAATGGCTTTGGAAAGAGTGCAGCACAGATTCACTGGAATGTTTCTGGGGCTCCAGCGTTAAATTACGAGGAGAAATTACAAAAACTAGGTTTGTATTTCCTGGAATTTGGAAGATGAAGGGTGATCGGATTGAGGTTTTTAGGGTTTCAGGAATCAATAGAGCATATAGAAATTTTACCTGGTGGTGGTTGCGGTGGGGGAGGGAGGGGGAGGCAGCGCGGCTGAGGGCTTGACAAAGGAGATCTACGACTGGATACTGGATTTAGTTCTGGGAAATGAGCCGGGTCAGGTGGTTGAGGTTGCAGTAGGCGAGCATGTGGCTAATAGTGACCACAACTCCGTCTACTTTAGGATACGAATGGAAAAAGACGAGAGCTGTCCTAAGGGGAGGGTGCTAAATTGGGGGAAGGCTAGATACAGCCGGATTAGGCAGGAGCTTAGGGATACAGGCTGGGATAGGCTGTTGGAAGGCAAGACCACATTAGGCATGTGGGAGTCTTTCAAGGGAAAACTGCAAAGGGTGCAGGAAAGGCATGTTCCGGTTAGGAGAAAGGATGGGAAAGGTAGGATTAGGGAACCGTGGATTACTAGAGATATAGAAGACCTGGTTAGGAAGAAACGAGAGGCGTATGTCAGGTCTAAGCAGCTGGGAACGGAGAGAGTGTTGGAGGAATACAGTGAGAGTAGGAGGGATCTCAAGCGGGGAGTTAGGAGAGCAAAAAGGGGGCATGAGATGGCTTTGGCAGGTAGGGTTAAGGAGAATCCAAAGGCGTTTTACTCCTATCTTAAGAACAAAAGGGTGGCTAGGGGTAAAATCGGTCCTCTCAGGGACAGACGTGGGGAATTGTGCTTAGAGGCAGAGGGAATGGGGGAGATCCTGAATGAATACTTTGCGTCGGTATTCACGAAGGAGAGGGGCTTGATGTCTAGTACGGTCATTGAGGGAGCGGTAGACCAATTGAAAGATCTATCGATTACGAGGGAAGAAGTGTTAGGGCTTTTAGATGGCATTAAAACCGATAAATCTCCGGGGCCCAATTGCATTTATCCTAGGCTGCTTAGAGAGGCGAGGGATGAGATTGCTGGGCCTCTGACGCGAATCTTTGTCTCTTCTTTGGACACAGGTGAGGTCCCAGAGGACTGGAGGATAGCGAACGTGGTACCGTTGTTTAAAAAGGGTAGGAGGGATAGCCCGGGTAACTATAGGCCGGTGAGCTTAATGTCAGTGGTAGGTAAGTTGATGGAGAGGATTCTTAGGGATAGGATGTATGTGCACTTACAGCGTTGCGATCTGATTAAGGATACGCAGCATGGCTTTGTCAAGGGGAAATCTTGCCTTACAAATCTGGTAGAATTCTTTGAGGAGGTGACAAAAACGGTTGACGAAGGATGAGCCGTTGATGTCGTCTATATGGATTTCAGTAAGGTGTTTGACAAAGTCCCTCATGGTAGGTTGGTACAGAAGATTAAAGCTCATGGGATATGTCGTCAGGTATCTAGATGGGTAGAGAACTGGCTTGCAAAGAGGAGTCAGAGAGTAGTAGTGGAGGGGTCTTTTTCTAGTTGGAGGTCTGTCACTAGTGGGGTGCTGCAGGGTTCAGTACTGGGACCTCTCCTCTTTGTAGTGTATATAAATGATTTGGAAGAGGGAGTAGGTGGTGTGATCAGCAAATTTGCTGATGACACCAAGATGGCTGGATTGGCGGGCAGTGAGGAGCAGTGTCTGGCAATACAGCAGGATATTGATAGGCTGGTTGATTGGGCAGATACATGGCAAATGGAGTTTAATCCGGATAAATGTGAGGTGATGCATTTTGGCTGGAATAATGTAGGGGGGAGTTATATGGTAAAGGGTAAGCCCATAAGGAATATAGAATCGCAGCGAGACCTGGGGGTGCAAGTGCACAAGTCTTTGAAGGTGGCAGTGCAAGTGGAGAGTGTGGTGAAGAAAGCCTATGGTATGTTAGCCTTTATAGGAAGGGGTATAGAATATAAGAGCTGGAGTCTAATGTTGCAGTTGTACAGAACGTTGGTTAGGCCACATTTGGAGTACTGCGTACAGTTCTGGTCGCCTTACTACCGGAAGGACGTGGAGACTCTGGAGAGAGTGCAGAGGAGGTTTATCAGGATGTTGCCTGGTATGGAAGGACTGGGGTATGAGGAAAGATTGAAGAAATTGGGGCTCTTTTCCCTTGAAAGACGCCGACTGAGGGGGGATCTAATAGAGGTATATAAGATTATGAAGGGTATAGATAGAGTAAACAGAGGTAAGCTATTTCCTATGATAGAGACACGGAGGACAAGGGGCCATGGACTTAAGGTGAGGGGGGAGAGGTACAACACAGATATTAGAGGGAGGTTTTTCACACAGAGGGTAGTGGGGGTATGGAATGCTCTGCCAAGTAAGGTGGTGGAGGCAAACACGCTAGAGTCATTTAAGAGTAACTTAGACAGGCACATGACTGGGTTGGGGATGGGTGGATACAGGAGATTGTTCTAAATAAAGGTCATTAGCATTGGGGCGTCCCTGGTAATGTAAATGGGTATGGTATGATAATAATGTTTTTCTCTTTTCATTCACAGGTTTTAAGTCAGTCCACCTCGTGTCCAACGAGGGGCATACACGTGATGGGTCGTACTGGGGCTGCTCTTGGTTGTTCAGGATTGGCCTAGTGCTTCATGTCGTTAGTGTGCGCCTAAACTGGACAAGATACTGGGCAAGACGACAGCTCAGTGACTATCGCTGATTGCTGTGCAGACACATGGATTTGGGCCAGTGTCTGTGGGAGTTTGCGCATTCTCCCCGTGCTTGCGTGGGTTTTCTCCGGGTGCTCCGGTTTCCTCCCACACCCCAAAGATGTGCTGTTAGGCTGATTGGCAGGAATAAATTGTCCCTAGATCAGTTTCCCTCAATCTGGATGGCCATAAAACATTAGACAGGGGTCGTAGGGGGAGAGGGGGACTGGTGGTGTTGAGATGGCAGCACGGGCTCGTTGGGCCGAAGGGCCTGTTTCCCGGGCTGATTTTGTTCTTTATTCTCTTTGTTCTAGGACAAGGCCCCTCAAAATCAAAGTCAGGCCACTCAAGAGAAAAGTAGGAAAACACATCTTCACACAAAAAGTATACAGAAAGTGGTAGAAATTAACATATTTTTGCTTGCTATACATACAAAAGGATGTGGAGGTGAGGCAGATGGAGTTAAGAGACAGATCAGCCATTATCTACTGAGTTGTGGAACAGGTTTGAGAGATTGCATGTTACCATTGATGTTTGGAATGAGAACGAGAGATGGTATACAGTGATAAAAGCAAATTACTGTGGATGCTGCAATTTGAAACTTGGGAATCTGTTGGTATACTGTGCCCTTGCAAAGGATATGATGCAAAGGAGGAAACTTCAGAGTACTGGGGGATGTGAGGGCTGTTACAACATATCATGATGAGAGATGGAGAAGTAAAGAACTGTGCTCACCCATGCTGTTCTCAGAAGATCACTGAAGTGATTTTTGACATTGAATCCAGTCTCCGAATCCAGTCTCAGGAGCGACGTTCATAGAACTGACTGGGCCCAATTTTACCATTTTCATTCTAAGTGCTGAATCGGGGTAACATGCAGATCTGATTTAGAAATCTGCTTTCAGGCACCCCCATACGCACTCAGCCATGTCCAGTACCATTTGCGCTGTGGGCGGGGTTTGGCACGGCCGAAACAATCGGAGCTGTGAACTGCGCATGCACAGTTGGAAAAAAATTTGAAAAAGCACGCTCATGTCAGATCGCTTCTGGGCCGCAGGAAGCGGAGAAAGCGACCTGGGAGCAAAAAGCTGGAACAACGGTGTACACACACATCACTATCCCCCTTATCCCACCTCCGCCATTACCTACACACATCACTGTCCCCCTTATCCACCCCCACACTACCCACACCCATCACTGTCCCCCTTATCCCACCCCCCCACTACTCACACACATCACTGTCCCCCTTATCTCACCCCCCACGACTCACACACATCACTGTCCCCCTTATCTCACCCCCCACTACTCACACACATCACTGTCCCCCTTATCTACCAACCCCACTACTCACGCACATCACTGACCTCCTTATTCATCCCCCACTACTCACATACATCACTGTCCCCCTTATCCACCCCCCCACTACCCACACACATCACTGTCCCCCTTATCCCACCTGCCCCACTAGCCACACACATCACTGTATGTGGCCTCACTCTCCCTCAACCCCTCCCAGACAACGATCTAGCCTCACTCCCCCCCCCCCCCAGAGAATGGTATGGCCTCACTCCCCACCTCACCCCCCAGACAACGATTTAGCCTCACTGCCCCCTCTCCCCAGAGATTGATCTGGCTTCACTATGCACCCCCCCTCCAGAGGAACATCTGACCCACCTCTTCCTCCCTCCCCACCAGACAACAATCTGCTCTCTCCCGCCTCCTTCACCCTGCCAGAGATACAACTGACCCGCCTCCTCCTCCTCCCTCCTCCCCAACCAGACAACAATCTGGCCTCACTCCCCTCCCCCACCCATCTGAGAATGGTCTAACTCGCCTCCTTCCTCCCCCCCACCACTGTTCTTAATCAGAGAACCGTTGGAAACACTGAACGCGTTCTTCAGCAGCTGGAGCACCCGATTCAGACATTTATTTAGCAGGTCGTTTATGGCGCACTTCCGGAATGGCAAACGCGTTGGTAAAGGGGGAAATGCTGATAGAGTTGGGCAGATAGTTCATTAATTCAAATTAAATGCGCCCATTTTGGGCATGAAGCAGATCACCACCATTCCCGGTTTTCGGTAAAGTGTCAATCTGCGCAGATGCGGGCGCGGATCGCGTTAATGGCCTCACACCCAACTTTACAACGTTTTCGCGCCCGAAAATGGGCGCAATGCAATGGTAAAATTGGGCCCACTATCTCTGCCATCTCTCTCCAGGCATAAAATATAAATATGAATTATGACTTTGCTTCTCAGTTGTGGGAATTCAAATGTCCCTGTATGACCTCATCTGTTCCACCAAGACCTCCAGAGGACATTCTGAAAACTTGGGACAGGCTTGTGACTCATTCCTTTATGAAAAGATCTGCCAGACATTGAATGTAAACCTTTCATTAAAAGTGTATTCATGCTTTAAATAGGTTTCTGGATCACCAGTGGTAGTCCCAGCTAGAAAGTTGGTAGGCTGCCCATTCCTGATTCAGTTGATTGGCAGCCTGCCAAGTAAATGCAACTGGGCCTTGGAGTTAAAATAGCTCAGCCCTCACTGATGTCATCAGTTGAGTTGGTTGCTCACTTCCCTGTCCAAAGGCTATTCAGTGTAATTCTATCATTTTTTTGATATAGTGACATTGGTTTTAGAATTAGTTTAATAAAACAATAAAAAAAGGCGATGCAATTCAAAGTCTTCCATTGTAGACTTGGGTCCTATAGTTTGCAATTGCACCTTGTCAAAGTACTTACTAGGAACACCAGACACTAGGCGTAATGGTCGTAGGACTCTGAATGCTCTTAGAGCTTTGACATCAAATCCAGCAGCTTTACTTCCAATTGGGTTAATTCCCTCTGCTTTGGTCGATTGTTCTAAAATAGCACTAAAAAGCCTATGAGAGAATGAAAAAAAACATAAAGTATACTTTATCAAGGACATAGTCACATAAAATGTACAAGCCCACTTGCCAAAATAATTTCCTTTTACAAGCTGATTAATTCAAATGATCTTTTCAATTGCAGTTGCAATTTGCTGAAGTGCCTTTTCATGATTTCAGGACATCCCAATGTACTCACAGTTGTTGAAACGCTTTTGAAGGATAGTCACTGTTGTAATGTAGGAAATGTGGCAGCCAATTTGTACACAAAATATTCTCATAAACAGCAATGAGATAATGATTGGATAATTTGTTCAATGATGTTGGTGAAGGATATATTTTGGCCAGAACATGGGAAGAATTCACCTGCTCTTCTTCAAAAATTGTTGTGGGATTTTACACATCAATCAGAGTAGACACACATTTGGCTTAATGCCTCTCCCAAAACATGGCATCTCCGAAAGTGCAGGCCTCCCTGCACTTAGAGCGTCAGCTAGATTTTGTGCTCAAATCTCTGCAGTAGGACTTATACATACAACCATCTGGCTCGGAGATTGAGGATGCCACTATTGAACCATGGCTGACAGTTGAAATAAGACTCATTTGTATAACTTACATAACCCATAGTGACTTGTGAGGCAGACGTAGTTGACAGAGGAAATAGCAAGACTAACGAAAAATCAAATATATGTAAAATCACTTTTTATGGGAAGGAGTCAACTATGTCCTCAGCATCAAAAGAAGGACACACAGTAAAATAAAACCAAAATACTTAATCAGTCATCGCCTATACCAAATTAAACAAGAAAAATTGGTCATCTCCTATGCCAAATTAAACAAGAAAAATTATACCGAGTATAAAAGTAACTAACTGTCCAGAGAATAGAGATGGTATCAGGCAAAATCTGGCCAGATTGGTCAAAAGGACAATGGGGATAAAGCTGATCAATAGTTGTGATGAGCTTTTGTTTGCCTGCACCAGGAAACAAAGGGACATTATGGAATATAAAGGGTGATGAGGATTTCTTTGAGAAAGATTTCAGTGGAGTTCCAAAATAAAAAAGAACCACTAACTGGACTATTACAAATACGTGAAAAAACAGAGGCTATTAGAAAATCTTAGCAAGGTTTCTGGAATGGAAGTCATGATTCGAGGGCTTAATTGAATTTTATGAGATGGTAACAAAGGGAGGACCAGAAGCCTGTGGCATTTACACTCAGAGGCAGCAGAGTGGCTGGCGGCCAACCAATTAGATGCACAGAGGGCAGAATCCAGCCAAAAGTGTGGCAGGATTGTCAGGAGTAACCAGTATTGCCTTTACTTCACAGGGTCACAGGTCTGGGCACAGTATGTAAATAGTATCAGAACGAATATCCACTCATTACTATCCAAGAGCATCAGTCTGGCTGTGGTTAAGGAATATGCATTCCTTGGACATAGATCTTTCCTACATAGTCCAGTTTTGTTCCTCTGCCCTCCCTGAATCTCCCTGAATCTGCACAGAGCAAACCTCCTTTCCTCCTTCAGTCAGCCATGCCTCATTCACCTTTCACAGCCACATCCTTTGTTCCCTCCCTACCTCCTTCAGTCAGGCATGCTTCCATTCCATTTACAGCTGCCACCTGATCGCAATTCATCAATGCCTCCCTTCACCACATTCAATCTTAGCATTTTGGCTAAGATCATGTCAAATCAAGCTTCAATCTTGGAAGTCTCTTGTGAGGGGACCATGAATTGGATTCAATTTGAATTAGTTTTTGGAACAAGCAAGGAGATGGATTAAGGGATTACCCTGTCCACTCTGCACATTAGCTTTGTAACTTCAAGAATGAAGTCAAATTTAATAACAAAGCTCCACATACATGAAAAGCTGCTCCTTGTCAGCCTAAATTCATCAGGAAAGCTACCTCATCTGCTGCATGCCACCTTTATCCAACTGTAAATCAATTCCAAAGGTACAATTTAATCCAGCAAAGTTAAATTTTAATGAGTACACATGGCATGCTAATGTATTTTTAAAAATTTCCCACTGCTAATGAGCCTCAGCCTTCAAAAATATCTGTACATAGAAAGGACCAGAGAAAGAATTGTTGACCAATTGCTGACCTGAACCAGAGGAATCATTTGTTGAATCATAAATCAGTGAAAAAAAATTATGCTCTCAAGAATGGGAGAAAAGAAACTTGGTGTGTAACAGTGAAAAAAATTCCACAGGTTTACTCATTAAAAATCAAAAATCTTCATTTTAGAGTTTTTTTAATGCTGATACCTTTTTGTTTTTTTTATCCATTTTAACATCATTTGTGTATTTTCTTTTCATTCTCCAAATGCTATAATAATATAATGAACAGAATCTCCTGCTCCTGCCAGCAGTGAGAATTGTGGCAGTGGGAAACTTAATAAGCATACTGGTGAAAAATTAGTTTTGAATTTTGATCTTCCAACTTCCAAGGAAGATAAAAGGTGGTTTGGTTCCCCACGAAGCAATGTCAAGAACCCCCTTTATATTTTTTAGCATCTCGTGAATTGTCATTAGAAGGCCATATTGCCAAAATCAGGTTCCCTCTCCAAATTAAGTTCTCAGCCAGCAGCTAATTAGAATGTCCTTTTTGACTGTATATAAGTGGTGCACATATGCCGAGCTTCACTTGGAGCTCAATTGACAATGTTTTTGACATCCTTTTATTCAATTACTGATGTGCCTATTGTACAAGCTGCATCAAGGCTAGGCATGGGAGGCAAACACAGGGCAAGGGTGAGACAGAGGGAGCACTAGGATGGGAGGAACGAAAGGCTTTGGGGAAGGACTAGAGTGGAAGGGTGAAAGACTGTTTAGGGCATGTTTTAAGACTGAGGAATGAGGCTACACGATCAAAGGCCAGAAAATGAAGCCACACCATCCAGGCCATGTTGGAGGGCACTACATGACATGTGTGTCTTGGTCCCAGTCTTAGGTGGGAGACAGCCTCTCTAGGCAGTGATTGTGCTGTACAGAATTGTGAGTAAGGTGTGGTCAGTCAACTAAGGCATTTGGTCCTGGAGATTCAAGACATGGTAGTGGGGAGCATACGGCAGATAGTTTCAGGGGAAGCATCTAGATTCAGTAAATTGGTAATTCTGAAGGAAAAGAAGGCTATTGGATGGACTCATGTGGGGGTGGGAGGGTTTCTCTGAAAATAAGGGTGTAGCTGGCTTTGAAAAAGTGAAGGGTGCAATCAACAAAAGGCACAGAGTCTTCAACATTGAAGGAAATCAGGAGAAAGAACAGGAATATCCACATGATCAGTGGTCAGGTCAAGGGTGATGGTGAGGCTGGATGGTAAGAGAATAAACGAGATTGCAATTAGAAGGTGATGACTCTGGAAGAGAATGGGAGGAACTTGGTCAGTGATAGGGATTGGTTGCAAGGTATTGGTTGCACTCCTGAATGTTAGAAGCGCCATCTTTGTCTTCACTGAGAAATGATGCTGTCATAAAAACAAGCATTAATAAAAATCAGGAATACTATTTTAGGCGGAGTGAAGGGCACTATTACCTATTGACTCAAACAATGGATAGCAAGGCTCAGCTAAGTACTGGTTTTGAGGGTTAGATGCCCATTGAAGGAATATTGCTAATGGGGCATGCTTATAAAGTTTTGGCACTACATTTGAGCTGGCCCTCTGTTCCTGTCAGAGGAATGTAAAAAGGGATGGAGGAAATATCAATCAAGGGCCACAGCTGCTGGACAAAAGCTACATGTGCACTCCAAACCTCTATTCTGAATTTGTGATCATGGTTTACAAGTCACAATGCCTAAAGCCATGACATTAGTACAAGACTAATGAATCTCTTGTGAGCGCCTAAACAGATGGAGGCAAGCTGACAATTGACTGATGGAGGGTTCTCGCATATGACTATATTCCCCTGATTAAACTCCCGTTTATGAATGCATGGTCATACTGAGGGGAAAGGTCAGCCATTATGGAACTCCATAATGTGTTTAACCAGTGTGGGTGGCCTAGTAAAGTCTAGATGTGGGAAGGCCAAGGAGTTTGCACTGGCCTCTTGGTTTTAAGATGAGGGAAAGCTAGTCAGGGAAAGTTGTAATGGAATTCTCAAGTCTATTTATTGACAGATACAAAGAAGAATGGAGAATGCAGCCTGCAGGCAATCCTCCTTTGTCGATAACTGCAGTTTGAATGAAGAGAAAAATCCATCACCAATTGGCACCGGAAGAAGGAGTAGCCTGAACAGCAAAAGGAAACAGTGGCCCAAGAAGTCCCAGATGCTCCGGAACAAGGGACAAAATCAACTAAGGCTAATGTCATGACTATGAATACATAGAAAACATTGTTTATATATGAAAACGAGTGGAAGAAAATACTCAAGAACTTTTAGGCTTGTCTAGGAATGTGATAGTTCACACTTGCCCACTTCTGTGTGAAGAACTAATGCTACAAGAGCTTGAAGAACATCTTATGCCAGTGACCTTGAAGGTGACCTCTGAACTGAATGATTTTGCCAGTGGGCCCATCCAATGCTCCATTGAGGACCTTTGTGGTATCTCCCAATTGGTGACACACAGATGCACAAGGGAGGTGAGCCAGGCTGCAATCTCTAGTTTTCCTCAAGTGCAGGGCACGATCAACTGCACACACAAGCGCCTTAACAGCAGCTGATGAGATTCATCAATCAAAAAAGATTTCACCCTCTGAACATTCAGCTAATTTGTGAGTTTTAGAAATCAGATTCTGCATGTTTACCCAGGAAGCTCATTTTGACATCAACTTCGCAAGTGCCACCGATCCTTCCTGGACTTTGGTACTGATAGGGCTGGCTCCTTGAGGACAAGGGCACACCCAGATGACCTGGTTGATGGTACCCGTTCACCATCCACATAGTGCTGCAGAAGAGAGATACCTCACATTCCACCACTAGGTCCTCGATAGATCAAATGATTGGCCTCCTGAAATTGCATTTCATTATTATTGGACAATTCAGGCAGGGTTCTCCAACACTCACCACAGTGTCTGCAGGTGCACATGCTGTTTGAAGGAGAAACAGAGGAGCTAAACAGCTGCTCAGATGAAGAGGACATTGAAAGGGATGAATTGGAAGAGGGCAAGGATGCAGACATGCCACGTGAAGAGGCCATTGCATGAGAACAATGTGGAAGAAGTGCTTGCGACAACTTGATGGCTGCAAAGTTCCAGGAGGAGTAATGTGCAGTCATGTTTTCTCAATGTTCTCTTCTTTAGCCTTTGTTGCATGGAATGTCCCATCACCTTCAATCTCAGCTAGAAAGTTTAATGTTCTCATAATGATTATGGAAATATCAGTACTAATCATATCTCCTAATGATGGGATTCATCCTTGGAAGGGCTTAAACCACAGTTAAACATTCTTGGCAACACATGGCTGCTGTCACTTCTTGCATGTCCTTAAACAAAACCACATAGTACTGCCACCCAGGGTCTCACTAAATCCATTTGCATGGCAGCTCACAATTGGCTATAACTCCAAATTACACAGGGTTACACGTTCACATCAGTCTGAGACCTGCACAATAAGGCGTCACAACCATATGTTTCACTCTTTAAGGCATAAATAGCTAAATGAATCAACAGAGAGCAGCACTATCTGCTCTATCGCCAGCTCCCCTCAATGCAGAATTTTGAGGCATCAATTTGCTATTGTCACTTGTGAAAGAAATGGTCTTGGTACTTCTGGTACTTAGTTCATGTCCTCTTCACCATCTTTTCCATCAGCCATTTTATACTGGTTCCTGTGCACTTACCATTCAGCAATCTTGTCCTGACATGCAGGGCGGGACCTTCTCTCTTTGCTTGCCCCAAAACTGGAAAATCCCACCTGAGGTCAACGGACCTTTTCACTGTCTCCCCCACCCCCCACCTGCTAAAATTCCCATGGTGGGCAGCACAGGAAGATTCACCCCGTAAACTCAGTTTCCTTCTCGGCCTAAATTGTTGTTTTGTCTAGATCCCTCCAGTACAATTTCCGTAGCAGAGTGTCTTGATTTTTCAATCTCTTTTCATCTCATGCATCAACTAATCTTCTGCTTTGACACTGGTAGTTTACTCCATGCATCTGCTTCTTCACCGCACTCCCCCCCTCCATTCTAGCTCCATTGTCCACAGTTGTTCTTCTAATAGTTGTATTCCTTCATCTTGATATTCATCTGAAGTATCCTTAAATGAACTGACAATTTTAAGTAGCCCCTCTTTGTTGAAGAGTTCTCTTTAGCAATCACAGTCTTCAGCCTGTTTCTGAATTTGTTCCAACTTGGCTTTAATTCTCCAATCCCTCACTCACTTGAGAGCTGAGTTGCCCATATCCAATGATCAAGCTGTTCTTCTCGGATTCGGATTCTCCTCCTCAACACTTATGAGTTTTCATCTTCATCCATTTGTCTCATGTAAATTTTGCTCCGTCAGCATTCCAACATTGACTTTTAGGTCTGTGCAAGAAATTCCCAATCCACTAACATTTTTTGCTAGTTGATTGCATCAGAGTTTTTCCTCTATCACTAACTTTTTTTCTGCCAAAAAGAATCACAAATATTCTTTCATCCATCGCTCATCCATTTGCAATCCATCCATTTCTGATTGTCTTTCAAGGTGAATCCAACATTCTCTTCTAACAAGAGGAGAGGCATAGTTGAGGTGATGGCCTAGTCGTATTATTGCTAGAGTATTAATCCGGAAGCTCAGTTAATGTTCTGGGGATCCAGGTTTGAATCCCATCACAGCATTTCGTAGAATTTGAATTCACTAAAAAATGTCTGGAATTAAGAATCTACTGATGACCATAAAACCACTGTCAATTGTCGGAACCTATTTGGTTCACTAATGTCCTTTAGGGAAGGAAATCTGCTGTCCTTACCTTCATCAGCTTTGATGAAGGGTTATCTATACTTGAAACATTGGCTCTATTCTCTCCCTACAGATTCTGTCAGACCTGCTGAGATTTTCCAGCATTTTCTGTTTTTGTTTCAGATTCCAGCAGTATTTTGCTTTTATTCTTTTCTGGTCTAACCTACCTGTAACTCCAGGGCCATAGCAATGTAGTTGGCTCTCAACTGTCCTCTGGCAACTAGGGATGGGCAATAAATGTTGGCGAGCAAGCGATGCCCATGTCCCACAAATTAATAAAAAAAAAATCTCTCCCTTCTCATGCTTTGCATGTTTTTAGACAATTGCCATGTTCTCTTTGTTGTAATTGCATTAAACTTTATTTCTATGTTCAACATTTCTTCCTTCTTCTTATTATACTAGATTGCTAACTTGTTCTAAGAGTTGCGTTTTCTCTTTGGGTTTGTCCATTGCTGTGTCTTGCTCAGCAGCCTCAAACAACAGACAGTTTCTCCCTCTCTGTAGAATGCCAATTTCTCAAGTTCATTTGCATTTTCCACATGATTGGTAACTCGATCATTCCACTGGATCGCTAAAGAATTCCCGACAATGCTCTGGAGTACTAGAGTACTGTGTGCAGTTCTGGTTGCCATATTATCAGAAGAATGTGATTGCAGTGGAAGGGATACAGAGGAGATTAACCAGGATGCTGCCTGGGATGGAACATTTAAGTTATGAAGTGAGTTGGATAGGCTTTGGTTGTTTTCATTGGAGCAGAGAAGACTGAGGGGCAACCTGATCAAAGTGTACAAGATTATGAGAGACATGGACAGAGTGGATAAGGAGCAGCTGTACCACTTGGTTGAATGGTCAATCACGAGGGGACATAGGTTCAAGTGAGGGGCAGGAGGTTTAGGGGGGATGTGAGGAAAAACTTTTTCCTAGACTAGTGACAGTCTAGAGTGCCTGGGGATGGTAGAAGCAGTTGTCTCACATCCTTCAAAAAGTATCTGGATGAGCACTTGGTACATCATGACAGTCAGGGCTGTGGGCCAAATGTTGGCAGAGATGATTAGGTGGGAGATCAGGTAGTTCCAATGTGTTGGTGTGGACTCAATGGACTGAAGGGCCTCTTCTGCGCGGTATGATTCTATGATTCCAAATGATAGCTCTGCTCTAATTTCTGCTTCAACAGCACAGTGACCCTTGTAGTAGATGATACAGGTGCCCTATGTGGGCACCATGGATTAAGTAGTTGATGCGTTGCACTCTGAGACCAGCAATTTTCTCACCCATCACAAAACTGATAGCAACCATTACATAGTATTTCCTTGGCTCTGCTTTATCTCTCAACCCGTTTTACCTTTATTTCACATCTGCATGCTCTAACTTAAGTTCCCTTACAACTTGCTGGTGATGAATGTTGTACTGTTTCTTACTTGCCTGAATAGATTTCCTAGCTATTTCCACCTCTTTCCTAGTATTTGTTTTTTTTTTCTCTTTTGGGGATTCGTGTCACAAATTTTTACCTCATTTTCTATTTGCTGTAGTTTACAGTTACATTTACCCAACTCTTTTCTCTTCATTTTTACTTCTTCTACTGTGGCTTGTCTTACTTTGACTGATTGCAGTTTTATAGTTGACTTGGAGTTCTTTGCTTAAACTTGCAAGAAACTTCTCATTAATGCTATTTTAATGTGATTTGTGGGCCTGTGATTGAATTCTCTGAGTTTGCTTGTATCTCCCACCCCGCCAGGAGTATTTCACTCCAGTGGGGTTCAGACTAGCTCCGCACTTTTGCAGAACTAGTGGCCTGACCCAGCCACTGGGTGGCTGCAAAAGCACCACATCTGATCCAGAGTGGGATCCTTATGATGATGCCATAGCTAAAGAACATAAGAACATAAGAAATAGGAGCAGGAGTAGGCCATCTGGTCCTTCGAGCCTGCCCCGCCATTCAGTAAGATCATGGCTGATCTGTCGTGGCTCAGTTCCACATTCCCGCCCTCTCCCCATAACCCTTAATCCCCTCTCTTATCAAAAACCCATCAACCCTCTTCTTAAAAATATTTAGCGAGGTAGCCTCCACCACTTCAACTGGCGGAGAATTCCAGAGATTCACCACCCTTTGAGTGAAGAAGTTCTTCCTCAACTCCGTTCTAAACCGCCCACCCTTTATCTTGAGGCTGTGCCCCCTAGTCCTACTGTCCTTTCTGAGCGGGAAGAGTCTCTCCACCTCTATCCTATCCATCCCATTCATCATCTTATACGTCTCAATGAGATCTCCCCTCAATCTTCTACACTCTAACGAGTACAAGCCTAGTTTATTCAGCCTCTCCTCATAGCTCAACCCCCTCAACTCCGGCATCAGCCTAGTAAACCTCCTCTGCACTCCCTCCAAGGCCAAAATATCCTTGCGTAAGTACGGCGCCCAAAACTGCACACAGTACTCCAGCTGCGGCCTCACCAATGCCCTATACAGCCGCAGCAAGACCCTACTTTTATATTCAATCCCCCTCGCTATGAAGGCCAGCATCCCATTCGCCTTCCTGACCACCTGCTGCACCTGCAAGCTGGGTTTTTGCGACTCATGCACAAGGACCCCGAGGTCCCTCTGCACTGCCGCCTGCTGCAGTTTCTCTCCAAGTAAGTAATAGTCCTTCCTACCATTATTCCTATCAAAGTGGACCACCTTGCACTTGCCAACATTAAATTCCATTTGCCATTTCCTGGCCCATTCGCCCAGCCTATCTAGATCCTTCTGCAGACTCTCCACACCCTCCGCACAATTTGCCTTTCCACCAATCTTGGTGTCATCAGCAAATTTCGACACCATACACTCGGTTCCCTTCTCCAGATCATCTATATAAATGGTAAATAGCTGAGGCCCCAGCACCGACCCCTGAGGCACTCCACTAGTCACCAACCGCCAATCCGAATAGCACCCATTGACCCCCACTCTCTGCCTCCTATTTGACAACCAGTCCTCTATCCACGCTAACACCCTACCCCCAACTCCATGTCCCCTGAACTTCTGCAATAACCTCTTGTGAGGTACCTTGTCAAAGTGATACAATGAATTTGATGAACCCTTTGCATGGATGCCAGACACTGGATTTGATGGTTTTAAAACTTCTTACATCTTCGATCTATAGAATTCTTAAAGTACAGAAAGAGGCAGTTCAGCCCATCAAGTCTGCACTGACCCTTTGAAAGCCCATTTTACCCAGGGCCACCCCTCCACCCTATCCCCATAACCTACCTAATCTACCTAACCACCACATCTTCGGATGCTGAAGGGTAATTTAGCATGGCCAATCAACCTAACCTACACATCTTTGGGTTGTGAGAGGAAACCCATGCAGGCACAGGGACAAATTGCAAACTCCGCACAGACCCAAGGCCAGAATAAAATCTGATCTCTGGCACTATGAGGCAACAGTGCTAATCACTGTGCCACCCAACTCTTTGATTACGATTAAAGTTATCTTTGTACAATTAATTTATTCAAAAACTGTGTCACATTGCTGTTGCACCTCTCTGTCTACATGAGATGATGTGCCATATTATATTAATATGAATTACTGGTATTATGTTTTCATTCACTTTTCAAAATGATGATCACCCACAGCTACGCCGGCGGTTAGCATTTTATACTTGGCTTTAAGTCGATCACCATTTTCAGAAGTGTCTTTGGAAGCTTCGAAGGTCATTTTATAAATTGGAGTTTATAAAAAGGCAGAGCTTAAAGCAACAGCTTGAGTTTGCTCTAAAATTTATTTTGTGCTGAATTTTTGTTGGTGTCAATAGGCACAGAACAGCTTTGCCTGCCTCACAAAATGCTGTGGTCTGCTGCTGGGGTCTTGGGTAGATATTCTACTTCAAGCCCTCATTTTATTGCTGACTTCTGAATCAGCTTGCTAATGGGCTGATGGATTTCTGTTTCTTCTGTCTGGCATGATTCACCACTAGTTCTCACAGAACACTGGTGAGCTACCAACCTGAAATTGGTTCCAGACTCCTGTTGAATCTATCGGGTAGATTCAAAGAACAAAGAAAGAACAGTACAGCACAGGAAACAGGCCCTTTGGCCCTCCAAGCCTGTGCCGCGCATTGGTCCAACTAGACCATTCGTTTGTATCCCTCCATTCCCAGGCTGCTCATGAAATAGATATCCCACCAACTTTGCATAATTCCATAAACATTCAAAGGTTCATTATCATTAAAATATTGTTCAGCCTCAAAATTGATTCAGAATGGAATATTTCCAATTGTATTCTAATGGAAATAAAAAAAACAAATGGGTTCTCAATGAAAAACGTCTTTGTTTTCTGTTCTAACCCTCAACAAAGGAACTATAATGGTACCTTCAATTTGAGAGCAGTTCATGATAAAACCAGCATTTATTAATGGCTGGAATTTTCTGCTCCTGTTGGCAGTGGGTGGGAATAGCGTTGATGGCAGAAAATCCAGCAGGAGTCCCAAAATGGCTCACTGGATTGTGCCCCATCATGTCAATAAGGAATATAGTTCCTACCATGCAATGACAGGAACCCCATTTAAATATATTCTAATATAATTAGCAGGCTTCCCTGCTCTATTATCTCCCACGTTAGGATTTCATCCCCCTCCCACCAACATTACATCATGTTGACAGGGTTTACAGCAGGTTGGCGTACAGCTCCTGAGGGGGCAGGTTGGTCATGCCTACACAGTACCCTGGCACTGCCCCCAGAACTGCCCAGGCACTAAGACATTTCTCATTGAGAACCATTTGAGAGACAGTGGCAGAGGGCAATACCAAGGGTGGGGTGGGGGAGGGGGGGTGAAATCTTCCTGTTGGGAGATCCATGAGAAGGGGTTTTCATGTGGGGGGTGGGGGGGGGGGGGGGGGGGGCGTGGCACGTGGGAGGTGTTCTCCCTGTCGATGGCGAGATCCTTTTTTTTATTGTGGTGGCCCGATCTCTTTCAGGGGCAGCACTCCCAGCCTGATGGCATGGGACATGTCACCAGCAAAGTCAACAAAGTTTCAAAAAAATATGATGGCAAAAGCCATCAGCAATGCCAGTCAACTACTCAACGCTTCTCCCGCCCAAAACAACAGTTTAAAAAACTGAAAGTTTCACCCAATGTATCAGACTTGCCTAAAAAGAATTTTGAAAAGTCAATTTTCACTATACTTGGAAAATTTAAATTCTTATAGGATGAAAAGATACACCTTTCTACTCTTCAACTCATGCCAGTAAATTTTGAAAATTGCATAGGTACAGACCATATTATGGAAAATGCTGCAATTTAGTCATATTTAGAATGCACAGATGTCACTGGAAGTTCTGACTAACTGTTGCTCAGTAACAATGTTCAGTATTTTGAGATAAGCCAAGGCATTAAAATTAAATCTTTAAAGAACGCATTCCTAAAAAGCCAATTCGTCATGTTATTGTGAAATCTGCAACTTTTCATTCTGGTTGTTAAAAAGTCAGTATCCTCCTACAGGGTGTTATTCAAGAAGTAAATAGCCTTCAGAATAATTATATACTCACAAGGAAATAGGATTAGATTTCCAGATCTAGGATTACGTCAGATCCCAAGAGGTCAGTATCAGAATATAGAAAGTGCCGGGGTTAAATTACAATGGGTAAACATAAAGACTAAGGGAAGAACAGGGCCTATTTAGACCAGAAAAGTAAGCTATATATGGAGGCGGAAGTGAGCATTGTTCTTACTGAATACTTGGGCCACGATTCGCCCATTCTGACCCACTAATTCTTTGGCGGATCAAGCCAGGAGAATCGCTTGTATGCCAATTCATGGAATTCACACATGCGTTCCCGATGCCCACACATGCCAGCAATGGACATTTGGCGCACACGCTGGACCACGCTGAAAACAGGCAGGAACAGTAGGTAAGTTATTTTAATCTTACTTGAGTTAGTCAGCCTAACAATGGTGGTAGGTAAATTGTATAAAGGAGGGAAGTATTAATCATCGTTCAGAAAGCATGCAAATTTTTAAGGACATTCATCATTGATTTATTAAGGGATGATCATGTCTGACTAACTTAACTGAATTTTCTGTGAAGTACCAAAGCAGCTTGATGAAGGTAATGGCCTTGATTCTCCCAAAACTAAGTGCCCAATGGGTGGGTAAGTGGGGGCATTTCCTGCCTGTTTTTTGGGCGTACTTACCAGAGTGAATCTCCGACACTCTGAACACTGCAGAGTGGCTCAGCATGATTCCATCTAGTAAGTAGGGATCAGGGCCTATTCCCGCCTGAAAGGCCGGCAGCATTGTGCTGAATAGGCTACTATGCATGCGCCGATCTGTCACTGCGAAGGTGCCAGTCTCCCAACTGCTGACCAGGCCCACAATCCCCCCTTCGCGGGCCTACCCAACATCCCTGGGCCAGCTTCGATCTCCCCCAACTAGCCTTGTTCTCCCCCCCGCCAAGTCAGCCCTAACCCACAGCCTGCCCTCCCCCCAACCATGACGAGCCCTGAAAGCCCCTGACCCCAACGGCCAGGCCTGACTTCCCACGGACAACCCCACACTTCCCTTAACCCAAATGGCCAGGCCCGACACCCCCCATCCCAATGGCCAGCCTTGACTGTCCTCCTCTCTTCTCTCCCACTGACCCCAGTGCAGAGTGGCAGCAGGTCCTGTCCCCATCTATTGCCTCCAATAGGTCCTGCCACCCCCAGGATGCCCTGCCTCCTTGGCACTACCCAGTACCCAGTGGACAGTGCCAAGGCACCCAGTGGACAATACAGGTTGCCTGGCAATGCCTAACGGGCACTCCTCCTCCTTGCCTCCAACCTCCCAGGGGGCCTTCAATGGCCGCTGTGTCCACTAGCAGGATCAAGACACCTGTTCCCGTTAGTGGGGAGCAGCCGTAAACCCCACTGGATAGGGGGGAGGTGTGGGATGCTGGTGGGCATGGAGATTTCTCGTGCGGAGCTGATTGCACAGAAAAAAGTGCTTGGGAGACTCATGAATGGCCTAATATCCGTCATCAACCTCCGCTGATATCGCTTGGCCTCCTGCAATCAGCTAATATGTTTAATGTAATCTTATCTGGACTTTGGATCCAAAATTGGCGCACTGACATGAAGCAAACTATATTTGATAGTTATTTGTGTGAGTAGCCAGAAGGCCATTTCCAGTGTGTTTCACAGAACTCAGTACTATAGTCCTTGCTTTTCATGATATATATCAATTACATAAAGGTAGACGTATAGAGAAAAGGGTTAACTCTAATGGTAACTACTGAGCGTATGTATAAGGATGTTAGTGTTGTCAGTCACTTGAGAGGAGAAGTGTGTGAGACATTTTGAATTCCAGCTGTGTCTTTTTTTTATTTAACTTCTACAAATAGTTAGCATGTAATCAAATGTTTTTGAACAAAAGACCATTACCTTCAATTTACAACCATTGAATCTATTTTACAACCATTGAATCTTGACATAAACCCACAATAACTGAGGGGGCACAATAAATAAATTTATAAATGTTACAAAAATTGGTCCTGTGGTTGATAGTAATTAAGAAAGCTATAGTCTGCAAGAAGATATCAATAGTCAGGCAGCGACAAAAGTCACAAATGGAATTCATCCATACAGTTACGAGGTAATGCATTTGGGGAGGAAGAAATGTCAAGGGAATACATAATAAACAGAGGGACCTTGAGTTCCTGTTCAAAGTCTCCTCAATCATATTGTTAAAGCGGTTAAGACATATGGGATACTTTCCTTTATTAGCAAGACATATTGGTTGAGGTGAAGGAACTGAAGTTTTAGATACATGGATTAATCTAGCAGCACTGCAAACAGATATTTACCTGAGAAAAGTTGGTTTCAATAGGGCATGAAATTTAAGGGTTTAAAACAAAGATTGAAAAACATTCATAAGAGAAGACGAGGCTGTATTTCACATTTATATTCTAAAAGGATGAGCTTGTGTAAGAAATGTCATTAAGAGGGATTCTAAAACAGGTAGTTCAGATAAAAGGTCAAAAGAAAAATCCGTATATCCATATAGCGGTAGCGTTCATCCTACACAGGGAGCTTGTCTAAGATTACAGTCATACACAACAGGAAGCTGTACTCACTCCAACCCAACTAGTGTCTGGGGAAATCATGTTTGAACAGACATTTTGGCTGGAATTTTACCGATTCGCCCAGCACAGAATTGGAGCAGGTGAGGGGCAGAGCATGGGAAGGTCCACTGAGGTGGGATTTTACGGTTTCGGGATGAGAGGCCATAAAGCTCCATCCTTTATCTTTATTCAAGCCAGAAACAACCCACAAGAGATAGAGGTTCTGGAATTTGCTTATAGTTTAAAACTCATGGGATGTTGCTTGGCAGGGGGGAGGGAGGGGTTTAGCGCTGAGGTTAGGAAAATAGAGAGAGTTGGAAATGGATGAATTTAAATGTATTTGTGTAGCCATTAGAATCGCTCAGTGTATGTTTTTGTTGCCTTTCTTGTTGTATGTTTTACTTGTCATTTAATTATTACGATAAAATTGGAACATTCTTCTCTGGCCTTGACATCTTTCCTCTCATTATACCAAATTGCAAAGAATACAGTTTCCCTTCCCTTGGGAATTCAAATATCCCAGCATTTAATATCAGTTGGGTTCTTAACATACAAGGGTTTTTGCAGAAATGGAGAATTTCAGTTATTTAATAGCTGGGTTGTTAGTGTTTTGAACACAAAGACTTAATTGAGGGACTATTTAAATGAGGTGAATGACATTTTGAGGGAGATAGGGCAGATAGAGAGGACATGTTTCCTTTAGCAAAGAGAACAATAATCAGGGGCCATTGATTTTAAGTAGCTAGAAAAGGATTAGAGGAAATTGAGGGGAAATGTTTTCACCTAAAGCAGGGCTTTCCAAACTACGGGCCATGGGCCACATCCGGCCTGCAGTGGGCTGCATCCGAATCGGAGTTTGGAGACCACTGACCTAGAGGACTGTGGGGGTCCTGAATATTTTTGAAAGGGTGACAGCAGAGATACCATTATTGAATTCAAACAGTACATGGATATGCATTTACAACAAGGCCATGGATCACTTCTTTTGAAATTACAAGGCCATGGATCACTTCTTTTTTTGGCCAACGCAGACACAGGGCTTCTATGCTGTAAGTTTCTATGGTTCTCTGATTCCAATTAATAACAAAGAATATTTAGATGAACATCGCAGGAAATACTTGCTTAAAACAGTGAAAAGATAATTTTTTTTCTATTTTGTTCACGTTGCATAATATGGATCATTCCATTAATTGTTTTATAAATAATAAACCATCCATAAATGACAGAAGTAATTTCCAGGAGCAGCGAATGAAATCAATGATTGTCAGATAGGTCAGTCTATTAGTCACCTAGTTGGGAATTTTCTCTTGTACCTGCTCAATAATGTGTCTCACCCCTATAAATTAATGAGATGCAATACCAAATTAACGCACAATATTTTATCCACGTCCACATGTAAAACATATTCGAATGTATGAAGCATCTGGAACATTTCACAATAGTGTTCAAGAAATTATCTGAGAAATGTATATTTTTAAATGAAAACTGAACCTGGCTGTGATGAGTTAAGTAGAAAAGGCAAGAAAGAAAATATCTACAGGAGCAAATATATGATTTTAGCATTTAATATATTTTGTTGCTGCTACATTACGACATTTTTAAAATTTTCAAATTTGAGAAGTCCCATCTGAAAATTATGTATTTCACACTCCTTCTTCAGTACTTACTAAAATTAACACCTTCAGGTAATTTGATGCATTTTATATAGTACACTTGAAGACCATACAAAATAGAAAAATGCATAATTTGTCAAACTGCATTTAATTTCTTAACTAAGTATTTAGCATATGTATGACTGATTTAACAAATTATAAACACTCTCGTAATATACAACAAAAGAGCCTACTGTTTGCTGCAGTATTTTTATTATTTTTCACATTCATCAAAGAGGTAGAATATTATTGAGCAGATTTTGAGGTAGCACTTCGAATGCAGAGCTTCTGATGCTGGAAATCAAGCATGGGAAGTTACATTATTGTTCAGCAGTCTGCTCCATTTTTTATGTATTAATTATTATTTTGCTGAACAAATAATTTTTTCTCAGGAGCAATCAAGTTTAATTATCATATACAAACATGGAAAATATCTTACTATTACCTTTATTTCTTGAAATGTTAATTTATTTAACTAACTGCTTCCATCTAGGAGGTGATGGGTAGAATGATTCTGCTGCCTACTTAGTGAAAGTGGTTAGAGGTCTAAAAAATTTTCATCAATATTTGGTTGGTGAGTTCAGTTGCTCCTCCTTCTGGAACATGTTAACTTTCTCACTGGAGGATGTGGGAAATGTGTTGGTTTCACACAAAGCCCAGTTGGTTTAAATAAGTTAATGGAGGAGCAGGGAGCATAGGGGTGACCTCAGTTCTCATGGTCCAACAGGGTTCTTTTTTAAAACCTTTTTTCTGATAAATCTACCAAATAAAAGGATCATTATTTGAGAATCAATAAATGAGCTGTGCTACACCAATGAATGAAATTTTCTGGTATATGCTGTGTCCATTTCTGTATCAGTACCATGTTGATAAATTGGATTTTGATCTTCAAAGTTAACAAGGCTCCTGCCTGACTCCAGGTTATCTATTTCAAGATCCCTACCAACATAGCAATGACCGAACGTATATGGGAATAGGCATCCAAGACTTGGGGGGAAGGGGCGAGCTTACCAAAAAAATGTGCCAAATGAGCATGAAAATGGGAAAGAATCATGTCTATTTCTTGGGTGCGCTGCCAGATGCAATCGTTTGGCACTTAGGAAAATAAAGAGGCAAAATATAATTCTTGCCAACAGGGCGAGTGAGTGGAGCTTATTCACACTGGGTAGCCAGTTCCTGAGATCTGGGGGTGCTATTGTGCAGCTGCCCTGATAAATCTATTACCTTCCCTCCAATTGCTGCCTCAGACATCACCCTGAAGCAGGGTACCCACCCCTTGCAGAGTTCCACACCTCCTGCCACCCCATCATGGCCCCATCCTTGCCCCCTTTAAGCTCTACCCTTCCCCTTAGGCCCTGCTCCCCTTAGCATTGCCAGGTGGAAACTGTCAAGAGACATGGGCTGGCCCTGCTCCAAATAGCTTGGGGGCTTCAACGGCCTCCATTCCAACTGTGAGAACATCACGTCAGGTCACTATTGATCCTTGCCGATGACCTGTGCCCCTGTCACAGTGCCAAAATAGCTCTTAAAGCCACAAATGACATCCAATGGGTAATTGTGACAAAGGTAAAGTATTCCTCCTCATCCTTCTTGAATTGCTTAGTTCTACTGACATGGTAATCCACACCATCCTCTTCCTATGCCTCTCCACTGTTGGACAGTTATATGTGAATGATCTCACTTCATTCCATTCTTCTTTACCTAAACATGGTGGCTCAGTGGTTAGCACTGCTGCCTGACAGTGCCAGGGACCCTGGTTCAATTTCAGCCTCGAAATTGTGAAGTTTGCACATTCACCCGTGGCTGCATGGGTTTCCTCTGGATGCTCTGTTTCCTCCCTCAGTCCAAAGATGTGCGGGATAGGTTGATTGGCCATAGTAAATTGCCCTGAGGGTCAGGGGGATAGCAGGGTAAATAAATGGAATTATAGGGAAAGGGCCTTGGTGGGATTATGATCGATGGGCCAAATGGCCTCCTTGTACACAGTAGGGAGACTACGATATAAGTGCAGGCTTAGGTGAAAACTGGGTTTCAGTGAGAAAGGTGGGCAAGGTAAGATTCTTTTATCTTTCTTAGTGCAAAGGGACAGAGATGACAGTTAGGGCAGTGATTTGCTCCTCTGTCAGATGTGGAAGATCAGGGTGACGATTACGACTGCAGGCTATGTGACATGCTGCAGCCCCTTACAGACTACATGGTTTGGTTGGAGAGGCAGTTGGACATACTGAGGAACACACAGGGGGCAGAGAGTGAGATGGACACAAGTTACAAGGGGATGGTCACACTGCAGATTCAGTCAGGTAGATGGGTGACTGATGGGAGAGACAGGCAAGTAGTGCAGGAGTCCCCTGTGACTATTTCCTCTTTAAGAGGTATACCAGTTTGAATACTGTTGGGGGATAGCTTCTCTGGGGAGCGTAACATTAGCAGCTAGGCCTGTAGCACCACAATTGGCTCTGCTGTGGAACATGGTCGGGTAAAGTCCAAACAAATGCTAGTGATAGGAGACTTGCTAGTTAGGGGCACAGACAAGCATTTTTGTAGCCGTGTTCAAGACTCTAGGATGGTATGTTGCCTCCCTGGTGCCAGGATCAAGGACATCTCTGAGCAGAAACACTAAGTTCTTAAGAGGAAGGGAGAGGAACCAGAGATCATTATGCACATTAGTACAAACGACATAGGTAGAAAGAAGGTTGAGAATTAGGAAAGAAGTCAAAAAGCAGGACGTTGAGGGTAATAATCTCTGGATTACTACTAGTGTCATGTGCAAGTGTGGCAAGGAATAATAAGATAGGGCAGATGAATGTGTGGCTAAGGAGCTGGTGCAGTGGGTGGGGTTTCTTGGATCACTGGGACTCCTCTGGGTCAGGGGTGACTTGCACAAGTGGGGCAACTTGCACTTAAACTGGAAAGGAACAAATATCCTTGCAGGAGGTTCACTAGTGCAAGTCAGGACAAGGAGTTAGGAACAATAGCAGCAGGTCAGCAAGTGGAGGGATAGAGGGGAAGGTAGATGTTAGGACCAGTAAGCTTGAAAAGAAGGACAGGCAGGGACAGGTTAATGAACATAATGGGACTGATGGTCTGAAGTGTGTTTATTTCAGCATGGCAGTAAACGTCATGTTGAACAGTGTGGATACGAGCACACATCCCTGTTTGACGCCACTGGTGACTGGGAATGCCTCAGAGGATTCTCCGCCATCCAGTACTCTGTCCATCATGGAACAGCTGTACCATCTGAATGAATGTGGGGGGGCAGCCGACCTTTGACATGATGCTCCGCAGGTCTTGTTGGCTTACAGTGTCAACGGCTTTCGCGAGGTCAACAAAGGTTGTGTGAAGCTCACGATTCTGCTCCTGACACTTCTGAAGTTGGCGCGCAGAAAAAAATCATGTCAGTAGTCCCACGACCTTTGTGGAAGCCACACTGTGACTCTGAAAGCAGGCCCAGCTCCAGATGAGTGACCAGGCGATTTAGCAGGACTCTTGCGAGGGTTTTTCCTGTGATGGAGAGCAGCGAGATTCCTTGATGGTTGTCGCATGCTGGCCGATTGCCCTTCCTCTTGTAAAGGTGTACGATGGAAGCATCTTTAAGTTCCTGAGGAATGGATCATTGCTTCCAAAAGGACTGGAACAACTCAATGAGCTTCTCAATAAGTGTAGGACCAGCAGCTCTATAGATCTCTGCGGGTATGGCATCTGCCCCTGGGGTTTTGCCACTGGATAGCTGGCTGACAGCTTTCGTGACTTCGGCTACTACCAGTGGGTCATCCATGGCACTGTTGATGTCAACCTGGAGAATCCTGTCTATTCTGTCCGTCGGTTGAGGATGGCTTCAAAGTGTTCAGCTCATCTCTGCAGGATCTGAGCCCTTTCTGTAATGAGAGTTGAACCATATGTACTCAGGAGGGGGGTGCTCCCGAGAGATTGAGGTCTCTAGAGAGTGTTGAGGGTTACATAGAACCATTTCAAGTCGTTTCTGTTAGCGTATCCCTGTATTTCATCTGCCTTGGCACTCAGCCAGGCATCCTGCATTTTACTCATTTTATTCTGGACTGTCCTGCGAGCGCTGGTAAAAGCATTTTTCTTGGCAGCTGAAGATGGGTCGTTCTGACAGGCCCAATGAAGACGGTGCTTTTCAACAAGTAGAGCCTATATCTCCTCATCATTCTCATCGAACCAATCATGCTGCTTGCGGGTGAAGGGCCCAAGCATCTTCAGCGCAGATGTATGGATAGCATCCCTGAAGCGTTCCCAGTTGTCCTCTGTGCTGCCTGTGAGGTGTAGGTCAGCAAGCTTGATTTCTAAGTCTTCAGCCAGTGCTGAAGCTACGCTGGGGTTCTTTAGCTTGGCCGCATTGATTCTTTTCATAACCTTGCTTCCTTGTGGTCGCCTCTTGGGTCTGATGCGGAGCCTCATTTTGGAGACAATGAGCCTGTGATCTGTCCAGCAGTCAGCACCACACATGGCCTCGGTTACTCTGACATTCTGCCTGTCTTTTCTCCTGACAATGACATAGTCGATAAGGTGCCAATGCTTAGAATGGGGATGCATCCAGGAGGTCTTGTTACAGGTAGGCAGACGGAAGATTGTGTTGGTGATGAGGAGGTCGCGTGCTGCATAGGTCTTCATTAAGAGTAGGCCATTACTGTTACACTTGCCCACTCCATGTCTCCCAATGACTCCCTGCCAGATTGCAGAGTCACACTCTACTCTTGCATTGAAATCACCAAGCAAGATCAGCTTGTCGGTACTGCTTACTGCTGATAGTAGAGCGTATAGTTCTTTGTAGAACTTGTCTTTCATCTCGTCCGGGTTGTTCATTGTGAGGGCATAGGCGCTGATCAGGGTGGCTTGACTTCTGTTCTGTAGCGGAAGCTGTAATGTTATAAGCAGGTCATTCACACCCTTGGGTAGACTATCAAGTTTCCAAACAAGGGGATTCCTGACAGTGAATCCAACTCCAGCATCACGACACTCATCGCTGCCGCAACCGCTCCAGAAAGGAGTGTATCCACCTCCAGTTTCAGTCAACTGACCTATGTTGGCAAGACAAGTTTCGTTCAGGACTGCAATGTCAAAGTTGCAAGCTTTCTGGCAACTAAGGCTGCTCTTCTCTCTGGTCTGTCTGCTGTAGGGTTGTTCAAAAGCATGCGCACGTTCCAAGTGCCAATGGTGAGCAGTGTCATCTTGTGTTTTATTTTGTTTGTTCAACCGCAAGATGGGATCCCCGCCAGCCGCGGTAAACTGGCCAGGGCGTAGTAAAGCAGTCAATGTTTAGGGCATGTTTTCTAGCCCCTTCCTCATTCTACGGAGATGAACAGTGCATTCCTGAAGAGGACTGCTCAGTCGCCCAGATAGATGCCGAGTTCCACTGCCGCTTTGGCTAGCGGAAAACGACCATTAGACCTGAGCCACCTACGTGCAGGTCCGTGACTACAGCTCCCAGTGTATCCACACCTGCTGCTTTGTCGCTCGCCCATCGCCGCAGGACTTCAAGGGTTGAACAGGACATTGGTGATGATGATGATGTCAAAACTAGCGCTTGATTTGGATTAAAGTAAGGGAGAGTTGCGCAGGTCAGTCTCACTCTCTCTTCCCAATTCCCATCTAGATTCAGTGGCAAGACAAGAGTCAAGACGGCTGGAGGTGGGACTAGGCGCAGTGGATGACCAGGACGTCTTCTGTATCTTGTCCTGCTCTTCACGTTCCACGACGCTGGCAGAGACCACCTTCTTGATTGTTGACCTTCCATTGGTCTCGTCTGCTCAATCTGCCAGAATCTGTCTACACATGCTGGGATAGACAATACTTTGGAGGGGAAAGTCACAAGGCGTGTTCTGCTGCAGAGAGTTTGAATGAAATTTTCAACAGAGCAAAATACAGGAAAAGGCTGGATGTGAACGTCCAAAGTGTTTGGTGCATTGGTAGCCCTGCCAAAGAGTTTGTTGCCACAATTAAACAGCATGGAGAGATCCAACTTGACACTGGACTTCCTGAACAGCTTGAAGCCCATCCTTTCCAGCCTGGCACTGGTAGATCTGTACAAGAGAACACTTGCAGATCCAGCTTTGATGCCACGTCTCATGCCCATTAATGTCACAGCTTCCATTGCAGTGCATACAAATGTTACCCAAGATCTGAGTGCTGCAATGGAAGCTCAAAATGATGTCACAAGATCTTTACGTTGCTGTACAAGCTGAACTTGGTACCATGCAGGTTCAGACTGCTGTCATGCAGGATCAGACTGCAGACATCATGTCTGCTGATATCAGTGTTTGCGGTGTCTCAGCAATCTATGCTCAAGCAGGTTACTGGGATTGCTGAGTAACTGACTTGGAGAAGTGGCAGTGACTCCACGGTGCAAGAAACTGCTGTCCTCTCTCAGGACGATGGCATTTGTGCCCTACCACCGTAACTCTGCCAGTGTCATTGGTGCTGTCAGTCAGCCAGCCAGCCCAGACTGCTACCAAACATGCTAGGTTATGCTGTCCAAAGCTGGCTTCTCAAGGCCCTGTGCTGCTTGAAAACATCTTGCAGAATCATCTACATTTTGCCCCATTGAAAGTCAGTAGCCCTAAATCAGCCATGTTGCAGTCAGTGAGGTAGCAATCCCACAAATTGTCTTCATATGGTGCCTTTAATGTAATAAAATGTCACAAGGTGCTTCACAGGAATGCTATGAACTTTCATCTAGTATGTCAGATGATCAAAAGCTTGGTCAGTCCCATATATACCCATGTAAAAGTTAAATTTTGTGACTAACCTTTTAAGCAAAACTTTTACATGAATAATATTTTCAAGGAGTTGACATGAATGCATAATTTGGGTCCATATAACATCCTGAATGTGGATTGGCTAGTCTAGCTCAATGAATGCTCTGATTGCTTGTCTGTTGCTATAACATTGATGGATATACCCTGGCAAATGTTAGTCTGCTGTAGTCAGACAGGCAAGAATTATACTAAGCTAAACTGATACGAACTTCTGAGGTTTAGCATGAGTGCTGTAAGAACGACTAACTAGGCTTCATCTGGCAATGTGGGAATTTAAATTTAGTTAATTAAATGAGTGGAAAGTGAATACAGTAGTAGCTGAGTAATTACCAGAACTTCAAAAGGAAATTGGTTGGACATTTGAGGAAAGTAAGCTCATGGGCTACCGGAATAGAGAGAGGGAATAAAACTGATTGGATTTCTTTATAATAAGCTGAATGGAATCCTTTTGTGCCATAATAACTCAATGTAATATTTACTTGAAGAATAAAGGATAAGCCAAGAATTGGTGAAAGGTTTCTTGGGGTATTCCAATAACAAGAGAATGTTATTTCAGTTCATTTTCACCAGTAGCAGGATTTCTTTTCCCAAATTAAAAACTTGTTCTACTTGATTAGTATAGTCTGATGCCGACTGTGAAACTTGACAGAAAACAGATGTTCAGTTATGATTAAATAGTGGCCTCACTTATGCAGAGTATGTGCTTATCTGAAGAAAGAACTGTTTCCCATTACACCAAACTATGGGTTTCATTCACTTGTTGCTGCTTAGTTGGAACATATCCATGTTCTCATTAACAAAAGAAGTCAGGGTAAAATTTCCATTGATGTTGCTAGTGGGGTACAAACACAATGTGACTGAACATCTGCCTAACTACTCATGCATGGCCATTTCTAAACAAGCTTCCAATTTGGCCCTTATTCATGTTATCATGGTGAACTGCTGACAACATAGACAGGGCCTGTGCACTTAAGCACATGAACAAAATTTTGGAGAGCTGCAGTAGATGTATAATGTTCTGAATTAACACCTTCAACCAAGATACAGGCAGAAACTAAACACCATTACTCTGCCGAAACAATTGAACACTACAAGAAAATCAGTCCATTGCAACCTTTATGGCAAAGAACTGATAGATCCTATGATGCAGCAGTTGTGGTCAGTCAACACAGGTGTGAGTGTAGATGGCTGCTTTGAGGAGTCCATACGAGGCTCCATATCTGAAGTATATGGATTCAAATGAGGAAAGAAAGAAGAAAGGTTTGCATTTATATTGTGCCTTTCATAACTACAGGATGTTGCAAAGAGCAATACTGCTAATGAAGCAATCACCTTTGTAATGCAGAAACCTGGTAGCCAATTCTCATACAGCAAGTTCCAATAAATGTGATAGTTTTAGCGAAGTTGCGTGAGGGAAAAATATTATGCTGGACTTTGGGATGGCCCCATGCTCACCCAAAAGAAGACACCTCCAATAGTGCAGCATTTACTCACTGGAGTGTATGCATATATTTCTGTGCTCAAGTCATGAAATGGAGCTTGAACGCATAACCTGAGTCAGAAGGGATTTTTCCAGTGGAAGTGGGCAACAGAAGGTCAGTTCAATTCTGGGTTATGTATCCACCTCTGTCTCAACAGTGGCATGAAGCTTGATTTTCACATCGATGTTAATGATCCTAGAGATGGTTTGCTGTCCAATTAGTCACCAGGGGCCGTAGTGGAAATGGAGGTGGGGCATACGGAAATGGGCCACTTTCTGGCCTGAATCACAGCCAATATTCTAGTTGCTATTTGTGCATTGTGTTAAAGAAATGAGAAAATCTTCATCTTCAAAGTGGCCAGAGCAAATGGTGAGCTCGGACCCAGGTTCAGGCAGGGAAAGGTTCATTAATAAAATTATTACTGCTCATTAATTTATTGTTCAAACTTTTACACACTTAATCAAATGGTTTCCTTGCTGTCGCCTCTATTCCTATCAGGTTGCAGTTGGTCAACTTCAGAGGGCTCCTATTGGGCACCTGCTGTCTCGGGGGCTCAGACGCATGCTCTTACCACACTCCCTAATGAACTCAACTCATGAGGTGAGTGACCACTTTTTCTCCTTAACCCACTCTCAAGCTGTCCTCAGGAAAATCAACAGTTGGAACAGAGACAGCAGACTGGCATACATTCCACAGACACAATTTTTCTTTTGCTGTACTCTCTCCATTCTGTCCTGATTCTGCAAGGGAAAATCTGGCCTGGGATGTTAAAACTGTCCTAGTGTTTTGAAACTACTCAAATAACCTAAAAGTTGTTGCAGTGTAGGGAGTGGCATGGGGAGGTGAGAGGTAGCATTTACTTAAACTGGCAATTGCCATTTTGATTGATGCTGCACCCATTTCTTCAAAGTTGGTCATACTTCTGTAGAGCACTGAGCTCTGAGTTTTCCAGAATCATCTTAAATGATTATCAACTGTCGCTCAGTTGGTACTGATGCTGCCGCTGAGTCACAATTCTGGGCTCAAGTCTGACTTAAGCACTTGGAGCACAAAAATCAAGGCTAACAGTCTGAAAACCAACGGAGTTCTGCAATGTGGAAGTGCTAAATGAAAACTTATTTAGAAGCCTTCTCTGTCCTCTCAGATGGACACAAATGATCTTCAAAGAAGAATAACGGAATATTTATCTCTCAATTAATATCACAAAAAAACAGATCTCTGGTCATTATTACAATGCTGTTTGTGGGAATAATTTATTCACCTGGGTCCCTAATCTATATTGGATTTAATTTTTGGAATTTGCCTAAATAACAGGAAGTCAGATAACCATTGTCCTGAACTTGAGGAAAAGAATTAAGGGAGAAATTGGAGGGATATTGCCATTTAAAAATAAATAGTTGATTGTTTTCATGGTTATAAATATATATACTTGGGATATGCCTTTACTAATATGGGGAAAAAATAATAGTAACCTAATTTAACAAAATTCCATTTCCGCCATGATTTTTGTATTCAATACTTTTTGTTCCTTATTATTTAGATGGAATCATAAAGATGTAGCCTCGTTACAACACAAAAGGATGCCAGCTGTAGTTTGTGTGCCTGTAAAAATTTGTTGGAAAGACTTTTGGAATATCATTTAAATTCCTTACATTAATGTTTTTGGTCATAAATGAATGGAAAACATTCATTTTTACATTAAGGCTTACTCTGTACCACACCAATTAATCAGCTATGGCAGTAGAAACAATTGAGCATTTTTTTGTTGTTCTTGATCTTGACCTAAAACTAATGCTCACACTGACATCATTAAAGATAGCAATAAAGCATCACGCTTTAATATACTCCAATTAATATTGAAATAAAACAAAAGAAAAATGCTGCAGATACTGGCAATCTGAAATTTAAAAAAAACGGAAACAGCTGTAAGTACTTAGTAGATCTGGTAACATCTTTGGAGAGTAAAATCTTTCAGGTGTGTGACTTTTCATCATCTGATGGAGGGTCACAAACCTGAAGCATTTACCTGCATATTTCAGGCCCTATAGAGAGGGAATTGGACGTACCAGGTCAGGAAACTAGGAGGGAGCTGACTGGATTGGTACCCTGTTGCAGTCTAATCTTGGGGGAAATTCTCAGAAGTGGGCAGTAAGAAAGTTAACAGCCTGCTTAGAAGGAAGCAAATAGTCAATTACTCCATTTAAGGGCCCAATCAGAGGACATTTTTTGATGGAGCTGAGATCTTGCTGCCTTTAGCGCAATTCTGTTTCTCACCCAGTTCTCCAAAGGCCAACAACATCTCCTTCAAACCCTGCTGTCTCTCATCTGGTGCCATAGTGATCATCGGGTCATAACTACAGCCAGAGGCTATCCTGTAGAAGGATTCCTTGATAGCAACCGTGGCCTCATTTTTAAAAAATTTAGAAATCTTCAAGGGATGCCTCCACCTCGAGGCAGCCTCATGCATTCCCACCTACATGACAATGTGCATCTATCTCAGTGGCTACCCTCAGTTTCAGGTGTTCCTATTAGTGTCCCAACCTTTGCACACACCTGCCATCCCCAACTGGACAGGGATCTCAGTGGCAGCCTGTGAATTGGCTGCCACTGGAGGCAGATCACTTGGGCAAGCAAGGTTTGGACACCATCCGAGTCAGGACACACATGTTGGTTCCAAAGCACCTGCTGAAAAATTCTTTCCTTTAATTCAGAACTAGAACATTGATCAAGAGAGAAAACAACTTGGTAACAAAATTTAAGGTGTGTACTCACCCTACAACCACTATAATGAAATCTAGTAAATTCCAGCCGTTCCTAAGATATGCATTAGGGTGAAAGAGAAGTCCATAAGCTATTACTTTCAAAAATGCCTCCACTGTAAAAATGATGAGAAAGAGATATTCCACCCGTTCCTGTAATTAAAAAAGAGAATGGTGTTATTGCAATAGCATCTAGTGCAATTAATTTGAATTCAAAGATATATGTCATTACATGTGATCAGTCATCACACACTCATATTATGCTTAAAAGGAATTCTGTATGATTTTTCCATTGACTGTTGAACCCCAGCATCTGTACTTCTAAAATAGATATCCGTAAGCATGTGTTATCCCTATCCTACTGCAAAAACTTCAGTTATTTTAAGCTGAGTAAATTATTCAGGTATTTTAGCTACTCACTTGAACAAAAAGGCATCTGTAGAAAGCTCTGCTTGTTACATTCTACGTGCTTAAAAATGATGATTTGCCAAAACATCAAGAAACTTAAATCATTTTACCCAATTAAAATTAATACTGCATTCAACAATAATTGGCATTTCAAAATTGTATTTGCTTTTAAGAACTAATTAAAATAGTTTATTTGGCTTCACACCAAAACCTTGAGCATTTATGGTGGACAAGTGTAAACTCATCATTTCTTTAAATACAAAATTCTCATAAAATAATAAATGGACAAATAATACTGTATTACAAAAAGCCTTTCATTCCTCCACAAATGTCTGCTCACGAGCCAAATAAAAGTATAATTAACTCTTTACGACCTAGTACTCCATTTAGATTTCCAAGAAGTACACATATAGGCTAAGATTTTACAGTAGGTGGAGGGGCGTCAGAGACAAAAAGTATGCCTGCTGTCACCCAGTCGCAGTTAAAGGGCTGCTGGCAATATGCATCAGGGCAATGGAGGATCTGCATCAGGACAGCAGCATGCAGTGAAGGAGCAATTATTAAAAATCTGCTGCAGTCAAAAGGCCAGCATCATCCTTGCCAATTCCAGTCTTCCTGAAGTACCTTAACTATGTATTCAAATATTTATTTACCAGTTTTGATTGAGGTAAGGCAATAACTGCTAGAAGAATATCAGAGACACAATTATGGACACCCTCATGGTTGGATGATGTCTCCTTGCATGCTCTCCAAAAGGCTGTAACTAAATGGCGGGAGGTGCTCCTCTGGCGGGAAGTGGAGGCATCCCTGCCTAATGAAACAAACCTGGATGGAGGTGGCAGTGGTGGTGAACAGGCATGGGGTAGTTCATATAATATGGCTACAGTGTCACAAAGGGGTGAATAGCTATCTTCCTACTGCAAGGATGAGGGAGAATCCTTAACTCCCAATATGGGTGCCCTCATGGGGGGTATGCACATGTGCATGGAACATTTTAGATAAGGGAATGGATGAATGGTTGTTGCGTGCCCACATTGCCAAATTAAGGAGCCATGATGGCTTGACTGGAACATGAGGGTGGGAAAAGTTAAATGCCACAGGAGAAGTAAAGCATCAACCAAGGGGTTGATCCCTCCAGATACGGAACTCATCATTGTCGCCGTAGGACCCGTAAGATGACAAGGACTGGTGGACAAGTGTCAAACTTGGCAGCGTAGACAAAAGTGGATCTGGCTAGTCGACAAGGTGACAGGTCAGTTTGATGAGGAAAGGTCAATGATGGAACAGATTGTGTGGCAACGGCTGGTTATGCACACCTATGACTACATGATTGGTGGAAGTATTCTGTCTGCAGTGCAACAATCCTGACTCAGCCTTTATCTGCAGGGTTGAGTGGTATTGTTGTTTTCAACAGACCAATCATCAGCCAGAGCAGCCATGATCCCCAAGTAATTGGCATTGACAACTGAGGTAGAGGAGGGGACCTCACAGCGTACCTTATTCCAAACCTTCCACCAGCTGTATTACTTGCAAGTCAGTAGGCATGCACATGTCGGTCAAAATGGTACCATCAACTGATCTGAGCAGCATACAGCTGTCAGAGTTGATGACAGACCAGCCTCTGTCATGCAAAGCATGTGAGTTCAGTTTAATTTTAAGCCCAAGCAGATGATGAGTTCTGGAATTGCCATGAGGTGGTAGATATATGATATCCAACAGAATCAGTGTAAAGATCTGGCGGAGCTTCCAGAAGAAATGTGCATCCTGGCAAGGGCAGTGGAGAACTCTGTCCAGGTGATGAGCATTGTGAGCGCCCGTTCATTGTTCATGTGGCTTCCTTCATTGAGTGATTTGTTACACTTGGAGAGCCATGACCAGCAGCTCACAGAGGGAAATGCTGGATATACATGCAAACCATTGCATTGTCACTGAGCTCAAGCAGGCCATGGAGTCTCCACCAAATCCTCACCCAGTTTGGTGAACAGGGAAGTACTAGTCAACCTCTTGTTGGCAGATGAGCAACAGATGTGCATCTAGGGGGACATCTAAGGCTGCTCCTGATGATGCTAGCCTCTTTGCTAATAACATAGAACATAGAACATTACAGCGCAGTACAGGCCCTTCGGCCCTCGATGTTGTGCCGACCAGTGGAACCAATCCAATGACCCTCTAACCTAAACTATTCCAATGTTATCCATATGCCTATCCACAGACCATTTGAACGCCCTTGTCGAGTCCACAACTGCTGCAGGCAGGGCATTCCACGACCTTACTACCCTCTGAGTAAAGAACCTACCTCTGACATCCGTCCTTTAATTACCACCCCTTAATTTAAAGCTGTGTCCCCTTGTGTTAGCCATCACCATCCAAGGTAAAAGGCTGTCACTGTCCATCCTATCCAATCCTTTGATCATCTTATATGCCTCAATCAGGTCACCTCGTAACCTTCTTCTCTCCAATGAAAATAACCTCAAGTCCCTCAGCCTTTCTTCATAAGACCTTCCCACCATACCAGGCAACATCCTGGTAAACCTCCTCTGCACCCTTTCCAATGCCTCCACATCCTTCTTATAATGCAGCGACCAGAACTGTACACAATACTCCAAGTGCGACCGCACCAGAGTTTTGTACAGTTGTAACATGACCTCATGGCTCCAAAATTCAATCCCTCTACCAATAAAAGCTAACACACTGTACGCCTTCTTAACAACCTTATCAACCTGGGTGCCAACTTTCAGGGAGCTATGCACATGTACCCCGAGATCCCTCTGCTCGTCCACACTACTAAGGGTCCTTCCATTAGCCCTATATTCTGTACCCCTGTTACTCTTATCAAAGTGAATCACCTCACACTTTTCCGTATTAAACTCCATCTGCCACCTCTCGGCCCAGCTCTGCAGCTTATCTATGTCCCTCTGCAAACTGTAACATCCATACTCACAGTCTACAACTCCTCCGACTTTGGTGTCATCAGCAAATTTACTAACCCATCCTTCTACATCCTCATCCAGGTCATTTATAAAAATGACAAACAGCAGTGGCCCCAAAACAGATCTTTGAGGTACACCACTTGTAACTGCACTCCAGGTTGAATATTTCCCATCAACTACCACCCTCTGTCTTCTATCAGCTAGCCAATTCCTGATCCAAACTGCTAAATCACCCTCAATCCCATGCATCTGCATTTTCTGCAATAGACACCAGTGCCTAGCGGTGCCATGACAACAGACACGACTCCTTCACCAAGCTGGACTTTCCACTCACTCCCATTCAGAATCACAAAATTGTTATGGCGAAGGAGGCTATTTGGCCCATCATGGCTGCACCAGGCTTAGTACCATTCTCCTGCCTTTTTCCCATACCCCTGCATATTGTTTCTATTCAAGTAATCATCTGATGATCCTTGAATCTGCCTCCACCACACTTGCAGGCTGTGCATTCTAGACCTGAAACACTGGGGTGATAAAGATTTTTCTCACATCATACTTGCTTCTTTTGCCAATCACTTTAAATCTGTGCCTTCTCATTGTTGATCCTTTTATGAGGGGGAACAGTTTATCCTTATCTACTCTGCCTATCCCTCTCGAGATTTTGAACATCTCTATCAAGTCTCCTCTCAGTCTTCTTTTCTCCATGGACAATGGTCCTTACCTTTCCAATCTATCCTCACAACTGAAGTTTCTCATGCCTGGAACCACTCTTGTAAACCTCTTCTGCACTCTCTCCAATGTGTTTGCATTCTTTCTATAGTGTGGAGCACAAAACTGTACACAGTATTCCAGCTGAGATCTAACCAGTCTTTTGTAAAAATTCAGTATAACTTCATTGACCTTGTATTCTTACGCCCCTCTTAATAAAGCCCAAACTACTATATTCTTTGTTAACAACTCTCTCCACTTGTTCTGTCACCTTCAATTATCTGTGCACATATATACCCAGATCCCTCTGCTCCTGCACCATGTTTTAGAATTCTACCCCTTATTTTATATTGTTTCTCCATGTTCTTCTTACCAAAATGCATCACCTCACACTTCTCGGCACTGAACTTCATCTGTCCACTCCACCAACTTGTCTATGTCCTTTTGAAGTTCTGCACTGTCTGTCTTCTTCACAGTTTACAATACTTCCAAGTTTTGTATCATCTACAAATTTTGAAACTGTTCCCTGCACACTAGATAATAAATATAAATCAGGAAAAGAAAGGGTGCCAGTACTGATCCATGGGGAAAACCATGATAAACTGTCCTCCAGCCAAACAATATCCATTGACTATTGGTCTCTGCTTCCTATTATTCAGCCAATTTTGTCTATGAACTATACCTTTTCTCACAAGTCTGTTGTGTGGCACTGTATCAAATGTTTTCTGAAAGTTCAAGCATACCGCATCAGCAGCAAACCCTTGTTAAATCTTCCTATTATCTCCTCAAACAACTCCAGCAAGTTACTTAAATATGATTTTGCCAGTAGAAATCTGCATTGACTCATCCTAATCAACACATATTTTTCCATGTGACTACTTACTCACTGCTGATGTTAAAACTGACTAGCCTATAATTGCTGGAGCTATCCTTACAAACTTTTTTGAACAAGGGTATAACATGTGCAATTCTCCAGTTCTCTGGCATCTCTCTGAGCCTCGAGAAGACTGGAAGATCATGGCCAGTGCCCCTGCAATTTCCTTCTTGACTTCCTTCAATATCCTTGGATGCATCTCAGCCAGTCCTGATGCCTTGTTAACTTTCATTACTACAGTCAGTTCAACACTTCTTCCATAACAATTGTGAACCCTTCACAGAATAGAATTTCCTCAACTGTCACCATATCCAACATAGCATCTACCTCCTTGGCTAAGACAAATGCCAGGAACGTATTTAATTCCTCAGCCATGCCCTCTGCCTCCATATGTAAATCCCTTTTTAAGACCCCAATTGGTCCCAGTCTTTTTACCACACTAATATTATTTATATGCCTATAGAGACTTTGAAATTCCTTTTTATATTGGCTGCCAGTCTTTTCTTATAATTCCTCATCACTTGTCTAATGTGCTTTTTCACTTTCTGTTCATCTGCAACAAAGATTGCAGCGTGTCATCGTAGTGGAAGAGGAATTGAAAATGAAACCAAAGTTGGGAAGTACCCCTCAGGTGAATAACAGAGGTATGTCAGCCAACTCATAAATATCACAAATTCATATCCATCCACTCAGTTTTGAAATTTGCTCCTTTGAATGCCCCAATCAAGTTTATATTTAAATATCTGTTTCTTCGCAGTTCTGATCTGCAAAGGTATACTGAACATGTAACAATCATGCCTCTTAGTTTTGAACATGAAACTCATATCGATCACAATAATTTTGAATCATTGCATTTATTATATATGGGACTGCACTACCAGTGGTATGCATGTAGGGTCGAGTGCCTCAATTAGGATGAATTTACATGTCTGCCACAAATACTGGGATAGAAAGATCAGCATAACTCAGAAGACTGAGAGAGGAATTTTCTCCTCTGATTTTCTCTATTGGCTATGATAAATTTGGCACAAGATTGATGAAAGCCCTGTTTAGCTCTATCTGGAGCTTCCACTGTAGGTATGACAGCCGTTCAAAAACATGAAAATGTTCCTCCCTTGTAAACTATTAAACCGATGCTATTAACAAATAATATAACCCTCTATTAAACGTGAAAATGTTTCCCCCTTGTAAGAAAAAATAAAGGTAATGGGGGAAAATTATGGACATTGTACTGATCAAGCACTTGCCTCGTTTCGTAATGTTGGCTGGGATTTTGCACCCAGTTTACCATGGACGTAAATGGCGACAGGGTGCAAAATGTCAAGAGAGCCAAAAAATGGGATTTCCGCTGGTGAGATTTCATGAAGCAATTGTCCCTACCTCCTGGAGCCCTATTTGCATACATCAACATCTCATTTAATGAGCTTTCCACAGCAATTCTCCACCAATGTTGAGAAGTTGATCCCCGGCAGCATGGTGTCACGTAGATGCACTTCACAACAGGTTTTCAAAAATGGAGAACGGGGCAGCTCGATTCTGAGGGGAGTTCGGAGGTGAGCATGTAGTTTGCCAGAGACCACCAATGAGACCATGGGGAGGGAGGACATCAAGGAGGTCAGGTGGGATGGAAAGAGACTGGCTTTGGGACTTACACTTCAGGAGTGGGGTGTGATGCACAAGGACAAAGGGATGAGGATTGATCAGCTGTGATTGATCAGGAGTGCTGAGAGTACCCATAGTACTGGTGTTTTATTTATTTATTCCGTTTTTTTCACGGGTTTTTCTTTCAAACTAAGGGAAGCGGAAGTCGGCCGCAGGGGATTCTGGGAGGTTGAGTTTTTTTTTCCTCGAGACTGTGCAGGCATCTGACGTCAGCCAGTGGTGAGTGGGAGGTTTAAACAGCAGGCCACTCTATACAACAGGCAGCATTGAGAGCGGGCGCGGAGTGAGCTGGGAGCAGAGTGAGAGCTAAAGGGCTTTGGTTCATCGAGCTTAGGCGAAAAGATGAGGCGGGGTAAGTTTAATTCTTAATTACTTTTTTTCTGCGTTCCTTAAAAAAGGGAAGTTATAAGTGTGAGGTGTGCTGGGTGTGTCGAGCTGCAGTTCCTAAGGGACTGTGTTAGAGAACTGGAACTGCAGCTCAAGGATCTACTTCTGGTTAGGGAAAATAAGGAGGTGATGGACAGGAGCTACCGGCAGGTGGTCAAACTGAGGCCACGGGAGGCAGACAAGTGGGTAATGGTCGGGGAGGGGAAAGCTCGGGTGATAGAGAGCACCCCAGTGGATGTGCCCCTTCACAATAAGTCCACCTGTCTGAGTACTGCTGGGGGGAGGGAACAGCTCACCTGGGGGAACCAGCAGTGGTCGTGTCTCTGGAGCAGAGTCCAGCCCTGTAACTCAGAGGGCTAAGGAAAGGAGGAGGAAGGCAGTATTAATTGGGGACTCTACAGTGAGGGGATTGGACAGGCAATTTTGCGGAGGCAGACGGGAGTCTTGAACGGTGGTTTCCCTCCCTGGTGCCGGGTTCCAGGATGTCTCTGGTCGCGTCCCAGAAATCCTGAGGTGGGAGGGAGATGAGCCAGAGGTAGTGGTACATGTTGGTACCGCTGACATAGGTAGGAACAGGGAAGCAGTCATGAAGAATATAGGGAGTTAAGTAGACAGTTGAGAAGGAGGAACACAAAGGTAGTAATCTTGGGATTGCTGCCTGTGCCACGGGAAAGTGAAACCAGTAATGGAATAGGTGGAGGATGAATGCATGGCTGAGGGACTGGAGCAGGGGGCAGGGATTCAGATTTTCGGATCATTGGGACCTCTTTTGAGACAGGTGTGAACTGTACAAAAAAGACGGGTGGCACTTGAATCGCAAGGGGACCAATATCCTGGCAGGAAGGTTAGCTAAGGCTATTGGGGAGACTTTAAACTGGAAAGGTTGGGAAGGAATCGAGATGAGATGACTGGGAGCGAGGAGGTTAGCTTGCAAATAGAGAAGGATTGTAGACAGTGTAAGAGGGAGCATAGATGGGTAATGGAGAAGGGGAACGCTCAGACCGAAGGTTTGAGATGTATCTATTTTAATGCCAGGAGTGTGGTGAATAAAGTGTATGAGCTTAGAGCGTGGATTGCTGCTTGGAAGTGTGATGTGGTGGCCATTACTGAGACATGGATGTCTCAGGGACAGGACTGGATTCTTCAGGTGCCAAGTTTCAGATGTTTCAGAAAGGACAGGGAGGGAGGTAAAAGATGGGGGGGAGTAGCACTATTGATCAGGGATAGCGTCACGGCTGTAGAGAAGGTGGAGACTGTGGAGGGATTGTCTACGGAGCCTCTGTGGATGGAAGTTCGGAACAGGAAAGGGTCGATAATTTTGCTGGGTGTTTTCTATAGGCCGCCCAATAGTAACAGGGATGTTGAACATAGAACATAGAACATTACAGCGCGGAACAGGCCCTTCGGCCCACAATGTTGCGCCGACCAGTCTTATTTTTTAAAAAAAAAACATTGACCCACTAATCTAAACCAATCCCTTTTCGTCCATAAACCTATCCACCAATCTCTTAAACGCCCCCAAACTAGGCGCATTTACAACTGCAGCAGGCAGGGCATTCCAGTCCCTCACCACCCTCTGGGTAAAGAACCTGCCCCTGACATCCGTCCTATAACTACCCCCCCTTAATTTAAAGCCATGCCCCCTCGTGCTAGATTTCTCCATCCGAGGAAACAGGCTATCACCATCCACCCTATCTAAACCTCTAATCATCTTATATGTTTCTATAAGATCCCCTCTTAGCCGCCTTCTTTCCAGTGAAAACAACCCCAAATCCCTCAGTCTCTCCTCATAGGACCTCCCCTGCATACCAGGCAACATCCTGGTAAACCTCCTCTGCACCCTCTCCAAAGCCTCCACATCCTTCCTGTAATGTGGGGACCAGAACTGCACACAGTACTCCAAGTGCGGCCGCACCAGAGTTGTGTACAGTTGCAACATGACGCTGCGACTCCTAAATTCAATCCCGCTACCAATAAACGCCAAGACACCGTACGCCTTCTTAACAACCTTATCTACTTGATTCCCAACTTTCAGGGATCTATGTACACATACACCTAGATCCCTCTGCTCCTCCACTCTATTCAAAGTCCTCCCGTTAGCCCTATACTCAACACATCTGTTATTCCTACTGAAATGGATTACCTCACACTTCTCCGCATTAAACTCCATCCGCCACCTCGCGGCCCAGCTCTGCAACCTGTCCAAGTCACCCTGCAAACTTTGACACCCTTCCTCACAATCTACCACACCTCCGACTTTGGTGTCATCAGCAAACTTACTGATCCACCCAACTATACCCTCATCCAGATCATTAATAAAGATTACAAACAGCAGTGGCCCCAAAACAGATCCCTGAGGCACACCACTCGTAACCGAACTCCATGATGAATAATTACCATCAACCACCACCCTCTGTCTCCTATCTGCTAACCAATTCCTGATCCAAGTACCTAAATTACCACCAATCCCATACATCTGCATTTTCTGCAGAAGCATACCATGGTGAACCTTATCAAACGCCTTACTAAAATCCATATATACCACATCTACTGCCTTACCCCTATCCACCTCTTTGGTCACCTTCTCAAAGAACTCAATAAGGTTAGTAAGGAGCAGATAGGGAAAGAGATCCTGGAGAGATGTAGTAATAACAGAGTTGTCGTGATGGGAGACTTTAACTTCCCAAACGTCGATTGGAATATCCCTAGGGTAAAGGGTTTGGATGGGGAGGAGTTTGTTAGGTGTGTTCAGGAGGGTTTCCTGACATAGTATGTGGATAAGCCTACAAGAGGAGAAGCTGTACTCGATCTGGTAATGGCTTATGAACCTGGACAGGTGTCGGATCTCTCAGTGGGTGAACATCTTGGGGATAGTGATCATAACTCTATCTCCTTTACGTTAGCATTGGAAAGAGATAGGATCAGGCAAGTTAGGAAAGTGTTTATCTGGAGTAAGGGTAAATATGAAGCCATCAGGAAGGAAATTAGACGAGTAAATTGGAAGGAGGTGTTCTCGGGAAAAAGTACCGAAGGTGGCAGATTTTCAAGGAATATTTGTCTAGAATTCTGCACGACAATGTTCCTATAAGACAGGGAGGTTTTGGTAGGTTACGGGAACCATGGTGCACAAAAGTTGTAATGAACCAAGTCAAAAAGAAAAGTAAAGCGTACAAAAGGTTCGGAGAGCTAGGAGATATTAGGGATCTAGAGGAGTATACGGCTTATAGAAAAGAACTTAAGAAGAAAATTAGGAGAGCCAGAAGGGGTCATGAGAAGGCTTGGCAGGTAAGATTAAGGAGAACCCTAAGGCGTTCTACAAATATGTGAAGAGTAAAAAGGTGAGATGTGAAGGAATAGGAACTATAAAATGTGAAGGTGGGAAAGTTTGTACAGAACCAGTAGAAATAGCAGAGGTGCTTAATGAATACTTTACTTCAGTAATCATGGTTGAAAAAAATCTGGGTGGTTGTACTGAGGCTGGCAGTGGACTGAAAAGATTGAGTATGTGGACATTAAGAAAGAGGATGTGTTGGGAGTTTTGAATAGCATCAAGATAGATAAATCGCCAGGACTGGATGGGATGTACCCCAGGCTACTGTGGGAGGCCAGGGAAGAGACTGCAGAACCTCTGGTGATGATCTTTGTGTCATCGATGGAGACAGGAGAGGTTGCGGAGAATTGGAGGATTGCGAATGTGGTTCCTATATTCAAGAAAGGGAATAGGGATAGCCCAGGAAATTACCAACCAGTGAGTCTAACGTCAGTGGTTGTTAAGTTAATGGAGAAGGTTCTGAGGGACAGGATTTATGAACATTTAGAGAAGTTTAATATGCTCAATAGTAGTCAGCACAGCTTTGTCAAAGGCCGATCGTGCCTTACGAGCCTGGTTGAGTTCTTTGAAAATGTGACTAAATACATTGACGAAGGAAGAGCGGTAGATGTGATTTATATGGGCTTCAGCAAGGCGTTCGATAAGGTCCCCCATGAAAGACTTCTTGAGAAAGTGAGAGGGCATGGGATCCAAGGGGCTGTTGCCTTGTGGATCCAGAACTGGCTTGCCCGCAGAAGGCAGGGAGTGGTTGTACATGGGTCTTTTTCTGCATGGAGGTCAGTCAACAGTGGAGTGCCCCAGGGATCTGTTCTGGGGCCCTTGCTGTTTGTAATTTTCATAAATGACCTGGATGAGGAAGTGGAGGGATGGGTTGGTAAATTTGCTGACAACTTGAAAGTTGGTGATGTTGTAGATAGTTTGGAGGGATGTCAGAGGTTGCAGCGTGACATAGATAGGATGCAAGGCTGGGCGGAGAAGTGGCAGATGGACTTCAACCCAGATACATGTGTAGTGGTCCATTTTGGCAGGTCAAATGGGATGAAGGAGTATAACATCAAGGGTAAGACTCTTAGCAGTGTAGAGGATCAGAAGGACCTTGGGGTCCGGGTCCATAGGACTCTTAAATCGGCCTCGCGGGTAGAGGATGTGGTTAAGAAGGCGTATGGTGTACTGGCCTTCATCAATCGAGGGATTGAGTTTAGGAGTCGAGAGATAATGTTGCAGCTTTATAAGACCCTAGTCAGACCTCTCTTGGAATACTGTGCTCAGTTCTGGTCGCCTCATTACAGGAAGGATGTGGAAGCTATTGAAAGGGTGCAGAGGAGATTTACAAGGACGTTGCCTGGATTGGGTGGCATGCCTTATGAGGACAGGTTGAGAGAGCTCAATCTTTTCTCCTGAGAGAGACGAAGGATGACAGGTGACCTGATAGAAATGTATAAGATGTTGAGAGATATAGATCGGGTGGATTCTCAGAGGCTTTTTCCAAGGGCTGGAATGGTTGCTACGAGAGAACACAGGTTTAAGGTGCTGGGGAATAAGTACAGAGGAGATATCAGGGTTAAGTTTTTCACTCAGAGGGTGGTGGGTGAGTGGAATCGGCTGCCGTCGGTGGTGGTGGAGGCAAATTTGATAGGGTCTTTCAAGAGACTTCTGGATGAGTACATGGAACTTAATTGAATTGAGGGTTATAGGTAAGCCTAGTAGGTATTGATATCATCGGCGCAACTTGTGGGCCGAAGGGCCTGTTTGTGCTGCAGTTTTTCTATGATCTAGCTGCTGCTAGGGCACTGGGGGATTTGGAATGGGTGCCTGCTATGGGGCTTGCGCTTTTTTGCTGGTGGAGGGAGGCAAGTTGGAGGCACAATGGTTATTTGGTGGGGGAAGGGAAGCTGCATCAGTGGGAGTGGGCAGATGCAGCAGGGGGTGGAATTCTGAGGGACCTATTCTGGAGAAGGTGGAATGTTCCCCTTGAAGCAGGGCGGGGAATGCAAAGAAAGGTTCACAAATGAAAGGGGAAAGAAGCCACTTTTGAAGCTTGACATGGGGTTTGGATGGGGAGGAGTTTGTTAGGTGTGTTCAGGAAGGTTTCCTGACACAGTATGTGGATAAGCCTACGAGGGGAGAGGCTGTACTTGACCTGGTACTGGCGAATGAACCAGGGCAGGTGATGGATCTTTCGGTAGGAGAGCATCTTGGAAATGGTGACCATAATTCTATCTCCTTCACAATTGCGTTGGAACGAGATAGGATCAGGCAGGCTAGGAAGGTGTTTGTCTGGGGTAAGGGGAGATACGAAGAAGTCAGGAAGTTACTTGGACAAATAAACTGGAAGGAGGCGTTCTTAGGGAAAAGTACTGAAGGAAGGTGGCAGATATTCAAGGAATGTGTGTCTGGAGCTCTGAATGACAACGTTCCGATGAGACAAGGGGGTTTTGGTAGGTCGAGGGAACCGTGGTGCACAAAGGCTGTGTTGAACCTAGTCAGGAGGAAAAGGAAGGTGTACAAGAGGTTCAGGGAATTAGGAGAGGTTAAAGATCTTGAGGAGTATAAGGACTGTCGGAAAGAACTTAAAAGGGAAATTAGGAGAGCCAGAAGGGGTCATGAGAAGACCTTGGCGGGTAAGATTAAGGAGAATCCCAAGGCCTTCTATAAATATGTGAAAGGTAAAAGGATAAGAAGAGAAGGGATAGGACCTATAAAAGGTGAGGGGGGAAAGGTTTGTGTGGAACCAGAAGAAATGGCAGAGGTGCTTAACGAGTACTTCGCCTCAGTATTCACAGTGGAAGCCGATCTGGGAGATTTTGTTATGGATTTCCAGCAGATGGAAAGGATTGAGTACGTGAATATTAAGGAGGAGGATGTGTTGGAACTTTTGAATTCCATCAAGGTAGATAAGTCGCCGGGACCAGATGGGATGTACCCCAGGATACTGTGGGAGGCGAGGGAAGAGATTGCAGAGCCCCTGGCGATGATCTTTGCGTCGTCAATGGAGACAGGAGAGGTTCCGGAGGATTGGAGGATTGCGGATGTAGTTCCTATTTTCAAGAAAGGGAACAGAGATAGCCCGGGAAATTACCGACCGGTGAGTCTAACCTCAGTGGTTGGTAAGCTGATGGAGAGGCTTCTGAGGGACAAGATTTACGAACATTTGGAGAGGTTTGACATGATCAGGAATAGTCAGCATGGATTTGTCAAGGGCAGGTCGTGCCTTACGAGCCTAGTTGAGTTCTTCGATAATGTGACTGAACACATTGACGAAGGAAGTGCCGTGGACGTAGTGTACATGGACTTCAGCAAGGCGTTTGATAAGGTCCCCCATGCAAGACTTCTCGAGAAGGTGAGAGGCCATGGGATCCAAGGGCCTTTGGCCTTGTGGATCCAGAACTGGCTTGCCTGCAGAAGGCAGAGAGTGGTTGTGGATGGGGCTTTTTCTGAATGGAGGTCAGTCACCAGCGGAGTGCCTCAAGTATCTGTTCTGGGACCCTTGTTGTTTGTCATTTTCATAAATGACCTGGATGAGGAAGTGGAGGGATGGGTAAGTAAGTTCGCTGATGACACGAAGGTTGGTCGTGTTGTGGATGGTCTGGAAGGATGGCAAAAGTTGCAGCAGGACATAGATAGGATGCAGGACTGGGCAGAGAAGTGGCAGATGGACTTCAACGCAGATAAATGTGTAGTCGTCCATTTTGGCAGAACCAACGGGATGAACGAGTACACTATCAAGGGCAGAAGTCTGAGTAGTGTTGAAGAGCAGAAGGATCTTGGGGTCCGGGTCCACAGGACTCTTAAATCGGCCTCGCAGGTGGAGGAGGTGGTCAAGAAGGCGTATGGTGTACTGGCCTTCATTAATCAAGGGATTGAGTTTAGGAGTCGGGAGGTAATGCCGCAACTTTATAAGACCCTTGTCAGGCCTCATTTAGAGTATTGTGCGCAGTTCTGGTCGCCTCACTATAGGAAAGATGTAGAAGCTATTGAGAGGGTACAGAGGAGATTTACAAGGATGTTGCCTGGACTGGGAGGCATGCCTTATGAAGTTAGGTTGAGGGAGCTGGGACTCTTCCCTGGAGAGATGAAGGTTGAGAGGCGACCTGATAGAAGTTTACAAAATGTTGAGAGGAATAGATAGGGTGGACTCTCAGAGGCTATTTCCCCAGGTTGAAATGGTTGCTACGAGAGGACACAAGATTTAAGGTGCGGGGAGGGAGGTTCAGAAGTGATGTTAGGGGTAAGTTTTTCACTCAGAGGGTGGTGAGTGAATGGAATCGGCTGCCGTCAGTGGTGGTGGAGGCGAACTCGCTGGGGTCTTTTAAAAGACTTCTGGATGAGTATATGGGGTTTAATGAGATTGAGGGTTATAGATAGGTCTGTAGGTTGGTAGGTGTTGATGTGTTCGGCACAACTCATGGGCCGAAGGGCCTGTTTGTGCTGTAGTGTTCTATGTTCTATGTTCTATGACATCAATAAGCATACTTTTGGCTGCCAGATTATTTCTATTTGGAATAAATCAAATAACCTAAGGGACAAATTAAAGACATAGCCCCTTCAAGGGAAAACACCACCAGTTACTTAGACAACAAATCATTACACAGGAGGGCTGGTCCAGGATTGGAACCCAAGACCTCCCACATACTTATTCAGTACAACCCCTAGGCAAGGATCATGCCCCTTGATCAGATTATTATTTTATAAACACCAGATTCTTTTATAAAAATTACTCAGGTTTTTGGTGGGATTTAAGCCCACAACCTCTGATAATAAACAAAACAAAGAACAACACAGCATGGGAAACAGGCCCTTCGGCCCAACGAGCCCGTGCCGCCATTTTAACATTGTGAGTGCCCTCCCCTACCTCTGACCTTTGTCTACGCCTATTGGGGAAGATTGAGGGAAGACTAATTTAGGGACAATTTGTTACACCAATCAGCCTAAGAGCACTTTTTTGGGGTGTGGGAGGAAACCGGAGCACCCAGAGAAAACCCACACAATCACAGGGAGAATGTGCAAACTCCCACAGACACTGGCCCAAATCCATGTATCTGCACAGCAAACAGTGATAGTCACTGAGCTGTCATGTTGCCCGTCAGATGGTCCAGTTTAAGCGTACACTAACGACGTGAAGCACTAGGCAACTCTCGAAGCAACATCCAAGAGCAGCCCTCGCACGACCCATCACGTGTATGCCCCTTGTTGGACAACAAGGCGGACCGAATCACCTGTGAAGTAAAAGAAAAAACATCAAAAAACATGCACAACTTAGACAGACATTTACGGAATCCCCAGAAGCTCAGAAGTAAGACAAGTGAGCCATGAAATGTGTTGGAAGGTCCATAGGAATCAGTTGATTCCCAGGGATGTCCCAAGGCTCTTGATTTTTATTTAGAACAGTCTCCTGTATCCTTCCATCTCTAGTCCGCTCATGTGCCTATCTAAGTAAGCCTTAAACAACTCTAGCGTGCCTGCCTCCACCACCCTACTTGGCAGTGCATTCCAGGCCCCCACCACCCTCTGTGTGAAAGACCTCCCTCTAACATCCGAATTATACCTTGCCCCCCTCACCCTAAGCCCTTGGCCCCTCATAATTTTTGTATTCAACCTAGGAAAAATCTTACCTCTGTTCACTCGATCTATACCCTTCATAATCTTGTACACCTCTATTAGATCTCCCCTCATTCTCCGCCTTTCTAAGGAGAACAGCCCCAATTTGCCCAATCTCTCCTCATAGCTCAGTCCTTCCATACCAGGCAGCATCCTGGTAAACCTCCTCTGCACTCTCTCCAGAGTCTCCACGTCCTTCCGGTAATAAGGCGACCAGAACTGGACACAGTACTCCAAATGCGGGCAAACCAACGTTCTATACAACTGCAACATTAATTGCCAGCTTTTATACTCTATACCTCTCCCTATAAAGGCAAGCATACCACAGGCATATTGAGGTAAAGATGCTACGACTGAGCAACAGCTGAAATGTCCGACCTGATTATTTTTTGCTAGAATCGCCCAGATTAATTCTGTTACAATCTTCCAGAAATTTTTTTTAGAATGAACCAGATTTTTTTAAGAATCAGATTAATTATTTTAGAACCTACCAGATTTTCTTTTACGAATTTAGCAGATTATTGACCCACTAATCTATTAACATTCATTTACTTTGACAACTGAGCTAATTATGTCCACTTAGTCAACAGTGATATCTGTGAGAGCCACTGATTATTGATCAGCAGTTAACTCGTTGCACACTGACTTCTCCATTCTGTGAGCAGCATTTTTTCTCTTCAGCATTCTCTGAGAGAACGAGCATACGCACCCTCCCGACAAAGGGCACTCTACTGCATCAGGTGTGCATGCTGCAGTGTCCTTACAGTTTGCCCCCCTGCCGCCCCGCCACCCCCCACACCCCCACCCCCCATATCTCAACAGAGCTGCTCACAGGGCCTTACAGTAACCGAAGAGGCAGGGAGAAGATGCCTTTGCCTTGCATAAGAGCTCAGGAGACAGGAGGGTTTCCAAAGCTGTCACCACTCAGTCATGCTGAGTGGCGAAAGACTGGTCTCGGTCTTGTCCATTCTGGAAGGCTGTAAAGGAATAGTCCTAAACGTGATGGCAAGTACAGTAGTCAGTGACCATCGAGATGCTGCTCCCAGGGTTGGATAGGCAAAGGGTCGATTTTCTCTTTCTCCCACTTACAGTGAATTAAACAAGAAAGAGATGGAGCCTATGGAGCAGGAATAAAACACTAAGGAATAAAACAGCCTGCTCCACTGCCAGAAGAGGAATCCCTCAGAATTGCCACTCACTGGGGCCTTCTACAGCTCAAGTTCCATAGACAGTGCCTGACCATCCTGGAAATGAGTGATGACCAATGTTGGAGAAGACTTCATCTGTCTAAGGATATGATAGCTCATTTGTGCTACCTTCTTCAAGAGTTGGTGCCACATGAACTTGGAGGGCATCCACTGCTTGTGGCTTTGAAGGTCACAACTGCCCTCAACCTTTATGCATCTGGCTCCTTTCAAGATTCTACTGGTGTGACATCATGTAGGCCTCCACTCATAATTGCATCAAGGACATGATGGAACAAAAACAAAAAATGCTGGAAAATCTCAGAGGTCTATGGGGAGGGAATACAGCTAACGTTTCGCATACAGATGACCCTTTGTCAAAGCATTATTTTGCTTTTATCTTGCTTTTAAGTAGATGAAGGATGCACTCTTCGCAAGGGCTTACAATTACATCAATTTTGATCAGGACCAGGCTAGCAAAAGCGTCGGGATTCATCCACAATGGAGCCAGGAGGGGCAGGAGAGCTCAGGATGCCCTCATAGCCTTCTGCTTCGTGGATGAGCAGCATTAGAGCCAGTCCCTTCATATCTGGCTGCTGGCAGTGCATACCCTCACTGGTATGGGTTGTGTCATGACAAAGGAGGACAATGATGACTTGTAGTGGAGATGAGGTATTGTTCCTCAAACAGCTACTGCAAACGTCTGAATTCTGTCTAGCTGAAGGCAGCTCGCAAACTCTCAGTCGTAATATTAGGGCGATGTGTGTTCAGTCATCTAGACTTCTCCTTAGTTATGGGTGTCCCTGAAGTTTAGTGCTGCTGAAGGCAGATGCTCACTTTTTACAAGGGTCTAGCTGCTGAGTTCCATGTGCTGAGATCAGGCTTCATAATGACTGGGTGGATTGGTGGCTCTGACCATTACTGGGGCGAGCCTCATTAACAGAGAGCCTTCTTGACATAACTATGTTCTGTAATTTGGAGGACCAATGAGCTGGCAGCCTTGAAGAGAGAGGAAAGGAGAGGCTCTATATGTCAGCATCCACCCTTTCCATGGAAGATGGACATAGCTGTCTCACTAGCACTTCATGGAGAAGTCCTATGAGAGCAGGGAGCCACAGGGAGGCTACAAAAAGTGAGATTTATTTTATTGACAGAGGTGGTTGATGAGTTACATAGATGGTTGCTATCTACAATTGTCTTAACACCCAGGCCCACACTGTGTAACTGACTTTCTAGAACAAGGCCTTTCTAACATTGACACTACATCTTAGTGAATCCTCAGGCTTCACAGCAGAGTTCAGGCAGCCTGATATCTATCACGCTCTGTTGTCTGTGATGACCTTGATGGATGTACTCTGGAGGGCCGAGACCTGGAGGGCCTCAGCCTGCTTTTGGGGTACTGCCATGTGATGGCACCACACTTCTTAACCTGTGGGGCTGCAGCTGTCTTGGTCACAGGAAGAGGGGAGTCAGATGGGTTGGACACACCCAGAGTCTCCTGGCTGGAAGGCCCTGAGCTGTGCATCAGCTTCTCTTCCTCCATCTGGGTGTTCGAGGGCCCCTAGCTTCTTCCTTTGGCTAGAGGGGCAGCTGGAGTGAGGTTGAAAAGCTCCACCTTCCTCTGGCGTTCGCACTCTTCGGTGCCAAACATTTGGCATTAAGTCTATTCCAATTCTATAATTCTTTATTTCTTAAAAAGTGGGCAACACAGTGGTTAGCGCTGCTGCCTTACAGCGTCAGGAATCCAGGTTTAATTCCTGGTTTGGATCACTGTCTGAATGAAGTCTGAACATTCTCCCAGTGTCTGCGTGGGTTTCCTCCAGGTGCTCTAGTTTCCTCAGACAGTCCGAAAGACATGCTGGTTAGGTGCACTGGCCAGGCTAAATTCTCCCTCAGTGTACCCAAATAGGTGCCAGGGTGTGGCAATGAGGGGATTTTCACAGTGACTTCACTGTAGTGTTAATAATAATAGATCTGGAGCCAATATCACGTTAAATACATAGAAAACGTCTCATTAGTAATTAATTTAATGAGTAACCTAATTTTACATTAATGCCACATTATATCTGTACATTCTCACTTGCAAGTTCTCAGTTGCCGCTCTGTTATATGGACAATTCTTGACTTTACGACATTTGAGTTATGGCAAAGAGCACTTATGATGCATCTAAATTAACACAGTTTTGAATTTATGGCATCAGTTTCACTTTATTGGGTGGGATTTTCCAGCCACACTCACCCAAGAACTGGAAAATCCTGCCTGAGGTCAACAGACCTTTGCATGGTCCATGCTCCACCCACGATTCCAGTGGCAGACAGGATGGGAAAATTCCCCTCCTATGACTTCACACTAGCCTGTCTTTTATGTTTTTATTCGACATATACACTACTGCTTATCCTCTTAAATGCAACCTTGGCTGACAACCAATAGTATAGTATTGGGTCACTGACACCGAACGAGCCCAGGGAAATTACGAAAACTCCCACTGAAACACTAGGCCTCCTGCACCCTCTATTCACCAGGCCAGAAGGTCAGATTGACATGTGGTCACCAGCTGCTTATGGGACTTGGTTGGCTACAGGGAGTAGTCACTGTGATCCACGGGCTACCTGGCTGAGCTACAGCCCAGAAAGCAGAAAATGGTTTTCGGCGAATAATTTTGGTATACCGCATCCAGGGACTTCACTGCACCGGAGGTTACTTGCCAGTCTCCAGCCAAAAAAAAAGTTGGCTACACTGTGGCAGAAATCTGAATGCATCGGGACAAACACACAGAATCATGGGAAACTAGGTCACAATTTTCTAGTATAAATGCTACCTTGCCTCACTGATGGAACTAACTCCCCCACTGTTAACATAGTTCCTATGGGGAAATCAGTTCCAACTTATGGCACAACCTAATCAGACTAAACAGATGCAGTCTGGTTTAAAGTAACAGACTAAGAGCCTTTAAAACAATTTAAGCATACATATGGGAACCAGCCAGCTCAGTGAGATAGCTAACTTGTGGTTCGGAATAACACCAACAGCATGGGGTTCAATCTCTGTTCTGTCTGATGTTGAATTGGGGCCTGTCTCCTCACCTGCTCCAGGTAAAATCACAGCACAAGCTGTGGTTTGGCGATCCTTGAATAATGAAGGATAAGAAGAAATATACATGGGAGAACAGCACCTGTTTGTAGCAACAGGAGTGAAGATGTAAGATTTATAAATATTATTCCAGGAATGTAACAACAAAAGAAAATTGTACAGAGACACTGGAACCGACCTTCAAAAGCAACAACCTTTGCCAGACATGGGAAATATTATCTGATGTAGCATTCATTTCCCATGTTGGCCCAAAACAATTTTAAAACTGAGAGCTGTGGTGAGTTTAAGAATTGTGAAATTGTAGATATGGTGTGAAGTCCTTTATCCCACAGGTCGAGCTGTTTTCTGGATTGGTTTGAGTCTCCAAAGACACTACTTTAGATCCAAATTGAGTGCAGTTGTCACTGGAAGGTGGAAACCTAATTAAGAGTTAATTACCCTTTCATAATTTTGCTAATTCTGCTCTTAGTTACAGTGAAACTTCACCCAGTACCAACACAATGCCAGCTGTAGCATATCTACACTTTTACTATATTTGATCACCCAGCAACGAATCTTATTGGTCTTCCGCCATTAATGCAGTGTATCTATACAATGTAGACTCTGGAAAATGGAATTTAATGTAAGAAGCAGTAATAATTCTGCTTTGTGAATTCTGGAAAATGAGAAGCTGTAAATAGCTGCAATAATCTTGTTTTACTTACTTTATTTGGTGTAATACACAATGCAGCAACACAGCAGGCATTTTGATGGATTCCCAAATCAAGACCTACTTGTGTGACAGTGCACTAATTTACTCACCAGTAATGGATGTATGTATAGGAACGAATTATAATTGTGGATGGGTCGGGGGAGGGGGTATATAGATGCTGGCAGTAGGATAAAACCATGAGAAGTGACTTCAGATCAGGAACATGATCCTTCCTACTTCCAGGTTAAATCCAAGTAGGTTTGCCAGTGAACGGGCAACATGCATGCAGTTTCCGGTAAGTAAAAATTAGAGGCGATTTAACTGAATTTTACCCGGCATTCTGGTTTTAACAGACTGCAAAATGTTTTTTCTGACTAATTTACCAGATACATGAGGTAAGACTACAGCAGGAGTGACTGTTCAATGAAATTAATGAGCTGGAAAGCCTTTAAAGAATAAAATCATAAAGCTTGTGCCTAATCTTACTGAAAGATTTGTGCTTGCAAAATTATTCTGAAAGCCTAAATTCACTAAATTGAGGGGCATTTTCAAAGATTTGGAAGTACTTTCAATGGCCAGAATTTACTCACCTTCATCTCAACTTGTTGTCAATTTCACTGCAGCGTGGAAGCAATTAATGCAGCAGTAGTGCTGACATTCAAAGCAAAGTAGCAGGAAAAGTCACACTAATACCAACTGCTACAGTGCCAGAAGAACCAACAGCATAAACTCCAGCATCAGCAAAAGCATCAACAGCAGGTGCTTTCTTTGCAGTCACATGCCACTCCATGTTACTCAAGATCTGCTTAAGGTGCTTTGAGAGATCTGGAGATGCCTTTCAATATGTCAAATCAAAGGTTCCAACGCCTCAGCACCTCAGCAGTGTTGTTGTTTATTGTTCTCCTCCCACTCTTCCTCCTGCTCCTCCTCCTCCTCATGTTCAGCAGCCTCCTCCCCAGCAGTTGGCCTCCTCCTTCTCAAGAAGGTCTCCTTGTTGCTGCGCCAGGTTATGCAGGACAATGTGGGACGATATCAGGGGGCTACATTGGATGGCCTTGCCAAAGGCACCTGAACCGCATCTTGAGGAGCCCTATGCACTACTGCACTCATTATACTGGGTCTCCGCCTCAGTCACAAGCCTCCACTTAAGCCTCATCAGCCAAGTCCAAAGCGGTACTCCAAGTGAAGGAGGTCACAGATGCTCTGTATGCTCTGGCTAGTATACCAAATTTGACCTGGATCAGGCCCATCAGAAAGCACAGGCTGCAGTATACACAGCCATCACGGAGATGCCAAATGTACGGGGAACTATAGACTGCACCCACGTTGCCTTCAGGACCCTGAGCAAGAATCCAGAAACATTCTATTCAATAAATGTGCAATTATTTTGTGACCATCAGTTCAACATTATATACATCTGTGCCAGTTTGCATAACAGCTCCTATCACGGAATTTTGATATCTAGATATCCTGGATGGAGTTTAAAAAGTGAGGTTATGTTGCAGCTGTGTAAGGTGCTGGTGAGATCACACCTGGAGTAGTGCATATAGTTTTGGCCTCCTTACTTGAGAAAGGATATACTAGCATTGGAGGGCGTATAGAGGAGATTCATGAAGATTGACTCCAGAGTTGATAGGGTTGGCTTATGTGGAGAGATTGAGTAGACAGGGGCTATACTCATTGGAATTCAGAAGAATGAGGGGAGATCTTAAAAGATTATGAAGGAAATAGATAAGATAGAAGCAGGGAAGTTGTTTCCACTGGCAGCTGAAACTAGAAGTAGGGGGCATGGCCTCAAAATAAGGAGAAGCAGATTTAGGACTGAATTGAGAAGGAATGTCTTCACACAAAGTGTTGTGAATCTGTGGAATTGTCTGCCCGGTGAAGCAGATGAGGCTACCTCATTGAATGTTTTTAAGGCAAGGATAGATAAATTTTTGAACAGTAAAGGAATTAAGGATTATAGTGAGCAGGCGTTTAAGTGGAGTTGAGTCCACAAAAAGATCAGCCATGATCTTATTGAATGGCGGAGCAGACTCGAGGGGCCAGATGGCCTACTCCTGCTCCTAGTTCTTACGCTCTTATGTTCTTATGTCCCCCAAGAGCCATCCCTGCACCCTGGGCTCCTCCTCAAAGACCTGTGGGATATCAGAATTCTGCTCCTGCACAGAGCCCCTCCACTCTACCCCCACAGCTCCCCCAGTAACATAGCCCGCCAGCAACACAGATCCCCCATTACCCCCGAGCAACAAAGCCCCCATTCCTCTCACAGCTCCCCAGCAACACAGCTCCCCATTCTCCTCCCAAAGCTCCCCAGCAACACAACCCCACCATTTCTTCCCACAACACCCAGTCACACAGCCCTCCCGTTCCCCACCCACAGCCCCCCAACAACACAGCCCCCACATTCCCCCCAGCAACACAGCCCCCCCATTCTTCCTCCCATGGCTCCCCAGCAATACAACCCCCATTCCCCACCCCCTCTAACACACACCTAGAACCCATGCAATAATGACCACTGACACTGCCACTTCGAAGAGTTTCCAGCACATGCCCCACTTGCAACAGTGCTTTCTGCTGCCCGTTCAATAGTAGAGCAGTGCTCTAGAAAGTACCCAGAAGTATCCCTAAGACCGAGGTCAGCATTCAGAACTGGATCCTTGCTGAGAGTCTGTGTTGGAGTCTTATGATCAACAACAACCCCACACCCACTCACAGCACTCCCCGGACCCGAAATACAACATAGCCATCACGAAACAACCCACTCTGAGCAGCACAGCATATTTTTAATACTGAGACTTACCTCCTCGCTCACCCTCACTGATCAAGCACCAGAATCCAACTTTTATAGATGAGGTTTTTTCCAGACCCGATCCAGCTGTAGCAAATGAGGTCGTGAAGGCAGGTGATGGTTGGTAGTGAAGCTCACGAATGACATTTTGATGCATGTAAAAACACATAAACTGGCGTCTCGCCTGTTTTGGACGAGTTTCTGATAGCTCCATTTTTTTCCCGTGATAAAATGGAAATGGGCACAAAAACAGGTGCCGTTCCCGCTAGCCGCTTTACGCCTGATTTTACGACATTTTCATGCCACAAAATGGGCACAAAGAGGTCATAAAATTCCACCCAATATATCTGTGGCAAGATAACTGGAGAAAAGGGTAGAGAAGCCATCATAACCCAAAGATCCAAAGATGTGTGGGTTAGGTTGATTGGCCATGCTAAAATTGCCTCATAGTATCCTGAGATGCGTAGTTTAGAGGAATTAGCGGGTAAATATGTAGGGATAAGGGAGTGGGGCCTGGGTGGCTTTGTGGTTGGTGCAGACTCGATGGGCCGAATGGCCTCTTTCTGCACTGTCGAGTTTCTATGATTTCTATTATTTCTAACCAGAAAGCTAGCTCTCCCAAAGTCAAGTTGTTGTTAAAAGGCTAATTTGAACAGAGAAAAATCTCTACAATGAGATGGCTTTCCCAAATCTGGAAAATAATCTTTGGGGGTGGATACTCTATGCTGGATTTAGCTCAGAGTTATATAGAATTGCTTGCTGCTTGAGTAAAAGAGGGGGATTTCTCAAAGTTCACAAAACATGGGTTGTTTGAACTTCATAGGATACTGCACATGTATAGCCATTATTGAATATTGTAGTGTATCCCACAGTCCCACAGTCTTTCATGATGTATTTTTCTTTAATAAATATTGTTTCCTGATGTGTTTTCCTTTCATAAATATTCTTTATTAATTGATCACAAGAAGACTGGACATTTCCTTCCTGATTTGTGTTTTCTCAGATTTATACCAAATTGAAAAAGTAGACCACTAAGATCTGGTGTTCCAAGTTACCCTTCTGGATTTTGGGATATCCTTGCATTTAACATCAGCGGAGTTCTTAACAAAAGGCAGACTTGGTCAAAAAGGTAGGAAGCAGGATGTGTGAGTAGGTGGAGAAAGTGATGAGAAATAGACACTTTTGAGAAGTGTTCCAACTGTCATTTGCTCTTTCTTCAAGCCTACTTGCACTTTCTAATAGTTGAGAGCTGGAGAACACTTGGTTGCATGTCAGGGAGGCATTTAGTCACAAAGGCAGGGCTTTGCTCCATCCAATGTAAAGACATAATCAGAATTTGCAGGCTATTTATCAGGGTCATCGTGCATTCAGTTGTCTGGCGTGGTTGATTTTCCATGCAGTTGGCCATTCTTTCCAAGAGTGGACATCAGCAATGCAAATATCTAAGATATCGCGGCACTTACATTAGAGATGGACTCCTTCGACTTCTCTCCAAGAGTGTGCACTACCCCTGGAAATACAGATGAAATCACACCATTTCCTGTTGTTACTCCTGAGGTGCCCCTTTACTTTTATAGGATTCCCAAGGTTCAGCATCTATACTGAGTTGACCAGTGCTTGGCGTATCCTGTGTCCTCTAACAGGGGACTCTCCAATGTTGTTCCTGTCTCTACCGCTTGATCATGCTCACTGGGATATGCCCCTCACCATGTGACAACCTAGCTATCTTTACTGCAGCACCCACCAAGGTGGGTTGTATTGAGGGTGCACGTGAAAGTACTAATGAGTCCTCAACGTGCTTTTCCTCCTCCTTCACCCTTGAAGGATCTATGGGAGATGAAACACATGAACTACTGATGACACAGAGATAGGTTCCAACTCTATATTGTGCAAATCACAGCATTTCAGTTTGTTGTGACATCAGATCAATTTAAATGACTGTTGAAATGACTCTTCATGTGGTTGTGTATTATCTAATATTGTCACCCAAGTCTCTTGAATACTTTCATCTTTTCATTACCCATGCTTTGCATGTGTGTGTGTGTGTGTTACCCTCCTGATCTCTAGAATATCCTCTCCAATGTGGTCAAAATTTCTATGGTTAAAAACCATCCTTGGTACTCTGCTTCTCCCTGTAATGTGAGAAAACATAACTTAAGAATGTGAGAAATGGAATGTTCGTTGAAGAAGGAAACAAAAAAAAATGAGGCAGGTGAGTTTGAGGGATACTATGAGGAAGGAATTGGGTGAGGTTGTGTGTGTGTTCGTTGTTCAGGTGAGGTTTTGAGCAGATGCCAGCAGGAAAAGGAATATATGGAACTATACAGTGTGTCAGTTAGAGGAGTGTACTGCGGGAAGTTGCAAAGGAGTTCAGAAAGTGATGGATGCAACTTAAAAATGGCCACATATCTTTCCAGGCCTAATGAGCTCATGAATTATTTTGCAATATTGAACCCATGCTCTGGGCAGCAAAGTCCTCCCATTTGTAGCTATTGCTATTTCCAGTCATGCCTGTTTTGTTTGGGTGGCTAGCATCTTCCTCCATCCATAGGAAATAGGACAACCTTTCCAGTCTTCACCTTCTCCAGCATGATCCACAGGAAAGAAGCATAGAACCAAGAGGGTGGAAGATTGGTGATAGTGGTGGTGGTGGTGGTGGGGGGTGGTGGTGGTGGGGGGGGGGGGGGAGGTGGCAGGGGGGGCAGCTTTCTCACATCCCCTTTCCATTTTCTTGCCTTCAGAGTATTTCAGAGGCCTTTCTGACTCTTGTTGCCATTCCTTTAAAGAGAGAGTGGCTGAGAATGTCTGCACTCTGTGATTGGTTGGAAGACTCAGAAGTGGGATGTTAATGCTTTAGTGATTTAAAAGAACAATGAAAATGCCCACTTCTATAACAAACAGATTCTTAGTCTGCTACTGGCCTTGTTGCTGGGTCTGAAATTATTCAGTTAAGATTCCAACCATAGTACAATATTAACATATGGTATGAAAGTACTCGGATCCTTTACATTTGTATTTTTTGATCCAACTCTGTTGACATTTGCTCTAAATAGGTTGCTATAATGTTCACAAGTTAAACTTGTGGAAAGGTAGAATATTGAATCCTATTAATCGGCCTTGGAGTTATTAGTTACAGGTAGACGTTGAAATTCTATGTAAGTATCAAAATAGAAAATATATGCAATCAAACTGTAATTTAAATCAGCATTGCCACATTTTATAGGAATCCTTTGATAGGGACAATCAACCTCTGTTAAATCCTTAGAAGCCGTTTAGCTTCTGCATGCTATATAGCTTTTTTTAAAACGTTCATTGATTATTGTCACAAGTAGGCTTACATTAATACAGCAATGAAGTTAGTGTGAAAATCCCCCTAGTCGCCACACTCTGATGCCTGTTCAGGTACACTGAGGGAGAATTTAGCATGGCCAATATACCTAACTGGCACATCTTTTGGACCGTGGGAGGACACTGGAACACCTGGAGGAAATCCACCCACATTGACAGGAAGAGAATGTTCAGACTCTGCACAGTGACCCAAGCCTGCAATCTCTGGTGCTGTGAGGCAGCAGTGCTAACCACTGTGCCACCGTGCCGCCCCACCTTCTATAGGAACCCTTTGTATAAGGGCATTGGATTTTTTTTTCCAATCTGGTTGAATGTTTGGTCATCTGGTGCTATTCATTCATGTGATCGTCTCATTGAAGTTTCATTAAACTTACTTTATAAATAATTCTCTTCTATCATAACTTATTGTTTCTTCTGAAATCATTTATTTTGTACATGGCTAGAACATGTAAGAAGTTTGCAATATTAGCAATGAAACGCAGAAATTCATGATCCACCAGCATAGTGAGTCAATTACCAAGGAAATTGGCTATCAAAAATTACACACACTTTGATTACATCTGGATGTCCTCTTCTCACAAATATTAGAGTCACTGGGCACAACCTTACTGGCCATTCACACCACAGTCCCGCTGCAGCAAAGTTAGAGACCCAGCCAAATCTCTGTTCACTGCATTGGGATGGGAAAGCCCCACTGGCGTGAATAGCCATAACATTCTGGCCATTGAGTTTTACAGCCCATAAAAATTCATTCAGCCCATCATGCCTGTGCTGGCCATCAAACGCCTATCCACTCCAATTCCATTTTCCAGCACTTGGGCTGTAGCCTTGTGGAGCATAGCTAAATTATCTATTTTCTTCCAAATGTACATGAAATAACTTTAGCTTGTGTTGTTGGCTGAGCAGCATCTCCCTAGCCCCATACTAAACCTTGGAACACTTGGAAAACAAAGACATTTATGTCAGACTCCTTTCTATTGACTACAGCTCAGTCTTCATCATCATTATTTGTACAAAACTCATCTCCGAACTCCGAGGCCTAGGGCTCGGCTCCTCCCTTTGGAACTGGATCCTAGATTTTCTAAATTACAGGCTGCAATCAGTAAGGATAGGCAACAAGACCTCCTCCATGATCATCCTTAATACCACAAGGCTGTGTCCTCAGCCCCTTACTATATTCCTTATACACCTATGACTGTGTGGCCATATGACACTCCAACTCAATTTTCAAGTTTGACACCACCATAGTGGGTCAGATCTCAAATATTGATGAGACACAGTACAGGAAAGGGATAGAGAATCTGGCGAACTGGTGTGATTAAAAAAACCTTTCCCTCAATGTCAACAAAATGAAGGAGATAGTCATCGACTTCAGGAAGTGTAGTGGAGGACATGCCACTATCTACATCAAGGGAATGAAGTGGAAATGGTCAACAGCTTCAAGTTTCTAGGTGTTCAGATTACCAACAACCTGTCCTGGTTTCTGCATGCCGACACTATAGTTAAGAAAGCCCACCAATGCCTCTATTTTCTCAGGAGACTAAGGAAATTTGGCATGTCTGCTATGACACTCACCAACTTTTACAGCATTCTTTCTGGTTGTGTCACAGTTTGTATGGTTCCAACTTTGTCCAAGACTGCAAGGAACTACAAAGGGCCATGAACAAAGCCCAATCGACCATGAAAACCAGCCTGCGATCCGGTGACTCTGTCTAAATTTCCAGCTGCCTCAGAAAAGCAGCCAGTAATATCAAGGACTCCACACATACTCTCTTCCACCTTCAACCCATAGGGAAAAAGATACTAAAGTCTAAGGTCACATATCAACTAACTCAAGAACAGCTTCTTCCCTGCTGCCTCATATTAATACCTCATATTAAATTCTTCTTTCTCTATACCCTAGCCGCACTCTCTATAATAAGTCAAATCAAAAAAAGCAGATGAGTTGAATACTGTAGTTCTTGGTATTCAGAACTACCAACACAAGCAAAGCATATGTCACTAGATTAACTTAGTTTGATATTGGTTTAAAACAATTAAAGAAACTTTTAATTGGAATGGAAAGTTTCAAATTAAAGATGAGGTGCAACAGATACTATGAATTGCCACAGACTTCAACATGTGATAAAAATAATTCCTTGCAGTTACAATTATATCTCTCTCTTTCTTTGCTCCTTTGGCCTGTAAATTCTTCAGATGTGACTTTGGTCTGAGATTAGCAGAATTCTTGGAGAAATTTGTTCTGCACAACTTTTAAACCCATCTAAATCACATCTAAGTAATCTGTCTCTATTTGCAACACGAGGTGTAAATTCAGGAGAGTCTATACCACTGGTAAGAAATGATAACTGAGCACTGCTCAATATAATTAGGTGATCATGTAAGTTTTTTTAAAAATCAGGACGATAGGCGGTTAAAATGTTTAAAAACAACTAACTTTTATGCTGATCCCCTCAAAACAATAAATGAGCAATGCATCAGCCTACCTCAGCAAACAAAAAAAGCACTTTAAGCTCATTATTTTAAAAAGGTTTTATTTGATTAAACTGAAGCTTTTATTAGATCATAGCAAATAGATCATCCATGCCTGTGCCCAGTTCCCAGACAGCTTTCATGATGCACTCAGATTGAGCCAGGCAAATATCCCCCTAAGCTTCCTAATCTGTCTGGGATGTTGGATGATAGCTGTTCATGGACAATGACTACCCACTTTAAATATTGCATAAGGCATTTCTTTGTAACTTCACCATACCTGAGGAGATCAGAAATAACAAAAGCCATGGGAGCACAAGGGAAACTATCAAGCTCACCATCCAGCTCCTAAACCAAAAGTATTGACTCCTTGGTAGGTCTGGTGATTCTCTCCAATACAATACAACAAGAATTACATGCATAAAAATAACCACTCCAATGCCCAAAAATCACAAAATCTGGAGCATCATATGCATAAATCAACAAAATACATTATTGTGACCTGCTATATCCTGCACAATACTGTTATGCTGAGAAGACTGCAACTGGAAAATATAAATGGGCAAGAAAGGTACTCATTTGATAAGGAATAAGCCAGCAAAAATGATTGAAGAAGACCTTTCAGTCAGACTTACAAGGGACACATTCATGGCTCAATGTTTCAGGTGATATGCTCATGCTCCTGCCATGAGAACTAAAACTAATCATATTTCCAGCAACAGTACTGGCAATCCCAGTCATCGTACCCTTAAAATTACATTTTATAACATTAAAATTATGCCAGCAACTTCAATGGCTTACTGACAAACAAGTCTCATAAGCTTATCAACAAAGCCACAGAAGGGCAAAATGCCAAAGTAATGATAATTTTAAACTTTGCTAATTTTGTATGAGCGAAGTGCTAGGTGCTTTTGGATGAATCAAACAAGATTCTAAACATAATTTTAAATAAAGTATTGTATTTATTATGAGATCTGAAAGTGATTAAAAATTGTCTACCCCTATAGCCAGAAATCACCAATTCTGGAGCATTCGACTAAATCAATCAGCAAGATGCTTAATGTGCGTATGCGAATCAGGCTACTTCCTATTTGTAATTAACAGTAATAGCTTTGACCTTTTGCAGTACTGCCAACTATATATCTCTTAATTTGCTTCAAACCATCTGTTTATAACCCTTTGTTTTGCTTGCTACTTATCCAAGTAAATTATATGGAACCATTTCTTGTGTGGGGAAATATAACCCACAGATGTTAAATACAAGCAGGTTAAAATACATCTGGTTTTAGAATCTACTTTATTAAAGATGTGATCACTAAACTTCAGGCTTTCCTTCAACAGTCTTAAGTTCCCTTTCAGCATCATGCCACAATACTCACACTCGTCAGTACAGTATACCTGCTCACTGAATTGAATGCTGTTTGACATGTGAAATAATCACCAAGCATAAGGATTAATTGTAACACTGCATTAATTCTTAATCATTAATTATTTATTCAGTAAAGAATGTTGATCAAGTTCAAAAGTTTGTTCATTTGTGCCTGAAATAAAACAGGATTGCGTCACAATGTCCCAAATGTAGGGCACAAACTTACCAAAACAATTCTAAGGGCATGATCTTATGGAAAATATTCTAAGTGCCAAACGAGTGAGAAAATGTTCAAACCTGTTTTTTGGGCGGGTTTGGCACTCTTTTGGTCTGAAATGCAATTCTCACCAGTTTGGGGGGATGTGAAGCCTAAGCTCGCGGCTGAAGCTGACTGCAGACTGCTCTGAGTGCCAATGCACAGGTGCCCCCATCTCCCAGTGAACTGGGAGACCTTCTGTCACCATAACCCTCCCTGGACATCACCAACCTCTTCCACCCCATCATCAGCAGCAGTGTACCCTGCCCCTGCATGGCAAAATGGCAAAACAGATTGCCAGCATTGGGACCCTTCTGATGAGTCCCCTATCATATCCCCTTTGCAGCCCAGCCTGTACACTCTTCATCCCTGTACTCACCGATCACTTTCTTTGCTGGTCTTCCCACCACGCCCATGCACCCCTTCCCTCATCCACAGAGATCCCCTTTCCAGCAGAGCTCACCCTTATCTCCAAAACCTGCAGAGCTTTCTCCACCCCCACACAGGCCACATTTCCTTGGTACTGCCCGGGCACAGTTATGATGTCCTGTGGGCAGTGCAAGGGTGTTCGGTGGGCACTGCCAGCCTTGCCCCTTGTTACTTGGGCCTCCAATGGCCTCTGGTCCCCCTGGTTCGGCCATCACATATAGGGCAGGATTTTCTAGCCATGCTCACCCCGAAACCAGATAATCCTGTCCGAGATAATGGACTTTTCCATGGTGTGTCCCTCGCCCACTCCAATTCCTGTAGCAGGCGAGATGGTAAAATTTGTCCCCTGGTCTCAGCTGGTGGAGGCCTGCTGTGATTCTCATTTGTTTGAGGTCCAACCAGCAAGGAGGTAAGTGCAAGTGAGGCCAAGCAATGCTGTGCTAACTGCATTAATGACATATTAAGCAAATATCTTTAATATGTGCTTCGGGCCCTTTTAGTGCACAAAGCCAAACCCACCAGCAAAACAGTGCTGGTGTGTGGTGCACTGTGAGAAACCGGGCACGAATCTGATTTTTAGTTCTGCATGCAATCTTACCAGTTCACCACATTGATCAACCGAGACGATGACCAGTAAGATTGCACTCTAAGTCTCATAAAAGTCTGAACGCGGATGTATTGCACAGCTATTTTTTGGGTGAATGTGGCAATGCAATCATACCACACGCAGTCACTTTTTTTTACAACAATAAGATTCGCACCAATTGGGGTTTGGGGTGGCAAAGCCTAAGCTCATCGGTGAAGCCAAATCCAGAGTGCTCGAGCGCTATTGCGCAGAGCACCCTAATGCCTCAATGAACTAGAAGACTTCCTTCCACCCACCACTGGCAATATGTTCTTCCCCACAGCAACCTGGGGCATCAGGTTGCCAGCATTGGGGCATCAGAACCCCCCTGAAGAATCCCCGATGGATCACCAACACCATCCCCTTTCATAGACCACCCCCCCAACCAGTCCCTGCATAGCCCCCATCATCTTCCTTCCCACCCCCCCACCGTACGTCATACCCACAATCCAATTCAGGCTCCGCCCCAACTGAGGCCACGGCCCAGCACTACCCCGATACATTTAAGGTGCCCAACTAGGCACTGCCCAATGGGCACTGTCCTGCCAAGGACCTCAATGACCTCTGATTTCCCCAGTGCAGCAATGGCACCTGATCTCCACTTGTGGAGTGCAGCAGTGATTCTCCAGTGAGATGGTAAGCTTCAGTGAGGATGTAAGCAGCCATGCCAAATGCACTAATGTCATGTAAATCATGACAATATTCAAGTCAGAAAGATCATGGTTATAGTAACAAATTCCCTTGGATTTACTGGAGGTCAACAATTAGGATTAGTAATTCCAAATAGACATATGGGAATATATTCTGCAAATCTTTTGTTTTTGTAATTCACAAAACTACATACTATACAGCATCCAGTAAAGCTAATCTATTATGCTTCTGTAGTCTTCACTGGCTGGTAATGCATTGAGGCCAAGGATATGAGGCAAAATAACAGACTAAAATGATAAAGAGATTGGACAGAAAAACAGGAATATGGACAAACAAGTAGAGATAAAAATGATGATGTGCAACAGCAACATAATGAAGGTAGAAAGAAAAGAGAATTGAAGGCACAGAAGATATGAATGAAGAACAAGCAACAATGAAAATTAACCAAGAGGATACAAAAGAGAAAGAAAGGAGGGAAAGAGAAAACAATGATCCAAAACCTCCCATCTACGGTGTGGGGTGGAAACTGGGTGATACCCTCGAACATGTACATGGGGAAGCCCCCACTTAAGTCCTCACACAAGAACTGCATGGCTATTGTCCAGAAATTTTAAACTTCCATTGGACAATTCCCCTGAATAGGGAAGCATCAACAACCCCAAATTAAAGTGGAGACTTCAGATGGCTCTGTCTGTCTTACAAGAATAGTTACCCAGGAAAAGTTCTAAGAATTAAAACAAGATGGTGCCAGAGCGAGGCAACTTCTTGCAAGCTGCGCCCAGCATATTTTCGAATTCTATCTTTCACTTTCGTTCTATGCTTCAAATACTTAATTCTAACTCTTTCCATTAAGTTGATCTTTCTCTACACCCTAGCTATTATTGTAACACCACATTCTGCACTCTCCCGTTCTCTATGAACAGTATGCTTTGACTGTATAGCATGCAAGAAACAATACTTTTCACTGTATACTAATACATATGACAATAAATCAAATCAAATCAAATCAAACCACTTCTAACTCCTGGGCTGTCCTCTCCACCATCTCACACTGACCACACAGCCCCACGTACTGACCACTCAATAGCTGTCTCTGCCCCACCTATCCTACTCACTTAGCTTCCCCCTAGCTTCTCAAAGTGGTTGGGATCTTTAAACCTGTCTGCTTTATGACAGCTAGTGCCATATAAAGGGGGACAAGGCTTCCTTTCCTCTGACTCTGCTGTCCTACACTGAAAGCATCAGGAACCCACTGCACTGAACTTTTCTCACCTGGCCCGAGTCAGAAGGTCAGGTGCAAAATGTGTAGCTCTGGGGGCAATTTCCAAAGGTGCAATTGGTGGAAAAACTGTTCTAAATCATGACTGTTTTTCACCGCAGCTTCAGATCTGAATCTTCCCACTCTGTGCACTGCAGAGGTCACAACTGCAAATCTCATGAAAAACCCGGGGAGTGGGGCCTACTCACACCAGAATCTGACAGCTCTGGAACTCTGTGCATGTGTAATGGTCCCGATCTGTCAGTCTCCGCGTTTGCTGACCAGCTTAATCACTGGCCAGCCCAGGACCCCCACAGTGCTGCCCTTCCAGCCCCTACCCCCATGGCCCGATCATGGCCCCAACAACAATTCCTGGGCCAGCCCTGACTCCTCCCCACCCCAGACCACCATGATGTCCAGCCCACCACCAACCCCACCCCAAGCAGTGGCAATCTCCCCGCTGACCATCCCCAGAGTTAGACCCCCTCCAGGAGGCAGGTGCCCCCCCCCCCGCCTTCCCAGCAGACCACCACACCACCCAGCCCGCCTCAATCGCTGGCCTCTCTCCTGCCCAGACCGATCCCCATGCTGAGCAGCAGCGGCACCCTCCACCCCCACCGATTGCCCCAGGCCCTGCCCACAATAGGCCTCTCCCCTTGGCACTGCCCAATACCCAGTGGGCAATGCCAAGGTGTTCCTTTGGGCAGTGCTGGGGGCACAGACTGGCACTGCCAGAATTCCCATAGCCAAGGGGCACTGCCCTCCTGCCGCCCGATTTCCTGGGGGTCCTGATTGTCCCCTCTTCATTCCAGCAGAGTCTCCTGCTCTTTCCCCGAACGTGTGGGACTACTCTAAACCCCGCTGGAATGAAGTATTCCTGGTAGGTAGGAGATTCAATTGGGCCCGGCAAATTCCTGATAATCACATGCAAAACATATTTTTTAAAAATTCAAATTACTTACCTGTCTTCCTGCCAGTTTCCAGCATGGTCTGACCGGTGACTATGCTCCGGCTCTGGGAGATGCCGGGAAAAAGGCCAACTAAGCACATCTCCCAGCCCGACAGGAAAGTTGCGGGTTGTGAGGACAGAATCGTCTCCTCCATTTCAGTGTAAATAAAAAGGAGTGGAATGGCAATTCAACTGTGATTGTGGCAGACTTTGGAAGTTCTGGACTAATGTATTATTTACTGCCTTTCTTAGAACGTGGTCTTATCTGATTCAAGTGGGGATATGCACAAATCCAACTAGTTTCAGTTTGTTAGAAGCTGTTGGGACTGCAGAGTGAAAACAGTGTTCTCTGCCTCTCTCTGGAGTGAAAATTTTGTTACCGGTGAGGTGCAGCTAGAAGCTTTAGGCAAGCAGTATCTCTGTGTGTCTCAAGGTGCTGGAAGTTCCAGGATTGAGAAGGCCTCAGCATTTTCAATTCAACATCCAAAGGCACAATCCACAGCAGAGATTAGAAAACTGCAGGGTCCAGCATTACATGAGCATACTTGCTTTCTGTGCCAAGCCTAGATATGTGTTTGTGGAGGCTGTTTAGCTTGGAACAGTAAACTTAGCTGTTAAGGTTTTTACAATGTTATAGCAAGTTGTGTTTTTGTAATTGGTAAAAAGTTATTGCTGATTTTTCTTACTATATGTTAACTGTGTCCTTAATTAAAAACTCCCCAGCGGATCACTTGAACCTTACCTGGAGTGAAACATCTTATGCTCACTCGTGTCAAATTCAAAGTGCACAACTTATGTTCTAGGCTGACTTCATAAACCACCTTAGAGTTTCTGACCTGGATCATAACACTGGGACACAGTCACCTTGCGCCTCAGCTCTTCTCTGTCTGTAGTAGCAGCTGTCATAACGGAGTTGCTATTCAGGAGTTCACTTCTCCACGGATACCATTTCAGGTGGCTGGCAGTGGATGGACTGTGGCTGTGGGAGTGACCAGTGTTGGGAATGTGCTGGATAGAGGAAGACTGGGTTAGGTGTCACGCCGCCAGTTAAGCTTGGATCTGATATCACACATGGTCTCGAGGAGGCATAGCTGTGCCATGGAATCCCATCTAACCGTACCCCTACTGGGACACAATTTCAAATTGGCCCCAACCCCAAACTCCCCTGCTAGGGCTGCACAGTCCTAGCTACCTCGCTAAGTGCCCTCTGTGCCCTTTGCCACTGATGGAGGGGTTCCCTGTATGGGCTGCTGCTGCAGACCATCCAGTTCCTTGCCCTCACCCACCATCCAGAAACACTTTGGCATCCACTTTACCATGCAACAGTGGAGGTTACAGTGGATATCCCTCTATAGGGAAATCCTCCCCCTTAACATTAGGGAACTGGGATGGAGGGTGTTGCACACAGAAATCCCATACAGCCATAGGTTGCACCGGTTCACGGACTCCCAAGAAACCTGCCCTTTTTGCGATCTTGTGGAGTCCATGGACCACGTTTACATAAAGTGTTTTAAATTACTCTCCCTTTCTAGTTATTTTAAAAGTCTTTTGTGACAGTTTTGTCTGCACTTCAACCCCACCCTCTTGATCTATGAGCACCTGCTGCAGAAGGGGGTGCAAGGAAGGAGGAGGACTTCCTCGTGAATCTGTTTTTGGGCCTGGCCAAACTTGCCATTAACAGGTCCAGGCAGAGGTCAATCAAGGGAGTCATCCAACTTGACTGTTTGCCCTCTACCAAGCCTACATTCACAGTTGGGTGGCCAGGAGAGACAGCATACGTTGTTCACTGATGCCAGTGAGGCCTTCTGAACTACAGAGACTGCAGTGTGTTATTGACCCTTTTAATAATCTTTGTTTAATGTTTTCAATTTCATTTATGATCTGTTTTTGTTTTGGGTGACTACCCTTTAAGGGGCTGGCCTTCTTGCTTTGTCCCTCAGTTTATGTAATTTAGTTTATTTGGTTCAATGAGAAGATTTGGAAGCACTGCCTCATGCCCAGGTGTTCCTCCGCCAAGTGAATGGCCTGACCTATGCCAGACAGTTCCTGTTTGCATATCCGAGGAGTCTTCGTAACCATGCAGGCACTGTCCATCATTTTCCAGGATGTTCTTAAAATCTGGGATTTGGTCATCTCATGCCTCAGCTCTCACCCATCTGGGGTAGAGGCTCTCGTGAGGGAGCCACTGTTCAGGAAGCTGCTTCTCCATGAATACCATTTTAGGTGGCTGGCAGAGGGATGTGCTGTGGTTGCTGGGGATAACCAGGGTTAGAATGTGCTGGGTGGCAAAAGAGTGAGCTGGATGATGCCCCACAAGTTGGCTCATTGCGCACCAATGAGCACCCAGCACACAACTGATGCCATCCATGACCTCAAAATGATCATGCTCAGAACTAACATCACTTGTGGTCTCAAGGAGGTACAACTATGAGGTGGACTCCTGCCTAAGAGCATTCTATTTGGTCAGAATTTCACATTGGACACCCTTAGGGGCTGGGAGACCCACAGCCTGAGCTGCTTCATGGAAATATTCTCCATTCCCTTTCCCACTGCATGGAGGGGTTTCTTTAATGGCCTACTGCTGCGCACCATTCACTTTCCTCCCCTGACCTATGGCCTAGTAATGCATGTCTTGTTGATGTCCAGTGGCAGATGTCCCTCTATGGAGGGGTCCTCCCCCTTAACATTAGGGGCCTGGGTTGGAGGGTGTTGCATGCAGCATTACCATACAACCGTAGATTGCATTGGTTCACGAACTCTCAAGAAATCTGCCCTTTTTGTGGTCTTGTGGAGTTAGTGGACTATGTTTATGTAGGGTGTTTTAGGCTAAGCTCCCTTTTTTAAAAAACCTTTAGTTTTGTTTGCATTTCAGCTCCATGCTCCTGATCTACAGGCACCTGGTGCGGAGAGGCATAGTGAAAGAGAAGAATCTCCTCGTGAACCTGCTCCTGGGCCATAAACATGTCCAAGCAGCAGGCGAACAAGAGAGTCATCCAACTTGACTCTCTGTTCCTCTATCATGCCCATATTCATGGCTGGGTGTCCCTGGAATGGAGCATGTGACATGCATGGGCACCATTGAGTCTTTCCATGCCCATTGGGTATTGCAGGGACTGGGGTGCCTAATCGATGTCCTTAATCAACTTTGGTTAAATGTTTTAAGTTTCATTTGTGATTTGTTTTTGTTTTGGGTGGTTCCTCTTTAAGGGGCTGTCCTTCTTATTTTGTTTCTGAGCATAGGCTCATTTTTGTTTAGGACAGTATTCCTTTCAGGGACTGCCCCTTTTACTTCATGCCTCAGTTTGCTCAATTTAGTCAAATTGTTTAAATGTAAAAGAGCTGGATGCAAAGCCTCCCTTCCTTAATCACATTTTAGTTTGATATTTTAAGTTTTATTTGTGATTTGTTTTTGTTGAAGGCAGTATCCCTTTAAGGGCTGCCTGTTTTACTTTATCTCTCAGTTTTGTTTTATCTGGTTTAATTGGTTGATCCAAAAGAGTTGGAAGCATAGCCCCCAAGCATTGAATTTCAAGGCTAATACAGCTCCACAGCAGAGAGGTTCCACAAATGTGGCCTTCAATGCAAGGCATTATGGTGAAGTTCATCAGTCATCCCATTCAGGAGATGATGGATGGCAACATCTTGATCCCCTTTGAGGTTGAATGCATTGAATGCACTCCTCACTTTTCGGGGAGGGGGCCACACTGACTGCTGAGGCTCTCAAGGGTCAAAGTGCTTCGTTCAGATGAAATTGAGAGGGGCAGCATGGGGAAGTGGCTATTGCATGACAGGGGAGGGAATGATACTCATTGAAAAGACACTCACATAGGGGGACGCCCATGGGTGGATGCCCCAGATCCTAAGAGGGCTATGATTCAGGGCATTGTCAGGACTCTTCATCGCTCCTTGTGGTGTTCTCTTCATTTCAGTTTTTGATCTAAGAGAATCTTGGAGCTAGTCTAGCTGGCAATTCTCTTGATTCCTATTGAGCAGCAACAGCAACATCGACGTGCCTCTGCATGTGTCCATGACCAGTGCCCTGCAGAGGAGGGAGAGGCAGGACCTCTCAATCTTCTGGGAGCAGAGCCACAGATGGCAAAGCCTCAGAAGAGACATGACCAGCCATGGGTATATCATCAAAGAATTTCCTACCTCCAGATGTTAGAGGTCCAGTGCTGGAGAAGTCTGTATCTGTCCTGGGAACAGTGGACAACTTGTGCCAGGTGATGCAAGAGTTGGCATCACATGGACCAGGAAGTTATCTATTGCCTGTGGGTGATGAAAGTCACTGTCCTGAAAGTCCCAAAAGTTACTGCTGCTCTGAGCTTCTATGCCAGTGGCTTATTTCAGGGCTGCATGGGTGACCTGTATGGCATCTCCCAGTCAGCCGCACAGTTGCAGAAGAGTCGTTGCACATGCACTATTTCAGAAGGCCTGCATGTACATCAACTTGGACCAGGCAACCCACAACACCAAGGCCAGGGCTCCAGAACTGTCAAACTCTGGTGTGAATAGGCCCCGCCCCTTGGGTTTTAATGAGGTTCATGACTGGAACTTCTTCAGTACACAGAATGCGGAGATTCAGGTGAGAAGCTGAACTGTCAGAACTTTCGTGATCTAGAACAGTTTTCCCGCCAATTCAGCACTTTTGGGAAAATTGCCCTCCACACTGGGGTTGTGATGGGTATGTTGAGGGGTGCAACAGGAGACCTGAGGAGACAGACTTACCCTTAAAATTCCACCCTAAGAACTTGAAGTTTAAATCTTAAGTCAGGGCAGAATCCTAGAGTCTCATCACACTTTTTTCAGGTTTGCTCAGACTCTAAGTTAAGGCTTCTTAGTTTCAGTGCAAAGGAAGATTGTTTCATCTCAATACTATAGTTCCAGCAGAAATGCAGCCTAATATTTAACTTACCCATCGGGTATAAAATGGATATTATGAATCAGCCTTCTGTAATAAAAAAAATTCAATTTTCATTTAATCAATGAAAACATCATGAAAAATACTACCTACAGCTACAAAGTCACTCCAATTTTCTGACTGGGCAAAAGTAATCCTGCAGCAGCTGCCAGATTTGAAATCAGATCCGTGTAAAATAAGGACAGCCGTCATCAATGTTTGTCAAGTACACAGCACCAATTATTTTAATTTTAAGATTTTGTATCCCATTCTCTTCATTGCCCCAAAAGTGTCTCCCTTTTTCTCACCAGTCATGAACCTTTTCACATGTTCTCTGCCATGTTTTATTTCTTACGTTAACACACTGTTCTCTTTCCCATTCTCAGTACCAAACTCAATCATTTGCTGTGTTCCACTCCCTGCTATGTATTGTGACATTAGAATCCCTTTAAGAAACTTTTTTTAAAACATGATTTTTGGAGCTCACAGCTTCAGTGGTTACTTAGTTCACAGCTTCAGTGATGTCATTGTTGCTGACTTGACTGGAATTGTCCTTTTATTGCTTCTTATGTGTCTTAAATGGGGTTGTTTATGTTTACTTGGGAGTTAGTTTACAATCCTGCATTGTTAGAAGAAAAGGTCATGTGTTTTTTGAGTTTAATGGTTTCTGTTTTGGAAGTTCTAAGGCTGCAGTTTAGGTTTCTTAGTTTTAGCAGAAGCACCAAGCAAGAAAAAAGCTGAAGTCTCTGCCTCTCTCTCTCTCTCTCTCTCTGACTCCCTGTTATATTTAGAAATTCTACTGGTTATCACAAGGCAACATTTTGCCTTCTGGAAAGAAAGTGCAGGCTTAAAAAAGACTTAATTCCAGTCAAATGAGATTTTAATCTATACTGTGCTAAACCTGTGAAAAGGGTTTTGTTTACAAGAGGTTTTGGTTTGTTGGAACAGCTCTAATATTCAATTCAATTATGGTGGTTGTTTTCTTTGTTTTGTTTATAATTGATAAAAGGTATTGCTAATTTTCTTTCTATACACGTTAACTATATTCTTAAATAAATTTTGTTTGATATAAGCTCTCTAGAGGGTGTTGAATCATACCTGAAATTAAACATATCATGCTCATCCTATCCAAATTCAAGATGCAGAACATTTGGTTTGGGCCGACTCCATAAAGTACTTTGGAGTTTCTTACTTGAACAATAACAGAACTTCTTAGTTTCCCTCCCTTTTCGCTATTCGTTCTGCTCTATCCGCATTTTCCTCCCATTTGCTTTGTACTTCACAGCTCTTTCCCACCGTGTAGTACTTGCTCCTTTCTCCATTCCCCATTTTTCCCTCTGTAACTGACTATTATTCTCCACTCTGTAGCATCCACTATTTGATAACCTAGCTTAAAATAAAACCATACTTAACCATACTAACCATACAACCATTCTCCAAACCACAAACTGCAATCAACAGGAAATCAGCAAATATTGGTTAAATATTTCCTAAATACCTCAGATCTGATAAACGCTAAAACCTAGAATAACAACACAGATGCACAATAATTTGAGGAGACCTTGGGAATGTGAGAAAAACTACAGAGACAGAGAAATAAAGAGAAAGTAGAACTTGAAAAAAATGTACGCTAAACAACTGAATGTTTTTCAGGCTAGTTAAGCTCAGTAAACATGTTTATTGGCGGGAGGCAACTTTGTCCCTTTGTGGAATGGAAATGTACTTTCATGAGAAAATGACCAAAACAGTAGCAGCTGAAGAATGAAGTCAAAACAATCTAAAGTTAAGCAGAACTATTTTACAAGTTTTTTAGTTTATTATTAGTGTCACAAATAGGCTTACATTATCACTGCAATGAAGTTACTGTGAAAATGCCCTTGTTGTCACATTCTGGCACCTGTTCAGGTACACCGAAGGAGAATTTAGCATGGCCATTGCACCATACCAATAAATATATCTTTCAGACTGAGGAAAGAAACCAGAGCACCTGGAGGAAATCCAAACCAGCACAGGGAGAACAGGGAGAATGTGCAGACTCCACACAAACAGTGACCCATGCCAGGAATCAAACCAGAGTCCCTGGAACTGTGAGACAGCAGTGCTAACCACTGTGCCACCATGCTGCCTAGACACAAGATAACAGTAATATTAAAAGGGATAAATGTTCCAAAGATTTAAATTATCCCTTCTGTTCCTTTCTCCCTCATGTATTTATTCAGCTCCCTCTTAAATAAATCTGTGTTAATGGCTTCAACAATACCATTTAGACATGAATTCCACATTGACAATACTTTTTGAGTAAAGAAGCCCCTCTCTACAATTTCTTACGAGATTTATTAGTGACCATCTTGGCCACAATATTGTCAGTGGGAAATGACGTGAGTGGGCACACTTAATTGTGTAGGAGACAAAGTATCAGTTTCCAGACACCGAGACAAAAGCAGGAAGGAAGGAGTATCAAGTTTCCTGACAGCAAATAGCAGAATACACTGTTTGACCAGAATAAATGATACCTTTGCAGTTAACTCTTCAACGAATGAGCAACACGTGCTTTCAGGTGCATGACTGGTTACAGGTGGTGTACAGCAGACAAGATGGTCTGCCTGGTGAACTTGAACTGAGGAGTGTTTTTCTTTCATGGGGAGCTTGTTGGATCAAGGGAAAGGAGGAACTTGTTGGATCAAGGGAAAGGAGACACTGATGCATTGGCATTGAATCAGGTGGTGGTAGTGCCAGATCAAAACATGGCTGGTCAACAGCAGGAGAGAGGAACTCTTGCTGCCACCATTGGGAAACAGAACCTCTCACTATTTCAGGACAACCTTGAGGAGAATTAGCAGGGAGGCATCGTTATAGCATGGTGCCACTCATCTGCTGAGACAACTCTCCAGAATAGCCACTGCTAACAGCAGTTGTAGTTTTTTTCACTCCAGCAGCTTTCATTTTAAACACTTTCTTCATAAAGACACCTTCAGTATGGTTAAATTGGTTACATTTTAAATCTGTAAACAGCAGAATAGTACACCTACACTTGCACAGGACATTGATGGTTTGTGTCAGACATGACATTTCTCTCAAAGTTCCCTCAGAACTTCTTATTGGGAGATGTAGGCAGTTAAATTGTGGTTACACAACTGGACTAAATAAATACAGACACGCTATGATGAAGGGAAACTCCATCTGTTAAGTCCCAACAATAGACAAGGAAACACAAGAAACATATTATCATTGGATTCTATGATTGTATGATTCTATAATATTACCCCTTACTTTTGCTTTCCTGTGCTGTACTTATAGTTGCCAAAATTTAGATATTGCTAAATCAGCTGTAACTGGTGAAAGCTTTAAAGTCAATGGGTGTAAGAGGAAGCAATATTCTAGTATAAAAATGCAAAGAGCAACTTCTGGATTCAGTGATCAGTCATGTCACACATGCATCAGCTTTAAATCAAAGAGCTGTAATGGAAATGACTGAAGTGCCATGCTTTAAATATTGTATCATGTTTCTATTTAAAGCACGTGCTAGGGAAGTTATAGTAAGTTTAATTTTAAACGGCTTAAAGGAAAAATTCACATATCCAGGTATTAAAACATTGCACAATTATTTTCAATCCAAGTGTTAAAACATTGCTTAATTCCTTGAATAAACAGCCATTTTTTCCAAATATCTTCCAGGGAAATTGAAGGGGTATAAAATGCCTTGCTTGTTCAAAATGCATCTGAAGTTGCAAAATGTCTTTCACATTGTCAGTTGTTCTCTTTACCTCTCCACAGAACTTCACATCATGATTCAAAGAGATTATGTGAAGCCTCATTACTCTGTATTTACTGCTTGTTATAATCCTGGTCAGAAACTCCAAGGTGTTTTATGGAGTCAGCCAAGATTGTAAGTTTTGCACTTTGAAGTTTGGTACAGGTAAGCATAAGATGTTTCACTCCAGGTATGATTCAAATGACCCACTTGGGAGTTTTTAATTAAACAAAGTTTATTTAATAATGCAATTAATAGATAATAAGACAATTACCAATAAAAGTTAACTTTTACCAATCACAAACAAGAAGAAAAACAACCTCAATATTGTATAAATCTTAACAGCTACAAGTACTGTTGCAACACAACATTCTTACCAACATACACCCCAGCTTCAGTTTAGCACTGAACATTCCTATGCTCATGTGATGCTGGATCTTCAGATTTCCAACTTCCCTTCTGAGAACATAAGAACATAAGAACATAAGAAATAGGAGCAGGAGTAGGCCATCCAGCCCTTCGAGCCTGCCCCGCCATTCAATAAGATCATGGCATGAGGTTTAAATAAAATCATGAGGTTTACTCCTTTAGATGGTGAGTTGAAAGTGCTGAGGTCTTCTGGCTTTGGTACTATCAGCACACTTCAAGAGACAGAGACATTCCATACCTCTAATTATTAGTTAACCAGCCACCAAGAGCTAAATTTTCAATACCAGGGAGAGACACAAAAATACTGCTTGCAGTCTGAAGCCTTAACAGCTACTAATTGATACTGAAAGTTAATCCTTAAATTTCTCTGTGCAGGAACCACCTAACCATGACCAGTCAAACAGTCTTACTCCAACAATTCAAAATGGTGATAAAACTTGTAAAATTCCAGGACATTGCATTAGGCCCAAATTAAAAATAAACAAAAAGGCCCACTCTATGCCTTTTAGCAGCAATACAATGAATACAGCTCAGTGCCTGCTTACAACTGCAGAGAACATGGTTAAAATATATTTATTTAAGGCATAGTAGTACCACCCTGCTACCCATGCACTCTGCTGTGAAAATGCAATGGAATAGTTGATGCCATTTCTAAACTTTACCAATATTTATTTTAAAATACCATTCTATGCTCTGGGTCTTTTAAAGCATATAATTGCAGAATGTCTCAGCCCGCAATACAGCCAATTCAGCAAAATGCTCAAATAAGTGTCAAAATATTCACTCACACAGCCAGACTAATGCTGCTGGATGGTAGGGAATGAACGCCTCTCCAGATGCCCTTTAAATATGGCACCCAGACTTTCAATTTCATGAAGTAATGGTGGAGTCATCAACTTCTGTACTTTGCTGCAAGATTGGCCGGCTGCCATGTGATTGCATGTGGCCAGCCTATGAGGCACATGCTACACACTTCCGCTCCTGCTGTTGGAACATTTGACACTATAACAAAACTCCAGCCTTATATTTATGGGCCCACAAAAGGAAATATCCATATATATTAGACAAGTTCTTCACGTGAAATCGGTATTAATTTTGCCATAGGACACAAAGTATGTGCATTTAAATGGCTGGAATGCTGAGCCCAGACTGATTAACAGCTGGGCTTCCAAATGGGCTAAAAGACAGTAACTGATATTCACACTTGCAGGTAAATATGCATTGGGAACAGAACAAGAGTTGATGAAGGTGGGAGGGTCGGGGTCAATTTGGCGGATTGGGCAATTGATGGGAGTCAAGTGAGTGGGCTGCCAATCTCAGAGTGGGAGGTGTTGAGGGCCTTATTGTGTAGAGGATGAACGATCTTGAGGGAGGTGGAGTGCAATTGAGGCTTAGTGGTGGTGGTGAAATCACAGCTAGATTGGTGTGCAAATTGGGATCTTTTGATACTGGGAAGATTGGGACCTGGTGGGGGTCAGTGGAAATATGAGGATTGAAAACACCTATCTTCTCAATCCCACTAGTCCTCTCTTTATTCTCAAGTTTCCAGGCCTCAAGAAACCCTGCTAATGGCATGTTTTTAAAAGTTAAAATTGATTTTAAAGGATTAAAATCCACAGGATTCCCAAGACAGATGGCATTTGCATTTGAATCTCTAATTAATTAGGTTTGGTTCTGATTAATTTCTTATATAAATTACAAATAGTGATTGGGTAATAAATAATTGTTGAATAATTAGCTTAATAGCAATAGTGGAGAAAATGCTCAATTTCAGAATTCTGGAATATCTAAAATTAAACAATTTTGTTAATCCTCAGAGTAAGTCAATGCATTAATCATTACCCAATGGTCTAAACAGTAGTAAACAACTCAGTTGTTAATGTTGCCTACAAGAAGAACTGATGGGAAAATAAACGTTTTCCCCAAAGATTCTCTTCTGAAAAGGCTCAGAGGTAGAAATGTCATTTCTCTGGGGAAGTTTCAGAAATCAAAACATCCTTTCCCCAAGGAAATAAATTCCAACCAGTTTATTACTATTTTCAGACAGCATTGCTTTGTTTTTCTGTCACTTTGTCAAGTAAATGTAATAGATAGCAACCTCAACAATGAAGCATTACTACCCGCCAGCCCATTTTCTGCCACATTTGAACTTCAGTTACTTCTCATTTTAAAGAAACATCTGGAAAGAACTTAAAGACATGCGAAAGCTGTACTATTGAGTCATAAATCCTAAGTGCTTCTTAACTATTATTTGAACCTTGACATTAGAATACTATTTTTGACATATATGCAGATTTCTCAATGCATTGCTTGTACTGAGTTAATGGAACTGGTTTATAACAATGGAGAGAGATGTTACTTTGAAAGGTTCTTTTTACTTTTTAAACCTGATATTCCTATTTAAAAGCTCAGTTCTGTTTAAAAAAAGATTTTCAGTAATTTGATTCATTAACAATGTTTGAAAGAAAAATATTTACATAACATTTGACCTGGAAGCAGCAAGAGTGAGGAAAATTTGTAGCTACTTTTAAACATTTGAAGAATTAATGTTTTAATATTGAAAAAAGGACTTTAAGAGTTTTAAGAGATCATCTGAAGGGGTAATAAAAATACTGTATGATTTATATGACCTAACAGAAGCAGTGTCAACAGGAAGGAAGTTAAAATACAAAAGCCATGTAGCAGAGACAACAAACAGGAAAATGAGGAGCTGGAGAGAGGAAGTATTCAGCAAGCTGAGCTGGGTTCTTCAGGGGTGGAAAGCTGTTTCTTTCACTTCCAAGTGTTTAAACAGTGTGACCGATTCTGGGCATTTAAAGATAAAAGCAGTTCTGTAGTTTCTCACTTTCATGATTGATAGGAACTGAGAGTTGAGATTTCAGAAAGAATTGTGCCATTGTTTGGAAGATTGCACAGGATGAACACTGTTGACACAGAATCTGGTGCTTATGAAAAGTCAGCTAAATCCTTGAAAGAAAAGGATGGCACACAGCCAAAGGAAGAATCACTTGGTTGAAATTGGGTCCATGTAGGTGGAGTAGATTGCCTATAAGATCTGTAAGATTGAAATTTGTTGCTTCTGCTGTTCCACGTGTAATTTATAGTTAGTACTACTCATGAGCTGTCTGCTTATTTATGTTTAATATATGTTAACATATTCATTTTGATTCATTTGGAAGTTAAAGTTACAAAGAGTGAAATACTGTTTGTTTTTTCTCATTTGGGGATCATTCAGTAAACTTGGTTCTTTTGATTTACAGATCCCCAAAAGGATTGTAACAAAAACAAATGCTACTTTTATTTCCATTATAACTGTTGACATAAAAGCATTATACCAAGTTTTTCAGAATAGGAAGTAAGGTTTGTAACCATCAACACAGTCATAAGTTACCCAATAAGCAAGGAAATAATTAAGGCTGGCACATTCAGGTGCAATTGAATCTCGAATGGTGCAATGAATATTACTGGCAAATATATCATGGCACTGAAAATGTAACTTTATGAGCATGAGTGTCATTCTTGCAAAATGTAATAATTATTGGAGATTTTCAAACATTGAATATTTTATTTATGTCTCTTAGTTATCTTTCTTTACCCCATCTTTCTTTCCCTTACATTATTTTGCTTTTTATACATCGTTCCACAACAAATTATAAGTTCTAGATTATGTAACCTGGTGTAAATTCTGGGCAGAAATTCCCCAGCCTCCTGGAAGCAGCTTCTCAAGGGTATCAGTGGGAAAACACCAGAAATTGATGTTAGGTCAAAATCCAGCCCCCTTACAGCTTTCCCTAATACAGATTGCAAGTTTCACAAGGAATCATGTAGTTGTATCAGGAAATCAATTGAGGTGTTAAAAATGGCACTTAAGAACCTTTTCAGCAATAAATCTTTGCTTCCCAATAGTGCTTGACTTCCACGCTATATCTAGACCGTGCCAAGGTCACAGAGGTCAGTACATGGCAAAACATCCTTCGGTGAAGCTGGAAATCTGTGAATGCTTTGGTCAATTACGCCGAAGAGCTCTAGCCATTGCCATTGAGAGACTGCTGTCGAAAGCATTTCTTCTCCCAAAGAATGCTTTTAGTGCTCCATGAGTGATTGTTAACTACTTGGAAGGCACTTTGACTGTATAGCACCTCTCTCTTCTCAGCTCCTCTTTCCTGTCTCCAGTTTGCAGCACAGTATGGGAATAACTTATGCGGCCTCACCTTCCACTTTACTGAAGAGACTGCACCACTACCAATTGCTCCTGCAGGAGCAACGCCAACAGTAATGCTCCACACCTTCACCATTCTCAAGACTCTTACCCACTTTCCCCACTATTACTTTCCCGAACTGATTCACTCCGTATCCACTTTATAAGCTGAACTTAAAACGCCTATAATAACATTGGAAAGTCATTGGAAGTTCATAAATCTGCCAAATAAACAAGTCACATTTCCATGGATGGTTGTGCAAACGTAACTTTGTAGTGCAGAATCCATCCATGCCTTTGAAGGTAGCCTAAAGCTCATAAATCTATCAACATTTTTGAACAGCCAAGCAGATGGCTGATCTTTGGTGAATAATGAATAATAGAAATGAGGAGAGTTTAAACAATTAGTTCTAGATTGCCAGGTGTTTATCGGCCCTTTATAAAGGGATAAATGCTTTCAGCAGGGAAAGAAAATTGATGAACCAATGAATTGACAAGAAATAATTTTGCTTGCTATTTGTATTAAAAAGGTTAGTCGTGCATTTAATAAGTAAAATCCCCATATACTAATGTACCTATCTTCCACTACATTATCACTCCCACCTCTCTGTTAACATAAAAATGAATGCACCCAAAGAGAACAAACTAATACCCATATAACTAGTGGTGCAAATTTAGTTTCACTGAAGCAGCACAAAATTATTCTATAAATAGCTTCTCGAGAACAAATTACGTTTTATGTATCTAAGCCCAGAAACAATAATTTATTTCTTCAGTTTCTAAAATTAATAGCTTTTTAATATTTGAAAGCATTTTTTCAACACCTTAAACGTAATAAAGAATTACATGAAAATATCTTAATTAAAAAGCATTAATATCTTGGAAAATGTGCTAGCTTGTTTCTCTGCATAACAAATGAATTTTAGTTAAGGCAGGATTTGTCATAAAAGTAATAGTGAGTTTAGGGTGCCATCTTTATTAGTGAATATAAAAGCAGCAGATTGTGGTGAGAAGGAGATGGCCGTTGAGCTGTGAGTTGCCACAAATTGTTAGGCAATCTATGCCACTTCACTACTGGTGTTGTAAAAATAGGAGCTCATCATCAGCTGTAAGACCATAAGAAATAAGAACAGGAATAGGCCACTCGGTCCCTTGAGCCTGCTCTGCCATTCAACAGGATCATGGCTGAACCTTTCCTCATATTCATTTTCCTGCCCTTTCCCCATAACCTTTGATTCCCTTACTGATCAAGAATATACCTATCTCAGCCCTAAATAAATGCAAGGGGTGCAATATTCCCAAAAACATTCTAAGAGCACAATCTTATGAGAAAACAAGAGAATTTTAGACTTTTAAACTTAGAATGTTTCTGGACAGAAATGCGAATCTCAAGAGTTGCAGGGGGGTGGGGCCAAAGTTCGCTGGTGTGGCTGGCGGCAGACTGCTTGGAGTGTGCCATTGCACACTCTTAGTAACCTGGGAAATCTCCGGTATTCCCATCATTGGCAGCTGTGTAATCCCCTCCCCCTCCCCCACTGCCCCTGTGGCAAAATGGGTTGCCAGCATTGGGACCCTTCTAGATGGGTCCCCTGTCATGACCCCCTCTATGGCAACCCTGCACGTCCCACCCTTGTGTTGGTCTCTGTGCCCCTGCTAATCATTCACTGTGCTATTCTTCCTCCAACCCCACAAATCACTCCATGTGCCAGTGCCCCCTATCGATCACTCCTTATGTCTGTCTTCCTCCTGCCACCGCTGATCACTACCTCTTGTATACCTCCCCTGCTCTATCACCTCCTCCCCTTGCATATTCACCTTGAGAGGTCCCCTTTTGCAGAGCTCATCCACTGCAGATTTCTCCCCATGCCACACCCCCAGTCATAACACCAGCCTCCTGGTACAGCCCCTGTCACAGTAATGGTGCTTAAGTGGGTAGTGCCAGGGTGCCTGGTGGACAGTGCCAGGATGCCCTCTGGACACTGAGTGGCAATGCCCCCAACTACCTGGGGCTTCAACGGCCTCCGATTCCCCCCAGTTAGGTCATCACATCAGGTGGACCTGCTGTGGCTAATGCCATTATGACCTGCAAACATGTGATTAACATTTCAATCAGCTTCATGCAATTTCCATAGCTGATTTTGATGGCAAAACAGGGTCAGTAAGATTGTGTGTGGCGAGAAACTGGTTAACACTCAGCATAAATTGGAATTTTGGCCTCTCACGTAATTTTACCAGCTTGCTTCACCAATTGACCAGTGTAGCAAGATCACAGCCTAAGTATCATGTAAGTCTGAAAACTGGAATGAAACTGGAGTATTTCACTTCAGTTTTTGCAGCAAGCTATCCCGCACAATTTTCCCACACTATGGGATCCCTTTAGCACCAACAGCTTCATCTAACTCCTTCTGGAATACATACAATGGCTAAACATTCCTGCTATTCACACCAGTGATCTTCGGGTCCCAACGACAGCAAATCCCTGCACAGGTTTCCTGGCAGCAAATGGTACATTCAAAGGGAAATCCTGTTGACAATGGTGGGACCAGAACATCTCGCACTTGGCCAATGGTGGGCCGTTGGCAAGAAACACAAGGCAGGCTACACGGAAAATAACACCCCTCAAATCTGTGGGAATTGTTCCAGAGTCAATAGAATCTTGGAAAATGATCACCAATGCATCCACTATTTTGAGGGCCACTTTCTTAAGTATTCTGGCATGTAACTTATTAGGCCCTGGGGATTCATTGGCCTTCAATCCCATCAATTTCCCCAACACCATTTTCCTACTAAAATTGATTTCCTTCAGTTCTTCCCTCTTATGAATTCGTGTTCCCTAACATTTCTGACTTGTTATTTGTATCCCCCTTTGTGAAGACAGAATCAAAGTGTGTGTTTAGTTGTTCAGCCATTTTTTTGTTCTCCATAATAAATCCTCCTGTTTCTGACTGCAAGGGACCTACATTTGTCTTCACCAATCTTTTTCTTTTCACATGCCAAAAATGAGCTATACAGCCACAATGTAGGACAAAGTATACAAAAACAAATATTGGGTGTTTGTGATAAAGGGATGGCAATAATCATGAGTGATTTAAATCTACATGTAAACTGGAAAATTGCACTGGCAGTAATAACTCAGCTAAGGAATTCGTAGAAAGTTTTTGAGACAATTTCTTAAAACAACGTGTTCTGGATCCAACCAGGAAGGTTGGTATTGTGTAATGTGACAATATTAATGAATGACCTCAGAGTAAAGGCACCTTAATATGTCTGTGACCAAAATATGACTGAATTTTACATCCAGTTTGAAAGGGAAAAGATGGGTCTCAGACCAGTATTTTAAACTTAAATTAGGGAACTATGTGGGCATGAAAGCTGAACTAGCTGAAGTGAAGTGGAATACTAGGTTCGGGGATACATCAATAGAGAAGCAGGGGTATTTCAGAAAACTCAGAATAAGTTTATTCCTACTATTAAAAAAATTCTAAGCCATGGACCCACCAGTCCTGGTTGATGAAAAAAGGAAAGCATTAAACATAAGGAAAAAGCACACAACAGCACAAAGTAACTGGTCCAATGAGTGATAATAATATAAAGAGTGACTAAAAGGTTAATCAGGAGAAAGAAATGAGAGAATGAGAGAAAGCTAGCAGGAAACGTAAAAAAAATTATTTTAAAAAATAAGAATAAGTAAAGTGAATATTGGTTCTTTAGAGAGTGACAATGGGAAGTTAATAGCAGATAGTATGAAAATGGTGGATGTAAGGAAGATATCTCTAACTCTAAGGGTCAGGAACAAGAGGGGGCTGCTGAGAGGAGGAAGGAGGGTGGGGACCGGAGGAAGGAGGGTGGGGACCGGATGCCTCAACCTCTCAATCTGCATAACAGGTTTGAGGTTCTTGCTTCCAGTCTGGACGAGAACGAGGGAGGTGAGGTTGGTGAGCAAACTGCACACAGTACAGTGATGCAGACGCAGGATATAGGCAAAGAGAAGGTGATAAGGAACGTAGTCGTAATTGGGGACAGTGGGGTTAAGGGTATTGACACTGTCCTGTGTCACAATGACAAAGTGCACAGAAGGGTGTGTTGTCTGCCTGGTGCTCGGGTCCAGGATGTCACATCCGGGCTGCAGAGGAACCTGGAGTGGGAGGGTGAGAATCCGGTCATTGTAGTACATGTGGGTGCCAACGACGTAGGCAAAATGCAAACTGAGGATCTGGGGAGGGAGTATGAAAAGCTGGGAATGGAATTAAAAAGTAGAACCGACAAGGTGGTTATCTCTGGATTACTACCTGAACCGTGTGCAGACGGGTGTAGGGTTGATAAGATTAAGGAAGTAAGTGGGTGGCTCAGGGATTGGTGTGGGAGGAATGAGTTTGAATTTATGGGGCATTGGCATCAGTATTGGGGTAGGTGGGACCTGTTCGGGCGGGATGGGGTTGGTCTGAACCGTGCTGGGACCAGAGTCCTGGCGAATTGTGTAAATAGGACTGTAGGTAGGGCTTTAAACTAATTGGGCCGGAGGGGGGGGGGGAGGAGGGTGCGAGGCTAGGTGACATTACGGGGTCTAAAGTTAAGGATAGGGTACAGGTAAGGGAATAGGCCGAGGATGTCCCAATAATAAAGGGAGTAGGGGGCGTGAGTATGGTTGGTGGCGTTCTGGCAAATAGGGTCCAGGTGAAGGCTGGGATGAAGGCACTTTATCTAAATGCACAAAGCATTCGGAATAAAGTGGATGAGCTGGTGGCGCAGATCAGCACAAATGGATATGATCTGGTGGCCATTACAGAGACGTGGCTGCAAGGTGACAGGGACTGGGAGCTGAATGTCCAGGGGTATCAAGTGTTTAGGAGGGATAGGCGGGAGGAAAAAGAGGGGGTGCGTAGCTCTGCTGATTAAGGATAGCATCAGGGTGGTAGCAAGGGATGATATAGGAACCAAAGAGCAGAAAGTGGAATCGTTGTGGGTGGAGATTAGGAACAGCAAAGGGATGAAGACGCTGGTGGGTGTCGTCTATAGGCCCCCAAATAATGATCTGGAGGTGGGGGCGGGCTGTTAACGCGCAAATAAGTGCGGCGTGCAGGAATGGAACGGCGATAATTATGGGGGATTTCAATCTACGTATTGATTGGTCAACCCATGTTGGACGCGGTGGGCTCGAGGAGGAGTTCTTGGAATGCTGCCGGGATAGTTTCCTTGAACAGTGTGTGTTGGAGCCGATGAGGGAGCGAGCTATCTTGGATCTGGTGTTATGTAACGAGGCGGGTAGAATTAGGGACCTTGTGGTGAAGGATCCTCTTGGGGAGACTGATCATTGTATGGTGGAGTTTCTGGTGCAGATGGAGGAGGAGAAAGTGGGTTCCCGGACGCACGTCCTTTGTTTGAACAGAGGGGAGTACGGTAGGATGAGAGAAGAATTGGCGAATGTGGACTGGGGGAGCGCTTTGGAAGGTAGGTCTGCTGAGGAGCAGTGGAGGATCTTTAAGGAGATCTTTCTTGGTGCTCAGCAGAAATTTATTCCGATGGTTAAAAGGGGCCGTAGGAGGACAGGTAATAAGCCGTGGATAACGAAGGAGGTGAAGGAAAGTGTTAAATTAAAAGCGGAGGCGTTTAGAGTAGCTAAGAGTAGTGGGCGAGAAGAGGATTGGGAGAGGTTTAAATGTCAACAAAGATTGACAAAGAAGTTGATAAAGAAGGGTAGGATAAACTATGAAGCTGGGCTAGCGCTTAATATAAAAGGGATAGCAAGAGTTTTTATAAATATATAAAAAGGAAGAGGCTGGCTAGGGTGAACGTTGGACCCTTAGAGGATGAGAGGGGGGACTTAGTGGAAGGGGATGGGGAAATGGCTGAGGCCTTGAACAACTTTTTTGTTTCGGTCTTCAAGGAGGAGGACGTGAATAATTTGCCGGGTGTTAGCGATGGAAAGATGGTAGGACTGGAGGGTCTCAATGACATTATTGTTACTAGAGAGGCGGTGCTCGACAGACTGGAGGGACTGATTGTGGACAAGTCCCCAGGACCGGATGGAATGCATCCAAGGGTTCTGAAAGAAATGGCGGAGGTGATAGTGGATGTCTTGGTGGTTATTTTCCAAACGTCGCTGGACTCCGGGGAAGTGCCAGAAGATTGGAAAACGGCTAATGTTACGCCGTTGTTTAAGAAGGGTGGCAGGCAAAAGGCACGGAATTATAGGCCGGTTAGTTTAACGTCTGTTGTAGGTAAAATGTTAGAATCCGTCATCAAGGAGGAAATAGCGAGGCATCTTGAGAGGAATTGCTTGATAGAGCAGACGCAGCACGGTTTCGTTAAGGGGAAGTCGTGTCTGACAAATTTATTGGAGATCTATGAGGATGTGTCTAGGGCGGTGGATAGAGGAGAGCCGGTGGATGTGGTCTTTCTTGATTTTCAGAAGGCGTTTGACAAGGTACCTCACAAGAGGTTATTGCAGAAGGTAAGGGGGCATGGAGTTGGGGGTAGGGTGTTAGCGTGGATAGAGGATTGGCTGTCTAATAGGAGGCAGAGAGTGGGGGTCAATGGGTGCTATTCGGATTGGCGGTTGGTGACTAGTGGAGTGCCCCAGGGGTCGGTGCTGGGGCCTCAGCTATTTACCATTTATATAGATGATCTGGAGGAGGGAACCAAGTGTATGGTGTCGAAATTTGCTGATGACACCAAGATTGGTGGAACGGCAAATTGTGCGGAGGGTGTGGAGAGTCTGCAGAAGGATCTAGATAGGCTGGGCGAATGGGCCAGGAACTGGCAAATGGAATTTAATGTTGGCAAGTGTGAGGTGGTCCACTTTGGTAGGAATAATGGTAGGAAGGACTATTACTTACGTGGCGAAAAACTGCAGCAGGCGACAGTGCAGAGGGACCTCGGGGTCCTTGTGCATGAGTTGCAAAAACCCAGCCTGCAGGTGCAGCAGGTAGTCAGGAAGGCAAATGGGATGCTGGCCTTCATAGCGAGGGGGATTGAATATAAAAGTAGGGAGGTCTTGCTGCAGCTGTATAGGGCACTGGTGAGGCCGCAGCTGGAGTACTGTGTGCAGTTTTGGTCGCCGCACTTACGCAAGGATATTTTGACCTTGGAGGGAGTGCAGAGGAGGTTTACTAGGCTGATGCCGGAGTTGAGGGGGTTGAGCTATGAGGAGAGGCTGAATAAACTAGGCTTGTACTCGTTAGAGTTTAGATGAATGAGGGGAGATCTCATTGAGACATATAAGATGATGAATGGGATGGATAGGGTAGAGGTGGAGAGACTCTTCCCGCTCAGAAAGGACAGTAGGACTAGGGGGCATAGCCTCAAAATAAAGGGTGGGCGGTTTAGAATGGAGTTGAGGAGGAACTTCTTCACTCAAAGGGTGGTGAATCTCTAGAATTCTTTGCCCGTTGAAGTGGTGGAGGCTGCCTCGCTAAATATTTTTATGACGCGGGTTGATGGGTTTTTGATAAACGAGGAGATTAAGGGTTATGGGGAGAGGGCGGGAAAGTGGAACTGAGCCACGACAGATCAGCCATGATCTTATTGAATGGCGGGGCAGGCTCGAAGGGCTAGATGGCCTACTCCTGCTCCTATTTCTTATATGTTTAATTCTGCCTTCACTATAAAGGATACAAAACATTCCAGTAATGTTTGGGAATCAAGAGATGGAAGGGAGAGGGGAAGTTGATGAAATGCTTCTTAAGCAGCCCCTTGAATTCAGGATGACCTGCTTCCGCACAAAAGATGTGTTCTCAGGTGACTGAGAAACCAAATGCTACAGTCTCTGTCACAGAAGGTGGTTGGAGGAGCCAGTGGGTGGGGTGCCCTGGTTTCATTGTGCTCCTTTTACTGTCAATGCTTGGCTTCAACTTGCTTTTGTCAATGAAACTCAAAGCAGATAACCTTACTGGCTTGTCATGTTTATTGATCAGCTTGACAAGCTGGAAGGAGTGTGAGAGAGATCAAAAATTGAGTTTGTGCCCAGTTTCTTGCCTATTGTGATCTTACGAGCCCCGATCAGCCAGCATAATCAGCCTCACACCGGGGAAGGTGATTTTTAATATTTAAATTTGAGTTTTAACATTATTCGTGAGTCCTGGACGCAATCATCCAGGCTCACTTGCCTTAACAGCCTCGCCATTGGAGATTCTCACCAGCGAAGATCACGTATGGTCTCCACCGATGAACAGACTATTGGTGGATGGCCTTGCCAGTGGGTTTGGAGGCTATTAAAGTCCCTGGAGTGGCTGGGATCAGGGAGGGCAGTGCCCTTGGCCAGAGCAAGCATGGCACCACCAACCTCGGACCCTGGTGTCAGCCAGCACCCTGGCTCTGCCCACTAGGCACCCTGATACTGCTAGCCTAGCAGTGCCTACTGGGCAATGAAGTACTGCCCACTGGGCACTGGCCAGTGCCAAGGATGGGGCCTAAAAGAAGGGTATGGGGCCTAGGGGGAGGGGCTTAATGAGAGGCAGCACACGGGGAGCTGTGCGATTTGCAATCGGTGATCCTCAGGGCAATGATCGATGGGGGTGGTAAATGGAGGCAGCAATCCTATGGGAAGGTAAATGGGAGACGATCGGCCAGCTGGGAGGTGAACAGGGGGGCAATCAATTGTCGGGGGGGGAGCTGAAATCCAGGGGGTGATCAAGGGCTGGGGTTGCGGTGTCCAATGGGGTGGAGGGATGGAGCTGTCTCCCATTGCACTAACTGTGTACATTTGTACACAGTTGAAGCATTGGTAGATCAGATGCACGCATAATGGTGCCCTCCAGCAATCAGCAGCTGGCTTCCCAGTGTGAATAGACTCTGACTACTCCCCCTACTGGCAAGAATCACACTTTATCTCATTTGTTTCTCTAAATGGCATAAGATTTGAATTTTTCTTTTGCCAAAAAATGGGTCTGAAACTCCCCCATTTTCACACTCATTCAGCACTTAGAATTTGTTTGATAAAATCACCCTCAAAGTGTTCAGCACCTTCCCCGATGCTTTTCCTTCAGTTTGGGTGGTCTTGGGCCAGAATTCCTAGATGTTGATGGAGGTGATTGCAATATTTCAAGGAGACTTTCAAGATTCCCTTGAAACATTTCCTCTGTCCTCCTGGGGCTAGCCATGTCGAAGCTCTAAATAGGGCTTGTTTTTGGAGCCTTATGTCAGCCAGATAGACGATGTGGCTCACCCAACAATGTGTGTTACTGTAGTCAATGCTTCGATGCTGGGGATGCTGGCCTGATTGAGTGATGTTGGTGCGCCTATCTTGCAAATGGATTTGCAGGATCTTACAGAGACGATGCTGGTGGCTCTTCTCCAGAGTTTTGAAGCGGCTGTTGTACAAAGTCCATGGATGCCTGACTTTCAGCAAGGCGAGGTGGTAAGATTGGGTAGGAGGTGAAAAATCAGGTTCATGCCCAGCTTTTCGCTGCCCCAATTGTACTTGCACTGTTTTGCACTGGTCACGAAGCTCATTTAAGTATTAACGATAGGTTTACATGTCATTGATGAGTCCCAGATGTTATGGTACGGACTCACTCACCTTCAGCACCTTTCCTGTCGAGGTTTTTCCCGCCGAGATTCACATATGGTCCCCACCAACGGGAACTGTCATCTGATGTTTTGAGCTGAACCTCCCCTGCCCACAAGGTCTCGCCTAGGGTGGCGATGTCAATGTCAAAATGCCTGAGCTCCCAGGAAACAATAATAGTATGTCATTCTAGTCTGTTGCTGTTGGAATTGTCCATGAGGATTCTGACATTCCATGTCCCAAATGTCATCTTAAGGGGTGGAAAGTGCCTGCACTTGAGGCCTATTCACCTGGTAAAAATATGACCTCTAGAGAATCTGTACTGAGTGAACAGATGGAGCTGTTGCCTGACAAGTCTCTGAGCCTGATGGACTTCATCCTGGGGTCTTAAAAGGTGTAGTAGGAAGTGTGTTGGTGTTAATTTTCTAAAACTCGTTTGATCCCAGAAAGGTTCCATCAGACTGGCAAGTAGCAAATACAGAAAATGGGTGCAGGAGGAGGCCATTCAGCACTTCAAGCCTGCTCCGCCATTCATTATGATCATGTCTGATCATCCAACCCAAAGCCTGCCCCTGCCTTCCCCCATACTCTTTGATCCCCTTCACCTCAAGTGCTATATCTAACTGCTTCTTGAAAAGATTCAATGCTTTGGTCTCAATTACTTTCTGTGGGAGTGAATTCCATAGGTTTACCACTCTCTGGGTGAAGAAATGTTTCCTTATCTCTGTCCTTAACCATCTACTTTGTGTCCTCAGACTGTGACCCTTGGTTGTGGACACCTCCACCATATGGAACATCCTTCTTGCATTGACTTAGTTGAATCCTGTTAGAATTTCGGAGATTTCTATGAGATCCCCTTTCACCCTTCTGAACTCAAAAATAAAACCAATGTAAATATAAATATAACCCATCTACTCAAAAGTGAGTGAGGCAGAAAGCAAGAAACTAAAAGCCAGTTAGTTTGACATTTATCATGTGGAAGGTATCAAAATCAATCATTAAGGAAATTATTGCTGGATACCTACAGAGACTCAAGGTAATTGGAAAAAGACAGCATGGTTTTGTGAAAGGAATATCAAGTTTGACCATTTTGTTGGAGTTCTTTGAAGGAGTAACATGCATGTGGGTAAAGGGGACCCTGTAGGCATGCTGTACTTATTTCCAGAAGGCATTTGATAAGATGGCACATCAAAATTTATTGCAGAAAATAAAAGCTCATGATGTACAGGGTGACATACAAATATGGTTAGAAGATTGGCTGGCAGAAAACATAAGTGGTCTTTTTCTGATTGACAGGATATGTGACTGGAGTCACATAGGGGTCAGTGCTAGGGCCTGAACTTCTTACAATTTATAGCTATGACTGAGATGAGACAAATGAAGGCATGGCAGCTCAGTTTGCAGTTGCGAAGTAGACATAAGGGGGTTGCAGACTGATAAAGATAGGTTGGGTGAGGGACCAAAATCTGGCAGATGATGTGTAATATGGGAAAATATGAAGTTATTTACTTTGGCAGGAAGAATAAAAAAGCAGAATATTACTTAAACAGAGGACAGAGTACAGGAATGAGACTGAAAATCTGGTGAACTGCTGCCGCAACAATAATCTCTCCCTCAATGGCAACAAAACGAAGGACACTGTCATCAACTTCAGGAAGCGTAAAGGAGAGCTGTCTACATCAATGAGGCGAAGTAGAAAGGGTTGAGAGCTTCACATTTTTAGGTGTCTAGATTATCAACAATCTGTCTTGGTTCCCCTATATTGAGAAAACCTACCAACGTCTCTACTTTCTCAGAAGACTAAGGAAATTTGACATGTCAGCTACCACTCTCACCAACTTTTATAGATGCACCACAGAAAGCATTCTTTCTGGTTGTATCACAGCTTGAAATGGCTCCTGTGCTGCCCAAGATTGCAAGGAACTACAAAAATGTAGCCCAATCCATCATGCAAAACAGCCTCCCATCCATTGACTCTGTCTACACTTCCCGCTGCCTTGGCAAAGCAGACTGCATAATTAAGGTCCCCATGCACTCCACACATTCTCTCTTCCACCTTCTTCCGTCAGGAAAAAGATACAAAAGTCTGAGGTTACATACCAACTGACTCAACGGCTTCTTCCGTACTGCTGTCAGATTTCTGAATGGACTTGCCTTGCATTCAGTTGATCTTTCTCTACACCCTAGCTATGGCTGTAACACTACATTCTGCACCCTCTCGTTTCCTTCTCTATGAACAGTATGTTTTGTCTGTATAGTGCACAAGAAACAATACTTTTCACTGTATGTTAATACATGTGACAATAATAAATGAAATCAAATCAAAGCTGCAGAATTCTGAGGTGCAGAGGGATCTAGGTATTCTAGTGCATGAGTCACAAATATTTGCAGCAACAGCAATTAATTAAAAAGGCTAATGGAATGCTATCCTTTACTATGAGAGGAATTGAACATAAAAGTAAAATGCTTCAATTATATAGGGTATTGGTGAAATCACACCTTGAGCAGTTTTGGTCTCCTTGCTTAAAGAAGGATGTAAATGCATTGGAGATGGTTCAGATGAGATTTGCTGGACTAATATCTGGAATGAGCGGGTTATCTTACGAGGTAAGGTTAGACAGACTGGGTTTGGTTCCACTGGAGTTAGAAGAGAATGGGGTGACTTGATTTGAAGTATATAAAATTCTGAATGGTCTTGACAAGATGGACCTGGAAGGATGTTTCCTCTTATGGGTGGGTCCAGAACTAGGGGGAATGGTTTTAAAATTCGGGATCATCCATTTTAGGACGGAGATGCAGATAATTTTATTCCCTCAGAAGGTTGTGCGATTTGAAATTCTGCCTCAAAAGATGGAGGTGAGGTAATTGAATATTTTTAAGGCAGAGGTGGTAAGATTCTTGTTGGGCAAAGGAATCAATAGCTATCGGGGGTAGATGGGAATGTAGAACTTGGAACACAAATCGATCAGCCATGATCTTAGGAAATGGCGGAGCAGGCTTGAAGGGCTGAATGACCTAGTTCTGCTCATATTTCGCATATTCTTAACCCACTTTCAAGCAGTTAGTTTGTAGCCCTGTAGACTAGATCAAACTTAAAATATATATTCAAGTTTTTTTTAATGCGATGAGAGTTTTTGCCTCTATCAACCTGAATGCCATGATCAGAACTGTATGTAGTAGTCTAACAGTGGCTTAACTTGTGTTTTCTATAATTATAAGATTCCCTGCTCTTATATTCTATGCCTCAGCTAATAAACTGTTCTGTAGGCAATCCTAACCAACTTTTCTACATGTCCTACTACCTTCAGATGTCTATGAACATGTTCTCCAAGGTCCTGCAATTTATTCTACATTTCTCAGTATACCACTATTTATTGAGCATTCCTTTGCCTCATTTGCCCTCACCTTGCGCATTTCCTCACATTTCTCTGGATTGAATTTCATTTGACACTTATCTGCCCATCTAACTCATCCTTTACAATCTTCCTGTAATGTACAGCATTCTTCATCACTAACAACCACATGGACAGTTTTATCAACTGCAAACTTTAATCATGTCCCTGCTGTCAAGTGACACTCGAATAATAAGTCAGTATTTTTAGCAGACAATGATAATTGAAGAACAGGAAAAGATTATTAGCAAAAAAGGAGATACAGTTATCCATAGGAAATGAGGAAGCTATAAATGACAATTACTTTACACTAGCAATATGTGGTTTGATAATATGCAATGATGCCAAGTGTCTGCTTTTCTTGTCTTTTATAGATTCTATAATAGACTAATAAAAGGGTTTTCAATAATGGTATCAGAACACAGGTTTAAGTGAAACAATTGCTACAAGCTGACTGATTCAATTTTCAAAGCACAAGTGTGACTTAACTCTTAATTGTTTCAGCGGTATGGAACTTAGTTCAATTTCTTTGTCAAAGTTATAAAATGATAGTTATTTATTTATTTCTTCAGAACTTTGTATCATTGTATAAAATGTAATTTATATACTTACTTTATACTGTTGAGTTTACATAAATTTGACAGAAGAAAAAGACCTGCACTTATGCCTTTCACAATCTCATGCCGAAGTACTTTGCAACCGAAAAAGTACTTTTCAACTGTAGTCATTATTGGTACCCAATTGGTGCACAGCAAGGACTTGGGATATGCAAAATCTCTGGCAAGGGCAGAATTTAATGCCCATCCCTCAATGCCTGTGGGAAGTTGTGAATCACCTTCTTGAACCGCTGCAGTCCCTATGGTGTTGGTATACGCAGAGTTGCAAGGGAAGAAGTTACAGCATTTTGGTCCAGTGACAGTAAAGGAAAAACAATATGGTTCCTTGCCGGGATGATAAGTGACTTGGAAAGGTACTTGCCAGTGATGAAGTTCCTATATTTCTGTTGCCTTTGCTCTTGTAGTTGGCAGAAGTTGCAAGTTTGCAGGGTGCTGTTGAAGGAACCTTGGTAAATTACAGCAGCGCATTTTCCACATGGTGAGGGGAATGAAAGGTTGTTAAGGTTCTGAATGGGCTACTGCTCAAGCGGGCTTGTTTCCAATGGTGTCAAACCAAGCGTTGTTAATGCTGCACCCATCCAGGCAAGTGGAAAGTGTTCCACCATGGGCAAGATTCTCTGGTCTCACTGCCACGTGTTTCCTGCCAGTGGGGGGTGGCACATTGTTTTCTAGTGGTGGAACTCTCTGGTACTGTCGCTGTCAATGGAGATTCCCATTGACTTCACCTCATGCCGATGGTAAACCCATGGGTTGGGGTGTGCTGCCGGCGGGACCAAAGAATCCTGCCGGTGTGACTGGCCAGAGAATTCTGGCCCACATTTCTAACTTGTGCTTTGACACAACAATGGGAAGTTCTGTAAAAAAGGAACCTTGGCATGTTTGTCCACAGATTCCACAGATCTCTGAAAACAGAAGGACGTGTTGGTAGGTTGGTGAAAAAGGCAAATAGGACACTTGCCTTTATCAATCGAGGCGTAGATTAAGAAAGAAGGGAAGTCATGTTGAAGTTGTATAGAACTTTGGTGAGGCCACAGTTAGAGTACTGTGTGCAGTTCTGGTCACCACATTATGGGAAGGATGTGATTGCACTGGAGGGGGTGCAGAGGAGATTCACAGGATGCTGCCTGGGATAGAACATTTAAGTTTTGAAGAGAGATCAGATAGGCTTGGGTTGTTTTCGTTGGAGCAGAGAAGACTGAGAGAGTGACTTGATCAAGGTGCACAAGATTCTAAGGGGCATGGACAGAATCGATAGGAGCAGCTGTTCCCCTTAGTTGAAGGGTCAGTCACGAGGGGGAACAAGTCCAAGGTGAGGGGAAGGAGATTGAGGGGAGATGTAAGGAAAAACATTTTTATCCAGAGGGTAGTGATGGTCCAGAATGCGCTGCCTGGGAGAGTGGGAGAGGCACGGTGCCTCACAAACTCACAAAAAGATGACACCCTGGCCCATCATAACATTCAAGGCTATGTGCCAAGTGCTGGTAAATGGGATTAGATGGGATGTCAGGTGTTTCATGTGTGTTAGTGCAGACTCGAGAGGCCAAAGGGGCTCTTCTGAACTGCACGATTCTATGATTCTAAATACTGGACAGGCTTTGACAAGTCAGGAGGTGAGAATTCTCAGCCTTTGATCTGCTCTTGTAACCTTAGTATTAATATGGCTGGTCCAGTTAAGTTTCTGGTCAATGGTAATACCAGGATGTTGATGGTGAAATATAATGATTTCCAGATAATTCTTTCTAGTCTTCAAAACTAGTACCATGAAATTTCTTTATATACCTGAGGAGGCAGATATGTCACCTTCACTTAACGTCTCATTCAAAAGGCAACACCTTCAAGAGCGCAGTGCTTCTTATTACTGCACTACATGTTGTGCTCAAGTCCCTGGAGCTTCTTACTCGGGTGAAGAAAGTACATCAGAACCAGAACTAACATTGTGACTTACATCACGTGACTTCTAAAGAGTATTCAAAGCATTTGTGGGCATCTTTATTAAAAACAGATATTGCAAGTTTGAGTAACAAGAATAATTTTTGATGCAGAAAATGAGATTTGCTTTTTGACTGTGTTTGACCCTGCATCCCTGCTGAACTTGGCGTCTGAAGATGCAAGGGTTCCAGCATAAAATGGCAAGTGGGCAATTTAAATTGATATTAGTGTTAGACACATGTGCCAGAATAGTACCAGCATGTCTGCCCCGAGGCTCACAGAGCAGCATTCTCTGTTGGCATCAGGCAGGATCTTACGAGTCTTGGGCAGGCAAGGCGGTAAAATTCTGCAATGTGCACTACTTGAGTAGTGTGGGAACCTGGAGACATCAGCAAGGAGCTTCTAGTGGGACACGCAACCAGCATCCAGCCAATATGATTAGCAGGCCTGGGACAGTAGTCTCCAGGCCTGCTGCTGTCTTCCCCTCTGCACTGGGAGAGGTTCTCAGCAGCGGGGTTTATAATTGCCTCTGACCAATGGGGATTAGGTGTGTTCACATTGCTGCTTGGATCAGAGGCCATTGAGGCTCCTCTGGGAGGTCGAGGGCAGGGGGTTGCCCCTTGGGCAGTGCCAGCCTGGAACTCTGGCCAATGCTCGGGGAAGGTTGTCAGGAGACCAGCAATCAGGAGACTGGTGATTGTAGGGGAAGTGAGGTGAGGTGCATGCACACACATTGATCTCCTCACTGACAGATCGGCGCATGTGCAATGGCCCACTCAGCACTATCCTGCTCCACCTCCAGTGGGATAAGGCCCACCCCCCCTTTCCAATGCGAATCTATCTGAGGCATTCTGTGATGCCGGTGTTTCATGAAACTAAGTACACCCAAAAGGCAGACAGGAAATTCTCCCATTTCCCGCCCATTGGACACTTGGCTCTTTTTTGGGAGAATCCCAGCCACGAACTCTAATGCTGACCAGAAGATGCTGGTCAGTGTTTACAGACAAATATTTTGAAGGAGCTCTACCCTTTTCTCCGAGGGGATTTCCGTTTATCTGTTCTACCGTGTTCATTTTCGTTACTTTTTATTTCCCTACTAAGTATTTTTATCAGATATCTATGGAAACTCACTTTAACATCTACATGTTCTACCTTAGCAATGGTCTGCAGCTCCAATTCATTCCACATGCATTCCAACTGAAATTCCATCTTTCATATTTCTGATTCACTCACAATTGCAAATGATCTCCTAGATATTCAGCATTCCTTGAGCTGCTGTTCTCACTGGGTCTTGATCTCCACACTCAAAGCCTTGTGTTATCACATGCACACTCCTAACCTCTCTTTAACAGCACTAATTTACTCTACCCCAAAGCTGTTCTGGTCCAGAGTTTTGTTTCACCCTGCCTCTCTAACCAAGAAACTTTTTCTCTTCTTTTCAGGTATAAAGGATAGGAAGCTTCAACAAATAATGGGAATCAACACCCACCAACCTGCACCCCCACCCCTGTATCCTCGTTCCATTCACTTCCTCCGAACCACATTCCTTCTTTCACTCTCACCCCTTGCCATTGTATTCACAATACCCTGTGATATTTCCCTCTCTGACCCTAAATGATTAGTCCTTGGTTTCTCCACAAATGCCGCCAGATCTGCTGATTATCTCCAGCATCCACCATATTTTGCTTTTGACCTTATCATCTTTGTTGTGACTATCAAGCCATCAACCTTATCATTTACTTACAGGTTGTGAATTTTCAGTGTTTATCACTGACCGATTTTCAAAAAATTTACCTCCAAGTTGGTATTGGCTGCAGAATGTTTTACACATTAAAAACAGAAAATTCTGGAAATACTCAACAGATCAGACAGCAATGGTGGAGAGAAACAGAGTTAAAATTTCAGATTGTGATTGACCTTTCATCATTTCTGATATTGGGGTCGATTCTCCCAAAAACGTTCTAAGTGCTAAACCTGCAGGAAAACTGCTGTAAATCACAATTGTCTTTTCAGTGGGAGTTCACACTCAAATCTCTCGTACACTGTGCAATGAAGAAGTCACAGTCATGAATACCATTAAAAGCTTGGGGGCAGGGACCTATTCGTGCCTATAAACTTGTTAGAGTTTAGAAGAATGAGGGGAGATTTCATTGAGACGTATAAGATGATGAATGGGATGGATAGGATAGAGGTGGAAAGACTCTTCCCGCTCAAAAAAGACAGTAGGACTAGGGGGCACAGCCTCAAGATAAAAGGGGGGCGGTTTAGAACGGAGTTGAGGAGGAACTTCTTCACTCAAAGGGTGGTGAATCTCTGGAATTCTCTGCCCGTTGAAGTGGTGGAGGCTGCCTCGCTAAATATTTTTAAGACGCGGGTTGATGGGTTTTTGATAAGAGAGGGGATTAAGGGTTATGGGGAGAGGGCGGGAAAGTGGAACTGAGCAGCGACAGATCAGCCATGATCTTATTGAATGGATGGGCAGGCTCGAAGGGCTAGATGGCCTACTCCTGCTCCTATTTCTTATGTTCTTATGTGCCAGAGTCGGACAGGTCCGGGCTTCTGCACATGTGCAGTGGCCCCAAACTGTCAGCCAATTGCTGGCCAGCCTGCGATACTTGCAATGCAGCCCCCCCAACCAAATCCCAATCGCGGCTCCCGTCCATTCCAGGAGCCGCCCCGAGCCCCCTCCCGTCCCAGAGCACTCCAATCTCCAGCCCTCCAAACTCCTCCCCCACTAGCAGCCCAGCAGCGATGATTTCCCCCTCGGCAGATTCCCCCTCCATGGGAGGCAGACCCCCCAACCCCTGCAGATGCCCCCATCTCCTGGCAGACACCACCCCCGGCAAAGCCCCTCAACAGGAGACAGAACATCCCTGATGGGAGGCAGACTCCCCAAGCCCCCATCCCTATCGCTGGTCTCCTTTCAGTCCTGATCGATCGCAATGCAGAATGGCAGCAGGACCCCCCACTCTCTTGGCCCTGCCCCCTTGGCACTGTCCCATACCCGATGGACAGTGCCAGGGTGCCCCTGGGCATTTGCACTTTGCCCCTTTGCAATGCTGGGGGCACAGACTGGCACTACCAAAGTACCCATGGCCAGGGAACATTACCCACACTACCCTGGGGGGGGGTCTCTGATTGTCCAGAGGGGCCCCAAATGCTCCCCTTCATTTCAGCAGGGTCATCTTGCTCGTTCCCCGAAAGTGGGGAGCTAGTCTGAACCCCACTGGTGTGAAATTGCACTGACAGAGTGGGAGATGCTAGCGGGCCTGAAGACTTCTTTTCCAAGCCCGATAACAACATTCAAATAACATTAAAATGACTTACCTGCAGGTCCCAGCAATTTCCAGCATGATCCCGACTACACCGGATATCCGGCGCTTGGAGATGTGCTTGCGTCAGGAACGCATGTACGAGTCCCACAAATCGGCCCACACGCAATCTCCTGGCCCACCGCGCTAAAAAATTAGCGCGGCAGGTTGAGAAAATCGCCCCATTATTTCAGGCTCTAGTATGTGCAGTATTTTACTTGTATATAACTCCTGCATGTTATTGTGCTTCCAACATGATCTCAGATGATGAATCCGAAGATGTGTAGGTTAGATTTATTGGCTGTGCTAAATTGTCCCTTAGTATCCGGGGGATTAGCAAGAAAAAGACATGGGGTTCCAGAGATAGGGGCTGGATGGGATTGTTGTCAGTGCAGGCTCAATGGGTTGTACTGTAGGGATTCTACGATTCTTTGATAATGAATCATTACATATGCAGGGCAAATTCCATCACTGTCATCAAAGGAAATTAAGCAATGCTGAAGTGGGACATTCTCTGCAGCACCAAATGGAAAGGAGCAACAAATACATGTTCTGAACATTTTGCGCAAATTTTAAAAGAGCTGTGAATGAATGCATGTCCCTTTTTCCAGTATCTGGAGTGCAGACAAAAGGGAGAGCTGATTATTACCAGGTTGGACCCTTCATTGATCTTCCTCTTGCTACTCTTGAAATTAGCATCACTCTCCTTCTGATCTTATTTAGGGTTGGCAGTATACCAGTAGGAGGGAAGGAAAATATGTCAGTTACCATTAACTCAATGCCCCACCGGAATTTAAGTGTGGCAGGACTGTCTAAGGGTAGGTGGCCAAGATCACTGCTGGTGTTGGTAAGGGGACTTCCAAACAGCATTTTAACTTGGCAGAAAATATAGTCCCTAATCCCAATTTAATTGCTGCACTGCTGGAATACCAACTGATCAGAAAATATGGTGAACAGAAATTCACGTCTAAGGCTCCAGACATTAAATTGGACGACCCCCAAAAAAAGGAATGGGGATCACAGTACGCAATTAACCTGCATCTGTTCATTGCGCTGCGGGCAGTAAATTAAGTTTGTGCTGGTTGCTGTTTCCATGGTTGCTGTGTGGAGCCATCACTAGCTATGCAGTTCACCTACTGCCTGCAGCAGGATTCAATATTGCAAATGGCTAGTACTTAGGAACAGATTCCAAGTGCAAAGTAGTGCTACAAGAAGTAGTGGGAGTAGTTTGAAAATTGAATTTGTTAGATTAAAGAATGGCTGAACATCTGGGAGAGTATGCACCTTGGTACAAGAGGTAAAAGGAACAATGGACAACCTGGGGCCATTTTCACTCAAAACCTTACCGACTAATAGTGGTGGCCAAGCTGATATCTTAAACTGAAACACTGATTTAGTCTATGTTTATCACAAGATGCTATCTGGATAAAATGGTTAGAGCCAGCAACAGGCACATCGACCTGGAAACATGTTGAATAGTTGACTGCCATTAAAATGCCTGCAAGTGCTCATTGAATAGGCTGTGTGGTATTTTGTTGGCTAAATCTTCAACTAATGCCTGTTATTAATAGATGTCAGCTGTTTGATCAAAAGCTTGGCTTTAATGTTGATTTCAAATGCTATTTAAAGGGATATTATAATTTTAATGTAATTGCTTCTGGAACTTTGAAGAGTATCTCTGAAACATAGGAAGAGACGTTCCAGGATATTTCATCAGAACTTAAGCAACGTTTATTTATGTAAATTCTTTGGGAACTTCATTGAAAAAGAGCTTAATGCTCCACCTTATTGGACAAATTATAGGGGTGACCAGGAGATGGGGAATTCTTGATCATGGGCATATTGCTCAACATGTCCTTCGGTCTGGATGAGGAATACGAGAAGGTAATGATTTGGGAAGGACAGTGCAAGATTGGAGAGCGTGGAGTGATCCAGGAACAGAGTGCTTTGCCTTACAAGTACTAATTTGGGAATTTAATGTAATTAGGATCCTTTTGTTAAGTACTTCTCAATCTGTAGCTTAAAATTGTGATAAGAATTTGACTTAGAATTTTAAAACTGAAAAATAAACTGCCAACTAGTTAAGAAATCTAGTTAATAGAAAATGCTGCTAGTTGATGCATACTGGAAGTCAGTGCACAGGAAGGAAGTGCTGCTCTTTGTTCTTTTGTTTTTTTCTTTAATAGCTGGTGAGTACTGTTCTTTTTGTCTCCAAGCTAAGAGGCTGATTTGTGTTATAATCACAGTTGTTGTTAATACTGGAGAAGTAAGATCACAGAGTGAAATCTAGCTTGATACATCCTAATTTTCTTTTAGGAGCCTTGGAGAAAAGTTGGATTCATAGAAACACTCCAGTGCAACAGGAGGCCATTTGGTCCATTGAGCCTGCACAATCAGGTCCTTCATATCCCCATTATCGCACGTATTTATCTTGCTAATCCCCTGACATTAAGAAGCAATTGACCATCGCCAATCAATCTAACCTGCACATCTTTGGAGTGTGGGAGGAAGCTGGAGTACCTGGAAAAAACCCATGCAAACACTGCTTATGAACTTTTAACACAAAGAATAAAATAGTTTTTTTTTGTTTTTATTCCAATTCAATCCAATCAAGTCCAATTCAGAGTCTCAACAAGTTGAGACATTCCTGATCCAAGCTGACAAAACAGGGCTCTCACCTCCTGTCTTGGGCTTGATCTACATGATCCAAGCTGATTGGAGTAGGCATAGCTCCTCCTCCAAGGCTTGATCTCGTTTGCATCTTAGCCAAAAGGCCGAGATGCCGCTTTTAAAAATTGCTTCAAATGAAGCTGAAATGTAACCCAATAACTTCAACCAAGCACAGCATGTCCATACTATACTTGATCTTAGCCAAAAGGCAGAGGAACTATATTACACCAGATGAAAGATTGGGAAGATTTCAATACAAACACAAGAAGATGCTTCAGATTTCCATTATTCCTTTATTCCAGCAATATCTTTACCAACACATTAACCAGTGAAGAGTTATTACTAACTTGACACACAAAAGGTGGGATTTTCCAGCCACGCTTGCCCCAAGACTGGAAAATCCTGCCCGAGGTTGACAGGCCTTTGCATGGTCCTGTCCCACTTGTTACAATTCCCGTGGTGGGGAGTACAGGAAGATTCTGCCCAAAGACTTATTGCATGGGTCTGGCACAGTTGCAAACAGTTTTCTTCCAGTGAACTCCTGAGCATTTACCCTATGCTTTTTCCTCTGAGACACCCAAAAATTGAACTCCAAATTCAATCTTCCAGTAGCACCTCTGATAAATTTATTACTTTACTAAATTCTATAACTGAATATTCAGTCAACTACTGCCCCAATAGCCTTTTTAAGGTTCCTCCTCAAAGAATTGAAAATCACTGTCTTCACTCTCTGACACATGTTGAATTCACGTTTTTCTGAGTCTGTCCATGGACCACTGATGCAAGGCAACAGTAAAGTTTCTCTACTTTTTTTATTTTCCCCAAAATCTCTAAGCCTTTAAACCCATCTCTTTATCTTCAGGAGTTGTAAAACCTCATTCAACATGTATGTATGGAAACAAATCCAAAAGACTGGGGGTGGGGGGGGAGGTCTTTTCCCAAAATAATTCGAAGAGTCCAATGGGAGGTTTTCCTGCCGGTGTTTTTTTGGTGAGCTGAGTCTCAGTAATTTGCAGCACTCTGCAATGCAGAGGCCGTTAGACGATTCACACCAATGGGGGAGGGGTTGGAGTCTAAGCCTATCAGAAGGGCCAGCAGCAGAGTGCTCAAAGGCTGTCGCACATGCACCTAATCTCCCAGGTTGATGTTCTACCCACCACCCCCCCCCACAGACATTGTTGGCTTCCTGATTGCACCCCCTCCCTGATCGTCAGCATCCCGATCACCTCCCCACCCTCCGATTGCTGGCCCTGACCCTGCCCCCATTCACTGGCCTCCTGTTTATCGGCCCTGACCCACCCACCCAATCTGCGCCCTCCTGATTGGCAACCCTGACTGCTGATCGATGTTCACACAACTAGCTCCACCTCAGATGCAGAGTCCCTCCTTCTCACTCCTCCTACCCCTCCCCCCATTGACTCTGCCACAATCTATTGTCGTCCTCTTGAGGCCCCATCCCTCGGCACTGCCCAATGGGCCCTGCCCATGTGCTAGGTCAGCAGTACCAGAATGCCAGGTTGGCACTGACAAAGTCCCGGATTGGCAATGCCATGTAAACACTGTCCCCCATCCCTGCACCCGACCTCCCAGGAGGGCCTCAATGGCCTCTGGTCACACTGGCAAGGCCCCCGTTGCTTTCTACTGCATGGATGAGAATACGGACTGCAGGGTGGATGAGCAGAGTTACTAAGGTGCAATGATACTGGATGCGATTCACATGGGGAGTGTGAAAAATACAGTACAGTCAAGGTAATTTACATTGTTCTCTGCAGCTATGTGGCTGTAGAGTGTTATCTGGCTGGTGTCTGCAAAGAGCAGGGCCCTGTGTATTAATATATGTAGCTTCCAGTTCATGCAAATACACCACACTGCAAGTCTGACCAAAATCTTAATTTGGTTGTCAGCATAATTTTTAGTGTATTGCGGATTATTTAACAAAAGTTGTCCAATCACAAAATCACACCTAATGTTCGACAAGAGGGCAAAACATATTTGACTCCACAAGTGATCCCACAACCAACATATCGGATCTAATTTCGGCAGTCCTGCAACATTCAGTTGTTCTGTCCACAAAAAGGAATATAAATCCATCCTGACCAATTATTTCCTCTTCAGTCTACACTTGATCATCAGCAAAGTGATGGAAGGAGTCATCAATAGTGGTATCAAATGGCACTTACGCAGCAATAACTTGTTCACTGATGCTCATTTTGGGTTTGACCAGGGCTACTCAGCTCCTGACCTCATTACAGCCCCAGTACAAGCATGGCCAAAAGAACTGAAATGAAAAAGTGAGTTGAGAGTGACTGCCCTTGATATCAAGGTAGCATTTGACTGAGCGTGGCATCAAGCAGCTCTAGCAAAACTGGAGTCAATGGGACTCAGAGGGAAATCTTTCCGCTGGTTGGAGTCATACCTAGCACAAAGGAAAATGGTTGTGGTTTTTGGGGTCAATCGTCTCAGCCCCAGAATATCACTGCAGGAATTTCTCAAGCTTGTGTCATGGAGCTTGCCATCCTCAGCTGCTTCATCAATCTTCTATCATAAAGTCAGAAGTGCAATGTTTGCTGATGATTGCATAATGATAAGCACCATTTGCGATTCCTCACACAATGAAGCAGTGTGTTCCGTATGCAGCAAGACATGCACAACATTCAAGCTTGGGTTGATCAGCGGTGAGTAACATTTGCGCCAAGTGCCAGGCAATGACCATTTCCAACAAGAGAGAATCCAACCATCTCTTCTGACATTCAATGGCATTTTCGTTGTCGAATTCACCACTATCAAAGTCCTGGGGACTATCATTAATGAGAAAGTGAACTGGACAAGTCATATAAATACTGTAGCTACAAAAACTGGTCAGAGGCAGGGAACTCTGCAGAGAGTAACTCAACTCCTGACTCCCCAAAGCATATACTTAATCTACAAAGTACAAGTGAGATGGAATACCTTTCATTTGCCTGGACAAGTGCAGCTCTAACAACATTGGAGAAAAGTAACACCATCCAGGACAAAGTAGCTCATTTATTGGGCACCCATCTACCACTGTAAATATTCAGTCCTTCCACCACTCACACACTATAGCAGCAATGTGTACCATCTACAAGATGCACTGCAGCAACTCACCGAGGCTCCTCCAACAGCAAATTCAAAACCCGCAACTTCTACCACCTAGAAGGAAAATGGCAGCAGATGCATGAAAACACAATCATCTACAAGTTCTCTTCCAAGTTACACAACATCCTGAACTTGTATCGCCATCCCTCAGTTGCAAAGTCAAAATCCTGGAACTTCCCCCTCCTCCCCACAAAAAGCACCATGGATGTTATTATAGAATCATATAATCCTACTGTGCAGAAGGATGCCATTTGGCCCATCGAGTGCACTGACCACAATTCCATCCAGGCCTGATCCCCACAACCCCATGTATTCACCCTAGCTAGACCCCCTGACACTAAGAGACACCATCCCCAGCGCATTTACTAGTCCAATGACATTAACACTAGGCCTCCACCTTCCGTTGCTCATTCAGCCATCAAGTCCATGATGGCTGACAGCAGAATAATCTAGCTAGTCTCATTCCCCCACTCCATCCTTGTGCCTCTGCAATTCTATTTCCATCAAGTGCCAATTATCCCAATATTCATCCAAAATCATCCTTAGTTCCACCATTCTCATAGGCAGTGAGATCCAAGTCATTATCAGTTGCTGCATAAAAAAAAACTTCTTCACATCCCCCTTGCACCTCTCACCGCAAATCTTAAGTATGTGTCAACTAATCAGTTAATGCAAACAGCTTTTCTCTGTCCACCTTATCTAAATCTGTCATAATCTTGAATATCTTCATCAATTCTCCCCTCTACCACCATTGCTCCCACCGAGCATCGGGCAGTGCCAAGGGAGCATCAGGTAGGTCAGTGATCGGTGGGGGGCAGGGCAGGAAAATTGGGAAGACCAGCGATCGGAAGGCCGGTGATATGTGCATGCACCGACTTCCCCACTAACAGATTGGCACATGCACAATGACCCACTCAGCACAATGTTGCTGGCTTCTCAGGTGGGATGAAGCTCTGCTCCCACTTTTCAAACTGAATCTCTCTGAGGCAGTCTGTGATGAATAGTGTCAGAGATTCATTCAACTACATACACTCACAAAATGGATTAGTTTTGGTGGAGGGACACTGGCCTCTCAGAAGTTACTTCAACCAGACCTGGATCCAATACTCTAATTGTGACTTGAGCAGAGTTTTATGAAGGTTCAGCATAACTTCCCTGTGTTTGTGCTTAATATTTCTGTAGCTGGACACTCTTTCGAACCATGCAATTAAGTCAATTTTGCTTTTCCCTATCCCTTCTACTAAAATGCAGCATCTCACACTTCTGTCTATTAAATCCTATTTGCCACTTGTCTGCTCATTCTGTTGTGGTTGATATCCCTGCTGTCTGCTAGACCTCCAATTTTTGTATTATTGACAAATTTTTAAATTTCATGCTTTATTCAAATAGCCAAGTCATATACATATATCCTCCTATTCCTCAAGCCTTAATTTTGTTAACCAGCCTTTTTATGTGATACTTTGTACAAATGTTTTCTTAACATCCACTAAATTTGAGATAAAATAATTGGACCTTGAAGATCCTTCATAGATATGACCTTATGACACTGCCCTATCCTCCCTCCTCCTCATCCCTTTTATAACAACTTGTTCCATTCTGTATGGATGCTCTTCCTTCTAGTCATGTTCAATTCCCAGAGGAAACATAACCAGGCCACCAATATCTCAAAGCAACATATTACAGCTTAACATTTAAGAGGACACAATATGTATTGCAAGACTAGCCAAGCTACTCCCTGCAGAACACTAAAATTTCAGCTAAATATAGGAGGCTCCAAAAACACACAGGGCAGAATTTTGAGCCACCACTTGCAGTGTGTGGCAATGGAGTCATGACAAGGGGGCAAAATATCACAAGAGCCAAGAAACTCTTGGATTTTATCTTGGGATTTATGACGGTGAGATATCCCACAGTAAGTGCTCTGCACCAGTGCAGGGCAGAAATCCTTCACTAAAATTTCTACAGCGGCACTGTTGACCTGGCTCCTTGGAGTGTCGGCATGAAGTTGTATTTGTTTATTACACCATTAAATCATTAGCATAATGTATATTCCCTTATACTCACTATGCCTGATGTTTAACTTCTTCCCTTTTTGACACATAGCAATCTTTGTCAAAATAAGTCCGTAAATATGGGCAGAATATAACAGTATGGGGTTGCAGTGAACAAGACTAGGCAGCTCACTGTGAGTTATCCACTTGGATGGTGAAAATTCTGATTGTGTAAGACCTGAACTTCAAGTTGTCTCCTCAGTGAATGGGTCCTAAGTGAATTTGAACATGAAACAATATAGCCGCACCCATAGGATATATCAGAAGGCTAGAAATACATGAAAGGGCTTTCTTTGATACAGTCAGTTAGGTCATGGCTGATCATATGATTACTAGCCATGTAGAAGGCAAATTAATGACCCTGTGATTTTTGTTCATCCAGTTCCCATGTCTATATTTATTGGTAGCCAACCCAAAACAATAAAGCTGAAGTTTAAATATTCTTTTAATGCATGGGAGCTTAACTAGTAAAACATTAACACTATTCAAGTAAATGCGAATTCTATTACTAGCTATTTTTGTAAAATTACCTTTTTTCATGCCTGCAAAGAAAGAGCATGTTTTTAGTGTAAACAACATTTTGAAACTTGAAAATGAAAAGGCCAACGCTCAGAATAAGATAATTCTTCAGTGCAGGAAAGCAATTTTGTTGATGGAAATTAATCTGGAAGTATATGGCACACAAACAAATCTTCTTGCTCCCAGTAAAGCAAAAGATAAGCCATTCAACATAATCACCACCAAGTTGGATGAATATGTCAAATCTAAACTCCTAAATTTGGAACTAGAAACTAGTTAAGTAGTGTAACAGTTGTTGAACAAATTGTAGCACTGGACAATATAACATTACACTACAACTTTGGTAAAGACTTGTATTGTGCCGTATGAGAGAAACTTGGGCTACAGTCTCAAGTTTTACCATTAACTTTAAAAAGAAATTCAAACTCTCTGGGCGCAAACTTACAAAAAAAATTATAAGTTCCGAACAAACAAGAAAGCAAGAAAGTTTCAGACCTGTTTTTTGGGCAAATTTGAAAATGTAATGTTTGGACACTCTGGAGGCCATTTTTCAGCCTTGCTGCTCCTGCTGCAGATGGCATTGATCCCGGAAGATAGTGTGCAGGCCCAAAAATTGATTTTGTGCCCAACACCAGAAGATTTGGATTAACCTAATCCCTTTCTAATAGCACAAACTAGTTAATGCTCAAGAAGGGCATGAGGCTGACTAGTCAATTTAAAATAGCATTTAAATATGCTTAACCTGTTCAATGCTGGATTGTCCCAGCTCCCAGGACCTTCTGAACTTTGAGCACGGTACAAGACTGACAAGAACAACCACTGGTCTCCAAAAGCAGAGACCAGTGCATTGGCAGGCTGGAAGGCTCAGAGGCCATTTAAGCCTCCAGGTGGTTGGGGATATGGCTGGGCAGCGCCCCTCTGGCAATGCCCACCTGACACATTCTGCCAACACCAGTCGGGGATGCCAGGAACAGTGCAAAGGGTGGAGCCTGAGTCGGGGTGGGGACTGAGGGGGTGGCAATGATTGGGGGGCTATGATGGGGTGATATGATGGTGGGCTATGATGGGGGTGCGATGCAGGGGAGTCACGGAAGGTGTTCATGCAGGGATGGAGCACAAATAGGGGACATGTCAGTGGTCATGATGGGTGACATGTCAGGGGTCATCAAGGGGCCAACCCATATCAGGGATGGGGTAGGGAAATATGCTATCAATGAGGGGAAGATCCTGGTGTCTGTGGGGTAAGGGAAGGATCTCCCAGTGCATGTGAAGATTGGGACGCCCTTGCAAAATGGCGCCCAACTGCTTTGCAACTGGGCTCACTGGCATGCTTAACTGCACTCCACTTCCAGGACAGGATGGACACTGACCCTTGCTGCCAGAACAAGCTCATTCATTTTCTTGGTAAGGTAATGTTAGGGATCTAGAGGGGTATACAGCTTGTAGGAAGGAACTTAAGAAGGAAATTAGGAGAGCCAGAAGGGGTCATGAGGAGACCTTGGCAGGTAAGATTAAGGAAAACCCTAAGGCGTCCTACAAATACGTGAAGAATAAAAGGATGAGATGTGAAGGAATAGGACCTATAAAATGTGACGGTGGGAAAGTTTGTATAGAACTGGTAGAAATAGCAGAGGTGCTCAATGAATACTTTACTTCAGTATTCACGGTGGAAAAAGATCTTGGTGGTTGTAGTGCAGGCTTGCGACGGACTGAAAAGCTTGAGTGTGTGGACATTAAGAAAGAGGATGTGTTGGAGCTTTTGAATAGCATCAAGATAGATAAGTCGCTGGGACTGGATGGGATGTATCCCAGGTTACTGTGGGAGGCAAGGGAAGAGATTGCAGAGCCTCTGGCGATGATCTTTGCATCAGCGATGGAGATGGGAGAGGTTCCGGAGGATTGGAGGATTGTGGATGTGCTTCCTATATTCAAGAAAGGGAATAGAGATAGCCCAGGAAATTATCAACCGGTGAGTCTAACCTCAGTGGTTGGTAAGTTGATGGAAAAGATCCTGAGAGACAGGATTTATAAACATTTAGAGAAGTATAGTATGACCAAAAGTAGTCAACACGGCTTTGTCAAAGGCAAATCGTGTCTTATGAGTCTGGTTGAGTTTTTTGAAAATGTGACTAAACACATTGACGAAGGAAGAGCGGTGGATGTGGTTTATATGGACTTCAGTAACGTGTTCGATAAGGTCTCCCATGCAAGGCTTCTTGAGAAAGTGAGGGGGCATGGGATCCAAGGGAACATTGCTTTGTGGATCCAGAACTGGCTTGCCCGCAGAAGGCAGAGAGTGGTTGTAGATGGGTCTTTTTCTGCATGGAGGTCGGTCACCAGTGGAGTGCCTCAGGGATATGTTCTGGGACCTTGCTGTTTGTGATTTTTATAAATGACCTGGATGAGGAAGTGAAGGGTTGGGTTGGTAAGTTTGCCGATGACACGAAGGTCAGAGTAGTTTGGAGGGATATCGGAAGTAGCCGCATGACATAGATAGGATGCAAGACTAGGCGCAGAAGTGGCAGATGGAATGCAACCCGAATAAATGTGTAGTGGTACATTTTGGCAGGTCAAATAGGATGACGGAATATAATATTTAAGGGTAAGACTCTTAGCAGTGTGGAAGATCAGAAGGATCTTGGCGTCCGGGTTCATAGGACTCTCAAATCGGCTTCACAGGTAGAGGATGTGGTTAAGAAGGCATATGGCGTACTGGCCTTCATCAATCAAGGAACTGAGTTTAGGAGTCGGGAGATAATGCTGCAGTTGTGTAAGACCCTGATCAGACCCCACTTGAAGCACTGTGCTCAGTTCTGGTCGCCTCAGTACAGGAAGGATGTGGAAGCCATTGAAAGGGTGCAGAGGAGATTTACAAGGATGTTACCTGGATTGGGTGGCATGCCTTATGAGGATAGGTTGCGAGAGCTCGATCCTTTCTCCTTAGAGAGACGAAGGATGAGAGGGGACCTGACAGAGGTGTATAAGATAATGAGAGGTATTGATCAGGTGGACTCTCAGAGGCTTTTCCCCAGGGCTGAAATGGCTGTCGCAAGAGGACACAGGTTTAAGTGCTGGGGTGTAGGTACAAAGGAGATGTCAGGGGTAAGTTTTCACTCAGAGGGTGGTGGGTAAGTGGAATCGGCTGCCATCGGTGGTGGTGGAGGCAAATTCGTTAGGGTCTTTTAAGAGACTTCTGGATGAGTACATGGGACTTAATGGGATTGAGGGTTATAGGTAAGCCTAGTAGGTAGAGATGAGATTGGTGCAACTTGGGGGCCGAAAGGCCTGTTTGTGCTGTAGTTTTTCTATGATTCTTTCTGCACTGGCCGCTGGTCCACTGTGTCAATGCACCAACTGCCACTTTCCAGGCTGCCTTGCTGAGTCATCGAACATCTCGGTGCAAACAGATGGCCCTCCTCTCCTTCATAATATCCAGTTGCTGTCCCAGCTCTCCCTCCATAAACCGTGGAGCTGCTCTATGTAATGCCATCTTCCTGGTGTAACTGGCTGTGATTGCAATGTTGACACTTAAATGCAGCTGCCCTTTATTAACGGCGCACAGCTGCAGCCACTTGGGGTGAGTCAGGCACCTGGGGGCTCTTTCATTGCATTAAGTGTCAAAAGATTACGAGGTGGAGCATGCCTAAGAGGCTAGTGTGGAGAACTCCCCTTTTCTCACCGTTACGACACTTCAATATTTTTTGGGAAAATTCCACCTAGGATCTTTTGTGAGTCCTGAACTGAAGCCAAACAGTTCAAAACTTGACTCGACACCAAAACCCATAAGACCAGGAGGATTTTGTAATCCAGTTACTAAACTAGATTTGTAAAATATATTTCAGGAGGGGAAAAAAAGCATGTCCAAAACACTTTTTTTAATGAGGAAAGCAGCCTAATGTATTTGTAAATATATATTAATGGTACGATGCAATGATGATATCATGAACACTTCCTTGAACTGGCTAAGTTTGGTATTCATCTTTTTTCCTCGTGCCAACTGATACATAATACAAGTTATTATAATAGTTCCTTGTGATCCATAGTAAAGTAAATCATAGATATAGAATCATAGAATCCCTACTGTACAGAAGGATGCCGTTCGGCCCATCGAGCCTGCACCGATTCTCTGACAACAATCCCACCCTGGCCCTATCTCTGTAACAGTATTTACCTCGCTAATCCTCTTAATCTACAGTTCTTGGCACAATTTAGCATGCTCAATCAACCTAATGCACTTCTTTTAAGTTTGGGAGGAAAGTGGAGCACCCGGAGGAAACCTGCACAAACAAGAGGAGAATGTGCAAACTCCACACACACCATCACTCAAGGCCGGAATTGAACCCAGATCCTTGGTACTGTGAGGCAGAGTGCTAACCATGGAATAAACAGTTTCATAAGGTCTGCTTCCAGCATTTGGCAAGAGTAATACAGAAATAAATCTGCCCCCACAAAATCTACTGTAAAGAAATGAATTATAAATCACTAAACATCAAATTTAACAAAAAAAGACTAAATCCTACTTAATAACAACTTTCTTCAGTGCCAAGTTATATTGTCTCAACATAAATGTTAATGCTGTACCATGAGAAGACTAACAAGACATAATTTGTAGCATTTTAGATGGAGTGTGACAAACTCTATCCATTCAGTACAATTCTGGCAAAACTGATAACTAATTGTATATGAGTAAAACCTTGTGCATATTCATATTCATAATCCAGCTGAAGAAAATTTCAAACGGTTTAGAACTCCATCTGACAGTGATATGTTTTAAAGTTAATCCACCAATTCATCCATTTTACCACCTGGTTTCATGAGTTGCAAATACATCATATTCATCCCTCTACATATCTACAAAATGTATTTTAAGTTATAAATTTCAAAATGATTAATGTAAATAAAACTCCATTCCATTCTTATCTTCTTTGACCCAATCAAAATACCCTTAGTGCATTGTTACTATTTTCAAATCATTGCACGAACAGAATTATCTCTGCTATAAAAATCAAAGATTAAAATAGTACATATTAGAAAAAGTATGATATAAATAAGATATTTTGAGCCAGGACTGAGTTAAAACTGGTTCTGTGCCCCATTCGAGAAATGCTGCAGTTTATTTAGTAACATATTATTAACTGGAAATATTTATTATTTAGGAATACAGGATTTAGGAATAACAGGATTAGCCCTTGCAACCCCTCAAAAAGCTCTGCCAATCAATACATCCATGACTGATCTTCGGCCTCAACTCCACATTCTTGTCTGCTTCCCATATCGCTTGTTTCCCAAAGAAACAAAAAAAAGTCTATCTCAGCCTTAAATATATTCGACAATAGAACATTTTCACTTCTATGGGATAGAAAAATCGAAAGATACAGAAACATTTTGAAGAAAATTCTTCTCACATCGAATCAATCAACTCTTTATCTTGACACTGTGCCCTGGGGTTCAAGATTTCTCTGTCAGGGAAACAACCTCTTATTTACTGTGTCAAGCTTCTTCAGAATCTTGTTTGTTTCAATAAGATCAACTCTTGTTCTTCTACGCTCCAAAGAGTATAGGCCAAACTACTATTTTTCTCCAGTTTTACTCCATTTGAAATGCTGATAAATCATATGTAGTAAGAAAAAGACTTAACCATATTTAATAAATTATGTAGTGGGGCAAGACTTCTGAGAAGATATTTTGTTCAGGTTGAAAGGCAAGGATGATATCGTAGGAAACTAAATACTTATTTCCTGTAATAATTTATTTTTCATTGTTTTACTGAACTGAAGCATCCGAAGGGAGCTAAACAAACTGTCCAAAGGCTGCAAAGAACATGGTTAGATGCAATAAACCTGCTTCAATATTTGCTTCAATACAACTTTAGAACACCACCTCCTACGGTGTGATATTTTCATTCTTGAGACTATTCTGAACTCGATTGACTTGAGTCTCAAGGGAAGTTTCTGTGATGGATTCAGGGACCCACAAAGGAGGTTGTTCTTATCCAACACCAGTCACTTATTTAAAGCTGGTAGGCTTCCTGCATGGTGTGGGCCTCCCAGCACCACAATGCCAGCGACGACAAGATGAAGCCACTTAAAGGCCTCTTCGTTGCTTTGTTGGAAACCTATTCCATAACCAGGAGATTATTTGCAGGATGGTGCAGTGCAAAAAGTTAAAAATAAAGATGTTGAAATCCACACATGATATTTGATATTTCATTGATCGTGAGCAAATAGAATGCCATGTCATGGGAGAGGGTATATTTACTGAAGAGGCTACAGAGTATAATGAATGATATAGATCCTAGTAAAGGATCCTAGGAGACACAAGAAATAATTTTTTTCTATTTTTAGCAGAATTAAAATGTAGATCTTTCACCCACCACTCCCATAGCCCCCATGATGTATTTTGCAAATAGGTGGGTGTGATGATTGAAGCTAAACTCCTCCCCAAAAGGACAGAAAAAATTACCAAAAATTTTGCTTGCTGGACCATATTTCCACTTTTGCTACCAGAGATTTACATGATTTGAAGCCTCAAAACATTTCTCCTCCACAATAGCCATATGACTAGAGATACCTAAAGAGAAATTTTTAATTTTTTAAGCTACTGTTTTTCATATCGTATGAAACTAAATGCTCCATATCAGATCCATTTTGTATAATTGTCTAAGACAGTTATTTATGATCCTAGGTAGTTTTTAAAAGAAGTTTTTTAACAACCAAAATATTTGTTTCCATGACAACGTTCATTATTTCAAATATAAAAAGAACAATGGTGCCTTAGCTTTAAAACCCCTAAGCTAATCCCAATTGCCTGCATTTGGCCCAAATCCCTCCATACCCATTGTACCCATGTAACTATCTAAATGCTTTTTAAAAGATAAAATCGTACCCACCTCTACTACTACCTCTGGCAGCTTGTTTCAGACATTCACCACTCTCTGTGTGGAAAAATTGCCTCTCTGCACACTTTTGTATCTCTCCCCTCTCACCTTAAATCTATGTTCTCTAGTTTTAGACTCCCCATCCATTGGAAAAAGATATTGACTATCTACCTTGTCTATGTTCCTCATTATTTTATAGACCTCTATAAGATCATCCCTCAACCTCCTACACCCCAGACAAAAAAGTCCCAGTCTATCCAGCCTCTACTTATAACTCAATCCAACAAGTCATGGTAGCATCTTAGTAATTTTTTTCTGCACTCTTTGTAGTTTAATAATATCCTTTCTATAATAGGGTGACCAGAACTGGACACAGTACTCCAAGTGTGGCCTTACCAATGTCTCATACAATTTCAACAAGACATCCCAATTCCTGTATTGGGATGAAACCAAACATGCCGAATGTCTTCTTCACTACTCTGTCCACCTGTGACTCCACTTTCAAGGAGCTATGAACATGTATCCCTATATCTCTTTGTTCCCCAACGCCCTACCATTCACTGAGTAAGTCCTGCCCTGGTTCAACCTACCAAAATGCATCTCCTTGCATTTGTCTAAATTAAACTCCATCTGCCATTCGTCAGCCCACTGGCCCAATTGATCAATATTCCATTGCAATTGGAGATAAGCTTCTTCACTGTCCACTATGCCATCAATCTTGATGTCATCTGCAAACTTACTAACCATGCCCCCTATATTCTCATCCAAATCATTAATATAAATGACAAATAACGGTGGGCCCAGCATGATCCCTGAGACACACCGCTGGTCACAGGCCTCCAGTTTGAAAAACAACTCTCTACAACCACCCTCTGGTTTCTATCAAGAAGCCAATTTTGTATCCCATTTAGATACCTCGCCCTGGATCCCGTGAGATTTAATTTTATGCAACAACCTACCATGCCATACCTTGTCAAAGGCCTTGCTAAAGTCCATGTAGACAATATCAACTGCACTGCCCTCATCTATCTTCTTGGTTACCTCTTCAAAAAACTCAACTGAATTTGTGAGACATGATTTTCCACTCACAAAGCCATGCTGTCTCTAAGCAGTCCTTGCATCTCTAAATGCCTGTAGATCCTGTCTCTCAAAATATCTTCCAACAATTTACCCACCACAGATGTGAGGCTCACTGGCCTGTAGTTCCCAGGCTTTTCCCTGCAGCCCTTTTTAAACAAAGGCACAACATTTGCCACTGTCCAATCTTCAGGCACCTCACCCATGACTATCGATGATTCTAATATCTCGGCTAGGGGACCTGCAATTTCCTCCCTAGCCTCTCATAACATTCTGGGATATACTTAGAATCATAGAGTCATAGAAACCCTACAGTGCAGAAAGAGGCCATTTGGCCCATCGAGTTTGCACCAAGCACAATCCCACCCAGGCTTTACCCCCATATCCCAACATATTTATCCACTAATCCCTCTAACCTACACATCATTGGACACTAAGTGGCAACGTAGCATGGCCCATCCACTTAACCCGCACATCTTTGAACTGTGGGAGGAAACTGGAGCACCCGGAGGAAACCCACGTTCCACACGTGCTCCAAATGCCCTCCAGCCTCCAAACTCTCCTTTCCATCCCTCTCATGTCTAAACTATCCCCCTTATCCTACAAATTCCTCCATCTATTCTTTCTGTGTCCAAACTATCCCCCCTGCCTACAAACCCTCCAGTCTATCTCTCCTGTATCTAAGCTCTTCCCCACTCCTCCCTGCCCTCCAGGCCTGGGCCCTGCTGACCTTCCAGGCCTTGGGCCTCGACAACATTTCAGGAATTGGGCTACCTGAATACTCTCTACCACAGACTTCTATCCCTCATCCCAGTCTCTCTCCCCCCACTTCCCCTCACCCCCACCACCTCACCTTCCCAATCTCTCCTGTACTGAGCCCATTGCCATGATCTGCTCTAGTTCCAACTTCAAGCCTTGAACAGATCCAACGAGAAAACATCACTTCCGGTTTTCAGCTGGCCAGGTCAGTGGGGAGGTGTAAAAGAAGAGAGGAGGTAGTGGAAAGAGAGGAGGGGGAAGGAGAACAAGAGGACGGGTTGGGAGGAGGTGAAAGGCAATGGGGGGAGAGGAACAGGTGGGGAAAGAGGGTATGATGGGAGGAGTGGGATTTGGGGGAGGAGAAGGGGGAAGAGACAGAAGTGGGGTAGGGGAAGTGGAGGATGGAGGGAAATGGGGAAGGGGAAAAGTGGAAGGCAGGGAGAGGGGAAGTAGGGGAAAGGGGGAGGGAGGAATGGGAAGAGTAGGAGAAGTAAGGGGAAGAGGGGACAGAGTGGGAGGGGATGGGCAGAGTGGAAGAGGGGAAAGGAGAAGGGATGGAGGAAGTGGTGGAAGGGGAAGATGAGTGGTGGGTGAAGGATGGGAGAGAGTGCAAGAAGGTGGAAGAGGGAGAGAGAAAACTGCTGCAATCTGCAGGGCAGGAAATGGGGTGTTTTTTTCTGGTTTGGATTTTTACACATCAAGATAAATGCAAAGGACTGAAAAATCTTTGTGCCAGGAGTTTTTTATCTCATTGGTTGTGAGGCCCACCACTCGCACAACTGAAAAATCCTTACCATCATTTCAGATACCCAGGTGAGGATTTTTCCCACAGGCTTCAAGATTTTGATGCTAGTGTTAAATAGATGTCAGAAGCCTGCATTGTGAGGAAAGCGGTCTGTGATTTTCTCTAAATTTTTAAAACCCATTTTAAGACTCATGGCCTTTGACCAAGCTTTTGGTCATATCATCCAATTCTAATTATATGGAGGAAAATTGTTTAGGAGGGAGCAAAATTCAAAAGAGAAAAGTGCTCCATCAAAACAGCATCTGATTTTTCTAAAGTTAATTCAGATTTATGATGTTTGAAGCTAGCAAAATTTATAAATATGGAAAATAAACTCGATGATCATTTTTAGTGATGTTGCTTATCACAAATGTTTGGACACTACGGTTGAGGCAATTGAATACAGTGGTGTCAGTTCTGATACATGTCATGTTAAATCATAGCTAAATTATTGGTTTTCAGTGTAACTGATGTCACATAATTGCTAAATGGTTGCTTTTAAGTGTAATTGATGTTTAATGAAAACTAATTGATTGTTTTTGAATACAATTGACTCAAATGACTGCAAGCGTACGCTGTTGAACTCAAATGATTTCAAACTTTTTTGATGAGATAGATAGTTTGTCAACTTAATCTTTGCTTCCTGTTTGTTAACCAATCCTCTATCCATGTGAATATATTACCACAAATTCCATGAGCCCTTATTTTGCCTGTTAACCATTTGTGTGGCACTTTAGTGAATGTCTTTGAAAAGTTAAGTATGCAACATGTACTAGCTCCCCTTTATGTATCCATCTATTTACATCTTCAAAAAAGTCTAATAAATTTGTCAAGCATAATTTTCTTTTCATAAAACAATACTGACTGTCTGATTATACAATGATTTTGTCAGTGCATTGTAAAGACTTAATAATAATAATGAGCATTTGCTCAACAACTTATGTCAGGCCTCTGGATCCCATTTTCTACGTTCTTCCTTTTTTGAATAATGGTATTGTATTTGCTATTTTCCAATTCTCGTTAACACTTCAATGAAGTTACTGTGAAAATCCCCTCATCGCTACATTCTGGTGCCTGTTCAGGAACACTGAGGGAGAATGTAACATGGCCAATGCACCTAGCCAATATGTCTTTCGGACTGTGGGAGGAAACCGGAGCACCCGGAAGAAACACATGCAGACATGGGGAGAACGTGCAGATTCCACACAGACAGTGACCCAAGCCAAGAATTGAACCCGAGTCCCTTGCGCTGTGAGGCAGCAGTGCTGATCACTGTACCACTGTTCCGCCTTTCCAGTACATCCACCATCTCTGAAGTTTACCTCTTTTAGGATACCAGGCCTTGGGGATTTGTTGGCTTTTAACTTTATTCCATTCTTAAAGTTACAAAGCCAATATGCAGTGTTGACAGGGCAATCCCTTAATCCATCTTCTTGCTTGCTTCAAAAAACAATTCAAATTCAAATTGAATCCATCATGGTCCACGTAACAGAGACATACAAGATCCAAACTGACAAGAAAAGGCAGTGCACCTGATCTTGGCTCTTTGTGACACTTGATCTTAGCCAAAAGGCTGAGAGCCTTCATAACAATGGTTTCACTCCTGATAAGTGAGTAGCCCCTTGTGTTTCTCTAATAGTTTTTCTCTACTCTACTAATGACGCTAAGCTCCTCACTTGTATTAGCTCCAGATTACCCTCTACTTCTGCTATCTATTTTGTAGACATTTGAGAAGACAGACACAAAATATTTGTTCAACGTCTCTGTCATTTTCACATTTTCTGCTTCTAAGGGACCAATACTTATGTTAGCTGCTCTCCTTTTCATATATTTGTAAAAGCTTTTACAGTGCGTTTTCTTACACCTGGGTAATATAAACCCATATTCTAATGTTTTACTTTTTAATGGACCTTTTGGTGGCCCTTTGCTAATTTCTAAAACTCATTCAAACTGCTGGATTACAACTATTTTTCACAAAATTGTAAGACTCTTCTTTTATTCTAGTATTATCCTTAACATTCCATGGGCATTTTTTAAGTCTAATATTTCTCTTTCACATTCGAGTGTGATGTTCTCAAAATGAATGTGGAATTCAATTGTACATAATCACTTATTCCCAGAAATTACTATGAGTTTAATAATTAATCATGGGCAGGATTTCCTCTCCACAGTCTAAGTGCAGTGGTGGGTGGTAAAAGTGGTGTTTTACCATGGCTGTAATGACGTCAGATCATCCACATTAATGTACATCTGCAGGAAGGGCATTGAATTTTGTGGGCCGCCCATCCCACTGTGACCTAATCAGATTATCTTTCATCGGATCACATCCATGCATTACTGTCTGGAGCCTGGGACTGCTAGAAGAAAGAGATGGTCCCCAAAGCTAAGAGTCAAATCTCCAAGTTAAGTGACAGGGCACTGGGACTACTTCTGGTGCCTTGTAGGAATGCTGCAACACTGGGAGAAGGAGGTCCACACCCCTTTGTCAGTGTATATTACTACTCACAGTGTGTGGCAATTACCTTGCTAAAAAAAATGCTAGTTAAATACATGGCATTGTTATACTACAAATAGAGAGAGCTGAAAAACTTTGGAGTGAAGAGTTCAGCTCATGACCAATGTCATCTGTGACCTCTAAATGATGTTACTCATGGTATTAAGTTTGCACAGATATACACCCCTGCTCGAATGGAATTTCACATTGGCCTTAAGTCCCAAACTCCACCTAAACAGCCTTACAATCTGAGTCGCCTTTCGGAAATGCCTCCATGCCCTTTCACATGGCATGAAGGGGTTTCAGGTATGGGTTGCCGCTGCAGACCCCTCGCTTCCTTGCCCTCATCCATCACCTCGATGGGCCTTATTACCACCCAACGGCAGTAAGGGTTCCTCAATGAAGGAGAAACATCAGAGACCAGGGGCAGAGGCTGTTGCATGCAGGAGATCCATACAACCAGGGATGCAATGGTTCAAGGACTCCCAAGAAAGCTCCCTTTTTGCAGTCTTGTGGGCTGCGCATATAGGTTGTTTAAGGCTGCAATCCCGTTTTAGTTTGTTTGAAAAATCTTTTGTTACAATTTTGTTTGCACTTCAGACCAAGTTCTAGTCCAGAGGGATTTTGGAAGGAGGAGGACCTCCTCGTGAACCTGTACCTGGGCCTGGCCAAACTTGCATTTAACAGGTCCAGGCAGCAGGTGATCAAGGGGGTTGTCCAACCTGACTGTCTGCCCCTCTAACGAGGCTACATTTGCAGTTGGGTATCCTGCAGTAGCACCTTGCAGTGTTCACAGGTACCGTTGAGGCCTTCCATGCCCACTGGGCACCACTTGGACTGGGATGCCTTATCGATGCCTTTAATCACTTTTTGGTTCAATGTTTTAAGTTTAATTTATGATTTGTTTTTGTTTAGATTAGTATCCCTTTAGGAGGCTGCTCCTTTTATTTTGTCCCCCAGTTTAATTTAGTTTAGTTGTTTAACACAAAAGAGTTGAAAAGTACTTATTGTAGGTTAGTAGCTCTGAGGAAGTGTCTTACAATAAACTAGCTTGAACCTAAAGACCAGTCTGGAGTGATTCTTCCACCACTGCCACTGAATGTGAGTAACAAGCTCACTAGAGCGACTTGGGAGAAAATGGCCTATGTGATCATGCTAACTCAGCCCAGAAGTGATCAGATATCCAATGCAGGAAGGGGATGAATAAGCCCACCTGTTTCACCAGGGTGACTTTTGTCTCACTCTCAATTCACATTTTCACAAGCCCATCAGGCAATTGCAGCCTGACTGTCCATGGAGATCCAAAACATCACTCATTCTCTTACCCACCTTGATATTTCCATCTGGTTTCACATCATGTGTAGCTTATGTCCTCAGCCCTTGCCCAACCAAGTGAGAACCCTGCACCAGCTCATCATTCAGCCAACGATACTGTGGATGGGAACAGCCCAGTCACCCATTGTAACTGACTCTAACACACCAGTGTTAACAAGTCATACTAATTTTTATTCGACCATGGGAGGTATGGCACCACTCTTGCTTCGAGACTTTTTGGTTGGCTATTGGGTTTTATCTTCAGTTTCAGTTGAACTCCCTTCATTGAGCCATGTATATCTTTAATTACATTCTTGTATTTATCTAGAAGGTGCTGTAGGTTGTTTTGGCATCAACTAATCTGTTGACAATACTCCAGTTAAGCCTTATCCTCTCTAACCATGATCTCCTAAATAGAACCAGAAAATGACCACGCACCACATGGAGAGGCAATTCTGCTGTTTGTCCATTCCCTACTCAGCCTCTGCATTGAGCATGATGTAATCTTTTAATGGTATAATCTCTTCCGTATACGAACTTAAAATCACATCTGCTGGTTGTAAAGGAGGATGCTTCAGCTTTTGCTGGTCTGTAGTCTCAGGAATTAAAGATACAGCAGCACCAGAATCAACCTCCATCTTACTAGGTTATCCACTTAACTTCAGAATCACCCAGAATCTATGTGATTCATGCTATATGGCTAAGACATTTAATTTGAGCTCACCATCTTTTTTCTGGACATTCGCTTCTTCACAGTTGAAATTCTTTTCTTCCATGTTGTCACTTATTTTTGTAGAATACAACTTGTTCTTTTTCTTGAAAGTACCTAGATTCTTCTTCTGAATATTTTTCTCAGGGAAGCTGGTATAGCCCAACAGGTTTTTGCAATGTGACCCATTTTGCAACAATTCTTGCATTGACTACCCTTGCTCCAGCATTCACTCGCTGATCCAATTTGGCCTATAACATGCTTGTTGTTCTTTTGGGCAGTTCCCAACTGCATTAAATTGTGAAGCCTTTTAGAAGCCAGTTTAATCAACACTGCAATTTTTACTACTACCTTTAAAATCAAAGCATATTCAGTGAGCAATTTATTTTGGATAGCCTCATTTTGTAGACCACAAACTAAACTATCTCAAAGAGAATTTTCTAATGTTTCACCAAATTCAACATTTTTATAGTTGTCACAGGCTGACCAACGCTTTCATCTTCTACTTGATTCCTTCGGTGGAACCTCAATCATTCCGTAATGATCAGCGGCTTTCAAGAGTAATGTTCTTCAAGGACCTTTGTCAAGGCATCATAAGGTTTGGTTCCTGGTTTTGCTAGATGAACTAAGCTCTGGAGCAAATTAAATGTTTTATATCCTATTGTACTGAGAAAATCTGGTACAAGCAACTTATTTTCAATTTTACTCACTCGTACAAAGTACTGAAAAAATTTGAACTCAATGATTCATTATCTTCTTGAAAGGGCCCATGGATCCTAACTGGCCTGTCATTTATTTTGCAGGCACAAGCAATTGTAGACTGTTGAGCATATTTTTTACTGTCTTCCCAGTACTCCCTTTTCTACTCTGGAGACCATTAACTTGATGTATTTTTTTCAAGCAACCCCAACTGCACAGCAAAGCATACAGTTATTGCTTCTCCGCAACTTTCTAATATTCAACCCAAAATGATTTTTTCTTAGGATCTTTCCTCAATGTTCTTGATGAAACAAAATCCTGGATCGCTGCCAATTTTCTTTCTGTAATGTCCTAACTATATTAGGGACTGTGGGTTTAACACAGAAAGATTTGTTTTGCACATGTAGATTCAAACTACGCACAACAGGTTTTATTGAAAGAGATGTCCTCAGCTCTGCACAAAGTATGAAACTGAAAATAAAACAACAGCCTCTATAAACATCCTCATAGCATCACCATCAAATCACATGATCAGCTCTTAAAGAAACCTGTAAACCATTTAAATATATAACATGGGATGAAGTGTCTCAGAGGGCTGAGTCGGTGGTGTCGACAGTGAGACCCTGGGGGAAGAACTCAGCATACTGGTGGTATGAGGGAATATTCACAGTGAGAGGGGCAAGTTCAGGGTGAAACTGTGATCTGTGAAAATCTCATCAGGTGGGTCATGAAGGGTAAACAAGACAGGTGGGGCAGGGTAGGCATGGGGATGGTAACAGATGTTAGCTAAGAGGGCAGGGAAATATGTCATTGTGCATCATTATGTGGTCTAGGGTAATTAGTGAGGTTCAAGGGTGATAGAAGGCTGAAGAATGGTGATTCTATGGTGATGGAAGTTGGTAGGTGATAGGGGGAAGGCAGATGTTGGTGGAGAATGTCTGAAAAGTTACATTTTCTCAAGGCTGTTCTTGACAACACATTTGCACTGTGAAACCCTGAAATGGGTGAACGGACTTTTAAGATGGGTGAAATTCAAGGTTAGCACATGAGGCCAACTAAAAGGACACCCTAACTATTATGAGACAATTGGATATCAAAGCTGCGCACTTGTGTTTTCATCTTGATGGTGAAGCCTGCATTGTAGCAGGTTTGTTCCTGTTCCATGGGTCACATAATATCAAGTTCCCAGCAAGGTATGAAACTGCTTTTTGTGCTCTGCCATTTGCCATCGTCTGCCGTGACAGGCAGGGTTGAGGGAGGGCTGCCTCCAAGAGACACAATTGCTGGAAAGCTGTTAACTCATGACTCTAAACCTCCATCCTCCAGAATGAATGGTCATACTTGACAAGGGATCATGCGGTCAGTTTTCTATGCTGCTAAGGCAATGGCCTTTCTATAGGGTTTTGAAGATGGTGGAGACAAACAGGAAGGTGTTCACATGAGGCTTCTTACACATGGTTGTCATCATCGTAGTCAAAGAGCAATGTCTCCATATGCATTCATGTATGGATGGGAGGAGCACGCATCTCTGGTCCTTCAGGATGCCCTTCACCTGGAAGAGGTGAGTGTGCTATATCTAAATGGGGGCCCATGTGAAGAGTTTAACAGTTGGCTGTTGGCTTTGAGGGAAACCTGTAAAGGATATGTTCACTAAATATTTCACTTCAGATCGTTCGCACGTCCGTTGAGGCATCAATGATGCAGACTACAGGCAGCCCTGCCTTAATGGCTCTCCTCCAGATGACGAGATGGAGGGAGGATCTGTCATTGACTGAGAAGCAAGGACCTGAGAGGCAAGGAACCTCTTTAAGAAGTCAGAAAACATGGAACACTGCAAGATCCAACAATGGGTGTACAATTGGTGGTGCTCTTATTCAGAGATGAGCAAGAGCAACAGGCAATGCCAGAGGTGCCTTTGTACATCCCGGGATATGGTTGCTCACATCTGCCATCTTCTCCAGTACAAGCTGCAGTTGCCAGGATTCTTAACCTGCAATGAATGAATGTGTTTCATGCACACATCTGACCCAAAGATTAACAACAGGGCAGGTGACCAGTTGTTATTGATTGTGTAATCCAGGCAAGACTGCCAGAAATTAATCAGAATTTTATTGTCATAAAGTCAAATTTATGATATATTTTCCACAGTATAACACTCTATATGAAGTATAAAGATAAATCCACTTTGTGGAACTGGTGCACTGAGTTAGTAAAGAGTTTAAGTTATAAAAAATAAAAATGTATGCACTAAGGCACAAATAAAAACAGTAATTTCAACATTTTGTTTTCTCCATCAGAAGACAGGAAGATATACTTCACACCATTTATTACGTATTTGACATAAGTTTATTTCTAATTTTCAATGTCAGTTTTCATTTCTTCAAAGTTAATTTGAACACTCAGGGAAATTAATGTTTGTCAAGACTTATATGCGTCAGGTGGATGTTTAGTAGGTGTTAGCTATTTAGTGAAGGACCTGATGGAAGAATGTGATTTAAATTTTCATTTGAGAGAACCACCTCTAGTCTAATAAATGACTGGCAGTAAGCTATAAGACACCAATTCAAAAGAATTCAATCTGATGTTCTCATAAGTTGCAAGGAAGAAACTTGAGTGCTAATGAATATACAGAGAATGACAGATAAAATCATTTCTGAAGCTCACAGAAAGATGTTCATTATTTTATAAATACTTCAATATTCCTCTTCAATGAAGAATGATCTGTATCAAGAAATCATTAACTTTTATGTCAAGTAGTTTTATAAATAAACAAGTTTTTTTTTTACAAATAACGGTCCATGGTAGTGTAGTTAGGGTAACAGGCAAACTCTAAAGAAATGACATCTAAACCTCAAACACAAGAGAAAACATGGTAGCAGCCGAAGGACTTTGTCAAATTTTTATGTGCACCATCAGAAACATGGTGGCAGCAGACAGAGCATAGGGATCCAGAAAAACCCCAAGAGAGGACTACAGACTTGTTTGACCTCTGAATCCTTAGAAAAAAGCAGGAAAAAAACTCACCTGAGAACAGAACATCATGGATGTTGGAGATGTAAGCAGACACACATAGCCAGAGTTCAGGCAACAGTGAGTACAGATCACAGTCAAACAACCAAATGTCTACAGCAGCAAAAGATCCAGAGCTTTAGACAACCATGGCGTCTACATTGCTACACTCAGAGATGTTCTAATGAGCACTGAAGACTCACAACAGATTCAACACTGGGACGACTGGAAGAAACAATCCTCCAGATGTAGAACAGCTTCAGATTTGCATTAAGAATAACCAGAAGGCTCATATCACTGCTTCATGCAATAGGGGCATAGCAGAGGGTGTTACTACATTTCACGGCATTAATGAGGCTTTGGGATCCTCAAGGCATTCAATTTGTACTTCAATATTTAAAAAAATTATAATTGAGCAATGGAATTTAATAAGAGAAAAAAACCAGGCAAATTCGTGGAGTCATCATAAAATTACCTGTACAGACTCTCAAAGAATTGCGACAATGGGATCCTTAAAGATGAATTAATTTGCAATTGGGATCTTGAATGAAATTTTACAGATGAGGGAAGGTTTAATTCTCACAAAGGTAGTCCAAATAAATGGTAGATTGAGCTTAGGAACAAAATCAGAATGGTTGTTGAGGGAGAAAGTGATGTCCCTTGGAGAAAAATAAGTGAAGCCAATCACTGTGTCAGATAAGAAAATGTAGTGAAGCAAAATCCCACAAAATCAATACCAAGTGTACCAATTGCCATCTTGAGATGCTGTTAGTGTGGCAGGGAAACCCTACACAAGCAGGAATAATGTCCCACAGAGGGGTTCTGAGTGTCACAGCTGTGGGAAGTTAGGATATTTAAAACAGTTGGCAGATCTCAAGTTCCTTTAACTCAGAAGAAGAAAGAAATAACAACAAAACCAAACAAAATCTAAGTGAAAGAACCAGAGGAAAAACAAACAACCTTTATAACTGAAGTTAACAAAATAATTATTGGAGCATTAAATTAGAAGTTGATGATGACCCCACAGAATTCAAACTAGGCACCAGGACAGGTGTTTCAATATTATCCAATGAAGTAAACTTGCTTAAAAATATCATATTATAAGCATCCTCCATCCAGTTGCAAGGCCCAGGAGGGAAAATGTTAAAATTAATAGACCAACATTTGGCAAGATTAAGATACAAAGATATAGAACCCTGATATGTGATAAACAAGCAGGAGTCATCATGCCTGAGCAGAAGAGCATGCTTGCAACTGAGCTCATTTATAAGGTTGATGAAATTGCTGATGAATAGTCCAGTGGAATATTCAGAAAAGAATTTCCATCTCTATTTCAGGTTTACAAAAGCTTAGACATCAGAGCACAATGAGGTTGAACACACGTAACAGTAAGTTATTATACCAACAACGTGATGTTCTAGAATGTTTCAACTGGAATTGTGTGGATTCAACTAAACAAGTCAGTCGATCGCAAATCGAACCAATGACATCAGTGGATGAGCATCTTGCAGATGAGCAAAATGTATCCTCTTCATCCATGGAGGATATTGGATGCCAACAATGGGTTTTGACAGTTGCCTCTTGACATGGAATCCAGAATGCTAACTACCTTTATCAGTCCATTTGGTAATTATTGTTTTACCTTGTTACCATTCCAAATTGCTTTTGTACCTGAGACATTCCAAGTAACAATGATGTGGTTTTTCTGGTCCATTCCACTGCTGGACCAGAGATTCACACCCAAGGTCAATGGACCTTTGGCTGGTGCATCAAATTTTAGGTCCTGCCCACTGCAACTGCAGTCACTGGCACGAAAAGAAATTCTTAGGGCATATTTGTGCATACTTTAGAAATTACAACTGACACCCAGAAAACCAAGGTCATTAAAGAGTTCACAGTGCTTAAAAGAAATTACAGATTCCAAATATACCTTGGGTTAGTCAATCAGGCAAGATAGTCAAACTTTGCAGAAATCAATGAGCCGTTATGATCGTTGTCAAGACAACGTCAACAACTATGTTGGAATGTGAACCAGCAAAATGCTTTTAACGTCTTCTAATTTCACCAGAAACTCTAGCGCACTCTGACCCAGAGTTGCCAAGAATCGTAGCAGCAGCCACATCGGGGGGCAATCCTTCCAAAAAAGTTGTAAGTGCCGAACAAACATGAAAATGGGAAAGTTTCAGACCTTTTTTGGGTGAGTTTGAAAATGCAGTCTTACGTCACTTTGTGCAAAAGATGATGCGCAATCAGTCACCCACCAGCAGAGGGAGGGGATGGAGACTAAGCTGGCCACAAAGCCGACTGCTCGCACCAGAAAGTGTGATTGCGCAAGCACATATCTCTCTGTTCTGTGCAACAGAACAAAGAGATATCTGTCAGGCACCCCACTCCCTGAGTGCACCCAGCCCCCAATTGTTGGCCTCCCTGGATGATTGAAACCCCCAACCCTGGCTCACCTGATCGCCGCCAAAACCCAGAATCCCTGGCCCACATGGTCGCTGCCCGAATCCCCCACATCCAGCCCAACTGATCGCCGCCTGAAACCCCTACTTCCGGCCCAACCAATTACCGGTTGCAAAATGATAGCTCCCCCCCTCCCTCTACGGTCATTTCCATTATGGTCCTGCCCCTCCCCAGGGTGCTAGGTTGGCAGTGTCAGGCTGGCATTGCCCAAGGAGCACTGCCCCCTGCCCCCAACCTCACGAGAGGCTTCAATAGTGATTTTTACCAGTGAGGACCTTCAGCATCAAGGCCACTAAGACAAGTGAGCTCAGATGATTGTGTCCAGGGATCACGAACCATAGTTAAATTCAATCTAAAATATATTCAAATATCGCGCCAGATATCCGAGCCCAATAAGATCGCAAGAAGTGAGAACCTGCAGTTTTGCCCCTCACGTGATCTTACTGTTCGCACTGCCCATCAATAGGCAAAATGGGAAGTAAGATCACCCTCATTATCTACCAGTTTGGGTACAATGCTGTTTCAAGTTCAAAAATATGGACAAAATGGAACAATTGAACACACCTCAAGATCTCTCACAGACACAAAGAGGTATGCAACCATTGAGAAAAAGCATTAGCTACTACGTGGCCTTCAAGAAGCACTTTGTTTATGTCATATGATTCTGGTGTCATGCAGGTGACTAGTTCACCGAGATATCTTCAATTGAATGAAGAAGCAGAAAGAGAAGTTTAAACTATCAAGGAATTGATGCAAAAGAACAAAAATATCAACTTAACACTTCTTAGATATAGAATCTCACGGCGAGTAAATGTGTTCCCTGCACCAGAATTGTTAATGGGAAGATAGCTGCGAAACAATCCCCAGCCATAGAACAGAATAGAATAGACTAGAACTTCATTGTTCACCAAAAGTGGAAATTTGTCTTTAGCTTCACCTCCAACATAACATATAATCGTACAGATATTAGTTTAAAAACTGTGAATATTTCATGCATACCTACATTCATACATTTGAGCATACATAAGTCTATATAAGTAGAAAGAATCAAGAGCTTCAAGTTTTTAGGTGTCCAAATCACCAACAACCTGTCCTGGACCCTCATGCCGACAGTATAGTTAAGAAAGCCTACCAATGCCTCTACTTTCTCAGAAGACTAAGGAAATTTAGCATATCAGCCATGACTCTCACCAACTTTTACAGATGCACCATAGAAAACATTCTTTTAGCTTGTATTACAGCTTGGTATGGCTCCTGCTTGGCCCAAGACCACAAGGAACTGCAAAAGGTTGTGAATGTCGCCTAATCCATCACATAAACCAATCTTCCATCCATTGACTCTGTCTACATTTTCCACAGTCTCAGCAGAGCAGCCAGCATAACTAAGGACTCCGCGCATCTGGGCATTCTCTCTTCCACCTTCTCCCGTCGGGAAAAAGATACAAAAATCTGAGGTCACATACTAACCAACTCAAGAACAGCTTCTTCCCAGCTGCTGTCAAACTTTTGAATGGACTTACCTTGCATTAAGTTGATTTTTCTCTACTCCCAAGCTATGATTGTAACACTACATTCGGCACTCTCTCATTTCCTTCTCTATGAATGGTATGCTTTGTCTGATAGTGTGCAAGAAACAGTACTTTTCACTGCATGTAGATACATATGACAATAATAAACCAAATCAAATCAAAATATAACATATCCATACCATAAAAACATAACACATTTCACTCCGCCATTGAAGCACTTATGAATAAGTTGAACAAATAAAATAATTAAAAACAGCAGGTTGAGTTTACATTATGTTACTTAGTAAGTTTATAGCACTGAGAATAAAAGATCTCTTGAACAGATTTTTCCTAGCAATAGATATTCCATAGCACGGGCCCAAAGGGAGCCTTTCAAATTGAGGATATAGAGAGTCAGAGCGATCACTGATGAGGGCCTGAGCTTTCCTCCTAATCACATTGTTAAATAGGTTATCAAACTGAATCTGCTGTCTACCAAAACTTTTACCTGCAGTACCTGCAATTTTGTATTTCATACTCAGGTTACCATACCAGACTGTCATATTGAAATTTTGGATGCTCTCTATCAAGTTTTTGTATATTCTCATGAAAAAATCTTGTCTCACTCCAAACTTCAGTTTTCTTATTATAAAACAGATGCTGGTGAGCATTTTTAAAATAGTCATGTTCTCTATGAATCTTAGCTTCTGGTCTATATGCGTTCCCAGATACTTGAAACACACTACAGCCTCTAACAATTGGTCATTAAGATACAGAGATTTGCATATATGCAGGCCTTTGCTTTATAAATGTGGCTGGTTTCATCTGCAAAGCACTCAATGGACACAATTTCTGAAGGGTGACAATATGTTCAAATTAATTTCCATCATTGTCATTTTATCTTTCAAAAATAGTCCCACCAAAGCCATAACATCGGCATATTCAAATTAATAGGTGTTAGTTCCCTTGATCCTCATCTCATTGTGTATTTGGAAAATAACAAAGATGTCAGGACACAGCCCTGAGGAGCAACTGTGTTTACAATAAGTTCATCAAATAAAAAGCCACCATAAAAACATGCTGAGGGCAAGAAAATCCCTGATCCAATGGATTAGACCGCAGTTCACATTCAAAGTCAACGACCTTTGTAAGAGAATATGAATTTGCATTGTGTTGATTGTTGAACTAAAATCAAAAAACAAAACAAGCACAAAAGCTTTTGCTCTTGATTAGTTATCAGATTCATGAGAGAAAGGGTAGCATCCTCAGTTCTCCCATGTGCTTTATAAGCAAATTGTAGCGAATCAAGGTAATTTGAAACAGATGATGTGAGGTGGTTAATCATGACTCTCTACGTACAGTTAGCCAATAAAGAAGTGAGAGCAACAGGTCTAAAATCATGAAGTGATTTGGCCCCTGACTTCTTCGGCACAGATATGATGGTTGATGCTTTCCAAGTATTTGGAACGGTACATCTATCCAATAAAAGTTGAAATAACTATAATTACCCCTTTGAGCTGATGAACACATTCTTTCAGTATTTTACCAATGGTCCATCAGGACCAGGACCTAAATATAGTTTAATACGGGAAAGACACAATGCAACCCTTATAACTGCGCAGGTGAATATAAAGGAATCCTATCACATACATTGTTACATTCATTTCTAAAATCAGCCACATGAAATTTTCCATAAAATTATTAACAAAAGTGGCACAGTTCACAAAGGTATCTTTGTTTTACTCCTTTGTCTATCCTTCAATTTGTTAAGCCATCTCCATGCTTGCCTTAGATTGCCTGTGCGAAACCTATGTTCTACTTTTTGTTTAAAATCAAGTTTTGCTCTCCTCATCTTGGATTTGAATTCCTTTACTTTTCCTTCTTGGAATGCTGCCGGGATAGTTTCCTGGAACAGTGTGTGTTGGAGCCGACGAGGGAGCGAGCTATCTTGGATCTGGTGCTATGTAATGAGGCGGGTAGAATTAGGGAACTTGCGGTGAAGGATCCTCTTGGGGAGAGTGATCATTGTATGGTGGAGTTCCGGTGCAGATGGAGGAGGAGAAAGTGGGTTCCCGGACACGCGTCCTTTGTTTGAACAGAGGGGAGTACGGTAGGATGAGAGAAGAATTGGCGAATGTGGACTGGGGGAGCGCGTTGGAAGGTAGGTCTGCTGAGGAGCAGTGGAGGATCTTTAAGGAGATCTTTCTTGGTGCTCAGCGGAAATTTATTCCGATGGTCAAAAAGGACCGTAGGAGGAGAGGTAATAAGCCGTGGATAACGAAGGAGGTGAAGGAAAGTGTTAAATTAAAAGCGGAGGCGTTTAGAGTAGCTAAGAGTAGTGGGCGAGAAGAGGATTGGGAGAGGTTTAAATGTCAACAAAGATTGACAAAGAAGTTGATAAAGAAGGGTAGGAGAAACTATGAAGCTGGGCTAGCGCTTAATATAAAAAAGGATAGCAAGAGTTTTTATAAATATATAAAAAGGAAGAGGCTGGCTAGGGTGAACGTTGGTCCCTTAGAGGATGAGAAGGGGGACTTAGTGGTAGGGGATGGGGATATGGCTGAGGTCTTGAATAACTTTTTTGTTTCGGTCTTCACGGAGGAGGACGTGAATAATTTGCCGGATGTTAGAGATGGAAAGGTGGTAGGACTGGAGGGTCTCGATGACATTATTGTTACTAGAGAGGTGGTGCTCGACAGACTGGAGGGGCTGATTGTGGACAAGTCCCCAGGACCAGATGGAATGCATCCGAGGGTCCTGAAAGAAATGGCGGAGGTGATAGTGGATGCCTTGGTGGTTACTTTTCAGACGTCGCTGGATTCCGGGGAAGTGCCGGAAGATTGGAAAATGGCTAATGTTACGCCGTTGTTTAAGAAGGGTGCCAGGCAAAAGGCGGGGAATTATAGGCCTGTTAGTTTAATGTCTTGTAGGTAAAATGTAAGAATCCATCATCAAGGAGGAAATAGCGAGGCATCTTGAGGGGAACTGCTTGATAGAGCAGACGCAGCACGGTTTCGTTAAAGGGAAATCGTGTCTGACAAATTTACTGGAGTTTTATGAGGATGTGTCTAGGATGGTGGATAGAGGAGAGCCGGTGGATGTGGTCTTTCTTGATTTTCAGAAGGCGTTTGACAAGGTACCTCACAAGAGGTTATTGCAGAAGGTCGGGGGCATGGAGTTGGGGGTAGGGTGTTAGCGTGGATAGAGGATTGGTTGTCAAATAGGAGGCAGAGAGGGGGGGGGGTCAATGGGTGCTATTTGGATTGGCAGATGGTGACTAGTGGAGTGCCCCAGGGGTCGGTGCTGGGGCCTCAGCTATTTACCATTTATATAGATGATCTGGAGGAGGGAACCGAGTGTAGGGTGTCGAAATTTGCTGATGACACCAAGATTGGTGGAAAGGCAAATTGTGCGGACGGTGGGGAGAGTCTACAGAAGGACCTAGATAGGCTGGGCGAATGGGCCAGGAAATGGCAAATGGAATTTAATGTTGGCAAGTGTGAGGTGGTCCACTTTGGTAGGAATAATGGTAGGAAGGATTATTACTTACGTGGAGAAAAGCTGCAGAAGGCGACGGTGCAGAGGGACCTCGGGGTCCTTGTGCATGAGTCGCAAAAACCCAGCTTGCAGGTGCAGCAGGTGGTCAGGAAGGCGAATGGGATGCTGGCCTTCATCGCGAGGGGGATTGAATATAAAAGTAGGGAGGTCTTGCTGCGGCTGTATAGGGCATTGGTGAGGCCGCAGCTGGAGTACTGTGTGCAGTTTTGGGCGCCGTACTTACACAAGGATATTTTGGCCTTGGAGGGAGTGCAGAGGAGGTTTACTAGGCTGATGCCGAAGTTGAGGGGGTTGAGCTATGAGGAGAGGCTGAATAGATTAGGCTTGTACTCGTTAGAGTTTAGAAGAATGAGGGGAGATCTCATTGAGACGTATAAGATGATGAATGGGATGGATAGGATAGAGGTGGAGAGACTCTTCCCGCTCAGAAAGGATAGTAGGACTAAGGGGCATAGCCTCAAGATAAAGGGGGTGCGGTTTAGAACAGAGTTGAGGAGGAACTTCTTCACTCAAAGGGTGGTGAATCTCTGGAATTCTCTGCCCGTTGAAGTGGTGGAGGCTGCCTCGCTAAATATTTTTAAGACGCGGGTTGATGGGTTTTTGATGAGAGAGGGGATTAAGGGTTATGGGGAGAGGGCGGGAATGTGGAACTGAGCCACGACAGATCAGCCATGATCTTATTGAATGGCGGGGCAGGCTCGAGGGGCTAGTTGGCCTACTCCTGCTCCTATTTCTTATGTTCTTATGTTCTTATATCAGTTTCACCTTTAAGAAATGCCAGCTTCCTCTCATTCAGAAACTTGTCTCAATCTTGTGATATCCAAGGTTTAGTGTGTGGAAATACCTTAACTATTTTGTTATCAATAACGGTGTCCTTGCAAAACTGGATACATGATGTTAAAGTGTCTGTCAACTCATGTGGATCACCACATCAATCAAAAAAACACATGCCAGTCAGTGACATCAAACAATCCAAGAGCTCCTCACTGCTCTTTCTTGTGCACATCTGTACTGTCTTCAGAACATGTTCTACACACTGTCTGCACATTGGTAGGTGGTGGATCACGTTATGATCTGATTTCCCAGAGGTAGTCCGTAAACTGCCTAGTATGCAACCATTATATTATCATAACATTGATCCAGAATATGAGTTGAACAAGTGGGACAAGCAATATACTGCTGCGAAGTGGGAAGGTGCACCAAGAGGGAAAGAGTCCCCAAATACAAACACTGGTTGGTCGGATGATTATGAAAGAGCACCATTAAAAATATTCACAATCTTTCAGCAGCTTCTTGAGATTATGTAAACCTTGTGGCTACAGTATTTCAAACATGGTCCAGCGAAGGTTCTACGGGTGGAATATCCATTTCATTCCAGAAACAAAGTGTGGTGACAGGTAGGTTTCATCATGGGCAACATGGCAGAAAATTGCGCCCAATTTCACATTTGGAAGCTTATTAATTATGCATTGGTGAAAGCTCTCTGTATCACAAGGTGGGACAGGCAGTGATTTGTCAACCGTGCCACTACCTAATGGAGTCGAAAGTCAGGGTGCCCATATTTAAACACTACCCAAATACACATTGTACTCAGCAGGCCAGCTGTGCAGAAAACTTCTTAATATGGCTCCAGTGAAGAAGAAAGGTGCTCTCAAGTTCAGCAATGACTACTTTGAGACCGTCATCCGCAGAGTCCGCAAGCACCAGGATATCCTCTACCATGAAGGATGCCTCAAGGAGGCCCACCAGCCTCACCTTTCCAATCTGGGTGGCAGTTGCAAGATAGGTCAAGTCATTGGCATCCACTCGAGAAACACCATCTAATGCAGGAAGAAGATAAATGTTCTCATCTGCTCCACCAGGGTAAGTCACCCTTCAGCTCATTCAAATCTCACACTCTCATAATGACACCATGCACTCAAAGGATAAAACTACTGAGGGATGTCATAATAATAGCAGAGGAGACATCAGCATTGATTGTCTCCCAGACACTTCAACATCATCAACATCTCATCTATCATGTTGCACAACTCCATTCGCAGCCCTAACTGGGGAGGGCTCAGCATACACAGCAAGCATCCATGTTCCCAATCTCTCCTCCATCTCATCTCATCATGTTCCATTCCATTTAAAGTTGAAGTTTATTTATTAGTCACAAGTAAGGCTTACATGAACACTGAAATGAAGTTACTGTGAAATTACCTTAGTCACTACAGCCCGGCACCTGTTCGGGTCAATGCACCTAACCAGCACATCTTTCAGAATGTGTGAGAAAACTGGAGCACCTGGAGGAAACTCATGCAGACACAGGGAGAACATGCAAACTCCAACCAGACAATGACCCAAGCTGGGAATCAAACCTCCACCCAGACAGTGACCCAAGCTGGGGAATCGAACCTGCAGTTCCTGGCACTGTGAAGCAACAATGCTAACCACTGTGCTACCATGTCACCCTCATTTACCTTCATGCAGACCAATCTTGCCCACAAACAGATGGCAATATTCTAAATAGGGGAAGGAAGGCAGAGGTCCAAGAGCTGTTCCATTTTGAGGAGGATGCCACTAAGTTGACAGACAAAGACAAATATCACTCCTGTGGAGAAAGGGGAGCTGCTGGAGATCAGACACACTCTGTTTAAGTTGAATGATCAGCTGTTGGAAAGGGCCGTCACTAATATGCTGGAAATGCAATGACAAGCGACTGAAAATCAGATAAAGTTGTGAAAGGCACACAACAGATTAGATGGAGGAGTCCATGCGCATTTCATCTGATATCACAGTTCTGATATGAGCTATAGGAGGGATGGTGCCCGTGTTGGAGACCTTGGTTCAGTAGGTCCTGCTGGATTTGCACTCGGACTGCACTCCATCCCTCTGAGCATCGATGAGATCCATTAATGGCTGGGTGAGGGGGAAGTACCTTGATTTATCTCCAGAAACCCCATCTTCTCAGGTGGGGAGGCAGAAACCCTTAGGCTGTCAGTAGGAGGAGGACCTGCAGCTGGAGATACCGGGACCATCCATGCAGGTGACTATGAGAGTATTCACCCAATCTGCCTCTGACCCTATCACCTCCACTTGTAGGTTGAAGAGGGTGCAGCTGCCCACAGCAAGACACCCAAAGCAGAGCGGGTCCCTCTCGATCCTGAGCCTCTGGAAGACATTCGCCAAAGTCATTAAAAACAACAGGATATAGCGTTGGGGATGCACCAAGCCAACCTGAGCTTTACTGTAGAGAGCGTCTGTCATTTCCTTGATACTTATATGTGTTGAAGAATGTCAGAAGCCACATAGGTATCCTGTGGATCCTTGGAACAATCAGCAGGCAAGAGAATTGAGCCTGGTAGTGAACTTCAGGGGCACTGGGGGGGGGGTATCGCTCCAGTCCATGGGGTGTTAGATTTTCCAACAGAATATGCCAGATATGATCCACCACATCTCTTGACAAGCCCCACAGACATGCATGGCATTGTCTTTCACTCCTCTTTAGACAGTAAAGTTTTCAGTAAATCATTGGTCATGCAAGTCACCTCCATTTTCGATTTTTCTGACCTCCTCATCCTTGTTGTCTTGCTGGAGCCCCACTGGACCATGGACCTCAGGCTGAGCTTCCTTCTAGGTTGAGTGAGCTGAAGTCGGACCCTTCTCCTCAACTGGATTACTGACATCAAGAAGATAGCACTGAGCACAGGCTCCATTATTCAATTTTCCTTCTCCCTGTAGACTGATGCAATAAAATTAATGAATACTGGGCAAGTATTGCAGACGTTCTACTCATAAACAGAGAGCCACTGTCATGCTCTGGAGCTATATCTGTGCCACTAGCCTTTTGCTGATACAGACTTGCAGCTGAGGTGCCACCTCACAAACCTAAGTATCCAAGATGCCTATCCTGATACTTGCCAATTCTATACCACACAGGTTGGAAGATGTTTGGGTGCATTAGTGAAATGTGACAGTTTTGCAGTCTTTTGAGTCAAACTACTTGTGATAGCTTCCCAAAGGTGGTCCTGCAATTTCTGATCAAGTATGCTGATTAAACCCGACTTGCACTTCAGCAAATACTAAAAATGTTCTCTAACCTGTTATCTATTTCAAATTGAGAAAGCAGATTAGAGGATTTTATTGATGATCTTGTAGGTAGGCAGCAGCTGTACATTCTTTGAAATTGCCTACATTTTCCATTCTCAAATACCTCTCTGTGAATGTTCAAGTGAAACACCAATATTGTGAAGCCAATGACTCCTACAGTTTCTCATTAATGCACTAAAAGGCAATAGCTTCAATTGCATCTTCTCAAGGAAGTCTTCCTCTTTTCTCAGCTGATTCTGTTTCAATGTTGTGCCCCTTAAGTAGTGTGAGCTTGCTCCCTGAAAGGGGCCCTTGGTTCAGCTCCTCCCACATTGTCTCAGACCCTTCCTGCGCAGATTCTATTGCACACTTACTTTGGGGTTTCAAGATGATGATGCTGCATTTTTACTTTGTGATCAGCTTCAACTCACCCCTCATCAGTGTGCTTCTTCCACATTGTCTCAGACCCCTCCTGTGCAGATTCTACTGCACACTTACTTCAGGGTTTCAAGATGATGGTGCCACATTTTTACTTTGTGATCAGTTTCAACTCACCCCTTGTCAATGTGCAGGTCCCTCCAATCTTCCTGGAACCTCAGGGTGAACAGGTAAACCTCCCTTTAGGTATTCTCCAGCCTCCCCAATAACCCTGGATCCCATTTTCATTATAGTGGACTTCCTAGCTCTCCACCTGAACTAACCACTGTTGATGTTCCTATGTCCCATGTGGACCTCACCCATCCCCAAAGCTGTGTGCACAGCCACATACAGAGGAGAACCCATCCAGAAGAGCATTTTACCTTTTCCCCTTTTACAGGCTGTGGATGTGCCACCTAGCCATGATCATCACATCTGCACATCAGTACCAAGCCAGATAACCCTACTGTCACTGACTATAAGACAATGAACACCCTCTTCACATAAAGCTATAACTTATCCACATGAGCACACAGGCTTTGCCCCTCCCTGAAGTGATACAATAACATGTGAGCATGCATAGCCCTGTTGCATGGCCCGCAAAGCCCCAGGACTCCCTCAATCTCTCACCCTAAATATGATGTGCAAAAAGCTCCAGCACTGTCTTTACTCTCATGCTGACCTCTTGGCCCTGGACTAAGATCTATGACTGTCTTACAATGAGCTCTCCTGTTCCTTCAAGATTGATCCCAACACAATCTCCCCTCCATGAGTTCCTGCACAATCTGTCTTCATGTGTAAGCATATCACCTCCCCTACCCTCTGTGCAACACATCCCTCTTACGCCACACTAACTCCTATTGTGCAGTCTGTGTTCATTCCATCCCATCCCATTCATTCAGTTTAATTCTGACCCATCCCCTTCTGCGTCTATGTTCTCATCTTTCATGTCAAGCTCCAGCTTCCCAACTCTTTGGGCGGAATTTTCCATCCGTGCTCAACCCAAAACTGGAAAATCCCGCTTGAGGTCAAAGGACTTTTGCATGGTCTGCCTCCTACCAGCTACGATTCCAGCGGCAGATGGGATGGATAAATTCCCGTCTTTGTCTGTCTTCTACCTGCCATTGTTCCCCACCTCCAATCCTGCCATACCCCATTGTCCCCCATGTTTCCATCATCCTTCCTTTCCTCTCCAATCCCACTGTCCCTCATGTCTCTGTCATCTTTCCCCAGCATCCAACCTCTCCATTTCCTATTGTCTCTCATGTCTCTCATCCTTCTCCAACACCACCACACCTCATTGGTTTTCATGCTTCTGTCATTTCCCTGTGAGCAGATGAATCCTACACCCTATGTGGCATCACACTGGCATTGCTGAAAAAACTGGAGCAACGCTTTGCAGATAGGCTTTAAATGTTGCATTCATCTTGAAGTTATGAGCATGCTACTGATACACAAATATGACTTAGGCTGGTCTAATTTCTGCTGGCGTGGCACATAATTGGGAGGAGGGACGTTATTGGAGTGAGGAGTGTTTTTAATGAGTGTTTATGACATGTTAGTGCATGCAAATGATGTTCCCAACGTGGATCTGTGGGAATCCAACCCACCAGGTTGAAAGGGCGGCATGGTGGCACAGTGATTAGCGTTGCTGCCTCAGGGATTCAGGTTTGAATCCCAGTTTGGGTCACTATCCGTGGAATTTGCACATTCTCTCCATGTCTCTGTGGGTTTCCTCCGGGTGGTCTGGTTTCCTCCCACAGTCCAGAAAGGAATGCCAGTTAGGTACATTGGCCATGCTAAATTCTCCCTCAGAGTACCCAAACAGGCATCGGACTGTGGCAACTAGGGGATTTTCACAGTGACTTCACTGCAGTGCAGTAAGCCTACTTATGACACTAATAATAAATAAACTTTAAACGCCATCAGTCAAAATGGCAAGGGGAAAATTCTAAATTTTTTCCCACTGGCGAGATTCTGATTTTTGACCTCTCTCTGAATTTTGCACTCCCGCCTACCACAAAACCCACTGCTGGCAGGACCAGAAATTTCTGCCCTTTATGTTGAACATAACTTCTTGGCTGTTCAATTCTATCAACATAAATTAGCTTCATGGAAAGTGCTGCTGCTTATGTTTTACCCACATAAAGAACATAAAAGGGTCAAAGATTAAACTATGCCACTTAACTCCAAAACACATACAGCACAAAAAAAAGTGAAAAATTGCTCCCAGTGAAAGTTGTGTTATAAGGAGTTAAGTCTAACTGGGCAATATGCTATTCACACAGTATGCATCATCACAGGATTTGACGCATATCACAGATTTTAAAAATCATTTAATGGGGCGTTGCCTTCTCTTTTAGAACATTGTGGAAAGATGTAGAGCCAGCAAGAGATATTCTATGAATTAATCTTATTTGATTTATTATTGTTGCGTATATTAGTATACAGTGAAAAGTATTGTTTCTTGCAAGCTATACAGATAAAGCATACCATTCATAAAAGAAGAAAGGAGAGGGTGAAAAACAAAGTGTAACAGTCATAGCTAGGATTAGAGAAATATCAACTTAATATAAGGTAGGTCTATTCAAAAGTCTGATGGTAGCAGGGAAGAAACTGTTCTTGAGTTGATAGGTATGTGATCTTAGACTTTTGTATATTTTTCCTGATGAACAAAGGTGGAAGAGTATGCCCAGGGTATGTGGGGTCCCTGATTGTGTTGGCAGCTTTTCTGAGGTAACAAGAAGTGTAGACAGAGTCAATGTGTCACAAATAAGGTGTGAAGTTTCTCTATTGTTATTATTGTGGTCACCAAATGCATCCCTTGGATGTCCATTCACTCTGAATGGACATCAACTATGACCAAGAGCATCGAGCCAATGAATGGGCCCGCATAATCCATGTGCAGCTGAGTCCATGGTCTACCTGGCCATTCCCACAGGTGTAGGGGAGCCGTTGGTGTCAACTTTTGTCTTTGCTGGCATTCCTGGCAGCAGTCCACAAGCACCACTATGCCTATGTTTATTTCAGTTCACAAACATAGCTCCTGGCCAGCATCTTCATTTTGGACGCACCTAGGTAGACATGATGTAGTTCAGTTGTATGGCATGAAAGCTCTGACTTGAAACAACTACGCGTTACCCCCATAGCAGTCTTCTACCGTGAGCTGCTCTCTTCTATTCCAATAAGGGTGAAATTGGGACTGCACTGGGATTTCCATTTCTCCTTTCAGTACTAAGTGTTTATCTTTTGAGAGTACAGGTCCTTTTGCATCCAAGGATGTACATTATGTGCGATAACTGGGAAGGTACCCAGAAAATTCACAGCCATTTACCGTCTCTTCTACTTGGGGTACCATAGATAACGTGTCTGTTAAAGTTAACCTACTCAAGGATCTGTGTTTTTCACTGAACCTCCTGGCTGGTGTTCCAACTGATAGTTGTAAATCACCAATAATAATGCCCATTACTGGATCCTAGACAATGCTATAGGTAATATTGCCCTGCCCTCTCTTAGTAGTCCCATTAACGGCTTGTGATCAGTAGCAATCACAAATTTCCATCCATTAAGATATTGATGAATTTTCTTCACTCCAAATATTACCACCAACCCTTCTTTTCTGGTACTTTCTTTCTGGTATGGCCAAAGTCCTGGAGGCATAGGCTATTGGACATTCCTCTCCGTTTGGCCATCTATGTGCTAATACTGTCCCGATGCTTTGTGGGGATGCATCACAGACTAGTACTAACTCTTTTCTGGGATTGTAATGTGCTAAAACATTGAACAACAACAACTGTTGCTTTATTTTCTTGAAAGCAAGGTCTTGACGGGTGGACTATTCCCAAGTTTGATCCTTTTTTAGCAGTTGATGAAGCAAAATGAAGATGGAGACCTGATTTGGTATGAATTTTCCCTAGTATGTGACCAGCCCTAGAAACAACCGTAACTCTTGGATTGAGGTGGGTAATGGACATCTTTAATTGCCTGCACCCAGCTCGCCAAAGGATATAGAGCTGGTATGTCCACTTTGTAACCCAGATAAGTCACTTGCAATACCAAGAATATGCATTTTTCCCTCCTTAACCGCATGCTAGCTCTGGAAAAACAATTAAGGACTTCTTCCAGGTTTGGTAGGTGTTCTGCCTTTGTTTTACCTGTAATGAGAACGTCATTCAGGTAAATGGCCACCTGATGTAAATCCTGTAATATGTTCTCCATTGTTCTCAGGAAAATCGAGCAGGCTGACGATATCCCAAAAGGTAAACTTATGTATTGATTGAGGCCCTTTAGAGTATTGACGGTGGAATATTTCTGCGAATCCTCATCCAGCTGCAACTACAAACAAGCATAACTCATATCTAATTTCAAGAATATAGTTCCCCTGCCAACTTTGCATATAAATCATCAATCTGGGGAATGGGGTACTTGTCTAGCTATAAATAACAGTTTACTGTTTGCTTAAAGTCCCCACAAAGATGGACTGAACCATCTGGCTTCAAAATAGGGACCATCAATGCTGCCCATTTCACTAACTGGACAGGTTTTGTGGTACCATCTCATTCCAGTCTTCTAATTTTTGTTTCCACTTTTTCCCTTAAGGCAAACAGCATTGTGCTGGCCTTACAAAATCACAGGATTGAGTCCTGCTCAACATGTAGTATTGCTTTGGCTCCATTTATAGTTCTTAGCCCTTCTGGGTATCTAAGCAGGATTTCAGTCTTCTTGATGTAGGCTTGTATGCCTTGGCATTGCAAGTGCACGTCTAAATACTTCTTAAATGTTCTGCCTCCACCGCCCTTTCAGGCTGTGAGTTCCAGACTCCCACCACCCTCTGACTGAAAAGGTTTATCCTCACATCCCCTCTAAACCTCTTACCCATTACCTGGAATATATGGCCCCTGGTCATTGATTCTTCAAGTTGAAGTTACTCTATCTGTGCCCTTCATATACATCTCAAGCATGCCCGCCCTCAGTCTTCTCTGTTTCAAAGAAAAAAATCCCAGTTTATCCAATCTCTCTTCCTAACTAAAATTCTCCAGCTCAGGCAACATCTCCTCTGCATCCTTTCTAGGGCTATAACATCCCACCTATAATATGGATTTCAGAACTGCACACAATACTCTAGTTGTGGCCTAACCAACTTTTCCAACAGTTCCAACATAACCTCCCTGCTCTTAAACACTATGCATCAGCTAATGAAAGCAAGTATACATATGCCTCCTTAACCACTTCATCCAACTGTCGTGCTATCTTAAGGGACCAGTATATAGGCACACCAAGGTTTCTCTGATCCTTGGTACTCTCCAGGGTCCTGCTGTTCATCATGTATTCACTTTCCTTGTTTGTCCTGTCCATGTGCATCATCTCACACTTAACCGCATTGAATTCCATTTGTTACTGATCAGCCCATCTTTACAGACCATCTGTATCCTCCTGTAATCTAAGGCTATCCTCCTCAGTATTTATCACCCCACCAATTTTTATACCATCTGTGAACTTACTGATCAACCTTCCTATATTCAAGGTTAAATAATTTATATAAACCACAAACAGCATGGGCTCCAACACTGATCCTGGCAAGTCCCCACTGAACACGTTCTTCCAGTCAGAAAAACACCCCTCCACCTTCTGCTTCTTGACACTCAGATAAATTTCTGGGTCTAATTTATCAATCTTAGCTCTCTGCAATCTCTCACCATTTAGATGATATGCTCCTTTGTTTAATCTTCCTGTTAAAATGGACAATTTCACATTTTCCCACATTACACTTCATTTGTTGGATCTTTGCCCACTGACATAAACTATCCATATCTCATTGTAGCCTTCTTATATCCTCTTTAAAACTTATTTTCCCTGCACTCTTTTTGCCATCAGCAAATTTACCAAGAATACCTTCACTTCCTTCATCCAAGTCTTTTATATAAAGTTAAAAGTTGAGACTCCAGCACTGATTCCTGTGGCACACATGCACACCATCTTGCCAACCAGAAAATGAAGCAGACAGTATAATTGAGGAAACTGACTCATCACCTTTTGAATATAGATTCCAGTCATTGTGTTATGTAAAAATGAACTTAGACTATGTATCAACCTTAAGGCAATCAACAAAGTTACTGTTCCAGACAGGTATCCACTTCCTATGATCCAAGGATTATTGGCATCTTTTTATGATTCCACAGTCTTCACAAAGCTTGACATGAGACTATCTCTACATACCTTCAGAGGAACAAGGCTGATATCTTCAAACTTTTGTTCCTACAAAGGTTTGTTTCAACCATACAGACTAATAAATTCAGCATCTAGCGCATTCCAGACATTTGTTACATCAGTCTTGTCAGATGTTGTCAGATGCTCAATACTTGACAAAGTAATTGTCTACGGAAGGGACAAACCAGAATATGATCACCAGTTAACAGCAATGCTCGCAAGACTCACACAACACAATTTCACACAACAAGGACATATGCACATTCGTGATATCCGAGATTGACTTTCTAGAGTAAAGAGTGACAGCAGCTGGAATAAACCTGACACACAACATCAAAGCCATTCAGTTGCTTCTAATCCTATTTAATACGAAAGAGTTGGCATCGTTACTCAATCCTGCCAACAATTTATCACAAATTTGTTCCTCAGTACACAGAGGTTGCAAAGCGTCTTTGGAAGCTACTGAGCAAAGATGAACAATGGGATTGGGCAATCATCCTGCAAACAGCTTTGAGATGCTAAATGCAAAGATAGCGCCTCCACCAGTCCTCAAGCATTTCAATCCACAGAGGGTCAGGAAATGCAATTGGAGCTATATGCTCACAGTAAGTTGAAAGAAGTCGACGACCAGTTGTCCACTGTCAAAACCTCAATGCAAATGTTCCACTGGAGAGTGGAAAGCACTAACCTGCATCTATGCCTGTGAACATCAGTACATGTATCTCTACAGTAAAAAGCTCACTTTGTGCATCAATTGCCACCTGCTGACTAACTCATTAGCCATGTAACTGCAGATGGTCAGATCATTTTCATCAGTGCAACTTCAAGGCCAAGAATCTCTCAGGTTCACAAAATCAAGTTGGTCACGCAGAGCCATGACCTTAAACTCACAGATCCCAGTGCCATCATCAAAGATCATCATATCTCAAAGACTATTTCTATACTTAGAGAAAACAAAATGCTGATTCTAAGAAATGACTCAATGTATTGAAGAAGGGGATTCCTAACCAGCTAATAAGATTCATAGGCTTAATGCAGTCTTTAAGAGAACAGGTGAACAGTAAGGAGTTAAATGATTATGAGACAAGGTAACATGAATGGTTTATACATATGTGAATGCAGTAGGAGAATCAAAACAAGCAGTTTTGATTTTAAAACATATACACTGATATTTTAAATGTATTTTAAATATATTGTTCATTTTAGCGAAGCGAAGCGAAGCTACCAAAAGACATAGTAGTAAATGTCAGTAGTTTAAATCCAGAGGTGTGGAAAACGGCTAGTCAAAAGAAGTCATATTAGGAGGATTCCTATGAGGGGACCTATTTTGCAACATTAATGAATAGGTAGATTCACTGCCCAGACACAAGGGTAGATATGCCCCTGGATGCAGGAACACTTGTCTATTCAACCTGGCAGTGAGCCAGTGGGAACATTCACTTTGACCTCATTGTGAGTAGCGTCTGATGTTAGCAGGAAATATTTAGAGTCAGGAAGGGAGGAAATATCTGGACTTGCTGAACAAAAAAAAATCACCATGCTGTTAAATATCATATGGTTGGCTGAGGTACTTGACAGAGATTTGTATTGATCTACGGCGACTACATGAAATTGATTTTCCGCTTACGGAAGGTGGAATTATTGATTCGGAAAAATTAAAATTGATCTGTATTTGACTGTATGTTGAATCTTTTGGAGCGGTTCTGTTGCTCTATTCCCAGAGCTACTTAACCCTTTGAGAGTCTCCGGTTGGCTGCATGTCTGTTTTGTTTGTTCTATGTAAAATAAATTTGTTACATCTTTGCACAGGGATATTTGCCTTGAGAGTTTTGAATTGGCTAAGTTAAGACATAATTGGCTACAAAGAACAAAGAAAATTACAGCACAAGAATAGGCCCTTCGGCCCTCCAAGCCTGCACCAACCATGCTGCCTGTCTTAACTAAAACGCCGTTACCCTTCCGGGGACCATATCCCTCTATTCCCATCCTATTCATGTACTTGTCGAGACACCCCTTAAAGTCACTACTGTATCCGCTTCCACTACCTCCCCCGGCAACGAGTTCCAGGCATCCACAACTCTTTGTGTAATAAATCTGCCTCGTACATCTCCTTTAAACCTTGCCCCCTGCATCTTAAACCTATGCCCCCTAGTAATTGACTCTTCCGCCCTGGGAAAAAGCTTCTGACTATTCACTCTGTCCATGCCTCTCATAATCTTGTAGCCTTCTATCAGGGTTTCCCATCAACCTCCATCGCTCCAGTGAGAACAAACCAAGTTTCTCAACCTCATAGCTAATGCCCTCCATACCAGGCAACATCCTGGTAAATCTTTTCTGTACTCTCCAAAGCCTCCACATCTTTCTGGTAGTGTGGCGACCAGAATTGAACACTACATTCCGAGTGCGGCCTCACTAAGGTTCTATAAAGCTGCAACATGACTTGCCAATTTTTAAACTCAATGCCATGCTGTATGACTTCTTGACTATCTTCTCCACCTGCATTGCCACTTTCAGTGACCTGTGCACCTGTACACCCAGATCCCTTTGCCTATCAATACTCTTAAGGGTTCTGCCATTTTCTGTATATTTCCTATCTGTATAAAACCTGCCAAAATGCATTATCTTACATTTGTCCAGATTAAACTCCATCTGCCATCTCTCCACCCAAGTCTCCAACTGATCTATATCCTGCTGTATCCTCTGATGGTCCTCATAGCTATCCGCAAATCCACCAACCTTTGTGTCATCCGCAAATCAATCCAGTTACATTTTCCTCCAAATCATTTATATATATTACAAACAACAAAGGTCCCAGCACTGGTCCCTGAGGAACACCACTTGTAAGAAGTCTCACAACACTGGGTTAAAGTCCAACAGGTTTATTTGGAAGCAACCACCACTAGTTTTTGGGGCTTTGCCCCTTTGTCAGGTGAGTGCAGAGTTCTGATCACAAACAGAGCATATAAAGGCATACACTCAATTTACAGAATACTGATTGGAATGTAAGTCTTTACAGCTAATCAAGTCTTAAAGGTGCAGATAATGTGAGTGCAGATAGCATTAAGCATAGGTTAAAGAGACGTGTATTTTCTCCAGACAGGACAGTAAGATGTTGCAAGCCCAGTCTAACGCCGGCATCTCCACATCATGAGCACCACTTGTCACAGCCTTCCATTCAGAAACACACCCTTCCACTGCTATCCACTTCTCTGACCAAGCCAGATTTGTATCCACCTTGCTAGCTCACTTCTGATCCCATGCAACTTCACCTTCTGCACCAGTCTGCCACGAGGGACCTTGTCAAAAGCTAGCTTCAAACTTCCCTACAGCAATACATATGCTTATTGTTTAGAATGGTCTAATTTAAAAAATATATTTTATTTTGCAAGGGGGAAAAAGATGCAGTGTTCAATTGTTCATTTTTTTTATATGTGTCTGGTATTTGGGGGGTGATTTTTCGGCCCCTTTCACAGCAGATACAAATCCTGTTATGGCTGGAAATTCTTGCAAGAGGATAATAACAGTATTTGCGCAGAGAAACCTCAGAATGAGATCTTTTCTGCTCCCCTTGAGCAAAGTCATCAGATTCACAGTCAGCGAGGGAGTGGACCTGATCATCATGGATTAACATACATTAATATTTTGACACTGTTGCTTCTGGGTTCATTATTAGTTCTCTGCACTGGTGTGACATTCACATTGACGTAAATCACCAGTAGTTTCCAAAAATTTCCAGTCACGATGACTGTGCCTGCGAGGGGTGAAAGGGGGAATGGGGGTGGGGGGGCAGACAGCGCGGAGGCCATTGTGACCCCCAGTGATCAGGAACATGGCAGAACTGGCACTGTGGCAGTGCCAATCTGGTGCCCACTTGGCACTGCCAGCAGGTGGAGCCTAAATGGGGCAGAGACAATAGGGACAAGATCTATGGGTAACCTCATAGCAGGGGTTCACTTCGCATGGGGGCAGGGAAGAAGGTCATATATCAATCATATTGTGGTCATATGTTATATTGTGGTGACTGCCTCCTAGGGGTTCATAAGAACATAAGAAATAGGAGCAGGAGTAGGCCATCTGGCCCTTCGAGCCTGCCCCGCCATTCAATAAGATCATGGCTGATCTGTCATGGCTCAGTTCCACTTTCCCGCCCTCTCCCCATAACCCTTAATCCCCTCTCTTATCAAAAACCCATCAACCCGCTTCTTAAAAATATTTAGCGAGGCAGCCTCCACCACTTCAACGGGCAGAGAATTCCAGATATTCACCACCCTTTGAGTGAAGAAGTTCCTCCTCAACTCCGTTCTAAACCGCCCCCCCCTTTATCTTGAGGCTGTGCCCCCTAGTCCTACTGTCTTTTTTGAGCGGGAAGAGTCTCTCCACCTCTATCCTATCCATCCCATTCATCATCTTATACGTCTCAATGAGATCTCCCCTCATTCTTCTAAACTCTAACGAGTACAAGCCTAGTTTATTCAGCCTCTCCTCATAGCTCAACCCCCTCAACTCCGGTATCAGCCTAGTAAACCTCCTCTGCACTCCCTCCAAGGCCAAAATATCCTTGCGCAGGTGCGGCGCCCAAAACTGCACACAGTACTCCAGCTGCGGCCTCACCAATGCCCTATACAGCTGCAGCAAGACCTCCCTACTTTTATATTCAATCCCCCTCGCTATGAAGGTCAGCATCCCATTCGCCTTCCTGACCACCTACTGCACCTGCAACCTGCAGGTTCCCTCACCTTAAGGTCCCTGATCAAGTCTGCCTCATTACACATCACCAGATTCAGAAGTGCCTGTTCCCTTGTGGGTTCTAGCATTGCTGGTCCAAAAACGATTCTGTAGATATTCCACAAATTCTTTATCTTGGGGTCTACTACAAACTTGATTTTCCCAGTCTACTTGCATATTAAAATCCCCCATGATTACTGTAATATTGCCTTTGTTTCTATCTCCTGATTTAATTTCTGTCTGACATTCTGACTAGTGCTAGAGTGTCTGTACAGAACTCCCATCAGGGTCTTTTTCCCTTTGCAATTCCTCCACTCTCCTCACACAGATTTTATGCTTTCTAACCCTATATCACTTCTTGCTAATGATTTAATTTTATTTCTTACCAACAAGAAACCCAGCCTCCTCTACCCATCTGCCTGTCCTTTCAATAGGACACATGCTTGGATATTCAGATCCCACCTCTGATTTCTTTGCAACTACATCTCTGTGGTGCATACATCATACCCTCCAATTACAATGCATGCTTCCAACTCATTTACTTTGTTCCGTATACTGCATGCATTTAGGTATAGCACCCTCGGTGGTGTACCTAAACGCCAGACCCTCTGAGATTTTCCTGCATTTTCTCTTTTGCCCTCAGTGCTGCTCCTCTTCCCATAGTTGTCCCTTTATCTGCTGTGCCTGAAGTTTTATTCCTGCCAATTTCCATACTCTCTATGACTAGTTCTGGAAACTTTATTAACTTCTACTGAGCGCTGCCCCCTTCCCCATTAACTTGTTACTTCCTTATGACTTCCCTATTTAGCCTTTCTGTTAGGGTCCTGATCTCAGATCAGTTCAGGTGGACCCTGTCTCATCGGTACAATTTCCTCCTGTTCCATTACTGATGCCAGTGCCCCACAAAGTGGAACCCCTGTTTCCCATTACCACTCCTTTAGCCATGTGTTTACCTCCCTAATCTTCTCCTCTCTTTTCCAATTCACATGTGGCTCGTTAATATGAGATTGGGCCACCCAATCTCTGAGGAACTAGCCTCGCCAGCATCTTTAGGCCCTGCTCCTCACAATGACAGCGTGAAACATTCTCTCCTGCTTTAAAATGCGTAAGATCTGGAGAGTTAACCTGTCTGCTTCTCTAGTGAGTCAGAACCTGTTACTTTGCCATTTTTTTGGAACAATCTGCCTTTTCCTCTGTTCACTGTGCATGATTAGTTACATCTTGTGGTGGTTACTAAGAATAAAACTAAACTGCAGGAAGCAGCTGCAAGTATGAAAGCAAACATTTTAAAAGCATCAGCTCGAGGCATAAAACACAACAAATATGAAGGAATGATGAGGGAAAAAACCCAGGGAGATGTGGTATGCAGCAGTTCTGCCAAATTTAACGACAGGGTTTCACTCTGATTTCTTTTCTTCCACTTCCTACCCAAAAACCAGTCAAATTGATAGGCTGCCTGTCTGCTAGCTGGGAATATCTGCAGATTCAGTGATTTTAGGGCAGGCTGCAGATCAAGGTTTCTCACACTTGAGACTAAGGTCATAGAAGCTTTGCGCACATGAAGTGGGAGCCAACCTGAGTGAGGCAGTCAGAGTGGAATTGAAACTTGGTCATTTGGAGCAGTGTGGTAATTAAAGAGGTAAGTAGTATATCTAATTTTCCTAGTTTTTTTCAGTTATAAGTTTAGTGGTCGAGTTAGTTCATAAAACTGAACTGCCCCCACCCAAATAGCTGAGTGGCAGTTATCTGTCAATCACCTGAAGCCTGATTAGAGACAAAAGGTATAAATTGCATTCTTCTGTTTGAAACCTAACTGGCCTGTGAGTCATCTCAGCCCAGCTGAGCTCTGTATAAGAGCGGGGCATAAACACACTCTCAGTGAATTTTGTGTATGTGAAGTGGGAGATAGCCTGAGTGGGTTTGTAATTTGTAGCAGTTGGGTAATTTGCTACAGGTGCTTTTTTTCCTGTTTTGTTTTCTTTCTTCTTGTTTTATAACTGATAATCTGCAGGGGAAGATCCAGACAGTATCCTGGGAAGGTAAGTTATATGAAGTCCTACCTTGGATATCTGCAGTGATATGTGAAGAGTTTGATAAATTTTCTTAAATAATTTAATCGGTGGTAGAAATGTCAGTCAATGGAGTTAAGTGCTGCACATGTGAGAGATCTGTGACACTTCCAGCATCTTGGATGACTACATATTCAGGAAGTGCCCAATTGCAGCTCCTCACAGTACAACATGAGGGGTGACCTGATAGAGGTGTTTAAGATGTTGAGAGGTATTAATTGAGTGGATAGTCAGAGGCTTTTTCCCAGGGCTGAAATGGTTGCCACAAGAGGACACAGGTTTAAGGTGCTGGGGAGTAGGTACAGAAGAAAATGTCAGGGGTAAGTTTTCATTCAGAGTGATGGGTGTGTGGAATGGGCTGCTGGCAACGGTGGTAAAGGCAGATTCGATAGGGTGTTTAAGAGACTTTTAAATAAGTCCATGGATCTTAGTAAGAGAGGGTTATAGGTAAACCTAGTGATCTCTAAGGTAGGGACATGTTCAGCACAACCTTGTGGGCTGAAGGGCCTGTATTGTGCTGTAGCCTTTCTGTGTTCTATGTATGGATCAGTTGGATGCACTTAAGAGCACAGAGAATGGAAAGCATCATGGAAAGGAGTTTGAGAGATTGCCTGCACCTTGGGTGTCATCAGTGCTGGAATCCCCTGTGGTTGCTGCTGCTCCTCCTCCCCTCCTCCTCTTTCTCTCTTTTCCCCCCCCCCCCCCCCAAAACAAAGGTACTGTTTTAGATGGCCTACCACAGGATAACAGTAGTCATAGTAATGGCACCATGGCTGACCCTGTTAAGTAGGGAGGGACAAAGAGCACTAGGCCAATAGTTATAGGGGTACAGATAGGTCTTTCTGTGGACGTGAAAGACTTCAGTATGATATATTGCCTCCTTAGTGCTAGGGTACAGGATGTTCAGGCAGAAAGCATTCTGAAGGGAAAGGGTGAACAGCCAGAAGTTGTCGTACATGTTGGTACTAACCTAAGTAGGAAGAGTGACAAAGTCCTGCAGCAGCAATTTAGGTAGAAAGTTAAAAGGCAGGAATTGTGGTCACTGTTACTGAACTGCTCCACTACTGGCACAGGAAGTAATCTCAGGATTACTCCCTGTGCTACAGCCTAATGTGGCTAGAAATAGGAAGATAGTACAGCTCAACACGTAGCTAAACAGCTGGTGTAGGAGGGAGGGTTTCAGATATAAGAACATATCTGGACCATTGGATCTCTTCCAGGGTAGGTAAGATGTGTATAAGGATAGGTTGCATCTAAATTGGAGGACTATAAATATCCAGGTCAGGATGTTAGTGTCACACAGGAGGACTTAAACTAGTTTGGCAGGGGGTGGAATTAAAGCAAAGGTGAATTAACTGAAGTGGTATTAGAGAATAGGGTCAGTAAGATTCTGAGGATAACCAGGTGGGATGTGGTTGCTGATCAGAGGGTCTGGTAGACTGAAGTGCATCTGTTTCAATGCAAGAAGTGTAACAGGTGCTAGTCACTGAACACTTGCTCCGGTGGACAAGACATGTCGCTCGTACACCTGCAACTGGACTAATCAGAATTCTGATGCAACAAGAGACTCTCATTAACAGTGCTGTCAGGTGCCACTTTATGAACCATAGAATTGTTATGGTGCAGAAGGCGGTCATTCAACCCATGTCGGCACTGACTTTCCAAATAAGCATTATAACTTTGATATTCTTCTGCTTTTTTTTTCCTGCACCCTTGCATATTGTTTCTATTCGAATAATCATCCAAGGTCCTCTTGAATGTGTCAATTGAACCTGCCTCTACCACATTTCCAGGCAGTGCATTCCAGACTCAAATCACCTGTTGTGTGAAAAAGTTTAATCTTGCATTACGTTCACTTCTTTTGCAAATCACTTTAAAACTCATCCTTTTATGAACAGGAACATTTTTTCCCCACCAACTCTACCCAGCCCCTTAATTTGGCCTTCTCTCCAAAGAAACAGTCTCAGTCTCTTTAATCTATCTTCCTAGCAGAAGGTTTTCATCCCTGGAAACATTCTTGTAAACTTCTTTTGCACTCCATTCTCCAAATGTGTTTACATCCCTTCAATAGTGTGGTGCCTAGAACTATACGCAACAGTCAAGCTGAAGTCTAGGTTCGTACGTTATTTTATATAATAACTGTATCAGTTCAGCATAATCTTTTGCTCTTGTACTCCATACCTACATTAATAAAGTACAAGATATTGTCTGTTTTATTAACTGCATGCTTCAACTGTCCTGCCACCTTCAATGATCTATGCATATATGCACCCAGGTCCTTTTGCTCCTGCACCCACTTAATAATTTTACCCATAATTTTATATTTGATTCCTATCAAAATGCATCACCTCACACTTCTCTGCATTGAACTTTATCTGCCCACTTCACTAACCTATCGCTGCCCTTTTCAAATTGTACATTGTCTTCCTCACAATTTACAATGCTTCCAAATTTCATATCATCTGTAAACTTAACTGTCTCCTGTGCAACAAGTTCTAGGTCATTAATGTATGTCAGGAAAGCAAGGGTCCAAATACTGACTGTTGGGTAACTCCACTGCAAATCTTCCTCCAGCTTAAATTATCTATTACTGTTTCCTATTATTCAGCCAACTTTGTATCCACATTGGTACTTTGTTCCATGAGTTTTAACTTTTCTCATAAGTATGTTGTGTGGCACTGTACCAAATATCTTTTGAACTTCTATGTACCACACGTAAACAGCATTACCCTCCTAAATTCTTTCTGTGATTCCAGCAAGTTAGTTAAACACAATTTCCCGTTTAGAAATCCATGCTGGCACTTCCTAATCAACCCACATTTTTCCATGTGACTGCTAATTCTATTCTAAATTGTTTCTAGAAGCTTGCCCACCTCTGAAGTTAGACCTACTAGTTTGTAATTGGGTTTATCCTTTGTCTCAAGGGTATAATGTTTGCAATTCTCCTTCAGCCCTCTGGTACTTCTCCAGAATCTAGGAAGACTGAAATTGACTTTGCAATTTCCATTCTCTCAATTCTTAATTTTCTGCAATAATCTGCTCACTGATCTCAGTTTGGAATCTGCCAGGATCACTCAGCTCGTGACCTCATAAGAACGTAAGAACATAAGAAATAGGAGCAGGAGTAGGCCATCTAGCCCTTCGAGCCTGCCCCGCCATTCAATAAGATCATGGCTGATCTGTCACTGCTCAGTTCCACTTTCCCGCTTTCTCCCCATAACCCTTAATCCCCTCTCTTATCAAAAACCCATCAACCCGCGTCTTAAAAATATTTAGCAAGGCAGCCTCCGCCACTTCAACGGGCAGAGAATTCCAGAGATTCACCACCCTTTGAGTGAAGAAGTTCCTCCTCAACTCCGTTCTAAACCGCCCCCCTTTTATCTTAAGGCTGTGCCCCCTAGTCCTACTGTCTTTTTTGAGCGGGAAGAGTCTCTCCACCTCTATCCTATCCATCCCATTCATCATCTTAAACGTCTCAATGAGATCTCCCCTCATTCTTCTAAACTCTAACGAGTACAAGCCCAGTTTATTCAGCCCCTCCTCATAGCTCAACCCCCTCAACTCTGGTATCAGCCGAGTAAACCTCCTCTGCACTCCCTCCAAGGCCAAAATATCTTTGCGCAGGTGCGGCGCCCAAAACTGCACACAGTACTCCAGCTGCGGCCTCACCAATGCCCTATACAGCTGCAGCAAGACCTCCCTACTTTTATATTCAATCCCCCTCGCTATGAAGGCCAGCATCCCATTCGCCTTCCTGACCACCTGCTGCACCTGCAAGCTGGGTTTTTGCGACTCATGCACAAGGACCCCGAGGTCCCTCTGCACCGTCGCCTGCTGCAGTTTTTCGCCCCGTAAGTAATAGTCCTTCCTACCATTCTTCCTACCAAAGTGGACCACCTCACACTTGCCAACATTAAATTCCATTTGCCATTTCCTGGCCCATTCACCCACCCTATCTAGATCCTTCTGCAGACTCTCCACACCCTCCTCACAATTTGCCGTTCCCCCAATCTTGGTGTCATCAGCAAATTTCGACACCCTACACTCGGTTCCCTCCTCCAGATCATCTATATAAATGGTAAAAAGCTGAGGCCCCAGCACCGACCCCTGGGGCACTCCACTAGTCACCATCCGCCAATCCGAATAGCACCTGTTGACCCCCACTCTCTGCCTCCTATTTGACAACCAATCCTCTATCCACGCTAACACCCTACCCCCAACTCCATGTCCCCCGACCTTCTGCAATAACCTCTTGTGAGGTACTTTGTCAAACGCTTTCTGAAAATCTAGAAAGACCACATCCACCGCCCTAGACACATCCTCATAGAACTCCAGTAAATTTGTCAGACACGACTTCCCTTTAATGAAACCGTGCTGCGTCTGCTCTATCAAGCAATTCCCTTCAAGATGCCTCGCAATTTCCTCCTTAATGACAGATTCTAACATTTTACCTACCACAGACGTTAAACTAACCGGCCTATAATTCCCCGCCTTTTGCCTGGCGCCCTTCTTAAACAACGGCGTAACATTAGCCGTATTCCAATCATCCGGCACTTCCCCAGAATCCAGCGATGTCTGGAAAATAACCACCAAGGCATCCACTATCACCTCCTCCATTTCTTTCAGAACCCTCGGATGCATTCCATCCGGTCCTGGGGACTTGTCCACAATCAGCCCCTCCAGTCTGTCGAGCATGACAGCCTTGTCGAGCATGACACCTCATGACTGCCTTGGTCCAAACACGGACAAAAAAGTTGAACTTGAGGTAAAGTGAGAAGTGACTGCCTTTGATGTCGAGGCATCATTAAGGAGCCCTAACAAAAGTGGAGTCAATGGGAATTAGAGGCAGAACTCTTCACTGGCTAGAGTCATAGCTGAACAAAAGTAGATAATTGTGGCTGTTGATGGTCAATCATCCCAATGCTAGAACATTACTGCACAAGTTCCTCAGGATAGCGTCCTAAGCCAAACCATCTTCAGACGTTTCTTCAATGATCTTCCATTTTTCATAAAATCAGAAGTGGGAATGATTGCACAATGGTCAGCACCATTTGTGACTCAGATACTGAAGCAGTTCATGTACGTAGGCAAATTTCAGGCTTGGACTCTTAGCCAAGTAAAATTCATACAGGAGTTCCTCCAGTCCTAGGCTGTCATAGTTCATCAATAACTTATCCTCTGTGCAATCATCTGACTTCATGATAATGTCCAGTACCATTCAAAGCTCCTCAGATACTGAGAGAGCCCAAGTACATAGGCATTAAGACGTAGGCAACTTTCAGGTTTGGGCTTATAAGTGGCAAGTAAATTTCATGCCACATGTGCTAGCAGTGACCATCTCTAAGAAGAGAGAATCCAACCATTTCTCTTGACATTGAATGGCATTATCATTGCTGAATCGCCCAGCATCAGTGGGAATTACCATTGACCAGAAGTCTGGATGAGATCAATTACAAAGGTAAAGACGGCCAAGGTTATGGCAAGATAAAAGAAGGCTGAAGATTCTAAAACTGAAATGTTGCTTAACTAATGTAGCCCAACAAACACATGCAGAATGGGACTTAGGGCAAAATAGAAAATAGGAAACGAAGATTTGGAGGTACTTAAGTTTACACAGGGTAGAATATGGAAGATCAACTGGGAGTGAAGTAGAGTATACAAGAGGTGGATGAGGGTTTCGGCAGCAACTGAGCCGATGCAGAGGTGGAAATAACTGCTTTTACCTGGAATGGATATGCAATCAACAGCTTATCTCAGAGGCATGTATGCACCTAGGTTACAAACAGTCTGTTTCTGCTTCTGACAGTTGCTGGGATAGAAATGGAATCAGTGGCTGGGGAACAAAATTTGTGGTAAGGACTGAACGAGGATCAGAGGAAGGCCATTAAAACCATCAAGTCTGATCTGCTAATGAATAGATCATAGCTGAAGCTGTCTCCCATAACACTTGACCTCCTTGCTGATCAAAAATCAGTCTAAACCTTGAATATATTAAATGACCCAGCCTCCATTGTTCTCTGGGAAAGATAATTCCCAAGGTTAATAGACACTACCCTCTAAGAAATTTCACCTGATGTGTCTTAAATAGGATGTGCCTTATTTTTAAACTAGTTTTGAATTCTCCCCTGAGATGCACATCTACTCTGTCAAGCCTCCCTCAGAATCTTATGTTTCATTAAGATCATCACTCTTCTGAAGTCCAATGAGTATAAGCCCAAACTGCACAATCCTTTGCTCAAAAGACAACCCATTCATTCCAGCAACCAGCTTAGTGAACCTTCTCTAAATTGATAAGTAATGCGACCTTATCTATACACAATACTCTACGTGCAGTCTCAAAATGCTCTGTACAGTTGTACCAAGACGTCCCTATATTCCATCCCCTAGTCATAAAAAAGGCTTTTTATGGCTAGGGGATGGAATATAGGGAAGTCTTGATACAACTTGCCTTCCCAATTGCTTGCTACAACTGTATACTGACCTTTTGTGATTCATGTACAAGGATACTACAACATTCTGCAGTCCTTCTCCATTTAAATAATATTTTACTTTTCTGTTTTTCTCACCAAAGAGGGCAAATGCATTTTCCCATACTGTTCTATCTGCCAATTTTTTTTTGCCCATTGACCTTTTTGTTTGTTAGCCAATCATCCATTCATGCTAACATGTAACTCTCAACACCATTTGTGTAGTAATCTTTTATATGACACCTTATTGAATATCTTTTGAAATGCCAAATACATTACATGTACTTACGCCCTGAATCTGCAGAAGGGAAATGCTGATTTTTTTTTTTGTTTAATTCTATGATTTTCTATGTCTTGCTGCTGCTTCCTTAATAATGGATTATAGCATTTTCCCGTGACAGATGTTAGGCTAACTGGAACATGGCTTCCAGCTTTCTGTCTCTTTTCCTGAGGAGTGTCACATTTTGCCCAGTTCCAATCCACAGGGACCATTTCAGAATTTATTATTGGTTGGAAGTTGTAACACTAGCCTTGATTTACTACAACAGTAGCATAGTGGTTCAGGAATTGACAATATAGTGGTCATGTTACTGGACTAGTAATCCAGAAGCATTTTGTAATGATACAAAGACATTAGTTCAAAGGTCAATGGGAACTGGGGGGGTAAAATACTACACTAGTTTAAATCATATCTAGCATTAAAGAATTTGACAGTGGGCATGAAGGTGAATCACCTCAGTCTCAGATATTGCTACAGGAGTTCCTCAAGTCTTAGGCCCATCCATCTTCAGTTACTTTGTCCATAATTTTCCCTTCATCATAGAGTCTGCGAACAGTCCCTTTGCTGATTGCGGTGTCCAGACCATTCACAACTCTTCAGATACTGAAGCATACTATGATCATTTGCTGCAAGACCTATGCACCTTTCAGGCTTGGGCTGATAAGTGACAAGTAACATTTGGGCTATTCAATTACCAGACAATGACTATCTCCAACCAGAGAATTTAACCATATCCTCTTGACAATTCAACAATATTACCCTCATTGAATCTCCTACTATCAACATCCTGGAGATGCTTCTTGACGAGAAAATTAACTGGACTGGCCACATATAAATGTTAAATAACAGGTCAGAGGCTAGGATTCCTGAAGTTAGTAATGTATCTCTTGACTCCCAAAGGCATTTCTACCATTTACTCGGCAGAAAAGGTGATGGAATATTCGCCGTTGAATATTGACTGGATGAGTGTTGCTCTAACTATACTACACCATCTAGCTTGCTTGATTGGCACATTCACTCCCTCCTAACTTCAATGCATAGTAACAGCAGCATGTACCATGTACATGAAACAGTGTAGCAACTCATCGAGCCTCCTTTTCCAGAACCTTAAACCCACAACCCTTATAAGCTTGCAGGAATAGGGCAGCATAGAAACATCATTACCTGAAAATTTCCCTCCAAAGGAATACATCATCCAGATGTAAAAATATATCAATATTCCTTTGTGTTGCTGCATCAAAATCCTGGAAAACTCTTCCCAATAACACTCTAGCTATACCAACACCAAAGGGACTGCAGCGTTTCAAGAGCATAGCTCACCACCATCTCTTGGGCAGTAAGGATGAGCATGTGCTGGCCTTGCCCACAAAGTTCACATCCCATGAAAGAATTTAAAAAATAAAGTTGTCACTAAGAGGGGGGAAAGGTTACTGGAGCATGGAACGCATTGCCACAGATAATGTTGCATTTCTTTTAGCAGAAAAGCGGATAAATAATTAGAAGCATGGAAAGATGCAGCAATAGAAAGAAAGCAATTTATTTGCAACCAACAAAAAGTAGTGTGGTTTTTAAACTAGCCAAGGGCTGGTTCTAACACCATGGGCAAGATCAGTTTCCTTCAGTACTCTAATGGTTTATAGTTCTGAGGACATCTGCCATAGCATGTTGTGGCAATGAATTTGTCTTGAGGAATGCCTCATCAACAGTAGCAGGAATTTCTCTCAAAGATTTTACAGTCTGAAGCCTGGCTGGTGCTGGTAGCACACAACATAATATCTTTTGCTGATCTATTTCAAGTGTGAAGAAAATATGCCTGGTATAGCCCAACACGCACTGGCAGACACAACACAACATTTGTCATGATTTGATGAAATGTCAGGTTTACCCATCATATGCCATAATGAAAGCTCTGGAGTATTTCGTACAACATTTAAAGTCAAATTCATTTCAAGTGGACCTCATTTGATGTGAATGCAGAAATAACAAGTAGCTGAACATTACTGAGAGAAACAAATAGACTCTGGAGAATATGGTCTAATCTAAATTACTTGGAAGTAGAAAAGGGAAGAATCGTGTGGTGAGATCTGCTCTTATTATTCCAAATTTATGAAAAGGTAGTGTGTAATTGCTGGATGACATTCTGGAATAAAATGAATTGCATATTATAACACATAATTAAACAACTGGCTGTTTTTTTAATTTAGTTTTATCCTGTATAACTATTCATGATGTTCAGACTACTGAATCATGGCTGTAATTAATACCAATATGAACATAATTAACAGAACATGTAAAAGATTTGTTAGTTATTTTTCAATAGATGCACCATGTCATGAACGCTTCTACCAAGTTTGTGAATACCAACAAAATTGTAACTGCACATTATCGTTGCTATTGCAACCATTTTAAACACTTCCTCAAGCCAAATGCAAAAGTTTCTTGGCAATATGTTTGAAACATATCATTTAAGGGAGCAGGTGGGAAAAGGTATAGAAGATAAAAAAAAATAATAAATTCTATTAGCCTCTCTTAATTCAGAGTCTAAAGACCAAAGAGGATCAGGGATGGGGGGGATTGGAGGGACAGCAATGTGGGATCATGGGGCTAGCCAACAACTGGGAGGCTGGAAGTGTAGAGCTACTGCATTTGCACTGATCTCCTCTGACAGATTGAGCAGGCCACTGTGCATGTGCCAATGTTATGCAACCCTGCTCTCCTGTGGGAATATACCCACCTCCTGACTTTCAGTGAATCTCTCTGAGGCACTCTGCAAAGTGTGGGAGATTCATTCTAAAAATCCCACTTAAAAAAAGACAGCGGGAGTTACTCCAGTTTTTTGCATGAATTTGGCATTTAGAATGTTTTTCGGAGAATCTTGGCCCTAATGTCCAAAGACGACTTCTGTATTCCCACAAATGCTCATAACATAAGAACATAAGAAATAGGAGCAGGAGTAGGCCATCTAGCCCTTCGAGCCTGCCCCGCCATTCAATAAGATCATGGCTGATCTGTCGTGGCTCAGTTCCACTTTCCCACCCTCTCCCCATAACCCTTAATCCCCTCTCTTATCAAAAACCCATCAACCTGCGACTTAAATATATTTAGCGAGGCAGCCTCCACCACTTCAACGGGCAGAGAATTCCAGAGATTCACCACCCTTTGAGTGAAGAAGTTCCTCCTCAACTCCGTTCTAAACCGCACCCCCCCCTTTATCTTGAGGCTGTGCCCCCTAGTCCTACTGTCTTTTTTGAGCGGGAAGAGTCTCTCCACCTCTATCCTATCCATCCCATTCATCATCTTATACGTCTCAATGAGATCTCCCCTCATTCATCTAAACTCTAACGAGTACAAGCCGAGTTTATTCAGCCCCTCCTCATAGCTCAACCCCCTCAACTCCGGTATCAGCCTAGTAAACCTCCTCTGCACTCCCTCCAAGGCCAAAATATCTTTGCGTAAGTACGGCGCCCAAAACTGCACACAGTACTCCAGCTGCGGCCTCACCAATGCCCTATACAGCTGCAGCAAGACCTCCCTACTTTTATATTCAATCCCCCTCGCTATGAAGGCCAGCATCCCATTCGCCTTCCTGACCACCTGCTGCACCTGCAAGCTGGGTTTTTGCGACTCATGCACAAGGACCCCGAGGTCCCTCTGCACCGTCGCCTGCTGCAGTTTTTCGCCCCGTAAGTAATAGTCCTTCCTACCATTCTTCCTACCAAAGTGGACCACCTCACACTTGCCAACATTAAATTCCATTTGCCATTTCCTGGCCCATTCACCCACCCTATCTAGATCCTTCTGCAGACTCTCCACACCCTCCTCACAATTTGCCATTCCCCCAATCTTGGTGTCATCAGCAAATTTCGACACCCTACACTCGGTTCCCTCCTCCAGATCATCTATATAAATGGTAAAAAGCTGAGGCCCCAGCACCAACCCCTGGGGCACTCCACTAGTCACCATCCACCAATCCAAATAGCACCTGTTGACCCCCACACTCTGCCTCCTATTTGACAACCAATCCTCTATCCACGCTAACACCCTACCCCCAACTCCATGTCCCCTGACCTTCTGCAATAACCTCTTGAGGTACTTTGTCAAACGCCTTCTGAAAATCCAGAAAGACCACATCCACCGGCTCTCCTCTATCCACTGCCCTAGACACATCCTCATAGAACTCCAGTAAATTTGTCAGACACGACTTCCCTTTAATGAAACCGTGCTGCGTCTGCTCTATCAAGCAATTCCCTTCAAGATGCCTCGCAATTTCCTCCTTAATGACGGATTCTAATATTTTACCTACCACAGACGTTAAACTAACCGGCCTATAATTCCCCGCCTTTTGCCTGGCACCCTTCTTAAACAACGGTGTAACATTAGCCGTTTTCCAATCTTCCGGCACTTCCCCGGAATCCAGCGACGTCTGGAAAATAACCACCAAGGCATCCACTATCACCTCCACCATTTCTTTCAGAACCCTCGGATGCATTCCATCCGGTCCTGGGGACTTTTCCACAATCAGCCCCTCCAGTCTGTTGAGCACCGCCTCTCTAGTAACAGTAATGTCATTAAGACCCTCCAGTCCTACCACCTTTCCATCGCTAACACCCAGCAAATTATTCACGTCCTCCTCCGTGAAGACAGAAACAAAAAAGTTATTCAATACCTTAGCCATATCCCCATCCCCTACCACTAGGTCCCCTTTCTCATCCTCTAAAGGACCAACGTTCACCCTAGCCAGCCTCTTCCTTTTTATATATTTATAAAAACTCTTGCTATCCTTTTTTATATTAAGCGCTAGCCCAGCTTCATAGTTTCTCCTACCCTTCTTTATCGCTCCAACATTTGTTGGCAAAAATGTTCTGCTGCTACATAGCTAGTACAAAGGTAGATAGTATGACAATTCCAAACCCCCAGCCCATGAATTCTGACACCTAAAGCAGAAACACCAACCACTAAATATATTTGAATGATTCACAGAATGTTTTCATTTTATGAAATTATGATACTAATGGCCCTGCATTATGAAAACCTCTTCTTTATTAATTCAATTGTGTTTTTTGCATGTGAATAAATTCATCAGTTAGAGATGCGAACAATGGGAATTGGAACATTTTTATATTTCCTACATGTCTTCTTACACACTACTTGTATGGATAAAGGATTGCTCTGGTCAAAATCAGCAATCTGTGCTATGGGTAGGATAGAGACCAGATTCAAACAGAGTGAGAGGGCTCATAAATGAAATGGAGGAGACAGGTGTGTTCAAGGGAGTGGGTCTCATGGGCTAGATGAATGTAGGGAAGTCATGAAGTAAGATGGAAACGAAATTGAGGGGGGGAAAAAGTTAGATTAAGGTTAGGACTCAATGAGCTTGGAGAGAAATTTGACTTGGTTGGAAACCAAGAGGAGTGTACATAGGCAACTGAATAGATCATCTCAATCTTACTGCAAATATGTTTACATGTTCCTTGAAGTGAAGTTTATTTATCACAAGTAAGGCTTACATTAACACCAATGAAGTTGCTATGAAATTCCCCTAGCTGCCACAGTCTGGCATCTGTTCAAGTCAATGCACCTAACCAGCACATCTCTCAGATTGTGGAAGGAAACCCACACACACACAAGCAGAACGTGTGAACTCCATACAGACAGCGACCCAAGCTAGGAATTGAACCCAGGTCCCTGGCGCTGCAAGGCAGCAGTGCTAACTACTGTGCCACCCAGTTTTGAACTTGTGGCTGACAGCACCTGTGGAGAGATAATAGAGCCAACATTTCAAGTCAGGATGACCTTTCATCAGAATGGTCAGGAAGAGTCACCCTGACTCTCGTCAGATAATGGGCCTGATTTTACCATTTGGAGTCTAAGGGCTGCATCTGGGCGTAATACAAATCCGAGCCTGGAATCCTCTTTGCAGCACACCATATGCTTTCAACCGGCTTCGGTCCAATCCGTACTGTGGGTGGAGCTTAGCGCTGCCGGAACTGCATGCGCAGTTCAAAAAAAGTCTGAAGCAGAGCACCCAGGCAGGAAAGACAAGAAAGCAGAGAACACAGCTCTCTGGCACAGATCATTCTCTGGGAGGGGGCAGGGGGCCCTGATTGTTGTCTGGTGGGTGGGGGGAGGCTGGGCTGATGGTTGTCTAGTGGGTGGGGATGGGGGTGGGTGGGACAGGGGCATTCACTGCCACTCTGCAGGCAATCCCTCCTCCCGGAGTGGCCGCATGTCCAATCCCCACCGATTTTTGCCCACAGAGTGGCAGTGGACACCCTGCCTCCCTCCCCATCAATCACCTGCAGAGTGGCGGTGGACAAACCTCCCCCCACCACCTCTCCCCCGCCACAGTTCCTCATCAGTAAGCAATCGGGGCCACCGCCCCCTCCCTCAGAGATGCATCTGACCTGCCTCCTCCCCACCCACCCAGAGGATGTTGTGATTTGCCAGCCCCCGCAGAGGATGATTTGGGTCAGAGAACCATTGCAGGCTATGAAGCCGCTTCGGCGGCTCCCTGGAAAAACAAAAATCGGCTTTGGATCCAGAACAGACCTGAAGAAGGTAAAGTGGGATTTAGTGGGAGAGTTAGGCATGCGTTTCATTAAATCGATTTAAATCGTCAGGCCGCCCGATTCGGGCACAGATCCGCAATCGAGTGTTGGTAAAGCAGCGATCTGCTTGGATTTGTGTGCAGATCGCGTTAAAAGCCTGATGTCCGAATTTACCACGATTTCATGCCCGACAGTGGGCACGAATTTTTGGTAAAATCAGGCCCAATGTCAGGCCTACTGAGTATTTTCTGTTAGTTTCAGATTCCAGCATCCAGAGTAATTTGCCTTTAACTTGATTAGGGAAATTGTTGCACATTATGATAAACTTTCTGTAGTTTGTGATATTTTTAAATATTAGTTGGTTTTTTTTTGCATTTCAATATTTCAATCATGAAAAAAAATATCCCTGAATTGCCTTATACTTAGTGCCTTCTAAATCTGATACATAACACAAACTGGAATCCTGAAAGTTTATATGCCAGCTTCTGTGGTGCATGCAAGCGGTATGGAGGAAACAAACTATAGTTTGGGTGGACAATGCTGAATTTTAGATCTTCATAATCAAATGTCATGACAAAATTGAAATTTTGGATCCAGAGTTTCCATGCAGTGACAATCGCCATCGGATTGCCACTCTGCTCCTTTTTACTTGAGGTGGAATGGAGCTTCACATTTCTCACTTGAATTTCTGATCCAGGCCTGCTGAGAAACATGTAGCATACCAGCTCCTGGAGTCGTTTTAGTCAGTACAGCAACGTTGAGGGCGCAAGCCATCCCTGTTTTTTTTTTACAGCATTATCTGCAGTGGGGGCAGAAAAGGGTCAGGGGAGATGGGTGGTCAAGAGACAGTCATTAACCATCTTGATTGCTATTCCTACTATAAAATAGAGTCGATACTGAGTAGGAATAGGATTGGAATTTACTGTGCCGTCTCCTCAACTAAATGGCCTGTCAAGACTCAATGTCTTGGCTCACCTGAACAATAACCACTGGGATGTGAGATTGGAGTGTTCATGCCATGTTCAGAAAAAGTTGTCACTGAGAAGAAATGGAAAAAGTGAGATCGTAGTGAGTAGTAATACCCAATACTACTGCATTGAGAAGCTAATAGTCAATCCTTGAACCTGAAGGTAAACCTTTATGGAAAGATTAAACAAGTTGGAGCTCTTCTCTATTTTTAATTGGCCCACAGCTCTCAGCAGACACAACTTCCACTCCAAGATCCTAAGTGGCACTTAATTTGTCTGGCCTCCTTTTTATAAGTTGTGACATGGGGCTTACATCAGCTTTCCAGTCTGTGAACAAGACCCCTATCTCCTCCATTAAATACCAACCATATAACATGAAAACAGACTTGCCTTCAGGACTCTGTCAATTCAACTCCAAAAAATCTGACATCCTGGAAGAGATCTCATATATCCAAGCTTTAATGTACTCCATTAATTGTCTTCCAAATTTCACTGATGGTTTTGCATTAATGTATCCAAAACTACCTTGTGTTAATGCTAAATGTGCAATATATAATTCCAAATTTATCTATACATGGAATTATACAGAAATAAATCACTTGATCACAAATAGTCCGTGTTGTTGTCTATACTCCACACAAATTTCCTTCCAACCCACTTCATCAAACCTTCTTAAAACTTTCACTACCATTTTTTTTCTCATGCTTATCTAAGTTCCACATTCTAACCTCTTTCTGGGTAAATAAATTTCACCTAAGTTCCTCATTGGATTTATAAGTGGCTATCTTTTACTTATGGCTCAAGGTTTTGTTTCTTTCTCAGACTAGACATACAAGTAATATTTCTACCTATCAAATCTTTTCATAAACCTAACAGCAGCAAGAGACTGTTCTCTACAGAAACTTGAGTTGGGGAATAGCACTGCACAGGAAAATACAAACACGAAAGATTCATAGAATCCCTACAGTGCAGAAAGAGGCCAATCAGCCCATCAAGTCTGCACTGATAACAACCCCATAATCTGCACATCCTGGGACACTAAGGGGTAATTTATCATGGCCAAAGCACCTAACTCGCACATCTTTGGACTGTGGGAGGGAACCAGAGCACCTGGAGGAAACCCACGCAGACATGGGGTGTGTGTAAACTCCACACAAACAATGACCCAATCTGGGAATCAAACCCACGTTCCTGGAGCTGTGAGGCAGCAGTGCTAACCACTGTGCCACCATGCTGTCCCAATTAATTTAGTCTATTTTCTACCATTCTTGTAGTTACGGAATACAGTGTTAATAGAGTTATTGACCAATTAAATTAATCCATTTCTATCATTTTAGTTCACAATATATTCCAAAATTAGTTGAGGAAGACTCTAGTGATGGAAAGCTTGGGAACAATGACATGATAAAATGTGGATTCCATGGCCTAAATTCTCTGCCTTGTGGGTCACCCTTAATCAATAGATGGATCTTTTCAATCACCACACCACTCCCCTTCTAAGTCTTTTTATATAAATGTCAATACTCAATTTACGCAGTCCAAGATCATATATAATTTAGTATGTGAATTTAATCAATAATAAAAATGAGTCTTTTAGGGGATTTATAAATTCACGTGCAGCAGCATAGTTCCTTTTGTCTGGGTGCCTCTATAGATTCCTGTCTGCCAAAGCCACAATTATAGTTACCTCTTCGGGTGCAGGCAGTTCAGTTCTCTGTTTCAATGGACATATCAGTTGTGCCTGCCACAGGGCAACCAGATACTTTAGTGCTTGGATAGTCAACAACATTCCCAGATGACTATGTAGCTCCTGATGGCTCCACCACCTCCCCCACCCCCCCCCCCCCACCAAGTAATGAGTTCCAGGCACCCACAACCCTCTTTTTAAAACAAAAAAATCTGCCTCTTATCTCCTTTTAAATATTACCCCTTGCACCTTAAACCTGTGTCCCCTACTAATTTTTCCACCCTGGGAAATAGCTTCTGACTATCCACTCTGTCCATGCCACTCATGATCTTGTAGACTTGTATCAGGTCGCCCCTCATCCTCCACCATTTCAGTAAGAACAAACCAAGTTTCTCCAACCTATCATCATAACTGATGCCCTCCATGCCTGTCAACATCCTGGTAAAACTTTTCTGTACCCACTCCAAAGCCTCCACATCCTTCTGGTAGTGTGGCGACCAGAATTGAACACTATATTCCAAGTGCGGCCTAACTAAGATGCTGTAAAGCTGCAACATGACTTGCTAATTTTTAAACTCAATGCCCCAGCCAATGAAGGCAAGCATGCTGTATGTCTTCTTGACTACCTTCTCCACCTGCATTGCCACTTTGTGACCTGTGTACCTGTACAGCCAGGTCTCTTTGCCTGTCAATATTTTCTTAAAGATTCTGCCATTTACTCTATATTTCCTACTTATATTAGACCTTCCAAAATGCATTACTTTTATCCGGATTAAATTACATCTGCCACCTCTCCACCCAAGTCTCCAACCTCACAGCCCTCCATTCAGAAACCCATCCTTCCACTGCTACTCTGTCTTCTATGACCGAGCCAGTTTTGTATCCACCTTGCCAGCTCACCTCTGATCTCCAAATGATTCACTTTCTGCCATGAGGGACCTTGTCAAAGGCCTTACTGAAGTCCATGTAGACAACATCCGCTGCCCTACCCTCATCAATCATCTTCATCACTTCCTCAAAGAACTCAATCAAGTTAGTGAGGCATAACCTCCTTCACAAAACCATGTTGCCTCTCATTAATACGTCTACTTATTTCCAAGTGGGAATAAATCCTGTCTCAAAGAATCCTCTCCAGTAATTTCCCTACCACTGCTGTAAGGCTCACCAGCCTGTAATTACCTGGATTATTCTTGCCATCCTTCCTAAATAAAGGAACAACATTGGCAATTCTCCAATCCTTTGGGACCTCCCCTGTAGCCAGTGAGGATACAAATATTTTCTTCCTTGCCTCTCTCAGTATTTTGGGGTATATCCCATCAAGCCCTGGGCATTTGTCTACCCTTAATGTTTCTCAAGAACTCCAATACATCCTTTTTGATCTCAACATGACTCAAACTATCTATACATCCTTTCCCAGACTCATTATCCATGAAGTCCTTCTTTTTGGTGAATACAGACACAAATGATTCATTTAGCACCTCACCCACTTCCTCTGGCTCCACACATAGTTTCCCTCCCTTGTCCTTGAGTGGGCTAACCCTCTCCCTGGCTACCCTTTTGCTCTTTATATATGTATAAAAAGCCTTGGGATTTCAAGACGCAATAGCTGCTTATAGGTGTAGCATCTTTCAGGGAGGGGATTTGTGTTTCCCTATGAATGAACATAGGCAACAGGAAACTGTCATGTATTTTTTTCCCTAGTTATATTGCTCAGTGTTCAATAAAATTGAAAATGTAAGGCTCTTATGAGGAACTGAAGAGAAAAGTGCAAGTTCTCTAGGCGTGGAAGTGCTCTTTAGAAAATGTCTTCTAAAATACTCAAATGTAGGCATGATTCAGATTTCCCCTCTTCAGTCTGTTTGTAATGATTTGATGTAATTAAACATTCAAAGACATTAAAAGGAATGCAGTTTATTTCAGTCAACTCTTGGAATAGCAACAAACATATATTGCTTTTGTGTAGAGTAAAATGACTATCTGTTTGGGTAGTATTTTATGACCATATCGCACCCAAAAATGGGCGTAATGCAGTTGTAAAGTGGGACATAAAGCAAATAGCATGATTGGCACTGGCACTGGTTTTCGCAATCAATGCCATTTTACAAGTGCAGGATTTCCAGCACGGTCAGCCTTTCGCCAGGAATGGGTGACAGGTTGATTAATTTAAATTTATTAAAATGATGTTTGGAATGTGTTTAGCGAGTCTGGTGCTCAATTGTCTGAGCTCACCTGTCTTTATGGCCTTGCTCGCAGAAGTTCTCACCAGCAAGGAATAGACATTCTCCTCATGAATGGGGAGCTTTTGTCTTGGCCTTCCCATTGGAACCGGAGGCCATTGCGGCCTCCTGGGGAGGGCAACGGGAGACGTCTCTTGGGCAGTACCAGACTGGCAGTGCCACCCTAAGCAATGCCAGGCTGGTAAGTTAACTTGGGTAAATAATATATAAAAAAAGCCAGAATTTTACCATTTTATTTCTAGTGCTAGGGGACAAAGTCAATGGGGGTGGCAGGGCTTATAGGAAGAGGGGAGCTGCTGCCACTCTGCGGGCGATCAGTTAGGGGAGGAAGAGGGCCATTCTGTAGTAATCAATGGGGGCAGCATGTCCATGATCGGTGGGGGACAGGTGGTGGGTCCACCATCAGTGGGTGGGGAGTAGGGGGAGAAACCACAATTGGGCGGGTGGGGGGGAAGAGGTCAGCAGGGGCTGCATTTTGAACTGTGGGCCCCTGCGATTGCAGACAGGAATTGCTTCAGGCTGCCTGCAGTAGCTGGGACCTGACAGCTCTCCCTGTCTGTCAGACCCCTGCTCCTGCTAATGCACTTGTGCAGCATCAAAGGTCTGCACATGCACACTACCTCTGTGCAGGCTTTCAGGCATGTTAAGCCCCATCCAAAGGCTTCTGCAACAAGCAACAGACTTGTTAAAAATTTTGCAGCCAGAGTTTTTGCATGGGAGGGTGGGGGCCTGAAAATACCCAAACATGGATCTGAAACTCTTCCAGTTCCATGCCCACCCAGTATTTAAGCAAAAAAAGTACAATTCTGGCCTTTATATATTATTTACCTAAATTAACTTACCAATTGATTTAGAATAAATTGTTACTAGTCTCTAGTTGGTGCATACCCATACACAAACTACATAGGTTTAGTATCAATTGATATATAGGAAATGGTGAGAGAAACATTTTTTTCAAAATAGAAAAAAATGCCTCCATGCTTACTACTTTGAGCAGGAGTCCTTCTTTCCAACCCCCCCTCATCAAGTCAGCAGACCTTTTCACTTGTCTCCAGTATTCTCCTTCCATCTGGACCTCTCCCTCAGGCCTCTTACCTGCTCTTGAGCTTTTCATTGAGAACTGTCAGCATGACATTGACCATCTTTAATTTCTTTATGTCCCTCACTCATTCTAACCTGCCTCTCTATGAACTTAATTGCATTCCATTCTCCCTGGTCTAACTCTGAAATTTTTATCAAATGTGCTGAGGAGGGTGATCCTATTGTCTGACATACTGACCTCTACTTTTCTATGGCTGAGTGCCAACTCCCAGACATTTCTTCAACTCCCCTGGACCATGACTCCATCACCAAATATTAAGCCATTGTTTACAAGACTGCACTGATCCCCATTTTCCCTCCACAGCTACCCACTTCTTAATTCCCCAACCCCAAACAGACCACTCCCATACCTTCCCAGAGTTCATAAACAGGACCGTCCTGGTAGATCTATCATTTCAGGCCATTCCTATCCCACAACTTATTTTTTCCTATTTTGACTTTACCTTTTTCCTTCCCGTCCAGTCTCTTCCAATTCTGCACTTGTAATTCTTCTGACATGCTGGGTAGAATTTTTCAGCTGAGCTCACCCCAAGGTCATAAAGTCTACCCGAGGTCACTGGACCTTTGCATGGTGCAGGAAAATTCCACCCACACTGTCACTTCGCTTCCTCTTTAGAATGGATGTCCAATATCTCAGTCTCCATGCCCCGCCAGAATGATCTAAGAGTTCTGTTTCTTTCTTGAATGGCAGCCCAAACAGTCTCTATCCACCACCACTCTCCGCTGACTGGCTGAAGTTGTTCTGTTGAACAATTTCTCCTTTAGGCAGTGGTTAGCACTGCTGCTTCACAGCACTAAGTCAATTCCTGGCTTGGGTTACTGTCGGTGTGGAGTCTGCACATTCTTCCCATGTCTCCATGGGTTTTCTCCAGGCACTCCAGTTTCCTCCCACAGTCTGAAGGATATGCTAGTTAAGTTCATTAACCATGCTAAATTCTCTGTATCCAAACAGGTGCCACATTATGGTGACTATAGGATTTTCACAGCAACTTCATTGCAGTGTGACTGGAAGCTTATTTGTGACACAAATAACCTGTACTTAACCTGTCTCACTTCCACCAAACAAAACATGTTGCTATGTGTACCTGCATAGACCCTAGTTACATCTGTCTTTTTGTGAGGTATGTGGAACATTCCATGTTTTAATCCTACTTGGGCTCCCTCTCACTGATATGCAAAAATCATCTCCACATGGTCTGCTTCTAACACTTTCCTTCCCTTTCTTGACTCCATCTTTATTTAGCCCACTGACTTCCACAGCCACCTCAACTACCTTTTACTCACATCCTGTAAGCACTCCATTTCAAACTCCCATTATCTCCACCTCTGTCACATCTGTTATAGTAACACTACTTTCCACAACCTCAACCTCTTCACATAACACCTTCCCTTGCAAATGCAAGTGGTGTCATACATTACCTTTCATCTCTCCTCACTGCGTCCAAGTCCCCGAACACTCCTTCCAGATGAAGCGGAACTTTATTGGTACTTCTTTTAATTTAGTATATTGTATTCGCTGCGCACAATGCAGTCTCCTCTTAACAGTTGGGAGACCAAATGCAGACTGGATGGCCACTTTGCAGTGCACCTCTGCTCAGTCTGCAAATATGACCTAGGCTTTCTGGATGCTTGCTATTTTAATTCAATATTGTTAAGAACCAGATCAGAAACTCCAAGATATTTGATGAAGTTAGCCTGTTGGTAACTTTTACATTTGATTTTGGCATTAGGCTGAGCATAAGGTGTTTCACTCCAAGAATAATTCAAGTGACTCACTGGGAAGCTTTTATCAAAGCAAGGTTTTGTTTTAAGAACAGTTAGAATACAACAATTAGTATAACTTTTGCCAATTAAAATACTTATACATGACAAATGTATAATTCCTAAAAGCTAGCTGCCTCTATTGTTTGAATTTAGAAGTGTCGTCCACAAACATGAATCCCTTCTTTAGAAATATTTAGCACAGAAACCAAAGATGCTTACTGGATTTCCAGCCTTTTGACCCTAGTGGAGAGTGATCCAGACAGACACTGGTCTTTATTTCTCATGCAGCAACTTTGAGAAAGCTCTACCCCCAAGCAGTAGAATTTCAAAGAAGGAAATGTTCCTTGTTAAATTCCAGTCTTCACTTCAAACTGAACAAGATATACAGAGAAAGCAATCTCTCCCAAAATTCCAAAAACAGACTGCCTTGAGCTTTCTGTAAAAGCATAGCTGTACCCAGTCAGATAACCTTGCCTGTTGATCAAACTAATCAAGCCTCACTCTGCAATATCCCAGGGAAAAAAACACAAAACAACAAACTTGCATTCAGTCAGATTAAGACAAACGTATTAATTAAAATCAATTATGCTGTTGCAGGTACAATACATTGCTGCTGAGTCAAACAAAATGATTCTAATAAAATGGTAATGTCTAGTTAACACATTCAACACAAACATGGCTAAAATAATTATTAAATGCACAGTATTGTCACAATACCTCGCTCTCACGTTCACATTTCTATCCTCAGCCTGCTACAATGTTCCTGTGAAGCCCAAAGCAAGCTTGAGGAACAGTAACTCATCCTCTGATTAGGCACTTTACAGTTTTCTGAATTCAACAACATTAAACAATGAAATCTGTCCTCCTTTTTTTTTGTATTTTTGCTAAGCACCCATCAGCCCCTTGATTTGCTTTCATGCAATGTTGTCCTTTATTATGTCCTTTACACTTATTCTGGACCAAATCAATTGTTTGTTTACCACAGCCCTTTGGCTTTTGCTCCATGATGCCTTTGTTATTTAATCTCGCTAACCCTCTAGCCTATCCCTAACCTTCTTATTTGTACTAATGACTCTTCCTTAATCACATTTCTACACCTTTTTAGATTCTGAAGAGGAGCCATATTGGACTTGAACATTCAGTGGAATTTTCCAATCCTGCCCACTGCAGAAACTGCAGCAAGCAAATCAGAAAATTTGGCAGAACACATGCAGGTCCATTGATTTCTCATGGGAATTTCCAATCTTGGGGTGCACACAGAAGGAAAATTCCATCCGTTAACTCTGTTCCAATCTCCAGTGGTGCTGGCAGATCTGCTGAGCTTTCCTCGCACATTCTACTCTTAATTCTGATTTCCAGCAGTATTCTGCTTTTATTTTAAAGCAAATTAACAAGCATTTAAAAGTAAGTTGCCACACATGCATCCTAAGAAGCTGTTGCCTATTATAATGACAATTAACATTTTAAACATATTTCAGTATTTTGAAAGGGTTTCTGGGCCAAAATCTAAAAGTGGTGGTGTAAAATGCTTGGGCAGGAGATAGTAATTAAAAGGTTGAAGGAAGAAGTGATTTATTTTGTCACATGCAACGAGGGCAATTACAAGTCAACCACTACTTTGGGCATGGAATCACATGAATGTTAGACCAGATAAGCATCACAGATTTCCTTTCTGAAAGGACATTAGTGAACCAGATTGGTTTTTACAACAGTCAGTGACAGTTTAATGGTCACTATTGCTGAGATTTGGTTCCATTACAGATTCTAAAAAATTAAACAATTAAATATATTAATTAAATTTAAATTCCACCAGTCTCTATAGTAGGATTTCAATCCATGTTCCCAGGGTATTAGCCTAGACCTTACAAATCCAATGACATTACCACTATAGCACCAGCTCCCCATCATATTTCTGAAAAATTAGCTCTTAATATGTAACGTGTATGTTTTTTGTTGACTGGTATCTAGATGGGTGTTTTGGGGATTGTTTATTCTATCCAAATTTATCCCGACAAAACTTGTCTCTAAACTCTGTGGCCTAGGGCTTGGTTCCTCCCTCTGTGACTGGATCCTAGACTTCCTAACCCAGAGACTGCAATCAGTAAGGATAGGTAACAGCATCCCCTCCACAATTATGCTCAACATCAGTATCCCAGAAGGCTGTGTCCTCAGCCCTTTACTATACTACCTTTTACACTTACAACTGTGGCCAAATTCCGCTTCAACTCCACTTTCAAGTTTGCTAATAACACCATAGTGGGCTGGATCTCAAACAATGATGAGATAGAGGACACGATGAAATGGTGCAACAACAATGACCTCTCCCTCAATGTCAGTGAAATGAAGGAGATAATAGTCATTGATTTCAGAAAGCGTAGTGGAGGACATCCTCTGTCTACATCAATGAGGATGAAGTGGAAGTGGCCGAGACCTTCAAGTACTAGGTTTCTAGATCACCAACAACCTATCCTGGTCCCTCCATGCCAAAATCCACCAATGCCTCTACATTCTCAGGAAGCTGTGGAAATTTGGCAAGTCCATTACAACTCTCCAATTTTTTATAGATGCATTGTAGAAAGCACGCTTTCCAGATATATCACAGCTTGCTATGGCTCCTGTTCTGACCAAGACTGCGAGAAACTACAAAGACCTGTTAATATAGCCCAGTCCATCGCTCAAACTAGCCTCCCATCCACTGACTCTGTCTGCACTTCCTGCTGCCTCGGAAAAGCAGCCAACATAATCAAGGACCCCACACACCCTGGACATACTTCTGCCACCTTCTTCCATCAGGAAAAAGATACAAAAATCTGAGACCACATACCAATCGACTCAAGAATAGCTTCCCTGCTGCCATCAGACTTTTGAATGGACCTACCTTATATTAAATTGATCTTTCTCTACACCATAGCTATGACTGTAACACTATATTCTGCATTCTTTCCTTTTCCTTCTCCCCTATGTACTTGAAGAACAATATGCTTTGTCCTAACGTAATTTGAGTTTGTTTACTTGGTTTGGCCTGAAAAATAGCACATCCCACCCCCCACCCCCCAACACTTGGTTTGGCCCGAAAGAGCCCCACCCCCACCAGTGTTGGACACAACTTTGAAGTTACCTCAGCTCTGACAAAGTCTCAGACTCCAAATTTTAGTGTCTGTGGAGAGAGAACAGAGCTATCAGACTAGATGAGATTTTCCAGTATTTTCTGTTTAAGTCCATTCCTAGGTGCTTCCAGAATTGTGCTAAAATAGTCGAAGGTAAAAAGTGGTTATTTTTGTTCTTGGCTGTAAAAAGAACAAGTAAGACAGTTAAATTTTTTTCCACTGAGAAAATTATGCCTGCCCACTAGACTGAATGCTGTACTCTCGCATGACATTTTGCTATTCCCAGATGGCCTTGGTGATGTCTTTGAAGATTATCAAACTGGAGCACTCTCGGCATGACTATTTTTTTGTTGCAAGGTAGTAGATTATTGCGCTGTTCGAAGTATTGCCATAGTATCAGATTTGTGGGGACACAGTCTGGCCCTCTTTCTAGACAATATTCTTAAACCTGGAGATATTCTTCAACTTTTCTGTTCCCTGCAACTTTTTCCAGCAGCTGATAAGTGCAGAGGGATTAAAATGTATATGCTTCTACTGCTTCAATTAGCTGTAAATCCTCTTGTTTGGTTACTTCTGATGCTATCATGACAAATGTGTCCGCTGCTGTTTGATACTTCCCTTCTATATACTGTGATGGAGTCATTTCTGTTCAATCTCAACTTGAATCATTGGATTCTGGGTGTCATTTGCAATTTTTTTCATGTACAGGAGGATGACTAAAAGCTTATGGTCTGCTTCAATTTTGAATCACAATTCCAAAACATTGAAAAATTTTGCACACTCACATTGCTACCAATGCTTCTTTTTCAATGGTGGCATATCATTGTTCTGTTCATGTTAGTGGCCGAAGGGGTTAAAATAATTGAATGCAGTAGAATTCCCTTGTGAATTGAGTGCAGCAGAATTCCCTTGGGAAGTTGCTGTGAAGTTGTTTCTGCATAAGTTCCCACAGTTGTAGATGAGCTGCATAAACAAGATGAATAAGGGACAAGAGAATGGGAACTTTGATTTTAAAAAAAGAGAATAGCTATAACAGCCAAGATCTGCAGGTTTGGATGGTGTAGGCATGCTTCACTTGTAATTAATTAGGCAAGCAGATAGAGGCTGTAACTGATTACTTCATTTATGCCAGGTGATTATAGTTAATCAGAACTATTAGTTACATTTGGATAGTGATGACTTCAGAACAAATGTAAACTTGTGATTGGTACATGTAGATTACTTGTAAAATGACCAAAAGTCATAAGACGGGATTTTACGGCCTCACTTGTTTCAGTCGCAAAATCCCACCCAAGATCAACAACCTTTCCAAGGCCCACCCCTCGCCTACTCTGATTCCCGTGGCAGGCAGCGCAGTAAAATTCCAGCCAAAGTCATACAGCACAAAGGTCCTTCAGCCTATTGAATCTATACCAACAATAACTACCACTAAAGTCATGATAATCCCATTTTCCAGTGCATGCTCCATATACTTGAATGTTACGGTAGTTCAAGTGCTCATTCAAATACTGTTTAAAGGTTGTCAGGTTTGTGGTCCACAACATTCCCAGTGTATTCCAGATTCCCACTACCAAGTGAAAATTCGTTTTTCTCAATTCCCCTCCAAATGTCCTGCACCTCACCCTAAAACTATACCCCTTCATGATTGACCCCTAAACCAAGGGGAATAGCTGGGTCCTATTCACCCTATCTTGTACATCTCAATTGTGTCCCAGCCAGCCCACCGCCACCCCCCATCCGCAGTCTTGTTAGTTCGAAGGAAAGCGATCCAAGCTAATCAAGTCTCTTGTAGCTCAAATGCCCTCTCCCAGTGAAACTCCCTTGTACCTCCACTGGCGCAATAATGTCCTTCCTATAGCAAGGTGACCAGAACTACACAAAGTACTCCAGCTGTTGCCTAACCAACATTCTGTAGAGCTCCAAAATAATCTCCTTGCTCTTATATTCTATGTCACAACTGATAAAAGCACATTTACTCCATATGCCTTCTTAACTACTTTACTTACCTGCTCTACCACCTTCAGGGATCTGTTTATAATACCCCGAGATTCCTGGTGTCCTGCCATTCATTAAATTGTCCCTTGTCTTATTACTTTCAAAGTACATCATACTATCTCTCACTGCATTGACCAACCCATTTACATCTTCCTGTAACTTACAACTTTCTTGTTCACTAACCATCTGAATAATGTTGGTGTCATCTGCAAATTTGCTTATCATTTCCCCCACATTATCATATATATCATTTACGTATTTAACAAATAAAACCGTTTTGAAATGGAATATTTTCTCGTAGTTGTGACACTGCCCCTTCCTCCCTCTGCTGGACATTCTTCTCGCTATTGCAATTTGTTCTTGCTCACCAAAGACATCAAAATTACAGTTGGCACATTTTTCCATTTTGCTAGGTTGTAGATTTAGCTCATTTTCCATTTTATGGTCTCACTTGATCTTCTCCATGGGATTCTTGATCTTCTCCATGGGCCAGGAATAGGCTGGGTGAATGGGCCAGGAACTGGCAAATGGAATTTAATGTTGGCAAGTGCAAGGTAGTCCACGTTGGTAGGAATAATGGTAGGAAGGACTATTACTTACGCGGCGAAAAACTGCAGCAGGTGATGGTGCAGAGGGACCTCGGGGTCCTTATGCATGAGTCGCAAAAACCCAGCCTGCAGGTGCAGCAGGTGGTCAGGAAGGCTAATGGGATGCTGGCCTTCATAGCGAGGGGGATTGAATATAAAAGTAGGGAGGTCTTGCTGCAGCTGTACAGGGCATTGGTGAGGCGGCAGCTGGAGTACTGTGTGCAGTTTTGGTCGCCGCACTTACGCAAGGATATTTTGGCCTTGGAGGGAGTGCAGAGGAGGTTTACTAGGCTGATACCGGATTAAGGGTTATGGGGAGAGGTCGGGAAAGTGGAACTGAGCCACGACAGATCAGCCATGATCTTATTGAATGGCGGGGCAGGCTCGAAGGGCTAGATGGCCTACTCCTCCTATTTCTTATGTTCTTATGTTCTTATTTCCTTTCCTGCCAACAAAAGCCTGATTCTGACTGCTTAGTTCAGTTGCCTCACAACTTGCAATGCTTTTACTTTTACTCGTATAAAATCTTCTGTAAGAGATCTGATAATGCTTCACCTAGGACCTTGCCATGATGTTGTCATAAAACAACTCCTTTAAGATTCCATAGTTACAGTTTCCTGACAGCCTATAGAAGACAATGATAAACAAATCTCTTGTTACTGCTTGTTACTTGCATCTTTTGTTAAATTTAGCTCCTTAAATCTTGGTGGGAGCTGAAATAAGAGTCAAAAGCTTGCAGGACTTCATCATGCAGGATTCAAGTCTCAACAAGCTCCTACCTTGCTATTACATCGTCAACGATATATCCTAATGCATAAAATGTCCTAACTGGTTCTTTTAGTGTAATCCCAAGGCATTTCTCTACCTTGTGACACTTTTTTTCCCAGTTGTTCCAACTCTGGATCTTCAAGCTTTCTTCACTCTGATATGGTTCTAGGAGTGTTAATGTGGATGTCATTCTTCCACTGAGTCCTATAATTGTCACTGCTTCTCTGCTGCTGTTTTCTCCTTCAGACCAGGTTTCTTTGTCTATGTTTCAGCTCCTGTGATGCTCTGACATTTTTTTACTTTTCATCCTTCCTTCGAGAATCTTTTTCTTACCAGCCCTATATCTTTTGTTTAAGGTTTACTGCGTCTTTTACTCTCTCTGCCACCTTGTTTTATTGTGTGGTCTGGATCCAGATATGGAGTTTTGGGGATTGCCTATTTTCCAAAAGCATGCTGTTCGAGTGTGTAGTTTCTAAGAACCATTACTCTTTACTTATGTATTTGGACCTTGACAGATGTTGGAGTTTCTCCTCCTTGTAAATCTTTCGTTTCAGTCATGCGATCCAACAATATTATTACATCAGTATCATGTATGCTTCTGATGAGCATTTACTCTTCTTCTCCCCCTAAGTCTTTTAATCCTATCATATGTACAGCTATATCCTCCTCCAGTGTAGCTTTCAAGAGTAAATTTTCCAGAGGAATAAGAACAAAAGTTGCAAAATAATGAAAGCTTTTTTTTTCACAAAATTGCCAATAATAAATGGATTAGGAACATTTGCTAAAAACTTTCACCCTTTTAAGAATGTACCCTTCCCTTGGCCCATTCCAAATTAGCATTTCCTGCCAGTTTTAGAACTTCTGATTTAATCCTGGTTCAAGCAGCCAAAAAGAGTGTACATTTCATTTGTATTATAACATTTCAATATAGTTTGGTTTATCTTATGCCACCCTAAATGGCCTGTTGGAAGATTAGACTCAGTATGAAAGTAGCAGATATAGTTGTCAGGATCCTGGCCAGATATTCTAGTCTGCAGCATTTGCTTTGTTCAGGAACTACCACCTTTAAGATTAGAAAATATATTATGTAGAGCTAGCATTGCCAGCTACAATCATTTTTAATTACTTAATTACAGTTTTTCAATTGCTTGGGCTCATTCAATTGAAAGTATTCACTTGTCAGGAATTCAGAACAAAATATCAGTAAAATTGCACAATCAACCTCCCCTCACACAGTCAACTTCCCAACTAGACACATCATCCTTAATTGAACATAAACCAGATTTTTGCATAAAAATCCTGGAATTTACTCATCATGAAGGCAGCTTCAGCAAAAATAGTGGTTCAGGAAAGTTTGTTACTTCAACTAGGAATAGGCAATCAAAGTTACTTCATCAGTGTTGTCCGTATTGCAAAAGCAAATTTTAAAAATGGTGCTATTATTTAAAATCTGTATTTTGGTGGAATGTTGAAACTTTAGAAATAGTACAATTCATCCAGATGCATTTTGTTACAAAGATTTAATACCTAATATTAATCTAATAGTGAAGAGAAAACATATTAATGAAAAATATTTCAAATATTCAATTTCTGCTCATTTGAAGCAAATGTTCAATTAATTTAAAAGAGCACATCATTTTACAAGGTGAACGAAGGATTTACAGCTATAAAGCACTTTTCTCAAACTCAATGACCTAAAATGCTTCAGAAAATTGTAAGTGCAGCTGGAGGCCTTTAGCTATTATGTATGCACTGGCTCTCCACAAGGGTACCCCAGCCTTTTTCCTGTATCCCTGCACATTATTTCTATTCAAATAATCTTCTAATGCCTTCTGAATGACTTGGTTGAACCTGCCTCCACCACACTTCCATGCAGTGTGTTCCAGACCCCAACCATTTGTTGTGTGAACAAGATTTTTCTTGCACCACATTTGCTTATTTTGAAAATTACTTTAAATGTGTCCCCTCCTTCATGAGATGAATGCAAATTATTTATGTAATAGATACCTCAATCAGGCCCCCTGCCCCTATGGCAAAATTTCCTTTTAGGTCTCTAGTTGGCCCTAATCATTTTTAACTGTCCCTTTTTATCTAGATGCCTAGAGAAGACTTTAGGAGTCCCCTTTATGTTAGCTGCTAGTTATTTTTCTAATGTGCACTTTTCACCTCATTTCTGAACTACTTGTATTTCTTTTGCTTCTCAATTGTATTTTCTACCTGACATCTGTCAGAAGCACATTTTTTCTTTAATTTGTCTCCTTTTTTATCCAGGGAGTTCTGGATTTGTTTGTCCTACCTCCTCCCGTTTTGAGGGAGTATATCTTGATGGTGCTGAAACCATTTCTCTTTTGAACGTAACCCACTGTTCAGCTACACTTTTTCCTGCCAATCTTTCATTGGAGAGGATTCTTCCAAGACAAGATTTACTCCCACGTGGAAATAAGTGGATGTATTAGTGAGAGGCAACATGGTTTTATGAAGAGGAGGTCATGTCTTATTAACTTGATTGAATTTTTCAAGGAAGTAATGAAGATGATAGAGCAGTGGATGCTGTCTGCATGAACTTCAGTAAGGCTTTTGACAAGGTCGCTTATCGCAGATGAGGTGAAGTCACATTGGATCAGCAGTGAGTTGACAATGTGGATACAGAACTGGCCTGGTCATAGAAGACATCTGTAATAGTGGAAGGGTGCATTTCTGAATGGAGGGCTGTGACAAGTGTATTCACAGTAAGAAGTCTCACAACACCACGTTAAAGTCCAACAAGTTTATTTGATAGTAAACCCATAAGCTTTCGGGGTTTGCCCCTTCACTGGCATGTCCACAACATGACAAGTGGTACTCCTCGGGGATCAGTGCTGGGACCTTTGTTTGTAATATATATAATGATCCAGAGGAAAATGTAACTAGTTTGATCAGTAAGTTTGTGGACGACACCGAAGGTTGGCAGAATTGCGGATAGTGAAGAGGAACATCAGAGAATACAGCAGAATATAGAGCATTTGGAGACTTGGACTGAGAGATAGCAGATGGAGTTTAATCCAGACAAATGTGAGATAATGCATTTTGGAAGGTCCAATACAGATGGGAAATATACAGTAAATGGCAGAACCCTTAAGTGTGTTAATAGGCAGAGGGATCAGGATGTACAGGTACCCAAGCCACAAAGTGGCAATGCAGGTGGAGAAGGTAGTCAAGAAGGCATATGGCATGCATGCCTTCATTAGCTAGGGCGTTGAGTTTAAAAATTGGCAAGTCATGTTGCAGCTTTATAGAACCTTTTGTTCGGCTGCACTTGGAACACAGGGTTCCATTTTACTATTTTGACTGAGTCCTGGGTGGACTTTTTTTTAAAATTCATTCATGGGGCACGGTGTCACTGGCTGGCCGGCATTTATTGCCCATCTCTAGTTGCCCTTTAGAAGGTGAAGAAATTTGAAACTGGCGTTTCAAATCCAACTTTTAAACTCGCGATGAGGCACCCCCATATACACTCTGCCTGCAAAAATATCAGCGATTCTGAACTCCGCTGCACAAACTTCTGGGCGGGGCTTAACGTGCCCGAAACCCTGAAGCTTCAATCGAAGCTGACAACTGCACCTGTGCAAAAAAAAACTGCTGCTTCCCCCCTTATCCCTGCCACCCAAACCGATCAAGGGCACCACCCCCCCGCCCTCCCCCCCCCCTCCCCCCCCCCCTCCCCCCCCTCCCCCCCCCCCCTCCCCCCCCCCCCCCCCCCCCCTCCCCCCCCCCCTCCCCCCCCCCCCCCCGATCTCAAGCAAAGTGACAGTGGAGCACCCTAACCCCTTCCCACAGATCTCAGGCAGAGTGATAATGGAACCCCCTACCCTTCCTGGCAGAATGACGGTGGACCCCCTTTTCCTTTCCATGATCTCAAGCAGAGAGGCAGGGGATTCCCCCACTCCCCAATCTCAGGCAATGCAGCAGCAGACTGCTCCCCCACTTCCAAACTCAGGCAGAGAGACCCTCCCCTTTATCAGTCTCAGGCAGAGTGATTTTATATTCCCCACCTCTCCCAAAACTTCTTGCACAAGGCCTCCATCCGGACGCCAATGACTGTATAACACCTCCCTCTTCCTCCTCTGTCCCCAATCATAGAGGCACTGATTCACACCATCCCCTCCCAAAAAAAATCAGCACAACTGCAAGTGTTCACTTGCCTTCCCCCTCAACACTAACAAGCAAACTGCATGTAACTTGCTGGGATCCTCTGCCAAATTGCCTGCAACTGATTTGCCCTAACGAGGGACAGCTCCATAAAAATCCCAAGGATGGACAGGCAATGCAGGAAAAAATGACCAGCCCCATGACTTACTGAGGGAGACCTTGAGAGACTGCTATATGTGGCAGAGGAGAGGCGGGACACCCTCCCCCTCCTCCCACCCAGGGGGACTGAAGGCAGTTGCTGCTTCGATTAGTGCCATGGCATTGGCCCCTAGAACATGGAAGCAAGAAGGTCAATGACCTAATCTGGGCAGCCTAAGCAAGGCTGAATGCTTACCCCATTTAGCATCTTCCCCCAAATTGCCCTCACATCCTCCCATCCCCAGCATCCTGCACGCTTCCAGCTCCTGATCCCCAAGCACCTCCTTTCTCTCCACACACACACACACACCCCCCCCCCCCGCCACCAAACCAAGAATAGTACTGTGGCCCTCACAGGGCCACCACCTGATACTCTGCGGGAATCATGCCATCATTTCTTTCATGGCTCCTTCCATCTTCACAGGAGAAGGCCTGACCATAACATCAGAGAGAGGCCAAAGACAAAGCAGTGAGCCTGACCTCTGGGTCCTCAACCCTTTTGAACAGCAGGTGCTAGAGCTCTCCAGGGAAGGGGAGATGCAGGCTGTCAATGACACCATGATTGGGCTGGAGTCAAGAAGTGGATACCTGTCAATCCTTCATTCAATTTGAGGCAACTTCGAGGGACCATTGGTTTTGGGCGTGAGAGACAAGGTTTGAAGGAGTATGAGGCATGTTTATTTGCACAGAGGATGCTGGGTGCCTAGAACTAGCTGCTGGGAGAGGTCACGAAGACAGATGTGAGAGTAACCTTTAAGTAGTGTCTTTACAGCTACATGAATGAGATGGGAATAGAGGCAGGGTAGGGGGTTACAATTCAGATGCGTAGCCTGGTCACTTCAGGCTTGGAGGGCTGAACGGCCTGCTCCTGTGATGTAGTCTTCTTTGTGCTTTGTTTTATGTTTAATGGACAAATGTAAATCATGTTTTTTTTGCATCCTAGATTCCCCTCCAGGGATTGCAGGAGGGGCCACATTGGACCAACTACAAGGCTGTTGGGAGGAGTCCCAAAGCTTTCGGGTAGACTAGCTATTGCCTGTCTTGTGTGGTTCCCAGGCCAACACTGCAAGGGTAGTGTCCGCGATGGAAAGCCTGGGGCAGGGAATCCTCAAAATGAGTGGCAGGCTCCAAGCAATGGCCAAGTCAGAGCAGGCCACAGAGGAGTCCCGAGGACCGCAGCTGAGTTACAGCACAGTCCTAGAGGGCCACTCATTCATTGAATTTCACTCAAAAGTAACTTGGATTAATGGTAATTTTCAATGATTTAGTGGACAACAATGTACTTTCTACCTGAATATTAACCTTGGTTATGCGCAAATAAAAATCATACCCCAAAATAATTCCAAAATTCGTAACAAAATAGAGAAACACTTGAGGGCTAATAAAATCAATAAAGTAATAAAATAAATTGAATCATAAAAGTTGGAAATACTTAGGTGAGGTATTATCTGTGGAGAGAGGAACATAACTGGAAAAATTAGAGGTGGGTTAAGTTTTAAGCATGAATAAAGGCAAAGAAAGAAGGGAGTGGGGAAAGAATAAAAGGGAATGTTCCTTGAGGTAACATTGAGCTTTACTGGAGCTGTGTAAAGAGGCCAAAGACTGATATAACAGAGTGGGGGAGTGAATTAAAATGACAGACAACCAGAAACTTGAGCTTGGCGTGGAGACTCAAAGGTGTTCTGCAAAGCAGTCACCCATTCTGTGTTTGAATTCCCCAGTGTAGATAAAACCATATCATGAGCAGTGAGCACAGAATAATAAATTGAAAGGGGTACAATAAATCACTGGGCATTAAATTCTGCCTAATGGCAAGTTTGGTAGCAGGGGCATTTAATCAAATTGCAGGCCTATCTGCACCCTGAATAAGTCTGTGGTGGGAAGGCCCATGGACAGCCCTACCACCAACTGAGACCCTTAAGTGAGCAAATAGCTGCCATGCAGGACAACTTGCGGGCTCCTTGGCGATCATTATTCAAAGGCATTTAGTATCTGATTGTGGGACCTGGCAACAAGCCCTTGTCACTAACTCCCTCCTCCTGAGAAAGCAAACCATCTGTAACACTTGAATAGATTACAGTTTGTAATTATTCCCAGGCATCTGTTTTCTATTTTAAAGCAACAGCAACTTTAAGATAGAGTTGTCTAAAATTTAAATTAAAAAACATGACCAAAGCTTTGCACTGTAGTCTCCTTAACAGTCTCTGGTCATTATAAAGATGTCAATGTAACAAATTTTCTGCTGCTGTGTTAACAGTTTTCAGTTGCTTAATGGGGTTAAGCCGATTTCAAGGATTTTTCAATATTGACAAAAGAATAGCATAATTTGAATATAAACACATGTTATAAAAATTTCTGGCTAGCATCACTTCAAGATGAGCTGCATTTTTTGGTTTATTGCATGGATTTCTTGCCCTCAATCTTTTCTGGCAGGTTCTTTGAAATGGTGTATGTGTAGAAACAAAAATAGAACCAAAAGGTGACTTTATTGCTTTGAAGCTGTAGCACTCTGGGACACTTCTGACAGCTTCATTAGTCTCCCAACTCCCCTATGACTCTGAATTAATTGTACTGCAGACTTAGGAAAAAGAAAAACATAGAAACATCTTGCAATTTTTTCAACATTATTCACTTATTACTAATTTTACCATTTCTATATTTGCATTTCCTTCTGCCCTTTTGAACTTCGAGAGAATCAGACCTCAATTTTCATTTTCAGCAGACAAATGCCAGTATTAAATATATAACCTAACTAAAGCCAACCTAAATTTTTTAACTGTTCTCTACAGTATCACCATTCAATTATTTTTTGTTTGAGTTGATTTATTATTGTCATGTATATTAGTATACAGTGAAAAGTATTGTTCCTTGCATGCAAGACAGACAAAGCATACCATTCATAGAGAAGGAAAGGAGGGTGCAGAATGTCGTGTTACAGTCATAGCTAGGGTGTTGAGAAAGATCAACTTAGTAGGTCCATTCAAAAATCTGACGGCAGCTGAGAAGAAGCTGTTACTGAATCAGTTGGTACATGATCTCAGACTTCTGTATCTTTTTCCTGATGGAAGAAGGTGGAAGGGAGAATGTCTGGGATATGTGGGGTCTTTGATTATGCTGGCTACTTTTCTGAGACAGTGGGAAGTGTAGACAGAGTCAATGGATGGGAGGTTGGTTTGCATGATGATGATTTTCGCAACGCTCTGTAGTTTTTTGCAACCTTGGTCAGAACAGGAGCCATAACAAGCTGTGATACATCTGGAGAGAATGCTTTCTATGGTGCATGTGTAAAGATTGGTGACAGTCATAGTACACATACCGAATTTCCTTAGCCTCCTGAGAAAGTAGAGGCATTGGTGGACTTGAAGCTTTCACCACCATCAAATGATGCAAACTGAGATGAGGACGTGCCTTGGAATCTCCTCTGTACATGTCTTAACCTCTGCCACTAGCACTGAGGAGACACAAATGCTGATGAGCTGCCCTCCGTCAATAGTGCTCCTTCTGAAAGAAGGATTACAAATCTTCGATCGCACACTTCAAAAGATTTAAATACATCTCCCTGACATCACAAAAGGGTGCAGAGACTAGTTCAACTCCAGGTGAAAGTGATGAAGAATAAACATGAATGTTAATCCCATGGTGGGACACTACCGCTGGATGGTTGCACCTTGATATGAGGATTCCAATGAACAAATTCACAACACCTTCTGTTGACCAAAACATTCACATAACAAATATATTCGCAAAACTGCAATTTCTTTACAGTGAAGTCATAACCATGACCCAAAAGTCATATCAACATTTCTTAACTTCACTAACCCTATCACTATCCTTGGATACTGCACCAATGTCCACAGCAGAAGTGTGCTAATGAATTAGGCTGACAATCAATTTAAGATTGTCAGTCAGATTCACAATGTGGCACATTTGCACATACTGGAAACTAATATATATATAAAATGCAGACAGAAATAACATGTATGTGTTCTTGCTTCAACTAAACAAAATAAGTGACAGTCATTCACTGATTCATTCCCCAGGGCAAGGCCTTACTAACTCTCCTGCATGTTAGCTTCTATCTCTTTTGTCATCTAGGGACCTCTGGTTTTGGTCGTCTTACCTTTCCTCCTTATGTGAATACACCTTGATTGAACCTGGATCATCATCTCTTTAAAGGCAGCCCATCATTGCATTATAATTTTGCCTGCCAATCTTTCATTCCAGGACAGATTCATTCTCAACCACAGTAATCAGCCCTCTTCCAATTAAGCATTTTTGCTCTGGGTTGCTCTTTGTCCTTTCCCATTGGTAATTTAATAATATTCTGATCACTGGTCCATAAATGGTCTCCTATTGATCCTTGCTCCCTTAGAGTCATAGATTCATAGAGGTTTACAGCATGGAAACAAGTCCTTCCACCAAACTTGTCCATGCCGCTTTGTTTTTTAACATAGCTAGTCCCAATTTCCTGTGCTTAGCCCATGTCCGTTGATGGCCATCTTACTCATGTAATTGTCTAAATGCTTTTCAAAGACAAAATTATACCCACCTCCACTACTACCTCTGGCAGTTTGTTCCTGACACTCACCATTCCCTGTGTGAAAAGATTGCCCCTCTCGACCCTTCGGTATCTCTGCCCCCTCTCCTGAAACCTGTGCCCTCTAGGTTTAGATTCCCCTACCTTTGGGAATTGATGTTGACTATTTAGTTGATCTATGCCCCTTGTTGTTTTATAAACCTCTCTAAGATCACCCCTAGATTTTCTACGCTCCAGAGGAAAAAAGTCCGAGTCTATCCAGCCTCTCCTTATAACTCAAGCCATCAAGTCTCGGTAGCATCCTAATAAATCTTTTCTGCACTCTTTCTAGTTTAATAATATCCTTTCTATAATAGAGTAACCAGAACTGTACACAATCTTTCAGGTGGGGCCTTACCAATGTCTTGTACAACGTTTGACAAAGTCCCTCATGGTAGGCTGGTAGAAAAGGTTAAGGCGCATGGGATACGAGGCCAGGTAGCTAGGTGGATTGAGAACTGGCTGGGTAATAGGAGACAGAGGGTGGTTGTGGAGGGGACCTTGTCGGGCTGGAGGCCAGTGACCAGTGGTGTGCCGCAGGGCTCAGTACTGGGACCTCTCCTCTTTGTAGTATACATTAATGACTTGGAAGAGAGTGTAGGTGGTGTGATCAGCAAGTTTGCTGATGACACCAAGATGGCAGGGTTGGCAGGTACTGAACTGGATTGTCAGGTGATACAACAGGATATAGATAGGTTGGTGCATTGGGCAGATAGGTGGCAGATGGAATTTAATCCTGACAAATGCGAGGTGATGCATTTTGGAAGGAATAATGCAGAGAGGAGCTATGTGATAAAAGGTAGACAGATTAGGAGTATAGACATACAGAGGGACCTGGGAGTGCAGGTTCACAAATCCATGAAGGTTGCGTCACAAGTGGAGAAGGTTGTTAGGAAGGCGTATGGAATGTTAGCCTTTATAGGAAGGGGTATAGAGTATAAAAGCTGCCGTCTAATGCTTCAGTTGTACAGAGCGTTGGTTAGACCGCATTTGGAGTACTGCATCCAGTTCTGGTCACCTTACTACCGGAAGGACGTGGAGTCTCTGGAAAGGGTGCAGAGGAGGTTTACCAGGATGTTGCCTGGCATGGAGGGGCTGGGTTACGAGGAAAGGTTGGAGAAACTGGGACTTTTCTCCTTGGAAAGACAGAGATTGAGGGGGGACATGATAGAGGTATATAAGATACTGAAGGGAATAGATAGAGTTAATAGTGAGAGACTGCTCCCTAGACTGGGTACAAACACGAGAGGTCATGATTTAAGGGTGAGGGGGGAGAGGTATAATTTGAAAGTGAGAGGAAGGTTCTTTACGCAGAGAGTTGTGGGGGTATGGAACGCGCTACCGAGTAGGGTGGTGGAGGCAGGAACGTTGGACTCGTTTAAGGTTCAGTTAGATAGACACATGAGTGAAACGAGGATGGAGGGTTATGGTAGGGGCTATTAAATAAGGTTAGAACCTCGGGAGACACCGGAAAAGCAGGCTTGTAAGATTAACGTTTTTGTCTTTTTATTCCGCAGGTGGAGGTCCACCTCGTGTCAAATGAGGGGCATGCACACGGTGGGTCGTGCGTGGGCTGCTCTTGGAAGTTCCGGGAGTGGCCTAGTACTTCGTGTCGGTGTGTGTGCTTGATCCTGGACCGGTAGACGGGCGCCGCAACAGCTCGGTGACTAGCACTGCTAGCTGTGCAGATACATGGATTTGGGCCTGTGTCTGTGGGAGTTTGCGCATTCTCCCTGTGGTTGCGTGGGTTTCCTCCGGGCGCTCCGGTTTCCTCCCACACCCCAAAGATGTGCTCTTAGGCTGATTGGTTTTACCAAATTGACACTATTCTCCCCTGAATCTGGCTAAGTTAGGGGTTCCATTCGTAGACATGCAGGGTAGAATAGGTGTAGGGTGATGCGGCGGCACGGGCTCGTTGGGCCGAAGGGCCTGTTTCCCGTGCTGGGTTGTTCTTTGTTCTTTGTCTTTGTTCTTTGTTAACAAGGTATCCCAATTCCTGTATTCAATGTTCTTACCAATGAGACCAAGCATGCTGAATGCCTTCTTCACCACTCCGTCCATTGTGACTCCACTTTCAAGAAGCTATAAACATGTACTCCTAGATCTCTGTTCTATAACTCGCCCTATCATTAACTGGGTAAGACCTGCCATGGTTCGATCTATCAAAATGCATCACCTTGCATTTACCTAAATTCATCAACCCACTGGTCCAATTGATCAAGATTCCATTGTAATCCGAGATAACCATCTTGACTGTTCACTATGCCACCAACCTTGGTGTCACCTGCAAACTTACTAACCATGCCTCCTAAATTCCTATCCAAATCATTAATATAAATGACCAATAACAATGGACCCAACACCGATTCCTGAGGCACACTGCTGGTCATAGGCCTCCAGTTTGAAAAACAATCCTCTATAACCACCCTCTGGCTTCTGTCATCAATTCAATTTTGTATTCATTTGGCTACCTCATCCTGGATCCCGTGAGATTTAATCTTATGCAATAACCTAGTATGCAGTACCTTATCAAAGGCCTTGCTAAGGTCCATGTAGGCAACATCAACTGCACTGCCCTCATTTACCTTCTTGGTTACTCCTTCAAAAAACTCAATCAAATTTGTGAGGCATGATTTTTCCACTTACAAAGCCATGCTGACTATCCTTAATCAGTCCTTGCCTCTCTAAATGCCTGTAGATCCTGTCTCTCAGAATACATTCGAACAAGTTACCCACTATAGATGTGAGGCTCACCAGCCTGTAGTTCCCAGGCTTCTCCCTGCAGCCCTTCTTAAACAAAGGCACAACATTTGCTACCCTCAATCTTCAGGCACCTCACCTGTGGCTGTCAATGATTCTCTGCTGGGGACCCAGAATTTTCTCCCTAGCCTCCCACAGCGTCGTGGGATACACTTCTTTAGATCCTAGGGATTTATCTACCTTGAAGCGCTTTAAGACTTCCAGCACCACCTTCTCTGTTACATGTATACTCCTCAAGGCATCACTATTTCCCCAACATCCATGCCTTACTCAATAGTAAATACTCATGAGAAATATTCATTTGGATCCACACATAAATAACCTTCTTGATCCTTAAGAGGCCCTACTTACTAGTCACTCTTTTGCCCTTTTATGTATTTGTAGAATTCTTTGGATTCTCCTTTTGTCTGGTTTGTCAAAGTAATCTTGTGTCCCCTTTTTGCCCCCCTGATTTCTCTCTCAACTCTCTTTTTCCACCCTCCCTATTCTTCAAAAAACCCAAATCATTCTCTCAAACCCAATCCAACAATGTCTTGTTCCTTGTTGTGTTATAAATGAACTGATCAAGAAAATTCTACTGAATGCACTTTGGAAAATTGCATCTACTCCACCTACCCTTTGCACTACTATTATCTTAGCCAATATTAAGATAACTTAAGCACCCCATTATGACCACTCTATAGTTCTTGCATTTTTGTAATTTCCCTGAAAATTTGCTCCTCTGCCTCTTTCCATTTTCTGCTCATTTGTAGAATATTTAGGAACATGTCTGCAGCAATTGTTACACTACCTATCAACTTTTTTAAACTTGAAAACAACTATTGAAAACATCAAACACTTGTAGAATCTCACAAAAGCTGTACGAAATCAACTAGTAACTAAGGTCTAAGTTCATGATCCCTTTAGGTAGTGCTGGGAGCGGTGAGTGCTATTGCTTATGTTTGTTCAGCCATGTGAGCTTTAAGAGAGGGTGTTAGCTAAGGCACTGAGCTTCAATTAGCAGTGTTAGGATCACATCAGCATGATATCATGATCATTGCACACTTTTGATGGATATTAACTCTGCCTGTGTTAATGTTTTCATCAATACTATGCCCAGTATTATTTCTGGTAAAGTGTGCATGTGAATACAAATTGGGTACCATCCTAGTCCCCAAGTGGCACTTGTAGCAGCCTAAATGGCACAACTGAGACCAATTTCATGCTCACAGGGTTTAAATTAGGTCTAAGTTAAGTGCAGAAAGCAAAATAAAGACAAGAATACAATGTGGGCGGCATGGTGGCACAGCCAGGGATGTGGACTCAATTCCCGGCTTGATTCATTGTCCGTGTGGAATTTGCACACTCTCCCCATGTCTGAGAGTTTCTTCCCACAGTCCAAAGATGTGTGGGTTAGGTGGATTGACATTAAGGTCAATTTAGCATAGCCAATCAACCTAACCAGCACATCTTTGGTCTGTAGGGGGAAACCAGAGCACCTGGAGGAAATCCATGCAGACACAGGGATAATGTGCAAATTCCATACAGACAGTGACCCAAGGCCATATGTTAAATTGCCCCTTAGTGGCAGGGAGACCAGCTAGAGTAAATGCATGGTGTTATGGGGACAGGGCCTGGGTGGATTTGTGGTCAGTGCTGACAAGGGACTGAATGGCTTCCTTCAGTATAGCAGGGATACTACTATGAATTGAGAGAGGAAAAAAAACAGATCAACAGAAAAAGTTTTAAAAATCTTCAACATCAATTGAGTCTCATTTCAGAGGTTGATGGATGTAAAATCAAATTTTGAGGGCCAGGGAGGTGGTTTGGCAGAAATTGCCATCATTACGTCTGTTAAAAATTCATTTATTTTTGTATGCACAGGCCCTAATTTTTTTTTGGTGTGTTTAGTAGTCACAATTAAGTATAGTCACTTTGTATTGTTGCACGACTTTCAGTGCTGAGTCTATAAGTGAGCTCCTGTTATAGGCCAAATTGTGAAGAAGTAGGACAACTCGGATGGCATTTAACTGCACATGTATGTATAGTCAAAGTTAATGTCAAAAATACTTCATAATAACAGTGAGCATGACCATTTATTATTGACTACGGGAAGCTATTCCAAGTTGTGCAACTTAGATTTGGGAGTGAGAGTTGAAGTGAAAGGAAAGAAAGAACTGTGATTTTTGGGCTGTGGCCAATTCGGAACCTCAGCTTATAATCTTACAAGCTTGATTGTAAAGATGATGTCCAGCTGATCACATTGGTCCAACAGGGTTCCATCGGAGTGTCACTGTCACCCCAAGTGCTCACTCATGCTCTTGGATTTACACTTTCTCCAGCTCCTCAAGTTGTCACTAGACACTCAACTCCATGTTGCTGCTAAGTCAAAGAGTTGGCAGGTCCAGTGGGACCACAGTAGCACAGTGATTAGCACTGCTGCTTCACAGCACTAGTGACTTGGGTTTGATTCCTGGCTTGGGTCACTGTGTGGAGTTTGCACATTCTCCTTGTCTGCGTCGGTTTCTTCCAGGTGCTCCGGTTTCCTTCCATAGCCCAAAGATGTGCAGGTTGTTTGATTGGCCATGCTAAAATTGCCCATTAGTGTCCTAAGATCTTTAGGTTAGAGGGATTAGCGGGTAAATGTATACAAATATTGAGGTTGGGGGGGGTGAGTGGTGTCCTGGGCCTGGGTGGGATTGTGGTTGGTACAGACTCGATGGGCCAGATGGCCTTTTTCTGCACTGTAGGGTTTCTATGATTCCATGATATTGGAGAAAATAAGATTGAGCGTAGCAACATGCTCAGTGCAATTCATCTGTCATATGCTTTATAGGGAAAAAGCATAGTATCAGTTTTGATTATATAATCACTGATTTTGGATGGCAGATGCAAGCGTGAGGACAAAGTAATATGCACAGAAGTTAAAAAGTACTTAATTTACTCAGATTGCAAGTAGCAGCACTACAGATAGGTCATGAATTCTGAGATACCCAGGCAATTTTGCAACCCTCTCCGGGGAGCCTAGCTGCAATTTGAGCAATGAAGGACTCTTTTTATAGTTGAAGGATGACTAGCAATGGGTTTTGGATTATCAGGGGGTACAAATATTTGACAATCATTAGCATAGTGGTAGGGGATGGGGAAATGGCTGAGGTCTTGAATAACTTTTTTGTTTCGGTCTTCACGGAGGAGGACGTGAATAATTTGCCGGGTGTTAGCAACGGAAGGGTGGTAGGACTGGAGGGTCTCAATTACATTATTGTTACTAGAGAGGTGGTGCTCGACAGACTGGAGGGACTGATTTGTGGACAAGTCCCCAGGACTGGATGGAATGCATCCGAGGGTTCTGAAAGAAATGGCGGAGGTGATAGTGGATGCCTTGGTGGTTACTTTCCAAACATCGCTGGATTCCGGGGAAGTGCCAGAAGATTGGAAAACGGCTAATGTTACACCGTTGTTTAAAAAGGGTGGCAGGCAAAAGGCAGGGAATTATAGGCCAGTTAGTTTAACATCTGTTGTAGGTAAAATGTTAGAATCCGTCATCAAGGAGGAAATAGCGAGGCATCTTGAGGGGAATTGCTTGATAGAGCAGACGCAGCATGGTTTTGTTAAGGGGAAGTCGTGTCTGACAAATTTATTGGAGTTCTATGAGGATGTGTCTAGGGCAGTGGATAGAGGAGAGCCGGTGGATGTGGTCTTTCTTGATTTTTCAGAAGGCGTTTGACAAGGTACCTCACGAGAGGTTATTGCAGAAGGTAAGGGGGCATGGAGTTGGGGGTAGGGTGTTAGCGTGGATAGAGGATTGGTTGTCAAATAGGAGGCAGAGAGTGGGGGTTAATGGGTGCTATTCGGATTGGCGGTTGGCGACTAGTGGAGTGCCCCAGGGGTTGGTGCTGGGGCCTCAGCTATTTACCACTTATATAGATGATCTGGAGGAGGGAACCAAGTGTATGGTGTCGAAATTTGCTGATGACACCAAGATTGGTGGAACGGCAAATTGCGTGGAGGGTGTGGAGAGTCTGCAGAAGGATCTAGATAGGCTGGGCGAATGGGCCAGGAACTGGCAAATGGAATTTAATGTTGGCAAGTGCGCGGTGGTCCACTTTGGTAGGAATAATGGTAGGAAGGACTACTACTTACGTGGCGAAAAACTACAGCAGGCGACGGTGCAGAGGGACCTCAGGGTCCTTGTGCATGAGTTGCAAAAACCCAGCCTGCAGGTGCAGCAGGTGGTCAGGAAGGCGAATGGGATGCTGGCCTTCATCGCGAGGGGGATTGAATATAAAAGTAGGGAGGTCTTGCTGCAGCTGTATAGGGCACTGGTGAGGCCGCAGCTGGAGTACTGTGTGCAGTTTTGGTCGACACACTTGCGCAAGGATATTTTGGCCTTGGAGGGAGTGCAGAGGAGGTTCACTAGGCTGATACCGGAGTTGAGGGGGTTGAGCTATGAGGAGAGGCTGAATAAACTAGGCTTGTACTCGTTAGAGTTTAGAAGAATGAGGGGAGATCTCATTGAGACATATAAGATGATGAATGGGATGGATAGGATAGAGGTGGAGAGACTCTTCCCGCTCAGAAAGGACAGTAGGACTAGGGGGCACAGCCTCAAGATAAAGGGGGGGGTGCGGTTTAGAACGGAGTTGAGGAGGAACTTCTTCACTCAAAGGGTGGTGAATCTTTGGAATTCTCTGCCTGTTGAAGTGGTGGAGGCTGCCTCGCTACATATTTTTAAGATGCGGGTTGATGGGTTTTTGATAAGCGAGGGGATTAAGTGTTATGGGGAGAGGTCGGGAATGTGGAACTAAGCCACGGCAGATCAGCCATGATCTTATTGAATAGCGGGGCAGGCTCGAAGGGCTAGATGGCCTACTCCTGCTCCTATTTCTTATGTTCTTATGTTCTTATATGCTAATTAACAGTGTGATATCAGTTAAATATTGATTATCCCATTTTTTAAGCAATTGGATTGTTGAGGTATAGACTGATTGATGTAATGGCCGGCCTGTTAGTAGCTCATTAAGGACAGAAGCCTCTTTACTCCCAAAAGGTTTGAACAAAATGGTTCATAAAACAATAGATATTAACTCATACCTCCACAATTTTTACTCCATCTACAACCTTATTTTCTACCTTGGATTGTGAGGTCCCCACTTGCCTGTGCGTCGACCCTAAAACGGCACAGGCTGCTTAAAATTGTAGTGAATTGCCTCTTTACTTGCATTGCCCCTTTAATTGTCATTGGACACATTGGTCTCCCAAAATATTGTGATTTAGCACGATGAAACCGGAAAACTTGCTCCTGACGTCATAATCTATTTTACTGTGCATTGAGTATAAGTTGTGGCTGCCCCGTGCTGTAAAGTTCAGCCCTTGAAAATATTCGCCTCAAAGATTCTTATTGTTCTTAAAGCATAAATTTTTATTTTTACACCATAGTCTTTCATGCTTCAATTAGCTCTCAATTCCTCCTTCAATCATACATATGGTATGGGGGGGTGGGGAATGATTCTCCCAAAAAAAACCTAACTGTCCTACAAGCAGAAATATTGGACTTTTTCCCACTCGTTTTTTGGGTGAGTTAAGTAGAATGAATCTCTGGGATTTTATGCATCAGAGTCCCCAATGCAATTCACTCTGGTGGGTAGGGAACAGAACCTGAACCTGCTGCAGAGGCCAGCTTCAGTGCACCGATTGAGCCACTGCATATGTGCCAATCTATCAATGGGGAGATTGGCACATGCACTGCTTCCCCCCGCCACACTCCCCAGCATTGCCAGCCTCCTGATTGCTTCCTCGGATGATTGCTGGCCTCTGTGACTCCCACACACATGACCACCCCACCCCACCCCCCCAGTGCACAGCCCCGATCACCCCCTCCTTCCCAATCCCACTGATCCCTAATGCACAGTGCGCAGCAGGCTTTCTCCCACCACTACCAATTGCGCTCCCAGTAGGCCCTGTCCTGAGGCCCCATCCCCTTGTGTCAACCTGGCACTGCCCAAAGGGCATCTCCTGTCTCCGACCTCCCAGGGGCCTCAATGGCTGCCAGTGGAATGATCATGTCTGGTCCCCTTTGATGGGACCAGCTTTAACCCCACTGGTGGAAATCTCTTTTGGCAGGGTTGGAGACATTAGTGAGCCCAGAGGATACCATTCTGCACTTGCTAATAATATAAAAATGTCACTTTCCATACTGTAATCAGCCTTGTATGGATTTTTGGTGTGACGCAGATTATGATTTAAAAAATGGCCTAGGAGACTCCTGGTTGGCTGAACGCTGGTCACGAATCCTATTACAGGCCTCCCACTAATATTTCCCAGCCTGCTGTGCTGCAAAAGCAGTGCAGTAAGCTGGGAGAATCAATCGCTCCCCTTGGTTGTGCAAATTTTTGCATGAGGCAGCTGTTGGACAGTGCCTAGTTGTGAGGGTACACCTAACTTCCATGATCCGTCTGATTTTAAAAATATGATTAGCTCCAACATGAATAATTCTAATTTGTAGGCCAATAGTTCGTGAGCAGAATATGGCAAATAGCTGCAAACTATAAAGTCTGCCACAATTGAAAAGGAAGGATTTCTTGTGTCAGCATTATTCATGTTGAAAATTTACCTAATAATGGTAAGAAATAGACTTGGCATCATTTTATCTGATAAGGGCATCAAAATGTCCTTGAAGTATATGTTGGGGTGGAAGGGTGCTGGGGAATAATGCTGGTAGTGGCAGTCATCTATTGAGGACCGACCAGCAGAGTAGCATAGACAAACTGCTCTGCTGATTGAAAGAAGCTACCAGCACTCTGCACCCTTCAGCAAACCTACCTGTAGTGCTGCAACAATTTAAACTATCTCACCAAATGAGCTTGGGTCACTGTCTGTGTGGAGCTTGCACGTTCTCCTAGTGTCTGCATAGGTTTTCTCTGGCTGCACTGGTTTCCTCCCACAGTCCAAAAGACATGCTGGTTAGGTGCATTGGCCATGCTAAATTCTCTCTTGGTGTACCTGAACAGATGCCGGAGTGTGACGACTGGGAATTTTCATAGTAGCTTTGTTGCAGTGTTAATGTAGGCCCACTTGTGACACTAATAGATTTTTAAAAAGTGCTCAACATTGTTCACCTTCAGCTGCATCTCAATCCTACCTCCACTGAAACTTTTATCTAGGTTTTCACAGAATCGAGATTTCTACTTTAAGAAATTACTCTATATCCAAAAATACAGCCCTCTAGTTTTCGTTGTATACTATCCTCATGATGTAGAATATATGACACAGAAATAAGTCTATTTGGCTCAAATAATGAATGCTTGCATTTAAGTCTCCTCCAATCTTTCTTCATCCAAATCCACCAGCATAATCCTCTTCTCCCTCATGTCCTTACCAAATCGCCTCTTAAATATATCTATACCAGGGTTTCCCAAGCATTTCTGGCTTTGGAACTCTATTGACCTTCCAAGATTACTGAAGGAACTCCTGAGGAACATCCTTATTATAACGAAGAATTTTTTAAAAATTATTACGTAATAGGTACACATAATCAAACTTAAAAGGTGTTTCTATGTCTTGTGCGTACCCATTTATTAAATTAAAGTTCTGTAATTCAACAAACATTTCCAAGTCTACCCTTTTTTGCCATTTTTATTGGGAGAACCCACTCACACTCTCTAACCCACACACACTCATCTTCACCCACACTGTCAACTCCTTCCTCCCCAACAACCTTAGCTCATCTCAGGTCCCCCTGGCTCTTCTCAGGCCTGATGTGGGTATGCCGGCGTTGGACTGGTGTAAACACAGTAAAAAGTCTGACAACACCAGGTTTTAGTCCAACCTATTTATTTGATAATATTCTCACTAGCTTTCGAGGGGACAGCCTCTTCGTCAGGTGAATCAGACTCACCATGGACTATTCCCCAGAATCAGTTGCATTCTTGGACACACGCATCTCCATTAAGGACGGTCACCTCAGCACCTCACTGTACCGCAAGCCCACAGACAATCTCACAATGCTCCACTTCTCCAGTTTCCACCCTAAACATGTTAAAGAAGCCATTCCCTATGGACAAGCCCTCCGTATACACAGGATTTGCTCAGATGAGGAGGATCGTGACAGACACCTCCAGACCCTGAAAGATGCCCTCGTAAGAACAGGATATGGTGCTCGACTCATAGATCGGCAGTTTCGATGCGCCACAGCGAAAAACCGCACCGATCTCCTCAGAAGACAAACACGGGACACAGTGGACAGAGTTCCCTTCGTCGTCCAGTACTTCCCCGGAGCGGAGAAGCTACGACATCTTCTCCGGAGTCTTCAACATATCATTGATGAAGACGAACATCTCGCCAGGGCCATCCCCACACCCCCACTTCTTGCTTTCAGACAACCACACAACCTCAAACAGACCATTGTTCGCAGCAAACTACCCAGCCTTCAGGAGAACAGTGACCACAATACCACACAACCCTGTCACAGCAACCTCTGCAAGACATGCCGGATCATCGACATGGACACCATCATCACACGTGAGAATACCATCCACCAGGTACATGGTAAATACTCTTGCAACTCGGCCAACATTGTCTACCTGATACGTTGCAAGAAAGGATGTCCCGAAGCATGGTACATTGGGGAGACCATGCAGACGCTACGACAACGGATGAATGAACATCGCTCGACAGTCACCAGGCAAGACTGTTCCCTTCCTGTTGGCGAACACTTCAGTGGTCACGGGCATTCAGCCTCTGACCTTCGGGTAAGCATTCTCCAAGGCGGCCTTCACAACACACGACAGCGCAGAGTCGCTGAGCAGAGACTGATAGCCAAGTTCCGCACACATGAGGACGGTCTCAACAGGGATCTTGGGTTCATGTCGCACTATCTGTAACCCCCGTGACTTGCCTGGGTTTGCAAAACCTCACTTACTGTACTGTCTGGAGACAATACACATCTCTTTAAACTGTGATCAGTGCTCCTACCACTCACATTGTCAGCCACTTCAGGTCTTGAACAGCAGGTTAGGTGTAAGGATTCGCATTTTAATCAGTAATCTCTAAACTGTCTGTGCTTTATATGCTCTGTCTGAGGCCAGAGCTCTCCATTCACCTGACGAAGAGGCTGTCCCCTCGAAAGCTAGTGAGAATATTATCAAATAAATAGGTTGGACTAAAACCTGGTGTTGTCAGACTTTTTACTGTCTTCTCAGGCCTCCATTGCCCTCTGCTCTTCACAACCCCCAACCCTAGGTCAGGCTGATCACAGAACCTCTGCAGGAGTCCTGCAGCCTGAAGCATCTGAAAAATCTAGGTAAAGTACTACTTAATTACCCTTATCTACTCCCTTTGTTACCTCTTCAAAAAGTCAACAAAATTGGTCAAGCAAAACTTTTGTTATTTGAAGTCCATGCTGTATAGTTTTGGATTTTTGCCTGTAAAGTTTTATAAGTTAGTATTCATGTAGGGGGCAGGGAGGGTGGCCTTTTGTTAATGGAAATATAACATTTAATGTACAAAACCATACCAAGGCTTAATACACCCTGTGATACTTGCCTGTCGATTGCCATCCAGGCCTTCTATCTTATCATTTTGTATTAGGGCATGTGCACATCCTGGCCCTCATTTTTTTGCTTATGCCTTTATTTATTTCATGGTGACTCATTCATGTTTAGCTTGTTATGTTTTTCAAGGAATATATTTGTCCTGAACTCTGAACACAACTTAAATGTTTCCCATTGCTGTTTTGCACAATTGTTTCCTAATATTATTGTCCATTTTAATTTCTCAAACTAAGCTGTTCTCTAAACTACATAATTATAAGGGAGTATCTTTCTAACAGGCTTGGCAAGACACTTGCCTCACTGTTTTGGCAGTGTCCCTGTGGGAAAAGTACAGCAGTAGATGCATCCCTGACAACATAGCAACCAGGAAGTGGGCTTAGCCAGAGGGAAGATGTCTGGTATTAAATGGACAAATGAAGTATCATGCTATCAAGTAGCATATTGTGATTGGCTGAGGTAATCTGTCTTGTATTGGACTGACATGCTAACAACTGAATGAAATTGAATCCAAGCTAATCAGAAGCTGTATCCTAGATAATGGAAAATATAATTGTTCTGCAATTTGGCTGAGTGCCTCAGATATTGGAGGGGTCTTGTAGCACTGAATCAGAGCTGTCTGACCATCTGAAGGCCTTCCATGGCCATAAGTCAATGTTTTTCTGTCTTGTATGGTTTCTGTATTTTAAAATTTTGACTATGTCTTTTGAACGGAGACTTTGCCTTTTGCAAGTTTTTCAAATAAAATTTAAGTTTTAAGAAGTTTGGCCATCACCATAAAAGAAATCTCCATGACAGCCTTTTTGGCAATGGAGGGTGGGATAGCATCACTGGACATTGATGGCCAGATGTGTCTTCTACAAGGGTGAGTATACTTTAATTACCACCTTTTATTAGCTAGAGGGAGCCACACACCAAGTCGCCGGATCTATCCGAACTCCCTGTGGTGTCACAAAGGCAATATCGCTGGTCAGTGAAATCACGCTTAATTGTGAGGGTAAGGAGACATACTGCCAGCCCACCCAGAAGAACCAATAAAAGGTTGCATGGAATAGATGGATGCAAATTTTGGGTGGGGTGCTCATAATCTGGCAGATCAGGAACAGGTCCTGATACCGCTTGTTAGTGGTGTCAATTTAAAAGACCATATGTCTGTAACGTAAAGGTAACCATAGGAGGTAGAGCGCGGAAAAATGTAGTGACGTTGTTAAATAGCTGTGGGAGGGAGATGGCAGAAAAGAGATTTTAAAAGAGCCCAGCAGAGAGGGGAATTAAGTTAAAGGGAAGGTTGTACTTTCGCAGGAGCCATGGGTTAAATTTAGGATTCTCAGAGAAATCTATAGAATAAGAGGGAAATCAACAGACAGAACTCAAAGCTTAAGGAAACAAAGAGAATGAGAAGAAAGGGTTAAAAAGTAAAACACAAACATCCAAGGTCAAGGCATGCTTTCAATATGAAAAGAAAAGGCACATTTCCAAAGATTGCTGCAGCAAGCCAGAAAACAATTTTAAAAGTGTGCAGTAAAGTGTGTAGTGATATAAACTTTTGTTAGGCGAAGGGGGGAGGTAGAGAAGGACAGGGTGAACACAACCAAGATTTTGAGAATATGGAATTACGCCGAGAAAAATAATGATGTCATTACATCTATCTCCAACCCGTTTTTGAAACAAGCAACGTTAACCCCCAAACAGGATGAATCTTTGTGTTCTAAAGATTTGCAGCAACTATGAGCCACTATAGGATAAATTGTTAACTCAAATCAAAATCTAGCAGAAGGAGGGAAGAGTGTTTTGTGAAAAATCACACCCCCCCCCCACTCTATTTTGTGTAAAGTTTACATTTGCCCCCTACTGATAACTTGTGATAATAGCACCGGTTAATTTAGGACTATTTGACAATGATAGTGGTGACAGCGTTTTAGTTGGATTGTGAGGAGTAGATGGTTAAAGTTAGTAAACCAATCACAAGACTGGAAGAAGTAGTTCAGAGCACACCTCAGTGCCAATTTTGAATATGGGAGAGTTGAAAACTATTAGATGCAGACGGATTCAAAGTGAAGTAATTCTGTAGAATAAATGAACATTGAAGGAAAGGAACGGATATACGATGTACAGATAAGATATGGGAAATGAAGAGGGTAATAAACAAAGACATTACAGAAGAGCTGATAGTAAACACAATAGGACAGAATTAAAGGTGGGATTCATTTGATGGATATAGAGAATGACAATGCTGACAAAAAGCAGACATTTAAAGGAATTCTAAAAAGGCAAAACACAGTTTAAGTGGTAACTAGTATGAAGGAGCAAAGTTCTCTTTATAAAAGAGATAAGGTACACATTAATGGACATTTAAAAAGCCCAGAACACTCTTTTTTGAGTTTGGGACAATTCTAACATAGGAAAATGTGTTAAAGCAAACTACTTTAATGTAATGAGGCTATTTAAGATAAAGAATGAGTAATCAAAATAAATTACTACCTGGAATCAAATTGAAAGGTTTGATTTATGTTTCAAAGATGTTATTATGTTATAGAATTCAAGAGTGCTGAAAGAAGATTATACATTATGTACAAATGTCTCTCACCGGAAAAGGAATAAGGCAAGTATTGAAGGCTGTTTAACTATTGCAGGAATTTTGAGAAAGATTATGCAGTGCTTGTGAACATAAGAAATAGGAGCAGGAGTAGGCCATCTAGCCCTTCGAGCCTGCCCCACCATTCAATAAGATCATGGCTGATCTGAAGTGGATCAGTTCCACTTTCCCACTTTCTCCCCATAACCCTTAATTCCCTTGTCTCTCAGAAATCTATCTACCTGTGACTTAAATATATTCAGCGAGGTAGCCTCCACCACTTCAATGGGCAGAGAATTCCAGAGATTCACCACCCTTTAAGTGAAGAAGTTCCTCCTCAACTCTGATCTAAACTGCCCCACCCCCCTTATTTTGAGGCTGTGCCCTCTAGTCCTGCTACCCTTTCTAAGCAGGAAGAATCTCTCTACCTCTACCCTATCTATCCCCTTCATTATCTTTATATGTCTCTATAAGATCCCCCCTCAGCCTTCTAAACTCCAAAGAGTACAGAACCAGTCTATTCAATTTCTCTTCATAGGCTAACCCCCTCATCTCCAGTATCAGCCTAGTGAACCTTCTCTGCACTCCCTCAAAGGCCAATATATCCTTCCGCAAGTACGGTGACCAAAACTGCACACAGTACTTCAGCTGCAGCCTCACCAGTGCCCTGTACAGTTGCAGCAAGACCTCCCTGCTTTTATATTCTATCCCCCTCGCTATAAAGGCCAACATTCCATTTGCCTTCTTGATTATCTGCTGCACCTGCAGAAGCCGTCACAAGATTCCATTAAAGGAGGGAGAGACAGTAGAATGGGGGAAAAGGAGTATCAGGCCCTAACTGACTTAAAATCAAGGCCCCAGGTTTAGGGGTACCAGATCTCATCAAAATATTTCACATTTTCTGTCAGCAAGCTGCAGTGATAAATTAAGACTAGTGGGATATTATTAAACCCAATCAGATTCGGTTGCTGGGGTATGCATTGATGTGTGAGGGCTTTAGCCTGTACCTTATGGGCTGTAAGTGTTTCTAAACCACTTACTTTAATGGGAAAAATAATTCTTCATAGAGTAGTGCAACTTCTAGAAGCAGGAAGACTGAAAGGGGTTTCAGTTGGAAGACGCTCAAACTGGGAGGCAAACCTTCTACCAGAAGAAAAACATGTAAAAATTAGCAGGGATGTCAGGGAAAATCCTGCAGGAGGATTGATAATACAGGGAACAGAACATGAATGAGTTGCAGATGTCAATGAAGAGGGAAGCGAAGGCCTATTCAAAGGAACCACTCACAGGTGAGGGATGATTAACTTGTATGTGGATGGGGTGAGGAAGTACATCAATGGCACACCCCACACCGCATGATCAGTGGTAATTAATGCAGGAACTGTGATTGCAGAAGAGCAGATTGTGGGAAGTAAGTCAGCACAGGTAGCAGAACTGATAGCCTTAACTAGGGCTTTAAAATGGAGTGCATGAAAAAGGATGAACATTTATACAGACAGCAGATGTTTTTAGGGTAATTCATGATTACATGACTGCATGGAAAAGGTGAGGCTTTAGTGAGGAAAACATACAACATGAAAACCTGATTAAAGATCTAATCCAAGTAGCTCTCATCCCTACAGAAGCAGCAGCAATCAAAATACAGGTTTCACAAGAAGATTTTAACCAAAGCCCAAGAAGGAAACAGTAGAGTAGATAAGGCAGCTAAAAACCTGTTAGAGCAGAATTTGGAAGGAACAGACATGGCAGCAATAGAAGGTAGAGAGGTTTAGACATTGACGTGAGACAAGTGCAAGCGCAGGTCCAGAGGAGAAGCAGCAGAGATGGAAAAGATTAGGAGGACAAAAAGGACAAGATGGAGTATGGAAAATAAAGCTCCAGAGGCTATACAGCAGACCCTATTTAAAAAATATACCATGGGATAGCATATACCAGCAGAGATGAGACAGCTAAATTAATTGGAAACCGCTGGTGATGGAAGGGAATGGGAGAAATGATAGCTAAATTCTGTCAGATGTATTCAGTATGTTCATGTAGAACCAGAACGCCACTGTAAAGTAAAAATTGGTAATCAGTCAAGACCTAAAGAACCATGGGAGAATTTATAGATGGATTTCACAGAACCATTACTAAGAATGAGAGGAAAAAGCTACTGTCTTATTATTGGCCAATTCACTAGATGGGTCGAAGCATTTCCATGCAAGGATGCCACAGCTAAAACTGTAACTTTAATATTGGCAAAAGAGATAATACCTCAGTGAGGAACGCCACTTCAACTACATTCAGATCAGGGAACTCATTTCACTGAAGAAGTTTTGAGAAAGTCTGCAGAATACTGGGGATGAAAGTTCCACATACTCTATCGCCCAGAGTTCAGGAATGGTGGAACACATGAACAGAACACTAAAAACAGTTTAGCTAAAGCCACTTTGGATGAAGGAAATAATTGGGTACAGGCCTTGCCGTTGATACTTCTATGACAGAGCCACCCATCTCAAGGGACAGGATTAACTCTAACTCCATTTGAATTACTGACAGGCAGGGCAATATATCTCCCAGAAGATGTGATAACAGGAAGTGGGGAGTTAGAAAGCGGAACAGAGACAGTATTTCAGTGAATGAGGGAGCTGATAGTCCATTTGCATTCTCAAGAGGCAAGTAATTACTCAGCAGCAACAATAAAGTTTGGATAAAATTGGCAGAGGGGGACACTCCTAAATTATCTGCATCCAGGAATAAAGTAATGGTACAGCTAATGACAGACAAGAAAGGGTTAAGTAATGATGGGAAGGGCTTTCAGTGTAATTGCGGTCGGAGAGACATGTGCTCTAGTTGATGAAAAATACGGCTTCAGATGGAGACACTGAAACCTTACACCAGTGGGCATGTCACTAATATTGAGAATGTTCCAGCAGCTGATTAAACTTGCAGAACACAGAATTAAATGGCTTTAGCAGCCACAGCATTGAGGAAAAAGTTAGTTGGAATTACCAACAAAATTATTGAGTTAATTTGAATCAGTGTATTGGAAATTCAATTAAGTTTAAGACTAATATGTGAATTATTAAGTTATTAATTGTAAGGCCTTAGGGCTATTTTGTTTATAATTGCTGGACTCTACGCACAAAGAAAACAAGATACTGGTACTTGGGAAGAGAAAAACCAGACTGACAGCCAACAATCAAGCCCCAGTGCTGAGTGTCAAGCTTCAGCATTTGAAGATATGTACAATATCAAGGGTAGGAGTCTTAGCAGTGTTGAGGAGCAGAAGGATCTTGGGGTCCAGGTCCATAGGACTCTTAAATCGGCCTCGCAGGTGGAGGATGTGGTCAAGAAGGCGTATGGTGTACTGGCCTTCATTTAATTGAGGGATTGAGTTTAGGAGTCAGGAGGTAATGCTGCAACTTTATAAGACCCTTGTCAGACCCTACTTGGAGTACTGTGCGCAGTTCTGGTCGCCTCACTACAGGAAGGATGTGGAAGCTATTGAGAGGGTGCAGAGGAGATTTACAAGGATGTTTCCTGGATTGGGAGGCATGCCTTATGAAGATAGGTTGAGGGAGCTAGGTCTCCTCCCTGGAGAGACGAAGGTTGAGAGGCGACCTGATAGAGGTTTATAAAATGTTGAGAGGAATAGATAGGGTGGATTCTCGGAGGCTACTTCCCAGGACTGAAATGGTCACTACGAGAGGACACAGATTTAACGTGCTGGGAAGCAAGTACAGAGGAGATGTTAGGGGTAAGTTTTTCACTCAGAGGGTGGTGAGTGAGTGGAATCGGCTGCCGTCGGTGGTGGTAGAGGCAAACTCGCTGGGGTCTTTTAAAAGACTTCTGGATGAGTATATGGGATTGGGAGTTACAGATAGTTCTATGGCTTGGTAGATATGGATGTGATCGGTGCAACTTTTGGGCCTAAGGGCCTGTTTTGTGCTGTAGTGTTCTATAAGATAAAGCAACGGTTGTGTAAAGTATATTTATCTTATTCAATATTAACAAACAGTCCAAGTCACTATTGAATTGACAGGACGACTATCTTATTTCATTGAGTTTGCTATGTTTGACATGATCAATCCATCGAGAACTGCATACTAATATTTATCTGGAAATAGTATACACATGCTAAAACAGCTGACATATCTATATGTTGGGTGTGCGCTCACATTCCTATTCATGCAGAAGAGGTGCCATTGTTGTGGGCAGACTTGATTGTGTGCGATCACCTTACTCAGTGTTTTAGGGATTACCAGGCAACAGTGACAGGCTTTATTAAAGAATGCAATAAAATAGACTTTTATACAAGCAGGTCTTGTGCAGGGGGACCAGGTCACATGAATAGATATTCACCTGTTTTTGATACAAACAATCCAGCCGCCAGCCTTATTTTGAATTGAGCAGATTCAGAGACTGAAGGAATAGTGTGCATTGAGAATAAGGAAGGCTACGGAGTGGAATTAGGAACCAGCAAATGTAAATACACACTAAATGTAGCCAGTAAAATTTGTCTAGATCCACTCAGAGATGATAGAGTTTGCAATATTCAATGTTGCTTTGAAGCAGCGAACACTTATCCAATTCTTAATGAACCTTACTGGATTTGTGGAAATAAAGCATACCCATGGTTGCCTTCTGGCTGGAAGGGGTCATGTTACTTGGGATATGTCATTTCATATACTTACCATATGAACCAGCTTCCAAAGGAGAGGAAATGGCGTGCCCTAATGGGATTTGGACCACTTTTTGGGAATAATGATGAAACCTTATTCACATATGAGACTCAGTTTTGGAGAAGGTTGCCAATGATACTACTAACAGCCCTGGCAGAGATCAGTGATGAGATGGTTGTAATGCGCGAGGTGTGTTACAGAATCAGACGGTGTTGGACTTTGTTCTGGCAACTAGAGGAGGAACATGTGTCTTGATCGGATCAAAGTGCACTTACATACCAGATAAATCAGAGAATATAACCAATCTGGTTACACATATTCAGAAGGAGATTGAGAAACTTAAACAACCGGGTCAATTTTCTCTGGGGAAATAGACAACTAGCTGGATAGGATCAATTGGAATGAATATAGTGCAAGGAATCTTTTTATCTTTATTCTGATGATCATTGTGATTGTACAACTGTTCAAGTATTGTCCCACGGCAACCAAGACGATGGCAAAGGTGGCATTGATCGAGGAGAAGGAAACAATGGCTATGACACCTGTACCACCAAGTGCTCCAATTTATGAGAACATTTGCTTATTTTTAATGCTACGTGCAAGATGACATTACCTTTTGATTTTTAGCATCAACGAGAATCAAACTCAGATGCAATTACACACAATCAACATACAGTTAGATAGTCGAGGACAAGAGGGGAGAAATTTAAAAACAATCACATATTTAAGCTATTCAGTAGCCTTATGTTGACTTAGCCAAAAGGGCCAGGAGAGGGGATTGTGGAGGGGGATTTTGGGTCAGTTGTTAGATCCATAGACAGATCTTTGATCTATAGTGTCAGAGTAGATGGAAGGGATTAAATGATTCTACCTAAAGAGAGATGTTAGCAATTTGCTCATGTGCAATAACAGTATTAAAATGAATGAAATATAATTTTAAAGTAAATATTGGAATATTAAATGTATTTTTAATAAATGTATTGGTCAGCTGTTAGAAGTCTATCAGTCAGCAGAATAAGCATTATTAGTTTCAAGTCCTGGCTTATTGAAACATAATGTAATATTATAGAGACACTCACTGTCCAGACATAAAGTATCTTTCTAGCAGGCCCTGAGAGACGCTTATCTCACTGTCTTGGCAATGTGGCTATGGGAAAGGTATAGCATTAGAAGCATCCCTGACAACATAGCAACCAGGAAGTGGGCTTAGCCAGAGGGAAGATTATTAAACGGACAAATGAAGTATCGTTAAATCAAGTAGCATATTGTAATTGGCTGAGATAATCTCTTGTACTGGACTGACATGTTAACACAATCAAATTGAACCTAAGATAATTGGAAGGTGTATCCTAGATAACAAAGTATAGTTGTTCTCTAATTTGGCTGAGTGCCTCAGATCTTTGGAGAGATCTTGTAGCGCTAAATCAGAACTGTTCTGACCATCCGCAGGCCTCCCATTGCCATAGGTCAATATTTTGTCTGTCTTGCATGATTTCTGTGTTTTAAAATAAATTTTGATCATGTCTTTTGAACAGAGACTTTGCCTTTTGGAAGTTTTTCAAATAAAATTTAAGTTTTAAGAAGTTTGGCTATCACGATAAAAGAAATCCCCACTATAGGGGGAAAGTTCATAGGCAATGTAAGGGGCAAGTTTGTCCATAGTGTGTTCCAGATACCTGCTGCTCTCTGTCAAAAATGGTGGTGGAGGCAGATACGTAAAGTGTGTTTAAGAGGCTTTTAGATAAGCACATGAATATGCAAGGAACAGGGGCATATGGACCACAGGCAGGCAGAAGAGTTTAGTTTAATTTGGCATCATGTTTGGCACACTTGTGGGCAGAAGGGCTTGTTCCTGTGCTATCTGTTCTATGTTCTATGGTGGCACTTGGGCTCACCAGAAGCACTTGATAAAATGTGATTTGTTCAAACTGATGACTCTGAATGTGGTACTATTTATCTTCCACTAGAGGTCACTTCCATCAAGGACCTAGCCACTGCCATAGCCAGAGCCTGTAGTCCTCTGGGACAAAGAATTGAAATGCGCCATCACCTGTCTCACTAGAAACCACCATCCAGATTATTCAGGGAGTATAACTGAAACAGGTGCATTTGCAATCGATGCACTTTACAGATGATGCTGGATCAGAATAATTGGGCAAAACAGGCTGTTATATGTATATCCACATGCTCCAAAGATTGTATTGAATGTTAGTGATAAAGTTCTGTTTGCTGTTCTATTCTAAGTGGTAGAGGATGCAGGTATAAATGTTTTACTCCATAAGGAAAAATGATAGAGCTAGATTTACATTCCACAGGAACAAAAATAGGAGCAGCAGTAGACAAAATGATCTGTCAAGGCTGCTCCCCAATTCAGTCTGATCTTGGCTGATTTTGGGCTTCAACTGTATCCCTGATTTCATTAGTCCAAAGATCTGTCTACCCCAGACTTAAGTATTCAACAATGAAGTACCCACAGTCCTCTGGGAGATTTACCACTCTTTGAGTGAAATAATTTCTCCTCATTTCAGTCCTAAAGGATTTTTCCTGAAAATGTGCCCCCTTCAAAATGTTGTATACTTCAATGAAAACTTCACATTCTTCTAAACTCTAGGGAATATAGGTCCAATATATTCCGCCTCTCCATCTTAAAATGATCTTCTCTTTCCATGAACCAATTTAGTGAACCTTTTGTTGTACCATCTCTAATGCAAGTATATCATTCCTTAAATATAGAGACTGAAATTGTTCACAGTATTCCCATCATTCTGTATAATTGTAGCAATATTTCTTTATCCATGCACTCCAAATGCATTGCCCAAGAAACCACCACTGGCATCAAAATTGAATACTGCTGTAATCTTAAGAATCACTGGCATGGGGATTGCCATCACACACACCTCATACTGTCTGCCTTTGGATGTGCAGCCACTGTTATTGGACAGCAAGAGCTCTCCTTCTGTGCATTTTCTTCTGCTCCCAAGGTTGTAGGAATATTGGGTGAATGAGATTAATGTAAAAAGAGCTGGCATGGAGATGCCAACATGCTTGTCTCTGGTTTCTATTCATACAACTAATGATTAGGAAGAACATTTGCTGACTAATTGTATGCACCGTGTGCCCACAACTCCACCGACCCAAGGTATTCCTTCCCCATTCCATCTGTATTCCATTCCGAGAATCTGCTTGTTGCACAACACCCATGACATAGTTTGACTTACGTTTCACATCTCATCCTGAACCTTTGACTCAATTCCTGTCGCACTCATGATTGCTCCCATTACACTTGACTACCCAACATAACCTCCCCTCTGTGACCCTGGATCCTATCACCCTTGATATTCCATCATTATTAAATGTTTCAAAAGGTTAGTCATGGTACAAATCAATACTAGCCTCCTGGGTTGCCTGGATCCACTGCAGTTCACCTACCGCCACAACAGGTCCACAGCAGACACCATCTCCCTGGCCCTGCACTCAACCTTGGAACACCGAAATAACAGACACCTATATCAGACTCCTATTTATTGACTACAACTCAGCCTTCAACACCATTATTTCTACAAAATTCATCTCCAAACTCTGGCCTTGGCTCCTCCCTCTGCAACTGGATCCTGAACTTCCTAACCCAGAGATCACTATCATCCTCAACATCAATGCCCCACAAGGCTGTGGCCTCAGCCTTCTACTATATTCCTTATACACCTATGACTATGTGGCCAAATTCTCCTCCAAATCAATTTTCAAGTTTGCCGATAACAACACTGTAGTGGGTCAGATCTCAAACAATGAGGAGACGGAGTACAAGAATGAGATAGAGAATCGGGTGAACCAATGGAATGAGACAAATCTCTCTCTCTCTCTCTCTCTCAATATCAACAAAACAAAGGAGATCATCATCGACTTAAGGAAGCAATGTGGAGAACATGCGCCTGACTATATTGATGGGGACAAAGTAGAAAGGGTCAAAAGGTTCAGGTTTTTGTGCCCAAATCATCTACAACCTGTCCTGGTTCCCCCATGTCGACACTATAGTTAAGAAATCCCACCAACATCTTTACTTTCTCAGAAGACTAAGGAAATTTGGCATATCGACTCTCTCTAAATTTTACAGATGCACCATAGAAAGCATTCTTTCTGGTTGTGTCACAGCTTGGTGTTCTATCTAAAACCACAAGAAACTACAAAGGGTTGTGAATGTAGCACAGTCTATCAGATAAACCAGCCTCCCATTCATTGACTCCATCTACACAGCCAGTATAATTAAGGACGTCACGCGCCATGGACATACTCTTTTTCACTTCTTCCATTGGAAAAAAAATACAAAAGTCTGAGGTCACGTATCAACTGACTCGAACAGCTTCTTCCCTGCTGCCATCAGACTTTTGAATGGACCTACCTCGCACTAAGTTGATCTTTCTCTACACCCTAGCCATAACTGTAACACTACATTTTGTATCCTCTCCGTTCCCTCTCTCTGAACAATAAGCTTTGTCTGTACAGCATGCAAGGAACAATACTTTTCACTGTGTATTAATACATGTGATGATAATCAAATTAAATCAAGTCTCTCCCACCTATGCCTGTCCCCCTAATGCCCACTCTGACAGTGGACCCTCTGTTATCCTCCTTAGTGCTTTGTCTGCTACCCTGCCCCCATTCTGTGTTCCACCCTATGAGATGTTTCACTACTCAGCTCTGACACTGGACCTGCCCCGTCCCAACCTCAACTCCATCCTGTGACTGTTCCCTCCACCCAGCACCCTCAATTTAACACAACAGACCTTAACATTGACAATAACAATCCCATCCTCACCTTACCATCCCTAAGTGCTAATTTCTGACCCCCCCTCCCCCCACACACACAATTCAGTGTGCTGGATCTGTCGTTTAACTGCATCTCCCTACCATTAGAAACATAGAAAAACTACAGCACAAACAGGCCCTACGGCCCACAAGTTGCGCCAAACATGTCCCTATCTACTAGGCATACCTATAACCCTCTATCTTACTAAGTTCCATGTACTTATCCAAAAGTCTCTGTTAAAATATCCTGATGACACTCTCCAGAGCCCTTTTCAGAAAAATTAACTCCCAACTTACTAGCATTTACATACATTGAACCGAGAAAACTTTACATGTGAACATGAGGATTACCACAGATAACATTTACTCAGTATAGGAAAGTCACAAAACAAACAGATATTACTTTATAAAATTATCTCACATTCAAATGGTTACATCATAAACTGAGAATATGTTTCAATGCATCCCTCTTTGAAACACAAAACCCGTACAGACTGTCTCTCCTTTACACTTTATTTGTCAAAATTAAACTTATTTACCTCTTTAGAATTTAGGCAACTTCCCATTTACAAGTTTTTTTTGTGCGCTCAATTTATCCTATCAATTAAATGTCAGAAACTGTAACGCTTAAGCACAACCAATCACTTTCATTTGAAAGCTAACAATGAGAAAATCTGAATGAGCCAAACTCTTCAAGTCTCAGTTATCACTAGGTTGTGATAAATGTGACAAACAATCTTGCTTGTATCTCTGTCCTCACTTTCTTCTCACTTCTGCACCTACCTGCACCTGAATACCACCCTCTATCCTACTTTCCTTCTCTCATCTGTACCCCCTTACTAGTGTGCCATCCTCTGTCCTACTTTCCTTCACTCTTTTGCACCTCCTTGTAGTCACACACCATTCCTATACTCCCTTCCTTCCCTGTTCCGCACCTCCCAAATAGCTAACTTGCTACACAAGCACACACATTTTGCAACAGGTTTCAAGATGGACAATCACTCATTTTAAACACAACTGCACAAAGTCAACTGCTGCCCTCTACCATTAAAGAACTGTGAACTGTGTCACTATTGTCATACACTGCTAACTTTATCTTGAAGGAAGGATTTTATTGCAAACTGTTTCATGTTAGTAATTATTAACCTCTCTTCATCATGGATGCACAGTGACAGCAATGTGTATCATCTACAAAATGCACTGCAGCAACTCAACATTGTTCCTTCAACAACACCTTTCAAACTCACAAGTTCTACCACCTAGAAAGACAAAGGGGAGCATGGTTGCAAGTTACCCTCCACGCAATGCGCCACCCTAACTTGGAACTATATTGCCATTCCTTCATTATCGCTAGTTCAAAATCCTGGATCTCCTTTTCTAATAGCACTATGGGTGTAACTACACCACATGGAGTGCAAGGGTTCTGGAAGGCAGTTCAGAACCCTCTTCCAAAGGGCAATTTGGGATGGGCAAAAGGCCTAGCAGGTCCACATGCCCAAATGATAGAAATTTGGAGACAATTGCCCACAACAAAATATTATTTTCATGTAGAAACCCATCACAGGCCAGAGTGTCAATCAATACACTACAAACATGCCACTGATTTTATCTCTACAACTCTCAAATGGGAAAACAAAATTTTGCATCCCACCTAATTCACCAAGCCACATGAACATTCTGCTCTTGCATGTTCCATAAAATCACTCCCCCTGCGCCCCCCCCCATATGTAACAGCTTAAGACATTTTTAATGGCAGTTCCCTTTTTGTTATTTTTAGCTATTTTTTAACATTCTTGTTTCATAATTCTACTTATCTCTGTTCCACCTATGTTCTCATAGTTTATTCTTTCTTATGCTCTCCTTTCCTGTTGTGTTTATATTTAGGCTGATTCCAATTCTTGTACACAAACTGCTAGATTCTCACTTGTGGCTGAGAAGACATTATCTATCCCTCAATTATAGAATCCCCTATCACCACTGTTTTTATTCTGCTCTATCTTTAACTTGTCCTCCAGCTCAATGACTCTGAAGCAGAGTGACTGAATGTAGATATTTTCTGCAGGTACAAGAATCATATATCAACTACAAACTTTCACATTCTTTAGTTCTAAGATACAGCCTACCCTGACATCTTTGATTTTTTAAAATATATTTGCTATTGATAAAAGCACAATAAAATTCAATAGATGTTGTTTCGTTGCTATTTATATCAATGTGGAGGGAACTATTAAATTAAACCAATTTTAAAGTACAGCACTTTAAAGCTCTTTTTAGTACTTTGAAAAATGTGCCTTTTCCAAATGTCAAATTCTTTAAGCACCGTTGTAATTCTGTCTATTTCGATATCAAGCATTCAGTTATATCCCAAGGATAGAAATTTGGAGACAGTTTGTACTGTTGGCTCACACCAGAATTGTCACATTGGTTAGATTCAAAGCTCGGCCCAAACGTGAAGGGTAAAGGCTCACATTGGAGTGACAATTACTAGTGGACTGTCACTCCCTAATGACTTATGTACCTTTGAAGTAGAAAGCATCTGTCTTGCCAACTTTCCTGGCTCAGGCCGGGTGAGACTAAAGAAGCAAAGGGCACCCCAGCTCCAGTGGTGCAGTGCAAAAGGATTCGCGCAAAGGAGAACACAGTCCCTAGCTACCATAAGGAAATTAGTTTAGAGGCACCATTAAAGGGAAAGATAGGTTTCTAAGGTAGGTGGACGGGTGCAGGAGTCCGGTTTTACACTGGCAGGGGGCATTTGGACATCCACCGTAGTGGGAGGGAAGAGTTGGACATCGTTGGGGCGTTCAGATATTGACATGGGGGGAACTGGACATTGGGGTGGGGTCCAAACAAGAGGTGGGGAGGGGAGAGTCTGGATTTGATGGTGGGGTTTGGATGTTTGGGGAAGATCTGGACATGGAAGAGGGGCTGAACATGGAGAGGCGATAGCCTAGTTGTATTATTGCTAAACTATTAGCCCAAAAACTCAGCTAATGTATTGGGCACCCAGGTTCAAATCCCGCCACATCAGATGGTGGAATTTCATTTAAAAAATATTTGGAATTAAGAATCTACTGATGATCACAAAACCACTGTCGGAAAAAACCATCTGGTTCACTAATGCCCTTTTAGGGAAGGAAATTTGCTGTCTTTATCTGGTCTAGCCTACATGTGACTACATTGCTGAGTTACAGCAATATGGTTGACTCTCAACTGCCCTTGGGCAACTAAGGTTGGGCAATAAATGCTGCAACACCCATATCCCACAAGTGAATAGAAAAGGATGTCATTTGGGTTGCAGAGGATGGTTGGGGTGGGTGTCAGGTTGGCTTGAGTTGGGGGGAGAAGGGGAGGTAGTATCTGCTCGGGTTCTGGACAAAGGGAAATAGAGTGGGTTGGGGGTGTTGCTCAGATCAGGCGGTGTCATTTGGGTTAATGTTGGGGGCAGAGAGTGGCAACAGGGGTCTGGATTGACATAGGTGTTATTCAAATGGGGTGAGGTTGATGGGAATGCCCATGGGGATGGGGTACTTGGTTGGGGGGAGGTGTGGAGGATATACCATGCAGGGCTCAATCCAGGTGTTTAAAATGAAGTTAGAAGTACCTTTATTTCCTGCTAACTCTTTCAGAGTAACTGTAAGTGTGAAACTGAGTGAACCATCCAAATTTAACGATTTTAAATTGCTTCCTTGGCAAGTTCCCTGCCCAGCACAACTGTCCAGGTGAAGTTAGCTCCTCTGGACAATTGCCTGGTAAACCCTTACATGGGTATTTTCAAGGGGATTTTCCCAGCACATCTTTGGAGTTAACCCCCCCCCCAAAATCCTACATAGGGAAGCCAGGAAATTATAGCCCAATATCCAATTCCCTGGGATAGTTTTTTTTAGAAAAATCTAGTTAGATTCAGTTTAAATGTTTTTGAATCAAATACATTTATTGTTTTGCAAAGTTATTAACCTATGAACACAGAAGGAGAAATATCTGTCTGTATGTACATCAGGGCTTCCTAAACCTTGGGTCAGTTATGGGTCACAATTTGGGTATTATAACATACAAAACTGTAATGGTGGTTGTTGAGAGAGGACTCCCTCCTGGAAATGGCTCTGAGTTCTTATGATGCAATTTTTCCTGCCTTGCAGTCTCAACAAGAATCTCAACCAGAGGATCAGTAAAATGCGAGAGAGAGAAACAATGAAATTGGAGGGTTGGACCAGAAATTAACCTATGCATGCCTAAAACTTGTGAACTCCTCGTTGGCATTCCCATCAGTGCTTCTAATCTGTAGCTGAACAATCTGCAATTAATGGGAAAGGTAGCAGAGAGTGAAGAGTGAGGCAGGGAAATTAAGAGTGTGGATGGTAAAGCAGGGAAGCAGCAATGAGGAGTTGTGATCTGGCAGAAAAGCCAGGACAGGGTTGGTTGAGTAGGAAATTAGCAAGCAGGACAGTCAGGCAGGGAAGTGAAGAGCTTGGATGGTTGGGCAGGGAAGCATTAAGAGGGAGGGAGTTGGCTTGCAGGAGAGGCAGGAGCATGTGGTAAGCAGTAAGCTGCCTTAGCAATTTCTCTACTTTTAAAACTATTTGAAAACATATTTCATATTTATAGGAAGTTGACATTGTAAAGTATTTTGCAATAAGTCAGGAATCCTGACTGTAAAGAAGCATAATTTATTTATAGCATGCAAAGTAAAACTACTACTGTGATATATACGTAGTTCTGCAGACCTAATCCTGGAGCTGTCTAAGGTAGTGAGTTCCAGCTGGGCAAGCCATTGCCTATTACCCGGGAACTCATACTCAATGAGCCCCACAGGGATTTCAATCAGTGATTCACCATGAATCTTGTGCAGTTTATCACATATTTCAACTCGTAGCTTTAATGTGCTTTTTCTGATAAGGAGAAACTTAACTACAAATTTAAGTTGGCTTTATGGGAAAATGTAATTCACTTGAAGTGAAACAACTTTTAAGTTGTGATTTTTCAAAAGCACAACTACAACTGTAAATGAGGACTTACTGCTGTAATTATTTGCAGGTCACACCATGAACAATTTTTTTTAGCACAGCTTCCACTTCAGCAATGAGCCTTCTGACTCATCTGGAAATTAGAAACAAAAGAAGATAACAACTGTGTCCATGAACATGCTGACACTTTCCTTGCATACAGGTTCATGAGTGTTTCAGTGAAATCCAGAGAAAGTCCAAAATGCCTCTTTTCTTTATTTCACTGGCTAGGCCAGCATTTATTGGCTATCCCTAGTTGCCACTGATGGGGTGGTGGTGCATTGCTTTCTTGAACTGCTTCAGTCCCTGAAGAACAGGTGCACCTATAGTACTGCTAGGGAGGAAATTCCAGAATTTTGACCCAGTGAAGCAACAGTGATATATTTCCAAGTCAGGATAGAGAGTGACCACACTGCGACATTCCGAGTTGGCCAGCAAATGGGAGACTGACAGTTCAGGACCACTGTGCACGTGCAAAGGCCTGCTGTTTTTAGCCTCCTGGCTGGGAATAGGCCCTGCCCTTTGAAATCTGATAATATTCGTGCTGGTGGCCTCTGCATAGCATTGACTGTGGGAAATTCTAGTGTGAACTCGCACTGAAAAAAACAGCATGAATTACTCCAGTTTTCTCACAAATTCAACACTTAGAATTTTTTTGGAGAATTCCGCCCCTGTGCTTTCAAAAAATTCTTTAAAATTATGATAAGTTTCTTTAGCAATATGAAATAACACTATCAATTTTTCAAAAATGCAGAAAATTAAAAACGAGGCAAGAGGATGAAGCTAAGCAAAAAGACAGTTTGTCATTTTACTTCAAAGTATTGAACAGCGCACAAATTGCACATTCATCCTCCTCATCCTCCACAAGTATGTGCCTGATGACTTAGGCTTATCGGTTTCCAGAGATACCACATCACCTAAAATAGTTGAAAAAGAAGTGGTTTCTGAAATGGCAATGGAACTGCAAGATATTGCTGATTCTTCTGTTGAAGTGAGGGGAAAAAACCTACCCTGAAGACATTGACTTATGGCCAAAATCTGTTCCATTGGGTATAACATAACTAAATAAACCAGAAAATATAGGTAATATGGAAAATTTGATAAAAGAATAATTGAATTTCTACTGTGCAGAAAGAGGCCATCTGGCCCATCAAGTACTGACTCTCTGAAAGAACATCACATTCAGGCACTTTCCTCTGTCCTATCCCCATAACCCGAGCAGATACCATGGCAAATCCATGAAACCTACTTATCTTTGGAGACTAAGGGGCAATTTAGCATAGGCAATCTTTCTAACTTACACCTTATACACGTTGGGAGTGAGATGAAACACATGCGCACACGCGCGCGCGCACACACACACACACACACAAAATGTGCAAACTCCCCAAAGATAATCACCCAAGGCTGGAATTGAACTTATGTTCCTGGTGCTGAGGCAGCAGTGCTAACCACTGTGCCGCCCTTAAGAGTTTTAGGTTGAAGGCCAAAAACAGGTTAGGGTTCTTCATAATTCTCACTTTCTGAAGGTGAAGAGAAATGGGATGACAGAAATTATAAAGTGGTTAATTTTTCTCAGAAACCTCTAGGCAGTCTACTCTTATGTTTGCAAAATATTCCCCGACCCTAGTAAAGGGAAACAAGTATTCGTCAATGGGTATTCTAACTGGAGAAGCATTGGAAGAGATATTGCTGCTCATGAAATTTCCAAAGCTCATATTAAAGCTGTGTGTGCAAAGATGTAAATTATCTGGAAGAATTGATTCTGTGCTATAGGCTGGGTTTGGAAAGAAGTATTCTTTTTGGAGGAAAATGCTGAGAGGTGTTGTTGCCACAATCAAACTGCTGTCTTCTTTAGGACTACCTCTAAGAGGATATGATGATTCATCACTGTCAACACAGAGGTAATTTTTTAGCCTGCCATAAATATCCCAGTGAACTTGATGAGCTTTTTTAAGAGCATTTGAAATGTTATTAATATTGTGCCTCGGGGAAGACCAACTTCTTAATGCATCAAACCTACAATGAATTTATCAATATATTGTGGAATCCCTGCAGTGCAGAAGGAGGCCGTTCAGCCCATCAAGTCTGCATCAAACACAATCCTACCCAGGCCCTATTCCCGTAACCCCATATATTTACCCTGCTAATCCCCCGACACTAGGGTCAATTTACCAGGGCCAATCAACTTAATCTTTGGACTGTCGGAGAAAACCAGAGTACCCAGGAGGAAACCCACGTATATATGGGGAGAACGTGCAAACTCCACATGGACAGTGACTCAAGGTCAGAACTGAACCCGGTTCCCTGACGCTGTGAAGCAGCAGTGCTAACCACTGTGCCACCGTGCCACCCAAAGTAATGGCAAAGCGACTCAATCCAATTCACTAATGAAGTAAAAGGTGCCAAATACTATTCCATAATAGTTGATCCAATACCAGATTTGAACTAATGTGAACTAATCAGCATTAATGTTAAGATGTGTGACCACTGATGTTGAAGTTGCAGAGTGACATTTTTGTTTTGTTCAGCTACAATCCCACACTGCTGAGTGTCTGGAGACAACTGATTTGTAAACCATTGCAAATTTAGGTTTGGACATCAAAAATTGTTGTGGGCAGTGCTTTGATAATGCTGCAAAAGTGGCAGTAAAATATTCAGGTCTACAAGTAAGACCAAACAATGCCAGCCCTTGTGCATTATTCATCCCATGTTCCAGTCACTCCTTGAATTTAATCTGTAATATTGCAGCTGAATCCTGTGAGGGAACGGCACATGTTTTTGTGTTGGTTCAAAACTTGTATGCCTTTTTTTTCCCATTTCCACACAGAAATGGAATATGTTGCAATCACATTTGGAGTAAACAAATGCAAAACATTTGATGGCGAAAGAATTTGAGACACCAGGCAGTCTGCTTATGCAGATGCCTGCTTTGGCTTTGAAAATGAACTTTGCTGATATGAAGAAAACCTTATTTGGCATGGCCTCATCAAATTCAGAAAAAAACATGTATGAAAGCTGAAGTAAAATCCTTCGCAGAGAAGTTTGAAAGGAACAATATTGCTGTTCTTACTCTTTTGTGGAACCATTCAGTTCAAAGAATTAATATCAGCAAATTGGTGCAAAATATTGATACAACTTTCTTGAATGTTGCACAATTGCTAGCCTCAATTAGATTTTTTGTCATGGTGGCTCAAAATGAATATAGCTCGGTGGAAACAGAGGCACTAACATTAATAAAAAATACAGGTCTCTCTGCAGTAAGAAATTATGTGAACTCCACTGTGAGGACATAGATATAAATCCTTTTGAACATGAAGTGAAACAACTCATTCATTGAATTGACAACGATGAGCTCTATGTTTCGAGATCACCAGCTGATTCGTATAGACTAATGGGTTGCAGGCAACCTTTCCAAACGTGGAAACCATCTGAAAATATTTTTAACAATACCCATCACAAATGCATCTGGTGAACATTCTTTTAATGTACCGAAAAGAGTTAAAAGTTATTTGTGAAGTAGGATGCGTCAGCAACAATTGACAAGTTCAACAATATTGACGATTTAAAGTGCATCTTTACAAGACTTTATTTATGCTGATGTAATTACTTTGTGAAGAAAAAGTATAGCAAAAAGCTATCTAAGGTGCCATGCCAGCAAGGGATGAAGTAGGAAAACAGAGTCGTAGAGTAGACCCTTCGGCCCGATGAGTCTGCACTGACAAAACTACACTAAATCAACGCTAATTTCATTTTCCAGAACTTGGTCCATAATTTTGAATGTATGAATGTTATGACATACCAGTATTTTTTAAAAGTTGTGAGGTTTCCTACCTCTGCTACTCTTCCAGGCAGTGCATTCCAGACTTGCACCACCGTCTGGGTGAAAAAGTATTTCCTCAAATCCCCTCTAAAGCTTTTGTCTCTCACCTTAAAATCATGCTCCCTTGTTATTGACCTTTCAACTAAGGGGAACAGCTGCTTCCTATCCACCCTGTCCATACCCTTCGTAATCTTATGCACCACAATCTGTTCCCCGCTCAGCCTTCAATGATCTAAAGAAAACAACCTGAGCCTATTCGGCCTCTCTTCATAGCTCAAATGCTACATCCCAGGCAACATCCTGGTGAATCTCCTCTGCACCATCTCCTGTGCAATCACATCCCTACTATGGTGAGACGACTAAAAATGCACACAGTACTCCAACTGTGGCCGAACCAAAGTTTTGTACAGCTCCAACATAACCTCCCTGTTCTTATAATCTATGCCATGACTAATAAAGGCAAGTGTCCCATATGCCTCCTTAACTAATTATGCCTTCTTTTGCCATATGCCTCCTTAACTTACCCAATTAACCTGTCCTGCTGCCTTCAGGAATAGGTGGACAAGCATACTAAAATTCCTCTGTTCCTCCAAGCTTCCTGCTGCCCTGTCATTCACTGAGTACTCCTTTGTCTTGGTACTGCTTCCAGAGTGCATCACCTCACACTTTTCAGGGTTAAATTTCATCTGCCACTGATATGCCCATCTGATCAACACATCTATATCTTCATGTTACCCAAGACCTTCTTCCTCAATATGAACCACCCTGCTAATATTCATGTCATCTGAAACTTATTTATCATGCCCCCAACATTCTCATCTACTTGATTTATTATTGTCACATGTATAAGAGTACAATGAAAAATATTGTTTCTTACCCTAAACAGAAAAGCACACCATACTTAGAGAAGGAAAGGAGAGGGTGCAGAGGTAGCATTCCAGTCATATCTAGGGTGTAGCGAAAGATCAGTTTAGTATGAGGTAGGTCCATTCAAAGTCTGACAGCAGCAAGGAAGAAGCTGTTCTTGAGTTGGTTGGTACGTGACCTCACACTTTTGTATCTTTTTTCTGATGGAACAAGGTGGAAGAGAGTATGTCCAGGGTGCATGGGGTCCTTGATTATGCTAGCTGCTTTTCCAAGGCAGCAGAAAGTGTAGGCAGAGTCAATTGATGGGAAGCTGGTTTGCATGATAAATTGGGCTTTATTCACAAGCCTTCGCAGTTTCTTGCAGTCTTGGACAGAACAGAAGCCATACCAAACTGTGATACTACCAGAAAGAATGCTTACTGTGGTGCATCTGTAAAAGTTGGTGAGAGTCGTAGCAGACATGCCAAATTTTCTTAGCTTCCTGAAAAAGTAGAGGCGTTGGTGGGCTTTCTTAACTGTAACATCAGCATGGAGGACCAGGACAGATTGTTGGTGATCTGGACACCAAGAATGTTGAAACTGTCGATCATTTCGACTTCATCCCTGCTGATGTAGATAGGGGCATGTCCTCCACTATGCAATAACTATTTCCTTCATTTTGCTGACATTGAGGGAGAGATTATTGTCGTCACACCAGTTCACCAGATTTTCTATATCTTTCCTACGTCCATTCATCATTATTTGAGATACAACCCACTACGGTGCTACCATCAGCAAACCTGAAAATCTAGTTGGGGAATTTGACCACACAGTCATAGGTGTACACGTATATAGCATATAGTAAGGGACTGATGACAGCTAGTGGGGCATCAGTGTTGAGGATGATCGTGGAGGAGGGGTTATTGACTGTCACTATTGCGGTCTGTGGGTTAGGAAGTTAGCAGAGCGAGGAGTTGCGCCACGGGCCATGGAGTTTGAATATGAATTTTGCATCACAAACATATGAGACTTAACACCTGATTCCTGTGGTATGCCATTGGACAATTTTTAAATACATACTGTGTTGAGTTTCTGTTTTGTGTCAGAGGAACCCAACACTCCTAAATTACGATTTATGTCACCTAAACTGAGGAATCAAGCTCAATTTTCTCAATTGCACAGTATAATTGGAATCAAATTAAATCATAATTTCTTTTTGTGAATTTTAATTAAATCTGAAGCAACACTACAGTGTGATCTAACAATTACAACTATTGCAGATTGATAGATATTTTCACTTTGTATTCTTACAAATAATAATTGGACAATAAAGAAACACGTTTCCAGCGTGTGGATTATTTCAATATGTCATCTCTTTAGTCTACCCTTGACTTTATAGATTTCACAAAAAACTGAGTTCCTATGGAAATTAGTTTCAATGTATTTTAAATTTGCCTACCAGATACTGAACCTTTCTTAAGTAAATTATTGTTTAATATTGCCATTTTTTTTTGCATTAACAATTGGCCAACCTAGTGTGATACTGTAACCTTGTTCTGAGTTCATCCAGATATCCACACGCACATATTCAATCAAAGATGTCACATTATTCAATTAGCATTGAATGAATCGATTGAATTATCCCGTCAAAGATGATGTGACTAAATCTGCCTGCTACCTTTAATTCCTCAATGTATTACACAGTCTACCATTATCACAAAAGAATATTGCTAACCAATAGGGCAAACTCATTTCTTACTTGCAGATTATTCAGACTATGTATATTATAAACTGTATCCTTCTGTGAAAACCTGACTAAGTTGACAATTGAACAAATTGATGTCCAGAAATCTGCCAGGCCAATTTTTCATTAGCTGTCTATGATTTAACTTTGTTTTGAGATAAATGTAATAGGTGAGAGCATTTTTTTTTAATGGTAAGACAATTTAATTCATTTGCCTGGTCCTTTCTTACAGTACATTCATACTAAATGTGTAGCTTCAGAATCAACTTGTTTTGGCCTTGCCCCAACACAAAAATTGTGACATTTCAAGACCTTAACTGCCCATGGAATGAAGTTCAATCCTTAGAGTGTCTGATTCCTCTTTATTTTAGCATAACAATGCACACTAATTCTGAATTAAGTGTGAGTTTATCATTTTTGCTTTAACTGTTGCATTAATAGAGATTTCATTTATTGTTTAAAGTATTTTTAATTCACATAGGAAATTAATATGTTCAGTTTACATTGGGTGAGCTACGTACAATGGAAAGGGACTATGTGTAAACATCCTGGGTCTGGTTTCCATGGAAAATATCAACAAAAGTTGATGTTCCTGTGTATAACAATAACATATGAAATTATTTGACGTAGCAAGATTTTTTAAAAACGCAACCGGAAACTTCAAATAATATGCATTTTCAACCAATCTGCCTGTATAACCAGAAAACATGTGATTCATACAAATCTTGCAAAAACCAACTTTAATTTCAGTGCAGACCCCTCCAAGTTGTTGATTGAAACACCTTTCAAAATTAATTTTAAATTCTTGATCCAATAAGAAATGCTTTTAAAGTATAGTGATATCCTCCTCATTAGACTCTTGATCCGTGTACACTTTAAACTGCTGTCTTAAGACTAATCTATAGCATCAAATTAAAATAGAAAATGCTGAAGAATCATGACTGGCCCATCAATAGCTGCAAAGTGAAATAATGGGGTTAGTGCTTTGTCAGGCATCAACACCTAAAATATTACCTTTCTCTTTTTGGATGCTGTGTAGTTCCAGTATGACCTATTTGTTCCCCATGGTAGGCTCATGAAGAAAGTAAGGAGGTGTGGGATAGAAGGAAATTTGGCCAATTGGATAAGTAACTGGCTGTCTCATAGAAAACAGAGGGTGGTAGTGGAGGGAAAATTTTCAGACTGGAGGCCAGTTACCAGTGGTGTACCACAGGAAAGAGGGCTAGGTCCTCTACCATTTGTGATTTTTATCAATGACTTGGAAGAGGGGGGTGAAGGGTGGGTTAGTAAATTTGCTGATGACACCAAGATTGCTGAAGTGGTGGATGAGGTGGTGGGCTCTTGTAGGCTGCAAAGAGATATTGATAGTTTGCAGAGCTGGGCAGTAAAGTGGCAGATGGAGTTTAACCTTGATAAGTGCGAGGTGATTCATTTTGGTAGGACAAACTTAATAGAACATAGAATAGTGCAGCACAGTACAGGCCCTTCAGCCCTCAATGTTGTGCCGAGCTATGTCCAAACCCAAGATCAAGCTATCCCACTCCCTATCATTCTGGTGTGTCCATATGCCTATCCAATAATCGCTTGAAAGTTCCGGAAGTGTCCGACTCCACTATCACAGCCGGCAGTGCATTCCACACCCCAACTACTCTGAGTAAAGAATCTACCTCGGACATCCCTCCTATATCTCCCACCACGAACCTTATAGTTATGCCCCCTATTAACAGCTACATCCATCCAAGGAAATAGTCTCTGCACGTCCCCTCATCATCTTATAAACTTCTATTAAGTTGCCTCTCATCCTCCTCTGCTCTAAAGAGAAAAGCCCCAGCTCCCTCAACCTTTCCTCATAAGACCTGCCCTCCAAACCAGGCAGCATCCTGGTAAATCTCCTCTGCACTCTCTCTAATGCTTCCACATCCTTCTTATAGTGAGGTGACCAGAACTGCACACAATAATCCAAATGTGGTCTCTCCAATGTCCTGTATAGTTGTAGCATAACCCCACAGCTCTGAAACTCAAACCCCCTGTCAATAAACACTAACACACTATAAGCCTTCTTCACAGCTCTATCCACTTGAGTGGCAAACTTCAGAGATCTGTGGATATGAACCCCAAGATCTCTCTGCTCCTCCACATTCCTCAGAACCCTGCCATTGATCCTGAATTCCATGTATATGACATCAACTGCTCTACCTTCATCTACACACTTAGTAACCTCTTCAAAGAACTCAATCAAATTTGTGAGGCAAGACTTACCCCTCAAAACCGTGCTGACTATCCTGGATTAAGCTGCATCTTTCCAAATGGTCATAAATCCTATCCCTCAGGACCCTTTCCATTAACTTACCGACGACTGAAGTAAGACTAACTGGTCTATAATTACCAGGGTCATTCCTATTTCCTTTCTTGAAAAGAGGATGAACATTTACCACTGTCCAGTTCTCTGGCACAATCCCTGAATGCGGATTACAGGGTCAACAGCAGGTTTCTGAGGAATGTTGAGGATCAGAGAGATCTTGAGGTTCATGTCCACAGATCTCTGAAGGTTGCCACTTGTGGATAGAGCTGTGAAGAAAGCTTATAGTGTGTTAGCGTTATTAACAGGGGGTTTGAGTTTAAGAGCTGTGGGGTTATGCTGCAACTATACCAGACGTTGGTGAGACCAAATTTGGAATATTGTGTGCAGTTCTGGTCACCTCATTATAAGAAGGATGTGGAAGCATTGGAGAGAGTGCAGAGGAAATTTACCAGGTTGCTGCCTGGTTTGGAGGGTAGGTCTTATGAGGAAAGGTTGAGGGAGCTGTGGCTTTTCTCTTTAGAGGGGAGGAGGATGAGAGGTTTATAAGGTGATGAGGGGGCTAGATAGAGTAGACGTGCAGAGACTATTTCCTCAGGTGGATATAGGTCTTACTTGGGGCATAGCTATAAGGTTCATGGTGGGAGATGTAGGAGGGATGTCTGAGGTAGATTCTTTACTCAGAGAGTAGTTGGGGTGTGGAATTCACTGCCTGCTGTGATAGTGGAGTCGGACACTTTAGGAACTTTCAAGCGGTCACTGGATAGACACATGGAGCACACCAGAATGATAGGGAGTGTGATACCTTGATCTTGCACTTGGACATAGCTCGGCACAACATCAAGGGCCGAAGGGCTCGTACTGTGTCATATTGTTCTATGTATTTAAAATTGTTTTCCTTTAATTTATACTGTAATCACCTCAGTTTTAGGTATAGTTTGATCCACTATTTCTCTCTGTAGGTTTACAAATCAAGTTCCCTATTCAAATATTAGTATGTTACTATTAACACATTGGACAAGGAAACAGGCAAACATTCTATTACACATTGCAGAATCTCACGAGGAAATCTCCACTGGAACTCAGCATTCTTAGTTTAATTTGTATGCCTAGATTTTCAATACTTACTGTGATTCAGCAGAAGATAACACATAGCATATTATTGTTACATGAATATTAAACTGAAGGTTCACTCGACTCCTATTTGGTGCAAGAGGTCAATGAGAGAAAAATGTCAAAGAACAATAGCCATTTCATACTGCAGCATCACAAGAGCATCCAACAACAAATTCCTTAAGGGTACAATAATAACCTTGTTGAGTGTTCTGTGCTCTACGATCCCATTTAGTGCTATCACTAGGTGGGAAGATCCAGAATAGAATCCTGGCTCAAAAGGCTGTAACTTTTTTTATATAAAATGTAGCAGAATAGGACCACTAATTAGTTTTAACAAGTAAAGTTACTTCTTAGACATGATATAATTGCATAATGATACATTATTCCTCTACTTAGTTTAACAAATATACACAAATGTTTCTCAACACCCTAGCTATGACTGTAACACTACATTCTGTACCTCTCCTTTTCTTCTCTATGAACTGTATACTTTGTATAGCGCACAAGAAACAACAGTTTTCACTGTAGACCAATACATGTGACAATAATAAATAAAATTTTTTAAAAATTTACAAAGTATATCTTAAGTTACAATGGTCTCAATAACACAACATTCCTTTAAAAACACAAGACGGCTGTGGTCAAATGCACGCTCCACTCTGAACCTGAAGTGTGAATGTCTGTAAATTTCTCTTCAGAATTCCTCCAGGTGATTGTCACGTGAGAGTTTCCAAACGCTATTCCCAGAAAACATGCTTTAAAAATTTTTTTCACAATACACTTTCCATTAAGTGTGGCACAGTGGTCAGCATTACTGCACCACAGGCCAGAGACCCAGGTTCGATTCCAGGCTAGGGTGACTATCTGCATGACATTTGCACATTCTCCCAGTGCCTTCGTGGGTTTCCTCCACAATCCAAAGATGTGCAGGTTAGATGCCATGCTGAAGTGAAAGACACTGACTGAGGGGGGATCTAATAGAGGTATATAAGATTATGAAGGGTATAGATAGAGTAAACAGAGGTAAGCTATTTCCTATAATAGAGTCACGTAGGACAAGGGGCCATGGACTTAAGGTGAGGGAGGAGAGGTACAACACAGAGAGGGAGGTTTTTCACACAGAGGGTAGTGGGGGTATGGAATGCTCTGCCAAGTAAGGTGGTGGAAGCAAACACGCTAGAGGCCTTTAAGAGTAACTTAGACAGGCACATGACTGAGTTGGAGATGGGTGGATATAGGAGAACCTTTAATTAAAGGTCATTAGCATTGGGGTGTCCCTAGAAATGTAAATGGGTGTAGAATGATAATAATGTTTTTCTCTTTTCATTCACAGGCTTTAAGTCAGTCCACCTCGTGTCCAATGAGGGGCATACACGCGATGGGTCGTACTGGGGTTGCTCTTGGTTGTTCGAGATTGGCCTAGTGCTTCATGTCGTTAGTGTGTGCCTAAACTGGACAAGATATTGGGCAAGACGACCGCTCAGTGACTATCGCTGATTGCTGTGCAGACACATGGATTTGGGCCGGTGTCTGTGGGAATTTGCGCATTCTCCCCATGCTTGCATGGGTTTTCTCCAGGTGCTCCGGTTTCCTCCCACACCCCAAAGATGTGCTGTTAGGCTGATTGGCAGGAATAAATTGTCCCTAAATCAGTTTTCCCTCAATCTGGATGGCTATAAAACATTAGATAGGGGTCATGGGTAGAGAGGTGGTGTTGAGATGGCAGCATAGGCTCGTTGGGCCTGTTTCCCAGGCTGATTTTGTTCTTTGTTCTTTGTCACTTCGTGTCCAAAGATATGTAGGTTAGGTGGATTAGCCATGGTAAATACATGAGGTTTGGGGACAGAATGGAGGGGAGGGCTTGAGAGTATATTCTTTTGGAGAGTTGGCGCAGACTCTGGCCAAATGGCCTTTTCCTGCACTGTAAGAATTCTATGGATTCAACTCTATTAGTAAAAAGTCTGACAACACCAGGTTTTAGTCCAACCTATTTATTTGATAATATATATTATCAAATAAATAGGTTGGACTAAAACCTGGTGTTGTCAGACTTTTTACTGTGTTTACACCAGTCCAACGCCGGCATACCCACATCATGACTTCAATTCTATTAGCAGCTTCAATTCCAAATTCCAGTCCAGGTTTTCCAAATGACTTTTTTAAACAAAGCTCCCATTTCACTTTTAACAACAATTCCCGTATCCTGAATTTTCAGCTTCATCTTAAGGATTTATTTGTATCAACTGCTGTTGAAACTGTCAATACTTGCTTTAACTATCTTTTCCCAAACCTCATTAAAATGACATTCAACTTTTGATTTGATTTGCCTCTGAAATCTGATTTCCCACTTTAATCCTGGTTACTGCAACAGTGGGCGGAATTTTCTCAGGAAAATTCTAAGTGTAAAACTGGCAAGAAAATGGGAGGTTTCTTCACACTTTTTTCCAATGAGATAAAAGATGGTAATTTGTAGCCCTGGAATCTGAATCTCGCCAGAAGGGTAGGGGGTGGAGTCTCAGCTCATCAGGAAGCTGGCTGCTGAGATGCAGGGGCACAATTGAGCAGGCCAGTACTGTGTACACTGTGCACTGGCAGATCTTCACTTGCATTGACATAGTCCACCCCACTTGCTGCCCCCACCTCCCGATCACCTCCCCCAACCCCTGGTAGCTGCCCTTGATCAGCCCCCTCACGATTTCTGCCCCACTGCCTGACAGCCACCCCCAATGATCAGCCCCACTCCCCGATGCAGAGTTCTCCCCTTCCTTCCCCTCCTACAGATCTCACCCCATCTCCTCCATCAAACTCCACCCCCCTCAGACCCAAGCTCCTCAAACACAATCACCATCAGGCCCCGCACCCTTGTGCCAGGTGGACACAATCAGGGTCCCAGGCAGATATTGCCCTCATCTGCTCCTGACCAGCTGGGAGGGTTCAATAGCCACCAATGCCACTGGCGAGGCCATCACTTCTGGTCCCTGTTGGTGTAGACCATCTGTGATTCTTGCCAGTGAGGACCTCAACTGGCGAGGCAGGAAAGGTAAGTGAGCCTGGACTATTGCGTCCCAAGCTCTTAATGACATGCTAATCATGTCATTAATATTAAAATCAGCCTTGTACCCTTCCCAGCCACAGGGATGATTTCGCTGGCAGAACAGGACCGGCGATACCGCGAGAAACAAGAAATTGGACACTGACCCAATATTCTGGTCCTCTCATATTTCCCGTCCTCTCTCTTTTACTCACAACAATTTGTCTGTTTTTCCCCTTTACTTCTCCTCTGAACAGTACCCTGTTCGCTGTTCTTTTAACTTCAGTCTTCTTAGTATGTTCTTTCTGTCCCAATTCATTCATTATCTGGATTGTATCTGATTGTTGGGATGCCTGCCTCTTTGTAGCTGCCTTCTCCTGTCCAGCTTCTCCTGGCAGGATTCAGAGATCTTCACTCCCTGGTGTTGTTCTTCAACTGCAATATATCCAGCCATCAGAGGAGCTGCAGGTGTAGTAAAATTGTCACTAATCCAACTGTACCATGCCACTTTTAACACAATACTGCATGAAATAAGTTATGCCAAGGTACTACATGAAAGAGGGTATGCCAGGATTATCATCTGCAGCAGTTTTCTGAAGATTTTTCTTCCATTTCAGCATCAAATACTTATAAATGAGACAAAGGTATAAAACAGTCCCAAATAAGACAAGATACAGTCTATTGAGGGTCTGTTATATTCTTGTCACTTGTTTTCTTGTTCCTGAATTGCCATTTATTTTCAGCATTAAACTACTAAGGGAGAAGGCAAGCAACAAACAAGAACACAGTGAAGATGACTTACCTGACTTTCAGTTATGCAGGTAGTTGCCCTCCCTACCCAAAAATATTGACATTGGTTTTTCTTTCATATGTACTTGTGTCTCAATTACAATTTGACATCAATGGTACTGATTTGGACCATTGAGGGGAGGCGATGACCTAGTGGTATTATCACTCGACTATTTATCCAGAAACTCAGCTAATGTTCTGGGGATAATGTGGTTGAATCTCAACTCGCCTCAGGCAACTAGAGATGGGTAATAATAGTGGCCATCCAGTGATGTCCATGTCCCACAAATGAATTAAAAAGTAAAAGTCCCTTGTGCCTCTTGATGGGCAAAAACTGCACTGATACTCGGGGAGGAACTCTTCAACTACGGAAGGGGACGATTTGAGGAGGATTCTTACGGTGACCTTTCCCAGGACAGACAGTCAGGAAACACCTCTATAATTTTCACAGTCGGACCTATCTTCTTTCTTGAAGGTGGCACAATTATGGCATTTCTGTGATCTCCCAGCATGCTCTTTTCCTTCCAGATTAGAGAGATGAGATCATTAATCTGTGTCAGGAGTGTATCTCCACCATATTTTAGTACTTCAGAAGGGATTTGTCTGCGCTAGTGGCCTTAATGTCAAATGGCTATTTTGACCTCACAACAAGCTGGAGTTCTGCTGATATAGTGGTGGGTAGTGTTTTGCAGGATGATGTCGGGGACACTTGCATCAAAGGCTATGTGTTGGCTGAGGAGGTCCTCAAAGTGCTCCCTTCAATGGGCATTGACTGCCTCTTTGTCTTTGATGGGCACTTCTCCATTTTTTGTTCTCAGTGGTATGGGCCGTTGTGTGCTCAGACCATAGATAGTTTTAATTGCGCTGAAGAAGCCACGCACAGCGTGGCTACCGCGGTGTTACTGAGTCTCCTGCGCTTTTCCCACCCACCACCTGTTGTTCAGGTCATGGGTTTTAGTTATCCGTAGGCTTGTTTCCCCTCTGCTTGAGTTTTGATGGAGCTGCCAGTTCAGGAAAGCTTTGCTTTTCGATATCCTGAGCATTCTTATCAAACCAGTCTTGGCATTTGCTGGTCATGAGATCTAGTATCTCCATGCAGGTTTTGATTATGATATCTTTTAGGGAATGATGTGGAGATGCCAGTGTTGGACTGGGGTAAAAACAGAAAGAAGTCTCACAACACCAGCTTGAAGTCCAACAAGTTTATTTGTAGCAAATGCCACAAGCTTTCGGAACACACTGCTCCTTCGTCAGGTGGGTGGGAGTTCTGATCACAAACAGGGCACAAAGACACAAACTCAATTTACAGGCATAATGATGAGAATGTGAGTCTTTACAGCTAATCAAGCCTTAAAGGTACAGACAATGTGAGTGCAGAGAGCTTTAAGCACAGGTTAAATGGATGTGTATTGTTTCCAGACAGGAAAGTTAGTCAGATTTCGCAAGTCCAGGCAAGTTGTAGGGGTTACAGATAGTGTGACATGAACCCAAGATCCCAGTTGAGGCCATCCTCATGTGTGTGGAACTTGGCTATCGGTCTCTGCTCAGCGACTCTGTGTCGTGAAGGCTGCCTTGGAGAATGCTTACCTGAAGATCAGAGACCAAATGCCTGTGACCGCTGAAGTGTTCTCCAACAGGAAGAGAACAGTCTTGCCTGGTGATTGTCGAGCGGTGTTCATTCATCCGTTGTCGTAGTGTCTGCATGGTCTCTCCAGTGTATCAAGCCTCGGGACATCCTTTCCTGCACCGTATCAGATAGACAACGTTGGCCGAGTTGCAAGAGCATGTACCATGTACCTGGTAGATGGTGTTCTCACATGAGATGATGGTATCCGTGTTGATGATCTGGCATGTCTTATAGAGGTTGCTGTGGCAGGGTTGTGTGATGTCATGGTCACTATTGTCCTGAAGGCTGGGTAGTTTGCTGCAGACAATGGTCTGTTTGAGGTTGTGTGGTTGTTTGAAGGCAAGTGGGGGTGTGGGGATGGCCTTGGCGAGATGTTCGTCTTCATCAATGACATGTTGAAGGCTCCAGAGAAGATGTCGTAGCCTCTCTACTCCAGGGAAGTACTGGATGACGAAGGGTACCGAGTCCACCGTGTCCCGTGTTTGTTTTCTGAGGAGGTTGGTGTGGTTTTTGGCTCTGGCGCATCGGAACTGTCAATCAAAGAGATGAGCGTCATATCCTGTTCATATGAGGGCATCTTTCAGCATCCTCCTCATCTGACCAAATCCTGTGTATACGGAGGGCTTGTCCATATGAGATGGCTTCTTTAACATGTTTAGGGTGAAAGCTGTAGAAGTGGAGCATCGTGAGGTTATCCATGGGCTTGCAGAACAGTGAGGTGCTGAAGTGGCCATTCTTATTGGAGATGCATGTGTCCAAGAACGTAACCGATTCCAGAGAGTAGTCCATGGTGAGTCTAATGGTGGGATGGAATTTGTTGATGTCATCATATAGTTGTTTCAATGATTCTTCACCATGAGTCCAAAGGAAGACGATGTCATCGATGGATCTAGTGTATAGCATCGGTTGAAGGTCCTGTGCAGTGAAGAAGTCTTGTTCGAACATGTGCATGAAGATATTGGCATATTGAGGTGTGAATTTGGTCCCCATGGCTGTTCCGTGTGTCTGGGTGAAGAACTGGTTGTCAAAGGTGAAGACATTGTGGTGGAGGATGAAGCGGATGAGATGTAAAATTGCATCTGGAAACTGGCAGTTGTTGGCATTGAGCACTGAGGCAGTTGCATCAATGCCATCGTCGTGGGGGATGCTGGTGTAGAATGCCAAGATGTCCATTGTGACGAGGAGTGCTCCTGGTTCAACTGCTCCATGTGTGCTGAGTTCCTGTAGGAAGTCTGTGGTGTCGCGACAAGAGCTGGGGGATCTTTGTACAATGGGTTTCAGGATGCCCTTGAAGTAGCCGGAGAGGTTCTCGCACAGGGTCCCATTGTCCGATACGATGGGATGGCCAGATGTGTTTGCCTTGTGTATCTTTGGGAGGCAGTAGAGATGTCCAACCTGGGGAGAACGTGGGACGAGAGCACGGAGGGTTCTCTGAAGGTCCAGATCAAAGGTCTTGATCAGAGTGTTAAGTTGATGGGTGTGTTCTTTGGTTGGATCTGCGGGTAACTGTCTGTAGTGTTCCTCGTTGTTCCGACCAAAGAACACACCCATCAACTCAAAGCTCTGATCAAGAGCTTTGATCTGGACCTTCAGAGCACCCTCCATGCTCTCATCCCACGTACTCCCTGTGTTGGAGATCTCTACTGCCTCCCGAAGATACACAAGGCAAACACACCCGGCAGTCCCATCATATTGGGCAATAGGACCCTGTGCGAGAACCTTTCTGGCTACGTCGAAAGCATCCTGAAACCCATTGTACAAAGAACCCCCAGCTTTTGTTGCGACACCACGGACTTCCTACAGAAACTCAGCACACATGGAGCAGTTGAATCAGGAGCACTCCTCGTCACAATGGACATCTTGGCATTCTACACCAGCATCCCCCACGACAATGGCATTGCTGCAACCGCCTCAGTACTCAATGCCGACAACTGCCAGTTTCCAGATGCAATTTTACAACTCATCTGCTTCATCCTCCACCACAATGTCTTCACTTTCAACAACCAGTTCTTCATCCAGACACATGGGACAGCCATGGGGACCAAATTTGCACCTCAATATGCCAATATCTTCATGCACAGGTTCGAACAAGACTTCTTCACCACACAGGACCTTCAATTGATGCTATACACTAGGTACATCGATGACATTGTCTTCCTTTGAACTCATAGTGAAGAATCACCGAAACAACTATATGATGACATCAACAAGTTCCATCCCACCATCAGACTCACCATGGACTACTCTCCGGAATCGGTTACGTTCTTGGACACACGCATCTCCATTAAGAATGGCCACTTCAGCACCTCACTGTTCTGCAAGCCCATGGATAACCTCACCATGCTCCACTTCTACAGCTTTCACCCTAAACACGTTAAAGAAGCCATCCCATTTGGACAAGCCCTTCGTATACACAGGGGATCTGCTCAGATGAGGAAGGTGGCAACAGACACCTCCTAGATGCTGAAAGATGCCCTCATAAGAACAGGATATGACGCTCGACTCATTGATCGACAGTTCCAACATGCCACAGCCAAAAACCACACCGACCTCCTCAGAAGACCAACACGGGACACGTGGACAGAGTACCCTTCGTCGTCCAGTACTTCCCTGGAGCAGAGAGGCTACAACATTTTCTCTGGAGCCTTCAACATGTCATTGATGAAGACGAACATCTCGCCAAGGCCATCCCCACACCCCTACTTCTTGCCTTCAAACAACCACACAATCTCAAATAGACCAATGTCTGCTGCAAACTACCCAGCCTTCAGGACAATAGTGATCATGACACCACACAATCCTGCCACAGCAACCTCTGTAAGATATGCCAGATCATCGACATGGATGCCATCATCTCACGTGAGAACACCATCTACCAGGTACACGGTACATACTCTTGCAACTCGGCCAACATTGTCTATCTGATACGGTGCAGGAAAGGATGTCCCGAGGCTTGGTACACTGGGGAGTCCACACAGACACTACGACAACGGATGAATGAACACCGCTCAACAATCATCAGGCAAGACTGTTCTCTTCCTGTTGGGGAACACTTCAGCGGTCACGGGCATTCGGCCTCTGGTCTTCGGGTAAGCGTTCTCCAAGGCGGCCTTCACGACACACAACAGTGCAGATTTGCTGAGCAGAGACTGATAGCCAACTTCCGCACACGAGGACAGCCTCAACCGGGATCTTGGGTTCATGTCACACTATCTATAACCCACACAACTTGCCTAGACTTGCAAAATCTCACTAATTCTCCTGTCTGGAAACAATACACATCCTTTTAACCTGTGCTTAAAGCTCTCTTCACTCACATTGTCTGTATCTTTAAGGCTTGATTAGCTGTAAAGACTCACATTCCAATCATTATGCCTGTAAATTGAGTTTGTGTCTTGGTGCCCTGTTTGTGATCAGAACTCCCACCCACCTGATGAAGGAACAGTGTGTTCCGAAAGCTTGTGGCGTTTGCTACAAATAAACCTGTTGGACTTTAAGCTGGTGTTGTGAGGCTTCTTTCTATCTTTTAGGGAAGACAGTGAACACACTGCGGTTCTGGCTCTTTGGTCACCATCACGTTAGTCATTAGGATTCGGTTGAATAGATTTTCCTCTCAGTCTTTCACAAGGCATTTGTGAAGGCATCAACCATTTCAAGCATCACTAACTGCAGCATTTGGAGGCCAAGCAGAAACAGCAGAAAGAGCATGCAGAATCAGAGGATCCCACCCACCTGCGTCATTAAGCACCATTTGTCCCACTTGTGCAGAGTTTGCACCTCTAGGATTGGACTATTCAACCACAGTAGAATCCACCCACGGAGTGGAAGCAAGTCACCCTTGACCCTAAGGGATTGCCAAAGCATAGGAAAGGACTAATTTGGAATTAATTTGATAACAAACTTGGTAGAGCATTCAAAGCTATCCCACGCGCTGAAAGGTATCCTGAACCTTTGAAGTTCCACCCACCATTCCTAATGGTCTAAACTGCCCACTCACCGCCCATCCTCTCCACCTGCCCATCTCCAATCTCAGGGTCAAAACTCTCATCCCTCTCTCCTCCTAGTCTCCGCACTCTCCATTACTTTCCAATGTTTCCACACTCATCCTCCTCTCTCCCACTCTCCACATTCTCCCACCACTCTCCCCCCACAGTCTCAAGACTCTCCAGCCTCTCTCCCCTAGTATCCACCCTCTACCCACTCTTTCCACACTGTCCCTTCCCCCACTTTTCACACTCCCCACTTTCTCCCCGACCTCCACATTCTTTCCTCTCTATCCCCCAATCTCCATACTTTCTCCAGATTCTCATACTTCTCTCCCTACTCCACACTCACCTCCCTCTCTCTCTAGTCTCCAAACTCTCCCCCCACTCCACTCTCCCCACAGTCTCAACATTCCTCCCTCTCTCCCCCAGTCCCTACACTCTCCCCTCTCTCTGCCCCCGCTCTCCCTGTAAGCTTCCCGTCTCCACAGTCTTCCTCCTCACCCCTGCAGTCTCCACTCTTTCCCCTCTCTCTCCCCAGTCTTCACAGCCTTTTCCCAGATCTCCACATACCCTCCCACTCTCCCCCTCTTCTCCTCACTCTCTCCTCAATCCCATGTTTCTGATTTGCTAATCCCAGCTGCAGTGTTGCAGATGGTGCTGAGTGCAGACAACAAGATCGAGAAAAGGTCAGCGAGGTCTAGATTGAGGTGAGGTTGGCAAGGCCGGGATCACAGAATCACAGAATTGTTGTGGTGCAAAAGGGGACCATTTGACCCATGTCTGCATTGGCTCTCCAAATGAGCATCATGGCTTTATGTTATTCTCCCTTCTTTTCCCCGTGCCCTGGCACATTGTTTTTATTCAAGTAATCATCTAGTGCCCTCTTGAATGTCACAATTGAACCTGCCTACATTACACTTCCAGTTCGTGCATTCCAGCCTCCCTCTTACACCTTTTGCCCCTCTTTCCCAACCTCATCTCTCTCCCTCCTTGCTCTCAACACACCACTTATTACTCTCCCCAAACCCTGGTTGGTGGCCAAACCAGGATGCAGATCATTGACGGCCAACCTCATCTCTCTCCCTCCTTGCTCTCAACACACCACTTATTACTCTCCCCAAACCCTGGTTGGTGGCCAAACCAGGATGCAGATCATTGACGGCCCAGGGTCTAAAAATTGGAACAAAGGCTAGAGGGAGGGAGTGAGGGTAGAGATGAAGGCAGAGAATTGAAGGAAGGGAGAAGGGGGAGAGAGTTGGGAGGGGACAGAGTACAGGGTTGGAGGAGGGAGGAGGTAGAGTGTTGGAAGGGAACAAAGGGATAGAAACTTGGGAAGGAGGGAAAGGGTCGAGGGTTGGGGGTGAGTGGGGGGATTAGTGAGTTGGGAGGGAGAGGAAGAGAGAGAGTGGGAGGGAGTACAGAGTTGAAGGGGTAAAGAGTTGGATGGGGTAGGAGATAGAGGTGGTGGGAGAGTGAAGAGAATTCGGAGGAAGTGATGAGATGTTAGTGTTCAGATGTGGGGTAGAAAATTGCAGGGAAGGGATAGAGATTTGAGAGCAGGTAGAGAGTTGCAGGGATAGACAGTTGGAAGGGGTAGAGAGTTGGACGTGGGGAGGTTCATGGAGAGTTGAGAGGGAGGGAGGAGGTATAGAGTTGGGAGGAGGTACAGAGTTGGAGGGAACAGGGGAAAGAGTTGGAAAAAATGGGGTAGAGATTTGGAGGTTTAGAGAGTTGGGAGTGAGGGGCATAGAGAGTTGGATGGTGAAGGGTGTTGGGAGACAGTTGGAGGAGGGAGGGGGTAGAAAGTTGGATGGGGTCGAGAGTTGGGCTCAATGAGTGGAAGGGATGGTGGGGTAGGACAGAGGAGGAAAGGAGTAGAGAATTGGGAGATAGGGAGATAGAAAGTTGGACGGGGCAGGGAGCTGGGGGAGTTGGAGGTGAGTAAGAGGTAAACAGTTGGGGAGGGAGGTAGAGAGTTCGGAAGCAACATGAAAACTGGAGGGATGGGAGGGAGGGTGCGCAGCCTGAAGGAAGTGAGGGGGAGAGCCTGGAGGGTGTAAGGGGGCAGACACAGAACCTGGATAGTGTGAAGGGAAGGAGGAAGAGCATGGAGGAAGCAAGGGGGTTGGGCATGAAGTCTGAAAGGGAGGGGAGAAGAGTGTGGAGTATGAAGGCAGTGAGACAGAAGGGCATGAAGCCTGGAGGGAGCAAGGTATGAGGGCATGGAACCTGGAGGGAGAGAGGGGAGGGTGGAGAGCCTGGAGGGCCAAGGGGGAGGGCACGGAGTCTGAAAGAGTGTGGAGGGAGATTGCATAGACTGGAGGGGGTGATCGGATGCAATGCATACACTGGAGCGAGCAAAGATGAGAGCACGGAGTCTGGAGTGGGCAAGGGGAAGGTAGGAAGCCTGGCGTGAGTAAGGGGAAAGAATATGGAGCCATGAGGGTGTGAGGAAGGATGGCCTGGGACCCGGAGCCTGCAGTGATGTGAGGGCACAGAGTTTTGAGGGAGAAGGCATAGAGAGAGCACTGTGCCTGGAGGGAATGAAGGGAAGGCACTAAACCTGGAGGGGACAATGAAGAGAATGGGAAAGGTGGAGGGAGGAAAGGGCAGAGTTTGGAGCCTGGAATGAGCAGGTGGGGAGGGGGCAGGACCTGAAAGGATTGAAGGAGTTGAAAGCAAAGCCTGGAGGGAGTGAGGGGGAGGTACAGAATCTGGAGGGAGCAAGAGGTGAGCATGTGCAGCCTGGAGGGAATGAGAGGAAGGCGAGGAGGGAGCGAGGGAGTGGTTGAGATTCGGTTTAGATTTGAAAGCTTGGGGAGCGTATAGTTGGTGGAGAGTTTAGACCCAGAGACTAAAATTAATTCATTGATAGGTATCAGGTCGTGCTCTCAAGCATGTACTGTATAGCGGAACCACTCCTTTGGATTATATGACAAACAGATAAATTATGTTATCTAAACGATTTTCTTGTATTTTTCAATAAAGATTGCTGAGCATATTTGATAGCTTTTGAGTATGCCAGATAACTTTTGAGAGCGTAGGCTAGCTTTGAAAGCAATTGATAACTTTCAGCGCGCTTGGATAACTGAGCACACATGGATAGTTTTGGGTGCACATAATAGCTTAGTGCACAATGTCAAATTTGACATCAAATTCATTCCAAATGAGAACTATTAATGCCAAAAAGTAATTGAGAGCCTTGAGTATTCATGAAAGCAAAAATTATGTAAAGGTTTTCAGGTTGGAAAAACCTGCCACCAGCACAGATCAAGGTTTTGCGATTTAGCCTCTGCTGCAATTTGGGGCTTTCTGTGCTGAATACCAGTTCTTGTACCAGTACTACCATGGCTACTTTCTACTATGCTTTTGCAATCTCTTTCGTTTAGCAATGACCAGTCAGAAAAGAAATAAATGCACCAACATTAATAACATAAAATTACAGTTTTCAGCATTTTGACCATTCATTTTTTAAATTACATTTCCATAAAGACCAACATTTTCTGAAATTGAAATTCAGTAATTACTGAATACAGGTTTTTACATATTTGGTTTTAGAATTTCAGTGACATTGAAAAAGGCTGCATTTATTGCCCACTTCTTACAGCTCTAAAACATAGTGATGCTTCTTGAAACACAGCAGTCATTCTGGTGCTGATGCTCCAACTTCGTTGTTACAGAATTTAGCGTTGTTATGGTCACATCACCTGATTAATCACACCACCAAAGTGCAGCCACCACAGCCCTATCCTTTAGGAGTTTTATGCTGCAAATAAATGATTAAAAACCATGGGGAACTGCCTCTAGAGGCTCCAGACAGCCAGGTGCGTAAATGTGTCATCTGTTGCAAGGTCACTTGAATCTAAATTCAGCATAGTTATAGTAACAGTAGGCTGAGGTTTCAAATCTGCTGCCACCTCCGTGCTGCAATGGTGAGAACAACTTTCAATTCTATAACACAATTAACACAATAAAATGTACCATGGTTCTTCAAAAGGGTATAATCAGACTATAATTAACATCAGCCAAGGAAAGAAGACAGATGACCAAAGAATGATCAAAGAAATAGGTTTTAATCAGGGTATTAAAGGAGGAGGAAGTGAGGGAAAAATAGATCTTTCACCCCCCCCCCCCCATTTTCGGCATGCAGAAAGGCAGAAAAATCCAAAGTGAGTCCCAAAACAGCTTTTACATTGGCAGGGATCCCTGTTGAGATTGTCCCCACCTTCCCCTTGCACCAATGATGTAATGGGATTCCTGGCATGAAATGTTGGGAAGCCTATTAGCATACAATGGCACCCACTTAGCAGACTTCCCTACTATATCATCCACCCACAGAGGGAATCCCCACCACTTGATGTCAATATTACAGGTTTACAACAGATTCTGACAAACGAGCTGGTGAACACAACCCGCCGGGGATGTAGCCCCTGCAGGGAGAGAGTCATGTCTGGGGTACTCTCAGACATGACTCTGAGAGTAGCCCAGAGTCATGGGCTACTCTCTGGATGCCCAGAAAGTACCCAGAGTGCCAGCAGGGCTTCCGCTGGGGAGATTCCGGGCTGGGGAGATTCCCATTTGGGTGGATGGTCCGTGTCTGTGGTGGTGGGCCAGGGGTGGGCGTCATGTGTATGGGGGGGGATGCTCCTTTCTTTTGGCACCCTAATGTCAGGATTCAAAGTTGTTATTGGGACAGGCTCATTTAGAGGAACCTGCCCGTTCCATTATTTTTTCAAGGTGTTCAAAAGTACGGTGGAAAAACTGGCAAGACAGCTGGCAGGCTGTCCTCCACTTTTGCCACTGGACAACTCTTAAGAAAAATAATTTAAAAATTCAAACCCTGGTCTCTAGCTGAAGGCCTGGCTGCCAAAAACGAGATAAAGGAAGTGGAGGATGGTGCCACGGAATTTACCCAATCACTTTAAATTTCACTTATATGCATGATTATATTCATAACCATAGAAAATTGTGTGTAAACATTACATTTCACTTTGAGTCACTGAGAATCCATTTCTAATCAATGAAAAATAAATGCATTTAGGAGGGGACAGTGGCATAGTGGTGAATAATCCAGGTGCCCAAATTAATGCTCTGCGTTCAGAGGCCAGAATAGCTGGTGGAATCTGAATTCAACTAATAAACCCGGAATTGAAAGCTAGTCTCAGTAATAGTAACCATGAAACTATCAATTCTTGTTTTTTCATTCTTTCATAGGATCACTAGCAAGAGCAGCACTTGTTGCCCATCCCTAATTGTCCTTGAATTGAATGGCTTGTTAGGCCATTTCAGAGTCAATCACATTGCTGTCTGCATCTGGAATCACATGTAAACCACATCAGATAAGGACAACAGATTTCCTCTATAAAGGAAATTAGCAAACATTAGGACATTTTTGCAACAATTGACAATGGTTTCATTGTCATCATTAAACTATTAATTCCAGATTTTTCTTGAATTCAAATTCCACCATATGCTACGGTGGGATTCAAATCCTGGTCTCTAGCTTATTAGTCCAGTAACAATACCACTATGTCACTGCCTCCAAGTCATAAAAACCTACCTAGTTCACTAATATCCTTTAAGGAAGGCTATCCTTACCTGACCTACATGTGACTAGAGAGTACCATGGCTCTGTTGACCTTCAGTTTTGTTGCTGGGCTGATTCTTCGACATTCCCATGCAGCGGAGCGCAGTCTACCGAAAGCAGAACTTGCCTTTGCTATTCTGCAGTTAACTTCTTTATCAATAGTCATTTTTTGGGAGAGGGTGCTGCCAAGATAAGTGAACTGGTCCACTGCCTGTAGTTTCTGCCTTTTGATTGTGATTATGGGTTCTGTGTATGGTGCATGAGGAGCAGGCTGGTGCATGACTTCAGTCTTTTTAATGTTGATGATGAGTCCAAAGTTGTCACAAGCCGTGGAAAATTTGTCCATATTGACTTGCATCTCTGGCTCTGAGCCAGTATACAGGGCGCAGTCATCAGCAAAAAGGAAGTCTCTCAGAACAGTCTCCATCACTTTGGTAATCGTTTGAAGTCTCCTCAGGTTGAAGAACCAGGAAAAACCCTTGCAAGAGTCCTGCTAAATCGTCTGGTCACTCATGTGGAGCTGGGCCTGCTTCCAGAGTCACAGTGTGGCTTCCGCAAAGGTCGTGGGACTATTGACATGATTTTTGCTGTGCACCAACTTCAGGAGAAGTGTCAGGAGCAGAATTGCAAGCTCTACATAACCCTTGTTGACCTTGTGAAAGCCTTCGACACTGTCAGCCAACAAGGCTTGTGGAGGATCATGTCAAAGTTCGGCTGCCGCTCCCCCCCCCCCCCCCACCCCACCCCCACCCCCCCAGATTCATTCAGATGGTACGCCAGTTCCATGATGGCATGATGGCCAGAGTACTGGATGACGGAGAATCCTCTGAGGTATTCCCAGTCACCAATGGCATCAAACAGGGCTGTGTGCTCACACCCACATTGTTCAGCATGATGTTTACTGCCATGCTGAATGATGCCTTCCAGGACAGTGTTCTCAAGTATCAGCCTCAAGTATAGAGTGGATGGGAAACTCTTCAACCTCAGACTTCAAGCTATTATTAAAATGAAGGAGACTGTTCTGAGAGACTGGGAATCAGCCCAGTAACAAAACTGAAGGTCTACAGTGCCGTGGTATTCACTATCCTCCTGTATCCCTGTGAAACATGGACTGTGTATTGAAGGCATGCAAGACAGCTCAATCATTTCCACATGACTTGTCTTCACAGAATAATACGCATCAGATGGCAAGACAAAGTACCAGACACTGAAGTTCTCTGTAGAGCAAGTCTACCACCAGTCCACACACTGCTGATGAGAACGTAGACCCAATGGGCAGGTCATGTCATCTATATGCCAGACGAGCACAGACCCGAGCAGCTCCTTTCTGGGGAACTCTCTGCTGGAAGATGGTCACATGGAGGGCAGAAGAAATGTTACAAAGACACACTCAAGGCCTCCCTGAAGTCGCTTGACATAGACACAACCACCTGGGAAACGCTGGCACAAAACCACCCTATCTGGCACTGCCTCATCCGCAAGGGCTGTCAAGCTTACGAAGCAAGGTGCATTGCTGAAGCACAACTTAAGCACAAGTTGCGCAAGTCCAGAGCCACCACTGCAACAACTACAGGGCCTACACAAGTCTGTCCAATATGTACCAGGACATTCCGTGCCCGAATTGGCCTGATCAGTCATCTTTGGACTCACCGCATCCAGCCTCAAAGTGACTAATGGTGTCAATGTCCTCATCGACGACAATGGACAAACAAACGAACATGTGACTCCAAGCCCAGTAATGTGGCTGACTCTTAGCTGCCCTTTGAAATGGCACAGCAAGCCACTCAGTTCAAGAGCAATATGGGATGGGAAACAAACGCTGGCCTTGCCAACAACACCCACATCCGGTGAAAGAATTTAAAAAAATGGAAAATCTCTCATAATGTTGTCTCAAAATAAAAGGGTCTTTAAAATTCTCAGGATTTTTCAAGACAAACATAATGGAAGCATATATTGGCAGTGTTACTGGTCAACGTGATTCTGGGAATTCTGTATATCTGCAAGGCTTCTCACTATTGGAGTAGCATTACAGTATCAAAGATTGGGAGAAAAAACTGTAATGGGACAATTTAAGAGGAGGTAGTTCAGGTACAGTTGAGGTACATTTCCACAAGTGGGAAAGTAAGGTCAATAAAATCAAAGCTCCCTGGATGACATAACATGAAGCTGAAAGAGGGACAGATGTCAAATTAATAACACAAACTGAATATAGAAACCTCAGATCGGGAGTTAAGAGGAAATAAGAGAGACAAAAGAGTAGTATAAATAGCAACTGGCAGTAACATAAAAGTGAATCCACAAGTCTTCTACAGTAATACAAACTTATGAATTTGGAGTATAAGTAGATCATTCGACTGTTCAAGCCTGCTGTACCATTTCATGGCTGATCTGAAAGTAGGCTTGAGAGCAAAAGCTAATCTGCTTGCGTATATGGCCTCAACTCTACTTTCCTCTCTACTCTTTGACTCCCTTATCACAATACATTATCTAATTCAACCTTAAAAATACTGAATGACCCTGTCTTTACATAAAAGATTGTACAAAAAGGCGGAGGCTGATTTGAAACCAAAAATGGATCTTTGTGTTGAGGCAGGTGGCATGGCTGAGGTACTGAAAGAGTACTTTGCATCTGCCTTCACTAGTGACGAAAATGCTGCAAAATCATAATGAAGAAGGCTGTAGCAGAGACAATGAATGAGCTAAATTTTGATAATGAGAAACTGTAAGAAAGGACAGATGTACTTAAAGTTGAGAATTAACCAGGACCCAATGGGATGCATCATAGAACATTACAGCGCAGTACAGGCCCTTCGGCCCTTGATGCTGCGCCGACCAGTGGAACCAATCTAATGACCCTCTAACCTAAACTATTCCAACATTATCCATATGTCTATCCAATGACCATTTGAATGCCCTTAAAGCTGGCAAGTCCACAACTGCTGCAGGCAGGGCATTCCACACTCTAACTACCCTCTGAATAAAGAACCTACCTCTGACATCCGTCCTATAATTATCACCCTCAATTTAAAGCTATGTCCCCTCGTGTTAGCCATCACCATCCGAGGAAAAAGGCTCTCACTGTCCACACTATCTAATCCTCTGATCATCTTGCATGCCTCAATTAGGTCACCTCTTAACTTTCTCTCTAACGAAAACAACTTCAAGTTACTCAGCCTTTCCTCATAAGACCTTCCCACCATACAAGGCGACATCCTGGTAAACCTCCTCTGCACCCTTTCCAATGCTTCCACATCTTTCTTATAATGCGGCAACCAGAACTGTACGCAAAACTCCAAGTGCAGCCGCACCAGAGTTTTGTACAGTTGCAACATGATCTCACGGCTCTGAAATTCAATCCCTCTACCAATAAAAGCTAACACACCATACGCCTTCTTAACAACCTTATCAACCTGGGTGCCAACTTTCAGGGATCTATGCACATGTACACCGAGATCTCTCTGCTCGTCAACACTACCAAGGGTCCTTCCATTAACCCTATACTCTGTAATTCTGTTACTCTTACCAAAGTGAATCACCTCACACTTTTCTGCATTAAACTCCATTTGTCACCTCAGCCCAGCTCTGCAGCTTATCCATGTCCCTCTTCAAACTGTAACATCCATCCTTACTGTCTACAACTCCTCTGACTTTAGTGTCAATCGCAAATTTACTAACCCATCCTTCTACACCCTCATCTAGGTCATTTATAAAAATGACAACCAGCAGTGGCCCCAAAACAGATCCCTGCGGTACATCACTAGTAACTGAACTCCAGGTTGACGAACAGCAAAGTGATGGAAGGGGTCGTTGACAGTGTTGCAAAGCAGCACTTACTCAGCAATAGCTTAGTCTGGGTTCTAGAATCATAGAATCAGAAAATGAGGCCCTTTGGCCCATCAAGTCTACACCGTCACATTAGAAACAGCTAAACTTCCACCTAATCCCATCTGCCAGCACTTAGTCCTATAGCCTTGAATCAAAGAAACCCTACTGTGCAGAAGGAGGCCATTCGCCCATCGAGTCTGCACTGATAACAATCCCGCCCAGGCCCTACTCCCATCACCCCACATATTTACCTCGCTAATCCCTCTAACCTATGCATCCCGGGACACTAAGGGGCAATTTAGCATGGCCAATCAATGTATCCTGCACATCTTTGGAGCGTGGGAGGAAACCAAAGCTCCCAGAGGAAATCTACCCAGACACAGGGAGAATATGCAAACTCTGCAAGACCCCCCCCCATATAGTCATCTATGTCATTTATATAAATGACAAATAAAAGTGGGCCCTGCAGAGATCCCTATAGTATGCCGCTGGACACTGGCTTCCAGTCACGAATGCAGCCTTCTTTCATCACCCTCTGTCTTCTACAACTGAGCCAATTTTGAGTCCACTTTATCAAATTAACCTGTGTCCCATGTGTATTTACCTTCTTTACAAGTCTCCCATGTGGGACCTTGTCAAAGGCTTTGCTGAAATCCATAGAAACTACATTGACTGCCAGAACCAATCAGGTCTTCATTACAACCTTTGTCCAAATGTAGACAAAAAAGGCATGGTGAGAGTGACTGACATTGACATCAAGGCAGCATCTGACTAAGTGTGGCATCAAGGAACCCAAGCAAAACCAAAGTCAATGGGAATCAAAGGGAAAACTTTCCGCTGGTTGCTAGCACAAAGCAAGATGGCTGTGTTGATTGGAAGTCAATCATCCCAAGAAATCATTGTTCCACAGGATACTGACCTAGGCCCAATCAACTCCAGCTGCTTCATCAATGACCTTCCTTCCATCACAAGTGGGGATGTTCGCCGATAATTGCACAATGTTCAGCACCAGTCACAATTCTTCAGATATTGAAACAGTCGAGCCCATACATAAAATCTAGACAACATTTATACTTGGGCTGATAAATGGCAAGTTACATGCACACCACAAAAGTACAAGGTAATGACCATCTTCAATAAGACAGAATCCAAACATCCACTTAACATTCAATGGCATTGTCATCACCGAATCCCTGACTATGAATGTCCTAGGATTATCATTGATGAGAAATGGAAAAGCCATATAAATACTGTGGTTGCATCAGCAGATCAGGGGCTGGGAAGCTTGTAGAGAGTAACTCATCACTTGACTTCTCAAAGCTATAAGGCACAAGTCAAGAGTTTAATGGAATATTCTCCACTTGCTTGCATAATTGCAGCTCCAACAAAACTCAAGAAACCTGCCACCATCCAAGACAAAGTGGCCCACTTGATTGGCACCCCATCCACCATCTTCAACACTCACTCCCTCAACCAGTTATGCACAGTGGTAGCAGTGTGTGCCACCTACAAAATGCACTGCAAGAAGTCAACAAGGCTTCTTCGATAGCACCTTCCAAACCCAAGATCACCAACCACCTAGAAGGGCAAGGGCAGCAGATGCATGGGAACACCATCAACTGTAAGTACTCCTCCAAGATGTTCACCATCCTAACTTAGAACTATTTCAGCATTAGTTCATTGTCACTGGATCAAAAACCTGGAGCTCCTACCCTGACAGCACAGTGGGTGTACCTGTACCACATGGAATGCAATGGTTCAGGAAGATAGCTCAGCAACACCTTCTCAAGAGTAATTAGAGGTGAGAAATAAGATTGCTGGCCAAGCCAGCAGCCCCAATGTCCCATGAAATATATATTTAAAAATCCCATTATTTATTAAAAAAAGATTTTCTGTTAGATTTCTCTATTGGTACTGAAGTCATAAACAATTCATGTAGGAAAAGGAAAATAAGATATTTTATAACACAATTGTTGAAACAAGAATAACATTTCTTTTTGTCTTATCAAGTTGGAACCAAATTGGGGACAAAGGGAAAAGCATATTCAATAAACATTTTAATAAAATACATGAAATTGGTCGAGTGCATGGCAATCTATTAAGAAATGACATTTTGATACCAACAATGAAAATATGACAGCCAATCATAGCATATCTATGCTACTCATACACAATAATGATCCTGGCATCTACAAATTTTTGAAGGTTCCAGCTGTGTTACTGTTGACAAAAATGTTTCAATAGCAGGTGTGAAGAAATCTGATGTACTCATGAGGTCTTGCATGTACTGCCAAGTACTAATGGAGTGAAGCAACTATAATATTGGGGGACATCAACCACATCATGCAAAGATGTGAAATATATCAACTGAATACAGATAGTCAACAAGGTCTCCAAAAAATAAACAAAATATGCTTCATGACAAAAAGGAACATTGACAAGAATCATCAGCGTCATGTGCACTCAGCCCAAAAATAGGTCTTTGGCTCATAGTAGACATTCCATATTTCTCTTTCCAATGTCATACTTTTTGTTTGCCAACAGATTCCTTTAATTTTCAAGCCATGCAATGTTAATATTCTGCTCTTTCCTCTTTCCTTGAAATCTTCCCTCCAGAATTACTCTTAAAAGTTTGTTTCCTCTTAAAATCTGTGCTACTCAAATTCATTGCCTTTTCCTACTTCTGTTGAACAACTATTTTGTTCATTCATTCTTCCCAGCACTTGATTTTTTTTTCTGTCCAGTAGATCCTCTCCAAACCCAAATTTTAAAGCTATTTAACAAATTGGCCTCCTCCTTGCATAAGTTCCTTGTCTCACATCCATACAAAACAACATTTCTGTAGAGGGGTCATTTATACGCAAAACATCAACTCTGTTTCTGTCCACAGAAGATGCCAGACCTGCTGAGTTTACCCAGCATTTTCTGTTTTTATTTCAGATTTCCAGCATCTACAGTATTTTGTTTCTGTTACTCAAAACCAAATGCTTTCTAAATCGTTTCTTGAGTTGTTTATTCAGCTTTCTGGTTAGTGACCATCTCTTCCTACCAAATATGGTCTTTCCCTTGCTACCCTTGTTATTTCTTTGCTGTATATTCCATCCACAGATATTATGCTTCTTAAATATTTGCACATTTTCTAGTTCTCTTCCTTCTATAAATATATAAATATTTGTTGGTGACTTAATGCATTTCTCAATGTTCACTCCTATTCCAAAGTTCATTTGCACAAAGGTTTTTTTTTAACTTTGCGAAACAGATTATCAACAATACTTCTCTTTTGTAGGGTTAATAAATTTAAGCTCTCAGTGGTTACATGGAAAATAAACAGATATCTGCAACTAAATTGCAAGGCTATGTAATATGGTTGAAATTTATGCCACAATCATGGTTTACAAATCTCACCAAAACCACCAATTTTAATCACTGTTATCACATTTCTTTTGCACGTCATCAACATCAAATCGTTATTTACATCCTACTCATCAGGTCAGTTTTCAAATTTTACTTCACATTGTTTAAATGCTGAGTTTCTCTGTTTTCTTCCTTATTGATTTTTTCTACTTTTCTTTTCAATTTCTTTTCAATTTCACAAGAGATTGTTATCTTAACGATACCGTTCCACCTCAGATTCCATTTTGGATCTAATTCCACCAATTTCCATAAATGGAGGCAAACAGAGCCACAATTATGCTTGGGAAGACAGTCCACTGTGTTACCTACATTTGGCCAATTTTAATGTTAGTTACAAGGAACATGTTAGGCTTAGCATTCAGCATCCTGTTCCTATTAATGTTAGAACTGGATAGGAAGATCTCTGAATTGAACCCTGGGTCAAAAGACTGTAACTGCTTTTTTTCAGAAACATAGAGGAACAGAGTCACAGGACCACTATAACAAAAAGAGAAAAGACATTAAACATGAAAAGTTGGATTATGATACACTCATAATTTACACCTCCCTTTAGCTTAACAAATACACACAGATTTCAAGGTTACACAGATTATGTAATATATCCTAAGCTGCAATGGTAACACAAAGACAGTTTAAACACACAAGTTGACTGTGGCAAAACACACACTCTACTCTGAACTCAAGTGAATGTCTGTGGATTTCTCCTCAAAATCCCCTCGGATGATTATCGCATGAGAGTTTCCAAACTCCAAAACTGCCAAAAAGCACACTTTAAAATCTTCTTTCACCACAATGCATTCCATCAGCAGTTTGCATTCTGAATCCAGTCCAGGTTTCCCAAATTACTTAATTTTTGAAACAAAACCTCCACTCCATTTTTAACAAAAAAATTCAGCATCCAGGTTTTACTCCCCCTTCCAGATTTCTTTGTCTGCCTATTGCACCAATTCCTCACAATTGCTTTAACTATCAATTTCTTGACTGTATTAAGATGGCATCAAACCCCTGATTTACATCTGAAGTTTGTTTTTCCACTTTAAATCTGATTACTGCAACTGTCTCTTTCAATCACAACAGTTTGTCTGCTTTTCCCTTGAATTTTCCTGAATGATACCTTGGTCTCTGTTCTCTTAACTTCAGTCTTCCTGAGATATTCTTTCTGTCCCAATTCTCTGGAAGATATCTGGTTCTTTAGAAAGTCTGCCTCTTTACAGTTCCCTTGTCCTGTCCAGCTTGTCTTTTTCTGGCAAAGTCCAAAGATGTACGGGTTAGATTGATTGGCCAAGCTAAAAATTGCCCCTTAGAGTCCTGAGATGTGTAGGTTAGAGGGATTAGCAGGTAAATATGTAGGGATATGGGGATAGGGTCTGGATGGGACTGTGGTCAGTGCAGACTCGATGGGCCAAATGGCCTCTTTCCGCACTGTAGCGATTCAATGATTCTATGCTAGTTGAGAGTGTCCTAGTGTCCTATCTTCAACAGCAAATTAATTCAGCTAAAATGAAATTCAAAAAGCCTTTCTACCTAAAAAGAGCCTGCTAAGTTGCAAAGCAATGCTCACATGCTTTTGCGAGGTCATTTACTTTGCACACTGTAACCCTTTCTAAGCACAATAGAAACACACTTAGAACTGAACCAATCTCACTCATATAAAAGCCTTTGTCCAGCATGAATCTAACAATAGCTTTTGAACTTCCTTACACAGAAACATTAAATTAAACCCATTTAAAAATATACCTTCTTTCTGATGTTTATCTATACAAATAAAAATCCCTTAAAATTATCTTTGTTTTCCTAACAATCTAAAGAATGGTGAAGAAAAGAAAATGTTGCCAGCAGTAAGGGCGTGGGTTTTGGATCTCCAAGTATTGATCTCAAAGAGGGAGAATGTGATTATTTTTCTTCCCTTCTCCATTTATACCAAGAGTTCTTAAGCTGTCACTGGTTTTACATCCCTTGCCCTCCTGTCCTGAAGCTGTCTTTGAGTATGATTCCATTCATATTTTGCCAAATTAGACATTCTCCATTGTGAATCTTGACAGTCTGTCAGTACTTCTTGCTTGAAGGCATACAAAGATTGAGTCTAATTCTTGACTTTAATAGGGTAATCAGTCGACATAAATACTGGGGATCCAATTTGATTTTGTCTTTCCACATCCCATTGCAGTTTAAAGCTATGGCGACACATTACAAGCAAGGCTTACTGGATCCTTAGGAGTGGGATTGTTGCTTGATTTTTCCCTCTCCAACTCGAATACTGAAGCTTGAGATCAGCTAACAAAGAATCCCAAATCTTATTTTCTTTAATGATAGAGGATATTTAGTTACAAGTTCAATTATATTTTCTGATGCAACTAGTTGACAACATGTCTGAGAAACCCATGTTTCTCTTTTATAACTTTATAGTTCAATCGTTTTCAGTATTTCACCACTGACTCTGCTAAGTCCTCCCTTTTTTCCTTTCCCATTTCACCTACTGTGTAAGATGGCATGGTGGCATAATGATTAGCACTGCTGCCTCACAGCTCCTGGGGCCTGGGTTTAATTCCCGGCTTGGATCACTGTATATGTAGAATTTGCGTATTTTCCCAATGTCTGCATGGGTTTTCCTCCGGGTGCTCCGGTTTCCTTCTACAGTCCAAAGATGTGTTAGTTAGGTGCATTGGCCATGCTAAATTGTCTCTTCGTGTCCCAGGATGCGTAGGTTGGCAGGATTAGAGGGTTACACATGTGGGATTATGGGGATAGGGCTGGTTGGATTGTTTTTGGTGCAGACCCAATGGGCCAAATGTCTTTCTTCGGCACTGTAGGGTTTCTGTGGATTCTACTAACCTGAAGCATGACTAAATTTCCTTGTTCAGACATTCTGGTAGATAATATAACCACTGTCCACATGGAAATTGTTGATTGGGTGACTGTTTGCACCTGTCATTTTAATTCTCCACCTTGCTCCCCCACCAGAATCTTCTCTCCTCTGCCTCCTGCAGCATTCCAATGAAGCTCTGCAGAAGTTTGAAGAACAGCACCTGGCCTTTCAATTAGGCACTTTACAGCATGCCAGACTCAATACTGAATTCAACAATTTCAGGCCCCTCACATAGTTTCCATTTCCTTTGCTGGTTTTGTTCTTACTGTTACCTCCTTTTTAGGTTTTCACAATGCGATGTTCACCTTTCTGGCACTCACACCTCCTCTAAATGTAGCTTTTATTTATTTACGTGTCTCATTGTATTTCCTTTGATCTTGCATCATCGGCACTTCTGTCATTTATCTCTCCTGTCTTCCAGCCTATTACAGATCTTTTTTGAATTTTCCCTTCCTCACCACTTTCACTTACTCTATTACATCTCTACTGTTTCCCAATTTGATGAAAGGCCATCAATCTGAAATGTTGGGCCCGATTCTCCCAAAGATGCTAAATTGACAAGAAAACTGGTGTAATTCATGACTGTTTTTTTGGTTCAACTTCAGACCCGACTCCCACACTCTGTGCAATGCAGAGGTCACAATCGTGAATATCATTAAAATCTGGGGCGGGGAGGTATTTAGGCAGGAGTCTGACAGTTCTGGGCTTCTGCGCATGCTCAGTGGCCCTGGTCTGTTAGCCTGCAGTTTGCTGGTCCGGGTCCCCCATACTGCTATCTCCCCATGGCCCAATTGCGGCCCACGAACACTCCCGGACCATACCCAAGACCCCTCTCATTTCGGAGTGCTCTGATCTTCAGCCTTGACCCCAGCAGTGACTTTCCCCCCTTCTTCCCCCCCACCAGGGAGGCAGACTCCCCCCCTCCCCCACCCCCAAGAAGATCACCCCTCCCAGTCTGTCCCAATCACTGGCCTCCCTCCAGCCCTGACAGATCCTAATGCAGAGTGAAAGCTGGACCCCTCACAGCCACCAGCGCCCACTTGGCCCCGCAAACAATAGGCCCCACAACTTAACCCCATTCCTAGTCCCTGCCCCCTTGGCACAGCCTGATGCCTGGTGAGCTGTGCCAAGGTGCCCTCTGGGCATGGGCACTTTGCCCATTGGGCAGTGCCAGGGGCACAGGGTAGCACTGCCAGAGTGCCCATGCCCAGGGGGGCACCACCCACTTCTGCCTGACCCTCCTGAAGGACCCCGATTGCCCTCCCTTCACTCTGTGGGGTCTCCTGCTAGTTCCCCGAAAGTGAGGAGCTGCTCTAAACCCTGCCAAGTGAAATACTGCTAATGGGGTAGGAGATGCTATCGGACCTGGAGAATTTAAAATACATTACAAACAGATTTAAATGATTTACCTCTTTTCCGCCAGTTTCCAACGTGGTCTCAACTGCGCCTGCTCTCCAGCTGTGGGAGACGTGCATGCATCAGGAATGCATGCATGAATCCCACTAAATAGCCAACACACGATTCTCCCATCCTGATGCGCCAAAAAACATGTGTGTCAGAATGGGAGAATCAGGCCCGTTAATTCTGTTTCTCTCTCCATTGTTGCTGCCTGAGTATTTCTAGCATTTTCAGCATTTTTATTTCAGATTTCCAACACTTGCAATATTTTTCTTTTGTATTGGATGAATTATTAAATTCAGAGGGATTTGTGTATCCTTGTTATACACAGAATGTTAACATACATGTACAAAAAGCAATTAGAAAAGTACACTAATGGCATGTTGGCAAGAGCATTGAAGTATGTGATTAAGAAGATTTTACCTGCAATTGTGGAATGTTGTCGTGAGTTCGTACCTGGAATAATATGTACAGTTTTGGTCCCTGTGCCTATGGAAGGATATACTTGCCTTCGAGGGAATTGAACAAAGGTTCATTGAATTGATTACTGTGATGCAAGGATTGTCCCAAGGGAGAGGCTGAATAGAATTGACATGTTGTTTCTGATTATTTAGAAGATGAGAGTGATCTTATTTAATATATTAGGTTTTAAGAGGTCAGGACAGAGTAGATGTTGAGATGTTTTTCCTCTGCCTGGAGAGTCTAAAGGGGACACAGTTTAGGATAAAGAAGTGGACATTGTGGACTGAGATGAGAAATGGGGATAGAATGGGAATATGAAGTTTTAAGTTGAAAAGGAACCTTGATCTTGAATTGCAGAGCAAGTTGGAGGGGCCCTATAGCCCACTATTTCCCTATTTCTTATGTCTCTGACCTTTTACTACCGTTCCTAACTGATGATTAAGCAAATACCAATGTTCCTGAAAGTATTTATTATGCAATTACGAGTCTGAAAATGCTTGCAGCAATTTAAAGACACAATGGCGTGCTGGGTGGCAGCAAGCAATAGTTTGCACTTTAACTTACTGCTGGCTAAATTTATTTATTTTTTTCCCATGAATTACAGAAAGCTTATCTACAGGTTTCTAAACTTTGTTTTTGTTCTGTCTGCAAAGTGATTATGAATGTTAAAAATTGTCATTGGTCTACACAGAACATGGAAATTCTGTGTTCATCTGACTACTATCACTGAAGATATTGCTACACAAAGTGGAACATAAGGTGAGGTCCAGCTCAAGGGAAACTGCTTAACTTGGGTAATTTGATAAATAAGGAAATGAGAGTGATGTGATACTCTGGGCTTTCACATAACAAGGAGTGGTTTTACAGAAGGACTGACTGACAGCAGGAACTGAGAGGTAAAGTTCAGATGCTTGAAATTGTGATTCACTTCAAGTTGTGATTTTCAGGAACATAACCACAACATTAAGTGAGGACTGTTGTAATCACTTGCAGGTCACACCATGAACACATTTATTTAGCAGAGCTTCCACTTCCAGCAGCAAGCCTTCTGACTTCCCTGGAAATGAGAACAAAAGATAGACAACGTGTCTGTAAACATTATGATTTGTTGCTTGAGTATGGGTTCACAAATGTCTCAGTGAAATCCGAAGAAAGGCCAAAATCCTTCATTTGCCTACAAGTGATGTCCAATGAAACCATGAAGACAAATAAGCTTAAGTGACACTTGGACATTGGAAAAAACAAAATACCTTTTCCAATATCAGAAAGAGGAGCTTTTGCAACAATAATCTCACTTTAAGAGGGCCGTCAGGTATTTCTGAACAAGTTCAAAAAGCATCTTTTGATGTGAGCTATCAGATTACATAGGCCAAGAAGCCTCACAAAATAATTTTACCAGCTTTGATCAAATGGTTAAAATAATGTTTGTGGAACAGGCAAAGAAGCTTGCAACAATGTCCCACTTGAACAATGCTGCTACCTTGTTTTGAGAATCAATAATACAATACTGAAAACCATTGTCTTGATGTTTGTTTTATTTTGGTACTTTAATAATAAAATGTTGATGGTTACTACCCTGTTGTTCTGCCTTATTTTGGTGCTGCCCACAATCCTGCTTAAATATTCTAGGGCCAAGTCTGAAGCATTAAAATGGGGTCATACTGGGAAAAAGCGTGGGAAGAACTAACCTAAAAGGCAGCAGATATATGCGAACGCCACCACACCTCCAAGCCACTCACCATCCTGACTTGAAACTAAATTGCTCTTCCTTCACTATAATGGGATCAGAATTCTGGAACTCCCTTCCTGATGGCACTGTAAATATACCTGTACCAGTTAGACTGCAGTGGTTCAAAAGGATGGCTCACCACAAGTTTTTCAAGGGCAATTAGAGATGGGAAGCAATTGTTGGCCTTGCCAGGAATGCCTACATGCATGAAAAAATAAGAGAAAACTCAAGGCCCATTTTGCACCTCCAATTTTATTTCACGGGCTGTTAAAGGATGGAAAACCTGGCAGAGGGTAATACTGTGTGGGCTTGCAATGGGAAGGAACAGGTGTCTCTTTTATGGGTCCTGTGTTTCCATTGTAGAACATCTCAATGTGTTGTGATGATTCATGCTCCTCTCCTCCTTCCCTGTCCAACCTGGCCATCAATCTCCCTTATCCTTGAAAGCCAGCCTGATCCGGTGATGCCCTGTCACTTGTCTTTCCATGCAGCTCAGGCAACAATCCTCACTGGGGACTGCTGTGGTCCCAGAAGTGGCCAATGACCCCAATGGCACTGTTGAGAACAGAGACACCAATCATTTGATTAGCAACTCTGAGAGGTGGGAACTCAACTTCAATGGGAGTGGAAATCTCATCACTTGACAATTAACACTCTGACAGGAGTCAGGGACCATGATGTGGGTATGCCGGCGTTGGACTGGCGTAAACACAGTAAAAAGTCTGACAACACCAGGTTTTAGTCCAACCTATTTATTTGATAATATACTCACAAGCTTGTGAGTATATTATCAAATAAATAGGTTGGACCAAAACCTGGTGTTGTCAGACTTTTTACTAGGAATCAGGGACAACATGTCTATACAGAAGTGGACAATAAGCCCCTTCCACCCATGGCACCTGCTCACTCCCAGGAGAACTCTGCCCGAAGAAAGACTTCTAAATACAAAGAATGGTAGAAGTTTGGAATTTTCTTCCACAAAAGCTGGTGACGCTGCCCAATTGTTAATTTTAAATCTCATCTTGACAGATTTTATATTATAGGCTATTGGTAAAGTACACGTATGGAATTAGGTCACATCAGCTAAGATCTCATTGAAAGGTGGAACAAATTTGAGGAGCTATGTACTTTTATATCTAAAAGTCACAAGTTAATACAAGTCACTATAGAGCTTTTTTATTCTAATGAGCATCCTATTTATTAATTAGTGCTTTACTAAATCTGAAGAAAATATCACTGTTAAATGTAATATTTTGAGACAAATCAATAAACCAGCTTGATTGGCTTTTAAAACAATTTTCTTCATCATCTATCCTGTCAAACCGCCTCAGAATCTTATGTTTCAATAAGGTCACCTTTCTTTTATACTCTGATGAGAGGGCCAACCTGCTCAACATTTCATCTACACTTACCTCTGAGGATGTTGATCATATCCTGCAATAGAATATAGATATTTGGTGACTGGGCAAAAACCTGGCAAATGAGTTTAATGTGGGAAAGTGTGAGGTCATGCACTTTGGTAGGAGGAATCAAAAGGCAGACCATTATCTAAATGAAGAGAGACTGCCAGTATACATGGATCTAAGTGTTCAAGTGCATGAATTATAAAAAGCTAGCAGGCAGGTCCAACAAGTCGTTAAGAAGGCAAAGGGCATTTTGGCCTTTATTGCAGAGCTGTTGGAGTTTAAAAATAGAGATTTGTGGCAATTGTACAGGATGTGGGTGAGGTCTCACCTGGAATACTACATACACTTTTGGCCCCCTTATCTAAATAAGGATATGACAACATTGGAGGCAGTCCAAAGGAGATTCACCAGACTAATTACTGAGTTGAGATTGTTGTTCTATCAAGAAAGACTAAATAGTCTGGGTCTACATTCCATGGAGTTTAGAAGAGTGGGTTACCTTACTCAAACATATAAGGTCCTGAGGGGCTTGAGAAGGTCGATGGTGAGATGTATCCACCATCATCATGTTTGGTACAGTCGCAAAAAGGGGATATAGCTACCAGATAAATGGCCAGTCATTTAAAACTAAGGTATATTGAAATTTCTTCTCGCATAGGATGGTGAATCTCTGGAATTTTCTATCCCAAAGGGTGATGGAAGCTGCATCATTACAAGTATTCAAAGTGGAGGCGGATAAATATTTGATAGTTCGAGGAATAGAGGGCTTTGGAGAAATGGTACGGAAAACCAGTTGAGACTGCCATACATCAGAAATAATCATATTGAATGGTGAGGCAGGCTTGAAGGGCCTGGTGGCCTACTCCTGCTTCTATTTCTTGTGTTTATGTATTTTATTGGTAGTCATCCCTATCTCCAAACACCTTAATCCCTTATCTACCTGTTGACTTGCATGCTGTCAGCTACAGTCATAATGCTTACTTGTATGCCCTTCTTATGGAGTGACAATTCTGGAGGAATACAACTAATGTTCACATGCTATTTGTAATGCCCTGCATACTGAAATAAATAGGCTCAACTGGGGGAGAGGTGGGAATGAACATTATACCACAACTGCAAAAACTCAACAGCTGCAGCAAGAACAGTAAACCTTTCTCTCTCCCTCATGTAATCTCATCTTCCTTTCCCTCTCTGTTTTTAAGTACATGATTTTACATTGAATTAAATAGCTAAATTTATACTTGCTGCTGAGACTCCGTGGGCAGAACCCAAAGATGAGGGGAAGGATGAAAGTGGGCAAGTGCAAAAGTTCACTTTGCCATCTAACTTGACAACATCATTCCATATTTTTCCAGAAGCAGGATGGTGGAGGCAGCCTTCCCTGCAAGTGATTGGTGGCTGATTGCAAGATAAATGGCCAATTAAGGTCAGTTGTCAGAAGCTAGTCAGCTGCCTGCAGGTAACCACCAAGTAGTGGGTACAGTATTCCAAGCAGGTTTAAGATCCTTCCTGCCTGTCTGGCCATATATGCAACCACAGTCAACTTGGCTGCAGAAGCACACTTCAAAGTTTGAAAAGTTGGAAAAAGGGCACCGCAGGAATTGGGTGTTGTACAATTCCCCCGAGCTGACTTCTATGTCTCCTCAACGTCATCCCATTCGGTACATTCAAGGCTCGCTGCACATTTTGGATACTTCTATGGATGAATATGTTCCCTATATAACTCTGAGAATTGGGACAGGTTGTCCTAACCTGCCTTCCAAAAATTATGGAATTTTTCCATATTGATGCTGGTATTGATAAGTCTATATCTAAAGGTGTTGCCCCTTAACCATAACATGGCAATGTGAAAATTTTGTTTTGTTTCTCTGCACTTTATGACTTATGGAAAATTTTAACAGGTCTCTCTATTAGGAGAGAAACAGTTAAAATTCTGAGTCTTTAGACTCTTCGTCAGAACTTAAGGAAGGGAGAATACATGTTAGAACTGTAATGAAAAGTAGCAACTTTAAGATCAAAAGACAGATGACCTAGTGTGAGGCATCGGTCACAGTGTATTGAGGTATGAGATATTTAAAATAAAAGTAGGTGGTTTAAGATGGAGAAGAAAGATCAAAATCTAAAGTTGCTGAACTCAATGTTGAGTCCTGAGAGCTGTAATGTGACCATCAGAAATTGAAATTTTGGACTTCAGTTGAGCGGAGCAGCAGGCCAAGGGGGCATGGGAGGGGGTGAGGTAAACGCAGACTGAATGAACGCTTTGTGAAACTCCTTTGCTTAGATCAGAAGCATGACGCCCATCCTTCTTACTGCTTGTCACTTTAACTCAGCACTTTGCTCTCATGCTGCTTCTGTGTTTTGCTTTATTCTCTTTGCTCTTGTTTTGTGCTGCAGTGCAGGCTGTTTTGCATGATTTTGTGTTTTGCATGGGAATGGCATGCAAGCGTACCTCAATGGCTCTGCAGCTTTTCCTGCCCAATTCAAGACCAATTGCACGGCATGACTCTGAACCAATTTACTCCGCATTAACCCCTCTGATCGCGAAGATGCAGACTTGGAGATGGAGACCGTAGAAGTGGGCCTCTGGGTTGAAACTGAACCGGAGGATGAACCTGCATTAGTAACCCTGCAATGCTCCCTCCAGAAACAAAGATCCCCTGTTGGGGTTACACTGCCTGACCTAGCCCTGTCTTTGGACCTCAGACCAACTGTTAAGCAATGGAAAGGACCTTCTCGCAGTGGAGGTATTGGGAGAGACACGGACCTAAGTGGGGAGGGAGTCAGTTGCAAGCTGAGGATTGACTCTGGCGGCAGCAATCTTTACGACCAGTAGTGAGGCCTGCCTGGGCATGGACTCCTTGGTCCTGAGATGGTCCAAGAGCTTCCTCAAGGCTCTGGATTTTGATTTTGTAAGAACTGGTTCCGTTTTAACCATCCCAGGGACCCAAATGGGACCACCCCCGAAGTCTCTCACGTGAATCAAATTATCTGTTGCGAAAGTTGTTTCTGTCCTTGCAGAATTATAACTTTTTCGTGGCTCATGTCCAATTTGGAGAATGTCTTGCTGCCTGTTAATTTAGCATATAAATATTCGATTCAGGATATGGAGTACTTATCGAGTTCGTAGACCCGATGACTGAGTGTTGGTTTATAATCGCCACATAGGTCAACTGATTGGTTGGGCTTAAAAACAGGGATTAACAGTGCAGCCCATTCTGCAAATTGCACATACATTATTATATCTAAACTTTCAAGGCACCCTATGTTCAGTTTCCACCTTCTCTAACATGGAGTATTGGACTGGTCTTGTTCTGAAATAACTAGATGTAGCATTGGGGTCAACATAGATCTTGGACTTGGCCCCTTTTATTTTTAGAACATAAGAACATAAGAAATAGGAGCAGGAGTAGGCCATCTAACCCTTCGAGCCTGCCCCGCCATTCAATAAGATCATGGCTGATCTGTCGTGGCTCAGTTCCACATTCCCGCCCTCTCCCCATAACCCTTAACCCCCTCTCTTATCAAAAACCCATCAACCCGCATCTTGAAAATATTTAGTGAGGTAGCCTCCACCACTTCAACGGGCAGAGAATTCCAGAAATTCACCACCCTTTGAGTGAAGAAGTTCCTCCTCAACTCCGTTCTAAACCGCCCCCCCTTTATCTTGAGGCTGTGCCCTCTAGTCCTACTGTCCTTTCTGAGCGGGAAGAGTCTCTCCACCTCTATCCTATCCATCCCATTCATCATCTTATACGTCTCAATGAGATCTCCCCTCATTCTTCTAAACTCTAACGAGTACAAGCCTAATTTATTCAGCCTCTCCTCATAGCTCAACCCCCTCAACTCCGGCATCAGCCTAGTAAACCTCCTCTGCATTCCCTCCAAGGCCAAAATATCCTTGTGTAAGTACGGCGCCCAAAACTGCACACAGTACTCCAGCTGCGGCCTCACCAATGCCCTATACAGCCGCAGCAAGACCTCCCTACTTTTATATTCAATCCCCCTCGCTATGAAGGCCAGCATCCCATTCGCCTTCCTGACCACCTGCTGCACCTGCAAGCTGGGTTTTTGCGACTCATGCACAAGGACCCCGAGGTCCCTCTGCACCGTCGCTTGCTGCAGTTTCTCTCCACGTAAGTAATAATCCTTCCCACCATTATTTCTACCAAAGTGGACCACCTCACACTTGCCAACATTAAATTCCATTTGCCATTTCCTGGCCCATTCGCCCAGCCTATCTAGATCCTTCTGTAGACTCTCCACACCCTCTGCACAATTTGCCGTTCCACCAATCTTGGTGTCATCAGCAAATTTCGACACCATACATTCGGTTCCCTCCTCCAGATCATCTATATAAATGGTAAATAGCTGAAGCCCCAGCACCGACCCCTGGGGCACTCCACTAGTCACCATCCACCAATCCGAATAGCACCCATTGACCCCCACTCTCTGCCTCCTATTTGACAACCAATCCTCTATCCACACTAACACCCTACCCCCAACTCCATGTCCCCTGACCTTCTGCAATAACCTCTTGTGAGGTACCTTGTCAAACGCCCTCTGAAAATCAAGAAAGACCACATCCACCGGCTCTCCTCTATCCACCGCCCTAGACACATCCTCATAGAACTCCAGTAAATTTGTCAGACACGACTTCCCTTTAACAAAACCGTGCTGCGTCTGCTCTATCAAGCAATTCCTCTCAAGATGCCTCGCTATTTCCTCCTTGATGACGGATTCTAACATTTTACCTACAACAGACGTTAAACTAACCGGCCTATAATCCCCCGCCTTTTGCCTGGCACCCTTCTTAAACAACGGCGTAACATTAGCCGTTTTCCAATCTTCCGGCACTTCCCCGGAATCCAGCGACGTCTGGAAAATAACCACCAAGGCATCCACTATCACCTCTGCCATTTTGCCAGGCCCTCTTGGAAAACCCCAGGATATCTAATAATAACTTAGTACAATCCCCCCACACCTAGCCTATAGATCTCCAAAGAGTTCAGTTAAATCTGCTGGATTCAATCTCTCTCTCCTTAAGGAGAGTGATTCCATGCCCCCATAAAACAATGGGTGGGAGACGTGCTGATTATTGCCAGTAGGTTATGGGGGCCATTGTGATGCCTTTTATTTGCAAAGATTCCCCCTTAGAACCATAGAAGGCTACAATGCATAAAGAGGCCCTTCCGCCCATCGAGTCTGCACCGAACACAATCCCACCCAGGCCCTACCCACCATATCCCTACATATTATACCCACTAATCCCTCTAACCTACACATCCCTGGGCACTAAGGGGCAATTTCTTAGCATGGCCAATCAACCTAACCTGCACATCTTTGGACTGTGGGAGGAAACCGGAGTGCCCGGAGGAAACCCACGCAGGCACGAGGAGAATGTGCAAACTCCACACAGACAGTGACCCGAGCTGGGAATCGAACCCAGGACCTGTGAAGCAGCAGTGCTAACCACTGTGCTACCATGCCGCCCTTGTTGGTGGCTAGTCTGGCTTCTTTATCTAACAACCTCAGGAGTAGATGCGAGATTGGAAACTCTTATATGTCTGTTCTCTGATAACAGAGACTGCATCTCCCATGTCCACCTCCATCTTTAAGGGATGGTCATTCATCAGTAATTCTACCATTATTGTGACAACTTTTGTTGTGATCATACCATTCAGTTATAGTCTCGGTATCTGAAAGAGGGTATGCCTGCATTATACTGTCAGGTGCTGGCCTTGTTTTTTTTCACTAGTTCCTGAAACCTTGCCTTGGTTGTGTCCTTTGACAATGCTTGCAATAGTCCATCCTCTGGCAACTGCCCCTTTCTGGAGTAAATTCTGTCATACTCTGGGGGGTCATCATTGCTTTTCCTTGGCTGTCTGATGGTGGCATCAGGGAACCAATATTGAACAGGGGGCTTTAACATCTGATTTACAGAAGCACTCTCCATTGAGGACTGTTTACACAAGATCCCTCCCCCTACCTGTAGGATATTGCTGCCTGATGCCCGCATCACCAATTAGTAATTCAGCCAAACAGTGTTTTCTGTTACCAAACATCTTTTATTGTGCATCAAAGAGACAATTACAATTACACGTCTTCACCTCAGGGCCTACAATGCCATGTGGGTTGAGCAGCAGGTTTAAAAACTCCTGCTGACCACTTCTCATCGTGTAAGCCTCTGTTTGCTCAATAAGGAAGTTCGTACTACACAAAGTCCACTGGGAGACATATCGATGATCCTCAGGGTCTTTACGGCCATTATAACACATACCTATGTATGTCTTTATCCTTCTAAATCTTCTCTCCAGTGCCTTAAAATCCTTTTAAAAATATAATGACCAGAACTGCGCACAGTATTCTAATTGTGATCTAACCAAAGTTGAATGCAGGCTTAGCATAACTTCCCTACTTTTCAATTCTATGCTTTTACTAATAAAGCCTTGTGCTTGCTTTGCTTTTTTAATGGACTTGCTAATCTGTGATACAAGCTTTGATGAGTGGAATGTTCATATTCCAAGATCCCTTTGTTCCTCCACCCGCCTAGACTTGTACCTCCCAAGCAATGTGATCTCCACCATTGTCCCCCCTCCCTTTATTCCTCTAACCTCCTATCCTGTTGCATTTCTTGAAGATCCTTCCCCTGCATCTCTTAACAGTTTAAAACCTTTGCAACCTCCCTATTTACTATGTTCACTAGGACACAGGTTCCATCCAGTTATGTAGAAACATAGAAGCTAGGAGCAGGAGGAGGCCATCTGGCCCTTTGAGCACACTCCACCATTCATTACAATCATGACTGATCATCCAACTCAATAGCCTAATCCTGCTTTTTCCCCATAACCTTTGGTCCCACTTGTCCCAAGTGCTATATCTAGCTGCCTCTTGAATACATTCAATGTTTTGGCATCAACTACTTCCTGTGGTATTGAATTCCACATGCTCATCACTCTGAGTCCGTCCTAAATGGTCTACCCTGAATTCTCAGACTGTAACCCCTGATTCTGGACTCCCCCACCATTGGGAATATCCTCCCTGCATCTATCCTATATAGTCCTGTTAGAATTTTATAAGTCTCTATGAGATCCTCCTCATTCGACTGAACTCCGCTATCCCTGGAATCAAGTTCCAGTGGAGCCCATCAGTACAACTCCTGCCTGTTCTAGAACTGGTGCCAGTGTCCCATGAAAAGGGGACACACTCCTGCCCTTTTTCTAGATGTTAATTCCCCGAAACTGCTTCTTCCTGTGCTCATTTGCATGTGATTTGGACAATAATTTGGAGAATGTTACACTAGAGGTCCTATTTTTCAGCAAGGTTATAACCTTACAGTCCAACTAGAACTGCTTAAGGTATCAACCATCATACAAGTCAGTTTTCAGTCAACTGCTTTCTCAAAAAACTTTCTGCTCATAAAAAAATGTCAAAAGTCATACAGTGTGCTGTTAATTGCATAATATCTAATTTGCAATTCCTCAGATAATGAAGCTGTTCAAGCATGCATGCAGCAAGATCTGTACAACATGTAGGCTTGGATTGAAAATTGGAAAGTAACTTTTCTACCACATGGTATCAAAACATGATCATTTCTAACAAAAGGGACATATCTATCTTCCCTCCATATTCAATGGCACTGCCTTTGCAAAGGCCTCCAGCAACAATCTCCTGGATCCACCATTGACTAGAAATTGAACTGGGCCAGATACCTAAATACCATGGCTCCTTGAGGAGGTCAAAGTGTGTCTATCCTGCCGTGAGTGGCTCACATCAAATCTCTTTGTACAAGGTAGAAGTCAGGATTACTCTTTACATGCCTAGAAGGGTGCAGCTCAACAGTAAAGAAAGTTAGCATGATCCAGAACAAAACAATCCATTAAATTGTTGCCTAATCCAGCGGTATCAATATTAATGCACTTCATACCAGTGTACCTCAGCTCCAATACATAATATCTACCTACAGTAGAGCAGCTCCTCGCAAACCAGAAGGTGGAATTTTATAGTTCCTGATACCAGTGGAATATTTCAGTCCCACCAAAGTCAATGGACTTTTTAATGGCTTGCCACATTTTCTGACCCTGCCCCTGCGATGCCATGACCATAAAATTCAGGCCCAAGACCTCCACCAACTACAAAGACAGGGCAGCAGGTACGTGGGAACATGAACTCTCCAAGTTACCATTACAGGTCACACATTATCCAATGTTGAATATCTATCATTGTTTATATCCAGCCTTGAAACCTCAACCAAAGAGCATTGTGGGAGAATATTCACAACACAGACTGCAGCTCACCACCAATTTTTTTAATAGCAAATAAATGTCAACCTTGCCAGAATTCCCACATCCCAAAGAAATATTGAAAGGAAGATAATGGACATGGGAGCAAATACTCTAAACAAGAATTAATTTCAGATTGTTAAAAGCAGAGAGGAGGACATCAAAGTCTACTAGTACTAATGTAATATGGCTGAATAAGTTTTTAAAAAATTCTAAAAGCTCTCTTCAATAAATAAATTATATTACTGTTTTTCATTTAGAATAGAGAGGTTATGTGTTATTCTTTTTTATGCACAGATTGTGTATATAAATTGAGAGGCAGAGAAATAGGAAGATAAAATATCGAACAATAACTCCCTTCCTGATGTTACTTTTATTTGTGCTCTATCAACTTCACAGAGTGCATTCACCTAAGTGAGACAGATGGGTTCATTTCCATGTCAATAACCACTTTGTTTATATTGAAACACAGGAACAGGTGTAGACCATTTAGCTGTTTGAGTCTGCTCCACCATTAAATTAGATCATGGCAAATTGACACCTCAACTCAATTGATCCAAAATAAACACAAAATGCTGGAAGTATTCAGCAGATTGTGACAGCATCTAATTTAATGTTTTAAGTTTGAGAGAGAGAGAGAGACACATTGTGTGTGACAAACACAGTACACTAGATCAAAAGAAGTACATGTAAATTGTTGCTTCATCTGGAAGGAGTGTTTGAGGCCTTCGATAGTAAGGAAAGGAGGTAAAAAGGTCAATGCCATGTCCTGCTTTTGTTCTGAATTGAAAAGCTTCATTAACTTTGCTTCTGATTTCCACCCTTCTCTCAGTTTTACACAGCCTATCCTGAATTTGCATGGAAAGGTGCTGTGGGAAGGGGTCAAGGTGTTGCAGGTGACTGAAGAGTGAACCAGAATTTCCATGAGGAAATTCAGGTAACAAACCCTTCAGAATGCTGAAAAGAGAGAGAGAAGGTTGTTCTATAGCCCCCCTAACAGTCAAAGGGAAATGGAAGAACAGATATGTAAGCAAATTTCAGAAATAAGTAAAAGGATTGTGGGAGATTTCAACTTCTCCAACATTCACTGGGGTAGTCACAGTGTGAAAGGTTTAAAGGAAGCTGAATTCCTAAAATGTATCCAGGTGAACTTTTTAAGCCAGTGCATAGAGGTCCTACAAGAGAGGGGGTGGTCCTGAACCTAATTTTAGGTAACAAAGCCAGGCAAGTGATTGAAGTATCAATGGGGGAACATTTTGCAGACAGCGATCATAACTCCCTGACAATCAAGATTTTATATGAAAAAGGACAAGGATGGGCCAAAGTTCTAAACTGGGGGAAGGCTTATTAAGATCAGATATGATTTGGTGGACTGGGAGCAGACATATTTAGGTAAATCTGTAAGGAACAGTGGGGCACATTCAAGAAAGAAATAGGAAGCGTATAGGACCAACATGTTCCAATACAAAATAAAGGGTGTAATCAACAAATCGAGTGAACCCTGGAAATCAAGGGAAAAGGAAGGCTTGTGGCAGAATCAAGGGCTCAAAGCAGCAGAAGCCCTAAATGAGTGTAGAATGTTCAAGAGAGTACTTCAAAATGAAATTAGGAGACCAAAAAGGTTGAGTGAGGCAAAAGAAGAAATAACAAGCACTGGCAATAATTTTCAATTCCTCTGTGGCCACAGGAGAAGTAAACACAGTGAGAAGTTTCACAATACCAGGTTAAAGTGCAAGAGGTTTATTTGGTAGCAAAGGCCAATAGCTTTACGCCCCGAAAGCTAGTGGCATTTGCTACCAAATAAACCTCTTGCACTTTAACCTGGTGTTGTGAGACTTTTTACTGTGTTTACCCCAGTCCAATGCCGACATCTCCACATACAGGAGAGGTGCCAGGGGACTGGAAGACAGCCAATGTGGTACTGTTCTTCAAGAAGGAAAGGATAAACCAGAAAACTACAGACCAGTCAGTCTAATCTCAGTGGTGAGGAAACAATTGGAAGTAATTCTGAGAAGCAGAATTAATTTGCATTTGGAGAGGCAGTGATTAATCAAGAAGAGATGACATGGTTTTGCTCAGGAAAGGTCATCTGACCAACTTGCTTGAATTTTTTGATGAGATGACCAGGTGTGTGGATGAGGGCAATGCATTTGAAGTTGTCTTCTTGGAATTCAGTAACGTTTTTGACATGGTACCATGTGGGAGACTGATAGCAAAAGTAAGAACCCATGGAATCCAAGGAAATTTGGCAAATTGGCTTTAGTGGTTGGATGCAGAGAGTGATGGATGAGGGGTGTTTTTCTAACTGATATTTTAATATAAATGATTTAGATTTGAATGTAGGAGGATTTATCAATAAGTTCGCAGATGAAACAAAAATTCATGGGGTGCTAAGAAGTGAGGAGGATATCCTTAAATTACTGGAAGATATAGATGGGCTGGTCAAATGGACTAATCAACGGCAAACGGAATTCAATCATGAGGCAGGTTGCAGACTGCTAGGGGTGCCATTGCACAGACGCTCTGATTTCCCTGTGAACTAGGAGATTTCCCCCGCCCTCCTCCCGCAGAGCTCCTCCCTTGCCTTCACCCTGCTGCAGAGCATTCTTTTGCCTCCTCCCCCCAACCATCCCCATTATAACTCCACCTCCAATTAGGCTGCACCACCTTGGTACTGCTCTGGCATAGTTATGATGTCCAGTGCCAGGGTGCCATGTGGGCACTGCCATGTTCCCAACTACCCAGGGGCTTCAATGACCTCCAATCCTCTCAGCGAGGCCATCATGTCTAGTCTCCGCTGATGGAAACTAGCTGTGATTCTCGCCAGTGTGAGGACCGAATAGCGAGGAGATATGTTGAAGCAAACCTGGGTGATGCCATCCGGGGCTTGCTAACGACATGTTAATCATGTCATTAATATTTGAATCATCTTTGAACCCTTTCTGTGAGCGAAGGTGATATCACCAGCAAAACAGGGCCGGTCCAGATGCATGAGGCGAACAACCATGCGTCAACCTAATTTTTTTTTCACTTCTCTCACGACCCTACTGGCTCACTTTGATTGACTGGCGTGACAAGTTGGTAAGATTGTGCCCTTTGTGTTTGGTTTCATCACACACTGTTTCTGCCTCCTTCAGTAAAAGGATCTGTTAAATATGGAGGCTGGTGGCGTGAAAGCTAAGGACAAGAGGACTCCATTGTAGTTCTGAGATGGGGAAGGGGTGAGAGTAAAACTGGGGGAATGTTCGGTTGAGGGAAAAAGAAGCCATCTCAGAAATACTGTTGTGGATGGTTGCATCATCAGAGCAGATGGGACAAAGATGGAAGAATTGAGAGAATGAAGTGGAATCCTTACAAGTGTAGGCTTTTAGGAAGTATAGTTGAGGTAGCTGTGAATATCAGTTGATTGCACATTGGCAGAAATGGCGATAGAGAAGGCAAGGGAAAGTCAGAGACCATGTAAAACTAAGAGAAAGGTGGAAATTGGAAGCAAAGTTGATGAAGCTCTTCAATTCAGAGTATGAACAGGAAATGACATGAATACAGTCATCAATATACAGGAAAGAGAATTGAAGGATGGGTTTGAGCAGGACTGGAACAAGAAGTGTTTGGCCTATCCTAAAAACAGTAGACATATCTAGGATCCATGCAGCTACTCATGGCAACACTTCTTTTATGGGAGGAAGTATGTTGTGTTAGAAGTGAAACTGTTAAAGAAGAAATGCAAGAACAAGTTCACCCAAGCAAGAAATGTAATGGTCAATGGAAACTGGTTGGTTCTCCCTCCATTCAGGGGAAAAAGTAGAGTTCTCAGGTGGAGGTATAGAGAAATTGAACATCCACAGTAAAGAGATGGAGGAACCAGGAAATTGTAAAGTTTTAAAGTGATGGAGAACATCAGAATAGTTGCGGAATAAACATAAGAACATAGGAACATAAGAAATAGGAACAGGAGTAGGCCATCTAGCCCTTCGAGCCTGCCCCACCATTCAATAAGATCATGGCTGATCTGTCGTGGCTCAGTTCCACTTTCCCGCCCTCTCCCCATAACCCTTAATCCCCTCGCTTATCAAAAACCCATCAACCCGCGTCTTAAAAATATTTAGCGAGGCAGCCTCCACCACTTCAACGGGCAGAGAATTCCAGAGATTCACCACCCTTTGAGTGAAGAAGTTCCTCCTCAACTCCGTTCTAAACCGCCCCCCCTTTATCTTGAGGCTGTGCCCCCTAGTCCTACTGTCCTTTCTGAGCGGGAAGAGTCTCTCCACCTCTATCCTATCCATCCCATTCATCATCTTATACGTCTCAATGAGATCTCCCCTCATTCTTCTAAACTCTAACGAGTACAAGCCTAGTTTATTCAGCCTCTCCTCATAGCTCAACCCCCTCAACTCCAGTATCAGCCTAGTAAACCTCCTCTGCACTCCCTCCAAGGCCAAGATATCCTTGCGTAAGTACGGCGACCAAAACTGCACACAGTACTCCAGCTGCGGCCTCACCAATGCCCTATACAGCTGCAGCAAGACCTCCCTACTTTTATATTCAATCCCCCTCGCTATGAAGGCCAGCATCCCATTTGCCTTCCTGACCACCTGCTGCACCTGCAGGCTGGGTTTTTGCGACTCATGCACAAGGACCCCGAGGTCCCTCTGCACTGTCGCTTGCTGCAGTTTTTCGCCACGTAAGTAATAGTCCTTCCTACCATTATTCCTACCAAAGTGGACCACCTCACACTTGCCAACATTAAATTCCATTTGCCAGTTCCTGGCCCATTCACCCAGCCTATCTAGATCCTTCTGCAGACTCTCCACACCCTCTGCGCAATTTGCCGTTCCACCAATCTTGGTGTCATCAGCAAATTTCGACACCATACACTCGGTTCCCTCCTCCAGATCATCTTTATAAATGGTAAATAGCTGAGGCCCCAGCACCGACCCCTGGGGCACTCCACTAGTCACCAACCGCCAATCCGAATAGCACCCATTCACCCCCACTCTCTGCCTCCTATTTGACAACCAATCCACTATCCACGCTAACACCCTACCCCCAACTCCATGCCCCTTGACCTTCTGCAATAACCTCTTGTGAGGTACCTTGTCAAACGCCCTCTGAAAATCAAGAAAGACCACATCCACCGGCTCTCCTCTATCCACCGCCCTAGACACATCCTCATAGAACTCCAGTAAATTTGTCAGACACGACTTCCCTTTAACAAAACCGTGCTGCGTCTGCTCTATCAAGCAATTCCTCTCAAGATGCCTCGCTATTTCCTCCTTGATGACGAATTCTAACATTTTACCTACAACAGACGTTAAACTAAACTGGACAAGGGCAGAAAATATAAAGTCAAGGTAGGAAGAAATGGGGCAGGAATAGTCTGAAATGAAATGTTTACCAGAGCGACCTGTGTATGGCTTTCGGGAAGGAGGTAGAAGGGATCTGTACGGGGTTGGGAAACGGATATGGGGAGCCATGGAAGAAAGATCAATTGACAAACTGAATCAGTGACTGTTCTGGAAACAGTGGTTTGATTGGCGGTGGGGTCATGACCCAGTAGGATGAAGTGTCAGAGATTTAATATTCAGCTGCTGTAAGGTGGATGTCAATTTGCCAGGCAAAAACAGCACCCCATTTGTAAGCAGGTTTAATAATAATGTCAAGTTTTAAACCTGAGAGAATGGAGTGCAGCAAATTCAAAGGGAAAAGAAAAATTGAGTGGCATAGGTCACTCTGGCAGTTTTCAATGAAAATATCAACCATGTGTAAGAGGCCAAAAGGAGGAGTGCAGGTGGAAAGAAAATATTAGAGATGGTAAAAGGGTCCATTAACCAAGGGAGGATCTCTGGACAAAGAAGTGTGTATGTTTCAAACTTTTCTCAGTTCTAATGAGGAGGTAAATGACATTGTTGAGCCACTGGAGATCTGCTTTTCAGACAGACATTGATTTAAATCTGTGATCCCACCAGAAGTGACAGGGCCCAATTAACATACGAAGAAGGGGTCAAATGATGTAGTTCAGATTCCAACATGATTTTCACATCTTTCAGAATTGTTATTGTTGCTTTCTCAATCCAAATTACAGGTGAAATAGGTCACAGACCTGAAACTTTTACTCTGTTCCCTCCATAGTTGCTGCCATAACCTGCTGAGTACTTCCAGCATTTTCTATTTTAATACAAATTTGCAGTATGCTACTTTTCCATTTACCTGACTTTGTTTAACATCCCTTGATACTCGTCTCTCAAAACCCTCACATGAAGTGGGAGTAGGAGGAAAATGGCATTGTTGAGCCACTAGAGGTCCACTTTTCAGACAGACCTTGATTTAAATCTGTGATCCCACCAGAAGTGGCAGGGCCCAATTAACATACTGAAAAAGGGGTCAAATGATTTAGTTCAGATTCCAACATGATTTTCACATCTTTCAGAACTGTTATTGCTGCTTTCTCAGTCCAACCACAAATCATAGGTGAAATAGGTTAGGAGAGGGCCACTTCCAACATTACTTAAAGGGATTATTACCTGTAGTAAGTGAAAGCTACAAATAAGTAACTTGAATTTTAAAACAGTTTGCAAATATTTTAAAACATATTGGCAGTTGGAAAATGTAAATACCCTAATTAGTCATGGCTGTCAGAGAGAGGAGGAATTAGAGAAAAATCATTTAATTAACAGCTGATTGTCATCAGCTCTGTTCACAGCTAGAAAATGTTAACATTCAAATTAGTTACATCTATGAAACAGTGATAGCAAGAGGAGTGCATGATAGGGGAAGTAGAAACACACCCTGATATTAACATGGGAATGCAGACAGAAATGGAATTGAAGCAAGGGGAAATTGGTGACAAACATAAGACTTTGGGATGCCTGATTTTAACAGGGATGCTCCATTTACTTCTGGGTTTCATGTTGCCAATGTGCATAAACATGATCCAAATGACATGGTTTCCTCTGAAATTTTCAAAGGTTCAGTTCAAAGATGAAGCAGAGAAGGTGTACAGGGTTTGACAACAAAACAAACTAGGAATTGGAAAATGACTGCAGGAAGATGCAAAATGGCACATAGGTTGTTTGATGTTTCTCTGGGAGGTAATAAGAAGCACGTAGGTGGTACAGTTTCCAGCAGGTGGTAAAAATCCTTTTGCCACCATCACAAAGATCTGGTTGGAGGTGGCAGAGGAGGTGAACAAGAGGAATATCACCCCAAGGTCATGGATTCAGTGGTACATGAACTTTAATGACTGGGCCAGATTAGGACAGATAAACGTTAGCAATATTCTTCCACCATGAAAGGATATGGTAAGCTTTATGGAGGTAGTAGCAGGTTACTCAGCAGTGTGAATGTTGGCAACTGTCTTGTCCAGGGTTTGAGTTCAGATGACAGCTATGCAGGCTTAGTGTATTGATAAGATTAGTTGTGTTAAGATTATAGAGAAACTGGATAGAGACTTCGATGGTGTCACCAATTTTCTCTATAGTATTCTGCTCTGCTCTTCTGCAGACACATTGGGCTGATGTGACTCTGGTCCAGAGTAAGGAAGATAGCTCAACGTGCAAGTCAAGTGAAGAACATTCTCAGAACATCTCTGCATCTCATCTATAGCCACCTCTTCAACCAATACCCAATGCAAATATTGTGTCTCCATTCCAACTTCCCATGCTTCTCTGGCATCAGAGTAGAAAGAAGTCAGTGGCGCAGCCTTTCAAAATCCAGAAGTCACTGACCAAAAGCAACTTGGGACACTGAAAAAGCTAATATAAAAGCAAAATACTGCAGAAGCTGGAGATCTAAAATAAAAACAGAAGGTGCTGGAAAAACTCCATAGTTCTGGCAGCATCTATGGAGAGAGAAACAAAATTAACATTTTTGAGTCCAACTTGAGTTCCAAAGAAGAGTCATGTTGGATTTGAAACAGTAACTCTGTTTCTCTCAGCATAAGAACATAAGAAATAGGAGCAGGAGTAGGCCATCCAGCCCCTAGAGCCTGCCCCGCCATTCAATAAGATCATGGCTGATCTGATAGTGGTTCAGTTCCACTTACCTGCCTGCTCCCCATAACCCTTAATTCCCTTATTGGTCAAAAATCTATCTTTCTGTGACTTAAACACATTTAACGAGGTAGCCTCCACTGCTCCAATGGGCAAAGAATTCCAAAGATTCACCACCCTCTGGGAAAAGAAGTTCCTCCTCAACTCTGTTCTAAATTGACTCTGCCTTATTTTGAGGCTGTGCCCTCTAGTTCTTGTTTCCATTCTAAGTGGAAATAATCTCTCTGCTTCTATCCTGATTAGCCCCTTCATTATCTTATATGTCTCTACAAGATCTCCCCTCAGCCTTCTAAACTCCAACAAGTACCGGCCCAGTCTACTCAATCTCTCCTCCTAAGCTAACCCCCTCATCTCCGGAATCAACCCGGTGAACCTTCTCTCTACTCCCTCCAAAGCTAATGTATCCTTTCTCGAATAAAGAGGCCAAAATTGTACACAGTACTCTAGGTACAGCCTCACCAGTACCTTATATAATTGCAGCAAGACCTCCCTGCTTTTATACTCCATCCCTCTCGCGATAAAGGGCAACATTCCATTTGCTTTCTTGATCACCTGTTGCACCTGCAAACTGAGTTTTTGTGATTCATGCACAAGGACCCCCAGGTCCCTCTGCACAGTAGCATGTTGTAATTTTTCACCATTTAAATAATAGCCCATTTTACTATTATTCCTTCCAAAGTGGATAACCTCATACTTGCCAATGTTATACTCCATCTGCCACATCCTTGCCCATTCAGTCAGCCTATCCAAATCTCTCTGCAGACTTTGTGTCCTCCACGCAGTTTGCTTTCCCACTCATCTTTGTGTCATCCGCAAACTTTGTTACCCTACACTCAGTCCCCTCCTCCAGATCATCTATGTATATGGTAAACAGTTGAGGCCCCAGCACTGATCCCTGCGGCACGCCACTAGTCACTGACTGCCAACTGGAAAAGCACCCATTTATTCCAACTCTCTGCTTTCTGTTAGATAGCCAATCCTCAATCCACACCCCAACTCCATGTACCTTAATCTTATGCAGCAACTTTTTGTGAGGCACCTTATCGAATGCCTTCTGGAAATCTAAAAACACCACATCCACCAGTTCCCCTCTGTCAACCGTACTCATTACATCTTCGTAAAAATCCAGTAAATTCGTCAAACATGACTTTCCCTTCATGAATCCATGCTGCTTCTGCTTGATTTAACCACTCTTTTCCAGGTGTCCTGCTATTTCTTCCTTAATGATGGATTCCAGCATTTTCCCAACTACAGATGTTAAGCTAACCAGCCTGTAGCTACCCATAAAAGTTGCCAGACTTGGTGAAAAAGGGAACAGGCACTGTTCTCCCATCTCTGAGGAAACCAGTAGGACAACAGTATTTAGAACTCCAAGGCATAGGAAGAGAAAGAATATATAGATTTGTTCAATTAATTTGATCACTATTACAGAATTGTCACTCACAACATTACACTGGACACTATTTTCCACTCTGGAGGTTAAACTGAGTGACAGAGGCAGAAAAGAAAGATTTAAACAGCATGAGGGAGGAGAGCGAGGGCAAGAGAGTGATTTGGGAGCTTTGAATGTGGATCGAGCAAGTTCTGAAAAAAAAATCTGACATCAAGTAAAAAGTGGTTGGTGAATATTTTGCTAATTTTGTTTGCTTCTCTTTGAAAATTTGTGTAATTTATTAGTACCTGTAAGGTTCAATGGCAGTAGGAAAGCTTACTGGGAGTAGTAGGATATAATTATAAATTTATGAAATAAATTAATATACAATAAAGGTGGCAGGGTAGGGAATGTGTTAAGACTGCAGAATGTTGGTGCATCTGGAAACCAGTGTGATCTGAAGTAAACACTTCTGCGGTAGGTATCTGTACCTTGAGGAGCTTTGACTCCAAGTTTGTGAGCTAGAGGTCGACTGTAGACATTGCGATGCATCAGGGAGGAAGAAAGTTACCCAGATGCTTAATTCCAGGAGGCGGTCATGCTTCTTAGGATAGGATCTTCTGATTCTTGTCAGGAGGGTGTGACTGTAAATAAGGTAGGCAGACAGCTCAGAAGTTAGTAGTATAGAAGCCTCAACCCTTGCTTGCAGTAATTCAAAAGGTTCAAGGTTCTTGTAGCCCTATATGGCTGAAAGAGAAAGCTGCAGTGTGGATGAGCAAATTGACCATGGCACCATGGTGGAGGAAGCTATTCAAGTAGGAGAAGTTAATAGGAATGTAGTGGTAGCAGAGCACAGTATAATCAGAGGGATAAACACACTACTGTGGCTGAAAGTGTAAGTCCAGATGGCTCCCTGGTGCCTAAGGTCAGGACATCTGCAATGGGGTTGGAAAGGAACTTGCAGTGAGAGAAAGATGGTCCAGTTGTCGTAGTCTACAGAAGTACCAATGATATGGATAGGACTAGAAAAAAGGCTCTGTTCAGGGATTATGTGCAAGGGCCAGGTGAAAAAGCAGAACCTCAAAGGTGATAACCTCTGGATTATTACCTGAATCACAAGCAAATTGGCATAGGGTAAATAAGATTACAGAGTAGAATATGTGATTCAAAAACTGATGTGGAAGAAATTGGTTTCTCTTCTTGGCGCAAGGCTGAATAAATTATTTAAATTAAATTTAAATCTCATTTCAATGAAATTACTGAGCCTGGGACTCACTTGCCTGTATAGCCTCGTCAAGAGAGATTCCCTCCAGCAAGGATCACAGCTGGTCTCAGACGTGATGGTCTCACTGGTAGAATCAGAAGCCATTGAGGCCCCACCACAGGAGGTTAAGGCAAGGGGGGCTCCTTAGGCACTGCCAGCCTGACACCCTGGCACCATCTGGAGGGCAGGGCCTATTGGGGTGGCGGCCAGGCAGGGGTAGGCTGATCCAGGGAGACTGCTGTGCATTCTGCAGGGCGGGGGGGGACACCACTGCCACACTGCATAGTGTTCTTGGGGAAGGGGGGGTGTTTGCAGGGGTCAATCAATCCAGCTGCAGTAGCTGAGTGAGGGGTTGGGGTAGGGGAGGTGGATGCCTGCTTTAGGCCATGGAGGCCAGCTGAAAGTAACTGAGGCTATGTGAGAGGTTTCTCTGCTGCTCAGAGCAGAGAGACTTACATGTGTACAATGGCACCCACAGCTGCTATTAGCCAGCTTTCGGGTGATTTAAACTCCACCCACACCTACAGGTTTTCATTTTTTTTATGCACTGAGTGCATACTATTCCAGATTTGGACTCGGCACAAAAACTGATCTGAAATTCTCCCATCTTTCCACTTGTTCTGGAGCTAGAAGCTTTTTCATAAGATCACCCAAATAATGGCAAACATTTAAGGAGGTACTTAATAACTCCCAGCAAAGATTTATCCCACTGAGAAAGACAGACTGAGGGTTGAAGTTTCCATCACAAGAATCGTAACAGGCAAGGTCAGACCATGCAAATGTCCATTGACTTTCAGCAGGAATTTCTGGCCTTGAGTGAGCACATCTGGAAAATCCTGCCGTGAGTATTAAATTGAAAGAAACTTTCTACTATCCTGCAAGGATTAATGCTGGATCGCAAGATTGGCCAAATTTTAAGAATCATCAAATAATCACTAAAATATAGGAGGAAGAAGCATTTGTGAGAAAGCTAATTAGTAATATAAAAATAAAAAATGAGTTTCTACAGATATTTAAATAGGAAAACAATAACTAAAACTAATGTTGATCTGCTAGAGAGAGAGAGCCTGGGGAATTTACAGTGGAAAACAAGGAAATGACTGAGCATGTATTTTGTATTTGCCTTTACTGTGGAAGACTTGGAAAACCAAAAATACATCAAAATCATTAGGTGAACAGGAGGGAGGAACTTAAACTAATCACCATCATAAAGGAAAAATTGCTGAGAAAACTACTGGACCTAAAGGCTGTCTGGTCACCAGGATCAGATGGCCTGCACTGTATGGTCTTGAAAGGTGGCTGCACAGATAGTAGATGCATTGGTTATAATCTTGCAAAATTCCTTAAATTCTAGAAGAATCCCCAGTGGGTTGGAAAATAACTAATGTAGCATCTTCATTCAAGAAAAGAGGGGAAACAGAAAGCAAGAAATTATAGTCCAGTCAGCCTAACATTTGTCACAGGGAAATTGCTAGAATCCATGATCAAGGACGTGAAAGTGGGATACTTAAAATCATAATCTGGCCATGCAGAATCAACATGGCTTTATGAAAGGAAAATCACGGTTAACTAATTTATTAGAGTTTTTTGAGGAAGGATCAAGTTAGGTGGATAAAAGGGAACATATAGATGTGGTGTAATTGGATTTCCAGAAGTCAGTTGATAATGTGCCACATCAAAGGTCACTACATAAGATTACATGCTATCGGAGGGAACATCTTAGCATGGAAAAGAAATTGGTAAGCTACCAGGAAACCTAGAGTTGGGATAAATGTGTGATTTTCAGGTTGGCAAGTTGTAACAAGTGGAGTGCCACTGGGATCAATGTTGGGGTCTCAACTATTTGAAATTACATCAATAAATTGGATGAAGGGGCCAAATGTTTGGTATCTAAATTTGCAGGTGACACCAAAATAAGTAAAAATGTAATTTGTTAAGAGGAGACAGACAGTCTGCAAAGGGATATGGATAGATAACTGAGTGGGCAAAAGCTTGGCAGAAGGAGTAATAATGTGGTAAAATGTGAACTTGTCCACTTTGGCAGAAAAAATAGAAAAGCAGTTAAATATTTAAATAGAAAGAGATTGCAGAACTCAGTACTCCAAGGGCTCAGGGTGACCTGTTGCATGAACAATAAAAGGTTAGTATGAAGATCCAGCAAGTGATTAGGAAGGCAAATTAAATGTTGGATCCACTACATTTTGCCTATCACCGCAAAAGTCCACAGCTTTCACTATGTCCCTGGGACACCTGGATAACAAAGATACATGTCGGATTCCTATTTATTGACTACAGTTTAGTCTTTAACACCATTATCCCAACAAAATCCATCTCCAAACTCCACAGCCTAGGCTCAACTCCTCCCTCTGTGACTGGGTCCTAAACTTCCTAACAATCTGCAGGCGTGAACAATCTCAAGATGCCAAATGGTCTGTTCATGCTGTTCTTCCCTGGGTACCCATATTTCTCGTTCCACCTGAAAGAGCTCTCTGTAAGGAGCAGGTCTAAGAGTGAGGTGCAAATGCACCCTCGCCCAGATAATATTCCTTGTTGGTTTTAATGTGCCATGCATACAGACTTTGTGCGGGCATTGGAAAAATCTCATTTCTACTTACAGATGGCCACAATTGCGGGAGAACAGAGTGCAGGTTCAGGTGTGCATATTCGGCACAAGGTGTTTCCATATCAGTACAGTTTGGCACATGCAAAGAAACACAAGCAGGAGGGCAGACATTAAGAACAGCACTTTAATTGATCTATCATGAGTCAAGGCACATGACAGTGAAGTATAATGTGTGTTCCAAAAAAAGGAGCTCCAGCTTGTCAACCAGCAAAAAATGGAACACCAAATTACGAGTTTCGGCAGCTTACCCTTCCTAGAATCTATTAACTTTTGGATTGTAACAGGTTGTCTTCTGCATTTTATCCTTGCAAAAAATGACATCCTGGCCCTCATCATCACAATTATCTTGTCTGTCCTCATTGTCAGGAGAGACATCTTGGTCCTCCAAGTCTCTCTCAACCAAGACATCCCCCCGCTCCCCACCCCCAACTTGTTGTGCAGGGTGCAACACATATCTGTGTGAAGTGTTGGAGTGCCTCACCTGACTCGTGCAAACATCTGAACATTATCTTTGGAAGGCCTATCATCTGGCCTTTTGGAGACATGTGTGGAACTGCAGCTCCCTTCAGTGGCACTGTGTGCATGGCAAACTAGATTCATCAGCCTGGCTCCTTGGGGCATTCCTGTTCCCAAGGAGCCAGCACTGCCATCGCCAAGCTCTTTCAAAAACCTATAGCATCTGGAAGTAATTCAGAATGTAGGCATCATGAGAACTCCCTGAGAACTAGCACAAACATACAGCGTTTTACTTTGATCGCTTATCACCTGCACATTTGCAGAGTGGAAGCTTTTCCTATAGATAAATGTGACTAGCTTGCCAGGAAGCTCTCGTTGCCAGACATGTACAGTCAATAGGCCCTTACGATTGCTGTGAAACTTAATGCTCTGGCTGCCTGACTCTCGGGCTACCAGCAAAATTTGACAAATTGGTGGGTTCTCCTGAAGAGGGCATCTGTCACCTCCCAGTTGCACTTGTACATCGCTGACTGGGAAATGCCACAAAAGTCCTCAGTGGAGCCCTTTGAAGGAACCACTGACAAAGAAGTTTAGGACTGTGGTGACCCTTGACTCCAGTCCTTGTGAACACTGGTCTTCACGAAGAAGCTAGTAGATACGAGCACTCACGTTCCAAAGCATCCTAACTCACCTCAAGCATTGACTTACACAGCTAGAGGCAGTGTTGGGAAAATCATATCTTCAACTATTTTTCTTTTAATATTTGAAAATATTTTGATGCTTTTTTTTAACAAAAAGATCATGAGTTCACCTTTGGTCTGGGAACAAGAATGTCTTGCCCAAGAAATCACCAGACCAGCATGGTATTTAAGAGGGGCTGAGCTGTGTGCTTCTTTACACAGCAATTATTTTAATTGCTGGAGGGGAAAAAAATACTAGTTAAAAGGCAAAGGCCAGTGATCTATTGAAAAATCACAAAAAAGATGAGTTTCACATTTTGAACTTTTTTTTTGAATTCAGTTGGGAATGACTGAGAAAGTGAGAAGTTGCCCAGTTTGCATTTTCCTTGTCGTGACTAAGATAGGTGGATAACTGTATCCAGCCAGGAACATGACCCAGACAAGTCTTCTAGCTTACTGGCACCCAATCTCAATCAAGAAGCTAAGATTTCTGAGATATCTCTAAGAAGACCAAAGCAATGGCTACTCGTTCGAAGTCCAGGAAGACATCTATCTCTCCAGTCATGAATGTAAACATTCTAATTTCTTAGTAGGGCACTTAATCCTGGTGGGCTGGCCTTTTAATGAGCATGCATGACTTGCAAATGCATGAAAAAGGGCTTCCTGACACACACTGTTGGAAAGCTCTACACTGCTTAAAAGTTCCAAGAACTTCACCTGGCATCAGGAAACTGATCATTCACCTCCTGCCAAATTAAGTCGCCCACCTGTCTGTTGCAAGCAGGAAGATTCCAGCCATTATCTCCCTTTACTGAATGTGAACTTAACAGTTTTTTTTTAACTTTTAATAGGTGTGGAACATGGAGGGCCAGTGCATTCAGTGTCATATCACTGTATATGGAGGTGTTATGGTTGGTGGAATATCAATGTTACAGTTGATACTGGCATAACTGAATCTGTGTGGCAATGGAACAAATAACTCTGCATCCCCATTACCAGGTGGAATTTTGCAGAGAAATTAGGGGTGGCACAGTGGTTAGCATTACTACCTCACAGCACCGAGGACTCAGGTTTGATTCCTGGCTTGGGTCACTGTCTGTGTGGAGTTTGCACATTCTCCCCGTGTCTGCGTGGGTTTCCTTCAGGTGCTCCAGCTTCCTTGTGCAGTCCAAAGATGGGCGGGTTAGGTGGGCTGGCCATGCTAAATTGCCCCTTTTGTGTCATGGGGACTAGCTAGGTAAATGCATGGGTTAATAGGGATAGGGCCTGGTCGGGATTGTGGTCAGTGCAGACCTGTAGGGTCGAATGGCTGCCTTCTACACTCTAGGATTCTATGATTCAAAAATACCATCTGAATGATGCATGTGATTATTATGCAAATTCACCAGCAACTTGTAGAGAAGAAGAAATACCTTGTGAATAGCGAATGGTGAACAAGTTATTTGCTGTTTGTGCTAATCTACTGTTTCCTTTTGCTTAACTTCTGTGATTTACACAAAACTGCTCCATTTGTCCGTTAAATGCCCTTTAAACTTGCCACAGAATGATACATCTAGTAGTCATTAGCATAACTACTTTCTTTCATATTGTAATTATTGTTGATGACTATCAATCAACCTCTCTTGCCAGAAAGTAAATAATTATATGTGGAGTCTCATTTATCCAAGTTGTGAATTGTTCTAGAAGATCATATTATTCTGTTTTCTTTTCTGTTTCCTTTTCCCTCTCTTAATCCAATCTTTATTTCATTCACTCTGCTTTTCTTTCTTCCATTCTAATTCATTCTCCTTTAAGACCTTCAACTGTTTAATTTGCAATCCTTCAGTCATATTGGTTAAGGCTGTTTGTCCCATAATACATCAAGATCCTAGATGCTTGTTGCCTTGCTGGGTTGTGTTCAGCTCATAATTCCTGCAACCTGGTGGGCAAAGACTTTTAAAATCTAAATGTGCATGAACAAGTTCACCTGATGGGGCAAGCCACAAAATACCAAATTTCAAAATTATCTGATATTATAATGCTGACATTGAACCACAAATGTAACCATTATGTCCTCTATTGGAATTTGCTCGTAGATAGCAAATGTTTGCAACTGGTCCAGAAATTTGTCCCGGCCAACATTTTTCACTCACTCAACACCACTGGAAAAAAACTGATTATTTCAATATTATCTTCATGGACAATGATAGTGTTTCATATGAACAGGTGAATTCGGAGTAGGAATAAGCCATTTGTCCCCTTAAGTCTGTTCTGTCATTCAATAAGATCATGGCTGATCTGATTGTAACCTCAACTTCATCTACCCACCCCCCCAATAACATTTCATCTCTTTACTTATCAAAAATCTATCTCCACTTTAAAAATAATCAAAGATTCTACTTCCACTGCCTTTTGATGAAAAGAATTCGAAAGACCTCACAATCCCCTCAGAGAAAAATGTTCTCCTCACCTCTGTCTTAAATGGGTGACACCTCATTTTTAAAATAGTGACCCCTAGTTCTAGATTCAGACAAGAGGACATCCTTTCCACATCCACCTTGTCAAGATCCCTCAGGATCTTACATGTTTCAATCAAGTTATCGCTTACTCTTCCAAACTCTAGTGGAAACAAGCCTTTCCTCACAAGACACCATGCGCATTCCAGGTATTCGTTTGGTAAACCTTCCCTGAACTGCTTCCAATGCACTTACATAGGAATTAGGAGCAGAAGCAGGCAAATTCAGCCCTTCGAGCCTGCATTGCATCCTTTCTTAAATAAGGAGACCAGCACTGTACACGGTATTCCAGATGTGATCTCAACAATGCCCTGCACAACTGAAGCATAACCTCCCTACTTTTGTATTCAATTCCCTTGAGAATGAACAAAAATATTCTGTGAGATTTCCCAATAACTTATTGTATCTGCAGACTAATCTCTTTCAGTTCATGAACTAGGACACCTAGATTTCTCAGCATCTCAGAGTTCTGCAATCTTTCACTGTTTTGACAATATGCCTTTTAATTCTTTCTGCCAAAATGGACCACTTAACATTTTCCCACATTATACTCCACATCTTTGCCTACCAGTTTAACCTACCTATGTCCCTGTGTCGCCTCCTTATGTCCTCTTCAGAACTTACATTCCTCCTTAACTTTGTGTCATCAGCAAATTTGCAACTATACCTTTGGTCCTTTCATCCAAGTCATTTAGGAAAATTGTAAAAATCTGAGGCCCCAGCCTGGCTCCCTATGGCATACTACTCATTACAAACTGCCATCCAGGAAATGACTCATTTATACCTACTTGCTGTTCCCTGTTAGTTAGCCAATCTTCTGTCCATTCCTGTATGTTGCCCTACACCATGAGTTTTTTGTTTTCCACATTAACCTTTGATGTGGCAACCTATTAAATGCCTTCTGGAAATCTAAATACAGTATATCCACTCGTTCCTCTATTCACAGCACGTTACTTCTTCAAAGAACTCCAATAAATTTGTTGAACATGACTTCTCTCTCATGAAACTATGATTACTATGCATGTGTTCTGCAATCACGCTTTTAATAATAGCTTCTAACATTTTCCCTATGACACATGATAAGTTAGCTGGCCTGATGTTTGCTGCTTTCCGTGTCCTTCCCATTTGGAATAAAGGTGTTACATGTGCTATTTTCAAAGCTAATGGAACCTTCCCTGAATCTAGGGAACTTTGGAAAATTAAAACAAAGCAGCAACTACCTCACTAGCCACTTTTTTAAGACCTGAAGATGAAGTTAACCAGAACCCAGGAACTTGTCAGTCCACAGCTCCCGCAATTTGTTCAGTACCAGACTTCCCTTGTGATTTGTTATTTTCTTGAGTTCCTCCTCCCTTTCATTTTTTGATTTAGAGCTATTTCTGAGATGTTACTTTCACCCTCTGCAGCAAAGAATGATGCAAACTACCTGTTCAATTCATCTGCCATCTCATTATTTTCCATTACTAATTCCCCAGACTCACTTTCTATGGGACCAATGCTTTTTAAAAACATCTATATAAACTCTTACTATCTGTCTTGGTATTTGTGGTTAGCTTTCTCTCATACTCCAATGTTTCCTTCCCTTTTAATCTTATAGCCATTCTTTGCTTTTTTTATATATTCTGTCCAATCTATCTGACCTATTATCCATCTTTACACTTCAGAAGTAAATTGGTAATGAAGATTTATGAGACAGTTTCAAGATAAAATAATGCAACATATAAATGCAGGACCTTTCTTAATTTTACTCTCTAAACATAGCATTTAATTTGAATACACTGATAGTTTTCTTTTATCTCCCCACAAGAAACAAGCATGAGATCAGTTGGATGAAAGCAATGTCTACCGAAGGGAGTTGATGAAGGGTCTTTCTGGTTGAGCTGGTATTGGGCTGTCAATACAAATTGTAACAACTAAGGCAGCTCACTGGTATGTGGGAAATTGGGTGGTGTTACAGATATTTAAGTTATTTCGCCAACTTAAGTGAAACTATTTTTATGGAAAAAGAATACTGCAGCATTGTAGTTACATTACTGTAATAGTAATCCAGAACATAGGGCTAATGCTCTAAAGCAGTGGGATCAAATCCTAACTGGCAACTAGAGAATTTAAATTCATTTAAGAAAATAGATCTGGAATATAAAGCTAGCATCAGTAATGGCAACATTGTAAATGTCCTTTGGGAAAAAATTTGCCTGGTCTAATCTACATGTGACTCCATATCCACTGCAATGTGGTTGATTCTAAATTGTCCTCTCACTTGCTTAGCAAGGCCCTTGGTTACACTAACCTGCTTTGAAAATGTATAAGAATACCACTCAATATCAGTCTAGGCATTGGTGTCAGATACAACATTGGCACACTCAGCTCAGTTGACCCTGAAAAGTCCTCCTTACTAACACCTAAGAATTTATGCCAAAAACGAAGATAATCGGCATCATAATGGACAAATGTACCAGAGATTTAGGGCACTGTCAATTGGCATGGCAAGCTGGTAAGATTGCTAAAATTGGCGTGATAATGTTTCACTCATTTATCTTCTAAATTCATGTAACTTTTTCATAATTTTAAGGTATTATTAGTTGGAGTAAATTAACTAACAGTAGTAAAAGTTACTGGAAGTAGTTTGATTAATTATAAATTAATTAACACACAACACATCATTGTCCTGCTTTCTTTGTTATGTCTTCAGAAAGTCTAAGCTCTTGGACACCAGGGTGATCCAGGGCAAGTGTTTGTGATTTGAGGAGTTACACCTCAGAGCATTGATCTTGATTTTTGATTTATTACTGTCACATGTATTAACATGCAGTGAAAAGTATTGTTTCTTGTGCGCTATACAGACAAAACATACCGTTCATAGAGAAGGAAATGAAAGTGCAGAATATAGTGTTACATCATAGCTAGGGTGTAGAGAAAGATCAACTTAATGCAAGGTAAGTCCATTCAAAAGTCTGACAGCAGCAGGGAAGAAGCTGTTCTTGAATCAATTGGTACGTGACCTCAGACTTTTGTTTCTTTTTCCCAAAGGATGAAGGTGGAACAGAGAATGTCTGAGGTGCATGGGGTCCTTAATTATGCTGGCTGCTTTGACTCCATCTATACTTTTGGCTGCTCAGCAATGGATGGGAGGCTAACACAATTATATCTCAACCTCGGTCCCCAGGTGCATTTGTTAATTTTATTTGAGCCCTGACCTTTCATGCTTTCCTGAAGGAGGTAACAGTTTAAAAGTAAAGGCCATCTTGCCAATCAGTGTTATGTATGGAGTTGGAGTGTAATGCTCCTTTTAAGAGAGCAGGCCAGGTGATCCGAGTGAACAATGTCCAGTTAGGATGGAGCTCAGGGAAATCAGTCTTGGACTGACTGAACATCTTAACAGATGCACAATGAAGCATTCCTTGATGGATTTTTATCAACATACCTTGTGGTCTTCTAATAGTTATTGATTAGACCCATGCATAACTGGGGATGAGGCTGAGTCACAGTCCACTGACTGCATGTTATCTCCGATTATTGCAAGCAGGGAGAGAAGATCAGACGTCACCCAGACTTCGAAAATGGCACAGTTGGAGAAGGTAACATGGTAGATTTGGAGGAAAGAGGCCTAAGTGCCAAAGGAAGCGCTTGCAAGAGGACTTGGGATGTAGTCAATGTCTGAAGAAAAAAGGTACTCACCAAGGAATGAGTCGAAAGCAACAGTTATGGAGGGATTCGGGCTGCAACTGACGATTGGGATAAAAGAAGGGACACTCACCTGGGAGCACTGAAATCTTTGTGGAGAGCAGTAGGGAGGGGACTCAGGCTGCTGTCAACAGGAAAAAGTAGAGAGAAGATCCAGTAGCACAGTCAATGAGGGAGCGGCTGGAGCGAAGAGCGCGAAATATTATTGGCAGATGCCCATTCCAAGTGGCCCGAGGTGGCAATCATGAAGTAGATGTCAGCGGAAGCGATGTTAGACCGACTAGATGAAATAATCGTGAACACCAAACGAGTTGTAAGCAACAATGTGCTCAGTTTGTGGTGAAGCAATTCGAGGAGTACCTTGAGTCAAACAGGTGAGGCCAGCTCTGCACCACTCAGCAGCAAATGGCCAGGCAGAGAGATTTTTCCAAACCTTAAAGCAGGCATTGAAAGCTTGACAGGGAAGGGGTCATTAGGACTATGAGCATACAGGTTCCTCAGTATGTACCATAATATGACCTAGTGTTCCCCGGCATCTTTGACGTTTAACCATCTGTTCAGGACCAGTTTGACCTACTGCAACCCAAAGAGACCAGAGAGGTTGTGGAGAAAAGGCAGGTGGCCAGAAGGGTGGGAAATTTCAAGTCAAAAGTATTTCAGAGGAAAGATGGCAATCAGCCAGATACTGGTTGTGAATCCTGTTTTTTCCCTCCTGTTGACATTTCCTGGCCTGCTGAGCTACTTGAGCAGCACAGTGGACTGGAAAAATCACACCCAACTTCTTAATAATCCTGTCTAGGCTCCATATGTACTCTTCACAATTTACTTTCCAATCTACTATTGTTGGTCAGGAATTACAAGTCTGGAGGAAATTGGATCCCAGTGATGGTGGTAGTGTGAACAGGAATTTAATCGTATATGGCTTAGACCACAGGCGAGCTGGTTTGGAGACACACTGATACGCTGTCGCTGTACCTCACCTATGGAGGGAAGTTCTCCAAGATTCCGAATCATTTTGGATAGAGCCGGGGTAACTGACCAACCTGGCTGTCCCCGAACTAGGGGTAATGTTACCTCAAGGAGGAGATGGTGGCAATGTCCAAGAAAAATGAAAACCAACCTGAGACGGAAGCAACCATTGAATAGCAGGAACTTCCAAAATTTTGGGAGATGACTCTTGAGATGACGAGGCAATTGTTTAGAAACTGCCATTTTCCTGTGGAGACTGATCATGTCGATGTAGACACCGATTGGATGTTTTCTGTATTTTCCTATAATTTTACATGTTTCCACATTTTCCTGTACTTAGTTCTGACTTGTATATACATTAGGTTCAATGCCTACATAATATTTAAAATATGTACATATGTTATTAATGAGTTTTGAAATAAAAGGGGAGAGGTGTTTTATATGTTGGAGTGTTATGCCCCTTTAAGAGGGTGGGTCAGGTGACCCAGGGGAGCAAGCTTCACCTACAGAGGCACTGCTATGATTTTCAATAAACCATTCCTTGTTTAAATTATACGATACACCTTGTGGTTTGTAATAGTTATTAATTAGGCCTAAACATGATAATCAGCCTGCTGCCAACCCTAAAGGCAGATGGACAACACAAAATGCCAGTTAATTGCTATTAATTTAAATTGGCTTCTCGATTGTTGGTAGGCACGTTTCTGACTCATGCATTCACCCACTAACTGAAAAGTCACATGATTTGGTGTGTTTCCAGTTTGGGCACCTGCTCACACTTTATACATTAAATTCTGGCCATAGTTTAATGAAAGGCAGTAGCATTTGATGTGTTTATGAAAGTTGTTTGAGGAAGTAATAAGCATTGGAGATAAATGGGAACCTTCCACCGATTTCATGACTGCTACCTCGGGTCATTTTTAACCTTGGTGAAATGTATCTAGTAATGTGCCAAAGGGATCAGTGCTGAAGCCTCAACGATTAACAATCTACATTAATGACTTGAATGATGAGAACAAATGTAGGGTTACTAAACTTGTTGATGACACAATAATAGATCGGAAAGTAAATTGTGAAGAGTACATATGGAGCCTAAACAGGATTATAAAGAAGTTGGACATGATGTTTCCAGTCCACTGTGCTGCTCAAGTAGCTCAGCAGGCCGGGAAATGTCAACAGGAGGGAAAAGAGGGGATTCACAACCAGCGTCTGGCTGATCGCCATCTTCCCAGTGCATTTTTTTAACAGTAATCATGCTCACACTGGAGAACAGCGTGAGGCTGAATACAATATGGAAATCTGCATTTTCAACTATTTATTGACCCGAGGTGCAATTGTTCGGGCTCACGAAAAGTTTCTGACCCTGCTCATGGAGGTTTGCATCAACAGTGATTGCAAATGGCCCCCAGCAACGGGGACCAGGCGTGATGTCTCACTGGTGGGATCAGAGACCATTGAGGCCTCATGGGAGGTTGGGGACAGGGGGTGTACCCCTTTCGTAGTGCCAGCCTGGCACTCTCTGCCTGGCACCCTGGCATTGCCAGCCTGGCACATTGGCACTGATCTGAGTGGGGCCAGAGAGGTTGGGGCCAACTGGGAATGAAGCCAGATAGAGTGTGGGGGGGAAGGAGGGAGGGAATGAGGGAAACTCTGCACTGGAGGTAGGGGCTGGTGTTGGGATATGGGAGCGGAGGCTGGGTCCATCCATCAGGAGGCCAGCCGTTGAGGATGGTAATCTGGTAACTGCTTGCCATCAAAACTATATCATAATTCCTATATCCTTCTTCTAAGTATAATTAGTGCAAATAAAAAGGGGGAAAAATTGGCGGATTAAAGTTAGTTCCTACATTCAAAACGAGGTAACTGATCATTACGTTAGTACCAATGACATATTTATTAAATGGCTATGTGAAGGTAAATGGTTACATTGAAACATAGAAAACAGAAGCAGAAGTAGGCCATTCGGCCATTCAAGCCTGCTCCACCATTCATTTTGATCATAGCTGATCATCAAAGTTAATATCCTGATCCCGCCTTCCCTCCATATCCCTTGATCCCTTTATCCCCAACAGCTATATCTTTTTTTTTCTTGAAATCTCACAATGTATGGGCCTCAATACTTTCTGTGGTAGTGAATTTCATAGAAGCACCTCTCTTTGGGTGAAGAAATTTCTCCTCCCTTCAGTTCTAAAAGGTTTACCACATGAGCCCTAATTCTGGACTCCCCCATCAACTGGAACATTCTTTCTGAATCTATCCTGTCTAATCCTGTTAGAATTTTATAAGATTCTATGAGAACCCCTCTCACTCTTCTAAACTCCAATGAATATAATCATAACCGACTTAGTCTCTCTTCATATGACAGACCTACTGCTCCTATTTCTTATGTTCTTATGTTCTACCATGCCAGGAATCAGCCTAGTAAGCCTTCACTGCACTCCCTCCATAGCAAGAACATCCTTCCTCAGATAAAGACACCAAAATTGCAACCAAACTAAATAGATTTCATTAGTATAATTGAAATGGTGGAGTTGCTGCATGCAAAGATCAACAGAAGCCACACGAAGAAGCCTGCAATCAGGGTGATAATATTTCTGGGAATGAAACAGCTTTTATTGAACTTCATTTACTGAATTTTATTGAACTGCTCTGACAGTTATTTCGAGTCATCTGGACTCAAAACATCAGCTCTTTTCTCTCCTTACAGATGCTGCCAGACCTGCTGAGATTTTCCAGCATTTTCTTTTTTGGTTTCATTGAACTCTCCTGTTTTAGTGGAGCCGATAGAGGAGAATGGAACAGTTGGAATAAAAACCAGGAGCCAGGTAAGATTAAGGAGCCAAATCAGAGTGATGAGTAAACCATGGAGACCAGCTAAGCTAAACAAAATGGTTCAAGTGATAGCTTTATGATGGCAAAGAGCACACCAAACCAAGAAGAGCAGCAGAGATAGAGGAACCAATCTGAGGGCAGTCAAAAATCATGGAGAAGATCTTAAGGTTGAATGGAGCAGGAACAAAAAGCAGTTTGAAGAATATAGGGAAAGTAGAAAAGAGCTCAAACAGGGAGTTTAGAGGGCAAAAAGGGTCATGAAATGTCTTTGGCAGACAGGATTTAGGAGAATCCCTAGGCATTTTATACATGTATCAGGAACAAGAGGGTAGCTAGAGAAAGAGTTGGTCCACTTAAGGACGAAGGAGGGAAATTATGAATAGAACCAAAGGAAGTGGATGAGATCATAAATGTGTTCTTTGCATTGGTATTCACAAAGGAGAGGGATATGTTAATTGATGGTGTCTCGGAGGGGTGTGTAATCTCTTTAGAACAAGTCATCATTACGAGGGAGGAAATATTAGGTGAATTAAAAAGCATTAAGGTAGACAAATCTCCAGGGTCAGATGACTTCTATCCCAGATTACTGAGGGAGACAAGAATTGAAATTGCTGGGCCTTTAACAGAAATATTTGTTTCTTCGTTGGCCACTGGTAAGGTCCCAGATGATTGGAGGACAGCCAATATTATACCATTATTTAAGAAGGGAGTAAGGATAACACGGGTAATTATAGGCTAGTAAGCTTGACATCAGTGATAGTGAAATTGTTGGAGAAGATTCTTAGGAATAGGACCTATACACATTTGGAAATGAATGGTCTTGATAGCGACAGACAGCATGGTTTTGTAAAAGGGAGGTCATGTCTAACTAATTTAATTGAGTTTTTTGAGGAGGTGACAAAAATGATTGATGAGGGAAGAGCTGTGGATGTTGTCGACATGGACTTTAAGAATTTGACAAGGTCCCTCATGACAGCCTGGTGCAAAAGATTACATTTCATGGGGTCAGAGGTGAACTAACTAGATGGATTCAGAACTAGGTTGGCCATAGAAGACAGAAGGTAACGGTGGAAGGGTGTTTTTCTGAATGGAGGTCTATAACAAGTGGTGTTCCACAGGACCTCTGCTGTTTGTAATATATATAAATGTCTTGGAAGAAAATATAGCTGGTCTGATTGGCAAGTTGGCGGATGACACTAAAATTGGTGGAGTTACAGATAGTGCTGAACATTGTCAAGAATAGAGCAGGATACAGATAAGTTGGAAAACTGGGTGGAGAAATAGCAGATGGAATTTCATCTGGACAAATGCAAGGTGATGCATTTTGGTAGATCCAATTCAGGTGGCAGCTATAAAATAAATGGCAGAACCATCAGGAGCATAGATACACAGAGAGATCTGGGAGTACAGGTCCACAGATCCTTAAAACTGGCAGAACTGTTGGAAAAGCTGGTGAAGAAAGTATATGGCATCAAGTTGGGACATCAAGCATATAAGTTGGCAAATTATGTTACAGATCTATAAAACATTGGTCAGGCCACATTTGGAATACTGTGTCCAATTCTGGTCACCATACTACCCAAAGGATGTAGAGGCTTTGGAGAGTGTACAGAAAAGGCTTACCAGGATGTTACCTGGTATGGAGGGTATTAGCTACGAGGAGAGATTGAATAAATTGTGATTGTTCTCCCTGGAAAGACAGAGGTTGATGGGCAACCTGATAGAAGTTTATAAAATTATGAGAGGTACAGATAGGGTGAACAGTTGGAAGCTTTTTATCCGGGCAGAAATGACAATTACAAGGGGGCACAAGTTCACAATAAAGGGGGAAGGTTCAATGGAGATGTGCGAGAGAAGGTTTTTACACAGAATTTGGTGGGGGCTTGAAATGTACTGCCAAGTGTGGTGGTTGAGGCAACTACATTAGTTATATTTAAGACTTATCTTGACAGTCATATAAACAAACGAGGAATAGAGGGATATAAGCAGTTGGTGTAGGTAGGTAAATATGATAGGTGCAGGCTTGGAGTGCCGAAGGTTTCTGTGCTGTACTGTTCTTTGTAAGACTATATGCACAAAAAAGAGATAGAGGTTGAATCAAGACCATTCACTGGCAGCGAGACAGTAGGAGCTAGCAGGAAATGAGGATAGCAAGTGAGGATAAAGCAAATGCATAAATTCATTATAGTATAGATACATTAACTCATATTTGCAGTTTACCTAATTGTACAGCTAAAACGTAAGACAGTCAACGTTTTTTCCAAAAGAAAGCAAAAATAGAAAAGAGTAAAAAATTATTTGTAATTCCATCATTAATGAACACTGACATTTTTCGAAAAATGAGGGATTAGTTACAGACAGGAAATGCAGTGCTGAAGTTAGATATCTACAAAACCCACCTTAGATAGTTCAAGAGAACATATAAGTGCAGTTCAAAGCTATTTTCCTCAAGAGACAATGGACTGACAATTGATAATACCTGCCTTGTGGCTGAATAATTCACTTGTAGATTGAGTACTGCTTTCAAACTAATTTTATTAAGGGTTGCACATTTTTTCAAGAAAACAAATGACAGAGGCTTTCTTTTGGAGAGTGATGGAGCATTAGAGAATGTAACATGTAAGAAATAAAACTGGTAAGTGGCAAGTACATTGATTTATTTTACATAGTAAAAATAAATGATTTGTTTTAAGCAATTAGATTTTGAGATGCAATTAAATAGAAGTAACTTGCAGTTTGCAAGATTTACAGTAGTATAGTTTAAAGAAGAATGGGAAGAAAAGTGATGGTTTACAGTAAATCAGCATGTTACTTTCTAGGTAACTATTTTTCCATTTAACTTATTAACAAAAGAAGTTTTGAAATTTAGATTATTTGATAATTAAATATATTTAATTTATAAATTTGAAATGATGGAATTGTTGCAAGCAGAAGGCAGGGATAAAGTTTAAAGTTTATTTATAAGTGTCACGCGTCAGCTTACATTAACATTGTAATGAAGTTTCTGTAAAAATCTGCAGTTGCCACTGGGGCCTGATTGGGTACACTAAAGGGAAATTTGGCACAGACAGTGACCCAAACCAGGAATCCAAATTTGATCCCTGGTGCCGTAAGGCGGCAGTGCTATTCACTGTGCCACACTGAGAAATGTTAGGGATAGGAAGTTTTCTGTGCAATGATTTCAGATGACAAGACTATATTATATTAAGAAATGTATAAACAGGGATTGGTGACCGATGTTTGTGGGGGTAAAGTGTATGCTTTTTCCATAAACTATTTAATAGATTATTCACAATGGTAGAATGGCACCGATAGATTTGCAGGGATTGGAATACTTATTTGCAAGGCAATACATTTAATAGTCAGGGTCCTCTGAGTATGAAACTTCTACAAAACACCGGCTGCTCCAGTGGAGGGAAAAAAATTAGAATGGGAATGGTGAGGAATCCTTTTTTTTAAATGACGTCTGCATTTTATTCACCAAAGTTATGGTAGTCAATTAGGAAAGGCCCTCAAAAAAAATGAAAATTATGTTTATGTACTATGTGTAAAACTTGATTCCTGTTGTCACATTTTTATGACAATTTTGTCCATTGGGAAATCATAGAATCATAGAACCCTACAGTGCAGAAAGTGGCCCTTTGGCCCATCAAGTCTGCACCGAACACAATCCCACCCAGGCCCTACCTCCATATCCCTACATATTATACCCACTAATCCCTCTAATCTACACATCCCTGGACACTAAGGGGAAATTTCTTAGCATGGCCAATCAACCTAACCTGCACGTCTTTGGACTGTGGGAGGAAACCACAGTACCTGGAGGAAACCCACGCAGACACGAGGAGAATATGCAAACTCCACAAAGACAGTGACCCCAGCCAGGAATTGATCCCGGGACACTGGAGCTGTGAAGCAGCAGTGCTAGCCACTGTGCTACTGTACCACCCCTATATACAATCAAATTTTGTTAACTTTCACATTCACTGCTACTTAACGAACCAGTTAAATCAGTGTGTTTTCCAAATCAACAATCACTTCTATCTCAAAGGACAAGGGCAGCAGGTAAATGGGAACACCACCACCTGCCACTTCCTCTCCAAGTCACTCACCATCCTGATTTAGAAATATATTGCCATTGCTTTGCAGCCATGGGGTCAAAAACATGGAATTCCCTCTCCAACCCACACCACATGGACTGTGGTATTTCAAGAAGTAGTCATGATGTAGACCTGCTATCAAATATTACTATCAAATAAACTGGTTGGACTTAAACCTGGTGTTGTGAGGCTTCTTACTGCATTTCAAGAAGGCAACTCACCACTGTTACAATGCAGAGATGATTTTTCCCTCCGCGTGATTTTGAAACCACCCAAAGGGATACCTCACCTCAGAATCTTATATGAATGTGCATGAGATAGTAGGACATTACTGGTTTGGTAAATTAAAGCAGGATCTAATACTCTCTTTCATGAATAGGTAGCAGGTCTTTATTTTAAAACTGGTGACAACCTTATTTAAATAATTAACAAACTGAATAAATTCCCCAATAGAATGCTGTTCAAATATTATCAGACTTATTCAAGAACAAGGAAATAAATCCTTATAGGATATAGTCACTCTCAAATAATATACCAGATTTCTGTTGGAAGTATGAACTTTCTTCTGATGCTTCCATCTGGAATACTTTTCTGAGTTGGTATCTCCGACTCTTCAGATGGTGATTTCCTGAAGATATGTTGAATGCAGGATTCTATATGAGAGCCTTGCCTCTCCCTCCTTCTGAATAAAGAGGTGGCAAGCTCATTATTCTAGTTAATTATTCCAGTTAAATTACCCAGTTATTCTCCTTTATCTGGGTTTGTACACCTAGAATTACCTCAATATTCCTGCGATCTGAGTGGCTTGAGGCTGTCAACAAACTTCACAGTTGAATTCCATTGGTCCTAAATCTCTGTTTGTTTGCTTTAAACTCATTGGTTCAATTCAAGAGCTTGTTTTGCTATGTTGGAACCCTGACTGCTGCTTTGGACACAAATGTTGCAAACCTGCTGCTGCAGTTTAAAATCCACAGAAAGACACGTGCTTTTTGGAGAGACTATGCTATATGATTTCCTTCTTTGGTTTCAGCATTTCTTTTCAATGCCTACACTTGTCAAACACCACATTTTTAACCTTATATATACAACTTCATAACACCGCCATCTTCTCTTGGACAAATAGGGATAGGAAATAAATGACGGCCAGCCAGCGACACCCGTAGCCCATGAACAAATAAAAAAATGTCTGTGTTATCAAAACGTGCTGTCCACTTCTTTTAGACACAATCGCCAGAATTCTACCACCCCACCTGCCACCGGAATTGGAAAAGATGAGTGGTGGAACATGGGAAGGCCCGTCTTGGGATGAGCAAGGCCATAAAATCCAGCCCGATAATTTCTAGTGCACACGCATGGTTTCAAACAAAATTAAAAATACTGTACAAATATTGTACATTTCACAATAAGACTAAATGCACCTATTGAACGGCCTTCCGTATTTTCTAATACTTTAATCTGAGATTTTGTCTTAAGGTCTCAGACTACCTTAAAAGCTTGGAAATCTCAGCCTGTTGGACAGCATCTGTGGAGAATAGAGCCAACATTTTGAGTCTGGGTCATCCGGAGTCAAAACATTATCTCTATTTTCTCTCCACAGATACTGTCAGACCTGTTGAAATTGTCCAGCATTTTCTGTTCTTTGTTTCAGATTTCAGCATTTGCAGTATTTTGCCTTTATCAAAAGCTTGGATTTTGACTGGGTTTTATTTCCTCAGGCGTTTTCAACTATGTCTGTAGATTTTAGCATGTGTAGTTTACAGAATTTCTCAACATGTAATCTGTGTATATCACAGTTTAAAAAATTGAATGGAGTGGCCCTAGAAAGAAACTTTAACGTTGAATTCCCAAAGCTATTAATTTAGGCAAGTGAGAAATAAATATTAAAGTAGTTGCCTTTCTGTGATAGTGTACATGGAGTCAAAATCAAACTCAAGTCACCACCAGTTTGTCAAAGGCGACTAGGGATAGGCAATAAATGCTAGTCTAGCCAGTGATGTCCACATCCCATAAATGAATTTAAAAAGGAACTTGACCCTTATATTGGCCAGCATTGTGTAATTGTTTACATGCATTACAGTATTTTTCCAATGGAGAAAGCATCATAATGCAATGAAAAATGTTACAGAACCTTCTCGCAGCCTATGATGTCATTTCATAGATGATTTAAATGGTGTGACAGCTGAAAGAAAACTGTTTTTGACACTTTACAAAAAATCTAACCACCTGCTCCCATCCAGTGATTCACAGGCATTGAATTTCAAAAAAGAACCTTCTGTTCTTTCCATCTCAGAGGCCACTATTGTTTGGACAACTCTAGCCAAAATGAATGCTTGACTGAGTTTCAAGTGCTAATGTGTTTTAGCACATTTGGTGCTATTCATCTGAGAACAATGAGATAGATTTAAGAGGTTATAACATTTTGATCTTTTTTTTAAACAAGCTAATAGAATTGTAAGGATTACAAGGTTTTTTTCACATCGATGAATCTATGGTAATGCAAACTTTTATTCAACGTTGAGAGGTTTATTCTCCCCCTGCCCTACCTCAAAGGAAATGTAAAATATTTTCCATTTATATTGCATGGAATCGGTGCTAAGTGTGAAGGGTGCAGCAGTTATTGCTGAGAACTATTAATTCACAGCTTGCAAACTGTACTGTCCATCCAAACTCTGTGAGGGAAATGGTGAAATCCCAGGCAAATTTCCACATCAGTAAGGAGTGCAGCTGTGAACCATGAAAAGGTATTACAAAATGTATTCCCATGAAGAAAATTCAGCTCCATCTGTCAATATTTTGTATCATTTTCCACTATAGGGAAAATATATCTGGTGGTCACAGTATCGTTAAAAGTTTCCAAACATTGGTGGTGCAAAGCACAAGCCGCTTGGATTGACCTATTATTTATTTATTATGTGTTTATTGCTGCTTCTGTTGTCATTTTCAATTTATATTTGAAAAAAATTGATGTGCATAAAAATGTAAAATTCCTAATAAAATGTACATATACTTCCATGTTGATATGTCTATTTATAATATATTATATAGCATGCAGTTCCTATCTTCTTAAACTTTACTTCCTCTGCAATAGGTTTTGTGAAAGGCTTTCTATAATTATAATGGGAAAATGTCACATTAACATATTAACCTAGACCTTGCAGTCCAAACAGCAGCGAATACTAAAGTTCTTGCTATCAAGGGCTGTAACAGAATCACAACTTCCAGGTAGTCCAACTGCAGGTGAAAACTTGGGCTGATTGCCTTGCCATTACACCTCCACTTATGTTGATTTATTTAGGTCTGTTCAGGAGTGCAGCCTTTTAAATCAACCAGATTGTGAAAACTCAACATTAGCACTGGATCCCAACACCCCAAAACCCAGCAAGCCTGAATTTAATCTCCCCAACGCCACCTATGGGATCCCACCACATCCTCCCAGGCCCTTCACTTAATTCCTCAATTCTGCTGATGTTGGAGCAGAGTCAGCAGGAGAAATGGGGCTTGGGATGCTGATAGGTGCTTCAATTAATATTAAATCAATGATGAAATATTTACACTGAACAAATGTCTGTAAATAGGCCATTTATTAAAAGACTGTTATCAAGCTGAAGGCCAATCTCAAGTGGCACATCTTCAGCTCATTGAACTGGGGCATGCTTTCGTCAGATTTGTGTCAGGCTACTAGGCCTTCCCAGTTACATCACCAATGATTCCAAATTGCAGAGGAGAGCAAGTTCCTACTGTAGGCAATAAATTGGATAGGCACATAATTCCACACAAAGTCAATGGGCATATGTCTCTGCTTCTCCACTTGTTGTAAAATCCAGGCCTTTACAATGCGGGTAGCATATGGTTTAAAATGGCCTGTAACAGATCAATAAGCACTTTTAATCTCTATATTTTTCACAGAAAATTACTGGAAGTACAAGGTGAAAATATAATGGGGTCCTCATACAAGGTATTTGGGACTAAGGGACCAAGGCAAGCAACTATGAATATCCTTAACCAATCATGCTGCTGAATTGTGAAAGTCTGAACGGAAAAGGGTGAGTTAGAATGATGAATTCAATGCCAAATCGTGTACAGAAAGAGAATTTGTTTTTTGCACCTTTTATGCTGTCATTTCATATCCCTCATATTGAGGAAACCCCATGGAAAAAGTCGCAAGTTTATCAGATTTTTAAATGCTGATTTTCAGATATTTTTAAGCTTATATTCAGGTATTTTTACTTACACCACTTCATTTTCTTACTAAGGTAAGTGAAACTTGCTTTGATCATCTGATTCATTGATGCATTAATTTCAGTCTTTCAGCCATTGTCCACATGCTTCCTTTCTGTTAGTAATGGGGTGGCTTTGATTCTTGAACTCAGACCTATAAAACCACCATTTCCAGCTCCACCTTAAAATAACGTTATTTCCTGCACCTATCTCCCAAATCTAATTTCAGACCTTCAGTAGTCATGAATTGGCCTCTTGTCTATTGTCTTGGGCCTCACAACCCATGCATATTATCACTCCTAGCCAGTTTGGATATGTATGATTTAGGATGGGAAAACGTAGCTGAAGTGGAAAATCGACTATGATCTTTTTAAAAGGCACAACATACTCAAGAATTGAACAGCCTATTTCTTAGGTTCATTTGTTCAATTTTATGACCTTTTGATCTTCTAATAGAGACATGAACAGAGCAGGAGAATGGAGTGCCTGAAGAGGCGGGCCTACCTAACAAGGAAGAGAGTCCCTTTAGATATTTGCAGAGACAAGTATATCATAATTGTGGTCTACAATGCCACATTGATTTTCACATACATTGCCTAGAACTCTTTCCCTGGTGATGTTTCTATCTTTAAAAGACACCCTCCTGCAGACTATTCCTGCATTCTTGACTAAGAAAGCACATTTTTATTTATTTGTTATCCAGATGTGGTCAATGCCAGTAAGGCCACATTTATTATCCATCCCCAGTTGACCTGAAATGATACTACTAGACCATCTTCTTTAACTGTTGCTATTTTCCAAATAACAATGCTTCCAAAATGGCTAGTAGTGAATTCTAGGACATTGAGCACTGATTAAGGAAGAATGGCAAGGTACAGGGGGCAATTATCCCAAAACAGTTCTGAGTGCTGCATTAGTGGGAAAACTGGTGTAAATCACGATTGTTTTTTCAGTGGGAGTTCAGATTCAAATCTCCCACACTGTGCTCTGCAGAGGTCACAATCACGAATATCAATAAAGTCGGGGAACAGGTTCTATTCATGCCAGAGTTTGATAGTCCCGGGCCTTTGCGCCCCACCTCCCCACTACGCTCATCCTAGAGCACCCTGATCTCCCCCCACCCCCGCACCCCCCCAGCAGTGAAGATCCCCCCCCCTCCCCCCACAAACTGCGCCCCCTAGCCCACCCTGATTACTGGTCCCCCTCCAGCCCTAATGATCACAATGGCAGAGTGGCAGCAGAACCCTTCCACCCCCACCAATCGGCCTTAGGCCCTGCCCATGTGTATAGATCCACATTTGTCACATTTTTCACTCTCAAAGTGTGAAACTCATCACCTTATGACCTAATGATCACTTCTACCGAGAGAGAATCCTTTACAGTGAGGTCATTAATTGGTCCTGTCTCATTAATTATTAGGAATTTAAAAGCAGTCTTTTCCTAGTAGATTCCTGAATGTATTGTTCTAAGAAACTGTCCCAAATACAATCTATGAACTCACCCTCCAGGTTAACTTTGGCAATTTGATTTATCCAATCGATATGAAGATTAAAGTCACCCATGATTATTGCAGAACCCTTCTTGCAAGCCCTGATTATTTCTTAATGTGTACCCTGTCTTACAGTATAGCTGTGGGAACGTATCAACTAATCACACCCGTGATTTCTTTCTTTCGCTACTTCTTATCTGCACCAATATTGATTCTGCATTTGATCTTCTGAATCATGATAATTTTTCACTACTTTACTGATCTTAGCCTTTTTAACAGAACACTAAACCTCATTTTGTTTCCTCCCATCCTTCTAAAGTGTCAAATACACTTGAATATTTAAGTCCCAGCCTTGGTTACCTTGCAACTATAATGTCTGGTCTATTTCTGCTCCTATTTCTGTGTTCTTTTCTTTTTGTATAATGGCTATCAGATCATACACATTTATTTCTATTTGTGATATCAATTCATCAATCTTGTTGGGAAAGCTGTATGCAAAGCGATAAAGAACATTTGATTCCCTCTTCATACCATTTTTCATTACTCTGGTGAACCATTAGGTTTGCATACTTTGTCCCTTCCTGGTTATCATTACTCCACACAATAGCTTTGCCATTTCTCTTTAACTTTCCAAATCTCCCTTCATGTGAGCCTTCACACCCACTATTTAGTTTAAATCCCTCACTACAGTTTTCATTATCCAATTTGCCAGTACTCCTGCCCAGTATAGTTCAGGTGGAGGCTGCCCCAATTGTACAGTTCCCTCCTTCCCCAGTCCAGATGCCAATGCTCCATAATCAAAGTCTGTTTCTCCCAAACCAACCTTTGAGTCAGGCATTTAACTCTCTGTTCTTATTTATTATATGCCAATTTGTACATTGCTCAATTAATAATTCAGAGATTATTGGAACTTCACTCATCCAGACCTTAATGGCTCTGCTTTCTAATTTAGCTCATACTGCTTTACCTCTTTAGAAGAACCTCTTTCTTAATTCTACCTATGACAAATGGATCCATTCCCTCCCACTCAGATTTGAGACAATGGGTGGAATTTTACGACCTCACTCGACCCAAGATCAAAAAATCCCACCGAGGTGAAGGGAAATTTCCATTGTCCACCACTCACCCTCTTTGATTTCATGGCAGGCAGCGCAATAGAATTCCTGCATCTGTCCTTAATCCTGGAAGAAAACAGGCAACAAAGCTTTTGGGACTCATCCTCTCAACTGCAAAAAATCACATCTATTCCCCTAACTATACTGTCCCATAGTCTAACTACATTCCTTTCAACTCCTGCCACCCCCACCCTTAGTCTGAATAGCCACTTGTACCGATGTACCCTGGTAAGTTTGCCCATCATCCTTGCAATTGTGCTGTCATCCACACATGATGGAAGAACCTCAGACCTGAAGGAAAATTGCAAGGAGTGAGGATCCTACAGTGCTAATTTCTGGATCCCCATACCTGCCTCACTTGCAGTCACATCCTCCTGTCTCTGATCAGGAGGATGTGATAAAATTCAATGTACCTAGCCTGAGTGGGGTGTCTGCCCCTGGAACAAAGAGTCCAGGTAACATTCCCCCCTCCATGATGCATCTCATTTTCTTAGCAGTTCATTATTTAGAAAGACTCAATTGCAACTTTGTTAATTTGTGCGATACAGCACATGAATTGATAATGACAATAATTATGGACTACTAATACCCCTCAAATGGAATTAGCTATAAATAGACAATATCATAACTACTGGATCGTTAATTATTCTTAACTGAGATTATCTATGAATGACTCAATCATTAAGTAATACTGCTAAATCCCCATTATAACTTTGAGCAGTGTTCCATTCAGAATACAAATTCTGATTTTTTAAAAATTATTTCCTGAGATGTGGGCATCATTGGCTAGGCCAGCATTTATTGTCCATCCCAAATTGCCCTTGAAAAGGTGGTGCTCAGCCTTCTTGAACCACTGCAACCCATGTGGTGTTAGGGTGGGATTTCCAGGATTTTGACCCAGCAACAGTGAAGAATTGGTGATACAATGGTGTTCTAAGTTAGGATGGAGGGGAACTTGAAGGTGATTATGTTCCTATGCGCTGGTTGCCTTCATTCTTCTATATAGTAGAGGTGGCAGATTTGGAAAGTGCTGTGGAAGGAGTTTTGATGAGCTCCTGTAGAGCATCTTGTAAATACAATCTGCTGCCATTGTGCGACTGTAGTGGAGGGCGTAAATGTTTACAGTAGTAACACAAAACGGCTACACAACAGACTTGCAAGCCAAGTTAGAGCTTATGGAACACTGATATGAAATTGGTGACCAACATGGAACAGAGGGGAGTGGTTTTTCTTTTCCATCTCACACTTGCCTTTTTTTTCTCTGCTTATCCTTGTTCAGCAGTGAATGATTGCCCTTTAGCAATGTTTGGCCGTCTCCAGCTTCCTCTCATTATTCACAATGACACAGCATCTTTTTTATTCCAATTTTTATTTTATGACAATACAATGTGAACAAGTTCACCTTAGTCTATATTTTAATAAATTTACCCTGATGGAAATTTCAGCAAAGTCCTATCTTATTTTTATTCATTTAAGGAGTGGCATCACTGGTTAGGCCAGCAGTGACTGCCTTTCAGCTGAGTGACTTGTTCGGTCACTTCAGAGGGCAATTAAGAATCAACCACATTGCTGTGGACCTGAAGTCACATATGGTCCAGTCCAGGTAAGGATGGCAGATTTCCTTCTCTAAAGAATGTTAGTATAAACCCCATATGGATTTTTACAACAATCAACAATAGTTTCATAGTCATCATTAGAATTTTAATTATAGATTTATATTGAATTCAAATTTCACTACCTGTTATGGTAGGATCTGAACCAGGTCCCTTGGTTTTACACTGAGTCTATGGATTACTCATCAGTGGCAATACCATTGTGCTCTCTGCCTCCCCCTTGATTTCCAGCTGCAAATGAGGACGGAAGATTTGGGCCAATGTGTGCTATTTATATTCACCATTTGATGCATGTGGTAATTAATCTTTAAGCATTCTTCTTCAGACAACTTGTATAGTAACTGGAATTCATGCACTTGAAACTTTGCACTCAAATTCTGATGTACATCACCCTCTTCACTGAGGATTTGCATTTCATATTGCAACAACCAACACATTTAACTTCACTGAGCAAATTGGGAAAAGACTGCAGAGAGAAAGACATTAGACAGAATTCATTGTCTCTCCTGTGGCATGTTTCTCAGTAGCGGGAGTCTGCCCACCATTGGCCGACAGCAGGATCTTCTGGTCCTGCTACTGGCATTGGGATTTCCCATTGAATCCACAACAGACTGCCAGAAACCCTTAGTGGGTGTGCACCCTCAGCAGGATCTTCTGATCCTGCCAGCAGAGAGGGTGGTAAAACCCCACTCAGAGAGAGTGAGGAATAAAAGCAATATACCTCAGATCCTGTAAATCTGAAATAAAAACAGAAGGTGGAGGAAATATTCAGCTTCTGTGGAAAGAGAAACACAGTTAACATTTCAAACTGAATAGAATACTTCTTCAGAATAGGGTTAAATTTAACTCAAAACATTAATTCTGTCTCTCTCACAAGAGAAGGGTGATGGTTACTAAAGACACAATACAGGTAAATCTGTACTGAAATGGACAGCATTCTGTTGGGATGGGGTTGAGGACGGATGGTGAGAAGGAAATTGGGTAGGTTGCAAAACCCTTAAAAGGCCTCATCATCAGATACAAGTTGGAAGGGCAAATATGAAGTCTTGATTTAAGATTTAAAATCTTGGGTGTGGGATAGGAAGGGGGTGATGGAGGTGGTTATAGATCATGGTGGTGGGGATACACAACCTTCAGGGTTTCTCAGACAGGCACCTGTATCCCAGAGGTTGGTGTAAATGCACTCAACTTGTGAATTCATGAAGTAGCTGGCTTTCCTGGTGCTCAGGAAACCTTGCCAACTGGACATCAAGTTGAAAATCAGAACTAAGGAAGCATGCAACCGCATGATCATAAATAAGGTCCTCCCATCTCCTTGGAGAGGATAGGTAGCCAGCCCACCTTTCAGTCTCAGTTAAAGGAAGAACTGAGCAGGCTGGAAGTGGGTGTGGGGTTGAAGAAACAGATTTTCCATACTCCCCACCATTCACCCACAACCATCTATCTGGAACACCTCACTTTTTAGTTAAAGTAGCTCCCAATTCATTAACTGAGCTCTTCCTCTGTTATAAAATTTGATCGTTTCCAATCAGCATTTTTGTTATCTCAGTTCTCAGTTATCTCACCCACTTAGTTCAGTTTCACATTCCTCTCTTGCTCCCCCCTCAGTTAATCCTGGTATTTCTCTTCCTCATTGATGATGCTACAGAATAATGAAGCTCTAGTGTATGCTGTGGGAAGGAAACCTTAAAACAAATGAACATAAACACAAAAGGTAATGTTACTACATGGCTGCATCATCCAGTAAAGTTATTTGTGAGAATGAGAACACAGCCTCTGAAAACCAAAAGACAGCCTCTGAAAATCAAAAAGTAGCCCTCAAAGTATTTATCCTTGCTTGGGTATGTAGGAAATATTTTAGATGTTTACTAACAACTTATAATTTGGTGCCTAGAATTGGACATAACAGTCTGAAGCCAAGTATGGAATTTATAAAGCATTAACATTACGGGTGCAATTCTCAAACAGCACAGTGAGCCAGGAGACATCAGTGGAGGCCATTTCGTGGGCTTCCCGCTGGGCGCCACAGTCTCTGTAAGTCTCCCAGGCTAGGATTTCCAATGTAATCAGCTGATTATAATATGGAAATTGCAATTTCCATTTCATTAGAAGGCCCGGGACTGAAGTCTTTGGCCCCACTTGCATCTCCACCCACTCCCACTGGGAATGGTTCGCTCCAGTGGGGTTTACTCCTGCACCACAATAACGGGGAACAGGCGGACCAAACGCTGGAGGGAAGAGAGGCTGTTGATGCACCCCCAGGAGGTCAGAGGTAAGGGAGATGCCCCTGGCACTGCCCATGGGGAAACTAGCACAGTCCAAGTGACACCATGGCAACAGGCAGTGCCAAGTGGACAGGACTATAGGGGCGGGGCCTACTGGGGGCAATCCATGTGGACAGGGCGACCTGCTGTCATTCTGCATCGGGGTGACGTGGAGAGAGAGGGAGGAGGTGAACAGAGCTGGCCATCTGGGTGGAGGGAGGGTGTTGGGGAGGGGTTGGGACTGTTGGCAGGAGAACGGGAGATCTGGGCTGGTCATGGGGGGAGTAGAATACTCACATCAGGGCTGGCCTGGGGAGGTCCTGGTAATCACAATAAGAAGTCTCACAACATCAGGTCAAAGTCCAACAGGTTTATTTCATAGCACAAGCTTTCGGAGTGTCACTCTTTCTTCGGGTAAGTCTCAGATGACTCACCTGAAGAAGGAGTGACACTCCAAAAGCTTGTGCTACCAAATAAACCTGTTGGACTTTAACCTGGTGTTGTGAGACTTCTTACTGTGCTTACACTAGTCCAACGCTGACATCTCCAGACCATGAGGTCCTGGTAGCCAATGGCTGAAGGGGTGTGGGATCGGAAATCCAGCAATGGGGGATTGAGGGGCTGGCCAGTGATGGGGGGGCTCTGCACATGCACCAATCTCCGCACTGATAGATCAGCACATGCACCATGCACAGTGGCCCACTCAACACTATGCTGCTGGCCAGCCTCTCAGCCAGGAACAGGCCCTGTCAGATTTCCAGAGTAAATCACACTGAGACATTCTGTGACACACAGAGTGTCTGAGATTCATTCTGGAAATCATGCTAAAAAAGCGAGATTTATTTCCATTCTCCTGCAAATTAGGGACTTGGAATTTTTTGGGGGAATCCCGGCTTTCATCTTTGCTTGTATTCTGTGCTTCTATTTGTGAAGCCCAAGATCCAAAATGCTTTTTTCACACTTTCTCAACCTGACCAACTTTCAACAATTTGTGCACATATGCCCCAAATGTTTTTGTTCCTTGATTCTTCTTTAGAATTATATCAGTTATTTTATATTGCCTCTGTTTTTTCTACCAATAAGTATGAGTCCAGCTGATGAATTTTATCTCAGATAAAATCTGAGATAGCTTTTAAAATCTGAAACCAAAAGAATTCTGCTGACTAAGATCAGAAAGAAAGTTGGAATTTCTTTGGCACACAATAAAAAAAACATAATTTAGAAATTCTGATACTGACGGGAAAGACTGATGGTAGAAGACGTTGAGGTAGACAAACAACTATCTTTTCAAATGACCGTCACAAACGGATGGACGTACCACCAATAAAGATAACCAATTCCTCTAGAGTAAAATCAACATAGAGGTCCATGATTGTCATCATTGGACTTTGAGAGATCAAACAAGGCAATGTAGAAAGGTTGGTGCTGTTTCCTGAATTTCTTCTATAGTTGTCATGCAGTGAAGATCATGTCCATTGTGCCCCTTCGTGGACGGAATCCACGTTGTGACTCTGACAGAAGTTCTTCAGTTGCAGGAGAGAACGATTATGGAGGACTTTTGCGATAACCTTCCCTGTGACCAACAGCAGGGAATGCATGCCTCTGTAGTTCTCCTGTCAGATTTGTCAATTTGAAGGTGGTGATCACATGGTATTTGAGGTCTTCTGCCATGTTCTCTTCCTTCCAAATAAGGGAAATTAGGTAATGTATTCATATCAATAATGCTTCTCTATCATGTTTTAGTGCTTTGGTGGGGATTCCATCTGCTCTTAATGCCTAGTTCTTTAGCTGTTGGATAGCCTTTTCTACTTTGTGTTGGGGTTGTGCCTTCCCATAAGGAAATGAAAAATGGAATTTGAGTGACCTTACTCCACACTCTCTCCATATACTTGAATAGTAATCATTGGAAATTATTTTTTTTTAAAATGAAGACATTGTTTCACAATTTCTTTCTAATTATTTTATACTTCATAAATTTGTGTCTTTTGCTTATTCTCAATAGTCATTTTTTTACTATTTGATTATCCATATCCACTTATATAAATCCTGCAAACCAACTGGAGTTTTAAGTTACAGATAGGATCTAATCGGAAGTAAACCGAGACATACACGGTACTAACAGAATGATACCGCTCAAACATTTTGTAATTATAATATAAAATTCTAAGAGCCAAATTCGCGTGAAAACTGGAGTGTATTCAGGAGGAATTTCTCATTCAGTATGTGGATGGCCTGATTAGGAAGGGGGCAAACCTTGATGTCCTCTTGAGAAATAAGGAAGGGCAGGTTACAGAAATGTTTGTGATAGGTCAAAGAGCAAAGAACAAAGAAAATTACAATACAGGAACAGGCCCTTCGACCCTTCAAGCCTGCACTGACCACGCTGCCCAACTGAACTAAAACCCCCTACCCTTCCAGGGACCATACCCTTCCATTCCCATCCTGATCAAGTATAGTCAAGAAGCCCCTTAAATGTCACGATCATATCTGCTTCCCCAGCAGCGAGTTCCAGGCACTCACTATCCTCTGTGTAAAAAAACTTAACTTCTACATCTCCTTTAAACCTTGCCCCTCCCACCTTAAACCTATGCCTCCTAGTAATTGACTTTTCCACCCTGGGAAAAAGCTTCGGACTATCCACTCTGACCATGCCCCTGAAAATCTTGTAGACTTCTATCAGGTCGCCCCTCAACCTCTGCCGTTCCAGTGAGAACAAATCAAGTTTCTCCAACCTCTCCTCACAGCTAGTGTCCTCCATGCCAGGCAACATCCTCGTAAATCTTTTCTGCATCCTCTCTAAAGCCTCCAAATTCTTCTGGTAGTGTGGCGATCAGAATTGAACACGATATTCCAAGAGTGGCCCAACTAAAGTTCTATAAAGTTGCAATCTGACTTGCCAATTTTTAAACTCAATGCCACGACCGATGAAGGTAAGCATGCCATATGCCTTCTTGACAACCTTCTTCATCTGAATTGCCACTTTCAGTGACCCGTGTACCTGTAGACTCAGATCCCTCTGCTTATCAATACTCTTAAGGGTTCTGCCATTTACTGTATATTTCCTATCTGTATTAGACCTTCCAAAATGCATTACCTCACATTTGTCTGGATTGAACTCCATCTGCCATCTTTCCACCCCAAGCCTCCAACCGATCTATGTCCTGCTGTATCCTCTGATGGTCCTCATTGCTATCCACAAATCCACCAACCTTTGTGTCGTCTGCAAACTTACTATCAAACCAGTTACGTTTTCCCCCAAATCATTTATATATGTTACAAATAGCAAAGGTCCCAGCACTGATCCCTGAGGAACGCCACTTGTCACAGCCCTCCATTTAGGAACACACCCTTCCACTGTTACCCTCTGTCTTCTGTAACTGAGCCAGTTCTGTATTCACCTTGCCAGCTTACCTCTGATCCCAAACGATTCACCTTCTACACTGGTCTGCCATGAAGGACCTTGTCAAAGGCTTTGCTGAAGTCCATGTAGACAACATCCACTGCCCTACCCTCATCAATCATCTTCGTCACTTCCTCAAAAAAGTTAGTGAGGATTGACCTCCCCTTCACAAAACCATGTTGCCTCTTGCTAATAAGTCCACTTATTTCCGAGTGGGAATAAATCCTATCTCAAAGAATTCTCTCCAATAATTTCCCGACCACTGGCATCAGGCTCACCTGCCTGTAATTAGAGGGATTATTCTTGTTACCCTTCTTAAACAAAGGGACAACATTGGCTATTCTCCAATCCTCTGAGACCTCCCCCGTAGCCAGTGAGCATACAAAGATTTCTCTGAAGGCCCCAGCGATTTCCTCCCTTGCTTCTTTTTCGTATTCTGAGGTATATCCCATCAGGCCCTGGGGACCTGTCTACCTTAATGTCTCTCAAGAACCCCAATACCGCCTCCTTTTTCACCTCAACATGACTCAAACTATCTTTTCCGAGACTCATCATCCACCAAGTCCTTCTCTTTGATGAACACTGACGCAAATGACTCATTTAATACTTTGTCCATTTCCTCTGGCTCCACACATAGATTCCCTCCCCTGTCCTTGAGTGGGCCAATCCTCTCCCTGGCTACCCTTTTGCTCTTTACATATGTATAAAAAGCCTTGGGATTTTCTTCATCCTACTGGCCAATGACTTTTCATGACTCCTTTTAGCCCTCCTTTCTCCTTGCTTAAGTTTCTTTCTACTTTCCTTTTATTCCACACTTGCTTCATGTGTTCCAGCCTCCCAGCTTTGACAAATGCTTCCTTTTTCTCTTTGACTAGGTTCACAATATCTCTTATTATCGAAGGTTCCCAAAACTTGCCACACTTATTCTTCATCCTTCCAAGAAAGTGCTGGTCCTGAATCCCTACCAACTTACATTTGAAAGCTTCCACATGCCAGATGTGGATTTGCTCTCAAACATCTGCCCCAATCTACATTCTTCAGTTCCTGCCTAATATTGTTGTAATTAGCCTCCCCCCAATTTAGTACCTACACTTATCTTTGGCCTTCAGTATCTTAAAGCTTACTGAGTTGTGGTCACTGTTCCCGAACTGCTCTCTACTGAAATGTCAGCCACCTGGTCGAGCTCATTCCCCGATGCCAGGTCCAGCATGGCCCCTTCCCTAGTTGATTACCTACATAATGTTTCAAGAATCCTTCTGGATGCTTCTTACCAACTCTGCCTCATCCACGCCCCTAGCAATAAGTGAATCCCAATCAAATTTAAGGGAAGTTAAAATCTCCCACCACAACTACCTTGTTATTTTCACACATTGCCAAAATCTGTCTGCATATCCTCTATCTCCCATTGGCTGTTGGGCGGCTTACGGTAAACCCCCAACATTGTGACTACACCCTTCCTATTCCTGAGCTCTACCCATATTACCTCGCTGTATGAGCCCTCCAAAGTGTCCTCCCACAGTCCAGCTGTGATATTCTCCTTAACCAGTGGTGCAACTCCCCCACCCCTTTTACATCCCCCTCTATCCTGCCTGAAATATCTGCATCCTGAAACGTTAAGCTGCGAATCCTGTCTTTCCCATAACCCAGTCTCCGTAATAGCAACAACATCATAGTTCCAAGAACTAATCCAAGCTGTAAGTTCATCTGCCTTACCTGTTACACTTCTTGCATTGAAATAAATGGACTTCAGTCCACCTGACCCTCTTTGATCAGCAACCACACCCTGCCTGCTTTTTGGCTGAGTCTTATTGTCCTACTCTCTAGTTTCCCTTCTGTTAATTCACCTTTGCTTTGGTTTCCACCTGCCCCTGCCAAACTAGTTGAAATCCTCCTGTGTGACACTTGCAAACCTCCCGGCAGAATATTTATGCCCTTCTAGTTTAGATGCAACCCATCCTTCTTGCACTGGTTCCACCTGCCCCAGAAGAGATCCCAATGGTCCAGATATCTGAATCTCTCCCTTCTACACCAGGTGCTTAGTCGTGTGTTGAGCTGTACTATCTTCCTATTTCTAACGTCATTAGCAAATGACAGAGGGAGTAATCCTGAGATGACAACTCTAGCGGTTCTGATTTTTAACTTTCTACCTAACTCCCTAAGTTGCTACTGCTTTCTACCTATGTAGATCATTATATAGTCACTTTGGGATCAGTGACCATAATTCCATTAGTTTTAAGAAAGCTATGGAGAACAATAGGTCAGGCCCAAAAGTTAGTATCATAAATTGGGGCAAGGCCAATTTTGATGTTATTAGATATGAATTTTCAAAAGTTGATTGGGGGAGTCTGTTGGCAGGCAAAGGGATAGCTGGTAAGTGGCAGGCTTTCAAGAGAGTGTTAACCGGGGTTCAGGGTAAAACACATTCCTTTTAGAGAGAAGGGCAAGGCTGGTAGATGAAGAGAACTCTGGATGACTAGGGATATTGAGGCCCTGGTCAAGAAGAACGAGGCACATGACACGCATAGGCAACTGGGATCACGTGGATCCCTTGTAGAGTATAGAGGGTATAGGAGTTGAGAGAGAAATCAGGAGGGCAAAAAGGGCAGAAGAGGCAAAGGAGAATGTAAAGAGCTTTAACAAATACAGAAAGGGCAAAAGACTAAGTAGAGAGAGAATAGGGTCTGTTAAGAATCAATAAAGTCATCTATGTGCGGATCCATGAAATGGATGAGATCCTAAATGAATAGTTCTCATCAGTATTTACTGTTGAGAAAGGCATGGATGTTAGGAAAATTGGGAAATAAATAGTGATGTCTTGAGGAATGTACATATTGCAGAGAAGGAGCTGCTGAAAGTCTTAAAGCGCATCAAGATAGATTAGTCCCCTGGACCTAATGAAGTGCATCCCAGGACATTGTGGGAGGCTAGGGAGGAAACTCTAGATCCCCTAGCCGAGATATTTGAATCATCAACAGGTGGGGTACCTGAAGATTAAAGAATGACAAATCTTTTGCCTTTGATTGAGAAGGGCTGCAGGGAAAAGCCTGAGAACTACAGGATGGTGAACCTAACAGCTGTAATGGGCAAGTTGCTCAAAGGTATTCTGAGAGACAGGATCGACAGGCATTTAGAGAGGCAAAGACTGATAAGGGAAAATCATGTCTCACAAATTTGATTGCATTTTTAAAAGAGGTAACCAAGAAGGTAGATGAGGGCAGTGCTGTTGATGTTGTCTACATGGACTTTGGCAAGGCCTTTGACAAAGTACCGCATGGTAGTTGTTACATAAGGTTAAATCTCATGGGCTCCAGGGTGAGGTAACCAAATGGATACAAAATTGGCTGGAGGACAGAAGACAGAAAGTGCTTGTAGAGGGTTGTTTTTCAAACTGGAGGCCTGTGACCAGTGGTGTACCTCAGGGATCAGTGCTGGGTCCACTGTTATTTGTTATTTATATTAATGATTTGGATGAGAATTTAGGAGGCATGGTTAGTAAGTTTGCAGATGACACCAGATTGGTGGCATAGTGGACAGTGAAGAAGGTTATGTAGAATTGCAACAGGATCTTGATCAATTGGGCCAGTGGGCTGATGAATGGCAAATTGAGTTTAATTTAGATAAATGCGAGGTGATGCATTTTGGTAGATTGAACCAGGGCAGGACTTACTCAGTTAATGGTAGGGTGTTGGGGAGAATTATAAACAAAGAGATCTAGGGGTACAGGTTCATAACTCCTTGAAAGTGGAGTCACAGGTGGAAAGAGTGGTGAAGAAGGCATTCAGCATATTTGGTTTTGTTGGTCAGAACATTGAATACAGGAATTGGGACGCTTGTTGAAGTTGTACAAGACATTGGTAAGTCCACACTTGAAATACTGTTTACAGTTCTGGTCACCCTATTATAGAAAGGATATTATTAAACTAGAAAGAGTGCAAAAAAGATTTACAAGGATACAACCAGGACTTGATGGTTTGAGTTATAAGGATAGGCTGGGCAGACTGGGACTTTTTTCCATGGAGCTTAGGAGACTTAGGGATGGTCTTATAGAGCTCTATAAAATAATGAGGAGCATAGATCAGCTAGATAGTCAACATATTTTCCCAAAGGAAGGGGAGTCTAAAACCAGAGGGCATAGGTTTAAGGTGAGGGGGGAGAGATGCAAAAGGGACAATTTTTTCACACACAGGGTGGTGAGCGTCTTGGAACAAGCTGCCAGAGGTAGTTGTAGTGGTGGGTATAACTTTGTCTTTGAAAAAGCATTTAGATAGTTACTTGGGTAAGATGGATATAGAGAAATATGGACCAAACATAGGCAATTGGGATGAGCTTAGTGGTTAAAAAAAGGGTGGCATGGATAAGTTGAGCCGAAGAGCATGTTTCCATGCTGTAAACCTCTATGACTCTCTGACTATGACTCTAACTCCTGCTGATTTTTTTTTTGCAGGATTTTCGAAATGAATCTCCCTCACTCTGAGCACTGCATAGTGCCCTAGTGTGAATCACTCTGAAAAGTGGTGCTGAAGAGGTTGAAATCAGCATGCTGAGTGGGCTACCATGTGTGCCAATCTCAGGAAGATTGCTACACATATCCTCCCAGCATCGAAATCGCTGGCCTCTCACTCCCAACATGGACATTGCTGGCCTCTCACCCCACCCCCCACGGATACTGCTGACCTCATCACTGGTCTCTTCCCCCACAACTCTCCAACGGACATTGCTGGCCTCCCCATCCCCCACTGACCTGGACATTGCTGGCATCACCATCCTCCACTGACCCAGACATCGCCGGACTCCTCATCCTCCTCCTCCCACTTCTCACCACAATGTGCTGGCCCATCCTCTGTTCACCCACAGAACACTGCCTCCCCCCCACTTCGTTCACCCACAGTGTGCTGGACCCCCCTCACTTTCACCCACAGTGTGCTGGCCCCCCCACTCCCGTTCACCCACAATGTGCTGGCCCTCCTGTTCAACCACAACGTACTGCTACCGCCCCCCGCCTTCCCCACCCTGGTTCACCCAGTGTGCTGGCCCCCCACTTACCTACGGTGTGCTGACCTTAGTCCTGCCTTTTACACAGAGACCGGTGGGCTGCCATGCACACTCACTGCTGCAAGCATTCCCCCTTGTTGAGCGAGACCCTGAAGCATTGCATCCCCCACACCTACCTTGACACGGTACCTTGTAGAATGAGATCCTTGAGCATTGCATCCCAACCCCTCTCCTTGATATACTACCTTGTTGAGTTTACCTAATTAGCATCTTTGGAGATGGCTCACCCTTGATTGAAACCAGGTTGCCTGTACATTATTCACCATGAAATTTAACAAATAGCCCATGAGTGGCTCAAACTGACTGTGTCTGGACTCCCTTCACAAAAAGAAGTCTGACAACACCAGGTTTAAGTCCAACCAATTTATTTGATAGTAAACTCACAAGCTTTCGAAGTTTGCCTCTTCGAAAGCTTGAAAGCTACCTCGAAAGCTTGTGAGTTTACTATCAAATAAATCGGTTGGACTCAAACCTGGTGTTGTCAGACTTCTTACTGTGTTTACCCCAGTCCAACACCGGCATCTCCACATCATGACTCCCTTCACAAGGCAGAACTGTATGTAAGCTATAAGTATGGACACACAGGCAGACATGCAAGGAAGATGGCACAGAGGAAATGTGCCCCCAGATTTTCAGAGAGTGAGCAGGCCCGGCTGCTGGATGCAGTGGAGGAGAGGCACGAGTTGCGTTATCCCACTGAAGAAGTCACCCAAAGGCTCATGCAGCAAATGCCATCTGAAAGGGTGTGACTGCAGCTTTAAGTGCCCACGCACTGGCATGTCGGTCCAGAGACCAGTGCCGCAAAAAGATGAATGACCTTTTCCGTGCGGCAAGAGTGAGTCCCATTCTGAAACCATTACGTGCTGCACTTACAATGTGAAATGTCCCCAGGCACCCAAAGGCAACGACCAACTGTACCCTCCAATCAGCACCCCACAATGGGGAGGCGTTGCCCTGAAATGGCCCACCTGAGTGCCCCCACTCTTGACACACATTGCAGCCCATTCCTTTCCATACATCATGCTTTCAATCCCACAGGAGAAAACCGCACATAACCACAGAGAGAGAAAACTGATGGTGTGTATCTAAGCTGCGCCTGCTCATGGGGTTTCAGCAGCTCCCCCACCTCCGTTCCCATTACCCCGCCTCCCCGCTGCTCCTGCAGAGACTCCCCAGGACACCTCAAGTGACACCTTGGAGGGAGGCCCTGAGGAATCGTCCAAGGCCAGCACCAGTGATTAACAGACATTAACAACACAACCCACCAACACAGAAATGTGGCAGTGGAGCATGTTAGTGGTGAGGCTTCTGGGTCACTTACTGGTGAGCACTTCACACCGCTGATGCACATTGGGTGGAGGTAAGAATATCTGAGGGCTTGGGCATGCAGAAATCTGCGGGAGGCAAGGATTCAGCTGACACCAAGCCAGGTGCCAGGCCTCAGGAATCGGTCAGCCTAAAGCTGGTGGAGATGCATCAGCAAACCCGAGTAGTTGCAGATGGACTGTCAGCAACCATGCTGTGATTGCAAGGCTATTTTGAGGAGTCAAACAGGTGATACCTGCACAGCATGGTAACCAGGCCAACACCGCAAGGACGGTGTCCACAATGGAAAGTCTGGCTCAGGGATTTGTCCTCATGGGTGACAGGATGCAAGTTATCCTGGAGACATAGTGGGCCATGGCAGAGACTCAGTGAGGGTGTCGCTGGCATCCTGGAAACATATTGTGCCACGGCCACGTGTGTTGGGGGAATGTGGAAACATTGCTAGCCATGGCTAGGGCTCTTGCAAGGATTGTGGGCTTCAACTACAGCATTCTGTGAGCGAGCCAAGCTCTGGAGCCCCTCAGCATTAGCCCAGCCTCATAGGGCTAATGCTGGTGGGCTCCAGAGCTTGGCTCACTCACAAGATGCTGTAATGGAGGGGTTCCAGAGCTTGGGCCAGCACTGAGGGATCACAAACCATGGGGCAGACACATCTGGGCCTCCAGGAATGATAGAACCAGGTGATGTTGAGGCTTGTGGAGCTCAGTCCCAGAGTGTCTCCCTATGGCTTATGGGCACCTTGACGAAGGAGGAAGAAGGAAGAGCTAGAGCCCATGTCGAGCCTGTGATGCCCTTGGCAGGCGTCTCTGGGGGGGTCGAGACCTGGAAGACCGAGCCAACTTGCAGATAACACTGATGTTTCTATGACCCCATGCAGAGGCCTACCATCCAGAAGACTAAGGACGCCCTGATCTTCTGAATCCCCCTTGCCTCTCACTGGGGCATCTCAGGGCCAGCTGGATGAAGAGAAGCATCAGTGTTATCTGCAAGTCGGCTGGGCCCTCTAGGTCTTGGCCCCCCAGAGGACGTCAGCCAAGGGAATCAGAGGCAACGGAGCTTGTGGATCACAGCTGAACTCCTCCACCTCTGATGTGAATCCTGGGTTAGCACCAAGGTGAAGCACTAGAGAATATAAGTTTAGAAGGTTGTCGGGTCACTAAGAGGGCACGGGTGATGGTTAGCAGTAGTCAGGGTGAAGATTTTTGTCAATGTTAAGATCACAATTAAATGTTTTTTGGCACCTCACAACTATGACTGTGAGGTGCAAAATCTGTCTCTGATTCTACCCCCACAGAGCTGAGTGTACCCCAATCCCACACATCGAGGCACAGACTGCTTTGCTGTGCAATACCGGTCCCTCAGCCAAAGGTTAAGGCCATCTATCCTGCTTTCCCCAGCATTACCGGACCCTTTGTCAAATGCCACCCTTTGGCATCTGTTCAAGCAATGCAGTGGGTTGGGAGAAACCCCCTTAATATTCTTAGTAATCATAGAATCCCTAGAGTGCAAAAAGAGGCCAATTGGCCCATTGAGTCTGCACCAACTCTGTCAGAATATTTATCCAGTCCCTTTCATCATGGCTAATCCATCTAACCTACACACCTTGGGACACCAAGGGGCAATTTAGCGTAGTCAATTCACCCAGCCTACACATCTTTACATTGTGGGAGGAAACCAGAGCATCCAAAGGAAACCCATGCAGACACAGAGAGAATGTGCAAACGCCACACAGTCACCCAAGGCTGGAATCGAACGCAGGTCCCTCATGCTGTGAGGCAACAGTGCTAAAACTGTGCCACTGTGCATGATGCACACACTTAATCTCAAAGTTTCCTCTCAATCTTTAATAACTTGCATTTATACAGTTCTTTGCACATCCTCAAGATGTCTCACTTCACAGCCAACCAATTATATATCAAGTGATTCACCATTGGCTTGCAGGCAGCCATAGAAGCTAGTTTGCAGGCAACAAGATCCCACAAATACTGAACTAGATTAGTGGCCAAACAATCAATTTGCTTTTGTCTGGGGAGGTTCAGGATAAAGAATAAGGGACACAACTGAACTAGGATCATGATTGGATAAAGGGAACCGATAGTGGCAGGTGGTTTCTGCTGAGTCAGAGTGCTTGGCCCATTCTCAAATAAATCAGCACTCTTTGCTTCGTACTTTGATGTGAAACATCAATGTCTGAAATAGGACCAGTGTAGAACAGCAGAATCTTACAATCTCATTCCGCCTGTTGTTTGGCGTGGCGAGGTGGTAAAATAGAATGAAAAATCAGGTTTGCGCCCTGTTTCTTGCCCACACCTCCTCCCCCCCACCCTGATCGTTCTGGTTCTGTTTTGCTGGCAAAATCAGTTTCGTGCCTATGATTTCAATATTACTAATATGATTTACTTATCAATTAGTGAGTCCCACACTCACTTGAACTTACCTGCTCGCTGGTTGAGCTTCCGACTGTCGCCATCAGCAGAGACCAGACATGATGGTCTCGCCAGGGGAATCAGAGGCCACTGAAGCCCCTGGTGATTTGGGGCAGGGCCAGGCAGTGCTCACGAGGCAGTGCCAGCTTGGCACTGCCCACTGGGCACCCTTGCACTGCCAACTGAGCACCATAACTGTGCCAGGGGTAGTGCCAGGGGTAGTGCCAAGGGCAGTGCCAAGGGGGTGGGGCCTGAGTGGGAAGAGAGCTTGAATGGGGCGGAACTATGACAGAGTGGGAAGGGTAGGAGAGCTCCGCAGAATGGTGATCAAGGAGAGAGGGAACTCTGTCAATGGAGATGATGCAGGGGAGAGGAGGGAGAGTTCTGCTGACAGGGCTGAATAGGGAGGGAAGGGGAACTCTGCAAACAAGGGTGATCGGGAGGGAAAGAGGAGACTCTGCAGGTGGGGTCATCGGGAAGGGGGGAACTGCAGCTAGGGGGTGAATGGGGGGAGGGAAGAGGACTTTGCAGATGGGAGTGATCAAAAACGGGAGGGAAATTTTCAGATGTGAAGTTTTACATGGAGATTAATTTGTTGCTGCCAGAATGAACAGGTGCCTTTTGCACTCTTGTCACATGCTGCAAACACTTACCTTTGGATAGGGCCATTTCTAGATAAAAGCATACTGGTTGTGTACTCTGTTCCCATTAACATCTCTGTTGCCATGACAATCGTTGTCGCTAGGCAACCATGAAGAGAAGAGAATGTAGATTTGATTTGTGATTCTTTTGGAGAATAAAAAATTAATAAAAATTATACTGCGTTCAAAGCTAGAATCAAAAGACCAGCTGAAATGCAAGTACCAAAAATGAATTAACTCCACTAAGAATTGATAACTATTTTGTATATTAAAATTAGATACTCTACAATATACCAGTAAATGAATGGAAAGTCTAAGTAGCAAGGAAAATGCTATTTCTCCAATTGACTACTTGGTTTTTACAGCCTAAAAACAATAATACCAGTATGAACATTTTTAAATCATGGATCCACCATACCAATCTCATCAATAGTCAAGTCACACACAATTTGTCACAACACAATGTACTCGGAGATTGCACCTTATTTGCACAAAAGTATGACTTCCAGCTTTTACAGATTTTCAAATAATTTTTATTCTGAAGATTAAGTAATTTTTTCAACAACATAAAACTGTCTTAAAATGCCATATCAGGAGAGACCTTATACATAGCTTTTTTTTAAATATAAAAGGCAAACTAGAAAGCTTACTTTCTATATCATAGATAATCCTGTCAGTCAAAATCATTTGGACTCTTTTCTAAACATCAGTAACTGTTAGTAACTATTTAACCAATTTTCTTGATAGGCTTAGCAACAATACTTTGAAATTTATATGCCCCCTGTAGGTCCTACTAATTCCCACTAATAGCTATTTGGGATACATTCATGCAATTAGGTTTCCCTTTTAAGTTAGACATGCATGATCTCACACCTTCTGTGCTCTAATATTCTTCTCTATCTCCTGTGCCCCACCATCCATTCTGCTCTATATTCCATCACGCATATTCAATTGTGTATTATTTGATCTTTTGCCATCTTAAAGCTCCATACTTAATTTTCACGTTTTTTTCTTCAGACCAGATTTTAATACCTGCGGCCCATTTTTTGCAGGTCTTCTTTATCCATTCTTTATGACTTACTTGCCAGACTCTGATTCTCTATTTTGTGTCTATCTTCTCAACAACAACAAATAATTATATGGTGCATTTAAACTACAACTTGTTTCCAGAAGTTTCAACAGTGTCATCAAGAAAACAGATGCATGACCAAAAGCTTTATTATTGTGAACATGAGGTGGAGAATTAGAGACGTTCAGGGAAGATGTTCCAGACCATGCAGCCTAAGCAGCTGAAGGTGCAATGATTAATGAAAGGGGGATCAAAGGGAATATGAATGATGTTAGAATCAGATAGCCAGAGAGTTTGTGGGGTTTGTCGGGAAAGAGGAGGTTGAAGTGATGGGATGGGGTTAAGTCATAAAGAAATTTAAGTACAAGATTAATAACTTTGGAATTGTCAAATTTAGAGGTGACAAACACAAAGATGATGGATTCAGCGAAAGATGAATTGAGATAGAAGCAAAGGTTTGTTGGTTAATAAGTAAATTTTCTTTGTGATGGAGAATACAAGATTGGAAGCTCAGCCCAGAATCAAATAAAATCAAGGTTACAAATGGTCTAGTTCAGTGGTAGGAAACACGCGGCCCGGGGGCCACGTGTGACCTATATTGATTCTGAGTGAGCTCACAAGACATTTTGTTGACTGTCAACCATATATAGAATTGCCACATTCCAATGATTTCCATCTGTGTAATTTTTTTCCTATCAAAGTATTATGCACGTAAAGCAAGGGCAAGTAAAGGGAAGTGCATGCTGATTGCACACAACATTAACTGTGAAAGCCCGTATGTTCTCTCTGTGCCCAAAGTATAAATATTTATTTTGCTTAAACTATTTGAACTAGATGATAGTTCCATTAATAGAAAACTGATTAAACATTTTCTGTAACTCAAAATGAAATATTTAGTGTGCATTAAATATATTCATTCTTATTCATAGGCTAATGGTTAGTGAACAAGCCTGATATCAATCTTGCAGCCCACTGAAATGAAGGAAGGCTACTCATGTGGCTCACTTACTGGCTGAGGTTGCCCGACTCCAGTTCAACGTAACATAATGGTTAGAGACGTGAATGGAGCAATTGATATGATAAACTTTTGCCTTGCAGTTTCAGGCAGAGCAAGTCATGGCTTATCCCAGGTTAATATTGGAGAAGTCTTCCTGGGATGAAAGGAATCATGAAGAAGTAGAACTAGGATATAATCAGCAGTAATATAAAAGTTGATCTCATATTTGCGGATGATGCCAGCAAATGCAGCTGAGTAAGTGGAATGGCCAAGGATAGATATTTTAGGACCTTTAGGGAGTTTTTAATGTGCGTCTGGCCTGTAATATCTGTAATATATACAACCAGGATACTTAAAGCACAAAATGCTTCATTCTCCGGTACCGAATCTATACAATGTGATGAGCTCTAGATTATGTAATGCTAGGTGAAATTTTATGATGAAAGGGATTTTATCCAAGACTTAAAACCAGAAAAAAAATTCACTCACTTTCAAGCAGATGAGAGAGTCTGAACACAGTTTTCCTGCTAACCCAAATGTGTATTTTGCTTCCCATCCCCTGCAATTATAAAACACTTGGCACTTAAGAACCTTTCCCATTAAATTTAAATTTAGAACATAAAAAGTAGGGCAACCTAAAAAATAGATGAAATAAAAAACTGTTGGAATACAGCAGCCTCATTCCTTGTTTCCAAGCACCAAGCAGTATGAGTACTGAGGGATTTACATGTCAGGCAATTTTTTAATGTCCTCCCACCTGCTGTAAAATCTTTTTGAATGGAGACCAAACACGGTCCAAATGGTTGGCTGAGTAGCTGAGTAGACTGCTGGCATGCATACTTCATATCAATGATTACTGTTTTCTTCCTGCAGTAAATCACTATTCATGACTTCTCAAATGGCGAAGCAGTCCATGTTTAAATGCAACAAGATCTGGACAGTATCTAGGCTTGGGCTGACAAGTGGTAAGTAACATTCACATCACACTAATGCCAGGCAATGACCATTGCAGTGGCACAGTAGTGACCAGTGCTACCTCACAGCGCCAGGGACCTGGGTTTGATTCCTGGTTTGGGCCACTGTCTGTGCAGAGTCTACTTGTTCTCCCCATGTCTTCATGGGTTTACTGTGGGTGCTCCGATTTCCACCCACAGTCCAAAAGATATGCTGGTTTGGTGTACTGGCCTTGCTAATTTTTCCCTCGGTGTACCCAAACAGGTGCCGGAGTATGGCGACTGGGACATTTTCACAGTAACTTCACTGCAGTGTTAATGTAAGCCACTGTGACACTAAAGCACGGACGTAAACACCAATAAGAGACAATCTAACCACCGCCTCTTGACATTTCAGTGGCATTACATTTCTCACTGAATCCCCTACTCTCAACATCCTTGGGGTTACCATTAACCAGAAGCTCAACTGAGCTCACCATATAAACACAGTGGCTACACGAACAGGTCAGAGGCTAGGAATACTGTGGTGAGTAACTCACCTGACTCACCAAAGCCTGTCCACCGTCTACAAGGTATGTGTCAGGAGTGTGATGGAATACTCCTCACTTGCCTGGACGGGTGCAGTTCCAACTGTCAAGTAGTCTGACACCATCCAGGACAAAGCAGCCTGCTTGATTGGCATTACCTCACAAACATCCACTCCCACCACCACCAATGCTCAGTAGCAGCGGTATGTACTATCTACCATTTTCGATTTTCAAGTTTGCTGACGATATCACCGTGGTGGATTGGACCTCAAACAATGACACGACAGAGTACAGAAATAAGATAGTGAATCTGGTGAATTGGTGCAGCAACAATCATCTCTCCCTCAATGTCAGAAAAACAAAGGAGATTGTCATCGACTTCAGGAAGCGTAAAGGAGAACATGCCCCTGTCTAGATCAACAAGGACGAAGTAGAAAGGATCAAAGGCTTCAAGTTTTCCAGTGTCCAGAACACCAACAATCTGTCCTGGTCCCCCATGCCATCACTATAGCTAAGAAAGCCCACCAATGCCTTTTCTTTCTCAGAAGACTCACGCAAACTTTTACAGATGCATCATAGAAAGCATTCTTTCTGGTTGTATCACCGCTTGGTATGGCTCCTGCTCTGCCCAAGACCGCAAGGAACTACAACAGGTCATCAACATAGCCCAATCCATTACGCAAACCAACCTTTCATCCATTGACTCTGTCTACACTTCCCACTGCCTCAGCAAAGCAACCATTATAATTAAGAACCCTAAACACCCCGGACATTCTCTCTTCCACCCTCCTCCGTCGGGAAAAAAAATACATAAGTCTGAAGTCATGTACTGTTCTTGAGTCAACTGACTCAAGAACAGCTTCTTCCTTGCTGCCATCAGACTTTTGAATGGGCTTGCATTGCATTAAGTCAATCTTTCTCTATGCCCCAGCTATGACTGTAACACTACATTCTGCACTTTCTCATTTCCTTCTCTGTGAACAACATGCTTTATCTGCATAGCGCACAAGAAACAACACTTTTCACTGATTACTAATATATGTGACAATAATAAATCGAATCAAATCAAATCAACAAGATGCACTGCAGAAATTCACCAAAGACTCTTAGACAGCACCTTCCAAACTCACGACCATTTCATCTCAAAGGACAAGGACAGCAGATACATAGGAACACCATCACCTGCAAGCTCCCCTCCAAGCCACTCACCATCCTGACTTGGAATTATACCACTGTTCCTTTGCAGTCGTTGGATCAAAATTCTGACATTCAGTCTGTATCAGACAGCACATGGACTGCAGCATTTCAAGAAGGCAGCTCGCTACCTTCACGAGTGCAACGAAGAATGGGTAATAAATGCTGGTTAGCCAGCAACATCCGTGTCCTATGAATAAATTTTTAAAAATTCTAAATTTGTAACTTCACGTTTGATACATAATTGGTAAAAATGAATCAGTGTTTTATTCTATAAACTCTGGGAAATATACTTCTGCAATGTTTTTAAAAATTTGACAGCATTTGGACCCCGTACCCCAAACCAAACTCCCAAAAAACTAGAAATGAAACATTAAATAAAGAATTGCACATGAAGAATACAGTTAAAAGCAAAATACTGTGGATGCCAGAATCTGAAACAAAAATAGAAAATGCTGGAAGACCCCAGCAGGTCTGACAGTATCAATGAAGAGAGAATAGAGCCAATATTTTGAGTGTGGATGATTCTTTGTCAGAGCTAAAGGCAAAGAAAACAGGGCAAGATATTGTAAAGGTGAGGGAGTGGGGTAGTGGTGGGGTGTTTGTGTAATTGACCAGGGTACGTTCCCTCTGGGATACCCTGGTTCACTCTTCATCACATCCAATACCTCACCCACCACCAACAGCACCTTCCTATGCAATCATCAAAGGTGAAACACTTGTCCCTTTATCTCCTCCCATCACCATCCCAAGGCCCAAACACTCTTTTTAGGTGAAGCAGCAGTTCCCATGTTCCTCCTTTAATCTGGTCTACTGCATTCACTGCTCCTAATGCAGTTTACTTCACATTGCAGAGACCAAACACAAACTGGGTTACCACTTTGCAGAACCTTTGATCTTTTCACAAGCAGGGCCCAGGCCTTTCTGTCACTTGCCATTCCAACACATCATCCTGCTCTCATATCCACATATCTGTCCTTGGACTGCTGCAATGTTCCAGTAAAGCCCAACGCAAACTGGGGGAACAGCATTTCAACTTTCAATTTGGCAATTTACAGCCTTAAGGGCTGAACACTGAGTTAAACAACTTCAACGCATGAACTCTCTCCTCCACCTCCACCATTTCCATTCCATTTATTGCATTTTATTTAATTTCTTTTTATCCTATTAATCCATTACTTTACATTCAAGTATATATCTTAATTTTTAATTGCTTCCCTCATTCCATCTGTCCACTTCTGAACCTCGCTTGTTCCTCCAACCCCCCACCTCAACAAGGTCATCTGCCATATTTCTCAGGTGGTTCTTTGACATTGTGCATCTTTGTTCTTTCATTTACACATTCCAATATCTTAATTGACATCATTAGTACAATTTTCAGCCTTTATAACCACCATTTACATTCCCTTTCTCCTTTTGTCTATGACATCTTGGCCAATTATACAACCGCCCCCCTCCTTCCCCTTGCAGTATAAATCTCATCCTATTTTCTTTGTCGTTAGCTCTGAAGAAGGGTCATCCAGATTTAAAACGTTGGTCCCTATTTTACAGTCTCGTTGTGCCCATTTTTGGGCACAAATACTTGGTAATGTCGAGCATGAGGTGAGTAGTGCAATCTATCTCTGCCTCCATGCCAGTTCCTCCTTTACCAATGCCCGAAAATGGCCACAATCAGGACCGCGCCCGAAATTGGCACGATGGCCATTTAAATTGATTTAATGGGCTGCATGTCCAACTTCACTGGCACGTCCGCCTTTACCACCACATTTGCCCATCTGGAATTGGCGCGATACAGACATGCTCCATATAAGTCCGATTCGGGCGTTCCATCAGTGAGGATTACTGAGGAGCTAAGGGCCAAGTGTCCGACAACTTTCTACTTGAGATTGGTGGGTGCGGGGGAAAGGTGGATTTACTGCCACTCTGTTTGAGATCAGTGGATGGGTTGGGGGCGGGGGGGTTGGGGGGGGGGGGGGGGGGTGGTGTAGGTCTGCTGCCACTCTGTGATCAGTGGTCATGAAAGGGGGTCCATTCTGTCTGTGATCAGTGGGGGTGAAAGGGGGTCCGCAGCCACTCTGTCTGTGATCCGTGGGTGTGAAATGGGGTCCTGAGATAGTGGGGTGAAAGTGAGTCTGTTCCACTCTGCCTGTGATCAGTGGGAGTGAAAAGGGGTCCACTGCCACTCTCCTTGTGATCAAGTATGGGGGGGGAGGGGTTCGCTGCCACTTTGCCTGAGATCAAGGGAGTGAAAGGGGGTCCGCTACCACTCTGCCAATGATTAGTGGGGGTGAAAGGGAGTCCGCTGTCACTCTGTCTGAGATCAGTGGGGTGGGAGAAGGTGAACGGGGTTTGCTGCCACTCTGCTTGAGATCCATGGAGGGGAAGGTGAGTCCGCTGCCATTCTGCCTGAGATCAGTGGGGAGAAGGAGGGGACGAGCCTGCGGTTGGTCAGGGTGCTGGAGGGATAGCGGGGGGATAAGGTGTCAATAATGCGGGGGGGTGGGGCAATGTATGTTGGGCCAGAGGGAGGCATTATCCAGCCCAGAAGGGATGTGGCAGGGGCGCAGCATTCTATCACAATTGGAGGCACCAACTGCAGCTGCAGGATTTCAAACACATTAAGCCCCATCCACAGGCTTGTTGGAATCACTGATTCAGAATCGCTGATATTTGAGCAGGCAGAGTACGTATGGGTGCGCCTCAGAACATGTCTAAAAATCGGATCTGAAACACTCCTAGTACTTAGAATCAAAACGATAATATAGGGCCCATTGATTGTATCCTCTCTCCACAGATACTGTCAGATCTGCTGAGATTTTCCAGCATTTTCTGTTTTTGTTTGTGAAGGCTACAGTTAAATTGTATCTATTTAATTCAGCTTGGTAGCTTTACTATTGATTTGTCAGATTGATAATCTGATTTGCTGGTTCAAAAAGAGTTTATGCATGTTTAAGAATGCTTTTAAAAAGTTCCACACCCAATAAATAAATTTTAGTCATATTAAGCACACAATTGGAACAGGCAGAAGCATACTTCTAAAATAAGCTTTTCTTCAGATGGTAAAATGTCCATAAGATTCAAAGCCTTCTCTGATCAGTCTTTAAATTCATCTTTATTCTGGAGTTATACAACATGTTGTGTCAAACTGAACAGGTGAGACAGTTTTCCAAAATTATTCTCTTAACATTATGCTATAGTGAAGCAGAAACCACAGCCTGAAATGTATTTGTAAGTGTATTATCTCAGTATGAAGTTATTAGCTGGTGACCCAAAGTTGCGCCATCTCTAGATCCAAAGTTGGGTGTACAAACATACAAATTTGGAGCAGAAGTTGAATACAGTGGGAGTAGAGCACTTAGCCACTCGTGCCTGCTTTGCCACTCAATAAGATTATGGCTCATCTAAATTTAACCTCAACTTCACATTCCTCACCCTCTTTGCTTCTCAAGGATTTACATTACACTCGATACATTCAAAGACTGCCTCCACCACCTGTTAAGGAAGAGAATTACAAAGCCTCACAAACCTCTGAGAGAATTTGTTTTCATAATTTCTCTCTTAACTCGGTGACCCCTTATTTTTAAACAGGGTCCCCCAGTTCCTGATTCTCCCACAAGAAGAAACATCCCTTCCACATTCATGCTGTCAATTCCCCAGACGATCTTATGCTTCAAGTATCAATCATCTAAACTCCAACAATTACGAGCCTAGTCCGTCCAACCTTTTCTCATAAATGACAACACATGCATTCCTGATATTAATCTAGTAAACCTTCTCTGAACTTCTTTTAATGTATTTACATCTTTCCTTAAATAAAGATACCAGTGCTGTACATAATGCTTCAGTACTCAACAACACCCAGTGCAACTGAAGCGTAATCTCAATTCTTTTGTATTCAATTCCCCTTGCAATAAATGGTAACATACAATCAGCTTTGCTAATTACTTGCTGCACCTTCATACTAACCATTATCGATACACTAGGACACCCAGTTTTCCCTTTGCATCTGATTTTAATTTGATTTATTATTGTCATATGTATTTGCACAGAGTGAAAAGTATTGTTTCTTGCTCACTATATAGACAAAACATATAGTTCATAGAGAAAGAAAGGAGAGGGTGTAGAATGTAGTGTTACAATCATAGCTTGAATGTAGAGAAATACGAGCTTAATATAAGGTAGATCCATTCAAAAGTCTGATGGCAGGGCAGAAGATGCTGTTCTTGAGTCAGGTGGTACATGACCTTAAACTTTTGAATATTTTTCCTGAACAGAAGAAGGTAGAAGAGAGTATGTCCGGGATACGTGGAATCCTTGATTATGCTGGTTGCTTTTCCGAGGCAGAGGGAAGTATTTCAATTTGATTTTGATTTGATTTGCTTTATTGTTGTCACATGTGTATTAGTATACAGTGAAAAGTATTGTTTCTTGCATGCTATACAATCAAAGCATACCATTCATAGTGAAGGAAAGGAGATAGTACAGAATGAAGTGTTACAGAGTTTTGCAATCTCACACTATTTAGATAAGTTGCTTATTTTTTATTCGATCTTCTAAAATGCAAAATTTAACATTCTTCCATGTTATACACCATTTGCCAGACCTTTGTCCATCTGCCTAACTTATCTATATCCTTCTGTAATCTCCTTATTGCCAAGTCAAAACTTACTGTCTTACCTATCTTTGTGTAATTAGCAAATTTAGCACACATACCATCGATCCTTTCATCCAAATCATTTGTATAAATTGTAAACAGTTGAGGCTCCAGCACTGATCCCTGTGGCATATCACTTGTCATATCCTGCCAGAGATATGGAGATAGAGATAGCTATCTATTAAGAATTATACTTCATCATTTTTAAGTGTGTCAATTGGTGAAAGTTATGCTCATTCTCTTTGTTAGATTTTAACTGTGTTTTTAAATAAAATTTGTTTTAATAAAAACTTCCTAGTGGATCAACTGAATCATATCTGGAGCAAAACATCTTATGTTCGCCCTAATGCCAAAATCAAAAAAGGTTGGGGTCTAGGCTTACTTCATAATATAACCTGGGAAGTTTCTGACTTGGTCCCTAATAAATTGGGGGCTCTTATGGGATTAAAATATGTAACTCCTTGTTTGGTTTAAGGTTATTGGACTCAAAGACAGTGGGTGTTGAGTATTTGTGCTTTCTTCTCAGGTGTTGCTTTCGGTTACTTTAAATAGGGAGTGCCTGGTGGAATATTGGCTTTTTCAGTGGCTAAGTTTCCTGGGTGTGGAAGAAGTCACTGGGGGTGGTTTACAAAAGATAGTTAACGCAAAGCTTTTGGGATTGGCAAACAAGCTGCAGTTGACATTATCTCATGGTGAGAAAGACAGAGATAATTACACTGATAATTCAACATTTAAAATTGCCAGACATATAATTGGAATCATTGGAAATGGCTAGAATCAACTAAATTGAAGCAGCTTGAATTAGACAATGGCAAAAGAAAAAGAATTAAAATGGCTTCAACATGAAAAGGAAATGAAACAGTTTGAATTGTGATTAAAAGCAGAGGAAAAGGGAGAGAAAAAGTAGCACTGGCAGAACAAAAAGAAAAAGAGAGGAAAGCGAGAGAGTTTTTAAACTTTGGAAACTGGAACTAAAAAGTGAATGTCTATTTAAAATGGCAATGGCAAAAGTAAAATCTGGGAGTAATGATGTGAATAATAAGAAACAGTGAAACTTTCCTAGTCAAAGGCCTGATGATGGGGGTCTACTTAAATAGTTTGCCAAGGTTTGATGAGAAGGGTGTAGAAGTTTCATTTGAGAAAGTAACTAAGCAAATAAAATGGTTACAGACCATGTGGATATTGTTGATTCAAACAAAGTGATATATGGAATTCATGATGAAAAGAATAATGATCCATTATGTAAGGTCATGTTGGGGAGTCCGAAAAGTTGAATAGTGGTAGAATAGAGAACTTACCCTTTTCAGGGATACAGTTCATACTGGGTAACAATACAGCTGGACCATAGGTGGGAGTGATGCCTACTGTGGTTGAAAAGTCAGTGGAGAATCAGATTACTATTAGAGAAGGTATCTACAGACTATACTGAGAAGAGCCATCTTAAGTGCATCTGAACTAGTGCCAGAAGCCCACAGCCAACAGTTTAGAAATCTAAGGAAGGAATCACATCAAACATACAAAGAACTTGAAAGGAGCATTGAAAATAGACCAGGCATATGACACACTTGGGAAATCGTTATTTTTGAGGCACTTAAAAATTCATTTCCTGAAGAGTGAGAACTCATGTGAAAAAGCGGATGGCTAAAACATAAGAACATAAGAACATAAGAAATAGGAGCAGGAGTAGGCCATCTAGCCCTTCGAGCCTGCTCCGCCATTCAATAAGATCATGGCTGATCTGTCGTGGCTCAGTTCCACTTTCCCGCCCCCTCCCCATAACCCTTAATCCCCTCTCTTATCAAAAACCCATCAACCCGCGTCTTAAAAATATTAGGTGAGGCAGCCTCCACCACTTCAACGGGCAGAGAATTCCAGAGATTCACCACCCTTTGAGTGAAGAAATTCCTCCTCAACTCCGTTCTAAACCGCCCCCCCTTTATCTTGAGGCTGTGCCCCCTGGTCCTACTGTCTTTTTTGAGCGGGAAGAGTCTCTCCACCTCTATCCTATCCATCCCATTCATCATCTTATACGTCTCAATGAGATCTCCCCTCATTCGTCTAAACTCTAACGAGTACAAGCCTAGTTTATTCAGCCTCTCCTCATAGCTCAACCCCCTCAACTCCGGTATCAGCCTAGTAAACCTCCTCTGCACTCCCTCCAAGGCCAAAATATCTTTGCTCAGGTGCGGCGCCCAAAACTGCACACAGTACTCCAGCTGCGGCCTCACCAATGCCCTATACAGCCGCAGCAAGACCTCCCTACTTTTATATTCAATCCCCCTCGCTATGAAGGCCAGCATCCCATTCACCTTCCTGACCACATGCTGCACCTGCAAGCTGGGTTTTTGCGACATGCACAAGGACCCCGAGGTCCCTCTGCACCGTCGCCTGCTGCAGTTTTTCGCCACGTAAGTAATAGTCCTTCCTACCATTATTCCTATCAAAGTGGACCACCTCACACTTGCCAACATTAAATTCCATTTGCCATTTCCTGGCCCATTCGCCCAGCCTATCTAGATCCTTCTGCAGACTCTCCACACCCTCCGCACAATTTGCCGTTCCACCAATCTTGGTGTCGTCAGCAAATTTCGACACCCTACACTCGGTTCCCTCCTCCAGATCATCTATATAAATGGTAAAAAGCTGAGGCCCCAGCACCGACCCCTGGGGCACTCCACTAGTCACCAACCGCCAATCCGAATAGCACCTGTTGACCCCCACTCTCTGCCTCCTATTTGACAACCAATCCTCTATCCACGCTAACACCCTACCCCCAACTCCATGTCCCTCGACCTTCTGCAATAACCTCTTGTGAGGTACTTTGTCAAACGCCTTCTGAAAATCCAGAAAGACCACATCCACCGGCTCTCCTCTATCCACCGCCCTAGACACATCCTCGTAGAACTCCAGTAAATTTGTCAGACACGACTTCCCTTTAATGAAACCGTGCTGCGTCTGCTCTATCAAGCAATTCCCTTCAAGATGCCTCGCAATTTCCTCCTTAATGACGGATTCTAACATTTTACCTACCACAGACGTTAAACTAACCGGCCTATAATTCCCCGCCTTTTGCCTGGCACCCTTCTTAAACAACGGCGTAACATTAGCCGTTTTCCAATCTTCCAGCACTTCCCCGGAATCCAGCGACGTCTGGAAAATAACCACCAAGGCATCCACTATCACCTCCGCCATTTCTTTCAGAACCCTCGGATGCATTCCATCCGGTCCTGGGGACTTGTCCACAATCAGCCCCTCCAGTCTGTCGAGCACCGCCTCTCTAGTAACAGTAATGTCATTAAGACCCTCCAGTCCTACCACCTTTCCATCACTAACACCCGGCAAATTATTCACGTCCTCCTCTGTGAAGACAGAAACAAAAAAGTTATTCAATACCTTAGCCATATCCCCATCCCCTACCACTAGGTCCCCTTTCTCATCCTCTAAAGGACCAACGTTCACCCTAGCCAGCCTCTTCTTTTTTATATATTTATAAAAACTCTTGCTATCCTTTTTTATATTAAGCGCTAGCCCAGCTTCATAGTTTCTCCTACCCTTCTTTATCAACTTCTTTATCACAAAATAAACAAGATAGAAAAATCACACGAAACAGAGGATTGCAATCAAGGTTTTTGTGGAAATTGTAAGAAAGCAGGAAACAGGATCAATATATAGAAACAGTCATAAAAAATATTGCAGTACTGTGAGAAAAAAAACTGTGAAGTTAGCAGCAGAAATGGCAGATGATTACAAATTAATGCATAAATCAAAGTTTGGTTCCTGACATCAATTTCAGCCCGTGAGGGATAGAAGCATGGGAAAGGAGAAATCCTCAGGTGGTAAGGGCAAAGAAGATCTCGTGGGAGATAGTAAAGATAGTTTAATTCAGGATAAAAAGGAAACATATGTGGATGGGAGAGAAATAAAAAGCCTCAGATGGTTTCATTGTAATAAAGTTAGACACACAATGTCACAGTGTTGGGTGTCTTAAGAAAAGCACTGGTAAAACAAAATAAGCCAGTGGGGTCTGTTAAAATGGTAAAGGAAACCATGCTTGATGCTAAAGGGCTGCAAAAGAATGTACAGCCAGTTCAATGTTTGGTTGATAAGCAACTGCCAAATGTTTTCGAAGAACTTACTTGTGTTGGTAAGGTTTACTCATGTGAACCAAGAGCAGTAGGTAAAGAAGTTAATATTTCAAGAGATACAGGGGCAAGTCAATCTTTAATGATGCAGGATGAGGAGATATATAGTTCAGAAGGCATATTGCCAGAAAAGGTGGTAATATGTGGAATTCATGGTGAATAGTGTTCCATTATCTAAGGTCAGGTTGGAGAATCTGATGAAAAGTGAATGGTGGTATAAGTAATAGAAAAATTACCCTTTTCAGGGGTACAGTTCATCCTGGGTAACAATACAGCTGGACCACAGGGTGGGAGTGATGCCTACTATGGTTAAAAAGTCACTGGAGCATCAAACAAATGAGGTTTTGCAGGCAGCATAACTTGGGATAACAAAGCCACAAGTTGAGACAGGAGGATAAATCATAGAGTAAAGATAAAGAGGTTGAAGTTCAATTATCAGAAACCATTTCTGACCAGAAAGTTGACAATGAGCAAGAGAAGGTGCAGAATGAAACAGATATCTTTAGTTCAGACAGACTGGCTGAACTACAACAGAAATATGTAGAGATAAAGCAATTGTACGAGAAAACATACACAGAATAAAAATCTGGTTAGATATTGGAGTTAATATGTAAAATGATGTGTTAATGAAGAACTGGAGACCTTTACATATTCAGGCAGATGAAATGGACAGAAGTTCATCAAATTGTACTGTAGGGAGGGGGGTGTGGTTATAGAAAGGAGGTGTTGCGGGTAGCGCGTGAGGTAGCAGTAGCAGGTAACTTAGGAGTAAGGAGAACTCGAGCTAAAATACAAAATCACGATTGCCCACAGAAATCCAATCAGATCAAGGGTGACATTGTGGTTAACACTGCTGCCTCACAGCGCCCAGCACTGCTGCCTCACAGTCCCAAGGACTCAGTTTCAATTCCAGCCTCAGCTAACTGTCTGTGTGGAGTTTGTACATTTTTCCCTTGTCTGCTTGGGTTTCCTCCCACACTCCAAAGATGTGCAGGCCATGCTAAATTGCCCCTTAATATCAGGGGAATTAGAAGGGTAAATATGTGGTGGTACAGGGATAAGGCCTGGGTGGGACTGTTGTTGGTGCAGGTTTGAAGGACCGAATGGCCTCCTTCTGCAGTGTAGGGATTCTATGGTCCAATTTTATATCAAAGTTATTCAAGGAAGTTATAGATAGTTCAGGAGTAAAGAAATTTAAATCAAAAGCGTATCATCCAGAATTGCAGAGACCATTCGCATGGAGGCATCAAACTTTAAATACCATGTTGAGGGTTTTTGTCAAAATTATCCAGAGGTTAGGATAAAGGAATTCCATTTGAACATTCTACAATTAGGGCTGCACCTAATGAATTTACAAAATTCAGTCCATTTGAATTAATTTTTGATCATGAGGTAAGAGGACACTTAAATTAATCAAGGAGAAGTTGGTAAGTCAGTGTTCTGAGACAACATTATTGGACTATGTGTCAAACTTTAGAGAAAGAATAACTAGGGCTGGTGAGTTGACTGGACAACATTTAAAAATGGTACAGCATATGATGAAAAGAAGCAGATAAGAAATCAAAAATTCCTAGTTTTGCTAGCGGGGATAATGTATTAGTATTATTACCAGTGGTAGGTGGACCTTTAAAAGCAAGATTTGGTAGGCCTTATCAAATTGAAAGAAAATTGAGTGAGGTAAATTATTTGATAAGATCACCAGATAGAAGGAAAACTTGAACATGCCATGTTAATACACTCAAACTGTATTTTGGTAAGGAAGGAAAGCAGAAGGTGGATGTGTTTGTTGTTACAACTCAGAATGAAGAAACAAATCCAGATGATTCTGAAATTGACGTTCCTCAAATTAGTTCAGACAATGAGGAAGTAATCAGAAATTAGAATAAATCATTTAATTATCTTCCAGAGGAAAATGAAAATGACCCAAAAGAGTTATTATAATCACAAGGAATAAATTGGGAAGTCGTAAAATAATTGTGCATGATGTAGATGTAGGAAATGCTGTTCCAATTAAGCAACATCCATATGGACTTAATCCACAAAGTTGGCAAAGGTTGAAAAAGAAATTGAAAGCATGCTTAAAAATGACTTAACTGAAGTGAATTGCAGTGAGTGCAGTTCACCGATATTGATGGTACCAAAAACAGACTGTCGCCAACAATTGTGTGTGGATTATAAAAAAGTCAATACAATTATGAAATCAGATTCATTATCTATTTCTCAATTGAAAGACTACATCGAGAAGGTGAGACTAGCAAATTTCATTTCTAAATTTAACTTACTTAAAGGATACTGACAAGTACTTTCATCTGAAAGAGCGAAGGAGATTTCGGCTGATGTGAGATCAAATGGTATGTGCGAGTTCAAAGTCATGCTGTTTGGAATGAAGAATGCATCAGCAACATTCCAAACATTAACCAATAAGGTCATTTCTGGACTTGTGCAGTGTACATTGATGATCTGAGATTTTTAGTCAGTCACAGAATGAATTTTTGGAACAGCTAAAGGAATTGTTCAGTTGACTCCAGGAGGTGACCTTGGTGGTAAACTTGGCTAAGAATGAGTTTACAAAAGCCCAAGTCACATTCATAGGCCATACAACTGAACATGGACAGATGGCCCCCACAAAATGTGAATACAAACGTTATTTGGGAGTTCCCGATACCGTTGATGATAAGGGAAGTATTGTGATTCCTGGGTCTGAATGGTGTTTACAGGAAATTTGTGCCAAATTTTATCAGTGTGATTGCTCCATTGACCACCCTGCTGAAAAAACACAGAAAAATTCAGTGGATGGTTGAGTATCAGAAGGCATTTGATCGTCTGAAAGCTGTGTTAACCACCATACCTGTGTTGGCAACACCAAATCATGCAAAACCATTCAGGGTAGCCACTGATGTAAGTGATGTGGATAATGGTACTGTACCGGTACAGGAAGATGACAAAAGCATCGAAAGGCCTATTGAGTAATTTTCCTGAAAACTAAATAGTCATCAAAAGACCATTGAGAAAGGGACTTTGAAGTTGGTGTTGGCATTGCAACATTTTAAGATTTATTTTGCTAGCAATTCATCACACATGATTGTTTACTCTGATCATAATCCTTTGCATTTTTTGGATAAATTTAAAGATGAGAATGCAAGACTAGATGGAGTTTACTATGGCAGCCATTTAATTTGAAAATGATACGTTTGGCAGCAAGAGAGAACATAATTGCCAATGTTTTATCAAGACTTTGATTAAAGAAGCTGGAATATTCAATGTTGGGAGAATGACTGCACTGGTTCACACTACTATTAGATTTGCATGTTTAGATTTAAGAAAATGGACATACATATTATAGAGTATTAATACTGTGAAACTAGAGGTTTAGAAAAATGAAGCCATCTTTTCATATTGTTCGTTCTTTTAATTAAGGGGGAAGGTATGATGATACTGCGCCTTTAAGCAATTATTTACAGCATGTTTCTTGTAAGGGGTAAGATAAAATTCAGCTGTATTACATGGTGGCGATTTGTCTGCACCAAGCATTTCACATGCTGAGAATGCTGACTAAAGACTGATTTTAGCTAGGGATGTGTTGTTTTAATTCGAGTGAATGCATTTTTATTTATTTTGGTTTTTCTCATGGGGTTTCAGAGTAGATTGATTAGATTGATTAACAGAGGCAGAGTCATGTGAATAGCAGAGTTAAGTTTGCAAAATCAAACATAACAAAGCTATAGATAAGAGTTTCAGCAGCAGATGAACTGAGATAGGGATAGTCGGTGTTCAATAATCAGCCTTTAGTAAAACAGATCACTGCTGACAATGGATGGTACATGCTCTTGCACAAGGTAAAAATATCATCCACAGTGATTTTCTTTACATCAAAGACCTTGGCCAGAATGTTACAGTCAGTGGGACTTTCCCATCCAGTTTATTTTATATTGAATCAGTCAGTTTCTGTCTGGTTCTGAAAGAAGCAAGGGGCATCATTCTTTCTCGCACACTCTCTAGAGGCTGCTATTTTGGGGCTGTGAGAGAACAGGGGTTTTTCTCTCTCCCTCTCTCTCTCTCTCCACATGTGTTCAAAACTGTTAACAAGTACAAGCACGTAAGCTTGGGAGATTGCTAACTGATTTTGAAGAAGAGTTTAAGTCTATAAGACGAATATTCTTTGAACTAGAATCAATAGAAGAAGTTTAGCAGTTAAAAATTGTATCTTGTCATATTTAAGTATTTCAATTGATAAACGTTGAGCTAATTTGTTATACTTAAGCTGAACTGATCTTAAAGTTTGTTTTGATAAAAGCTTCCAAGTGTGTCAATAGAATCACATCTGGAATGAAATACCTTATTCTCACACTAATGCCAAAATAAATAAACTGTTGAGGTCCAATCAGGCTTCATAACATACTTTAGGGTTTCTGCTCTGGTACCCTAACATTATTCTTTCAAAATGTTCACATTGTGGAGCACGATATCTCAAACTTGATACCCGTTCAACTGAGGACTACAGGACTCTTCCAGAATGGTCTGAGCAGCAAATGCATTGGTCAAGAACTCCAGTGGCATTCTCTGTAATGTTCCTTGTGCCAGAAGGGTTCCCATTGTAGACCTTTGCATATTTGCATGGGTTCTGGATAGGAATCTTGAGCTAAATCATGACTCAATAACCCTTGTTGCCAAGTAGCCAGTTTTTGACTTGTCGTGTTGGGTTAAATTCAGCTGCCAGGATAATAATTCATCTGCACATTAAGGGAACAGGATTCCTTTCAGTTCATGAAACTGGGCAAGGGGCACATAAAGAACCATGCATGCAATCAGTGACATCTGTATGGCATGGAAGACCATGTAATCACTTACTCTTGTACTCACCGCACCTTCTTGGTTGTAACACAACATAATGAAATAAGCTGTCTGTGTGCCAAGAGCCTCAAAGCTTTCCTTATCATTAGCACACTGCAAATTATTTCCAGCTGCAGTCTGCAACAATTATGATGCAAAGTTTAAAAGCCACATGCCCACAGGCAATGGGGATTTGCCTTATTTTAAGGCTGCATTTGTATCTACAACAGTTGGCAGATTTTAATCATAAACACTTTAGTGAACCAAAGACATCTCAAGCATTAGTCTTCCCTGAAGTTGAGATAAGAGAATGTTATCAAAAAATCCTCAGTGGATGTCGCCTCTGCAGACGGGGTGGTCACATGTACATGAGGATGATGTTGTCAGAGCAAGTAACATGTCAGTAGCACGTGAATTCCACCACCATCGCCCATGCCCCCCCCCACCTCCCAGCATGGGAAGACACACAGCATTTAAGAGCTGCTAAGATCACTGAATAAGAACAAAAGACAGATGGGCTGATGTGAGGATGGGGATAAGGTTTTCATTCAAGTAATACATGTATGGGATTTTTTTCAAAAAAGTGTTTAAAGATGGAGGGAGAAGATCATAATCTAAAGTTGCAAAATGCAACATTGAGTCCTACAAAGTGCCCAACTGGAAGATGGGCATTGCTCCTCCAGATTTCAAGGGAAGATGCCGCAGGAAAGGAATGGGGAGCTGGGCGTGATAGAGGAATAGCCCAGCCTGTCATGGGGGTAGTGGTCCCATGGAATCCTGACAAGGAAATTAGAGGAAGATGTGTTTCATGTTAATATCACGATGGAGTTGGCGAAAATGGTGGGGGATGATTCTTTGATTACAGTGGGGCGGAAAGTGAAGAGAACGGAGAACCCTATCATGGTTGTGGGAGGAACTGTCCCATGCCTTCCAATACTACCACTTTACCTCCTCCCTCTTTACCAATCAAGGCTCGCTATACTCTTTAGGTTAAGCAGCTTGCACTTGCACTTCCTTCAATTTGGTCTATTGTATTTGCTGCTCCCAATGCAGTCTCCTCTACGCTGGGGAAACTAAATGCAGACCTGTGACTCCTTTGCAGAACACCTTCACCCAGTCCACAAGCATGATTCCAACCTTTTAAGGACAGCAAGCAATTGGCACTGGCCATCCTGAGAGTCGGTGCGTAATGTGATACTGCTAACTCTTGGGAGCCCACTGCCATTTAAGGCTCAATTCAGCATTGATTGGCAGTGGGTGGGACTTCCACCTGAACTTGAAAGGAAGCCCCCACCTCTGAGAGCTGTTAGACAATTAGATTGGCCAATAGGTTGCAACACAATGCAGTGGCCAGAAGCGAGATCAAAATTCTATTGAACAACACTGATCTAAACAAAAAGCTCCTCAATCCTTAAAGCCTTAAAAACCCAGTTCCCAAATTCACTCAAAGGGTGGTGAATCTCTGGAATTCTCTGCCCGTTGAAGTGGTGGAGGCTGCCTCACTAAATATTTTTAAGACGTGGGTTGATGGGTTTTTGATAAGCGAGGGGATTAAGGGTTTTGGGGAGAGGGCGGGAATGTGGAACTGAGCCACAACAGATCAGCCATGATCTTATTGAATGGCGGGGCAGGCTCGAAGGGCTGGATGGCCTGCTCCTGCTCCTATTTCTTATGTTCTTATAACAGAGCATAACAGAGGTTAGCGCTGCTGCCTCACAGCACCAGGGATCCGGGTTCAATTCCCGGCTTGGGTCACTGTTTATGCAGAGTCGGCACGTTCTCCCCGTGTCTGCGTGGATTTCCTCCAGGCACTCCTGTTTCCTCCGATAGTCCGAAAGACATGCTGGTTAGGCCATGCTAAATTCTCCCTCAGTGTACCCGAACAACTGCTAGAGTGTGGCAACATGGGGATTTTCAGAATAACTTCATAGCACTGTTAATGTAAGCCTACTTGTGACACCAATAAATAAACTTTGCAATAAATTCTAAATAAGAAATCATCCATGTGCATTATGAATATGCCTGAAAGTTTTCCTTTATGATAGCAATAACAGTTTGCAGGATTAAAGCAAATTACTGAAGATACTAGAATCAGAAACAAAAACAAAAAAACTCTTTGCAGGATTTGCTTTTAGTTAAGCACAATGTACTATAAGCAAAACAGGTCTCACAGAAAGTTACCACACCTTAGAAGCATCATTCAGGTCAAAGACAAAATTGTTTAGTTTCCATAGTTTCTCTTCTGCATTTACTATCTCTGAGTAATTTCAGAAACATTTCTTTTTGACAAGTACAACCCTGCAGAAATGTGTTTTTTTGTTGATTGATTGACATTCCCAAACAAAATAAAACTTTTATAAGAATCTAACATTTCTTAAAGAGTGACACCCAGTCACTCTTTAAAATCCCTAGCAATTTCCCTTGACTTAGCCTTGAATCTTATCTGCATGGACTTTTTCAGTACAAATTCACCTATGTGACTAAGCTAGTGGCCCCTTCTCCAGTACGTCACTATAAATTCCAAACTCTCAAATATCTAATTATCTGTATTTTGCCTCTCTCATTAGTTTATCTGCAAGTTTATTGACAGCCACCAAACCTCACAATCATGACGACTCCTGCGTCTCGTTCTGAAGCCTTTATTTCTTTGTGTAATCGCTTCAAGCAGTTTTGTGCAATTTCACGTATGTCAGGATTAATACGTCTCCTTCTTGCACTAATGGTGGCTCTTTTCCCAGTACATGGTTGCTTTCTGATTCAAGAGTCACTTCTAACCTTACTAGCAGAACCTGCATAGCACTTTTATATTATCCATTCTTGCATCTGTTAAGAACCCCAGTATTGTTAAATGCAATGGTATCCCAAAACTCAGAAGGGTAACTTGGAACGCTGGTCCTTAAGTGGTATATATTTTCAATTTGGAATAATGGGAGGAAAGACATGAAAACCAGGGAGGATCAGACAAGTCTTGCTGTCATCAATTAATGAACAATATTTATCAAATTAAAAAAAATCACAAGAAATACAATAATACACTACAATAGTATAGTTAACCGCAATAATTACTTCACACAGATAGTATCTCATCAAGTTAACCACTGTTGCCAACTACGTATGTTTTGTGAACTTTGAAATATGCACCTTTTTCCAAACAACATCCAGTATTAAATAGCTCCATGAGCCAAATCCAGCATATAGTTACCACCCGTAAGTTTGCTTTCAGCCTGGGAAAATCTTTGTTCACTTCAGCACAACATCTCTTCTCTTTTGAGATTTTAACGCAGCAGCTTTTGGCAACAACTTGTTTCTGGGAGGACTTGATTTCTTTAGCTGGGAATGGCTATGGTGGTAATTGCCCTTCTCTGTCTCTATTCAGTTATCCTGTCAGAAATATGCAGTTTCCCTGCTTTGATGCTACCCTATCAAGATAACCCCATGAAACAGGCTTTTAGCATATAGGTACAAATTATTTCTTTTTCTCTCCACTTTGAACTCATCTCTTTTACAGTTCTAACACCTATTTTTAGATACCATTATTCACCCCCCAATCACATAGGTAAACATTTGTTTTCCTTAAGCGATGTTAATTCACATATCAAAAACACCCCTTCAGACAGCTGCATTCATCAGTCCCCCTTTTTTCCAATTCTCTATTTTATCTCAATTTTATTTTTAATCTTGATTGTACTCAATTTTTGAATCTTCCTTTCACACCAGTATCTGGATACACCCTATTTTGCTAGTTTATGGGCCTTGTTTTTGGCCATCCTGATCATTCAGCCAATATTTAAACATGCTAGCAGCATTTCCTGTGCATCTCACAGTTGTTACATCCTTCCCTTTTGGCTAAGATCTAGTATCGATGTGCTGCACTTGTTTGAAGACATGAGGTTACATGAAGGCTTCATTTGAAACAATTTCTTAAAGCAATATCTCGACCTTTTGGCTAAGATGCAAATGAGATCAAGCCTTGGAGAAGGTGCAATGCCTGCTCCAGTCAGTTTGGATCTTGTAGATCAAGCCCAAGACAGGAAATGAGAGGCCTGTCTTGTCAGCTTGGATCTGGAATGCCTCATTTGTCGAGACTCTGAATTGGACTTTGATTGGAGTGAATTGAATATATAAACAAAAAAAAAGTTATTGATCCTTCCATCAGTTGACACCTTTGGAATAGATGTTCCCCACTCTGGGCAACTTACATAAGAACATAAGAACATAAGAAATAGGAGCAGGAGTAGGCCATCTAGCCCTTCGAGCCTGTCCCGCCATTCAATAAGATCATGGCTGATCTGTCATGGCTCAGTTCCACGTTCCCGCCCTCTCCCCACAACCCTTAATCCCCTCTCTTATCAAAAACCCATCAACCCGCATCCTAAAAATATTTAGCGAGGTAGCCTCCACCACTTCAACGGGCAGAGACTTCCAGAGATTCACCACCCTTTGAGTGAAGAAGTTCCTCCTCAACTCCGTTCTAAACCGCCCCCCCTTTATCTTGAGGCTGTGCCCCCTAGTCCTACTATCCTTTCTGAGCGGGAAGAGTCTCTCCACCTCTATCCTATCCATCCCATTCATCATCTTATACGTCTCAATGAGATCTCCCCTCATTCTTCTAAACTCTAACGAGTACAAGCCTAATTTATTCAGCCTCTCCTCATAGCTCAACCCCCTCAACTCCTGCATCAGCCTAGTAAACCTCCTCTGCACTCCCTCCAAGGCCAAAATATCCTTGCGTAAGTACGGCGCCCAAAACTGCACACAGTACTCCAGCTGCGGCCTCACCAATGCCCTATACAGCCGCTGCAAGACCTCCCTACTTTTATATTCAATCCCCCTCGCTATGAAGGCCAGCATCCCATTCGCCTTCCTGACCACCTGCTGCACCTGCAAGCTGGGTTTTTGCGACTCATGCATAAGGACCCCGAGGTGCCTCTGCACCGTCGCCTGCTGCAGTTTTTTGCCACTTAAGTAATAGTCCTTCCTACCATTGTTCCTACCAAAGTGGACCACCTCGCATTTGCCAACATTAAATTCCATTTGCCATTTCCTGGCCCATTCGCCCAGCCTATCTAGATCCTTCTGCAGACTCTCTACACCCTCCGCACAATTTGCCGTTCCACCAATCTTGGTGTCATCAGCAAATTTCGACACCCTACACTCGGTTCCCTCCTCCAGATCATCTATTTGGATATGATAATACAGACCTGTGCATCATGATCACTCACAGTCCCACTATCCAGTCTTTGATCCACCATATTCTGTTCGTCAGAATCTTCATTACAAAATACATGAGTGCTTAAGGTACAAAGCACTTCATTTACTTCTATCAGCTGCTCGGAGTCCAAGATTTTCTAGTTACTCATGTGGAATGAACCTTAATAGTTTCATTGCCATGTTTTACAAGTACTCTCTTACTACCATGACCTTACTAGGGACTCCCCCTTCTCCGTGATCCTCTCTTTTATAGCATTCCAAATTCCCCAAATTAAATTCTGTCTCAGATGTTCTTATATGATGCCTGAGTTTTATGAACTTTCTCCAATATGTTAGAATACTTGAGGAAATCCTGGCCTCCCAGCATGTAAACCATTCAAATAAATCTGATGAATGATTAAACAATGGAAATCCAGAGGCTGCTGCTATCGTACTTACGCAAGGATATTTTGGCCTTGGAGGGAGTGCAGAGGAGGTTTACTAGGCTGATGCTGGAGTTGAGGGGGTTGAGCTATGAGGAGAGGCTGAGTAAATTAGGCTTGTACTCGTTAGAGTTTAGAAGAATGAGGGGAGATCTCATTGAGACGTATAAGATGATGAATGGGATGGATAGGATAGAGGTGGAGAGACTCTTCCCGCTCAGAAAGGACAGTAGGACTAGGGGGCACAGCCTCAAGATAAAGGGGGGGCGGTTTAGAACGGAGTTGAGGAGGAACTTCTTCACTCAAAGGGTGGTGAATCTCTGGAAGTCTCTGCCCGTTGAAGTGGTGGAGGCTACCTCGCTAAATATTTTTAAGATGCGGGTTGATGGGTTTTTGATAAGAGAGGGGATTAACAGTTATGGGGAGAGGGCGGGAATGTGGAACTGAGCCACGACAGATCAGCCATGATCTTATTGAATGGCGGGGCAGGCTCGAAGGGCTAGATGGCCTACTCCTGCTCCTATTTCTTATGTTCTTATCAGTGTTTCCCAGCTGTTTCACACAGTGCACTGTCCTCACTGATGGAAATTAATTAGAAATCACTGAATTGATGTCAACTTTCATTATTCTTTCTGTGAAACTCCTTAAAAGGTATATCTTGTGAATGAAGTGTAACTGGCCTTTTATAGCATGGTAAGTCATAAATACTGCTGGGCAATCTCTCTAGCCCTGACAAACTGATTTTAAATTTGTGGAATATCAATTTCCCAATTCCTTTATCCTAAATAATCTATAGATTTTAAAATAATTTCATTAAATTTTGATATTTCTGCTTCTATTTTAATTCTTTGTATTTCCCAATCTTGCGGGGGGAGGGGTGATTCTCCCAAAAATGCTGAATTGGTGGGAAAACTGGTCTGGGTCACAACGGTTTTTTAAGTGCAACTTTAGGTCCAATGCAGAGGTCAGAATCGTGAATATTTTGGGACCTATTTGCACCAAAGAGCCTGAAATCAACAGTATGAGCAGGAACCCAAGCATGCGCACATCGCTGAGAGATTTCTGAAAAGACCTCCCAGCAAATAGATCACTGCAATCCAACCCCCACATACATCACTGGCTTCCACAATCACCCCACAGACATCGCTGGCCTCACTGCGAGCCCCCTCAACCACCCCCCCCCACAACATATCACTGGCCTCATCGCTGGCCCCCACAATCCCCCCACAGACATCGCTGCCCCCCCCACCCCCATACAGACATTGTTCCAACTCCCCCCAAATCCCCCCCAACACACAGACCTGGCTGCCCATTCATCCCATGCCGCATGGTTGCCGATAACCCATCTCTCCATCCCTTGAACATGCTGTCATCAATGCTGCCCTGCAGAGAACTTACATTGTGCTGACATGCAGAACACCATCTTGCAATTGAATGGGAATCTTGAGTATTGGAACCACCCCCCCCACCCCCACCAGATACAGCAACTCATCAATTAGGAGCCCTGAGTATTGAACCTCCTTGGACACAGCAGCCTATTGAGTGGCAGCCTATCAGCACCCCGAGGGAATGCTGAATGCAGTTTTCAAAATTTCACACAAGTATTTATTACCAACAAGCCCTTGGCTGGCCACACTCACCGCACCTGCACTCCTCTGATAAACCAGAGCTGTATGTAAGTTATAGGAATGGACACACAGCTAGTCATGTCACAAAGCTGTCTGCATGCAAACCTGCACCCAGATTCACAGAGGCCGACCAGCAGCACTTGCTAGATGCGGTGGAGGAGAGGCATGAGCAGATTTTCCCCAGCCAGGCCCTTACCCAAGGGGTGCACCTGCCATGGCATTGTGGAAGGAAGTGACAGAAGTGGTGAATGTCAGGAGCCTGGCACTGTACTCTGACTGGTGTGTTGGAAAGAAACCTTCTTCGAGCAGCAAGAATGAGTGAGCATCCTAATTGGAACTCTGCACATGCTTGTCACGGATCTCAAACCCTGCTTAGACACCTGAAAGGCATGCGTAAAGTTACTCTTCCCCCAGGAACAGAATTTAACCCCTTCCCCTCATCCCTCAACGAGCACCCTTCAGTGGTGACCACTTTCCCCAAAACTGCCAACACAATGCCTGAGACAGAGGCATGCATTACACACCATGCACTGCAATATATTAAGCTTGCAATTCACCTTAGGTTCCCACAGGAAAAGAACGTTCACAATATATGTGAAACGACACAGACTGGCGGTGGTGTGCCTGACTTGCAGCAGCTGACCAGCATCAAGGAGCAAGCCATGGAGCTGGCATGGGTTGATGGGCCTTCCCAATGGATCACCGACAGCCAGGTTGGCGTCCAGCACGCAAGTGAGCAGAAGCGCACCCTCAATCTGGGATCTCCTCGAAGTAAGTGCAATGCAGCATAAAATGTTTTGCCTCCCTTCTCCTAATGTGTGTTCTTTTTTGCAGCTCTACACCCAGAAGAACCCGGCCCTTCGGGTGTTCCCGCCATCCCTGCTGCTCTGGAGCAAACTGTCCACGACCCCCCTGGATGTCACCTCGGAGGGAGGCAGTGGGGAATCCTCAAGGCCAGCACTACTGAAGTGGCAGCAGCACGTACCACACAACCCACCAACACAGAGACTATCAACTATGGTGGGTACCTTTAGTGTTGAAGCTGCTGGGTCACAAACTGATGAGAATATCACGGACACTAATGCACATCAAGTGGAGGCGGGCAATCCCAGGGCTCAGGCACATGGAGGTCTGGCAGAGGCCAGGTTCAGCTGTCCCCAAGCCAGCTGCCGGGCCTCAAGGTATGTTCTTCCCAAAGCTGGTAGAGGTGCATCAGGGAACCCGGGGAGTTGTAGAAGGACTGTCAGCAACCATGCTGCAACTGCAAGGCTGTTTAGGGAATCCAACAGAGTGCTGTTGCAGGAGGTGGTGCCAACACAGCATGTAAACCAGGCCAACACTGCAGGGGTGGCGACCGCAGTGAAAAGTCTAGCTCAAGGGTCTGTTCTCATGAGTGACAGGGTCCAGGCCAGCCTGGAGACACAACAGGCCAGGGGTGAGTGTGTTTCCGGCATCTAGAGGGCACAGCGTTCGATGGCCATGGGAACTGGGGGCATGTGGGAGACACTGCTGGTCATGGCTGAGACTCTCACTGGCATTCTGGAGACAAGATGTGGAGATGCTGGCGTTGGACTGGGGTAAACAGAGTAAAAAGTCTCACAAGACCAGGTTAAAGTCCAACAGGTTTATTTGGTAACAATCACCATTAGCTTTCGGAGCGCTGCTCCTTCCTCACCTGGCGAAGGAGCAGTGCTCCGAAAGCTTGAGGCGTTCGTTATCAAATAAACCTGTTGGACTTTAACCTGGTCTTGTGAGACTTTTTACTGTATTCTGGAGACACAGCAGGCCTTGGCTACGAGCCACGACAACTTAGCACAGGCTCAGAGGGCTACTGCTAAGGGGCTCCAGAGCCTGGCTCGCTCATAGAATGCTGCAGCAGAGGGGATACAGAGCTTGGCCCAGTCTCACCTGATGAAGGGGCGAAGCCCCGAAAGCTAGTGGCGTTTGCTACCAAATAAACCTGTTGGACTTGAACTTGGAGTTGTGAGGCTTCTTACCCAGACTCAGAGGGCCAGGGCTGGGGGATCACAGATCAAGGGGCTGACACATCTAGGCCTCCAGGCCTGGCGGGGCCAGATAATGTTGGAGCTTCTGGAACTTGGTCCAGCTACTCTGGCATCCCATAGAGTGTCCCCAGGGTCTCTGGGCACCCCAAGGGAGGAGGAAGGGCTTGAGCCCATGCGGGCCTTCTATCCAGGAGATCCTGGACGTTCTCCCCTTCCTCACATCGGGGTATCTCATCAGGGCCAGCGAGATGAACAGGGTGGCACCGAAACAATGCCATCCGTAAGTCAGCTGGGGCCCTCCAGGTCGCGACCACCCAGGGCATCACAGACAACAGGATGTGCATCATAGCTGGACATCTCCACCTTCTGGGGTAGCACCCAGAAGAAGCAGTAGACTGCACAAAGTAAGAAGGTTGTAGTTCACTAAGAGAGCATGGGTGAAGGTCACCAGTAGTCAGGGTTTATTAATCAATTATGTCAAGAACACAATAAACTGTTAATTGCACCTCACAGCTGTGATTAATGTGCCTCTAATTCTCCCCCCACCATCCCCCCTCCTCCTTGCCACAGGACTGAATGATACCCATTCCCATGCATAGAGGTGCTGTTTGTTGTGCCTTGCGAAACTCAACCACATGTTACAGAGTGCCTGCCATACCTTCCCCAACATTCACCAGACTCTTGGTGCAAGTGTCCCCCCACCATACCCCTGCCTGCTGGCCAAAAAACATGTGTCCCCAACCCTTACAGCTATGTGGGCCGGGGTGTCAGCGTGCATTCAGAGTACAAGTAGGGGTCAGATTTGAGTTGCGCCAAGGACAGGATCCCAGTGTGCACAACAGCAAGTCATCATCATCCTGCAGCCTTCAACCAAGAGTCGCAACACTGCCAGCCCAGGCACATTAACAAGTTCAGATATTTCTGGGGAATAGGGTGATGGGATGACAGAGGCTGGGGAAGGGTGATGTGGTGGTTTGAGGGCACAAGTCGGTTTGGAGGGGGAATAGCGGCTGCACTTGCTCCTGGGATATGATGGATGTGTGCTGGTTACAGCTCCCTCATTCACAGCGCCAGTTAAGTTGAAGCAGGCTACAATCAAGTTGTTCCTCGCTGCCCTTTCCTGTTGGACACCTGCCATCACCGCCCGCCCTTTCTCCTCCAGTTCTTCATATGATGAGACATTCACCTCCCTCCTTCGCCACCTTCTGCTCTAGCTGGTCTCCCCACTGCTGGGCAATATTGTGCAAAGTGCAGCAAAGAATGATGATGCATGAAGCAGGCAGAGGGTCATACTGGCCCCCCACCGAGAGCTGTCCAAGCAGCAGAACTGCATTTTGAGCAGGCCGATGCACCACTCTGCGATGGACTGGTAGCTGCATGGGTCTCGTTGTAGCAGGTCTCTGCTTCGGCCTTGGGCCTCCGCACAGGCATCATCAGCCATGACCTTAGTAAGAAACCTTGTCACCCAGTAGCCAACCCAGGAGCCTGGGTTGGTCTCCATAGACCCCAGGGATGTCCGTCTGCCTGAGGACAAAGCTGTCAAGGACACTCCCTGGATGGTGTGCATCGACCTGCATGATCTTCATTGGATGGTCGCAAACAATTTGGACATTCAGGGAGTGGGACCCCTTCCTGTTCACAAATTGCTGCAGTCCTGCATGTTGGACCTGCAAGACAATGTGTGTCCCATCCACTGCTCTCTGGACATTGATAATCCCAGCAATGGAAGCGAAGCCAAGAGCCTGGGCCTCTTGCTGTGCATGGCCCACATTGAAATTTATGTAATGCCCTGCTTGGGCATACAAGGCATCTGTGACCTGCCACACATATCTAAGCTTTGGAGGCCTAGGAGATCCCAATTCGGTTGCCACTGGGTGCCTGAAATGAGCCGGAGGCATAAAAATTAAGGACAGCCGTAACCTTCATGTCAAGAGGTAGTGGAAGGCAGCCCCTCCCCTGAGGTGCCAGGAGTGCGAGCACCTCGCTAAGGTGTCACACCAGGGTTTTGGACAGCTGCAGCCTGCGACGGCACATCTCCTCTGAAAGCCTCGAATAAATTGCGGGTTCTGTACTGCTTTGGCCTCGGAACCCTCCGCCTTCAATAACCCTCTCAGGAGCCTGCTCACCCATCTCCTGGCCCTCAACGGCAGCCCCCTGCTCTCCTTCCTAAGGGACTGATAGTGGCTGCTCCTGCAATGGTCTTTCCATGCCCGCCACATCCTGAGCCACTTCTGCCTCCTCCGCCCCTGCTGCCACCATCATGGCCAATTCCAAATCGAGCAAACCAAGATCCATCTGCATAGTGGGGTTTGGAAAGAGCATAGAATGTTGGATTATTATCATTGGCTGCATAGACTCAGCATCACCCCAATCCCTCACTTGGGCCAGTGTCCCCACTTGTGGGTGCTGGTAACACTACACAATATGGAGATCCTGGCGTTGGACTTGGGTGAGCACAGTAAGAAGTCTCACAACACCAGGTTAAAGTCCAACAGGTTATTTGGCAGCGCTAGCTTTCGGAGCCTCAAGCTCCTTCACGCTACACAATCCATGGTGCCATGTGTGACCCGATTAGGGTTGTGTGAGATTCCATCATGATAAATGCTGGCACAGATTATGTAGGTCGGTGTGCAGCCGTGGGCAATGCACATCCTTGAGCCATTGCTATCTGTACAATTGCAGCATCTGTTACAGGCATGTGTTTCTGATCCATGACACAGGGTAGGGGCAGACTGCAAATCAGTACAGATGTGTACCCAGTGACAGTAGAATCCATGTAGTCCATGTCTGAACCTTTGCACCCCGGCCTGGAGCAGCAGAACATAAGAAATAAGAAATAGGAGCAGAAGTAGGCCAACTAGCCCTTCGAGCCTGCCCCGCCATTCAATAAGATCATGGCTGATCTGTCTTGGCTCAGTTCCACTTTCCCGCCCTCTCCCCATAACCCTTAATCCCCTCTCTTATCAAAAACCCATCAAACCGCGTCTTAAAAATATTTAGCGAGGTAGCCTCCACCACTTCAACGGGCAGAGACTTCCAGAGATTCACCACCCTTTGAGTGAAGAAGTTCCTCCTCAACTCCGTTCTAAACCGCCCCCCCTTTATCTTGAGGCTGTGCCCCCTAGTCCTACTATCCTTTCTGAGCGGGAAGAGTCTCTCCACCTCTATCCTATCCATCCCATTCATCATCTTATACGTCTCAATGAGATCTCCCCTCATTCTTCTAAACTCTAACGAGTACAAGCCTAATTTATTCAGCCTCTCCTCATAGCTCAACCCCCTCAACTCCGGCATCAGCTTAGTAAACCTCCTCTGCACTCCCTCCAAGGCCAAAATATCCTTGCGTAAGTACGGCGCCCAAAACTGCACACAGTACTCCAGCTGCGGCCTCACCAATGCCCTATACAGCCGCAGCAAGACCTCCCTACTTTTATATTCAATCCCCCTCGCGATGAAGGCCAGCACCCCATTCGCCTTCCTGACCACCTGCTGCACCTGCAAGCTGGGTTTTTGCGACTCATGCACAAGGACCCCGAGGTCCCTCTGCACCGTGGCCTGCTGCAGTTTTTCTCCACGTAAGTAATAATCCTTCCTACCATTATTCCTACCAAAGTGGACCACCTTGCACTTGCCAACATTAAATTCCATTTGCCATTTCCTGGCCCATTCGCCCAGCCTATCTAGATTCTTCTGCAGACTCTCCACACCCTCCGCACAATTTGCCGTTCAACCAATAGGCCTCAGTCAGCACATGGTGCACTCCTCCCACATCCCGGAACACCAGCACTTAGTCGAGTCCCTGACCACACTCCGTGGCAAGACAAAGTGTCCTGTGAGCAGGATTCCTTGATGGGGCCTCCCACAGAACTGCAGCAATGTCCTGGGGGGGAAGGGTGAGCAGGACTCCTTGATGGGGCCTCCCATACTGAGCTACAGCTCTGCCCTGAAGGGGAGGGGTAAGCAGGACTCCTTAATGGGGCCTCCCACAGAACTGCAGCAACGTCCTGGGGGGAAGAGTAAGCAGGACTCCTTGATACCTTGACAGGGCCTCCCATACTGAGCGCTGTGAAAATAGAAGCACCCCCCCCCCCTTCCAGGTATCACTAGTCCATGGGCCAGCATCTGAGGATAGTAAGAAGAAGTCCACCAGGCATCTCCAGGGCCTGCCTGCAACATTCCCTGCACTCCACTAGCAGCACTTACCTCTCACGCCAGTTCAAGGCTGCTATGCCAGGTTGAGACTTTTATATACCTACTCTGATTCACGCCAAAGTGACATCACATCAAAGAGGTGGGAGATGCAAACATGAGATTGCATTTCGATCCAGATAATGGCATGCTAAGGTATTGAAAGTAATGCAAATCAGCGGCATGCTAGTTTTCTGTGCGGTCCTGGTGGTGCCATTTTTTTCCTGGTTGGGAGGTGCTCGCGGGCTGTAAACACTTGTGGGAACCTGCAAAATGGCCAACACGCGCATCTCCCAACCCGATCCACATGAAAATTTGTGGGTAGCGATGGGAGAATTGCCCCCTTGATTTCATTTTCTACAAAAATATAAAAAGTTAATGGCGAGACTTGTTTGTTATTTTCTGGTTTGCTGTCCATGAAACCTTCAATGTTGGGCTGGATTTTCATCTTGGAGATAGGAATCATGAATCGGACCATTTCCCAATGTCATGATTCCGCTTCTTGCCCAACAGTGCCAACCAACTATCGTCATGGTGGGATGCAGAGCCAGACTGGAGTCAGGGCTGCTGCCTCTAGAAGCAGGCAAAGGGCAGAAACGGATGTGGACAGGTTAATAGGCCCGTCTCCAGTCAATGGGACATTAGCCCAGTTCCATAAGTGACTGAGACCCTTTAACCCTCACTCCCCCAAACCCCTCAAATTCTCCCTCACAGCCACCCTCCCATCCCACTCCTCCATGCCCACTCATCCTATATCCACTATGTACAGAACTCATAACCCCAAAAATATTAATTAGGAAAGTCAGAGTTGTTCATCAAACTGTCAAAGGCCGTTTCAAAAAGAAATCCACTTTGGAGCTCATAAAACTGTCAATAAAAATAAACTCAGCCTTCTTGACAGTTGTATCAACAATGCCTACTGAACTGAATTTGTTTGTAGGCTTAGAACTCAGCCAAGGATGCATAAAGAGATTCCATTGCATAACTATGTCAATAAAACATCTAGGCTGAATACATTAAAGTCTCTGAAGCCATAGCTCATCCATCTTCTTGAGCTTTGAAGCAGACAAACATACATCTAAGATAAAATTAAATGAATACATTAAAGCACAGAGATATTCAACACAGTCAAATCTGAATTTGAATATTTTTCAACGCAGAAGAGGACTTATCTATTCCATAATGAACTCCAATGCATCAAAGATTTTTCCAGTTCAACAATGCTGGTCAATGCTCACTTACCTTTTTGAAAAAAACAGTCCTATCAATCAATCACTGCATTAAATCCTGAATTTACCATTCAGTATTTCAATGATATATGAAGCTAGCAAAACAAATTAGAACTTACCTGTGTGAAGGTTCCTGTCTCCAAAAAAGGGTTACCCACAGTTCATTACATCTCTAATCTGGTTTTGGCCATACCACTTGCTAAAACGGACCCCATTCCATGAAATTGAGGAGGAGGGTAGTGGGAAAACCCACCTCTACAGCGGAGTCAGCAATGTCAAGTCAACAGTGTGCAGGGCTTACAATCTGCACCCTATCTCACATCCTTAAAAATTGACAGGAATGGAAGCAGGAATCCTGGAACTGGGTCTTACCTACCATTATTAAATCTTGCCCCAATGCGGGTAGCCTGCATACCAGACTTTGAAAATCTGACCTCTCCAACATGACGTCACTACTGCTAACTGCTAAGATCCCATATAGGTAGCATCAGAATGAAATTAACACTGGGAAAAAGCAAATTATCTTAGTGGGAAATCAGCCCAAGTACCAGTAAATCTGGAGCAAAAATATTTCACAAAGTAAATTCAGCATTTCCATGTCCTAGCCCTTATAGGAAACATGAGTCATAGAATTGGACTACAATTAGGAAGTTGTATCTCCTCCCTTCCAACACAGATTTTCTGCTGGGCATGTGGGATCACTGGATTTTCCCCATGCGAAAAATGACAGATCAGCACAAAGGTAAAAATTAAAACCGTAAATGAGAAAGACCTGGCAGATAAAATGAATTACCGGAGCTGTAGATTTGCAGGTTAAGTATCAGGACTTATGATAGTAAAGATCTGATGCTAACAAAAATTTGGTCAGAAGAATAAAGGCAGAGTCACAATAAATCGTGACCGCAATAATTGGTGATTTCAACAGAAGTGACACTCCTGCCAATAAATTAATTTTTTTAGTAAAATGTTGAAAACATTCGTCACAGACAGTAAATAAATATTTTATTTCATACTGCTAGCTGAGAATGAGTGAGAATACAGAGATCTTTAACCTCTTAATCAAAATGGTAACCTGAGAATAACCATTTAGTAGGCTTTGTTTTATGTCCTATAACACTTCTCATAATGCAGCATTTCCACCACTGGTAGTGGGAGCAGCCACAATGTGGACAAAGTTTACAATTCAAAACAGCAATAATTTAGCACAAAGTTGACTAAATTGTCAGTATTACTGAAACACTGCAAAAATGTTCTTCATTTTTATTCTGAACTAACCAGGTGATAACTTGTATATTTTTTCAATTGCCACTCACTATATATCCATCTTTGGCTGCTAATGTTTTTTTAGGTTGCAAGCAATTGTGGTAAAATGACAAGTCACTAGCAATTTTCCAGAATGCTTAGGGGGGATATAATTAACAGCTTACTCCTCTTTACACTGTAACCAAGATTTTGTTTATTTGGTTTGAACTTAAAAGAGGCCAAGATCAGTAACTCAGCATCTGGTGGATCACAATGACAACCTGTAGCCTCAGTGAAACAGAAAAGTGAGATAGCCAACCAGTTATGTATTTATACTCTCCAGTCTAGCACTACCATAACTAAGGTAAAGGATAAAATCTATAGACTTTTAAGCAGCTTTTTATGAGTGTCTGACAACATTGTAAAAATTCTGTTACCAGGAAACCACTGATGCAGATTTTATTTCAGTGTTATGAAATCCTTTCAGTATTAACGGTGTTTGCTCCCTTCACTGTACTCAAATATTCTCTATCAAATCTGCAACCTGTTATAGACAATAATTAATTGTTTTGGAAAATGATAGAATGGTTTAGAATGATAGTTTAAAATGATCACACTGCCTTGTAAGTAGGGCAAAGAAGCAAAGAGTAAAGAATAGTTGTTCATGGAAGCTAAAAGAAAACAAATTAGAGGAATTATTACATTTACACAAGTTGCTTCAATAATCCATTTAGGAGGCGCTCAGTAGCGCAGTGATTTTGGAGATGGCACGGTGGCGCAGTGGTTAGCACTGCTGCCTCACAACGTCAGGAACCCAGATTCAATTCTAGCCTTGGGTCACTGTCTGTGTGGAATCTGCATGTTCTCCCCATGTCTGTGCGGGTTTCCTCTGGGTGTTCCGGTTTCTTCCCACAGTCCAAAGATGTGTGGGTTAGGTGAATTGGCCATGCTAAATTGCCCCTGTGTCAGGGAGATTAGCAGGTAAATGTGGGTTACAGGAATAGGGCCTAGCTGAGATTGTGGTCAGTACAGACTTGATAGTCTGAAATGGCCTCCTTCTGTACTGCAGGGGATCTATGATTCTATGATTTATGATCCATCTCTAGAATCTGATATAAAAACAAAGGAAGAATACATCTAAATAAAAATTCAAACAGGCTAACAAAACTGGAAGCAGTGCAAGCACATTTTAAAATGCCAGTTTAAATCAGAATCTGGATTAATATTCTAAGTAGAAGTTTATTCTCAATTCATAATTGTGAGAATCTTCATGGTTAATCTTGAAGTTATTTTCATTTCAGATACTGATTTAAGGAGACTTTTGAATTCTAAGCTAAGTGAATGCAACTTGCTGTTACTTTAGCAGTGTAAATTATTAACTAACTGACTAATTACATAAAATTGGACAGAAATGGCAGGGCTGAAGGTATGCTATGACTGTAGCAAGTGGGAATCTGTGGAATGCACCATAATCCCGGACAAACAGATCTGTTGCACTTGCAACTTAGGGTCAGAAAGAGTATGAATTCTGGACGTGGTGAAGCATCAAGGAGGGGGAGAGGGGGAGAGTTACTTAGACATTTTGTTCCAAGAGATATTCTCACCCCTTCACTTCAGAGTTGGTCAATGGTCAGAAATAGGAGGATGTAACAGTGAATCAGAAAAGCATGCAGTAATGGAGGAACCTCAATCCCTGACTTTGTCCCACAGGTATGATGAGGTGCTTGCTACCTGTGAGAATGAGGAGAAGGGTCGCAAGACAAATGAGCGGACTGACCATATCATCATGGTGAAGGGTACTATTCAGGTTGGGGAAGTGAAAAGGGACGTGATAGAGATAAGCGACAGTACAGTCAGGAGGATATTGTACTCTCCAGTCACAAATGAGAACTTCAAAGGTTGTGCTGCCTGCCTGGTGCAACACTTATGGACATCTCTTTATGACTGGAGAAGAACATGGTGGGAAGGGGATGATCCAGTTGTCATGGTCCATTGGCAACCAATGACATATGTTAAACCAGGGATGATTTTCTGCTAAGATACTTTGAAGAGTTGGGGCCCAAATTAAAGTGCAGAACATCAAAGGTAATCATCTCTGGATCATTATCTGAGCCATGTGTCAAATGGCATAGGGCCAAGCAGATTGGAGTATTAAATGTGTCGCTCAAAGAGTAGTGTGGGAAAAAGGGGCTTTGATTCATGGCATACTGTTAGCAGTAGTCAGGGAAGTGGGGGCTATTCCTTTGGGATGGGCTCCCCTTGAACCAAGCTGGAACTAATGCCTCAGGGCTGTGAACAGAGCTCAAAACGAACTGGGGTTGCAGGAAATGGTTTACATGAAAGGAGATTTAGAAATCCAAAGAGAATGGTCAAGGCATCAGGACAGTGTAGCAATAGAGTTAAAGGCAAATGCAATGAGCCAGGAAAGAAAGTTTTACAAAAAATTGTACATCGGTGACTAAGAAATAAAAAATAGTAATTCTTTGTATGAATGCATGAAGCATCTGCAAAAAAATAGATAAACTAATGTTATAAATAGGTATAAAATTGGTAAAATAAATGATATAAAACTATTTAGATCTATTCACCATTACAGAGACATGGTTACAAGGTGAACAAGGTTGCAGGGTGCGCAAATTTTGGAAAGACAGATTAAATGCCAAAGGAGATGGTGTTATCCTGATAATAAAGGATGACATGAGGACTTTGGTGAGAAAGGATCTGGCCTCAGAAGCTCATGAAGTAGAATCAGTATTGATTTGATTTATTATTGTCACATGTACTTGGATACAGTGAAAAGTATTGTTTCTTGCACGCTATACAGACAAAATATACCATTTATAGAGTACATAGGGGAGAAGGAAAGGAGAGAGTGCAGAATATAGCATTACAGTCATAGATAGGGTGTACAGAAGGTTCAGCTTAATGGTTAATCCATTCAAAGGTCTGATGGCAGCAGGGAAGAAGCTCCACTGCACTTCCTGAAGTCAATTATTATCTCCTTCACTTAACTGACATTGAGGGAGAGATTATTGTTGTCATACCATTTCATCAGATTCTCTATTTCTTCGCTACACTCTGTCTCATGGTTGTTTGACATCCGACCGACTATGGTGGTGTCATCAGCAAACTTCAGAATAGCATCAGATTGGAACTCAGCAAATGTCACACACTGCTTTTCAAGAAAGGAGAGAGAAAGCCACAAAATGGAGGCAGGTTACCTGACATAACTAGTTGGGAAAATGCTGGATTCTATTAAGAAAATAGAAACATAGAAAATAGGAGCCGAAATAGACCATTCAGCCCTTTGAACCTGCTTCATCATTCATTAAGATCGTGGCTAGTCATCCAACACAATAGCCTGTTCCCATCTTCCCCTCATATCCTTTGATCCCTTTTGCCCCAAGAGCTATATCCAATTCCTTCTTGAAAACATGCAATGTTTTGGCCTCAACTGCTTACTGTGGTAGCGAATTCCACAGGCTTACCATTTTATGGGTGAAAAGATTTCTCCTCATCTCAGCCTTAAATGGTCTACCTCATATCCTCAAGAATGTGACCTCTGGTTCTCGACTCCTCTACAATGAGAACATCCTTCCTACATCTACCCTGGCTAGTCCTTTTAGAATTGTATAGGTTTCAGTGAGATCTCCCCTCATTCTTCTGAACTCCAGCGACGAACACCCCAACTGACTAAATCACTCCTCATATCTCCCACAGTCCAAAGACGTACAAGTTAGGTTGATTGGCCATGCTAAGAAATTGTCCCTTAGTATCCAGGGATGCGTAGGTTAGAGGGATTAGTGGGTACAATATATGGGGATAGGGCCTGGGTGGGATTGTGGTCGGTGTAGACTCAATGGGCCGAAGGGCCTCTTTCTGCACTGTAGGGTTCTATGTTCATATGTCAGTCTCATCATTCTAGGAATCCTTTACTGCACTTCCTCTATAGCAAGAACATTCTTCTTCACATAAGGAGACCAAAACTGCACACAATATTCCAGGTGTGGTCTCACCAAGGCCCTGAATAATTGAAGCAAGACACCCTTGTCCTATACTTGAAACTTCTCACTATTAGGGCCAACAACATGCCATTTTCCCTCTTTATTGCCTGCTATATCTGCATTTGTACCTCTTTGATCTCTCAGGGAATTAAGGGATATAGGGAGGAGTGAGAAAATGGAGTTGAAGCCTACGATCAGCCATAACCATATTGAACAGGTTATAAGCCCAATGCTGCTTCCATTTCTTGTGTAAGGCACAACTGCAGCAAGAAATAAAATATGGATAGAGATTAAGAACTTTAAAACTAGAGGCACTGAATTCGGTACACCAATGGGCATGGTTCTAGTACAAAAACAAAATACTGTGCTTGCTGGAAATAGGAAATAAAAAGTACTGGGCATCATTACCATCTGTAGAGAGAGAAACATGGTTAATATTCCAGGTTGATGACCTTCCATCAAAATTGGGAAAAGTTAGAAATGTAATATGTTTTAATAAGTGTAAAGGGGAATAGGAAGAAAAGAACACAACAGAAAGTTTGTGATGAAGCAAAAGACAACAGAGATTCAACAACAAAAGAGTTGTTGCAGAAAAGTCAAAAGTACTGGTAATGAGCAAATGAAGAAATAACGGTCGGGATTCTCCCAAAAAAGTTGGAATAACTCACACCATTTTCAGGAGAGGCCAGCAGCATAGCACTGAGCAGACCACTATGCATGTGCTGATCTGTCAGAGTGGAGATCAGCACATGTGCAGTAGCTGGCCTCCTGGCCCTGTATCGCTGATCATGTGACCCCCAATCGCTGGTCTCCCGAACATCTCCTGATGATTCCGCTCCCCCCACCAGCCCCAATCTCCCTGACCCCCCCCTTCACAGTCCAGACCTCTCAGCAGTCCCAACCTACCCCAATGATCAGCCCCTTTCCTGCCCCTATCATTGATCCTAACTGCAGAGTGGCAGTGGGACTCCACCCTCCAGCAATCTCACCCCATAGGCCCCATCCACCTCTGGCCTCACCCCCTTGGCACTGCTGATGGGTAGAGCCAAGAGGCCCTCTGGGCATCGCCACTTTGCACCTTGAGCAGTGCCAAGGGGCTAAGCTGGCACCCCCCATATTCCCGACCTCCTGGGGTGCTTCCATGACCTCCCTTCACTCCAGTGAGTTGTTAATGAGAAGCTGCCCGTTAGTGGGGAGCTGCTATAAACTCCACTGGAGTGAAATACTCCTAACAGGGGGGCAGAGGCTAGAAGGCTCAGAGATTTCAGTCCCAGGCTCGCTAATAGCATATAAATTCTGATTATCGTATTTAAATACCACAGATCTTGGCTGTGGCACACAGTGGGAAGCCCGTTAAATGGCCTCTGCTGATGACTCCCAGAGAATTGCACCCAATAGCTGAAATTTTACCGGCACACCCGCCTCAATTTCAGGATGGGCCAGGCTCAGAAGATGGCATTCTCCTTTGGCTTCAGGTGGGATCGTACTAACCTCAGGTGGACGTGTGGTAAAATTCCGCCCAATTGGTTAGAGGTGCCGTGTATAGCATATGCCAAGCCAAGGGGAAAATGACACTAATGCTGAAATTTACAAAGAAAAGTGAAACAAAACTGAACTCAGTGTTGAATCTGGATAGCTGCAAAGCGTCAAAGCAAATGATGAGACCCTGTTCTGATGTTTCATAGAGTTTGACTAACAATTATGTCATAAATCTTGGGGCCAAGTGAATAGAACAAATTCCTTTCTTCAGTCCTGTATAGTCACAAGTACTTTGGGATGATTTAATAGGGTACCATGTCCTAGGTTGACAAAATTGACACCACTAATAAACAAACTAAGCTTCTCTTCGCTCCAGGATATTCTACTCCATTGGATTACCTGAGTTAACCCTTAACTCAGAAATGGAGGGAGAGAGATAGACTGGGGTTTAAGGATTGGATCTTGTTTTCAGAGGAAGAAAGATTAGGGATTGGAAGAGTATGATGCTCCAAAAGCAAGGCTCAGTTACAACTTTCAAATGGGAACTGGATTAAAAAAAAACTTGAAGGACTACAGAGAAAAGAAGAGGATTTGGGTTAACTAAATTGCACTTGCAGAGAGCAAGTGTGGACTTGATGAGCCAAATGGCCTCCTTCTGAGATGTAACCATTCAGTCTTTCCTCTGCAAGTATGCATCACTCAATGAATTTTGGTTTCTGTAGTTTTTTACATATTTTGCATTACTGAAATAATGTTCTAAGAATTAAAGGAAGTGTGTGCAAAAGAAAGACAGATAATGTCACACCTAACCCTTTAAAAAAGAATTAAATAAATCTCAAGCTAACATCCCGTGGCAAATTTATTGATATGCTGCAAATTCGCAAAGTCAAATAATGGCTGTTGAAACAAGCAGGGCCAGATTGGAACCTGATTGTAAATTCCAGACTCAGGGTAAGCGACAGCTTTCTTTTCATTTCCAGAGGGTCTTGTTCTTTAGCAAAGTCTTAGAGGCTTGAAGCTTGTTATGTGATAACACCATAAGATATAGGAGCATGGCTGATTTTTTTCTCATCCCCATTCTTCTGTCTTTTCCCCATAATCCCGATCCCCTTGTCAGTCAAGAACCGATCCACATCTGTCTTAAAGACACTCAATGACCTAGCCTTCACAGCCTTCTGTGGCAAAGAATTCCACAGATTCACCACTCTCTGGCTGAAGAAATTTCTCCTCATCTCTGTTTTAAAGGATTGTCTCTTTGGCTGAGTTTGTGCAGTCTGGTTCTAGTTTTTCCTACTAGTGGAAACATCCTCTCCATGTCCACTCTATCCAGGCCTTGCAGTATCCTGTAAGTTTCAATCAGATCCCCCCTCATCCTTCTAAACTCCAACAAGTACATAATCACAGTCCTCAACTGTTCCTCATATGACAAAAAAAGCTCTTCATTCCAGGGATCATTCTTGTGAACCTCCTCTGGATCCTTTCATCCTTCCTTAAATATGGGGTCCAAAACTGCTCACAATACTCCATTTGGGGTCTGACCAGAGCTTTATACAGCCTCATAAGTACATGCCTGCTCTTGTATTCCAGCCTCTTGACATGAATGCTAACATTGCATTTACCTTCCTAAGGGCTGACTGAACCTGCACATTAACCTTAAGAGGCTCTTGAACAATGACTCCCAATCCCTTTGTGTTCCTGATTTCCTAAGCATTTTCCCAGAAAATAGTCCATGCCTCCATCCCTCCTTCCAAAGTGCATAACTTCACACTTTTCCACATTGTATTCCATCTGCCACTTCTTTGCCCACTCTCTTAACCTGTCCAAGTCGTTCTGCAGCTCCCCTGTTTCCTCAATACTACCTGTCCCTCTGCATATCTTTGTATCATCTGCAAACTTAGCAATAGTGGTAGTACTATTGATCTCATTGACAGCCTTCCATCTTGTGAGACATGGTCAGTGCCATGGTGGTCAATTCTATGTTAAGCATTGTCTAGTGTGACCCAGGAGCCCTATTCTGACATGGTGGTCCTGTCTCATATGCTGCCAAGTAAAACAGTAGACCGAGGAGGCACAAGATTCACTGGCCTCTGTTTTGTCTGGGCCTTCTTCGTGGCCAACTGACCTTGCTGTTTCATTTGTTCCAATGCCCTCAAATAATCAGCTTTCAGAGGCACAGCTGTCAGCAACTGTTTCCGAGTTATCTGCGTCAATGTCTGTCATTTTCATATCTCACTTGCACTGCCCTTGTAACAGTGTCACAGACACCCAGGTAATTGTGACCCACTGGCCAGTTCACTTTACAGAAGGTCTTGGAGTACATAATCATCACTCTTAGTGATGAGTAAATGCTGATTGAAGTAGCATGCTCTATGACCTCTGAGTTGGTGACCTAATCCTGCCAAGAGATGTCAAGGACATGTCTGAAACAGTGAAAACTATTCAAGTTTTTCTCCTGCCTAACATATTGTCCAGGTCTCAGTGCTGTAGAAGTGCACCAAGGCTGCAGCCTTACTAGACTCACAGTTTGTCTGGTGTTCTCAATCAGGCTGATTTTGCTGCACTCTCTCATTCAGCTTATTGACATAGTAAATGTCTATTTCTCATTACACTGCTCACAGGAAATTCAACAATTGTAAACTGGTAAAATACTAAAGATTCTGGAATTCAGAGGCCAAAATGGAATTTTCAGAAGAAAATTTGAAATTGAAAGACTGAAATTGTGGACCCATCAAAGCTGAAATACTGAATATGGGAGTTCTTTTCATGTGCCAAACAAGTAAAATGAACTCAAATTAACTTAAGGAATATGGGAAACCTAAGGGAAAGAGTTGTGCCTGTAATAGAAATCACATGAGCTATAATTGTGGAGAGGCAAGCTCATAAAGTGGGTAATATGGGGGATCTGGAGATCAAGGAAAGCTTGGGAGGATTGTCGGAAAGTTAACAAAAAATGGGAAAAAAAAGTTCTGCTAACAATTATCTCAAAAATAGGTAATATGGTTGATATACTAGAAGTTCAAAACCTGTTTCACAGCACCACCATGTTGCCAAATTGTGGAACTGTGGAATGTCAGAAAGCACAACTCTAATTATAGCATTGAAGAGTCCTATTAAGCTGGAGTTCACTGTGAGTTGACAGATCTTTCTAATGTTATGTGCCAGTTATGGATATGTTATTGCCCTTGTAATCCAAAGGACAAGACTAATAATTCAGACTGATTCTGGCCCCTAAACATTTAATAGTGACTATGTATTGTCCATCTCTCCAAGCTCAATTTTGAATGTTATTGTGCTGACAGTAAGCAATCCCATTGTAGTGTCAAAGTGGTGGCTGTAATTTTCAAAACCCACAGCCTCAAACATGTCAAATTCACAATCTGTGAGACTCGAAACAGACAGTTTGATGCAGCTCACTAGATTAAGTTGGCCAAGATCTGGTCAGTAGCCCAAATTATGTGTGGGGAACGAGGGTCATTTCTGCTCCTCTTGGTCTCAAAAAAATCCTTGCTGAGCCACTCAACTCTGTTGACTGTGGAACTGACTGATGTTTGCAGCATATGTAAAACACTGAGTTTTCACCTTATGGCCCTATGTACCATTTAGGACTCTGGTTTGCATATTAATAAAAGTCTATCAGTTACTTCAGGCTGACACTTGTCAACTGTAGGCCCCTACCAAAATAATGATGGGTCAATTATAAGGCTACTGACCTTATTCTTTTTACTCTTAATGTATCATTAATACTAATTTTACCACCACTACTACCCTGCCCCCCGCCAGTCAAATTTAACATCGGCTAGAACAAGATATATTCAGCAAGAATCAGGAAATGTGAATCTCACTGGCAAGAATGCAATTTCTGATGTTCAACTCCCTTGCCAGTTAGGATAATGTGAAAAACACCGTGGAAGCTCAGGAATCTAATTTTAATACATTAGCATCATATAAGCTAGCACTCACATCAGGACATGCCCCCTCATTGAATATCCAAGGGGCACCAGCGTGTACAATACCAGTATAAAAACGTGAAGCTGGTGACCTCACCTCCAAAGAGGCTATTGGAAATGAGTGCTTAGGTCACCTTTTCCTTTGTAGTGCCAGTTGCAGAGGGGCAGCATAGAGGATACAAGAGACCAAAACATGTTCAACTTGGGGCTGGGGGGGGGGGGGGCTTCAGTATCACTATCTCAGGGGGAGGAAATAGCACACAGGTCTTAGGTTTCTTTCATGTTGGGGTACACCTAGGTTTAAAGGAGTCTGATGAAAGGCACTATGGCAATGTTTCTCATGTCTTCTTTCCTAGGCTTATGTCACTATCATTGCTGAGCAATGATAGTGACATAAATGGGAGCTGGAAAGCGAGCGGGAAGTGGTGAATACAGAGGGTCAGCACTGGGGCAACTGTGAAGTTCTTAGGTAGGGTACCATGAGATGTAAGGCTGCAAAGGCAGAGTGGAGGACTCAGAAAAGAGGTGCCTCCCTGCCTCATGAGACCTGAAGACCCTGTCACTTGGGGAGGTGGGGGAGAAAGTGTGAGAGAGAGAGAGAGAGCGAGAGAGAGAGAGAGAGACTGCAGTGAGAGTTTAACCCCACACTCAGACAGAAATGTGAGACCAAACGGGATGAGCTGTTTGGAAGTTCAAGTCTACTAGCTATGAAGGTTTGACTGTCAGGGGTTGGTGTCAGGGTGGCAGGCTGTCACATAGAATCACAGAAAATAGGGGCAGCAGGCCATTCAGGCCTTCATGCCTGTTCCTCCATTGTGATCATGGCTAATCATCCAACAATAGCCATATCCCACCCCCCACCCCACCTTTGATCTTCTTCACTCCAAGTGCTATATTTAACTGCTTCTTGAAAACATACAATGTTTTGGCCTCAACTACTTTCTGTGGTACTGAATTCCACAGGCTGGCCACTCTGGGTCAGACAGAGTGGTCTGCCTTCCCATTTTTGCTACCAAAGTGGATAACCTCACATTTATGGGGGTTTGGAGTGAGCGTGCCCAGAAAATCCCGCCTGTATGTCCCTAGCGTAGGAAACAGGCAGAAAAGAAGCAGCCGTGTAAGTTAACACGTGCCTGTAAATAAAGCTCCATTGTTTATAATCCTCCAAACTCCCTAGCATCATTCTTCAATATAGAAAAGATGCTACTCTTTCAATATCCAGATCATCTGTGACCACATGATGTGCATAATGCAGGGGTATGCCATTTCCCAGGAGCATCTCTAACAGTTACATTTTGGTGTGCTCGCAAATCACACGCGTATTTCATAGAGAGAATCATAGGGTTCCTACAATGCAGAAGGAAGCCATTTGGCCCATCGAGTCTGCACTGACCACATTTCCATCCAGGCCCTTTCCCTGTAACCACACATATTTACCCTGATAATCCCCCTGACACCTAGGGGCAATTTAGCATGGCCAATCAACCTAACCCACACATCTTTGAAGTGTGGGAGGACACCAAGACACCTGGAGGAAACCATGCAGGCACAGGAAGAATGTGCAAGCTCCACAAAGACAGTGGCCTGAGGCTGGAATTGAACCCAAGTCCCTGGCTCTGTGAGGCAGCAGTGCTAACCACTGACCCACCATGCCACCCATTTGAGAAAAAGCAGTGGCTAACTCCTCAGGGGGAGGGGATACACCATCAGGTGGTGGCTGATGACACCAGTGCGGAGGCCACAAATATCTGCTGTATCGAGGCTCATACATCAATGTGCATACTGATCAAGTAGGCAATTGGACTGCTAAAGATGCAGTCCCGGTGCTTGGACCAGTTAGCTCTCCAATACAGCCCCCAGAGAGTGTCCTGCATCATTATAGTCTGCTATGCTCCTCACAACTTGGTATTGCAGCAGGGAGACCAGCCAGACCAGGAGGTGCTAGAGGAGCACCACATCTCCTCGAATGAGGAGGAGGTCAAGGAGGAGGAGGTGGAGGAAGAACCTCAGGTATTGGCTGGGACCTGCATGGAGTGAAGGGTAAGGAACACCTTCAGAGTATCTCCTGCTACATCTAGGTGTATTCCCAGGATGCACAGCTGTGGTTGAGCTGGCCTGTCTTCAATGCCCTCTTGCCTGAGGTTACCTTAGTGGGTGACCCCTGGGTGGCCTAGACCTTGAGGGTCCGGGTATTATTTCAGACTGACGGTTGTTGAGGTGCCGCCTTCATCGGTGTGTGGAGCTCGAGGTGCATAACTCACAGGTAAGTCTGATAGGGTGGGCACCTCAACATTTCCTGGGCTGCACTCCTGCCTTCAGGTGCCCAGGGGCCCTATGCTCCTCCATGGAATAAAGTGTGATGTGAGATCCAATAGCCGTGCCATCTTCTGCCATTGACATTTGTGGGTTCCCACTAGTGCCTGCACCATGCAGTCAAAGCTCTACACCATGGAGCTCATGCCCTCAGCCATGAAGATCAAAAGCTCAACCATGGACCAGACATCTTCCGCTATGGAGTGCAGGTCCTATACCAAGGTCTTCTCTGAGTATGCCACTCTCAAGTATTAGCTTTGCTGCATTGTCATGTTGGCACTATCTCCTTGGACAGAAAGCAACAGGACTCTTCCAGTGAGCCTTGCAGTCTAAGAGTGGCTGTTGTCATTCCTTTGTGATGCCTGTGACTCTGCCTTTGCAGTTCCAGCAGCTCTAGCATAACCGGGCCCAAAGCACAACATTGGCCAGGGGCTCAGCAGAGTCCTAGGCTCCCGCATCCCTCCAAGTACTGGATCTTTGGGATGTTCACTCCTCCACCTGCTGTGGATCTTCAGCTGTGAGGTGCTCACCAATAAGTGACCCAGAAGCCTGTCTACTGGGTAATCCTTCCGAGGTGTGAGTATCTGTGCTGGTGGAAGACGCGGGTGACAGATGTGATGCCTCTTCAATTAGCATCTCTAAGATGTCTCCCTCGGAGCTGTTCAGGGTCTGTGGTGTCCATAGGGTGTAAGGATGGTCCCGACCTATTGACTAATCAACCTGCAAGGGAAGCGAGATGGTATTGATGAACCCCAGGGGTTAACTGATAGGAGAAAAATTACTCACATAAGGATTGAACCATGTATGTCTTGAGGGTTCTCATTTTTGCCTGCTGCCTGAACAACTCCCTCTGCACAGGTGCAGGCCTGCTGCTCACCGACCAGCTCTCGGGCTCTTTCCTCAAAGGGTTGAGGCATCTCATCTCAGGCATGACTTCAGCAGGTTATGCACATTCACAATAGTTGTGCTTGAGTTTGTCCAGCAATGAGACAGATTGGGAGAGTGTAATCAGGAGTCCTGCCAGTTCAGATGGCGATGCAGTCTGGCATGTGTACGACGTGAGTGGAAGCTGGGATATAAGGAGCAGAATAGTTACTGAGGGACCAAGAGGACTGGGGAGAATACCCCTTGAAAGGTATTGGGAATCTGTGAGGTGGCTGGGTGAAAGATCACCATGGTGGTGTGAAGAATGTGTGAAGAGGTGCAGTGGGAGACATGAGGTGGTAAATTTTCCCTGGCTGCACTGTTGTCCCATCCTCTTGTGCATCAAGCTGGCATTCACTATGACGGCCAATGCCTCCCAAGCAGGGGTGGTAACATTGGAGGCTGAATATCTGCGGAAACACAGGTACAGGACATCACACCTCTGCTCCACACCATCAGGGAGTTTAGTCAGGGCACCCTCAAAGACTCTTAGTGCTGATTTGCTGGCAGCCATCCCCTCGACTGAAGCTGGAACAAATGCTGGGGAGATGTTTAAAAAAAGTGCCCCACTGATTGCAGAGATTAAGTTTTTCCAGGGCGAATAAATGAGAGGCAAGCCACTATGAGTACAGTGTGATTCATGTGGGAAAAGAAATGCTGTTATAGATGCTCAATATTTGGTGAATTTCCTGCCATCAGTGCTGGAGGAATTCTTTCCAGTTTTCTCACTGGTACCAACACTTAGATAAAATTCAGGAAAATTTAGTCCATGATGTCTGTTAATAACTCCTGTTTGAACACAGAAAGGAATTGGAATTTCTAGAATTGACTAGAAGCAGGCAAAACTAGCATCAAAGTAATGGGGGACTGCAATGATAAAATTAATCAAGCTGTCAGAAAAACTCACTGGTAAAGGCTGTAAGTGCTTACTTGGAAGTCCAGAGCTACAAAAAGTGATCAAAAAGGCTAATGAAATGACCTTATCTCAAGAGGGATGTAACAAAAAGAAAAAAATTATGTTTCAGTTGTACAAGGCCTTGGTTAGGCCTCATGTTAAGTATTGTATTTGTTTTTGGCATCACACATTAGGATGGATATACTGGCATTTCAGAAAATACAGCAGATTCACTAAAATTATACTGGAGTACAAAAGATTAAAATTCTGAGGATAGCTTGCCTAAACTTGGCTTGCATTTCCTTTAGTGCAGGAGGTTGCGGATGATCAAAATTATAAAAGAAGTCAATAGGGTAGATATAGGAACACTTAGTGGGTAGCTAAGGAAAGGGTAGGTCCACTCAAGGGCAATGGAGGGAATTTGTATGTGGAGTCAGCTGAGGTGGGTGAGATCCTTAATGAGTACTTTGCATTAGTATTCACAAAGGAGAAGGATGTGGTAGATGGTGAGCGTTGAAAGGAGGTTGTTGACATTGTAGGACATGTTGAGATAAAACGGGAGGAGGTATTGGAGGTTTTGAAAAACATTAAGGTGGATATGTCCCCAGGGCCAGGTAGGGTCTATCCCAGAATACTGAGAGAGGCAAGGGGAGAAATTGCTGAGGCCTTGGCCAAAATCTTTGTATCCTCTTTAGTCATGGGCAAGGTACCAGATGATTGGAGAGTAGTGAGTATTGTTCCTTTGTTTAAGAGGGCAGGAAAGACAATCCGGAAAATTATAGGCCTGTGAGCCTTACATCAGTGGTAGGGAAATTATTGGAGAAGATTCTTAGGAACAGGGTGTACTCACATCTGGAAAAAATAGCCTTATTAGCGATATGCAGTCTGGTTTTATGAAGGGGAGGTTGTGTTTCACGAATTTGATTGAGTTCTTTGAGGAAGTGGATGTTGTATACATGGATTTTAGTAAAGCCTTCAATAAGGTTCCTCATGGCAGGCTAATAGAGAAGGTGAAGTCATGTGGGATCCGATGTGAGCTGTTAAGAAAGATACAAAACTGGCTTGGGCATAGAAAGCAGAGAGTAATGAAAAGGTACTTTTCTAACTGGAGATCTGTGACAAGCAGTGTTCCACAAGGATCAGTGCTGGGACCTCTGTTGTTTGTAATATATATATATAAATGATTTGGAGGAAAATGTAGGTGGTCTGATTCATAAATTTGCAGATGATACAAAAATTGGGGGAGTAGCGATTAGTGAGGAGGATTGTCAGAGAATACAGCAGGATATAAATTGACTGGAGAACTGGGCCAAAAGATGGCAGATGGAATTTAACCCAGACAAATGTGAGATGATGCACTTTGGAAGGTCTACTGCAGAAAGGAAGTATACAGTACATAGTAGAGCCCTGAGTATTAGCACGCAGAGGGATATAGGAGTGCAGATCCACAGTTCCCTCAAGGTAGCAACACAGGTGGACAAGTTGGTCAAGAAGGCAATATGGCATACTGGCCTTCATTGGTTGGGGCATTGAGTATAGGAATTGGAAAATCATGTTGCAGCTGTATAAGAGTTTGGTTAGGCCACATATGAAGTATTGTGTACAATTCTGGTTGCTACACCACCAGAAGGATACTGATACAGTGGAAAGGGTGTAGAAGAGATTTACCAGGAGGAAATGGACAATGAAGAAAGGTTGAACAAACTTGGATTATTTTCATTGGAGTGTCGGAAGATGAGGGGGAGACCTGATAGAGATTTACAAGATTATGACAGGCTTGGATAAAGTGGATAGTCAGAGTCTTTTTCCTAGGGTCAAAGGGTCAATTACTCGGGGGCACAGGTTGAAAATGATAGGGGGGAAGTTTAAAAGAGATGTAAGTGGCAAGTTTTTCACACAAAGGATGGTGAATGCCTGGAATGCACTGCTGAAGGACGTGGTGGAAACAGATACTATAACATTCAAGAGGCATCTGGATAGATACATGAATACACAGGGAATAGAGGGCTACGGACCACATAGAGGCAAGAAAATATTAGATTAGAAGGGTATCTGTGTCAGCACAGAGTTGATGGGCTGAAGGACCTGTTCCTCTGCTGTATTGTTCTTTGTTTAGTACATGGGACATTATATTAAAAATTGATAAGTATTTGCAGTACCTGTTACTCCTGTAATTGGCTTTGATAGAATGTTTCAACATTAAAAGGTATTATGTTGTGTGACAAAAGTTGCTATTATGTAATAGAGTTAAATAACACCATGATTAAAAAGTTTGCTACTCATTCATAGAAACATAGAAAAAGGAGCAGGAGGCCATTCAGTCCTTCAAGCCTGATCCACCATTCATCATGATCATGGCTGATCATCCACAACTTGATTCCACCTTGTCCCTATATACTTTCATTCTTTTTGCCTCAAGTGCTATAGCTGCTTCTTGAAAACATTCAATCTTTCGGCCTTAACTACTTTCTGTGCTAGTGAATTCCATAGGCTGACCACTCTCTGGGTAAAGAAATTTCTCCTCATCTCTGTCCTAAATGGTCTACTTTGTATCCTCAGACTGTGATCCCTGGTTCTGGACACCCCCACCATCGGGAATATCTTTTTTGCATTTACCCTGTTTAGTCTCGTTAGAATTTTATATCATTCCTTATTCTTCTGAGCGTCAGTGAATACAATCCTAACCAATTCAATATCTTCTCATAAGTCAATCCTGCCATCCCATGACTCAGTCTAGTAAACCTTCTTTGCACTCCCTCTAGAGCAAGAACATCCTTCCTCAGATAAGGAGGCCAAAATTGCACACAATATTTCATATGTGGCCTCACCATGGCCCTGTATAACTGCATTATGCAGTTTGCGGTGTCGATAGTAGTCATGATGTGGATATGCCGGCGTTGGACTGGGGTAAACACAGTAAAAAGTCTGACAACACCAGATTTCAGTCCAACCAATTTATTTGATAGTAAGCTCACTAGCTTTCGGGTTAGCCCCTTCATCAGGTGAATGGAGAGTTCTGGCCTCAGACAGAGCATATAAAGCACAGACAGTTTACAGATTACTGATTAGAATGCGAATCTTTACACCTAACCTGCTGTTCAAGTAAGAACATAAGAAATAGGAGCAGAAGTAGGCCATCTAGCCCTTCAAGCCTGCCCCGCCATTCAATAAGATCATGGCTGATCTGTCGTGTCTCAGTTCCACCTTCCCGCCCTCTCCCCATAACCCTTAATCCCCTTGCCTATCAAAAACCTATCAACCCGCGTCTTAAATATATTTAGCGAGGCAGCCTCCACCACTTCAACGGGCAGAGAATTCCAGAGATTCACCACCCTTTAAAGTGGCTAACAATGTGAGTGGAAGGAGCACTGATCGCAGGTTAAAGAGATGTGTATTGTCTCCAGACAGTACAGTAAGTGAGGTTTTGCAAACCCAGGCAAGTCACGGGGGTTACAGATAGTGTGACATGAACCCAAGATCCCTGTTGAGACTGCATTACAACATCCCTGCTCCTGTACTTGAATCCTCTCACTATGAAGGCCAACATACCATTTGTCTTTTTTACTGCCTGCTGCACCTGCATGCTTACCTTCACTGACTGGTATATGAAGACACCCAGGTCTTGTTGCACATTTCCCTCTGCTAATTTATGGTCATTCCAAGAAACTGCTTAAAATGCTTCTTGAATTTATTTTATATATCATATTTCCCTATCAAGTACTAAAATTTCTAATTACCAAACTACGTACTTAAATAAAGCAAATCAAAAACAAAATTTCACAATAACCTGAGTAAAATTACATGCTGAAATGTCCTTGTACTTCTTCAATTTCTCCTTCAAAGTTTTCATTTTCTCCTAAAAGCCTGGTCTTTTTATTTCAGCTCTGATGTCATCTTAATTTCAATCATAAAGTATCATGCAGAGCGTACCCAATTTCCCAGCATACATCAGTGCTAGCTCAATATTTTGCTTTAACTTCTAGTGGTTTGTGTTCAATTATTTTTCAAAGCAATTTGATGAAAACAAAAAAAAACTAATTTCATATATAGTACATTGAATAGCTTTCAAGAAATACAAATATTTACAAGGAGAACTTAGAGATTATATCTACAGGAAAAATTGAACATGCTAGGGATAGTCTGATATAGAAGTCCTTAAGATTATGAAAGGACTTCTATATCAGAATATCCCTAGCAGTATATATAGGGTAGGGTATAGAAAATATGTTTCCACTTATGAGGGTAGGGACCACAAATATAAGATTGTCACAATCAAAACAATAGGAAATTCAGGAAAAAGTAGAAATGGTAAGAATATAGAACTTGCTACCACAAAGAGTAGTTGGTCAAAATAGCAGACATGCATTGTGGGGAAGCTAGATCTGCACTTGAGAAAGGAATGTATGATGATACTAAATTAGATAACAAGAGATGTGAGGAAGCTTATGTATATTGCGTAAACACGCATGAACCTGTTGATCCTGATATTGATTTCAGTGACGTAAAGCAAGAAACAATATGTATTTCATGTTTTTAAATATAGGCAGCATGTAGGTGAATACAAGAGATGACAAAAGAGAATATATACACACCACAAAGCTGGAGCAAAAATATGTACTATTAATTTTCTGCACTGGGTGAGCCCAAAGGCTCAATAATCTCAAGTGCAAGAACAAGAAACTACCACAAGAGATCCATGTGCGAAACGATTATTTACATTTCCAACTCCCAGTAATGCTCAACTTCAAATTTTCATGGTTCTACCTATAACTCCGTATTTCTCCTCCAGGGACATCCGGATCAAAGGATTTCAATGCTATCAAAAAGACTGGATTCTTCTCGTCACAGGTATGCCAATTCTGACTTATTCTGCATAATTTCAAAGGCCAAAACCATTTAAAATAGTGCAAAATAGATAATTATCTATTGGTAGCAAACCTGGATTTTCCTTCTCCAGTACTGCTAAATATTAATGCCTCAAAATTCCCAAAATTCGCTCACCTGACACTCCCATATGTCTGGGGGTCAAAGAGAGGTCAGCTCACTTGACTAGTTGTGGCCACCACTCATAACATTTGCCAGCTCTGCAAATAGATATGGGCAATACTGCCTTGCCAGTAAAATGTCTCTCTGTAGCTTTACTCAACTCTAATAAATGCAATTATTTGTCTCAGAATAAAGTCAATGATTATTCTATATTCATGAAAATATATATGTAGTCCTCTGGGTTTATAACACATATTAAACCAAAAGCTACAATTGGGATACAGAAGCTGTTGCTAAGGCAGAGAGCAATGCTTCCAGATTCGCTCGGAAAAAAAACACTAATTACTTTGTTCCTGTGAACTACGACATCAACTGAACTCAAAAATTAAAAATACATATAACTGTCGATTGCACGGTCATTGCCAGTATGTTATGATGTATTGATATTATAAATGCCAGAAACCAGTGGTGTTCTTACTGTTGTGTCACTGCCACTTGACTTCATATATTAAGGATTTCCAGTAGATGGTTGACTGACAATGCCACAATCCTGTTTATTTCTTCAGATTTTAAGAGAAATCTACAGCTAGATACAAAATTATGCTCCAAAGCAGCAAACAGTTCTCACAGCATATGTTATTCAACATATTAATTATAGAATGATGTGAACAAATATCAAGACGTACATTTTTAAAGATTACACTGGTTCTATTGACACATTAAGATAGGCCATTAGTTTATAAATATAGCATCCCAATTACGCATTCTTTGGAAAGATTTAGAAATATTGGTCACTCAAGAAATCGGTAAACGGTATTCACCATTTTAACTGTTATGACATTGCTTACGTTGTTTCAATGTTGACAGATTATTTTCAAATTTCTTTAATTTATTTTCAAATCAATGGCAGCATTCTGGGATTTTCCATATTTGTTCAGTATACCTTTAAGAAATCTGACTTCACAATCTCTCCAACATCCTCCCTAAAAGTAGAACCGATAGCAATTCGACACGATTAAACAGGCCGCCATTTTACGGACCACTAACAAGCTCATCATCAATCCGATTATGGTGATCGGATTACAGTCAGAGGCAATTTGTTAATATCGCCAATACATCATCCACGAATGGTTCAAACAAAGCTGCAAATAAAGACGTGCGACAGTACTAAATGACCGTCAATATTACAAAAACCAAATGTTCACAATAGGTATAACACGTCCCTTCAATCACCGCCGTCGTTAAGCATAACAACCAACTGAGAACACTTTTCAAATCAAAAGTCAAACATTACCAACACGCAGAGCGGTCATCGCGGGGTCAAATTCAACATCACCAACCAAGCCCAACAGAAATTATTTACGTTCACGACTAAGCACTATACGGGAAAACGCTTCCTATTTTTCAATATAATTCAAGAATGCATGACATAGTCAATGTTACGTTTATAATAAATCCATACATTTCCAAAAAAACCACATACTTCCTGATTTCAAAACATACCACAGAGCAAGCCAGTTGAACAACAACGGAAACACTTAGAACTTACCAAATTGGAATTGGTTGCATTCGAGTCGTCTTCTGGGAAAGGTATGTAGACAGCTAAGGCCACACAATTAGCGAAAATAGTTAGGAGAATAATTATTTCGAATGGCCTGAGAGTAAGAGTTAAGGAGCCACCATAATTCGAAAAATAAATTACAACCCAAAAACAAAGATTGACATCTTATTTGTTTGAAATTAAATATATCTTGGAGTACAATTTGTAATTCACCAGGAACGTCCCAAATGAATGAAAAGGACACTAATATGTTACATATCAGAAACAGACCTGTGTTTTTTGAGGTTCCTACAGGATGTGTAGGCTATGTAGTTCTTGAAAATTCAATATATGCGTGTCAGTATATTTGGAAATAAATTTGGCCTCGTGAAGTGTAACTCTGGAAAACAAGTTAAAGTATGTAAAAGATAGTTAGTCCCGAACACGTCAACTTCATCATTCCTTGTCAGGATCAGTCCAAGTAAGCATATATGTGTGTGTGTGTGTGTGTGTACAAGAACGTGTCTGGCTAGTTGCATTGCTAATCATCAAGTCATAATCAGAAGAAAAAACTTCTACAATGACTTTTCTTCTGGCATCTTTACCTCTGGAATAACACAAGGATTTTTTCTGGACCACCTCCAATTTCTCATTGATATCCTGCCTCTGAGCAATGACATCCAAACACACCTTAGATTCCACATCTATGCTGATAACACCCAATTCTAACTCATCATCATTGAACCCCTCCCCTCCACTCCCTCTGATTTGTCACTGTGCTTGTTCAATGTTCAGTGCTGAATAAACAGAAACTTCCTCCAAATAATGACTGGGGAGTTATGGTCTCCAGTCTCCAGTCCCCAGCACAGATTCCATTTCCCATCTACCAACTTCATGTCTCTCCCTGGTCACTGCTCAAAACTAAATCATAATTTTGCAATATTCTCCTAGCCCAATCTTGCAATTTCATCTTCTTCATTATCAACACTTAATTCCACCTTCATATCACCAATCACCACTCCACCTCAGCTCAACTACTGCTGAAATTCTTATCCATATCTTTGCTCCCTCTAGACTTTTCAATGCTTTTTAACTGGCCCCCAACACTGCACTCTCTAACGTGAGCTCATCTAAAACTTGCAGATATACTAACTCTCACTAAGTTCCATTTATTCATTCATTAGCCCCAGGCTTGTAGATCTGTATTGGCGCCCAATGTCAATGTAAAAGTCGTTTCCTTGTTTTCAAATTTCTCCACTACCTTGCCACCTGTCCTAATATCTAGTTATCAGATTTTGTTTGATAATCCTCCTGGAATATTTTACTGCGTTAAAACTGGATGTTTGGGAGGTTCCAAAGTCTCCGACTACCCCATCGCTTGCGCGTATGTGCGCTCTGCATCTTTGTAAAAAAGCATTTCGAACTGTCTGTGCATATGTATTTGCATACCTTCATGCCTGCAAACATTTTATAATGTTTAGCTGGTCGAGATTCTCCCATTATTTCCTATCTTAAAGGATACTTCCATTCGACTATGTTGATACATGCTCGCCTCACGGGGTTTTTGAGAGTCAAACAGAAGAGAGCCCGTGGTGGGCGTGTGGTCGCGGCGTTTGCTTGTTTTTTCTGTTTATTATATTGTTGCCTTTTCCTTTGGGTTGAATTGGCCGTAGAGACCATATTGTTGCCCATCATCGCGGCGGCTTTGGCTTGTCTGGCCGCGTCAATGGCCGCTTGCCAAGACAAGGCAGCCCCCGGACTTGGGATGTGCTCTGGAGCCAGACCATCCGCCCTGGCATTGGGAAGGCCATGGGCAAGTACCGCCCGACTGCTACCATAGTTGGCGCCTGGAATAAAAAAATGTATAAAATGTTAGATATGTATACACCATATCATGTAACCTGCAATTTTTTTTCAACTAATTGCTGCAATTCATGATAATTCTCCCATTTTCAATCAAGAAAAGTCTGTTGGGGATTTCGAATCAAAACAGTAAAGAATATTACATCACGGATAAATAACTTTTCCTATGTGTGAAACGATTAGGCAAAATACAGAATATGTTATTTACATTTAAAAATGTACGAGATTTGAGTTTAAAAGGAAAAGCTGCAACTTTAAATAATGACTTTACAGCTGATGGAGCCATTTCCTTCGCCGCGAAAGATTATAAAAAACTGAAGAAAAAAACAAATCTCCGTCCATAGTTCAAGAAATAATGATTCATCCGGGAGCTCTATTAAAAAAAACCTTGAAGGCAAATTTAGATACTGTTCGTTTTACCTTTACGATACAATCTCTAAACGTTCTTCCTATTATATATATCGTATTTAACTATAATAGAGCATTTTTAAAAGGCGTCTGGACAACTTGATCGCATGTTAATTTCATGTGAAATACATATGCAGCAGCACTGCTTCGAACGAATGCTTCACCATGCATGTCTGCAGGTTAATCTTTGGGAGAAAAACGTGCAAGACGCTGCATAAACATATTTATTCTGTCAAACTGCCTCTTAAATGTTGCTGTACAACCCAAGCACCCACCGGTTATGTTCATGGAAATAAGATTGTGATGCTCCTCGTTTTCTGTCTCTTTTTCCCCTTCCCTGCTTCACAGTTCTTACCTTGATGGTTTTCCTCGGGAATATACATCCTCTTGTTTTCATTCACCATTTAAGTACGTCAGATTTTTGTTCCGCAAACGGCGATTTATTACCTGATCCCCATTATTACAATAAAACGCAAGTAACTGATCCTCTCTACCTCCCTCTTTCTCACAGCACATCCTGACTACATCCGGGGCTTCACAAAGAGCACATCATACACATTCCAAGCTCGCTTTCACTCTGTTCAGTGGAAATTATGGGAGGAGGGAAAATATCCAGGGCAGCTCTCTGAGGGTTAAATGAGTGAGGAACGGTAAAAAGTAAAGAAAACGACCGAATGAAGCTTGGAAACTGACGGGGAAAAGAAAACATGCAGTCTTGCAGGCCATTCCCTGCGATCACTGGAGGACTTCTCCGAGCGCTATCTCCTGACTGTTTCCAGATGTTCTTACGTGTAAAATAAACCAAGCACATTTTTTTCCCAGTGCCTGGAAACAGTTTATGGAATCGTGACGTAAAATAAGCAAGTGGGCAATGTCTCCCGAAGCCAAGAAAAGCAAGAAGCTTATGCCAGTTGTTTTCTTCTTTTGGTTTAACCCCGTGTTCTTTAACTTGTTGATTTTTTTTGTTCTTGTATATATCTATATTTAGAAGAATATAGCGAATAAAAGAGAATATATTTGTAAAAACAAGTAAAGATGTATTTCTCGCCCTGATAATTTATTCTGAATAAAAACGTTTCCTGTGTATACATTCTGTATTAAGTCATAGAGAACAAAAAATTGCTGATGACTTTGGTTGGTATAAACCAAAGAAGGAAACTGTGTTATATTATGACTAAACGGATTCTTGGAGGCCAAGTCTCAGGGGAAAGACGTCGATATCTGCTAATCAGAAACCAACTGGCTGGAAATCTCCATTAAGAACTGTCCCGTCTTGGGTATTACATTCAACTTAAGCAATGGATAAGTTTCGCCTCGAAATAAAAACAATAAACCAGAAGCAACAGAAATCAGCTCTTCGGGCCCAAGAAGATAACATGTAGATGTTCTGAACAAAATATGTATGATTTCTAAGTCAGTAAGGAACAAAATAAATAAATCAGTTTTGTGCATGAACAGTGTTGTTGCTGGATTGTGGCTAATTTAGTTAGTAAATTGAATTTGAAGCAGAGACTATCAGTTTAATGTTAAGTTATTTTTACAGCTGAATAGGTGTTATCTTTACTTCTCAGTCGTTCCAAATGGAAAGAAATGCATTGGAATACGAACTTTTGCAGGAGACTACGGTAGATTTCAACTTTTATCTCATTTTAGCTAGAAATTCATTTAACTGCAACCACGACCCCTCCCCCCGCCCCCTGGCCAGTAATCCCGTAATCTACAGTGCCACTACACTGCCTATACTACAATTTCTGGCTATTGCTTTACTTATATCATTGTTTACTTAGTTATTTTTGGCGCTAGCTGAATCATCTTTAATGCTAATTATTTTCTTTTACTGCTGAGGGAAGTAAGTTCATTCTATTTTGTCTCTTAAAGTTGATAGATTTTTACATATGCATTTTTGTAAAAGGCACTGTGGGTACAATGGTAGTACAGTGACGATACAGTGGTTAGCACTGCTACCTTACAGCAACAGGAACCAGAATTTGATTTTGTAATGAAGCAGATTTGATTAGGGAACTTAAGGTGAAGGAACCCTGAGGGAGCAATGACCAGAATATGATAGAATTTACCCTGCAGTTTGAGAGGGAGAAGCTGGAACCAGATGTATTACAATTAAATAAAGGTAACTACAAAATCATGAGAGAGGAACTGACCAGAGTTGATTGGAAAGGGAGCCTAGCAGAGAAGACAGTGGGACAACAATGGCAGGAGTTTTTGGGGGTTGTTCAGGAGGCATAACAGAAATTCATCCCGAGGAGGAGGAAACATGCTAAGGAGAGGACAAGGCATCCATGGCTGTCAAAGGAAGTCAAGGACAGCATAAAAGCAAAAGAAAAAGCACACAAAATGGCAAGGATTAGTGGGAAGCCATAGGATTGGGAAGCCTTTAAAAATGAGCAGAGGACAACTAAAAAAGCAATAAGAGGGGAGAAGATGAAATAGGAGCGTAAGTTAGCTAATAATATAAATAAGATAGGAAGAGCTTTTTTCAACATATAAAAGGTAACAGAGAGGCAAAAATAGACATTGGACCACTGCAAAATGAGGCTGGAGAAGTAATAATAGGAAACAAAGAAATGGGAGAGGAACTGAATAGTTATTTTGCATCAGTCTTCACAGTGGAAGACATGTGGAATGCCAGAGTTACAGGAGAATCGGGGGCACAGGTGAGTGTAGTAGCCATCAATAAGGAGAAGGTTCTGAGGAAACTGAAAGGTCTGAGGTGAATAAATCACTTGGACTGGATGGACAACACCCCCGGGGTTCTAAAAGAGGTAGTTGAGGAAATTGTGGAGGCATTAGTGGTGATCTCTCAGGAATCACTGGAGGCAGAGAGAGACCCAGAGGAGTGGAAAGTAGCTAATGTAACACTGCTGTTTAAGAAGGGAGCGAGGCAGCAGATGGAAAATTATAGGCTGGTTAGCCTGGCTTTGGTCATTGGCAAGATTTTAGAGTCCATTATTAAAGATGAGATCGCAGTGTACTTAGAACTGCATGATAAAATAGGACTGAGTCAGCACAGCCTCGTCAAGGGGAAGTCATGGCTGACAAATTATTAGAGTTCTTTGAGGAGGTAACAAGGAAGTTAGATAAAGGAGAACCCGTGGATGTGATTTATTTGGATTTCCAGAAGGCACTTGACAAGGTGCCGCATAGGAGACTGTTAAATAAGTTAAGAGCCCATGGTGTTAAGGATAAGATCCTGGCATGGATAGAGGATTGGCTGACTGGCAGAAGGCAGAGAGTGGGGATAAATGGGTCTTTTTCATGATGGCAGCCAGTGATTTGTGGTGTCCCTAAGAGGTCGGTGCTGGGACCACAACTTTTCACAATATACATTAACGATTTGGAAGAAGGAACTGAAGGCACTGTTGCTAAGTTTGCAGATGATACAAAGATGTGTAGAGGGATTTGAATTTGAGATATGTGTAAAGCATAACATTGATAATTCAATCTTCAGTTTATTTCAAAGATGCTTAAAAGCAAAGAAAATCCTGAGATGAAATGATATGTACTTTCCTTCTACTCAAAATCTACTAATGTACCATGGGAAATCGTGCAAAACACTCAGATTACACAGATTGCATATTGGAACTTCTGCAAATAGGATACTCAGGTGCCTGAATGTTGTAGGAAAATATATATTTAATTACATTAGGATTTTTTAAAAAATAAATTTTTATTTCGGACTTCAAAGGTTTTGTTTTCTGAGAAAAAACTGTAAATAAGCCAAAGTATTAAACTGATTTCAACTCAACAACTCTCGTGAAAAATGTGCTTTTGAAGCCTAGACCAAGACCATGAAGTAAAATGTTTAAAGAAAACATGAATAAACTTGGTTTTCAATTAGCAAATGAATTTCAATATGGATTTGTATGACTTGGTGCATTTTGAAAAAGAAAAGAAAACTTGCATTCATATAGCATCTTTAACATTCACCAGACATCTGAAAATGCTTCACCATCAATGAAGTACTTTTGAAATGTACTCACTGTTGTATTTAGGAGATGTAGCAGCCAATTTGCAGACAATAATCTCCAACAAACAATAATGTGACAATTGTAAGATAACTTGATGTTGATTGTGAAATAAATACTAGCTAACACACTGCAGAAAATACATCTGCTCTTCTTTCCAAACATGCCTCAAAAGAGGGTACTTGGTTTAACATCTCATCTTAAAGACAACATCTCCAATGGTGCAGCATTACCTCAGTACTGCACTGGAGTTTCTAATTATAGACTCTAATTTTGGTTCCACCCGCACCCCCCCACCCCTACCCTATTAAACCTTTCTGCCATGTCAAAGACCTTGATTAGGTCCCTCTCAGCCTTCTTCTTCCTGAAAAAAAGAGCTTAACCTATCCAATCTTTTCTGATAAGTAAAATCTCTTAGTTCTGATATCATCCTTGTGGATCATTTTGCATCTTCTCCAATGCCTCTATATCCATATAATTAGAAGATAGTTACAAATAAATCCAACTGTAATAATTGATTTTTATGCATAACTAGTGGAATGGGATTTGAACCCACAACTTTGTGACTCACAGGCTAGAGTAAAATCAACTGAGATACAGGTGGCATCTTTTGGTCAGAAGAATAAGATGACCACATACTGTTTAGATAATAAAAGATTAAATTGTGTGAGGAAGCAAAGAGATCTATGGGTACTGATACACAGCTCACCAAAAGTAACAACAGATTAATAATGCCATTCTAAAAGTAAACCAAGTATTGAAGTCTATTTCTAGAAGGGTTGAATTGAAAAGCAAATAAGTCATGTTAAGCTTGTTTAGAACCTCAATTCGACCTCATTTGGAGCAATGATATGGTACTGTGATCCATATTATAAGATGGATATAGAGGCATTGGAGAAGATGCAAAAATGATCCACAAGGATGATATCAAAACTGAGAGATTGTACCAGGCTCTTTTTTCCAGAAAGGAGAAGGCTGAGGGGGACCTAACTGTGGTCTTTGACATGGCAGAAAGGTTTAATAGGGTGGGGGGGGGGGTGCAAAACGAGAGTCTATAATTCAAAGATAGTTACAAATAAATCCATTAGTGAATTCACAAGAAACATCTTTACTGAGTGACAAGAATGTGGAATTTATTACCACAAGCCATTAAGACAAATAGTAGATGCATTGAAGGAAAAGTTAAATTGGCACAAGAGGGAAGAAGAAATCAAAGGCTCTGTGTGAAATGAAGACTGGGTGAAGGAGGTTCATGTGGAGCATATATGCCAGCATGGAGCAGATGGGCTGAATGATCTATTTCTGTGCTATGAAGTTTATGTCATTCTATGTGAAGGAAATCAAAAAAAATCAGTGGATAATGTCGATCATGCGATAATAAATTGCATAAAACATCATTGTTTTAGAAAACTTAATGGAGAAAACATACAAATTTTGTTAGAGATTTTAGTGAATTGATTAGTTAATTAATAAATTATATTGAAATATTGACATCTGGTTTCCCTATTTATAAATTTTGATGGCTACTGTATGTAGGCAGCATGGTGGTAAAATTGATCCTCAGCAATAGCACAAAATGAGTGATAACAAATCAGCAGTTCACTCTAGACTCCACCTAATTATCTTTTCCATGGAAAAATCAAGTAAGCACTGTGTAAAATGCATCAACAATTAACCATTGCCGATTTCTGTCAATGACTAATTTCACCTTAAAGTATCACACAGAAAATGAGCACCATACAAAAAGGGGGCGATCTTATCAAAGAATATTTTAAGTGCCAAACGGGCATGCAAAATGGAAGTGTTTCAATCCATTTTTTTCAGTAAGGCCACAAATGAAATCTTATGCCACTTAGTCCAAAAAATGATGCACAATATATTTCCCACCAGTAGGGGAAGGGGCAGGGTCTAAGACCGCCAGAAAACTGGCTGTCACAGTAAAGGGTGCAATCGCACATGCACAGATTTCTCTGTTTTATAAAGGAAGAGACAAAGTAGGGGAGGTTTAGGGAAGGAATTCCAGGGTTTAGGGCTCAGATAGCTTTCATGAATGGTGGAGGGTGTAGGGGGGAAGGAAGTGGAAGATGCATAAGAGGCCAAAATGAGGACAATAGAATATTTGTAGGAGGTTACAGACTTGCAATGATCAAGGTCCTGGAAGATCTGCATACCAGAATGACTTTTTGAAATCAAGGCATTGGTAGATCATGAGCTAATGTTGGGCACATTCAACCATTTCCTTTCTTTGATTCCTATTTGTTTTTTTCAAGGCAACATGGTCGCACAGTGGTTGGTACTGCTGTCTCACAGTGCCAGGAAACCAGGTTCAGTTCTCAGCTTGGGTCACTGCCTGTGTGGAGTCTGCACACTCTCTCCATGTCTGCCTGAGTTTCCTCCCGGTGCTCCAGTTTCCACCCAGAGTCTGAAAGACATGCTGGTTAGATGTACTGGCCATGCTAAATTCTTTCTCAGTGGACCTGAACAGGCGCTGGAGTGTGACAACTTGGGGATTTTCACATAACTTCATTGCAGTTTTAATGTCAGCCTACTTGTGACTAATAAAAAAACTTTTGTTTGCTTTCAGAAATGCAATATATTAGTGTTTTAAATAAATAAATCAAATTAGAACAAGGAAGACTGTTATTGTCTACCTTTCAATTTGTTTACCTCTGTTTCATATACATTAACAATCTGTATCTCACAGATGTAAACAATGATTAGTTACTTTTTCTGCCAATAAAACATAGGTAAGATAATCAGTGAGTTCAAAGTTTAATTGGTGCTTCTTTTTAAACTTAACTGATATTAACGTAAAAATATATTTCTCCCAACTTTGACTGTCTTAAATTTAATACACATTCCAAACAGTTACTACAAGCTACAACAGGTGTGCAATCAGAAGTGTCATTTTTCCTTCCTTTTTTCTCTTTCTCATACATAAGTGCACACATTGAATCAGAAAATAGCGCAGAGTGCATTCCTTTTTTGTCTCCAATATCATTCGTATTTCTCCTTCTCTATATCTCTTTTTCCCATTCTGCCATTTTTCTCTTAGCTCTTGTTCTTTCTCTGTCCTCTTCTGACTATCCCCCTCTCTTTTCTTAGGTGGTAGGAAAGAAAGCCAACAATGACCACAATCATTTAGAATGGAGAAAAAGCGCCCTCAGCAGCTCCTTTCTCCTGTTCCAAATATTTCCCTTCTAAACACTCCTTGCTTCTTTCATCATCTCTTCTCCTTCAAAGTATCAGCTCAGCCCTTTGTCCTTCCCTTCCTCTTGATCTGCTAATCACTTCACCCTGATCGCTACATATACTTGCTCATCACTCCTACTTTTTCCCAAAAGTACACATAGCCAGAAGCCCTCTTCACCGTCTTCCTTTCCCCATCAATCAATTCCCCCAAAGCTTTGTTTTCTTGCAAAATTTAACTCAAGAATCAGAATGAGGAGGCAGACAGATTCTCTCCATTCGGTACTTTCTGTCATATGTATGACATTGGAGTTTTTGTTTCAGAGGCAGGCTACTTCAACATTTACTGGAAAGAAGAAAAATAAAAGCAAATTTTCCCGTTTCGTCCTCCAAGGGAATTGTAACGGATGAGAGGCGGACCGTGGAAAGATCCATTGGCCTTGACAGGATTTTTCAGTTTCGGCGCAACTGCAGTGGAAAATGTGTTTATTTCTGCTGGAAACAATTTACATTCATTCTTACCGAAGAAACAAATACAAATAAATCTAAAATGAATATAATGGAATTTCAGATAAAGGAGAGAAACTTTAAAACTTAACAAGGCAAAGAATTTCAAATAGGATGAAAAGGCTGGAGTAGTGGAATGATTATGAACATTTCTCAACTAGCAGCAAAGTAGGGAATAGTAAATAAAAACAAAAAATACTGTATAAACTCAGCAAATCTGGCAGCACCCTGTGGAGAGAGAAACAGAGTTAACATTTTGAATCTGTATGACTTTTCTTCAGAGCTAAGTAGAGGCAGAAATGCAATAGATTGTATACTGTTTAAGATACAGTGGCACGAAATAGAAGAGAGAGGTGTGAGCTTGGAGAGACTGCACAAAGATATTTAGGGCACAAGATAAAATAAATGTTAAGGACCATAGAAGGTGCTGGTAGTGGCACAACGGTATGTGTTAAAAGGTGAACAAAAGTCAGCGCTCAGCAAAAGCAAAACTCAAGAACAGGTGACAGATGAATGGGGGGGTGGGGGGGGAGGAGTTGCATTGGGGCAAAAAACATTTTTTTGTATTAAAAAAAGGTTAAGATGGAGGAGAAAGTTTACATTTGAACTCAGTGTTGATTCCAGAAGGCTGTAACAAGCCTAATTAGATGTGGTGTTGTTCCTCCAGTTTTCGTGGGCTTAACACCTAATCCATACCTTAACACCTAATCCATACCTTAACATCTAATGCATACCTACCAGGATTACTCTGCAGCAGGTCAAGAATGTTCATGTGAGCATGACAGCAAGATGGTGTGTTAAAATAGCAAGCAACAGGAAGGCTGGGATCATATTTGCATACTAAGTGAAGTTGTTCTGCAAAGTGGTCATCCACTCTGAGTTTAATCTCCCCAATGTGGAGGAGTGACACTTCTGATTGCGCATCTTTTGTAGCAGCAAATACAGTAGACCAAATTGAAGGAGGTGCAAGTGAACAGGGTGTTTAGGGTCTTGGACAGAAATGAAGGAGGAGGTAAAGGGGCAAGTGTTGTAACTTTTGTGATGGTAAGGTAAGGTGCCATGGCATGGGGATGAGGAGTTGGAGGTGATGGAGGAATGGAACAAGGTGTCATGGAGGGAGTGGTTCCTGCAGAATGCTGGCAGTGGAGGGGGAGGGGGGCAGGTGTATTCCTCTGTGGCATCATTGCTGGGGATGGCAGATTTAAACTGTTAGTTACAAAGCCAACGCTCAAAGTGGACGGGGCAAACCCAAATCTATTCCTTACTTGCTCCAAAAAAAAATTCAAATTCCTATTGAATCCGATTCATGGTCCCCACAAGAGAGACAGACAAGATCCAAGCTGACAAGATAAAGCATTGCACTCATCCTGGGCTTGATTTGACGCTAAAAAGCCAAAAAGTTATTGCCCATAAATTCTCACTCCCCATCTTTCTCAACCTCCGGCTTTTACCACTGTCAAGCTGAGCGTCGGGGCGAAAAGTCGAGGGTCAGCATTGATCCCTCCGCTTCACACCAATCATGGACCTTCTCATTTGCGCCACCCACTCTTAAACAGGATAACATCTATCTCATTTCTCCCACTTTTTGGTTCTGAAACGTAAACAAGAACGGTGTTCTCGCCAAAACTCCATTCGCTCTCAAGGGACCGCAAAATCCTTACCAACGATGGTGAAGATTTCGGTTAATTTTGTTTTTCTCTCCACAAGCGCTGCCAGACCTGCTGAGTTTATCCAGCATTTTGTGTTTTTATTTCAGGCTTCCAGCATCACAGCATTTTGCTTTTACTTTAATAAATGTTTTTTTAAAAGTCCACTTAACACACTTGTGGAATCAATATGGGTGAAAAAATGGATGAAAATGGCAAAATAATTACTTTATGTTTTAATCTTATGTCTCATTTTCTTCCGGATTTGAAAGTGCGGTGAAGCTCTGCAGCACCACACAGAGGGTTAGCCGAGAACGGGACGTTACGGTTTCCATAGGCGAAAGCCGTCCACGAGGTGCACGCAAAGTTGAAAGGTGCGTCCCGACCCCAGCCTCTTCTTCCAAACGCACGAACATAAAGGCAATTTGCAAGACAGGTAGCACCTCGTTTTACCCACTGCCCCGCCCCCTACACCCAGTTTCCTCCAGTACAACAAAAATTGGACTAAACAATTGTGACAAAGTTTATAGTGCGGTAAGAAATCAGTTAAGTCCTACTGTGAAGGAGGATAGAAAGCGAAGGGTTTTTGCTCTTGTTTCGCTCATCTGTTCTGGCCACCGGCCGCTTCGCTGGAGGGGGCGCCTCGAGATGCAGAGGGTGAACGTTGGCCGATGGGGGTGCCTCGCGCTGCACAGGGTGAACGTTGGCCGATCGGGATCTCTCGCGCTGCAGAGGGTGGCTCGCGCTGCACAGGGTGAACATTGGTCAATCGGGGTGCCTCGCGCAGCGCAAGACGAACGTTGGCCGAGCAGATTCGATGACCGTTTCTTTGTTCTTCACCGATGACCGCGTGCCATCGGTGAAACCACGAGACCGTGGTTCACTGGTGGGTAAAATGGGGGGAATACATGGATCATTCATTGAGTATAGCATCTTTTGTTTTCATTGCGGTATTACGCTTTTACTCTAAAGTGGTTTAAAATATGTTATCGACAAGATTTAACGGCTTTCAATATTGGCAAATCCAAGATCTAAAAAGTTCGACCCCTGTCAATCCCCCTCAGAACAATAGTTTGAATACAAATGCCAAACTATGCCCATTACTAATCAGCCTGCCAGTCTTATTTCACTTTCCTGTCACTCCAACATGCCAACGATAAACAACATAGAAAAACCACAGCACAAACAGGCCCTATGATATCCATACCTACTAGGCTTACCTATAACCCTCAATTCTATTAAGGTCCATGTACTCATCCAGAAGTCTCCTGAAGGACCCTATCGAATTTGCTTCCACCACCACCAATGGCAGCCAATTCCACTCACCCACCACCCTCTGAGTGAACAACTTACTCCTGATATCTCCTCTGTACCTACTCCCCAGCACCTTAAACCTGTGTCCTCTCGTAGCAACCATTCCAGCCCTTGGAAAAAGCCTCTGAGAATTCACCTGATCTATACCTCTCAACACTTGTTCCGAGTCAAAGAGTTGACTAAAATCTTTAAGATACCACACTATCCTAAAAAAGCCAGCCTAATTTGAGCCCAAGATATGTGAAAAACATAGTTATATAAAGTTTGTATAACAAGCTGCAGTTATACCCAACATTACTTCCCATGTTTTGAATAGGAACACATAAAAAAGGATATCGAAATAACATTTGAATTTTCTAGACCAAATAGACCTGCAAAGAAATTAATTCAGCAGTTACCATTCAACCACCCTTTCCAGTTGAAAGAGGCACTCTGGTTCATTCTGGTTGCAGTTTACAGCAGTGCCATATCCATTACACTTTTCTTGCTCCTGTCACAGAAACATGAACTTCTCCAATCCTTCCTGTTCCTACTGGCACTTCTGACCTTCACCTCAATTTATTGAACTTGGCACTCTTCTTCCTCCTACTAATACTCTTCCCCACCACCAGATTCAAGAATCTGATATTCGTATTAATTCGCAGTTTAAATTTGCACTTTTGTCCCTCATCTCCCAGCCTCCATTAATGCAAACTCGGGTTCTCTTCTCTCCGATTCTGATGGGTTTTTGTGCTCCATTTCCTGTTCTGAGCTGTTGCTGTATTTGGAAATAAAAATATTGTTTGATTGTTAATCTGGCATGCTCACTTATTTCCCCCCAACACGTTACTCTGAGATTCTACAATTTTCCCCTTACATTTACATCCCTCCAATACTGCTGCCAATTCCTTCTGTAATTCTAGCTTGTGCTTATGGAAAGTGGGTTTTCTATGCTTGCAAAACTTTCCACTTCAAGTATGAAGAGACAGAAATTACTCCCAATCATGTTAGGAGTGATCCTGAGAAGATCAGGGCCGAGTCTGTGTTGATTTTGGTCATGAAACATTGATCTGCCTCCAGATAGTTTGGTGTGAAGTTCTAAGGATTGGTGAAAGTACCCAATTTATTAACATTCTTAAATGATTGTTAAAACAAATCCATCTTTTGGTGACAGTTTGTGTTAAAGTCACCTGCAAAATATAACCTTGCATTGATGGAATTCAAATTATAGCTGTTGTAAAATGTAACACTACCAGAAACATTTTGAAGTTAACAACATCTGTACCCAGCTTTCGCAATCTGATAAAAAGAAGCTGCGTCTTTCATCTGTTATATGGAATCATTGAAAATTACCTTGACAGTGGAGAATTGATTAACTGAATTTTGTACATCTATACTGAATGCAAATGTGTGACGTTTTGCTTTTCTCAACTTTATATTGTTGTAAACAGAATAGAAATATCTTAAATTACTGTGGAAATTGAGCTTGTACTACATTTTTCAGCATACAGTAGCATGAACATGGTTTTTTTTTACTTACTTGCTATTGCTGTTTAGATGTTTTTGATTTGATTTATTATTGTCACATATATTAGCATACAGTGAAAAGTATTGTTTCTTGCGCACTATACAGACAAAGATACCATTCATAGAGAAGGAAATGAGAGAGTGCAGAATGTAGTGTTACAGTCACAGCTAGGATTTAGAGAGATCAACTTAATATAAGGTAGGTCCATTCAAAAGTCTGACAGCAGGGACGAAGTTGTTCTTGAGTCAGGAAGCTGTTACTGAGAATGGAATGATCCCAACATCTATAGCACTTGTTAAATCCCTTCATCGAGTTTTGATTTGCATTGTCCTTTCTCCTCGGGCAATCACAGAAATTCACAAATTACCAAGAACCAGTACAATAGTCGAGATATTTGCATCATTAGTACAGCTACTTGCTATTTTACAGAAGATTCCATTAAATGCTTAAGGGTTGGAAGACCTTGGTTCAATTTTGGTATTTTAAGTCACTGTGTCAGTTTTTACAAATGGATATCTTTTGAGTTTTTTGACTGAGATTTCCAAATTGTGACAAACTACTTTAGTGTTGTGGTCAATGACTGCCGGAATTCAGTTAACAGTGTATACGAAACCACCCAGTTCCATTTTAAACGGTAAATCTTTTAAATATCTTTGAATCAGAGAAAGGCTACAGCACAGAAGGAGGCCATTTGGCCTCTCTTGCCCATGCAAGCCTGAGTACAATTAGGTGCTCTTTCTAATCCCATCTTCCTACACCCCGCCCATAGTTTACAGCACTTAAGGTGCAGATCAAGATACATTTTAAGGGGGTTTCCGCCTCCACCAACTTGGGCAGTGAATTCCAGTCCCACGATCCTCTTGTGACAACACTGTGACTTTAAGAAATGTATTTGTCACGTTTCTTGTGCAGGATCTGTTTGAGCAATTCCTTTTATGACCAAAGCTATTTTGTCTATATGTGGAGATGCCGGCGTTGGACTGGGGTAAAACACAAATAAATCCCACAACACCAGTTTAAAGTCCAAACGGGTTTATTTGTAGCAAAAGCCGCAAGCTTTCGGGACAGCCTGTCCCTTCGTCAGGTGGCTGGGAGTTCTGATCGTAAAAATGACACAAAGACACAAACTCTATTTACATGTATAATAATTGGAATGTGAGTCTTTACTGCTAATCAATTCTTAAAGGTACAGACAATGTGAGTGGAAAGAGCTTTAAACACAGGTTAAAAAGATGCGTATTGTTTCCGGACAGGAAAGTTAGTGAGATTTTGCAAGTCCAGGCAAGATAGTGTGACATGAACCCAAGATCACAGTTGAGGCCGTTCTCATGTGTGCGGAACTTGGCTATTACGTCCTTCTTGTAACATGGTGACCACAATTTCACACAGTATTCCAATTGTGGCCTCACCAGTGTTTTATGCAATTCAAACATTATACCCTTTTATGTTCTATACCTCTGCCAATTAAGGAGACCATTCTGTATACCTTCTTTACATCCTTTTCCACTTGAACTGCTGCCTTTGGGGACCTGTGTACTTGCGTGCCAATGTCTCTCACTTCACCCACTCCTCTTAGTATATTCCAATTTATTGTGTATTCCCTAGAACAACTTGACCTCCCTAAATGCATTACCTTATACTTTTTTATGTTAAAATCCATCTGCCACTTTACAATCCACTCCACTAAGCCAGTGATATCTTTTTGGAAATTATAACTATACACTGTCCACTACTCGCACAATTTTTGTGTCATCTGCAAGTTTGCCAATCATGCCGCATGTCCAAATCATTGACATATAACACAACAGCAAGGGTTCTAACACCGAGCCCTGTGAAACACCACTTGAAACAACTTACTATTTGCAAGTTATCCATTGATCTTTGCTTCCTTTTACTAAACCAGCTTTTGATCCAGTTTGCCATGTTACCCTGCATCGCATGAGCTTTTAGTTTCTTGACCAATCTGCTGTGTGGGACCTTGTCAAATGCCTTGCTAAAATCCATGTACATAACATCTACTGCACTACCTTTATTAATCCTTCTTGTCACTTTTTCAAATAAGCCAATCTAGAGTGAGGCAAGACCGTCCTTTAACAAATCCATGCTGACCGTCCCTGACAAGTCCATTCCTCTCTACGTGACAGTTAATCCTATATCAGAATTTATCCTACTAATTTACCCACTACTGATGTAAGACTAACTGGCCTATGATTGTTTGGCATTTCCTTTGATCCCTTTCTAAATAACAGGGCTGTGTTTGTATTTTTATTATCCTTCCCTGTATCTAGTGAGGATTGGATAGTCATTCCCAAAGCATCTGTTATCTCCTCCCTGACCTCTTTCAGCAACATCAGAAACAGCTTATCTGGCCCTGGTGACTTATCAACTTTCAAGGATTCCAACCCTTCGAGTACTTCCTCTCTCCTTAGATTATCCCATCCAATATCCTCATGGACTACTAAATTTGCTTCATTCCTTTCCTTTGTAAACATGGAGACAAAATGTTAATTTAAAACCCTTCCCACAGCCTCTGCATCTACACAAAAATTTCCTTCTCAGATAGGTCCCCCTTTTCCCTTAACTAACCTCTTACAATTAAAATACTGGGAAAACATCTTTGGGTTTTCTTTGACTTTATTTGCTAATCTCTTTTCATGCCCTCTCTTTGATTTTCTTATTTCCTCTTTTTATGCTATCCCTACACTTCCTATATTCATTGAGACTATCCACAGTGCTTAGTTCTTTGTGCCTAACGTACACTTTTTTTTCTGTTTGATCTTCCCTGTTCTCTTCTAGACAACTGAAGAGGTCTAGATTTGGCAGTACCACTCTTATTTTTAGAAGGGACATGTTTATTTTTTACATTTAGGATCTCGTTGTTTAGTGCTTCCCAGTGGCTTTTCACCAAATTACCCCCTAACAAGTGCTGGCCAATTGACCTCAGCCACGTCCTTCCTCATCCCTGCACAATTTGCCTTCCTCCAGTTCAAAACTTTTATTATAAAGACAAAATACTGCAGATGCTGGAATGTGAAACAAAAACAAAATGCTGGAGAAACTCAGCAGATCTGACAGCATTTGTGGAGAGAGAATAGAGCCAACGTTTCAAGTCTGGAAGCCCCTTCATCAGAGCAGGTCACCCAGACTCGAAACATTGGCTGTATTCTCTCTCCACAGGTGATGTCGGACTTGCTGAGTGTCTCCAGCATTTTAAAAATGTTTATTCCTACTTTATCTACAGATAAAGTAGCTTTTCCATGGTAATGCTTAATCTAACTGAATTGTGATCACTAGACCTATAAGTGAATTGTCAGAAATTTACCTGGTAACAAGATCCAGAATTAACAAAAGGAATGATGCTTATTTTCCTACAAGAATGTAGGAGAACATAAGAAATAGGAGCAGGAGTAGGCCATCTAGCCCTTCGAGCCTGCCCCGCCATTCAATAAGATCATGGCTGATCTGTCGTGGCTCAGTTCCACTTTCCCGCCCCCTCCCCATAACCCTTAATCCCCTTGCCTATCAAAAACCTATCAACCCACGTCTTAAATATATTTAGCGAGGCAGCCTCCACCACTTCAACGGGCAGAGAATTCCAGACATTCACCACCCTTTGAGTGAAGAAGTTCCTCCTCAACTCCGTTCTAAACCGCCCCCCCTTTAGCTTGAGGCTGTGCCCTCTAGTCCTACTGTCCTTTCTGAGCGGGAAGAGCCTCTGCACCTCTATCCTATCCATCCCATTCATGTCTCAATGAGATCTCCCCTCATTCTTCTAAACTCTAACGAGTACAAGCCTAGTTTATTCAGCCTCTCCTCATAGTTCAACCCCCTCAACTCTGGTATCAGCCTAGTAAGCCTCCTCTGCACTCCCTCCAAGGCCAAAATATCCCTGCATAAGTGCGGCGACCAAAACTGCACACAGTATTCCAGCTGCGGCCTCACCAGTGCCCTGTACAGTTGCAGAGAGATAGACAGTTGAGTATACAGTGAGCAGAATCATAGAGAGCCAACTGTCCACTCCTGCAGAAGCAAAGAGGCCACTTTAACATTTCATTGGAAGGCCAGGATACCAGTTAACAGCAAGCCAACAGCAGAAGTTCTTCTAGACTCTTACAGCTAAGTTAATGCAGAAACCTTCATAAAGACAACTTATCTAACTTCAGTGAGGCGGGCAAAGATGCTTCCCGAACTGGATCATCCTCCTGTGTTGACTATAAGATGAATTTGACTAATAGACTTGTTAAAGGTGGATGTTGTTTGGGGAATAGGTAAGTCTTAATGAGTTGAAGTAAGGAGAAATAGTTTGGAACGAGGCATAATTGCAAGATAAAACTGTGCGTATGTATAACTCTGGTGTTTATGTGTCTTATAGAATAATAGTCCTGTTAGTGCGTATTTGTCATTCTTTTCATTTAATTAATAGTCTTTAGTAATTGACACATTGCCATTAGGCTGCTGATTCTCATGAATGATTTTAAGTGACTCCTCACATATTTCAAAAAACAATATGTATGCCAAAAACCAGTGTCCCACATTGCAATACCCTTGCTAATAACATCAGCGTGGTTCATGATAATTTTTATAATACAGTATTAAAAATCGGTAAGTTAATCAATGCAACTAAGCAAATTGCTGACTTGAGGGGAAAAACATTAAAACAACTTAGAACTAAGATCGAAGCATTAAATATAGGGACTAGTTTAGGTCAATCTGGACTACTGTAACAAAATTGAATGATATGCAGATCAGTAGGCATGGAGAAGGAAAGGTGAAAAGTATATGATGGAAATAAAATTAATGCTTCAAGAAAGTGAAAACAGTGATAATTAAAGTTCAAGAAATGAGGTCAAAAAGGAATAAAGAGAAATAGGGAATTACAGAATTAAAGAAAAAAATGCAGAAATACAGAACCTGATGAAAAGAGAGCACCTGAAAAGGGGAATAGGAAGATAGAGAAAGACTGAGAGTGATTGAACCAAGTTCCAAGCAAGTGAAGGTAAAGAAAGTGGAAGGATCATGGGACTATTTTTTAAAAATTCAATCTCATTTTGTGGCCAGTGCTGGCAAGACTGACATTTATTTTCCATCTTTGGTTGCCCTAAGAAGGTGGTAGTGGACTATATTCTTCAACCATTAGTTCTGGGGTGGTTTGATATAGTTTAATGGCTTGTTAGGCAGAATACAGTTTAATAAGATTAGATAAGCACAGCAGGTTTCCTTCTTTAAATCAGATAGATTTTGTTGCAACAAGTAAAATTCGGAACCATACTTGCCATGCAGTTCTGACAGAGGAATGGAATCCATGAAAGGGCCCAATGTATAGCAGCAAGTTTTTAATATATTCAGCTCCCATGGGGGGCAGAAGTGCATTTTTTAAGATAATCTGTTTACGAATTGATTTTATCAGACGAGCCTTTCCTCAATCTCAGCAGAGCAGTTATCAGCTGTTAAGAGTTCTTCTGAGACCATTAAAAATTGTACTGGGTGGATTCTGGGAACTACCTGACTCATAGAAAATTGGAGCAGGAGTAGGCCATTCAGCCTTCGAGCCAGTTGCACCATTCATTGTTCATGGCTGATCATTCAGTTTAATTACTTGATCCCACCACCACCTCAACGCGCCCCCCCGCCCCCGCCACCACATCCTTTGATCCTCTCTGCCCCAAGAGCTATGTCTAATGTCTTCCAGAAGCTGTACAAATGTTTGGCCTCAACTGCTTTCTATGGTAGCCCACAGGTTTACCACACTCTAGGTAAAGAGATTCCTCCTCATCTAAGTCCTTAAAAATTTACCCCATATCCTTAAGTGCATGGCCCCTGGTTCTGGACACACCTCAACCCATTGGGAACATCCTTCCTCATCTACCCTGTCACAAATTTTATAGTTTCTATGAGATTCTGCCTCATTCTTCTAAACTCCAGCAAACATAATTTTAACTGACTCAATCTCTCCTCATACGTCAGTCCCGCCATCCCAGGAATCACACTGCGAAGTCTTCTCTGCACTTCCTCAAGAACATCCTTCCTCAGATAAGGAGACCAAAACTGCACACAATATTCCACGCTCACCAAGACCCTATATAATTGCAGCAAGACACCCCTTTTCCTGTACTCGAATCCTCTCGCTATGAAGGCTGTCACACCATTTTCTTTCTTTACAGCTGCTGTACCTGCATGCATATCTTCAGCAACTGTATGTGAGGACATGCAGGCCTCTTTGCTCATTCCCCTCTTTTACTTATAGCCATGTAGATAATAATCTGTCTTTCTGATTTTGTTATCAATGTGGATAACGTAACATTTATCCAAATTATCCTGCATTTGCCATTCATTTGTTCACTCATTCAATTTGTCCAAATCACACTGCATCCTCCTCACAGCTCACCTTGCCACCCATCTTTGTGTCACCTGTAAATTTGGAGCTATTACATTTAGTTCCCTTATCTAAGTCACATATATATTGTGAATAGCTGGGGTCCTAGCACCAATCCCTGCAGTACTTCACAAGTCACTGCCTGCCATTCATAAAATTCCTATTTTTTTTTACCTGTCAGCCAACCAACTTCCTATCTGTCTTAATGTCCTATCCCCAACCTCATGCACTTTAATTTTACACTAATCTTTTATGTAGGACTTTGACAAAGCCTTCTGAAAGTCCAAATAAACCACATCCACTGACCCCCCCCCATCACCAAGTCTACTAGTTACATCCTTGATGAATTCCAATAGATTTGTCAAGCATGATTTCCCTTTTGTAAATCCATGCTGACTTTATTTGATTCGACCACTGTTTACCAAATGCTCTGCTATAAAATCTTTGATTATGGACTCTAGAATTTTCCCCACTACCAATGTCAGGCTGACTGGTCTATAGTTCTCTGTTTTGACTCTATCTCCCTTTTTAAATAGTGGGGTCACATTAGCTCCCTCCAATCTGTAGGAATTGTTCCAAAGTCATTAGAACCTTGGAAGATGACCATCAATGCATCCACTATTTCTAGGGCCACTTCCTTAAGTACTCTGGGATGTAGATTATCTGGCCCTGAGATTTATCGACCTTAAATCGCATCAATTTCTCCAACATCATTTCTGTATAATACTGATTACCATCAGTTCCTCTCTCTCACAAAACCTTGTGTTCCTCAATATTTCTGATATTTTATTTGTGTCCTTCTTGTTAAGACAGATCCAAACTATGTATTTAGTTGGTCAGCCATTCTTGGTATCTCATTATAATTGACTGTAAAGGACTTATATATGTCTTCACCAATCTTATTCTCTTCACTTACCTATTAGAAACTTTTACAATATTTATGTTCCCCGTAAGCTTACTCTGGTATGATATTTTCCCCTTCTTAATCAATGCGTTGGTCCTCCTTTGTTGAATTCTAAACTGCTTCCAGTCCTCAGGTCTGCTGTCTTTCCTAGCCAAATCATATCCCTCTTCCTTGGATCTAATGTTATTTCTAATTTCCCTTATATAGCATGGTTTTGCCATCTTTCCTGTTTTACTTTAATAAACAATTGTTGCAGTTCATCCAAGCTTTCTCAAAATGTTTGCCATTGTCTATCCACCACTATCCCTTTAAATAACATTTTCCAATCCATCATAACCAACTTGCACCTCACCCCATCATAGTCTCCAATATTAAGATTCAGGACCATTATCTCATTCTCCAATTGATGAAAAAATTTCACATTTTGGTTGGTCGCTCGTCAGCAAGCGATCTCTCACAACTAGATTGCCAATTATTCCTTTCTCGCTAGACAATACGCAGTCTGGGATGGTCTCTAGTTGGTTCCTCAATGTACTGATCCAGAAAAACCATCCCATATACTATCCAGCATTTCTTCTTCTACGATATTGTGACTAATTTGATTTGCCCAGTCTATTTGTAGATTAAAGTCACCAATAATTACAAATGTTCCTTCATATTGCATGTGTCTCTAATTTCTTGTTTAATGCAATTCCCAACATCAACACTACAGTTTCGGGATCTATAAACAACCCCAACTAACGTTTTTAGCCCCTCAATGTTTCTCATCTCTACCCATATAGATTCTACATCATTGGAGCTAATATCTTTCCTCATTATTGTATTAATGTCCTCTTTAATTAGCAGTGCAATTCCATGACATGTTTCTTTTTGTCTGTCCTTCCTAAACACTTAATACCTTTGGATGTTCAATTTGCATCCTTGTTCACCCTACAGTCATGTCTCCGTAATCCCAATTATATCATACCCATTTACGTCTATTTGCGCAATTCATTCATCCACTTTACTGCAAATACTCCACACGTTAAGACACAAAGCCTTTAATGCTTTTCTTTTTAACATTACTTGTCCTGTTCACAGTATTTTCTACTCTGGCCCTGTTTGATTCTGGCCATTGATTTCTCTGCCCAACCCATTTCTTCTTGTCTTTGATTCCCTCTCCGCTGACTCATTACATAGGTTCCCATACCCCTGCCATTTTAATTTAAATGTTCCCCAACCACTGCAGCAAATACTCCCCCAGGACATCAGTCCACTTCTCTGCTTCTTCCTCATTGACATCAAAATATTTCCTTTGAAGAAGAAATCAGACACACATTTGAAAAGTTACAAATGACTTCGTTTCCACCTTTCAGTCAGTGCACTCCAGCTCATAATTCACTGTGTAAAACAAAATCTTCCTATCTTTCCTTTGGATCTTTAACAACTACCTTAGAAGTGTGTTTGCTAACTGTGATCCTGCCCACTGGTGGAAATATTTTTCTTTACTTACTCAAACAAAACCATTTATAATTTTCAACACCTCTTTTGTACTTCCCCATAACCTTCTTTGTTCCAAGGAGCAACCGCAGATCCTCCAGTGTCTCTGCATAACTGAAGTTCCTTATCTTTGATAACATTTTCTTAAATCCCTTTTGCAAACATTTCAAAGCTCTGATGTTCTTCTGAAGTGGAGCGGTGCCCAGCATTGGATGCAATGCCCAAGCTAGATCTAACTGGTATTCTATAAAGATTTGTTTTTATACTCAATTGCTGACATTTTCACGTAGGCTTGGAACAGTGTGGTTGCACACATTTGCATCATCTGAACTGCACACCCAACCCATGTGTGAAATTCTGCGGGAGTTTTGTTTCTTTCGCGCAGGGTTTCAATTCACAGTGCACGTTGCAAGGCCTGCTTCTGTTCTCCAAAACAACAGCCCAGCTCTCACTGTTGTTTAAAGGCCTCCTAAACCTCACCCCTTACACCTCTTGCCACTCCCACCCCATGCCTGTCAGATCCTTATGCCATCTTCATGGCCCCTCAGATCCCCAAGCCCCTCCATGCTCCCCATATATGCTCCATAGCCACTCACCAGTACCTACTACACGCAGACCTGAGGATTCATGCAACAGCAATGGAAATTATTTTAAATGTAAAAATGTTTCAAAAAAATCAAACCTGTGACAATGTAAAAAAGCTTTCATTTAGTAGGATTGTCATTGATTATGCAAAGAAAACTTCAGTTGAAAAACTTAATCATTTAAGTGCCTATTAAGATGTGTAAGCAAACAACTGAAACCATATCAAAGGCTGAGTTTGTTATTACAGGCTCAGGAAACTCACTCATTCCCTTGAACAGCTGTGTCACCAGAACTGAGTTCTCCATCAGGTTTTGGAGCCAGGCATTCAAAATACCCATGGCTATCAAACATTAATGGTGGAATTTTCTGAAAATTTACAAAGTATAATTTGCAGTAAGAAAATGGGTGCGATTCCTGCTGGCTCCAGTGGCATGATCTGGATTGCAATTTTCAGGCTCTCTGAAAATTATTTTCCTTACATGAGAAAGGTCACGCCTGAGGCACAAAGCATCTGATTTGCCCACTTCAAGGATCATTTGAGCATTTCAATAAAGGGAGCACCATTCTTAAACAGCTCCATAGCACTTCATTGATTGAAACCAAATGGATTGTAGCTAGGAAACCAATTCCTAGATTTACAGAGGGATCCTCAGCCATTTGCTGCATGCCATGGAGGAGACGTGGGCTACAATATACCCTCGAGGGGGCAGGAAGCCCTCCGGCAAGATGATAAAACCTGCCTGGGAGATGATGGCAGCACTGGTCAGTGCCAGCAGCCTGACCAAGAGGACAGGAGTGCAATGTAGGATAAAGATGAATGACTTACTATAATTTGTGAAGGTAAGTCCTCTTGGTCTCCTCTCTGCACTCCATCCTTCCCAGAATGTTACCTAGAACCACATGCCGCCAGTTCACAGATCCCCAGCACCCAACCTCCCACCAACATCCTCAAACCCACCACGGCACTCCATTAGCACCCCTCCCTGCTTTGGGTCAGTGACTACCAAAGTCACATGTCATCAACTAGGACTCACCAAGCATCCAGTTCAATGATTGCCAGTTTTGTTCCTGCAGGAGAACGTCACCCACAACCGTCAAGAGTGAGAGTAAGTGGGCAGTGGGATACCCGGGCTGAGGATCCTGACTCCCTATGGGAGAGGGCTGTGGAGGAGAGGAGCAGGAGTGGCCCTGCATTGAGCACATGGTTGGCCTGAGAGAAAAGGGAGGAGAAATTGCATCTTCATCCAGATGACCAGTCTCAAGTGAATTCTTTGCAGTCCAAACGCTTGACCAGGCCGCATATTAAAACCATGTCCCTTGCTTTGCAGGAACATCAACCTAAGAGCCTGACCTGTCCACCAGCAGTGTTGTGCCGCCTAGTCTTGACATCACCTCGGAGGAAATCTCAGAGGAGGATACACATGAAGCATCATAACTATCACCCGCACCATCCATTATCGCAGATACACACCTAGGTAGGTGAACTTAGCAGGCAAGCTTGTGACCACATAAAGCTTCTGAAGCATATCAGATGGAGATAGGAGTGTCGCTGGGGTTGGGCAGTATGAAGTCTGCAGGATCCCAGGACGCAGCTCTGCACCAGCCAGGTGCCGTGTCTCTAGAAACATTAATCCCTCAGTGCTGGAGATGCAAAGGCAGAGCTGCAAAAACCAAGAGGGATTGTCAGTGATTGCAAAGCCAAATGGAGGAGTCCTAAAGCCTGTGTTGCAGGATTTGTTGCGGCTGGTGTGGTGCATCCAGGCCAACACTCAAGGATGGCATCCACAGTGGAAAGCCTCGGGCAAGACATCAGATACATTACAGAACTCCGAAGCATGGCACAATCTCTGAGGATCATGGCTGAGGGGTTCAACACCATGGTGCAAACAACAGCCGGCCTTCAGAACTGACAGCGCCAGATGACTTGAGGCTTCTGCAACTCACTCCAGCTACCCCTCCATCCCATGGAGGAATCCAGGAGCCCATGGAGCACATCCTCAGGCCTTCCACCGAGGAGAGCCTGGGAGTGATCAGCCCATCTGAATTCCCCCTTCTTGTTAAGGGTGCAACTCAGGGGCAATGGACAGAACAGGCAGCAACACCTGAGAGTATGCCTGCCAAGGGTATCTCAGGCAACAGGCATGGAAGGCAGCAAGTCAGCTCCAATCCTGATGTGCATCCTGGGAATATACATAGATGTCATGCAAGTGTAAGGAATTGTAGGGGCATAGCTTAGACATGATTGAAGATTGGCACACATTGTGCAGGGTCTTTATCACTTGTAACATTGGCACATGTCACTGTATTAAATACTATTGTTCTTCACAATCTTAAGGCCTTACTCCTCCCAGTGCTTCTTCTCATCTGGACACTGCTCTTCTCAGAGACCGTCAAATGTCAGGCAGATGGTTAGGTCCACTAATTGTACAAGTTTCATAAATTTTGAAAGGACTCAGGCATTCATCAATAAACCCTAGACTCTTGCCTCTAATCCCCCTCAAGTGCTAATGAACAAAGGAATCAAGGGCCAAATCTGACATGCACATGAGCTGGAGAGGCAGCATGTAGATAGCAGATGGACTGGCATCAGACATAAGCACTAGCTGAGGAGCATAACAGATCATTCCTCACTGTGAATCGTCATCACCCTCCAGTATTGACCGGTCAATAAGCATTGAAAGACTCCAAAGATATGCGGGTTAGCTGGGTTGGCCATGCTAAATTGCCTCTTAGTGTCCAAAGATGTATGGGTTAGGTGGATTAGCCAAAGTACGTGCATGGGATTACAGGGAGAGGGCAGTGGAGGCTGGGTGACTCTCAGTCAGATTCCCTTTTGGAGATTTGGTGCAGACCCGAGAGGCTGAAGGTTTCCTTCTGCACTGTAAGGATTCTATGACACCCCAGACGACGAAGGTTTCTGCAGCCCTCTTCCTGTGGTTGCGGAGGGGTGATGATGGACTCAGGCTGGGATTCTGAGCTGTCATGCAACATGCAGGTCCTACTGCATGATACGGAAGCGCGTCTTGGGGAGACCAGTGCACCACTCTATCACAGACTGGGTGGCACTGTGAGCCTTGTTGTCACAGGCCTCAGTTATGATCTCAGGCCTCCGCATATATCATCTTCCAAAACTTCTGGAGCAAGCCAACCCTACAGCTTGGAATGTTCCTCAAAAATTCCAGAGATTTGCAATTTCCCAAGGATGTAGCTGTCACACATGCAGGTCCTACTGCATGAAGCATGAAGCGATGAGGGTATTCCCTAGTCCTCCTGCCCCTGTGAACCCTCTCCTGCCCCTGTCTTCCATTCCCCAGCTCTTCATTGGCCTTTTCATCTACTCCCTCCTGGATTTTCACCTCATCCGAGGACAAGTGCCTTCCTCTAGGCCTTCATCAGAAAGGTAGTCACCCCCCTGCTGTGTAGGGCACAGCAGACCACCGCAATGTGAGAGACCCTCTGGGGATTGTATTGAAGGGCTTCACTGGACTTGTTAAAGTAACGGAAGTGCATCTTGGGGAGACCAATGCACCACTGTATCATAGACTGGGTGGCACTGTGAGCCTTGTTGTCACAGGCCTCGGTTATGATCTCAGGCCTCCACGTATATCATCTTCCAAAACTTCTGGGGCAAGCCATCCCTATAGCTTGGAATGTTCCTCAAAAATTCCAGAGGTTTGCAATTGCCCAAGGATGTAGCTGTCACGCATGGTCCCTGGAAAATGGACCCACATGTGCATGAATGAGGGAGTGGAACTCCTTCCTGAGGGAACTCCCTGATGCCATGAGGCATGTAGAACAACATTAGTGCAGCCGATCACCTCCTGCCCTCGTTTTGCTGAGCTTGTTTCAGGTTGAAATGAATGAAGTCTGATGCCTTGCATAGAATGTATCCACTACCTCACAAATGTGCTTTGGGGCAGATGCCTGCGCAAAGCCACACAGGTCACCGTGGAGCCCTGGAACCACCCCATCGCACAAAAATTGAGGGCTGCCGTGACCTTCACAGCTACAGGGAGTAGGTGTCCTCTGCCTTCATGTGACACCAAGTTGGAAAGAATGTGGCACAGGTACCACACAGTCTCCCTGGTGAGTCTCCTATGCCACATGTTGCCAGACAGCTCCATGAAGGACACACAGGTCCTGTACACCCTGGGTCTCCTTCTGTGCCTTCGTGCCCCCTGTTCAGCTGGTCTGGGCTCCAGCCTTTGAGCCTGCCTTGCAGCCCCGGTCCCCTGGCACTGGGCCTTCCCTGGGTACTGTCGTTGGAGTCTGTGCTCCTCCAGTGTTGTGATTAGAAAAATAGCCAGCTCCACTGGCTCCATATCAATATTGCTTCGTTAGCTACAAGGGATGAGAGAGAGAGGCAGTCAGCTTGGTGTTGCTGCCATATAACATCAGTACCCTCCCTCCCGACCCATTGGCCCCTTCGACCTGGAAGCAGCCAGTCACATACCTTACCCAATGGCTACTGCTAACTCAGATGCCCTTCCATCTCTATTGCAAGACTGGCCCCAGACTATGCCTTCGCCCAGTCAGAGTCACCTTTGGCTTCCTGTCTGGTTCTCCCCTCATACTACATACCATTGGGGGTTCTGACAGGCAGTTTCTATGGTCGTCCATCCCTCATGGCCAGGGTCTACAGGATGGTGGTGTCATAGAGTCATACAGTCATAGAGGTTTACATTATGGAAATAGGCCCTTTGGCCCAACATGTCCATGCCGCCCTATTTTTTAAACCCCAAAGCTAATCCCAATTTGGTCCACATCCCTCTATACCATTGTATCCATGTAACTATCTAAATGCTTTTTAAAATACAAAATTGTACCTGCCTCTGGCAGCTTGTTCTGGACACTCACCACCTCTTTTTTAAAAATTGCCCTTCTGAATACTTTTGTATCTCTCCCTTTTCACCTTAAACCTATGCTGTCTAGTTTTAAACTCCCCTACCTTTGGGAAAAGATATTGACTATCTAGCTGATCTGTGCCCCTCATTATTTTATAGACCTCTATAAGGTCACCCCTCAGCCTCCTACGCTCCAGAGAAAAAAGTCCCAGTCTATCCAGCCAATCCTTGTAACACAATCCATCAAGTTCCGGTAGCATCCTAATTAATGTTTTCTGCACTCTTCCTAGTTTAATAATATCCTTTCTGTAATAGAGTGACCAGAATTGCACACAGTATTCCAAGTGTGGCCTTACCAATGTCTTGTACAACTTCAACACAACATTCCAACTCCTGTATTCAGTGTTCTGACTGATGAAACCAAGCATGCCAAATGCCTTCTTCACCACTCTGTCCACCTGTGACTCTACTTTCAAGGAGATATGAACATGTATCTCTAGATCTCTTTGTTCTGTAACTCTCCCCAACGCCCACCATTAACTGAGTAAGTCCTGTCCTGGTTCAATCTACCAAAATGCGTCACCTCGCATTTGTCTAAATTAAACTCCATCTGCCATTTGTCAGCCCATTGGCCCAATTGATCGAGATCCTGTTGCAATCGGAGATAACTTTCTTCACTGTCCACTATGCCACCAATGTTAGTGTCATCTGCAACCTTATTAACCATGTCTCCTATATTCTCATCCAAATCATTAATACAAAAGACAAATAACAGTGGACCCAGCACTGAACCCTGAGGCACAACGCTCGTCACAGGCCTCCAGTTTGAAAAGCAACTCTCTACAACCAACCTCCTGGTTCCTGTCAAGAAGCCAATTTTGTATCCCATTTAGATACTTCACCCTGGATCCTGTGAGATATAACTTTATGCAAGAATCTACCATGCGTACCTTGTCAGAGATCTTGCTAAGGCCCATGTAGTCAACATCAACTGCACTGCCCTCATCTACCTTCTTGGTTACCTCTTCAAAAAACTCAAATCAAACTTGTGAGACATGATTTTCCACTCACAAAGCCATGCTGACTGTCCCTAATCAGTTCTTGCATCTCTAATTGCTTGTAGATCCTATCTCTCAAAATACCTTCCAACAGTTTACCCACCACAGATGTGAGGCTCACTGGCCTGTAGTTCCCAGCTTTTCCCTGCAGCCCTTTTTAAACAAAGGCACAACATTTGCCACTCTCCAATTTTTAGGCACCTCACCTGTGACAATCGATGATTCAAATATCTCGGCTAGAGGACCCGCAATTTCCTCCCTAGCCTCCCACAGTGTTCTTCTTCTTGGGGGCTAATGGCAGGGGTCTAGCACGTATGCAAACACAGTACCTCTCGATCCTGTAAACAAAAGCATTTTTTCCTTGAACCATGAGCTTTCACACCTTTCCGTGGGAAGTTGACATTGTTAAGAGTTAACTCTTGATGGCCAATTAGTTCAATGAGCACGAGTTTCAGGAATGTTAAAAGATACAATTGTTTTCTGCATCAGGGATACGCAAAGCTAGTACTCACCCTTCTTACTCAGGCTGCATAATTCTGAGATCTCATTAATGTTAGGCCTTTTCAATTAAGACTTCTGGACATTCACTCCATTTTTTACACACCCACTGCCTTGTTGGGCACCATCTTGCCTTCTGTTCCAGGTCTTATCCGCCCTGCTCACTCTGGTTCTACCCCCACTTAGATCCAATCCTTTGGCACAGCCCTAGCATTGTTATGGTGCCTAGTAGACAGTGCCAGGGTACTTGGTGGGCAGTGCCAGGTGGGTACTGTCAGGCTGACACTGCCCCATGGGCACTACCTGGCCCACCCTGACCACTCAAGTGCCTAGATGGCATCCAATCCCCCCATCACATATCTCGCTGGTGGAGGCCATCTGTGATTCTGTCCAGTGAGAACCATGACTAGTGAGGAGATAAGGTGAAATGAGCCCAGGCAATAGCATTCGGGACTCGCTAATGACCTTTAAATTATGTCATTAATATTTAAATTGACTTTGCGCCTCTCTATTTTCGTCGGCAAAACAGGGCCAGTATGATTGGGGTAGATGAGGAACCAGGTGCATTTCTTGTTTTTTGCCTCCCACCCAATCGTACCACCTTGTCTCACCAAAAGTTGAGCAGCACAAGGTCATAAGATTGCGCCCCAATATTCTGTTTGCCTTCCTAATTTCTTCCTGTACCTGCAAACTTTTTGTGTTTGTGATCAAGGACACCCAGATTCTGTACTGCAGCATTTGTAGTTTCCATTTAAATAATATTTTCTTCCTACCAAAGTGGATAACTTCACTTTCCTGTAATATACTCTTGCGAAATTTTTGCCCACTCATATAACCTATCTATGTCCTTTTGCAGATTTTGGGGATGATCTTGCTGTTGTGTCCTGCCGGTTGATGGGTGGGGCAAGCTGGTAAGATTGCACAAGAACTGAAAAATCATGTTTGCGTCCGATTTCTCACTTCTCATGATCTTACTGGCATCGGATATCCAGCAAGAACAGCCTCACATCCATTTCCGGTGTGAGGCTGAATAATTATTTAAATTTAATTTAAATATATTTTGCATGTGTTTTAGTGAGCCCAGGACTCAATTGGCTGGGCTCACTTGCCTGTAGCCTAATCAGGAGAGGTTCTCTTTGGCAAGAATCACAGCTGGTCCCCAGCATAGGGGACCAGATGTGATGGCCTCACTGGTAAAACCGGAGGCCATTTAAGTCCCCTTGGGAGTTTGGGGGCAAGCCTGGCACCCTATACTGCCTTACTAGGCATCCCTGCACAGCCCGCCAGGTACCAGGCAGTACTAAAGGGGTGGGTCTGAAGGGGCAGGGTCTGCTGGGGGCAGAGCCAGACCAGGGTGGCTAGTCAGTAGTGAGAGGGCCCACTGCCAGTCTGCATTAAGGATCGATGTGGGAGGGAGGGACGGCAATCAGGGCTGGCCATGGGGCCAGCTGGCCATTGAGGGACTGGGTCAGGCTGGCCATCAGTGGGGAGGGTCAGGTCAGTGATTGGGTGGGAGGGAAGAGTGGCCTGTTGCCACTTTGCATTGTGATTTGTGGAGGGAGGGAAGGGGGGATGAGTCTAGAGGGATGGGGGGGCAACGTGGGTTCAGTCAGTCCAGGCAGGTGGGAGGTGGCACAGGGATAGATCGGTCCGGGTGGGTGAGGGAGTCACGGAGGTAGATTGGGCATGTGGTTGGGGGGAGGGGGTTTGTCACAATAGACCTCAGGCCCCTGTGGTAGCTGGGGATTGCTGTGTTTAGATGTGAAGGCTGGCTGAGAGCAGCAGAGGCTGAGTGACAGTCCTCTCTGCTCTCACAGCAGAGGAACCTGCGCATGTGCAAATGTGCCCTCCGCTGCTCTCAGCCAATGTTCAGGTGATTTAAGCGCCGCACCCCCCCCAACCCCCCTCCAACAGGCGAGGTCTTTGAGGTTCTTTTTAGTCTAAGTGCATAAAATTTGCCCAAAAAATGGATCAGAAACTCTCCCATTTTCATGCGTTCTGGACTTTTTTCTGTCAGATCACCCCCTCTGTGTCCTCCTCATATTTGTTTTCCCAGCTACCTTTGTATTGGCAGCAAATTTGCTTACAATATACTTGATCCCTATAAAGTATATCAGTGTGGATTGTAAATAGTTGAGAATCCAGCATTGATACCTATTGTATACAACTAGTTACAGATTGCCAACTTGAAAATAACATATTAATCCTGAAATAAAAACAGAAAATGCTAGAAATACTCAGCAGGTATGACAGCATTTGTGGAAAGAAAAACAGGTAACGTTTCAAGCTGTGGCATTCTTCAGAATACCGTGAATCCTGACATTCTGGGTGGAATTTTACTGGCTCACCCCATCCATTGATAGACAAAGCGAGCCAATAAAATCACATGAGAGATGAGAAATCAGGATCACACCTGATTTCTCGGCTCTCGTGATTCTATGACAGCTGGATTTCTGGAAATGAACAGCCAGATCACTGGAAATGGGTGAGAGGCTGAATAATTTATTTATGTATATTTAAATTTGAATTATATGTGTTTAGTGAGTCCAGCACTCAATCATCTGGGCTCACTTGCTTTTATGGCAGAAAAAACATCTGCTCCCCACAAACAGAGAAGAGTCCTGTTGGCCTCGCCACTGGAACCGGAGGCCTTTGAAGCCTCCTGGGGAGACTGAGGACGAGGAGAATGCTTCTTGGGCAGTGCCAGCCTGGCATCTTGGCACTACTCACTGGGTAGTATCTGTGAACGGGGCCTATGGGGGCTATGGGACAGAGGGGGCTTGAGGTTGGAGCCTGTGGTAGCTAGGGCCTATGAGTGCAGGGCATGAAGGGGCAGTCTGATCGGGAGTGAAGGGACCCACTACGCATCCTGCAATGGGATCGGGTCAGGCGGGAGGGGGCCCACTGCCACTCTACAGTCATGATTGGATCAAAGGGGGGGTTCTGATTGGTGTGGACAATGGGGGAGGGGGTCAGTGGGGGCTAGATGCCCATGCATTGTGGGACTTGCAATCAGCCACAGGCCCTTGCGATTGTGAGGGAGGTAGCTGGTTGAGGCTCCTTGCTGTAGCAGAAGCCAGACAGCTCTCTCTGTCTGTCAGACCTCTGCTGTTGCTATTGAGCATGTGCAGAATCAGAGGTCTGGACATGTGCAGTAGCCCCCTCTACAGGGTGCCTGGCGAATTAAGCCCAGCCCACTGCCTGCAGCAGCGAGAAACAGTCTACACCATTTTTCAATGACTCAGTGCGTAAGATTGGGCATGAAAGCTCATCCAAAAAACATATCAGGAACTCGCCCATTTTCATGCAAGGTAACTTCATAAAATTCTGCCCTCTGTTTTCTCTATCCAAACCTCTATCCATGCTAATATATTACCCACAAAGCCATGAATTCTTATCTTGTCTAGTAATCTTTAATATGGCACATTATCAAATGCCTTTGAAAATCCAATATAATACATCTACTATTTGTCCTTGTCAAATGCAATTTCCCTATAATGAACTATGGTTGACTCTGCCTGATTGTATTATTATTTTTTATATGTCCAGCATCTACTTCCTTCATAATAGATTCCATCATTTTTCCAGTGACAGATATTAGACTAACTGGCCTAGTTTTCTGCTTGATGTCTCCCTCCTTTCTTGAATTGTAGTGTATCATTTATGGTTTTCCAGTCTGCTGGGACCTTTCCTGAATACAGGGAATTTTGGAAGATTATAACCGGTGCATCTAATTTCTTGGCAGGATTTCCATTTGCCACTTGAGTTTCTATTATTTTGGGAATTTGTTTAATGTCTTCAACCATGTTTTCATACCATTGTAATTTTTGTAAGTTGAAGTCAGTGGTTTCAGACCATGGATGGGATTTGCCCACCGCGCTCACCCCTAAACTGGAAAATCCCATCTGGACCTTGCATGGTCTGTCTCCAGCCCACTACAATTCCTGTGATGGCAGGATGGAAAACTTCCCCCTCAGGTTTCACACTGTGACACTATATTTATGATCACTGTTTCTTCTACTATGAGACCATTAATTAATTCTGTCCCGTTACACATTGCCAGGTCTAAAATACCTGGAAAAAACAGCAGACCAAAGACCACTTAGCCTGATTTTAATATTTGAGAAAATCCTAGAATTATTAATAAAATGTGGTAACTGGGTACTTCAGAAATCACAACATGATTAGATGGAGTCAGAGTGGTTTTTTGAAAGGGAAATTATGTTTAATCTGTTTTTATTTTTTTGAGGTAGCAACTGACAGGCTAAATAATGGGAACAAGAGAATGCAATATATTTGGAATTTCAGAAGACATTAACCAAGGTGCCACACTGAAAGTTGTTGCATAAGATTAGTATCATGGCATTGGGTGTAATATATTAGCCTAAATGGAGTATTGGTTTATGGTCAAAAAAACGGGGAGCAAGAATAAATGGGTCATTTCGGGTTCATTGTAACTAGTGAGATAACACTAGGATCAGTATTTAGGTCACAGCTATTTACAATCTTTACAATTACTTAGAAACTTTAATTCCAGGAAGAAGTCAAAGTCCTGATGTTAAATACTTCAGATTTGGTCCATGATTATGGACAGGAGGATGTGACTATGAGTGAGGTAGATATGGGAATCCAGAACATAGTGCTAGAGGAACTTCAACCCTTACACTTGTCTAAAACAGTTTAAAGGTTATTGCCACCTGTGGTAGACTGGAACATGGATTGCATAAAGGATGGATAACTGACCACAGTATTGTAGTGGAGGGGCTATTTAAGTGAAGGGAGTAAAGGAATGTAGTGGTGATGGATAGTATAGTTACGGGATAGGTACTATCTTGAACCCTGAGGCTGTGTTGCCTGTTACCAGCCAGAGCATATATGAGGATATCTCCACAGAGCTGGAGAGAAACTTGGAGTGGGCAGATAGGATCCAGTTGTTGCGATCCATGTGGGTATCGACAACATAGATCAGACTAAGAAAGTGCTTCTTCAAGGGGAATATGTGCAACTATGGGCTAAATTATAATTCAGGTCCACAGAGGTAATGATCTCTGGATTACTATCTGAGCCATGAACAAATTAACAAAGGGTACATAAGATAGAGAATTGCTTGTATGTCTCAAACATTAGTCTCAGAGTTTTCATTTCATTTCATGGGCCACTGACACCAATTCCTGGGAAATAGGGAGCTGTGGGAACGTGCTTCACTAGAATCATGCTGGGACGAGTGTTCTGGCAAATTGAATCACTAGGGCTGTAGAGAGTGTTGTAAACAAAATAGTAAGGGGGTGGAGGTGAGGAGCAGGAGGGGAGAAAGGAACAAGCCAATCATGCAGGGTTTCAGTACAAGCTTTTGAAACCTGTTAAACCTGTGACTGGAACATCATGAGCAGCCACATCTTAGCCATGCAATCTCCTAAGCACAAAGAAAGAAGAGAAAAACATGATAGCCAAATTGTATTATAGTCTTTATTACATATTATGATAGGTTTATTATATGAGTAAAGAAGTTTCATTGCGATTATACATGGTTTTGGTGAAGCCCACAGCTGGAGTACTGCAAACAGTTTAGATCTTTTTTATTAAAATGGAGTGCAATGAAGATTCACAAGATTGATTCCTAGGTGAAGGCACTGTGCCACGAGGAGAGATTGAGTAGTGCTGGTCTATTTTCTCTGGAGTTTAAATGATATTCATTGAAATGTCTAAAATTCTAGCAGGGCTTCACAAAGTGGATGCAAAGTGGCAGTTTTCGTGGCTGCAGAGCCTGGGATGACAGTCTTTGAATAAACTTAGGACTGAAATGAGGAGAAACTTCTTCACTGAGAGGATTGTGAGTCTTTGGAATTATCTACCCCTGTTGCTTTGAATGGATGCTCGTTTATTGACTGTATTCAAAATTGCAACTGATATATTTTTGGGTGTCAAATGTGGAGTTGTTATTGACATTTAACCATGATCTTATTGAATGATGCAGCAGGTCGATGAGCTTTAAAGCCTACTCCTATTTCTTATGTTGTTATGAATATCACATGGGTTCAGTTAATACCCACCAAGGGACAAAGAATTCTGCTAAACAAAATAACTGTTTTAACTTGTCATTCTGATGCGAATTTCTTTCTCTCCATAGTAAAGCTGGTATTTGAACAAAACATCAGTGACCTGCTTACAGCATTTCTACACAATTGGAAATGTACCATGTAGAAGTAATGAAAGAGGTGAAGACACTTAAGTTTATAGAAATGGACACATTGACTGTCACTGGCTGTGCCTTTCCTGTTGTGAAGCTTGTAGAAAATAGTACAAGGCCAACACTGTCGCAGAGGTGATCCTGAGCCTATAAAGATAATTCTCCTTTGATTCCTGTAGCTGTGTCTAGGTTGGTAAACACAGCTCCTAACTAATGGTGTTTGTGCATGGTCTGAATCTTGGACAATTAAACTTTCTTAGAATTTTTTCTTTCTTCCTCTTCTGCCTTCCAAAAAATTGTGTAAAATGAGTACCATATGCAAAACCCAAGTTCTGAATTTAAACTGTAGAAATAAAAAGGAATAGTTTCTTATTAAAGAGCCATTTCTGCAAAAGCCATGGCATGTTTGGCCCTTTCTGCCCTTCTTAATGCATTGTGCAATTCTTGTTGTAAAACATGTTCCCACATGCAAATTCATTCACATGCTAACGATATTAATTGCCTATTTGAATGAAGCTTTTGCATATTCTATAGTTATATTGGCAACTATCCAAGTAGGCAATTCATTTGATGAAATTTTTTTTAGTGGGAACTGGCAATTTTCAAAACAGCCAATTGTAATTATTTGATTTATTATTATCACATGTATTAGTATACAGTGAAAAGTATTGTTTCTTATGTGCTATGCAGACAAAGCATACGGTTCATAGAGAAGGAAAGGAGAGGGTGCAGAATGTACACATATCCATGCCCCATCAGTCAGAAATTCTTCCCCTTATTTATTGTCTTTACATAGTATGGAACAGGCAATAGTTTTGCCAATGCAATTGACCAATAATATTCTCCATAGAACCAAATTTCTCACCTATATTTGATTACATTAGGAGCCCATATTTATGCCAAAACCCTCCAGCTTTGTTCATGGCTGGGATTCTCCGCTGCCACTGAAATTGAATGGTGTTTTGGCTGGAATGCCAAATTATCTGTTCTCACTTGCAGTGGAGCAGTCACAGATGAGATCAGAGAATTCTGTTCTTAGTGGTAGAAAAGCAATGCTGAATGAAACAGTATATAAGTATTTACGGGAAAAGAGAAGAGATGTTATAATCTCAGTGGGGAAATGGCAAATCAAGTTAGCCAAATTTACTAAATGTCTCCCAAGTAAACCAATTACCAACAATATTTCACTTTTTATAACTCATACTTTAACACAAATCAGAACATACTCAAAATAAACACTAGTTAAGAGGCAAATTATGCTTCAAGTGAAAAGGTAACAGTCAATATACTAAAGAGAGGTCTTACACAACCACAAGCACCCCAACACTCCCCACAGTCATCTGGCATCATTCCAAAGTTCTCTAAGTCGGCCTCTGGTACACAGGATCTCTCACTCGTTCTCCCTCTCATTCTTCTGAACTCTAGAGATTATAGACCTAAACTGCACAATCTCTCTTCATCACTTCATAGACAATCCCCTCATTTCTAGAATCAATCTAGAAAACTTCCTCTGAACAGCCTCTCATGCCATTACATCCTTCCTCAAATAAGGGGACCAAAACTGTACACAGTACTCCAGGTGTGATCCCGCAAATGCCTTGTACAGTTGCAGCAACATTTCCTTACTTTTATACTCTATTCCTTTTTCTATAAATGCCGAAATGCCAGTTGCTTTCCTTATTGCTGCTGTACATGCAAAGCGGTTTTCTGTGACTCATGCACAAGGACATCCAGATCCTTCTGCACTGAAACACCCTGAAGTATCTCTCCATTTAGATAATAGTTGCCTTTCCATTCGAAATGGATAACCTCATACTTATTCACATTAAACTCCATCTGTCACATTTTGGCCCACAGGCTTAACCTATTTATATCCATTTGTATTTTTTTTCTCCTTGAAACTTGCTACCCTACCTATTTTAGTGTCATTTGCAAAGTTGCCTATAATACTGCTATCCCTGTATCCAAGTCATCAATATGGATTGTAAATAATTGAGAACCGAGGTCTGAACCCTGTGGCATCCCACTAGTTATGTCTTGCTAACCAGAAAAAGATGCATTTATCCCGACTCTGCCTTCTGTCAGTTAGCCAGCCTTCTACCCAAGCTAATAAATTACCCCTGTCTCCATGTAATCTTACTTTTTGTATTAACCTTCTATGTGGAACCTTATCAAACATCTTCCTGAAGTCCTGATGCACTACATCTACAGGATCCCTATTTTCCACTTAGCTTGTTACATCTTCAGATAACTCGAGGGAATTAGTCAAACACAATATGTCCTTCACAAAACCATGCTGAATCTGATGGATTATGTTTTGAAGTTCCAAATGTCCTATTTTTACTTCCTTATTATTTAACAACATGTGTTAAACTAACTGGTCTATAGTTTCCTACTTTCTGCTTCCCTCCCTTTTTGAATAGGGCATTACTCCAATCCACTATTTGAATAGGGCATTTTTCCAATCCACTGGAATCTTTCCCACTTCCAGGGAATTTTGGAATATTGTAACCAATGAATCCACTATCTCTGCTGCCACTTCCTTTAATACCCTAGCATGTAGGTCATCAGGCCCTGAGGACTTGGCTGCCTTCAATCTGAATAGGCTGTTGAGTACCACTTCCCCATTCATGATGATTGTTCTAAGTTCGTCCCTCTCTATTCCCTCTGCATTACCTATTACCTATTGGGATGGTACTAGTGTCTTCCACTGTGAAAACTGAGGCAAGATGTTGATTTAGCGTCTCCGCCATTTCTGTGTTTCCTACTATTATCTCCTCCCCTTTCACCCTCCAAGGGACGAACATTTACTTTAGCTATTCTCTTCCTTTTATATCCTTATAGAAGCTTTTGCTATCCTTTTTATATTTTGTGCTGGTTTGCTTTCATAATTTACATTTGCTATTTTTAGCAAATGTTTATTTTTGTTGATCTTTACAAGTTTCGCTTATTTTCCAGCCTCCCACTGGCCTTTGCAATATGGTATGCCTTAGTTTTTGTCTTTATGTTGTCTTTAACTTCCTCACTTAGCCATTTTTTTTACCCTCTTACAATCTTGCTTTCTTTCTGGCATATATTTTAGTTGGGAGGAGTTGAATATCTCCTTGAACAACAACTGCCACTGCTCATCAACTGTCCTACCTTTTAGTTTTCCTGCCCAGTCCACAAGGGCCAAATCTGTCCTCATGCCTACGTAATTACCTTTGTTAAACTCCAGAATGCGAGTGTGAGACTCCAGTTTCTTGCCCTCAAACTGAACTTTGAATTCTATCATACTATGAGCACTCTTCCTGAGAAGATCCTTAACTATGAGATCATTAATTAATCCTTGATCATTACACGATCCCAAATCCAGAATAGCCTGCACACTGGATGATTCCACAAAATATTGCTCCAAGAAACAATCTTTAATAGATCAATGAACTTTTCTTTGAGGCTACCCTTAAAATTTGACTAATTCAGTCAGTGTGCATATTAAAATCACCCATGATTATTGCCGTATCTTTCTTGCAAGTCCCCAATATTTCCTGATTTATACTGTGCACCACTGCAGAACTACTGTTTGGGACCTATAGATTACTCCCACCAGGGACTTCTTTCCTTTGCTATTTCTTATTTCTACTGATTTTACATCTTTATCTCCAATACTTATATCATTTTTCACTACAGCACTGATCCCTTCCTTCTCTAGCAAAGCTACACCACCTCCTTTTCCTTTCTGTCTATCCTTAGTTGTTCAGTTCCCAGACCTGGTCTTTTTGTAACATGTCTCAGTAATCACCACCAAATCATATCCATTTGTCCCAATTTGTGCTGTTAACTCATTAATTTTGTTCCAAATGCTTCATGCATTCAGACACAAAGGGAGCAATTCTCCCAAAAAAAATTCTAAGGGTTGAATTTGTGAGTAATTCACATTGGCTTTTTCAATGGGAGTTCACAGTAGAATCTCCTACATTCTGCGCAATGCACAGAGTCTATCAGTGTGAATCTCATTAAATTTAAGGGGGCGGGGCCTATTCTCTGGGAGGCTGAAATCAGCAGACCTCTCCACAAGCACAGTGGTCCCGCACTGTCAGCCACCTGATTGCTGGCCAGCTTGCTCGCTGGCCAGTCCAGGACTTCCACAGTGCTGCCCCCCCAATGACTCCATAGCCTGACCACGGACTTTCAACCATTCCTGCCCCCCTCCCATCCTAGACTGCCCCAATTTCCAAACCCCCACATCACTGCAGTGCTAATCCTCCCAGACCCCACCCCTGCAGGCAGCCACCGCGCACCCTAACTGCTATCCTCCCTCCTGCCCCCATTGATCCCAATGCAGAGTAGCAGCAGGACCCCACACCCCCACCAATCACCCCCAAGCTCTGCCCCTGTGGGCCTGGGCACTTTGTCCCTTGTGGAGTGCCGAGGGCACAGGCTGGCACTCATGCCCAGAGGGCACTGCCCCCCATTTCCTGACCCTCAGAGGTCCCCGATTGCTCTCCCTTCACTCCAGCAGAGTAAGGCCACTAGCTTGCCGAAAGTGAGAAGCTACTCTAAACCCGCTGGACTGAAACCCTGGCGGCGTGGGAGAGGCTAGCCCGGCCCAGGGAATTCAATCCCAGGCCCTCCAATAGCATGTAAATGATATTGAAAACATGATTTAAATGCTAGCCCTGCGTCCCCACCGATTTCAGACTCAAAGCAGACCACACAGGAAATCCGACATTGGGAGACACTAGCGGGGCATCAACACTCATGGGAACCCTGCGAATCGCCCCCACCCCAACTGCGCTAAAAGATTAGCCTCCAAAGAATCGTCCCCAAAGCTTTTAAGTTTCTTCTATTATCAAATTTCCCTACTACTGTACAATTCATTGTTGCAAAATGACATTCACAGAGTGCTACATTGGCAATTTTCCATTCTGAAAACTGTAAGTTCCACATCCCTGCAACTATTCTCATAAACTTCTTCTGCACTCTCCCCAGTGTGTTCACATCATTCCAATAGTGTGGCACCCTGAGCTGTATTCATGATGAGGTCTAACTAGTGTCTTGTATAAGTACAGCAGAACCTCCTGGCTCTTGTAATCTATGCCCTTCTTAATAAAGCTCAGGATGCTATTGCTTTATTAACCGTCCTCTCCACCTGTCCTGCTACCTTCAATGATCTATGCATATACATAACCAGAATCTTCTGCTCCTGCACCCCTTTAAGAATTTTATCCCTTATTTTATATTGAACTCCATGTTCTTCCTACCATACGCATCACGTTACACTTCTTTGCATTGAACTTCATCTGCCACCTATTTGCCCACTCCACCAATTTTTCATTTACCTTTTGAAGCTCTACATTTTCCTTTTCACAATTTACAATACTTCCAAGTTTTGGTGTTATCTGCAAACTTTGGAATTGTTTCCCGCACACCAAGATCTAGATCATTAATATACATATCGGGAAAAGTAAGAGTCCCAATAATGACCCTGGGGAACACAACTACAAACCTTCCTCCAGTCTGAAAAATATCCATTGACCGTTACTCTCTGCTTCCTATTATTAAACCAATTTTATATCCACGTTGTTGCTGTCCCTTTTATTCCATGAATATTAACTTCTTCCGAACCAACCTATTCCATGTGACTACTAATTCTACCCTGAATAATTGTTTCTAGATTAGAAGCTTGTTCACCATTGATGTTAAACTGACTGGCCTGTAATTGCTGGAACTATCCTTACAACCTATTTTGAACAATGGCAAGACCTTTGCAATTCTCCATTCCTCTGGCCATCCCCTGAGTCTTGAGGAGCCTGGAAAATTATGGCTAGTGCTCTTGTGATTTCTATTCTTATTTCGTTCAATACCCTGGGATACATCTCATCTGGTCGCAGTTCCTTTTCAACTTTCTGGGGTTGCATTCAGACTTGAAAGCCCACAGACTGGCAGTGACCTCAGGAGACTCAACCATGTCCAGGTCGCATGAACACTGTCTGTAAACTCTGCATGCTGGGTAATGGTGCCTTCTTTGCACCTTGCACTTCCTGCTGACTCTGTATCCCTTCGGGCTGCAGCTTTCGTTTCTTAGATCCACTTCTGAGATGAGCAACTGGTCTACTCTCCCTTCTCTCTGCTCTTTTACTGAGGTGGTCCCTCTAGCAGAGTACCCAATCCTCATTTTTGTACAGATAGTTACAGTAGTTTCTGCACTGAAAGGCCTTCTTGCCTTTGCAAATGCTGGAAAATCAGACAGCAAAAAAGTGACAGTAACTATCAGTAAACCAACTAAAGAGAACTGATTGCAAAACTTCTAATTATTCAATTTATCAACGGGCTGTGGGCTTTTTATCCCATATTGGATATAGAATACATAAAAAAGTGATGGCCACCTGGCCGAGTGGCCCATGTGCCGAGTGTAAACATGCACAAGTCTCTCAAAATCATTGTCAATTGCTCTTTAAATGGGGTTAATTGGCCCTTTAACAGTTGTTGGGCGCCATTCTACTGAGTATACCAGCCAACTGAAATATTACAAGGTGGCATGCTAGTGTAGGGATGCCCTCCAAACACAAGCCAGGTAAAGGGTTATGGGGAGTAGGCAGGAAAGTGGAGTTGAGACTAGGATAAGATCCTGATGAGTACGTTAAATGATGGAGTGGGCAAGAAGGGCTGAATTACCTACACCCGCTCCTAATTCCTATGACATCATTTCATGCCATTTCTCAATTGTTCATGTGAGCTGAGCACCCACTGAGTAGGTGCAAAGTTCTGCCCTTTGAGTGTTAAAGTGCGGGATTTATAATGTTTAAGTTTATTCAGTAAAGCCACATTGAACAAAGAAGTATGCTGCCAGTGGTTATTGCAACATCACTAAAATTTAAAGCAGTGTTAACATTTGAATGTTTTTCAGTCGAATTCTTTTTTATTTTAAAGGAACTGTTAACCTATCCAAAAACTTCTTTTGATTATTTAGCAACTGTTAAGGAGAACTGAAGGCATCTCACATACTGAAATTGTTTCACACTTCTTCATAGACACCTACTTTGGCTCTGTTTCATGGTATGAATTAGGACTGCTTAAAAGCATCTCATTCCTTGTTTTTTGCATCTAATTTCATGTTTTTGCACCAAGATATCTCAATCCCTCCAAAATCAACAACACCACATCCTTTTCACATGATTTATTTTTAAAATAAATGTGCTTATCAACAGCTTTAATGAACCATTTGTACGAGATGCACTCAGTTACCTGTGCAGTAATTTGAATAAATAAAGAGGGTAACCGCCAGAGGTTCCAAGAAAGTACATTTAATAAATCAGCAAAGCTCTGCAAATAATATATTTGAAATTGTGGATGAGGTTATCTGGCCTCTCCTCAGTGTTTTTCTCAGCAGCGAGAGGTGGTGTGTCACTTTCTGGCAGTGGGATCTTCTGGTCCTGCTGCTAGCAATGCGAATTTGACCTGAAGCCACCTCATGCTTCTGGGAAACCTGGGGCAGAGGATGCACTGCTGGCAGGACCAGAAAATCCCACCGGCGTGAACTGCCAGAGAATCCCGGCTTATATTCCATTACACATTTATTTTCTTCATAATTGTTATAATCCTGTTAGTGACCATTAATGTTTAAAGAAAAACTAGAAAACCGGTAATTATCTGACATAATTATGCCAGAAGATTTCACTTCTTTAAACAAAACAAAAAATTGTATTGTGGCGAAGCTCAAACTCATTTTTTTTTAATTCAGAGGTCAGAAACTCCAGTTCTCAATGAACCTTGAGCCTATTGTGCATGTGTCAGCTGGGAACAGGTTGCACATGCACATTTCAGTTATTTAATGTTCTTCAGACTGGGAGCTGGCACTGCGCGCCTGCACAGAAAAAAAAACAGCAGATGTCTTGATATGCAGCACCATGATCTGGTCCCAGGGATCAGATCATGGGAGGGAGCCAGGGAGAGCTCCAAAATCAGCAGATTTTGGGCAGGGGACAGTGAGAGGTCTAAAAAGACAGTCCCAAGCAAGGGATAAAAGCCAGGGAACAGAAATAGATTCTGAAGTGAAGTTAAAGGAAGAAGCAGAGTAATAAGTTCCAAATTGAAGAAAGAGCTGCAGAGAATGAACTTTCAGCAAAGTGGCTGAAAATCCAAGAAGCCAGCTGAAGGTCAGTAACTCGATGCTGCTATCTGTTGGGGTAAAGATAACCCTTTGGAGCAGGGTATTCTACTTGTCATGGCAAAGATCTGAGGTTGTGCATGAAACGTGATGTTTGCATCAGAGATCCAGGGGAAAAGAATCTGGGAAGGCAAGATTGAAACCATGTGAGGCGGGTCATTGTTGAAAACTTCTGAGTAGGAGTAACCTTTGCAGAGAACTCCAAGGTGAGATTTGCAAATGAGGGGATTGGAAATCCTCATGAGAAAAACAAAGTTTCAGTTAGCTCACAAAGTGACAAACATCTGGGTGTACTGTTGGAAATCTGTGGAATCTATTTTGGTCACTTATGTGAGCTATTGTTTAATGTAGGGAGTCTAACCACCGTTATCTCACATGTACCTCATACTTCCCCAGAATGTTAGAGTATATATAAGATAGATATTGTGAATTGCTTTATCTTTCTGAACTTGTATGGTAAAGTTTAATTTTTGTTTTTGGAATCATGTAGCTTTATTTACTTAATAAATGTCTTGAATCTCGAATTTTATCTAGTTTAAACAAAATCTTACTGATCTCTAAGTAGATCACCCCCTTCCCCAGCTGCTGTGATCTAGTCAATTATCATAATAGTATGGAGAAAGAAGATAAACGAAGCAAGCACCACTAACTTAACACTACAGTTTATAAAGACTTACGCAATAAACTCAATTTTACTTGTTACTTCCCCCAAGAGTTACCTTCTATGTTGCAAGAATCTTGATGGTTCATTCACTTTTTCTGTGAACAATGTAAAGTTCTGCTACAGCCCTCTAGAAGTCACCTCAATTTCTTCTCACTGTTATAGCTATTCCTCGAGGTATGAAATTTCATGAGGATCCTTCCATTAGCTTCTAGCTAAGCCAGCTTCCAAGTTTCTTCAAAGATCTCATGATTGTGGGTTCTTCAGTTCATGTGCGAGATTCGCTATTTTCCTGCTTAGACATTTAAATAACAGGAACACCCTGATTTCTAAAGACCCTCTATGTCCCCCAGAGCTTCTGGTCAGCTGTTGGTCCCACAGGTGATTCTCAACTTCGAGTAAATGCATTTTCTCTGTTTCTGTTCCAAGCTGACTGACTACAGGCTGTTTGCTTCTATGAGCAAAGACAAACACAGATAATATAAACAAAGGAAGTTTCTAGTCCCCACATCCCATCTCCATGACAAATTAGCATGCTGATGTTCCCGAACAAAAATGTGAATGTATTATTTTTACCTTTAACACAACTCTTTGACTCTGTGATTTTTGTTTAAATCTCCAGTGGATATAATTACCATCTATCCAGGCTTGCTGTCCCTATGAAGGAACTCCCTTATTAACCATTGAGCTTTAGCTCCTTTTCAGTTGGAAACTACTATTATGGTCCCATCTATGAGAATACTAGAAAAGACTGATACTTGTTACAATCTGGCTGAAAAGACCATAATAATTTAAATACTGTAATGAAGAAAGAACCAGGGGTAAGAAAATAAATATCAGGACTCCAAGATTATACTGAAACACTTAAGGATTTTTACTGTACAAACTTAAACAAGACAAACACAACAGCAACAATGACTAAACAGATTTCCAGCCATCAAAAAGATTTGACAGATTTCTGACCTTTTGAACTTCCTGTCTTCAACAAAGTTGTCAAGGGAACGACCACAGTGCTAGAATTTAAAAAAAATCTCTGGTATGAAATCCACTCATTCTTAAAAACAGTAGAATTTCCCATTTCATTCTGGGACCAGGAAAGTCCAGAAATTCTTGTACATTAGCTTCTGTGGGCAATACTTGGCTTTGTCCCACTTTGTACCCCATATAAGTGACTTTAGATTTGGCAAATTTACCATGAATAGCTGCAGAAAATAATCAAGATGGCTGTTGAAATGCTGGCCTTTATATTTGAGGATTGGAATATAAGGATGCAGAAGTTATGCTGCAGTTATACAAAACCCTGGTTAGATCCTTCTGGAGTATTGTGAGCAGATTTGGGCACCACACCTTAGCAAGGATATATTGACATTGGAGGGAGTACAACGTGGGTTTACAAGAATGATACTTGGACTTCAGTCATGAGGAGGGATTATATGAATTAGGCCCATTGTCTTTATTTAGAATTTAGAAAGCTGAGGGGTGGATCTGATTGAAATCTCCAAGATATTAACAGAAAATGACAGCGTAGATAAATACAAACTAATTCCACCGAATGGAGATTTTAGAACTAAAGGGCATAGTCTAAAAATTAGGGCCAGACCATTCAGGAGAGATGTTAGGCAGTACTTCTGCATACAAAGAGTGATACAGGTTTGGAACTCTCTTCCACAACAAAGAACAAAACAGCCCGGGAAACAGGCCCTTCGGCCCAACGAGCCTGCACCGCCATTTTAACATTACGAGTCCCCCCTCCACCCATGACCCTTATCTATGCTTATGGCATTCCACATTGAGGGAAAACTAATTTAGGGACAATTTTTACACCAGTCAGCCTAATAGCACGTTTTTGGGGTGTGGGAGGAAACCGGAGCACCTGGAGAAAACCCACGCAAGCACGGGGAGAATGCACAAACTCCCACAGACACTGGCCCAAATCCATGTGTCTGCACAGCAAACAGTGATAGTCACTGAGCTGTCGTGTTGCCCAGCATCTAGTCCAGTTTAAGCGTACACTAACAACATGAAGTACTAGGCTATTCTCGAAACAAGCAAAAGCAGCCCTCGTACGACCCATCGCGTGTATGCCCCTCGTTGGACAACGAGGCGGACCGAAGCACCTGTGAATTAAAAGAGCAAAACATTAGTATCATCCCCATCCCTATACGTTACCAGGGACATCCCAAGGCTACTGAACCTTATTTAAAACAATCTCCTATATCCGTCCATCTTCAACCCACTCACGTGCCTGGCTAAGTAACTCTTAAACAACTCCAGCGTGCCTGCCTCCACCACCTTGCTTGGCAGAGCATTCCATACCTCCACTACCCTCTGTGTGAAAAACCTCCCTCTAACATCCGTGTTATACCTCGCCCCCCTCACCCTAAGCCCGTGGTCCCTCGTAATGTGCGTTTCCAACATAGGAAAAAGCTTACCACTGTTTATCTATACCCTTCATAATCTTATACACCTCTATTAGATCTCCCCTCAGTCGCCTTCTTTCAAGGGAAAACAGCCCCAATTTGCTCAATCTTTCCTCATAACCCAGTCCTTCCATACCAGGCAGTATCTTGGTAAACGTCCTCTGCACTCTGTCCAGGGTCTCCACGTCTTTCCGGCAGTAAGGTAACCAGAACTGGACACAGTACTCCAAATGCGGCCTAACCAACGTTCTATACAACTGCAACATCAGACTCCAGCTCTTATATTCTATACCCCTTCCTATAAAGGCTTACATACCATAAGCTTTCTTCACAACCTTCTCCACTTGTACTGCCACCTTCAAAGACTTGCGCACTTGCACCCCCCAGGTCCCGTTGCGTTTCTATATTCTTTATAGGTCTACCCTTTATCATATAACTCCCCCCTACATTATTTCGGCCAAATGCATCACCTCACATTTATCAGGGTTAAACTCCATTTGCCATGTATCTGCCCAATATACCAGCCTATCTATATCCCGTTGTATTGCCAGACACTGCTCCTCACTGCCCACCAATCCAGCCATCTTAGTGTCATCTGCAAATTTGCTGATCACACCACTTACTCCCTCTTCCAAGTCATTTATGTATATTACAAAAAGAAGAGGCCCCAGTACTGAGCCCTGCGGCACACCACTAGTGACAGACCTCCAGCTAGAAAAGGACCCTTCCACTACTACTCTATGTCTCCTCTTACCAAGCCAGTTATCAATCCATCTAGATACCTGGCCTTGTATTCCATAAGCCTTAATCTTTTCAACCAACCTACCATGAGGGACTTTGTCAAACGCCTTACTGAAATCCATATAGACGACATCAACGGCTCGTCCTTCGTCGACCATTTTTGTCAACTCCTCAAAAAATTCTACCAGATTCATGAGGCAAGACTTCCTCTTAACAAAGCCATGCTGTGTATCCCTAATCAGATCGCAACGCTCAAAGTGCTCATACATCCTATCCCTAAGAATCCTTTCCATCAACTTGCCTACCACTGACGTCAAACTCACCGGCCTATAGTTACCAGGGTTATCCCTCCTACCCTTTTTAAACAACGGTACCATGTTCGCTATCCTCCAGTCCTCTGGGACCTCACCTGTGTCCAAAGAAGAGACAAAGATTTGTGTCAGAGGCCCAGCAATTCCATCTCTCGCCTCCCTAAGCAGCTTAGGATAAATGCCATCAGGCCCCGGAGATTTATCAGTTTTAATGCTACCTAAAAGCCCTAACACTTCCTCCCTCGTAATGGATAGTTCCTTCAATTGGTCTACAGCTCCCTCGAAGACAGTACCAGACATCTAGCCCTCTCCTTCGTGAATACCGACGCAAAGTATTCATTCAGGATCTCTCCCATTCCCTCGGACTCTAAGCACAGTTCCCCTCCTCTGTCCCTGAGAGGACCGATTTTTCCCCTAACCGCCCTTTTGTTCCTGACAGGAGTAAAATGCCTTTGGATTTTCCTTAATCCTGTCTGCCAAAGCCATTTCATGCCCCCTTTTTGCCCTTCTAACTCCCCTTTTGAGATCCCTCCTACACTCTCTGTATTCCTCCAATGCTCTCTCTGTTCCCAGTTGCTTAGACCTAACATACGCCTCTCATTTCTTCCTGACCAAGTCCTCAAGATCTCTAGTAATCCATGGCTCTCTAATCCTACCTTTCCCATTCTTCCTCTTAACCAGCACATGCTTTCCTGCAACCATTTTAGTTTTCCTTTGAAAGAATCCCACATGCCAAACGTGGACTTGCCCTCAAACAGCCTATCCCAGTCTGTGTCCCTAAGTTCCTGCCTAATCCAGCTGTATCTAGCCTTCCCCCAATTTAACACCCTCCCCGTAGGACAGCATTCATCTTTTTCCATTAATATCCTAAAGTAGACAGAGTTGTGGTCACTGTCAGCCACATGTTCACCTACTGTAACCTCAAACACTTGACCCGACTCATTACCCAGAACTAAATCCAGTACAGCCCCCTCTCTAGATGGTCTATCTACATACTGCTCCAAGGACCCTTCCAGTACACATCTTACGAATTCCTCCCCATCCAAACCCCCAGCTCTAGGCACCTTCCAATCCACCCCAGGGAGATTAAAATCTCCCACAACAATAACCCTATTCTTCCTACACTTATCCAAAATGTCTCTACAAATACCTTCTTCCACTGCCCGCAGGCTGTCGGGTGGACTGTAGTACACCCCTAGCATAGTAATCGCTCCCTTCCTATTCCTCAACTCCACCCACAGTGACTCAATTCCTAGCTCCTCTATATTATCCTCCCTCTGCACCGCTGTGATGTGCTCCCTAACTAACAACGCCACTCCCCCTCCTCTTTTCGACCCTCTTCTGTCGTGCCTAAAAAACTTATACCCAGGAATACTTAGCTGCCAGTGCTGCCCTTCCTTTAACCATGTCTCTGTCACTGCCACCACATCTAAATTCCTCGCGAACATTAAGGCCTTAAGCTCATCTGTTTTACCCATCACACTCCTCGCATTAAAACAGATGCACTGCAGACCTCCAGGCCCACTCAGATCTTCCTTCTCCCGGGGAATTTTCCTCTCATCCAGACTTACCCTGTCACCCAACTCACTCCCAATCCCAGTGCCTACTGAGCTATCTGTCTCCTTCCCACCCCCCCTCTATATTAGTTTAAACCCTGCCGAAACACTCCAGCTAACCTCCCTGCTAAAATATTTGTGCCCTTCCCATTTAAATGTTCCCCATCCCACTTGTATAGGTGCCCTTCCCTCGCAAAGACTTCCCAATGGTCTACAAAAGTAAAACCCTCTGTCCTGCACCAATCCTTCAGCCACGCATTCAGCTGTAGGATCTCATTATTCCGAGCCCCGCTATTACTGGGCACTGGCAGCAGCCCAAAGAATGCCACCCTGGAGGTCCTGCTCTTCAGTCTGGCCCCCAACTCCCTGAACTGCCTACGTATATCCCTCCTGCTCTTCCTTCCTACGTCCTTCTCTCCTATGTGTACAATTACCTCAGCCTGGGTCCCTTCACCCTTCAAAATTCCCTCTACCTGCTCCGAAACATCCTGTACCCCTGCTCCAGGGAGGCAGACTACCATCCTGGAGTCCCGCTTTTGCCCACAGAACCGCCTATCAATTCCTTTAACCCTCCCATACCCCACCACTATCTCACATGTAGCCCCTTCCTTCCCTCTGAGGCATTCTGGTCCTCCTCTCTTGCCCTTTCTACCCCAGTTGTCGCCTTACCCTTGTTATTTTGGGAGACTACCTCTGGGGTGGTCTTAGTACCATGACTCCTCTTCTTTTTCCCCTTCCTATCAGTAACCCACCCATCCCCCCCAGGCTCTGGGATCTCCACTTGACCATGGTTCCTATTCATTATTGCCTTGTTCTCCCTGACTAAAAATAAATCTTCCAGACGCAGCTCTAATTGCCTGACCTGGGCCCTCAGACGCTGCAACTCCAGACACTTGGTGCAGATGTGGACTTTCGGGAGACGCGTTGTCTCCAGGAACTCCCACATATTACACCTAACGCAGCTGATGCGTCTCCCCATAGGCCCTGCCATTTACCTGAACACCCTTAATTTACCAAAATTCGCTGGATTCCAGGGAAGTGCCAGAAGATTGGAAAATGGCTAATATTACGCCGTTGTTTAAAAAAGGTAGCATACAAAAGGCAGGGAATTGTAGGCCGGTTAGTTTAACGTCTGTAGTTGGAAAAATGCTTGAATCCGTCATCAAAGAAGAAATAGCGAGGCACCTGGAAAAGAATGGTTTGATCGAGCAGACGCAGCACGGATTCGTTAAGGGGAAGTTGTGTTTGACAAATTTATTGGATTTCTATGAGGATGTGACTAGTGCAGTAGACAGAGGGGAACCGGTGGATGTGGCATTTTTAGATTTTCAAAAGGCGTTTGATAAGGTGTCTCATAAAAGGCTGCTACAGAAGGTTAGGGTGCACGGAGTTGGGGGTAAAGTGTTAGCGTGGATAGAGGATTGGTTGTTTAATAGGAAGCAGAGAGTTGGTATCAATGGGTGCTATTCTGATTGGCGGTTGGTGACTAGTGGAGTGCCGCAGGGATCGGTGCTGGGGCCTCTGCTATTTACCATTTATATAGATGATCTGGAGAAGGGGGCTGAGTGTAGGGTGATGAAATTTGCTGATGACACGAAGATGAGTGGAGAAGCAAATTGCGTGGAGGGTGTGGAAAGTCTGCAGAGGGATCTGGATAGGCTGAGCGAGTGGGCGAGGACCTGGCAGATAGAGTGCAATGTTAGCAAGTGTGAGGTTATCCACTTTGGCAGAAATAATAGTAGGAGGGATTACTATTTAAAGGGCGAAAAGCTGCAGCATGCTACGGTGCAGAGGGACCTGGGGGTCCTTGTGCATGAGTCGCAAAAACCCAGTCTGCAGATGCAGCAGGTGATCAAGAAGGCGAATGAAATCCTGGCCTTTATAGCGAGGGGGATAGAATATAAAAGTAGAGAGGTCTTGCTGCAACTGTACAGGTACTGGTGAGGCCGCAGCTGGAGTACTGTGTGCAGTTTTGGTCGCCGCACTTGCGCAAGGATATATTGGCCTTGGAGGGAGTGCAGAGGAGGTTCACTAGGCTGATACCGGAGATGAGGGGGTTGGAGTATGAAGGGAGACTAAATAGACTGTGCCTGTACTCGTTGGAGTTTAGAAGGATGACGGGGGGATCTTATAGAGACGTACAAGATAATGAAAGGGATGGAAAGGGTAGAGGTAGAGAGATTCTTCCCGCTTAGAAAGGATAGCAAGACTCGAAGGCACAGCCTCAAGATAAGGGGGGGGCGCAGTTTAGAACAGAGTTGAGAAGGAACTTCTTCACTCAAAGGGTGGTGAATCTCTGGAATTCTCTGCGCGTTGAAGTGGTGGAGACGACCTCGCTAAATATATTTAAGTCACGGGTCGATAGGTTTTTGATAGACAAGGGAATTAAGGGTTATGGGGAGAAAGCGGGAAAGTAGAACTGATCCACTTCAGATCAGCCATGATCTTACTGAATGGCGGGGCGGGCTCAAAGGGCTAGATGGCCTACTCCTGCTCCTATTTCTTATGTTCTTAGAGTTATGGACACAGAAATGGAAAACAGGAAAAAATGGAACCAGTAACTCACCTTGCCTAAGCCTGCTTTCGCCTAAGCCCTGTGAGCCAAAGCCCTTACAGCTCTCACTCTGCACCCACCTCACTCCACTGCCTGCTCCCAACGCTGCCTGCTGTCCACTGCAGTCTCCTTTTTATACTCCTGCGCTCCCTTCCCGACTGCCCCTGCGCCTAGCTCCCGCTACGGAAAGCAAAAACAAACAAAAATCCCGTGAACCGGCAATAGAAAAAAAACTAAATTGAAAATCACAAACACCAGTTGATGCTAGATGATTTGCTAATTTTAAATTTGAAATGGAAAAATATTTGTTAAGCAAAGGTATTAAGGGATTTGGGCCAAAGGCGGGTATATGGAGTTAGATTACAGATCAGCCATGGTCTCACTGAATGACAGAACAGGATCAAGGGAACCTACTCCGGTTCCTGTGTTCCTAATATAACCCAAGTCCTGAAGAAACAAACCCATTAAGGACAAATGCTGATATTTACTACTGTAACGTCGAAACATAAGAACATAAGAAATAGGAGCAGGAGTAGGCCATCTAGCCCTTCGAGCCTGCCCCGCCAATCAATAAGATCATGGCTGATCTGAAGTGGCTCAGTTCCACTTTCCCGCTTTCTCCCCATAACCCTTAATCCACTTGCCTACCAAAAACCTACCTACCCGCGTCTTAAATATATTTAGCGAGGTAGCCTCCACCACTTCAACGGGCAGAGAATTCCAGAGATTCACCACCCTTTGAGTGAAGAAGTTCCTCCTCAACTATGTTCTAAACTGTTCCCCCCCTTATCTTGAGGCTGTGCCCTCTAGTCCTACTGTCCTTTCTGAGCGGGAAGAACCTCTCCACCTCTACCCTATCCATCTCTTTCATCATCTTATACAGTAAGAAACAGTAAGAAAAATTACCTTCTAATACAGTTGTGCTACCCTACAAATATAATCAATCCATTAAATCATTGCATGAGTTTTATTTAAAGATCATAAGAACATAAGAACATAAGAAATAGGAGCAGGAGTAGGCCATCTAGCCCTTCGAGCCTGCCCCGCCATTCAATAAGATCATGGCTGATCTGTCGTGGCTCAGTTCCACTTTCCCGCCCTCTCCCCATAACCCTTAATCCCTTCTCTTATCAAAAACCCATCAACCCGCTTCTTAAAAATATTTAGCGAGGCAGCCTCCACCACTTCAACGGGCAGAGAATTCCAGAGATTCACCACCCTTTGAGTGAAGAAGTTCCTCCTCAACTCCGTTCTAAACCGCCTCCCCTTTATCTTGAGGCTGTGCCCCCTAGTCCTACTGTCTTTTTTGAGCGGGAAGAGTCTCTCCACCTCTATCCTATCCATCCCATTCATCATCTTATACGTCTCAATGAGATCTCCCCTCATTCTTCTAAACTCTAACGAGTACAAGCCTAGTTTATTCAGCCTCTCCTCATAGCTCAATCCCCTCAACTCCGGTATCAGCCTAGTAAACCTCCTCTGCACTCCCTCCAGGGCCAAAATATCCTTGCGCAGGTGCGGCGCCCAAAACTGCACACAGTACTCCAGCTGTGATGGAAGAGGTGGCCCATATTGGCCAGTGGTGAGATTTTCTGTCATTGTGGTTTTCTGTTTAATGCACCCCCTGTCACTGGGAAACCTGCGGCAGTAGTCTGCTGTTGGCAGGACCAGAAGATCCTGCTGGTGGAACAACCAAAAAAGTCTGGCCAAAGTGTCATGTTAAGTTCAAACTACTTTTAGCCATTCCTTAAAAGCTAATAAAAAACACTCTTAGTTACGACATAAGATTTCACACTTTTGAGCAACTTAAAGTTGTAAACTAATTAAGAATAGTTTCTCACAAACAACAGCTGCCATTCTGTTTAGCTTAACATCGTACAATGGAACAGATTTCTAACTCCCACAAATACCCAAAATTAATATTTTCTCCTTCATCAAGGCATCTGGAAGACAAAATGTATCATCAGCCACCATCAATGACTAAACTGTTCCAGTATTCCTCGTACAATAACTTTATTATCTACTTTATTGGAAGACTAAGAGAATATGTCTCCCCTAGAAAGATAAATCTTTATAACTTTCTGTAACCTGTGCCCTAGCATTGAAACTCAGTGAAGAATCCACCTGAGTTTCTTGACTCAGGTGGATTTCCCACTGATTCCCCACTGATTTGATAGTTCTGAGAACTCGTTTTGCACCTTAGTATTGCCACTGTCTTACCATTCAATTCCATCTTTAAACATGTTTCTTTTTCCTGAAGACATCTTAGGTATCCCAACTCCTATAACTGATGTGATGATACTGTGCCTTATTATCATGTTTCTTGTCAAGTGTATGTTTAGAATTCATTTCTGTTTACACAATGCCTATTTGTCTGCACCAGGTAACTATCATGCTGAGAATGCAGACTAATAATTGATCTTAGCTAATGGTGTGTTTGTTGTAATCTGAGTTAATGCATTTTTGTTTATTTTTTGGTTTTTTCCCGTGGGGGTTCAGAGTAGAATTTGATTATGTTGATCAACAAGAGAGAGATTCATGTGCTAATGGAAGGAACTAAGCTTATAGGTTAAACAAAGCAGTTTCTGCATGGCCCTGAAAGAAGCAAGAGGTATTTCTCTCTTTCCCTCTCTCTGGTGGCTGCAGTTTGAGTGTCAGAAGACATGTATCTCTCTGACTCTTTCTCCAGATATGTTCAAAGGCTCTAGGACTGTTAACAAATAAAAACATGTAAGCCTGTGTTTTTTGCTAACTGACTGTGAAGAGGAGGTTAAGTCTATAAGAGAAATATCGCTTGAATTGGAACCAATAGAAATTAGTGTTTAAGAAGCATATTTTATCATGTTTAAGTACTTCAACTGGTAAAAGTTAAGCTAATTCATTTGTTACAGTTAAACTGTATTGTTAAAATAAAATTTGTTTTGATAAAAGCTTCCTAGTGTTTCAATAGAATCCCACCTAGAGTGAAACACCTTGGGCAATTCTCCCAGCCGGCTACAGTGCGTGAGTAGTGCAGCAGGCTGGGAGACATTAGAGGGGACCTGTAGCGGGACTTATGACTAGCGTCCAGCTGATTGTGAGTCTCACAGGCCATGCTCTTTTACATAATCAGCCACGCTCCGGAAGTCAGTATGAGGCTGATAACAATATGCAAATGCATATTTCCATATCATTCGTAAGCCCAAGACAGTATTCTCCAGGCTCACTCATGTCACTAGTGGGAACCTCTCTGCCAGGAGAGGTTCCCACTAGCTAGGATTAAAGCCACTTCTCATCAATAGGGATCAGACATGATCATCCTGCGGATGGGGACAGGGGCCACTGAGGTTCCCCTGGGAGGTCAGGTGTGGGGGTTACACCTTGGGCAGTGATAGGCTGCTACTGACCACCTGGCACCTTGGTACTGCCTACCAGGCACCAGGTAGTGCCAAGGAGGTGAGGCCGATTGGAGGGGAACTCCTGCTACACACTCTGCAGCAGAGATTGGTGGGAGGGGGAGGGAGGAGGGCAATCGGAGCTGCACCTGGTTGTTGGGATCGGGAATGCACATGAGGGATTTGGGACTGCACATGGGGGGAGCGGTGCTGCATGTGGGAGGAAAATTGAGGCTGCACATGGGGGATTGGAGCTGATCTGGGGGAGGGGGCTGGAGATCAGAGAGGTTGCCAAAAGCTGGGGGGGGCAGTGGACAGGTTGGGAAGCCAGCTATCAGGAGAGAGGGGCCCTGGAAAACCCTGGGAAACAATCAGGAAGCCATCAATTGGGAGGCCGTGATGGTGGGGGAGGTGGACACACAGTGTGCTTTGCGCCAATTCCCCCCACGGACAGATCGGCATATGTGCAGTGAGTTGCCTGCTCAGCATGCTGATGCTGGCATCTGGGTCAGGTTCAGGCTCAAAACTGAAAATCAGTTGTGATGACCATGTCAGGAGTGCACAGATAGTATACCCCCTGGGAGATGATGGACATGTTCAAGTAGTGCCCTGACACTTCCCCTGGCACCAGGCACTGCCCTCTGAGGAGCTCCATTGGAAGAGAGAGGGTTTCCTTTGTATGTTGTTGGAAGAAAGCCCTGATGCTTGTGGAGTTGGAGGTGTGCGCTGATGCTTGTGGGGGGGGGGGGGGGGGGGGGTAGTGCCCCAGTGCCTGCAGGATGAGGTTGGGAAGGGAGTGTCTTGATGTTTGCTGGGTTGCAGGGGGCAGTGGGTGCCCGTTGTGCCAATCCTGTGAAGGGATGAAAGAGCCCTGATGCCTGTGGAGGTGGTAGTGCCCTAATGTCTGTGGCAGTGGGAGTATCCCAATGCCTGTGGGGGTGCCCCAATTCCCGTGTGGTTGGGGGGGGGGGGTCACCCCGATACTTGGGAGGTGGGTCCTCCATATCCACGGGGGTGTACTTTTTTGCACAGATTGAGGTGCCTCTCTCTGTGGAGCCAGTTTTGCTGGTTCCATCAGATCGCACTCTGCCAGAGTATTGGCGCAAACCACAGCCCAAGACTGTGTGCACTGAGTGCCATAGAATCTGGAAAGAAAACTCAACTGTGCAGCTGGAGAGCAGCCAGCATCTCCACATCACAGCTGGAGAGTTACACACTGGTTTTCACTCTGAAACTGACACTGACAAATTCTGGGATGATTCCAACCATTGATTTTGTAATCCCAACAATATGTATGAATTTTTTTAAAAATTCCACCAAAGACTCCACTTTAAAACTTGTTAAGAATTGGCTTGGAATACAATAATCACTGAAATAATCTAATGCCTGGAAGAAGCAAATATAAGGAAATAAGCATCAGGACTCCAAGATTAAATTGAAACAACAGTTTAAAATTCAGCAAAGGAGAGGCAAGAGATTGATTAAGAAGGGGAAAATAGGATATGAAAGTGAGCTAGTGGGGAACATAAAAACTGAGTTAAAAAATTTCTATCAAGTATGTAAAAAGAAAAAGATTGACAAAAATGAATGTAGGCCCCTTACAGTCAAAAAGGGGAGAATTCACAACAGGGAATAAAGAAATGGCTGAGGAATTAAATTCGTAGTTTGTTTCAGTCTTCACAAAGGAAGCTATGAATAATGTACCAAGTTTTGAGAGAAACAGGTTTTAGTGAAGAGCTGAAGGAAATCTGCATTAGTAGAGAAATGGTTTTGGGGAAATTGATGGGATTGAAGGTGGATAAATCTTCAGCTCTGATAATCTTCATCCCAGAGTACTTAAGGAAATGGCCCTCGAAAAAGTAAACCCATTGGTGGTTATTTTCCAAAATCCTTTCAACTCTGGCCTATCCTATAGATTGGAGAGTAGCTAATGTAAGCCCGCTATTCAAAAAGGGAAACAGAGAGAGAACAGGGAACTTTAGACCAGTGAGCCTAACGTCAGTACCGGGAAAGTTGCTGGAGCCCATTATCAAGGATTTCATAACTTGGCATTTGGAAGACAGTGGTATAATCACTCAGTCTTCATGGATTTACAAAGGGTGAATCATGCTTGACAAATCTAATGGAATTCTTTGAGGATGTAAGTAGTAGAATTGGTTTATTTAGACTTACAGAAGGCTTTCAACAAGGTCTCACATAACACTACTAGGTAAAGTTAAAACACACGAGTTTTCAGGTAGAGTCTTGAGATGCATAGAAATCTGGTAAGTAGATAGGCAAAGAGTTGGCATAAATGGACCTTTTATTGATTGGCAGTCAGTGACTAGTGAGATTCCCCCGCAGGGATCTGGGCTAGGACCCCAACTATTCACATTATATGTTAATGATTTGGAAGAGGGAACTAAATATATTATCTCCAAATTCGCAGATGAAACAAAAGGTTGAGTGGGAGGGTGAGCTGTGAGAAGGATACAGCGATGTTTCAGTGTGATTTGGACAGGTTGGGTGTGTGAGCATCTGCATGGCAGATGCAGTACAACGTGGATAAATGTGAGGTTATCTACTTTGATAGCAATAATAGGAAGACGGATTATTCCTTGAATGGGTATAAATAGAGAGGTAGATACTCAGCAAGACCTTATTGCATTGGTTACTGTAAGTAAACGCACAGGTGCAGCAGGCAGTAAAGAAGGCAAGTGGCATGTTGGCCTTCATAGTGAGACAATTTGTGGATAGGAATAGGGATGGTTTACTGCAGTTGTTTAGGATGTTGGTGAGACTAGACCAGTATTGTGTGCAGTTTTAATGTCTTTATCTGAGGAGGGGTGTCCTTGCTGTACAGGGTGTCAGCAAAGGTTTACCAGGCTGATTGCTGGGATGGCAGATCTGTCATATTACGAGAGACTAAGTCAGTTAGGATTATATTCACTGGAGTTTAGAAAAGTGAGAGGGGATCTCACAGAAACTTATAAAATTCTAACAGGGTTAGACAAGATAGATTCAGAATGAGTGTTCCCAGTGGTGGGGAAATCCAGAACTAGGAGTCAAAGTTTAAGGATAAAGGGTAAATCTTTTAGAACTGAGGTGAGGAGAAACTTCTTCATTCAGAGGGTGGTAAATGTGTGGAATTCAGTACCACAGAAAGTAGTTGAGGCCAAAACGTTGTCTGATTTCAAGAAGAAACTAGATATAGATTTTGGGGCTATACGGATCATGGAATATGGGGAAGGAATATGGGATCAGGATATTGAATTCGATGATCCGCCATGATTAAAATGAATGATGAAGCAGACTCAAAGGACTGAATGGCCTACTCTGCTTCTTGTTTCTGTGCTTCCAACTTGAACAAAACCAAATTGTGGATGACACGGTGGCACAGTGCTTAGCACTACTGCCTCACAGCGCTGGGGACTAGGGTTCGATTCTGGCCTCAAGCCACTGTCTGTGTGAAGTTTGCATGCTGTCCCCGAGCATTTCGGGATGCTCCAGTTTCCATAGAACCATAGAATCCTACAGTACAGATGCAGGCCCTTCAGCCCATCGAGTCTGCACCGACCACAATCCCACCCAGGCCCTATCCCCATATCCCGACACATTTATCCGCTAATCTCTCTAATCTACACATCCCAGGATACTACGGGGCAATTTTAGCATGGCCAATCTACGTGACCCGCACATCTTTGGACTGTGGGAGGAAACCGGAGCACTCAGGGGAAACCCACGCAGACACAAGGAGAATGTGCAAACTCCACACAGACAGTGACCCGAGCTGGGAATTGAACCCAGGTCCCTGGAGCTGTGAAGCAGCAGTGCTAACCACACTGTAAAGTTGTGCGAGTTAGGTTCATTGGCCACGATAAATTGACCCTTAGAGCCCCTTAGGGGATCTAGGAGGCTAAATATGTGGGGTCACGGTGATGGGTCCTGGGTGGGATTGTTGTTTGTGCAGGTCCAATGGGCCAAGTGGCCTCTTTCTGCACTGTAGCTCCTATAATTCTATGAAAACCAGCAATAATAACTAATAGGTGCACTGAACAAATAGGATAATGATATGAATCAAAATGAGCTTCTATCTTAAACTCAATCCAACAAACCCAGCCAAGCCTAACTTTTTTACTGTGCCGTGCAGATTCTTACAGACCTTCAAGCATACTCTTGCTCCAGATGTAGCACTTCTTTCTCTGGGTTGGGCTGCACAGGTAACAACTCAGGTATATGGTATATATTCCTACCAAGACGACCTCATGATCCTGGAGTTGGCATATCCACCAGACACACATAGACACTTGCTTAGTATCTACACCGTCGCTGCACTCAGCTGTTTATAGAGCTACATGGTCCGACCCCATTCTCTTTCATCTCTAAACGTACATAACTGAGTTCTATTTTTAAACACAACAGGCAATTTTTTTTCCTTAAATGCAAAATCCCTCAGTTTTCCTTTTAAAGCACAACCCTCAGCAATTTTCCACACCGTAATTCCAGGACTTTCTTGCTTATAAAAGCTGGGTCAAAAGTTCAAGCATGGTTTGTAAACACATGCAGGCGTACTAAACCAAACTGAGAAATTAGCAACCCCCAATTCACTTTAAATTGAAACCAAAACTCTACATTCTTAACCATTAATTTAATCCACAATAGAAACAGTGAAAACATTACATAAACAATTTACATATTTTACTGAGACAAGTGTAGACCTACTGGCTCCATTACGAGCCCAGAAATGGATCGTTCATTGTTTAAGTTTTTCTCTTTTACCTTTGACCTTGTAAGATTAACACAGATTACCTTTTAAATGTAATCAACCCAAGCTTGCATTTACGTTAGATGTATGCAGGTTCTTAACGAAGTATTTCCATTTATCTTACATTTAACACTTTATTTCATAAAATTAAAAATTATATTCTAAAACATATGAATGCTGAATTAAATGGGCCCTATTTTACTTTTTTTTTCTAAGTGCTAGGTGGACTCGAAACTGAGAGTGTTTCAGATCCGACTTTCAGACCCATTCTCAGGCACCCCCACATACGAGTCCGAATCGCGCTACACTAGGCAGTGGTTGGAGGTTTAACACACCCGAAATCATACAGCTCCAATCAGCGCATCCAACTGCTTATGAGCAGAAAAAAAATGATAGAATGTGGCTCCCTGCCTTATCCATCTGAGCCCAGAGAATGCCTCCCGTTTTCCCCCACAGACATTGCCCCACCCCCCACAACATTACTGACTCCCTTATCCTCCCACCCACTCTGCCACCCAGAACGATTGTGGGTCCCTCCCCCCTTCCTCCCAAATGATTTTAGGCAGACTGGCAGCAGACCCCCCCCTCCTCCCCACTGTCTCAGGCAGAGTGCAGCGGACCCCCCTCCCCCTCCCACTGATCTCAGGCAGACTGGCAGCGGACCCCGCTTCCTCCCCACTGTCTCAGGCAGACTGGCAGCGGAACTCCCTTCCCCCCCACTAATCTCAGGCAGAGTGGGAGCGGACACCCCCTTTCCCCCACTGACCTTAGGCAAATGGCAATGGACACCCCCCCTCCCCCCCCCACCGATTGCAAGCAGAGCGCCATCGGATTCACCTTTTTCCAACTCTTCCTCACCACCACCCCCACCCGCCCCCATCCCACACCACCACCGATCTCAAGCAGAGAGCCATTGAACACTTAGCACTTACTTCCTCATAAACTGGAGTGCCCAAATCGTACTTCTGAGGACCATGTCTGTTTTCTGCCGATTCTGGATGGGCGAATGTGGTGGTAAAGGGGGAAGTGCTGATAAGGTTGGGCAAATGCATTTAAATAGCTGTCACGCCTGTTTTAGGCATGGTCCCAATCACGGCTGTTTTCGGGCCTTGGTAAAGGGAGAACCAATGCGGGGGCAGGCGCAGATTGCACTACTCACCTCATGCCCGACTTTACCAAGTTTTCTCGCCTGAAAGCAGGCGCAACTTGATGGTAAAACGGGCACAACGTTTGCAACACAATGGCCGGAATGTTACTGGCAGGCCCACCCCAATTCTGGGGACGGGCGAGGCTCGGAGAATGGCATTCTCCACTGGGGGGATCATATGAACCTGGGCAGATGTGCCGGTAAAGTTCCGCCCAATGTGTTCTCAAACCCACCTAAGACTGAACCTCAAGACAAAATTCATGCCACTAGCCTTGGATGTAGTTTAGCTAAAAGTTTTGTCACGAAATTCATCATTGAAATACTTTCCTCAGCATGAATTCCAGCATGATGCATTTTAAACTACTTAATTAATCTTGATCTTTAAATGGGTTTTAAAAAGGTTATTACAGTGATATATCAAATACATGCTGGAATAGTCCTGCTTGTTGTCATCCTGCTTCTAAATTGATCATGTCAATATCAGTGATTCAGCAGCTCAATAACATTAATTTTCTGAAAGATTTAATGTAGGTTAATAAAAGACACATGCAGATTGTCCATGTAGTATTGAGTGATTTCAATTATGAGATGGAACTTTAAGTATAACCAGAACACAGCAAATTAACAGAATCAATTTGTACCTAAGCTTATTAATCCATAAAAACATATTAAAACATTATGAAAATAAGCTGAAACCTGAGTAAATTCTCCTTCAATCTCCTATATGATTGCCTGGAGTCAGTGGACTGGTCAATATTTAAGAACTCTGCCACAAGCCTGAACGAGTCTACCACTACAATAACTGACTTCATTAGTAAGTGTGTAGAAGACTGTGTGCGAAAGGAGCAAATCTGCGTGTTCCCCAGCCAGAAATCATGGATGAACAGGGATATGCACTGCTTGCTGAAGTCCAGGTCTGAGGTGTTCAAGTCAGATGATCCTGACCTATACAAGAAAATCGGAAGTTTCACAACACCAGGTTAAAGTCCAACAGGTTTATTTGGTAACACAAGCCACTAGCTTCCAGAGCGATGCTTCTTCATCAGGTGAGTCGGATTTCAGTTCACAAACAGGGCATATAAAAACACAAACTCAATTTACAAAATAATGGTTGGAATGTGAGTCTTTATAGGTAATCAAGTCTTAAAGGTACAGACAATGTGAGTGGAGAAAGGGTTAAGCACAGGTTAAAGAGATATGTATTGTCTCCAGCCAGGACAGTTAGTGAGATTTTGCAAGCCCAGGCAAGCCGTGCGGGTTACAGATAGTGGTTATCAGTCTATGCTCAGCGACTTTGCGTTGTCATGTGTCGTGAAGACCGCCTTTGAGTGTTCTCTTCCTGTTGGGGAATACTTCAGCGACCATGGGCATTCGGCATCTGTTCTTTAGATAAACGTTCTCCAAGGCGGCCTTCACGACACACAACAACGCAGAGTCGCTGAGCAGAGACTGATAGCCAAATTCCACATACAACAGGACGGCCTCAACCGGGATCTTGGGATCATGTCACACTATCTGTAACCCCCACGACTTGCCCTGTTTGTGAACTGAAATCCCGCTCACCTGATGAAGGAACAGCGCTCCAAAAGCTAGTGACTTGTGCTACCAAATAAACCTGTTGGACTTTCACCTGGTGTTGTGAGACTTCTTACCGTGTTTACCCAAGTCCAACACCGGCATCGCCACATCATGGTTATACAAGAAAGCCAGATACGATCTAAGGAGATCCAACAATGATGCCAAAAGAAAGTACCCGACCAAGCTAGAGTCCAAGGCTACCCACACTGACGCCCGTCAACTATGACAAAGTCTGCAAGACATAACAGGCTACAAGATGAAGGCATGTAAAATCTCTGGCTCCAACGCACTCCTCCCTGATGACCTCAATGCATTCTATACCTGTTTTGAGCAAGAGGTCAGTGAGAACATGCCCTCTGACCTGGAAGCCCTCGACGAACGTGTATCTGGGGTCACCATTGCAGAAGTCAGAGCAGCTCTCTTGAAGGTCAACCCACGGAAAGCGACTGGCCTGGATGGACAAGCACTCAGATCCTGTGTGGATCAGCTGCGGGGGTATTCGTAGACATCTTCAACCTCTCTTTACAATAATCTGAGGTACCTAACTGCTTTAAGAAGATGACCATCATCCTGGTACCTAAGGAAAACCAAGCAGCATGCCTTAATGACTACTAGCCAATGGCTCTAACATCCATCATTATGAAGTGCTAGTCATGGCATGAATCAGTTCCAATCTCCCAAACTACCTGGATCAACTATAGTTTGCCAACACCACAACCGGTCGACTGTACATGCCATTTCCCTGGCCCTGCACTGAACCCTGGAACACCTAGATAGCAAAGACACCTATGTCAGACTCCTATTAGTGACTACAGCTCAGCCTTCAACACCATTATTCCCAAGAAACTCATCTCCAAACTCCATGGCCTGAGCCTCGGCACCTCCCTCTGCCACTAGATCCTGAACTTCCCAACTCACAGATCACAATCAGTAAGGATAGGCAACAACATGTCCTCCACGATCATCCTCAACACTGGTGCCCCACAAGGTTGTGTTCTCAGCCCCCTCCTATACTCCCCTCCAATTCAATTTTCAAGTTTGCCGACAACAACACCGTAGTGGGTCAGATCTCAAACAGTGATGAGACAGAGTACAGGAATGAGATTGAGAATCTGGTGAACTGGTGCGGCAAAAATAATCTCTCCCTCAATGTCAACAAAACGAAAGTGATTGTCATAGATTTCAGAAAGCGTAAAGGAGAACATGCCCCTGTCTGTATCAATGGGGTAAAAAGTCTGACAACACCAGGTTTTAGTCCAACCTATTTATTTGATAATATACTCACAAGCTTTCGGGGTTAGCCCCTTCGTCAGGTGAATGGAGAGTTCTGGCCTCAGACAGAGCATATAAAGCACAGACAGTTTAGAGATTACTGATTAGAATGCGAATCCTTACACCTAACCTGCTGTTCAAGACCTGAAGTGGCTGATAATGTGAGTGGAAGGAGCACTGATCACAGTTTAAAGAGATGTGTATTGTCTCCAGACAGTACAGTAAGTGAAGTTTTGCAAACCCAGGCAAGTCACGGGGGTTACAGATAGTGCGACATGATCTTGGGTTCATGTCGCACTATCTGTAACCCCTGTGACTTGCCTGGGTTTGCAAAACTTCACTTACTGTACTGTCTGGAGGCAATACACATCTCTTTAAACTGTGATCAATGCTCCTTCCACTCACATTATCAGCCACTTCAGGTCTTGAACAGCAGGTTAGGTGTAAGGACTCGCATTCTAATCAGTAATCTCTAAACTGTCTGTGCTTCATATGCTCTGTCTGAGGCCAGAACTCTCCATTCACCTGACGAAGGGGCTAACCCCGAAAGCTTGTGAGTATATTATCAAATAAATAGGTTGGACTAAAACCTGGTGTTGTCAGACTTTTTACTGTGTTTACGCCAGTCCAACGCCGGCATACCCACATCATGTATCAATGGGGACAAAGTAGAAAGGATCAAGAGCTTCAAGTTTTTAGGTATCCAGGTCCCCTCATGCCGACATTATAGTTAAGAAAGTCCACCAATGCTTCTACTTTCTCAGGAGACTAAGGAAATTTGGCATATCAACTATGACTCTCACCAACCTTTACAGGTGCACCATAAAAAGCATTCTTTCTGGTTCTATCACAGCTTGGTATGGCTCCTGCTCTTCCCAAGACCGCAAGAAACTACAAAAGGTTGTGAATTTAACCCAATCCATTTCGCAAACCAGCTTCTCACAATTGATTCTGTTTACACTTCCCGCTGCCTCAGCAAAGCAGCTGGCATAATTTAGGACCCCATGCACCTGGACATTCTCTTTTCCACCTTCTTCCGTTGGGAAAGAGATACAAAAGTCTTAGGTCACGTGCTAACCAACTCAAGAACAGCTTCTTCTTCCTTGCTGCTGTCAGACTTTTGAATGGGTCTACCTCACACTAAATTGATCTTTCTCTCCACCCTAGCTATGACTGTAATACTACATCCTGGATTCTCTTGTTTCCTTCTCTATGAATGGTATGCTTTGTCTGTACAGCACTCAAGAAACAATAATTTTCACTGCATACTAATACATGTGACAATAATAAATCAAATCAAATCAAATTTGCCCTCAAAGTAATTATTAATTAGTGTGTATTATTTATGCTGTAAGCAAAGTCAAGGCTTGATCATTATTGTTTCACAAATCAACAATAAATCAATTAAAATATTTATTTAAGAAATACCTAAGTGAAAGCAAAAATTTAAGCAATTTGAGGAAACAATTCATATTTCATATGTTCAATGGATTGTGCCAAGGATAACGCATTTTTCACATTTCACATACCATACACACTGAATTTCACTGCCTTGAGGCTTGTAAGATCTCACCGAGGCCAATGAAAAATGTCGTTCTGCAAGCCTCACCTGCCCCGATTCTGGGGCGGGCGTAAAATTCTGGAAACTGTCTCAGATCTGCACTGATGGTATGTAAAACTGAGTTTCATAATAAATAAATAAATAAGTGGTCATACGCGCCAATACAAAATGATTTCAAACAGCCATAATAATAATGTATCCTTCAGGGCACATCAATATATAAAAATAAATCTCAAGATGTTGATCAAATAAAGTAACACAAAACATAATTTGGACCAAAAAGTTATATCCAGTTGGGGGTGTGATTTAATTGGGGTATTGACCCAGATTTCCCTGTCAAAATAACAATGAGGACAATGCTACCTACCATTATTCAAACACAACTGGTATAACAAATTCAGATGAGGGAAACTGCACTCTTAAATTCAAACAGCCTAAGATTTGCAAAAATGGCATCTCACTATTAACCCACTATTAAAATTCATTGAATGGTATGAGGCTGCTTTGCATGGTAAATATGAAATAATCTCACGAATTAAAGGATCTGATTCCCATTAACATGTACAATAATTTTAATTACAGTTTTGATGTCTTCATAAGGTCATGCCCAGAACGCAAGAAGAAAAAATCTTAAAAACACGTTTCTCTTCCATATCCTCTTTTAATTTTTATTTAAATGGACAATTGCTGGGCTGATAAAGTGGCCACAGCTGGTTCTGCAAGGTTCTAAGTCTTTCCACTAGACAAAGACTTGAATTTTACCGCTTCGATGGGGCGGCCGAGGCTCACAGAACAACATTCTCCGTTGGCCTCAACGAGATGTTACGAGCCTCAGGTGGATGAGGTGGTAAAATTCCAGCATAGATATCAACCTTCTGGAATGTGACTTGCATTGCATGAACATTCCAGCCAAACCAACACAAGGATTAGTAGATGAGGTATCTGCTAGTTCTGGACAAAGGTACAGCTATTTGTGACTCTTCATGTCCAACGTTATGCTAATGATTGTACAGTTACCTGCTCAAAGTACAGTGGATTTAACAAGGGTCCTTTAAGTTCATGATTAGCTGAATGGCTCAACCCAAAAACCATCCTGCCACATGACTGAAACTTGAACTGTTTGAATTATCTTAATTATGCAGATTTTGGATTCTGTCTTCAGTTGCTGTTTATCCTCAGAAGAGAAATCGAGACTCCAGGCTAGCCTCTGACCTTCTTATCTCTAAAACTCTCCAGAAAGAACCCTGCATTTTACCGATAAAATGAACTACTTCCCAGGATACAAAAATATTTTGCCGCTTCAACCTGCCATTGAGTTCCGAGGACCAAGACCACAAATTCTGCCTGACTAAGCCACTTATAAGAACATAAGAAATAGGAGCAGGAGTAGGCCATCTAGCCCTTCGAGCCTGCCCCGCCATTCAACAAGATCATGGCTGATCTGAAGTGGTGATGTGGATATGCCGGCGTTGGACTGGGGTGGATCTGAAGTGGATCAGTTCCACTTTCCCGCTTTCTCCCCATAACCCTTAATTCCCTTATCTATCAGAAACCTATCTACCCGTGACTTAAATATATTCAGCAAGGTAGCCTCCACCACTTCAATGGGCAGAGAATTCCAGAGACTCACCACCCTTTGAGTGAAGAAGTTCCTCCTCAACTCTGATCTAAACTGCCCCCCCCCGCCTTATTTTGAGGCTGTGCCCTCTAGTTCTGCTATCCTTTCTAAGCGGGAAGAATCTCTCTACCTCTACCCTATCTAGCCCCTTCATTATCTCATATGTCTCTATAAGATCCCCCCTCAGCCTTCTAAACTCTAACGAGTACAGACACAGTCTATTCAATCTCTCTTCATAGGCTAACCCCCTCATCTCCGGTATCAGCCTAGTGAACCTTCTCTGTATTTCCTCCAAGGCCAATATATCCTTTCGCAAATGCGGTGACCAAAACTGCACACTGTACTCCAGTTGCAGCCTCACCAGTGCCCCGTACCATTGCTGCAAGACTTCCCTGCTTTTATATTCTATCCCCCTCACTATAAAGGCCAACATTCCATTCGCCTTCTTGATCACCTGCTGCACCTGCAGGCTGGGTTTTTGCGATTTGTGCACAAGGACCCCCAGGTCCCTCTGCACCATAGCATGCTGTAGCTTTTCGCCCTTTAAATAATAATCCCTCCTACTATTATTTCTACCAAAGTGGATAACCTCACATTTGCTAACATTATACTCCATCTGCCAGGTCCTCCCCCACTCACTCAGCCTATCCAGATCTCTCTGCAGACTTTCTGCACCTACCACGCAATTTGCTTTTCCACTTATCTTCGTGTCATCAGCAAATTTTGTTACCCTACACTCAACCCCCTCCTCCAGATCGTCTATGTAAATGGTAAACAGTTGAGGCCCCAGCATCGATCCCTGCGGCACTCCACTAGTCACCAACTGCCAACCAGAATAGCACCAACTCTCTGCTTCCTGTTAGACAACCAATCCTCAATCCATGCTAACACCTTACCCCCAACTCTGTGCACCCTAATCTTTTGCAGCAACCTTTTGTGAGGCACCTTATCAAATGCCTTCTGGAAATCTAAAAACACCACATCCACTGATTCCCCTCTGTCTACCACACGAGTCACATCCTCATAGAAATCCAATAAGTTTGTTAAACACGACTTCCCCTTCATGAATCCGTGCTGCGTCTGCTTGATCAATCCGTTCTTTTCTAGGTGTCTTGCTATTTCTTCTTTGATGATGGATTCTAGCATTTTTCCAACTGCAGACGTTAAGCTAACCGGCTTATAATTCCCTGCCTTTTGTCTGCTACCTTTTTTAAACAGCGGCGTAACGTTAGCCGTTTTCCAATCTTCTGGCACTTCCCTGGAGTCCAGCGAATTTTGATAAATAACTTGAAAGAGCCTTCATTGGACATTAACTTACAGCACCTTATTCATACGAATTAATGCCGACATCTTTTTGATTTTCTTAAGTAACTCACAATTTGTAACTTTTCACCCTCTCTGTCTTTTTACCTTGTATGCTTGAGAGTGTGAATCTATGTCACAATCCATTTCTTGGGTTTTGAATGTGTTAATAAATCCAAATTTTGTTTCATCTGAAATAATGTATCATGGGATTATTGTGAGCATTGAACCTCATAAACTGAGGTTGGGAAATACAGCATGGCCTTTTTCCTCAAGGGAAAGGATATTAAAGGAAATAAATTCAAGTAGAAATTAAAATTATCACTGTCATGAGCAGAAAAGGGGAGCATTAATAATAATTCAATTTACCATGCCCTGTGTCCATAACAATAAAGTAAGCCACTGAACTGCAAATGGATGCAGCAAACTATCTATATTATTCATTTGGATCTTTGGTAAATTATTGTGTTTATCAAGGTGAAAATTCCTGTCTTGATTTTAAGCATTAGGCAACTTGTTCTAACTTTATAACTCCAATTGTAAATTTCCAATTTCTCTAACACTAATTGTATTTGCATCGCCCTCCCTTTTCTCCCTATTGATGGCTGAGCCTTCAAGTGCAGAGGTTTCATTCTCTGAAATTTACTCCCTAACCATATAATTTCCACTTCTTCTCCTCCTTTAGGAAGCTTCTTCAAATGTGTTGCTATCATCAACCTTTTGGTCATTCCCCACAACATCAAGGTCATTCCTTGGCTCAGAATTAATGTTCCTCATGGAGGTCCTTGGGATGTTTTTGTACATTACAGGTGCAGCAAATGCTGTTGTTATTGAAAGTGTCAGGCTGAGTTATGGGAACTGCAACCGCTGCAAATGCGACATCCTTGAATAAACCCAGCAATTATAGAGCAGTCAATTTAACCTCAGTGGTGGGAAAGCCTTTAGGAACAATATTCCAGGACAAAATTAGCAGTCTCTCGAACAAGTGTGTATTAATTAAGGAAAGCCAGATCTGTTAAAAGCAAAATATTGCGGCTGCTGGAATCTGAAACAAGAACAAAAAATGCAGGAAACTCTCAGTGGGTCTGACAGCATCTATGGAGAGAGAATAGAGCCAATGCTTCCAGTCAGGATGACTCAAAACATTGGCTCTATTCTCTCTTCACAGATGCTGTCAAACTGCTGTGATTTCTCAGCATTGTCTGTTTTTGTTATGAATTTATTAAATATAGATAATGCTTAATTACCTTGTGTTTTTTGATGAAGCAACATAAGAGGCTGATGAGTAAAATGTGGTTGATGTGGCGTAGATGGACTTTTGAAAGGCCTTTGACAAGGTAGAACAGGAGGTAAGAGAGTTGCATTGTTGATTAGGAAAAACATCAGGGCAGTACTGAGAGAGGACATATCCGAGGGTTCAGTCACTGAGTCTATATGGATAGAACTGAGAAATAAGAAGGCGAAAAACACTTTGACAGCGTTGTACTGTCAGTCCCCAAATAGTCGGCAGGAAATTGAGGAGCAAATACGTAAGGGGATTATAGATAGCTCCAAGAAAAATAGGGTGGTAATAGTAGGGGATTTTAACTTTCCCAACATTGACTGGGACAGCCATAGTATTAGAGTGTTGGATAGAGAGAAATTTGTTGAGTGTATTCAGGAGGAATTTCTCATTCAGTATGTGGATGGTCCAACTAGAGAAGGGGGAAAAAGTTGACCTCCTCTTGGGAAATAAGGAAGGGCAGGTAACAGAAGTGTAAGTGAGGGATCACTTTGGAACCAGTGACCATAATTCTATTAATTTTAAGATAGCTATGGAGAATGATAGGTCTGGCCCAAAAGTTAAAATTCTAAATTGGGACAAGGCCAATTTTGATGGTATCAGAGAGGAACTTTCAAAAGTTAATTGGGGAAGTCTGTGGGAAGGCAAAGGGACGTCTGGTAAGTGGCAAGCTTTCAAAAGTGATTTAACCAATGTTCAGGGTAGGCACATTCCTCTTAGAGTGAAGGGCAAGGCTGGCAGAAGTAGGGAACCCTGGATGACTCGGGATATTGCGGCCCTGGTGAAGAAGAAGAAGGGGGCACATGACATGCATGGGCAGTTGGGATCAAGTGATTCCCTTGAAGAGTATAGAGGGTGTTGGAGTAGAGTTAAGAGAGAAATCAGAAGGGCAAAAAGGGGACACTAGATTGTTTTGGCAGTTAAGGCAAAGGAGAATCCAAAGAGCTTCTAAAATACATAAAGGGAAAAAGAGTAACAAGGGACAGAGTAAGACCTCTTAAGGATCAACAAGGTCATCTATATGTGAATCCACAAGAGGTGGGTGAGATCCTAAATGAATATTTCTCATCAGTATTTACTGTTGTGAAAAGCATGGATGATAGAGAACTTAGGGAAGTAAATAGTGATGTCTTGAGGAGTGTACATATTACAGAGAAAGAGGTGCTGGAAGTCTTAAAGCGCATCAAGGTAGATAAATTCCTGGGACCTGATGAAGTGAATCCCAGGATATTGTGGGAGGCAAGGGAGAAAATTGCAGTCCCCTGGCAGAGCTATCTGAATCATTGATAGTCATGGGTGAGGTGCCTGAAGATTGGAGGGTGGCATATGTTGTACCTTTGTTTAAAAAGGGCTGCAGGGAAAAGCCTGGGGACTACCGGCCAGTGAGCCTCACATCTGTGGTGGATAAGATTTTGGAAGGTATTTTTGAGAGACAGGATCTACAGGCATTTAGAAACGCAAGGAATGGTTAAGGGCAGTCAGCTTGGCTTTGTGAGTAGAAAATCATGTGTCACAAATTTGATTGAGTTTTTTGAAGGGGTAACCAAAAAGGTAGATGAGGGCAGTATAGTTGATGTTGTCTACATGGACTTTAACAAGGCCTTTGACAAGGTACTGCATGGTAGGTTGTTGCATGAGGTTATATCTCATGGGATCCAGGATGTGGTATCTAAATGGATTTAAAATTGGTTTATTGACAGAAGCCAAAGGGTTGCTGCAGAGAATTGTTTTTCAAACTGAAGGCTTGTGACCAGTGGTGTGCCTCAGGGATCAGTGCTGGGTCCACTGTTAGTTGTCTTTTATATTTATGATTTGGATGAAAATATAGGAGGCATGGTTAGTACGTTTGCAAATAACACCAAGATTGGTGGCATAATGGACAGTGAAGAAAGTTATCTTCGATTGCAATGGGATCTTGATCAATTGGGCCAATGGGCTAACAAATGGCAGATGGAGTTTAATTTAGGTAAATGTGAGGTGATGCATTTTGGTAGATTGAACCAGGGCTGGACTTACTCAGTTAATGGTAGGGCATTGGGGAGAGTTACAGAACAAAGAGATCTAGGGGTACATGTTCATAGTTCCTTGAAAATGGAGTCACAGGTGGACAGAGTGGTGAAGAAGGCATTCAGCATGCTTGGTTTCATTGGTCAGAACATTGAATGCAGAAGTTGAGACATCTTGTTGAAGTTGTACAAGACATTAGTAAGGCCACACTTGAGTACTGTGTACAGTTCTGGTCACCCTATTATAGAAAGGATATTATGAACTCGAAAGAGTGCAGAAGAGATTTACTAGGATGCTACCAGGACTTGATGGTTTGAGTTATAAGGACAAGTTGGATAGGCTGGGACTTCTTTCTTTGGAGCACAGAAAACTGAGGGGTGATCTTATAGAGGTCTATAAAGTAATGAGGAGCACACATCAGCGCGATAGTCAATATCTTTTCCCAAAGGTAGAGGTGTCTGAAACTAGAGCACATAGGTTTAAAGTGAGAGGGGAGAGATACAAAAGAGTCCAGAGGAGCAGTTTTTTCACACAGAGGGTGGTGAGTGTCTGGAACAATCTGCAGAGGTAGTAGTGGAGGTGGGTACAATTTTGTCTTTTAAAAAACATTTAGATAGTTACATGGGTAAGATGGGTCCAGAGCAATATGGGCCAAATGTGGGCATTTGGGATTAGCTTAGGGGTTTAAAAAAAGACAGTATGGACAGGTTGGGCCGGAGGGCCTGTTTTCATGCTGTAAACCTCTATGACTCTATGTTACATAATAGGTATTCCAGCAAAGTCGAAGAGCGCGCAATGAAAGGGACAGGTACTGTGTAGATACAAAATTGACTGAGTAACAGAAATAAATAATAGACACTTGTTTTTTTAGACCGCAGGGAGATATACATTGTTGTTCCCTCGTGGTCATTATTCGGACAATAGTTTTTCTTAATAAATAATAACGATTTTGACAAGGGAGTACAGGGTACAATTTCAAAATGTTACATAGAACATAGAACACTACAGCACAAACAGGCCCTTCGGCCCACTAGTTGCTCCGATCACTTCTATACCTACTAAGCCATAGACCTATCTATAACCCCCAATCCCATTAGATCCCATATACTCATCCATTACATTATGAAACAAAACATTAGGAGAGGCAATACAAACTAAAGAGTGCAATTCCAAAGGGGGTTCATGAACAAAAACTTGGGGTATATATGCACAAGTCATCAAAGATGGTAGCTAAAAAGAATTGCGCTATTGTAAGCTTTAAAAATAGAGGCATAGAGTACAAAAGCAAGGAAGCTTTGACAAATATTTATAAAACACTGGTTTGGTTTCACGTGATGTACAACATACAACTCTGGACACTGCACCTTAGGAAGGATATGAAGGCTTTAGAGAGAGTGCAGCAAAGATGTACAAGAATGACTCCAGGGGTGAATAATGTCAGTTACATGGATGGATTGGAGGTGCTGAGAATTTCCTCCATAGAGAAGTGATGGTTGAGAGGAAATTTGATAGCAGTGTTCAAAATCACAATTGTTTAGACAAGGGTTTCCCAGACCATGGGTTGCAACCCCCAGTGGGGTCACAGAATGAGTAATCAGGGTCACGAGTTTTCTCTCAGACAAGTAGCAACAACTACTGTGTAGATGAAAGTAGGCCCAAATGGGACTCTTACAATGGACCACTTTGATAGAACTACAATTCATGATGTGCTCTGCAGTGAGACTCCAGCTGGCTGTTGCAAGATCAGTAAAAAGTCTGACAACACCAGGTTTTAGTCCAACCTATTTATTTGATAATATACTCACTAGCTTTCAGGGTTAGCCCCTTCGTCAGGTGAATGGAGAGTTCTGGCCTCAGACAGAGCATATAAAGCACAGACAGTTTAGAGATTACTGATTAAAATGCGAATCCTTACACCTAACCTGCTGTTCAAGACCTGAAGTGGCTGATAATGTGAGTGGAAGGAGCACTGATCACAGTTTAAAGAGATGTGTATTGTCTCCAGACAGTACAGTAAGTGAGGTTTTGCAAACCCAGGCAAGTCATGGGGGTTACAGATAGTGCGACATGAACCCAAGATCCCTGTTGAGACCGTCCTCATGTGTGCGGAACTTGGCTATCAGTCTCTGCTCAGCGACTCTGCGCTGTCGTGTGTCATGAAGGCCGCCTTGGAGAATGCTTACCCGAAGGTCAGAGGCTGAATGCCCGTGACCACTGAAGTGTTCGCCAACAGGAAGGGAACAGTCTTGCCTGGTGACTGTCGAGCGATGTTCATTCATCCGTTGTCGTAGCGTCTGCATGGTCTCCCCAATGTACCATGCTTCGGGACATCCTTTCTTGCAACGTATCAACGAAGGGGGTAACCCCGAAAGCTAGTGAGTATATTATCAAATAAATAGGTTGGACTAAAACCTGGTGTTGTCAGACTTTTTACTGTGTTTACGCCAGTCCAACGCCGGCATACCCACATCATGTTGCAAGATCAGCCAGGGGAGAGGGAGGGAGGGGGAGCTCCATTTTACTGCTGGTAAGTTTGATCAATCCATGTGCCTGGGGTTTTATATATCATTGTTCACATATTTATAAGAAGTACATTGGTAGAGATAGTTACAGCATCACTTTATCAACTTTAAGTTACTGAATAAATTAAAGGGTTTCAGTATCAAATGAAGGCAGAGGAAGTCTCTCAGTTGCCAGGGATTAATCCAGACAAATTCAGTTGGAGAAGCCAAGCAGTGATGACAGGTTATCAGGCTCCAGTAAATTGGTACATTTGTTAGAAACGAAGGACCAGGAAAACCCCTTCCAAAAGCTCTGCAACTGTGTTTGTTTTCTTTGAAGGGTGAGACATTTTAAATGTACATCTTACTACCTGTTTGTAAGATTTTGATAATACCACTATATTTTAGGATTTGTTGTTGGTCTGTAACCATTTGGATTTTTTATTTAACTACTTTTTAAAGTTTGAATTTCTGTTAGTAAGATAATGGGCAGGCAAGACAGCTGGGATACTTTACAGAATGGCAGCTGTTGCTTGTGAAAAGTTGCACTTAATGGTTTTATGACTTTAAGTTGCCTAACAGTCTGGATTCAGCAGCTCTATGTTTGAAGAAATGGCAAAATGTTAGCTTACTTAGGATGACACCCTATTTTAAACAAAACCCATGCATTATTTTAATTGATTAACCATATTTGTAGGCTAGAACATCTGTATTAGAGGGAAACCTTTCTTTCTTTTCTGACATCATGATAGAAATATTCTGAACATTTGTTCTTAATGGCTTTAGTATTTATGGAATGGGTTAGGCTACATTGATGTGAATGTTTACAATAGGTGTACAATTGGCAAGAAGATGTGGTGTTGTTCATACCTTGGTAATCTGTATCTAAAGGAAATGTGCTATTTGTCACAATGGAATGTAAACTCCAGACGCCCAGAAAACAAGAGGTGCTCATTTGTCTTTGGTCTATATGACTCTAGTTTCCAAGTTGCCCTGATATGAAATGACTTGCACTCTAGGCCAACGGAAGAGGTGAATTTGGACTATATCCAAATAAGGGATTCTGGAATAATAAGAGGCGGGGATAAAAGTTGGAAAATTTGAGCCTTTGTTGGTACAGTTTAACTATGACTTCTGTGGTATGATTCTTGTGGACACAGATCAACATCACTTCAGAGATAGATAAACGGAGAGACACCACCTGTGTTGCCAATGCCTAAGAATTTGAGGGATGAGGAACTTAAATGTTGTCTTCACTGATTTTTATTAAGTGTATGTAAAATCTTGCTTAATAAATTCTAAATCATTCGTAAATACTAGTTATTCATACTTTGTTAGGTCAGGCAAAGTTGAGGACCCCAGTGTTAGAAAATAAGTTTTTGGAACTTAAGAGATTTTAATTGGAAGAGTTTTGGACTTCAGATCCCCTAAATCTTAGAGCTTGAGATTGGGTTTCAAGTTTGATGTTGGCCAAAACATTATAACTTTTTAAAATTAAATTAAAATGATCAATCCATATCACATTGCAAAAGTTCTATTGTATTAATTATAACATGTAAATCAGGAGCTTCCAAATTAAGGCTCCATCACTACCTCCAAAACCTTTGAAACAGTATCACAACTCATCCTTCCCACTTCCTATCCTGGGGTCATGGCAATTTAAAATGTTAAAATAGGATCACAGTTGAAAAATGCTTGGGAAGCACTGGTGTAATTGGAGCAGTTAGACAGAAACAGCTCCTATTGGAGGAAAGGTTGAGAACCAGAAAACATAAGTTTAAAATGATTCGCAAAATAATCAAAAGCAACATGAGAAAACACTTTTTTACACTGCAAGTGGCAACTATCTGGAATGCACTGCTTATAAGTGTGGTAAAAATTGCAAGATTATATAAAAAGGGCCAGAGAGCAGGACTACCTAGATTGTTATTGTAGAAAGCTGGCGCAGGCATAACTGTAACCATTATGATTTATTGACACAATTAGCAGAGGAAGTGCATTCAGCCCTAGAGACGGTGAGACTGAAGGCCACACACTGCAGAGTGTTTGGGAACTTGGCCTTCCTTCTTGTTTTGCACTTAAATCTCGCACATATATTCAACATGGTAACCTGGTGTTGCACTGGGTGATTCACTGAGCATAAGTGAACAGGGGCAAGTTCATGGAGAAAGGATGGCAATAGAAATAGCTGACCAGAGGCTCATTTTTGAGGTCTGCTAAAGAGGACAGATATGCAGACTTCAGGAGCTCAGTATTTAAAAAATGATTATTGTGTATCTGCAATTGCTGAATGTGTTGGACTTACTGGTAAGAAATTTCTGCTTGTTGGAGAGTGTGAATAAGAACACTATCAACTTCTGTGGGGTTCTGGTGTACAGCATCAACACTCTTCTTGTTATCTATCCATGGAGTGTGTGACCCCTTCAATAGATTGGTGTGTGCTGTTGCTCAGTGTCATTCATCGTAATTTCTGCCACTAGTAATCATATCTGAGAGAAATCACAGATCATTTTCTTGCATTCACATGAAAAGCACCATATAAATGCAAATTGTTGTTGAATGTTCATACTCAATTCCATTAAGCTATTGTAGGAATTACAATAAAATTTTTAATAAACTGAGAAGTTCAAATGAATTAAGTCTATGGCTTCAAAATGGATGGACTTTAAAACATTTGCTTGTGGGATGTCAGTTTCATTGGCAAGGCTAGCATTTGTTGTCCATCTCCAATTGTTGTTGAAAAAGTGGTGACGAGCTACTTTTTTGAACCACTGCAGTCCATGTGGTGTAGGTACATTACAGTGCTGTTAGGGAAAGGGTTCCAAGATTTCGACCAAATGACAATATAAGAATGGCATTGTAGTTCCAAGTCAGGATGGTTTGTAGTTTGAAGGGGAACTTACAGGTGATAGTGTTCCCATATGTTTGCTGCCCATGTGCACTGAATAATGGATGGAATGAATGTTTTAGGTGATGGATGGGGTGCTTTATCCTGAATGATAGAATCATAGAGATATTTGTGCAGAAAAGGCCCTATGGCCCATCATATTTACATCAGTCAAAGACAATGAACCCAATTATTTTAATCCTATTTCCCAGCACTTGGCCCATAGCCGTGTATGTCTTGGCATTGCAAGTGCACATCTAAATATTTCTTAAATGTAATGAGGGCCTCTACCTCCACCACCTGAATTCCAGACTCCCACAACCCTTCAGGTGAAAAAATTTTTCCTCACATTCCTTCCAAATCTCCTGCCCCTTGCCTTAAGTTTATGTCCCTAATCATTGATCCCACCATCAAAGGGAATAGGTTGTTAAAGTTGCACTTATTCAGGCAAGTGAAAATATTCCATTATACTCATAACTTGTGCCTGTGGATGACTAACAAGATTAGAGGAGTCAGGAAGTGAGTTTGTTGTTGCTGACTTCCAATCCCTGACCTGCTCTTGTAGCTGCAGTATTTATATAGCTGATCCAGGAAGTTTCTGGTCAGTGATCATTCTTAGGATGTAGATAGTGGGGGTCCTCAGTAATGTTAATGTTGTTGATGTTCTCCTTTGAGTCACACACCACCCTGACTTGAAATTACATCACTATTTATTCAGTGTGGCTGGAATAAAATCCTGGGACTGCCTTCCAAACATCACTATGGATACAAACATGTGTGGATTGTAGCAGTAAATGAAAGCAGCTCACAACCACCCTTTCAAGGATACTTAGGAATTAGAAACAAATACTGGCCTTGCCAGCTACACTCACATCCCATGAAACAATGAATGTCAAGAAAGATGGTTAGATTCTCTCTTGTTGGCAATGATCACAATCTAGCACATATGTGGTGCAAATGTTACTTATCACATTTATCTAATTGAAACATTCAAGATTATGAAGGGTCAATACTAAGACATCGTTTCTTTGGTTCTTCAATGAGCTGATCAGCAGCAGATGCAGGACAAAAACAATTTGAAATAAAAGGAGGAGGATTGTGAAGGTGAATGCCATGTTGCATTCTTTCTCTCTCTCTCAATCCCATGAAGGTCTGGATCTCAGGGGATCAAGATGACAGACTGGACTGAAAAGACTAAAAGGAACATCAGTTTTAGTAGTAGTGGCCAATCAAGGTCAGATTGGGCACGGTGAGGAAGTTTGCTATCTTAACACTGATTTCTTCCCCAATGGTAAAATGTCCAAATCTTATGGGCCCAGGTGAGGAGTGAGTCTATGTGAGTGTGTGTGAGTGAGAAGCTTAAGACTGGGAGTAAGCTGCACACACACACACCTTCCCCATCTCCTTCTTCCTCCCCAGTAACCTTTCCACAAAGCAAGTCAGGAGAAGAGGAAATCCAAGCCAAAAGATAACCCACTTTTGACACCAACTTTTGTATGAATTATGCTGAGGTCAGGTCAGAGTGTGAGCCACCACCCAGAGCAAAAAAAAATTCAGATCAGTATTCCTATTTCCCTGTTTTACTGGTGTTCCATTTTAAAGTATGCATGACTCGTTTGGACTAGTATTCTTATTTCCCAGTTTTATTGCTTTTCCCTCTGGGCAGAGGTGAACACTAGTTAGTGTTAGTTCAACTTATACTCGATGGAGTTTAGAAGGATGAGGGGAATCTAATTGAAACTTACAGAAAGCTGAGAGGCCGAGATTGAGTGGACGTGGTGAGAATCTTTCCACTAGTGGGAGAAACTAGAACTTGAGGGCACCACGTCAGAGTGAAGGGATACTCCTTTTAAACTGAGATGAGGAAGAATTTCTTCAGCTGGGGGAAGGGGGGCTGAATCTGTGGAATCATTGACACAGAGGGCTGTGGAGGCCAGATCATTGAGTGTATTTAAGACAGAGAAAGACAGGTTCTTGATCAATAAGGCGATTAAGGGTTACAGGGAGAAGGCCAGAGAATGCGGATCAGAATCATATCAGCCATGATTGAATGGCGGAGCAGATGCAATGGGCCGAATGGCCTAATTTTGCTCCTGTACCTTTATGGTATTACGATCTACACCCAGCTCCTTAATATGACTCCAGTCCCCACCCTTTCTCTGACTGGGACTCAGGTTCTAGTCTGTCTATTTAGCTTTGCTTCTTAAAAGTATCAAGGCAAAAGAACAGTTTTATTGGTTAGCTTGGCACTTGTAAACTTGACTTTTGGCAGTTCTAAATGGTCATTTTTATTCATTGCTGTTATTCTTAAATGATCAATTTATTGCTTAATTAGACATTGATTTTTTAAAAAAATCATGTCTAATATTGTGCCAAACCTCATATTTCTGAAATGTGGAATTCTGCCTTATGAATGAGAAAAGAAAATCAGATGTGATCCCTCACACCAGAAGATTGGAAACTGCAGAAGAGCAGCTGCTCACATAGTCTGCAATCAATGGCTGACTGTCTTGTCTGGCTCGATTTCTCCAGCAGCTGCTGTGTTGCCTGTTTGCTGTGACAAGATGGCGGCAGTGTCGGGAAACAGGTGTCTTGATATTAGTCTCGCAGCATTACAGAGGCAGGATCCTTATATCTTCCACATTGTGGATGTGGCCAGTCAAGTAGCGCTGTACACCTTCAGTCAGAGAGACAATGAATGGGTGAGTTTAGGGAGGGGGACTGAGTTTCGGGATTTTCTCTGACATAGTAAGATGACATCGCTACTGCTGCTGGTGGGAGGTAAAAGGACCAACTGCCGGTGTTGGATTTGGCGCTACTTCGAAAGTTGCCGATGGACTTTATGTTATCAAATTGTGCTTATCTTATCATGTTGTTAAACCTGACAACAAACATTCAGGTCACATTTTAAAAGATGTATACTGAAGGGTGTGAAATTTTCGTAGACGAATTTGAGGATGATGGATTCGCAGACTTTATAATAAAACAAAAATAAGTAATATGAAAATGTTGGTGAACAACGTTAGGCAGAGATTCGGAAAATGTTTTTATGTGATCTCCATGTATTCAAAGGCATATCTAGAACTGGCATTGAATGCTATAGGCCTAGAAAGTTTGATATAATAAAAAAAACGCTAAAAGATTAACCATTCATAATTTGGGCCTGCAGTTTTCAAGTATTAAATGTTTTGTATTGCCTTGATAAACTTTTGTGTTGCCTCTTGTAGTATTGAAGGGAATCAAATGAGCAGTCATAAAAATTGCAACTTCTATGTGTCTTTTACTAAAATATTACATTTCTGTGCCAGACTAACTTATAAGCATGTGATGGTATTTTAGTGTTTTTAGAATTCTCATGTTTCTATTGCAGTGTTTTTATAGAACAGAGCCTCTCCAAGTAATGAACAAAAGTCAGAGCTTATTATTTTTCTAAGTCTCCAATTGCTGAAGTAGATGCCGCTTTCCATTATTATAGAGAGAACCTTATTAGTTGCACGTAGAAAGGACAACCTACAATGTGAATGAATCTTGAATTACTGTATATTCAAGACATCCTGATTAACGTAAGATGCAACATTAACTTTCACAACTAGAATGCCCACCCCCACCCCCCATAAGAATTTAAGGTTGTCCCATACCAACAATCCTATATAATAGCAAAGCGCCTTTTTTAACTAGAAAGGGTGTTTGTTTTATCAGTGATTGATGATGGGATTTTTAAAAATAGTTGACTGAAATTCTGATAGTTACTCTTGTCCTGATTGTGTATGTTATACAGTTAAGTAAGTTTGTCCCAAGATAAAATAATGGTAATGGCTATGTTAACGTGTTAGCTGAAAATGTAATTCAGCTGTCTGCATTGCACATTCTTTCCAGACTTTGTACTCGTGGTTCCTAGTCTGTTTTGCTTTAATTGTTTGAAATGTGTAATTTACAAATGAAGTAATATTGGTTTTGCACCACATCACAATCAGATGTGCAGATTAACCTCTATACTGAAACATTTTCAGTTTGTTTGGTTAACCCTTCCTCAGATGACAGTGTTGGGGGTTGGGAATTTAAAAAATTTTTTTACTCCATTCTTAATATTACAAAGCCAATGCTCAGAGTGGACCGGGCACACTATTCCTTGCTTGCTCCAAAAACTAAATTCATATTCCAATTGAATCCATTTCAGGGTCCCCATAAGGCAGAGAAGCAAGATCCAAGCTGACAAGATAAGGCACTGCACCCCATCTTGGGCTTGATCTACATAGGAACATAAGAATTAGGAACGAAAGTAGGTAAATTTAGCCCTTTGAGCCTGCTGTACCTTTCAATCAGATCATGACTGATCTCTCAAATCCACCTCCCCATCTGTTCCCATATTCCTCTTTCCTTTTTTTATTAGAAATATGTCCTCCTCCCTCTTGAAACCATTAAATGACTCAGACTCCACTGTACTATGGTTGATCTAATGCTTGATCTTGTTGGGGATTTTTCCGTTTCAGACACACTGTTGGCTTGAAGGGTTTTGTGATCCAACAACTTATCCAGCCATAAATATACACTGGTGCACTCAGGCATAAACGTTTTTAGCTATTTCACACACCAAACATCCTAAGTGTGACTGTTAATTAGTGTCAAATTTAGGACATGCTTTGCACAATAAGTCCATGCTCTCTTGATTTACCACACTCTTTCCATGAAGAAACCATGCGGTGAGTAGGTGAAATATTGGCCAGGACTTGATTTGAACACAGCCAGTTTCCCCTTGATTCTATCCGTTTCTGATATCTTAATTTCTTAAGGGAAATTATCTCAACTGGCATTTTATTCATAGCAATTAAAACTCACATGAGCACTTCACACAGACTGTTTCATTGCAAGCATTAACAGAAAATACATTTGTATTTATGTAGCCTTGAAATATTGCAAAATGCTCCACAACAAATGTTGAAGTGTATCACTGTTATGTAATCAAGTACACACTGCAAAGCATACAGAAATGTCAAACGGATAGATAACTAGATGGATTTTTTTGGAGTTTGTTGATATTGCACTAAAGTAACTATCAGCATTTGTAATTTATGTAAAAATTCTTTGAAATAATATTAGTAACCAGTGCTATGGACAGGAGAGGGAGACAAATTGAAATCCTTTATTTTTCTATCTGCCTGTCTGTAAAGCAGAGGTGTTTAATTTTTTTAAAAAAATAGGCTTTAACATGTTTCCCCAAACCCTCTTTTGTGAGGATCTACAGCAAACTCTTTAGGGTTAAATCAGAAGTAAAGTTTATTCACATGTTCTAACCTAAGGAATGGCCACAACTTCACACACAAAGAAGATAGGAATGTGGAGTTCTTACAACTACAAAATACTTAAAAGAAAAAGCACCACTGGTATGGATATCAGCCTACGTGGTAGTCAGAAACCAGTATGGGTTCCTTCATGGAGGCGCAACTGTTCAGCGAGCTGAATCAGGAGCTTAGAGAATTCCATTCAAGTTGATGAGGTGAAAGAAGGTGTGGTTGACATACAGAGACTTAGTCTCCTCAATAAGCAATGCCAGGAATCTTCTAGAGATAGTTTGCAGAGGCTTAGACTTAATGCAGATTGTTGGTCAATCTGGAGTCCTGCTTTTATGTTTGCAGGCTGGAATTTAAATAGCAGCCTGAGTTTGGAAATGTGTTATTAAATCTTTCTAGAGGTCAAAGTTTGGCTTGTGTGATATTGCCCATTCATGAATCGGTTGCAGGCTGATGAGCAGCTTTTATACCCCGGGTTGAAATCTATTCTTCACGTTGAAACATAAATGATGGCTTTTAACTATTCTGCAGACATGATTTTTGATGCTTCCTCTTTGTTATAGTCCAGGCTGGGGGGAAGAGATTGTCTCCAGGTCCCTGGTTTCATTGATTGTAATGTGTCCTCACAGTGAGATGTGAGATTCCACAAGGATGAAGGTTGAACTATTATCCTGTAGCTTCTGTTGTGAATTGTGCGACATGTAGCAGCCATCTTTTGGTTCAGCAAGGTACACTTTTTCAATAAGCAAAAATGTAAGGTTTAATTTAACAGTTTGTGATCTCTTTCATGGATTAGGAACATGGCACCAATAAATACAATATAATTGTTCCAAGCTTTTGTGAATAAGGCATAAGCTAGATATGTTTATGTGTTATATACTCCACAAATATTTGATCACACTGCCAATAAATTCTTTATCTACTCAATTAGCAGTGACTTAAGTTTTTCTCTTATGCTAACTTGACAATTGAAAATGTCTCAAAAGGATTTCAATGATAGGAATAAATAACTAGCATTTAAATAGTGCCTTTGAAGTATAACAATATCACAGCTACTTTATGGAAATGTGGTACAAAATGGGCACTGTGCAGAGAAAAAGAAATCAAGTGGAGTGAACAAAGGCTGAGGTATGTAGGTGTCTGAAAGTGGGGAGCTGAGGATGAAAGATGGAAGAACTTGCAGAGAAAGTTCAAGAGAATGGAATTCTTAGGTGCAGCCATTAGTCCTGTGATGAAGGGAAGTGGGGATAGACAAGAGGCTGCAACCAGAAGAAGGTTGGAGAAGTCAGAAGGAGCAAGGTGGTGGAGGGATTTCAAAAAAAGGCAAGAATTTAAAATTTTAGGTTTACATTTGGGAAGCTAGGTAGGTTAGTAAGTGTGGTGTTGCTGGACAAATGGAATTTGATGTGAACAACACTAATTTGTACTAACTGTGGAGGGAGAAGGATGGCAAGGAGAGCCATATGGTGAAATCTAAAGGTGACAAAGACATAATGAGGTTGCAAATCCAGGTGTGCAGTGTTAATGGCAAAGTTGTCCATCAGATTCAGCATGGTTTTATGAAGGGTAAATCATGTTTGACTAATATGCTAGAGTTCTTTGAAGATGTAACAAGCCAAGTGGATAATGGGGATCTTGTAGGTGTGGTATATCTGAACCTCTGGATAGCATTTGAGAAAAGGCTGCACAGAAGGTTAATATACAAGGTAAGATCTCATGGGGTTAGGAGTAATTTATTTGCTTGGCAAGAAGACTGGGTAACTAACAGAATAAGAAGTCTCACAACACCAGGTTAAAGTCCATCAGGTTTATTTGGTAGCACTAGCCTAGCTTTTGGAGTGCTGCCCCTTCAGGTGAGTGGGAGTTCTTCTCAAACAGGGCATATAAAGACACAAACTCAATTTACAAAATAATGGTTGGAATACAAGTCCTTACAGGTAATCAAGTCTTAAAGGTACAGACAATGTGAGTGGTGAGAGGATTAAGCACAGGTCAAAGAGATGTGTGTTGTCTCCAGCCAGGACAGTTAGTGAGATTTTGCAAGCCCAGGCAAGTCGTGGGGGTTACAGATAGTATGACATGAGCCCAAGATCTCGGTCAAGGCCGTTCTTGTGTGTGCCTCATGATAGCCAAGTTCTGCGCACGAGAAAGCATGTGCTTGTGCTACCAAATAAACCTGTTGGACTTTAACCTGGCATTGTGAGACTTCATTCTGTGTTTACCCCAGTCCAACATTGGCATTTCCACATCATAACTGACAGAAGACAGAGAATTGGGATAAACAAATCTCTTTCTGGTTGGCAGGATGTAACTAGTGGGGTGCCACATGGTTCAGTCTTTGGGTCCCAACTATTTACAATCTATATTAATGACTTGGATACAGGGATAGAAGATTCTACTGCCAAATTTGCAGATGTCACTAAAATAGGTGGGATGGTAAGTTGTAATGAGGAAATAAATTTATAAATGGATTATAGATAGGTTAGGTGAGTGGGCTAAAATATGGCTGGTGAAATTTAACATGGATATGTGTGAGGTTATCCATTTTGTTAGAATAATGGAAAGGCAACTTATCTAAATGGAGAGGGGCTTTGGTGTAAAGGGATCTGGGTGTCTTTATGCATGAGTAGCAGAAAACTGGTATACAGGTACAGCAGGTGATAAGGAAAGCAAACAGAATTTTGGCATTTATAGCAAAAGAATAGAGTATAAAAGTAAGGAAATGTTGCTGCAACTATACAAGGCATTTATGTGATCATACCTGGAATACTGTGTACAATTTTGGTTCCCTTGTTTGAGGAAGATGTAGTAGCATAGAGGCAGTTCCAAGGAGATTGATTCTAGAGGTGAGGGGTTTGTCTTGTGAAGAGAGATTGAGCAGTTTAGGCCTATACTTTTTAGTGTTTAGAAGAATGAGAGGAGATCTAATTGAGGTATATAAGATGATTAAAAAAAATTGACAGAGTAGACATAGTGGATTGCTCCACAAGAGGAGCAATCAACAAGAGGTCATAATTTAAGAACAAGAGTTAGCAAATTTAAAATCAATGTGAGGAGAAACTACTTCTCCCAAAGGGTTGTAAATCTGTGGAATTCACTTCCTCAAAATGCAGTGGATACTGGGACATTGAGTACGTTTAAGGGGGGGATGGACGTATATTTAATTAGAAATGGGTTGAAGGGTTATGGAGAATGGGTAGGAAAGTGGGGGCTGAGACAAGATCAGCCATGATCATGCAGAATGGCAGAGCAAACCCGTGGGCTGAATTACCTACTCCTGCTCCAAGTTCTTATGTCTTTAAAGGCAGGAATTATGAAAATAGAAATTGTTCCTAATAGGAACCATCAACCCATGTCTCTTTCCAGCTGAAAATGAGATGACCAGATCTCTAGCAAAGGTCTTGCAGGTCTGTGAATAGAGGGGCTCACTGCAGAAAGGGAATTAATCAAATAAAAAGCATTAAATTCAGTCTTGAAGTACAAGATATATTTATGGTCTTTAAGTAAAGATGGGTCAAATCTCCAGGACCTGTGCTGAGAATGGACATCTTTGAGAAGAATACTGAAAAGACGAACATGGTTAGGGATCACAGGATCATCTTTCGCACAGAAAATCGTCATTAACGGTGTGATACAGGAAGTGGAGGGAGAGTTAAAAAAGGGGGGGATTTCTTTATTCTTGGGATTCAAAGTTCTCCACACATCCAGCTGCCTACCTTTTCACAAGCCAAAGCAAGCACCCTAACTTGCTGTTTAGGAGGGTTCTGTGTTACCGAGTTTGTCTATTTGGCAATTAAAATCTTCAGTTCATTTATTATTCATGTCACAAGCAGGCTTACATTAACACTACAATGAAGTTACTGTGAAAACCCTCTAGTTGTCATACTGTGGCGCCTGTTCGGGTACACTAGGGGAGAATTTAGCATGGCCAGTGCACCTAACCAGCATGTCTTTCAGACCTGTGGGAGGAAACCTACGCAGACATTGGGAGAATGTGCAAACTCCACACAGTCATCCAAGTCTGGAATCAAACCCAGGTCCCTGGCAGCTGAGAGGCATCACTGTGCCATCATGCTGTCCCTGCCTCTATCACAACAGGAGTTAGTCAAAGATTCTGTAACGCTAAAAAAACTGAAATACAAAAATTGCCACCAATAAAGGAATAATCCGAGGCCTGTCAGCAAAGTACATAAAGACCTTAGTGACAAAAGTCCAGGGAATAATTGGGGGCCATAGACGTTCCTTGTCGACACTTTCTCCTCGTACACCAGCCCCTTGACAGCTACATAACTACCCCCTTTATCTTTCGCACAGCTTTCCAAACTAAAAGCAGATTCTTATTAGCCAAAAGTGCTACCCCTTGACTGCAGATCACTGTCCTTGTTGAGTTTGAGGTGCATCCTGTCGTCCAGATGAGTTTCTTGCAACAGAGCTGTGTCAACTTTCTCCATCTTCAGACAGAATCTTTTTCCTTTTAACAGGAAGATGAATTCCCCATTCATTCCAGGAGCATATCTTTATAGTAGCTACTGCTTATTCAACTGTAAGAACTACAGATACCAGCACAGGTAAAATGGATGTTAAACAGCCATAGATCTTTGTGCCACACTTGGGCACGCACCAAAGGAAGCTTCCCCCACCCTCCTCCAAGATGGAGGTGCCACAACTCAACGCAGCATCTCTCCCCAGGATGTATAGTTTGCCTGTACCACAACAGGAGTTAATCAAAGATTCTGTAATGCCAGAGTATTAAAATACAAAAAATACATGAGCCCATAAGTTCTTAGGGGATTTTCCTCACCCACTATGCGAACATGTAGAGCCTTGCCCACTATCTTCATACTAAACCATTTGTTCGTTTCCCTGCAATGATGCTACACATTTTAATCATAATTGAAATGAAGGACATCAGATGAAAAAGTCCACCACTATAAATGTAGGATGACAAGACGAGAAAACGGATGAAAATTGTACAGCTCTAATACCATACAACTTATGCAACACACTCCTTAAAAACAAGAAGTACATTGCAGGATGCGTTCCATTAAGGATAAGTGAATATTCCCAGGTACATTAAGAAAAGAAGCAATAATTTGCTATCCTTTACGCTCACAGGATTTCCCTCATCAATCTGATAAATCATGTAACATGATCAATTAAGCGATGCGATTACAGAGGATGCAATGAAGGATGACAATGATATGACTCTGCCCAGGATACTCAGTAAAATTTGCATCATGGCTCAATCAGGATTTCCCCCATCAATATGAAAATGCACAGAATAGAATTTGAACAAGGAAAAAATTACAGGGGTGCAATCCGGGATTAACAAGGAACTGTGATCGTGAGTTGATTCTTTGCCTTTCATGGATTTTAAAAAATGCCAAAGCCTCAGCAGGATTGTCGAATGTCCTAACGCACCCTCTGATGGTGACCCTCGGGCCAGCAGGATAGTGCAGAGCATACTGAATTCCAAAAACCTTCAAATGTTTCCTGGCCATATCAAAGCCTTTATGTTTTTGCTGCGCTGCTGCCGAGAAGTCCTAGAAAAACAAAACTTTTGCCCTGTCCTAGAGCCAAGTTCCATCACACCTGCAGCCTCGAACTCTCTGGCAGTCCCTGAAGGTATGGAAATGTATGATAATGGGCTGTCCCTGGGCCTTTAGGAAAGTAATAGCTCTTTTCTCCATGTTGTCCCAGTTAATTCCTTGCACCATATTAGTTTCTGTTGTTCATTGGAATATTGTGATGGTCACTTTGCATTAAGTTGATCTTTTCTCTACACCCTAGCTATGACTATGACACTATATTCTGCACTGTCTCGTTTCCTTCTCTATGAATGGTGTGTTTTGTCTATGTAGCGCACAAGAAACAATACTTTTCACTATTTGTTAATATGTGACAATAAATCAATCATGTTGTAAGGGAGGAGCAATGGGCATTTTGTATTCTAGATAATACAGCATGTATAGAGTTTAGAATTTTATATTTTATAGGCTGATAAAATTTTTTCTTAGGTTTGTGTCATTTTTATAGTGGTCTCTAGTGCTAAATGGTTAAGCATGTAAATGTACTGAGTGAAGAACTAAATATTAATTATAGTATTCTTCCAGTCAATTAAAATGAAAAGACAATATTTTAGCATTTGTTGCTGAAGACAATTATTTTTTGAGCATGACCCTTTTTGAGGTGAGGAGGAACATAACATTGTCCTTAGTTCCTGGTGTACATAACATGCTGGAATAAAATCCAAGGGGTGATGGTATAAGATAAAAGGCTAAAAGTAATGGAACAGAAGATGAAGCTGGAAATAGAAATAACAGAATCATTAATAACAGCTGCATTTCATTTTTGCAAACCACAGAACAGTGCATGGAAGACAATACACTTCGTTATAATTTGTGTAGTTTTCTCATCTTCCATAGGTTTACCATTCTTTTACTGTTAAGGGCATTTGCTAGTTGTATGTTATGCCTTTCTAAATACCACCCAAATGTGTCTCATGCTCATTACTTTCTATTACAGACTTTCAAATCAGTAATTTTAAAGGAAATCTTCATATCATTTCCAATTTGGAAGAAGTGGGTGGATGACCTACTTTCAGATCTACTGTGTTGATCTTAAATTTATTTATGCTCTTTTGTTGTTTAAAATGAAATATGGTGTTTAATTGTCCTTTGGCATTCAATATATTTGTTCCAATCCCTTGGTAGCCCATCTGAAATCCAGGCTTCTCCAGATGCAAGGAGTTTTATCGCATCAGTACAGGAACCTTCAGATAGTTTTTCAAAATATATTGCCGCATCTTAATTTTTGATTGAGATTTGTCATGCAATTTCATTATGCTGCATTTCTGTTAATTTTCAAACAATGCAAGACTTTCATAAATATTAAAGACTGTATAAATTTTCCTTTTTAATCACAGGAGAAGACTGACGTCGAAGGGACCTTATTTGTTTATGCAAGGTACGAACAAACAGGACATAATTTTACTTACATGTGACAGTTCAATTTTTTAAAATGCACTAAATGTCTAAATTACTTGACCCTGAATGTCCTCTGTATTTGTGCCCAGAGACCTATGTAATCTGGTCACAAACCAATTGCATGGTTTAAATTGTGAAATTTTTGGGTACTGGTGAATTGTGCATGCTATAATCTACCCAAATCTCTTCTATCTTTCATGGCCATCTATTGATTTCTCCCTGCTGAAATGCATTTGTTGAAACTTGAATTTCTCAAAAAAGAAACTTGCACTAGTATGATGCCTTTCATGACTACAATATCCCAAAGCCCTTTAGAGCCAATAAAGTACTTTTGAAATGTAGCCACTGTTGTAATATAGGAAACTCAGACGTTTTCCTTATTGTAAGGCTCAATCAATATGATAATGACCAGAAAGTCTATTTTTTAGTGATGTTAATTCAGGGATAAATATTGGTTTGGTCTTTGGGGATAACTCCCCTGTTCTTTTCTAAAATGCTGCCAGACGTCTTTTCTGACCACCTGAGAGTGCAAATGGAACCAGTGTGTGCCATGCAAGAGAGGTGTGCATGTGTGTGAGAGGTGTGTGCGCAAGAGTCACTCTGACGAAGGGTCATCTTGACTCAAAACATTGGTTGTATGCTGTCCATAAGACAAAAAGAAAGAGGTAGAATTAGGCGAGTGGCTCATCAGGTCTGCTCCACCATTCAATCATGGCTGATGTGTTTCTCAACCCCATTCTCCCACCTTTTCCCTGAAACCTTTTGATCCCCTTACCAAACAAGAGCTCATCTATCTCTGTCTTAAATGCACTCAATGACTTCTGTGGCAACAAATTCCATAGATTCACCACCTGGTGGCTGAAGAAATTCCTCCTCATCTCGGTTCTAAAGGGTCGTTCCTTTACTCTGAGGCCGTGCCTTTGGATTCTAGTCTCTCCAGTAATGGAAGCATCTCCACGTCTGCTCTATTTGGGACTTTCTGTATTCTGTAAGTTTCAATGAGATCCCCCTCATCCTTCTAAGCTCCACCTAGTATAGAGCCAGAGTCCTCAAATGCTCCTCATACGTTAAGCCTTTCGTTCCCAGGCTCATTCTTGTGAACCTCCTCTGGACCTTCTCAAAGGCCAGCACATCCTTCTTTAGATTAAGAGCCCAAAATTGCTCACAATATTCCAAATGTGGTCAGAGCAGAACTTTATGAAGCCTCAGTATATCTCTGCTTTTGTATTCTAGTCCTCTCGAAATGAGTGCTAACATTATGTTTGCCTTGCTAACTACAAACTCAATCTGCAAGTTAACCTGAAGAGAATCTTGAACTAGGACTCCCAGGCCCCTTTGCGCTTCCGATTTCTGAATTCTCTTCCTATTTAGAAAATAGTCTACGCCTCTATTCTTCATACCAAAGTGCACATCTTCTCACTTTCCCGTATTATATTCCATCTGCCATTTTGCCCATTCTCCTAACCTGCTCAAATCCTTCTGCAACCTCCTGCCTCCTAAATGTTACCTGTCACTCCATCTATCTTTGTATCATCTACTAATTTAGCCACAATGCCCTCAGTTCCTTCATCTTGATCATTGATGTATAAAGTGAAAGCTTGTGGTCCCTACATTGACACCTGCGAACTCCACTAGTCACCAGCTGCCATCCTGAAAAGGGACCACTTTATCCCTACTTTCTGCCTTCTGCCAGGCAGCCAATCTTCTATCCGTGCAAGTACCTTGCCTTTAACACCATGGGCTCTGATCTAATTCAGCAGCCATCTCTGTGCCACCTTGTCAAAGACCTTCTGGAAATCCAAGTTGATAATGTCCACTGGCTCTCCTTTGTCAAACCTGCTCATTACCTTCTCAAAGAATTCTAACAGATTTGTCAGGCATGTCCTCCCCTTGACGAAACTATGCTGACTTCACCCTATTTTACCATGCACTTCCAAAAACTCTGAAATCTCATCCTTAATAATGGACTCTCAAATCTTACCAACAATTGAAATTGGGCTAACTGGCCTGTAATTTCCTGCCTCTTGCCTACCTTCTGAAAAAGGATGTTACATTAGTGCTTTTCCAGTCTTCAGGGACCCTTCCTGACACAGTAAAAAGTCTGACAACACTAGGTTTTAGTCCGACCGATTTATTTGATAATAGACTCAAAAGCTTTCGGGGACTAACCCCGAAAGCTTGTGAGTCTATTATCAAATAATCGGTTGGACTAAAACCTGGTGTTGTCAGACTTTTTACTGTGTTTACGCCAGTCCAACGCCGGCATACCCACATCATGACCCTTCCTGACTCCAGTGATTCCTGAAAGATCACCACTAATGCCTCCACAATCTCTTCAGTTATCTCCTTCGGAACTCTGGAATGTAGTCCATCTGGTCCAGTTTATTTATCCACCTTCAGACTTTTCAGCGTCTCTAGCACCTAGTAATGGTCACCGCACTCATCTCTGCCTCTTGAATATTTGAAATGTTATTAGTGTCTTCCACCGTGAAGACTGAAACATTCCCAGTCCCCTGGTTTTCCACTAATCTTTGCCATATTGTATGCTTTTTCTTTTGCTGTCCCTGATTTCGCTTGTCAACCATCCTCATCCTCCCCTTAGTATGCTGCTGCTTCCTTGATATGAAATTCTGATGTGTCTCCCGAATTATTCTCAGAAACCCCTGGCATTGCTGCTCCACCATCTTTCCTGCTATGCTCCCCTTCCAGTGAATTCTGGCCAACTCCTCCCTCATGCCTTGTTTAATTGTAATACTGATCGGATTTTATCTTCTCCCTTTCAAACTGCAGGGTGAATTATATCATATTACAGTCACTGCCTCCTAAGGTGAAGGAATCCTTAAGTTCCCTTATCAAGTCTGCCTCACTGTATATCACCAAATTTAGAATTGCCTGTTCCCTACCAAGAGGGCTGTACCACAAGCTGCTCCAAAAAGCCAGACCTGCTGAGATTTTCCTGCATTTTCTGTCTGTGTTTTAGAGATTGACTTGTGGGAAAATAGGTTTTATTGAAAGATAATGGGATGGAACTTATTAAAAATGTAACTATTTTCATGGCACACAGTGCCAACAAATTGAGGGAAATGAGAGACACAACAAGTTGCATAAATTTGGAATTTGTTCGTGAACTTATGGCCTTCTGCGGGTTGCTTTACATGAACAGCATTCTGCTCTTAGCATACTTCCACTTTTAAGAATTTGATCAATTTGTGGATTCATTTGCAAATCAGACTCACCACAAATTCAGGGCTGGTAATATGCCCGTATTTTTAGTCATATGGCAATCATTAGTGCAGTGCCAATTGACCTGTGGTCCACAATTAAATGGTTTAAGCTGTGGAATCTCATTCATTCATGTAGCACATTGTTCAAGATTTAATTTTTACGTTTTTCTATTTATCATTTTTTGCCTTGATTAAATCATTCACTCCTCATTCTATTTCACTTTTTGTGCCTGATTGGATTCCGTTCACTTTTTTTAATTCACCACCTCAACTGACCTGTTTCTTGATCCTTAAATTTCATTAGTTTTGAGGATACATCGTTAGTTACTCTGAGATCCCATATCTCTGTTGCCACTTTGCACTTTATGATGCAAAATGTTTTTTAGCAGAAAAATCATTTAAGTGACAGGGAAGCCATGAGATCCACTACTCTTGGAATATCTAGCTCAATGCTGAGATTTGGGAACCCTGCATTTGCAATTAAATATATATTTTCCAGCATTTAAAATGTAATTTGTGCAATATTGATTTTTAAAAAAAATTGTACATCTGTGCAACTATGTCTGAGTACATATATGTGCACATAGCAGTCAGGACTGAAACAACATGTGGTTTATTGCCAGGAACATCATTTTGAATGCAATGATGTGTGAAAACTAAACTCTTTCATTTATTTCCTTCAAAGAGAATAATGTTTCTTCATGTTGAAGTGCAAGAATTGCAGGCTTTAAAATAATGTGAATTCAAGCCATTTCATCATTATCCATTGTACGTATTTGCTGGAAGCCTTTCAATTTTTTTCACATTGATACCACTCTGAAACTCCTTTCTCAGCCTTTGCTGCTGCATTCATCTTTTGGAAGCTTTCTCGGACGTACTTAAACCTTCCAATGTTAATTGATGTCTCTCTTGTGAAGCTTTTTGGGAAGTCACTATATAACTGTATTTTTTTTCAAAGCAGTTTTGAGAAAGCATGAGGGTGGGGTGGGGGCGGGGAGAGATGTAATTGAAAACAGAATAAACTTTGACTGACCACATTTAAAAACTATCTTCATCAGTTTGCACTACAGTAAACTGATTTTATTGTTCAAGTGGACGAAAATAATGATGCCCTAAAATTAGTGCCATTAGTTTATTTCTCATCAGTTATTGAATGTATTTTTATTTTAAATTGTGCATTTTTTCACGATGGAGAAGAGCTCCTGAGAGTTTATCTTATGGGTGACTGAACTGTGACGCAACATTGAAGATACAGTCACTGATCTGTCCTGACTTAGTGCATCTCAGTATGGGACAATAGTAGCATAGTATAGTTAACATCATTACCCTGCTTTGAAAATCAAATTTAGACAGGATTTCGGGTCTTTGGTATTCAGCAACAGTTGTTGGAATTGTGGGAATCAGAGATTGGGATGGTAATGGTTTTGACTAAGTTCCCCAGGTTGAATAACATGCCAATATTCATAGACAAGGCTTATTTACGCATATTGGCTATTTGGAGCTTCAAGAGAGGTGGGGAAAAATTGATAAAAATGAAGAAATAAATGAAAAATTATGAGCCTGCAAGGTTTTTGTAGGGACTTCAATACTAGTTCTGATTATTGGAATTTGAGCGTAGCAGTGAAATACAGAAATTTGACATCTGCTTAAAGAACAGTACCATCTCAAAGTATTTGAAAATTGAGATTGAAATGCTCTTGTTACAAGAAATGGGGATTAAACAATGACTGTAAAACCTATACATACAAAGCATTAAATACTACACTTTCTATAAGAATATATTTTGCTCTGTAAAGCTGGGGAATTATTTTACTGATCTCCATCAAATCTCTTGATTAAATAATAAAATAGTAGATTTTCAGTTTACGCACAGCAGGATGTCTATTAATTTGAAACTGTTTCTTTCCCTAACCAAGTTTGAATTATTCAACATATAAATATCAAACTATGGGAAAAGATACTTTTGAAACATGAACACTGTAAAAGCTATGCAATGCAAAGTTCAGGTATTTTTCATACTATACTTGATTAATGTGGTTTGCTTTTTGTGAATACAGTTCATCAACTACACATTTGGGAGTAATATTGTCAAGTCACAAAATTCGAAGCGATGGTAGGACTGGTGTTCTATCTTTACCTACTCATGGGATCCAGTTGCTTGGGTTTTTTCATTACTCTTACTGTCACTAGCAGCAATATTCTTTACCAAAGCATCAAACGTTTTGGCATTGATATCCACACTAATCCTTGATTAGCTCCATCAGTGGATGTAAAGCCATTGCCTGCCAATAGTTATAACAGAAAATATGTATCAGCAATGCCTGCTGCTTCGGAGGTAGCTATCTGTGCTCATATTTATGTTTCCATTGCAAATAGGATGAAATTAAAATCTCAGAAGCAGTTGCCATTTGATTCTGCTTTCTTTTTCTCTTGTGTTGAATGGATTATGTGGATTGCCTATCCATTGTCCAACACGAATGATACACTAGTACTTTAGCAGAAATCATCTTATACATTAAGCATTTCTTGTAGTGTAGTTCCATAGCATGTCATATCAACTTGCTTTGATATGTCCTATTTGGCACAGGGATATTGGCTGTGTCAAACATAAATTTAACATTTCATCTAAGTTTTGCAGTTGTCAATTTTTGAGGAGATCTTTTTGTATTTCAAGGCTGGAATAACAGAAATATCACTGATTTCTTTCAGAAGGTTACAGGCAGAATAACCACACCACAAAACCATGAAGGATTGGTGGGGAAAGGGAGACAGTTTGGAATTCCCATTCAGTATTTTCCCCCTAATCCTGCTACAAATTGTGTAATTTGTGCTTGGCTTTTATTATGTTCCAGCTGAATATTTTTCACTCAGAAGTAATGTTATGGTTGAGTGCAGTTTGCAAATAAAATTTCACCAGTATTGTAGAGCGATTCAGTACTCTAACAAGAGGAGCTCTATTCGTCATCCAATATTGAAACATTCTGTGGAATTGCCTTTCTATCCGCCAGGAGTTGATTACAATGCAGTTTTTGAAATTGTTGATCCATACTGCCAAAGTTGGATCTTTTCAAAAATCTAAAGTTAATTTGCTTGCTTTTTCCATCTTAATGATGCTGTATTACCCAAGAGATTTAAATGTTGTGATTTGCTTAAACTAATTCAACAACATTGAGATCTGGACATATCAATCTAGTCCTGAAAAGAGCCAAGACAAAATTACAAAGGCAGGAACTCTCTTTTCAATTGAGAAAGCAGTGGAGTGATACTGCAAATTTTAAGAGGGACGGTAGATGGATGGGGGAAGAAAGAGGCATGATCGGATTAGGGAATGGCATCTGAGTCCAAGTTGAGTTTAGTTAACATCTCCCTAGACCTTCTCCCTTTATATTGTTGAGCACTCATCCCCTAACTCTCCTGCTCCTCCTATTCTCTTAATTTCCTTCCCCAGTTGTGCTAGGCCCAAGGACTTCACTCTTAAATCTCTGAACTCCCTTTGTGACTCTGAAATCCTCCTTATTTTTTCTTTGCTGCCTTCTTCAGGTATCACCCTGATGCTCCCAACCTGTAAGACCACAGAATTCCTTGTCTAAATTCCCTGGATCATAGGGCATTACCAGTGGCCCCAGAACCTACATTTTCAATGCTTCTGGATTCTTTGTTCTGCCTAGACCATAGGATCTATTTTTCCCAAGTACGTTAAAATGATGAGGCACCATCTCAGCACTAATCTCTCAGATGTTAAAAGCTGCACCACTAGGGGTGGAGCAGTGCTACTGGGGTTAACGTTAGGAGGCAATGGGTGCTGTGCCTAACCATGATGCTTCAACCATCAGGTATGGGGATCAGATTCATGAGCTGATCTTTTTCTGCCCATTCTTTTCATTTGTTCATAGTGACAGGTTGCGGGCCCCTTCCCAGTACTTTATATTTCCAGTGCCAATAAGCCAGTGTCTAATAAATACTACTTGGCAAAATGCCTTTGTTCTTATAAAAAATTCAACATGTTGATAATGATGCAATTTTTCAAAAGTAACTGCTTATCTGCTCAGCAATGTTTCAAAATAACAAATTATTGCACTTTTGATGGTTTGGTGGTTATGATTTTGTGTGATGAAAAAATAATTTGCATACATTCTAATATGTCTACTTTTTTCATAAGTGCACAGTGCATTGCTATCTCTTTCACTATACATGCTGCTCCTACATTCAGAGAAATTTATAGAGACTTGGGTTAACTAGTAGACATACAGTTTCAATACAAGGATGTCAGCTTTTTATTGTTTGTCAATGCTATTCTGACTTGCCATTCTTTTGGCTCTAGATCTGCTTCTCCAAGGCATGGCTTCACCATCATGAACAGACTTAGTGTGGAGAACAGGACTGAACCAATTACTAAGGATTTGGACTTTCAATTACAAGACCCTTTTCTACTCTACAGAAATGCACAATGTAAGTTTGGATGTACTTTTGTGACTGTGTGCTTGGCTGATAAAATTGCATTCCATATATTGATTACTTTGAAGTTTCAGATACAGCTTGGAAAACAGTTTAACAAAGTTGAATTGAACGGAAAAAGCTTGTTATTTTCTCTGGACTAATAATTAGGGTTATGGCATAGTGAATCGTTCCTTTGTATTGGAAAGTCAGTAAGGGCACTTCAATTTGAATAATTACCTTAAAGCATTTCCAAATTCATAATTTGCACAGCTTTGACCAGTTTTTAGTCAGCATTCCAGTGTTTGATTATAATATGCTCCATGGAATAACAAAGGAAGATCCAATTCCATAAAACTAAAGCTTCATTGATAATCACTGAGAGAAAATCAGTCCACTCTATAAGAGGAACTTAAACAAGTGTGGGATTTTTTTGGGAGCTGTGGAAGTAAGGAGATGGAAAGCACGTTCAGGACACTGAAGTAGTGAGCTGAACATTAGGTATTGTAACTAATCTGACATGGATTTTTTTTTTTAAGTTAAATGGATTTATAAATGAATTTGTTTTATTTTGTCCCCCACCACCACCTGAATAAAGAATCTTCTCTGATATGTATTATTTAACAGTATCTGTGCACATTTTGCCTTTGGAGACAGAAAAATTATTATTAGTAAAATGTAGATCTGAATGAAAATAAATCTTATCTGGATCTTTGGTGTTTACTTGAAGTATCTGAACTGCCGGCAAGTTGCCTCCCAGTTGGTGCTCGTCTTTCCACTGACGGCCAAATCAGAGTACTCTTGACTAAGGCTTGGTAAGAGATTGCCTGCCTTCTCAACTGGAGAATGACATGTACAGCACAAGGGGATCGAAAAATAATTAAATACTTTTTGAACGGTATTGGTGGAAGAAGGGGAATGTCAGGCTACAGGACCTGAACAATATCTCAGACACCAAATGCACCATCTTATTCTATCAGCAAGTTGTTTCTTACTATTTTCCAACAAAAGAATCAAATACAGTTGAATCAAATGAATGCATAACTAACTGTTGAGATATATTCTGCTTGAATCAAAGAAAATTTAGAAACCATGTGTGATAATTACCCATTTGTAATACTTGTAACTGCTGATTTAATTATGCCTGTATGCGACAATCTAAATCAGTACTATACAGCTAGAGGTTTTTAACATGAGAGATGAATAATATCAGGACTGACCAACATTCAATGTGTTGAGTAGTAAAAACATAAATAATGGGAATATTTTAAGCTTATATTGAAATTGATGTATATGCTCGTGTAAAAGTCAAATTTGTGAGATCTTTCTTCGGCCAAAAGTAATTATTGACTCTTACAGGGATAATGTTTTTAAAGGATTGGCATACATGCTTGATTTGGGCCCAAAAAGACAGTCTCAATGGAATAAAGTTTAAATCAACAGTATTAAATTTGTATTAATTCTCTAACATTTATTTATTTTATAACATTACAAACTATATAGCCACAATGTAAAATCATCATTGGTAGCAGCTGTAGCAACTTTGGCATCATTCTTGATATTGTGGAGTGCATTTAGTCCACATTTTGGAAGAGATTTTTTGACAATATTAGAATCAAGTTCATTCCAAGTATCTTAACTCATTGTCGTAAGGTTGCTATTGAGGGTGTTCACATATTATATTTATAAGTTCCTTGTCAGACCCCACTTGGAGTACTGTGCGCAGTTCTGGTTGCCTCACTATAGAAAGGACGTGGAAGCTATTGAAAGGGTGCAGAGGAGATTTACAAGGATGTTGCCTGGATTGGGAGGCATGCCTTATGAAGATAGGTTGAGGGAGCTGGGACTCTTCTTCCTGGAGAGGCATAGGTTGAGAGGTGACCTGATAGAGGTTTATAAAATGTTGAGAGGAATAGATGGGGTGGATTCTCAGGCTATTTCCCCGGGTTGAAATGGTCACTACGAGAGGACACAGATTTAAGGTGCAGGGAAGCAAGTACAGAGGTGATGTTAGGGGTAAGTTTTTCACTCAGGGTGGTGAGTGAATGGAATTGACTGCCGCCGGTGGTGGTGGAGGCGAACTCACTGGGGTCTTTTAAAAGACTTCTGGATGAGTATATGGGATTTACTGGGATTGGGGGTAATAGATAGGTCTGTGGATTGGTAGGTATTGATGTGATTGGCGCAACTTGTGGGCCGAAGGGCCTGTTTGTGTTGTAGTGTTCTATGTTCTATATTTCTACCCAAGGTAAATTGTCCTTTCACCTTCCATCATCCAATTGTACATCTTTTAGATACTGCCCTTGAGAGGGTTGAACAACAAGGGACGTAAGACCTCCTTGAATAACTGCCACATTGGTGTTGGTTCATTGCCAATGGCATATTCTGTGATGTGAAAAGTAAGATTTGAACATGTTCCAGGCGTGCAAATCCTTTCTTTTGTGTTGTCCTCCTGGTCTCAAATTCCACATTTCTTTGATCCATTTCTTGCAATTATCTTCGCCCAGCCAGACTTTCTTGTGAACATGGACACAATGCCTTTGAAATTTTGGTTTGGGGAGAGTTGTGCTCTTGAAGATTACCATTGGATTTAATATCATCTGCCATACAAAATGGAATCATGTTCTCTAATGGGCAATCATCTTTACAAGGACAATTTTTTTTTCATCAACCTTGTTGACTTGTCAAAGTTAATTGGTGTTTTTGGATGACTAAATAGTGGAAAATCTGATGATTTAATGTCAAATTCAGATGGCAGGTGACATATTAAATAGTTGTTTTACTATCAAGCACTATATCATATCTTGTCATTAATCTTATGCGTTTTTGATATTGGTCCTGAATTCTGGAATACCAGCTTTCTTCTCCTGTCTAACTTTATTGAGTTGGATGTTTCCAGTGTGACATTACCAATGCTAGTTAACCTGTTTTGCCATTTTTTTTCCCCTCCGTGTGATGCCAACTGATTGCTCTCTGTTAAATAGTTATTCTTGGACATGTTGTTTAGTTTGTTTGATACTTGACTCCACTGTCTAATTATTTTCTCAAAAACATTACACTCTTGCTCCTGCATAATTATTATTCTGCTACAACTTTCATTTTAAATTGAGCTGTGTACATGCTATTCTTCCTCAAAGGCTTTGTGGCATTTAGGATAGAGATGCAATTTTTTTTCTGATGATTATGTTAACATGGAACTCTCTTCCGCAGAAGGCAGTGGAGGCAAGGTGATTGAATATTTTTAAGGCAGAGGTAGATTGATTCCCTTGCCGAGCACTAATCTAAGGTTATTAGGGTCGATGGGAATGTAGAATTTGAAGCACCAACAGATCAGCTGTGATCGTATAGTGAAGCAGGTTCAAGTATGGTTCAATACGGGGCGGCACATTGGCACAGTGGTTATCTCTGCTGCCTCAGCACCAGGGACCATTGGTGATCAGCTTTGAAACATAGCACACACAATTGAGTACTCTCACCGGGTAATTCTCTTCATGCATTACATTTTGAAATTTGCCTTTTAAAATGGGAATATCATGGGCGCCTTGTGTCTACTTTCATGTTCATGGTGCATTTTGGCATGAACTTGTGTTTTTAATTTGAAGAAACTAATAATTCAGTAGGGTACCAGTATGATATACTAAAGAATCTCAGGATTAATAACTGCAAACACTCTAATGATGTCCTGATCTCTTCATGGGGCATGAAGTAGGATAGTAATGATGGAAAATTAAAGATCAGATCAACCTGAAATGCATTTGGGTATTTCCTAGTGAGGGTGGAAGAACGACTTGTGTTTATATAACAGCTTATCATAGTACAAGTCGTTCCCTCATGTTTACAATAGATGGAATTCCAACTCCTAAAGGTTCTCATCAAAGTAAATCTAATCAAACAATTTAAACTGAGAAATAAGTAGTGCGTGGCTGCAATACACAAATGCATCTTGCATTTGGAATGTGAGTATGCACTCAACATTGAAGGAAGACGAGGTCAAAATATATAATTCCTATCATACACGAAGATTAAGCTCTATTTAAGAAGAATGGTTTTGCATTTTATAAACAGGTACATACAGTGAAAATAAATTCTAAATTGAGTATTGCTGAAATAAGTGATGTGTAGTTTAAATTCTGTTTAAATTCAAATCCAGTAGGTTAACACTGGTCAAATGGGGCGGTATGATGTACAGTGGCTAGCTCTGCTGCTTCACATCACCACGGACTGGGGTTCAATTCCTGCTTCGGGCACTGCCTGTGTGGAGTTTGTGCGCTCTTCTGTGTCTGCGTGAGTTTTCCCCCAGGTGCTCCGGTTTCCTCCCACAGTCCAAAGATGTGCAGGTTAGGTTGATTGGCCATGCTAAATTGTCCCTAGTGTCAGGGGATTAATAGAGTAAATATGTGGGGTTACGAGAATAGGGCCTGAGTAGGATTGCTTTCGGTGCAGACTCGATGGGCCGAATGGCTCCTGCCCTGTAGGGATTCTATGAAGTTATTGCCCTGGGGAGTACAAGATGGAATTGCTGGCCACAAACTTTTGTTTAGTTGAAAAAGACACAACATGTTGACATGTCCCTTCTGCCTGCAAAGGACAGGGCCCTATGTGTGGATATATGCAGCAGGATTTGCATTATTTTGCATGTGAAAATCAGCCAGGTTGTTTGGAATCCTGCAAAAACTCAGCAAATACGCCTTGAAATTTGATGTTCAATTTTAATGATACCATGTATGCCCAAATAGATGGTGTCACCAAGTGATCGCAACTAGAATATAAAACAGTACAGGCCCATCGGCCCTTGATGTTGTGCCGAGCTATGTCCGAACCCAAGATCAAGTTCTCCTACTCCCTATCATCCTGGTATGTTCCATGTGCCTACACAATAGCCGCTTGAAAGTTTCTAAAGTGTCCGACTCCACTATCACAGCAGGCAGTGCATTCCACACTCCATCCACTCTGAGTAAAGAATCTACCTCGGACATCTCTCTTATATCTCCCACTATAAACCATATAGTTATGCCTCCAAGTGACAGCTACATCCACCCGAGAAAATAGTCTCTGCACGTCCACGCTATCTATCCCCCCCTCATCATCTTATAAACTTCTATTAAGTTGCCTCTCGTCCTCCTCCGCTCTAAAGAGAAAAGCCCCAGCTCCCTCAACCTTTCCTCAAAAGACCTACCCTCCAAACCAGGCAGCGTCCTGGTAAATCTTCTCTGCACTCTCTCCAATGCTTCCACCATTCCAGAACTGCACACAATATTCCAAATATTCCAATTAGACCCAGCTTTTGAAAACTTCTGTTGGCTTTCATGTGAAATCTTTAATGGAATAACGTGCAGCATCATAACACTTGCACATTTCTGATACGTTCATGATACATTTGCTAAAATTGAATCCACAGCTGCATGTAAGAATTTCTTTACCTTAATAGACTCCGTCCTAAGCTCAAATTCACTTTGAGGAAAGGCAGCTTATGCTCCGTTTCAATGTGCTAATTCAGAAATCCGCTAGTGAGTTCTCTACTATCTACTGGAAGCCTACGTTCCCTGGTCAGTTTACACATTGGAATTCCTACAGTGTGACAAGCTGCAAGATTGGCTTTACTGGGAACCTCAGCCGTTTGCTCATTCAGCTTAATGCTGAAATAGGATGCATCCAAGCCATTTTGTGGGGTAATGAATACCCTATCAGATCATTGCTCGCTGTATATTGTTCAAACTCAAGTGGACCCAAGGCTGCCACTTTCGGTCCAGAAAAGTGCCCAATCTACCTCAGATTACCCTGCAAGGTAAGATGCCTCAAATAATTGAACAACAGGTGAAGTTGGCTGCATCATGTTGTTACTGTCTGGTATTTTCCATTTACAGGATGCTGTTATCAAGCCAAAACGATATTGTGCCAGTCACACAAACAAATAATATGGCGTATGAATCAGTGCAAGTGTGATGCCAGCTATGTAAACTATGCGTACCAGCAACTGTGGATTATATCAAATTGAACGTCCCTTTGGCTATTTGCAATAAGCAAAATACTGGCCATACCTAACTGGCCTATGCTTGCAAAACTCAAAACAGTGTCCAACATTTGATATGATTCCTTGATTGGACAATACTTGCAAAATAATCCAATTGTGCCAAGAGTTGTGTTAACCAGTTTAAGATTCAGTCGAGCTCGCAGTGTGGCTCATTTACGCGTGCCAGAAGCTACATCTATTAACATGCAGGGCCCTTTAATTTGCAGATGGAAGGTGCATGTTCACTCATTTTGCCTTTCTGAACTAAACAAAAGTCTGGGGCCAGTCATTCCCTGGTTCATTCTCCAGGGAAATGCCTTGACCAATCAGCATCAACCTGTCTGATTTGAATTTAACCAAAAGCTTAGCAATCCATTGGTCGAGATTGTGCATTCTCCATGGCAACATCAGAGTGCATTTACCAACCAATCAGCACTCTTTTCTCATGTAATATCAATTGTTTTTCCCCTTTAATTAGTCCTGGTGAGTGCAAGATGCAAAGCTTCAAAATTATGTCTCTTACAAGTTTTATATTACCAAATAACTAAATAAATTTGTACAAAACATTGTTTATGGCAGAATTAGAATACTGAGTACTTTTGGACATTCTGTGATCAAAAGATCATGAATTTAAAAAGAGTATGCAATTCTGATTGACCAACATGGCCAGGAATGGGGTGTTATATTTATCAGGTGATGTTTAAAATATTGAGTCTATTTCTATGAGAGTAGAGAGCTTTTTTAATTTAAAATTATGAAGGATTGTTGCAGAGTGAACAGGGAAAGATTATTTCCTCTGCTTGGTGAGTTGGTGACAAGAGATCATTAATTTACAATTGTCATTGTGTTAGGTTAGGTGAAGTTTATTTTTGCAAAGGCTTGGTGAGGCATTGGATGCTTTGACACTTGGAATAGTTGAGATGGAGGCAATTGTATGTTTTAAGGACTAATGTGTTAAATATTTGATCATGATATATGGCCATGAGGAATTGATCGGATAGTGTGTTTCATTTTAGATTTATCCTGCAAAGGAACAACACGAGTAGTGAGCCAATTGTCAATGATTCAGTGTACTGCGACATCTGACTGAATGCTCAAATCGTATTGTTCGAGATTGATACAAACTAATCTGAAGGCAGACAGAGGCTGAACACTGATTTTTAATGGAGGCATTTCCTGCGTGCTGCTACAAGTGCCAACTAACTAAGATGGCTGCTATATTACATTACATCACTTGTTGAGGTGATGTAACTATTTACTAGTATAATCATTTAAATGTATTGGCAAACACCATTGGCCAATTTAAAACAAAAACTTGCATCAAGATTACTAACCACAGTTAGGTTAAAGTATGTTATAGAAATATTAGGAACATATATACTTTTTGATTTAAGATTATTTTATTTTGGGTTATTTCCCCTCTAATTGCCATTTTTTTTCTCCCCTAGTGGTTTCTTTGGGCCAAGCTACTCCTGCTAGGCTTCTACTAATTAATCCAAATCAACTGGCAGTAAGTACTTAGTATGAGGCAGAAGTGAGAAATAAATGAACTATACCTTATTTTCCACTTAGTAGAAAGAACTTTTAAAGCTGTAAACCTGGGTGTCATAAATACTCACTTGAGAGTATGTAAAGGAATTTGGGAAAGGGACTGATCAAATCTAGTCATCCAAAATAAAACTAAATCTTGGATTATGTGCACATTTTCCAGTCTGTACTCGCTTTGCTGCTGGTTGTATAGCATTCAGTCTTTATTTCTCTGCCTGAATTGTGTTTCTGTTTTGACAGAGCACTCCTGCAAAGTGTCAGTTTGTAAAATTTTATTTTTAAAGCACATTTTGGACTTGTCCATGACACACAACAGTTCAGATACCAATTAAAATCTGACTGGAGGTGTAGTGAAATCTTGTTGAGGCTTGCTCCCTTTCAGATTATAAATAGGTTTAAAAAAATAGTGTTAAGAATGAGACTAGATATGTGGCTCCCATCTGCTGTCTACTCTAACCTTTTATAGTCAAAGGAAACTTTTGGTCATGACTGGGTTGCATATAGGTCAGTCTGTGTGACTGACTGTTAAGAGTGTTCTGCCAACACTCTGTGCTCTAACAAAATTTAAGATAAGATAAAGGAACTCAATGTGAATGTGAAGCAACTCCGTGCGTTAAATCAAGCGGCTAAAAATTTTTGGATCTGATTGATTTAGTGCAGTCTAAATCCAAAAGTCTGGATTGCAATCTTTATTTTCTAACCAAATTAGTTTTAATTCTGATCTCAAGAGCTCTAAAGTTCTACTTTGAGTTTTTGGTTTGTATATTACATATATTAAAAACATTTAGGGGAGAAAAAAAACAGGCCTTTTTTAGAATTCAGTGTCAATTTACCTTAGTTGCAGGCATAATGTCTCCTTGGAATGATAATCACGTGTCAAGTTAGAATTTCTCCAGATCTCATACCATACCATGACTACCTTAAATGGCAGTCCTATACCAGTAACTGAAGAACAAAATCTAGATTGATATTTCAGCTCATGGAGTGTTGTACTGCCTGAGTTGCCATATCTTGGATGAGATGTTAAACTGAGGTCCCATTTCCCCCCTCTGAGGCATCAAAGATCACTTTAAATACTTTTGAGGATGAATTAAGTTTTCCCGTGTGTTCTTGTCAATATTTATTCCTCATTCAACATCACTTTAAAATATCTGATAGTCTGGTCATCATCTCCTTCCTTTTGTGGGACCTGTCTTTGGACAAATTGGCTGCTGTATTTCCTGCACGACAGCAATGTCTACATTTTAAAAAGTAGTTATTGGTTGTAAAGTGCTTTTGAAAATTCAGAGGTCATGAAGGCACCACAATGTGTATACTGTGACAAAGCCAAGAACCAGATGCAATACAGATAAATCACAAGTTATTTTGTGGGATGTGAACATTGATGTCAAGGTCAGCATTTGTTGTTCATCCCTAATTTCCACTGTGAAGGTGTGATGAATTGCTGCAGTTCATCTGGTGTAGCTATAACAGTGGTGTACCAACAGTGCTGTTCGGAAGAGAGCTCCGATAGTTTGGCTCATCAACAATGAAAAAATGGCAATAAAGTTCCAAGTTGGGTGTGGCTAGGAGAGGAGTTTGTTTCCATTCACCCTCTGCCATTGTCCTAAATGTTAGAGATTGCAGGTTCGGAAGGTGCTGTTGAAAGAGCTGTGGTGAGATATTGTAGTGCATCTGGTAGATAGTACAACTCCTGCCACTATGCATCATTGTTGGAGGGAGTGAATATTTAACATGGTGGATGGGATGTTGATCCAATAGGCTACTGTTTTTTGTAATTTTTGGAATATTAAAGCTACACTCATCCAGGCTTGCGGAGAGTATTTCATCATACTCCTAATTTATGCTTTGTAAATAATGAACAGACTTTGGGGAGTCAGGAGTCTACATGCTACAGAATTCAGAGTTTCTGGTTAATGGTAATCCCCAGGAAGATAAAAATAAAATATATTGGATGTTGGAATCTGAAACCAAAGAGAAAACACTGGAAAATCTCAGCAGGTCTGGCATTGTCTGTGAGGAGAAAAAAAAAGCTGATGTTTTGAGTCCAGATGACCCTATGTCAAAGGGTCATCTGGACTTGCAAAATCAGTTCTTTTCTCTCCTTACAGATCTGCTGAGATTTTCCAGCGTTTTCTCTTAACTCCAGGAAGATGTTGAGGCAGGATTTATTGATGGTAATTGTATTGAATGTCAAGAAAAGACAGGTAGATTCTCCCTTGTTTGAGTTGGTCATTACCTAGCTTTTATGTGATGAGTGCCACGCATCAGCCTAACCCTGAATGTTGTTCAGGTCTTGCTTCATATAAATCTGGACTGCTTTAATATTTGAGGTGAATGGTACTGAAATGATTGGACTGGTTTACTCTCTCTTGAAGAATTCCTGCAGTGATAGCCTGGGGCTGAAGTGATTGACTTCCAACAACCATGATCATCATCCTTTGTGCTTGGTTTGACTCCAACCAATGGAGAATTTGCCCCTGATTCTTATTGACTTGTTTTGCTTTGGCTCCCTGATCCTACACTCTATCAAATTTAAAGTCTTGAATTGAGCTATTTTTGTTCATGTTTGGATCAAGATAATAATGAAGTCAGAAGCCCAAGTGGCCCTGGCAGAACCCAAACAGTGTCAGTGAGCAGTTTATTGCTGAGAAATAACTGACATCAGATCAGCCTTCTCGAAAGTCAACCCATGGAAAGCTGGCCCAGACAGGATACCCGGACAAGCACTCGGATCCTGTGCCAACCAGCTGGCGGGGGTATTCGCAGATATCTTTAATATCTCTACACCAATCTGAAGTCCCTATTTGCTTCAAGATGATGACCATCATCTTGCTACCAAAGAGAGGCTTGGAAGTCTGCCTTAATAATATTGCCCAGTGGCTCTAACATCTGTCATTATGAAGTGCTTCGAAAGGTTAGTCATGGCATGAATCAATTCTGGACTCCCAGACTGAACGTGTCCACAGCAGACACCAGCTTCCTGACCCTACATGCAATCCTGAAACATTTGGGTAACAAGGATAGTTATATCAGATTCCTATTATTGACTGCAGCTCAGCCTTCAACACCATTATCCCTACAAAACTTATCTCCAAACTCCATAGTCTAAGGCTCGGCTCCTCCCTCTGGATCCTAGACTTCCTAACCCACACCATAATCAATAAGGATAGACAAGAATACCTTCTCCACAATTATCCTCAATGTTGGTGCCCCACAAGGCTATGTCCTCAGTCTCTTTCTATACTCCTTATACATCTGTGACTGTGTGGCCAAATTCCCCTCCAATTCGATTTTCAGCTTTGCTGATGACACCACTATGTTGGGTTGGATTTCAAACAATAACGAGACGGAGTTTGGGAAAGAGACTTGAGAATCTGGTTAATTGGTGCAATGACAATAATCTCTCCCTCGATGTCAGTAAAACAAAGAAGATAGTCATAGACTTTGGGAAGGGTAGTGTGGGACACGCCCCTATCTACATCAACAGGGGTGAATTAGAAATGGTTGAGAGCTTCAAGTTTCTAGGTATCCAGGTCACCAACAGCCTGTCCTAGTCCCTGTATGCTGATGCTATAGACAAGAAACCCACCAAAGTCTGTACTTTCTCAGGAGGCTAAGGAAATTTGGCATGTCTGCTATAACTCTCAACGACTTTTACAGATGCACCATAGAAAGCATCCTTTATGGTTGTGCTACAGCTTGGTATGGCTCATGCTGAGTACAAGACTGCAAGAAATTACAAAAGATCATGAATAGCCAAGTCCATCACGCAAACCAGTCTCCCATCCGTTGACTCTGTCTACACTTCCCACTACCTCTGAAAAGCAGCCAGCATAATTAAGGACCTCATACACCCCAGATATTCTCTCTTCCACCTTATTCAGTTAGGAAAAAAAAGTCACATACCAACTGACTCAAGAACAGCTTCTTTGCTGCTGCCATCAGACTTTTGAATGGACCTACCTCATTAAGCTGATCTTTCTCTACACTCTAGCTATGGCTGTAACACTACGTTCTTCAGCCTCTTCTTTCCTTCCCGATGAACGGTATGCTTTGTCTGTATAGCATGCAAGAAACAATACTTTTCATTGTATACTAATACGTGTGACAATAAATCAAATCAAAAAAGAGTAAGTGTTACTTGTGCTGTTGATGATCCCTTCCATCACTTCGCTGCTGATTGAGAGTAGACTGATGATAACATGAGAGACAACGTGGTTTTATGAAGGGAAGTTCGTGTCTCACTAACTTGCTCGAGTTTTTCAAGGAAGTGACAAAGATGATTGAGAGTAGGGCAGTGGATATTGCCTATGTGGACTTCAGTAAGGCCTTTGTCAAGGTCCCTCATGACAGACTGGTGCAGAAGGTGAAGTCGCATGGGATCAGAGATGAGCTGGCAAGATGGATACAAAACTGGCTCAGTTATAGAAGGCAGAGTAGCAGTGGAAGGGTGCATTTCTGAGTGGAGGGCTGTGACAAGTGGTGTTCCTGTGGGTTCAGTGCTGGGACCTTTGCTGTTTGTAATCTATATATAAAGGATTCAGAGGAAAATGTAACTGGTTTGATGAGTAAGTTTGCGGACGACACAAAGGTTAGTGGATTTGTGAATAGTGATGAGGACCATCAGAGGATACAGCAGGATATAGATCGGTTGGAGACTTGGGTGGAGAAATGGCAGCTGGAGTTTAATCCTGACAAATGTGAGTTAATACACTTTGGAAGGCCTAATAAAAATAGGAGATGTACAATAAATAACAGAACCCTTCAGAATATTGATAGGAGGGGGGTCTGGGTGTACAGGTACAAAGGTCACAAAGTGGCAACGCTGTGGAGAAGGTAGCCAGAAGGCATATGGCATGGTTGCCTTCATTGGCCAGGGCATTGAGTTTACAAATTGGTAAGCCATGTTATAGAACCTTAGTTAGGCTGCACTTGGAATATAGTGTTCAGTTCTGGTCACCAAACTACCAGAAGGATGTGGAAGCTTTGGAGAGGGTATGGAAAAGATTTTCCAGGATGTTGCCTGGTATGGAGGGCATTAGCTATGAGGAGAGGTTGGAGAAACTTGGTTTGTTCTCACTGGGGCAACCTGAAAGAAGTGTACAAGATTGAGAGGCATGAACAGAGTGGATAGTCATAAGCTTTTTCTAGGGTGGAAGAATCAGTTTCTTGGAGGCATGGGTTTAAGGTGCAAGGGGCAAGGTTTAAAGGAAATGCACGAGGCAGGTTTTTTACACAAGATTGTGGTGGGTGCCTGGGGAGGCACTGGAAGCAGAAACGATAGTGACTTTTAAGGGGCGTCGTGACAAATACATGAATAAGATGGGAATGGTGGGATATGGTCGCTGGCAGGGTCAGGGATTTTAGTTAAGTTGGGTAGCATGGTCGGCACAGGCTTGGAGGGGCGAAGGGCCTGTTCCTGTGCTGTAATTTTCTTTGCTCTTAATTTGCCAATTTGCCCTGCCTTTCATGGATAGTAAAAAGTCTGACAACACCAGGTTTTAGTCCAACCTATTTATTTGATAATATACTCGCAAGCTTGCGAGTATATTATCAAATAAATAGGTTGGACTAAAACCTGGTGTTGTCAGACTTTTTACTGTGTTTATGCCAGTCCAACGCCGGCATACCCACATCATTTCATGGATAGGACATACCCTGGAAAAGTTTCTAAATTGTCTGTTAGATGCCTGTGTTTTAGTTGCACTGGAACAGCTTGGCTAGAAGTACAAATCTTTGGTAGTACTACCAGGATATCATTCGGGTCCATTACTTTTTTGTGATTCCTACCACCTGGAGTGAATTAAATCTGCTGACTCAGCATTTCTGGCTGAAGATCGTTGCAATTGCTGCACCCTTTTCTTTTGCATGGATGTGCTGGGCTTCACTTTGCTGAAGGTGGGAATATTTGTGGAACCTCCTTAGTTTTTTTTAATGCCTCCCCTCCCCCCGCATCATTTCTGGTTATATCACAGCTTGGTATGGCTCTTGCTCTACTCTAGACTGCAAGGATCTACAAAAGGTTGTGAATGTAGCCCTATCCATCACGCAAACTAGCCTCTCACCCAGTTATTCTGTCCACGCTTCCTGCTGCCTTAGCAAAGCAGCCAGCATAATTGAGGACCCCACCCATCCCGGACATTCTGTGTTTCACCACCTTCCTTTGGGGGAAAAAAAACTACAAAACCTGAGGTCATGTACCAACCGACTCAAGAACAGTTTCTTCCCTGCTGCTGTCGGACTTTTGAATGGTCTAACCTTGCATTAAGTTGATCTTTCTGTACACCCTAGCTATGACTATAACACTATATTCTGCATTCTCATTTCCTTCTCTATGAACAGTATGTTTTGTCTGTATAGTGTGCAAGAAACAATACTTTTCACTATGTTAATACGTGTGACAATAATAAATCAAATCATTCAGAACTGAGTGGGGAGGACTTGCAGAACTTCTACCTGGTTGTGTGATTACTTAGATCTGACGGTTGTGTGGTTATTGTATTTCGTTCGATCTTTGCGTGTACGTAGTACATTACAGCAAAGCACTTTGACACATGCTATGCCTAAGTAAGCTCAGCTCAACCAGGTGTTTCAGCTACCAGTTTAACCTGGCTTTCTCTTTTGTTCCTTCTGTTTGTCTGAGAAGAACAAGATACAAGTCACAATAGTGACTACAGTCCAAAAATACTTAATCGGCTGTAAAATGCTTTGGAACAATCTGCTTATACAAAGTGCTGTATAAATTTGTCATTTCTTCTTTCCTGAACTGAATTTAAATATCTCAGAGTGCTTTACAATTGACATCTTTAGTTGGTTTTCAGTTGCCAGTGGGGGCAAACATTGCAAATTGCATTCCTGGACAACATTACTGAATCCCAATGCTTTTGGAACGCAAAATGATTTTCAAAGGGAGGGAGTGGATGTGGGAGCCTGCATGTTTCCAAGTAACTGGTTTTGAGCCCATTGAGCTCATTAACTGGTCTCAGGTGCAGTTTGAAAATTTCAGGTCAGTAGGCTCAGGGAAACGGTGTCTGGGATATGTCATGGTGCACCAGTCAGAAGCACAGTGGGAAACCATAGATGAGTGCCAATTGATGCACTAGCCAACATACTTAAGATGCGGAAAATAATACTTGGTTTATCAACCGGTGGTGCAGATTTGCCATAGCTAGTAGTGAGATGCTTGCGTTTGCAAAAATTTAGTGGTGGGATTCCTGAGAGGAAGTAAGGCTGCTGGCATCACTTGGACAATAGAGGTTGGCAGAGAACCTTGATAAACGAGTGACCCACTACTGAGGACGTTGAAATGGGAGTAGGTTACTCTGACATGTGACAGAGTAGGGAGGAGGAGCTTCAGCAGATGCATTCTCCTGATCAAGAGGTGCCTGAAGATTGGAGAGTGGCAAATATTGTGACTTTGTTTAAAAAGGACTGTAGGGAAAAGCCTGGGAACTACAGGCCAGTGAGCCTCACATCTGTGGTAAATTGTTGGAAGTTATTTTGAGAGACAGGATCTGCAGGCATTTAGAGACGCAAGGACTGATTAAGGACAGTCAGCATGGCTTTGTGAGTGGAAAATCGTGTCTCACAAATTTGATTGAGTTTTTTGAAGAGGTACCCAAGAAGGTAGATGAGGGCAGTGCAGTTGATGTTGTCTACATGGACTTTAGCAAGGTACTGCATAGTAGGTTGTTGCATAAGGTTAAATCTCATGGGATCCAGGGTGACGTATCTAAATGGATACAAAATTAGCTTCTTGACAGAAGCTAGAGGGTGATTGTAGAGAGCTGTTTTTCAAACTGGAGGCCTGTGACCAGCGGTGTGCCTCAGGGCTCAGTGCTGGGTCCACTGTTATTGTCGCTTATATTAACGATTTGGATGAGAATATAGGAGGCATGGTTAGTAAGTTTGCAGATGACACTAAGATTGGTGACATATGTGGACAGTGAAGAAAATTGTCTCCAATTGCAACGGGATCTTGATCAATTGGGCCAGTGGGCTGACAAATGGCAGATGGAGTTTAATTTAGAGAAATACGAGGTGATGCATTTTGGTAGATTGAACCAGGGCAGGACTTGCTCAGTTAATGGTAGGGTGTTGGGAAATATTACAGAACCTAGAGATCGAGGGGTACATGTTCATAGCTCCTTGAAAGTAGAGTCACAGGTGGTCAGAGTGGTGAAGAAGGCATTTGGTGTGCTTGGTTTCAACTGTCAGAACATTGAATATAGGAGTTGAAATGTCTTGTTGAAGTTGTACAAGACATTGATAAGGCCACACTTGGAATACTGTGTGCAATTCTGGTCACCCTATTATAGAAAGGACATTACTAAACTACAAGAGTGCGGAAAAGATCTACTATCGGGACTTAATGGATTGAGGTATAAAGAAAGGCTATACAGGCGTTATACAGACAAAGCATACCATTCATAGAGAAGGAAACGAGAGAGTGCAGAATGTAGTGTTATGTCACAGCTAGGGTGTAGTGAAAGATCAGCTTAATGCAAGGTAAGTCCATTCAAAATTCTAACAGCAACAGGGGAGAAGCTGTTCTCGAGTCATTTGGTACATGACCTCCAGACTTTTGTATCTTTTTCCCGGTGGAAGAAGATTGTATGTCGGGGAGCATGGGGTCCTTCGTTATGCTGGCTGCTTTGCCGGGGCAGCGGGAAGTGTAGATAGAGTCAATGGATGGGAGGCTGGTTTGCGTGATGGATTGGGATACGTTCATGACCTTTTGTAATTTCTAGTGGTATTGAGCAGAGCAGGAGCCATACCAACCTGTGATACCACCAGAAAGATGGTGCGACTGTAAAAGTATACAAAGAGGACTGGAGCTGGATGAGAAGAAACTAGAACGGCATTCTTCCTTGAAGGAGAATGGGGAGAAGGAAGAGGAAGACAAAGGGAATGCTGCAGAGGAGCCCTATTACCCAGACATTGGGGATAAGACAACTGAGGGTGTCCCAGCATTGTGGTAATTGGCAAGATGGCCTGGCTTCAAGACAATCTTGATTCAGTGGTGCTTCATTTGAGCGCACGTCAACCCTATGACAGATGACTCTGTCCTTCAACTTTCATCAGAGACAAATTATCCAGCAAGCACAAATCTGAATAAACCCATTGCCATACAAAAATATTCATCAGCAATATTGCCTCACATCACAGACAATGGAACACTACCAAGCCCAGTCCCCAGTCCCTCCCCCTTAAACTTCATTTCACTAATGACACCAAGCTTTAATTACATAACAATCTGATTAAAAACATTGCCATTCATTTCTCCTCCAGTAATAACAGAGCAAATTAAGTAAACTTGAACCAAATTACCTTCAAAGTGCAACTTATGATATGGTACCTTGCGTTCACCCCCACTTCTACAAGATGCTGTCCCATTACTGAGGATGAGGTGGAGGCAATCTGTTTCATTGTATCTACTTGCACCTGAGATGGCCATGGCTTCTGTCTGTTTGTTACCCTATATGTGAAGGTGGCTGACTTATTGTCAGAGCAAATGTATGGTTGCATCAATGTAAGGGAGAATTTTGGGCATTCAATCTGCTCAGTTCATGTGTATGCTGCTGTATACGGAGTCAGAGATCTGTCACGTGGTTATCGCTTGCCATTAGTCTTTCCAGATCTTATCAGGTCATGGAATCTTTTACGGTGGTAGACTCGTCTCCTGGTCACTCCTCTGCTGTTGACCTCCATACCATCTCCAGCAAACGTCATTCAGTAGGATTGCCTTCTGATCTGTTGTCGTGCCTTTGGCCTCATCTGCTGCCCTCATAATTATATCTATCTGGGTGACTGTAGAAAATGCCATGGACTTGGACATCTGGGCAGGGCTGTATGTTCCTGATATCTCCAATCCATCAAGTCATTGTTTCTGCTTTCATATAATGCTAAATGCTTCTGACAATCTTGGTGACCGCATGGGCTTAATTGTATTTTTGATGTACGTTAGTGGCAACTTCAGTAGAGTCTGGAACCAGGACTGAAGAGAATAGCATAAAGGAATTGTTGCACTATTCTTTATCAGTTAAACTTGGAAAGAGAATTAACTTAAAACGAAGATACATTGCTTCCGAAACAACAGACATTCACTTGCTTGATCTTATGTTGATGGTCACTGAATATCTATACTTTGAAATAGAAGTGCTTGTTCATCAAGCCAGATTACTGAGTGCAGGACTGATGAATGCCTTTAAACGATGCAAAAAATAATCCATTGCTTACTTTGTGCTGTAGATTTCTCATGGGAAAAGATTTGCATATTTAGTAAAAGCAAAACATTTAATCAACCTACTTGATTAATCCACTTGTGAACTACTAATTGACTGTTGTTGTTGTTGTTGTTGTTGTTGTTATTATTTTCTGAGTTTGAAAAGTCTGAAGCAAACACATTCGCTGACTTGAGGTGGAGTTTATCTGCAAGCAGTGTTGAGCTGACAGCATCTTTTGTCATTCACGGCTTCCTAAATGAAATGTGCCTCTGAAAATAATTTCCTTGAACGTTTGCAGATAGGTGTACATAAGAACATAAGAAATAGGAGCAGGAGTAGGCCAACTAGCCCTTCGAGCCTGCCCCGCCATTCAATAAGATCATGGCTGATCTGTCTTGGCTCAGTTCCACATTCCCGCCCTCTCCCCATAACCCTTAATCCCCTCTCATCAAAAACCCATCAACCCGCGTCTTAAAAATATTTAGCGAGGCAGCCTCCACCACTTCAACGGGCAGAGAATTCCAGAGATTCACCACCCTTTGAGTGAAGAAGTTCCTCCTCAACTCCGTTCTAAACCACCCCCCCTTTTATCTTGAGGCTGTGCCCCCTAGTCCTACTATCCTTTCTGAGCGGGAAGAGTCTCTCCACCTCTATCCTATCCATCCCATTCATCATCTTATACGTCTCAATGAGATCTCCCCTCATTCTTCTAAACTCTAACGAGTACAAGCCTAGTTTATTCAGCCTCTCCTCATAGCTCAACCCCGTCAACTCCGGTATCAGCCTAGTAAACCTCCTCTGCACTCCCTCCAAGGCCAAAATATCCTTGTGTAAGTACGGCGCCCAAAACTGCACACAGTACTCCAGCTGCGGCCTCACCAATGCCCTATACAGCCACAGCAAGACCTCCCTACTTTTATATTCAATCCCCCTCGCTATGAAGGCCAGCATCCCATTCGCCTTCCTGACCACCTGCTGCACCTGCAAGCTGGGTTTTTGCGACTCATGCACAAGGACCCCGAGGTCCCTCTGCACCGTCGCCTGCTGCAGTTTTTCTCCACGTAAGTAATAATCCTTCCTACCATTATTCCTACCAAAGTGGACCACCTCGCACTTGCCAACATTAAATTCCATTTGCCATTTCCTGGCCCATTCGCCCAGCCTATCTAGATCCTTCTGCAGACTCTCCCCACCCTCCGCACAATTTGCCTTTCCACCAATTTTGGTGTCATCAGCAAATTTTGACACCCTACACTCGGTTCCCTCCTCCAGATCAAGGTGTGCTTGGTTTAGCACTCTCAGCTGTGTAGTTAAAAACAGGCAAGTGTAGAAGAGACATTATCCCCTATCTTTCATTCTCTTCTTCCTCTGCAAAAAAGAATATGATGAAGGAATAACCTTTGGGATACCATTTTCAACTCTTAGTCGTATTAAGGAAAAATCTTGCTGTCGGAACTTTTGGATAGAAGCATCCACACAAAATACTAACACTGAAAAGTTCAGCATTCTCATGCACAGAGGCAAAGTTTACATCACAAACGCTGGAATTTATACAGCTGAGTCTGTCAAGCCAGTAAGATGCTGAACTCGCAACTCTGCCTAATATTGGTGGTATGAGCACACAGCACATACTTCACAAAACCAGCTTGTGCTTGTTTGCATATGATTTTAATTCATAGAATCATAAAATTCCTGCAGTGCAGAAGGAGGGCATTCAGTCATCGAGTCTGCACTGATCTGACTTGACTTATTATTGTCACATGTATTAACATACAGTGAAAAGTATTGTTTCTTGTGTGTTGTACAGACAAAACATACAGTTCACAGAGAAGGAAACGAGGGAGTGCAGAATGTAGTGTTACAGTCATAGCTAGGGTGTAGAGAAAGATCAACTTAATGCAAGGTAAGTCCATTCAAGTCTGACGGCAGCAGGGCAGAAGCTGTCCTTGGGTTGGTTGGTAAGTGACCTCAGACTTTTGTATCTTTTTCCTGAAGGAAGAAGGTGGAAGAAAATGTCTGTCTTGGGTGCGTGAGGTCCTTAATTATGCCGACTGCTTTGCCGAGGCAACAGGAGCTGTAGACAGAGTCAGTGGATGGGAGGCTGGTTTGTATGATGGATTGGGTTACATTCACAACCTTTTGTAGTTCTGCAATGGTGATCTGAGGCTTCCAGGATGGAGGGCATGACTCTCTGAAAGAGCATCTTACCCAGACTCAACCACTGCCCTATCTGCATAACTTCATGCATGTACTGTGGCTAACCCACCTAACCTCATTTTTGGGCACATAGGGGCAATTTAGCATAGCCAATCCACCTAACCTACATGTCTTTAATGGAAGACATCTCTATCTAATTTTTTTGACCACTGAATATCTGTTCTAATCCAAGGCCCTTGAAATTATAGATGTAATTACAAGAAACCATGTAATAAAAACAATTGGTTAAAGTGAGGAGAAGCAAATGTTCTTCATGAAAAGTTCCAGTTTGAATCATAAGCAGCTGCTTGTTTTCATCTTTGTCACAAAGGTGGCTTTAAAAGAGACTGTCCAAATGGCTTAGAGGTGAAGTTACTATTTCTGAGACTGAATCTGTTCCTTCACGTGCATTGCTCTGCACATGTGCCGATAATCAAGTACACAATCCTATTGTGCCTATCTTGCAATTGAAGAGTGACGGTTTGATTTATTTCACCACAGTAAGACATTGCACAGATTCTTAAACAAAGGACCCCTGGAGAACCAATGACTGGGAATTATTTACTTCTAAGATGTTGCCCAAGACACTGGGTTATTTGCTGATCCCTCCCTCTTCATTGCCTGATGTTTTTGTGGCATCTACTATTCTGTGATCTTAATTACTGAGCTGATTCTGACCTGAAAGAATCTGATTTTATTACCTTGCTACCAGTTCAATTTTCAGGATCATGGGGTGATCTCTGGGTTGTGCACTTACGTCCGTATATGCAGCTCCCCTTTCCACAGTTGGCTTGAGAACACCATTAATGGGCTCTTAAACGTTTTATTTAACTCTGGGTAAGCTCCTAAAGTGTCCAGTAGATCTGTGGGACAAGGAATATTTGTTCAAGAAGCATGAGTTGTAAAATACTGCCCTGCAACTCCAATAACTCTTTCATAAGCATCTCTGCTCCTGGCAGAAGAAATAGGACAAATCCAACCTGACCTTCTACTGTCTTTAATTCTCCTCTTGATCATCAATAAACTCATGGTAAGGGTGATCAGCAGCGCTTTCAAGAAGCACTTGCTTATCAATAACCTGCTCGTTGACTCTCGGTGTGACTTCTGCCAGGTGTATTTAGCTCCTGATCTCGTTACAACTTTGGTTCAAACATGGACAAAAAGCTGAATTCCAAAGGTGAGGCGATGGTGACTGTCCTTGACATCAAGGCCACATTTAATCAAGTATGGCATCAAGGAGACTGAGCAAAAGTGAAGTCAGTGGGAATCATGGAGGAAAACTCTCCCACTGATTGGAGTTGTACCTAGCACAAAGTTGTGGTGGTTGGAAATGAATCATTTCCATTCTAGGATATCATTGCAGAAATTCCTCAAGGGAGTGTTCTCAGCCCAACCATCTTTAGTTGCTTCATCAATGATCTTGATATCATCACAAGATCAGAAGTGGGGACATTTGCTGCTGACTGCACAACATTTAGCATCATCCACAACTCCTCAGATACTGAAGCAGTCTGTACCCAAATGCAGCAAGACCTGTATGATATCCAGACTTGGGCTGAGAAGTGGCGAGTAACATTTATGCCACACAAGTGACAAGCAATAGACATCTCCAGTATGGGAGAATCTAACCATCACCCCATGACATTCAATACATTACCATTGCTGAGTCTCCCACTGTCAACATCCTCGGGTTACCATTGGCCAGAAACTGATATGGTTTGGCCATATAAATACCGTGACTACAAAAGAAGGTCAGAGGCTAGAAATCCTATGGGTGGGTAACTCACCCCAACTTCCTTAAGTCCGTCCACCATCTACAAAGCACACGTGAGGAGCGTGATGTAATACTCTCCACTTGCCTGGATAAGTGCATCTCCAACAACACTTGAAGCTCAATACCACCTAGGACAAAGCAGTCTGCTTGATTGGTACCTCTTCTAGAAACATTCACTTCTTACACCAGTGATGCGTTGTCATTACAGTGTATACCATTTACCATGCACTGCTCCTTAGGCAGTACCTTCCAAACCCACATTCACTACCATCTCGAAGAACAAAAGCCAGCAGAAACATGGGAACACCACCAATTGAAAGCTCCCCTCCAAGTTACTCACCATCCTGATTTGGAAATATATCATTGCTCCTTCACTGTCACTGGATCAAAATTCTGGAACTCCTTGCCTAACATCATTGTGGGTATACCTACATCTCAGGAACTGCAGCGATTCAAGAAGGCAGCTCAGCATCATCTTCTGGAGGGTAGTTAGGGATGGACAATAAATACTGGTCTAGCTAGTGACAACGACATCCCGTAAATGAGTAAAATACAATGACATGATAAATGATCTGTGTTGCAATCTTAATTTGAGATTAATGTTTCGCTTGCATCATATAAATTCTTTGACCCGCATTAAAAAGTGGCTTGGTAAAATTATTTACATAATGCAGGTGGTCTTCAAAAACTTCCTAAATATTTTGAGACAATCTCAAGAAATTGAGATAAATTTGTTTATATTTATGACCTCCTGTTAACTGAGTTAAATTAAAATGGCCAAACTTACTGTAAATTTCATACTGAGCATTGGCATACATAGTCCTAGTATTGGATGTAGTTTAAATCATTTTAAAATTGAATTTTTTTGTAAAATTATCATGTCTGTGGTATTTTATGTTTCTGTCGTTGACGGAAATATAAACCTTCATGTACTTGTGGTGTAGCAATACAAATTTGTAAACACATAAATGGTTAATGATAGAAATTTGATCACTGACAGGAGAGAAATGTAATTCGGACATCTCTGAACTTTGCATCCAAATCTAAATTACAATCTTAAAACAACATATTTTGGAATATAGTTTTACATTATGCTATCACCCACAAATACATGAGAAAATCTTACCTCCTGGGCAAGTGTAGAAGCAGTTCAGCTGTGTCTCCTTCACGGTTATGCCTTTATACTTGTTATCCCATGTTTGTAGTGATTGTTTGGGCAACTGATTAGAAGCTTTTCGATGAAAAACTACTGGAAACATTTTGCCTTGCCTGGTGGTGATTCTGTCTTCACTGAAAATACATACAAATTCAGTGAAAATTAGTATCTTAAATCAATCTCAAAGTGTTCAAGAGTCCTTTTATTCAGAGTTCAGCTCAGTAAGGCACATGTTGGATGAGCAAGCTCATTAATTGCTTCTGATGTGTTCTTTCAAAGAAATGAAGAAGATATTAGCTATATCCGATGTCATGCTTCACTCCAAGGAATTAAACTATGGTATGCATCACTGCTGACGTTTTGATATGGAACCCTTATCCAATTAAGAGGAAGCAAAGATAAAAGCTCCAGCAATGCCTGAATTACATGTCAGCTACGATTATAAAATTCTCTAAGAATTTGTCATGATCTTGTGATGAACTGTTGAAACATTCTCTGCATTTCAAGTCCCAATTGTGTGGATGCAGGGAGTGGAGGGATAGAAGGAAAAGAAATGTGCATAACCTGAAACACATTATTAGTCTATCTTCTGGAGTTTTCTAGAATGCATACCCCTAAAGCATATTTCAAATAAGTTTGGGGGAAACATGTGGAAAGTAGATATCAATTTATTTTAACTCCTATGCTCTTGAGTCATGTTTACAATCGCATATTTTCAGTTAACATAAGAACATAAGAAATAGGAGCAGGAGTAGGCCATCTAGCCCCTCGAGCCTGCCCCGCCATTCAATAAGATCTTGGCTGATCTGTCATGGCTCAGTTCCACATTCCCGCCCTCTCCCCATAACCCTTAATCCCCTTGCCTATCAAAAACCTATCAACCCACATCTTAAAAATATTGAGCGAGGCAGCCTCCACCACTTCAACGGGCAGAGAATTCCAGAGATTCACCACCCTTTGAGTGAAGAAGTTCCTCCTCAACTCCGTTCTAAAACCACCCCCCCCCCCCCCCCTTTATCCTGAGGGTGTGCCCTCTAGTCCTACTGTCCTTTCTGAGCGGGAAGAGCCTCTCCACCTCTATCCTATCCATCCCATTCAACATCTTATACGTCTCAATGAGATCTCCCCTCATTCTTCTAAACTCTAACGAGTACAAGCCTAGTTTATTCAGCCTCTCCTCATAGTTCATCCCCCTCAACTCCGGAATCAGCCTAGTAAACCTGCTCTGCACTCCCTCCAAGGCCAAAATATCCTTGCGTAAGTGCGGCGACCAAAACTGCACACAGTACTCCTGCTGCAGCAAGACCTCCCTACTTTTATATTCAGTCCCCCTCGCTATGAAGGCCAGCACCCCATTCGCCTTCCTGACCACCTGCTGCACCTGCAGGCTGGGTTTTTGCGACATGCACAAGGACCCCGAGGTCCCTCTGCACCGTCACCTGCTGCAATTTTTTGCCACTTAAGTAATTGTCCTTCCTATCATTATTCCTACCAAAGTGGACAACCTCACATTTGCCAACGTTAAATTCCATTTGCCAGTTCCTGGCCCATTCGCCCAGCCTATCTAGATCCTTCTGCAGACTTCCCACACCCTCCGCGCAATTTGCCGTTCCACCAATCTTGGTGTCATCAGCAAATTTCGACACCATGCACTCGGTTCCCTCCTCCAGATCATTTATATAAATGGTGAATAGCTGAGGCCCCAGCACCGACCCCTGGGGCACTCCACTAGTCACCAACCGCCAATCCGAATAGCACCCATTGACCCCCACACTCTGCCTCCTATTTGACAGCCAATCTTCTGTCCACACTAACACCCTACCCCCAACTCCATGCCCCCTGACCTTCTGCAATAACCTCTTGTGAGGCACCTTATCAAACGCCTTCTGAAAATCAAGAAACACCACATCCACCAGCTCTCCTCTATCCACCGCCCTAGATGCATCCTCATAGAACTCCAATAAATTCGTCAGACACGACTTCCCCTTAACGAAACCGTGCTGCGTCTGCTCTACCAAACAATTCTCCTCAAGATGCCTCGCTATTTTCTCCTTGATCACGGATTCTAACATTTTTCCTACAACAGACGTTAAACTAACTGGCCTGTAATTCCCCGCCTTTTGCCTGCCACCCTTCTTAAACAATGGCGTAACATTAGCCGTTTTCCAATCTTCCGGCACTTCCCCGGAATCCAGCGACGTTTGGAAAATAATCACCAGGGCATCTACTATCATCTCCGCCATTTCCTTCAGAACCCTTGGATGCATTCCATCCAGTCCTGGGGACTTGTCCACAATCAGTCCCTCCAGTCTGTCGAACACTGCCTCTCTAGTAACAATAATGTCATTCAGGCCCTCCACTCCTACCATGTTTCCATCGCTAACACCCGGCAAATTATTCGCGTCCTCCTCCGTGAAGACCGAAACAAAAACGTTATTCAGGGCCTCAGCCATTTCCCCATCCCCTTCCACTAAGTCCCCCCTCTCATCCTCTAAGGGTCCAACGTTCACCCTAGCCAGCCTCTTCCTTTATGTATTTATAAAAACTCTTGCTATCCTTTTTTATATTAAGCGCTAGCCCAGCTTCATAGTTTATCCTACCCTTCTTCATCAATTTCTTTGTCATTCTTTGCTGACATTTAAACCTCTCCCAATCCTCTTCTCGCCCACTACTCTTAGCCACTCTAAACGCATCCGCTTTTAATTTAACACTTTCCTTCACCTCCTTCGTTATCCACGGCTGATTACCTCTCCTCCTCCGATCCTTTTTAACCATCGGAATAAATTTCTGCTGAGCACCAAGAAAGATCTCCTTAAAGATCCTCCACTGTTCCTCAGCAGACCTACCTTCCAACATTCGCCAATTCCTCTCTCATCCTACCATACTCTGTTCAAACAAAGGACACATGTCCGGGAACCCACTTTCCCCTCCTCCATCTGCATCAGAAACTCCACCATACAATGATCACTCTTCCCAAGAGGATCCTTCACCACAAGGTCCCTAATTCTACCCGCCTCATTACATAACACCAGATCCAAGATAGCTCGCTCCCTCGTCGGCTCCAACACACACTGTTCGAGGAAACTATCCCGGCAGCATTCCAAGAACTCCTCCTCAAGCCCACCGCGTCCAACATGGGTCGACCAATCAATATGTAGATTGAAATCCCCCATAACTACCGCCGTTCCGTTCCTGCATGCCGCATTTATTTGCGCGTTAACAGCCCGCCCCACCTCCAGATCATTATTCGGGGGCCTATAAACGACACCCACCAGCGCCTTCCTCCCTGTGCTGTTCCTAATCTCCACCCACAACGGTTCCACGTTCTGCTCTTTGGTCCTATATCATCCTATATCACCAAGATTGGTGGAACGGCAAATTGTGCGGAGGGTGTGGAGAGTCTGCAGAAGGATCTAGTTAATTGCTTTTTATTTGTACTTATTTTGAAATGTCTTTACAAAAGACTTTTCATGCATGTCCTGCTATCTCAGTGTTCTTTTAAAGCCCAGTGAAGTACTTTGAAGTGTTATCACTGTTGTAATATAGGAAATGTAGGGCTGCTCTTGGTTGTTCGAGATTGGCCTAGTGCTTCATGTTGTTAGTGTGTGCCTAAACTGGACCAGATACTGGGCAAGATGACAGCTCAGTGACTATCACTGATTGCTGTGCAGACACGTGGATTTGGGCCGGTGTCTGTGGGAGTTTGCGCATTCTCCCTGTGCTTGCGTGGGTTTTCTCCGGGTGCTCCGGTTTCCTCCCACACCCCAAAGATGTGCTGTTAGGCTGATTGGCAGTAATAAATTGTCCCTAAATCAGTTTCCCTCAATCTGGATGGCCATAAAACATTAGACAAGGGTCGTGGGTGGAGAGGGGGACTGGTGGTGTTGAGATGGCGGTGTGGGCTTGTTGGGCCGAAGGGCCTGTTTCCCGGGCTGTTTTTGTTCTTGTTTGCTCTTTGAAATGTGGCACAGCAAGCTACCAATGCAAGTAATCCATTTTTTGTGATGTTGTCCCGGGACACGGTGGACAGAGTACCCTTTGTCATCCAGTACTTCCCCGGAGCGGAGAAGCTACGACATCTTCTCCGAAGTCTTCAACATATCATTGATGAAGACAAACATCTCGCCAGGGCCATCCCCACTTCTTCCCTTCAAACAACCACACAACCTGAAACAGACCATTGTTCGCAGCAAACTACCCAGCCTTCAGGAGAACAATGACCACAACACCACACAACCCTGCCACAGCAACCTCTGCAAGACATGTGAGAACACCATTCACCAGGTACACGGCACATACTCTTGCAACTTGGCCAACGTTGTCTACCTAATATGCTGCAGGAAAGGATGCCCCAAAGTCTGGTACACTGGGGAGACCTTGCAGACGTTACGACAACAGATGAATGAACATTGCTCGACAATCACCAGGCAAGACTGTTCCCTTCCTGTTGGTGAACACTTCAGCAGTCACGGGCATTCGGCCTTCGGCCTCTGATCTTCGGGTAAGCGTTCTCCAAGGCAGCCTTCACGACACATGACAGTACAGAGTCGCTGAGCAGAGACTGATGGCCAAGTTCCACACACATGAGACGGCCTCAGAGATCTTGGGTTCATGTTGCACCATCTGTAACCTCCATGACTTGCCTGAACTTGTAAAATCTCACTTGCTGTCCTGTCTGGAGACAATACACATCTCTTTAGCCTGTGCCTGATGCTATCTCCACTCACATTGTGTGCATCTTTTAAGACTTGAATAGCAGGTTAGCTGTAAAGACTCACATTCTAATCAGTATTCTGTAAGCTGTGTGTGCCTTTTATATGCTCTGTTTGAGACCAGAACACTCCACTCACCTGACAAAGGGGCAAACCCTGAAAGCTTGTGAGTTTACTATCAGATAAACTGGTTGGACTTTAACCTGGTGTTGTGAGACTTCTTACTTTGAAATAGTGCCATCGGACCATGTACTTCCATCTGAGATAGCAGATGAGGCACGAGTTAAACACACTTCCAAAACGACATCTCCAGTGTTGCAACCTCCCTCAATAATGCACTGGTGTCAACCTTGGTATTTTTCGTGTGTTCAAATCATGGAGTGAGATTTGAGCCTTGATCTTTTTATTCGGAAGGAAGAATGATACCAACTGGGACCCAGCTGATACACATTTTATTTGTTTCTCTTTCCTTTGTATTTTCAACCCAGACGTTGCCCAGTCACACTTTTTACTGTAGAAAAGCAATGTCATCTTTTACATATGTCTTAAAAATGTGAAACTACCACACTTTTTTGAAAATACCACTTAAGTTATTTATCACTGCAAATGAATGACTCTCTAACATATCCTTATCTTGTGAATAAAACAGTCCTCAAGTTTCAGTCTTAAAGAACATATTATTCCAGATCAAAGCTAAGAAATCCTTCTAAGAAATACTCAGTACTTCACCTCACACATAACGAAGTTGTGACAACTAACCTCAAGGTCTTCATGCAGTCACAGAAATCATGGGTAGAATTTAATGTCCCTCCTACCCTGGAGATGAGTTTGAAAGCAGGGGCCATGTAATCGGGTGGGATGGTGCAGGATGGAGTCTACACCATCTCCCCATGTATCTCTGATTAAGTTTGGGTGGAAAGGCTGGCCTTCCCACCTAGGTGCTAATTGAGACCTGAAAGTGGGTGTTAATTGCGATCAATGGGCAGGTCTGCCATGTGGGCAGACGAACAATAGCCTAGAAGGGAGTTTCTTGTTCAGAGGCATTTAGTACTGATCCAAACTTTTCTGGATTCCAGGGAAGTGCCAGAAGATTGGAAAATGGCTAATGTTACGCCGCTGTTTTAAAAAAAGTAGCAGGCAAAAGACAGGGAATTATAGGCCGGTTAGTTTAACGTCTGTTGTTGGAAAAATGCTGGAATCCGTCTTCAAAGAAGAAATAGCGAGGCACCTAGAGAAGAATTGTTTGATAGAGCAGACGCAGCACAGATTCATTAAGGGGAAGTTGTGTTTGACAAATTTATTGGAATTCTGAGGATGTGACTAGTACGGTAGACAGAGGGGAACCGGTGGATGTGGTGTTTCTTGATTTTTCAGAAGACGTTTGATAAGGTGCCGCACAAAAGGTTGCTTCAGAAGGTTAGGGGGCATGGAGTTGGGGGTAAGGTGTTAGCGTGGATAGAGAATTGGCTGTCTAATAGGAGGCAGAGCGTTGGTATCAATGGGTGCTATTCTGATTGGTGACTAGTGGAGTGCCGCAGGGATCGGTGCCGGGGCCTCAGCTATTTACCACCTATATAGATGATCTGGAGGAGGGGGCTGAGTATAGGGTGTCGAAATTTGCTGATGACACAAAGATGAGTGGAAAAGCAAATTGTGCGGACGGTGTGGAAAGTCTGCAGAGGAATCTAGATGGGCTGAGCGAGTGGGCAAGGACCTGGCAGATAGAGTATAATGTTAGCAAGTGTGAGGTTATCCACTTTGGCTGGAATAATAGTAGGAGGGACTACTACTTACAGGGCGAAAAGCTGCAGCATGCTACGGTGCAGAAGGACCTGGGGGTCCTTGTGCATGAGTCGCAAAAACCCAGTCTGCAGGTGCAGCAGGCGATCAAGAAGGCGAATGGGATGCTGGCCTTTATAGCGAGGGGGATAGAATATAAAAGCAGGGAGGTCTTGCTGCGACTGTACAGGGCACTGGTGAGGCCGCAGCTGGAGTACTGTGTGAAGTTTTGGTCGCTGCACTTGCGCAAGGATATTTTGGCCTTGGAGGGAGTGCAGAGGAGGTTCACTAGGCTGATACCGGAGATGAGGGGGTTGGACTATGAAGAGAGACTAAATAGACTGTGTCTGTACTTGTTGGAGTTTAGAAGAATGAGGGGGGATCTTATAGAGACGTATACGATAATGAAGGGGATGGATAGGGTAGAAGTAGAGAGATTCTTCCCGCTCAGAAAGGACAGTAGGACGAGAGGGCACAGCCTCAAGATAAGGGGGGGCAGTTTAGAATGGAGTTGAGGAGGAACATAAGAAAATAAGAAATAGGAGCAGGAGTAGGCCTTCGAGCCTGCCCCGCCATTCAATAAGATCGTGGCTGATCTGAAGTGGCTCAGTTCCACTTTCCTGCTTTCTCCCCATAACCCTTAATCCCTTTGCCTCCCAAAAACCTATCTACCCGCGTCTTAAATATGTTTAGCGAGGTAGCCTCCACCACTTCAACGGGCAGAGAATTCCAGAGATTCACCACCCTTTGAGTGAAGAAGTTCCTCCTCAACTCTATTCTAAACTGCCCCCCCCCCCCCTCTTATCTTGAGGCTGTGCTGTCTAGTCCTGCTGTCCTTTCTGAGCGGGAAGAACCTCTCCACCTCTACCCTATCCATCCCTTTCATCATATACGTCTCAATAAGATCCCCCCCTCATCCTTCTAAACCCTAACGAGCACAAGCCCAGTCTATTCAGCGCCTCTTCATAGCTCAACCCCCTCAACTCCAGTATCAGCCTAGTGAACCTCCTCTGCACTCCCGCCAAGGCCAAAATATCCTTGCGCAAGTGCAGCGACCAAAACTGCACACAGTACTCCAGCTGCGGCCTCACCAGTGCCCTGTACAGTTGCAGCAAGACCTCCCTACTTTTATATTCAATCCCCCTCGCTATGAAGGCCAGCATCCCATTTGCTTTCCTGACCACCTGCTGCACCTGTAGGCTGGGTTTTTGCGACTCATGCACAAGGACCCCAAGGTCCCTCTGCACCGTAGCATGCTGCAGCTTTTTGCCCTGTAAGTAGTAGTCCTTCCTACTATTATTCCTACCAAAGTGGATAACCTCACACTTGCCAACATTGTATTCCATCTGCCAGGTCCTTGCCCACTCGCCCAGCCTATCTAGATCCCTCTGCAGACTTTCTACACCCTCCGCACAATTCGCTGTTCCACTTATCTTTATGTCATCAGCAAATTTCGACACCTTACGCTCGGCTCCCTCCTCCAGATCATCTATATAAATGGTGAATAGCTGAGGCCCCAGCACCGATCCCTGGGGCACTCCACTAGTCACCAACCGCCAATCCGAATAGCATCCATTGACACCTACTCTCTGCCTCCTATTTGACAGCCAATCCCCTATCCGTGTTAACACCTTACCCCCAACTCTATGCCACCTAACCTTCTGTAACAACCTTTTGTGCGGCACCTTATCAAACGCCTCCTGAAAATCGAGAAACACCACATCCACCGGTTCCCCTCTATCCACCGCACTAGACACATCCTCATAGAATTCCAATAAATTTGTCAGACACGACTTCCCCTTAACGAATCCGTGCTGTATCTGCTCTACCAGACAATTCTTATCAAGATGCATCGTTATTTCCTCTTTGATGACGGATTCAAGCATTTTTCCTACAACAGACGTTAAACTAACCGGCCTATAATTCCCTGCTTTTTGCCTGCTACCCTTTTTAAACAGCGGCGTAACATTAGCCGTTTTCCAATCTTCCGGCACTTCCCTGGAGTCCAGCGAGGTTTGGAAGATAATCACTAATGCATCCACTATCACCTCCGCCATTTCCTTCAGAACCCTTGGATGCATTCCATCCAGTCCTGGGGACTTGTCCACCATCAGTCCCTCTAGTCTGTTGAGCACTACCTCTCTAGTAACAATGATCTCATTCAGGCCCTTCACTCCTACCATCTTTCCATCGTTAACACCCGGCAAACTATTCGCGTCCTCCTCTGTGAAGACCGAAGCAAAATAGTTATTCAAGGCCTCGGCCATTTCCTCATCTCCCACCACTAAATCCCCCCTCTCATCCTCTAAGGGTCCAACATTCACCCTAGCCAGCCTCCTTTTTATATATTTATAAAAACTCTTACTATCCTTTTTTTATATTTAGCGCTAGCCTAGATTCATAGTCTATCCTTCCTTTCTTTATCAACTTCTTCGTCATTCTTCACTCAGGGTGGTGAATCTCTGGAATTCTCTGCCCGTTGATGTGGTGGAGGCTACCTCGCTAAATATATTTAAGTCATGGGTAGATAGGTTTTTGGCAGGCAAGGAAATTAAGGGTTATGGGGAGAAAGCGGAACTGAGCCACTTCAGATCAGCCATGATCTTATTGAATGGCGGGGCAGGCTCGATGGCCTACGCCTGCTCCTACTTCTTATGTTCTTATGATCGAGGGACCCTGCAGCTATAAGAGGGAGGGCTCACTGAGACTCACTCCCTGACCTTTCCTTAGGCTCATGCTTTCTACCACTACCCTCAACTAGCAACACCACCTTCCTGTGACCCCAATCCTGCCGTCACTTCACTTTTTCCAGGAATCCCATGATAAACCTACTGAAACCCTAAGTGTATTATTGACACTGCTGTCAGTGGTGATGCTGGCAACGGAGAACTGCCAGACTGTTTTACCAGCAACTTCGAGGATGGAATTTCTGCTCCAACAGGGGAAGTGCAACAATTAAATATCTCTCTTGCAGCCAGGAGGCCTGGTGGCAGTGTTCTCACTGCCAATTAGTGACTTATTCCCAGGATGCCCAAGGAATTTTGGTCAGCTGATCTGTCGCCAATTTTAATGGTGGAAGTCAGGTCCCCTGCTGCCCTCGTTAAATTCCATCCCATTTTCTGGCTGTTGATGGAATCTACTAAAAAATACTTCAGATATTAGTTTTTTTTGGGAATAAATATTGTTGTATCTCTATATTCAGCACATTGTTATTCAAGAAAGTTATATACACACCAAAATTGGGATGGGTCAGAGTTATTTTTCTAAGCTTTTAACAGTTTGCATTATATCAGCCTACTGTGAATAATTACAGTGGGGAGGAGAGATACGTCAAATTTGGTTTCTAGTCCTTTCTTCTCACACTCCCCACCCCCCTCCCCCACCATTCAAAATCCTTTGTTCAGTAAGCCTGGACAATTTTCTTAACTGTTGCCTCCTGGAGCTCCTTGGTTTGAAGGCAGGAGGCATGCTTAAAGGGAGTAAACTTTTACCATATTAGTCAAACAATTCAGTTGTCACTATAATCATCTCATCTTCTTTGCAAAATCTGATTGTGAATGCTCTTCATAATTGGGTTTTGGTGTCTTGTTACTTTAAATTATACAGAAGCGAGAGTAATGCTAAAGTGTGCATTCTAATACACAGTATGATTTGACAAAACAAAAGGCACATTCTTCACTAGTTTGTTCTGGAATTAGCTGCAGTATATCTACAAGTTGTATTTTGAATGTGAAGATAATAGGATAATAATCTGTAGCAACATACTTTCTTTTCCATGCAGAGAGGTTGGGAACACATTAAAGGTTCAAGTTGCCAAAGATCACCTTGGGTGTATTCACTGGGAGACATGGGACTTTACTGTGATCTAGTACCAAACCCCAGGCAACAACGGTATTGGTGAATAGTGCCCTGCTTAATGGCTGAAAGGATTTTCCAATTGGAATATTTTGTTTAAATTTATTGCAGAGTTCCTGGTCACCAAGATGGTACAGTGGGTTTTGAACAAGAGTGCAGGATCCAAGTGTAGATTTGCAGTATCTGATTTCTGTGTAATGTTAACAAGACTTCATGATCTAAGAATAATTAGATTCATCAAAAAGTGATTCATTGACATTTTAGTCACATCAGAATTAGGTTGCACTTCATTGTGTCTCTCTGTCAGTTCAATGTAAAGGCCGAGAGGTGTTTCCTGGCAGGCCCAAGAGTTCGAGGCATGGAGTGGCAACCCACGTGTACTCTATTCTAGTTCTAATATTCAAGCTGTGTCTTGCACTTCTGCATAGTATTTCCCAACAATTATCCTGTTTATAATCCTGTTACTATAAAGCATTTTGAAATGAAAATGTTTAGACATGCAATCTGGTATTGGTACAGATTTCTCAATGCATTACTGGCATCTAGGCAAGTTAGAACACCAGCCTAAAGTGAAGCTGTGAAAATAGATAAATACTGTGCTGCCATTTAAAAAACATTTCTTTGAGAAATTGGGTCCATGGAATATTGATGTTCTTAAAAGTTCTTTTTGGAGTATATGACTAACTGATCAGATTATTTATAATTTCTATCACGTATGTCTGTCTTTATGTTCATGCAGTAATTAGGAACTGGTCCAGATGTTCTTTCATTGACTGTCTCTCATTAAGCAATGGGAACTTTCTCGGTCCTGACTAAAGACCAAGGAGTGTTTCCTGGCAGGCCCAAGGGTTCCAGACACAGAGTGGCAACCTGCATGTACTACATTCTATTTCTGATTTTTTTTTTTAAAGAGCTTAACTATCCAGGATTTTGTGTCTTTGTGACACAAAAAACATAATGACCAGACCAAGAGTTTTGACACCATAACATGGGAAGCGCTGGAGATGGATGGAATCTGGGGGGAGGACCCAGGGACAGAGACCACCAAAGAAGGAGACCAACAGTAGGAAACACTGGAGAAATGAGCCAGTAGGACTGGGTGTGTTGGGAGTCTGAAAAAGAGGCTCCATTCAGCAAAAGTGCTATTGTTGGGAGGGCTCAGGAGAAGCCCTACAGAATCGAAAAAGCAGCAGCAGGTCAATTATTACATGCTCTGGGGCAGCAAATCTTTTGGAGCAGTGATGTTCTGCTTAGTGGGGCTTAAAAACTGGAGCTGAAAAGCTGCAGTAATCTCAGCAGAAAAGATTAAACCATTCAGAGGTGAGCAGTTGTTGAGGCAGTCTGAGCTGGAGTAACTTTTGTAGGAGTTCAGAGTCTAGATCTTCAAATATGAAGACTTGAAATCTTTCATAGGGGAGACAGCTTTAATGAAATTCTGTAACTCGGTGGATGCTGCTGCCTGGGTGGGTTGCTGAGAAATACATTACATCTATCCTAGTTGCCATTGGTGTAGTGTGCTTGGCACAGTTTAATTTATATGTGTATGTACCTCATGTTAATTCAGAGTATGAGATAGATATTATAAAATTATTTTAGCCCTATGACTTTATTGAAGTTTATTTTAGTTTGTTTAAAAAAGTGTAATCTTGTGGCAATATTTTTTATGATTATCAGGGATTTCAAACTTTCTGTCTACTTTAAACAAGAAGGTACTAGTTCCTGACAGGCTTGTAACACTCCATGCAACTAATTGTAAAATATTGATGTATAAATTAATGCCTAGATTGTTATATATTGCATAGATTAATCAGTTTCAAAGTCAGTCTGTTAGAGCTTTTGCAATTTTTGATCAAAGTTATGGGGAGAGAGCAGGAGTTGGATGTTCAGCCATGATTGTGATAAATGCTGGAGCAGGCTGAAAGGAGCAGGAGGCGATTTGACCCTATCTTCTATGTTTCTATGCACATTTTTAAGTTGTGGAGTTAACTGGATCCCACGAAAGACTGAGGAACTTAGAGTATGTCCAGAAGGCCCTCTCCTACTTTACTGTTTGCCTTTAGCGCTTCAAAATATTTCTGCTGCTTGAAATTAATGATAGTCTGCTGGTCTTTGTCAAGCAAATTTAGCAACAAACCAGAGAGGAATGTGGCATGGGGAGCAAGTTTTTGATGTAAGCTCTTTGAAAAACTGCTCCGATAAATTCCTGTGTACCTTTTTAAAAGATTCAGTATATGTCCTGTTACTAATGCACCAACAATTTATTTTTTAATGGCAAGATGTTAAATTGCGCCTCGATTTTGAGTCCTGTACTTAGCTGATATCATCAATCTAGCCAGAAAATGCTATTATAAATCTCCACAGCTTGTTTACTGTTTTTCATAAGCCATACATTGCTGTTTTTGGGAGAGTATGTCCAAATTTTCCTGACTCTGGACAGTGCCTTCTCTCCATGGCAAGGTATATTCCTGCTTTTCAACTACAGCACATACAGGTTCAGAGCCTTGTATATTAGCGTATCACTGATAAATGTTTTTGCCCTGTATGATAATGAACATTTTAATATGTGCATTAGCAGTGAAAGGAATTGAAGATGAAGTTTTATCTTGCAAATTCTACAATGCATGATTTGTATTTTTATATTTCAGTGTCTATCTATGGGATCTGGTTCTATGATGAGGTAGAATGTCAAAGGATTGCAGAACTAATGAAGAAGTAAGTGTTGGAAAAAGTTTTAAACTTGATCATTGTTTATTTTTGTATATTTATTTGTACTACTCCAGTTTAACCCTGTCCCACCCTCAGCTTTTTGTATACAACTACAAGTCATGTGACAAAGGTATTCTGCAAAGGAAATGTCATACCTATATTCCTGTACAACAACCTTTACTGGTAGGACCAGGAGTACCACTTGGCTTTAGGTTTCTCTTACTCCATTCCAAAGGAGTCTGCCGATAAGGTTTTGATTGTTAGAAGTGAATGCTTTTCTGGACTTCGACCAAAAATGTTCAAGTGTCTTGACATAAAATATTACAAGTATTAAAGTTTTATTTTATATGGAGGCAGTGATTATTATAGTGATAGAATAAAGCCAAATCATAAGAATCATAATATAAATAAATATAAACTGTTTGCATGATCCTTCTAAAACTTGCATTTCACTTTGCTAGTTACATATCCTTAAGTGCTGTTGCTATAGGTTTTGGAGAATTTTACCAACCATTTTACTGAAGAGTAGTTTTAATTTCTGTACAAAATGTGGCCTAATAGATGCTTCTTTAAAGCAAATGCCTGTTGAGTCCCACTCTACTTACTGAGGTACTGAAACAAGGTTGCACTGTAGTTGATGCTTCCTTTAGTTAAGCCAAGGTCCTATCTGCCCCCGCAGTAGGAAGAAAAAGATTTCATAGTCTTATTTTGAAGAAGAGCAGGGTAGTTCTCTGTCAACCAGTCAATGTTTATTCTTCAACCAACAACATGCAAACAAGTTATTTGGTTATTATTTTACTGCTATGTGCAAATTGGATGCCGTGTTTCTTTCCTACCTGTGAGTGCACTTCAGAAATATTTTGTTGCTCAGAGTGTGCTTTAGGATGCCCTGTGGCACTAAAAAGTTTCCAAGTAAATCCAAATTTTCTCAACAAATATAGACCTGAACATTGGAAGAGCATTTGCTCTTGTCAGTTATTTCCCACCAACTATCACTGCTCCTCCCTCCACCAAGATTACAGCTCCCTCTTGTCCTGGTCATTCACTCCCTGACGAATGTAAGGCCCACTATCACACCAGCAGCAGCTTAATCTTCAATCATGTTACTTCAACTAACAACTGGAATGCGCTGCCAGAGGGGGTATTGGAAGCAGGCACATTCACAACATTTAGGAGGCATCTGGACGGGTACGTGAATGGGGGAGAGGAGGGAAGTGAAATAGAGGGAAACAGTCCGAGTAAGGGCAAAAGGTTTTGTTTTTAGTTTAGTTAGGGCATCATGTTCAGCATGGGCGTGGAGGGCCAAAGGGCTTGTTCCTGTGCTGTACTTTTCTGTAGTTCTTTGTTCTTGCCATTCCCTTCAGCTTCGTAATTTAGTGGAAACGGGGCCCCAAGGCCTCACTAGTCAAGACTGACCTTGCACCCATGCACATAAAAAATGGATTTGCTGAACTTCTAGATCACTGTTTTGGGGACAGGGGACTAATGTAGGTTAACATTGGTTGACAACTGACAAAAGGATATATGCAATAGAGTTTTGGACTAGAACGTTCTGATAGAGTTACTTGTAACTATTTATCTTATTTAAAGAAGATGACTGATTAATATACTTGGACCATTTTATGTTTAACTCTGATTTCAAGCATATGCAGCTTTTTAAAACTTTCACATATGTAATATGTGATTATTTTGATCTTTGGACAAGTTAGGCATTAAAAAACTTCAGTTTATGAAAGAACCTGATTTTTTTTGAGGAAGCACTTTTTGAAGAAAATGAGTACTTCAGAAGAAAAGTAGAGAGGATCAAAGACAATATAGTTTTTAAAAAGAGGCTACTTGTGTTTTCCAAAAAGATTGTCACAATAAGCAACCAGTCTTAAAAGCAAGCATAAATCAAACATTGGGATTATCCTGACTGTAATTACATATTTGGCTATTTAAACATGTGAGATCTTTATATAATGCTCTGAATAAATTGATTTGAAAGTGAGATTTCAGAAAATGTAAACAAAACATTCATGTAAATAAACAAGTTAATTCGTGTCAATTGCATCCATAAATATGTTTTCCTTGCTTCCAGTGTCAGAGTGTGATGAAGTACTTCAGATTTACTTGTTGTTCTGACCTTTTCCTCTGCTCCCTTGTATCTGCGTCAATTTAAGAAATTGATCTTTATTATTTATTTGCTGTGGGCATTGCTGGTTAGGCCTGCATTTTTTTTGCCCATCCGTAATTGTCCTCGCCCTAGGTCTGGAGCCACATGTAGGCTAGACCAGGTGAGGGTGGCAAATTTCTTTCACTATAGGACATCAGTGAACCAAATGGGTTTTTACAACAATGGTTAGACTTTTAATTCCAGATTTTTATTGAATTCAAATCTCATCATTTGCTGTGGTGGGATTCAAACCCAGGTGCCCAGAGCGTTATTCCGGGCCTCTAGATTACTAATCTAGTGATTTTATCACAAAGCCACCAACTTCCTTGATATTGGTAACTAAGAAAGATATGCAGTCTGCCAAAATGTTGTTTCATGTATTCGTATTTTCCATATTTGTGCCTGCAATTTCCCACATGTCATTTCCTGATTGAAGATATCCATTTTTGGAGGGGTAATGAACATTTTCATAAGAACAGCGGGAATGTACTTTTGATTGTTCTCACCAAGATAAAGCAGTATTTTTCCTTGCATGCACTAGAAGTGGTGTAGGGAGACGAGAAGAGGATGGCGTAATCTACCCAAGAGTAGCCTGAACTTGCAATTGCAAACTTCTAAGCATTACTGTATTTTAGGTTTCAAAAACAATAAAATTTGTTGATTTAATAATGTTGAAGATGAAACACATTCCTAATTTTTCAGCAATTAATCTCTCAGTCAATCTTCTAATAGCTTGATTACAATTTTGAATAAAGATCCTGTTTATTTTTTTTATTTGCGGCTATAACCTTCATAAAAAGCAAAGTTACCTCCAATTGTTTGATGAGGCTCCTCTCTTGGAAAGAGATAGAGAGCTTAGATGTGCACCTTTCCACACAGTAATTTCCTGGAACAAGTGCTGATGCTGATCAGATTTTTGATTTGATTTATTATTATCACATGTATTAGCATACAGTGAAAAGTATTATTTCTTGTACGCTATACAGACAAGGCATACCATTCATCGAGAAGGAAATGAGAGTTCAGAATGTAGTGTTACAGTCATAGCTGAGATGTCGTGAAAGATCAACTTAGTGCAAGGTAGGCCCATTGAAAAGTCTAATGGCTGCAGGGAAGAAGCTGTTCTTGAGTTGGTACGCGACGTCAGACTTTTGTATCTTCTTCCTGATGGAAGGAGGTGGAAGAGAGTATGTCTGAGGTGCGTGTGGTCCATGATTATGCTGGGTGTTTTTCTGAGGCAGCGGAAAGTGTAGACAGAGTCAATGGATGGGAGACTGGTGAAATGGACTGGGTTCCATTCCCGACCCTTTTAGTTTCTTGCAGTCTTGGGTAGAGCAGGAGTCGTTCCGTGCTGTGATACAACCAGAAAGAATGTTTTCTATGGTGCATCTGTAAAAGTTGGTGAGAGTTGTAGCGCAATAATCACATTTAGTCTTTTGAGAAAATGGAGGCATTGGTGGGCTTTCTTAACCATAATGTTGGCATGTGGGGATCAGGACGAGTTGTTGGTAATCTGGACACCTAAAAACTTGAAGCTCTTGATCCTTTCTACTTTGCCCCTGTTGATGAAGATAGGGGCATGTTCTCCTCTAAGCTTCCTGAAGTTGATGACAGTTTCCTTCATTTTGTTGACGTTGAGGGAGAGATTATTGTCGCCACACCAGTTCACCAGATTCTCTCTCATTCCTGTACTCTGTCTCGTCATTGTTTGAGATCTGACCTCACTACGGTGGTGTCATCAGCAAATTTGAAAATGGAGTTGGAGGGGAATTTGGCCGCACAGTCATAGGTGTATAAGAAGTATAGTAGGGGGCTGAGAATACAGTGAGAAAGAGAAAAAGAAATTCAGTAGTTGCATTGATGCTCACTACTGTTGTGCACTTTTGAGAAGCATATTCCTTGAAATTAGATGCATCATTTTCAGACAGTCTTGCTCTCATTCCTGAGAATAAATTAAAGTAATTCCTGATCGTTTTGGCATGTAACTGGATCAAATTTCATATCCAAGAAAAATGTAATGTCAATTTGTGAATTGACGAGTGGAACTGCAGGCTCAGATATTTGGTGTATGTGCTTGGCTGAGGAGCCAATAGTGTGAAGCTACCATCTGTGGGATTATGACTGACCGCCTCTGAGTCAGAATCCCACCTAAAAGTTGAGGTTGTGCGCTATTGTTAAATTTTACTTGAAATTTTACTTTTCCTTTTTATTCAGCTTAACTCAGCTGGAGCAGTTGAAGGCCCAGCAAGAAATTGGATCACCAATCACTAGTCACAACAAAGCTGTGGACATTGTGCAGATGCTGTTCAAAGCTGAGCATGAATATAACAAGGTGCGTGTGGTGACCATTAAGTAAGATCCAAGTAAAATATGAAGAGAAATGAATGTGTGGACCATTTGCAATAAATGGGTGAAAAAAGCTTGAAAGATGCATTCTCAGCCTAGTTTATTCGGGTTCCAATCTTATCCTCTTTCACTTTATGACGTGTGTGGTATGCTGAACAGTTGAGTAATGCAAAAACAGTTCAGTAAGCTACAGAAATGAATTTGAAGCCTGTCCAGTGGGTAGTGTGCCAAGTATTTTACTTTTCAAAATAACCAACTAGCCCAGTGCAGCAGGAGTTGCAGTGTCAGTAGTCAAATAAGACTAAAATTGGACAGCCAAAATCAATCATTTATGACTTAACAATGATAATATATCCCTCTCTTGATACCAGAACAGTTGACCTTCCCTAGTCTAGGAAGGGGAATGCTAACTGTGCTCAGATACCATCACAGGATGTCCAACCTTTAACATCCCCAATTATAAGTGTCCAGTGCATAAAGCTCTGTACAACGCAACATATGTATATTTATAAAACACATGATATAGTATATATACCTATGTGAAATTTAATCCATGATTTTTGACTTAAAGTTGCGTCACTCTTTCACTTACCTTGTGTAAAAGTGGACCCTAGTTTTACAGGGTTCAAAATCGATTGCTTGTGTTACTCTACTTGCCTCCCTGCTCCCCCTTCGTATACTTACCGTAAAGGCGATGTGTCTGAGAAAGTCCTGGTGTCAATCCACTTGTTTCCTGGAAGCTGTTTGAACTGATGTTCTGCTAACATCACCATTGCAAGTGGCCTACAGTGCTCCCCGAGGAGGCACAACTCTGACTGTGCAATCTGCCAATTTCAGATCACTGCACAGAGGCTCAACGATATATCACAGCTTGCCCAAATACAAGCCAAACTGCAACATACCTGACCTCATTGGGGTGCACTCGACCTGGCCATAGCAGCTAGCTTGAGCAGCTGACTAAAGTAGACTTATCTAGACTGCCAGTCCATGAGGAGATGCTGTGTACAAGTCAACCCTTTTTGCCTCAAAAATTTAACTTCTATGTTAGTAGATAAGTAAATGTCAGTGGTTTAAGAAGCTTGCATACTTACCATTCCTTGGTTTTGTCACAGTTGTACCACTAGGTTGGGCTTTGTTTGCTAAGTATCACTCACTTTCAGTCACAGGACCTCGAACAGTGGCTTATTTATCCACTCACACTTGCATCAGATTTTTTTTTTATCATTCGGAAGATGTGGGCAGTTAAGAGTCAACCACATTGCAATGGATTGGAGTTGCATGTAGGCCAGATCAGCTAAGGGTGGCAGATTTCCTGCCCTAAAGGACATTAATGAACCAGATACTTTTTTTTTACAACCATTGACAATGGTTTCGTGATCACCATTAGAATTTAATAGCAGATTTTTACTGAATTCTGCCATGGTGAGATTTGAACCTGATCCTCAGAGCATTATCCTGGGTCTCTGGATTGCTCGTATCCATATCCTCCTCAACTTTACCACATGCTGCCCCTTGGTGACATCATCCATTGAGATTTGGTCAGTTTCTATGCATTGCATGCTACCTGCAACACAGAAACAAGGCCGTTGGCCCAAAAGGGATGATCTTTCCGCACCATTTTTTCATCCAGCAATGTAAATTGTAATGTACCTCTGAGTGATGAACAATGATCATTCAAATTGAGTGTCTTTAATTTTTGTTTTTAGGTTAAACAGACCTCTGAGCCAAAACAGATAACAACTAGTTCCAGTCTGATTCACAACAGCTCAAACCTGATCAAGCCAATTCCGATTAAACTGATTGAGATTGGAGCAGACACTCATTACCAACAAATACAACAACAGAACAAGGTATTGTGTTTAAAGTTTGCCAGTAATTCTATGACATTGCTTATATTGTTTCTTTTATGAATACTGTCCAATTGCTTGGATAAATGCAGCTCCAAAAACAGTCAAAAAACTTCACACCATCCAGGACAAAGCAGCCTGCTTGATTGCTACTCCTTCAATAAATATTCACTCCCTCCAAACCACCAACGAACAGTGGCAGCCGTGTATTTCATTTAAAGATGCAGTGCAGGAGCTCATCAAGGTTTGAAAGGCAGCACCTTCCAAACTCATGATCACTACCATCTAAAAGGACAAGAGCAGCAAATACCTGAGAGCATCAACATTTGCAGATTCCTGTCCCAAGACATTTGCCACCCTGATATGGAAATATATTGCCGTTCCTTCATTACCATCCGGTCAAAATCCTGAAATTCCCTCCCTAACAGCACTGGGTATACCTACACCTTAGGGATTGCTGTGGTTTAAGAAGGCCGCTCACTACCGTTCTCTGAAGGGCAACTAGCAATGGGCAATAAATGCTGGTCTTGCCAGTGACACCCATATCCCACAAATGAATAAAAAGAAGAAAGGATATGTAATTTTATGCTAGAATGCATTTATGTATGTTCTCCTGTGGTATGTTTACAGATTAAAAATGTTAGATCTTCCTTCCAATAATTGTATCTACTTGATTCCTACTGTTTCCCTTTCACTTTTTATTTTCCTTCCTGTCACACTTATCTCATTGTGATTATTCAGCTTTGTACTGTTGTTTTTGCCTCTGTCCAATTCAACCCCCTCACTTCTTTCTCTCTCTCATGCATCTCCTGTGGCACACCACATATGTTTTGTTTTGCGCTCAATTTATCAATTTCTTCTTCAGACTTGAGTTATGTAGGAAGATAAAAGGCAGGAAATATTGAAATGGAGCTGCAAAGAATTTATGCATACGAGTGGTTGGAAAAGGAATATGGAGCTAAAGATAAGATTAGTAAAGGCTGTGAGGTTAAGTTGCAAAAGCCTTGTGTTGAAATGTGTTCGCCAGTTTATGGGGTTGGACCTATTAGTTGGGGCATTCAGAGAACTGAAATCTGAAAAAAAATATAATCTTAGAATTGTTACAGCACAGAAAGATAATCTGCCAATTACTCTTAGAGCTCGCTGTAACAGTAATTTTGTGAATCTCACCAATCTGCTCTTTTCCTGTAGTCATGCAAATATTTTCCCTTCAAGTGCTTATCCAATTTCCTTTTCAAAGGCCTCTTTTAGAACATAAGAAATAGGAGCAGGAGTAGGCCATCTAGCCCTTCGAGCCTGCACCGCCATTCAATAAGATCATGGCTGATCTGTCGTGGCTCAGTTTCACTTTCCTGCCCTCTCCCCATAACCCTTAATCCCCTTGCCTAACAAAAACCTATCAACCCGCGTCTTAAATATGTTTAGCGAGGCAGCCTCCACCACTTCAACGGGCAGAGAATTCCAGAGATTCACCACCCTTTGAGTGAAGAAGTTCCTCCTCAACTCTGTTCTAAACCGTCCCCCCTCTATCTTGAGGCTGTGCCCTCTAGTCCTACTGTCCTTTCTGAGCGGGAAGAGCCTCTCCACCTCTATCCTATCCATCCCATTCATCATCTTGTATGTCTCAATGAGATCTCCCCTCGTTCTTCTAAACTCTAACGAGTACAAGCCTAGTTTATTCAGCCTCTCCTCATAGTTCAACCCCCTCAACTCCGGCATCAGCCTAGTAAACCTCCTCTGCACTCCCTCCAAGGCCAAAATATCCTTGCATAAGTGCAGCGACCAAAACTGCACACAGTACTCCAGCTGCGGCCTCACCAGTGCCCTGTACAGTTGCAGCAAGCCCTCCCTACTTTTATATTCAACCCCCTCACTATGAAGGCCAGCATCCCATTTGCCTTCCTGACCACCTGCTGCACCTGCAGGCTGGGTTTTTACGACTCATGCACAAGGACCCCGAGGTCCCTCTGCACCGTCGTATGCTGCAGTTTTTCGCCATGTAAGTAATAGTCCTTCCTACTATTATTCCTACCAAAGTGGACAACTTCACACTTGCCAACATTAAATTCCATTTGCCAATTCCTGGCCCATTCGCCCAGCCTATCTAGATCCCTCTGCAGACTTTCCACACCCTCCGCGCAATTTGCCGTTCCACCAATCTTGGTGTCATCAGCAAATTTCGACACCGTACACTTGGTTCCCTCCTCCAGATCATCTATATAAATGGTGAATAGCTGAGGCCCCAGCACCGACCCCTGGGGCACTCCACTAGTCACCAACTGCCAATCCGAATAGCACCCATTGACCCCCACTCTCTGCCTCCTATTTGACAGCCAATCCTCTATCCACGCTAACACCCTAGCCTCAACTCCATGCCCTCTAACCTTCTGTAATAACCTCTTGTGCGGCACCTTATCAAACGCCTTCTGAAAATCAAGAAAGACCACATCCACCAGCTCTCCTCTATCCGCCGCCCTAGACACATCCTCATAGAACTCCAATAAATTCGTCAGACACAACTTCCCCTTAACGAAACCGTGCTGCATCTACTCTATCAAACAATTCTCCTCAAGATGCCTCGCTATTTTAAAAAAGGTGTAAATTTAGAATTCTCCAAACCTCTGCCATCACTCCTCCAATCTATTTTAAGGAGATTGAAAGATTGTAGCCAGTACCATTCAAAATTCCCACCCTTCCCTCAGCACTCTGAGCTGTGTCTAATCTGGTTCTGGTGACTTAAACCAACTTTCAGTACACCGAGTTTTTCTACAAATTCCACTTCATATCAATTTTTAGTCCAACTACTTCCTATTTTACTATGGCATGACAATATCTTCTTCCTTGGTAAACTTCGATGCAAAATAGTCATTACTTCCTCAGCCATGTCCTCTGCCCCCATACATGGGTCTCCATTTGATCCCTAATTAGCCCCACCCCTTCTCACTATAATTTTACCATTTTACTATTAATATGCCTTATGGAACATAGTTGGATTTCTTTTTAAGTCTCTTTTTTCATAATCTGTCTGCCCCTCTTGTATTTCTTTTTCCTTGGTGATGACCTTCTTCAGCAAGGGAGAATCCAACTAGCTGCCCTTGACTTTCAATGGCATTTCCATCACTGAATCCCCTATTATCAATATCCTGGAGTTTACCACTGACCAGAAACTGAACTGGACCAGCCATATGAATATTGTAGCAATAAGAGTGGGTCAGAGGGTGGGAACTCTGCAGAGAATAATTTAGCTCCTTACCCCTGCAAAGCCTGTCCACCATCTACAAGGCACAAATCAGAACAGTGATGGAATACTCTTGTTTTGCCTAGATAAGTGCAGCTCTTCTAACACTCAAGAAGCTCAATACTATCCAGGGCGAAGCAGCTGGCTTTACTGGCACTCCCTTCCCCACCATCAATATCCACTCCTTCCAGCATTGATGCATAATGGCAGCAGTGTGAATCGTCTACAAAGTACTTTGCAACAGCTTACCAAGGTTCCTTCGACAGCACCTTCCAAACCAGCGACCTGTACCATTTAGAAGGACTAGGCCAGCAGATGCATGGGAACACCCAACCTACAAGTCCCTCAAAGCCACACACCATCTTCACTTGGAACTACATCTCCATTCCTTCACTGTCACTAGGTCAAAATCATGAGAACTCACTCCCTAACACTGCTGTAGGTGTATAAGATCATGAGAGGAATGAATAGAGTGAATGTACTCAGTCTTTTTCCCAGGGTTGGGGAATCGAGAACTTGAGGGCATAAGTTTAAGAGGGGAGAGAATTAATGGGAACTTGAGGAGCAACTTTTTTACACAAAGGATGATACGTTTGTGGAGCTGCTGGAGGAAGTGGTTGAGGCAGGGACGTTGACAACATTTAAAAGGCATTTGGACAGATACGTGGATAGAAAATGTTTAGGGGGATATGGGCCAAATGCAGGCAAATGGACTTAGCTTAGATGGGCTTTTTGGTTGGCATGGAACAGTTTGGGCCGAAGGACCTATCTTCGAGCTGTAGATTCTATGATATGGACTGCAGTGGATGAAAACCACACATCACCATCTCCACCTCACAGGTAATTAGAGTTGGGCAACAAAAATACTGGCCTAACCAGAGGAGAGGCCTGAACGAGAGGACGCAGGTTTAAGGTGCAGGGGAGCAGGTACAGAGGAGATGTCAGGGGTAAGTTTTTCATTGAGGGTGGTGAATGAGTGGAATTGGCTGCCGTCAATAGTGGTAGAGGCGAGCTCGCTGGGGTCTTTTAAAAGACTTCTGGATGAGTACATGGAATTTAGTGGGATTGGGAGTTATAGATAGTTCTATGGCCTGGTAAGTATAGATATGATCGGCGCAACTTGTGGGCTGAAGGGCCTGTTTGTGCTGTTATGTTCTATGTAACCAGTGACACCCTCATCCTGTGGAAAAATTTTTAAAAACTTACCTTCTGAACTTTGTATATTCAGCCCGGTTCTCTACTTGTATTATCAGTCTGGCATCTGTTATACACCCCCTTTTCTTCTTCATCCTAATCTATTTTTTTCATCATTTCAGGAAACTCTGTTTGGTTGCCTTATCATGCCCCATCATAGGAACTTAATTTGATTGTACCTCAAATATATTTGCAATCTGGGAGATTCTTTGAGGGTAGATGAATAAGAAACACCCATGAATAGATTGAGATTTTAGTGTATGCACTGGCTGTGATGCAAGGCCTTGGTAAAAAGAGCTGGTGGCTGAGAGTACTTTGGGGAATTAGGCCAGCTTTCCAGAGAGAGTATGGAAATGAGAGAACTGGAGAAACTTGGAATTTTGGGGGGTTTTGAGAACTAGTTTGATACAACTTTGTTTTATATTATAGTGCAATGTGCAACTTAATAATGCTTTAAGTTGTGTCAGCAGAAACTTCACTCATCAAAACAAAAATATAAGCTTAAAAATCTAATATATAGAATAAAATCAGTCGTGAAAATTAGAGTAGAACTTTAATGCTGGTATGTAATTTTATTTTCAAAATGGATAAAAGCTGGCTGGTTGAGAGATTGTTCAGCACGTGTGCATTTACATTATAGCTTCATTGGGTTTATTTCCATTCCATTCTCATTTATATTTTTAGTTTTCTTATTGGTCTCCTCATTTCTCAAATATAACAAGAGGTGGCTGTGTTGGATTCCACAGCATTACTTTGAGGAGAGGGAGGGGAGTTTCCCCCAACATCTTACCAGTATTTATTCCAAAACAATGTCATTAAAACAGATTATCTGCAGGTTATCTCATTGCTGTTTTGAGTTTGGGAGCAAAAGTTATTTGATGTTGCTTTCAAGCCCCGCAACAACAAATTTATATAGCACCTTTAACATAGTAATTTGCTATTATGCTTTTTAATTCAATAGTTTGCTGTATTTTCATCTTGTTTCTGGAACTATTGAGAGATTAGTTGTTTAATATTGTATCATTTCACCAGTTGTCTTTACTTAGTTTTGCTTGTTCCCAAATACTAATGTTTTTCAATGTAACCAGCACCAGCTGTTGGTATTGTCTTAAAGTTGTGAAGTTAATATTCTTAATCACACAAGTATTTCTTTTCTAGAGCCCAGAATTGGGAACAAAACATTTGAATTTGGCAGCCTTGTTTGGTGCACAAAAATCTGCTTTAAGTGACGTGTCAAGTGAAACACAGGAATCCAAGAATAAAGTTTCCGGTCGACCAGCTGTTGTGCGTTCTCTGTCCTATGAAGAGCCCAGGAGACTGCCAGAGCCTGAAACTTCCCAAACTATTAAGAAACAGTTTTGTCCTGCTATTCAGAAACTAATGTGTCGCGGCGTTGACCTACATCCAGTGTCTGAGTTACCAGAAAATCATCTTTGTGAAAACCAAAGTGAAAAAAGTATAGAAAAATCATTAGTGGGACTGTTCCATTCGCAATCTTCAAAAGGAAATATCTCTTCACAGCAGAAGTCATTTGATGAATCCTGTCCTTTGTTATCTCAGAGTACACACAATTTGTTTCAAAAGCTACATTGTACCCAGGCATCCCTTTCTACATCATGTCCTACTGTAATACAGTCAGAACTTTACTTCAGCAACTCTCTGAATGGTTCCCAGATGCAGCCTAGTTCTCAGTCTGTCTATCTTGGTTCCAGCCTACAAGCACAATCTAAAATGCCCCATGTTCCAGCATTCAACAAGGCCAAGCGAACTGCTGCTTCAAATAGTTGTAGTAATCAAATAGAGACCTCTGGAATTATACCTCCTCATGAACTGTTTCAGAAGCTTCAGATAGTCCAGCAGGAACAGCAACATCATGCTGGGAAAATGACTCTTGCAGCTAAGTTTTCAGCTCAGCCACCTCCAGTCATCAATCAGCCTAATCCCTCAATGAAACCTTTTGATTCTCAGACAGAGAAACCAGTCAATTCAGAAAAACAGAACCTACTTTTTCAGGTAAGAAAACCTAAATGAAAGCAATTTAAAGATTGTGCTGTGAACTACTGACCAAATGTTTACTAAAGCCATTTGTACTCCAAAGACCTAAAGTAACCAGAAACGTTTAAATTAATCTTCATTAAGGAGAAGAAAATTTGCAATAACAATTTTCCTTCAGGAGTTGATATTTAAGAAGTTTCAGAGCATGCAGTGTTGTGCTCATATATTCTGAAACATTGTGTTGCATTTATGCAAGTTTCCTGTGGCAACCATCCTAATTAAGCTGTCAGTACAAAACTGTTTTCAAAATTTAAGTTTCTTGAAGATTTAAGAGATTTTAACCCTCATGCAAGTGAGTTTGAGCCAAATAAGAAATTAACATTTCGAACTGGACTCAAAACTCAAACTCTTTCATTTTTAATGTGTCGGTGTGGCTAACAGGAGCTCAACAGCAGATTGGTTGGCTGGTAAAATCTATTATGGAGTTCGCACATCTCTGTTAACAGCCTTTTAGTTTTAATACATATTGGCTAGGTTTTATAGGCCTGGGGAAGCCCGGCCAGTAAAAGGAGGTATAAAGGGCCAGATCCATTAAGTTAAGTCCTTTCCGGCATTGCTTCTGGGTCAAGAGAAGGAAGAGTATTTGCTAACCTACAAAGCCCTATTGTTCACTCCCCTACAAATGCTTGCCCCACTCTCAATTGTGATGTACACCTTGGTGATCTCTTCAATCACATGACCCCACATTCATTCTTTCTCTCCCTCTCCACTACTAGAGGACCTCTTCTCCACACCCTTTGCCCCCCACAATCAGTTGTGCCTCCCCCAATCTTCAAAACCCCTAGGTGTAACATTCTGCTGTGGGCTCCCCTATCCTACGCAAGCAGAAAAGAGAAATCAGCATCAAGGACACTGATACTTCCGAGTTTCCTATCCAGAACGCCTCCTGCTCCAAATAACTGGATCAGTATATAATTAGGGCCCCTGTTTATTTCCTGTTTTGCACCAGTAAACAACTGAACAACCTTATACTGCAAGGTTTATATCATAAAGTGGAGGACCATTTTGGAAGAGTGACTGCAATATAATTAGGTCCAATGTAGAAACATAAGAACAAGGAGCTTGTCAAGATTAAACAAAAATAAAATCGGCAAATAAATCAAGGATGGTTAAAATGAGACGAAAAGATACAAATCAAGTCATATCAGCAAGAGGAAGATGAGTGTGTCACAGGCTGAGGTCTCGTAGTTGAATTACGAGACATCAAATTTCAATAAAACATTTGGGTCTGAACTATTAGAATAATAAATGGTTGTTGGAACAAATCTAAACAATGTATTTTTAAAAGGGGAATTAATAGGCCAAGATAGTATGTAAGAAAGTAATAACACTAGTAGGAAAATAATCAAGTTAGGTGTAATTTTATTGCGAAATGATGATTGCAAGATTATTGCTGAAAATGGCAAAATTGACAAAAGAGAAGACTGGAAGAGCATTGGAGTTGGAGGCTTAATAGTTAGGAGAATGGACGGGCATTTCTTTAATCCCAGGTGTGAATCTGGGATTGTATGGTGTCTCTCTGATGCCAGAATCAAGCTTGCCACTAAGAGGCTGCAGAGCACTCTGAGGGATAGAGGGTGAAAAACCAGCGGTTGTGGGCCATATTGGTACCACTGACTTGGACAGAAAGAGGAATATTGCCCTGGAGTCATAATTCAGGGAGCTAGTTTGGAAATTAACAAGCATGACCTCAAAAGTTTTAATCTCTGAATTACTCCCTGTTCCACATGCAAGTGAGCATGGATCTAGAAGAATGAAGCAGATGAATGTGTGACTAAGATGATGCAGAAGGGAATTTTTGAGACATTGGACGGCTCTGAGGGAGTTAGGACCTGTACAGGTTGAATGGGTTGCACCTAAACAGAAGTGGGATTCATTTTGTTGAGGGGTGATTTGTTAGTTCTGTTGGGGAGCATTTAAACTAACTTGATGACAAGCATGAGGGAATCAGGAGGTAATATCACAAAAGAATGAGAGAGTGCACTGAAACTGGAAGAGACAGATCAAACTTGAGTAAGAAATAGTAAGGTATTGAGTGGGTTCGGCATAAGAGAGAAAGTAATTAAGACATAAGGATAAATTACACATGTAAATGAACAAAGTGTGGAAAACAGGATTGGTGCATTACAAGCACAGATTCCCATGTGGAAATATGATATATGAAAGAAATGACTTTAAGAAGGGCAGGACTGGGTATTAAATATTCCTGGATACAAGGTGTTCAGGAAAGACAGGAGAAAAAAGGGGGAGGGGTGATAGTATTGATTAAGGACAGCATTACATTGCTGTGAAGAAAACAAAATTCCCAAATGGATCAGAGATAAAATATATCTGGCTAAAGAACAAAAAAGGTGCAGTTACATTGCTCAGTCTATAGGCCACTAACTGAGGAAAAGATGTAGAGGAACAAATTTGCACGGAAATTCGAGGGAAATTATAGAGTTGTTATAATGCAGAACTTTAATTACTTCAATATAGACATGACAGTAGGAGTGGAAAGGGCAGAGGGGGAAAGGAGTTCCTATAGTGTGATCAGGAAAATCTCCTATACAGTATGTTTCCAATACTGTTTTTTAAAAATGAGGTGGACCAAGTGGATCATGTGTCAGTAGTGGACTATTTAGAGGACAGTGATCATGGTTTCATAAGATTTAGATTGACTATGAAAGAGCACAAGAAACAATCCAGAGTAAGAATAATTAACTGAGGGAAAACCAGCTTCAGTGGGGTTAAGGTGGATTGCTTATAATCTATAGAATTCCTACAGTGCAGAAAGAGGCCACCTGGCTCATCAAGTCTGCACTGATTTATCCAAAAGAGAATCCTACCCAAGCTATCCCCTCCATCTACCCCTGTAGCCCCAAGCATTTTGCCATTGCTACTCACATAACCTGCACACCTTTGGACACCAAGGGGCAATTTAGCTTGGCTAAACCACTAACCTGCACATCTTGGACTGTGGGAGAATCCAGAGCATCCAGAGGAAACCCATGCAGATATGGAGAGAAAGTTATCTAAGGCCAGAATTGAACCCAGGTCCCTGGCACTTGAGCTAGATAAATTGCAATTGAAGGTTGACAGGCAAAATGGTAACTGAAGAATAAGCCGCCTTTAAAGAGGAGGTAGTTTGGGCACTGTCCACATATATCCCCATGAAGGAGAACAGTTATGGCAAACAAATTCTAGAGCTTCATGGATGATAAAAGTGATAGAGATTAAGATAAAGAAGAAGAAGTGTGCTTATGTCAGCTGGATAATACAACCGAGACTCAGAGTGAATATAGAAGATTGTAATGTTCAGAGGGGAAGTGATAAAGCAAATCAGAAAAGCAAACAGTATGAAAGCAGACTTGCAGTTAGCGTGAAAGGAAAGCCAAAAGTCTTTACCAGCACTTCACTAATAAGAGAGTGGTGAAAAGAAGCATGGGGCCAATTAGGGACCAGAAAGGAGATTTGCACATAGAGGTAGAGAGTGGAGCCAAGAAAGATGACGTTGCGTAGTTCATGTTGAAAGAATAGGTAACTCACACTTGAAGGTTTTAAAATCGAGGAGATATTGGATAGATTGTAGGTACTTAAAGTTGATTAGGCACCAGAATCAGATGCATCCAAGGATACAGAAGGAAGTGAGTGGAAATTTGCTGGAGGCATTTTACAGTCTTCCTTAGACTCAAAATTGGTGCCAGAGGATTGGAGAACTGCAACCCTTGTTTTAAAAAAAAGTTCAAAAGATAATCCTAGCATCTACATGCTATGCAGAGTAACCTTGATCATAGAGATGTTTCTAGAAACAATAATTTTGGACAAAAGTAATCACTTGAGCGACTGCCTCTTTATTAAGGAAGTTGTTTTAAGCCGTTCCCCTCTCATGCAGGTCAGTTAATGGTGCCCATATTCAGTCAGAGTCTGAAGAGCCATGTGACCCACCATTTTGAAGCGTCCTCTGCAGTTTCCTAAACCTGCACTTACCACCAATCCTCCTGTTCACAACCTTTGCCTCCCCTTGCTGCTAACCCTCCAGTTTTTTGCCTTTGCTGCTCCCTGAATTTTTTGATTTTTGACCTCAGTGCCATCTTGCTGCTGGTCCCACGGCTTGCTGTTTCTGATGTTCCCTCCACCTCTGTTAATATGTGATAATTCCTCTCGCTATCTCTGCACCTGTGGCTCATCTTCTGCCAGTTAAAGCTGCGCTTCCTGTCATTTATCACTGTGGGAGACTTGATGAGAGGAATAGGCCACAGCAACCAGAAGGTTTGGATGGTGACGCAAGATGCGAACCAGAGGGTTGGCAATGAGTAGGAGGATCAGGGAGTGGAATGAATGGTGAGCATGGCAAATATTTCAGTTTACAGGGTATAATGTTTTAATGTTTTTATAAAATGACAAAGGTCTTACAGAGTCTAACTACAGCTTTTGCATTGGGTTTAATGGAAAAATCTGATTCACTTAAAGTTGTTTCACTTTCATTGCACTTTTCAGGAATAAGAGTACAACTTTAAATGAGGACTTGGTGTATATCATGTATTTGCACATTTTCTTTCTAGTCAAAGTTCTCTGCCTCCCTCTTGCAGTTCACCCTTTGACATCTTATGTGCCCATATTTTCCTTTTCTCTATTTTCATTGGCTTATTCTTGGGATATGCCCAGTATCAGAAAGATTGCATTAATTTCCCATCCCAATTACTCTGAGAAGATAGCAGCTGAGCATAGTCTCATGTTAAGCTCAGACCAGAAAATAGACCAGATAAAACAATTAGCTACAAGTTGTGAAAAGTGAATTTAACCAATCCAGTGGATTGGTTAAATTGGATAGTTCATCAGAGCTCTTGGTAGCCCTTCACCAGCAGAGAAATCTCTTGGGATAAAACAAAGTCCTGAGAATTGATTTTTTTTTTGCCCAAACATACTTCAGAATTAAACAAATACTGGAGAAGCTGTCAAGGGACTCTGTTTTGTTCTGCTCACTTGATTTTCAGAAAAAAAAGAAAATTTTTTAACCGCATCCATTATTCATTAAAAATAGTGACTGGTGGTACTATACCTGTAGGTGGCGCTGCAATACCTCACCAAAAAATGCATTGAGACCCCAAGGTGAACACAATTGAGTGGAAAGAATGCATAAAGCATTTAGATGTAGAATTAGCAAAGTCAATAGTCTTGATGTCCAGTTGGAGAATGTAAATGTCTGTGTGTGTCTTGCTCATTTTCACTCTTGTCTCAGTGGCTATCTTTTCGAACAAATGCCACTACACCTATGTATTTAGGTTTTCTAAACCTCAGTAACATCCAATGAAATGAAACTCAAATTATACTCAAGAATAATAGTTTGTAACTTAGAAATTCTTTTGCCTTCATATTGCAGTTAGTTCAAGGTCAGCTTTGATGCCCTGAGGAACTCAATCCTCTGCCACTTGATGCAGATGTAGAACCCTTCAATCTCTTGTCAACCTAGGATCTACACTTCCCACACATCCTATGACTTAATTTGTAAAGTTACAAACTCAGCAACAAAACATTTGCTCACAAACCTCATCTCAGCCTAAGCTCCAATGAAACCCAAATATTTGCTAGGAAAGTTAAAAGAAGATATTAGTCTCTCCTCACTTGCTTTCATTCCTACTATTGACATGTTTAAACTGTCCACTCCATCATCTGTAATATTTTAAGCAACATCAAAAAATTAATATATACTTGTAAAATAATTTCATATGTTTTAAAGCACAACTGATATTCTACATGTGATGCAAGTATTGTTTAAAGCCAATAGTTTCCAGGTGACCAAAAAATGTGCTGCCTTTTTCAAATTGAAGGTTTGTGAACCTGCAAAGCACTAATGCATTTTCCACTATGCTATGCATTCAGATTTTCTTAATTCTTAGTAACATACAGTGAAATGAAGGTTCAAATTATACTCCAAATCATTGTTCAGTACAAGTCACGTGAATTAATTACGAAAGTCTTCACTCTACATCCATTTGTCAGTGCAGAAAATGACTAACAAATAAATAATCTGAAACCAATGATTTTTGTTCCATTAGAGTAATGTGCATTTCAAAGTTGCAAAATGTTTCTATAATTGTGGTTTGACACAATTGAGTTGTTTTGAAACACATGCCAGCCAATAGAGATAAAAATGGATCAGTTTTATGTTCATCTTAATAGATTTGAGGCATAACTACCATCCTGGAAACATCCCCAGAGGCAACCCAAATCTCTGTCTAAGAGGATGTAAAGTAGATGTAATAATGCTATCAAGTCCTGAGGATTTTGAGGCTTGTGGGTATCTCCCATGAATGCAAAAAACTGAAATAAAAATAGAAAATACAGAATATTGTCATCTATTGTAATGTATAGCAATTGCATATTCTTTACTGCTTGTTTAGCTGATATGTGATATCTGTCCATATTGTCTTTGTTACTTTTATTTGCTGCATTCTTTGGAGGCTGCTGAATTTTTCAAACTAGAGAAAGTGATCACAAAGATTTAGACAAATAACAATACATCAAACTTGTTTGCAACATTTTGATTAGGGGGAAATCTGAACCTGTTCCAACAGGCATATCTCTTCACTGTAACCCCAAGAACAGGCACTCTTATTTTATGAACAAACTTGTTGCACTTTCAATTGTTGAAGCAGTTGAAACCTTAAAATGAAATAAAGAAGAACAATTTGCATTTATATAGTGCCTTTTCACATCACAGTATTGAAAATTATATAAACAACACCTTTTTAGCAACACTTCAAAGAACAAAAACAGGCCCTTCAGCCCAATGAGCCCGCGCTGCCATTTTAACATTACTAGTCCCCCCTCCACCCATGACCCTTATCTATGCTTGTGGCATTCCACATTGAGGGAAGCTAATTTCGGGACAATTTCAGATCTAGTCGTTGCCCTCAGGGGTGAGAGGGTGGCCCTCTCACCCCTGAATTAGAAATCCCAGGTGTTGAACAAATTATCAAGGCTGACACTACATGACATTAAGTGAAGAAGCTCTGTACTGTCTTGAGTTGCTGACTTTTGGATGAGACATTAAACTGAAGCTCTAGCTGCCCTCAGGTTGATGTAAAAAAAAATCCCAAGGTGGTATTTCAAAGAAGGGCAGAGGAGCTATCCTCTGTGTCCTGAGCAATATTTATCCTTTGATCAACAGATTATCTGGTAATGATCAAGTTGCTTTTTGCGGGAGTTTGCTTTGCTGAAATTGACAATGGTGTCACTTACAACATCTATAAAATTTCATCGGCTGCAAAGCACTTTGAGATGCCCAGCGATCGTGGAAAGCATAATATAACATGCAAGTCTCTCTTTCGTGACCACAGAGGCCTGAGTTCAATGGCTAATCTGACAGCACCTCCGACAATTCAGCAGTCCTTCAGTACTGCACTGGAGTGTCAGCCGTAACTGTTGTGCTCAAGACCTGAAATGGGACTTGAACCCACAACCTTCTGACACAGAAGTGGGATTGCTACCAAGTGAGTCATAACTAGCACCTGAAGTGTTGCTACAAAGGTGTTGTTTTCCTAATTTCCAATGTTGTGTCATGATGAATCTTTTTCATTTACACTCTTCCATTTTTTTGGTAAAATAAATCCACGCTTCCCTAAAACTCAGATAAATGAGATACTTGCATGAACTAGGAGGGTTCCTAGTTTAATCCATTGTCTGCTAATTGATTTCAGACAGGCAAGTGGTAGGGGGCACTGCAGGTGGCATCTTAGTCTTGCGATTAGACATCAGGAACTCACTCGCAAGTCAAACACTTCACCCCTAAGTCAGGTTTCCTTTTTTATGTAATGCCAAATCAAAATATTTCCAATTCTCTTGCTGCCAAACCTGAATAGTACTACTAATGTAAAATAGCACTGCTAATGTTGGAATCCAGCCTAATTTTACCAAAGTTCAGGATCATAGGCAGCATGGTGACATAGTGGTTAGCACTTCTGCCTGACAGAGCCAGAGACCTGGGTTCAATTCTGGCTTTGGGTGACTGGCTGTGTGGAGTTTGCATGTTCTACCTGTGTCTGCATGGGTTTCCCCCTGGTGCTTCAGTTTCCTCCCACACTCCATTGATGTGCAGTTTAGGTTGATTAGCCATATTAAATTGCCCCTTAATGTTAGGGGGATTGGCAAGGTAAATATGTGGGGTTACAGGGATTGGCATAGGTGGGATTATTGTCCGTGCAGACTCGATGGGCCAAAAGGCCTCCTGCACTATCGGGATTCTGTGATCCCTAGTGCAGCTAAATTTCAGTACTCCTATCATATATTGCTACATACTAAATACCTTGGACTAACTGGTACATCTAAATGCTTGAGCAGGAGGATTAAGGTATGGTGGAAAATTTATATGCTTTGCAACATTTTTTACAAATAATAATGGAGGTGACTATTAGTTGTATAGAGAGTATGAAACAGTTGTTAGAGATGACTGTTTGAAAAGAAACTTTAAAAAAAAGGAAAGCCTCAGTTTGGAGAAGGCTTCAGCCACTATCAACACGAATTGTTCATTGAAATCAGAAAGGAAATAAAGAATTTGACCACTATTTTTTAATATGCATGTCAACAGCAAGAGCACCAATTCAGAATAAGACTGCAATACATGAAAACATTTATGATCTGACTGGGCTTGTTAAGATAAGACTTCTAATTTGTATTGCACCTCATATTGTGCATTGTCTTGAAATAACTGAACCACAGTACCCTGCCTCAATTATTGCAGCGTTCTTCACTTCATCCCTCTTCAAATGCCTCACCCTGCAACTCCACTGTCTTTATTAAAGGAAATTTGGACAGATGCGGGAAAGTATTCATTCAGGTACTCTCCCGTTGGGTTGGATAATATCATGTCTACTTTGGGAATGGGTTGCATCAAGAAAATGATGAGAAGTGAATATATCCCAAAGTAGCCATTCTAAAAATCCCAGCAGTCAAAGAAATTTCCAGAAACTCATTAGAAATGGTGGGATCCCTTTAAATATCATTATCTTGATTTGCTTCATGAATGTGCCATGTTTGTTTGAGCAGTTTTAGGAATAGGCACCAATCTCTCAAAATGATTCTAACACAATATTAAGGCCTCCTTGGAACATTTTAATGCAGTCAACATTAATTTCAGGCAGCTGCCACGGATGCCAAAGGAACACCTTAAATAATATGGCGTTAGTTACAATTTGTGTGTGCAAGTGGATGAAATGCAAATTAAATTTTACTTTCCTACAACTCATTACATTAATTGATCTGCAGTTACTCAGTTAATCTTTTTCCCCTTTCATGAACAATGGTCTTTTGCTGGTTACTTTTTGCCACTTTTCTGTATCGATTACCTGAATCTGCTCTGGTGAGCATGATCACAAAATTTGCTGTTGACAAAAAAAAGACTAGTGAACAAAACCATACGAGACTGATCCTAATGTCCTGGAAATCTGATCATCTCCCTATATAGTCTTCATCCAAGCATTCACCTCCTTTATCTTATTATTCATAATCTGAATAGTGTTGGAATTACTCCTTAATTTATCATCCTTGTGATCCTACTCTTTTAATCTTGTTGCAATCCTGAAACTGAAAGGCATGTTCCATTGTTTTATCCAAACAAGTCCTGGGAAGATTAGTGAAAGTCAAATAATAATGAAACAAGAAGAAACCCTTAAGAGAATTTTTTAAAGGGACATCAAACAGAAGTTGCTTTTCAGGAAGACCACGTAAGATAAAGTGACATAATTATGGGAAATTACAAATTTAAATTGGGATTTTTTATTGCCAATTTTACTTTAGCAATCTCTTTGTTGTTTGTTTTCTTTCTTGATTAGGCGATTTCCCCACAGTGCATTCCAGCTACAGTGGTGCCATCCCTATTGATGTCACCCATGGTGTTTGCCCAGTCTACAGTGGGAAAGCCAGTGATGGGGGTAGAAACAAGTGCAATACCCTTACCACAGAAAGACACCATTCCAGCTTCCAAACAGCGGCATGTTTGTTTGCATCCACCTGCACAGATGGGAGAGCTGATTAATAAAACACCAAATGTGCTTACCAAGACTCAGTTACAGGAAACCCTTTTGTACCTTTTGCAGGTAAAAGTTTTAATTAGTTAATTTAGGATTTTCCAAAGAAAGAATTGCTTGGGTCACTGCATGTAGTAACTTTGTAAATCAATTCAAAAACATTTGTTACTTACTGAGACTATAGCAATTTTTCTCAGCTGTTCTTGGGTGAAAGTTTACTATCAATATGTTAAAGCAAACAGCTTTTTTAAATTCAGAAATCATTCTATCACCTCACTTGAGCCTGCAGTACCCCATTTAATAGGAATTTTTAAAAAAACTCAAGCACCAACCCTGGTCTTTCATTTATCCTCGTTCCAAGGGTATGTACAACCTTCCATTCCAAACATTATTTTGTAAATTGAATTTGCATTTTTATATGCCCTGTTTGTGAACAGAACTCCCACTTACCTGATGAAGGAGCAGCGTTCTGAAAGCTAGCGGCTTTTGCTACCAAATAAACCTGTTGGACTTTAATCTGGTGTTGAGACTTCTTACCATGTAATATCAGTCCTCTCATTTCAAATGCTCATATTTGATCCTCATCACACTTCTTGATAGACCAGCATACACAGTCATACGTTGTCACCAGCCACACAAAAGCTTTCAAGAGATGAACTTTCAGGATTTTTTAGCTACTCACTTTTTTTTAAAGTGAGGTCACAATACCATGATCTTGTTAAATCTAGCCCAGATTTCTTTGATAGTGTGCATCTCCTATGATGAGTTACCCAAGATACTGAAAGATATGAATCCGAACTCTGTTAATCAGAATCTTGCAAGTATTTCCACTCAGCTATAAGGCTATTTTCTTATTGACATTGTTTGGGAAACTGTATTTCTGGTTAACTTGATCATGGGGATCCACCAACTCCCGTAGCTCCTTTAGAGTTAGCAAACAGAGTAATGTCATCAGCATTTCGACAATTTGAAGAAGCACCAATTTGTGTGTTCAAATAAAAGTATTTCATTTAAAAAAACACAATTCAGCTGAGGTTATTGCCTGGCTCAACAGTTTGTTCAACAATAATTGATCCATTGTTTTATTATTTGACACAAATAGTTTTCACAAAAATTCAGTGGAAATATGTTGTGTGACTCTTCGGGATGATTAATTGTTTCATAATTGTAAAAATAGATTTGACAGTAAATCAGTAATAGTTCTAACATGTAATTTTTAACTCATCTATTGGAAACATTTTTTAAGTTGATGCAGTTTAATTTCTTTGGAATTCATGAGATGTGTTAATCAATTGGGATCAGTATTTCTATTTACTTGGTGCGATTGTATCTTGATTGTGTGGTGGTCCTATTAAAACAATTTACAGCAAATTCTTTTGCCTCAGTTGTAAACATTCAATTTTGAATATTTTCTAACTTCTATACTTTTTGTTATTTTGAATTTCAGAATGATACCAGCTTTGTGAATGTAATTTATGAAGCCTATCTTGCAGGCCAACCAAATACTGCAGCACTGAAGAAAACCTGAAAGTTTTGATACAAGGTGTAAAAGCAGATCTAATGAAGATAATCAAATGATACGCACTGATAAACAAATTATTTTGTTTTTATTTTATAAGAGTCTTTTATTTTTGAAATTGTGTTGGCCTTGCGTGGAGCGCTTAAAGGACTATCTTTCACACTGGATAACTTTTACTGCTGATCAGGCTTATTTTAAGCTGTTGTAAGATAAAGATAATTTTAAAATAAATTGAGGTATCTGAAGAATCAAATTTATTTGCAGACTACTATTAGTTCATGGGAAATTGATATTGTATTTTTTCATTGATTCAGCAAATAAAAACACAATACCAGTCCAATTTTGTGAATTGTCAACAATTTTCCCCCAGTGTACATCAGCAGATGTTGGTAATGTAAAACTCACTTTTACTTGCTTGTTAAAAAAAATTGCAACGTCATTTATTAGTTTTCTTCCCTAGTACCCCCTTAGATTGTGTAGAATTAAATCCCTCATCGGCAACTTGTTTGAGTAAAACCAAACTTACTTGATTCTGGGAGGAAACCATTGTTACAAACATGCAGTTTGTAGAATTGTTTTGGGATTGTCTCTTTCATGTAAAGTAAAATGGAAGAATGAAGGAGGTCATGTGACTTGTTCTGAATTCTGCCTAACTACAGGCTTGGATGGCTTAGTTGTTAAATGTTAAGGTGTGGGGGAGAGAAGAGGTCATCTCACTGGGAAGAATGTGCAAGATATTCACACCTATAAACAATGACCAGAGCAACTGTGTTGATGGTGGACTTCAAGTTTCACAGGGAGGTGTTAGAAATGAAAGCTTTAATAAACAGTTGTACTTAAAACATGTCTATTTAATTTCAAATAGGAATGGAGTGGGGGTGGGGGGGAGGTGTTGAGAGAACAGCTAGTTAGCATTTCTGTCTGGATACAACGCCTATGTGATTTATAATTCCTTGGAAGTGGAGTTTGAGAGGGGAAAAGTCATGAGCAAACCATTGTAGTATCTGCTTATAGGTTTCTTTAGATTTCTCTGAACCTAGGACAGGTCAGTTTGCAGGAATCTGAAAGAGAGAGAGAGGTGTTCAGTCCTACTGTTTACCACACACTCTGGGAGGGAACTCATAGTTGGATTCAAAAATCAGGTTTTACGCAGATTTAAACGATGGCTACACAGAAATCGCATGGTAACCCTCACTATAAAGTCAGTTTGGGGATTAGAAGCTATCTGATTGGAAAAGGAAAAAGGAAGCAAATCATTGGGAGCTAAGAATTGCTTTGGATGGGTTCCTGGTGAATGAAGTGTCCACTTGTGGGGCAAAGCGAGGCATAAACATGGAATGGTACTTTTAGTAATTTAGAAGTTAAATGGGGGTTCTTTACTGTTATTTGATGTATAAGTTTCACATGAATAGTGTTTGAACAATGTTGCTTTTGGTTTGTTTATTACAGTAAAAATCTTAAAACTTGCAATCTTGTCCTGTTATCCTTCCAGTCAGTCACCAAACATCTTTTTAAAAGTTATCGACCTGTGAAGATTTTAACACCACACTTTAAACATAAACTCCAAAATACTGTCATGCCATTGTAAAGAGGTGGGTCTGCGCATGTTTCCTACTCCTGTGATACACTAAACACTAGGACACTAATTGCAACAACTTATTTTCTCCAGGTGCACTTATTACATTGTCGAGGCAGAATGTTCTACTATTTTGGCTAAATGAGAAAACTGGAATGAATCGCATCAGCTCCGTGGGTGGGATTTTGCACCATATCTTTAGTCACTTTTTAAAAAATTTACGTGAATCATGCTGCATCTATGATGAGATGGTTCTGATTTGCCCACCTGGTAATCAGCAATTCAGTGGGTCTGCTGCATTTTAAGTACCTTCCCTGCACTTGTTCATAGTCTAGCCACGAAGATGGCAACAAACAAGCCAGTGTCAAGGTTTTTGGAGGGAACTCTGACCAGATTGCTGGATGTGGAAAAGGAGAGTTGTGCAGTCATGTCTATGCTTCACCTATTGCCCATTCAACCCAGGGAGCATCCTACGTCAGTGACGACTGTGGTCACCTTCACAGAGCTCTACTCTCTCACAAATTTCCACATGGGCCTCTCCCCCACTCAGCGTGACAGATGGGCATCTACTTCAGATACCCTCTTTAGCCCTCAGTTCTCTTAAAGTAAACTCATGAAGCCCATGAGTTAACTGAAGGGCCCTCTGTGCAGACCATCTGGAGGAGGGTGTGGATGGCATTGCATGGCCTATAGGATGCTGCTGAATCAATACAAGTTGGAGCTGGGCAGTCTGGTGAGCTCAAATCTTTGACCCTTGACTTGGGTGCAGCACATCTGCTAGCTCTCTCGGTGCTGTGGGCAAGCTTGGAATTCAAGAAGTAGGAAGATCATGGTGGGAAGGGTTTACTGGTGCACCAATCAGTGGCACCAGCATTAATCACATCTAAGTAACTGAGTATGATTGTCTCGTCCATCAAGGCTAAGGAGTGTTAATGGACAAGTGGGTTCCTCCTAAATCAAGCATGGGTAAGCTTATTGCTGTCATGCTCCATGTCAAACTTCAGATCAGTTAATATCATTGGCTCACTAATGTTGTGCCTCCCAGAAGCCTTGCATTATGGACACCCACCCACCTGGCACAGCTCCTCAGCCTTCCTGGCCCAATGCAAGAATCCCTTGATTGTACAGGCGCTTCAGCTATGGATTCCATCCTCAGGATGGGTGTGATCTGTTAGTGGCTTTGTGGTGCACTCATGGGGCCAGACCACACTGCACCCCCCCCACCCCCCCCATACATACATACATACACCCTCTCCAAGACTGGGTTTCAATAACCCCATGAGATTGGAATTTTCTCTCGGGCCTCCACTCAACCTTTTCCCCTCACCCCCCTCAAACAAAAGAACCCACTTTGGGGTTGGCCTCTCAGGCCTCATTCAATGCCCCCCACTGTCCCACACTCTACCTGCCCTGATTCCATGACCCTCTTACCTGGGTATCCCCTGCACTCTCCAGTGCCCTCTCTTCCATGGACTCCCTCGTAGTTAGAAGCAACCTGTGCGGTCATCTCTGAACTCCTTGCCAGGTTCACCAAGTTCATGTTTTTATAAAGCAGTTTACTGTCATATATCCATGCCTGCGTTGATACAAACTATTTCCCTATCCTGTTGCAGCATTATACTGACGCCAACCTAAACTGAGCTGTTTAAGTACTGTAGAAAACAGAAAAGGCCTATGTACAAAGTGCGTTCCAGGCACCCACCACTCTGCATGAAAACCTTCCCCCCGCACACCTTCCTTAAACATGTTCTCTCTCACCTTGAACCTGTGCCCCTTTATAATTGACACTTCCACCCTTGGGAAAAGCCTCTGATTATCGACCTTGTCTATGTCTTTGTAGACTTCTATCAGGTCTCCCATCAGCCTCTGTCTTTCCAATGAAAACAAACCTAGTTTATTCAACCTCTCCTTATAGCCAACACCTTTGAGATCAAACAACATACTGGTGAACCTTCTTTAAACTCTCTCCAAAGCTTCCGCATCCTTCTGTTAATGTAGTACCAGAACTGAATGCAATACTCCAAATGAGGCCTAACCAAGATTTTATATAACTGCAACATGTTTTCCCAACTCTTATATTGAGTGCCCCAGCTGATGAAGACAAATGCCATATGTCATATTCTTAATCATCTTGACCACCTGTGTTGCCACTTTTAGGGAACTGTGGACCTGTATGCCCAGATCCCTCTGTCTCAGAACATAAGAAATAGGAGCAGGAGTAGGCCACCTAGTCCTTTGAGCCTGCCCCGCCATCCAATAAGATCATGGCTGATCTGAAGTGGATCAGTTCCACTTTCCCGCTTTCTCCTCATAACCCTTAATTCCCTTGTCTATCAGAAATCTATTTACCTGTGACTTAAATATATTCAATGAGGTAGCCTCCACCACTTCAATGGGCAGAGATTCACCACCCTTTGAGTGAAGAAGTTACTCCTCAACTCTGTTCTGAACTGCCTCCCTCCCCTTATTTTGAGGCTGTGCCTCTAGTTCTGTTTTCCTTTCTAAGCGGGAAGAATCTCTCTACCTCTACCCTATCTAGCCCCTTCATTATCTTGTAAGTCTCGATAAGATCCCCCCCTCAGCCTTCTAAACTCAAATGAGCACAGGCCCAATCTATTCAATCTCTCTTCATAAGCTAATCCCCTCATCTCCGGTATCAGTCTGCTGAACCTTCTCTGTACTCCCTCCAAGGTCAATATGTCCTTTCGCAAATAAGGGGACTAAAACTGCACACACTACTCCAGTTGCGGCCTCACCAGTGCCCTGTACAGTTGCAGTAAGACCTCCCTGCTTTTATATTCTATCCTCCTCGCTATAAAGGCCAACATTCCTTTTGCCTTCTTGATCACCTGCAGACTGAGTTTTTGTGATTTGTGCACAAGGACCCCCAGGTCCCTCTGCACTATTGCATGCTGCAGCTTTTCACCCTTTAATTAATCCCTCCTACTATTATTTCTACCAAAGTGGATAACCTCACATTTACTAACATTATACTCCATCTGCAAGGTCCTCGCCCACTCACAGCCTATCGAGATCTCTCTGCAGACTTTCCACTCCCTCCACGCAATTCGCTTTTCTAACTCATTTTTGTGTCATCAGCAAATTTTGTTACCCTACACTCAGCCCCCTCCTCCAGATTGTCTATGTAAATGGTAAACAGTTGAGGCCCCAGCACTGATCCCTAAGGCACTCCACTAGTCACCAACTGCCAACCAGAAAGGCACCCATTGATTCTAACTCTCTGCTTCCTGTTAGATAACGAATCCTCAATCCACGCTAACACTTTACCATCAACTCCGTGTACTCTAACCTTCTGCAGTAACCTTTTGTGGGGCATCTTATCGAACGCCTTCTGGAAATCTAAAAACACCACATCCACCGGTTCCCCTCTGTCTATCGCACTAATCACATCTTCATAGAAATCCAATAAATTTGTTAAACATGACTTCCCCTTCACGAATCTGTGCTGCATCTGCTTGATCAAACTGTTCTTTTCTAGGGGGTCTTGCTATTTCTTCTTTGATGATGGATTCTAGCATTTTTCCAACTGCAGACGTTAAGCTAACTGGCTTATAATTCCCTGCCTTTTGTCTGCTACCTTTTTTAAACTGTATATTAATGTTCCTAAGGATTCTGCCATTTACAGTATAATTCACACTTAAATTTGATACTGCAAAATGCATCACCTCGCATTTATAGAATCATAGAAGCCTACAGTGCAGAAGAGGCCCTTTGGCCCATCGAGCCTACACTGAACACAATCCCACCTAAGCCCTACCCCCAGCTCCCTCCATATTATACCCATTAATCCCACTACCCTTTGTATTCCTGGACACTAAGGGGCAATTATTTAGCATAGCCAATCAACCTAACTCGCACATCTTTGGAGTGTGGGAGGAAACCGGAATACTCGGAGAAAACCCACACAGATACGAGGAGAATATGCAAACTCCACACAGATAGTGACCCGAGCTGGGTTTCGAACCCAGGACCCTGGAGTTGTGAAGTAGCAGTGCTAACCATTGTGCTACCATCCAGATTAATTGCATTTATCATTTATTAAATTGCATCTTTCTAGACTAAACTCCATCTGCCATTCCTGTGCCCAAGTTTCCAATTTAACTATATCCTGTGACAATCCCCATCACTATCAGCAACTCCACCAATCTTCGTATCATCTGCAAACTTACTAATCAGACCACCCGCATTTTCCTCCAGATCATTTATATATATTGCCAACAGTAGAGTTCCCAGCACTGATCCCTGTGGAACACCACAAGCTACAATCTCCATTCCAAAGAACTATCACTACTCTGTCTTCTATAATCAAGCCAATTCTATATCCATCTAGCCAGCCCACCCTAAATCCAATGTTATTTTAGTTTTTGTGCCAGTCTGCCATGTGGGACCTTGTCAAATGTCTTACCAAAATCTATATAAAATACATCCAAAGTCCTTTCCTCATCAATTTTCTTTGTCACTTCTTCAAAAAACTCAATTAAGTTGGTGAGACATGACCACGTGACCTTCCCGGTACAAAACCTTACTGCCTGAGACTAACTAATCCATTTTCCTCCAAATGTGCATATATTCTGTCCCTCAGTATATTCTCCAAAAGCTTCCTCACCACTGATATCAGGCTCACTGGCCTACATTGCCTGATTACCCCACTTCTTTTCTTAAACAAGGGAACAATATTGGTTATTCTCTAATCCTCTGGAACCTTACCTGTGGTCAAAGAGAACGTGAAGGTATTTGTTAAGGCCCCGGCTATTTCTTCCCTGCCTACTACAGTAACCTGGGATAGATCCTATCCAGCCCCGGGCACTTGTCTACCTTAATGCAATTTAGGATATGCAATACTCTATATCTGTCATGTCCTTCTCCTTAGTGGATACCGATACAAAGTACTCATTAAGGGTCTCACACCCATCTCCTGTGGCTCCATGCATAACCTCCATTGGTCTTGAGTGGGCCAACTCTTTCTCTTGATATCTTCTTGCTCCTCACATATACATAAAGAGCATTGGGATTCTCCTTGACCCTGTTTGCTAAAAGACATTTTATGGCCCCTTTTAGCCCTCCTAATTCCACATTTAAGTTCCTTCCTACTTTTATTGTACTCCTCAAGTGGTTTTTCAGTTTTTAGATATTTAGAGCTATCATATGCATCCTTTTTCCTTTTGACTAAGCTTACAATTTCCCTTGTCATCCATTGTTCCCAACTGCTTCCATTTCTATCTTTCATTTTTGCGAGGCATTTCTGTCCTGCATTTCAATCAACTGGCTTTTAAAAGCCTCCTACATGCCAGACGTGGATTTTCCCTCAAATAACTACTCCCAATCCAAATTCCCCAGTTGCTGTTTAATTTGGATGTAATTGGCTGTCGCCCAATTAAGCATCCTCACCCGAGGGTCACTCTTGTCCTTATCCATGACTATCTGAAATCTTATGGAATTATGGTCACTAAGCCCAAAATGCTTCTCCACTGAAACATTGATCACCTGCTCATTCCCCAATACCAAGCCTAGTTTCACCTCCCCCCTTGCTGGATTGCAAGATACTATGTCAAAAAGCCCTCCTGAACACATCTAACTAATTGCTCTCCATCAAAGCCCCTGGCTATAAGGGAGTCCCAGCCAATGTGGGGGAAGGTAAAATCACCCATAGCGACTACCCTGCTTTTTTCACACCATTTCAGTATCTGACTACACAGCTACTCCGCTGTCTTCTGCAGGCTGTTGGGAGGTCTATAATACACTCCCAACATTGTGATTTCATCCTTCCTATTCCTGAACTTCATCCACAATGCCTCACTGCAAGATCCCTCAAATGTCTCCTCCCTAATTGGCAAAGCAACTTTTGTTTCCCCTTCTGCGCCATCAAAAACAACGACATCCTGGAATGTTAAGCAGCCAGTCCTGTTCCTCCTTTAGCCACATCTCTGTAATTGTAATTCCATGCATTAATCCAGGCTCTCAGTTAATCCGTTTTACCTGTTATACTTCTTGTGCTGAAGCAAACGCACTCCAGACCTCCAGTTCCATGAGCCCTGAGGCTTCCCTCTGCCTGCACTTACTCTGTGCTACGTTTATCTCAGTCTCACTTTTTCTCCCCTGTCTACACTTATTGTTCTGCTGTTCTGGTTCCCACCCCCACCCTGTCACACCAGTTTAAAGTCTCCCAAACAACACTAGCAAAACTCCTGCCCAGGATATTCGTGCCCCTCCAGTTCAGGTGCAACTCGTCCTTCTTGTACAAGTTCCTCCTTCCCCAGAAGACATCCCAGTGATCCATATATCGAAAGCCCTCCCTCCTATACCAAATCTTTAGCCATGTGTTCAACTCTATTATATCCCTGTTCCAAGCCTTGCTGGCACATTGCATGAGGTATAATCCTGAGATTACTACCTCAGAGATCCTGCTTTTTAGCTCCCTACCTAACTCCCTGAATTGTCTTCACAGGACCTCTTTGTTCTTCCAGCCTATGTCATCAGTGTGGACAATGACATCTGTTTGTTTATCGTCCTTTTGCAGGATGCCCTGTACCTACTCAGACATCCAGGATCCAGGCACCAGGGAGGTAAAACACTATCCTAGAGTTTCATTTGTGGACATAGAAGCACTTGTCTGTGCCCCTGAGTATTGAGTCTCCTACTATTATCACTTGGATTTAGCCTGACCCTGCTTACAGCAGAACCAGTTGTGGTGCCACAGGACTGGCTGCTGCTGGTATCTTTCCCTGAGAGACTACCACACCCCAACATTATCCAAAGCGGTACTTGTTTGAGAGGGGAATAGCCACAGGAGAATCCTGCCTTACCTGCCTGCCTCTTCTTGGCGGTCACCCATCTACCTGTCTGGACCTATGGTGTGACTTCCCTGAAGCTAGTGTATATCACACTGTCTGCCTCCTGCATGCTTGCAGTGTGTCCAGCTGTTGCTCTAACCAAACTATGCGGTCTGTGAGGAGCCGTAGCTGGTCACACTTCCCACAGACATGTTGTCAGAGACACTAGAAGGCTTATGGATCTCCCACATCTGGCAGAACAAGCACATCACTGGTCTAACAACTATCTTTGCCCTTGTCTGCTTAAGAAAGAAAAAAGAATAAGAATTTTACCTTACTTTTACTTTGCTATCCTCCTCACAGTGCTTTTATTTTGGTTAGAGGAGGGAGGGAGCGAAACACAAATACAGAGTCTTGGGTTTAATTGCTTCTTGACACCAGCTCTTCCTCTACCCACCATAGACTTCTCCCAGAATCCTCTTCTGCCACATCTGCTGAATGATCTACATTTTGATTTACACCTGTTAAAGAGAAACAGCTCTATGTATCCTTGTTGAAAGAGAAAAAAATAGAGAAAGTCAAAAGGGATGTCTTTCCAAATCAGGCATTTGTGATAGGGCAACATGATGGCACAATGGTTAGCACTGCTGCCTCAATGCCAGGGACGCTCATTTGATTCCAGCCTTGGGCGACTGTCTATGTGGAGTTTCGCATTCTTCCCATATCTGTGTGGGTTTCCTCTGGGTGCTCCAGTTTCCTTCCATAACCCAAAGATGTGCAGGTTAGGTGGAGTGACCAGTTAAATCATCCCTTAGTGTCCCAAGATGTGTAAGTTGGATGGATTAGCCATGGAACATGTATGGGGTTATGGCAATAGGGTTGGGTAGCGTGCCTTGGTAAGATACTGTATCAGAGAGTCAGTATAGACTCAATAGGCAGAATGGCCTCTCCTGCACTGTATGGATTCTGTAATGATGACATTTGCAATGTAATCAAGGATTATGTCAATTCATTCTTGTCTCCTTCAGCAAGTATGGACAGAGTACACTGCAGTGTTGGCTGACTTCTACCAGCTTTCTGAGGATGAACTGGAAAGTGGGTGAATGGTGGGAGGGGGGTAGTGGTGTAGCGTGCGCGAATGTGCTGGGGAGCAGGGGAGCAGAAAGTGTTTGGTGGAGTGACTGTTGTCTTCGGTCCCTCTGCATAGCAGCATGCTGCAATTTTTTACCGTTTAAATAATAGTCCATTTTGCTTATATTCCAACCAAAATGGATGACCTCACATTACCAATATTGTACTCCATCTGCCAGATCCTTGCCCACTCACTTAGATTATCTATATCCCTTTGCAGACTTTTAGTGTCCTCTGCACACCCATCTTAGTGTCATCTATGAATTTTGACACACTACACTTGGTCCCCAACTCCAAAGCATCTGTGTAAATCGTAAACAATTGTGGTCCCAATACTGATCCCTGAGGCACACCACTAGTCACTGATCGCCAAGGAGAAAAACACCTATTTACCCTCATTCTTTGCTTTCTGTAAGTTAAACAATCCTCTATCCATGCTAATACATTACCGTAACACTGTGCACCTTTATCTTATGTAGCAGTCTTGGTGAGGCACCTTGCCAAATGCCTTCTGGAAATCCAGATATACCACAGCCACAGGTTCCTCATTGTCCAATGCACATGTAATGTTCTCAAAGAATTCCACCAAATTAGTCAAACATGACCTTCCCTTTATGAACCCATGCTGCAATTACCAATGGGACAATTTATATCCAAATACCTCAAATAACTTCTCCTGGGTGTTTGACAAAGGATGCTTTTCCAAGGTCTGCAACCTTGAAGTTATTACATTTGCAACAAGGATGGGTTAGTAATAATTTCATCTCATTGTGGCTTCAAGTTATAAAGGGTTTATGACCAACAATATTTATATATATATCTATATGTACAATCAAAGATATGACAGAATTGCAGTACACATCTACTCTCTTCTCCCTGACCCTTGCACTCAATTGGCTCGGCTTCCTATGTTGCCTCTCCAAAGGGTCCAGCCCAATTACGTGGCCCTCAGGGATCGTCCCCTTAAACAGCCATGCTACCACATTCTCCATTGTGTATTATGTTCTCATTATAATCAATACAAGCCTACGGTTAGCTAACAAGAAATGTTTTTCTGCAGGGAAGCATTCGCATTACTTGCCAATGTTCACCAACTATGTTCCAGCTTGGCAAGGTGCTGGATGGCATTCAACATTCTTATTACCAGATCTAACAGAAGAGGAACAGAAAAATAAATGCTGATTTATCAGCTTCCACATGTTCATAATCAGATTTTTTTAAAACTTATTTTCTCTTCTAATGACATTAACTATTCCTTGGGAGCATTTCCAAATGGCCATTTTGACAGTGAATGTTGTTCAGTATTTGGCAGCCAGCTGCTGGCTTGCAATCCAATCTGTACTCACATCCTTGTATTAGCATACCATTTCCTGCAGCAGACTGTAAAATGTAATTTGGGACAGAAACTAAATTCCCTCATTCAAATCACTGATACATATTGTGAATAGCTGGGGCCCAAGCACTGATCCCTGTGGTACCCAACCGGTACCCAGCCTGCCACTCAAAGACCCATTTACTCCCGTTTTCTGTTTCCTGTCTGCTAACCAATTCTCAATCAATGTCTATAAATTTTACTCCCAAATTCCATGTGCTTTCATTTTGCTCATGAACCTCTTATGTGTGACTTCATCAGAAGTTTTCTGAAAATCCAAATACACTACATCCATTGGTTCTCCCTTATCTATTCTGCTAATTACACCCTCAAAAAACTGCAATAGATTTGTCAAACATGATTTCCCTTTCATAAATACATGTTGACTTTGATCAATCCCATAGATATTTTCCAAGTGTCCTGTTTCACACGCTTTATAATAGACTTAAGCATTTTCCTGACTATTGATGTTAAGCTAATTGTTCTGTAATTCCATGTTTTCTCCCTCCCTCCTTCTTTAATTAGTAGAATTACATTTTCCACCCTTCAGTTTTCATGACTGTTCCAGAATCTACAGAATTTTGGAAGATGATAATCGATGTATCCATCGTTCCATGGCCATCTCCTTTAGTACCCTGGGAGGTAGATTATAAATGATCAGGCCCTGGGAGACAGGGGTGCAAGGCAAGGTTTCGGCTTTCAGAGCCCCATTAATTTCTCCAGCACGCTTTTTTTAGCAATACTGATTCCTGCAATTCCGCTTTCTTACTAGATCCTTGATTCACTAGCATTTCTGGAGAATTATTTCTGTCTTCCTTTATGAAAACAAAACTAAAGTAGTTGATTAATTGCTTCACTGTTTCTTTGTTTTCTATTATAAATTCTCCTATTTCAGACTGTAAGGGACCTACAATTGTCTTCACCAATCTTTCTTTTCCCCATACATACAGAAGCTTTTCTTCCCCTCTTCATCAATATCTTAGTCCTCCTCTGCTGAATTCTAAAAACCTCCGAATCATCAGGCCTGCTACTTTTTCTTGTAGCTCCTCTTTGGATCTAATACTACCCTTAATTTATTTTGTCAGCCATTGTTGAGCTGCTTTTCCAGTTGTGTTTTTGCACCAGAAAGGAATGTACAGCTGTGGCGATGCATAAATTTGTTCCTTAAATATTAGCCATTGTTTATCTACTGTCATGCCTGATAATTAAGTTCCGCAATCTATTTTAGCCAACTCACATCAAATGCTTTCATAGTTTCCTTTGTTTAGGTTTAGAATCCTAGTTTCAGATTACACCACTTCACTTTCCATCCTCATGAATAATTCTATCATGTTATGGTCATTGTTCCATAAAGGAACTTGCACAACAAGACTATTAAATTAACCCTTTTTATTACATAATACCAAACCTAGGATAGCATGTTCTCTAGTTAGTTCCTTGACGTACTGATCTAAAAAACCATGTTGCTCACATTGCTGAAGTTTATCTGCTGCAGTAGTATTGCTAATTTAGTTTGCACAGTTAATATTTAGATTAAAGTCACCCATGATTGCTGTAGCACCCCTGTTACATGCATCTCTAACTTCCTGTTTACTCCATCCCCTACCTTAACATTACTGTTTGGAGGTCTATAGACAGCTCCAATATTGTTTTCTATCCATGTAGCTTCTTAGGCTCCATCCAAAATGATTCTACCACTAGATTTTCTCGACCATAACTTCTCTCAGTATTACACTGATTTCATTCTTAACGCACAATGCCTTCTCACCTCCTTTACTTCTTTGCACGTCTTTCCTAAATATTGAATACCCTTAGATATTTAGTTCCCGGTATTGGCGGCCTTGCAACCATGCCTCCATAATTGCTATCATTATTATACCCATGTACATCTATTTGCACCTTATCTATAAGGTAGATAATTTATCTACCTTAATGAGAAGGCTAAATGCATTCATATACAGTGCCTTTTGACTTGTCTTTTTAACCATTTTGAACTGTTTTTGTACTATGGCCCTATTTGCTGCTGGTCCCTGTTTCCTCTGCCTTCCACTTTTCCTTTCTATTTTTCTATTTTGCTTCCCTCTTGTGTTTCAGATTCCCATTCCCAGCCATTCCAGTTTAAATCCTCCCCTGCAGTACTAGTGAATACCTTGGGAAGGATATTGGTCCTGGGCTTGTTGGAGTGCAACCCATCCAGCTTACACAGGTCCCATCTTCCCCAGGCTTGGTCTCAATGCCTGAGGAATCTAAATCCCTCTGCCGCCCGCCCACCCCCGCCCCAACACACACACACACACACACACACACACACACACACACACACACACACACACACACACACACACACACACACACACACACACACACACACACACACCATCTTTCTAGGCATGCTTTTACCTGAGATTACTACTTTTGAGTCCTGCTTTTCAAATTATTTCCTAAATCTGTTTATTCTGCTCTCGGGATCACATCCCTCTTTTTAGCTATGTTGTTCATACCAATATGGAGAATGACCCCTGACTGTTCACTCTTCCCCTTCAGAATGTTCTGCAGTTACTCAGTGACACCCTTGACTCTGATACAAGGGAGTCAGTAAGCAGCCTGCTGTCATATCTGCAGCTACAGAAACATCTATCTGTTCCCCTTACAATAAAATCCTCTATCACTCTTGCTCTCCCACTCTCTTCCCCTTCCCTTCCCATTCCCCTCTCCCCTGCACTGCTGAGCCACTTGTGCTGTCACAGATATGGCTGTTACTGCATTCTCCCAAAAACCATCTGCTGTCAGCAATACCCAAAACAGAAATTATATTAGAGAGGGAGGTAGTCCTAGGGGACTCCTGCTCTACCTGCCTGGTGCTTTTAATTTATTTGTCAGTCATCCATTCCCTTTCTGCCAATGCAGTCTTTACCTGTAGTCTCACTGTATGTGGTATCCATGAAGAACTCAACCTTGTGGATGCTGCACAGTGACTCTAGCTGCAGCTCCAGCACATGAAAAAGAGATTTTGAATTGCTACAGCTGGAGCCACTTCCTGCACATATGGTGCCCTGGACTCTGGAAGTGTCCCTGACCTCCCACATAGCACAGGAAGATCATTCAGCATGACCAAGCTGCCCTGCCCCATGACTGAGCTTTAAATTATTCTCTAAACTTCTATTTCCTATATTTTAGACCAGATTAAGGAAAGTGAAATATTCACCTGGTTCTTCTTACCAAAGTCTTCAATCTGTTGAAAGTTAGAAAATAAAAAGAGCACCGCCTTGCATATTTGACAAACTCTCTCAGGAAGATATACTTCTACTTTCACAATTTGGGATTGTCCAGTTTGCTTCCTCAAGGTAGTTTCCTGAGGAAGAAAAGAATATGTAACAAGGCTACCTAACAGTTTCAGAATTGAGGATTGTGTTGTAATTGAAAATGTAATTGTGCAAGACAAGGACACAGGAAAAGGAGAAAATCATAACCTGGAGCTAAAAATTGGAGACTTTGGAAATAATTTTGAGTAAACCATTTCAGAAGATGGAGTTTGACTGCCTGTCAGAGGAGTTAAGGTCAGTTAACAAAAAAGAGGACAGGGATAAATAACCCAATTGGATGGGCCTGAACACATGTGAAGTTGAGAAAGCATGCAGAGAGACATGTTCTCTTTGACAAAGTCTGTGAGCAGTTCAGCTTTCTGAAAAGGATCACTTTGGTTTGACATTTCAGGACTGTGTTAATCAAAAGGACTGGTTGGACTCAGCAAAGGTAATTAAAAAGCAAATCCAAACTTGCTTGTGCCAGTTTGCATTCAATTTTTTACCCTCCAAGTCCTGTCCAGCTCTCTGAGGATGTTAGCAGAATTGATCTACAATAATGACAATGGAACCACGCTCAGATTCAGAACCAAAACAGTATTGAAAACAGAAGGAGGCCTCTGAAAAGAAAGAGGAAGCAGTTGAACAACAGCAATTTGTCAAAAAATGCAGGATGAGAGAACATGATTGCAAATGCTTTTAGCGATTTTAATAAAAGAAGGATTAAAATGTTCAGTGTTAGAACATAGAACATAGAACATAGAACATTACAGCGCAGAACAGGCCCTTCGGCCCACGATGTTGCGCCGACCAGTTAAAAAACAATGACCCTCTAACCTAAACCAAACCCTTTCCATCCATAAACCTATCCACGGATCTCTTAAATGCCCCCAAACTAGGCGCATCCACAACTGCAGCAGGCAGGGCATTCCAATCCCTCACCACCCTCTGGGTAAAGAACCTACCCCTGACATCTGTCCTATAACTACCACCCCTTAATTTAAAGCTATGCCCCCTCGTGCTAGCTTTCTCCATCCAAGGAAAAAGGCTTTCACTGTCCACCCTATCCAAACCTTTGATCATCTTATATGTTTCAATAAGGTCCCCTCGCAGCTGCCTTCTTTCTAATGAAAACAACCTCAAATCCCTCAGTCTCTCCTCATTGGACCTCCCCTCCATACCAGACAACATCCTGGAAAAGACAGACCGAATTAGACTATACTACTGTTATATTTGCATGTTTAGATGTAATAATATATAATTATCTTATAGAGAACTAGTAGTGTGAAAACTAGAGGTTTTGAAAAATGAAGTAATCTGTTCATATTGTTGGTTCGTTTTTTTAAGGGGGGAGATGTGATGGTGCTGTGTTATTAACCTATATTTTGTGTGTAAGGTGGAGTTGCTTTAAGAAAATGTTTTGTTACAACAGTCAATTTTTCTGGGAAACATGCAGCAGATGTTAAGGATGCAGCATAATAATTGATTTTAGCTAGGGATCTGTTATTTTATAGAGTTAATGGATCTTTGGTTTATTTAGGTTCTCCTGGGATTTTAGATTAAGTATACAGAGTCATATGAATTTTTAGTTAGGTTGATTGACAGGGAAAGAGTCATGTGATTAATGGGCAAAGCGAAACTTGCAGGAAAGCCCAATTTCACTGTCACTTTAAAAATACAAGCAGTTGCTGCCTGGGTGTAGAAGAAAGCAGTATCTCTCTCTATATACGTGTCTCTCTCTCCAAAGACTTTCTGAAAGTTCCAATCCCGGTAACTTAAGTCAAAGCAAGTATGCTTCTGCTTTGTTAACTAAATTTATAGAGGGGTGTAAGTCAATAAGGGAAATATCACTTAATTAGAACTCATAGTGATAGGTTCACAGTTAAGATTTGTATCTTGTCATGTTTAAGTATTATTCAATTATTAAAAGTTAAGCTAATTCATTTGTTCCAGTTAAACTGTCTTGTTAAATAAAGTTTATTTTGATAAAAACTTTCCAGTTTGTCAGTAGAATTACGCCTGGAGCGAAACATTTTATTCTCGCACTAATGCCAAAATAGAAAATTGTTGAGGCCTAGTCTGTCTTCATAATATATCTTGAGGTTTGTGATCTGGTACCCTAACAATAGTTAGTAACAGACTGTCATGCCTCCACCTCTGTTGAAATAAAGGCAAGCAGGCTTTGAAAATATCTGTGGGACCAAATTCTGGGATTCCTGCCCCCATCTCTGTGGTTGGTTATGTTTAGAACAAGGAATGAGTATGTGGACAGTAAACCCACAAGCAACGTTCCCAACCTTGCCAAATTTCATTGTTGACATTTTAGAGCCTCCTCCCCTCCCCATGCCCTCCCCTGCCAGGCTGACTCATTTTTTTAAGGCAATGTGGTGCAAGGCATTTCAGAAAAGTTATGAGCCACAGGGGAATCCGATACTGGAGTTAGAAAAATTATACAATCCCTACAGTGCAGAAGGAAGCCACTTGGCCCATTGAGCATACACTGACGACAATCACACCCGGCCTATCCCCGTAACCCCACGCATTTACCCTGTTAATCCCCCGACATTAAGGGGCAATTTATCATGGTCAATCCACCTAACCTGCAGATCTTTGGACTATTGGAGGAGTTCAACAATTGTACAGAGTCGCATGAACAGTGCATAGGGAGTTGGTAAAAGACAGGTGGATTAAATGCCGCCAATTTTACAGATGAATGCCTCAGTGTCTTAGTTCAGGAGTCTGTCAGGTGACACATTCTGTTGCCCAGGGATGGCAAGAGAAGCTGCCACACCTAAGAAAGAAGGCTTTGTCAGATCCACTGTCCTAGTCAGTGGCTTCAGTTCTGCAAAAGAGTCAATGATCTTCTGCAGATGGCAAGGGTAAGTGCAGAGATGGCATAAACCTGTGTGGAGAAGTATAGTCAGGTGTTCATTCCGCTGAGCACTCAGGGGTCTGTACGAATGCCAAATAGAATTAATGCCTACCCTACCAAGGCTGGAATGCCAGCACAACATTGCATTGGAGGGCAAGGTGTGCTCACAGTGAAATGACTTGCTTATTGCCAGGTGGAGGAAGGGGCCACCTGGAATGAACCTTAAGGAAAATGGAACACTACTGAGGCTGTCTATTGTTCCCTGTCAGGAGAAGGTGAGTCACAATGAAGCAGAGCACAACCAAACTGGTGGGGGATCCCAAACCTTTTTGTGCTCACAGTGACTAAAATTATACTCCCAAGCTGGGTGCCACTGGCCAGCTTGCTCCTCTGGTCTTGGCGAGTCAGGGGTTTGAGATGAAGGTGAAAGTATAGGTCCCAGATGTGTGCATCATGGGTATGGGAAACACCCCAGGTTTCACTTATCAGAAAATGAGCTGCCACAGCTAGAGTGCCCATTGAACCCCAATATAGATGGCACCCTGCAGCATATCTCCATTGTCTCATTAGGCTACTTAGTAATGTGTAGTGATGATGGTGATTGAATTTACTAATGTTATGCCTTCTTTCTGCAGGTAGACCATCCACAGGAGCTGCAGGTGACCTTGAGGACCCCTGTTAAGCAGCCAGGAAGACATTGCTTCTGCACTTGTGTCACACTATCTCTTGAAACCAGGCATCAGTGCAGATACTCACAGGTTGGTGGGCATAAGATTGTTACTTCCACAGTTAGTACATAGTGTTGAGGGGACATCACATTCACCTGAGGAGCTGGCAAAGTCAACGAAGTCCCAGAGCACCAACAGTGGGAATACAGCTGGAGACCAGGACCATGCTGAGCTCAAGGCAGATGACAGGCCTCAGGATATTTCCATCAGGTAGCAGATGCTGGATAACAGTGGGACTTTGAGTGGGAGTTAGCAGAAGATAAAAGGCTGTTTTCACTGTTAGCTAGCAGGCAAAACACGGCTGAGAAGACATTCTCTAGTCAAATAGAGTGGATCTGCAGACATTTAATGACCCTGGTAGAATAGTCCTAGTGTTACTGGAGATAAGTTCAGGATTTCCTAAAAGACTGAGGGAAAGGATCTTTGATGGGCATTGCATATTGCAATTCAGCAAAATTTTCATTTTGCAGTTTCTAGCTCACCTCTTGACTTTCCAATGCCAGTTGTCCTCCAAGTTTCAAGTTAGGAGTATGAGAAAATACTCTCCACTTGCCTGTATGAATGCAGCTCCAATAATACTGAAGAAGGTTGAGACCATACAGGTTAAAGTAGCCAACTTGATCAGCACCCCATCTACCGTGATAAACATTCATTTCCTCCAACACCAGTGCAATGTGTGTACCATTTACAAGATGCACCGCAGCAGTTCATCAAGCCTCCTTTGTCAACATCTTAAAACCGATGACCTCTACCACCTAAATGAACAAGCGCAGCAGGTGCATTGAAACTCACCATCTGCAAGTTCTCCTTCAAGGCACACACAAGTCCTAAACTTGGAAGTACATTGCCATATTGTCACTGGGTCAAAATTGTGTAACCCTGCTTCCTAAGACCACTGAGTGCAACTACACCACGTGGACCACAGTGGTTTAAGAAGGCAGTTCACCACCAACTCCCCACAGATTGTTAGGGATGGGCAATAAATTCTGATTGTGCCAGCAATTCCCACATCCCATGAATGAATAAAAATTATGGCTGCACCTGCAATGGTGGGCATCTGCTGGTTGCATGCAGATTTGAAACTATGCTCTAGCCCCACAAACACAGGAAATCACAATTCTGATGCAACCACCAGGATTGCAGCTTTGGTTTACATGGCCAATGTAACTAAAAATCCTGGTAAAAGCTAAAAGTAAAATCAAAGGATTGTTGCAGGGTTTTAAAAAATTGAATACGTGTGTTTGGAAAATATTTAACATTTTTGTCCACATGTTAACACCTATCAGAGCCAACTATGTTACACATCAGTCAATATCTTCCCTCCAATCTGATTTAAAGGTCAGGTATTTTATGGCCATGTTGTAGCATGGACTACATTTATGCTTTCTTCAAGTTTTCACAGGCTCTGCTTCTGTTGGTTGGTGGAAATCAAAAACATTTATTTCACTACATGTTGCAATTGATTTAGGGTATTATTTGGAGTGTAGATAAGGAGGGGAGAGTAACTGGATGAAAAGATACAGCTGAACACTAACTCCATCCCTTATTACCGCAAGTCATTTTGAGAACTTATTTTTCTATCATCTGATTGGATAAGCAGGCCTGTCTCCAGAAATCAGAATAATCCGATGTGATTCCCTTCCCCCAGCATTGCCATCATCGTAAATCCGCAGCCATTTAAAGATTAAATCTGGTTGGATTATACACCAGCTGTGATGTTACACCATTTTGCTCTCATTTATTCAGATGAATCTGCAGCACACACACTCTTTTTATAGTGGGTGTCGAACACCAAAGACCATACTTTGGCAGGGATCAAAAATTTAATTCTGACTACTTCCCCATTTCTCTACATTCTTGTAGTGGAGAAGAATGTATACTCTTTGGATTGTATGTTGTTTGCATACATACAGATGATCTTTCTTCTGAGCTTTTCAAAATGCTCATGACTGACTTTCAGAGACAGGGGCATTCTCATTGTTCATGACAGTAAATGGAAACAAGATGCAGCAATCAGCATTTAGTGTTTTTTTAGTATAGGAGCAATCTTCATTGGGAAGATAGTACGATTTAAGACCATCATGTGAACAACCTTTCTGCAACTTCCTGTTAGATCGAGGTGGCTTGTTCTATGTTCATATTGTTCTATTTACTTTAATTTGATGGAAAAGAGAATGCTACCACACCTCAGATGGTGCTTCGGGAACTGTTTAAGACTGTACTTTACTTTGTGGATCATCTTATCCAGCTGCTGTCTCCCTTATTCGGTTAAAGCCCAAAGCAGGATCCCAACTGAAACGTAAGCACCCTGTTTCATTGTATTATAGATTGACTGAAAATTGATTTATTTATATTAAGGGGACACTAAATTAGATTCCTTAGTGTTCAATTTCATATTTCTTTTATATTTTGTTTTTCTAAAGTAATATTAATAGTCACGTTGAATTTAACACAATGATGATATTGATCTTTTCCACCTATCTAAAATTTGAGAAAACCTCTTGCCAATGATTAATTGTCTTATTCATAAATAACTGTTAAATGGTATGCATTTCTTTCAAATGTACATTTGCTAGAAGAACACAATATTAAACATAAGTTGACTGTTTAAAAAAAGTTTTTGAAATTCTTCTGCATAGCTATTGCAGATATTCTCTAACTTAATTAGTGTTAGAATGCAAATATACTTAATATCCTCTTTTTGTTATTAGTGTGCAACTGTGGGCTTCTGGATTTGGTGGGGAACTGAATTCGCTTGTAACAAAGTACTCAGGCTCCTTATTGTTACAGAAGGTCAGTAAGCAGAATCAAGTGTTTAAAAAGTTTTAAGTAAGACATGAAACAAGATTTCGAGCAGCAGATATGGGCAAGGCCAGCGATTATGGAGGTTTTATGGAAAAATGGATGATATCACAAAAAATAATTCCTAAACACTTGTAAAAATCCTGGAATCCTCTGTAATAAAAACAGTGTTTAATGTATTCAATCATATTAAACCAGAGGCCTTAATAATTAATGGAGGAAATATTGAGTTATGATGCTCACAAAATTGTATGTTCATGAATTTGACTTTTTCGGCAATTACCTTATGTTTTCAATTCATATAGATGATGAAGTCGTTGATAAATTCTTTCATCATTGAACTGAGCGTTCAGCAAGTAAACCAGCTAGGTTGGTGTCAATTCAACTATGATGTTAAGTCAGATCTTGATTTTCAGAAATGGCATTGTTTATGTTAAAGAAGTCAGCTTCAACTGAAAATACTAACGTGCATGCGACTTAGAAGCAGGAGTAGGCTCTTCAGGTGCTTGAGCCTTTTCTGTCATTCAGTGGAAACATAGCTGATCTGATTGTAACCTCAACCCCATATTCCTGCCAAACTCCAATAACCTTTCACTCCCTTGGTAATCACCAATTATCTAGCTCTAAAACATTCAAAGTCTCCCCTTCTACTGCCTTTTGAGGAAGAAAGTTCCAGAGACTCATGACTCTCTGAGAGAAAAAGATTCTCCTAATCTCCATCTTTAATACTCCTGGCTATGTTCTCAACATCTCTAATGTCCACTGTCTGCGAAAGGTGCTGCAACAACTGTGTTAGTGTTGAAAGTACAGATCACTTTTCCTGATAGAGAAATATTGGATCTGTAGCTAGGCAATAAAAACAAATGCCTTTGCTTAGAAGTTGATGAAATTAAATCATTGTCTTAAAGTACAGATGAGAGTTTTGCTGCTCAATCCTTCGATGTAGCTGATGTTGGAAAGTGCTTGGCAGAGATATTAGTCATGATATGAACAGTTATACAGCAAGTAGGATTTGTCTACTGTTGTTCAAACTGACTCATGACTCTAGGGCAATTCCCAAAGCAGCTGATTTTTGTTTTAATCTATGTGGGAATGTCTGTCAAAAGTTTCCAAGTTAATAGAGTCATAAAGCTATACAGCACGGAACCAGGCTGTTCGGCCCAACTGATCCATGCCAAACATGGTGCCCTCCCAGCTAGTCCCAACTGCCTGTGTTTGGCCCATATCTCTCTAATCTTTTCCCATCCATGTACTTATCCAAATGCTTTTTACATGTTGCTATTGAACCTGTCTCAACCACTTTCTCTGGCAGCTCATTCATATATGTACCACCCTCTGCATGAAGAACTTGCTCTTCAGGTTCCTCTTAAATATTTCCCCTCTCACCTTAAACCTATGCCCTCTTGTTTCCAATTGCCCTGTCCTGGGAAAAAAGACAATGTGTGTTCATCCTATCTATGCCCCTCGTGATTTTATACACCTCAATAAGCTTGCCCCACATTCTCCTACATTTCAAGGAATGAAGCCTGACTCTAGCCAGTTGCTCCCTATAATTCAGGCCCATTAGTCCTGGCAACAGCCTCAGAAAACTTCTTTGCTCTCTTTCCAGTTTATAAATGTTTTTCCTATAACAGGGTGACAAAATGAGTGACTCCTGACATTTAAATAGGGAAATATATTGCAAAAAAGGATTTAAATTGATTCTGAGACTAGGGGCCTGAATCTTAATAAAGGAAACTATGATGGCTTGAGGCGTGAGTTGGCTATGATAGATTGGGAAACGTTACTTAAAGTGATGATGGTAGATAGGCAATGGCAAACATTCAAAGAGCACATGGGTGAAGTACAACAATTGTTTATTCCTCCCTGGTGCAGAAGTAAAACTGGAAAGGTGGTCACACCATGGTGAGGCCTTACCTGGAATGTTGTTTGCAGGTTGGTGTCCTTATCTGAGGAAGGATAGTCTTGTTATTGAAAGAGTGCAAAAATGGTTTACCGTATTGATTCCTCGGGTGGTGAGACTGATTTTGTATGAGGAGAGATTGAGTAGGTTAGGGTTATATTTCCTGAAGTTTCGAAGATTGAGGAGAAATTTCATTGAAACCAATAAAATTCTTACAGGATTAGATAGGGTAAATGCAGGAAGGGTGTTGGGGGTGTCCAGTACCAGGGGTCATAATCTAAGGATACAGAATAAACCTTTTAGGACTGAGATGAGAAGCCATTTCTTTACCCAGAGAGTGGTGAGCCTACAGAATTTGTTACCACAGAAAGTAGTTGAGACCAAAACACTATGCTTTCAAGAAGGAGTTAAATATAGCTTTTGGGGCGAAGGCAGAATCAGGGGCCAGTGAGTTCGATGATCAGCCATGATCACAATGAATGGTGAGCAGGCTCAAAGGGCCAATGGCCTACTCCTGCTCCGATTTTCTGTTTCTAAGGCATAAGAATGTCAATTGTTGTTGCTTTAATTTATTGAATTTGTTATTTCCTTGTAAACTCATCTAATGTTAACAGCAGAGAGACAAAAGTTGGTTGTGGTCGGAGAGATATTTTTCATTTATGATTTGTGCCAGTAAAGAACTCTTAGTTTACTCTTGATTGTTGTTCTTTGACTAACTTGATACTTTATTTTGGTTTACATTGAGAAAAGCAGAGATGTTGCATAAGGAATTATGGCCAATGCTGCCATATTTCTGTCAAAATCTTTGGAAGAAAAGTATGATTTATGTTCCATGAAAGTTATGCAATATAGCATTTAATCTTTTTTATTTTGAGTCTTTGTATTTATGGCTACTATCAAAGCAGCTCTGTTTTCATTCTGCTATGATAGGTGCATTTCGGAATGGTATCTTTCACAAATTCTAAAACTAGTGAACGTTACACTGACTGGATAGCAGATTTGATCGTGACTTAAGCTATTTTCATCAATGTTGATGTAATTTCAAAGAAAAAGTGTAATAATGATGCCTCCACATCATAGACAAATTTCAGGAGAACAAATTGACTTATGCACTGGCTTACAGACTTTGTAAAATAGTATCATTTTCCAGATGGCTCTTTCAAGACTTAGGTATCTGTTATAAGCTAGATAGAAAAAAGAAAGACTTATATTTATATAGCACCTTAAATGACCTCTGGGCATCCAAAGTGTTTTGCAGCCAATTAAGTACCATTGAAGTGTAACCACTGTTGTAATACAGAAAAAGCAGCTGACAGTTTGTTCACAATAGGCTCCCACAAAAATCAATGTGATAATGGCAAGATGATCTATTTTTGGTTATGTTGACTGGGGAGTAAGCCAAAGTATTGGTATAGTGCCCCTGCTCTTTCATGAAGAAAAGACGGATCTTCAGTTTAACACCTCAAACAAAATTGGCACCTCCAACCCTATAGCACCCTTCAGTACTCCATTGGGCTGTTAGTTGTTTGTATGCCAGTTTCTGAGTCAGAAGCTAGAGAGCTACTTAACTGAGCCATAACCAACAACAAGGTAGTAATTCATAAAATCGTAGAATCCCTACAGTACAGAAGGAGGTCATTCAGCCCATCATACCTGCACCAACAGTAATTCCCTCCCTCCCATAACCCCACATATTTATCCTGCTAATCCCCCCAAACTAAGGGACAATTTAGCATGGCAAATCAACCTAACCCACATATCTTTGGACTGTGGGAGGAAACCAGAGCACTCAGAGGAAACCCACACAGACAGTGACCCAAGCTGGGAATCGAACCTGGGTCTCTGCTAACCACTGTGCCACCAAGTCACCCCTTTCACATGTCTGGAGATGAAATAGGTACAACAGACTTTTCTCTGCCCCAAATGCAAACATCATTGCAGCGAGCATTCCTAACAAAGGCAAACCAGTGAGTGTTCTGTAATCATGTAAACAGCTCTTTATATTGGGTCTTATATTTTAACGGCACTGGAAGATGTACTTACCTCCATACTAAGAGTATTTTCTCCTCTTGTCTTGCCAATGTGCCAGAACTGCTTGACATCGAAGGAGCAGAAAATGCTTTCCAGATCAAAAATCCAGAATGGATTGCATTTGTAAATATCGAAAGAGATTATGGAAGAGATAGCAGAGGCGTTATTTTGTATATTAAAAAATCATTCAAAAAAGGAATGAGAGGGCTGAAGAACAGCTGTTGTATTTTCTACATTTAAAAAGGGAAATGGAACAATTCTGAGAACTTTAAACCAGTTACTTTAAGGTCAGTGGTACGAAAGACAATGGAATCTTTACTCAAGCGGAGGGGTGTGGGGGAGCTGGGAGTTGCTGCATTGTGAGATTCTGATTGTGGAGTAGGAGATCCCATTGAAGATCACAAGAGATCCTACTTGTGGGGACGCAGTCTGATGGTGGATCCCAGTTGTGGGGCTGAAGATCTGTTTGAGGGAGCAGATGGTAGTTGGAGATAGGTGAGGGGTGGTGATGCATACTTGTTCAATTTGGAAAAATCACTATTGTTCTTCCCAACTAATGCTGCAAAGGCATTTACCTCATAGATCCAACACTTGTCTTCTTTCTTTTGCTGAGTTTCAACTTCAGAATCTGTGGTTGAAAATAGAATCACTGTTAAAATAGAGGCAAATATCCCATTATAATATTTAAATGACAACTTATTTGCAGCACCTCTTCATCTTGCCCCTGTCAAACCAAAAGTGTGGAGGTATGAGGTGAGTTTGTTTCTGGTTCCAAATTGTTTGCAAATTAACTTCTGTTCCCCAATCATTTTTTTGTGAGTTAAGAATCAATCTGTGGACTACATGTAACTCTCCATGTAGAACTATATACCACAATAATAAATCCTTGTTTCTATTATACTGTCTGACTGCCAGAATTACATTTTGCTCAGTATAACTGGAATATTCAAAATGAACACACAAACCAGCTACTCTTTTAGAGTCTTTCTAGTTAGATGGTCAGACTTTGATTTAGCAAAAGGAGTAAATTTTACAATTCCTAGTCCACCACTAAATTTGAAGATATTACATATAGTTCCTTCTTCTGAATTATTAATATACATTGGGGTCTGAGCATTGGCTGCTGTGGTACTCCACTAGTTACTGCCTGACACTGAGAAAAAGACCCATTTATTCTCTTTACTCTGTTTATATTTTTGTTTCCTTTCTGTCAACCAGTTTTCTGTATATCTCAATACACTGCGAGGGCCTCCTGTCTGCACCAAGAGCAGCCTGGAAGGAGGCAACCGCTGCTCTTACCCTTTCAGGGAAACATTGTCTTTCCCTGCTCATCTGAGGAGTTTGAGTACCTGACAATGATCCCAGGTATTCCACTACCACCTATCCCCACCCAGCAATTGCTCCGCAGGGCTCATTGAAGATGCAACAGTATGCAGCTCTTTGAAATTCCTGGCATCCAGGAGGGCCACCACATTCTGAATGGAGGATGCCATGCATACATATGCTCAAGACATATATGGCTTAATACCTCCATTCTTTCTCTTTCTCATGCATTGTGCAATCTCTTCTGTAAATTTATAACACTGTTACTGACCCATCATACATTTGCACACCAACTACGTTGGGGCAAACTAATAGTTCATCATGGCACAACAGAGATGCTTCCTGTATGTAGCCATTAGGTACCGGCAATCCAGGGATCAGGTTTAACTGACCAATATCCTCCACAGTGAGAGACTATCATGACCCTAGCTGATGTTACGACTGGACATGTCAGATTTCAGAGGGGAGCCTGGTTTGATGCAGGAAAATTACTGAACAAATTCACAGGAGTCCACTGATAAATTTTTCACACAGAGAATAAAACATTTACTGAACAAGAAAAAAATTAATATATTACATTAGACTCAAAGATTAGAAAGATCTTAATACAAATGCCAGAAAATGATTCAAATATTCACTGTTCTCTCACCCAGGTATATCTTTTCAGACACATTCAAATTTGGAAGGATATCTTATCTTCTAATAGAACCATAGAAAATTACAGCTCAGAAACAGGCCTTTTGGCCCTCCTTGTTTGTGCCGAACCATTTTTTTTGCCTAGTCCCACTGATCTGCACTTGAACCATATCCCTCCACACCCTTCTCATCCATGAATCTGTTCAAGTTTTTCTTAAATGTTAAAAGTCACCCCTCATTTACCGCTTTATTCAGCAGCTGATTCCACACTCCCACCACTCTCTGCGTGAAGAAGCCCCCTCTAATATTCCCTTTAAACTTCTCTCCTTTCACTCTGAACCCATGCCCTCTAGTTGTTTTCTCCCCTAGCCTCAGTGGAAAAAGCCTGCTTGCATTCACTCTATCTATACCCTTCAAAATCTTATACACCTCTATCAAGTCTCCCCTCATTCTTTTACACTCCAGGGAATAAAGTCCTAACCTATTCAATCTCTCTCTGTAACTCAGCTTCTCAAGCCCCAGAAACATCCCTGTGAAACTTCTCTGCACTCTTTCAACCTTATTTACATCCTTCCTGTAACTAGCTGACCAAAACTGTACACAATACTCTAAATTCGGCCTCGCCAATGCCTTACCATAACACTCCAACTTTTATACTCGATACTCTGATTTATAAAGGCCAAAGTACCAAAAGCACTCATTTTTTATACCCTATCCACCTGTGACGTCACTTTTAGGGAATTCTGTACTTGTATTCCCAGATTCCTCTGTTCAACTGCACTCTTCAGAGTCCTACCATTTAGCCTGTATGTGCTACTTTGGTTTGTCCTTCCAAAGTGCAATACCTCACACTTGTCTGTGTTAAATTCTATTTGCCATTTTTCAGCCCATTTTTCTAGTTGGCCCAAGTCCCTCTGAAAGCTTTGAAATCCTTCCTCACTGTCCACTACACTTCCAATCTTTGTATCATCAGCAAGTTTACTGATCCAATTTACCACAGTATCATCATGATCATTGATATAGATGACAAACAACAATGGACCCAACACTGATCCCTGCAGCACTCCACTAGTCACAGGCCTCCACTCAGAGAAGCAATCCTCCACAACCATTCTCTGGCTTCTTCCATTGAGGTAGTGACTAATCCAATTTACAACCTCCCCATCTCTACCTAGCGACTGAACCTTCCTAACTAACCTCCCATGAGGGACCTTGTCAAAGGCCTTGCTGAAATCCAGGTAGACAACATCCACCGCCTTCCCTTCATCCACTTTCCTGGTGACCTCCTCGAAAAACTCTAATAGATTGGTCAAACATGACCTACCAAGCACAAAGCCATGTTGACTCTCCCTAATAAGTCCCTGTCTATCCAAATATTTGTAGATCCTATCCCTTATCACACATTCCAATAACGTGCCAACCACTGACGTCAAGCTTACTGGCCTGTAATTTCCCGGATTTCTTTTGGAACCTTTTTTAAACAACAGAACAACATGAGCCACCCTCCAAACATCCAGCACCTCCCCCGTGAATATTGACATTTTAAATATGTCTGCCAGGGCCCCTGCAAGTTCAACACTAGCCTCCCTCAAGGTTTGTGGGAATACCCTGTCTGGTCCTGGGGATTTATCCACTCTGATTTGCCTCAAGACAGCCAGTACCACCACCTCTTTAATCTGTAAAGGTTTCATGACCTCCCTATCAGTTTGCCCAATTTCCGTAAACTCCGTGCCCATTTCCTCAGTAAATACGGATGCAAAAAACCCATTTAGTATCTCCCCCATCTCTTTTGGTTCCATACACAGTCTACGACTCTGGTCTTCAAGAGGACCAATTTTATCCCTCACTATCCTTTTGTGCCTAAGATACCTAATATTCAAGATAAGTAAGGGATACTTGAACTAATTGGCAGATTGTACCCAGAAACACTGGGTGGGATTTTCCACTCCACATGTGGTGTTTTGCAGAGGGAGCCAGCCATTGGCTATTGGTAGGATATTCCAGCCCTTCCACTGTCAATGGGTTTCCCATTGTTTGCACCCTCTGCCATGGCAGGGGCTCATCACTGGTGAGACTGGCTGAGAAATCCTGCCTACTGCACTCCGAAGTAAGTGACAGATATGACCAAAGCAGAATCTACAGAATGTATTGTCTTGCTGAAACTCTGTCTCATAACATTTTTCAAACTTCACATTTGAAGAACTCATCTTAGAATTCTCTCCAAACGTTGTTCCAACTCAGGTGGGTTCAACAGATTTCAACAGCCTCCAGGCTTTCAGTCTTGCCTTTCAAGATTCCTTTCGCTTGAATCTTCAAGAACATTCCTGCTTCACCTTAAAGCACAGTTCAGCCAAGTAGAATGCCATTGCTCTAAAAAGATAGCCTTGCTCTTGTGGTCTGCAACCTCCAGCAGCCCTCTGGGGTCTTCTGGGTTTCTCTTGAACCTGCTTTGTTTCAAGTCTGTTCCTTGGAGCTCTTCAATTTGGAGTCTTTTTTGCTTCTCCCCTCGTTTTTCTTGTCTCCATGAGATCTAACCCAGATATTTGTCTTTGTCCCTTCCTGGGATTTGCTTCTGGGTCCTCTTTGTGTTCACTCCATGATTTAGGACCTCATTCTGGATTTGGGGCCTTAGCTCTGCTCTTCTACTTGAGGCACCTTGAATGGTGCTCCAGTTCAGGTTACCTGACCTGCAGTTTCACACATTTTTACTTCTCCTTTTCCATTTGCGCTTGTGCTGAGGGCTGGTTCCCGGCCTAATGATGGTGAAATCAATGAACTGCGCATATACGGTGATCTTCCAGCCAACATGTGCACAGGAGGCCCAAAAAGTGCAAATAAAAATCTCAAATTGCGCACGTGCAGCCATTTCTAATCAGACGCAAGTGCAGAAGTCCTGAGGCCTGCCAGGAATTGTAGTTCCCAAACTATGTCTACAAAACAAGGTAAGCATTTGTGTTTTTTAATTTGTTGTCTTCTACATTGTCGACTGACTCATAGTCATTCTTTTTCATATTTAAGGCTGCAAGCTTAAAGTTATGCACCACACCTTGCAAGAACAGGTTGGGTGATTGAAATATAAGCAAAATACTGCAGATGCTGGAAATCTGAAAAAAATAACTGAAAATACTCATAAAGCTCAGCACGTTTGGCAGCATCAGACAACTGTTAATGTTTCAATTCCATAGACTCTTCTTCAGAGTTGAAGAGGTACAAATGTGATGGGTTTTATGTTGTTGAAAGAGGGGTGTGTGGTGGGTGCTGCAAAATAGGAGGTCAGGCATAGGCTAGAGATCAGGAGAGATTAATAACAGCGATATATGGACACAAGACAAAGGGAGTGTTAATAATTGTGTTAAAAAATTAAAGCAAGTGTTAATAGTGGCAGGTCAACCATGTCAGAAAGCAAGAGATTGTTTCGTATATCTCAACAAAGCATGTTAGGGTAGGCATGGGATTTTGCACCTGAAGAGAAGTCAAGTCCCATTTCAAACAGAGACACGCAAAAGAAAAGAATGATAGAAAATGCAAAAAGCTATCCCAATCTCCTGGGTTTGTGAGGATAATGGAGACTGTTTCAAACATATCACCAGATATCCAAATACATTCACTTCCTGTTGATTAATAAAAGGTTCTAAGCTGAATGCAAAATATGGCTATTTTCCCTCCTGGCAATATACAGGGAAAATGATTTGAAAACTGGCTGTGTCCAGTGAGAAACAGAAGAACAAAGAAGCAAGAAGGACCTCTCTCTCTTGTTGGAGGAATGTTGTCCGACAGGCACAAGCAGGAAGAAACAGGACCGCCTCTTCAGTTAATTCTCACCCAGTCATAACATTTAATACTATCATTACCTTTCTAATTGCCTTATGTCCATGACACCTTTGTCATTTAGTCCCTCCTGATTGCCAACCTATCCCTGACCTTTTGTTTTGCTGTACTTGATCCACCATCACCACCTGCCCCACTGCTGCTTTTCAACAGCATAAAACCCATCATGTTAGCTCTTTAGCTCTGAAGAAGAGTCATACAGCCTGGAATCATGAACTCTGCTTCTCACTTCACAGGTGCTGCTGAACCAGCTGACTTTATCCTGCATTTTCTGTTTTGCATCAGGTCATTTATCCTCTTTCAACACTGCAGTGGGACTGTCCCATATCTTCTCACTTCTTCAATCATACCTTTGTCATCTGGTGGCCTTGTCTCCTACTCCAGAGAGGCATTGGTGAGCCTGGGCATCATTCTTACTCTGACTTCTGCCCTTTTCCAATTGCTCCACTTGCCCAAGGTTGCCTTTGGTTTCCTCTGGAGTTGCTGTCTTTAAAACATTTGAATCCTTTTCAAGATGTTACAAGCCTCTCCTGAAACAATTCTTCTCCCTGCACATGACTCGTAACAGACTGGCTCTGGAATTTGCCAGCCATTAATTGGTGAGCCCTAATATTATTGCTCTTTCATAGTCCCTACCTCCAGCCTAGGTGGATATGGAACCAGCTTTACATCCTGGCATCAGGACTTTTTTACTGTCTGTAAATCCCAGCTGGAGGCTGAATTCACTCCAATTTCATAAAGATGCATTCAAAATACACCAAAGAAAGCATTGCTGACATGATTAGTTGGGTAGCCAGTCAGTTACAATTGAGGCTAAGGAAATACTAGTGAAATTGGCTGGACCTCATATCAGTAATATCCTCAGTAACATATTACTGGCTGATTTTCTTCCCAAGTTAAAATCAGGATTTATTTTATTGAACAAAGTATTTATTTCTCTCCTTATTTAAGTCAAAGCTGCTCGACAGAAAGCTAACAATTTAATTTGTGTCCAGAAGTTTAATGTCATTTTCTTTGTAGGGAAGAAATGAGTCTTTAGGGTGAATCTCTGAAACTAAATGCTAAGATTAGTAATGATCTTATGTTGTTTATAAACAGTATTAGTGTAATAGTATAATCAATAACATTGTAGTTATTGTTAATCCTTCATGCCTGACTATTATCAGGTCAGCTTTAGCAAGTACTGTCCTGTCAGTGTTCATTATATTACTTACCCAAAAATTTAAGAGAATATATCTGAATAATAATTTAATCTTACAGATTAGGTTATTGTTTCATTAAATTAATTTGTGCTGTCATTATTTGAGATCTCTTCTTTATCCCTCAATTAGATTATTCATAGATTCTATGTAAATGAGATGCAGATCCTCAATTATATTCTAATCTGTAACTCACTTCCTGGTAATTATTATTCTATGAAGAAAAGAATGTGGATTCACACCTGGATTCAAAATAACAACAACAGATTTATCCCAGGAGATGTTCCCTGCAATGCACAGAGTACAAACTGAAATTAAAAGGTCAGCTATTGGAAATGCCCTAATGACATTACCATCAAATCATGTGATCAGCCCTTAAAGTAAACATGCAATCCTTTTAAATAGAAACATGCCTCTCCTATAGTTTTATGGACATGACAACACATAACTACAATGTTAGGTACAGTACTATGCATCATTGATCATGATACACAATCAGTGATCAAGAGAATATCCATTCCTCTTTGGTTGTATATGACATTCTGGAATTTGGCTGTACTTGGCCATGAAAGTATACTTGGAAATTCAGTAGACACTTCTTCTCTTGGAACTAATTCTGCATCATTGTCATGAGGTATAGTAGCACAGACACAATCATTGGGCAACTCAGATTCAACTAAGTTTTTTGTAGTAGAATTCACAACACTAGGAACTAAAAAAAGTTGGTACTTCTGGAGCTGATTCTGAGAAATCATTTTGAGATGACGACAATTGATCAACATGGCATTGCCAAATTCGTTAGTCAGTTAGAGAACTATGTAAGAAATTGGACCTGTTTTCACTAAAGCTATAGCTGTTACCCTTTTCTCACTTGTGGCATAATTATGCACTAACACTCAATTTCCTTGTTGAAATAAATGCTGTTTTGCCCTCACTTCTCATCTAGCAACTTGAAATTGTTGTTGACACTCTACTGTCTCTGAGGTTGCTGGAGGTAATAACAAATCATACATAGTTCCCAACCTTCTCTTTGAGTACTATTGCAGGTGAACTATGGGTAATCACATGAGGAGTGTTTCTATGAGGTGCCAAAAACTATTCACATGGCATGATTGTTAGGGTTTAGATCAGAAACTCCAAAGTGTTCTATGGAGCCCAGCTGGGTCATAAGTTTTGCATCTTGAATTTGGCTAGGATAAGCATGAGATGTTTCACTTCAGGCATGATTCAAGTAATCCATGAGGGAACTTTAATCAAAATACATTTAAAATATAGTTAACTTGTATAGTTAGAAAATTAGCAAGAATTTTTATCAATTACAAACAAGAAACAAGCAAACATGATAATATATAATCCTGAATAAAGATATCTACAATGTTCCAATCAACCCAAACACATAGACAAAAAATCTCTTTTATCAGGTTTAACACAGCACAGTCTAATGCTCACATGAACAAAGAACAAAGAACAATACAGCACAGGAACAGACCCTTCGGCCCTCCAAGCCTGCGCCGCTCATGCGCCCAACTAGACCGTTGTTTGTATCCCTGTATTCCCAGTCTGTTCATGTGGCTATCTAGATAAATCTTAAATGATCCCAGCGTGCCCACTTCAACCACCTTGCTTGGCAGTGCATTCCAGGCCCCCACCACCCCCTGTGTAAAATATGTCTCCCTGACATCTGCGTTGAACCCCCTCACTTTGAACTTGTAACCCCTTGTGTTCGTTACCTCCGACCTGGAAAAAACTTCCCACTGTTCACTCTATCTATGCCCTTCATAATTTTATACACCTCTATTAGGTCGTCCCTCACCCTCCGTCTTTCCAGGAAGAACAACTCCAGTTGTGATATTTGAAATTGAATCCCTTGGTTGGAGAATTGAAAACTCTCAGCCTTCATACATTCAGAACAGGTTGAAATCAGAACAATTTCCCAGAACATCAGGATTTTAGGCAAACAACCAACAGGAGATTCTTTCCTTCAGGAAGGCAAATCTTTGCTTTAAGATCACCAGCAGAATTTCAAAAAAAACTGGGAGGGAGAGACTTCTATTCAGCTTGCTATTCCTGTTAAAACCCAACTGCAGCTCAGAACTGAAAATGAAACCTTAAACTCACTGGGGAAAAAAACACATGCCTGTCCTTCTAACAATGCAGGATTGTAAAACTAATCCCAGAGTAAACACCAACAACCCCATTTAAACCACTTAAGTAGCAATAAAATGACTCTTTGTAGTCAGCTCAACAACATAAACACAGCTCACAGTCTTAGCTATGTCATTACCTAGAAGGTGTTGTAAGTCTGTTTTGGCATTGACCAATCTGTTGACAGAACTCCAGTGAAGCTTTATCTTGTCCAACCATGATCTCCCAAATAGAGCTGGGAAATTACCACAGACCACGTGGAAAGGCAACTCTGCTGATTGTCCACGCATACATTGACCATGATGTTATCTTTTAATTAAACTATCTCCTGGACTGTGCTAGGTTCTGAAGTTAGTCCATAGGGCATTCTGTGGTACTGCAACAATCCTTTGTAAGGAACAAAAGTTGTAAGATATTGGCTTTGCTCTGCTGATGGTATGTGAAGATAGCTCTGTCATGTGTCAAACTTTGTGAAAACTGTGATAACATGGAATTATGCTGATAGTTGTAGGATTGAAGAAATTGGGTACTTTTCTGGAATATTGGCCAACTGTTTGCACGAGTGTAATCTTCCAGTCTCGCTGATGGCCCATCCCTGCTATGGTTTCCTGATGGCAAGGGATGCATTCTCTGGGGAATTCCATTGATAATGGCAGGACCAGAAGATCTCATCTCCAGCCAATGGCAGGCTGTTGCCATGAAACTCATGATTGGCTCCATGGAAAATCTCACCCATTATTTTTATTGACTGCCTTGAGGTTTATGCATAGTCTAAGTATGCTATTTTTGAATCACACAATGACTTGATTTGATTTCCATGGTAATGAGTCGATTTGCTCAATGATGTCATCTGCTTCCAGTCACTTCAGCTCCTATGACATTATGACTCGGATTTCAAATGACAACCAGATCAAATATTCCAAGCTGGCTGAATTGAAGAATTGAAGTGAGGAGCATGACGATACTCCATAATCTCCCAAGTCTAATAACTAGGGAAAGATGCCGGCATATATATGTTAATGCACCGTGTGGTCTTCAAATTTGAAACCAATTCTGTTGGAAGTTTTTCCGCCCTAAAGCCTTTGGATGCATGAACCTGTTTAAGGTGAAGCTTTTGTAGCTTACTGGAACTGTTATTATTCCAAAAACTAGAATAATTGAGCTCTTGTAAGCTTGAAAATTTGTCTGTCACAAGAGCGAGAGAAAGTTGTGAAAAATGTTGATAGTATTTGTCACTCAATATAGATACTTTTGCACCAACATTGATGAGAAGGCATACTGACATTCTAACAGTCTTAACTGAGTGTTCCTTAATGACTTGGTGCTTTACCATGCATGATGGTTTACATATGCCATAGGTCACTCTCAGGAAGAGTCTTCCCCACGTTCTAAATCAATGAAGTCCTCTTCTTTGTGAAGTGGTTCTACTTTACAAAGAACAAAACGAACAAAGAAAATTACAGCACAAGAACAAGCCCTTTGGCGCTCGAAGCCTGTACCATTCATGCTGCCCAGCTGAACTAAAACTCCCTACCCTTTTGGGGACCATATCCCTCTGTTCCCATCCTATTCATGTATTTGTCCAGATGCCCCTTAAAACTCATTATCGTCTCTGCTTCCACTACCTCCCCCGGCAGCCAATTCCAGGCACTCACCACACTGTATAAAAAGCTTGCCTCGTACATCTCCTTTAAACCATGCCCCTCGCACCTTAAACCTATGCCCCCTAGTAATTAACTCTTTTACCCTGGAAAAGCTTCTGGCTATCAATTCTGTCCATGTCCCTCATAATCTTGTAGCTTTCTATCAGGTCACCCTTCAACCTCCGTCATTCCAGTGAGAACAAACCAAGTTTCCCCAACCTCTCCCCATAGCTAATGCCCTCCATGTCAACATACTGGTAAATCTTTTCTGTACCCTCTCCAAACTTCCGCATCTTTCTGATACTGTGGCGACCAGAACTGAACATCACCTCCAAGTGCGGCCTAAGGTTTTATAAAGCTGCAACATGACTTTCCAATTTTTAAACTCAGTGCCCCAGCCAATGAAGGCAAGCATGCCATATGCCTTCTTGACTACCTTCTCCAACTGTGCGGCCACTTTTAGTGATCTGTGTACCTGAACTTCCAGATCCCTCTGCCTACCAATCCACTTAAAGGTTCTGTAATTTACTGTATATTTCCTATCTGTATTAGATCTTCCAAAATGCATCACCTCACATTTGTCCTGATTAAACTCCACCTGCCATCTCTCCGCCCAAGCCTCCAACTGATCTATATCCTGCTGTATCCTCTGATAGTCTTCATTGCTATCCACAAATCCACCAACTTTTGTTGTCCGCAAACTTACTAATCAAACCAGTTATATTTTCCTTCAAATCATTTATATATATTACAAACAACAAAGGTCCCAGCACTGAAGAACACCACTTGTCACAGCCTTCCATTCAGAAATGCACAATTCTACTTCTACCCCCTGTCTTCTATGACCGAGCCAGTTCTGTATCCACCTTGCTGGCTCACGTCTAATCCCAAGCGACTTCACCTTCTGCACCAATCTGCCATGTCAAAGCCTTACTGAAGTCCACGTAGACAACATCCACTGCCTTACCTTCATCAATCATTTTCATAACTTCCTTGAAAAACTCCATCAAGTTAGTGACGCACAACCTTCCTTTCACAAAACTATGTTGCCTCTTGCTAATATGTCCACTTATTTCCAAGTGAGAGTAAATCCTGTCTCGAAGAATCCCCTCCAATAATTTCCCTACCACTGACGTAAGGCTCATCGGCCTTTAATTACCTGGATTATTCTTGTTACCCTTCTTAAACAAAGGAAAAATATTGGCTGTTCTCCAATCCTCTGTGACCTCCCCGGTAGCCAGTGAGGATACAAAGATTTCTCTCAAGGCCCCAGCATTTTCCTCCCTTGTTTTTCTCAGTATTTTGGGGTATATCCCATCAGGCTCCATGGACTTGTCTCTATTAATCTTTCTCAAGAACCCCAATACCTCCTCATTTTTGATCTCAACACGACTCAAACTATCTACACAACCTTTCCCAGACTCATCATCCATCAATTCCTTCTCTTTGGTGAATACTGACACAAAGTACTCATTTAATACCTCACCCATTTTCACTGGTTCCACGTATAACTTCCCTCCCCTGTCCTTGAGTGGGCCAACCCTCTCCCTGACTACCCTCTTGCTCTTTATATATGTATAAAATGTGGTGGAATTTTCCTTGATCCTCCTTTTTTCCTTGACCTGGACATGATGTTGTGAATTGATGAATATTTCTACACTTTTAGTACATGATTGACTGTATCGGACTGTGATGGGGCATGTGATGATGAGATTGTTGATGTCTTTGTCCATATCCCTTGCTCTTGAGCTGGTTGGATAGGTTGTGGCTGCAACCCTGAGTCTGAGGCTGCATTTCTGTATAATCTAACAGATTATATTTGGACAGCCAAGGTCTGTCATGTTGTTTCTGTCTGCTTGCATAATAAATAAACATCAAGGAAGGAACCATGCAAGAGGGATTTCTTAACAGAAAAGTACAGAGGTTCATTTGAGAAATTGGTAGCAGTATCTCACATTTGGAGAACTTGTACACATGTCTAACTTGATAGCTTCCTCAGGCAAACTTAGCCTGAATCACATGATACATTGCATCATTTCCCCTCCCTTGATGTATCCAGAAAACAGCCACACCCAGGTGATACACATTGAGGTCCAGTTGTCAATAACTCCCAGGGCAACTCCATCCTGACTGTACCACAATGCTATCATCTCTACTAGGTCTGACCTGCAGTACAACAGGACTAACCCAGGAATGGTGATGATGGTGCCTGAGATATTATAGAAAGATAGAATCCCTACAATGCAGAAGGAGGCCATTTGGCCCAGCAAGTCTTCACCGACCACAATACCAACCAGGCCGTATCTCCATTACCCTGTACATTTACCATAGCTAGTCCCCCTGACACTAAGGGGCATTTTAACTTAGCACCTAACCCTCAGCACACCATTGGACTGTGGGAAGAAATCAGAGCACCCAGAGGAAACCCATGCACTCACAGGGAGGACGTGCAAACTCCACATAGACAGTGACCCAAGCCGGGAATCAAACCTGGGTCGAAGCGCTGTGAGACAGCAGTGCTAATCACTGTGCCACCCAAGTTATCTGTAAATTATGAGTCTGTGAGTATGACTACATCAGGCATACATTTGTGAGACAGCAGTCAAGCCCCCAGATGTTAGTGAGGAGGACTTTGCAGGTGTAATGTTAGGGATTGTGGGTTTTGCACAGAAAGAAAAGCTATTGTTTGCACATATAAAGTCAAACAAAGACACAACAGGTCTTATTGAAGAACTGCTCTCTGCACTTCATCAAACAGAAAAACTGAAAGTTAGAAAAGTAACCCAAGCACACATCCTAATTACATCATCAAGTCATGTGATCAACTCTTAAAGAAACCTGCACTCTTTTTTTAAATATATAAAAGCAGGGTTGAAAGGGCAAGGTTTGCCATCGACTGTTCTGGTGCCTAGGTTGATGCCAGGTGGTCTGTCCAGTTTTTAATTTTTTTTCTAATGAAATGATATGACTGAATGCCTTGCTGGGCAGTTGTCAACTACATTGCTGTGGGTCTGGAGCCACATGTAGAGCAAATCAGGTAAGAACAGCGTGTTTCCTTTTGTAAAGGGCATTAGTGAATCAGGTGGGTTTTTATGACAATTGACAATGGTTTCATAGTCACCTTTGAAATTTTAATTCCAGGTGTTTTTATTGAATTTGAATTCCCCCATCTGCCATGATGGTATATAAGAACTTTAAGAAAGGAAATGGCTCTAGGTATTATTATGCTTATCTAAGCATTAATCCTATGCTTTCTTTCATTACAAATGGAAAATATTTATTTATTAATGAAACAATTGATCAAAATCGGACTCTATTATTTATCAAAGATCAACTACATTCAGAGAGCTCTTCACAATCATCTACAACCCTTTCTCCAGAAACATAGCAAATTGCCTTTTGAACCTATGTATATTGTGTTTGTCTACTTTGTCTCCCATCTTCTCCGAAACCATCTTGAGCACCTCTTGTGTCTCCAATCTGATTTCCACTAAAATGCTGATCACCTGATTTCCTTACTTAGCCCAGTGCTTGCTGATGTAACAACTAATTTCCGCTCTGCTGATACTGACCCTGCCCATCAAAACTGCCGCCATCGCTCACCTATCTCCATCAAGTCAACCTCAATCCTGTGCCCTTGCAAACTCTACCACTTCTCTAACTTCATTTCCTTCTTTAAAATCCTGAATGTATTATTGCCTCCAGATTTGTAGCCAATTATTCACTAACTTGCTCAAATTCTCAATCTTGGATGGGATTTTCCAACCCCTCACACCAATTGGATCTTCCTGTCCCACATCTGCTGCAGGGGAACCCATCTTGGCAGGGCTGGAAAATGACAGCATTTGTGCTTAAATCACTCCATTGTGACATACCTCCCTCCACCACTGCAATCACCCTCTCAACAACTCTCTATTCCTTTAGACCAGGCTCATGTACATTCATGCACACATAACCCAACCCCACCTCACAACCTCCACTGGCTCAAAACTTTGTCATTTAACATCTTAACCTCAGTCTCTGGAATTACTCACATTATACTCCTCTGGTTCTCTCATTTTCCTTTTTCCTTCAAGAGCCTTCTTAAGACCTACTAATTTGACCAAACCTTAAAATGTAAGAGTGAAAGTAGGCCATTTGGTCTATCAAGTCTGTTCCACCCACCATTCAATGATATCATGACTGATCTGATCTGATAGTCCTCACCTCCACTTTCTCACCTTATCCATATAACCCTTGATTCCCTAAAAATCTGTCTGTCTCGATCTTGAATATTCTTAATGAGCCAGGTCTCTGCAGTAAAGAATTCCATTTGTTCACAACCCTCTGAGAGAAGAAATTCCCCCTGAGCTTTGTCTTAAATGGGTGACACTTTACTCTGAGCTTGTGTCCTCTGGTTCTAGGCTCTCCCACAATGTCAAACAGCTCTCATCCTGTGCCCTGTCAAGCCCCCTGAGAATCTTCCACGTCTTAGTAAAATTCCTCTCGTTCTTCTAAACTCCAATAAGTACAGACCTAAACTACTCAATCTCTCTTGATAAGAAAATCCCTCCATACCCGGGATCAACCTAGTGAACTGTCTCCAATGTCAGTATATCTTTCCTTAGATATGGGGACCAAAACTGTGCACAATATTCCACATGTGGTCTAACTCTAGGGAAGATTGAGCAAGACTTCCCTATTTTTATACAGTTCCCTTTGAAATAAAGGCCATATTCCATTTGCCTCCCCTATTAACTGGTGAACTTGAATGCTAACTTTTTGTGATTTATGTACGAGAACCTCAAAATCCTTCTGTGCTGCAGCCTTTCTCCGTTTAATAATATTCTTTTTTATCCTTCGTACCAGAATGCACAATTTCACATTTTACTACTTCATATTCCATCTGCCAAGTTTTCGCCCATTGTCTATATACCTCTAACTCTTTGTGTCATCCTCACCACTTGCCTTCCCAGCTTTTTAAAATTTGTTCAAGGGACATGGGCTTCGCTTGCTGGGCCAGCATTTATTGCCATCCCTAAGGGCATTTAAGAATCAATGACATTGCTGTGGTTCTGGAGTCACATGTAGGCCAGACCAAGTAAGGATGACAGGTTTCCTTCCCTAAAGGACATGATGGGTTTTTATCTCAATTGACAATGATTTAATGGACAACAGGGAAGTTTTAATTCCAGATTTTGTATTGAATTCAAAATTCACCATCTGCCACAGTGAGATTTGAACCCTAGTCTTCAGTGCATTACCCTGGTTACTCTGGATTACTAGCCCAGCAACAATACCACTAACCACTGTCTCCCCCAATTTTCGTGTTCTGCAAACTTGACAGAAGTACTTTCACTTCCCTCGTCCAAGTCATTAATATAAGATGTAAATAATTATGGGCCAGCACTGATCCATGTGGCGCTCACTAGTTACAGATTGCCATTCTGAAAATGCCCCTCCTATTCCAAGTTTCTGTCTTCTATTAATCAGTCGATCTATGCTACTATATTAACCCCAACACACCCGCAACGTACAACCAAGTAGATATTCTTGTATTTCTGGCATCATGCACGCCTTTTCATAGGGTTGATCAGTTGGCTGAACAGCTGGGTAGTGATGCAGAATGACACCAACAGTACAAATTCAATTCCTGTACCTTCTGAGGTTATTCACGAAGACCCTTCTTCTCAACCTTATCCCTCCCCTGAGATGTGGTGGTCCTCAGGTTAAATCACCACCAGTCACAGCCTATGGTTATCTGGCACTATACCTTTATCTTATATCCCTGCAAAATATGATTACCCTTCTTTGCAGAATCTTCTGTTCTGTTGTAATCTGTAACTCAAGCTATTTCTCCAACTCATCATCACGAAAGCTTTGCAATTAGCTAACATCCTTTTAAAGAGCTGTTGGTTCCAAACAACTCTTCCCTTCACCTCTGTGTATTTCTAGCACATCCTGAGCAGTGCATCATGCAATATCACGTAACTGAGTTGACCTTGCATTATAGCATGAAGTTAATGTAAGATTGCAATTTTAGTATTATATTTCTGAGATTTTTCAATTGGGTGAAGTAATGTTTATGAATTTTTAAGTTAGCTGATTTTTAAATAGTTTAGTTTGAATTTTTGTTAGACAGTTAACAATTAAGTCTATTGGGTAGCAAGAAGGCACTTGTAAGGAATCATACTTAAAATTAAGTTTATGACTTCAATGTTGTCTTTGGGTCTGAATTCAAGGAGTTGTCTGCTTTGAAGGAATAATTGAAAGAATTGAGTTCAGTAATTTAAACGGAGGATGACATCTTACCTTTGAAAATAACATGCATTGCTTTGATCTGTACTAGATCTAAACATATATTTTCTATAATAGTATGGTAGGAAATGTTTTTAACATTTGTTCTTCATGGTTTTAGTAATTGTAAGAATGAGTTAGAGAATGTTCATGTGAATATTTGTGATTGGTGTTCTATTGACAAGAGGATGTGACATTAATTATACATTGGTAATCTGTATCAAAGGATGAAGCATTTGTTTGCAGTGAAATGTAAACTTCTGGGGTCTGAGGATGTATGAGATGGAACTGTCTCAGTTTACAACCCATGAAGCAACATATAAACAACAAAAAAGAGTAATTTGGACTACTCCCAAATAAAGAAGGAAGAATAATGAGAATGAGGGATGAACGTTTGAAAATTAGTATCTTTGTTGACACAGTTTTACGATCACTTCAATGTTATGCTTCAATTCATCACTACTTCTGAGATAGAAGAAAACAGACATTGGCTGAGCTGTCAGCATTCAAGAAATCCTAGGCCCTTGAAGATTAAAGTATTTCCAGGATGTCTTCACTGCTTTTTAAGTATATTTTATATGATACTTTATTAATTTTGCTTAATTCACAAATACTAGTCACTCATACCTTGTTAGGTCAAACCCAGCTCATTTGCTGTACATTAAATATTTTGAACTTGTAATTCTAAGTCTTACATTAGCTCACAGAACTGCAGATGCAATGGGCAAAGTTAGTAGTCCTGCTGTTACTAAAAGGAGCTCCACTATCAGCTTCTACAGCTTAATTTGATTTGAAATATTAACAAACTGGCTCTTCGTGCATTGATTACAAACCAATATGGAAACCACCTGAGGTTGTCTCATGAGCTGCTGTGGGTCGATTGTATTCACTTGCTGAGTTGCTTCGGCTCCTATGCTTGGAGGTGAGTGTAACTGCAGGCTGAAGGAAATAAATATGATGACTGAAAGCAAAATCATATGCAGCCAACCAAGCAACCTAACTATATTTAATTACAAAATAGCTTTTACTGGCTGAAGTTATCTGCCAATAGTTTTGAAAGATCAGGAATTTTTGCCCACAATTTACAGTAGATTTTGATATCTAGAGCAAAGCAGCAACATCAGGTAGAAACCAGAATTGGTAGTAAAGGGTAAATTGGGTTATATCAGCACTGAGATAAGCTGGGAAAAAGAACAATATGGGTGCAGAATGAAGTAAAAGGATGCTAGTATGGACAAGAGATTGGAAGCAGAAGAGTACATCTATGTCTTAGAATGGAGAAAAGTGCAGCCTAGTTGGAGAGGTACTTTATCTCAACTGTGGGGACAGAGAAGGATAATTCTATATCATTGCTACAATCATAGAAAGTTAAAAGCAATTTAATAAGAAAATGCTGTGCATTGTTCCAATTTCTCAACAGGAAATTAGAGAAAGTCCTTGCAATAGTTCCATAATCATTTAACACAATATTAGATGTACCTGGATGTTATTCTATGGTTCAGTGTAACTACGTTTCTTAGAATAGAATTATAGAATCCCTACAGTGTAGAAGGAGGCCGTTTGGCCCATCGGGTTTGCACTGGCTACAATCACACCGCAGGCCCTATCCCCACGTTTACCCCACTAATTTACACATCCTAGGACACTAAGGGACAATTAAGCATGTCCAATCAACCTAATCAGCACATCTATCAACTGTGGGACAAAACCAGTCCACCCAGAGAAAACCCACACAGTCACAGGGAGAACATGCAAACCCCACACAAACAGTGATCTAAGCCAGGAATTGAACCCAGGTCCCTGGAGCTGTGAGGCAGCAGTTGTGCCAACTTATGTTTCAGGGATTTTCATAAGACTTTATAGAATCTACTGCAGAGGAGCAGATTCATCAGTCCAATAAATCTACCCAGTTGTTTATACTTCACACGTGCCTTCTCCCATTATTATTAGCTCTTACACATCAAGCCTCTCCTTAAATGCAGAGATTTATCTGTGTCAGCTGTTTGTAGTAGTGACTTCCACATTCTGACTACTTTGTAAATCAAGAATGTCTCCTGAATTTTTATTTTATCTGTTTATGTTTATCTTATATCATTCCCCCTTTGGATTCACTCACAAGTAGAAACGATTTCTCTGCATCCAGACTATTGAATGTCTTCATAATTAAAAAAAACTTCTATCAGGACTTGTTTTAATCATCTCCTTTCTAGAAGAAAAAGGACCAAATTATTTACTTTTTCCTGATCTTTGCATGCTTACTGTTTTTGAGTTTTCATCTTATCCTGTGTCATGCTAACTCTTTATGGCATTGATCAGCTTTTGCTGTTTGTAATGTCAGCCCAAGAGATAGTACGTAAGTAATGAGGAGAGGGAGGCTAAGAATGTAGTTTGAGAGTGCATTGCAGTTGGCTATGTTGACATAGAAGAAGCCATTGGCAATGATGGAAGGTCTGTGACAGATTTGAGCAGAACTTGAAGCATTACACTGAGAAAAAGATATTAGAGGAGGATGGAATGTTTAGGGTTAAGGCACAGAAGAGAATGAGGAATACAAAAGAACTTTGGTTACAGTCACCCAGGATGGTGTTCAGAGTGCTCTGATAATTTATTTCAGATGAGATGTTAAAATCCCCTCTCGGGAAGTTGTTAAAATTCCCATGATACTATTCAAAAGACTTTTCCTGGGTTTCCAGGCAAATATTTATTCCTCAACCAATGTAACAATAAGTTATCTGGTGAAATATCTCGTTATTATTTAACGGCCCTTTTTGTAAAGAAGTTGACTTTCCTTGGTACAACAGTGCAATGAAGAGTACTTAAGTGGAAAACACTTTGGGACATGAAAGGTGCTTTATAATTGCAATTCCTTTCCTTTCCATCTAATATTTCTATTTTGTCCAAAATGTACAAATTAAATATTATAATTTGATCGCACTTTCTCTATAGTACAATTCTTTTTTAATACATGGTGGTGCAATTCTTTTTGTAAGTGGATGAAAAATCAAGGCTGTTTCGATTAATCTTGGATCATGAATATGATTATGTCTGGAATACATTGTATGTTAAGCATTTATGAGACTGATTTATAAAATATACTATTTTGTTCTGAAACAAAATGCCATCTTCTTTATCATGTAACTGATCCTCATTCATGCATAAATTATATCACTGGGGGCAAGAATACTCTGGGTACAAACCAGTTGTATTTTAGCATGTTGTTTCCTCCACCATTTTCCAAAGCCACTAAAAACACTGTTGTGCTTCTGTCTCCACAAGATTCTGCATTGCTGCTGAAGCTTTCTCTTTAATGATGTTCATTATCTAATAACTATAATTGGCAAAAATAATTTAAATGACCGTAAGTTGGCTCAAGCAGACTACGTCTTATCAGAGGAAAACTTGGGTCTTGTTCCTCCACCTCAATGTCTGTGACAAACATGGAACATTTCAGGTCTTAGCTTATATATAAACCCACAGTGTCCTTTGGTCCTTATTGAAAAAAATGTTGAAATTGTTTTCCCAGAGCTTTACTCCATGTTCTCCAATTTGCCTCTTGGAAAATCTGTGAACAACAGAAAGGAAATCCCATGGTTCAATGTAATATTCAGTTTAATGTTAATATCTTTGCAGTAGTTTTTATATATTTTGTAGTACTACTTTTAGTAATATTTAGTTAAATAATCAGAAAAAAGCTTCAAATGCACTATATTTAGGAACTTGTAGGACATTCAATATGGTATACAATATAAGTTCCTCATTGTTTCTTATACCGTTTTATTGTTAGTATATAAGCTGTAGGACCAAATTCAATATTGTATTGAACAACCGATATTTAGTGTAGTATTCAATTTAATATTTATTATTCATTATGAATTAGCATGATGCTCTAAAATTTGAGATGGTCATTATTCAAAAATTGGAAATTCAGTTCACCCAAATAGCTACAATATCCTCTAATCTTAACATACTTTTTCGTTAAAAAAAATTGCCTCTTTATTGTTTGTTTACCATTTAAACAAGTAATGCTGTAATTACGTAGTTGCCGTATGACTATAAAGGCACACCTGAATTTCCGATGCATATTATTGGCAATGTTACCAGCAATCCTGCATGCAAAATGAAATTAGTGCTGCCCCACTTTCAACAACAGGGATTATGCAATACCTCTAAGCCTATAAGACCATATTAGTCATCTATGGTTATCAAGATATCCCACAAGCACTGAGAATAGAAACATAAACAAAACAAAAAGATCTAGAAGCTCGTTTTGCTGGAATGTTTCAAGGGTTAATGAGCTGAGGTTTTAATGCTTTGTATAACAACGTAAATTCATTATAGTTCCAAGTTCTAATTTAGTGCAATATGAGGATCCTGGGACTATTATAAAAAGAAGACTGTGCAGTCAAATAAATCCAATAAAGTAAAACTGTCCATGTTCTTAACTGATCAGTAACCTGGTTTCCTAAGGACATAGTTGGCTCAACCCCATTGTATTTGGCTGCTTGAGCCAATTTGCAGTCATTTAAATTACTTTTACCAATTATGGTTATTAGATAATGGACATCATGAAAAAGGAAGATTCAGCAGCAATGCAGGATTTTGTGGAAATAGAAGTACAACAGTGTTTTCAGTGGCTCTGGAAAATGGTGGCAGAAGCCTTATGCTGAAATACAATTGGTTTGTCCCCAGAGTATTTTTTCCCACAGTAATACAATTCATACAGATACAAAAGTAACAGAAGTTGTAGCATTCTACAAGAATAGAATGCAAAAATCTATAAATAATACCAAGGGCAGAACTTTACAGTCTCTGCAATGGGTTTATAGAGTCTGTAAAATTCCCCAGGTGGCATTCCCACTCCCCCAACCTGTCCACAATCTTACATTGGGCAGGCACCAAAGGGCGATGCCTGCCCTCACCTCAATTGAGGGCCCCTCAATAACCAATTATTGGCCACTTCAGGGCCACTCCTCACCTGACCCCAATTTTGAAGCTGCTGGAAGGTTGTTGAAGGAGGAAGCCTAACAAGTCAACCTGCTCAGACCTTGGTTGGGAAGAGGGGACACCGCCCCTTTCCAGATTGGGCACCCCCTCACCAAGGTCTGACCACATGGATTCTTCCTTCCCTCCCACTTCTCCATTGAGATTTCCACACACCTCTCTCCACACACTCCAGGTTTTACCCCTCTTTGCTGAGATTACCTTGTGTTTACCTTGTCCTGAATTCTGGGGGCTGCATTTTATGGGGTGCTGAGGTTCCTCCTATTCATTGTTGATAGGCTGGAAGTTGAATTTTCGTCTTTCAGGGAAAGGAGGTTCTGCTTAGAGAGACACTGGTCAATCAGATGGCTGGCAGCTTTGCAATGCCAGTAGTGCCAGGTGGTATGATGGCCACTGCTGGAATGACAGGAGGTTGTTTTCAGAGCCAAATGCAAAGCTAAATTTGGGAGATTTACTGTGATCAGGAGGGTGAGAGGGGTAGAGAACTGAGTTTGAGAGGCGAAAAGGTAAAGGGAGACATGTGATCCTTGGTGGGTGAGGGTACCTCCGAATGGCACCAATGGAGATCTCACTCTTTGCTTGACACCAGTTATACTTATCTCAAAAAGAGTCTCAATAGGCCCAAGTAGGCGGTAGGCCACCAACTCCTCCACTCAGGCCATGTGCAGGATTTTATGAGACTCTGCATTCATATGTGCAGGTGGGTGAGCAAAAATTCAGCCCTGGGACTTAAAATCTGGGGATTGCTTATAACTCCATTCATAGCTACTGCTGTTACTGGCATCCTGGTATCTTAACGCAAGGTATTGATCAAATCACAAAGTGATCAGGCAAAGCCAACATGGCTTTGTGAAAGGGAAATTTTGTTTAACTGTTAAGAGTTTTTTGACATGTAGCATTCAAGGTGAGTAAAAGGTAGATGTGATGTATCTGCATTTCAAATGGAATTTGATGAAGTACTACCTCAAAATTTGCTACATGAGATAAGAGCACATGGTGCAAGGTTAATGTACTAGCATTGATAAAGGATTGGTTAGCTAACAGGAACCAGAGAGTAAGAATCATTGAGTCATTTTTAGGTTGGTAGGCCATAACCAATGGAGCTACAGGGGTCACTGCTGGATCCTCAACTACCTACAAATAAATCAATGTCTTAAATGGTGGGACCAAATGTATGGTAGCTAAATTTGCCAATAATATCAATACAAGCAGAGGGTAAATTATCAAGAGGAGGTAAAGAGTTTGCAAAGGGATCTTGGCAGGTTAAGTGAGTGTGAAAAACTTTGGCAGATTGGTCATAGCATGGATAAATGTGAACATGTCCATTTTAACAGGAAGATTAGAAAAGCAGTATTCAATTTAAATAGAGAGGGATCTGAGTGTTCTGGTACATGAATCACACAAAATTTGTTTGCAGGTTCAGCAAATGATTAGGAAGGCAGTTGGAGCATGGGCATTTATTGCAAGAGGAATGGAATATAAAAGTGGGGAGGTGTTACTGCATATGCACAGAGTCCTGGTGAGATCACTGGCATGATTTACTCCCATTGCATCAAGTGCGGGAGTGGACATGGGAAATTATCTTTCACTCACTGGCCAAACAAAGAACAAAGAACAACCCAGCACGGGAAACAGGCCCTTCGGCCCAACGAGCCCGCGCCGCCGCATCACCCTACACCTATTCTACCCTGCATGTCTACAAATGGAACCCCTAACTTAGCCAGATTCAGGGGAGAATAGTGTCAATTTGGTAAAACCAATCAGCCTAAGAGCACATCTTTGGGGTGTGGGAGGAAACCGGAGCGCCCGGAAGAAACCCACGCAACCACAGGGAGAATGCGCAAACTCCCACAGACACAGGCCCAAATCCATGTATCTGCACAGCTAGCAGTGCTAGTCACCGAGCTGTTGCGGCGCCCGTCTACCGGTCCAGGATCAAGCACACACACCGACACGAAGTACTAGGTCACTCCCGGAACTTCCAAGAGCAGCCCACGCACGACCCACCGTGTGCATGCCCCTCGTTTGACACGAGGTGGACCTCCACCTGCAGAATAAAAAGACAAAAACGTTAATCTTACAAGCCTGCTTTTCCGGTGTCTCCTGAGGTTCTAACCTTATTTAATAGCCTCTACCATAACCCTCCATCCTCGTTTCACTCATGTGTCTATCTAACTGAACCTTAAACGAGTCCAATGTTCCTGCCTCCACCACCCTACTCGGTAGCACGTTCCATACCCCCACAACTCTCTGCATAAAGAACCTTCCTCTCACTTCCAAATTATACCTCTCCCCCCTCACCCTTAAATCATGACCTCTCGTGTTTGTACCCAGTCTAGGGAGCAGTCTCTCACTATTAACTCTATCTATTCCCTTCAGTATCTTATATACCTCTATCATGTCCCCCCTCAATCTCCGTCTTTCCAAGGAGAATAGTCCCAGTTTCTCCAACCTTTCCTCGTAACCCAGCCCCTCCATGCCAGGCAACATCCTGGTAAACCTCCTCTGCACCCTTTCCAGAGACTCCACGTCCTTCCGGTAGTAAGGTGACCAGAACTGGACGCAGTACTCCAAATGCGGTCTAACCAACATTCTGTACAACTGAAGCATTAGATGGCAGCTTTTATACTCTATACCCCTTCCTATAAAGGCTAACATTCCATACGCCTTCCTAACAACCTTCTCAACTTGTGACGCAACCTTCATGGATTTGTGAACCTGCACTCCCAGGTCCCTCTGTATGTCTATACTCCTAATCTGTCTACCTTTTATCACATAGCTCCTCTCTGCATTATTCCTTCCAAAATGCATCACCTCGCATTTGTCAGGATTAAATTCCATCTGCCACCTATCTGCCCAATGCACCAACCTATCTATATCCTGTTGTATCACCTGACAATCCATTTCAGTACCCGCCAACCCTGCCATCTTGGTGTCATCAGCAAACTTGCTGATCACACCACCTACGCTCTCTTCCAAGTCATTTATGTATACTACAAAGAGGAGAGGTCCCAGTACTGAGCCCTGCGGCACACCACTGGTCACTGGCCCAGTTTTCATGCCATTTCATCCATTTCCTGTTGTGTTAATTATGCATGCCTGGGAAACACACTGGAAAAGGTCAAAGAGAAGATGTGTACTTACAACTTCAGCAAAACATACTGCGACTCTCCACTGTATTCCCCACCTGCACCAATCTCCCCTCCTACCCCATGCTTGAACACAGCCAACCTTCCAAGCTGACTCTTTGACCTGACATCCCCTTGACTTGAATAACTACTCTCGACTATGATGCCCTCCAATGCCTGACCTGACCTCCCTCTAAGCCCATATCCAACCCGACACCCCCCCTTACCATATCCAACCCAACATCCCATATTTCTGTCCTGATGCCACCCCCCCACCCCATCAGCCTGTGTCAGCCCACCCCCATGCCCAATCACCACCACCCACCACCCCACCCCATCCATCTCTGATGCAACATCTACCACTCTTTCCATGTTCAGACCACCTTGCCAGTGTCCAGATCTCCCCCAACTCCCCCCAATGCCCCTCCCACCACAAAAGTGGGTGTATCCTCCTTTGCTCCACTCTATTTTGCTGCCGAAGCCAGGGATGCACTTCACTTCTCACTCAGCCTGAATCAGGAAGGTGGAGTTTACAATTTAAGCACAGCTCAGTCAGTACGGAATGGCAATCCACTGCTGAGTGTCACACCGAGGAAGTTTCCTCAAATTAAAAACAAGCAAAAAAGCCCTAATTATCACCTGTGTTTAAAATGATTGTCACAAACTGTAAACATTCTAATTAATTACAGCTGAGACAGCCAGGGAGTGACAGACAACAAACAGGAGCACTGAAGAGATAACTTTAAATCCTCAAAATGGGTGAGTTTGGGTCAAGTGGCAAAACAAAATTTTCAATCTGAACCCAACTTGTCTCAAACTTATTGTTAGTTTTATCAGAGCTGGGATGAATAGTAAGCTATCAATCCATTCACAGTAACTTCTTCACAGTGTTAATGTAAGCATACTTGTGAGTAATAAATGAATTTAAGGAGGTTCGTCAGTCATTGAAAGCTTTTTGAGGAGGTTGCTTGTCTACTTTAACTTGTGTTTTATTTTGAATTAATGATGGGTGAAATTTCCTGGCTCTAGGAAGTTCAGTAAGAAGTCTCACAACACCAGGTTAAAGTCCAACAGGTTTATTTGGTAGCAAACGCCACTAGCTTTCGGAGAACTGCTCCTTTGTCAGGTAAGTGGGAGTTCTGTTCTCAAATAGGACATATAAAAACACAAACTCAATTTACAGAATACTGATTAGAATGTGAATCTTTACAGCTAATCAAGTCTTAAAGGTTCAGACAATGTGAGTGGAGAGAGCATTAAGCACAGATTAAAGAGGTGTGTATTGTTTTCAGGCAGGACAGTTAGTGAGATTTTGGAAGTCTAGGCAAGTCGTGGGGGTTACAAATAGTGTGACATGAATCCAAGATCCCGGTTGAGGCCATTCTCATGTGTGCAGAACTTGCCTATCAGTCTCTGCTCAGCGACTCTGTGTTGTGAAGACCACCTTGGAGAACACTTACCCAAAGATCAGAGGCCGAATGCCTGTGACTGCTGAAGTGTTCCCCAACAGGAAGAGAACAGTCTTGCCTGGTGATTGTTGAGGTGATATTGTTACATTTAGATGCTGCCATTGCCCTTCTCCATGCCACAGGCTGTGGGGTGGTAGATTCTCTCAGGGTGAACATTGTTCTTCCTATAACAAATATCTATAGCAGTAAGAGGTGAAAGGTGGCAGTATTGAATTAAATCCCACTCCTCTCTCCAGTACAGCTAACTATTAGATATTTACTTGTAACTGACATTGCATCCACTCGCTGTGTATTCTCTTTCTTTAAAATGTCATGATAATCAAATTAAAGGCTCATTTCCAGTTTTCAAAGAACACTGAATGGAGTTATGTAAGTCAGTTTCCAAAGCAGCAGTGAATATCTTAATTTGCCAGTTAATAACAATGTAATTTGACATTTCTATCTCTGTGGATTACATTATTCCCTATAAAACACATTCACCCCTGAATTTCAGAATAGTGGAGCTGTGTACACTACAACAAGAGATTTACTGAAAATGTAACATTTTAATTGGTAATAATATTTAAGATTTCCATAATTGTTGCATCTGATGAATAGTGGCTTAGGATATGTAAATGATTGTCTTTTGGTGCTCTGCACTTTGTTGTAATTATTGCTGATATTTTTTTTTCTTCCTATCTAGAAATACAAAGATGTAGAGCCCTTTATAAGGATTGAAGAGGTGGATGGCGTGGAATTGGTATTGCAGTTTGGAGAGAAGATGAAAGAGATGTTAGGAAGGAAAGTTGAGGCAGTGAAGGTACAAACTAATTCATTCCACTCCCACATTATCTGTATCCCAGCAGTTGCTTTCTATCCATGTGGGATTTTCAAATGTTGCATAATTAAATTCAACAGGAAAAGCAGGCAACCTACTAACAAGCTCCTAAATAATTGTTGTTCTCAAGTTTGAAATTTCAACCTCCCTAAGACTGAATACACAATCTAGGCTGATGTTTCAAAGGATTCATGCTCAGTTGTAGAAGTTGCTATCCCTTCTATGTGATACTAAACAGTAATTAAATTGAAAATTACTTTTCCCATAAAATTATTCAAAGAGCTGGGGGTTCTCCCAGTGTGCTCTCTCAGGCATCAAGCAGGCTGCCATATTTGATCACATAAAAATAGTTGCCACATTTCAAAATTATTATTTGTGATGTGCTTTAAATGATTTCTGAAATGCTCTGGAATACCCTCCCTGCACATCTTCACCTCTCTACCTCACTTTCTTCTTTTAAGGTAGTCCTTGAAACCTACATCCTTGACCTATCTTTTGGTTATCTGAGCTCACATCCCCTTACGTCACTTGGTGTCATGTTTTGTTTTATTTTGCTCCTGTGGAGCAGCTTGGAATATTTTATTATGTTAAAGGTATTATATAAATATAAGTTGTTACTATTTCTGAATGATCCGATAGGGTGCTGTAAAATGCAAGTTCAATTTCTCACCTTTCAATCTTCTTCACTCTTGTTAGATTAACTTATTGTATGCATTTTAAAACTGTGGCATCTGAATTGCACAAACCAGCATAATTTTCAGTGGGGAGTCAAAAGACAAGGTAAGTCTGAAATGCACAAACATTCTGCCATTTCTAAATATTCCAGTATTATTGTGCATTGCTAAGAAGTCCCCATGCTGAACTGAAGAATGTGTACAAATAACTGCATAATGACAAGATACATCATCTCCTAGAAATGACAAACCTAACTCATGGCTGTATGAAGTTAGTGTCAACGTGGATCAAGGTAAATCAGACTTTTTGTTGCCTTCAGTATTCTTCATTTATCTGGTATTTCCATTCCACTTCAATTTCTTTCAAACATTAACTTCCTCACAGAAGCTGTTAGGAGTTCAAAAATTACAGTCCTTCTAGTGTAATGTCATTCTTGAACTGAATGTAAGATGGCTCACGTTGCCCTGTGCCTCAAGGTAGAGTTCACATAACTACAGCAAGCCAGATGAAGCATGTAGTAAAGGTAGTGTTCCAAAATCCAAACATCCTCTTTTCATAATGAACAAAAGACACAAACACCCCCATTTTCCTAACAAACAAAAGGCAAATTTGCATGCATTATCATGTGTAATTCTGAGTTACCCAAGTTACCCACTGTATCACAATTGTTCTTGTGCATTAGCAAGCTGTTATTCTAGTCATTCTCTGCACAAGCATTGCATACATATCATTAAATCATGCAGGTCTCTTAATGGTACATGTGCGTGATGTCATTGGCTGTTTGTTTGGGTAACGTTCCCTCTCCAGAGGGTGTCGTTCTCCTGGCACTTATTTCTGTGGTGACTGTTATTTCTCCATTTCTTTTGCTGGGTACTGGTACTGTTGGACCGCTGGGAGTGAGTGTGTTTCTTCACTTTGTGCAGCTGTGAGATTCCGTCTTCCTGATGAGCCACCTGCAGTAAATGAACAGCATCCCTGGTTATTCGTATATGCTTGTGGTTGTGCCAGTATATTTGGTTGTTTACTTCTACTGTGTACAGTCCATGTGACAACTACGCTACATGTGTCCCAAGTTTTCACATGGGCTGACTCCTGTTGAGAACATTGAAGGCTTGTATCCTGACTGGCTCTCAAATGCTCAACTCTGGCAGTAGTTTGGCAGTCTTGTCAAAATGAACTTTTCTCTCATTTCACCTTGATTATTTTTTGTTCTCAGTTACTACACTACTGATTTTAGTAGCTTATTGCTATTGGAATAATAGTTTGGATGCAACGTGACATTAGCCTTTGGACTGGATTATTTTTCTATTCCTTCAGTCAGTATGTTTCTCCACTGGAGGAGTGACTTCTATATTCTGTACAAGAATTGCTTGATTTTCTTGATGATTCCAATGGTGATTTTCACTGCTGCCTCAGCCTTTCCATTTGACTGGGGTGGTGTGAGGATGATATATAGTGTTGAACTTCTTAATCCATTGTGAAGCAGCTGAACTCTTCACTTATGAACTGAAGGCCATTGTCATTTATCACAATGTCTGGAATACCATAATGACTAAGGTGTGCTTTCAGGCATTCTACTATCTCACTGTTCATATTGAAGTCAGCTGGTCTAACTTCAAGTAGTTAGAGTAATAGTCTGCTTTGTCAAGGTAATTAGTTCTGCTGGAACGAAGAGGTCTACTCCAAGCTTCATATATGGCCTGTCAGGGATTCCTTGCTGGAATTCTCTGACCTCACCCACAGCCAGTCCTCCTGCAGCAAATAGAGTTTTGGCTGAGTACCAAATTCTGTTCTTGCTGGCAGTGGTGGCAGGATGAATAAGACAGAAGATCCTGACCTCCTAGCTTGTTTAGCTTAATACTCATTATAAGCAACTCACTGCTTTTTGTGGTCTTTAATTTTGTTCCTAGTATTTGGCCAGTAGAACATTTCTCTTGTCTTCCTTGGACTTGATTCAACTCCTTGATAGCTTGTATGCCCTTCAGCATCTCTCCTCTCATCCCTTTAAGGCTAATGACTCTATCTTCTTTGCACATGATGACAACTTAGGCTATCAGTTCATCTCGGTATGCTCAGTATGGTCTTCTGACCACAGCTGTGTCCTTGATGCTCTTGGGCCACTCTTTTATCACTATTTCTTGTAGCACTTGGAGAATTGCATCTTGTTGGGTAGTTTGCTTTAATTGAGTAACGCGCTTATCTGTCAAATATATTGTCTGCTGGGCTGATGCCTTCCAGAGCATATTCAGCTGCTGCTTCCTGTTGAATATGGAAGATTTCACATTCTATTGTAACATCAAAGAACAAAGAAAATTGCAGCACAGGGACAGACCTTTCGGCCTTCCAAACCTGCACTGACCATGCTGCCCAACTTAACTAAAACCCCCTACGCTTCCAGGGACCATATCCCTCTATTCCCATCTCATTCATGTACTTGTCAAGACGCCCCTTAAAAGTTACTACGTCCCTGGCAACGAATTCCAGGCACTCACCACTCTGTATAAAAAATCTGCCTTGTACATCTCTTTTAAAACTTGCCACTCGCACCTTAAACCTATGCCCCCTAGTAATTGTCTCTTCCACCCTGGGAAAAAGCTTCTGACTATCCACTCTGTCCATGCCTCTCATAATCTCATAGACTTCTATCAGGTCTCCCCTCAGCCTCCATCTCTCCAGTGAGAACAAATCAAGTTTCTCCAACTTCTCCTCATAGCTAATGCCCTCCATACCAGACAACATCCTGGTAAATCTTTTCTGTACCCTCTCCAAAGTCTCCACATACTTCTGGTAGTGTGGCAACCAGAATTGGACACTATATTCCAACCGCGGTCTCACTAAGGTTCTATACAGCGACAACATGACTTGCCAGTTTTTAAACTCAATACCCCGGCTGATGAAAGCAAACATGCCGTATGCCTTCTTGACTACCTTCTCCACCTGCATTGCCACTTTGAGTGACCCACGTACCTGTACACCCAGATCTCTTTGCCTATCAATACTCCTAAGGGTTCTGCCATTTACTGTATATTTCCTATCTGTATTAGACCTTCCAAAATGCATTACCTCACATTTGTCTGGATTAAACTCCATCTACCATCTTCTGCCCAAGTCTCCAACTGATCTATATCCTGCTGTATCCTCTGATGGTCCTCATCGATACCTGTAAATCCACCAACCTTTGTGTTGTCTGCAAACTTACTAATCAATCCAGTTACATTTTTCTCCAAATCATTTATATATATTACAAACAGCAAAGATCCCAGCACTGATCCCTGAGGAACAACACTTGTCACAACCCTCCATTCAGAAATGCACCCTTCCACTGCTACCCTCTGTCTTCTTTGACCGAGCCAGTTTTGTATCCACCTTGCCAGCTCACCTCTGATCCCGTGCACCAGTCTGCCATGAGGGACCTTGTCAAAGGCCTTACTGAAGTCCATGTAGACAACATCCACTGCCCTACACTCATCAATCACCTTCGTCCCTTCGTCAAAAAACTTGATCAAGTTTGTGAGATACAATCTCCCCTTCACAAAACCATGTTGCCTCTCACTTATTTCCAAGTGGGAATAAATCCTGTCTCAAAGAATCTTGTCCAATAATTTCCCTACCATTGATGAAAGGCTCACCGGCCTATAATTACCTGGATTATTCTTGCTACCCTTCTTAAACAAAGGAACAACATTGGCTATTCTCCAATCCTCTATGACATCCCCTGTAAGAATCTCACAATACCAGGTTAAAGTCCAACCAGTTTATTTGACAGTAAACCCACAAGCTTTCAGAAACGCTGTTCCTTCGTCAGTTTCCACACACCTGATTTTATTATCAAATAAACTGGTTGGACTTTAGCCTGGTGTTGTGAGACTTCTTACTGTGTTTACCTCAGTCCACGCCAGCATCTCCACATCATGACCTCCCCTGTAGCCATTGAGGATACAAAGATTTCTTGCAAGGCCCCAGCAATTTCCTCTCTTGCCTTTCTCAGTATTCTGGGGTATATCCCATCAGGCCCTGGAGACTTGTCTACCTTGATGTTTGATATTTCTCAAGAACTTTCAAGAACTTGCTTCATGGGGTGTGCTAATCTCGATAGCATGTGCATCTGTTTCCCTTGCTTGTGTGTCACATCCAAATGTCTCTGTAAACAAAGTAAACATTATTTGCAGTCATCTTGGCATAAATAGCAGCAGTTGGAGAAAAATGATTTGAAATGGCTTGTGGTCAAACTCCACTGCTATACTGTCTCTCCTAAACAGGTATTGAAGAAAACGTTCACAAGCAAAAACAGTAGCCAGATGCTCTTTCTTGATCTGAGTGTAATGTCAATCAATTTGTGTTAATGTCCAGGATCGAAAGTGGTTGTCCTTGCTGCATTAGTATTGCTCCAAGATCTGTTCCACTGGCATCACACTGTAAGGTGACTTCATCATTGGCATCATTGTACTTCAGCACTGGCTTTGTTGTCACTAGTTGTTTGATTCTGGTGAATGCTGTTTCTTGTTCTATGCCCCATTACCACTGCACAGTCTTAGCAGTGAGCTTGCATAATGGTTCATAGTCTGACAACAAATTAGGCAAACATATTGCAAGATAGATCACAAATTCAACTGCCCTCACCTTGTCAGGATCCATACAAATACCTTTTGCTGTCAATACATGATCTATGTACTTGACTTCAGGCATATTGTTTTTGTTTAGCTTCAGGTTCATCTGGTGCACTCTCTCAAGCAGTTGTACTAGATTATGATCATTGTGCACTATGACTTATTCCATTATGTCTCCATATCCAGAGGCTAGTGGATCATCCACTATGGCTTCCATTCCATAAAGATCACTGCCTATCTCATGTTGTCTGCATTAATATTCATCTGGAACTGTGGAAACACCAAATGCCATGTGCAACCATCTGTATCTCCCAAATGCTGTCCAGAATATAGTTAGAAAGCTGCTGTTTTCATCCAGCTTCACTTGCCAGTAACGTTGCATATAGGGTGGTAAAGATCTTTGCCTTGGCAAGTTGTGGTAAAATTCCCTCAATGGTTGGAATAGGATAGTGAGTTTTTCAAAGCTTTACTTAGATCCATTGAGTCTTAGCATTATCTCAGTTGTTCAGGTTGCTTCACAACTACCATGCTGCTAATCCAGTCCATTGGAGTTTTTACTTCCTTAATTACTTTCTTATTTTCCACCTCTTTTATCTTGATTTTTAGACTTGACTTGAGGACAATACAGCATCTTGACAGATGCTGTATTGGTTATTCACTCTCATCTACTTTGAGTTGATATTCTCCAGGTAGACGTCCAAACCCTGTGAACGCATCTTTGTACTCCTCTAGGATCTTTCCAGCAGTCAATGGTTTGGTATGCAGTGATACATTGTAAATTTCTTTTGGTACGTTTAGGGTTACCAGTACAAACTTCAGACTTTCTTCAGATGAAATAACTCGCTTTGCCTGCTGTCAATGACCTGGAGCCCCAGATCTTCATTCTTGCCATTGCATTGAACTCTGATTAAATTGTCCTCTTGGTATGAGTATCATGTCCTCATCATATAGTTTCAATCTTACTTCTGAGTGCTTCATTTTTGGTTCACCATGTTGAGCGATATTGCACAGGTCAGTGAAGATCATATGTTGCATGAGTCAGCAGTGTTCATCTGATAGTTCATGTTTATTTGATGCTCTTATTCTGCAATCATTATGCAAATAGTCTGCATATTTGCTGGCTACATTTTTTCAATTTTGTTAAATTGTCTCAGAAGCATAACTTGTCCCTGCCTCAGGCTTTGAAATTTATATCATTTAGATCCAATGTTTTTTTGTCTGCGTTTGTTTGTCACCTTCATTCATCTCCCAGTTATTAAACCAATTTAACCCTTTCACTCCTGCTTTATCTCCCAGCTATTAAACAAATGTAACCCTTTCTCTCCTACTGTGCACAGTGGCATACTGGTTAGCACTGCTGCCTCACAGTGCCAGGGACCCAGGTTTGATTTCTGGCTTGGGTCACTGTCAATGTGGAGTTTGCACATTCTCCCTGTGTTTGCATGGGTTTCCTCCCACAGTCCAAAGATGTGCGGGTTAGGTGGATTGGCCATGCTTAATTGCCCCTTAGCGTCAGGGGGACTAGCTAGGGTAAATGCATGAGTACCTGGGGATAGGGCTTGGGTGGGATTGTGGTTGGTGCAGACTTGATAGGCCAAACTGCTGCCTCCTGCATGCTATGATTGTTGTGCTTTTTAGAAAACTACTGAATGTCTGACTCTCAATTCAACATGGGTTGTGGATGTGCATTCATTGCTATGGTGGCAGCCATTTCATTTTTGCACACTTCACTCTTGTTTTCTCTCTGGAACTACTTCATATTGATTTTTCTCAATGTAATTTGGCATTAAATCCATTTAAAATGTTTGGGTTTTATTCATAGACATCTGCTTCCACCATGTTATGTCCTGTGATTCTCAAAAATTCAAAATAATCACAATTTTAGAAGCAAAGGTTTTTAATTAATAAGGGGATCAGGAGTTATGGGGAAAAGGCAGGAGAATGGGGATAAAAAAGGATCAGCCATGATTGAATGGCAGAGTAAACTCGATGGGCCGAGTGGCCTAATTCTGCTCCTATGTCTTATGGTCTTATAAATGCTGGTGCTTTCTTCACAGTCTGTGCATGTTATCGTTTGACACACTTGCCAGATTTTTACTGTCTGGCCCACCCGAGGCTTGCAAGAACCCGCCCAAGGTCAATGGAGAATGCCATTCTGCGAGCCTTGCCCTCCCCGATTCTGAGGTGGGCATGCTGGTAAAATTCCAGCCATTGTTGATCAACACCCTGATGGTAGCACAGTCCTGAATGATGTGGCACACTGAATACTTATAAATACATACACATGAACATACAGTTCATAAATCCTAATGGAATAATATAACACAGACTTTGTTCAATCTTCTATTGACTCATTCATTTAAGTGAATGAAAAGTCATGTTGTCCCTTACAGCTATTTCCCTACTCCCTGCCAAATGTATCATTTGATATCCACAAGATGAGGAACAGGAAATCTGCTCAACATCTCCAGTCAGAACTAAAACTAGGGTGACCAATCCTAAAACTTAGATCCAAAGCTTCCAAAATCAGACAATGAGGGTGATCTTCAAATTCTGCTCAAAACAGGTATGAAGTTGGAATAGGGGTTTATTCAAACCATCCATCTTGTCACATGGGATCCAAGCCATTTTCAGACACAAACCTAATTAAATACAGCTAGGATATTGGGAAATTAGCTGGATCTGCTAATACACCAGCTGGCAGGTCTGGTCTGGGCTGGGAAAGTAATCCTGGGAGGGACTTTGTAAGTAGCAATATACAGGGCAAAGGAACAATATGTCATTGTTTCCAGGGAATGAAAGATTTCAGTTAGGTGGATGGATGGGGGAAGCTGGAGTAGTTCTCCTCAGAGAAAGGCTGAGGTGGGTGGCACAGTGGATAGCACTGCTGCCTCACAGCGCCAGGGACCCAGATTCGTTTCTGACCTTCTGCACTTTGTCCCTGTATCTGCAGGGGTTTCTTTCGGATGCTCCGGGTTTCCTTCGTGTGCTCCAGTTTCCTCCGGGTGTTCTGGTTTTCTCCCACACCCCAGAGGTCTGCGGGTTAGGTGGATTGGCCATGCTAAATTGCTCAGTGTCCAAAGATGTGCCGGTTAGTTGGATTAGTCATATTAAATTGCCCCCTTGGTTTCAGTGGAATTCGCAGGGTAAATGCATGGGCTTACAAGAACAGGGCTTGGGTGTGATTGTTGTGAGTGCAGGCTTGATGGGCCGAATGGCCTCCTTCAGCACTGTCGATTCTATTCTATTCTGACTTGCAGAGGACTAGAATTTTTTTCAGACTATAGGGAGCAGAAATGCTCTTCCTGGTCCCATCAAAAACAAACTTTAAATTTTTTGGTGGTTTTCTGAGAGTCCTCTAGCGAACCCTTAAAGAACCTCTGATTAGACTATTCAAAGCCTGTACAAATGGATAATGTGTGTCTAATTAGCATAGGATTCCAATTTGCACATTTAAACAATCCCCTGGCAGTTCTGGAAGGGCTCGATGTTCTTCTCTACCCTGTTGATTTCCAGTTGCTGACTGGCTGCTTTTTAAGTGTGAAATGGGAGACCTAGGCCAGAATACCACCACTGTTCATACTGGTGGGATTTTCTCATGCCACTGCATGAAAGGAGATTTGACTGTGCGCCAAATTCTCCGACCTCTCTGCAGCTGGAATATGGTGTGAATAGTCAGTAAGATTGCGCCCCAACAGTTGGAATGACACTCAACATGTGAAAAAGTCCAGACTTTTGAGACAACAGTTTGTAATATTGCTAATAATGCTAATGAGCAAACATAACATGATCCAACTTGCATCTGCTAATATTTCACTTCAATACTGTAATTAGTATCCAGATCAATATTTCTATATCTTTATTTCCAAATCAGTGTTATAATGGACTGAACCGGAGTGGAAGATAGGCTGGCTTCAGCATCTATCCATGGTAGTGACAAACTGGATGTATAATCTAGCTCACTGTATTTGGTCTGATGCTGTCTACTTAGCACTGCTGCCTCACAGTGCCAGAAACCCGTGTTTTATTTTGGCCTTTCATGTGCTCCCCGTGGGTTTCCTCTGGGTGGCGAGGTTTCCTCCCACATTCCAAAGGTATGTGGGTAGGTTGATTGGCCATGCTAAATTGCCCCTTAGTGTCAGGGGGATTAGCACGGTAAATACGTGGGGTTAGGGCCCCGGTGGGATTGATATTGGTGCAAGCCTGATGGGCTGAATGCCCTCCTTCTGTACTGTAGGGATTCTATGATTTTATGATATACATCATACATACTTTTTTTTGTTCCATTATAGTCTCTATTTATTTAATCCTCCGAGAAACCCTGGCTTTAGTTCCCTTACCTTTTGTTCTTTTTGGAATGTATCAAAACTGAACCTGAAACATCTCTTTAAAGATCACCCATTATTTCACTACAGTTTTTCCTGTCATTTTTAAATGTGAATTTACCCTGCCTGAACCTCATCAAATCTTCTTGATGATAGCTTTCTATCAGTTTATTTATTCCTTGTTCTTTTCCTTTACTAATTTAAGCTGTATAATGCAATGATCCTTTTACCAAAGCATTTGCCACAATCACATGATCAACTTCCCTCAGCAGTGGATCCAGACATGCCTCTTTCCTTGTTGGATTGAGAACCTGCTGGCAAATGAAGTTCTCTTGAATACATTTCAGGAATTTCTGTCCCTTCTTACTCTTTGCTCTAACATTATCCAAATCAATATTTGAGTCATAAAGTTCCCTAATATTACCACTGCACAGTTGTAGTACATTGCTGTGATTTCCCTGTAGATTTGCTCCTCCTGATCTTTCTTTCTCTCTCTTTCTCTATTTAGAGGCCTGTAAAACATTTTCAAAAGGGTAATCATTTCCTTTTTGTTTCTGAACTCTAACCAAATGGTTTCTATCTTTACGCCCCCAAGAACACTCTCCCTTTCCAACACTTCAATATTTTTCTAATCTGTATTGCCAGCGCACCTCCCTTTTCTCTTTCGCTAGCTTTTCTAAACACATTGTTTGTTTGAATATTAAAAGGCCAATCCTATGTATTTTAAGCAACTTTTTAGTTATTGACCCATATCATATTCTCACATATCTAATTGTGCTTGTGGCTCATCAACCTTATTCACCACACGTTGTGTATTTACAAATCTGTTTTTGTAATCCTCATGTCCTTCTTAATCTGCTCCTAATATGGTACTACATCCTTTTCTGGTACTATCCAACACTGACTCCTTTGTGCACTGTATTTACCTTTTCTACTTCTATTTGCTGTTGTCCATCCTGTTATCAAGTTAGTTTAAATCCTCCCAACCTCATTGATGAACCTATCCTTTAGGGTATTTTTCCAGTCCTTTTGAAGTGCAATCCATCCTTTTTGAATAGTTGTCTCCTGCCCCAGAACTAGTTCCAGTGTGCCAAGAAATTGAAGCTTTTCCTCCTATGCCATGCAGCAAGCCACACATTGAATTTCCCATCTTCCTAATACAACTCTTACCAATGCATGGCACTGGGGGTAATCCATAGGTACTTTTTAACTTTCTCCCGAGTCCCTGAAAATCTGATCATAGAACCTCAATAATTACTTTCTCTAAGTTGTTGATGCTGATGTGTACCCCAACTTCTGGTTTGCTCCCTTCCCATCAGAATGTTCCGTACCCTAGCTGCGATGTCCCTGGCACCAAGGAGGTAGCCTGATCACACGGGATTCATAATGACAGAGAAATGCTGATTTGTCCCCTTACCTATCAAATCTTGTTTAACAACTGCTTTGCTACTCTTTGCTGTTCCATCCTGTGCAATCTTTGTCCAATGGTGTAATGGTCTGTTTTGCACTCCTTCAAGGAGTTGTCACCCCAACTAGCTACAAAAGCTGAGTACTATTTTGAGAGTACCCCAAAGACTTTTGTACCTTCTGCCTCTTCCTACTCTTCCAGGAGTTTTATCTGGAACTGTCACTGCTTATATTGTGCCCAATTCCTGGAAACTCCCATCTTCTCCCGTGCCTCACAGTGACTCCAGTTGTCCCTCAAGCTTAGAAATCCTGAGTTTGAGTTCAAGCAGATGGAAACACTTCCTACACACATAGTCCCGAGGTTTCTACATAATCCAGGAATTGAAGCAACAGACCTCAGCTGTTAATACGAATCCCTTTAGTGTTATATTAATTGAAATTTTAGTAAATAGTTAATTCATTAGATATGCTATCATTTCAATTTTCTTTTTTTTTATGCTCTACTGCCAGTGTCTCTAATCATGACTACATGTGTTATGATATAATGAGGGGGGACAGCTCCAGGAGAAAAGCAACCAGAAGTAGCCAGTAGTTCCTTCTGGCTGCACAAATAAGGTTTTCATTTACTTCAGAAGATTTATTTACCAAGACCCTCTACTGAATGAAGCATTATAGCAGATGTCCACCTAGTAGGCTATAAAAATGGATTTGGCCTCTTATACACAAATATGAATGTTTTTAGCATGAGTTCATGAATCTACCACCTACATCAGGTACCTTGGCCATTGGTTTTAAGATAGGTGGAAACTTGTAATACGTGGAACACTTCGATTTTAACAGCAATATAACTTGTTTCTGCTGAGTGGGTGAGATGCTCTTTTGGAGAGTCAATGTAGGTTCGATGGGTCAAATGGCCTCCTTCTGCACTGTGGAGATTCTATGATGTTGCTAAATGAAGTTTAGTTGATTTTGGTACAACATTGTAAGTAATTTAGGATATTGTCAGGAGAGAAATAATTAGGATGTTAGAAACGCCTTGAGGCAAGTAGCAGGTGTTGGAACAATTCACAGCTCGGCCCACCTGCCTCAGGAAAAAAGTGTTCACAAGGTGAGATCTTCATTGCTGGGAGCTGGAGTCTGACCAACTGATCCAAGAAAATGTTCAGAGACTGCCAGGTCCACTTCAGTGCTGTGGGAATTCAATCCCAGTTAAAATGAAAGTAGGAAGGCCCCCTAGCCATTACACTCCATGCACTCCATGGAGCTCATCCATGACACCTCATGCCCCTATACCAGGTTATGACTTCCTACCCCTTCCAGTGAGCCTGCAAGCCGTCATACCAAGCATGGCACTCCACTCACTGCCCATGACCCCTCATGCCCCATGTCAAGCTTTTGTACTTCCATCCCCATTGATCCAGTGTGTGCATACATAATGAGGCTTGGCTAAGAGCCCAGACATCCATTAATCTTGTTGAAATGGCTGCATCCTCGAGGAAATACTACTTGATTGACAGCTCTGGTTCTCTGATCTTTGCGGTCAATTTCAGAGTGTTTATTTACACATGGTTAAATGGTCTCAGTGGTTTATGGTTTGTGTTATTGATACCTTAAGAGGCCTGAATGACCGATGCTTTTATTGCCTTGCAGTGAAGTGATTATTTTTATTACAGTTGAAAGTAACGAATGAAAAACTTTTGTTTGAAAACTTCAGACTGCATATCCTGTTGCATATTGGATTCATTGATTCTATACTGGGAAAATATAGACTAGAAAAATCAGAATCAGATGAGCAAAGGTAGCCTAGTTGAGAAATTTGGGATAGTTTCTTTGAACAGCACATTCTTGCACCAATCAATGAGCAGGCTATACTAGGCACTTGGTATTGTGTAATGAGATCAAATTAATTAATTACCTCATTTTGAAGGTGCCCATAGGCAGCAGAGATCATAATATCATTGAATTTTACACTCAGTTTGTGGAAAAGAAGAGTCGGTCTAAGACTAGTATATTAAATTTAAATTTGGGGGAATTATGAGGGCATGAAAGTAGAGTGAGTTAAAGTGAATTAGAAAATTAGGTTAAGGGATAGGTTAATAGAAATGCAGTGGCAGATATTTCAGAATATATAGAATAGATATATTCCAATGAGAAAGAACATTTCCAAGGGGAGGTCCCGCTATCCATGTTTAACTGAAGAAGTTAAAGATAGTAACAAACTTTAAGAAAAAATCATACAAAGGTGGTTGGCAGATCAGAAGATTGGACAGAATATAAAAAAAGCAGGGATGACCAAAAGGTTATTGATAAAGGAAAAAATATATAATGAGAAAAAACTAGCTTGAAATATAAAGATGGAAAGCAAGAGTTTCTATAGCTATTTTAAAAACAAAAAGTTAACAAGGTGAGAGTTGATCTGATAGAAAGTAAGTCAGGGGAATTAATAATGGAAAATAAGGAGATGGCTGATGAATTGAACAGATATTTTGTGTCGGTCTTCACGATAGAGCATAAATAACATGCCAAAAATAGTTGTGAATCAGGAAATTGAAGGAAGGCAGGAACTCAAGAACATTACAAACACAGTAAAGTAGCACTGAGAAAATTATTAAAGCTGCAGATTGACAAGTTCCCAGATCCTGATGGACCTCCAGAAAAGCAGTTGGTGAGACAGTTGATGCATTGGTCACATACTTTGGATAAATGAGAACTGGTAGATATACTGTACCTGGAATTCTAGAAGGCATTTGATAAGGTGCTACATCAAAGGTTATTGTGGAAAATAAAAGCCCATGGTGAAGGGGGTAACATATTGGATAAAAGATTAGCTAGCTAACAGGAAACAGAGTAGACATAAATGTGTCATTTTCTGATTGGCAAGATGTTGCAAGTGGTGTGCCACAGGAATCAGTGCTAGGGCCTCAATTTTTTAAAGTGTATATAAATGACTTGCATAAAGGGATCAGTGGTAAGGATGTTAAGTTTATTGATGACACAAAGATAGCTAAGAAACTAAATTGTGATGAGGACATAAGGTAGCTACAAAGGGAAAAGGGGTTAAGCAAGCAAAGATCTGCCAAATGGAGTATAATGTGGAAAAGTGTGAAATTGTCTGTTTTGGTGGGAAGAATTAAAAAAAATAAATTATCTAAATGGTGAGAGATTACAGAGCCCCAAGATACAGAGAGAGATAAAAACATTCTTTAAAAAAATCGTTGCCCATTTAAGACAGAGATGAGGAGAAAAAAATTATCTTCGATGGTTAAGTGCCCTTGGAGCTCTCTCTTTCATAAGGTGGTGCATGCAGAATCTTTGAATATTTTAAAAGTAGAAATTGATAGATTCTTGATAACCAAGGGGTTGAAACATTATCAGGTTGATGTGGAATGTGGAATCAATATAATAATCAGATTCAGCCATAATTTTGATAAATGATGGAGCAGTCTTGGGGGGCTGCTCCTGTTTCTACTTCATATGTTTGCACGTGTGCAGTGTATAGTGGACTAATGGGTAAGGAGAAGTCATACCTGGCATAGGAGGCATGAGTAGCCATAAACAATGGCCAAGTGCCTCAGCTTGGCAGGAGGAAGTCCTTTGGAATTCATCTTTGAAAAGCCTTCTCATGCAGACTAGGGTTCCTTCCTTTGAAATGTCATCAGTGGGGACTCATTAAAAAACTTATTCAACTCCGTTTTATTGCGGAGGAGTAGGACATATCTTTGTCCATACTGGAGCTAGCCAGCTGCAGGAATGTAAGGTGTGGGCTTTTGACTGGAACCAGCCAGCACCCTTTAAAGACAGTCCTGAAAATCAGACAATCTGGGAATGGGGTCAGGAATCCCAGAATCAGGACCTTCCTGCCATTTTTAAGGATCATCCAACTCGGTGAAAATTGAGCCCGTGATCTTTTTACATGAATCAGTGCCAAATGTTTTGACAGTACTCCAGTGACATCCCTTGTAAAATTTGAGTATGTTCAAGGCTCTATATAAAGTAGTTGTTACTGAAGTTTTAAATATGACAACTGAGACAGTAAGTGTTAACAGATTGTCATTTTGTGAAGTGGTGCAGGCTCGCGGGCCAAATGGCCTACTCCTGCTCCTAATTTGTATGTTTTTATGGTCTACTTAACTGTCAGTCATCACAGCTGAGCCCGATCCTGATGTTTCGGGATACTCCCCACATACCCACTTACCAGTAGTAATGAATAGCAATGGGGTATTCTAATCTTTTCCCTCCATAACGAAGTGATGGGGAAATGAATTGTGTTGCTTGTCTGGTAACCTAAGATCAGCTTGACATTCTGGGCCCTATTTTACCATTTTGATTCTAAGTGCTGGGCGGACTTGAAACTGGGAGTGTTTCAGATCTGACGTTTAGACCAGTTCTCAGGTGCGCATTCTACCTGCAAAAATATCAGCAAGTTCGAATCGCACTGCAGAAGTCTTTGGCTGGGCTTAACCCTGCAGCTCCAAACGGTGCCTCCAATTGCTAATGCACAGGAAAAAAAAGAGAGAGAATAAAGCTCTCCTGCCAAATCCCTCCCTGGGCCGATAATGCATCCCCCTGGGCCCCCACAGACATTGCCCCACCTCTCCCACAACATTACGATCTGCCTTATCCCTCCACCCCTGCCACTCAGACTGATTGCAGGCCCCTCCCCCTTCCCCCCCACTGATCTCTGGGAGAGCGGCAGTGGACACCCCCCGCCCCCCCTCCCCACCCCCTTCCTACCCAATGATCTCAGGCAGAGTGGCAGCAGACCTCCACTGATTTCAGGCAGAGAGATTTGCCTTCTCCCTTTCCACCCTACAGATATCAGACAGAGTGATCCCCCTCAGCCCCATCCCATACCCTCCCGCACAAGGTCCCCATCTCCTCTGGACTCCGATGTTTGTGTAACACCTTCCTCTCTCTCCCCTGTCCCCAATCATTGAGGCACTGATCCATCAGCCCCCCAACCCCCCACCAACACTCCCCCCGCTCCCCACTCCAATCAGCACACCTGCAAGTGCTCACTTGCCTTCCACTCAAATGCTAACAAACAAACTGTATGTAATTTGCTGGGATGCTTTGCCAAACTTCCTGCAGCTGATCTGCCCTAACAAGTGGCAGCTTCATTAAAATTCAGAATGGACAGTCAGGCAGTACAGGACAATGAGCACACGACCAGCATTTCTCTGAGACAATCTGGGCAGGCTACTGGATGCAGCAGAGGCAAGGTGGGACACCCCACCTGCCCCCGAAGACGCAGACCTGGGAGACAGTCGCTGCCTTGGTCAGTGCCACCAAACGGAAGAAGTGCCGGAAAAAAGCTAACGACCTCATCTGGGCAGCAAGAATGAGTGCTGAACCCCATCTTACATTTCCCCCAGATCCTCCCATTCCCAGCATCCTGCATGCTTTCAGCTCCTGACCCCCAAGCACCTCCTTCCTTTCCCCCATGAGCCCCACTGTGCTTGCCCTCTAAGGACAGCCACCCCTTACTCTTCAGGAGTCAGGCCACCATTTCTTTCATGGCTCCTTCTATCTCCACAGGAGAAAACCGAGCACAACATCTGTGAGAGGGTGAAGACGGGGTGGTGAGCCTGATCTCCGGGTCCTCAGCCCCTTTGAGGAATGGGCACTGGAACTCTCAAGGGAAGGGGAGATGCGGGCTGTCAGCGACAGCATGGTCAGGCTGCTGTCAAGACGTGAGCACCTGTCAATCCTCCACTCACCTTGAGGCAACATCTCAGGGGCACGAGTTTTGGGTGTGAGGGGCATGGTTTAAAGGAAATGTATGAGGCATTTTTATTCACGCAGAGAGAGTAGTGGATGCCTGGAGACAGATACAATAGTGACCTTTAAGGGATGTCATTACGGCTGCGTGAATGAGATGGGAATAGAGGCATATGGTCCCCGGAAGGGTAGGGGGTTACAAATCAGATGGGCAGCCTGGTCGCTACAGGCTTGGAGGGCTGAAGGGCCTGTTCTTGTGATGTAATTTTCTTGGTGCTTTGTTCTATGTTCAATGGTGCAATGTGAATCATGTGTTTTGCATCCAGGATTTCTCTCCCTCCCTTGCACTTAAGCTTGTGTTCTGTGTTGCAGAGACAAAACCAGTTGCCCTGGGGCCTTCTGCACTACAGGCCCCCGCTGCAGGCCCCGCCCATCCTTTTCAGGACAGCTCGGATGAATCCTCGGAGGATAAAGGTGAAAGGACCTCCGAGGATGGCACCATTTTGGCTTCAGCTTCCGCCTCACAACTCACCATCCCAGATACTGACACATCAGTGGGTCCAATTAATGGTGAGGCTTCTGGATCACTATCTGGTGAGCATGACACATCTGGTACTGTTCATCAGGTGGAGGAATGAACATCTGAGTTCCCCGGCAAGGTGGGGCCTGCTGGAAGTAAGGACTCAGCTGGCCCTAGGCTGCAGGGCCTTTAAGATCACTTCTCCCTTAGCTGCTGGAGATGCAGCAACAGAACCAGGGAATGCAGGAGGGGCTGACGGTCACCCTGGACCAACTGTGAGGCTGTTGGGAGGAGTCCCAAAGCTTTCAGGCAGATCAGCTATTGCCTGTCTTGTGTGCTTCCCAGACTAACACAGAAAGGGTGGCATCCACAGTAATGTGTGGCAGGCTTCAAATGATGGCCAAGCCACAGCTGAGACCCAGAGGGCCATGGCTGAATCACAATGGGCCACAGCCAAGGGACTGAACAGGCTTCTCGAGATTCTGTGGCCCATGGCTGAGAGGCTTGAGAGCTTGCAAAAGACCCAGTGCTGAGACACAATGGGCTTTGGCTACAGCCTAAGTAAAGTGGCCCAGTCACAGAAGATCATGGCTGAGGGGCTGCAGAGCTTGCACGAGACCCAGCAGGACAGCGTTGAGACACAGAAGGCTATGGCAGCAGCCATTGAGAATGTAGCCCATTTGCAGAGCGTCATGGCTGAGGGTTGCAGAGCATGATCCAGTCTCTGAGGGCACTTGCTGTGACCATTGACCAGTGGCCATCGCAGAGGGCTCAACCGCCATGGATAGTATGCAAGTAGTCCTCCAGGACTGACGGGGCCAGGTGATCTGGAGCTTCTGGAGCTCGCTGCAGAAGCACTGCCATCCCATGGAGTGAACCAGGGGCCCACAGGAACCCTAAGAGAGGAAAAAGGGCTCGAGACCATGCCGGAGCCTTCCAGCCAGGAAACTGTGGCCGTGGCTACATCTTCTGACTTCCCTCTTCCTGACACCAGGACATTTCAGGGGCAGTGGGATGAAGAGGATGTCATGGAAACATTCCAGACACCTGGAAGCCGGCCAGGGCCCTCAAGGTCCAGGGCCTCCAGAGGATGCCCGTCATAGGCAACGGCATGAGGTAGGCAGCTGGCCCCCTTCACCTCTGATGTACATTCTGGGGAGTCATTGAGATGTACTGGTAGGCCACATAAGGTTAGGAAGTTATAGTTGCGCTGAGGTGGCACTCGAGAAGAGTTGCACGAGTTAGAAAGATATTTAAGCACCTTAATGTTTTCTGTTCACAAGTTTTTATGTTAGAACGTATTATTTAAACACCTTTATTGCAATTATTAAATGTTTTTTTCACCACCCACCTCTGACTAATTTGTCTTGAATAGGAATCCTCTTCCATTGATGATCACCTGAGGGATGCTTCATGTTGATGTCAGTTGGGGAGGCTCCTCAATGCTATGTCACTGGGAAAAGGAAGCTATTGTTTCCTCAGAACCCACGAGTGATTCCCTCCTGTCCCCCACTCCACTCACCCCAGAGCCCTGTATGGGGGGTTTCAGATCCCTTACCCACTACACAAATGTAGACCCCAGTGTGCACATGGAGCTCGGGTAGGAGTTAGTCTAGCTTGCATCATCATAATAGTGCTTAGTGAATCATCATCAGCCTTCTGCCTGCCAAAAAACTCACTAACACAGAATACCCTGGTGTGACAATGTTGCAGGAGATAGAAGGGGAGGGGGAATGGAACCCACAGACACAAGCCCCAAGCGACTGAACCACTTGGTGATCAGGGCTTCCCCAGCTGCCCTCACGTGCCTCATTTGAGCTGACAGCTCTCCAGCGCCTGGGTGGTGTTCCAAGGCATGCTCTTCCTCTTCTTCCTCCTCCTTCTCCTCCCCAACGACACCCAGCTGGTCAGCCTCCATGTCGTCGTCCTCCTCCTCCAGTAGGCCACCTCTCTGCAGAGGTTGTACAAAGCACAGCACAGGATCACAATGCAGGAAGAGATCAGGGGGCGGTATTGAAGGGCCTCGTCAGATCGGCCCAGGCATCGCATTTTGAGGAGCTCAATGCACATCTCCATTATTGCATGGGTGGCTACGTGGGCCTTCACCTCAGTCACAGGCCTCCGTACAGTGGTCATCAGCCATGTCCGAAGCGGGTAACCCATATCACCCACGAGCCACCCTTGCAGCCTGGACTCCTCCTCAAATGCCTCCGAGATGTCAGAGCTCCTGACAATGAAGCTGTCGTGCACACTGCTTATGTGTCTTGCGCAGATGTACATAACATTCATATTATGATCACACACTAGTTGAACATTAAGGGAGTGGAATCCCTTCCTGCTGGTGAATCTTTGCGAATTCTGTAGAGGGGTCTTGAGGGTGAAGTGGGTGCAGTCGATAGCCCCATGAATGTTAGGCATCCCTGCAATGGCTGTGAACCCTGCAGCCTGGGCTTCCTGATGGGCCTGATCCAGGTTAAATTTGATGTGAAGCCCAGCCCGGACATACAGGCCTTCTGTAACTTGTTTGACACAGGTCTGCATGGCTGACTGGGAAATGCTACATACATTTCCGTTAGGGGTCTGGGATGAGCCAGTTGCATAAAACTTCAGAGTGGCCATCAATTTGCAATTTGACAGCCACCGAGAGTGGGTGTTCTCCCCTGCTTGTAGGTGCTGGGCCCTGCAACAGGTTGCACAGGTGTTGCACTGTCTCCTTTTAGAGGCAGAAATGTCAGCGGCACATGGTGTCTGACATCTGTTCAAATGAAACTCATGCACGGAACTGTCAGTGTCTCTGATCCCTCCTTCTCCTGTGCCCCCCACACCCTGCCCCCCGGTTGAATGGCAGTCACCTCCTGCCTCTAGTGACCATCTCCCTTGACTCCTGCAGGTGGTAAGATCTGGCCCTCCTGTGCCTGCAATTCTTCCTCCAGCTCCTTCTCATCAGCTCCAGCAGCAACCGAAAGAACAGCAAGATTAATCAGTGGCATTGCAAAAGCTATCTCGTCACTCTGAAAAAGGGGTTGCGGTTGGAAATGGAAAGAAACACATGTAGAGGTTAAGCCTACACATGTAGGCCATCAACAGTCACTGTCCATAACCTCCAATTCCCCTAGCTACATGCTCCCCAAAATCACAGCCCTGCCCCCCCATTTCTCCAGCCATATGCTCCCAAAAATCACAGGTCCTTGAAAAGTTGAGAGGCTGCAGCAGTGCAATTTGCAAGGGCTTTGTGCATGCCCTTCAGCTGGAAGAGTGCTGAGTGCACTATGACCCAGCAATACCACAAGACCCAAGGTCCGTGCTGCAAGTCGGACATCGGAGACCCTGCTGAGCATTAGCTGCCAATGCCCCCCCACAACGTCCCCCCCCCCATACACACTTGCAGACCACCATTGACCCTAGAAAGAAAATGGCTGCAATAAAAGGACACCCATGAGCAGCGGAGAGCCATTGCACGCTTGGCACCCACTTCCTTACTAACTGTCACTGATGGAGTGGCCAAATTGGACTTCTATGGAACATGTCTGTTTTGCGTTAATTCCAGATTGGCAAACGTGGTGGTAAAGGGGGAAGTGCCAGTAAAGTTGGGCGTGAAGCCATTAAGTCAATTTAAATGCATGCAATGCCTTTGACAAGGTACCGCATGGTAGGTTGTTGCGTAAGGTTAAATCTCACGGGATCCAGGGTGATGTGTCTAAATGGATACGAAATTGGCTTCTTGACAGAAGTCAGGGAGTGGTTATAGAGGGTTGTTTTTCAAACTGGAGGCCTGTGACCAGCGGTGCGCCTTAGGGATCACTGTTTTTTGTAATTTATATTAATGATTTGGATGAGAATATAAGAGGCATGGTTAGTAAGTTTGTGGATGATATAAGATTGGTGGCATAGCGGACAGTGAAGATAGCTATCTCCAATTGCAACGGGATCTTGATCAATTGGGCATTGGGCTGACAAATGACAGATGGAGTTAATTTAGACAAATGCGAGGCGATGCATTTTGGTAGATAGAACCAGGGCAGGACTTACGCAATTAATGATAGGGCACTGGGGAGAGTTACAGAACAAAGAGATGTAGGAGTACATGTTCATAGCTCCTTGAAAGTGGAGTCACAGGTGGACAGAATGGTGAAAAAGACCTTCAGCATGTTGGTTTCATCGGTCAGAACATTGAATATAGGAGTTGGAATGTCTTGTTGAAGTTGTACAAGACATTGATAAGACCATACTTGGAATACTGTGTCCAGTTCTGGTCACCCTATTATAGAAAGGACATTACTAAATGCAAAAGAGTGCAGAAAAGATTTACTATGATGCTACCAGGACTTGATGGATTGAGTTATAAGGAGAGGCTGGATAGACTGGGACATGTTTCCCCTGGAGCGTAGGAGGCTGAGGGGTGATCTTATAGAGATGTATAAAATAATGAGGGGCACAGATCAGCTAGGTAGTCATTATCTTTTCCCAAAGGCAGGGGAGTCTAAAACTAGAGGGCATAGGTTTTAAGGTGAGAGGGGAAAGATACAAAAGTGTTCAGAGGGACAATTTTTTCACACGAAGGATGGTGAGTGTCTGGAACAAGATGCCAGAGGTAGTAGGAGAGTTGGGTACAATTTTATCTTTTAAAAAGCATTTAGTTAGTTACATGGATAAAATGGGTAGAGAGGGATATGGGCCAAATGAGGGCAATTGGGATTAGCTTAGGGGTTTTAAAAAAGAAAGAGCAGCAGGGACAAGTTGGGCCGAAGGGCCTGTTTCCATGCTGTAAACCTCTATGACCTCTAATTGCATTTAAATGGCTGTTGTGCCCATTTCGAGTGCTGTCCTGATCGTGTGCATTTTTGAGTCTGGTAAAGAGGGAACCAGTGCAGAGGTGGGCACGGATCGCGCTACTCACCTCACACCTGACTTTACCAAGTTTTTGTGCCCAAAACAGGCACAATGGTAAAATCAGGCCCCCTATTTTTTTGTAATTGGTGACAAGTCTGGAATGCAGGATAATACTTTGACTACTATGTCATAGAGTCATCGAGGTTTACAGTTTGGAAACAGGCCCTTCGGCCCACTTGTCCATGCCACCCTTTTTTTAAACCTCTAAGCTACTCCCAATTGCCTGCATTTGGCCCATATCCCTCTATACCCATCTTACCCATGTAACTGTCTAAATGCTTTTTAAAAGACAAAAATAAACACACCTCTACTACTAATTCTGGCAGCTTGTTTCAGACATTCATCACCATCAATGTGAAAAAATTGCCCCTCTAGGCACTTTTGTATCTCTTTTCTTTCACTTTAAATCTATGCTCTCCAGTTTCAGACTCCTTCATCTTTGGGAAAAGATATTGACCATCTAGCTGATCTATGCCCCTCATTATGTTATAGACCTCTGTAAGATCACCCCTCAGCCTTCTACGTTCCAGAGAAGAAAGTCCCAGTCTATCCAGCCTCTCCTTATAACTCAAGCCATCAAGTCCGGGTAGCATCCTTGTAAATCTTTTCTGCACTCTTTCTAGTTTCCTTATCTTTGCAATTTGTTGCCCAAATAAAATATGTTCTATATAAGAGCACAATGTTGATTTTGCTGACACTACCAAATTGCCAAAGTCAATCTCTATATTCCAACCTGTACCTTTGTATTAACTTTGCACAACCGAGTAAGCCTTTAATGAAATGCAGAACACTCCTGCCAGATCTTTTTAAACAGATCGTGACTACTTGCATATTGTGGCTGTTGGTGTATTTGTACATGTTTTTAACATTTTCCTACATGATGCTAAGGTTTGAATACTCTACAGTGAATTGTCCGGCTGGTGTAATTCTTTCTTATGGATGAATTACCAACATTGAAGCAACTTTGTTCCACAGCAGTTGAATGTGTCATATAAATGTTTTTGGTGCTTAAAAACAATAGTGTTTTTGAATACTCAAGTCTTTTCAACATAGTGCTGTGATCAGTTTCAAGATAATCAGATTTCTGTTGATTTAGTTTGTGTTCCTGAGAACAAGCTTTCCTAGCTATCTTTGTTTCTGTCTTAATTAGTACTCATTAGTGCGTACTCAGTGAAATGATTTATTTACGACCATTAGCTTTTTCCTGTTCTAATCTGCTGTTTCACTTAGTAGCTGCCAATCTGAGAAAATCATTGGCTGACATTTTGTAAGCTGTTTATTCTCCTAAAGCCACTCGTCCCAGCATTTCTTATTGCATATCTAATAGTCAGAGATATTTAATTTTTAGGAAGCCAGTAATCAATATTGCTCAACATTTCTTCTTATTCACTTAGTAGCTTCATTAATTCACATTAAAATTTGTTTCTAAATGATGAGAAAGAAAATTGCAAATGCCACAGATCAATTCAACGTGTCAGTCAGCATCTGTGAAGAGAACAGATTTGATATGTTATCTTTTCTGTTCTCTCCACAGATGTTGATTGACCAATTGATTGTGAGCAACATTTTTTGATTTTATTTTGGGTTCTCATTCCAGTGTGAAACTGAATAACATAGGAATAAATAAGAACAATGAACTTTCCTTTTTGTTTCCATGCAGAGATTGGTTGATGCTGCGGAAGAAGCTGATTTATACCACAAGTATGATATGGATTTTGAGGTGAGTGTACCAATTATGCACCAGCACTAAAAGGTTGTTTTAAATCGTAGTAAATACAGCACTTATATATCATGCCTGAATCTGCACTAGGTTTTAACAATCTAGTTTTCTGTTTGATGCTGAGATTTAGTAAATGCTACCAGGTGATTAAATGCCTTTGAAAAGTTTGAATAAATTAGAATTATAGAATCATATAGCACAGAAGGTCAAGCCAAACCCATTGTGCCTCTGTTTGCTCTTTGAAAGCTCTATCCAGTTTGTCCCACTTCCTTACATTTACTTTTCAAATATGTGTCGATTCCCCTTCAAGGAGCCTGAAACTGTCAATGTAGGGAGCAGCAAATCACTCAATTTCAATTGCTGATGCCCCTTGGGATGCTGAGGAAGTCCTGACATGTACATGTGCCACACTTACATGGATGTTTAAATTTCTGATTCCAATTTAACTTTGTCTGGATTGTTGCATGATTCTCTATGTCAGTGGGAAACATGGCCAGAATTATGGAGACTTAGGCTGTTTGCTCTATGCTTACCTTGGTTTTTACACAGATTGAATTAGAGCTTTGCCTAGATGGAGGCTGGTTTGTGTGATGGACTGGACTTCATTCATGAACTTTGTAGTTTTTTATGGTCTTGGACAGAGCAGGAGGCATATCAAACTGATACAATTAGAAAGAATGCTTTATATGGTGCATCTGGAAAAGTTGGTAAGAATTGGAGTGGACATGCCAAATTTCCTTAGCCTCCTGAGAAAATAGAGTCATTTGTGGGCTTTCTTAACTGTAGCATCAGCAAAGAGGGATCGGGACAGGTTGTTGGTGATCTGGACAACTAGAAGCTCACAACAATGTCCACTTCATCCCCATTGATGTAGACAGGGGCATGTCCTCCACTCCACTTCCTGAAGTCGATGACTATCTCTTTCATTTTGTTGACATTGAAAGAGAGATTGTTTTCGTTGCACCAGCTTACCAGATTCTCTATCTCTTTCTTGAACTCCGTCTCATCATTGTTTGAGATCTGGTCCACTACAGTGGTGTCATCAGCAAACTTGAAAATTGATTTGGAAGGGAATTTAGCCACACAGTCACAGATTTATAAGGAGTATAGAAAGGGGCTGAGGTCACAGCCTTGTGGGGCACCAGTGTTGAGGATGATCATGAAGGAGGAATTGTTGGATACCCTTACTGATTGCGGTCTGTGAGTTAGGAAGTCTAGGATTCAGTCACAGAGGGAGGAGCCAAGTCCCAGGCCTCAGCGTTTGGAAATGAGTTTTGTTGGAATAATGGTATTGAAGCCTGAGTTGTAATCAATAAAGCAAACAATGACATCTCAAACAAGGCCTCTAATTTCTCAGAAGGCAAGGGAGATTTGGCATGTCAGCTACAACTCTCACCAATTTTTCTGTCTACACTTCTTGCTGCCTCAGCAAAGCAGCCAGCATAATTACGGACCCCACGCACCCTTGGCAAGTTCTCTTCCACCTTTTTCTGTCGGGAAAAAGATACAAAAATCTGAGGTCACATATCAACCAACTCAAGAATAGTTTCTTCCCTGTTGCCATCAGCCTTTTGAATGGATCTACCTTGCATTAAGTTGATCTTTTTCTACACCCTAGCTACGACTGTAGCACTACATTCTGCAGTGTCTCATTTCCTTCTCTATGAATGGTATTCTTTGTCTGTATAGCACGCAAGAGACAATATTTTTCACTGTATGCTAACACATGTGACAATAATAAATCAAGTCAAATCAAATAAGTAGGAGTCTGACATCGATGTCTTTGTTGTCCAGGTGTTCCAGGGTTGAGTGTAGGGCTCGGGAGATGGCGCCTACTATGGACCAGTTGCCATAATAGACGAACTTAGTAGGTACAGGCAGTGTGGGAGGCTGGAATTGATACATGCCATGACTAACCTATTGAAGCACTTCATAATGATGGATGTCAGAGCCACCAGATGATGGTCATTAAGGCATAGTGCCTGGCTTTTCTTTGGTACCGGGATGTCTTCTTGAAGCAGAATGGGACCTCAGATTGGTGTAAAGAGAGGTCGAAGATGCCTGTGAATAATCCTGCCAACTGGTCCACGCAGATTCTGAGTGCTTGGCAGTTACCCCATCCAGGTCAGTCGCTTTCTGTGGGTTGACTTTTGAGAAGGCTGCTCTGACATCTGCCATGGTGATCTTGGATGCAGGTTCATCCAAGGCTTCCAGGGTGGAGGGCATGCTCTCACTGACCTCTTGCTTAAAAGGTCATTGGCAATAATGCCAATGATTTTATATGCCTTCATCTTGCAGCCTGTTACACCTTACAGACCTTACATAGTCAGTAGGAGTCTGCATGGCCAGCCTGGAACTCCAGCTTAGTCCAGTACTGTCTTTTAGCATCTCTGATGCATCTCCCGAGATCATATCTGGATTTCTTGTAAAGGTCAGGGTCGCCTGACTTGAACATCTCAGGCCTGGACTTCAAGCAATGGATATCTCTGTTTGTCCATGCTTTCTTGCTGAGAAACACACTGATTTTCTTCTTTGACACACAGTCTTCTACACTCTCACTAATGAAGTCAATTACTTTAATGGCATATTTGTTCAGGCTGGCCACTGAGTTTTTAAAATATTGACCAGTCTACTGACTTTAAGCAGTCCCGTAAGAGATCATCCGATTCTTCAGACCGACATTGCACAACTTTCTTGACAGATTCTCCAGTTTGGATGTTTTGCTTGTAAGCCAAGAGCAGGAGCACAGCTTTGTGGTCTGATTTACTGAAGTATGAGCAGGTGATATTTGAGTAGCAGTGGTATTGAATGCTTGGGCTTCTGGTGGGACAGGAGATGTATTGGTAGTATCTTGGTAGGACATGCTTGAGCTTGGCTTCCCAACAATACCCAGTCCAGCCTCTGTCTCCCCCTCTTGGTTCATCTTCCAGAATCCATGGCTCCTATCCAGCGGATGTCAAGAGTTAGCATTACAGCGATTGTGTAGGAAGGGGAAGTGAACATTTTTCAGGGTGGGCCAGTGGAGGAGCCAGTTCGTAAGAGTGTGGGAGTGGGTGAACAATGTCAGGAAGTGAGAAGGGTGAACATTGTCTGTGGTTGAGGGATCTGAGCATTGTCAGGGGTGAGGGAAGGGGATGGACATTATTGGAAGATGTGGGGGTTGAATATTGTCAGGTGCGGGAAGGGGGTGAGCATGTTAGCAGATGAGGGGGTTGAACTTTGTTGGGGATGATGGAGAGGATGAACATGTCAGTGAATGAGGGGGTTGAGCATCTGTGGGGGTGAGAAAAGGGGTTGAAAAATATCAGTGGACAAGGGGTTGACAGCTGTTAAGGAGTGGAGGAGACAGTTGTACATGTCTATGAATGAGAAGTTTGAGCATCTTTGGGGTAAGAGAAGAGGATGAACATTGTCAATGGATGAGGGGTTTGAACATTGTCAAAGATTTAGGATAATGCCCTTGCTTTTATACTTGATTTGTAAAACTTTGGGTCCCATTTGTTTCTTTAAAAGATTCAACACATGGACCTAATACCATCATATATTTCAGTCTGCAAACCATTAGGTCTCTCTGTTCCTGCACGCCTTTTAAAATTACACACTTTTGTAAAATTCTTAAGTGAGTGACAAATGCAAAGGTTAATGAAATGTCATAACATTGTCTCATTTCAAAATATTTGAATTATGAAAGGTAGAAGTTATTATTAATTTAATAAATGTTTTAAAGTACTAAATGATTGTTTTAAAGTTGATTGCCATGTCTAATTGTGCTCCTGATAATCAGTGGAGCACTCTCCTAATTATGCTTACTGACTTCAGTCATTCTCCTCTGAGTACTAGTTCAATTTATGCCCTGATCCATTGACTTTTTAACGAGACTGTTTTCTGCTGTGCTAATTATTAATTAGATCCATCTAATTCCTTTCACAAATGCTGTGTTGTGCAGAAATTCATCAGGATATCCAACATTGTGCCTTTTTGTTTCCTTGCAAACTGAAACCTAATTAACCTTTTATGTAACATGTTTTGTCAATGTGTTTTTAAATGATTATCACTATGATGTACTTTGAAAGACTCATACTATGAGAATGTGAGACCCTTATCACAACTCTTTTTTTTCAAAATTCAAAGTGAATTGTTAAAATATTTTGTCAAATATTAGGCAGATTCCTCCTACTGAAAATTCATTACAAATAATGGTACCCATGCTTGGTAGAATTAGCCTCATTAACAATTAATAGGTCTCCGAATCTAACGTTGTGTGTATGGCAGAATTTATGATAATGAGATAACTATCATCGGAAAAGGGCCATTCTCATGGGACATGTAGTTCAATTCTGAAACCATCAGGAATATGATTAGATTTCTATAAACATCACACAAATAGTGAATAAATATGTTCCCTGCGTTTCGGGAAACTCAATAATTCATTCTGTCGTACAATTGCAACTATCTTAAGACAGAATTAATCAGTCTTCTAAAATGTGGTGAGTTGAATGCATCATATATATAATGTAACAAAACAACATTGCTGGAGAGCTTTACACTGAATCAGGGATCTTGTAATTATGCATTTATCAATGTGAATGTGCATTTCTACAATGTGAATGTGGTTTGATTGGAATCGTGTACAGGAGTGAAAGGAGAGAAATTTACTCAGTGGGCATTATAAAAATAAAAGTGAGTTGAATTTTGGCCTTTAGAACCCCAAACAGCCAGTTGGGATTAATTCTAGATGCGAAGGGAGCTGGGGGGATAGGCTGGCACAGGTGATAGTATTATATCAACTGACTAAACCAATTGGCAGGCAGTGATGAGTAGGGTACCACAGGGATCTGTGCTAGCGCCTCAACTGTTCATATTGTGTATTAATAGTTTGGATGAGTGAACTGAATGCATTTTCTACAAATTTGCAGATGATGCAAAGTTGGGTGTGAGGGTGAGCTGTGAGGATTCATAGAGATTTACAGCATGGAAAAAGGCCCTTCAGCCTGACTTGTCCATGCTGCCCTTTTGTTTAAACCCTTAAGCTAATTCCAATTGCCTGCATTTGGTGCATATCTCTCTATACCCATCTTACCCATGTAACTGTCTAAATGTTTCTTAAAAGAAAAAATTGTACCCGCCTCTGCTACTACCTCTGGCAGCTTATTCCAGACACTCACCACCCTCTGTGTGAAAAAATTGCCCCTCTGGATATTTTTGTATCTCTCCCCTCTCATTTTAAACCTATGCCCTCTAGTTCTAGACTCCCCTGCCTTTGGGAAAAGATATTGACTATCTAGCTGATCTGTGCCCCTCATTATTCTATAGACCTCTATAAGATCACCCCTCAGCCTTCTATGCTCTAGAGAAAAAAGTCCCAGTCTATCCAGCCTCTCCTTATAACTCAATCCATCAAGTCCCAGTAGCATCCTAGTAAATCTTTTCTGCACTCTTTTGTAGTTTAGTAATGCCCTTTCTATAATAGGGTGACCAGAACTAGACACAGTACTCCAAGTGTGGCCTTACCAATGTCTTGTACTACCTCAACAAGACATGCCAATTCCTGTATTCAGTGTTCTGACCGATGAAGCCAAACATGCTGAATGCCTTCTTCACCACTCTGTCCACCTGTGACTCCACTTTCAAGAAGCTATGAACATGTATCCGTAGATCCCTTTTGTTCTATAACTCTCCCCAGTGCCCTACCATTGACTGAGTAAGTCCTGCCACGGTTCAATCTACTAAACTGCATCACCTCAGATTTACCTAAATTAAACTCCATCTGCCATTCGTCAGCCCACTGGCCCAATTGATCGAGATCCTGTTACGATCAGAAATAACTTCCTTTACTGTCCACTATGCCACCAATCTCAGTGTCATCTGCAAACTTACTAACCATGCCCCCTATATTCTCATCCAAATCATTAATATAAATGACAAATAACAGTGGACCAAGCACTGATCCCTGAGGCACACCGCTGGTCACAAGCCTCCAGTTTGAAAACAACCCTCTGTAACCACCCTCTGGCTTCTGTCAAGAAGCCAATTTTGTATCCATTTAGATACGTCACCCTGGATCCTGTGAGATTTAACCTTATGCATCAACCTACCATGCATACCTTGTCAAAGGTCTTGCTAAAGTCCACATAGACAACATCAACTGCACTGCCCTCATCTACCTTCTTGGATACCCCTTCTAAAAACTCAATCAAATTTGTGAGACATGATTTCCCACTCGCAAAGCCATGCTGACAGTCCCTAATCAGTCCTTGCGTCTCTAAATGCCTGTAGATCCTGTCTCTCAAAATACCTTTCAACAACTTACCCACCACAGATGTGAGGCTCACTGGCCAGTAGTTCCCAGGCTTTTCCCTGCAGCCTTTCTTAAACAAAGGCACAACATATGCCACCCTCCAATCTTCAGGTACCTCACCCATGACTATGATTCAAATATCTTTGCTAAGGGACCGCAATTTCCTTCCTAGTCTCCCACAATATCCTAAGATACACTTCATCCGATCCCAGGCATTTATCTATCTTGATGCATTTTAAGACTTCCAGCATCTCTCTCTCTAGTATATACACTCCTCAAGACATCGCTATTTATTTCCCCAAATTCCCAAATATCCATGCTTTTCTCAGCAGTAAATACTGATGAGAAATATTCATTTAGGATTTTACCTATCTCTTGTGGATCTGCACATAGATGACCTTGTTGATCCTTAAGAGGCCCTATTCTCCCATGTTAATCTTTTTCCCTTTTATGTATTTGTAGAAGCTCTTTGGATTCTCCTTTTGACTTATCTGCCAAATCAATCTTGTGTCCCCTTTTTGCCATCCTGATTTCTCTCTTAACTCTACTCCTACACCCCCTGTACTCCAAGGGATTCGCTTGATCCCAGCTGCCTATGCATATTATGTGCCTCCTTCTTCTTTTTGACCCAGGCCTCACTATCCCAAGTCATCTAGCATTCCATATTCTACCTTCACTCTGAGGAATGTGCTTACCCTGAACCTTGGTTAACACACTTTTGAAAGAGTCCCACTTACCAGACATCCCTTTTTACCTTCCCATAGACTTCCCCAATTAACTTTTGAAGTTTCCTGTCTGGTACCATCAAAATTGGCCTTGCCGCAATTTAGAATTTTAATTCTTAGGCCAGACCTATCATCCTCCATAGCTATCTTAAAACTAATAGAATTATGTCACTGATTCCAGAATTATGCCTCGCTAACACTTCTGTCACCTGCCCTTCCTTATTTCCCAAGAGGAGGTCAAGTTTTGCCCACTCTCTAGTTGGGTCATACACCTACTGAATGAGAAATTCCTCCTGGATACGCTCAACAAATTTCTCTCTATCCAACCTTCTAATATAATGGCTGTCCCAGTCAATGTTGGGAAAGTTAAAATCCCCTACTATTACCACCCTGTTCTTTTTTGGAGCTATCTATAACCTCCTTACATATTTGCTCCTCACTTTCCCACTGACCATTTGGGGGCCCATAGTACAACCCCATCAAAGTGATTTCCCCTTCTTATTTCTCAGTTCTACCCATATAGACTCAGTGGCAAAACCCTTGGATATATCCTCTCTCAGTACTGCCATGATGTTTTCTCTCATCTAAAGTGCAACTCCTCATCTTCTCTTACCTCCTGTTCTATCTTTCCTATAGCATCTGTACCCTGGAACATTGAGCTGCCAGCCCTATCCTTCCCTTAGCCATGTTTTAGTAATTGCTATAATATCTCAGTCCCACACACCATCCATGCCCTGAATTTGTCTGTCTTGCCCATCACGCCTCTTGCATTGAAATAAATGCAGTTTAATCTGGACTTTCCTTGCTCTCTGTCTTGCTTTTGACTGATCTGTCTGGTACTAGGATTACTGACACTGCCTTTACTACTTAATGTACTCTCTTGAACTTCTGTCCTCAACCTTCTCTTCTGTCTCCCTACCACTTTGGATCCCAATCCTCTGCCAAAGTAGTTTATATCCTCCTGAGTCGCTCTAGTAAATCTCCCCACCAAGATGTTAGTCCCCCTCCAGTTCAGGTATAACCTATCCCTCTTGAACTGATTGGTATCATTGGTGGCAAAGTGTACACAATAGCTTGCTCCTTCTGTCAATCACTGATGTAATGCATTTCTGGGCATTCAACTATGATATCATAAAATATCTCCTGCAAGTTCCTGGAAAAATCCAGGGACAAAAATTTTGACAGAGCTTGATAGTTACTGATAAAGTGTGATTGTTAAGCCCACTTGGCAACAAGTCTTCTTCCAGCAGTCTACATATATCTGCCACCAGTTAAGGTGACACCACAATCTTCTTTCAGTAGCCCAACATCAGGAAGCTGAACTCTGCCTGTACATCCTGTGTTTTGGGTATCATGTCCTGTAAGCTGCACCTCTCTGCTCATTCTTTTTTTCTTGTGGTTTTAGGAAAAGTTCATTGCTGTTTCTGTTGGTGCTAATGGTCATTCTTGTGCTCGTCTAGAGTCCAAGCTAATACAATATAAGCAACATAACATTCTGATCTGACAGATCACAGCATTAGGTACATCAGCCTCCAAAGGATTGAAAGTTGTATCCAGAGTAATGAAATTAGTCCTTAAAGTACAGAGAGTAACCTCTCAGAACAAGCCTTATTTGAACAAATGCCTGTCGCATAATTGGGTGGAAAGTAAGTTTTCAGTCCTATGGAAATTTTTGTCTACTATTTCTCCCAAGACCCTCAATCAGAATCTAGCAGCAGGAGTAGGTTATTTGACCCTTCAAGCGTGCTCTGCCATTCAATAAGATCATAGCTGATCTGGTTGTGGTCTCAACTCCACTTTGCTGCCTGTCTCTCATCACCCTTGAGTCCTTTAGCTGTCGAAAATATGTCTACCCCAGCCTTGAATAAATCTAAAGACCTAGGGCATCTTTTTCCTGTCCCATTCGCTATAGGAATTGTAGTGGGCTGGACAGGACATGCAAAGGCATATTGATCTCGGATGGGATTTTCCAGTCTTGGGATGGGCGTGGCCAGAAAATCCCATTCCTAGCCCCTACTGCTTTCTGGCAAAGAGGATTCTACAATCTAATGACTATCTGAGGGAAATCAAAATCTCCTAATGTCCATTTTAAAGGGACACTTCTTGTCCTTAAACTGTGTCTCCAAGTTCTAGTCTCCCCAACAAGAGGAGACATCCTCCAAGTATCTACATTATCAAGTGCTCTCAGGATCTTGCATGTTTCAACAAGATCGTCTCTCATTCTTCTAAACTCCAATGAATATGGTGCAGCCTGTTCAACCTCTCTTCATAAGATAACCCTTATTATTTAATACACATTGCTCTATATCAATTTCAGTGCTTGGAGTTTTGTATGGATATTGCAGAAGACACTGTTATCTTGTACATTTATGGATTTCACAACAAACTGTGAGAGGCAAAATTGATCAGATAGTAAAACAGTTGGAGTTAGAAAATGAACATCTTAGTATTGTGAATTAAATAAAAAAGTAGACTTTAGGCAGAATTTATTGCTCTGTCTGGTGCCAGATTTGGTGTAGAAGGGGCATTTAATTGAGTAGGAGTAAGGCGGGTATGTACCCTGCCACTATCTATTATGTCCATGGCAGAAAGGCTCATGGATGGACATCCTACCCCATGGGTTAATTGAGGCCCTATTGCATACTTAATGGCCTCACTGCACTGTCGCTGATATTAACCCAGTGATAGGTGGGGAACTTGCCTTGCAGGAAGCATATCAAGAAAATCCATGCAGGGTTGCTTGCTGGCTGTCAGTGGGGAGGGTGGGAGATGGGGAGGTGGTCACTCATGCCTGATTTACAGGGCCTGGCATGGGGATGCCTTGCCGCTGAGCAGTCCTCTCCCTCACTTGTAACCCCTACCCTGCAACGTCTTAATCACTCATCTGTATCAAGTGATAATTTCCAGCCTTGGATGGATGGAACTTAGTTTGGCAGGCCTTCCTAGAAAAGAGCTACATGGGCTGTTGCCACATCTTCAGACAGCAGGCGAGAATCTAGTTATCTCCATTAAATATAGCGCTATGCCTTTGAAAATTGAGTTTGCTTTGAAGATTTGAGGTCTTCCTTCGCTTCTGTCACTGACTGTCTATCCTAACGTCAGTTTATTAAAACCCTACATACAACATGCTGCTTGTGTACAGTAGTGAAGTAAATTTATCCATCTATTGAGTAGCTGAGCTGTACAGGCCAGGTTCAATCCATGAAGTATATTGAGTTGGATGAGATGTTCCATTTTGTCTCAGAAACTGGGTTAACAAGGAGAAAGAGTATCCAGGATCCATACTTCTGGTCACCATCCAGAAACTTCACTCTTTGCATGGGTTCCAAATGCAGTTAGTTGTTGCCAGCCAGGCAATGAAACTGCAGAGACTGGTTTTATCCACTGGTTTGGATTAACATCATTTTTTTCTTCTCTTTTCTGCAGTTTGAATATTATAATTCTGTGCTGATCAATGAGATAGATGAAAATGGGAACTATGTGGAGCTTGGAAATGAGTTTATTTTGGAAGTAAATGAACATTTCAACGATTTGCCTGTGAATACCTCACTCAGTAATATACAAGTCCCAACTAATGTGTATAATAAAGGTAAAATAAACCAGTTTGTTCCTTATATATTGGATGTCATTTCTCATTTTAATTGTTTGTAGATTTGTTGTTTATTTTTGTAATTTTCTGCTCTTCCTGGCTTCTCAGTCCTCCTAGGGGCTGCTGCTGGCCCATGCTTGCCACCTTCCCTCTTCTCTCCTTTCCCAGACCTACTTAAGGGCTACTCTTGGCATCACAGCAAGCACAATGTTATGAGGGCCCAACGGGCGAACAGCCTTGGAACACTGGTTGGCACCTGTAACTTGTTGAAATTATGCTGATGAGGTCCGAGGCCAATTTCGGTTGAGTCTTGGTCCTCTGACAGCTGACAAACACACTAAGTACATCACCTAGTACGAGACTGTAAATGGTCCGAAGCCAAGTTTTTAGCTGAGAATCTGTCACATTTTGCTTAATAACAAAACATGGTACTATAATCCATCCTCACTTTGCATAACTCCAGTAATAGCAGCATCTGATCTCACAGTGACTGCAATGAAAATGATACTAAAAGGAACTCTTACTGAAAAATTCAATACTGCAATAATCATAGAGCTGCACATCACTATTTTTTACCATATACCCTTTTCACTGATATTCTGAATGGAACATTCTGGTCAGAAGATTTAAATACAGCCTTTTAGGAAAACATCAGACAAGCATGAAATCAGCAGAATAATGTCTAAATATTTTAAAGCAGTCATTAGTTATATTTTGAAATTGACAATATAAAAAAACCACAAAACGCAAGTGCCAGTGAAATTTTTTTCTCAGCAAAAACAAACTGTCCAAGTACCATTAAGATTTGGTATAATATATATTTTATAAATGTATTAATGGCATCTAGTGACAGGACATCGGCACTGCATCAGTTTTTATTTTCATGTTGCAACAGCCTCCGAATTGGTTGACTAGAATGTTCTCTATGCTGTCTAGTTGGAATGGCCAAATATGCATTCATACATATGGCTGGATCTGATATTGCTCTTTGGTTACCTGTAGTTTTCAAGCGTATACTTTCTGTCAGACTAAAGTTGATTCACTGTGAATTTCTGGTGTTATTACAGTTGCAAGTGATCCACTTTTAGTGAAACCTCTGGGCATCAAAACCTTGTCCACTGTCTAATCACATGCTTGATGCAAGTTTAAATAAAAAAAAAAGATTTCTTGCTGGAGAAACATTTAGGAGTGATTATTTCTGATAGAAAGTTTTGTTTGAAACTGGTAATGCAAAAGCCATGAAACCATATGGAATTTTTTTGTCAAGTACCCTAGGTAGGAATATCAACCAAGTGTATATTTTCTTTTGCAACAGTATGCTTCTGAAAAAAACTGTTGGAGCTCCTGTATAACATCAGTGCCCATACAAGAATGTTTATAGAAGGAAATCATTGGATTTCAAATGAACCAACTGCTACAACACTTCCAAAAATAATAAATACACAGAAAGCACAATTTGCTAAAATAGAGCAGTTGGTGCAGCAAATGTCACTGAATTGAGTAATAGGCTGCCTATCATTCCTGACCCACTGGAGGAATTTCAGCAGCTCTCATGAGTCATAAGATGGAATTTTGTACAGAGTGAAGGCTTAATATAGAATCTGTCACACTTTGTTTTAATAACAAAATATGGTACTATAATCCATCCTCACTTTGCATAGCTCCAGTAATAGGAACATCTGATGTCAGTGACTGCAGTGAAAATGATATCGAAAGGAACTCTGGTCTGAATGATTCAATAATGCAGTAATTATAGAAGTGCACATCATTATCTTACCATATACCTTCTTCACAGATCCTGCTATTTTGAATGGAGCATACTGGTCGGAAGCTTTAAATACAGTATTTTATGAAAACTTCATGCAAGATCCAACACTCACCTGGCAATATTTTGGAAGTTCCACGGGTTTCTTTAGACTTTATCCAGGTAAACCCATTAAAACTCCAACAGAAAACTAATATTAATGTTTTGAAAAGGTTGCATTTATTTCCATTGATCCATGCAATAGAAATTGACTTTGTGTCGTGACTTCCATAACCTTGAAATCAGGAAAGGACTGAAAGTAGATATCCCAGAGGGTATCACAGAGACTAATGTAGACAGCAATAGACAAGACCCATAAAGAATCGTAGAATGGTTACAGCATGGAGGGAAGCCATTCAACTCAGCACGTCACACTGGAGACAAGGGCAACAGTGGCCTTGGAACGTGAATCGACAAAATGATTTTGACAAAACTGGAATCAATAGTTATCAGGAGGCAAACACTCCGCTAATTGGAGTTACACCTGGAACATAGGAAGATGGTTGTGGAGGAGTCATCTCAGTTCCAGGACATCTCTGCAGGAGTCCCTTAGGGTAGAGTCCTAGACCCAACAATCTTCAGCTGCTTCATCAATGACCTTCCCTCCATCATAAGGTCAGAAGTGGGGATGTCCGCTGATGATTGCACAATGTTCAGCACCATTTGTGACTCATCTGATACTGGAGCAGTCCATATCAAATGTGACAAGATCTGGACAATATCCAGGCTTGGGCTGACAAGTGGCAAGTAACATTCGTGCCACACAAATGACAGTCAATGACCATCATCAATAAGAGACACTCCAACCGCCGCCCCTTGAGGTTTAATGGTGTTACCACCACTGATCCCCCCACTGTCAACATCCTTGGGGTTACCGTTGACCAGAAACTCAACTGGACTCACCACATTAACATAGTGGCTGTAACAGCAGGTCAGAGGCTAGGAATACTGCAGCATGTAACTCACATCATGACTACCCAAGGCCTATCCGCCATCTACAAGACACAAGTCAAGAGTATGATGGAATACTTCCCACAGGATTGGTGCAGCTCCAACAATACTCAAGAAGCTTGACACCATCCAGGACAAAGCAACCCACTTGATTGGCACCACATCTGTAAACATCCACTCCCTCCACCACCAATGCTCAGTAGCAGTGTGTACTCTCTACAAGATGCATTGTAGCAATTTACCAAAGATCCTTAGACAGCATTTTCCAAATCCATGGTCACTTCCATCTAGAAGGACAAGGGCAACAGATACATGGGAACATCACACTTGCAAGTTCCCCTCCAAGCCACTCACCACCCTAACTTGGAAATATATCGTCATTCTTTTGCAGTGGCTGGGTCAAAAGCCTGAAATTCCCACCCTAGCAGCATTGTGGGTCAACCCACAGCATGTGGACCGTAGGGATTCAAAATGGCAGCACACCATCATCTTCTCAAGGGCAACTAGGGATGGGCGATAAATGCTGGCCAGCCAGTGATGCCGATGTCCCATGAATGAATAAAAAAATTTATTTAACCAGTTCTAGTGCACTATGATACAGAGTTTTTCAAGAGGGTCATTTGGGTTATAGAAATACCACTCACAACCACATCTACTTTCATGTGGCCCATGCTGCTGCATATAATGGCCTTGTTCCTTGAGCTTGAACAATGGCATTGATCCATTTTCTAAATTGTGGCATTACCACATGGACATTACTCTCTGAAAAGTTAGATACTTTGTCTTTTTTCCATTTTCAGTTGCAGCCAGTTCAGTTACACCAATGATTCCCACACACATTGGTGTACCATAAAGCCAAGTGTGCTGCAAAAAAAATTCAAATTATTCAAAATTAATGTAATTAAACTAACCTTCATTGGCATCTCCAAGACTTGACGAATCTTGTGCCTCCTATGTATGTGCCAGCTGGGAAAGAGCTGGATATATGTGGTTTAGAGTTTTTATGTTGGCTCATGTGCATGAACAGTGGGACTTCGAGCTGAAGACAAAGGCTCCATGTGCCTGCGCAAAAAACGAAAACTCATAAAGGGCACAAAAACCCTGGGAGAAGTAAGAGAAATAGAGAGAAGTTTAAAAAATACAGGTAAAAGAAAATGGAGAAGTTAAAAATGAAGTTCCCACAAAGGGAAGAAGACTAAGAAAATAAGAGGTGTGCCTCAAAATTTTTTTATAGGATTGACATGTACCATAACATACAAAGTTTGAGAACCACTAATATATAAAGGTTTGGGAATTATTGAGTTATACTACCCATTGCTTGGCCAACCCTTTAACTGCATGGAGCCCTGCAAATAAGGAAGGTACTCCATGCTCTACCCCTTTTCCAAATCCTTAGTGCTCCCTGTCCCTTTAAGATCCAGCTGGCATTCTCACATTATGCTCCTATCAGCGTTAGTTAAGAGTACTGAGCCCAGATTTTTTGATGGGATCAGCCTCCTTGGATTTCAGTGAGTGTAACTAATGCTGTGCCACACCTGCAAGCTTCTAAATGGTCAGCTCAGTTAAGTGCTTACCCCATGCACTTGCCTACTGCTGATTGAAAGCTGACGAAATAGAATCTGTCCCCAGAAGTTTTTGCCACTTGAAATTTAAGTGAACTCCAACTTGTTTGAGGCAGGGAATTCATGGATTGAAAATATGTGCACCAACAGGGGAGGTTTGTTTATATATGAATTTTGGGGGTGGAGAAGAGAGCAGGCTGTTTGTCATGCTTGCAGCCCTAGCAAGCGGTCAGGATGGTCAAGTGGTCTAAGGCACCAGGCTCAAGGAGTGTGAATCCTTGCCTTCTGTAAGCCTGGTGAATTCTGGTCCCTTTCTAGATACATGGGTTCAAATCCCACTCCTGACATTTCCATTCTTGGATGGCATGGTGACACAGTGGTTAGCACTGCTGACTCACAGAGCCAGGGATCTGGGTTCAATTCCTGGCTGGGTCACTGTCTGTGTGGAGTTTGCACATTCTCCCCATGACTGTATGGCTTTCTTCTGGGTGCTCCGGTTTGCTTCCACACTTGAAAGATGTGCAGGTTAGGTGGATTGGACATATTAAATTCTCCCTCAGTGTACTCCAACAGGCACCGGAGTATGGTGACTAGGGGATTTTCACAGTAACTTCACTGCAGTGTGAATGTAAGCCTACTTGTGACTAATAAATTAACTTTAACTCTGGCATTTTTACTCAAACTCTTATTCCAATTTTTCAAACATTCTTGAATCCAACTGATATGGCTGTAGTGAGGAGAGAGAGAAGATCTGACTACAATGTAGAAGCTGGGGAAAGATTATGTATCATGTTGCTTTGCAATACAGAGTTAAATATCTTAACTGCTCTTAACAGCTTCTTGACAAAAAAGCAGTCAATAACTATGTTCCTGCCTACTTTCTCAGGTATAAAATGGATGCCAGATGGAAATGGTGTCATCTCTTTTGATTGCAGGAACCGAGGCTGGTAAGAAAAGCACTCTTTATTGATAGCCTTTAAAAGCCATTTAGGCAAAGCATAATATTGATTTCTCATTGAGATGGCTGAAATTTCAACTTCAACTAAAATTAAACAGGATTTCGCTTAGTGAGGAAATTCAACAAGTGATATTTTCTATTCATTCATAGGATGGGGATGTTGCTGGCAAGGCCAGTATTTATTACCCATGCCTAATTGCCCTTGAGAAGGTGGTGGTGAGCTGCCTTCTTGAACCACTGCAGTCCATGTGATATAAGTGCACCCACAGTGCTGTAACAGACGGAGTTCCAGGATATTGACTCAATGATGGTTTCCAAGTCAAAGTTGTATGTGATGATGGTGGTGTTCCCATACTTCTGCTGTCCATGTTCTTCAAACTGATAAAGGTGGTGTGTTTGGAAAGTGCTGTTGAAGGTGCTTTGGTGAATGGCTTCAGTACATGTTGCAGCTGGTACCTGCTGCTGCCATGGTGCATCTGCAGTGAAGGGAATGAATGTGGATGGGCTGCAAATCAAATGAGCTGCTTTGTTTTGGATAGTGTCGTGCTTCCTGAGTATTGCTGCAGCTGCACTCATCCAGGCAAGTGGAGCATATTCTTCATTGTGCTTTGTAGTTGCTCTATAGTCTTTGGGGAATCAAGAGGTGAGTTACTCGCTGCAGGATCCTCAGTTCCTAACCTGGCCCTTTAGTCACAGTATTGGCATGGTTGATCCAATTAATATTCTGGTCCACCTTAACAGCCAGGGTTTTGATAGTAAGGGATTCAGTGATGTTAATGTCATTGAATGTCAGAGGGAGATGTATAGGTTCTGTCTTGCTGAAGGTAGTCATTGCCTGGCCCTTGTATGGCACAAATATTACTTGCCCCTTATCAGCCCAAACGTAAATGTTGCTTTGCTGTATGTGGCATGGATATTTCATTATCTGAAAAGGTTTGAATGGAAATAAATACCACAATCATTAGCAAACATTTTTGATCTTACGTTGGAGGGAAAATCATTAGTGAAGCAGATGAAGGTGACTGACTTCCAAAATAATACCTTGGAGCTGAGATGATTGGCTTCCAACAACCGTAACCATCTCCCTTTATGTTGGTATAATTCTAGCTGTGAAGAGTTTTCCTTCCTGTTTCCATTAGTTTCAATTTTATGAGGGCTCCTTAATCCTATAGTCAGTTAAATGCTGTCTTGATGTATAGGGCAGCCATTCCCATTTCACTTCTGGAATTCAGTTCTTTCATCCATGGTTGGACCAGTGCTGCAATAGATATAACACAAAAGTTCATTCTTTGGCACTGCCTGACTTAACTGAACCAATTCCTGCTGGCACATAATCCTAGATTTGTCAATCAGGATTTGAAAAATTAAGTCATCTCATTGTGTAAATGTGTCCTTCCTCTTTACATTGCATGCATTTGGCTGTGGATGGGAAATGCTGGTATTGGATGTGCTTGCTTCAAATAGGCATTTGCTTAATTTAAATATATGCAGGGTGAATACACTCTAAATGCTATTTCTAAATTTAATTTGTGCAGTAATCACGGTCATGTGAAATGGAGAATGTTATTTCGCTTGGTCATGGTAAATACTCAGGCCTGGCAAAGGATCAGTACTTTTATCTAATTTCTTGAACATTTTTGTTTTCTAAATTAAGTTCTCTGCTGACATTTTCGCTCTCATGAATCCCCATATCTGCAGTTTTGCATGAAGAAAGTCATGCAGATAAGGCTGCATTAAAAATGTCACTTCTGGTATCCACAACCCATACTTGTATGACGCTTGGTGGCACAATGGTTAGCACTGCTGCCTCACAGAGCCAGGGACTGGGTGCAATTCCAGCTTTAGGTCACTGTCTGTGAGGAGTTGACACATTCTCACCATGTCTGCATGAGTTTCCTCCAGGTGCTCCGGTTTCCTCCCATACTCCAAAAACGTGCAGGTTAGGTGGATTGGCCATGCAAAATTGCCCCTTGGTGTCGGGGGACCCGCAGGGTAAATATGAGAGTTACAGGGATAGAGCTTTGGTGGGATTGTTGTCGGTGCAGGCTCAATGGGCTGAATGGCCTCATTCTGCACTGTAGGAAGCCCATTTTTAAAACTTCATATCTGTCAAAGAAACTTTCTCAGGCTTAATTATATTAATTCAGGGAGCATAACAATTGCATCCCCTGTGATCTAGATTGGATCCTCCTCCATCTCTTTAGCTCCTGCCTTATTTTCATATACTTGCTTTTATCTTCATTATGCCTTTCAAACCTATAGGCCACACATGATATTTTCTTCAATTTTGTTTTATTCCAATCTCTTTATCTAAAGTAACCTGACTTCTTCTTTGGCATCTAATTATTTACTTTAAACATTTCCAATCTATTTGGTAAAACATTCCATTGTTAATTTGTGGTTCTGTGTCAATCTTTCTTTTCGCTTCACTGCAGGTAGCTCATTTCTCATTGCAAGTTTTCTAACACTTGTCCTTAGATGCTCATTCACATTTAACACACCTATCTGAGAGATTTCATTTTTCATAACTACATCTAGCAATGTCTTTCTCCCCACTGACAGTGGGGCACACTAAATAAACTAGGAATAAACACTGAATAAACTAGGCTTGTACTCGTTAGAGTTTAGAAGAATGAGGGGAGATCTCATTGAGACGTATAAGATGATGAATGGGATGGATAGGATAGAGGTGGAGAGACTCTTCCCGCTCAGAAAGGATAGTAGGACTAGGGGGCACAGCCTCAAGATAAAGGGGGGGCGGCTTAGAACGGAGTTGAGGAGGAACTTCTTCACTCAAAGGGTGGTGGATCTCTGGAATTCTCTGCCCGTTGAAGTGGTGGAGGCTACCTCGCTAAATATTTTTAAGACGCGGGTTGATGGGTTTTTGATAAGAGAGGGGATTAAGGGTTATGGGGAGAGGGCGGGAATGTGGAACTGAGTTACGACAGATCAGCCATGATCTTATTGAATGGCGGGGCAGGCTCGAAGGGCTAGATGGCCTACTCCTGCCCCTATTTCTTATGTTCTTATGTTCTTACAATAGAAACATCTATGTTTCTTTTGGAACAGTAAATGTAGATGGGTGCATACTGTCCTGGTAATGGGCTTGTCACTGGCGACTTTCTCCACTTTGTTATGTCCAATTTTCCAGTGGCACAGGGACCCACTTGATGTTTCAGAACTTGCCATGCCAAATATTTTGCAAGTTCATCAGTTTTAGATTTTTCAGATTGCTGTCAAAAGTGATTAACTCTTTTTCGATTAAACCATCTGGGCAGTGCTTCATCTGAAATGACCATCTTACTCTCATGCTTTTATTTCTTATCCTGGTTATTATTGTTTTCACAGTCTATCAAGGCATCTGCTTTTCTTTGTGGAATTCAGAGCAAATGATCCATCTCGGCCTCCCACTGAGGTCCCTAGCATCACAGATCTCAATCTTCAGCCAATCCAATTTTCTCCATGTGATATCAAGAAATGGTTGAAGGCAATGGATACCATAAAGGCTATTGGCCCTGACCACATTCTGGCAATCGTACTGAGGATTTGTGCTCCAGAACCAGTCTCTGCCCAAGCTGTTCCAGTACAGCTACAACACTGGCATCTACCGGCAATGTAGAAAATTGCCGAGGTATGTCCTGTTCATAAAAAGCAGGACAAATCCGACCTGGCCAATTACCGCCCCATCAGTCTACACTCGAACATCAGTAAATTGATTGAAAGTGTCGTTGACAGTATTATCAAGCAGCACTTTCAGCAATAAGCTGCTCACTGATGTTCATTTTTGGTTCTGCCAGGGCCATTCAGCTCCTGACCTCATGACAGCCTTTGTCCAAACATGGACAAAAGAGCTGAACCGAAGAGGGGAAGTGAGAGTGACTGCTCTTGACATTAATGCAGCATTTGATTGAATGTAGCTCATTACAATTTTTTCATTTCCTCATCCAACAGTGGGATAAAAGGTCCCACAGCAGTAGCAGTTTCTCTGCAATAAAATTCATAGCTGTGTGAATATAGAGTTTTGCTTGAGTTTCCTACTTATTGTTTAGCATTTAATGTATGACTTTCAGCATTTCAGGGCTACCCTGGAAGATTTTCCTGAGAATTGGAGGACAGTGTTCCATCGTTTGCAAGGCACTGATTTTCTGTGTCCGCTCCATAGGGATAGCCTACTCTGCCAGTGGGACCTCCTCCTCTGAAGAAGAGAAGGCAGGAGGGAGAGGAACCAGGATAAGTGAAAGCAGCATCCTAGGTAGAAACCTTCAAGAAGAGAGACATGGGCTTGGTGCAGGGCCAGCATGGAGGCCAAGGTGGGAGGGGATACCCAAGACACCACTATCTAATGACTACCTAATGGCAACGCACCAACTACCTGCAAATGTCTGAAGTCCTGTGTAGCAGAAGGCTGCACCTCTTCAGGGACACAATGACATCCCATTGCAACATGAAATTGCTGAAGGAAGCTAGGTGGAGGGAGCATAAGAGTTTGTAGCTATGGCTGGGTTGCCCTAGTTCTAGGGTGCGATAGATTGCATGTACATGGTCACAGGGTGCCAACAATGCTTGAATCTATCATCACGGAAGAAATAGCGAGACATTTGGATATAAATTGTCCCATTGGTAAGACGCAGCATGGGTTCATGAAGGGAAGGGCATGTTTGACTAATTTGGTGGAATTCTTTGAGAACATTACATGTGCAGTGGACAATGGAGAACCTGTGGTATCGCACCAAAGACTGCTACATATGATAAAGGTGCACAGTGTTACAGGTAATGTATTAGCACGGATAGAAGATTGGTTAATTAACAGAAAGCAAAGAGTGGGGATAAATGGTTTTTTTCTGGTTGGCCATCAGTGACTAGTGGTGTGCCTCAGGGATCTGTGTTGGGACTGCAATTGTTTACGATTTACACAGATGATTTGGAGTTGGGGACCAAGTATAGTTTGTCAAAATTTGCAGATGACACTAAGATGTGTGGTAGAGCAAAATGTGCAGAGGGCACTGAAAGTCTGCAAAGGGATATAGATAGTCTACGTGAGTGGGCGAGGGTCTGGCAGATGGAGTACAATGTTAGTAAATGTGAGGTCATCCATTTTGGTAGGAATAACAGCAAAATAGACTATCATTTAAATGGTAAAATATTGCAGCGTGCTGCTATGCAGAGGGACCTGGTGCCCTTGTGCAGGAATATCAAGGAGTTGGTTTGCAGGTGCAGCAGGGAATTAAGAAGGCAAATGGAATTTTGTCCTTTATTGCTAGAGGGATGGAGTTTAAAATCAGCGAGGTTATGTTGCAGCTGCATAAGGTGCTGGTGAGGTCACACCTTGAGTACTGTGTACAGTTTTGGTCTCCTTACTTGAGAAAGGATATACAGGCACTGGAGGAAGTGCAGAAGAGATTCACCAGGTTGATTCTGGAGTTGAGAGAGTTGGCTTATGAGGAGAGACTGAATTGACTGGGGCTATACTCATTGGAATTCAGAAGAATGAGGGGAGATCTTCTAGAAACATATAAGAATATGAAGGGAATAGATAAGATAAAAGCAGGGAAGTTGTTTCCCCTGGTGGGTAAAACTAGAACTTGGGGGCATGGCCTCAAAATAAAGGGAAGCAGATTTAGGATTGAGTTGAGGAGGAACTTCTTTACATAGAGTTGTGAATCTGTGAAATTCGCTGCCCAGTGGAGCAGTTGAGGCTACCTTATTGAATGTTTTTAAGGCAAGGATAGATAAATTTTTGAACAATAAAGGAATTAAGGGTTATGGTGAGTGGGCGGGTAAAGTGGAGCTGAATCCACGAAAAGATCAGCCGTAATCTTATTGAATGGCACAGGAGGCTCGAGGGGCCAGATGGCCTACTCCTGCTCCTAGTTCATATGTCCTTAACAGGAGAGCTGGAAGCTTTCCTCAACAGGAAAGGTACCACTTGATGAATGTGCAGATTGTCTGTGACCACAGGACACAGTTCCGCAAGTCTGTGCCCATTATCTAGGGAGTTCATATGATTCATACATCTTCAGGTATTCCCAGGTACCAAGGCTCTTTGTGGCTCCTGCAAGATTGGGCAGATGGTACCTAGGTGACAAAGACTATCCCTTGAAGAGGTGGCTGATGACCCCACTCTGTCACTCAAAAGCCAAAGTAAAGATAGAATAGGAGCCATAAATCCACAAGAGGTGGAGAGGACCTGCAGGCTGCTCAAAATGCACTTCTGATACCTTGAATAATCCAGGGCATCATTGCAATATCTGCCAGAGCATGTCTCCCTCATAGCTGTCATGTGCTGTGTCCTGCACAGTTTAACTCTGATGAGGGGGAATCTAGTAGAGGCTGAGGAGAGTGAGGCAGGACGTAGGGCATGAAAGATGATTCCGGTGATGGGTTGGAGTATGAGCCAGAGAAACACAGTGAGAATTTTGAGGAACATTCATGGGGGCAAGGACACAAGGGCTTTGATCCAGCAAACCTTCAGCTATGCATTCAAGGCTGACTCAATCCAATGACAATGTCTCAATTACAATAAAACTTTCCTTTAGAGCCCAACCCAGAAATACTGCACCACACAAAACCCTCTAATTACAAGCCTGTGCAGCACATGGGCAATGTTCAAAGCATGCAGCCAACCCAGCTCATTGAGTTAAAGAAAATGTTTGTGACTTCACATTAACATCCAAATATTCCAAACCTAACTAAAACCCTGTAGCAATAAGTGCAAAGAATGTCACCCATGACATTGCTCTGTTGAATTTAAAGTGCCTTAATCTTATGCCTGTGGGTGCTGTATCTTGGTGAACCTCTCTCCCAGCCATCACGCTGGCATTGGTATTGTTGTGGCAGTCATGATGACCCTCGTGGGCCTCCTCCGGCCACTGGTGTGTGAGTTGCCTTTGGTTGGGAAGGGGCATCCAACCCCTTGGTTGGGCATTCCTCTAACATCTTTGCACTGTCAGATGCAGGGGCCGCTTACAAATGGTGGCGGTACTGCCGTCCTTGATCAGAGTGCCCTGAGAGGAACCGATAGAGACAACAGACAACTTGGCTGTAATAGTGGGGTGTGTCTGCACCTCCCTGCTCACCAGGAGGCAGGCAGAATGCAGCGGTGGGGCAACAAGATACTACTGGGGAAGTATATTTTTCTATTTTGCTTATGATGTCACTGCCAAACATTCAGAGGTCAAATGTAATTTAGGCTATCTCCAACTCTGCCAGAGTAATGTGACTTAATCTTGACCCATATTGCAACTCAGAAAATGTCTCTGTCTGCACCAATGTTACACCAGCTATCCTTGTGATTTCACCAGGAATTAGGTGTGACCACTTAAATTTGTTTCATTTCAGACCTTTATGTCTGGTTAAGGTACAAGGCTTCCATTTTTAAAATTTGAACCAGATTCCACGATAACTCGAAAAATGAAAAGATTTCTGCTGACTCATTGCAGCGCTGAGTCCTCCTGTTAGTAATTTCTTTTTGTTCCATGTGCAGGTATATTCAGGCTGCAACTTCCCCAAAGGACATAATCATACTGTTAGATATTAGTGGCAGTATGAAAGGTCTCAGAATGACGATAGCCAAACATACGATCAATACCATCCTGGACACATTGGGTGAAAATGATTTTGTCAATATTATTGCTGTAAGTATAATTTGAAATCCTGTCTCTCTCTCGTGATTGCTGAACGTGATACTTGTGCATTTGGTATTTAAGTATTTAAGAGTCATAGAGCAATCTAGTCATTCTCATTTCCCTGCTCTGCCCCCGTAGGCCTGCAAGTTTATTTCCTTCAAGTGTCCACGCTATTTCCTTTTGAAATCATTGATCCTATCTGCTTCCACCATTCTCTTAGGCAGGAAGTTCCAAGTTATTACCACTCATTTGATATATATACAAATGGAGGACCTAGAATACACCAAGCTGACTTTTCATGCAAGAGACAGCTACTTGCACATTATATTAAATAATGTTCCCATGGCACACAATAAAAATTTGCAATTACCCCATTGACATCTTGCAGGTTTGTGGCTTTCTGACAGCAGTCATGATTTATTCATGCAGCGCCATAACTTTAGACATGATCTGCAACTAATACTGCTTGCCATCGTGGGCTATTGAGCTAATAGAATGGACCCAAGATAATAATAGAGAAAGAGAAATATTTCTTATTTTAAGTAGTTAAGATATTCTACTTATGCCAGAGCCAGATTTAATGAGCAAGCTAGTGGAAAGAGCACTAGTCCTGCAATTACTGGGTTGTGGGGGAAGCACAAATCCATGTCTGTGACATTGTGGGAGCAGAAAGTTTGATTGGACCCAAGATGCACCGTGTTTTGCCTCAGAAGCACGTAGGCATAAATTCACACAGGTTTCAGAGTGTGCTTAAGAAGTGTTGTTCTCTGTGTGGCAGGCATATCTAAATCATGGAGTCAGCATCAACCATCCCAAAGTCTGTGATCCTTGAGAAGGTACTCAATTACCCAAAGATACAGTTTTTCCAGGATCTGTTGATTGAGGCAAAAATATTTGTTTAAAGGAAAACTGCTGCATTGAATTTGTTTGTTTGTTTGTTTGTGGAAACCTTCAGCTATATTTTGGTATTTAATGCATAATTTTCAAAAATCATGGTGATATTCACTAATTCTGCATTATTTTTTGGAGAATATTATATCGACTAAGAAAGAGGAGGCAGTGGCTTGTTGTATTGTCGTTGGACTAGTAATCCAGAGACCCGAGGTAATGTTCTGGGGACCCAGGTTTGAAGCCCACCACAGCAGATAGTGGAATCTAAATTCAATAAAAATCTGGAATTTAAAGTCTGATAATGACCGTGAAACCATTGTTGATTGTTGTAAAAACACATATGGTTCACTAATATCCCTTAGGGAAGGAAATCTGTTGTCCTTACCTGGTCTAGACTACATGTCTCCAGACCCATGGAAATGTGGTTGACTCTTAAATGTTGTCAGAAATGTGGTAGTAAGGGATGATATAGGAGCCAAAGGGCAGAAAGTGGAATCGTAGTGGGTGGAGATTAGGAACAGAAAAGGGAGGAAGACGCTGGTGGGTGTCATCTATAGGCCCCCAAATAATGATCTGGAGGTGGGGCGGGCTATTAACGTGCAAATAAATGAGGCGTGCAGGAATGGAACGGCGATAATTATGGGGGATTTCAATCTACATATTGATTGGTTGACCCATGTTGGATGCAGTGGGCTTGAGGAAGAGTTCTTGGAAAGCTGCCGGCATAGTTTCCTTGAACAGTGTGTGTTGGAGTCGATGAGGGAGCGAGCTATCTTGGATCTGGTGTTATGTAGTGAGGCAGGTAGAATTAGGGACCTTGTGGTGAAGGATCCTCTTGGGAAGAGTGATCATTGTATGATGGAGTTTCTGGTGCAGATGGAGGAGGAGAAAGTGGGTTCCTGGACCTGTGCCCTTTGTTTGAACAGAGGGGAGTACGATAGGATGAGAGAGGAATTGGTGAATGTTGATTGGGGGACCGCATTAGAAGGTAGGTCTGCTGAGGAACAGTGGAGGATCTTTAAGGAGATCTTTCTTGGTGCTCAGCAGAAATTTATTCCGATGGTTAAAAAGGATCGTAGGAGGAGAGATAATCAGCCGTGGATAATGAAGGAGGTAATGGAAAGTATTAAATTAAAAGCGGATGCGTTTAGAGTAGCTAAGAGTAGTGGGTGAGAAGAGGATTGGGAGAGGTTTAAATATCAACAAAGAATGACAAAGAAGTTGATAAAGAAGGGTAAGATAAATTATGAAGCTGGGCTAGCGCTTAATATAAAAAGGGATGGTAAGAGTTTTTATAAATATATAAAAAGGAAGAGGCTGACTAGGGTGAACGTTGGACCCTTAGAGGATGAGGGGGGTACTTAGTGGTAGGGGATGGGGAAATGGCTGAGGCCTTGAATAACTTTTTCATTTCGGTCTTCACGGTGGAGGACGTGAATAGTTTGCCGGGTGTTAGTGATGGAAAGATGGTAGGAGTGGAGGGCCTGAATGACATTATTGTTACTAGACAGGCAGTGCTTGACATACTGGAGGGACTGATTGTGGACAAGTCCCCAGGACCGGATGGAATGCACCCAAGGGTTCTGAAAGAAATGCCGGAGATGATAGTGGATGCTTTGATTATTATTTTCCAAACATCGCTGGATTCCGGGGAAGTGCTGGAAGATTGGAAAACAGCTAATGTTACGCCATTGTTTAATAAGGGTGGCAGGCAAAAGGCAGGGAGTTATAGGCCGGTTAGTTTAACGTCTGTTGTAGGTAAAATGTTAGAATCCGTGATCAAGGAGAAAATAGCGAGGCATCTTGAGGAGAATTGTTTGATAGAGCAGACGCAGCACGGTTTCGTTAAGGGGAAGTCGTGTCTGACGAATTCATTGGAGTTCTATGAGGATGTGTCTAGGGCGGTGGATAGAGGAGAGCCGGTGGATGTGGTCTTTCTTGATTTTCAGAAGGCGTTTGATAAGGTGCCGCACAAGAGGTTATTACAGAAGGTTAGGGGGCATGGAGTGGGGGGTAGGGTGTTAGTGTGGATAGGGGATTGGCTGTCAAATAGGAGGCAGAGAGTGGGGGTCAATGGGTGCTATTCGGATTGGCAGTTGGTGACTAGTGGAGTGCCCCAGGGATCGGTGCTGGGGCCTCAGCTATTTACCATTTATATAGATGATCTGGAGGAGGGAACCGAGTGTATGGTGTCGAAATTTGCTGATGACGCCAAGATTGGTGGAACGGCAAATTGTACGGAGGATGTGGAAAGTCTGCAGAAGGATCTAGATAGGCTGGGCGAATGGAACTGGCAAATGGAATTTAATGTTGGCAAGTGTGAAGTTGTCCACTTTGGTAGGAATAATGGTAGGAAAGACTATTACATGGCGAAAAACTGCAGCATGCAACGGTGCAGAGGGACCTCGGGGTCCTTGTGCATGAGTCGCAAAAACCCAGCCTGCAGGTGCAGCAGGTGGTCAGGAAGGCAAATGGGATGCTGGCCTTCATAGTGAGGGGGATTGAATATAAAAGTAGGGAGGTCTTGCTGCAACTGTACAGGGCACTGGTGAGGCCGCAGCTGGAGCACTGTGTGCAGTTTTGGTCGCCGCACTTACGCAAGGATATTTTGGCCTTGGAGGGAGTGCAGAGGAGTTTACTAGGCTGATACCGGAGTTGAGGGGGTTGAACTATGAGGAGAGGCTGAATAAACTAGGCTTGTACTCGTTAGAGTTTAGAAGAATGAGGGGAGATCTCATTGAGACATATAAGATGATGAATGGGATGGATAGGATAGAGGTGGAGAGGCTCTTCCCGCTCAGAAAGGACAGTAGGACTAGAGGGGACAGCCTCAAGATAAAGGGGGGATGGTTTAGAACGGAGTTGAGGGGGAACTTCTTCACTCAAAGGGTGGTGAATCTCTGGAATTCTCTGCCCGTTGAAGTGGTGGAGGCTGCCTCGCTAAATATTTTTAAGACGCGGGTTGATAGGTTTTTGATAAGAGAGGGGATTAAGGGTTATGGGGAGAGGGCGGGAAAGTGGAACTGAGCCACGACAGCCAAAATCTTATTGAATGGTGGGGCAGGCTCGAAGGGCTAGATGGCCTACTCCTGCTCCTATTTCTTATGTTCTTATGTTCTTAAATGGGCAGTAAATGCTGGCCCAGCCAGTGACCCCCCACATCCCATGAAAGAACAGAAGAAAAGTAAATCCTCATTATAAGTGAAACAACTTTATGTGAATTATGGGTTCTCAATCAATATTAAAGCCGGAGTTTGGTTCCTGTGGATATTTCTTGTCCAGAAAAAACAATGTACAATCTTCATAGAATCATAGAATGCCTACAGTGCAGTAGAAGGCCATTTGGCCCATCAAGTCTGCACTGACCACAATCCCGCCAGGCCCTATTCCCACAACCTCACATATTTACCCTGCTAATCCCCTAACACTAGGGTCAATTTAGCATGGCCCACGCATCTTTGGACTGTGGGAGGGAACCGGGGCACCTGGAGGAAACCCATGCAGACATGGGGAGAATGTGCAAACTCCACACAGATAGTGACCCAAGCCGGGAATCAAACCTGGGCCCCTCGCGCTGTGAGGCAGCAGTGCTAACCACTGTGCCACCATGCCATCGTTGAAATATGGTACCATACATGTGCAATACTGTACATCCCTAGCTGAAATAACTTGCAGAATAAAATAAATCACTTAATAGAACATAAATACTATATCCATTCAAATTAGATAACACAAAATCACTCAGATAAGCCCTGAGTTGAACAGCTTCTGTATTTGATCCACCGCAGTCGTGAAATTTACCTGTCCATGGATTCATGGGCCCAGATCATGGGCCCCGGTCTTGCCCCACAGCCTGAGCCTCTGATAACTACAGTGGTGGATCTATCATTAGAACATGGCGATAGCTGGTCCAGAGACCAGCAGGAGGTAGGGGATGGGTGGAGCCACAGTGAAAGTGGCAACACAAGTTTAGAAAATGCTGGAAAACCTCAGCAGGTCTGCCATCATCTGTAAGAAAAAAACCCTGACCTTTTGGATCCAAATGACCCTTTGTCAAAGCTAAAAAACATGGAAAGTGGGAGATGTTTATACCTCAGGGTGAGGGACTGAAAGATGGATCACAGCCACAGAAACCAGGGGAAAAGGCTGCTAATGGCAGTCCACAGAGAGAATAAAGGGTATGAATGACCAAATGGCAGAAAAACTGAAATCAGAAGGTGAGCTGTGACAGATGAAGATGTGGGGGGAGGGGAGACTATCGAAGAGATATATATCGCACTTTTGGTCTGTGTGCAATGAGGACCCTGACATCCCCATTGATTGCTATTTTAGCACACGATCCTGTTCCCATGCCCACATGTCTGTCCTTGGCCTGCTGCAATGTTCCAGTGAAGCACAATGCAAACTGGAGGAACAGAATCTCACTTTTCAGCTGGGCGCTTTACAGCCTTCTCAACGTCAAATTTAACAAGTTCAGATGATTAGCTCTACCCCACCTCGACCCTTTTGTTTTCATTTTATTCAATTTTTTTACTGTTCTCTACCTTTTATTTCTTTATTGTCTTTGTTCATTTTTCTTCCCCCCACTCTCCCCCCCCCACCACTTTATCCCCCTTTCCTTACTTTCTCCTCTTTTTCCTAAACTTTACCTCTCCTCCACCTATTCCCACCCCCACATCTTCATGTGTCACAGCTCACCCTCTGATTTCAGCTTCTCTGCCATTTGGTCATTCACACCCTTTATTCTCTCTACGGACTGCCATTAGCAGCCTTTTCCCCTGGTTTCTATGGCTATGACACATCTTTCATTCCCTCACCCTGTGGTACAAATATCTCTCACTTTGTATGTCTTTTAGTTTTGAAAAGGGTCATCTGGACTTGAAACATCAGCTCTTTTCTCTCCCTACTGATGCTGCCAGACCTGCTGAGATTTTCCAGCATTTTCTCTTTTGGCTTCAGACTCCAGCATCCACATTATTTGCTTCTTAACATAAATGTAGACTTGGCTGAGTGGTAGGAAGCAGAGGGTGATGGTCGAGGTGTGTTTTTCTGACTACAAGACTGTCCAGTGGGGTCCCCAAGGATCAGTGTTGGGGCCCTTAGTGTTTGTGTTTTTGTAATTGATTTAGACTTGAATTGGGAGGGTTGGATCAGTAAGTTCGCAGACGATACAAAAATTGGTAGGGTGATAAGTAGTGAGTATAGTCTTAGATTACAGGAGAATATAGACAGGCAGATCAGATGGGCTGATCAATGGCAAATGGAATTTAATCTGGATAAGTGTGAGGAGATACGCCCCGGGCAAGATAACAAGACAAGGGAATACATGATGACTGGCATGTCCCTGGAAGGCACCATGAATCAGAGGGACCTTGGTGTGCATGTACACTGGTCCCTGGTAGCAGACAGGTGGATAACGTGGTTAAGAAGGCATATGGAATAATTGCCTTTATTAGCCAAGGCATGGAATATAAGAGCAGGGAAAGTATGCTAGAACTATGTAAATACTGATTAGGCCGCAACAATTGGTGAGGGGAGTTAGGAACTTACTTCCTGAAAGGGTGGTAGAGGCAGAGACCCTCATAACATTTAAGACGTATGGTGATTTCTCCACCATTTCTCCATTTCTTGGTTGATCACTGAACTAAATTGTTCTGCCAGTTGAAGATCTGATATGGTTGTCATAATGTAATGACATAACAGACTACAAGATGAAGGCATGTAAAATTGCTGGCTCCAACATATCCATCCCTGATGAGCTTAATGCATTCCATGTCCGCTTTGAGCAAGAGGTCAGCAAGAGCATGCCCTCCATCTTGGAAGCCCTGTATGAACCTGTATCTGGGGTCACCATTGCAGATGTCAGAGCAGCTTTCTTGAAGATCAACCCATGGAAAGCAACCGGCCTGGATGGGGTACCCAAATGTGCACTCAGATTCTGCGCGGATCAACTGAGGGAGGTATTCACAGACATCTTCAACCTCTGTTTAAAACAATCTGAGGTCCCTATCTGCTTCAAGAAGATGACCATCATCCCGATGCCTAGGAAAAAGCAAGCAGCATGCCTTAATAACTATTGGCTGGTGGTTCTGACATCCATCATTATGAAGTACTTCGAAAGGTTAATCATGGCACAAATCAGTTCAGTCCCCTGAACCACCTAGACCCACTATAGTTTACCTACCACAGCAACAGGTCCACAGCAGCCATTTCCCTGGCCCTGCACTCAACCCTGGAACACCTAGATAACAAGGAAACCTATGTCAGACTCCTATTTATTGACTACAGCTCAGCCTTCAACATTATTATTCCCATGAAACTCATCTCCAAACTCTGTGGCCTGGGCCTCCGCTCCTACCTCTGTGATTGGATCCTGAACTTCCTAACTCACAAACCATAATCAGTAAGGATAGGCAACAACATCTCCTCCATGATCATCCTCAACACTGGTGCCCCATAAGTCTGTGTTCTCAGCCCCCTACTATACTCCTTATACACATATGACTGTGTGGCCAAATTCCCCTCCAATTTGATTTAAGTTTGCTGATGACACCAGTGTAATGGGGTAGGATCTCAAACAATGATGAGACAGAGTCCAGGAATGAGATAGAGAATCTGGTGAACTGGTGTGGCAACAATAATCTTTCCCTCAATGTCAACAAAACAAAGGAGATTGTCATGCCCCTGTCTACATCAATGGGGATGAAGTAGAAAGGGTCAAGAGTTCCAGGTTTTTTGGTGTCCAGATCACCAACAAACTGTCCTGGTACCACATGCCGACACTATAGTTAAGAAAGCTCACCAATACCTCTTCTTTCTCGGAAGACTAAGGAAATTTGGCATGTCAGCTACAACTCTCATCAACTTTTACAGATGCACCATAGAAAGCATTCTTTCTGTTTATATCACAGCTTGGTATGGCTCCTGCTCTGCCTAAGACCGCAAGGATCTACAAAAGGTTGTGAATGTAGCTCAATCCATCACACAAGCCAGCCGCCAATCCATTGACTTTGTCTACAATTCCCACTGCCTCAGCAAAGCAGCCAGCATAATTAAGGATCCCCATGCACCCTGGACATTCTCTCTTCCACCTTCTTCCTTCAGGAAAAAGATACAAAAGCCAGAGGTCATGTACCAATTCACTGAAGAACAGCTTCTTCCCTGCTGCTGTCAAACTTTTGAATGGACTTACCTTGCATTAAGTTGATCTTTCTCTACAACCTAGCTATGACTATAACATTGCATTCTGCATTCTCATTTCCTTCTCTATGAATGTTTCTTGTGTTACACAAGAAACAATACTTTTTACTGTATGATAATACATGTGACAATAATAAATCAAATCAAATCAAAACTATCATAGTGTTTCATCTACTTACTTTGGTAACTTTCCTCTCTTTCTCGTACTTACTCTATGATGTGTGTCTTTGACCTGTGGCAACACTGTATGTGTCTGCTACCTTCTTGCCATGAGTAACTCACATGGCGCCAATACACTCTGCAAGAATGAGGACCTATTACCCAACAGCACCAGGTGAAAGTATTAACTCTTTTTTTGTAATGCTTTTACAGTTCTGACAGCTCTCTCAGCTTCTCCATTAGCCTAAGGAAACCTTGATTGAACTTGTGTGAACAAACCCAAATAATTGTGTGAATTCTTGAAACTCTTTGTTAGGGAATTGTAGACTGTTATTGATATCACTTGGTCTGCAAACATTCAAACATTTTCCCTCTGCTCAAATAAATCCATATCTAGCCATTCCCAAGGTTTTGTAGGAAAAGAAGATAACATTGGTGGTTTTTTTGATTCCTGCTTGTGAGTTGTATATGTAATGCATCTGGATATCATTTCTTCCCCTAAAGACTTTGAGAGACCCAGCCATCAAATTGAATACTGTGCTCTGGCTCTGCAGTTGGTAATACTAAATGACTTTGATATAGATGTTGCAAGATTTCAAATCTCAGTGCTCTTGGGATTACTATTCTATGATTGTACACCAGTAAACCATGGATTACTGTCAGATGTCTGCTTGAAATAGGGTCTCAGGATAGGACTATGCGATACATGTGTTGGTCATCCTCTAATGCAAAATTCTCTGATATGTTTGCATTATTCATCTGAATTTTGAGTCTCCTTAATTTCACTCAATCTTTGTGTAGTTGCTGGTAATGTATAGACTGTCTAATACAAACTCAACTTTTTCCTCAAGTTCAATATCGCATTTTTCTGAATGTTCTGTTTCAACGCATGATAATGCATCTGCTGTTCTCTGTTATTTTCCTTGAACATGTGCCATGTAAGTATCAAACCTCATCAATCTTAATTTAAACCTTTGAACTTTTGATGGCATCACTGCAAGTTCATTTGAATTCAGTATTATGGATAAAGAATTATGATCTGTTTTTATCATAATTTAATAAGAACATAAGAACTAGGAGCAGGAGTGGGCCATCTGGCCCCTCAAGCCTGCTCTGCCATTCAATAGGATCACGGCTGATCTTTTAATAGACTTGGCTCCACTTACCTGCCCACTCACCATAACTTTTAATTCCTTTGCTGTTCAAAAATTTATCTATACTTGCCTTAAAAATATTCAATGAGGTAGCCTCAGCTGCTTCATTGGGCAGGGAATTCCACAGATTCATAACCCTCTGTGTGAAGAAGTTCCTCTTCAGCTCAGTTCTAAATCTGCTTCCCCTTATTTTGAGGCCATGCTCCCTAGTTCTAGTTTCATCTGCCAGTGGAAACAACTTCTCTGCTTCTATCTTATCTATTCCCTTCACAATCTTATGTTTCTATAAGATCTCTCCTCATTCTTCTGAATTCCAATGAATATAGCCCCAGTCTACTCAGTCTCTCCTCAAAAGCCAACACTTTCAATTCTGGAATCATCCTAGTGAATCTCCTCTGCATGCCCTGCCAGTATACCCTTTCTCAAGTAAGGAGACCACAACCATACACAGTGCTCCAGGTATGGCCTCACCAGCACCTTATACAGCTGCAACGTAACCTCACTGTTTTTAAACTCCGTTCCTCTAGCAATGAAGGACAAAATTCCATTTGCTTTCTTAATTACCTGCTGCACATGCAAACCAACTCCTTGTGATTCTTGCACAAAGATACCCTCTACACAGCAGCATGCTGCAATTTTTTTACCATTTAAATAGTAGTCATTTGAAGATCTAAGATGAAATCAACAAATTTCTCACGTGTCCACATGACTGCTGATGCTCCCTTTTCAATTACTGCGTATCTCTTTTCCGTATCTGTTAATGACCAAGTTGTAAAATAGACCAGTCTGCATTTTCCATCTCTTTGTATCTGAAGAAATACTGCACCCAATCCTGTACAGGATGTGCGCATTGCTATTATTGTAGGTAACTCTGGATTGGACTGTGTTAATATCTCTGATGACATCAACCGCTTGTGTTTTTTTACTTGATTCCCGATCTGCTTTTTCTCAACACCGCTCATTGCCTTGGACTAACAACTGGTAAAGTGGCTTGTTGAGCTCAGTTTAGATGTTTTTTTCAGAAATGTTGCTATTTGATTCACTATTCCCATGAACCTTTGTAACTGTGATATTTGTTCGAGCTGGAATTTCTTTTATGGCTCTGATCGTCAGTGGATCAACCTTTATTCTTAAAGGATACACTATGTGACCAAGAAGCTTGTTGGCTATGAAAACTCGCACTTACAGTTAAATATCAATCCTGCATCCTCTAGTCTTCTCAGCACTGCTCTCACTATCAGGTAATGCTCTCCTTGAGTGGACCCATATATCAGCATATCATCCATGTGGCAAACAACTCTGAACAAGCTATCAAAAAGATCTGACATTGTTCTTTGAAAGATCTCTGGTATTGATGTTACTCCACAGGATAACCTGTTAAAATAAAATCTTAAATCATGTTATAAAAGTTGTTAGAAGCTCAGACCCCATCATCTCATGGTGTTTGCCACAGTTTGGGTGGCACAATGGTGTTGCACAGTGGTTAGAATTGCTACCTCATAGTGCTAGAAATCAATGTTCAGTTCCCTGCTTGGGTCAATGTCCGTGCGGGGTCTGCAAATTCTCCCCATGTCTGTATGGATTTCTTTCCACAGTACAAAAGAGATGCTGGTTAGATGCATTAGCCTTGCTAAATTCCCCGTCAGTGTACCTGAACAAGCGCCAGAGTATGGCGACTTGGGGATTTTCACAATAACTTCATCGCAGTGTTAATGTAAGCCTACCTGTGACTAATAAATAAACTTTAAAATGTTAGATTGAGCTGTTAGATTAATTTAGGGAATATTAAACATTTCCCTAATTTAGCTGAACTCACATTTACTAATACTATTGAATTGAGTTCTCTTTTCACAGCTTTATTGAATTGAGAAAGCAACACATATTCTTGTGGAACTGTTTGGCTTTGAACTGGCACCATCTCTGACCACCAATTCATTGGCTCTTTTATGGATGAAATTATTCCTTGTCTTACCACTGAGTTGATCTCTTTCTATACCTTTGGAAATAATGAATGTGGAACGATTCTGGATACATATAAGGATTTTGATTTCACTTCTGTGCTTAGTATTATCCAATAAACTATTTTCAGCTCTTTCAATCCTTTAAATATCTTTGGAAATTTGGTTCTGAAGTCTCTTGATTGACCTGCACCATTCTTTATTTCTACTATTCTGAAGATCAGATTCAGTTACATTCATCTTTTCCACTTAAAAGTAAACAACTCTGATCTTGAATTAGGTATAGCAGTTCAGTAATTACTTTCCCTCTGTGCTTTAAAGTACCTTTTAGTTCTCCCAGAATCTTCAGATCTGTTCCTCCTGGTCCATGTAGTTTTTTGTAGAATCGTTGAAGAACTCTCTTGTTAACCATAGTTCAGTATCTGAAGGAAATGGAACTGCTGCTCCAGTGTCTAATTTAAAGTGTGTCCTGTGATTTCCTACCAAAATCTCTGCACTCTAATAGGTTCCACTTCCTTATTTAATTCCTCCTCAAAAGTTATTTCATTGTATTGTGAACATTCAGCTTCATGAACTCTGTCTCCTTTTAAAAGTTTTCTTTTCTTTTTTAGTGTTCTTCCCATTTTTCTACTGCAATATACTGTCTGAAAATGCCCCATCTTTTGCATTGCACATCCATGGCAGAACAATTCCTACACCCATATCTTTCTCTTCTGCAACAGCTAGCCTGGGCTGCCACTGTTAATTGCTTTTCATGCCTTATGATTTTCCTTCACTCTTTTTTCCTTTTATTATATCTGACAAATTCAACTGTACATGTTACTTTGGGATTCAGGCTGTCTCTCTCTTCATAATATCAATCAGTTCTGCATCCTGATCTTGGCACTTCAGCATCAAGTCAGGACTGCAAATTATCAGACAATACGTTATCCGTAAGTCCAACAACTGTTCTGTCACAAATTAGCTCTTCTTTCAGATTACTTTATTCACAGTCTTCTGAAAATTTGTACAAATCATTAATAAATGCATCAATGGTTTTCCTGTGTCTTTGGGTATGTTTACTGAACTTTGTATATTTTACGATGGCACTGTTACTGTGGTTGAAAAATGTCTCCAATACATCAATGATTTGGCATATGTGGCTTTACCTTCATCAGTCCCCTGGAAATTTAGAACATTGACAGTATGGCTTCCCATTGCATACAAAAGTGCACTGACCTGCTCACAGCCTGCTTTCACCTTGAGACCCAATGCAGTGCAAAATAAAGCAAATCTCTGTACCTCTTTGGCCATACTTAACCCTGATTTGGACTTACAATTTTCTCAAAGTGCTTTAGTATAGGTGGAGATTTTTCTAGTGGCATCCTTAATGCTTGCCACTATACGTTGTTGTGTTGTTGGGTTGAAATAACTTCAATAACACCTGAAGACTGTTAGCTACAAACACTGTAACTGTAACATGTTTACAGTTATGAGAATGCTGTTATGCCACCTTCTTATCATGCTGCTTTCACCAGGAACACAGATCACATGAGTATATCGCACTTCCTTCTATGTCATCACAGATTATTACAGTAAATCTTTCTGGGACTTAAGGATCTATGACATTACAACGGCTGGAAAGTCAGGGGTGAGCTTCTGTCTCCTGGATCTTGGAACTGTGACTGGATTTTAAAGTTGTCAGGCAATTACTTGCCTGAAGACATGGCTTCCAAAAACCAACCCCAAACCCCTGAGGAAGAATGTCCCACCTCCAAAAGCTGCTGGCCAAACAGGGGGCAGGTAGCTCTTTAGTCCTTGCAGCAAAACTGAGAGCAATAGCCAATGGTACTTCAGGCAGTCCCTAACCAGAAACAGCAATGGAGGCAGATAAGTGGGATAGTCAGACAGGCCCTGGTAAGTTGATGTAGGGAGTGGTGAGCAGGAGGCTGGTGGGGGTATTGTTCAGGTACAATCCTTCCTTTTGGAGGATCTCTCTTTGGAGGTGCTCACTCCAAGCCCACACTCAGGTCACCAGGGTATATTTAACAACCATGCCACATGGCATGGACATACCTGCTTCTGATAAAATATCACCAGAGCAGGAAGAGGTCTTTAAGGGCATTAGTTGGTTCACCACTTCACCTGCCACTGGTAAAATTAGGTGACGGACACGGCACCTCGATCACCCCACCAATTGTTACACCTCCCCGCCTTCTGCCAACCCACTCAGGGAGTGGTTTGGGTTGCCGGGGGAGGGATGCGGGGAGGTGCAGTGGTGGGGGCGGGGGGGGTGCAACTGGGAGGGAGAAGGTCATATATTTGTGGCCATGGATGGAGGAATAACAGTGTTTCATTGAAATGTCTGAATGAGTATATTACCTGTCTGCTCCAACAACTGAAGTTTGGATGGCCAATGAAAAAGCAGTGTTTACAAACACTATGATTGTATTATATGTGATATTAGTCTTCTATAAAATATAGCTACTGAAGCACGTGTTATTTATTTCATCATCGCTTCATATAACCAGTGCTAATCCAATCCTATATGACTGAATGATATTCAGAAGCCATTCAATAGCGAATGGTCACAATGTGAATGTTTATCTAATAGTGAGTTTTATTCTGTATTTCACCAGTACAGTGATTACATCCATTACGTTGAGCCCTGCTTCAAAGGAACACTGGTACAGGCTGACAGAGATAACCGAGAGGTGAGCGTTAACTGAGTTGTTGCAAATGACTAAACTTTGAAGTGTTGAGAGCCATTGTTAGACCATTTCATGGAGCAATTGCTAAATTACTTGTGGACCAATGGATACTTGTCAATGAGTTGCAAGTTGGAATCTAATTCATAACTAGCGGGGCAAGGGAGATGTTATGGTGGCTTGGGTGTAGAGAAATGGATATCTAGTAAAAAGGATAAAAGCTGGTATCTACCAAAGTATCTTGGTTATTAGCATATGGAATGGTGGGTTTTGAAGTGAAATAAAGGTGGGAAAAGAGTTTGGGTTGTTTAATGCTTATGAGGGAGAAAATTACATATTGTCATCGAATTAATGGTTCCTATAATATTGTATTAGGAGGTCATGCGGATACTTCTGAGCCAGAAGCAAGGGTCCAAGTCCCACTCCAGAACTTGATGAACAAAGAAGGTGCAATAATAATGCAGCCAACAGATTGTGTATCAACCTGCAAAATCCCTCCAACGCATGCCAATGGCAGGTGGTAATAGCAGAAGAGACTTGTGGTCAGCCATGCTTGGTGTGGAGAGCTATAAACCTCTGCTCAGAGGCTAGTATTCTGTTCCAGGAAAATCCTTGCCATGTGTCATAAGTCTTCAAAGGCAGAAGTCCCTTCACCAAAATCCCTTTATTTACAAACTTTAACAGCAGTACACAGATTGCTAGTCTTTAGCAGTCTATCTCCAGGGGTGTCAAAGGAATTAACACTCCCAGTTAAGTACAAGGCACAGACTCCCTGATTGGCCCATCAATTGGATTCTTAATCAGGGACATCTTTTTGTCAATTTTTAATCAGGGAGTTCATATTTCAATAGGCCATATATTCAATGGCCTGCCCCATTAGATACAGAAAGTGAAGCAATAATAATAATAATAATAATAATAATAATGTTGCATTGTAATATTATAAATATTGTGGCAAGTTCCAGAAATAGAAGGTAATTCATAGCTATCATACAAGTCAAGGATTAGATCAAAATCTTAAAATCACTCTTTGAATTTAATACATACACAACATATTAATTTACTTGGGGTTTTATTCGTGTTTGAGTTGCTTTTATGCTGCCAGTGTCTGCTGGTGGTCCAGATGGCCTCTGCCTATGTGCCCAATGTCAGTGATAGCTGATTGTATTCACATGGTAGAATTTATGTTATGACAGGTTTATTGAGAAACAATTTGTATTCTATTATCAGGAGTTCTATGCTTAACAAATTTCTGTTGAGAATGATTTGCAATTATTTGTTTACATCTCTTCAGAAAAATGTTTACATTATCTGAACTTAAGATTTGCTTCATACTGCAACCTGTGCAAACATTTAACTTTCCTCCTCTTAATTTTCTAATGGCTCCTGATATATTTATTTGTGCTCAGCCAGATTGGATTCCACCTCAACAGGGCTGCTAATCTTTTGTTTCAAGTCATTCTGTGTTCTTTATAAACAAATTAATACAATGAAAGCGGAAGCTCAAAGCGGAAGAAGTAAAGAGAAGTGTAGTGGTAATTGGGGATAGTGTAGTTAGGGGCATAGACACTGTCCTTTGTGACAAGGGTAAAGAATACCAAAGGGTGTGTTGCCTGCCTGGTGCTTGGGTCCAGGATGTCTCATCTGGGCTGCAGAGGAACCTGGAGTGGGAGGGTGAGAATCCGGTCGTCGTGGTTCATGCGGGTGCCAACGACATAGGCAAAATAGGAACTAAGGATCTGCAGAGGGAGTATGATAATCTGGGAACCAAATTAAAAAGCAGAACCAACAAAGTTGTTATCTCTGGATTACTACCTGAACCACGCGCAAATTGGCGCAGGATAAATAGGATTAAGGAGATGAATGCGTGGCTCAAGGATTGGTGTGGGAAGAATGGGTTCGAATTTATGGGGCACTGGTACCAGTATTGGGGCAGATCGAACCTGTTCAGATGGGATGGTCTTCATCTGAATCATGCTGGGACCAGAGTCCTGGTAAATCGTATAACTAGGACTGTAGATAGGGCTTTAAACTAATTAGTGGGGCGGAGGGTGCAGGGGTGGGGGAAATTACAAAATCTAAAGTAAAGGAGAGGGTATGTATGCAGGTTAATGTTGAGGATGTTCCACTAATTTAAGGAGTAGGGGGCACGGGAGAGGTTAGTAGCGTTTCTACAAATAAGGTCCAGATAAAGGCTGGTATAAAGATACTTTACCTGAATGCACAAAGCATTCGGAACAAAGTGAATGAGCTGATGGTGCAAATCAGCACAAATGGGTATGATCTAGTGGCCATTACGGAAACGTGGTTGCAGGGTGACCGGGACTGGGAACTCATTATCCAGGGGTATCAGGCATTTAGGAAGGATAGACAGGAGGAAAAAGGAGGTGGGGTAGCTCTGTTAATAAACGATAATATCAGGGCGGTAGTAAGGGAAGATATAGGCTCCAAAGAGCAAAATGTGGAATCGTTGTGGGTGGAGGTAAGGAATAGTAAGGGGAGAAAGACACTGGTGGGTGTGGTCTATAGGCCCCCAAATAATAACTTTGAGTTGGGGCGGGCTATAAACAAACAAATAAATGATGCGTGCAGAAATGGAACGGTGATAATTATGGGGGATTTTAATCTGCATATTGATTGGATGACCCAAGTCGGACACCGTGGGCTTGAGGAAGAGTTCTTGGAATGCTGTCGGGATAGCTTCTCGAACAGTATGTAACAGAACCTACGAGGGAGTGAGCTATCTTAGATCTGGTACTGTGTAACGAGGCAGGTAGAATTAGGGATCTTATTGTGAGGAATCTTCTCGGGATGAGTGACCATAGTATGGTTGAATTTCTGATGCAGATGGAGGATGAGAAAGTAGGGTCCCGAACCTGTGTCCTCTGTTTGAACAGAGGGGAGTATGATAAGATGAGGGCGGAATTGGCGAATGTAGATTGGGGACACAGATTGGTTGGTATGACGGCTGAGGAACAGTGGAGGATTTTTAAGGAGATCTTTTTCGGTACTCAGCAGAAATATATTCCGATGGTAAAGAAGGACTGTAAGAGAAGAGATAACCAGCCGTGGTTATCGAAGGAAATAAAGGAGAGTATTAAATTAAAAGCTGATGCATTCAGAGTGGCTAAAAATAGTGGGCGATTAGAAGATTGGGAAAGATTTAAAAAAACAACAAAGAATGACTAAGAAAGCGATAAAGAAAGGAAAGATAGGGTATGAAGCTAAACTAGCTCTAAATATAAAAAATGATAGTAAAAGTTTTTACAAATATATAAAGAAGAAGAGATTGGCTAGAGTGAATGTGGGACCCTTGGAGGATGAGACGGGGGATTTAACGGTGGGTAACGAGGAAATGGCTGAGGCTTTAAGTAAGTTTTTTGTGTTGGTCTTCACGGAGGAGGACGCAAATAGCTTGCCGAATATTAAAGATAGAAGGATGGTGGGAGATGAGGTCCTTAATGCAATTACTGTCACTAGAGAGGGAGTGCTTGATAGACTAACGGGATTGAAGGTAGACAAGTCCCCGGGATCGGATGGAACGCATCCCAGGGTTCTGAAAGAAATGGCTGAGGTGATAGCGGATGCCTTAGTAATTATTTATCAAAATTCGCTGGACTCTGGGGAAGTGCCGGAAGATTGGAAAACTGCTAATGTTACGCCGGTGTTTAAAAAAGGTGGCAGACAAAAGGCAGGGAATTATAGGCCGGTTAGTTCAACGTCCATAGTTGGAAAAATGCTAGAATCCACCATTAAAGAAGAAATAGCAAGGCACCTAGAAAAGAATCGTTTGATCAAGCAGACGCAGCATGGATTTGTGAAGGGGAAGTCGTGTTTAACAAATTTATTGGATTTCTATGAGGATGTGACTAGTGCGGTAGACAGAGGAGAACCAGTGGCTGTGGTGTTTTTAGATTTCCAGAAGGCATTTGATAAGATGCCTCACAAAACATTGCTGCAAAAGGTTAGGGTGCATGGAGTTGGGGGTAAGGTGTTAGCGTGGATAGAGGATTGGTTGTCTAGTAGGAAGCAGAGAGTTGGAATCAATGGGCGCTATTCTGGTTGGCAGTTGGTGACTAGTGGAGTGCCGCAGGGATTGGTGCTGGGGCCTCAACTGTTTACCATTTACGTAGACGATCTGGAGGAGGGGGCTGAGTGTAGGGTGTCGAAATTTGCTGATGACACAAAGATGAGTGGAAAAGCAAATTGCGTGGAAGGTGCGGAAAGTCTGCAGAGAGATTTGGATAGGTTGAGTGAGTGGGCGAGGACCTGGGAGATGGAGTATAACGTTAGCAAATATGAGGTTTTCCACTTTGGTAGATATAATAGTAGGAGGGGTTATTACTTAAAGGGCGAAAAGCTGTAGCATGCTACAGTGCAGAGGGACCTGGGGGTCATTGTGCACGAATCGCAAAAACCCAGTCTGCAGGTGCAGCAGGTGATCAAGAAGGCGAATGGAATGTTGGCCTTCATAGCGAGGGGGATAGAATATAAAAGCAAGGTGGTCTTGCTGCAACTGTACAGGGTACTGGTGAGGCTGCAACTGGAGTACTGTGTGCAGTTTTGGTCGCTGCATTTGCGAAAGGATATATTGGCCTTGGAAGGAGTGCAAGAGAAGGTTCACTAGGCTGATACCGGAGATGAGGGGGTTAGCCTATGAGGAGAGGTTGAATAGACTGGGTCTGTACTCGTTGGATTTTAGAAGGTTGAGTGGGGAATCTTATAGAGACTTACAAGATAATGAAGGGGCTAGATAGGGTAGAGGTAGAGAGATTCTTCCTGCTTAGAAAGGATAGCAGAACTAGAAGGCACAGCGTCAAAATAAGGAGGGGGGGGAGCAGTTTAGATCGGAGTTGAGGAGGAACTTCTTCACTCAAAGGGTGGTGAGTCTCTGGAATTCTCTGCCCATTGAAGTGGTGGAGGCTACCTCGCTGAATATATTTAAGTCACGGGTAGATAGGTTTCTGATAGACAAGGGAATTAAGGGTTATGGAGAGAAAGCGGGAAAGTGGAACTGATCCACTTCAGATCAGCCATGATCTTATTGAATGGCAGGGCAGGCTCGAAGGGCTAGACGGCCTACTCCTGCTCCTATTTCTTATGTTCTTATGAATAAGAGCATGAAATAGGCAAAACATTGATTTAATAATGAGAAGCTTTGAAAGAAGAAATTATTTGGGCAGAATAGACTCCTTCTCGTGAAAAGGAGAGGAATGGCAATCAAAGCTAAATTTCCTTGGATTGCTAAATGGACATAACATATAAAGATAAAATGAAACAAAAACTGAGACTGCTGACTTATGTAAGGTTCATAATACTGTTAATGTAGAAAGTGCAGAGGAGGTTTGTCTAGTACAAAAGCAAGAAAGTTATAAAAAGAACAAAACACAAGTTAAGTGGAGTATTTGTACCCCACACCTTACAACAGGATGTTGGCCTTAAAGGATGCAGAAGAGATTTGCCATTATGGTACCAGGGACGAAATACTTCAGTTTTGTGGAGAGGCTAGAAAAACTGGATCTGTTCTCAAGGCAGATAAGGATAACAGGAGATTTGATAGAAGTGCTCAAAATCAGAGGCAACACGGGGAAACGTTTTCTTACGGAGCAAGTTGTGATCTGGAATGCATTGTCAGAATGGATGGTGGAAGCAGACTCATTAGTAACATTTAGAAAAGAATTGGACAGATGCTTGAGGGGGAAAAAAAATACAGGGCTAAATTGAGACAACCAGGTAGTGTGATTAATCAGATTGTTAGAGCAAACAGTTGATGCAGGCACAATGGGTCTAATGACCTCCTTGTGTCTATATAATTCTATAATTCTGTCTGTATGCCTATGCTAAATATCACCTCAACCAACAGCTAAACTCGATCCTGACATATCTTGCACTTTCTATAGAAGGTTTACTAATGAGCTACACTTCTCTTTAACTAGACATGTGTAAAGACACTACAGTGAAGCACCAAGGAAAATACTACATAGAACAGTACAGCACAGTACAGGCCCTTCGGCCCTCAATGTTATGCCGAGCTATCCCTCAAGCTCAAACTATCCCACTCCCTATCGTTCTGGTGTTCTCCATGTGCCTATCCAATAACTGCTTGAAAGTTCCTAAAGTGTCCAACTCCACAATCATAGCAGGCAGTGCATTCTGCACCCCAACCACACTCTGAGGAAAGACTCTACCTCGGACATCCCTCCTATATCTCCCACCATGAACGTTATAGTCATGCCCCCTAGTAATAGCTACATCCACCCGAGGAAATAGTCTCTGGCTATTAGACTGCGTTGTCAGAATTGCGATTCTTCAGATGAAACATTATACTAAGATCCTGGTTGTTTGTTCAATTTATTCAGGTGGATGTCCAAGACATCAGGGACAGAATTTACTAACTTCCCTTGCAGCTGTTTGATGGTGGCAAGGGCATTTAATCTTACTGGAGGGTCATTCCCACCTCCACCTGAATTAAGGTTGCAACCGAAGACCCATGGATGACCTTCCCAACCTGTTGCCCACCCAACTGATATCCTTAAGTGAGAAATTAATGCCAGTTAAGGGTCTCATCCTGTTGCTACTGGCTACATGTTTTGACATTTTGATATGAAAACTTGGAACTCTAAAACTGAACCTCTGCCTTCATTTTCTGCTGGTAAACTGGCCTTTTACAACATTGAAATCCCACATTCTAACACACTTTAATACAGCATGTTCTTAGAATCTGTACTCATCTTTCCAGATGCCTCCATAATGTTCTCAGAAGTTAAACATTCCCTTCTTAATTCTCCAAGGACCTGAGACATCCCTTAAAGTTTTGACATATCTTAAGTCCCTGCTTTGCAATATTATCAGACATCAGGCGCCTAATGAGGGTTAGTAAGTGTTCTTATGATGCTCAATAACTTTTAAAAGAGATGTATTTCCAAAAGGGAGATAACCAAAGGATAAGATTTCAAGATTTAAGATCTTTAAAGTAATAAACAAACTAAAGTCAACTTAAGTCAAATACTACTTAACAGGTAACCAATATATCGAGCTAATTAGAGAAAAAGCAATTTGCCTAACTAACTAATGCAATCAAGATTTGTCTTACAACCTCTTTTGCTGTGCACTGCACTTCTAATGTGTAGCATTACTAGATCAAGTCCAATGTTACTTTTTGCTCTCTACCAGCAAGTCCATTTCTCCCTGCTGTGTTAGGTTACAACTTTCAACATCCTTTGAAAGTTGTTTCTCACAGCCTGAATATGCCAGACCTGACTTCCACCAGTAAGGCCCACCTCAGTGATGCTTTGTTCCTTAAGTATTGTGAAGTCCAGCCTGTTCTGTCCCTTCATTTGAACAAAAAAATGCTTGGAAGTATCCTGTTTCTCTACAGCAGTATCTGCCTTACTTTTCTCTGCCTGGGTCTCACAAAAGTTTATTTATTTATCACAAGTAAGCTTACATTAACACTGCAATGAAGTTACTGTGAAAACTTCCCTAGTTGTCACATTTTGGCGATTGTTCAGGTACACTGAGGGAGAACTTAGCACGGCCAGTGAACTTAAGCAGCATGTCTCATGGACTGTGGGAAGAAACTGAAGCACTCGGAGGAAACCCACACAGACGTAGGGAGAACATGCAAACTCCGTACGTACAGTGACCCAAACCTATGACCTCAGCTTAATGTGATTACAAAGACTGACATTGGTAACATTGTGGTTGATAAAACTATTGCCAATTTGCTGACATCATGGACAATTTGTGATGTTGTACATAGCTCAGCTAACTCATCAGGTAAGCTCATCAGACAAGGTGTTAAGGTACTAGTATAGAAATGTTATTAATGTTTTTCATTATTTACCATGGTTGCATAGGATATTTGTACTTCAGTTGTTTTTTTTTCCCCCTTCAGCATTTCAAACTGCTTGTCGATAAACTTAATGCCAAAGGAACAGGAGTTGTAAATAAGGCGCTCGTCGAGGCCTTCATAATCTTGAATAAGGTTTGCATATTTTTAGCATTCTTATCAAAAATAACTGGGATTAATGGGGAGGTGTCTTCTGTTGTACTGCTGCATGATGAGTGTTAGAAAGCTTGAAGCTTTGTTATTTACTGATGTTGGGAATATGGCACCAAGAAGGCGGAAGTTCAATGGGCTGAATGACATTCTCTATTTTCTAATGCTTCCCATGGATATTATGTCCTGAAAGATCCCACCCCCCCCACCCTCCATGGATATTATGTTTTATATTTTACGAACATTGTTGTCCCCCTTTATAATAGTGCATTTAGAAAAAATTTACACAAATAGCCTGAAATGTTGCTTTATTTGGTGGCACAGGGACAGTTGTAACAGATGAGGAAAATCAGGATTTTGAGATTAATTCTTGTTCTCATATTATATGCATTTGCATAAAATGCATTAGGGTCATGATCAGGAAATTGTGGACTTTTGTACCACTGTATGTATGTCATTTTGGTGCAGCCGCAAGTCTGCAGCAAAGAACAGGCCTGCCAACGCAATGCCTATCTTAAGTCTTAATATCTCATTGCCTTAGAATCTGACTACATTTGTTTCATTGCATGTTCCATGCTTTTGCTATTCTTTTTCTTTGAATTTTATGAACATACATTTACTTCTGTTTAATTTGGATTGGAAAAGCCATTTCTTTGGGAACTTCACATCTTAACTCTCAAATATTCAGCCACCAAGTCAGCCAAATCCATACCTTGGGTGAATCTTTAAAAAAATCCAGCAAGTGGAGGATTGGAAGGAAATGCTGCAGCAGAAAGTGAGGGAAGGGGCCTCAAATGCAACAAGAGACACATGAAGTAAGCTTGAGCAGCAACATGTTCAAAACTAGAATCAAAACTTAGTATCCATTAAATATAAAAGACCAATACTTTATGCAGCATTGAGGTGGCATGATGGCACAATGGTTAGCACTGCTGTCTCTCAATGTCAGGGACCCGGGTTCAATTCTGGCCCTGGGTAACTGTCTATGTGGAAGCCATGATGTGGAGATGCCAGCGTTGAGCTGGGCTGGGCACAAGTAAGAACGCCAGGTTAAAGTCCAACAAGTTTACTTGGAATCACAAGCTTTCAGACCGTCGGTCCTTCCTCCTTCCTCAGAGTTTAAATTTAAAAGGGAGGTGATATAGCCAACCTGATTTATATATATTTAATTGTGTGGAGCTCAGTGAAAGAAATAAACCAACTAGGTTCTTTAAGTTAGTAAGTAGAGTAAGTATTTTTGCTAAAAGTCACTCAGTTAAAGAAACAGAAATTGTTAACAAAGGTTAAAAATGTACCCATTAATGCAGAAACAACACACACAATCCCCCAGCCTGCAAAAAAGGAAAAGTCTGTTCCCTATAAAATTTAAAAAAAACTTGGCCAGTAATAAGTAAAGTCAGAAAAAGATAGTCACTGATTATACAGGGATTTGTTTACAGCTGAATATTCCCAGTCCACAGTAGCTGCTGTTTCTTGGGGTTTCTCTCTGGAGAGCTCTTGACTAGTGGTAGAGGGCTTTTTCAAATCACAAACAGCTCAACTTTGAGAGACGTTTCAGAAGGAAGAAAGTTGGGGCAAGGCTGTTGACCCTGTGGCAATATCTATCTGTCTGTGCAATAATCTAGTATCCTTTCACACAATAGCTGGGTCAAGTGACCTCTCTCTGAGTGCTGCACAGACTCTATAAAAGCAACTTGTGCCCTTCGCAAATACAACATAGAAGTTGCTGTAAACTAGTGTTTTTTAAATTATTCTTTCACTGGCTAGGCCAGCATTTATGGACCATCCCTAATTGTCCTTCAGAAGGTGGTAGTGAGCTCGATTCTTGAACTGCTGCAGTCCATGTGGTAGGTACACACACACCCAAGGAGTTCCAGGATTTTGATCCAGTGACAGTAAAGGAGTCTTTGAGATGTCCTTGGCCTTGGAAAAATGTTTTTATCAGAAACATTCATGCATATGTATGTTCAGCCGATGACAATATAAATTAATATTTTATATAACACATCTTCATTACAATACACTGCAGCATTAAGGATTGCCCTTTTAAAGAAATATAAATACAATTATACTTTGTAGCCATATCCACTTGATTCTTTTTTATTGTGTTTTAGTGTACTCTTTAACCCAGAGCTGAATTTTTGCCACAAAGATGTGAAATGGGAGCAGACAGTCAGAAACCTGCTTCCAGGATGAAAGTTAAGATTTTCATGGATGTGTCCAGGCATCCTGTTCACTTAGAACAACGGGGCACTGAAATGGAGTTGGATTAGATGAGGTGTCGGACTGACTTAAGCCTCCCAAGGCAGCGATCTCTGAGATTGCTGGTTACCCAGAAAGAGAAATGTGCTGATTGTGTCAAAGCAGTCCACAGCTTCAGAGATGTCACAGGAGGACCAGAGGCCTGGTAGCCAGGGCAGAGCTGGCTTTTACTTTATCAATGTCAACCTCAATTTAATGTTGAAGACCATGAGGGAAACGAAGGAGGACATGTTCCAGGAGGTTGACTAGAGTAGGCCACCTTGTGGTGCAGCAGTGTACACCACTGTCTCTCTATTTCCCTTAACCTCTAATTTGTCCTCCTCCCTTACCTTCTGCTTATGCTCCTTTCCAAATGAACTCTCTCCTCCAGAGTCTCAACATCCATAACCTTCACTTCTCTCTGGAAGGCCATATTAAGGAGAGTGCAATAGACAATTGCAATCAGGGACCCTTGAAGACAGTATCAGACAGTGATACCCATAGCACAATGCCTTCTTCAGAAGCCATGATGCCTGCTCAACGGTTGTCCTACTGAGCAAGTGGCATGGTTGTATCACTTCGGTGCCTCTATCTGGAGCTCATGGATGGGGTGAAGAGCCATGTCTTCAAGAGTATCTTTTGCCCCAAGGATCCACCCAGACACTTTGGAGGTTGGAATGAAGGTTTAAGACAGCCAAGGCTGCCAGGGACATAAGCACACACATGGAGAAATCTTTTCTTGTGGTCAAATTACTTGGATTGAAGGAGTGAAAACTCTTCCTGTTGATGAAATTCGCTGATTGGTCACTGGGTGCCTTGATGACTACATGGGTGCATTCATTGCTGCCCTGCAATTGGGTGAATACAGCAGTAGCAGAGAAATCCTCTGTCATGAAACAAGTGTACTCTGGCAAAGTAGACATCATTGACCAGTGAGTTGCAGTGGTGTACGGTCATTCGTGAAATGTCACTAAGGTCCAGGAGGGATGAAGTTCAAAGTCAAAAGGACTTTGACCACTGGGTAGGATGTGACAACATAGAGATGCCGACGTTGGACTGGGGTAAACACAGTAAGAAGTCTCACACACCAGGTTAAAGTCCAACCAGTTCATTTGATAGTAATCCCACAAGCTTTCAGAAACGGTGTTCCTTCATCAGGTGTGTGTGGAAGGTTCTGATCAGAGAAGGGCATATAAAGTCACACACCGTTTACAGAATACTGATTAGAATGCAAGTCTTTACAGCTAACCTGCTATTCAAGTCTTAAAGATGCAGACAATGTGAGTGGAGATAGCATTAGCATGGGTTGAAGAGATGTGTATTGTCTCCAGACAGGACAGTAAGTGAGATTTTACAAGCCCAGGCAAGTCATGGGGGTTACAGATAGTGCGACATGAACCTGGTCTCAATCTGTAACCCCCATGACTTGCCTGGGCTTGTAAAATCTCACTTACTGTCCTGTCTGGAGACAATAAACCCTATGCTAATGCTATCTCCACTCACATTGTCTGCATCTTTAAGATTTGAATAGCCGGTTAGCTGTAAAGACTTGCAGTCTAATCAGTATTCTGTAAACGGTGTGTGACTTTATATGCCCTTCTCTGATCAGAACCTTCCACACACACCTGATGAAGGAACACCATTTCTGAAAGCTTGTGGGATTACTATCAAATAAACTGGTTGGACTTTAACCTGGTGTTGTGAGACTTCTTACTAGGATGTGACGACCAGTCCAAAGTCTTTGGTAATAAGGTAATTTATCGCTGATCACCTGCCTGGAGAGTTTCGGCCTCTTGCAGTACTGCATTTCAGTCATCTCCAGGTTGCTCCATCTTCACCAACAGGTCTTGTGTTGAAGGTCTGGCCTTGTTTCCCTACCCTCCCTCACCCCTTACCCTCTTAATGCCCAGCATTCTGCTTTTCCTGTGAAGGGTGTTTCCTCTGTTTGCCACTGGGACCAAAATTTGACAGTTAAGACCCCATTGTCAAATGCAGCCATCCTTTTGGAGAGGTGGCCATCTTATTTGATTGGCAGTCTTGTCCCTTCTCTTCGGCCCCCACAATGCCAGGAAGGATGACAACCATTCTTAATTCCATGAACGCAGGTTTCCCACTCTTTCCATCACTTTTGCAGTACTAAGGGGACATTCTTACCAAGTGTCAAGTCCCTCTTTGCCCTGCTGAGCCTTCCTGGCGTGAGACAGCCATGATTGGCTCTGTACTTGCCCCTTTCTGCTGATCTGAAACAGACATCCTCGAACCCATGTTGCCCCTTCAAAATTCCACCCCACACCATCAAGCATTTCAGAATGAGCTTTATAGTCATTTTAATTGGCCTCTGCTGCTCTCCCCTCACACTCCCACCTGCCCTGTTTAGCATAGCTGGTGCCAGGAACAGCATCCTATTACTGACACACTGGCTGCAAATGGTGAGTAATCTACTCCATCGGACTCTTCCCCTCAGTTCAAAGAGCCATTTTCTAGTGGTTGTTCAATGATGGAAACTTCACTCATTCCCCACGCCATCCTTTTACATTTGCCCTCATGTCGGACAAGTTCAGCACTAATGTGGCATTTTCTTTTGGCAGAATGTCTGAGATAGGGAGCTGTCTTGTTCGATACATTGCTGATGCTATGATGTTTCTGACTTCTCTGCTGCACCATGAACTGGAATACTTACTTTGTCACATATGCAGAATGAATTTACTCAATAACATTATCCTGAAATTATTTATGATTTTATGGAAATATAATTTATACTTATTTTGTGTACCCAGTGTTGATTTCTGCTCTTTGAATATCTCTGTTCTATTCTCAGTCCGCCTACTGATATTTGTATTCCTTCTGTTAGTTTAATGAGACAGGACAAGGCAGCCTGTGTAACCAAGCCATCATGCTGATCACAGATGGTGCAGTTGAGGAGTATGAATCAGTATTTGAGCAATACAATTGGCCTGACTGCAAGGTACGTGCATAAACAATTTGAATGACATTATGCTGTATTAATTTAAAGACAAACATGGTAAAACAAATACAAAAGCCAGTCGGGCTCTCATGCATGCCAACACAGAACTGGTGAAAATGTAGAAATGGGACAAAATACTGAATTCCCCACCAATGGTAGAGATAAGAGAAATTGCCTTTATACTGCCATTGCTCATGTAATTGGGGGAAAATTTGTTTTATTTTGGTGATGGTCTGTTTAAGAACTAGGTTTCTCAGAGTTGATTTTTGATAAAGAAACTTGCTTCCAGGAAATGGTCATGTGATCAAGAGCTATGCTCCACCGAGATTTGTGCCTCTGCCAGTTTAATTTTTTTTTAGATCTCAAACTTTACAAACTGCTACTGTTATCTTTTTTCCTTTTCCTGGCTTTTTTTCTGTTTTTGCCAATCTCAACTGCCATCATGGTACTGTCCCATTCTAAGAAGGAAAACACTGATGCAGCCTGTCAAGCTAACTTGGTCAATGCTGTTTGCGTTTCACATAGCCAGTCTTTAGCACTTCGTCAATGAGTATTCAGAGACTGGCGCAGCATTAGAATAAAGTGGTTTAATTCTCATCTGTAATCAACAAATTGATGGCTAAGAATGAAGACTATGAAGCAAAATGACAGTGGTTAGCACTGCTGCCTCACAGCGCCAGGGATACAGGTTTGATTCTGACTTTGGGTGACTGTGCACAGTTTGCATGATCTTCTGATGTCTGCGATGGTTTCCTCCAGGTGCTCCAGTTTCCTCCCACAGTCCTAAAAAATTGCCAGTTAGGTGGACTGGCTATGGTAAATTGCCCCTTCGTGCCTAAAGACGTGTAGGTTAGGGGGATTAGCCAATGTAAGCGTGCAGGGTTGTGGGAATAGGACCTGGGTAAGATGCTCCTTTGGTGGGATGGTGCAGACTACATGGGCTGAATAGTCTCCTTCTGCACTGTGGAGATCCTATGGAAGATCGAAGAGATCCAATCTGATGATTTTTAGGATGAAGTAAAACTGCAAGCGCCCTCGCTCTACTGAATTTGCAGCACAGCTGCTGAAAAACTGAAAGGATTTGCCTGAAATGCTGCTGCTAGACAGGAGACATCACAGCCTGCAATCCAAGCTGAAGACCAAGATAAGGTTAAGGCCTTACATTATTAAATTCCATTACTATCACGTCAAGGATGAGATTCTGCAGCTGGATAGACAAAGGTCTCCTGCTCTACAAAGGCAACAGAATAATTATTTTTCTGGATTTCAGTGAGGCAATAGCCAAGAAAAGAAAAGCCTTTGTGGAGGTTAAGCCACTCCGATAGCAATGTCTGGAAGCAAAATTTAGCCTGCTCTACCCTGCCAGATTAAGGGTCACTGATGGATATGACATTCAGAAAATATTCCTTGACCCAGAATCGGCTTAAGACTGTATTACATGAAATATGGCCTTTGGTTGACTGATCTATTTGATAGGCTGTAATAACTGTCAACATTCAGTCAGATTTCAGCTGTGGGAAGCTTCTTTTTATCTTTTCCAGGATTTTGTTTTCCCTTCTACCCTGAGCAGCTGTATTACTAATGTTGAATGTTTGATGGTAATATGCTATTAACAAAGGCTGTAGGTCGAAGGACTCTGGTTATGAAGTTTTGAATTGTGATAATAGTTTCATATGGCAACTTTAATGCTATTGCTGGGTTATTTGTGTTTGGAGCTGGGAATGATACTTTTGTTTTATTTTGCTCTGGGTGGAGTTTTGGACTTGCATTCTTTTGGGTTATCCTTAAGGTGACCATGTGTGCATCTAGGTTTAGAAGAGGAAGGGTGGTTGCAGCCTTTTGTTTGGGGGAAGGCTGGTGTTAGGTCATTTTCTATTTTGTACCTTTACTCCTGCATCTCCTATCTTTTCCTTTCTTTGGTTGCTCTTTTAAGTAGAGGTTGCCATTTTGTCATTTTTTTCAACTTGACTGTCTCAGTTTGATCAGTTGTTAATTTTCATTTGTTTTGTAATGACACCCAAGACTCTCTTATCTGATATGTTCAAAGTTTCTGCAAATTTTGTGAGTTGTAATGTAAAAGGGCTGAATCATCCTGTGAAACGCAGTAGATATTTTCTCACCTGCAAAAGTTTAAGGCTAGTTTTATTTTTCAAGGGATACATTTGCACACTTCAGACCCAGAAAGGGTTGGGTGGGACAGGTCTTTCACTCCAAATTTCACTCTAAATCACAGGGTGCTGCAAGTTTGATTCATAAAATATCCCATTTGTTTCAACACATCATAGCAGATCTTAATGGCTTCTATGTGATTGTATCTAGTAGTTTATTGAGTAAACAAGTAATACTGGCCGATTTGTATGCATCTAAGTGGGATGATGCTCAGATTTTTTTCCTCTTTGCCTAACATGCACAATCACCATCTGATTCTGGGTGTGGACTTGTGTTTTAAATCCTTCTCTTAATCACACTCAAACTTGTTCATGCTCTTTTGCTAGATGAGCTTCTGTTATTAATTCCTTTTTACAAATTTACAGATCCTTGGCGTTTTCTTTCCCTACTGCAATAATTTTTGTTTTTTTCTGTTCAGCTCATGATTCTTATTTAATAATAGATTTCTTTCTTTTGGATAGCGAACTTCTTTCACTTTTAAACCCCAGTGAATATCAAAGCATTGTTATATCTGACCAGGCCCCTCTATTGATGAGACTATGCTTTCCTGAAAATGTGCCCTTTCAACGTTCTTGGCATTTTGATCTTGTTCTTTTCTTAGGTGAAGAATTTATTAAATTTATCTCGTCCAGATTGATTTGTTCATAGACATCACTATGACCCCTGATCGTAACTGTAACCACTACTTGCGAAGCATTTATTACCATGGACAGATCATTTTATACTCTACAAGATCAATAGGCAGTTCTCAAATTGCCAATCTGAATTAGTTGACCTTGTACTCCAAATTGACCAGCAGTGTGCATCTGCAGCAACTCCTGAGCTTTGTAAGGAACAATTCAATTTACAGACAGAATTTGATTTTGTATCAAATTGAAAATTGTTATATAACCAACCAGGCTGAGCAACACTTTCTGAAATCAAGACAACCACACTATGAGCATGGCGAAAAAGCCAACAAAATTCTTTCTCATCAACTTTGCAAGTCGGTGACCTCTAATCTGATCATGGAAATTCTGGTTGAATCTGGTACCTCTGCACTAGGTCCCAAGCATATAATCAATTTAAAACTCTATTCTACCTTGTATTCCTCTGACGCAGCAGACAATTTTGGTTTTCACTTTTTTTTGGCAAGCTTGATATTCCAAGCCTGCATCCTGTTAATAGGTCGGCATTAGATAAACCTCTTTCAACTCTGGAAATGGCTCAGGCCACCAAGGTGCGACAAAATCATAAGACTTCAGGACCTGGTGGTATTTCTGTTGATTTTTATTAAAAATACTTTTCCTTCTACTTATCTCTCCTGCTTAGCTTAGTCTTCTCAGAATTGCTTTCTTGCGATAATTTTCCTTTCACTTTAAATCAGACAAACATTTCACTATTGTTGAAAAAGGGTAAGAACCCCCTGGAGTGAAGCTCCTGTTACCCTATTTCTCTGCTAAACCTGGAATAAAGACACTAGCCAAAGCTCTTGCCCTGTGTTTGGACCCAGTTTTGCCAACTATTGTCTCTTATCAATCTGGCTTTATTAAGGGTTGACAATCATTCTCCAGTTTAAAATAGCTATTTAACATTATTAACTCTAAGATTCCTTCTCGTCCGGAAGTTATAATTTCCTTAGATACTGAAGAAGCATTTGACTGTGTATAATGGGACTTTTTATTCAAACCTTCAGAAAAATTGGTTTGGTCCACTTTTTATCTTTTTATATTCATCACCTATAGCTTCAATCTGTATGAATCTTTCATACTCTGCTTATTTTCCATCCAAAATGCTGAATTCTGGATCAATATAACTAATATGATGAGGAGTCCAAGGTCAGTATAATGTGAAATCTGGGACAATGTTTCACAACCTCACACGGTACAGCCATTCAGGACATCCTAAAATATTTGGCAGCCAATGAATTGCTTTCTAAGGTATAGCCACTGTTGTAATGTTACTTTCATAGTTGACATAACTCTTTATATGATGCTCAACCTTCGTCAGCATAATGCTGCGTTGAGGGTTAGTGAAATCTCAAGCCCAAGCTTGGTAGAATTCGCAGCATGTGATTAAACCCAATGTTTTAATGCACAGGTCCAAAATTTAACCAGGCTCAGCCAAAAGTTAAATGTGATGCTTGATGTTTAGTCATTTTCAAGGCTTGGGTTAGTATATGCTGAAAGCAGGGCTATTTATGATAATGCAATTGGTTTGACAAAGCTCAGGATCTTTATAATGTCAAGCATGATGTTGAAGCAATGTGAAGTCAAGTGTGTGTAAAATGTGAACACCAGAGTCAATAAAATGGCTGAGCCTAAGTTTGTCCCATTGCTGAGTAGGATAAGGATAAGGTAAGGATGTATTGCTGAGTCCAAGGCCAATATAATATGAAGCTGGTAGCCAATTTTATGAAGCAAAGTGCTTATACATTATATTGAACTTGTACTCAACACTGTGCTGATTCTTGTATCTGTACCAGACCCTCCACTCAGTTGTACAAACCTAGACTCAGCCAATATGGGATCCCAAACTCTGGGATTTACATTGTGCAAATGTTGTCTTCACAAAATTGTCTATGTAGACACCAGAGTAAATGTAATATGAAAGCCATGGTCATTATAATACGGAATCCCAGATAATATAACATGGAACCCAGGTTCACTACTATATAGAGGCAGAATTAATGTAATTTCAAGGCCAAATACAGTGCTGGGATATTCTGGTCCTATCTGTGCTAGGAATCATCATGGGTAAGAAGCAAAATTCGCCAGACCAGCCAAAGGCCCATTGACTTTAAGTGGGAATTTTCAGGATTGGGAAATCCTGGCCAATAAATTCTAAACCATAGATTACATTTCACATGCAGAATATTAATACATAGGTCAGTGTGACATGGAATCCTGGATTGGTTTCCAAAACTCATTATAGGTGCAATGCAGAGCCCAGAATGGATAAACTGCTTGATTATTACAGGGTCCCTGGATAGTATAGTATAAGACTGAGGCCCAAGGTTTCCTTGTTGGTGGAAGTTACAAAATTTGCCACTTTTTACTTAGTTCCAAGTCTGTACTTACTCAGCAATACTAAGATCATCAGAGGAGAGTGGATTTATAAATTGAACGAGTTGTACAATGTGTATTTGTTGCTGACTGCAGCATGTTGCACTCTGTATTTCTTATGTGAAAGGCTGGAATTATTTCTCCACTTAGTTTAGAATATTTTAATTAGATGCCAAAATAAAGAAAATAGTAAAGAAGTAGTCTGTACACCACATTGATGCACATAGACCTTGTAACCTTAATCAATGAAAGGCTGGTCAGACCCTCAGAAATAGGTGGCAACAGAAATATGGATCTTCCCAAATGGAGAGAAATCAGTAGGAAGCCAATGGATAAGCGTGACATGTTTGATTTACTAAATTATGAAATGGGAATGAATCTTTATCCTTTTAAGTGCTTAGGCCTGCAATGGCAGAGTCAACATACTATATAAACCTCTTGTCTTTTTAATTAAAAAGTATTTTTGCAAATAATTAAAGTCACTATACTTAATTATCCTTGACAGGTGCGCGTATTTACATATCTGATTGGTCGGGAGGTAACATTTGCAGATTATGTTAAATGGATAGCATGTAACAACAAAGGTAAGAAACTTGACTTAAACAGCTATGTTTGCAGAAGGTATGGGAGTATAGAGGCTGCTTTACTGGATTGGACTTGTGATTCAGAGACATGGGGCCCGATTTTTACCATCAATTTGCGCCCGATTTCGGGCACGAAAACTTGGTAAAGTTGGGCATGAGGCGAGTAGCGCAATCTGCGCTTGCCTCCTGAGCTGGTTCCCCATTCACCAAGGTGCCAAAATGGCCATGATTGGGACTGCGCCCAAAACGTGAGCGACAGCCATTTACATGCATTTGCATGCATTTAAATTGACTTAATAGGCTGCCTGCTCAACTTTACCGGCATGCCCGCGCCCCCCCCCACCCCCCCCCCCCCCCCCCTCACCCCCGAATCGGCACAAAACAGACATGCTCCACAAAAATCCAATTTGGGCACTCCAGTTAGTGAGGAGGCAAATGCCAAGCATCCAACAGCTCTCTGCTTGAGATTGGTAGGGGGGAGGTCTGCTGCCACTCTGCCTGGAATCAGTAAGGGTGAAGAGAGGGTCCACTGCCACTGTGCCTGAGATCAGTGATGGGGAAGGGGATGACTGCTGCCTGAGATCGATGGGGGGATAGGGGGAGGAGGGCCCTGTGATCAGTCTAGGGGGTGGAGGGTAAGGGGGTCAGTAATGTTGTGGAGGTGGGGCAATGTCTGTGGGGACCAGGGGGAGGCATTTTCTGGCCTGGGAGCGATGTGGGAGGAGAGCCGCGTTCTTTATTTTCTGTGCATGTGCAGCTGGAGGCACCAATCGGAGCTGCAGGATTTCGGGTGTGTTCAGCCCTGTCCAAAGGCTTCTGCGGCATGATTCAGAATTGCTGATATTTTTTCAGGCAGAGTGCATACGGGGGTGCCTGAGAACAGATCTAAAAGTCGAATCTGAAACACTCCCGGTTTCAAGTCTGTCCAGCATTTAGAATCAAAATGGTAAAATTGGGCCCATGAGTTCAAATCTCACCATGACAGCTAAGAATTTAAATTCAATGAATTAAATGAATCAGAAATAGAAGCTAGTATAGATAATGGTAACCACAAAGCCCAGTGGGTTTGGAAATATCCAACTGTTTCACTAATATCCTTTAGGAAGGAAATGTATTGCTTTTACTTGATCTGGCCAATAAATGACTGCAGATTCATGGCAATGTGACTCTTAACTGTCGTCTAAAATGACCTAACAAGCCCTTCAGTTGTATTAAAGAAACCAGTCATCTATCACCTACTTGAGGCCAATTGGAGGTGACACTGAAATGAATTAATTTTAAAAAGTCAATCTTAAATGGGTGTTGGTGAAAAAAGGACTCAAATTGCAATACATGTAATGCTGGTATTTTCTTCTTCAGTGCTCTTAGGACAAGACAGAAACAAAAATCTGAAAATTCTGTTCCCAAGTCCCCAATTTTCTGTTTGTTAATTTTAATAAACACAGTATCATGGGTTGGGGGTGAACAATTTCCTGAAATGTGCTCCCGGCTTGCAGCCATGGAACTATTTTTTCTGATCTTTATCAGCCTAGTAAACATACACAAATTTATGTATCCATTAAAACTGATGTTTTCTTTCAGTTGAAAATGTACAGGTATTATAAGGAAGCTGTGTAAATGCAACAATGGAAAACAATTCAATGTTTCTGTTCATTAGTGATTAATACACCACCGAATAGGATGCTTAGCCATATAGACCATGAGGACTGCCGATTCTATCCTTTATATGTGCCCAGTTCAGCCATTTCTGCAGAAAGGAACAAAACTGCGATCTTCCTTGTCTGTATGTCACATCATAGCAATGTCAAGAGAAATTTATCCAATACAAGTGCAAAGCACATTTAAGCAGAATGATGCAGTATATGTGGATTGATGATCTGTATTCTCCATATGGTGAATAATTGCTTTAAATTGAAAGTGGCAAACTGGGAAATGGCAAGTCATTTTCCTGCATGGAAGCATGAAAATCAGTGGACTAGTTGGTGTACTGTTTTAATGACATTTCTATTTTCAACAACAGTCATGGGTACATAGGTACAGGAGTGTGCCATTTAGCTCCTTGAACTTGTTCTGTTACACAATGAAATCATGGCTGATGTGCCACCTAACTCCATTTACCTACCTTTCCCCATATCACATAACACCTTTGAGTAACAAAAATCTATCAATCTCAGTTATAATACTAATAATTGATTGAGCAAAATTTTTTTAAATAAGAAATCTGAAATCCCAGATATTAACTGAAAAAAAAGGAATCTGAAGATTCCATGGCTTGAAACAAAGATTTTTTTGCTTTACAAGGGTCAAACAAAACAAACATTAAATGCTATCTTGGGTAACCACCTAAACTCTAAAACCTAGTATCAATATGCTAATGATTAATTAGCAGCAAATTGTGGTAGATTATAAATTACACGTGAATTGGCTTGTCAGTCACAAAGTCTTCCAACGCTTTGGGGATTGAAGGGGAATTGAAGGCTTTGGAGAGGGTACAGAAAAGATTTACCAGGATGTTGCCTGGTATGGAGGGCATTAGCTATGAGGAGATGTTGGAGAAATTTGGTTTGTTCTCACTTGAGTGACAGAAGTTGAGAGGAGACCTGATAGAAGTCTACAAGATTGAGAAGCATGGACAGAGTGGATAGTCAGAAGCTTTTTCCCAGGGTGGAAGAGTCAATTACTAGGGAGCTTAGGTTTAAGGAGATGTATGATGCAGATATTTTACAGAGTAGTGGGTGCCAGGAACTCGTTGCTGGCGGAGATATTGGAAGTGGACACGGTGGTGACTTTTTAGGGGCGTCTTGACAAGTACATGAATAGGATGGGAATGGAGGGATATGGTCCATGGAAGGGTAGGGGGTTTTAGTTAAGTCAGGCAGCATGGTCAATGCAGGCTTGAAGGACCGGCAGGCCTGTTCTTGTACTGTAACTTTTTTTGTTCTTTGTTCTTTGTATATGTGGCATGGATATAATCTCCCACTCTTCTGCCTAAACCTGAATGTTGTCCAGGTCTTGTTGCATTTGAGCACGGACTGCTCCAGTATCTGAGGAATCATGAATGCTGTTGAACATTGTGCAATTATCTGCAAACATTCTCCTTTCTGACCTTATGATGGAGAGAGGGTCATTGATGAAGCAGCTGAAGATGGTTGAGCAAGGAACACCTGAGGAACTCCTGCAGTGATGTCCTGAGACTGAGATGATTATTCTCCAACAACTGCAACCATCATCCTTTGTGCCTGTTATGACTCTAACCAGGGGAAAATTTCACATTTGATTCCCACTGTGTCCAGTTTTGCTGCGGCTCTTTGTTAGTACCCTCTCATCTCCTCTCTATAATTCAGCTCCTTTGTCCATATTTGGACCAAGGCTGTAATCCAGTCAGGAACTGACTGAAACAAAAACAAAAAATGCTGGAAAATCTCAGCAGGTCTGACAGAATCTGTAGAGAGAGAATAGAGCCAACGTTTCAATGAGCTGATTGGGTCTGACAGAACTCAAATTGAGCCTCAGAGCAGCTTATTGCTGTGTAAGTGTCACCTTAAAGCTGTTTACCTTCCATCATTTGATTGGTGATTGAGAATAGACTGTTGGGGTTGGATTGAATTACTCCTGCATTTTGTGGGCAGGACATATTAGGGTAATTTTTCATATTGCCATGTATATGCTAATATTGTAGCTGTATTAAAACAGTTTGACTAAAGGTGCAGCGAGTTCTGGAGCACATGTCATAATTACGTTTTCAGTGCCCTCAAACATTTATTGATGTCACATGGAGTAATTGAATTGCTGAAGACTGGCATGTTTGATGCTGTGGACCACAGAAGGGAGCCGAGATGAATCATCTACCTAGCATTGGCAGATTATGGTTGCATTTGTTTCAGCTTTATTTTTTGCACTGATGTGCCGAGCTCCTCCATCATTGAGGATGGGGATATTAGTAGGGAATCCTCCTCCTATTAGTTCTTTTGTTGTCCACCATCATTCACGACTGGATATGACAAGACTGCAGAGTTTAGGTCTGATTTGTTGGTTGTATAATCGCTTAGCCTTCAGGCTTCTGAACCTCACTGTCAGGTGGAAATGAGGATCAAAAGCCTGCACTCCCTAATTCATAGCCAGACGATGGCTAGGCTGGAGGACCAACAGAACTGGAAAGCAGCAGCATAATGCCATGATAGTTAAGTGATGGAGAGGACACCCAATATTGGAGGTGCCTGCTTCAACTTTTTCAAAGTTAAAGTTAAAAATAAATTAAGCGGCCATGCTACCATCATCAGGGAGAACCATTCTACTGGCCAACCTATAGCTGCTTCTGTACCCAGTCAGGCAGGACGAGCCTCTATTCCAAGTCGAACTCCAATAACATGGCTGGGATTTTATGGCTTTGCTTAGGTAAGACTGGAAATTCCCATATCAGGTCAACAGAGGTTTCTGTTGTTCATCCCTCACCAGTGCCAATTTCATGGCAAGTGAAGTGGTAGAGTTCTGGCCCTTGACTTTAAATGGATATTAAGAAGTTCAATTGGCTGTGGCAGGGGAGGATGGAGCCAAGGAATTTGGATGACAGCTGGTGTTATTTTAAGCATCCACCTGCCTTTGTTCCTGCCACCAATCCACCCTTCATTCAATCATAGCTTCCTTCAGTTGTCTTGGCAAGACTGATGTAAACTAATTTTGAATATGTCCAATATTTCCTTATCATTGACAACATCATTATTCATTTTCAAGGGGCCACATTGCTTCTGATGGTCTTCTTTTATCCTAATATAATGCAGTGCTATCGTCGCAACCCCTGAATAGAAGTGACTGCCCATTCAGAGTAGGATCTAAAGTTTCCATCCAAGTTTCACTTAGGGTTTCTATTGTTCATGAATAAACTCAGATGAAAAGATACTTTTGGAACCCATACAATCACTAAGTTTGTAAATTATTTGCGCCATTTTGTGAGATCAGGCACAATGAGCAGAGTCTTGTGCTCAGTCCCGTGGTGATTTAGCATTTATTCAGGAGGGAAATGGCAGATGGGCACCCCACCATCTTCCTGTTTGCACCCTGATTAAGTCCATGGCATGAAAGTCTGCCAACTTTTTTGCAATGGCCAATTAAGTGAGCAGCTGAAGTTCACTTAAAGCATGCAACCCATTGCCATATTGTCTACTCATATTAAGCCAATGATGCAGGGGATTCACCATGCAGGAACACAGCAAGCAAACTCACGTGGGGTTGCTTGCAGGCACACAGGGACAATTCCTCATTCAAAGGCATCCACTGCCTCATTGAAGAAACCAGCATCAGGAAGAGAAACCACTCAGATCCACTCCCCTCCTCCTGTTTGTTACCAGTCCCATCCTCTGCAATCCCCATCTTGCAAACCCTGCCATCATTTACCTCTGGCCTTGGGTGGGTATTGAAGCAGCAGCAATCACCACCTCATTGTTGTACTCAATTGGTACTGGTGTTCTTAGAGGTACTGGCTTCTGGCTGGCAACTTTCAGAGGGTTGGTTTTATAGCCTATGATGCCCTTGATATCAGGGCCACTTCCGGCATGCCAAGTGCCTGAGTGGAACAAGATGCAGTGGGCATTCCTTAAAAGAGGTAATGTGGCGCTCTCCAGCTGATGGCTGAAAACCCAGCACCTCCACAACATTCTCCCCCTTGATTCTATCTTGGATCACCAGGAACCACTGTTGCTGCTGCACTGTGTTAAACAAAGCAATAAAGTCAGCATACTGAGAAATACCAGACCACTGCCACTTTAAATTGTTTCAGGCCTTACCCTATCCACTCCTCTCCCCCATCCTGAGCTGACCCCATTCCTCAAATGCATGAATTCAATAATATGTGCTTTGTATCTGACGCAAATCTGGATGAGAAATACATTTTTTGGGAAGGGTAGGGGTTTCTCTTAGTTTCGAAACAATTTTAATTTAAGATAATTTTGGTTTTATTCTGCTTTTATGCTCAATATATGAAAAATATTCATAAACTTTGCAGTGCAAATATTCAGTCACTACATTAAAAATTTAGATACTGACAAGTCACACTAAGCATTAACTTCAACAGCCAGAACCTATCACTGTTTTTGTTTTGTATATTTTATCTTCTTCCTTCATTATTAAAATGACTTGACAATCATCTGTTATTCAATTGCAGGATATTATACTCATATTTCAACATTGGCTGATGTTCAGGAGAATGTCATGGAATACCTTCATGTTCTCAGCCGTCCAATGGTCATCAATCATGATCATGACATTATATGGACAGAAGCATACATGGACAATGCTGTAAGTTTGCTGTTAAATCATGGCTTTGGAATTTCTTAAGGTGTATGTGAACATTTGTGACTGTAAACTTTACATCTACTTCACTGTAACTCTTTACAATCTACTTCATTTGTCTGTTCTCAAATTTGAGATCTTCACTAATAGACTACATCCAGTATCTGTTATAAGATCAAAAATTGCACTTGTAATTGTAATAAATGTTGTCTGCAGTGAAATATAACTTAATATATGGATTCAAAGTAACTACAGTACATGTTATTAATAAATGCTTCAGGGACTGTCCTTCCTTTTGCTGCAGGAAATTCAGTTTGCTCAAAAGAATGAATTCAGAGGTGAAGTCCTCAGTCATTCTGCTACCTTCAACCATCAATAGTTTATCATCATCCTGGTACCCTTACTCACCTGCACCTTGCACCTTGCACCTTGATTCTACTGATCTACCATCTTCAGTTTTAATTTTTATTGCCCTGTTTTCCACTGCCATCTGTATTGTGCAATCAACCTGCTAAAAGAAAAAACTTTTATTTGTATATTATCAAATTGTTTTGGACTCTTCACCAGATACAATATGACGATAGTCGAGGGGGTGCTACAGAATAGCAGTCAATGAAATAGATGGTAACTTTTGCAATGATGAAACTTAATCTGTTTGTGATCCAGATTCTGCTTTATATCTATTCATTCTTTAAATCATTTACACGTACAGTTGATTAAATCAGACAAAGGTATTGGTAAGTCACCACACACTAGAGACTAAAATATTAACTTGAAGCACAGGTGTACATGGAAATTCAGGTAAAGGAGGCCAACTGCTGCCTTCTCTTGCTCATTCTTACTGGTCATATTCAGCCCTCCTAATTCTTCTCAATCCTGTTAAATTACTACATATACAGAGCTTCAAAATGATTTAATGTACATCATTTTCAATGCCTTATTTTAATTAGGTTTTTCTTTCGTTCTAAACTATTTATTAGCTTTAATCTAACAAGATGCAGGAATGCCCTGCTTGCAGAAACTCTCTACAGCTAGCTACTTGGAATTATCCTTCTTCAAAGTTGTTAATCTGGGCAAGATCCCTGAGCTTTTACAATGACCTCAGAATTACTTAATGGACTTCTCTCTAATGAGAAACAATTTAAGGCTTTTCAAGGATGTTATCAGTGAAATTTCCAGGTTAAATTTCCAAGAAATTCCCCAATTGAAATGAGGGAGAACATGCAGAAAAATCCCACCACCTTCAATTTGAAATTGGAACAGTATTTAAACAGGATAGCAATCTGCCTGTCTAGCATCAATTATGGAGAAGCCAGAATTCTTTCCAGCATAATGCCACCAAGACGGAAAGCATGCAAAAACTGATCAATGCACACAATTGCGTACAAATAGATCACTGGAAGAGAAATTCCCTGAATTAATGTGAGAAATACTTAACTCCCACAACAGAGTGGCTTATGGGGTCTTTCTGAGGGGTTGAATGATTTATCACATTGGCAATCATGTTGTAATCCTAACAGTCAGACCAAATGACATCTCAGTTTCAGGAAATTCTTATATTTAAATAATTTAATTGGACAATGACTCTGCACTATTTCTATCACTGTGTGAATAGTTTGGATCTGCAGACTTTCTAGTACATGTGTAGGCATTGGAGGGGGATGGCAGGAAAATTCAATTCTGTTCACTGTATTCAAAGATGACAGCACCATCTGTGCCCAATCAAACCATGCTCATGTTGTTTTACACTGCTTCACTATGAATAATAATCAGTGTGAGAGCAGAACGAATGACATCAGTGAGATTCCTATCAGGCTGCCATTTGGCTATCTGTAACAGATATCTAAACCTGTTGAGCCTGGAAAAGACACCTTATTCTACACTGAAATTGCAGGCCTTTAGAACATAATCTGAGGAGACATAAGAGAAATATCAACTCCCTAAGGGCTTGCATCATGAGGAGTTAGATCTGACCTACCAGCTGCAGCGTGATTGGCACGATTTCCAATGCATGTACCAAAAGCGTACTTTTGAAAAAAAAAATCGATATTTTTGAGGTTCCCACCACTGCCCTGGGAGCTCCACCAGATCTTCATGTACCTCTTGATGGACAGCCAACCTTTGCTGCCTGATTGGGAATCAACTGTTTCAACAGTCTTATAGATCTCTGGGCTCTCAGCCAAGCCTCATTATGTTTTTCTGGCTGAGGAAACACCTAAGCTCCAGGGAAAACATTACATGATTGATATCCCTAGATAGAGCATAGAGGTTTACAGCATGGAAGCAGGCCTTTCAGCCCAACTTGTCCATGCTGCCCTTTTTTAAAAAAAAACCCTAAACTACTCCCAATTGCCTGCATTTGCCCCATATTCCTCTATACCCATCATACCCATGTAACGATCTAAATGCTTTTTAAAAGATAAAATTGTACCCGCCTCTACTACTACCTCTGGCAGCTATCTGATCTATGCTGTTAATTTCACTATGCTTAACTAAATAAGGTAGAATTCTCAAGTGCTCATTTTCAGTATTCTTTGATGGGATGTGGATGTTGCTTATCCCAGTTAAGAGACAACCACACTGATGTGTATCTGGAATCATGTGTAGGCCTTTACCTAGATAGTAGCCCTAAAGGATGTTAGTGAACCAGATTGATTTTCTTTTTACAACAGTTGATTTTAGCTTCATGGCACCAATACATGACTTTCAATCTCAGAGTTATTAATTAATTGAATTTAAATTCCACAAGCTGCCGAGATTTGAATTTGAGTCCATGTCCACAGAGCATTAACCTGGGCCTCTGCATTATTAGCTCAGTGACTTTACTTCTGTGTCAATATCTTTCAATAGTTTCAGCTATTGACATTTTACAGCATCTGGATAATTAACACTTCTACTGGCCTGGAGTGAAAAGGCCTAATTTATTAAACAAATGGAAAGTTATCGATGAATATTTTGAAAAACCTTTTTTACACTATTGTGTTCATTGGTTCTATACAATGCATAGTGGGTGAATGGCGTGGAAGTACCATACCTTGGTATGGTGGCATGAGGACTATAGGAATGGATAGAGGGCATACATTTAGCTGCCAAGTCTCAGTAGGTGGATGAATAAGGAACACTGCCATGCACATTATCTGAGCATGGCATTGTTCCTTGCCACTCATCTAAATGGCTCATGACCCTTTTCGCTGAACACTTTTATTCATAGAATTTCACACAAAGGAGACACAGGGGAAGGGATGTGTCAAGCTGCCCTATGCTTTCCTAATCAGGGCCTTCAAGTTTTGGTGGAAGAGGTCCAGAGGAGAAGGGCAGTCTTCTACCCTGCTGATTGGTTTAATCCACGAGCAGCAACTAAAGGCTTGGATTTGAGTTCAGCAACAGATCATCATGAATTGAGTGCTGGAAAAGGTTCAACGATCTGCTGTATCTGGCAAGCTAAGTAGCTTCCTTATTCACACACAAGTCCAAAGGAAAGGTCATCTTGCTGCAGCTGAAGTGTGTGAGATGATACATACCTTGCTTCAGCACTGAGCCTTATGCATACACAGCTTATGTTGGTATGCATAGAACACAATCAGTGTGATTTACAGACATAGTGAAGAGCAATAGCCCTCCATGCACTATATCTCAGGCTGACATAAATTCAGATTACTGTTGGAATCAAAAAGGAATGCCATAGGGAAGATCTGCTCTGAGGGTGGGTCAGCCTTCCTGTGCCACATTCCTTCCATTGAATAGATGGCCATGGAAATTACCGATCTGCTGGTGATGGTGAATTATTTTTACTGCTGATAAAAGTGATGTTGAAATCATCTTGGTAATTCTGGAGGTCATGCTATCGCTTTGCTGAGCTCACTGGGATGTGGGCATGAGAGGAAGTGCAATGATAGAGTTGTGCTTTATGGGAGCGTGAGCATAAGAAATAGGAGCAGGAGTAGGCCATGCAATAAGATCATGGCTGATCTTGCAGTGGTTCAGTTCCACTTAGCCGCCTGCTCCCCATAACCCTTAATTCCCTTATTGATCAGAAATCTATCTTCCTGTGACTTAAACATATTCAACGAGGTAGCCTCCACCACTTCAATGGGCAGAGAATTCCAGAGATTCACTACCCTCTGATGAAGAAGTTCCTCCTCAACTCTGTTCTAAACTGACTCCCCGTTATTTTGAGGCTATGTCCTTTAGTTCTTGTTTCCTTTTTAAGTGGAAAGAATCTCTCTGCCTCCACCCTATCTGCCCCCTTCATTATCTTATATGTCTCTATAAGATCACCCCTCAGCCTTCTAAACTCCAACGAGTACAGGCCCAATCTACTCAATCTTTCCTCATAAGCTAACCCTCTCATCTCCAGTATCAACATGGTGAACCTTCTGTGCACCCCCTCTAAGGCCAATATATCCTTTCGCAAATAAGGGGACCAAAAATTGCACACAGTACTCCAGTTGCGGCCTCATCAGTACCCTGTACAATTGCAGCAAGACCTCCCTGCTTTTATATTCCCTCCCCCTTGTGATAAAGGCCAACATTCCATTTGCCTTCTTGATCACCTGCAGACTGACTTTTTGCGATTTGTGCACAAGGATCCCCAGGTCCCTCTGCACAGTAGCATGTTGTAATTTATCACCATGATTAAGATAATGACATATATCAGAACATGTTTGCACTATGAGCAAGGGTATACCTGTGTCTCACACAGGTTCAGGCTCTGATCCTCCCATTACCACAGCCACCCCATTCCCCAGCCAGATCATCCGTTGGGCATCAAAGGGATGAAATTTGTTTGAGGCAGCTCACATTACACTTAGCCCACACACTGTCAACTCAGACACCAGCACTTCCGAGGGGTGTATCTCACATGCAAAATGAGTGTTTCAGGGTGAAGGGCATCGCACCAGAGTGCAGGAGGAGACACTGGTGTACAGTTCTCCTCAGAGATGGATGAAAGTCATGGTAATGCTACAGTGGACAGGGATGTAGATCCTCAGGAGTCACCATTTTGATCACAAATTTAGATAACCAGCAGCAGACCTGGGGACATCTGGCAGAGTTTTGTGAGGCAGTGTGAACTTTTGGAGTATGATTGGAGGAGCTTATCATCATCATGAGCTCTGCAATGTCCCAGGAATTCAACTACAAGAACTCTCACCCTGAACGATTAGCCAATCTCATGGAGAGTCACATGCAGCAACTCTGAATGGATGCAAGACAGCATCTCAGGCAGGAAAAGGTGCAAACCTCCATCAGTACCATGGATCAGTCCACTCAGAATATGAGCACAGATATCCATGGAACACAGCTGAGTACTCTTAACAGGACTATTGCACTGTCAGCACTGTGGTTTCTGGATTGGAGGAATGATATGCAGCAGCAGCCAATCCCATCAACCATACTTGAAGGTCTCCCCAGGGCTGTACATGTCACTGAGGAGGGTGAAGGTACTGAGAGGCCCTCAGCACTTTCATCTTCCTCTAGCTCCCCAACCCTTTCCCTAGGATCTTCTTCTGCTGCACATGAGCTAGTGACCATAGCTGCACATCCAGAGATGCAGAGGCCAAAGTCTGAAGGAAGTACCCAACAGGTGCCTATATGGTGAGAGGGGACACCATGCTCTTCATTCCTGTGTTTTTTGTCCATCCATGCGCCTCATTGTTGTTTCAACAGAGAAGTGAGCAGCCTGCCTCCACCACCTCTGAGGCAACATGGGGTGGCGGGGGCTGGGGGCACTTTTTAGGATTGTACAGGCATCATCTTGCCTCGAGCACTAATTAGTTCACCGTAGTTACATCTTTTATATTGCAGATAGAACTTTTGAGTACTTCTCGAATATATTTACTTATACTTGTACAAGATTCTGTGTGTTGTACACTGAAGAACTCAAAAAGAATCGTAAAATTATGAAGATAGGCTTTGCTTTATTTGCTTTCAGAGAGCACAGGCCCTTGTATTGCTACTAACATATTCTGCTAGCTGACCTTGATGCCACAATTAGTACCTTCCTTAGTTCTTAACACTATCATTACTATTTCTTTTGTCATTTGTTCATGTCATCTTTGTCAAATCTCTTCTGAGCTCCCACCCATTGCTGACTTCTATTTTGCTCCACTTGTTCCACCCTTCTTTTCAACAGTATAAAGTCCATTGCATTTCTACTTCTCTTCAGCTCTGAAGAATCATACGAACTCGAAACATTACTGCTGTTTTTCTCTCCACAGATGCTGCCAGACTTGCTGAGTCTTTCCTGCATTTTCTGTTTTTATTATCGATAAAATTATGAAGGGAGCACGCTGAGGTCCATGACCACGTGCTGTCAGCATCAAGGCTCTTGGCAGATTTGTGAGGGTTGCTTCTTTCTTTGCTATATCACATAAGATTCCAGTGGTCAAAGTGTAAACACTGAGATGCTCCTTGTATATTTCATTGTTCATCTGAGCTTGACTTTAAGGGAGGCTCAATGATCAGGTTCCATGAACAGATGCTAGGTAGCTGTTGGGTGTATGATGTTCATCCACATTGCAGTGTTATACTTTGGCTGAAGTGTAGACATCACAGCTTGAGAGGTCAGCTATCATTCAGACAATGTTAGTGATCTGCTATGCCCACTACTTTGGTTTGTATTCCCAGCTGTCACAGGCTGTGCTTTGTGTGGTTAAGCAGAGGCATTTGGGAGTCAGGAATTTTGCCAATAGCGTTCATGTCATAAACTGGACTATTGGTCAGAGTGGATAGTGTCTAAGTTCCTTCAAAAAACTGTTATTTCTCTGTTATGGGTTCCATATATGAGATGTATTATCTGCATGTATGCTTCAAAATACAATATTCAATATACACTCCTCTCAGCATGTACTGAGTTTCAATTTTGATGTCATGTCGCTCTCAGCATTGTGGACACGGTTTGATTTTTATGGGCAATTTTGTGGCATGGGCCCTCATTCACAGTTATTGGCATTCATGTGAAGGGCCAGATTGTGAATGACATATTATCAGTAGTGTTTGCAGTTTGATAAGACCTATGGTTATAAAGAACAAAGAACAACCCAGCACGGGAAACAGGCCCTTCGGCCCAACGAGCCCGCGCCGCCGCATCACCCTACACCTATTCTACCCTGCGTTATGATGTGAGGGTTTCAGCCACATGAACGATTGATGTTTATTCTGTCCCTTGTGGGTGATAGGCATTCCCTTGAGTAATTGTGGAGTCAGTGTCCAAGGTTCTTAAGATGGACTTATATCACCAGGGACTGGCTGATGACAATTGTAATATCAGAGGAGCTTATGAGAATCTATTTTGTGCAAGGATCCATTGGTAATGAGCCAGCTGTGTTTACATGGCCATGCCTTCCAGCTGCTCCACATTGACAGCCTCCTCATCAGTTTTGGAATCTTCAGAGTAGACAAGGGCTTGCTCTTCCTCTTCCTCTTCTCCTCAGAGATTGAAGCTTTTCCCATCAGCTCATCAGCATTAATTTGTATGTTCCTCTGCACGTGATGTTGTGCAGCATTCAGCACACCAGTCCTATTCTTCATTCCCTTGTTGGGGCATATTGCACCTGAGCAATCGAGGCACCTGAAGCGTATCTTGAAAATGCCAATTGTCTACTCTGTGATACTCCTCGTGATGATATTGTTGCTTTTTCAGTTGTGCTCTGCTTCTGTTTGAGTTCTTAAAAGGGGTCATTATTCAAGTTCTTGTCACCTGGAAGATTATCATTGATCTGCATTAGTGTTTGAAATAACTGAGGGATTTGCAAACTCTTTAATTTGAAGGAGATGTGGTAGTTGTCAGGTAACCTTGCACACACATGAAGGAAGTCCTTGTTGAAGTCATAAACCATCTGTACGTTGATTGAATGGAAGGATTTCTGGTTAACAAGTGTGGCGACATGTTGAGTTTGGGCCATTCTGGCAACATGTATGCAATCAATGACACTCTAAGCCATAGGGAAGTATGGTAATTGGGCAAAAGCTGTGCCTTTCTGCATCTGAAATACCAAATCTATAAGGAAATTAAAGTGCTCGCCCACACAGAGAGATGTGGAAAGGCAAAACATTAGGGGACCGATTTTTTTTCCATCCCATTGCACTGATTTTTTTTAGCACAGTGGGCTGTGAGACTCTAATAGCAGCCGATTTGTGCTGGGTGTCCGGGCCTCTGCACCTCTCTCAGCGCCAGATTTCCAATGCCGTCTGCTCCATGCCGGAAATTAGTGCAAAACTGCCTAATGTATGCAGCAGCTCATTGTAATATAATTTAATTAGCCGGACTTTTCCATTAATTGGCCACTTAATTGTCTCAACTGAAGACTGAGACGACTCATGCATCCCCCGAGCCTTTGCTAGTCGGTAGACAGTGGAAAATTAACTTGCCAATTTTATGTCCACCTCCACTTGTAAACTCACCCTCCAGGGACCTTGAAATTCTGTCCTTTAAAACTAACAATAACTAGCTAATGCATTATCTTCCTCCTGGAAGACAGTTGGACTATTGCATTTGCTTGGTCATTTTTATTGTTTTAATATGACCTTGCTGTTTAATTGGCCCTCATATTTTGTCTGCTTTTCTTACTTGTAATTTACTTACCCCAACTCATCACCATCACCCTCTTCTGCTACCACCTCATCTCCAATTGCTCACTGCTACCCTCATCACTTATAACTACGACAGTCTAAAGAGGTAACCAGTACTCACTGCATGTGATGTTATTATTGTATGTTGTGTTCTGAATTCAGTGGCCACTGGTTTGTACTGTGTTGTTTTGTGTTGTGTGTATTTAATATTGTGCTATGTGAATAATGTATACTGTATAAAGTTCAAGACAGAGTTTCATTCATTAAGTGGCTAGAACTTTATTCAATAGGTCACAAAGAGAGTTTTGTTAACTTAAAGAAAGTTAAGTGACATATTTTTGCAGGTAACCCACCAGTGTAACCCATTTTGAATTTTTCTGAAGATGTCACCTTGCAACATTGCAATTCTACAAAACGTCATTATTTTCTTTTTTTTTCCCTCTTAATGCAAGTTGGGCATTGTTGAGCCAAGAGGTCTCTTAACAATCTGAGTTTCAGAAAGCAATCCTATAATTTGTTAGCTCATGCAGTGTTTTGCAATCTAAACCATCTGAATCATGCATCACACCTGGGAGTTGGTAATTTTTGAGGAATTTGAACTGCTGTTTAGTTGCAAACACTGCATGAGATGAAAGTATTCCCATTCCTCTTAAAAGTATTGCCTCACATCTCCTCAATAAGTTCTTTATGCATAGAGATTGTATTGTTACTTTTCACATCTCTTAATTGTTACATATTAACCTAAATGATGTGGAGAACACACGGCCTTTTGGCTAAGATCAAGTGTAGTATTGACATGCTGAACTTGGTTGAAGTCATTAGGTTACATTTTAACTTCATTTGAAGCAATTTTTTAAAGCAGCATATCAGCCTTTTGGCTAAGATGCAAATGAGATGAAGCCTTGGAGGAGGAGCAATGCCTATTCCAATCAGCTTGGATCACATAGATGAAGCCCAAGACCGGAAGTAAGAGCCCTGTCTTGTCAGCTTGGATTGGGAATGTCTCAACTTGTTGAGGCTCTGAATTGGACTTGATTGGATTGAATTGGATTAAAAACAAAAAAAAAAGTAAGAAGTCTCACAACACCAGGTTAAAGTCCAACAGGTTTATTTGGTAGAAAACGCTACTAGCTTTCGGGGCTCTGCCCCTTCGTCAGGTGAACATATTAAGCTAGGCATACTTTCACGTAATCCATTTTATTTGAGACCTATTTATTAGCAGTGGTATTGAAGTACAATTTTCATGCCTTGCCTGTCTGTTGTTCTTGCAATTATTTCTTTTTCCATTAATAACTAATCATCTGCTTACATGACAGCTATTTCAATCACCAGCACAGAGTCTGCTCCTCATGACAACCGTGGCAATGCCAGTCTTTAGCAGAAAGAATGAAACTGTGAGTACCTGTATTCAACACCTTTCTCTGCTCAGCCTCTTTTCGTATATGTTTTGTAATGTTAAACATCTGACAATACTAATATGAACAGAATAAATATCACTTTCGATAGGAATTTGAATTTATAGAATCATAGAATTCTACAGTGCAGAAGGAAGCCATTTGGCCTGTCAAGTCTGCATCAAGAACAATCCCACCTAGGCTCTATCCCCATAACCCCATGTATTCACCCTGCTACTCTCTCTGACACTTCCCGGCAATCACGCAGACATGGGGTGAACATGCAAACTCCACACAGATGGTAACCCAAGCCAGGAATTGAACCCAAGTCCCTGGTTCTGTGAGGCAGCAGTACTAACCACCTTGCCACCATGCCACCTTTGGATGCTGCAGGAAAAGATACAGACTAAGATAATTAAATACTATCTGAGGCCCGATTCCTGTGCTGCTGATCCAAGAGGAAAAGTACTTTAGTCCAAGCCTTAAATGAATGTTGGCATCAATGATACGCAAATCTGATAGAATTGCCCGTAACGTAAACCTGCTTGATTCCTTAAATCTGGCAGCCAAATTTGACAATGCATCTGGATTACATTGTGGTTTTTATCCATCATTTTCCCTAAAAATAAATAGTTGGAACAAAGATCCCAATGGTACACAACCTGTGGAAGAACCATTGAAAATAACAAAAGATAGCTAACATTTCAGTCTCAGGTGTTCTTCCAAATCTTGATTGCTCTTGTGTGTTTCCCAACAAACTGCTTCCTAACACCATTGATGTCAGTTCTCAGAAATTCCCCTCCCAATGCTGCCAAACTCCAAATGTACCCAGTAATGTTAAACCACAGACCTCCCCCACTGGTGCTGCTAAACTCCAGGCTCACCAGGTGCTAAAAAATCTCAGATCCTCATCAGCCTGCCAAACCTCAAACTTTGAGTGCCACAAGGCACAATAATGTTCCCATCTCAAGGCCCACCAAACCAAACTGCCATCATACAGCATTAACAGACAAAAATTGGAATGCTCTATTTTTAAAGAAAGTTCTAAAAATCAGTCACCCAAAAACTGTTGGCTTTCCTTCACAGAGGTAAATGTTACAGAATAAGTTCCATTTATCTTGCTCCATCTGATGCGAACTTCAAATTGTTATGTCATATATCCAATAAACTTATGCTAAGTGCATGCTCTGACCCCAAGGAAGCCTGGAATATGAATTTCCTGATCGGGACCATTTGTTTTTCTGGTTTAATGCAGACGATTTGAAATGAAAATAAGCTAGAGTTCTGTGCACCAGAACTCATCCCACTTTGGTACCATTCCATTTTCTGCATTAATTTCTATAGCAAATATTCACCCATGTTTTAGCTGTGTGTATGAAAGTAAGGGAGCTAAGAGACACTCACTCTATTTTCCATTTGGTTTGTGATAGTCCTTTACGGAACAGGTGACCTGACCATTGTTTCTAGATGTTATAGCAATGATAATATCAAATGTATAGAGCCATGCTATTCTAACCGTACAATTTACAGAAACTTTTATTTATGACCTAATTGTACTACTTTTATTCATATGTATTATTGTTAATAACTTTCTCCTCTGCCTGTGTGCCATTTATTGTGGCGCTGCCATTTCTCCACACCAATTTTGATAGGGTACAATAAAGATTACTTTTGTTTTACATGAGATTTACATAATCATTATTAGTTCTTTCAGTTTATACAGAAATTCTTCCCTGTAGTTTTGAGTTTGAGATGCAGGGTCTCCTATGCAGGTTGAGAATGAGAAAAATATACTTGAAGTGAGTTTGAATCACTTGACCTGTACATCCCTATTCTCCCTATGCCTATCAAACCTGAAACTATTCCTCACAGTTGCCAAATCTTGGATACTTCCTCTTCTTCCTTTTTTAGCTTCTCCCATTTTACTTACCTTCACCACAATGTTGGTTGATTCCCCTTCTCCAACTCCTTCTGTTAACCAGTTATTCTTTTCCAATCTCTCTAAGTTTAAATCCCTCGCCATTTTATTCTTTCATCTGATCTTAGGCCTTCTTCTTCTTCTTCTTTGCGGTCCCATCTCCATGACCCACCTCACTATATGCCTTCTCTCTCTTTCTGCAACAGATATTCATACTATTTCAATTGCTTTTTGGCTCTTTCATTAATGCTTTGATAATCTTCATTGGGCCTCTGATGTACTAGTCCTGATGGTCTCCTTTCTCATCACGTGCATGCCCATTTCAGCATACTTAAATCCTTAGTATCCAATTATCATTCCTCTCTTTTTGATGTTGCCCAAGCTTTTGCATTACATAGCAAGGCTAGTCTTAAAAGTATCTTGTAGATTCTTTCTTTCAGTTTCAGCAGCATTTTCTATTACAAAGCACTGCACTGCAATTCTTCTAATTATTCCAACTGGAGCTAATCCTACATAATTCCATTATTGTCAAGCCTTTGATATCCCCCAGTACTTCCAAATCTCAGGTTAGCTTAATGTTTGCAGTACTCCCATGGCCCCACCAAAATCTTCAAACATGAATTTGTCTTTGTAATTTCCTAAACATTAGATATCTCCCTAATGCTTCCAGGTCACCGCAAAGAGACAATATATGTCCCCAGCCCCAACTTCCTGACTCCATAGTCTGCTATCACAGCCTCCTCAGTGGTTCCTGGATCTAATTTCACTAAGTTCATCTGGACTCCTTCCTCCACAAGTTCTCCAAGGTATTAACCATCCACAATTTGGCACTGTACTCCTATTTTAAAGTTTTCAAACTCAATGGCATGACTGCCAATTATCATTAGCAACATTAAGGAACAACGTATGAAACAAAGAGCTTCAAATATCTTTGTTTATTTATGACTGAATCTGCCATCTCATACTCTCTATTTTCCTGCAGAGAGCACACGGCATTCTCCTTGGGGTTGTAGGTTCAGATGTACCACTGAAAGAGCTGTTAAAATTAGCTCCAAGGTACAAGGTAAGTCCTGAACGGCATTAATACTTTACATCAGTGATGATAAAATGACATGCTACTTTGGAGTTCTGATCAGAATAATACATTTGTAGATAAACTACAGCAGCTCATTAGTTAATAAATCACATCTTTTTGAATGCCAGCAGAAATAATTATAGTGGCAGATTTGTAATGTAGGCAACGCTCCCTGGAATCATATATTTCAGGTGCAGTTCAAAAACAGATGCTGTTTTATACTCCTGTCCTTCTCACACTGTTAATACATTTTATTGACAAGAAGCTGAAGTGTTGGTGGTTCTATCCTGTGTTCTACATGGTTTAGTGAATATTAAATAATTTACAGAGCACTGATTCACTCATTCCTCCTCTTCTTCCAGTGATAGCTTACATTTCTCTACTTCACGTGTAACACTAAAAGCCAGCAGGCAGCTTGAAGTCCTGCATGCCAATAAATAAGCATTTTTTTGTTGCAATGGTTTATGAAGTCTTTCTAAGATATAAATATAGCAAGATTTTCAACTGTGTGTTGTATCTTGGCTATGTGCCCTGCTGAGGTATGGATATGCATGTTATGCAGTGAAGGAACTTGAGAGATTGTGTGAAAGCTTTGCATAATTAAGCAGTTGATGCAGAAACGTTGTGGCATAGAATCTTAGAAAATTACCTGGTGCATGGTGTGAAATTAAAGCAAAAAATACTGGAAAAACTCAGCAGGTCTGGCAGCATCTGTGGAAAGAGAAACAGAGTTAACATTTCAAGTCTGTACAATTGACGCTTGCCTTTCTTGCAGCTCCAAGGAACGGAGGGAGATGATGACACTGTTAATATCACTGGGCAAGTAATCTAGAGGCCCAGCCTAATGCTCTGAGTTCAAATCCCACCACGACAGCTGGTGTAATTTTAAATTAAATTAATAATTAAAGTGATCTCAGTATTGGAGGCCATTACTAATGAACTATCATGAATAGTTCAAAAGACATCTGGTGCACTAATGGGAAGGAATTCAGCCATCCTTATCTGGTCTGGCCTACACATGACTCTACACTCATAGCAATGTAGGTGACTCTAAATTGCTCTCAGTTTAAGGACAATCAGAGATGGGCATCGGATTTTGATCTTACAGCCACATCCCATGAAAGAATAAAAAAAACACTGATTTGAGTAAGTAGATTTCTTTGTTGTGACATTGCTTTTAAAATTGTTATTCTCTTTAACATGTTTATCATGCAGCTTGGAGTCCATGGTTACGCATTTTTGAACACCAATAATGGTTATATACTTGCCCATCCTGATCTCCGACCTTTAGTAAGTAACTTCAATCATTCTATATTGATGCAAACAAATGCCTGCCTTGGGGAGAACAGGGAGGAATAAGTGTGCAACTGTTATTTAACAGAACGAATTCTCTAACATGCACTAAGGAAATGTGGTGTTTGATGACGAGACGCTGGGCAGTGACAGCTTTTAAATATTGCAACTGCTAATTTAGGGGTACATGCAAATTTACACTACGCAGTAAAATAAATGAGTGGCTATCTGTTTCGGAGACTTTGAGAAACTGTTTCCTTTAGCATTTTGGTTGCCAACACTTGCACGTTTTTTCAAAAGCCTCCCAGGCATTAAAGTGATCAAACAAAAAAAAATTACAAAGAAACATTTACATTTCCTCAGGGTGCTCTGGTTTCCTCCCACAATCTAAAAATGAATAGGTTAGGTTGATTGGTCATGCTAAATTGACCCTAGTGTCAGGGAATTAGCAGGGTAAATATGAGGGGTTACGGGAATATAGCCAGGCTGGGATTGTGGTCAGTTCAGGCTCGATGGGCTGAATGGCCTCCTTCTGCACTGTAGGGATTCTATATAAATCAGCAAATGTCACCTGGTGTGGTTAATTTATCTGGAGATTCTGCTGAGTCAGGATCAGCAATACTTCCCTTTACAGTTTGCTTCAGTCTTGGACCCAAATTCTGTTAGTTCAGTAAGTTTTGAAACATTAGTGGTTGCAGGTTAACAAGTGGTGGAAGTAAGTTTAATGAAGGAAAAGGCTTTTGTGGAAAGGAATGTTCTTTTCCCATCATTGAAAGGGGAGAAAAACATAGAAACATCACTCTCATTGTGGTGATTAATGTATATCTAGTACTAAATGAAATGGATAACTTAGAAACACCATTCAATGGCCTGAATCTTCCATACATTGCTGCATCCCACAAAGATTTTTCTGATCTGACATTAGTGCCCATTTCTTCTGGGATCTTTCAACCTCATCTGCAGCAGGAATGGGCGGTTTCCAGAGAACACAATCAGATCATAATAAAGTCAGGGGAGAGAATGTACACCTACTTTCTGAAGCATTAGCTGCCATATTCTGGTAAGTTTGTGATTGTTGGATATGTTTTTAGTTGTGGAGTTAGTTGTGGTATTAGACCAAGTTTTAAACTGTCTGACATTTCCTGAGTAACTATCGAGGTAAATGCATGGAACTGTTGAATTCACAGAGTCCTTTGGCGGTGGGGTAAGTTATTTCCCATTAGAAGTTTAAACTTCCTGAGCAATTCCCACAGACATCTGTGCATCAGGACTTCTGCAGGTCCTGCGCGCATCTTCCGTTGTACATCCAGCTTTTGATGATTTAGAGATCGGAAGACTTGGGCCAAATCTTTCATTCATGTGTTTTCAATGAATTGCCAGGCTTATCTTTTCAGATTTTAAGGCAATAACTTGAGGGGTTATATTTCTTATTAAGGAATATTTTTCTTAAAAGTTACTACCGATTTTTTTTGTACTCCAATATGAAACTGAGGGCAAATGTTTCTGATTAAATACAACAGTATCTAATGCCAAAATGAGATACTTAGTACATTGCAAGCAGAATTTAGCCGAATAGCAGCTGTCTTCTTGGGTACTATATGGCCCCTTAAGATTCTATAATAACATCCTTGACCACATACACACTACTGACATGAAGTGCATTGGATAGCATTATTAGTCAAGGGATTCGCACATGCATGTAATGCGTGCTGGAATCTGCAATAGAGTCAGATCATGACGCCAATCAGTGTGCAGTATTGATATGCTGCCAGTGTGCCATGCTTCAGCCTACTTTTGCCCATATTCTCAGACAACTGAACAAGCGTTCAAGAATATCCCATCAGTTCCATTTAAATAGATCATTCATTAGTTTCAGGTTACTTGTTGTTTATTTATTCTGGCTGTTGTGATTCCATGTTTTTTCATACCTATCAAAGGTTTCAACATTCTGAAAGGAGTGATTGGCTGGTGCTAGAGTACTTTTTGGTGACTTCAAAATTTGTGTAAAGTTAGATGCTTCCAGATATGTGTGGCCAAATGTTCCTTCCACTTGGTATTGACATGATTGTCAGAATGAGTAGAGGCCACAAAAAAGTTGACAAGCTGCTAGAAGAGGAAATATAAGATAGATAATTAAGGATTCTCATCATCAGGTCTTACTCAGCATCAGTTTTTAAGGAACTGATCTGTTGAAGAACAGATTCCAAGAGTGCTGTGACAGCTGGAAACCCTTTTGTATTCTGCTTCCAGATCCATAATGCAGCAATCTGAGCTTATATAGCAGCAGCTGAGATTGCAGGATATCAGCTGAACTATCACTTCAGCATTCAATTCAGCACTTCACTGTCAACATCCTTGGGGTTACCACTCACCAGGAACTCAGCTGGACTCGCCACATAAACAGTGGCTACAAGAGCAGGTCAGAGACTAGGAATACACCAATTAATAACTCACCTCCTGACTCCCCAAAGTTTATCCACCAACTACAAGGCACAAGTCAGGAGTCTGATGGAATACTCCCACTTGCCTGGATGGGTGCAGCTCCAACAACACTGAAGAAGCTTGACACCATCCAGGACAAAGCAGCCCACCTGATTGGCACCACATCTACAAACATCCACTCCCTCCACCACTGACACTCAGTAGCAGCAGTGTGTACCATCTACAAGATGCACTGCAGCAATTCACCAAAGATTCTTAGACAGCACGTTCCAAACCCACAGCCATTTCCATCTAGAAATACAAGGGCAACAGGTACACAGGAACACCATCATCTGCAAGTTCCCCTTCAAAACACTCACCATCCTGATTTGGAAATATATCGCCATTCCTTCGCAGTCACTGGGTTAAAATCCAGGAATTCACTCCGTAACGGCATTGTGGGTCAACACAAATCACACGGTCTGCAACAGTTCAAGAAGGCAGCTCACCATCTCAAGAGCAAATAGGGATGGTGATAAATGCTGGCCAGCCAACGACACCTCCGTCCCACAAATGAATTAAAAAAAATCATATGTTGAGTAAATGTACTTGTACAATTACAGAGTTTAGGCATTGGTCAGCAGACACTGCTTCAAGGTTGGGTCCATAGTCCAAAGATGTGCGGCTTAGGTTGATTGGCCATGCTAAATTAACTCTTAGTGTCCTGGGATGCTTAGGTTAGAGCGAGTGGCAGGATAAATATATGGGATAGGGCCTGGGTGGGATTGTTATCGGTGCAGATTTGAAGGGCGGAATGGATTCCTTCTGCACTGTAGGGATTCTATGATGTCTGTTTATGGATGTGGGCACCTGTTCCATGCTGGAAAGTATGGCTGTAATATCTCATGAATGCCCTATGTTAAGTTGGTGCTGGACTCTTCCATGCTCCTTGGCATAGAACAAAAAATAGTTGGCAAGCTTCCCAATTCTGTGTGTGTACCCTTCTTCTGTAGTCTGTCCCACTGAAGTGATCATCTGAGTATTCTGCAGCAGCACTAGTGTTCACCTCATGTGATGAGCTTGCACCTCTCAGTGTCTTAAAAAGAGACAAAATAATTTCTCACCCTTCAGATTTATTTTCCTCTTCATCTTTTAGTTATCAGCCAGTAAATTTCTTGGAGCTTCTTCAGATCTGCTGTGGAAGCAAGGTTTTTGCCAGTCTTGTGGAGTAGAAGAATCTCCGAGAAATTTCTCAGTCCTTGTGTTCCAAATACCACAGGCCAGACAAAGGAGAAAGTAAGCCCCCATTCCTTTGCTTCTGCCATTCTGGTTTCCCTAATGGCTGTGATCAGACACTCAGTACATTCCTTCTCCCCTATGTATACTCTATAAATGGTATGTTTGTTTGTATAGCACAAGAACAATGGGGGTGATACTCCCCTCCAGTTGCAATGCTTTTGTAGTGCAGCAAGCTGGGAGACACCAAGAGGCTGCTGACTTGTGGGATTTACGTTAGGTGGCCTGGCCTTTGTGTGTCTCCCAGCCTTAGCTTTTTCATATCGACAGATCCACAATGAACTTCAGCGTAATGGCGATTTGTATTCATTAACAAACCTTAGCATGTAATTAGCTGGTTAGCTGGTCCTCAACTAGAATCCCCCCACCTCTTTCCCCCCCGGGCCCCCGCTAGCGTCTCCTGCCTCGCTGCGATAACGTCACACTAGCGGGGTTTACAATTGCTCTACAGAAGCCGAGACCAGGCATGGCATTGCTGAACAGAAAGGAGGTAAGTGCTATGGAGCTGCAGCCCCTAGAGTGCAGGGGAGGTTGGAGGCAGGCCTGGAAAATTTCTGCTTGCTGTGGGGACGTTCCTGGAGAACTGGAAGTGCTATCCCCAGACCCAGGGATGTTCCATGTAATGTCTATGTGATGGGGTGGAGCCCTTTAATAAATGCTGGTCAGACTGTTGTCTGCAGCCACTGGGCTGCTCCTCTGGGGTGGGGCCCTTTACTGAGTGCTGGTCAGGCTCTGTCTCAGCCACTGGGCTGTTCCACTGTACTGATTGTGAGGTGTGGTGAGGGACTGGACTGGGTGCTGGTGTTTTAGGGAGGGGTGGAGGGGGGTGGTGTGGAAACTGTATCATATGCTGCTTGAAGGCTCACCTTTTCAGGCAGCTTCTCCAAGCAGGGGTGCTCTTGTTAACATAGACACTCATGCTGCATATACTCATCTTGTGATAATTAGGAATCTGTCCCTGTCCCATGTGCCTGACCTGCAATACATGCCTGGAAGGGAATGCTGTAGTTGCACTCATGGCAATGGTTCAAGGGAGCACAATGGCCACGGCTGCATACCAACCTCTATGCTCTCCCTGCCTGCTGCGTTTACAATGCCAATGGCAGGCAACTGAATCAGGTGATGCTTGGCACCACAGATTGTGTAGTGTTGCCAGCATCCACGTGGGAATATTAGTCCCAGTGAGTGATGGGGATGTTGGTGCTGGGGTAGTTATAAGCAATGACATGTATCTATCAATCTCTCTCCCTCTAATCCCCACCATCCAGAATGGATTTCGGTCTTATTGATCTAGAGCTGGCCATCATGGTAGTCGCTGAGGAGGAGGAGGCAGCTCAGGAGGTGGAGGGAGTAGGTAGGCCACTCCAGGAGCAGTGACAGGCCCTCAGGAAAGAGGGCAGGGGATTGCTGGTGATGCCCATGAGGTGGGAGAGCAGTCTCCTGAAAGGAGGGCTTGGAGAAGGAGGATGTAGAGGCCAAGGCAAAATTAGATCAGACGCCAATTGAGGATCTATTGGAGGCAATGTGTCATTGCTGGTTCCGCCTGACTAAGGATATGGTCTGGCATTTGTGTGAGGTGCTCACACGCCTGACATCTCAGAAAAGCAGAGGCCACCTGCTTCCAGTAGGAGGAAGGTAACAATTCCACTTAACTTCTACGCAACAGGATGATTTCAGGCACTCAGTGATGACCTCTGTGGAATCTCACAGGTCTCAGTCCACAAGTGTGTTCGCCAGGTCATAGATGCCTTGTATGTCTGGGCAGGCCAATACATCAATTTTGATATTGGACAGGCTCAGCAGGAGACCCGGGTGGCAGGCTTTGCCGCCATTGCCGGGATGCCTCATGTTCAGGACGCAGTGGATGGTTCCCACAAGGTGAAGGCAACCATTCATTAACAGGAAGGGGTATCACTCACTGAACATTCAAATTGTATGTGACTATCAATGAACATCATGCAGGTCTGTGCACCCACCCAGGGAGTGTCCCACGACAGCTATATGCTGAGGTGGTTGGACATCCCTGGGATCTTTGAAGACTAGTCCAGGCTACAGGGATGGCTCGTGAGGGCCAAGGGCTTCCTGCTGATGTCATGGCTAGTGATGCGGCATGGAGGCCCAAAACCAAGGCAGAGGCCCACAACAATGAGGCCCAATCTGCCACCCGGTCTGTAGTGGAACATCACATAGGCCTGCGATTCCTGGAGCGCTGTAGGGGTGCCCTCTAATATGACTCTATGTGGGCCTCACCATCATCATTGTGTGCTGCATTTTGCACAACAGTGCAGCGGTGGGGAGACCAGCTGGTGATGGAGGATCGATACCAGGCAGCAGTGGATGATTTGCCCTATGAGGAGCAGAGGGCAGGGTTGCAACGGAGGTCTGAATAGTAGCACAATTCACCTAGTTGGTGCCGTGCAGTTGGAGGGCTGCTCCGAACACCCTTTCACCACACTCCCAAGAGCCACTGCAGCCGCCACCCTCCCATAACCCAAAGTTGCCCTCTCTACCCACGTGACCCTTCCCCACCCTCTCTCAGCCTACCCCCTGACTTCTGGAAATAACACAATAGGTTAATGGGCCTGGGCTGACAGTGAGAGCGAGTCTTTGGTCAAGGCTAGAGGATGATGATGATTCACTGTAAGGCACACTGGAACTTCCCCTGGTGTCACTCAATCCTCCCTGTTCTCCAACTGCACACTGGCACCTGGGCCCAGGTAGCAGTGAGGGTTCAACCGTGGGGAAGGAGCATGCCAGGGTAGTGTTTGATTAAAGGTCTGGTGGATTTATCAACTAGAGTTCAGTCTTCAACACCATTCTTCCTATGAAACTCATCTCCAACTTCTGTGGCCTGGACCTCAGCTCCTCCCTCTGTGATTGGTTACTGAACTTCCTAACTCTCAGACCATAATCTGTAAGGATAGGCAACAACACCACCTCTATGATCATCCTCAACACTGGTGACCCACAAGGCTATGTTCTCAGCCCCCTACTATACTCCTTATACACCTATGACTGTGGCCAAATTCCCCTCCAACTCGATTTTTCAAATTTGCTGATGCCGCTACCTTAGGGGTTGGATCTCAAACAACAACAAGGCAGAGTACAGGAATGAGATAGAGAATCTGATGAACTGATGCAGTGACAATAATCTCTCCCTCAATGTCAACAAAATGAAAGAGATTGTCACCGACTTCAGGAGGCATAGAGGAGAACATGCCCCTGTCTACATCAATGGGGACAAAGTAGAAAGTGGCGAGAGCTTCAAGTTTTTAGGTGTCCAGATCACCAACAACCTGTCCTGGTCCCCCCATGACAACACTACAGTTATGAAAGCCCACCAATGCCTGTACTTTCTCAGAAAATAAAGGAAATTTGGCATATCAGTCATGACTCTCACCAGCTTTCACAGATGCAGCACAGAAAGCATTATTTCTGGCTGTATCACAGCTTGGTATGACTCCTGCTCTGCTCAAGACCGCAAGAAGCTACAAAAGGTCGTGAATGTAGCCCAATCCATCATGCAACCAGCCTCCCATCCATTGACTCTGTCTACACTTCCTGCTGCCTCAACAAAGCAGCCAGCTTAATTAAGGACACCATGCACTGCAGATATTCTCTTTTCCACCTTCTTCTGTCGGGAAAAAGATACAAAAGTCTGAGGCCATGTACCAACCGACTCAGGAACAGCTTCTTCCCTGCTGCTTTCAGACTTCTAAATGGACCTACCTTGCATTAAGTTGATCTTTCTCTACACCCTAGCTATGACCTTGATATTACATTCTGTGCTCTCTCGCTTTCTTCTCTATGAATGGTACAGTCTGTATAATGCACAAGAAACAATACTTTTCACTGTTTGATATTATTTTTCATTGTATGATAATATATATGATGATAATAAATCAAATCAAATGGATGTTGGGGAAAGCAGAGCAGACAGTTTATAACTTTTGACCAAGGTGCTGGTATTGTGCAGCACAGCAGTCAGCACCTCGGTGCGTGGGATTGTGATACACTCAGCTCTGTGGGGGGAGAATCAGAGATGAATTAGTCACAGCTGTGATGTGCAAATAACATTTAATTGTACTCTTAACATTTACAAAAACTTAACCCTGACTACAGGTGACCTTTACCCATGCCCTCTTAGTGACCCCACAACCTTTTAATCTTATGTGGCCTACTGCTTTGTCTGGATGCTCCCCCAGGATACATATCAGAAGCGGAGGTGTCCAGCTGTGATCTGCGAGCCCCATTGCCTATGATGCCCTTGACGGCTGCTCCCTGGGGGGGGCTGGACGTGGAGGGCTGACTTTCAGATGACACTGATGTATCTGTGCCATCCTGTTTATCCTGCTGGCCCAGAGATGCCCCGGTATGAGGAATAGGGGAATTGAAAGGTCTGGGAACATCCGGAGGTTCTGGGTGGAAGACCCTGGCATGGGCTCTAGCCCTTCCTCCTCCCTCAGGCTGCCCATAGGCCCCAGGGATACTCCATGGGATGCCAGGGTAGCGAGACTGAGCTCTAAGAAGTTCAGTGTCACCTGCCTTGGCAATCCCTGAGGCCCAGATGAGTTTGCCGCATGGTCTGTGATCCCTCAGCCCTGAGAGCAGACCAAGCTCTGGAGTCCCTTAGCATTAGCCCTGTGAGATTGAGCTAAGCTGTTGAGGCCCACAGCCAGGGCCTGCTGTGTCTCCAGAATCTCTGCGGGAGCCCAGCCATGGCCAGCAGTGTCTCCAACATGCCCCCAACACCCATGGCCCGCTGTGTCTCCAGAATGACCTGGGCATTGTCACCATGAGGCCAAGTCCCTGAGCCAGACTTTCCACTGCGGACACCACCCTTGCAGTGTTGGCCTGGTTACCATGCTGTACCAAAACCATCTCCTGCGACAGCAGTCTGACTCCTCTTGCAGTTGCAGCATGGTTGCTGACAGCCCATCCACAACTCCCCAGGTTTGCATACGCATCTTCACCAGCTTTGGGATGAACGAACCCTGAGGCCTGGCCTGGGACCAGCTGAAGCCTTGCCTCCAGCAGACACCCATGTGCCCAAGCCCTTGGATGTGCCCACCTCCAAGCGATGTGCATCAGCGGCTGTGGTGTGCTCACCAGTAAGTGACCCAGAAGCCTCAGCACTAACATCAGCCACCGTCATGATAGTCTCTGTGTTGGTGGGTTGGGCTGTTGATGCCTGAGCCAATTCACTGGTGCTGTCCCCGAAGGATTCTTCAGTTCCTCTCTCCGAGGTGTCATCCAAGGGAAGTTGTTTCAGGAGCAGCAGCGGGGCCATGACGCCAGAAGGGCCTGGTGCATCAGGATCCAGCACTGTAAGAAAGAACACACGTTAGGCAAAGGGAGGGAAAACAGCCCATGCAACATGGCACTTACTCGTGAATGGGGTTCAGCTTATACTCACTTGTATCCCAGACGCTGACCTGGCTGTCATTTGCCATTATAGGCATGTCCCCCATTACCAGCTCCAGGCATGCTGCTCACAGACCATCAAAAGCTGCAGCTTGGGAACACCACCATCAGTTTTTCTCCCTCTTTCAGTGGTATATGCATTTTTCTCCTGCGGGGACATAAGGGGGATTGAGAGCATGGAGTGCAATGTGTGTCAGGGTTGGGCAGCTCATGTAGGGGAAAGGGGTTCCCACTGAGGAGTACCACATGGGTTGGAGGCAGTACTGGTGTGGGGTGGTATGGGGGTTGGGGGCGATTGGTGTCTGCCATTGAGGTGTCTGAGGATGGTTTCACATTATAAGCACAGCACATCTAGAGGTTTCAGAACACTCACCCTTGCGGCCTGAAGAAAGTTGTTCATCTTCTTCCAGTACTGGTCACTGGACTGAGGTGTCAGAGTCTTGACATTCACAACTACAGCCAGTGCCTGTCATAACACGCTTGCTGCATGACCCCTTGGGTGAAGGCCCTGATTGGGGTAAGCCACTGACACTTCTCCTCCATTGCATCCAGCAGGCAGACCTGCTCACACTCCAAAAATCTGGGATCACTTCTCTTGGGTGCTATCCTTCTGGTGTGACTGCCTGTGTGTCCATCATTGCAGCTTGCATACAGCTGTGGTTTGTTAAGGGAGTTCAGGCGCAGTCAATTTGAGCCAATTATTGGCCTGTTAGTTAAATTTCATTGTGAATAATGTACAGGCAACCTGGTTTCAGAAGGTGAGTCTTCTCCAAAGATGCTGATTGGATTAAGTCAACTAGGTAATGTATGAGGGGGAGAGAGGGTGCAATGCTCAAGGCTGTCACTCGGCGAGGGGGAATGCTTGCGGGCAGGGGTGTACATTGCAGCACTGCGCTGTGTGTGTGAAAAGCAGCTGTGCGTGAAAGGTGGGGGATTGGGGAGGCCAGTGATGTCTGGGTCAGTGGGAGATGGGGAAGGCAGGAGGCCAACATGGGGTAAGGGGGAGGAGTGAGAAGCCAGCAATGAGGCCACCAATGTCCATGGGGAGTGAGACACTAGCAATCAAGCCAGCAATGTGGTGGGGGTTGGGGGGGTGTGTTGAAGGCAGTGAACTGAATGCTAGGAGGACTTGTTTAACGATATCCCAGAGATTGGTGCATGTGTGGTGGCCCGTTTAGCACGCTAATTTCAGCCTCTTCAGCGGGAATAGTCCCACCCCTGGATTTTTTGCATGATTCACATTATTGCACAGAGCATGGGAAATTCATTTTAAAAATCCCACTGGAAAAAAAACAGGGGAATTTACTTCAGTTTTTACCTCAATTCGGCACTTTAATTTGTTTTTGGGAGAATTACCCCCAGTACTTTTCTCTGTATCCCAATATTATTATGCAATAATAAATCAAAGTAAATCATTGAATTGAGGGATTAAATCCACATCCTAACTCTGTGCATGTTGAAGATCTTTTACGTACAGGTGCTACGATAATGGTGTTTTCTTAATTTCCTCTTGCAATCTCTCATGTTACAAGCAGAAGTTGTTAGAATTCACAGATATGGTGAAGTTTGGAATGTAGTTTATTAAAATGTGTGATGGTGACAAATGAAAGAAATATCAACTTTGCAAACTGCCTCATCAGCGAGATAAAACAGTCTTTCTTTTTTGGTGGTATTCTAGCTATGTTTTTCAAATACAGTGCTGCAGTATTAGTATTGTATTCCTGACTAATCAAATAGATGTCTTGTGAAAAATGTTGCTGCAGAAATTCTCAAATATGGATGTTGGGGGAGGGACATGATAGCACGGCAGCAGTCAACAACTTCAAGATAACATCTTGCCAATTCCTAACAATTATGGAACAAAAACTCAGCCTGGAAAAACAGGAAACATCAGATTTTCTTTATGGGATTCATTTGCTTTAAGGCACAAGTACACCATACTTATTTAATTTGTAAATGTGTCTTAATTCACTTTCAAATCATGTTTTATATTAAAATGTAACTTGGGTTTAGAGATTTTTTTCATGAGACCAGACTTCAACCAATCTGTTTTTACTCCATGTAACATCAAGAAACCAGCTGCAGCAAAGGCTGTGGGCCCAGACATCATCCCAGCTGTAGTACTGAAGACTGCATCAGAACTAGCTGTGCCCCTTGTCAAGCTGTCGCAGTACAACATAGGCATCTACCCAACATTATATGTCCTGTCCACTAAAATAAGGACACATCCAATTATTACACTGTTAGTCTCAATCATCAGCAAAGTGATTGAAAGTGTCATTGACAAGCAGCACTTAGACAGCAATAATCTGCTCACCGATGCTCAGGATGGATTCCACTAGGACCTCACAACTCCTGATCACATTTCAGCCTTAGTTCAAATGAGGACATAAGAGCTGAACTCAAGAGATGAGATGACAGTGACTGCCCTTGACATCAAAGCACCACTTGACCAAGTATAGCATCAAGGAGCCCAAACAAGATTGAAGTTAATGGGGATCAGGAGAAAACTCTCCATTGTTTGATGTCATTACCTGGCACAAAGGAAGATTGTTATGGTTGTTGGGGGCCAATCAACCCAACTGTAGGATACCACTGCAGGTAGTGTCCTAGACCCAACCATCTTGAGCTGTTTCATCAATGACCTTCCCACCATCATAAGGTCAGAAGTGGGAATGAAGTGTTAAACTATCTGCTGCGTGCTCTATCAGGTGGACATAATGGTTCCCATGGCACTTCTTCTAAGAAGATCAGGGGAGTTATTCCTAGTCTCCTGGCCAATACTTATTGCTCAATCAACATCAGAAAAACAGATTGTCTGACTGTTGTTTGTGGGAGCTGGCTGTGCACTAATTTATTGGCACATATCTTGAATTACAATTGTGACTACACTTTGAGAAGTTTTTAATTGGTTGCAAAATGTTCAGTACCATTTACAAAACCTCAGATAATGAAGCTGTCTGTTCACATATGTAGTAAGACCTGACAGCATTCAGGCTTGAGCTGATAAATGTCAAGCAACATTTATACCACACAAGTGTCAGGCAAGGATCTCTCCAATGAGAGAGAATCTAACCATCTCTTTTTGACATTCAATGGCATTACTGTCAGTAAACCCCCCACCATCAACATTTTGGGAATTATCATTGATCAGGAACGTATCTGGACTGGCCACATAAAAACTTTGCCTGCAAGAGAAGATCATAGGCTGGGAGTTCTGCAAATTAGGAGTGTGATGCAACACTTGTCTGCATAAGTGCAGCTTCAGTAACACTCAAGAAGCTCAACACCACCCAGAACAAAACAGCCCACTTGATCAACATCCCATCCACGACCTTAAGTATTCACTCCCTCCTTCAAAGTGAGTACCATCAACAAAATGCAATGCAGCAGCTTGCCAACCTTCCTTCAACAGCACCTTCCAAACCACAAACACTACCTCTTACAGGGACAAGGTTCATGGGGACACAGGGACAGGGACACATGGGAAAACAACCACTGACAAGGTCCCCTTCAAGATGTCTAATATCCTGTCTTAGGTCTATATTGCCATTGTTTCATCACTACCGGGTCAAAATCCTAGAATTCCCTCCTTAAGGTACAGTTGGCATACCTGCACCATTGTACTGCAGGGGTCCAAGAAGATAGGTCCCACTTCCTAAAGGGATTGGAGATTAATTAAGGACATGCAACAAATGAATCCTGAATCTGGCTAAGTTAGGGGTTCCATTCGTAGACATGCAGGGTAGAATAGGTGTAGGGTGATGCGGCGGCACGGGCTCATTGGGCCGAAGGGCCTGTTTCCCATGCTGGGTTGTTCTTTGTTCTTTGTTCTTTAAATGCTGGCCTTGCCAGTGACATTCAAATCCCATGAAAGAATGGACAAAATGTTCTGGGCATTCCCCTGATAACTCAGCAGTTTGGGGAACAACTGCAACATAGGTAAGCCTATCAATATCCTGTGGGTTACCTTTGTTCAAAAACTCAACTGGACCAGCCATATTAATAATATGGCTACAAGAGCAGGTCAGAGGCTGGGAATGCTGTGATGAGTAACTCACTTCTTGGCTCTCCAAAGTCTGTCCACCATCTGCAAGGCATAAGTCAGGAGTGTAATGGAATACTCTCCACTTGCTTGGATGAGTGCAGCTTTAACAACATTCAAGAAGCTTCACACCATCCAGGACAAAGCAGTCCACTTGATTGGCACCCCATCAATGAACATTTACTCCCTCTATGACCGACACACTGTTGCAGCAGTGTGTGCCATCTACAAGATGTACTGCAGGAAGTCACCAAGGCTCCTTAGACAGCACCTTCAAAATTCACAGCCACTACCATCTAGAAGGACAAGTACAGCCAACACATGGGAACATCACCACCTGGATGTTCCCTCCAAGTCACTCACCATCCTGACTTAGAAATATATTGCTTTCCTTCACTGTCAATGGGTCATAATCAAGGAAATCCCTCTACACCACATGGAATGCAATGGTTCAGGAAGGCAGTTCATCACCACCTTCTCAAAGGCAATTAGGGATGGGCAATAAATGCCTGCCTAAGTGGTGACACCCACGTCCCTTGAATGTATAAAAATAGTGTTCTGGTGAGTCATCATTGAGCTGAAATATTAACCCTGTTTCTTTCTCCACTCCCACTGATCCTAGCTTGCCTGCTGAGTCTTTCCAATATTTTCCATTTTTATTTCTTCCTATCAGTCCTTGACTTAGTGAAGAAAAGCAGCTGTGAAGTTGTGATTGGCTTACATATCACTTCACAGACAGTATGCAAATTCAAATCTTGTTTTCATGTAGAAAACACTTTGATGAAATTTGTTTCATTTTGATATCAAGCCATTATTTTAAAGGGGTGAAGTCTTTGTTTCGCTTCCTTGATAATGGGTGGAAGAATAAAATTCCTAGCAGACTTAAGTTCCTTACCTATCTAACTGTAAGCAAATTATCACTCACAATGACTTCTCTTCCTGCTCCATTACTTCTGGTGTTCACCAGAATTTATACTTGGTCCCCTCCTATTTCTTAGCCTCACCCACATTATTCAAAAGCACGGCATTAGCTTTCACATTCTAATGACAGCCAACTCTATCTCACCAACACCTCTCTTAACTCTTCTATGGTTGTTAAATTATCAGAATGCTTGTCTAACATCTAGCAATGGATAGGCATAAATTTTACCCAATCAAATATTTGGAAAACTGATGGTATTGGCTTTTGGTCCCTGCTCCAAACTTCATTCACCCACTATCAGTTCAATTCTATTTCAGCTTCTCTGCTACTGAAACCCTCATCCGTGCCTTTATTACCGCTTGCCTGAACTATTCCAGTGCACTCCTAGCCAGCTTTCTGCATTCTATTTTTTGTAAACTTAAGGTCATCCAAAACTCTGCCAATGTCCTTACACACAAGTGTTGTTTACCTATCACCCCTGTACTCATTGATCTACGTTGGTGCCTGTTGTATTATCTCTTTCTAAATCAATAAAAATAAAGCTGAAGGGCAGGCATAAAAGACAAAGCTTTGATGGAGACTTGTTACTTTTAACTTACTTGTGCTAACAGCAAAAGAACTAAACAACACAATGCTGCATCTCTTGCTGTGGTGGCATACATTTTATCATAAATATATATTTTAAATGATTATTTGACGTACTAACAATGCACTCTTGCAACAGTTCCCAGTTAAACAGCACTGTGACTTTAAAATTCTCGCCTTTGTTTTAAAATTCCTCCATTGTCTCCCCCATCCCTATCTCATAATCTCCTCCAAACCTAAAACGTAAGAACTAGAAGCAGAAGTAGGCCATCTGGCTCCTCGAGCCTGCTCCGCCATTCAATAAGATCATGGCTGATCTTTTCATGGACTCAGCTCCATTTACCGGCCCGCTCACCATAACCCTTAATCCCTTTCCTGTTCAAAAATGTATCTATCCTTGCCTTAAAAATATTCAGGGGTAGCCTCAACTGCTTCACCGGGCAGGGAATTTCACAGATTCACAACCCTTCCTGTGAAGAAATTCCTCCTCAACTCAGTCCTAAATCTGCTTCCCCTTATTTTGAGATTATGCTCCCTAGTTCTAGTTTCACTCGCCAGTGGAAACAACTTCTCTGCTTCTATCTTGTCTATTCCCTTCATAACCTTACACATTTCTATAAGATCTCCCTTATTCTTCTGAATTCCAATGAGTATAGTCCTAATCAACTCAGTCTCTCCTCATAAGTCAACCCTCTCAACTCCAAAATCAACCTAGTGAATCTCCTCTGCCAGTATATCCTTTCTCAAGTAAGGAGACCAAAACAGTATACAGTACTCCAGGTGTGATCTCACCAGCACCTTATACAGCTGCAACATGACCTCGCTGTTTTTAAACTCCATTCCTCTAGCACTGAAGGACAAAATTCTATTTGCCTTTTTAATTACATGCTGAACCTGCAAACCAACTCCTTGTGATTCTTGTATAAGGACACTCAGGCCCCTTTGCACAGCAATATGCTGCAATTTTTTACCATTTAAATAATCGTCTATTTTGCTGTTATTCCTACCAAACTGGATGACATCCCATTTACCAACATTGTACTCCATTTGCCAGACCCTCTCCCGCTCTCTTAGATTATCTATATCACTTTGCAGGCTTTCAGCATCCTCTGCACACTTTGCTCTAACACTCATCTTAATGTCATCTGCGAACTTTGACACAATACTATATTTCCAAATGTGGAATTGTCCCAGAGATATAAATGCCTTCTCCAGAACTAGTTAGTACCAAAACAAATATACTCATGTGGATGCTAGATTTCCAACCTTCTAACACCTCTGGACAGAGATCCAGACAGACATCTGTCTTCTGACTCTCACACAGCCACCTCCAGAGAAAAATCCACTTCCAAACTGCAGAATCTTGGAGAAAGAGACTTAGTTCCTAGCCGATTCCAGTCTCCAACTCCAAAGAGAGGAAGAGATACAGAGAAAGTGACTTCTACCTAAAGGTTCCAAACAGCAGTCTGCCCTTGATTTTTCTGCGTAAACCTAGGTCCACCCTGTCACCTGATTTTATTCTGCCAATCAACCTAATTAAGTCCTATTCTACAAAACCCAAGGGGAACACTAAAATAACAGAACAGCATTACTTCAGATTAAAATCAACATTCTAGCAATTAGGAGGAATTGCTACTGCTACTGTAACAATTCAGGCTTCTGGATACAGACCCAGTGGCCCCGATGTAAATGAAACAAATTGCTAAGACAAAAACAATACTAAAATTTTAGCACTAAAAACAGTTATACTCGCATGGATGCTAGATTGCCAGCCTTCTAATACTTCTGGACAGAGATCCATACAGATATTTGTCTTCTCACTCTTATACGGCCACCTCCAGAGAAAAATCCACTTCCAAACCGCAGAATCCCTGAGAAAGAGACTTATGCTGGATTTCTCAAAGGCACAGTATTGTCTTACTTGTAATCAAAGCTTAAAGTTATTGCACTAGGGACATGTGTTCAAACCCCAAAGTGGCTGCTAATGGAATTTAAGTTCAATTAATAAAACATGAAATTGAAATTTTCATGAAATTATCATTGACTATCATAAAAGTCTATCTGCTTCATTAATATCCTTTCAGGAAGGAAATCTGCAATCCTTACATTGTCTGACCTACATGTGACTGCAGACTCACAGCAATGCAATGTAGCTGATGTTTAATTGCTCTTTAGGGCAATTAGTGTCTTGCCAATGAATAAATAAATTCACTTGAACAAATAAATTTAAAATATGGCGTGTAGGCCAATTTGGCCATTTCATAAGTTCATGGCTGATCTTTCTCAGAGATTTTGCTGTTTGGGGTGGATCTTTCTCTGGAGGTGGCTGTATGAGAGTCAGAAGACAGCTGTCTGTCTGGATCTCTTAGAAGGCTGGAAATCTAGCATCCACATGAATATATCTGTTTTGGTACGAACTGGTTCTGGAGAAGGGATTTATGTCAATGATCTACACCAACTTCACTTCTTGTCCGACAGGCTCAAGGTTCTTACAGTTTGTATGGACGAGAACTGGGGTGCTTCAGTGGAGAAACAAACTGACCATGGCACTGTAGTGCAGGAAGTCATTCAGTTGGGTGGAGTAAATAGAGATACAGTGATAGTCAGGACTGTACGGTCTGGGAGCTAGGCATAGTTCTCTGCAGCTGAGACAATGAGTCCAGAAGACTGTCACCCTGCTGGTATCAGGGTTTGGGATGGTGCTGAAGTGGATGGGGAGAATGTCAAGTCCATTGCAAGTCCATAGCAAGTACCAATAACATAGACATGACTAGGAAAGTGATTTTGCTTCAGGAGTATAAGCCGCTAGGGCTAAAATAAAAATCTGAACCTCAAAGGCAATAATTTCTAGATTATTATCTGAGGCATGAGCAAATTAAAGATTAGTAGTAGGTCAGAAGATTTGGCAGAATTTTAAAAAAACAGTAAAGAATAATGAGGAAACATTTGTGTGAGAGCAAGCTAGCTAAAAATGTGTAAAGGATACTAAGAGTTTCTGTATGTTCTTAAAAAGGAAAGCAACTGAAGTGAGTGTTGGCCCTCTGAAGAGAATTAATAATGGGAAATAAGAAAATGGCAGAGGTGTTGAACAGTAAGTTTGTGTCTGTCTTCATTGTAGAAGACACAAATAACATCCCACAAATAATTGTAAGTCAAGAGGTGAAAGGAAGGGAGGAACTTAAAACAATTATAATCACCAGGGAAAGGGTATAGATTGAGCGGCATGGTGGCAAATTGGGTGGCACAGTGGTTGGCACTATTGCCTCTCAGTGCCAGGGACCCAGGCTCGATTCCCAGCTTGAGTCACTGTCTGTGTAGAGTCTGCACGTTCTCCCCGACTCTGCATAATTTTCCTCCGGGTGCTCTGGTTTCATCCCATGGTTTGAAAGATGTGCTGCTTAGGTGCATTGACCATGCTAAAATTCTCCCTCAGTACCAGAATGTGGTGACTAGGGGATTTTCACAGGAACTTCATTTCAGTATTAATGTAAGCCTATTTATGACAATAATAAATAAATTAAAATAAACTTGGAACACTGTCAGAATTAAAGACTAACAAGTTCACAGATCTGGTGGCTTGCATCCTCAGGTCTTAAAAGTAGTGGCTGCTGAGATATTAGATACATCAGTGGTCATTTTCCAAAATTCTCCAGATTCCAGAAATGACCCACCAGATTGGAAAATAGAAAGGAGGGAAACAGAAAGCAGGGAACAATAGGCCAGATAGCTTAACATCTGTCATTGGGAAAATGTTAGAATCTATTATTAAGGAGAATACAGCAGTACACTTAAAAAAAATTTAGTGCAATCAGGCAGAGTCAACATGGTTAAGTGTAAAGGAAGTAATGTTTGATTATTTTATTGGCATTTTTAGAACAAATAATGAGCAAGGTGGATAAAGGGGAATCTGTAGATGTGATGCACATGGTTTTCTAAAAGGCATTGATAAGGTGTCACATCGAAGCCTATTACACAAAATAAGAGCTCAGAGTGTAGAGGGTGACATGTTATCATGGAGAGAGGATTGGTTAGTTAACAAGAAGCAGACAGTAGGGGTAAATGAACAGGGTCCAGTGCTGTGGGCTCAACAATTCACAACCTAAATCAATGGCTTGGATGCATTATGTGGTTACTAAAGTTGTTGATGGTATAAAGGTAGGAAAGTAAGTTGTGAAAAGTACATAAAGAATCAACAAAGGAATTTAGATAGGTTATATGAGTGGGCAAACATTTGACAGATAGAGAATAATGTGGAAAAATGTTGAAGAAAGATTAGAAAAGCAGTATATTATGTAAATGGAAAGGAATTGCAGAACTCTGTGATACAGAGGGATATGTACCTGGTATATAGAAGCAGTATGCAATAGACAGAGCTAAGTGATCCCACAGACAATGGGTCAGATCTAAGATCTGCAGTACTGTTATATGTAGGTGTGAAAGATGGTGGGTAATTCAATAACAAACTGGAGGAGTCTCCACAGATATCCCATCCTCTGAAGAAGAGTTACACAGACTCAAAACATTAATTCTATTTTCTCTCTCCACAGATGCTGCCAGACCTGCTGAGTTTTTCCAGCATTTTCTGTTTTTGTTTAGCATCCTCAATGATTGGAAAACTCAGCATATCACTGCAAAAGTTGAGGCTGAAGCATCGCAACAATCTTCAGCCAATTAAATTCACTCTATGTAATATCAAGAAATGGTGAAGGCACTAGATACTACTATGGGCCTTGACAATATTCCAGAAAGAGTGTTTAAGATTTGTGGTCCAGAATTAGCTCTGCTCCTAGCCAAGCTATTTGAGTACAGTTACCGGGCAATGTGGAAGATTGCCCAGGTACATCACATCCACAAAAAGCAGGACAAGTCCAACCTGGCCAATTATTGTCTTATCAATCTACTCCTGATCACCGGCAGTGATGGAAGGGCTCAGTGACAATACTATTACTCAGCAATAATCTGCTCACTGAAGCTCAGTTGTAGTTCCGCAAAGGTCACTCAGCTCCTGATCTCATTACAGCCTTGGTCCAAACATAGGAAAAAGAGCTAAGAACTCATGAGATGAGATGGGAGTCACTGCCTTTGACATCAAGGCAGCATTTGACTGAAGTGGTATCAAGGAACCCTAACAAAACTGGAGTCAACAAGAGTTGGAGGAAAATTCTCCGTTGGTTGCAATCATACCTAAAAGAAAGATGATTATAAATGTTGGAGGTGAAACATTTCAGTCCCAGAACATAATAACAGGAGTTCTTCAGGGTAGTGTCCTAGGCCAAATCATCTTCACTGGCTTCATCAATAACCTTCCCTCCAACATAAGGGCAGAAGTGGGGGTATCCACTGGTGATTGCGCATTGTTCAGCACTGTCCATAACTCTTCAGATTTTGCCCAAAAGCAGCAAGATGTGGACAACATTCAGGCTTGGACTGATAAATGGGAAGTAAAATACTTGCCACACAAGAGCCAAGTAATAACCATCTCCAACAAGAAAGAATCCAACCATCTCCCCTTGACATTCGGTGGCATTAGCATCACTGAATCACCCACTATCAACATCCTGGGGTTTACCATTGACCAGATATTGAACTGGACTAGCCATATAAATACAATGCCTGCAAGCACTAGTCAGTTGTGAGTAACTTACCTCCTAATTCCCCAAAGCCTGTCCACCATCTACAAGGTACAAGGAGTGTGATGTAATATTCTCCACTTGTTTGGGTAAGTACAGCTCTAACAACAATGAAGAAACTCAACACCATTCAGGACAAAAGCAGCCCAGTTGATTAGAACACCATGGATCACTTGATGTACAGCACCGGCAGTATGCACCAACTCACTAGCGTTCCTTTGACTGCACCTTCCAAATCCGGGACCTGTACCTCCTTAAAGGACAAGGGCAGGAGATGTATGGGAACGCCACCTGCTGCAAGTTCCCTTCCAAGTCCTACACCATTCTGATTTGGAACTATATCGCTATTCCTTCACTGTTCTGGGTCAAAATCCTGGAACTCCCCGTGTAACAGTACTGGGGGTGTTGCCACCACATGGACTGCAGTGGTTCAAGAAGACAGCATATTGTTACATTCTCCAGGGCAATTAGGACAGACAATAGATGCTGACCTACCAATGACACCAGCATCCCATAAATGAATTTTAAGAAGTGTCTGGATGGAAGGCCATCCATAAACTTTCCCACCCTAGGCTCGATTAGGGTTGAGGTGGTGAGGTCCATATCCCTCTTCTTCCTGCCTGATTAAATATACCCCCTTCCACCCACATTCTAAATCATCACCAGTCAGGGCATGAAATTCTGGCCAATGTTTCTCACCTAAGTTCAAGTGGGAGAATTGTTCCTTGAGCACCCTGTGCAGAAATGTTCTCTTGCTGAGAGTCCTTCTGTCTTTCCTCTTCAGTCTTCCAGCACCTTGTCATATTCTGTGTGACCTCTATTTATTCACCGAGTAATATAGCATTCCAAGGGGAATTGTGATTAGTGCATCCACTTGTGGGAACAATTGGTTTGTGCACAAGCCTTGAAGTTGCCAAAACAACCCTTCAGCGCCTGTTACCCTATGTCCTCTAAGTTTTTGCAACATGAAACAACTACAATAAATACCAAACACAGAATCATAACAATGGACAGAAGAAATCAACCCTCAACTAACCTGTAAGTAGTTGATAATCCATTTAAATTAAAGTACTGGAGTTGTCCATTCTACTGCTTAACGCATGTTCAATTGTGTGAGGGAAAGAAAAGGTATTGGCTGTATCACTGAGCTCTGAAATGGCCATACAGATTCACACCAATGTTGTACACCGTGAAATGCCTGCTCTTCTGGCAGATGTTCACTTCAAGCACACTAATGGCATTGCCAATATTGTATTCAGTGCAATTGACCCTGTAAATCTGCCAATGCTACAGCCTGTTTGGTATTGTAAGGGCAATTGTGACATCCCAAAATAGGTGCTAATGAGGATAATCTTTCACTGATAGGCTCAAGCCCTTGTCAGTCGTGTTCTGTAATCTACCAGGAGAGTTGCTAAAGTGACTTGGACAATTTTCACTTGTTCCCTTTGGAGAATGTTTGACCTGACTCAGTGCTTTTCTCCTCCCTTCCAAACCCAGACAAGTGGTGGGTTTGAGTATTTACTATGAAATGGATTGCGTGTGGGAAACCATGTCTACTGTGCAAAAGTGTATTTGAGTTCCAATATATTGTGCATGGTACTGCTATAAAACCTTCTGTTCTTGGTCTTTGGATCTATTTTGATTCATTCTTATTTATTGCAGTATAAAGATGGAAAAAAAATAAAGCCAAAGCCAAATTATAACAGTGTGGATGTCTCGGAGGTAGAATGGGAAGACACAGAAGAGATTGTGAGTTTTTTTTGTTTTTTTTAATGTTTCTTTATTCTATCCCACTTCTATAACACTGGCTGTCTTTGCCTCAGCTTATCTGCTGATGAAACTCTCATCCATGTTTTTATTACCTTAAAAGTTTATTACTGCAATTTTCTCCCTGCTGGCCTCCCATATTACATCTCCAAATAAGCTCATCTAAAATTCTGCTGCTTGTATTCGAACCCATGCCAAACCCTACTCACCCAGCAACTCTTAGTCCAGAAATGTCTCAAATATAAGTCATCATACTTGTGCCTCGATGATTTCTCCCAATCTCTGTAATCTCTTCCAGCCCTACAGCCTTACAAGAAATCTGCACCTTTCCAACTTGTGACTCCTTTGCAGTTCCCATTGTCTTCTCTGTGGCAACCTTGCTTTCAGCCACCTAGTCCCTAAATTTTGGATTTTCCTCCTTAAACCTTTCTATCTCTCCTCTCTTAAGATCCTCCTTAAGATCCTCCTTAAAACTTATTTCTTAAAACAAACAGCCAGTCATCTGTCTAATAGCTCTTCCTTTGACTCTGTGTTAATTTTTGTCCAATTATATTCCTATGAGATGTTTAAAGCTGCTTTATAAATGCAAGTTATTGCACTTATTTTAAAAGTTCTATTGGTTAAGTGTTATGGGGCAAAAATATATCAAGAACATCAACAGATTGCAAATGATTGTATTTAAACCTTGCCACCACCATAGGCATAATGTCTCAATGGACTCCTACAACTGTTTCGTTTTTGGGACACTGTGCTTATGCACTAAATGTCTTAACCCTTAAATTTCACTTCGCGCTCCAGCCTCTTTTCATTTTTATTCTTTATGATAACATTTACAAATATCAGGCACTTTAAGGCAAGATACTCACATTCCGTGCTACAATTGTTCGTACTGCTGACTTGCAGCACCAGGGACTTAATCTGATTCCCTGCTTGGGTCACTTTCTGTGCAGAATCAGCACATTCTCCCCACGTCTGTGCTGGTTTCCTCTGGGTGGTCTGGTTTCCTCCCACAGTCCAAAGATATGGAGGTTAGGTGCATTGGCCATGCTAAAATTCTCCTCAGTGTATCCGAACAGGCGCTAGAGTGTGGCGACTGGGGAATTTTTCACAGTAACTTCACTGCAGTGCTAATGTAAGCCTACTTGTGACACTGATAAATAAACTTTGCAAGCATTATCTTGCCTGCTCAAAATTGATATGGTTATATCATCATTAGCATGAGAATAATTCCAAAGTACCTGGAACATCTGTTTTGAAAGGCAGTGTGACTTGACACTCCTTGCTAAGCTGTTTAGGCAATGTGTATTCAAAATGACTGAGTAGGCAATATTTAACTTTTGAAGCAATGGTGGCTGGAGAGTCACTGAGAGAACCCAGTTACCTCCCCCAGGAAAACCCATCAGTATGAAGTGCCTGGCCACTGCCAGGTCTTCTGTGGTATCAAATACCCTAAGGATAGAAATCCATCCCAGTTAAAGCTGCTGACCAGTCAGGGGCCAGCTGCTCTTTTGTTCACCAGTGTCACCAGGAAGGTGGTGGCTGTTGCTGCAACAACAGAACAACAGCAGAACTCCAGGAGTGAGGAGCGAGCCAGGCTGAAAGCAACCCATTGTGGGAAGCAATTTGTGGGATGGGGATTGTGGGGGCTGAAAGGATCAGCAACAAAGACAGGAGGTAACTCTCAGAAGACCTACCCTCTTTTCGATACAGGATTCCTCGAGTAGTTGATTAGCCAGTGAGTGATTGATTGACTGATGTTTTAGTTTCATTTTCTACTCTGTACAGACAAAATTTCCTAAAATAATTCTGCTGTTGTTAGTTTAAATCTATGTGTGCTAATCAGATATTTTCATTTTGTTTAAAATTCATAACCCTTAATGTAGTTAGGACATTACAATCAGTGCAAAGGCACTGGGGCGTAGTTCCAGATTAGGCTCAGGCTCAGCTATCGGAGAACACCTTAATGACGCATACCTGCAGCAGTTGAAGGCAGTGACAGCCGAGATAAAAACATTCAAAGGCTTGCTGGAGACCAGCTAGCTACTCAGTCTGAGTCAGTTGATGAGTGATTGAGGGTGGCCATCAACCCAATGCTGGAGATGCAACACCAGGTGTGGGACACCCCAAGGGCCTCCATTCAAAACACTCCAAGGAAGTCCCTACTCTTGTGACCGCATACACTCCAGCTGATCAGGGTTATCTGCCCTTGAGCAGGAAATCCTTTTCGGGCTAGGGCCCTCCAGGCTTCTGGCCACAAGAGGTCATCAGGATGTGGCAGTTAATAGGCTGCCTCTCCACCTCTGCTGCAGATGTTGGGGCTGCACCCAGGCATAGTGATAGGGTTACAAAAGTGAATAAATATTGAAATAACTTTTGGGTCATGGGTGTGCAAACAATTTGTTATTACATTTCAAGTTCACGTGAATGACCTGGTCAACTGAAGGGATTGTGATTAGATACATTTGAGTCCTCTTATTTCAAGGTTTATCGATCCTTCTACTCAGTGATAGTCTCCCTCTATGATGGTCACATTTATGCGATTTCCACTTGCAGGTCAGACTCCAGTTTTCTCTTATGGTACCAACAAGTGCGAAGGTGCCCCCGGAGAGAACCCCTTCGGGTAGGAGCATGATACTACCACACTGCCTCAGAACCCTTCTGCACAGATTCACTAGTACTTTTGATTTATAACTGCACCATAACTTTGAAAGCGCAAGGTGATGGCTCTCCATTATTTGAGACCAGCTTCGATGCTCCCTCTCTCATTGTCCACCAATCCAGAAATCTATTTGGAAACTGACAATGTGAAGGTCGAGCTCACTCCTGCTTTTCTCCAGCCTTCTCTAGTAATACTGATTATTGATGTGTTCAACATTCCTCCCCCTGAGCCCATCACTTGTGACATTCCCATGCCCCACTTGACCTTTACCTTCCCTTTGAGAGGCTATACACAAGGCCTACAAGAGCCCCCCCTTTTTATTATGTGTTCCTGATATATCGGCAGCAGATGCCTCCCATAACCATTATCATTCCATCTGCAGCCCAGTACTGAGACAGACAAATCCATGGGCCGTGATTGTGAAAACATCCTGCAAATTAAGCTGTGCATTATCTCATATCAGCAAATTGCCCTTGCCCTCTCTGGAGTGGGAATAAAGCATGACCACCATGATTAACACTACAGAATTGGTTTGTGCCTCCCATGACTGTCTCAATTCTCTTACTCTTGACTGTGAGATCCACAGAGCCCCAGGATTGTCCCCACTGTCTGATTCCAACCTGTTAGTCCCAGACCTAGGACTTTGACTTCCAATGAGCTTACTAATACTTTCATCACTGAAGACCACACTTTCTCACTCCACAACCCTCCCCTGTCCATGAGTCTCTGTCGGACCCATCCCTCTCATGCCACTCTAAAATACCTTATTCTAGAGTCTTTGTGTATCCCCTTCCATTCATACATGTGGGATTTATTCACTCCAGTGTTTGTCAGTTTTTAAGTCTCCCTTGTTGGGCTCCAGCTTCCAATTCCTTGGTCTCCTCCCAGCTTGCCATTGTTACTTTATCTGAATGCACGAAGCATTCGGGACAAAGTGAATGAGCTGGTGGCACAGATCAGCACAAATGGATATGATCCGGTGGCCATTACGTAAACGTGGTTGCAGGGTGACAGGGACTGGGAGCTGAATGTCCAGGGGTATCAAGTGTTTAGGAAGGATAGATGGGAGGAAAAAGGGGGAGGGGTAGCTCTGCTGATTAGGGATAGTATCAGGGCGGTAGCAAGGGAAGATATAGGCTCCAAAGAGCAGAGCGTGGAATTGTTGTGGGTGGAGATAAGGAACAGCAAAGGGAGGAAGACACTGGTGGGTGTGGTCTATAGGCCCCCAAATAGTAACTTGGAGGTGGGGCAGGCTATAAACACGTAAATAAATGATGCATGCAGAAATGGAACGGCGATAATTATGGGGGATTTCAATCTACATATTGATTGGTTGACCCACGTTGGATGCGGTGGGCTTGAGGAAGAGTTCTTGGAATGCTGCCGGGATAGTTTCCTTGAACAGTGTGTGATGGAACCGACGAGGGAGTGTTATGTAACGAGGCAGGTAGAATTAGGGACCTTGTTGTGAGGGATCCTCTTGGGAAGAGCGATCATTGTATGGTTGAGTTTTTGATGCAGATGGAGGATGAGAAAGTAGGGTCCTGGACCTGTGTCCTCTGTTTGAACAGAGGGGAGAACAATAGGATGAGAGAGGAATTGGCAAATGTAGATTGGGGGCGCAGATTGGTTGATAGGACTGCTGAGGAACAGTGGAGGATCTCTAAGGGGATCTTTTTCGGTAGAAAATTGGGAGAGGTTTGAACAGTGAGTAGAAGATTGGGAGAGGTTTAAAAATCAACCAAGATTGATGAAGAAGATGATAAAGAAAGGAAGGATAGACTATGAAGCTAAACTAGCACTAAATATAAAAAAGGATAATAAGAGTTTTTATAAATATGTAAAGAGGAGGAGGCTGGCTAGGGTGAATGTTGGACCCTTAGAGGATGAGAGGGGGGATTTAGTGGTGGGGGATGAGGAAATGGCTGAGGCCTTAAATAAGTTTTTTGCCTTGGTCTTCACAGAGGAGGACGCAAATAGTTTGCCAGGTATTAAAGATAGAAGGATGGTAGGAGTTGAGCGCCTGAATGCAATCACTGTCACTAGAGAGGTAGTGCTTGATCGACTAGCGGGACACCATCGATCGATGGTGGACAAGTCCCCAGGACCGGGTGGAATGCATCCCAGGGTTCTGAAGGAAATGGCAGAGGTGATAGTAGATGTCTTAGTGATTATTTTCCAAACCTCGCTGGATTCCAGGGAAGTGCCGGAAGATTGGAAAACGGCTAATGTTACGCTGCTGTTTAAAAAGGGTAGCAGGCAAAAGGCAGGTAATTATAGGCCAGTTAGTTTAATGCCTGTTGTGGGAAAAATGCTTGAATCCGTCATCAAAGAAGAAATAGCGAGGCACCTTGAGAAGAATTGTTTGATAGAGCAGACGCAGCACGGATTCGTTAAGGGGAAATCGTGTCTGACGAATTTATTGGAATTCTATGAGGATGTGACTAGTGCAGTAGACAGAGGGGAACCGGTGGATGTGGAGTTTCTCGATTTTCAGAAGGCATTCAATAAGGTGCCGCACAAAAGATTGCTTCAGAAGGTTAGGGGGCATGGAGTTGGGGGTAAGGTGTTAGCATGGATAGAGGATTGATTGTCTAATCGGAGGCAGAGAGTTGGTATTAATGGGTGCTATTCTGATTGGCGGTTGGTGACTAGTGGAGTGCCCCAGGGATCAGTGCTGGGGCCTCAACTATTTACCATTTATATAGATGATCTGGAGGAGGAGGCTGAGTGTAGGGTGTCAAAATTTGCTGATGACACAAAGATAAGTGGAAAAGCAAATTGTGCGGAGGGTGTGGAAAGTCTGCAGAAGGATCTAGATAGGCTAAGCGAGTGGGCGAGGACCTGGCAGATGGAGTACAATGTTAGCAAGTGTGAGGTTATCCACTTTGGCAGGAATAATAGTAGGAGGGATTACTATTTAAAGGGCGAAAAACTACAGCATGCTACAGTGCAGAGGGACCTGGGGGTCCTTGTGCATGAGTCGCAAAAACCCAGCCTGCAGGTGCAGCAGGTGATCAGGAAGGCAAATGGGCCTTTATAGCGAGGGGGATAGAATATAAAAGCAGGGAGGTCTTGCTGCAACTGTACAGGGCACTGGTGAGGCTGCAGCTGGAGTACAGTGTGCAGTTTTGGTCGCCGCACTTGCGCAAGGATAGTTTGGCCTTGGAGGGAGTACAGAGGAGGTTCACTAGGCTGATACCGGAGATGAGGGGGTTGAACTATGAAGAGAGGCTGAATAGAATGGGTTTGTACTCGTTGGAGTTTAGAAGGATGAGGGGGGATCTTATAGAGACGTATAAGATAATGAAGGGGATGGATAGGGTAGAGGTAGAGAGATTCTTCCCGCTCAGAAAGGACAGCAGAACTAGAGGTCACAGCCTCAAGATAAGGGGGGAGCAGTTTATAACGGAGTTGAGGAGGAACTTCTTCGCTCAAAGGGTGGTGAATCTCTGGAATTCCCTGCCCGTTGGTGTGGTGGAGGCTACCTCGCTAAATATATTTAAGACACGGGTAGATAGGTTTTTGGTAGGCAAGGGAATTAAGGATTATGGGGAGAAAGCGGGAAAGTGGAACTGAGCCACTTCAGATCAGCCATGATCGTATTGAATGGTGGGGCAGGCTCGAAGGCCTACTCCTGCTCCTATTTCTTATGTTCTTATGTTCTTACCCCTCCACTCCCTCATCCTTGTAAAGTTTTTCTTTCCCTCTGCCTTCCACCATTTCCCCTCCCCCAATCAGTTGGAAATTTTTGCTGCCCCTTCTTCCCTGTATTTTGCCTCTTCCCAACCCCTTGCAACTCTTCCTACCCCATTATCGCTGGTGTGCTTGCTATCTTTCCTTCCCAATCTCCACCTCTGGGTGAAATACTGGTCTCTGAATGTTCAGCCCTGTCTGAGTTTCACTGTAAGAAGTCTCACAACACCAGATTAAAGTCCAACAGGTTTATTTAGTTGCACAAGCCACAAGCTTTCAGAATGCTGCTCCTTCATCAGGTGAGTGGGAGTCATGTTCACAAACAGGGCATGTAAAAACACAAACTCAATTTACAAAATAATGATTGGAATGCGAGTCTTTACAGGTAATCAAGTCTTAAAGATACAGACAATGTGAGTGGAGGGAGGGTCACACTACCTGTAACCCCCACGACTTGCCTGGACTTGCAAAATCTCAGTAACTGTCCTGGCTGCAGACAATACAGACCTTTTTAACCTGTGCTTAATCCTCTCTCCACGCATCTTTAAGACTTGATTACCTGTGAAAACTCACATTCCAACCATTATTTTGTAAATTGAGTTTATGTCTTTATATGCCCCGTTTGTGAACACAACTCCCACTCACCTGATGAAGGAGCAGCACTCTGAAAGCTTGTGGCTTGTGCTACCAAATAAACCTGTTGGACTTTAACCTGGTGTTGTGAGATTTCTTGCTGTGCTTACCCCAGTCCAATGCTGACATCTTCATATCATGAGTTTCATTGCACAGTTGTGTCCTTCAGGACAATGATGGCACCCATCTCAAGTGGATCAACTGAGGAAATGCCACTTAAAATCACACAAACCATTCACAAGAGGCAGGTTTTATGCAAATTATTACAACTATTCCTTGTGTGATATTTACAGGCTGAAGGAGCTTGCAAATTGGTTCTGGAATTATTACACTTCATTGCCGTTTTTTTTCCATGTGTAGCTCAGAACGGCTATGGTGAACGGTGAGACCGGGTCAATGTCAATGAATGTGAAAGTACCAGTCGATCAGGGGGTAAGATATACGTTTATATCTGTCATGTTCTATTTGTGTTATACTCACTACTTTTCACCCTTTGGAAAGAATTAGTGCATTTCCATTCTGTAGCTAGATTTTAGTGGGCACTTTGTTTTATTTCTGACAAGCTACTCTGTCAATTCACAATTTCATACAAGGATACTTCATATCTTACATCAATTGAGGGTGAATTACATCTCTCCCAACTTTTGTGAAAGTGCAAGCTTTCTCCTTGCCCAACCATAGAACAACTAAGATCGAAAGATTAACTTATGAGAAAATTGAATTGCAAACGTATAATTAACAGCTAATGGTCTCATACACCAAAAATCCTGACCTGAAAGTAAGTCTGTACATAATCAGAAAATCAGTGGAAAAGAGGCAAGTTTGGAAAGAAGCTGACTCTGGTTGGCACTCCTATGGTAGTGAGCGTAGGTACTTCACATCAAAACAAGTAGCACAACAACATGGACTATTACAAGGAAATGATGGTCAAGATGCTAGCATTGAATTCTTTAGTGAAGTGGACTGCATACTTAGCTTTTCCGTCTTGGTCAAGCTAATAAACTTCTGTCTCTATTGTATTGTGGATCATGGGGCTTGTGGAGTTGGCACCCACTAGTTTCAGCTACCTCCCACTGCCCTCAGCAGTGGGAGGTCTTTTCTCTCTGAGCTAAACAATCCTGAATTTCTTTCCTTCAGCTCCTCAACAAAAGATCTACCCCAATGACTGAAAATTGGATACTGTTCTTTCTGCAGGTCTCTTCACACCAGCATGCTTTTCTTCTCTGCTGGATTTGTACATATGTCTTGTTATAAGCTACTATAGGACTGCAAATACTGTGGTAGTACATTAATTACCGTCCCTAATTATGTGAAATTCTGTTGTTATACTTTGCAGTTGCAGCAAGCCAGGCAAACATAATTTTAAGTTTATCATCTAAAATGTGGTTCAATCAAGGGTTAAAGGTCTAAAATCAATTGCTTATCCTTTTTCTTATCCCATAGTGGATTGTTATCACTGGCGTAAACACACTCCTCTTTTTATCTGCGAGTCTCTACTTTTTTTCTGAACCTTTCTGATTCCTTAGATTGCTGGCAGGTCACCTCAATGTCTTGCTCTCAAACCTCTACCAATATTTTTCTGTAATTGCCTAGTTGGTGAGGCAGATTCTTCATTTAATTTGCCCACTCCTCTATTCACTTTATGAATTAACAACCCCAGCTATGATTATGAACTATGGACACACTGGCTATTACTTTATCAGGTATCAAAACAGAGAACTGCTTCATTATTCTGCCTTTTGATAATATATGCATAGAATCAGGAATAATTGAGCACGATAATAGTGCTTGCAGCAGAACAGATCTTTTTGATTTTTCCAGACACCCAAAGTTTTTTCCACCTTTAGGGTTACATTGATGGTATCATTGTGATAAATGAGCTGTTTCCCCGCTGTTTAGCTAGTTGAGCTTTGGGAACTTAAAATGGATGCTATACCAGAGGAATTGCTGGGGATTGATTATCAGTAGAGGTTGAGACAACTGGCATTTAATTACAGAAGATGTCCTCTAACATTTGTGACTTTGTGTGGAGTATGAAGTAACTGTCACCAGGTGTAATGGAATCAGATGATTGATTTTGATATTTAATTGGGATTAGCTGAAGTTACTTTGGCATGCAATGCACAAGATGGGACCATTATAGTAAATTACCGATTCATACAGATCTGTTGCAGGTACTTGAGAGTCTGCAATCTCAATGTCATTCAATGCCAATGAATGAGGAGGTCAAATGTAATTATAAATTGCAAATGTCAAATCCAACATCCAAGCAGTGTGAGTGAAAATGATAGGTTGGTTTGACTACAAATTCATTATCCATTTATTGTTTTGGAGTTTATAACAGTATTCCAGCATATGTAGAAGAGGTTTTTCTTTTAATAGTAGGAATGAATGTGTAGGTCAATCCAGGTAGGATGACTGGTTCCCTCCCCTGAAGGACATTGGTGAGCTTTCATAAAAATTAACAGCTTTTATTTCCATTTTCTTGTGCAAGTCTACAGATTAACAGATTGATTAAATTAAATTTCAGAACTTTCCATGGTGGGATTGAACTCTCAACCATTCCTAATCCTGACCAATAACCACAAGTTTGCTATACTTGTTGCTGACTAGCATATCCAGTGTTGGCACATGAGATTAATGCAGTCCAAAATTCCATTGCATGTCCATGGAAAGTTTGTGTTACTTCAATGCCATTTATCTCAACTGCAAGGTAGATCGTGGGGTTATCGCTTTAGCTGCATACAAGATTAGTTTTGTTTGTTAGTTAGGCAAGGATAAGAGGAACACATGCTTGACACACACATCAAGCTATCTGCATTATGTGAAAGTATTGTTTGGCAAAGCTTCCTGCATGTATCCCCAGATGTAAACTGAATTTGTATCTTAATTCGCTGAAAGAATATTTAATTAATACTAATTCTAAATCTTTCTCTTTTTGAACTTGCAGAAACGTGTTTTGTTTCTAACCAATGACTATTTCTACACACATATTGATGACACGCCTTTCAGGTGACATTCTGTTTTCCCCTTTGTGCTTCTGTTAATTTCTAGAAAAGGTATCTTATGAAATCAAAGGATGCACAACAGGTGATCTGTGGAAAGTAATATTTATTAATTGGGTGAATGAATCTAAAGCAAAGAACAAACAAGGAATTTAATTGCACTATACCACTGTCCAGACATCTCGAGTGTATTTTCAGTTTATAAATAAAGCTATAATTTTAGCTTAAACTGGTTAAAGAAATGAAAATAATGTGGGCCCATCACTGTCTAAGGTGGTGTGTCATTGAGGGACCTAAAAGACATAGAGATGTCTTTCCCACTTTTTAACACTGCTCCAACCCCATACCCCAATTTGTTGAATCGGCATAGGGAACTTCCTCCTGGCAGGTGTCTTATCATCAAGACAGGGCTCTCCATGGAAAATCATGGGACTGCAGCAATGGGAACACCTGAAAAGGTGGGAGGCCAGATTACTCGGTCAAAAAGTTCGAAGGTATCAAACAAAATGTTAATTGATAGCTTCATCCTAAACTAGTAAGCGATGGTTTTCAACAATTGGAGATCTGGAAGTGAACTGAAGCCTGGTCCCATATCCTGACTGTCATTTATCTTCAGTGGATAAGAGCTAACAGTGGTCAGAGGGAGGAGGGAGTGTGGATGTTGGTGCAAATGGCAACTAAGATAAGATATAGAAGCAGAATTAGGCCATTGGGTCCATCGAGTCTGCTCCACCTTTCAATCATAGCTGATAAGTTTCTCAACCCCATTCTCCCGCTTTCCTCTGTAACCTTTGATTATTTTGTCCAAACAAAAACCTAGCTACCTCTGTCTTAAATATACTCAATGACCTGGCCTCCACAGCCTTCTGTGATAATAAATTCCACAGATTCACCACCCTCTGGCTGAAGAAATTCCTCCTTATCTCTGTTCTAAAGGGTTGTCCCTTTATTCTGAGGCTGTGCCCTCAGATTCTGGTCTCCCCAGATAAGAAATTTGAGCTTGGGGTGTGGAGGTGATGTTGAGTCTCTAATCAATTCTTTCTTGCTGTTTTCTCCTCTTATACTTTTCTGACATAAGAAACTTGGGCACAATGCCTAATGCCATTCCAACTTTCTTGAAGGTTACTCAAAAGTGACATTTTATCACACAGAGAAAATAAATTAGGTCACTAAGATAGGAACCCTCACTGCCTCATTTCTGTGTTTACAGACACATATTCAGAACTGTTTCTCCAGGGAATGCTCAGAATCTCAAAGAAATGTCAAAGGCAGAGAGTTTACCAGTATAATAGCATTTGCAAAGCAAAAAGCAATTTATTTTAGTCAGCTGAATATCTGACAGGTGTCGAAGCCCATTATCCATGAGGCAGGATTTTCCAGCCTCATCTGCAGTCCCACCAAAGTTAGTAGATATTTGGCTGGCTTACCGGATCAGTTGCTCTGATACACTGCCCCAGGCCAAAAAATCCCAGAACATGTTTAAGAGCTTATAATCAAAACTACTAAAAAAAATCTATTCAAGTGGAACGTTTTTAGCCATACAGAGTGCAAATTATTTCTCATAGGAACATACGCTGAGAGTACACATTTTGTGAGAAAGCTTTCATCCTTTTGATCTGTGTAGCTCCTGGTAACTGGACATTCTACTGAAACCATGTATTTTCACTGAGTCTTCAGTTCCCTTGGACCTAAGCACTGAAATTCCTTCTCTGCACCACTTCACCTCCCTACCTCATTTTCCTCCATTAAGACAATCCCTAAAATCTACCTTCTTCACTAAGCTTTGTTTATCTTACCCAAAATCTCCTTATATGGCTTTGGTGTCATTTTCTTGTCTTCCTGTGAAAAACCTTGGGACAGTTTGTTACATTAAAGGCTCCGTATAAGAACAAGTTATAGCTGTTGTTGTTCTGCAATGATGAAAATTGAAATGCTCCCAAACCTGGAAATCTAAGGGAAAGGAAACCGGTTGATTTTAAAGGTTCCTGATGAACAGCCTGCCTGCTGTTGCCCATTTCCTACCTGGCAGAACAGTTCCTATCAACCCCAGAAAATGCTCACAGGAAGGGCAATGTTTGTGGAGCAAACAGAAACATTGACATTTGCCGTAAGCCCTTTGTCAAAACAGTGTCTGTTTTCTCCACAGATGTTGACAGTTTCCCATTTTTTCTGTTTTCACTTCACCTTCTTCAGGTACATGACCTAAGAGGGCATTGGTAACCATGAACTCTGTTGGATTGGTCCATGATTATGCTTGGCAAAGTATTGCAGCAGTTTGCTGATCAGGAAACTCACCCACTCTTAATGATTGCCATCAGGCATATTGAAAAGATTTACAGGTTGGTAGTCAACCTGTCTGGCCACATTATGAATGCACATTTCATAGCCATCAAGTCCTGAAATGTGACCTGAATCCAGAACTTCTGGACTTGAGGTAGGGATGTGTCACTGCATCCAAGATCATCCCTATTCCACCACAGAATGGAATGGCAGGACTTTTATAGCCAGTGGCTTATTTTAAAGTACCTTCTGCATGCCCTGAGTACAAACAGAAATATATATAGCTCATAATAAAGGTAGTGACAGATTTGGTTGAATGTTTCTCCAATATTTATACATTAATTTTTATAATTTAATTATTTTCTTTTCAGCCTGTGTATTGTTCTTACGAGAGGACATGGTGAATCTCTATTCATTGGAAATGTATCTGTGGAAGAAGGTGGGAATACATTACTGTTAAAGTGAATTAACATTGGATCATGCACTATTAGCATTCAGAGGCCTGTTACAGAGGTCATGATATTAAAAAAAAGTATATTGAATAAATAACTCAACTTCAGTAAAGTGGTGCTCTTCCAACGGTTATTTATGTGTGGAATAAGAAAAACATGCTACCTACATATGAGACTGATTTAAATAAATCTGGCTACCTTCTCTGCCTCCACATCTGAATTCAGTAGCAAGACAAATTTAGGTGTCTGACGATGAAGGCCTGCATTAACCAATGCACCCAGATCAGAGCTGAGCTTGCTACTATGCCCAAGCAGCTAGATAGCATATTGCCTCGGTCTGCAAAATTTGCCACAACATTCCTCTTACACTCAGGAGATGGATGTCACAAAACCATGGCTTACCCTTCCCTAGTTTAGTCCTTAACTCCCTGAAGTGTGGTCGTTGCGATGTATGAGCAGCTACCTGGAGTCATACGTGAGAGTTGTATAAACAGAAAGGAACAAAAATTGGGGACTACCTTAGGTACAGATGGCAGATGATGGAAGTTTTCTTCTTCTCAGTCTAGGCTAAAGTTGAACTCAGCTAGGTGAACTGAAAAGGTGGTATATCCAAATGCTTGATGCCATTGTTTTTGATAGTTTGTTAAATTTATTGTTATATGCTGCTTATTTAAGAGGAAGAATACTTTAAGTGTTCGTTCTCAACAAATTGATGTGTCCTTTGAAGTTCATGAGATATGAAACCGAGCTCCAAGGTTGAATGTGTGCCTATGAAACTGCTGTCATTGTTTTAATTGAATGTCCTGCATACTACACATATCTTTCCTCCCACGTCTGATGGTAGTCACCTTCAAAAGTGGCATAGGCAGAATAGGACTTGCTCACTACAATTGCAGGAGTGACCTGCTGTAGTTCACAAGTTAATTCCATTTGAGCAGGGTTTCTGCACATATGAAGACAATATTTCCCAAATGGAGTCCAGAAATAGGAAAGCAGAGGCTTTTAAGCCAGAGAAGCTTGCTGCAAAAATTCATTGTTGATCCTCCTGCAAGCACTGCCGTATAAGCTAACAAGCATCTACAGCACCATGCCACTTACTGAAGACAGCTCTACAATGAGAATGCCAAGATCTTGACTTTACATGTATGGCAGAATGAAGATTGATTTGTGGATCCATCCCAGCTGTTTACCTGTAACTATATCGTTGCATCTCATTGTTCAACCACTATTACCATCAACGTCAAGGATTTATGTTATAAATAGGAAGACAGTACACAGGGTTATATACAAAGTACAAGTGAACCCAAGCAGTTGGAAGTGTAATGGGAGAACGTAAAGCATATCAGCAGAGAGTTGAATTCTATCGTTCTATGAGAACATCCAGATATGCTAGTTAACTACAATTGATTACCTGGCAGATTGTGAGGTAAGGGGTTATGGCAAAATTACATGGACAGGATTCCCTCCAGGATCCTGCCCACTCTAATCCTGATGTGATTATACAGTGGGATGGTCAGGGCCTCAAACAAGAAGCTTGCCCGTGCCCCTATTAAGACTCTTACGTGGCCATTCAATGGCCTTTCCCTGCCCAGCCTCAATTTTAGGTGGGAGGAGGAGGAGGTTGGGGAAGGGAGCGGGGGGAGCACATCAATTGGAAAGCCCCTGAAGCCTGAGCACAGCATTTCCTCAGGGAGCTGGTAGTTTCAGCACAGCACCAAGATCCAGAGCCTCCCAACCACCCAAAACATCCCCTAACCTCCCCTCCCCAAGACCTAGTATCTACCTGAGGTACGGCCCTGGGACATAATCTCAGGAATGACGCTGCAATACATTTTCCAACCACTGCAGGGCTGTGCCTGGAGAGATTGGTCAACAGCTCTCCAAGGTGGGACATCCATTGGAATTCCTGCTTGCTGCCAATCAACACTCAATTAAGTGTAAAATGGCAACAGGCCTGTGGGTCTGCATTTATTTTGGCTAAGATCCTGTAATCAGGTACCTGTTCTAAAACATTTCTTACCCTTCTAAATTAGCTGTTGTGACTATTGTTTTAAAGTTCCTTTAATTGAACCAAAATCTTATATCTTTCTGAAGGCCTTTCTTAATCTTTCAAATAGCCTATGTTTATTTTTGATGTCAATTTTTTAAACTATTCACTTAATCTTTCTCCATTTCTGTTCTCTCAATTTCTTCAAGTAATCCAGCTACCTACATTCTTTTACAGAAAACATTGAGCTAGTTCTTACATATTCTTCTTCCAAGTACATCTCATTCTTCCTAATTTATCTTCTCTAAATCTCTACAGGTCTGTTTCTTGTAAAATAATAAGTGTTACTTTATAGTTTATTAGAACAGATAAGAGCTGAACATTTATGATCTTTCCAGAACACTTCCACTGTTGGCCCAGTTGGAGTACATTGCATGGACAAAGAATTGGACTTGGAATTAGGCCAAGTTTTCATAAACCCAAGCCTTCACCTTTCATACAGCTGCTGGGAGACTTTACTTGGACTTTCCATCTACTTCAAAGAAGGCTATCAGCATCAGATGAGTGTATGATGAAGGGAAGGCATCAATCAGTCCCCAGTAGCTTACCTGTAATCTTTTGAGTATTTTATTACGTCTTCATATGATTCTATACTCTTAATCTTCGCCCAATAAAACTGGGAGTAGTTTGTGGCTCTTTCAAGAAAGGAACATGAAGTAATTTTGAATCGCTAATTAATTTTTACTTTAAATTTCAGGATTGCACGACTTAGTTCAGCCTGACTTGACAATTGCAAATGAATGGTAAGTCGGTATTGACTACATGCTGCAAGACCTATACTCGTACAATGAGACGTCAGCCAAATGGGCTGCCAGCTCTGACGAAGAATCATCCTAACTCAAAACATTAGCTCTACTCTCTCTTCACAGATGCTGCCAGACCTGCTGAGATTTTCTAGTATTTGCTTTTGTTTCAGATTCAAGCATCCACAGTATTTTACCTTTGCCATTCTATTGTTCATTTGTGATTGGTGCACATGTTCTAAGTAGGAAAAGAAAAGAGAGACTTTCACCAACTCAGGATGTTCTGAAACATTTTAAACTAATGTATGAAATACAGCAGCCAATTTGCACACAGCAAGCATCACGTAACAATGTGATAATGACCAGATCAATGCTTTTCAATGTTGATTGAGGAGTAAGAATTGATCACGACACCAGAGATTTTATTTCTTTTCTTCAAAATAGTGTCATAGGATCTTTCACATCAATCTGAGAGTGGAGTTGGGGTCACAGTTTAACAGTTCATTGGAAAGATAATGTCTTCAATCGTGAACACTCCCTTAGTACTGCACCACAGTGTCATATTTTGTGATCAATTGCCTGGAGAGTGACTTGAATTCACAATCTTCTGTCTTAGAGACAACAATGCTAATTGTGCTAATTTGGTTAATGTATGAAGCTATTTAATTCATTGTTTAATTAACTTGAGATTTAATATCTTGCAGACAATAAATAATAGTTTGGAGTGCACTTTTATTGAGTAATTAAAAAGAGGTAACTTTATGTGAACAACAGCTTAAATAGCTGGATAGCCCTAACATCAAAGAGATAATGGCATAGTGGTCCCATAGTCCAAAGATGTGTGGGTTAGGTGGATTGGTCATGCTAAATTTCCCCTTAGTGTCAGAGGGACTAGCTGGTGTAAATGCATGGGGTTATGAGGATAAGGCCTGGGTGGGGTTGCAGTCGGTGTAGACTCAATGGGCTGAATGGACTCCTTCTGCACTGTACGATTTTAAGATTCTATGATTAAGTCATTAAGATCAGCCAGTTGAATGCATGGCTGAAAAGATTGGTGAGGGAGAAATGGTTTAAGTTCATAATCCACTGGCACTGGGGAAAGAGGGAGCCCACTGCCTCTTTCAAAAAGTAAAAAGAGGCATTTTTTCCTCTGAAAAATAAATTAACTACGCTACAGATAGGGCTTTAAACTGAGTAATGGTGAGGGGCGAATGTATTCAATTGAGGTGAAATTTAGAAATTTAAGTGAAAGGGCAAGCCAATGATGATATGGATAATGATAACTAGAATGTGACAGGGAAGAATGGAGCATGCATACATAAGAGGGCAACAGCAAGTAAGATCACAAATAGGGAAAATGGTAATAAGACAAAATGAAAGTCACTTATATGAATGGTGATATATGATTTGGTGCCACAAATAGAGATAAATAGATAAGGCCTGTTAACCATTGTAGAGGCATGTCTGCAAAGTACAAAGCTGGTGTTATGACCAGGTGAGAAGTGGTGGCTCCTATCTATTCAACCTCCTTGGTTTAAGTTTATTTTGATGAAAATGCGCCTTTCCTAATCAGAATGCATTTAACTATTTAAGCTCTCAGCAATAAGTAGGCAATCAAACAAGGTTATCTTGGGCAGATTTTCTGTCCTCCTCCTCCTCACTCCCCCCTAGCTATTTTGTAGTGACAGAGGAGGCCCACCATTGGCTGGTGGCAGGATCTCCTGGTCCCAGTACTGTCAATAGATTTTCCTGATGCTTGCATCCTCCACCTCTGAGGAATGCGTGGCAGGGGCTTGCCACCGATAGAACCAGAAGATGCCACCAGTGGGAAAAGTTGTAAAATTTTCAGCCTTTGGATCAAAGAAAGTGCAAATTTCAACCCGAGGGAAAATAACTAAAATGTGGTAGGAAGCATTTAGCCTTCATGCAATTGCTCAGATTCACATACATGCACACACACAAACACACATCAGAAATAAGGAGTTGGAGCCCAATTAAAAAGGTCAACAAATATACAGTTGAGTCAGGGGTTCCAGAAATTAGTGACTTGAGATCTATTTTTTTCAACAGTCATCCTAACACGATCTACCACCATGGCCCTTCCCACCTTCCCCACAGGAACATTCAAGCATGCTGCACAACATAGGCCTTATATTGCCTCTCTATGGATAAAAAGAAGAAAAATGCACCAAGAACACTCTTTCACACCATTATGCAAATAATTCCTTCCTGAAAGCAAACTGGATGGGTTTTTAACAATACTCTGGTACTCTTGTGGTCAGTGGTTCCAGAATTTTAACCTGGTTTAGTTAATTGAATTTAAGTTCTCCCATTGCATGGTGGAATTTAAACTCTTGTCCTCCAAATCGTTAATCCAAACCTTGGAATTACGAATTCTGTGACATAACATATGCTTCTGTACCCTAAGTTGCAAAGGTTTAATATTGTGTCATATTCAGTTGGCATTTATTCCAGGGGTCCAGGATGTATTGATGTATAAGAATGAAAAATGAATAAATGAAGACAGTTTTTCTGCTCCTTATCCACTTGGAATTAGGTTGAGACCTAAGGCTAACATCTTAGAATAATGTAGTAAAGGCTGTTTGTATTGCACAAGACCTTTGCAGTCAACAGGGGTAGAAGGGAGTTATATATCACCAGCTTGGGTAAAACAATAAGTATCTAATTTACCTTCTATTGTATCTTCATATAAAATTTGTTTGTGTCTCCCAGAAAGAAAGTACGGAAAACACATGCCACACTTGTGCTAACTTGGTGCATGCGCAGTGCTCAGAATGCACACACCATTCATGTGCCGAGTCCATGTTGCACAGAAAATATGTGGTTGATTGGGAAGGAATTCCTGAGCAATTGGTTGACTGGAATCAATGTTTTGGGTACCTCTTGGTTAAGTGTTCTTTGATTGTCTTTGAGGTGTAGATTTTAAACATGTGGCCTATTTAGGTTAGTTGGTTTCTTGGATGTGGTTAGATGCAAAGCATTTTGCAATTATTATGAGATCTCAATTCACTGGTAGGTTTCTGGTAGAGTTGGCTTCGCAAACTGGGAGAGAGCAACCCTCAGCTTTTTTCCTCTGTTGAAGACTTTGTGACTCTATCTGTGTCTCTTGCAAATTTCTCTAGTGGCTGGGCAGCCCTGCCTTGAAATATCTCACCCTATTTTGTTTCCAAGAGGTTCTGAGTAGGTCTGTCAAATGTGACAGAGACTGATAGCCAAGTTCCGCACACATGAGGACAGTCTCAACAGGGATTTTGGGCTCATGTCGCACTATCTGTAACCCCCATGACTTGCCTGGGTTTGCAAAACCTCACTTACTGTACTGTCTGGAGACAATACACATCTCTTAACCTGTGCTTAATGGTCCTTCCACTCACACTGTCGGCATTTTTAAGACTTGAAAAGCAGGTTAGTTGTAAAGACTCGCATTCTAATTAGTAATCTGTAAACTGTTTGTGCTGTTATATGCTCTGTCTGAGGCCAGAACTCTCCATTCACCTGGCGAAGAGACAAACCCTGAAAGCTTGTGAGTTTACTATCAAATAAATTGGTTGGACTTAAACCTGGTGTTGTAAGACTTCTTACTAGGTCTGTCAAAGACAGCCATTGTTTCAATATCCAATACCTTGCATTTTTAATGTTTCTTTCTTAGACCGTTATGAATTTTGATGGGTGTCTTGTTTATAGAAAATATCTCTCTCTTCACACTTTCCTAAGGGAAGTAGTTGGTTTCTCATTTTTACCTTGGACTGTGGCATTGCACTTTTAAAGTTTGCTGTGACTCAGGTCAAATTACAAAATTTCCAGTCATTTGAAAAACCATATTTTCAATTCTAGAGGACATAGCTTCATAACACTGGAAACTGAATTTTCAAGGGTATTTGGCATTTTGGAAGGATAGACAGGACGGCAAAGGAGGTAGAGTATCCATCCAGTAGTTGAAACAAGCTGTTCCAATGTAATTATTTTATAGATCACTTTATTGCTGAGATGTCATATTTGAAGCTACCTGATGCTGTAATATTTTAGATCCTGACAGACTGAAAAGATTGTACTTCAGTGAAAAATTGTAGCTCTAACTAATGGGGTCTTTGCTTAACCCTCTTTGGCAGGATTTATTGTGTAACTGACATTGATCCAGCCCATCGAAAGCTGACGCAAAAACAGGCTGTAATTCGTTATCTTTCCGGGGAGGATCCAGATCTGGAATGTGAGTACAATATTATATATAACTTCAACCTATTGTTTACCAAGGGTAACTTGACAGATTGACCATTTGGGAGCTTGTTGAGTGAAAGAATTCAGTAAAGAGAGGAAGGAAGTGCTCTTTTTTCAGCCTCCAGCATTTGGTTCTTACTTCAGTCAGGGGAAGAAACTGGTGAGTAATTTGTAAGTTATCCACATGGCAACGCATCTCAGCCAAATGGAATGTATATCCTGTAACAACATTGGCACCAAAGTCAGAAGAGGGATGAGGTCCTGAAAGCAGATTTTAAGGAGTTAGGAAATTAATTGAAAAACAGGACCTCAAAAGCAGTAATCTCAGGATTACTCCTGTGCCACATTTGAGTGAACAAAGGAATAGGAGAACTGGTTGATTGAACATGTGGCTGGAGAATTGGTGTAGGAGGAAGGGCATAGAATTTCTGAGGCATTGGGACTGGTTCTGGGGCAAATAGAACCTATACATGATGGATGGGTTGAACCTTAGCAGGACTGATATGAACACCCTTGTAGGGAGATTTTTTGATGCTGTTGGGGAGGGTATAAACTAGATTGGCCAGGGAGTGGAATCTGAGAGGGTGCTCAGATTGGCGAGAAGCAGAACTGGTAACAGGAAGTAAGAAAGTAGTAAGCAAAATTGGAAGGCAGGCAAAACAGAAGCAAGCATTAAGTAAGATCAGAACATAGAATAATGTTAAGAAAACCAAAGTTAAGGGCCCTCTATCTGAGCGCACACAGCAATCGCAACAAAGTTGATGACTTAAAAGCACAAATAGGGGAACATATGTGTGATTTAATTGCCAATACAGAGATATGGCTATAAGGTGACCGAGACCAGGAACTGAATATTCAAGGATATTTGTAATTTAGGAAGGATAGAAAGAAAGGAAAAAGGGATGGGGTAGAGCTGGTAACAAGGGACGTTCTCACATTAATGAGGAAAGATCTTAGATCAAAGGATCAAGATAAAATCAGATTAGAATTTGTTTGGGTGGAGCTAATAAACAGCAAGGGGCAGCAAATGTTGGGGGGAGTTGTTTATAGGCCACTGAACTGTAGTGGTTATGTTGACACAGTATAAATTACAGAATTGGAGTTGCATATAACATGGATAATGCAGTAATAATGGATTACTTCAATTTACATATAGATTGGGTAAACCTAATTAGCACTAATAAATTCCAGAGTGTGTTGAGATGGGTTTCTCGAGCAGTATGTTGAAGAAATAACTTAGGATCGGACTATTTTAGATTTAGTCTTACATATTAAGAAAGAGCTAATTAATAACCTTGCTGTAAAGGAGCCTGTAGGAAACAGTGATCATAATATGATGGAATTTTAGATTAAGTTTGAAAGTGATAGGGTTCATTCTGAAGCAAGGATCTTAGATCTAAACAAAGGAAACAATGAAGGTATGAAGTTTGCTATGTGGACAAATACATTTGAACATTTGTCAGTAAACAGATAATGGCATAGATTTAAAGAAGTAAGACATGGTCTACAATGAATATACATTCCTTAATGATGAAACAAATGTGGCTAACAAAAGAAGTTAAAGATTGCATTGGATCAAAGGAAGTGGTTTAAAAAGTTGCCAGAAAAAGAGGTGAGCTTGAGGTTTGGGAAAATATAGAATCTAGCAAAGGAGTATCAAGAAACTGGTAAAGCAAGGGGAAAGAGATTATGAATGCAAGTTAGCCACAAGCATGCTGGTGGAGTGTAAAAGGTTCTTTAGGTATGTGAAAGGAAAACATTAGAAAGAACAACTATACGTGCATTACAGGCAAAGACAAGATAATTTATAATGAAAGTGGCGGAGAAACTATACAATTATATTGTGTCTGTCTTCACAGAGCAAGGTGCAGAAAATCTCCCAAAATATTAGTGAACCAAGGGGCTTGTGAAAGTGAGGAACTGAAATAGCTTTGTATTAATAAAGAGGTAGTACTCAAAAATTAATTGAAATGAAGATTGATAAATCTCTCAGAATATTGAAGGAGGTGACTTTGGATAATAAATGCATTGGCTCTTTCAAACTTATATAGATTCTGTAAATGTTCTTACTGACTGGAAAGTAGCAAATGTAACCCCATTATTGAAGACAGGGAAGAGGAAATGGAGAACTACGGACCTGTTGGTTTGAAGTCAGCAGTAAGGCAAATGTTAGAATCGGTTATAAAGGATGTGATAACTAGACACTTAAGAAATAATTATATGATTGGACACATTCAACAGGGGTTTAGAAAAGAGAACTTGTTTGACAAACTTGTTGTGGATTTTTGTGGCTATTACTTGTAGCAGGGATAAAGGAGAACCAGTGGATGTGATGCATTTGAATTTTCAGAAGGCTTTTTATAGGGTTCCACACAGGTTAGTAAACAAAATTAGAGTATAAGAGATTGGAGGTAATATATCTGTATGCATTGAGAATTGGTCTACGGACAAAAAACAGAGCAGGAATAAATAGATCATTCTCAGGCTGACAGGCTGTCATCCTGGGCTACTGCAAGAATCAGAGCTGAGGCCACAGTTATTCACAATCTATACGAATGATTTGGATGTGGGGATCAAATGTAATACTTCCAAATTTGCTGATGACACAAAACTAGATGAGAATGTAAGTTCTGAGGAGAGACCACATCTTCAAGTGGATTGCATAGGCTAAGTGAGTGGGCAAGAACATGCCAGATGAAATATAATGTGAATAAAGGTGAATTTATGCACCTTGGTAAAGAAAAGTCAGAAAGGTAGAGTATTTCTCAAATGGCAAGAGGTTGGGAAGTGTCAATGTCTAAATGGAGCAGGATGTCCTTGTTTATGGGTCACTAAAAACTTGCATTTAAATGAAGTAAACAATTAAGAAGGCCAATATTGCAAATGGATTTGACAACAGGAATGAAGGTATCTTGCTGCATCTGGTGCATTGTGCATTGTTTTGGTCTCCTTATCTAAGGAAGGATATATCGGCCATGGACAGAGTGCAACGAGGTTTACCTGACTAATCCTGGGACTGTCATATCAGGAGAGATTGAGGAAACTGAGCCTGTATTCGCTAGAATTTTGAAGATCATGAGGTGATCGCATTTAAACTTACAAAATCCTTATATGTTGCGCAGGTTATGTGGATTGGCAATGCTAGTTGGGGATGGGCAGGTGCATGCTGGAAGCTGGCTGACCTGCAAAAATGTTTGGAGACTGCCACAGGTGCAGCCGCATGTAGAAATAGCCTATTTGAAATGCCTGCCTCAATGCAATGAAAACATTAAGGTCCGCTAGCACTCACCACCCACATGCATGATTCTGGAGGTGTGGGGAGCCATAGGGAGTGGGAAGTAGAAGGGCATAGCTTGGCCCTGAATGTATGAGAGGTTGTGGGTGATTGGTAGATGACCATAGCTTGACATTGGGAAATAAAAGACTATAGTGTGTAAGTGGCTTGTCATGGGAGGCATGACGAAGACCTTTTGAACTCACCTTTGAAAAGGTCTCCTCATGCAGACTAGAAGTTCATGGCTCCTCTGAGAGGCTATGACCACAACTCTTTAAATACCTGGCCCGACTCCATGACACTTGTGGAGGATTAAAACATCTCTACAATGGAACCAGCCAGAGCAAGAGTGCCAATTATGGGCTTTTGATAGGAACCAGCCTGCACTCTTTAAAGGCACTCTCCAGTGGCTGATTAGAGGCTGGATACTTCAACACAATTCCACAAAGGCACCTCTCCACAGGAGTATTTTTCTATCCAGTGTCCAAGGGCAGAATGTTCCTGTCCTGCCAGCAGCAGTAAACATGGCTGGAGGGGGAGCTTAAGGCTAAACGATCAGCTTCCCAACATGAGAATGAACTTTGGGAATTATGTTCTCGGGACTTTAAAGGTGTGTTAAAGGTAGGTTGAGCTTCCTGAAGAACAATGTTATACTTGCTCATTAAAAGGCCAGCTCAGCAATTTAAGCTCCCCCTCCAAATTAAGTTCTCTTTAGTGAAAAATTAGTACGTTCCCTTTTACAACCATAGGTAAGTGATGTGCATTTGGCAAGCTTCACTTCTTCCATGACTTTAAGGTGAGTGTGTGCTGCTTTGGCCTTTTTGGGGACCTTTCACAATACTCGTAATGGGTGCTGGTAGGACAAGCTGTGGGAAAGATGGAGGGACATTATGGTGAGAGGTTCAACCAGAGGCTGGGATTGGGAGATGGGTTAAGGGTGAAGATGATGGCATGGAATGGCAGAATGGAGGCTGAACGTGGAAAGTAGGCCAAAGGTTGAAGAAGGTGGAGGCAACAAGGAAAGGCCTGCCTCAATGCAATGAAACATAAAGGTCCACAAAGGTGCAGCAATGTGGGATGGAGGGAAGGAACTTTTGTGTTGGGTCTGGTGGTCCAGTGGTTGGTTGAGGGAGGGTATTTATGGACAAGGATGGTGGAAGAGAGTTGGTCCCAGACAGCAAGGTCTGTGCTGTCGATGATGTGATCCTGCAGGTCGAACTGAGGGTACAGATCAGTGGAGGGAACAATCACTTCAATTCATTCAAAGTGAGAACTGCACTGTCTGGGTGATGCAGGCTCTAAGCAACCCTACTTTTCCTCTGGATCTCATCCAGATGATGAGAAGGAGGCCTTTTGCAGGTTGACACAGAGCTAGGAGGAACAATGGCCTGAGCTGCAACAGACGTTGGGCTTCAAAAAGTTTAGGATGCTGATGAAAACGACCCACTTGAATGGTAAGCATTGGTGTATCACAGGTGGGGAAGCTATCTGCAAATGAGAATATCCTGGTTGCACACATCCATCAGTTTCTCCACGATGATCTATGGCTGCAATGACTTGGAGCTCATCCCATGCTGGTGGCATGGAAGGTCACGACTGCCTTAATCTTCTTTGACAGTGGCTCCTTCCATAGCTCCAATGGAGACCTGTGTGACCTTTCCCAATCATCACTACACAAGTACATTCAGGAGGTGACAGATGCCCTGTCCAGCAGAGGGCACCAATTTGTCCAATTCCACCTGGATTCCAAAAGGCAGACTGCCAGAGTGTTGGGATTTCCAGAAATTACAGGTTGCCCACAAGTGCAGGGTGCAATTGACTGCACACCAAATGGTCTTGAGAGCTCCCTAATCAGTTGTGTTCATCAATAAAAAAGGACTCCACTCTCTGAATGTGCAGTTTATATGTGATTACAGATGTTTCCCAGTAGATCTCATGAAGCCTACATTCTGGCCCATTCCCAGGTGCCATTTTTTTTTAAGGAGTTCAAGGATTGCGGAGCTGGCTCGTTGGGGACAAAGGATATTTTTGTTTCATGATGCCAGTATGCCATCCACGAAGTGCTGCACAAAAGAGGTACATGCTGGACATGACTCCACAAGGTCCATGATTGAGCAGGCAATAGGTCTCCTGAATATAATTTTCAGATGTTCCAGCAGCTCAGAAAGGGCTTTCATGCTCAGCATAAAGTGTGTCTCAGATCATCGTTGTCTGCTGTGCCCTGCACAACATTGTGCTAAAAAGTGGGGATGTCTTGGCTGAAGAAAATATGGAGGACTGAGATGTCTCCTCCAACAAGGACGATGTTGAAAGGAATGGAGTTAATGAGGACCAAGATATTGATAAGCTACAAGCGGAGACCATAGCAGGTCAACAATGCAACAGACAGGCCTGTACCAATCCGATAACTACCAAATTACAGGCACTTTAAGCTGCCAACACAATTGTTAAACTTTTTGGTTTTCTATTTTCTGTGGGTTGAAGACTCCAAGATCTTTTTGATTACAGACAACATATTTGCTCTAATGTACCTTGATTTATGATAGCTGAATTAAATTGCACTCGTTACCATCTGTCCTGCTGGTAGTTTGATCCTTTGTACGCACCAAACTGTGCTAATGTGCAGAGCCTCATTAGGACTTTCACAATAGTACTTTCTCCCACACCCTTGTGTGCTTGTAAGTACAATTATGATTTTACCAATGGCTTCATAAAGTCCATGTGCATGACAACTTGGAAGCATTATCAAATCTAGTATCACAGGATGCACTTACAAACTCCTAAAGAGCAGGCAGGGTGGTGATGGTTCCTCGCAAACAGTTCTTTCAGCCACAACCAGATAGATAGGTCCATAGAAAGGAGTAGCACGCTAAAATGATTTGGCCCCTGAGAACATTCCTCTGTGCAGATTGATTGAGGAATGTTCTCTCCTGTCCCCCCACCCCCACCCACCCAATTGCCATGCTGAAGGTAAACCTCTTATCCTTATTATCATAATAATCATGCCTGCCAAATTTCACACTGTGTGTGCAATTGATAACTACAGGCTGGATGCATCATCATCATTACTTCTGCCTTCTAGTGACCGTCAGTACAGTAACTTTCCAATTCCTCCCAGGCTGTCTGAGGCCTGCTGCTCATGTGGAATGAGGACTTGAAAGTCTGGAATTCCACCTCCAAAATGGGAGAGCTCACACTTGCGGCCGTTCTTCTCCCACGGAAGGACAACAGGAGTTATTGTCATCCCAATGGTTGCATGAGTATTTCAGAAGCGTACATGCCTAAACAATCATTAAGCAATCATTAAGAAGAAAGATGTCACGTGACAGATACATGGCACAAAGGGACAGACACACATTAAGTACAGATGACCCATCTGCTGGAGAGTATTGAAGCTTAAGTTCCTATCTAACATTCCTGTGCACTCACAACTTAAACTGACTGATGCCTTTGAGTGTGTCCAAATGCTGAGAAAGTAAAAGATGCACTTACACAGGTAGAGAGCAGCAGATCATTTCTCCTTGTTTTGGGCATTTCTGTTCCAGGCTCCACAGGTGTTAACCTCTGCTGTGACTTCTGTCCCTCCACTGTGAGTAGATGGGAGAGCCTTCGCTGACATCTGGGGTTGCAGCACCTCCCGCCTTGCCTGGATGATCTAGAGGAGAGTTCCCAGAAGGCTTTACTGAAATGTTTTGTTTTCTGGGACATCAAGTTCCACTGAACTGAAATTCCTGGACTGCCATGAATGAGTGGCTGTCTAGGTGTCCTTTAAATATAGCACCCAAATGTTCAACCCCTTAAGATTACAGTAGCAACAGTGACTTCCTGCCTGCCCCTTCCATGAGATTCGGTGAACTCTGCATGGATGGATAGCACAAGATTGCATGAGGTCAGCCATCCTGCCGCCTAATGGGAATCACTCTCATTTCCATACCCACCACTGAACCTAGATTCCAGAACAGAAGACTTAACCAACTCTCTATGTACTTTTGTCTGTCAGTCAACATAAAGTATTTTTCTATACATTTTTCTCTCCAAGTCCATTTACAGTGCCACCTATTTTTTACTATCTCTTTGCTGTGAAGGTGATCAGGAACTGGTCCAGGAAGTGCTCTTTGATGCTGTAGTAACTGCTCCAATTGAAGCTTACTGGACAGCCATAGCCATGAACATTTCTGAGTAAGTGTTAAAGAAAGTTCTATCAATTGTAAAATATATTTTAAAATAACCTAATTACCAGAATTTGACACCATCTACATTTTATGTGAACTGACATTTTAAAAAGTCTGTTCATAAATTTATTAATTCAGTTGTGATTTCACTGATTGATTATTATTTAAAGTTGTTCGTATATTTGCTGGTCTGTGGATTTGTTTGTCAGTGTGCCTGCTATCCTTTAAATGTATCAAGTAATTAATGCTTGCTATTTTATTAATTATTACTTTATTGGAATCCCCATTTTTTAATTTGTTAGTTTACCTTCTGTTCCACTAAAGTATTTCTGCCTGCTATTTCATTAATTTATTAATTTGTTACTTTGCACAATTTTCCATTAATTTCTTTTTCAAGATATTATTTAGTGGGATGTGGGCGAGCATTTGTTGTCCATCCTTAATTGCCTTTGAGAAGGTGATGTGGAGCTGTTTTCTTGAACTGCTGCATCTGATATAGCTACGCCCATAGTGTACCGGCTGCTATATTTATCCGCTACTCCATTAATCTGTTGACTTGCTGATTGCTACTTTTTGATTTATCAGTGTGTCTAATATTCTGTAAGTCACTGATGCCTACTATGGTATTAGTACCTATTCAGTTACTTGAATCATCTTGAATAATAAACAGTGCAAATTATGTAGAAAAAATATTTAGCAGTGAAAAACAGTCATTGGATCCAGAAGGTTTTAATGATATTTTAGCAGTGTAGATCTCATGATATTATTAGACTTACTCTAAGTTAATAACTGTAACCTTTATCCCTTTATTACTTAGCAGATGCCCAGCATCATTTCTGGCTAACTCAGTCGGTAGAGCATGAGATTCTTAGGGCCCCTATTTTACGATTTTGATTTTAAGTGCTGGGCAGACTTTAATCTGGGAGCGTTTCAGATCCGACTTTTAGACCCATTCCCTGCACCTCCATAAGCACTCTGCCTGAAAAAGAATCAGCAATTCTGAATCATGCTGCACGCCTGTGGGCGGGGCTTATTGCACATGAAACCCTACTGCTCCGATCGGCACTTGCAACTGCACGTGCTCACCAAAAAAATTATAGAATGTTGCTGTCCTACCGCATCGCCCTGGGCCGGACAATGCCTCCACCTGGCCTCCACAGACATTGCCCCACAACCCCCCCCCCCACCACAACATTACTCACCCCTGTATTCCGCCACCGCCTCCACACCCAGACCGACCATGGGCCCCTCCCCCTCTTCCTCTTCACCAATCACAGGCAGGGTGGCAGCAGAACCTCCCCCTGCTTCCCCCTCATTGATCACAGGCAGAGTGACAGTGGACCCCCCCCTCTCTCCCCCCACTCATCTTGGGCAGAGTGGCAGTGGATCCCCCCTTAACTCTCACTGAAAACAGGCAGAGTGACAGTGCACCCCCCTTCCCCTCACTGATTAAAGGCAGAGTGGCAGCGGACCCAACTTCCCATTAATGATCTCTGGCAGAGTGGCAGCGGAACCCCCTCTTCCTCTCCCCCCTTCTCCCCTCCCACTGATTTCAAGCAGAGAGCCGGTGGATGCTCAGCACTTACCTCCTCACTAACTGGAATGCCCAAATCGGACTTTTGTGGAGTATGTCTGTTTCACGCCGATTCTGGATGGGCGAATGTAGTGGTAAAGGGGGAAGTGCTGGTAAGGTTGTGGGTGCTGCCCATTTAGTCAATTTAAATGCTTGTAAATGTACTCACCTCATGCCCGACTTTGCCAAATTTTCATACTCGAAAATGGGTACAATGTGATGGTAAAATCAAGTCCTTAATCCCAGGGGTTTGAGCTGCAACCCATTTTACTGGGCAGCGTGGTGCACAGTGGTTAGTGTTGCTGCCTCACAGTGCCAGAGACCAGGTTCAATTCCACCCTCAGGTCACTGTCTGTGTGGAGATCGCACGTTCTGCCTGTGTCTGTGTGGATTTATTTTGGGTGCTCCAGTTTCCTCCCACAGTCCAAAAATGTGCGGGTTTGGCTGATAGGCTATGCTAAATTGACTCTAGTGTCAGGGGGATTAGCAGAGTTAATATTTGGGGTTACAGGAATAAGGCCTAGGTGGGATTGTGGTCTGTGAAGACTCCATGGGCTGAATGGCCTTCTGCACTGTAGGGATTCTATGATTCAGATACACTGCTCTGTCAGATTTCTCTCACCTCATTATACTGATGTTATGTAGAGATTAATGCATTTTTCTCAACTTCATTTGGGATTTCTTTATTTGATCCTTATACAGAGGTAATGAAGATGGTATTGAAATGGCTTTCCTGGGCACTCGTGCAGGTCTGATGCGAAGTGGTTTCTTTGTAGGGAAGGAGAGACGCTCAAACAAGTAGGTGCAGATTATTAAAGTATGTATTTTCACCTTTCTATCCTCTCAAAAGTAAGAGAAATCGCAGATTTACTAATTCGTGATTTACTAAAAACTGAACAAAATGTATTTTGCAAGAATGTGGTAACTGATCAGTCAAGCTGTTCTACTGAGCATTATAGCAATTAATCAAGTATTCATAGCAGCTGTTGGTAATGCTGCCAACCTAACATTACATTGCAGGCGTTATTGGATTGGTTTTAACTGGAAAAGCTTTTCTGTATTTGTAATTTGTAGCAAAATAATAAACGAATATTTAAGGAATATGTTTATCTTTTTATCACCATTTCCAATGACAGGAAATAGTCTCTGTTAACATCGTTAAATACTGTATATGCTCATGTAAAAGCTGACATTTTTGAGCCCTAATTTTCAGGCAAAAAATTGGATGTCAATGTATACACGAGTAAAAATTTCAAGGGGTTGAAATCTATGCACATTCTTAGGTACGACAATATAGTTTGGTACTTCTGATTTACTATTGCTTCATGCCTAATGGGTGCCATTTTGGAGCAGAGTGTTCTGCTCCTGGACACACTTCCCTACCTAGAGCTTCTTTCATCACTCACTTTGTCCCTATTGCTGCCCCTCTCCTGACCATTGTTCATTGAGAGGGTACAGTAGAGAAATGATGAGCGAGAGAGTTGGAAAGGCGACAGTCAGCCTGATGGAGAGGTAGCATGTGGGAGAGCCAGTGAGAGGGAGAGAGTTGTTACGTGGGAGAGGCAGCCAGTGGGTGGTAAGTAGAAAGAGTACACATCAATGTTTACAACAAATCCTCCCTTTTCTAATAGAAATTCCTCCTGGTATCCCTTCATGATGTTCTTTCTTACTATTCCATTTCAATGCTACCTGAGGCCCAGGGACATGAAATGCTGTGCTACCCTGTGGTATCATGATGCTTTCTCTCTGTCCATGTCTCTGGGAGAATTGTTATATTGCTAGGTGTACTGGCAACCTAGTCCTGCAACCTACCACTTCTTTGACCAAATATCTGAGACTGCTGCTTTGGACATTCATGAGCTGTCATTGCAGAAGCAATCCCACTCCTCCTGAACACACAAAAGGTGAAGAAGATTTTACTTTTGAGTCCTTTATTCCGCTGAGTCACCAGCTAATGCTGGTTATGAACATAAGAACATAAGAAATAGGAGCAGGAGTAGGCCATCTAGCCCTTCGAGCCTGCCCCGCCATTCAATAAGATCATGGCTGATCTGTCGTGGCTCAGTTCCACATTCCCGCCCTCTCCCCATAACCCTTAATCCCCTCTCTTATCAAAAACCCATCAACTCGCGTCTTAAAAATATTTAGCGAGGTAGCCTCCACCACTTCAACAGGCAGAGAATTCCAGAGATTCACCACCCTTTGAGTGAAGAAGTTCCTCCTCAACTCCGTTCTAAACCGCCCCCCTTTATCTTGAGGCTGTGCCCCCTAGTCCTACTATCCTTTCTGAGCCTACTAGTTTAATCCAGAAACTGTAGTTCAGATCCTTTGAATATCATATGATACTGATTTAACTCAAGACAGCTCTGACTGTCCAACAGTAGGCTAAGAGAGTATTGCCACATTGGCAGCAATGGACAGTAGACCCACACACCCCTTCTTAGGAAACTTCCTTCTCATTATCACCTTGTAGGAGGGCTATAAATGAAGCCCAGTGATGTTACAAGACGGTGCTTGGACTGTCATACTGGTCATGGAAAGCAAATTGATTAATTCAGAAGCAAAGTACTGCAGAAAGAAGGCAGCATTTGCGGTGAGAAAGCAACACTTAGTGGGCAGAATTTTCTGAGAGATGGGCTGGGAGTCCAAGAGAGGGTGGGAGGGAACAATATCCAGGATAGAAAATGCCACGGGAAGGCCAGTGAAACCTGATGGTCTTCTAGGCAACTCAGGTGGGTGGGGACTGCTGCCTGGGCACTCTGTCACCCATGTGGCAATGGCACCCATGGCAGCAATGTTGCCAATTCTTAACTTCTTTCCAATCCCAGTCACTGAGTCCTGCCTTCCTGACTCCAATATTCCTCAACTCTATTTGCCCTTCTTTAGAGTCATCCAGCCAATGAGGCACTTTCTCCTTTCAGCTGTGGCCACAACAACAGCAACTGCTAGCAATGGCATTGATGAGGTGCCAGCTTTCTTGTTAGGTTGGCAGATCTTGGGGGTAGGCCACTGTCCATAATTGGACCAAGGTCCCATTGTGGCCACTTAATCGGCTTCTGCAAGCAAAATGACTCCCAAGTCTCGCCCCACCAGCTGCAACAAGGTCGTCTCTAACTTTTAGATCTGGCAGCAATTCTTCTGCCATCTGTGTAAAAGTCAACCCAACATTTCAGGTTGATGACCTATTGTTGGGATTCATTCATTCATTCATTTGTGGCTATCGCGCTAAACCCAAACCCTAATTTTTTTGGTGCATTTAGTGCCTATATGCCTGCATCTGTACTCAAAGTTGCAATGTTTGTATTCAGAGAATACTCTGTCTCTGAAGTCCAATTTGTATTTATTTGAGTATTTGTTGAGTTTATTAATACTCAGTGGTTTGCTTCCCATAAAGCTAAACTGAATGTATTGAAGGTGGAATGATTAGTTGCATTTCTTGATTTAATCCTTGGCTCCAGAGTTCCTCCCAGTTCCTCCCAGTTACTGCTGGAATGCTTTTGAGGTCAAAGTGAGGTGTTCATTTAATTACTGGCTGATGTATTTAATTATTGTTTGAGGTTCTGCTTGCCCCAATTTGTCATGCATAAGTGCAGCAACCACTTCAATGGTTATACATCTTTTATCGAAAAGATGAATATTTCCTACACACAAGTACAGGTGCTACCTGTGGGTTTGTGGTACATTTATATTCTGTGCATTTAACTGCCCTGCTGTAGGTAATTGCATCATATTGGTTCTCAACTATAGAATATAATTGGATTTTACTCCATACATTCCCAGGTTAATTACCTGCAGCTCATTTCCAGCCACTATAAGGTTCTCCCACAGCTAGTCCAAGCCAGGGATTTCTTCATGGTCACTAACAGTGGTTCACACTATATGGGTTAAAATAACAGTCAAAGACTTTTGCCTCTGGTGCTGCATCTAAGTGTCTGCAATATGTGCAACTACATTTATTCATGCCAATGATTCTGCTTAAATATCACATTATATCTGGACTTTATATGTTAAATGTAAAACAAGTTTAATGCTATGAATTGGCAAGACTAGTTCCAACCCTTATCACTGAGAAGGCTGTGAATCTGTTGAATTCTCTGTCCAAGAGAGCTATAGATGCTTAAGTCATTGGATATATTCAAGGCTGAGATCAATGTATTTTCAAACTCAAGGGACGGCGGTGGGGGGGGAGTGGTCGGGAAAGTAGGGTTGTGGCCAAAGATCAGCCATGATCTTATCGAATGCGGAATAAGCTTGAGGTGTCACATGACCTACTTTGGTTCCTATTTCTTATGTTCTTAGTAACAGTAAATTTCTGGAGAATGGATAGGAAAGGCTCCAGAATCAAATGAGTGCAAAAATCTCAGCATTGTTTCCTGCTTGTGATGTTGAAAATGGATATGTTACCCCAAAAAGAGGAATTTATGAACACCGCAAGAAAGTTTTTTTTGCGTTCAACTGATGTACACAATGTTCTAGGTAATAGACATACAGGAAAATAAACAATAGCCCCATTACACTCAATCCTTTTGATCCTGGCTCCTCAACTTCTGAAGGAAGGCTGAGGATCCTTTTGGGTTCTTTGCATGAGCACTGCTCTTGTTGATTCATTATGGCGTGACAACTGTTATTGTGAAAAAGAAAATTTCTACAAACTTCCAAATCTATTTATTTTCTAGGTGTGTAACTAGCCAACTGAGCTCATTGTCTTGGTTCCTTATCTTCAGAAACTGTCTTGGCTCTCTCATTTCACAACATGGCGACAAAAATAGTCAACAGGCGTGAATTACACATCCTGCACTTCAATAAAAACTAAACAGCGCAGTCAGCTAAATTATACCCTGACACATTAAACCCTAAATCATCCTGGGAATGAACCATTCTAACCCTTTCATTATTTCTAGCTACAGTATAAACCCACAAGCCATTTATAAGTAAAAGGAAAGCAAAAACCTGAATAACATGAAATTAATCCAAATTCTAACTCTGCATATATGTGCATGCATGATTAGGTTAACTTAAAATATTAAATATTCTGAAACTCCACTCCCATTACGTATTTATGTAATTGCAATGGCTCCACCTGCAGGGAAAATGATAGAAACTCAGACATAATAAAATCTCCCAAAATATTTGGGTGGGCGTTGAATTTTTCTCGAAGAATCAAGCAGGCTGTGTTTCAGCCTAACCAGGGATGTAAAAATATACATCGATATACATGTCTTGTGACTGCAATATGACAAGGAACCTATTTCTGAAAATCTAGAAATTTGACTGTCAAGATTTTGTGTAGAAATCACGAGCCATTGTCTAAGAAGTACACAGATAGAGGAATCTTTGTCACACCATTTCACACTATTTCACTTGCACATATTTCCTCATCCTGCCTGCTTGTTAACCAGAAATTGGAATATGTTCCCCCTCTTCCCCTCCCACCTGGCACTCACACACACACACACGCACACACACACAACAGATTATTCAACAAATAGGATATTCTCCTTGCACAAGATGACTACATTTCCATATATAAATAGATCTTTTTCCTCTCTATTTTAATATAAATTTCATATGCAAGGACTGAAAACAATGGTTTTATCTTCCAAATATTTAACTGGAGGAAATTTCAGCTCATCCAGTGCTGAATGAAGGATAAAACGTAAGTGGAGAAGTCAAGAGAAGTGATGGTGGAATGGAGCTGGGTGTTATTAGCAAACTTGTGAAAACTAACTCTGTGCCTGCAGATGATGTCATCAAGAGACAGCATGTGGAAGAGAAATAGGAGGGGGCAAGGAAAGATCCTTGGGGGTTACATGAGATAATAGTACAACAGCAGGAAGAGAAGCTATTGTAAATGGTTTGCTGGCTGTGATTAGATAAGAATAGAACCAAATGAAGCAGTTCAACCCATCTAAACAACAATGGAAAGGTGTTAAAGGAGGATGGTTTGGTCAATTGTGTCAAAGGCTCCACACTGGTACAAAAGGAAGGGAAATTTTCTTTATCACAATCACATAAGATGTCATTCATGACTCTGATAGTGGCCATTTTAGTAATGTGGCAGGGCGGAAACTTGATTGAACAGATTCAAACATAGAATTCTGGCAAAAATGGGAATAAATTTCAGAAGTAAAAACACTTTCAAGGATTTTGAAAGGGAAAGGGAGGTTGGAAATGGAATGGTGGTCTGCAAGGATGGGTCAAACGCTGGGGCCAGGTGGGGAAGTTGTGCGATCAACAGCTTAGAGTTTAGTGGGAACAGAATGTGGGTGTCATGTGCTAGATGAATTCAGACGTAGATGAGAGGAGATGGGAGAAACTAGGAAAAGATACTATTCAGAGCTGGGTTAGAGGGGAGCAGTAAAAGATTTTTGACCTGGTGGGCAAGTGGAAGAGGGGGAACTTGGCAGAGGCAGCTAATTGTCTCAAATAAATCCACAAGCTCATTGAACTTGTTGGAAGTGAGACTGGGTTTGTGGGGGGTGGGAGGAGGAGGGGGGATGTTGGGTAGGGTTTAAGAAAATAATTTACTGCACAGCAAATAAGCCAGGGAACATCTTTGTGTTTCAGGATCATCCTAGGATAGTGAGAAGTTTTAGCAGTTGAGAACGAGACCTGATCATGTTTTCAGTGGTCCAACCAGATTGGCGGTGGATGTCTCAACCAGTTGTCAACTATACCCTTTCAAATATGCCTCTCTTGAACTTAAAGGAATAGGCAGGGTGAGAGACACTAATGGTATTATTGGGAACTAAGACATCAAAGGTTGTGGTGAAGTTGAGTAAATAAATAGCTGCAGAAAACTTCTGATGAACGAAGGGCTTGAGGCCAGATGGTTAAGATGTTGAAAGTCCAGTTGTAAGTGAATTTGGGGATAGTTTTATTTAGGGACAGGTACAAAAGGAGGTAGTGTTAGATTGTGGAAGAGGGATGCTGGAGAATGACACAAGGCGGTGATTAGTGATGGCCTTAACAGTGACTAATACTATGGAGGTAGCAAGACCACATGAAATGTCTCAAAATTAATTTATGGGATGTGGGTGTCACTGGTTAGGTCAGCATTTACTGCCCATATCTAGTTGCCCTTCAGAAGATGGTGGTGATGATGGCCTTCTTGAACTGCTGCAGTTCATGAGGTACAGGTAACACTCACAGTGCAATTAGGGGGGGGCATGTCATGATATTGGCCCTGAGACAGTGAAGAAAGGGTGATATATTCCTACAACAGGATAATTTATTTATTTATTATTTATCACTCACAAGTAAGGTTTACATTACACTGCAATGAAGTTGCTGTGAAATTCCCCTAGTCGCTACACTCCGGTGCCTGTTTGGGTCAAAGCACCGAACTAGCATGACTTTCAGACTGTGGGAGAAAACCCAAACATCCGGAGAAACCCATACAGACATGGGGAGAACGTACAAACTCCACACAGACAGTGACCCTGGCGGGGAATCAAACCCAGGTTCGTGGCACTGTGAGGCAGCTGTACTAACCACTGTGCCACCGTGCCGCCCTGACTTGAATACTGACTTGGAGGGGAACTTAAGATGGTGGTTTTCCCACATATCTGCTGCCCTTATCCTCCTTGATGGTAATGGTCGTGGATTTGGAAGGTACAGCTGAAGGAAACTTTGTGAGTTCCTGCAGTGCATCTTGTAGATGGTACACTCAAATGCCATTGTTTATCAGTGGTGGAGGCATTGTATGTTTACAGAAGAGGTACCAATCAAGTGGACTTGCTTTGTCGTGGATGGTGTCAAACTTCTTGAGCATTGTTAGGACCGTACTTATCCAGCAAATGAAGAATATTCCAATACATTCCTGATTTGTGCCCTGTAGATGGTGCACAGTCTTTGGGGAATCAAGAGGTGACTTACTCACTTCACGATTCCTAGCCTTTGATCTGCTCTGGTAGCCACACTATGCATTTGGCTAGTATAATACAGTTCGGTTTCTGGCCAGTGGTATTCCCCATGATGCTGATGGTGAAGATTCAATGATGATAATGCTATTGAATGTCAAGAAGTGGTGGTTAGCTTCTTTCTTGTTGGAGATGGTCATTGCTGCGCAAATGCCAGAATCATCCCAAGCCTGAATATTGTCCAGGTCTTGCTGCATTCGCATATGGACTGTTTTCGTATCTGAGGAGTTGCAAATGATGCTGAACATTGTGCAGTCATCAGCGAACATCCCCACTTCTGACCTTATGAAGGAGGGAAGGCCATTGATGAAGCAGCTGAGGTTGGTTGGGCCTAGACCACTACCTTGGAGGTCAAGGAAGTGACTGTATATGTGAATTGGGGATACAGCATTTTTCATGATCATCAGCTGTTGCAAAACACTTTACAGCCAATGAAGTACTTTTTGAAATATGGTTATAGTAATGTAGGAAACAGTGTAGGTAACATGCACACAGCACCTCCCACAAAGAGCATTATGATAATCACTGAGTAATGTGATGTTGATTGAGGGATAATTATACACCAGAACACTGGAAATTACTCTCTTTACTGCTCTTTGAAATAGTACAACGAGATTTTTACATCCACCTGAGTATGGGGTTCAATTTAACATCTGTTCCAACAATTGGCACCTCAGAGTGCAGTGCTTCATCAGAACTGCACTGGAATGTCAATCATGATTTTTTATGTTCAAGGCCTGGAGGGAACTTGAACTACCTGCCTCAGAGATGAAAGCACTACATGCACTGAGCCAGGGTACAAAAGCTGCTATTGGGTTTGTCATTTAGACATTTATACGATTTGAATTGCCAATTGTGGCAGCAGTGTGCAGTTTTGGGCCTGCCAAAGAAACTTGGCAGAAGACAGAATCATAATCCAAAGAGGGGAACATAGGTTACATTTCTTTTTTTAACTTTGAAGAGATACAGCAGTAGGAAAAGAATCTCCAGTGCTCAGGTCTTCCTTTTCCTTCCTATGACAATGATGAACTGCATCCTATCTCATACCTTATCCTATGCCAAAGGCTGTTTCCTTTGTCTCCTGCTGTTAAAATTCCTCTCTTACACATTAACAAATTAGATATTCCTATCAGCTGTGAATGTGAGTACATCCTTAAACATTAATGATCCTCAGGCCCTGCAGTCAAGGCCTGAATTAAAATTTGGGCTGTTGTCTAGATAATCTTTGACCATTTTTGTTGTTTTACAGGAAGTTCCTCACAACTCAGGATAAACATAGCATTTTCACAATGGACAATTTCCCACTTTGGTATCGACGGGCAGCTGAGCACCCAGCTGGACATTTTGTTTACTACATAGCATTTCAGGAAGACATGGGTTAGTGTTCTTCTTTAGCATTGTTGCTCAAGTGCTGCTCTGTATGTAGTTACATCTCATAGGTGGTTCGTATATGTGTCTTCTCATAGCAGTGTCTATTACTTGATTTATGTGCCCCTCTGTACGTTTGTACATTTAGCTGCATGCAAGTGTTAGGGCCAAATTTAATATCCTTCCCTGAAGTTGGGAGCCCACTCCTCTGTTGGAAAAAATGTTTAATTGGCTTGTTGAAGTAATTAAAAGGTCCAATACATCCGAAATGTGTATGATCTTCAACCATTTGCTGTCCCTGCAGGGCTGAGCGGGCAGGTAAATTGTGCCAGGTGAGTATGGGCAACAGTGTATTTAAAAAGCTCAAGAGTGTGTCTTAATATGAGAGAGGTTGGAGGCATGGCAGTTAATACTGCAGCAACTGCCCTGATGGATAGAACCATTAAACCATGAGCTACAACATAGAAAGAAGCTATTCAGCTCCCGTGATTTTGTACTCTCACTTGTCCCGAAACCATAAAATCCCACCTGAGGTCAATACTCCACCCCTCGCCCACTCCGACTTGCATTGTGGGCAGGACGTTAAGATTCCAGCCAATGTGTATTTACCGGCCAGAAAAAGAGAAAGAAAGCTAGCTGCTCATTTTAATCCCACTTTCCATTACCTGGAAATAGGCAACAGATATTATGGACAAAGGACAGTTACTTAGCTTTGACCAAGATAGAAGCTGGGCATTCCACAATGATTTAGGAGGAAGTACTCAGTATAATAAACGAAATAGTCAATGTTACCAAACAGTTATAGCTAATACTAAGAAAGAATGTAACATAATACAAGAATATATTAGAAATAAAGCAGTTTGAAAATTCAAGTGGCAAATTAACATGGATTGAATAACAAAGGTTTAGAGGGATACAGGTGTGCAAATGATTAAAAACAGCACCACAGGTCAGTAAAGCAACTAAAAATATTAATGAGGACCTCGGCTTTATTTCTAGGATTATAGAATTAAAATTTTGGAAGCGTAATAAACTTATATAAGACCTTGGTGAGAGCAAGAATAGTGGGGAAAAACAAAATGTTCGCATAGCACCATCTTGAAGTGGCACTACGCAAACTACACCAATTCCCCAGGGGATGGCAGTGGCATGGTGCATAGTCTGGTCTCCAAATTATAAAAAGAATATTGAAGCTTTGGAGAAAATGCAAAAATAGATTTTCAAGGATGATACCAGAGCTGAGGGATTGCAGCTCTAGGGAAATATTGCATAAGTGGGGCTTTTTTCTTTAGAAAAGAGAAAACCTGTATGTGATCTCATAGAGGTCTTTGTGGAGAGAATAATTCCACTTGTAGGAGAATCTAAAGCTACATTAAGTTATGTTTATATTGTACCTTTAAAATAATAAAACATGTGCTTCAAAATGACATGCAAGCTGTGATCCTCACCATCAGAACAACCATGGACCCAATACAAGTGCAAACTGGGATCAAACAGGGCTGCATCATTGCACCAACGCTTTTCTCCAACTTTCTCCAGTAGGTAGGTAGGTACCTACTGGAGAGGAGCTAAACTACTGGACAAGTGGCAAACGATTCAACCTCTGACACCTCCAGGCCAGAATCAAGGCCACCCTAATTTCCTGATGTGGAGGTGCCAGCATTGAACTGAGGTAGGCACAGTAAGAAGTCTCAGAATACCAGGTTAAAGTCCAACAGCTTTATTTGAAAGCATGAACTTTCGGAACACTGCCCCATCATCTGATAATTTCTGTCATCGAGCTGTAGTACGCAGATGATGCTTGTGTGTGCACACACTCAGAGGCTGAACTACAAACCATCACTGATGCATTCACCAAGACATATGAAAGAATGGACCTCAGACTAAGCATCTGGAAAGCATAGGTTCTCTACCAGCCCACTTTTGTCACATAAAATTGCCCTCCAACCGGCAGGATCCATGGTGAGTCTCTGGACAACGTTGATCATTTCCCACACCTTGGGAGCCTTTGCTCAGCGTGGGCAGACATTGACAATGAAATCTGACATCAACTTCAATGCACCAGTGCAATTTTTGGATGCCTGAGGACAGAATGTTCAAAGACTGAGACCACAAATCCAGCACTAAACTCATGGCACGGTAGCACAGTAGTTAGCGCTGCTGCTTCACAGCTCCAGGGACCTGGGTCCGATTCCTGGCTCAGGTCACTGTCTGTGTGGAGTCTACATATTCTCCTTGTGTCTGCATGGGTTTCCTCCGGGTGCTCCGGTTTCCTCCCACGGTCCAAAAATGTGTGGGTTAGGTTGATTGGCCATGCTAAAATTGCCCCTTAGTGCCCAGAGATGTGTAGGTTAGAGGGATTAGCGGGTAAAATATGTAGGGATATGGGAGTAGGGCCAGGGTGGGACTGTGGTTGGTGCAGACTCGATGGGCCAAAGGGCCTCTATCTGCACTGTAGGGTTCTATGATTCTATGATTCATGGTCTACAGAGCAACCATAGTCCCTGCTCTCTGGCATGCATCAGAAACATAGACCATGTACAGTAGCCATCTCAAATCCCTGGAGAGATATCACCAATGTTGTCTGTACAAAATCCTGCAAATCCATGCAAAGGATAGGCATACCAACATAAGCATTCTCTCCCAGGCCAATATCCCCAGGTTTGAGGCAAAAACAGAACATGCTGGAAAATTTCAGCACTTAAAATCTCAGTAATTTGCCACTTAAGCTCCAGCTTTGATGAAGGGTCATCTAGACACGAAACACTGGCTCTTTTCTCTTCCCATAGATGCTGTTAGACCTGTTGAGATCTTTCAGCACTTTCAGTTTTTGTTTCAGATTCCAGCATCTGTGGTATTTTGCTTTTATCCCCAGTATTGAGGCACTGGTCAGGTGTGAACAGCTGCAATTCGTGGTCCACATTGTCTGCATTCCCAGCACAAGATTCCTGAAACATATGTTCTATTCTGAATTCTGCAATGGCAAGCAATCACTGGGAAGGTAGAGGGAATGCTACAAGGACACTGAGAGAGCCTCGCCTAAGTAAATGATGAAACAGCCTCATCAACACATGGAAATCACTCAAGTTAGAATGTGCAAACTGGAGAAGCAGCACCCACGAAGGCTCCAATCACCTCAAGCATCACCTGGTGGAACATGTGGAGGCCAAACGTAAATAGTGGAAAGTGAATGCAGAATACAGAGCATACCATTCACCCAGCTCATCAAACACCACCTGCCAAACCTGTGGCAGAGTCTGCGGCTCCAGGGTTGGACTATTCAACCACAGCAGAATCCACCTTCCTGGAATGGAATCAAGTCATCCTCGACCCTGAGGGACTGCCAAAGAAGAAGAAATAAAACAAAATATGATACATGACCAAACTTGGTGAATAATTAGGCTTTAAGGACTTTTTTAATGAAAAGCAAGGCACAGAGGTGGAACCATAAGGAGGGAAATTAAAATTGAAAGCATGGCCACCAATGTTGGAGCAATTGAAATTGACGATATTCCAGGGTTTAGAATTAAATGATCATAGATATTTTGGGAGGGTTGTGGGGCTGAGGGTGGTTACCCAGATAGGGAGGAGTAATGCCATGGAGGGATTTGAAAACATAAATGAGAAACTGAAAACCAAGTTGTTGCTTAACAGGGAACCATTGTAGATCAACAAGCACAGAGGTGTTGTGTGAGCAATATTTGTTCTGCATCAGGACATAGGCAACAAGAATTTTGGATGACCTCAAGCTTGTGGAGGGTAGAATGTGGGAGACCAGCAATAAATGAGTCCTTCAGTTACAAATCTATTGAGACAGAAGTGAAGTCTCCCAGCCAGAATATAGGAGGAAGTAGGTGTTCTTGGTGATGATGCAAATTTGTTGTCGGAAACTCATCTTAGGATCAAATATGACACCAATATTGTGAACAGACTGATTTAATCTTTAACTATTGCCAGAATGAGGGATGGAGTGGTAGCTCGAAGTTTGGAGTGGGATCAAAAACAATACCTTTGATCTGCTCAATATTTAGTTGAAGGATTTTCTGCTCGTCCATTACTGCTATCGGATAAGCCACTTGATAACTTAGCAACAGTAAAGGAGTCAAGAGAGTTAGTGATGAGGGAAAGCTCAGTATCATCAGTGTATGTGTGAAAACAACATTTTCTAATTAATGCAATGGACAAATGAGGGTAAATTTCTTTACTCAGAGTAGATAAAATATAGAATTTAATACCACAACAAGTGCTAGAGGTGAATAGCTCAGGGGTTTTTGTGATTGCACAGCTAATAGTAAATGTTGAACTGCTCAAATCCCAGAAGAAAAACTTGAAACAATTGCCAATATGTTTTTTTTCTGCAATTTGTATAATACGAGGAGATGTTCTGAAATTCAGCAATGATGTCCTGACTATATGTGGTGATCTTATAGTAAAATAAGTTTTTGTTAAGAAATAAAAAAAAGAATTGCACTTACACATCAATGGCTTCACACAATATTTTAAAACAGTTTCAAACAATCTTGATTTAATTACTTTCAAAGCTAAACTTTTCCTTTATCTGTTCAGCAACCTTTTAAAGGATTTTAAAGGCTGTAAAGTCCAGTAATTTAACCACAGAAGGCCTTTAATTTCTCTTGGAGCATCCACTGAGGTTAACTGCAACTGATTCTTCAGGTCTGGATTTGTTCACACTGCCTACTGAGAGTTGACCAGTTATTCCTGCTGGCTGCTGAGATATAAAACAGTAACTACCCATAGGTTTCAGTTCTCCTTAAATATGCTATTTGCCTTTGATTTTTCCATTGTCCCACCCAGAATCTTCATAGAACCTCTATAGTGCAGAAGGAGGCTATTCAGCCCATCAAGCTCACACCAACAATAAGCCACCAAGGCTCTATCCCTATGACTCCACGTATTAACCCTGGTAATCCCTGGACACTAAGGGGCAATTCAGCATGCATCTTTGGAGCGTGGGAGGAAACCGGAGCACCCAAAGGAAACCCGTGCAGACAAGGGGAGAATGTGCAAACTCGGCACAGACAGTAACCCGAGACAGGAATTTAACTTGGGTCCTGAGGGGCAGCAGTGCTCACCGATGTGCCATCGTGCACTCTCCTAGAATTGATTAAGTTAATTTCTTCACTTCACCTCTAAGGTTAACTTTACCTCTAAGAAAGGAAATGTAAACTTATCTTGTCCTTGTTTCACCTACCGACACTCTTCTTCTACAACCTGTATATAATCTCCTTTGAACCACAACCCATTCAAAACTACTCCTGTTATTGTCTTATGTAAACATCTGTTCGAAGTTTCTCTAGGCTCGTTACCATATCAAACCCACTTCTTCTTCCTTTGATTACCACAGTCATCCTGTTTCTTGCTTCAATTACCACACGCACATCCCAACCAGTTTAAAAAATTACAAGAATATTGCCAACAGGAAACTATTGCAATTCCTTGGTTTTCTTAACACTTTCAAAAGGAAACTAAGAATGGAATCTTGCATTTGAGTGCTGGCTGGAATGATAAAACAGGCATGTAGCTCTCCAGCTGCACAGCTGAGTCTTCTCTCCAGATTCCCTGGTACTCTGTGCATCTCCAAGCAATGAGGTAATATCTCCAGAAGCAAACCACTCCCACAAAGATGGGCCAGGTTGGCACAGCCAGAAACAGTGCTAGAATGTTCCTCTCTCTGAGGGCTATGCTTACCTTTAAATTCCCAATGGGCTCCCTTTGACTGCTTGCCGTTTCGCAACAGCTGGTTGGGAGTTCCTTACCTGGGGGGAATATACGGTGGTGAAAAGCCCTTTAAATATATTTAAATTTAGTTAAATGGATTTAAAAGGGCAGGAACCATCTTATATCATCAGCAAGGGATAAGGAAAATTGGAAAATGAGATCTTGAAGGTGAGAATCCCGTTTTCCAATTCATGCAAGATTTTGCATCCCTGAGTAAGTGCATGAGAGAAAAGTGAATAGAAAGCTATCCTGTAACCTCCCGATGAGATACTTAGAGTGTAGGAGACTCTTATAAACACTAGCATAGACTTGTGGGGGCGTCATGGTGGCACAGTGGTTAGCACAGCTCCAAGGACCTGGGTTCGATGATCGGCTTGGGCCATTGGCTGTGCGGAGTCTGCTCGTTCTCTTTGTGTCTGCATGGGTTTCCTCCGAGTGCTCTGATTCGCTCCCACAGTCCAAAAGACGTGGGGGTTAGGTGCATTGGCCATGCTAAATTCTCCCTCAGTGTACCCGAGCAGGCACCAGAATGTAATATAATGCACTGTTAATATAAACCTACTTGTGACACTAAAAATATAAACTAAACTTGAGCTGAATGACCTGTTCCTGATCAGCAAATTCAATGTTATTGTATGTATCATTTAACATTCATATTTCTAGTTAGTATTTTGTTTCATAATGTGTGTTCTTTCAGGAAAGAAGGTTAGAAGTAAAACTGTAACAGCAAGTACAGCAGTAAGCGTTACTGTGAGCAAAAAGATGGCCATCGCAGCAGGTAGGAAATCTTGGACTAAAGCTGTAATTAAATTTGACTTTACAATGTAAAGCTTTCTCGGTTTTATTCTTGTACGAAACACAAAACTTACTCAGACTCATCTCTCAATAATATATAGCCTGTCGTTGATATGTGCAAGAGGAACCATCATAACTAATACAATAATTATAAAAGTGGGACCTCCTGAAATTGTTTCAGTCTCTTGCATCTAAATTTCACCAATTTGGATGCATGAATTAATAAGACAGCACTTTGCTTTAACAGAACACCGAATATTTCTAGGTGAAGATGCTTTTCTCAGCTTGTAGTGTCATTTGGAGCTTGCAGTGTTTTTTGGCATTTGTGATCCTATCTGGACTAATCTAAAAAAAGTATGAATTTATGAAATTAATAAATTGACCAGTTGGGTGTGTTTACTGCAAAATTTAGGGGTGAGTCTGCTGATTTGCCCACATTGTGCAATAGTTACATATTCGGAAAGTTAACCAGTCAGATTTTTTTAGTAGGAGTAATATCCAACTGATTTGTCTCAGTGAATTCTGGGTGATGTAATTCTTTATTATACACTGGACACCATAGATTTCTTACAGTGCAGAAGGAGGCCATTCAGCCCATCAACCCTCACTGACTTTCTGAAAGAGCATCTCATCCAGATGCACACCTCTGCACTACCCCCGCAACCCATGGCCAATCCACCTAAACTACACATCTTTGGACTACTGGATTTGGTTTTGCTCAATTTATGCCCAATTTTTCACACCAAACACAGCACCAAAGTGTCTACATAGCTTTTCTACAAGAGAAAAACATACTTCTCGAAATAAACAAATTCATTTTTCATCATTTCCACTTTTCACACTACATCTCGGACATTGGGGAAATGAAGAGCAAAAAATAGCTCAGCCTGAACGGTGATGACATCTTATACGAGATTAAAGATCACCTGCAGATTGGCAATTTAAATTTAAAGTAAGTAGAGCAGTAAGGGACAACAATAGTTAATTCTGCCCAAGGGTTCAGAATAGCATCAGCTGACTATTAGCCTGTTTAATTCCTAAGAAAATGAGCAGAAGAACATGCATGCCAGCTGCAATTGCTGGAGCTGGAAACTGTGAAGGACAATTCAAGGAGAAGAATAAATGCTACAGATTCAGGTGGGTGGAATAACATTAACACAAGACAAACAGCAATGGCACAAAAGGAAGAAATGCAGTATCACTATGGTCTTGAATTGGCCCACAATGTGGGGTTCATTTAGTCATAACTTAGTGGAGAATAATTTTCTCTCCCAAATATAAGGGGACTGAGATTCTGCAACTTTTGGTACGGCCATTGTACCGCATACAGTACAGCTCCATGACAGGAAGATGGGAAGAAAATAATTCCCTAAAATCAAAATATTGCTGATGCTGGAAACCTGACATAAATCAGGAAGTGCTGAAAAAACTCAGCATCTGAGAGGCCAGGGACGGGAGGGGTGGGTGGGTGGGTGGGTGGTGGCGAGGAGCAAGGTCAGGCCGGAATGGATGATGGAGCGGGGAAGTGAGACTGAAAGAGAAGTGAGGCTGGACAGGAAGCAAGACTGGTGGGGTCCAACGGGAAGTGAAGCTGGGGAGGGGGTGGGAAAGACTAAGCAATGGCCGGGAAGCGATGTTAGGAGGAAAGAGGGAAGTGAGGCATTTGGCGGGAAGGACTGCAAAGGGGCAGGGTGGCTGTAGGGGGAAAAGAACAGTTTTAAATCTGTCAGCAAAGGAATGGTCAGCTAACTGGACATCAGGGAAATCTGAAGTGACTGAGGTATTGACGTCCTTCTAAATGAAAGTAGAGTCTCTACCTTAAGGCTGCAAAAGTTCAGAAACACTTTTGCACAGCAAATTACCTGGAATTCATTGCGTAAGAGGCGGTGGAAGCAGAGATGATCAATGACCTGAAAAGGAAGTTGTATGCACATTTGAAGGAAATAATTTTGCAGGGCTAGGAAGAAATATGGGGAAACAATACTGACCAATTGAAGAGCTAGCACATACTCAATGGACAAAATAGCCTCCCTCCCTGCTTAAATGACGATGGCCAGAATTTCACGATCAGCAAGTGGATGGATGTCCTCCCCAATCCAACATAAAATCAGGAATAATGATGTTGGGTAAGGTGCTTTCATTATTATGTTGAATTCCAATATTAAGAAGGCAGATGGACCTGAAAGTGAAAAATCCACCTTCTTTCCACAGCAGGCAAATTATCCAGACATTGAGGAAATTAAATGACCAATTCCCTGGTACTATATGCAGCCTGAGTGATTTAATGATCATGTAAGTTCCATGGGCAGATGGGAATTGCGGTAGGATGATCCACAGGGCTCTAAGGCTGTATAAAAGCCAGCATGAGATAGTCATTCGTACAAACTGCAAAGACCATTTGTTCCCAAGACAGTGGATTTATTCCCAAGGACGATCCCACAGTGGGATGAGCTGCTAAAGGAAATAGTCACAGCCTCATTACTTGAAATCTTCAAGACCCACCGTTAGATTATTTCCATTTCAAAGTTTGCATTATTAAGAATACTATTTCAGTAGATGATGCCTGGTTTAGCTAGCACTACCCACATAAATGTTAGTGGAAATGGATATCAGTATGTGATGCCAACACAACTAAACCAAAAGTACCAGATGAATACATTGAGGAATAGAAGGCTGCAGCTGAATCTGGAGGTGGTATCAGTCGAGTTTCTTGTAGATGAATTTCCTGTGAGCCAGCAAAGGGGTCCTCTATGAAAGACTCATTGGGCTGATTCTCTCTGTCACCTCCATTCAGGCTTGCTTTGTCAGTTGGAGAAGTCCCCTTTTGCCATCATGCATGAGGGAAGCCACCTGCTGATCACTGACAGCCTAGAGGAGGGTATGCAGAGAGTCATCATTAAACTATGGGTTTTCCATGCATGTTTCTCTGCCATTTCAGATGGTTAATCTCTAACCTCTGTCCTAAACCTCTAGTGGCTCGCAGGGAACCATGTGCAATGGGGCTGACAGGATCCAGGTGGCCTCTATGCATTCACTGCCTGCCCCTCAATACCCCCGACCTTTACCTCCAATGCATCCCCTCCTTTGAGCAGAATATCACCACTGGCATCCCTTTAAACCTCCCAATGGCAACTCCTTCAACTCATCTGTTCACCCTTATTGCCACCTCCAAGCCTGCTTTGAACCCTGCTAAAGCCATGATTCCTGTGTTCGGGACATAATTGGGCCAGTTAGTGCATGGTTGGTGTGGAAAAGTCAGGACTGGGGGCAGACATTATGCCAGCTTCTGTTTCCAACCATGTCATTGCTCACGTCCCAATAAATTCTGTCTGATAACTCTATGACCTCTGGCTTGTGAATCACTGGGTAGCACACCTCATTACCACAGATTCTATCCAGGTATAAAAAACAACAGCATACAACAGTCACATGACCATCATCATATGTAGCAAAGAAAGAAGATGACATTTAAGCAAGTTATGATTTTTTAAAACCTTCAGAAAGGGTTAAAAGATTTACTACATTATGCAGATTTTATGTGCATTAATTAGCACATTCAAAAGGACCTTCATTTCATTCTGAATAGATGTCAAATAATTCAGGGAGAAAATTGGATCATGTTGCACCCATTTTCTGGGCTGAAAATAGGTACAAAGAGGCAACCTAATTCCTATGCTTGAATATCGCCAGAAATGTATTCATCACCAAATTGGTTCCCGCAGTGCAGAAGATCCCTGTCAGTTTTCATGGCAGAAGGATGCCTGGCAGTTTTCTAAAACAGGCAACAGTCTCTCTGATACCAGTTTTAAGGCCTGGCCTGATCCTATGACTCATATCTGCCACATTCAGGCCTAATCAATGATTTTTCTAGGGACTGTTGGAAGTCAGCACCAAAATTGTAAGCTTAGTAAATATACGGTTAACTTAATGCAGAACAAGCCAACTCAACATTCAAACCCTGGCTTTTGCCAGTCACCACCCCTGCCTGACTGAAAACCCCGCCATCCCCCATCCAATTCACCTTTGCTGCAACCTCTGAGCAAAAATTAGTGCCCAAGCTCACCACTGTTAATAAAGAGATCGGTGGAACAATTCATTGTGATCCTGCCACTGGTCTCATTAGATAGTGGCCGGAATTTTACCAGCATGCCCTCCCCAGTGCCGGGGGCAGGCGAAGCTCAGAGAACAGTATTCTCCATTGGCCTCGGGTGGGATTGTATGAACGTCCAGAGGATGTGGCAGTAAAATTCCGCCCAGAGTATCCCTTCTGAAGTTTGATCCAATTTCTAGTCTGAGATTTGGCTGTTGAAATTCATTGAATTTTCACATACAATTTCAGTCAGTGTTCTTTTAAATAATGTTTTTATTGAGAATTTTCAACTTTTATGTTTAGTCTGATATGCAACAAATTCCCAGAATTTAGCATAGTAGAGAACAATCATCATTTCACATATATACATGGAGAAGACCTGCAAAGATCAATACAAATAATTTGAAGAATCAGATGTCATAATCCCTGCCATTGCAGTTAGCACCTCCTTTTTTACAAATGTTGAAAGGATAACAGACAAAGAATGTGGGCAAATAGGACAGCAGGATAAACCCACACAAACACGTCACCCCATTTTACAGAGTAACAAAACAGAAACTTGAAACTCAATGACCTATCAATTGTCCTTGGACATACACTACCACATACCTCCCTCACACTCCCAACAACCAGAAGTGTGAATGGCAAGGTTAAGAAGTCTAATCCACTTGAGGGTATTTAATCTGCCTGCACCACCACAGGGTGAGCACAGGATTTCTTAGACCCAGCAGAACAAACAAAGAACAAAGAAAAACATGATGCCAATGGGGGCCATTCTTTACCTAAGATGAGGACTTAAGGCCCATACCAACCTCTTCTACATCTATCCATCCACCCAACACAGTGGCATTACTCATCTTTTCTACAACTGAAACAAAGAGTACTGCAAAAGAATGTACTCCTTCTGTGCCAATGGAAGGATTACAGCACATAAAAAAATGCAATATGTATCGCATGGATTTTAAGATATACATCCCACTTGGAGCACTCTCCGAAAAGAAAAAGAAAGAGGGTGCCTAGCCAGAGAGCCAAGGTCCCTTCCCCCTTCCATCATTGGACCACAGTGGTGGAAGAGGCACCATCAAGGATATAAAAGATAGACATCTTGAATTTACAGGATAACAGGCAAGGAAAAAAATCCCAAACATGTGCTCAACATAGATCCTTATCAGGATAAAAGACAACATCACATAATCAGGAATAAACTCACGAGGGAATGAAGTTCAGGAATAGCGATGAACTGCAGGATTATGAGCCATCTACAGAGTTAAGGCTGAAGACATGACCAGATCGTCAAGGAACATTCAGGACTCAAAACACCCAGCCCTCAAATCACGATTGTGGAAGCACAGCAGCCAGTTCTCAAAATCATCTGGGAATCTGGTCACAGCTCTTCCACTTTCTGGGGGAACTAACTCATGGACAGTCCATGTCTAGCCATGTTCCCTCATCTGAAATAGAATGTTCAATATACTGTGCAGCAGGATTTCCAAGGATTGAAGGCGAACATTCACCGAGGTAACCGCCCTCTTGACTGTAATGATTGTCATCTCCGCAACGTTCACCCTTGAAGGATATCTCACAGTTCATCATGGTGAGCACTCATAATCTGTGCTGGGGGGCAGGATATGGCTTCCACAGATTTGTGCCAACAGCACCACCCAAGTGTGGCTTTGCTCACAAGCAATGTCGTCACTGTGAACCAGGCTGCACCCAAGTCAATTCTGACCACATCACACAAACAAGGACTTCTTCGACTTAATTCAGCTCCCTGCAATCAAAAGTTAACCAGGATCTTCCACAAACATTGCACAGATTACATATACACCTAGATCAATTAATTAAAGTTTGTGTATCAGGATAAAAGAAAGAATTGAAAGATAAGTAGCACCAGAGCTCACGAAAACGCAGCTGCTCCCATTCTCACATCATGTGACCCAACCCACAGTCAGTGATTAAATGGAACATTCAGTTCGTAATGAGGAAAGAAGTATTACATTGTCATTCCTTAAAATTCTTTTGTGGTTTATTTCCTAACCTGGCCTTTTCTGGAAATTTCCTTGGGTGCAGGAAGACACTCGTTAGTCTGATAAGATAAAATCTATTTAGAACGTCATTTTTATGCTCGAACATTAATTGGTCTGTTCTGCAGTTATTTCTTAAGAGTAGTTAAGTATCAATGGCACATTAACCAGCAATGGAACCAAAATGAAATTTTGATTTAAAATTAAAGAGAACTGATAAAATGGCTGGCTCAATCATATACAATAAGCTGTTTACACTTCAAAGTATATTGACATAATGCCAATTTGATTAATCTCAAAGACTCGGCACAGTGGTTAGTTCTGCTGCCTCATTGCTCCAGGGATCAGGTTCGATTCTTGGCTTGGGTCACTGTGTGGAGTTTGCACGTTCTCCCCGTATCTGCATGAGTTTTCTCTGGGTGCTCCAGTTTCCCCCCACAGCCCAAAGATGTGCGGGTTAAGTTGTTTGGTCATGCTGAATTGCCCCTTAGTGTGTCCCGGGATGTGTAGGTTAGAGGGATTAGTGGGGTAGATGTGAGGGGGGTTGTGGGGATAGGGCCTGGGTGGGATTATTGTTGGTGCAGACTTGATGGGCTGAGTGGCCTCCTTCTGCACTGTAGGGATTCTATGACTCATTGGCTATAAGCGCTATGGCACAAGGCAGGATCAAGCTCCCCTCTTCACATCTCACAATGATGTGGAGATGCTGGTGTTGGACTGGGGTGGAAGGAGTACGCTCACCTGATGAAGGAGCAGTGCTATGAAAGCTCATGATTCCAAATAAACCTGTTGGGCTTTAATCTGATGTTGTGAGACTTCTTACATTTCACAATAATCTTTGAACAATCACAATTGTGCTATTTTTACCATCCTACCCAAAGGAATGTTCAAAGTTGAATCCCTGACAGATTTGATATTTGCTTGGAGTCACAAAACGAAATAATTGGTCAGTAATTTTTGCTTTGTGGTATGTGCACTGTGCTGACATTCTGACAGACAAATGACAAATTTATTTTTCTTTGCTCTTAAAACTTGCACCCTCCAGGGAGTTAGTTCAGCACTGACTACAAATAGGATTTGCCCATCATTTCATTATTTTAATTTTTTTTTGTCATCTGGTTTGCTTAGCACAAAACCTCAGAGCAAGAAGGCACAGATCTGTGGCGGGGTTGTGGAGAAACACTTGTGTAAAATGTCCCCTTCGGTTGGGGGTTCTCAACCTTTTTATGCTGAGGATGCTCTCTGTTATTATAAAATATCCATGGACCCTCTGTAACACAGCAGAAGTATTTTTTCTGAATAAACATTAGTTACAAAATGTAAATTAATTATTCTTGTTTAATAACTTAATGTAAAACTTGCTGCTGATGCTGGGCAACAATTCTATAAAGATTTGAAAGTATCTGCATGAAATAAGCAAAAAGTGGGAAATGATTTACCACAAAACTCAAAAAACGCATGTAGAGGCCCAGTCCCAAAGGAGAAATGTTAACAAAAAAGCAGAAAAATTATTAGCCAGTAATACCGAAATAAAATGTTCAGAGAACAAAATCAAAACATTCAGCTCCAGAGTCACCAGGAATTGTGGGCACAACACTTCTGGTCAGTTTAGGCACACTATACTAATGAGGATGCAAAATGGACGTTTGCTTTGAATTTTCCAGAAAGCTTCACAGTGATGGAAGGGATCATCAACAGTGCTATTAAGCGGCACTTACTCAGCAAAAACCTGCTTTCTGATGCTCAGTTTGGGTTCTGTCAGGATCACTCAGCTCCTGACATCACTACAGTCTGGGTTCAAACATGGACAAAAGAGCTGGGCTACAATTCTCCCATCGCGTGTCGGCCGATTTGCAGGGTTCCTGCAAGCGTTTGCACCGTGCCTGTGTCTCCCTGGGCCGGATTTTCAGCAGCATTCGTGTTGTACCGGAAATCAATTCGGCATGGCGGGGGAGGGGAGTTCAGCATTTAAATAGTATTTAGCATAGTAATATTTAGCATACTATTTAAATGCTATTAGCCAGCTGGGACTGAATTCTCTGGCCCCACTAGCACCTGCCACCCAGTCAGACTGTTTCACTCCAGCGGGGATTACATTAGCTCCCCATTTTTGGGGAACTAGCGGCCAGAGCCCGCTGGAGTGAAGGGGGGGCAATCGAGGGCCCCCAGGGTGGTGGGAGGGGGGGGTGATGCCCTTGGGTGTGGGCACTCTTGCAGTGCCAGCCTGTGCCATTGGCACTGTCCAAGGTCCAAAGTGCCTATGCCCAAGGGGCACTTTGGCACAGCCCATTGGGCATAGGGCAGTGCCAAGGGGGTGGGGTATATGGGGGCAGGTCCTATGGAGTGAGTTCTGCTGTCACTCTGCTATTGGTATTAATAGGAGTCCAACAATTAGGGTGGGCTGGTGGTGTGGGGGGGGGGGGGGGGGGTGGGGGTCTGCCTGCAGGGGTATCTGCACTGCAGGGTGGTGGGGGAGATTGGCACTACTGTGCCGAGTGCTGGAGATTGGGGCGGTCTGGGATGGGACAGGAGGGGTCAGGGTTGGCCTGGGAATGTCAGGGCACTACGATTGGGCCATGGGGGTGGGGGGGAGTTGGAGTGTCAGCACTGTAACACTGTGGGGGTCCTAGGCTGGCCAGCAAATGCGAGGCTGATAGTTTGGGGCCACTGTGCATGCACAGAGGCCTGCTAGTTTCAGCCTCCTGGGTGGGAATAGGCCCCACCCTCTGAAATCCAATGATATACATGCTGGTGGCCCCTGCTTTGCACAGAGTGTGGTAGATTCCACTGTGAACTCCCACTGAAAAAAAACCATATGAATTACTCCAGTTTTCCCGTGAATTCAACACTTAGAATTTTTTGGGGAGAATTCCAAAGATTCCTGAACTCCAAAGGTGAGGTGCAATTAATTATCCTTGACAGCAAAGTAGCATTTGACTGAGTCAAAGGAACCCTAGCAAAAGTGGAATGAATGGGAATCAGGAGTAAATCCCTCCACTGGCTACAGTCACACCTGGCACATGGGAAGTTGTTGTCATGGTCGGAGGTCAAACATCTCAGTTCTAGGATATCACTGCAGGTTTTCTCAGGTAGTGATCTAGGCCTAACTGTCTTTGCTTCTTTTATCAATGACGTTCCTTCCATTCATAAGGTAGGAAGTGGGGATGTTGACTGATGACTGCACCATTCGTGACTCCTCATATACTGAAGCAATCCATGTCCATATGCAGCATGACCTGGACAATATCCAGATTTGGATTGACAAATAGCAAGTAACATGGTCTCCACTCAAATGGCAGGTAATGACCATCTCCAACAAGAGAGGATCTAACTAACTTCTGTCGGCATTATTGCCTCTGAATCCCCATTATTAACATCCTGGAGGTTATCATTGACCAGAAGCTGAAGTGGGCTAGCCATATAAATACTGTGGCTACATGGACATGTCAGAGGCTAGGAATCCTGTGATGAGTAACTCGGGTCCTAATTCCACAAAGCAAGGCACAAGTCTGTCCTCTTACCTGGATGGGTACAGTTCCAACAACACTCAAACAGCTTGGTAGAGTCCACGTCGAAACAGCCTGCTTGTCTAAAACTCTTCCACAAACATTCAATCCCTCCACCACTGAACTGTATTAGCAGTACGTATCATCTACAAGATGCACTACAGGAACTCACCAAGTCTTTGAACAGCAATTTCCAAATCCACAATTGCTACCACCTAGGACAAAGCAGTAGATACCTAGGAATACCAACACATGGAGGTTTCATTTCAAGTCACCCACCAATCTGACTTGTCACTGTTGCTGGGTCAAAATACTGGAATGCCCCTCCCCTCCCCACCCCCAGTAGCACTGTGGGTGTGTCTACACCTCAGGGGCTGTAGCAGTTCAAGGAGGCTGAACTGCTGAAGGCTGAAATGAGTTCACCACCACCTCTTCAAGGGCAACTAGTGATAGGCAGTAAATGCTGGCCTAGCCATATGGAGCTACTCTGTGATCATTGTGCTCATCTCTGAGCTCTGCTTGGAGGGATGCTCGCCAACACGCATGCCTTTTGAAGCCAGTCATGATTCATGCCATTCTTGGCAGTATACTGCCAGGGATGGATTTTTTGATGGGATGTAGGATTCCAGCTTACGGGCCCAATAATGAGATGCAAATGTATTTAAATGAGATTTCTGACACGCTGAGTGGTGGGAAATACAGCCCGCCACTGAGAGCAGGTGATGATGATTGCAGCAAGTTTTCACTCTGATATAAAACACGACTTTGGCCTTCTCGCAAAATTTTCTGCTCCCATCACCAAACCCGTCTGACGTGAGCTGGAGCTGAAAAGTCCAGCCTCACTCTCTCCTTGTTAAGACCACCCTCCGCGTAATACTGCAGTGGGACAGCCTGTGGTCAGCTTACACCCAGCTTAACTATTGGGGCAGGGGGCAGCAATACATTCTCCCCAGCATAAAATTTAGCCCCATGTGTGCATGATTGTGAATTGATGTATTACACGGTCAAATGATTGTTGAGTATGTTGCTGCCTGTTATGATCCCACAGCCAATGAAGTATATTTGAAATATCATCACTGTTGTAAAATGGGAGATTTCAAGATCCAAAAGCAGCAATTTGATAAAGACTAGGTACTCTGCTTTTTGTTAGTGTTGGTTAAGGAGTAAATATTGGTTGGGAAATTGAGGATAACTCAATTGTTCTTCTTTGAAAAGTGCCAAAGGATCTTTTATGTCCACTTAAAAAAGCAGCATGGGCTTCAGTTTAATGTTTCCTTCAAATGTCAGTACTGGCATTGCTGTACTCAGTTTATACATTGAAGTGTCAGCTGAAATTAGTCTCTGGAGTGGGGCTGTCTCAGAGGATGGAGTGCTAGCCCTAAATCTAGGATGACTTGTACCATAAAACAGAAGAAATAGGTGCATGAGTAGACTATTCAGCTCTTTGAAACTGTGCTGCTTTCAATACAATTATGTCTGATCCACCTTAATTCCACATTCCTGCACTATTCCTGTACAGAAGTCTAGAGCAATTAATAGAAGTTACCATAGCAACAGTTTCACACAAACTAGCATATTAACAGTTACCACATTTTCTCTTACACCTTCTATTCCCATTCCTGAGTTTTGGAAGTTGCTCTTCCCCATAATCTGTTGTGGTCCATTTGTACTTTCACTTTCACACACCTTCTGCCAAACAGTTTTTCTTCAAATAAAAAAAAGAGAGAAAATGTCAGAATACTTCACTGAGCTCAAATTGAAATTGATATGTATTTTTAAAAGAGGCAGTGTTTTATGCTGGCGGAGGAGGCTCACCTTTGGCCGTGGCAGGATCTTCCAATCCAGCCAATGTCCATGGCATTTTGCATGGCTTGCCCACCCTGCTGGTAGGGATTCTGCTGCAGGGGAGTTGCCTTCAACAGGACAGGCTGGAAGATTTGTGTGTTTGTATGACAGAAGGAAAATCGCTGTTCTCATTACACACAGTTGTAGCTGTTTTACATTCTTTATATATTTTAGTAGTTTATTAAATTAAGACAGAAAAGACAGAGAAAAAAAGACAGACAGACAGGAAATTAATGGCACTTAAGGACCCCACTCCTTCAGGTAAAGCCCATGAGAAAAATAAGTATATGTTTTCTGCCAATGCAACTTTTTTTAAATACTAATTACTCACCTATGTTTTCTTGAGAGAAAAGTTTGAAATTAATCATGTCAACCTGATGGATTTAAATTTCTAATTTAGTTTTAGAATCATAGATTCTAGAATCATAGAATCCCTACAGTGCAGAAGGAGGCATTTCGGCCCATCGCATCTGCACCAACTACAATCCCACCCAGGCTCTATTCCCATGGCCCCACATTATTACCCTGATAGTCCCCCTTAGACCATGCTAAGGTCAATTTAGCATGGCCAATTAACCTAACCTGCACATCTTTGGACTGTGGGAGCAAACCGGAGCACCCTGAGGAAACCCACACAGACATGGGAAGAATGTGCAAACTCCACACAGGCAGCTGTGCTATCCATCATGCCACCCCACTATGCACCATGCCGCCCACAGAAGGACAGCGAGAGGAACGGATAGGAGAGAAAAGCAAGCAAGCAGTATTTTTCCTTACTTTAATTTGAATTTTCTTTTACTTAAAAGTTGAATTTTATAAGCAATGAAATCTTCTTTGACAATAAAAGGAGATTGGAGAACAGGAGGTAAACTGCTTCAGGTCAGGCATTCTGGCCTCCTCCTACCCTTGGGGGAGATGAGTGAGGGGGAAATGGATGATGGATTAAGGGTGAGATGAATGCCAATGAGGCCATGGATAAAAGATTGTATCGGGTTGTTAATTTAATAGTTTGAAAGGAAGAGATAAGAATGAACAATAAAATTGTAAAGGGGATGGTAAGAATGGGAATGCATAGTGAGAAGATAAAAGGTAAGGGATCAATCAGGACAAGAAGCTAGATGAAGAGTGATTGTGTAAATAGAAAATTGGAAAATCCACCACAAATAGAGCCTGTAGTCATTGGTGATTCCCCACTACACTCTTCATCACCACACAATACCACACATCACATTCAACCTGAAGGACAGATGAATAAGACAGCGAAGGGAACAGAAAATAACCAAAGAGATTGACCCAGAGAAAACAAGCAGAGAAGACAATGAGGCAGAGAATTGGCAAGATAATAATATCAAAAATAGGTAAGAGAATGATCATGTCCTCAGGGTTGTAATGTTCCAAGGATTGGCAAATTTAATGCCTTTCTAATGCTTCTCTGCATTTAACATTAAATTGTGATCACAATGAGATCACTATAATTTTTCAACCTGTCTGGAGGATTAACAGTAGAAAAATTGGCCTGGGTTCATATTATTGATCCTTATTTTGCTGGAAATATGAATATGTTGTCATAGGTAAGAAAAGGGAAATACGTGACTGAAATCTACCCCATAAATCAATAATCGTCTGAAAATCATGATCTAGGTTCACACATGAAGACTGGATGTGTATACAAAATACCCTGGATAGCTACCAATGCCTGTAGCAGCATGTTTACTACGTACTCGGTTAGCACCTTCTCTGTGTTTTTCAAAGTCAAAAGCCGAATAATTAAAAATTAACATTGCAGAATGTGTGTTCATGTGTGTATTCTGATGACCTGTACACAGAAAGTGACAAGTTGTGAATGCGGGAATTCTACTCAGCACGGTCACGTAATTGGCATGGACGAGCTGCTACCGAACTCCAAATAAACCATTTAAGTTGTTAGTCCTTTGTCATCATTTCCATATGACCCAGCCACTTTACAAACATCGGTGTCTTTTTAATGACTGTTTTCAATTCCAAATATTTGGTCTGTTGTCAATGAGACTTCTGTCACTGAGAAATTGGGGGATGGCTGATTTGCACCTAATGTTCCTGCCACTGCTTCCAAGAATCAAACATATCACATAGTTATGTCTCTGACCAATTTTCCTTCTTTCCTGCAGGTAGCTGCTACACACTCAGCTCACTGTGCCATAATCAGCACAGCTCCAATCAGCAGCTAAATAGAGTTGACATCTATTCCTTGCTCAGCCTCTAGAATTAATGCTTTAAAGCTCAGCACTACTCAATCACTCTGAACAGAAGATAATCTCTCTATTAATAATCATTTTTCTTTTCTCCCATAATTCATACTGGGTTATAATACACAGATATCAACAGCACTAGCTCCACTAATTTTCCTAATGATCATGCCCCAGCTACAGCAATAAATTTCAATGCTCTAAGTACCACTGGGAAAGTGTGGTGGAGTGGGGGTGGGGGTAGGAGCAGTTGTCACAAGCGTACAGTCTCATTGTGCTGGCTGAATTTATCTGACTTTGAATTGCTACTGATGCTGCTGGCAGGCTCTATCCATGTGTGAGCAATAGATGGGAATATTATTCAGGCTTGGATGGTGATGCAGAACTGACAGGGATTTTATTTTTCCTAATTAAATTCCAGTGCAGTGAGCAGCCATGTTCGGACTGGTACTGAATTTAAAAGTCAATGATGGCTTAGGGTTGGCACCTAGGTCAAGAAAAGAGACCTTGCTAATTTAATAAAATGTTCGTTAATGCAGCCAGTTATTGATATCATCAGAATACTTATTCTTCAGCAATAAAACTTGAATTGCAGAATTTCTGTGAGATGCTGCCATCCTTTCCATAATAAATTTCTACTCAAACCAGAGTCACAATAAAATGAGTTCTAATCTGTAACCTGGGCTGGTTTGAACTTTTTGGCCACATAGTTCGGGTGAGTAGTTTTTCCAGTACTACAGTTCTACAAGTGGCATCGTGTTTCATAATGATGTCTGTGACCAGATGCAGATTTTTGGAAGTGGCAGCATTCAACACCATTTTGGTGAGGGCATTCATGTGTGCATAGGGAGCATCTGTCAGAAGTATGCAGAGTAGGCAGATCATGATGTAAATGCTGGTTTGATGCCAGTACTTCAATTTTGGAGCTAGCTGCTCCAAATAATGTCCTCTCTTAACCTTGCAGAGCTCAATATGCATTCGCCAGCAGAGACAAAACCCCCTGCCCGACCAATTCTATTTAAAGGCATCATCAGCTACTTTCAGTTTAATTGCTGGTTGATTTCTGTTGGTTCTTATTGCAATTGTAGAAGTGTTTATGGTTTCCACAGTTGTTTAAAGTTACTGAAGTTTACAGTAAGTGGTGTGGCATGCGCTAAAAGACCAGCAAAATTCCAGAGGACTGGAGAATAGCCAATATTGTTCCCTTGTTTAAGAAAGAAAACAGGGATAATCCAGCAAATTATAGGGCAGGTACCTGACATCAGTGGTGTGGCAGTTTTTGGAGAAGATACTAAGGATATATACACATTTGGAGGAAAATGGACTAGTTAGTGACAGGCGGCTTGCTTTTATGTGGGAAAGATCATGTCTCATCAATTTGATTGAGATTTTTGAAGAAGTGACGATGAAAACTGATGAGGGAAGTGTTGTGGATATAGTTTATTTGGACTCCAGTAAGGCATTTGACAAGACCCCACATGGCAGACTGGTACAAAACTAAAATCACCTGGGATTCAGGGTGGACTAGCTAGGTTGGTACAGTACTGGCTTGGTTATAGAAGAAGAGAGTAGCAGTGGAAGAGTGTTTTCAGAATAAAGATCTATAGATAGTGGTGTTCCACAAGGATCAGTGCTGTGACCTCTGTTGTTTGTAATACATATGAATGATCTGGAGGAAAGTGTGGGTGGTCTGATTAGTAAGTTTGTGGATGACATGAAGTTTGGCAGATAGTGCTGAGGAATATCAGAGAACACAACAGGATATGGATAGATTGGAGACTTGGGCACAGAAATGGCAGTTTAATCCAGACAGATCTGAGATGATGTATTTTGGATGATCAAATTTAAGTGTAACTTACACCGTAAATGGCAGAACCCTTAGGGACATTAACATGCAGAGGGACCTGGGCATGCAGGTCTACAGTTCTCTAGAAGGGCCAACACAGGTGGCCAAGGTGATTAAGAAGGCATATGGTATGCTTGCCTCTATCAGCCAGGGCGTTGAGTACAGGAACTGGGAAATCATGTTGCAGCTATAAAATAACTTGGTTAGGCTGCATTTGGAGTATTGCATGTGGTTCTGGTCACCACATTATCAGAAGGATGTGCAAGCTTTGGAGAACTTTGGGCAAAAAATGTTCACCCCGGTCAAACTTTGGATCTTTGTTGCTGTGGCTGAATACGTCCCACAGCACAGTCCTGCCCAATTAAACACTGATAAGTTGTACCAGCGGGAAGAAGAATCCTGTATTCCCCAACACCAAGCATGGTACTGATCCATGATACAGGAGCATCCATGGGTCCAGCAGCATAGTGCTGTCCATGGCATAGTGACAGAGGCAGGAACCAGTTTGCCACGATAGAGTGATGAACAGTGCATCAGGAATAACACAGCACTATGGCAGAAAGTTTGTTGCACTGACCTCATCTTGTGAACTGAGGATTGCCTTGTGCTTGCCATTCTTTATCAATCGAGTTTTAGACCAAAGATTTGAAGGCCTGACAGGATTTTGTCAGGCAGCTGTTTTAATGAGCATGCATGAGCTACAAATAAATGCAAATAGTATTCACACCACTAGCCAGTGAGAAGACCAAGCTGCCATTAACCTGTCATTGGAAGAATTGTAGAATGATTTTAAGCTGGCAAATTTCTGACTTTTTGGCTCCTGTTAGATTCTCCTCTCCCAACCACCACCAAAACCTGCTGTTGGTGAGATGGGAGAGTTTCGTCCATGGTATTTGAAGATGCATCTACTGCGAGGGACTTTCTGTCCCTGTTTCAGCAAGCAGGAAAGGCAGAAAGGGGCAGAGAGTCTGATGGGATTCCCAGAACAACATTTATGCTAGTGGGATTTCCCATTGCAATAGTCCCTTTTTTCCCGAAGGGCAGAATTTTACACTCCCCAAAGGTTGGTTCTGAGGTAGAGGGGGAGCATAAAATTGAATGGACAGGATTTCCCTGGGAACATGCCCAACCAAACTCAGACACTATTTCACACTTGGGCAGGAAACATGCCCATTCATCTATTAAGACCATTAAATGGCCATTTAATGTCCTTATCCCACCCAGACTTAACCCCACCAGGATGTTGGAGCTCCAGGACCCCTTATCCCAATAGCCTACCTCCTAATGCCACAGAAGTCCTCCTGCCAACACCTCCTCCCCATTCCTCCTTCCCCTCTCTCCCACCCGGGTGTCCCCCACCCTCCTGCCCCCAGGACTTAGCTTTTCAAAGGTCCTGAAGCTTAGTTCCGGGCAGGATACTGCAGTATCGCTTCCAGCCATTGCAGCTTTGTTCCTTGCAAAGTTCAAGAGCTGTCAGCCAACAGCTCTCTTGGTCAAGACTACTTTCTAAAGGTGGACTGCCAATCAATGCTCAAGAAAGCTTTAACTGGCAGTGGGAGTTAGAGAATCAGCGATTTCTCATTTCGCACTGACTCTTACGATATCGAGTGCTGTTGCTTGCCACTCTTAACATCCTACCCTAGGTTTTTGAGAATACAACGGGAAAACCTGGCAAGGCAGTTTGTGGGCTGCCCTCCTCTGGAGGCAACACATTGAAAACAAATTGAAAAATTCCACCCACTGACTTTATAAAGATATTGAACTTTTAACATTGCGGCATTCAAGTCACTGGAACTAAACCCATGGATTTGACCACCATGACTATCTGCTCCCATTGCCATCTCAGAGTTTCTCTGGAGCGCCTGTTGGCTCCTGGTCGATACATACATTTCTCTTCTTCTGCATTTCCAAGTTCTCCAGTGCAACATTAGAAAGTCATGAGAGTCCACCCTTGGCCATGTCGTGACATTCTTCTGTCTTTGACAATTCAAAATTATTTTTACAATGGGTGGAATTTCCTACAGAACCCGTTGCATGTTTCACGGCCTGCTGTTGGCTCTCATCCCACCTTTGTCAATGAGTCTTCCCATTGAAAGCACCCCTTGCCGTTGTGAAAATTGCGATGGGGGTGCTATGCCAATGGGACCAGAAGATGCCGCTGGTGTGAATGTTCGGTAAGTTTCAGTCCAGGACTTTAAGCACCCACTCTAGATATAGTATACCTTCCTTTAAGAGGTGGGAACTGACTTTAAGTAGTGCAGGCAAGCTTGAAATTGTGCTTGTCACTCATGATTTTGCCCATCCTAGGTGTGCAGCCATTCAACAGTGAAATTAGTGCTGCCTGCAGGCTGCAATCATTTAAATGAACAGGCAGCCCAAACTTTGTGAGCTGTCCACATCAGAAGCAATTGGGCACAACCAATTATCCATCACCATCCCAGCAAATTCCATGGCCTATATTTCACGTGTTTTTTTTCATTTGCTTTGTGAGTTGAATGCAAAATATCATTTTATTTTATTTCAAGATATATTTGATCAAAAACAGGGTAAAGGTATGGGGAAAAGGCAGGGAAGTGGAGTCAGGATGAGATGGAGATCAGCCATGATCATAGAGGATGGCAGAGTGGGCTCAAAGGGCTGAATTGTTTATACTCACTCCTAATTCCTATGTTCCTATACTCTGCTGTTGGGGACAGAATGATTGAATGAGTGATATTTGTTTTAACAACTGTACTTGCTTCTGTTAATATTAACAAAAACAAACATCTGAAAAAGCAGTTTGCTTGAGGAGATAAAGTAACATCTAGAAAATCTTGGTTTGCCCAGCCTGGATTTCAAATCCTTTTATGTAACAATGTTTTTCATGTGCTCTTCATCTGTTTTAGTTGATTAGAATAGTTTTTTTGTAATAAAAATATCAATGTTGCCTTTTCTCAAACATTTGCTGGTAATATCTATTACCATCCTAACTGTCATATTCTTCTGACTAATTTAGTTTATGTTTTACGCTGATGCCAGTATCATATCCACATTTGATGGATTTTAATGTGTGGGTTATTCATTAGCTTGTCTGGTTCATGATGCAGAGTGACGGGTTCAATTCCTGTATCATCTGAAATTAGTCATGAAAGCCCCACTTTCTCAACCTTGCCTCTTGTCTGAGATGTGGTGGTCCTCAGGTTAAATCACCACCAGCCAGCTCTCCCATTCATAGGCAAGAGCAACTTATGGTCATCTGGGATTATGGTGACTTTATCTTTATTATAGTCATTGATTCATGGAGTCATTTACAGCACAGAAAATGACTATTTGGATCATTGAGCCTATGTCAGCTCTTTGTGGAGCAATCCAGTCACTTCCATCCCCCCACTCTATCTCCGTAGCCCTGCAAGCAATTAGGCACGGTTAATTATGCATCGCGATCCCAGTAAAAGGGTGGGGTGAAAGGGCCCAAATTCCAGGCAGGCTGGTGATGGATAGAGTTGCCACCCCCATACGCAGAGAAGGTGGAGTGCTGTATGTTGAGGCAGGCTCTTTAAAATGTCCACCTCCATTCACTGGGACTTCAGTTGTTTTCTTAAACATTAGGCCACTTCCCATACACAGCTATCTCCTGTCCCCTGTAAACTACTTTCTGCTGAATATGGAGGCAGGGTGGGGGAGGGAGCATGACTTCCAAATTCAGGATTTGTCCACCATTTTGGATACTTTATGATGAATCCACAACTCTATGAAAACCAAGACCATTGATTGATCTCTGTTTTCACTAACCTCAAGGGCAATGAGCTCTAGGTCATTACCACTTTCTGTGCAAAAGATTCTTCCTCACATGCCCTTTGCAATCCTTGCTCAAAACTTTAAATCTGGGTACCCTGAGTCCTTGAACCATCAGCTAACGTGAACAGCTTTTCCTTGCTTACCTTAACCAAACTTGTTGTAATCTTGTACACCTCGATCATCTCACACTATCCATTACTGCCACCATCTCCAATTCTAATGATATTTTGTCCGATTCTTCATCCTTAATAAAAATCTCTTTTTCTCCAAAGGGAACAGCACCTATTTCACTAACTTAACCCTTATAGCTGAAGACACCATCCCTGGAGCCATTCTGGTAAAACCTCTGCACATTCACAAAAGCCTCCTGTGGTGACCAGAACTGGATGCAATACTCTCGTTGTTGCCTTACCAGAGCTTTATAAAGGTTCAGCATAATTTTATGCTAAATGTATTCAATCTTTCTATTTATGAAGCCTAAGATCCCATATGCTTAACTAACCACCATTCAAAAATATATGTACACTCACAATCAGGTCAATTTGTCCTTGCAAACTCTTTAGAACTGGGTCATTCAGTCATTGTTGCCTCTCATTATCTCTCCTGCTAAAATGCATCTTCTTTATTAAATTTGTCTGCCATTTGCCTATCCATTCTACTAGCTCTTATTTATGTCCTGTTGTAGTCAATTAGAAGCATTCTGTTTGCCATTTTTCAGTTAGTTCTCAACAGATTTTGAAATGTAATTTTTTACTTCAATATCCAAATTATTTTTATATGCATATAAGGAAACAATAGTCCTATCACTAACCCTTGGGGAGTACCACTGTCCGACATCCTCCAGCCTGAAAAATAACCATTTACCATGACTCACTGTTTTCCGACTTGAAACTGATTTTTTAACCAAACTCACACTGACCCTCCTATTCTTAACAATTTTGTTATCGAACCCTTTATGTGGTACTTCATCAAATGCTTTCTTGAAATCCATACAAACAATATCCATTGTATTCCATTCATCAACCTTCTCTATTACTTCACCAAAAATTCAATTAAGTTAGTGAAGCACAAGCTGCCTTTTACAAATCTGTGCTGGCTATCCTTAATTAACTCATACTACTCCAACTACTTATTGATTTTTTCCTTGAATATTGTTTCTCAAACCTTACACTCCACTGATGTTAAATAAGCTGGTCTAAGGTTGCTCAAACCATTCTTGCTCCTTTTCTTGAATGAAGCTGTCTCAGCTGATGCCTTCTCCCTATCTAGGGAAGAATAGAAAATTATAGCAAGCCCTTTTGCTTTCTCCATCTGCACTCTGCTTAGCAACTGGGAACCCAGGCAAACTTATGCATTCTATGCAGAGTCAATCTTTTTCAGTACCACCTACCTCTTTAGTTTCCACACTACCCATTATCTACCAATTTGGCTTTTACCAATATTTTGTCAGATTCTTGAACCTAAAAAGTGATACGAAGTACCCATTGAATATTCAAATTTTGTCCTGTACCTCGAAGCTTATGTTTATGTCTGCTCTTCCCTAATAAACACCACCCACCTCTTGCTACACACTTATTATTTACTTGCCTGTGGATGATTTTTGGGCTGATTACTATTCTACTTCCAAATTCTCTGTTATTTCCTCTTTGCTTCCCCTCTTAATCTGTTGTTTTTGACCTTTTCGCACTTGAAAAATTCACCTGCCATGTATCAACTAACTTCTTCTATCTCCTTCATCATTCAAAGTGCCCTGGTTGGTTCCCCTACCTTTCACCTAGTTGGAATATACCTAGTCTGTACCTGAAGAATCTCTTCCTTAAAGATCGCTCATTGTTCTGCTACAGTTTTCCTAATTGTCTTTGGTCCCATTTTATTCGGTCCAGTTCTCTTCTCATCCCATTTAAATTACCTCTCTTCCAATTTAGGAATTCAACTTTAGATTGTTCCTTGTTCTTCTTTATTACGTATTTAAACCTATGATATGATATCCAAGTTTGGCCATGGACACTTTGTCCACTTTGTCCACTTGTTCCCCAGCACCAGATGCAGCAATGGCTTCTTTGTTTTTGGCTAGAAAACGTGATGATCAAGGAAGTTCTCTCAAACATAATTCAAAATTTCTCTCCCTCCTTAAGAACATAAGAAATAGGAGCAGGCGTAGGCCATCTAGCCCTTCGAGCCTGCCCTGCCATTCAATAAGATCGTGGCTGATCTGAAGTGGATCAGTTCCACTTTCCCGCTTTCTTCCCAACTTTTCTCCCCAACTCTTAACTTTTATTCCAAAACTATCCCAATTGATATTTGGGTAAAAGAAGTACCCCAATATCATCAGTCTATTGTTATTGAACATCTCTGTGATCTTCAAGCAGATTTGCCCTTCTATCTCTCTGTGTTTGGAGGTCTATCAAGCACCCCCATCATGTAATCATTCCCTTCGTATGGATTCTGCCACTGCCATTTTTCATCACTAAGGGGGTGATTCTCCCAGCTCACTATGTTGCTTGAGTAATGCAGTGGGCCAGAAGATATCAGCGGTGGCCATTTCACAGGATTCCCGCTCTGTGTCAATGGTCTCCATGCATCTCCAAGGGTAAGTTTTCTGGTGTCATCAGCTCCACACTGGAAATCAGCAAGGAACTGATCTTCAAATGGAAATGTAATTCGATTTACATTTCCATATGAATAGCAGGCCCGGGATGGAATTCTTTGTGTCTGCTGGAGTCTCTCCTTCTGCTGCGAGTGCTTTGCTCCAGCAATGTTTATGATTGCTCCCCACTGAGGGAACAGAGACCATTGAGGCCTCTCTGGGAGGTTGGGGGTAAGGAGGGGTGGCCCTTTGGCAGCTCCACTTGACAGTGCCAGCCTGCCAGTTCTCAACAGGCACCCGGCAGTGCCTACGGGGAGAGGCTAGAGGAAAGCAGGGCCTATGAGGGAATGGAGCAAATTGTGGGGGCAATCCTGGGAGGAGAATCACTGCCACTCTGCAAAAAGATTGGTGGGGGAGAGAAGGAGGCAATCTGGAGGTGGTTGGGGCTGCTGCCGGATAGTTGGGTCTGGTCATGGGGTGGGTGAGGGTTGATTGGGACTATTGGGGGAGAACATCGGTGCTAGCCAGAGCGAATGGAGGGGAGGAGACATTGGGGGTGGTCATTAGAATGGGGCGGAGGGTGGGAGAGTGGGATGGGGTCAAGGAGACTGGGGCTGGCCGAAATGTTGAGGGCAACAGGGACATACCGGCTGGCCTAGGGAGGTCCAGGAGGCCAGTGGTCAGGAGGTGATGCAGGACTGGCCAGTGATCGGGAAGCTGGCAATGGGGGGGTGGGGGGGCCACTGCGCATACGCCAATCTCCACTTTGACAGATTGGTGCATGTGCAGTGGTCCACTCAACACTCTGCTGCCGGCCTCTTGGTCAGGAGTAGGCTGCCCCACCACCACGTTTCAGAGAGAATCGTACTTGGGCACTCTGTGAAGCAGTATTGGAGAATTGCTCTGGTAAATATGCTCAAAAAACCAATGGGATTTATTCCATTTTCCCAACTTTGGGGAGTTAGAATGTTTTTGGGAGAATCTTGGCCTAAATGTCTTCTTTGTTGAGTGCTGCCATCCCATCTCAGTTTTTCCCTTCCTATCTTGTCTGAATAATTCATTTCTTTAAATACCAAACATACATTCCTCACTATTTTTCAGCTATATTTCTGTTATTGCCACTACATCATATTCCTGTAAGTGTATTTGTGTTTGTAGCTCATCAACCTTATTCACCACACTTTGTGCATTTACATACATGCATTGTAAACATGTCTTTGCATACCTTGTAATTCTTCTTATTCCACTGCTATCTAATATGGAACCTTTCCCTTCTCGAGTACTGTCCAAAGCTGTCACCTTATGCCTCTTCTCTACTGCTGTATGCTGGTGCCCATCCTCCTACTAATTTAGTGTAAATTCCCCTCAACCACACTGACAAACCTCCTTACAAGGATGTTGGTCTCAGTCCTGTTGTGGTGAAAACCACTGCTGTTGAATTGGTGCCTCCTGCCTCAGAATTGATCCCAATGCCCAAGAATCTGAAGATCTCCCTCCTACATCATGCCTCATGATACATATTGACCCTCCCTATTATCCTATGGCACATGGCACTGAGGAAAGATCATTGCTTTCAAAGTTATACTTTTTAACTTCCTCCCTAGCTTCTGAAAATCTAACAATAGGACCTCAATACTTGTGCTTTCTATCCATTTGTTACTGACATGTAACACGGCTTCTGGTTCATTCTTCTCCCCCCTGCAGAAAACTCTGCACGCATTCTGTGATATCCTTTATCTGGTACCAGGAAGGCAACATGTCTTACAGGGTGAACTCATGATGACTATAACAGAAATGCCGTTATCACCCCCGACTATGGAATCTCCTACAAATTGCATTTTAACTTTTTGCCTTTTGCTCCTGTGCAACCCCTTACCCATTAGTGCCCTAGTTTGAATAGCACTACGAATATACACTGGGAATGAGAGTGGTAGGTCATGATAGTGTAAAAGAAACCAGCTTCATCGTTAATGGCTTTTTAACACAGCCATTTCATTAATATTTGCTTTTTGAGTTTTCTGTCCAATTAACGTCAGCTGGAGTGATGATACCTCGCAATTCATGATCTCAACTTCAGTACCGACAAGCAAGTTGAAGCATTTGGCCTTGGAAAGGAAAGAGAAGCACATTTTGCAGGAATGTTTGTATTAAATTACTCAACTTAAAATCGAAGCAACACAGATGAGTGAGAAATGCAAATAAAAATGGCAGAGAAACAGTTAAGAATGGAAGGGACAGTAAAATATGGAAAGATAAAGGATAAATTTTAGAATCATATTTTGTGCATTGCAGTATGAACAAGAATTACATAAAATAGGTCAACTGAGTGACACAGAAGGGATCCTGAAGAGAAAGCAGGTTGAGAAACGTGACAAAGAAAAGATAAAGAGGAGGACAAAGTCAAGAAAAATCAGATGAACTGAAGAGGTACAAGTTTGAGAGGAAGTAAGTTATCTTTATAATGAAAGAACAAATGAAGAGAGGGCATGTGGGTTAAGCCAGAAAATTTGTATATTAATGGGCTGGAGAGTATCCAAGGACAAATATGGGAGAAATAACCAGATAAGTATTCTTCTGTGCATGTGTGAAATAATCAATTCCTCACAGTCCTGTTCATATCATAGAATCCCTACAGTGCAGAAAGAGGCCATTCAGCCCATCAAATCTGCACTGACTCTCCAGCAGTGCATCTTACCCAGGCCCTATCCCCTAACTCCACATACTTACCCCCCTAATTCCCCTAACCTATTGACGTTATGAGACAGTTTAGCATGGTCCATCAACTTAACCTGCACATCTTTGGAGTGTGAGAGGAAATCAGAGCACTGGAGGAAACTTATGCAGAGATGGAGAGAATGTACAAACTTCACACAATCACCTAAAGTTGGAATTGAACTCAGATCCCTGGTGCTGTGAGGTAGCAGTGCTAACCATTGTGCCACCATGCTGCCCACCTTACGAGTATCAATTGTGTGCATGAAGTAATGCATTGGATATAAATGTCATCCCTAGAAAAAGTGAAAAAGGAGAAGGCTTTGAGTATAAACATCAATCATTCATTGAACATTTTCAAGGACTGTGAAGTTTTGTTTAGTATAGCTAATACAATACTAAATGCATCTCAATAGGATTGGATTGAAATCAACAAATTGCAGATCACTGGTGTATTCACATTTAGATAGCGAGCAACTTTATGCATTTGGCTTCAAAAGGAAATTTTTATTAAATATTTGGCCCAGGGATGTGAGCATCACAAGCAAACCAACATTAGTTGCCCATTCCTAATTGTCCTTGGTGGACAGGTGGAAGGTGGTGATGAGCCATCTTCTTGTACTGCTGCATTCCATGTGGTGTAGGTACACCTGTGGTACTGTTAGCAAGGAAGTTCCAGGATTTTGACCGAATGACATTGAAGAAATGACATGATTGTTCAATGAGAAAATGATGGTTTCTTGGAGAGTAACTTGAAGGGAGTGGTGTTCCAGTGCCTCAGCTACCCTTCTTCTTCTACGTGGTAGAGATTGCACGATTGGAAGATGCTACTGAAGGAAGCATGGCAAGTAGTTGCAATGCACCTTTATACAGTACACAATGCTATCACTATGTTGGTAGATTAGAGTGCAAATAGTTAAATGGTAGATGGGATGCCAATCAAACTACCTGCTTTATGCTGCAAGGTGTCAAACTTCTTGAGTACAAGTTGAAGCTGCACTTATCCCAGCAAATACAGAGTATTCTGTCACACTTCCGATTTGTGACTTGTTGTTGGTAGATAGTCCTCTAAGGAGTCAGGAATTGAGAATTCCCATTATCTGACCTGCTCCTGTAGCCACAGTATTTATGTGGCTGATCCAGTTCAGTTTCTGGTCAATAGTAACAACCAGAATATTGTTGGAGGGGGATTCAGTGATGGCAATGTTGTTGATTTTCATGGGGAGATTGTTATATTCTCTTTTATTGGAAATGCTCATTGGCTTTCACTTGTATGGAACAAATGTTACTTATCAGTCCAAACCTAAATGTTGCATGTGAGCATGGACTGCTTCGGAATTTGAAGAGTCGCAAATGGAATGCTGTGCAATTATCAATGGACATCCCTACTTCTAACCTTATGAATCATAGAAGAATCATAGAAAGCCTACTGTACAGAAGAGGCCCTTTGGCTCATTGAGACTGCACTGACCATAATCCCACCCAGGGCCTACCCCGAATCGGTACATATTTTATCCACTAATCCTCTCTAACCTATGCATCTGTGGTCAATTTAGAATGGCCAATCAACCTAACCCTCACATCTTTGGACTGTGGGAGGAAACCGGAGCACCTGGAGGAAACCCACACAGACACGAGGAGAATGTGCAGACTCCACACAGACAGTGACCCAAGCCGAGAATCGACTCCAGGTTCCTCGAACTGTGAAGCAGCAGTGCTAACCACTGTGTTACCATGCCGCCCATTAATGATGAAGTAGTTGAAGATAGTTGAGCCTAAGCACAAAGTCAGGAAAAAAAACATCAATACGACCACAGCACCGGGCTCTAACTTTAAAGAACATGGGACTCTAACTTAAAAAGAGTGATTCATGGAATCCAACTTTGGTTCAATTAAATGAAAGAAGATTAGGGAAGGTCCTTAAAATGTTGAGAGGCGTAAATAATGTAAATGTAAGTAGCCCACACTTACCTGTCAACTTTGAAAGGGGAAAAGGCCACACTATCTAAGTGTTGCGTTCAGACTAAAATCAACAATCATGTTTAATTTCAAGCAAGATAATTACATAGAAAAAGGGTAACACAGCAGGGTAGAAGGACTGATAGCAGGATTGCTTAGAAAACAATTAAGATCAGATCAGTCCACTTGAGTTTTATATCTTCACTAGAAACAGTAGAAAAATCTTTAAGACTTTTGAAGGAAATGGTCTTTTGTTGTCTCATTTGTTTGGGGGAGTGGTTAGCAAAGTGGTCAGACATTATTCATTATGGCAATCCAGACCCTGGTTTTTCAAATAGCGAACAGTTTAAACCCCAAACAGCTAGAAATGGGGTCTAGACAAGTAAAATGAAAGTTTTCTGATTATACCCATTGGGTAAAATCTTATCAAAAAATGACAGTGTTGTTTGTGGTGAGAAAACCAGCATGTTTCTCTCCAAAGAAACTGATCTGTTTCTCTCCAGATTTTAACACACACAACAAAAAAATGGGGCATGGTTCATGCCATCATAAAGGCAGGCAGGGCATAAATACCAGCAAAATCTGGCTGCTCAGAAATTGGAGCATCAGGACACCCAAAACAGAACAGCAATAAACCTCCTCCCACTTAACCACTGAGGCCTCATGGGATCCCCTACACACCTTTGATTGGAACAAGCCCTCATTCCGACATTTGCCGCCAGGATCATCGGCTCCTTCTTTCAACTCCACCCTGTGATCAACAGCCCCTTCTCCACCCCCCCCCCACAATCGTTGGATCCTTCTTCTCCACAGTTGGAGCCGACATCCCTCCCCCGCAATGGCCACCCCCCTGCTCCTCGCCCACTAGCACATGAAATCCTCCAACCATAACACTCCCACTGTGACTCCCAGGCTGGAAGTGCAAAGGTGGTATGGTGTCCACCGTGCCAAGATGTGGCATGGTGGCTTGGGGTGGCATGGTGGCACAGTGGTTCACACTGCTGCCTCACAGCGCCAGGGACCCGAGTTCAAATCTGGCCTCGGTCACGGTCTGTGTGGAGTTTGCCCTTTCTCCCCACATCTGCGTGAGTTTCCTCCGGATGCTCTGGTTTCCTCCCACAATACAAAGAGGTGTGGGTTAGGTGGACTGGCCATTCTAAATTGCTCCTTAGTGTCAGGGGGATTAGCAGGGTAAATGTGTGGACTTACAGGAATAGGGCCTGGGTGGGATTGTGGTCAGTGCAGACTTGATGGGCTGAATGGTTTCCTTCTGTACTGTAGGTATTCTAAGCTATGAAAACTCCTGCTAATCTCTTTTCCAAGGAAAGCAGCCACGGTCTCTCCAATCTTTCTATGTAGCTGAAGTTCTTCATCTCTGGAACCATTCCTATGAATTTTTTTTTAATCTCTCCAATGCCTTCAAATTCTTCCTAAAATGTGGTGCTCAGAATGCTCCAGTGGAGGGCAAATCAAGATTTTATAGTGATCATCACAACTTTCTTGCTTTTGTACCTAATGTCCCAATTTATAACGCCTGATTGAAATTTCAAATGGACAATTAAACAGTCATATCACAATCAGCAGGAGGGATAGTTGAGAAAAAATTATCAGGTTTTTGAAATGATTCAAAAAGCATCTTGATCTATTGGCAGCCTTTGCCAAGGCAAAAGGGAAAAGAACATGGAAGTGTAAGTTGAAAGAGATAGTTACTCAGCAAGACCTTGGTGTCATCATACATCAGTTGCTGAAAGTAAGTATGCAAGTACCGCAGGGAGTAAAGAAGGCAAATGGTATGTTGGCCTTCATAGCAAGAGGGTTAAAGTATAGAAATAGGGATGTTTTAGTGCAATTGTATAGGGTGTTGGTGAAGCCACGCCTGGAGTATTACGTGCAGTTTTGGTGTCCTTATTTGAGGAAGGTTGTCCCAGAGGGAGTACAGTAAAGATTTACCAGGCACATTCCTCGGATGGCAGGTCTATCATTTGAGGAGAGACTAAGTCGGTTAGGATTATATTCATTGGAGTTTAGAAGAGTGAAAGGAGATTGCATGGAAATTTATAAAATTCGAACAGGATTAGACAGGGTAGATACAGAAAGAATATCCCTGATGATGGAGGAGATCAGAACTGGGGGTCATAGTTTGAGGATAAGAGACCTTTTAGAACTGAAGTGAGGAGAAATTTCTTCACCCAGAGAGTAGTGAATCTATGGAATTTACTACCATAGAAAGTAACTGAGGCCAAAACATTGTCTGATTTCAAGAAGAAATTAGACATAGCTCTTGGAGCTAGAAGGATCAAGGGATATGGGAGAAGATGGGATCAGGATAATGAATTTGATGATCAGCCATGATCCAAATGAATGGTGGAGCAGACATAAAGGGCCAAATGGCCTACTCTTGCATCTCTTTTCTATGTGACAAGGAAAATTAAAGGTGAAGAAAACCAAAGATGCAAATATGAATCTGAAGATAAGTATTGAAGTAGCCAAGCTACCAAACCTTTATTTGATGTTTACCAAGCAGGGTTGTGATAAGATGCACCTGTGCCTTTAGCCCTCATAAATCTGCAATGCAACATACCTGAAAGGATGTGGAGCCAAGTTGCAGGTACTGTCATGAGATTCATCTGCTATGTGTTGCTTGCAAGTTGGAGATGCCCTTTCGGCAGAAAGAACAGCTCTAGATATGTGAGTTGATGTCCTGAAATCTGTGAAGGCAGTTGCCCATGATTGTCAACATTTAGTTGCACTGAAGCTGGCTGATGTGCTTGGTGATATCTTTGAGATAGTGGCTAATGAAGACATTTTGGCTGCGAAGTGTTCTGGCATTCCTTCTTTCATGCTGTGGTGCTGAATGTGTAATGTACTAAGCATGATGTGCTTCCAAAGAATGTATTCAATGTTACAGATACCATTCTGGTCAGATATTCACATATCTTGGCAAAGATATCAATCGTAGAATAACAGCTTCTTTTGAGAATAGGAGTCTGCATTCGCCTCCATCTGCCTTGGTTGATATGTTGGGATAACACAGTTCACAATTTGTGTAGCTGCTTCATCCATCTCCTCTTCCTCTGCAAGTACATTAAATTAGGTAATAACAAAGAAACACTGCACTTATATAGCAATTTAATTATTTTAGAATACCCAAAGTATTTTATAGCTGATTAAGTGCAGTTTGAAGTGCACCCACTGTTGTAATCCAGGAAACATAGCAATCAGTTTTGCACACAGCTGGGTCCCATAAACAGTGAAATAAATAATCAGGCAAATTATCTGTTTAAATAATGTTGGTTGAGGGATAAATCTAACTGTCCTGCTTGTCATCAAATAGTGATGGGATCTTTAACTTTCACCTGAGAAGGCCAGAAAGACTTTGGTTTAACATTTTATCCAAAAGATCACAACTCCAAGAATAAAATACTCCTTCAGGATTGCACTGAAATTTCAATCTGGATTATTAAATGCTCACATTTCTGAGTAAGATTTATGAGCAGACACCTGAAGAATCACTGAGTCGTAACATTTTGATTCAGGTGAAAGTGCTGCTGTTGACTTGAGGTTGACACCCATTTGAGAAATCCATTGGTATCAGAAACTGTGCTGGACCAAAATAATGAGAGCAATCGGCATAAGGAGTAATGAAATCTTAAGTGCCACCAGAAAAAAAATAAAAACAAGAAATGACTGAAACGAACCTTAACACTCTTCTTAATTTTTTTGCCTGAAAGCGATAATTAATGATTATTTGCCAACCCACAAAGTGCTGTGGATTTTACCACAGATAGGGTGAGGAAACAGATTCTGAGTCTACCTCAATCAGGACAAGGTTTAAACCCTGTGGTGTTGCATTTTCTGATCCAAAAGCTAGCTGTCTAGCCAACTGAGCTAATTGGCCCCCACCTTAACATCACTACATCCTTTAATTACTACTGCCCAGCACATCTCACTTCATGCTAATTATGAACAGAGATGCTGTGCACAAGGAAATAGAATGTAGGATGATCTGCTCAGATTTCAATCTTTGAACTAATCTTCCATTTATTTCATGTGGCACATCTTGCCTTTTCTATATTTTATGTTGGAAATCGGCATATGATGTACAGTGCATGTACATGATCTCTGCCTTATTTATATTCTGACATGAAAATCTGGGTTCACAGAAAGAAATACAAAAAAGTGCAAGTATTTATACATACCTTTCATGTACTCATGACATCCCAGAATGCTTTCTAACCAATGAAACACTTTGAAATGTATTCACTGTTATACCAAATTACATCAAACAGTCATTGTGGTCAGGATCAATGGGTTACTTGAGGTGCATTCATGCATGAAGGGAAATGAAAATAAACACAGGTGGCTGAAGAATGATAAAAATCCATTGAGCTGTCAATGGAACCTTTTTCAAGGTACTGCACATTTAATTTGTTAGTGATCAAAGGTTTCCATTGGAATGGAAAGGATTTCAATGAATTCAACTTGTTAGAAAGCCCCAGAAACTTCAAATCAAAGCTGTGTGCATAGATTGGGACTGAGTGTGCAGCTGTACAGAATGTAACCCCCCAACACGAAATGGACATTTTGAGAGGAATTTTTCCATCCTGCCAGCCATAGGAATCGTACTAGGCGTGGGGCAGGGGTAGGGCGGGGTGGGGGAGGGAGCGGGGTGGAGGCAGACCATACAAAAATTCATTGACCTTAGGTGGGATTTTCCAGTTTTAGGGTGAATGCAGCTGGAAAATCCTACCCTTTGTTTCTGTCAGAAGGACTTCAAAGGGCCTACTCACACCTGCAGCTTCTGACAGGGAGTAAGGAAAATATCTGCTGCAGAATGGAGTGTTGCAATGATTTAAAATCCTGCCAGGTGACTGGGGGCATGGAGATTAAAGTGACCTGGCCACTTCAGAATTTTCACAGAAAACAGGCAGGAATGCAGAAATTAATCATTGGGCTGCCTGAAATCACCATGCCAGGGTTGAGCTTGACATCTGCCAGGGCTGGAAGGGGCAGCCCAGAAAAACATTCCCCATCCCAGGGGAGACTGGCAAGGTCAACTCCTTGCCCAGCCTGAGCCCACCCAACCCCCAAGATCCCTGAGGGACCCCTTCTCTGCAACCTGGCAACAGCAGAGGGGTAAATGGCCACTGGACCAACCTCCTTGAGCCACCTTGGGGCCCAAGGTGCCAAGCTAGGGTGTCAGTGCCAAGGTGCTAGAGGGTCTGAGATGAAAGGAGGCATGAGTGGGGAATCAGGGGGCAGTCTAGCTGAGAGGGGTTCTGAGGGGTGGGAGGGGGACTGAGTCAATGGTCAGAGGGGGCAGAGGGAGTGAGGGGAGAGGAGGGCTGAGTGTGGGGTCGGGGGAAGGGGGGCTGAGTGAGGGGTTAGGTCACCCTCATGCCTGCATAGTATGGGGGGGGGTCACCTGTTATTTGTGGGTCGGGGAGGATACCCCTCTTTGATGAGGGGTTGGTGGTGTTCTTCTGGTCAGTGGAGGGGGGGTACCATTTCAATTTTTTGTTGGGGATTGACTGTGTCCGAATGGGCAGATCAGGGAGCCATTTAAAAATAATGGCCCAGTATCGGAACAGCAGGGTTATCCAATGGAATGCTCGAATTGATCTTATTAGCATCTTTCAGGGTGAATCCCGCCTGACAGATGCAGACAGCACCTGTGCGAAGAATTCCCATTTGCCCACCCCAGAGTGGGAGAATTCGGCCAATTGTCTCCAGTTGCTCTGCTTTGTTACAGATACTGTATGCATTGCCAATGGACAGTTTAACTCATTTTCACAGCAGTTCCTCCTATTTTGTTTTTAAGCATCTTATGACAATCTTGTTCCATAATTCTACTGAAATTTATGTCCTCCCTTATCCCTGACTTCCTGAACATGTGGTTTCCTCTGGGTTGTGACTGTGTTTTGGATTAAACCTTTCAGAATTCCACTCCATTCAAGTCCTCCACTTATGTTTCAGAATATCTCCAACTCATGGTCCACTATGACCTAGAGTGGCTGAAGGCAGAGACATTTCAGGAACTCCCACATACTGCAGTCCTGAGACTTCCTGCCCTGCCATCTTGAATCTATTTTCTATATTTGTTTATTGATAACCTGAATTAAAATTAGGTTTTGCTAAAAAAAAATTACTTACTGCTTACTCATTAAGAGGTGAGCAAGTAGGTGAGTGAATAGTGAAATCTCAGTTTTATTTTCTGTTTAAACGTGGGCTGTAGTTTAAACTGACACTGGAAAATATAAGTATTGCATTAAATCTTTAGCTTAATGAGCTAAACAGTTTGCTATAACTGCAGGTAATTGTTGACTGATATTTCTATAAGGATAGGAGGGCAGGTGATGTGTTGTTATGGCGGCATATGGGGTTTGGTGGACACCCATATGATTCAAGGAACAACCACATCTGTAGTAAGTGTCTGCAGCTTGAGGAACTTTGGCTTAGAGTTAATGCAGATTAAATAAGACCACAAAACTACTATGATTCTTGACACATACTTTGCCAGGCACTGCAGGACCCTTCCAGAAAGATCTGAGCAATGGAAGCATGGGTTTCAGCATGCCAATGGTCTGCCTTTGTGTACTGTCTTTGTGCTCCACAATTCTTGAATTTGACTGTAGGCTTTCCAGCAGGCTTGCCAATTCACCAAGCATTTTGTTGTGCCTACGTATCAGCATTATCTTGAAAGTGCCTAATTGAAGTGCTCACCCAGGTCATTTGCAGCAATGTCTGTGACCATGGCGTCAGCAATGAGCAATGGGCATCCCAATAATGGCCAGAATTGTCTCCTCTTTGAAGATGAGGACATACAGGCACACATTTCATTTCTGGTTAGCTTATGCTGCCTACAGTCATGCACCACCTTGTCCTTCATGAGGAAGGTAAGTGGTTCATGCAATCCATTTCAGTGCTGTGGCTTTGATGGTTGAATAGTTTGTAATGTGTGCAAGCAGTGAGATTTGAGTGTGGACCATGTGGCATTGCTAAATATATGAGGGTAAGGTGGAGCATTTGAATGTCAGATATCAGCCCAATTGATAGCGAATGTTGGTAGGTGAGTGATGAGAATGTAGTGAATTGAAAACTCTCCATGCCTGTTTTGTAGGATATGGCATTTGATATTTGACATTGCATTCACTGACCTTTGGCACCTATGAGATTATTGAATTTTTTACAGTATTTCATCCAGGTTCTCAGGGTTTGCTTCCTGGCATTGACTTCCATGGCTACCTGCAGCTCCCATTGCTTTCTCGTTATGTGGTTGGAGGGTCCCCTATTCCCCTATCCTCTTTCAGATGCAGGACCTGATTCCTGCTTTCTGCCCCCTCCACCAAAACCTCCATTGCAGTGTTGAAAACCTTGGTGCCTGTTCTTATCCATGTTGTGCCTTTATTCAATTTTTCCTTGGTTAGTGCCACTTCCTGCACAGCTGCTAGCATGTGCCCCATTCACAATGTGCCTCCCCTTTAAGAGTTGCAGGCTAGCTTTAAGTAGTTAGGTTAAGTGGTGCCAACTATTCATGATACTTTCCCCTTGCTGCCACACAGCAAATCCACAGCACAGCATGCTGAAATTGTCAAAATAAGCAGGCTGCTCAAAGTTGGAGTGCCACTTCCATTCAATCATTGAGCACAGGATAGTCATACATTGTGATTCCTATGTCTATTTCTGGGGGCAATCAAGTTTAGTATTTCCCAACATGTATGGGAACCAGAACTGATTGCAGTATTCTTGAAGCAGTTTAATTGAGGTATTGCATAGAACATACTGGTGCTCTTTGTTTTAGTTTAGGCCATCCTAGTTTCCAACTAGCCAGGTTTCTTTTGAAAATGATTCCCTTGAAATTTATGTCCTCCTTTAGCTCTGGCATCATATTTGCCTTTGTTTCATATTGCCCTTGCCAGATGATTTAACCATAGCTACATAAACAAACAGAAGAAACAATGACAATGTAGGGAAGAATTTATTCAGTATCTAAAGCACCAGCATGATTTCATGATTTAACCCTTTTGATGTTTTCATCTTTAAAAATGATTGGGGCAAATAAGTTCATAATCTCCTTTACCCTTGTTCTGATGCTAAAGATGCACAATCTACCCTGAGTTTTTAATCAATCAGATTCTTCTGTTCTTGCTTCAAGCTGCATCATTAAATGAATGCATTCCAAAAGACTGATGTGACTAAAATACAGCTTTTTATTGTCTGCAGAAACTTGCTTTACCATCAAGATTAAGCCTTGGCACTTTGATATTGGTTTTATAGCCAAAAAGCAATAAACGTCTTCCTCACGTTGCTATTCTGGGCATGTGAAATCAAATAGGTAGAAACACTGGATGGAATTTTACTTTTTGTTTTGCAGAGTGTGGAAATGGGGTGGAAAAAGTGGTGTTGAAGCTGTTGGCACCAGTGGGAGCTTTCTCCATCATGTCATTGGGGATTTAGAGAAGTAAAATCAAAGGGGCAGGTCCCACAACGTCACGCTGGCTCTGATTGAGCCTGCCCCACCAGCAACATAGGTTTTAAAAGATGTCTCAATGCAAGCAATTACAAATAGAATCCCAGCTCCAAACATACCATATCATACCACCCTCCCCCCAGTGCCTTCCCTCCACAAAACACATCCCCCTCCCACAGAACACCGCACTCCCATGGAATAACCCCCTGGCACTGTCCCTGGTACTACCTGGGACCTGCTCCCCCCTCCCCACAGCACTGCTCCTCAAAATGACTCCCTGGGTCAGTGCCAAGGGTCAATGTCTTGAGGCAGTGCCCAAGCATCTGGGCAGGTCCATCCTCCCCTCCTCCCCCATAACTGATGTACTCACCTGAACTTCTCTGGTGGGTTCTCCTCACCAGGTACATGCCAACGTGAATGGATCATTTACTGGAGGAGTGGATTATTGGGAATAAAGGTCTGATAATTACTTTAGAATTTGTTCTCAAGGTGATCCTGATGTTAAAAGTCGTGGGCGTGGGACGGGGACAATCGCTATAGGAAATCCTGCCAGTGTAAATCTTGTTTTGAAGCTCCCATAATACTTTGCAGTCCCATCACCATTCAAACCCACTTGCAAATGTGAGCATAATATCTCCCACCTTCTTTCACAAAACCTGTTGTGATCTGTTTCTACATTTTTGCTGTTTTTTTAAAGCTCCAAGCAAAGAATATAAAAATTATCAGCAAGCCCTATGTAACCTCTTATTCCTGTAATGTTCATGTTAGATTTAAAAAAAATTCATCATATAACAATCAGTGAAGATGCAGTTCCACCCTCTGGCTACCAGGTAGCACTGCATAGGAATTTTAACCTTCAAACGTCCAGGTCTCTTCATTCTATCTTTTTTTCCTGGCTTGTTTTTCAAAAGTGACAAAGATTATTTCTTAGTAAACATTTTAATAATTAATAGTGAGATGTTCCATTTACTTCTTTCTTCACAGCATTGCGTTCTCCATCAAAGGCAATTTTTGCTTCTGTCTCGCTGGACTCAACAAATCTGATCTAGGCCAACCTGCAAATCCAGATTTTCTTTAAATAAACATCTATCCTTGATGCTGAGCTATTTTATTCTCAGTGACTGTGACTTGGCTCCCCAGTCCCCATTACTGATCTTTCCATGTTACCACATGGCCCTGTTCAGGACTTTGGGCTTCCCATCCTCAGTATTACTGCTACTGCTCACACTCTTCATTTGCAGCATTTTATTTCTGCTTTTCTGTTTTCCAACTCTATTGTTGCCTTATGTCTTTATTGGTGCTCTGTGCCTCTTCGATTGTAACTTTATGAATGCTAGAGGGAAGCTGTCTCTGCCAAATCTAGGCTTGAAAGACAACATTGCTGTCTTGGAGGGAATGCATGTTCATAAAGAGAAAAAAATCAGGAGTACATCTGTCATCAGGAAACCAAAAATATTCAGATTGAGGAAAGAGCCAATGATCTCAAGAGTTATAAACTGGACTGTATGCTATCATTAAATTCCCTAGCTTTTCCTTTACTCTTCTTCCACCCTGTCACAAAAGCTTCATACTCCTTATAATTTAACATTTAAAGGAAATAACAGGACTGACTTCCCACATGCAACACCACAGGATATCGGCACATTCTTTAAAATAAAATCAGACAGCAAACAACAAGAATCAAATCCAAACTTTAATGACTTGTTTAAACAAAATCCAAAGCATTCTAGAAGAGGAATTGTTTATAATTATCACAATTCTGGAGAAAAATAACATTTTATCCAAATTCCTTCGTACAAATCCAATATTCTGCTCCATATACAGAATCAATAAAAAGATCAATCAGTTTTCAGTCATATCACCAGAATGTACACACACAGTAGGATTAATTTTCTAAATCAAGCATTTATTTAAAAAATTAAGTACTCTATGTACTAAATTACCAGTATTTCTGTGGTAAATCTCTGAGGAAGAGGAAGAGGCTTCTCAATCTTGATAGGGTGGTTTAGATGCAGGAGTAATTTGCAGATTAATATCCCAATGTAAAGAAAACAAGCAAAGAAATGTTTGCCCTGTGATGGCTGGAAATTACTATATTGTGAACTGCTCCACCTACCCTCCCTCCCTCCCACCATACACACAAATACATCTTCATTTTCTCTTTAGTACCTTCTTTCAATTTTTTCTCAAATCAAACTTACACTGAAGAGTTATCACAGGCCAATGGCTGTTGTTGCTGTTTGATTAATAAACCAGACCATGGGCAATGCGAAGACACACAAATTCTCATTCAGGATAATAGCAAAAGGGAACTGCTGATCAGTGATTAAAATAACTATAAGAGCCTATATACTCTGAGAGCCTGTAAAAGCCATAACCAGAGACAGCTGTGAGTTTGGAGAGAGCAAAATACAAATCATGACTTCAAATTAATAACTGGACTCTCAGCTATTGGCCAAATGCCTCCTTCCTGACTGGTGAGCAAAAGGCAGCACAGATATTCTCTACTTCCAACTTACACACAGAAAGGAAGAAGCTGCTGGATGATTATTCTGCTCTGGTGGCAGCCAATATTGAAATGTATTAGTAGATACATTATAATGTCCTCATTAAAATGAGAGTGGAATATTTCTCATTTTTGTCACTCAGTATCAGTACTGATCATACATAGTGCAGACTGGACACAGAGTAAAGCTTGCAGTACTCTTCCCTAGCAATATGACTTATCTGCAGTCCAAGGAGAGCACAGCTTGCTACATTTGTATGCATTTACACATCTTAAATCACCCACCCTTTAGGCCTTTCTAGAAATATTGCTAACTATAGCCAGAATTCTCCAGCCATTCTCCAGTCAAGTCTCTGTTCATGCAGCTGGACTGGAGAATACCAGTTGCAGGTGAGGTTGGAGAATTCAGTTCTAGATATTCTTTAGCCTTGTAGACCTGTGTTTAGCTGAAACATAAGGTTTGCCAAACCAATTTCACTTTGGTTCTTTACAAGTAGCATGTATATAGAGAACTAAAGTAGTTCAGCCCTAATTGCTAATAATGTTACTCGGGCACTATTTGATGTTTCCTGGGATTGAGAATGGAAGGTGTCAAACTGGTGCATTAGGAAATGTTCTTGATTTGCTGTTAAGGTGCATTGCTGGGAGAAATATAGAGGCAACTTCACTCAAAAGCCCAGCTTAAATATAGGTATAAAAATAAAAACATCACTGAGCCTCCCACTAAAACAAATGTTTATGAGTCTGAAACTGAGATAAAGGGGGTATAAATACTTTCTGTTTGTAGATCTATCCACCAATCAATTACAAACATTTTCAATAAAATGGAATTGCCAATGTCACAATCTTTAATGTAGCAGCATGGATGTTGCCACATAACATCAACGTCAACTGATGTATGCTGCTGGCAGACCAACAAAGTCAAAATCAAGAAACACTTGGAGTCACAAAATTAGAACAGTGTTTGGAAATCAGAATTCATTATCAGAGAATGAGTTGAAGTTAGAAATCTAATTTCATTCTTGCAGTTCACATTAGATCTTCTTGATTATTTTAAAGGTTTGTGGTCATTCCATTATTCCCCCATATAAAGCCTGTATTGGATTCCAGCCTGCCACATATCTACAGCATTAAATTTAAACTACCTCAGCCCTACTCTTTGGAATGCTATTTTAAATTTTTTCCCATTTTCTGGAGCTTTCCAAAACCTACCTCTTTGTCACCTCCCTAATTTATCTCCAATCCCCTGCTCTGTCTCCAAAATTCTCTCCTCTTAAGCATTTTCGGTTCAGGACTGCAATTAATAACTTTTTTCATTTTTGAAGGCAAACACACGTCCAATTTTAGACATCATAACAACATAATCAAGGTGATACTATGAATGCATTGTTTTATTTTTGGAAGCTCAGGCATGATTGAAGATTAATCATATTTGAACAATTGTACGCATCACAGGCATGTAAAATTAACTCACAGAAACTCGGAGCAGGACTAGGCCATTCAGCCCTTTGAGCCTGCTGCACCATTCACTATGATCATGGTTCATCATCCAACTCAATAGCCTGATCCTCCTTTCTCCCAATATCTTCTCATCCCCTTCACCCCTCATTCCTTCTTGAAGACAGGCAATATTTTGGCTTCAACTCTCTGGGTGAAAAAAATCTCTCCGCATCTCTGTCCTAAAACATTTAACCCATATCCCTTGACTGTGACCTAGTTTTGGACTCCCCCACAGTTGGAAACATCCTTCCTGCATCTACTCTGTCTAGGTCCCCCTATTTTTTCTAAATTGCAGTGAATATAATCCCAACCAACTCAATCTCTCCTCATATATCAGTCCCGTCATCCCAGGAATCAGTTTAGTAAACCTTCTCTGCATTTCCTCTATAGCAGAACATCCTTCCTTGGGTAAGGAGATCTAAACTGCACACAGTATTCCAGGTGTGGCCTCAGCAAGGCCCTGTATAATTGGAGCAAGACATTTGGTGGCATGGTGGAACTTTGGTTAGCACTGCTGCCTCACAGCGCCAGGGACCTGGGTTAAGTTCTGGCCTCAGGTCACTGTCTGTGTGGAGTTTGCACATTCTCCCCGTGCCTATGTAGGTTTCCTCAGGGTGCTCCGGTTTCCTCCAAAGATGTGCAGGTTAGGCTGATCAGCCATGCTAAATTAACCCTTAATGGTTAAGAGGTTAGCAGGGTAAATACGTGGGGTTATGGGGATAGGGTCGGGGTGAGATTGTGGTTGGAGCAGACTTGATGGGCCAAATGGCCTCCTTTGCACTGTAGGGATTCTATGATTCCTGCTCCTGTACTCTAATATTCTCACTATGAAGGTCAAAATGCCATTTGTCTTCTTTACTGCCTGCTGCTCTTAATTTATTGCCATTCAGATGATAATCTATCTTCCTATTTTTGCTAGCAAAGTGAATAATTCACATTTATCCACATTATATTGCATCTAGCATGCATTTGCCTACTCATTCAGCTTATCCAAATCTCACTAAAGCACCTCTGCATCCTCCTCACAGCTCATCCTCCCACCCAGCTTTGTTTCAACAAATATAGCTAATCCTCATCAACAGATCTTCCACAAACTAGGCTTATTTGTTCTTTATATTTAATTTTGATTATCATTACATCTTCATATAATTCACATTAATATAGGTTGCCCAATATGAAATTCTGTGAAATTCCATGTAGATATTCACATTGTCTACCATAGTATCAGCTGAACTATTGAAGAAACCCTAGAAAAACACCATACATGCACTTTTTACAGGGCTTGTGAAGATTTTCCACAGTGGTTCTAACAAAAGAATGAGCAAACCCCTGTAGAAATTCTCTACATGTGCTTACTCATCTTTAAATTGATACTTTCATTACATAATTTTTGTTTGCCTTTCTAAACTTAATTTTTGGCGTAGGCTGACAAGAAATCCATGAAAAACTAATAAAGAGTAAGTATAAATGATTTGTGGTCCATACATTAATTTGTATTCCTACCTATTCCTCAAACCCGGCATCTGATTAAAGGTTTAGGTAAACATTCTTAGTGAATAAGATTCTAGGTTTATGGTGCTTTTGGGAAGTAAATATAGTTTTGTTCGGTGGACTTATTCCTACTGGGAGACAGTTATGGAAGGCTATGACGCCTGGAGGCTGATTGTTTGGTGGGACTGATAAGAGGCAGGGCGAAACAAGAAGTTCAGCTGATTGAAAAAAGATCCCAGAGAAAACAGAGAGCAATGAATTCTGCACTATCTCAGTCTGCTGTCTTCATCTGCAGCAGATGTGGTAAAGACAGCCATGTCTGTGTGGGGCTCCTGAGTCACTCCACAGTGCAAACCATCATCTAATCTCATTACCTGCTGTTGTGAAACTTCTTACTGTCATCATCTAATGAGACAAAAGGCCAAACTAGTTTGTTATTCATACTGTTTAAATTTTATCAAACCTGTTTTGCAGTGGCAGAGAAAGGGGGTAGAATTTTTTTAAGTGCTGGCTCACATGAGAAAAGTTCTGTGCGACTTGCACACTGCTCAGCTGCTCTTCATGCCTATTATCCAGCATTTAGAAGAGAAAATTTCTGGAGACATGTCATTATGGTGGTGGGACAGGGATTGAAAAAGTTAGCAACATCAAGTTTCCCGAAATTAGGGCACTTTTTTTTCGATGTCCAAATGAAAAAAGAGGAACTCTCCACACACATTGAGACACCCCCCACCCCCACCCCCCACACGCATTCAGGCAATCTGACTCCCACAGTGATACTCCCACAATGGAGAACCCCATTCTACAAACATGGTGAACCATTCATGCATGTACACTGAGAACACCCCTATGGAATTGGAAACCTTCCCCATGTACATGGGGACCGCCCCGTCCCCCCCCCATGGAGCCCTTTGGAGGGTACAGTACTGGGGGCTGTGCCAAGGTGCTGAGGTAGTGACAGGATTCCAGTGAACAGTGCCAAAGGGCAGTACCAGGGTACTGCACAGGCAAGTCCCTCTCACCTTGAGGCTGTATTTACCAATGTGTCCCCAGTGGGTTCCCTTCACCAGGCTCCCATTTTTAAAAACCTGTTGTAAACCGCGATGACTTAATGTCAAGTTGGGGACAGGGGGGAATCCCAGGGATGGGGGTGGGGGGGTTGGTGGCGGGGAGAACAATATGATAGAGATGCCTGCTGACGAGATGCAAATATTTTTAAATGAGCTTCCCAACTTTCCTGGGCAGGAACCTCCTTTTATCAATGGCGGGAGGTGGAAACAACCACGTCCTTGGGTCTTGTTGGCAACATTTTTGGTTTTGGCTTCATGCACAATTTTGCACCCGTGTTGCCAAAATCCTAGTCATTATTTGATGAAGGGTAAAGATAAATAAACATAGAATTGATTTCCTCGTCTCATTCAGGAAACATACGTCCTTCTGAATTGGAATATGCCACCTTTACTAAAGTGGACTAGGCCCTGACTCCAAAATCACAGACAGCAAACCACCCAAAGTAAAGACAACAGCAATCTTCTGCTGAAGATTGTAGGTGCTGTAGCATTTACTGTAATTAAGAGTTATTTTTATGCTTTGTCATGGGTGATTCATTCATTTTGGGATAAAAGCCTAAAAATCACTTTTTGGTAATATTAACAACTGAACAGCTAATGCATTTGTACCACATTCCTTTGATGGTATTTTGATGAAGGTTTTAATGTTTAATATAAATAAGTAAATGCATCCACTGTAATAGCAAAGAGAGGAAATATCATGCTAATATCACTGACTAAATTTTATGCTCAAAAAGGTATAGCAAGAAAGAAGAGTCATCGGACAAATATCATTAGGGAATTTTAACATTGGTCAATGGATTGAATTGGATGCAATGAGGCATTTAAAGGACCAAAGTTGAAACGTGTTGGGAAGTCAGTGGCAACCCAGACTTCCAGCTTTTACTCTGGAGCTGATATGCAATGAGACCTTGGATTAAATCTGCTCTGCAGCTTGAATTCTGGTCAATGAGATTTCTTGGATCATGGAAATCCTTGCACCTGCAGTGAAGCTCAGGAAGAAAGAATGTGCTTGTACTGTTCTCCTTGTTGGCTAAGAGAAGGAGGAATACCTCCTCCCAGCCCCTCAAACTCCCCTCTCACTGGATGACTCCACTCTCTCATGTAAACCATAGGTTAGACCCCCATTGCTAAAATTGAGGGTCAGACTATCGGAGATTGCAATCCTCAACGTGCCTCAACATTAGGGGTTGGAGCCTCCCCACTTCTGGAGTCAGAAATTAGGCATCCTGGAATTGGACCCTTCTTCTGCGATCACGTACCACTTTCTCCAGTTTCAGGGATTGGACAGCCCCTCTGGGGACTGCATCCACCCCAGTATCTGAGATCCGACTCTCTTGGCTAGGGCCAGCAATTGGACATACTGGAACTGGACTCTTTAGGGTCAAGTATTGGACCCTCTTTCAAGGCTAGCACTCCCTGCCTTCATGGAAGCCAAGACTGGCAAATCAGGTTATGTCCTGGGCAGCTTGCAGGAAAATCCAAAATTCCAGGCCTGAATTTTCCCAGTCTTTTGGAGATGAACTGCTGGGTAAGAGAGCTGGCAGCATGGCAAAGGGAGACATCAGGTGGGGAGTCTCCTCTGTGTGCCCAAGGTGCTGCCATCTCCAATTGCCCGAGCCAGTCTGCCAGCCCTTCAAGGATGGCTCAATACTGCGATGTCCTCTCTTTGGCAACTCAGGCTCAGGGCCAGCCACTACTAATGGTAGTACTGCCAAAGCTATTGTGCTGCCAGCCCCTGATTGTGCTGGGAGCTCTTAGGTTGGGCCAGTGTCCTGAATTGCCACAGGCAAAGTCTTCCCTCGGAGCCTGCTGGCTGATCAGCTCCATGCTCAGGTCCATGCCCAGGTCTTTCATTTCCTTAGAACAACTCAGCCTTGTGGTTTCTCACACATCGCCTGAGTCCTCTCACTACAGTCGCAGCATGTCAATAAGTTCAAATTTTCCCTGTTACTTTGCTAATGGATGACTGCAAGACACATAATTCATCATAATATAAAAAGAGAAAGTTCTGGATAAACTCAGCAGGTCTGGCAGTATTTATGGAGGCAGAAACAGAGTTAACCTTTCGAGTCCCATATGACTTTATGAATCTCAAGAGCCTCCACAAATGCTGCCAAACCTAAGGAATTTTACCAGCACGTACTGTTTTTACTTTTGCAGTATTTTACTTTTATTTACATGATTCATCGTTTTAGCTTTCAGTCCATTTCAGTGGGATTTATTATCTTATATACATACCCTAGCCACTGGTTCACGCACACCAGAACATATTGGTGCCTGTCCCCAGCCCAGATAAATGGGGAGGATTGGCAGCAGGGAGATCATGTGGCTGCAAAACCAAATCCAAAAGAAATGATGGTTGATATGAAGATGATCAACCAGCATTGTGACAACCCCACGTAACATAGCAAAACCCAAGGGGAATCAACCAACTATTGATATATGTACCAGAAAATATTTAAAAGCATCTAAAACTCTGCTCCAAAATTTTGAAAATTCATCAAATGAGGTGTCAAAAATTAAAATTTAATTATGTTGCCCCCTCATCCCCATTAAGTCCTAGAAAATAACTTTGTACATGGTGGAAAGCGTTCCTACTGCCATTTCATTACTGTTTGCGATGTTTTGCTTTATAAATGTACATTGCTGTTCAACCTCTTAATTGCAGCTTTGCAATTGTTCAAGTATCCAATATGTTGTGTCAACTTGGAAAGAAAGGCTTTCTCAATTTAGCATATTTGTAATTAAGTAGGGCAGGCAAATGAATATATGATGAATAATCATGTAGTAAAGGTGACAAAGGAATAACTAGCAACTTTAATTGAAGCTGCTATAATAGAAGTACTTTGAAAAGTATGTTTGGTTGTGTGTCTGTGTAGAATAACCATACAGTTAAGTACCAACCTTTATAATTATAGGAGGATATAATCTACTGGAATAAGAACCAGCTTTATTTCTGAGCAATATAACAATTGGTTAGTGACATTTCCTACAGTGAATAGCAGTTGACACTGGAATTCAGAGTTGTTTCATGCACCTCTAGGAAAAATGAAAGCTTTAGTATTTGTTCCTCCACCTAAAAAGAGCCTGTTGCAGATACAAGGATTCAAACAACCATTTTTACCTTGAGTCCTAAAAAATCCTGTCAAACAAATGACATGCAAAGGAGTTGTGAAGATCACCTTGCTCCTTTCCATAGAAGCTTCTGTATCGGAGACTGCTACATCCTCTAGAGCTCCAAAATACAAACAGACAGGGATTCAGGCCTGTAGGATGCATTATATTCGATGATTTTGTGTGCTCCCTTTACTTCAGTGAGAATTATGAATCAACGTTTGTGTCAACACTGCAACAAGCGCATAAGGGCCAGAGCTGGAGAAAACTGAAGAAGGGAGCTGTTTTTTAATTCAAACCAGGACTGTCTATGCTGTTGTTCCTCATGCCATGGAGGAGGCCTGTTTCTGCTCCTCCTGCTCTTGTTCACCATCTCCCATCAGGGGCTGCCGTTTCTTAAGTTCTCGGTGGTATTTTGCCATCAAGGAAGCATAGATGCAACCGTACGCCCCAGCCACCACCATCATGATGCAAACGATGCCACATAAGACCCCAGCAACGATGATAGTTCCAATAGCTCGTCTGACACTGACTGGACGATAGCGTTGTCTGACACAATCTGTGGTATGAAAGTAATGTGGCCTTGGGGTGCTGACCTCCTGTTTCACGCAAGGGGGGCCGGTGACTACCTTTCCATTTAAGGATTTGTTTTCATCCTCCAGTTGGGTACAATAGTTGAACATCTCTACGGGGACTACTCTAAGATCTTTCCCACGGAGGTCTTTTGGCAGTGAACATTCAATTCCATCAAGTTTTCCACCTGATTTTAAGAGAAAATAATCAGTCAATAAGAACTTGTATTTCATCACTCAATACAATACATGGTATCTTTGCATTATCACCATCTCCTTAAGTAGGCAATGTTTACATTTGTTGAGCAAGTATTAGTACCCTTATTTTATATGTTCTCCTCTCTTTAATTGCCCCTCATCATATTTGGTTATTTGATTGTAGGGGGGGGACATTGTAAGGCCAATTGTGCGCTTGCACTTATAAAGAATGCAACATGTGAAATCACTGGCACACGCACAGACTGTCATTTTCAACTACATATTCTATGATTTAATAGGAAGACAGTAATTGGCTCTATACCAATTATTTCAATGTGAGTACCTTTCTTACTGTGATCAGAGATTCAGGGCAGAATTCTCCAGCCGCCTGGTTGGGTTTTTCTGTGGCTGAGCCAGTTTGTCATTATCCACCAGTGGAATCTTCCATTCCTGCTAAAGTTGATGGTGATTTAGTTCCTTGCCTATGGCCCTGCTGGAGAACCCACTGTGGGTGTCAACTCCAGCAAGACTGGAAGATCCCACCAGTGGGAAGGGCTGGAGAATTCCACCCTCAGTCTCTACGGTTGAATCCTGTATTTATTGACCTGTTCTTCATGCAGGAATCACCAGATACAACAACAACAACTGTATCACAATGAAATATCCCAAAGATATATTTATACAGGAACATGATCAAGCAGAATTCATTACCATACCACATAAACAGATCTTAGCAGTTTTTAAGTAGTGTCTTAAAGAAATAGAGAGAAACTAACAAAGCAGAGTCCTTTAGGGAGACCATTCCAGAGCTTGGGCCTTGACAGCTAAAAGCATAGTCACCAATAATGTGGCAAAGGGGAAGATTAGGGAGCCAGAATTGGAGGAATTTGAAAACAAGAATGAGAATTTTAAAATCAAGGCATAGCTGGAGTAGGAGCTGCTAATGTAGGTCAGTGAAAAATTGAGGTGATGGATGAACAGGATTTAATGCAAGCTCGGATAATAGGCAACATAGTTTTGGGTGAACTCAGATCTGTGGAGGGCTTGCAAACTTCTGCCCTATCTCCAACATCCATTACTTCCCAATGTCCTTGAACATGTTGCTACTCTGAAATCTGAGCCCAGCTTTCCCAGAATTCCATGCTTAAATTGCTCCATCTGGTTTCTTCCCCTGCCATAGTTCTTCTCAAAGTCACAAAAGGCATCCTATGTGACAGTGATAAAGATAAAGACCGGAATTCTCCAGCCCTCCATGCCGGTGGGACTCACCGATCCCACTGGCAGTTCACCCCCACCCATGGGTTTCCCGCTGGTGTGGGTGACATCAATGGAAATTCCCATTGACAACAGCGGACCAGAGAATCCCACCACTAGCAAACAATGCACAACATCCCACCGATAGAAAACATGCGGCTGGGAGGCCAAAGAATCTCGCCCCATACTCTTTTTCTTCTTTCTTCTCAACCTGTCTACATTGACCACACCATTCTACCCTAAGCCTCTACAGCGTTATCCAACAGAATGGGATAGCACTTCCCTATCTTTCCAGTTTTATCTATCCCACTTCCACATAATTACTTCTGGTGTCTCCTGTGGATCTGTCCTTGGGCCCCCACTATTTTGTAGCTATCTACTGTCCCTCAGTTTACGTTGTCTGGAAATACAATACTAGTTTCCACATGTATGCTGACAGTACACAACTCCACTGGCAGCTGGAGAATTCTGCCCTGAATCTCTGATCACACTAAGAAAAGGTACTCACAAAGAACATGCAAAATAATTGGTATAGAGCCAACTCACAACACCACCACTTCTCTCAAACCCACACTGTCTCAGACATGTCACACTGCGTAAATGAGTTCCAAACCAGATAAACAGAAATTTCCTCCGTGAAATATTGGGAAGACTGAAGCCAGTGTCTGTGGACCTATCACAAACTGTGTTCCTACCAATTGTATTCCCCTCCTTGCGATTATCTGAGGCAGAACCAGACTATTTGCAGCCTATGTGTCATATTGTATTTGACTTTGAGATTAGCATCTGACACATATTCACACCCACTAAGGATCATTTATTTCCACCATTGCAACATCGTCCGACTCCATTTTTGCCTCAAGTCATCTGCTGCGGAAACACTGAACTGACATTCTTCTGGTTATAGTCCATACTCCCACATTCTGCCCTTTATAAACTTTGGGTCATTGAAATCTCTGCCATCTGTGTCCTAGTTCACACCAATTCTTGCTCACTCATCATCCCAACTGCGAGTGACTTACATTGATTCCCATTCCAGCAATGTCAGTATTTTAAAATTCTCATTCTTGTTTTCAAATTGTTGGATGGCAGCTCTATTTCTGTAATCTCTTCTAGCCCTACAATATTCCAAGATATGCATGCTCCAACAATTCTGGCATCTTTAGTATCTCTGATTTTAACTATTTTTGATCATTGCTAGCCATGCCTTTGGCTGCCAAGGTCCCAAACTCTGGAATTCACATCTGGAACTTTTTCTGCCACCTTAGCCTGCTTCACTCTTTTAAGATATTTCTTAATACCTAAATCTTTGACCAAGATTTAGACTTAGAAACCATAGAAGCCCTACAGTGCAGAGAAAGGCCACAATAACAATCCCATCTTGGTCCCTATCCCTGTATCCCTACATAATTACTTGCTAATCCCTCTAACCTATGCATCTTGGGACACTAAGGGGCAATTTAGCTTGGCCAGTCATCCTAACCTGCACATCTTTAGACTGTGGGAGGACACCAGAACACCCGGAGGAAACCCATGCAGACATGGGGAGACTGTGCAAACTCTGATCCAAGCCAGGAATCGAACCCAGGTCTCTGGAGCGGTGAAGCAGCAGTGCTAACCACTATGCTAGCATGCCATCCCTTGTTTCCTAATATCTTCTTATGAGGCTCAGTGTCAAATTTTGTTTTCTAATGCTCCTGTGAAATGCCCTGGGGTATTTAACTATGTCAAAGCTGCTGTATACAACCAGGTAATTAGGTAATTAACCATAACTCACAAGAGACCACAGCATCCCTCTCTGTTAGAGAGACAAGTGGTTTATAGATTGAGTATCACCACTCCAAGTCAAGCAGAGGGTAAGGGAAGGTGGCCACCATCCATGAACTACCACAGAGGCTGAAGTGAAGCTGTCCGGTTGACTACACCACACTCTAGTGATCTAGCCAACTAATTTATCTGAGTTGTTGATGTTATTATGGAAGACTGGAGCTATGGAGATGAATGATGTTATGAATGTGGAATCAGGCAACCCAGGTGATGGAATGAATATGAGGCAGAGGTTCATTTCCGAGTCATATAAGATACCAATGTTGCAAACAGCCTGGTTCAGCCTCAGACAGTAGCTGGGTCGAGGGATGGAGTTGCTCCTAGGGAACAAGGTTTGTGGCAAGGATTGAAGACAAAATTACTTTCTTCCCCATACATATTTAGGAACCACAAGAACTCTGACAGATGTGCCCTGGCCAGAGCCACTGAGATCAACTAATTGAACTGTTTTCTGCATGCAATCACTTAGATTTACACAGATCAAGAATAAAGCCTATGACTTTTGTAGTTAGGTACAATAACATTTAGATGGATTCAATTTTAATTCCTGTGTTGATCTAATTTTGGTATGTGAATTATAGTCAGTGTGGGGAGAAAGTGCATACATCATTGCAAGAGTTTGCTCTACTGACCTTTGTAGATGAACCACTCTATCCAGTGTTTGAAGTCCCTCAAGCCACAGTCACACTCCCAAGGATTCCCAGCCAGTTGTAATTGACGAAGAAGTTCAAGCGGCTCAAAGGCCTCTCTTTCAAGATTTGGCATCCTATTGTCTTCCAGATTCAACCAGGTCAAGTTCTCCATTTCATCAAATAAGAGCAGTGGAATCTCAGAGAGGCCATTAACAGAAAGATCTAACCTCTGCAAGTTGGTGATCTTATAAAAGATACTTTTATCCAGGCTTCGAATGCTGTTGTTCCTTAAGTTGAGGTCAGTCAGGTTCCTGATATTGTCAAATACATTGGATGGCAATTGGTCCAGGTAGTTGTTGGACAGGTCTAATTTCTCCAGTGTAGTAAAATTAATGAATGTCAGAGCCTGCAAGGTGCTGAGTTTATTGTTGCTGAGTGAGAGGAATTTGATGTTTGATGGAATGTCTGTTGGGATGGTTACTAGGCCTAGATTGCTGCAATCCACTTCATATTTTTTACAAGAACAGTGTGAGGGACATGCCAACACTGCTTCAACAATACTCAGCAGCACAAAAAATAAGCAGAAAGTACCTGTGGAGAAACAGAAACATGCATTACTGAATCAGATGTTTCAATACCTATGGAAGCATGAGTATGCTGTTTCACTACAGAAAGATGAATTTGAGGGAACTCCTTCACATCTTTGTACAACAGCCAAACACAATGGGCATGTCCATGTCACTTGCCTTCGCCCAAGAACAGGGCTAGGAATTTTTTGGAAGAAAGTAGGAGCTGCTAAGTCAGTGTGTTAGGGGTAAACTCTGCAGAGGATGGATATAGCAGCTGAAGGAACACTTTTTGAGAATAGATCATGGGCAGCAGGAAAAATTATGTCAATTTTATCCTATATATAATATTATTTCTGGTGGTTATCAACAGTTTTATAATCGAGGAATGATATTCTTCAAATTGCAACATGTCAAGACCAGTACTGAAGCTAAGGTAGCATGTAGTATAAGGAAACAGTTATTTACTGGAAAGGAAGCAGATATTAAATAACTTTTAACTTTCTTAAAAAGGGACATTTTGCACATTCTTTCCTGTAACAGTATCAATAAAGTGGGGAAATGTGAAATTATAGGCTGCCCCCGGTATCTTGGATACTGACAATCAAAAAAAGCAGAGAAACCTGAAAAAGCCACAAAGAACAAACAATAAAAAGCCCTGTTTCATTTCAGAACTCGTTTCATTTGCCTTAACTACTCAATTGGGCAAAACTAAAATGGAGAGGTTCTACCAGCCAAAGATTAGGAATCTTCTTGGCCCTCACTGGTAGGCAATATTTATCCATAATGAGACTCTTATAGAATTTGCATTAAACTCCATCAGAGATTCATATGTGCGAAGGATTGGGGAGAGGAGAGTAAGTAAATGCTAGGTGAGATTGTGGGATATCTAATTTCCAAATCTCATAAAATCAAATAAACTGGCTAGTGCAAAATTATCCTGGAATAGTTACATTAATTCCAATAGTTATAAGGTAAAGTCACCATAGTTTCAGATTTTCATAGGCTGCCCTCCCCTTTGAGGGTGAGAGTTGACTAGTGGTGATGCAATCTGAGCGAGGGTCAAGGTTGAGAAGGTGTGGCCTTCATGAAAAACCTTGGCTGGTACAGGAATTCAACTCACGCTGTTATAGAATCTGTTATAGAATACAGTGCAGAAGAAGGCCATTTGGCCCATCAAGTCTACACCAACCACAATCCCGCCCAGGCCCTATCCCCACACATTTACCCTAACAAGTCCCCCTGACACCAAAGGGAAATTTAGCAGTCAATCCACCTAACCTCCACATCGTTGGACACATCTTTGTTAGCATCAGTTTATATCACAAACCAGCCACCCAGCCAACTAACTGATTAAGAATTGAACTCATGACCCCTCGTTTACAAGACCAGTGCACTAACCACTGAGCTATGGAGCCAAATACCATGAACAGTAATGTTCATGAACAGAGTTGTTATGAACACTAATAACAAGGAGAATAGCAAACAGCTTTATAATAGAGCAATGCCATTTCTGAAATGTATAAATAATTTGCAACAGAATGTGGTGTTATCCCTGGTAAACATTAACAATTTTATACTGGACAACAGTGCTATTTCTGATGGGCATGAGTTTTGAAATATTGTTATGTGAATACTGCTGAAAAAACAAACACATTCCTAAAGCATCTTGCCTCGCACTTATCAGGACAAATACAAGAGTGCCAAATTTCAAACAATCACAATAATTTGTACTGCAGGAAAAAAGGGTGCTGATTAGTTGGCAAGTCAAATTTTATTGGACAAGATGTTGCCATGGAGAAAGGAATCTACAAGCTCCCCAAGCTTCAATGTAATTCAAAAAAGGCATGAGGCTTGAACACATTATCTTTGTTTGCTGAGAACGGGCTCCTAGAAATGAAATGAATGTATGTTGCTTCTAGCAAGTGTAATTGAGATATGTTATGAACTCAACTGATTATCTAAAAGGGACAAGGCTTTGCCCCAGGTGTCTCACTGTATACCTAAAGGTTCCACCATGGAATCTTATGGGCTGCAGTGAGGTGACCTCTAACATGGACAGGAGGAAGAGGACTATGTCTCCAAACAGGCAGGTGTTGATGGAAGTGGCTAAGGAAATAAGCAGCAGTAGTGTGGACCTCCATTGGAATATTGTATCAGGAAAATCCAGCATCTCAGATAGATGAGTAGCATCTGCTAAGTCCCACACTCTGACTTCCCCAACATTATCTTGGTCAAGCTTCTCAGGTCAACACATCTTGTTGTTCATTCATTTCTCTCTGTATGCAGACACCTTCCATCTCTATCTGTCCACTCATATTCACCCAAAGCCTATTTTCCTCTGACATTCCTGCCGCACAGTCACTCTCCACAAATGATGTCCTTCCCTCCTCTTGACACAATCCACGATGAACACTCACACCACTTCACTTTCTCAACTTGCAGAAGACGGCACATAACCTTGGGGAGAGATAGAGATCCAAATTGGGGCTGGGGTGGGGAGCTGGCCTTCCAGTGAAAGGCACATTGGCAATGCATTCCACCTGCTCAACTGGGAAGCTGGTCTTGTTTCAGGAGGCTGCAGAGGTCAGATGCAGGTACGTAAACTATTGCCTTGCCATGTTGGAGGCTGGAAACAGTGAAATGCAGCTGAAGGTGTGTGAGATGCTGGACAAGTACCAAGAAGTTGGCAATCACCTGTAAAGCAGCGAAAACACTCCCTGAGAGAAGTGCATTGAACCGCAATCTTTCCGCAATTGTGGCTGAACCATTCAGTTTCAATGATCAAAGATATCTTAGTTTGTCAGTTTCCCTGAAGAAGCTCTTTCTGCTATGCATGGGCCTCAATGACCCTGGCAAATTGCTGACAGGTTGGGAAATCCAGGACACAGGTCTAAAAGAGTTCTTAGTTGGCTTTTTAAGCAACATAATTACTTATCCATCAGAACCAAAGGGATGACCCGTACGCCTTCAATTCCACCCCATTGAAACTCAGAAGAGGGTGGGATGATGGCAGGAACCCAATCCAACGTTAGTTTCAGGAGATTTAGTTCCTTGCAGCAAGAGGGAAAAGAACCTGTTATCATGGTCCATGTAGGCGCCAACGACATAATTGGAATGAGGGAAGAGATTCTGCATAGAGAGCTTAAAAAGCTAGGCACTAAGTTAACCAGCAGAACTCCCATGGTTACAATCTCTGGATTTTTATGTGAGCCAAATGCAGATTGGCAGAGGATACATAAAATTAGAGAAATGAATATGTGGCTCAATGACTGGTGTAGGAGAAGAGGGTTTCAGTTTGTGGGGTACTGGCATCAGCACTGGGCAAAGTTGGGGCTGTACCATTGGGACGGCCTATATCTGAACCCTGCTGGGACCAATGTTCTTGCAACTCACATAACTAGAAAAGGAGAGAGGGCTTTCAACTAAATAGAGGAGGTGTGGGCTATGCTTCTGGAGAGGGATACGTAGGCTTACAAAGCAAAAGGATATGGCAGCATTGCAAGGCACCCATTTAGGTAATGACACCCAGAGTGTGACAGGAAGGGACAGAGTGTGTGAACTTTAAAAAAAAAGCAATAAATAGGGACAAGGAGGTGGGAATGGTAAAAGGGCAAAAATTAATGGCTCTTTGTTTTAAAAAAAAAACAGTAAATAGGGACAAGGAGGTGGGAATGGTAAAAAGGCAAAATGAATGGCTCTTTACATAAATGCACACAGTATTCAACACAAAATAAATGAGTTAATGGCACAAATTGAGGTTAATATTCATTACAGAGTTGTGGTTACAAACAGATTAAAGCTGGGAACTAAATATTCAGGAGTATGTTACTTTTTGTAAGGACAGGCAAGAATGAATTGGCAAGAATGGAGAGGGAAAGGAGTTTAGCAGAAAAGATGGTTGATCAGCAAAGGCAGACATTTATGAAAATGGTTCATGACTCACAACAAAGATGTGTCCCAGTGAGGAAGAAGAATTCTAGGAAGGGGATAAACCATGGTTAACCAATGAAGTTAAGGATAGTATCAAACTGAAAGATAGTCCTTCCTACCATTCTTTGGTAGGAAGAATGGTAGGAAGGACTATTACTTACGTGGCGAAAAACTGCAGCAGGCGACGGTGCAGAGGGACCTCGGGGTCCTTGTGCATGAGTCGCAAAAACCCAGCCTGCAGGTGCAGCAGGTGGTCAGGAAGGCGAATGGGATGCTGGCCTTCATAGCGAGGGGGATTGAATATAAAAGTAGGGAGGTCTTGCTGCAGCTGTATAGGGCATTGGTGAGGCCGCAGCTGGAGTACTGTGTGCAGTTTTGGGCGCCGCACCTGCGCAAGGATATTTTGGCCTTGGAGGGAGTGCAGAGGAGGTTTACTAGGCTGATACCGGAGTTGAGGGGGTTGAGCTATGAGGAGAGGCTGAATAAACTAGGCTTGTACTCGTTAGAGTTTAGAAGAATGAGGGGAGATCTCATTGAGACGTATAAGATGATGAATGGGATGGATAGGATAGAGGTGGAAAGACTCTTCCCGCTCAAAAAAGACAGTAGGACTAGGGGGCACAGCCTCAAGATAAAGGGGGGGCGGTTCAGAACGGAGTTGAGGAGGAACTTCTTCACTCAAAGGGTGGTGAATCTCTGGAATTCTCTGCCCGTTGAAGTGGTGGAGGCTGCCTCGCTAAATATTTTTAAGAAGCGGGTTGATGGGTTTTTGATAAGAGAGGGGATTAAGGGTTATGGGGAGAGGGCGGGAAAGTGGAACTGAGCCACGACAGATCAGCCATGATCTTATTGAATGGCGGGGCAGGCTCGAAGGGCCAGATGGCCTACTCCTGCTCCTATTTCTTATGTTCTTATGTTCTTATGTTCTTATGAAAGATAAATAAGCATACAATGTGGCAACAATTAGTGGTAAGCCAGAGGGCTGGAAAAACTTTAAAAACTAACACCTTTATTAAAAAAGAGAGAGCGACAAGAACAGGTATCTTTGGGCCAGTTAACTTAATATCTGTCGTTTGGAAAATGTTAGTCAATTATAAAGGATGTAACAGTAGAGCATTTAGAAATACATAACATAATCATGTAGAGTCAGCATGCTTTGTGAAGGGGAAATCATGCCTGACAAGGTTATTAGAATTCTTTGAGGTGGTCATGAGCAGGATAAATAAAGGAGAACCAGTATGTATAATATACTTGGATTTCCAAAAAGCATTTGATAATGTATGACGCAAAAGGCTACTTAATAAGTTAAAAGTCCACGGTGTTGGGGTAGTGGATTGGCTAACTAATAGAAGAACGAGAGTTAGGATGAAAGGGGAATTTTCAGGATGCTAACCTGTGCCTGGTGGAATGCCACAGGGATCACTGCTGGGGCCTCAATTATTTGCAATATTTATTAATGACTTGGACGAGGGAAGTGAATGTACTATTGCCAAGTTTATGGATGACACTAAAATAGGTGGAAAGGCATGTGGACACAAGGAATCTATGAAGGGATAAAGGAGGCAGTCCAGGGAACATTCACTAGGTTGATTCCAGGTATGGAGAGATTTTCTTATAAGGAGAGGTTGAGTACTCATTGGAGTTCAGAGGAATAATGGATACCTCATTGAGACATATAAGATTTTCAAGGAACTTGACAGGATAGATGCTGAGAGGTTGCTTCCCCTTGTGGGAGAATCTAAGTTCGGGGGCATAATCTCAGAGTAAAGGGTCGCCCATTTAAGACAGAGATGAGGAGGAATTTCTTCTCTCAGAGAGTAGTGAAGCAGAGAGCCGTAGAGGCTGGGTCATTAAGTATGCTCAAGGCTGAGATAGACAGATTTTTAATCAGTAAGGGAATTCAGGGTTATGGGTATAAGGTGGGAAAATGGAGTTGTAGATCAGTCATGATCTTATTGAATAGTAGAGTAGAATTGATGGGCTGAATGGCCTCCTTCTGCTCCTACATCTTATGGTCTTAAGCATGCAAGCCCATCTCCCCCTGCTTGGGGAAAGTTCCTCTCAAGGGATATACATTTCTAGCAAGCAAGCAGTTGCTTTCAAAGTGTAACAAATCCACCTTAATACAGATCAATCTGGTCTTCCAATGCAGATCCTGCCATTTGTCCTCTGCACTTTTTCCATTCATTAAAATAATGGACAGAAAATTGTGGGGAGCAGAGCTACCATTTCTTATTGTGCACTTTTGGTATCCAAGGCTGAGTGTTAGTTTCATGTATTCATTAAATTGGCCTTTATAATTCCATAATATGACTACTAAACTTTTCAAATATGCTAGATCAAAAACATATTGTTTACCCTTCAGAGTTCAAATGACCATCAGCTGTTTGAATTTTCTTCATCTCAGGTGGCACGTTGAACCTCTCAATAAATATATTTTTGTACATTTTGGGCTTACATGGTTGTAAAATAAGATATCCACAATCTGAATCATGATTATATGTTATAGACAGGAATTTATTTTTTGTAGCACCTTGGCTTGCATAGTTTATGATATAACTCTAAGCAAACCTTTTAACCTTGCGTAATTTCCCAACTTCTTTAAACTCAGATGGAAACCAAAAATTGGAATTCATCATAGACAATGGGAACTCGCAATCAGAAAGAAGACTCAAAAGTGATATGACAGGAATTATTATGAGCAGAATATACTATGCTTACAGGAAGATCCAACAAGCTGAATTTTATAAGCTGTTGGTTTTTGTTCTTGTGATTTAAGATATTACCCAAATCACTCAAATTTGTCACAAATGGCAGTTCTTGTGATGCAACCCAACTTCACAGCTTTTGTAAATGATCATTTAAAGCAATAAAATAAGAAGGTTTGGGATCCTGGTAGCTGCAGGCTGTGTTTTGTCAGTTTATTACTGCCACATATTGCAGAGTGTGGGTGGTTACATCTTTGACTAATCTAACAACCAAATGTTATCTATCTCTATATTTTGTCAAGAAGCTAGCTCTGCTTTTTAGAGCTGATTGTTGCAACTAATTGTATGCTTTTGATATGTAGAATATCAAAAAGTCCTGAGTAACAAAGAAACATTTGCAGTAGAATTGCTGCCCCTGTGCAGAATACTGAGGACAACATTGCTCATCATGACTTTTAATTCTTGCATTTGTGATTCTGGTATTTAAGGCTCAACTTTAACCTATTTGACTCAGCAGGAATTAAATTTGCATCAGCTGCCCACCCCTCCCTACACTTCTTGACCTATCTCTGACTGCATCATATCCATTCATTGCAAGCAAGTAAGGTCAAATTAAAATGTAATGCTCTGACATCATAACCACCCTCCCTAAATTTTAACTCCAAATTGCAGATGTTTTGCCAGTCACAAGACCACGTGCTAAACTTTGTGGGATTGGTGTGATCAGTGCCCTTGCACTACAAAAATTAGGTCTCAGTTGCATCTCATTAGAAATACAGAATATCTTCCCAGCACATGACTTTTATTGACTTGGAATCCCTGCTTCTTCTGAGTGAAGTAAAACTTAGGAACTGGAATAGGAACTTGAAGGAGAAGGAGCAGCAGAAGTCTCAGTAACCATTATCATCAGTACCTAGGCTTCTCAAAAGACCAACTCTGAGTGGCTGCAAACTGGAGGGCAAACTTAGCACACAGGGTCTATGGACCAAGTTCACCTTTCTGGACCAAACTGAGGAGCTGTGCCGGAAGTCTTCACTAAACGGAATGACTGTAAGCAGAGCTTTAAATGGGGCTTCCTGTAATATGCTCCACAAGAAAAGTTAGGCATTGTCATCCTCCGCTGTGTATTGTATAATATTGCATTGTGGAAATACTTCCTTTTGGAGGAGGAAGATCAACAGCAACAGTCCCAAATATTGATTTGAGTTATAGGTAAATATTTAATTTAATATACCTATAACATAAACTCAAGTAATTTGTTAAATACTAAAGCTTTAAATTTAATACATAACAAATTAGATGAATTAAGGGCCACAACTGCAACCTGTAGACATTTGTGGAAAATCTTGTGATCCCAGAGAACCAAATGTGCAGTAAGTGTCTACATCTCAAGAAACTTAAGTTCAGAGTTGCTGAGCTGGAGTCTGAGTTGTAGAGATTGCAGCACATCAGATAGGGGGAGCTTTACCAGGACACTTTGATCCAGACAGTAGTCACACCCCTGAGGTTAGGAAGCTGTACAGGGCTGGTTGGTGATATAGGCCAGGACAGTGTAACTGTGGGTTAGGCAGTTAAAGACACCCCAGTGCAGTGCTGAAAGGAGTTTCAGTTTTTGCCCTTCTCCAGAAGATGTGTACGAGCTGCTTGCTATGTGTGTGTGGATGAGGACAAGTCTTCAAGGTGAATGAGCAAATTCAACATAACAGTATGATGTAGGGGAGGCAATGACCTGGTGGTGTTATCACTAGACTATTAATCCAGAAACTCAGCTAATGTTGTAGGGACCTGGGTTCGAATTCCACCACAGCAATTGGTGGAATTTAAATTCAATAAAAAAGCCTAGAATTCAGAATCTACTAATGACCATGAAACCATTGTCAATTGTTGGAAAAACCCATCTGGTCTGCTAATGTCCTTCAGGGAAGGAAATCTGCTGGCCTGTATGTGACTCCAGAAACACAGCAACGTGGTTGACTCTTAACTGCCCTCCAAGTGCAACGAGGGATGGGAAACAAATGCCCCATGAATTAATTTTAAAAAATGACCATTTGAGCAGGAGGAGTGAAGATAAATGTGAATAGAATCAGCTTGTGTGTTGGACAGAATATTACTGAGGAAATAAAAGGAATTTGCGAAAAAGGCAATGCAATAATCATAGGAGAGAGTTTAATCTTTACATAGACTGGACAGATGAAATTGGCAAAGCCATTTAGATCAGTTGACTGAAATGAATTTGAGAGAGTTTCCTCGAACAATGGCTGGGATCTTCTGCCGGTGTGATCTCATTCTCTAATCTCCACCCCCCGCTCACTGGTAATGTAATAAGATCTCACCCTTAATACAGTTTAATAAATTTAAATATACTTACAGGGCTTCTTTGTCATATTTCTCCTCACATTAAGAATTCCCCTGTCAGCTTTTGCTAAACATAAGTCAGTTAAGAGGAACCCGGCAGTGGTGCAAAGGTTAATATCATTCCTGAGGGAGAGGGAAAAGCCCAGGGGTGGTGCTCTGGCGCTTCAAATCTGGTAGTGGGGCGAATCATCTGGGAAGCTCAAAGGAGAGGATTCCCCTTATATATGTGGGGGGTGATGCTTGTGGAAGTGGGGGTAGGGTGGGATTCTCCATATCTGTGGGTGGGGTATGTATTCAGTGCAGATCAGGCACCCTTTGAAAAGGCTCTATCAGGCCCGGCCCTGCCCTGCCAGTGAGATGGTGAAAACCACACCTCCAGATTTTTTGTGCACAGAGTGCTGTACAAGCTTTCGGAGCACTGGTCCTTCATCAGGCAAGTGACTCACCTGATGAAGGAGCTGCACTCCAGAAGCTCTTGATTCCAAATAAGTCTGTTGAAATGTAACCTGGTGTTGTGATACTTCCTACTGTGCCCACCCCAGTCCAATGTCAGCATCTCCACATCATGGCTACCATTGACACCAACTCACCTGATGAAGGAGCAGCATTCCAAAAGCTTGCCATTCCAAATAAACCTGTTGGACTTTAGCAGGAAAAACTATAACAAGGAATTGTGAGCACTTGTGAGAGCAATTTATAAGCCAAGATATAAGCAAAGATTTGTGTCTGCCTTCCAGATATAAGATATGAAGAGCTTATCAGAAATAATGGGAATTCATTGTCTCATGAGAGTGAGAAATTTAAAGTAATCAGTATTAGTGAAGAAAAGATTGGTTGGCTAATAGCAAGCATTGAATATGGATAAATTCAGCATTTTGGGTTGGCAAGTGGTTTCCAGTAGAATGCCACAGGTATTAATGTTGGAATGTCGACTATTTACAATCTATATAAGTGACTTGGATGAAGCGACCAAACATATGGTAGCTAAATTTGCTAATGACCAAAGATAGATAGGAAAGCATATTTTGAAGAGGACAAAGTCTACAAAATGATTTAGGTAGATTAAGTGAGTGGGCAAAACAATAGCAGATGGAGTATAATGTGAGAAAATGTGTATTCTAATCTGGTAGGAGGAATAGAAAATCAGTATATTATTTAGATGGAGAAAAAATACAGTACAGAGGGATCTGGGTGTCCTGGTACATGACGCATGAAGAGCTACGCAGGTACAACAAGTGATTAAGAAGGCAAGTAGAATATTGTCAGTTATTGCTAGGGGAATGTATTATTAACATAGCAAATGTTGCTACAATTGCATAGGGCATTAGTGAGACCACATCTGGATTACTCTGTACAGTTTTTGGTCTCCTGATTTGGGTAAAGACATAATTACATTCAAAGCAGTTTAGAGAAAATTCACTTAACTGTTTTCTGGATTATCTTATGAGGAAAGGTTGGACAGGTTAGGCCTGTATCCATTAGAGTTTAGAAGTCTGACAGATAATTTTGATGTTATAAGACCCTGAGGGGAACTGAGAGGATGTTTCCCCTTGTTGGAGTGAATAGAATGACAGGACACAGCTTAAAAATAAGGGATCTCCCCATTTAAGATGGAAATGAGGAGAATTGTTTTCTCTCTCAGGGCCATTGATCTGGGGAATTTTCTTCCCCAAAGACTAATGGAGAAAAGATTATTGGACATTTTTAAGGCTGAGTTATATAGATTCTTCATTGACAAGGGAGTCAAAAATTATAGGGGGTAGATAGGAAAGTAGAGTTGAGGCCACAATCAGTCATGATCTTATCAAATGATGAAACAGGTTTAAGGAAGCAAATGACCTACTATTGCTCATAATTCATATAATATCTTTGTCTTTGGTTTTTGTAGAACAGGATCAACAGAAGATAAAAGAATGCAGCAAAATTGATATATGCACTTTGAGATGAAATGCTGGTAAAGTAGCAAAGATTATCTCTCCACAGCTTATGGCCAATGTATGTGGGGCATAGGTTTGAGAGATGGATGTCCATGTCAGTTGATGCGGGGAAAATGGGATGCCGCAGTTCTGTCCCATAGCTCCTTTACATAATGCACAATGACAATTCTGCCCCTTAGCAGCTGTTGACTTCTAATTGAGCTTGATCTATTCTATCTATAGAGATTCCAGAGGCTTCAATCTGAGCTGTCTTGTTGAAGTTATTTAAATCCACAAAGAGTAGTGCAGGTACAATTCCCTAACCTGAAGTTCCAGGAATTCGAATAGGTAGAATTAGTTTAATCAGAAATGAACAGCAAGACAATGGGGTGAGTGAGGAGGGGCAATTTGCAGTTTCTGCCTGCATATTTGCAAAACATATATGAAATTTCTCTATTAATTTTGGGATCTGTGACAGAAATATATGAAAATATATTTATAAAATGGAGTGCTCAATTGTCATGTGGTACTGATTACACACACTAATAATGAACTGTTATCCATTTTTATTTGAAGTTCACTAAAGAGGGTGACACAGCAGTTAGCACTGCTGCCTCATAATGCCAGGGACTTCACTGTCTGTGTGAGTTTGCGCGTTCTCCCCAATCTGCGTGGGCTTCCTCTGGGTACCCTGGTTTCCCCCCACAGTTCAAAGATGTGCAAATTGCCCCTTAGTATCCCAAGATGTTTAGGTTAGGGAAACTAGTATGTGGGGATACAGAGAAAGGGCCTGGGTTAGATGCTCTATCAGAGAGTCAGTGCAGACCTGATGGGCCAAATGGCCTCCTTCTGCACTTCAGGATTCTATGATTAAGGACAACTTAATTTCTTCTGACTTAGAACTAATGGAGGAGATGACAGATGATTTGAACCAATATTTTGCAACAGTCTTCACTATAAATGATACATCTAACAAGCTGTATGTCAGGAAATGAAAGGCAGGGAGGAACTCGGGAAAATTACAATCATTTGGAGAAATGGCATTGACGAAATGGTTGAAGTTGTGGGCTAACAAATCCCTGGGACTTAATGGGCATCATCCTAAGTCTTAAAAATGGCTGGCAAGATAATTGATGCATTAGTTTTAATTTTCCAAAATTCTCTAGATTTAGAGAATATTCCATTTGATTGGAAAATAGTGAATGTAGCTAATTTATTCAAAAACGTGAGAGAGAAACCAGAAAACTATCGGTTAAGTAGCTTAAATCTGCCAGAGGGAAAATGTTAGATGCTACATATTATTAAAGATGCACTCACAGGACACTGGGAAAAATTCAACGTAGTCAGGCAGAGTTAACATGGTTTTGTGAAATCATGTTTAACCTATGTATTGCAGTTCTTTGAAAAAGTAACATATGCTGTAGATAAATGGGGAGATTTCCAGAGGCATTTGATAAGGTGCAACATCAGAGGTTATTATGAAAAAATAAAAGCTCATGGTGTAGGGGATAACATATTGGCATGGATAGAAAATTGACTAACTAACAGGGCCTATTATGGGCAGGGCCTCGGGGTGATTGGGGGGCTGGGGAGTCCCCCTAATACTGTGTAGACAGGATCAGTCTGGAGTGGAGGGAGGGCAGCGATTGGGGTGGACTACGATGGTCTGCTGGGGGGTGGGTGCCTGCCTCTGGGGAGGGGGGGGTGCGGTCTGATCCCAGAGGGCGTGGGGTTCAGGTCTGCTGGGGTGAGGGGGGTGGTGGGATCACCATTGTGGGATGGGGTGGTGGGCTGCACATCGGGGTGCTCCAGGACGGTGGGGGTCAGGGCTGGCCCGAGAATTGCTGTGGGGGCCGTGATCGGGACATGGGGGTGCTGGAGAAGCAGCACTGTGATGTTCTGGGCTGGCCAGCAATCAAGTTGGCCAGCAAATAAAGAGAGTGACAGATAGAGACCACTGCACAAGCACAGAGTTCCAGAACTGTCAAACTCCAGTGCAAATAGCAAGCCCCCCACCCTCTGAGTTTTGAATGAAATTCATGACTGGGACTTCTGAAGTGCACAGAGTGCGGAGATTCAGGTGAGAAGCTGAGCTGAGAAAACAGTTGGGACTTAGAACAGTTTTCCTGCCAATTCAGCACTTTTGGGAGATTCCACCCCCCCGCCCCTGTCCCCCGGCCCCCGCCCCATATCTGGAATACTGTGTACAGTATTGTTCTTCTCATTTAAAGAAGGATGTTAGTGCATTGGAAGGAGTACAGAGAAGGTTTATTAAACTGATACCTGTCATGGATGGGTTATCTTATGAGGAAAGTTGGACGGACTTGGCTTGTGTCTGCTGGAGTTTAGAGGGATAAAAGATGACTTGATTGAAACATATATCCTGAGGGATCCTGACTAGCTGGGTGTGGAGAGGATGTTTCCTCTAGTGGGAAAATTTAATACCAGAGTCCACTGTTTAAAAATAAGGAGTCATCCCTTTAGAACAATGGTGAGAAACTTTTTTTTCATCATAGAGTAGTGAGTCTTTGGAACTCCCTTCCTCTAAAGGCAGTGGAATAAAAAGTTTTGAATGTTTTTGAGGCCGGGGGATATAAATTCTTGATAAGAGTGAAAGGCTATTAGTAGACGGGAATATGGAGTTGAGCTTACAATCAAGTCAGCCATGATCTTATTGATTAGAGGAGCAGGCTCAAGGGGCTAAGTGGCCTATACCTGGTTCTAATTTGTATGTTTGTATTTATATTCATATAAATGAATCACTTCTCACTAACTAGATACAGGACGAGGAATGAGGCTGTGCTGTCAGGGAAACATTCAGTGATACAGGTGACAATTTGAATCTTTTCTGAAGCCTATCCACACTTAATCAAATTGTCCATTTTCATTTTTTTTTGAAATGCATCCCTCATTCTTTCTTTTTACAGAATTTTGTTTAATTTATTCTCCTCTTTAACTATTTTAGACTTTAAAAAATGGGATTACACTGGAACTGAAAAGGTTAAGAAGAATTTGAAAGGGTGATTCAAGCTACAAGGGATCAAATAATGATTTTTTTTCCCATTAATCCATGAATTTGGAGAAAAGTGGTCTAAATTTAGAATTAGTGTTAGAAGCATATAGGGGAGGTAAAAGATGTATTATAAGGGTCCAGCTCATGTGTGGTTAATGTAGAATCTAGTACAGTACTGCCCATACAGTGATGTACATGATCTGCACCAAGGCCAGTATAGGTTGGAGCGAGCCATGTGTAACAGCAAGAATGGAGAAAATTCCTAGTTTGTACACTTTACAGTATATTTACAGCACATTTGTAAATAATTAGTACAGAGTCAGTAAAGATTAGAGTTAACCAATGCATCTTTGCAAAGACTTCTTCAGACCTACCGAACCGTAACCAACCCACTCCAATGAAAGGAACTTTTTGGAATTGTAGTATAGAATGCTTTGAGCTAATCAACTATTGAAGCTGAGTTTATCATAAAATTAGGAGGGAATTTGAAAAAGAGTGACATTTGAAGAAAGCCAGATCAAAAACTTGGCACTGGAATACCTAGTTCAAATGTGGAGCATATTCTGGCATGGATATGATGGGAAGAATGATTTCCTTCCGCGCTAAAATTGTGTTTTCCATTCGTTTTGTCTACTCACCCAATACTTCTTACATGCCATTACACGCAACAATGAGAAATACATTGAACAGGGTTAATCAAAAAGGATAATCTATACTCACATGTGCAGAAGGTCTTCCTTCCCTGCTTCACAATTGCATTTGTCACAGGTTCCATAGTTAATATGGTACCCTGACTTCCACTCTTAGTGTTGTTGGTTTGTGTCTTGGGCCCAATGTTCTGTAGAATAGGAATCGCAGTAGTGTCCAGTGTCACAGCTCAGTGATAAAATCAGTGCTGTAGTCTCCAAAGCTGGAAGAAGACATTGTGTTGATTATTTTTAAATGGACTTTTCTATCTACAAGCAACTATACATATTAACCAGTTAGTTTCCCAGCGCAGAAGATATTTGATACGCTGAAATTTCAAGCATGATGCGCTATCCCATCTCTGTGTCTTGGGATATACAAGTTGTGCTGTGAAAGGTCACCAGTGCTAATCCACAAGTTCAACAAAAGGAAATGACTCACCAGCTGTGAAATTCCACCAATGTTTGGACTGTTCAAGCCTACATTACAGCAGTCAGTTATAAAGCACCATTGGAAGACATTTTGAATTGGTATGTGTAAGCCAAGACAGGAGTGTGGAAGTGAAAATATCTTAAAATGGAAAATTAATTATCTCCTTTCAAAAATTATTTTTAAAAACTCAGGATGGTATGCCCCCTTTCCTTCCCACCATTTTCAACTTAACCTCAAAAAACAGCCTGCCCACTCCCGTCTGCACATGCCAACAGTGTTTTGGCATAAACAGTAAAATATACCAGTCAATTGGCTTGGTAACAAGTTTAATTGACCTTAAGTTCTTTATTTAAATGTGCCATCCTGTCCCCTAACATGTTATGAGGTACAGCTAAGGGGTGGTGGAAAGGTGGTGAGATGGGGACCCCTTTAATTTTAACTCCTATGGAGTAGCACTGCACGGTGGCACAGTGGTTAGCACTGCTGCCTCACAGCACCAGGGACCCAGGTTCAATTCCAGCCTCAGGTGACTGTGTGGAGTTTGCACATTCTCCTTGCATCTGGGTGGATTTCCTTCAGATTCTCTGGTTTCCTCCCTGAGTTCAAAGATGGGTTAGGTTGATTAGTCATGCTAAATTGCCCTTAGTGTTAAGGGGACTAACAGGGTAAATATATGGGGTTACGGGGATAGGGCCTGGGTGGGATTGTTGTCAGCGCAGGCTCGATGGGCTGAATGGCCTCCTTCTGCACTGAAGGGATTCCATGCTTCTATGATTCTAAGAATGCCTAGCATGGGGCCATAAAATTCAGCCCTTGATGAAAATAGGTAAAATAGTATGTGAAGAATATAAGGCTGCATCCCATTTTCCATTTGTTGGGATTGATTTTAAGTTTCAACAGGTGGTAACAGTGTGATTGTAAATTTCTCCCAAAAGATCCAAGTCATTTTGGGTCAAGCTGTGTTGATTGTTCCCATTGTCAGCTAACACCTCACTGGATAGAAGGGTTCATGGATTGAGGGCTCTGCAAAATAAACAAAGGACCTCAATCCTCATGACTGACCTTTAACAATCCCTTTAAAAATCGCTGGTTAGGTTGCCAACTGCCTGGTCGTAATTGGGTGGAGCATGCGCAGCTTCTGGGATCTAAAAATTGTGTTGGAGTCCTACGCACTTCGAAGAATACCAATCAGCAGATTTGAATGAGGCTCCTGCCTGAAACATATAGTTGTCTCTGCTGCCCATGTCGCGACACCATGGAAAATGGCAGCTAGTGGAAACAGAGTAGAAACAGTTTGGTACAGAAACAGAAACATCCAACTAGTTATTGATTTTTGCCAGGCAGAGGGTCTCAAAATTATCCCCATTTGCCTTTATGCAGTTAATGTTTCCACTTTTCAATGGTATAAATGGGATAGAGTGTGGTCTGCAGTGGATGAGGATTCAGCCTTTTCTCTTCTGAGTTTGGTCGGTTTGAATCAAGCCCTTGTTTATTTGATTGAAATCTCTCACTCTCTCACTGCAAACTTTTGACTCTTCAGTACAGTGGAATTGGCCACGTTCAAACTTGATACTAAAGGTTACTCATAGTCCAAAACTGGATAATTCAACTGGAATTTGCAGCGTCACTCCACAATGGTTTAAACATGGCTGGTGTGGGAAACAGTTGTGAAGAAGGGATATTTACTGAATTATCTCCAAAGAGGTATTTTACATTACAAAGGAAATTAGTCTGTAGGGGCTTTGGCCATAACGTTTCAATCATCTGGAAGTTGGCTTTGTACAGGAAAAAATCATGGAGGTGGGACTGATAAGGCTAAAGTGAGGTTTGTATCTAGGAGCTTAAAAGAGGGCCTGGATGATGCAGGTGTTAGGTTGGTGAGAAAGTTGAAAATTGTTAAAAGTTGTTTTGGCCACAAATTCATGGGAGCATGGATCAAATGGCTGAAAAGCCACATTTTTGCAGGGCAATACTTTTCAGAGAGAAATGTTCCTCTAACCACTTAAGGAAGCAGCAAGTGCTGGCAGAAAACTATGGAAACTAAACAAATACATCAATGCCTGAGTGGTGTTTCTAGAGTATGGTATTTCTTGGAGAGATCTGTTTTGTTGGAAATAGGCTGTTTTACAATTGGTATAAGTTTTAATGGTATAGTGAGTACTTTTAGATATTTTCTTGATGCATGTCCATGTTTTCAAATGAGGTGATTCTATGGAATTTGAGAAGTATTACTAATAAAATTAGAGTGGAATTTAAAATAGGGAGTTAAAAGCTTGTGGGGCTTTTAAATATTAAGCAAAGTAATTCTAGTATAATTTTATATCAAAAATCCTATTTAGAGACTGTTACTCCCATCTCAGTTATAATATACTAAGTTATCACAGAAGAGTAATCTTGCAGCTAAACAGACAGAACAATTATGAAGCTGGATCAGTCATTTGGTTGCTCACTCATTCAACTAGCTGCTCATTTTAATGTGCAATGAAAATAGAGCAGATACTAAGGATAAGTAAGCATTATGAAAATTTAATCTGCAAAACTGCTTAAATACTTAAATTCCTATCCTTTGGTGACCAAGGAACATGAAGCTAGTCATCATTAGTGATGTTTCACATGCAAATCTTCCTGTTGTGTATTCTATTGCAGTCAATTTCATCATATCTTTTATTGGAAATGTTTTTCAGCTTGAAAAGTTAAAATAAAAATGATTGTTAAAAGTATTCTGGCCGCTGAAACGTTGGTTCTTGTGGAGGTAGTGGATATCAGATTCTATTTGACAAATGTAGCAATATAATAAGTGACATTCTGAACAATCTGTACTAATGATATTATACCCATTGAATGTTATGTAGATTGTGGGAAAATGTATAGTGTATGAAAAATGAGTCATAAATTATGGATTTATCTTGCTGACTTGAGACTAATGCTCAAAAAATAGGAAATCGCTGAAACAAAATATAAACAAAATTAGCTGAGACAGAAAGCAGAGAGTACTGATGAACTGTTGTTTGTCAGACAGGAGGGAAGTATACATTGGTGGCCCCAAGATTCAGTATTATGACCATTATACCATTGCAATGTTTGACATAAAAGGACTTAGAAGTGGGAGCATAACATCAAAGTTTACAGATAATACAAATCTTAAACAGCACAATATATAGTGAAAAGGCTAAAACAGACTTAAGGAGGACAGCAAGGTGAAAATCTTGATACCAAAATGGAGTTTGAGCCTGCCAGCCGACAGAGGATAGAAAACAAAGTAGCCAGGGAAATGTCTTGCGGTTTACTTTGCCTGGAATCTGTTAGCTGCTGGACTGTCCTAGGCCTCTCTGTTGTATTGTACCAGGCAAAAGCCTCTGCATGTGCCTCTGCAACATCCTGGCCCTCATCACCATTCCTTTACCATCCTCATTGATGGAGGAGACATCTCTGTCCTCTGTATTCCCTTCAGTCAAGACATCCCCTCTTCATAGTGTAATTTTATGCAGCCTCTTATGACCCAGGACACTTTCCATATGAATAATGAGAGCTCTGAAACTCATCTTTAGAAGGACTGTTGACTGTTCAGTGGTAGACTTTGTGGAGGAGGCATGCGTGGAATTGTAGCTCTTCTCAACAACACTCTGCGGACAGTGAACTGGTGTCATTAGCCAGGTCTTCTGAGGTTATTTCTTGTCCCCCAGGAGCCAGCCCCACAATCGCTGAGGTCCTTTAAAAACCTGTGGCACTTGGGAGTGGTTCAGTATATAGGCATCATGAGAGCTTCCTAAGAACTGAGCACAAATATGCAGAATTTGTCTTGTGTGATCATGTATCAGCTGCACATTCAAAGAGTGGAAACCTTTCCTATTGATGAATGTTGCCAGAGAGCTCTCAAGGTCACAAGTGTGCAGTTAATAGCCTTGTACCCGTGGGAAGCCTATAATTGCTGCAAAACCAATGACCTTGTAGCCTGGCTTCAGGTTCCAAGTGGAATTTGAACAAATTGGTACACTCTCCTGAACAGGGTAACTGTCTCATAAGAACATAAGAACTAGGAGCAGGAGTAGGTCATCTGGCCCCTAAGCCTGCTCTGCCATTTAATAAGATCATGGCTGATCTTTTCGTGGACTCAGCTCCACTCACTCGCCCGCTCACCATAACCCTTAATTCCTTTACTGTTCAAAAATTTATCTATCCTTGCCTTAAAAACATTCAATGAGGTAGCCTCATCTGCTTCACTGGGCAGGGAATTCCACAGATTCACAACCCTTTGTGTGAAGAAGATCCCCCTCAACTCAGTCTAAATCTGTTCCCCCTTATTTTAAGGCCATGCCCCCTAGTTCTAGTTTCATCCGCCAGTAGAAACAACTTCCCTGCTTCTATCTTATCTATTCCCTTCATAATCATATATGTTTCTATAAGATCACCCCTCATTCTTCTGAATTCCAATGAGTATAACCCCAGTCTACTCAGTCTCTCCTCATAAGCCAACCCTCTCAACTCCAGAATCAACCCCCTCCAGTGCCAGTATATCCTTTCACAAGTAAGGAGATCAAAACTGTACATTGTACTCCTGGTGTGGCCTCACCAGCACCTTATACAGCTGCAACACAACCTCACTGTTTTTAAACTCCATCCCTCCAGCAATGAAGGACAAAATTTCTTCATTACCTGCTTTCTTCATTACCTGCTGCACCTGCAAACCAACTCCTTGAGATTCTTGCACAAGGACACCCAGGTTCCTCTGCACAGCAACATGCTGCAATTTTTTACCATTTAAATAATAGTCCATTTTGCTGGAATTCCCACCAAACTAGATGACATCACATTTACCAACGTTGTACTCCATCTGTCAGACCCTTGCCATCTCACTTCAACTATTTTTATCCCTTTGCAGACTTTCAGCATCCTCGGCATACTTTGTTTTGCCACTCAGCTTAGTGTCATCTATGAATTTTGACACACTATACTTGGTCCCCAATTCCAAATCATCTATGGAAATCATAAACAATTGCGGTTCCAACACTGATCCCTGAGTACATCACTAGTCACTGATCGCCAGTCAGAAAAACATCCATTTATCCCCACTCTTTGCTTTCTATTATTTAACCAATCCTCTATCCATGCTAATACATTACCCATAACATCTTTATTTTATGCAGCAGTCTTTGGTGCGGCACCTTGTTAAATGCCTTCTGGAAATCCATATACACCACCTCCACAGGTTACCCTTTGTCCATGGTCCATGTAATGTTCTCAAGAATTCCACCAAATTAGTCAAACATGACCTGCCCATCATGAACTCATGTTGTGTTTTACCAATGGGGCAACTTATATCCAGATGCCTCGCCATTTCTTCCTTGATGATAGATTCAAGCATTTTCCCGACTACATAAGTTAAGCTAACCAGCCTATATTTACCTGCCTTTTGCCTATCTCCATTTTTAAGTGGCATCACATCTGCTGTTTTCCAATCTGCGGGAACCACCCCAGAGTCCAGCGAATTTTGGTAAATTACCACTACTGCATTTGTTATTTCCCCCGCCATCTCTTTTAGTACTCTGGGATGCATTCCATCAGGGCCAGGAGACTTGTCTATCTTTAGCCCCATTAGCTTGCCCAACACCACCTCTTTCGTGATAATGATAGTTTCTAGATTCTCACCTGCCATAGCCTTACTGCCATTAATTTTTGGCATGTTGTTTGTGTCTTCCACTTTGAAGACCAACACAAAATACTTGTTCAATGCCTCAGCCATTTTCTCATATCCAGTTATTACATCTCTCTTCTCATCCTCTAAAGGACCAACGTTTACTTTAGCCACTCTTTTTCATTTTATATATTTGTAGAAACTTATGCAATCTGTTTTTATATTCTGAACTAGTTTGCTCTTATAATCCATCTTACTTTTTTTATAGCTTTTCTCATGGTTTTCTGTTGACCTTTAAGGATTTTCTAATCCTCTAGTTTCTCACTAATCTTTGCCACTTTGTATGCATTTTCTTTCAATTTGACACCCTTCCTTATTTCCTTAGATAAGCATGGCTGATTATCTCTTTTTCGACTGTCCTTCCTTATCACTGGGATATACTTTTGCTGAGCACTGTGAAAGATCGCTTTGAAAGTCCCCTACTGTTCCTCAATTGTCCCACCATAAAGTTTTTGTTCCCAGTCTACCTTAGCCAACTCCTCCCTCATCCCTTTGTAGTCTCCTTTGTTTAAGCACTAGACACTGGCATTGGATTTTACCTTCTCACGCTCCATCTGTATTTTAAATTCAACCATACTGTGGTTGCTTCCTTCAAAAGGATCTCTAACTGTAAGATCATTAATTATTCCTGTCTCATTACACAGGACCAGATCTAGGATAGTTTGTTCCCTTCTGATACACTTGTGTGTTGGTGACTGGAAGGTTCCCAGTGGAGCCCTGGAAGGAGCCACTGGCAAATAAATTTGAAGGTGACCTTTAATGTAACCTGCATAAAATTGCCTCCAAGTCCCTGACTGCTGCGAGCAACAACATTCTGGGACATTTAAAAAAAATAATTTATGTGTTGTGGGCATCGATAACAAGGCCAGCATATATTGCCCATCCCTAATTGCCCTTGAAAAGGTTATGGTGAGCTGCCTCCTGAACCACTGCTGTCTGTGTGGTGGGTATACCCATCATGTTGTTAGAGAGGGAGTTCCAGAATTTTGACCCAGTGCTTCTAAAAGAAGGCCAAAGCAGTAGTTCCTTACTTCAGAGGTGCAAAAGTAGTCAACCTCATTAGGCACACACCACTTATATGCTGTCATAAATGTGAATGTTCTAACTTTGCACTGTTGGGTAATTACATTTGGAAGGGAAACTTATTTCTGGTGACCCGGACTTCTAATGTGTATGACGTATCAATGCATACAAAAAGGCTTCCTGACATTGTGTGTTGGGAAGCTCAACCTGCCTTTAAAGTCCTAAGAACATAATTGCAATAGTTCATTGCTTCATTGGGAAACAGATCCGTGGCCTCACACCAAATTAAATTTCCCTGCCCACCAAGCTTCCCTCTACTGGTAGGACCAGAAGATTCTGCCCAGTCCCAAAACATATAATCCTCATAATTATAACAGAATTACTTTTGAAGGTTAATCACCTTTTACTTAAGAAAACACAGCAACCAATTTTCACATTGCAAACTCCTACAAACAATAAAATGATGACCAAAGAATTTGTTTTGTGGTGTTAATTGAGGGATAAATATTGGCCAAGACATAGGACCAACTCCCTCCTCTTGGAAATAATGCAATGATTTTTTACATCTATACAAGCAAGAAAATGGGGCCTTGTTTTAACATTTCTTAAACAGATGTATTTCCCATAGTGCAGCACACCCTCAGTTCTGTATTTGTGTATCAGCCTTGATTGTAATATTCAAACCTTGGAGTGAAACTTGAACCTAGAACCTTGTGACTCAGAACTGAGAATGATATTCACTGATACATGATTGTTATTCACGTACCAGAATTGTACCAGGGATCAGGGCCTTCAGTAATGCAAAGGCTGGAGAAGGTGGAATTGGCCTCCCTGGGGCAGAGAGGTTTAAGGGAAAATGCAAATTGTGAAGGGTTTTAATGAAATAGTTATGGAGAAACTGTTTCCATTGGCAGAAGGATCAGTGACGGGGAGTGGGGGGGAGGGTCAGAATATGGGGACATTGATTTTAATGTAGCGAGTTGTTATGATCTGGGTTAGACTGTCTGAAAAGGCAATGGGAACAAATTCAATAATAACTAACTGAAAACCTCTTTCAAAGAACTGGCACTGGCACAATGAAAACAAAGAACAAAGAAAAGTACAGTATAAGAACAGGCCTTTCAGCCCTCCAAGCCTATGCCGACCATAATGCCCTAACCAAACTAAAGAAAAAACCTTCTGCCCTTACTCAGTCCATATCCCTCTATTCCTCCCCATCCAGACACCTCTTAAATGTTGCTAATGTGCCTACTTCCACGACCTCCTCTGGCAGCACGTTCCAGGCATCCACCACTTTCGCGTGAAAAGCTTCCCCTGCACATCTTCCTTAAACTTTCCCCCTCTCACCTTGAATCTGTGCCCCCTTGTAATTCACACTTCCACCCTTGGATATACACCTGATGATCCACCTTGTCTATGTCTCTCATAATTTTGTAGACTTTTATCAGGTCTCCCCTCAGCCTCCCTCTTTCCAGTGAAAACAATCTTACTTTATTCACCCTCTCCTCATAACCAACACCCTCGAGATCAGGCAACATTCTGCTGAAGTTTCTTTGCATTCTCTCCAAAGTTTTTACGTCCTTCTCTTAGTGTGGTGACCAGAACTGCATGTAATACTCCAAATGCGGCCTAATCAAAGTTTTGTATAGCTGCAGAAATGGGCCCATTGAATTTCTTCTGCTCTATTTGATTCTATGATAAATGACATAATGCTGATTAATGTGAAAAATTCCCAACTTTTTAAAATTTTGATAAACTGTTTTAAATATTTCATTAAACAATGGCAAAATAGGGAAGAAGTGATGACACATACAGATCACTGGCAAATATGACACAGACAAACCTACTCATAGTAGAACTCAGGTGCACAGAAAGTTCAGGTAGCACAAGTTTGTTTCCCTGTTTCAAGTGTCATTAAATTGATGCCTTTGACTATGTGTTCATCTGCTCGCATTTTAAATGCTCCTCACTATTTATTAATTGTATTGTAGCATCTTGATCCTCTCAACATACTTTTCTGCAAAGTAACATATGTATTTTCTATCTGTCTTGCTTAAAAAAAGAAATGTCATAATGCATGCTCAGTTGATCAGGAACCCCTTAAAATAATTCTCTGCTTCACTGTAGCTTCTAGTATAATATGTATTATTTATCACACAAACAAATAACTGCACTGGACTTAGAGCTCTACAAATTAATAGGGATGCAAACTGCTTGTTATAACTTAATCCTCATTATGTTAGTAACATGCAAACAGTATAACAGCCCTCCTTGTAATTCTCATTAATTTTATACTGTTAGGAAACCAAATGTAGTTTTAAGGGATTTGTATTTGTATTGGTAAACCTTAGAAATAAGATATAGTTTTAGCTCAATTTAGTTTAATGTTTATGTGTCTAGAAAAAGAACTATAGTTAAGTTAATGCTGGACAAAGGTGTTTATATGTGTGGGGGTTGGGTAAATTCCAACTGTGATTCTGTTGTGTTTGGAGACGGTTATGGCACGTAGAAAAAAAAACCAACGAAGTATTATTAGGCAACAGGAAGCCACTTCCTGAAGACAGAAAGCTTTCCATTATCCCAGTTTTAACTGGAAGCCAGAGCACTTGCAGATTGAAGACTGAAGTAGGAAAGTCTCTCAACTCTGTTCAAAGCAGGAAAAGTTGTACAATGGTGCAATGTACAACAAAGAAAGTTCCAGAGAAACTAAACAATAGTTGGTTCTAGAAACCTGAATATAAAAAAAGGATGCTGTTTATTAGCATCACAGACAAAGCTAAGAAAGAATCGGCTGGTGAGAAACTAGACAAAGGTTTCTAAAGTAATCCTAAATTGGGGACATCTCAGTACACTTTGTGAAACAACTTTTAAAATAATTGGGAATAAAGTATTGGCTGGATGTCAGAATTTGTGTAACAGTAGAATTTAGTCAGGATAAAGGAAACCTGAGGGAAGAGATGTTAAATTCTGGACTGGATTCACAGTTAAAAATGGAGCAGAGCTTGGTTTAAAAGTGTCATTTGAAAATCCTGGAGTGGACTTTAGAATGCAAAATCCCAAATGTAAGTATTACTACAAGGGAAGATCTTAACGTGTGTTTTTGAGAGTGGAGTTTTGAAACACTCATGTGACAATCAACTGAGGGAATTCTGAAGAAAAATCCACAGACACTAACTTGGGTCTAGAGCTGAGTATATATTTGACCGCAGCCAATCTGTGTGCTTTAAAAAAGGACTTTGTGTACTAAGGAGACCATTGGAACTTCAAACATACTTTGTCATCTATGTTAATCTCAAAACATGTGTGTATTTGTTAAGCAAATGTTGTTCAAACTAATTAGCGGCCCTGTGAGTCTGTTCCTGCATGTTTGATTTTAAAAAAGCTAAAAGTTACATTCTTCTGAGGGGGGGGGGGGGGGGGGCATTCTGGGATCTTCCTGTCCAGTTATAACATCAACTGCGATCATGACAATACAAACTGTTTTTAGCTCCCCGTCTGACAAACTATATAAAATACTTGCGCTGTAACACTTCTCTCACAGTAGCAGCCCATTTTGAGACACTGCATCATCAAACTTTCATGAAAAGAATCCTCAATTAGACACCACACACATTGATATGAGTAGATTTGAACGGATGACTGGAGACAAGTACAAAGAGCAGTGATATGTCTGAAGACACATAGTGAAAGGTAGTCTGACATTGATACAGGTAAATATAGGTACAGTTAGACAGGCTTGATGATTAGATAAAAATAGATAAAGATGTGGGAAGATAAACAAAAGCTCAGAGAGTCAGGCAAACACATATATAAAGAAGAATCCTGACAGACAAAGAAGCAAAGTTACAAAGCATAGACTGATGAATGTGCTGATGCACAGATGTGGTCTGACCAATAAAGAGATGTACACAGACTGAAAGGCAGTTTGTTATTGTTACAAATAGATAGTCTGACAGACTGGCAGGAAGGTATCTTAAGGTAAACATTTATACGGCAAGTAAACTCACAGATGGTAAAGATAGGTGCAGATAAATTTAATGAAGGACAGACAGAAGTTCAGATTGGATTGGAGATTGGCACAGTTAGTTAGATTGACAGATAGATCCATGTTATATATTGAGTGCAAATCTGGGCTCAGAATCTGAGTTTATATAAATATTTACTTTATGTTCTCCAACAGTAAAGATGAAACAAAATGTTATGTGACAGAATGCATAACAGCTAAGTAACATTTTCATTATACTATTCAGCTCAGTGAGGGGACAGTTCTATCACAGAAGCACATTCAGCATTAAATTTAATTTGATCATTCCAAATGCCTGAATGTTTATAAACTACAATAGACATAATATATGATATGTTGTTTATGTGTGCAAATAGGGAAGGATAGAGAGGCTGAGTACAGAGATATGCATGTACATACAGTAGCAATAATTATAAGCTGACAGGGGTATGTATACAGACCTAAGATATGACGTACATTACAAATCTTTATGCCACAGAAATATGTTTAGAGAAATGTACATTATAAATGAAGTGACTGAAGTGTGTGACGCTCCAAAGAACAGAATGATTTAGCAGGAATATCACAATACTTTCAGTCTTGAGGAAATTAGTAGCAAACAGTTTCAAAGAATAAAAGATTCTTGACAAGGCATGTTTAGATCTTGCCACTCACTTCTGCATTGCAACTTCATGCTTAATCAACAAATTTGATCGAACAGCGCAAAGGAACAAGATTTGCTGTGGATTGACCCAGAATGTTTTCCATGTTAGGAATCCTTCATAAAATACTAAGAAAAGACACAGACATTGCTACACTGTATAGTCTTCGAACCATTCTGTGAACCATTCACATCTCAACAAAAGATTTTAACACTTACGTGACACCTTGATTTTTCAATTTCTCTGTCATTCTAATTACTCAGCTGACTCTGATTGCCATTTTTTGTCCCCACTTTGTAAGGTGCTGGCAATGGTGCATTGAACCCTCTGGCACGTTTCTCGTTCTGATGGTAGTGGGACTGTGCAGTTTCACCACTGCTGCTGCTGTGTTATAGATAGTAATTTGAGATCTCCTGCCTGCTCTACTTACTGCTGATCAGCTGACAAACCTGAGACCACACAGTTGAATTGGTCACTTGCTAATATTTTAGAGACAGAATGAGTCAATTGATAGAATCTGAAATGTTTGTGGAGATATTTATGTTCCTTCTGTTAATTTTTATGATGAGCACCTCAGGCTCTGTCAATTTGCTCAAATTAAATGTTTTTAATATATCCAAAAATGCACACAAACATCAGAAGTATCACATTTTGTTTTGAAGTGCAATGCCATATATATAGATAATACATATATATAACTGTCTCAAGAGTGTAAGAAAGCATGAATGAGAAAAAATTCAGCTTGCACATACTGTGTAAAGTTTCTCTTATAAATGAAAGGCTAAGGGTTGCATTGATATCTTGCTTTTTTAACTCACCTCAAACATTTTATCTGGTTCTACAATGAAATGTAGCCAATATAAGTTCAGCAAGATCCCACAAAAAGAAATGAGAACAATTTCCCAGTTGTCTATTTCCATAGATGTTGAATGAGGGAACAATGTTTGCTGGACATCGGGGGACTATCTTCAAATATTGCCAAGCAATTTTTAACATTACCCTGAACTGCTGGAACAGCACATAGGACAATAGAAGGACAATATCTCCAATAATGGCATACTTACTCAAAATTGTCATTAATTGTCAAATTAATGAGCAGTCTGAACGCAAAGGTGAATGTGCAACCAGATGAGAAGGCTGATCCCAAAAATATGAAGGTGCTGCATCCATTTTTCAGACAGGCCAGCACAAACCTATTTCTCAGCCTGCTCCCCACAGTTTATATTATCTCCTGAACAAAGTTCACTACAAAGTCAATTGGAGTGAAACCCTAGATCAACCATCTAACTTTACATCCTACATTATTCATCTTTGATCAAATGCTTTTTGCAGCATGGTATTTCCATGATTTCAAGCACTCAAGAACAATTGAACTCCATACATTTTTTGATCATCACTACCATATTGCAGTTAGTTCAATTTTACAGTTTAATACCAATTGCCTGATACTCTCAGATGCAAACATTGAGGCTCTTATACAATTCTGCACATTTGAGTGGTATTGCCCAACAGGCAATGAGGGAAGAAAATTGAGTTTGTGTTCCCCTTGAAGGATTAAGCGGGCATGGAGTAAGCCTGAGGGGATAGTGATATTAGTTATGGTTTCAGTGGATCATTGAACCTCTATGCAGAATGTCAGGAGGTGGGCATTTGATAAGAATATGTATGAGAAACTCTTCCATAGTGAAGCAACATTGTTAGTGGTTTGTGTGGAGAAAGGTTCTTTTATTTAATGGACTTTTATTTAATTGAACTGGTCTACCCAACTACCACAGGCACAAACCAGGAAAATCAGTTATAAAATCTCCTTCCAGTCATTGCACCTTTAAGAAATGTATTTTATCATGTTTCTTGTAAGGGGTATGTTTAGAATTCAACTCTGTTTACACAGTGCTGAATTGCCTGCATCAGGCAGCTCACATAATGAGAATGCAGGCTAATAATTGATCTTAGCTAATGGGGTGTTTGTTTTAATCTGAGTTAATGTGTCTATTGTTTATTTTTGTTTTTTCTGTGGGGTTTCAGGTTTGAGTTTGATTAAGTTGGTTGACAAGAGACAGAGTCATATACTAAAGAGAGAAACTAAGTTTACAGGGAAAAGCAAGGAGTTTCTGCATGGTCCTGAAAGAAGCAAGAGGTATCTCTGACTCTCTCTCTGGAGGCTGCTGTTTGAGTGTGAGAAAACAGATGTCTCTCTGTTTGTCTCTCCAGAAGAGCTCATGGGCTATAGGACTGTTAACAAGCAAAAATATGTAAGTCTGTGCTGTATGCTATCTGATTTTCAAGAGGAATGTAAGTCTATAAGAGGAATATTCCTTGAAGTGGAACTAATAGAGATAGGTTAGTAGTTAAGAAGTATATCTTGTCATGTTTAAGCATTTCAATTGGTCAAAACTAAGTTAATGCATTTGTTATAGTTAAGCTGTATTGTTAAAATAAAGTTTGCTTTGATAAAAACTTCCTACTGTGTCAGTAGAATCACACCTGAAATGTAGCACCTTATCCTCACTCTAATGCCAAACTAAAAAAAAATGGAGTCCAGTTTAACTTCATGATATACCTTGGGATTTCTCTATCCACTGTTAGTGTGTGGTTCTGTCCAGTCTCCCAAGAAATGTAAAAAGTTTGTGTTTTCCAATGCCATGTTGGACAAACTTGACCACACAGTGTAAATACGTTCCCTGGAGATTCCCAAACTGCTGAAGCACAATTCAAATGAGTTTTGTCAGATTCTGGGAAGTATAAAAGATGGTGAAGGCATAATTAGATCAGGAAATAACCAAAACATTTTGTTAATGGAACTTGTCAACTAGCTGCTAGATGATAATGATCTTGCACTCATGGTATAGCATTATTTCCCTCTGCCTCATTGTGAAATTTCCTGTAGTCAATCTTTGTGTGAAATGTAGCATAGAAAAGACAGGGCTGATAGTTCAAAGTTAACTTCCATATAGTGTAGCCTGCAGCGACTGTCCGTGATATTATTACCTATTTTCCAGCAACTTGTGTTTGCAGTATTGTTTTTCTTTTTAATGATTGTCATCGAATTACCGCACTATGAGTTTGTATCAGAGGACTAATATGATATGTCCAGCTAGTCTCAAAGCAAAAATTCTCTGAACCTATGCTGTCCATTATTAATGCCTGAATTTTGGAGGTTCACTTTGCCTTCCTCCCATCACCAGCTGAAAGTACAGAAACAATCTCTATTTTGATACTTACTTATTGAGATCCCAGAATTTCTGGGCTTTCATATTCCTGAGCAGCATCTTGGTAGAGAGAATAAGGGATTGTGTCGATCTTATTGTATTTTGTTCTTTCAATCCTTCTAAGTTAGCAATTTTGTTCATAACCAGATTTCCAATCTTGTTTTCTTGAAAGAGCAGAATTAAGACTGACTCGCACAAAGTGAAATGAATAACTGGCTTCAAATAAATACTTTTGTCAATAATTCAGTGGCCAGTGACTATCACTATATCAAGCAATAGCCTGACATAATCATATTCACAGAGCTACACCTTTCAAACACATCACCATCATTGGTTATGCATTGCCTCACTGGCAGGAGAGGCCTACCAGACATGGCTGCACACAGTCAAAAGGAGTGGCCCTGGAGTTCTCATTTTCACTCTGGACCCCATGAAATCTCATGGTATCAGGTCAAACATGAACAAGGAAACCTTCTGCTAATTCTCATCATCACCGTCCCTCAGCTGATGAATCAGCACTCCTCCATGTTAATTACCATTGGGAAGAAACTCTGAATGTAATAAGGGTACAAATTATACTTTGGGGAGGACCTTCAATGTCCACCACCAAGAATGGCTCAGCATCACCAATAGTGGAGTTGGCTTATCCTAAATGTAGTTGCCAGACTGGAATTATGCCAGGTGACGACAGAGCTACCATAAGGAAAGAATTTACCTGATCTCAAACTTACTAATCTACCTGAAGAAGAGTCATATGGACTCAAAAGTTTAACCCTATATTTTCTTTACACAGATGCTGTCAGACCTGCTGATTTTTTTCCACATTTTCTGCTTTTATTACTAATTGATCAGTTGCAGATCCATGAGAGTCTTGGTAGGAGTGACCATTACGTAGTCCTTGTGGAGACCCAGTCCTTTTTTCACACTGAGGACACCCTCCATTGTGCGTGTAGTACTGTCACCATACTAAATGGAATTGATTTTGCAAAGATCCAGCAGTTCAAAGTTGGCATCCCTGAGGCTCTGTGGATTTTACTTGTATTTCACCAGAATTTGTAACTTCATGGCTCAGCATATCCCTCATGCCACCACTAGCAAATTAGGGGATCAATCTTCCTTCAATGCAAAGTGTAAAAGGCCATTCTAGGAAGACCACCAGACTTACCTAAAAATGAGGTGCAACCTGCTGAAGCTACAACACAGGACTACATGCTTGTGAACAGAGCTAATCAATCCCACAATCAACAGTTCAGATTAAATCTCCACAATCCTGGTGATCCATGATTAAACAACAAACCGGAGAAGAAGGCTCATGAATATTCTCCTCTTGAATAATGGCAGAGTCAGCATGTGAGTGTAAAAGACAAGACCTCTAACCATTTTCAGCCAGAAGTGCCAGATAGATAGTCCATCTCAACTTTCTCCTGTGGTTCCTATCAACACCGATGCTGGTTTTCCACCAATTCAATTCACTCCACTTTGCATCAAAGTCAGATCAATGTGGATTCAAGTCCCAGTTCAGGGTTTAGAACATAGAACATAGAAAAACTACAGCACAAACAGGCCCTTCGGCCCACAGGTTGCATCGAACATGTCCCCACCTACCAGGCTTACCCATAACCCTCTATCTTACTAAGTCCCATGTACTTATCCAAAAGTCTCTTAAAAGACCCTATCGAATCTGCCTCCACCACCACTGCCGGTGGCCGATTCCTCGCACCCACCATCCTCTGAGTGAAAAACTTACCCCTGACATCTCCTCTGTACCTACTCCCCAGCACCTTAAACCTGTGTCCTCTTGTGACAGCCATTTCAGCCCTGGGAAACAGGCACTGAGAATCCACTCGATCAATACCTCTCAACACCTTATACACCTCTATCAGGTCATCTCTCATCCTTCATCTCTGTAAGGAGAAAAGACCAAGCTCGTGCAACCTATCCTCATAAGGCATGCTACCTAATCCAGGCAACATCCTTGTAAATCTCCTCTGCATCCTTTCTACGGCTTCCACATCCTTCCTGTAATGAGGCGACCAGAACTGAGCACAGTACTCCAAGTGGGGTCAGGCCAGGGTCTTATACAGTTGCAGCATTATCTCCCAACTCCTCAACTCAATTCCTCGATTGATGAAGGCCAGTACACCATACGCCTTCTTAACCACATCCTCTACCTGCGAAGCTGATTTGAGCGTCCTATGAACCCAGACTCCAAGATCCTTCTGATCTTCCAGAATGCCAAGAGTCTTACCCTTAATATTATATTCCGTCATCCTATTTGACCTACCAAAATGAATCACCACATCGCCACACACTTATCTGGGTTGAAATCCATCTGCCACTTCTCCGCCCAATCTTGCATCCTATTATTGTCTTGTTGCAACTTCTGACATCCCTCTACACTGTCCACAACACCTCCAACCTTTGTGTCATTGGCAAACTTACCAACCCATCCCTCCACTTCCTCATCCAGGTCATTTATAAAAATCACCAAGAGCAAGGGTCCAAGAACAGATCCCTGGGGCACTTCACTGGTGACCGACATCCATGCAGAAAAAGACCCATCTACAACCACTCTTTGCCTTCTGTGGGCAAGCCAGTTCTGGATCCACAAAGCAATGTCCCCTTGGATCCCATGCCCCCTCACTTTCTAATAAACCTTGCATGGGGGACTTTATCAAATGCCTTGCTGAAGTCCACATAAACTACATCTACTGCTCTTCCTTCATCAATGTGTTTAGTCACATCTTCAAAAAATTCAACCAGGCTCATTAGTCACGATCTGCCCTTGACAAAGCTGTGCTGACTATTTTTGATCATACTATATCTCTCCAAATGTTCATAAATCCTGCCTCTCAGGATCTTCTCCATCAACTTACCAACTGCTGAGGTTAGGCTCACTGGTCGATAATTTGAGTGTAAAAATCTAGACTGATAGTCGAGTGCAGTACTAAGGGAGTATCACACTTTTAGAGGTGCTGTCTGTTATGTGTAATGTTAAAACAAGGCCTTGTCTGCCCTCTCAGGTGGACACAAAACATCCCATGGTACTGGTCGATAAACTGGGGATTTCTCTTCAAGTTCCTATCTCTCTTCAGTTCAAAGGAAGAGTCATATTATACTGAAATGTTAACTCAGTTTCTCTCCAGACACAGAATGGCATAATCCCTTCATCAGGTGAGTCCTGGGTGAAGTCACCTGATAAAGGGCAACGCTCCAAAAGCTCTTGATATCAACTAAACCTGTTTAAATCTCCTCAGTTTCTTAATCTTTATTGAAAACATACAAACTTGCATTCATAGCTCATATCAAAGACAACTAGTACTTTAATCCTTTATTAACCTTGTTGTGCTGTTGAGAAAAGTGTGAACCTAGGATAACCCCCATGACTCCATGAAAATCCAGCTCTATATCATCATACCTTCACTGTGGCTAAGTCAAAATCTGAGAACACCCTATCAATAGCACTGTGGGCATTCTGTCAGCAGACAGACTGCGGTGGTTCCAGAAGACAGTTCATCTCAATTAAGAAAAGTACTGAAAGATTTTCCCCCCTGTGAGCTAAACAATGACGCTGAAATCCTTACCTACTGCTCTTTCAATATACTGGCCACATACCCTCCATATTTATTGTAGTTAACTTAGAAATAGTCTGAAACCATATAGCAAAAATAATGAAAAGTCAGTGACAACCAATGGAATCCAAACTATTACTTAGTCAAAGCACAAATATCTCCTGAGTACCATTTCCTTACACTCGCCTTCCATGCATAATGTTATTCAGTTTTCAGATGTTTCCTTGTTATTACAACTGAATGTCAAAATATGTGCAAAAATGACTTCATTCCACTGGGTCTTGTGCTTCTGTCTGCCTTCTGTGCAATGATTCAGGTTTCTCATATGTCTGTTTCATTCATCTATGAATGAAACAACAAACAGCTGTAGGTTATGTAAAGGAAGCGCCTGGATGGCAGATGGTGCACAGTTGGACATAGAACATACTGAATGGAAAAGAGGATAGAGAGCAGGTTGTGATATGGAGGTATGAAGCTCTCAGCCACTTGAACAAAGCTTGAATGGCTTATGAATTTCATTTAAACATAATAATAGCTATTTATTCACTCTGTAATATCTATTAAATAGTATTACATAGATTATAACTAATAAAAATTAAAACTGGTAATGAATGTCAAAACAACTTAATTAGTACTGAATCAATGAAAGCACATTAATGTAATATTACTAATGATGTGTAAGAAGTTCGAAAGCAGGGAGACCATGTGCTGAACAAATTTCAAATCAGCAAGCAATCCATGTCAACTGTGTTTCGCTAAATATAAAAAGATCATGCAGTCAATTATTTGGTAGTTAATTGGACTGTCTGTTTAGTGTTGAACTGTACAGACCAGAATGTCCCAGTTAGACTCTAAAAGTGCTGGGTTAGATTACAGCACTGTAATAGACATCCCATCGCCTTGATGCCTGTGGGCTAGAAAAGGAAAATTCAGTTTCCAGCATTTGCTCGCTAAGCATGTGATGCTGCTAGACCAGACTTGTTAAACCAGCAGCCTGTTCTTTAATCCATGCAAAGAACCTGCTGACATCTGGTTTCCTCCCACAGTACAAAGATGTGCAGGTTAGGTGGACTGACCATAGTAAATTGCCTCTTAATGTTTCAAGATGTGTGGGTTAGAATAATTAACTGTGGTAAATGTGTGGGGTTACAGAGATAGGATGGGAGAGAGGGCATGGGTAAGATATTCTGCTAGAGAGTCAGTGCAGACTCGATGGACCAAATGGCCTCTTTCTGCACTTTAGGGACTCTATGATTAGTCCTTAATTAGCTTTTTAACAAATTAAACATGTCTTTTTTAAGATGTTTACAATTTCCTATGCTTATATATATGTGTCTGACAAGGGGGGCACATCCAGTCTTGAAACATTGGCTCTGTTCTCCTTCCACAGATGCTGTCAGACCTGCTGAGATTTTCCAGCATTTTGCCTTTTTCATAGACTTCTTATCTGGTTACGTAGAAACAGGAATTGCTAGATTAAAAAATGACCAAAATCATGTTCTGTCCTTCTGCTTTAAAGATGAGTCAGACAAACATGAGGCAAGCAAAACCTAATGATTTAAAACTTTTGAGAACCATAGATCCAAACCGCATTCATTCATTCAATCTCTCACTCACACGCACTCATTCACTGGGTGGGATTTTACAGCCTCGCTCATTCCAAAACCATAAAATCCCATCTGGGAAATTACCATGGCCAATCCATCTAACCCACACATCTTTGTACTGTGGGAGGAAACCAGACATCAGGAAATTCTTCACACAGGTTAATCAACATTTGGAATAAATTTCCAAGTTGGGTAAGATCATTGGAATCACAAATATTGAGTGCTATATTGTGGTAGTGTATAGGTTATTTTTGGATGGATGTGCCAAATGACCATCTTCATGTGCTTATAACTTATGATTAGGTTAAAGAACCATTTATTCTAGACAAATTATTCAATCCTATCAGTACTATTTAATAGAGTTTCCAAAGTTTTGCATTGATGTTGAACATTGTAGTTTTGATAATTAATACCAAGGCTGAAAAATACTGAGAAGGTGATGATGAATGCTGGGAAACTGCTAATGAATATAATGAGATTGAATTGTGGATGCTTGAGAGCTGAGTTGAAGCAAATAATGGATATTTAATGTTTGAAGTTTATTTATTAGTGTCACAAGTAGGCTTACAATTATACGTGGATTGAGGATTGGTTATCTAACAGGAAGCAGAGAGTTGGAATCAATGGATGCTTTTCTGGTTGGCAGTTGGTGACTCGTGGCAGGAATCGGTGCTGGGGCCTCAACTGTTTACCATATACATGGACGATCTGGAGGAGGGGGCTGAGTGTAGGGTAACAAAATTTGCTGATGACACGAAGATGAGTGGAAAAGCGAATTGCATGGAGGGCGCAGGAAGTCTGCAGAGAGATCTGGATAGGCTGAGTGAGTGGGCGAGGACCTGGCAGATGGAGTATAACGTTAGCATATGTGAGGTTATCCACTTTGGTAGAAATAATAGCGGGAGGGATTATTATTTAAAGGGTGAAAAACTGCAGCATGCTACGGTGTAGACAGACCTGGGGGTCCTTGTGCACAAATCGCAAAAACTCAGTCTGCAGGTGATCAAGAAGGCAAATGGAATGTTGGCCTTTATAGCAAGGGGGATAGAATATAAAAGCAGGGAGGTCTTGCTGCAACTCTACAAGGCACTCGTGAGGCCGCAACTGGAGTACTGTGTGCAGTTTTGGCCCCCTTATTTGCGTAACGATATATTGGCCTTGGAGGGAGGCCAATATACTTCTCTGTACTAGAGAAGGTTCACCAAGCTGATACCAGAGATGAGGGGGTTAGCTTATGAGGAGAGATTAAATAGACTGGGCCTGAACTCGTTGGAGTTTAGAAGGCTGAGGGGAGACCTTATCGAGACTTACAAGATAATGAAGGGGATAGATAGGGTAGAGGTAGAGAGATTCTTTCTGCTTAGAAAGGAAAACAGAACTAGAGGGCACAGCCTCAAAATAAGTGGGCGGGGGCAGTTTAGGACGGAGTTGAGGAGGAACTTCTTCACTCAAAGGGTGGTGAATCTCTGGAATTCTCTGCCCATTGAAGTGATGGAGGCTACTTCATTGGATATATTTAAGTCATGGGTAGATAGATTTCTGATAGACAAGGGAATTAAGGGTTATGGGGAGAAAGCGGGAAAGTGGAACTGATCCACTTCAGATCAGCCATGATCTTATTGAATGGCGGGGCAGGCTCGAAGGGTTAGATGGCCTACTCCTGCTCCTATTTCTTATGTTCTTACAACACTGAAATGAAGTTACAGTGAAAATCACCATACTCCGGCGCCTGTTCAAGTACACTGATGGAGCTTTTAGGCATGGCCAATCCACCTAACCAGCTCGTCTTTGGAGTGTGGGAGGAAATCAGAGCACCCAGAGGAAACCCACGCAGACACGGGGAGAACATGCAAACTCCACAGACAGTGACCTAAGGGTGGAATCGAACCCGGGTCCCTGGCGCTGTGAGGTGGCAGTGTTAACCACTGTGCCACCCACAATGCTGAACAGTTGAGGGTGAGGGTTGAGAAGTTGATTATGCTGTGTGTGAAATTTGGACCTTTGTGGTCCCAGCACTTGTGATGCATTTTCTTGCAATAATATTTTGTCTTTATATAATTTTAAAGCTTTGCAGAAAATTTGAGAGCAATTTTCATCCGTTTACCACTCTATTAATTCTGAAAAAGCAAGCACTCACCAGAAAAATATTAAATAAAATTTCCCACTCATTGGACATCCACAACCCTAATGACACAATTTTTAAGTGAATCTTGAAGTAGATGGCTTGGAGTCCAACTTTAAACAGGCAGCAGTCTTATTTAAACAGGGGTCTTCTGCTGTCTTTGGACTTTAACAAAATGTATATGTACAGATAACTGTGAATAGCGTGGACAGCAGCTTTCAAATCAATTGAAGGGCACAAAATGCTCAAAAGAAGATCTATGACAATGATTTCTATGAATGAATACTCTGCATGACCCCACAAAACACTCTCCACTCACTTCTGACTAATCAGTATCTCCCCTTCAGAGTAATACTCACCTCCCACCTCCACCTTTTGTTTGAACTCTGGCTCAGCTGGTTTTTTGCCAGTGGGTAACTCAAGTAATCACTGTACCCAATGCTTGTCTCATATGCACTCGATATGAATAGTGTTCCAATTTAGGAGTCTTTGTCAGGAAAATCTCAGCCTGCCTTCTAAACCTGTAGAGTTTTTCAAGAAAATAACTAAGAAGTAGCACTGTCATTTCAGGCTTCCCAGTAATAAACAAAGCATTTCCTTCAACAAATCTTTAGAACCAAGAGAAAAATCTGCTACAGAAATTCCTGCTATACATAGAATCATTGAACCCCTACAGTGCAGAAGAGGCCCATTCAGCCCATTGAGTCTGCAACGACAACAATCCCACCCAGGCCCTTTCCCTGTAACCCCATGTATTTGCCCTGCTAAAGCCCTGACACTAATGGTCAATCTTAGCATGGCCAATCAACCTAACTCACACATCTTTGGAGTGTGGGAAGAAAGCAGAGTATCTGGAGGACACAGGGATACTGTGCAAACTCCAAACACACAGTGACCCAAGGCCAGAATTGAACCCGGGTCTCTGGTGCTGTGCGGCAGTAGTGCAAACCATTATGCCACTGTGCCACCCTACATAGGGAATTACTTACTGAATGGAAGTTGGAGTTTGCATATGCAAATATATGCATATATATCCAAACTCATGTATTTATGCAAAAGCGATCACCTCATAAGAACTTAAGAAATAGGAGGAGTAGGCCATATAGCCTCTTGAGCCTTCTCCACCACTGAGTATTATATGGATGATCTGCCTCAACACCAATTTCCCACCTACTCCCCATCTCGCTTGGTTCGCTAAAAATCTCACCTGAATAATCTGTCCAAATTAACCTTGAATGTACTCAACAGTGGAACATCCACAATCCTCTCTGATAGAACATTCCAAAGATTCACATCCTTCTGAATGAAGAAATTTCCTTTCACTTAAGTGATAATGATTGCCCCCAAATCTTGAGATTGTTTTGGATTCCACAGCTAGATCAGACAACCTCTCAGTGTCTGCTCTATTAGGCCCCATCAGAGCCTTTAACGTTTCAATGAGATCAAACCTGAATCTTCTAACCTCCAGAGAGCACAGGTCCAATTTACTCAGCTTCTCATTATAGCAGAATCCTCCCATTTCAGAACCAATCTAGTGAACCTCCTCTATACCATTTCCAATGCAAGTACTTCTTGCCTTAGACATGGAGACTAAAACTGCAATGTAGTACTCCAGGTCTGGTCCCAGCAAACCCTGAAAGAACTGCAGTGACCTCCATATCCCCTTGCAATAAAGTTATGCTATTTGACTTCCCAATTGTTTTCTGTAACTGCAGGCTAACTTTCTGTCTTCCTTATACATTACACCCAAGTGTCTCTAAACAGCAACATCTAAAAATACACATATTTTTTAAAATATTCAACTTTTCTATTTTTACTGTCAAAAAGAAGAACCTCAGATGTCCCTGCATTATACTCCTTCTGTCATCTTGTTGCCTCCTTAACTTATCTATGTCTCTTTGCATCCTCATCACAGCTTATGTTCTCCACCTACTTTTATATCACCAGCAAACTTAGAAACATTATTCTTAATCTCTACGTCAAAGTCATTAATATGGATTGCAAATAGCTGAAGCACTAATCCAATAGTCACAGCCTGCCAACATAAAAACTTCCCATTTATCCCTACTCTCTGTTTCCTGTCTGTTCATCAATTCTCCATCCATGCTAACACATTACACTCAACTCCATGAGCTTTTATCATGTGTATTAATCTTTTGTGTGACACTTTATCAAAAGCCTTCTTTTGAAAGTCCAAATGTACTGTATCTACTGGCACCCTTTTGTTTTCCCTACTAGTTGCATACTTAAAAAACTCTAATAAATTAGCCAAATTTCCCTTGCACTCAATCATGTTGACTCAGTCTGATCATACTATAATTTTCTAAGTACATTGTTAAGGTTTCCTCAGTAATAGATTGCAGCATTTTTCTGATGACTGATATCAGGCTGAGTTTATTTATTTTTACTAGTGTCACAAGTAGCTTACAGTAGGGGATTTTCACTGAAGTTACTGTGAAAATCCCCTAATGGTCTGTAGTTCCCTGTTTTCACCATCACTCTTGCTTGAATGACAATATTACATTTACTAACTTCCAATCCATGGAAACTGTTCGAGAATTTAGGGAAATTTAGAAAATCGTAACTTGTACATCAACTATCTATATAGCTACGTCTTTGAGAATCATCAGACTCTGGGCATTTGTCAACTTTTAGCCCCTTGTGAATATGAAATTATATGCTTTGGTTGAAAACTAGAAGAATACTATTTTGATCGTGATATATTGGGAAGTGTGGTTTACAAAGGGATCTGGGTATCTTTGTACACCGGTCAATGAAAGTGGAAAGGCATGTGCAGCAAGCAATTAGGAAGGCAAATGGTATGTTGCCTTCATTGCAAGAGGATTTGAGTTCAGAAATAGGGATGGCTTACTGTAGTTATTCTGGCCTTGGTGAGACCACACCTGGAATACTGCATGCAACTTTGATCTCCCTACCTAAGAAAGAATATATTTGCCACTGAAAGGGTGCAGTGAAGGTTCACTAGGCTGATATTGTGGTTGGTGGGACTGTCCTTTGAGGAGAGGTTGGGTTGATTAGGCCTGTATTTACCAGAATTTAGAAGGATAAGAGAAATCCAATAGATAGGTATAAAATTCTTACAGGACTGGACAGACTGGATGCAGGAAGTTGTTTTCCCTGGTTGGGGAATCTAGAACCAGGGACATAGTCTCAGAATACACGGGAGAGCATTTAGGACTGAGATGAAAAAAAATGTTTTCACTCAGAGGGTAGTGAACCGGTGGAATTGTCTACCACATGAGGTTGTGCATTCAATAAAGAGATAGATATTTTTTGATTTTAATGGCATCAAATCTTATGGAGAAAAAGTCAGAACATGACATTGAGACAGAGCATCAGCCATGATCATAAACAGAAACAGTCTCAATGGACCAAATGGCCTACTCCTGCTCCTAGTTTCTTTGTTAAGTTTTTCTGATATGCTGGGCAGGATTTTATGGCCCCGCTCATCTCGAAACATAATATCCTGCCCAAGGTCAACGGACTTTCTCATTGTCCACTCTCGTCCGCTCTGATTCCTACAGCGGGCGGAGCAGTAAAATTCCAGCCTTGGTCTCTGATGATATCAGTTACTTTCAAGCTCTCCCCACAAATTAACCCCTTGGATTCCTTCTGTTCTAGCATGTAATTTGTGTCTTCTATGGTGAATACGGGAAACTCGTTTTAAAATGTTTATTCCTTGTTTCATCTGCTTGGCAATTGTTTCTTGTTTAGCCCAAATACGTCTCCCCTTTGTGAAAACAATGACAAAGAGAAAGCAGTGTTACAGAAAAAATTGACTTGAGATTCAGCATATTCTGCCTGATGTCGGTGATCACACTCACAGTATTGGTGTTATCAACTGATTACAATACCAGTAGCTGCAGTGAACAGAAGCGTGATTGTGTCAAATGAAGGAATGACTATGGTTTTCTCATGTTGAGCAACATTTTGTTACAGAAGTAGATGCCATTGTATATATTTATTTTTATTTATTTTACTCAACATATCCATGGATGTTGTTTATTTGTCAATATTTGAACTCAACAAGCATTCATTACATATAGTCAAGTGGGATTAAATATTTATTTATTTCTCATTGTTCAAATTTAAAATTAAAGAATAATATGCAGTGCATTATTGCTTATTACATACATGCACATTTTTATCAATACATTCCAGTATTGTCAGCATATGTAGTGTAAATCCACTGCACATTGTACACTTACAGAGTAGAATTTTCAGGCCCTATCATAATTGACTGTATGTACATATGCTGTCAATCAGCAGTTTTCCTCTGCTGATTGCAATGCACATTCATAGCACCATCGATATAGTGGGATCAGTATATCAGCGTATTTCCTCCTATACAGCTTAACATTACTATTGCTTCCCTTATGGCACAGAACTTACATGGTACAGCTGTGCTACACAGGGCGGGATTTTATGCCCCTCCACCAACAGGTTTGAAGGCGTGGTGGCTTGTGAAATCTCATGTGTGGCTTTCCTGCTGCCTACTTTATGGGAAGAGAAGGAGGTGTCCGATGGCCTGCCCTGCCTTTGGGCCTATTGAGACCCTTAAGTGGCCAATTAATAGCCACTTAAATGTCTATCCTGCCCTCACCACTATTTTATATGCGGCAGGAAGAAACCCAGGCCAAGTGAGTAGCCCAGCAGATTTAGCCCTTTGTCAGGCAGGGGTGTGTTACCCACTTTGCCCATAAAAGGCAATCTGCACCTGCCCCTCCCATCCTCCTTCATTATCACACTTCTTCCTTTACCTTTCCCGCTCCTCCTCCCACAGTCTCGTAAACCTAGCCCATCATCCACATCCCCTCAAAAAACACCCCTCACCGTACATGCCAGCCTGCCTCCAGTAACAATCCACTCATGTACTTTGCTGTTCAGCTCCAACAACGATCTCCATTGGAGACTATCTTGAGTCCCAGCAATGGCCATCACTCTCACCTGGTGCTACAAGGATTACATAGCCGCCAGTCATCCAATTGGCCAACAGCTCTCTGAATTGGGTCTTCCTTTCTCTGAGAGAAAATTCTGTCGCCAGCCAATTACAATTACACCAGGGCAACTGTTCTTCCTACAGGCAGACTCCCCACCAACTTGTCAGTGGAGGGTAGAAACCATGGTAACCTGTAAAATTCAGCCCATTTATTATTGCCTATATGGTACAATATTGGCACCAGTTGTTCCAATGCTCCATGCTCTGTAGGTATTGCAAAATACATTTGTCAGTATACTATAAGATTAGTATGCCTGCAGTGTGACTACACTATGATCATATATCAAATACCATGGCCAAAAAAATCTAAGAGCGTTTTCCCACCCAGCTTTTGGAGGTACTTAGCTTCATGAATCACTGTGATATACAGACGCCTTCGAGAAATTCAAGCCAGGAAGTTGGGTGGGGGGGTGGTTGTGTCAAATCCCATCTGAGAGGCATAGTGCTGAATGGGCCTCTGCAATGGTGCCGATCTGACAGTGGGGTATCAGCGCTTGCGCACTATCCTCCCACCGCTGGCTTCCTAAAGTTATCTCTGACTCTGCACATCCCCCCGCCAGCCCTCCCTGATTGCTGGCCTACCTGAAATCCCCTGTGCCTCAGGCCAGCCTCAAACATCAGCCCTCCATGGCCAGCCCCAATCTACACCTCCCCCTAACCTCCCCCCTAATAGCCAGCCCTGAGTATGCCCTCTCACCTTCCCCCACCAATCCCACTGGGCAGTGCGCAGTTGGTCCTCCCTCAGCATTATCAATCAGCCCCTCGCCCAGCCCCATGCCCTGGGCAATACCAGGGTGCCTGGTGGGTAGTGCTAGGATGCCAGGTTGGCAATGTCAGGCCCCAACTTCCCAAGGGTCTCAATGGCCTCTCTCCCAACCAGCAGGGTGAGCACGCCTGTACCCCATTGGTAGGGAGCAGTTGTAAACCTCGCCGGTGGGAATTTCTCCCAGCGTGGAGCGAGACATTAGTGGACCTGGAGACTACCGTCCTGAACCAACTAATCATACAGAAATAGCGATTTCAATGTGGTAATCAGCCCCGCACCAATATCTGGCACGGGGCTGAGTACGTAAAAAAAAAGGACCTGGGAGACCCACGATCGGCCGGATGTCAGTTGCAAGTCCTGCTAAAGGCATTTGTTGATGTCTCCTGACCCATAGCACTGCTCAGCAGAGCAGTGGTGTGGGAGACTCCCAGCCCATATTGAGAGCAGTTGTAAAGTGTAACAGTGGGTTTCAAGGTCAAGTTTGGGAAGGGAACTGGGAAGAACGTGCACATGATGAACAACTCTCTACACATTTTCCCCTGAACTAGTAGATATATTTAACTCTATCTCAGTTCCATTTTTGCTGGTTATTGAGATTGACGTGACATTTAAGATTTTTGTCATGAATAATGAAAGTGGAAAGTCGTTGAGAATACACAGAATTGTAATGGTTGAGCTGTGTATCATTTTCAGCCATGTACCACGGGAAGATGATACTAGATGCAGTTAATATTTACAGCAGTTTATGAATAATAGAATGCAGTCCATGTATAAGACAAACAAATGCACACGTGTTTATGAAACCCACATGTGCAAGTATTTTTTTAAAAGCTGTCTTCAGCTTTTTACTTGAGACATAAAAGATCTAAATTTGGGAACGGAATATTGTATTTTCAGTTTGTAGAATGCTTCCTTTTGTGGAGAAGAGCGAACTAGAGGCCATCAAAGATAGTCATCCGCAAATTTTATAGGAAATTCAGAAGAAATGTCTTTACACTAAAGGAAGGTAAGAATATGCAATTCACAGCCACAGGTAGTCATTGGAGCCATTGTATAAATGCATTTAAATGGAAGCCAGACAAGCATTTGAAAGATGAAGAAACAGATGATTATGATGGGAGATTTAGAATAGTGAAACTGGCAGGAATATCAAGCGGAGCAGAAACACTGATATGGCTGGCCTAATGGCCTGTTTCTGTGTTGTCTATCCTTTGTGATACCAATTTGTGAGATATAATGATTTGCGAAGAGAGCGCAGAATTGCAAAAGAAGATATGTTAAACTGAACAATGTCAGATGCAATGTAAAACAGAGTGAGGTAGTACACATTAAATGGGAGATAGGAAAGCAATCTAAATCAGAAATATTGGTGCCTCGGGTGAATAAAGATACTCAGGGCCTGGAACTCTTTTCCAAGACTGTATTCAGTTCTGGAAATCTTGGGCAGTGCTGGGGCACAGACTTGCACAGCCGGGGCGCCAACCCACACCCCCTCCTCACTGCCCTCCGACCCCCTGGGGGGTTGTCAATTACCTCCCTTCACTCCAGTGGGCCACTAGTTCCCCGTTAGTGGGGAGCTACTATAATCTTCGCTGCCGTGAACCACTCTGTCAGGGAAGGTAGATGCTAGCAAGCCCAGAGATTCAGTCCTCCACTGGGACTGAAATCCAAAGTAAAAAGTCTGACAACACCAGGTTTTAGTCCAACATATTTATTTGATAATATACTCACAAACTTTCGGGATTAGCCCCTTCGTCAGGTGAATGGAGAGTTCTGGCCTCAGACAGAGCATATAAAGCACAGACAGTTTAGAGATTACTGATTAGAATGCGAATCCTTACACCTAACCTGCTGTTCAAGACCTGAAGTGGCTGATAATGTGAGTGGAAGGAGCACTGATCACAGTTTAAAGAGATGTGTATTGTCTCCAGACAGTACAGTAAGTGAGGTTTTGCAAACCCAGGCAAGTCACGGGGGTTACAGATAGTGCGACATGAACCCAAGATCCCTGTTGAGACCGTCCTCATGTGTGCGGAACTTGGCTACATCATGACTGAAATCCAAAGGCAGAGCTGTCATGGCTAACAAAATAATGCAGGAAGCTCTATGAACTAAATGACTTATAATGCCACAGTTATGTTCCAATGCAAATGCACACAGAAATCCATACAAATTCAAGTATGCACAACTCTAAAATGGTCTTTCAAAGTGTTTAGGAGGCAGAGTATGTAAATTTGTGTTGGAATTGGGTTTGAATCCAGCCAAATATAGTTATGAATGAAAGCATTCTTTAACAACTGTAAGGACCTGAGTGAAATAACTTCAGGTTATGTCTAAACTCAACTCAAACAGAAGTCCATGGCATAAAACTATTAATTTAGAGAGAGATACCATGAAGTTAACTGGTATAGTAAATTAAAATCTAAATGCAGGCTCTTTTGGGAATAAGCTTCTAAAAGACCATTGGTGGCAGTAAGCAGAAAGACTTGACCCAAGTCCTGAAGAAGGAATGCCTGTTGCTGGCAATGGGTGCAAAAGATTCATTTTATCATTTCAAGTGAATTGGGTTTCCCTATCGCCTCTTCCTCCCCACAAAAAATCTGCTGAGTGTTTATTTCTGTTAATATTTGTGTGTTAATGCAGTGTTTCAACAATTGTTGGAGCTGATATTTCTATTATAATGTAAATGTATTTGGATTAGTCACACATCAGAATCACGCTTTTCCTGTACAGCCTATAATTCTTCTGTAAATCTCTACTCATTTTCTAGCACTCCTGAATTATCTAAAAACATTGAAATTGTTGCAGAGTTTCACTAAATGCTACAGAAAGATGGTGTGTTATGTATGTTCCAAATATCAACAGCCTTTGGCATCATTTGAACTCTGCACAAAAGGCACAATACATCTTTAGACATAGTTCCATTCACACTTCACTCACTGGCCTAGGTTTGGCAACTCCAACATTGTAAAATTCTCATACAAAAGCTGGAAATCTGAAATAAGATCAGAAAATGTAGAACTATTCAGCAGTTCTGTTAATAGATCTCAGATGTGCAACATAAGGCAGATTTTTACCAGCCTGGGAGAGGGAACAGAGGCGGGGAGCCAGTAAAATAGCAGGGACTTTCTTGGGGATGTCTTCCAGGTATGGTCCCATCGCTGGGCAAGTATCCTGGCGGTGGGCTGCAAGGTTGATCAGCTGTCTGCTCCAAGGAGCTGAAAAGCTGATTTGCATAGTTAAAGGTCCTGTTGATAACCATTTTTTGTCATTGTCAGCATCTGTTGACAAAGGGTATCCCCACCACATGTGCAAACCACAAACCTCATGCGAGCTATCAAAGCCTGAGGCTGCACAAAGTAGTGATACCATGGGCAGGAAAGGCAACACCCACAGCCTCAGCAGTACCCCCAGAAGGATTTGCCATATTTTTAGAAGGACCTTTCTACTTAGCCATCCCCAATATTAATTTGCACTTTCTTCTATGATAGAGTCTCCATTTTGAGGTATCCCTGTGGAAGGAATGTTGTGGCTGCTGATCAGTGTAACAAACAGCTCTAGATAATGAAAAACTAATTGATCTCAGATCGAGATGATGGAGCTAATAAGAGTCCCTCACCACTATCTTCCCTTTCCCTTTGTCCAGTTCAATCCCACTTGTTATAACTCAGTAGGAATAGGAATATTGTCCTCTGAAGGTTTATTTTATTATTGATCGGTTCTGCTGTGTCTAAAGAAGTTGTCTGTTATTGAAGTCTGATTTCAGTGTCTGCCCTAAATTGCTGGGCAGTTAACTGATAATTAACACTAGGTTAGATTTCCAATCAGCATTGTTTTAAGTCTGCATTAACTGATTTGTTTCAGATAGGTTGAAGCTAACATTAAATAAAAGCGAGCAAAAAAATGTACGTAAGGTAGCTCATGAGAAAAAGCAAGCAAAATGTAAAACATGATGAAGCTTGATGCTGTCCCCACCTAACATTCACACAAGGCACTTAACAGCGATCAGGAACAGTAATCCTGGCCATTTGACCTCACCCTGGCACATGGGCAAATGTATCCCCTATTCCTCTTGCTCCAGCTGAAATCAGCAACATGAGCACAATCCAGAGAGTGAACCCGAGTCCCTTTTGGTATTGATGGCTCAGCTGTTCACTACTTTAACAGCTGAATATGGAAGGGTAATTAAGTGATAAGGCTGAAGGTGATCGCTACACTCATTTGTGCACCAAATTATGAAACTAGAGGCTTTTTTTCATATGTAACTGAATGTTTATGGTCTTGGCAGTCAATTAAATTTCAATGTGAAAATGTCCAATTAAATTCAAGTTGCTCTGGGATAATTCACTTCCTAAATGAAATAGACTACCCACAAAAGCAGTCAATGTTCTGTCAATTAAATCTTTTCAAAGAGCTTAATGAAATTGATGAATCGCAGCAATGAAGCTTTTAAGGATAGATAATTCTGTGGCTCCTGTGCTAAACTGATAGAACAAAACTGGTCAGAATGCATTCCATAACTTTGGCCATTTTTCCATATTCTCCCATGTTATTCAATTTATTCATTCATGGGAATTGGGTCATCATTGGTTAGCCAGCATTTACTGTCCTTACCTAGTTGCCATTGGAGGAGAGGGCAGTTGAGAGTAAGAACAGTAGATTTCCTTTCCTAAAGGACATTAGCGAACCAGATGTATTTTTTTGATGATCAATATGAAACAGTAGTTTCATGGTTATCAATAGATTCTTAATTCCAGATAGTTTTTACTGAATTTAAAATCCACCATCTGCCATGGTGGGATTCAAACCTGGGTCCCAGAACATTAGCTGAGTTTCTGGATTAATAACCAAGCGATAATATCACTAGGCCATTGCCTCCCCTGTGTTTATGTAGGTTTCCTCTGGTGCGCTGGTTTCCTCCCACGGTCAAAAGATGTGTAGGTTAGATGGATTAGCCATGGAAAATGTATGGGGTTGCAGGGATAGGGTGGGGGAGAGGGCCTGGATAAGATTCTCTGTTGGAGAGTTGCTCCGATTTGATGGGCCAAATGGCCTCTTCTGTACTATAGGGGTTCTGTGGGACAATTCTCCCAAAAGAATTCTAAGTGTCGAATTCACGTAAAAACTGGAATAAGTCACACTGGTTTCTTTCAGTGAGCGTTTCAAAATGAATCTCCAACACTCTGTGCATTGCAGAGTGCAGTACCCTGATTCACACGAAAAATTAGTGGATTCCAGCTGGAGACGTCGGCAGCATAGCACTGAGTGGGCCACTGCACATGCGCTGATCTGTCAGCGCTGACATTGGCACATGTGCAGTAACCCCATATGCTGGCCTCCCAATCACTGGTCAGCCCTATTGTTGGCCAACCCCGTGACACCCATAACACTGACCATGCAACCCCCACTGTCGCTGGTCCCCCAAAATAGTCCAGGTCCACCCCAACCCCAATCACCTGCCCGGCCCACTTTAATCTCCCTTCCCACCCCCCAACCAATAAGCCCCAACCCCCCACACTCCAATGGCCAGCCTGGATCACTGGCCTCCCTCCCTCCCTCTATCAGTGATCCCAGTACAGAGTGGCAGCAGGATCCCCTGCCCCCTTAGGCCCTGCCCCTTGCACTGCCTAATGCCCAATGGACATTGCCAAGATGCCCCCTGGGCTTTTCTACTTTGCCCCTTGGACACTGCTGGGGGCCAGTTGGCACTGCCAAGCTGGCAATGCCAAAGGCCCACCACCCCCTTACCTCCAGCCCTCAGAGGGCCTCAATAGCCCCATTCACTCCACCAGCGTTGGGTCGCCAATTTCGCCCAAGTGTGGAGCTGTTAAAAACCTCGTGGGAGTGAAGCATGGGAACACAATGTTCGTGACAAGCTATTTCGAGAATAGAAGAAGGAATCTACCCTGAAGAAAATGCACAGTACCAAATACACCATGAGAAGAGGAACTAGATGCTGTCCTGATATTGAGAAACACATATTAAGGAACTCAAAGATAGATTTAAAGAATTTATTTAAGTTTATTTAGTAGTGTCAGAACTAGGCTTACATTAACACTGTCATGAAGTTACTGTGAAAATCCCTTAGTCGCCACACTCCTGCGCCTGTTTGGGTACACTGAGGGAGAATTTAGCATGGTCAATGCACTTAACCAGCACTTGAGGGCTGTGCGGGAGCTTTTGGAATGTGGGAGGAAACCGGAGCACCTGGAGGAAACCCATGTAGACATGAGGAGAACGTGCAGACTCCTCACAGACAATGACCCAGGTTGGGAATGGAACCCAGATCTCTGATACTGTGAGACAGCAGTGCTAACCACTATGCCACCATGCCATCCATATTTGGATTATATTTGGATGGGTAAAATGTTAAAAGAAAAGGTATAGTTTTAGGAAGGTTTAATTTAATATCTTTGTTCCTGGAGAAGAGCTGTGCATAGATTTCATGGTGAAAAATTGTTTGGCTAAGTTTAGAAATCAGAGAGAAAGGGTGGGACTGGAACACTCTGCTCTTCTGTGTGGCTAAAGCGTAGCAGGTGGTTTTTTTTGAGGGCTGTGAGGGAGCTGGGGGAAAGGTTTCTCAGTTATGCTCAAATTTGAGAAAGGCTATAAAAATGGAGAATTCCGAAGCTTAATAAGCCAGCTGAACAGACCCAGAGAACAGTCATAGAAAATAGAATACGGAAGTTAAATTAATAGAGAATAAGGAATGCTCCAGGAGAAATCAAGGAAGAGAGAAACAGGAGATCCCAATTAAAGAAGTCAGTCTATTTAGCTAGATTTACAACTGGGAGAAGACTGTCAGAGGCAACAGAAAGTTTTGGAGACGTTCCATTATATAGCTGGGACTAGGAATTAAAGCAATTGACAGTGAGAATCGAGGCAAACGAAACCAAAATCCTGACAGGAATCATAGCTGAAAGTGAAGTGAAAACTCAGCTATGAAAATTATCTGGGGAGATCCTGAGGAAGAATCGCAATCTTGTGCACTATTGAGATCATTGTCGCTTCAAATGTACTTTGTCATCCATGTTAATCTTTAAGACTGCGGTGTGTATTTGTTAAGCTAAGGGAGTATTGTATGTTGTCCATTTCTTTCATGTTTAATAAGTGTTTTTTTTGGCAAAATCTAATTAGCAATCCCGTGAGTCTGTTTCCTCCACATTTTGATTAAAAAAATCAAAGTTGTGGTCTTTGAGCCAGGGTTCTATTTTGGGATAGCAAACTATTGTGGATGCTGGAAAACTGAAGTAAAGACAGAAAATGTGGGATAGATTCAGCAGGTCTGGCAGCATCTATGGAGAGAGAAACAAAGTTAATGTTTCAAGTCCTTATGACCGTTCTACAGACCCATCTGTGGAATCATCCTCCATGGCCTGTGGTGCTGCCTCACTTTCCTCAGCCTCTACTGGGTTCCCCCTTGCCAGAGCCAGATTGGGCAGGGTGCAACATACCATGATTCTGAGGGAGATATGCTCAGGAAGATACTGCAGGGCTCCCCTGATCAGTCCAGGCAACTGAAGGGTGTCTTGAGCAGCCCTCTCCACTGCCCTTGTAGACGCATAATTCCTGTTGTATCACTCCTTGGCCTCAGTTCTCAGCTGACATAATAGGTTTATGAGCCAACTTTTCAAGGGTAGCCCTTGTGCCATCAGTTGAATTGTATAAGTGCTGCAAAATACAAGATTCATCTGAGCTGCCAGGGTAAAGGGCACAAACTTGGAGAATCTGTGTCTTGTGGTCACAGACAATCTACACATTCATTAAGTGGTTAATGGAAGCTCCCAGCTCACCTGCTGGTGCCTTGATGGCACCGTGTGCAATCTATTACATTCTGGGTATGAGGGAGTTCCAGCCATCACTGCAAAGCCTCAGGTTCTCTCTGCCTGGCTGGCCTCATCTGTCCAGTAGTGAATAAATATGCAGACATGTCTGAAGTTGGCATCAGTCATCAGCTTGATGCAGCTGGGTGTAGCTGATTGAGACCTGCGACACAGGTTCCTTACTGAACCCTGAAAAGAACTGGAATTGTAGAAATTGAGGCCATTGGTGAACCCCAAAGCCAATAGCATGAAGTGTCTGTCTGGATGTTTTCTGGACCAATCATGTGATCTATTATTGTCACTGTGTCCCTGGAGAGGCGGATCCTCCTGCGGCACTGGATCTTGACCATTTGGAGGCAGTGGGAGCACTGCCAGTAGACTCTAGCCACAGGGTAATGGCATCTTCGGCAAACACTCCCATCTTGGCCTCCCTGCTGGCCAACTCAGCCCAAGCATCTCCTATTAAAGGTCTCTCTCTGAGATGCTAGCCACACCTGTCTGGCTGCCTCTTTCTCCCTCTCCTGCCCCTTTATACCTCTTCAGAATAGGTCCCACCAGCTGAGTACACTACCCCATTGGATGAGATGCAAAGGACCAGTGCCTTGAGAATCAGGGAGCAGAGTGATGCTGTCTTCCTGGAAACCTTTCAGGATAATGAGTTCCTGAAATGCAGAAAGGCAGGCTTGAAACGCTACCGAAATCCAAAGGAACTCTGGGACCAATCTGTAGTCACACAGCGACAAACTCACAACAACAGATGAAGTGCATGTGCCCTGGGGGCTTTTCTCCTGCCTTTGGATAAGGAAATGATAAAAATGTATTTTCTGTTCACCTGTTCTACCTATGCCACGAGCTGAAAATCGCATAGGTAGTCTAAAATTGCTGTCCAGTGGCTTGTTAATGACCTTAATTGGCCTTTTAATTGTCAGTGGACAAGCACCTGACTCGCATGCACATCTGCTAACTTCAAAATTGTGCATGTGCGAGGTGACATTGTGAAACATGCCTGGCATCATTTGATTCAATTTTATGTTCTGTTGGGTCGAGCTTGACCTCCAAACATAAAATTCTGACCTTGTGTTGAATGCCAAAGATGATTAATTTAATATTTTTTAAAACATTCCAATCGTGATTCAAATTGTCCCTGCAGAATCATTTCATGATTAAAATGTGAGACTTCGACTTAACAGGAATTATCATTGATTTTTCTTTCACATTTCAAAATGGCAACCACCTACATCAACACTACTGGTTCACGTCTTGTACTCTGCAGAAACCTGGACCCCCATCTTGGAAAGATTTTTCAAAGCTTAGAATCATAGAATGACTATAGTGCAGAAAGAGGTCATTTAGCCCATTGAGCCTGCACCAACAATCCCACTCAGGCTGTATCTCCATAATCCCATGTATTTACCCATCTAATCCCCCTGACACTAAGGGGAAATATATTATGGCCAATCAACTTAACCCACATTTCTTTGGAGTGTGGGAGGAAGAGCAATTTATATACCGTGAACAATGATAAATGGGTTGTGTCAGGTCAGTGACTGTCTGGCTCAATCAAAAGGTGCTGGGTGCATCGACAGGAAAAAACATTAAATCATTCTGTTTTCTTATGTTCATGTGTTCATATATCAATATTAGAATCATTGACATAGGATAGTTAAAATTGAAGCTACATATTATCATTCAGATAGTTGGTTACACTGAGGGATTCCTGTTGAAAGACGCATTCATTAAAAATGCAAGACATCTCTAATCTGCCAAAACGATCTTTATCTCACAGTTATAGTAATCTTTTCCTTAATACTAAATCAGGGTAGGGCACTGAAAATAACAGCATTCCATGATCATTTCCTTTTTCCTACCATTTGTAGCTATTGATGGTTTGTGAAAGTAAATTGCTTTTTAATAATTGCTAACCACAAGTCATTAATGTAAAGTGTTTGCCAGTCTCATTGCTGTTAAATGCTGCCATAGAACTAGAATGGTCCAAAGATCCTTGCATAATAGTTCCCCATTTGACCCCAATGTATCTGACAACAGTACTTGCTGTCAGTAATTTTCAGACACTGGCATTATACATACACCATCATTTAAGACAATCTTCTGTGTTAACTTCCTTTTATTTAATTTTGTACGAAAAGCAAGCTATCTCTCAATTCAGCATCTGATAGTCTTAAAATCAAGCTTTTCAAATTCAGCAATATTGTAAAAGTTTGCAAACAGTATTTTTTTTAAAGAGTCCTCAAAATAACATCCTAGTGAAATGTGAAAAATATCTCACCAAAACATTTATAGACATGTTAGAATGTTGACTGGAATGTAATTGAGACTTTCATCCAAATTAGAACCTGTGTGATGATGAAAGCCGTTCTGATGCAAGTCAAATGGAATCAGTTAATTGCAGTAAACCCTTTGAGAGGAACACACTGGAATGTGTGACGCAGCTGCAGGATAATGTTGGGGTGGGGGCGGGGGGAGAAGGGGTGGTGAAAACTTAATCACCTCGACACTTGCAGTTTTGAAATACCATGTGCCGAAATGGGATTAAGATCTATTTTTAACAACAAAATCTTTCATTTTATTATTATTATACTGCCACTTCCTGCTCTTTTTCATCACTACTTGATTTCTCTCCCTTCATCACATGTTTCCTCTGAAAACTTCTCTTTCACTTCTTTACATTCACTGCCAATTTTGTCCAGCTCTTCCTTACTCATTTTGCCTCTTTTTTGGCACTGCCACTAGCTTCTGCTGTGTCCTCCGCTTCCATCACCCTCTCCTCCTGTTTCTTTTCAAAAACCCTCAACTCCCACTGCAACAAAATAAAGAAGGATTAGCCCCCTTGTTGAGATGTGACCATCATTAACAGAATGAAATAAGAGTTTAGTAGAATTTGTTTACATGGAGGATCTTTGGGATTCAGAATGCCCCAGAGAAAGAGAGGTAGAGGCAGAATGGTCATCATCTTTAAAAAGGAAATGGACAAATATTTGAAAAGGTTCAATTTAGAAGTATACAGGGAAAAGATAGGCAAATTGAATTAAATAAAACAGAAACACAATGTGTTGCATAATTTCTTTCTGTACCTGGCTATAATTGTGCATTATGAAACAAAAAAATACTTCATAGATACTTCAGATCATGTCCTAATATGCAGCATCAAAAAGGAGCCCAGAATGGTGGCACAGTTAGACACTCATGCATGAAGTTGCCAGGTAGTGGATGAGGTTTAGGGAGACCATGAAGAGATTATTGATGTTAAGTCTGAGCTTCACAAAAGCAGCAAATTGGACACTATGTAAAGACAAATTAATTCAGTTAAAGTTGAGGCATTTCAGAACATTAACTACATTTTTCCAATGAGCTGCATCATTAAGTCCTAGTGAAACTAGTATCATTTTCTTGACCTCACAACGTTGCATGCCCATCCATTAATATCCTGCTTTACAAATGTTCTTCATAACAAATAACTGTAGTTAAGTTAAAATTCTGTTTGGTCATGAGTTACTTCAGTAGTCCTTGTTGAGTTTTTTTTATACCATGGTGTTTCCAGTCTGCAATTTTGTAGTGAATAATCCTAATCCTCAATCTAGGGCTCTTACTGGAGACAATGGAAGAAAGGGAGTGAGTGGCTCAGTTGATGTATGTTCATAGGTGTTTCCAGGAATGCTGGTGGCATTCATGCTTCTTTTTGGCAGGTTATATGATGAAGATTAAACTGTTGACAACTTACTTATATGCGCTAGTTATCTGGACTTTTCCCCTATTTGGTTCTTCATGCGTCCCCAGGAGACTGGGGAACATGTATATTGAGTTTCTGAGCAGCAGCTCCCTTACTTGTGTCTACTCCTCAAATGTATCTCCTGTGATCTGAGTAGTAATGAACCACAAAACTATAATGCAGGTGCCGTAGGCCCGAATCAGGGTACTGTCCTGCTAATGCCCCAAAATATGGGACATATAAAAGGGAGACTGGTTTTGGGCGATTCAACTATTGGCATCAGGTCTCCCAAGCTGTCGGCAGAGTGTTCTGTTCATGCTTGGGCAGTATTGGGGCTCATCGCCACCCTGGCATTGCATTGGCACAAGAGAAGGGACAATCAGGACGCAATCAGGAGACCACCTGAGTACAAGGTAGGCAACAGCTGGCAATGGAAGAATGGCCCTCAGATTTTGGATCCAGTGGTGTTGCTAAATAACTTCGTCTGCAGGAAGGGCAGAGCCCCGGGCATAAGGACAAAGAGGAGATGAGTGGCAGGAAGACAACAGAGGCAGGAAGACAACATTCCCTCAGCAAACAGAAGCTTCCTGGAGATGTTGGAGAAGCAGTGCCACAGGACATTATGGGCAGAAATTAATGCCCACCCCAAGAGATGAGTTTGGCACCATGGCAGCAATTTGACCGGGCAGGAGGGCACGGAATGGGCACACTACAGCCTTCCCATCTCCTCTAATGAAGCTCTGGCCAGGAAGGGTGGAGGGTGGCAGTACAGAGGTTAGCACTGCCGCTTCACAGCTCCAGGCACCTGGGTTCAATTCCTGGCTTGGGTCACTGTCTGCTTGGGTTTCCTCCGAGTGCTCTGGTTTCCTCCCACAGTCCAAAGATGTGTGGGTTAGGTTGATTGGCCATGCTAAAAATTGCCTTTAGTGTCCCTAAGATGCATAGGATTAGTGGGTAAATATGAAGGGATATGGGGATTGTGGTCAGTGCAGACTTGATGGGCTGAATGGCCTCTTTCTGTTCTGTAGAGATTCTATGAAACTGATTAAAAGTTTTGCAATTTTGAACTGAGATAGAGATGACTACTTAGAAGTGCAAGGTCACATTCAAAGGTGAAGGTGAGAAACAAACAAATCACCCTCTGGAAAGTGTGAAGTGAGAGACATTTCAAATAAACCAAACACCTACCAAAACGTGTGACTTCTAAAAAAGAGACATTAAAAATACTAAGTACTGGATATTGAAACAATAGCTGCCACAGACAGACAAACCAAAACCTTTCAGAAATACACAATGGCTGAAGCATTTCAAGGCAAAGCTGCCAGCCACTGGAGAGAGAGATTGACACGGTTGGTGTCAAGAAAGTCTTCAGCAGAGGAAACTGGCTGATGGCTGCTCTCCCTCCCTTCTGGAATAAGTGTGTCACTCAGTTCAAGAAGACATATCTACTGGAAACCTATCAGCGCACTGAGATCTTGCATTAGACACTAAAACTAAAGGAAATAGGAACTGGAGTGGGTGTTTTGAGCTTGCTCCTCCATTCAATAGGATCATGGCTGATTCAACATTCATCATATTCACTTCCCTGCCCTTTCCCCATAACCCTTAATTGCAACATCTTCTCTATCTTGCTGCCTTCAAGAAACCAGCTAACCTATATCAGCTGCAGTGTTTATAAACAATCCCTCAAAGACAAAGGACTTAACCATGTATTATTTTATCTTTTCTTTATATTGGACTCTAACTCCCTTTATTTCTGATACCCATGTGTGTTTGTCTGCGTGTTTGTATGCATGTGTGTATGTATTTGTGCGATGTGTGTGTGTGTGTGTGTGTGTGTGTGTGTGTGTGTGTGTTTAGTGGGGGGGAGGTGGGGGGGTCGAGTGCAATAACTGAATGAGGGCCAAATGCTTGATATCACATTCATTATTTATCCTTGGGATTAATGGTTAATAAATTTGTTCTTCATGTGATTCAAAAGCCTTGTTTGATTAACTTCTTATTGTTCAAAGTTTAAATAGTTAAAAGTATTCTGATTTAGAAAAGGCAAAACCTTATGGAAAAAAGCCTTAAATCTTTGTTGTGACCAACCAAGGAGTAGAATAAAGGAGAGGCAGTTCATCCTTTGTGGCCTGGTTAGCACCCTACAATACATGCTTAGCGTCCTAAGCATTGTGGTATTCTGCTGCGCTCTCCATAACATGGTTCTCCAGAGAGGTAGATCTTGAAGAGGGTGATGTGTTAAACGGACACAGCTCCTTGGAGAAATAGGAGATGCAGGAGTTGGAGGAGGAAGATGCAGAACACAGAGTTATTCTAGCTGTGCAGGGAAGTGGCCAAGAGCTGTGCAGAGCTCACGAATCTTGTCAAGGTCCCATCAATGTCAGAGATTATCTGATTCAGGTTTGTTTCTTTCTAATAGAAAGCAAAGCAGCAGGTTAGCTTGTGGGGAGAAAGTTCCAACTACATCAAAAAGCAGGAAAAGAATTAAAAGGAAGGAGAACCCAGGAGATGTTATTAATGGAAGTGTCAGAATTCAAAGTGAAAGTACAAAAGCTGGCATAAGGGCAGTTTACCTAAATGCTCGTAGCATTCAAAACAAAGTAAATGAGTTGACGGCACAAATCATCGTGAATGAGTATGATTTGGGGGCCATTGCAAAGACATGCAGGATGATCACGACTGGGAGTTAAATATCCAGGGCTATCAGACTGTTCAGAGGCACAGACAGAAAGGTAAGGGACATGGCGTAGCTCTGGTATTTAAGGAGGGCATCAGGGGGGTAGTGAGAAATTATATAGGTGCTATGGAAAAATGAGTTCATTTGGTGGAAATCCAAAATAGTAAGGAGAAAGAGCCACTGATGGGCATAGTCCAAATAATAACATCACTGTGGGTTGAGAAACAATCAAAGGAATAACTGATGCATATAAAACTGGTATAGCAATATTATGGGGGATTTTAATCTATATGTCAATTGGTCAAATGAGGTAAAGGCAGCCTTGAGGAAGAGCTCATTGAATGTATCTGCAATAGCTTCCTGAACAGTATGTAATGGAACCTACAAGGGAGCAAGCTATCCTAGATCTGGTCCAGTGTAATGAGACAGGAATAATTAATGATTTAACAGTTAGGGATCCTGTCAGAAGAAGCGATCACAGGATGGTTGAATTTAAAATACAGATGGAGCGTGAGAAAGTAAAATCCAATACCATTGTCTTGTGCTTAAACAAAGGAGACTACAATGGGATGAGGGAGGAGTTGGCTAAAGTAGACTGGGAGCAAAAACTTCATGGTGGGACAATTGAGGAACAGTGGAGGTTTTTCAAAGTAATCTTTCAGTGCTCAGCAAAAGTATATACCACTGATAAGGAAGGACTGTAGAGAAAGAGATAATCAATCATGGATAGCTAAGGAAATAAAGAAGGGTATCAAATTGAAAGAAAATATATACAGAGTAGCAAAGATTAGTGGGAAACTAGAGGATTGGGAAAACTTTAAAGATCAATAGAAAGCCAAAAAAAAGCGATAAAGAAAAGTAAGATAGATTATGAGAGTAAACTAGCTCAGAATATAAAAACAGATAGCAAATGTTTCTACAAATATATAAAACAAAAAAGAGTAGCTAAACTAAACATTGGTTCTTTAGAGGATGAGAAGGGGGTTGTAATAACTGGAAATGAGGAAATGGCTGAGGCATTGAAAAGGTATTCTGTGTCAGTCTTCACAGTGGAAGATACAAATAACATATCAAAAATTGATGACAAGAAGGCCAAGGCAGGTGGAGACCTAGAAACTAACATTATCACGAAAGACGTAGTGTTGGGCAAGCTAATGGGGCTAAAGGTAAATAAGTCTCATGACCCTGAAGGAATGCATCCCATGGTACTAAAAGAGATGGCGGGGGAAATAGCAAATGCACTAGTGGTAATTTACCAGAATTTGCTAGACTCTGGAGTGGTCCCCACAGCTTGGAAAACAGCAAATGTAATGCCACTATTTAAAAAAGAAGGTAGACAAAAGGTGGGTATTTTTAGGCTGGTTAGCTTATCTTCTGTAGGAGGGAAAATGCTTGAATCTATCATAAATGAAGAAATAGCAAGACATCTGGATATAAATTGTCCAATTGGAAAGACGCAGCACGTGTTCAGAAGTGTAGGTCATGTTTGACTAATTTGGTGGAATTCTTTGAGAACATTATAAGCACGGTGGACAATGGGGAACCTGTGAATGTAGTGTATCTGGATTTTTAGAAGGCATTTGACAAGGTGCTGCACCAAAGACTGCTGCATATGATAAAGGTGCACTGTGTTACAGGTAATGTATTAGCATGGATAGAGGGTTGGTTAACTAATAGAAAGCAATGAATTTGGGTAAATGGGTGTTTTTCTGGCTGGCAATCAGTAATTAGTGGTGTGCTTCAGGGATGAGTGTTGGGACTGCAATTGTTTATGATTTACATAGACGATTTGGAATTGGGGATCAAGTGTAATGTATCAAAATTTGCAGATGACACTAAGATGAGTGGCAGAGCAAAGTGTGCAGAGGACACTGAATGTCTGCAAAGGGATATAGATAGTCTAAGTGAGTCATAGTCATAGAGGTTTTACAGCATGGAAACAGGCCTTTTGGCCCAACTTGTCCATGCCGGCCTTCTTTTTAAAGTCCCTAAGCTAATCCCAATTGCCTGCTTTTAGCCCACATCCCTCTACATCCATCGTACCCATATAACTATCTAAATGCGTTTTAAAGGATAAAATTGTACCCACCTCTAATACTACCTCTGGGGCAGCTTGTTCCAGACACTCACCAACCTCTGTGTGAAAAAATTGCCCCTCTGGACACTTTTGAATCTCTCCCCTCTCACTTTAAACCTATGCCCTCTAGTTTTAGACTCCCCTGCCTTTGGGAAAAGATATTGACTATCTATGTCTACGCCCCTCATTATTTTATAGACTTCTATGAAGTCACCCCTCAGCCTCCTACGCTCCAGAGAAAAAAGCCCCAGTCTATTCAGCCTCTCCTTTCAAGTCCCAGTAGCATCCTAGTAAATCTTTTCTGCACTCTTTCTAGTTTAATAATACGCTTTCTATAAAGGGGTGACCAGAATTGCACACAGTATTCCAAGTGTGACCTCACCAATGTCTTGTACAACTTTAACAACACGTCCCAAGTCCTGTATTCAACGTTCTGACCTAGGAAACCAAGCATGCCGAATGTCTTCTTCACCACTCTGTCCACCTGTGACTCCACTTTCAAGGAACTATGAACATGTACAGTGGGCAAGGATCTGGCAGATGAAGTACAATGCTGGTAAATGTGAGGTCATCCAGTTTGGTAGGAATAACAACAAAATGGACTATTATTTAAATAGTAAAAAATTACAGCATGCTGCTATACAGAGGGACCTGGTAGTCCTTGGGCATGAATCACAAAAAGTTGGTTTGCAGGAGGCAAATTGAATTTTGTCCTTCATTGCTAAAGGGATGGAGTTTAAAATCAGGGATGTTAGGTTACAGCTGAGTAAGGTGCTGGTGAGGCCACACCTAGAATACTGTGTACAGTTTTTGTCTCCTTATTTGAGAAAGGATATATTGGCACTGGAGGGGATGCAGGGGAGATTCACTAGGTTGAGTCTGAAGTTGAGAGTGTTGGCTTATGAGGAGAGTCTGAGTAGACTGGGGCTATACTCTTTGGAATTCAGAAGAATGAGGGGAGATTTTACAGAAACATAAGATTATGAACCTAGTCAGGAAGAAAAGGAAGGTGTACAAGAGGTTTAGGGAATTAGGAGATGTTAAAGATCTTGAGGAGTATAAGGACTGTAGGAGGGAACTTAAAAGGGAAATTAGGAGAGCCAGAAGGGGTCATGAGAAGACCTTGGCGGGTAAGATTAAGGAGAATCCCAAGGCCTTCTATAAATATGTGAAAGGTAAAAGGATAAGAAGAGAAGAGATAGGACCTATAAAAGGTGAGGGGGGAAAGGTTTGTGTGGAACCAGAAGAAATGGCGGAGGTGCTTAACGAGTACTTCGCCTCAGTATTCACAGTGGAAGCCGATCTGGGAGATTTTGTTATGGATTTGCAGCAGATGGAAAGGATTGAGTACGTGAATATTAAGGAGGAGGATGTGTTGGAACTTTTGAATTCTATCAAGGTAGATAAGTCGCCGGGACCAGATGGGATGTACCCCAGGATACTGTGGGAGGCGAGGGAAGAGATTGCAGAGCCCCTGGCGATGATCTTTGCGTCGTCAATGGAGACGGGAGAGGTTCCAGAGGATTGGAGGATTGCGGATGTAGTTCCTATTTTCAAGAAAGGGAACAGAGATAGCCCGGGAAATTACCGACCGGTGAGTCTGACCTCAGTGGTTGGTAAGCTGATGGAGAGGCTTCCGAGGGACAAGATTTACGAACATTTGGAGAGGTTTGACATGATCAGGAATAGTCAGCATGGATTTGTCAAGGGCAGGTCGTGCCTTACAAGCCTAGTTGAGTTCTTCGATAATGTGACTGAACACATTGACGAAGGAAGTGCCGTGGACGTAGTGTACATGGACTTCAGCAAGGCGTTTGATAAGGTCCCCCATGCAAGACTTCTTGAGAAGGTGAGAGGGCATGGGATCCAAGGGCCTTTGGCCTTGTGGATCCAGAACTGGCTTGCCTGCAGAAGGCAGAGAGTGGTTGTGGATGGGGCTTTTTCTGAATGGAGGTCAGTCACCAGCGGAGTGCCTCAAGGATCTGTTCTGGGACCCTTGTTGTTTGTCATTTTCATAAATGACCTGGATGAGGAAGTGGAGGGATGGGTAAGTAAGTTCGCTGATGACACGAAGGTCGGTGGTGTTGTGGATGATCTGGAAGGATGGCAAAAGTTGCAGCAGGACATAGATAGGATGCAGGACTGGGCGGAGAAGTGGCAGATGGACTTCAACGCGGATAAATGTGTAGTCGTCCATTTTGGCAGAACCAACGGGATGAACGAGTACACTATCAAGGGCAGAAGTCTGAGTAGTGTTGAGGAGCAGAAGGATCTTGGGGTCCGGGTCCACAGGACTCTTAAATCGGCCTCGCAGGTGGAGGAGGTGGTCAAGAAGGCGTATGGTGTACTGGCCTTCATTAATCGAGGGATTGAGTTTAGGAGTCGGGAGGTAATGCTGGAACTTTATAAGACCCTTGTCAGGCCTCATTTAGAGTATTGTGTGCAGTTCTGGTCGCCTCACTATAGGAAAGATGTAGAAGCTATTGAAAGGGTACAGAGGAGATTTACAAGGATGTTGCCTGGACTGGGAGGCATGCCTTATGAAGTTAGGTTGAGGGAGCTGGGACTCTTTTCCGTGGAGAGACGAAGGTTGAGAGGCGACCTGATAGAAGTTTACAAAATGTTGAGAGGAATAGATAGGGTGGACTCTCAGAGGCTATTTCCCCGGGTTGAAATGGTCGCTACGAGAGGACACAGATTTAAGGTGCGGGGAGGGAGGTTCAGAAGTGATGTTAGGGGTAAGTTTTTCACTCAGAGGGTGGTGAGTGAATGGAATCGGCTGCCGTCAGTGGTGGTGGAGGCGAACTCGCTGGGGTCTTTTAAAAGACTCCTGGATGAGTATATGGGGTTTAATGAGATTGAGGGTTATAGATAGGTCTGTAGGTTGGTAGGTGTTGATGTGATCGGCGCAACTTGTGGGCCGAAGGGCCTGTTTGTGCTGTAGTGTTCTATGTTCTATGTTCTATGAAAGGAATAGATAAGATAAAAACAGGGAAGTTGTTTCCACTGGCAAGTGAAACTAGAACTAGGGAGCATGGCCTCAAAATAAGGGGCAGCAGATTTAGGACTGAGTTGAGGAAGAAGTTCTTCACTCGAAGGGTTTGAACCTGTGGAATTCCCTGCCCACTGAAGCAGTTGAAGCTACCTGATTGAATGTTCTTAAGGCAAAGATAGATACATTTTTGAACAGTAAAAGAACTAAGGGTTATGGTGAGTGAGCAGGTAAGTGGAGCTGAGTTCACGAAAAGATCAGCCATGATCTTATTGAAAACTGGAGCAGGCTTGAAGGGCCAGATGGCCTACTCCTACTCTTGGTTCTTATGTTCTTACGTTTCAGCTGAGCCCTTTAAGTGAAAGAGGAAGAGTGTGGTATAGAAATCACTTTGAACTTTCTATGAGAATTGTCCCATTGCAGACACAGCATGGAACAGATTAACCCCTCCTGCCAATGTAGGATGCATGATAATTCACTGTTCATGGATCCTTGCTCCCCTTAACCATTTACTCCATTTAATCTCTTTAGTCCCAACATTATTAAAACAAAGCCCACATGTTTGGCTCCATGTATCAATGTTTATTTGGTGGCCAAAAGGACAAAAAGTGCAGCGTTATAGGTGAAGAAATGTCAGTGATCCATTCGGTGCATTGCCTGATATGATGGCTTCTACCCTAAGCCACTTCTATCTGTGCTTCTCTTATATGGCTTCTGATGGGATGGAGGCAGCCTGTTCATGTGTCTCAGCTTGCAGCTGAGATACACATAGGTGTCATCTTCATTGTGGAAGTTCTAATGTGTGCAATCCCAGAAGCTGCTGTCACTGGCTTCATAGATGGGGGACCGCTGTCACTGGATCCTGCTGTACAGATTGTCCTTCAGTCAAAGGGCCATCTGTAGCCATCAGATTGATAATGCTGATGATCACACCCTGTGAGGAGTGGCACACTCATCCTCTTCAGTGACTGCATCACCTCTTGGCTGCTGGCTGGAGGAGACTACAAGCAGGAGCACGAATGGCAACGCCTCCAAACATCTCTGCGCCATCAGTCCCACATTTTGGTCATGACTGTACAATATGGCCTGCATTCCATGAATAGCAATGCTCTGTTCCTGTGTGCTGTTCATGTGTTGCGTGTATAGCCAACCATGACATTGGCCATTCCCTTGCTACAGGCTCTCATGCACTCAAGCCCTGAGTCATGGTGGTGTACATGAGCTGGTTGGACTCCTCCAGTCACAGCCCATGACCACACACTTCTTTAGAGAAATCTGCCATGTGAGAGCACAACCAGTGCTGTTGATCCAAGTAGAGCTTATTTGTACCAGCTGTGCAGCACTGTATCTGTACACATTCTCCAATAAAGACAGCCCTCAGTTGCCTCTGCCTCTCTCGCCACCTCCTGCACATCAGTGACGTGTACACAAGGACACACTGAGGTTACTGTATCTGAGCTGGTGGAGAATGCAATTGTAAATGCGGTGATGCCTGTTGTGAGGTCTACAGTGGCAACGTTTGGTCCTGTAATATCACAGGAATTGATCTTTGTGCCTCAATGTCAGAAACTGCAATGCACACTCTTAATCTGTGCATTCCAGCTTCTATTCACCCTCCCAACAAGGTTGTCCACCTCACCTTCCCCAACTTACTCATGATAAGTGACTCTGGTGAGCTGCTTGACTCTCTCCTCCGTTCTGGTGACAGTGTGAAAGATGGGAAAGTCCTCATCTGGTCTGGGCCCTTGTGTTGGACATTGAATCCATTTCTTCTGCTGAAACTAAAGAAAATGATGTACTGCTGGCTTCTAGGGCCAGTTCCAAAGACTTGTATCAGTACTGGCAGGTCCTCAACAGCACCGTGACATTCAGTCTTGCTGTGGTATCAGTTTGTGCCGTGGTTACACTATCCTCATATATTCAGGAGTAACATGCACTTCAAACTCCTGAATTGGAGTGTCTGCTGCAGAGTGAATTGTACAAAGTCATGTCCTGAAGGTCTGGCATTGCAATCACATTGCTAGAGTGAATAGGGTACTTAAACTTTTTCCTCCACTCAATTCTTCTGGACCACACCTTGCTCATGATCCAGGCATGCTTGGTTTGAGAAGGTGACTGTCTCCTGTCATCCTCTTGAAAGAGGACCTCTATCCTCTCCATCAATGCCTCATGGAGAGTTCCAATCCTCTACCATTTCTGCTTTTTCTATTATACAGCAAGCAGCAACTGGCTGCTAGAGTAATGACTACCATGGAGGGTTCAAATTGGGCTGTTACACTATCAGTCCCACTTCCATTCCCATCCTCATGGCTCCTATTTAGCTATCCAACCAGCCCTCCAGCCAATTACAGTCCACCCCTTTGAAAATCAGGGTCTGTGACTGCTTTCCTGAAACCCCACTGAGAGTGGGATTGGGACACAAGATGAGTCCCAACCCAAAAGAAAAAAGATCAAGCCCTTTATTTCTGAAAAAAATCCATAGTTAAGTTTAGAACCTCTGTCACAAAGGAATCTGCAGCAAATTATCTTACAGATACCATCAAATCAAACACCATTGTGTGAATACGGTAAGTAGAATTCTCCAAATTAATCAAAATGCCTAACAATGTGCTTCCTACATTCTCAAAAATGATGGGTAGAATTGATAAGCATAGACAGTAGTATCCATGTGTCAGTTATTTGGTGCTTTCAATTTCATAACCCGACAGGTGACAGCGATCTGCAACTAGGCCTACACCACCTCGTGCCACACACTAATTATCCTTCCTCACTGTGCTGTGTGTGCCAAATGATGCTCCAAACACTAACTGAAACTCAAACCTCCAGCGTGCACACTTCTGTACCGGTGTCTTTTACAGATGGTGTAAGTCTCACTCTTTATTGTGACAGGCTAGGCTCAGCATCTTCCAGACCTGCAGTTAACGGTTCCTTGAGGTACCTATGGAAACACAAGAGAATAAAATATTAAATAATATCAGTAACTGTGATATGCTAAATCAAACTGCATTATATGTTGGACTGTTAAGTTTAGAGTTTACACAGGACTTGAGAGTCTGATAGATTCCTGGCAGGAAGTAGAAAAACCAGGTTTGGGCACTTACTTGGAAATTCAAACTGGCCTCTTCTATAAGCTCTCCAGTGGGCTCCAATCAGGTGATATTTCAGGTCATTGCTAGCTGGAAGTTTACAGACTTCAACGTAAAGGACACTCTCCTCTTACTTCTACTGCATTCATAAAGAGATGCATGACATTATATAGGTTTAAAGGCTCTAATTTCATAATAGAGTTGACCACCCAAAAATTGCCAATGCCATGGCAAGTACACTGTTCTTGATGAAAATGTTTTTAGCTCTATATTTTCTGACAAGTGAACTACAGCATTGAAAATGTTCCTTTGAAAGCTATAAGTTGTGCCATTTATGAAAATAGGTTATCCCATGCTTGCAAGAAAAAGACAGGGATTCTCAGAATCATCAAGCACCCAAAGTCAAAAAGCACCAGGATGGGGAAGCAGGTATTGCATTGCAAGCTAATCCATTTACTGTCCATTTACCTTGCCAAACATGTTTGTACATCTATGTGAATTATATCCTGACATTTAAAGCTGCATTCACCTACTCTTCCCATCAGCTCAGATAGTAAAATGTCAAAGTAAGCAAACTTCAACTCAAATATGCCTTTAATGCATTTCCTTCAACATAGCCCTCAGTGTAGTCTCTATGAACGGCTTTTAAATCTGCTGAGTCTAATAAATTTACAAAATATTAAAACTTGGGTGACTTCAAGTTTCTAACATCATTGCAACTTAGTATGGCTCTGTAAGCATAACGTTATGTGATTATGATTGTGTTGGATCTAATGCTAAGTGATGCACACCAAAGTAAGAAACAGGAAACAAACTGCAGCCTCCTCAATGAATATCTTTCCTTCAGCAAAACTTAGGAACCTCACACTCACAGGAAAATACTTTGGACCTTGACATCTCCTCCCACTCATTGGGCAAAATGTCAATGCTCCACCCCTTCCCACTGGCTGTAGATCACTTGAACATTGCTCTACATTCCCCTTTTACAAAAAGCAACACTCACCGCATTTTTCACCCTCAGAAATAATCCCCAAACTCTCACTGGCTTGATTTCTTTTATATGGTGGCTGGATGTTCGAAGTCTTATTCCTATTACTTCCATTGATCTAAATTCTCTTTCCTCAGTGTAACTTTTTTTTGCCTCCTTTTATGTCCCTTTCTCCATCCTTCCATTCTCTCTCTATCCTTCCCTCAGCCTTTTGCTCTCTCCTTTTCCCTTCTCTCTCCATCTCCAATCTCCTCCTACTTATTGACTATAGCTCAGTCTTCAACACTGTTATTCCTACAAAACTCATCTCCAAACTCTGTGGAGTAGGGCTTGGCTCCTCCCTCTGCAACTGAATCCTAGACTTCCTAACCCATAAACTGCAACCAGTAAGGATAGGCACCAACACCTCCTCCACGTTCATCTGCAACACTGTCGCCCCACAAGACTATGCCCTCAGCCCCTTATACATCTATGACTGTGTGGCCAAATTCCCCTCCAACTCGATTTTCAAGTTTGCTGATGACACCACCATAGTGGGTCAGATCTGAAACAATGATGAAACAGAGTACAGGAAAGAGATAGAGAATCTGGTAAACTGGTGCGACAACAATTATCTTTCCTTCAATGTTAGCAAAATGATGGAGATGGACAATAACCTCAGGAGGCGTAGTGGAGGACGTGCCCTTGTCCACATCAAAGGGATGAAGTGGAAATGGTCCAGAGCTTCAAGTTTCTAGATGTCCAGATCACCAACAACCTGTCTGGTCTCTCCATGCTGACACTACCATTAAGAAAGCCCACAAACGTCTCTACTTTCTCAGGAGGCTAAGGAAATTTGGCATGTCCGCTGCTACTCTCATCAACTTTTACAGATGCACTATAGAAAGCATTCTTTCTGGTTGTATCACAGCTTAGTATGACTCCTGGTCTATCCAAGGCTGCAAGAAACTATGAAGGGTCATGAATGAAGCCTAATCCATCAAGGAAACCAGCCTCCTATTCATTGACTCTGTCTAAACTTCTCACTGCCTCGAAAAAGCAGCCAGCATAATTAGCGACCCCATGCACCGCAGACATACTTCCCTCCACCTTCTTCCGTCAGGAAAAAGATACATATGTCTGAGGACACGTACCAACCGACTTAAGAGCAGCTTGTTCCCTGTTGCCATTAGATTTTTGAATGGACCTACCTCATATTAAGTTGATCTTTCTCTACATCTTAGCTATGGCCGTAACAATACATGCTGCATTCTCTCCTTTCTTTCCTTACGTACAGTATGCCTTGTCTGTGTAATGCACAAGAAACAATACTTTTCACTTTATATTAATACATGTGACAATAATAAATCAAATCTTCCTTTTGCACTGGTTTCTCCTTTGCCACTTCTCCTCTCCCACACCACCCCCCCTCCCTTTCCTATCCTTACTAGGCTTTGTTTATTTCCCTCTCTTTCTCACTTCTATCCAACTCTCCTTGCTGGAAGTTCGATGAGCATAGTCATGAACCTCCACTCAAGAAAGTGGATCATAGTTTAGTTGGAAAATTTCCAGAAAATTATTAATAAATAATGAACAAATAATAGCTGTCTCTACAGTCTTTCCAAGACTGCCATAAAAATATCCTGGAATGTCTTAGGTTAAAGTCCCAGCTTAGCCTATCAACATGATAGGTGTGACTCAATTTAAAATGTGCCGCTATAGTGGTTTGTAGGTATGCACTCCTGGCAAAACCAAATGAAATTCTGTATCAAATGTGGGCTCTAAATTTCCACTGGGGTTTCTCTGCACTTCCTGCTGTTCCTTTGGGTGGTCATTGGAATCCCGGGGAAACAGTTGGCTGTTAAATAAGCAAAACAAAATGATCAAAAACATTTTTATTCACAAGGTATCTCGATTCTGCGGATGTAGTAAATAATTGATGTTCAAACTGTTTGCAGCTGTATTTCCCGATCATGTGCATCAACTACTACAGATTCTCAGGTATATTAGTAATGTAGCCGATGTATTAAATATGCAATTTCCATCCATTCCATCCTTGCTACAAATAGTTGAACTGTATGAAGTTTTGGTTCCTAATTTTCTTAATAGAAACATAAAAGAATTTGTTCAAAACCATAATTTGCTTATACATATATACTATATGTATATAGATATATATTTGTAAATGTGAGAAAATTACTTTTCAGCACAACAAGTGGTTCGGGCTGGAATGCACTGCCTGGAGGCGTGGTGGAGGCAAGTTCTATTGAGGCAATCAAGAGAGTATGTGATGATTACTTGAATAGAAACATATGCAGGGATATGGCGGATAGGCAGGAGAATGGCATTAAGTCACAGTGCTCATTTGGAGAGCTGGTTCAAAAATGATGGGCCAAATGGCCTCTTTCTGCACCAAAACAGTTCTGTGATTCTGTGATATATCTTGTACCAGTAGTTAATAACAGCATTTGCATTAATTTTCTGGCGTTCTACTGATCTTCCACCAAAGTTACAACAGGAGATTGGGGCATCCCTAAAGAAACTAAAGGCTGTGGCATTAAAATCTAAGTATATACTTGTCATAAGTTAAAGAGTTAAAGGCTTTGCATGATAAATTAACCTGGTTGATTGCATTAGTAATCTGTTACATTATTTTGGAGAGGGAGTTACAGTACTTGATTGAAACCTGGAACATGAATCAGTTCAAACAAAATGACTCAGTGCTATCTTCATGATCATGGAATCCCCTCTCCTTTTAGAATGTGTGGAGGCGCATTAGGGTACCTTTTTAGGTATTGCTATCCTAAATACCTACTTTAAATAATCCATTAAGAAGTAAATTGAGAGCTGAGATGTCTGGTCACAGGTATTATGCATACTGGCCAAAGACTTAATTCATAATGTTGCAGAAAAAGGGACATGTCAAAGCTTTCCTTCTTGTATTCATCAAGACATTTTTGCAAGAATACCAGTATAAAGGGAAAACAATTATGCAGAAGGAGCCCATTTGGCCCATCAAGTCTGCACCAACTCAGGCCCACCCCCGGCTCACGTGATTTTCATAACCCCCCATCCCCTTTACCTGCAGGACTTGGGACACTAAGGGACAATTTAGCATGGCCAATTCACCAAACTTGCACATCTTTGAACTGTGAGAGGAAACCAGAGTATCTGGAGGAAACCCAAGCAGAAAAAGGGAGAAGCTACAAACTCAACACAGTCACCCAAGGCCAGAATTAAATCCGGGTCCCTGATGCTGTGTGGCAGCAGTACTAACTGCTGTGCCACCGCAATAATTTATACTGTATGGGATTGATTGGCAACTGGTTGCCAATCATTCAGAATTCTCTTACACAATATAAACTATTGTTTTACCCTTATTTTGGTATTCTTGCAAAGTGTCCTGATGACTGCAAGATGAAAAGCTTTGACATGTCTCCTTTTTCAGCAATACTCAAGTTGTGTACTACTAAACAACTACTTAACTCACGATGAAATGATTTCACTCTGTACTCACTCTTATTGACCACACATTGCTTTCCCATAACTCATGCATGATCCTCATAAGACTCAGTCTCTGTGAGCCAGGATCTCCCCGGTAACACCCACTCCCCCGCTCCTGACGCTGACAGTCACTTGCCTCTTGCTGGGCTGGATGATGACACAGTGATATGGAACTTTCAAGCCAGTGATGTCTTGTACGGTCTCCAACAAAAATTAATGTAATCTTCCTTTCTTCTGAAGAATAAGCATAGCGATATGGTGTGACAGATGGGAGTGTTATAATACTGTGGCTGTTAGTGACCGTGCTCTCAGGCTGCCTGGATCACAGCTGCTAACGCAGCATTACTCTAGCACTAGTGATCAGAGGGAAAGGGATTCAGCAGATAACACAAATCATTAACTCTCTGCCTGCTGCTCAAATTCAGAGATTACATCTGAAACCAAGATAAGCAGTAACCTCATTTTTTAAAATTTAATGCTTTAAAACATAATTGTGGCAATGTTTCTTTAATTGACTTAAATACATTGCTGACGCTGATTTACTTTGTGCCTTCCAAACTTAATTCAAAACTCCCATGTGATGCATCAATGATAATGCATAATCTGTTATGGTACAGAACAGGTCCCAAGCTTGATCGCCGCTCTGAAACAAGTTAACTGATCTTGGTCATTAATTGCTGGTCTCTCTGCTGATAATGTGTTTGCAGGTATGTTAGATGAAGACAGATGCATTGAATAGTTGAATAGAAAGAAAGAAGAATTTTTAATATGGAAATACCCATAAACATAAATCCCTACAATGTAGGAGAAGGCCATTCAGCCCCTCGAGCCTGCACAAACAACATTCCCACCAACACCCTATCCTGTAACCTCAGCTAATCCTCATGACACTAATGTAATTTATCGTGGTCAATCAACCTAACCCACACATTTTTGGACTGTGGGAGGAAACAGGAGCATCCAGAGGAAACCCACACAGACACAGGGAAAATGTGCAAACTCCACTCAGACAATCACTGAGGCCAGAATTGAACCCAGGTCCTTGGCGCTGTGAGACAGCAGTGCTAACCATTGTGCCACCATGCCACCCATAGAACATAAAATGAATGACCAGTGAATCTCTTTTCTCATGGTATTGGTTGAGGTAGAGGTGTTGACCGGGAGGGCACTGGCACATTTTCCTGTCTTTTTAAGTAGGTCACAAATGTTTACTTGAATCACAGTGTGGGAAACTGGGGCTTTGTTTATGCTAACAAAAAGGATACCTTAATCAGTGCTGCACCCTTTCAGTACTGCACTGTCATAGCCTAATTCATGTGCGACAGGTTAATAGCGCTTGAAATTTTGCCATATCTACAGAATTCACTTCTAAAAGAGATGGGAAGAACACTTGGAAAGGAAAACTACAAATGTTCTGTGTGTTTCTCATTCAAAACAGATGTAAACACATAGCAAACCAATCTCACTTTGAATGTGTACCTGATTTTGCCTCACATTATTTGGATGCCAGGAGACAATTGGCTGGGATGCACCTCAGATAGATCATTTAAACAATACTTGACCTTTGTGACCAATAATACCCAATATGGAATACCTCGGGAGAAATCAAAAATGCCTGTCCCTACTGCTTTATATTAAGACGCCAACCACAGACTGTTCGGATCATTTGCTGCACATGTAGAATGTGGGATTCCCCACACCAGACTTCTTAAAAAAATTGTATGTTAGAAGTGACACCACCCCACATCCCCTCCACCCTCTATTAAATTCAGAGTCATAATTAAATAAAATGCTCCCCTCTCCCAGCTGTCAAACATTTCAACATTTTTCTTTTTGGCCAATCTTAATGGACTTTAGTTTTACTTTGATACTTAAATGCTATTTGACTCCCGATAAATTCACAATGTACGCTTCTTATAAATTAATAAATAAATATATTGCCTTACCTTTTTCACAGACTCCCATCTCTCATCCTAAATCTCGAGTGCAGCTTTTTCCTGATAGTGCTGCTGAGCTGACAGAAGATGCTGCTAAATATACCAATGCATTGCAAATAAGATAATCTGGGGAGATACAAGCTACCACTTTCACATTTTAAATGAGCTTATCTTTCGTTCCCCACAGTCTAATGTGTTACAAAGCTGCAGTGAGGTTGAGTCTGACATATTCGGCTGTGACACTGACTCCGTGTGCTACATTGATATTGCATATATTATAGCTACAGTGATGCAAGCTTTAAAATTGTATAATTCAATGGAATACCTTGCCTGCAAATCAAACTTGTTTTTCTGCTATTGTTTCTCTCTCACTTCATCCCAACCCACTATATTCAATATTACACCCGGGCTACCCTTTCGCAAAAGCTTCAAAAGGTTCAGACCACAATTGACTTCAGGCATCCAGCTGACACCTGTTCTTTAGTCGACTGTACCAACAGATGAATACAGGAATCCCCTTCCCCATCAGGATATTTCACTCTTTCCTTACAATTGCCAAGCTGAGGCTGACAAATGTTACCCCAGGGAAATCTCAGCTCCATGGCCTACTTAGGCTGTCATTTGTACATTTTCTATTTCCAGTGCAGCCCAGTTTGCAAATGATGATTTACGGGCCCCAAACACACTGTTAAGTGAACAAAGTGAATGTTAGAAGAGCAATGATCATCTCATGGCCTGTGAGATTTTCATTGGAAGGGAAAGGGGATCAATATGAACAAAAAGTTAATGCCATCAATAGTTGTGATTCCAACATGAGATATCAGTACCCTGTGCAGTAGCAAGCAGATTACCCTGAGCATAACTCACCATACTGGGTGGGTAGCAGCTGCCACAGCCATAGGTCAGAACATGAGCTGGTTAACAAACACTACCACACTTTTTTGGAATGATTGAATATATAATTATTTTACATTCAGGTTAACAGCAGGAGGAAAACCAGTTTAAGATTTCTTTTAACTTTATAATAGCAAGCACAGAGTGCCCTGGGGCTGCTCTCTGAGTTCTGTCCAGTTGCTGATGATATGAATCTTTTTTAAGCTTCTGCTTATTCAACGTGTAATAATAGTTTGCCACAATTTTGTCAGTGATTTTTTTTAATTATTTGGTTGCACAGAAAATATTTGGTTTTAAAGAATGTTTAAACAACATGGCTATTCTCATGCACTCCTGGCTGATCACCTTGGATGTATTCTCCACAAACAGTTCCTGGAATGAGGCAGCATGGTGGCACAGTGGTAAGCACTGCTGCCTCATGGAACCAGGTTCAATTCCCAGCTTGGGTCACTGTCTGTGCGGAGTCTCCCCGTGTCTGAGTGGGTTTCCTCTGGGTTGTCCGGTTCCCTCCCACAGTCCAAAGATGTGCAGATTAGGTAGATTAGCCATGTTAAATTGACTCTAGTGTCAGGGGGATTAGCAGCGTAAAATGTGGGGTTACAGGAATAGGGTCTGGCTGGGATTGTGGCCAAATGGTTTCCTTCTACGCTGTAAGGAATTCTATTAAACCCAATGTCATTTGAAATTCTGCTATCCAAGCCCTAACTTTCAGGAAATACTATTCACTCATCACCCCTGTCCTTGCTAACTTACATTAAGCAATTCCTCAATTTTAAAATTTTCATCCTAGGTTTCAAATGACTCCATGATTTTGCTGATTCCTATCTCTGTGATCTCCTGCAGCCATGAAGTCCCAAGATTAATTACATAGATATTAATTTACACAGAATGAGCAGCACAGAAACATGCTGGTGTTAATGCTCCTCATGGGTCTTGTCCCACTCTTCTTCACCTCAGCATATCCTTCAGTTCCTCTTTCTCCCTCATTCCAGGGACTGGTAACCCTGACCTTTAAATACTGACACTTCCAGGAACACTCTAAAACATTTAGGCTGTACCCATTCCAGCCTCTTGAGCAATCATTATTTTAATCATTCCATCATTGGCGGTCCTGCTTTAAGAGGAAACTCTGGAATTCCCTCCACCTCTCTTTCCTGCTTTAGGGTGTGCCTTAAAACATATTTCATCTAGCCTAAGCTCTCCATATGAGACTTATTATCAAAATTTTGTTTGATAATGTTTATAAGGCACCTTGGGAAGTTTTGTTATATTAAAAGTGCCATATAAGTGCAAGTTGTTTTTTATTGCCGTAGGTTAATTCAATTTAGTATTCTCAAGACTCCTGTTCCATAGCAAACCATGTGGAGACGAGTTTGCAAATCAGCCAATGGTTACTAATTTAAATACCACAAGGAATGCCTGCTGGGAATAACTGTGATGGGGTTAATCTAATTCAAAATTTACTTCCCTGATGCAAAGATTATTGTCACTAAACACCTCTTTAAGCATGGAGTCTTTCCACAGGAACAGAGCAGGTCATGTATCCTAATGGGGCACCATTCATGGAAGGCCTGCAAAAGTATACACCAGATATAATCCATTTATTTTAATGCACTAATCTTTTACAGAATGTGGCACTGTTAAGAGTGCTGTAAATGTAGTCTTAAAATAATGTATTAACCTGGCCATAATGATTAATAACATGTTTGACAATAGCCAACAGCATTGGAAAATTAACCTGCACAAATATTAACACATAAGCTTTTAATGCCTTTGTATGAGATTCTATAATCATTTATTCTGATGGAGGTAGTTATATTTGAAATAAATGGGTTAATGCCTTTGTTGAAAAGTGGGTAAGGAAATTTTATATGATGGAGTTAAGTATTTGTACATTAATATTTGTGCAGCATAATTACCCAAACCCACTCTGATCCATATAAAAGAATTCTCCATTTTAGAGTTAAAAGCTGTGATTATTTCCATCTTCACCTAATTCACTCTAGCGTGAAATCCCTGTCGTCCACAGTAAACCATTTGAGACTAGTGTTAGCTGGTACAATCTAAGCAGGCAGCCAGAAAGCACAAATGTTGTATACTAGCATATTTCTCTATCTTGCTAAAAATCCCAAGATATTTGCTCACAAAGAAATATGGATGCTCATAAAAAAAGGACGGAAGCCACAAAACTAAAGGCTGAAACTTGAACCTACAGTATGTAAATATCAAACAAATTTAGTTATCTTCTTCATATCAAGAGACATCACTGCCAGTGAAATGCTGATCCGAAGATATGAAAATGAATATCTCTAAGATACAAATCCTACTTCATCCAGGTGGGAGGAGGCACGTGACAACTACATATAGCCTACCATGCAAAGCCATAGTCATTATTTGCAGTTTACATAAAAGAATGCAGATTGACTTATGATAACCACAATCTATATGGTACTTCCCATTTCTCAAAGTCAAACTTATAAAAGCAACTGGAATAATGGGCCTGATTTTCATGGCCACCTTGAATCCGGAATGGATTCAAGAATCACCAAAACTTTGGTTCTCTCAATTTGAATTTTCAACTTGAAAATGGGCCGATAAAACCTTCTTTTAGGTGGGAAGAGGTTGGGTCAGGTTACAACCCTGCTGATTTGGGATCACCATTGACAGTCTAGCAAAAATTTGTTTTTCACGTCCACCAGTGTTTTCATTGAGTTGGGTGGGTTTTGGAAGGCTTCTGCAAACCTGTTCTTGTTTGGGAAGCTTGGGGGGAATCTGCTGAGAATTCATAAACATTCTGCCAGGTGACTTTAAATGTCTTTATTAGATGTTCTTTTAAAAATTATTCATTCATTTGATGTGGATGTTGGTGGCAAGATAAGCATTTGTTGCATAGCCCTAATTGCTCATGAACTGAGTGACTTGCTAGGCCATCCAGAGGGCAATTAAGATTTGTGTGGACCTGGAGTCGCATGGAGGCCAGACCAGGTAAGAATGGCAGATTTCCTTCCCTAAAAGGCAATTAGTGTAACAGATGGGTTTATATGATAATTTATAGTTTTACAGTCAACATTACTGAGACTAGTTTTCAATTCCAGATTTTTATTAATTGAATTTAAATTCCACAAACAGCTATGGTGGAATTTGAACCCTTGTTCCCAGAATATTTGTCTGGACCTTGGGATTACTAGTCTTGTGATTTAACCATTACGCCACCATCTCTTTGTTATATTCAGCATGTATTCATTGCAGTGATTGATCATAGACTGTCCTACAAACGTAAGTTGACCATTGATCAGCATTGTTTAATTGTATTAAAATACTTTTTTCCACTTGGAAAATACTAGTATGCATTTAAATCTGGAGGAAACAGCATTTTGGGAACTCCAGTGTTATGATCTGAACTGGTTTAAATGTCCACAGTGTATTAATTAGAAAATAACTGGTCTGCATCTCTCACTTAGAGGAAAATAAAACAGCCACCTACTTTCTCCTGGATTGCATTGATTGACCAGCCATTTGGTATAGCTTAGAAAAAGTCAAACTGTCTGTTTTTTCCAATTTCAATAGTCTCCATTGTCTGAGCTTGCAAGGGAGTCTATTATGAGAGCTTGGCTGAGTTCCAAAAGGTACAGAAACTTTTATCTCAGCAGGAGATTGTGTATACAGTTTGATTGACTGTTTTAAATGGTTATTAAAGGTTTGCCTGTCTTTGATGTGGTAACTGAATAGATGTGTTTTTGTTTTTACAGTTTAATGACAACTTCAAGCGATTTTTTTTTTCATTTGGTCTGGGGTTTTCCAATATGAATAGTTATGTTTTTGAGTGACAGCCCCATGACATTGTTAGAGGTGCATATTCTGCACGTCTGTTTCAAAGATTGCTGTTACCCAGCTCCTGAAATCTGTACACAGTTAATGCTGGGTGAGTGGCTATGGAGGATATATGACAATGTAGTGGAAGCATGGGGAATATGAGGGGGCACAGAGGAGAAATGGGTAATAGATGGAGGGGAAGGATTAGTGGGTATAAGAACAATGTAGAGAACTGGACCGATATTTCAGTGAATTGAGGCAAGCCTTCTAATCAGCCACCTCAACGTCCACACTCCTTCAATGCTGCCTCAGAAATCAGGAAGCATGTCTCCAGGAAACAGAATCTTAAAAAATATTTGTTCATGGGATGTGGGCTTTACTGACTAGGCCAGCATTCATTGCCCATTTCTTGTTGCCCTTCAGAAAGTGATGGTGAGCTGCATTGAACAGCTGCAGTCCCTGAGGTGTAATGCACACACAGTGCTGTGAGGAAGGGAATTCCAGGATTTTGATCCAGGAACAACGAAGAGAAACAAAAATATTTTTCCAAGTCACAATGGTGAGAGGTTTGGAGGGAACCCCCAAGTGGTGGCATTCCCAGGTATCTGTTGCCCATGTCCTCCTAGATGGTAGTGATCGGGGGTTGGCATCAAGGATTGGGAAGATGGTGCATAAGGTACCTTGATGTGTTCCTGCAATGCATCTTGTAGATGGTACATATGGCTGCCACTGTTCATCGATGGTAGAGGGATTGAGTGTTTGTAGAAGGGGTAGCAATCAAGCATGCTGTTTTGTCTTGAATGGTGTTGAGCTTATTGAGTGTTGTTGGAGCTGCACACATACAGGCAAGAAGACAATTTTCAATCACACTCCTGACTTGTGCATTGTAGATGATGGACCTGCTTTGGAGAGCTGGAAGGGGAATTACTGACCACAGGATTCTGAGATTTTGACCTGCTCTTGTAGCCCCAGTATTTGTATGGCTAGTCCAGATTAGTTTCTGATCAATGGTAATCCCTGAATGTAGATAGTGGGGGATTCAGAGATAGTAATGCTGTAGAATGTCAAAGAGTGATAGTTAGATCCATTTTGTTGGAAATGGTCATTGCCTGGCATTTTTGTGGCAAACATGTTACTTGCCACTTGTCAGCCCAAGCCTGGATATTGTCCAAGTCTTGCTGCATTTGGACATGGACTGCATCAGTATCTGAGGAGTTCTGAATGGTGCTGAACATTCTGCAGTCATCAATGAACCTCCCCTATTCCTTATAATGGAAGGAAGGTCATTGATGAAGCAGTCAAAGATGGTTGTGTCGAGGGCACTATTCTGAGGAAGTCCTGCAGTGATATCTTCCTGCAGTGAATTTCTTCTTTCAAAGAGTGGTGAATCTTTGGAATTATTCACCCGTGGAAGCTGTGGAGGCTGAATTCTAGAGCATTTTCAAGGCTGAGATCAATAGGTTTTTAATCAGTTGCAGGAAGGTGGATGTAGTGAGCATTAGATCAACCATGATCTTATAAAATGTTGAAGCAGGATCAAAGGGCTTAATGGCCTATTCCTGTTCCTATTTCTTATGGTCTTATAGTCTGATACCCTGGAACTGAGATGATTGACATCCAACAACCAGAACTTTTGTGCCAGGTTTGACTCCAACTAGTGGAGGGTTTTCCTCCTGATTTCCATTACTCCAATTTTGTTCATGCTCTTGATGCAATACTTGGTCAAATGTGGCCTTGATGTCAAGGACAGTCACTCTCACCTCATCTCTAGAGTTCAGCTCTTTTGTCCAAGTTTGAACCAAGGTTGTAATGAGGTCATGAGCTGAATGACCCTGGTGAAACCCAAACAGAGCAGCCATGAGCAGGTTATTGCCGATTAAGTGCTGCTTGATAGTGTTGTTGCTGATCCCTTCCATCATTTTACTGATGATTGAGACAAATGGGGCAGGAATTGGCCAGGTTGTATTTTTCCAGTTTCTTATGTTGTGGACATAGCTAGACAATTTTCCACATTGTAGGGAAGATGCCAATATTGTAGCTATACTAGAACAGTCTAGCAGTTAAGTCCTTTAGGACCCGGTCAGCTCAGTCTGTGGTGTTACTTCCGAGCTACATTCAGTGACAGATATTCAAGTGACCCACCCAGAATACATTCTGCATCCTTACCAACCTCAATGCTTCCTCCAAGTGGAGGATTCATCAGCTGAGGGGGGATGCTATGTGGTAATCAATAGGAGGTTTCCTTGCCCATGTTTGATCTGATGTCATGAGATTGCTGAGTCAACGTTCAGGACTCCCAGAGCACTCCCTCCCAACTGTATACCGCTGTGCTGCTGCCACTTTGCTAGGTCTATCCTGCTAGTGAGACAGCGCACACCCAGGGATGATTCTATTTTGTCAGGCTGTTGCTTGATTAGTCTGTGAGACAGCTCTCCCAACTTTGGTACTCACCCCCAGACATTAGTAAAGAGGACTTTGCAGGGTCAGTAGGGCTGCGTTTGCCATTGTTGTTTCTGGTGACTAGGTAATTATTTGGTGGTCCGCCTGGTTTCATTCCTTTTCTTTGTAATCAGGTGGATATAGGCAGAGATGATGGGCTCAGATTTCCAAAATCTGGAAATGGCCTGACTCATGTTTCTAGACCAGGGGGCCCAGGCTGGTACTGCCAAGGTGCAGTGCCCAGGGGGCACCTCCGTGGCACCCAATCCTCTGGGGGGCCTTGATTAACACCCCTTCGCTCAGGCGGGGTCAGGCTGCCAAACCCTGCTGAAGTGAAACACTCCTGGTGGGGGTGGGGGGAGATGCTAGCAGACCCAGACTCGCTAATGACATTTAAATTATATTAAAATTAAAATTTAAATAATGTATGCTGTTCAGCATGAAGCTGATGGCACCAGAAATCCGGCTGCCGGAGACGCATGGAGGCCATGGCACCCAACGGGGAGCCCAAGAAACAGCCTCTGCTGGAGTTTCCCAGCCCACTTCATGACAAAAATAGCGCAGCGGGCTGGGAGAATCACCCCCAGCGTATTTCTACAAAGCCAGCTGTTCCAATACTTAAATATCTGAGGTTTGCCATTGAACTCAAAGGGGTAAGCAAAGTTACAAGTCCTTTAATTGGTTAAAAGGCAGCCATCAGTTCAGATTGGTTGGCCAGTGCTGCCTCGTCCTCACTGTCTTCATTTCACCTGAAACATATTCTTGTTGTGAAGTTGCCATGGCGATCTGAAGGATATTCCCAGGAAAGTCAAAGGATAGATTATCACTGAAGGAATTCATGAACGTGATTGCCTAACATGCATTTAGGGACCAGTGCAAGGTTCAGTTTTGAACTGATTGGTTCTTACTTGATCTATTTTGATTTAACCCTTTAGCCTTTCTATGCATTTTAGCTTAACTGTTATTTTATTTATAACACTCAATGTAAGCTTATACTTATGATATTGTGGATGGTTGGAAGAGGTCTGGAAGGAGGGGAGGGGGTGCGGGGAAGAGGAGGGGTGTGGGAAAGAGTAGCAATCAGAGAATAGCAGTTTGGAAACCATCACATACTTTTGAGTATAGCGATGATGAGATGCCAAATGTCACACATAGCGTAATATTCTGCATTTTGATATCATGAGTACTGATAAAAAGGAACAAAAAGTCCAGTGTTAGTATATTTTTTAAAATCAAATATGAACACATGAATTAGGAGCAGGAGCTGGCCACTTGGACCCTCAAGCCTTCTGCACCGTTCAATACGATCATGGCTGATCTGATTGCAACCTCAACCCCACATTCCCACCTACCCCTAATTACCTTTTACCCCCTTTTTAATCTATCAAATAAAATGCATTTGTTTCTGCAATATAGTTAACATGGAATCAGAGAAATCTAGTTTTTTGTGGGTCTTGCTCTCAAATTCTTACGTTCAGAAGCACATCAGAGCCAGGTTTAATGTCCTCCCTGCCTTTAAAGAGAGTATTGGGATACAGATTTTCTTTTTAGGTAATATTTACTGGTCATCAACTTTCCTCTTTGTTCTGTCTTGCTATTCTGCTTCTGGAATTTTTGATGACAATGGTTGGTCCCGAACGTTGGACCGAAAGCATAAGAATTTTTAGGAGCAGTAAAAGGCCAAGAAGACCACAAATCTCTCCTTTTACATAGATCAACCCCACTTAATTCTTTCTCTTAGAAAACCGCCAGTTGCTTTTTAATTCATTTGTATCACCTGTTCCAATAGATTGTCAACCATTGCTGAGTGGTAGCACTTTCACCTCTAAGTTTATAAAGTTATGTAGTCAAGTTCCACACCAAAGACTAGAGCAAAAAACTAGGCTAACACCCCAGTACGGCAGTGCAGTGCAAGTGCTGTACCATCTGAGGCACTGGCTTTTAGATAAGATGTGAAGCCAAGGTCCCATCTGCCCTCTCAGGTGGACATTAAAAGATCCTGTGGAATTGTTTTGAAAAAGTGGGGAGTTCTTCTGGTATGCCTTGAGCTCAAAAACAGGTTATTTAGGGGCTTTATCTCATTGCTGTTTGTGGAACATTGCTCCATGTAAATTGGCTCCTGTGTTTCTTACATTACAACAATACACCTATGAGCATGATTTTCCTGGGCCGTTGAACTGCTTGAGTAGCACAGCAGGCCAGGAAATATCAATGGGGGGGCCTGAAGTGAGAGTCACGGCTGGCGTTCAGCCAATTACAACTTTCCTAGGCCCTTTTTTTTAACGTAATCAGCCTCATGCTAGAAATCAACAAGAGGCTGATTACCATATGACAAGCTGAATTTCCATATTATTAGCAAACCAGGGATGGCTAATGTCCACCCTTCCCCCACCCACCCCCTGCCATGAGATGTTCCCACCAGTGGGGATTAAAGCTGGTCCCCATCAACAGGGATTCGGCATGACTGCCCCACTGATGGAGACAGAGGCCACTGAAGCCCCCCCGCACCCCACCGGGGTCAGGGACAGGTGGATGCCTCTTGGGCAGTTCCAGCCTGGCACTGCCAGCCTGGCACCCTGACACTGCCCACTGAGCACCAGACAGTGCCAACAGTATGGGGTCTGAGGAGCAGGACTTACAGGAAGTGGGGCTGAATGGGGTGGGGAGCAATCCACTGTGCACTCTGCATTAGGGATCAGTAGTGGAGGGAGGGAGGAGATGATTGGAGTTGGTCATCATGGTGTGGCACAGTGGTTAGCACTGCTGCCTCACAGTGCCAGGAACCCGAGTTCAATTCTGGCCTCGGGTGATTGGAGTTTGTACATTCTCCCTCTGTCTGCATGGCTTTCCTTCGGGTGCTCCAGTTTCCTCCCACAGTGCAAAGACGTGTGGGTAGGTTGATTGGCCATGCTACATTACTCCTTAGTGTCAGGGGATTAGTGGGTTAAATATATGGGGTTGTGGGGATAAGACTTTGGTGGGATTGTTGTCAATGCAGCTCGATGGGCCAAAAGGCTCCTTCTGTTCCAAAGATTTTTTGATTCCATTCAGGCGGGGGAGGGCCAGGGCTAGCCATGGGGTGGGGGCCTGGGCTGGCCCAACTTGGGGTCACGGAGGTCGGCAATCGAGAGGGTCGGGGTCGGGGCTGGCCACTGGGGAGTGGGGTGTGGGGGATCACGAAGGCCAGCGGTTGATGGGGGCAGGTCAGGGATGACATTAGGAGGCCAGCGATTGTGAAGCCAACAATGAGGGAGTCAATGTGCATGCATCAATTTCCCCATTGACAGATTGGTGCATGTGCAGTGGCCCGCTCAGGGTTATGCTGCCAGCCTCTCGGGTGGGATTAGGCCTCACCCCCCCTACTGGTGTGAATCTCCCTGTGGCTCTTTGTGATGCACAGAATGCCGCAAATTCTTTCAACTAAATACTTGGGTGAAATTGCCCCCCTGATCTTTTTACCTTACGTGATCATTTATTTATTACCCCATGGCATTATCTCGAAGAAGGGCATGGGAGCCATCCTCAGTTTCCTGGTCAATATTTATCCCTCAGTCAGCATTTGTAAAAAGCAGATTATCTGCTTACTATGACATTGCTGTTTGTAAGGAAGCTTGTTGTAAACAAATTGGCTGCCATGTTTCCTGCATTGTAACGTTGACTGCATTTCAATTGTATCTCACTGGCCTTAAATCACTTTGGGATGCCCTGAGGTCACCAATGGCACTGTATAAATTCAAATCTTTCTTTCTTTGTGTGGATAAAAAATTCTGCCTGGCATTGCTCTGTATTTTCAAATTTATTATTGATTAATTGTGCAATTCAGTTTTCAACCTCTGATTAGAGTGATGGATCAGTTTTGTCCATTTCCATTATATAATCTTGGAGATCTCAACTAAATCACCCAGTCTTTTTCAAAAGTATTATTTCAGTGATCTCACCTTCAAATATTGTATTCTTGCAAGGACACAGTCATTTGTTCTCAGACAGAGAACACCATTATATACTCTTGATATATTTCTCCAAACTGAAAAGAAATAAAGGACTCCCTCTAGAGGGCTTGAAGCAAGCTTGCTGCATCACTATCTTGCCAGATTCATGCTGTTTTATAAATGGCAAAAAAATACATTTAAAGAAATCAGTAGCCTGAATTTCCTGGAGATATAGCTGAATGTTTGGCTATATCTAGGTTGGCAATATCGAGCAGGTGTGGAAATTTGGGTGGAATTTGTTATGCCTCATTCAGTGTTATGCTTATGCAGTGTTTCCTATACATGAGAAAAACGGTGGGTGATTCTTGCAGTTTGACATCAGCTATTCTGCCTCCCCACCTCTCGTTCTTCCTTTAAATGACTCCCTTAATGTACTACTTTGACCAAGCCTTTTGGCCACCTGTCCTAATATTGAATCATGCTTTTGGACACAAGCATTGTTCAAACAAGATTGTCAGTTTGGACTTGGGAACAGTACAAAGCAAGGTCTGATCCAAAAGTCATCCAATCAAACTCAGCTATCAGTGGGAACATGTTCATTCTCTGACACTTGTGGCTTTGTTTTTGAAGAGAAAAACTAATCAAAATAGAAAGGAAAATAGAACAGAGACCCATAAGTAAACTGATCTCAAGCTGCCTGTTTGTGAAGGTTCCAATATGCTGTAGAATGCAAGTGACAGTAATTCACAGGGCCAGAATTCAAACGCACAATGTTTGTAAAACCTCACTGGAAAAGTCTCACTGAGCTACGGAAGGAGCTGATGTACTTTCTTTCAGATGTTTCTTAAAATGAGAGTACAGTGTCCTGGAATGAGAGAGCCAACTGGAAAGGCTGTTTTAATAATGATCCTAGTGCTTGATGTTTAGAAGGGAAGGGAGAGATGTTTAACTTTAAGAGCCCATAATGGAATATAAACATAATGCAATCATTTAGATAAAATATTGAACTCCCTTGATCTTTTATTTTCCTGCTTGTGAGCAAAAGAAAATGACTAGTAAATAGTCCAATGTGATTACGGTGTAATCAAGAGACAGCATTAATGTTTTGGGCAATGAGGCTCCCATTAATTTGCTTGAGAACAGTTTATTTACGGGTCTCTGTTCTATTTTCCTTTCTATTTTGATTAGTTTTTATCTTCAAAAACAAGGCCACAAGTGTCAGAGGATGAACAAGTTCCCACTGATAGCTGAGTTTGATTGGGTGACTTTTGGACCAGACCTTGCTTTGTACTGTTCCCAAGTCCAAACTGACAGTCTTGTTTGAACAATGCTTGTGTCCAAAAGCATGATTCAATATTAGGACAGATGGCCAAAAGGCTTTGTCAAAGTACATTAAAGGAGTCATTTAAAGGAAGAATGAGAAGTGGAGAAAAGTTTAAGGAGAAAATTCCAGAGTTTGGGGCTTTAGCAGTTGTAAGGCACGGCCACTGATTATGGAACCATTAAAATTGAGGATGCTCAAGTGACCAGAATTTTAATAATGGAACACAAGTATCTTAGAGGACTGAGAGACAGAAGGAGGATGCAAAAATAGGATGGAGCAAGGCCATAAAGAGTTTTGAGAATTAGGATGAAAATTTTTTAAAATCAAAATATTGCTTAATTGGGAGCCTGTGTGTGTCAGCAAATGATTCACCATGGACTATTCTCCGGAATCAGCTGCATTCTTGGACACACGCATCTCCATCAAGGACGGTCACCTCAGCATCTCACTGTACCGCAAACCCACAGATAATCTCACAATGCTCCACTTCTCCAGCTTCCAGCCTAAACTTGTTAAAGAAGCCATCCCCTATGGACAAGCCCTCCATACACACAGGATCACTGCTGAGGAGGATCACAGCAGACACCTCCAGGCGCTGAAAGATGCCCTCATAAGAACAGGATATGGCGCTCCACTCATCGATCGACAGTTCTGACGCACCAATCTCCTCAGAAGACAAACATGGCACATGGTGGACAGAGTACCCTTCGTCGTCCAGTACTTACACGGAGCAGAGAAGCTACAACATCTCCTTCGGAGTCTTCAACATGTCATTGATGAAGACGAACATCTTGCCAAGGCCATCCCCACACCCTACTTCTTGTCTTCAAACAACCGCACAACCTCAAACAGACCATTGTCCGCAGCAAACTACCCAGCCTTCAGGAGAGCAGTGACCACAACACCAACAACCCTGCCACAGCAACCTCTGCAAGACATGCTGGATCATCAACATGGATGCCATCCTCTCACGTGAGAATGCCATCCACCAGGTACACGGCACATACTCTTGCAACTTGGCCAACATGGTCTACCTGATACATTGCAAGAAAGGATGTCCCAAGGCATGGTGCATTGGGGAGACCATGCAGACACTATGACAATGGATGAATGAACACCACTCGACAATCACCAGGCAAGACTGTTCCCTTCCTGTTGGCGAGCACTTCAGCGGTCACGGACATTCAGCCTCTGATCCTTGGGTAAATATTCTCCAAGGTGGCCTTCACGACATACGACAGCGCGAGTCGCTGAGCAGAAACTGTTAGCCAAGTTCTGCACACATAAGGATGTCCTCAACCGGGATCTTGGGTTCATGTCACATTATCTGTAACCCTCATGACTTGCCTGGGCTTGCAACATCTCACTTGCTGTCCTGTCTGGAGACAGTACACATCTCTTTAACCTATGCTTAATGCTATCTCCACTCATATTGTCTGCACCTTGAATAATTGATTAGTTGTAAAGACTTGCATTCTAATCAGTATTCTGTAAACTGTGTGTGCCTTTATATGCTCTGTGTGTGACCAAAACTCTCCACTCACCTGACAAAGGGGCAAACCCCAAAAGCTAGTGGGTTTACTATCAAATAAACTTGTTGGACTTTAACCTGGTGTTTTGAGACTTCTTACTGTGTCAGCAAACACAGTGATGATGGGTGAATAGAAACTGGCATGAGTAAAGGCACAGGCAGCAGCTTGATGGTGGTGGTCTGGAATTCACCCCCCAAAAGAGTGATAGATACAGAACCATCACATTTGAGATGCCATGACATACAGGGCTACAGACCAAGAACTGGAAATTGGGAGTAGACAGATTCTATTTCCATCGGTACAGGCACAATGGATTCAGTGGTCTGCTGTTGTGCAGTAAATATGTTGTATTGCAATTTTGTAGGGCCTCAAGTTTATGGAGAGTTGAACATTTGGAATAATCAAGTCTGGAAGCAACAAAGGCACAAATGAGGGTTTCAGCAAGAGCTGAACAAAGACAGGGATGAAGTTAGGTGAGATGGACACAGGTGGTCTTAATGATGGTTCAGATATATGATCAGAAACTCACTTCGGGCTCAAGTGTGATAGCAAGGACAGAATTTTGCATTTTGAGTTGGGACCATAATGTTGAAATTGAATGTGAGTCCTGATCTTGCACTGTATTGGGAACAGTCACCCTACGTTAATTTTGCCTTGATTCACCAATTAGTGACCAGAGGGAATGTTTGTCATCCAATTAAGCAGAGTGGCCAGGCTCTCAAAATTTAAACTTTATTTATTAATGTCAGAAGTAGGCCTGTGCCCTCCTGCACGGAAGGAGCTGCAGCCTAGTCTGGCAGGTAAGGGAGAGTGAGGTACCAGTCCAAAGATGTACAGGTTAGGTGGATTGGCCATACTAAATTGCCCCTTAGTGTCCTAAGATGTGTAGATTAGATGGATTAATCATGGTAAATGTGTGGAATTATGGAAATAAAATAGGAGAGACGGCCTGGGTAAATTACTCTGCTCAGGAGTTGGTGCAGACTCAATGGGCTAAATGGCCTCCTTCTGGGCTGTAGGGATTCTATGATCTTGAGGCATATTCTGTGCCATCTAAAAGAATAGAGGTGCCCACAGACACTTGTGGCCAGGTAGGCAGGAGAGTCTCAAAAGCTTCATAGAGCACTGGTTCCCCAGTCTGCTATTCCATGCAGCTGGCATATTCTAATGCCATGGGAGTCCCGCAGGACAACTGGAAAATTTCAGTCAGCCTCTAAACAACAGCCTTAATCAATCTATCCAGTCGGTGAAGCAAAATTAAAGCCCACCTGTCTCTGTTCCTGTCCTCATCGGCCCATGAAAATCCTGCCCCAAGGCTGCGGATAGTCTGAAATCAAAACAAAAAATGTTGGATATGCCTAGCACATCTGATAGCAACTGTGAAAAGTGAAACAGAGTTAATGAGTGGAATCTTCCCATAGATGTCCTGGCATCAAGAAGGGGGGAGTCGGATGGTGTAGCCACTGCCACAGTCTCCTGGCTGAAAAGCCCTGGCATAGGCCTTAGCCCTTTCTCCTCCCTTGGTGTTCCTGTGATCTCCTGGGTCACTCCATGGGACAGCAGTGAGCTCCAGAAACTCCAGCATCACCTGGACCTGCCAGTCTTGGAGGACCACCTATCCATGGTGATCAAGCCCTCTGCGATGGTCACCTGAATCAGGGGCCACCTATCAGTGGCCACAGCAAATGCCCTCTGAGACTGGGCCATGCTCTGCAGCCCCTCAGCCATGACCCTCTGCGACTGGGCCACTTTCTTAAAGGCTTCTGCCATAGCCCGTTGTGTCTCAGTGTTGACCCACTGGGTCTCCTGAAAGCTCTGCAGCCCCTTAGCCATAATCTTCTGCAACTGGGCCATGTTCTCGTAGGCTGCAGCCAGAGCCCATTGTGTCTCAGCGCTGTCCCACTGGGTCTCCTGCAAGCTCTTGAGCTTCTCAGCCATGAGCCACAGATTCTCAAGAAGCCTGTTGAATCCCTCATCTGTGGCCAGCTGTGCCTCAGCCATCGCCTGGAGCCTGCAATTCATGATGAGGATCCCCTACCCCAGGTTTTCCACTGCAGATGCCACCCTTGCAGTGTTGACCTGAGAAGCATGCAAGACAGGCAGTAGCTGGTCTGCTTGAAAGCTTTAGGACTCCTCCCAACAACCTCGCAATTGGTCCAGTGTGGCTGTCAACCCCTCCTGCATTCCTTGGCTTTGTTGCTGAATCTCCAGCAGCTGAGGGAGAAGTGAAATCAGAGGGCCAGCGTGTAGCCTGGGGCCAGCTGAGTCCTCGCCTCCAGCAGGCCTCCACATGCCAGAAGCCTTAGACATTCCCTCCTCTACTCAATGTACATCAGTAGATGTGTTGTGCTCACCAGAGAGAGACCCAGAAGCCTCAGCACCAACTGAACCCACCAACATGTCAGTATCTGGGATGTTGAGTTGTGACGTGGAAGCTGACGCTAAAATGGTGTCACCCTCGGAGATCAGTTCACCCATAACCTCCGAGGACTCATCCGAGCTGTCTGGACCAGAATGGGCGGGAGCTACAGCAGGGGCCTGTAGTCCAGAAGGCCCCAGGGCATTCAGATCTGCCCCTGCAACACAGGACACAAGGAGAGGAATTCCAGATGCCAAACACATGAATCACATGTCTCCATTGATCATAGACCAAAGCACCAACAAAATTACATGACAGGAACAGGCATTTTGGCCCTCCAAGCCTGTAGCGACCAGGCTGCCCATCTGATTTGTTACCCACTATCTTACTGGGGACCATATACTTCTATTCACATCCCATTCACGTAGCTGTAGAAATCCCTTTAAAGTTCACTATCATATCTGCCTGCGCGACTTCCCCCAGCCGCGAGTACCAGACCTCCATTACCCTCTCTGTGCAAATAAATATGCTTTGTACATCTCCTTTAAACCATGCCCCTCGCACCTGAAACGCGTTCCCCCTAGAAGATGCCTCAAAGTGATTGACAGGTGCTCATGTCTTATTGGCAGCCTGACTATGCTGTTGCTGACAGCCTGTAATTCCCCTTCTCTTGAGAGCTCCAGCATCTGCTCCTCAGAGAGGGGGAGGACCTGAAAGTCTGACTCACCATTCCCTGTCTTTGCCCTCTCACGGGTGTTATGGTCAATCTTCTCCTGTGGAGACAGAAGGAACCATGAAAGAAATGGTTGTGTGACTCCTGTGGAGTACTAGATGGTGGCCCTTGGAGGGCAAGTGCAGTGGGGCTCACTGGGGGGAAAAGAAGGTGATGCTTGGGGATCAGGAGCTGGAAGCATGCAGGTTGCTGGGGATAGGAGGATCTGGGGGAGATTTGGGGATGATGCAAGATGGGGTTCAGCACTCACCCTTGCTGTATGGTTGAGATCATTGACCTTTTTCCAGCACTGCTTCCCAATTCAGGGGGGGCCAGTGTCCTGGCTCTGATCGACTTCCTCCCAGACAGCATTCCCATCAGCCCCCCTTAGTCTGTGTCCTCCTGGGGGTAAGAAGGTGTACCACTTCACCGCTGCTGCATTGTGGGTGGGGGGGGGAGGTGGATTAGTGCGTCAATGATTGGGGACAGGGGAGAAAAAGGGAGGTGTCACACAGCCAGAGTCCGGAGGAGATGGGGGTCTTGCATGTGAGAGTCCAGGTGGGGGTGAGGGAGATCACCCTGCTTCATATCTGTAGGGTGGAGGAAGGAGGTGGATCTCTCTGCCTGTGATGAGTGGCGGGGGGAATGGAGTATCTGCTGCCATTCTGCCTGTGATGAGTGAGAGGAAAGGGGGTTCCGTTGCCACTCTGCCTGAGATGAATGAGTGGGAAGGGGGAGGGTCTGCTGCCCTTCCACCTGAGATTACTAGGGGGAAGGGGGGTCTGCTGCCATTCCACCTGAGATCATTGGAGGGAAGGGGTGTCCGCTGCCACTCTGCCTGAGATGAATGGGGGGAAGGGGGGTCCGCAGCCACTCTGCCCGCGATGAATGGGGGAAAGGGGGGTCCGCTGCCACTCTGCCTGTGATGAGTGAGGGGAAAGGGGGATCCATTGCCACTCTGCCTGTGATGAGTGAGGCAGAAGAAGGGGTCTTCTGTCACTCTGCCTGAGATTGTTGGGGGCAAGGGGGATCCACTGCCATTCTACCTATGATGAGTGAGGGGGAAGGGGTGTCCACTGCCACTTTGCCTGAGATCATTGGGGGAAGGAGGAGAGGGGGCCACGATCAGTCTGGGTGGTGGGTGGGTGGGGGGATAAGGGGGTCAGTAATGTTGTGGGAATAGGGCAATATCTGTGGGAGCCAAGGAGAGTTATTATCTGGCCCGGGCGCGATGTGGTAGGGGAGCAGTATTTTATCATTTTTTTGAGAGCATGCACAGTTGAAGGCTCTGATGGGAGTTGCAGGGTTCTGGGTGTATTAAGCCCCACCCACAGGCTTGTGCAGCATGATTTAGAATTGCTGATTTTTTTCAAGCAGAGTACGTATGGGGGTGCCTAAGAACGGGTCTAAAAGTCGGAAATGATACACACCCAGATTCAAGTCTACCCAACAGTTAGAATCAAAATGGTAAAATAAGGCTCTCGGCCAAGTTCTTGTCAGATTTCACGTGTGATCTTTCCAAAGGATGGGAGGAAGAAGAAGCCCCTCCAACCAAACAGGTGTGAATGCAATGACTGAGGAGGTGTGCTACTTTTAACCTGGATAAAGTGCACCATGTTGATCAAGAGTCTTAGGAGGATAGGGGTGTGAGTAACACTTTCAACTGACAAGTTCCACAATCCACAATTTGTCTTAACCAGTGTCCTCCTGCTGAACACACATCAAGACAGCACATCCTGTACCTCCACTTATTCCCCTGACTCCTCTGCCTCTTATTCCCCTTTGAACAGCCAACGCTCACGTCCATCTTATTGCCCTCTCACACCCATGCCTCATAATAACTTCCCACAAATGTTGTCCATTCCTCCTCTGCACATAAGCTTTTACAACCTCTCACACCTCCTGTTTTCTTTTCCTTGCAGAAGAGAGTGTATAGCTTGGCAAGAGAAAGGGACACAGTGGGCAGGTGTTGATGGCAACTGTTAGGTTTGGGCCCTCCGTTGACAGACGCTTGGTCAGCCATTGGCAACGTCTTGTTCCAGGATGCAGCAGCTCTCAGCAGCAACCTGCAGGGAGATCCTGAGCTTCCTGGCCCTCAAACCTGTCAATAGAGCAGATCCTCTATTTCTAGACTCATGTTGTTTTGCCTCCTTCCCACTAGTTTTCAGTGTCCACCCACACTGCCCTGTGGAGGGAACCGCTGCTGGGGAAGAGGCAACTGGTGCTGGTAGAGCTCACCCAGTTGCTGCAGCTGTTGGCATTGAGGTAGCCTCTGCTCTTGACCCCGATCAGAGGTGGAGGGTAGAGTGACATAAGCTGCTTGATGAAGACTGGCAGCAGGGAAGCAGCTGAAAGTGAGTGAACTGTAAACTGATGAAGTACCTTCCAAGAATTTGGCAATCACCTGTCAAGCAGTGAAAGCAATCTCTGTGAGAAATAAAAAGCAGCCCTTCAAAGGCTGTTGCTGGAGCTCTCCTCAGTGTAACCGTTTAAAGTGTTCACAGCTTGACAGTTTTACTGAAGAAGCTCTTCACGTTGCGCCCTCATTTCAGTGACCTGGACAAATGTCTGACAGGTTTGGAAACAGGTCCTCTGGCTGGAACTTAGGGTTAAAACAGCCATTAACTGACTTCTTAACTATCTCAATCATTGCCTAATTATTTACCCAACAGGTCCGAGGGGGTTACGTGCTTGCTTTGAATCCTACTCCAAGGAAAACCAGAAGAGAATGGGATAATGTCAGGATCTTGGGACCTCACATGCACAAACTTTGGTACTCCCAATATTTAATTGGAGGAACTTTCTACTTTCCAATATTGGATGGAGTTAGACGGTGATGAGATAGAGCTGGATTTATTCATCATACATGAGAAAACTAACTCAGTTGTTTTCAGATGATGTTACCAAGGCAGAAGCAATCAGATGATATATACAAGAAGGCCAAGGATAGATCCTTGGGGAACACAGATGATGGTGCAGGAGCAAGAATAGAAGAGATAAACTTGGATGTTGCTGAAAAAAGGGGAATGCTGGTGAAGCATAGCATTTACGCTGATCAGAACAAACACAAGAAAGCCAAATTTCAAGGGGAGCAATAATTTATACTGCATCAGAAGAGGGTGCTGATTGGTTAGCAAGTTGACTTTGATTGATTGAGGCATTGTCATGGAGAATACATCAGGGAACTACTGAGCCCTACATTTTTGTTTAATTCATAAAAGGTGTAATGCTTGGACATGTTCCTTTTGCCTACAGAGGCAGGTCCCTGAGTATGAATATACGTAGCTTCCAGCAAGAGTAAGTGAGCTACATTGTGAACCCAACTGGGCAGCACCATGGCACAGTGGTTCACATTGCTGCCATAAAGCATCAGGGACCCAGCCTTGGGTGACTGTCTGTGTGGAGTTTTCACATTCTCCTTGTGTCTATGTGGGTTTCCTCCAGGTGCGCCGGTTTCCTTCCACAGTCCAAAGATATGCAGATTAGGGGATTGACTATGCTAATTTGTGCCACAGTGTCCCAAGCTGTGTAGATTGGGGGAACTACTGGGGTAAATGCATGGGGTTATAAGATGTGGCATGGGCCTAGGTAAGATGCTCTGTTGGAGAGACGGCGCAGACTCAATGGGCCAAATGGCAGCCTCTTGCACTGTAGGGATTCTATGATCTATGATAATCTTAAAGTTAACTGGAACTATATTCTATACATCCAATCATGCCAGTTCCGAATGCACAAATTCAAATCACAGCACACCTCCAGCAGGCTGGTCAAAACTTGCTTTTGTGATCATAAGCAGGTTATTCTGATATCATTGATATGTTCAAACAAAGCACTTGCCTTTCTCTGGTAAGTTGTTAGATGGTCTGATTAGAATTTCTGGTGTAATGCTGAATAATCCAGAAAGTGAACAAGAAAACCAGAAAAATGATGATGTATTTGAAGTTGTTTCAGTTTAACAATTATCATCAGGGGAAATAGTACATTGAGGCTATCTATAGTTACTGCTGGTGTTTGGTGGTCTCAACAGAGCAGAGTGTAACAAGATGAAAAATAATAATATAGTGATACCTGAGTGAGGTTGAACTAGTTCATGTCCAAACTGTTGAGACTCATTTCATGTCGGCTCTTTATAGTTAGTAAATAGAGAAAGCATTGGTCTAAAAATTGCAAAGTCTAAAATAAAAAAAATCATGTTTCATTAAAATCTCAAACAGCAATTAAAATTGGAAGGAAGAAACTTCCCTCTTGTCATTGTTAGCTTTGTCAGTGCCAGAGAAATTGACTGGTTGTAATTAATATATCATCTCATTAAAAAGATACTTAGACATAAATCTATACGCCCTAATATTACGTCACAAGTTTAGGTCATATCTATTGTCCAAGCACAAAGACTTAACGCTGTTCAATGTATTTGAACGATAAGATAGCCTCGTTAGATATAGTTAGTAGTTCAATCTATGCATAAATAATAGTGACTGTATGGTTAGTCTCAAAGTTGCAGTATTTGTACAGTAAATTCTGGGCCTTAAGTGCCAATTTGTGTTGAGTTCTGGCCAAGTTGATGTTGTCAGATCACATCCATTTGGATACTACTGGGTGGCACTTATCTAAATTTATTTCATTTTGATCCTTATAGTCAGCAAGTAGAGGAGGCATTCATACTATCAGGTTAGATGGGTTTTAAAACCAAATTTGAGGGGCATTTTTCTTCCTGGGATATAAGCATCACTTGGCAAGGCATGCCATTACTCCCTATCCCCAGTTGTCCTTGAGGTGGTGAGCCAAAATCTTGAATCATTACAGCTCACCTAGTGTAGGTATACTGATAATGCTGTTAGGGAGGCAATTCCAGATTTTGACAAGGGACAGTGAAGAAACAATTATGTTGAGTGGTATTTTACACAATGCTCCCTGTCTTAAAAGTCTGCAGCAAGCCAATCTCCACTAGGCCGAGAAACCCTGAGCCAATTTTACATCAGGCTTTTAAATGGCTCAGAGCATCTTCACTCACATCTGAAAGGAAGTCCTGCCTCTGAGAACTGCTAGCCAACCGAATGGCAGGCAGATTTTTGGTCCCAACAATGCCACTGGGAGCACTTGTCACTTCTTAGACTGAGTTCAGTGCCCAGCAATAATCATCACTACAACTGGAAAACACACTAAGTGGAGGAGTTAGGGACTGATTCCACAAGAACCATTCTGGCAAGCCAAGAATATGGTGGTTGGGGCCTAGGTTCAGAAGGGTGGTGGGCATGGAACTTTCAGGGGGGAGTACAATAGGGGGTGGGGGATCCTCTATAAGGCACCAGGTGCCCAAACAGAAGTGTGATCTAGTAGCCTCCAATACCTAATATTCCTGCAGGGTGACCCAGGTAACCCCACCCCATTGCTGGTATAATACAAGCGACATTGGGAGTAAGACCTTATGAGGCCATTAATTGCCAAAATACCAGCAGCAGTGGGTAGGTGAAGGGCACTGTTTGCTTGCCAGCCCACATCCAGCGTGGTTGTGGTGTAGGTGTAGAAGTCCAGCAATAGTCAGACGGTGTGTGACTTGGAAGGGAAGTGTTGGTGTTCTCATGTATCTGCTCGATTGTAGGGGTCGCAGGTTTGTAAGATGCTGTCAAAGGCAACTTGAAGGGTGGCATGGTGACGCAGTGGTTAGCACTACTGCCTCATAGTGCTAGGGACCCAGGTTCAATTCCAGCCTTGCATGACTGTCTGTCTGGAGTGTGCATGTTCTTCCCATGTCTGCATGTGTTTCCTCCAGGTGCTCCAGTTTCCTCTCACAGTCCAAAGATGTGCAGGTTAGGTGGATTGGCCATGATGAATATTGGGATTATGGGATAGGACAGGGTAGAGGACCTGGGTAAATACTCTGTCAGAGGGTTGGTGCAGACTCAATGAGCCAAATGGCCTCCTTCTGCACTACAGGAATTCTATGACATGTTTCTGCATCTTGTAAATAGTACAAAACCACCATTCCTATGCACCAGTGTTAGAGTTAATTTTTAAGGTGGTGAATAGGATGCTGATCAAGCAAACTACTTTGTCTTGGGTGGTATAAAGCTTCTTCAGTATTGTTGGAATTGCACTTTACCAGGCAAGTGTTGTGTATTCCATCACACTCCTGACTTGTGTCTTGTAAATGGTGCACAAGCTTTGGAAAGTGAGGAGGTGGGCTATTCATTGCAGAATTCCTAGCACCTAACCTACTCTTGTAGCCATAGTATTTGTATGACTTGTCCAGTTCAGTTTCTGGCCAATGGTAACCCCCAGAATGGTGATGGTGGGCATTCAGCAATAATCATGCCATTGAATGTCATGGGGAGATTGATAGGATTCTCTCTTGTTGGTATGCTCATTTCCTGGGAATTCTCTGGCCCAAACCTGAATATTGTTCAGGTCTTGCTGCATGGTATTCAAGCTTTCTGCAGCACACAATTCCTGTCAGTAATGTTTTTGACTTCTTTCTTGTTCTAATTTGCACAGGAGTAATTTCTCCTGGCTCTGTTGGTGCATATATGACAAGTTCCATCTTCCCCCAGCTCAGTATCCTTTTCTTATGAGGTAGTAATTTGGTTATCTCAGGTTTTATTTCCCATCAGTAGGAAAACACCTTGTTAATACCTGTGTGAAGGAGTAACAAAGAGAATATAAATCCCATCACTGCTCAAAACAAGTGAGTGCACTCACTTCTTGAACCAGCAGGACTTCTATCATCATTCCTTCCCCAAAGTGTGGATTATTTCTTTTGCCCTGTGAATTGTCGTAATTTGAAATCATTCCAGAAAAAGAAGCAATTAGGTTTTTCTAAACTAAGGTTAATTATTTAACTTATTTTTCAGCTGTAGGCGTACAGATTAATCTCTCAGTGCTGCGCCAGAAATTCTGGATGGCTACACGACAGGTAAGAAATGAACATTTAGCAGATAGGTAACTCCTCAATTTTTTTCATATGAGTTTGTATTGTACTTTGTATTTTGTTTTACTATTGTATTTGACGCAAGAACAACTTCCTCCCTGCTGCCGTCAGGCTTTTAAATGGATCCACCTTATATTAAGTTGGTCTTTCTCTACCCCCTAGACTGTAACACTATTTTCTTCACCCTCTCCTTTCCTTCTCCACTATGTACTCTATGAATGGTATGTTTTGTCTATATAGTGTGTAAGAAACTTTTCACTGTATTCCAACACATGTGACAATAATACATCAAATCAAAAATATTTACTTTCCTCTCTGTCCTGGATGCTGCCCTGAGTTCATTCCATCTAAATCCATTTAATTGTCGGAAAGAGGACATTTCTATTTAAGTTATGGCTCAGGCATCACTTTGGTTGCCTACTGTTTCATTAAGTTCCATTGGTATTTTCTGGTCAGATATGTGAAATTAGGAAATTGCCCTAGAATTCCACTTAATTTTTATTAACAATCATAAATAAATTTATGGAAAGAACATGCTTGATTAGGTGAGTAGATTTTTTTCTCAGTTTATACTATTTTATATATTTACAAGGGACATAGCAAAGCTTCCTGTACCGTGGAACAACCACACAGTTAACCAACACTGCAAATTGCCTTTATGGTACAAGCCTACATTGGGCTTTTGTTCTTAGCATTCATTATATTCAGACCTCCAGAACCAGTTAAGATTCTATATATATGTATATTTCTACAGTCTACATTTTTAAACAGACTTGCACACATTTGTTACACAAATACATCTGGAGGTGAAGTGGAACAGGGAGTGGGTTGTTCAATGCATGACAATGATTTTGCAAATATAATCCTTGTAATTACAGCATTTATTTTGGAACATTTCACATTTCTGTTGTGGATTTTTACACCATAAACTTGAAGCTATCCCATGGTATATGAACATACATTATTGTATTATATATTAGCTCCACTCATTAGTAGAAATTCCTGATTTACAGTGCTTAGTAATTCCTTGCTCACAATTCTTAACACATTGGCATGATAGAGAGCAATATAACCAAGTTTGCCAATGACAAAAAAGATTAGTGAAATAATAATGTATGTGGAAGGGAGCATAAAATTGCAAAGGGACTTTGATGAATTAAGTAAGTGAGCAAAACTATGATATAGATTTCAACTGAGCTACCGTGAGGTCATTCATTTTGGGACAATCAAGGATAGATTTGATTGTTTTTTTAAATGACAAGAAGCTATGAACAGTGAAAGACCAAAGATATTTAGGATTCTATGTATATAGATCACAGCAATGTAGAGATCAGGAACAAACACCATAACCAGAAAGTCCAATGGAATGTTAGCTTTTATATCAAGAAGGTGAGAGTATAAAGAAGAATCAGTTTTTGCTGCAGCTACTCAAAGCCCTGGTTAGACATGCCTGGAGGTCTGCACACAGCCTTGCATTGGCCTTTAGATGAGGTTGATGGGGCTAGTTGCTGGTGTGCAGCATGCCCCCTTTTCATAAGCAGTGTAGGCAACCCTCTTTCTCCTCCCTAGCCAGGTCGAGGGTTCACTCCTCAAAAATGTGTGAGGGTTCTCAGCTCAGGCATGACTCCAACTGTTATGGTTGAGTTTGTCCTGCAAAGACACAAAGAGGAAGAGTGTTGGTATGAGTGTTGACATTTAACTTGATGATGAGGTGTGGCAAGCGTGGTGCTTGGATAGGAGCTGAAGTGTGAGGAGCATAGCAGCTACTGGGGAAACATGGTGGGACGGAGAGGAGAGTCTGGTGTTGGCAAAGGCCCAGGTGGCTGAATGACAGAAAGGGTTGAGGATGCGAGGGGTGTCCAGTGGGAAACTGAAGGTTGTTCACTTACTCTCGCTAAGTAAAGAAGGCTTTTCCCCGAATCATCTTCTTTCATCCTCTTCTGGAATGCACTTGCATTGACTAGGGCTGCTATTGCATTCCAGGTAGGGCTGGTGACCCTGCTGGAAGCCTATCTCCTGGAGTGGGAGGAGTATGTGTCCTGTCTCAGCTCTACTCTATCCAGCTTCCTCGTGAGGGTCCCCTCCAAAAAGCACAATGCTGCCTTCTTGCCTGCCATCTCCAGCAGTCGTTGTGGAACAAATGTTGGGGAGCTATTTATATTTAGCTTACCATTGCTTACAGAAGTTATGGCGTTGCAGGACGAGCCAATCAGTGAAACACATGGACATAATGAGTCATTAGGTTTGGCCCAAAACACAGCAGCGCCGTCAGTGGGAAACACTGACTGAATGACCGATTGGCCATTCACACCCTTCGTTCTCTCTGTGGATAGCTACTAGCAGTCTTTTCCCCTGGTTTCTATGGCTATGCCTTATCTTTCATTACCTCACCCTGCAGTATAGATATCTCCCACTTTCTATGTCCTTTAGCTTTGACAAAGGGTCATCTGGACTCAAAACATCAGACCTTTTCTCTCCTTACAGATGCTGCCAGACCTGTTGAGATTTTCCAGCATTTTCTCTTTTGGTTTCAGATGCCAGCATCCACAGTAGTTTGCTTTTATATAGTGGGAAACACTCCATTTTTTGCATCAGAGCCAACACTCTGCCATTTTTTTTGTTAAGATTTCACCCAATATACGTACATCAAGTTCAAACTAAATTAAAATGTGGCTGCTCTACTGGACTCCCTGGCTCCAACTGTGAGTCCCTTATAGAGCCATGGTACGCACCCTCCTGCCAATTGACTTGGCTTTCCACTGGGACGATTCATAGGGTGCTCGCTGATCATGTGGCCATCGGGAAATGATACCTCCCTTCCCTTAAAGGGCCATGATACTAAGCTATCAACTTTACATGCACTTCCTCAAGTCCTTGTATCAGAGTGTGGGCAGCAGCACATCTGAGCAGCCCATTGTGTGGGCTGCTCAGATGTGCTGCTGCCTCCTTCAACATCTCTTCATCATTTTGATGGCTGAATGATGATCTGGATCACGAGAGTGAGGGAGGAGAGTGAGGACCTGCCTGAGATACAAAATGAGTTGTTTATAACTCTGATGCATGTATTGTTTTAACCATGTTCGCACTGCCCATATAATGTAATCCTATCATGGCACTTCCTCTCATGCCAATTCCCACTGGGTTCAGTGACATGACATGACCTCCACCATTACCAGGGTGATTTCAATACTCTTTTATCAGCTGCTAACAGTGATTCACCATCATCAGCAGACAGGCAATCTCCATGATCATTTATTCCTCAGAACGTATGTGTTTCAGGAAGACTGACCCAACCCCATCCAGGCCATCTCTGTGGAGTTCTTCACCCTTTTGGTCTGCAATGACAACACAGATTTTATGTCAGCCTGATATATAGTGCATGGAAGTCTATTGCTCTTCACTGTGTACATCACACTGCTTTGTGTTCTACTCATACCAATATAACTGTATATCTAAAAGCTTCAGATCAGCCTGATCCTGAGCCTGGCTAAGATAGTCATCAACAGGTCCAGGCAGTGGACAGTCGAAGGGGTCTCCAGCCTGACCATCTATCCCTCTTCCACAGCTATGTTCCCAGCCAGGTGTCCCTGGAGATGGAGTATGGTGTGCCCATTGCTATGCTTGAGACCTTCTCCCACTGGTGGGCAGCGCTGGGGCTGGGATGCCTCAACAGTCCCAGGATACCATTTTAATTAATTTGTTAAATTTCTTTTGACAGTTTTATTTTTGTTACACTGCTGCATTGGGGAATTTTTGATTTTTATTGATTTTTGGTCTCACTGAAGAAGCATTTGAGCCTCAGTGCTGAAGCAGAGGTGTATGTGTGTCATGTCACACACCTCAGCTGCGTTTCCTTTGGACTTGTGTGTGGATAAGGAAGCCACTCAACTTGCCAGATACAGCAGGTCCTTTTCCAGCACTCAATCCATAAGCACTGATGGTTTGTTGCTGCACTCATTGTAGCTGTATCTTGAATCCAAGCCCTTAATTAATGTTGATGGATTAAGCCAACCAGCAGGGTAAAGGACTGTTCTCCTCTTCTGGACCCCTTCCACCAAAACTCGAAGGTGCTCATCAGAAAAGCATGGGACAAATTGACTCATCCCTTCCCCCGTGTCTCCTCTGTGTGATATTCTATGAATAAAAGTGTTTAGTGAAAAGGATCGTGAGCCATTCAGATTACAATGCTCTCACTTATTTCTGTATGCCTAAATGTATTAACCATTTTCACCTAATCAGTGATTGCTGCTCATGTTTTGTGGAGCAAATGGCTCTGTACAAATGCTCAGTGCAAAGTTTGCTGTGGCTGTATCTCCAAGGTAACATGCAGTGCATTGTGACCACTGACAACCTGACTGGTTTCCTCTCTGAATCAAATTGTTATGCTGTGACAATGTGCAGATGTGGGGGACCTGGTCAAGGCTTAACAGTGTGGGCACATCATGATAGATGGGTGGCAGGAGGAAAATTGGATGATATAATAAACATGGTACTGTCCCTTATTCATCCACACACCAAGACTTGGCAGCTAAATATATGATTGCATATCATCTGTAACAGGTATTGGAGAATACAGTGTCATCCCCATGTCTGTATCCTGAGCATCCATTCCATACTTTCAGTGGTACAGTACAGTACACTTTGAATAGGCAGTAACAATGACAATTACCCATAGGAAAAGCCTACGGTGGACCATCTATTCCAGGGTCAGCTAACAGTTGGACAACATTTACAGCTTGGACAGTCACCTGACAAGGCAATTACATCTCTTCCGTGACACAGGGACTTCACCATTAATGAACAATCTCACAAATGGACCTTTCTGAAGACCCAATTTTTATCTGCACCCGCGTTGCCCAACCTTGCATCAGGCCCACTCAACCCCTCATTACTTCCAGGGTCACGTGACCCAACTCCTGATTTAGCCTCATCCCTGATCTGCAAATTGGAAGTTGGGGCAGCCATTCTTAAGGGTTGGGTTAACAGAGCCTGGAATTCTCCCTTTCCTGTGCACTCAAATGGAGAGCAGAAATCTGAGCCACGGTCGATAGAGAGAAACTTTAGTCAAGTAGTGGGGGAATCTAGGATAAGGGGACAGGACCAGAAAAATCAGAGGAAGATCGTTATGAGCAAAGTTTAGAAGGGCTCCTTAACACAAAGATCCACCCTTCCACAAAAACCGGTAGATGCTAGCTAAATTAAATCTAAGATTGATAAAAATCTTCTAGCCAAGGTTATTAAGGGATAAGAAGCCAAGGTTAGTGGATTAAGTTAGGGTACAGAGCAACCATGACCTCACTGAGTGGTGGAACAGTTTTGAGGTGCTGAATTAACCTGCTCCTCTTCGATTAAATTCCTTGGCTCACAATGATTAACGAATTGGCATGATTTGCTATTTTAAGAGGCTTTAACTGTTTATTTTAGACAGTTAAATAAGGAAGAATTTTGTATGCATATGCTTAATGTTCATCCATTTATATCTCAAATAATACTGTCAAGGTCCAAATTCCTGAAATTTTCATAAACCGCTTAAGCAGCGCAATTAAATTTCTATTTTATATGATTTTTCTTCTTTTAAATGTAAGACTACCTTAAAAGTGGGGAGTGGGGGTGGGGAAAAGCTATCTTTTTAAAGAAAATAAAAGCCATAGAGGTCCTCATTAAGACATGTAGCACATTAGCTTTTGAAAGCAAGTTGTTTCCATGGGAACAGGTGCTGGGAATTTGATACAGTTTTGTGCATGAGTTAATAAGGTTGATCCTGCGATCTGCAGTGACTACAACACTGCAGTGTAGGAGTTTCTCTCCTCAGGCGCTAAAAGCAAACACCATGACTGAAATATACATGGCGTTGACGATCAGCTTTTGGCCACATCTATTCCTTGCTGATACCTCTGCAGATACCTCTGTTTTTCAGTTGCAGAAAGCACCCATTAAAAGACCAGAAATGTACACAAAATAAGGCAAAAAAACAAGTAGCCAAAATAACACATTAAACAAACACACACACACACACACACACACACACACACACACACACACACACACACACACACACACACACACACACACACACACACACACACACACACAGCAGTCCTGATATTTGGCATTGTTACAATGAACCCAGCAAGGTGCAACAGCCTGCCAGTGAAGAGGATGACAAAGTTTGGCTGCTGAATGCGTCACAGCGGTCCTCAGTCTTGGGTCTATGGGCAACTATAGATCAATAGCAAACTGTCATCAGAACCTGAGCCTCTTGAGACACTGGTGCTCACACATGTCAGGATAGCTTGTCCTCTTCCTTTAGGGATCTCGCCATCTTCCAAGTGAATTTCAATCACTGTCTCCTCTGCCATCTGGAGAGGAACAGTGTAGCTGCATCAGTTGCTTCCATGCCGCTCTAAAAGCTGGCAACAAATAAATGCAATTGAGGGTGGATCAGGTGTTTGTCGGGTAAATGCCTTCCAGGCATCTGGCAGTCACTCATCACTCACTGATAACACTTCCTGATAGATGGAATGCTTTGCAAAGTAGTATCTCAGCTGACACTGAGTCATAAACTTAGATTTTCACTCCCAAGGTGTATGCATTGGGTTGGGAAAATTTCCAGCATGTCATACTTGCCCCAAAAAATGTGCCTCAAATGGCAGTATCTTCATTCCAGGGGAAGTGGGTGTCTGCTGTAGTTGAGCCTTCAGCTCCTAATGGAGACCAGATGCAACCACAGGGACTGCTGAGTGCTGAGGTGGATGGTTTAAAAGACCTGCCTCAGATCCCTAGAACTTTGCCACAGCTGTGATGCAAAATATTTTGCCCTTCAAACCCCCTCAAACTCTCCATACCAACTCCCTATGCCCAATTCATGCCAACCCATGCCCCCCACTCACCACCCTTAGACCCTTCAAGCCAATTTACCTAGTATCCACCATGGGCAGACATCAAGAGCCATGTTGAGATTAAATTAAATAAAGTTCTAAGTGTCCATTACAGATCTCACTATAAAAAAACTCATTCATAAAAACTTGTTCAATACATTTAAATACATTCAATACATTTAAACCTCCCCCAAGTACCTAATCCACATTTGTATGTGTATTCATAATGCTAACACTGACAGTTAATTATTTAATTACTTCTAGAAACTGTTAACTAAACTGTGAACTTGCCACTGTGGTAGTAATTGGTTGTGGAAGCAGTCATGTAGCAATAATGGTGTAATTATAGCACTTATATTAACAAACATCTATTGAAACTACAAGCACAGATTTGTTTTAACTCACAAACACAGGTAACCTGTTTCCCCTCCAAAATGTAAAGGACTGGTCATTTAAATAACTTGACAGCTCAGTAGTTTCACAACCCCTTCCTACTGTTCATGAGCATTTATATTTACTGTAAAAACTGTAATCAACATATTGCAGGACAAGGCCTTCACTCCAGTGAAAATGGAGTCTGCTTGAACTCAGTATGCTCCCAACTAGCTCCAGTAAAAGATGGAAGAGGCAGGAGCACGATGGGCTACAGGCATTTTTTGCAATTTTTATAGCAACCCTGCCTGCAAGCTGAAGTTAATTTATTAGTCACAAGTAAGGTTTACATTAACACTGCAATGAAGTTACTGTGAAATTCCCCTAGTCGCCACAGTGCAGCGCCAGTTCGGGTCAATGCACCTAACCAGCACATCTTTCAGACTGTGGGAGGAAACTGGAGCACCCAGAGGAAACCTACACAGGCACAGGTAAAACATGCAAACTCCACACACTCAGTGACCCAAACTGGGAATCAAACCCGAGTCCCTGATACTGTAAAGCAGCAGTGCTAACCACTGTGCTACTGTGTCGCCCAACTCCACTAGCCTGGAAAATTTCTTCCTGTGTCATATACTGTTGTATGTTGCAGCTGCAGTTCTAATGGCTTCAACCATTACTTGGATTTGAATTTCTGAGAAGATGTTTTTTCCTAATTTTTTTTTGTGTGATAAAGTACGTTGAGTTGTGCTGGAGTATCTTGATTTGTGTTGACGTTTATTGATGTTCAGTGAAGTACATTGGCATGTATTTCTGTATAAACAGAAATGTTAATGTAATAGTGTATGCAGATTTATGATGAAGTATACTAATGTATTTACCCTGATGTCTACAAACTAGCTTAACTTGTTTTCTTCTTCTTTCCTGCTGCCTTGTATTTTTCCCTTTGCAGCCCAATGATACTGATGTAAGTAAACAGTTTTGATAAAACAAGTACTAATAAGGAGGAACAGACCTACAGACAGAGACAGCAATTGCTGCACATCAATCTGTGTTGTTTGTTAACACCAAGGCAGTTAGTATAACAGACGCCATCCTGAGTTGGAATTAAATTGCCTTCCCTTCATTGTCGCTGGATCAAAATCCCGTAACTCCCTTCCTAATAGCACTATGGTTGTAGCTACATCACATGAATTATAGCAACTCAAAAATGTGGCCCATCATCACATTTTCGAGCGTAATTAGGGATGGACAACAGATGCTGACCTTCCAGCGATGCTCACATCCCATGAAAGAATTTTAAAAAGCAAGAGAAAGTTGCATCTGCTACCAAGGAGAGGACATAGGTCTACTAATATATTACTGACAACTTAAAAAGTACATATTAAATCAAATTTGTCTTGACTTTGCGGAATTACATCTGTCACTGTCCAATCACCAAGTAGCTTTACAACAGATTGTTTTGCCATCTTAATTGTAGGAAGGAATTTGAGACCAGGAAAAAAATTAACCAACTCTCAATTAAAATAAAAAATGAGTTAAACAAAGCTTTTTTTGTTTTAGTTATATTTATTTAATTTTGCTAGTTTGTATTTTTAAAAAAACAAAGCAATACCAATACTGTATATCTTAGTATTTCCTTTTCAAGTTACATTTCACCACAACTTCATAAATTTATATTTTTCAATTAATTTACTTTTTAACCAAAGATATACAATGCTGAACTCTTAAGGGTTGAATTTAACCCACAAATATTGTTGGGTTGGAATTGTATCAAATGGGAAAAAAACAAAAAAATTGCAGTTTTGACAGAGACAAGATGAGGGCAAGTGACCGACCCACTCACCAAAAGTGGTTGATCATTTAAAAATTATAATGAGGCTATGTGCTGTCATTTGGACAGTCGTTCTATTTTTAAACATTGCTGGCTTGGTTTCCCTGGGAAACTGAACTGCATTTATGGGCCAGGAGAAGAAGGAATGCTTCCTCCAGGACCAACAAACTTACTACTAAACCCCCACTCCCACCAGTGATTTTTCTGCTCTCCCCCAACCATCAGCAGGCCTTCCTCGTGGCCCCAAATCCCAAACATGAGCAGTATCCCTGGAGCAGCATCTCACCCTTCATCTCCAATTAGGGAACCTCAAATCTCAATGGGTCCTGCCCTCATGGTCAGGACCCAAACCCCCAGACCACTGTCCAATACTCACACGTGATCAGACCCTGGACCACATTTGATTCCTCCCCACAGTCGTTGACCTCCCTTAGCATCATGAGATCTCTCCCTCACATTGGGCATTTCCCCTCCCCAAGCACCATTGGGATTCTCCTCCCTAAAATCATGAGCCTATTCCCAACAATCTTCAGACCTCAGCCCCCTTATTCAGAACAAGCTGAATCATGGCGGGACCCTCCCCTCAATATATATAAACGACTTGGAAGAGGGCGTACGTGGTGTGATCAGCAAGTTTGCAGATAAAGAACAAAGAACAACCCAGCACGGGAAACAAGGCCTTCAGCCCAACGAGCCCGCGCTGCCATTTCAACAAAGCATTTTCCTACACCTACCCTGCCCCGTGTGTATGTGTATGGTACCCCTAATGTAGCCAAGATGGCATGATTGGCAGATACTGAGGAAGATTATCAGGTGACACAGCAGGATATAGATAGGTTGGTATATTGGGCAGATAGATAGCAGATGGAATTTAATCCTGACAAATGCGAGGTGATGCATTTTGGAAGGAATAATGCAGGGAGGAGTTACATGATAAAAGGTAGACCGATTAAGAGTATAGAAATACAGAGGGACCTGGGAGTGCAGGTGCACAAGTCTCTGAAGGTGTCAACACAGATAGAGAAGGTTGTGAAGAAAGCTTACGGAATGCTAGCCTTTATAGGAAGGGGTATAGAGTATAAGAGCTGTCGTCTAATGCTTCAGTTGTACACAACATTGCTTAGACCGCATTTGGAGTACTGCGTCCAGTTCTGGTCACCTTACTACCGGAAGGACGTGGAGACCCTGGAGAGAGTGCAGAGGAGGTTTACCAGGATGCTGCCTGGTATGGAAGGACTGAGTTACGAGGAAAGATTGGAAAAACTGGTGCTCTTCTCCTTAGAAAGACCGAGATTAAGGGGGGATCTGATAGAGGTGTATAAAATAATGAAGGGAATAGATAGAGTCAACAGTGGCAGGCTTTTCCCTAGATTGGGGACAACTATTACGAGAGGTCACGATCTAAAGCTGAGGGGGGAGAGGTATAATTTGGATACTAGAGGAAGATTTTTCACGCAGAGGGTCGTGGGGTATGGAATGCGCTACCAAGTGAGGTGGTGGAGGCAGGCACGTTGGACTTGTTTAAGGTTTACTTAGATAGACACGAGTGAAACAGGGATGGAGGGTTATAGAAGACGGTATTAAAAAGGGTCAGAGCCTCGGGACGACACTGGAAATGTAATATTACATGTGAATGTTTTGTCTCTTTTAATCCACAGGTGTCGGTCCACCTTGTTGTCAAACGAGGGGCATGCACACGGTGGGTCATGCGTGGGCTGCTCTTGGAGGTTTCGAGAGTGGCCTAGTACTTCATTTCGTTGTGTGTGCTTAATCCTGGACCAGCAGACGGGCACCACAACAGCTCAGTGACTATCACTGCTAGCTGTGCAGATACATGGATTTGGGCCTGTGTCTGTGGGAGTTTGCACGTTCTCCCTGTGGTTGCGTGGGTTTCCTCCGGGTGCTCCAGTTTCCTCCCACATCCCAAAGATGTGCTCTTAGGCTGATTGGTGTACCAAATTGACCCTACACTATTCTCCCCTGAATCTGGCTACATTAGGGATACCATTCACATATACACAGGGCAGGGTAGGTGTAGGAAAATGCTTTGTTGAAATGGCGGCGCGGGCTCGTTGGGCCGAAGGGCCTGTTCCCCGTGCTGGGTTGTTCTTTGTATCTTTGATTGGGACTCCTCAGGTTATGATGGGACCATCTCCAGCTATACCCACCATAGGAATCACAAACCATGTCAGACAAACCCACCAACAATTGGAACCTCTGAACCACCATGATCAGGGATGTCTGGACCACTTGCAGAGCCCCACTTCATGATTGTGACCCCTTGGATAATGATGGGACCACCCACAATCAGGACTCCTGCAGCAGGATCTTTTGGCCACTTTTATCCCAAGATTGGAAAATCCTGCATGAGGTCAATGAACCTTTACATGGTCCATGTCCTGCTCACTATAATTCCTGTGGTAGGTGAGATGGGAAAATTCTGCAACTGATCTCCATCTAACTGTCCACTAGATCAAGATCCCTCAAACCATAATGGGACCCTCCACTGTATAATCATATTCTTTCCCAGCACACATTTTCCTACATTTTCTCTTTTGCTCTCTCTAAGTTTTAGAAAGCAAACTACCCACCCAAAAGACCTCCATCCTTCCACCAGGTTTCCTGAATGTGGGAACCTCACAGAAAACAATTTAAGGCAATGCTGCTTTTAAATTTGATGGTAGTCATGATGTAGAGATGCTGACGTTGGACTGGGGTAAACACAGTAAGAAGTCTCACAACACCAGGTTATAGTCCAACAGGTTTATTTGATAGTAATCCCACAAGCTTTTGGAAACGGTGTTCCTTTGTCAGGTGTGTGGAAGGTTCCACATACCTTCCACACATGATAAACCTGTTGGACTATAACCTGGTGTTGTGAGACTTCTTACTGCTTTTAAATTCTGCAGGACATTGAGGAAATGCTTCCCAGTTTCCCATCCTCGCATCAAATCTCTCTGCTTTAAACTCACCTCTAGGCTAAAATCCAGACTTAAAAATATAATGGAGGTTGCTAATTCTAAAATGACAATCCTGAAAATGCAATGGAGAAAATGGGAAGGAGAAACACAATTTATTCAACTGCTGCTATAGATGGTTACATTGATGTCATGAACAAGTTGGCCGATCAAGAATTTTAATATAATTTATACCATGTACTCAGGGGAGATGGTGGTGTAGTGGTAATGCCATTTGGCTAGTAATCCAGAGGCCCAGGCCAATGATTGTGGGACATGGGTTCACAATGCACCACAGCAGGCGATTGAATTTGAAGTCAATTAATACATCTAAATGATAAAGCTAGTCCCATTAATGATGACCATGATAACTATAATCTGTTGTTCTAAAAAACCCACCTGCTTCACTCACCTCCTTTAGTGAAGAAAATCTTTCAACCTTACCTGGTCTGGCCTTTATGTGACTCCAGACTCAAAACAATGGGGTTGAATCTTAAAGTGCTCTCTGAAATGGTCCTGGAAGCCATTCAGTTCCAAGACAATTTAGGGATGGGCAACATATGTTGTTCTTGTCAGCAACAGCCATATCCCGTGAAAGAAAAAAGAAATAAAATACTCTTCTACAAAGGGATGCTAAACATGTTTCATGACAAGAGTGCTTTTCTTAAACAGGAAATAGATCTTAGGCTTCTGTCTATCTTAGATTTTCATTTCTGTTCCTTTTCCAGTGCAGCAATATAGAAGGGAAATGTCCCATCAGCTGTGAGGATGATGTAAGTACCCAATAATTCATCTGCTGAATTGAAAAAAATGTTTGATGAATTATAGAGAAATCACTAAAAACATTTCAAATCAATTAAAGTTTTTAATCTATCATGCAGGCTTTGAATTGTTACTTAATGGATAACAATGGATTCATTCTTATCTCCAAGAAGGAGGAAGAGGTAAGTGTTCTGTCGGAAGGAGAAGATGTATGAATTGAACTTGATGAGTAGGTGGTATCATTATAGAGGCGGATGCATGAACAATGAAAAAAGAAAATTGCAGCACATGAACAGGCCCTTCGGCCCTCCAAGCCTGCACCAACCATGCTGCCTGACTGAACTAAAACTCCCTAGGAGGGACATGTTGAAAATGGCTGAGGTGGTAGTCTGTATGGAGGGATTAATGGGAAGGTTTTGCTACTGAGACAACCATGCCTTCAGTCAATTATTTCAGGAATTTAAACTTTGAGAGTTCAACAGTGTGCTCATTGTAACATGGGATTAATGTTTTCAATAGCAGTCATTCCACAAATGCATGCAAGTATGAAGCAGATCATTTTTATCCTACATTTTACAAAACTGTGGTTAGGTGTCATTTAGAGTAAAATATAGCATTCTAGGCACACAATATAGGAAAGATGTCAAGGACTCGAAGAGGATAGAGAAGAGGTTTACCTGAATAAGATCAGTGATTTGTGAATATTTAAATGATGGGAATTAACAAACATTGAGTCTAAGATTTTCTAATGCTTCAGTGTATAAGGTTACACCAGCAGTGCAGGGCGTCAGAAACATTATACCAGTTGTGTCAGGAATACAATGTTGTTACTGTCAGATTTTCGTTACTGACACGATAAGCTTGAGTTGGGAAATGCCTTGGCTCAGCTGGGTCTAAAGAGCCCCAAATCACACAAATTTCACTCTGAGGAGGAGGATAGGGAATGGAATCAGGTCTGCAAATCCCAGAAGTAGATCCCAGGCAGGCAAGTGCTGAAACAGGCATGTTAGAAGGGCCACCTAAGCTCTCTGGATCTTGAGTCTCAATATTATGAAAGCAATTAGGCTCTCTAGCCAACATTTCTCATCCCCTTCATATCTCCTGATCCACTCACCAAGGCCCCTCTATGCCAATTCAATGCCAACACATGACCCTAATCCACTCCCAATAGCCCCTCACATCCTCCATGCAAACTCTTGCCCATTCACTCAGTATGCAATACATACATAACCAATGAATGATATATAACAATGGCAAGAGTAGAGGAAAAAACACCCATTCAGAAAAGCTCTTTGGAAAATAAGTACTGCTCCAACATCCACACAAAAATGTTAATCAGATAGGCCAAATAAACATTGAGACAGTTGCAAAGGACTTCACAGAATGAACTTATTATATGTTCTTAAAGATGTCAATCAAGCAAAGTCAGCAATTCACTTCACCATAGAATCATAGAATAGAATCATAGAACCCTACAGAAAGAGGCCCTTCAGCCCATCGAGTCTGCACCGACCACAATCCTACCCAGGCTCTACCCCTACATCCCTACATATTTTACCCACTAATCCTCTAACCTAAGCATCTCACTAAGGGGCAATTTTTTAGCATGGCCAATCAGCCTAAGGGGCAATTTTAGCATGGCCAATCAGCCTAACCTGCACATCTTTGGATTGTGGAAGGAAACCGGAGCACCCAGAGGAAACCCATGCAGACGCGAGGAGAATGTGCAAACTCCACACAGACAGTGACCCAAGCTAGGATTCGAATCCAGGTCCCTGGAGCTGTGAAGCAGAAGTGCTAACCACTGTGCTACCATGCCGCCCCAAAACAGAATACCCGCTGAGCTCATGCTTTGATTTGTTTGGGCTATCAGCCAAGAATACCAAGCATAGGTGGAAACCCAGATCTGTTAAAAGTCGATACCAACAGTGGGGATAAGAATCCAAGAATCTGATCAAGTCTACCATTATAAATGGCTCCAGAGCCATTTCAACTCTGCAAAATTCTAGCCCTTAGTCTCAGTTTTAAAGAGAAAATTCTGTTTGTTTTCATTGTTGAGAATGATTAATATAATGCCCTCCTGCTATCCAATCAAGGCAAATGCTGCTATCATGCTTTCATGGGCTGCTACATCTATCATGCTGCTCTTAAACAACCCTTTATCCTCTTTCAACCTGAAATTCAGTAGGGTCAACCTTCCACTCAACCAATGCAGTCTGGCCAGGTTCATTATTCCCTAAACAGACAATTAATTCTATTGTTTGCAATGGGGTACAATCAGGATTGAATTTTGGTAATAAACAGTTAATTAAATATCCCCAACATTCCTTGCATCTTTGACAATCGCAGTATTTATCTCAATGTTTCCATCAAAGTTTAAATAAAGAGTAAAGTTCATAACTGCATAGATCAGACATTGTTTGCGAAAGGAGTAATGAAAGCCAGATGGCCTTGTTTTTCAATGCTCTTTTATAGTTTTTCATTGCGATGTATAGATGATGCTCTTGATTACATCTGATTCATGTTAAACTTAAACAGGAAATTTTTAGCACAAAAGGGAAGATGCTCTTTTTATTATTGTGCTTAGTTTTATAACAACAAAATTCACGTTGAAAACAGGGTCAGATTGAAACTAGAATATTTCCTCCAACTATACCCTGGGTATGATAAAGTATTTCTCCTATTTCCCATCTATATGCTGCCCCTTGCCGACATCACCCAAAAATGAAACACAATTTTCTTATGTATGCTGTTGACACCATCATCTCTCTCAACCTCTCTACTGTTTTTATATTATCAAATTATCTGTCCAATATCTAGTACTGGATGAGCAGAAATTTTCTTCAATTGTACATTTGGAAGGCTTAAGCCACTGTCTTACTTCACTGCCGTAAATTACACTCTTTCCTCATCAATCCCCTCTCCCTGGCAACTGCTGATACTGAGAAACATGACAGTTTGTAACTTCTGTGTCATATTTAACCCCAAGATGAGGTTTCAACCATACATCTACGTTGACACTAAGGACCTGATTTTACCATTTTAATTCTAAGTGCTGGGTGGACTTGAATCAGGGAGTGTTTCAGCTGACTTTTAGACTTGTTTTCTGGTACCCCCATACGCATTCTGCCTGAAAAAAATCAGCAATTCTGAATTGCGCTGCAGAAGTTTGTGGATGGGACTTATTGCACTTGAAACATTGCAGCTCCAATCGGAGCCTTCAACTGTGCATGCACAGGGAAAATTATTGAAAAACGCTCCCCTGCCACATCACTCCTGGCTGTATAATGCCTTCCCCTTGGCCCCCACAGAAACTGTCCCACCCCTGAAACGTTACTGACACCCTCACCCACCCATTCCACACTACCCAGACTGATCATGGGCCCTTGGCCCTCTTCCCCCCCAACAATCGCACACAGAGTGACAGTGGACCCCCCCTGCCCCTGCCTCCCCCCACCAGAGAGCCATCTGACTCACCTCCATCCCCCCACCAGAGAGTGATCTGACCGCCTCCCTCCACCCCACCACCTCCTCAGAAGATGGAGCACCCGAATCGGACCTTTACAGACCATGTCTGTTTTGCATCACATCTTGTCAGGTAAATACGGTGATAAAGGGGGAAGTGCCAGTAAGTTTGGCGTGCAGCCCATTAAGTCAATTTAAATGAGCACAAATGCATTTAAATTGATGTTGTGCCCGTTTCGGACACGGTGACGACGGTGGCCATTTTAGACCCTTGGTAAAGGGGGAACAGGCGCGGAGGTGGTCCGGATCATGCTACTCACCTCACGCCCAACTTTACCAAGTTTTCACACCTGAAAATGAGCACAATTTGATGGTAAAATCAGGCCCTAAGAGTGCCCTTTCCATCTTCAGAACACCAGCCATCTTGGCTCCTGCCTCAGCTCTTCTGCTGTTGAAACCCTTTCTTTAAGCCTTTATTACCATCAGACTTGAATATTCTAATGCACTTATAGTCAGTTTAACCCTCCCAAACTTGAGGTCACCCAAAACGTCTGCTGCCCGTGTCCCAACTCATACCAAATTCCATTCGTCCGTCACCTCCCAGTCAAACAGTCTTAACCCATGCTTACGAACTATCACATTGACTGTTCCCCTCTCTATCTCTAACTATCTCGTCCAGCATTACAACCCTCCTGATATCTGCGTTCCACTAATTCTGACCTTGTGAACATCCCGTAAGCTCTGGAATTCCTACCCTAAACCTCACTACTTCTGTTTTCCTTAAAATTCGTCTCTTTGACCAAGCTTGTGATCATCTTCCCTAACATATCCTTTAGCGGCTCGGTTTTGAAATGCCACTGTGTAATACCTTGGGGTATTTCATTATGTCAAAGGCACTATATAAATACAAGTTGTTATCGCTGTATGATGCAATCTCGTAAATTATATTATTGGACAGTACTTTTTTTTTATCCTAGTACATGGCTTAAACTTTCTTTGCCTTGACAGAAAGATCAAGAATTCATTATTTCACTGGACTCAGCTATCTTTTACCTTTGTACAGAGACATCACTACATTCCATTTATTGCAGTATTATATTATTCCTGAGGCAAAAACAAATTGCTGCCACTAATGATGGTTGTTATCCAGACCAAAATCACAGGGACCAGTGCATGTTTACCATTGCTGGCTTGTCCAAACCTTCAATCAGGAAAACCTGTGACCAGGACTGTATATCACAAATACTAATTAACATGAATCACACACATGTATACATTCTCTGCAAGGCTCCAAGTCTGTTCCACACAGAACGAATAAAATCCAGACATTTGGTCATTCTGCAAGCAATTTATAACGTAAGTTTCTCACTCACTGCATACATTTTATGAATAATTCTGCTAAATTTTACAAACATCCCAGCTTTAGTGACTTCTAGAGTCTTGCGCAAGAAGAATAGTTTGTTTAAAAAGCACATACAACTGTTGTCTTCTTTATTAATTTCTTAGCATTACTGTGTCAGTGACTGTTCTGCAGTTATGCTTTTGAAAGTGAAACCATGCCTGTGTGCTCATGTGTAAGGAAAGTAACTGAAGAATGCTCTAAGCAAGGATAATTATCCTTCCACAGATTTTCCTCTGGGTCAGCAATATTTCTGGGGATTGAATAGAAATTAGCTGTCACCATGGTTACACATCATCTCCATATATCATAAAGCATGTAAATTAGGATCACTGTTTCCCTGAATGTTCACGCTTTTAGTCACACTAATTTACAGTAACAAAATGGGGAATATCTAATTGATGGTTGCCATGGTAATGCAGCTAAGTGTGATAAACTGAAATTGTGCAGAATTAGAAATTTCCTTAGGCAAAATGTTCACTTGTGGCAGATAATTATTATAAAAAGCCATGCAGCAATATATAATCTAATTTCCATCCATATTTTTGACAAGAGAGCTTGTCATTCTTGATTGCATTCTTTCTTCCAGAAAATGTTTCCGATAAATATTCCTATAATTAGTAAATAATCCATTAACCTCAACCAAATTTCTTACATAAAATATCAGAACTGATCTTTATTTAACTTAACCATGTTGCAGATTGCAAAGATTAATGGTGAGATATTATAATAGTGCTGTTGTCAATCGAATACAATTACACTCCCTGCTTTTTGGAGGCCTCCGTTCTTTGTAGTTATTTTGTTAAATAAACCACTCCAATAAATCCATGGTGGCTTGTTCAGCATTGTTTCTTGTCATGGTGTTGTTTACATCTTGTCACTTTTCATTTATTAAAGCATCACGTTATGTGGGCTGTGGTGTCCAAGTAGCTGTCTGGCTATCTCTTCTTTATGTTATGAAGAAACATCAATTTAAGGCCACATTATAATTGTTTTTAAACAGAAGTAAAAACCTGAATCACTTCACATGATACTCAGAACTGAAACATATTAATTTTTCTTTTCTTTTTAAACTGCTTTCTGTATTCCTATATTATCTTGACTTTAAACGAATCAAAAGCAAAGTAGTAATTTTCAGTTTAGAGGTGGAACATTACCCTCCCCTTTTGTTTGTCAAATGTGTCATGAATCTGTTTTTATTGACTTTTGCACTTTTTAAAGTTAGGGCGCTGTCAATGGTGGGGAATGGAATGTCTTTTCTACTGAGGGATTGTGTCCCCTATTTTTAAAATAAGTTTTGCTCCTCCCTCTCATTCACATGCCTCCCATTACAGCATCCAGTGGATAAATGGGCGGACAGCACCTCTTCCCAAATCCTGTTCTATCTTGCATATGAGTAAAGCACTGGGAGATGGGCATGAGAGTAGCCTGGAAACAACTTTGACACACATTCTTTTCTGTCTGTCTCTCTCTTTCTCTTGTATTTTACTCTCTTTTTCTTTCTTCCAGTTTTTCTTGCTTGCTCTCTCTCTTCTATTTCTCTCCTGCTTTCCCTCTTGTTTATCCTTTTTGCCGATGGGAGAGACAGGGAGTGACTTGGCAAATTCAATGGCAGCATGGTAGAGACAGGCAGCTGAGTGAACTGGGATATCACATACATCAACTAGCAGTGTCTCTCAAGTACTGGACTACTTTTAAAATGCATTTTCCATCCATTATTAGCTATCAAGTGAATCAACCATGTTAGATGTTTATAGAACCAACAAGTAGCCTCCCAATCGCAGGAGAACATCAGCTAATGGAACAATATGATATTGCTAGTGATCGTTAACACACTCCTCCCCCCCCCCACCCCCGACACCCCATATCCCCCCCCATGCAATTGCCAATTTGTACCATTTGTTGGTCGTTTTGCTCTATAGACTCAGACCTTTTAGAAACTAGGGCTTATTCAGCCCTAAACTCTGATTCATCTGACATCAGAGAGGAGGTTTTTAACCCTTCTGCCCAGGCTAGATTTCAACCTGGTTTTAGATATCTGGAATATTCCCCAGTACATTTGATAACACCCAAACCTGAAGCAATAATTGTTTGAACATATTACAACTATTTGAACAGAACCGTGTTGAATTTTTTACAAAATAACTTCAACGGGGCATCAGAATCATATTAAATTTACTTAAGGGATGTGAAGGAGATATTTAAAACTTTATGCTAAATTAAATGTTACAACTGAATTTTTCCCTTGACCTCTGTTCAAGGCATACGGCGCTAGGAGATAAATTTGAGTTTAATTTTGAATTAATTGGGCCTGGGGTAGCCGATTAGAGAAAATTGAGTAATGATCCATTATTGAAAGTATTGGATACCTTGTAACTAGTGACTGGTTACATGGTGATGTATTGAGACAGACATGCTAGAAGGTCCAGTTTGATTCCCAGTCTACACTGAGTTGGATGATCTGTGGTGACAAAGCAATTGGACATTGCAAATAGTTTTGGCACCCTTAAGTTAGCAAGAGGTAGGCCATGCAAGATTTTCACTCCTGATCACTCTCCAATACTTCTGAAGTTTGCATTTTTATATGTTGGATCAGTATCAGATGTAACAGAACTGATAGCCCACCTCACTATCTTGGGGCCCATATGTGAAGAGTGGCCACTTGATGACATATTTTAAGGCACCACCCCAAAATGTGTTAATATTCAAAAAAGGAATTGAGAGAAGCAGGTAAAATTGGAAAAGAACGTGGAATTACAATTGTTAATTACAGATGGGAAGACCAGGGTTATTAGTTTGAAGGGAACAAACAGTTTTTAATGAGGATAATCGAGTAAGGCCCTGTTAAATAGAGTAGCTAGATCAGGAATTTGAAAATTAAGCAATATCCTCATCCATTTCTTTTCTCTTTCAGACAGGAAGATTTCTGGGAGAAGTGGATGGGTCAGTGATGACACAGCTGCTGAACATGGGGATATTCAATGAGTAAGATATTGTTCACTCAAATTTGGTGCAGTGGTCAAGACATAAATATTGTGTGCCAGCTATGATGTGAGGTCTCAAATTGGCTGGAAGACTGTGTCACTATTCTGAGGATAGAAGGTGTAGTTTTTGGTTTGTTTGTTTTTGATACATTGCTTCAGATATTGTGGTATTCAGTGGCACATAGATTTCTCCATTTGAAAAGCACTCCAAGTAGCAAAAACCCTTGGGCTGAATTTTATGTGGGTGGTTTTCTTTCTCCCCAGTGTAAAAGTTGGGGACAAGTTTTCTACCATTCAGCCAGCTTCATCAGCAGCTACTTAATGGACATCGGACCTTTCATTGGTTTGAGGTGAGATTTTGTAGGTAGGTGAACCCACACCTCCCCTCTTACACTCCAGTCTCTAAGATTTGCCTTGAACCTGTCCACCTGGAGAAAATGATCAATGCTCTCAGCTCATCTTTGTTTATTGTAACATTGATAAACTCTCCACACATCGGTACCTTACTTCCCTTTTAAGTTAAGTCAGCATCATACTCACAAACACTGTCCCTGTAAATTCTGAGCTGCATCCATACTGTTATGCTTGGGTTATGTATAAATACATAAAAAGGAAGAGGCTGGCTAGGGTGAACGTTGGACCCTTAGAGGATGAGAGGGGGGACTTAGTGGTAGGGGATGGGGAAATGGCTGAGGCCCTGAATAACTTTTTTGTTTCGGTCTTCACGGAGGAGGACGTGAGTAATTTGTCGGGTGTTAGCAATGGAAAGATGGCAGGAGTGGAGGGCCTGAATGACATTATTGTTACTAGAGAGGCGGTGCTCGACAGACTGGAGGGGCTGATTGTGGACAAGTTCCCAGGACCGGATGGAATGCATCCAAGAGTTCTGAAGGAAATGGCAGAGGTGATAGTGGATGCCTTGGTGATTATTTTCCAAACGTCACTGGATTCCAGGGAAGTGCTGGAAGATTGGAAAATGGCTAATGTTACGCCATTGTTTAAGAAGGGTGACAGGCAAAAGGCGGGGAATTATATGCCGGTTAGTTTAACATCTGTTGTAGGAAAAATGTTAGAATCCGTGATCAAGGAGAAAATAGCGAGGCATCTTGAGGAGAATTGTTTGGTAGAGCAGACGCAGCACGGTTTCGTTAAGGGGAAGTCATGTTTGACGAATTTATTGGAGTTCTATGAGGATGTGTCTAGGGCGGTGGATAGAGGAGAGCCGGTGGATGTGGTCTTTCTTGATTTTCAGAAGGCATTTGACAAGGTGCCTCACAAGAGGTTATTGCAGAAGGTCAGGGGGCATGGAGTTGGGGGTAGGGTGTTAGCGTGGATAGAGGATTGGCTGTCAAATAGGAGGCAGAGAGTGGGGGTTAATGGGTGCTATTCGGATTGGCGGTTGGTGACTAGTGGAGTGCCCCAGGGGTCGGTGCTGGGGCCTCAGCTATTTACCATTTATATAGATGATCTGGAGGAGAGAACCGAGTGTATGGTGTCGAAATTTGCTGATGACACCAAGATTGGTGGAATGGCAAATTGTGCGGAAGGTATGGAGAGTCTGCAGAAGGATCTAGATAAGCTGCGCGAATGGGCCAGGAACTGGCAAATGGAATTTAATGTTGGCAAATGTGAGGTTGTCCACTTTTGTAGGAATAATGGTAGGAAGGACCATTACTTATGTGGCGAAAAGCTGCAGCATGTGACGGTGCAGAGGGACCTCGGGGTCCTTGTGCATGAGTCACAAAAACCCAGCCTGCAGGTGCAGCAGGTGGTCAGGAAGGCAAATGGGATGCAGGCCTTCATAGCGAGGGGGATTGAATATAAAAGTAAGGAGGTCTTGCTACAGCTGTATAGGGCACTGGTGAGGCCGCAGCTGGAGTACTGTGTGCAGTTTTGGTCGCCGCACTTATGCAAGGATATTTTGGCCTTGGAGGGAGTGCAGAGGAGGTTTACTAGGCTGATGCCGGAGTTGACGGGGTTGAGCTATGAGGAGAGGCTGAATAAACTAGGCTTGTACTCATTAGAGTTTAGAAGAATGAGGGGAGATCTCATTGAGACGTATAAGATGATGAATGGGATGGATAGGATAGAGGTGGAGAGACTCTTCCCGCTCAGAAAGGACAGTAGGACTAGGGGGCACAGCCTCAAGATAAAGGGGGGGCGGTTTAGAACGGAGTTGAGGAAGAATTTCTTCACTCAAAGGGTGGTGAATCTCTGGAATTCTCTGCCTGTTGGAGTGGTGGAGGCTACCTCGCTAAATATTTTTAAGACGCGGGTTGATGGGTTTTTGATAAGAGAGGGGATTAAGGGTTATGGGGAGAGGGCGGGAATGTGGAACTGAGCCACGACAGATCAGCCATGATCTTATTGAATGGCGGGGCAGGCTCGAAGGGCTAGATGGCCTACTCCTGCTCCTATTTCTTATGTTCTTATGTTCTTATAAACTAGGCTTGTACTCGTTAGAGTTTAGAAGAATGAGGGGAGATCTCATTGAGACGTATAAGATGTTGAATGGGATGGATAGGATAGAGGTGGAGAGGCTCTTCCCGCTCAGAAAGGACAGTAGGACTAGAGGGCACAGCCTCAGGATAAAGGGGGGGCGGTTTAGAACGGAGTTGAGGAGGAACTTCTTCGCTCAAAGGGTGGCAAATCTCTGGAATTCTCTGCCTGTTGAAGTGGTGGAGGCTACCTCGCTCAATATTTTTAAGACACGGGTTGATAGGTTTTTGATAGGCAAGGGGATTAAGGGTTATGGGGAGAGGGCGGGAATGTGGAACTGAGCAGTGACAGATCAGCCATGATCTTATTGAATGGCGGGGCAGGCTCGAAGGGCTAGATGGCCTACTCCTGCTCCTATTTCTTATGTTCTTATGTTCAATGTGTAAAATGCAACATAAGAGCCCCAATTGGCTGCGGATGACCAGGCTGCCCAACATCTCCCCCACTGCTGAAAAAATTACAGTGGGAGTGGGATGGGGCTGTAAAATTCCAGTCCTTGTACCTTTTCTGGAATTTTATTCCATTTAGCCCCTCTAAAACCTTCACTGCTCTAGATTTTCAGCTTTAGACTAGCATTAATAGACTCCTGATTCTTTTAAGGGAGCTAAGCAAAGTGGAGAAATAGTTTTCTAACATTTCCATAGAATCAATCACTCAGCAATCAATTACATAGGTGTTCACAATTCTACAAATTAATTTACCCTCATGCTGGACATTAGAGATGAAGCGACATCCCCATCATCCAGGTTGCTATGATCCACATGACAGAAAATATACTAGATGAAACATTTCTGTCATTTTTACAGTTCATCCATCTATCCTCATGCCAATTCCACAATAAAGTTGATGAGAGGGCTAGAAATTGTGTTGTTTTGTCATATGCTTTCTCCAGGTTACAATGATGCCATCTTCACCGACACTTTAACACAAAATTCTACGCAGTCAGTTGTTTCAGTTTTCACCTTTAAAAAATGGGATTTACAATCACTAATCCTCAGCATACTGCTAATCTCACCAAAATCTGTAAAATTGGCTGATTTGACCATTCATTAGTAGGCATCTTGTGTGAAATGGGAATAGTATGTCTGAGAGCCAAGAAATTAGATGGGCAGCCTTTAAAAAGCCAGGAACTGCAGCAGGATGCTGAGTGAACAGTAATGATCTTTCTGCTAGATTGAATTAACTCTTAGGTATTTGTCTCCATCAGTGGCTGGCGTGTGATTTTTGTGGTGCTTTTGAAATATGTGTTCAATTGGAGGAACTAGCAGAATCATCCAAAGGGAGCAGAGCATTGCCAAGGCAGAGAAGAACTATTCAGAGTTCTACAGAGCATAACAGACTCTTCTACTCAAATCATTAAAAGGACAAGAAAGATTGTTAGGTGCAATCCATCCGACACTTCCACCACCCCCACCAGACCTGATCCTCAACCCTCCCCCCACACCAGCTTTAATATCACTACCATGGCAACCTGGTTAATACTGTGAGGCTCCATTCTCCACAAAATTCACCCATCTCTTATTTCCCCAGAAATGTTAACAGCATGTGAGCAGCACTTTTTAAGTTATTTTATTTTTGCTGATTCCTTGCCTTCCTTTGCATTTACGTGTCCTCCATATCCTAAAAGAAGAGAATGTGATTCACTGTGGGAAAGAGACTACCAACAGAAATATTATAATGGCGCATTTAGAGAATATCAAACAGATGGTGCAATAGTCTAACACACGTTTAATCTAGACAGACTTTGCTGCTATCTGCCTCTAATATTACCCTGGCAGGTTTCACTGTGCTCTGCTGTGGGTTTAGTCTGACAGGTTGCACTAAAATCTGTCACTATTCTTACCTAAACAGGCTTCACAATTGGGAATGCAAAGGGAAAATAATGTGGATGCTGGGAATCCAAACTCCCAGGCAACATCTGTGGAGAGAGAAACAGAGTTAACATTTCAAATAGATGACCATTCACCTGAAACCTTAGGTGGAATGCTACCAGCTCTGAAATGTTCCTGGTGTCAGGACATAGAGCCATAGAATCGCTATAAGTGCAGAAAAAGGTCATTCAGCCCATCAAGTCTGCACCAATTCTTCAAAAGATCATCCCACCCAAGCTTTCCCCTCCACCCTAACCCTGCAACTGCACACATTTTACCATGGCCAATTCATCGAACCAACACATCTTTGGACTGTGGGAAAAAAATCAGAGCACCCGGAGGAAACCCATGCTGTCACAGGGACAACGTGCAAACTCCACACAGCCAGTCACTCAAGGCTGGAATTGAACCCAGGCCCCTGGTGCTGTGCGGTAGCAATGCTAACCACAGTGTCATTGTGCTACCAAACACCAGATGCCAACCCCAATTCTGTCAGCTGGGCACATAGTATCATGATCTTCTGGAATGCAGCCTATTAAGAGGCCACCTCCATGTTCATTGTCCAATTAAGGACAGAGTACAAGTTCCTGAGGTGAACCACTCAAACAGTGGGCCCAAAGCTGTGAACTGTCAGCAAATCTACCTTGGAAAGATGGACATTGCTGATGCATGTAGGGGAAGTGAAGGCATCTCAAGATGGAGGCACTCTGTAAATTTAAAAATAAAGAATGGCTACAGCTGTCAGGCAGTCATGTGGAGTGTTGGCTTCCCAAAGTGTTCCTAGCTCTGAGTGAACATGCTGAATCAATGCAGCAGTGGCTATTTGCCTTGCATCAGCAAATAGTCAGTGATGCCACTCTTTTAGGATATGGAGGACATGTAAATGCAAAGGAAGGCAAGGAATCAGCAAAAATAAAATAACTTAAAAAGTGCTGCTCACATGCTGTTAACATTTCTGGGGAAATTAGGAACTAATTGAGGGCAACAGAAATGCTTGTGGCCACAATTTTGACCCTCCAATCCCCACAGCTCCATATTGGTCGTATTGATGGAAGGCATTGATGGCTTCCTGGTCACAGGGGTGCAGCTGGAGGCAAGATCGGGAATAAAACTTGAAGACAGTATGTAATATCAGTTCCCCAAAGTGTTCCTGCCTCTGAGCGAACTTGCCAAAGGTGGATTCAGCGTGGCAGCAGCTACATACCTTGCAGCAGCAAGTGATCTCCAACCCCACCTCTGTAGGACTGGGCAGATTCCACCTATTAATTCTGGCTCTCTCTTCACAAACATTCCCGACCTGCTTAGTATTTCCAGCATTTTCTGTTTTCACTTCATTATCAGTATTCTGTCAGCAGTTCCACCAAGATAATTATCACAGTGGTCTTTTGCAAGTCTCCACCTATAACATTCCAGGTTTCTCTGCAAGCTTCAACAAAGTTAGCAACTATTTTTTGTTTGAACGATATGTTAATAAATAAGCCTGTTCTTACTTCTAATCTTAGGGTGAAACTTTATGATTACCAAGCTATGTGCAAAGAGCCCACTAATCACCACAGTGGATCACAACCCATGCTCAGTGTGAGTATCTATCCCACAATGACGTTGTGAAGCTCAATTTAAAACTCTTCACTGTGCTGCTGTATTCATGAGGTTTGTGTTGCTGTCTCTTATCTGTAGCCAATGAAATTGCAGCATCTGAACATGCAAAATTATCCCTTAGTTACCAAAATCACTTCCAATCCCCCTGCTTCTTCCATCAGAATTAGGGCAGCAATATAAACATCCACTCAGCCAACCATGAACAATTCTGTGTAACAAGCCTATTGGACTGTTTACTCTACGCTGCAAAGCAGATGTCTAATGTTGGTGGAAGAGTGATGGTACAGAATGACATCAAAAACAGGAGCAAAGATGATGGACAGTTCACTGCAGCAGAAATCTATGGTACCACAGGAGAATGAAATAAATGCAGCATCAGGAAATGCAACATTATCCTGCATCATTCAGAAAACTTACAATTCGTACAATCCACCTTGTTCAACCTGTAATGTTCAGATTGTGGTTGCTGTGGACCCCTGAATTGCTTCATAATCCAAAACATTATAAAGGCCAAGACACTTATATCAGATAAACAGTTTAATTCTTGCACTAGGTGATTGCTCTTTCCAAGAACTGACACAGACATGATGGGCCAAATGGCCACTTTCTGGGATATAACTACTTTATGATTATTTTTTCTACAACACAAAAGGAAACCATTTGACCCATCATGTCTGTGTTGGCCCAGTAAAGGAGCAATTCACTTAATGCAACAAATAAACTAATGATCTGCTTTAAGTGTAAAGGTCTTCCGACCATTTTGGATTACGAAGCAATTCAGGAGCCAGCATTATCTACACTCTGGTTGAACGAGGTGGAATGTATGAATTCTAGGTTTGCTGATTGATTCAGAATAATGCTGCATTATCACATAGAAACTTAAAACATTCTAACAGGGCAAGATAGGTTAGATTTAGAAAGAATTGTGGGGGAGTCCAGAACTAGGTGTCATAGTTTGAAGGTAAGGGGCAAATCTTTTAGAACTGAGGTGAGGAGAAATTTCTTCACCTAGAAGTTGCTGAATGTGTGGAATTCACTGTCACAGAGTGTAGTTGAGTCCAAAACATCTGATTTCAAGAACAAATTAGATACAGCTAATGGAGCTAAAGGGATCAAGGAATATGGGAGGAAGGGGGGATCAGGATATTGAATTTGATGGTCAGCCATAATCAAAATGAATGGCGGAGCAGGCTCAAAGGGCCAAATTTTTCTAATTTCTTTGTTTCTGTCTGTGATGGCTGCAATTTCCTATGCTGTATTCAGCTTCCTAAGAACCATAAGCCATCAAGCTCCTGAGCCTGTTACATCAATTAATATCATGGCTGAACTTTTATACCAACTCTATTTTCCAGCCCAAACCTCACATCCTTCGATTGCTTTCCTGACCAAAAAATCGATTAATCTTGATTTTGACTATACTCAATGGCTGAGCATCCACAACCCTCTGAGGCAAAGATTCACAAACCTCAGAAGAAATTTCTCCTTGTTTCAAACTTAAATGACCAAGCTCTTTTGCTGAGACAATACCTTGGGTTCTAGGCTCTCCAGCCAGGAGGAATGATCTCTAAGCCCCCTAAGAATTTTATACAATACAATAAAATCACCTCTCATTCTTCTAAATCCCTGTTCTACTCAATCTCTACTCATAGAACAGCCCTCTCAACCCAGGAATCAATCTAATGAAACTCTGTTTCATCCCTCTCTCAGGCAAGTATATCCTTCCTTCAATGAACAGGTCAAACCTATGCACAGTACTCCAGGTGTAACCTCACTAAAGCCCTATATAAATATAACAACATGTCCTTCCTGTTATCTTGCAATCTCCTGGTGGTGAAGACTAACACACCATTTGCCTTCCTATCTGATGCTCCAAATGCATGTTACCTTTCTGTACTAGAACACCCAATCCCTCTGACCCCAACACTGGTATTCTCTTACCTTTTACAAAATATTCTGCTTTTCCATTCTTCCTACCAAAGTAAATAACCTCACACTCCCCCACATTATACTCCATCTGCCACCTTTGTTCCCCAGCAATAAATCTCTTTGTGACTCTTTACACTGTCCTCACAATTTTCTTACCAAACTTTGTCAGCAAAGCTCAAATTCACAACCCTCTTGAGTGAAGAAATTTCTTCTTGCCTTAGTTCTAAATTTACCCTGAGACTATGACTACTAGTTCTAGGATCTCCAGCCAGGGAATATTTATTGTACTACCAATATATACACTGCAAATGGTTGATGAATTCCTCGTATGCACTTTATTGGGGAGATGTGCCAAGAGCAGTGTGGAGTAAAGGTCAGCACAAATTATTTGCACTCATCACAGATGACTTACAAAGTCCAAGACTGTAGACCATAGCCATCAATTGAAAACTGTTTTCTTGGATTAAATTAAATTTTACAGATCCACTCATTCCTGGCAGGCTTGTTGTGTTTTAAAGGTTTCTAAACGATTTATTCAAATAACATAGTATTCTGGCACTCCCAAGGGAAGAAATGAATCACATGTTGGAGAATTGGGAATTACAATGAGCATATTTTCTCTACTGGGAATGAAGAATTTACACTATTTCATTTTCATTCAGTTTTGAATAGTCCATACATAAAACAATTGAAGGACCCTTTTATTGGTATTGAGACTTTATAATTAACTAATTTCTGTTGGGATAATCTCCTAAATCCGCCCACTGTAGTGTTTTATCCAATGCAATTTTATGGACAGAGGAGTTTTTAGTAGCAGTCTAATTTATTTATTTTTTTTTAGCCTTTCTACATTTTTCTTGCTGCTCTGAAATGGTTCCTGAGCAACTTATTCATGTACGTACACATTTTTTTTAAAACTTGTTGTCTCTGCCTGTTTAAAACCATCAAACTTAACTTGCATAGGTATAAACAAAGCACTCTTTTCATAGAAAACTATTTGCTAAATATTTTTAAAAATTGTTTGCAAACTAATCAGGCACCAGCACAATAGTGTAAACTCCATTGAGGTTTGTTGCCATTGCGATGGCAGGAGAACAGCCAAATATGCCTTGCATCACTTGAAGTTGGCTGGCACTCAGTCTATGGTGAATTGCAGATTGCTTGGTATATTGACAGAGTACAATTGTTTTACGGCCCCTTTGTATTGCAAAACTGTGACTCAGTGCAGCACCAATAGACAAAGAGCTGCTCAGATAAAATCTTAACCTGTATATCTTTATTGCAACTGGCTATGGTAGATTAATATAAACAACAAGTGGAAGGTCACAATACTGACCAGAATTCATGGAGTGGCCAGGAAGAAAATGATGATTTGCACCAGTATTCTGCTTCTGAAGTAGGCTATGAAATTTTTCATTTTCCACTCTTACAGTGACTGAAAAATCATTTTACTTCAGCAACTTAAGATGGAGCTGCCATCAACAGTAGCAAAGTAATTTTATGGGATCATAAAATTTTTTTAATTGCAATGCTCCACTTCTTGAAAAAAAAGTTTGTATTGTTTCAGAAGCACTTGCCTCTAAACCTCAATCAGCCTTGATCCAGGTATGAGGGCAAGAGCTTTTTGCCTGAGAAAAACTGAGAATTGCTGCCATTGGTAGCAAATTGACACCAACCTCCAGTGGCTCTTGTAGAGACCAATAGGTAGACTGCTGTAGATGGAGAAAAATTCAGCAGAACATGGGTGCCACATGTTTCTTCTGGTTTATGCTTGGGTGCATTTAGTCCCTGTTATGACTGAGTATCATATTCATGGGCTTAATGCATGTTTCAAACAAGTACCCTGGACATTTGGACATAATTGTTTTCCAATTTAATGTTTAAGCAGGAACATAAGAACATAAGAAATAGGAACAGGAGTAGGCCATCTAGTCCTTCGAGCCTGCCCCACCATTCAACAAGATCATGGTTGATCTGAAGTGGATCAGTTCCACTTTCCTGCTCTCTCCCCATAACTCTTAATTCCCTTGTCTGTTAAAAACCTATCTACCCATGACTTAAATATATTTAGCGAGGTAGCCTCCACCACTTCAACAGGCAGAGAATTCCAGAGATTCACCACCCTTTGAGTGAAGAAGTTCCTCCTCAACTCCAATCTAAACTGCCCCCTCCTTATCTTGAGGCTGTGCCCTTTAGTCCTGCTGTCCTTTCTAAGCGGGAAGAATCTCTCTACCTCTACCCTATCCATCCCTTTCATTATCCTATATGTCTCTATAAGATCCCCCCTCATCCTTCTAAACTCCAACGAGTACAGACCCAGTCTATTTAGTCTCTCCTCATAGTCCAATCCCCTCATCCGGTATCAGCCTAGTGAACCTCCTCTGCACTCCCTCCAAGGCCAAAATATCCTTGCGCAAGTGCGGTGACCAAAACTGCACACAGTCCTCCAGCTGCGGCCTCACCAGTACCCTGTACAGCTGCAGCAAGACCTCCCTACTTTTATATTCAATGCCCCTCACTATAAAGGCCAGCATCCCATTCGCAGACACAACAGTTTGTGCCTGGAAATTGGTCTTCCATACTAATGTTTCATCCAAAAATCTGCACTACAAAGACCAATTCTTCTCCCAGCAGGTTTTGAAATTGTAGTAGATTACCAGATGAGCTGCTCACTGCTGATATTTTAATGGGAGGACCTGGCCTCTGGTTGCTGTGTGGTTCTTGTGAAACTTTTATTTGATACTGCAGCTATGTCAGTAGCAGGATGTTGGGGTAGTTGTTGCTACTGAAGGTCTCAATCACCTCCTGCCATCCCAAGACAGTGCCTTCAAGATCCATGATAGGGAAAGAATCTCCTTTCTGTGGCTCTACTTAATTATATAATCATCAAAATGTGTAATGTGTAATCCTCCCTCTTTCCAGGCAACATGAATCTCTGCTATCCAATTTATTACTCCTTGGCACTGTCAATTGTAAAACTATCTCCTGGCATAAATTAAGTTCACAGGAACATTCCAGAATATTGTGTTGCAGTTTCCAAAGTGTTCAACTAGGCTGATGCATCCCTCTTGAGATTAGGAAATTTCCAGAAGACACAAAAGTCGCTGTGTGGTTGATAATAAAGAGGATAATTGTGGACTTCAAAAAGATACCAATGGTTTGGTTGAGTGGGTGGAAAACTGGCAATTGGAATTCAATCTAGAAAATTGTGAGGTAATGAGTTTTGGAAGGGCAAACAAAACAAGGGCATACTCAATAAATGGGGGAATATTGAAAAGGTAGAGGAGGTGGAAAACCTTGAAGTGCATGTCCACGGCTCCATGAAGATGGCAGGACAAGTGGATAAGGTGCAAAGAAGGCACATGGAATGTTTTGTTTTACTTCATGAGGTACAGAATACAAAATCAGAGATGAAATGTTGGAACTGTATAAAATATTGGTTAGGCCACAGCTGGAAGTTTGTGCACAGTTCTGATCACCACATTGCAGGAAGGGCCTAATTGCTCTAGAGAGAGTACAAAAGAGATTTACAAGAATATTGCCAGTGTAGAAAATTGCAGATATGAAGAAAGATTAGGTGGACCTGGTAAAATAGAAGAGGCTGAGGTGTGACTTGATTGAGATGTATTGGATTATGAGGGATCCGGATAGTGTGTTCAGGGAATACTTGTTTTCCCTTGCCGGAGGGTCAATTACCAGGAGACGTAGATTTTAGGTGATTGGTAGAATGACTAAAGGGGATATTACAAAAATCTTTTTCACCCAGTGAGTAATAGGTGTCTGGAATTTGTTGCAAAATTTGAAGCAGAAACCCCCACCTCATCTAAAATGTATCTGGATCTGCAGCTGAAGTTCTGTAAACTGCAAAGCTTCAGATTGATGCTGGAAGATAGGATTAGAACAGGCAGCTAGTTTATTTGCAGACACGATGGGCTGAACGGCCTCCATCCATGGGTAATTTTTCTCTGGCTCTATGGTTAATGGTACAATGGGCACGTACATAATAAAAGTCATTGCTAGGATACTAAGCATTGACCTACATGATAGGATGAGTATGGTCACACAGCAGCTAGACATTAAGTGATTGGAACCCTTTATGGTTGTGGTTTATCTTTGAATTTACATGCAGCATCAACAAAATGAGATCTATGAAGTCAATGCCAAGCGGGATTTTGGGGAATGTATTTCCCTCCCTTTATGCTAGTGATCTAGCTTACACAACAGTGGATGACAACTGTAATACATTGGAAATGCTACTAGTTTCAGTCTGGAAGGAGCCCAACACAAAGAAGTTCATGGACATGGTCAACTTTACTGACACTGGCAATCCTGTCCTTACCCTATTCTAAGGCCAAGGCTGTGGTGCTGCCCGCAACAAGTGTTAGAATCATATAATGGAAGATGTATTTACAACATGGCAAAAACTTGGCATAATTTGTACATTTGGGATTTTTTAAGAAGATCTTAAATTCACTTTGGAACTGTCAACAAGCAGGTTTCTTCCAAGAAACCACTTAAGGAAGCACATAAGGAAGAACTAATTGATAATTTTGAACTTCAGTTGGCTGGAAAGATAAAACTGAAAAGGACACTTGCTTGAGAAAAAGATCTTAGGTTGTGAACCTGCTAGTTTTGAACTCAGTCTTGTTGGAGAATGAGCTGAGGAAAGAAAGCTCCCCTAACTGGCTCTCTCTCTCTCTGCTTTACCGAAATTTGTATGTGACTCTCTGCTTGTAGCCAGGGACCCTCATTTGAGTGTAGCTGGTTTACATTTGAGCCTGCAAAGTTGAGACCAGTTGGTGATAACTCTCCGACATCCACCAGAACCATCAGTCCACCTTCACACAAGGAACGCCAGGTCAACATTGCCAAGACTCTGCAAACTTTATCCTTTGTTTTGTAATGCCCATTTGCGAAAGCCCATCTCTGCAGAGTGACTCTATCTGTTTGTCTGCTTGCTAGGGGAATTCTTTAGGAAGAGATAAATGTACTTCCTGCTTACAACTCTGTGTTAATCAATACTTGCAACCTGTTAAATGAAATTTTATTTGTAATAAATAATCATTTTGAGTTTATTGAAAGAAACCTGGTTCAAGACGCTTGGAACCAGGAGAGAAGGTAAAATATTTGCCATTTTGGTGAGTAAATTGGACTTTCAAATTAATGGTATGAGCAGACAGGCTAGATAATACATGCACTTCTCCCATCCAGATCTTAACATAAGTTACTTAGTTCAGTGAGTATCTCTTTAATGAAAAAGAGAGGGTGCCCTCACCATCCGTCTCTAAGGGTGAGGTAAGGGAGTTGCTCCCTGTTGAGGGCCCTTGTCCTTCTCCTTCTCCCTCTGCCAGCAGGCTACCCATAGAATCATTGAATCCCTACAGTGCAGAAAAAGGCCATCTGGCCCATCGAGTCTACACCAACTCTCCCAAATAGCATCCCACCCAGGCCTTCCCTTCTGCCCTATCCCCATAACCATGGCAATTATCATGGCTAATCCCTCTAATCTTCACATCTTTGGACACTCAGGAGAAATTCATCATGGCCGATCTGCAGAACCTGCACAATTTTCACCTGTGGGAGGAAACATAAGCACCCAGAGGAAACCCACACAGTTACCCAAGGCTGGAATCAAACCTAGTTTCCTGGTGCTATGAGACAGTGGTGTTAACTCCTGTGCCAGCATGTTACCCCTCATCTTTTTCTATGTCAACTTTCTCATTCTTCCTGTCATTCTACAGACCTCTTGGAGTCAGAACCAATGCAACTTTAGTTAGCAGTGCAAATCTGCAAACACCCCCACTAACTCAAAAACAACCAGTAGCAATCAATTAGTAATTAACCTGAACTAACCCTTCAGTTGTATTGGTGGAATCTCCTTCCTGTTTCTGAATGCATGTTCAGCTATTCAAGATTAAGAGAGGGTGTTAGCTGGAGCATTCAGGTTGAAAACAGCAATTTTAGGGTCAAATTTTGTTACATGCTGATTGAATTAGCCATTTATCTAATCTGCATTCTTCTATCATGTTCTCCATGTGCCTGTGTTAGTGGCCTACCCAAAATATCTTCCTGTAAGGCTCAAGTAGAAAGGTGTTTGTATTGTACAAACACCATTTTGGACATGACACAACACCCATTGTGGTAAAAAATACAAGGACTCTAATTGTAACTGATAAGTACATTCTTTGACATCAAATACTGGGAAATTATCATTGACCAGCCCAACCACAGCCTTGTGTCATTTCTTATCAAGCTGATAACATATATTGATAATTGCATTGATTTTCATTACAGTGCCATGGAATTTGATTCTTGAGTAATGTTGTAGCATCCTGCTTCTGTTAGCTGTCTGTTGAATTAAAGATGTATGGCATATTTTCAGGGAGAATAATGTCTTTTTAAATGTTGCAGATTTTTGGTTGAATTCAACTTCTGTGGCTTGTGGAATATGGAAAATTTAGTGAATGGTAAGTGAAAGATTTCTTGTCAAACTATGATGAAACATGGGTCCCTTGGAAGCTGACACAGGAAAAATTATAACACAAAATAAGGAAGTAGAAACACATTAAACAAATATCCTGTGTCCACCAGAAATAACGTGTAACCAAGGGTCTAGTGACAATTAGAAACTTGATGTAATTAATATTAGTTTTTTTAAAAAATCATTGGAGAAATTAATGTGGACTTGATGGCCTACATGGTAGAGTTTTGTAAGCATTTGTTCTGGAGGCGAATGAGTTGGTTGTGATCGATGATTCAGGATCAATCCCTGTTGATTGGAAGTTAATAAATGTAGCACTGCTACTCAAAAAAGGAGGGAGAAAGAAAATGGGGAACTACAGGCCATTTAGCCTGACGTCAGTCATCGGGAAAATGCCGGAATCCATTTTTAAGGAAGTCATAACAGGACACTTAGAAAAATCACAATATAATTAGACATGGTCAACATGGTTTTATGAAAGGAAAATCCAGTTTAATAAATCTATTAGAGTATTTTGAGGATGTAACCAAGAGGATATATAAAAGGAATTAGTGGATGTAATATATTTACGTTTTCAAATGTCATTCAATGTGGTGCTTTGAAAGGTTGTTAAACAAGGCAAGGAATTGGGGTAATGTATCAAAATGGATAGAAGATTTGTTAAAGGACAGAAAAAAGAGAGCAGAAATAAATGGGCCATTTTCAGGCTGGCTGGCTATTATGAGTGGTATGCTACAACGATCAATGCTGAATCCTCAACTATTTACCATCAACATTAATGACTTCGCTGAAGGGACCAAGGTGCAATGTATCCATTTTTATTGGGTGGGAAAGTAAGCTTTGAAGAAAGCTGCATTTTGCCTTCCCAGTGGAGACAAGTTTGGATATGAGGAGGAGTTCCCAGAAAGTGGTGGGAAACCCGATCAGGAACACGCCTAAATTCAGTCCCACATCTGGGTGACTTTTTCAGTGGCAATTTGCCAGGGACAACAGCAGCCAGCAGATGTGGGCAGTCAATATCTTCAACTGACCATTATCCCATGCTGACAGAACTTTACTAGCTTCAGGCATGGCTCCCTCTGAGTCTGGAACTCTCAAACTGCATGGAGGTGGCCTCTCAGTGGCAGGTCAAAAGACCAACAGAGCCTCCCTTCAAATACAGAATGACAAAACCAGGCTGAAACAGGCTCATCATGACCACAATCATTCCTGTGGAAGGATTCCCCCTCCACAGTAATGTCCCTAGCACCTATGGGCTTTCTTTATTTAAACATATCAGCAGATAACTGAGGATGCCTCTGTTTTGAGCCCCCCTCATACTTTACCTCCCTCAACCAGAGTGTCCTCTGCTAATGGTTGATAGCCATCCAGTCTCATAGGACTGCCACTCACAATCCCAACTGCAGTCTTTAATTGTTTCAGCAAGTGCAAAGTGAGCCAATTATGAAGAGACCTTACATAAAGTGGTCTGGGGCTTGGGATCTGTATATGGTCCTAACATCCATAGAAGACATCTATGTGGTATTTAACAATAACATCAGTGGGAAAACTTGCATAGGTAGGTAGTAGCAGAAATGCTGTTTGCACTTGGTGAATCAACAGTCTGTACAGTGTCACTTTGAAGCAGCGTTACGCAAACCACTGCCCACCACCTCCTTCCTCTCTCCCCACCCCCCCCCCCCCCCCCCAGGAAGTCTTACTGCAAATGTATTGGTTTTGTTGATGGCCACACTAGGAGGACTATGCATGATTGGTCACTGTACCTAAGGAAGGATATGCCTTAGTGGTTGAATGAAGTTTCACAGGATTGATCCCTGGGATGAGAGAATCATCCTATTAGGGAGATTGAGTATAGTAGCTTTATATTCTCTGAAGTTTTGAAGAATGAGCTGTGATTTCATTGAAGTATATGGCTTGGGGATGAATTTTACCTGTCTCTGTCTGTGTTCCACCACTATTAAAATAGCAGTGGCGACAGAAGGGGTCCTAAAATTGGTCTCCTAAGGGCCTCAGTTGTCCCATAGGCAATTGAGCCAACAATGCTTTCCCTGTCGCCCCCACGACCATGGTGCTCAATTTTTCACTCCCTCACCTGTGAACTCATTCCTGGTGAAGTGGGCTGGGGTGGAGTAATGTAAAATTCCACTCCCTGAGAAGATTTAACAAGTTGACATTGAAACGGTATTTCCCCTGCTTGGAGGGTCTAGATAAAACATTTGGGCATAGTCAAAGGATAAGGGATTGGTCATTCAGGAGTAAGAAGGGAAGAACTTTATTCACTTAGTTTTTTGAATTTTAGCAATTCTCTACTCAGAGGGTTGTGGATTCTCTGTAATGAAGTGAATTCCAGGCTGAGAGGGATAGATTTTTGGATTCTAAGAAAATCACATGATGTAGGGACTATACAGGGACTTGAACTTGAGATTGAAGGTCAGCCATGATCATATTAAATAGCAAAGTAGGTTTGAAGGGTCATAGAACATAGAACACTACAGCACAAACAGGCCCTTCGGCCCACAAGTTGCGCCGATCACATCAACACCTACCAATCTATAGACCTATCTATAACCCCCAATCCCATTAAATCCCATATACTCATCCAGAAGTCTTTTAAAAGACCCCAGCGAGTTCGCCTCCACCAGCACTGACGGCAGCCGATTCCATTCACTCACCACCCTCTGAGTGAAAAACTTACCCCTAACATCACTTCTGTACTTGCCTCCCCGCACCTTCAATCTGTGTCCTCTCGTAGTGACCATTTCAACCCGGGGAAATAGCCTCTGAGAATCCACCCTATCTATTCCTCTCAACATTTTATAAACTTCTATCAGGTCGCCTCTCAACCTTCGTCTCTCCAGGGAAAAGAGTCCCAGCTCCCTCAACCTAACTTCATAAGGCATGCCTCCCAGTCCAGGCAACATCCTTGTAAATCTCCTCTGTACCCTTTCAATAGCTTCTACGTCCTTCCTATAGTGAGGCAACCAGAACTGCGCACAGTACTCCAAATGAGGCCTGACAAGGGTCTTATAAAGTTTCATATGGTCTACTCTTTTCTGTATTTCTTATGGTCTTTTTTATGTACTCTATATATTGTAAGCATTGTAAGTTACTCATTGGAGAGTCTGTTGTAATTTTAACATTTCTGATACTTGTGACTACAATGTCCAAAACTGCCTTTTATATACTGGCATAATGGTCTGTTTTGTCTCCTGGCATATCTCTTAAAATGCCAAGCCCTCTATAGGCATCCACCTATCAGCAAGCTTTTGTCAGACTGCTGGGCAAAGATCCATCAATTGGTAATGGAACACTTCAGGGAATAGTTGTTTAGCAGTACAGAACTTGAATGTTGTTGAAAAAAAGATTTTCTGAAAGTTTCTTTTTTTAGCAATACTTCTGGGAATTGTTATACAGGAGTTAGCATTCTAGAGCATTCCTCTGTTTTATCTGACGGAGGTTACATGGCAATAGATATTTTCACAATAAGAAAGGTTAAGTGACGAAATAGATTTTTATAAACTTCACACACAAAACAGGCAACCCAGGGTAAAACTGGAATAATCAGAATTTTGATATTCAATGTTATATATTTTGAATATTTATATGAAACAAACTGAAGCAAGGAATAAAATGGTCCAGAATTTACTTATAAATATTTAAGCACGTAAATAAGATCAATAAGATATTCTGTAAGACCCCAAGTTCCTGGGTGTGTCTTCCTTGTTCCTTCACAGAGTCCTTTCTCTGGCCTGTGACTGGCATTGTCATTTTAATCCTAATTTATGTTGTCTCTGTCTCTTTCACATATATTTTCTCCATGAATCATTACCCTCTACTTTATAACCCATCATCTGACTGTGATCATCATGTGATGTGCTGTCTTCCCTTGTTAACATGTTATGTGAACCTGCTCAGCCAAGACTGTCTTCCATTTTGGTAAGTCACTGCTCAACATCTACAAAGTCTTCCTCATCTATATTGTCGTACATCAAATCAAACTGTTTCCATTCACTGGAAATCAATCAGATTCTAGTTACCTTACATGTGCATAATGAGTTCTATAGTACATCCTCAGGAAGATAGACTAACCTTTGTTTATCAGTTCCTACTAATTTGTACTATTCTTTAAAATACTCTTAATTGTCTTAGGGATGATATGGGGGGGGAAGCGGGGTGGAATTCAACTCCCAAAGAGGGGGGGTGTCAGTGACGGATGTAAAGTAAACAAATTGAAGTCCCATTCCTGATCTCCACCCAGTACTAACCCTCCCACTTCTAGTTTTAATGGAGATGAGTTGGAGGGCAGGTGACCAATCCACTTTCAGGAAGCAAGTCAATCGATTAATCAAGAATTTAATTTTAAACTCACGGGGTTGGGATCCCACAGTCTTGGGAAATCCTGCAGGTGAAAGTAGACTGGAAGGACCAAGTCCATGAGATTGTGGGCCAAGCAAAGCAGGAGGATTTCATCCAGGCTCAACAAGCTTACCTTGTTACAGACCCAAGATCTCCAACCCCTCCCACTCTTCTCATCTCTGACTCTCATCCACCCCCCCCAAATCCCATCCATGCATCAACCATGTTCAACTCACCCCACCTCCCCAACATTGCATGATCTGAAAAAGTTGAAAGGCTGAATTTTTTGTTTTTCCCTTTTTGTTTAAAGACTGATTTGGTATAAATTCTGTCCTGAAAATGTCAGCTTCTTGTTTATGACTCTTAACTCCCACAGGTCACAAGCACCGGAAGGTGGAGCCCTATCAGCCTTGCAACACGGAGTACCCAGCATTTACATATGACAACACAATCAAAGAAGCAAATGGATTTGTTGAATGTGGAGACTGTCAGAAGTAAGGAAACTTGTTCATTACTTTATATATATATTTGCACTTGGATTGCAGTACCAGCAGATCATCTGTGGAGCCAGGAGGAGAGGATAGGAACAAAGAACTGTAACAGGACCAGAAGAGAAAACTTCACTCTCCCTGCCCAGTCCCAATGTCTGAAAATAAATCCATCATACCCCTGAACTTTTACAGAACTTTTACAGCAATTTGCCATTCCCACACACACTGTGAAGTTTTGATGTTACTGTCTTCATTGATAAGTCCCCACCAGTGACCCAGCCTGATTGACAGACTGGGCTTCCAGTCAGGTGTGGAGCCACTCAGTGGCCACTATAGCAGGTAAGTCTGCACAAAGAATGGTGGAGGAGCTCACCTGGAAAGGGGCAGGGGTATCTATTCTGGAGTAGGGGGTGTAGTTGACTGGGTGGTGAAGATGGGGGAATCAATTGGAAGAGAAGAGGAAATTGATCGGAGGGGGGGAGGAAGGGAGTCAATTGGATAGGGGAGAGTAGGAGCAAATTGATTGGGTGGGCAGCGAATACAGGTGTAGGATGTCTAAGTGCCTATTGGATCAAAGACCTGGGTGGTCGGAGAAGTTTAGAGGCCCCATTGTGGGATTGGAGGCCTCAGGGATAATGGCAATGGTAGGAGACAGGCCCAATCACAGAGGTTCTTCACACAGCACCTAGATCCAGGAGGTAAGTATGAAGGCTTCCACCTTGTCTCAATGAAACTGCCAGATTTTCTGGTACAGAGGAAACTACAAGTAAAGTTAAAAAACCTGTGATGCTCACAACCTCGTGATCATATTTAAGGTGGCAACCCACCTTGGATTGAATTGGTCACCTATTCCGGCTTCAGCTATTATGGGCAGCATGGTGGCACAGTGGTCAGCACTGCTGCCTCACAGAGCCAGGGACACAGGTTCGATTCCCAGCTGCATCACTGTCTTTGTGGAGTTTGCACATTCTTCCTGTGTCTGCGTGGGTTTCCTCCGAGTGCTCTGGTTTCCTCCCATGTGTCCGAAAGACGTGCTGGTTAGGTGCACTGGCCATGCTAAATTCTCCCTCAATGTACCCGAACAGGAGCCGGAGTGTGATGACTAGGTGATTTTCACAGTAATTTCATTGCAGTGTTAATGTAAGCCTACTTGTGATAATAATAAATAAACTTTAAAACTTTAATAGGTGGACTGGAGGCAAAATGAGTCAGGAAACAGATTCTTGGGACTTTAACACATCCAAACCTGTCCATTTTTGGTTAAAATTCAACCCAGCTTTGCTGTCAAAATATTGACTTGAAATGACGCATGCTGCCTGGTTTCTGCAGTTTACAGTCAAAAAATAGTTTTTTTTATTTTGTGATGTAAATTATTAACTTAATTCACTTTGTCTCATTTAATACATCCTCCCCTTCCTTCCAGAGATGAGGATGATTATGTATTTTAAGTTATTGCTGAATTAATTGCATTTGAAGTATTCTGGCAAAAATAGATTTTTTTTTACCTTTTCGCTCCCAGTTCCAGTTTTGTGTACGTTCCGGTCAAGGATGCAGGGTAATACTCTATTTGCAATTTGCTGAATCTTAATTTCAGAAGAAGTCCACCACTACACTAGTGTGACATTTCCAATCCTACACCAGCTATTCATGTGGTGTGGTCTCATACAAAACATGCACACTCAGAAAATCCTCATGCATGAAATAAAGTTTGCAGCTAATTTCACTTCTCTCCATAAATTTTAATCTTCAACTCACTTTCCCTTTTACAGAGAAAGTAGATCACCACTCAACACAGCACTTGGCAGTGGAAAGAAAATAACCTTACATTGACTCCCAATGAAGCAACATTTTGCTTTTAAAATTCTCATCCTTGTTTGAAATCCCTCCCCCTCCATTTCTGCAATTGCTTCCAATACAACCCTTTGAGGTATCTGAGCTTCTTTACTTCTGGTCCCTTGAGCTTTCTGGATTTTATTTACTCCCACCATTAGTGGCCTTACCTACAGGTCCTATGATCCAGTTGAGCCTCTCTGCCTTTCTAACTCTCTTTCCTTCTTTAAACCTATCTCTTGACTCAGCTTTTGATTATCTGATGTTATATCTCCTTATGTGGCTCTATGTCATGCTTTGCTTTATAAGAATCCTGTGAAATGTCTTGAAATGTTTTATTATGTTAAAGGCACTATATAAATGTAAGTTGATGATGAATGTACAGGAGGTGCCATTGTGGCTGTAGATAAGGATGTGGTTGTATATGTAAAGCAGGGAAGCTGATCCAGGTACTGCATTCAGCATCACTAAACACAGGCTGTTGGTTGTTTTTAACTTGCCTGATAGGAAGAAGAACAATGTACAAAAGGACAGGCAGATTGTACCTAGGTGACAGAAGCAAATTAATTAGCAGAAAGAATTGGTTTATTTTTTCAAAGGTAAACCTGCCCTGGACATGTATCCTCTCTGCAGTCTTCATTTAATATTAATTGATGCTCTCCAGTGCCTGTAACTAGAAACTGGAGGAGCCATAGCCTCTTTCTATTTCTGTCATTTGACTACTTTTGTCCTGATGGTTAATTTGTGGTTACCTGGTTTGCAGTGCCCCCTGTAGGAAAAGACTGTAAAGCACCAGTGTTTCACTCATCAATAATTGACAAATTACTGAGTAGGACTCAATTAAAACTGCACAAAGCTGTTTTGTATGTACTAATCTCTGGGAAAATTTCACATTCTTTGAATTCAGTGTAAGTGTGTTCTTATAAAAGCTGCCTCAAAAGCTGACATGTCCTAAATATTTTTCATATCTCACCCATTTCAATGCATTTTTCACCCTTCTGATCTTGTTAGGGTTGCCAATCCTCCAGGGTAGGTCTGAAGTCTTCAGAAACTGAAGATCAATCTCCAGGACACTGCTGTGTGCAACTCTGGGGAAAAAATCACCTGGACATTGAAAAATATTTTTGTCATTTTCTTTTAACGAGCCAGATGTAAACATACTGAAAACGAGAGGAAAAAAAGGCTGTTTGGCTGAAAGCCAAGCTTTGTCCTATTGGGTAAGTGGGTCTTTTTGTTTTCCAGTTGGAAGCCAGTACAAGGGTTGATTGTTGACTAATTAATGGCTGGAACATTAGGGTGATAAAACCTCCAGAAATACAGTTGGTAACCCTAGGTCTAGTGCATTATGGTACAGACAGAGAGTCAGAAAGGTTTACAGCGCAGAAAGCACCATTCAGGCAATTGTATCTGGCCGACACCTCGCTTCAGTAGTACAAAAGTAATACATTGTCTTTCTCTCTCTTGCCATATCACTACTCTATCTTCTCCTGCTCCAGATATTCATCTAATTTTCCCTTAAAAGATGCAATTGTCTTCACCTCAGCCACTCTCTGTGGAAAATTACACTACTGCCAAGGTCTAATGCCTCTGTGAAACAGAAATGCCTCACCCTTTCTCCTCTTTTCTTAATAATAATTTTAAATTGGTGACTCCTTGTCTCTGTCTACCCAGCAGAGAAAATGTTTCCTGTTTCACTCTATCAAAGCATCATTTACAAACCGCCACTGTGTGATTGATATTCTGTCCATACAGTGTTTGGACAGCTGGACTGCAGATACATTAAATTGCATCTGCTATTTGTTTTCCCATTCAACTAGAATGCCAATGCCCTCCTCACTGCTGTAAACAATCAACAAATTGCAAGATTGTGTTCCACATACTCAAGTCCAAATGATCTATGTACATAGAGGATAAAAATGGACCCAGCACCGATCTCTGGGGTATGGTATTTCCAACCCTCCTCCAAAAAAAGTCTGAACAACATCCTTTAACTTTAAGTAGATAGATTTTTGTTAGGCATGAAGTGAAGGTATCAATGCAGAAAAGGTGGGTGAAAGAACTTTGAAGTTATGATCTGATTGAGTGGTGGGGCATACGGAGGGGTTGAATAACCTAGTTATGTTCCAAATGTGCTGCGACAGTTCCTAATATATTCCAAAGTTATGCAGGCTAGGGGGAACCAAAGTTCAATTTCAGGTCTATTCTAATTTATCTGATGTAGGTCATAATAGCAGTATGAATGCTACAATTAATCTCACTGTCACTTAACTCAGGAGAAAATAGATGTCTGTGAGACTGCCTGAATGATTTCTGCCCAAGCTCAAATGGGCAGAAGTCTTTATGCTTTATCATAGAATCCCTACAGTGCAGAAAGAGGCCTTTCGGCCCATCGAGTCTGCATTGACCACAATCCCTCCCAGGCCCTACCCCCATATCCCTACACATTTACCTGCTAATCCCGCTAACCTACGCTTTTCAGGACGCTAAGCGGCAATTTTAGCATGGCCAATCAACCTAATCCGCATATCTTTGGACTGTGGGAGGAAACTGGAACACCCAAAGGAAACCGGAACACCCAGAGGAAACCCACACAGACACGAGGAGAATGTGCAAAATCCAAGCCAGGAATCGCACCCAGGCCCCTGGAGCTGTGAAACAGCAGTGCTAACCACTGTGCTAATGTGCCGCCCACAAATGCTTTATACTAAAAGAAATCCACACTTGTTGGAACCATAATCTATTGTGAATTAGTATATTCAGAACAGGAAGATACCGAGAGTGAAGAAGAAAATTAATCTTGGATAGGTACAGAACGAATAAGTTATTCTTACCCTTTATTGCCACAGTAGTCAATATGCATGGCCCAAAATCGGTTTGTCTACAAAAGCGAAAGACTACAGGAATGCTGAAAATGTAAAATTAAAACAGAAAATACTGGTAATACCCAGCAGGTCAAGCAGTATCTGTTCAGTTGTGACCTCAAGAAATCATTAACTTGAAACATTGGTTGAAATTTTCTAGCAACCCCTCCCCTACAACACACACACACACACACACACACACACACACACAATCCCTTGAAGAGTTTTCCCCCTTGCCATTGGCTGCCGGCAGGGTCTTCTGGTCCCACAAAAGTCAACGGCTCGCTCGCTTTGTTGCTGAGGAGCCAATGGCAGGGGCCCACTTTGGCAGGACTGGAAGATCCTGCTGGTTGGAGGGGCTGAAAAATCCTGTCCATTAACTCTGCTTCTCTCTTCACAGCTGTTGTGAAACCTGCTGAGTATTTTCAGCATTCTATTTTTAAAGTTATATTTCCAGATGAACCTTTCAGCCTGGGTATTGATTTCAGCCTGGTGTCAGCCAATTTCAGAGGTTGGCACCCTTATTTTTGAAGCAAAAGGCTGTGGGTTTGTTTTCTACTCCAGAGACTTGTGCTGGAACTCCATTACAGTACTGAAGAAGAGTTTCAATGTTGGTGATGCCATCTTCTGGATGAGACATGAAACTGACACCCTGCCTACTCTCTCAGACAAACATTAAAGACCTTATGACACTATGTCAAAGAGGAGCAAGGGTATTATTCCCCAGTGTCCAAACCAATATTTATCCCTCCATCACCAGAACAGATGATCTGGCCATTATTTCCTTGCTGTTTACAGGAGCTTGTGTGTCCATTGGCTGCCATGCTTCCAACAGTGCAACACATTAAAAGTACTTCATTGGCTGTAAAACACTTGGCATATCCTGAGGTTATAAAAGGCTTTATATAAATGCACATTTATGAGTGCATAAAGCACCTTGAATATGCATCATGACATACTTTAGAACACGACATTGGGAGAGTCTCACACTTATCCATACGGCTGTCTCTGAAAAATGCCAGAGTTTCTTGCTCAATGCCAGTTTGAATGATTTGTACTCGAAGTTTAATGCCAAATTTACTCCTGCATATGTTGCATTTAACATGAATGTTCAATCAAAATCACTTTACCGCAAAGCGTTTTTAATTAGAGGAAGCTTCAGCGATATCTAAGCATGATCTATTTTTGCAGCAGTTACATAAATCATGTTTTTTAAAGTAAAGAATATAGGTTACTGCAGCATTCCTAAAGTATTCTGGGATACCCCATCAGCTTCGAATCTTGACAGTGTTCAGCAGACGGTAACTCGATCAAAAGTGTTTTTTTAAATAATTTCTCTAAATTTAAAATTATATACTTTAAGAAAAAATATTCATACTACCTCTGTGTATCAATTCATCAATATTTGAGAGATTTTAATTACTGAATACTGCTCCAAAGATTTTTCTGATCATTTTCATTTTTTCATCATACTCTAGTACAGCTTTCTTATTGTGACCCAGATTCTTCACTTTGTCCTGGGGAAATTAAACATCTGAAGCAAACACATGAAGAATACCCACAGGGATGGGGAGTAAGCAAGAGATCATTTTTTCCAAGTTTATATTGCCAATCGTTTTGCAAAATCAAAATGAGATTATTGGGCACAGTAATTTTGTCCCAGTCCTATCATTATCCTAAGCCCTTGTTGAAAAAACCTTGAATCAAATATTAAAAGTTTAAGTCACACTTCCCAGGTTTTATTTCAAAAGTGTATTTTCCCCATTAATACGCTGCAGAAAATTTAAATTTACAATTAATTTTGCATTTCCCATCACAGAGATAGTAGACTATGAATTTTAAAAAGTCAGTGATAGTTTGTATTATTTGAAGTGGTTTTCTTCCAACAAAATTAAAATGGTAAGACTCCCAGAAAAATTTGAATTGACTCTCAGAATCATAGAGTTGTTCTGGCACATAAGGAGGCTACTTGGACCACCATGTCTGCACAGTTCTCCAAATGAGCAGCATAACATACCGCCATTTCCCTAATTTTCCCCCGCACATTGTTTCTATTCAAATAATCATCTAATGCCCTTTTGAATGCCTCAGTTGAACCTGCTTCCACCACACTCCCAGGCCATGCATTCCAGACCCAAAATACTTGTTGTGTGAAAAGGTTTTTTCTCTGCATCATATTTGCTTCTTTTGCAAATCACTTTAAGTCTGTGCCTTCTCGTTCTCGTCGTTTTACAATTGGGAACAGTTTCTTCCTATGTACTCTTTCCAGCTCCCTCATGATTTTGAACATCTCTTCTCAGCCTTTTTCTCTCCAACCAGCCTCAACCACTTCAATCCATCCTTATAATTTAAGTTTCTCAACCTGGGAAATATTGTTGTAAATTTCTTCTGCACTCTCTCCAATGTGTTCACATCCTTCCTATAGTATGGCACACAGAACTGTACACAATATTTCAGCTGAGATCTAAATAGTGCTTTGTACAAGATTAGGAAAACCTTCTCGTTCTTAGGCCCTACAGTTTCTCAGCCAGAAGTCCAGCTTTTGTCAATTTGGGAAAGAAAAGAATTGAAACAAGCCTAGGCCCTTTAATTCATTAGAAAAGGGAGGGGGGGCTGAACGCTTGTTTGAGGCCCCCTCTCCAATGTTGGTATACTCGTTCTCGCCCGCACCAGTAAAATCTGACAGTAGGGCCACCTGCTAACGAAAAGGGGAACGTGACTGCTCCTCCCAACTCAATTAAAGATTACGGATTCCGATCTCCCTCACAGCATGGCCTCCAATCCCACCCTAGGATTCTGATCGCTCCTCACCATGCCGCACTTCCCCAAACCAGCCTCTGCCGGGCCTCCTTTCTCCCTCTTTGGCATATGATGTTACAACCCAACACTACCCCCACTTTCCTTACTGAATTCTGTTTTCCACCAGCCCAACTTCTGTTTTCCTTTACCTGACTGCCATAACCCTCCTCATGTCTATCACTTTTGAGTGCCTCTGGGCCTTTTGTCTCCAGGGCCTAAACAAAACCGAATCATTCAACTTGCGACACACAGTAACAGTGCTTGAAACCCTCATCAGCCTACATTAATTGATTCAAGAACCTGAAAGTCTTGTTTCAACATTCCCAGTAAGCACTCCAGTGGATGTCAGCATATCATTATATTGGTTCTCAGTTGGTGTTCTGGAATATCACAGGCTATGGACCATGAATGCATATGATAATTTGGATCATTGTTTGTGGTGTGCATATTGTGTGCAGTTTTGATCTCCTTTTCTGAGGAAGGATGTCCTTGCTTTCGAGGGAGTGCAGCAAAGATTTATCAAGCTGATTCTGGGGATGGCAGGACTGATGTATGAGGAGAGATTGACTAGATTAGGATTGTTTACCACTGGAGTTCAGACGAATGAGGAGGGATCTCATAGAGACTTATAAAATTCTAACAGGGCAGCGCGGTAGCACAGTGGTTAGCACTGCTGCTTCACAGCTCCGGGGACCTGGGTTTGATTCCCGGCTTGGGTCACTGTCTACGTGGAGCTTGCACCTTCTCCCCGTGTCTGCTCGGGTTTCCTCCAGGTGCTCCAGTTTCCTCCCACAGTCCAAAGATGTGCAGGTTAGGTTGATTGGCCAGGCTAAAAATTGTCCCTTAGAGTCCTGAGATGCATAGATTAGAGGGAATAGCGGATAAATATGTAGGGATATCAGGGTAGGGCCTCGGTGGGATTGTGGTCGGTGCAGACTCGATGGGCCAAGTGGCCTCCTTCTGCACTGTAGGGTTTCTATGTTGCTATGATTTTATGACTAGACACAATAGATGCAGGGAGGATATTCCCAGAACCAAGGGTCACAGTCTAAGAATTCAGGGTAGACCATTTAGGACAGAGGTGATGAGACATTACTTCACCCAAAGAGTGGTGAGCCTGTGGAATTCAAAACCACAGGAAGTAATTAATACCAAAACCCTGAGTGTATTCAAGAGGCAGCTGGATATCTCCTGGAGCGAATGGGATCAAAGGTTATGGGGAGAAAGCAAGATTAGACTATTGAGTTGGATAATAAGCCAAGATTGTAATGAATGGCGCAGCAGGCTCGAGGGGCCAAATGGCCTTCTCTTGTTCCTATCTTCTATGTTTCTATCATCAATGAGCTACCCTGAGTCTAAGGCCTTGATAGATGTCAGGAAAGTATTGACAATTTAGAGAAAGAAGGCTCGGGGTGACCTCATAGAGGTCAATAAAATGATGAAAGGTTTTGTTAGATTGAATGCAAAGAGAATTTTTCCACTTGTGGGAAAGAACATTACTAGAGGCCATCAGCATAAGATAGTTACCAAAAAATCAAATCAGGAATTCAGAAAGAATCTCTTTTACCCAAAGAATGGTGAAAATGTGGAACTCACGGTCACAGGGAATGGTTAAAGCAAATAGTAAAGGTGCACTTAAGGGGAAGCCAAACAAACATTTGAGGAGAAAAAATAAATTTAGAGGAAGAAAGATGGGAGAAAGCCCAAGTGGAGCATAAATGCCAGCATGATCTGGTTGGGCCGAATGGCCTGTGTTTGGGCTGTAAATTCTATGTGATGATGGTGAATCAGAAGAAGACCTAAAAATAAAGCCACTGAAAAATAAGTATAATTTGCTTAATGTGCTCCTGATGGTTGCAAGTAAGCTAAACATTGATAGGGAATAAATCTCATTCATTTAGCCAGTGGCACTGTGTATGGGAACACATAGGACCATCTAGATACAATCATTTAGCCAGTGGCACTGTGTGTGGAAACACATAGGGCCATCTAGATACAATCTATATAACATGCTGGATTACTGAACTCCCATCCCCTCGCGACCCCTTCCCCCCCCCCCAACCCCGCCTCATTTTACAGATTGGAGACATCCATTTTGCACCCAAAATTCAGACACTGCCAATCAGAAAATCTGCTATCTTTGTAATTGGTATCTGCAGTTACAATAATTCAATTGCAGCTGTTCAAAATATCCCTAATTAACATGTGAGACATGCATGTAAAAATTCTCTTTTAATTATCAGTTCAGCCTGTGAAAATCATCAGTGCATACTTGTTTAATGCTTTAAAAAAATCCAGACATCAGCCAGGTATTCAGATCGAGATATTGTGATCCAAGTGATTTAATCAATATAATCAAGGCTTTTGAGTAATGCCTGGTTCGAAATGCTTCAGTTGTCTTGTTTTATAGTTGTCCTGTTCCAATTATTCATCAGCATTGATTCTGGAACAAGACCTATCCCTGACTTCTTTTCTTGCACCTCACCATTCCCCCTTTTCAACAGTATAAAACCCATCACATTTCTGCTTCTGCAGTTCCAAAGAAGAGTCAAGTTGGACTCAAAACATAAATTTTGTTTCTCTGTCCACAGATGCTGCCACACCTGTTGCGTTTTTCCAGCTCTTTCTACTTTTGTTTCAGATGCCCAACATCGCAGTAATTTGTTTTCATTATAAAATAGGATAGATTTTCTTGAATGGATTCTACCCGAGGAACAGGATTTGACCCTCACCAATTAACTGCACTGAGAAGTAGTGGATCAGCTACCCAAGATTTTCTGATCATTAAAATAGAACAACTACTGCTCTAATATAACTGCTGGGGGTATGAATTAGGCTACTGCAACAAACCTTTGGTTTTCTGAGGGTGGTTAACTTTCTTGGGTGCAACTTTTCTCAAGCAGCTGCAAGCATGCCCCAAAAATGCAAGATAGCTATCTCTGCTTGTGTGTCCAGCAAAAACGAAACAATCCCATTAAAACAGTAGCTGCACCTTTAAAAAAAAATGCAGCTACATACTGTTTCCCATTTTCCATTGAGTTCTCACAGGCAGGCCAAATCTGGGCTGGGAGATCACCAAGAATAGCTAAAGAGGCTGGCCTGAAGAAATCCCATGAGATTGGAACAGAATGATTTCAGTATTCATTGCTGTAAGGTTTCACATTTTTAGCACCAAGAATGGAAATTTTTCTTTCACCAGTGCAACTAATGAGACGTTTAATCTGGACCAAAGTCTGGGAATTAAATGACTTTACATATTTTAAGAAGCACTTTGACAAATCATTTGTCGTGGCAAATTTTTGTTTTCAGTCTGTAGTGTAAAAGGGAAATTATATTTTGGCTCTTTGAATATTTATGGGAGTGAATGATGAGATTGCTGCTTGTGAGATGTGGCCGAGGGGGCAAGGGTTAGGGAGGTTGCTGAACACTTTTTCTATCTGTCATGACTGCTTTGTTCTTTACATTTGGATTTCAGTGCTCCAGAATTAATTTTATCTGAATCACCATATTAGCCACCTGACTGAGGAACAACAATAACAACAGCAATGGATATTTATATAGTGCTGTAACATATAGAACGAGGCACTTGGCTTCATTACATTACAAAACTAAGCAAAATGTGACGCCAGGCAATATGTCGCTGTCGCTCGGTCAAAATCCTGGAACTTTCTTCCTAACTGCACTGTGGGTGTAGCTACACCACATGAACTGCAGCAGTTCAAGAAAGTGCCTTACCATCATATTCTCAAGGACAATTAGGGATGATCAATAGATGCTAGCATATTCAGCAACACCCAGATTCTGTGAACAAATAATTAAAGAAAGGGGCAGATAACAAAAAACTTGGTTACAAGGATAGGTTTTAAGAAACAGAGACTTGAATTTATATAGCACCGTTCACAACCAACAGACATCTCAAAGTACTTTCCAGTCAAGGAAGTACTTGTGAAATGTAGCCATAGTTGTAATGGACAGAAATTCATGCGAATCAGGATGTTTGTTTTGTGATGTTGATTGTGGAGTAAATAGCTTCATGAAATCTTTTGGTCCACCTGAAGGGCTGATGGGTATTCAGTTTAATGCCTCATTCAAGAGCAGGCACTTCTGACAATGTAGTTCTCCCTTTATTACCACACTGAAGTGTCAGCCTTGATTTTCACTATCAAAGGGGCAATTTCCTGACTTGCCACACTCACCTCACAGAAAAAGCCCCTGAATATCATGATCTTTGCTGAAGAGGGGAGCCAATGTGAAGCCAATGTGGGATAGAGTCAGGCCCACCACCATCAGAAGCAGCAGAGACAACAACAGGGATGCCCACATACCAAGACAAGCTGGTTAGAAGGCCGACCTTGGGTCCCTGGGATTTCATTCCAGTTGTGTTACAAGATTTCTGGTCCATCAGTGCTCATCTCTCATACCCCTTACCAACCCACCCACCCCAAGCCCCTCTACAATCCCTTTGATAACTCATGATCCCATCCACCCACATGACTCCTTATATCCCCTTGCCAACTCACCCAGTATTCACCCTAGGAAGATCTCATGAGCCAGGTAGAGATAAAATAAAATTCTAAGATCAAATACAGCTCACTGTATAGACTAGATAGTGAAAAAATTCCACTTGTGAAAGCCCATTCAAACCATTTTTAAAATCTCAAGTGCTTAGTTGCTTATAAAAACAAACTAACTTCTATTCGTACACCACATCAAAGGCAGCTAAGCATTTAATAGCTTCTTTTAGCAGCAAATCAAACAGTGAATTCAAAACTCTCCTGCTTAGATAATTGTGGCTTTTGGAAATCAGCCAAGCAGATGTAAAGAATCCTTCAGAGAAATGTCAACAAATAGCTATTAAAATGTTTAGAATTGAGAGTTTTTTTTAAGTTCTCACTAACACTTGCATCCTGTTTTTGTTATTTTTAAAGGGCTGGATATTTAATTGACAGTGAGAGAAATTTATCCACCCTTCAAGAGTCTTTATGTTTACTTCATAAATTTGTGACTGCCATACTGCAGATTAAGTCATTTTCAGCAGCCAAGTGGAATATATTTGAATTCAGCACTGAAGAAGTTGTTGCAGGGAATGAAGATGATAACTTTGGTCTTCACAATATTTGATTGTAGGAAATTTCTACACACCCAGTACAGATAGTCAGACAAACATACTGAAAAACAGACTTAGCAGCCTGATTGCCAGAGGTATCCAACACTCCTGAATCCAAAACTAGGAAATAATTTGTGCCAGCATCAGCAATTCCCAGATGAAACATAGAAAACACCATACATACAGCCTCCAATTCCTGCCTATCCAAATAGGCAGGGACTCTACCCAAATAGTCTGTTTAAATCTCAATTTTAAATCTCCACTGAAATTTATAATATTTACCAGCCAGCCTTGTGATGAGTTCTGTACTGTAGAATCATGCTCACATAGAGTTGAGTTGGCAAAAAAATCATTTTACATTAGATTCTTACAATTGGAAAGAAAGGCATGTTTAATTCTAACAATTAGCGCTGAATCTGAGGCCATTTCTTGCAGTGTTAACCCAGTTCCAAATTTGAGCAAAACAAGTACAATTGTGTTGCCTTCTCTTGCACAGCTGGTCATGGCAGTAGATATTGATCTGTTGTTATCAGCATCTATAACAATGATTCTTCAGTTTGGATTGGCTTTCCACAAATTGCTGAAGAGAATTGAAACTGATCAGCTGAAGTATAGGCTTTCTGGAGCATTATTTTAATCTGATAAGATGGCTACATTTCAAGGATATTTGACATCTGATCTGGATATTGTATTATTTTGATGATGAATAGCATTGTAGTTTGCACGCTGAACTCTAATTCAGGGGTTTGTGAGAATTTATAAATTAAGAGCAATAATGAATATTGTATAGAGTCTTGGTGAAACCACACCAGGAGTATTATGTGCAACATAATGCATCCTTACCTCAGGAAGGATATAGTGAACTATGAGGATATGCAACAAAGGTTCACCAAACTAATCCCAGGGATAAGGGGATTTCCCATGAACAAAGAGTGAGGGAACTGGGTTGATGTTCTCAAATGTTTAGAAGAATGAAAGGGGAAGTGTACAATATTCTTACAGGGCTCAATAGTATAGATGCAGGAATGATGCTTCTCTTGGTTGTGTCTGTGTGTGGCAGGGTGTGAGGGACGGGGTGGGGGGTGTGTGGTTGGTGTTCTGGAACCAGAGGATAGCCTCAGAATAAGATGTAGGAAACTTAGGATGCAGATGAAAAATAATTTCTTAAATCAGAAGGTAATAAATCTTTGGAATTCTCCACCCCTGAGGACTGTGGAAGCTTAGTCATTGAGTAAAGCAAAGGTTGATAGATTTCTAGATATGAATGACATAAAGGGATATATGGATAATTTGGGAAGATGGCATGGAGGTAGAAGATCAGCCATGATCTAGTTAAATGGCACAGCAGATATGAGGGGCTGAATGGCCTATTCCTGCTCCTAAGTTCCTCTATCTGGAAATGAATTATAGGCTGAAATCTAATTATATTTTTTAATGATTTTTGTGGTACTAGGAAAACATTAATGGCCCTCTACCCCAATTCCTCCCCTCCACAATCAGTTAGTTTGCATTATTCAATAGAAATTCTCAACTACTATTTTTACAACTTCACGCGATTTCAGTATTCATGTTAGCAACTGTGTCACACTGGTTTACTTCATTATCTTCCTTGAAGAGATCAAGAGGTTGGAATTATAGAGGATGAATATATCATGCAATTAATTTCTAGAAAATCTGAAATTAACGCAAGGGAATTCTTTACTTCTGGTCATCCACAATCTGGTTACTCACTTGTTAGAACCCTTTTGTATTGAGAAAGTTGGAGGAACTAGCAGTATGACTTGTAATGATGTGTCAGTACTATCTATTGTCTCCTACTTTTGGGAACAGTCACATTGATCAGGTTTACATGCTGCTGCAACTGAATTAATTCCCCAGTTTGCTTAAAAAGTGTGGAGCCACCTAATGAATGCATGCCAAATATATGTGAAATTCGACTACCAGTCCACATCCTACCACCAATGACTAGCAGAAATGAAGTGAGGGCACAGAAATTCTGTGTAACCATTATTTCCACAGCTAAAAGCAAAGCTGTCCAGGCAAATGATCTTGACCACAGCTATTCATATAGTAGCTGGCACGGTTGCCATGGTGCACACTTGTAACAAAGAATTCCTCACATAACACTTCATACATTCACAGCCATTTTACACTTCACAATTTTAAAAATATAGCCAGAAGTGGCCAAATTATTTCGGCTGAAGTGGTCTTTGCCAAACAACAAGATTTACATCCAGATTCACTATATAAGAGCAATTTCGTAGACCCTGGAGTGTTCACATTCGCTCTCCTGGTGATGCTTGAAGTTGGTGTTAGCAACATTAAAGGCAGAGAAATCAGCCAATCCACCATTTACATGCAACAGAGCAATGAAAGGATGGTTAGCAGCCTTCCCTTGGCACAAGGATTAGTGAACCTAGGGCATGGGGGGAAATTTCCTTCATCATGCTACTTGAGTCCATAGAGTGAAATATAAGGAAATTTCTGATCAAAGAACAAAAGAGGGCAAAATTGGATGGGACCCAAAAGCACAAAGGAATTGCAATGCAAAGTCACCTGCATCTGTTATTTCTATTGCAGGCAGCATGCAAACTTCCTACTGCCTGCTAACCTAAAACATCATTATGTGCAGCCAATGCTAAGCATGCTGCTAAGAGATACACACCTGAGCATGGAGTGCAAAATTGAGAGGCTTGTGTTGCAGTTATGTTCTGGTATGATGACACGGCTGTTAGCACTGCTGTCTCACAGCTCCAGGGTCCCAGGTTCAATTCTGGCCTTAGGTCAGTGTCTATGTGGAGTTTGCACTTTCTCCCCATGTCTGCATGGGAGCTGCTCCAGTTTCTTCCCACAGTGCAAAGATGTGCAGGTTAGGTTGATTGGCCATGCTGAATTGACCCTAGTGTCAGGGGGTCTAGCAGTTGTGGCATTACGAGAGTAGTGCCTGGGTGGGATTGTGGTTGATACAGATTTGATGAGCCAAATGGCTTCCTTCTGTATTGTAATTCTAAAGGATAGTGGTATGACACTGCTAAAAGGGAAGTATGTCATGCGATCCAGTCTTAGTTTCACTTTTGTTTTTGAACACAGCGCGCGCACACGCACACACATATCAAACTCTACATTACCTATGTATAAATGCCATGTGTGTCATCTAAATAATTGAATTCAAAAAGCGTTTACACAATCCTTTATGAACAATTGGTGTCTATGTCACAACGACAACACAATACCATGGTCAACAGTGATCAAACAGCTTGGCAGTAAGATTAAATATAGGTACAACATGGTGAACAGATGATTGGAGAAATACAGAAGCATTAGAAGAATACGAGAGCGTATAGATTGATGCAGCTTTTGATTTGATTTGTTATTGTCACACGTATTAACATACATTGAAAAGTGTTGTTTCTTACATGCTACACAGACAAAACGTACTATTCATAGAGAAGGAAACGAGAGAATGCAGAATGTAGTGTTACAGTCGTAGCTAGGGTGTGGAGGAAAATCAACTTAATGCAAGGTAAGTCCATTTAAAAGCCTGACAACTGCAGGGAAGAAGCTGTTCTTGAGTTGGTTGGTACCTGACCTCAGACTTTTGTACCTTTTTCCCGGAAGAAGGTGAAAGAGAGAATGTTTGTGGTGATGGGGTCCTTAATTATGTTGGCTGTTTTGCCGAGGCAGCTGGAAGTGTCAACAGAGTCAATGGATGGGAGGCTGGTTTGCGTGATGGCTTGGGCTACATTCACAGCCTTTTGTAGTTCCTTGCAGTTTTGGGCTGAGCAGGAACCATACCAAGCTGTGATACAACCAGAAAGAATGCTTTCTATGGTGCACCTATAAAAGTTGGTGAGAGTTGTAGCTGACGTGCCAAATTTCCTTCGTCTGCTGAGAAAGTAGAGGCATTGGTGGGCTTTCTTAACTATGGTGTTGGCATGGGGGGTCCAGGATAAGTTGCTGGTGATCTGGACACCTAAAAACTTGAAGCTCTCGACTCTTTCTACTTTGTCCCCGTTGACGTAGACAGGGGTATGTTCTCCCTTACACTTCCTGAAGTCGAGTTCTCCTTTACGCTTCCTGAAGTCGATGACAATCTCCTTCATTTTGTTGACATTGAGGGAGAGATTATTGTTGCCGCACCAGCTCACTAGATTTTTTTATCTCATTCCTCTACTCTGTCTCATCATTGTTTGAGATCCAACCCATTACGCTGGTGTCATCAGTAAACTTGAAAATCGAATTGGAGAGGAATTTGGCCGCATAGTCAGAGGTGTATAAGGAGCATATAGGGGGCTGAGAACACAGCCTTGTGGGGCACCGGTGTTGAGGACGATCATGGTGCTGAGCTTAATCACAAGTCATAAAGAAGGATAGATCACTAACAGTATGCCTCAATCTGAGACATTCAAACACAGCTTTGAAACATTGACCTTACAAAATACTCTGATTAGAAGAATTAAATCCACAATTTGCAGATGCGGGATTTTTCACAAAACTTGCTACTAAGCATGGTTACTGGTCAGTACATCTCGTGGAGAAGTCCCTAGAGTTTACTACATTTCATACTTCATTCTTATTGTACTGTTTTTAATGACTTCCTTTAAGACTATCCCTTTCAAGCTCACATGGACAGCATTTCATGTATTATGCCAGGATGCATCTGTATTGCTGATAATATTGGCATTGTGGGAAGAATGAAGCAAAAACATGATGATAATCTGCACCCATTGATGTAAACAATATGTAATGAAGGACTGGTGTTAAACAGTCAGACGTGCAATATCAACATTCAGCAGATCAATTTCTTTGGTTCTATTTGTTCAGTGCTGGCATATGTCCTGTTCCAAGTAAAATAGAGAGTATTAAAGCTAGGCTTACTTCTCAAGGTAGGGACTATCTTCAATGACATCTAGGTTTTTTTTTAAAAATTGTATCCATATATTCCCAACTGCACTCAACATTCTTCATTGCTGAGGGAATTGTTGAGAAAGGAAGTGCCTTTCCTGAAGCATGTGAAGCACTCAAAGTCATTATCAGAGCCGTCAACATTGTAATTCTACAATCCTAGACAGACAACTACCTTGGAGATAGATACATCACAGAAAGGTGTGGGAGCATGTATGCTGCTAAAAAAAAAATTGCATTTGCTTGTGTCTGTAACACAATCCAACTGTTCCAACATCAAGAAGAAAACATTAAGTTTTTAGAATCAAGTATTTTCATACCCATCTATTTAGAAAAAGATTTAGGATGGAGGCCAATCACAAGCCACTGGAGATGATTTCAAGAAAATAATTGACTGGTGCACTGCTGAGATTGCAACATCTCTTGACAAAGATTCAAGGTTACGACTGTGAGATTAGAAATATGCCAAGTAATTTAGTGGTGTTATAAACCCAGCTGATGTTACTACTGGACAAGTCAGATCTCAGATTGACACTTTGCTTGATAGATACTATTTTTATTTGAAACTGTGAAGGAAGGTCATTGAACATATACACAGGAATCCACTGATAAACTTTTAACACAAAGAATCAATCATTTATTAAACAGGAAAAAATGTACTATATTGCAATACACAAGAAGGTTAGAAAGACTTCAATATATACATAAAATATTATTCAAATTTTCACTATTGTTTCACCCCAGCTATATCTTTAAAGACACGTACAAATTCAGAAAGATGAAACAATTTGTCATAACTATCTTATAGTCTAACACTCATGCTAAGTATGCAGGACCAGCTGCCGGCCTGAAGAAGGCAAAAATTCGACTGCATTTGCACTGGACCAGATCCCAGCATGAAGAACAGAAAAACATTAACTGAGCAGGTGCGGCTATCTCCCAGCCAGCACTTGCATGCAAGGCCCAAGCTATGATTTTGAAAATTGTGAATGTGTGGCCGTAGCTAGCAGGTTCATGCACAGACATAAAAGATTCCTGACCTTCGACGCCAGTTTGAGATAAGTATCAGATTTTGTTACATTAGTCACATCAGATACATAAGAACATAAGAACATAAGAAATAGGAGCAGGAGTAGGCCATCTAGCCCCTCGAGCCTGCCCCACCATTCAATAAGATCATGGCTGATCTGTCGTGGCTCAGTTCCACATTCCCGCCCTCTCCCCATAACCCTTAATCCCCTTGCCTATCAAAAACCTATCAACCCGCGTCTTAAAAATATTGAGCGAGGTAGCCTCCACCACTTCAACGGGCAGAGAACTCCAGAGATTCACCACCCTTTGAATGAAGAAGTTCCTCCTCAACTCCGTTCTAAACCACCCCCCCTTTATCTTGAGGCTGTGCCCTCTAGTCCTAAACACTTAGCAGATTACCGAAGCCAACGAAAGCAGAACATATATCCTTGAAACTACTTCATTGACATTAAACTTGAAGAAGTTCCCCAAATTGATCTGGTACATGCAGCCACAGGAATTGAACCCTTGCCATTGACGTCACTCTGTAGCACTAACCACCCGACCAACCAACTGAACTAAATCAATGTCACAAAAATTAAAAATGTTTCAGATGTCTTTCTGGCTTCTCAATAGCCAACTCCTTTCATTCTCACTAGCCAATTCTTGTACAAGCTGAGGTTGTGCATGAAGGCCCGTCTTCTCAATCTTGCCCCTCACCTGAGGTGCGGTGGTCTTCAGGTTAAATCACCACTAGTCAGTTCTCCCTCTCGAAAGGGAGAGTAACCTATGGTCATCTGAGACTATGGTGACTGTTTTTACTTTACTACAGCTTGTGAAATGTTATTTGAAATAATTTTGAAGCAATTGGTAGCTGGACCTCAGAGTTTGTGTAAAATATTCAAGGCAAGGAAATCCTGAAAGGACAGTTGGAAAACCTGGAGGCAAATCCTTGTTGCAACATTGGAGAGGAAGCTTTGTTTGAAAATATAGTTGGAAAATCTGGTGGCAGATTCTTGATGAAAACAGTTCATGAAAAGCATTGTTTGAAGGAGATTTTAAAGAGTGTCTCTATAAGAGCAGAATTTGGAAACATTCATGTGACAATCATCTGGGGAATTTGAAAAGAAATTCATGAATGATCGACTGTGTGGTATCTTCCCTTTGGTTTCAGAGTAGGGTGTTATCCTTCAAATCTGTGTATATGTGCAAAGATAAGTGGAAGTGAAGGAGTATTGAACTATAACCAAATTTTTCATATTTAATGAATGTTTTTCCGTTGTTAAAAACTAAATGACAGTTCCTTCTCGTCTATTAAGAAAAAGTAAAGGTTACAATCTTTTGAGCCAAGGTTCCATCCTGGGACCTTCCCATCCAATAGTAACGCCAACCGGGATCGTAATAGTGTATAAATGTCTGTGTAATAATTATGGAATGATTGTTTTTCCAAAATTCCCATCAATCTTTCTTTCCAGCATGACATTCAAACTGATAAACATTTGTGCTGAGTATCACAAGTCAACGTATGAGTAGTTGTTGAAAAAGTGTCCTGCAAATTCAAATCTAGTGCAATTATGTTTTCCTCTTCAATAATAAGTTTGAAGACAAATTTTTTGTCATAACTACGAAAGCATTTATAATTTTATTGTTAAGATCCTTTATCAGAGTTCTCACTTTATGTGAGATTTTGCAATGTAGATTTGTCTGAGCTGTGCAATGAAGTCCATTTAAGTAAAGTTTATTTATTAGTCACAAGTAATGCTTACAATTAACACTGCAGTGAAGTTACTGTGAAATTCTGCTAGTCGTCTATTCTGGTCCGGCACCTGTTCTGGTCAATGCACCTAACTAGCACGTTTTTCAGAATGTGTTTTCACTTAATTATCTATGTAAAACTGCACACCAAAATTTCTATGAAGTGGTTGAGATATTTCAGTAAGTTGTTAAGGGACAGTGTAAATGCAAGTATTTTTCTTTATAATTGGCAGCAATAATGTTTCTGCAGAATTATAGATTTATTAAGCTGCCAACAGGGTGTGCTATTGCACTGTTTTCAAGTTGAATAAGCAGCTTGGAACCAAAATATACAAATTCATTCTTCCCAGAATGTCAATCACTTTGAAGATGAATTTAATGCTGAGTGGCAGTTGTTTCCTTTAATTAAGATGAAGATAGAGAATGTGCAGTTTAAGACAGCCTTGAAATCTGTGAAGTAAAGTAACAATGAGGTAAACATACAGTGGCATACTAATTGTTGGTCCAACTGGATTTCTACCTGGAAATATTAATGGTTTCGGGTTAAGTTATATAGATGGCAACCTTAGATTGAAACTGTGGAGTTTTTGTCTGATTACCTTTCGGCACCAGTGGAAATGTCTGTTAACTTTCTCTTCTTGGAAGAGAATCCTTCAGAGGATTAAATAAGTTGGACAAAGGTGACAGAACCAACTCAGGGAGCCAAATGGCTTGATTTTGCCTCATTGAGTCATATTTTGTGCCTGGTATTCTTGATCCACTATTTTGTAAAGAAACACAGTTGTGGTCCTAGACAATGGCTCCAGGTGGCAGTATGGTGCACATTGCACTAGGCTGAAAACTGTTCTACAAATACAATGAATTGAATTACTGGAGCACCTGTTTTATGCATTATTTGAGGGATAAATGGGGCCAGCGCATCAAGAAAATTCTCATGCTCATCTTTTAGCAGTGTTATGTGATCTTTTATCCAACTCTAAGAGCTTTATGTCTCATCTGAAGATCAACATCACTGACAATGCTTGAACCTATGACCTGACAGGCAAAATCCTACTGCTGAGCAAAGGCCAACACCTGGCACTTACAATTGACGCCACCAAGTAGAAATGCAAAGCAATTGTTGGTCATAAGTAATTGTATCCTCTTTCCTGTCTGGAATATTTCCCAGTTCCATTATTATGGGGAAATGATGGAGTAGTCTCTGTGTCAAACAGATAGAGCACCAGTTTCTAGATATTATTCAGTTTAACAGAATTTGAAAAGTCATGTCTTGGGGTGCATTTGTTGAGCTTAACATTAAAATCAGGAGGCTTTGATATTGTGTGCTGGTACCAGAGTGCCCTTTAAATCTAATAACAATAGTAAATAGATAGATAAACTGATAGAGAGTCACACAATTTGATTTGATTTATTATTGTCCCAGGTACTAACGTACAGTGAAAAGTGTTATTCTTGTGCATTATGCAGACAAAACATACTGTTCTTAGAGTACATAGGGAAGAGGGAAAGGAAAGAATTCAGGATATAGTGTTACAGTCATAGCTAGAGTGTAGTGAAAGATCAGCTTAATGTATGATAAGCCTGATGGCAACAGGGAAGAAGCTGTTCTTGAGTGGGTTGGTACGTGTTCTCAGACTTTTCTATCTTTTTTATGACATAAGTAGGTGTAAGAGAGTATCTCCAGGGTACGTGGGTCCTCGATTATGCTGGTTGCTTTTCTGAGGCAGCGGGAAGTGTAGACTTTTGATTTGATTATTGTCACATGTTACATTGAAAAGTATTGTTTCTTGAATGCTATACAGACAAAGCATACCATACATAGGGAAGGAAAGGAGAGAGTGGAGAATGTAGTGTCACAGCCATAGTAAGGGTGTAGCAAAAGAGCAATTTAATACAAGAAAAGTCCATTCAAAAGTCAAAGTCAAAGCAGTACATACTTTAGTTTGTAAAGACTGCACTATCAACATTGATATCTGATCTAAATACAGCTACAGTGGATATCAACTAATAGAGTAGATATGGATAAAAGTACACAAATAATGGAAGTTGTATATGTTTACAATACCTGCAGTAAATGGACATGGAGCAATCAATATGGAATAGGGATACATAAGAAAATTAATGAATTTAGTGGATGTAGACAAGAATCAAAATGGTAAAATAAGGCCCATAATATAGTAGGTAAGTAGACACCTCCAGTGTCAAGCCTGATTGATAAAGAGTGGTATGCACAAGACAATGCTCTGTTTGCCAGAGGCTTCAATGTGAGTTCAACAAAGCCTTCCTTTTATAGTGCTGTGCTGCTCCTGATTCACTGTTCGCTACATTGCCGGGGCAGACCAGGTCCTGCCCTCCATCTCCATGCTGAACTGGTCTTCATGGACGGCACCATGCTGCTGGACACATGGACGTCAATTTATTACCATCTCAGTTCACAGTACTGCAGTTGGGGTCAGGGAGTACAAGGATCTCCTGCACCACCCCACTCCCACCATGCCTATCTATTTGGACAGTACTGTGTTGTGGGATTCATGCAGCACCGCAACAAAGGTCCCAAATTCGCCCAGGGGTGTGGCACGATGAATTGTCGGTCAGTTATTTATATTAGTAAAGGTGTTGAGTAAACTCAGACAGGTTAATTGATTCAATATTGCACTTCTGGTTCATTTAAATAACCTCAAGTCTCAGGCAATTTATTTATAACAATTACTGATATATTTTGTTTATTTCTCTCCATTCTCTTGAGGTGTAATGTTATAAACAACGACCATTATTCTGAAGGCTATTGTGTATCAGACATGCATTGTGGGGTGTGTTATACAGATTATATTAGAAGACAGTGGATGCTATTATTTTGTATAGGGCCCTTACAACCCACAGACAGAGAATTCTTTTAACCCATCAACCTCATAACTAAAATATGATAGGATTGTGTGTTAATCCACTTATTTTACCTTATTTGCAATTTTGAAAAGTACCTGTTCTCTCTCTGGAGCCATCAGCTTGCAATTATTCATTTATTTGGTAGTGAATGGTTTATGACCAATACTTACAATGAGAGTGAGTATATCTGCTGTTACCAAGAAAGTGACACCAAGTAACTACAATTGTTACAGTGCTAAAATATGTAATGAAGGATAAAATTGAAGCATAATCTTACACATTTATGGATGTTTATTTACAGAGACACGCATTACAAACATGTGCCTCCAAACCCAATAACCACAGCTTCAATCTGCTCCTATATATAAGAGCTCAGTTCATGCCCACCATTGCAATGCCAAATTAACCCAGCTCCTCTTCCACGTTGCTCACTTCTAAAACTCCTGTGGAAATAAGCATGCCCTCTGCATAAGATTGGTGCTCGTTCATCAAGAACCCAGAGTCTGAGGGTTACAAGCAAGCAAAACACATCCAATGAAAAGCAGTCAATTTATACACTATATGCAGAGTCAGAACATTTCTGAAGAATCCACTCTTCATGGGAAAGCCATGGAGGAGGAACTGTGATATAATCTAGTAATTCAAACTCTTCAGGGGATAGACAGTAATTATATCTGTAGTAATAATGGACTGTGCAGAGGAGAGATGGTGGTAGTATCTATAGTAATGCTGGATTTTGTTAAGGCAGGAAAGTTATAGCATTGCCAACAGTACTCCCTATGGTGGGTTTAGAGTTGAGGAGGGCATTTAAATTGACAGGATGGTAGCAGTTGGGACCCTGCCACCTTCCCACCTCTGGGCAGCTTGGTAGCATAATGGTTAGTAATGCTGCCTCACAGCATCAGAAACCCGTGTTCAATTCTGACTTTGGGTGACTGAGTAGAGTTTTGCACATTCTGCCTGTGTCTGCATGAGTTTCCCCCAGGTACTCCAGTTTCCTCTCAGTCCAGTGATGTGCAGGTTAGGTGGATGATAAATTTCCCATCAATGTCCCAAAATGTATCAATTAGGGGATTAGCAGGGTTATGGAGATAGAGCTGGGTAAGATGCTCTGTCAAAGCTAGTACAAACTCATTGGGCCAAATGGCCTCCTTCTGCACTGGTAGGGATTCTGTGATGACCTGCACCCCTAATAAGTCCATGATGGTAAAGCCATGGACAACTTTCCTGCCTTGCCGCTAACTGAGGTCCATAAGTGAACAATTAACGCCCAATTAAAGGGCACTTCATACCACCACTGCTAGTGAACCAGTGGTAGGTTGGCCTGCTGCCACATGGAGAGCATGACATGCAAATCTGTGGATGTTACATGTGATTTCCCCTGAAGGTGGTGGTGGGGTGGGGTGGAGGGTGGCTGCGGTTGGCTATCTCTCGTTTAAAGGCACTTGATGCCTAATCAAAGAACCCAGCATTGGGAATAAACAAAGAGAACAAAGAACATCCCAGCACGGGAAACAGGCCCTTCGGCCCAACATGCCCGCACCGCCGCATCTTCCCACACCTACCCCGCCCTGTGTGTATGTGAGTGGAACCCCTAATGTAGCCAGATTCAGGGGAGAATAGTGTCAATTTGGTACACCAATCAGCCTAAGAACACATCTTTGGGGTGTGGGAGGAAACCGGAGCGCCCGGAGGAAACCCATGCAACCACAGGGAGAATGCGCAAGCTCCCACAGACACAGGCCCAAATCCATGTATCTGCACAGCTAGCAGTGATAGTCACTGATCTGTTGCGGTGCCCACCTGCTGGTCCAGGATTAAGCACGCACAACGACACGAAGTACTAGGCCACTCCCGGAACCTCCAAGAGCAGCCCACGCACGACCCACCGTGTGACAACAAGGTGGACCGACCCTGCGGAATAAAGAGACAATACGTTAACATATAAAACTACATGCTGAAAACCATCCCTATCCTTGTCACTGACCCCCATATACCCACCTCTCACACACTCCTACACTGAAAACTCCTTCCTGTCATCAATTACCTCGCGCCTGGATGTACTTCTGCAGCAGCCCCTGCCGCACAAGTGGCACTGCTGAGCAAAACAGCTTTTAGCCTCTGATTGGCTTGCAACTCTCAGTGAATAGGACTTGCCAACCAAGGGACTCTAATCCCATGAAAGGCTCACCAGTGAATTTTCAACTGCCTGATTTGCTCATAATGCAGAGGGCTTTTACAAAAGGAAGCAGAAGGTGTCTCTCATCAGCTCTCCTGCAGGTGACTGAGATCTGTGAGGACCTCCATTCAGAAGGCACGATCTGAGCAAATAAAATTCCTCTCAGTATCTTGATTAATGTTAAACTGTGTAGAGGAGAAACAATGATAGAATCTCCAATAGTACTGGATTGAGTAGATGAAAGATAATGATGATATATTGGGTAATACTGGAACAGTGACGGCATCAATGATAATACAGGACTTTGTGGAAGAAGAGCAATAAAATATCTCTGCCCATATTAGGCTGCACAGGTGGCATTAGTGAACAATACTGGGAAATGGATGGTCTTGCTCACAAATTGCTATCTTCAACTTACTGCAGCTGTCATCATTGTGATTTTCAGACACTGAACAGAGATTGTCTCAAGGAATTGAAATTTTGGAATATCATTGTTGCTTCTGTGACTGAGTATTTTAGAGAAAGAGTCTGTTCCACATTTAATTCTCAGACTACACATGTAGCTGATCTCACTAGAGTGGCAGTTGGAATTGCCACATTGACCTTGTCACTCCAAGGCTAAGGAGGGGAAACATGAGCCAGGGTTCCAGCTGCTGATTGTTATCCAGCGCATTTTTAGAATAGAATCATTACAGTGCAGAAAGAGGCCATTTGGCCCATCGAGTCTGCACCAATCACAATCCCAGACAGGCACTATCACCATAACCCCACATTTTACCCTGCTAACCCCCGACACTAAGGGACAATTTAGCATGGCCAATCAACCTAACCCGCACATCTTTGGACTGTGGGGGGAAATGGGAGCAGATACAGGGAGAACATGCAAACTCCACACAGGCAGAGACCCAAGCCCAAAATTGAATCTGGGCCCCCTAGTGCTGTGAGGCAGCAGTGCTAACCACTGCGCCACCATGCTGCCCTAGAGTATAATCTCTGTGCAGGTGTCAATGTGATGGAAACAGAGTTACCGAATTTCTTAAACCGGAAAATATCTGTATTTGTTTCTTGTAGACAAAATAATTGGGGCAATTTTAACTTGAGGGTCAATGAGGATCCTGGTGCTATGACTTGAGACTGTAACTATTTTGAGGTGTGGGCCACATTTAAAGGCAACCAGCAAATTGCATGTTGCAAATATTCTCCTGACTGAAATGGGCATCCACCTCAGAAATCTACTCTACCCAAGATGGAAGGTATAATGGTAACATAACAGATACAGTAAGTGAGATGACACTATTTTCAAGCTCCTGCTGTTCACCTATGGCAGGCAGGTATCTTTAAATTTGACCTTACTGTGTTATAAATTTGAGTTAGCTGTGGTTAAGACAGAAGGTCTAATTTATTTTGATGACCTCCATTCATGGCATGACCTGAGCAAATAACCAACAGTTAATCTGCCAGAGCCATCTCTGTTTCAAGAATTTAGTCTCATTTGCATTGTACAGATGAATTCCAGAGTTTCCAGGTATGCAGGAATTTGAAGCCAATACTGTTTCCAGTTACAAAGACAAGAGACTCAAATTGTATGTACGTATTCATGAGCAGAGTAGCATTGTTATCAAATAAATATATATAAAAGCAATAACAAATTGAATTTATAATAATGCAGTCCAAAGATGCTTCACTGTAGCCACAAAGCTACATAGAGAGATATCAGAGCAGATGATGAAATGCTTGGTTAAAGAGTTAGATTTTAGGGAGTGTCTTAGAGAAAGGTAATGAGACAGAGAGGTTTAAGGAGAAGCAACCAAATGTCAAATGAACAAAATCAGGGATGGGGATGAGGCCAAAGTTGGGGGAGAACAGAGATTTCAGAGGAAGTTATTATAAAATAGGGAATGGAAAGACCACAAAAGGGTTTGGTAACAATGATAAGAATCTTGAAATTGATGTGTGGCTGGACTTTAGAGACATTGTAGGTCAACGAGCACAGGGGTGATAGGTGGAGAAGTCAATGCAAGTTTGGATACAGATGACAAGTTTTGAATGAACCCACATTAACAGAAAGTATAAAGTAGGTTACCAGCCCGGAGTCTAATCTAGAGGTGCCAACGGCATGGATGAGGTTTGCAGTAGTAAATGAGCTGAGGTATGGACAGACATAAGAGAAGTAATGGAGATGGAATAGATGATCTTGGTGCTGAAGCAGAAATAAAGTCAGAAGCTCAGATGAGTCAAATGGGATGCCACAGCTGTAAACATAGATCTAACTGTTGGATGGAAACAAAAGTCTAGAAATAATTGATGTATTGAATCTAGCAAAAAATATAAATAAATTTCTAGCTCCAGTTATTAATCTAATTTAACTGGTACATAATACTTTCCATAAAGATACAAGCTTGCTTTTAATTAAGCAGCAATTAATTATATTAGAAAGGACACAGCCTGCAACTGAAGCTATTTCTGCTCAAGTTCTTTTGATTGGTACACAACCTGCTAAGCAAGGCCTGCACAACAGTTTGTGTTAATGTGTAAATGAAGGCAGCAGTCCATATCAGAGGCCATAAAATTCCAACTGGTCTGCCCAAGTTAGTGCCAGTTCCTTTCTAGATATTGAATCAAATCTGGATGAGAACAAACAGTAGAATAAAACTTTTTTAACTTGGAAGCAGCAAAATTGCATAAGGATGGGAAAAACACACATCATGCATGTAAGTTAGGGTGGGAACACTTTAGTCTAGATAATGTAGTGTCCTTGTCTGTATTCTACTGGGATTCCCTTCAGTTAAAAAAAAATTGTTTCATAACAGTGGAGCTTCCAATAGACTCAGCTGCCTTGCTGGCATCTGCTCCATCTCAACACTGAGTCAGTGCCAGCAAAGTCCTGAAGCAATATAGAATAGGGAAGAGCTGTGTTGTCCAGCTGTGTGCCTGTCTCTCATATGAATAGAGGCTGTGCTGATACTGACCTGCCTGCTCAGAAATGAACAAGTACAGCATATTTCCACCACTGCCATTTAAGAAAGATTTCTAATGTTTAGAATTGAAACAGCTCTGATTCTAATTTGTTCTTGATTTGCAGCACTCAATATTAACTCTGTTTGCAGTCCTAAATTTCCCACATAAACATTTTTAAAATGAGAGAGGGAAATAGTCTATTTAAATAAGAAGTCAATGAGTTATCAGGCTGTCACAAAATAAGTTAAGTAAAATTCCTAGCAGCAATTTAGCAGGGGGTGCAACCAATTAATAAAATGATTGCACCTCTGCACTCTGCCCCTTACTTCAATTGATGCCATTTCCTCTTTTCTTATTTCAACATCTTCCAGTTCCTTTAATTAGACCCTGATGCTGTTCTCAGTAATTTTACAATGTTTCTGGTTCTTATAATTCTGATTTTCACTTCCTGTGGCCCTATCCTTGGTTCATGTTGTACTTACTCTCAGTCATGGAAACATTCCTCTGCAGAGGAAGTGCTGAACTCACATCATTTAAATAGTTGCTTGGTAATACATAACTTGAGTATTGTTGGAAAAAGAGATATGTTGTTGAAGCTTTTCCTCTTGCACCCATCAGGAAAGATTTGCAAAACTCAGAGGGAACAACAGTTTATACTGCATGAGATGAAGGTGCTGACTGGTGGGCAAGTGGACTCAGATTAGTAGATGCATTACCATTGAGAATGCTCCCAGGAGTAGTTAACTGATAAGCTTTTAATCCAATTCAAATCAGGCAAATTGACTTGGATTGGTCAAAGCACTGCCAAGGGAAATGAACCAGGTTGTCCACAAAGTTTTTGTTTTGTTGAAAATGGTGCAGTGTGTGGACATGTTCTTTCTGTCTGCAAAGGACAGGGTCCAATGTGTGAATATATGTGGCTTCGAGCATGTGTAAGGCACACATTGCATCTGACTGATAATCTTAAATTGTCAGTGTAATTCTTAGCACCATCTGGATTGTTTACCAAGTGTTGTCTAATCAAGGAATCACAGTAGTGTTGGACACCATGGCTGCTATTATACCATTTTGAAGTGCTGGGTAGATTTGAAATTGGGAGTGTTTCAGATCCCACGTTTAGACCTGTTCTCAGGCAACCCCATACACACTCTGCCTAAAAATAAATCAGCAATTCCAAATCATTCTGCAGAAGCCTGTGGATGGGGCTTAATGCACTCGAAATCCTGCAGCTCCGATCGGTGCTTCCAATTGCGCATGTGCAGAAAAAAAGATAGAATGCTGCTCCCCTGCCACATCCCTCCCGGGCCGGATAATGCCTCTCCCTGGCCCCCACAGGCATTGCCTCACCCTCCAACATTACTGATCCCCTTATCCCCCCACCAACTCCACCACCCAGAACGATTGCAGGCCCCTCCGCTCCTTCCTCCCACCGCCCCCCCCCCCCCCCCCACTGATCTCAGGCAGAGTGGCAGTGGACCCCCCCTATCCTCCCACTCATCTCAGGAAGACTGACAGCGAACCCTCCCCCAACCGAAGTAAAGAGCCTTCAGACACTCAGCACTTACCTCCTCACTATCTAGAGCACCCAAATCAGACTTTGGTGGAGCATGTCTGTTTCACACCGATTCTGGATGGGGGAATATGGTGGTAAAGGGGAAAATGCCGGCAATGTTGGGTATGCAGCCCATTAATGCATTTAAATGGCCATCGCACTCGTTTTGAGCATGGTCCAGATTGCGGCCATTTTCAGGCCTTGGTAAAGGGGGAACAGGCACGGAGGCAGGCACGGATTGCATTACTCGCCTCATGCCCAACTTTACCAAGTTTTTGCACTTGAAAACAGGCACAACTTGATGGTAAAACCAGGCCCCTATAACCAGAATTCTCCCAGAAAAAATTCTAAGTGTTGAATTTGCGGAAAAACTGGAGTAATTCATGTTTTTTCTGGTGGGAGTTCAGACTAGAATCTCCCACACTCTGTGCAATGCAGAGACCACCAGCATGAATATCATTAGATTTCAGGGGGCATGCTGTATTCCCATCAGCATGCACAGTGGCCCTAAACTGTCAGCCTCCCATTTGCTGGCCAGCTCAGTTGCTGGTTGGCCCAGGACCCCCGCAGCGCTGCTCCCCCAGAGCTCCCATGACCCAATCACAGCATCTCCAACCATTCCTGGGCCAGCCCCAACACCCCCCCGCTTCCAGATTGCCCTGATCTCCAGCCTCCCCCTACAGTGCAGACCACTCCCCCCAGCCCATCTGATCACTGGCCTCCCTCCTGCCCTGACTGTTCCTAATGCAGAATGGCAACGGGGCCCCCTGCCTCCTCCGACCACCCCCAGCACCCTCCCATATGCCGGAACTGCCCCATGCCCAATGGGCTGTGCCAAGGTGCCCCCTGGTCATGGGCGCTTTGCCTCTTGGGCACTGCCAGGGAGCCCAGACTAGCATTGCCAAGGTTCCATGCCCAGGGGGCACTATTCCCCCCCCCCCCACTGCCTGACCCCCTCGTGGCCCCAAGTGTCCCCCCTTCACTCTAACGAGGTTGGGCAGCTAGTTCCCCAAAACTGGAGTGAAACACTCTGGCGGGGTGGGAGATACTAGTGGCTCCAGAGAATTCCATTCTGGACCCACTAATAGCATTTAAATAGTATGCTAAATACTATTTGAGTGCAGACCCTGTCTTCCAGCCGATTTCTGGTGCGGCGCAGGCACCACCGGAAATCTGGCTCTGGGAGACATAAACGGCGCGAATGCCTGTGGGAACTCCACGAATCGGCCAATGCGTGATTTACCCCACCCACTGCGCTAAAAAATTTGCACAGTGGCAAGGAAGAGTCACAGTCTTTGTTCTGAGTTTTGCAAGCACAGGCTGGTTTAGTACATCGAGTACTTTGTCATGAACAGCAAAAGGGACATGCTATTTGATAGTTACCCCCATTCATTGGAACATACAGCCGACATACTTTGCGTAACATCAGCACTGAAATTCATATATCACATTACTCTTTTATATGGTATGCTTTTTGGCTTAAAAACAGCATCCTATTAGTGGTGAATACTACTCGTGTTGCTACTGTATAGTAGCAAAGTGAAGTAGCTAGCTTCACACGTTGCTCGAATCGAAGCACCTCACCCTTGCAAGGTAATCTGAGGTAGGTTGGGCACCTTTCTGAACCAGACCTTAGGCCTGCTCATGAGTTTGTACAATATACAGTGAGCAATGATCTGATTGGAGTAGCCATTATCCTGCAGAATAGCTTTGATGTGCCCATTTTGACATCATGTGTGTGTGGTGAGCAAATGGCTCAGACATTATTTATGAGTTTGCTGATAAGGCCAATCTTAATATATACGGGACTGTAGGGATCCAAATGCATAAACTAACCAGCAAAGGTAGGCTTGCGGTAGACAGTAGTAGAGAACTCATTGGCATATTTCTCAACTAGCACATTAAGGAAAGGGAGCTCATTTGACAACTCCTTTTCAAAGGTGAATTTGACCACGTGATGGAGTGCATTTAGGTGTTAACAGAAACGATTAATGGAGCTGCAGATTCAAACACATCAAAAGTATCATCTAATACAAGAGGTCATTTCATTGAAGATTATTTCTCATGGAAACTGACAAAGGTATTGGTGAGACTGGACCTAGAGGGAATCGCATGGCAACACCATCCAAATAAAAGTTTGGGGGACAGTTAATCCCTGCCTCATTCTCCATGGCAATATGTTGACCAATCAGAATTGGCCTATGATTTAAACAAAATCTTGGCAATTAACTGTTCCCTGATACATTCTCCATAGCCATCCCCCTACCAATAACAGCACACTTGCCAACAAATTAGCACCCTTTTCTCTTACGGTATAAATTGTTGTTCCCTTTAAAATTCCATATTCTTGTTAATGTTTCAACAGCTTGTCTGCTTTTTGAGCAATACTCCTATCATTCAGTTAAATTATTTAGAAGGAAACATTCGAACAGCCTGGGAACAGGCTGAAGATTATTGACCTAGGGGAAGACTCCTAGTCCTTTTGAGCTGCAAATATAAACATTCTAAAAGCATCTAAAGTTTTTATGAGTAGGCTGATTAAACTGCTTAATGCCCAACACTCCACCATTTGTATCAAGATCCTACAACCAGCATAGGGCCCAAATTTGCACATTTAAACAGTGTTGCACCTGTTTTGGGGTTGGTTACTTGACCATGTCTAGGCCCCTCTGCAGCTTACCAATAGGAGGACCTTGGTCTTTGGTGGGACAGCCCTTCCCTCAATCCTCTATTGCACCACACTTTAAAAAGGATGGAATGGTTGAGGGAAAATACAGAAAAAAACTGCAAGAATGATTCCAGAGATGTGGGACTTCATTTATAGATTGGAGAACCTGGGATTGTTCTCTTGCTGGAGGTGTTCAAAAGTGTGAGGGGTCCAAACAGAGGTAGTTAGAAAGAAGTTATTTCCACTGCTGAAATCATCTGGAACCTGAGGACACCGATTTTAAGCAATTAGCAAAATATCCCAAAGTTGACATGAGAAAACCTTTTTAAGCTTAGAATCCCTGCAGTGCAGAAGGAGACCATTCAGCCCATCATGCCTGTACCGACAATAATCCTAAACCCTATCCCTGTAATCCCATGTATTTACCCTGTTAATCCACCTGACACTAAGAAGCAATTTATCACGGCCAATCAACCTAACATCTTTGGATTTTGGGAGGAAACTGAAGAATTTGGAGGAAACCCATGTAGACACAGGGAGAATGTGCAAACTCCACACAGACAGTGACCCAAGGCCAGAAGTGAACTCAGGCCCCTGGCGCTGTGAGGCAGCAGTGCTAACCAGTGTGCCACTACACTACCCCCAAGAAATTCTATGCAACGAGTATTTAGGATCTGGCATGCACTGCCTGAATGGGTGGTGGATGCAAATTCATTTGAGGCTTTCAAAGGTGAATTGGCTAAACACGTAAAGGGAAAATACATTGCAGGGGTACATGAAATGGGAATGAGGGTGAGACTAGCTAAATTGCTCTTGCAGATAGCCAGTCAATGGGTAGAACGGCCTCCTCCACTGTGTTTCAATCATTCTATGATTCTGTACATCGTCACAATTGCTTTCTATCATCAGCTTCCTTGTTTGGCAAATCCCTACACAAAGAAGGGAATATGTATTTCTAAAGAAAACGAGTTTGATGATTCAGCACACTATAGCAGTGGTCTCCAAACTCCAATCTGGATGCAGCCCACTCGGGCTGGATGTGGCCTACGAGCCGTAGTTTGGAGACCCTTGCACTATGGCAAGGAAAATATGAAGCGATGTGAGAGGGTTTGCAGAGAGTTCTAGGAGCCTGTTATGCTTCATGAATTTTGTTACAATGAAACTTTGGCACAAACCAGCCTCCTTTCCATTGAGTCTGTCTATACTTCCCACTACCTCGGCAAAGCAGCCAGCATAATTAAGGACCCCATGCACCGGACATTCTTTCTTCCATCTTATTCCGTTGGGAAAAAGATACAAAAGTCTGAGGTCACGTACCAACCGACTCGAGAACAGCTTCTAATGGACCTATCTTGCATTGAGTTGATCTTTCTCTACACCCTAGCTATGACTGTAACACCACATTCTGCATTTTCCCTCTGTATGAATGATATGCTTTGTCTGTACAGCATGCAAGAAGCAATACTTTCCACTGTATACTAATACATGTGACAATAATAAATCAAATCAAAATCAATTTTTTTTAAATCCTGCTCACAAGAAAATCTTGGCTCTTCAGTTGCATTCACAGGATAAAAGGGACAGGAGGTGTCCATTATAATACAGATTGGACATTCAAACTGGTATTCAAGTGATCACTTGCACTCATTAGTGAAATGCGAACTCTGCAGGGATCATTGCTGAGTTGATTTGATGAATTCCACTCATGGATAGGGATAGTCAATTTGATTAAGTGATACTGCAATCCAACTCTTGGAAACAGACTGAGTGGCAAGTCAGGTTTACTTCAGGGAAATGTTGCAAGAAGCTTTGCTGAACCAACGAATTAGAACTGTGGAGAGTTACTTAGAAGACATCTTGTTGATGTCAAATGGGATGACCTGCTGATGTGGAGAAACATAACATGTTCTTTATTTTGTATCATTTCACAAAAAGTGAAGTTGTACTGATCAAAGTGAAGATGACCATATTGTTCCATGTTATGTGCTGTGAAATAAAACAACTAAGCCATTTTACAATTCATTTCAAAGTTCATTTCACCACGAATTCACTTTGTTCGTCTATGGAGAGATTGAGAAAGTACTCATCCATTATCATTGATATATCCTCCGGTTTTGCTCTCATACAGGCAGATATAGAACAGTGAGAGTCAGCTCCCATAAAATGTAAGCTGTTCAAACCACCTGTGAAATCAAATGATAACAAGGGATTACAAGAAGGTTTCTAAAGTAGATCCATATTTACAAGTCATTTAGTGAAATGATGAGGGAATGCACAAGATTTATGAAAGGTAAACCTGTATATTTAGTGAGCTGGAGGTGAAGGTGAAGGTTCAGTATTTAAGTTAGTAATTTAAGATACTATCAGTGCTGTATTACAGAATGACCAACAGATCTTATACTGCTTGATCTATTCTCTTGCTTTGTGTAGGGATGAATTGATTTTCCTACCTTGGCACTTTTCCTTAATTGAAAGAACATTTCCTCACCTGGTTCCAAGGATGATTCACAGAGGAGACTGCATTTATACAGTTGGCCACCTATTGCCATACCTGTTGCACAGTAGCCACTGGGGGATTTCTTTTTAGCCCAAGTAGACGCATCAACTTCAGCAGGATTTTTCAGGCTTTTGGAAGCAAATGAACTATTCTTGCAGGTACACCAGCCATCTTTTGGCAATGAAAGCCAGCTTCCACCAAAACTTGTTCATCAACCCTTTAAGGGGATTGAACAGCCCCCTCTGCATGTAACACACGTCCAACAAGATTAAACAAATTATTAATATTAGCTAAAAGTGTAGGATCCAGCAGGGTCTTCTCTTTATCCAGTGTAAGTTTGGTCCATGTTTTGGACGAACCCTGGAATCCGCCAAGATTTTTGAAAGGCTAAGCACTTATCTGCTTTAATGGTTTGGTTTATACTGTTGATTCTGTTCAAAAGATGAATTTTATGAGGTTCATGAGCATCTTCTAGAAAATATCTTTGTTCTAAAACTGCTTGCTTTCAAACCTGACAGAAACATTAATTAGTAATTTAAGCTCAACCTTAGTATAGCCAAATTGTGGATATCATCTCCATCAAGGTGCAGAGGAAAGCTAGATTGGGAAATAACAGTGCTGCAAGTATCTGCTTCTATGAAGTAAAGGTTGCAGCAGATTATCCTCCTTGCACCAATGTTGAACACTTAGTCCTATTACCAAAACGAGTCCCTATGAAAGCAGAGTAGAAAGAGGCCTGTAAAATGTTTGCAATGTCAAGAATTTTGTAAACCATCTGCAGCTTGGCACTACAAGGAAATAGTCTCCTTGGACCTTGACTTGTAAAAGATAATATCTGATTCTAAAAGTTTACAGGAGGATGTGGCTGAACAGATTTCACTCACATCCTGCAAACAGAAATCCTAATGGGCAGCTGATCAAAGCCTAGTCGAGAAATCATTTACAAGGTGGATTAAAAAAGAAGCAACATTCCATTGCTTTTCCTCCTGACTGATTCATGTGGTAAATTGGATGCACCAGCTGTAGGAATGTCTAATAACAATAAATTCCTCAGAGAGAAAGAAACCAAGCACCTGCTGCTCTGCGGCTGAATGTTAACAATTACAGATATGAAATGACGTATTTGCCAAAAAATAAACTTCTCTCTTTAATGGTATTTAATATAATTAATTAGTCAGCATGATGCATAATGTGATTGTCTTGTCTTCATCAAGATGAAGTATATGAGCATGAGGAAATGCAATTGTCTCCCATTTGAACTGTCAGCTACAACTACTGTCAGATCACATGTAACATGAGCTGCTGCGAATTGAAACACCCTCATCTCGGCACGGTAGCACAGTGGTTAGCACTGCTGCTTCACAGCTCCAGGGTCCTGGGTTCGATTCCTGGCTCGGGTCACTGTCTGTGTGGAGTTTGCACATCCTCCTCGTGTTGCCTATCGAGGGGCATATACGCGGTGGGTTGTGCAAGGGCTGCTCTTGGATGTTTGGAGAGTAGCCTAGTACTTCACATCGTTTGTGTATGCTTAAACTGGACCAGCTGATGGGCAACATGACAGCTCAGTGACTATCACTGTTTGCTGTGCAGACACATGGATTTGGGCCAGTATCTGTGGGAGTTTGTGCATTCTCCCTGTGCTTGCATGGGTTTTCTCCGGGTGCTCCGGTTTCCTCCCACACCCCAAAGATGTGCTCTTAGGCTGATTGGTGTAATAAATTGTCCCTAAATTAGTCTCAATCTGGTTTCCAATGTGGACTGCCATAAGCGTAGACAAGGGTCACGGGTGGAAGAGGGAACTCATAATGTTAAAATGGTGGGGTGGGCTTGTTGGGCCAAAGGGCCTGTTTCCTGTGCTGTGTTGTTCTTTGTTTTGTTATCTGCGTGGGTTTCCTCTGGGTACTCTGGTTTCCTCCCACAGTTCAAAGATGTGCAGGTTAGGTTGATTGGCCATGCTAAGAAATTGCCCATTCGTGTCCAGGGGTGTGTAGGTTAGAGAGATTAGTGGGTATGATATGGGGGTAGGGCCTGGGTGGGATTATGTTCGGTACAGACTCGATGGGCCGAAGGGCCTCTTTTTGCACTGTAGGGCTCGATGAAATCTCAGTCCCAATTGACCTTCGTGAAATACTCTCTACCAACATGAAATGGCCCATTTCAATTACCATCTGAGATATCGCACACTGTTTTCAGCATAATTTCAGTGTGAGATCAGGACAAGTAATTGTTTAGTAGCAAAATGAGACAGAGACACTGGTTTTCCACCCCAGGTCCAATTTCCTTGTATGTTTTTCACCTGAATATTGTCCAACAGGTCCCAGTGTTCTACTCAAAAACACCCAACAGAGAAGGATAGAACTGGAGCCAATCATTACTTCTATAAATTTTTATTTAGAAAGATTTTATTGTCATGCGCCAACGAACCCAGAAACCCCAGTTTAAGTCTGTTCTAATTTTTGGAATACAATTCAATCCCCAATTAATTCTCTCCATCTGAGTATAGTAAAACATAATTAATGTACAATTAACACCAAGTAAGCTCACTTACATATACTATAAAGAAAGAAAAGCTTGCTTTTTTTATGATATCCTTCAGGAGCAATGCAATACTTCTGAAATGCAGTCACTGTTGCAGTGTAAGGAACATGGCAGCCAATTTTTGCACAGTAAGCTCCCAGAAGCAGTAATGTGATCATGACCAGATAACATTTTTTGTTGGAATGCTGACTGAGGGATAAATATTGGCCAGCACGCCAGGCATGATGCATCCTTCCAAATATTGCAATGAGATATTATATATCCACCTGAAAGAGTAGATGGATCCTCAGTTTAAAGTGTTTTCTAAAAGACTGCACCTCTGACAGTGAAGCAATCTCTCAACACCACACTGGAGCATCAGACTAGAGGTGAGTGTGCTATCAATTGAGTCAATTTCTGTTGTCAGTAATAAATTTTTACATCAATATTTAGCATGTGTCTGCACTGACTCGGACCTGCTTTTGACTGTATGAGTACACTGTGGGATTTGAACCCCTTCCCACATGCTCACAACCCCCATCCAACCTACCTCCACCCCCAGCAGCTCCCACATAAATGCTTTTCATAAAGAACTATGACATTTCCTATGAGCATACTCTTGTATTCAATTATCATGGAGAAAGAGCACAGGATGAAGAAAAAGAAAGCTGGACAGCATTAAAAAAGGATTGTAAACCATCCATTACCCATTCCACAGAAACTACAGGTTACACAGGTCACATGAAGACCTTTGTGAGGAGATTTGTATTCAAAGAGTGCACTTCTCCAAAGAGGTAGTAAAGAAGTTCCATTTCCTACCGAATGAGGACTTGAAGCCACACACACCTACAATTGCTGCCCTTTTCTGTAGCTGTGTGGCTGCCAACCACAACCCATAATTTTTATGACACACTAATTTCAGGCCGCTACAATATTCCAATAAAATTAGCCAAGATCTAATTGAAGAAGAGGTTTTCAAGAGATTGGCACATTTACAGCAAATCTGACAAATCCATCACCTGTAGCAGCATAGCAAAGTAGCTGCAATCCACTTTTACGGGATTCCTCATTTTCCCAAGGTGAAATCCACATTGATTCGCAGGCTCTGACAGTCAAATCCTCAATTACCTCAATAGAATGGGCTGCATTCCCTGAGTGCACAGATTGTGTCTAACAAAATATAAAGGATACTACATGGCAATGCAAGATAGTTGTCATGAAACATACCATTCCAAATCTGGCCCAGCTTGATTTTGTTATACTATTAAGATAGCCATCAATTCCACTATCATCCAACTCTTCAATGTGTGGAGCAGATGCTTCACTCCTACAGCCCAGATATATTCAATGGTTTTGCTCTTTGATTTTGATTTGATTTATTATTGTCACATGTATTAACATACAGTGAAAAGTATTGTTTCTTGCACGCTATACAGACAAAACATACCGTTCATAGAGAAGGAAACAAGAGAGTGCAAAATGTAATCATAGCTAGGGTGTAGAGAAAGATCAACTTAATAGAAGGTAGGTCCATTCAAAAGTCCGACAGCAGCAGGGAAGAAGCTGTTCTTGAGTTGGTTGGGAGGTGACCTCAGACTTCTGTATCTTTTTCCCAAAGGAAGAAGGTGGAGAAGAAAATGTCTGGGGTGCATGGTGTCCTTAATTATGCTGGCTGCTTTGCCAAGGCAGCGGGAAGTGTAGATAAAGTCAGTGGATGGGAAGCTGGTTTGCATGATGGATTGGGCTACATTCACGACCCTTTGTAGTTCCTTGCAATCTTGGGCAGAGCAGGAGCCATACCAAGCTGTGAAACAATTAGAAAGAATGCTTTCTATGGTGCATCTGTAAAAATTGATGAAAATCATAAGTGACATGCCAAATTTCCTTCACCTTCTGAGAAAGTAGAGGTGTTGGTGGACTTTCGTAACTTTCGGCATTGGGGGGACCAGGACAGGTTGTTCGTGATGTGGACACCTAAAAACTTGAAGCTCTCAACTCTTTCTACTTCATTCTCCTTTGATGTAGTCGTGGGTGGGTTCTCCTTTATGCTTCCTGAAGTCGATGACAATCTTCTTCATTTTGTTGACATTGAAGGAGAGATTATTGTTGTCGCACCATTTCACCAGATTATCTATCTCATTCCTGTACTCTGTCTCATCATTGTTTGAGATCCAACTCAGCAAACTTGAAAATCGAATTGGAGGGGAATTTGGCCACACAGTCATATGTGTATAAGGAGTATATTGCAGGGCTGAGAACACAGCCTTGTGGGGCACTGGTGTTGAGGATGATCATAGAGGAGATGTTGTTGCCTATCCTTACTGATTGTGGTCTGTGAGTTAGGAAGTTCAGGATCCAATCACAGAAGGAGGTGCCGAGGCCCAGGCCACAGAGTTTGGAGATGAGTTTCATGGGAACAATTGTGTTGAAGGCTGAGGTATAGTCAATAAATAGGAGTCTGACATAGATTCCTTGTTATCTAGGTGTTCCAGGGTTGAGTGCAGGGCCAGGGAGATGGCGTCTGCAGTGGACCTGTTGCGGTGAAAGGCAAACTGTAGTGGATTCAGGCAGTCCAGGAGGCTAGGATTGATTCGTGCCATGACTAGCCTTTCGAAGCACTTCATAATGACAGATGTCAGAGTCACCAGCCGATAGTCATTGAGGCACGTTGTTTGGTTTCTCTTAGGTACTTTTTTAGCAGCACAGTCAGCAAACAAGATGAAAGCCATCTACAACACCAAAGTTGGAGGAGTTGTCGACAGTGAGGATGGATGTTACAGTTTGCAGAGGGACATGGATTAGCTGCAGAGCTGGGCTGAGAGGTGGCAGATGGAGTTTAATACGGAAAAGTGTGAGGTGATTCACTTTGGTAAGACTAACAGGAGTACAGAATATAGGGCTAATGGAAGGACTCTTAGTAGTGTTGACGAGCAGAGAGATCTCGGGGTACATGTGCATAGCTCCCTGAAAGTTGGCACCCAGGTTGATAAGGTTGTTAAGAAGGCGTACGGTGTGTTAGCTTTTATTGGTAGATGGATTGAATTTCGGAGCTGTGAGATCATGTTACAACTGTACAAAACTCTGGTGCAGCCGCACTTGGAGTATTGCGTAAAGTTCTGGTTGCCGCATTATAAGGAAGATGTGGAGGCATTGGAAAGGGTGCAGAGGAGGTTTACCAGGATGTTGCCTGGTATGGTGGGAAGGTCTTATGAGGAAAGGCTGAGGGACTTGAGGTTATTTTCATTGGAGAGAAGAAGGTTATGAGGTGACCTGATTGAGGAATACAAGATGATCAAAGGATTGGATAGGGTGGACAGTGAGAGCCTTTTACCTCGGACGGTGATGGCTAACACAAGGGGACATAGCTTTAAATTAAGGGGTGGTAATTATAGGACAGATGTCAGAGGTAGGTTCTTTACTCAGAGGGTAGTAAGGTCGTGGAATGCCCTGCCTGCAGCAGTTGTGGACTCACCAACTTTAAGGGCGTTCAAATGGTCAGTGGATAGGCATATGGATAACATTGGAATAGTTTAGGTTAGAGGGTCATTAGATTGGTTCCACTGGTCGGCACAACATCGAGGGCCGAAGGGCCTGTACTGTGCTGTAATGTTCTATGTTCTATGTTCTACAAGCCCAGTCACTGAAAACAGGTTTCTTATCTGTTTGACTTTCCTTAACTTTTTACCTGCCTCTAAATACTTAACTGTTACTTTCTTATCCTCAGTCTTCCTCCGTTCCTTCAGTACTTAGCTTTTCTTGTGCGCTGGTCTCATACTCCCACCCCACCCCCCACCTGCCCTCCCACCATGTGTGTGATGACTAAGTTTTGTACAGGAAGTTAAAGTGGGGAAAGTTACCAACAGAACAAGCTTATAAGTACTTAATTGGAAAAATGTTGAAAACACCCCTAATGATCATGTACTTCAAAGTTGTGATGTACTTTCTTTTCCAGGATGTTTGTGATACAGAACATTGAAAGTAGTAATTTGCTCCTCCTGGTAACTGAGGCATACTGTGACTGCAGCATCTTCCCACCAATCACACTGGAACCAGAAGAAGTGAAATATATCCTTTACATAACATATATTGCATCAGCACCACATAAAACATGCATTGACCAACAGCTGAGGTAGAGGATGGAGTCTTTTGGCCACCTGTGGCAAATCAAATTATTATTTTGGTCTTGTTCCTCCATAAATAAGAAAGCAAAAATATTTCATAACTGCCATCTCCACACTTATTAATTTAAACAAAAAAGAGTTCATGTATCTCCTATTGAGTTTCATAGCACCATAGAATCCTGCAGTACCAAAGGAGGCCATTCAGCCTGCACCAATTACCTTCCCTATCCCCGTAACCCCACATATTTACTCTGCTAATCCCCCTGATACTAAGGGGCAATTTAACATGCCCAATGCTCCTAAACTGCATATCTTTGCACTGTGAGAGGAAACCAGAGCACCAGAAGGAAACCACGCAGACACGGGGAGAATGTGCAAACTCCACACAGACAGTCACCCAAGGCTGGAGTTGAACCTGGGTCACTGGTGCTGTGAGACAGCAGTGCTAACCACTGTGCCACCATGCCACCAGCTTTGTTTAAGCAATTAGCACATACTTTTAGCTTAGAGAGCCACACAATAGATTGACTCTGAAGACATTCTCTTCATTAGCCCCTCTCCTGAAAGGAGAGAGATCATCAAAAGATGTTTTGAAGAGATTGCTCTACTAGAAGTCAATTTGATGAGGACTGCATGAGTGGCAAATGTCAAACAAGTTTAAAGATCAGCTGTTTATGGATTAAATAAGTTTATGTTCAAGTCCCCAGCATCCACTGGTTTCAAACTGGCATCTCCTGGCATTATCCTTGCATATCTCTCTCCTCCCTGAACACTGCACTTACCTCCAAGCTCCCCTCAGAAAGTACTGTTCACTAGGTGCATGCCTTCTGAGACTAGTTGTCCATCCTGCCATTCTGACCCCATACTGCCATGGATGCATTATTTAAGGTGAGGGAGTAATTCCAGCAGATGGGCCTGACAATGACATGTTAATTTATTACAATCAGATTCCCAATTTTTAACAGTGGGAAATGCTATCCTCAACTGACAAGGGAAGGGGTGATCGGTTCCTATGTTATAAAACGCAACTTTGGACTTTTCATATTCCCCCCTCTTCTTGCCAAACCTGCCCAATGCAAATGGGTGCAGAAAATCCTGATCGTTGTCCCTAGCAATAACTGTTTTGTCAGAGTCTGGCCATGGTGATATGTCTGCTACTGCTAAGGAATGAAATGACATATCGGCCCGCTCTCAACTCAAGCATGCCTCTATCTCTTCCCAGTCATAGTATAACATAATTGTATCAGAATAGTAACTTCCTGCAGCAGATGTCGCAACTTTGCAACAGCTAAAAGTTAGCCCCATGTCATACAATTCAGTAGAATCCAATATTTACCTTGGCAAACCTAGTGGAGGGCTCATAGGAACAGGAGTAGATCATTAATCCCCTCAAGTCTTCTTCACCATTTAATTAAATCATGGTTGATCCTCTACCCCAACACCATCTTCCCGCACTTTCCTCCTGTCCCTTAATGTCATTGGTATTAGCAACTACTGCTACACAATGCTATTAAGTGTTGACAAATATTTCTACAAAAATTAATAATTTCTAATAATTTTACTATTGTTTCTTAACACCAGTGTAAATAATGCATCAGTTAAGTGCGACCGTATGCGATCACAAAAGTTAAGGCGTCGACCCAATACTTGTCATGCATTCCATCCAGAGGTAAGACGTAATTCAGGACAAATTTGCACCACAAACAGTCGATCTATATGCGTGGGGTGCAATGAAGTGAAATAGTATTACAGTCTGACAGGTATCTCTTTGGTGCTGGTTTTTATTATAGCAGTTTCACCATCATTCAAAGTATTGCATGATAACACTTTATAAATCTTACGTGGATTTTAATTTCGAAGCATACCATTGGAGGATATCTGGAGGAGTAATATGTTGGTGAATAAAACACAGTGCAACGGTAAAACACCGCTTTCTGTCAAATCTTTCAATTTCCTGGCACATTGTACTTTAATTCTTATCTAAGAAATCAAGCACAGTGATAAGTTGCATCTCCATAAGAAGAGGGGTAATTTGGATGGCGCCACTTCAACAGTGTCACTGACAAGCACAAGTTTTGTCTGTTCTTTCCAAAGATGTATTGACCATGTCTTAGGATTATTGACAGGGGGACAGAAAGACAAATGACTAATTCCATACCCTCTGAACTAACTGCTAGGAACTACATCAGCCATGACTCCTTACCTGTCAGTTTTCTTTCCCCATTTGTGTGGAAGAGATTATCTTGGTTTAGCATCTAGTTTGGCTCTAATCACCTTCCATGGCTGAATAGGCTGCCAGTACCCATTGTCTTGGCTGATTAATGCAGGACAGCTATTTGGCTGAGCTGCTGACATTATCCACAGAACTGTATCTCAGCACAAATTAGTATCTTCAGGAGTGTGTGAAGAAAATGTTAATAGATAAAGAATACTAAATTAATGTTGTAATTATATTCTCTCCACAGGAAAATGCAGAGGAGTGTGGAGGGGCATCAGGTATCTCTTTGACTGGAACACTGTTAGCATTTAATCTGGGCGTGGCTGCAGCTGTTTTACAATGATGAATCTGAAATGATGGCCACTCTACATCACTGTTTTATAAGCTTTTTTGAAGGCTGCATGGAAGACAGATCAATCAAGCCTATTTCCATCACATTGTTAACAAAATTTGCTATCGGCTGACAAGACAGGCTAAGGATAGAAAATAACTTTCTTAGACAAATTTCAAATTGTTCCTTGTTCATCAAGTACTGTTTTTCCTCTCACATTCAAAGTAGTATAATTGGAGAAACAGCACAAAGGTTATTCCCTGCAAAGACATGGAGGAGCAATCTCAAAAAGAGGCTCCAAATAGTGAAAATTAAAGCTGAAAAAAAAATACACCTCCTGTATGTATATTGTTGTTGGTCAATGAAGGTATCATCTACTTGATAAGTAAGTGGCTTTATTTCTGGAGTATGTTAGTGTGCAATATTGTCGTGAAGTTACCACAAATTGTTCTTCCAATAGTGTGGCTTAAACTTGGAAAATTTCCCCTTTGCTCGCCCCTTTTTTTGGTCTGGGAAAATTTCTATGAAAATCTTCACTTTCAGTCTTTCCATGGAATAAATTCTTTGTATGACATTGTTTTGTCATTCTCCTTTTTATAAAAGTGTTTTCAACATTGAGTTCATTCAACATTCAATATTAGATAACACTCCAGTCACAGTGCATGACTCAGAATGGAAAATTATTGAAATAGAGCTATATTTATAAAGCTCACTTAAGAAGGCCCTGCCCATGGTGCCTCTATTTCACAAGACAAGCTGTTAGAAAGTTGAATCATGTGCTGAACTATGACATGTTGCAAACAATATCTGGATTAGGGGCAGATTTTCTAACAAAAATCAGGGATAGCAGCAAGTTTTCATGCTACTTGGATCCTTACAGATCAGGAGAGATCTGTCACCTCAGGCAGTATGCAAGCGCATGCTTGTATCAAATAAGTTGGGCGGCACAGTGGCATAGTTGTTAGCACTACTGCCGTACAGCACCAGAGACCAGTTTCAAATCTGGCCTCGGGTGACCATCTTTGTGGAGTTTGCATGTACTCCCCTTATCTGTGTGGGTTTCCTCTGGGTGTCCCAGTTTCCACCCACATTCCAAAGATGAGCGGGTTAGTTTGGTTGTTGCCCCTTAGTGTCAGGGAGATTAGCGGGGTAAATATCTGGGGTTACAGGAGTAGGCCCTGAGTGGGATTGTTATTGATACAGGATCGATGAGCCAAATAGCCTCCTGCACTGTAGGGATTCTGTGAAGTACCATGAAGTACCAAACTACTGAGGGCAATAACCTCACTAATCTTTTGATAAAAAAGAAGAATCAACCGGGCAGGGAACATGCATTGGATGACAGCGTTTGCTCAAGATCAATGAAAACATTACATATGGTACTTCTACATTGTTTCTCCATTCTCCCTGCCCAAACACCTTTGCTGCCAAAGGAGCAGGCCATTAGCCTGCTTGGAACATACCAGCAATTCTACCTATGATCAGCCAGAAGAAGTCATGCAGCCTCCCCACCACTTTTTCCACCTCTTGCACAAAGATGGAGCAGTCGCAAAGCTAAATAGAGCTCATTATAGGCAGCAAGTGTGCAAATTGAACACTTGCCAATTACTTATTTCACAGTCCTAAGTCTCAGTATTCTAATGCCCAGATCTCCTAATTTTGCTCCATTATATTTTCCTGCACAAACCAATGAAAATTGATTTACATTGTACAGCATATCCAAGATTTACAACTTTCTTCAAGCTTATAAGGGATGCAATTATATTTTCTCCCTTAATGAACAACCATTAGAAATGGTCAGTGCAGGGATCACATTACTGTTTGTGGGATTCTGCTGTGTGCAAAATGACTGCCATGATCATACATGTTAGGAATGGCACAATGTAACTCATTCTGTATGATGCCCTTGGGATTTATCTGAGTTTAAAATGATACTATATAAATATTTATTTCTTCTTTAAAGATAGACTACTAATTTAGAACTGATTTTGCTTATCACATTATTCCCCCATCCTGCACCAATCCCTGATTTTGCTTATCCCCATCCTGCACCAATGTCCCCATGAGGAATCTATTAAACAGCAAGCATTGAAAAAGGAACATAAGACATCTATCTCTCATGATCATTTTACATGGAAGTTTTTTAACATTTACATGTATATTTTTCTAATCATTATTAATGTACTCAATTTCATTAAGATTAATGTTTCTGAATCTCAATAATCTCATTGGAAAACAGGCCGAAAAGAATTGCTCTGCCAATGATGTAATGAAAATGAATTAATATATACAATTAAAATGGCAATATTGCTAAAACAGTTCCCAATGATACCAGCAATACAATTCAAACAAAAGTATTAAATATATTCAAAATATAGAAAGAAAAATAATTTCCAGCAAATTGTAGCAATTCCAGTGCACAATCGATGGGCCAAATGGCCTCCTTCTGTGTTACAGCATTCAATGAACAGGGGATGTTTACAGTCAATTTATGTTTACCTGGTTAATGATAAAAATCATTAGCAATATCCAGGAGAAAGCTGTGAAGCCTTCATTGTGCTACAGTCCATGCTGTTTGTATTATGTGAAGGAGAAAAGTTATTGGGCGGATTTATTTTTGAAGATCAGGGCTATTGGGTGCATATGGCTAATAATGTGATTAACAAATCTATTGCTCAGCCGAGCATTCTTCTTATATTTAACTGCATCCCCAGATTAAGCTGCTCTAATCATTTCATGGGGCGTGAACATCCACTCAAGTTCTGTCCTACATTATAGACATTTTACTGAGTTTCATGAATGCTATGAAGAATAGATGTCTATTGCTACCGAAAACACTAATGTTGCCTTATTTCTATTACAGTTGTGAGAAGTAGTGTAATTTTTAAGGCTGCAAGAGCCAACAGTACAATCAGCAGTGATGGACGAGTTCAGCAGCATACAGAAAGGGGGAGGCACATGACAGACAGTTAACTAGGTTACACGAAACAGATAACCGCAGTGATGAGATTAAGCGCAAAATGGGAGTTGAGAGAGTGTTAATTGAAGGAATGACACAATACAAGCCATTTACAGTGTTTAAAGTTAACAAGGTTAACAGCCAAATAAGGGGGAATAACACAATACAAGCCATCACAATGTTTGAAAAACAGTATAAAATGTGCTGCAAATCTATGTAAGGTGTGCCTATTTTGACTAGACACCCGGTCTTGCAAGAACGACAAATAAAATCTTGCTCCTTCAGAACTTGACTTGACTAAATTGTTTAACTGTGAGCTGTGTTTCTCACAATTGGGGGCTCGTCCGGGATCCTAACATCCCTGGTAGGGAGGTTGCCAGTGACAACTGGGAAGACGCGTCCCGTTCCAAATTGAATGGTCCCAGGTGTTCATCGGTGGGCCTCTCTGCCACTGACTGTTGAGAATCCTAGGAAAGTTGTTCTGAACGAGTAAGTGGGAAACGATAGGCACCGTCGTGTGGTCGGGCAACGCTGTGCACAGACCAAGGTAAGAAAAGTGACTTTTAAGTATTGCCTTGGCGACCGGGTCGTGGTAGGTAAACCATGGGAAGTGGGGGTAGTAGGACAAAGTCCCCCGGGAAAGGTGCTGGGAATCCGCGGAGAAAGGGTGGGGCCCCAGGGAACATCCCTCCAGAAAGTCCTTTGGGACGGATGTTGGAAGAAGGGTGGGGCCCCAGGGAACATCCCTCCAGAAAGTCCGTTGGGAAGGATGTTGGAAGGTTTGGGCACTAGTACTAGGGATAAAAACAAGACGACAATGATGAAATATTGTGCTTTGTTTGGGTGAAGGAACCAATCAGGAGTCCGTCCGTCTTCTGGCCAAAGTACGGTTCGGTTGAGGATTGGGTTTGTCAGATTCTTAATAAATATGTGAGACAGAAGCAGCCGGCGTCCCAGGAAGGAATTGATCATGCAAGTTGCTGGATAATGTTAATTTAGGGGCTGCGGGGGAGGTTATGTGATGAGGGAGCAGAGGAAAGTCGAATAAGGGAGGTGCCCCTAGAGGCACTGGAGTTTGCGGATGGGTCACGAAGTATATAGATGGATCAGCATGAATGGGATGGACCTACAATTGGTCTGAGCAGAAAGAGGTAGAGAGAAGTATGTCAGTGGAACTGGGAACCCTGACATGGGCTTTTACTGAGGTGCGGGGAGAACGCTAATAGTGGTTATGTATTTGGAATTGTGCATGACTATATGACTGTTTGAGAGAGAAAGGGATTTGTCACGACATGAGGCACCCGAATCAAACATGGTCAAATTTATTAGAGGCCAGTGAGCTCCCATCAGTAAAGGGTTAAAAAGAGACAAGCAGGCTGACTCTGTATGGTACAGAGAGAGAGAGAGAGAGGGTGTAACTGTGTAATTGAGACCCTCATGTGATGTAATAGATATAGCCAAAGTGAATTGCTTTAAGTTTTTAAGTTTACTAAATTATGTAGGGATCGGACGGAGATTTGAATTCTGCCAAGTGGGAAAGGTGGCATTATATTGCATCTTAAAGTTGTGAGGAGAGATAACCATTTAGGCACATAGTAGATTTGATTTTGTACTTGCCTGTGTTGGTTACAAAGGCAGAGCTGTAGAAATAATTAAACATATAGATTGCACATTAGAATGCTTTCAGTATTTCTTCGTGCATCTGTGCTCCAAGTGATGTTTTGTTTTATTGTACCAGAATTGTAAGAAGGTGCAAGGGTCTTGATTTAGTGAGGATATTTAATGGTGATAAAAATAAATCTTATTTTGGATTTTCTGAATCAGGCTTTAGTTAATTAAACTGCTGTACTTTGACTCACAATTAGTCTCAGAGGTATCTTTACCTACAAGGATTGGTGCTGAAACCTGGGATCTGTTTACGGGTCCGGTTGAATGGCCACAACTGGAGCTCCGGAACAGATTACCAAATTTAAGGGAGTGAATCAAAGTACAGTAGGTGCTCATCTGTGGTGAAAAAGTGTGAGAGTGTGTGAGAGGTCTGAGCTGAGCACGTACAGACAAGGAGGCATCTGTCTTTACACCTAGCCCTAGACCAGTTGTTAAGAGGGGTAGCCCCCTACGCAAAGCTCAGGAGTTTGAAGTGGGTGTAAAGGCTAGAGAAGGATGCCTGGGATGTGATGTTCAGACGTGAGTAAGAAAGAAAGCCGGCTTAATAGTGTGAGCTTAAAGGTGTAAGCTCACGAGTGTAAGCGGTGGTACGGAGGGGACTGATCACCCTTGATAGGTATCACCGGACTGTGATAAGAGCGACCTAGGGGTGGGATCCATTTCACCCACTAGATCAACAATGGAAATGATTGGAAAAAAAAAGGACAGAACTAAGAAAATTGGAATTCTCTTAGTTTGAATTAATTGAACAGGTTTAAACCAGATTAATTGAACACATCTCAGTCTTGGGTAAAAGAAAATATTGGGCTGACGACAAGGAGAAAATTAAAACGTCAGAATCACAGATTAGAGAGTTAGAAAAGAGAAACCAAACAAAGAAAATAGCAGTATTGTTAATACATCAGTTAGCTGGACTAATTGAACAAGTAGTCACTTCCACTAAGAAGTGGAGTGGGGATAAAAAAAGATTAAGGAATTAGAATTCAGAGTAAGGGAACTGGAGAAACAAAACCTAGTGTTAGAAGACTACTGCAGAGGGACATCACCTCCCTACCCCGGCAGTATTAACAGACGGACAGGAACAGCAAATAGACCCGATAGTCTGGGCAGGGGAAGGAAACCGAGGGGGATTAGACGCTCCTCCTCTGCAAATAAATTTAAAAAAAGGAGAGACGGTGTGTGTTAAGCAATACCCTATACCTTTGCAAGGGAAAAAAGGATTACAGCCAGTAATTGAAGGATTGGTTAGAGATGGACTGTTAGAACCCTGCATGTCCCCTTATAATACCCCTATATTGCCTGTAAAGAAGCCTGAGGGAACGTACCGCCTGGTACAGGACCTAAGGGCCCTGAACCAGATAGTGACGATGCGACACCCCATTGTCCCTAATCCTTATATTTTATTAAGCAAGATTCCTCCTGATCACGGATGGTTCAGTGTAGTGGACCTAAAAGATGCATTTTGGACATGCCCACTGGTGGAAGAAAGTCGAGACTTATTTGCTTTTGAGTGGGAAAATCCTATCACAGGACGGAAACAGCAGTTCAGGTGGACAGTGCTCCCACAGGGGTTCACAGAGTCCCCAAATCTTTTCGGTCAAGTCTTAGAGCAGGTGTTAGAAAGATTTAAAAAGCCTGATGAAATCACGTTACTACAATATGTAGATGACCTACTAGTAACAGGAGGAGGAAAGGAAAAGGTAATAGAAGCCACAAATAGCTTATTGAATTATCTGGGACAACAGGGATTCAGGGTGTCAAAGAAAAAGCTGCAGTACGTAGAGAAGGAAGTTAAATACCTTGGACACCTAATCAGTGAGGGAAGGAGAAGAATAGATCCAGAAAGAATACAAGGAATCCTAGATCTAAATATACTATGGACTAAAAAGGAACTTAGGAGGTTCTTGGGATTAGTAGGATACTGTAGATTGTGGATCAAAGGGTACGCACAGAAAACTAAACAACTATATTTGAAGCTGTTAGAAGAAGAACCTAATGTTTTAAAGTGGACAGAGGATCTAAGCTGATAATAGAAACGAAACTCCCTTGGACTAAGTGCTTACCAAAAGCACTTTTTGCGTATTTGTACAGCTCCTCGAAAGGATTTGGGTTTATCCCCCTATGAAATGCTATTTGAACTACCTTATATGGGGGCAGTCGGGGAGTTACCGGTTCCTGAAATGAATGATCAATTTGTAAAGAAATATATACTGGGCCTGTCCTCCTCGATATCTTCCCTTAGGAAACAAGGATTATTGTCGCAGACTCCAGCCCTCGACTTCACGGTACATACAATTCAACCAGGAGATCGGGTCCTGGTAAAGTCATGGAAAGAAACTAAGCTGCAACCGGAATGGGAGGAACCATATGAAGCACTCCTAACAACTGAGACAGTAATCAGGACTGCTGAAAAGGGGTGGACACATCATACTATAATCAAGGGACTGGTAAAACCTCCAGATAATTCCAACACGTGGATGGTCAAACTGACTGAAGAACCTTTGAAGCTGAAATTTAAAAGACTCTAAATAATCAATTTTTAGTTGCGGCGTGAGCGCGGGAAAGGAACTGTTTTGAATTAAGTTCTCTCCTAAAAGGTAACGAGAAAGGGATAGAATGGAAGGGGTAACCTGGATAATGCTTTCCTTCCTCTTGTCCAAGAGAGTACTTACAAGTATGGGATATAATTCAGATAAGTTAGAAGAGGACAAGGGAAACACTATGAGCTCAGTTACGGTTCTGGATCTCACTACAACACAGGTAGTAGAGACAGACCTGTGTTCTTTGGTAATATGTGGGGATCTGGTGAGCCAGCAAAAATATTCGGTAGAATCCTTACAATTTTATGCCGACGGAAAGTATCCTTGGGGTAAACTCCCTTCCATAATATCCCTTCATCAGAAACATATGCAGCCAAGATCAGAATGCCTAGATAAGGAATACAATCTTATAGGGACCAAATGGACTGAAAAAAAAATAAGCAGTCCAGTCTTAGATCCTAAGAACCTCTCCCGGTACTCCATAGCTGGTGGGCCCTTCTTTACAGGTAACTGGACCAGGGACCAACAATTGCACCAGGCAGTATTTGGAATTAGGGTAGAGGAGGGAGGAAAAGATAGCAAATTGAAATGTTGTTTCCGAATCTATGTAGATAAAAATTTGAAAACACCTGACTAGAATGATAAGGTTCCCCAAAACGACCCAAGGGCAGTAAGAGTGGTCGAAGTAAACAACCTAAAACAAATCCTTGAAATAGAGACTGGGTATGAGGAGACTAATGCCTGGGTAGAATGGGTCAAATACACTGTAAAAAGCTTAAATAAAAGCAATTGCTATGCCTGTGTGTCTGGGAAGCCAGTGGCCCAAATAGTACCCTTCCCTCTGGGATGGAAACGCGACAGAAGAGGTATGGAGTGCATGTTAGCCCTGTATCAAGAAAAGGAAGCATGGGGCAACCCGAACTGCACATCCCTATCCCTGATGTTCCCTCCTGTGGAAGCAAAGAACTTAAAAACTCCCCCTCAGTTTCTCACTGCCATTGTGAATCACACTTCATGTGTGAACCGACAAAGGGCAGAGTTAACTCATAATATGGGGGAGTTAGAATCATGCTCAGAGGTCAGGAGCATTACAGAGAACGGAATGGGAGGGAACTATTCATCATTGAAAATCCCCAGAGCAGATATATGGTGGTATTGTGGAGGAAGGGTACTGAGGCCAACTCTACCCCCTCAGTGGAAAGGTACATGTGCAATTGTCCAATTGGCTATACCATTTACCCTGGCATTTGAAAAATCAAAAGGATCAGGAAAAACAAGAGATCAGTGATAGGAATTTCTTTTGATGAAAAGATATATCTAGATCCCATAGGAGTGCCTCGGGGAGTTCCAGATGAATTTAAAGCTCGAAATCAGATTACAGCTGGGTTTGAATCCTTGTTTTGGTGGGTAACAATAAATAAGAACGTAGATTGGATAAATTATATAAGATTGGGACGAGCAAGTGAATAGTATGTTAGCCAAACTGGAACAACCTACTCGCGCATATCTGGACTAAACCTGGGAAAAGGGATGCTAGTGAAAAATTACAGACAGTAAAAAAAGAAAAGGGGGGATTGTGAGAAGTAGTGTAATTTTTAAGGCTGCAAGAGCCAACAGTACAATCAGCAGTGATGGACGAGTTCAGCAGCATACAGAAAGGGGGAGGCACATGACAGACAGTTAACTAGGTTACACGAAACAGATAACCGCAGTGATGAGATTAAGCGCAAAATGGGAGTTGAGAGAGTGTTAATTGAAGGAATGACACAATACAAGCCATTTACAGTGTTTAAAGTTAACAAGGTTAACAGCCAAATAAGGGGGAATAACACAATACAAGCCATCACAATGTTTGAAAAACAGTATAAAATGTGCTGCAAATCTATGTAAGGTGTGCCTATTTTGACTAGACACCCGGTCTTGCAAGAACGACAAATAAAATCTTGCTCCTTCAGAACTTGACTTGACTAAATTGTTTAACTGTGAGCTGTGTTTCTCACACAGTGCTCCCGAAAGAGTTGGGGGCTTCTCTGGGAGCATTGCCTCGATTTAAGTGCAGCTCTTATGTACATACGCATTTCAATTTCCAGATTTGATGAATAATTGGGAAGTAAATTGGTCAAAACCAACTGAAAATTCAGATGAAGAATTTTTTTTGCAAGTTCTCTATCCATTCACCAACTTGTGCAATTTTCTGCTAACAATTTTTTTCTGGAACCAACCATTTTGATATGCAAATAGTTCCAAATGAATTGAATTCTCAGTGAGTTCTCATTTATTTAAAAATCTATATTCACCAAAGTTACTGCAGCTAAAATTAATGAGGAATATCCCTGTCTGAAGATTGCAACAAGAATTTAAACTAGATCTGTACTTTCTTACGTTTCTTCTTTGTAGCAGTTAAGGTACATATACAGCAAATATTAGGCTAATGCTATAATGTACATTATCTATTATTGATAACAAAATGGGGAGAATTTTAAGGATGGCAAGTACCGATCACCATCATGCAACCACTGATTCTCAAATTCCCTCTACCACTTAATTGCTTACTTGAGCATTGATTGGCAGTGGCTGGGCATCTGCCTTCCTTGGAAGAAAGTCCCACTTGTGATTGACCGACAGCTCTTCAAGCCAGCTGGGCAGAGCGCTGCAGTGGCCAGAGGCAGTACTGCAGCACTTTGCCTGGGACAAAGTCCCAAGACCTTTGAAAAGCTAAGTCCAGGAGACCCCATGAGTGGGAGGGTAGGGGACACCTGGAGGGTTAGGAGGGGGTGGACCAGGGGGAACAGCAGGAGGTCCCAGAACTCCAACACCCAGGAGAGTGAGGGCCATCCAACTTGACAGGACTTCAGTGTGGGTATGCCCCCGCCCTGCCTAGCCAAGATGGGGGAAAGTTTAAATGTCACTTGCCCACCCTACCAGCACCCTACCTAAAAAATGAGGTTGGGCGGCTGGATAAGGACCTTAACAGATGAATGGGCAAGCAGATTCCCAAGGCAGAATCCAATCTAATCAATTTTACACTCTCCCCTGCCCCCTGCCTCACAATTTTCCATCATCTGTCCTTTAGGTAAATGCCTTTTGCTGGACCTCAACCTTCAGCTGTCCACAGAGCTGCCTTCTTGCTCTCGAGTTGGGTTGCAGTTTCAGGCTGAGAGAAGACTTGTGCTTGCAGCTTATCAGCAACTTTATTATAGAAATCATAGAATCCCTACAGTGCAGAAGGAGGCCATTCAGCCCATTGAACCTGCACCAATAACAATCCCACCCAAGCCCTATCCCTGTAACCCCAGCTGTTTATCCTGCTAGTCTCTATGACACGAAGGGGCAGTTTAGCGCGGCAATCCATCTAACTTGCACATCTTTGGATTGTGGGAGGACACTGGAGCACCCAGAGGAGACACAAGCAGACACGGGGAGAAGTTGCAAACTCCTCATAGTCACCAAAGGCCGGAATTGAACCTGGGCCTCTGGCACTGTGAGGCAGCAGTGATAACCACTGTGTCACCATGCCACCTGTTATCTCATGGTCATTCTCATCGAACCAGCCTTTGTGTTTCCTGGTCAAGTAATCATGTGTCTTTTTGCAGGTGCTGATTATGGAGGCCTTCAGGGCAGACCAGGTGCTGTGAACATCGTGTCTCTGGGTCATTAGGAGTCATCAGCTGGCAGTGAGGCACTAGTGAATAGACCCCTGTTGCCAGAATCTTTGAGTATTTCAGCATTGTTTCTGTTGCCAGAAGGTAACAAGGAAGTTAAATAAAGGAGAACCAGTGGACATGATTTATTTAGATTTCTAAAAGGCCTTGACAAGATGCTGCATAGGAGGCTGTTAAATAAGTTAAGTGTCCATGGTGTTCAGGGTAAGATCCTGGCATGGGTAGAGGTTTTGCTGACTGGCAAAAGGCAAAGAGTAGGGATAAAATGATCTTTCTCAAGATGGCAGCCGGTAACTAGCATTGTGCCTCAGGGGTCAGTGCTGGGACCACAACTTATCACACTATACATTAACAATTTGGAGGAAGGAATTGAAGGCACTATTGCTAAATTTGCAGATGATACAAAGATATGTAGAGAGACAGGTAGTATTGAGGAAACAGGGGGACAGAAGAAGGACTTGGACAAGTTAGGAGAGCGGACAAGGAAGCAGCAAATGGAATGCAATGTGGAAAAGTGTGAAGTTATGCACTTTGGACAGAGGAATGGAGGCATAGACTATTTTCTAAATGGGAAAATGCTTAGGAAATCAGAAACACAAAGGGACATGGGAGTCATTGTTCAAGACTCTCTTAAAGTTAACCTGCAGGTTTAGTCGACAGTTAGAAAGGCAAATGCAATGTTAGCATTCATGTCGCGACAGCTAGAATAAAGAGCAGGGATGCACTTCTGAGGCTGTATAAGACTCTGGTCAGACCCCATTTGAAGTATTGTGAGCAATTTTGGTCCCCGTACCTAAGGAAGGATGTGCTGGCCTTGGAAAGGGTCCAGAGGAGGTTCACAAGAAAGATCCCAGGAATGAAGACCTTGTTGTTTGAGAAACGGTTGAGGACCCTGAGTCTGTACTCATTGGAATTTAGAAGGATGAGGGGGGATCTTATTGAAAGTTACAGGATGCGGCGAGGCCTGGACAGAGTGGAGAAGATGGTTCCACCAGTAGGAAAAACTAGAACCAGAGGGCACAACCTCAGGCTAAAGGAACGATCCTTCAAAACAGAGATGAGGAGGAATTTCTTCAGCCAGGTGAATCTGTGGAACTCTTTGCCACAAAAGGCTGTGGAGGCCAGGTTACTGAGTGTCTTTAAGACAGAGATAGATAGTTCTTGATTAATAAGGGGGTCAGGGGTTATGGGGAAAAGGCAGAGAATGGGGATGAGAAAAATATCAGCCATGAATGAATGGCGGAGCAGACTCGATGGGCCGAGTGACCTAATTCTGGTCGTATGTCTTATGGTCTTACTGATGCTTCAGGACTACATTGATGTTGATCACAGATTGGATTAGATAGTGGATTGCCCAGCAGTTATTTGCTCCTGTCATGAAGCGGGTGATACACATGTACTTGCGGTCCCTCACTCAGATGATGCTATAGTTGAGCACATGACAGTGTTTGGAGCGAGGGTGTGTCCATGAGGTTTTCTACTGGTCTCTCTGATGGAACAAGCGGATGATGATGCCAAAGTCATGTTCTAGACATTTTGTTGGGATCAATGCGCAATTGGTGTTGGATTTCCCAACCCTCCTTTCCTCTGATTACACCTCCCCAGAGGTTTGTGTCCTTTCCAACTTTGGTGTTCAAGTCACTAAAGAGGATCAGCTTGTTGCCCTTTGGGACTTGAGCCAAGAATTGTTCAAGCTGGAGTTAAATTTCTCTTTGGACTCGTCTGTAGCTTCCAGTATTGGAGCTTACACGCTGAGGACTGTAAAGCACTGGTTCTGGACTAGGGTGAGCTGAAGGGTCGTCAGCATTCATCAAATCCTACAGTGCAGAAGGAGGCCATTCAGTCCTTTGAGTCTGCACCAACCACAATCCCACCCAGGCCCTATCCCCATAACCCCATGCATTTACCCTAGCTAGTCCCCCTGACACTAAGGGACAATTTAGCATTGTCAATCAACCTAACCCGCACATCTTTGGACTGCAGGAGGAAACCTGAGCACCCGAAGGAAAGCCACGCAGACATGAGGGGAATGTGCAAACTCCACAGAGACAGTGACCCAGGCCAGGAATCGAACCTGGGTCCCTGGTGCTGTGAGGCAGCAATGCAACCCACTGTGCCACCATGCTGTATTTATCCTGCAAAGAGACAGCTGACCAGTTTGTTTCTAATGGTAAAGCCATCTACATGGAGGTGGTGAACTTCTTCTGGTTTACCTTTCCTAAAAAGGTGTAAGTGTCATCTTGTTCCTTGAGCTGACCTTTCCCTGCCTACAGGGTCTCATTTAGAGTGATAATGTCAATATCTGAGCTCCCAAACAATGATAAAGTTTACCATTCCAGTCTGTCACTGTTGGGGTTATGATGAGTGTCTTAATATTCCAGGGGTGTGTATGGGGTGTCAGGGAAGGGGATTACCTTTGGTTGGGGAACATGTTGCATCCTGTCAGGGCAGTTTGTCCACCCTTTGTCCCCACCTGGCACTCAGCTCTCACCTGTGGCTCCCCGTAGCCGTTTGCATGCGACAGCAGCCATACCTCGGGCAACAGCCTCGACAAGCCAGCTAAACCAGGTGAGGGTAGCCGACGGGTCTCAATCCTCGGTGAGATAGAGAGATGTCTATTCCAGCATGTGAAGACAGAGTCCAGCGGATTGAGCGGACGAGACCAATGGAAGGTCCAATGGTCAAGAAGGCGGTCTCTGCAAGCATTGTGGAACGCAAAGAACAGGACAAGACACAGAAGACGTCCTGGTCATCCATTGAGCCTAGTCCCACCTCCAGCTATCTTGACTCTTGTCTTGCCACTGGATCTAGATGGGAATTGGGAAAAGAGTGTGAGGCTGATGCTGCACAACTCTCCCTCACTTTAATCCAAATCAAGTGCTAGTTTCGACACAATCATCATCATTATCAGCGTCCTGTTCCACGCTTGAAGTCCTGTGGTGATGGGCGAGCAATGAAGCAGCAGGTGTGGATACACTGGGAGCTGTACTCACGGACCTATACGCAGGCGGCTCAGGTCTAATCGTTGTTTTCCGCTGACCAAAGTAGCAGTGGAACTCAGCATCTACCTGAGCGACTGAGCAGTTCTCTTCAGGAACGCACTGCTCACCTCCATAGAATGAGGAAGGGGCTAGAAAAGGTGCCCTAAACATTGCCTGCTTCACTACGCCCTGGTCAGTTTACCGCGGCTGGCAGGGATCCCATCTTGTGGTCAAACAAACAAAATAAAACACAAGGTGACACCACCCACCATTGGCACTTGGAATGTGCGCACGCTTTTGGACAACCCTACAGCAGACAGACCAGAGAGAAGAACAGCCTTAGTTGCCAGAGAGTTTGCAAGATACAACATTGACATTGCAGCCCTGAGTGAAACTCGTCTTGCCAACGTAGGTCAGTTGACTGAAACTGGAGGTGGATACACTTTTTTCTGGAGCAGTCACGGCAGCGATGAACGTCATGATGCTGGAGTTGGATTCTCCATCAGGGGTCACCTTGTTCGGAAACTTGATAGTCTACCCAAGGGTGTGAACGACCGGCTTATGACATTACAGCTTCCGCTACAGAACAGAAGTCAAGCTGCCCTGATCAGCGCCTATGCCCCCACAATGTACAACCCGGGCGAGATGAAAGACAAGTTTTACGAAGAACTAGACACCCTACTATCAGCAGTGAGCAGTACCGACAAGCTGATCTTGCTTGGCGATTTCAATGCAAGAGTAGGGTGTGACTCTGCAATCTGGCAGGGAGTCATTGGGAGACATGGAGTGGGCAAGTGTAACAGTAACGGCCTGCTCTTAATGAAGACATATGCAGCACACGACCTCTTCATCACCAACACAACCTTCCGTTCTGCCTACCTGTAACAAGACCTCCTGGATACACCCCCGCTCAAAGCATTGGCATCTTATTGACTATGTAATTGTCAGGAGAAGAGACAGGCAGGATGTCAGAGTAACCAAGGCCATGTGTGGTGCTGACTGCTGGACAGATCACAGGCTCATTGTCTCCAAAATGAGGCTCTGCATCAGACCCAAGAGGCGACCACAACGAAGCAAGGTTATGAAAAGAATCAATGCGGCCAAGCTAAAGAACCCGAGCATAGCTTCAGCACTGGCTGAAGACTTAGAAATCAAGCTTGCTGACCTACACCTTGCAGGCAGCTCTGAGGACAACTGGGAACGCTTCAGGGATGCTATCCATACATCTGTGCTGAAGATGCTCGGGCCCACCATCTGCAAGCAGCATAATTGGTTCGATAAGAATGATGAGGAGATACAGGCTCTACTTGTTGAAATGCACCATCTTTGTTGGGCCTGTCAGAATGACCCATCTTCAGCTGCCAAGAAACATGCTTTTACCAGTGCTCGCAGGACAGTCCAGAAAAACTGCGTAAAATGCAGGATCCCTGGCTGAGCGCCAAGGCAGATGAAATATAGGGATACACTGACAGAAACAACTTGAAACGGTTCTAAGAAGCCCTCAACACTTTCTGTGGACCTCAATCTCTCAGGAGATCCCCCCTCCTGAGTGCAGATGGTACGACTCTCATTACAGAAAGGGCTCAGATCCTGCAGAGGTGGGCTGAACATTTTGAAGCCGTCCTCAACTGACTGTCATCTATTAACGATGAGGCAATAGACAGGATTCCCCAGGTTGATATCAACAGCGCCACGGATGATCCACCGGTAGTGGCAGAAGTCACGAAAGCTGTCAGCCAGCTGTCCAGTGGCAAAGCCCCATGGGCAGATGCCATATCCGCAGAGATCTATAAAGTTGCTGGTCCTGCACTTATCGAGAAGCTCACCGAGTTGTTCCAGTCCTTTTGGAAGCAAGGATCCATTCCTCAGGAACTTAAAGATGCTTCCATTGTACACCTCTACAAGAGGAAGGGCAATTGGCAAGTATGCGACAACTACCAAGGAATTTCGCTGCTCTCCATCACAGGAAAAACTCTCACAAGAGTCCTGCTAAATCGTCTGGTTACTCATCTGGAGCTAGGCCTGCTTTCAGAGTCACAGTGTGGCTTCCGCAAAGGTCGTGGGACTGCTGACATGATTTTTGCTGCGCGCCAACTTCAGGAGAAGTGTCAGGAGCATAATCGCGAGCTCTACACAACCTTTGTTGACCTCGCGAAAGCCTTCGACACTGTAAGCCAACAAGGCCTGTGGAGGATCATGTCAAAGTTTGGCTGCCCCCCCCACCTCCCCCCCCCCCCCCCCCACATTCATTCAGATTGTACACCTGTTCCATGATGGCATGATGGTCAGAGTACTGGATGGCGGAGAATCCTCTGAGGCATTCCCAGTCACCAATGGCATCAAACAGGGCTGTGTGCTCACACCCGCACTGTTCAGCATGATGTTTACTGCCATGCTGAATGATGCCTTCCAGGACAGCATTGCTGGAAACAGCCTCAAGTACAGAGTGGATGGGAAGCTTTTCAACCTGAGGAGACTTCAAGCTATTACCAAAGTGAAGGGGACTGTTCTGAGAGATTTCTTCTTTGCCGATGACTGCGTTCTGTATGCTGGCTCAGAGCCAGAGATGCAAGTCAGTATGGACAAATTTTCCACGGCTTGTCACAACTTTGGACTCACCATCAACATTAAAAAGACCAAAGTCATGCACCAGCCTGCTCCTCATGCACCGTACACAGAACCTATAATCACAATCAAAGGGCAGAAACTACAGGCAGTGGACCAGTTCACTTATCTTGGCAGCACCCTCTCCCAAGCAGTGGCTATTGATAGGGAAATTAACTGCAGAATAGCAAAGGCAAGTTCTGCTTTCGGTAGACTGCACTCCACTGTATGGGAACGTCGAGGAATCAGCCCAGCAACAAAACTGATGGTCTACAGTGCCGCGATACTCACTACCCTCCTGTATGCCTGTGAAACATGGACTGTGTATCGAGGGCATGCAAGACAGCGCAATCATTTCCACATGACTTGTCTTCGCAGAATACTATGCATCCAATGGCAAGACAAAGTACCAGACACTGAAGTTTTCTCTAGAGAAAGTCTACCATCAGTCCACACACTGCTGATGAGAGTGCAGACCCGCTGGGTAGGGCATGTCATCCGTAAGCCAGATGAGCACATACCCGAGCAGCTCCTTTTTGGGGAACTCTCTGCTGGAAGACGCTCGCATGGAGGGCAGAAGAAACATTACAAAGACACGCTCAAGGCCTCCCTGAAGTCGCTTGACATAGATACGACCACCTGGGAAACGCTGGCACAAAACCACCCTACCTGGCCCTGCCTCATCCACAAGGGCTGTCAAGCTCACGAAACAAGGTGTATTGCTGAAGCACAACTTAAGTGCGAGCTGTGCAAGTCCAGAGCCACCAGCGCAACAACTACAGTGCCTACACAAGTCTGTCCAATATGTGCCAGGACATTCCGTGCCCGAATTGGCCTGATCAGTCATCTTTGGACACACCGCAACCAGCCTCAAAATGACTAATGGTGTTGGGGTTCTCATTGATGACAATGGACAAACAATAACAACAACAATAATATTCCAGGTCCTGAATTTAATTTTAAGGGTGGAAGATGACTGTGTGGGGTGGTTGTTATTATGCACCAGTTATCATGCATGCTTGACTGAGCAAGGCCTTGTCCAGTGACAAGCGGGTCCAAGATGACTACACATCAGGCTTTGCCATATGGGCTGGGACACATATTCCTATTGTCGAGGACAGACCAAGCACACATATTCCTATTGTCCTGCTTTCTCTTTTCCATAGGAACTCTCCCCTAGGATTCATAAGGTGCAATGGCCCCTGCTGCTAACTGTACATCCAGACTAAACCATGGGGTTTGGTGAAATGCCCATTGTGATCAAACTGCAGATGCTTGGATAAGAAGACAAATGCTTTTACATTTAGCTAGTCTGGTGCTGAATTAGCACTGTGATTGTGCTAAGAATTATACTAATAACCAAAAGAAGATTATTAGTCAGGCTGGCAGTATGGTTCGCTTATCCAAACTGGAAACCGCATTTATTCAGCTGCCCTTTACAACCAAATGACAGAAGTTACCTTCAATAAGTGTATCAAGCTTGGCATTGCATTGAAAAATCAGAGGATTTTTGTCACCTTCTTTCATGTTGGAGCAAATTACAGTAATTACAGTGAATTTTAACCTAAAAGAAAGTGTGTTTGGTCAGGTGGTTGAAGTCTCCAAAATATTTTTCTCACGCCAAACCCACGTCTTAACCACTTGTTTCCAGTTTTAACTGAACCTGGAAGGTGGGTGGTGACCAATCTAATCTGACCTTAAATATAGTAACGAGGTGGCAATTTTCACTCTTATGCAGCTTTGCGGGATTACCTCTGCTCAGCTAAATTCCCCAAATTGGGGAACTCTAACGTTTCATCAAGGCAAGGATTCAGGATTAAGTGTCTTCATGGTTACCTCCTGAATTTAGGACCTGAAATCTGTGCATGTTGTGCGCACACAATTGGCAATTCTCTAATTGGCCACCCAGATGCAATTTCACGCTGTCTGATCAACTCAGGGCCATGATGTGGAGATGCCGACGTTGGACTGGGATAAACACAGTAAGAAGTCTCACAACACCAGGTTAAAGTCCAACAGGTTTATTGCCAGCCTGCATCACAAGTGGACAGTGGGGTGCAGCACTGCTGGCAGCTGGGAGGGGTGGGGAACATGGTGGGCACCAGGTCCAATGGGGATCCATTGGAGGATTTAATATGGGCAGCTCTCCAAGGTGCCAGAAGTTGTTGATGTCTCTCAGGGACCATGTCCAGGAGAGATTAAAAAATTGACATCAGTTATGGCTCAGCACCCACAGGACAGTACAGGTGGGAAGGCAATGCTGTGGGCACACTCTGCCCCCTACTTTTCAGATGAGTGCCAGTGCACTCTAGTGGAGACAGTGAGTGCCAGGTGGGACATTCTCGTGCCACAAGATGGCAAAAGGAGGCCACCACACCAGACAAAGAAAGCCTAGTGAGAGGTGACAGGTATGATGGTATGCATCGCACCCAGATTCAGGACCAAAAGGTTTAATATTTTCTGCGCTTGACAAGGATGAGTACTGAGTTGGCATGACATTGTATGGAGATGTCTTAAAGGGAGAGGGCTAACCCTCGTGGCAGTGGGTGCTCAAGTATGGAAGATTCAGAATTACAAAAGGCGCTAATGCCAATGCCAGCCAAGGCTGAGATCTGTCCACCCTTGGGGTATAAAAGTGTGCAAATCTTATAGGCATCTCAGCTTGGTTCTCTGGGTGGGGAGCTGAGAGGTTGGTGCAATGTTGCAGGAAGAGGGTGAATGAAAGAATGCACTTTTGTCTGTAGAGGAGAAGAGAAGCCATGATGCTGTGATGGGGTGGCCAAGCTGTTCATACTGAGCAAAGCCAGGTCCACAAACTGAGAGAGGCAGTGTTCTCAGACTGCAGAAAGGCAGGAGTCTCATACCACGGAGACGCAGGGGTCTCATGCTGTGGAGGGGCAGGAGTCTCAGACCGCAGAGTGGCAGTGGTCTCAGACCTCAGGGAGGCAAAGGTCTTAGACTGCAGAGAGGCAAGGGTCTCACACCACGGAGAGGCAGGAGTCTCAGACCATAGAGAGGCAGGGGTCTCATACTGTGGAGAGGCAGGTGTCTCAGACCTCAGAGTGGCAGGAGTCTCAGACCTCAGAGTGGCAGTGGTCTCAGACCTCAGGGAGGCAAAGGTCTTAGATTGCAGAGAGGCAGGGGTCTCACACCACAGAGAGGCAGGGGTCTCAGACAATAGAGAGGCAGGAGTCTCATACTGTGGAGAGGCAGAGTCTCACACCATGGAGAGGCAGTGGTCTCAGACCAAGGAGAGACAGGGACCTCACATTGCAGAGAGACAGGCGTCTCAGACCACAGAGAGACAGGGGTCTCACACTGCAGAGAAGCAGGTGTCTCAGATCACAGAGAGGCCGGGGCCTCAGACAACGGAGAGGCAGGGGTCTCAGACCGCAGAGAGGCAGAGGTATCATTCCGCGAAGAGGCAGGGGTCTCAGACAGCTGAGAGCAGGACTCCCAGACAGTGGAGAGGCAGGCATCTCAGACTGCAGAAAGGCAGGGGTCTCAGACAGCTGAGAGCAGGACTCCCAGACAGTGGAGAGGCAGGCATCTCAGACTGCAGAAAGGCAGGGGTCTCAGATAGCAGAGAGCAGGGGTCTCAGACTGCAGAGAGGCAGGGGTCTCACACTGCGTAAAGGTAGGGGTCTCAGACAGCGGAGAGCAGGGGTCTCAGAGCGTGGAGAGGCAGGGGTCTCAGGTCACAGAGAGGCAGGGGTCTCACACCATGCAGAGGCAGGGGTCTTACACCACGGAGAGGCAGGGGTCTCAGACTGCGGAGAGGCAGGCGTCTCACACCATGGAGAGGCAGGGGTCTTACACCACGGAGAGGCAGGGGTCTCAGAGGAATGTATGAGTCCAGTGGATGGATGCCAGACCGGCAGGAAGCAAACAACGTGGGTGATCTATCTCAAATGAGAAGTCCCCATGATCCAGCAATGACAGTGCCACCATGATGCAGTTATCCACAGTCTGACCAGCTTGCCTGGCAAACACATTGACCCCCATCTGGGGATTGATACTACTGACATATTGTCTTCCTCTCTCATCCTCCAAAGGCTTTCAGTACCCCAAGGACCATCCATTGACATCTGAGAAACAGCCACACACAGATCCACCCACGTTACACCCTTACTTGCTGACAAATATCTGCGCAGATACAAACACAGTAAGAAGCCTCACAACATCAGATACAAGCACGTCAGTGGACATTAGTTTGTCGGCTCAGATGGTAATGCACAATGGGAAGGGCGTGGCACACTCGCATGAGGAGCCGGCAGAGGCAGAGCATGCCCAGGGCATCAACAATTGGAGGACTGGACACCAAGCTGAGTCAAAGGCAGATGTTGAGTCTCTGAAGCCATCCATTAGGCAGAAGATACTGGATGTCCAGCAGGACATGTGGGGATATCCCTGGTGGAGATCCCTGAGGATGTGCATACCATGGTCTCTGTCATGGAAGAGTTCATGCGGAGCACAAGTGCTGAGTTAACTCTAAGCACCGAGCATTCAGTTTCCTCCATTGAGAGAGTGGCGACTCCATGAGAACAAAGCTCCAGAAATTCAATCAATGATTTCTGGGTTTGAACTTGGACTTGCAAAGCCACACACTAGCAATGGACCCAGGAGGTCATCACTACAGTGAGAGATGAATGAGGTACCCTGTCTTTCTGCAAGGTGTCCATCCTCAAATGGTGGGCAAAGAGGACCAGACCTGTCTCATGCTGGCGGATGAGCTGCATCTCATCTCTGTGAGTTCCTCTCATGGCACTCTAAAAGAGGGCAGCAGCTCCTCTGCCCCTCTGCCAGTGACTGTGACATCTTCTGAGGGGTTCCCAGCCACATTGCTGGTGGCACCTTCACAAGCAGGGCCTGTTTAGGCACCACCATCCAGAGGACAACCGCCATGGTCATCAGGGCTGACATGACAGCAGAGTCAGCAACTTGCCTCCAATTCCACTGCCAGTGAGGGGGGAAGGTGGGGGGGCACGGGGGGGGAGGCTGGGGGGCTGGGGGGAGGGTGATGGAGAGCACCAAGATGTAGCACTCAAATGGGGTTTCCATGGTGACATTTGTTTGTTTCTTCAGCGTAATATATTGTTTTTGTATAACTTTAGTAATCATTTTATGTTTTGTTCCTTGCTGGTAAAAATATAAATCAAGATTTTGTTTCAATGTCCTGAATGTCCTTCATGTTTTCCGTAGGTGCCAGTTTCTTCAGTGACTTATGGTAGTCAGCAGGGGCAGTAAACTTTACTATAGAGGTTGTGAGATGATATTGGGATCAGGCATTGCCTTCTCACAAATGTGGAAGAGGTGACTCATCTGCATTGAGATGAAGGCAAGCCTCAGCAGTCCAGCAGAAGGAGCATTGAACCCATGCCTCCCAAGTGTCCCTGCCTCCCTGAAGGCTCCTCTTCTCTGGCTCTTCGTGCTCACTCTCTACCTATCCTCGCTGCTTATCAGATCCATCTGTGGAGTCTTCCTTTGAACTGTGTAGAGCTGTCTCAGAATCCTCATAGAAGAAGAACCCTTATTATGCAGAAGGAGCTATTCAGCTCATCAAGTCTACACTGTCTCTCTGACAGAGTATGTTACCCGGCTCATTTCCCTGCCCTATTCAATAACCCCACACGCATTTCATAACCAATTCACCTATCATCCTCAAGTGGGTCCCCCTTGCCAGTGCCAGATTGGGCAGAGCTTGGCAGACCATGATGATGAGCGACACGTATTCTGAAGTATATTGCAGGGACACTCCGGAACAGTTCAGGTAATGAAACCTCATTTTCAATAGACCTATTATTGTCTCAACCACAGTCCATGTGGAGGCATGATTTTGATTGTATCGCTCCTATGCCTCTGTCGTAGGGTTTCAGAGAGTCACCATTAGCTACCTTTTCAATGGATAGCCTTTGTCACCCAGCAACCAACCAACCATCCAGCCAAGCTGGAACCACAAACAGCCTTGGCAGCTGGGAGTGTCGTAGTATGTATGTATTATGGGAACTTTCTGGGTATCTTGCTCAAACTTGCAGAATCTAGGTCCTGTGGTCATATGCTAGCTGCACATTCATGGAGTGCTAACACTTCCGACTCAAAGGCACTCGGCTAGCCCGCTGGAGCCATGATGGCCACACGACTGCTATCAATGGCACCCTGGATGCTCAGCCTCTCAGTGCTCTATGGGCTCTGGCTCAATCAGCCAGGCTAGCTTGGTCCATTCAGTAATAGATAATTATGTGGGTCCATCTAAACAGAGTTTGACAGAGCTATGGGCAGCTATCTGGAACACAAAAATACCCTGGAAAGATCTGGATGCACAAAAATTGAGAGCTACTGTGAATTTCAGAGTCAATGGTATTGGGTATCTATCCACACGGTCAGAGGCAATCTCCAGTCCAAATGTGTAGCATAACAATGTCATTGTGCTCCTAGAAAGGCAGAATCTCCTGTGGCACTGAACCTCAGGCATGCCGAGGGAGCTGGATCACTGCCTGCACACTCTGGCAACAGAATGATGGTGTCTTCTGCAGTGATGTAAGCCTTGATCTTCCTGTTGACCCTGCACCTCCCGTCCCACAGGTCCATCTGTGCAGGCCCTTGGCTTCTTCTCCCTTCAACCCCTCACTTTCTCCTCAGAGGAGATACTCCTAGCGGAGTACACAATCCCCATCTGCTGAAATGCAGATGGCACTGCCCCTTTGCACTGAAGGCTGTAATGGACAGAAATGCTCCAACAGAGTTACCAAAACAAAACAGTCCTCAGAACAAAGTTAACAAAGCAAATACTACAGAAGAAAGATCTGAAATCTCAAAACTAATATAACAGCAAGCTCTCACCTGAATTCCTAACAACTCACACAGCCAATGATCCAGTCCCTTTTATCCTGTCTATGAATGAGAAAAATGAAAAAAACAGGATGACTGCCTGCACATATCGAGCTGGAAGTTGCACAGGCAACGTCAATTTCCAATTGATTAATTGTCGGTCGGTGCACTGCCGATTCCCACACATGTGTGCCAACCAAAATATTGTGCAAGTGCATAATGACGCTGGGATAAGTGCCTAACATTTCCTTGTGAAATTTCATGTGATTGTTGGATACACCTACTTAAACAATGTAAAATTCTGGCCCAGGTGAAGCCCCTGCAGATGAGCCCAACTCCCCAAGAACTCCAATGCCACAAAGTCCCGAACCTCATCACCAGACCCAGGCCCACCACCACCACGCCTCCAATGCACTGAATCTCCTCCACTACTCCCGGAGTTCTCCAATCCCATCCCAAGCCACTGATACCCCAAGTGCCCCCTAAAGCCTCTATAAATCTCATGTCAATGGATTTGTTTAAACCAGTCATAATCATTTGTAACAAAGGGCTAAAATGCAGTTTATTTAGACATATTTCTCTTGGCAACTTGTGGACCATTTCCTTTGGGCATGCATATTTTTCACTTGAATAACATAATTGTGAAATGTTTAATTTCCCCCCACACTTTTGGGATTTGATTCTACTGAATGGAATTCCTCCCTGCTATGCTGGGTAACTGCATCGATTACACTTGTTGGATTTATTACAAGTCTCCTTGAACTTGACGTTTTTAATCTGTATACTTACATGTACAGTTATGTGACGTGTGAAGCTCATGGGGAGGGGTGTTGGCTTTTTGAGCAATAAGAACTTCTTAAATATTCCCTCTACTTCCATCAGCTGTCAAGTGGAGCGATGTAAGAATCCCCTCGCTTCAGCACACATGCAGTGAATCATTTTGTTTACTTGACTATTTCCAGGTATAACTCCTGCTCAAGACATGATGCAATTGCGTTCCCAAGGCTTTTATTCAGCTCTGCCATTCCTTAGGCTTATAAAATTAAAATGTGCTGAAAAACCATGTTTAGCTTTTGCTTAAAATTTAGCACATAATTTGAGATGTTGTTACAACGACTCACCCTGCACATGGCCCTAATTTTCTTGCTCAGTCCTCACCCTGACTTCTGTTTTATCTGCTGGTGTAGTGGGAATACTCTAGCAGTTTAGATTAACAGCTTTCTTTTATTTTCCATGGATAAAATCCAACTTCTAATGCCATATATTGTTTATGGATCCAAGTGGCACATATGTTAAAATCAGAAGTCTTCAGGAAAAGGATCTTGACTTTATTACAAGGCAAGTTAATCAATCACAAAGAATACAAACTTATATAGATAGATTCATCACACCTTGGGTTGGGGAAAGTTCAAAAATGATTTCTTGATGGCAAAAGCATTCCCCCCTATCTCAATGCAAAGAAAAATTAATGGCTAGAATTTATATTTCTTGGCCTCCTGTGATTCCTCATGTATGTGGCTGCTGCTTGCCTTGAAATAGCTGGCACCTTGGTGCCTTTTGAATGGTCAAGTCCTGAGCTGGTCAGACACCCCAACTTCTCCACACAACCCACCCCCACCTATCTTACCGTCAACACCAAATAAAAATATACCCCAGGATTGCCATCAGGGGAAGGAAAATTAGGAAGATTACTGAGGGGAAGAAAATCTAAGTATTTGAAGTTAGGTGATGCTGTGAAGCAGAAAGGCCGAGTATTGGAGCACTTCATAGTTGTATAATCTCTACTCCAACTTAAACTGTACCTTTTTTTATTCATTCATGAGATGTGGGCATCGCTGACTGGGCCAGCATTTATTGCCCATCATCTGAGGGCATTTAAGAGTCAATCACATTGTGTTTAGCTGGAGTCGCATGTAGGCCAGATGAAGTAAGGACAACAGATTTCCTTCCCTGAAGAACATTAGTGAACCAGATGGGTTTTTCTTTACAACAATTGACAATGGTTTCATAGTTATCATTAGACTTCTAATGAAAAGCTTTCATTGAATTCAAATTTCACCTGCTGTGGTGAGATTCTAACCCAGGTCTCCAGAGAATTACCCTGGGTTACTAGTATAGCAATAATACCAATACGCCACCTTTTGTGTAGGTAACATCTATTCGATGATCTTCACTCATTCCCATGTTTTCAACCTCTCACTAACATCTTGCTTTTCTTGAGCGAATCTGAAATAATCTCCACATTGTAAACCTGGATCTAACTATGAAGGGTCAAGTCAGCATCATGTAAGTTACACATTTTCAGGGGCTGAAACAGCACCAATGAGTCCGATAGAACTATGCAACAGCTTACAATGAAAGACTGCCTATGGCTGTATATGAAGCTGTATGCTCGATAGGAGTCCATGTGGACTGCCTGTAACAATTGTAGACATCATTTAAGTATGGCATTAAGGGTCCTGGCCTGAAACAGGGGAAATGATGTTACCATCATGTCCCATTGTTTGATGAGCAGGGCAAGCTGCTAAGATCATAAGAGAGCCGAGAAATCAGGTTCACACCCAAAACCTGCAAATGCTCAATTGTGCAATCTGCTGCTATCAGCCGGCCTTCTGGTGATTAAACCCTGTCCATGCTCCCTACTGGCAAGAAACAGATTTCAAGACTTTTTCATGCACTAAGTGCATAAGATTCAACATTTGGACTCACTGACAAAATGGATCCGAAACCCACCTATAGACATAGGATTTTTTTCATAAGATTGCGCCCAGGGTTTTATTTTGTACATTAGTGTTTATACCCACTTGAAACAACACTTCCTTAACCCTGTCACAATCAGTATGCAGTCTCTTTAAAGAGCATTTAATGGGATCTTCACTTCCATCCAGGTGAGTCCCTCCTTATAAAGAGAAAATATTGTGAATGCTGGAAATCTGAAATAAAAACAGAAAGTGCTGAAAAAACTTAACAGGTCTGACAGCTGCTGTGGAGAAAAAAACCAAAGTTCAAATCGAATATATTTCCATTGATGGGGTACCCGGAGGAGCACTCAGATCCCGTGTGGATCAGCTGGCGGACATCTTCGCAGACATCTTCAACCTCTCTTTAAAACAATCTGAGGTCCCTATCTGCTTCAAGAAGACGACCATCAAGCCAGTACCTAAGAAAAACCAAGCAGCATGCTTTAATGCCTATTGGCCGGTGCTCTGACATCCATCATTATGAAATTCTTCGAACTTCATGACACGAATCAATCCCAGCCTCCTGGACTGCCTGGATCCACTACAGTGTGCCTATCACCACACAGGTCCACAGCGGACGCCATCTCCCTGACCCTGCACTCCATCCTAGAACACCTAGGTAACAAGGACACTTATGTCAGACTCCTATTTATTGATTACAGTTCAGCCATTATTCCTATGAAACCCATCTCCAAATTCCATGGCCTGGGCCTCAGCACCTCCCTCTGTGACTGGATCCCAAATTTCCTAACTCACATACGATAATCAGTAAGGACAGGCAACAATATCTCCTCCACAATCATGCTCAACACCAGTGCCCCACAAGGCTGTGTTCTCAGCCCTGTATTATACTCCTTATACACCTATGACTGTGTGGCCAAATTCCCCTTTAATTTGATTTTCAAGTTTGCTGACAACACCACCGTCGTGGGTTGGATCTCAAACAATGACGAGACAGTACAAGAATGAGATAGAGAAACTGGTAAACCGTTGCGGCAACAATAATCTCTCCTTCAATGTTAATAAAATGAAGGAAATTGTCATCAACTTCAGGAAGCGTCAAGGAGAACATGTCCCTGTCTACATCAATGGGGACAAAGTAGAAAGAGCTGAGGGCTTCAAGTTTTTAGGTGTCCAGATCACCAACAACCTATCCTGGTCCCCCCCAATGCTGTCACTATAGTTAAGAAAAGCCACCAACACCTCTACTTTCTCAGAAGACTAAGGAAATTTGGCATATCAGCTACAACTCTCACCAACCTTAGACCACCATAGAAAGCATTCTTTCTGGTTGTATCACAGCTTGGTATAGCTCCTGCTCTTCGCAAAACTTCAAGGAACCACAAAAGGTCGTGAATGTAGCCCGATCCATTATGCAAATCAGCCTCCCATCCATTGATTCTGTCTACTCTTCCTGCTACCTTGGCAAAGCAGCCAGCCTAATTAAGGACACCATGAACTTTGGACATTCTCTCTTCCACTTTTTTCCCTTAGAAAAAAGATACAAAAGTCTGAGGTCACATACCAACCAACTCAAGAACAGCTTCTTTCCTGCCACTGTCAGACTTTTAAATGGACTTACCTTGCATTAAGTTGATCTTTCTCTACACTGTAGCTATGACTGTAACACTACATTCTGCACTCCCTCATTTCCTTCTCTATATTTTGTCTGTATAGCGTGCAAGAAACAATACTTTTCCCAGTACGTTAATACATGTGACAATAATAAATCAAATCAAATCAGAACTGAAGATAAAAATGAGATTGGTTTTGTACTGTTGAAAGAGTGGAAGAAGGAACAAAAAGGAAGGCATAAGGGCAGGAGAGATTAAATAACAAAAATGTATTCGAAGAAAAAACGAAGGGGATAGATATGGTTGTAATAAAGAAACAGAGAACTTTTTTCAGAGTGAGCGTAAATACCAAAATAATGAACAGCTCTATCCAAAAGTAATAACATGAAGAACAAGGATCAGACAGGCATATGGTAAAAACACAAAATTAAAATGGGGAACAGAATTCAGGGCCTGAAATTGTTGAACTTAATGCTGAGTTCACATGGTTGGAAGATGGGGTGCTGTTTCTTGAGTTTGTATTAAACTTTACTGGAACATTGTAGCAGACTGAGGACAGAAATGTGAACAGTTGAGCAAAAACACACAGCTGCTGCAAATTTATCTAACAGCTGCAGTGGCCCTTATGTGGCTGCGGTGTTGTAATATTTTTTCTGTTGGCTGCACTGAAGTGTTGCCCCATCATTATGCTGTGTTGGAAGCAGGCTGCTGGCTTTAATGCCCCATTGGCCTGGATGACCTTGGCAATTATATAGTCATAAATGTAGAGATGCCAGCATTGGACCGGGGTGGGCACAGGAAGTTGTGTCACAACACCAGGTTAAAATCCAACAGGTTTATTTGGTAGCATAAGCTTTCGGAGAGTTGCTCCTTCATCAGGGCACACACCTGATGAAAGAGCAGTGCTCCGAAAGCTTGTGCTATCAAATAAACTTGTTGGACTTTAACCTGGTGTTGTGAGACTACTTAGTATAGTCATGGAGTCATGGGGCAGAATTTTACGAGATTATTTCTAAGTGTCCAGCTAACATGAAAATGGTAGAGCTGCTGATCCATTTTTTGGGTGAGTTTTCACACCCAATCTTTTGAACTCTGTCTCTGAAAAGATGGGCTAGTCAATTTCTAGCCGGAGAGGCTGTTGGTAGGGCTTAGTTCACCAGACAGCCTGTGGAGGAAGGTATTGCACATTAGCAGTTGCAGGGGTCTGATAGACAGAGAGAGAGCTGTTAGACCCCTGCTACTGCAAGCAGCATCAACTAGCTCCCACACCCCCTACAATCGCAGGGGTCGGTGGCCTGAGATGCAGCATCCAGCACCTCCCTCCGCCAACCAGACCAATCGCAGCACCCATTCCCTCCACCAACGATCACAGGCAGGGCGGCAGCTGGTTTCCCCCTCCCTCCCCCACTGATAGCAGGCAAGGTGGCAGTGGGCCTCCTCACTCCCCTGGCCTGCCCCCATTGGTCCAAGTCCCCATTGATCCACCCAACACAAATCCCAGCACCCATATTTCCCCTTCCATGACATACCCCCATTGGCCCCCTGGCACTGCACAGTAGATTGTGTCAAGGTTCCCAGTGGGCATTGCCCAGGTGCCAGGCTGGAAATGCCATGGTGCAGGGTTGTACTGCCAGTCTGGCACTGCCCAAGAGGCAGCCCCAGGCCTTCCTGAGGGGCATCAGTGACCTCTGGTTCCACTGTTGAGGCCTGTGCATGGGAGCAGGTATTTTGCCATAAAGGCAAGCAAGCTTGGATTATTGAGCACCAGGCTCACTAAACACAAATAAATTAATCAGCCTCTCACCTATTTTCAGCAAGAGGCTGATCACGCCGGAAATCTGGGTGTCATTAAATAACAACAGGTGCGAAAATGGCTGCCATTCCTGTTAGCCACTATGGGTACAAAGATGTTGGAAAATTCTGCCCTCTGTCGATGAAATTTTGGGCTAGACTGTTTCTGGCTATAAGAGGCAGTGGGCGGGGCCTAATCTGCCAGCAGCTCAGATCAAAGCCACAAATAGCGCATGCACAGAAAAAGCAAAAAATAAATTAGCTCTCTTGGCAGAACCGTCCCAGGCCAGATATAGCCCCCCCCCTCACCTACAGACATCAAAGCCCCCCCACTCCAACATTACTGACCCCTGTACCCCCATACCAATGCCCCATCAGACCCACTTGCACAAGGCCCCTTCATCACCCCTTGGCCCCAGTGGCTGTCTGATATGACCCCCCTGTCCCTGATCAACACAGAGGCACAAATTTCACGCCCCTCCCCCCACCACCACCCTGCCCCATCAGTACACCTGCAAGTGCTAACTTGGCTTCCCCTGCACGGTAACAAGGCAAACTTCATTAAAGTGGCTGGAATACTTTAATGGGCGTGTGTCTCAGGCAAACTGTCTGCAGCTGAACTGCCCCTAACAAGGGACAGATCCATAAAAACCCCAAGGATAGACAGATGGGCAGGCAGCGCAGGAAGAAATGGCCCCCAGGAAGATAGCACCCAAATTCTCTCATTCAGACCGGGACAGGTTGCTGGAGGCGATGGAGGCAAGGTGGGACATCCTCTTCCCCCCACAGGACATCATCCCAGGGGAAGCGATACAAACACAGCCGGGAAGGCTATGGCCACATGTCCCAATGATGTGGGTATGCCGGCGTTGGACTGGTGTAAACACAGTAAAAAGTCTGACAACACCAGGTTTTAGTCCAACCTATTTATTTGATAATTATCAAATAAATATTATCAAATAGATATTATCAAATAAATAGGTTGGACTAAAACCTGGTGTTGTCAGACTTTTTACACATGTCTCAATGTCAGGGCACTGGCCCAGAGAACTGGAAAAAAATGAGTGACCTTATCCAGGCAGCAAGGTTGTGTTTAACCTCATCTAGCTTCTTTCCTCTTAATAATCCTGAATCTGCCCAGTCCCTGGATCCTGCATGCTTCCAGTTCTTGACTCCCTTGCCCTCTGAGGACCACCCCCTGATACCCTGCAGGATGTGTGCCATCAGATTTTTCATGGTTCTTTCTGTCCCAACAGGAGAAAAATGCCCATAATCACCAGGAGAGGGCAAAGACAGGGATGGTGATCCTGACACCCAAGTCCTCATTTTTTTTGAGGAGTGGGTGCTGGAGCTTTGCAGGACAGGAGGGGATGTGGACAATAAGCGGACGATAAGTGACAGCATGATCGGACTGCAGCATAGAAGTGAGCAATTGCCAATCTTCCACTTTATGAAGAAATGTCAAATAAGTTGCATGTAGCCCAGATTCCTCACCCTCCCTTGCACTTAACCTTGTGTCCTGTGTTGCAGGAAGAGACATCTGGCATTGTTGCCCCCCCACTGCTGCCCCCACCTATCCTGCCCCTGACAGCTCAGAGGACTCATCAGAGGAAGCTAGTGAAGGGACCTCCGAGGTGTCAGCTTCCACCTCGCAATTCACCATCCCAGAGACTCTCACATCAGTGGATCAAGTTAGGTGAAGTGGTGAGGTATCTGGGTCACTCTCTGGTGCGCACGACACATCTGCTGATGTACATCGGGTGGAAGAGGGAATGGCAGGGGCTTGCCAAAGACGAGGGCCCAGCTGGCCCCAGGCTACATGCTGGCCTCTGCAATCACTTCTCCCTCAGCTGCTGGAGATGCAGCCATAAAGCAGGATGCAGAAGTGGCTGACAGAAACACTCTAGATGTAAAGTTAGGAAGTTATAGTGGCACTAAGTTAGCACAGGAGAAGGGCAGCACTAAATAGATAGAATATGTAGGCACTTCAATGACTCCTGTTCACGTGTTTTTATATTATCACTTATCATAAGACACTTTTATTGTCACCAATAAATGTTATTTCACCACCCTCCTGTGACTAGTTTGTCTCAAATTTGCCTCTAAGAAGAACGTATTTACCCTGATGGTTGCCAGAGGGACCTTGCATATTGATATCTGTGGGGGAGGTCCTTCAACGCACTGCTACTGTGAAAATGAAGATGATCAAATAATTCACTGGCTACAGTGTGTGACATGCAGTGGCAGCAACTTACACCATCTGCCATGGCATCCCCAGAACCCACAATAGATTCCCTCCCCACCCCCATCCCATCAGCCTCAAGTCCCTGTATGGGGGTTTAGTGATCCCTTTGTGACTCCAAGATTCGCTAACACAGCATACCCAGGCCTACCACTCTGGTATTACAATGTTGCAGGAGATTGTAAGATGGATAGACCGGGGTGGGGTGGGGAGAAAGAGCAGGAAACCCACACGTGGCAACACAGCTGCCTGTTGCCCAAAATGTGTGTTCATCAGGACCTCCCTCGCTGCCTTCATATGCCTGACCCTTGCTGCTGCTAACCCTCCAGTGCCTGGATGGTGCTGCTTCCATTGTCCTCCTCCTCTTCCTCCTCCTCTTTCTCCTCCTCCTGCTGATCGGCCTCCACGTCCTCCTCCTTGCTGCTGTGCTGTGTTGTGTAGGGCATAGCACACCATCATAATGCAGGACGGTATCAGATGGCTGTATTGAAAGGCCCTGTCAGAGCAATCCAGATTTCTGAACTGCATCTTGAGGAGCCCTATGCACCACTTCACTATTGGACGGGTGGCAACATGAGCCTCGTTATTATAAGGTCTCCGCCTCAGTCTCAGGCCTCCACACAGGCGTCATCAGCCAAGTCCAAAGTGGGTACCTTATGTCCCCCACAAGCCATCCCTGCACCCTGGGCTCCTCCTCCATGACCTGCAGGATATCAAGATTCTCGATATGAAGCTGTCATGCATGCTTCCAGTGTGTCTGACGCAGACGTGCATGACGTTCATCTCATGGTCACACACCAACTGCACATTTATTGAATGGAAGCTTTTTCTGTTCATGAATCTTCCTGGATTCTTCACCGAGGCCTTGAGGACAACATGGATGCAGTCGATAGCCCCCTGCACATCTGGTATCCCTATGGCCGCACATCCTGCAACCCGGGCTTCCTGCTGGGCCTGGCTCAGGTCAAATTTAATATACTGGCCAGCCCAGGCATATAGGGCATCCCTGACCTCTTTTACACACTTGTGGATGGATGATTGTGAAATGCCACAAAGGTCTCCACTGGCGGTTTAGAAGGAATGGTGTGGAGATGCCGACGTTGGATTGGGGTAAAAACAGAAAGAAGTCTCACAACACCAGCTTAAAGTCCAACAGGTTTATTTGTAGCAAATGCCACTAGCTTTCAGAACATGCTGTCCCTTCATCAGGTGGGTGGGAGTTCTGATCACAAACAGGGCACAAAGACACAAACTCAATTTACATGAATAATGATTGGAATGTGAGTCTTTACAGCTGATCTATTCTTAAAGGTTCAGACAAGGTGAGTGTAGAGAGTTTTAAGCACAGGTTAAAAGGATGTGTATTGTTTCCAGACAGGAAAATTAGTCAGATTTTGCAAGTCCAGGCAAGTTGTAAGGGTTACAGATAGTGTGACATGAACCCAAGTCCCAGTTGAGGCCATCCTCATGTGTGCAGAACTTGGCTATCAGTCTCTGCTCAGCGACTCTGTGTTGTGTGTCGTGAAAGCCGCCTTGGAGAACACTTACCCGAAGATCAGAGGCCGAATGCCCGTGACCGCTGAAGTGTTCTCCAACAGGAAGAGAACAATCTTGCCTGGTGATTGTTGAGCAGTGTTCATTCATCCATTGTAGTAGCGTCTGCATGATCTCCCCAATGTACCATGCCTCGGGACATCCTTTCCTGCAGCGTATCAAGGAGACAACGTTGGCTGAGTTGCAAGAGCGTGTACCATGTACCTGGTGGATGGTGTTTTTACGTGAGATGATGGCATCCTTATCAATGATCTGGCATGTCTCACAGAAGTTGCTGCGACAGGGTTGTGTGATGTCGTGGTCACTATTCTCCTGACGGCTGTGTAGTTTGCTGGGGACAGTAGTCTGTTTGAGGTTGTGCAGTTGTCTGAAGGCAAGAACTGAGGGTGTGGGGATGGCTTTGGCGAGATGTTCATCCTCATCAAAGACATGTTGAAGGCTCCGGAGAAGATGTCGTAGCCTCTCCGCCCCGGGGAAGTACTGGATGACAAACAGTACTCTGTCCACTATGTCCCGTGTTTGTCTTCTGAGGAGGTCAGTGCGGTTTTTGGCTGTGACGCATCGGAACTGTCGATCGATGAGTCGAGCGTCATATTCTGTCCTTATGAGGACATCTTTCAGTGTCTGGAGGTGTCTATTGCAATCCTCCTCATCTGAGCAGATCCTGTGTATATGGAGGATAGCTTCTTTAACATGTTTAGGGTGGTAGCTGGAGAAATGAAGCATCATGAGGTAATCCATGGGCTTGTGGTACAGTGAGGTGCTGAGGTGGCTATCCTTGGGTCTGGAAGGACTCAATGGTGCAAAAGTTTAAGGCACTGTCCTTGGGTCTGAAAGGACCCAATGGTGCAAAAGTTTCACAGCCACCAGGAGTGGCTGTCCTCCAATGCCCTGAAGTTCCAAGTCCTGCAGACATTGCACTGTCTCCTTTCAGAGATGGAGCCGTCAGTGGCACGTGATGTCCAACAGTTGCTCAAAGGAAACATGTGTGGAATTGCCTGGGTCTCCACTCCCTCCTTCCCCTGCCCCTCCCTCGGTGCGAGTGACAGCTGCATCCTGCCTCCAGTGGCTGTCTCCCACTCCTCCTGTGAGCGGTAAGGCCTGGGCCTCCTCTGCCTACAATTAATCCCCCTGCTCCTTTTCCTCAGCTCCAACAGCAACCAAAAGCACAGCAAGATCAATTAGTTGCATCACAAAAGCCATCTCGTCATTCTGAAGGGGAGGGGTGGATTTTGAGGAAGGGAAGAGACAGGTGGAGAGGTTAAAGATCTCTGCTCGCCTCCAAGCCCAGCAACACACACTCCCTATTCTCCCCTGCCATAGCCCCCAGCAACACACACTCCCCATCCCTTCCACAGTCCCCAGCAACACTCCCCCAGTAACCCCCCCACAGACCCCCAGCAGCACAGCCCCCCACCTCCCCCCCGACCAAACTAACACACACCCAGAGCCCATGCAGTAGAGACCACAGACATTGCTGCTTCACAGGCCCTGAGCTGCAGCGCTACCACTTCAAAGAGTTTCCAGCCCATCCCCCACCTGCAACAGTGTTTCCTACTGCCTGCCCTAGGACCCAGAAGCATCCCTAAATCCCGAGGTCAGTGCTCAAACCCAGATTTGTGCTGTGAGTCTGAGGTTGGACTCTGTGATCAACAACAGCCCCACACCCACTCGCAGCGCTCCCCCCCCGCCGACCCGAAACACAACATGGCCGCCATGAAACAGCCCACTCTGAGCAGCACGGTGCAGTTTTAATACTGAGACTTACCTCCTCACTCACCCTCACTGATCAAGCACCAGAACCCGGCTTTTGTAGATGAGGTATTTTTAAGACCAATCCGGCTGCGGTGAACAGGGTCATAAAGGCAAGTGACAATTGGTAGTGAAGCTCACTAATGACATTATGATTCAAGCAAAACACGTGAATTGACATCTTGCCCATTTTGGGCAGGCTCCTGATTTTGCTGATTCTTTTCGTGGTAAAATGAGAATGGGTACGAAAACAAGCGCCATTCCCACTATTCACTTTACACCTGATTTTACAACATTTTCCCGCCACAAAATGAACACAACGAGGTCATAAAATTCCTCCCAAAGAGTCATAGAGGTTTACAGCATGGAAACAGGGCCTTTGGCCTAACTTATCCATGCCAGCCAGTTCTTACTATTAAGCTCGTCTCAATTGCCTGCATTTGACCCATATCCCTCGGTACCAATCTTACCCATGCGACTGTCTAAATGCTTTTTAAAAGACAAAATTGTACCTGCCTGCTACTGCTCATTCCAGACACTCACTGCCCTCTGTGTGAAAAAAAATGCTTCTCTGGACCCTTTTCTATCTCTCCCTTTTCACCTTAAACCTATTCTCTCTAGTTTTAGGCTCTCTTACCTTTGGGAAAATATGTTGATTATCTACTTTTTTTTTCCCTGGAACCTAGGAGGCTTACAAGTGATGTTACAGAAGTCTCTTACAGGTGATCTTATAGAAGTCTCTGTAAGATCACCCATAAGCCTCCTAGAGTCCAGGGAAAGAATATCTCAGTTTATCCAGTATCTCCTTATAGTTCAAACCATCAAGTCCTGGTAGCATCCTAATAAATCTTTTCTGCACTCTTTCTAATTTAAAAATATCCTTTCTATAATAGGATGACCAGAACTATGCACTGTATTCCAAGTGTGGCCTTACTAATGTTGTATAACTTCACTAAGATGCCCTAACTCCTGTATTCAATGTTCTGACCAATGAAACCAAGCATGGTGAATGTCTTCTTCACTACTCTGTCCACCTGTGACTCCACTTTCAAGGAGCTATAAACCTGTAGTCCTATTTCTCTTTCTTCTATAACTCTTCCCAACATACTACCATTAACCAAATAAGTCCTGCCCTTCTTTGATCTGCCAAAATTCTTTGCCTCGCGTATACCTAAATTAAATTCTATCTGCCATTCAGCAGCCCACTGGCCCAATTGATCAAGATCCCATTGCAATCCTAGATAACCTTCTTCACTGTCCACGATGCCACCAATCTTGGTGTCATCTGCAAACTTACTAGCCATGCCTCGTAAATTCTCATCAAAATTATTAACATAAATGACAACTAACTGTGGACCCAGAAATGATCCCTGAGGCACACCGTTGGCCGTAGGCCTCCAGTTTGAAAATACTCTACAACCATCCTCTGTCTTCTGCAATCAAACCCATTTTGTATCCAATTGGCTACCTCACCCTGGATTCTGTGAGATTTAATCTTATGCAACAACTTACCATGCAATACCTTGTCAAAGGCCTTGATAAAGTCAATGTAGACAACTTAGACTGCACTGCCCTCATCTACCTTTTTAGTTACCCCTTCAAAAAACTCAATCAAATTAGTGAGACATGATTTTCCACTTACAAAGCCATGCTGACTGTTTCTAATCAGTCCTTGCCTCTCTAAACGCCTGTAGATCCTGTCTCTCAAAATACTTTCTAACAACTTACACACTACAGATTTTAGGATCACCAGCCTGTATTTCTCAGGCTTTTCCCTGCAGCCCTTTTTAAAACAAAGGCACAACATTTGCTACCCTTTAATCTTCAGGCACCTCACCTGTGGCTGTTGATGATTCAAATATCCCTGCTGGGGACCCGCAATTTCTCCCTGGCCTCCCACAACATCCTGGGATACACTTGACCAGGTCCCAGGGATTTATCTACCTTGATGCACTTTCAGCATCTCCCTACAGATATGTACACTCAAGGCATCACTACTTATTTCCCCAAGTTCCCTAACATATATATTATGTTAATATTCATAGAATCATATGTAAATATTCATAGAATCATAGAACCCTACAGTGCAGAAAGAGGCCCCTCGGCCCATTGAGTCCGCACCGAACACAACCCCACCCAGGCCCTATCCCCACATCCCTACATATTATACCCACTAATCCCTCAAACCTACTCATCCTAGACACTAAGGGGCAATTTCGTAGCATGGCCAATCAATCTAACCCGCACATCTTTGGACTGTGGGAGGAAACCGGAGTACCCAAGGAAAACTCATGCAGACACGAGGAGAATGTGCAAACTCCACATAGACAGTGACCTGAGCCGGGAATCGAACCCAAGACCCTGGAGCTGTGAAGAAGCAGTGCTAATCATTGTGCTACTGTGCCACCCAATGATGAGAAATATTTACTGAGGATCTCACCCATCTCTTGTGGATCCACACATAAATCACCATGTTGATCCTTAAGAACATAAGAACATAAGAAATAGGAGCAGGACTAGGCCATCTAGCCCTTCGAGCCTGCCCCACCATTCAATAAGATCATGGCTGATCTGAAGTGGCTCAGTTCCACTTTCCTGCTTTCTCACCATAACCCTTAATTCCCTTGCCTACCAAAAACCTATCTACCCGTGTCTTAAATATATTTAGTGAGGTAGCCTCCACCACTTCAACGGGCAGAGAATTCCAGAGATTCACCACCCTTTGAGTGAAGAAGTTCCTCCTCAACTCCATTATAAACTGCTCCCCCCTTATCTTGAGGCTGTGCCCTCTAGACCTGCTGTCCTTTCTAAGCGGGAAGAATCTCTCTACCTCTACCCTATCCATCCCCTTCATTATCTTATATGTCTCTATAAGATCCCCCCTCATCCTTCAAAACTCCAATGAGTACAGACCCAGTCTATTCAGCCTCTCTTCATAGTCCAACCCCCTCATCTCCGGTATCAGCCTAGTGAACCTCCTCTGCACTCCTTCCAAGGCCAAAATATCCTTGCGCAAGTGCAGCGACCAGAACTGCACACAGTACTCCAGCTGCAGCCTCACCAGTGCCTTGTACAGTTGCAGAAAGACCTCCCTGCTTTTACATTCTATCCCCCTTGCTATAAAGGCCAGCATCCCATTCGCCTTCTTGATCACCTGCTGCACCTGCAGACTGGGTTTTGTGACTCATGCACAAGGACCCCCAGGTCCCTCTGCACCGTAGCATGCTGCAGCTTTTCGCCCTTTAAATAGTAATCCCTCCTACTATTATTCCTGCCAAAGTGGATAACCTCACACTTGCTAACATTGTACTCCATCTGCCAGGTCCTCGCCCACTCACTCAGCCTATCTAGATCCCTCTGCAGACTTTCCACACCCTCCGCACAATTTGCTTTTCCACTTATCTTCGTGTCATCAGCAAATTTTGACACCCTACACTCAGCCCCCTCCTCAAGATCATCTATATAAATGGTAAATAGTTGAGGCCCCAGCACCAATCCCTGCGGCACTCCACTAGTCACCAACCGCCAATCAGAATAGCACCCATTGATACCAACTCTCTGCCTCCTATTAGACAACCAATCCTCTATCCACACTAACACCTTACCCCCAACTCCATGCCCCCTAACCTTCTGAAGCAACCTTTTGTGCGGCACCTTTTGAAAATCGAGAAACACCACATCTACCAGTTCCCCTCTGTCTACCACACTAGTCACATCCTCATAGAATTCCAATAAATTCGTCAGACACGACTTCCCCTTAACGAATCCGTGCTGCGTCTGCTCTATCAAACAATTCTTCTCAAGGTGCCTCGCTATTTCTTCTTTTATGACGGATTCAAAGCATTTTTCCAACAACAGATGTTAAACTAACCGGCCTATAATTCCCTGCCTTTTGCCTGCTACCTTTTTTAAACAGCGGCGTAACATTAGCCGTTTTCCAATCTTCCAGCACTTCCCAAGAATCCAGCGAAGTTTGGTAAATAATCACTAAGGCATCCACTATCACCTCTGCCATTTCCTTCAGAACCCTGGGATGTATTCCATCCAGTCCTGGGGACTTGTCCACCATCAGTCCGCTCGTCAATCAAGCACTACCTCTCTAGTGACAGTAATCGCATTCAGGCCCTCAACTCCTACCATCTTTCTATCTTTAATGCCTGGCAAACTATTTGCGTCCTCCTCCGTGAAGACCGAGGCAAAAAACTTATTTAAGGCCTCAGCCATTTCCTCATCCCCAACCACTAAATCCCCGCTCTCATCCTCTAAGGGTCCAACATTCACTCCAGCCAGCCTCCTCCTCTTTATATATTTATAAAAACTCTTACTGTCCTTTTTTATATTTAGTGCTAGTTTAGCTTCATCGTCTATCCTTCCTTTCTTTATCAACTTCTTAGTCAATCTTTGTTGATTTTTAAACCTCTCCCTATCTTCTAATCGCCCACTACTTTTGGCCACTCTAAACGCATCAGCTTTTAATTTAATACTCCCCTTTATTTCCTTCGATAACCCTGATTATCCCTTCTCCTACGTTCCTTCTTTACCATTGGAATAAATTTCTGCTGAGCACCGAAAAAGATCTCCTTAAAGATCCTCCACTGTTCCTCAGCAGTCCAACTGACCAATCTGTGCCCCCAATCTACATTCTCCAATTCCGCTCTCATCCTATCGTACTCCCCTCTGTTCAAACAGAGGACACAGGAAACCCTGTTCTCTCCCTAGTTACTCTTTTGCCCTTGAGGTATTTGGCACCATTGGTCGCCTGAGGCTGTGAGGATTCCTGCCCAATTGCAGAAGACTCCTCTGTCGCCACCTGAGGTGCTAGTGTTATTGGAGAGTAATGGAGGAGATGCAGTCACATAAGCTGGAGCTGGACTCTTCCATGTTTTTTGGTATAGTGGATGACCTCACTGGCAAGTAGAGCCATGCATGTATAGGGTCCCTGAGGATTGCTGTCATGTGTTTTGCTATGCTGGATCCTCGATGTGTTCAGCTGATTTGTGGGCTGTTTTTACTCCCTGGTGCTCTTCCTCCTGTTTTCTGGGTGATTCGTCTAGCCTCTGATCCAGGTACAATGATGGTGAACTACCAACAAACACCAGTAGGTGTTTCAGTGCACAAGCAGGAAATTTACACCATGAACAATGTGCAGAACATATCTCTATTTTACTAACCTGCAACATGACAAGGAAACCACTGACAAGCTGCAAATGCCCCTTTTGCACTGCAGCAATGAACCTGAAGAGTCCATCAGGTTCTGCGCTTCATATGCAAGTTAATCTTTTGCTTCAGAAACCAAACTTTTTCATGAAATGCGCCCAAAAGATTATACTTAGTCTTTTGTTTTAAATCCATAACTAACCTTGGCATTAAATCTCAAAATATGGTAAATTAAACCCCTGTGGCTTAGAAATGTTTCACATTATTTTACTTTTCATAAAACAGCTGATTTTTATCACTGGCAAGTGGTTGCTAAAGTTCCCAGGAGCAAAGGCTGACTGCCAAACCATCACAGTTTTGATTAATGAGCTTGTCATTCTGTTAATTTAAATCTGTGTGAATGTAGGTGTGTGTTCGTACGTGTATGTTGTGGGAGTGTCTGCCTGTGTGGCCTTCGGCCCTCGATGTTGTGCCGAGCTACGTCCAAGCCCAAGATCAAACTATCCCACTCCCTATCATTCTGGTATGTTCCATGTGCCTATCCAATAACCGCTTGGAAGTTTCTAAAGTGTCCAACTCCACTATCACAGCAGGCAGTACATTCCACACCCCAACCACTCTCTGAGTAAAGAATCTACCTTGGACATCCCTCCTATATCTCCCACCATGAATCTTATAGTTATGCCCCCTAGTAACAGCTTCATCCACTGGAGGAAATAGTCTCTGCATGTCCACTCTATCTATCCCCTTTATCATCTTATAAACCTCTATTAAGTTGCCTCTCATCCTCCTCCGCTCTAAAGAGAAAAGCCCCAGCTCCCTCAGTCATTCCTGATAAGACCTACCCTCCAAACCAGGCAGGCATCCTGGTAAATCTCCTCTGCACTCTCTCCAATGCTTCCACATCCTTCTTATAGTGAGGTGACAAGAACTGCACACAATTTTCCAAATGTGGTCTCACTAAGGTCCTGTATAGTTGCAGCATAACCCCACAGCTCTTAAACTCAAACCCCCTGTTAATAAATGCTAAAAAAGTGTGTCTGTGAGAGTCTGTAAGTGGGTGTGTATACGAAGGCCAGTATCCATATGTGGGTGTGTACATAGAGGTCAGTATCTGTACATGAGTATGTAAATGGAGGTCAGTATTTGTATGTGAGTGTGTATATGGAGATCAGTATCTGTGTGTGGGCGTGTATATGGAGGTCAGTATTGGTGCATGGGTGTGTAAATGGAGGTCAGTATTTGTGCATGCGTGTGTAAATGGAGGTCAGTATCTGTGTGTGAGTGTGTATATGGAGATCAGTATCTGTGAGCGGGTGTGTATATGGAAGTCAGTATCTGTGTGTGAGTGTGTATATGGAGGTCAGTATCTATGTGTGAGTGTGTATATGGAGATCAGTATCTGTGTGTGACTGTGTATATAGAGATCAGTATCTGTATATGAGTGTGTATGTGAAGGTCAGTATCTGTATGTGGGTGTATATATATGAAGATCAGTATTTGTATTTGTATGTGGGTGTGTATATGGAGGTCACTATCTGTCTGTGATTGTGTTTGTTGGGGGCCAGTATCTGTATGTGAGTGTGTATATTGGGGGCCAGTATCAATATGTGAATGGGTCTATGGAGGTCAGTATCGGTATGTGGGTATGTATATGGAGGTCAGTATCTGTTCGTGGGTGTGTATACATGAAGATCAGTATCTGTATGTGGGTGGGTATACGGAGGTCAATATCTGCATGTGGGTGTGTATATGGAGATCAGTATCTGTGTATGAGTGTGTATATGGAGGTCAGTATTTGTGCGTGGGTGTGTATATGGAGGTCAGTATCTGTATATGAGTGTGTATGTGAAGATCAGTATCTGTATGTGGGTGTGTATATGGAGGTCAGTATCTGTATGTGGGTGTGTATATATGAAGATCAGTATCTGTATTTCGGTGTATATATGGAGGTCAGTATCTGTACGTAGGTATACAATGTGACACTGTCAGGATTCTCTGGTCTCCACGCAGTGTCACTCCCAGGGTGGGAGGTGGCATAGAACATAGAACATAGAACATTACAGCGCAGAACAGGCCCTTTGGCCCACGATGTTGCGCCGACCAGTTAAAAAACAATGACCCTCTAACCTAAACCAATCCCTTTCCATCCATAAACCTATCCACGGATCTCTTAAACACCCCCAAACTAGGCGCATTTACAACTGCAGCAGGCAGGGCATTCCAATCCCTCACCACCCTCTGGGTAAAGAACCTACCCCTGATATCCGTCCTATAACTACCCCCCCCTTAATTTAAAGCCATGCCCCCTCGTGCTAGCTTTCTCCATCCGAGGAAAAAGGCTATCACTGTCCACCCTACCCAAACCTCTAATCATCTTATATGTTTCAATAAGATCCCCTCTTAGCCGCCTTGTTTCTAACGAAAACAACCCCAAATCCCTCAGTCTCTGCTCGTAGGACTTCCCCTCCATAACAGGCAACATCCTGGTAAACCTCCTCTGCACCCTCTCCAAAGCCTCCACATCCTTCCTATAACTCCTATAATAATGTCATTGTCCAGTGGCAGGATCTCCTATATATGAACTTCTGCTCCCAGTTCTGCTCCTAGTCCTTGTTTCAGCCCAAATTGATCTGGCAGGGTTGATTTATTATCCATTTTTTCTTTTCCATTCATGGGAGTACAACTTTAAATGCTGTTTCATTTTTAAAGATGATGCTGCATCAATCATTTTTTTCTTTGCATTTGCCAGGTTTTGGCAAACTCCCACCTCAACTGCAGACCCCACCCAAAAAGGATCAAATTTTTGCTGCAGTTATTTTAGTCCAAGATTTCTGCCCATTGGAACATTTTCAGAATATGTTAAGGTGATTAATAAGCAGTTCCCAACTTTAGCTGAGCTTTTAAACTTTGTTTCTTTTTCCACAGAGCTTGGCCACCATGTGGAATGGCACCATCTCTGAACTTGGCTGGCCATGGAGATAAACAAAATGCATTGCTCCGACTGATTCATTGTCTGAGAATACCTAAATGCTAATTCAGCCTTAGAACTGAAGTTTTGTCCAGTCTTGCTGGATCCTTTGATTCCGGAGTGGGGGGAATTCACGCAGCTCTGCACCTGCTTTAGTGGATCCTTTAGCTACCCTTTGGATTTTTCTTCTACCCTTCAGCCTTCACATCTGCAATGGAACTTCTTTTTAGATGATCTCTAGCTGTGTCTTTGGTTCAGGTGCACTTCCATCAGGTCAAAATGCTGTTCCTTTAGTTTTTCTGATTCTGGATCCTTCACCAGATTCTATGGTTCTGGGTTTGTTCATGCCACCATGTTGTAAGTGTGCGTTGAGTAGGTTTCACAAAGAGGTTCAGAGGCTTGCATGGTTGAACAAGAACTGCTTATTGGTACCATATAACAATATACAAATATACAAGGTACAGCTAACTCCATGCTTACTTCTACACAGTTGATATGTGTATGGAGGTCAGTAACTACATATGGGTTTGTATATGGAGATCAGTATCTGTGTGTGTGTATAGAGGTCAGTATCTGTGTGTGGTTGTGTATATGGAGGTCACTATCTGTGTGTGGGTGTGTATATGGAGGTCACTATCTGTGTGTGGGTGTGTATATGGAGATCAGTATCTGTGTCTGTGTATAGAGGTCAGTATCTGTGTGTGGTTGTGTATATGGAGGTCACTATCTGTGTGTGGGTGTGTATATGGAGGTCAGAATCTGTGTGTGAGGGTGTATATGGAGGTCAGAATATGTGTGTGTATATGCAGGTCAGTATCTGTGTGTGGGTGTGTATATGGAGGTCAGTATCTGTGTGTGTGTATATGGAGGTCAGTATCTGTGTGTGGGTGTGTATGTAGAGGTCAGTATCTATGTGTGGGTATGTATATGGAGGTCAGAATCTGTGTGTGAGGGTGTATATGGAGGTCAGGATCTGTGTGTGTGTGTATGGAGGTCAGTAACTGTAAGTGAGTGTGTATATACAGATCAATATAATCTTGTGATTCTTTTCATCACACTGTGGGCAGTACTGTTTTCCAATCCTACATTAACCATTGCTATTCCAAACACCTCTTTTACTGCAGTAGAATGTGTTGATGATGCCATAGCAAGGTCAGGAATGGATGAGACTCCAATTTTTAATTAAGAATTCCTGCAAGCTTTCACCTATTATTTCAGCATCTGTAGAGAGTGTAATAGTGAAGGCCTCATTTAATAAGAGGAATCAAAGACCAGGTGAAAGCATGGATTCATTTATCAATGATCTCTCAGCTGGCAGGGAACTGCAATTATGGAATTGTAAAAGATGAGCTGATTTGCACCAGAATTGTAGCTGATGTCCCAGATGAAGCATTATCAGATCTCTCACAGACAAAAAAGAGTTAATACTAGAAAAAGCAGTGTACTTTGCAAGGCAAATGGAATTCAGGAAACAGAAATAGGCATTGGATTGTGGAGAAGGAGACCCCACAGAAAGGGTCAAGTGAGACAATTCAGTTTGTAGGCCATAGGAGCGAAAGTGCACCAAATCCTAAATGCATCTAAAGGGTGAAAAGTGTCAACCGCCATTTTAAAATGTCTTCAGTGTGGCGGGAACAAACCACATAATTGAAAACAATATCTAGTAGGGTGGGTCCTAGTGCTTACAACTGTGAAAAAATAAGCCATTTTAACCTGTCACTCGAAAAGGCTGACGACCTGTAAGAGAGGGAGAAAAGATTAACACAGAGCCACATTCAAGAAGTGGCAGAACAACCAGCAAAGGAACTAATCTTCCTGAGGAATGGATGGACACATCTCTCATAGAGTATAAAACTAGACTCAGGAGCAGAGGTTTCTGTTTTGTCAGATGAAGCCAAATGACTCAACCAGATTACATTGCAACCTTCATCTATCAACTTGCATGATCCTGGTGGGACATTAAAAGTTAAAGGCCAACTCGTGGCAAAGCAGAAATATAAAGAATAAGAAATTCTTAAACCTCTCTGGTCTGTTGCTAGTCTATGGGACAGCTATCCCAATTTTGGCACAAACCCACAGACGATAGTAAAGAGGACATTGCAGGTTTGACAGGAATATATATGCTGCTGTTGTTTCTGGTGCCTGGGCTGACGCCTGGTGATCAGTTTGGTTTCATTCCTTTTTGTAATGTTTGTAGCAGTTTAATACTGCTACAATGTCTTGCTCAGAGGGTATTTAAGGGGCAACAACAGTGTGGGTCTTGAGTCATTGGAAGACCTGATAAAAATGGAAGATTTTATTTCCAAAAGGACATTAGTAGAGCCAGGTGAGTCTTCACGACAATCAACCATGGTTTCATAGTCACCATTACTGAGACTAGCTTTTTCTTCTAAATTCCAGATTTATTGACTGAATTTAAGTTAATCGTGGGATTTGAACCCATGTCCCCAGAACATTAGCCTAGACTTACTGGGTTACTAGTTCAGTGATATTATCACTATGCCACCATCTTCCCATTACAAAAGGTACAAAAAACTATAGTTTTGAGCAGTATACCTTTGGAGAATAGACAATCCCAAAACCCCCTAATAACAAAACTTCTACTTGCAAAAATGTATGTGCGTTGGTTTGAGTATGTCACTTTGAATGAATGTACACATGGATATGTTTATGTGTGCATGCACATAAATGTGTGAACATAAGCACGCTTGTAAATGTGTGTGTGTGCCTGTGTTGTGGTGTGCATGCAGCATGTGTGTGTGTGTGCATGTGTGTACATGTGTGTATTTGTATGTGTGTGTGCGTGTTCTTCACTATTGTCCTTGTCATTTGCTACATGTTGGGTTTGAAAGTATTGAGAGATAGCATTGTGCTTTATAGTGCTATAATTTTGCTAATTCAGAGCCCGAGGCTGTCTGCTTCTGCTTTCAGTGTGTCAGCATCACAGACTAATATTCGTATTCCACCAACATTTATTTGGATAGTGCTAGCTCAATCAAGCATCATCTACTGAAATGGTAGCCCAGGTAATGGAAACTTTTACATGGAAATAATTTAATTTGGGTCTTGAAGATCTCAAAGTGATGGGGCTGTGACTATTTTCTTTGGCAACTCGTTCCACTGTGGGATTGTCCTGAAGAAGAATTCCACTGTTAATCCACTGTCTTGGAAACAAATGGGGTGGGATTTTATGGCCTCGCTCATCCTGAAACCGTAAAATCCCACCCAAAGTCAACAGACCTTCCCATGGTCCGCCTCTCGCCCACTCCGATTCCCGTGGTGGGCAGAGTGGTAAAATTACAGCCATGACATTTGTAGTTTGTATTGATGGCCCCATCCACCTCCGGGATCATCCAGTCCTGTTGAAAGTCAAAGGGACATACAAATAGACCACTGAATGTCCTGTGGCAAGATCTGCCATGAAGGGACCGATCCTGTGTGTCTCTCTCAACAAATACTGCTACCTTTCCAGCTGATCATTCTCTGTTTTATTAATAGCCTGTATGGAGTGCCCAGAATCACTAGATAAGTTTATCATATGGCAAGTCAGGTACTGGGACAGACCAATTTCAACAACCTGCAACCAGTCTAGGACCCTTATTATAACGCTATAATGTGGCTTTTTAATAATTCCAGTGTATACCTGGATATCTATTGAGCAGTACAATTCAGTAAGATGAGCAGTGCACATTCAGTACTGCCAGCTGTACAGCAACTCATTTTAAAACAGCTGCTATGTAATTGAATTTCTAAGGCCCCAATACTTTACTGAATTAAACACCCTGACATTACGTCAAAGTCACGTTGTCGCTTTCAAGTGAGTTAACCTCAAACTAGGAACAATCAACCCATAGGTCCTATTAATGTGAAGACACTTTATTTCCAAACTGCAACCTACATATCTGCTAAAGAGGGTGTTATCTTTTTGGACATAAAGTTCAGGAGTAAGCTCAATCTGTTCCGAGTGAAGGCAGCTGTAAAGTAACTTGGCCACAAGACAACAAGTTGATTGCTGGAAACCAATGCTGCTGCCCCAAGATAGAATACTTGCTGCAGATTAAACTTTTGCTGTGTTTTTTTTTTGATAAGGGGCAAGGACATAGGGATAAAGATGTAAATTATTAATTTGGATGTTAGCTGACCTATACCATAATTCTTTCCAACTCCTTGGTTCTGTAACCTTTAATACCATTGCCTGACACATAAAATAACACTCAGTTTCAAAGTTTCGAATTGGTCTAACCTCAAAGGTTCTATATTCCTTTGAATATGTCAGTTTGTATGAATGTACACATGGGTATGTTTATGTGTGCACACACATGAATATATGCACATAAGTATGCTCTTAGATGTGTGCATGTGTTGTGATGTGTATGTATGCATGCGTGCGTGTGTGTGTGCATGCATTTGTGTACATGCGTGTGTGCGTGTTCTTCACCATTGTCCTTGTCATTTGATACATGTTGGGTTTGAAAGTATTGAGTGATAGCAATGTGCTTTACAGTGCTATAATTTTGCTATTTTGGAGCCTGAGGCTGTCGCTTCTGCTTTCATTGTGTCAGCATCACAGACTAATATTCGTATTCCACCAACAATTATGTGGGTAGTGCTAGCTAAACCAGGCATCATCTACTGAAATGGTAGCCCAGATAATGGAAACTTTTAAATGGAAATAATTTAAAGATGGGTCTTGAAGATCTCAAGTGATGGAGCTGTGACTATTTCCTTTGGCAGCTCGTTCCACTGTGGGATTGTCCTGAAGAGGAATTCCACTGTTAATCCACTGTCTTAGAAACAAATGGGGTGGAATTTTATGGCTTCACTCATCCTGAAACTATAAAATCCCAACCGAGGTCAAACTCCAATTCCCATGGTGGGCAGGGTGATAAAATTATAGCCATGGTATTTGTAGTTTGTATTGATGGCCCCACCCACCACCACAATTTTCCAGTCCTGTTGAAAGTCAATGGGGACTTTCAGCTGAGCCACTGAACATCCTGTGGCAGGATCTGCCATGAAGGGACCGATCCTGTGTATCTCTCTCAACAAACACTGCTACCTTTCCAGCTGAACATTCTCTGTTTTATTAATAGCCTGTGTGGAGTGTCCAGAATTGCTGGTTAAATTTATGATATGGCAAGTCAGGTATAGGGACAAAACCATTCCTGCAACCAGCCTAGGACCCTTATAACACTATAATGAGGCTTTTTAGTAATTCCAGTGTATACCTGCACATCTATCGAGCAGTACACTACAGTAAGATGAGCAGTGCACATTCAGTACTGCCAGCCACACAGCAACTCATTTTAAAACAGCTGCTATGTAATTGAATTTCTAAGGCCTCAATACTTTGCCATATTAAACATCCAGACATTATTTCAAAGTCACATTGTCATTTTCAAGTGAATTAACCTCAAACTAGGAACAATCAACCTATAGGTCCTATTAATGTGAAGACAATTTATTGCCAAACTCCAACCTATATATCTGCTAAAGAGGATGTTATCTTTTTGGACATAAGGTTCAGGAGTAAGCTCAATCTGTTCCTAGTGAAGGCAGCTGTAAAATAACTTGGCCACAAAACAACACATTGACTGCTGGAAACTAATGCTGCTAGAAACCAATTGACTGCTGGAAACCAATGCTGCCCCAAGATAGAATATTTGCTGCAGATTAAATTTTTGCAGTGTTTTTTTTTGATAAGGGGCAAGGACATAGGGATAGAGATGTAAATTATTAATTTGGATGTTAGCTGATCTGTACCATAATTCCTTCCAACTCCTTGGTTCCGTAACATTTAGTACCATTGCCTGTCAAAATCATACTCAGTTTCAAAGTTTTCCATTGATCTAACTTCAAGGGTTCCAGATTCCTACCTGATTACTCACACCACCTAGAATGATCTGTTTTAATTTTAAGAATTTGCCACTAACTTTGGACCACCCCACCAGAGGAAATCATTTCTCTTTGTCTACCAGGCGCTAAACATTTTAACACTTCAATTACATCAGCTCTGAAAGGGAACACAGTCTGATCTGTATAGTTTTTCCTCATAATTTAACTCTCTTCCTGGTCTGGGTTACATTCTGCGTGAATCTATGTTCCATCTACTCCAGGATTCTCCAGAATACAAACAGAAAATGCTGGAAACATTCAGAAAGTCAAATGACCAGAACGGATAACTGCTCACTTTCCCACCTTCCCCATGGTTTTAACCACTTACTTATTATAGCGATGTAGTTGTGTAACTTTATTTTCCCATCTGCAATATTTACTGTTCTTGCTACCTAACATCATCAATTAATTTAGTCAGGAAACTTAGATATATCACTCTTTATTGCTTCATCCAATAATTTGTAAATATAGTGAGAGGATAAGGCTGCAGCAGAGATCCACTAGTTACATTTTGCAAATTGAGTACGCTACCTATTAGCTCCATTCTGTTTCATACCTCCGAATCAGTTCCCTATCAGAATCAATAGTTGCCTCGAATCCTATGCATTTTGATTCTTGTTAAAGTTTGTTATGCAGAACCTTGTTGAATGTCTTCTGGAATTCCACATGAATAAAATCCAATGCCATTCCCTATCTGCCACATTAATTATCTCATCAAAAAATGTAACATGATTCATTAGACATGACTTACCCTTTGCAAATCCATGCTGGTTGCTTCTGCCTAGCTCACCTTTATTCAAATGCTTATGTCTCTTTATCCCCAGCAGCAGATTTTAATAACTTCTCCAAAGCTGAAATGAAGAGGACTAGAATTTCCCAGTTTATCTCTTGAGCTCTTTGAAAATAATGCAAGGGAATAATTCTTGAATCAAAAGTTTTTTGGAAGATGACTAATGCATCAATATTTTTCCCATCTCATTCTTTGCATGCACTGGGTGGAAGTCAGCAGGTCCCAAAGATTTGTCTGTCTTTAATAATATTTATTTCTCCATCTTCATTTTTTTTTTGTCTTTATTCCAATTCAATCCAATTACATCCAATTCAGAGTCTCAACAAGTTGGGACACTCCCAATCCAAGCTGACAAGACAGGGCTCTCACCGCCTGTCTTGGGCTTGATCTACATGATCCAAGCTGATTGGAGTGGGTGTAGCTCCACCTCCAAAGCTTGATCTCATTTGCATCTTAGCCAAAAGACCGAGATACTGGTTTAAAAAATTGCTTCAAATGAAGCTAAAATGTAACCTAATGACTTCAACCAAGTGCAGCATGTCGATAAATATATAAAATAAATATATAAAAAGGAAGAGGCTGACTAGGGTGAACGTTGGACCCTTAGAGGATGAGGGGGGGACTTAGTGGTAGGGGATGGGGAAATGGCTGAGGCCTTGAATAACTTTTTTGTTTTGGTCTTCACGGAGGAGGACGTGAATAATTTGCCGGGTGTTAGCGATGGAAAGATGGTAGGAGTGGAGGGCCTGAATGACATTATTGTTACTAGAGAGGCAGTGCTCGAAAGACTGGAGGGACTGATTGTGGACAAGTCCCCAGGACCGGATGGAATGCATCCAAGGGTTCTGAAAGAAATGGCGGAGGTGATAGTGGATGCCTTGGTGATTATTTGCCAATCATCACTGGATTCCGGGGAAGTGCCGGAAGATTGGAAAACGGCTAATGTTACGCCGTTGTTTAAGAAGGGTGGCAGGCAAAAGGCAGGGAATTATAGGCTGGTAAGTTTAACATCTGTTGTAGGTAAAATGTTAGAATCCGTGATCAAGGAGAAAATAGCGAGGCATCTTGAGGAGAATTGTTTGATAGAGCAGACGCAGCACGGTTTCGTCAAGGGGAAGTCGTGTGTGATGAATTCATTGGAGTTCTATGAGGATGTGTCTAGGGCGGTGGATAGAGGAGAGCCGGTGGATGTGGTCTTTCTTGATTTTTAGAAGGCGTTTGATAAGGTGCCGCACAAGAGGTTATTACAGAAGGTTAGAGGGCATGGAGATGGGGGTAGGGTGTTAGCGTGGATAGAGGATTGGCTGTCAAACAGGAGGCAGAGAGTGGGGGTCAATGGGTGCTATTCGGATTGGTGGTTGGTGACTAGTGGAGTGCCCCAGGGGTCAGTGCTGGGGCCTCAGCTATTTACCATTTATATAGCTGATCTGGAGGAGGGAACCGAGTGTAAGGTGTCGAAATTTGCTGATGACACCAAGATTGGTGGAACGGCAAATTGTGCGGAGGGCGTGGAAAGTCTGCAGAAGGATCTAGATAGGCTGGGCGAATGGACCAGGAACTGGCAAATGGAATTTAATGTTGGCAAGTGTGAAGTTGTCCACTTTGGTAGGAATAATGGTAGGAAGGACTATTACTTACATGGCGAAAAACTGCAGCATGCAACAGTGCAGAGGGACCTCGGGGTCATCGTGCATGAGTCGCAAAAACCCAGCCTGCAGGTGCAGCAGGTGGTCAGGAAGGCGAATGGGATGCTGGCCTTCATAGCGAGGGGGATTGATTATAAAAGTAGGGAGGTCTTGCTGCAACTGTACAGGGCACTAGTGAGGCCGCAGCTGGAGTACTGTGTGCAGTTTTGGTTGCCGCACTTACACAAGGATATTTTGGCCTTGGAGGGAGCGCAGAGGAGGTTTACTAGGCTGATACCGGAGTTGAGGGGGTTGAATTATGAGGAGAGGCTGAATAAACTAGGCTTGTACTCGTTAGAGTTTAGAAGAATGAGGGGAGATCTCATTGAGACATATAAGATGATGAATGGGATGGATAGGATAGAGGTGGAGAGGCTCTTCCCGCTCAGAAAGGACAGTAGGACTAGAGGGCACAGCCTCAAGATAAAGGGGGGGCAGTTTAGAACAGAGTTGAGGAGGAACTTCTTCACTCAAAGGGTGGTGAATCTCTGGAATTCTCTGCCCATTGAAGTGGTGGAGGCTGCCTCGCTAAATATATTTAAGACGCGGGTAGATAGGTTTTTGATAGGCAAGGGGATTAAGGGTTATGGGGAGAGGGCAGGAAAGTGGAACTGAGCCACGACAGATCAGCCATGATCTTATTGAATGGCGGGGCAGGCTCGAGGGGCTAGATGGCCTACTCCTGCTCCTATTTCTTATGTTCTTATGTTCTTATACCACACTTGATCTTAGCCAAAAGGTTTGGCTTAAACATAAACAAAGGAGATTCTTCACTCTGTACTATGATCTAATGCTTTGCTTGATGGCCCCAAGTCCCTGATATTTTCTCCTTGGCTCAAGTGTCAGTGTTTCCAGTACTTGGAATAGATCAACACACAGGATTTGGGGGCCATGTCCAGGAGCATATGCAAATATAGCATCCCTCTGCATTGCTGTATGATTTGCCATATTATTAGAGCTGTGTCCTAACATTTTATCAATCAATTTCTTCATGAATTTTTCTGCATGTTTGAACTCAATAGATCAATGTGTGTTGTATTGGGGGTAAGTAGGAGTCACTCTAAATGGTGCTGGTGTACACTGTCTCTTCTTCCTGTGGCTCCCATTCTTCAATTTCTATGACTATTACACTAGCTATGACAGTAACACTACATCCTGCACACTTTCATTTTCTTCTCTATGAACAGTACCTTTGCCTGTGTAGCGCACAAGAAACAATACTTTTCACAGGATGACAATAATAAAGTGAATGGAGTTCTATGAGGATGTGTCTAGGGCGGTGGATAGAGGAGAGCCGGTGGATGTGGTCTTTCTTGATTTTCAGAAGGCGTTTGACAAGGTACCTCACAAGAGGTTATTGCAGAAGGTAAGGGGGCATGGAGTTGGGGGTAGGGTGTTAGCGTGGATAGAGGATTGGTTGTCGAATAGGAGGCAGAGAATGGGGGTTAATGGGTGCTATTCGGATTGGCGGTTGGTGACTAGTGGAGTGCCCCAGGTGTCGGTGCTGGGGCCTCAGCTATTTACCATTTATATAGATGATCTGGAGGAGGGAACCGAGTGTATGGTGTCGAAATTTGCTGATGACACCAAGATTGGTGGAACGGCAAATTGCGCGGAGGGTGTGGAGAGTCTGCAGAAGGATCTAGATAGGCTGGGCGAATGGGCCAGGAAATGGCAAATGGAATTTAATGTTGGTAAGTGCGAGGTGGTCCACTTTGGTAGGAATAATGGTAGGAAGGACTATTACTTATGTGGCGAAAAACTGCAGCAGGCAACGGTGCAGAGGGACCTCGGGGTCCTTGTGCATGAGTCGCAAAAACCCAGCCTGCAGGTGCAGCAGGTGGTCAGGAAGGCAAATGGGATGCTGGCCTTCATAGCGAGGGGGATTGAATATAAAAGTAGGGAGGTCTTGCTGCAGCTGTATAGGGCATTGGTGAGGCCGCAGCTGGAGTACTGTGTGCAGTTTTGGTCGCCGTACTTACGCAAGGATATTTTGGCCTTGGAGGGAGTGCAGAGGAGGTTTAGTAGGCTGATACCGGAGTTGAGGGGGTTGAGCTATGAGGAGAGGCTGAATAAACTAGGCTTGTACTCGTTAGAGTTTAGAAGAATGAGGGGAGATCTCATTGAGACATATAAGATGTTGAATGGGATGGATAGGATAGAGGTGGAGAGACTCTTCCCACTCAGAAAGGACAGTAGGACTGGGGGGCACAGCCTCAAGATAAAGGGGGGGGGGCAGTTTAGAACGGAGTTGAGGAGGAACTTCTTCACTCAAAGGGTGGTGAATCTCTGGAATTCTATGCCCGTTGAGGTGGTGGAGGCTGCCTCGCTAAATATTTTTAAGATGCGGGTTGATGGGTTTTTGATAAGCGAGGGGATTAAGGGTTATGGGGAGAGGGCGGGAATGTGGAACTGAGCCACGACAGATCAGCCATGATCTTATTGAATGGCGGGGCAGGCTCGAAGGGCTAGATGGCCTACTTCTGCTCCTATTTCTTATGTCCTTATGTTCTTATGTTCAAATCATTTCATATGTGCTTGCCTTTTTTAATCTCCGCATTCCTCAGTTGGGCTGCAGTTACTTTGCTGATGTGTCATCTTCTCTCCCCAAGGTTTAATGCCAAAAATTGGACAAAAAGCCAAAATCTTGAGAGAGTAGCATGCTGCTTAATTGATATTCTTTAATATGCCATTTCTTTTGAAAAAGAAGCAATATCATTCCAACTTTACAAAATATTTTTCAATCTTGTTCAACTTGAATCTCGTTCACAAAAATAAATGGGTTAGTTGTGGAAGGCAAGTTGTTTTAAAATTGAACATCTCAATATGATGCTATTGTTTATTATGTCTCAGATTATTAATTTCATAAAGTAAAATATTGCAGAAAATACAGCAGGACAGTAAAAAAACCTTTTATCTGAATACACAATGGAATATATGGACTGAAACGCCTATTCCTACTTCTATTTCTTATGAATTGGCTAGACACAAAGATACTGTGCCAACATAAACTAGGTGCTACACGCAGATTAAGGCACCAACCGTCCTTTCCTTGAAATATATCAACCATTTTCATGTGTTGGCACAAGTGATACCTTGGATGTGCAGCCAATCTCTGGCTGGAAAACCTCATGTTGGATTTGCCGATAAACAGCTCTGAGCTCTATGCTGGCGCTGTCATTCTTTAGGATTTATTATTGTGGTTACATTTAAAAAGGTACTTGGGTATTTTGTACAGATCTGTCAAAGCAAATCAATGGGATATGCTATCAAATGTCAGTACTTGAGCTGACAAGGAGGAATAGACTGAACAAGTGATTGAGTTAGCCACTTTGGATTATAATAGTAACGTCATTCTCCATCAAATTAATCTTTGAGAAAGGAAAAGAAAGAAAGATCATATTACTCAGAAAGACTGCAGTTTACAGGCTCCCAACAGAGAGTCATTAGTCTTTTAACCCTGCTGGAAATTCAGTACTGGTCAAACTCAACCTTCCTGGACAGTGCTGAATTCTAACTATTATTAAATAATCATTTCTTTAGCTTTTATTAATCTTCTCACACTCTGTTTATTTTCTCCTATCCACCAGCCACTGTAAACCTGTTCCTGTTCAATTATGTTGCTCACAGTCATAATGATTGTGAACTTATTGAGTGCAGACTGCCTTCTGAGTGTTGCTTTTGTTTGTTAATTATTAATGACCGTTCCTTCCTCTGTTAAAATGAAATGGTTAATGATTAAATAGTGTGTATTTCAATTGCAAAATAGCATGAACCTAATATGGTTTGGTTTTAATAAAACACAAAATCTTCAGCCCCGCAGCTCAAATTCCATCAGTGTTTTGAAAGTCTGTGTAAGGAAAAGAGTTAAGCTGCTCAGTTCTTCAAAGAACTATATACAAGTATCAGATTTCGTTTCAAATTTCTGGCTATTTATGGTACAATAATATGAGGTTGTTGAAAGCTATGGGAGGAGTTGAGTGCTGGTACAGCCAACTGGCAGAAAGCAAATGAAGCTGTTTAAAACAAAGGCACTGTGTATGCTCACAGAGCCCCTGCTGTTAGGCACTCTGTTCACTCCCCTGGGGTTGAACTAACTCATGGCAGTGCCTTTGTCATGTGTTTCCTATCATCCATATAAGCAAACCAAATAATTTTTGCTCAGTTATTTTATTCCCAATTTATGCAGCAGCCATATACCAGGCCTCAGTTTGCTCCCTGCCTCAGCAACATTAGCTCACCCACCTGGGGAAAAGCTGGTAGCTTCCAAACTGGAGGAGAGGATAGATAACCACAATTTCTCTTGTCCATCTCCAAAAAGTCAATCCCAGAGCAACAAGAGCAGGCTACCACCCAATCTCATACTTACAAGCAAAGATCAAGTTCATTATTCAGCCAGATTCACTGACCTTTCCATAAAGTAAACCAACAATTTAGATTTATAAAGTAAACCAACAATTTATAAAGGATTTATAAAGGAACTTTACCATCGCAAAACATCCAAAGAGCTTCACAGAAGCATTATGAAACAAAACATGGCATTGAACCACATAAGAAGTAATTCGGGAAATGACTAAAATCTTGGTTAAGAAGGAAAGTAAGGTAGAGCATCCAAGAGCTGTAGGGAGGGAATTCCAGAGGTTAGGTTCCTAACAACTGGAAGTACAGTCACCAATGATAGAATTAGTTAAAGCGGAAATATTCCAGATAACAGAATTAGAGGAACGCAGGTATTTTATAGGGTTGTATTGCTGGAAGGGATGACAGAGACAGGGAAGGGTGAGACCATAGAGGGACTTAAAAGTAAGAATTAGAGTTTTAAAATCAAAATGTTGCTGAACTAGCTGCCAGTGTGCACAAGGATGATAGGTGAACAGAACTTGCTGCGAGTTAGTTTACAAGAGGCAAGGCTTTGAATGGCCTCACATTTACAGGAAGTAGAATGTGGAGGCCAGGCTCAAGTCTAACTTTATAAATACAGATGATCTGGAGGTTTGACAATTCATCTAAATCTCACTCTGATCTCATTTAGAGGGGTGATAGTTGCTTTGGGAAGGCTTTGTTGGCTTGAAATTAAAGTTGTAGTATTTTCTGTTTCCAGCATTGAATTGTCACCATCTAATTTGTTCAAATGTATAGTGGGAGGTTTGCCTTGAGGGATGAGGAAGAGACTCCTTTTGCTCCCCTGATCATGCTTTCCTGCATTTGTGTAAGGTATAACCTTGATTAATCATCATCTCTCTGAACAATGACGCCCTTTCTTTTAAGGTCCCTGATCCAAACCTTGTTACCTTTCTGTAAGTGGGGCAGGTTTCTAGAATGGTAGCTCCAGTTATAGGTGGAAGCTTCCCTCCATCTGTAGGGCTGCTCATGATCTTAAACCTTCCTAACCATCAACCCTGAGGTTAATTTCTTTGACAGCATTGGGAGTTGTTATAACCGATTCCCCAGGACAGGTCCCCCAAATTTGTTATCCCTGATAGATCCCTCAATTTGTTAAATTCCAGATGGGATACCCCCAAATTGTTAGGCCCCCAGGTGAGCGGGGGTGAACTGGCTCCCTTTCTTAATTCAACACCTTTGGTTGATTGCAACAAGATTACAAAAGAGGATCCCTATTCATACCTTTTCCCAGGCAAAAGAGGGTCCCTATTCATACCTTTTCCCAGGCAAAACATATTTATGTTTTAAAAGGAGCAACTTGAACCAAGCTTTTTGAGTTAAAGAAAGAATGAGTTTATTAGCTCCTAAATGCAAGAATGTACTAAAAACACAAGCACATTCATTAGGAATGAGAAGGGAGTCCAAAAACAAGTAAAAGAAAGATTTACAAATCAGTCTTTGACTTTTCCACGAGGAGTAGATAATGGGAAATTGTTGCCATTTGAGATTAATAATTCCAGTAGCGCTGATTTCAGCAGATGAATAGATGGTTTTGTGATTCCAGGATCCTGCAGTTTAGCCGAAAAGTTGTCCTGCTTCCTTTTCAGCTGTTGTAACTTGTCTTGCTTCAGCGATCGGTGAAAGAGCAAGACTGGTATTTTTATCGGTGAGAGCAGCAGGGGTGACTGTATCTGTATGTTTTGTTTCTGTATCACACACTTTGACACATCCCACACTAATCCACACTCACCATATTTTCCAGTTAGCTTTTATCCCCATCTCTTGTGTATTCCTGGAAATCAAAAATTCACAAACCAATGTAGGACATTATTTCTATAATATCATTCCTGCTGAGATGGTTTTCAGTTTCCATTATCACCACAGGAGATGTCAGCTTACATTGGAATGGCTTTTTTTTCAAATGTCTATCAGAGAGAGTATGAACATTCTATTGTCTCTCTCTTAATATCACCTACACTAGAATAATTCACGCAGTGACTGAATTTACATTCAGAGAATTTACATCCACAGCCACCTTTGGCTTGTATGCCAATTTTTAAAAACAGATGTCTTATTTAAAAGTTCAATATGTCCATACGGAATTCGAGATTTTCTCCATCATTGTGACAGAATTGAGTGCAAAGTGTTCTGTCCATCAGGAGCTCTGATGGGACCAATCTACATTGCAGTAGAGCAGATCTCTGTGCTAAAAGCACCATTGGGAAGTATTAGTTTTATTTCCAAAGGGATTTAATACTGTGGATGTCTCTTTCTGCCTCACTGTTTGATTATGGATATCTTCGGGAACTGGTAAAGTGTGGAAAGTCACTACTGATGGAAAACTGAGTGAAACATGTATTTGTGAATTGCCAGCCATTACCAGACACAAGCTGAGTTTGGAATGCCATGTCTCACAACACTTACTTCAAGAACCTAACACTCAGTTGTGTGGCTGTTATGTGTTATTGCTTCACTTCGATCCATCAGGAGAAATAATCAACCACAATGAGGAAGGACTTGCCATTAAACATGAATAAATCCATTCCCAATCATTCCCACAGTCTGGTAGGGAACTGTATAGGAATTAGAAGCTCCCTCTGGATGATGCGCACATCTTGTAGTTTGAGATCATTTCTTCAATTGCCCTTGACATTTTTAGCTGCCACTCTGCAGACTAGGCCAGCTCCCTGCACTTTGTAATTCTCAAGTTGACTTGATAGATGTGTTGGAGCATCTCTGGGTGAAGGGAGACAGGAATGGCTCTGTGTTACATACCAGCAGATCATCTATTATGGTGAAGATTTTCTGATATTCAAAACAAATTTTCATGACATTGCCACCTGGTCTCTGCTGTGGTCACCACAGTGACACAAGTGTTTATGATCCATTTCAATAATGACTTTTGGGTCAATAATAGAGAATTTCTCACAAGTCCACTTGACTGTGAGGGCTTTTCAATAACAGCATTGTGTGTCTGTGTCTGAAAGTCCACTAGATGAATAATACACTGGTCAGTGAGACCCATTCAGTTGGTCCTGGAACTAAACTGTCCCTAGACCTGTGAATGAGGTAACTGCTGCTATAGTATTGGGCAGGAATGAGTCATATCAGGTGAGAACAGCATTTTGATTTGATTTTGATTTGATTTGATATATTGTTGTCATATATATTAGTAAACATTGAAAAGTATTGTTTCTTGCGCACCAAACAGACAAAGCATACCATACATAGAGAAGGAAAGAAGAGAATGCAGAATGCCATGTTACAGTCATAGTTAGGGTGCTGAGAAAGACACTTAATACAAGGTAAGCCCATTCAAAAGTCTAATGGCAGCAGCCACTTTTGTGTCTTTTTCCCAATGGAAGAAGGTGAAAGAGAGAATGTCCAGGGTGCATGGGGTCCTGAATTATGCTGGCTGCTTTACCAAGGCAGGAGAAAGTGTGGACAGAATCAGTGGGTGCAAGGCTGGTTTGAGAGATGGACTGGCCTTCATTCACAACCGGCTGTAGTTTTTTGAGGTCTTGGACAGAGCAGGAGCCATACCAAGCTGTGATACAACCAGAAACAATGCTTTTTATGGTGCATCTGTAAACGTTGATGAGAGTCGTAGCAGACATACCAAATTTTCTTAGTCTTCTGAGAAAGTGGAGAAAGGATTTGGTGGGCTTTCTTAACAATGGTGTCGGCATGGAGGGACCAGGACAAGTTGTTAACGATCTGGACACTTTGAAGCACTCAATTATTTCTACTTTGCCCCTTTGATGTAGACAGGGGCAGATCCTCCACTACGCTTCCTGAAGTCAATGACTATCTCTTTCATTTTGTTGCCATTGAGGAAGAGATTATTGTCATCACACCAGTTCACCAGATTCTCTATCTTTTTCCTGTACTCTGTCTCGCCATTGTGTGAGATCCAACCCACTACAGTGATATCATCAGCAAATTTGAAAATCAGATTGGAGGGGAATTTGGCCACGTAGTCATAGATGTGTAAGGAGTACAGTAAGTACAATGCACTAAAACCTGGTGTTGTCAGACTTTTTGCTTTGTGGGGCACCAGTGTTGAGGATGATCGTGGAGGAGGTGTTGTTACCTATCCTTACTGATTGTGGTCTGTGGGTTAGGAAGTTCAGTATCCAGTCGCAGAGGGAGGAGCCGAGACATAGGCCATGGGATTTGAAGATGCATTTCATAGGAATGATAGTGTTGAAGGCTAAGCCTGTAGTTGGTAAATAGGAGCTTGACATAGGTGAATTTGTTATTTAGGTTTTCCAGGGTTTCCTTGATGTGACTGAATGCTTGCTCTTCATGTGCATTCCAGCACCATGCCTGGCTCTTTTTGAGAAGATGCTGCAGGGGCTCTGTTAGTTGTGCCATGTTAAGCCGAAAGTTCACCGAGTGGAATTCACTATGCTGAAGGATCTTTGGTGGTCTGGAATCGAAGATGAGGTTGGGAATTCACTACTTATCTTCACTTTGTATAGGTCTGCCATGCTGCCTTTGCTGCTTGCAATATGTCCTAAGAACCAAATAGAGTCTAGAGAACTCACATTTCTCATTCAGCCTCAGCTCTGCTTACTGCAAGTGTTCTAAGACAGCGGTGAGCTCCTGTTGTGTTCCTCGACTACGACGCTATGGGCCACTAGGGTGACAGGTGACACCCTCCCGGCCTTCTAAGATGGCTGACACTGTGCATTGAAAAATATTGAGCGCCAAGGTAATGCCAAAGAGCAAGCAGTTGAAACAGAATTTGCCAAATGTGGTAATAAATGTAGAATGTATTCTGGACTTCTCATCTGGTGGAATTTACCAGAAGCAACTGTTAGCATCAAACTTCAAAAACATTGTGCTCTTGTATAGTTTGGTCAAGTTGTTGTCCACCAAGAACATTGGGTCGATGTTCTTCACCATTGCCTTGTTGAGTTGCATCAGTTCAATACAAATGTGAATGTACTCATTTGGCTTTGGAACAAGGATCAAAACTGAATACCATTCTATTAGCATTCTTCAGGGGAGATGACTATCTCCTTTGTTTTGCTGATTTTGAGGGAGAGATTATTGTCATCACGCCAGTTCACCAGCTTCTCTAACTCTTTCCTGTACTCAGTCTCATCACTGTTTGAAATCCAACCCACTATGGTGGTATCTACAGCAAACTTGAAAATCAAGTTGGAGGGGAATTTGGCCGTAGTTTGCTAATATGTATGTTGTTTTATTCTGGCCATAAACTGAACTCAGTCTACCTTTAAAGGCCAGCTTTGAAATGTTGGCTTTGTGGGTCTTTGCCTTAATCAAACAGCTCTGAGGCAGTTATAAAAATACTGCACTATGAAATGTAGTATTTAGCACTTACTTGGTAATGTGGCACGGCCTTAGAAAGTGCAATTCAATTAAAATTACTTGTTATAAAACTTTGCGTGTTGATCTGGTTTCCTGTCTGATTCAGAAAATCAGATTGGAAAATTCTTCGCCTCCCCAGCAGAGGTCCTTAGAAACAAAAGCCATGGTTGTACAGAATGTTTGAAAAGAAATGGAGCAGCTCTCTGCTTCTCTGTTCTGTTGTTTTCAATCCCACAGGCTACAAAGGCAAGAAATATTTACAAACAGCTCATGATTACACAAATGAAAAAACAGAAAAATCAATTATGCAGCATAATAAAGTAGGTGCTTAAGGAAGTAAGGTCAGAGATTAGAAGAAACGTCTTTATGCAAAGAGATGTTAAAAGCATAGAATGTTACCACAGGGTAGAAGCTAAGGGCTAAAGATTGAGTTCGGCCTGTTAGTGGGTGCAGAGGTCAAACCCACTAGGAGAGTTGAGGCTGCAGCTCTCAAACTTTGTGCTGCCTGCTCATCTCAGTGGTTGTGGTGGGCAGCCCAGTGCTGAACACCAGGCTCTACACCAAGATGGCAACCCTGGTGGGATCTACATGGCTAGTATGACCTACAGCCAGCCAGCACTTCTTAAAAGCAACACGTCCCTATTAAAGGGAAGGTGCATTCATGCCAAAGCAGCTGGCCGCTCTGTGTCAATTCTTAGAGAGAGGGCCGCAAATGGAGTAATAATCACGAGAGAGGGTTCCCAGATTTCTCATACAGGACTGGAGGCTTTAGCCCAGGGCATTGTAAAACCCGTCCTCACTGGTCTAAAGGTTCTTGTCATTACTTTAATATCAATGGCACACAACAACTTGGATACCGTTTCACTAAACATGATACATACAATGTGATAAATCTCTAAGCAATAGTACATAGTTATAGTGACACCCATTGCTTTAGAATCCTGTCAGCCAGGGTCCAAATCAGGTGGCCAGTCATCCGAGCAATCTTCAGGTGCAACTTCAGAATGGCTGATCACGCCATTCTACCAACAGCAGCAATGTCCTTGAGGTATATTTCCCTCTACACCCTCCTAACCCTGGCCCTTGGTATGTAAGGCACCATCTTGAATTGGGTTGTCTGATTAGGTGACTAATCCCATGCTGGCCATCCAGAACCACCCCCACATGGCCATATTCAGTCTCAGCAAGGTCAGGGGTGGGGGACGGGTAGATGCGGGTTGGTGTCTCCAGGCATATGGGTATTATTACTGTATCTTGGGGCAGGAAGAAGGTCATTCACACATTCCTCTGTGGCCATTGACTAGTTCAGTTTCTATAGACAAAGGGTGGGATTTCCCAGCCCTTCCCACCAGCAGGATCTTCCAATCCCACCAAAGGTGGACCCCATGGTGAGTTCCTCAGCAGCAGGACAGGCGAGCCAGGCAAAATGTCTTTGAACATCTGTGGGACTGGATGATCCCGCTAGCAGCCTATGGCAAGCCACCTCCCCCACCAGGAAACATACCATGGCAATTCCATCCAAAATGTCTGTGGCAAACCATGACTTCAGGGTCCTGCCTATCTGCGTGTCTGTTTTAGTTAAAACTATTCCAGCAGTAATGTCTTCAGTCAGAATTCGCCCCTTGCAACTCCATTCTCTTAATCATCGTGCGACAAACTCTCAAACTCACAGGATTCCATCACAAACAGCTTACATTCATTCACATGAAAGAAATAAAAGCAAATGTGATTAGAAGTGATTAATACAAGGATAAATAATGCATCAGCTTACAAGGTCAAGAGGTGATCTTTCCATAGGGAACCAGGAGTTAAAGTTAAAGTTTATTTACTTGTCACAAGTAAGGTTTACATTAATGCTGCAATGAACTTACTGTAAAATTCCCTCAAGGTAAACCCTCTGAGGTGATTGGGAGCAGATAGCCATGGAGAGTCTGTCCCTGGCTGCTCTCAGCCATGATGTGGAGATGCCGGCATTGGGCTGGGATAAACACAGTAAGAAGTCTCATAGCACCAGGTTAAAGTCCAACAGATTGATTTGACAGCAAACACCACGCACAGCTTCCACATACTTGCTGTTATACTTGCAGGATTATCACCCAAACACATTACAACACAATCACTGAAATGTTATTTCTCTCTCGCAGGACAAAGCTCCACATAACTGCAAGAATAAGCAGAGAAGCAGATAGACAGGAACGCCCGATTCTCCTGAGCCTTTGGAGGACAGACGGCAGAGTCTTACAGACCCATCGTGGTTGGGTAGGCCGGTAAAATGTGGCCAGAAGTTTAACACTTCATTTACTTGGGCAGAAATGGAAGATTCTGCTGGCAGGAGGGGCTGGAAAATTCCCCTATAATGGCCACGAATCTCTCATTGCGACGCACAGCTTTTCTGTTGGGTCGGGGTGGAGACACGCATCTGCGGCCTTGTTCCAGGATTTACACAGGTCCTGATTGAATCTCCCACCCTTCCAGGAGTACTTCATTCCGGCAGGGTTCAGACTAGCTCCCCATATTTGGGGAACTAGTGGAGACCCCATTGGATTGAAGGGGGGTCAATCGGAGCCCACTGAGGGTTGGACGATGGGTGGTGGTGCCCCTGGGCATGGACACCCTGGCAGTGCCAGACTGTGCCCCCTAGCACTGCCCAAGAGGCAAAGTGCCCCTGTCCAATGGGTACCTTGGCACTGCCCAGTGGACATTGGGCAGTGCCAAGGGGGTGAGGCCTATTGTGGGCAAGGCTTACAGACGATTGGTGGGTGGGGGGGCGGGGTCCTGCTGCCACTTTGCAGACAGGATCAGTCTGGGATGGAGGGAGGGCAGCAATAGGGGTGGGAGCGAGGGGGGTCTGCCAGGTTGAGGGGGGTTGGGAGGATCGCCACTGCTGGGGGGTGAGGCCTGGACATCAGGATGCCCTGGGACAGTGGGGAGGGTAGAATCAAGGCTGGAAATTGTTGTGGGGGCCGTGGATGGACCGTGTGAGTTGCTGGAGGGGCAGCATTGCAGAGGTCCCGAGCAGGCCAGCAATTGAGCAAACAGGACGTTGCAAAGAGCATGCAAAGAGCTCCAGACTGTCAGACTCCAGCGTGAATAGGCCCACCCTCTGGATTTTTAATGAGATTCCCAACTGGGACCTCTTCAGAGCATGGAGATTCAGGTGAGAAGCTGAACTGACAGAACAGTTGGGATTTAGAACAGTTTTCCCACCAATCCAGCACTTTTGGGAGAACTGTGGCCAACATTCCACACTATAGTTCTGACAGCCAATGTAGCCATTGCATCTAGCATCACCAAGATCATCAAGATGATAGTATGCTCCTGCACCTCCTTAAATCTCAACTCACCTTCACCCACTTTCTGTTATGAATACAAGTTACAGATTGCATGGCTGTGGACCTGCCTAAACCCTGCTTCCCTCATTCCCAACCTTCCCCTTCTGCACTTTTGTTTACAGATACCCAAATACTGGAACCAGGCCAGGCATTGCAGTCTCTTTGTGAAGAGCACAGGTACAGCAGATGTCTGATGAAGCAACATTGCCCCTTGACTTGATATTTGCAACCACCAACTCAGATATTGGGTTTAGCACATATTGAGTCACTGAGCACGAATGGGCTACACGCAAGTTAGCAGTGAGGGATAGCATGTGGGCCACCACAGTGGAGGCACAAGCAATTATGAGCAAGTTCTGCTGCACAGAACACGGAGGAGAATTTCAATGGGCTGGAATATAGGTGAACACTACTACAATGAACACAGGGATTCTGGGTCTGTTGCCATGTCTGCCAGAGAACCTGTCATCATTGACAAGGAGCAAGGAGGAGTCCATCTCCAACTTGGCACAGAGCATTATGGATGGAGATACCAGTGTTCACAAGGTATGCAGGCTCTCACAGAGTCCAGCCGCAGTTCAGCAATCCAAGCTCCAGCAGGTTACTAGGAATGCTGAAGAGCTACTTTGAGGGAGTGACTCCATGAAGTACAAACCCATCATCTCTGACAGCTAAGTTCCTTTTCCTGGAGCATAGGGTCTCTGACACCTCACTGATACAGGAAGGTGAACCTGCTCCAGCCTTGAAGGCTCCACTGGCATAGACATTGAAGAGCACAGTGACATTCACAACCCACTGGCTATGACTTCTTGATCCTGTGTTTGTTTTACCTTTGTGGAGCTGCAGCTCCAATTGCAGAAGGTGGCACAACTCATTGGTGAATTCCACAGCAAATGTAGCCCTCTCACTCACCAGTTCTGGCTGAAGTGGAGGCAGCAGTATTGCTACCTGAAGAATTTAGACTCCTTTCTCCCTCTGCAAACAGCTTGTTCTTTCTGCCGCCTGTGCTCCATTTCTCTGTTGTACTGGAACCCAAGAGGAACCACTTCTACATATTTCATAAACGAAAACAGGTCTTCGGCTGACAGGCTTTTAAACTCCCCTGATTTCCAGGGCAAAGTCCAACATCACTTCTTTCTGAATCCCAAATCTATTCCAAACTCTTCCAGTAACACTGTACACAGGGGGTCCGTAGATTGAGTACTGAGACAGACAGGCACAAAAAATTTTAATTGCTAGCACCATCCCTCTCCTGGGTCTTTCGCTCAGAGACAGAATCAGGTCAGAAGGGCTATCCATCTACAGCAGTGGTTAGATAATTGAGATAAACCCAATTGTCAGAGACTGACTGGTAAGACCAGCTACCTGAGGTAACCTTCCAAACGTAGACTGGAAGGACCAGCACTCCAGGAAAGCCATGACACCCTCTCTGTCCCAGGTGCTGCTGCAAGGAAAGATCCAGCTGAATCCTTCCCCCAACACCATAAGCACACCCCACCCTACTAATCGGTGGCTTGGCTGATGTGGACATTTTGTAATTAAAAACTTTTAATAGTTGCAGAGAGGGAGGCATTCTCTCTCTCTCTCTGACCTGACCAGTAGGTATCTTCTCCTTCTATGCTGGAGAGCCTCTGATTGACGCTCTAGTTTCAAGAGCTGTCCTGCCTTCTGGACACAGTCAATTTGAGGAAAATCACTGCCTGGTGACTGCTTCCCATACATTAATCATATACCCCATTTGACTCTGAAATTGGGATCCCAACACAAAAGGGAAAATCGTGCCCAGTATTTCTACTCACTTTGCAGCAATTCTATCAAGATCCCTTTAAATAGATCCATTGGGTGACATAGCTTGTGCAGATGATGTGGTTGGATGTGGTCCAACTGGCAATTCACAAACTTCAGGGGCGAAATTCACCAATATTGTTCATTCCTGCCCTGCTCAGTAGCGAAAACAGAGAATTGGTGCTCAGCCAAAACTCCATTCACAGCAGCGGCACTGGAGAATCCCAGCCACAGATGAGATTGAAGGTTGCTGACACAGAGTTATGCAATACCAGCATCCAGGGGCACCACAGAGCTGAAATCTGCACCTCAAGAATTTTGTACATTTTAAAGTAAATTAGATAAATATTTGAAACAGAGAAAGACACGGAGCTGTGGGCAAGAGCAAAGGTATAATATTAGTTTAACATTTTTTTGGCAAGGAACTAACATTGACAATGGGCTGAACGGACTCCATTGGTGCCTTAAATTATATGTTTTCTGGTGGACAGTGTGTTCTGTCATGGATGACTGATAATGGGGTTCTTGTAATTCCCATCCGAGGCACCATGATGGAACCAAAGTGAAGTAAGAGAAAATACGATGCTGAGAAAGGGAAACCTTCATTTGTTGTGAGTTTGTTGTTACAATCTCAGGCTGGATCCCCCAAACTTTGGTATGAATGCAGACTTGGCCCCCAAATTTTGGTACAATCCCAGACCAGACATCCAAATTTTCATACCATCCTGGATAAATTTTGTTACAATCTGGTTAACGACCAGTAACCTTGTTTTTATTAAAGTAGATGAAATTTGAAATCCCAGTTACTCACTATGAGAACAAAATCACAAGATTCCATGATTTTAAACAGAATGAATTTTACTATACGAAAATCAATAATGCAAATAATTATTCCTCTCTCTTATACTCTAACATACAGAATTAACGAGGTAAACATTAATAAACAAGCAGACTGTGGTTGACACACCACAAGCTGCACATTAAATGGAAAACACCAAAAAGATAGGTTCACAAATTTCTCAGAAACCCACCCAGACCACAGTGAATCAAAGAATTCTTTAAAAACTCTGGGGTTGATCTTACTGGCTCGTCACACCAGTCAATCAGTATGGTGAGCTAATAAGATCATGAGAGAGGCAAAAAATCGGACTAATTTAAATATCTTAAGTTTATTTAAATATTATTAGTGAGCCCAGGACACAATTGTTCAGGCTTACTTGCTCAATAGCCTCGTTGGTGCAGGTCCTCACCAGTGAGGATTATGTGTGGTCTCCAGCAACAGGGAGCAGACATGATGGCTTTGCCAAGGGGACCGGAGGCCATTGAAGTCCCTCGAGCTGTCGGGAGCAGGGGCAGGCAGTGCCCCTGGCACCATGACGCTGCCCACAAGGCACAGGGCAGTACCAAAGGATGGGGCCTAAAGGGAGGGACATAGCCTAAGGGGAGGGGCATGGCATGAAGGAGGTAGGGCCTGAATGGGAGACAGGGCGAGGGGAGATGCATACTTTGTATCGGGTATTGCCAGGGTGGTGACTGGCCAGGGTGGGTGAACAGAGGAGGCAACCAGCTGGGTAGGGGGAACAGAGCAGCAATTGGCCAGTGGGGATTTTGGTTGGGGGCGACAATCAAGGGGACGATCAGGAGGGTGAGGATGGGATATCCAGGAGTGCTGAAGGAGTGACAGATTTCCAGTGCACTATGTACACTTGTACATAATGCACTGGGAGATCAGGACACATATGCAATAGTTCCCTTAGGAGTCTTCAGCCGGCTTCCCAGTGGGAACAGACTCCATCCACTCCCCCTACTGGCAAGAATCGCATTTGGGATTTTTTCTTCCCAAGTGATGTAAGATAGCATATGGAAGCTTGTCCAGAAAATGGATGCAATTCTCTCCCATTATCATGCTTAATCGGCATTTAGATTTTTTTTGGTAAGATCATTCCCCCCCTCTGCCTTCTTCATGTGGGATTTCAGCTCCTCTTCCTCAAAGAGCCAGTCTGGATCCCCAGCCAACAGCAGCCCTATGCTTCCCAAGTTCCACGGGTATAACCTTAACTATTCCAAATTTCTCTCAGATCCGCTCATGGATCCAGCTTTCTTGGTCTCATTTTATAATCGCCTACCTCGATTGTGCCCCCCATATGTTGGTCAAGCTACACTCCAGCATCTAAACACAGAAATGGTCCCAGCTTCTTAGCCACTTTGCTGCCAGCAACTCCTTCTGTGCTTCACTGAGCCACAGCTCTTAGAAACATAGAGCTACCATTGACTCTTGTGAATTCTCTCAGCCCCAGCTTCCTCAGCAGCACAGCCAACAGCAGCACATTAGCTGCATGGGGACAATTCCCCCTTTGTTCTCTCCCCACTCATTGACCATTGAACTGACCTGTCCTGTTAATATTTCCCGATGCAGTTCCTCTGCGCATCCCTCTCTGAGACTGGATCAGAGGGTTCAACCCTTCCTGTAACATTAAATGTTACAATTTTCAATTAATGGAGGCTCCTTCTCCGCAAATGCAAAATGATCATGGTTCCACACCTAAAGAATACAGAGAGAAATAGATTTCATTCATTGGGAAAGGCAAACGTCATCAGAGTGAAGGCTTCTTTACAATGCTAGTGCTTTACAATAAGTTCTTATCGTCATAAACTTCTTTAAAAAAAAAGCTCATTACACTTCATTTATATAAGTACACCTATGGTATTTACAGAGTTAAGGATTCTCTGGAAACTGGAGTTGTGACCCCTCCAGCAGTGATGACAGAGCCATTGAGGCTGCTATTGCTGCCAGCAGCTCTCTTTAGCCATAATGTAGCCAGAAATTGCTACATGAATCTGCTGAGAGGCCGCCACAGTTTAACTGGTAATTTCCCCAATCAGCAGGAAACCATGTTGATGCTGATAAAATCCCGGGGCCAGAATCTAGTCTCCACAGTGGTGGGCTTTTCACGGTGGATGCACAAGCCATTCAAACGTTTATTAACTTCTGGTCCTACTGGAATGATCATGATCAAAATGAATGCGGAGCAGGCTCAAAGGGCCAAATGGCCTACTCCTGCTTCTAGTTTCTATGTTCCTATGAGCCAGTAAGACCACACCCATAGTGAAAGAGAAGATATTTGAGACAGTGTGTGGGCTAACTATTGATAAAGAGAAGGTATTAGAAATATTGGCTGTTAAATCACTAGGATCAGGTGAGATGAATTTGAGATTAATGGGGCAGGAAGGTTGGGAATTGTGGAGGCATTGGCCATAATTTTCCAATCCTCCTTATATGTGCCAGAGAACTGGAGAATTGTTCAAAAAAGCGTGTAAGGATAAACTTAGCAACTACAGGCAATCAATTTTATCTCAGGGGTGGGAAAGGTTTTAGAAATGATAATTTGGTACAAATTTAACAGTGACTTGGACAATTGTGGATTAATTGAGGAAGGACAACATGGTTTTGTTAAAGGCAAATCTTGTTTAATTTGCTTGATGATGAGATAACAGACAGGGTTGATGAAAGGTTGATGTGGAGTGGATGACTTCCAAAGGCATTTGATAAAGTGCCACATAATAGGCTTGTTAGCAAAGACAATGTCCATGCAATAGAACGGATACTGCTGTCATGAATACAAAGTTGGCTGATTGACAAGAAACCAGCAGTAGAGGTGAACAGTTGTTTCTCATACTGGAGAAAAGTATATAGTGGGGTTCTCCTAGGCTTCAGTACCAGGACCACTGCTTTTCTAGAGCTATGTTAATGGGTTTGGGTTTACAATGCACAATTTCAATATTTGCTGGTGATATCAAACTTTTAAGTTTTGTAAACTGTAAAGAGGAAAGTGATAAACTTCAAGAGACACAGGCTGATGGAATCGATGGACACATGGCAGATGAAATTTAATGCAAAAAAATGTGGTGATACATTTTGGAAAGAAGAATTAGGAGAGGCAATATCAAATACAGTTATACCCCATTTAGTATTCCTTATGTGTTCCTAAAAAACAGCATGTTAAATAGAAATGTGCAAACTGAAAACCACTTTCCCATTAGAAAGCATGCAATGGAAGTGGGTTACATTCCTGACCTGTAATTTTTAGATTTAAAAAAATTATTTTCATATATCCATTTATTGTGTCCAAAACTAGACAGTGAACAGTATTCCAATTGAGGCTAATCAAGGTCTTTCAGAAGGATAAACAACTTCCCAATCAATGAAGGCTTCCATTTGAATACTTTACCTAAGATCCTTTAGGCTCTTCTGACAAGACAGTGGATGTAGCAAGGATGTGGTGTATGCAGAGTAATAAATAGACCAGAAAAAATTGTCGTTATCTGTGTGAGAGGGCTGGATAAGATTCTTCCTGTATGTTTTCTTTGATTTCTATTTGCTTTGGCCTGCTTTCACAGCCGAGATCAGCCAATCACCTAATGGAGGAAGCTGCAGAAATCCCTCACCATGAAGCATGCAGGGCCTTCAAAATCCTACGGCACTGCCTAATTCTAAAACTGTTAAGCAATTTAATATTGACAGAAATCATCAGCACTTAAATAAGGTAAGGTTCAATTTGTTCTTCATCTGACAAGAAGGTCAACTATCTTGCATCACTTTAAAGTGATGAAGTAGCCCCAGAAGTAAACTATGTGATGCACAATCTTGTCATGAAAAAAAATCTTTCAACCAACACACACATACCATTATTCATACAGGTGAGCAGAAATATGGACACGTGAATGGAAAGACAAAAACCAGTGAATAGAGACAGCTTATAAGTGATTGCATTGAGGCCCCAGCACCCATATAAAAATAATGATAAAGATAGATAGGATGGATAGTTCAGACAGACAGATGGACATGGTTAGATTAGCAATGGTGTATTCAGACATCTGTTTCAGATTGAGATAGTCGTCATTCAGACACAGCTCAGCAGCAAATTCCTTCAGTCCTCACTAAAAAAATATTTTAGTAACTTTCTCTTGAGCACAAATTCCTGGCAGAGCTCTTTGGTCAGAATGACTGGAAGCAGAATTGAAATAAACTTCCATCAAATTAAGTTAAACTAAGTGCACTTTCCATTTCAATATCTCCTGGTTGTAATGGAATTAAATCACTGCTTTTGCTTTGGAAACTTATTAATATGGATGTCATTGATTTCATCACATTATCAATTGAGTAGACAGTTTTATTCTTCAGTGAGGCTCATTGAGTTACTATGCCATGATAGCACTGTGAATCTGTAGTCCCACATCCTAGCTTCATACTTCATGTGTTAACCAGATGTTTGTTCTTGATTTTTTTTCTTAACTAAAAATAAGCATGGGCTTATTAACAGCAAATATTCTGGTGCTTTTTGAAGGTTATTTTAGGCAACTAAATAATTTCAATGCACACAACCTTGGGTTAAAACTGAGTAAGTAGACTATGTGACAGGTAAGGCCCAGATTCAATATCTGACCTGTGCTGAGCTTGTTGATCTCGGCCAAGGTGAGAGTGAGGGCAGTACCCTTAATTCATGTATCTCTGTGTGAAAGGAAAATCCATCCAGTTTTCCAGCACCAATGACTGGTCCAAAGTGGAACACTATTTTTTAACCTCAACAGAAGTGAACGGAGTCTGAAACAACCCGCCCTTTCAGGTTCCCATTTCCCTCCAAATAAAAATCTGGTGAATGTCCTGTTGGTCTGGAAATCGCTGGCAGCCTACAAATGAAGCCTTGAGCTCCAGTGATTCAAATGTTGTTATTGATGTGCTGGGAGAGCGATAGCAGAGGAACAAGGCATCTGTCAGCACGTGTGGGGATCCATGAAGAATGGATCTTCCATAAGTGGCTTTTTAACTCTTTTTGAACGCGTGAGCGCATGACCAACCCGAAATTGTGTCAAATTGCACAGCTGATAACATGTCAGGGGCGCATTCCTTGTCATCGCATTCATGCACATAACAGTTCGCTAAGGTGTGCGAGAGTTGTAAGCGCGCCTCATAAAAATAAGCAGGCAATTAAACCCATTAAGGAGCCAATTCTCCGCGATTTTAAGTGACTTTTCCATTTTTGCGGCTGGCGGACAAGCTATTTAGTCAGGCAGCCTTCATTCACATTTTCACTATAAGCTCCGTCCAGGGCAGCATAAAATGCCTCCGGTTAAATAATATCAAGGAAAATGATGGAGGGATGAGGTGCTATGTGGTCTCCCTGAGTCAGATGCTTGAATTTGCAGTATTGACAGTTTGCAACATCTTTATTTCTAAGGCACCTCCGCTCCAGAGAGAGCTCCAAGCAGCTCCGAAGAAGGCCTGCCACCTCCTCCCCCAGCCCAGCAGCACTGCGCCTTTCTCAGTCTCTCTGCCAATTTATGGCCAGCTAATGTGAATCACAGTCAGAAACACCGATCCACTTCCAGGCCTGCCCGACAACTGCAAGACTCAGAGCAATAATTTAAAAGTGAAGTTTATTTATTAATCACAAATAAGGCTTACATTAACACTGCAATGAAGTTACTGTGAAATTCCTCTAGTCACTATAGTCCAGCACCTGTTCAGGTACACAGAGGGAGAATTTAGCATGGCCAGTGCATCTAACCAGCACATCTTTCAGACTGTGGAAATCAGACATGGGGAGAACATGCAAACTCCACACAGACAATAACTCTAAGCCAGGAATTGAACCCGAATCTCAAGAGTTGTGAAGCAGCAGTGCTAACCATTGTGGTGCTGTGCTTTTCCAGCTTGTTAGGCTTAGTGGGTGAGATGCATGAGTCAATGTCAATGTTTAAAAAGACATTGCAAACATGGAATTTGCCGCATTTGTGATTTTTGAGCAGGATAGAATGGAGTGCACTTTTCAAAGGCTGCAGCTTAGTTAAGTGAAGCCGCCCTGGATGTAATGCCAACGGCTCAAAGAACAGGAGGAAGGATTCTGCAATAACAACATTTTTAAGCATTGAGGCCAATTTCTGGGTCTGGAGCTTGTTCTGATCAGCAATACAGAAGAAAGAAGGACTTTTGGGGGGCAGCTAATTAAGCTGCCTTCACATTTCTCATCTCATTAAGGATGGCAGCCAGCACAGGGCCATGAGATAGCCAATGGGAGAACTGCAGGAATGTCTAAAAGCAGCTTCTTTAGAGAGTTAAACATTGGCGGGGAGGGAGGGAGGCAAAGGAGGGGGAGGACGGTGGGAAGGGGAGAGGGAGGGATAAGGACAGAGAGGGGCGGGGAAGGGAGGGAAGGGAGGGGGAGGGGATGGGGAGGCTGGGGAGGGTGAAAGGGGGGAGACAGGAGGTGGAGGATGGGGGAGGAGGGAAGAGGGAGGAGGGAAGATGGAAGGGGAAGGGGAAAGGGAAGGGGAGGGGAGGGGGAAGGGAGAGAGGGGAGGGCCAGGGAGGGAAGGGCAGGGGAGGGAGAGGACGTGGGGCAGGGGAGGGGGAAGGGGGAGGAGGGAAGGGGAGGGAGAGGGAGCAGGGGACGAGGGGGACTGGGCGGGGACGGTGGGGGGGGCAAGGGGGAAGGGGGCAGTGGGGCAAAGGGGAAGGGGACGGGGGTGGCAAGGGGGAGGGGGTGGGAGGGTCATCCTTAGAATGGAAGCATTCGTGAAAAGCTCCAAAATCAGTCAACAACAAGTCCCAGAGTTGTGAGGGAGCTCAGCGTGGAGAGTGCCCCCCCCCTCACAAGAATGCCCATGGACACAAGCGGATCTCTTTGAGCTTGTGGCTCACTGCAACTGATATTTCTGATGGTCCTTAAACCTCACTCAAAGTGATCAGAAGCATTGTCAGGTTCCCAAAACAATGGTGAGGCTTGGAAAATTCCATTTATATCAGAAAATGACCTCTGGGTGTGGTCTTAATTCTGGTGGTTGCCTACCTGTGTCTCACAAGCAGGTTGCAGATTTCAGTGGCAGTCCCTTGGAAGCCTGTTTGGAGGCTGGAGCATTCCAAAAGAGCTTTCCATCTCTTTCCCATCCTCCTTGCCTTCCCACTTGCTTCTTTGGGACTGGCACAATTCTCTCAACTGTTTCCTATTCACTAGGTGGGGAGGGACTGCCCACAAGCAAAGGAGGCAAACAAGGAGGTCCTCAGCAAGAGTGTGCTGCATTCTCTTGGATTCATTGCCAAAATACTCAGCAGGACAGGAGAGGTGAAGTCGACAGTCAGTTATATCCTGGTGTACCTACCACACCAACCCCAGTCCAGGTCTCAGGACACTCCAAGCTCTGCTCAGCTGGATGGTAATGCTGTACGTTGGTGGTTGTCAATGGACAGGTTACTTCCACATCAGCAGCAGAGAATGCACACAGTATTGGCTGGCGTTCTGGCCACACTGTAAGTATTTCCAGAGAAATTGTAGGTGGGTGCTGCAACATGAATGGCATGTTCTCACAGGCCTGTATAATCATGTCTTCATCCATGAAAACAGTGACCACTTGTTGAAGCATCAAATGTATCAATCAAAAGAGGACTTGCAGGCCCTCACCAATGGCTTACACAGTGTTAATGCCAACTTAAATAGTCTAGGCTTGGCTCTTCATTGTTCCACTGATCTGAAGCAAAGTGCTGTCCAGCTCATTGCCAGCCAGGAAGTAGACATGGATCATGAGAAGAATGTTAGTGAAAGGGGATATGGAAATGAGAACTCAGTGTGCTTCAACTTTCCACCCATCCTCCCCTAGTCCAGATCCCACATGCTGCTTCTTGTCTCAGTGGCCAAGTATGTGCATACAGATAATCTGTTTTGGTGGGATCCCTCAGAACTAGAGTAAGGGTATGAGCAGCTTGCCCCTCCCTCTGCTACAACTATAGGGGCTGCACCATGTTGGAGTGCTACAAAGAGGAGGAGCAAAGAATGTAGTTGCATAACATAATGCACATGGATGCATTGCGCAATGCCATATTTTCCATTAGAACTACATAAATATTATTTATATTGACTGCTTTCCTCATCCATTCTTGGTTGCTGCCTGGCAAAGGGCATGCTCACATGTGCTGAATGTTAAGGCAAGAATTTTTGCTGAACAATAGGAGGCTGTAAAGGGATGTTTGATTGCTTGCAGGATTGCATTGTGTTGTATTATGAATCTCACAGTAATAATGGTACTGGGAATTCCCACTGGTACTGATGCCTTGGCTTCCTTTTGCTTTACAGCATCATCAGGAGAGGTTTCATGATCAGTACTTTTATCCTCCTGCATGTCTAAGCCTCTCTGCTGTACAACATGCAGCACACCATGGCCATACTGAACGTCCTGGCTGGTACATACTCCAGATCTGTCAAGGCAGCTGGAGTGAAACTTTAGCATGCTAATTGATTGCTTAATGATATATTTGGTTGTGAGTTGACGTTCATTATAATGATCCTGGGCTTCATTGATTGTGTTCCTCATAGGCACAACCAGCCCAATTTAAATAGATGTCCCTTTCTCCAAGTATCCAGCCAGTAAACCTGATTCAACGTACAAACACAGCAGAGATTGTGGATGTATCATTTGTGAGTAGGGATATAAGACACAGCACATTCAGTAACAAACAGAACTGCTACATGTACTGTCAAAACATGGGTTCTTTTGAATCTCTCTTCACTCCTTTTGGAGCATATGTGTGTCTGGTAGCCTTAAGTGAACAAAATGCACAATGCAATTTTCCATATATGACAGCGGACTGCTGCAGGATGAAAGTATCCTGGAAATCTAGTGCAACCTTGCTTTAATTTTTTTATGTAATTGCACACTGAGAACAAGTTGATGAAGTGGAAGCACAATGTCCTTTATAGAAGGAAACCTACTAATTTTACCTAGTCTGGCCTACGTGTGACTCCAGACCCACAGCAATTTGGTTGACTCTTCAATTTTTCTGTTCCTACTGGTCTGATGTTTATAGAATCACTGTAGTGCAGAAAGTACCATTTGACCCATAAAGTCTGCACCAACTCTTTCTCAAAGTATTTTGCCCAAGCCCTTTCCACCATACATTAACCATGGCTCATCCATCGAGACAATACATCTTGGGACAATGATGGGCAATTTAGAGTGGCAATCCACCTAACCTGCACATCATAAGAATGTGGGAGGAAAGCAGTGTGGCTGGAGGATATCCATGCAGAAATGGAGAGAATGCAAACTTCACACAGACAGAGACTCAATCCAGCAATTGAAACCAGATGCCCAGCACTATGAGGGAGCAGCGCTAAACAATGGCCATTGTGCTGCCCTGTTGATGTTCCTGTTCCTGCTGGCGCTGACGTTGCTGCTGGTGCTGATGTACCTGCTGGTGGTGATGTTGCTGCTGGTGCTGATGTTGCTGCTGGTGGTGATGTTGCTGCTGGTGCTGATGTTGCTGCTGGTGCTGATGTTGCTGCTGGTGCTGACGTTGCTGCTGGTGCTGATGTTGCTGCTGGTGGTGACGTTGCTGCTGGTGCTGATGTTCCTGCTGGTGCTGATGATGCTGCTGGTGCTGATGCTCCTGCTGGTGCTGATGTTGCTGCTGGTGCTGACGTTGCTGCTGGTGCTGATGTTGCTGCTGGTGCTGACGTTGCTGCTGGTGGTGACGTTGCTGCTGGTGCTGACGTTGCTGCTGGTGCTGACGTTGCTGCTTGTGCTGATGTTGCTGCTGGTGCTGATGTTGCTGCTTGTGCTGATGTTGCTGCTGGTGCTGATGTTGCTGCTGGTGGTGATGTTGCTGCTGGTGCTGATGTTGCTGCTGGTGCTGACATTGCTGCTGGTGCTGATGTTCCTACTGGTGCTGATGTTGCTGCTGGTGCTGATGTTGCTGCTGGTGCTGATGTTGCTACTGATGCTGATGTTGCTGCTGGTGCTGACGTTGCTGCTGGTGCTGATGTTCCTGCTGGTGCTGATGTTGCTGCTGGTGCTGATGTTCCTGCTGGTGCTGATGTTGCTACTGATGCTGATATTGCTGCTGGTGCTGATGTTGCTGCTCGTGCTCATGTTGCTACTGATGCTGACGTTGCTGCTGGTGCTGATGTTCCTGCTGGTGGTGATGTTGCTGCTGGTGCTGATGTTGCTGCTGGTGCTGACGTTGCTGCTGGTGCTGACATTGCTGCTGGTGCTGATGTTCCTGCTGGTGCTGACGTTGCTGCTGGTGCTGATGTTGCTGCTGGTGCTGATGATCCTGCTGGTGCTGATGATCCTGCTGGTGCTGACATTGCTGCTGGTGCTGATGTTGCTGCTGGTGCTGATGTTGCTGCTGGTGCTGACGTTGCTGCTGGTGCTGATGTTCCTGCTGGTGGTGACGTTGCTGCTGGTGCTGATGTTGCTGCTGGTGCTGATGTTGCTGCTTGTGCTGATGTTGCTGCTGGTGCTGACGTTGCTGCTGGTGCTGATGTTGTTGCTTGTGCTGATGTTGCTGCTGGTGCTGATGTTGCTGCTGGTGCTGATGTTGCTGCTGGTGCTGACGTTGCTGCTTGTGCTGACGTTGCTGCTGGTGCTGATGTTGCTGCTTGTGCTGATGTTGCTGCTGGTGCTGACGTTGCTGCTTGTGCTGATGTTGCTGCTGGTGCTGATGTTCCTGCTGGTGCTGATGTTGCTGCTGGTGCTGATGTTGCTGCTGGTGCTGACGTTGCTGCTGGTGCTGATGTTCCTGCTGGTGGTGACGTTGCTGCTGGTGCTGATGTTGCTGCTGGTGCTGATGTTGCTGCTTGCGCTGATGTTGCTGCTGGTGCTGACGTTGCTGATGTTGCTGCTTGTGCTGATGTTGCTGCTTGTGCTGATGTTGCTGCTGGTGCTGACGTTGCTGCTGGTGCTGACGTTGCTGCTGGTGCTGATGTTGCTGCTTGTGCTGATGTTGCTGCTGGTGCTGACGTTGCTGCTGGTGCTGATGTTCCTGCTGGTGGTGATGTTGCTGCTGGTGCTGATGTTGCTGCTGGTGCTGATGTTCCTACTGGTGCTGATGTTCCTGCTGGTGCTGATGTTGCTGCTGGTGCTGATGTTGCTGCTGGTGCTGACGTTGCAGCTGGTGCTGACGTTGCAGCTGGTGCTGATGTTCCTGCTGGTGCTGATGTTGCTGCTGGTGCTCATGTTCCTGCTGGTGCTGATGTTGCTACTGATGCTGATATTGCTGCTGATGCTGACGTTGCTGCTGGTGCTGATGTTCCTGCTGGTGGTGATGTTGCTGCTGGTGCTGATGTTGCTGCTGGTGCTGATGTTGCTGCTGGTGGTGACGTTGCTGCTGGTGCTGACGTTGCTGCTGGTGCTGATGTTGCTGCTGGTGCTGACGTTGCAGCTGGTGCTGACGTTGCTGCTGGTGCTGACGTTGCTGCTGGTGCTGACGTTGCTGCTGGTGCTGACATTGCTGCTGGTGCTGATGTTGCTGCTGGTGCTGACGTTGCTGCTGGTGCTGATGTTGCTGCTGGTGCTGACGTTGCTGCTGGTGCTGATGTTCCTGCTGGTGGTGACGTTGCTGCTTGTGCTGATGTTGCTGCTGGTGCTGACGTTGCTGCTGGTGCTGATGTTGATGCTGGTGCTGATGTTCCTGCTGGTGCTGATGTTGCTGCTGGTGCTGATGTTGCTGCTGGTGCTGACGTTGCAGCTGGTGCTGACGTTGCTGCTGGTGCTGACGTTGCTGCTGGTGCTGACATTGCTGCTGGTGCTGATGTTGCTGCTGGTGCTGACGTTGCTGCTGGTGCTGATGTTGCTGCTGGTGCTGACGTTGCTGCTGGTGCTGATGTTGCTGCTGGTGCTGACGTTGCAGCTGGTGCTGACGTTGCTGCTGGTGCTGACGTTGCTGCTGGTGCTGACATTGCTGCTGGTGCTGATGTTGCTGCTGGTGCTGACGTTGCTGCTGGTGCTGATGTTGCTGCTGGTGCTGACGTTGCTGCTGGTGCTGATGTTCCTGCTGGTGGTGACGTTGCTGCTTGTGCTGATGTTGCTGCTGGTGCTGACGTTGCTGCTGGTGCTGATGTTGATGCTGGTGCTGATGTTCCTGCTGGTGCTGATGTTGCTGCTGGTGCTGATGTTGCTGCTGGTGCTGATGTTGCTACTGATGCTGATGTTCCTGCTGGTGCTGATGATCCTGCTGGTGCCGATGGTGCTACTGGTGCTGATGATCCTGCTGGTGCTGATGTTCCTGCTGGTGCCGATGGTGCTACTGGTGCTGATGATCCTGCTGGTGCTGATGTTCCTGCTGGTGCCGATGGTGCTACTGGTGCTGATGTCACTGCTGGTGTTGATGTTGCTACTGGTGCTGACGTTGCTGCTGGTGCTGACGTTGCTGCTGGTGCTGATGTTGCTGCTGGTGCTGATGTTGCTGCTGGTGCTGATGTTTCTGCTGGTGCTGATGTTAGTGCTGGTGCTGATGTTCCTACTGGTGCTGATGTTAGTGCTGCTGCTGATGTTCCTGCTGGCGCTGATGTTGCTACTGATGCTGATGTTGCTGCTGGTGCTGATGTTGCTGCTGGTGCTGATGATCCTGCTGGTGATGATGCTCCTGCTGGTGCTGATGATCCTGCTGGTGATGATGCTCCTGCTGGTGCTGGTGTTGCTGCTGGTGCTTATGTTCCTGCTGGTGTGATGCTGCTGATGCTGATGTTGCTGCTGTTGGATTTGCCTTGGTGGAATATTTACTAGGGTGGTTGGGCAGGGTTTAAACTAAAATGGCCGTGGGATGGGAAGCTATGCAATGAATCAGAGGAGTGGGCATCAAAGACAAAATCCAAAGATAGAGTGGGCAATAATAAAAGGCGTAGCCAGAGAAACAAAGGGCCAGATACAAACAGGGCGTCAGTGCCAAATAGACAGAACAATAGACAGACTCATCTTCAAAAGATGAGTCTGAAGTCTTTGTGTCTTAATGCATGGAGCATTTGCAATGAAGTGGATTAATTAGTTGTGCCAATAGATGTAAACGGGTATAATTTAGTCAGGATTACGGAGAAATGGCTGCGAGGTGACCAGGGAACTGAACATCCAAGGCTATTCAGTATTTAGGGAGGACAGATAAAAAGATAAGGTGATGGAATTGCATTGCTGGTTAGAGAGGCAATTAACACCATTCTGAGGAAGCATATTAGCTCCAGCACTCTGGAATCTACATGGGTAGAGCTAAGAAGCACCAAGGGCAAAAAACATTTGGCCCCCAAACTGTGGCGGTGATGCTATTAATGACTTTCAACAGGAAATTAGAGCTGCATGTGATAAAGGAATATCTGTAATTACAGTATACTTAAGGAAACGGTCTAAGAAATACTGAATGCATTGGTGGTCATCTTCCAAAATTCTATAGACTCTGAAACAGTTCCTACAGTTTAGAGGGAAACTAATATAACCCCACTATTTAAAAAGGAAGGTGGAGAGAAAACAGAATTATGAACCAGTAAGTCTGACATCAAGAATGGGGAAAATGATAGAATCCATTATCAACGAATTTGTAGCAAAACACTTAGAAAATAGTCACATGATTGGACAGAGTCAGCATGAATTTACGAAAGGGAAATCATGCTTGACAGATCTACTGGAATTCTTTGAGGGTGTAACTAGTAGAGTTGATGAGGGGGAGACGGTGAATGTGGTTTATTTGGACATTCAGAAGGCTTTCGGCAAAGTCCCACATAAGAGATTAGTGTGTAAAATTAAAGCACATGGGATTGCGGTAGTGTATTAAGATGGATAGAAAACTGGCTGGCAGACAGAAAACAGAGAGTAGGAGTTAACGGGTCTTCTTCCAAATGGCAAGTTGTGACTAGTGGGTACTACAGTGATCAGTGCTGAGCCCCAGATCACCACATAGGTTAAGGTGAGGGAACTAAATGTAATATCTCCAGATTTGCAGATGACACAAAACTGGATGAGAGTGTGAATTGTGAGAAGGATGCAATGTGATTTGGACAAGTGAATGGGCAAATGATCGGCAGAAGTATAATTTGGATATAGGTGAGGCTATCCACTTTGGTAGGAAAAACAGGAAGGCAGATTACTATCAGAATGGCCATAAATTAGGAGAGGAGAATATGCAACGAGAGCTTGGTGTCCATATACACCAGTCACTGAAGGTAAGTATGCAAGTGCAGCAGGCAGTAAAAAAGGCAAATGGTATGTTGGCCTTCCTAGCAAGGAGATTTAAGTACATGAGCAGGGAAGTCTTGCTTGGTGAGGCCACACCTGGAATATTATGTGTAGTTTTTGTCTCCTTATCTGAGGAAAGATATTCTTGCTCTCGAGGGAATGCACAGAAGCTTTACCAAACTGATTCCTGGGATGGCAGGACTGATGTATGAGGAGGGATTGAGTCGGTTACCATTGCATTTGTTGGAGTTCAGGAGATCTCATAGATCCTAGATCTCATAGATTCTAATGTAAGATTCTAACAGAACTAGATAGGGCAGGTAGGGGTGTCCAGAACCAGGGGTCACAGTCTGAGGATACAGAGTAGACCATTTAGGACAGAGATGGGGAGAAATTCCTTCACCCAGAGAGTAGTTAGCCTATGGAATTTGCTACTACAGAAGTTGAGGCCAAAACCTTGAATGTTTTCAAGAAGTGGTTAGATATACATTTAGGGTGAATGGGAATCAAAGGATATGGGGAGAAGCCTATTGAATTGGATGATTAGTCGTGATCGTAAAGAACAGCTGAGCAGCTTCAAAGGGCCAAATAGCCTCCTATTTTGCGTGTTTGTATGCTATTCCTGCTGGTGCTGATGTTGCTGCTCCTGTTTCTGCTGGTTCTGCTGGTATTGATGTTGCTGGTTCTGCTGGTATTGACATTGCTGATTCTGGTTCTGCTGGTTTTGATGTTGCTGTTGCTGGTTCTGCTGGTATTGATGTTGCTGGTTCTGCTGGCATTAATGCTGCTGCTGGTTCTGCTGGTATTGGTGCTGATGTTGCTGGTTCTGCTGGCATTGATGCTGTTGTGGCTGGTTCTGGTATTGATGTTGCTGTTGCTGGTTCTGGTATTGATGTTGCTATTGCTAGTTCTGGTATTGATGCTGCTGTTGCTGGTTTTGTTGGTAATGATGTTGCTATTGCTGGTTCTGCTGGTATTGATGCTGATGTTGCAGTTTCTGCTGGTATTGATATTGCTGTTTCTAGTTCTGCTGGTATTGATGCTGTTGTTGCTGGTTCTGGTATTGATGTTGCTATTGCTAGTTCTGGTATTGATGCTGCTGTTGCTGGTTTTGTTGGTATTGATGTTGCTCCTGCTGATTCTGCTGGTATTGATGCTGATGTTGCAGTTTCTGCTGGTATTGATATTGCTGTTTCTAGTTCTGCTGGTATTGATGCTGTTGTTGCTGGTTCTGGTATTGATGTTGCTATTGCTAGTTCTGGTATTGATGCTGCTGTTGCTGGTTTTGTTGGTAATGATGTTGCTATTGCTGGTTCTGCTGGTATTGATGCTGATGTTGCTGATTCTGCTTGTATTGGTGTTGCTGTTGCTGGTTCTGCTGGTATTGATGCTGTTGTTGCTGGTTCTGCTGGTATTGATGCTGCTGTTGCTGGTTCTGCTGGTATTGATGTTGCTGGTTCTGCTGGTACTGATGTTGGTTCTGCTGGTATTGATGTTGCTGTTGATGTTTCTGCTGGTATTGACATTGCTGTTGCTGGTTCTGTTGGTATTGCTGTTGCTCCTGCTGGTTCTGCTGGTATTGATGTTGCTGTTGCTGGTTCTGCTGGTATTGACGCTGCTGTTGCTGGTTCTGGTGTTGATGCTGCTGATGCTGTTTCTGCTGGTATTGATGTTGCTTTGCTGGTTCTGCTGGTATTGATGCTGCTGTTGCTGTTTCTGCTGGTATTGATGTTGCTGTGCTGGTTCTGCTGGTATTGATGCTGCTATTGCTGTTTCTGCTGGTATTGATGTTGCAATTGCTGATTCTGCTGGTATTGATGTTGCTCCTGCTGGTTCTGCTGGTACTGACACTGCTGTTGCTGGTTCTGGTGTTGATGCTGCTGTTGCTGGTTCTGGTGTTGATGCTGCTGTTGCTGTTTCTGCTGGTATTGATGTTGCTCTTGCTGGTTTTGCTGGTATTGATGTTCCTCCTGCTAGTTTTGTTCTAAATAAAGATCAAGAGCCTTGGGACATTTCTGGGAATCAGTTGATTCCTATGGACCTTCCAACATATTTTACGGCTCACTTGTCTTACTTCTGAGCTTCTGGGGATTCTGTGGATGTTGTGCATGTTTATTGTTGTGCATGTTTATTGACATCTTCTTTTAATCCACAGGTGATTAAGTCTGCCTTGTTGTCCAACAAGGGGCATACACGTGGTGGGTTGTGCGAGGGCTGCTCTTGGATGTTGCTTCGAGAGTTGCCTAGTGCTTCACGTCGTTAGTGTACGCTTAAACTGGATCAGCTGACGGGCAACATGACAGCTCAGTGACTATCACTGTTTGCTGTGCAGATACATGGATTTGGGCCAGTGTCTGTGGGAGTTTGCGCATTCTCCCCGTGCTTGTGTGGGTTTTCTCCGGGTGCTCCGGTTTCCTCCCACACCCCAAAAACATGCTCTTAGGCTGATTGGTGTTAACAAATTGTCCCTAAATTAGTCTTCCCTCAATCTGGTTATGGTTCCTTTATTGTGGAGTCCAGTAGGCGTAGACAAAGATCATAGGTAGAAGAGGGCACTCACAATGTTAAAATGGTGGTGCGGGCTCGTTGGGTCGAAGGGCCTGTTTCCCGTGCTGTATTGTTCTTTGTTGTTCTTTGTTTTGCTGGTATTGATGCTGCTGTTGCTAGTTCTGGTGTTGATGCTGCTGTTGCTGGTTCTGTTGGTACTGATGTTACTGTTGCTGATTCTGCTGCTATTGATGTTGTGTTGCTGGTTCTGCTGGTATTGATGTTGTGTTGCTGGTTCTGCTGGTATTGGTGCTGCTGTTGCTGATTCTGCTGCTATTGATGTTGTGTTGCTGGTTCTGCTGGTATTGACGCTGCTGGTATTGACTCTGCTGTTGCTGGTTCTGCTGGTATTGATGTTGTTGCTGGTTCTGCTGCTATTGATACTGTTCCTGCTGATTCTGCTGGTATTGTCGTCATTGTTTCTGGTTCTGCTGTTCATCTTGGTCCCAATCTAAGCTCAAAATTAGAACAGCGTAAGTAGCATTAATGCTGATCTGATTAAATGGCTAATAGAGTTACGAATATTCAGAGTTGTGAGAATAATTTCTCAGCACAAGTATTGCAAACAAAGTTGTTCACACAATGTGGCAAGAGGTCAGCTGGCATATTTATTGGCATATTTTCCTGTCATTTCTTTGTTCCCCATTGATTGCCACTCTGCCCATGCTTTAACTGGCAAGCTCAAGGAAGCCCATCCAACCACAATTAAATTGCAGAAACCAACGTAATATTGCTCCAGATGAGGATTTGAAATTGACAGCCTGTATCACCAGATAGTGTTTCTCAGACATAGTCTAACACGTTTCAGTGCCCACCTCTTCAATGCACTGTTCATTTCTACATTCAAACCACCAACTGCACAGAGGCCCTGCTAGCCCAACAATCTCTCTCAAACCCATGTGCTGTTGCAAATTTAAAAAAAAACTCCTTTGTACCTGTTTTTTGATGCAAATTGAATTTCAGTCTCAGTATGTTGGAAAAATCCTAATTGCCGTCCTGTGGTTTTTCTCCAATAGAGGGAGCAACAGTGAGAGCTCTTGGCCATAACAGACCTCATTAATGAGCGACCCAGTGCAGTTGCCAAGGAACAGGAGAATCGTTGTCAATATTTTTGATTATAACGTGAAGCCCAAGCTCCATTTTTCCCAAGTGAATTCTAACACTGTACCACTGAGCCACGTAAATAACTATAGTTATCACTCAGCTAAACTCAGCCCTTTTCAGTTCCATCCATTTCTCTGAGGTGTTTTTATTGATTTTTCTGAACATAAATAGATTTTGGGATCCCCCTTCCAGTTGATTCTGCCATTGTTTTGGTACTGAACTTAAAATATTTAATAAACATGAAAGAAACTGGTTTACAGATCAGCAGTAAAAGCTGATCTTGGTGATTCTTTGGCAACAGCGCGGCATTTCCATTTCTCACACCATTAGAATTATGAAACTGGTGCTGCTTTTTCATTCATGTTGAGTTGTGGGAAAATAAGAACAAAAGAACAAAGAACAAAAACAGCCCAGGAAACAGGACCTTCGGCCCAACGAGCCCGCGCTGCCATCTCAACACCACCAGTCCCCCCCGTCCACCCGCAACCCTTGTCTAATGTTTTATGGCATCCAGATTGAGGGAAACTGATTTAGGGACAATTTATTCCTGCCAATCAGCCTAACCGCACATCTGTGGGGTGTGGGGGGAAACCGGAGCACCCGGACAAAACCCACGCAAGTGCGGGGAGAATGCACAAACTCCCACAGACACCGGCCCAAAATCCACGTGTCTGCACAGCAATCAGTGATAGTCACTGAGCTGTCGTCTTGCCCAGTATCTGGTCCAGTTTAGGCACACACTAACGACACGAAGCACTTGGCCAATCTCGAACAACCAAGAGCAGCCCCAGTACGACCCATCGCGTGTATGCCCCTCGTTGGACACAAGGCAGACCCACTTAAAACCTGTGAATGAAAAGAGAAAAGAAAAACATTATTCTTGTACCATGTCCATTTGCCTTACCAGGGACGCCCCAATGCTAATGACCCTTATTTAAAACAATCTCCTATATCCACCCATCTCCAACCCACTCATGTGCCTGTCTAAGTTACTCTTAAACGACTCTCGTGTGTTTGCCTCCACCACCTTACTTGGCAGAGCATTCCATACCCCCACTACCCTCTGTGTGAAAAACCCCCCTCGAATATCTGTGTTGTACCTCTCCCCCCGCACCTTAAGTCCATGGCCCCTTGTCCTATGTGTCTCTATCATAGGAGATAGCTTACCTCTGTTTACTCTATCTATACCCTTCATAATCTTATATGCCTCTATTAGATCCCCCCTCAGTCGGCATCTTTCAAGGGAAAAGAGCCCTAATTTCTTCAATCTTTCCTCATACCCCAGACCTTCCATAACCAGGCAACATCCTGGTAAACCTTCTCTGCACTCTCTCCAGAGTCTCCACGGCCTTCCGGTAGTAAGGCGACCAGAACTGGACGCAGTACTCTAAATGCGGCCTAACCAACGTTCTGTACAACTGCAACATTAGACTCCAGCTCTTATATTCTATACCCCTTCCTATAAAGGCTAACATACCATAGGCTTTCTTCACCACACTCTCCACCTGCACTGCCACCTTCAAAGACTTGTGCACTTGCACCCCCAGGTCTCGCTGCGATTCTATACTCCTTACAGGCTTACCCTTTAGCATATAACTCCCCCCTACATTATTCCGGCCAAAATGCATCACCTCACGTTTATCCGGATTAAACTCCATTTGCCGTGTATCTGCCCAATCAACCAGCCTATCAATATCCCGCTGTATTGCCAGACACTGCTCCTCACTGCCTGCCAATCCAGCCATCTTGGCGTCATCAGCAAATTTGCTGATCACACCACCTACTCCCTCTTCCAAATCATTTGTGTACACTACAAAGAGAAGAGATCCCAGTACTGAGCCCTGCGGCACACCACTAGTGACTGTCCTCCAGCTAGAAAAGGACCCCTCCACTACTACTCTCTGACTCCTCTTTGCAAGCCAGTTCTCTACCCATCTAGATACCTGACCACATATCCCATGAGCTTTAATCTTCTGTACCAACCTACCATGAGGGACTTTGTCAAACGCCTTACTGAAATCCATATAGACGACATCAACGGCTCGTCCTTCATCGACCTCCTCAAAGAATTCTACCAGATTCGTAAGGCAAGACTTCCCCTTTACAAAGCCATGCTGCGTATCCTTAATCAGATCGCAACGCTCTAAGTGCTCATACATCCTATCCCTAAGAATCCTCTCCATCAACTTGCCTACCACTGACGTTAAACTCACCGGCCTATAGTTACCCGGGCTATCCTTCCTACCCTTTTTAAACAACGGTACCACGTTCGCTATCCTCCAGTCCTCTGGGACCTCACCTGTGTCCAAAGAAGAGACAAAGATTCGCGTCAGAGGCCCAGCAATCTCATCCTTCGCCTCCCTAAGCAGCCTAGGATAAATGCAATCGGGCCCCGGAGATTTATCGGTTTTAATGCCAGCTAAAAGCCCTAACACTTCTTCCCTTATAATCGATAGATCTTTCAACTGGTCTACTGCTCCCTCGATGACCGTACCAGACAGCAAGCCCCTCTCCTTCATGAATACCGATGCAAAGTATTCATTCAGGATCTCCCCCATTCCCTCTGCCTCTAAGCACACTTCCCCACGTCTGTCCCTGAGAGGACCGATTTTACCCCTAGCCACCCTTTTGTTCTTAAGATAGGAGTAAAACACCTTTGGATTCTCCTTAACCCTACCTGCCAAAGCCATCTCATGCCCCCTCTTTGCTCTCCTAACTCCCCGTTTGAGGTCCCTCCTACTCTCTCTGTATTCCTCCAACGCTCTCTCCGTTCCCAGCTGCTTAGACCTGACATACGCCTCTCATTTCTTCCTAACCAGGTCTTCTATATCTCTATGTATGTTAGGAACCTGGTTAAACTTGCTTTGGAGGTAGACCTTGGTAAAGGGTAGTTCACTTATTCACTGATTTCCAGAAAAGCCTAAGTAAGAGACTCTTGATGCTAAGAATGTTCTTTTAATTAAGCCTAAAATCCCTTTATTTCACACATAGAGTCATAGAATCATAACAGTGCAGAAGGAGGCCCTTCAGCCCATCGAGTCTACGCCAACCACAATCCACCTAAGCCCTATAATAACATTTTGTTGCAGGCAAAAATTCAAAGTAATTACATTGTGACAAAGAAGGTCTGGTAAATTGAAAACAGGCAGGAAAGCGATTGCATTTTGATTTGGCACTTTGGTTAGTTAATCAGTGCTGATAAATGAAGGAAGCAAGGCAGGCTGTGGAAGTTGGAAGCCAGTTTGAGTCAAAGACGAAGGACGTATTGTTTTTGCAACTGCAGTACAATAAGAGACGTACATAGTAATTAAAATAGGATTGTGTTTGGATAAAAAGCTCAGGCCTATAAAATAAATATGCTAATCTTTGGCCAAGTGAGAATCAATTACATCACATGATGCTCTGATTCTGAATCTATGAACGGATTAGTTTTATTTAAATGATGTTAAACCTCAATACTTATCTTTGTGTGAGTTAGTCATGTGGGCTGATAAACTTCAGCTTTGAGCAGAGGGCAAAGGCAACTTTAGAGTATGTGGGATCACAATGGATTGCTACATTCGTTTGGGAGTTCCCCAGATGGAAATATAAACTTAATTCTGCTCTCATTGATACCTGAACAGCTTTTAATAAATGAAAGTTGAAAACTGCTCTGGCTGGGAAAGTTAGGTATTTTAATTTCAATACAAACAAATACATGAAGACCAATCAGTAGTTAAATAACTATGGAGACTTTGAATCAATTTAGCTCTTTGGTAAGTTGCAGGTACATGGTGCCCCTTGACTCCTGAATGACTATATTAATAATTAAGTGTTATTTCAAGAAGGCTTTCAACTATCTGGATTAGGGGAACTCGCAAGACAGTCTCTTGCTCATTTGTCATTTGTAACATCACAGTGTTCTAAACACACTGCTTTAGTGTTCCATAAAATATTGGTCTGTTGTAGTTAATGTAAACTGGACATTGCAAAAATAAAATAATGATTAAAGCATACGGTAGTTCAGAAAAGATCAGTATGCTGGCACTTGTGCTTTGGGAAAAGTTGTACTTTCTTATCACATATTGCCCCTTTAATTGCAAAATGAAACTGAAGAGTAGTCTGAAAATAGTGCAATTAGACTTCTTAGCCAGCACTTTATTTCTGAGAAATGCCCATTTGATTTGAGGATGCTATGGGGATGAAAGTTAAAAAGTTAAGAGTGAATAAACAGCAAAATGGAAGATCAAATTACAGCTAGCCATTAGAACATTCAGATCAGAACAGATCCCAGTGAATAAACACGAAGACTCTGAGAAAAGAGCCAAAGTGATATTTGTGAATGCTTTATAGTTTGAAAGGACAGAGAGCTGAATACAGGGACAGCAAGGATTGTGGAATAGACAAGACCAACACTGTAGCTGTTTCAGTTTTGCAAGAGCCACCTAGACTGTTTAAAGAGATCAGAGAAGGGGGTCCCTGGGGATTCTGGACCATCAAGATTGTCGTAAGTCTAACTGGGGAGCTGCTGCAGAGATGTGCTGTTTGGGTGGTAACTGTATGGGAAAACCTCAGATAGGGTCAGAGACTCATAGAGTTTTACAAGCATGGAAGGAGGTTCTTCAACACATCATATCTGTGGTGGCTATCAAGCACCTATCTATCCTAATCCTATTTTTAAGCCTTGGTGTGTAACTTGTATTTCAAGTTTCATCTAAATGCTTCTTAAATGTTGTGAGGGTTCCTGTCTCTACCACCTTTTTAGACCGAGAGTACCAGATTACCACCACCCTCTGGGTGAAAATCTTTTTTCTCAAATCCCCTCTAAATCTCCAGCCCCTTACCTAAAATCCACGTTCCTGGTTATTGACCTGTCTTCTAAGGGAAAAAGTGTTCCTTTCTATTTATGTCCCTCATAACTGTGTACACCAATCAGGTCCCCCCTCAGCCTTCTTTGCTCTATGTAAAACAACCCCAACCCAGCCTGCCTCTCTTCATAGCTGAAACACACTAACCCAGACAACATGGCGGTGAATCTTCTCTGCACCCTTTCTACTGCAATCACATCCTTCATATGGTGACCAGAACTGCACACAATACTCTAGCTCTGGCTTAACAACGCCATTATAACCTCCCTGCTCTTATATTCTATGTCTTGGTTAATAAAGGCAAGTATCCCACATGCCTTCTTAACCATCCTATCTACCTGTTCTGCTGCTTTCTCGGATCTTTGGACATGCACCCCAATATCCCTCTTGTCCTCTGCTTCCTAGCATGCTTCCAATCAATGTGTATTCCCTTCCCATCACCTCACACTTTTCAGGGTTAAGTTCCATTTGCCACTATTCTGCCCATCTGACCAGCCTGTCGATATCGTCCAAAGTTTTCTTCCTCGCTATTTACCACACTATCAATTTTCATGCCATCTATGAACTTACTGATCATACCCCCCATCTTCATGTCTAGATCATTAATGTACACTACAAACAACAAGGGACCCTGCACTGATCTGTGGTCCATCCCTGAACACAGGTTTCCAATCACAAAAGCAACTTCTAGTCATTACCCTCTGCCTCATGATGTTAAGCCAATTTTGGATCCAATTTGCCAAATTGCCCTGGCTCCATATGCTCTTACCTTCTTGATCAGTCTCTCATGCAGGACCTTGTCAAAAGCCTTATTGGAATCCTATGCAGTCTATATCAATGACACTGCCCTCGCCTACACACGTAGTAATCTCCTTGCAAAATTCAATCAAATTTGTTAGGCATAATCTTCCCCTGACAAAGCCATGCTGACAATCCATGATTATTCTTTGCCTCTTCAAGTGGTGATTAATTCTGTTCCTCAGAATTTTTTCCAATAATTTTCCTACTATTGATGTTAGACTCACTGGCCTGTAATTATTTTTTCCTACTTCCCTTCTTCAATAATAGTACCACATTAACTGTCCTCCAGTCCTTTGGCATCTCTCCTGTAGCCAGACAGGATTTGAAAATTAGTGTTAGAACACTATAGTCTCCAATGTTCACATAACAGCCTATGATACATCCTATCTGGGCCTGAGGATTTATCCACTTTTAATCCTGCTAAAACAGCTAACAACTCCTCCCTTTCAAATGCTAATCCATTCAATTATATTGCAGTCCTACTCCCTGTTTTTTATGCCTACATCATCTTTCTCAGAGTGAACGCAGATGCAAAATATTAATTTAATACCTCATCTACAGCTTTCGGCTCCACAGACAGATTGCCATTGCCCTTGATATACTTATAAAACACTTTGGGATTTTCATTTATTTTGTCCGCCAGTGTTTTTTCATGCCCACCTTTCACTCTCCCAATTTCTTTTTAAAGTAAAGTTTATTTATTAGACATAAGTAAGGTGTACATTAATACTGCAATTAAGTTATTGTGAAATTCCCTAGTCACCACAGTCCAGCGCCTGTTCGGAGCAATGCACCTAACCAGCACGTCTTTCAGACTGTGGGAGGAAACCAGAGCACTCAGAGGAAACGCATGCAGACATGGGGAGAACATGTAAACCACACACACACAGTGACGTGAGCCAGGAATCAAGCCTGGGCCCCTGACACTGTGAGGCAGCAGTGCTAACCACTGTGGTACAGTGCCTGGAGTACCCCCTGTACTTTCTATACTCCTCTAGGACATCTACTACTTTGAACCCCCTGTATTTGCCATAAGCCTCCCTTTCTTTGCCTTATACAGCTGCTAGTAAATGTGACCTGAAGGCAAAATCCATTCAGTGGCAGTGAGAAATCTTATGTACTGGATGTCAAGTTGGAAAGATATGAGATCACACATGGTTTCAATTTTGTGCAAGAAATTATATGAGTGCATGTAATTACATGAGACATTTCTTTATTGCATAGAGTATTTAAAGTGGAATTTACCTTTTTCATTTAAAGAATCATGTGCCTGCTAATGCTTGAATTTATTGATTTTATTTGGTTTGTCAAATTAAAGTTTTAGAAAGTGCAATCCTGACAATCTTCTTTCCATTGGCATTCTTTTCTTTGCTTTTAGGTTCATTTTTAACAAATTATTCATCTCTAGGAGGATAATAATATTAGTAAAAAGGAATTATGTTTTCTCAGGAAGGATAGGTTTGAAGCAAAATTTTTACATTAGGAGTTTGTCCCTATCTGAAACACAGATTGAGAGAAAACAAATACAAAATGCATTGGAACATCCATTTTCTCATATAGGTTAGAAAGGAAGATGAAGGCAGATATCACATTGCACGCCTGAAGAACAGTTAAAAGGAGGGAAACCAAGGGATTTTTATCTTATTATCATTTAATTTGTACTTTGATCTAAAGCAGTAGCACTGGTTTTCTCCAGGACTGAAACCTAAGATATCCCAAGAGTCTCGCAACCTGGGAAAAGCCATAATGACTTTCCATTGAGTATGCTGCTTCTCTCTGCTGGGCTCTCAGACTTATGTATGAAAGCCAAAAACTGTCATTGTTTTAGTCAGTACTGAAGCTAAGCTTCACCTTCTATATTACAGGCTCCAAATGTCACAACTTCAAATTGCGAGACTGTCACAGAGATATCCATTGGAGGTGCTGCCATAATGATACTTTCCCTGTAATTTAACTTTATTACAAGGTTACAGGGTGTGACAAAAATAATGTTGCATCAGAGATTAAATTTAAAATTCTCCTTTTCTTTAAATTGGGCTTTGTTTTTTTCTTTTTTTAGTTCTCCCAGGTGATTACGTGACTGGTTCATGGGACCCTAAGGGAGAAGGGGAGCAGGAGTGGATGGCAGCAATTAAGAATGCTGATGTGTACAAAGAACAAAGAACAAAAACAGCCTGGGAAACAGGCCCTTCGGCCCAACGAGCCCGCACCGCCATTTTAACATTACCAGTCCCCCCTCCACCCATGACCCTTATCTATTGTTTTTATGGCAATCCACATTGAGGGAAACTAATTTAGGGACAATTTATTACTTCCAATCAGCCTAAGAGCACATCTTTGGGGTGTGGGAGGAAACCGGAGCACCCGGAGAAAACCCACGCAAGCATGGGGAGAATGCGCAAACTCCCACAGACACTGGCCCAAATCCATGTGTCTGCACAGCAAACAGGGATAGTCACTGAGCTGTTATGTTGCCCAACATCTGGTCCAGTTTAAGCACACACAAACTAATGTGTAGAAATCCCTTCACATCAAAACAGGAGATAGGCTCAATTAGCCTATTCATTTTCATTTGCTTTTCAATTTTTTACATTTGTGTATTTATTCCTTTGTCTTTCCCTTTGTACTCTTTTTTTCCTATTCTCATTGTATTTGATTTTAGCTAATGTTTTCCCAACTGATATACTCTATTCATCTATTCTGACCTTGCTTTTACTTTTTAAACTTAAAATGTTGAACTTATTTTCATGCTTCTCCTTGATTGCACTATCCATTTTGGAAGTGGCAGTAACTCAATTTATCAAAAATTGGCTTTATATGATCAGGCAGGTGTTTTGAATTTGCTCTCGAGATAAGGACGATGCTAGCAAGACAGTATTTCTTATTCACTATTGGTCAGCCTGGGAACACTGTAGGACATGTCGGTTACACCCGGAGAGATGGTAGTTTCCCTTTCCTTTCCACCAACATCTCTACTTTCTCAGAATATGAAGGAAATTTGGCATGTCAGCTACAACTCTCACCAACTTTTACAGATGCACCATAGAAAGCATTCTTTCTGGTTTTATCACAGCTTAGTATGGCTCTTGCTCTGCCCAAGACTGCAATAAATTAAAGAATTTAGTGAATGTAGCCCAATCCATCGTGCAAGCTAGCCTCCCATCCATTGACTCTGTCAGCACTTCCCACTGCCCTGGCAAAGCAGCTAGCATTATTAAGGGCCCCATGCACTCTTTTCCACCTTCTTCCATCGAGAAAAAGATATAAAAGTCTGAGGTCACATACCAAGCAACTCAAGAACAGCTTCTTCCCTGCTGCGGTCAGACTTTTTAATGGACCTAGCTCGCACTAAGTTGACCTTTCTCTACACCCTAGCTATGACTGTAATACTACATTCTATACTCTCTCATTTCCTTCTCAATGAATGGTATGCTTTGCCTCAATAGCACTCAAAACAATACTTTTCACTATATGCTAATACATATGACAATAATAAATCAAATCAAATCTGAAGAACATTAATAATTGAATTATATGATTTTATAACAATCTAACAGCTTTCATGAACATTTTAACTGATGTATGTTTGCAAATTACTAGATGTAATTAATTCAATTTTGTAACTCATTATGAAAGGGTTTGAGCTCATTCACTATATTGATTTTGCACAATGACCGATGTACATCTATTGACATATACTTTGCTGTGTGATATTAGCTTACATATTAGAGAATTTATAATTGCTGAATTTTAAAACTTTTTGTAAATTTTGGAGGTGGTGCTGGCTTTCTTATCTACAAGATGATTCCTTAGCTACACTGATACTTTTCAGACAATGTAGCATAATCATCTGTTTAGCTAATAAAACATGTCATTAATAAATTAAACTATGGTTGAAGTTAATTCCAACAGTAAGTTATTGACGATGAAAAGCAAAATATATATTTTTTGGTTCATTTATAACTGAGCAGTTATTTATGCTTGTGAGGGCATGTGAATTTGAGACCCGCAATGTTTTGGGAAAAACATAAACAATATTTTTGAATGTGGTGCAGGAATTTGTTCCGGGAATGATCGAAGCGTTAGATATGAATCCTTCCTCCAGCTAATCAGCTTGATTGAAATTTTCGAGTGATATCCACTTCTAAAGAGGATATCAGAATGTGCTGAGCATTAATAATGTGCTTATACAAGGACACTGGTAAACAAATATGTGTATGTCTCTGCATGTACACAGCTGTCCCTGCACAGCACTTAACTTCTAAAAATAGACTTCATTTTGCTTGCCTTGGTGCTGAATTAGAGAATTGTTTAACCCCAGTAATACAAAGCCTGTTTTGACAAACAGGACCATTAGCTGCTAATTAGCAATTGTGCAAATTCATACAGTTATGGGTACAGAAAACATCAGGTATGTGAAAGGTGACAGTAGATTAAGTCATTTGTAGACAGAAAAATGACTTTACTTATTTTCTTTTGTTCTCAGAATGTGGATGCTAACAAGTCCATAATTTATTGCCCATCGTCTGTCCTACAGACAATCTGGATCTGTGTTGTATTTAATCAGCATTTCATTGTGGAGGTGAATTCAAGTTTTATTCAAGGCCAGGACTCAAGGTATAGTGCAGCATACTGTGTCTCAGTTGGTACAATCTGGGATCAAGCCCCCGTAGTGCAATCTGATTCATGTGCATGAGAAGTATGATGAGGCAACAATGAAGAAGAGCTCTTGACATTTCTACATGGATGAGACTCTAAAGGATGTTACCTCAGGCAATGTTTTGTTAAATTTCTAGATGAGGCAATTGGAAGCTGGGAAAATCTTCAACCCAGCAGTTCATGTGTGAGCCAATGAAATCCACAAGTCTGGGCAAGTATATTATTTAATGCTCGCTTGACCAATGGTGGCCAGTCCAGTCTCGAGTCACTGTCTGCGTGGAGTTTGCATGTTTTTCTCATGTCTGCAGGGGGCTCCCCAAAGTGCTTCAGTTTCCTTCCACAGTCCAAAGTTGTGTAGATTAAATGGATCGGCCATGTTAAATTGCCCCTTAGTGTCAGGGGGATTTGCATGGTAAATATATAGGATTACAGGGATAGGGCCTGGGTAAAATTGTTGTCAGTGCAGGCCCAATGCACCAAATGGCTTCCTTCTGCACTGAAGGTTCTATGATAAGTGGCGAGCTATCAGTACTAAACCTACAGTTCATAGGGACTTCAGTATTTGACAGGGAGGAATATCTAATGGGCCTTTGGGTAGGTTAGTGGATGGAAGATGAAACTTCTCTGAATTCTATGATATGCTCCTAATAGAGTTACTGTTCCTTTCTATTTCCTTAACTCTCAGCAGATTAATTCATTTAATCCATTTTATCCCGCACCTCTGATGTCATCCTACTTTCTAATACTTTAAATGAATCTTTGATGGCAGTAACCTCTCTCTCCGCTTCTTTGTTTTGTATTTTCCTCTCTCTTTAACAGTATTCAGTTGAACATTCTGTGATCTACATGCGAGTCTTGTTTCAGAAATCCGAACCATTTATTTCTCCGTTATCTCTCCACCACAAATTTATCTCCCTTATCATTCTATTCAAATGCAAACACAAATACATAACAGCAATAGCAATCCTGACATAATTTCCTTTTAACAATTAACGTTGTTTAATCTAAAGTCAGTTTGCTGGACTTTAACTTGATTCCTTCCAATGCCATTGGTTCCATCATGACTCACAACTATGCTATGCATGAGGTGGCAGACACCAGTTATTTTCAAACCCATGGTTTGAACATGATTCAACATGAGCATTATTAATAAATACTATCCCTCTGATGTCACACTTCCAATTAATTCAAATTTCATTTCTATAAAACAATAATTAGAATCCTGGAGCTTGAGAAATCTTTTTTTTAAATCCTTCAACAAATTAAAGAACAGAAACTGATCGAAATTGCTCAAAATAGATGTTCAAAATCTTTTCGCCCCTCACTTTACATGCTCCATAAATTCACATGCTAGGGTTCAAAATGAGGTTTCAAATATTACAAAAACATGTTTCTTTATAGCATAATGAACTTACCTATAAAATTATCTTTTAACAACCTGCATGACATCTTTAATTAGAGGCATTAGCTTCATTCCAAAGGCCAAAGTTATTACCTTCAGCTAAAAGATATTGTAAACCACATCTCCACTTCCCAAGATGCTATAATCTTATCATGTATGGATACGTGCGTCAGTAGAATGCTGATTCAAATAATTTCAAAAGCAGCTGGAGCTTGAATTTTTGATTTTTTTTTGAGATAGGTCTTGATAGGTTGTTTTTGCCTTTGATTTTCATGAAAGCAGTAATGTATTTCTTTACTGTTTCCTCTTACTCCTAAGTGAATTTCCTCTCAGAATATCTAACCTTTTTGGTGCAACAAATTCTAATTTGTTGCACTACTACATTATTTTTTGTTTCTACTAAGATCATGAGAGGCTATTGTTAGAGGAATATTTGCAGATTTCTTTGTGTGGTACTTGATTAGTTATCAACCTGCAGGGGGTCAATTGGACACTATGTTCCCAAACAATCCAGTAGGCTTGCTTGTAAATTCACCAGGAGTTCTATGAAAAACGTGGAAACTGGGTTGGTACAGGGTTCACTGAGGCCCTGCTTCACTGTAAATCCCTACATCAGAGATTGTATGGCCAGGTGAAAGGAACTCACAAGTAAGGTGTTTTCTTGACATAAGGCTAGGTAGTTGGCTCTCCATGAAGAAGCAGGCATATTGGCCAACTGGTTGGCAATATAAAATTTGCCTGAGGGTCCAGAATTCATCCTGGACAAAATGAGGCAGCCAGCACTGTGAATGAATTAGCCCCCAATGTAATGTGTTCATTCAAATGTCTTCATAGCTGTGCTATTGGCAAACAAAGAGCACTGGCCAGGGCTATTTCTTTTGACCTTCTCCCCAACCTGGTAAAGACAAGAAATGTGCCCATTGCATCTGCAGGCTGTTTTCAATTCCATTTGAATGAAGAAGTTGTTAATTAATTCCACATTCTTCATTTGCATTTATTGTTTGCAAGTATTCATACTTTTCATTCTTTCTCAGGATGTGGGTGATGCTGGTCAGATAATATTTATTGCACAACCATTAAAAGCCAGACAATATTGTGTGGGACTGGAGTAACCTGTTGGCCCACACTGGGTAAGACTTGCAAGCTTTCTTCTCTAAAGGATATGGACACACAAACACAAGAAATAGAAGTAGGCGTAGGCCACCAGGCCCTTCAAGTCTGCCTTCCCATTTAATATGATCATGGCAGACCTATGCCAGCCTCAACTCCTTTGCTGTGCTGTTTTCCCTTAGCTCTCTATTCCTTGATCTCTCAAATATTTATCTACCTCCACTTTATATATTTCTAATGATCTAGCCTCCACCACCATTTAGGGCAGAGAATTCCTGAGATTCTCTGTGAGAAGAAATTTCTACACACCTCTGTTTTAAATGACCAGCCCTTTAGTCTGTAACTGTGTTCCCTTGTTCAAGACTCTCCCACTGGTGAAAACATTTCACCATTTACCATCAGGATTGTATATGTTTGATCAGATCACCCATCACACTCTAAACTCCAAGGGATACAGACCCAGACCATTTAGTCTCTCTTGATAGGACAACACTCTCATCCCAGGGATTAGCTAGGTGAATCTCCTTTGAATTGCCTCCAATGTTACTATAGGGGGTGCAATTTGCCCATCGAGGACATTTCGGCGGTCTGCGCTGGGCTAGACTTTTGGTGTCATCAGCTTCGTGCTGGAAGTAGGCACGGAGCTGTATTAGGTATGCAGGGGGAGATTTTAATGTAATTTGAATGCGATTAACAGGTCTGGGACTGAAGTCTCTGGGCCCATAAGCGTCCCTCCCCTCCCTGCCAACCAACATGTTTCATTCCAGAGGAGTTTAGAGTGGCTCCTCACTTTTGGGGAGCTCGTAGCCCAATTCCGCTGAAGTGAAGGGGAGGGGGTGCAATTGAGGCCCCCAGGAGGGTCAGATAGGGAAGTGCAGGGTGCACCTGGACATTGGCACCCTGACAGTGCCAGCCTTGGCCCTGGCACTGCCAAGGAGCAAGGTACCAATGCCCAGGGGTACCTTGGTACTGTCCATAAGCATGGGGCAGTGCCAAGGGGATGGGACAAATAGGAGCAGGGCCTAGAAACAAGGCCTGATGAGGGCTGGACCTATAGGGTGCTTGGTGGGAGTGGAGGGGTCCTGCTGCTATTCTACATAGGGATCAGTGGGAGAAGAAGGGAGATCAGCAATCAGGGCAGGCTGGGGGGGGATGTGTCAGCTGAGGGTGTGGGGTCCAGGCTTAAGCATGGGAGCGAGGGGAGGGGGAAATCAGGACCGATGGAGGGATTGGCCGTGCAGGGGGGTCAGGAGTGTGGGGGTGGGGTAACTGTCAGTTGGGTGGATGGAGATCAGAACAGGCTAGGAGGGGTGCGTCGGGGGCTGGGTCCAGGAATGGTCAGGGGGGCCTGCGAGCGGGCTGTGGTGCAGTGGAGGGCCAGCAACGTGGGGGGTCATGGGGCTGGCCAGTGACCGAGCGGGCCAAGAATCAGGAGGCCATCAGTGCAGGGCCACTGCACATGTGCCGATAGGGAGCATATGCGCAGTGGCCCACTCAGAGTGCAGATTTCAATCTCTCCAGTGGGAATAAGCCCCGCCCCTCTAACGTTAAATGATATCCACTGGTGGCCTCTGCAGTGCAGAGTATGGGAGATTCTTATCTGAACTCTCACTGAAAAAAATCAACGTGAATTACTTCAGTTTTCATGCGAATTTGAAATTTAGAAATTCTTTGCGAGCATTCTGACCTATACCTTTTTTAAGGTAAGGGATACAACTGCACGCAGTATTTTAAGTAAGGCTTCACCAACACCCTGTCCAACTGCAACAAAGCCTCCCTATTTTTAAACTCCAACCTCTTTGCAATAAAGGTCAAAATCCTGTTTGCCTTCATTACTACTCATTGGATCTGCTTGTGAACATTTTGTGATTCATGCACTAGAACACTTAGACCCATTTGCACTTCACTCACAGGCAGTCTCTATTCATTTAGATAAATTGCCTTTTGATCTTCTTACCAAAGTACATGACCTCGCACTTCCCCACACTAAACTCCATATGCCAGGTTTTCATCTATATCCCATTGCAGGATCACAATATCCTCGTCACAACCTGCCCTTCCACCAATCCTTGTATCATCAGCAAATTTGGAAACTTTACATTCTGTTCCTTCCTCCAGGTCATTAAATAGTGAACAGTTGCAGGCTACTATTCTGTGCCACCACTCCCTCATATACTGCTGACTTTTTTAAACTTTCCATTCTTGGAACCCTCCTGCTTAGGGCTCTTGTATGAGTTCTTGCTCACCTGATTGACTACCTGATGAAGGAGCAATGCTCTGAAAGCTCGTGATACCAAATAATCCTGTTGACTTTAACCTGGTATTGTGAGACTTCTTACTGAATTTATTAATGGTTGAAACATTAACCATTTCAAGAAGTCAGATAAAGGAATACACATTGTTTGGCCAAACCAAGGTGGAGAAGGGGGTGTCTTGTCACATGACAGGACATTGTCATCCTCCGCCACCCCAAGCTGCTCAAACCAGTAATACTGCTTTGTGGAGTTGGAAAGCTCAGTCTGTGAGACAGAATTAGTCAATACTAGCACATAGCTAAGAACCCAAGAACTAGGAGCAGGGGTAGGCAATTCACCCCTTGAGCCTGCTCCATCATTCAATACAATCATGGCTGATCTTGAATCAGCCTCAACTCTATTTCCTGCCCATTCACCATAAGCCTTAAAAGCAGTATTAATTAAAAATCTATCCATCTTCTCAAATTTGCTAAATGTCCCAGCATCCACCGTACCTTGGGGTAGTGAATTTTATAGATTTATGACCTTTTGAAAGAAGTAATTTCCCCTTGTCTCTCTTTTAAATCTGTTATTCCTTATCCTAAAACTATGACCTCTTGTTCTAGATTATCCACAAGAGGAGACATCCTCTACTTTGTCAATCCCCTTATCATCATAGATATGTCAATTAGATCTCCTCTCATTCTTCTAAACTCTAGAAAATGCAGCTTAAACTGTTCAATCTCTCTTTATAAAACAAGACCCTCATTTCTGGAATCAATCTAGTGAGCTTACTCTAAACTGTCTCCAATGCAACTATGCGCTTCCTCAAGTTAGGGGACCAAAACTGAACACAACACTTCCCTAAGGAAGACAACCGTATTAGTTTGAGGGCACAAGTATGGGCATAGTGTTTTAATCCTAAACAAAGATAATTGTAAGGGTCTGAAGGCAGAGCTGACTAAAATGAATTAGGAACTTAGGTTAAAAGGGAAGGCAGTATAGATTCAATGGCAAACTTTTATGGAGTTATTTAATAACTGTCAGCGAAGATTTATCCCAGCGAGAAAGAAAAATTCTAAGATGGATTCATCATCAATGACCAAATAAGTACATTAAGGATAATATCGAATTGAAAGAAATATTGAACAAATCATGACAATTAGTGGTAGGTCAGAAGATTGGACAGATGTTAAAGAACCAGCAAAGAATGATTAAAAAAAGGAGAAAGTAGAGTATGAGAAAAAGTTAGCTAGAAATATGAAAATAGATCATAAGAGTTTCTATAATATTTAAATAGTGTTGTGACCAGGCAAAAAGGAGCGAACTGGCACCCTTCTATTCAACCTCCACAGGTGTCACAACAAAGGTTTCTTTTTTATGAAGATATGCTTTTTCTGAATCTAAATGTATTTAACTATAAATGCAAGGTGATGCATTTTGGTAAATCATAGCAGGGCAGGACTTAATCAGTTAATGGTAGGGCATTGGGGAGAGTTACAGAACAGAGATCGAGGGGTACAGGTTCATAGCTCCTTGAAAATGGAGTCACAGGTGGACAGAGTAGTGAAAAAAGCATTTGGCATGTTTGGTTTCATTGGTGAGAACATTGAATACTGGAGTTGGGATGTCTTGTTGAAGTTCTACAAGACATTGGTAAGGTCACACTTGGAATACTGTGTGCAATTCTGGTCACCCTATTATAGGAAGGATATTATTAAATTAGAAATAGTGCAGAAAAGATTTATTAGGATGCTACTGGGATTTGATGGTTTGAGTTATAAGGAGAGGCTGGATAGACATTTTTCTCTGGAGCGTAGGAGGTTTAGGGGTGATCTTATAGAGGTCTATAAAATAATGAAGGGCACAAATCAGCTGGATAGTCAATATCTTTTCCCAAAGGTAGGGGAGTCTAAAGCTAGACGGCATAGGTTTAAGGTGAGAGGGGAGAGATACAGAATTGTCCAGAGGGGCATTTTTTTCATACAGAGGGTGGCAAGTATCTGCAATAAGCTGCCAGACATAGTAGTAGAGACAGGTACAATTTTGTCTTTTAAAAAGCATTTAGACAGTTACATAGGTAAGATGGGTATAGAGGGATATGGGCCAAACATGGGCAATTGGGACTAGCTTAGCAGTAAAAAAAAAAGGCAGCATGGACAAGGTGGGTTGAAGAGCTTGTTTCCGTGCTGTAAACCTCTATGACTCTATGCAGTGAGCAAGGAGGAGCCAAAAAAACAATGTTTTCCTCAGTCCAAGGAGAAAATATATTAATCACTAAACCTGAGAGAAAAAAATAATAAAGCTGTGTTGTCACACTAAGTAGCTGAAATAATAAAAAAAAGTCTTTAAAATATTTTAATTGTCCCTGAGGCATATATTTTAAATGTTATAGCCAATTTAGCTAGTTTCTTGGATACATTCAGATCAGATGTTGAAATTATTACAAGCTCTCAATTCACTGGCAGATTTATAATAAAGTTAACTTCCGAGACTGTTAATACACTTGTTCCAAACGGGAGAGAGGGAAAAATCACAACTTTTTGGACTGTTTCCACTGCAGAAAGCTTCCTTGACACTAACTGTGTCACTTGTAATCTCTCTGCAATAGTTGCAGGCTGGCTTGTTATACTTCACCCATTGTATATATTTCCAAGAAGTTTAGGATGGGTCTGTTTGTGACAGCCATTGTTGCAGATTCAGCACTTTGTATTTTTAATGCATCTTTCTCAGTCAGTGATGAGTTTCAACTTTAAAAACTTACCAAGAATACTTAAAAATCAAGAGGTGTAAAAAGGGGGAGGAAGCTAAAAAATTACCATCACCAGGGAAAAGGCACTGGGGCCTATTATTAGATCGAAAAGCTGACATGTTCCTAGCATCTGATGGCCTGAATTCAAGGGTCATGAAAGAAGAGGGTGAAGAGACAGTAGAGGTATTGATTATAATTTTGCAAAACTCTTAGGATTATAGCAAATTGGAATATGGCAAATGTAGCAGCTTTACTCAAGAAATGATGGGAGACAGAAAGCAGGAAACTGTAAGTCAGTTAGCCTAACATTTGTCACAGGGTAATTTCTAGAATCCATTATTAAGGAGATTACAGCAGGATACTTCGAAATCATAATGAGATCAAGCAGAGTCCACACGGTTTTGTGAAAGGGAAATTGTGTTTAAATCATTAGAGTTCTTTTGGGAAGTAACTAGCAAGGTGATGAAGGAGACATATAAATGTGGCATACTTGAATTGCTAGAAGACATTGCTGAAGTTTATTTATTTATTTATTAGTCATAAGTAAGGCTTACATTAACACTGCAATGAAGTTACTATGAAAATCCCCTAGTTGCCGCACTCCAGCACCTGTTCGGGTCAATGCATCTAACCAGCACGTCTTTTGGACCGTGGGAGGAAACTGTAGTACCCGGAGGAAACCCACACAAACATGCAAGAATGTGCAAACTACACACAGTGACCCAAGCCGAGAATTGAACCCTGATCCCTAGCCACTGTGCCGTCCACAAGGTGCCATATCAAAGGATGCAACACAAAATAAGAGTTCATGGTATAGCAGGTAATATCAGCATGGATAAGGAATTGGTCAGTTAACAGGAAGCAAGGAGTTGGGATAAATGGGTCTTTTTAGGTTGGCAAGCTATAACTGGTGGAGTGCCATTGGGATCAGTGCAGAGGCCTCAACTATTTACAATCTATATTAATGACTTTGATGAAGGGAGCAAATGTATGGTAGCTAAATTTGTTGATGACACCAAGATAGGTTGGAAGGTAAATTAGCAAGAGGTAAAGAGTCTTCAGAGATTATGGGCAAAAATTTGGGAGATCTAGCATGATGTGGGAAAATAGGAACTTGAATAGAAAAGCAGTATGCTACTTTAAAGGAGAGATTGCAAAATTCAAATGGTATAGAGAAACCTGGGGGTCCTGAATCACAATAAATTATTGTGCAGGTACAGCAAGACATTAGAAAAGCAAATGGAACATTGCCATTTATTGAAAGGGGAATGGAATACAACAGTATGGAAGTGTTACTGCAGCTGTACAGGGTTTGGGGGAGATCACATTTGGCTTAGTATAATGTTTTGAATTTATTTGAAAGAGGATATAACTATTACTGTCTCGACCCATTCCTGGAACAAAGGGCTTTTCTTGTTAAGAAAGGTGAAGCAAGTTGGGCCTATACCCAGTGGAGTTTAGGACAATGAGAGGTGATCTTACTAAAACACGCACATATCTGTGGGAACTTGATAGAGTTATTACCAGGATGTTGTTTTCTCTTGTGGGCAAAATTAGAACAAGGGACAGAGTTTAAAAATAAGGGGCCTCCCTTTTAAGACAGATGAGGAGCAATATTTTCTCTTGAGACTTGTTAGTCTGTGGAATTCTCTTCCCCACAAAGTAGTGTAGTCTGGGTCACTGAATTTATTCAAGACTGAGTTAGATTTTTGATAGACGGGGGGGGCGGGGGGGGAAGGATCATAGTAGGGTAGACAGGAAAGTGGAGTTGAGACAACATTCAGACCAGCTATGATCTTATCCAACGATGCAGCTGGTTCAAAGGGCTGAATGGACTACTCTTTGCTCTTAAATCCCAGGTTCCAACAAACAATGCTGGAATGGGGAATCGTGAAGTCATGTACAAAAGACAATTTCCATGGCAATCCTTCACACATTACCTCTGTTACAGTCTTATGCCCATATCACAGGCTACAGGTGTTATCTGGGTTTGTCCTTTGGACAAATTACATCACTGCACCATTTTCTGGTCTTGCAAGATAACATAATAATTGTAACCCTGTTGCATTTTTCATTTGAATAACCAACTAATATAAACTGCTGCTCACGAAAGAGGCATGTTGCACCATCATTGCACCAGGCACTGCTCATGAACTGATATGTTATCAGGGTAGCATGATTCTATAGCCTCCGCCTATAATATAAAGTTATTGCTCTCTATCTTCACAATCCCAATATAATGTTTTCAACTGTAATCTAGTTCCAGGAACAGCTTGGGACAAATCTCTCTCAGCCTGATAAACAATTAAGACTTTAATTTGTCATAGTTTACAAAGTTGGATTCCATTTAATGAAAAAGATAGACAATAAAGAGTTTGGCTAGCTTTCTTTGCCTCAGCAAAGGTGTCTCTTTCAAAGTAAAGTTGCAAGGTATTAAGCTTGTTTTGGGGTGATTGGCAACATTGGAAAGATTGAATTTATTTCCCATTTTGAATTACGTCTCAAAGGGAAGAAAAGAGTACATAGGAACATAGGAATTAGTAGGCAATTCAGCTCTTCGAGCTGTGATACAAAGCTAGATGGGATTACAAGCTGCAAAAAGATAGAGGCAACAAGGTGGCAAATGGGAGTATAATGCGGGCAAGTGTGAGGTTATTCTTAGTAAGAATGAAAAGCAGCTTATAAACGTAAATGTTCAGAGGGTCTCGGGTATATACATACAAGGAACACAAAGTTAGTATGCAGAAGGAAGGCAAAAAGATATGATGGCTTTGATTATATTCTAATCGCTGGACAATAAAGAAGTCTTATTACAGACGTAGAGGCTTTGGTGAGACCATGTCTAGAATAGTGTGCGCCGCTTTGGCCTTAAAGAAGGATATACCTAACTTGGAGAAAGTAAAAGGTTCACTAGATTAGTCTTTAGTATGAGTACAATCCTATTACGAGTACAGAATAAATTGGGTCAATACTCTGGAGTTTAGAAAGATGAGAGGTAGACGCATTGAAATATCCTGAAGGGGCTCAACATGGTGAACTCATGTTTGCAAGGTCTTCACAACTAAGCTTTTGGCCCAATAAATTCTCAAGCATGTGTCTTTTACCTTTTGCAAGTTATCACGATAACTGCTTCCACTCAATTAAGTCTATGATCCCTCATTACTGACTTACTGGCCAGAGAAAAGTTTCTCCCTATGTGCTCTATTAAAACATGTCAATATTTTGAGAACCTCAATTAGGCCTCCCCTTTGATTTTTCTTCCAATGCAGAAAATCTGAGTTTCTCTAATCTCTCTTCACTTAACTGTAATCCCTTATGCCAGTATCACAATAAACCTCCTCTCCATTCGCTCCAGGGCCTTGAAAGTGAGATGCTGAGGATTGTACACAATAATCCAGATGAGACCTTTTCTTTCATTTATAGATTTAAATATGACTTATTTGTTTTTATATTCAACACCTGTATTTACAAAAGTGCCCAAGTATTCCATGAGCTCTTTTATCACCTTACCTTGTGCTGGAACCTTCAAAAATCTTTAGACATTTCCAATTCCTTCGGCTATTGCAGCCACACTCAAAATAGTACTATTTAGATTATACTACCACTCCATGCTGCGCCTCCGGAAGTGCATGACTTTACACTTACCGACATTAAATTGTATTTGTCATTTGTCTTTCCATTTCACCAGTCTGTATATCCTCCTGAAGTTTGATATTATCCTCCACGTCACTTAGTATCTTGCTAAGTTTTGCATTATCAGCACACACTGAAATTGTGCTCTTAGACCCAAATCCATAATACTAAATCCTGGCAGCCTCCACAGCATATTTCTGTAAGAAAAACATCAAACATCTCTCCTCTCTGCCTCTCATCCTCTCATCCCATAGCCGATTACATAACAAGTTACAGCCAAGTCATTGATACATACCTACCATATTACCTTCAGTGACCCACTTATTTCAAAGAATTCAGTATGCCCTTCACAAACCATGCTGGCTACCCCTTTTAATGCTTCTTCAGGTGAGAATTAATTTAGTCCTTGACAATATTCTCTAGTATTTCTGCCACCATTATTGTTAGACTGAGTGGCTTGGAAGTACCAGGTTAATTCCTTTCCGTTTTTTATGAACAGACGTGTCCAGCGATCCTCCAAGTCCTGTGACCCTCCCTCCCATATCCAAAGATTGAACAACTATCATCGGAGCTTCAGGCATGTTTATTAGGGCTTCCCTCTACAACTCAAGATGCACCTTATTTGGACTGAATGATTTACTAACTTAGACAAATATCACCCTTCCTTTTTTTGTTCTACTCCCTCCTCCTCGTCTGCAACACAGATCAGGGAATTAATTTATAACGGGAGCTCAGCTGTATATTCTAGAATTTGTTGGGAGGAGAGAGGAAAAAGAGAACAGCTTGGATAATAAAGTTCAATAATTACCACATATATTAATATTGGTAGCTACTAAATCAAACTGATGCCACAAAACCAGACAAAAAAATTATATTTTTTTATTAGATGAATTAAATGTTACATCAAGTAAAAATCCAATTATGCACCCTCAGCCAATATATAATCTAGAGACATTCGAAGTAAAGCAGTGGAAAATAAAATAAACAAGGCCTCTTTTTATTTGAAAATGAAATATTATTGACTATAAAACACCCTCACATCAAGCAAAAAAAAAACTGATCCAAATAAGGCAGAGCAAACTCTTGAGAATTCTTATCCAAGCTAAGCAGCAAGTGTTGTGTAAGTAATACAAGAAAACCAAGTATAGTAAAATTGCATTTTTAGAAGATTTCTTATTTTGGTAATTTAGGTACTTCATTTCCAGACCGGATGTGTCCATGTGCATGTGTATTTTTTTCAGGTAGCTTCTGTTTGACAAAAAAAAAATTAGAATCCCAAAGAATTCCAATCATTCAGACGCAATCGTGGAAACAGCATGCCAACATTGCAACACACCAAAAGTCTAGATTTGAAATAGTAAAATTCTAATCCTTCTCAGGTAATTCACAGGGGACAAAGGTGCCATTTTTCTATGCATGAGTGAAACTTGAGCAGATGTGAACATTTTTATCCATCTTTTAAGATATCTCTGAATAACTCATTTCAAATGAATTATATCCAACAGTAGTTGATATATGAATCCAAGTGTTAAATGTAATGTATCTGCTCTTGCAAAACCTGACAACTTTTCTCCCTGTAGGGCTAGATTTAAAAACTACATTCCAAGTTTGATACTTCCACCAGCACTTATTCTAGCTGCATGGCAGGATAATGTACTGGTGTTTTTTTTAAGGTGGAATGGAATGGAAGGAAACAAAGGTCAAGCAATATTAAATGTTAGAATTATCAAGAAAAATTTCTCTTAAAAACCACTATAACCTCTCATTTTAGTTTTATGAACTTGATACCTTTAAATGGTGGGAATTGGATATGAATATCTCAAAGTTGAGTACTTCATATTGTCAAAGCTAAGACTTCAGTTATTTACTATACTGTTTCTCCCCTTTTGCCCATAATGCATCACTTTAGTTAGTATTGCAAGCTTCTTCATACATCAGTCAATATTACTTCATGCTCAAACAGAAACTAAGTTCATCTTTACTCCTCCATGGTACGCACTTCAATCAGCTTGAACAAATCCAAATACCAGAGCAGCTTTTAATAATTTAGGAAGAGGGGGAAGGAAAGAAAGATAAAATTATCCATGGTAATGCAGTGGCAAAGTGAGCACTAATTAATACTGAGTAACTTGACTGTTGTTTGTCAGTGTAAAAAATTTCACCGCCATTTCCACTGAAAATGTCTAATCATAAAAAGTAACTCATCATTACAGCTGTGTAGATAATGGGAGCTGTCGCATCTGAATGTGATTGGAGTGTAGTGATGAGTTAAATGAAATAAATTGGGTAGATTTATTTGTTCAAAACATGTAAGTCAAATGGAAACCTTGGTGTTTAGATTCCTCACTATTGCTCTGGTCAGAAAAAGGAGCAATTTTACACCATAGTCCTCTAATAATAAAGGAAACCATAAAAATACCTGCCCATTTCTGTAATTTAGATTTGCTGGAATATCCACAAAATAAACTGAAAATATGCTTTAAAACTGATGATTTCCAATTCTAACTGAACCTGAAAACAAACTGCATCAGTCCAGTTACATCACTTTACACCAACCATTTACAAAGTAACCAACAAATGTAGTGACAAGTCCTACTACCCCCAACCCATGCACAGAACATCACAACAATAAAAATAAAATTGCTCATATATGCATGAATATGTCAATAGAACATATGTATACATATACAGGCACATAATTCCTTACAGATTGAACTGGGTGCACAATCAGTAGAAATTTGCACACGCCTGCTTCAAGTTGATTTCACCGGTCACTGCTATCTATTAGCATAGCATACGGCAGAATAGAAAATAAAATTACCAGGCCTCAGAGCACACTTAGTGGGCAAGCCATCACATGGAAGGCTTTTTTGCATTGCTTCTTATACTAGCATCTTTCTACTACCTGAAGTGATGTCTACCAATTTGTGCAATGTAAGTTAACAGTGTGTGGTACTCTTGCGAATGCTTTCTGTACAAAAGTCTTTTATAATATAAATTTTCTAATTAACTGAAAGTTAGAAATCTTATTTACAAGGACCTTTTTGTTACAAGCAGCAGATCCTGCTCAGAAATATTAATTCCTTCAAATTCTTTTTCCACGTTATATCTTTTCATAGAAATAAATACGGTATTCAGTAAAAGTAGAACTTTGCTTCAGATTCAGCAATTATGTAAATTACATACTAGCTTATAATTTATAATTTACATATTTTAATTGGGATTTTACAACTAGTTGGACGATTGCATGGGTAACCCTTCATGTGCTGACTTAAAGCACAGTGGCTTTGTCCTTTACTATCAGTGTTACTTCCTTTGACCACCCATGATCACCGTGGAAAAACATCATTCTGATGCAGCTGTAGTCCTGTATTCCCGATGAAGCTCAATCTAGTTATTCATCCTTCCAGTTGGTTCCTGTTCATCTGATTACCATTAGTTTTTAGGCATAGTTGGACATTACAGCATCATCCAAAACAAGTGAGAAAATCGATCACTAGTAGCGAAACACACAATTTTGGATTGATTGACCCAAATTACAACTGTGGTATGAATTATCAGAACAGGTCTTTCAATTATTCTATCTCCAATTCCATTGATCAAAGTTTCAATCTAATCTGAGATCAGTTTCATAGCAAATCATTATCTGTGCATCCGCCACCAACACCATGACGAAACTCCTGAAGGTTTGAGACTCCATGAAAGTGGACAAATGCACCAGCCACAACTAGAACATGGAATAACTGATGAGAATGGAACTGTGGAAACAAAAGCAGAATCAAAAGTTAAGATCCAACAACATAAACAAAGTATCAATGTTCGACTAACCTGCACACCAATTTTAAATTGGTAGCTTTTCTACTAAAAGTTAGTTTCTGAGCATCTTAATAGGTAGAGTATCAGAATTTTTATGTAAACCTCACGTTATACAAATTAAGATATCTGTGGTTACTGCTATATTTATCAAAATTGAATCAAGGTGAAAAACACCTATTTTGCCTCTTTAGTGAGATCATAAATTGCGATTAATACAGAATGACCTGGAGCTCTGTGTAAGGAAGAGATGTTATTTAAAAATGTCAGAAACAAGAAGATGGTGTGGGACTCAAGATTTTATTGTTGAAAAGTTTTAAAATGTTTTCTATAATTTTACAGTTTTCTTGCTCTACATGCCTGCCCACTATATTTTAGCAGCAAGTTCTCCAGTATTACAAGAATTTATAAAATCAGAAATTGAGCATGAGGCAAAGTGCAATCACAAATTACTCACCCAAATATCACACTTTCCAGGAAAGAAACGTTCAGGAATACGGGCAGCATATAAGGCAGCTCCTGTGATATACAATGCTGCCATCAGGAATAACCAGCCAATCTGACCAATTGTAGCAGCCCTGAAAAATCCTTCAGATATCATAAAGTGCAGGGTAGGCACAACTCCACTCAACCCCAATCCTACAAATACTCCTAGAGGTAAACAGAAGACAGACAAGGAGTCAGTGTTTAAATATAAAAATATCAAATTAGAACAGCTTAACTGCAAGCCGCTCACTTCCTATTACTTAATCAAGTACTATCAATATCACGTGCCGGTAAACTAGTCCAGTAGGTAACTTGAATCAAGTATTTTATTTGTCAACATGAAAACATAGAATGTATTCTGGGGATACAACAGTGATAATTTTGAAGTAAGAAACCAGAGATCAATCCCAGTTTTGGATGAATAGTTGTGTTTCCCAGAGGGCAAGTTCCAATATGTTATTACAGCCACCATTCCACATTTATAACTTGTTTGTTCCTACTGGCCTATCCAGCTGTCTCACCCATAAAGTGCATTAAATAATTTATCTTCAAAAGAATCTCTTCTTCTCAAACCAGAGTACTAACCAGCTGCCTCAACCACAAAGTGTTCTAAATACATGATCTTCAAACGAATCTCTTCCCTTCCAAACAAGAGCACTTTTCAAAAAAAAATTACATTAATCACATTGAAGCAAATGAGAGTTATAGCCTTAGAAATATGTCATGATGGCGCACAATATAGGCGTGCAACAATAGAAACAAGAACTAAAATATGTTGATTTCATTTTGATTTGAGAAATCATTTTGAAAATGAAGCAGTGAAATCGATTTGAACTCAACCCTAAGATAAAGGCAAATTACTGCAGGTGCTGGAACCTGAAACAAAAAAAAAAGAAAATCTCAGCAAGTTTGACAACTCTGACAGAGTGTAATTCAGACTTGAAACATTAGCTTTCTTCTCCCCAGAGTCGGGCCTGCTGAGATTTTCCAGCATATTCTGTGTTTGTGTTGAACTCAACCCTATTGCTTTGACAATATCCCCAGTAATAGTTTTTTATTGATCTATTTCGATGTTTGGTGGTAGAATAGAAAAATGAGGGATGATAGGTATGTGCTTGAGTTGGAAGGAAGTGTTTATTAATGTCCAACATGGGGCTACAACTAATCACTTCATTTAATTAATGATTTAAAGCGTAATAGACAGCCAAATATCTAAGTTTGCCAATAACTGAAAAAGATTAGTAATGTATTAAGTAGTTTAGGCAGGATAGATTGAGTGGGCGAAATTGTGGCAGATGAATTTCATTCCTAGTAAATGAGGTCATCCATTTTGGATCAAAACGTGTATGTGTGTGTGAGAGAGAGTGAGAGAAATATATTATTTAAACAGAGTAAAGCTCAGAACATTGAAGATCCAGGATCCTGTATACAGATCTCCAAAATGTAGTAATCAGCCATAAAAAGTTAAAATAGCTAATGAATAGCCTTAATAAGTAGAGGAGTAAAATATAGATGGGAAGGTGTTTTGCTATAGCTATGCAAAGTTTTGGTTAGAAACACCGAAAATACACTACATAGTTCTGGGAACCACACCTTAGAAAGAAAATAGCCTTGAAAGAAAGGCAACAAAGATTCACCAAAATGCTACCAGGGCTTCAAGAGTTAAATGAGGACAGATTACATCAATTGGCTTGTATTCCCTGGATTATGGGTGGTTATGTGTTGAGTTGATTGAGGTGCTTCGGATTTTGAAAGGATTTCATAGGGTAAAGAAAGAGTAGGGAGACTAGGAAAAAGATATAACCTTAAAATCAGAGTCAAGCCATTCAAGAGAGATATAAGAACGTAAGAAATAGGAGCAGGAGTAGGCCATCTACCCCTTCGAGCCTGCCCCGCCATTCAACAAGATCATGGCTGATCTGAAGCGGCTCAGTTCCACCTTCCCGCTTTCTCCCCATAACCCTTAAACCCCTTGCCTACCAAAAACCTATCTACCCGCGTCTTAAATATATTTAGCGAGGTAGCCTCCACCACTTCAACAGGCAAAGAATTCCAGAGATTCACCACCCTTTGAGTGAAGAAGTTCCTCCTCAACTCTGACCTAAACTGCCCCCCCCTCCCCCCCACCTTATCTTGAGGCTGTGCCCTCTAGTCCTGCTGTCCTTTCTGAGCGGGAAGAACCTCTCCACCTCTACCCTATCCATCCCTTTCATCATCTTATACGTCTCAATAAGATCCCCCCTCATCCTTCTAAACTCTGACGAGTACAAGCCCAGTCTATTCAGCCTCTCCTCATAGCTCAATCCCCTCAATTCCGGTATCAGCCTAGTGAACCTCCTCCGCACTCCCTCCTTGCGCAAGTGCGGCGACCAAAACTGCACACAGTACTCCAGCTGCGGCCTCACCAGTGCCCTGTACAGTTGCAGCAAGACCTCCCTGCTTTTATATTCAATCCCCCTCGCTATGAAGGCCAGCATCCCATTTGCCTTCCTGACCACCTGCAGACTTCAGGTAGTCAAAACATGGAAAATTCTCCTGCAAGAATTTGTATATCCTAGTTCAACTATATTAAAGAGAGATCAATGGATATGTTTTCCAGCCAAGGGTCCTAAAGGATATGGAGTCAAGTCAATGGAAGGAGTTAAGATACAGATCAGCCACAGTCTCAGTGAATGTTGGAACAGGTTTGAAGTGGTGAATTGGCTGCTCCTGTTCCTATAAATGGAAGTTTGTATTGGGTTACAATTTGAAGTGAATTCTACCACTGGTATCTCTAGATATTAGAGATAATCTGATCAAACTCAACTTTTAAGGTATTTGATTTAATTCCATTATAAAATATATAACTTCATTATCTGGTCTAATAACTAGAATTGGATTATAGCTTATAAGAGGGATGTCTAATTGATCAAATGTTTGTGAATTACAAATGGCCTAGATATGCTAGGAATGGAGATTCCTCAAAGGATTTAGTTTGTCTTCCACAGATAGCGGCATATCTGGTGCCAAATGAAAATAAGCTTCATTGGGTTTGCATCATATTTTATCCTACTCAAAACAGGCTTGCAATGAGGTTTGCACTATGATGGCACAGAATCTTCCACAACTATCAAATGACTATAAAAGTTACAAAATAAATGTTATAAAACATGCAATAGGTCCTGCAGTGAGAATCCATCCTGCAATGTAAGTAGGCTCAGCACCACAATATTAGTAGTCTCAACATATTAAAAACCACCTTCTGTCTATCGTGACTCTGTAAGATAAAGGGAATCTTCACTGGGCAGTGTCCAAGTTAACTCATTTGAAAACTGACACTTTGTTAAGAGTCAGGTTAGGGTATGAAAAGAATTTCTCTTCTACTACAAATGTTAAGAACTCAATATAGGATGAGGATAGTATCCAAACATCATGATAGGGAGGTTTAGCTTCACGCCCCAACATAATAATATATCAGGTTCATGGCAATGTCACTGTGGCGACTACCAAATTGATACTTAACACCCTAGTTACAAAAGCTAGATGCCACAAATCTGAAATAAAAACAGAAAATGCCAGAAATATTCAGCCGTTCTGGCAGCATTCACGTAGAGGCAAACAGCAATAATATTTCAAATCAATGAACTTTTAATAACAAGTTAAAAATGTGACAGATGTTATGCAAGTACACAAAAAGTGGTGAAGGGCAGATGGAGAATAACAGGGACTGTCTCTGATAGAGGGAGGCAGGTGAGATTCAATGACAAAAAGGATGATGGCGCAATGGTAAATAAAAAATATAAAGATGATTAATGGGAATAGCAGAATCATCATGAACATAAGCTTTTCAGATAGGTACTTTAAGCCTTGTGGACTCAATGTTCAACAATTATAATTTATAACCTTTGCTCCCAATCTTGTGGAAGGCAGCTGTTGATGATTCTACTTCCTAATCGTCACCAACAGGTATCACCCAAAAGATTGGGGACAGAAGTTATGATCTGAAATTGTTGAACTCCATCGATTCTGGAAGGCTTAAAATGCCTAACTTAAAAAGTAGAGATGTTGTGCCATGAGCATATGCAGAATATCACTGGAATAGTATAGGAGACCAAGTACAAAGAGATTGACAAAGAGAATAACAACTAACTGGAGGCTGAGACCAATGCTTGCAGGCAGATCCATGCATTCTGGAAAGCGGTCATTTAATGTGTTTGGTCTCCCCAGTGCGGAGGGCACAGTGTACAGTAAACACTGTTTAAGTAGGAAGATATACAACCAACTTACTTTGCCTAAGAGGAGTGTTTGGGGCTCTTACCAGAAGGAAACATGGCAGCTTTTTTCATTGCCAGTGCATAGAAAACTGCAGCAGGATGTCACAGAGGGTACAGATCGTTTGGAATGCTGGAGTATGGGTGCAAATATTTTGTATTACTCTGAAAAGCACAACTGAAATCAGGATCAACTCTATTTCACCAGAAAGGATTACTTTCTGTGAATAGTCATTTGTCTTCTTCAGAGCAGTCCATTTTCACAAGGGAAGACATGATGGGACATGGTACTTCATTGGGAATCCAAAAATCATTGTTACATTGCAATGAGAAACGATAAAGCATAGTATGGAACAAGGTTGACAGAAACCATCAAGATTCTTTTTTATTCTATGTGCAAGTATACAACTTTTTTCCCCCCCAAATGCTTCATTTCTAGTTTCTAAATCTTTCCAGATGGATGGGGAAAGTGTAAATCTGAAATGTGAGAATTTTACTCCTTCCCTGTGGGGTGGTCTAAGCAGCCAGAGAGGAAAACGAAGTGCCAGTGACAGCTGGTCATGCTTACTAAGAGAAGCACTGCTATCTCAAGGCAACCAGCTAAACAGCATTTATTGAAGTAATATTGTGAAGCTGGCAGCAAAGTAGTTTAGTTTACACTACAGCTATTTACTGTGAGTGAGGCAGTTGTTTGTGATAGTGACACGTATTAACATTTGTAAAACTTGAGCATAACTGCATGTTGCACAGTGAAATGTGTCACAGAAGTTCAAGGTTCAGCCGAGTGCTTACATGATCTCCATCCTCTATTTCAGTATAAAATATGCAAAAACACAGATTACTGTACAAGATGAGATGTTAATGTCACAAACATTAATTGTCCTAGAGAAGATGGTTGTTAACCACCTTCTTGAATACCACTTAGTAGCATGCTAGGCCAGTTCAGAAGGCAGTTAAGAATCACCCACAATGCTATGGGTTTGGAGTCACCTATAGGCCAGGCAAGGGTAGCAGAATTCCTTTACTGAAAGACATTAGTGAACCAGATAAAGTTCCACTGTCACCATTACACACTAAAGTTCTATTCTCGATTTTATTTAATTAATTTAAATTCTTCAGCCATGGTGGGATTTAAACTTATACCTCTGGATCATTAGTCCAGGCACATAATCAACAAGTTACCATACCCTCAGAATGACCTAACTGTGGTGGTTTAAAAATTAAGGGTCTTTGATATTTAAACTTGTTTATGTATTTCAAGATTACAACATGCATTAACGAGCATGTTTGATCAATCTAAAATACTTGAAGAAACTAGGCAACAAAACTAAACACGTGCTTCAAAAGGCCCACCAAAAAAACTTGCATTATCATGAGTTTTCTATTGATAATATTACAAAAGATTCTAGTAATCAGCAAACTATTATAATAAGTTGAAATTCTGATCAACTTACCAGCTCGTACACCTCTGTACTGTGGTGTTGCAAAATAGTCCCACTGGGAAACTATAATTGCTGCGATGCCAAGTACACAGACAACAAGCAAGTAAATGAAACATGGCTGGGGGTTACAGTAGAAGGAGTAATACAACCATGGAACAAAACTGCCCATTATTAGAAGTGCAATACCAGAATAGTCCAATCTGAGGAAACAAGAAATTAGATTAATTGTAGCAATACAAAACTCTCACACATATGATAAACTTACATGTAAATGAAAACCAAACAAAAAAAGTTAACCCAAGAGAAAAAGAAATCCAGATTGAACCATAGCATCTTGCAGCAAATACTTCCAAATCATCTAATTTCTAATATTAATCATTCTATTTGCACAGCAGGAAAGAAAATCAAATTTCTGACTGACATTTTAACTTGCTCATCTAATGTTAGCACATCTGATCAGTACCAGCTATTGAAACATAGGCAAGTAGGAAAAGATGTGTACCATTTTTCACAAAAAGAGCAATGACACCCACATTCTTTCATTCCAAACTCTTTCTTCCCTCCCAGCACAAAATTTTATATTACCAAAAAATGATGATCTTTCCAAATGAAAACAAATGTTGAAAGGCATGGAATATCATTATCAACTTGCAGCAAACAATCTGAAATAAGAAGGGTTGCTGACAAACTTTCCAAGTATCTAATCGTCAGTGAAAAATAATTTAAAAATGTCCAAAGTTAATAATTGCTCACATGGAAAAGGAAATTCACAATGATCCAGTTTTCAATATATTCTTTTGAGGGAACAGGTTATCTCCTTTTACCTTGCCTTACATATGTCCTCAATGTTTACCACACACTTTTGCATCCAAGGTACAGAGTGGCAGACCATTTGTCATCAACCACCAAAGAGGAGACAGTAGCCCAGGGAATATTGCCCATCCAGCTTTCCTCTTCCTGCGTGGAGGTTCTCGGCTACTGCCATGCTTCCCTGTTAGTCTACTTAACAGATAGTTAAACCAGTAATTGTTGCTGGTTGCCAAAATTCTGTAGTTGAGAACAATTGAAAACAAAGACTGCACAAGGTATTTCTAGATTCAGTGAGGTTAAATAGGACCCAAAATGAATTTGTCTAGATTTATTTGTAATAGAAGCCACTGTTTCTAACTGATTTACAATTTGTTCCCTGGTTCTTCACTGAGGTCTGTTATTATATTACATATCCCTCATTCCCATACCGTGCAAGTCATAGAATCCCTACAGTGCAGAAGAGGCTGTTCAGCCCTTCAAGTCTGCATTGACTACAATTCCACCCAGGCCTCATTCCCATATCCCCACATATTTATCCTGCTAATCGCCCCTGACGCTATGGTCAATTTAGCATGGCCAATCAACACAACCTGCACATCTTTGGAGCGTGGGAGGAAACCAGAGTTGCCAGAGGAATCCCATACAGATACATAAGAACATAAGAAATAGGAGCAGGAGTAGGCCATCTAGCCCTTCGAGCCTGCCCCGCCATTCAATAAGATCATGGCTGATCTGAAGTGGCTCAGTTCCACTTTCCCGCCTTCTCCCCATAACCCTTAATCCCCTTGCCTATCAAAAACCTATCTACCCGCGTCTTAAATATATTTAGCGAGGCAGCCTCCACCACTTCAACGGGCAGAGAATTCCAGAGATTCACCACCCTTTGAGTGAAGAAGTTCCTCCTCAACTCCGTTCTAAACTGTCCCCCCCCTTATCTTGAGGCTGTGCCCTCTAGTCCTACTGTCCCTTCTGAGCGGGAAGAGCCTCTCCACCTCTATCCGATCCATCCCATTCATCATCTTATACGTCTCAATGAGATCTGCCCACATCCTTCTAAACTCTAACGAGTACAAGCCTAGTTTATTCAGCCTCTCCTCATAGCTCAACCCCCTCAGCTCCGGTATCAGCCTAGTGAACCTCCTCTGCACTCCCTCCAAGGCCAAAATATCCTTGCGCAAGTGCAGCAACCAAAACTGCACACAGTACTCCAGCTGCAGCCTCACCAGTGCCCTGTACAGTTGCAGCAAGACCTCCCTACTTTTATATTCAATCCCCCTCGCTATGAAGGCCAGCATCCCATTCGCCTTCCTGACCACTTGCTGCACCTGTAGGCTGGGTTTTTGCGTCTCATGCACAAGGACCCCGAGGTCCCTCTGCACCGTAGCATGCTGCAGTTTTTCCCCATGTAAGTAGTAGTCCTTCCTACCAATATTCCTAGCAAAGTGGACAACTGCACACTTGCCAACATTAAATTCCATTTGCCAGTTCCTGGCCCATTCGCCCAGCCTATCTAGATCCCTCTGCAGACTTTCCACGCCCTCCGCACAATTTGCCGTTCCACCAATCTTGGTGTCATCAGCAAATTTCGACACCTTACACTTGGCTCCCTCCTCCAGATCATCTGTATAAATGGTAAATAGCTAAGGCCCCAGCACCGATCCCTGGGGCACTCCACTAGTCACCAACCGCCAATCCGAATAGCACCCATTGACCCCTACTCTCTGCCTCCTATTTGACAGCCAATCCCCTATCCACGCTAACACCCTACCCCCAACTCCATGCCCCCTAATCTTCTGTAACAACCTCTTGTGCGGCACCTTATCAAACGCCTTCTGAAAATCAAGAAGGACCACATCCACTGGTTCTCCTCTATCCACCGCACTAGACACATCCTCATAGAATTCCAATAAATTCGTCAGACACGACTTCCCCTTAACGAAACCGTGCTGCGTCTGCTCTATCAAACAATTCTCCTCAAGATACCTCGCTACTTTCTCCTTGATTACGGATTCAAGCATCTTACCCACAACAGACGTTAAACTAACCGGCCTATAATTCCCTGCCTTTTGCCTGATACCCTTCTTAAACAACGGCGTAACATTAGCCGTTTTCCAATCTTCCGGCACTTCCCCGGAATCCAGCGAGGTTTGGAAAATAATCACCAAGGCGATTATGTGGGGTGGGGTGGGGTGAGAGGGAGGGAGGGAGCTAGAGAGGCATTGAGGTTCACAGAGGGAGCTCCAGGCCAAATGAAGGCATGGCCAATAGTGGGGTCATTCGAATCAGGGATGTGCAAGAAGCCAGGACAAAGATCAGAGAGGTTTGTGGATCTGGAGGTAAATCAGGTTCTTTCATGCACAAAGAATTGTGGTAATCTCTAATTCTTTGCCCCAAAAGGCAGCTGGTACAGGGATACAATTGAAATGTCCTAGATTCTTATTAGATGAGGGTATCAAGGAATGTGGAGCTAAATTGGGTAAATGGGATTACGGCATAGTACAGCCACAATCTAAATGAATTGTGGAGCAGGTTCAAGGGGCTGAATGGCCTAATACCATTCCTATCTTCAAACAGAGAGAATGTAAGAACTCCACACAGACAGTGACCCAAGGCCGGAATTGAACCTGGGTCCCTGGCGCTGGAAGGCAGCAGTACTAAAACCAGGGTGCTGCCCTCAGTCATCTTCACCATCCCAAACTGAGTTGTCCATTAGTTAAAAAGCAAGAATGGAAGTTAGTTTACAATCCTATTCAATTCAATATGTAACAGAAAATTCATTCTCTTGACTGTCCTCCAAAATGAATGAGAAACTAAGAGAGATACTAGACAAAAACTATTTATTTGTGTCATGCATGTATGAAAGATCAAAGCATGTAAACTGGATATATAGAAGACAGAAGTACTTTAAAGTTACCAACAGACTTCACTTAGTTCACTATGCATAAAAATTGCAATGAAACCGTAGGAATTTATAGCAGAGGAGGCAGCAATTTGGCTTGAGATTGTTCCAGCTTTTTGCTCAGTGGTCCAAAACTAATACACTTGTTTTTCTCCCCATAGAGAGCATTAGTTAAACATCTACGTCTAACAAAATACAATCATACCTGCCTCAGCTACTCAATGGACTATGGCGCCAGGATTAAATTGATACAAAAGGAGAAAAATAAAAATCAACAGCATTTAGCTAGCCAAAAATTGAAATTAGAAGGAATCAATTCAGTTTTTTTCCCCAATACGGCTGTCAAAATTTCTATCTACAATTCACCATATTTTTAAGGAGGAGCAATTGCTTATGAAGCTTTCAAACTGCAAGTCAGCACATACCAAAAGCATCAATCACCCCACTGTCAAAATTTGATTAAAAACAGCAAGCTGTTATAGAAGGTGTAGGGACAGTTCAATTGTTTTAATCCTACCATTGCTCAACTACCATTGATGCAGCTATTTTCATCAATATTCTGCAGTTGTTAGATTAAGTCAGTTTTGACTGCTGGTAGCTACAGAAGGAACTGGCTTTAGATTATCATCTAGATGATGCTCATTCTGGGTAAAAGTAGTTACTGTAAAACACTGTCAAAAATAGTAGGCACTAAAGTTAAAACAAATTCTGATGGCTTACTAAATGACCATTCACATTTTATGACAAACGAGTCAAGATAGTCAGCTCGTTTTCCATCAATGAAAACAAAAAATTACACAGGTTGCAGCACTACATATTAACTCCTACCTCACCTAACTTCAACATTAAAAAAAAAGGACAAACTTTAGTGAAGCTTGTCTTACTGATGCATTAATACAGGAAATAATAGTACTTGGCAAGACAATGGTCAAGGTTGCGGCTTCTAGTCAGTAAAGCCAAGTGTTTACAGGTTTCTGCAGAATAGGCCACAGAATAGCAAACACTGACAAAAACCTTTTCTGATATTGAGCATGGTCTACAGGTCAACTCATTATTTTAACACAAATTAAGCAGAGCAGCTGAAGCAGTAGCAAACTTCAGAAAAAGGATTAAGTTCGTAAAAGTTTAGTTACCACTCATTACGCAAGCACACCCAATAAGGGGTGTTTGTGCTGCGTGCAACATTTAAAAGTCAGTACATTAATTGTTCAGAGTTAAGATTGAAGAGCTGGTCTCGAGGGTATTGGCTATGAGAAAAGGTTAACCAAATTATGATTGTTTTTAAGACAGAGGCTGAGGGGAGACCTGATAGAGGTCCACAAAATTATGACCAGCATAGACAGGATGGATAGTAACGAGGTTTTTTCCAAAGGTGTACGTGTCAATTACAAGGGGCAGAGGTTCAAGGCGAGAGGGGGAAAGATTTTTGTGGAGAGTGGTGGGTGCCTGCAAGAAAAGTTTTCCCTCTTTCACCTTGTCAGAGGTGGTGGTGGAAGCAAGCACATTAGCAATATTTAAGCGATATCTGGATGGGTTCATGAATAGGGAGGGAATAGAGGGATAAGGACTGAGTATGGTTTTTTTTAAAGTTTCATTAGGGCATCATGACTGGCATGGTCTTAGGGGGCCAAAGGGTCTATTCCTATGCTGTACATTCTTCTTTGTACATTGAAAGATCCTGTAGTTGATTACCAAGAGTTATAACTCAGAGGGCATTGTTCATGAACATTTAGTTTCTAATGCTAGGTTTGATTAAATGCAAACTGTAAGATGACAAAGTCTTCATTCCCCAAACATTTTTGTTTTGGTGTGGTACAGGGGAAGAAATAAGGGAAAACTACAGCTCAGTGTGCAACTTTTGTTCCATCAATCATAGCCAAACGTGCCACTTTCAATTCAAGATACGTTTACAAAAAAATGATCCTTACCTGTTTAAATTAATCAGAATAAACATCCCTCAATTGTACAGTTTAAAAATGCAACTTCAAATTATGAATCCCAGGTTATTGGTTTATTGGCTTGCAAATGGTTACTTACTTGGAAAATACACGTGAAACATTTTCTGAATGGCAGTAGAATGTATGAAACAACCAAGAAAAACACAGGCAGAGTATAGCTCCCAGGAAGAACGCCCCAAATACTACTTTCTCCTGCACTGGAGCCACAAAGGATATGTTCGGCCTAAACATGTAGAAAATGCCAAGACCCAGGAAGAAAAGACAACCTGAGAAAGAAAAGATCGATTTGTGTAACAAATGAATTGAATCAAAAACACTCAGAAATAAACAGTGAGTGGCATCATGCATCAATGAACACTTCATAACAAAATTTAGTTGATTGGTACAGTTAACACTTGTTTTGGAATCAAATCTAATGTTTTATTGGAGCTAACAACTTGGTTACTGAAAATAAGAGACAAGTGTCATGGATTTTTTATAAGCATACCAGAAAAATAAATGGGGTAACTAGAATATCTCAAATTATAGTCAGAATTTTACAGCACAGAAAGAGGGCCTTCAGCTCATCATGTCTGTTCTGGCCATCAAGCACCAATCCATTCTAACCCTATTTTTCAGCATTTGGTCTGTAGCTTTGTATGCTGTGGTGATTCAAGTGCACATCTAAATGTTATGAGAGCTCCTACCTCTAACACCCTTTCAAGCAGTAAGCTCAAGATTGCCATCACTCTCTTGTGGGGGGGTGGAATCCTAAATATATAGCTTCTGTCCAACTGAAAATTGATCTGTATCAACATCTGGTGAGTGGTGGTAATGGGAGCTGATTTGCTTTGTTACCCCACTTCTCAATTTTCCCCTCCAACTGTGCACAACAGTGAGTTTGACCTCAAGCCTGATGACATACCTAAATTCACTAAGGCAAAAGCACTGGAAAGTGAAATGGTTCATAGAATCAATTACCTCAAAACAGTATCAGGGTATAGTCTTGTGAGCGAAGTCTTTCATTTTTCCTCTCTTGTTCAATCAAGTTTCAGTTAATTGTATTATTAGCTCACAGTTCAATTAATGAATGAGCTTCAAAGGGTTCATCTAGTTCATTGAAAATTAAAAATAACTTGATCTCCTTCTACACCCTGTTCAGATTGGAGGTGATAGTGGGAACAGCAAGAAAGATAAAATAGTTCCCAGGACATTGCTGGTTCTCTCCTAGCAGGCAATTCAGTGATAACATTGGACACACTGACAAATGCTTGTATGGATGTCATGGGAATAACTGGAATGGATAACATTATTTCAATCTGTGTCCTATCATTGATTTGTGTAAATTCATTCACTGCAGAATATATATCTTTGAATTGAATCTTCTCCTCCAGTGCATTGCACAGAACTAAAAATTCCCCCTCAGTTTCCTCTAGAGTGGCTTTCAAGTCTAGAAAGAATATCCATCTCTATAGAGGCACTTCCTCATGTTGTTGCACTCGTACCAGTTGAGTGGCTCACTATGGGGAAGGCAGCATCCAACATTCCTCTATAAAATCTGAAATGCCTCCTGTATAAGAATAAGTCATTAACCCCAAAACAGACAAAATTCAACAAACTATGACAAAAAACATTCATTATATTATGCATCAGTGGTTAGTGCTGAGCCATCTGCTTTGCTGTATACTGTACCTATGAGATGTGTCCAAATGTTCAAGGTTTCCGTATGGATCCTAAATATACTTCTTAAACAGGCACGAAAAGATGGCATTGGTGGCCTGTGGCCATGCAGGAGGTAGTCATTGTCCTTCAGCCAATCAGGAAGCACATCATGGGGGATGACACGCCATCGACCCTCCCATACCTGCAACAGGAATAGTTATATTGAACAATGCCAATAGTACATTTCCCACCTAATTCCCCCCAGTTCTAAATTGGAGATTGACAGTGTAATTTTTAACTGAACTGGTAGAGCAGGTAGTCCACCTGTTGTGGAATTTGAGATTTTAGCTCCAATAAAATCAACAGGTATGAAAATCAGATAGGTATTCCCTTCACTAGGCTGCTATCCAGGTGGTAAATTTGAATATTACCTCCATCAAAAAGCAATGCTTTCTCATCAATTGTTCGTTCAATCTAAAAATCAGTATTAAAAGTTTTAACTGAATCACTAGAGTCAATGAACTTTCAAAAGGTGAAAATTCTATTTTTATTTCAAAAATATATTTCATTCATAAAAACATCTCAATTAAACCATTGCAGACATACATGTCTAAAAATTGCAAACAGTGCAGAAAAAAACATATTTACAGTCATTAACAAAATTACAGTCATTACATTTCAAAACTTAAAAACTACATACATGCCTCAAATTTTATTGTGTGCCATTATTTCTCAGATTGGTACACAGTTACGCAGGCCAAGGGTATTCTGCAGTTCCCAGGCCCTCGGTCTGCCTCCATTAAAAGGCTTTATAGCATGGCCTTTCCCCATTGTGCCTTTGCAGCGGCTGCCCCAATCTTCAGCGCGTCCCTCAGCACGTAGTCCTGGACCTTGGAATGTGTCAGTCTGCAACATTCAGTCGAGGACAGTTCTTTCAACTGGAAGATCAGCAAGTCACTTCAGACCTTCTTTGCAAAGGCATATTCCACAAGGAGGTGTGCGGCCATCTCATCAGCCCCGCAGCCGCTTCGAGGGCAGCGTGTGGTGATGTTGAGACTTCGAGCGTGCATAAAGGATCTGACGGGGAGTGCCCTTCTCACCACCAGCCAAGCCAGATCTTGATGCTTGTTTGTAAGTTGCGACGATGAGGCATTCTGCCAGATGACACTGACAGTCTGCTCAGGGAACCATCTGACAGGATCCACCATCTCTTTTTCTCTCAGGGTCTCCAGGAAGTTACGTGTTGACCACTGCTAAATCGCCATGTGGTCAAAGGTGTGTTTGCTGAAAAATTTCTCCACGAAGGACAGGTACTGTGTTATGGTCCAACTACTTGGAGTGTTCCACGGCAGTGTGGCCAACCCAAAATTCTACTGTATATTTTAAACAAACCATGCAAACATACAGTAACTGATAAGAAAGAAAATCTTACATATTGAAGAAACGCCTATCACATTACTGTCAACTAAATAAACAGCATTTTCTGTACAAATCAGATAAATGTGCAAAAATAAAAGTGCAGTATATGTATGCAAAACATAGTTATAGCCAAACATCTCAGTAGCTGCTTTGAAGAAACTGGAGAGCTCATTCTTAAATGGTGAAATATGTGTATTTGCACATACTAGCTGAAGACATTAAGAATAAAAATGTTCAGATTCTTCCCAATGCTGAAGTTCTGGTTTCCTGCCATTATTATTTCTATATATTACAGAAAGTGAACTTTATCTGATAGTCAGTGAGAGAATGTAGATGTACCTGACTGGAATATAGGACAACGGTTTGAGATAGTAGAAGGAATTGACTGAGCTCTGGGTAGATAAGTCACAGGACCCTGACTGCATACATCTTAGGCAGTTGACAGGAGATAAAGAGGATTGAAAAATCTTTTCTAAATATGTAAATTATGTTATTTTGACTGGAGAGAGACAATGTACCAAACTTGCTTAAGAAAGGAGAGAATGAACAGAACTTAGAGACTAGTCAGTCGATCAGTTTTGACTAATCTCAATCAAAATTTGCTAAAATTAGTGAGCATTTTGAAATGTAGGAGTAAACCAATCTCAAGCTGCTAAAGGCAGGGGACTGTGAAAAGCCATAAGATCATGGACATTAGTGTCAGCAGAGTTTAATCTCAGGAATCTAAAATTAAATTCCACTAGATAAAGTTGTATTTAGGACTTTGGTGAGACCATACCAGGAGTACTGCATGTAGGTTAAAGGTGGTGGTAGCAAAGGTTCACTAGATTAGTTCCTATGACGAGATTTTGAGTAAATTGGGACAATACTCTCTAGGGATTAAAGAGATGAGAGTTGATTTTATTGAAACATACAAGATTCTGAAGGGATTTGATAGGAAAGACAGTTTGTTTACCACAGCTGGGAAATTTAGAACACAGGGGCACAATCTCAGGATAAGGGATCAATCATTTATGCTCCATTGAAGAGTAAACTAAGGGTGAGATAGATATATTCTTAATCATTCAGGGTATCAAGGAATATGCAAATTGGGTGGGAAAGTTATTAAAAGTTATTATTAAAAGTGAGTAAGCAGAGTGACTCTTGAAAGTTCAGTGCTGAGACGAACAATGCCTACATTAAGATAGATGAGCTGTAACTTCCATGGAGTAGCAGTTGCATTGCTATGCCATTTCTATTACTTGCAGTAAAATGCAGCTGCACCTTTCTTGCCCAACCATCGCCTTGAGAAAAGTGCAGTGAACGGTCAAAAGGAAAACACACCTACTCTTCTTTCCCAGCTGTCATAAAGCAGGTACATTTAAAGGTCTAGCCACTTTAAGAAGCAGGGGGAAGACAAGTGTGATCTATTGAATGGCAGAGTAGGCTTGAGGGGCTGAATGGCCTACCTCTGTTCCCATTTCTTATGATTTTACAGTAAGAACATGTGGATTAAGTTCTGTAAATTCCTAACTTGTTGCTCATTCATCGACTAAGTTTTTTTTGTAATTGCCTGCTTATTACCATTTTCAGTATCAACTTAACTACTTTGTAGAACTGTTCAGCACATCTTCATAATTTGTTGCCTATGTACTCAGTAAAGTTCAGCTTACATTAAATATTTTAGTTTTCAATTTCACTAAAAGCACATCATACTTTTGGATATTACTTTCTCTAGGACTATTTCAGGTTATTTGTGTTCTCTTTTGCCAATGTAAATTAGCACTTCTCAGAACAAATACAACTTTTTACTTCCTGAATGAGAAACTGGAGTTATTTTCTGCCATATATAATCGGCAGACTATACAAGCAGTTTAAGGTCTCAGCTTAGGGCCATTTACTTCTGACCTTATCCCAAGTGTTCTAGTTGATTAAACGGACCGGTTTAGCTCAGCTGGTTTGTGATGCAGAGCAATGCCAAGGTTCAATTCCTGTACAGACTGAGGTTATTCATGAAGGTCCCACCTTCCCAACATTGCCTCTCACCTGAGGCATGTTGCTCCTCAGGTTAAAATCACCACTAGTCAGCTCTTCCACACAAAAGGGAGAGCAGCCTATGGTTTGCTGGGTCTATGGCAACCTCCATTTCAACTGAATAAGAAATACATAGTGGGTTCCTAACATCTGCTTTGTGTCAGTCCTCTCTCAAATATATTGATAGATACAAGCCTCAAACTGCTTTTAAAATAAATGGCATTTGAATAAATTAAATATTAATACTACTCTGAAGAAAAATTCTTATGCATTCTCTTCATTTCTCTTCAGGACAGATTATGGTATTACTAATTACACAATCTTCTAGGAATTGTACCTATAATATGGCAATCCAAATTAAAGTAACTTCCACACCTAATTTTTACTCCAATAGAAGGACATCTTTGGTCAGCACTACTTGTACTTGGTTACATGATTATGACATAGTTGAGCAATTCCAAATAAAATTGATCAATAAGTCCACCTCATTTAAGTTTAAAAACTCCTTTCCTTTATTCACTTCCATGAGGTTATTTGGGAAGAGAATACTACAAGTAATAAACCTTGAGCGAGGTATGAAGTATTTAATCCTGGGCTTGTAACAGACTTCAGTTCTTTCCCAGAACTGTAACAGTGTTGCATCTATCTATTGGTCATGCCAAGCATTCAAAGACATAAGCACAGCACTTAAATCAGAAAATCAGCATATGAAGGCTTAGTTACAAGACTGCTTACACAAAAGTGGAGGAACAAATTCAGTTGGTAGTTCTTTTAACTTTAGGCATATTACTTTCCAGAAATTTAAATTAACTCGTTCATTGCAATATGTACTCCTACAAGACTCGTTAAACCAATAACAAACTATTTTACTTTGGAAGCAGTGATTTTAAGTGTAGAGAAATCAAATGTAACTAAACTCATTTTTCTGTAACTGTTGAGTGAATTTCAGAGTGTTGCAGGACAAGGCAGAAATTGACACCACTACCACTAAACTGGCTGCAAGCCTAAAGACAAGTAATTTATGTTTCACTTGACTTACTGTTGGCCTATAAAAATTATTCATCATATACCTTTTAAATACGCTGCATTTTTTTAATGGAAAGAAACAACTGGATACAAGTTAATTTCTAAACAGAGATAACTATTGGATTATAGGAACAGTTTACACAGATTACCACATCATTGGATATTAAAGTATGCAATCAGATTCTAATTATCACACTGAATAGTCATTGTGACTATTCATAAGAGAAGCTTGTTCATGGAAATGCAGATGCAGAAAACTCAATTGGTGATGCAATTTAATGTGATCTGTTGTAAACACTGAGTAATAACAAATCTGAGCAGGAGGCTATTTGGCTTTTAGTTCCACTCAGTCATTCAATGGGATCATAACTGATCTGATCTTGGTCTCAATTTCACTTTCCTTCCTGTTCCCCAGAACCCTCAACTCCCCTCACTTCAGAAATCTGTCTATCTTCATCTTAAATATATTCAATACCTCAGCATTCGGAGCTCCCTGAGGTACAAAATTGCAAAGATTTAAGACCCAGTGACAGAAGAAGTTCCTCATCTTAATATTAAATGTGTATCCCTGACAAGAGCATCATCATCATCAATCCTGTCCACTCCTCTTATAATTGTACATATTTCTTTAAGGTCACCTCTCATTCCTCTAAACATAAACATATATGGATCCAACATGCTCAATCTTTCCTCAATTTTTTTTCCTTTCATGGATATGGGCATCACTGGCTAGGTTAGCACTTATTGCCTGTCCCCAAATCCTCTTTAAAAAGTGGTGAGCTGTCTTCTTGAATCGCTGTAGTACATGTGGTGCAGGTACACCCACAGCCCTGTTGGAGAACTCCAGGATTTTGACCCAACGACAATGAAGGAATGAAGATATATTTCTAAGTCAGGACTGTGTGGGGCATAGAGGGCAACTTGCAGGTGGTGGCATTTCTATGCATCCACTGCCTTTGTCTAAGCTGTAGAGGTCATAGGTTTAGAAGGTAATGTCAAAGAAGCCTTGATGAGTTACTGCAGGGCATCTTGTACACTGAATACATTGCTGCATTGGTGGTAGAGAGGGTGAATGTGGAAGGTGGGTGGGTGGGGTGCCAACCAATTGGTTAAGCTGCACTCAGCCAGACAAGTACAGAGTAATCCATCACACTCTTGACTTGTGCCTTGTAGATGAAGGACAGCCTCTGGGAGTCAAGAGATTAGTTAGTCATTGCAGAATTCCTAGCCTCTGAACTGCTCTTGTAGCCACAGTATTTATATGGCTCACCCAGTTCGATTCATGGTCAATGGTAACCCCCAGGAGGATGTTGATAGCGCAGGTTCAGCAATGGCAATGCCACTCAACGAAATGGGGAGATGATCATTACCTGGCAAGACTGTTACTTGCCATTTATCATCCTAAGCCTGAATGCTGTCTAGATCTTGCTGCATACGAACACAAACTGCTTTAGTATCTGAATCTTTGAAAATGGTACTGAATCATAAAATCAGTAGTGGGGATGTTCACTGATGATTGCACAGATTGTGGGATCATTGATGAAGCAGATAAAGATGGGTGGTACAAGGACCCTACTCCAAGAAACTCCTGCAGTAATGTAATGGACTGAGTTGATTGAGCTCCAACAGCCACAACAATCTTCCTTTGTGCTAGGTTTGACTCCGACCAGTGGAGAGTTTTCCCCCTTTTACCAATTAACTCTAGTTTTGCATGGTACTCCTTCACACCATATTTGGTCAAATGCTGCCTTAACATCAAGAGCAGGCACTCTCATCTTATCTCTGGAATTCAGCATCTTTCAGTTAAGGCTGTAATGAAGTCAGGAGCTGATTGGCCATGGAGGAATCCAAACTGAACCTCAATCAGTGATAACCTGGTCAGTAAGTGTCACTTGGTTGAAAGTTGACTGATTGTGTAGTAATTGGCAGGACATACCTGGACATTTTTCCACATTGCTATCTAATTTAACTTAAAGCCTCATCTACAGCACCAGTTATGATTCATAAATTTTCTGGTCCCAATTGGTCTTCAGTTCAACTGAAGGCCGTCCAAAAAGAATAGTTCCCTTTTTCCATAGTACAGGTGTCACAGGCCCATGACTTAAACCCATTTCTCCCAGAGCAATATTTGAGCCACACATTCAACTCTGATCTTACTGACCCTGTAACAATTTGCTCATGATAGTAATTCAGAGATTATCTTGGAGATTCTGTTTTTTTCTAAATTTAGCCAGTCCTTAGTTGCTCATAATCCCTCATCAGAACCTATTTCTTATGTACTGATGACATTGGGACACAACTGGATTTTGCCGTCCTACTTCAAATTCCTTTCCAACTCGAAGATATCCTTCACATTGGTACCAGACTGGCAACTTCTTTTATGAGTCATGCTCTTAGCTCAGTATCTATCCTTGAGCACAACTATATTCCTTCTCCCAAATTGATTAGCCACTTGCCCCAATGTGATATGGTCAGTTTATTCATTCATCTCACAGTGCCTGCTCTTATCTACAAGTTACAAGAACTTTAGGATGGTAGAACTGTCACATGAGGAGAGACAAAGTAAGTTAGGATTATATTCATTGGCGTTTAGAAGAGTACGAGGGGATCTCATAGAAACTTATAAAATTCTAAACAGGGTTAGACAGGGTAAATTCAGAAATGAATGTTTCTGATGGTGGGAGTCCAAAACTAGGGCGGTCATATTTGAGGATAAAGGATAAATCTTTTAGGACTGTTTTCCTCACTACAGTGTGGTGAATTTGTAGAATTCACTACCACAAAAAGTAATTGAAGCCAAAACGTTGTGTGATTTCAAAAAAGAATTAAATACAGCTATTGGGGCTAAAAGGTTCAAGAGATATTGGGCAGGAGGGTGGAGAAAAGAGGTGGAATCAGGATACTGAATTTGATGATCAACCATGATCATAATAAGTGGTGGAGCTGGTTTGAAGGACCTAATGGCCTACTCCTATGTTCTATGTGGCTATGCACCTATCCCAGATAATTTTCCTTTGGTACAGTTGGAACAAAATGCAGCCATGTGAATTTAGGATCAAATGATTGTGCAGCACCATTTTGGCAAGCATTCCGGAAGAGAAGGTGAGCTGAAAGGGTTTGAGACAGGCTGAGCTTTTTCCTTAGCTTGACTGGATCCAATTCATGAAAACTTTGACTGGCTGGTGTACTTACCAAAGAGTTGAACAGCTGTCAAGAACCCAGCCAAATTTGCAGGAACAGAAGATGAAACAACCAAATGTACACATCAAAAAAATCTCTTCCTTTTATGTTGTTTGTACCTCAGCAGGCACAGAACCGAAAATGTCAAGGAAGCCCCTGTCCTTACCAACCAATTAGAATGAAGTTCACACCATGAGATACTATTGACCCACAGCTACCTGGTCAACTTCCCCTTTCGACCAGATCTGGATTAAAGACCATTTGTACTGTTACCTCCATCACTTCCTCCCCTTTCCAATTCTCAACTACTGTCAGGCTTGCATATACAGATCAATACTCTTATCTTGTTTAGCTTCTTACCCATATTCCATCAACTTCTTCCAAGTTTATTTAGTTCATATTAAACAACTCCTACTCCCTCAAATCCTTCTCCTTTCAATTTCCATCCCTGGCTCCTATGCTAAACTAATGTAGTTAATAAATTAACTCTTCAGGGGCTTTTGGTCATTCCTTCAAAACAATTTTCACTATCAAGCTCTTAACTTCTCTCTAGCAACTGCCCATTCATAACTCTATTCCTTCTCTGAAGTCTTCAAACAGATTAGTGCTTCCCATCTCTCTGCTCATATCCCCTGAAACTTTGGTTTTGGTGTAATGAAGATCACTATTGGGCTGGACAGATTTAAAACAAAAGACAACATGACCTGACGAACTACATTCCCCTGTTCTTCTCCACTTTTTTAGTGTTCGATATGTTTCATAATCCCATCCTCCTCCCAAAGGTCTCCTTAGCTGTCTAGCTCCATGGGGCTATCCATGCACCATTCCCTTGTTCCTTATCTGAGCTATCACATCTCCAGCAATTACTGCTCTTCTAACCCTGCAAATATCACCTCTGGGATCCTGCATAGATCTACTCAAATCTTTATGCTTTCTTTGGTAACATTATTCACATGCATGGACTAGACAACCAATGTTCTAATGATACCTAATTATATCTCTCCAACAATTTTCTCAACCTTTTGACTGACCTGGACTGCTTGTCCAAAACAAAGTCATAGACAAGTTTACATGGCTGTAAACTGGGAGAGGGGGGTGTGCTGCAGGGCCTGGTGTCCTTGTGCACCAGTCACTGAAAGTAAGCATGCAGGTGGTAAAGGCAGCAAATGGCATGTTGGCCTTCATTGCAAGAGGTTTTGAGTACAAGAGCAGGGATGTATTGTTGCAATTATACAGGGCCTTGGTGAGGCCACACCTAGAGTATTGTGTACAGTTTTGGTCTCCTTTTCTGAGAAGGGATATTTTTGCTCTCGAAGGAGTGCAGCAAAGGTTTACCAGGCTGATTCTGGGGACGGTGGGAATGATGTATGAAGAGAGATTGACTAGGTTAGGTTTGCTTTCACTGGAGTTCAGATGAATGAGGGGAGGATCTCGGAGGCGTACAAAATTCTAACAGGACTAGACAGGGTAGATGCAGGGAGAATATTCTTAATGGTGGGAGAGTCCAGAATCAGGGGTCACAATCTGAGGATTCAGGATTTAGGACAGAAGCGTGGAAACATTTCTTCACCTAAAGAGTGGCAAGACTGTAGAATTCATTATCACAGGAAATAGTTGATGCCAAAACATTGAGTGTATTCAAGAGGTGGCTGGACATAGCACCTGGGGCAAATGGGATCAAAGGTTATGGGGAAAAAGTAGGATTAGGCTATTGAGTTGGATGGATGATCAGAGCAGGCTTGAAGGGCCGAATGGCTTCCTCTTCTATCTGTCATCTGCAACATTATTTCTTCTTAAAACTTCTAGAGTAACATGTCAGAATAGAATTAGATACATAAATATTTTACTCTATTGCACATCAAAATTAGTGTCAAAAGTACAGAATATAAAGTAACAGAAATATTTTTTGATAATACCAATGACAGGTAAATTTAGGATAGGCAAAAAAAGTTTAATTAGAACAGCCAACACAAACATTTCCTAACAGTAGTAACAAAAAAACTTGGTAATTATTTCAGAATGACAGAATAGACATGCCTTTAGATTGACTTACCTTGTGAACAAACTCTTCCATCTTTTCCATGGCATGATGGGCTTGCAGCAGTGGAGCAATGCTCATGAACCCCTCTTCTTCAACAGTTTCACTTTCTTCAGATTCCATGGTATTCTGAAAGGTAACAGCATACTTTCAAAAATTGCACCAAAACCCTAGTTTCCAGTTAGCTGTTAGCAATAGTTTGTTAATCTGTACTTATGTATAGTTTAGCCTATTATGTGAACTTCCCCAATCCTTCAAAATCTCTTCACTATTCCTCAAACAAATAACAAAGGCTCCTGTTTGCAGTCAGAACTTCTACTTCAACTGCTTTTAACCAAGACCACTTTTCCTAACCATGGACTCAAGGCAAGACGTTTACATAATGTATAATCAAACATACATGACACTACTTAAAAAGTGAAAGGATCAAATAACATTAGTTATTAACAGTAACTCTGCAAATACTTTTAAATCTACAGATTTAAAATAATTACCACATTTGGTTTTGTGAACAATTAATATCAGAGTTCTCAATTTTCTGCCAGGCCAAAACAACACAGAACGCTGCCTGGCTAGGACATTTTGCTTGGAATGCTGTTTGCACAATGCACCGTTTTGCATGGAATACCCCACTGCACCCTCTGTTGGAGGTGTGCATCTTGGTCAAATCATTCAGCTCCAAATTTAAGAAAGACCAATTTGCAAATACTCTGAACCAAGGATAGTTTTCCAGCAAAGCACATAGTTGGACCAAGTGCTTTTATTTGGAATAAGCTTCATCAGATCACCTAACAGAGAGCAATGTGAACATTGCCAAGTGTTAGTCAGATGTTGGACACAATTTCCAAATCAGAGAATCAAACACGCAACAGAAATATCTTTTGAGGTTAACTAAACTGCATTATAATGAACTGATGCATCCTCAAATAATCAGAATTGAATTTCATCAATAATGCTAATGAGTCACTGTAGCAAATAAATTATCTATCCAGCCCCAATTCCAGTGTCTCTGTAATATCATCTGACACACGCACAAAATACTGTGCAATGTAGTGAAATTGTACACAATTAATTCAGCTGGGATGCACAAGGCAGAACCAAAAGCAGTTTGCAGGTTTGCTGCTTTAAATTTTCCTTCTGATCTTAGGTAATTGTGAAATTAGCCACAGAAATTAAAATACACTTGAGAAACTAGATGTTATCCATTCTTGAACCATTCACATCCTCCACACAGCCAAAGTATTGGTAGAGAATGCAACATCAGAAAGCTATTGAGCATAACTCACCATCAAGGTATGTGACTGACAGAAGTATCACAATCATGCACAATCCTACAATGACTTGGCATGCACACTCTGACACACTCCCTCCAAATATTAGCACCAAGTGTCAGCGCCAAACATTCTCACGAAAAATACAATATTGCATCACATGCAAAATAAATCTCAATGTAAAGTTGTCATTTTTTCCCCCCAAGGGACTAGGTTTGCACCAACAATTTGGTGAATCTGTGCCTAATATTAGACTGTTGTTTTTTCTTCAAAACCATGCTGGGGAAGGTTGACTTCTCCAACTCTACTTGTGGTTATAAAACCACCAGAGTATTTCAGTGCCTTTTTCTTCAACAGCTCAAGAGGTCAAAACATGACAACAGTATCCAGATTCATGACTGTTTGACAATCAAGATGCCTGACAATATTTCATCCTATCATCTTCAAATTACAAATGAATGCTCAATGTTCCTTCCTTTTCAATAAGGAATAGTCAAGGATGGAGAAGGGGCAAGTGGTTGACAGAAACTGATGGAGATGTTCCTGTAAATAGACAACCTCCCATATTTCAGTTTGTCTCAATTGCTAGTACACTTTCCCGTGTCTCTGGAGACAGATTCAATTGAGACACTTAAAAGAAAATTGTCTGACACAAAGATGGGCGGTGACAAGATCAGCTGCTCTTCCAGACAGCAAATAAGGACATAATGGGCCAAAAGGCCCCCCCCTGTTGTTAGTAACCAAGATATAGGGTGGGATTTTCTGGTCGTGTTCACCCCAAAACCAGAAAATCAAGTCTGAAAGGTACAGACAATGTGAGTGGAGACAGCGTTAGCACAGGTTGCAAGTCCAGCCTGGACTTGCAAAATCTCACTTACTGTCGTGTCTGGAGATAATACACATCTCTTCAATCTGTGCTTAACGCTCTCTCCACTCACACTGTCTGTACCTTTCAGACTTGATTACCTGTAAAGACTCACATTCCAATCATTATTTTGTAAATTGAGTTTGTGTCTTTATATGCCCTGTTTGTGAATAGAATTCCCACTCACCTTAGCAGCGCTCTGAAAGCTAGTGGCTTTTGCTACCAAATAAACCTGCTAGACTTTAACCTGGTGTTGAGACTTCTTACTGTGTTGAGGGAATGCAGCTTAGTTACAACTGCAGTCTTTTATATGAGATGTTAAACTGAATCCCACCTGCCTACTTAAGTAGAACTGGATGATCCACAGCACAAATTATTGAGCAACATTCCGAGATACACAGCACTATATATCCTTACATTAAATTTCAGCTGCGATCGAGTATAACGGGAATGTGAATTTGTCTACTTTGGCAGGAAAAATAAAAAAAAATTATCTAAATGCTGAGGGATTGCAGAGCTCTGAGATGCAAAGGGATCAGGGTGTCTGAATGCATGAGTTGCAAAAGGCAGGTGCAGCAATTAGGAAAGTAACTGAATATCATTTATTTTGAGGTGCACTGAATAGGACAGTAGGGAGGTTATGCTTCAGTTAAACAGAGCTCTCATGAGACCACATCTGGGGTACTGTGTATAGTATCGGTCACCTTATTTAAAGGAGGGTGTAAAATGTGTTGGAAACAGTTCATGGAAGATTTACCAGACTAATACTTGGAACGGGCAGGTTGTCTTGTGACGAAAAGTCGACAGGCTAGGCATGTATCAGCTGGATTTTAAAAAAGAGGCAACTTGATTGAATAGGTACAAGATCCTGAAGGGTCTTGAAAGGTTGCAAATGGAAAGGATGTTTCCTCTTGCAGGAGAATCTAGAACTAGGGGTGACTGTTTAGAAATAAGAGGGTCGCCATTTTAAAAACAGACAAAGTAACTTTTTTCTCTCAGAGGATCATAAGTCTTTGGAGCTCTCTTCCTGAAAAGGCAGTCTGAAGATTTTTTGGAAAAACTCAGCAACTCTTGATAGGGAGGTGGTAGTTTCTTTCCCCTGCTCTATTCTGGCAATTAAAAGTTATGAGGAAAAAGAAGGCTGAGGGAGCAGAATATTTTTAAGGCACCCTTGCTTGGTAAGCAAGAGGTGAAGAGGTGATAGGTTATCAGAGGTAGGCCAGGTGAGGTTATCAGATCAGCCATGCTTTTATTAAATGGCATAGCAGGCTCAAGGAGCCAAATGCTCTGCTTCTTGCTCATCTTGTTTTGTATAAGTATCATGTATACTGTACAATCTGTGTGGTATTTGCTGCTTCTTCCAATTCCAGTGCCCCATTCATGCCACTCTAGTTTGGTCTACAATTTCAATTATTTTGTATTTAATTTCTGGATATAGATTGTGTGCGCTAATTAATTAGTTTCTAATTAAGGGTCAGCATCGTAGCACAGTGGTCAGCATTGCTGCTTCACAGCACCAGAGACCTGGGTTCGATTCCTGGCCTGGGTCACTGTCTGTGAAGTCTGTACGTTTTCCCCGTGTTTGCGTGGGTTTCCTCCAGGTGCTCCGGTTTCCTCTCACATTCTGAAAGATGTGCTGGTTAGATGCATTGACCCAAACAGGCACCAGAGTGTGGTGACCATGGGAATTTCACAGTAACTTCATTGCAGTGTTAATTACTTGTGACTAATAAATAAACTTTAAGAAAAATAAATGTGGTTTCTGTATAGCATTGAGACACTCCATTCAATTTTGCCCCTACTTTTTAAACAAACTCCTTGAAAAAATACTTCTGATAATCTTTCAGCCAGTTTTGTATCCATTCCCAATATTCACCCTAGATCCCCATAACTTTAAAAAATGTATGGGGAAATTTCTCAAAGCCTTTTGGAAACTGAGGTACATCGCATCAATGAGCTTCCCGCAAACCACGATGCATATATTCATTTCTGATATTCAATTCCATCACTTCGCATGAAATATCTATAGTTCCTGCCCCCGCACCCCCAAACTTTCATTTTGTTATTTTAAATATGGGAAACTCATTAGCCAATTTACAATCCACTGGTACCATCCAAGATTCCACCAAATCCCTCAAAAAATCCCTTTCCAGTATCAGAACTTTGAGATAAATACCATCAATCCATAAGGATTTGTTGATTGAGGCCATTTAGCCTAAAATTTGCATATTGCTAATGGTGAATTCACTTCTTACACTAAGGATATCTTTGGAGAAGGCATGTTATTCACAAACAATCGGAGGCAGTCACTACTTTATGCTCAGCTTCAGTTTCAAGCCCATTTTTACCTTTCACAGTTTTCATCACTTCCTCTAACTGTTGTTGTAGTGCTGAATAATTTAATAATATTTATCCCCTAGATGAGAGCAATTTAGGATAATATTTATGTTCAAATCAGTTTAGTTTAATTGATACAGCTTTGCCCCATACAATAACATGAAAATACTGAATGCACTAATCTTCATTTGTTCCAAGAAACTCAATGTGGCAAGCAATTAAGGCAACTGACAGGTTAACCTAGGAGACTGAAATAAAAATAAATATTGCGTAACTACACAGATGAGACTCCAGCTGGAGTACTGTGCACAGTTTTGGTCTCCTTACCTAGGACAGTATATACTCGTCATGGAGATAGTGCAGTGAAGACTCATTAGATTGATTCTTGCTTGTAGGGGTTGCGAGAGATGATTCTCAGTCGCTCTATGATGAGACTGAAAATTTTCTATACGAGGACACAAAACTCACTGAACATGTAAAAATTTCTCAAGTTTTCATAAAAATTCTGCTTTTCTATTCAACCTACAAAAGATAAATACTATATTTCCCCACATTATACTTCACCATACAACTCATTGTCCATTCGCTTTACCTGTCTATATCCCTTTGCAACTCCTTTGTTCTCCTCACAACCTGTTGGCCAATGAACTTTGCATCATCAGCAAACCTGTATTACATTACTCAGTCCCTTAATCTAATCATTAATCTAGATTAATAGCAGAAGCCTCAGCACTGATGTCTGCAGCACCTCACAGAATGAGTAGTGCAAACGGTGTAATTTGAAAACTGAAAAGGTGCCAAAACACACTTATGATTGCCATTTCAGGATTTTCTGTACTACTCCTGCAAATGATTTTGGGGGAAAGAGTTACTTTGGGGTCTTTTTTAAAATAATGTATTTCACAGATTTAAGAAAAAAAAAGGTACTTTCACCATGTGCTAGCTTTCTTAGATCTAAGAAAAAATAGTTTTGAACAATGACAGCAGACTGGTCAGCACTGTTGCCTCACAGTGCCAGGGATCCAAGTTCAATGCCAGCCTTGGGTGATTGTGTGGGTTTTTCCCCCCGGGTGTTCTGGTTTCCTCCCAGTGTCCAAAGATGTTCAGGTTAGGTTGACTGGCCATGCTAAATTGCCACTTAGAGTTCCAAAATGGATTAGCCATGGAAAACACGTGGGTTAGAGAGATAGGTCCTGGGTAAGATACTCTGTCAGTGAGAGAGTCGGTACAGACTTAATGGTCCAAATGGCTTCCTTCAGCACTGTAAGGATTCTATATGTTACCTTTTGATCTTGCTTTGAATGAACTGGGATTAAGAATAACCAGCACCTGAGTTTTTGTGAAGAGGATGCTATTAAAAAAGAGTTGTATTTTGGACTGCAGAGAGTCAGGTAAGAAATTACCTGTTAAAAACCTGTTTAAATAAGTTTAAAGCACTTTTGTAGTAAGAACTTACCTTGTAGAACTGTTTAAATCATTTAAAAGCATTTTTGCGGGCTTTTTGTATTTACCGCTTTAAGAATTCTAAGGGAGTGCATAGCAGGGATTTGTGGGTGAGCAGGCTTTAAAACAGCACCAGGTTTAAAAGGAGGCCTGGTGTAGACAGCGGGCAGCGTCGGAGCGGACAGCGGAGTGAGAGGGAAGCAGAGTGAGCTATTAGGGCTTAGGATCAAAGGGCTGGGGAGAAAAAGGGCCAGGTAAGTTCATGTGGAAATTTTCAATACTACTACAGTGAATAATGGAGGGGCATGTGATGTGCTGTTCCTGTATGATGTGGGAGCTGGTGGACCCCAGGGTCCTTCCCAGTGACCATGTCTGCAGTAAGTGCAGGTTGCTGGAGGAGCTCCAGCTCAAGGTAGATGAGCTGGCCTCTGAGCTTCAGACACTGAGGCTCATCAGGGGAAGAGAGGGTGCCATTGTCAATGGAGTGCAAGAGACATTCACCCCCCCCTAGACTGGCTAACTCTAAGGGTCAGGAACAAGAGGGGGCTGCTGACCGGAGGAAGGAGGGTGGGGACCGGAGGAAGGAGGGTGGGGACCGGATGCCTCAGCCTCTCAACCTGCATAACAGGTTTGAGGTTCTTGCTTCCAGTGTGGACGAGAACGAAGGAGGTGAGGTTGGTGAGCAAACTGCACACAGTATAGTGATGCAGACGCAGGATATAGGCAAAGAGAAGGTGATAAGGAACGTAGTCGTAATTGGGGATAGTGGGGTTAAGGGTATTGACACTGTCCTTTGTCACAATGACAAAGTGCACAGAAGGGTGTGTTGTCTGCCTGGTGCTTGGGTCCAGGATGTCACATCTGGGCTGCAGAGGAACCTGGAGTGGGAGGGTGAGAATCCGGTCGTTGTAGTACATGTGGGTGCCAATGACATAGGCAAAATGCAAACTGAGGATCTGGGGAGGGAGTATGAAAAGCTGGGAATGGAATTAAAAAGTAGAACCGACAAGGTGGTTATCTCTGGACTACTGCCTGACCCGAGTGCAGACGGGCGTAAGGTTGATAAGATTAAGGAAGTGAATGGGTGGCTCAGGGATTGGTGTGGGAGGAATGGGTTTGAATTTATGGGGCAATGGCAACAGTATTGGGGTAGGTGGGACCTGTTCAGGTGGGATGGGGTTGGTCTGAATCGTGCTGGGACCAGAGTCCCGGCGAATCGTGTAAATAGGACTGTAGGTAGGGCTTTAAACTAATTAGGAGGAGGTGTGTGTGCGAGGGTAGGTGACATTACGGGGTCTAAAGTTAAGGAGAGGGTACAGGTAAGGGAGGAGGCCGAAGATGTCCCAATAATAAAGGGAGTAGGGGGGCGTGAGTATGGTTGGTGGCATTCTGGCAAATAGGGTCCAGGTGAAGGCTGGGATGAAGGCACTTCATCTAAATGCACAAAGCATTCGGAATAAAGTGGATGAGCTGGTGGCGCAGATCAGCACAAATGGATATGATCTGGTGGCCATTACAGAGACGTGGCTGCAAGGTGACAGGGACTGGGAGCTGAATGTCCAGGGGTATCAAGTGTTTAGGAAGGATAGACGGGAGGAAAAAGGGGGCGGGGGGGGTGCGTAGCTCTGCTGATTAAGGATAGCATCAGGGTGGTAGCAAGGGATGATATAGGAACCAAAGAGCAGAACATGGAATCGTTGTGGGTGGAGATTAGGAACAGCAAAGGGAGGAAGACGCTGGTGGGTGTCATCTATAGGCCCCCAAATAATGATCTGGAGGTGGGGCGGGCTGTTAATGCACAAATAAGTGCGGCGTGCAGGAATGGAACGGTGATAATTATGGGGGATTTCAATCTACGTATTGGTTGGTCGACCCATGATGGACGCAGTGGACTCAAGGAGGAGTTCTTGGAATGCTGCCGGGATAGTTTCCTTGAACAGTGTGTGTTGGAGCCGACGAGGGAGCGAGCTATCTTGGATCTGGTGTTATGTAATGAGGCGGGTAGAATTAGGGACCTTGTGGTGAAGGATCCTCTTGGGGAGAGTGATCATTGTATGGTGGAGTTTCTGGTGCAGATGGAGGAGGAGAAAGTGGGTTCCCGGACACGCGTCCTTTGTTTGAACAGAGGGGAGTACGGATGGATGAGAGAAGAATTGGCGAATGTTGACTGGGGGAGCGCGTTGGAAGGTAGGTCTGCTGAGGAGCAGTGGAGGATCTTTAAGGAGATCTTTCTTGGTGCTCAGCAGAAATTTATTCCGATGGTTAAAAAGGACCGTAGGAGGTGAGGTAATAAGCCGTGGATAACGAAGGAGGTGAAGGAAAGTGTTAAATTAAAAGCGAAGGCGTTTAGAGTAGCTAAGAGTAGTGGGCGAGAAGAGGATTGGGAGAGGTTTAAATGTCAAAGATTGACAAAGAAGTTGATAAAGAAGGGTAGGATAAACTATGAAGCTGGGCTAGCACTTATTTATAAAAACTCTTGCTATCCTTTTTATATTATATAAAAAGAAAGAGGCTGGCTAGGGTGAACGTTGGACCCTTAGAGGATGAGAGGGGGGACTTAGTGGTAGGGGATGGGGAAATGGCTGAGGCCTTGAATAACTTTTTTGCTTCAGTCTTCACGGAGGAGGACGTGAATAATTTGCCGGGTGTTAGCGATGGAAAGATGGTAGGAGTGGAGGGTCTCAATGACATTATCGTTACTAGAGAGGCGGTGCTCGACAGACAGGAGGGACTGATTGTGGACAAGTCCCCAGGACCAGATGGAATGCATCCAAGGGTTCTGAAAGAAATGGCGGAGGTGATAGTGGATGCCTTGGTGGTTATTTTCCAAATGTCACTGGATTCCGGGGAAGTGCCGGAAGATTGGAAAACGGCTAATGTTACGTCATTGTTTAAGGAGGGTGGCAGGCAAAAGGCAGGGAATTATAGGCCGGTTAGTTTAACGTCTGTTGTAGGTAAAATGTTAGAATCCGTCATCAAGGAGGAAATAGCGAGGCATCTTGAGAAGAATTGTTTGATAGAGCAGATGCAGCACGGTTTCGTTAAGGGGAAGTCGTGTCTGACGAATTTATTGGAGTTCTATGAGGATGTGTCTAGGGCGGTGGATAGAGGAGAGCCGGTGGATGTGGTCTTTCTTGATTTTCAGAAGACGTTTGACAAGGTACCTCAAGAGGTTATTGCAGAAGGTAAGGGGGCATGGAGTTGGGGGTAGGGTGTTAGCGTGGGTAGAGGCTGTCAAATAGGAGGCAGAGAGTGGGGGTTAATGGGTGCTATTCGGATTGGCGGTTGGTGACTAGTGGAGTGCCCCAGGGGTCGGTGCTGGGGCCTCAGCTATTTACCATTTATATAGATGATCTGGAGGAGGGAACCGAGTGTATTTGCTGATGACACCAAGATTGGTGGAACGGCAAATTGCGTGGAGGGTGTGGAGAGTCTGCAGAAGGATCTAGATAGGCTGGGCGAATGGGCCAGGAAATGGCAAATGGAATTTAATGTTGGCAAGTGCGAGGTGGTCCACTTTGGTAGGAATAATGGTAGGAAGGACTATTACTTACGTGGCGAAAAACTGCAGCAGGCGACGGTGCAGAGGGACCTCGGGGTCCTTGTGCATGAGTCGCAAAAACCCAGCCTGCAGGTGCAGCAGGTGGTCAGGAAGGCAAATGGGATGCTGGCCTTCATAGCGAGGGGGATTGAATATAAAAGTAGGGAGGTCTTGCTGCAGCTGTATAGGGCACTGGTGAGGCCGCAGCTGGAGTACTGTGTGCAGTTTTGGTCGCCGCACTTACGCAAGGATATTTTGGCCTTGGAGGGAGTGCGGAGGAGGTTTACTAGGCTGATGCCAGAGTTGAGGGGGTTGAGCTATGAGGAGAGGCTGAATAAACTAGGCTTGTACTCGTTAGAGTTTAGAAGAATGAGGGGAGATCTCATTGAGACATATAAGATGATGAATGGGATGGATAGGATAGAGGTGGAGAGACTCTTCCCGCTCAGAAAGGGCAGTAGGACCAGGGGGCACAGCCTCAAGATAAAGGGGGGGCGGTTTAGAACTGAGTTGAGGAGGAACTTCTTCACTCAAAGGTGGTGAATCTCTGGAATTCTCTGCCCGATGAAGTGGTGGAGGCTGCCTCGCTAAATATTTTTAAGACGCAGGTTGATGGGTTTTTGATAAGCAAGGGGATTAAGGGTTATGGGGAGAGGGCGGGAATGTGGAACTGAGCCACGACAGATCAGCCATGATCTTATTGGATGGCAGGGCAGGCTCGAAGGGCTAGATGGCCTACTCCTGCTCCTATTTCTTATGTTCTTATGTTCTTATGAAATGAAGTGGGTTAGTGCGTTCATTATTTCTATTTTATCACATGGAAAAAAATGGAATTCAATTGATCAGATTATAAAAATAGTTCTGTGTGGTTCCACACTGATCAGTGTTGAAGTCTCAGCCATTTATAATCAGTATTAATGACTTAGATAAAGGAACAGAGTAATGTATTCAAGTTTGCTGACAATATGAAGCTAGCTGAGCCAATAAGGTTTGAGGAGAACACAAGGAAGCAACAAAAGGATATAGACAGGTAGGTAATGAGATGCAAGGTGAGGTATAATGTGGGCAAATGAGGTTTTTGCTTTGGTTGGCAAAATAAAAATTGTAATATTTTAAATGCATTGGATAAATATGTGAGGTAAAGCAGATTAATGATTCAAATCACGTCATTTCCCTACCCCTTCCTTATTAACAACAAGTTCAATAACCAGGGTGTATATGTAATTGGTAGAAGAAAGTAGCTTTTTCACAGTGGTAGGAGTCTAGAACTCACTGCCTAATAAAAATGGTGGAAGCAAAAACACCCACTGCATAAGAGATGAAGATGCACTTGACGTGCCATATTCTACAGCGATATGGACCAAGAGGTGAAAGGTGGGATTAGGCTCAGTGTGCATAATGGTCTGAATGGCTTCCCACTGTGCTGTAAATCCTTTTACGTTTCCAACATAAGACCATAAAATATAAAAGCAGAAATAGGCCATCTGACCCAATGGATCTACTTCACCATTCAATCACGGGGAGGCGATGGCCTAGTGGTATTATCATTAGACTATTAATCTAAAAATGCAGCTAATTTTCTGGGAATCCAGGTATGAATCTCTCCATGGCAGATGGTAGAATTTGAATTCAATAAAAATGTCTGGAATTAATGATCTACTAAATGACAATGAAACCATTGTTGGTTGTCGTAAAAATCCATCTAGTTCACTAATGCCCTTTAGGGAAAGAAATCTGCTGTCCTTACCTCGTCTAGCCTACATGTGACTTCAGAACCCCAAAATGTGGTTGACTCTCAACTGCCCTAAGGTAACAAGAAATGGGCAATAAATGCTGACCAGCCAGTTATGCTCATGTCCCACAAATGAATTTTAAAAATGTCTGATAAGTTTCTCAAAACCATTCTCCCACTTTTCCCCCGTAACCTTTGACCCCTTTACCAATCAAGTACTGACTATCTTCATCTTAAATACACTCAACGACCTTGGCCTCCACAGCCTTCAGCAGCAAGGAGTTCCTTAGATTCACCACCTTGTGGCTGAAGAAATTCCTCATGTTGGTTCTAAACATGACTGATCTTCTATCTCAACCCATTATCCCAGACTATCCCCATATTTTAGTATCCAAAATCTATCAACTTTTATCTCAACAACTGAGCATTTTCAGCTCCCTGAGAATCCCAATGATTTAGAATTCTCCAAGTCTCTTTATGTCAGTCTTAAATGGCTAATGCCTTATTCTGAGGCTGTGATCCCCTCATTTTTGACTCCTCAGGTAAAGTCCTTGCATCTGCCCTGTCAAGTGCCTTAAAAATGATACATGTTTTATGAGATACCTCCGACTTCTAAATTCTAGGGAATGTAGGTCCAGTCCACTCAAATTCACCACACTAGGACAATTTACTCACAGAAATTAGACTGGTGAACCCTCATTGCAACGTGTTCAAGAAACAAAAGATTTGTCGTTTGAGGCTACCTCATGATAATTATGATCAAGCCGTAAATACTATGCTCAAAGAAGTGGAAATAGCATGCAAAAGATAACAATGTTGAAATGAAGGTTAAAAAGCAGCAACTTCAGAGGCCAGGAATACTACGATGAGTAACTTACCTCCTGACTCTCCTGAGCCTATCCAATATCTGCAAGGCACAAGGCAGGAGCGTGATGGAATACTCCCCACTTGCCTGGATGGGTACAGATCCAACAACACAAGAAGGTTGACACCATCCAGGACAAAGCAGCCAACTTGATTAGCACCACAACTATAAACATTCAATCCCTCTACCACCGATGCTCAGTAGCAGGATGTACTATCTACAAGATGCACTGCAGCAATTCACCAAAGATCCTTAGACAGCACCTTCCAAACCCATGACCACTTCCATCGAGAAGGACACGCGCAGCAGATAAATGGGAATACCACCACCTGCAAGTTCCCCTGCAAGCCACTCGCCATCCTGACTTTGAAGCATTTCGCCGTTTCTTTGTAGTTGCTGGGTCAAAATCCTGGAATTCCCTCTCCAACGGCACTGTGGGTCAACCCAAAGAACAAGGATTGCAGCGATTCAAGAAGGCAGCTCATCACTACCTTCTCAAGGGAAACTAGGGGACGGGCAATAAATGTTGGTCAACCAGCGATGCTCATGTTCCACGAATGAATGAAAAAAACTGACATAGCAGCCCTCTTCACAATTCGAGGCCCCTTCACTTGGAACTTCTGAGCTTGTTTATACCAAAATTGATATATATGATTGTACTAGTCTCCCCAATTGATCAGTTATCTATCAAACCTGGATATTTTATGCCTTTACCATAAATGTAACTGAAGGGCCTGCTCCACACACATTAGAGGACCAGCTCATTAAGGACTTTTTTTTAAATATAAAATGCTCCTTCACCAACACAGTTATTAAATCAGCCCTCAAAACACTATACATATTTTGCTGTCTCTGTCACACTAAGTAGCACAGAAGAATATGGGGCAGGAGAAACAATAATAATGTTCAGCAAGACTTTATTCAAAGCAAAGGAGGTGTATTTCATAATTTATGGCATGTACACCATTTTTCAATGAGTCAGTCAGATGAAATATAACTCTAGGCCACAGTATTTCAGAAAAGCTACTTGTGGATACTGTATCGTCGATCACATTAATTTTGCTGTGGACAGGAGAGTTGCTATTTTGAAAATACCTTCAAGACCCAAATTTATTTAGTGACGGAAACTAGACTATTAATTATTACAAAACTGGACCCTTCCAGAAATAAGTTTGAATTGCAGCAACTTATTTCTGCTGTCTGTCATATAATTAGTTTTAGAATTAACTAACACATTATGGCTTCATTTCAAATGTTTGAGAGTTCAGTTACAAAATTTCTCTTGATTTTGAAGGAGATCATTTGTTGTGAAGTGAAAATGGATGGCAGGGAGTCCTTTACAAGCAGGTATTGGAAGTAATTATTTGATCTCGGAACAGCAAAAATCACAGAACTCAGAACAACGTTAACGTATCCTTAACAAGGCAAATAGTCAGGGAATTTACTCTTAACTGGATACCAACATATTATCCATTTTGTAAAACTTCTGAATGTCAGGAACCAACCAGGTTAATATAAAAGCAAAACCACTGCTGGTGCTGAAAAAGTAAGAAGAAAAAAATGCTGGAAACACTCAGCAGGTCTGACAACATTTTTAGGAAGAGAAACTTAGTTAACATTTCCAAGTCAAGACCGTTTGTCCAAGTTATCACTACTGTGTGGCAAATCTGGCAGCCATTTTGGACACAACTTTTTGCCGTTTATGAGGTCATGCTAAGTGACTAATTAATCTATTTTTGATGGGGCTGGTTGGGGAGACTGAACATTGGCAAAGATAGCAGAAGAATTTATTGATCTTCTTCAAGTATGACAGACAGAAGTGGCTTTAGTTAAAAGACTAACCTATGAGACAGCAGGAACCATGAGCACTGCACTAGAGTATTACTTAGATCATAGAATCTTATGACACAAAAGGGAGCAATTTGGCCTGTTGTGCTTGTGCCAGCTCTCCAATTTATTCCCATAACCCAGCATTTTCCCCATAATCTCCAAATTAGTGCAGGTTGCCTTCTGTGTTTCATGCACTGCAGCAGCGGCTGTGCCTCAGGGGTGCTTTGCTGGCTTGTGCAGCACTTTGTGAGGTCCAAAGACTGAGGAGGACTATGTTAATGCAAATCTGTCCTTTTCACCTTGCTGGTATGTAATAATGTAATCTATTATCCCTGAAACCCATTACATAGAATCATAGGAACCCTACAGTGCAGGAGGTGGCCATTCAGCCCACCTATCCCCATAACCCCACATATTTACGCTGCTAATCCCTCTAATTTACACATCCCAGGACACAAAGGGGCAATTTAGCATGGCCAATACACCTAACCCAAATATCTTTGGACTGTGGGAGGAAACCTGAGTACCCAGGGGAAACTCATGCAGACGTGGAGAGAACGTGCAAATTCTATAGAGACAGTTACCCAAGCTGGAAATCAAACCCAGATCCCTGGAGCTGTGAGATAGCAGTGCTAATTACTGTGCAGCCCATGTAGACACTGGAAAAACTGGGGTCTGACAGCCAGCAGCAGATAAGCAGAAATTTCCTGCAATTAAATATTAAGAAGGCCATTGCCTTCAGCTCACACTTTGCTTTGTGGCTACCAACTCCATGCATCTCCCTAGCAACCACCTGAGACTAAACCGATCATATTTGGCCTGGAGATGAGTTTCTAACCATGTATATTTCCAAATGCCTATTTCCACTTTTGCAACATTAGCTGCTTCATTCGTGCTCTAGGCTTGATTATCCAAATGCATTTCTGGATGGCTTTACATACTCAACCCTTCATAATGTTGCTGCCATCCAAATCTCTACTGCCTAAATCCAAATTCATGCCAAGTTCCAGTCACCAATCCCACTGCACTCACTGACCTACATTAGCTTCTAGTCAAGCAACACTTAAAATTTTAATAATTTCCATCCTCATCTTCAAATCCTTTTATAGTCTCATCCCTCACTGTTTCTGTAATCTCCTCCAGCCACATTTATCAGAGCTTAGCTAATTCTGGCCTCTTTAACAACTCAGGTTTTAATTGTGTCACAATAGGAGACTATACCTGCAAACATCAAGGCATTAAGCTCTGGAATTCCCTCCCCAAAACTCTTTTTCTTCCTTTACAATACGTCTTAAAATTTGCTGAAGTTTTTGGCCAGATCCCTAATATAATCTTATGACTCTAATCTTGCTGTATAACACTCCTGTGAATTGCTTTGGAAATTTCATTGCATTGAGGGAAGAAATATGAACATAGGTTGGTGTACAGTTCACATGCATTAGATTCCTTCTCAAATTTCTGACATTAGCTTCTTCCTGTTGAATATTTTCACCGCTGATTTTTCCATTACATCTTTAAACTGGGTTAGATCATGGTCATCATTACCCAGATGTTCTCCCACTGAAGCTTATTTAATTTGCTCCACTTCATTCTTAGACCTAGCATGGTTTACTTCCTTATTGAGCTAGAAACAAATAGCTAAAAGAAGTTCTTCCATACACATTTTAGGAAATTGTAACCTTCCTTTCTCATTACTGTGTTTTTCCTAGTTTATATTATGCACTTGCAGTCCCCTACCTCAACTGGTTTACAAGTTTTATATTTCTTTTAACTTATCTACAGATTCTGTTGTCCATCTCTTTATGGCTACTTCAGTCTATAATAAATGCCGTTAAACCTGGTAAATGTAGCAACTCTTCTATTTCATAATTCTAACCGAATAGACTTGAGCTTTGAAGTGTCCAGTAAATGATCCCTCTGGGCAGATCTCAAGACAAATGCTGAGATTAGATAAAGTTCTCAACTGTCTGTTGATGAACTCAATTTTAAAAACCATATTAATATAAACCCATGCACTACACTGAACCTCTTTAATCCCTTATGAAAGCAAGCGTTTGGATTCATAGCCCCACTTCAGAGTTTACAACCATTTGCAGCTAACAAATTGTGAACTGACAGGCACACCAAGTGTCATACAGCACTAATCCTGTAAATGATAATCCCTAGGCATATGTTATCAGATGTGGAGATGCCAGCGTTAACTGGGGTGGGCATAGTAAGTCTCACAACACCAGGTTTATCTGGAATGACAAGCTTTTGGAGCGCTGCTCCTTCATCAGGTGAATGGACTTATGCAAAGAAGGAGCAGCATTCAGAAAGCTCATGATTCCAAATAAACTTGTTAGACTTCAAATTGGTGTTGTGAGACTTCTTACTATGGCAACAGAGAGTGAAATAACCAGCATTATTTTTTAAATAATATTTGAAGGGTAGGACATTTAAATGCCTTGACAGTTCATGCACTTTTTATTCACATCCATGTCTACTTTTAACAATCCCAAAGGGACACCAGACCTCTCTCAAAGGTATCCCAGGACCATATTTAAAAGTATACATCTCCAAAAGGATACTCTACCACCCCAAAGAACTCCGGCAACTTTAGGCTTTATCTTATCAGATCCAAAGTAGGCAAGTCCTGTTTTGGATATCCCACAAGCCAATATCAAATCTGATTGAGGCAGCTGCTCTTTAATATATGCAGTTGCCCCTGTAAATGACAGACGTGCACATTAGAACCCACCTCCATTCCCACTCCCGTAAAAATGGCAGAGGCCCGATTCAGAACTTCTGAATCTAGTCCCCATCAATATTTCCATCTATTGAAAATTTTGATTAAACACTTTATAAAGTATCTTGATTCTTCAGCATCTTATCATTAAGTTCCCCTTACTAATACTGCCCTGTTGAAAGATGAAATTTACTTAAAAATTTATTGTAGTGCAAGTATATACACAATGCTGGTGTGCACAATTATCAAAACATTTTATAGAAATGGAAAAATACAAAACTAAAATAGAGCTCCCTCTACTAGAAACTGTTTAAAGTATTTTGACTGCAAATCTGAAAAGACAATATTTAGTTTCACACCAGTCCTTTTTTGTTGGGTTGGGGGAGTGGGAAGAGAAAAAGGAGACTAGGACAAGGAATGAAATATAATTAGGGAAGACGGAAATGAATGCAAGCTACAGTCAGTCAATGGTCAATATTCTAGAACTAGTGCACTTTGGGGGAAAAAAAAAGCAGCATTTTCTCTAAAATAGCAAGATTTTAAAAGGTATGAAATCTGTAGTGCAAGACCACATTCTCCTCCCCTCTACATACCTTGAGTATTACACGGACAACCTGATAATATTTTCTCAAATCACTTGTGTATTTTGGTAAAACACAAACCGAAATGCACAGGCAGCTTTGGGCCTTCAAAGATAATTCCACAATTTTTCAAGCTGTAGTTTCCAAAGAAAAACTTCATGGTGGGCACATAACAATTTCTAAAGGTAATCACAGGATTGTAATCATATTTCCAATGGAGAAATAACATTCAATTCTTGATTTGTGTGTGCTATGACACATTTGCATTTGTGACCTCTTGGCAATTTGATGTATTAATGCACAATTGTTCACTGTTGCCAAAGCAGCTCTGCAATGTAAATAGGGTGAACAGAACAATATTATGGAAACATTTTCAAAATATTAAACAATCATTGTCATTCCAAGGTGTGAATTGTCATCTTTAAGCTTATGACATAAAACAATGTAGTTGAAAATTTCAGAACAATCTTTTCATGAAAAATGCACTATAACCACCCAGTACTTTGTTAGCAGCAATTCCAACTATTCAAATAAACTTTTTCTTTTAGTGCAGCAATTCTTCATCCAAAATTATAGGAAGAGATTCTGTTTTACAAAAGATGATTACATCAAAAACATAGAAATAATCCAAAAGCAAAATAAGACATAGGCTCATCAATAAACTAACCTGCGAATTTCGACAATAATTTCTTCTACTGTTAGGAACTCCCGGCTCTTCAAAATATCATTGGAGCAAAGTTGTTTCTTTCATAATATAAGGCGGCAAACCAACGAATCAAATGAGGAGCCAAAGCTATCAGAGGCAGCCTTGGGGAACTCAGTATTTAGATGTATGGGATTAAAATCCAGGAAAGGGAAGATGCAACAAATATAAACCCAAATTTATTGCAGAAACTTTTCTACTTATATTCACAGCTTTTCTCTCATCACCACTGTGGCCTCAACCAGCAACTGGGCCTATTCAAACAATTCTTTATATTTGTTACCACTTCATTCTCCCCTATACTTCCAACCTCATTTTCTTCTGCATCCACCCCAGGGGGAAAAAACTCTCTCTCAAATCACTTACAATTGCATATTCAAAGTCCCAAATGTCTATCCTTGGACCTTCATTCTCCATAATACCATTTAAAATATTCATTTGCTTAACATTCAAGATTATTTTCAGTGTTCCTGCTCACAAAACGTTTCATTCAGTCTCGGCGAGGCTTTTGCAAATTCAAAGGATGCAGACTTAGGCAAGCTTTAAAGAGGAAGCTGGGACAGATTGCATCATGGAATAAGCAAGCGGATTAACAGTCAACATAACACAGTCACTATGTGATCTCTTAGACTGGTTGAATCATCTAAGGAAGATATTTCTAAGGATCCACCTACAGAGAGTCACAGAGCATTCATTACAGCCCAAGGTCCATCTAATGCAGGTTGGTAAATGGGCAAGTCTTCCCACTCGCATCGGGTCATCTATTTGACTCCACAGTTCATCATATCCATTCAGGTGGGGTCCAATGCCATATTTGACCAAGATCTTAGGCCATGAGCTTGCAACGGAGAGCAATAGCTCTGCTAACTGGTCACGGACATTAGGCACAAGGCAAGTTTCTTATTCTGGTTATGTAAAGTTTACCTTGGAAGTTAAGATTTTAAACCAGTTCATGTCTAAGTAATGTTTTGCACAAAAACAGAATGTTTGTATAAAAAGAACATTAACATAAATTTAAACTGTTTTATAACACTTCAAAGTTACAAAACCAGCATGTTCTGTTGAAAAATTTGTTTTTACGGAAACCATCAACAGTGAGCAACGCTCCATTTTTCCCATTGCAATGATGGCATTACAGCAGAGATCAATCCTTTATTCATCTGATTTCCATTCATGCATTTCTAATTATGATCACCTGACCAACTGTCTAGTTATTAGCCCAGCATTTGAAGGTTAACTACAACATCTCAACAATACATCTACACGAATTGAAGAGTGGCCCTGGCACTTTTACTCCTCCGGACGCTCTACTATTCACTGTTTTGTCATCAACAAACTTTGAAATTATACCCAAGTCCAAATCATTAACACATCGAAAAGGGCAGTGCTCCTAATAGCACACCAGAGGAAAATCACTGTTTACCTTTCTGCAGTCTGAAAAACAACATTTCACCATCACTTTTTATTTTCCATCCATTAACCAATTTTATGTCCTCTTTGCTACTGTCCCTTTACTTCACAATGGACTTGTTAGAAAAACTGAACCTTATGTGGCAATTTATCAAGTCAATTCCTACAGTATCAAATATATTACCATCAACACTCTCCATTATCTCAAAGAATTTAATCAAGTTAATCAAATGCGATTTGAAGATCATGGCAACATACTCTGCAATATCTACTTACTTTCCTCAGCAACACATTTGACTATCCTTTTGCTATTTATAGGTTTGAGATACTTTTGCGATTCCACTCACTTTATCCTGTTTATCCCCTATATTCATCATGGTTCTCTATTGTAATGTCAACCAATATACATGTTAAATTTCCTTCTTAGTTTCATTTTAATCTCTATTTTCAGACATCTGGGCAGTTCTAGTTTTGGATGCCCTTCCCTTCCATATTGTAGGATTGCGTCTATTTTATATCCAAACTATTGTTTCTTTGAAGACTTCCCATTGTTCGATTCCAATCCACTTGGGTCAGACCAGTTTTCAAATCATTGAAATTAGGACTCTTCCAGTTAAATATTTTTACACTTCATTTAATCATAGGTGCCCTACAATGCAGAAAGAGACCATTCGGCCCATCGAGTCTGCATCAATAACCCCACCCAGACCCTATCCCTGTAACCCCATGTATGTACCCTGCTAATCCCTCTGATACTAAAGGACAATTTATCATGGCCAATCAGGCTAACTCGCATATCTGTGGACTGAGGTGGGAAAACTAGAGCACCCAGAGGAAACCCAAGCAGTCACCTGAGGCTGGAATTGAACACGGGTCTCTGGTGCTCTGAGGCAGCAGTGCTAATCGTGCTGCCCCTTGATTGTTGCTTGTACTTTTCCCATAAGAATTTTAAACTTGATGTTACAATCACTGTTCCCCAAGTGCAGTCCCACTGACATTTCCTCTACTTCATTCCCCAGAATGAGTTTCATCACTACTTCCTTCCCGGTTGAGCTGAAAACATACCAATTAATATCAAAGTAAATCACTCATCACAGGCATTATATATTAGAAATGATTTAAAAGTAGAATGATTAACCTTACAATTGGGTTTCAAGGCACCAGTGCGTTCCTTTAACTTTGACCTTTCAATTTTCCACTGAAATGAACAAAATCACCCTAATTTTCCATTAAACTTTCAAAATAAGGAACCAAAATACAGTCATGACAATTTTAAATGAAATCAAAACTATAATTTACTCAGAAATTGGAGTAATTTTGCAAATGTATTTGTAAAATAAATTTGTTTTAACAAATCAAAGCACAAGGCAATTTCTGTTCCAACTAATGTAGGCAGATGTTTGTAATCATACCTACTGAGCCGAAACAAAGCCCACTGCCAAATAACTTGCCCACAGAAAGTTTCTCTTTGAAAATAAGCAAACCATACTATATTAAAGCACATATTTCTATTGTTTATTCTTCAAAAGTTATAATTTCTCTGTTGAATGAAACATTTCATTTTGAGTAAATAGATTCATTACAGACTCAATTTTTCAACATCTCGCAAGACGTCACAAAATAGAAACATCTTTGGTTTGATGGACTGTAAAATCAGAAAGTTAATATGACCTCAAAAGACTAGATTTCTTTCCTCTCCAAAGTCAACTATACTGTCATCTTCTAAATCCATGCCTGTTATTCTCACTACTTGGTTTCAACCTCTCCAATCAGGCTTCACCCTTGCCACATCACTGGAGTTGATTTCCCGAGTGGATGGGAATGTGAGAGCTGTCCTGTGTGAATAACGATCTGGATATTTTAAATAATTACGCTAAAGTTAGAAGTGCTTTAGTTCTACCTCATTCAGAGTAACCATCAGTGAAAAACTGGTAGAATCATCTGAAGTTAACAGTTTTAAATCACTTTGTTGGATGGTTCTCAGTTCTCAACGCAATTGTCTGGGGGAAGTTATCAATTCTGGACAATTGCCAAGCAAACCCTTAACTGGAAATGTCCAAGAGGGATTCTGTGGTGCATCTTTGAGGTACCTGGCTGGGGAGCCAGGTAGTCACAGATCATATGTTCCTCATATCTGGTGTACTGTGAAACAGGCTTGTGTGTGTATGTATGTGACTAATTTCACGAAACTGAAGATAGACTGCAAGCATCAAAAGGGAGTACGCATTAAAGTATGCGCGTTAAAGCGGAGGTGAGCAAAGCTAAGACAAGATGCCAACGAACAGCAGAAACATAATTTTACGCTGGAAGATATGAATTGAATTTCAGCAATCACATTTCAAAAGGGAAATCTACAACTGGCAAAGATCATCAACAAGCAAAGCAGTATTAAGTTTAATTTTCCCCAAAAGTAATAGGCATAAAAATATGAAAGATTTTTGTATTCTGGGATAAGGACTTCTAAAGAAATTTAAAAACAATAAATTTTAGCATTGGCATGATACCCTGAAGAATGTGTTGCACTTCTTTCACAGCTTTCTTCAAGCAGATTGAGGCCCAGCCACCCTCAGGGAGAAAAACTCTCATCTTCAAGGTTTTGATACCAGTCGTGGATTTCCATTATCGAATGAGAGCGTGAAGCCCTTTGGCTTACTTCCTCTGTAGCAGCAATGGATGTCTTGTGATAATCTTACTGGGATCTGTGCAGATTGAAAATCTGTAGGAACTAAAAAGGCTGTTTAGCTCTGAATTTAGCCAAGCAGAAAACTTCAGGGTAATGTTTGTAGAACTACTTTTAATTATGTACCTGTAATCTTGTGTGTTCAAGTATTTTTTGTTAATAAATGTCTCAGTTGCAACATTTGAGTTTGTGATGATCCTTAGACAGTGAATTTTGTTTCTGAAGAGTATAGTGATCTATATTTTATGTTCAAATAAGTACTAGGAAAGTGGCTTTTATTTTGCATGTATTACTGAAGATATGAAACATCTAAATCACACAAATGGTGTATTCACATTCAGAGCTATAGAATCCCTACAGAGCAGAAGAGGCCATTCAGTCCATCGAGTCTGCACCAACTTGTCCCACCCACACCCTCCCTTCCACCTTATCCTTGTAACTCCAGTTACCAATGTTTATCCACCTAACTTACACATCTTCGGACCATTGGAGGAAACCAGAGCACCCATAGGAAACCCACACAGACACAGAGAACGTGCAAACTTCAAAAGTAGTTTTGCAATTCTCGCTCCTGACTTTAGAGCACACATGTCCTTGTGATGAAATGTAAACTGCAAATCACTGTTATAGCTTGTCCAAGTTTTCCTTTAGGATTTAAGTAGTCCAGCAATTACCACCTGCCATATCATAATACTTTCAGGGGAGAGAAACATGCCTTCCCTATTTGGCTTGACCGATACATGACGAGTCTTAAATAATATGACTGAATCTTAATAATTCTCTGAAATGGATTATTAAGCAACACCGTTATAACAAACTACTTTCAGAATAACGAGGGATGGACAATAAATACCAACTTTATCGATGACTTCCTTCATCCTGAGAATGAACTAAAACATGTGGGAAATGAAACTAAAAAGCTTTGTGTAAAGGTTTTAGCTAGCATGTAATTCTTGGAATTGAATTCAATGAAATTACTTAATCACTCTGATTTGATCACTGGAAGTTGCCTGCCAAAACACTACCTTTTTTATTTAAAAAAAAATAGAGTATAATTTAAAGTTATTATGGGTTTATGCAATCGACATGTCAGATGCAATCTTGGCATTAACCCTTGCAACTCTGAACTCTCAGACAGTCCGTTTTTGATAATTCAGCATTTGCACTAATGCTGAAACTTCCCTTAGTGTTATGTCCATATTGCTCACGTCAGTAAGTTTTATTAGCATTGAGCATTTAAACTTTTTTTTTACATTTGTCACTCTCCCTCATTCTCTTCTTGCCTCTAATTTTATTTTTTGCTGATGTCACTAATTCTGATCATTTAATAGCTCTGGTTGTTAGCCGTAAATAGGAGTTCAAAGATTGGTTTAGTGCTTGGAAGGAACCAGAGTGAGAGAACAGAGCATTTTTGGTGTGTGTGCATGTTGTAGGGGAATCAGGTTTAAAATTTTAAAATGTTCCAAGTCTATTGGGCTATTGAATGTTTATATATCAACTTGGTAAATCAGTTTGTTTACTGACTTTAAATTAAACTGCATGCATTAAGGACTGCAGCACCAAAAGTAAATTGTGAAGCTTTTCCTTCACTTTTTTTACTGTGTTTATATTTAAGATAATTGTACTCAAGTTTTTTTTTCAAATCATTAACCAGGATCAAAATAACAGCAGAATTATGCTGCAGCCATATTTCACTGATCACTTCTGTGCTTGAAACGAATCTTTATCTAAAGCTTGTCATAGTTGGTAATGACAGTTCCTGCTAACGCCCTATTTGTCAGTGTTGACTTGTTTCCTTTGTATCACGAGTTTCTTTTCCCATTTCAGTATGATGACCTTACCTAATAGTTTACTTTCAGTTGTGTCATTAAGCCTGTGATGACCTTTATACATAGTGAACTTTGTTTCTTAAAGTAGTGATGCAATCTACATATAATGTTCAAAAAAGCACCAGTAACATGGATTTCATTTTGTATGTATTATTGAGGATATGAAACATCTAACTACACAAATCGTGTCTTCATATTTAGAAGCATAAAATCCCTACAGTGCAGAAGAGGCCATTCGGCCCATCAAGTCTGCACCAACTCTCCAAAGGAGCATCCCACCCAGGCCCTCCTCTCCACCCTATCCCCGTAATCCTGCATAGTTACTGTGGCTAATTCATCTAACATTTGCATCTTTGAACTGTGGGAGGAAACAAGCACCCAGAGGAAACCCACACAGTCACTGAGAACATGCAAACTCCACACTGTCACCCAAGGCTGGAATCAAACCTGGGTCCCTAGCGCTGTGAGGCAGCAGTGCTAACCACTGCCCTGGTACAAAATGAAGATGATTCATTTTGTACAAATTTCTAATCAAAGTTATGTTGAGCATTTTTTTTGTTTTACGAAATGGGGTAGGCTTGTTCTTCTTTGGAAGTTTGTGCAATCCTTTGTGTACCAAAGGGCACAGCCAGGATCTTGGCTAATGTCTCATTCATCAGTGCAGTAGTGTGGAAGCAGTGTGCTGTCACGAGCTGTCTTTTGGATCTAGGATGCACATATTTCCTAACCCAATCTTTTTTTAATTCATCATCCTCGAGATGTGCATGTTACCAGCTAGCAGGGCATTTATTGCCCTGCCCAGCCCAGCCCAGCCCTAATTTCCCTTGAGTTGAGAGTATAATGGCTGGCCACTGCATTAAGCTGTTGAAGTTTGAGATGCAAAGGCAATCGCAAAGTACTATTACATAGTGAGTCCCAGGATTTTAACCCAGCAATGCAGGACAAACCATATATTTTCAAGTCAGGATGATGTGTGACTTGGAGGAGATCTTACAGTTAATGGTTCCCATGTGTCATCTTCATAGGTGGTAGAGGTCCTAGATTTGGAAGATGCTGTTGTGCTTCTTGTAGGAGGTACACATTGCAATCATTGGTATGCTGGCGATGCAAGAACTAAATGTCAAAGGGCTGCCAATCAAGCAGGCTGCTGGATAGTGTAGTTAGGGGTATAGACACTGTCCTTTGTCACAATGATAAAGAATACAGAAGGGTGTGTTGTCTGCCTGCTGCTCAGGTCCAGGATGTCTCATCTGGGCTGCAGAAGAACCTGGAGTGGGAGGGTGAGAATCCAGTCGTTGTGGTACATGTGGGTGCCAACGACATAGGCAAAATGGGAACTAAGGATCTGCGGAGGGAGTATGCAAAGCTGGGAATCAAATTAAAAAGCAGAACCGACAAGGAGGTTATCTCTGGATTACTACCTGAGCCACATGCAGATGGGCGTAGGATAAATAGGATTAAAGAGATGAATGGATGGCTCAGGGATTGGTGTGGGAGGAATGGGTTTGAATTTATGGGGCACTAGCACCAGTATTGGGGCAGATGGGAGATGTTCAGATGGTATGGTCTTCGTCTGAACCGTGCTGGGACCAGAGTCCTGGCGAATCATATAACTAGGACTGTAGCTAGGGCTTTAAACTAATTAGGGGTGGGGAGGGTGCAGGGGTGGGAGAAATTACAATATCTAAAGTAAAAGAGAGGGCACAGGCGCGGGAAAATGTTGAGGATGTCCCAACAATAAAAGGGAGTAGGGGGCATGAGAAAGGTTGGTAGCATTCCTTCAAATAAGGTCCGGATAAAGGCTGGTATAAAGACACTTTACCTGAATGCACGAAGCACTCGGAACAAAGTGAATGAGCGGGTGGCGCAGATCAGCACAAATGGATATGATCTGGTGGCCATTACAGAAACGTGGTTGCAGGGCGACAGGGACTGGGAGCAGAACATCATAGAATCATAGAAATCCTACAGTGCAGAAAGAGGCCCTTCGGCCCATCGAGTCTGCACCGACCACAATCCCACCGAGGCCCTACCCCCATATCCCTACATATTTTACCCACTAATCCCTCTAACCTAAGCATCTTCTCCAGGGGTATCAAGTGTTTAGGAAGGATAGACGGGAGGAAAAAGGGGGTAGGGTAGCTCTATTGATTAAGGATAATATCAGGGCGGTAGTAAGGGAAGATATAGGCTCCAAAGAGCAAAACGTGGAATCGTTGTGGGTGGACGTAAGGAACAGCAAGGGGAGGAAGATGCTGGTGGGTGTGGTCTATAGGCCCCCAAATAATAACTTACAGGTGGGGCGGGCTACAAACAAGCAAATAAATTATGCGTGCAGAAATGGAACGGCGATAATTATGGGGAATTTTAATCTGCATATTGATTGGTTGACCCAAGTTGGACACGGTGGGCTTGAGGAAGAGTTCTTGGAATGCTGCCGGGATAGCTTCCTTGAACAGTGCGTGACAGAACCCACGAGGGAGCGAGCTAGCTTAGATCTGGTGTTGTGTAACGAGGCAGGTAGAATTAGGGATCTTATTGTGAGGGATCCTCTTGGGACGAGTGATCATAATATGGTTGAGTTTTTGATGCAGATGGAGGATGAGAAAGTAAGGTCCCGAACCTGTGTCCTCTGTTTGGACAGAGGGGAGTACGGTAGGATGAGAGAGGAATTGGCAAATGTAGATTGGGGGCGCAGATTGGTTGGTAGGACAGCTGAGGAACAGTGGGGGATCTTTAAGGAGATCTTTTTCGGTGCTCAGCAGAAATATATTCCAATGGTAAAGAAGGAACGTAGGAGAAGGGATAACCAGCCGTGGTTATCGAAGGAGATAAAGGAGAGTATTAAATTAAAAGCTGATGCGTTCAGAGTGGCTAAAAGTAGTGGGCGATTAGAAGATTGGGAAAGGTTTAAAAATCAACAAAGAATGACTAAGAAGTTGATAAAGAAAGGAAGGATAGACTATGAAGCTAAACTAGCACTAAATATAAAAAAGGATAGTAAGAGATTTTACAAATATATAAAGAAGAGGAGGCTGGCTAGAGTGAATGTTGGACCCTTAGAGGATGAGAGGGGGGATTTAGTGGTGGGAGATGATGAAATGGCTGAGGCCTTAAATAAGTTTTTTGCCTCGGTCTTCACGGTGGAGGACACGAATAGTTTGCCGGATATTAAAGATAGAAGGATGGTAGGAGTTGAGGGCCTGAATGCGATTACTGTCACTAGAGAGGTAGTGCTTGATAGACTAACGGGACTGATGGTGGACAAGTCCCCAGCACCGGATGGAATGCATCCCAGAGTTCTGAAGGAAATGGCTGAGGTGATAGTGGATGCCTTAGTGATTATTTATCAAAAGTCACTGGATTCCGAGGAAGTGCCGGAAGATTGGAAAACGGCTAATGTTGCACCGCTGTTTAAAAAAGGTAGCAGACAAAAGGCAGGGAATTATAGGCCAGTTAGTTTAACGTCTATAGTTGGAAAAATGCTTGAATCCGTCATCAAAGAAGAAATAGCGAGGCACCTAGAAAGGAATGGTCTGATAGATCAGACGCAGCACGGATTCGTTAAGGGAAGTCGTGTTTGACAAATTTATTGGATTTCTATGAGGATGTGACTAGTGCGGTAGACAGAGGGGAACTGGTGGATGTGGTGTTTCTAGATTTTCAAGAGGCGTTTGATAAGGTGCCTCACAAAAGGTTGCTTCAGAAGGTTAGGGTGCACGGAGTTGGGGGTAAGGTGTTAGCGTGGATAGAGGATTGGCTGTCTAATAGGAGGCAGAGAGTTGGTATCAATGGGTGCTATTCTGATTGGTGGTTGGTGACTAGTGGAGTGCCGCAGGGATCGGCGCTGGGGCCTCAGCTATTTACCATTTATATAGATGATCTGGAGGAGGGGGCTGAATGTAGGGTGACGAAATTTGCTGATGATACAAAGATGAGTGGAAAAGCAAATTGCGCGGAGGGTGTGGAAAGTCTGCAGAGGGATCTGGATAGGCTGAGCGAGTGGGCGAGGACCTGGCAGATGGAGTATAATGTTAGCAAGTGTGAGGTTATCCATTTTGGCAGAAACAATAGTAGGAGAGATTACTATTTAAAGAGCGAAAAGCTGCAGCATGCTACAGTGCAGAGAGACCTGGGGGTCCTTGTGCATGAGTCGCAAAAACCCAGTCTGCAGGTGATCAAGGCGGCGAATGGTATGCTGGCCTTTACAGCGAGGGGGATAGAATATAAAAGTAGGGAGGTCTTGCTGCAACTGTACAGGGTACTGGTGAGGCCGCAGCTGGAGTACTGTGTGTAGTTCTGGTCGTTGCACTTGCGCAAGGACATTTTGGCCTTGGAGAGAGTACAGAGAAGGTTCACTAGGCTGATACCGGAGATGAGGGGGTTGGGCTATGAACAGAGACTAAATAGACTGGGTCTGTACTCCTTGGAGTTTAGAAGGATGAGGGGGGATCTTATAGAGACGTACAAGATAATGAAAGGGATGGATAGGGTAGAGGTAGAGAGATTCTTCCAGCTTAGAAAGGATAGCAGGACTAGAGGGCACAGCCTCAAGATAAGGGCGGGGGTGGGGGCGGTGGTGTGCAGTTTAGATCGGAGTTGAGGAGGAACTTCTTCATTCAAAAGGGTGGTGAATCTCTGGAATTCTCTGCCCGTTGAAGTGGTGGAGGCTACCTCGCTAAATATATTTAAGTCACAGGTAGATAGGTTTTTCACAGACAAGGGAATTAAGGGTTATGGGGAGAGAGCGGGAAAGTGGAACTGATCCACTTCAGATCAGCCATGATCTTATTGAATGGCAGGGCAGGCTCGAAGGGCTAGATGGCCTACTCCTGCTCCTATTTCTTATGTTCTTATCTTCTTAACAAGCTACAGGAGTTATTGGAGCTGCAGTCATACAGGCCAGCAGAGAATATTCCAACATGTGGAATGTAAAAGCTCATGATTTAGGTGGTAACATATTAGCACAGACAGAAGATTTGCTGGCTGACAAAACAACAGAGTATTCAAAAATGGGTCTTTTTTTGACTGGCAGAATGTGGAGCTCCGCATGTGTCTGTGCTGAAGCTTCAACTTTTTACAATTCATATCAGTGACTTAGATAAAGGAAGTGAAGGCATGATAGCTAAATTTGCAGATGATATAAAAGGCAAGTAGGAAAGAGGACAGCACGGTGATTAACAATGCTGCCTCACAGCGCCAGGGACCCAGGTTCGATTCCGGCCTTAGGGAAATGTGTGGAGTTTGCCCATTCGTCTCTTCTCTGCATGGGTTTCCTCCGGGTACTCCAGTTTCCTCCTACAGTCTAAAGATGTGCAGTTAAGTACATCGGACGCTAAGGAGCAATTCAGCATGACCAAAAACATCCAGGTTAGGTGGAATAGCTATGGTAAAATGCAGAGTGTTACGGGGATAGGACGCAGGGAAGGGCCTGGATGCAATACTCTTTTGGAGAGTCAGTGCAGTCTCAAATGGGCCAAATGGTCTTTTTCTGCACTGTAGGGATTCTATGGACATATGGGGATTGCAGGCATAGGTTGTGAGTGTACAAAAATCTGGTAGTTGGAGTACAAGGTGGGAAACTGTGAAGTTGTTCACTTTGGTAGGAAGAATTAAAAAAAAGAGTTTTTCACATGACCATAGAAATCTGAGATGCAGGGAGATCGAAGTGTTCTAATGCATGAGTCACAAAAATTTAGTCTACAGGTATAGCAAGTAATTAAGATAATGAAATTCTATCCTTTATCACAAGAGGAACTGAACGTAAGAATGTTATGCATCAGGTATGAAGGACATTGGTGAGACCACATCTTCAATACTGCATGCAGTTTAATTTCCTTATTTAAGAAAAGATGCAAATGCATTGCATGATGATTGTAGTGCAATTGATAAACACTTATGGGGAATGTTTAAATATTCAGCTTTACGATACTGGCTGTCTGTGTGTCTGGGAAGAATGCAGCCCTGATGATTTTGGGAGAGCAGGATAATTACTCATTTCAACCTTGTAAGTGTTTAAGCAGAACTAATGGACTTTTGTTTACTTAAGTCCCCCTGGCATTTCTGATTAGCATGGTCATGTGTTGAGGTTGATGTGCAGAGGAAAAAGCTTTTGCAGAAACCAGATAGTTGCAGCTAAAGCCTGATTGAAGTTAGAAGGATTTTGCAGGCTTCTGAAACCCATCTTTCTCTGAAAGCCCCAAGACTATTAACACATGTTAAAGCAAGTATGCCTGGCTTTGCTAACTATTTATTTGTAAGTGGATTTGATTAATGCATGAATGGGGCTTATTTGAAATGGGAACAGTCATAAGCTAGAAAATAAACTTACTTCCTTTTATTTTTAAATACTATTCAATTGTCATACTTTGGATCAATCAAGCAGACTTTTTCTGGGCTGCCTTCAACGTCAGTATATATTTTCTTAGATTTCCAGTGTAGTCCAACTGGTGCCTTGTGAAGTTTTAGCAAAACTTTACAATTTCTATATTTCATTACCTTTGAAATAAAGGCCATATTCTATTTGCCTTCCTTATTACCTGCTAAACTTGCATGTTAGCTTTTTGCAATTTATGCACAAGGAATCTAGTCTTCCTCCATTTAAATAATATTCAGCTCATTTGTTCATCCTACCAAAGTGCATAACTTCACATTTTCTGACATCATATTCAATCTAGCAAGTTTTTGCCCATTCGCTCAACCTTTTTGTGTCATTCTCACCACTTGCCTTCCCACCTATTGTTGTGTCATCCTCAAGCTTGGCAATAGTACATTCACTTCCCTCATCTAAGTCATTAATATATATCGTAAATAACTGCGGCTCCAGATTCCTGTGGCACTCCACTAGTTAGTTTGCCATCCTGAAAGTGTCCCGCATTCCAACTCTTCTGTTAGTTAGCCAATTTTCCATCCATGTTAATAAACTACCTGCACACTCTCAGCTCATCTTAAGGAGCCTTTTGTGTAGTATCTTTATCAAACACTTTTTGGAAATCCACATATATTACTTGTTACTGCCTTAAAGAATTCTAGTGAAGCATGACTTCCCCTTCACGAAACCATGCTGACTCTGCTTGATTGTATTATGTATTTATAAGTACTCTGCTTTTATCTTTTATAATGGATTCAACATTTTCTCAGATACAAGTCTCAAATTAACTGGCTTATAATTACACATCTTTTGACACTCTTTAAAAATAAGGGTGCTACACGGCAGTTTTTCAAACCCCTAGGACTTTTCCAAAATTTAAGGATTCTTGGAAGATCACTATCATTGAACCTCCGGCCACTGTACCTACTTTATTTGACATCCTAGGATATAACCTTAACAGGGCTAGGGGGCTTATCGACCTTTAGCATCCCAAGAACTTCTTCTCTAGCAATAGAAATTGTAATTTTAATTCCTTCCCCCCACCCCCTTTTTACTTCTTGATTATTTTGGATTTAAGTATTTAACTCCTCTGCCATTTCCTGGTGTCCCATTTTTATTTCCCCAGCCCTATTCTCCAAGGGGTTTGTGTTCACTGTGGTCTCTCTTCCTTTTTACATATTTAAAGAAGTTCTCATGGTCTTTTTTCATGTTACTTGCTAGTTTGCTGTCATAGTTTCTCATCTCCCCCTTTTTTGTCACCCTTTGTTTTTTTTTAAAAACTTTCTCAATCCTCTGGTTTGCCCACTAATCTTTGCCACATTGTATGTTTGTTGTTTCAGTTTAATACTATCTGTAACTTTCTTGGTTAAGCATGGAAGGATTTTTCCCCTTCCTAGATTCCTTCTTCCTCACTGCGACAAATCTTTGTTGTGAGTCACAAGCTACTTTCATAAGTATCTGCCACCGCTGGTCAACCGGCCTTTTTTGCTAAACTCCTTTCTCTGTCCATTCCAGCCAACTCTGCCCTCATTCCTTTGTAATTACCCTTATTTAAGTTAGTGTTGTTTGTTAACCATTTTAACTTACAGCAATTTGATTATTAAGCTTTAAAATTGTGAACATATACAGTAACTATTATGTAGGTCCACTTCTTGCAAGGATGTCACAATGTTCACAAATTTCAGATTTCAACCATTATCCTTGAACAGGCAATTCAGTCTCAATTGTGTCACAGAAAGAGTATAACTAAATAAACTACAGTTGAACAGACATTACTGACTTAGGTACATTATGCAAAGCAACACTTCACATTTAGGTTCTTTAGGCTTAGGTTTAGAGCTCAAAATAGGAACTGATTTTTTTTAAAAAATCCAACACTAAAAATAGTGATGAAGGTGCAAATACCGAACAAGTTATTTGTATATCTCGTGCTATTTGATAAAAGAAGCACAATTGAGCAGCCTGGGAATTAACAGTGTACATCATACATTGTTAGCCGCTTGACCTCCAAAGACATATTCTCTCTCTGCTAGCCTCCAATTTTTACTTTTTGTTTTTTTTTTAAATAGTGTCAGAGTCATATAGAATCACAGCTTATCGAGTCTGCACCGACACATGGAAGGTCCTAACCTGTCCACCTAATCCCACTTGCCAGCACTTGGCCCATAGCCTTAAATGTTATGGCATGCCAAGTACTCATCCAGGTACTTTTTAAAGAACGTGAAACATCTCAACTCCACTACCATCCCCATCTCGCCCCCACCTCCAGACCTCTGGATAAAAATGTTTTTCCTCAAATCCTCCCTAAACCTCCACCCCTCACTTTTAACTCATGTCCCCTCGAAATGTCAACTAAGGGGAACAGCAGCTCCCTATTCACCTTGTCCTTGCCTCTCCATCTTATCATTGAATCCCTAGCACGTAGTAAGAGGCCATTCAGCCTATCGAGACTGCACCAACGACAATCCCACCCAGGCCTTATTCCCATAACTCCACATATTTACTCTGCTAATTCCCTGACACCAGGGTCAATTTAGCATGGCCAATCAACCTTACTGGTCCATCTTTAGACTGTGGGACGAAACCGAAGCACCCAGAGGAAACCCATGCAGACATGGGGAGAATATGCAAACTCCATACAGACAGTGACTCGAGACCAGAATTGAACCTGGGTTCCTGGCACCATAAGGCAACAGTGCTAACCACTGTGCCATCTCAATCAGGTTGCCCCTCAGTCTTCTCTGCTCCAGAGAAAACAATCCAAGCCTATCCAACCTTTCTTTACAACTTAAATTTTCTATCCCAGGCAACATCCTGATGAACCTCCTCTGCACTCCTTTCAGTGTGATCATATCTTTCCTATAATAGAGCAAAGAACATTACAGCACAGGAACAGGCCTTTCGGACTTCCAAGCCTACACCAACCACGATGCCCGACTTAACTAAAACCCCTGATCCTTCTGGGGACCATTTCCCTTTATTCCCATTCTATTCACGTATTTGTTAAGCCCTTTAAAAGTCACTACCGTATGCGCTTCCACTACCTCCCCCCAGCAACGAGTTCCAAGCACCCACCACCCTTTGTAAAAAAATCTGATTTGCACATCTCCTTTAAATCTTGCCCTTCACATCTTAAAGCTGTGCCCCCGAGGGACTCTTCCACTCTGGGAAAAAGCTTCTGACTATACACTCTGTCCATGCCTCTCAATCCTGTAGACTTCTATCAGGTCTCCCCTCAACTTCTGTCGTTCCAGTGAGAACAAACCAAGTTTCTCCAACCTCTCCTCATAGCTAATGCCCTCCATACCAGTCAACATCCTGATAAATCTTTTCTGTACCCTCGCTAAAGCCTCCGCATCCTTCTGGTAGTGTGGCAACCAGAATTGAACACTATATTCCAAGTGCAGCCTAACTAAGGTTCTATAAAGCTGCAACATGACTTGCCAAATTTTTAAACTCAATGCCCCGGCCGATAAATGCCGTACGCCTTCTTGACTACTTTCTCCAACTGCACTGCCACTTTCAGTGACCTGTGTACCTATACACCCAGATCCCTTTGCCTATCAATACTCAAGGGTTCTGCCAGTTACTGTAGATTTCCTATCTGTATTAGACCTCACAAAATGCATTACCTCACATTTGTCTGGATTAAACTCCACCTGCCGTCTCTCCACCCAAGTATCCAACCGATCTATATCCTGCTGTATCCTCTGATGGTCCTCAATCGTTATCTGTAAATCCATCAACCTTCGTGTCGTCCGCAAATTTACTTATCAAACCAGTTACATTTTCCTCCAAATCATTTATATATATTACAAACAGCAAAGATCCCAGCACTGATCCTTGAGGAACACCACTTGTCACAGGCCGCCATTCAGAAACGCACCCTTCCACTGCTAACCTCTGTCTTTTTTGACTGAGCTAGTTTTGTATCCACCTTGCCAGCTCACCTCTGATCCTATGCAACTTCACCTTCTGCACTAGTCTGCCACAAAGGACCTTGTCAAAGGCCTTATTGAAGTCCACATAGACAACATCCACTGCCCTACCCTCATCAATCATCTTCGTCACTTCCTCAAAAAACTCAATCAAGTTCATGAGACACGACCTCCCCTTCACACTAATACTCCACTTATTTCTAAGTGGGAATAAATCTCTCACTAATACATCCAATAATTTCTAAACGGGAATGAATCCTGTTTCGAAGAATCTTCTCCAATAATTTCCCTACCATTAATGTAAGGCTCACTGGCCTGAATTACCTAGATTATTCTTGCTATCCTCCAATCTCTGGGACCTCCCTGTAGCCAGTGAGAATACAAAGATTTCTCTCAAGACCCTAATTTCTTCCCTTGCCTCTCTCAGTATTCTGGGGTATATCCCATCAGGCCCTAAGGACCTGCCTACCTTAAATGTTTCTCAAGAACCCCAATTCCACCTCCTTTTTGATCTCAACATGATAAACTATCTACACATCCTTCCCCAGACTCCTCATCCACCAAGTCCTAATGTGAGGAACAGAACTGCAAAAAGTACTCTAGCTGTGGCCTCAAAGTTCTGTACAACTCCAACATGACCTCTCTGCTTTTGTAATCTATACCCTGATTGATAAAAGCAAATGTACCGTACACCCTTTTTACTAACCTCCGAACCTATCTTTCCGCCTTCAGGGATCTATGGACAAACATACCAAGGTCTCAACAATAGGGGGCCCAGCATGGATCTCGGTGGTACAGCACTGGTCATTGGCCTCCAGTCGCTGAAACAGGTGTCTGTCATCAGCCTCTATCTCCTACCAATAAGCCAATTATGAATCCACCTTATCAGATCACCCTGCACCCTGTGTGCATTTGCCTTCTTAGTAAGTCTTCCATGTGAGGCTTTATCAAAGACTTTGCTGAAATCCACGTAAATACATTAGTCACATCTATACACTTGGGTTACACGCTCAAAAAATTCAATCAAATTTGGTAGGCATGACCTCCCTCTGACAAAACCATGCTGACTATCCCTGATTAAATCTGGTCTCTCTACATGAGACAGATTCTGTCCTGTAGTTTCCCAACACAGACGAGAGACTCACTGGTCTGTAGCTCCCTGGCTTGTCTCTACAACCTTTTTTAAATAGTGGGACCACATTAGCTGTTCTCTAGTCCTCTGGCACCTCCCCAGTGGCCAAAGAGGAATTAAAAATTTGGGTCAGAGCTCCTGCAATTTCCTCCCTCGCCTCCCACAAAAGCCTGGGACACAATTCATCCAGACCCAGAGATTTGTCCATTTTTAAGCTCAATAATACCATGTCACTCCCAATGACAATTTACTCTAGAACTTCACAGTCTTTCTCCCCAAGTTCCATAACCACCTCCTTATTTTCATGGGTGAAGACAAGAAATATTTTTTTAAACACCCAATCAATGTCCTCCGCCTCCACCCACAATTTCCCCTTTTATCCTTAATGGGCCCTACTCTTTCCCTGATTATCCTCTTCCCGTTGATACACTTAGAATTTTTAGTATTTCCCCTATTTTTACCAACTAGAGTTTTCACATATCCCCTCTTTGGTCTCCTATTTGATTTCTTAAATTCCATTGTGCACTTTCTGTACTCCACTAATGCTTCCACAGACTTACTCCCCTTACACTTGTGAAAAGCCTCTTTGTCTATAGTCACCTATGGTTCTCTGGGTTTGTTACACCTATTACCCTAGAAAGAACATGTTGGGCCTGTACTGTCCCCATTTTATCTTTGAACACCCTCCCCCACTGCTCTTCTGTAGATTTCCCCACAAGTAACTCTTTCCAGTCTATCTTGGCAGATCCTGCCTTATTTTGTTAAAATCTATTTTTCCCCCAATCCAAAACGTTTTTCTGCAATTTGTCTATTTCTCTGTCCACAACAAAATATGAATTGAACCAGGTCGTGATCGCTATCACCAAAATGCTCCCCCACCAACACATCAACCACCTGTCTGGCTTCATTCCCCAGAATTAGGTCCAGCACTGTGCGACCCCTTGTTGGTTCCTCTGCATTCTGACCCAAAAGATTTTCCTGTGTATGTTAGAACTCTACTCCATTTAAGCCCTTAACATGATGGCTATCCCAATTAAATATTGGGAAAGTTGAAATCACCTAATGTAATTACTCTTTTTTTTAAACCCCTCTGCAAATTTCCCACATATTTGCCTTTCAATTTCCTGCTGACTATCTGGGGGTCTATAATAAACACCTAGCAACATAACTGACCCTTTTTTTATTCCTATGCTATACGCACAAAGCTTCATTTGAAGCCCCCTCCAAGATTCCATCTATCCTTACCACAGTAACTGCCTCTAACTAATAATGCCATGTCTTCTCCTCTTTTACCCCCTCCTCTGTCTTCTTGAAGATTCTATATCTTGGGATGTTGAGCTGCCAATTCTGCTCCTCACTCAACCATGTCTCTGTGATGGTTATTATATCATAATTACGTGTCAATCCTCACCCTTAACTCATCCATTTTACCATTAATACCACTGGCATTAAACTAGAGGCTCTCCAGCCTGGTCTTACTCCCTTGCAATTTTCTGTCGCTGTATTTTCTCTGATGATTGCTTTTGTGTGTTTTACTATGTCCCCTATTCTGCCAACAGTCTGAGTCCCCTCCCCCTGCCAAACTAATTTAAACTCTTTCCGACAGCAGTAGCAAACCCATCAGCAAGGATGTTAGTTTCACTGGTTCAAATTTAGTCAGTCTCACCTTCCCCAAACATAGTCGCAGAAATCCAGGAATCTAAAACCCTCCCTCCTGCACCAACTCTTAAGCTATGCGTTTATCTGTGCTATTCTCATATTTCTGTAACCACTAGCTCATGGCACTGGGAGTAATCCAGAGATTACAACCCAAGGTCCTGCTCCTTAGCCTACTGCCCAACTGCCTGAATTCTTGAGGCAAGGTCTCACCCCTCTTTCTACCTATGTCATTGGTACCAACTTGTACCATGACTTCTGCCTTATCACTATCCACCTTCAAGATGCCCTGCAGCCAGTGACATCCTGGACCCTGGCACAGGAAGGCTACACATCATTCTGGAGTCTTTCACGACCACAGAAGTGCCTATCTATGGAGTCCCCTATGACTATTGCTCTTCTGTGCTTTAACTCTCCCTGCTGAACAACCAAGCCAGCCGTAGTGCCACTACACTGGGCGCTGCTGTTGTTTTCCCCCAATAGGCCATCCACCTCAACAATATCCAAAGCAGTATATCTGTTTGATTGGGGGGCAGCCATGGGATTCCTGAGCTGACTGCCTGACCTTTTTAGTGGTCACCCATCTACCTGCCTGCATCTTGAGTGTGACCATGGCTCTGTAATTCCTGTATATGACACTTTCCACTATCTACATGCTCCTAAGTGCATCCAACCAAACCATGCAGTCTGTGAAGAGCTGCCTATATCCCAGGATATAGAATCTTGCTACAGATGTAGCCATCCGGAACACTTGAAGTATCACTGACCTCCCACTTAAAAGGTTCTTCAGCCCATCAAGTCTACATCAATAATAGCTACCACTAAAGTCACATTAATTCCATTATCCAGTCCTTATCCCATATCCTTGAACATTATGATACTTGGAGTGCTCATCCAAATACTTTTTTAAAAAGTTGTAAGGATTCCAGCCTCCACAACATCCCCTCTGAATCTCCTGCCTCTCACCCTAAAATTACGGGCCCTCATGAACAGCTGCTTCCTATTCATTCTGTCCTTAATCCTGTACACCTCAATTATGCCTTCCCCCCTCCCCCTCACTTTCTCTACTCCAGAAAAAACAATCCCAAATCTATCCTTACAGCTCAAATGCTCCATTCCAGGCAACATCATGGTGAACCTCTTCTGTATCACCTCTAGTGCAATCACAGGCTTCCTATAGTGAATTGATCAGAACTGCACAGTATTCCAACTGTGGCCTAATCAACATTCTGTACAGCTTCAACATAACAACTTGCTCTTATACTCTATGCCATGACTGATGAAAGCAAGTCTCCCATATGCCTTTTTAACTCCCCTATTCACCTATTCTGCCACCTTCAGGAGATTTTGAATGAATGCGCATACATTTAAATTTTTCTCATTGCCCTCAAGCTTCAAAAACATTCTATTCTGCCTCCCCACTATGTTAAATTAAAGACTGATCATACATTGTCCCATTCATCATTTCGAAAGGACCTTAGTGCAATGCAGTTGTTACAAGGTAAATGCTCACTTTACTGATTTGGCTGCAGGTTTTTCCTGCTGTCAATGGAAACAATGTCTTATCTGGATGCTGATTTCAGCATGTCTATGGCCAAAATAAATTTGGAGGTTCAACTGCAAACATCAACAAAGCATGGGGTCCAAGACATTGCTCATGGCTCTCATCTTACTAAGTATTTATAGTACCAATCCTTGATCTTGTCACCAGCTTTCCAAAGTTGGCCCTTCTTTTTGGCATCAGGTCTTGTATGATTTAGGAAAATACTTCATTCCGAAACTCAATCTTATTGCCGTGTACAGCGAGACCATTAAAATTTTGAATATCTTTATCTCAACAGGGTTCTGCAGCCAATGTCAAACTCATGTAAGTTTATTTATTAGTGTCACAAGCAAGTTTATATTAACACTGCAATTAAGTTACTGTGAAAATCCCCTAGTCACCACACTCTGACACCTGTTCGGGTACGTGGAGGGAAAATTTAGAATAGTCAATGTACCTAATCATCTTTAAAATGGTGGGAGCTGACATGGGGAGAACATGCAGACTCTGCACAGACAGTGGCCCAAGCCAGGAACTGAACCCGGGTCCCTGGCACTGTGAGGCAGAAGAGTTGACCAATGTGCCACCCACACTATCACAAACAACTTTCGTACATGCTACTGTCATAAATTCACATGCTTTCTTGCTACTACCAAACTCATCACCATTCTTGAGACAATCAGAACAGAGGTGTCAATGTCAAATTTGTACATCTCAAACATTATTAAAAATAGATCATTTAGTCATTATACCATTGCTGTTTGTGGGTGCTTACCGTGCACAAAAATGGATTCCACGTTTCCTATGTTACAATAATGAGACTCTTCAAAGAGTACTTAATTACCTGTAAATCATTTGGAATACCATTTCCCACCTTCTGTCAGTCCAACTACACTTAATTCCTGCCCTGTTTTCTGTTTTGTAGTCAGCTTCCTATTCCCTCACTCCAAATCTTAGTTGATTCCACTACCTAGTATTTTATCAAAAGCCTTTTAAACAACTAAATATATTACATCGCTTACATCTAACCCTTTTTATGTTGTTATTCTTCATGTTTTCACATGACTTTTCAAAACAAAAATGGGTCACAAATTGTAAGCGTTCAAAAATGAACTTCAACAGTAACGGATCCCACAAACATAGGTCCCGGTGACCCTTGCAACAATTTCTCCTTGAAGCCACCTACAGCATTTTGAATAACACAAGCTGAAGCCCAGACATTCATTAACTCGAAAGAGGAAGTGACCCTCAGCTACTTCTATTTACCCGCAGCAGGCAGCTCCAGAGCAGCGCTGACAGAATTGGAAGCAAAATATTTTTTCCAATTACTCAACACAGGATATTGCAATCCCTAAACCATTGGTGAACAAGTAAACTGTCATATTAGTTTGTTTTATTTGAAATTCACTGCAATGTTATTTAATGGGTCAAACATAATTTAAAATGCTCATTACCAACAAAACATTAAAATATTACCAATTTACATTTTATACTTACATCCAGCAAGTCAGATTCATGTTTCACAACTGGGTTCACTTCATTTAACTCTGAACTTGGAGTGATTTCTTGAAATGACATCAGGTCTCTTACTCCTTCCCTCCGATTCCTCAAGCCTGAGCTTAGATTCTCGTCTAACCGTTGGCCTTCCAGTTTGTCAACAATGTAAAGTTGTTCTTTAAAAATAACCGGTGTACTTTTTTGTTCAGAATGTGGTTAATTTCAAATCCTGTTGAGAAGAGTAGATACATTAATTTTCTATTTTGCATTCTTATAAGCTAATACTGTCCTTGTATTGAGAAAATACTGATTTTAATATGAACTTTTCAACCATTCTCCATTAATGTAATGAAAGGATTCGAACGATTGAGCAAGCTTGATTCGTTGTCTGATAAAGTCTCTCTTCTCAAAATCCCCTCTCTCAAAAAGCACTGTTTTTTGCTGCAGTATAGCTCTACTGGTGCAAGCAGCCCTCTGGTACTTCGCTATATTTTAGGTGTAAATCTAAATACAGAAGGTCAACAGATTAGTGCAAAACTGGGAGGCATCACAGATTATTTCACCACTTTTTAAGAGGGGTCACTCAATAGAAATAAGGAATAAGTACTCTGCTTATTTTCCTTCTGCCTAATCGCAAGAGCAGTTAAGTAAGTAGCATCCCATACAAGATTAGGTTTCTCACCATAGACTGGAAATCAAACCTAGGACCTATAATCAACATGTCTTTCCATTATATTGGAGAAAAAAGAGAAAAGGACAAAATAAAAACAACCTATTGAAGAACCAATCACAAACTTCCTACTGCTGTTTAAGCAATGGATTGCCCACCTTTATTTTTGGAGCAACGATAAAAATTAAACCTCAAGTTATCTGTTAAAATACCAGAATACCATTTTTGAAATTTCTCTGTAAATCAATGCCTCTGTGTTACACACACCCTTACTCTTCTCAAAGCAACAAATATTTTGATTCACAGCACAACACTATAAAGGAATTAACAGCAGTATTAAAAAATCTTATATTTGCACATCACCTATCCATTACGAATCCTAACATCCACATTTAGAATAGAAACTGTTTCCACAAACATCTGCAATAATGATTTATATGTAAACAGTTTCAATGGGAATCCCTTTCAACGGTTTCCCACCACCAATGGCACCATGTTGCATGGCTTCACCCATTTTGTTTTGCCTTCATTTCAATTTCACTATCAGTTTTATTAAAAATGTAAATAACCTTTTCAATGTTTATTCCATTCTACTCAACTAGAACAATTCTTTCATACTGTTGTACATCTGACCTTTCTCCTGCCCCCCTTTCCACCAATAACAATCCCACTTAAGCCTTGTCTGACCATGCTCAGTGTTCTTTTTAAGAAAGAGTTTAGTTCCAGCCTCGGGGCCAACTTCTTACCAGCTGGCTCTTTAAGGCCTCAAGCTCCATTCTGTTCCTTCTCACTGAATCCCACATTCAGTGCGGGCTATTTCATGAAAAAAAATTCAACATTGTCCAAGCCTGCTTCTCTGGGGAAATAGAAATTCAGCCCTGATACCCACTTTAAAAAAGATACAACATTCTGAGAGTCAATGATGATGTTGCTATTTGTATCTGTGGAAAGCACGCATGGTCTATGTTCATACAAATAATAAAATAAACTTTAAATCTAATCCAGTCATGAACTACTTTCCACTCTTCCTTACTCCAACTGGAAGAGAAAATTTAAAATATTGTCCAGCTGTTTACACACTGGCCAGCTAAACTAGAGAATATTTTACCTTCCCCATATATTGCTTCCACTTCAAATGCAGCATTATTCAACCCGGGAGATAAAATTGTAGCCTTACTCCAAGATGTGTTATTTGATGTAAATAAAGGCTTAAAATTCCAGTCTTATTCCCTCCCCTGGAAACTGAGCTTATTAAATTCAACTATTTTCTGTTCCAAACTTCACTAAACATCCATAAACCCACTGCTAAATATTGCCCTGCTGAAAAAAAATTAACCTTACTGCTTAAAACAGTTCAACTGACATGGGCAACACAGTGGAAAATTCACATACAAGTTTAAGAAACACAGAAGCACTGAAAATGTCTAAAAATGATTAGGACATCATTAGGCCTTTAATGTGATTAAAGTACTCTTTCCAAAGTATAGATTAATAAACTTTAGTAAAATAAGGCAACGAAGCTGAATGCTTAGATAAATCTTATCATATTTTCAGTACAAGCTTCTCAAAAGAAATTAAGTTTACTGCCTCTCAAGTTATGAAACATCAGGAACTTCAATTCCTGAATTTTGTACACATGTGCATTTGGGAGCAAGCTACCATGCCTTGTTCTGCATCTTTACAACCTTTAGACCCAGTCAGGCCCTTTGCACCTACTCACAAGGAGAAAGGAAGGTTTCAAAAAACCCAGGTCAGTGACCAAGTGTGGAGCACCATCAAAGTCGTGTCCAGGCAGGGTGCGTCCCAGGTAACAGAAACAGGTCCCAGTTAAGAAAGAAAGTAGTGAAACAGGCTCCAAGCAGCGCCTGGACTAAGGGAAACAGACTTTAAAAGTAAATTAGACTTGTGAGAAGTCCTGACAATTGAAGAGGGCTCAGAAGAAGACCTAAAGATTCAAGAAGGCAACCAAAGATAGGTGACTGTGCTGTAAACTAGTCAGGTAAAGGCTTTGAGGCACTTTGAGGCAGTAGTGTTCTGCTTGGCATGGCCAAAGATCTGCAGTTGTGTCGGTAATTTAGAAAGTGTAGACCCGGAATGTCAGGAGACAAGACTGAAGCCGTGCAAAGGCGGCCATTGCTGAAGCCGCACAGGTTGGAGTAACATTTGGAAAGAATTCCGAAGCGGAATCTTCAAATGTGAAGACTGGAAATGCTCGAGATTCAGCATGGCTGTTAATTTACATGTACCTACCTTGAATATTAAAGGGCACAAGGCAGATATTGTAAACTTTATATCTTTCTGACCTTGTATAGTAAAATTTACTTTCACTTGTTCAAAACCTGTTGCTTTCTTTGCTGAATTTCAAATTTTGTCCATTTTAAATAAAATATTATTGGTTCCTAACCACCTGAGGATCTGGCCTAGGATCATAACAGGTGCTTCAAGCCAGTTAAATTTTGTGGTCAACACTAATTGCTTCAGGGGATGTACAAGTATTGTGGTTACTTTACTCGATTAGTAATCTAGAGGCCTGGCCTCTAGATGGGTGTTCAATCTCACCATGGCAGGGAATTTTACATTGTTAATTAAATAAATCTGGAACAAAAACACTAATATCAGTAATGATGAATAACTAATGATTAGTCACTATTAGATTATTATTCACTTTAGAGAAAGTGAAGGGTGGTGAACTGGTGGAATTATCCGCTGCAAAACACTGTCCAGCCAAATCACTGAATGTATTTAAGAAAATAGATTAATTTTAAAGGCATCAAGCGGTATGGGCAGAAAGCAGGAGTGTGGTGTTGAGATAAAGAACCAGCCATGATCACACCATCAAGAGCTGGCTTATGAACCAAACGGCCTATTTTCTATGTTTCTAAGAACATAAGAACATAAGAAATAGGAGCAGGAGTAGGCCATCTGGCCCTTCGAGCCTGCCCCGCCATTCAATAAGATCATGGCTGATCTGTCGTGGCTCAGTTCCACTTTCCCGCCCTCTCCCCATAACCCTTAATCCCCTCTCTTATCAAAAACCCATCAACCCGCTTCTTAAAAATATTTAGCCACCACTTCTAATACGGTAGCAGTGGAAACCTGAAGAATCCCTGCATTTATGCAAGCCGCAGGTTCAGCTGACCCTATTAATAATCTCTGGAAAGATTTCATGCCAGGGTTACAGTGAAGCCATTGTGGAAGCAGGGCGAAAGATCTTCCTGGCTGACAGAAACCTGGTTCAACTGGTATAATGACAGTGGATTCAAGCTGCTGTCATCTGAGCTGCAACCTGCAAAAGGCAACCACATCAAGTACCTTGCTAAGCATAAACTACGGACTAATGTAAATCAAAGAAAAATCACAAACTAATCAAGGGGATCCCTTCAATCCAGGAAGGAATGCCCTACTCAATACAGTTAGTCATGTGTTACAGATGACACCAAATCATCAGCATGCTACTGTTAGAATCCAAAAGAAAAACATCAGCATTGAAACGTAAAATATGAGAACTCTGTTACGACCTGGAAAACTGATGAACGTCAAGCATGAAATGAGCCGTTTAAAAGTCAAATGAAACAAACTGGAAAAATGCAGGTAATTTTACATCAGATGCAATCACATTCATCTGTTCAGGAGGACAGAAGCACGAAAGGTGTAGGAATCTTCCCAGATAAAGTTTCAAAATCTGTGCTGGGTTACGGCGCTCTCTCAAACAGAATAACTTTACTTAAAAATCAAAACCCAATCTTGCCATCATCCAAGTCTAACATCAACATCTGATAGTGGAGAATTTTGAATAACTGGTTACAGCTATACATCAACGTAAAACAAATGAGCTCATTTTTGTAATGGATGACCTAAATGCAAAAGCGGGTTCTATCAGGAAAGGCAACATAGTTGGACTTCACCACTGGTATGATCACAATGAAAGAAGGAAAAAGTGGATCAATTGGTGTGCAGCAAATAATCAGGTTATTCTAAATGCCTGGTTGGAGGAAGAAGGAAAAATCCTGGCAACATATCCAGAAATCGTGTATGATGATAAACAACAAATTCCAATACATAGTTCAACAAGCAAAGACCTACCCAGAAGCCAACCACAAAAATGACCACGTACTTGTATTTGACAGCACCAAGATAAAGCCGAGGAAATTGTAAAAGAAACAGGGACAATAAAGACACTTGATTATGAACTACTCAAATACAGAGAGCTCATTTAAAGAAAATATTAAAGTGCCAGGTCAAAACCAATTTGAACAGCATAAAAAAAACACTCAAAATGGGGAATGTTCAAAGCTGTTCTCACACGAGAACACCATCCACCAGGTACACGGCACATCCTCTTGGAACTCAGCCAACGTTGTCTGCCTGATATGCTGCAGGAAAGGATGTCCCGAAGCATGGTACATTGGGGAGAAATGCAAACGCTACGACAACGGATGAATGAACACTGCTTGACAATCACTATGCAAGACTCTTCTCTTCCTGTTGGCAAACACTTCAGCGGTCATGGGCATTCGGCCTCTGATCTTTGTGTAAACGTTCTCCAAGGCGGCCTTCACGACACACGACTGCACAGAACTGCTGAACAGAGACTGATAGCCCTGTTCCGCACACAAGGACGGTTTCAACCGAGACCTTGGGTTCATGTCACATTATTTGTAACCCCCATGACTTGCAACATCTCACTTCTGTCCTGTCTCTTTAACCTATGCTCGATGCTACCTCCACTCACATTGTCTGCACTTTTAAGACTTGATTAGCTGTAAAAACTCACATTCCAAATCAGTATTCTGTAAACTGAATGTGAGTCTTTATATGCCCTGTTTGTGATCAGAACTCCTCACTCACCCGAAGGGGCAGAACCCTGAAAGCTAGTTGCATTTGCTACCAATTAACCCTGTTGGACTTTAACCTGGGGTTGTGAAACTCCTTAGAATGTTCAAAACACCAGTGGGAGAATCATCAAAAAGCACCATTCAATTAAAGAGAAAGAAACAAAAATGGATTAGAGGTGAAACATTGGACCTGATGGAGGACAGAAGGAAGGTAAAGTAAATAGATCAATGGAAATATCAGGAATTGGATTAAAGGATTAAAAAAAAGTGTTGAAAAGAAAGAAAAGTGATTGAACAAAATGTGAAAGAATTAAAATAACATGAAAACACAGACACAATGCATAAAGGAAATCACAGGAAAAGTTAGGCATACATCTTGCAGCTGCATCAAAGTCTGATCAATCACATTATTAAGATCCTTCTGTGAGTAGTAATGAATAGGGCCAGGAGAAAGATAAAGACAGAAATTTTACTCTCAATATGATTTTGTAGAATATAGAAAATGGGAAATGTTATTTTTATGGTACGCATGCTATTAAAAACAGCCATAGAGATTTTAAAAAGATGTACCCATATGATTACAGTAAGGCATTTGATAAGGTGAAACATGAAGAACTGATAACCATTTTGAGTCTCTTGATCTTGATGGCAAATATCTTAGAGTGACAAGAAATCTTTAGTAGGAACAAACTGTAGCCCCAAAAGATGTGAATGATTTAAGCAATTTTGTGAAGATTAAAAAAGGGTCAGACAGGGGAGCATTTTCTCCCCAGATTTATTCAATTTGTACACTAAAATATTCTCAGATTGAAAATCTTTCAAGGTTATGAGCTGGAAATTACACCTTTAATATAAGACAAACTACAGATAGTTTGAGAAAGTGAAAAGAAAGGACTGAGCATAAATTGTAAAAGAAAGTCCAAAAAGAAAATTGTCACAGAACTGTAAAAAACAGAAGTCCAAAAAATAAGATCTCAGTGAAGAATTAAAATGGTCCCAAGTAGACAAACTTTGTTACTCAGGTAGTAGGTTAACATCGGATCGAAGTGTGACCAAGAAATAAGACAAAGGACTAGAATGGCCAAAGATGCGTTTGAAAAAAATGAAAAAGATGATTAGCTCAGAATTAGCCATGAAAATAAAACAGAGTGGGATGCTACATCACACAAATGTTGACGTACAAAAGCAAATGCTGGACAATGTAAAGAAGAACTGAGACTTCAGAGTTGCCTTCATATCCAAGATATATTCAGTATTTGGCTAAGTCATACACTACCAATGAAGATGCCCTCCTCTTAAGGCATGGTACCTGAAGAGAGAGGGAAGAAAATCTGCCATCCACTCCTGGACTGATCTACTTGTGACTCAGACCATTGCAATGTGGGTGACTGTCCTCTAGCAAGCCACTCAGTTGTATTCAAGAAGGTGGCTCATCACTACCTTGGTCTGGCCTTACTGGTGCCATCTACATCTCATGAATGAAAAAAGATCATCCAAAAAGTATCAAACTCTGTAAGCATCAGTTCTTATGCTGTGATCAAATATATTCAGTGGCACAGTGGCAAGCACAGCGCCAGGAATTGGAGCCCGGCTTGGGTCACTGTCAGTGTAGAGTCTACACACTCTCCCCATGTCTGCATGAACTTCCACTGGGTGCTCTGGTTTCCTCTCAGAGCAAAGATGTGCAGGTTAGGTGAACTGGCCATGATAAATTTTCCTCAGTGTACCTGAACAGGCACCGGAATGTGACATGGGGATTTTCATAGTAACTTCATTGCGATGTTAATGTAAGCCTACTTGTGGCTAATAAACAAACTTTTTTTTAAAATTATGCAATATCCTACTTATGGATCTATATTGTAGCAGTTATTCTCCGAAAAGATTTACCATCTTGGCTATATTTCACTTAAGTATTTCTTAGCTTTGTATGTTCATTTAAACAATGCTTAAAATACAAAACTAAAAAATCCAAACCAAACATCCAATACATCTGGACCTTATTAAACTGATTCTGTTTCTATTGCAAGGATACATTTAGTTTTAACCATATTCACAACTAACTTAAAATAATAGCAAAATGTTGCAATTGCTAGAGATCCAAAGGAGAAACAGAAAATACTGGGAAAACTGAGCAGATCTGGCTGCATTTGTGGAGAGAGAAACAGTTAACATCGAGTCCAATGTGATTCTTTGAAATGTAAACCTGCTGAATTTCCCCAGTAACTTCTGTTTTAATCAACTCAGAAAACCGGTATATTTTAACTAGTGCTTGTCAGCTTGGTGCTTGATAGTAGCAGAATAGAAAACTAACCAACTGCTCCTAGTTCATGCCTTTCTTAAATCAAGATTCTCATCGAGATGTAGTCACAGCCACAAAAGGTGTTTGATACAGAAACTTCACTGCATTGAAAAAACATTTGGATGCGCTTGAGTTCTGTAACCTACAGGGCTGTGGATCAAGAGCTGAAAAATGGGATTCAACTAGATAGCTCTTTTTCAGCCAGCATGGATAAGTTGAATGACTTCCTGTGCCGTAAATCTTTGTTTTGCAAACAGCTCAAGTCAATTATCCATTTCATGTTCATTCATTATGAACGTAGCCACTGATCATTGCTCATTATGTCACAGAAACAGAAAATAAGTGCAGGAGGCCATTCAGCCCTTTAAGCCTGCTTTACCATTCATTAAGATCCTGGCTGATCATCCAACTGAATAGCCTGATCCCACTCCTCCTCTCCCCCCCCCCCCCATTATCCTTTGATCCTCTTTGCCCCAAGAGCTATATCTAATTATTCTAGAAAACATACAATGTTTTGGCCTCAACTACTTATAGTTCTAGTGAATTCCACAGGCTGACCACTTTCTGGGTGAAGAAATTTCCTCTCATCTCTGCCTAAATGTTTTACCCTGTATCCTCAGACTGTGGCCTCTGGTTCTCGGCACCCCCACCATCGGGAAAATCCTTTTTGCATCTACCGTCTAGTCCTGTTAGAATTTTATAGGTTAAATGGTGCTTAGTATTAGATTCAGCTTCTCAGAAAAAAAATTTAAACACATTACTCTTTTATGAGCCATAAAATGCATTCTTAAGTGCTTATGCACCAATTTATAAACTCTTTGGTTCTATGGGCATAATTAAAAGAATAACAACTTTTTGCATTGTATCTTTTAAGTAGTACATATTGGCAGCTAGGTGCAAACCTCAAATTTCTCAACCATAACATTAATTGGGAGGATTTACAGATTATCATCAGCAAATTTCTCACTTGGTCAGTTTACAGGCAACTTTTGATTCACGAAGAGTGTCTTATGGTGCAATAACTGTCACTGCCTCTGAACCAGAAGGTCCAGGTTTGAATCCCACCATAAACAGGTTGATTATCAACCTGCAAATCCTTCCAACACACACCAAAGACCGGCATTAACCGCAAGATCTATTGCTGGTCAGCCATGCGATGGAAAGAAAGTTGCAGCCTCTTACCATCACTAGCTGTAGCTCCAGACTACAACATGCATGCAGGTGTTTGTTGCCACAGCAACTCAGACTCCTTCAGTGACCTGTAACACATCAGCACACTTTGGATCCAGCAATGGTATTTTAGCAGCAAGTGTTCAATTTTGATAATAACTCCATCCATGGTTGATAAGCTGTTGACAGGTAATGACACAGCTAAGGTACAGCTAGTTCAGTGAAATTCTGGAAGGTTGCATGCTGAGGAAACTGTGCCTATACCAATCAGGAAGGCTGTAAAGTGGGGATTAGGGGAGGAGGAGGAGAATGTTATCCACATTTAAAGTGGTTGGGAATAAAATGGAGAATATTAGCCAGGTGGAAAAATTAAATTATTTTATTCCCCCCCAGCCACTCTTGTAGTTTTCCCATCATTGAGGGTTTGACTAATTGTCTTATTGTAGTCAGGTGTACCCCTCTCTGCTATTTTAAACAACTTCTGTGATCTTTCAGTCTTCTGGTACCATTCCTATATAGTAAGAAGTCTCACAACACCAGGTTAAAGTCCAACAGGTTTATTTGGTAGCAAACGCCACTAGCTTTTGAGCGCTGCTCCTTCATCAGGTGAGTGGGTCAGGTGACATCAGGTGAGGAGAACTTCCCACTCACCTGATAAAGGAGCAGTGTTCCGAAAGCTAGTGACGTTTGCTACCAAATAAACCTGTTGGACTTTAACCTGGTGTTGTGAGACTTCTTACTGTGTTTACTCCAGTCCAACACCGGCATCTCCACATCATGACTACCATTCCTATATTACAGGAGGATTACTCTCCACCTTAGCTTCCCTAATTAACCTAGGATGCATCCCATCCAAATAAGATGATTGTGACTAGACAATGGAAAGTACATGTTACAGATACAGCAGGATCAGGTCAAAGCTCTATAGTCTTGCCATATCCACGTTGAATGGTGGTGGATGATTAAACAACGAACAGGAGGAAAGACTCCAAACCTCAACAATAGAGACCAGCACCCAAGTCCAAAGACAAGGCTAAAGGATTTGCAATGATCTTCAGCCAGAACTACAAAATGGATGTCCATCTCTGCCTCTTTCTGGGATCCAAAGATTATAGACGCCAGTCTTCAGCCAATTTAATACATTTTACATGATAGTAAGAAATAGTAGATGCAACAAAGGCTATAGGCCCTGACATCAAGCCAACTGTGGTGCTGAAAACATATACTCCAGAACTAGCTGCACCTCTATCCACATTGTTCCCATGAAAGTACTAACGTCTACCTAACAGAGTGGAAAACTGCCCTGGTATGTCCTGTACACAGAGCAGAACAAATCCAAACTGGTCAACTATTGCCCATCTGTCTACTCTCAAATCAGCAGCAAAATTATGTAAGGTAATAATGTAAAATTATGATCAGTGTTAGCAAGCAATGCTTATCAATATCCTGCTCAGTTTGGATTTCACCAGCTCCAATCAGAACAAGAAGTTATCACAGCCCTGACTAAACATGATTTTTTAAAAAAAGCAGAATTCCAGAGGCGAGATGAAAGTCACTGCCTTTGACATCAGTGTCGCATTTTATCTGAATCATAAACTAAGAAGCCAGCGTAAAATTGAGAATCAGGGGAAACTCTCTAGTGACTCAAAGAAAAATAGCTGTGGCTGTTAAAGCTCAATTATCTTAGTCCCAGGACATTGCTGCAGGAATTCCTAAGGGCAATACCCTGGACAAAAACGTCACAGCTGCTTTATCATGACCTTCCCTTCATTGTACGATCAAAAGTGGGAATATTTGCTAATAGCTGCATAGTGTTCTATTCACAATATTTCAGATGAAATACCCATTCCCACATGCAGCAAGGCTTAGGCGCAGACCCATACTGAGGCTATCAAGTAACATTCATATCATAATTTCTAGGTTATGACCATCTCCAACAAATCTCTTAACACCTTCCCTTTGACATTCAAATCATCAAATCTCATACCATCAACAGTCAAAAGTCTATCATTGACCAGAAACTTAAATGGACCAGCCACAAAAATACTGAGGCTTCAAGACTAGGCCAGAGGCTGGGAACTCTCCAGCATCCTAATCATTTTGACCCCTCAAGGCCTTTGCACAAGCTACAAGACAGCAAGTTGAGATATTCTCCATTTGCCAGGTACTCTTCTTCCACCACTGATTCAGAATGGTGTGTGCAGCAAAATGAACTAGAGCAATTTGCCAGGACTTTGACAGCACCTCTCAAACCCTCGACCTCTACCACCTAGAAAGGAAAAGCAGCAGGCATATGCTATACCGGCACCCACAAGTGACACAAAATCATCTGGCTTGGAAACAGTGTTCCTTTACTGTCACTAAGTCAAAAACCTGGATCTCCCTACCGAACAGCAGGTGAGTGTCCCTAGACATCACAGATCAAGGTAGTTCAAGGCAGCTGCTCACCACTACCTTTGAGGGCAATTAGGAATAGGTAATAAATGTTGGACTTGGTGCCTCCCACAATAAATATTTTTAAATGAGAGCAAATCCTATATTGGCCCTGTCTGTATGCTTGATATTTGCAACACTTAACCATTCCAGTGTTATCCTGGCTGGCCTTCTTACTGTTTACCCCAGTCCATTGCTGGCATTGCCACAGCGTGGCCTCTCATCCACAGCTGTCAACGAACTTGAGCTCATCCAGGTACATCCCTGTTCCTTATGTTCTACCACGGGTGAATTCAAGCCTAAAATAGACAGATTTTTTGGTGTCTCAGAGAACCAAGAGATATGGGGATCTGGCAACGAAGTAGAGTTGAGGTAGATGATCAGTCATGACCACACAGAATGGCAGTGTAGGCTCAAGAAGCTGTCTTTTTTCATCCCGCTCCTATTTCTTATGTTCGTGAAACGCCACTGCATGGATCCTAACTCACAGCCAGCCCTCTTCACCCTTCAACCCTGTGTTTACCAGGCAACGTTGATACATAATAAGCCAACACAATTTTTAAACTTTCATCCTCAGGTAGAAATATCTCCATGGTCTCACCCCTCCCCGCCTGAACTCAGGGGAAAGCGCCATGCGTTCTACCAATGTCAGCAAGGCAATGGACACCATACGTCCTCCGAAAGCACTCACTCCAATCGTGCGCTTTTTATAACCTGCCTGAAAATAGATAAATCAGGTTACACATGGCAGAGTGCACTGAATTTACTCTACAGCGGGTGTGATCAAATTACACATTCTGTACAAACTATAGGGGGCCGCCCTGCAAAAGGATCACAAATCTGGTCTATCCTTATTTCGTTGCAGACACAAGCCCGGTGCCATCCTCCCTCTTTCTCCTCATTTCACGCTCTGATTTCTCATGCCCACCCCCCCCCCACCCCAAAGTGTCAGTTGGTTCTCTCGCTCGCGCTGCCCTGGTGCCTGTTGGTCCTCGCGCTCGCGCTGCCCTGGTGCCTGTTGGTCCTCGCGCTCGCGCTGCCCTGGTGCCTGTTGGTCCTCGCGCTCCCCTGGTGCCTGTTGGTCCTCGCGCTCGCGCTGCCCTGGTGCCTGTTGGTTCTCTCGCTCACGATCCAACCCGCTGTCAGTTGGTCCTCGCGCTGCCCTGGTGTCGGTTGGTCCTCGCGCTCGCGCTGTCCTGGTGTCGGTTGGTTCTCGCGCTCGCGATCCAACCCGGTGTCAGTTGGTCCTCGCGCTGCCCTGGTGTCGGTTGGTTCTCTCGCACCGCTTGACCTCGGTAACAATGAATTCCCTGTTTCGGGCAATTCTCGGTCCATCTGATTTAGTGGTCAATGCGGTTTTGCGCTGGTGAGTATTGTTTAACGGTATAGCCGGCAGTTTACATTACCTACCCGATGATGAGGCCTTTATTTCTCCGGTTATTCCACTCCCACCTCCGGGCGCTCACTGCTCCATATCCTCATCTCTCTCTTTGCTTTGACTCGGTTGCTCCACAGCGTCAGACATCGCCTGAGCAGTTCGTAGCCAATAAGAATGCGTCATTAGCGCCACGAGGTACATCACTTCCGCCAAGTGGCTAGAGGGACCGGAAGTGATCTGGGAGCGGAAGTGTTAGGTGTTTAGTAAACATCGTAATGGTTTTTGCTCGTCCACAGCGCAGCAGCTAGTAGGTTAGTTACTGTTGTTTCACGTGGCTGAAAAAAATCTATCTTTTTGTTTGCTTAAAGTGAAACGAAGAGGGAAATAACCGCAGTCCAGAAAAACAGTAAAAACTGCTCTCAGTAGTTTTAAAGAAGTTGGCAACTCATGAACAGCCTTTGATGGCAAGTAGTTGCAAGGGTTTTGTATTATAAATAAGAAAGACATTTATGTGGCACTTTTTATAACCACTGGACATCTCAACGTGTTCCACAGCCAATTAGATATTTTCTGAAGTATAGTCAGTGTAGGAAATGAGTTGGTCAATTTGTGCTCCCCAAGCTCCCACAAACAGCAATGTGATAATGACCAGAAAATCTGTTTGGTGATGTTGTTTAGGAGATAAATATGGGCCAGAATACCAGGAATAATATTCCTGTTCTTCATAATAGTGCCATGGAATAATTTACATTCATCCTAGCAAGCAGATGGGGCCTTGGTATAATGTTGCATGTGAAAGATAGCACTTCCGACAGAGCAATACTCTCAGTTCTGCATAATATATAGACTATCCCTCTGAATTCCCTAAAATGCTCCTTTGTTCTGGACCTGCATCTACTTTAGTTTCAGCTGTCTCTCGTCATGCCTTCTCCCAGTTCATCATATTCACAAAATTCAGTCTCTATTTGCGTAACTCCATTCCCACTGAACTGCTGACCAACCAACATCTCTTTCTGCTACTGATGCAGACCAACATAAAAAATGGTGCCAGCTCCTCAGGTACTGTTCCCTTTCAAAACAACTGGCATTATCTCCTTTTCCCAAGGACCCACTATCATGCTAACATAGAAATTTACTGGAGGAAATCATTCAGCCTACCTTGTCTGTTCTGGTCAAAAAAGAGGTATCCAGAAGAATCCTGTTTTTCTACGTAATAAACTGTAGCTCTGTTGTTTATACTATTTCCAATGCACAAACAAGTATTTTTAAATTCAGTGAGAGTTCTAGACTATACTTGCTATATAGTACTGTACTTCTAGATATACCATCCTCTTGGTAAAACCATTTCTGCTCAACTTTCCTCTAATCCTTATATCAGTTATTACCTCTGCTAATTGAAAGAGGTCCTTCAAATCCACTCCATCTAGCCTTCACGATTTTATCCACCTAAATTATATATTCCCCTCAATCTCCTCTGTTCCAAAAAAACCTATGTGTTCCATCGACAAGAACAATTGCAGAAACTCGCTAAGCATTATTCAACAACACCTTCCAAATCTACAACATCTACCACTGAGAAGGAAATGGCAATAACACCATCTGCAAGTTCCTGTCCCACGAAAGAATAGAAAAACATTTATGCTGTCCTCCAGCTCTAAACTTCCCAAACTGCAGAAGTAACTTTTCTTTATTTACCCTATCTGTTTGATACCTTCAGCCCTTAATTTTTAAATTCCCTAGTTTGTGCAATCTTTCCACATAGAATCCCTACAGTGTAGAAGCAGGCCATTCGGCCCATCAAGTCTGCAATGACCACAATCACTCAGGCCCTTTTTCTGTAACCCCTCATATTAACTCTGCTAATCCCCTGACACTAGGGTTAATTTAGCATGACCTATCAACCTAACACACACATCTTTAGACTGTGGGAGGAAACCAGAGCACCTGGAAGAAATCCACGTAGACATAGGGAGAATGTGCAAACTCCACACAGATAATGACCCAAGGCTGGAATTGAACCCAGTTCCCTGGCACTGTGAGGCAGCACTCTTGGAGTCCAGAGATCATCCTGATTAATCTATGCTGCACTCTTTCCCAGGTCACAATATCCTTCCTAAGACAAAAGTAAAATACTGCAGATGCTGAAATTGTAAAATAAGAACAAAAACTACTGAAAAACGTAGGTCAGACAACATCAGTGGAGAGAAACATTAATGTTTCAGGTCAATGACCTTTCATCTATTTGTGAAGCCTCCTCCAGTCATTTAAGTGTTCATCATCATTCATGGCTGCAGGTGGCAGCACTGCAGAGCTTTGATCTGTTGGTTGTAAAGATTTCTTGGTTCTTGGTTTTTCTACTGCATTCTTCTTCTGCTGTTTGACATGCAAGTAGTCCTGTGTCATAGCTTCATCTCATTGGCACTTGGTTGATCACTGGCTTGATGCTAATGACAAGGTGAGAGATTTGTCAGACCATACGGTTCCAGATAATGACTGAATTAAAGGAAAAAATGATGCCCACAATGTCTCATGGATACCCAGTTTTGAGCTGTTAGATCTGTTCTGAGATCCCATTTAGTATGGTGGCAGTGACACAACATCATGGATAATATCCTCAGTTTGAAGACAGGATTTCCACAAGAACTGTGATCACTTGTACAATACTGTCATGGTCTGTGTCAGATTGGTCTGTGAGGTGAAGTAGACCCTTCACACATTGTTTCCGTCACCAATATTGCAGGCTTAGTCTGGTAGAAGTGTCCTTCAGAATCCATTCATTTTGGTTAGTTAATGGTGCTACCAAGCCATTCTTGGTAATGTACATTAAAGTCTCTCTGCTCAGATAGAATTTCACATTGTCCCAAGCCCAGACTCACTCCCCAGGAATGGAACCCCACAGTTTGAGCCGCCTCACGGAAATGCCCTCAATGCCCTTCGCCACTGCATATATCCTATATATCCTACATGGGCTGCTGCTGCACATCTTCCACGATTGTACCCTCACCCATCGCCTGGACAACAGCCGCAACTCCAGATGGGAGAGGGTTGTGGTGCAAGATGACCCCTTTAATCACTTGGTGTGCCTTGTTGCTGTCCGGAAATGGAGGTCCCCGGTAGAGGTCCCTGTACAGAGGGATCTTCCTCCACCAAATCGGGAACCTGGGGTGGAGAGTAATGCATGGAGCAGTATCATACAACCAAGAATTGCACCAATTCATGGGCTCCCAAGAAACTTGCCCTTTTTGTGATCTTGTGAAGTCCGTGGACCATGTCCAAGTTGCTTGTTATAGGCTGCACTCCCTTTCAATTTATTTTTAAAATCTTTTATTGCTGTTCAGTTCACATTTCAGCCCCATGCTCCTGATTTAAGGGGATCTGGTGCAGAGGGTGGGACAGGGAAGATGGAGGACCTTCTCATGAACCTGAACCTTGGCCTAGCCAAACATGTGATTATCAGGTCCGGGCATGTTGGAGGTAAAATAATACCTCTGAGACTGTTAGTGAATCAAAATACAGTGGGTTTTATTTCAAAGCTGTGGTGTTCATTCAAGAGCTTTGGGAGAAACTAGTTCCTTACAATGGACTACCAAACTTCTCATAGAACACAAACACAAGTGGGCATTTATACATCATGAGCCTTAGTATCAATCACGACACAAGTTTCCCATTCCGGCCAGAACTCCGGGTCTTCCTTCCTTGGTCGTGATACAACCCCAGATTTAATCACAGTCCAGCTGGCAGCTGCAATCATGACACACGGTCATGATTCAAACCCCTTCTGCAGCAGTACCAGCATCCCTGTCCTTGAAGTTACATGTGCGATCGCAGATGTCACAGCAGGACTCTTCCTGTTAAAAGCCGGTATCATGATCTGCCATCAAAAGCCGTCAAAAGCCAGTATTGTAAACTAGCATCTGTGTAACGATGTCCAACTAACACAAATAGGTAAGAATTGCAAAGTTTACAAAATAACAGCAACATTAAACTATCTGTCTTTATAAAATGAGAGTTTAAGCATGTAACACATGAACAAATAACTTATATTACTGCCAGGAGCAGTATAAGCTTGAGAAGATCAGTCATGATGAAGGGTTATGTTTGTGACATATTCTAGGTACAAAATCCATTAACCCTTTCCCTACTTCAGGGCACCAAGCGACCAAGGTGGTCATCCAACCACACTCTCTGCCTTTCTACCATGGCTATATTCAGGGTCGGGTATCCCTGAAGAGGGACCGTATAGAATCTGGCACTAACTGCCTTCCGTGTTTGTTGGGCACCACAAGGACTGGGTTTATTATTGATCCCTTTAACCATATTTTAATTTACTGTTTTAAATTTCCTTTCTGCTTTGATTTTCTTTTGGGCAGTTCCCTTTTTTGGGGGCTGCCCTTCTTGTTTTGTCTCTTAGTTTGTATTAAGTCTAATTCAATTGATTTACTCAAAAGGATGTTCCAAAACTAGCTTTTAATTAATTTTAAATCCCACCAGCTGCCTATGCCTTTAAATCTCAGCTGAAAATTTTTAAGATAATCACTCACTCCATCGTTACCTTTTCACTTCTCCACCACTTCTCTGGAATTTCCATTGGCTTTGTGTTACCAGACTGTATGACTGACATCTTGTCCTAGATGAGCTACAGATTAATCTAGTGAAACATTGATAGGACTAAAACCATCATTTTTGACCACTGCCATGAATTTCACATATAACTCATTGACTCTATCCCCATCTCTGGCCACTGCCTTGGATTGAACTAGGCTGTTTGCAACATCAGCACCTTACTGTAAACAAGAAAGGTAACAAAAAGAGAAACTTGCTGATTAGAAGAAGAAGCTCATTGATATGCTCTCTTACATTTAATTTACATGTAATTGAACATGATTTAATCCTGCTTTGCCGATTTACTGAAACTCACGTCATTTTTGAGCCTTCAGTAACAACCTCAATGAAAAATGACAACTTATTTATGGCTTATTTCATTCACTGCATGCTCTAACTCCTATGAAATAAAATGTGGAGGTGGTATGGGTGCTGGTGCTGTTGACCAAAGAGCTGGGAGGATGACCATGGAGTTAGAAGGGCGCGGATGACAATAAGGGTGGGACACTGGGCAAAATTCAAGTCAAACAAAACTCATAACTTATCTCCTCGAGTCACAACATTATCATCTCTCTGTTAGCCAAGCAACAGACTTATAGTGCCTCTCAAAATCATTGAAACATCTCCTGATAGCCACTGGCCATAGTGGGGCACAGAAAAAGCAAGTGGAGACTTGCTGAGTCTCTCATGGGTTACCCTCATACAGGATAGTTGGTCACCCTGCCTTTGGATTCCAGGAGACTGAGTCACAATGCACTGGATTGATCCTGGAGACATTTTTTCTGTATGAAAACTTGTTGAGCTGACACGCTTAAGGGGACATTCTGCAGGAAATTCTGAACCCAGAAGTATTGGATCCATGATTTAAAGGGGCAGTGTAAAACTCTGGTGCAGAAGGAAGGTTCTTTAAAGTGACATCACTTAGGTCATTGCCTACAAAGAAAGGGAGAGGTAGTGGCACTATGGAAATTGTCCACTCTGTCCTGTTTCATCCCTGAGTGCTACAGTGGATGTGCTGGCTGGACTGTGACATCTGAGACATCAGTTAAATCCGATGATGCCATTGAGTGATATTGTAGGACAACAGGGTTTTTTTCCTGGACTTTGAAATGTCTTCTTGTGCTGGAGCAACAAAAATTCAGATGCTGTAGATTTATATAGTAAAGCTTTCTCAAAAAAGGTAAAGGCAAGATACTGTGAATGCTGGAATCTGAAACAAAAACAGAAAATGCTGGAAAATCTCAGTAGGACTGACAGCATCCGTGGAGAGAGAATAGAGCCAAAGTTTCAAGTCAGGATGGCCCATCACAGCTGTTAGGAAGGGAGTTCCAAGATTTTGTTCAAGTGACAGTGAAGGAATGGAGATGTAAATCCAAGTCAGGATGGTAAGTGACTTGACGGGGAATTTGCAGGTGTTTGTATTCCCATGCATCTACTGCCCTTGTCCTTCAATTTAGTAGAGGCTGTGGCCTTAGAAGGTGCTATCAAAAAAGTGTTAATGAATAACTACAGTGCATCTTGTACATAGCACATACTGCTACCACTTTAAATGAGTGGTGGAGGGAGTGAATGAATTTTTAAATTGGTAGGTAGGTTGCTGATCAAACAGGATGCTTTGTCCTAGAAGATGTAGAGCTTCTTGAGTGTTGTTCAAGTCACATTTATCCAGGCAAGTGCAGAGTATTCCATCACACACCTGATTTTTGCCTTATAGGTGTGGACAGGTTTTGGGAAGTCAGGAGATGAGTTACTCACCTCTTCTAAACTCCAGGTAGTATTGGCCTAAATTGCCCAATCTCTCTTTGTAAGACTTGTATTTAGAATCAATCGAGTGAACCTCCTCTGAACTGCCTCTAATGCCATTACATCCCTCCTCAAGTAAGAAGACCAAAACTGGACACATTATAATAGTATAATTGTGGTCTCACTAATGCTTTGTACAGTAATAGCAACACTTCACTACTTGTATATTCTGTTCCTTTAGCAATAAATGCCAAGATTTTATTTGCCCTCCTGTTGTATTACCTGTTGTACCTGCAAACTAGTTTTCTGTGATGCATGCAAGGACACCCAGATCCCTCTACATGAAGCACTCCAAAATTTCCCTCCATTTAGATAATAATTTACCTTTGTATTTTTCCTGCCAGAATGGGCAACCTCACTCTTATCCATGTTAAACTCCATCTACCAAATTTTGCTCCATTGATTTAACCTATCGATATCCATTTGTAAATTTCTTATTTCATGATCGCAACTTATTATCCTACCTATCTTAATGTCATCTGCAAATTGGCTATGGTACCTACTATCCCTGCATCCAAGTCATTAATATAGATAGGGTCCCAAGGACTGAACCCTGTGGCACCCCACTAATTACATCTTGCGAACCCAAAAAAGACTCATTTATCCTGACTCTGCTTTCTTTTGATTAGCCAATTCCCTATCCAAGCTAACAAATTACCCCTAATCCCATGTGAATTTACCTTGTCTATTAACCTTTTGTGTGGCACATTATCAAATGCGTTCTGGAAGTCCAGATAGACTACATCTACAGGATCACTATTATCCACCTTGCTTCTTACATCTTCGAAGAACTCAAGCAAATTAGTCAAGCATGATTTAGCTTTTGTAAAAGGCTAAATCATGGCTCTGAATCGTGGAACAGAATCCCTACAGTGCAAAAGGAGGTTATTCGGCCCATCGTGCCTGCACTGATAACGATCTGACCCAGGCCCTATCCCCGTAACCCACGTATTACCCTGCTAGTATCTCTGATACTAAGGGGAAATTTAGCATGGCCAATCAACCTAACCTGCACATCTTTGGACTGTGGGAGGAAATCAGAGCACCCGGAGGAAACCCATACAGACACAGGGAGAATATGCAAACTCCACACAAACAGTCACCCAAGTCCAGAATTGAACCCAGGTCCCTGGTGCTGTGAGGTAGCAGTGCTAACCATAGTGCCACCATGCTACCCTAATGGATTGCACTTTGACTTTCTAAATGTCCTGTTATTACCTCCTTTATAATAAATTCTAACAATTTCCCAGTGACAGATGTTAAACTAAGTGGCCCACAGTTTCCTGCATTTTGCCCCCCCCCTTTTTTTGAATAAGGGCATTATATTAGCATTTTTCCAATCCATTAGAACCATTCCTCAATCCAGGGAATTGTAGAATATTGTAACGAATGAATCCACTGTCTCCAACGTTACCTCTTTTAAGACCCTAGGATATAAGCCATCTGGCTCTGGGGACTTGTCTGCCTTCAATCCCAATAGTTTGCTCAGTGCTTCTTCTCTGTTAATGATGCTAGTTCCAAGTTCCTCTCTTTCTATAACCTCTGCATTTTCGGTTACTATTGAGGTGGTACTAATGTCCTTCACCATGAAAACTGAAGCAAAATATTGATTTAGCATCTCAGCCATTTCAGCGGTCCCCACTATTAACTCCCCAGCTTCATTTTCCAAGGGACCAACATTCACTTTAGTTACTCTCTTCCACTTTAGAAAATTATAGAAGCTTTTGCTGTCCATTTTTACATTTTGAGCTAGTTTTCTTTCATAATTTGCCTTTTTTATTTTTATTACCTTTTGAATGACCCTTTGTTGATCTTTAAAACTTCCCAATCTTCCAGTGTGTCTTTGCAATATGGTATGTCTTCATTTTGTTTTTATGTTATTCTTAACTTCCTTGCTTTGCCATGGAAGTCTTTCCCCCTGTTACTAACTTTCCCCATCTTACCCCGTCTTACCACCTTTCCTCCTCTCTGGAATATATGGCTGCCATGATGTGGATGTGCCGGCGTTGGACTGGGGTAAACACAGTAAAAAGTCTGACAACACCAGGTTTTAGTCCAACCAATTTATTTGATAGTAAACTCACAAGCTTTCGAGGTTTCCCTCTTCGTCAGGTGAATGGAGAGTTGCCTTGTCCGAGGCCAGAACTCTCCATTCACCTGACGAAGAGGGAAACATCGAAAGCTTGTGAGTTTACTATCAAATAAATCGGTTGGACTAAAACCTGGTGTTGTCAGACTTTTTAATACATGGCTGCTCCAGTTCAGTTTTTGGTCAATGGTAACATTCAGGATGTTAATAGTGGGGAATTCATCGATGGTAATGCCATTAAATGGGAAGATGGGTTAGATTGTCTCTTGTTGGCGATGGTCATTGCTAGGCACTTGTGTGGTCTGAATGGTACTTACCAGCTGAACGTTGTCCAAGTCTTGCTACATACTATATGGATACAAACTGTTCCATTTTCTGTGGAATTGCAAATAGTACAGAACATTGTGCAATAGTGTAATATAGGAATGAGATAGTGATGTGTAACATGTAAGTGACATCAGCAGTCATGTGTTAGAAACTCTGTTCGCACCAATCCAATTGGGATCCAAATTGGAGACTAACACAGATTTCCTGGGTTTGTTCCAGGAGTTGAAGTTTTGGGCCTAGGAGCCAAGTTGGGGATTCACTTAGATTTCCATGACTTGTACCAGGAGTCAGAGCTTTGGGCCTGTGAGTTTAAGACCTTTTTCTTTGCTCTGAAATGTGAATATTTATTCCGTTAATAAACCTTTATTCGTCCACTGACTGGAGTTTGAGCCTTATCTCAGTACACTACAAGAGGGAAACTTTCCCTGTATGGGTTAGACCACAAGACCAAACCAGGAAACATGGTAGCAACTGCGGTAACACCAATCTTTTAACAATTTGCAGTGTACAGGACGTTGATGAGGCTGCAAGTGAAGTATTGTGTTCAGTTTTGGTCACCATGCCATAGGAAAGATGTTATTAAACTGGAGAAGGTGCAGAAGAGATTTACAAGGATGTTCCCAGTTCTCAAGGGACTGAGTTATAGGAGAGATTAGATGGGCTAGGACTTTTTTCTTTGGAGCCTAGGAGACTGAGGGTCGATCTCATAGAGGTGTATAAGAGAGTCATAAATAGGGTGAATGCTCTCAGTCTTTCTCCCAGAATTGGGGAATTGAGAACTAGAGGGCATAGGTTTAAGTTAAGAGGGGAAAGAATTAATGGGAACCCGAGGAGCATTTTTTTTACATAGGGGGTGGTACGTATGTGCAATGAGCTGCCGGGGGAAGCGGTTGAGGCAGAGACATTGATAACAGTTAAAAGGCATTTGAACAGATACATAGATAGGAAAGGTTTTGAAGGATATAGGTCAAATGCAGGTAAATGGGATTAATTTAGATGAGCATTTTGATAGGTATGAACTAGTTTGGGCCGAAGGACCTGTCTCCATGCCGTAGAATTCTTATCTTTGTTCCACTTAATCCACCAATGTGACCCACTGACTGACCAAAATATTTGTCCAGGAGAACAAAATGCTTGATTCCAGACAAGATCACAGTGCCAGAATGTTGCTAGAGCTATTAGCTTGGGTGAAAGTAAGTTGACACCCACACTTCAATCTCAAAAAATCTTCTTTCCACTAATATCTTTTAGTGCAGAAACACAGGCCAAATCTTCAGAATCTTCGAAAGCTTCAAAGTTCTGTACAAAAATCTTGTCTGCATTTCATCTTGGAGATTTGCCAGAGGACTGGGAGATACGTGATGTGATTCTACTTTTCAAGAAGGGTGGTAGAGATGAAACAGGAACATAAGAAATAGGAGCAGGAGTAGGCCATCTAGCCCTTTGAGCCTGCCCCACTATTCAATAAGATCATGGCTGATCTGAAGTGGCTCAGTTCCACTTTCCTGCTTTCTCCCCATAACCCTTAATTCCCTTGTCTATCAGGAAATTACAGGCCACTGACTCTCACATCAATGGCAGGGAAACTATTGGAGAAAATCCTGAAGGAGAAAATTAATCTCCACTTGGAAAAGCATGAGTTAATTAGGGTAATCAACATGGCTTTGTCAGAGGGAGGTTACGCTTGACAAATTTGATAGAATTTTTCAAAAATGTGATCAAGTGTTTGGATGAAGGAAATGCAGTTGATTTAGTTTATATGAATTTTAGCAAAGCCTTTGACAAGATCCCACATGGGAGACTGCATGAGAAGATTGAAGCATGTGGACGCAGGGAAACTAGGTGAGATAGATCCAAAACTGGCTTAGCAATAGGACACAAAGGATGGTGTTAGAACATAAGAACTAGGAGCAGGAGTAGGTCCTCTGGCCCCTCAAGCCTGCTCCGCCATTCAACAAGATCATGGCTGATCTTTTTGTGGACTCAGCTCCACTTATCCATCTGCTCACCATAATCCTTAATTCCTTTACAGTTCAAAAATCTACCTATCTTTGTCTTAAAAACATTCAACAAGGTAGCCTCAGCTGCTTCGCTGGGCAAGGAAGTCCATAGATTCACAAACCTTGGGATGAAGAAGTTCCTCCTCAACTCAGTCCTAAATATGCTCCCCATTATTTTGACGCTATGCTCCCTAATTCTGGTTTCACTCACCAGTGGAAACAACTCCCTGCTTTTATCTTATCTATTCCCTTCATAATTTTGTATGTTTCTATAAGATTCCCCCCTTATTATTCTAAAGTCCAATTATTATAACTGTACACAGTATTCCAGATGTGGCCTCATGAGCACCTTATACAGCTGCCACATAACCTCCCTGTTTTTAAACTCCATCCCTCTAACAATGAAGGACAAAATTCAATTTGCCTTTTTAATTACATGCTGCACCTGCAAACCAAGATTTTGCAATTCATGCACAAGGACATCTAGATCCCACTGCACAGCCGCATGCTGCATTTTTTTACCGTTTAAATAATAGTCCATTTTGCTGTTATTCCTACCAAATTGGATGACCTCACATTTACTAACATTGTACTCCATCTGCCAGACCCTTGCCCACTCACTTAAACTGTCTATATCCCTCTGCAGACTTTGTGACCTCTGTACACTTTTCTCTGCCTCTCATCTAATGTCATCTGTGAACTTTGACATGCTACATTTGGTTCCCAACTCCAAATCGTTTATGTAAATTGTAAACATTTTCAGTCCCTACACTGACCCCAGAGGCACACCACTAGTCACTGATCACCAACTAGAGGAACACACATTTAGCCCCATTCTTTGTTTTCTGTTAGTTAACCCATGCTAATACATTACCTGTAAAGTCATGCACCATTATTTTGTGCAACAGTCTTTTGTGAGGCACCTTGTCAAATGTCTTCTGGAAATTCAGATATACCACATTCAATGTTCATAACATCCTCAAAGAATTCCAGTAAATTAGTTAAAGATGACCTTCCTTTCATGAACCCATGCTGCATCTGCCCCATGGGACAATTCCTGTTTAGATGTCTCGCTATTTCTTTCTTGATAATGGATTCAAGCATTTTCCCCCCACAGAACTTTAGCTAACTGGCCTATAGTTACCCACATTTTGTCTGCCTCCTTTTTTAAACATTGGTGTCACATTTGCTGTTTTCCAATCTGCTGGAACCACCCCAGAATTTAGCGAATTTTTGTAAATTAGTATAAGCACCTGTGCTATTTTCCCCACCATCTCTTTTAGTCTCCTGAGATGCATGCCATCAGGGCCAGGCAACTTGTCTACCTTTAGTCCCATTAGCATGCCCAACACTACCTCTTTAGTGATAATGATTATTTCTAGGTCCTCACCCTCCTTTATTTCCTTAGATATCCATAGGTGATTATTCCCTTTTCTACAGTCCTTCTTTTCACTGGCATATACTTTTGCTGAACACTGTGAAAAATCGCTTGAAAATTCTCCACTGTTCCTTAATTTGCCCCACAATAAAGTCTTTGCTCCCAGTCTACCTCAGCCAACTCTTTCCTCATCCCATTGTAGTGTCATTTGTTTAAGCACAAACACTGATATTGGATTTTAGCTTCTCACCCTCCATCTATATTTTGAATTCAACCCATACTATGATCACTCCTTCTGAGAGGATCTCTAACTGTGAGATTATTAATTATTCCTGTCTCATTTTACAGGATGTGGATATACCGGCATTGGACTGGGGTAGACACAGCAAAAAGTCTGACAACACCAGGTTTAAGTCCAACCGATTTATTTGATAGTAAACATAAGAACATAAGAAATAGGAGCAGGAGTAGGCCATCTAGCCCTTCGAGCCTGCCCCGCCATTCAATAAGATCATGGCTGATCTGTCGTGTCTCAGTTCCACATTCCCGCCCTCTCCCCATAACCCTTAATCCCCTTGCTTATCAAAAACCCATCAACCCACGTCTTAAAAATATTTAGCAAGGCAGCCTCCACCACCTCAACGGGCAGAGAATTCCAGAGATTCACCACCCTTTGAGTGAAGAAGTTCCTCCTCAACTCTGTTCTAAACCGCCCCCCCTTTATCTTGAGGCTGTGCCCCCTGGTCCTACTGTCCTTTCTGAGCGGGAAGAGTCTCTCCACCTCTATCCTATCCATCCCATTCATCATCTCATATGTCTCAATGAGATCTCCCCTCATTCTTCTAAACTCTAACGAGTACAAGCCTAGTTTATTCAGCCTCTCCTCATAGCTCAACCCCCTCAACTCCGGTATCAGCCTAGTAAACCTCCCCTGCACTCCCTCCAAGGCCAAAATATCCTTGCATAAGTACGGCGACCAAAACTGCACACAGTACTCCAGCTGCGGCCTCACCAATGCCCTATACAGCCGCAGCAAGACCTCCCTACTTTTATATTCAATCCCCCTCGCTATGAAGGCCAGCATCCCATTCGCCTTCCTGACCACCTGCTGCACCTGCAAGCTGGGTTTTTGCGACTCATGCACAAGGACCCCGAGGTCCCTCTGCACCGTCGCCTGCTGCAGTTTTTTGCCACGTAAGTAATAGTCCTTCCTACCATTATTCCTACCAAAGTGGACCACCTCGCACTTGCCAACATTAAATTCCATTTGCCATTTCCTGGCCCATTCGCCCAGCCTATCTAGATCCTTCTGCAGACTCTCCACACCCTCCACGCAACTTGCCGTTCCACCAATCTTGGTGTCATCAGCAAATTTCGACACCATACACTCAGTTTCCTCCTCCAGATCATCTGTATAAATGGTAAATAGCTGAGGCCCCAGCACCGACCCCTGGGGCACTCCACTAGTCACCAACCGCCAATCCGAATAGCACCCATTAACCCCCACTCTCTGCCTCCTATTTGACAACCAATCCTCTATCCACGCTAACACCCTACCCCCAACTCCATGCCCCCTTACCTTCTGCAATAACCTCTTGTGAGGTACCTTGTCAAACGCCTTCTGAAAATCAAGAAAGACCACATCCACCGGCTCTCCTCTATCCACCACCCTAGACACATCCTCATAGAACTCCAATAAATTTGTCAGACACGACTTCCCCTTAACGAAACCGTGCTGCGTCTGCTCTATCAAGCAATTCCCCTCAAGATGCCTCGCTATTTCCTCCTTGATGACGGATTCTAACATTTTACCTACAACAGATGTTAAACTAACCAGCCTATAATTCCCTGCCTTTTGCTTGGCACCCTTCTTAAACAATGGCGTAACATTAGCCGCTTTCCAATCTTCCGGCACTTCCCCGGAATCCAGCGACGTTTGGAAAATAACCACCAAGGCATCCACTATCACCTCCGCCATTTCTTTCAGAACCCTCAGGTGCATTCCAACCGGTCCTGGGGACTTGTCCACAATCAGTCCCTCCAGTCTGTCGAGCACCGCCTCTCTAGTAACAATAATGTCATTGAGACCCTCCAGTCCTACCACCTTTCCATCGCTAACACCCGGCAAATTATTCACGTCTTCCTCCGTGAAGACCGAAACAAAAAAGTTATTCAAGACCTCAGCCATTTCCCCATCCCCTACCACTAAGTCCCCCCTCTCATCCTCTAAGGGTCCAATATTCACCCTAGCCAGCCTCTTCCTTTTTATATATTTATAAAAACTCTTGCTATCCTTTTTTATATTAAGCGCTAGCCCAGCTTCATAGTTTCTCCTACCCTTCTTTATCAACTTCTTTGTCAATCTTTGTTGACATTTAAACCTCTCCCAATCCTCTTCTCGCCCACTATTCTTAGCTACTCTAAACGCCTCCGCTTTTAATTTAACACTTTCCTTCACCTCCTTCGTTATCCACGGCTTATTACCTCTCCTCCTACGGTCCTTTTTAACCATCGGAATAAATTTCTGCTGAGCACCAAGAAAGATCTCCTTAAAGATCCTCCACTGCTCCTCAGCAGACCTACCTTCCAACGCACTCCCCCAGTCAACATTCGCCAATTCTTATCTCATCCTACCGTACTCCCCTCTGTTCAAACAAAGGACGTGTGTCCGGGAACCCACTTTCTCCTCCTCCATCTGCACCAGAAACTCCACCATACAATGATCACTCTCCCCAAGAAGATCCTTCACCACAAGGTCCCTAATTCTACCCGCCTCATTACATAACACCAGATCCAAGATAGCTCGCTCCCTCGTCGGCTCCAACACACACTGTTCAAGGAAACTATCCCGGCAGCATTCCAAGAACTCCTCCTCGAGCCCACCGCGTCCAACATGGGTCGACCAATCAATATGCAGATTGAAATCTCCCATAATTACGGCCATTCCATTCCTGCACGTCGCACTTATTTGCGCGTTAACAGCCCGACCCACCTCCAGATCATTATTCGGGGGCCTATAGACGACACCCACCAGCTTCTTCCTCCCTTTGCTGTTCCTAATCTCCACCCACAACGATTCCATGTTCTGCTCTTTGGTTCCTATATCATCCCTTGCTACCACCCTGATGCTATCCTTAATCAGCAGAGCTACGCGCCCCCCTTTTTCCTCTCGCCTATCCTTCCTAAACATTTGATACCCCTGGACATTCAGCTCCCAGTCCCTGTCACCTTGCAGCCACGTCTCTGTAATGGCCACCAGATCATATCCATTTGTGCTGATCTGCGCCACCAGCTCATCCACTTTATTCCGAATGCTTTGTGCATTCAGATAAAGTGCCTTCATCCCAGCCTTCACCTGGACCCTATTTGCCAGAACGCCACCAACCATACTCACGCCCCCTGCTCCCTTTATTATTGGGACATCCTCAGCCTCTTCCCTTACCTGTACCGTCTCCTTAACTTTAGATCCCGTAATGTCACCTACCCTCGCACCCTTCCCCCCCCCAATTAGTTTAAAGCCCTATCTACAGTCCTATTTACACGATTCGCCAGGACTCTGGTCCCAGCACGGTTCAGACCAACCCCATCCCACCCGAACAGGTCCCACCTACCCCAATACTGATGCCAATGCCCCATAAATTCAAACCCATTCCTCCCACACCAATCCCTGAGCCACCCATTCACTTCCTTAATCTTATCAACCTTACGCCCGTCTGCACTTGGTTCAGGCAGTAGCCCAGAGATAACCACCTTGTCGATTCTACTTTTTAATTCCATTCCCAGCTTTTCATACTCCCTCCCCAGATCCTCAGTTTGCATTTTGCCTACGTCGTTGGCACCCACATGTACCACAACGACCGGATTCTCACCCTCCCATTCCAGGTTCCTCTGCAGCCCAGATGCGACATCCCGGACCCGAGCACCAGGCAGACAACACACCCTTCTGTGCACTTGGTCCTTGTGACAGAGGACAGTGTCAATACCCTTAACCCCACTATCCCCAATTACTACTACGTTCCTTTTCACCTTCTCTTTGCCTATGTCCTGATGCATCACTGTACTGTGTGCAGTTTGCTTACCAACCTCACCTCCCTCGTTCTCATCCACACTGGAAGCAAGAACCTCAAACCTGTTATGCAGATTGAGAGGCTGAGGCACCCGCTCCCCACCCCCCTTCCTCCGCTCCCCACCCCCCTTCCTCCGCTCCCCACCCCCCTTCCTCTGCTCCCCACCCCCCTTCCTCTGCTCCCCAACCCCCTTCCTCCGCTCCCCACCCCCCTTCCTCCACTCAGCAGCCCCCTCTTGTTCCTGACCATTAGAGTTAGCCAGTCTAAGGGGGGTGGATGTCACTTGCACCCCATTGACAATGGCACCCTCTCTCCCCCTGATGAGCCTCAGTGTCTGTAGCTCAGAGGCCAGCTCGTCTACCTTGAGCTGGAGCTCCTCCAGCAACGTGCACTTACTGCAGACGTGGTCACTGGGAAGGACCCTGGGGTCCACCAGCTCCCACATCATACAGAAACAACACATCACATGCCCCTCCATTACTCACTGTAGTAATATTGAAAATTTCCACACGATCCTAAGCCCTAATAGCCCACTCTGCTTCCCACTCACTCCGCTGCCCGCTCCGACGCTGCCCGCTGTCTACACCAGGCCTCCTTTTAAACCTGGCGCTGTTTTAAAGCCTGCTCCCCCACAACTCCCTGCGATCCACTCCCTTAGAATTCTTAAAGCGGTAAATACAAAAAGCCCGCAAAAATGCTTTTAAATGATTTAAACAGTTCTACAAGGTAAGTTCTTACTACAAAAGTGCTTTAAACTTATTTAAACAGGTTTTTAACAGGTAATTTCTTATCTGTCTCTCTGCTCCTTCACTTGTCTGCTCCAGCAAACAATGGAAAGCTTCACCGTGTGAGCTCCTGATAATTAAAGCCTGCTCCCCCACAACTCCCTGCTATCCACTCCCTTAGAATTCTTAAAGCGGTAAATACAAAAAGCCCGCAGAAATGCTTTTAAATGATTTAAACAGTTCTACAAGGTAAGTTCTGACGACAAAACTGCTTTAAACTTATTTAAACAGGTTTTTAACAGGTAATTTCTTATCTGTCTCTCTGCTTCTTCACTCGTCTGCTCCAGCAAACAATGGAAGGCTTCAATTCACTAGCTTTTGAGGTTACCCTCTTCGTCAGGTGAATGGAGAGTTCTGGCCTCAGACAGAGCATATAAAGCATAGACAGTTTACAGATTACTGATTAGAATGCGAATCTTTACACCTAACCTGCTGTTCAAGTCCTAAAGTGGCCGACAATGTGAGTGGAAGGAGCACTGATCACAGGTTAAAGAGATGTGTATTGTCTCCAGACTGGACAGTAAGTGAGGTTTTGCAAACCCAGGCAAGTCACAGGGGTTACAGATAGTGCGACATGAGGAATCTTGAGTTCTAAATAAAATCACTCTCGGTGAGCAGACTAGATTCAGTTAGAATGCTGGCCAGAAGAGTTAGATTTTGGCAGTAAGGCTTTTTTTGATCTTTCCTTTGTTACGAAGTATTTTAATTCAGTCTGCATTTTGGAAAATAGGAAAAACTTGTAGTGGAAGATGTGAGATTATAATATCTAATTGTGATAAAATTCATTGTTCTGGCATGGAGTCATGCTATTATCAATGATTATGACTAGATAATTTGGTCTTTACGGTGGAAGTAGATAAATTTTTGATAAGCAAGAGAGTGAAATGTTGTCGGGGTAATTGTGAATTTGGAGTTGAGATTACAGTCAGATCAGTACGATCTTATTGAATGGTGAAGCAGGCTTGGAGGTTGAGTGACCAACGGCTGCTCCTAATTCATTTTTTTATATGTTCTGATCATAAGGATAAGGGATTTTCTTACAGACAAATCAAGCTAAGCGTAGGAGAATATCTAGTGGTCACTCAAAATTTGCAATACATACCAAAAGGAAGTTATTTGCAGAATTTAATTACTCTGTAGGGCTATTTTGTTCTTTTTGTCACTACAGACCCTCAATAGAAAAACTCCTTAGCAAAGCAAAATATATAAACTCTACCACCACTCACATACCACAAGAAAAAATTGTACACACCACTTAACAATTGACTCACACCAACATTAAGCATACCACATCACATTACTGACAAATTTTCACAATGCATTTTGTGCAATGAAACTAAAAATTAATTCTCAATTACTCCGCTGACGAAAATCAGTTGATATCAACAGCAAATAACAAACAAAAAAAAGTTATAAATAATTATAATTACTAAATCTGGAAAAAAAGTCACAACACTTAAGAAGGATCAGAATATCACAACCAATTATTTCCATCTGCACATGTAGTCAATCAAAAGTCGCTACATTCAGATCTTTATACCCTTGTGGTAAATATCAAGATCTATGTTCTGTATGGTTATCCAAAATTCTGCTATCTCTGTGCTAATTTGCATCAAATCATGCTCACCCATCAAGCTTGTGTTACCTGATTTACATAGACTTCTGGTTAAACAATGCCTCAATTTTAAAATTCTCAATTTTGTTTTCAAATTCCTCCACAGCCTTTTCCCTTTTTTTAAGCTCCTTCAGCTACAACCTTCCAAGGTATCTGATGCTCTTCCAATTCTGGCCTTGAGTATTCCCGACTCTAAGTGCCTCACAATCTGTGGCCATGCATTCAACTACCAAGGCCATAAACTCTGAGATTCTCTCCATCAAACCTCTCTACCTCTTGACCTCTCTCTCTCTCCTCCTTTAAGATGCCTTAAAACTGCATCTTTGATCAAACTTTTAGTCAACCGTTTTAGTATTACTTTATGTAGCTTAATGTAATGGTTTGCTTGCTGTTGCTCCTGTGAAGCTCCCTGATTAACTTTATTACATTAAAGATGCTTTATAACTACAAGGGAGCAAACTTACCAGCTTGTCACATCAATTGATCAGCATGGCAAGCCGGTAAGATAGCAAGAGAGGCGAAAAACTGGGTTCGCACCCGGTTGCGATCAAGTGTCAGATTCCCAGTGTACTAACTGTGTACATTTTACACACTGCTCTGGGATAACTTGTGCATGCATGATAGCACCCTCTAGCTGTCAGCAGCTTGCTCCCTGGTGTGAATAGACGTACATTTCCCCTTACTGATGCGAATCACACATTTTTTCTCTAAGTGGGATATGATTTGAATTTTTTTCTCACTCAAAAAATGGATTTGATTCTCTCCCATTTTCATGCTCGTTCACGCACTTAGAATTTTTTTGGTAAGATCACCCCCAAGTTGTTTAAGAAGTTTCCTGGTGCAATATGAATCTTACCATTTGTATGTTGCTCATGCTGTACCTTTTTGAAAAACTAAGTAATACGAGACACAAAAATTACTTCAGTACGGGGGCGCAAAAGCTCAGTAAAGTCAGGCGTGAGGCGAGTAGCGCGATCCGCGCCCACCTCCTTGCTGGTTCCTTCTTTACCAAGGCCTGAAAATGTCTGCGATTGGGACTGCACCCGAAATGGACGCAATGGCCATTTAAGTGCATTTAATTTGATTAATGTACTGTACGTCCAACCTTACCGGCACTTCCCCCTTTACCACTGCATTCCCCCATCCAGAATCGGTGTGAAACAGACATGTCCTACAAAAGTCCAACCCGAACATTTCACTTTGTGAGGAGGGAAGTCCCGAGTGTTCAACAGCGTTCTGCTTGACATCCGTGAGGGGGAAGGGGGGGTCTGCTGCCACTCTGCCTGAGATCAGTGAAGGGGAAGGGGGATCCGCTGCCTGAGATCAATGAGGGAGAAAGGAGGATCTGTTGCCACTGTGCCTGAGATCAGTTGGGGGGTAATTGGAGGAGTGGCCTGTGATCGGTCTGAGTGGGGGGATAAAGGGATCAGTAATGTTGTGGAGCTGAGGCAATGTCTGTGGAGGCCTGGGGGGAGGCATTATCTGGCCTAGGAGCGATGTGGCAGGGGCATTCAATCATTTATTTTTCTGTGCATGCACAGCTGGAGGCGCCAATCGGAGTTGGAGGGTTTCGGGTACATTAAGCCCCGCCCACAGGCTTCTGCAGTGCAATTTGGAATTGCTGCATTTTTTTTCAGGCAGACTGCGTATGGGGGCGTCTGAGAACGAGTCTAAAGGTCAAATCTGAAACACTCTCAGTTTCAAGTCCACCCAGCACTTAGAGTCAAAATGGTAAAATAGGGCTGATAGAGTCTCCTAATGCTGAAAGTCCTTTTCTGAACTTTTTTTACATAGCATCATTAGTCAGTAATTGTGACAATAGCACACCATTGATTTACTTATGGGGAAAATGAGGCAATATGAGACACATAAATATTAGTTCTAATCACAATAAAGTTGATAAATCTTTTGCAGGCTCTTTGAAGTAAAAATAAGGTGAATTTTGTTGTAATGACGCAAGATGCTAAGAGCAATGATGGAAGTAGTAGAGGGAAAGAATCATAGGAACCCTACAGTACAGAAAGAGGCCATTCGACTCATTGAGTCTGCACCGACCCCAATCCCACCCAGGTCCTACTCCCCATATCCCTACGTATTTACCCACTAATCCCTCTAACCTATACATCTCAGGACACTGACAGCAATTTTTTTGAAGCATGGCCAATCAATCTAACCAGCACATCTTTGGACAATGGGAGGAAGCCGGAGCACTTGGAGGAAACCCATGCAGACACGAGGAGAATATGCAAGCTCCACAGACCCAAGCCAAGAATCGAACCCAGGTCCCTGGAGCTGTGAAGTCATGATGTGGACATGCTGGTGTTGGACTGGGATAAACACAGTAAAAAGTCTGACAACACCTAGTGAGTTTACTATCAAATAAATCGGTTGGACTTAAACCTGGTGTTGTCAGACTTTTTGCTGTGAAGTAGCAGTGCTAACCGCTGTGCTACTGTGCTGCCCATATGGTAGCATTGCCACCTAGTGTCGGAGAACTGAAAAGCATGTATAGTGAAGGGGGCATTTATCATTCTTTCAAATTAATGTTTGAAATGTTAGTTTTGGAATCATTGCTAAAGGCCACAAAATTCAACAAAATTGTAGAACAGAAAGTTTAAACGTATGACACAATTGCACACAAATTCAAGAAATTTAATTTGTTCATGTAAATGGATCCTATGAATAAATGGATTCAATTATGTACCACTAACTCAAAGCTGATGCAGCATGGGAAAATACATTGCTTGATGGCAGTTTTGAGTTTAACCCTAGGAATTTGCCAATCAATTCTAAATGACTTGAGTATCTTCGGGTTTTAAAACTTGTACGCTGAATAAAGACCGTCATTGCAAAAATGAATGAAAATAAGATGCCTTCAAGGCTAAATTGGTTTAAGTCACAAAATCCTACAGTTCGTGTGAATTAGTTTTTAAATAAAGTACCTTGGAATAGAACTTATGCTATAAGTTCTGTCCCCTGACTCAACACGGATGCCCAGGCCCATGACTAAGTGCAGGTCAGAGCCACCCCCACTAGTCCAATGCTGCAGGGTAGTGGAATGGTGTGTGGTTAGGTAGTGGCTGCTCCCATTGGTTGGGGGCTATCATGAGGAGACAAAGTTTTAGGACATGGGACAGGGGTCACAGGGGGATTTGTAGGGACAGTCTACACCTTGTGGATGGTGGGGATCTGGAATGGATGGCATTGGGGGGTTGGTAACCTTACAACCCTTAGTATGTACTCAGCTGCGCATCGAAGAACAACAGCATCCAGGGATATGGCACATGTGCTGGGAGATGGGATTCATGTTACTTCAGTGGTAGTTCTCATCAGTGGTCTGAAGGGCTTCTCCCCAACTGTACGATGTTCCATGCCTCTATGGGTTTGGGTGGGGGTACAATGTACCCTATGGAAGACAGGTCACAGATAGAGGAGTTGCAGCTGTGGAGTGCAATAATATTTAATTATTTACAATGCATTTGATCCCTAACTTTAGTGTCTGCCTTCACCTGTGCCCTCTTGGTGACCTTGCAACTTCTTAATCTTCCATGGCCTGCCACAATGTCTAAGTGACCCCCCCGGGTGCACATCGGAGGTGCAGGTTCTCAGCTGTGATGCCCTTGGCGATAATCTCCTGGAGGGTCTTTTGGGTGTCATGGTTGCAGTTGTGGCACTCAGTTCAGACTGCAGCTCGAGAAATCCATGGTTCCAAGAAGGGAGAATTCAAAAGAGCTGGGGACGGCCAGGGTCTCCTTGGTGCAAGGCCGTGGCATGGACTCTAGCATTTCCACCACCCCCTCGCAGCACCCGTGGGCCCCTGGGACATTCCATGGGACAGCAGGGCAGCTGGAGTGAGCTCCAAAATCCTCTGTGTTACCTGGCATTGCCAGACCTGGAAGCCCAATGTTGTGTGAGCCCTCAATAATAGCTCTCCAAGTCTGGACCAAGTTCTGAACCCCTTCTGGAATCACCCAGTGAGCATGCCTTCCTCCATGGTCCTCGATGGCTCAGCCATCCTTTCAATACTACCACTCAAGACTGTCATCTCTGCCCCATGCCTCCCACTGCAGTTACTACCCATGGAGTGTTACTTTCTCTCACCAAGTTCAATTATGTTATGTATACACAGTGATACTGCTAATTAAAACAGTGTGCAACCCCATATGAAAATAATAAAAATGGAAACATTCAACTGCCCAGGTAGCATTTGTGGAGGGAGAAACAAGCTAGATTTTCTTTCCAGGGTCTCAATCCAGCTGCAATTAATTTAGTGTTAGGAACCCAAAGATGTTGACTGCAAGACCCTGGAAGCTATTTCATAGGAGGCATAGTATCACTGTGTATACATAACATAATTGAACTTGGTGAGAGAAAGTAGCAATACTGGGAACCAGTGAGGGAACAACCTCTAGGACCTGATGGTCAGTGGGCAGAAATTGATCTGCAGCAACATTGGGAGAAATAATTAAGTTACCTGAAATGGATATATAGGTGATTAATTTGGTTGATGTTTGTATTATTGGATTATTGTATTATTGGATTATATAGTCAACTTTTTGCCCCAAAATATTTAAAATAAGTAATACAAATGCATAGGATTAAAGACCTCATAGTAAAGGATCCCTTAGGATCCCCTAAGCAAGAGTGATCATAACATGATAAAATTTCATGTTCAATTTGAGAGTGAGAAATGTCAGTTCATAACTAGTACCTTCAACTTAATTAAAGGTAATTATAAGGATACAAAGGCAGAGTTGGTTAAAGTGGAATGATAAAATAGATTACCATTAGATAGCAGTGGCTATCATTAAAAATATATTTCATAACTCTCATTAAAATTTATATTCCATTGGGGAAAAATATTCTACTAGAAGGATGCATCACCCGTGCCTAATGAAACAAGTTAAAGGTGATGTCAAATTGAAAGTAAGGCTATAAAATGCTGCAAAGGTAAGTAGTAGGCCAGAATATTGGGAAAGTTTTAGAAATCAACAAAGGATGACCATAAAAAAGAGGGAGAAATTAGATTGTAAGCAAAAACTAGCAAGAAATATAAAACAAACAGAAAAGTCTGCAAGCATATAAAAAGAGTTGCTTCTTGGAGTCCTTTCCATTGAAGGCCAAAGGGCAGGTTTTCAAAGCTGGAGGGCCAGAAGGTGGCCCTGTAGCAATAAACATTGGCATCCCCACTATCAGAGGTGAGAACTACTAATGTAGAAGAGAGAGTGCTCAAGATGGAGGTACCCTCTGGACATGTTACAAATATATAACTTAAGTGCCGACACATCCCCTGAGCATAGCAGCATCACCTTTGATCCAACAGCTATGATGGCTATTTGGAGTTGGAAGTAGTGTTTCCTTGGAGGAAAGAGGATTGGCCCCCGAGTGCAACCAAGAGACATTTCCATCCCTCAGCCATATTTCAGCCTCAGTGGGGAAGGCCACAAACATACAGGAAAATTCCAGTTAATGGCAGCAGAGTGGCCTTAATAGGCCCTAAAGGTGGCCTAATTGGCTACCTGAAGTTGTGGGAAAGCAGCCATCACTTCTGCCGATCTTACCTACTCCAAAATTGCCTAAAAGCAGAAACATGCTAGCAAACTAGTAGGCTGACCAGGATCAGAATATTGCTAGCACGCTCGCGTCTGGCCCTACCTCCATAGCCAAAAGAAAACACAGCACACATTTCAGGTTTATGACCATTTATCAGAACATTAGGTCAATGAATTGAAATATTTGCCAGAATCTTACTGCCTTGCTCGCCTGAGGGTCATTAAATCCCACCCAAGGCTAACGGAGAATGTTGTTCTGCGCGCCTCGCCTGCTCCGGTTTTGAGGTGGGTCTGCTGGTAAAATTCTGACAGTAAACTCTATTTTTCTTTCTGCAGATGCTGCCATTTTTGTTGATTGTTGTTTTGATTGTAGATTTCTAGCATGTGCAGTATTTGGATTTTGTGTTAGTGTGCAACACCAATTGTTTAATTTACAGCAAAGGATGGAAAAATTTTCCTTCTTGCTCTCTCTCCTCCCTTTGATATTCTCTCAAAATGAGGAGGATACTTACCACAGTGTACATCCTATGACAAGAACCTATGCATGGAGTCTTTTAACATGGAAAGGCAGTTGCATTGCAGCTACCACAGCATTCTGCCTGACCAGGGGATTCTCCCACTCTTATTCCTGAGTTATGCGCACATTATAAGAATTTGCAGGTTGATCATCAATCTGTTATGTTAATCCAAGTTATGAATCTGGAGCTTTTAAGTCCCGGAATGGGACTAAAACCCTGAATTTCTGGCTCAGAGGTGGGGACACTATCCATTGTGCCACAAAGTTCTTCCAACAGATAGTTTTCTACTATGTTCCCAAAAACAAACTTGAAAATTTACACATCATGGGATGTGCTAGGGACTGAAATTTTTTTTGTCAATGCATAAACTAATCCCATAAGTACATCATTACTTTTTTATGCCATAGATCTGATGCAAACTCCTCTGACATCTGTCGGACCCTTAACTCTTATGAAGTATCATGATATTCTCATTCTCTGAATGGTTCTTTTTTATAGTTTCTTTAAGTAAGGCAGTTCAATTATAAATTGTCAATAGATTTCTGTTCCTATAAACTGATGTTAAGACTGCCTTAAGATTCCTAAACTCATTTCACATGGGAATCATTATAGATATATTATACATGATATATTTTAACTGGATCCAAGCCTAAGTCTCAAGAATGAAAAAGGTTTCAGCCTGCTGGGCTATCAGCCTGCTTGAGCTATGACAAACCATATTTATTATTATTTGATTATTCTGCCAAATAAGGATATAATGCATGGCTTTAGATTTTAAACAATCAAGAGTGGAAGCATTTTATTAAAATAAAAGCAGTTCATTTAAAGGATGGAGTAATGAGCAGAAGGAACAAACAACAATATAACTTGACATATACATGTATTCTAACAATTTAGAATAGCCAAGTGTATTTTTACTATTAGTCATAAATGCAAAATAAGAACATAAAGAACTCTCCATAAACTTTATTATAGCTGTGTGAGGTAAGGATGCCACTTCGCAAAAACTTTGCAGTGAAGGATGGGTACTCACCATTTAAAGTTATGTTAAATAATTTAAAGCTATCAAAACTGCTTTAATTAAAAAGTATAACTACAATCTTTACTGTAGATCCAGATTAACAGCGATAAAGTGAATGGCCTATGTGTGTATTGCATTGAAATGAAATGTAGACACGTGTGGTTACAAACATTGTTAAATAATATTACCTAGTCATTCTAGTACAATGTAAACAATTATAAACTGCAAATTATAAACTGCAAAACTCCCACAAGTATTAAGCATTTCTTCCATTCATTCTTCTTTCAAACATTTTCAAATCTTTTGCAGATAGTGCATTAAGATAACAGGTGCGAGGACTTGATGTAACAAATATCCCACCCAATGGCTGAATTTGGTATATACAAGTTCCTATTTACAAAGTTAGAACTTCCCCTCCATCATCAGTTGTGTGAAAGAGACTGGTCATTACATTTAATAGGCCTCATTATCTCATTTTGAATATTTTTAATTTAATTTTGTTCCAGCAATTGTGGTACTTGCATGCCCAGTTCTCAAAATCTTTCAAACAAAAATCTGTGTGCTTCCCCTTTCAAATTTGCCACAATTCACACAGAAATATTATTTATGACATTCTCAAGTTCTGTTGTAGACAAGCCACCACAGTTCTTTGCTACTGAAGGGTTATTTAATCTTAAAATATCATTGCACCAATCAAATCAGGTTGCAGTTTAAATGTGATGACATGTTTGTTTTCATTCTGGCACATAGTCTAAGTACAAGTATATATACACATTTGTGCAGAATGTAAGTTGAAAGTATACAAGTACTTTGTAAAAATAGGTATTGAATTTTGCAAAAATTGTGCAGGTTATTAGATTGCAAAATTTATAATACACTTGTAGGCATTTGAGAGAAAAAATAATAGGTTAAGTTACTTAAACTGAATTGATGTCAACTGACATCAGTGTTTTAAAGGGACCTTTATCTTTCCCTTCTTTCAATTCACTGAAAGGTTAATTCATTGTTTCCAGTTCCAGTTATTTGTGTAAAGCTGTATCCTATTCACAAAGTATAAGGTACTTTGCTGAAATAGGTGGTGGAAATGTTGATGGGAGGAGAAGGTAGAAGATGGCTTTCAAACCTGAATTAAATTAGGTCAGAATGCTAAATATTTGTGACCTCATCTTTAATAAATAGTCAGCAGGCAAGACTCGGTCATTAATGCTAAACTTGTCACTCATACACTATACATTGTACAAGGAGAGCCAGAGAGGCCAAAGGCAGAGTGCAGTATTAGGTCCAGTTAATTATATATATATTAAAAAAGTGATTATAAAGCAGTTCATCTTATCTGGTAAGTGAAGCATGAATTCTGTTTTTTTTCTTTTGCTGAAGTCTGAGCACACGCATTCTACATTCACCGTGTTAACAGTTTTTTTTGGATAAGTGGGAACTCTGCAGGCACCCTTTACATCAAAGCTTTTTCAGTTTTAAGTTATTTGCAAACAAACTGATCAACTATTTGCGTGCATTTTTTGCATTTGACGTAACAGCACCAATGGAATTTACAATGGCACCTTTCAACTTGCACAGTCTTGAACTGGTCATAACCCCGTCCGCAGCACATTAGCTCACAGCCATCCATTCCCTCAGAGGTCTTGTTACAGAGGCGGCCCATTGTGCCCAGGGAGCCTGTGCTCTTATTCTTCACACAGTAATCAGGGCTCTGGTCAAGATAAACTAGGTCATCAGGAGTAGGAGGATTGAAGCGGCTGTTTACTAGCTCCAGCTTCCCTTTGCGGGTGATCTTCATGGCAGCGGCACTGTCATACTTTTCTTTCAGCAGGTCCCCCACTTTCCGGAAGTCAGCAAGTTGAAGCCAACATGTCTTCAAGCTGCAGGAGCCAGAAACACCATGGCACTTGCATGCCACATCTGCCAGATTGTATACAGCCTGGAAAATAATGAAGGACAAAAGCATTATATTTCCAGAAATTATGTTTTATGTTATGTTACATATGTTACTCTTTGCAGTTAATGCTTAATTCCAGGTAAATGAATTGTGAACCATAATTTACTGGAATGTCTCTGGACTATTCAGGTTACCTGTAAGTGAACTCTACTAGAGTGTATGTGTGCATAATTGGTGAGGCAAAGATCAGAATCAATACTTCAGAATAATGTCCTATTATAACGAAACTCACAAAGAAAGGTGAAAACTGTAGGGATGAATATAAAAACTGTCATTTCCAAGCAGATTGGAACATGGAATAAAAATGATATAATACAATATGTGGTTGATAAGTACAGTTCATTTACATAGTCATTGTTGGTGTTGATTTTGGACTAATTTCTCCCCTCTTATGAAAGTGATGACAATGCAAGATACTTATTTCCGGGCAATCATTAGACATCTTTGCATAGAGCACGACAGCCAAGCACGATGTCGTCCTGCTGACTGGAATTTGCTAAAAAACAGCATCTTGCATTCATATCTCCCATTACAGGCATGATAACACCCTAGGACACTTTACAGAGCTATAATCAGAAAGAGATGGATCTTCAAGGAATGCCAAGGGGTCTGTTTGATTATCCAAGGCAGGTTTAAATCTGGAAAGCTGCTCAGAAAGCAGAATTAAGGGAAGTGGTGATCGGTTAGGTAAGGGGTTAGGCAATGATGGAAAGGGTGGGGATGGATGTGAAGTGGCGGGGAGGGCAAACTACACAAATGAAAAAAATAAACAGCTGCATGACTGGGTGGAAGGAAAGTGAGGAGGCAGGAAAGACAGGCCTCAAAAGGATCAAAAGGAAGGAAGGAAAAATATAAGCAATGGGATCAGATTCAGAATAGTCACATGTGCACATGGATGGACAAAGAGAGAATTAGGTTACACAGACATAGCAGAAATTAAAAGATGTATACTGTCTAAGAATAGAGGATAGGAAGAAATCAACATGATAAAGTTCAAGTGGAGTAGAGATGATCAACAGACAGGACGACAAGAGCTTGAAAAATCATAAACCAATTAAAAACAAATTGGAAAAATGAAGTCGGTCCATGAACAATCTGAACGACAAGAGTATCAATTGCTGGATGTTGTCAGTGGAAGCAAAGAGGGATACAAAATCAACCATGAGTCAGAAACACCTAATTCAGGTATCAAGGGTATAGTGGTCTCACACTGCGAAGCAATGTGCACAAGCAGACCTGCTTCACCAGCTGAGGGGCAAGAAGCAATAGAAATGAAACCAAAGGATCAAGGAAAGCGAAGTCCAGCAATCAAGAGAAATGTAAAAGGTAAATCAATTAGATGAGAAAGCTGGTCAGGGGTCAGTTGTAGAAAGATGAAGGGCACACAGGACTGAAGAAGCAGAAAGCCAGCCCAACAAGTCCTTTGAAGAATGATGGAGGAGTTCTGAGGGACAAATGAAGCAAACAGAGAGCAGGAAGGCAGGGATCATTCGGAAGCCTGACAGCAAGGTTGGAACCCATAAAATAGATCAAGACCAGGGTACAGCCTTCCCACCCAATTGAGACCCTTAAAATGCAATTAATGCCCAAATAAAAGACTCCCCCGGCCATCACTAGTATTAACCCAGCGGCAGACTGGCCTGATTCCATATTGATAGCAAAACATGCAAACCTGTGCAGGTTCTTGTAATCTCTTAGGGAGCATATCTTATTTATGGCCAGTCAGTGCCTGATCAAAGGACCCAGCATCAGGAAGGGAGGAGTCCACTTAGAGCCATGCATGCCGCTTTCCCATGACTCTCCATCCTACAAAACAGTTCGGCCATCACTTAACTCTAGCCTGAGTCCCTTCATTTTTTCTCTTTAGAGCAGAGGAGGATGAGAGGCAACTTATATGAGAGGTTTATAAGATGATGAGGGGGATAGATAGAGTGCATGTGCAGAGACAATTTCCTCGGATGGATGTAGCTGTTACTAGGGGTCATAACTATAACGTTCATGGTGGGAGATATAGGAGGGATGTCCAAGGTAGATTCCTTACTCAGAGAGTGGTTGGGGTGTGGAATACACTGCCTGCTGTGATAGTGGAGTCGGACACTTTAGGAACTTTCAAGCAGTTATTAGATAGGCACATGGAGCACACCAGAGTGATAGGGAGTGGAATAGCTTGATCTTGGGTTTGGACATAGTTCGGCTCAACATTGAGGGTCGAAGAGCCTGTACTGTCCTGTATTGTTCTATGTTTCTATAAGTCTGGGCATTTGGTGGGTGTCATTCCAACAGCAGCCACCACCTCCCTGGTGGCACCACTGAGCAAAATAACCTCCCCAGGATCCTGATCCAGTGACAGTCCACCAGTGGCCTGTTAATTTCTTGATTCGCTTGTAATTCAGAGGGCCTTCCCCAAGGAATCCAATGCAGATCTCTCGCCAGCTCTCCAGAGGCATTTGCTTCCATAAAATTTCCCCCAAGATTGCTCTGGACTCAAAGATAGGCGATTCAAAGTAATGTTCACAAGAACATTTCTGGTGTTTCAGAAAGGAAAAAGGACAGTACTTGAGCTAACATTCTGAACATGTAAAGGAATAGTTGGTAACATGATGTTAAAAAAAACCACGCATAAGTAATTGGGGGAACTATTTTGATTTGAATTGATTTATTATTGTCACATGTATTGGTACACAGGGAAAAGTATTGTTTCTTGCACACTATACAGACAGAACGTATCGTTCATAGAGTAGAAAGGAGAGAAGGAAAGGAGAGGGTGCATTCTCCTTTCTTAACGTTCTTAAGCCATTCTTAACATTCCCACCTCCTGCTTTCTCTAGTTACAGAAGAGATTGCATAACTTGGCAAGAGTCAGGGATGTGGGCTGTGGGAGGCGGGGAGTGGATGGACCTACAATAACATATAATTTGACTGCCTGCTAACTGTAGTGGTAGTCTGGCACCATGAGGATGTAGATACTGCTGTCAGAGCCTGAGCCTCTGAGGTTCAACCGCTTGCACATGTCAGGATTGCTGGTCCATTGCTGAGTAAGGGAGCAGCTACAGAAATGGACAAGCTGAGTGGCTGCCTTGCACAGCATTGATTCTGCCAGACAGTCTGTCAGTTGCCTGAAAGTGACTTCATCTGATCAGCACTTCATACAGATGTACTTCCATGCTGCTTTCAGAATAGTAGGTTATGCAGCTGCTGTGGAGAGTCTAGTGTGGCTGGTCTCCTCCTACCAATATCTTAGTGCGCATTCTCTCTGCCCTATTCAAAGGTGTTTAGTTGCATTTCTGAAAAAAGTTTGAATAGCTGTATCAAGACCTGTTAAATGGATTTTCTCGTCATTTGTAGTTTTTGGCCTGTTCAGTCTATACAAAACATTTCAAAGAATAATTTCCCCCCTGTTGCTATAAACAAGGCACTCCTAACTGATAGAATTATAATTGAAATTACTATAGAATCAGTTTATAAATAATTTGTTTTTTTACATGATAGAAGCAGAGATCTATTGTGTACACAAGTATAACTTCTGTGGAGATATTTCACTGTTTCTTTATCTTTGTTATGGTGTTGTTATTATTTCAAAAAGTGCGTGTCTTTATTTTTGAACTTTCTTGCAGGAGGGTTTATTTTGAGATTAAAGAATACATTTTACTTCCAGATATACATTAAACTTCCTTCACATTGACAATGGGAAAACAGTTTTGCTTTTGAGCTTTACCTGGACCATTTCTTTATTCTTAACGGTACATTTTAAACTACATTTCCTAATTTCCAATGTATTCTGAATCAATTTTCCTTCAGCTGGTTATTTACAAATGTACTTCGGATGTTTAGGGAGATGGTTCACTTTGAAGCTACTGCTTTGTGATTTGAATGTACAATTGCATATAATCACAGAATATAATCCACATAAAACTGGTGAACTATTGTAGACAATTATAAACATACAGTAGAGAATGGATTGTAATCCAAGTAATCAAATAAAAATCCTATAATTCTATGCAATCACCATCAGTAATGACCCTGACTATAATCTTTTTAACAAAGCCTGAGCAAACTACTTCCCACCTGTCCACGTCTCTTCCACTTACATTATTTTTCTTCCTCCTAAAAGTAAAAACAATACTATCCATGTTGTCACTAGGATGGCGAGACAGTCAGGAAGAAAATAACAATACAGTCTGTTTTCTGGCTTGTGGGGAGGCCAGGTTTGTGTATGCATAGCCTTTCATGACCCGGAAGGAAAGCACAAATACTTGCTCATTGTTCAGAGAGACTTATGAAACTCGCTGGCTGCAACCACAGGTAAGAATTTTAAACAAAAAAATCTGTCTTTTCACAGCCCTAGCTGAAATTACAATTTATATTTTTAATATTATCAAGTGAACCACTAAAACAAGAACTGCTCAGAATCTGTCCGCCTGGGAAAGTAGGCTCTATTTTAAGAAGCCACAGAAGTTTGTTTATGACCAGGTGAGAAGAGGTGAACTGGCTCCCCTCTATTTAACTGGTTGGTCTAAGTTTCTTTTTATGAGAAAATGCCTTTTCCATATCGGAATGTATTTAATTATTTAAGCTGTCAGCAAAAATGGACCAATCAAACAAGGCTTCCTTGAATTAAAGAAAGAACAAATTTATTAACCACTAAATCAGAGGAAAAACAATAAAAATGCCACATCAAGCATTTAGCCATGATGTAACCATTAGGGCCAACAACCACACACACACACACACACACACACAGGTATCAGAAATAAGAGTTCAGTAAAGAAAAGGTTAAAATAATATACAATCAAGTGAATTTTGATTGTTCGAGACATAGATTTTAAACACTGTGCCTGATTTGTGCTAGCTGGTTTCTTAGATGTGGTCAGGTCTTGGTTCAATGACTTCTTGAACCCAATGACACGCTTATTCCACAAGAAAGTAGGAGAGAAAGCAATCTTCAGCCTGCCTATTTTCTCTGCTGAAGGCTTTCTGGACACTTGCAATCTCCCTCCAGTGGCTGGGCACGTTGTGTATTTCTAGGATGTTTTCAGTATGTCTGTCTGGGCAGCCATTGTTTTAATATGCAGAATTTTGCCTTTTTAAAGTCTCTTCCTGAGACAGATACAAGTTTCAAGATGTATCTGAATTATAGAAAATGTCTCTCCACATAACCCTGGAGGTAATTTGTTTATTTCTCACCTTCATTTGGAATGTGACCTTACATCGTTTTAGCAGCTTGCTCTGTCTCAATCAAATTGTAAAATTTCCAGTCAGTAGAAAATTGAAATATCATATTTTCAAAATAAAGATTAATTCTGATTTCATTACAAAGTATAAAAGCACAAAACAATATTAACTTCAATTCATTCTCTTGTGCCCTTGTCTGGGTGATCCATTTTTTCCTAAGTGGGTCTATTTAAACTTTGGACAAGATAGTCAACATATTCAAGGTATTCAATTTCTCTGCAATTTCTAATTGATTTGGCTGAACTGGCTGGAGAAACAAACTCCAATGGAAAAGAACCCTGCGTTCTGAGTTTTGAATTTCTCCAGAAAGGTCAAAGGTTGTGGTTAGTATAGACTGTGGTCTCTCTGGATCCAATTTGGAATATATCTCATAGAAATCATAGAAACCCTACAGTACAGAAAGAGGCCATTCTGTGCATTGAGTCTGCACCGACTACAACCCCTACCCCCATATCCATTCATATTTTATCTACTAATCCTCTAACCTATGCATCTACGGTCAATTTAGCATGGCCAATCAACCTAACCCGCACATCTTTAGACTGTGGGAGGAAACCGGAGCACCCGGAGGAAAGCCACACAGACAAGAGGAGAATGTGCAAACTCCACACAGACAGTGACCCAAACTGGGAATCGAACCCAGGTCCCTGGAGCAGTGAAGCAGCAGCGCTAACCACTGTGCTACCGTGCCACCCACAGAAGAAATGCTACAGTGCATAAAGAGGCCATTTGGCCCATCAAGTCTGCAAGTACCACAATCCCACCCAGGCCTTACCCCCATATCCACCCGCTAATCCCTCTAACCTACGCATCTCAGGACACTAAGAGGCAATTTTAGCATGACCAATCAACCTAACTTGCACATCTTTGGACTGTGGGAGGAAACTGGAGCACCCAGAGGAAACCCACACAGACACAAGGAGAATGTGCAAACTTCACAACGACAGTGGCTCAAGCCAAGAATTGAACCCAGATCCCTAGAACTGTGAAGCAGCAGTGCTAACCACTGTGCTATCTCAAGGTGTTTGAGAGCTAGTAATAAACTTTATTTTTCTACTGTAGCTTTGGAGAAGTACCCAATTGGTTTCCCTACACCTGATTCATCCTCCTGGAGGAAGACAGCCTCTATTCTGAGGTCACTGTCATTGTTGATTACTTCAAATGCTTGGTTACGGTCTGCAGCTGCTAACATTGGTTTGTTCATTAAAATGGCTTTCAGATTTTCGAAAGTAGTCTGGTCCATATGACTTTTGTTTCTTTTCTGTGTGAGTCTGTTTGTGGTGTAGTGCTGAAGTTTGGAATAAGTTTGCAGTAGAATCCACACATCCTTATAAATTTTGTGATTTCCCATTTTGTTTTGGGAATGGAAATTGTACTACTGCTTGTTCTTGATATACCAATGTCCTGGTTATGTTACCTGATTCTTAGCAAACTCACTCTTGCGACAGCTAACTGTCACTTATAGAAAAAGGCTTCTAGTTGCTCTAAATGAATTTCTCAAGTGTCACTACACTAGAAGGTTGTCCTGGTGCAGTACACAATTGGATAAGTCCATCACTCCCAGGTTCATTGGTTTTTGAAATGTGGCTGGGACATTTCTGAAATCAAATGGCATGACCCAACATTGGTATAACCCACTTGGAGTCATGAAGGTGGAGTCAAGGAAAACTGACAATATCCCTTGAGTAAATCTCAAGTAGGCTGCAGTACCTACCCTATCTATACAGTATCTCAGGTTGGATATCAGATAGAAATTGGCCTTGGTCACTGCATTAACATTCCAGTAGTCAATACAGAGCCTTGTGGAGCCAACTGGTTTGAGCACAACTAGGGAATCCCAACTACTGCTGCTAGGCTCTATTGGTGCTCCAGAAGGTAACTAATATCCTCTTGAACTTGGGCCAGCTTCTCTGGACCTAGACCATGGGAATATTGCCTTATGGAAGGGACCTCTCGCACACTCACATCATGGAGAGCTAAAATGGTGCAGCCTGGCTTGTCTCGACAGATGCTTTTAAGATGCAGTGAACAGCCTTATCAGGTCTCCTCGCTGTTCCGCATTTAGGTGGGTGAATTATGGTGCCCAATTTTGCCACAAATTCTGTTTCCTTGCCACACATTATGGGGTTCAATACAGGGCTCAACCACTTCTGCCTCCAGTTCATCCCTGTTGTTGTTCTGTTTGTCCTCCAGGTCTGTTGTATTGGACAGACCTGCTTTGTGGGCTGTGATACTGTTCTGTCATGTGACATAACAAAATCTTTGTTTTTTCCTATTGCCTGGGATGTCATTTAGGTAATTTATCTCCACAAGATACTTTGCCACTATATTTGGGCCACTGAACCAGGCTTTTAGGGGTTCACCCGGTATTGGTGGGAGGACTAGAGATTAGTCTCTTTGCTGAAAGGTTTGGGCCCTGACACATTTGTCTGCCTGTTTACTTACAGCTGTTTGGGAGATTTTTAAGTGTCCTTGAGCCATGTCACAGGCTGTCATGAGTCACTCACAGACCAAGTTTACTGAGTGTAACATGGAGACTTCTTCCTTCTGTTCTACAAATCTCTCCATGATTAATTTCAGAGGATATCTCACTTGATGTCCGTAATCCAATTCAAACTAATTAAAACCAGGAAACTCATTGGACGAGTCTCTGGTAGAGAATAGAAGAAAGTCTTGGTCTTTATCCCAGTCACGGGGATGAGCAATAATGGGGGAGGAGATGAAATATGAGTGTAAACTAGCTACTAATATAAAAGAAGACAGGAAGAGTTTTTTCTATATATAAAAGGTGAGAGAGAGGCAAAAATAGCCATTGGACCATTGGAAATTGAGGCTGGAGAAGTAACAATAATAAACAAAGCAATGGCAGAGGAACTGAATAGTTACTTTCCATCAGTCTTAATGATGGAAGATACCAGTGGGATGCCAGAACTCCAGGAAAGTCAGAGGGCATAGGTGAGTGTAATGGCCATCACTAAAGAGAAGGTTCTGTGGATACTAAAAGATCTGAAGGTGGATAAATCACCTGGACAGATGGACTATACCCCGGGGTTCTAAAAGAGATAGCTGAAGAAATTGTGGAGGCATCGATGGTGATTTTTCAGGAATCAGTGGAGGCAGGGAGGGTCCCAGAGAACTGGAAAGTAGCAAATGTTTAAGAAGGGAGGGAGGCAGCAGATGAGAAATTATAGGCTGGTTAGCCTGACTTCGGTCATTGGCAAGTTTTTAGATTCCATTATTAAAGATGAGATCGCAGAGGACTTGGAATGCATGATAAAATAGGACTGAGTCAGCACGGCTTTGTCAAGGGGAGATCATGTCTGAAAAATCTGTTAGAGTTCTTTGAAGAGCTAACAAGGAAGTTAGATATAGGAGAACCAGTGGACGTGATTTATTTAGATTTCCAGAAGGCCTTTGGCAAGGTGCCACATAGGAGACTATTAAATAAGTTAAGTGCCAATTGTGTTAAGGGTAAGATCCTGGCATGGATAAAGGATTGGCTGACTTGCACAATGCAGAGAGTGAGGACAAAGGGGTCTTTCTCAGGATGGCAGCCAGTGACCAGTGGTGTGCCTCAGGGGTCAGTGCTGGAACCACAACTTTTCACAATATACATTAATGAATTGGAGGAAGGAACTGAAGGCACTGTTGCTAAGTTTGCAGAGGATACAAAGATATGTAGAGAGACAGATAGTGTTGAGGATGCAGGGAGCTGCAGAAGGACTTGGACAGATTAGGAGAGTGGGCAAAGAAGTGCAAGATGGAATGCAATGTGGAAAAATGTAAGGTTATGGACTTTGAAAGAAGGAATGGAGATACTAAGCATTTTCCCATTTAGAAAATAGTCATGAAATCAGAAACACAAAAGGACATGGGAGTCATTGTTCAAGATTTTCTTAAGGTTAACGTGCAGGTTCAGTTGACAGTTTGGAAGGCAAATGCAATGTTAGCATACAAGAGCAGGGATGTACTTCTGAAGCTGTGTCAGGCTGTGGTCAGACCCCATTTGGAATATTGTGAGTAGTTTTGGGCCCCATATCTAAGGAAGGATGTGCTTGGAAAGGATCCAGAGGAGGTTCACAAGAATGATCCCTGGAATGAAGAGCTTGTTGTATGAGGAACGGTTGAGGACTCTGGATCTGTATTGGTTGGGAGGTATGGGATACTGTGAGGCTTGGATAGAGCAAATGTGGAGAGGATGTTTCCATTAGTAGGAAAAATTAGAACCAGAGGGCATAACCTCAGGCTAAAAGGACAATCCTTTAAAACAGAGATGAGAAGGAATTTCTTCATCCAGAAAGTGGTGAATCTGTGGAACTCTTTGCCACAGAAGGTGTGAAGGCCAGTTCCTTGAGTGTCTTTAAGACAGAGATAGATTGGTTCTTGATTAATAAGGGGTTATGGGAAAAAGACAGGAGAATGGGGATGAGAAAAAAAAATCGGTCATGATTGAATGGCGGAGCAGACTTGATGGGTCGAGTGGTCTAATTCTGCTCCTATGTCTTATGGATACTCATGGCAGTATGCCATGATCATTGTTTTTAGGCTCTGATGGTACCATTCTAGTATCCCCTGCAACAGTTGATGATACGGTGACGACATCAGTTGGATCGTGCACAAGTTATCCATGAGTTCCTGGAATATTTGGGACATGCCATCTGAGCCCTCATCTGACTGGATTTTGTTACTTTTCCCCACCACTATTTTGGCAGCTATGGTTTTGAGGGGAAGTGTCCCTGGGAAGCAAGGACGCACATCCATAATAATAAGGATATTTTGAAAGCTCCCTTTTGTTTTGGGCAGAAGTCCCACAAAATCCATAAGCACCTGCTGAATGGTTTCCCAAAAACTGGCATGGGAATCATAGGTGATGGTTTCATTGCAGACTCGGGTTTTCCCACAATCTGGCTGCTGTGGCAGGTTCTGCAAAATCTTACTACTTCCTTTGGTGGTGTGGCCAGTAAAAATATTGGCTGATACAGACTTGGGTTTTTTGTATACCAACATAACAGCCATCTGGATTTTGTGTGCTGGCAGTAATATTTCCCCATGTTACCGCAGTTGCAGCACAGCCTGATGAATCATTCTCCATTACTTGTTTGCAGATTTGTCAGAGAGTCTTTACTTTCTCATCAGCACCTCATTGCTAATGTATAGCATTCAGGGATTGCCTCTGACTCAACTTCAATTTGGGCAGCTTGAGATAACTTTATTAATAACAGGTCAGCTTGCTGAGCAGCAACCGAGGAAGACATACATGTTATCTCCTTAGGGTCCTCTAGACTCGCAAACAAAGTTTCAGATAACCAGACAGTACAGTCATCTATCTACAGCACCTCTTCAGCCTCCTCTGACAGAGTTTCTCCCTATAGACCAAGTTACTACACAGTCAGGGAAAAAGGCTGGCACATTCTCCTGAAGCTATTCTATCTTCCTGACCTCAATCAGCTTCTTAGATTATTGGGCATATTATCACTTTGATCCTGCCAGGTCAGTACTGAGGATCATGTCAATTCCACCCACAAGCAAACAGAAGGATGACTCCCATGCTCACTGATGAAAGGGGTGGAATATTCCCCCAAAAATCTAAGTCATAATGGCAAGAATACTGAGAAGCTTCACACCAGTCCATCAGGTACACTCCATAGTTGCAACTATTCCACACTTGAGTCACTTTCTTGGAGTGGCTAGTTGTGCACTGGTACTGAGGGGAGTGGGCCTAAACATGCCAGTGAGCCCAGCTGCAAAGAGCTCATGCACCATTTTGTAAGGGTGCCCCAATCTCACAGTGCACTTGGAGACCCTCTCCCTCCCCCCATTGATTATCAAGACCTTCCTCTCCTTATCAGCGGCATGTTCCCCCAACCCCTCCCCACATCAGTCCTTGGCATTGGTCTCCTCAGGTGGTTCCCCCATCATGCTCCCCTGCATGATCCACCCCTGTATGATCCCCCCTCTACATAGCCTCACATCCCCATCATAGCTTCCATTCAGCCTACCCCCCATCATAGACCCCACTCAGCCCACCCCCCATCATAGACCCACTCAGACTCCACCCCTTTGGCACTAACCACTGCCCCGGCACATTGGCAATGTCCAACTGACACTGCCAGAATGTCCCGTGAGTACTGTCAAGTGTACCGTGTGGGCACTCTACGATGAACAGTGCCAGCTATGCCCCCTATCACCATGGAGCTTCAATGATCTGCCATTCTCCCACTCCCAGCATGGCAATTGTGTCTGGTCTCTGCTGGTGTAGATCAGTACTAATTCGCACTGGTGTGATCTCCTGCTGGATAGGTGGGAACATTTTGGGAGGGGGACAGTTGCCTGCCAAACTCACTAATATGATTGAAATGAAGGAAATCTCATGCTAATTCACCCTGCATCATTTCTGGGCATGATCTGGTTTGCGGCAGTAGAAAAGGGTTTGGGTGGCACAGTGGTTAGCACTGCTGACTCACAGGACCAGGAACCCGGGTTCCATTCCCAACTTGGATCACGGTCTGTGTGAAGTTTGCACTTCTCCCCATGATTGCATGGATTTCCTCCAGGTGCTCCGGTTTCCTCTACAATCCAAAGACGTGCGGGTTAGGTGGACTGGCCATACTAAATTCCCCTTTTAGTGTCAGGGAGATTAGCTAGGGTAAATGCACGGGGGGGTTTGGGGAATAGGGCCTGGTTGGGATTGTTGTCAGTGCAGACTTGATGGGCAAAATGGCCTCCTTCTGCACTGTAGGATTCTATGGTTCTATGATTACAAACCATTTGGCGTGGAACATCAAGCCAATTTTTAGGCCCTTGGGCTATTTTCAGGAATTGGCACAATCTGCGCCAGGTACAGCGAGGTCAGAAAATCACCCCCAAGGTTGCACCCAGTGCAAGGAGATCAGCATATACCCTCCTTCAGTACCCTTTACCAACACCTTGGCACTTACTACCTTCTCTCTGGGGTAAAAGTTATGCTTTATCCCAGCAATTCAGGTAGCTGGCCCTCTGTATCACTATATCACTACAGACTTAACACACCCGAGGGAAATGTGGCCACTCTTCCTTCAATACAAAATCCTTGTAACTCTCAGGAATATTTTAAACTCACCTGTACTCACACTGGTCTGAGACTCTGGTCTACAGGGATTTGCTGCCTCTGTCAGAGTTGTGGCCTGGTTTGCTCTGCTTTCTTTCATAGAATCATAGAAACGCTACAGTGCAGAAAGAGGCCATCTGGCCCATCAAGTCTGCACCGACCACAATCCCACCCAGGCCCTACCCCCATATCCTTACACATTTACCTGCTAATCCCTCTAACGTAGCATTTCAGGACAATAAGGGGCAATTTTTTTTTAGCATGGCCAATCAACCTAACCTGCACATCTTTCGACTGTGGGAGGAAACCAACGCAGACACAAGGAGAATGTGCAAACTTCACACAGACAGTGACCCAAGCCAGGATTCGGACCCAGGTCCCTGGAGCTGTGAAGCAGCAGTGCTAACCACTGTGCTACCGTGCCTCTCATTTTCTGTGTGGGGCTTGTGTGCCCCAACAAATCCCATGGTCTTTCCCATAACCATCAACAATCAGCACAGAGATGTTTTGCATTGTGGCTGTTAAACCACACAGTTTCAACCTCATCCTCTTCTCAGCACCATCCTTTCTGTCCTGAGAAGGGTCAGTGATCGGATACTGAACACCCATGGCAGCCGAAAACATCTTCTATCCTTCCCATTTCACTGGGTTAACTAGGCAATGAGTTTCCTTTAGGTAAGGGTTTGTGGACAAACTCAGAACTATCAGCTAGGGTTGCAGCCTACCTAGTCCTTGTTACATTCTGTTCCTGTATGAGTTCTTATCAGGAAGTTTATGCAATTTTTGAACTCCTTGAGGATACTATTTCATAAAGGTTTTCATAGGTACCTCGGTTTTTAATTGCCTGTGCCCACCTGTTAAAAGCAAGTTGTTCAAATTTCAAGTACATCTGGTTGGGCTATTTCTGAGGGTACAAAATTTCTGACCTCCGACACTAACTATTACAGACTTTCTGCTGCCTCACAGCGCGTTGTATTTCCCTTGAGCAAAAGGCAGCAAACCTCATGAGCTTCTCCTGTCAGCTTAGTCTACAACAGCAGTAATGAATGGGCTGACCTCTTTAACTGTTGTGCTATCATTTCAAAAGAGCTAAAGAAGGCATCCACCTCTTCTGAATCAAATTTAGGAATTCAAATTTGCAAACTTCAGTCTGACCTTAGGGTGTCTTCAAGGAGCATAATAGGATCCTCCCTTCTCCACCCAAGCTGTTTTAATTTAGAAGTCTTTTCTCTTTCACTTCCATGGAATTACATACAAACATATGAAATAGGAGGAGATGTAGGCCATTCAATTCTCAAGTCTGCTCTGCCATTCAATATGATCACAGCTGATATGTTTGTATTTTAAGTTCTACATTCCTATTTACCCTTGATAATCTTTAATTCCCTTGGTTAACAAGAATTTAAATACCCCTGCCTTAAAAATCTTCAATGACCCTGCCTTCTGAGGCAGAGGGTTCCAAAGTTGCACAACCCTCAGAAAAAAATTCTCCTCATCTGTGTTTGAAAATGACAACCACTAATTTTAAAACAGTACCCCCTTGTTCTGGATTCCCCCACAAATGGAAACATCCTTTCCACATCCAACTTGTCAAGATCATTCAAGATTTTATATATTTCAATCAGGACCCCCTTCATCCTTCTGAACTGTAGTGGAAACAAGCCCAATCTGTCCAACATTTCCTCATAAGACAACCCACTCATTCCAGCTATCAATCCAATGAACCTCTGAACCATCTCTAATACTCTCTCCAATTCTCTCCCCTTTCCTTGAATGCTATCTCCCTTTCCTAAAATGTTCTCTCCTCCTTTCATTCCTGCCTCTCTCCCTCTCTTTCTCATTCCTGCCTCACTCTCTCCCTTTCCTCAAATTCCAGCTCCAATTTCCACTGCTCCAATATTTAATTTCTCTGTTGCTAATTGATCTCAGTATCCTCAATTTCATACCCATTTTAAAATTTCCATTTTTCTGACTTTTAGGTGAAACTCCACCTCTAAGTACCTTGAAAGGACAGTGTGTTTATTCTTGCCAGTTATCCCAGCCTGTTCTATGAAACCATTAACATTGAATGTAGACATTTTAGTATTTTAGTATTTTTGTACTACAGACCCAAGAAAACCAGGTTTTCTTGGTTAAAAACCAGGTTTTTAAAGGAACAATTTACTTTACCCACTCCAACACTTTTGTCAGGAGTGAACCAGCTTCCCTCTATTCAACCTCTTTTATTGGCCACAACAAAGGTTTAAGTTTCTTTTGACGAGGATATGCCTTTCCCAGATTAGAATGTATTTAACTATTTAAGATGTGAGCAATTAAGGAGCCAATCAAACAAGGCTTTCTTGAGTGAAATAAACGGTAAATTTATTGGCACCAAACACACACACACATACATCAGAAATAAGGGCAGGTAAGAGTCCAATTAAAAAGTATGAAATAATATAGTTAAGAGTCCTTTGATTGTCCTCGAGATGTAGACTTTAAACATTGTGGTCAATTTGGGTTAGTTAGTTCCCTGGATGTGATCAGATGTAGAAGATGTTACAATTATTATGAGATCTCAGTTTTCTGATAGGCTTTAGGGACAGTTGACTTCTTGAATCAGGATATTCACTTATTCAAAAAGAGAGAAAGAATAAGAGCAGTCTTTAGCCTGTTTCCTCGGTTGAAAGCTCTCTTGATGCCACCTGCGTTACTTGCACTCCCCCTCTCGCTGATAACTGGTAGTTCACATATTGTGTTTTCACAAGAGACTTTAGGTGGGTCCATTTGTGACAAGTATTGTTTCAATATCCAGTACTTTGTATTTTTTACATCTCTTCCTGAGACAGAAGTTTTGGTGGGTATCTGGAAAATATGAAATGTCTCTATCTTCACACTCCCCTGAAGCTAATTTGATTGTTTTTTCACCTTCATCTTGCAATGTGGCCATGTATTTTTAGCAGTTTACTCTGTATCAGTTCAAATTACAAAATTTCCCCTCAACTGAAAGTTGGAAAATCTTGTTTTCAAAATTAAAGGGGCATAGTCTCATAACAAGTTTCTCTTAAGAAAAAGACCCTTCTAATTGCCCATTTGGTTCATAAGAACATAAGAAATAGGAGCAGGAGTAGGCCATTTAGCCCTTCAAGCATTCAATAAGATCATGGCTGATCTGAAGTGAATCAGTTCCACTTTCCCGCTTTCTCCCCATAACCCTTAATTCCCCTGTCTATCAGAAACCTATCTACCCGTGACTTAAAAATATTTAGCGAGGTAGCCTCCATCACTTCAACGGGCAGAGAATTCCAGAGATTCACCAACCATTGAGTGAAGAAGTTCCTCCTCAACTCTGATCTAAACTGCCCCCCCTTATCTTGAGGCTGTGTCCTCTAGTCCTGCTATCCTTTCTAAGTGGGAAGAATCTCTCTACCTCTATCCTATCCATAACCTTCATTATCTTATACGTCTCTATAAGATCCCCCCTCAGCCTTCTAAACTCCAACGAGTACAGACCCAGTCTATTTAGTCTCTCTTCATAGGCCAACCCCCTCATCTCCGGTATCAGCCTAGTGAACCTCCTCTGCACTCCTTCCAAGGCCAATAATCCTTCCGCAAGTGCGGTGACCAAAACTGCACACAGTACTCCAGCTGCGGCCTCACCAGTACCCTGTACAGTTGCAGCAAGACCTCCCTACTTTTATATTCTATCCCCCTCACTATAAAGGCCAACATTCCATTCGCCTTCTTGATCACCTGCTGCACCTGCAAACTGGGCTTTTGCGACTCATGCACAAGGACCCCCAGGTCCCTCTGCACCGTAGCATGTTGCAGCTTTTCGCCTTTTAAATAATAATCCCTCCTACTATTATTTCTGCCAAAGTGGATAACCTCACACTTGCTAACATTATACTCCATCTGCCAGGTCCTCGCCCACTCGCTCAACCTATCCAGATCTCTCTGCAGACTTTCCACACCCTCCACACAATTTGCTTTTCCACTCATCTTCGTGTCATTAGTCACATCCTCATAGAAATCCAATAAATTCGTCAAACATGACTTCACTTTAACGAATCCGTGCTGCGTCTGCTCAATCAAACCATTCTTTTCTAGGTGCCTTGCTATTTCTTCTTTCACAAATGTCCTTTAGGGAAAGAAATCTGCTGTCCTTACCTGGTCTGCCCTACATATGACTCCAGAGCCACAGCAATGTGGTTGACACTCAACTGCCCTATTAGGGCAACCAGTGATAAGCAATAAATGCTGACCAGCCAGCGATGCCATGCCCCACGAATTAAAAAAAATCTGATCAACTTCATCATGTTCATTGTAATTTGAATTGATTGCTCTACCTAGGTCCTCAATTAGCTAAATTCGCTAGATAATTAGTGTGTGGATCAGGTTAATGCCAACAGCACAGGGTTCAATCCCTCTTCCAGCTGAGGCAGGTTCAAGGCCTGCCTCCTTGCCCGAATAGAAATAAATATCATGGCGCTATATCAGGGTTTGGAGAATAATCGCCAAGGACCTGACTTCAGGAAAAGAACTGAAGAAGATAACTTAGGCCCAATTATTTGATGAGAAATTAGAATGTATGTCTGAGAGTATGGTGGAGGCAGATTCAATATGGCTTTCAAAAGAGATTTGGATCAGCAACTGAAATGAAAGGATTTGTAGGCCTAAAGGATAAGGGCAGGGAAATGGGCCTAAATTAGTTGCCCTTGTGGACAGTTGGTATGAACGCAATGGGCCAAATTGTATTCTTCCGTGCTTTAATCATTCCATGATTTCATAATTATTTTGCAAGGATAGGACTCCCCCAGCGCTAAAAAGACATATGACATTCATAGCAAATGAAATTATAAGAATTCCTTTCTTTGCAGAATTGCATATGCCACGATGCCACATTGCATCCCAGGCAAAGGGGAACAGACTGATCAGAAAGGAAAGATTGGAAATACAATCTTCACCTGGTCCAATCATAATAATAGTGGCCAAATTCAGCCCAGAAAAATTGCACCTCCCACTCCAGTGTGACATCAACAAAAATATTGATTGGATCAATGCCTGATATACACCTCAATATGCATAATCCAGACAAAAGTAAGGTTTTTTTTAAATTTGTGTATCGGGATTTGGAATACAAAATGCCAACACTGTGCCATGTCTAACATAGTTAGTTGCAGATAGTCTGGACGCCAATGCACAAGAAACAGCCTATGATCAACATGTTTGGGTATATAAAAAAAAGTTCTTTCAGAGAGAAGAGTGGATAAAAGGGTGAGTTTGAGTTGTTAATCATATGTGCAAATAAGAAAATCAAACATTGTATTTCCTAATACAAAGGTTGCAGTTCACACGCTGGTGAAACTTCAGTCTGTCTTAAAAATGTTCTAAATAAATAAAAATTTATAGAAAAATGAAATTCTACAGTAAATATTCATTTTCAGATTGAGAAAAGATCTATAATTTTAAAAAGTATTGTCAAAGTGAAAACAAATAAAACTAGCCAGAATGCAACATCACAATTGGCAAAACTGCAATACCAGAAAATGAAAATATTGAATGGTGTAGTTAGGTAGTTTAAATGATAGATTGATTAAAAGATGGGTAAATAAATAGATTAGTGCAGATGACACTAAGATTGGTGGCATAGTGGACAGTGAAGAAAATTATCTCCAATTGCAATGGGATCTTGATCAACTGGGTCAGTGGGCTGACGAATGACAGATGGAGTTTAATTTAGACAAATGCGAGGTGATTCATTTTGGTAGATTGAACCAGGGCAGGACTTACTTAGTTAATGGTAGGGCACTGGGGAGAGGTACAGAACAAAGAGATATAGGGGTACATGTTCATAGTTCCTTCAAAGAGGAGCCACAGCTGGACAGAGTGATGAAGAAAGCATTTGGCATGCTTGGTTTCATCGATCAAAACATTGAATACAGGAGTTGGAATGTCTTGTTGAAGTTGTACAAGACATTGGTAAGGCCACACTTGGAATACTGTCTGCAATTCTGGTCACCCTATAATAGAAACAATATTATTAAACGAGAAAGAGTGCAGAAAAGATGTACTAGAATGCTACCAGGACTTGATGGATTGAGTTATAAGGAGGCTGGATAGACCGGGACTTTTTTCTTTGGAGCGTAAGAGGCTGAGGGGTGATCCTACAGAGGTCTATAAAATAATGATTGGCACAGATCAGCTAGATTTCCCAAAATTAAGGGAGTCTGAAACTAGAGGATGTAGGTTTAAGGTGAGAGGGGAAAGATACAAAAGTGTCCAGAGGTGCAATATTTTCACACAGAGGGTGGCGAGTGTCTGGAACAAGCTGCCAGAGGTAGTAGTAGAGGTGGGTACAATTTTGTCTTTTAAAAGCATTTAGATAGTTATATGGGTACAATGGTATAGAGGGATATGGGCCAAATGCAGGCGATTGGGATCAGCTTAGGAGTTTAAAAAAGAAGGCGGCATGGACAAGTTGAGCCGAAGGGCCTGCTTCCATGCTGTAAAGCTCTATAACTCTATGATTCATAGATAAAAATAGACAATAGGTGAATAGGCAGCAGATGGCCAAATAACTAAGAAAATATTTAAAAAGACAAAGGAGCAGGCAGATGGAGATACAGAAACATTTTGGAAATCTGGTGAAGATGGAAAATGTTTTCTTGTCCATTAATGATGGGTAAAAATAAAAGAGACTCATTTCTGGCTATTTCTTACCCTTCTGCCAGCTTCATTGTTCTGTAGATTCATCAGTGTCCTGGCATGTTCTTCTGAGCCTTTGGGGTAATTTTTCTCCCTCTCCCTAGCATCCACAAATTCTTTGGCAAACCTGTAGCCATAATCTACATTGTCCCCACAACCTCCCCAGAGCCAGTCCCGGGGAAGGTCTTTGGGTCTGGCAGTACGACTGCAGCCACAGGTTGAGAGTTCCCCTTCACGACATGCACGGCTTATTGCATTTACTACACCAGCTGCTGAAATAGAATATGTGAAGGCAGTCTCCCGGCTCCCTGAAATTAGACAAAACAGGATATGGTTAATATACATGTAGCTGCAGCATTTATACATATAACTGATTACCTCAACTATATTTCCACTTCACATTCCCTGGTCTCAAACAAAGGGTCAAAAAGCGTCAAAGAACAGGCAACATGGTGGCACAGTGATTAGCACTGATGCCTCACAGCATCAGGGACGGGTTCAATTCTGGCCTCGGATGACTATGTGGAGTTCTTCCCATGCCTGTGTGTGTTTCCTCTGGGTGTTCCGGCTTCCTCCCACAGTCCAAAGACATGCAGGTTAGGTGGACTGGCCATGCTAAATTGTGCCTTATTGTCCAAAGATATGTAGGTTAGGTGGATTAGCTATGGTAAAATCCATGACAATAAGGTGGGGAGAGAGCCCTGGGTAAGACGCTTAGATGTGGAGATGCTGGCATTGGACTAGGGTAAGCACAGTAAGTCTCACAACACCAGGTTAAAGTCCAACAAGTTTATTTGGTAGCACAAGCTTTCCGAGTGTCATTCCTTCTTCAGGTGAGTGAAGAGTTGTGTTTGCAAATAGGGCATAGATAGACACAGACTCCATTACAAGATAATGGTTGGAATGCGAGTCTTTACAAATAATCAAGTCTTTACAGATACAGACAATGTGAGTGGAGAGAGGGTAAAGCACACATTAAAGAGGTGTGAATTGTCTCCAGCCACGACAGTTAGTGAGAGTTTGAAAGCCCAGGCAAGTCAGAGCGACACTCCGAAAGCTTGTGCCACCAAATAAACCTGTTGGACTTTAACCTGTTGTGAGATTTTTTACTGTGCTTACCCCAGTTCAACGCTGGTATCTCCACATAAGGGATTCAATGATATATTAGTATTTGTTTCCTCTTATCTCTGTGCATGCATATATTTCTTCCCAATCTTGTCAACATTTTTCCCTACTTCTCTCTTAAAAGCAATTACAGATATATTGGTATACAGTCGCATGGATGTCAGCAGTTGTCCAATAACTTACGTAAGTTCATTTTTATCTATATGTGATTCTAAACAGTGAGGTTGTGATTTTACCATGTATAAGTGGATGGGTTTTTTAATGAGATAAGTTAGGGCCCTGAATGTCAACACATTATTGAAATTTGGAGGACATTGGTGACCTGACCTGATTTCTACAGAAGCAGACTTTCCAGCAGAAGTGATGAAATAATGATCAGTCTGGTTTTAGATTTTTGTCTTCTAGGTCAATTTCAGTGTCCCATTACAGTCCTGGTTTGGACCAGTTAATTCAGTAGAAACAAGGTATCAAACATACTTCAATATTACTGAAGGAACTATATCTTTTTTTTTACCTTTTCAGCAAATACATAGATATCAGAATTTACACTTGTTCACTAAACATTTCTCAAGGATGATCCAGATTATCAATTCTGATGTCTGTCATGGATCCACTATAGTCTAAAGGTGACCGCTATTTGTCAATAAAATACCAAATTTACTGAATCAACAAAGACAAGTCTGACATGAAACAAAATACTGAAAGCAGCCAAGTTTCACAGTTCTGTTTTATAAAACTTGCATAAAATGAGACTTGAGTATGTCTCTATTATTTATATTAGAAAACATATATTTTGGCATGGTAGACTTGCTTAAGAGCACTTTTGAAATGTTTCCTTCTATAAAACTTTTATTTTGTTAGTTGTTTTCAAGGTAGTAAAAGGCATTCCTCCTCCTCAAGCTCGATTTATAATGCTTACTACTATAGTGCTCTCTGCGGCTGAAGTAGTGTATTTCACTGTTAAGTCTCCAATTATCATTAATTTGAATCTGCAGAGGTCAATATCAAAGCTACCATATTGTGACAATACTATGTCATTAAGAAATGTATTTGTGTCATGTTTCTTTGTGCAGGATTTTTTTCAGGAGTCAGTTCTATTTACTTGTGCTGCTTTGTATATAACCAGCAGCCTACATGTTGATGCTGCTGATGTATATTTGATCTTAATTGCGGGAATGTTTGTTTTAATCTGGGCTAATGCAGTGTCATTATTTTAGGACTTTCCCCGGGGTATGGGACTTGATTAGGTTGAATGATAGGAAGAACTATGTGATTGGGCCAAGCTTGGCTCACAGAGAGAAACAAGCTCAGTTGGTACTTAAGATCTTGTGCTTCATCACAGCATGAATCAATTCCAGCTTCCCGGACTGTCTGGATCCACTACAGTTTGCCTACTGCCACGGGTCCACAGCAGACACCATCTCCCTGGCCCTGCACTCAACCCTAGGACACCTAGATAACAAAGACACCTATGTCAGACTCCTATTTATTGACTACAGCTCAGCCTTCAACACCATTATTCCTACAAAACTCATCTCCAAACTCTATGGCCTGGGCATCGACTCGTCCCTCCGCAACTGGATCCTGAACTTCCTAGCTCACAGACCACAATCAGTAAGGATAGGCAACAACACCTCCTCCACAACCATCCTCAACACTGGTGCCCCACAAGGCTGTGTTCTCGGCCCCCTACTATGCTCCTTACACACTTATGACTTGTGTGGCCAAATTCCCCTTCCAACTCGGTTTTCATGTTTGCTGATGACACCACCATAGTGGGTCATTTCTCAAACAATGATGAGATAGAGTACAGGAATGAGACAAATCTAGTGAACTGGTGCGGTGACAATAATCTCTCCCTTAATGTCAACAAAATGAAGGTCATCAACTTCAAGAAGCGTAGAGGGGAACATGCCCCTGACTACATCAATGGAGGTGAAGTTAAAAAAAAGTCGAGAGCTTCAAGTTTTTAGGTGTGCAGATCACCAACAACTGTCTTGGTCCCCCATGTTGACACTATAGTTAAGAAAGCCTACCAACGCATCTACTTTCTCAGAAGATTAAGGAAATTTGGTATGTCAGTTACGACTCTCGCCAACTTTTACAGAAGCGCCATAGAAAGCATTCTTTCTGGCTGTATCACAGTTTGATATGGCTCCTGCTCTACCCAAGACCGCAAGAAACTATAAAAGGTCACGCATGTAGCCCAATCCATCACGCAAACCAGCCTCCCGTGCATTGACTCTATCTACACTGCCCACTGCCTTGGCAAAGCAGTCAGCAAAATTAAGGATCCCATGCACTCTGGACATTCTCTCTTCCGCCTTCTGTCGGGAAAAAGATACAAAAGTCTGAGGTCACATACAAAACGACTCAAGAACAGCTTCTTCCCTGCTGCCGCCAAACTTTTGAATGGACCTACCTTGCATTAGTTGATCTTTCTCTACACCCTAGATTTGACTGTAACACTATATTTGGCGCTCTCTCCTTTCCTTCTCTACAAATGATATGCTCCGTCTGTATAGCACGCAAGAAACAATATTTTTCACTGTATGTTAATATCATTCATTGACTCTGTCTACACTTCACGCTGCCTCGGCAAAGCAGCCAGTGCAATTAAGGACTCCACACACCCTGCATATACCCTCTTCCACCTTCCTCCATTGGGAAAAAGATACAAAAATCTGATGTCAGGTACCAACTGACTCAAGAACAGCTTCTTCCCTGCTGCTGTCAGACTTTTGAATGGACTTGCCTTGCATTAAGTTGATCTTTCTCTATACCCTAGCTATGACTGTAACACTACATTCTGCACTCTCTCGTTTCCTTCTCTATGAACAGTATGTTTTTTCTGTATAGCGCGCAAGAAACAATACTTTTCACTGTATGTTAATACATGTGACAATAATAAATCAAATCAAATATAAAAAATCTTTAGAGAGAAGTAGCTCTCTGTGCCTCTCTTTCTCTCTCTGGAGATTGTAGACTGTCAGATAATAGATTTCTTTCTCTGAGGCTGTGCTGTTGGAAGATAGATCTTTTTCTAGAAGCAGCTCTATGGAAGTTAGAAGACAGGTGTCTTTCTGTATCTCTGTCCAGTGGGGTTAAAATATTGGAAATCTAGCATCCATGTGAGCCTATATGTTTGTGCTGATTCTGAAGAGGGATTTATGGCTGTGGGAACTAACTGTTAAGAATTATACCATTGTCATTTTTAAGTATTTCAACTGGTAAAAGTTACGCTAATTTTTGTTATATTTCAACTGTGTTGTTAAATTTTGTTTCAATAAAAGCTTCCTAGTAGGTTAATAGAATCACACCTGGAATGAAAAATCTTATTCTTGTATCAGGCCAAAATCAAAAAAGGTTGGGGTCTAGGTTAACTTCATAATATTTTGGGGGTTCTGATCTGTTCCCTAACAATGTGCTCAATTGAAGAATAGCAAGCCTCTGGTCACATAACTAACTATTATTCTCAGTCATTACCTCCAAGATAAACAATTATGCTGATTGTTGTCTGTAGGGCCATGTCTGCATCCAATACAACAGTAGTTACATATCAGCAACATGAATCAGCTTGGGTATCCTGCTATATAAATGCAAGTTTTTGCTCTATTATTAAGTCTAGTTCATCAAGGTTGGGAATTCTGACAAATGATTCTTTCTCTAAACTAGACTTGTGGTACTGTAATGTACAATATATACAAGAATGGTATATATTTCTATAGCACTTTTAGCATAATGAAGGCACTTTACAGGAGCATTATAAAACAAAACATGCTATCAAACCACAAAGGCAACAAAGTTTTGTATGATCTCAAGATTATACACAGTGGAATGTGGGAGAGCAGCCTGGAGTGTGCTGAATAGTCAAGTCTAGAGGCACTGATGGCTTGAATGAGGGTTTCAGCAGCACATGAACCGAGACAGAGCAAAGTTCGATGATGTTATATGGATGGAAGAAGCAATTATATAGAGATTGTGGATTATGAGTATTAATGCAATATTAATGTGATTAAGATTCAGTTCTAAAATCATCAAAACTAATCAATTAACAGTAAGATTTAATAGGTGCAGTCACTAAACTGTTAATGGCATTCACAAAGAAAACAGAGTTCATTATATAAATCAACAAATAGTCCTTGAATGATCACTAAATGAAATGCAATGTTGGCTATCATTAGTATTTGAATATGATACTAAACAAGGAAATCTTTCTCTTCAGGAAGTTAAAATTCCTGAAGAATCAATAATATATAGCCTTATGAACTATGATAACAGTTATAATATTGACAAAATGGATTAGGGATTTTTGTTCTCATGTTTGAGGGTAGGGTGAGAGGAAGGTGAATTATCATTTACAGAAACAGATTATGAAAGAATCTGCAGGCCAGTCTCTTTCCTGAAAAAGAGGCCAAGTGGTGATCTAAGGTTTTTAGAATTATGAAAGGTTTTGATAGAATGGATAAAGAAAGAATGTTTCCACTTGTGGGAAAGAGCATTGAGCCCATCAGCAGAAGATAATTACCAAGAAATGCAAAAGGGAATTCAGGAACCCAAAGAATGGTTCAAGCAAATAGTACAGATAAATTTAAGGGAAAGCTCAATAAGTATTTGGGGGAAAAGGGATTAGAAGGTTACAATGGTAAATTTACATGAGAAAAAATGGGTAAAACTCAAAATGAGCACAAACACCGGCCTGTTCCATTAATCCTGTGCAATCCTATGTAATCATTTGCTCTGATGCACAAATTTTGGTCTGCTTGATCTGCAATTCTGAAAAAATCCTGATCTCTCAATTCAGAAGCCCAGGACAAAAGGAGGGAAGACAGACAATTGTTAAACTCAAGAGTGATCTCTCATGAGTGAGCATGGTATGGTCTTTGACTGCTGAGGCTTCATCCTGAACAGGCAGTTTATGTCAGGTATGGTTTACTGAGGCACTGTAAAAAGTCTGACAACACCAGGTTTTAGTCCAACCGATTTATTTGATAGTAAACTCACAAGCTTTCGAGGGGACTCCCTCTTCGTCAGGTGAATGGAGAGTTCTGTGAATCTGGTCATAAAGTGAATTAGCTCTGCTTTCCCGGTCATTTCCCTGTCACAAGTCTCTTTGTTTGCAACAATATATCGATATGAGCCAGGATCTACCAGAATAACCCCATGAGGTAAGAAATAAAACAACAGCGAAAATCACTGTTCCCTGACAAAAGCTGGAAGTTGATATTTCTGTAAAAGAGTCTGTTCTATCTTTAGCTGCTTAAAGAAATATTTTACTCACCTACTTCACCGCGATAACTGAAACTCAGGCTGCGAATAAAACTGCGAACTTTAAGTGACATTTCAGCGTCAGCTGAAGCTGTAACCTCAAATAACCGTGTGGTAAAAGTGAACATTTTATGTAAACTTGAGTGCACCGCGCGCGTTCTTTGTCCTATAAACGTCAATTCGACCTGACCAAACTCCGAACATGTGGAAGCTCCATCAATATCACCTATCCATCGTACAGAAAGTCAATCCAGAATATGCTATCCATGATTCCTTGACATCCTTTCCATGAAAACTACAAAAGAAGCTGAACAACCCTTTAAAAAATGAAGGACCTTATTTACCAGTCTCAACAACTGGGAGCAAAGTGCAGGTGCACAGTTCTAACTCCCCTGCTATGGTTAAAAGTTCAATAAAACGAGCAAAATGCCAAACGGACACCGTAACCGGTCACTTTTTAAATGAATGAGTTTCCCTGACAAGGCAAACGTCTGCTTATTTCATAAACAAAAGCAACCAACCTTTCCAATCTCTCTCTCTCCCAACTCAATCTGGGACAAAACCAGATCTAAAGAATGAAAACTCCTGGAACTCTGGCCACATTCCCAATCCATCTGCTCTGCATATGGAGTTCAGTTCTATTCTCTCTGCTCTGATACCATATCGCATTGTTTATCGGAAACATCAATCTCGGCCCGGATTTCTCGAGTCCCTGTCACTGGATAATTGCATTTCAAAAAGACAGGGACAATGAATCGAGGCGACACCTTTCTACAAACCCGAAGGACTAATGACCGCTGGCTCGCGTTTTCCCCACAGAAAGGTTGGGCTGCACTTTTGTTAAAAGGGGGAACCAAACGCAACGGATCTCACACATGAGTGCTAAACGTTTGTTTCATTGAAGCACTTTTTTTGTTATGTAGCCAAGTGGAAAGTCTCACCTATTTGCATGACCCTTCCAAACACAGAGGTGTTATCAACGGTGCTACAGTTCCACCGCCTCTGTCTGAATTGGTACTGGCACTCCTTAATGCCAGTCTTTGCCCCCTCTCCAATATAAACCATATGATCTTGGTACAACTGGCACAATTTCCTTTGGCCCTGCGACAAGCCGTTCAGTTGACTGCAGAGAGGCTGGGCTCCGATAATATACATCTCAGGCCGTTGGATGGGGTTCATAGCCAGAGACCTACATGCAGGTTAACAAGCACAAGGAATTAGGCAATTTGGAGAAACAGATCATACATTTCAGAATGATATGATGGCATCAATTTGTTTGGCTTTTCAATATTGTACAATATTGTATTTACTAAAACCATGAAGTCATTTGTTAGCCCCAGTGATTTTTTTCAAATGGTTTCAAACGGAATGCAAAAGCAAAATACTGCGGACATCTGAAATTAAAAAAACAGAAAGTATTGGAAAAACTCAGCAAGTCTGAAAGCAGCTGTGAAGACAGAAACAGAGCTAATGAAAGGTCATTGGCCTGGAAAGTTAGCTGGTTCTCTCTCTACAGATGCCATTTCCAGTATTTTCTACAGCGAGTGCAATAAAGTTGCGATATTAAGAACTTGCTCTTGACTCCGTAAATAATCTGAAAATTGCAGATATTGGAGTAATCTGTTCGGCATGGGTGTACAAACGTCATCTTCATTTTCAAGAAGCCTCCTTAAATAACTTCTGAAAAGCTGGAAGCAAAATACTCGATATTTTCTAGATATACTAAACCAGTAAATTACCAAGAAAGAAATTGAAAACCTTACCTCAGACCCTTTATATTGAGGGATATATATTTAAATAAAAAGCAAAATACTGCGGATGCTGGAAGGCTTCCGTAGAAGGGTCATATGGACTCGAAACGTTAACTGTGTTTCTCGCCCTTTGATGCTGCCAGACTTGCTGAGTTTATCCAGCATTTTCTGTTTTTGTATTATATGTATTTCAATAGTTTGAATTATATTGCGAGAGACTATATAAAATAACTTTTCGGCTTATGTCTATGGGAGAATACACTTCTTTAAAAAAAGTTAAAATGTGTCAGACATCAGTATATCTAGCAGCGTGCAGTAGTGTCCTTTTCACACGAACAGGCTATTATATAGCCTAAATATAAAGAGCAAAAATGAAAAAAAAATTGTTATACACTGTCCTGAAGCTTGATTATCATCTTAAAATCCCCAATCATTGTTCAATCGTGAATTCGCTGACAGAACTCCATTATTACAGCTCCGTCACATATTCATACAATCTAGCAACGCTGTGCCTTAAGTTACCTGTCCATATATATAAATACATATAGACTTAACCATCCACCCTTGAATTTAAGTCACCGATAAATCGCCTAATCCCGGCAGTGAAGTTCCATACCATTCCGAATCGAGTGTACTTCGACATTAAATTAAACTGCAAAATCGGTTAGCTACTTACCACCATGAGTTCGCCTCAACCAAGCACTGGGAACAGCTGGAGAGTAAAGCGACAGCCAACAGAACGCGAAGCCCAGTCATGGTGAGTGTGGCCGGGCTCAAACCAGCATGTAGCGCTCCCTGCGCCAACAATCGCACTGCCACAGTCCTCTGTAAAAAAAAAACAAAGGCAATCAGCCCAATTCCCCAAGCAGCTCTCCACATGCCAGTGGATTTGGGTTCCTATTCTTATTACCATCGAGTTCTAGTCCATGCTCGATAATCACAAACGGAGGAATCTGAGGTCCGATTGAATTCTAGCGAATCTCTTATTAAGCACAAGAGTTTTTATGAGGGTCCATCTCCTCGCTCCGATTGGTCAGAGACTGTCACACTAAATGGGAAAAGCTTTTTTCAAGCTTGGCATCTGAAAGTGAGTTTACACACAGCGGCAAAATAGAAGCGTCTTGAACGGGATATCTTCCTCCATCCCTTTCGGGATTTTCCCCTCCGAAACCTGGAGAGGTTTCTATCTGACAACAACACAGAAGTGGAATATAACTAAGGTTCAGATCTGAGGAGGAGGGGGGTGGTGGCTGGGGGCGAGGATCCAAGGACAGCAGCCAACAACACCACAGCGCTCCTTCCGAGCAGCTCTCGACCACCAGTGTTAACCAAACACCAAATGGATCCAGATTGTGGGCTGTACAAACACAATATCCTGGGGTTAGAGGATGATACACCAGCATACCACAGCTAGGCCAAGAAAAGCGCCTTCCCATCTGCTGAACCCTTCAACAAGCAGTATAGAAATTTGGCGGCAATAAACTTGCGGGCCATCTAAGGAACCGTTTCATACCTGAACGGTCAATACAGAAGGTCCTGCAGACAAGTCTCTTACTTTCAACACCTTAAAACAACATTTTTAGTACATTGTACAGAGGCTTATTAGTATAATAACCGCACGATGAACAGATCTTACACACAAGCTTTATATTTCAGGCTGCAGTCACAACATCTGTATTTCATTAAACAATAAATTAATATGAAACCAGTAAAGGGCATTTCATCAAAGTTTTTTTACAGCTGGGGGAGGGGGGGTTGCTTTCCAAGAAACTGAACAGCATCAATGGTGAAAAGCCGACTTGGCGAACTTGAATTTACTGGAAGAATTATTCGGAAAGGATTGTGCGAGTGTGTTTGGGATCGGCATGCAGAAATGATCAAAGTGCAGACGGCAGTTCTCCTGAATGGCTATTGTATTATGATGCAGCGAGACTCCGGAAATAACCTGGCCCCTTCCAGCCCTTAACAGTAAGAACACACATCCAACCCCTCCCCCACACACCCCTTCCAAAAGATTCTTGCATATCTTGATTTTCTTTCTCCCCTTCTGTAAACCGGAGCCTGCTAAAATCTAACAAAATTCTAACCCGATAAAAAGATACCGAATTTTCGTGACAGCCGAAGAAAAATGATATGAAAGTGCAGACAGGACCTCATTGCAGAGTATATCTAGACAAAACTACTCTTTCCGGCGGTGTTCCCCCTTTTGCAAACTTTAAACAAAACACAAGAGTGCCATTCCTGCCAAACTTGGCGAATGATAACTGGACACACTGACAGTACGGTAACTGCCAGCACCGGGGGCCGTGTCAATACTTCATCCTTAAGGCTTCGTGTGCAGGATGCCTAAAGTAGAAGGTGATGGAGGAAGGGGTGACAATATTCAGCAACTCTTACTGACCCTAGCTTGGGCGTCTCTCACCTGCAGACTACACACACGTACAGTCAGCCAGAGAGCCGTCCAAACCTCCACCTGCACAGCAGATGTTGACCCCCACAGCCAAAAAATAGTCGGAACGCCAGCCTCTCAATGGCCCAGAAAGAAAAAACCCGATCTAAATTCCTCAAACTCATAGTGCTCGCATTTAACATTCGCAGAAGTAAACGTCATGCGGATTGCTTCGAATATTAAATTAGACTGGTTTCAGAAAATAGAATTTAGCATTAAATGCTACCTCTTACAAAGAACACGTTATTGTAGCGTAGTGATTAAAGTATTGGGAACAAAATAAAGGAGCAAAAATACAAACTATAACATGCCCAATTGTCGTCATCACTATTTAGATCTACACTGCTCAGTATAAATTCTATGTAATTACTCATTGAGTTGTAATCGTCAAATTCAAACGTTTTCAGATAAAATTCGTATACGAATCTTTCATTCGCTTTTCGCAAGAATTGTAATATCTCGGGTGTCATGTTGTGTACTCTCCCCAACAATTACATCTAAACACATCAATGATTCAGTTCTGTCATTCATTCCAGTGTGCTAGCACAGCTTCCTTTGAAAATATTCCCCCACAACACACAAGAAATAATTATGGACAGTAAAATAACAGTTGTAAGTCAGAACCAATCGCTCTATTATCTACTGCAGACGTGTTAGAGCTATTTTCATAGTGATCATTCGTAAAATAGCTTATTGTGTATAGTTATACTCTTGGCCCTCTCCAAATTTAATGTGCAAGCAGGTAACAAAAAACAGCCTGGTTTTCATTGCGTAGAATAGTACACCATGTCCTCTTCAGGAATCTACTGTAACTTGCCCCCAATAAAGAATGAGTATGTAAATATCTCGTTAACTTTCTCCATTCCTGCTATGGACTGAAATCTGCCAAAAACGCTCTGAAATACACATTCCATCTATTAATTAAGAACTGTGTTAGAAAATCTGTACTTTTTTTGCTACAGATGATCGAAATGGCTTGTATCATAAAGACTTAAATGCACCTCAAAAAGCTTTGTGTACTTTAGGCAACTAAACTGAAGGTGGAATAAATATTACAACTGCAAAGAAGTATCTTAAATGGCACATTTTACCGGTGTGTTAATAGATCTCGGCCAACGGAAATTCGAGGTAATCAGAATATTTACAGATATGGCAGCAGTAACCTTGTCAGATTCGCTACCGATACCACGAGATGGCGCTTTGTTAATCACATTTCAACTTGTATAACCGAACGGAAGAGTGGCAACTCTGGCTTGAAACAATCCAAATGAGCAATTTATTGATTCCAACAGTGACTGACAAGAATACTGTTGTAGATTAATGAGAAGGGTATTGTCGCCTCCCAAAGCAATGGTTATGGGTGAGATGAAGGAATAAATATTCTCTCAGAAGGTCATTGACTTCTGGAAATCTCTTCCACAGAGAGCAGTGGTGGCTGGATTATTCAATAGATTTAAAGTTGAGTTAGATTTTTGATCAACAAGGGTTGTGAGAGGCAGGCAAGAAATTTGGAGCTCAGGCTGATCAGCTTTGATGCTATTGAATTAGGGAGCAAGACTGACGGGCTGAATGGCCTACTCCTGTTCCTAATTCTTGTGCTGTTATGATCTGATAAAAAATCTCTTTTCCTTTTGAATCTGTCTGCAGCTTTCAACAGAATTGAGCACACCATCCTCTGCTAATGTCAAATTAGATGCAACTGCCATAGCTAAGTTCCATTCTTAACTAATCATAGCCAGAGGTGCACCTGCAATGGTTTCTCTTCCTGCTCTCGCTCCATTACCATTAGAGTTCCCAAGGATCTATCCTTAGCCTCCTTCCATCATTCACCTATATGATGCCCCTGGACAGCATCAACCAAAAATACATGTATGGCGATGATACTCAGCTCCATCTCACCAGCCCCTTCCTTAACTGTTTCGGATTTATCACACTGCTTGTCTGACATCCAATATTGGATATGCACACATCTCCCCTAACTGCATATTGAGAAAGCTATAGTCATTGAGAATCTGCAGATTCCATCTGGCCCTTTGGTTGGCCACTGGTTATACTGGTTTATCAGATTCTGTCCATTCCTAGAGAGAATATTACCCCATTAGGCTGAAGACATGCTTTTTGATTTTTAAGGTGTCCTCCAACTTCTCCATTTTCTAGCTGCAACTCACTTGATACATCTACCTCACTTTCTTTCTGTCTCAGATCATCTCCTTTTGTATCAGTCCCAGAATACATTATCCCAAAATTCATTTATAAGTCTACTATAAAAATGTAAAAAGAGATACCAGCCTTTGGCCCACAGTTGACTATAACATTTCTGCAGCTACTGATTTACTGAACTGCAACCTCACCTCTACCTTAAATGTTCTAGTTCCCAATAAAACCATTACTCTTTCACCCTAGCCAGTCCTCCTACTGTGGCCTTGATCTCTCTTAAGTTAAAGGTCACAGACTTGAAAGGATATGGCCAAAAATTGCATTAGCCATCCCCCGCCACATCTACCTGGGCCATTTAAAACACTATTGGGTCCTACTGTCATCTGCTAAAACTGCTCACCGTTCCAGGGCCATCCTGGAATGTAAAGATAACATCTGACTTATTTTCTCCACTAGAAACTGAATTCCTAAACCCCTTTTCTCTGTCCCCTCCAACAACATATGGGGAGTTCACAGACTTCTTTTTCACTAAGGTCAAGACAACTCAATCAGCTGTTTCTGCAGCGTCCCTCCCTTGCCTTTAGCCCAACTGGCAAAATCCTTTTAATGCAATTCTATGCCCTAACCCTGAACTTACATCTTTGTTTGATCTCTCCCAATCATCACCAACTCACCAAGACATCTTCAATTACACCTTCCAAACCCATGACTTCTACCACTCAGAAGGGCAAGGGCAGCAGATGCATGAGAACACCATCATCAGCAAGTTCTCTCCAAGCCGCACACCATCCTAATATTTCTGTCCCTTTAGTGTTGCTGGATCAAAATCCTGTAACTCCACTGACAGCACTGTGTGTGAACCTACACCACATGAATTGCAAGGCTTCAAGAAGGTAGCTTACCACCATCTTCTCAAGGTCAATGTGGGCAATAAATGCTGGCCTCACCAGCAATGTCCACATTTCATGATTGAATAAAAAAAGCTAACCTTGTCCATGAGACCCACACTCTGTCCTCTTGATCCTGTTTCCACCAAACGGCTGATCACTCAACTGCTCCTCCTAGTTCACATGTCAGCTGATATTGTCAACAGATCTCTCTCTTCAGACAATGTCGCTCTCTTCTTTAGATCTTCTGTCATGACTCTTCCCCACAAAAATACAACCCTTAACCTGACCATTCTTCCAAATCACCATCTCGTCTCCAACCTTCCTTTCCTCTCCAAAGTATTTGAGAATATCACCACCTCCCAAATCTATTGTCATCATTCCTAGAATTTCATGTTTGAAACCCTCCAGTCAGGTTTTTGCCCGTCACTGTATCAAAACAGCTCTTAGCAAATTCACAGATGACATTCTTTTAAAATTACCTTATCTGTTTCTTTTGACCTCTCATCAGCCTTTGACCCTTTGACACGATTGACCACACCATCCTTGTCGAACACCTCTGCATTGTGATCCAGCTGGGTGAAACTCCTCTAAACTTCTTATCTATCTAAGCATAGCCAGAGAATCACTTATAATGACTTCTTTTCCTACTTCTGCATTATTACCTTTGGTATTCCCCAAAGATCTAATCTTGCCCACTCCTATATCTCATCCTATGTTTCCCCTCGTTGACAATGTTTAAAGCCACACATTAGCTTTTGCATGTACATTGACAACATTCAATTCCACTTCACCACTCTCCTCCCTGTCCATTTCCTTGGGCTGAACAAGACAAATAAAATTTTTGTGTTCTATTTAGTTTAGAGTGTCGTCTCAATTCCCATATCCTGTCCATCATCAAAACTACTCCTTGCTGTTTTTAACCATTATTTTACTACCCCAGCTTGTTTTTATACTTCCTGGGATTATTAAAAATTCAATCATAAAATCATAGGACAAAAAATGGATGGTTATCTAGCATTACTGATGTCCCCTCGACGTCACAGCAGCTATCAAGGATTAGACCATACACACCATCATGTTAGCATGGTATGCATGAAACTACTTCAGCTATTGCACTGTAACGAAGGTTTATTATCTTAACATCAGAATTAAGAATGTTATAGGACAGTCATACCACATATTGGCATTCCTGTCAAGTGAGTCTGATATCATCAGACAGTAAAAACAGTATTAATTTGGGATTTGGCTTTGTTTGTGAGACTAGCTGAAGCAGAGACTCTCACACTTACTTTTACAATACCTGAATACAACTATAACTAGTATTGAGCCAACTTTCACAACCTTAACATTTGTTTTTAGAATTCCTTTCTTTAAGCTCTTAACAACAATTGAAAAGAGCCAATTTTTTTCTGAAGTTATGAAATTCAGGTGCCAAAGTTATGCTGCTTTGTGTTTAAGCATGCATCTGCAGAACTTAGTTTTTTCCCAATGACAATGTTATGGAGAAAACAGTCTGGCTGTGTTCCTGCTTCCCAGCACTGCTCATCATTTTCACTAATACCTGTAGCACAGATGTTGATTTCTTTAAAAATCACATTTTGCTTCAATTTCATGAAAAAAAATTTCAGTAGCCCATGAAGTTATCCTTTATTGCCAGTGTACACACAGTTGGCAAGGTAAATTCTTATTCGTAGCATAAGTTAGATTGCTGAAGACATAATGTTTACTCTCCCAAAACCACAAATGCAAGAAGAATGCAATAAACTAATGTAAACAAGAGTCTAAAAATTGCTTTTCTATCTAGTTTTATGTTGTATATTTTCCAAATTTATATCATAATTGCACTTAAAAAACCCCAAATGCTCAATTTGACAGACGAACCTAACATTTCTTACCCATAGTATCCAACAACACTATCCTTACTATGAATAAATGCAACTGTTATCTATTAACTGAGCTCTTGCCAAAATCAGTAATTGTGCATATTTCTTCTCCTTTTCTAAAATGATCACCTTGTATCAATATACACAAGAAATGTATTGCCTTACAATTCAGGAGCAATGACAATTAAACCCCCGATGACACCTCTTCACTGACATGACATTCTACTTGCTGTAAGAATTTAAAGTATTCAGTTCATGTTTGTTCTGGAACTTTTAAGTGATAACATGTACTAAACTTTATCTATATAGTTAATGGCATTGAATTTAATTAGTAAAATGCAAACCTATTCTATTTGGTATTGTTAACAAAATAATTATTTTCTCTCCAATTTTATCCCTTTGTATCACACATGGAATCTCGCAGCAGACCCTGCTCGTAGCACAGGACATAACTCGCCCATGGGTTCCACACTCTTTCTCAGACACTGCTGCAGGCTCTGCCTGTAGGTTCTAATGTGATTTATGCTGGATTGTAATTCTACATTTTTTTTTCATTTTGAACCAAGCCAACAACTTGGCAAATAATTTGTTCAATGTTGGGGGAAAGGTTAGAAGTCACATGCAGTCCTATTCTGTCCTTATCAGATATCCCAAGCACCTATGCTTTCAAGCACGAGTTGGCACACTGTAATCAGGAGGAAATTCTTGCTCAATTGGCCGAAGTGAAAATATAAACACTGTACTTTTCAAAACGTAGAGGCAAACCTAACATGTTACAATTATTCCAACTTTAGCTTTAACCTTATTATCCAGTATGCTAAGAAATTGAAATTTATAATGGTGTTAAGTTCACTTTTATATTATTACTGATTTTGCTTCTATTTGTCAAACATGATGTGATGGCCTGAGCTGTCATGGGTTGGGACTGAGGGTTACATCAAAGCACAACACATTTGAAATTGGTTTTTCTCATTAATTTTCAAATAGACCAGAAGGTTCACTGGAACTCAGAGATTCGTAGAACTGAATGTAGATTGTAAAATCATTTTCATATGTATTGTCAGGTTATCTGATCATTATAATTAAATAAAATTCCCAGAGAATAAATTGTAATCATGAATGGGAAAAAACTGGACTTAAAACAAACACTAGATTTTCCAGGTTCAAAGTTACAAAGTTTTGTAGAAGAATCCACTCCAAATTCATTTATATGAATTTATCAGCTGCACTACCTAATATGCCCCAAAAGCTGGTTACCACTTTTATTTCATTTTTTCATTCACAGAATGTGGTTTCACTGGCTAGGCCAACATTTTCTGTCCAACCCTAATTGAAGATAGTCAAAAGGTGATGGTGAGTGACTTTCTTAAACCCCTGCAATTCATGTGCTGTTAGGGAGGGAATTTCAGAACTTTGACCCAGCAACAATGAAGGAACAGTGATATAGTTCAAGATCAGAATGAAAAATAGCGTGGATGGGAATTTGAAGCTGGTGGTATTCTCATGCATCTGCTACCTTTTTTCTTCCAAATGACAGATGTTGTGGGTTTTGGAAAGTGCTGTTTAAGAAACCTTGGTGAGTTGTTACAGTGCATCTTGTAGATGATACCACAGCTGCCACTGTGCATGGGTGGTGGAGGGGGTGAATATTTAAGGTGCCGGAAGGATTGCTAATCTAATGCATTACATTGATATGGATGGATGTCTTGGATTCATAAACGTTTCATCCAGTTACGTTCCATATCACTCAAAGGTATAGACATGCAACAGCTTGATGCATCGTGGTGATTAGGTTGGCTAAATGATTGCCAGATCTATGCAGATCCTATTTCTTAATTATATCCAATTTTTTAAATGCAGTCTTCTGTTTTGTGACTGCAGCATGTTTCAGCAAGTCCAGGTAAAATATTGAGAAATCTGGCGTGGACAGGCAGGAGGAAGGGGAAGTGTAGGCATAACAAGGTTTGGGGAAGCCTCTGATGGCACAAGAGGCCCATAAAGGAGGGTTCACCCACCCCCTGACCAACCATTAGCCCACCCAATTTAAACTGCCATGGTGGACACAGGGTGCCAGATTCCTGCTGCCATGGGTAAAATTTCAGCTGTGGAAGGAAGAAGCAAGAGGCCATTGACCTCTTAAAGTCCTCAACTGATCCATAGGCAGGCAAGCTGGTAAAGTTGTAATAGATTGGGCAAGTAGGCACAGGAAACAATGCCCATGGCATGGCAATTTTACACCCCCCCCCGCCCTTCGCTGTCTACCAATAAATAAAATCCAGCCCCAAATCTCTCATCAACACACTTGCCATATTCTCTCCAGTTTATGTGCTGTTTCACATCTATGATTACTCATGAGATACTTTTACTACTGCCCATCTCTATACACTCCCTCTTGGAGATGCCCACTTCATTCGTGAAGAGAATACAGGCATCCTTGTGTTCTGTGATTCAACTCAGGGTTCAGTGCTCCTTCTGAACCCACATCTTCTCTCATCATTGTATATAATAATTCCATTAAAATTCATTATTTTCTGTGCTGAATAAATATTTATTAATGCAATGTAATATTGGATTAAATACACAATCATGTAGTCAAATAATATTTCTAACCTATCAAAACTGCTTCCTGAGTTCTTCATTTAAAATATGGAAGTTAATAGGATGAAACCTTTATGGCATTCAAGACATCCATCTAGGCTGTTTTGGGCACAAAGCACAGTAATTCTAATGTTGGTGATTATCTAATGTTGATATAATGGGGACAATTTTTGTGTTGAGTATTTAGAAGAATGGAGGGTGTGGCAAATGTGATGGCGGATGGAGAAACCAGTTGATTTTGGTCCTAAATACTCATTATAGTACAGCTGGCAAACTACCAGCACAAAACAACACCCCCAAAGCAATTTTCTAATCAGGAGGGAGGAAATCAGGCAGGGCACACTTGCAAGGGATTAGGGGCATTAATCCTGAAAATAAAAAAAGCAGCACTATAGATCAACAGGCAATATATGTGCAGAACCTACAATAGCAAACGTATCGGCCAAATTTAGTTGTAGCAGTGCATCAACAATGCAACATCAGAAAACACAAAAGAAACCTGAGTAAACCTGCTAAGTATTATTTCCCGAAGCAACCAGATTGAAGGATTGTTAAATTAACAGTGCAAGAATTTGGAAGCACGTCTGAATTATAATGAATGAATTCAAGTCAAAGAAAAATTAAAAATAGGAAAAGAAAGGCTGAATTAAGAGATTGAGAAAAAAACCCAAAATTTTAGAAGATTAAAACTCTGCAACCACAACTGAAACCTAAATGAATCAGACACCTCGCATGTAATAGTAGTACATTTTCAGTGCCAGAGAGGTGGTTTTAAATATTTAACATTTTTCACATTGTTAAAAAATATACTTCAACAGGAATGGACAAAACTTAACTTTTATGTGCTGAGGATAGCTCATAAACTTAAAACTTACCGCACAAATACAGCAACTTCATATCGTTCAATGTATTAAATGGCACTCCAGGCAGTGAAGCATTGGGCCTGATTTTACCATTTTCATTCTAAGTGCTGAATCTGGGTGGAATTCAGATCCAACTTGAAAATCTGCTTTCAGTCACCCCCATTAGCACTTAGCCTGAAAAAAAATCGCAAGTCTGAATTGCACTGTGGGCAGGGCTTATCGCATCCGAAATGATCGGAGTTTTGAACAGCGCATGCGCAGTGAGGAAAAAATTTGAAAAAAGTGCCCCTGTCACATTGCTCCCAGGCCACAAAAAGCGGATAAAACAGCCCAGGAATGAAAAGTGGGAGAAATGGCTGCCACAGAAATCTTCCCACCCCCATAACACAACTATCTCCCTTATCCACCTACTCCCCCCGCTACCCAGACCAATTATGACCCCCTGCCCGCTCCCCCACACCGATCACCCGCAGAGTGGCAGCAGTCCCTCCTGTCCCCCATCCCCCCCACCAGAGATCCATCTGGCCTCCCCCCCCAGCACCAGTGAGCGATCGGGCCTCCCCCTCGCCACTAGATTGTATCTCTTACCTGCCTCCCTCCTCCTCCCCCCCAAAACAAAAAACGATCTGGCCTCCCTCTTCCCCCTCCCATCGCCGAGAATGATCGGGCCTCCCCCCACCAAGAAGAGAGTGATCTGGCCTCCCTCTGTCCTTCACCCCCCACCAGAAAACATTTCCCCTCCTCCCTTCTCCTGCCAAGGTACACCTGACCTGCCTCCTCCTCCCTCCCCCCCTCACTAGAGAATGATGTGGCCTGCCTCTTTCTCACCCCCTCCCCCCCAACCAGACAACAATCTGGCCTCCCCCTCCCCACCCACCATCAGAGGTACAGCTGACTACCTCCTCCTCCCTCCCCCCACTACAGAAATGATCAGACCTCCCTTCCCCCGTGCCCCATCCCCCACCCCCAACCCCAATCTGAGTTAGATAGTCGTTGGAAGCGCTGAACTTACCTCTTCGGAAGCTAGAGCACCCAAAACAGTTCTTTTGCTGAGCATGTCTGTTCCGTGCCGAATCTCAACAGGATGGTAAGGGGGGAAATGCTAGTAAAGTTGGGCAGGCAGCCTATTAATACAGTTTAAATACATGCAAATTCATGTTACTGCACCATTTGTATATAAATTATATGAATGCCATTAGCTCCAATTATCTTTGAAAAGTTTGGTAAAAAGAAAATACATCATAGAACTTTGGATTTTTACTGAAAAGAAACAGGCTATTTTCCCATCAAGTGTGCTTTGTGGCACAGAATTCCAAATTGTAAATATCTGGATATAAAGACATTTCTAGCCCCTTCTTTGAATTTTTTAATTATGTTAAAGTTCTACCCTCTTATTATCTTACGAACCAGTGTAAATAATTTATCCCTGTTCCCATCATCATAACTCTTCATAATTTTTATGACCTCTATCATTAACTTGCTCAGCTCTTGTGAAAAAGTTTTTATTACTCATGCCTCTCCACAACTGGTAATAACCTAGCAGATCTTAAGTATTTTGACTTACGTGCCCCAGGAGAGAGCCAGTCAATGTCACCCCAGGTTAAAAGTCATATTCCTCTCCAATTTCTCCCAAAGCGATGCAACTCCAAGTAACATCAATGAAACCAGAACCTTACAACATGTCACTCCAATAAATGATATTAGCTGTCAACATGGGTTGAAATCCATCACCATACTCAGAAGATTACAGTTACATTTGGTTTATGGATTACAACACAGATCTTTGTAAGGATGGATAAAAAAAAATCAAAGTAAAAAATTGATTAGTCACAAGTAGGCTTATGTTCACTCTGCCTCACTACGGCGCTTGTTCGGGTATACTGAGAGAGAATTTAGCATGGCCAATGCACTTAGCCTGCAAATCTTTGGATTGTGGGAGGAAAGCTCAGCACCCGGAGGAACCCATGCAGACATGGGGAGAATGTACAAATTCCACATAAACAGTGACCCAAGCTGGGAATCGCACCCAGGTCCCCGGCACTGTGAGGCAGCTGTGCAAACTACTGTGCCATCTAAAATTCTAGATTCAATATACATTCAAGTAATTTCTGTGTATGTGGTGGGTAAGGGTGGTGGGGGGGCAGGGGTGATTGGTTAATGGCTTCCCCAATATCATGCACTAACTACCTGGAGAAAAGAGAAAAAAACACAGAAATTTGATCCCAATGCAGTGATTTCCCAGCACGTCTCTTCTGCAAAAAAGCAGGAGAGCAGCATTTTCCTTGCAGGAAATAGCTGTGACCACCTTTATTGGTAAAGTCAAGATAATTTCACTTCAATCCCTGGATAACTGGGTGGAATCAGGCCCCTAACAATTGCTTGGATCAAAAGGTTCTGATACTACCCTTGGTATAAGAATCATCTGTAACCTACTGCAGAATTATCTTAAAATTTACCTTGCCTGCCAAATTAAATATTGACCTTATTGTCACAGTCTTCGAGTCATAGAGGTTTACAGCATGGAAACAGGCCCTTCAGCCCAACTTGTCCATGCTGCTCCTTTGTTTTTAACCACTAAGCTAGTCCCAATTGCCCGCGTTTGGCCCATATCCCTCAATAGCCATCCTACTCGTGCAGATGTCTAAATGCTCTTTAAAAGATAAAATTGTACCCACCTCTGCTACTATCTCTGGCAGCTTCTTATAGACACTCCCCACTCTATGTGAAAAAATTGACCCTCCGGATGCTTTTGTATCTCTCCCCTCTCACCTAAACCTATGCCCTCTAGTTTTAGACTCCCCTACCTTTGAGAAAAGTCCTTTATAAGATCATCCCTCAGCCTCCTATGACCCAGAGAAAAAAGTCCCAGTCTATCCAACCTCTCCTTATAACTGAAACCATCAAGTCCTGGTAGCATCCTAGTAAATTTTTTCTGCACTCTTTCTAGTTTCATAATATCCTTTCTATAATAGGGTGACCAGAACTATACACAGTATTCCAAGTGTGGCCTTCCAATGACTTGTACAACTTCAACAAGATGTCCCAACTCCTGTATTCAATGTTCTGACCAATGAAGGCCTGCTGAATGCCTTCTTCACTACTCTGTCCACCTGTGACAGAGCTATGAACCTGTACCCCTAGATCTCTTTGTTCTAATACACTCCCCAACACCCTACCATTAACTGGGTAAGTCCTATCCTGGTTCGAGCTACCAAAACGCATCACCTCGCATTTGTCTAAATTAAACTCTATCTGCCATGCGTCAGCCCATTGGCCCAATTGATCAAGATCCTGTGACAATTCTCAATAACCTTCTTCACTGTCCACTATGCCACCAACCTTGGTGTCATCTACAAACTTACTAACCATGCCTCCTAAATTCTCATCCAAATCATTAATATAAATGACAAATTAACAGTGGACCCAGCACTGATCCCTGTGGCACTCTGCTGGTCACAATTTGATGAACAAACCTCTACAACTACCTTTTGTCTTCTGTCATCCAGCCAATTTTGTATCCATTTGGCTACTCACCCTGGATCCTGTGAAATTTAACCTTATGCAACAACCTACCATGTCAAGGCAGCGTTGTTTTCCAAAAATTTACCTTCGGTACATTTGTCAGCTACTACTGAAGGCATTTTATTTCTGAAGCATTAGTGAGGGAGAAACACAGAGGCTGTTTGTTGTAAAATCCTACTGGGGATAGGTAGAAGATGCTCATCAGCCAATCTTGGGGAAATAACCAACACATTGGAGTAACATTGCAGTAACAGAGATTAGAAACCAAATTATTGCTTATAGATTAAGCTGCTGTTTGAAATGAATATAGTAAAATACAAAAACATTTCCAAAATGCTTATGAATGATGAATTTCTGAGATTGCAATTACATACATAATAAGAGCATATTATATAACAGATAAAAGCAAAATACTGCAGATGCTGGAAATTTTAAATAAAAACAAATAATGCTGAAAAACTCTGCAGGTCAGGCAGCACCTGTGGAGAAAAAAACTGAATGTTTCAGGTCAATGACCATTCTTCAGAACTGGAAAAAGTTGAGAGTTTTTAGGCAAGTCCTGAGGCAGGCAAAGTATAAATGCCCAGCAGCAAACAATTCTGTCAATGATAATTAACATTGAAACCTGAAAATGTACACAGGATAGATAATATAATGACATTAATTTTCAGCTACATAGTAATATCTCAGTTGTTCACTATAATTAGCTTGCTGGCAGGAAACAAAGGATAATTGTTGATGGATGCTTTTGCAACTGGATGGCTGTTTCCAGTGGTATTCTGCAGGGTACTAGGTATCCTGCTGTTTGTGATACATATTAGTGATTTGAACATAAATGTAAGGAAAAGATAAAGAAGTTTGCTGATAACTCAAAAACTAGTCACGTGGTTGACAGCAAGGAAGATAGCTATGTACTGCAAGAAGATATCATTGGAGTGGTTGGGTGAGCAGAAAAGTGACAAATGGAATTCGACCCAGAGAATTGTCAGGTGGTACACTGGGGAGGTCAAACAAGGCAAAGGAATAAACAATTAATTAAATGCTGAGAGGTGTATGGGAAGTGAAAGACCTTGAAGTGAATGTCCACAGAACCCTGAAGGTAGCAGGACAATTTGATTAGGTGGTTAAGAAAGTTTATGAAATCGTTTTCTCTATTAGGGGAGACATAGAGATTAGAACAGGGAGGTTTTGCTGGAACTGTAGAAACCATTAGTTAGGCCACTCGTTGCAACTTAAATACTGCACGCAGTCCTGGTCAATGCATTACAGAAAGGATGTGATTACATTAGAAAGGGTACAGAGATTTGTGAGGATGTTGCCAAGACTTGAAAATTAAGATATGGGGAAAGATTGGATAAGCTGGGGTTGTTCTGCATGGGCAGAGGAGGCTGAGGGGAGATTTGATTGAGAAGTACAAAATTGTGAGGTGTTTGGGTGAAACAAAGATGTCAGTTACGAGGAGGTATAGATTTAAAATGATTTCTAGGAAAATTTGAGAGGAGATAAGTAGTTTTCTCTCAGTGGAAATAGGGGTCTGGAACTCACTGCTGAAAGGGTAATACGTGCAGACCTTTCAAGACTCCAGGATCAATCTGTCAATTGTGATTGACTATTTGGAGACCACGGCCCTAACGGAACCCAAATCAAGCATCTGCGAACAAATTATTGCTGAGTAAGTGCCACTTGATGACAATTGAGAGTAGACTAATGGGGAAGTAATTGACTGGATTAGACTTGTCTTGCTTTTTATGGACATGACATGGTCAATTTTCCACTTTGTTGGGTTGGTGCTGTACTAGCTAGGGGTGCTTCTATTACCCTCAATTTGTATTGGCTGCCAAACTGCTGCCAAAAATGCATAGGACTTGGGCTTCTTGTGATGACAAGTGAATCAGCTCATTGGCTTTCAAACCACAGGGGCCAAAAATGGATTAAGCTGGGTAAAGACAAAATGATGAGCGAGGAGCCAGGGACCTTTAAGAGGGCAAGAAGCTACCATTTCTATGAGAAATGGGAAAGCGAATTTCTTTTTATGAATGTCAAAATCAAGACCATTTGTTTCATTTGTCAACAGAATGTAACCTGAGTAAAACAGGTCATTTGGAGTAGCATCAAAAGAAAATTTGAAGAAAAGTTCATTTTAAAGAGAGCCATCGGGACAAAGAAAGTTGGGGAGTTAAAGAGAATGTTGCAAGCTCAACAGTCACTCTTTTCAAAACCTAAAGTCAAGGCTAGCAAAGAGGCATCTTTTTGCATTAGCCATCTGTTGGTAAAACATATGGAAACCGTTCACTGATGGCAAAGTTATCAAGGAGGCTATGATGGTTGCTACCAACATTTTGTTCAAAGACTTTAAAAATGAAAATGAAATTATGACAGTCATCAAGTGCATGCAGCTTGGAGCTTTAACAGTAACCAGGAGGGTCAAACTGTTGTCCAAAGATGTGTCTCTGCAAATGCATTAAGACTTACAGGCTGTGAATTTTTCTCACTGCAATTTGATGAGTCAGTTGACATGATGGATATGACCCAGCTGATAGAAAGCCATGTGAATGAAAACAAAGATACAATAACAAAGCAGGACTTCTTCACTCTTTTGCCATTCAAAGGGAGGAAACAAATTTAAAAGATATGTTACTGAAAGAAACATTACCATCAAGAAACTGGTTTCAATCACAAGTATTGGTGCACTGTCAATGCTGGGTGTCAATGCAGGCTTTGTTGCAGTTTGCAGAAAGATCCTGAATTCCTGTCCTTTGTCAATTACTGTTGCGTTATCCACCAACAAGTGCAAATGATCAGGGTTAATGATATTTCTCATGTAATGACAGTTGTGGTCAAGATCATCAACTGAATGTTTCAGAGCTCTGGAAAATCACTTATTCAAATCATTACTCAATGAGCTTGATGCCACCTATGATGAGCTAATCCTTCATGAGGTGGATAAATTGAGGAGAAGTCCTCCAGAGATTTTTAGATCTGCTCCCTGAAATTGCCACCTTTCTTAAATCAAGAAATTAGGTGTAGAGCTAGCTGCCAGATATGCTAGACTTGGCATTTACTTCATACATACATGCAAAATTGAATGAGCTAAACTGTGAACTGCAGGGGAGAGATGGAGACAAGTCACAGATGATGAGTGCGATGAATGTGTTCAAGTTGAAACTGGGCCTGTGGTCCTCCCAGTTGAAGAACAAAATTACTGAGCAGTTCCCAAATCTGGAGAAAATCCAATAACAGGTCAAACAGAAAGGATTCCATCTAAACAAATTCTGTGATCACCTGAACAAATTGGAAAGGAATTCAATAGACAATTTCAGGAGTTAGGCAAGATGGAACAAATAATGATGTTTGTCTCAAATCCTTTTCTACAAGTGGACATTGGAGAACTAACAATAACATTTCAGCAGGTGTTTGAACAAAACAGTGGACTTGACATGGAAATAACCACCATGCAAAATGACAGAGCTGAAAGCTAAGACAAGGGACAAAGACTTTTGGGGACCTGTAAACAAAGAGATGTACCCTCTTCCAATATTGTGTGTGCTCAAGGTGAAGACCTACTTTGGTTCCATATACGTCTGTGAGGTGGCTTTTTTCCTAGAAAATCATCAAGTCCAAGTATCACATTCATCTCACAGTGTCCTTCTGATGGACTGTTTAAGACTGGCCATCTAAGCTATGACCTAGACATCACAGCCTCACAGATAGTGTGCAAGCACAGATGTTACACTGAGAATAGGTGAGCGTTATACATAAATCCATTCTGGGCATTTTAATAAGTTCTAATTTTTAAGAATAGGTCTCATGCTGCATTTTAATGCTAAAAGTGATCTCGTGCTTAAAAAGGTTGGAAACCACTGTGTTGGGACCACTTTGCTTCCGAATTTAATACAACCTTGGTCCAAGCTTTGGGCCTTTGTATTTACTTTTCACATGATGGGGATGCGGAGAGGCAGCCTCTTAAACCATGATTTCCTATTCCTCCTACAGCCATAACATAATGGTGCTAGCTTTAAGCAGTGCAGGGCTGCCCTCTTGCTGACTTACCTGGGCAATGAACAATATGGTTAGCACTGTCTGGGTTAAAGGATCATGGAAACAAGCAGGCAGCATAAAGTTGGAGCACAAAACTGCATGTATTGCACAGGTTAATCACATATCACAATTCTTGAACCTGTTTTCATGTACTATTCAATTTAGTATTCATGGTTTTGACTGAAATTTAGCTCATGAATGGCAACACCTTTTCATTACTGATGCCTCTGACTGAACTAACCTGATCAAAATGATGGTTTGGCTCTACTGTAAAATCATACCTTGAGCTGTCATTCTACTCTGCAGCATCTTCTCTCCCATTGAGCAACTAAGTCTGTTCCATCCCTTTCACTTCCAGCCCCAATACCTACCACATGTTTCTCCCCAACACATCCTGCCTTCTTTCAAAACTGACTTTGCACCATGCAACTCCTCACATTCAACAATTTTAATCTTCATCTAATGAATGCCCTCTCTTCATTGACTGTGCTGCTTAAGCCTCCATCGTCTATCCAAACTCTCATATCCATACTCAAGGCAAACCTGTCAATCTTACCATCTCCAAATTCCTTCATGGACTTGCCCTTCCACTCTCTGTAACTCTTCTGATGCTATAATTTTCCACCCCCAACCCTCCCTATTAATCTCTATTCTTATGACACCAATGTGCTTACCCTTCCCCTTTTGCCTCTCCCTTGGCAGTGCTGTTTGCCTTAAGCTCCAGTGTCTGAAATTTTATTCACAAATCCATGCTTCAACATGTTACTCTCCTTCTTAAAATCCACCTTTTTAGGCATGTGATTGCCTATCATAATTTCTCTATGTTTAACTAAACATCTGCTTTCCACTACATCATTTGAAGGGGCATTTTTGCACATTAAAGGCTCTAAATAAATACAAGTGGTTCTTGTTACCATTTCAAATTCCTGGTGATAGTTTATCACTATCAAATGGTGGAGGGGAGAAGAGATAATAAAAGGCTATAATTGTAAAGCTACAGGATCACAACATGTTTAAAGGAGTTCCTCCAAATGAGTCAATATTTTGTATGGTGTGGTGATAAGCAGTACAGATTGAGAAGGTTTCATATTCAATCCTTTATTTTCAATGAATTAGTCAATCTCACTAATGTAGTAATGGAGCATTATAACTGGCCTAAGGCCAAGGAGTGGAAAAAATTGCCGAAGTTCACATTCCTGATTACCATCCAGAGGCTGACATCCTCCCCCACTTCCATCTGAAAAGCAAATACAAAGGCAAAGAAAAGATCACGTTCAGTTGTGGTGCCTCCCACCCATTGTCAATAGCCTGCTAAAAATCCTGCCTGTTTAATCATGGAGCTGTATCTCAGCAGAATCCATGGCTGTGAGTAAAGAGGGGGAATTGAAAAAAACAAATCATTAATCAAGGTAAGTAGATGACTTAAAATAATCAAACTGAAAATATATATGTTTATGCTTTATACTAAAATTCTTTCACTTCCTGCTTGTCTGTTAATCACTGTGTCATTGCGCTCAAGGTACAGGGAATTGGAAATAGCACCCACTTTATTTTGTCTTTTAATTCCTCCTTAATTTTAATCCTTTTTCCATAAGGAACTGAATTCTCACTGATGTGTGACTTCATGGAAGTCATTCAGTCACCTTCTAAAATTTTGTCCATGCCATTGTTCATTTATGAGTCTTGACAATTCATATCAACAGACTATGCAACATGGACTAATTGGAGTCCATTTCAATAATGCCTTCACCTAATGCTCAGCAGCACATACATTTTGCTTGGTAGTGATTAAAAGTAGGAATCCAGGTCAATTTTGTTTAACCTCACTGATCAATGGTCACTGAAATCAAATGTATTTACTGATAACAGCTATAATAATAAATCTTAATTTATATTTTGCCTTTATTTGGTAAAACATCAAACATCATTCACATGAGCATTATAAAAAATGACGCAGTCACATAAGGAAATATTAGGACAGATGGTCGGAAAGATAGATTTTATTCAAAGATCCTCTTCCACTACCTTTTGAAGAAGAGAGTTCCAGAGACTCACGGCCATCTGAGAGAAAAAGTATTTTCCAATCCCCATCTTAAATGAGTGACCTCTTATTTTTAAACAGTGACCCATAGTTTTAGATTCTCCAACAAGAAGAAATATTCACTCCACATCCACCCTGTCTCTACTCCTCACGATCTTAAAGGTTTTGATCAAGCTGCCTCTTATCCTTCTAAATTCTAAAGAATACAAACCTAACCTCCCTGACCTTTCCTCAGAAGACAACCTGCTCATTCCTCCTGGTCCTTGTCTAGAATATCTTCTCTGAACTGCTTCTAATACATTTATATCTTTCCTTAGATAAGGAGGCCAGTACTGTACATAATACTCCAGATGTGGTCTCACCAATCCTCTGTACAACTGAAAGCATAACCTCCCTACTTTTTGTAATCAATTCCCCTCACAATAAATTATAACATTTGATTAGCTTTCCTAATAACTTGCTGTACCTATATTCTAGGCTTTTGTGATCTGAGCATTAGGAGACCCTCTTCACCTCAGAATTCTGCGATCACACCATTTAGATAATAAGCTTCTTTTTTTATTCTTTCTGCCAAAATGGACAATTTCACACTTAAGAACATAAGAAATAGGAGCAGGAGTAGGCCATCTAGTCCCTCGAGCCTGCTCAGCCATTCAATAAGATCATGGCTGATCTGATAGTGGGTTCAGTTCCACTTACCCGCCCGCTCCCCATAATCCTTAATTCCCTTACTGGTTAAAAATCTACCTATCTGTGACTTAAACACATTTAATGAGATAGCCTCTACTACTCCATTGGGCAGAGAATTCCAAAGATTCACTACTCTCTGGGAGAAGAAGTTCCTCCTCAACTCTGTTTTAAATTGACTCCCCTGTATTTTGAGGCTATGCCCCCTAGTTCTTGTTTCCATTGTAAGTGGAAACCCTATCTAGCCCCTTCATTATCTTATATGTCTCTATAAGATCTCCCCTCAACCTTCTAAACTCCAATGAGTACAGGCCCAGTCTACTCAATCTCTCCTCATGAGCTAACCCCCTCATCTCCGGAATTAACATGGTGAACCTTCTCTATACCCCTTCCAAAGCTAATATATCCTTTCGCAAATAAGGGTACCAAAATTGTACACGGTACTCTAGGTGCAGCCTAGAGTATGCAGCATGACCTCCCTGCTTTTATACTCCATCCCTCTTGCGATAAAGGCCAACATTCCATTTGCCTTCTTAATTACTTGCTGCACCTGCAAACTGAGTTTTTGTGATTCAGGCACAAGGACCCCCAGGTCCCTCTGCACAGTAGCACATTGAAATTTGTCACCGTTTAAATAATAGTCTATTTTACTATTATTCCTTCCAAGTGGATAACCTCACACTTACCAACGTTATACTCCATTTGCCAGATCCTTGCCCACTCACTTAGCCTATCCAAATCTCTCTGCAGACTTTCTGTGTCCTCCACGCAATTTGCTTTCCCACTCATCTTTGTGTCATCCGCAAACTTTGTTACCCTACACTTGGTCCCCTCCTCCAGATCGTCTATGTATATGGTAAATAGTTGAGGCCCCAGCACCAATCCCTGCGGCGTGCCACTAGTCACTGATTAGCAAGCAGAAAAGCACCCATTTATTCCGACTCTCTGCTTTCTAATAGGTAGCCAATCCTCAATCCACACTAACACTTTACCCCCAACTCCTTGTACCATAATCTTAAGCATCAACCTTTTGTGAGGCACCTTATCCAATGCCTTCCAGAAATCTAAATACACCACATCCACTGGTTCCCCTCTGTCAACCGCACTCGTTATATCTTCATAAAATTCCAGTAAATTAGTCAAATATGACTTTCCCTTCATGAACCCATGCTGCTTCTGCTTGATTAAACCATTCTTTTCCAGGTGTCCTGCTATTTCTTCCTTAATGATAGATTCCTGGATTTTGCCAATTACAGATGTTAAGCTAACCAGCCTGTAGTTACCTATCTTTTGTCTACCTCCTTTTTTAAACAGTGGCGTTACATTAGCTGTTTTCCAATCAGCTGGACCTCCCCAGAGTCCAGCGAATTTTGTTAAATTACAACAAATGCATTTGCTATTACTTCTACCATTTCTTTTAGTACCCTGGGGTGCATTCCATCTGGACCAGGGGACTTGTCTACCTTTAGTCCCATTAGCCTACCCAGCGCTACCTCTTTATTAATAGTGATCATTTTAAGGTCCTCACCCCCTACTGTCCCATGACTATCAATTATTGGTATGCTATTTGTGTCCTCCACTGTGAAGACCAACACAAAAAACTTGTTTAAGGCCTCGGCCATTTCCTCGTTTGCCAACAAGATACTTCATTTGCCAGTTTTTTGTCTATTCGCTTATCTATGTCCCTTTGCAGCTTCTTTACATCCTCTTCACAATTTATATTCCTACCTATCTGTCAGTAAATTTAGCAACCATATTTTCAGTCCCTTCATTCAAGTCATTTATATAAATTGTAAAAAGTTGAGGCCTAGCACTGATCCCATATCACTCATTACAAACTGCCAACCAGAAAAATACCCATTATAATCAATTCTCTGTTTCCTGTTAGCCAACCAATCTTCAATCCATCTCTCTATGTTATCCCCTACACCATGAGCTTTTATTTTCTGCAATAACCATTTTAGTTTCAGCTTCACTTATCAAGTGCCTTCTAGAAATCCAGGTACATTATATCCACTTTATCAACAGCACATGTGACTCCTTCAAAGAACTCCAATAAATTGGAGCATAATTTCCCTTTCACAAAACTATGTTGACTGTGCCTGATTATCCTTGAATTTTTCCGTGTTCTGCTATAACACCTTTAATAATAGTTTCTAACAGTTTACCTATGACAGATGTTAGGCTTATTAGCCTGTAGTTTCCTGCTTTCCATCTCTCACCCTTTTGAATAAAGGAATTACATTTGCTATCTGCCAATCTAATGGAACCTTCCCCAAACCTAGGGAGTTTCGGAAAGTTAAAACCAATGCATCAACTATCTCACCAGCCACTTTTTTCAAGACCTTAAGATTAAGTCTATCCAGATCCAGGGATTTGTCAGCCCAACAATTTGCTCAATACCACTTCCCTGGTGATTGCAACTTTCCTGAGTTCCTCCATCCCTTCCATTTCCCATGTTGGAAATGGACAGCAGAGTTTTGGATAACCTCAAGTTTACAGAGGATGGAACGTGGGATGCCAGCCAGGACTGAGTTGGAAGACTCAAGTCTCAATATAACAAAGACATGGCTGTGTGTTTTATCCGCAGATGAACTAAGGCAATAGCTTTACACAGATGGAAAGTGATGTCTTTGAAGCCTATTCAGAAGCTCATCTTGGAAGCAAATAAAATACCAAGGTTATGAACAGTCTGGTTCTACTTCAAATAGTTGCTGGGGAGATGGATGGGTTGGCTAGGGAATGAAGTTTATGGCAGGGACTGAAGACAATGGCTTCAGTTTTCCCAATACTTTGTTGTAGGAGGTTTCTGCTGATCCAATATTGGATGTCAGATAAGCAGTACGCCAATTTAGAGACGGTGAGGGAGTCAAGAGCAATTATGGAGAAGTACAGCTAGGATACATATGGAAACTGATACTGTACTTTCAGATGGTACAATCCCTGGCTGCTTGTAGCTAAGAAACAGAAACCAGGATTAATCCTTAGAGAACACCAGAAGTAATGGCAAAAGAGTGTAATGAGAACCACTACAGGTGAATTAGCCAACATGGTTTTCAGAAAGGAATGTTGTGCCTGACAAACCTGACAAAAGTTTCTCAAGTTTCTCAATTTGAGTGAACATGTTATACATGGAATTCCAGAAAACCTTTGACAAGGTACCACAAAAGAGACTATCAGAAAAAAACTGGAAGAGGAGGAAGAATAAGAATGATTCAGGAATAAATGCTAGAGCTTTTAGTCTGTAAGGAATTCTTTTTAAACATATTTTGTATAGTATTCTTTTAACTTGAGAATAGTTTAAAGAGACCATGGAAGAATTAATTTTTGGAGAAAGTAAGCAAGTTGCAACTTTGAAATCTAAAAGCAGCTGTGGGTTTTAATTTGAATGGTCTAAAAAGTTGCTAAAAGCCTGATTCTGGTGGCAATTTGTACACCTAAAATCTCCAGCACCCAAAAGGTGAAGGAGAATGACTGAGTGTATATGTCAAGGTACAGTGACAATTTTTTTTAAACTTTATTCCCATCCAATCAATTCAAATTAAATCCAATTCAGAGTCCCAACACGTTGGGACATTCCTGATCCAAGCTGACAAGACAGGGCTCTCAAGTCTTAAGCTTGACCTACATGATCCAAGTTGGTTGGAGTAGGTGTAGCTCCTCCTCCAAGGCTTGATCTTATTTGCATCTTAGCCAAAAGACCGAGATGCTGCTTTAAAAAATTGCTTCAAATGAAGCTGAAGTGTAACCTAATGACTTCAACCAAGTGCAGCATGTGGATACTACACTTGATCTTAGCCAGGTACAGTGACAAATGAGTAGAAACTCCTGTGTATCATGACAGATGCTATGGGATCATTGTCAAGTTGCTAAGCATATTATGGTTGACGTAAGCATATTATAGTGAGTGACACCATGATTGTAAATATATAGGGGCGATTCGCCCCCAAAAAGTGTGTTGAATTTGCATAAAAACTGGAGTGAATCACATTGATTTGTTCAGTAGGAGTTTCAAAATTAATCTCCCACTCTCTGTGCATTGCAGAGTGCACCAGCGTGAATCATGCTGAAATTCAGTGGGCAGGGCCTATTCCCGCTGGAGAGGCCAGCAGCATAGCACCAATCTGTCAACGCTGAGATTGGTGCATGCGTAATGACCCCTGTTTGCCAGCCTCCCAGTCACTGGCCAGCTCGATTGCTGGCCAGCCTGTGACCTCCGCATCACTAGCCATGCAAACCCCCACCCCTCGACACCATCCTTGGCTCCCCAAACAAGCCCAGACCACCCACGACACTCTCCTTGATTCCCCGCAACTGGAAGGGCCAAACCCTCCCCTGCAGTTCCTGACAACCTGCCCTGTAGCTCTGATCCCGCAGCAGGCTGTCCCCTGCCACACCCTGATGACCAGCCCTGATTGCTGGCCTCCCTCCATCACTCAGCCCAAAGTGCAGAGTGGCAGTGGAAGTCCCCATCCCCACAGATCGCCGTCAGAGGCCCCACCCCATTAGGCCCCATCCCCTTGGCATTGCCAAGATGACCCTGAGCATTGGCACCTTGCCCCTTAGGTAGTGCCAGAGGGCCCAGGCTGGTTTGCCAAGTGGCAATGTCCATGGGCATCCCAGCCCTCGAGCCTCTGGGGGAGCCTCAATTGTTCCTGCTTCACTTCAGCGGGGTCAGGCCGCTAAACCCTGCTGCAATGAGCCAATCCTGGCCAGGGCTGGGATAGAAGCTAGCAGGCCCAGAAATTTCAGTCCCGCTAATGATATTAAAAGTGTATTCAAATTAGGGTCTGCATACGTTATGCAGCTCCACGCCGATTTCTGACACGTGAAAATCCAGTTGCCGGAGACCATGGCACCCAGTGGGGTGCTTGCGAAACAACCTACAAAAGCAACCCAGCAAGACGGGAGAATCGCCCCCATAAACTGTGTGAGATGTGGATAGATTTTGATAGGTTGGTTAGATTTTTAAAAATCTTCCACTTATAAAGCATCTTTTGTGACATCCCAAAGCATTCATAACCAATGAAGTATATAATCAATATTATGATGCTGGTACCCAAGTATTTACTATATCTTCAATAAAGCGTATTCTCAAAAGTGAACCAAAAATGGTTTTAAGTTTACACCTTCTTCCACCAACTATTCTTCCAATATAGCAACTCAGTTTGCTGTACATTTTCTTAAGCAAAAACTGTCCAGTATTAAATCAAAGTGGCCAATCATCTCATAAAGTTAACTAGTGACTGTTACCAGGCTGTGCTTGAGATGCCTCGACAAGCACATTTGCCTGTAGGGGTCACTATATATCAATTAGGAACAGAAAGACTGATGAATTTCTACTAGCCCTCTCCATCCATGGCGACAATGAAATGAACTGAGTAGCAACACTGTCTTTACCCACTGAGCTGTGGCAGACAAGATTGCAATTTGTTGCATTTTGGTAAAATGTGTAAAAAGTGGTTTGACTATAATTTTATTGTGGAGCCACGTTACGGTAAACATTAGTATACATTAGGATGCCCAAATCAATGATCATTCTCTCATTCAAAAATAATGCATCGGCAGCACCCTCAGAGCACTAGGGACCCAGGTTCAATTCCTGCCTCAGGTCCACACTGTCTGTGTGGAGTTTGCACCTTCTCCCTGTATCTGCATGGGTTTCCTCCAGGTGCTCCAGTTTCCTCCCACACTTCAAAGATGTGCGGACTAGGTTGATTGGCCATTTTAAATTGACCCTTAGTGTCAGGGGAAATAGCAGACTAAATACATGAGGTTATGGAGATAGGGCCTGGTGGGATTGGTGTCGGTTCAAGTTTGATGGGCTGAATGACTTCCTTCTGCACTGTAGGGATTCTATAATTCTTTCCACTAGAAAGGTTGAATGTTTTCCAAATTCCAAAACTTTTTACAGTTAACAATCATTGGATCACTGTCAGCCAAGGCTCAGTTGGCAATTTTTTCTTTTCTCCTAAGTTCCAGGTTCAAGTCCCACATTACGGCTTGAATACAAAAATCTTGGCTGACACTTCAACACACTCCTGAGAGAGTTCTCTGCTGCTGGGGATGCTGTTAAATCAACCTGCTCAAGGATATAAAAGATCCCCAGTCCTATTTTAAAGAACAGGCAAATTACCCCTAATGTCCACATCAATATTTATCCCCCAAACTATATCACAGAAAAACAGACTGTTCACTACAGCATTGCTGTTTGTGTGAGTTTGCTGTTCACAATTTTGCTGCTGTGTTTCCTTCATAACAACAGTGACCATACTTCAAAAAGTATTTCACTGGCTGGACAGCACTATGAGACATCCAGTGCAAAACTTTCTTACAAATAAGTAGCTAGGGAATCTCAAGGATTCCGCTTTTATTCAAGTATAATGGGTGGCATTTACTCAAAAATAAATTGTGTCAAACGTGCAAGAAGACGGTAGGTTTTCTCATCAGTTTTCTCAGTGAGGTAAGTAGAGGGAATTTATAGCACTCTGTGTAATACAGAAGGTGTTATGCAAATCTCAGCAATGAGGAGGGCGTGGAGCCTCATCTCATCTGAGCTCCAGGGACACCATTGCAAAGGTTCCCCAATTTCCCAGTATATTGAGAACATTGTGTACTCAATACACTGGGAGATCTGTCACACACCCCACAGATATTCCCCCCTTCCACCTCTGATCACTACCCCAGTCAATTGCCCCCCCCCCCACCATACTCATCAACCCCAGCTCCCGATCATTGCACCCATCCTCATCCCTGATCAACACTACTCCACAGCAGATTTAACCCCCACCCTCCCCTCTTATTGAGCTTCCCCTCACCAGGCTCTACCCCATCAGCACCACCCCACAGGCCCCACCTCCTTGGCACAGCCAGGGTGCCAGGCTGGCAATGCCAAGGTGCCTGGTGGGAAAGTACTGGCCAGGGTGCCAGTGCCAGATGCTGGCTGGCATTGGCCCATGACTACTGCCCCCAACCATATAGGGGTTTCAATACCTCCAGTCCCAACGGTGAGGACATCACGACTGGTCCCCATTGATGGGGACCATCTGTGATCCTCGCCAGTGAGGATCTCAACTAGCGAGGGAGCTAAGGTAAATGAGCATGGACAATGACATGTAAAACATGTAATTAATATTGAAATCGGCATCATACTCTTCCTGGATGCAAGACTGATTTTTGCCAGCAAAATGGGCTAACAAGATTGCGAGAAACGAGAAACTGGACACAAACCCAATTTTTTGCCTCTCGCCCTATCTTGCCATCTCGCTACACCGATCAACCAACACGGTAAGCTGGTAAGATTGTTCCCACACTTTCCAATGACTGCAATGAATGCACCTGAGCAAAATAGTGAACTGATCATTTAGGCCTGTGGAGAAGTTTCTTCATTGAAAGAGTTGTACATTTTTGGAATTCTCTACCTGGAGGCTTACAGTTGCTTGCTCATTGAGAACGGTCAAGGTTGAGATAGATATATTTTTGATCTCTCAAGTGACCAAGGGATGAGGAGTGAGCAGGAAAGTGGACCTGAGACTGAATATCAACATGATAAGAACAACGGAATAGGTTCAAAGGGTTGTACAGTCTAGGTCTGTTTTACATTTTTCGGAAATCTCTCAACACCCTACTTGTATTATAAATCTACATTTCACTCAACTCTTTGAGACAGTCAATAATTTTTTTTTGCAAAGATTTCCAAAAGAAAGCAAGTATTAATTTGGTTTAAGGTGCAGCAAATTAAAACACTTTTAAAATTCATCCAAGGGATGTGGGTGCCACTTGGGCAGTCAGCATTTATTGTGCATCCCTAATTGCCCATGAGAAGGTGGTTATGAGTTGCCTACCTAAACTGCTGCAGTCCATATTGTTAGGATGCCAGATCAGAACCACATGGTATATTATGAAGCCAGACTAGACTCCAACAATTTTTCTATTTTGGCTTAAATGTGAGGCTAGGATATTACACTCCAGGCATGATTCTACTGACAAACTAGGGAACACTTATCAAAATAAACTTTATTTAACTACACAGTTTAACTATTACCAATTAATTATCTTAATCTTTAGCAGTTGAACAATAGTTAAAATGAAAGGAAAGAATTGTTTTTTCAACTTATCACTATATCAGTTCCAATCAAGTAATATTTATTTTATAGACTTAAAACACACTTTAAACATAGTTAGCAAAACCCAGGCATACTTGCTTTAACCTTAGTGCTTTGAGAAAATATCTGGAGAAAGTGAGGGCAAGAACCTTTTCCTTCTACCAGCTCCATACAGCAACAAATGAAAATTAAACTGATTTTCCTCGTTACTCCTATTTCTAGAATCACATGACTGTCCCTGTTTACCTAATGTACCTTCTATTGTTTTAATTTAAAAACTTCCCATTAAGCCTTCTGCTAAACAAACACTTACATAACTAAAATGTGTTTGCTTTCTCAGCATCTGTTGCATTCTTTCCTAAACAAATTGACTCCCTGTAGAAAAATACTGACTCTTAGAACAGTCCCACCTTACACATGAAATATATTAATAGCACAGGATTTTGACCCAGTAACATTGAATGAATGGTGATATATTTCCAAGTCAGAATGGTGAGTGGCTTGGTGGTGTTCCCATGTGTCTGTTGCCCTTGACCTTCTAGATGCTAGTGGTTGTGGGTTTGGAAAGTGCTGTCTCAGTAGGCTTGGTGAGTTCTGCAGATGATAAACACGGCTGCACTATGCATCAATGGTAGAAGGAGTGAATGTTTATACATAGATTGCCAATCAAGCAAGCTGGTTTGTCCTAGATGGTGTCGATATTTTTGAGTGTTGTTGAAGCTGTACTCATCCCATCAAGTGGAGGAATGTATATATTACAGAGAAAGCAGTGCTAGAAATCTTAAAGCACACTAAAGTAGATAAATACCCAGGACATGACGAAGTATATCCCAGGACATTGTGGGAGGCTAGGGAGGAAATTGCAGGTCCCTAGAAGAGATGTTTGAATCATCAAGTCATAGGTGAAGTGCCTGAAGATTGGAGGGTGGCAAATGTTGTGCCTTTGTTTAAAAAGGGCTGCAGGGAAAAGCCTGGGAACTACAGGCTGGTGAGCCTCACATTTGTGGTTTGTCAGTTGTTGGAAGGTATTTTGAGAGATAGGGTCTACAGGCATTTAGAAAGGCAAGGACTGATTAGGGACAGTCAGCATGGCTTTATGAGTGGAAAATCATGTCTCACAAATTTGATTGAGTTTTTTGAAGGAGTAATAAAGAAGGTAGATGAGAGCAGTACAGTTGATGTTGTCTACATGGACTTTAGCAAGGCCTTTAACAAGGTTCCGCATAAGGTTAAATTTCATGGGATCCAAAACTGGCTTGATGACAGAAACCAGAGGGTGGTTGTAGAAGGTTGTTTTTCAAACTGGAGATCTGTGACTAGTGGTGTGCCTCAGGGATTGGTGCTGAGTCCATTGTTATTTGTCATTTGTATTAATGATTTGGATGGGAATTGAGGAGACATGGTTAGTAAGTTTGCAGATGACATCAAGATTGGTGGCAGAGTGGACAATGAAGGTTATCTAGGATTGCAACAGGATCTTGATCAATTAGGCTAGTGGGCTGATGAATGGTAGATGGAGTTTAATTTAGATAAATGCAAGGTGATGCATTTTGGCAGATTGAACCAGGGCAGGACTTACTCAGTTAATAGTAGGGCATTGTGGAGACTTACAGAATAAAGAGATCTAGGGGGACAGGCTCATAGTTCCTTGTAAGTGGAGTCACAGGTGGACAGAGTGGTGAAGAATGCATTCAGCATGCTTGGTTTCATTGGTCAGAACATTGAATACAGGAGTTGGGATGTCTTGTTGAAGTTGTACAAGACATTGGTAAGGCCATACTTGGAATACTCTGTACAGTTCTGGTCACCCTATTATAGAAAAGATTATGAAACTAGAACGAGTGCAAAAGAGACTAGGATGCTACCGGAACTTGATGGTTTGAGTTATAAGGAAAGGTTGGATAGACTGGGACCTTTTTTTCTGGAGTGTAGGAGGCAGAGGAGTGATTTTATAGAGGTCTATAAAATAATGAGGGGCAAAGATCAGCTAGTCAATATCTTTTCCCAAAGGTAGGGGAGTCTAAAACTAGAGGGCATATGTTTAAGGTGAGAGGGGAAAGACAGAAAAGGGTCCAGAAGGGCAATTTTTTCACACAGAGGGTGGTGTCTGGAACAAGATGCCAGAGGTAGTAGTAGAGGCAGGTACAATTTTGTCTTTTAAAGAGCGTTTAGACACTTACATGAGTAAGATGGGTATAAAGGGATATGGGCCAAATGTGGGCAATTGGGACTAGTTTAGGAGTATTAAAAAAACGGCTGGATTGGTCCGAAGGGCCTGTTTCCATCCTGTAAACCTCCGTGACTCTACTTACCACAGGATTTCTAGCATCTGACCTGCACTTACATCCACAGTATTTATATGGCTAGTTCAGTTCAGTTTAGTTTCTGATCAATGGTAACCATCAGGATGTTGATTGTGTATGTGTGTGTGCACATGTGGGGTGGGGGGGAGCTGGGGTGGGGGGTGGTTTATTGTCCAGTTCTTGCTGCATTTGGATAAAAACTGCTTCAGCATCTGAGGAATTGCAAATGGTGCTGAATATTGTGCAATCATCAGTGAACATCCCCACTTCTGACCTTATGATGAAAGGACAGTCATTGATGAAGCAGCTGCACAAACAAAAGTGGAGCACATATTCTAATTTAGTAAGGAGTGGGTAGTGAGGTTAGTGAACTATTGTTTCTAAATAACTTTGTTTGATAGGATTTCAGTTTGAAATTGCCAAGTATAAAATTACCAGTAGTAGTACATGAGTTAGTTAATCCTTAAAGTGGAATCTTCTGCAATCTCTGGTGGGGAAGAACATTTAATTAAGCAGGATTATGGCGTACATGAATCTGTTGTATTCCCATCTTTGCAGAATTAGAATCTGGGCACGAAGACCCATAGGTCAACCTTCCTGCCCCAATGCCAATTAAGGGCCTAAAGTGGCCAATTTATGACCAGTTAAGGACCTCATCCTGCTGCTTCTACCATGCATGGCAGCTAAAACAGTGTGGAAAGTTTATTACTTTATCACCTCCTTGGCGTGGGAGCAGGGGTAATCCCTCGATCAAAGACACCTGGCTGAGGGACTAAACACAAGGATGTGGGGAGCCCGCTAGGAGCAATTCTCTATTCTTGCTGCCAACTACTTTGCATTGCCTTCCTTACAACACCCCTCCTCCTCACCCCACATTATTTCACTGTGCAATACTGGGTCTCTGGTGTCTGTACTTCCAGCCTCTCCAGTGGTACTGCTGAGTGTAAAAGCTGCCAGCCTCTGATTGATGGCAGCTCTTGGTAGGTGAGACTTTTGCCCCAGAGTCTTGATTCCAGAGGAAAGGTCACTGCTGGCCGCACCACTACTTGATTGATGTGTTTTTCACTGGACCTTCCTAAAAAAAAGCAACGCAGGTTTCTTGATGGCTTTTCAGCCAATAGACTAGACATCAATTCCCCAACAAGATTCCGCCTTGAAATTGGAGACGTTGTTTATCCAGGACAACTCAAAAGGGACAGTCTATTATTTATTCCCATTAAAGTTTATTAACAGTAACAACTTCAAAAAAGACAAGATTGATGATTTGCTGTGGTTCCTTCTTACAGCCACTAGTATGACATTTGGACAGATACTTGCCATCTTTTCTCACTGTGTAGTGGAAGTTGAGAGGGAAAAAGAGTGTGTATTTATTACATTAAAGATAAAACATAAGGCTTGAATAAACCACCTGAATCATTACTGAAATTAACTAGAGAGTAATTTCTTTTGCATTCAGCATTTGCTTATGTAAACTCATCAACGATTACTGCAGAAAATAAAAACACATGGGGGAGGGGGGAGTGACATATTAGCATGGATAAAAGATTGGTTGGCTAACAGGAAGCAGAGAGTAGGCACAAATGGATCTTTTTCAGTTTAGCAAGATGTAACAAATGGTGTTCCACAGGGATCAGTGCTGGGCCCTCAACTATTTACAATTTACATAAGTTACTTGGATGAAGGGATGGTTGCCAAATGTGTTGATGACACAAAGAAAGGTAGAAGAGTAAGTTGTGAGGAAGACATAAGGAAGCCACAAAAAGATACATTGGTGGCCAAAGATCTGGGAAATCGAGTATATTGTGGGGAAATGTGAAATTCTCCATTTTGGCAAAACAAATAAAAATAAACATTATCTAAATTGTGAAAGATTGCAAAGCTTTGAGATGGAGAGGGATCTGGGCATCTTAATACAGGAATCACAAAAGGCTAGTATGCAGGTACAGCAAATAATTAGGAAAGTTAGAAGAATGTTATATATTATTGTGAAGGGAAGTAGGGATGGTACGGAGGGCGGCACAGCAGTTAGCACTGTTGCCTCACAGCTCCAGGGACCCAGGTTCACTTCAGGCCTTGGGTAACTGTCTGTGTGGAGTTTGCACATTCCACATTCCCTCTGTATCTTTGTGGGTTTCCCTTGGATGCTCCAGTTTCCTCCCAGAGTCCAAAGATGTGCAGGTTAGGTTGATTGGCCATGCTAAATTGCCCCTTAATGTCCCAGGATGTGTAGGTTAGCAGGAATAGCAGGGTAAATATGTGGGGTTACAGGGATAGGGCCGGATAAGATGTTCTGTCAGAAAATCAGTGCAGACTTGGTGGGCCAAATGGCCTCCTTTGCACTATAGGGATTCTATGACTAAGATGCTTGTTGTACAGCAGTGAGAGCATATTTGGAGTACTGTGTACAGTATTGGTCACCTTATTTAGTGAAGGATGTAAATGTGTTTCAAGCAGTTCAGAGAAGATTTACCAGACTAGTAACTGGTCTGGGTAGGTTGTCTTATAAGGAAAGGTTAGACAAGCTAAGCTTGTATCTGCTAGAGTTTAGAAGAGTAAGAGGAAACTTGATTGAAACCTACAAGCGCCTAAAGAGTCTTGACAGGCTGGTTATGGACAAGATGTTTCCTCGTGTGAGAGAATCTAGAACAAGGAATCATTGTTTAAAAATAAGGGATCACCCATTTAAAATGGAACAGGGATGAATTTCTTTCTCTCAGATAGTCATGAGTCTTTGGAACTCTCTTCCTCAAAAGGTGGTGGATGCAGAATCTTTGAATATTTTTAAGGCCCAGGTGGATAGATTCTAGGTAAGCAAAGTGGAAGGGAGCGGGGGTTATCGGGCTACATGGTTACTATCAGATCTGCCATGGTTTTACTAAATAGCAAAGCAGATTGGAAGGACCAAATGGTCTACTCCTGCTCCTTGTCCCTATATTTGTATACTTATGTTTGTATCTTACTGCTCCCTAAAATGTCTGTAATTCCAAAAGCACATTATCTAGATGTTATTAAATGCCTTTCTATTGATGGTGGGTGAACAATTTTATACCACCTGTATCTACTGCAATTCTCACCCCCACTCCCAACATGTTATCACACAAATGCAAGGAAATGGAATACACTGAAAAGACTGTACTGCAATCGTTCATTGT